>NC_090929.1:955514226-960481726 GCF_040938575.1 Ambystoma mexicanum | reverse complement strand
AGGGAGAGCTATCAATTGACTGCATCATCTCTTTAATGTTGTGCTGCCTCTTGCTTAATCTGATGAACATATTTTTCCAGGTGAATATGTTTCCAGGTCTAGGCTGTGCGTCAGTTACCTTTTAAGGAGAGGACATCAGGAAGTTACAAGCCTAACAATCTGGAAGCCATCCAATAATGTTGGAAGTACAATTGCTCACGTGATTGACATGCTTAATATATATCCATATCCATAATTCTCTAAGGTTGTCTGTGCACAGGACTCCGCTCTAAGCCCCCCTCTTCTAAAATTGTGGCTCAATTGGGCCCTTTGCCCTAGGACATAGTGTTTATTTTTTTTCCATTCACACCACATCAATAATCACACCCTCACTTGAACCGTGCTCACCACTCTTGTTGGGGCCCTATGACTCCAACTCATGTGGTGTATAGACGTGTTCACTGCACACGCCCTTGTCACCTGCTGGTCTATGGAGTCTGCGTGTTGGCCTATAGTGTCTCTGGCCTTGGCTTGAATTTCCTCCTCCATAGTCCTGCCACTTGGAAGGCGAGCATGCGTTTGCTCCTCCATGGTCCTGCCACTTGGTAGGCTAGCTTGCGTTTGCTCCTCCATGGTCCTGACACTTGGAAGGCGAGCTTGCGTTTGCTCCTCCATGGTCCTGCCACTTGGTAGGCTTGCTTGCGTTTGCTCCTCCATGGTCCTGCCACTTGATAGGCTTGCTTGCGTTTGCTCCTCCATGGTCCTGCCACTTGGTAAGCTTGCTTGCGTTTGCTCCTCCATGGTCCTGCCACATGATAGGCTTGCTTGCGTTTGCTCGTCCATGGTCCTGCCACTTGGTAGGCTTGCTTGCGTTTGCTCGTCCATGGTCCTGTCATTTGGTAGGCTTGCTTGCGTTCGCTCCTCCATGGTCCTGCCACTTGGTAGGCTAGCTTGCGTTCGCTCCTCCATGGTCCTGCCACTTGGTAGGCTAGCTTGAATTTGCTCCTCCATGGTCCTGCCACTTGGTAGGCTTGCTTGCGAATGCTCCTCCATGGTCCTGCCACTTGGTAGGCTAGCTTGCATTTGCTCCTCCATGGTCCTGCCACTTGGTAGGCTTGCTTGCGTTTGCTCCTCCATGGTCCTGCTACTTGGTAGGCTTGCTTGCGTTTGCTGCTCCATGGTCCTGCCACTTGGTAAGCTCGCTTGCGTTTGCTCCTCCATGATCCTGCCACTTGGTAGGCTTGTTGGGACGTTGAGTTCTTCCCCACACTTACTCATCCAGGTCTTTCTCGCCTACTGTAACTATGTAGGGTTTCTTTACAAGTGCTTTTTTGGCTACGTCTGGCTCCCTCCGCCACACCCCAGATGGCACAGGAAATGTATCTTCACAACCAGGCTGAGTCTATATGGTTCATGTTTACAAACATTTTATTGTTAGGGTGCGTGATGTGAAAAATGAAATTTCACCAAGCCTAGTGTGCATTATGTACCTTGTGCTTCAAGCATGCAACCCATATGTGGCCATTTTTGTGTTCCCAAAATGCAAAAAGATATTGTCGATATACCTTTTCCAAATCGCAAGCTTTTGAGCCCAAACGATGGGTGTTCAAGAGTGTGTCGTGGTTCAAATGTGAGCATAAATATGTTTGCGTAG
Source organism: Ambystoma mexicanum (assembly GCF_040938575.1). Lineage (NCBI taxonomy): Eukaryota > Metazoa > Chordata > Amphibia > Caudata > Ambystomatidae > Ambystoma > Ambystoma mexicanum. Next base: position 960,480,093 of record NC_090929.1, on the reverse strand, counting down.
GCTGGGGCCATGGCTGAGCCCATAAAGAATCACTGTGCCCGCTCCTTCTGAGCAGTGAAGCTATTTGTGTTCTTACTCATGCTGTTGTCAGTGGCTGCTTTGGATCTAGCAAAAACCCTTTAGACAAAGTGACTCTCTCTACCACTGTGAGAGACAGAGAGATGGAGTGAGACAAAGGGATACAGCTAGAGATAGAGAGAGTGAGAAGTTGCATGTTCTAAATCATGTGATTTAATTAATGCCCATTCAGAGGACAGGAAAAAGAGATCAAATGTGCCATGTCTTTATCTAGTGAGAAATTAGTAGTCTTTCAGCAAGTATGGCTTATTTAATACAATTGTGTGAAATGTAGTATTTTTAGGCGTACTGACGGTTGGCTGAAGATTTGTTTGCATTCTTTTCAAATTCAGCAACATCACACTTACGGGAAAGCAGGGCCAAGCAACTGTATGTACTAAACTGAGCGTTTGGCTGAGGAGCCAGACACAGGGGCACCGCAGTATGCAGCAATATTCCCAAGAGGCGTTTGATGCAAAATTAGAGCATTGTATCCCGATCAAAATGCGCAAACATGGGAACATATTCGAACACTCAAGAGTGAGTTTGCTGTACAATGTGTTAAATGTTAAATGTTAAAGGTATTTGTACCGCGCACCGTCACCAACGGAATCGGTTCCCAGGCGCTCAGGAGGATCTGTAAACGATAAAGGTGGGATGGGTTAGTAAGGTGAAGAAGGGAGTAGGATAGTGAGAGGAGTGGTGTTCTATTGGCAGCTTCAACTCAGTATACACCGGGTGCTGAGCTTTGGTGCGGGTATCGGATCGGAGTCAGTCCGCGTGTGCTGTTGTTCCGGCTTATGAGTTGTTGCAGTGTTGTGAAGTGCGTGTGGCTTGTTGTGCGAGAGATGGTTGTGTGAGTTTTTTGAGTGAGATAAGTATGCAGAGTTTGAGCTTATATTGGTTAGTGGGTTACCTGACCTTTACCATGCTACATGCGGCGCAGGCCAATGTTTAGGACTCCATCCAGTTGTGGTCATGCCAACCCTCACACCCCCATCCAGATGCGGCGCAGGCCAGTGTCTAGCGACCCATCCAGGTGTGGGCATGCTAACATTCACAACACCAGCTGAGCGCCACGCAGGCTGGTGTTCACAACTCTAGGTGTGGCAAATGCTAGCATTCACGTTTTTCCTAGGCGCGGGCATGTTATCCTTCAATCGATCCTATCCAAGTGCGACGCAGGCCAACGTCTATCTAGATGCGTCTGCCGGTCTGGATATGTTCGTCCGGTACGTACGAGTGGGAGTGTCACTTGGGGCTTTCGTCTGGGTCTAGGTATGTGGTCAGTCTCTGCAGCCTTCCTTTGTGGCTATTTTCCATGATGTCTTATGCTCTGTCGAAGGGTTGGTTCTTTGGTTTGAGTGTTTGTCCAATTTGAGAGCGGTCGAGGTTGGAGTTATTTTCGTCATTGTTTTAATGTCTGGGCATTCTAGTGCGTCTCTGTTGTGGTTACGTTTTGAAGAGCCATGATTTGAGGAGTTTCCTGAATGCTAGGTGGTTTGTTGTATTCCGTATATTCTTAGGTAGGTCATTCCAGGTTTTGGGTGCCTGGTGAGAGAAAGATGATCCTCCAAGTTTTTTTCTGTTGTAGGGTTTTGGTTCCAGGCATATGTCGGTGCTTGATCTTAGTGTTCTTGTCGGTTGGTGTAGGCGTAGTTTGTCGCTTAGGAATTCTGCGCCTTGTTTGTGTATTGCTCTGTGCGTGATGCACATGGCCTTGAACTTTATTCGTTGTTTCATTGGTAGCCAGTGTAGTATTTTTAGCGCAGGTGTGATGTGTTCTCTTCTGGGTAGCTTGAGGAGGAGTCTGGCTGCTGCATTTTGTATGCGCTGCAGTTTTTTTAGAAGTCGTTCGGGTATGCCCAGGTATAGGCTATTGGCATAGTCTAATCTGGACATGATCAGAGCGATGATGGTAAGTGTTTTGTTGGCGAATGACAGGAACGGTAGGATCCTTTTTTGCTGCTCGCAGGAAGAAGAAACATTTATTGATTACCGAGTTTGCTTCTGGCTCCAGAGTGAGGTTGTTATCCATCAGGACCCCTAGGTTTTTTACAGTTGATGATGGTTCTGGTGTGGTGGCGAGCTCTCTTGGCCAGGGGATGTAGTTGATGTCTCCTCCCTTTTTTGAAACAATCATTATCTCTGTTTTGCCTGGGTTGATTTTGAGATGGTTGAGGTTCATCCAGTTGAATGTCACGAAGGCAATTCTCTAGTGTGGTGTTTTCTTCTCGGGTGTCTTGTATGTTGAAGATTATTTGAGTATCGTCGGCGTAGTTGTAGCATGTGAGGCCGTGTTTTTTGTTAGGTTTCATTAGTAGGTACATGCAGATGTTGAATAGAAGCAGGGAGAAGAATTATCCTTGTGGTACTCCGCACGTGGAGACTCTGGGTTTGGATTTACAAGGTTTCATCCATATTGTTTCTGTTCTGTTAGTTAGGAAGGATTTGATCCATAGTAGGGCATTGTCTGTTATCCCTAGTCCTTCTAATCTCTTTATGAGGATGGCGTGGTTGACAGTGTCGAAGGCTGCAGACAGATCAAGGAGAATCAGGGCGGTGCTGTTGTCTGAGTCTGCGTTTGTTTTTAGGTCGTCCCATATTGAGAGGAGAGACGATTCTGTTCCTCTCATAGGTCTGAAGTCAACTTGTGCCTGGTCTAGTAGGCAGTGCTCTTCTATGAATTCTTGGGTTATTTGGTAGACGTACGTTTCTAGCAGTTTGGCTATGTAGGGTATGTTGGAGATGGGTCTGTAGTTGGATAAGTCCTCTACGTTTCCTGTTGTGTCTTTGAGTAGCGGCTTGATGTATGCCGATTTGAAGGCCTGGGGTACTTTACCTGTTGAGATTGAGAGAGAAATAGATTTGCCAGATAGCTTGGATTGGAGTAAACGATATCTATTTTAGGGGATACAAAACATGTGACAAAAGGATGCTTTCTTTCTTTAGAAAAAAACGTTTTTTCCAAGTGTGCCCTGAGCTGAACTCTAGCCATTAGGACACAACCTCATTTATGCGTTGCTAAAAGTCACTGGAAGAAGGCTGGGCACACGCGTGTGTGGGGTATGGAAGGAGCTCCTTATTTAAAGGTGTGTACATGACCCTTTCGGCTCCCAGTGACTGGATGTCTCATAACTGAGATCTTCTTTTTCCTACATTTTAATTTTGTATATTTATTTATTGGGATTTTTTACAGCACCACCAGGTTTCATTCAAGCCACTTTAGAGCATTGCAGGATGGAAGATGTAGGGTTGCGGGAAAGGCAGGGCCGGTGTCGAGGGTGAGGCGTGGGGTGATGGGAAGGTGATAAAGTCAACCACTTATTCTCGTGTTCCAGGTGCCTTGGCATTCTTCCACAATTCCAGTTCTAGATAAGCAGTGTTGCCCCACCATTGCGTGTTTTTTTTTGTATTTCTCCTGGGAGGTTTTTCTCTTGTTTTCCAATCTCATTTTCATGGTTGGGGCTACGGTTTAATCAATTTCCATATGTATTGGTGGCTGGCTGACCAGTACAGCTGATCAAAGCTTCTCTGCAAGCACTACCCCCCAGACCCTTGGGTGTGCCATATCGCTGTAAAACAAAAATAAGAAACAATAAAAAGAACACTTATGATTCTACATTTCTATATATTTCCACATTTCTTTTAAATTGAAGGAGTCTAAAAAATACCTAGACATTAGAATAACTAAAGCCGATCATGAACCCTGAATCATACAGGAACACATTGTTCCCTAGCAAAATACGGGGCACCAGGAAGTCGCAAATTGTTCTTTGAGTTGGAACAGAGTGAGGGACAAGCTAAAAGATGGGCCGGCTATTCCATGAGATAGAGGCTGTCCATGTGACCATTTGATATGCAAGTTGTTTTCCCCTTCAGCTGAAAATGCCGATTCTAGTGACATATTATTTCCGATATCTCGAACAATACCTGTGACATGCACTGTATTGGACAAATACATGAGTTTATGAAGAAAGAACTTTAAAACGAACATCGACACACTTAAAAAAAAGAATGTGGGTTGCCAATTGCCAATGGGAAACAGAATGCTGGAACTGGGACACATTTCCTCAGATTTGGAATCCGAGAGAAATTGTCTCTCTGGGGAAACTAAAAGTCAATGCCCGAGCCACTGGATAACACTGCACTGGCAGGGATCATCTGCTCCCATCGCTTGAAAACTTCACTTTCCTAGCTCAGAAGACCTTTCCACCACTTTGGGTATGTTTGGTTTTACATTTAAATATGATTAATGTTACATGTGACTGGCCAGTGATTAAATAGGGGAGGGATGCATAAAGCTCATGCAGAACAATAGGTACAAGGAGGTGACTGTAGGAAACATTCTCATCCCCTGTGCTTTTTTTTGCTCTTGAAAGTACAGTTAGAAAATAGATATGTTTTAGTCTTACACTACTTTGTATGCGGGTAAATGTAGGCTCCCCTTCAGGAAGGGGAAAATAAAGCTACACCAATGCTCGTTTTGCTCCGCATGTTCCTATAATTATTCATATATTGGCAGGTTGCTTTATTATATGATTTGTCCCATTTCAAGCAATCTCTGTTAAATGGAGTCTTATTTTAGCTCTGTGTGTTTGGCATTTTTACCATGCCTGCCTCACATGGCTCCACCCCTAGACCCACCCCCATCAGCTGCCACTTCCTACATAGAATTGCATTGTATTTCATTACTATTGTATCATCCCAGAAAAGAATGTCAGATCTGCTGTTCAAGCCTTGTCCTCTGCCACCCGGATGGTGCCAGGGCCCTCTTGGAAGGTCTTCTGGTGAGTACCCTGACTCCCCCGAGATGTGTCCTACACGCTGCAGCATAACTAATCAAAGGACTCTGCAAATTCGACCACCTCACGCTGACCATCATCGAACTGCAGTGGCTCCTGGTATAAGCCTATCATCAAATCCAGGGGCATCTAAATGGCTGTCACCCTGACGTCCCTAAGCTACCTCACTGAGAAACTCAGCATTTGCAGAGGCCTATGATCCACCAGAAGAAAGGACATATGCAGACTTGAACTCTGCTGGTGCAGGAAGGAAAGAAACAGACGACAGGCCTTTTCTGTCTATTCCCCAAGACTCTAGAACCCACTCCCCATCATAACCCTACTCGCCCCCTCAGTACTACAGTTCAGCAAAGGTCTGAAGATGCTCCTTTTAAAGGAATGGCTCCTCCCGAACACCAAGGCCCATACACCATCCACTTCTCACCATACCTGAGACTGAGCAATCTGATCCCCAATGTTTCCTCCCCTGGTTACTTGTAGATCCGTTGCTGACAACTGTCCTCCATCTCCTGTTGGTAGATCACCACTCCCTTGTTTCTCTGGTCCCTTAGATTGTAATGTGCTCTATTGCTTCCCAAAGCTAGGTGCAAGCTCAATAAATACCATAATAATGATATTAATAATAATATTTTCTGCACTGGGAGCTAGAGAAGTTCACCTTCTTCCTGGCACTGGTTCTCAAAAAGTAAACAGTACCACCCCGTTTAGCATTTCAAGCACCCTTCAAGAATAACTTTAACACACAGAGCGGACTTGCGCGTCCTCCATTCAGTCCGATGAAAAATTGATATGGGATTTTGCTGACTCGGATGGCCCCAGGAGAGGCTTAGAGGAGACGCAGCCGGTTCAATGAACCTAATATTCCTGAGACTTGGTTGTTATTGATTGCCTACGGATTGGTCCAGAGTTGGAAAGCGTTTCCTTTTAATTCTGTCTGTGATTAATTCTTGTCTCGGGCCAGCCCCACGCAAACCTTCTTCTCATGTCAACCTTTGAGCGTGCGCTGTTCAATCGATACTGCGAGAGAAAAAGAAAGCACTTGGGTCCTTGGCATGCAGCAGCATTATGCAGCTGGGCTCTGGTTGGGGAGTGCATAATTGGGCGGAGGTGTGGTAAGCGAAAGAAGGACGGAGGGTACTGGAGGCAAGAGGAGTGTAGGAAGTAGAGGAGTGCTGGGAGGAGTAGAGAAACCGAAACGATAGCAAAGAGTGACCAAGGAAGAAGGGAGGGTCTGAACGAAAGTTTGAAGGAGAAAGGTTTCTTGAAAGGATAATAGGAAGTAAACAGGAAAAAAGAAACAGGAAAATGATCTAGGGACATTTGGGATAGAAGGGGAGAGAATGTCCACCAGGGCTCGAAGTTGAAATTTGATGAAGACGAGCTAAAACCAGCTCCTGTGTATGAGGGATCACTCGGTATGAAGGAGCCACCTCTGGGGAGCCAGGAGCTAGTACATAGTGTGTTGCAAATCTAAGTCCCACATGAGATGCAAACTTAAATCTTTTGTCCTTTATGTATGACCTGTTGTGCTTTAAATGTGCTCTAGATGTGTGCTAATGCGTCTTCATAAACATTCCAAAATACACAAGGTTAATGTCACATAGCTATGTTTCATGATACCAATTGGCCTGGGGAGCTAAAGGTAGCTCCTGTTAGCTGTCGTTGTCAAGGTAACCAGGCTCTCCTAGGCTAAAAGCAGGAGGTAAATAGCCACTGGCTCTTGGAAATTTCAAACCCTGTGAGAGGAACGTGTTGGAAGTGGCACTCGTACAGAGAAAGCAGCAAAGGGATCGAGTTCAAGAGATGAGAGGCTGTGGTGATGGGAGGAAACTGAGGTGCTATGTTGCTGCTTTCCTAAGGAGGTGTGAAGTCAACAGGAGGTGCGAGATAAATAAGCGGGGAAAATTGCTATGAGAGGGAAGGAAAAGGGAGAAATGAAACTCTTTGTTACAGAGATGAATGAGAGATACATGATGGAAAAGAAAGATGCAAATAGTGTAAAGCCAGAAAACAGGTGCACTCATAGAAAGAGAGGAACATGATAATGGTTCTGGTGGAGAGAGGTGAAGAAAATGCTCAGGGATAAGGGGGCTGCTATGTTGGGAAATTGTGAGGATTTGGGGGACGAGGGGTAAAGAAGTGACCGAATAGGTGTGGGACGAGGGAATTCAGGCTCAGTTTAGGGTCAAATGAGAGAAAGTTTACAAGTTTGGGAACGCAGGAAAGGGAGGCTGAGGGCAAGAAGATGAGTTATTTGCAGGAGAAAAGAGGGAGAGGTTAAGAAGGCGAGACAGTAGGGAGAATGGAGGGAGGTGGAATAGACTAAGATGAGGGAAGAATATTTGCACGGGGGATGTAGGCTGCATAGGTGAGATTAAGGAATGATTCCATAGGGGCTGTCCTATTTAGGGTGAAAGAACTGGATACAGGAGAAAGAAAAAATGTTGGGAAGCAGAGCTAGAAATCTTGTTATGAATTCTTCCTGGACTATTTACGGTACTGTGCCACCAGGGCACCCTGTTATCTGGACGTTTAGTCTTTGATATCTGGCATTTTATCATCCGGAATGATACTATTCATGTTTTATAAAGTAGAATATTTTGGACACTAAATTGGAGGATAGCGCATCTTTTATTGTATTACATTTAGGACCAGCACTCGCTTACTCTTTGCTGGTTTTCAATGTTCCAAGAGGTGTTTATGGCATTTAGGTGGAGACCTATCGCTGTGATACAGCTGCCATAGGCTTGTGCGGCTTCAAGGTCAAAACAAGGTGTTCATTTCGTCTTGTAAAATATTTTTTTTATTTTTTGGATTGCTTATACAATTCTACCATATTCTTTGCAGTAGGCAGTTGAGCATGCTCCCAATTGGGACGTAGATGCCCACGTGGGAACATTTCCTAGTGTTGACCGAGAGGGCACAATGATGTTGAAATATATTTAAGCATGTGCACATTATGTGGCTTGTTCGGTTCTCATGCTCCATTAAATGTCTTTCTCCATGATAAAATATGATCTAAATTCTCAACAGAATAGAAAAAGTTTAAATCCACTGTAACAGATTTGTCCCCAGAATCAATTGCAAGCAGAAACTGTAGCGAAGGACGAGTTGAATGGGTTTGACGGAGTAATTGTGATTTGATGTTGTTTTTCCATTCTTGTACAGCTTGTTTTGTAGTGTGTTGAGAAAAAATAAAATACTACAAAAAAGTAATAAAAATTACATTTATCAAAATGTTGCATCTGAGATTACTGATACTAGCCTTTGCGGCATTGGTATCGGCCAATCACAATAGGGATGCTAAAAGCCGCATCCATCCATCTTTATAACCTTTGTGGAGGCATATTTTAAAAATGCAAAATAAATAAATATTTCCATGAGTTTATTATGGTGGATCATAATGCCCATTTGCGTCTTGCCCTCAACTCTCGTTTTAGTACAATCTGGGCTTTCCTAAAGATTCCAAAACTGCTAGCGTGGTTGTGGATTTACAATGTACCCGACCAACATATCAAAGATCTTGCTCATTTAAAAATTAAAAAACAATGAGCGAGTTGAAGGCATAGTTTGACACTCTTTGTTATTTAATGATTTTAAGTACTGCGTTGGACGACCTCCTTAGAACTGCCTTGAAAAAAAGGAGGGTGGTTAGCCCTGAATTGCGCTTGTACCTTTGGAGAAATAAAGAAATGAAAATTACAAATGAAATGAAAACAGGACAATTTTTTTTTGTACTTGCAATTCAGTTTTAGTCAATTCAACATATTATTCAGACCAACACAACTGTATGGAAAGTACTTTAAGACATATGCTATTTTGATCCAAAAAAGAACAGTTGTTAGGCTTTCAGTTACTTCACTGATAGATTTTCTGATTTTTTCAAAGTTGCAAGATTCTATGATAATCACCATTCCTTCGGTGTAGGATGTGTTACATTCTCTGCTTACGCGTACCAACTCTGATGGTTTAAATCAACTTAATTTAGGGCATGTTGTGCCCTGGTTCTTGCTCTAATAGATGGCAATGGTGCTGCCTTGGATGTGCGAAAGGTTAGGTATCTATGTACTGAAGGATGTTGTGCCCTGGTTCTTGCTCTAATTGATGGCAATGGTGCTGCCTTGGATGTGCGAAAGGTTAGGTATCTATGTACTGAAGGATGTTGTGCCCTGGTTCTTGCTCTAATTGATGGCAATGGTGCTGCCTTGGATGTGCGAAAGGTTAGGTATCTATGTACTGAAGGATGTTGTGCCCTGGTTCTTGCTCTAATTGAGGGCAATGGTGCTGCCTTGGATGTGCGAAAGGTTAGGTATCTATGTACTGAAGGATGTTGTGCCCTGGTTCTTGCTCTAATTGATGGCAATGGTGCTGCCTTGGATGTGCGAAAGGTTAGGTATCTATGTACTGAAGGATGTTGTGCCCTGGTTCTTGCTCTAATTGATGGCAATGGTGCTGCCTTGGATGTGCGAAAGGTTAGGTATCTATGTACTGAAGGATGTTGTGCCCTGGTTCCTGCTCTAATTGATGGCAATGGTGTTGCCTTGGATGTGCCAAAGGTTAGGTATCTATGTACTGAAGGATGTTGTGCCCTGGTTCCTGCTCTAATTGATGGCAATGGTGCTGCTTTGGATGTGCGAAAGGTTAGGTATCTATGTACTGAAGGATGTTGCGCCTTGATTCTGACTCTAATTGATGGAAATATTGTTGCCTTTGATATTCCAAAAGCAGTGGAATAACTTTGCTGAAAAAGTTGGGGGGGGGGCATAGTTCTGCTTTTGCTGTTCAAATACCTCAGGGTAGAATCCCTCAACACGTGTTTCTCCTTAGAACTGCCCTAACAGGACAACTCCATGTTGCATTCTGTGACAAGAAACCCAAATAATTGCTATAAGGCTGTCCTTGACTGAAATACATATGTAGTGTTTCTGCACATTGAGCATTCTATCTGCCAAGATCTCCAAGTATTGAGACAAATAAATGGCGCTTCAGTATCGTGGCCTCGGGTACTCAATATATAGGGTGAACTGCAGTTCCAGTGTCATGATTGGTATTGCACAAATAAATAGTTTTTAAAAAATCCTATTTCGGCTGTACCAAAATTACAGACAGTCGAAAATGGCTAACATTTTTAACATTCGGTTTTCATTATAGCGAACAAGGGAAGCAGGGGTTGCTGGGGTGTCCGCCACACCCTTCTTTGCTATAATGAAATCAGGGGTGGTGGGGGTGTCCCCGCATCCAAAACAAGAACGTTTTTGAAAAGAAAAAGAAAAGGACCTTGTGGCAACGGTTCCCATCCACGGAAGTCAAGAGAACTGGCGCTGCAGGGAGTCAGCAGCACACAGCTTAGTGTTCCGCCAAAAGGTAAGGAAGCGGTTGGGGGAGCGGGGTCTATGAAGGGCATTTAGCTCTGGGGTGATTATTTCGAATACGAACATTTTGAATTTGACATTTTGGTATTCAAAATGTTCGTATTTGAAATAATCATGTACATTCACTTTTTCATACACCTATTTAACCACATCATGTTGGCTCTATGTACGTCGCTCGCCATGGCCCCCCTTCTCTATCACTTGGGTTAGTGTCTGCTTGGTTGTTTCGGCAGCCGTCTCAAGTGAAGAACCGGTTTGAGGTTCATTAAATGTAGGATCAGAGTATCCAAGCATTGCCGGCTGCTCATTCGTTGGCAGTGGAGTTTTGCTTCTCTACATACACCTCTGCATTTTTGGGAACCTTTCATCGAGCACAGTGCTCTACTTCTGGAAACCATGCTGCAGTTTCGGCTGGCAAGCCATCTATTTCCAGACACCAGTGTAGGAGCAATGCTTTTGGTCTGAGTTGGTATTTCTGATACCACTTGAGGAAATGGTCAAACTTTGTGGGGAGGGTGAGCTATGCGGCATTGTACTTTGAGCACGGCTGCGTCACGGCTTAGTGGTGAAAGCCTGCCCTACCAGACTGGTTTCTTTAGAGTTAGGCATGACTTGTTGTCCATGATCTACTGTATTGATTGGCTGCAGTGTCTCTGGGATCTGTATTTGATTTCTTTAAGGGATATTTTAGCTACTATTGACAGTGGTTGGCTGAGGAGGATATGCTTTGGTTGGTGGGAGTGGAAACTTATTTTTTGTTTGAGGATGGTTGCTGTGTAGTTTTGACAGGCCTCAAAATTTGCCTTCACCACAAGCCATTGACAAGAGTTAACTCTCTATTGGCGAGTAAGAAATTGGGTGCAGTGTGCATGTGCAGAATTGTGTGATTGGAGACTTTTTATGCCTGTCTACTAGCTTGCAATTTGAATGTTTTACTCTAGGTTGTGTGTCAGGGCCAGCAGTGTGGCCCTGCCAAGGTGGGTTGGAACCCGACCACTATGATGTTTCCCTGGTGCGCTCGTGAGAGTGGGCCATCTCCCAACCCCTCCTTAGCTTATCAGACGGCGGCCATGCTGGGGGAGTCCCCGCAATTAGGAAAAGGCAGCCACAGGGAAGACACCAGAGCCGCGGAGGAGAAGCCGGTGAAATGCCACGGGGTGCAGCAAGTGTCACCACATCGGGTCGCGGGTTAAAAAAAAGCAATCAAGGGGTGCGGCAGCCTTAACAACCCTGGCCAACCACAGTAGGAGAATGTATACAGTCCACTAGCCCACCAAGGAGGTTATTTTTGTTAAGTACAAAGCCTCCAGGGCGGCCTTGTTCCTCCACTACACCAGCAGGGGCCTATATAAGTAAAAGGCCCCAGACCAGCTTCCTGCATGCATGACTCCTGGAAGCCATTATAGGCTCCAGGCTTGGTTTGCAGCCAGACTGCATGAAGAGAGAGACCCGAGTGCGGAAGCTATTGAAGAGAGGGTTTTGTGGAGTATTTGTGTGTGAGTGGAGAGTGTGGGGAGCAGCAGGGCGGCAGTGGTGGCAGAGATGGTAGTAGTTGTGAGAGTGGTAGAGTGGAGGGGGTAGTTGGTGGTAGTAGTAGATGGTACTACGTTTTAGTGAGTGGTAGTGAAGTAGGTAGTCGGGAGCTCTAGTGAATAGAAGACGCAGTAGAGAAGTGGTAGAGGGCGATAGAACGGGTTGTGTACAGAGTAGAAATAGTAAGAGCAACAGCATAGTAAGTGCCACAGTGAGGAGGGGGGTTGCCTGTCACAGTTGCAACATATATATGTGTGGCTCTCGGTGCTCTGTACAATTCTCCATAGTTTTGGTATGGCTATAGTACTTTCTCAGTATGGGTTTTGAGTCGTCTTTCGTTGCAGGGATTTTTATTTGGAGGATTTACGATCTGGTTATATTATATCAAATGTTTTGCTTTTTTGGTTTTTTATAGCTTCTATTTAAGATTGTATATTTTGCTAACCTGGATCATTAGTGTGGCATTGTAAGAGACATTAAACTCCTTGCCGTAAGATAATTGGGCCCACTTGAGCTCAGAGTATTCTGTGTATGCACTTGTTTCCAGAGGAAAGACTTGTAGTTCGTGTTACTTGCCCTCTAGAAAGTTAGCAGTAAATGGCTGAATGTGAATGTATGAATCTGACTGTTGGGAGAAAGTATAGGTGCCCTGGAAATGAATAATTATGGAAGTTAAACATTTTTTGACGACTTTTACCCTGACAGGTTTTATATTGTTATGTTATGTTACTTGGCATTTATGTAGCGCTCCATATATGATTGCTATGACCTCAAAGCTCTGGTAGGTTGGACTCCCTCGGGAACCGTAGTTCTGGTCAGTAGAGAGGTACAATTGTAGGGTGCGTGGGGGCACCAGATATGTGCGCAGCTGATATAGTGGCCGGATGGTAGCTGCATCCTAGCGTTAGGTGTGGTGCTGAAGATATCAGTTGGATGTGTGCAGTCTGGTGGGTGGACACCCAGACTGGGCTCTGGCTGTGTTAGGCCTGAAGGACGCATATGTGAGCAACAGGGCCGGAATGTGCTCGGCTAGCTGCGTTTTATTAGGGTGATGAGGTGTTTCTGGGGTCGTATTCGTATGTGAACAGCCATATTGTGGGATATCCATAGCAATTACTATTTCCGATTGTATTTTCTCTTTTTGGAATGATTTGAATCTGATATTATCGGTTTTGCATCTCTCGGAACATGCTCTACAGAGACATCCTTAAAGCCCCCTTCTGCTTGGGGCATTGTAATGCTGGTGATTCATACACTGCAGAAGACTGTATGTTTGCTCTTCACGCCTCATGGTTTTCTATATGTTTGTTCAATCATTGTGTGTCTTTTGTTATCTGTTCTGCCTCCTGACATGCCCACGTGATGATCTTTGTTTTCTCTTTACGCCCGTGTCCTTGTCTATCAGCATCTCAAGTGGACTACAAACAGCAAATGCATTGTTCAAATTCTCTTGTCTACTCCAGTCAGCTGATGTTTCTCGCTATAATGAACCCATGTGTCTCTATCCAGTTTCTCTTGCAATCTGCCCACAGCCCTGCAGTCCAGTCAGCGGTCCTTCTTTCTTATCCTATGTGCCCCAATATGCATTTATCTTCTACTCCACATCTCTGTCCTCCGATCAACCTAATAATAAAGGGATTGAAATACGTAATTTACTAGCAGGAGCTAAGAGCAGATCCTGGGTATTTGGCATCGCTCAGTAAGTAGTAGCTACCTCTGGGGAACCAGGAGCTGTTATATAGTGTTCCACAAAAGTAACTCCCATAAAAGATGCAAACTATAACTTTGTTGATGATATATGACTGAGTTTGCTTTAAATGTCTTCTAGATGTGTCCTTATACTCATTTATACATGTCTCCAAGCACACCGCTTCAGGTATGTTTGCATAACACCAGTTGGCTTGCAGAGCCAAAAGTAGCTTCTGGGAGCTGTTTGTGTCACCAGACTATCAGGCTTACCAAAGCTATAAGCAGGAGCCAAATAGCTCCCAGCAATTTCGAACCCTGTAATCTATGCATTTCCATGGCCTTAATGAATTAATGTTCCTCCTCATTCCTCCGTGCTCCAATCAATTAGTCAGTGCATGTGTCTCAATGGCCCTTTACCATAACAGATAATATTTCTCGCCATATCCGGTGTGCCCTCCCATCTACTTTGTGCTCTCCATCAGACTCACACCCCACATTCCTTCACCTCACACACCACCCCATTAAACAATCTGAACTTCAATTATGAATGGTCAGACTTTGCTACAAGGAACCACATCTCACCATGCACCGTCATCTGTGTTTGGTGATTTCAACCCAAGTAGTTCCGACCCAGCAAACAGCCCCTTACTGAGCTACATCCCCACACTGCTCTTCCCCTACAACCCCACGCAACACATTACCTACCCCACACACATACCGGCTTGTCATGGCCAGGCCACTTTGCCACCTAATTAATCCATTCATACCCACCAATCCTTTACCAATCCTGATCTTTCTATCCTGTTCTGAAAAACAGGGTATCTCCTTTTCACCTCCTCCCTTTGAATTGTTGATGCTCTCTCAAGGCCAGTGCTGTATACATCATTAAATAAAATACAAATAAAAATACAGTTTTCCTATGTGCCCCACTCCTCAAATTAACAATCAGACCATGTCCCTCCAGCACCAACAGACCCTGCATCCTTCCCCCATGTCTCTTATTCTCTTCTGTGCCTCTTCTATATACCCTCCCTCCAGCAGTTCATCTCTCCCTTGCATACTCCTGATCATCCCTTCCCTCCCTCCTGTACAGCTTTCCTCCTGTACCTCCAGATCCTCTCCTTCACTTCCTGCAGCCAATTGGAACTGTGCACAGGGGTGGAGTGAGTTTGTGACAAATCCATTTGTGCCACATGAGCTTGTGACCCACTCTGACAACTTCGTTACACCCTGTGATATTTTACACTTGCCAGCCTTTGTAACTATTTTGGCAAACCCATAAGCTTATGTGACACCATGTGCCCACTCCACAACCTCCCCGTCCGGTAACAGAAAACACCTTCTTCTGCTGTGCATGGTAAACGTCCTTCCCATCTCCCAACCAGAATAAATGACCAACTGCATCTGTATCATATTACCACACTCCCTCCATACAACACCCAGTATTTTCTTGCACAATGATACCACAGTTTCTACAAGTGCCCCTCAAACCTCCCTCTGTAATAGTCCTGACTGTTTTGACCCCTAACTAATCCAGTATTGCCCTGCATGCATCACCATTATAATCCTCAGAACGTTGAGGTGGCTCATCCATTGGACAATCTGCAGACTCTAAGAGCCAGTATAGCCCAGAAATGTTTGTTTAACCCACAGATTATTCAATGCACAATAGTGGCCTCATGTAGTGCGCTGTCACCCCCCTTTTCCTCCGCCGCCGCTGCCAGCTAGACAGGGTTTCTCCAAAGCTCAATTATATTCCAGTGAACATGAGTCAATGTGTGGGCTATACGAGACGGTATACCTTGCAATGTACTATGGCCTGCAGATAGGCCAATGGGGGAAGAGTGTGTCACTCCCCCCGTCATGGCTGCACATCTCTCGCTCTTAATGTGCGGGGCCACTGTGAACCCCATGATTGGCACTGCTCTCCTCTTCCGCCGAGTCCCTCCTAACAGACATGATGCGGGAACTCCAAACTCACCGGCCAACACCTGATCGCTCTTTACCTTTAACCTGGGTTGCTCCTGACAGAGGCGATGCCTTGCTGCTGCACCAGTTCTTTGCGGGGCCGCACCTAGCTGATTTGACATATATTTGGAGACAGATTTTTCCTCGCCCTGTCTTCACATAGCTCGATACTCCCAGCCAGCGCAGCCAATTCCCTGCAATGAACCCAGGCAGATTCCTCATCCCATGCTCCCACCCTTTTTGTTTCAGTCCCTAGTACAGAACATAATAACTTTATAGACCCAGCACGAGGACAGTACTTTAAGTTATGGGCCTGTAAAGCTTGTTAAAATTCCCCCCTATGCTCAGGCTTTTTACTCGAACTTCATGGCCAATAATTGCAAATACAGCCCTCTGGCAGACTCCATAAAGCTTAAATATAACATTGTTATGTTGGCAGGCCATTGGAAACATTTTGTCAGCAGAGGTTCATAGCCGTGTTACAAAGCTAGATGTTTCTCTCCCAAAATTCTGCATGAATCTTCAGGTGTCCCCTAGCCAGGTATCCACCAGGACAGGGCTCACGGCAAGGTTCTCCTACAGTTTTCTTTTGTTTCTGTCCTATTTCTAACCCTTTTTTTATTTCTACTTTACTAAAATGACATTACAACCCTGGGGGTAGGGCTGCAACAGGTCCTATTGGATGTCTGCTTAGCCACAGGCCCATAAAATCAGTGTAGACTAATAGCACCTGCTACAGCCCTCTCAACCAGGGATGAAGTGCCCCAAACCTCAGAGCACTTCATGTGACAACCTGTCCAAAGTAAACGGAATAATGAAGAGTCCATCCAAGTATGTCCCTGCACGGCTGCCCCTTTTGCTCCCCTCAAATCCCCATCCCAGCCGAGGTGAGTCCTTCATTTCTCCTCACCTGAGGAAACCCACATCCAAGTATGTCCCTGCACGGCTGCCCCTTTTGCTTCTCCCCTTCAAATCCCCATCCCACCCAAGGTGAGTCCTTCATTTCTCCTCACCTGGGGAAACCCACATCCAAGTATGTCCCTGCACGGCTACCCCTTTTGTTCCCCCTCAAATCCCCATCCCAGCCAAGGTGAGTCCTTCATTTCTCCTCACCTGGGGAAACCCACATCCAAGTATGGCCCTGCACGGCTTCAACTCAAATCCCCAACCCAGCCAAGGTGAGTCCGTCATTTCCCCTCACCTTGGGAAACCCACATCCAAGTATGTCCCTGCACGGCTACTCCTTTAGCTCCCCCTCAAATCCCAATCCGACACAAGGTGAGTCCTTCATTTCTCCTCACCATGGGAAACCCACATCTAAGTATGCCCCTGCACGGCTACCCCTTTTGTTCCCCCCTCAAATCCCCATCCCAGTCAAGGTGAGTCCTTCATTTCACCTCACCTGGGGAAACCACCATCCAAGTATGTCCCTGCACGGCTACCCCTTTATCTACCCCTCAAATCCCAATCCAACACAAGGTGAGTCCTTCATTTCTCCTCACCAGGGGAAACCCACATCTTAGTATGTCCCTTCACTGCCACACCTTTAGCTCCCACTCAAATCACAATTCCAGCCAAGGTGAGTCCTTCATTTCTCCTCACCTAGGGAAACCCCCATCCAAGTATGTCCCTGCATGGCTACCCCTTTTGTTCCAACTCAAATCCCCAACCCAGCCAAGGTGAGTCCTTCATTTCTCCTCACCTGGGGAAACCCCCATCCAAGTATGTCCCTGCACGGCTACCTCTTTTGCTCCCCCTCAAATCCCCATCCCAGCCAAGGTGAGACCTTCATTTCACCTCACCTGGGAAAACCCCCATCCAAGTATGTCCCTGCACGGCTACCCCTTTTGTTCCCCCTCAAATCCCCATCCCAGCCAAGGTGAGTCCTTCATTTCTCCTCACCTGGGAAAATCCACATCCAAGTATGTCCCTGCACTGCTACCCCTTTAGCGCCCCCTCAAATCCCAATCCCAGCCAAGGGGAGTCCTTCATTTCTCCTCACCTGGGGAAACCCCCATCCAAGTATGTCCCTACACGGCTACCCCTTTAGCGCCCCCTCAAATCCCAATCTCAGCCAAGGTGAGTCCTTCATTTCTCCTCACCTGGGGAAACCCACATCCAAGAATGTCCCTGCACGGCTACCTCTTTTGCTCCCCCTCAAATCCCCATCCCAGCCAAGGTGAGTCCTTCATTTATCCTCACCTGGGGAAACCCACATCCAAGTATGTCCCTACACGGCTACCCCTTTAGCGCCCCCTCAAATCCCAATCTCAGCCAAGGTGAGTCCTTCATTTCTCCTCACCTGGGGAAACCCACATCCAAGAATGTCCCTGCACGGCTACCTCTTTTGCTCCCCCTCAAATCCCCATCCCAGCCAAGGTGAGTCCTTCATTTATCCTCACCTGGGGAAACCCACATCCAAGTAGGGCCCTGCACGGCTACCACTTTTGCTCCAACTCAAATCCCCAACCCAGCCAAGGCGAGTCCTTCATTTCTCCTCACCTTGGGAAACACACATCCAAGTATGTCCCTGCACGGCTACCCCTTTTGTTCCCCCTCAAATCCCCATCCCAGCCAAGGCGAGTCCTTCATTTCTCCTCACCTTGGGAAACCCACATCCAAGTATGTCCCTGCACGGCTACCCCTTTAGCTCCCCCTCAAATCCCAATCCGACACAAGGTGAGTCCTTCATTTCTCCTCACCATGGGAAACCCACATCTAAGTATGCCCCTGCACGGCTACCCCTTTTGTTCCCCCCTCAAATCCCCATCCCAGTCAAGGTGAGTCCTTCATTTCTCCTCACCTGGGGAAACCCACATCCAAGTATGGCCCTGCACGGCTACCCCTTTTGCTCCAACTCAAATCACCAACCCAGCCAAGATGAGTCCTTCATTTCTCCTCACCTTGGGAAACCCACATCCAAGTATGTCCCTGCAGGGCTACCCCTTTTGTTCCCCCTCAAATCCCCATCCAACCAAGGTGAGTCCTTCATTTCTCCTCACCTTGGGAAACCCACATCCAAGTATGTCCCTGCACGGCTACCTCTTTTGCTCCCCCTCAAATCCACACCCCAGCCAAGGTGAGTCCTTCATTTCTCCTCACCTGGGGAAACCCACATCCAAGTATGTCGCTGCACGGCTACCTCTTTTGCACACCCTCAAATCCCCATCCCAGCCAAGGTGAGTCCTTCATTTCTCCTCACCTGGGGAAACCCACATCCAAGTATGTCCCTGCACGGCTACCTCTTTTGCTCCCCCTCAAATCCCCATCCCAGCCAAGGTGAGTCCTTCATTTCTCCTCACCTGGGGAAACCCACATCCAAGTATGGCACTGCACGGTTACCCCTTTTGCTCCAACTCAAATCCCCAACCCAGCCAATGTGAGTCCTTCATTTCTCCTCACCTTGGGAAACCCACATCCAAGTATGTTCCTGCACGGCTGCCCCTTTTGTTCCCCCTCAAATCCACATCCCAGCCAAGGTGAGTCCTTCATTTCTCCTCACCTTGGGAAACACACATCCAAGTATGCCCCTGCACGGCTACCCCTTTTGCTCCAACTCAAATCCCCATCCCAGCCAAGGTGAGTCCTTCATTTCTCCTCACCTGGGGAAACCCACATCCAAGTATGGCCCTGCACGGCTACCCCTTTTGCTCCAACTCAAATCCCCAACCCAGCCAAGGTGAGTCCTTCATTTCTCCTCACCTTGGGAAACCCACATCCAAGTATGTCCTTGCACGGCTACCCATTTAGCTCCCCCTCAAATCCCAATCACAGCCAAGGTGAGTACTTCATTTCTCCTCACCTGGGGAACCCCACATCCAAGTATGGCCCTGCACTGCTACCCCTTTTGCTCCAACTCAAATCCCCACCCAGCCAAGGTGAGTCCTTCATTTCTCCTCACCTTGGGAAACCCACATCCAAGTATGTCCCTGCACGGCTACCCCTTTTGTTCGCCCTCAAATCCCCATCCAGCCAAGGTGATTCCTTCATTTCTCCTCACCTGGGGAACCCCACATCCAAGTATGGCCCTGCACGGCTACCGCTTTTGCTCCAACTCAAATCCCCAACCCAGCCAAGGTGAGTCCTTCATTTCTCCTCACCTTGGGAAACCCACATCCAAGTATGTCCCTGCACGGCTACCCCTTTTGTTTGCCCTCAAATCCCCATCCAGCCAAGGTGATTCCTTCATTTCTCCTCACCTGGGGAACCCCACATCCAAGTATGGCCATGCACGGCTACCCCTTTTGCTCCAACTCAAATCCCCAACCCAGCCAAGGTGAGTCCTTCATTTCTCCTCACCTTGGGAAACCCACATCCAAGTATGTCCCTGCACGGCTACCCCTTTTTTTTGCCCTCAAATCCCCATCCAGCCAAGGTGATTCCTTCATTTCTCCTCACCTTGGGAAACCCACATCCAAGTATGCCCCTGCACGGCTACCCCTTTTGTTCCCCCTCAAATCCCCATCCAGCCAAGGTAAGTCCTTCATTTCTCCTCACTTTGGGAAACCCACATCCAAGTATGTCTCTGCACAGCTACCGCTTTTGTTCCCCCTCAAATCCCCATCCAGCCACGGTGAGTCCTTCATTTCTCCTCACCTTGGGAAACCCCCATCCAAGTATGTTCCTGCACGGCTGCCCCTTTAGCTCTCCCTCAAATCCCAATCCCAGCCAAGGTGAGTCCTTCATTTCTCCTCACCTGGGGAAACCCACATCCAAGTATGTCCCTGCACGGCTACCTCTTTTGCTCTCCCTCAAATCCCCATCCCAGCCAAGGTGAGACCTTCATTTCTCCTCACCTGGGGAAACCCCCATCCAAGTATGTCCCTGCACGGCTACTCCTTTTGTTCCCCCTTAAATCCCCATCCCACCCAAGGTGAGTCCTTCATTTCTCCTCACCTGGGGAAACCCACATCCAAGTATGTCCCTGCACGGCTACCCCTTTTGCTCCCCTTCAAAGCCCCATCCCAGCCAAGGTGAGTCCTTCATTTCTCCTCACCTGGGGAAACCCACATCCAAGTATGTCCCTGCACAGCTACCCCTTTTGTTTGCCCTCAAATCCCCATCCAGCCAAGGTGATTCCTTCATTTCTCCTCACCTGGGGCACCCCACATCCAAGTATGGCCCTGCACGGCTACCCTTTTGCTCCAACTCAAATACCCAACCCAGCCAAGGTGAGTCCTTCATTTCTCCTCACCTTGGGAAACCCACATCCAAGTATGTCCCTGCACGGCTACCCCTTTTGTTCTCCCTCAAATCCCCATCCAGCCAAGTTGAGTCCTTCATTTCTCCTCACTTTGGGAAACCCACATCCAAGTATGTCCCTGCACAGCTACCACTTTTGTTCCCCCTCAAATCCCCATCCAGCCACGGTGAGTCCTTCATTTCTCCTCACCTTGGGAAACCCCCATCCAAGTTTGTTCCTGCACGGCTGCCCCTTTAGCTCTCCCTCAAATCCCAATCCCAGCCAAGGTGAGTCCTTCATTTCTCCTCAGCTGGGGAAACCCACATCCAAGTATGTCCCTGCACGGCTACCCTTTTTGCTCCTCCGCTTCAAATCCACATCCCAGCCAAGGTGAGTCCTTCATTTCTCCTCACCTGGGGAAACCCCCATCCAAGTATGTCCCTGCACGGCTACCTCTTTTGCTCCCCCTCAAATCCCCATCCCAGCCAAGGTGAGACCTTCATTTCTCCTCACCTGGGGAAACCCCCATCCAAGTATGTCCCTGCACGGCTTCCTCTTTTGCTCCCCCTCAAATCCCCATCCCAGCCAAGGTGAGACCTTCATTTTTTCTCACCTGGGGAAACCCCCATCCAAGTATGTCCCTGCACGGCTACACCTTTTGTTGCCCCTCAAATCCCCATCCCAGCCAAGGTGAGTCCTTCATTTCTCCTCACTTGGGGAAACCCACATCCAAATATGTCCCTGCACGGGTACTCCTTTAGCTCCCCTTCAAATCCCAATCCCAGCCACGGTGAGTCCTTCATTTCTCCTCACCTTGGGAAACCCACATCCAAGTATGTTCCTGCACGGCTGCCCCTTTAGCTCTCCCTCAAATCCCAATCCCAGCCAAGGTGAGTCCTTCATTTTTCCTCACCTGGGGAAACCCACATCCAAGTATGTCCCTGCACGGCTACCCTTTTTGCTCCTCCCCTTCAAATCCACATCCCAGCCAAGGTGAGTCCTTCATTTCTCCTCACCTGGGGAAACCCCCATCCAAGTATGTCCCTGCACGGCTACCTCTTTTGCTGCCCCTCAAATCCCCATCCCAGCCAAGGTGAGACCTTCATTTCTCCTCACCTGTGGAAACCCCCATCCAAGTATGTCCCTGCACGGCTACCCCTTTTGTTCCCCCTCAAATCCCCATCCCAGCCAAGGTGAATCCTTCATTTCTCCTCACCTGGGGAAACCCACATCCAAGTATGTCCCTGCACGGCTACCCCTTTTGCTCCCCTTCAAAGCCCCATCCCAGCCAAGGTGAGTCCTTCATTTCTCCTGACCTGGGGAAACCCACATCCAAGTATGGCCCTGCACGCTACCCATTTTGCTCCAGCTCAAATCCCCAACCCAGCCAAGGTGAGTCCTTCATTTCCCCTCACCTGGGGAAACCCACATCCAAGTATGTCCCTGCACGGCTACCCTTTTTGTTCCTCCCCTTCAAATCCACATCCCAGCCAAGGTGAGTCCTTCATTTCTCCTCACCTGGGGAAACCCCCATCCAAGTATGTCCCTGCACGGCTACCTCTTTTGCTCCCCCTCAAATCCCCATCCCAGCCAAGGTCAGACCTTCAATTCTCCTCACTTGGGGAAACCCCCATCCAAGTATGTCCCTGCACGGCTACCCCTTTTGTTCCCCTTCAAATCCACATCCCAGCCAAGGTGAGTCCTTCATTTCTCCTCACCTGGGGAAACCCACATCCAAGTATGTCCCTGCACGGCTACCCCTTTTGCTCCCCTTCAAAGCCCCATCCCAGCCAAGGTGAGTCCTTCATTTATCCTCACTTGGGGAAACCCACATCCAAGTATGGCCCTGCACGCTACCCATTTTGCTCCAGCTCAAATCCCCAACGCAGCCAAGGTGAGTCCTTCATTTCTCCTCACCTGGGGAAACCCACATCCAAGTATGTCCCTGCACCGCTACCCCTTTAGCTCCCCTTCAAATCCCAATCCCAGCCAAGGTGAGTCCTTAATTTGTCCTCACCTGGGAAACCCCTATCCAAGTATGTCCCTGCAGGGCTACCTCTTTTGCTCCCCCTCAAATCCCCATCCCAGTCAAGGTGAGTCCTTCATTTCTCCTCACCTGGGGAAACCCACATCCAAGTATGCCCCTGCACGGCTACCCCTTTAGCGCCCCCTCAAATCCCAATCCCAGCCAAGGTGAGTCCTTCATTTCTCCTTACCTGGGGAAACCCACATCCAAGTATGTCCCTGCACGGCTACCCTTTTAGCTCCCCCTCAAATCCCCATCCCAGCCAAGGTGAGTCCTTCATTTCTCCTCACCTGGGGAAACCCACATCCAAGATGTCCCTGTACGGCTACCCCTTTTGCTCCCCATCAAAACACCCATCCCAGCCAAGGTGAGTCCTTCATTTCTCCTCACCTGGGGAATCCCCCATCCAAGTATGTCCCTGCGCGGCTACCCTTTTTGCTCCCCCTCAAACACCCATCCCAGCCAAGGTGAGTCCTTCATTTCTCCTCACCTTGGGAAACACACATCCAAGTATGTCCCTGCGCGGCTACCCTTTTAGCTCCCCCTCAAATCCCCATCCCAGCGAAGGTGAGTCCTTCATTTCTCCTCACCTTGGGAAACACACATCCAAGTATGTCCCTGCACGGCTACCCGTTTAGCTCCCCCTCAAATCCCCATCCCAGCCAAGGTGAGTCCTTCATTTCTCCTCACCTGGGGAAACCCAGTCCAAGATGTCCCTGTACGGCTACCCCTTTTGCTCCCCATCAAAACACCCATCCCAGCCAAGGTGAGTCCTTCATTTCTCCTCACCTGGGGAATCCCCCATCCAAGTATGTCCCTGCGCAGCTACCCTTTTTGCTCCCCCTCAAACACCCATCCCAGCCAAGGTGAGTCCTTCATTTCTCCTCACCTGGGGAAACCCCCATCCAACTATGTCCCTGCACGGCTACCCCTTTTGTTCCCCTTCAAATCCACATCCCAGCCAAGGTGAGTCCTTCATTTCTCCTCACCTGGGGAAACCCACATCCAAGTATGTCCCTGCACGGCTACCCCTTTTGCTCCCCTTCAAAGCCCCATCCCAGCCAAGGTGAGTCCTTCATTTATCCTCACTTGGGGAAACCCACATCCAAGTATGGCCCTGCACGCTACCCATTTTGCTCCAGCTCAAATCCCCAACGCAGCCAAGGTGAGTCCTTCATTTCTCCTCACCTGGGGAAACCCACATCCAAGTATGTCCCTGCACCGCTACCCCTTTAGCTCCCCTTCAAATCCCAATCCCAGCCAAGGTGAGTCCTTAATTTGTCCTCACCTGGGAAACCCCTATCCAAGTATGTCCCTGCACGGCTACCTCTTTTGCTCCCCCTCAAATCCCCATCCCAGTCAAGGTGAGTCCTTCATTTCTCCTCACCTGGGGAAACCCACATCCAAGTATGCCCCTGCACGGCTACCCCTTTAGCGCCCCCTCAAATCCCAATCCCAGCCAAGGTGAGTCCTTCATTTCTCCTTACCTGGGGAAACCCACATCCAAGTATGTCCCTGCACGGCTACCCTTTTAGCTCCCCCTCAAATCCCCATCCCAGCCAAGGTGAGTCCTTCATTTCTCCTCACCTGGGGAAACCCACATCCAAGATGTCCCTGTACGGCTACCCCTTTTGCTCCCCATCAAAACACCCATCCCAGCCAAGGTGAGTCCTTCATTTCTCCTCACCTGGGGAATCCCCCATCCAAGTATGTCCCTGCGCGGCTACCCTTTTTGCTCCCCCTCAAACACCCATCCCAGCCAAGGTGAGTCCTTCATTTCTCCTCACCTTTGGAAACACACATCCAAGTATGTCCCTGCGCGGCTACCCTTTTAGCTCCCCCTCAAATCCCCATCCCAGCGAAGGTGAGTCCTTCATTTCTCCTCACCTTGGGAAACACACATCCAAGTATGTCCCTGCACGGCTACCCGTTTAGCTCCCCCTCAAATCCCCATCCCAGCCAAGGTGAGTCCTTCATTTCTCCTCACCTGGGGAAACCCAGTCCAAGATGTCCCTGTACGGCTACCCCTTTTGCTCCCCATCAAAACACCCATCCCAGCCAAGGTGAGTCCTTCATTTCTCCTCACCTGGGGAATCCCCCATCCAAGTATGTCCCTGCGCGGCTACCCTTTTTGCTCCCCCTCAAACACCCATCCCAGCCAAGGTGAGTCCTTCATTTCTCCTCACCTGGGGAATCCCCCATCCAAGTATGTCCCTGCGCGGCTACCCTTTTTGCTCCCCCTCAAACACCCATCCCAGCCAAGGTGAGTCCTTCATTTCTCCTCACCTGGGGAATCCCCCATCCAAGTATGTCCCTGCGCGGCTACCCTTTTTGCTCCCCCTCAAATCCCCATCCCAGCCAAGGTGGACAGATTAACCAGCAATACAGAACATCTGACACACTCCAAAGCTTCATGATCCCAAAGGGGGTACTCAATGCGGTGAAGAAGATCTTTTGTACTCTACTGTCTGGATGTGGCACACATGAAGTATATGCTGCAACGCATAGAAATTGAAACAGGCTTATAGAGATCTGTAATTATAAGCACCCTGTCGATCACATGCGGTAGACGGAGTTGCGGGGGTGAAAATAGGCATGCTTCCAAGAAAAGTAAGCAGTCAAAACATCCGACAACGCACTGACATCTCTGCAGACATCAGCCTGACACCTAGCGAGACATTGATGTTCTCAGCTCGGCTTTCTGCCACGAGCAGCAATATTTTGATTTAAGAAACTCCAATATTGCATCAGATGCATCCCCGCACCTGCCTGCATAGTGCAGATTGCACTGGCACATCCCTGAAATCGAAACCAAGGCCCAATTTGAGAGCTGCGGGATCACAGCAGGCGTGCAAGGTGAAGATTAGGCAGCCAGCAAATGACAGGGCTTGAAATGAGATCTGAAATTGACGCGAATTCAGCAATTGAAGCAATGCCGGGGATGCAACAAGAAGACGCATATTGGCTGTTTGTACCGGGCGGGAGGCAATGTATTAAGGCTTCAGGCGAGACTACAGATGAGATCCAGTGAGAATGAGATTCTGGCAAAGGACATAAGCTAGTGCAGAAAAGATTTGAACTGTGAGAATGTCATATTTAACTTTCCCCAGCAGGCCTGCCAATCTTATTGCACTCACCTAGCTCACTAACACAGATGCACAGGAATACATTATGGGTAGATCACGTCCTGTGCCGTCTCCTGGTGATGGCAGTCCGGCAGGTGAAGCACTCAGCTGTGGAATGCTGCTCACAAAATAGATCACCCTGGAAACACTGCTTTGCAGTGACACTGGTGACTGTAAAAGTTGAGCACAAGTTATGTTATGTTATGTTACTTGGCATTTATATAGCGCTCCACATATCATTGGTATGACCTCAAAGCGCTGGTCAGTTGAACGCCCTCGGGAACCGCAGTTCAGGTCAGTATAGATAGATGGTGTCATAGGCTGTGTGGGTGCACCAGTTATGTGTGCAGCTGGTGTATTTGTCGGATGTTAGCTGCATCCTAGCGTTAGGTGAGGTGTAGAGGATATTCGTTGTATGTGTTTGCAGTCTGGTGGATGGACATCCAGACTGGGGTTGGCTGCATTAGGCCTGAGGGACGCTTATGTGAGCAGCCAGGCCGGAATGTCATAGGATAGCTGCGTTTTGTAGGGTGATGAGGTGTTCATGGGGTAGTGTTCATATGCACTACCATGCATGTAGGCAGTGATGGGCACGCACAAATGAGTGTGGCCTTCACAGAACACAAGAGCTGAGCACAAGAGCTGAGCCAGGAGACAGTGGGTAACAAAATGTGGTGGCTTTGCAGGAGCAGCCTTTATGTGTAATGCCTGATCAAACCACGGGAAATCAGGGACGAGAGAGTAGAATTAGGATGTTGGACAGAATGCCTGTGGCAATAAAAGGAATGCAAGCGCTATCCCAACTGGTTTACCAATTTCTATTTGAAGGTATGTTACCTTATAAAGCAAATCAATATGATTATCAAATTTTGGAACGGGCTGTAGGTTAGTGAGGCAGGTGTCAGCTGCAGCCATTGCAGGGTGATACTCGTGTGGGCGGCCCTCACATGTGAGCGCTCCCTTTGGCAGCCATACTCTAGTATACAGGGTAAAAGATGCCCTTCTCGCTTAGTATGATCCTCCGCAGCTCCTTCAAGTGCATTCCATTTATGATGGTTGTCTGATTACCTTGTCAATGTTTTCAAATTTACACGATAGGGCCAGCCGCCGTAGTCGGGTATGTATGCATCGAGGGTTTCCGCCGGACACTGTACCGTCGTACAAAAGCTTAACATCTCATAATCGGGAATGAGTTAGGGCATGACATGGTGGGTGAGAGGATGCTTTCTGGCCTTGTATTCATCACAATGATCAAAGTGAGCGGGAACGGTCGGGAGAGGTGTTGCACTACTTTTATTTGTATCTGTTTACCATTCCTCTACTTTTTATGACCATAGTCACCATTCTATATAGCGGATTTGTCCATTCATGTCCCTGTGCAAGTGTGAAGTTGTAATTGGAGCCTTCGTTGCTGGTTACTTAGACTTTTGTAATGCCGCGGCTGCAACACTTTGTCACATGTTGCACTATACTTCCGCCTACACTCTCCCCGGCCGACCACAGTTCCACTACTTTGTTAGGTACACTTCTACCACTGATTCATCATCATCCAGCGTGCATGGGAGTGAGTTGAAGATGTGCAGTGTCATCCCCTATGTTCAGTAGTAGGTGGGAGCACATTTTCTTTGCTGTGGTCACATCCCTGCAGTCCATGGCCATTTCGAACCTCTGGATCCATAAAGCCCATCTGAGTCCAACAGACGATGGCTCCGAGTACGGATCGAAAGGGGTCATAACCATGCCCAAATGCCCCTGTGTCCGTGGGGGGAGATTGGGGCTGAACATAGGTGCTAGTCTAGCAGGGGTGGATGGACCCAGCATGGGGGTGGTTGGTCATCTTTCCCAAACAATAATCATGGGACCAGGACCCACCTGTTCTGTTGTAACTTTCTTTGCTACTGCAGTGGGGGAGCACTGACTTTAGCTGTAGAGTGGAGGCTCTCTGCTGGTGCGTCTCCAAAGAGTGCAAGTGCGTGCGTGTGGCACTTCAATCACTGCGCCCTGTCGGGCACTTCATTTTCAGTGTGTCCTCGACACCTGGGCCTTGTCACCGTTCATCGCCAGTGCTGTATGCACTCACTGGTGCGCCGAAGTTCCAGCCTGCTCTGAGTGAAGCCGGGACCGATTGGAAAATGGTGCGCGTGCTGCGCGAATGATCACACTGCCACACTGCTTGATGGGTTGCCCGCGAATGACTCTCCCCATCCGGGGTGACGTCACAGCATTTATTCTCACACATCGCTCTAGCATGGTGACGTGAACATAACAAGCACCAGGGCCTTTGTTGGCAGCACCTGGCACACGCTGATTTCCTGGCAAATGCTATGTGATGTTAGGGAGAAGGCTAAGGCTAAGATAATTCCTATACAATGCCCCTTTAAAGGCCGAAACTACTGACTTTTTAACGCTTGTTTAAGGAAAGCAATTTGAATGGTCTGGGCGCTGTCTAGGGATTCTCCGAGTGCCCTTCGCCACCCAAGGAAGCTGCCTCGTGTTTGTATAATGCTAGGGGACCAGCCCTGGCGGGGGAACACGTAGGACCTGTTTCATTGCCTGAGAACTGTGTGCGAACGTTTGGTGTTGTCTCGAGGCCGATGAAGAAAAACAGGCTAGCAGTTTGTGTTACACAGTTTACCTCAAAGGCTGCGCGGTGTTTGACGACACTTCATGAAATGAATATCCTGTAAACCTGCAAAATGCAGCAAGGGGTGCTTTAGGCGATGCCTAATCCATCGGAAAGAAGAGGAGACACTCTTGGGAGGGAGTGAGGCAGGGTGTGAGGACGGGGAGGACGTCTCCGAGTGCGGGCTTTGTTGGTTTATAGCCAAATGCAGGCTTTGCTGCTGGTAATGCCTATTAATAAAAATAAAAAAAAGGGCCGAGTCTTGGCAGAAGGTTTCTCACTAAGAGCATCTTCTAGGCCAGACGAGCAGGCACTTATCATTGAATGGTCCCGGTGGAGTCCATGGGTATCTCTAGCGTGCACTCCAGGCAGCTGCAACAGAGCCGCAGCTAGGAATATTGGCTCCACTCCTTTGGCAAGTGCCTTCGCAAGCCCAGCAAATGCACAACAGCAGGAATGGCCTCTAAACCCCTACCTTATTGACATACCTCACCCCCTTGATAAAGCAACTTCCCTGTAACGCTTAAAAAATAATAAGAGCCACGAAACAAAAAATAGTGGCGGCCATTTTAAGAAGAAGCAGCTAGCATAAATAGCAAAATGGGGCAGCTCCACAGAAGAAATTAGAAAGTGTTTGGCAGCCCGCGCGCCAACCTAACTATGGTAATACAGGGTCCAGAGCTGAAAAATTGATGATTTGAGTCTAAGTCGGGCTTCATAAAGAAGGGCCGCATATAAGAGATATGCTGCCCAATATCCCATAAAGACAGACAAACATAGTATATGCTCATTTAGGAAAATAGTCAAAATCAAGAACCACCCAGAGCTTTCCAGAGAGGGTGATTTCACTTAATGGCTGACAGCTCTTCTCGCTTTAATCGCTGGGCCGACCAGAGGAATGTTCCATACCCGGTACCCTTCACAGGTTGCTGAGATTCTCCCACACCACCTCTCCCTTCCAATCACAGGCTGCACGCACGCACGCACGCACACACGCACACACACACACACACCCCTTATGTCCACACAAATCAAACACAGAGCTGATAAAGTACTAATGAATCTGAGATTCTCACACACTACTCATTCTGGGCTTCTCTCACAGCTTGTCTCCGACTGTTAAAGCTCTATTTTTTCAGAGACTTTCCTTCACTGTGTGATGCCTCTCAGTGCCAGGTGCAACTGAGGAAGAATAATTACTGCTGAGGTTTACCCTGTACCCCCTCCAATCCCATGCTGAGTTGAATAAATACCATGACCAAAGAGGTTCTCCCTCATGTAAGTTCTCTTTCATTTTGAGATATCAAGAACCATTCGAATAGAGATGATCCCTAAAACAAATATAACTGTCAGAAAACGTCGATGAAAACCTTAAGCTAACCCGAGTGCCTATCCTGAATAATCAGAGATACTGAATCTCCCCAAGATATATTTGTTAGATAGAATGGAGGGTCTGATATGGAAACGCAGTCTACGACTCTCAGGGCCCCCCCCCAGAGTCGAACTTGTATTCCAATCATTGGACTCAATTGTCACTCATAAGAAACTGGTGACATTTAACAAAATGTTGAGTCCATTTAAACAATCACTATATGAAGCCCTAGAAAACATTGGGGCTACTCTTGATGATTTGATGACCAATCCGAATCTAATACAAAGTAAAGTAAGGATGTGGAATTGGTATAAGCAATTCGATGGCATACAGAAGTAGGAGGCATATAGCCAGTATAAGTATTATGACACACTTGCTGCTTGTTTAATCTTGTTTCCAGATTACAGAGTTAGGGCTATGTATTTGAGATTCAGTTTGAACATATTCTGCACTTTCAATGCTGTGGGATCCATACATGGATACTTATATGAGGATAAAGGGTGTCGCCCCTGCAGGTCTGGAAGCCTTAAATCTTGGAAACATGTTCTCATTGAGTGCCAGGGAACAGGTGTGGCTAGAGATCGTTGGAACAAAAAATGTGTAGCTGGCATGAGAGCGGACCAAGCAGACTTATTATGGATTATGCTGTTTGTGGGAAATAGAAACAGATCATTATTGCACTAGTATATTTTATTCATGAAGTGTACGAAATGTTAGGAACCTTTTGTATTGCTTGTTCGATGACATACATGGGATTATGTTGGTACGATTGTGCAAATGTTGTTGGGATTAAACTCCCAGGTAGATTTAGGGCTACTAGGAGTTCGGAGACTCTTGAAGGCCCAAAACCATCCCCCATAAGGAACGTAGACCCAGTCAGACAGCAAGTACAAACTGCGGTCTGTTACAGCCAAAACCAACAGGTATCAGTACAAGGATAGAAGGAATCCAAGGACCACTCAACGTCTCCTGGCTCGCAGGCCAGTTTTGTCCTAAAGTTGCATCATAGTGACGTCACAATCTGGGCCCCTTCCAGAAAACCTATCGAACTACTGGATTGGGTACTGAGTAATAGTCCACCTATAGTGGACACTATACATGTTAATTTACTGGCTCTCGCATGTCAGGTGGCTGGCCTGGTCCATCCCCAAATGGCTATCTCTAACAATGTTGCTGTGTGAGGGTCTTACCATTGGTTTTTGCCTGCTGCTACCCACCCCTAAGAGCCTGAACTGTGATTGGCTAGATCTGACCTCCCCAGGCCTGGGATTCGCAAAGTTTGTCAGCTCTTGGTGTACCTTCTCAAGTTAATAAGAACGACTATGTGTCTGCATTGTAACTTGTGTGTACCACCACATACTATGAGAGTGCTCCTTCATCTCGTGCAACACTTGTCTCATGTTGTAACATCTTTGTTGCAAGCTTCTGTCTGGCGGCGCAAGTTCGGCTTTCTTTCCCAGCTCTGATTTCTGTCGATTATCTGAGTCGGCTGGGTTACGTGTTCGGAGACCATGATTTGGCGCTCTGCAGCACTGAATTATGAAGCATTATTCACCTTTATTGCAGTTGGTGTTACTGTCGTTCAGGGAATGGAATGTCTCTTGTATCTGGTGGCCTTGGCAGCAGGTCCTGCCTCACACGTTTGCTGTCAGTTCAGCCTGAATTCAGCTCTTGCTGAGAGTCTGTGGCCTGCTGTAATTTTCCTAAGCCATAACTTGGCTTCTACATGTTCGTGCTATTCTATATTCTCCATATGTTAGTCACATGTGCCTCTGTCAAGTCCCATAGGTGCTCCTGCAGTTTCATAACGTTAATTGTGTATAGCATCTGCAAGCTTCACTCAGGATCTCTTGCTTCTTGTGTTTTCTGCATTGCTGCGTTAAGCTAATGACAAAATAATAAAATCAATGACAGTATGTATATGTATCTGTCCTCTAACTGTAGAACTGTACACTTGTGTTCTTTGTGTATTCCAGTGTGTGTTTGCGTCCCGATGTGCGGATGGCATGTGTGCTTCCTGTCTAACGCTGCTAAATTGTGGTGTCTCTAACGACATCAGTATCATGGCTTCTTGGCGCTTTAATCAATACTGTCAATTGAGGTCACTTTAGTTGCAGCCTGAGGCTCTTTGTCCACTCTGGGCAAGGCTTATACTGCACCTGGTCTGTAGGGCTGACTGAGTGGGTACCTCTCGACATACTTATTGATCATTGGAGCACAGGGAATTGGTCCGAAATAGTATGGGCGATCACAGTATCTTCTGGCCTTCTTCCGTATCATATACCTTTGAGGAGGGGGAAGAGGGTGTAAACTCCCCCATCCCTCTTCAATGTTAATTATGTAAATGTAGATAACATGAAGTATTAAAGTTTGTTATAAACCATGGATAATTAAATACATTTAAACAAAGAGTAACACCCACTTCACACACCTTACATGCAAAAACACCCAGAACACATTGAAAAAGTGTGCACCAAATGTGCAACTGAAATTACCTACCGGTAATTCCAACGAAGTGGCTGATTATATTGCATACCCCTATTCAAAAGCCAGTATCTGCAAGACATATGCATAATCATAGATGAGTGACATGACTAGTCACTAATACCATGCCAAAAATACCATGTACACTGTAAACAATGCCTTCACTAAATCAGACCACGGGACCGTCCCTCATAATTGGTTCCATAACATTCATAAATAGTTGTTCAGACAACTTAGTGCATTGAGTGCTGAAAAAAACCTTAGAAGGGATAAATAACACATAATGCAATCAATGCCTAAATATCATCATCTCACAGTACACTACTGAAGTACACAAGCATACTACGAGAATGTAACTTACTGAGTCAATGGAGCGAGCAACGCCTTCACTGAGCTTGAAAGACATACCGAAAAATGCACTTCCTGACTAACCTTGTAGACAGGAACGCAGCTGCATTGTGACACACTGTTGTGTCTAAAGTAATTACTTCTGGCGTACTTGTACGAAGCACAGCTGCTCATACAACATGAGCCCCTCATATCCTCTGGTGGCCATTACTAAAGGGTCAACTGATGCTGCAGGGAACTACCAGCAGAAGGAAACCCACGAGAATAAATACGAAAGGACTGAACTTTCCCTCAATGTCAACTTATGTGAAAAACATTGTCCCTTCAGAAAAGTTAATGTAACTGAGCCAATGCTTAAAGTGGTTGCCCCTACCTAGAAAAACACCAACTCAGGCGGATATTCACCAATGCGATTATATTAACTCTAATACCGGTTTACAATATTTTTCTGCCATATCAACTAAGGGCCATCCACCTGTCAAAACTAACCAGTCACAATCAATCACAACCAAACCGGGGTCACACAGTTGACTAAGCCCTTAGACTGCACAGGGATGGCAGATGGAGACGAGTCTCTTAATCCTACCAGTCACTAGTAAAACTAAAATACAGGTTTCAACACCCATTACAGACATTCCATTCCAGTAAATCATTGAGGCCAACCACATGGGATTGGAGGTGGTAAATCCAAAACTGTTCTTTTTCAGACAATGGGCCTCATTACGACCCTGGCGCTCCCCTAATGAAGGGTGCCGGTACGGGGCCGGTACCGTTCATTACGGGATGCCCTATTACGAGGTCCCCTTGCGGGACCCGCTCAGAATGTCTGGTCAGACCAGATGTCCTTAGTGGGTCCCGCAAGGGACCAAGAAGCTCGATATTAACGGGCCCATTATTAGCTCCCTCCCCATTCCGCCCTATGGGGGATGGGTTTTTTCAATGAGGAATTACTGGGTCCTCCAAGGTTGGAATGGCCCGGTAATTCCTCATTGAAGGAACCCGCAGCTGGAACCCGGTATGGAGGATCAATAACTGTTTGATTGATCCACCTCTGACATTCACCTCTACTTTTTCAATGACAAACCATCTTAGATCATTTTTATTCTGTTGTACTTTAATGAATTGAGCCACAAGAGGTGCCGTCATAACCTGAGTTCGAATTCAGGCGTGATGCTAATTTATTCTGATGTGTACGGGTCTCACGGTTTCCCCCACATAACAAAGTCCACAGGAGCATGCAATGACATACACCGTGTTTTTTGTTTTACCGTTGGTGTCTTCTTTAAGCGTCAAACCCTTATTAGCTTGTCTAAATTCAGTCGTTTTTGATGTAAAAAAAAGCATCCCTATGGCAGTATTTTCAATGATACACTGAGGTTATATGGGGAAATGGTGTAAGAAATAAAGTGGGAATACTATAATTGAGGCAAGATGAGATGTTTATAAACCATGCCAAAGCTAACCTGTCTGACATGCTCAGGCATGAACAAATAGAATATTCAAGACAAGAAAAGGGTAGGCTCCCTGCGCCCTAGCATGATCACACCATGCATGCTTCATATAGTATGTTTCCCTTTCAACCCAAAATTTAGCACTTTTTATTTCTCAAGAAGTTGAAGAAAGAGGATTGGAATTTAGCTTTGTAAGATTTTGGCTCACAGCTGCCACATTTCAGACATATATTCGACCAGAATCTATTGGTATTTACTGTGGCAGATGGCAACACATCTGACTTTGTGATGTGTTATTTTACTCTTTTGGTATGGTTCTGGCATTGTGATTTGTAGAAAGTTGAATATTCTGTGTGTATGTGCGCGCGTGTAAGTGCCTTAGATTCAAATGATTGTCTCAACTTTTAATTTAATGGAAAGAGTTCCAGATCTCTGAAGCTTCACACAACAATGGCTATTTGTATCTATACTTGTTATTTGAAGTGTGCACCTGTGTTGTGTTAATTACTTAATTGATTGCCAAGGAAAGGTGTGATCATTAATAATATCCGTTAGTCATGGTATTTGATTTATTGGTGCATTTGAGGATGAAACTGACATATGAAATTTAACACCTGTTGGGTTTGTCAATGCCTATTTTTCTGTCCAGTGGCATGAGAAAGAAACAGCGTTCCACCACCAGCAATCCATTCCCACAAACACAAAATGCAAACCCACTGCAAAGCGATGGGGAACGTGCCTGCAAAAAGAAGGTCTGAATAAGAAAGACACTCCCCACATCAACTCACACTTTACATTGCTGTCATGTTTTGAAGGACATAAATATCTTTAGTGAACCACTGCGAAAACTTGAGCAATCTTTTCATTTCCCAATCACTAGTAAGGCACTACGCCCTGATTCAGTTCACATATCTCTGTCATACCTTGACGTTCCGGAGCTTGATATCTCATGGACTATCTAACTAGGTGCTACACTAAACGGGTGATAGGTTTTGCCATCCAGTACATACTCGGACAAGCTGTATGACTACAATAGCACCTTGTTTGAAGCCCTTCAGAAAACCTCCCAAAGTTTTTCAGTCTCAGATAACAGGATATGCACGACACAGTTAGGAACAATGTAGTAATTGTGGAAAATGCAGATAAGGATATACTCAATGAACACAAGCATTTAAGTATTTATTTATTACATTTTTAAAGCACTCACACAGCCAGCAGGCATCGAGGCGCTGTTACATGAATTGTTTCGTTTTTTTGTTGTGTAATTGTTTTTTTTTGTCTTAGTCACGTATTTATAACGCGCTTAAAGACCCAAAGGTTTCTAAGTGCGGACCGAACCTGTGGTGCTTCGTGTCGTCTTGCTTCCAAGTCCCGCAGTTTGCCGCTGAGCTATCCTGCCGGGTCATTTTGTTGAATTATTAACGACTCACCCAATCGTGTGAACTAACATTTCTGTTCTTTTTTATTTTGTTTTCCGTTTTTTTATTTTTTATTATCATGTTTTGTTCCCTATGTATGCCTTATACTATCTTGCTTATATATCAAATTGTGCTATTTATGTTTCTCAGAATGTGCCTATTTGGTGCCTTGTCCATTCAAATGGTTTTTTCTTACATATGATTAACCTCCTGCATTCAATTATGTTTCGACTTAACAGGGACACTATATATTCATTTCTACCTTTGCCCAAAGTGAGCTTTTCAGCCTCGAAGAAGCGCTTATGCGTGAAGCATGTATTGATTTAAAAACATAAATCTTCTAAGTTGGTTCTTGGAGTAGAAGTAAAGACTATGGGTCAGATTCAGAACACTTTTTGGGCACAGGAGCTGAGATGTGGTTACACATCTCGTCTCTTGAGGCAAAACAAGGTGGATTCAAATCAGAATGTGCATATCTCAATTGCACACCTTCTGATGCCGTTTTTCATGCCTTTGCGCTTTTGCGCAAATCCGGGGTGTTTCTGTGCATTTTAATGCACATCCTGAATTCACAAACGTGGTGCGCTTTAAAGTGCACCGAAACCTAAGACATTCCCCTTTGCCTGTTTGGAGAAGGTGCAGGGGGTGCACATTGATTGCATGACCAGGTCAGCCACATTGACCGCCCTTTAATGGCCTGTTATGGTGAAATGAACTCCGATCCCCCAACGAGAGCGGAGAGCCTGGGATACATTGGTGTCACAATGCACCAAGAGATTGCCGGTGTATCTCTTGCCCTGAAGTGCAGGACCCCAGAAATTCGCAGTTCACCTTTGAGAATAATGTGACTGGTGCATTTCCCAAAATGGGGCATCTTAACACAGTCCACCCCGCGCTATTTTTAGACGCCCCGTATTTTTAGTACTTGCCACTACCTGCTTTTTACTTGTTGCGTTAAATGTAAATGATATAGCTACAGAATTGGTGCAAAACGCTCGAACAATTCGCACGTATTTATAGACACCGGCCAATAGTATCTTAGTCTTTATGTGGCGATGCTGCGGACCTTTATTCTCAATAACACAAGAAAAGGAGCCATCTTGGCTCAAGGACACGTGCTTGGATTTGCACTCCTCATTAAAGAAGCAGGTCTCTGTGTGCTAGAACCATTGCAGGGTTGATGACATCCCTGCCCCCCTGCTGTGAGGCCCTTGCCTCCTCCTCAGCCACTTGTTTTCCTTCTCTTCCCACGCCAGACGCCGCACTGTCCTTCTCTGCGATCACACGGCACTCCTCTGATGTAACACACCCCCTCATGCCAACCCTGCATGTTGTATTCCCGACCCATACCTTCAGGAAAGCATCGAGCTCTCAAGTGGAATTTTGCCAAAAGAGCCGTTCTGCAATGCTGCTATCAACTGTCACGTTGTCTTATGTTATGTTACTTGGCATTTATATAGCGCCTTATATATCATTGGTATGACCGCAAAGCTCTGGTGGGTTGAACGCCCTCAGGAACCATGTTTATATCAGTAGAGAGAGAGTGTCATATGGTGCATGGGTGCACCGGATATGTGTGCAGCTGGTGTAGCTGGTGATAGCTGCTTCTTCGCTATAGGTGTGGTGCTGAGGAAGTCAGTTGGATGTGTTCAGTCTGGTGGGTGGACATCCAGACTGGGTTCTGGCTGCGTTAGGCCTGAGGAACGCCTATGCGTAATGCTTGGTTCGGATAGTCACTGGACCATGAGGTCATATATCACCGCTTTAACGCTACACAGCTTCTGTTCACGCTTCGGTTCCTTTCTCTATAGGATGGAGATCCGAAAGAGAGCCAAATGGTGTATTCCTACAGGCTTCTAGGCACACAGGCCCATTGGTCAGTTTACATCAGTCGGCTATTCTCAACGCCATGAATGGTAAATTTGTAAAATATGGGCTTCTCCATCTACGTGATCAAGCAGGTTTTCTTCAGTAACCCAAGTTCAACATTTTCCTGACACCCTCTCTCCCCTTTCTGCATGACCTTCCAATTGTACCCTCACGGTTTGCGTTCTACGAAACGCAGCACATACATATCCGCACATTAGTAAGTTGGGCATGACCGAAAACTGCCTGACTTGAGTGTGCATGCAGCATGATGATCCTATTGCAGCCTTATTTTAACCCCACCCCATTCCTGAAAGAGAGCCTTAATGAACTATGATAGATTCTGCCCATTTCCATAGATGCTGCAACCCAGTTGAATAGCTTTACTTTCCAATTCTGACTTACTATTAAACTCTGATGACTCCATGCATTTGCTGGCCTTTCATAGGTATGATGAACATTTTGCTCCCAACTTTATGTTATGGTATTTGGCATTGATATAGCGCTTTATATATCATTGGTATGAGCTCAAAGTGCTTGTGGCTTGAACGCCTTCAGGGATCACATTCCAAGTCAGTCGATAGAGATGGGCATTATAGGGTGCTTAGGTGCACTCAATATGTGAGCAGCTGATGCGATTGTTTGATGGTAGCTGCATCCTAACCTTAGGTGTGGTGGTATTGAGAGATCAGTTGAATGTTTGCAGTCTGGTGGTTGGTGTCTGAGACTGCATTCTGGTGGCATAAGGCCTGTGTAGGACGCTTATGTGTGCAGCTAAGCCGATTTTCCGTCGGGTTTAGCTGCGTTCTAGCAGGATGTTGGGTGTTGATGGAGTATTCTTCCTATGTGAACAGCTAGGCCGAAATTGATCGAGGGGTGTAGCTGCACTCTATCATGCACATAGCTAGTTGTCGTTATGTGGCTTGTATAATACAGCGGCTAATTCAATAATGCATGATGTTTTTGTATGAAATAGGATGTTGCCCTAGAGCTGGTGTCTGCAACATGCAGCACTTCAGGTGTTTGTTCTGAACTACAACTCCCATGAGCCCTCACGATTGACTATGCTGTCCCGGAAGCTGTCATTCAAAACATCTGGAGAGCCAAAGGTTGCAGACCCCTGCCCTAGAGTTTAAGATGGGGTGTCAGTAGCTCATTCAAAGCTCTGCAGTTTGGCTGAGGGAGAAAGCCTCCCTGACTCCACTCTTCCCGGCCTTTTCGATCTTGTGTACAGCTGGATCAGTGTCTCACTGCATGGCTACACTGAATCCTTTGTTTCCGGTTGTATTTACAGCAAGCAGTCAATGATTCCAGGGTGATCAGCAATGGCAGCCGTTGCAATGACCTGCGCCATTTAGTTTGATAGATTGGTCCTCGTTTTCGCTGATGCAGGAATACAAGGCACAATCCATCAAAATCGTTTTAGTCCACAGGAATTGGAATACCCAGGCCTCGTGGCATGGAACAGGCTGCCATTTTCTGAGCAAGGCCATTTTGCCCAGAAAATGTCAGATTTCTCAGACTTGGAATGACCCTGAGACTTCAGGTTGTGTTTCTCCTGGATGAAGGTAGTCAGTGCTGTCAGCGCACACTCTTTGTATTAGCCTGACTGCTCCGCTCCCTGGGAATATTCACTTTGTGTTGCTTGCTGTTAAGTGTTCCCCCTGGACACGTGTCAACTGCTTTTCTGCTGCTGGTGGCGGGAAGGAACGAACACGTGGCAACATCACACTTTGGGTTACTTCGAGGCGAGCGGTCTTTATGAATCAAGTACATTATCGAAATAAAGAAACAAAATCCCCTGCAGCGTAGTGGGTGGAGAGAGTCTGAAACTCAACGGGGTTGAGTCTCCACAGTTCGAAGGCTGAGAAGCGTACGAGGTCCCGGCTGGCACACTTCCCGTGGCTTTCTATTCTTCCAGATGTTGGGAGCTGCCAAATCGAATCTTCATTCCCATTACTTGCAACTATAAAATACCCACAAAACCAGTGCTACAGACTGGCGGGGTCCGGTATCCTGAACACCAGGAAATGTCCTGTATAGTTACTTTGTGGGTATATATCTTTTGGAGGAATTTACTGCTGGTGAAAGGTGTCGGATTGACAACGCTGGAAATGGAAAGCTTGGATTTATTCAGAGAGGGTGTTCACCATGGGTAAATCCGGAGAAAGCTTCCAGACTCATGAAACTATACTGCAGATGGATGCATATGTTGATACATTAGTTGATGCTCTGAAATATTGGCCACTGTTGGTTTGTGGTTGTTAAAAAAAAAGAAAAAAAGGTTTTGTGGGCTAGTCATCATTTCACCCTTTGAAATGAAGTGTAGGCAGTGAGTGGAGGGTCACCATCTACAACTTTCTCCCTTAGCAGCTTGGTATGTTTAGTTCTTCCCCGTTTTAACGGATACTGCCCCTGTCTACTGGACACTATCTGAAATGTCGTCAGGCCGAGTGCGATAGTTAATTTCACATCCTTACTGTTCATGGCCTGCAAGAATGTCATTATATTTTCCCTTGTTCCCTCCCTTGCCTTGAAGCGCTTTGAAACACATTGTATAAAGGCGCTATATAAATAAACTATCATATCATATCACGTCAAGTCAGCTCAATTTTCCAAAAAGGAACAAAGAATGGTTTGCGCCCTCCCAAGACAGCCTGGCAGTTCCTCAAAAGGAAGAAATGTTCCTGTTGAATTAAGTGAATGGAGAGCCCATACCTGCAAATAGTTGCACTAGGAGATGCAGATGAGATGGTATCAGGTATTTATTTATTTAAATAAATAAAATGTAGGTAATAATGTCCCCATATATAATGTCCCCATACATAATGTTGCCTATATAATGTCACTGGGAAAAGGCATGGGCGACATTATATATGGGGACGGGTTGCGGGGATGTTCAATGTAATAATGTCTACGCAAAAAACAGAGACTTTTTTGTGAAGAGACTTTTTTGCAGGGACATTATTACATGGAACCGATGAGATGCCGACTAACCAGGCACAGATCATCCTTTTGCACAGAATCACTAAATTGATCAAAAGGTTAAATCTCATATATGACACATCGCGCATTCAAACATCATTTCCTAAAGATAGGGTATACACAGTTCATCTTCACCAGGCACATACTTTATAGTTCTTAATGCTAAGGAATTTATAATCATCTGTGCTATAAAAATTCCATATTGTATGCAACGTTCTGCTCAGATGCATTATGCAGTGTCAATCCACACTTCCTCAGCGATTTGCGACATTAGAAATGGTTAAACATAATAATTCACCACAGTAGTGAGTACGAGTAGAGCCATATCACAGTTTAAGAGGGAAAGGAACTCAAGTTATTTAGGTAATATAACCCTAGGAGGAGGGGAATTAAAGGTCAAGTAATGCCCCTGGGACCATAGTTAGAAGCTCAAGCGAAACAAGGGCTTTAACGGAGCCCCGGGGCATTACCTGACCGGTAATGCCCCCCCTCCGAGGGTCATATTGCCATTAGTACCCCGGCACTTTGTACCGGGGTACTAAATGCTCTTTTTCTGGAGTCAAGAAACCATGCTGCAACCGTTTCTCGACTCGAGAAAAAGAAAAGCAAAAGAAATGGCCGCTGGGGATCGGGAGAAGGGACTACACGTAGTCCCTTCTCCCTTTCCATGGTGGTCATTGAACATTATGTAAACCAAAATAAACAAACAAAATGGCCGCCGTGGAAGAGGGAGAAGGGACTACGCGCAGTCTCTTCGCCCTTTCCATGGCGGCCGGTGGTGAAGGAACCCAGAGCTGCGGCTGTGATTCAGAGCCTTGTTGTCCTGGTAAGGCCCGGGCGAGGGCCAATGAGCTTCCTTTTTTTAAGCTCATTGTCCCTCGCCGGGTACTAATGTATCATAGAATGTGCAGACATTAATTACTATAGACTTTTGGTAAACACAATGGATGATTGTTAATTGTTTATATTAGATTATTAAGGCATTAATTCATAGCTTGCTATCCAAAAACTCCCCTGCATTCACTTTAGTTGTATCATACACTGCTCGTAGCCTAGAAATGTATGGCATTAATTTGAGATGACCAGGGTATGGAAGGCCTGCAATATAGTGTGAATGATGTCTAAAACCTGTAGACAGTTGCCATAAATGTACCGCAATGCAGTGCATCGTTGTTACATTTTCTATGGACTAAGATTAGAATGTAACCTAGAGTTAGTATTCTGAGTGTAACAAAAAAGATAGCACCCTGAAGAGTGTTTTATACTAATTGAAAGCGCCGAAACATGTTGATCATATAGAGTTTAGAGCTAGCCTATTACTATGTGAAGGTTTATGCATTTTTTAAACCTCGGTACAGCGTTCCGCTGCTCTCGAGCTAAGCCCACGCTTTAAACAATAAAATAAAATAAAATAAAAATAGGTTTCACTTTCAAGAGAAATCAGATACACACGAACATCTTTAGAAAAACTGCAAAGTTTTCATCATGATATGAGTCACACATTAGTGTGACTCAGATCTTCCTCCTCCATCGTCCCCTCCACATCGTCTTCTCTTCTTCCCCCTCCCATGGGGGAGGGTGGGCACATCTTATGACCTCAGTAGTGATCACTTTGCTTTTAACCGAAAGAGGTGATGCTCTTACTCTGCCAATGACCTGACTTCAATATCTAGTAACAAATGTCGTCTACACCTCTGCCCTCCTCTTAGGGTCCATATTGAGTCAGCTGTGTTTTCCCGGCAAAATGGTACCCTTATCTGTATCTCACACTGACACCTGGGGCCCACGAATATGCAATATGCTTTACACTGATGTTTCAATGAGCCTCCCCATATGACTACTATGCCATTCGTGATAACATACAATTGCATGTTACTTGATCATATTTGATGTTCTGTTTCTAATCCTTTATTGCTACCTTTAAATGGGTGCCTTGTTTACACCGATTTCTTCTACACCATTGTGCACTCTGAAGAAAAACCAGACTATTTTTCTATTAGGACCAATAGCAAGCCAATATGCTACCAAGCCATGGTATGCGTAAAATGCATTATGTTCAGATTAATTCAAAACCTTCCAGCCATCACCTCTTTTGGTTTGCTTTAGCCACCCCAAGTGGGACGAGTATGCCCAGACTTTGGTCCCGTGCCTCCTGGGCCTAGTGAACCAAGGTACACCTCACTGATGATGCCCAATGAGTCCAAACTATTTCAGGGGATGCTTGTGGCCTCATCCAGAAGGGATGTGACCAAGCAGTTTGGGCTGGGCTGCCCTTTTGGGGTGGGACCAAGCCGAATTTGCATATGGTCTTTCCCCTTTCTTTAATGACTTGGCAGGCGAAGAACGATGGCCTGGAGGGTTGCCCAGAGCAATGCCAGAGGTTCATATTCATTCAAAACCTTCCAGCCGTCACCTCGTTTATTTTTCATGCATAACGGGTGTTATATTCAACGTTCCTGCAAAAGTATAGGACTAGTTGCCTAGAGCTGTTGCCAGTAGGCACATACCTTTGGACTGGCCATAGACAGTTTGTATAGCCATGAAGAGAAGAGCTTCCACTACCTGGACGATGTATATGTTTTTTTCGCATGACTCACTCTGCATTTGAAAAGGGTATCAGGTAATATTATCTCCACCAATAATATCGACATATATATGGTCGTGGGGTAAGGGCATTGGCAATATTTTTGGTGGGATAATTTATGGGGTAAATGGGACCGGAGTTGTGGGAGTGTCCCCCGCTGCCTTAAAAAAAAATATGGCAGTTGCAAGGGTGTCCCCCGCAGGTCCCTTGGCTTTAAATCTCCGCAAAAATATTGCAATATTATTGCAGGGATATTAACACGTGGAACCTTGAAAAGGCCTGGTCGGCTAAATGTGCCATCATGCTTGTGATTCAGGGGCTTCTCCCTGAAATCTTCCTCCTACTGATGATTGGATTATGACTATTTTTAAATCTTCCTGATTCTTTGTTGCATGGACGGACGTACACCACCCCGAGAGCCACGCCTCTAATTTATTATAATTGTTTTAATAGATAAAGATATCTAGATCTTCAAAATTAGAGGATGGTTTGTAGCTGATATTGAATGAATAATTGCATTACCTATGAAAGAAATGACTTCAGGAAATGTCTGTATCAGTGTAATGAGGACAGTCGCACCCCTGTAAAATCGCACCTGCTCCATAGGGATACAATTGTATTGGTTGGTACATTTACGTGCCCTAAGAAAGGAATGGCCCACCAGGCCAGGCATACTCACCAAAGGGCCTCTAGAATAAGGCAGCTCTTTTCAAT
This sequence comes from Ambystoma mexicanum, assembly GCF_040938575.1. Lineage (NCBI taxonomy): Eukaryota > Metazoa > Chordata > Amphibia > Caudata > Ambystomatidae > Ambystoma > Ambystoma mexicanum. Next base: position 960,436,491 of record NC_090929.1, on the reverse strand, counting down.
TGCAAAGTGCATTGAACTTGCATTTCCCACAGTAAAATATCCCCACTGACCTCCCCAGGTGACCTCAGAGCAGATTTGAGAACATTGTTCTATATTAAATGCATGAGTAATTTACTGTTTTTAATTGAGTGAAAGTTTGGAGATGTCTGTGAAAGGTTACATTTTACTGAGACCATCTCACAATAATAAAAAAGAGCATTTTAATTACTCTATTTTCTGGTAGATTCGGTGCAGTATTTGGACTTGGTGTCCCTGCAGTGGGCACTGCTGCAGGCCTCCTCTGGCCCTACTATGGTCAAACGTCCATCAGTTCAGAATGATGACAATGCAATGTATTTGGGGTTTGTGGCAGGGAGTGGATGTGTGATGTTCCACTGGCCTTGTACCTGACTGGTGTTTATTTTGGTCTCCTAACCTAGGGCACTACCAGTTCTTTGCTCACAAGGCTGTGGCTGCATACCATATACACAGGAACTAAAACAGTCTGGTTTACATCAGTGCAGGCTTCCTTTCTCCGAATGCTAGAGCGGTACCTGGCGCAAGGGCTTGGGCAGGTCCCACCGGGCTTGTGCAGCACTTCGGAACTTGGGCATTGCCGCATATGAAATGATGTACAGAGTTTGTGCAAGGAGGCGAGGGCAGCCAACAGTACCGCTCACACACACCCTCCCCTCCAAACCCTGCTAAAAGCCAGGATTAGAAAGGCATCCAATTGGCCATCTGGTTTATTTATATTGTATTCTGAAGCTGCCTAAAGGTTGAGAATGTTTGATTTGTATACCAAGCTACCACACATATGTTTTTTTTTAATCTCCATGATGAAAGACAGAAAACATGTAGGATAAAGTATTCCCAAAAGGTAAAACATCGATTTTGCCGCTTTATACCTTTGAGGGTGAAAATGCTGTTCCTTGTATGGCCACCGATAGGTATTTGCAGATAAAATTTGAATGAAAATAAAGCGAGGCAGAAAATAGCGATTTTTTTAATTTGAATTATTCGAACTTTTAGCAAATGAATAGATGGGTAGTGGGGTAAGGGGTTATATAATGGTAGGGGGAATGTTGGGGAGCTGTGGGGGTGTTCCCCCGCATTTCAAGTCCAAAATTCGATTTAAAAAAGTCACCATTTTCTGCCTCAGTATTTTCTATTCGATCTGTTCATGGACAAACCCACTGATAGCCGCTGTGATTTGCTATTTCCTTATTGTATGGTTGGGCGACTCGATTCCATATAATAACTGCCATTCCATTCCCAAAGTAGAGACATTCATACATCTCTGCGTAGGGCTAGGTGATATGAGGAGTGTTTTGGAGATATATCAATATAGTTTCCAAGGCGATATTGGATTAGACAATATCATTAAAATCGAGATGTATGTGTATATATATATATATAAATATATATATATATCTGTCACCCAATAAATTAAGATGACGACAAATGAATATGACAAAATGTCACTTAATGCCTACTTCAGTGCATATAGGAATGTGTATCCGACTTGCATTGCTGTGTTAGTATTGCCATTTTTGTTGAGAGGATGCCCTTTTGCATTAATTGCAATTTTAGGATGAGTTTAACTGACAATAATTGTTAGAGTTGTGTTTTGCATTTACTGTTCACTATTTGTACTGTTGGCATCTCACATGTAGTTGGCTGCTTACAACTGAGCATTTAACCCACATAAACAATATCGAGATATATATATATATATATATATATATATATATATATATATATATATATATATATATATATATATATATATATATTGTTTATTGTCATTCAGCCCAAAAATATTGAGATATGAATTTTGGTCTGTATCGTCCATCCCTAACTCTGTGTTCTGTGTTTAATTTTTCATCCTAATATAACATGTAGCACTTCTGTTCAATGCAATAGCAGTATAAAAAGGGGAACTTTGACCTGGTGCACAGTAAAAGTTACTGCAAGACAGTCATGTAATATTCTAGTTCTCTTGACCTAATGCAGTATCATAAAAAATCACTAACAGTACATACTGCAAAATGTCCCTTTGTTGTATGTCTTTTGGGACAAATGGCCTCGTCCCCTAAGAATTTTTGCATCTTCCCAGGTTCAAAGGAGCACCAAATGTAGGGTCAAGGTAGTTGGGGGGCTATGTTAAACCTACTGCTGGAACACATGTAACATTACTGCCCAGCTACTGTGCAACATGAAGAATGGTTGTTCTGTCTATTTTGAGGTTTACTCTTTGTGGTGCTTCCGTCTTGTTCTCCTCAAGGAGGTCTGATGACATCAAATGGCCTGTTACTCTAGACCAGGGGTCTGTAACATTTGGCTTTCCAGATGTTTTGGACTACAACTCCCATCAGCCCTAGCCAACATAGTCAATGGTGAGGTATTGTGGGATTTTAAGTTCAAAACGGCTGGAGAGCCGCAGGTTGCAGACCCCTGGCCTAGACAGTGACTGAAAGATCATCTAGATTTCCCCAAAGAGACCCTGCTGCACTCATAGCCAAGCACGAATGTGCATGTCTTGGGAGGATAGCTCAGGGGCAACGTGCTCGCCTTGGAAGCAAGACGACACGGAACAACACAGGTTCGATCCCTGGGTCCGCACTTAGGGGTATTGAGCGCGTTATAAATATCCTATCATATCATGTATGCAAGAAGCCCCAGCTAATGTTACTATTTTATGTTGTGTTTTCCTACAGAAACGCTGATGGATTCAACAACAGCCACAGCAGAGTTGGGCTGGACCGTGCATCCGCCGTCAGGGGTGAGTGATGTGCCACCATCTTTTCACCAACACCCCCTTTCCTTTCGCCCGCACCTGGCAAAGTCAGCACAGCACAATACTTAGTGCCTATGATGGATTGACTTTCTATTGGCATCAACTCACAGATCCTCTGAAAAGCAAATGTTGCCCATATGTGTTGGGACCAGACTGTGTCCCTAGATAGGGGTTTGCTTTCAAACTCTGTGCCAGGGCACTTAACAATCCACTTCCGCCTGCTCTGACAGTCTCGAAATTAAAGTGGGTTTACAGTAAATCCTTCTTGATCGGCGCTATTTGGGATGTCCCTGGAACTGCATCACGGTCATTATGAGAACAGCTTCTATCAACGTCACCTCCAGCCCCCTCACCCTTTCACCCCCACTTGCCCTGCCTTTCGATTCTTTGCCCCACTTGATGATATAATATCAATTACAGGCCAAAAATGCCATTCCCGCTTTTAATTTGTTTTGAAACGGAAAGGGGTGCGGGGGGCAAAGGGGGCGGGGAGATCTAGCTTTTGCTTTTGTCCTTACAAAAAAGAGATGTGTGACTCGGCCCAATTTTAGCAAATTTGGAAATTCTGTTTTTCAGGTGATTAAACCCTTCTGGGAACTGTCTACAACAAATGTAGCCCACGATTCTTTAAAAAAATAAAATAATAAATAGCCATTTTTATTGGTCACATTATTCCTGAGCCACAGTTCAAATTTAGTCAATTGCTCATGACAACATAAAAGTTTGTGTAAGAAATATCCGCTAAACACAATCACATAGCCTGTACTACACAATCACATAGCCTGTACTAGGATGGGATTCTGGCCAGTGTCCGGGCTGGCGCTCTTGTACGTAGTGCCCCCCCCCCCAGCAAATGCAGGAGGCTAACAAACCCTTTAAAAAAATGTATTTGCGTGTTAAAATAAATAAATAAATATATTAGTGAGAAATATTCCATGGCAGCGAAACAAAGTTTTCAAACTTCTTTACGCACCCATTAAACTAATTGTTGTAAGTATTTAGATCAATTGGTTTTGAAGATTTTACTGTAATTGCTCCTTTATCCTGGGCCCGACCCTCCCACGCTTAAGAATACTTGATCACATTTTTTTTTTCCCTGCAGAATTGGCAACCCTGGAAAGCAATGCACACATGAGCAAGATTGTGGAAGTGTGAAGGGTACTGATTGGCTGGCTTGCTACTTTGGTGCAGGGGTCAGGGTTAAACTGTCAGTCAACGGCCTGTTAATTTGAATAGCACTGTGGGACTGTCTGCAGGACCTTTTCACATGGAGGGTGAGCGGCTCAGCTCCAAGTGGGACATTATATACTCAGACCGACTACTCTTGTCTTTCCCACCCGGAACAGAAAGAAAATTAGCAAAAATACTTTTATCCGCTAACTTTAGAGCCTGAAAGGGGCTATAAAAACTGAAAAATGAAGATGTTTCTTTCAATTTCACACACAGTGGCTGACAAGCCCAATTTCCCCCCTCCCCCACTGTGTGCTTGGACCATCGCCAGCAACTCCTTTCACACAAATGCTGAAACTTACTTGGCATAAGAAAAGAATCTATCAAGTGAGGCCTCCATCACAGAGATTAAAAAGTCTGTCAGACAAAACATCCCTCAGCCCCCACTCTCTCTGCTCTCACCAGAAAGTGTTCCACAGAGGCCCGCTCTTAGCCAGCCAACCATTTTTCCCCAGCCCTTCCTGGCCATCATTCTCTGTAGTGCTAGGCCGCGACCCTCCCCGCTTTGATTAAAGAAGCGAGGTTGCTTAAAAAATGATTGGTTCTCAGTTGTGCCGGGTCGTGCCTTTCTTTTTACGAAATGAAAGTTCTCCATATGCAAACCATTCAAAAAAACCGTCTCTTCTTTCTCCCCCTGCTCCCCTGCACCTTTCCTTCCCACTCCGCTAATGAGGCCTGGGGGCCTGCTGTAGGCAGTCTGAATGGATTATTTAGTTTTTCTTTTGAGTTCTTGCCATGTTAATTAGAAAGAAAGGAGAAAGGGAGAGTGCACTAATTAAGCTTGTGTGACGTGGGGAAGGGCTGCAGCAAGTGGGTGACTTGCATGTGGTGGAAAAGGGCCTTTAAGTGGCCAATTTAAGGGATTAGTTCAGCTGTCAAGCCTGTGGTGTCAGCAGCTTCCAAAGACGGTCCGTCCCCATAAGATTACTCAACCCGTCACCTTTATTGTAACATGCTCTACACCCTGCCATAACTCTGCAAGGTGAAGGAACTCTGGTATTTGGAGCAAGAACAATGCTACTCTACCTTGGCTTCTCTGCCAGTGAGGGAAGATCGGAGGCGGGGCTTGTTTCACGGCTTGACACAAAATGGTGCCCCTGTGTCTGGCGATTTTGTAGCAATGCTCAAAAATAGTTGCAGTTTACGTACTACGACAGTGAATGCGCCATTATCATCCCACCCACATACGATGCTCATTCTTGACCAACCTGACCGATGACGCTCAATCGAACACGTTACAACTCCCAACTACTAAGAGCTGCGCCCACGACCCTTCTGTGTCTTGCAATGTCTGTCACGTGCTCAGTTCCCATTGAAATACATGGCACTGAATGAGTGCTTTCCTGTAGAAACAGTTTTTGATCATTGTAGAAGCAAATATAATTTGCAATGAAGCTGGAACTCAAATTGAGGGATTTGGGAGTGCTCTCCTGAGATATTTTTTCATGCATTACGTTTGTGGAATACTGTGAATTGTATTTTAGCAGAATTCTGTATATGTTTAAAGGAATTGTGCAGGAAGGCGATTTCTGTGGGAAATGTAATTATTCTTTTATTGAGTTGTAAGAGGATGCAGTGCGAAAACCTTATTCCTTGTCCTTGAGATCAGCGCTTTTCTTCAAAAGTCGCGCATGTTAGTCAAGTGAAGACTGCCATGTACAGTCGTCCCAAACGTAGACCCTCAGAACTGCAGAGTCAAAGGATTTGGACCGCGCAGACCTTACTGAACGCATTGCCGTGGCTTGTTAGCGACCCCCTTCTATTGGTTTTGCCAGTGGATGGTACTGGATTCTTCTCCAAAGTGGAATCTGCTGGGCTGCGATAGGCATTCTTTTGCCTCAGGTGTAGCAGCCTTCAGGACTTCTTAGACATGCAGTAGAGAAAAAGGCCCTTTTGCTTTGTTTGTTGGATCTCGCCCGCAGCAATATAAGTGTGCAGCAAGTAAAGTACCAGTGTGGCTCAGCAAAAAGCTGTGCGTTGGCACTTTTGGAATCTCCAGACTCATGGTTCCAGCATTTGGATGCAAAGGATAGCTCAGGGGCAACGCGTTTGTCTTAGAAGCAAAACGACACAGCGCAACACAGGTTTGAATCCCGATCCCGTGCTTAGAAACCACTCGTTGGTATTAACGAATTATTATTATAACAAGTCCATTGGTAGTTTCGTATTCTTCAACGGTCAAGTACTGATCTCTCGATTGCAGCTTTCTTGCCTTCAACTGTTTTCTATTCCCTATAGGAAGTGCATAAGGGAATCTAATCCCTTGTGCCGGGGGAGCAACTGCTGCAGACATGATCTTTTTTTTAATAAATTTGGCAATATTTCTCTTTTCGCGCTACCCTCCTCAGTTTTCCTTCTGTTTTTGAAGCAGTATAACATAACATGATGATCCATGTGGCCTGAAGGCAAGCCTCTCATACAGCCGTACAGTTGTTTTATTTTGTTGTTGGAATTGCTGTTTCCTAAATCTGTGGTTGAAATCCGATTGTGCCTACCCATTGAACGCGGACCGCCCCCATCCATAATTTGGAAATTTGTGACTTTGACTTGCCTGCACTGATCCAGCACCGTGCTTTTCTAATTTCAAAGAGGCGCTTGGCCAGCCCTTTAAAGCAAGTGCACATGTGCATTCACATACAGCACTGGTGCATATTTAGTTTTAGCACAACAAGTGTTCTTCCCACATAAGACAATGTACTGAGAGGGAGCAGTGCAACTTTGCCCCATGTGCCTAGATAGGCGTGCACATTATTTTTTGGGAGAATGAATTGGATGGATACTCCATCCCTGCCACAAGCTTACTGGTAATGGTAATGTTTATTTATAAAAGCGCCTATACAGAGTCAAGTGTTTCAAAGCGCTCAAAGGAGGGTGGGAACATGGGGGAAAAACAGCAGTCACTCAGAGCCCTTGAAATTTGGAGACGATAACGGTCTCCACAGGCAGAGTAAGTGAACATGATACATTTAACAGTTTGGATACAGCAAATAGGCCCGGCAGCGATTCTGTGTTTTTTTTCAAGTGCACATTAAGTGCCCATTGTTCAGTAGTCACCTCCTCCCATCTTTTAAATAGGCTCTCACTTTCACTGCCTCTGCTAAAACAGTCGCTCTGTGCTGACCATTGTGTTCCTACCTCTTCTTCTCTGTCAGGACGTACCACCTGGGTAATCCAGGTCCGGTCAACTATCTCCTCCAACTGCAGTGCCGCATATTAATATTATTATGATTATTATGATGATTATTATGATGATTATTATTATCATTTCTTGAGCACAGACGTGGCTTTGGGAAGCATTGGGACGCAATACAAGGGAGCGGGGAGCTAACATCAGCGGAGAAGGATGACGGGCAATTTGGCAGACATCGGAGGAAGCAGGGGGCATATTGCTCAGTTTCAGGTTAGGAGAGTGTGTGGACGTAGATGTTCCTTGAAGAGGAGGGTCTTGCGCTCCTTCTTGAAATGTAGAAGTGAGTGGGCGAGTCTGGTGTTGTCGGGGGAGGGGAATGTTCCAGAGTGTGGGGCTGTAGACAGAGAAGGCTTGTCTTCTGGTTCTTTCCTGCGCTGCCAGAGTTCAAGTCTGCACATGTCCTTCTTGCACAGCTATGGGGATGAAGCATGCTTCTTATTCCTGCCTAAGGACAATGTGTCAAAAAAATTACAGTGAAGTCCGACTTCAGCCAGGTGCAGAGAATTCAGACTGAGTGTGAGTTTTATTCATTACCACTTCCAATTGGTAGTGTCTTGGGGGTAGAATAACAGGGAGCTTTTGGTGTGTTTTGAGTTTAGGTTTCTCTGTGCCTGGTTCCTCCCTATAACATACTAGTCTGCCTTCTCTTCATGGAGATCCATAAGCAAGGTACATACCATTCAAGTGGTCTGACCTTGTCCTTCCTGGTGAGCTTCTTTGGAAGAAAAGTCTATAGACTCTTCTGTCCCCCACCCTGTCTCCCTCGTGCTCCCTTGAAAGTGGGAGGCAGGCATCATGTTCGTCCTGTGAGGGAATGTGTAGTCTTAACAACACCAAGCTGCAACCAGAGAACATACGTAACAAAGGGTCGGAAAAAACACTAAAAAAATTGAGAACAAGCCATTAAAGACCGTTCTTATTCAGAGCTCTATACTGTAGGAAACATGATATGTCTTTCATGCCCTACCAGGAGGAAGGACATGGCCTTTAACGGCCTGCCAGCCTAAGCACAAGGGCCTCAGCTAGGACTGTGGCCCGTTAGAGGCCATGTCTGCCATCCTGGCAGGGCATCAAAGCCATTCACACCTCATGGTTCGTCCGGGGTGTGAATAGCTTTCACAATTTTTCATCTGGAGATTTGTGCTGCTAGCGCAACTGATCTCCCAATAAACAATGAAAAGAAGAAAAAAACATGGCCTCCGCCATATGGAAAACAGACTAAATCCCTCTTCCACTTCTATGGCAATGCTCCAGTCCTGCAGGTAGGTGGAGGGGTTGGGTAAGCAACAGGGAGAGGCTCCCTATTGCCCCCTGCAATGGAAAAAGAAAAAATAAGTACCACCCGGGGAAGGGCGTCGGGTGGCTGGGACAGCAGGCATGAATTGTGTACGCTCACCTGCTGTTCCAGCCACCTGATTGGCTGAGCGCCCTTCCCCTGGGTGCAAATATTAATTACAAGGCAGAAAAAGTTGTATCTAGTCATTATGGTCTGACTTGATATCACTGCAAACCTGGCCATAGCCGTGACCAGTCATGTCGGAAATTTGCGAAGACTCCTCCCATGATTGCTGTGCATCTCAATTGTGGCAGCTAATCATCAAAATCCAAAGGAGTCCACCAAGTGTCAATGATGGGGAATACCACTGTGCAAGATCCCCAACACACATGAATGAAGTTTGAGATGTCCTTTACAATATAGGTGTGCGCCATACATTGTTCAGTTAAGATGCATAGTCCCAGCCATATCACACTTGTGCATAGATATGCTATGGATCCTATGGGTGTGTGCTATAGGTTGTTCAGATGCATAGCCCCGGCAATGTCACACTGGTGCCTAGTATGCGTCTGGCTCCGTGGCCTACTTAATTCTGTGACCTCATATCCATAACCGTAGACGTACCTGATTGTTGCACTCAATAAGGCAGATGCAATGGATACCCTTACATCGATAGAAAGCCACAGCCACCACAACCTTAACACACAAGGTGTTTGTACGTCAGTGAGTGGTGCTTAAATTGACTGCTTACATTTTCTTCTAGGAATACTTTACATACACTTATGCTGATGGCTCAGACATTTCGTGACTGTACATAATTACTCAAGACTGTTCAATGCCTTATGTTAAATTATACAGGTTTAAAAATGAAAGGTACCCCTACACCAAAGCACATACACATACATTTTCACCATTTTCCGAAAAGTATCCTCAGGATTTTAATAATGAGTTGACTAACGATAGCTAGAGTTGTTAGACTCCCATTGCCCCACAGAACCCATGCGCTAGAGAAGGGAGGAGGACACAGTGGGCCTCATGCCAAGTTTGCGGGTCTGGATATAAGGGTGCAGGAAAGCTCACCGGCACCCTTGTTTCCGGACCAGCAAACTACGGGTTTGCCTGCTGGAGGCGCTGTTGCCGACAGGACTGGCCCTGCCGGGCACACCGGTCACAGTAAGCAAAGCCGTCACAGTGTTCCGTGTCCCCTATTGGACTCTATTGGAATGGGGATTTACAAATGTATACATTTACCAAAACCTAACTTTCCGGTAGCACCGGCAAGGTTACCGCTGGGCCCGTAATGAGGCCCAATGTGACTGCCCAGGATCCATGCAAGTTTGGAAAAAAAGTAATGTCGACAGTACACATAAACATGCAATAATTTGACAGCTATGAAATGAAAATATGATAAAGTATAGTAAAAGGGATTGAACAAAGAATTGGTGCAAGGTATATCTTAATAGAAACAAGTAGAACTGATCGGTATAGAAGTTAAACGGTTATATGTGATTAAATTGTTCCGCAAATACCGAAAATGCTAAATAGTGGTGCCAAAATAAAAACATCATTTACCAAGTGCGCCTAGCTAGTCAATGGAGTGCACAATTGCGTAGTTCCATAAACAATAATGCAGCAAAAAGTATTGCATTCAGTTGTTAATGACAAAACAGTAGAAATATTAGATTTTCCATACTTCCACATGAAAGTGTTCATCCATGAATGGCACCTTTTTAAAAAGTCACATTTTTTGGTTTTCCAACAAGTAATAAAGCAATCCAATAACGATGTCCACGATATCCCCCCCAAAATACATCCAAAGGCGTGATGAAATCCATGACTTTTACAGTTTTCAACAAGAAATACACCAATCCCATAACCATCTCCTGTAAAATTGATTCAAAATCCATGAAATGTCAAAAGAAAGCATCCAAATAAAAAACACCAATCCAAGAACTATGTCCCCGAAATCGATAGGAAATCCAAAGAATCCCGAAAGAAATACATCCTAAAGCGCGACAAAATTCATTGCATTTAAAGTTTGCTCCAAGAAATACACAGATCCAAGAACCATATCCTGTCAAATCCATCCAAAATCTAAGAAATCCCCCCAAAAAAGGCATCCAAACTGGTGTGATGAAATCCAAGTCCCCAAAAGCAATCCAGCTATCTAAACAGTGTCCACAAAAAGCATTCTAAAAACAAAGAAATCCCAGAAGTAAAATGCATCTGAAGGCGTGAAAAAAATCCAAGTTTCCAACAGTAATCCAGCGATCAAAACAGAGAGGCCCAGAAAAGCATCCCAAAAACAAAAGAATCCCAGAAAAAAAGCACCCGAAAATGTGAACAAAACACGTTCCAAAAAAGAATCCAAAACCGTGATGATCGTTGGAACACTGACAATTAAAGATGGCGGGCTCGAGTATGAAAACGTACACGTATGCCTCCAGTAGTTGAGATTGGAATTACATTGTATTGCAACTTGCGCATATACCTCCAGTGGTTAAAATATGACACTACAGTATATTAAATAATAAAGGCGATGAAGTTATTTTTCGATATTTAAGTTAATTGTTGATTAAACACCATTGAATAATGCCTCTTTATTATTTATGGCAATATTATGACTGGTTACCAGTTAAACTAAATTCACATTTAGCATGCTAGATTTGTAAAATAAATCCACTCCTTAATTGTTAGTAGCAATGTGTGTGTTGCCTTGCTCTAGGCCTGGAATGCAGTGAGAACATCACTGTGCCTAAGGAATCCCATGAAGTTTCCTTTTTCTGAAAGGTTCATGATATGGCGTGGACCCAGACATGCTGTCAACACTATTTTAGACGGATGAAAGAAGGTAATTTCTGCATCATCTCTGCAAAGATTCATGGGCTTTTTGAAATATTTCACAGCCGTAACCAAAGCACTGGGTTTACGGCGAGGCACAGGCTGGGGCATTGGGCTAGCTTCCATACTTCTCATGATTTGCCTCATCATGAGCGTTGAGGGACACATTCGAAAGTGTGACAGGCCAGTCAGGAGATAATAATGCCCTTTAGTTCTGTGTCCTAACTGATGAGATAGCTAATTAGGGTCCTACTCAGTTGCAAATGACGAAGTTGGCAGTAAGGAGGAGAATGTGTCATTGCCAATTCCCCACAATCGGGCCACTCTGTCTTGTTACGTAGAACTGACTTTCACAGATTTTTTTTGTTTACATACGCCGGCTTGTGGCTGATTTGGTGTTGCCCAATTCACCGTTTTGATCATCTCTGCCTGTTGGCCTTAACTTGTTTGCATATATATATATATATATATTTTTTTTTACATCAATATCTGTGAAGCTTCTTCTCACACATCCAACATAATTGTCCACATTCTGGGCTGTATCCGTCCATCAGGCCCATTTTGTTTTCTGTAGAACTGCTTTTGTTCTCAATGAGGTGCTTCTGGGATCCTCCAGCACTGTCTTATGCAAACTTATCTTTCACTGAAAAAGTGCTGAAATCTATTTGTTATGCCTACGTTTTCTCACCTGAAACTAAATAAGTATTTTATCCCGAATTTGATCTACATCGGTGTATTGGACCTTGTTCCTTATTTATTATATACAAATGTATCGTTTCCCAAATGTAGCAGTTCCTCTTTTTTCTTTCCTCCCATTTTTTGGGAGTTGCCCCGATGTGCTCTTTAACCCCTGTCCTGCTCCTTGTGCCTCCTACTCCCTAACTTGTCTCCTTTCTGCCTCTTCCTCCATAATATAAACAACACGGGAAATTACGCTCTTCTATCTAGTAAAATGAGAAAAAATAGGAGTGATTTTGAAGCAGTTTTCTTCTTTTGCAGCTGTCACTGTGCTTTTTGCATTTCTTAGAATGTCTGCTTGTCAGAGGATTTTTTGTAATTTTTAGGCTCTCTTGATATACATTTTTAGAATTGTATTTTGTATTACATTGGATAATACAGTGCAATCTTAGCTAAGGTAACTCAGAAAGGCCAATAACCTTTGGGCATTTATTCATACGTGTGCTCCTATGTATGTTTAAAGTTTAATTGTTCAAATTACACATCATACCAAAATGGTAAATTTACAATGTATAATGTACTCTAATAAAATGCATTAATTAGAAAAATAATGGTTCTGTTTGTCCTTTTATGATATATATTGGTGTCTCGTATCTTGATGTTTGATCGCTCTTATATGTTCTTGAATACACATTTTCAATTTGCAAATTTTGCTGCCAATGTATAAATTGATGTAAATCACAAACCTGGTATTACAAATAATGAAACTATTAATTTGGTGTGCTTTTCCACTTTTCCACTTGGTGAGCTGGTTTCTTTATTTATATCCATTATATGTTCAAATATTGTACAAGAACCACATTTATAATTTGCAGTATTTGTTATACTATGCGAAACAATGTTCTGCAAAGTATACATTGTGATGAATGTAATTTTATCTTTATTGATTATTTATATTCTGTTTAGTTGACAAAGATCTTGTTTACGCTTTGTGTCTTTGCTGGATTTAATTTTTGCACATGCTTTGTTGAAGACCATCAACGAAGCTTATGCAAAAGTGAAATCAAAGTAAAGACAAGAACATTTTCAACAAAACAGAAAACAAGAAGTCAACAAAGGTAAAAGTTAGGTTTATCTGAATGTATGCTTCACAGAATATCATTTTGGAGATACCTTAAATACAAATATTGGGATAATCTTCAATTTGATCACGGCTCAGAGCAGTATTTGACAGAAACCTCCAGAATCACATACCGAAAGGAACCAGCAATTAGGAATACAATTAGTCCAGGTTACTGAAACCTGACTCGGAAATACCAACCAACATAATTACAACAAGTTGGCTTAATCTGAAACGTATTGGAAATGATAAATGTGGTTAGAGTACATTATGTAAACATAGGATGGATACAAATAAAGAAATCGCCTTGCCAAGTGGGAAAGCATGCCAAATTAACAGTTTCATTATTTGTAATACCAGGTTTGTGGATGATCCGACACAAACTCCCCACCTGGAGGAGAGCCACTTGGCTTTCAGGAAACAGCTCAAGACTTGGCTTTACAACCAACCACTTTGAAAGAAAGGATAAATGATAGCAACCGACTGAAAGTTGTGCATCAGAAAATTGAGCTAATGTACGACAAGCAGTTTCTGAAACTCTTGGTACCACCATCTGCAGGGAATCAATCTGACTCATGGAACCGCTCCTGTGTGACATCGACCCACACCTTTAATCTCAGTGAAATCTACCACCAAGATGCCAGGAAGTGACAATACCCTCACTGCCCTTTCCATCCCTCTCACCCCTCAACTAAATCCTCACTACTAAAATCGTACATGCTAACACCTCACGCACTCCTATAGACAACCTCATTGGTCTAGTGTACTTAAAACGTTCAGACCCTGCCCATCTGCTTTTAAGAGCCATGCTATTAATTTCTGCACTCCACAATCTGGGGGCTGGCCATTGGCTAACCTGCCTGGTGGGTACCAACGACAAACTGCGTAGACATTTTCATATCAACACACAGGTAATGAGGACTTCCGACCTACATCCATCGACACACGAAAGGTTCCTGCATCTGCCTTCCCGCTATCCGACTAACCCTACTTTATTACCGAGCCACGTGCAGCGAGGCCAACTTACATTACATTAACACCAACTTATGTATACGTAAACAAATGACAAATGTACACTGACAGCACAATTCTAAACTGAAAATGAGAATTCAAGAACATATTAGACTGATCAAACATCAACATACGAGACACCGATGCATCACACGAGGACACGTGGATTTGCATAATTTAAGGATTCTCGGAGATGACAATACACATTGTAAATGAAACATTTTGGTGCAATGTGTAATTTGATCATTTCACCTTTGAACATATACAGACAGTAGTAGTAGTAGTAGTGTATGTATAACAATTACCACAGTATTGCACAGGAACATCCTCCTGTACAGATGCATGGTCATGTTCTTTGGAAATTGGGGCAGTTAATGTCCAGTAGTATGCATGCAGCATACATCGAAAGTTGATGTCAATTTTCGTTGGTCTAGCACACAGGAGAGACTACGTATCAGCTCAGTGTTAAATATGTTTTAAATTCAGCACATTTTCCTTTGGGGAGAAAGTATCCATGTATTTTCTGGGTAAGTTGCCTAAGCCTACGTACTGGATCTTCCTCCTATAGACCCTTCGTCCCACCTCTGTATGTATCTTTCTCTGGGATTGAGAAAGCACAGCCCTAGCTGGGAAGCAATGGCGCACTGTACATAGGGGAATCAGCCAGGGGGCTACAAACCAGATGCAGGGGTACCAGCAGAGTTGGCTAGGGGGAGGCAGAAACTCTAGAGGGGCAGAAAAAGATTTGCGATCAGTGGCTGCCACCTCTGCTATTTGGTCCTAGCGCCAAGAGGCCGCCATGGGGGTGTACACTTCTTTTAGAGACACTCAAATCTATACATTCCTAAGCTACAGAATATAACCTCGGCTTGCATATGGACTGCGCAATCATCACGGAGGTAAATGAGAGAGAAAAGGCTTGACGGCTAGAGTGCCATGTTCCGCTACACATTCCGGAAACAGTCTGTGCATAATTCTGTTATTGTGCACTTTTGTGGCAGTTGCTGCGGCAAGACAGAGGCAGCGAAAAAAAAAAAATAGATGTTTCCCTCATGCGCTGTTACATCGCAAATTAGAATCTCCTGCGAACGTGATGAGGGCTTATGTGAGAACATGCAATTTTTAATGCTTGAGGGCGTGCTGTGGTGACTTTTTTTTTCGCGAGACTTCTCTCCCGACGGCGGGTAAATAGAAGCTCCTCTTTTCCAGTACTGTAAATCGGTCAGTGTTTTATCCACACAAAAGCACTCATTAATGCAAATCCTGACAGACACAGCCAGGCACGCTCACGCACGCACTGCACTTCATTCTCATTTAGGAGTGTTTTACAGAGCCGTTATTTCTGGAAATCCGTCAGCGGACACAGGCTTTAAGTGGCCCCACTCCCTGTGGGACTTTTAGGGGTGGACAGCTACTTTCAGTGCATTAGGCCTCAGACTGGAGGCAGGTGGCTCTCCTCCTGCGCCTCGGCGGGCCCATCACGCGCAGCGTCAGCTGAAGCTGTTGAGTGGATGAGAGTTCTCAGTTACATATGCTGCTCGTTTGGTTGAAAGAATGCGTCAGTTCCTTGCTTTTCACATCTCAAAGTACGACCCTCTGGGCGGGGGCGGGGGCATTGTGTGTTAGAGCGATTACAGGCGAGCCATAATTCATGTCAGATATCAAGGAATAACTGTGCCCTTTTTAATGTCCACATTTAGTTCAATTATTGAGTAGTTGCAACATCCATTAGTGCCCTGTATGAATGCATCTGGTAGGATTCAGTCCAACTAGGGTTTTCTGATTTCCCTGTCGTACCTTGCTTTAATCGGCACCTTTACTTACATCTGCCCTCATGAGGGGAGAGAAGCTCAGGTTCCAGTGATGGACCTGATCTTCTGGTACAAGCTGGCCTGCAGTCTTTAATATAGCAATAACCACTGATCTTTTTGGCCAGATCAAGTGGTAACGGCCCTGTGCCCAGGTTATAGACCTGAGTGCCTTCGAGGGCCTTAATGAAGGGCCCTGGTGCTGTTAACACACAATTCCGTTTGCCAGATCGGGTGTTACTGCCATTAGCGCCCCGGGGAGAGAACAGATTGAAGAACATATGGGAAGGAAGGGTGGAGGAAGATGGCGGGTGGGTGAGCAGCCTTCCAGTTGTTCAGAATGCTGGCTTGGACCGTGGGATCCATCCCCAATCTTAGCAACCTGATTGGCTGGCTGCCCCGCCCCCGAGTGCTAGTAATGATTTAAAAGTACGCCCTGAAATATATAGTACAAGCTTCTACTTAGAACCCCAAGTAAATGCAGGTGTCAAATCTGCATTCTTCTAGCTTCGAATAACGAGGTTTATCCACCACTTTGGACATCAGTATCCTGGCAGTAGTGCTTCCTAGGTTCGACTTCTGTATTATGGTGTAGAGAGACCTCACCGTTAGCACATTGTTGAGCTTCCAACAGGTACACCATTTTATCATCAAGCTTATCTTCAGCCTGAAGCAATTGGACAAAGATACTCTGACCTTCAAGTCCCAGTCAAATAGCAGGTCAACATAAAAAAACTGCCCTGTTCATAGTAGCACGGGAAGATAGCTCAGTGGCAACGTGCTCGCCTTGGAAGCAAAACGACACAAAAAAACACAGGTTTGATCCCCGCATCCGCGCTTAGAAACCTCTGGGTATTAAGCGTGTTATAAATAACCTATCATATCATGGTACATAAAATATAATACAGGCAAGCTCCAACTTACCAGACTAAAGTGCTCACACACTGCCAGCCGAGAAGACACTTAAGGTTCCTTCCTGAAATTAACTGTTTGCATGCAAATGTTTTGGAAGTAAATCCATTCTCCATCATAGCTTTTACCCATGGACTACCCTCTCAGACTTTACCTCTGAACACTTGCTTTTTAGAAAGCAAGTGAAACCCTGTCTACTTTGGATTGCCTATGGCCTTGACATGAATGTTGACACCACCAGCCCTTCTCCGTGCTCTGTAGTGGCACACATCATTAATCACTTTACAAATATGGCAAAATAAATAAGTAATTAGGAGTCTGAGGTTGAATTTGTGCTAGGAGACCACATTCTTGCTCGCATGCAGACCTCGACAGTTCCTGCTTGCACGCCTGCCTCTTGCGTTCCTACCTGCTTAAGGTGTGCTCGTTCATTTCAGAAACAAGCAACAGGCTGCCCGCATTCTCTGCTGTCTCAGTCTTAACTACATGGTTGTCACCAATATGCAGATTATGCCAAGTATTGCGTTAACACGCAAATCACCTGATTTATTTATTTATTTATTAGCATTCTTATATATCGCAACACACGCCCGCAGACCTCCAGGCGCACAAGAAACAATACAAGACAAACAGATGGAAAGAAACCGAAATCAGGATAGGATGAATCAGAGATAAGAGACAGAAGACGCAGGGGGTTTATTCAGGAGGAGATATGATGAATGAATAACTGAATGAATTAATGTATGAATGAGGGAGTCTGTGCCAAGTGTCCTCATGGATATTGCTGTCCTAGCAGCTCATGTATTATTGCAATCTATAACCACCAAGTAAAACAATATATCATGGATAGCTTTTTCATAACTCAGGGTGCGTTGCTTACTATTGCACGGAGTTAAAATCATCTTTTGGGGGCTTCTATTGCCTAATATATCATTAATTATTACTTCACCTCGGTAGACCATGGATAGCAACCTAGATATCCGCCTTTCTGCATTGTCTATATTGGATTCCAATCTCCCCACAAATGGATGAGTGCAGAAGTGCCAAAAAGGGAACATGTTAGAGTTATACAAAGCAACTTGCTTTTTTCCTGTTGCACTTCCACCCCTCCTTTATGTGACCTAACGTTCTTAAATAGTTCTCTCCCCTGTTCATTCCTCCTACAATGCCTTCTCCTTCTACCTCACCCTGGTCTTCTGATGTCTTACATTGTCAAAACACTCTGAAGTGGCTGAAAGGCGACATGTTGGTGTAGGAGAAAACATCGAAATAAAGTTGGCTTCGATTACCTTTTGTGGTGCCGCTTGGCTGGCACCATCTTGATTCCTCTCTCTTTTTTCTCCCATCTTTAAGTCCGTCCCAACCAAAGTCACATTCTTCCCCCAATATTTATATCAAACCTCTGACCCCATCACATTTTGTCCCCCTCATACTCTTCCACCCAAATTCTCTTCGTTCACCCTCTGGAAACCCTGAAAGTTTTATGAAGGGACTAAGGAATCGGGTTAATTGTTTGAGACTGCTGGGCCTTTGACTTGGTTGTGTTTTTGAGGTTTGTGCCATGCTCCGGTGCCATTTGTATGGTCGCTTGGTACACAGGAATATCTGAAAAAGAGGTGCTTGGGTTGATTAGTGGGGAGAGAGGGTCAATTGCTAAGTTGGTCTTCAGATGCAAGAGTTGATTGGCCACGAAAGTAATGCAGGGAAATGGAACATGTTCATGAGCTCGCAGATGGCGACTTTGGCCACATGGGCTGTGAATCGGTTACTGAACCCACCCACTTATTACGGACAAGCTCCATCAGGTGATAGCGAATGTGTTGATTATTTCCAGGTTGATCTGCTTCAATGCCTTGTATCTATTGGTTTAAGAGCTGCAGAGACACCAGAGCTTGCAAAGTGCCTCCCACCCCCCACAAAACTGCAGCACATCTTATATCCAAATTGCTAAACACAATGCTCTGTCTTCTGCATTGAAGTCGTTGCACTGTTGGATTTATAGTTCTCTTCCTGGGAATGCATGCCCCCATTATCTACATACGATGGCGAAGTCATGGTCCCCCAGTGCACACTTTAATGTATTATTCAATCGCTGTTGGAGGGCACTAATATGCATTCACATTCGGAATTATCCAGAGAGTTTCTCTTCAGACAGCCTTCCTTTGGACTTCAATTTAATAACAACTCGGCCTTCAGCAAACATTTGTTTGTGTAGTATCTTAGACTGTGACGGGGTTTCAGTGCACGTGATTTAGGTTCCAAATGCCTGGATACAATTGAGTTCAAGGTGTGTGCCATTGAAAGAATGAAATCACATTACACTGAGTTCATAGCAGTATTGTGTGCGCGTTTGAAAAGCACTCAGAGATAATGTTTTTTAGAATGGAAGGGGTGCACACATTGCCTTCTTTTGGAAATGTGTTGGTGTGATGAATGGATCTGCCTGCTGGAAACAGACATTCTGAGATTTAGCTGTAGCATAACCAGGTTATGTGCTCTTCCTGGCCTTTCTGGACATAGGCAACCATTTGCAAAATAAGCCCTTTGGGATCGGCGCGTATCTCCATGGTATATGGCGCGTATCTCCATTGTATATGGCGCGTATCTCCATGGTATAGGAAGTTTACTGCACAGTCTATTTTGCCATATTCAATTTGATAGAATTTTTTGCATCAAATTTCACTGCATATATATGTAGGGGGTGGTGGGTTAGGATAATAATACATTTAGGGAGACTATGGGTGGGATGCGGGGATGGGGTGGGGGCTGCAGGGCCCACATGCAAGACCCCCACGCATATATATCTGGTGATATGAACTTATAAAAAATAAATCCATCAAATCGGTTATGGCATAGTAAACTCGATACAATCACCATCTCCAACATTCGCACCAGAATAGCGCAATACATATCTGTTATATTTTGGCTTTTAATTGACTTCATCACCTTGTCAGCTCAGCCTCCTCAAACACTCCAGGTGTGTTCAGGAGTGGACTTGGAACCAATAGAGGCCCTGGAAAGAATTTTTAAAGTGGCCCCATATTACACATTTTCAGCCAGCCCAACCTTTTTCCCATGGGAACATTTGGAAATACTAAACAAAAGAGGCCCTGGGTGCAGAGGCCCACCGGGAAATCTCCAGAGTTCCCTATAGGCCAGTCCAACCCTTGGTGTGTGGCTTGTTTAGTGCTATTCACACATCTCTACTTTTGTGGTAAAATGGAGCAGGACACACCATTGAAGACTGTGTCGGAGGAAAGCGCTTGTAAGTTTAATCATGTCACTTCTCCTTCCCCGCGGATTTGTGCCCTTTCTGATGATCATTTTGAGCACTGCATGTGTGCCAATGTACCAGGTCAATGCTGGGCGTAGTTGCTGCTACTGAAAAACATACTTGGGGTACGATTATGACGAAAAGTGCATGATGTACAGATTGATGGTGCTTGGGGGAGGCAGCTCATGCACAACAATCACAAGGGTGGGGCAGGTGGCGGGTACCCGTATCCTAGGTACGGTGGACCAGCCGACAGATGGAATTACATTTTTCTTCAAAAAAAGGAAACGTGGGGTCACATGGGCACCACCCCGTGAAAAAGGTGCATTGGGAAAAAGTACACAAAAAGAAAGAAAACAAGGCGTCAGAGCAGAATCACCCATCCACATTTGGGAGAACGAAGGAGGAGCAAAGGCAACTGGATTCATTATAATATCTAGGGAAAAGAAAATACTTCTGAAGTATGTGATGCAGTGAGATCACGTGCACCAACCATGTGAGGACTGCAGCTATCTCTATGTCCAATGTGCACCAATATCATATCACTTCCCTCATACACTTTAGCTTCCAGGAAGGAATTCTATTTGTAGAAGAGAGTCAGAGTTATCATTAATGCACAAAGTTTCTTTTGATTGGTAAATAGAGTTATGCCAAGGTCTCAAATAGCATCTTGAAAGATATGTTCTCCTCAGAGTAGAAAATGTAGCCAGCAGGGATCCCTTCCGTTCTCTAACAGGCAGTGACTGGATTTCCACTCCCATGTCTTTCAATCTACCCTGTCTGTCCGTCGTGTGGGCCGTACAGCACGCCCAATGTCGATCCACAGATGGCGCCTGACAGCCGTAGCCATCATCTCACATCATACACCTCGCTCTAGGGTAAATTGTTCTAAGTGAACGGAAAGGTGTACCTTGTAGGGTTGCCAATAAGATCTAATGCAGACAGATGCTCAATGGCTTCTAACCTTGTACTGGACTAAACATTTAATCCAACAGCGCAGTGGGGGTGGGGGGCGATACGAGCAGCAGCGACTTGCCGACAAGAAGGCAATTCCATGTAACGCACAGTATCAACACGGTTCATAAACCTCTAGCTGGAAACCTTTGCAGCCAATCCCAAGTGGCAATTGCGTGCTGGTGCGGGACGGACAGAACTGGTGATTTAGCGCAGGCGATGCTGGCCGCTACTATTAATACTCTTTGACGGTTTATTTTTCAGTATATTTTTCTACACCAAAAAAACAGTGAGAAACTCAAACATTGTCTTCAATTAATGTGATGGACTTTCTTGAGCACACATTTCTAACTAGATTAGAAAGAACTAATTTCTTGAGATTCATACTGGACAGTCCGATTACGTTTTAATCTTTTGACTGAATTGAAATTAATTATTCCTAGCATTGTGGATTATATATTTGACTAATAACATATTTACTGTATATGGATTGGTATTAATCCAATCTTAATTTACAGAAAAATAAAGCAAAAAGAGAGGGAGCGAGGAAGAGGAGTATGATAATTATTATAATTACAATTTTTAGAAATAATGTGTAGGTGAATACAGGCTCTTTGATCAGGAAACTATGTGGGGTATCATAATTAATGCAGAGTTGATATCTCTAAACATCAACACAATAAGATTTCTTGATGAACTAAAATTGTAATCACAAATGTTACCTGTCAATCGATTATATACTGAGAGAAATTTTAGTAGACATTTTATTAAGTAATTCATTTATATTATTTCGATAATTATGCTCTTCTGTTTTTACTGCAACATTGCCGATTGATAAACTGTATAACGAGTGAAAGGCTTTATTTTATCCAAAACACTGAAACGCAATAAAAAAAAAAAATTACAATTCTTGTACATTTTTTAACTTTGACCGAATGCATGTTTTTTAATGTATTCTTTTTTTTAAATCAGGCAGTCATCTTACTGTTGTTATTGTCATCAGACAACCATCGCAACAGACCTTAACATTGTCATCAAACAACCTAAACCTTAACTTTAGCCTTAGCCCTGTTATCAAACAACCTTTGTACTGAAATAACCTGAACCTAAAACTCCTTCAGGTATCTATAATTACCCGGTGATGCTTACCCGCTGGTAAAGCCCGGATAGCCCTGGTAAAAGCCAAGCAATGCAAGAGCCATTGCCGACGTCAACACAGTATAAGCACCCCAGCAAAGCAGTGCGGCAGCTAATGCCATGTGTATCCTTAATAACAGTGTCATAGATATGTTTAGCCTAATTCTCTCTTATAGCGACCTTCTGCATGACAGTCTAGATGGGAGAAAGTGGAAGAGGAACAGCACGTTGGGAAACACCATTGGGTGTTTATAATGTTGCATGGGCTTGCTCCCGTTAGCACTGGGAAAAGGATTCCATATGCAGTAAACATATACACGTGGCTCTTCTGATGCTTGTTGCAGTTTCAGTTGACAATTCTTTGATACAATGTTTCATTGTTTCATTGCACAGGGCTGCTTATTTCTGTTCACTAATCTTCAACATGAGCGTTGTATTGCATGTCTCGGTGGGAAAAATCTATCCATGTTCCCACCGCAGTTTTCCACGAGGAAGCCTTTCATTACGAACTCCATGCATTCCCTATTCTAAGGCAGACGTGCATTTTCTGTTCAACATAGGGGAAGCCTCTAGCACGTTTTATATATGTATTAGAGGACAGGGCATAATGTCTGAGTCTTTGTGAGATTGCTGCTTGTTTGCAATCGTCAGATTGTGCTGAGTTACATTTAGGAGTTCACTGCTTACATTGGTTCTTACATTCTGTCTGCTTTACAAATGACCTCAAATGATGCGCAACAGCACCGGGGCAAAGATGATCCGAACATGAGCAGATTTAATGGTTATGCGACCTGGGTATCCATCGACTGAGCGGCATAGGGTGTTTAGGCCCTGGAATCGCAACATCCTTTTACCAGGGTGATCTTTTCTTGATGCCATCCTTTATAATTTGCTCAAAAAACTCCAAGGAAATACTGTCCCTAAATCCTCAAGTTGGCTCAGAAAATGTCGTTTGGGTGACCGAATATTTGAGGTTTTCTCTGCAGCCCACAAGCCACAGCTTTCTAGTTTTGTGTGCTGTACCTATGCTAGCGCGCTTTCTGCGCTTGGTTCTGCTAAGTCGCACTTAGCGCGCCCTCGCAGATATGATTTCATGGTAGAGACATGTTGCTCTTTCAAGGCTTGCTCTTTCCTCTGGGCGTTAACACGCAGACTTCCCGTAGACAGCTGCACCTCAGGCGCTGATTGGACACTGGGAGCCTCGCCATTTCCCTGTGCGCTGCAGCTGTCCTTTCATTGCCTGTCATTAAGTAAGCGATGCTGCAGATTTCCTTCCTCACTAAGAGCCTTCAGGGCTATCTGTGGACAGAAGATCAAGTGCAATGGCTTTGGTGACCTTTCTGAGATCGGATGCAGGCAGTGTTGAGCCCTCTCACCGAGTCTCAGGCTGTAGCAGTGCCTTGGCATCATACAAAGGTGGGCTGTGTAAATTGGAGAGACGTGTGTGTGTGGGGATGCCTCAACCCACCCTTCCGCATCAACGCTGTCAATCTGGCACTGTCTGCTTACATGACCAGACATCTGCATCTTCAGTGGAAGGCCTACACCAGCTCTCTTTGTGGCAGATGGACATAAATCAGTGAGCTGCCCTCAGCTAAACAATTACCAGGTTGAGTGAATGTTGTGGAGTTATAAATAAAGACTAATCAAATAAGTCCACAGGCTCACCCACAATCCATGGCATGCACGCGCACACACAAACACGCATACATGCACAAACACACACACTCCCCCGACACCACACCATCAACATGACTCAAGATATTATATTCTCAGTGAGTATTGCAATACCTGATTATGTTGACTGTTGAGGTTATATTCAGCCAATTCCAGCATAAGAAATACAGCTAACTGCTTAGGTGGACCTCACACAAAGCAGGTGATGGCTGGAAGGTTTGGAATTAATCCTAACCTCTGGCATTGCACTGGGCAACCCTCCAGACCATTGTTCATCAGCCTGCCAAGCCATTACAGAAGGAGAAAGACCATATGCAAATCAGGCTTGGACCAACCCCAACAAGGCAGCAGCTCTGGTGAGGTTTAAATCGCCTGGTTGAATGACCTCTTCAATTACCAGAAGGCTTGATCATTGCACATGCTGTTCCTCTGTGTTAGTATTGCAATGTGACACCAGTAGCTACAAAATCGGAATGGTCTATTCTTCACAGGGATGTGCAGTATCTGTCCAGTCGTCTGCAAATGTTCAATAGGGCTTGTTTCATCCTTTTATAGTAAGACTGATACTGCTCCAAATGTGGTTCCCTTTGACTAAGACGATAAGAGATCAGCTTCATCTAGAGTTTATGAATTACTATTTTCCATCAATCTATCCAATAATTGCCTAATAACTCATAAATTTGCATCTCCTTCTGAAGCTTGCAGCAATGATGAGCACTAAAATGAGAATGAGAGTGGAATATGTGCCCAAAACATTACCATGCTACGTTTGAGAGGTGCTCGGAATAAGGAATTCCAAGGCGGGGTGGGCAATGAAGTTGAAGCTTGTGTCTTATCACTCCTGCTGCCCAGAGCACCCTGTGCGTGCAGAGAAGACAAGGACAGCGCCCGCCTCTCGCCTGCCCACATCTGGCCAGGCAGGTGGAAAGGTCAGGGACAATCCGTGCTTCTTTTGATACATAGAGCAGGATAGCTGTGCAAGAAAGGCAAGGATAGTGTCCACTTCTTTACTCCCAAGATATGGACATGCCACGCAGTCAGCCCCACCAAGTACCGGGCCTATGTCAAACATCCCTTACCAGGTCAACATCCTAGAAACCAACGTATATTGATAAATCCTAACATATATAGAAAACAACCATCTACTGGACCAGTTTTAAGTCTGCTTCAGGCCCATGAGAGGAATTGAATCAGCACTACTCTCCATCTGGGACAACCACAAAATTAACTTGGGCTCCAACATTAGTTTCGCACTGATTCTACCAGACCTTTCAGCTGCCTTCAACACAGCCGACCACGCAACACTCATCAAAAGAATCCAAGAAATAGGGCTAAGCAACACCACACTACTTTGGATAAAATCCTTTCTCACCGAAAGAATGGAAACCTCCTGGTTACCACCCTTTAGCTCCACACCTCGCCCACCACCCTGTGGGGTTCCACAAGGCTCATCCCTCTCACCACTACTCTTCAGCATTTACACAACCCAATGCATTAAAATATTCATAGGACATGGTGTCACTTGCTACAACTATGCAGATGACTCGTAAATCATCTACAAAATAAATACCAGCAGAGCGATGGACCAAACCCTTACCAACTACCTCTCACAAACCAACAGATTGGATGAGCAGAAATACCCTTAAACTCAACCAGGACAAAACAGAAATTATTATCACGATCAGCACATACCATGGCCTGGTGAAATGTGAAACGGAGCAGAAGCCTTGAATGTAGTTCAAAATCTCAGAATATTGATAGATAATGACCTAACACTAGAACCCCAAGTTGATGCAGCAGTGAAGAAATGCTCTTCCATCTACACACAAACAAACGGATACTACACTTTCTCAACTTCGCACACAGAACACTTGGTATCATATCAAGAACAAACGATGCCAACAACCTCTACCCTGGAATTGCAGACAACCTCACCAAAAAACTGCAACTGATACAGCACGAAACCGCAAAACCAATCCTCAGACTCGATAAGGGAGAGCACATCACACCAGCACTAAGCTCCCTACACTGGCTACCAGTCAAAAAAGAATTTACTTCAAGACACACTGGATCATCTACAGAGCAATTCATGGCAAGGAGCAGAATTTCTGCAAGAAACAAATCTCTTTCTACAGACCTAAAAGAACACTGAGACCGAGCAATGACATACATTTTGAACCCAACCAATGTTCTAATACATCTCAACAAAACTTTGTTTCTCACTCCCCAAGGAAATGCACTCTTTCATTTGCCACTCTAAAAAGCCAAATCACGTTCTAAGAGAAGCACACAACCTCAATACAACGAGGTACACTACGAATTATGGGTCCTGTTTCAGGACTCCAAGATCAAGTCAATCAAACTGGGTGCAAGGGATTTCAGTCTACACATCAAGCAATCTATGCAACTTAAGCATAAGGATCTCCCCTTCCAATCATTACCCTCCATATTCCTGCAAACACACTACACATCTCAAAATACAACACCCACATATGACTACCACAGCATTAACTCTAAAATCATAAAGCAAAATGCACTCCTCCTCTCAAAACTCACACAATCACAATACGCCCAATTCCAACTCCATGCCACAGGCACACAAATCAACCTATACAGACTCACACCCCAAACCCATTCCACGTAGAGGCAAACCCAACACACACTGACTGTTTTTTCAGAACTGAAACTACCAACAGAAAAGTAAAGACCATCTTGCGCTCACCCACTCCTCCCACTAATAAACACACCCCTGAGGCTGTATCTTTTTATATCTGCCAGAGTGCCTAGAGACCATGAAAATGGCTGCAGTGCACAGTATAAATCACATTTACATAACGTGACATATCTTTCCATTTCAAATCTCGAGGGCCCTCTGACCCAGTGGCTGAAAGCAGATCATAATGTTGGCTTTTAAATAGGAGAAGAATACACTTGTCACCAGTCTTATTTGAACTTTCTGTCTTCCCTCCAGGAGTTATTTCACTTTGAATGTTTTAAATAGGAAACATGGCCTCAGAGAAACTTTCTGAGCTTTTGAAATATGTTTTCCGATCAGTAACTTTCTGTCAGCTCATATCGGACATCACATACCACAGACACAAGTGATCACAGTTCAAGGGTGTTTATTGAACTTCAATTGGGTTTGAAAAACCCCTATCTAATCCTAAATCTAAAAAAGGGAGCAAGCTAAGACCATCAAATAATAATAACGCAGTCATAGTCGAGTCTCTTAAAATAAAAGGGCCTATACTAATAGACCTATTGCCGATACTTACTTCTAAATACAAATAGTGTGGGAAATAATGTTATGCAAAAGAAAAATGTTCAAGAAATGATATGTCAGGATATTCAAGCCGTTGGCTTCCCTTCCCCACATTTTCAGCATGGGACAAGGCGGCATACTCGATCTTAGCACACTCTCTGCCTTCTCTAGCATGAGGATGCAGTTCAAAACCTCATCATCAAGGCATTCTGTTCCAAAGTCTTTGTCAGTCAAATTCTCTATTTCAGAGGGCCTGATGCAACACGACAAACATTAAAAGTTCCTTTCTTCTTAGAATTTCACATACACAACTTCTCGGCCGATTTACTTTTCAACCCGGATCCACCTCTGCCAAGCTCAGACCCTCTTTGGCACCAAATCTTCATCAAAACCGAAGACTTCGAATGTGTGGAGGGTTTTGCTTGACCCATCGCAGGATCACTTTGATTAACAATTACTTGTTCTCTTGTTGATATAACCTTTTTCTCACTTTCACTTTTGCCACTTCTCAGCTGGATACCTTACAGAGACCTTCCATTGAGCACCCGCGCGGTGCCGTTCCACTCTGTCGAAGGTATTGTATCTTGCTTTTGAAGTTCAGTCACTCATCAGCAGTTCAACTTTACTTGCGTCTCTTATCACACGTGTTTTAACAATGTTCGTTCCAGCGCTCACCATACAATGTTCCTGCTTGCAACCTTGGCTTCAATACAGACGAGTCTTGTATCGGTCTCTACAACTCACCAGCTGTGTTGATTTCACTAACGCTGCTTTGTTCTTGGAGACCAGGACGGCACCACAGCAGCTGGTGCTTCTCCCGCCTTGATTGACGTGGTAGGGCCCGGATATCTTCGACACACAAGGCAGGTTTCTTCAGCCTGGTTTCCTGGTCTTACTCTTTCTATTCTCAAGGTTTCTGGGAGGTGACGGTTCCCTGTCGAAAAGGTCAGGGAAACTTCCCTCCTTGCAATCCCCTTCTGTTTTGCCATCTTTCTTCTCTCGTTCAGCGGCCGTCTTGAAACTGCTGTTTCCTCGTGTACTTTGCCTCGCTCAGACTGTGCTCTCATGCTCTGCCTTTTATCCATTTGGGGGAGCTTAATGGAAGTCAGGCGTGTGTGATGGTCAGTAATTGCCTGACCTCGCCTGACCATTGTATGTGGACACATCAGGTATACTGCTCTGGGGTTAGTCTGTTTTTTCTCATAGCGGGCTGTCGGTGGGGAAGTGTTTGTGCTGTAAACGGGGTTGGGTAGAGTTCCTAAATATTCTACCTGGTAGGATGGGTTAAAGGCATTATAGGGAAGGGGATACCATGTCTCACCATTTGGCTTCCCACTCCCACTCCCTGAAGGTACCTCACCCAGGTGATCCTCTCACACTGGTCCACCCCCAGGAACTGGATCCAAAAGCGATGGCCGTGTCCTGCCCACCTGAATGACAGATCCCCAGGGACTAGTAGATGAGACACCTTCTGGTTTCTCAAAGTAGTGACAGCATAGCACCTGGCTCTGAATCCCTATTCAGTGTCTTGGGAATCCACACCTGAGCTGCTGTGCTCTTCTGGTCTACCCTGGCAGGCCTGTTCTTGCATGGCATGCTTACACACCATACATTCACAAGATGGTAGCTGGAAATATGGGAAAACTTTGAGAGTTAAGCATTAGCATCAGTGACCCCATTCCGATCATCAAATAGACCATACCAAGACACACAAACACACGAATAGAAGCACAACAACAGAGTGCACTGCAATTACATATCCTAGGGGATGAAACTATCTCCTCTGTATCCATACAAGTACTTTGACTTATGCAGAAGAAACTGAAATATGATGTTAGGATCAAGTCTTGCAGCAGCTTTGTGCTAGCTGCACTCTCTGCCGCCATATCATTCCTCATTTAGAGATATTCATGTAATAAAACACGTAAATAAGAAGGTGGGAGTATCTGGATGTGTGCTGTGGTTGATGGTAATTGCAAGGAAACCTGGGGAACCAGAACACAGATGTAATCTCTAATGTGGCATTAGATAAGTTATTGAACTCCAGTACTGTAGTGGAAGTAAGCTGACTTGCCACTGCTGAGTGTGCACACTTGGAACTGTGCAACCAATCTATACGCCTCATTCCAAGTGTATCGGTCCAGACATAAGGGTGCCGGTTGCACCGTACTGGCACCCTTTCCGGACTGCCACACTCCAACTCTTCCTTCCGGGATTGTTGCGCCCCTGCTGCGCGCATCAGCCCCGGTAGGCGGAGTTGTCACGGAAGCACTGGCACTGTTAAGAACAGTGCCAGTGCTTCTGTGAACCCAATTCCCGTGGAGTCCTATGGTTTTATGGGACTCCACAGGAATGGGAACTTACACGTTCTGCTGTCTGATATCCTGGTCCGCCGGTCCCAGAGGCACCGGGATATCAGGTGGCCGAACAGTGTTATGAGTTACCGCTGAACTCATAATGATGTAACGCAAAGTGATGAAGTACTTCGATGTCTGTGCTTACAGCACTCAGGGGCGCATTATGGGTATGGTGGTAACGGTAAATAAATGCAGTATTTTATATATCACTTGATTTTAAAATACCACCTAATTATGAGGTGGTATTGCATGGGATATTTACTGTATGGTGTACATTGAAAATACTGCATGGGGTAAATATGCCAAATGCAATGCTATCTCATGCAATTCTAACTCATAAGTAGGTGGTATTTTAAATTTGGAGGCATGTCAAATATCATTACGCCTACAGGTATCGGTATTGAGATTAGGTAAGCACAAGCTAAAAGTAGCTCCTGGGTAGCCAGCATTAACCAGTGACTAGGAGCGAGCACTGGGGAACGTGGAGCTTATACATAGTATTAAGCAAATCTAACTTCTACTTAAAATGCAAACATATCATTCTGTCCATTATTTATGACGCATTAAGCTTGAAATTCTTTATGGAAGTGTCCTAATGCTTATTAATAGATTGTCCCATACGCACAGAGTTAAATTCACATAGTTGTGTTTGTTCGGCATCAGTTGACAAAGGTGGCCAAAAGGAGCTCCTGGTAGCTATTGGCGTCAAGCTAACCAGGCTCGTCTAGGCTGCAAGCAGGAGCTAAATAGCTCCCAGCTCCCCTCAATTTCGAACCCTGCGCCTATACTCAGAATTAAGCTCCTAGTGTCCTCCAGCAGACCCAAAACTATTAATTGTACCTCTGTGTGGACACATTGCACCTAGATTCACTGTGTTAGAAGGGGGGTTCCTTTTGAAAAGGGGCTTTCTTTTAATTTCTACAGTGCCCATGTATTTATTTTTGCAAAAAAGAAGTCACCTTGTTTGTGCTCCAAACACATTGCATTTGGAGGACACACAATGTGTTCTCTTGTGTCATGCCTTAACTTGGTCTCTGTACCGTAAAACAGCCTGTGTAGCTCGCTACGACAGGCTATGATATAGCAATCACCCCTGCTTTCGGAGAGTACAAGGCCAGAAATGGCCTACCAGTGCAGTCCTAGGTAAGCCATAGTGAAGGGATGACCTCAGCGGGGCCCCAGTACTGATACTGGCCCAGAACACTCAGACGGAGGGCCAAAGTCCCCCCAAAAAATGTAGGGGAAGGAGCGCGGTTGGCTGGGGGAATGCGGGTGGACACTGGCAGTTTTTGCTCATATTTCCAACTGCCTTATTGGCTGAGCGCCCTTTCCTGGGTGCAAAGAAAGATTACAGAATTAAACTTCTTGAGGCCTAGTGTGACATCATTACCTTGATTATTCCTAAAATGTATCTTTCAGACCCCCAAGGATATTGTGGCATGAAAGGGAACATTTTGCAGCACAATCCTTTATTTAATGCAGCATTTTTGTAGCACATGTTTTATTGACTTTAGGGTGTAATATTGGCCCATTGCAGGAAAGAGACAGTGTGCAGGGTTACAAGAGAGCAAGGGTGTCATGTTTACCTTTTGTTTCAATTTAATAGGAAGAGTCACAGATATCTTTGGCTTGGCAGAACATTGTGTAGTCTGTAACTGGTTTAATGTGCATGCTTATTTCATATTATTGACAGTATTGATCATTATCTATTGTAATGCTGAAAATATTCCCCTTCTATGTTCTCCAAGACCCAAACACCTACACACCTCTCTCACCAACACACCTCACATGTCTCACCAATTTGCATTCCTGAACTTCTCACTCTGTCATACACATAATCATGTGCTCTGTCATACTGCCAAGTCACTCGCAATTTGCACTGCTCAATCCCTGACACACTTCCAAATCACACTCCCCAATTCTTCCCGCAGTATACAGTCATTCATTCTTTTGTGCTACCTCTGCATCGTGCATTCATTCTCTCATTCTATTTCACTCTTTCTTCATCCTTTCTCCCAGTCTACAGCTCACCGCCTCTTTCCAGCCAACCGCTCCCTCTCTGCTTTTTTGCCCACCGCCCCACTGTTTCCTCTCTGCTCTTTTGCCCACGCTTCCCCCTCTGGCCCACTGCTGTCCCTCTGCTTTCTTGCCTACAACTCCACATCTCACCCATCACCCCCCTATTTCTCCTGTCCTTCTCATACGGTGAACATTATTTTATATTTTTTTAAAGTAGATTTTGGCCCAGGTCCTCGGAAATGGGGCTTCTAACAATAGAGCAGAGGATATGCTATTTTTAGATAACCCATTTTTGGAAATTAGAAGGTCACCTCATCTAAAAGGTGACCTGCACATTTCCACGGGGCTGAGCTGTAGCGCAAATGATGCGCTGCCCAGCCACCTTGAATGTGTTTGTGTTGAAAGCACTATCCCGACAATGTTCTACAGGCATCCAGTGCATTTCTCTGTGGCGTGCCTGTAGGGGGCCTGCCACTGTAAAACGCGACCCAAAAAACACATTTCTATCCCATTTGTGGAACAGAAATGCAAATGAGACAACAGCGGTTCATAACTCTGCTGTCACACTTTAAAAAAAAACATTTTAAAAAAATTGCATCACCGGGTCAGGAAAGATCCCATCATGCCGTGACACGCACTGCGTTCCTATTCAAAGCAGGCGCATAGGGTTGCCTACAATTTCTGCACATTAAAAAGCACATCTTGTTTGTAAATTTGGGATGTGCTTTTAAATGTGCAAAACACCCGCTTCTTTGAGCAAAGGGTAAAATATGCTATCTGAATGGACGCATATACGATGCGCGTCCATTCAGATGGCATAGTGGATTCTGCTGCTCTTTTTTAGGTGCAAGTGATGAGATGTGCTTCTGCATTTAATTTCGTCCATCGAAAAAAGTTTTGACAACTTTGCACTGTCTTTTTTTTTTTTAGCAAAAACGGTCATTTTCGCAAGTGTTTTTGCAAAAACAGCCCTATTTTTGCTTTTTAAAAAACGGCTGTTTTCGCTGCATTTTGCAGGATCGCAAACTTGCTATTAGCTGGAGCGTCTGGCTTTTGTTTACATGCTACACTCTTCAATGTGATCAACAGTGAAGGTTTCATTGCAACAATGTAGTATGCACATCACAGACGTCACAGGCAGGAAGTGATGGCAGGCATGAATGCCGACTACCACGTTTAAAAGATATTTCCTCCTCAATCCTTCCAAAAGAATCTGTGCAGGCATCAAGTTTATATGAGTATTGAAGCCATACTACCAAACTAAAGAGCCTTTCACTAAAAACATAATATTGTGTGTTCTGGATAAGGCATCACTAGCCCTTGAGAAATGTAGCCTTTTCTGGGGCTCCTGGGTATGAACTGGCATGGCTCCCGGTAGTGCCATGCCTGGGGCATGGACAGCTTACAGAGAGTGGTTTCCTGCCCAGCCACTCTCACAGCTGCAGACCTCCTTAAAGTAAAAAGTAACAAAAAAGGCTCTTGTGTCATGAAATTCTCTTCTTCATCTAAAAATCATATGCATCCCCGATTTATTAGTCTCTGCTGGAGATTGTTCTTGGCTGCCTTCTTCGACGGCGTCCAATCAAACTCACCAGCAAACATGTGGCAGCAATTAGATGCTGGTCCTTCAAGGGAAAGGAATATCTATATATTTGTACAGTGTTGCAGCATTCAGCATGTATGCATGGCAGTCACACTTCCTCAATTTCTGCAGGGTTCCCATCTCCTATTAGTGTCTCTCTCACATCCCAGAGAAGTGTGGGGTTGAAATTCCACCAGCGGGGACTCCCAAAACAACTATAAATTGGCTTTCTGCAGCTGTTTCCACTGTGTTTGCCATTGAGGAATGGCTGTGTTGTGCTGCCTTGGGTTGCTGACTCTTCTTGAAAGGGGAGGCCACTTTTGTAACCCATATAATAATTTATTGGAGTTATGATCCTTCCACAGTGTCTGCTGCATTAAATATATCCATTTCAAAATGAGAGCTGAAGTACATGTTGCTTCTTGTTAAGTCAGCAAGGAAGCAATCACATGTAACCAGGATACTGTGAAGGGGAGTGCACAGAGGAGCTATCACAAGCTATTTAAATACCCCTGCGGTCTCAATTCAGTATAGGAGGTAAACATGACCCTATCGAAGTGCAATTATTGTCGGGAGAGATCCACAGAAGCAACATATATGTCATGCTATGTTGGTTGCCTAGAAAGGACCTGATGCAGCATAAAAGCAGTTCTTATTTGTGACAAAACAGGTAAATGAAACAACATGCTTTCCACAGCAATGATAAAGCAATATGTAGTGTAATGTGATGCAATATAAGTAGTAGTTGTGTAGAGATCACCTTTGCCATTTTGGCTGCTTGCTCATGGAAAAGAGGAAGCATTGGAGTGATGGTAAGGCATAGGGGGAGTTGTGAAATCTGGAGTGTTGATGTTTGCAGTGTAGACGTATGTGAATATTGACTGCTAGCTTGGTTCTATGTTTTTTTGTGGCAGTGGAATTTGGGAATGTGCTTTGTCCAGAGGGTAGAATCCATGGTGTATTATATGACAGCGATTAGGTATGAGGGTTTAGGCTTTATTCTGCAATGTGCATGGTGGTCTGTGTGGATGGGAACGTGCTAGGAGATGGAGTAATACATCAGTTACTTTGGGAAGAGGAGGGTTTGGGATTAATAGAGTTTTTGATCTTGCACTGCAATGCTAGACTTCAAGTTTACAGTTGACCAGGGAAGACAGGTTGTGCCAAGTTATTGTCAGTCGGGCTGCAGAGTCCTTATAGGTCACAGTACTATTTTAAGATTATTCTCTGGTGTTGTTGTAGTTTTATGGCTCATGGGATAGAACAGGAGTGACTGCCTCAACGGGTCTGATCTCCAAGTTTCTTTAGCCTATGTTGGTGAGACTGAACCAAACTCTATCTCTGCTGTGTCCTGGTTTGCAAAGTTGGCCATCCTGTTAGCTTTCTGTTGTGGCTGGTCGTTTGACTCTGGGTCCATTGTGATTGTTTATGTTGTGAAATGTATGTACATGCTCGTGTTTTTTCTAATTGGTTGTTGTGGAAGTGGGATGCAGGCCAAAATGGGGGAGGCCGTGTCGCAGATGCCACCAGCCAGGGCCACAGTTTTGGACAAGGGAGTCAACTGATCCGGTGGGGGTGTGCTATGTACGCAGATGGGCTGGGTCCCCCTCGGGTAATAACAGTTAGGTTACACTGAAAAGTGGAAACATAATGAATGCACGAAAGTCTTTGTAAAAACCAGGAACAGATTTATTACAGGGAGAGGAGTAAACTCATTGCCAGCAGGATAAATTAGACACACTCGACACAGGTGATTGCCTGCACTGGTCTGCAGGCACAAGGCAAGGCATTGATGGCAGGCATACCAGCTAGGCACAGCCACTGGCAAGGAACCCGGTGGCCTGGGCAGTACCCTTAAATGATGCAAGGGGGAGACAAAACCCAAAGAGACAAAGGCAAGGGTTGGAGAAGGGGGCTGGTAGAAACGGTGAGGAGGAAAAAGAGAGAGAGGCAGATGCAAAGAGGCAATGAGAGAGACGCACAAGGAGAGAGAGACACAAGGAGAGAGAGACAGAGGGAGAGAGATACACACAGAGACAGAGGAAGTGCGAGATACATGAGAAGTGAAAGGGAGACTGGCACAGAGATCCAGGGAGAAGGAGACAGGCACAGAGACCCAGGGAGAGGGAGACAGAGACAGAGACACAGGGAGAGAGGCACAGTAACACAGGGAGAGAGACACAGAAACACAGGGAGAGGGGCAGAGACACAGAAACACAGAGAGAGGGGCAGACACAGAAACACAGGGAGTGGGATAGAGACACAGGGAGAGAGAGAGGCATACACAGAGAGACAGAGAGACAGAGAGACAGAGAGAGAGAGAGAGAGAGAGAGAGAGAAAGAGAGAGAGAGAGAGAAAGATAGAGAGAGAGAGTGACAGACAGACAGAAACAAAGAAAGGCATGGAGACAGACAGCAACACAGGGAGACAGATGCTGAAACACAGGGAGAGAGAGAGTCAGGGGGGCAAGTTGAGGAGGAAAGAAGGGGAAGGATGGATGGGGAAGATAGGGTACCTGTGGAAGGGGCCTCATGAGCTCTGCTGCCCCCTGCCTGAGCACACCACTGCCAGCAACCAAAGAGCAAGCCACCGTTCTCTCTCCACAGGCTTATATAAATTGCCCACACAGACTCCAGGGCCAGCCCCCATCAAGGAACACAACAATGCAATTTTTTTTTTTGGCGGTTGCCAGAGACATGTTTGTATGTGGTTTGCACGAGAGATGGGATGCGGTGCTGGGCACCCATTTTCAGGTAATTACAGGTTCGAGGACAAGTGTACCTCTAGAGCTTGCCCCCACCCATACCCGCAATTGGGGAAACTAGATTCTGTGTGATTCCCAGGTCAGGGGAGTTGAACATAATAGAGTGCAGGCAGTTGGGGCCCCAGGGGGAGATTCATTGCAGGAGTGGGGAATGCAGGAGTTCCCAGAAGGGGTGCAAGAGGTCAGGGGCTAGCCTGGTGACTTGACAGAATGCAGGATAATTACAGGGGGTGGGATAATTGGTTTGCCAGAGCCCCCACCCATGACGGACACAACAAGTGGAACTAGTCTCTCAGGGCCCAGAGAGGCTTCATTCCAGGACAAAGGGGAGATAGAAATTGTAGGGCGGAGGCAAGTGGAGGAAGAGTTGAAAGGGGTTCCAGGCTGCAGCTGAGAACAGGTAGAACCGGTTCTTGGAGGGATCAGGCTTGGGAACACCCCACCACCCCCCCCCCACACAGTGCAGGGGACACAGAGGAAAATACATTTGGGAAAAATAAGTCACCCAATACTTTGGAAAATGAAGTCGTGCAATACATTGAATACAGTGGGGAAATTAAGAGCCATGTACTACATTGAAAATGAAAAGGGACATAGAAACTGCCATTTCTACATTGCAGTAGGTCAGAATTTGGGTTTGCTATTGTTTGAGACTGGCCTGGTTTGCTTTAGTTAGTTTGATCTTTACTGGTGGAGTGCTAGTGTGCCAGTTATGGGTTTGTGAAAAGCCAGGTTTAAAAAAATATATTTTTTTAAAATAGTCTTCCGCTGTACGGTGATGACTCAAAATATTTTCCAAAGTTTAATTGACAGAAATGAGAAGGGAAAACCTCTGTGATGATACATGTTGAGACTTGCCACTGCTTATAAGGCCAGTGTACTCATTTGAAGTGCTTTGACCTTTGTTTGGTTTGAAGTTGATGAATTTCTTCTTGGCGGATTCTGAGTTTCTCTAGTGAAAGTCTGGGAAACCGATTCTATAGGATTCTGCCACCTGCTTCCATCTACATAGTTCCACTAAAATGTTCGGAAAAGTGTTAGAGGTAGAACAGTGCCACAGGAAGAGACTATATATTTTCACTGCCTAATCTGAAGTGGATCTTTAAGATGAAAATTTAAGATTCAGTTTGCATTTAGCACTTGCTGAAAAGTAGTATGGATTTCTGTTTTAGAGTTAAAATATTTTGTTTACTGCCCTAAAATATGTCTCCCTGGGGGATGGGAATTCATTTTTTTCTCCTAAAAATCAATTTTCTTTAACCATAAAGAAGTACAAAGTAACATTCAAAATCTGGAGCTTTGGTAGGTGTGGTCTGCAGTGGAGTAACTTTGCTGAAAAAGTTGGGGGGGACATGACATCTGAAGAAAAGGTGCCCCAGCCAAATGAAGGGGGACAAAATCGTGTGCCATGAAAGTTGGGGGGGACAAACACCCCTGTCCCCCCTAAAATTACGCCCATGGTGGTCTGTCCTAGTTAGCACTACTTCAGTGATTGTCATGGTCGATTGTAGGGAGGCCAGCTGTGGCATGAGCTAACAGATATTTAGGAGTTGGAAGAAGCAACTTCTTACAAAGAATTTTAGCTGGAGTTCGAGTGTTGGTGTTCTGTCAATGAATAGTCTGTGATTTTGAATAATTTCTGTTGTTTTAGGGCAAGCTCCCATTTTATTCAGTTTAAAGAGTTGATTTTGGATCACTTGTGGTGTAAAAACTCATCACTTCAATTTTGGTTGGATTACATTTTAGGCAATTTGCCGTCATCCATAAGTGGTCCTGCGTGAGCCAAGTGCCAAGATCTAGTTTCTTTGCGGTCAAATTATTGGTTAGTTTGTAGAAAATTTGGGATGAAACACATAAGGTCTGACTTGTTGATGAGTTCAAAGAGGGGGTTTGTAGATGTTGAAGAAAGGGTGAAAGTGTGCATCCTTAGGTCATACCAGAGGTGATGTTGCAGTGACTTGACCTGAAAGGAACCATGTGTGTGATCTCTCTCCTGTCCTTGTCCAGTTTGATGTCTGCAAGCAGGATATCATGATTGATGGTATCACTTGCTGCAGAACACTTAGCATGCTTGCATTAGTGTTGCTTTTTGGAGGGTCTGTAGTGGAGGAGAAGCTAAATTACATTTCCCTTTTTGGTCTGAATCTGTGTTGTGGTTTGTGTAGGAGGTTTCCAGGTGCTGATAACATTAATGTTTTGATGATTTTTGCTGTTGTGGGTATTTTGGATTTTGGGCCATAGTTCACTGGGTTGTCGGGGCTAGCTGCCATTTTCTGAAGTAAGGAACTTGCACGGTTTTGAAGGTTCACAGGACAGCACTTTGTTTTATAAGTGGGTTCTGAATATAGGGGTGAACCCAGTTGGTTGGGCTATGGCTTGGTAGACTTATGAGGGCATCCTGGGGGCATGGGTCTTTAAATGATCCTGCTGAGTGGCGGTTGTCCATTCATGCTGTGAATTCTTGCATCAAGGATCTGACCGCTCCTAGTGCTGTTGTCGAGACTTCGCTTGGTGCTACTTCTAGCACAGGGAATGACCTTATTGGGCCTTCCTGATCGAGATGGTCTTGAATTAGGCAAAGTATATGCTAAGAAACCAATTGGAGAGTTGATGCGTAGGATTTGCAGTCTGAGGAGTTCTTGAATTGTTTGATGATTCTGAACATTCCCTCCTGGCCATGTTGTGTAGGCACTATGCGTTCTAAGTCGTGAGACATTTGTGCTTTATTCGCTTCTTCTCAACAGATCAGGGCGTGTCTGTAGTACGTCAATTTGTAGGTAGTTATCTTTCCAGGTTTGCTCAATTGTCCAGTTTTCTTTCTTATAACATAACTCAGACACATCTGGAACAGTGACTCAGCAAACTAATAGGGGGCAGTGAGCAAAGACCAAGCTCTCGATTTATTAGGCAGGGTGTCATGTATGAGCTGCTGGTGAATCGTAGTTTCAAAACTGTCTCCAAACACATGTAAAACCAAATGTGTTTTAGCCAATATACCTAAAAAAACCTGCCTTGCATTGTTTCTACCTTATTTGTTAAAACACCTTGTAACTCTTCCCCCGGCCATCCCCATTCTCTCTAAGGCCTCATTGGAAAAATGTGAGTTTCTCACAAAGGAACTCACTGGTAGTGTAATGCCACTTTGAGTTCTATTAAATAGTGCCAATGTAATCACAGTGGCCCGTGTTGCAAATAGCTATTCACTGCATGAACGTGTGTGTTTTCATATTTCCCAAATAGAAAGATGGGAATGGATATACATGTTAAATATAGGCGCTGTCTGCTGTAAGAAAAATCAACAGCATCATTTTGTTACAATTAAAGGTGTTACAAACTAAGTCTACTGTCGTGTATAAGATGGAATTAGAAATAAAGTACCACTTCAGCTAAGTAATCTGGGGACACTGCTTAAATTAATTGCCAGAGTGGGGGTCGGAGGGGGATGTGCTAGTGGCTCCTAGCTGCTTGGTTCCCAAGATGGAGAAATACACATCCCTCCAAGGAGAAGGCTCTTTGAAGGACTGTGATAATCACAGTAAGGGCTTTATGGGCTAGCAATTCCTGGACACAAAGTTTTATCCATGCACCCGCCACAATACTGTCTCCCTGGCAGGGAATTACAGGGTCAATGCTGCTGGCAATCCCTGGGAAGAAAGGTTCAATCCTTGCACCCCGGGCAGCATAATGCCTCCTTGGCAGGGACCAGGCTGCTAGTAATCCCTGGATAGAAAGTTTCTATCTTTGCACCCCTCCACCATAATGTCTCCCTGACAGGGAATAGCAGGGTCCATGCTGCTAGCAATGCCTGGAAAGAAAAGTTCAATCCTTGCACTACAGGCAGCATAATGCCTCCTTGGCAGGGACCAGGCTGCTAGTAATCCCTGGATAGAAAGGTTCTATCCTTGCAACCCTCCACCATAATGTCTCCCTGGCAGGTACTAGGAGGGTCTTGCTGCTATCAATCCCTTGATAGAAACGTTCCATTATTGCACACCACCACCATAATGTCCCACTGAAAGGGTATCACATAGAACAGGCTGCTAGCAATCCTTAGAACATAATGTTCTTTCCTTTCACCCCCTCCATCATAATGTCTCCCTAGCAGAGACTGTGAGGGTCCATGCTGCTTTCAATCCCTGGATAGAAAAGTTCAACCCTTGCACCCCTTCACCATAATGTCTCCATGGCAAGGACTAGCAGGGTCCATGCTGCTAGCAATCCCTGGATATAAAAGTTATATCCTTGCTCCCCTGCACCATAATGGTTCCCTAAAGGCTATTCCCGTGGACCAGGCTCCTAGCAATCCCTGGATAGAAACATTCTATCCTAACATACCTGTGACATAATCTCTCAGTGAAGGGGATTGCAATGGAGCAGGCTGCTAACAACCATTGAAAAGAAAGGTTCAATCCTTGCACGCCTTCACCACAATGTCTCCCTGGCAGGGACTAACAGGGTCCATGCTGCTTGCAATCCCTGGATAGAAATATTCAACCCTTGCACTGCTCTGGCATAATTCCTCCCTGAAGGGGATTCCCATGGACCAGGCTGCTAGCAACCCTTGGATAGAAACATTCTATCCTAACATCCCTCTGACATAATCTCTCAGTGAAGGGGATTGCAATGGAGCAGGCTGCTAACAACCATTGAAAAGAAAGGTTCAATCCTTGCACCCCTTCACCACAATGTCTCCCTGGCAGGGACTAGCAGGGTCCATGCTGCTTGCAATCCCTGGATAGAAAAATTCAATGCTTGCACTCCTCCGGCATAATTCCTGCCTGAAGGGGATTCCCATGTACCAGGCTGCTAGCAATCCTTGGATAGAAACGTGAAACCCTTGCACCCCTCCAACATCATGTCTCCCTGGTGGGACTGGCAGGGACCAAACTGCTAGCATACTGGATTCAAAGGTTCAAACCTTGTACCCCTCCACCATAATGCCTTCCTGAAGGGAATTCACAGGGTCCAAGCTGCTCGCAACCACTGGATATAAACGTTATATCCTAGCATGGACTTGCCTGCTAGCAACCCCTGGAGAGAAAGGTTCAAACTTTGCACCCCTCCACCATAATGTCTCCCTGATTGGGATTCACAGGCACCAGGCTGCTAGCAATCCTTGGATTGAAAAGGTCTATCCTTTCACCGCTCCACCATAATGTCTCTCTGAAGGGGGTTCACAGGATCC
This sequence comes from Ambystoma mexicanum, assembly GCF_040938575.1. Lineage (NCBI taxonomy): Eukaryota > Metazoa > Chordata > Amphibia > Caudata > Ambystomatidae > Ambystoma > Ambystoma mexicanum. The sequence continues at coordinate 960,395,434 of NC_090929.1, read as the reverse complement.
AGGCTGCTAGCAATTTTGGCATAGAAAAGTTCACTGCTTGCACCCCTCCACCATAATATCTCCCTGATTGGGATTCACATGGACCAGCAGGCTATCAAACCTTAGATTGAAAAAGCCAATCCTTGCACTGCTCCACCATAATGTCTTCCTAAAGGGATTCATATGGACTAGGCTTCTAGCAATCCCTGGATAGAAAGTTCAGTCCTTGCACCCCTCCACCACAATGTCTCTCTGAAGGGGGTTCACAGGAACCAGGCTGCTAGCAATTCTTGTATAGAAAAGTTCACTGCTTGCACCCCTCCACCATAATGTCTCTCTGAAGGGGGTTCACAGGAACCGGGTTGCTAGCAATCCCTGTATAGAAAGTTCAATCCTTGCACCCTTCCACCACAATGTCTCTCTGAAGGGGGTTCACAGGAACCAGGCTGCTAGCAATCCCTGTATAGAAAGTTCAATCCTTGCACCCCTCCACCATAATGTCTGCCTGAATGGGATTCACAAGGACTAGGCTGCAAGCAATCCTTGGATAGAAAAGTTAAGCAGGGATCGAAATTAAGATTAGGTAAGAAGGAGCTAAATGCCGCTCCTGGGTTTCAGCATTAACCAATGAGCATGAGCTTCCACTGCGGAACCAGGAGCGAGTGTATAGTATTGCACACATCAAACCATAAGATGCAAACCTAACATTTTGATTATTATTTAGGAACACTTATGCTTTAAATGTCATATAGATGCGTCCTAATGCTTATTTATAGATTGTCACAAGTGCACATAGTTGTTTGTTTGGCATCAGTTGGCCTGGGGAGCTAAATGTAGCTCCTGGTAGCTGTTGGTGCCAAGCTAAACAAGAGCGTCTAGGCTACAAGCAGGAGCTAAATAGCTCCCAACCCTTGTTAAATCTGTGTACCCCTCCACCACAATGTCTCCCTGAAGGGGATTCACAGGCACCAGTCTGTTAGCAATTCCTTGATAAAAAAAAGTTCTATCCTTGCACCCCTCCACTATAATGTCTCCCTGATGGGACTTGCAGAGACCAGGCTGCTATCAATCCCTGGATAGAAAAGTTCTATCTCTACCCCCTCCAATATAATGTCCCCTGAAGGGGATTCACAGGCACTAGGCTGCTAGTAATCTTTGCATAGAAAGGTTCTATCTGTGCACCCCTCCACCATAATGTGTCCCTGAAGGGGATTCACATGGACCAAGCCACTAGCAATCCTTGTATAGGAAAGTGCAATCCTTGCATCCCTACACCACAATGTCTCCCTGAAGGGGATTCACAGGGACGAGGCTGCTAGCATCCTTGGATATGGAAGTTCAATCCTTGCACCCCTCCACCATAATGTGTCCCTGAAGGGGATTCACATGGACCAAGCAACTAGCAATCCTTGTATAGGAAAGTGCAATCCTTGCATCCCTACACCACAATGTCTCCCTGAAGGGGATTTACAGGGACGAGGCTGCTAGCAATCCTTGGATAGGGAAGTTCAATCCTTGCACCCCTCCACCATAATGTGTCCCTGAAGGGGATTCACAAGGACCAAGCCACTAGCAATCCTTGTATAGGGAAGTGCAATCCTTGCATCCCTACACCACAATGTCTCCCTGAAGGGGATTTACAGGGACGAGGCTGCTAGCAATCCTTGGATAGGGAAGTTCAATCCTTGCACCACTCCACCATAATGTCTCCCTGAAGGGGATTCACAGGGACGAGGCTGCTAGCAATCCTTGGATATGGAAGTTCAATCCTTGCACCACTCCACCATAATGTCTTCTTGAAGGGGATTCACAGGGACGAGGCTGCTAGCAATCCTTGGATAGGGAAGTTCAATCCTTGCATCCCTCCACCACAATGTCTCCCTGAAGGGGATTCACAGGGACGAGGCTGCTAGCAATCCTTGGATATGGAAGTTCAATCCTTGCATCCCTCCACCAGAATGTCTCTCTCAAGGGGATTCACAGGTTCGAGGCTGCTAGCAATCCTGGATAGGGAAGTTCAATCCTTGCACCTCTACACCATAGTGTCTCCATGAAAGGGGATTCACAGGGACGAGGCTGCTAGCAATCCTTGGATATGGAAGTTCAATCCTTGCATCCCTCCACCACAATGTCTCTCTCAAGGGGATTCACAGGTTCGAGGCTGCTAGCAATCCTGGATAGGGAAGTTCAATCCTTGCACCTCTACACCATAGTGTCTCCATGAAAGGGGTACACATGAATCAGACTGATACCAATCCCTGGATAGAAAGGTTCTATCCATGCATCCCTCCACCATAATCTCTCACGTTTGACGTGCTTCAGCTTGTCTGAGAGTTCCGAAGACTGTATTATGAACATGCATGATGAACAGTACATTGCATTACAGAAGACAGACATTACATCATACATTGCATTTCCTGTTCCATGAATATGACAATGTGTGGCCGAGATGACAAGTACTTTAACTATATGCATACCAATTTTATGTGTTGTGTGTGAGGTGATGTGTGGTCTGCTATGATAGTGAATATGTGATTGCTGGTATGGAAAGAAATTGTCATGAGATTCAGCTAACTAATTTGTGGGTGCAACGTTAAAGGTTAAGCAAGCAACTTGTCTAAATAGACACAACTATCTCTTCTTAGAGAAACTGACTGTAGTTGAGGGCTCTGCATTTTCTATATCCACATTACATGCACATTAGATGCACTGTTGGTGAGCATTAAAAACTAATATGGCTAAGATTACATGTTTAAACAGCATGTTATTTGCATGCATACTTGGCAGACCCAAGCCCAGGCATACAACTGCAATAACAATATTTTCTGTTGTATTAGAAAATGTGCTTTACTCACTTCGAGTGGCCCAAAGAGATGTGGTGTAAGTTGTGCTGGGTCTAAGGGTGCAAGATCTCGAAACTGGTGCTTGGAAAGCTCGCTATTGGCCCTTTATCTGGAAAGCAAACATTGGGTAAAGTCCAGACCCACCTGCTTTTACTTGCAGTTACACTCCTAACCTGAGTGGTAGATTGCTGTTTATGAACATCTCAGTGGCTGCCTAGGCTTCCTTGTTAACTTGGAGGCCTTTGCAGTAATCTTCCTGATCCATGGTGGCCATCCTCTCCAGCAAATGACACTCATTGCCGGAGCCTTAGTCATCTGCTTACATCCCAAAATCCAGAAGTGTGCCATCTCCTTGTGTCCAGGGTTCAGTGGCTTGGACATGGTGTGGGGCTTTTTTCTGAAGCATCTTCTAGGTAAGCCAGACCCCGGAGCCCTACTTTCCAGACCTCTCTCCCTGCCACAAACCTCAATGGCCTAGAATTAAGAAGGGCACTACCTACACCGGGAGGATAGCTCAGCAGCAACGTGTACGCCTTGGAAGCAAGACGACACGAATCAACACAGGTTTGATCCCCGGGTCCGCGCTTAGAAACCTCTGGGTATTTAAGCGCGTTATAAAAACGCAACTAAGACAAAAAAAAATTATTACACAACAAAACAAACAATTCCTGTAACAGCGCCTCGATGCCCGCAGGCTGTTTGAGCGCTTTATAAATTAAATTAAATAAATACATTGCAAACCTCTTAAGTACGTGAGTAGTTTCTACCTGTTGTGTCAAAACATTGCAAGATCGTGTGTACGTGTTTCACCTGGTCCGTTCAAGGAGAAACTGTTTTAAAGTTAGGTACTCTGATAAACTCCAAGTTTTTTACATTTCTGCAAGAGATTTTTTGTGTGTCCTTAATGATATTACATTTTGCTTTTCAGGAGGCAGTTTGATTGCTCAGGAAAAGTATTCCGGCCTGTGCTCAAATATTTGCATCCGTCCCGGGAGTTTTCTTCCCCTTTCTGGGCACTGATCTGAGGAGCTGGAGCCTCTTTCATTTGTTTAAGAAGCCTTTCTTTCTAGTTTTTTCAGTACTGCAGGTTCACTATCTTTCTCACCCACTCTTGTTTTTGACATTGGGATGCAAGCCCTCTTGTGTGAGGCCATAAAACGGACTCCAAGAACCTTCCGAGGTCTCTGCATTTTGATCCTATTAGAAAACCAATGAGAGGACAAAGTGATATATTCAAATCAAATGGTATGGGAAGCCTCTAACCAATCGTGACAAAGAAGGAATTGAAGACACTAATCAGAGGCTATTGTTAACAACTTTCAATGACTTATCAGGGGTGGACTTATTACACCATCTCAATATCTGCACTTACCTTTGGAAAACCCAAAGGCATCCATCAACTCCCATTAGGCCAACCCAATATTCTTGAACAATGATTGTTGCAGTAACTAAATATTTGCAGCTATCAACAATATTATATTTCTCTGCAATCCTTTCTAAATACAACCAATTAGGCAATAGAGCCACAGGAGTGGGGGCAATACCGCTCGGGTAATGACCCCAGGGTGACAGCTTGAGAAAAACATGCAAAAAGAATGGCTGCCAGGGATCGGAGAGAAGGGACTACACGTGGTCCTTTCTCCCTTTCCATGGCGGCCAATGAATACTGAATACAAAAAGAAAACAAACAAAATGGCTGCCATGGATTGGGTAGAAGGGACTACGACTAGTCCCTTGTCCTTTTCCATGGCGGCCATTAAAAAGATAAGAAAGAAAGTAAACATAGTAAATGTCCTCCATGGATTGGTGTGAAGGGACTACCCATTGTCCCTTCCCCATTTTTAAGGCGGGCAGACGGTGAAAGGAAAAGAGCTGCGAGGGATTCAGCGCACATCCCTCAAAGTCAGGTAAGACTTTGTCGAGCTGGTAAGGACATGACAAGGGCCAATCAGATTGATTGTTACACTATGATTGTCCCTTTCCGGGTACTAATAAAACATGAGTAGGGCATGGGCATTTGATTTGTGTAGATGGTTGCTGATCCTTGTGCGTCACCTGCAAAGTAGAGTGGTGGATAAGTTGTGTTTTATAATATGGTTAAGTGTGGAAGGCAGCGACACACAGTACTGCAGTTACATAAACGTATCTGTGTGGACCTACAAATCTAAAACATCCCAAGAGCTCAGTTCATATCCTTTCATGTCAGGGAGATCAACAATAACTCATACTCAGGCCCTGCAGAAGATAGACTTGCAGTAAACCAAATATTAGACCTAGGTACAGCAATGAATTTAGGCACAGGATATTAATGGAGAATATGTGGGAACATACCCACTAGCAAAAGAACTGTAGACATGAAAAAGGGAAGCATCATGAGTAAAGAGTTCCTCTACTGAAAGCTAACCATATTAAACACATTTAATCCATGATTCAAGGGCTGCATACATTGTCTTGTCCTTTTAATCCTATTCTGTAAACAGTCCACAATTTACCCTGGTTATGGTCATGGTTAGTTTTCCCATCATTATGGACATCTTCCATCCACTTTCAAAAGGTGTGTGTGCGTGTGCACGTTCTGCCCACATCACCTAACTGACCCGGCAAAATGATATATGGCACGGGCAACCTGCAGGTCTGCTGGGACCCTTCACTAGCAACCTGCTTATTTCAGAAGGTGTTTGCAAGCAACCTGTGACTTGCCTTTCCTCCTCGACTCCCTCACGCCCAACACACTCCATCTACAGACACTGAGTGCCGGCTCAATTTTATAATCCTAAATGATCTGCACATTTTGATCGCTAATAAATTAAACCACAGTGATTGATTTCAAAAGCACTCACCAAGTGCTAAAAGGTTTAGTAAAGTTGTTGGTGTTGGTTGTGGCATCACACAAAGCAAGAACCGCCGCTGAGACTGCTCGCTGCCTGTGGACCAATTCACGAGGCCGCACAAGTGAAAGGAGCCTCAAAGTTTCTTCTTCTGCCAACATTCAGTCAGGCCGCTGAAAAATGTCCCGCTCAGAGGGAGTGCAGGAACTTCAATATTAAATGAGAAAAATGCCTTCCTCGATTGGATTTATGTGCTTATGAATTTAGATCATTTTGAAAGTACTAGAAAAAGGGAACAAAGGTTCACTCAACAGCAATATACAGCATCACAACTTCCATCCAGCGTAAATCAGGCAGCGGAATTTGAAACAAGGCATGCAACGGTTACCGGAATTGAAAGCTATTGTTCAAACGTACATCGGACGAGGACATAGAGAGTGTGTAAAAGCTTTAATGTGGTGCCTAAAGCAGAACTGACCGCGGCCAGGCACCGTACCCCCATTCCTGTAGAGCAGGGTTTCCAACTCCAGACTTCTAGGGCCAGATGCATGTCAGATTTTCAGGATAGCTCTCATTAATATTGATGAGATAATTTGCAGACAATGAATCTAAATGTATTCAAATGTTTGCTCATGAATATCAATGAGGTTTATCCTAAAAACCCATCAGGCCCTCGAGGCCTGGAGTTGGACAACCCTGCTGTAGAGAGTCTGTATAGCATCATCAGCAAGATCTATATAATGAGATCTCTATAATGATAAGAAGTTCATGCATAGAGAGAAGCAACTGCTTGACATGTCGAAAACTGTGGGAAACCCTTCCTGCTTCTACTACCCATTGTACTGCTCTTATACTTTCATTTTCATTGGGACATTCAAGTCACCTCGAAGGGCAAGTTTAAGGATTGCTGTGGCTCTAAGCGAAGTGACATTTTTTCACTCTGTAGAAATGGATCTCAATTTGTTGCTTGCAAAGGCAAATAGGTGTTGGCCGGGTTGCTGCCTTGAATTTCCTTATATAGTGGGCCTTTCATTAAGACTATAGTCTATGCCTCTGTACGGAAGATATTTTCAGACACTGCATAAGGAAAGGTGTAGGATTTCACAACTGAACCATATTCCCCTAATCCACCACTAGCATAGTTATCTTTCATAACCATGTTTCAGGGATCAAAATTAAGATGGGATAAGCAGGAGCTTAAAGCAGCTCCTGGGTATCCAGCATTAACCAGTGACCAGGAGCTACCACTGGGGAACGAGGATCTAGTACATAGCGTTCCGCAAATCTAACTTTCACAAAAGTTGCAAACCTATCCTTCTGTCCATTATTTAGGATCCCTTATGCTTTAGATGTCATGTTATATGTGTCCTAATGTTAATTTATAGATTGTCCCAAACGCACATAGTTAAATTCACTTAGTTGTGTGTGTGCAGCATCAGTTGGCCTGGGTAGCCAAAAGTCGCAACTGGTGGCTGTTGGTATCAAGCTAACTAGGCACTTCTAGACTACAAGCAGGAGATAAATACCGCCCAGCTCCCCTCAATTTTGAACCCTGATGTTTTAGGGGATGTTTTGAACCTCATTAACCAAGAGGCAGAGAATCCATTAGAAAGTGCTTTTTTTCTGCATCTGGTGTAAAGGTTCTTCCGATAAATTATTCTGATTTTCCACACGGAGCGGAAACAGGCACTGGAGTTCAGATGGACCCCTGGTTCTTCTACCCCTTTCCGCCACATGCGAAAAATCCAAATGGATTGCTTCATTGTGTGCATCGCAGAGATCAGCAATAGTGGTTGCCAGTCAAATTGATTCCGACAGACTCTACCTGCTGTTTATCAGGTGTTAAAACAGATGGCAAACTCCTTCCGAATCATGAGAATACTGATCCGGTGGCGAGTCGTGCAGATTCCCTGCACAGAGCGGGAAAAAACTGCAGTGTGGATTTCCTGTTGTGGTTCCCCGCTCTGTGTGGCGAAGCCATTACAGAAAGGGGTGGAAGATTGAAAACTTGCGGTAAAATGCTTTTGCAAGATTTATCCATCCGTTAACGCATTCCGATTGAGACCGATTGTCTTCAGCAGGATATACAGGACACATTTGAATACCATTGATACACTTTAGGCATCATCATTTATATTCTGGAAAAATTATGTATTGAATAGTAAGTTGCCCAATGTTTCTCAGAACTAAGAATGGAGGGAAACAAATGAAAGTGGAGACATAAGGCGGCACGGCAGATGGACGGAAGATTAGGGGAAGTGATATATAGAGGGAAAATGATGTGCATTGGTAGACAAAGGCAAGCTGAGTGGTATGAAAGACGGGGAAGCACAGATGGAAGCAAGTTGAGGAAGAATGGGAGATGTCGGGAATCTGAGATGTGATGAAATTGAGAGACGGAGTAAATCTGAGTGGAAATTAAAGATGGAAGGACATTTGGAGGAAGTGAAGACAAAGTAAAACTGGCAGACGCAGAGGGGAGAAAAAACAGAGCCAAAATTAGAAATTGGAAAACTGCATAACATTTCTTTCTCTCAATGCTGTGAGATCTGGCAGGGAAAGCTGTAATGGCATGGACATATCCAGCTGTGATGACCCCAGTTCCCCTCAGCAGGAGGGAATCAGGGAAGTGAAAGCAGAAGTTGTGGGTAGGAAATGAAAACAAGAACTGCTGCGGGAGGAGGGCTGAATTGGAGTGAAAGAGAAGTACAGGTTGTTTCAATTAACACATTATGGTGTGCATTAAAGGAGCCGGATAAGGGGTGAGGCCTTGTAGGGGCTAAGTAAGATGGCCGGGAGAGGAATAATTCTTTGTATTGTTGGTCGCTCTGGGACTTTTGGGGGCTAAGGGCACCTTTTTCTGGACGTAGGGGTACTGCAGCCTGAACAATAGGGATGCCTGAACCCCCCTTCAATGGAAAGGTGAACATAGGAAGAACGGGCCCAGTGCATCCATGGTGGGGAAGCTGAGAAAGCAAGGGCACACCGATGCAGGAGGAGCGATGTAATGCGGCAAAGCCATGACTGCCAGCACATAGTGAGTCATGGAACAGAAAACTGAGTGTTAATAAGCAATGAGGGAAAAGAGGGAGGATGAGCAATGAAGAGGAGCGTCAGTCGAATGAGAGTCAGTGCCAGGTTATGTGATAAGGAGCTATAGCATCACTGGGCGGGAGGATTAGTGGCAGAGACTGTAAGAATATAGATGTAAACCGAAGGGGGATGTGCTAGCATCAGTAGACGGAAAGACAGAGGGGCACTGCAGAAAATTGGACATGGGTGGAATTTGGGTGAAAGGGAAAGAATGATGGTGAAGCAGATTTAAAAGGCAACTAAAGCGCGACAGTGAAAGGAATAAGAAAGGAAAATATGAAAGCATTTCAAGAGTGAGTTTCATAGGAATGAGGGACATGGGACGGCGATGGAGAGTGGGAAATTAGACGGGAAATTAAGGAAAGGGAAGGTGAAAGAGGAAGAAAGACATATCTTATAGCAGAGAAAAAGGGACTGTTGGAGAAATGTGAGAAGCAGAATAAGAGACTGAGGAGAGAAATTGGGGAATGTGGGCCCTATGACGATGTAGCAATAGGAGAGATGAAAGTAAGATGCAAGGCAGTAACAAACCAACTGATGGCAGAAGTTAGACCGATTGAAGGCAATGCTATTTATTGAACACTGCATTAGTTTATTCACACCAGGTCGCCTTGAAAAGAAAGTCAAAATAAAGTATAAGTGTGGTAGGAAGTGAAGGTGGGCGAATGAGATACAGTAGACCATTGGGAATGATATGATCCAGGGGGAAGGCAAAGGAGGAGGGAAGACAGGCAGCCAGGCAGGAAGATTGTCAGAAGGAAAAATTGTGAAAAGGTTTAGGCACAGAGAGGAGTGTTGCAAGACAGAGAAGGAGATGGAGAGGACAGGAGGACTGGGTACACAAAACATTTGGGGTATTAAGGGAGGATGCAAGACAAAGAGGAGGTGAAAATAATAAGAAACCATGAGAAAGTTAACTAATTATGTGCTTATGTATGCAGTGGATTGCATGCAGCAAACCCAGGTTGCTCCAAAGAACATCAGATAATAAGTTATGTTGTGTTATGTTAGAAGAATGTATTGAGCGCAGCTACAACCAGAAGGTATCTTGGCGCTGAAGAATCCCCAATTCTAGAGAAGGTTGATCAAAGTGAACGAGCAGCATACTCTTCCTAGCTTTTCAGATGAAAAAGAAACGTTTTAGGGTTTTCCCTGAAAGCCAAATGATCAGAGATTACCCTGAAAGAAAGTGGAGCGAGTTCCAGAGAACTGCAGCCGTCACTGAGAAAGCCTGACTACTGACTGTACTTCTTGAAACCCGCGGTACACAGAGAGACAGAAGATTAGCTGCATGAAGGGTATGCAAGGGTACATATTTTACAAACTTCTCACGAAGATACAAGTCTCCTGAACCATAAAAGGCCTGGTGATCCAGACAAAGGAAATAAGAGACAACGAGAATGTGTGCTTGAATTGGAGAACAAAGAATGTTAACGGTAATATGACACACAAAGAATATTGAGAGGAATGAGAGACAGAGAACATTGAAGGAAGACAATTTAGAAAGAGGGTAAAGGAGGATAGGAACAGTAGGCATAATAAGGGTTTTAAGAGAAAGAGAAGTGTTGAAGGAGGATGAGTAGTGGAGACCATCAGTGGCAAAGAGAGGAAGAGGCAGATGAGAGATGTAGAGAAGGCCACGGAGACTCAGTTGTAGAGAGGCAAAAAGGGAGGATGAGAAACACTGACAAGGTGAAGAGAATAAGAAATGATAACGGGAGGGGAATAAAAGCAATGCAACGAAAATGACATACATATAACGTGTGGAGGAAATAGAGGCGATGGAGACAACGTGTACTGAATAAGAGACTGACAATGGAAGAGAGGGAGAGAGAGAAGGGAGCAAGAGTTAGGGAGAATATATTGTAGAATGAGAACCAGAGACAAGGTGAAGAGAATCATTGGCAGGTAGAGGGAGGAAAGCAATGGGAGATGGAGCTACCCGCTACCCTGAATATACTAGAGATAGTGATGACAATGGGTAGTGAGAAACATAGAGGTGTAAAGAATAAGAGATAGAGAGGAAGTGAGTACAGATGATATAAGAAGAGAAGTTAAGAAATTTTAAAAGACCAAATCTCTTGGGTTATAAAGAGGGAGAAAGAAGGTGAAAGATAAAAGATACATTGAGAAGTCATAAAGGAGAAGAGCCAACGTGAAGTGAATAAAGTGAATAACAGACAGAGGTGAGGAAGTATTAGAAGCAGAGATGAGGTGAACGGAAAAAGGAATGAAGATGTGACAAAGAGAATATAAATGAGATATGAGACAAAGAGAACATGAGGGGGTATGAGATGCTGAAATAATGTAAGAGAAAATTTGAGACAAGGTGAAAGGACTCGGGGACAGACTAACAATAAATAATAGACGTATCACCGTTCTTTAGATTGCTTTATGATGGATTGCCTATAATATGAGTTATTAGTCCCCAGATGAAGGCTAGTGACCTCACTGTATTGACCTCACAAGGGTGAAAGGCTGAGTTGGTTGTGCCATGATTATAATGTGCAAACTGCAGGCTGGCACCATGACTGAGGTAATCACTTAACCCAATGAGGCATTTCTGCCGCCCCCTACCAACATAAGAGAAATAAGCTAAGAGATAGGGATAGGGTAGCAGGAATATGAGGGGAGAGAGAGCTAGAAGGAAGGTTAAAGAATTGTGAAGTATAGAGGAGGTGAAGGGACATGGGAATAGAGACTGCAAAGGTAATGAGAGATGCTAAGCTAATAAGAAGGCGAATTAGAAGGATAGGCAAAGAATTTGTACTACATGGGTGGTCATTAATGAGAGTAAGGGAATTTGAAGGGGCATGAGAGAAAGGAATGTTGAGTGGCAAAGAGTTTGACTGAAGGCAAGTGTGGTAATTGAGATAGAGAATGAGGGAGATGAGGATAGAATAGACAATTGGGAATGGGAGACAGCTGCAGGAAGGTTCAGAAATGGAGAAATTGTGAGAAGAATTACAGACAGAATGTGAGGGCATGGGAGACCGAGAGAATGCGAAAGAGGATGTAAGCCAGTGATGGCTGGTAAGGATGTCATTCAGAGAGATGACAATAGGCAGTGAGAGAGAAGAGAAGGAAATGTGACTGAACAAAGTGAGGAATGGTGAGAAATAGAGTAAAGGTGATATACCATGAAAAACATGAAAAACAGAAAATAAGTGGTAAAAGACTGACTGAAGTGGTGAGACAGGATGAACAGTTTATGAGAGTGGGTTATAAACAGAGTCAAGGTGAGTGGTGGATATAAATAGGTGGTGTGGAAAACTGTGATAGAGAGTGAGGGCGAGTTGCATATCCAGTGAGGTGAGATTATGCCTGATACACAATGAATGACAGTAGAACATTAGTAGATAGGGCCGACTCTGCTGTTTTAATGGCATTTAGGGCTGTTGTATTGTGCTGTATCTGCTATAAATTGATACACCAAAACAGCCAAAAAGCCATCAGCCCTATCCCACCAACACTCTTTCAGATCTGCCGGAGCACCTGGAGACCCTTCAGATGTTAGCAGTGCATGGTATATGACCCAGTAAAGTAGCATAGCAGAACGTAACATAAGCCCTCTATGCATGGGTGACATTGTTTATTGGATACTATTGGAAAAGCCTGTGTACAAGGGCAAATGTGCATAAAAGAAGATATTTTCAGAGTGTAAATATATTATGTGATTTATTTTAATGTACATTTTAAAAAAAGGGGTTTTGTAGAGGATCTTGCTCATTTTACCTGGAGGAGAAGTAATCTCAAACACAATCACACTGACTCTGTTGAAGGTTCAACATAGTACATACAGCTAATTGTTGTATCTGCTCCTCATTGTCTTGGTTCCACTTATGGGTTTTGGACTCAAATATATAATGTTGAGGGATGTCAGAGTAATACAATTCAAATGCAGCATGATTCAAAGTAGACATGAGGTCATAAAATATAGTAAATTGAAGTCAAAATAAAGTTTAAAACGTACATGAAGAATATTTTTGATATAACACATATCAAGAAACATTAAATGAATAATTACATAATACATAAGTACACTGAAAAAAAGTAATTTATTTTGTTAGATCAATAGTGCTTTTTAATATATATAATTTAATATATTTTCTTAGTATATTCAACTTAAAGTATGCTGTTAAAGTGGTATCTCTGTCTTGGGCCTTTTCTGAAGCTAATTATATGTTATCATTGTTGAAATACACAGTTTGTTTGCCTGGAAGATGAACTTGAAGTCTTATTGTTGCATACGGAAGGCCACAGCTCCCTTTAGTGGTCCCGGGAGGATAGCTCAGTGGCAGTGTGCGCGTCTTGGAAGCAAGACGACACGAAGCAACAACAGGTTCGATCCCCGCTTAGAAACCTCTGGGTGTTTAAGCGCGTTATAAATACGTAACTAAGACTAAGAAAAACAAACAATTCCTGTAACAGCGCCTCGATGCCTGCGGGCTGTGTGAGCGCTTTATAAATGTAAAAATAAAATAAAAAAAAAAAAAATAAATAAAAGTAACATGCAAAGTGGGTAGGACAGCTTCGGACAAACATACATCTGGCCTTTTATTATATAGTGTGATGGGAGTACGGCCTACCAACGGGATTGATACAGGCACCCTGTGTCCTTCATTGCACTAGGTAGAGTTTGGCATTTAGTTGATCAACGTTTACAAATCAGTCTGTTTTATTTCAATAGTATCAGATGATATTGCATGATTTCATTTCAAACATGCAATCATAGTATTTCGAGCATGTTTTGTGATCCATCAGTCTACATGTGTTTCAGACCTACCATGTCACTTCGTCAGGACAGAGAATCGGTCTACTGCTGGTGTCTTCAGACCAGCTTAAATTGGTGATTGCTGTTGTTTATAGGATTGCGAGTTCTTGGTGCCTCATGCTCCCATTTTCGTTATAATGAAGTACAACCAACAGAACCTTGAGACTGTAACCCTCTCTTCATCATGGATTACCCGCTACATTAAATAGGCACCCCCTCCTCTAAAAGGTGGCTGTCCTTATTTTCTCTAATTAAACAACACCCATTGCCTTTACTGATAATGTCACAAAGTACTATGTGGTCAACAGCTTGGGGGTTCAACTTGGCAAATAGCTCTTCGGAAATATTAGCAGCTTGAAGCTCCAAATGGGTGAGCTTTTACTTTCTTTTTTTCTGTGGTGTCTTCTCTTGCCTCTTTCTTATTCCCTCTTCCTTGTTGCCCCCTTCTTCTTTTCCCTTCTTCCTCCATCATTCACTGCTCTAACATTCCCCAAGGTTTTCCTTCCCTTTTCCTGGCGCTAGTGACAGCACGGTCATAAAGCCATTTATGGTTTGCAGTTTTTGACACATCTATGTTTAAGGGTTCCATAAACATTGTTATATGATCCACTTTCCATATCAGACTGTGTTTGTGTCCTTGTAAAATCAGTAAAATGTAAGCAGAAATAAATAAATAATAGTTACTAAGTCCCCCCATTACCGTCATATGGTTGGACAGCTCACTCCACTTTCCACTGCTTCCTTGAGTTTCAGATGGGTGTCATATAAGCTCTATTGCATGCTATTGATAACAAATTATAATATTAAAATATGTGAACAATATATTGAATGGTTCACAAATAAAGACGTACATTTCAGCACACGTTTTCTGCTGTTGATGGCAAAACTGATCAGAACAGATTTAGGGCTGTGCCGGGTCAATCAAATCTTTAGTGTAGTGCAAAGTGATTCTAGGCACAGGATTTCCGTACCCTCCCCATCACCTGCCATTCTTTCAGTAGATGCGCTTTCTGTATAGTTTCCTGAATGCCTTGCTGGAAAGCAACGAATCTGATATAGGATTACACGTATTGACTGCAATGAGAGTGTTGTTGTGTGACTGGGTGGTGATATTCCTCCATAATTTGAAAAAAAGTCAGTAATATCACTTTTCGGCATGTTCGAACGTTTTCTTTGGTTTGGCATTTGTGCATGTGGTCCTTATTGTAGCTGCAGATTTTTCTTCAGGCGATTGGTTCACACCACCTCAGCTTGGATTTGATTGGATGCCACATTTACCTCTGTCCTGCAGATCGTGTGCTGAATAATCTGGCATTTTCTCAGTTCGGATCCCTTTGGAAATGTTAGCCAATCAATGCTCAGATTCCTTATGACCCCCACTGGAGTAAATGTTGATTGGAAGTTGAACTCCCTCTTCTCCCACTCATGGGCATGTCCACACAAAGAAGAGGGGGGACTTGCAACTCGAGTCCTTGAACTCTGTGCATTTGTAGATCAATTTATCATCATTTGCTGCATAATTTGAAGCCACATTGGACAATAACATTCCAAGGAAATTATGAAAGATAAATTGATGCCTATCCAGTTTTCCAGGTCCACGTAGCTTGCATCTTTCACCCTCCAGTCGTCTCCTTCAACCAAGCAACGCCGCTCCCCCTGTCCATATTACATCTGCCAATGCAGTTGGCAAGGCTTCTACCGTTCATTAGGCTTTGTTTTCCAATGGTCTTTTTAGTACCATAATTCATGCTCGTTATTAACTTGACGCTACGCCTCCTTCTTTTCTCTCTCCATGTTTGTTTTGGCCTCGACACATTTAGTACCTCATAAAGATCCTTCGCCGTCCAGTTATCGTGTAGCCCATAACCTAATCTCCCTCTGTTGCATTCTGCGGCAATTTGCATCCCTACAGTAGGTCTGATGAGCTCATTGTGTACTTTGCTTCAATTGCACCGCCTTGGCGGGTAACATACACCATATGTTCGCTGCCCTTTGCATAGCTATGTTTGGCCTGTTGTACCGAGCGGTGCGCTCCTGAGTGGCTGAGCCTTGGATCATAGATTCACATCTGTAAGGAATCGCAAGTGTCTTCCAGGCCAACCTCCAGCCAAGACACTGACCTGCCGTTACTCGTTGAAGGCTTCAGCCGGCACGTAATGTACTAGGTAAATCTGATGACCCCCAAGATCAAGCAGCATCTCAGAAACCTGATGTCTCCAGCGGTGGATGGGCCAGAAATAGTTCCTCAATTATGGTGACCAGAGAACCTGAATGCCTCCAGAAAGCTCAGAAATCAGCCCTGCTTTTAATCTCCCACTTCATAATGTGCCAGAATAGCATCTCCACTCAGAGGGAGAATAATAGGGTATTGTTTGCAGCATAATTGTATTTGGCACTGAAGTTAGCTTTGCTGCAGTTGGAAGTCCTAGATGCAGATCAACGGAACCATACCTGCAGTGAAGGTTATCCATCCACCGTACGCCAGTTCAAATGCACATCATTATCGGTGTTCCCAGCAGAAGCCGTAGGCATGGATATCCAAACGCCTGAAAAATATTGGTTGGGATACCTGGCCATCTTACTGTGATCGACATGTCACGATTATCTCATCACTGAAACAAAAGGGGGCTACGGCAGACTCCCACTTGTTGGCACAGAGAAAAAGGAAATGCCAAGTGGCCAGCATGAGAGAAGCATGTCTGGGGCTGCAGAAGGAGGGAATGGTAGACTCAAACGTGCAGTAATGATTGCACCATTGAAAGCTTGAGGGCATTCAGGTCTTTGTGAGATGTAATGCAGAGTATAATGGGAACCATCGGTGACCAAGAACAACTTCCATTGCTGTGATTGCCTGCAAGAAGAAGGAGTTATCAGCGACAGAGAATGAAATGGCAAGACAAGCAGCCACTTAGAGAGCCATTAGGCTTTTGGAAATGGCGCTCGACATATAGAACATTCTGTCGTGCCGCTGATTACAGCCTGGTCTGCACTAGGTCAAAGAGATTAGCTGTAGGCATGTATTAAAGCAATTGAACCCAGGAGCTTTAGGGGGGCATTACCAATTGGGCAATGCCACTGGGGCGAGTGTTACAGGCCCGAACAAGAGTTCTACTGTTATCAGTGCCCTGGCATGCAGTAGTATTTTTACTCGAGTTGAGAAACGACCTGTAAAGCATTTCTCATCTCGAGCACAAAAAAAGCAAATAAAATGGCCGCCATGGACCGGGGAGAAGGGACTATGTGTAGTCCCTTCACCCTTTCCATGGCAGACATTAAAAAGATGGTAAACAAAAAAAAGAAAGAAAATGGCCACCTTGGATCAAGGCGAAGGGATTACACAAAGTCCCTTCTCCCTTTTCATGGTGGCCTGACGAAGAAAGGGATCATACTCAGGCGGAGGCAGCACTGCGAACCTTGACAGGTGAGCCTTTGTCCTGCTCGTAGGGACCTGGCGAGGGCCAATCTAATTGATTAGTACAATTTGATTGTTCCTTTGCTGGGTACTAATAAAGAAAATGACATAGATCAATACATTGGACATCAAACCCCATACTCAATTACAAAGGACACCTCAATGTGCTTTAATGCACCCATATAATTTCCAAGCTGTGGGGGAGCAAATTAGACACATAAAAAGACTGGCCAAACAGGTACCCGCAATGACGATCTGTTTTGATAATGACCGATTTGTAGTCCCATATACCACTTGCATAAATGTTTAATATTGAATTTAAATCGAGTGGTTATGTGGCATCCTTTCACCAGAATTGTAGAGGCACAGGTGTGAAATCATATCTCTCATCAAAGATCATCAAATTCCCATGACCTTTAACTCATTGAATCACAAGACTTTTCCACACACACGTTGTCCCCGATAAATCGTCTGAAGTTGCTAGAAACAAATCCGATAATACACAATGAGTGTACAAATAATGATAAATATCTACACAAATTCACAAGGCAGGAATGGGCGTGGTGAAAAGGAGCCTAGCGGTCATAGCTGCAACATCTGTTGACCCCATCAATGGCACCCATTATTTTATCCAACTGAGAGGTAACCTCGGTGTGAACTCAAGAGGAAAGCAAAAACCAAGCACCTAGGAAATTAGCTACTCGAAGGGCCAGTGAATTGTGGGATGCTAAATAATAGCCTAGTTATTTGTTTACATAACAAGAGCGTTTCCTGTACCTTATCCTCAGACTGGATGAATCAGTATCACACCAAAATTTTGCTGCGACAAATACAGAGGCCGAAAATGCAGAATTTTTGACTGCGCATTTCAACACAACTATATGTGTGGGTGGTGGGTTAGGGTAATAAATAATGTATGGGGAGTTTTGGGGGAACGTGGGGGTCTCCCCCACATATAATAGCTTGGAAATATGCAAAAAGGTAAATAAATCCGGTATTTTCGACTTCAGTATTTTATTTCTGCAAAAAATTACATAGATCCTATACATCACAGGCGCAATGGTCAGGATGAGGGTTACTAATCATCCCTTTATAAGCTATGATGTTCTCTTTATCTGTCGGACAGTGTAAGTAGGCAGTAGAAGTTAATTAGGTCTGATACAGCTTATTGTACTACGTTTTAAGTTCTCAAGCACAGTGTCCTTGAACTGGAGTTACAAAACCTCTGACACTGTGCAGGGGCACAAGACTTGGCTATGACAACAGTAGAACACAGTATTGCAACTATATCCGGCCTGAGAAGGGATTTTTCCTAGCAACAGGATGACAGCGACACTTGCACACAGAGAGAGATGCAGTTCATTTTGGAAGGGTGTGTGTGAATTCAGTCATGACTCAAATCACCTGATTGCTATGGAGTGCCTTATACAGGGCCAAGAGCTTTGCCTTTCAAATGCCAGGGACCACCCTTGACTGATAATTTGAGCGGGTTTACTTGGTGTCCCTGTTTTGGGTGTGAAGGCTTTGGTTTTATGTGATGGACTTGGGTATCAAGGTCTTATCCACGGCTCCTCAATTCCTGAATACATTGCAGAGGCCATCTAGTGCCGACACCCAGAAGTAGGATCACGTGACAGCTGTTTTGTGATCTTTCCCTTGATTGCCCATTGAGGTCATCTCCAAGACTATCCTTTTGGCATACAAAGACATTCATCTACAACAAACCTTCATACTTTGTCAAGGATTTGGTAATTGCTGGTTGACAAGATGATCAAGGGGTCTCGCCATCCCACGCTTGGAAGTACCCTCGTGTCATAAGCCCACTTACAGTCAATTGGAGGAATTGCCGCCTCGTTCTGAAATCCACATGCTCAGCGATTCTTTAGAACTCGTATTATCCATGTTTCCAAGGGGAAATAATGGCGCATCTTTTATAATGTATATGGGAAAAATTGGAATTCCTCTGGCCAACTGGAGTATGGTAGCACTTTACTGTGTGCATTGACTACAGAGTTGTGTTTTTTATAATCTGTTAAACATTGTTTTATATCTCAGGTGTTACTGGACCCTTTTCAGTATGAAATAAGCAAATTAAAGTGAATAAATGAAATGGTTCCATGTCATTGCATCGCCTGTAATTTCATCCCCTGTAATTTTAACGTGCACATTCCATCGAAAATGCTTTTTTTTTTTTTTTTTTGGGGGGGGGTCCCCCAAGCCCTCCTCCCACACTTATTTTTGCTATTGCCTACCCGCCCAAACCCTTATCTGCCCTTTCCCACCCCCCCTAAAAAATTCGATGAGCACCTTCGATAGAATGTGCACATTAAATGCCTGGGGATGAACATGCAGGCGATGAAAGGACGTTGTACCAATGAAATAAAGCACCGTTGCAAGGATGTCCAGCAAGGATGTCTCTAGTGACTGCCAGACTTTGCTAATGGGCGCTGTCTAAGTGCAGTGCAGGGCCTACTTTGGGTGTCTGTGACGCTGAGCATGCTTGCCTGTATGGACCCCCCCGCCCCCTACATCCCCTTTCATTCTGGGTTTGCATTTCAGGCACATATGGAGAATAGTGTAGAGTTGCAAGAACCTGCTATTTGTTAAATGAATAGACTTTCTGGGCATCAAACCAACTTTTGCATTGCTATTGTTTACAGGCCAAAACATCACATTAAATCCCGGAGAGCCGGAAAATGAAATCTTGCTAACTGGAAGAGACCTTTGAGCCACTTCCCCTCTGACCCGGAATGATTGCACAGCGCAATGATCTACTCCCCAAGGTGGAACTCTCCAACAATCAGAGATGCCGCCATGAACGTTTACAGTTCCATGTGTAATGCTAAGCAAATCTGGCCTATTCTGATGCCTTAAGACATGGCCCGGGCTTCTTAAATCAAGCCGCCATTCTAGGAGGGAGGAAAGCAGGAATGATGAATTTGGGAGTAGGGGGGGGGGGTTAACAAGGAGACCGGTGAAGAAAAGCAAAGAGGGGAACAATAGGAGTGTCATTATTAATAATCCCATCTCTTGGATCAGAACTCGCAGCTCTGGTTTCTTACTAATGACAGATTTCTAACCTCATACGTCAGCGCCTCGATGCCCTTGGGCTGTAGTGCGCTTTACAAATTCAAATAAATAAATAAATAAGTATGTCAATGTCTTATAGAGATGAATAGGAGATTATTAGGATTTAAGTGGAAGAATCGACTTCTTCCCATACACAGCCAGACTATTTTATGGTCCATATTTTGGTCAATTGTAGTTTGCGTTAGGTTTCCACAAAACTACCCAGGGTATCGTAAATAATTTTTCATGTATAGATGAATTAAGGTACTGTGAGACATCACTAATTGTGTTGTGTCATCACATGAGCCATGAAGTCCCTGCTAGATTATGTTTCCGAGTTTCTGCACACAGGGCGAGAATAGGGCCGAAACTCCCTAGAATGGCAGGCCAGGCAAAGTTCTGTTGCTCGAGTGCCACAGCCGACTCATGCCTGTCGCTCTGAAGGAGGAGGAGTCAGGAAGAGACCTGAAGGGGGCAGGCAGTGAGCGTTGTGTGGAAGGCTGGTAACCATGGAGACCTCGCAGCTCTCACCTTGACAGACTGTGCTGCCGCACTTCAGTACCAGTGCTGTCTTTTTGGTAAGGTGGCTGTGGAAACACAGTTCCCCAAGTGTCGCTACTCGCAGAATCTCTATTAGGCCTGTGCTGGTCTGTGGAATACTTATTAACACATCTGCAGTTGGTGATTATAGTGACCATTGTCTCTGTCAAGTCATCCATATACGTGGCAATGTTTACATGAAAACAGGTGAGCGCTTCTGTGTCTGAAATCAATACACACGCACATACAGCCCTGGATGTTCGACTCCCAGTGCCAGTGACATTTACTCTACTCAGTGGCTTTGGATATTTTCTAAAAGGCCCCCATTGGACTGGAGAACCTCTACCTCCGAACCATTCCTCATTATACAAGGGAAGCATGTTATGTAAAATATCCCTCATTATACTGACATTATCTCGCACCCAGAATAAGTGTCTAATTACTGGTGGTTCAAAGTGTCATGGTTAAAGATCTTTTATGAACAATGCACAGCGGTAAAGAGACTGATTTTCAACTTTCAAGTAAATGAATTGTATTGTTGATCCTTTGACTTAATGGGTCTATAAAATGTGGTATGCAAATGTTATGTGAATGAATATCATCATCTTTTGATCAATGGAGCATCTTTTTGAAATGACTCTTTGTGTCCTTTCTTCAGTGGGAAGAAGTGAGCGGATATGATGAGAACATGAACACTATCCGGACGTACCAAGTATGCAATGTCTTTGCATCCAGTCAGAACAACTGGCTTCGGACCAAATACATCCGAAGGAGAGGGGCTCACCGGGTGCATGTCGAAATGAAATTTTCTGTCCGTGATTGCAGCAGCATCCCCAGTGTCCCCGGCTCCTGCAAGGAGACTTTTAACCTGTACTATTTTGAATCCGACGTGGACTCTGCCACCAAAACCTTCCCAAACTGGATGGAGAACCCATGGATGAAGGTGGACACAATAGCGGCTGATGAGAGCTTTTCCCAGGTGGATCTCGGTGGGCGGGTGATGAAGATCAACACAGAAGTTCGAAGCTTTGGTCCTGTGTCCAAAAACGGGTTCTACCTTGCTTTTCAGGACTATGGCGGATGCATGTCTCTCATTGCGGTGCGGGTGTTCTACCGCAAATGCCCACGGGTGATCCAGAACGGGGCTGTATTTCAGGAGACCCTCTCTGGGGCGGAGAGTACCTCTTTGGTGGCTGCACGGGGGAGCTGTATCCAAAATGCAGAGGAAGTGGATGTGCCTATTAAGCTGTACTGCAATGGTGACGGGGAGTGGTTGGTGCCGATCGGACGCTGCATGTGTCGAGCAGGTTACGAGGCTGTTGAGAACGGCACCATCTGTCGAGGTATGGTTTTTAGAATTTGCGTTCGATGCCTAATAGTCTGAACATTACACTGTGGGTGCCCTTTCATTTTATTGTATTTTATCAGCCTTTTATCTTGTGAACGTTTTATTGTTTACAATTGAAATAGTGCATTTCATTGGCTGTGGTTGATCCTTCAATTTTGGGTGAGCAGGTGGTAAAGGCTCAGGGGCATGTCCCTCATTAGGGTAACCTTCTGTTTTCTGGGGCAATTGTGGAGGATGATGGAGCTGAGCAGATTATTCGCCAAATATCCATGTTCCTGCTCTGGTGGCAATGGTTGTGGGATCCAGGTGAATGTCTTCTAATTCAGGGAAGCCATCTGAGCAGCAGCTGTCGCTGGGAATATGTCAGTCTGCGCAGGTGGAAGCGCTTAGTCCAGTTAGTTGGATGAGATCTTGCTAAAAGTATGTCTTTGAATGTCATCGATGTAAGGATAACATTGTTTCATATTGTGTCAAGACAGAAGAAAACATCTATATAGTAAAGATCAGCATACCACACTTTGAGTCCAGATTGTATAATCTGTATCTTCCTGAAAATGTCCTTTATCTTGAACAAAGAAAGCTCCCCAAATCCCCAAATTGCCAATGTTGGAGTTTTCAACCCCAAAAAACGATCCAATGCAATGTGTCACAGTTGACTGTTGGCGCCAGACTTTCACCTATGTTCGGTCGCATTGCTTGGCATTGGTTGGCATCCTGATTCCACGATACAGCTGCCTATGTTTGAAAATCAAAAATGCTGCAATTGCCATCTTCCTCGGCATGCCCATAGCCCTACCAATAATGGTATATGCCAACCTTCCTGCCCTGGCCCCAGGTTAGGTGGATAAAACAATCACAGATTAAGAAGTCTCCTGATTTTGGGTTCACCTAATAGGTGTGTTTGGAGAGCACACGTTTGCAATGATTATTTTCTGCTCGTTTGCTTGTTAAACAACCAATGTTCTGTATCTTCGGCTTTTGTTCAGCTCAGGCCTAACAACACGTGGCATCTTCTATATAAAATGCAGATTGCAATAACACCACTTAAAAGCATATCTGTTGCCTGTTTCTTAACACAATGATGTATTTGATAACCTTAAATCAAGAGAAGCTACCCTGGCTCTCTGTCACCCATTCCACACATTTAATCCAACTCCCTGAAAGCACGTGCACGTTTACTCATAATTGTGCCCCGTCCGCACCCCCATATGTTTTGGGGTATAACCTCCATGATCCTTTACTATTGACTTCCATGGATAAGGCTAATGGGGGTTGAAGTCCAAACCTCTGGAGGCAAACAATGAGTAACAGTGATAGAATGTACTTGGTGGCAAAAACCCCACAGCTCTGTACTGCACAGAGTAGCACTGTTCCCGCAACCGCCGCCGTCACTGCTCGCGGCAGGCATCATCAAAGATGTCTTCAATTTCGGTATACCGTTTTTTAAGGGTAAATTTGATAGGTAAAATGTTATATCTCTGTGTTTCTGTAGACTATATTTTAATTCACACTGGATGCTGAATTTGCAAACCTACAGCTTTTGACAGTACTCTGTACCTCGTGTGGCTTTGATAGCTACTTGGGGTAGTGTCGAACGGGCTGCAAGGTGCCGCAGAGCAATTTTACTGCGAATAATTTCCATTCTACTAGGAAGAGTATCCACAGAACAGTGTGATATGTGGGATCCGCTATCCAGAATCCTTATGGGCTAGTGAGGGATTTGGGGTAGCACTCACCATCACACTGTTCAGTTGCTTGTTACATAACACTGTGCATATGTACAATTTAAGACACAGGGCCTCATTACGAGTTTGGAGGTAGCCATGGTGTTATTAGCGCAGGGTCCAGAAACCTGGTGTATTGGCTCCAGCAGGGAAGGAGAACTCGAGGACCATAACTCCTGGTAATGCTAGCGGCCACAGGCATTACACATATTAGCACCAAAAAGAGGGTCCTTTCTCCTAAACTACATGCTAAAATGAGGGAGCCGTGTGTCTGAGATTGGAAGATCCTTGGAGTACAGGGGAAGCGGTCACTGCATCCACAAAGGAACACGGAGGACATGGCACACAAAGTTGAAAAAAAGGCGCTTATAATGAGTGAAATTGAAAAGAAAGTGGGAGCCACGCCATGAAACGCAGAAAACAACTAAGTACAGTACAGTCACAAAGATGGCTGCTTCGAACCTACACACAGCTTGGTATACCAATCCCCTGGTTTATAATAAAACCAATTCAAAGAGGGGCACCACTGAGAAAAGTAAGGAATGGCATTTCCGGGCCTGAGACAAGTAAAAAAGTAAATGTGGCCAGTGGTTGATAAGCAGCCAGCTGCAAAGTGCTAGGAAGTGCCAGAGGTAATGGGTGCTTAATCCCCTGAAATCTATCATTGATATTCACTGACTGCTCCTCAGCATTCCGTTCAAGCGGCTTATGCATGAGAGGTGGACAGTTTTTCCATCATAATACATGGCAGCCTGGAAATAATCTTCCTCTAATACATGGAAGCCTGCAATATTGTATCAAAGGCTGGAAATAATGTTCTTATTACAGACTAGTTGTGACATCACAACTGACCTGTAATAAGAAAATGACATAGCCACTGCTCTGTATTAGTTATTACGCATCAGCGATGACATCATAATGCCTCCTGCTGGAGCCAGCAGAGACATCCAGCTGTCACTGCAACACTTAATTAAAGCCATGAACAGCTTTTCAAATTCCTTGCTTGCAGAGTAGTTTTCTGTGCCGCCTAGCAGCCGATCAATAGAAAGGAGCTGCTTATGGTAGAATGTTTAGTTTGTGCACTGCTGCGGTTTAACTCATTTGAGCAAGAATCTTCATGTTATTACTTACTTTAAAGCATGAAATGAACGTTGTCTTCAATACATTTTATTAAACTACTTGAACTATTTTTCTGCTACACATTAGGAGCTGCATTTTTGCTTTTTGAAATCCAACCATATTCTATATTGATTGTATGGATCAGCAAATGGAGGATCTCTTACATTATAGTGAGCAAGAGATGAGGTTCTAAAGGGAATAACAGTATGTGGCCATGTATTATAAGGAATAAAATACCCCCTACCATACATAAAAAAGATATCGCAAGTCACCTTGGAGTTCCATGACCTTATAAAGGAACTTGGACTTCCGTCGTGTTCCTCTATTTAGTCAAGAAACACCTCTCTGACTTGCAACATCTTTATAATGTACGGGTGTGGCCATATTAGACATATATTACGGTCTAGTTGTGATGCCACTACTGAAGAAATGGCATCCTAAACACTCTCTAATCAGTGATTACGCTTCAGTTGTGACCACACAATGCCTGTTGCTTGAGCAGAGCAGAACGTACGCTGCCACCACAGCACTGAACATCGTGACACGCGTTTCAAGTACCTGCCTTATAAAATTACCTTCTGTGACACTTCACAGCATGAACTGATAAGTAAATGTCAATGGCAATGTGTTCATCTTGTTCACCGCTCGAGTTTAACACATGCCAGCAGAATCTGCTTTTAATCAATTATTTTAAAGCAAAACCTAAAAGGTTTTAGATGCATTTATTAAACTGCTTAAACTATTTTTCTGCAACACATTGAAAGCTGTATATATTTTATTTTTAATCCAAACAGATTGTAAATTAGTTATAAGTATCTGCAACTGGACATTCTCTTACATTACAATAAGCAAGAGCTTAGGTATTAAAGGGGGTGACAGTGTATGGCTTTGTATTATAAGGAATGCAATATACCCTACCTTATTGAAAGTCACCATAATGTCTGTGATCTTAAAAAGCAGGGGCCCTCAACTTTTGGCTCTCCATATGTTTTGGACTACAACCCCTATCAACCCTAGCCAGCCTAGTCAATGTTGAAAGATCATGGTAGTTGTAGTCCAAAACCTCTGGAAAGCCAAACGTGGCCAAGCCTGTTTATAAAGGAACTCTGCACCATTATTTGATCATGAAAGTCCTTGGCGACTTTATTTTTTATTATTCTTACTGCGTTAGGAAACTGTCCAAACTCCCACACACCAGAGAGACTCTTACCTCTTGCGATCTCTAGCTGTGGAGCGACAACACTGGGACATCCTCTGCGTCGCTAAGAAGCCATTATCCCAAAACATCTGTGTGCCACACAATGTGTAACCATGCATTAGAGAAACAAGAACAGCTGCCCAGGAACAGCAATTTAGCAGACATCTCAAGGCATCAGTAGCTGCTTACTGTGGCAACAAGAAGCATGGTTTGTTATTTCCACCCAGTAGGGGGCAGGATGGAACAGGAGGGCATGCCAATGAAGAATCCAGCGGTTGGTTTTCTCCCAGTGCACTGAAGTATAAGTTATAATGCGTGGTATTGAACACGGAAATACTGTTAGGAGCTGGCTACAAAAAAATAGTACATGTTTCCTGTGAGGTTCAAGATTTGAAAATAAAAGGCCCACGAGAGGCACCTTCGCAGACTGCGATTTGGGTTGCAACAAAATCACTGTAGCCATCAACTGTGGTTTTTTCATTGCATGAACGTGAATTAATTACTCTTAAATCTTGAACCCAACACGTTTCTGGGCTTTAATAGGTCTCTGCCTTCTCGGCCGCGCCCACGTTCAGACATCAGGCGGGAGACCCCCCTAGTTGTTGGACTGTTACTCTGTGGGGTGGTCGTGGGCTCCTGTTTCCACGGTGTCAACGGAAAGCGCCTGTTATTGCCTCTCGCGTTATTGAGGTGCATGGTACTCCATCTGCTTTAGCTACTTCTGGCATCCAGGCCCTGCGGCGGCGGCGGCGTGGAGTCTCGGCGTCTACCACCAATCTGGATGTGGGAGCACAGGGCCTTGTGACTGCCTGCATAGCTTTAAGCGGGATCTCATTGGCCGCTGCACTCGTTGGTTGATTCAAGGCAATAAAACATTGCACGGTACAGCGGATGGGCACTGTCTCCGTCAGACAATTCTCAGGTTCTGCCTTTTAAAAATAACTGCAGGCATGGGTGCCTATTTTTTGTATTTTCATTACCGGGGCAAAATACCCCCCTCCGCCCGTGAATATGATCGGCAACAGAGCTCGACCCCCTCCCGCGTGCCTTTTAGAGCACATTTTACAGAAGGAATTCGAAAAAACGTAAAGGCTGTATAGGCTGTTCTCAACAGCAGTCACCTAACCTGCTTTGCTACCTTGCAGCTTTCTGGTCGGGCGTGGCACTTAACTTAAAGAATTCAACATTAAAGGCGGATCCCTGCTACTGTTCAAAGTCTTGCATTAGTAGCAGCAGTGCAGCTCATATGCATGGAAGGCAATCCAGTTTGATCTCATGCAGCATTGGTAATGCATGCAGTCCGGAAGTACATTAAGCAGCTGAAAATTGTAAACATTTCTACAGGGGTCAAAGTGTTGTTCCTAGCCCTGTTGCTACACCAGTAAGGGAGCAGTTGCCTCCCATACTGGGCACCTACGACTGCAAGCCCCCCCCTCAGTGGCCTTACTCTGACCTGCTCTCACATGTAACACTGTACAAGACCCTGCACTGGCATCGCCATTGTTGGCACATTTGAATTTTCACAAAAAAATACCAACTAGACATATTTACAGAATTGGTAAAGGTGGGACATATTAATAATTTCGTAGTATGCCTGCATGCACTAGTGGAATGGTATTGCCTTCCACAAAGACTGCCTTATTTGGTTGAAATATTAACAGGGTTTATTTATTTATTTAGTGTATTTGGGTCAACAGGAACCTATACCACAAAACCAATACAGTTCCACATCCAAATAAACAAAAAAAGAAAAAAAATAGTAAATTAAGAACCTTTGCATAAAATGATAAAGGTTCACATCCAATAAAATAATACACTCTCCTACTTCATACACTCCCAATTCAGGGCAGTCTTAAGCAGATTTATCGCAGCAAAGCAAGGTGACCATTTTTGAGAATTTAACATACAAAACCGTAGATAATCAAGATTAATACTAATTTGGTCATTGTCATATTTAGAAAACAGATTCCTTCTTAAAGACACTAAAAACGAACGTTCCAGCATTAAATGCTTTACATTTTGAATTCTCTTATTACAAAGCTCTAGGCACCTGTGTTCTGGCCCCACTACTTCATTCGTAGGATATAAATTAAATCTCAGCCTTAACAATTCTAATCTTAGACCACAAGATGGGTGTCTAAAAAGATAAGCAGGAAACATTTTAAAATTTCTGATATATGTCAATGTTCCCAAACCCACAAAACAGACAGAGGCACAATTCTCACACAAGTTCAGTTCAAACAACCTTCGCTTCACTTTCTCTGGATGAGAGACCAAGTCTTCCTGATTTACTTGTACCTTCTGTAATAGAATATTGCGCTCTTGTATCCATTTCAGTAGTACTGGACGTTTAAGCATCATACCGCAATGCTGAACTTCACAGTACATTGAACAGCGAGGAGGCTTCAAGATGTTTGTATACAAAGGCAACGCGAATATCCAGCAAAATCAGTCCCAATTCGTGTTGTATGGTGCAAATCGAGGTGCACTGCAGAAGATTCAAAGTCATCCTCCAAATTGACGCTTTCAATCTGTCCTAAACCATGCTGCACTCCATCAATTGAGCACCATAAATTCATTTTGGAACTAAGTTTTTTGATTATAAAACAGCATCAATGGTCTAATTTGACTGGCAACAAACCTCACGTGCTTCTTTAAATCAGGAATAACTTTCTGTTTGTTCGTGACATCAGAAAATGAAACCCCCAAATATTCAAATTCATCAACCTGCCCCACCTTCGTACCATTTAATACAAATTTAAATGTAGTACTTTTCTTCACCATTTGCCTCAATCTGATTATCATAACTTTGATTTTCACTGAATTAATTGTTAGATCCAAGTCCTTAAGATATAAATTTACTGTTGCATGGCTTCTCAGGAGACCTACGGCCGTTTACAATATCATCTGCATAGACCAAATATAGTATGCGAAATGGTCGAAGTCGAGGTGGGTGCACATTAAGGTTCCTAAAAACCGACTCTATGTCACGTATATAGAAGTTAAAAAGAAAAGGGGCTAATGTGCAGCCGTGTTGTAGACGATGATTGGTTTCGATCCATTTACTGAATAAACCTTTGTTACTAAGTCTGATGGGTATATGCGTTCCATTGTGAAGGGCAATTAAAATGTTAATCAAATTATGTGTGCAATTTTTTTAATCTCAACTTCACCCAGAGTTTAATTCTATTCACACAGTGAAACGCCTGGGATAAATCCCGAAAGCCAAAAAGAGCAATTTATTCTGAACTCTGACCTGAGAAATTAATAATCACAAAATAACACCGTTTTGAGCCGTCCCCACTCCTTTTTTAAAACCTGCTTGAAACTTATCCATAACACCCTCTCGGTATGCCCACTGTTCTAAATCATTCAAAAGTATTTTAGAAAAAATCTTGCTACCTGCATCCAACAGTGAGATAGGTCGGTAGTTTTTCAGATCATCCCTATCCCCTTTTAAAAAAAATAAGTACTATGTGTGCATCCTTCCAGGAGTCTGGTAAACGACAGAGGCACACACTATTATTTAACGACTTAAACAAAAAAGCAGCCCATAGTGTTGAATTAGATTTGAATGTACAATTACATAAACCGCCAGTGTCATGAACCGTCGTTTGCGCCCTTTCTGGACCTCCTGGTCCCTGACTCGCAGGGGTTTACATGCAGTTATCCTTCCAACATGGCCGTCTGGAACGGAATGCTCTGGATCAGTCAATGCGTTCCACGCTGCTCATCCTACAAAAGAGACACGCACCCGCGGCTATGCGCGTCTCAACGCTACCGCTACCTGTAGTCGGACGTGCTTAGCCGGAGTTCGATCGGGGCTCTCGCTTGATTCCTTGTTCCCAGTTCCTTGAAACCCCTCCTGTTCCCTTCCCTCTCCAATCTCCTGGAAAACCTTCTGCGCTCGTGTCACGGTCCTCCGTGCCTCCGAGCGTACCTTAATTACTTCCTGGAATTACCCTGACTTTGTGAACGCTCCTGGAAACTGAACCGCTATTCTCACGCTGGACGCCGAAGAGCGGCGTTTAGGTCTATACAAATCCCGGACCGTAAAGTAGAAGAAATCCCAGAAGGTTGCAAGTACACAACAGAAACAGGTGAGAATGGGAGATACTTGTGACAGCCAGGACCGGCGCCGCAGAGGGATTACACTTCATTATCATGCAAAGGGTATTATCAAAATCAAACTTCAGACACCAATTAACAGTCATATCATAAGGCATGATGTGGAGTACTGTTCCACAATATAAAGTAGAAACATGCGTAATCCATATTGCTTCGTCAATCATAACATCTTGAGAAGCAAATTGGGTGCCCACGTTCTTAATTAGGGACCAAAATAAGTTGGAATCTTTTGATGTGATAGCACTTAACATACTTTCTGTGTCTCTCTGAATCATATATGCCTTGTGACTACGTAGCTAGATTTTAAAGGTTTGCTTTAACATGCGTGCCTTAGATAAGTGATCTTCCTTATTTGAGTGGATCAAAGCCTTGACGGTATGATGTAGTTCTTTCTTCTTTACTTGTATCTGACCATCAAATACAGGTGCGTGTGTTTTTGCAATCAAACCCTTCTTAGAGTCTAACCTGCCAACAAATTTACCTAACAACTGTTGGTTCGCACTTGCCTGAAACAAGGGATTAGTAAGGTCAGCATCACTATTTTACAACAATGTATCTATTTGAGTATTGAAATAATTACCCAGCTTTGTGTGCCAGATCAATAAACTATTGTTTTCTCTGACTTCAACAATGGATTTTCAAACCTATTTCCTGTCTTAAACGTTTATGTGAATTTAAGTGACATCAATTTATTATCACTGGCATCGGTTTCAACCATAAATAACTTAACACAGTTTAAATACACTTTTCTCAAGACAAATATGTAATCAATGGTAGATTTATATAACAAATTATGCCAAGTAAAATTCTGGGGCCGGTAATCCTCAATGTTTCCATTAGTTCTCACCTGCAGCAATTGTTCGTACCACACAGGATCCAGGCACTCACAATTAAAATCACCCACAATAATGAAATCCACACCCTTTTCCGCCAGCCAGTACAATATCATTTCCCAAATTTCCTCCAAAAAAGCAGACAAAGAAGACTTGCTAACATTGAAATATAAATGTATCAAAATGCACGTTTCAAGGCAGAATGGCCTTCCCTTTGTTGTTGTGTCCTTACTACCAAGATATCCGAAGACTTGATTTCAATTTTCTGTTTATGTAAGCCCAAGCTATTGCAGATCAAACACAACAATCCTCCAGACTGACAACCCCTAGGCCCTGTAGGGGCCAAGGATACATATGTGGTCAATCCATCAATAATGGCGGCTAAATCCAACCAGGTTTCTTGGAAGCATACCATTTCAGCTTCTTCATCACCAAACATCCCAAATGTATCAAATAGCAAGCGTGAAAAGCCCCAAGTATTTCAACTAACCGACGCTAGATTTTTTACCGTCCCATCACTGTTCTTTAAATTGTGACGATTAATTTTTGTGCAAAGACTTTGAAATGTGAACCCAGTTGTTCTGAATGCTCTATGTGTTACCCAACTTATCCCATGCAAAAGAAACAGTTCAACTGGATTGTCCCGCCATGGACATATTAACCCTTAAAAGCAATATGTCTACATGGTCGGTATGACCTTCATTGGTCTTGTCCGAAGTGACATCTTTCGCAGGCTTCTCACTATTCACTCTCTTGGATTCTATTGCTCAGCTGTGAAGCAAACTTCCAATGCCTGGAAAGACCCCATAGCCTCAAATATCTCATGGCCCATGGATAACAGTACATATGTCTCCCCCAAGACTGCTATTTTCACCAAATTAGAGCACAAATATAGTTGGACCAAGTCTGGTCTGCTTTCCTGTAAAAAATCAACTAACACAATATCTGAAGAATCTGTCATTCTATGTTTTGGAATGTCCTTAAATATGGCAAGGATGTGCTGTTTTTTAAGCGGAAACTGAATGCCACCCTTAAAAATCCATTCCATAAGAAGGGGCGTTCCCCTAACTTGAGTGTGTTCTAAATGATGGTCTCTATTTAATGACCCAGAATTAGGATCCTTAGAGCTCCATTGTAATGGCTCTGGCCATAAGATCTTACATCGCCTATCTTCTCAAGTCTGAAAGGCTGGGGACATAGGAATCAATTCTTTGTTAATCCTCCCAGCCTGACTAACATGCACATCCATCCTTGGCGCCAGACCCAAGATCTTACAATGCCTTTCTTCTGAGGTCACAAAGGCCGGGGACGAGGGAGTCAATTTGTTATTAATCGTCCAAGCCTGATTAACATGTTAATGATAATGTTAAAGGATATTTGTACCGCGCACTGTCACCACCGGAGTGGTCCCCTGGCGCTCTGGCGGCTCTGAAAGAAGGAGGGGGTGGGGTTGAGTTAGTGGGAATAGGTTGGAAAAGTGCAAGAGAGCAGTGATGTTCTGTTGGCAGCCTCAGCCCCGTGGGTCCGTTGGCTGGGCTTGGGGTGTTTTACGATCGGTAGTCGTCGTGTGCTGTTGTGCAAGTCTATGTGCGGTTTGTTTTGTTGTTGCAGTGTAGTGAAGTTTGTGCAGATTGCTGCGTTTTAGGCTTGTGGTTGTGTTTGGTCAGAGTTTGAGCTGTGTAAGCAGAGGGGTGAAATTGTTAGTGGATTGGTTAGTTGGCCTTTCTGTCCTTGCTGTTATGTCTAGGTGTAATGCTTGCTATCATTCATTATTCCATCTGAGTGTTTGGTGCTTGCTAATTCAAACCTGCACATCCATCCTAAAGGAACCCTCACCAGTAATTGAGCCATCCACCTTCCCCACAACCCCACTACCAGAATTCTTCACCGACCCCGCACAACCCCTTACCTCCATCCGACATCCGCCGGCATCACTCTGTAGGTAATTCTCACCAATGTTCAGCTGTGATAAGTAGGTAACCCTAAAATCTCTAATCATATTATCTCAGGCTAAGTGACTCTCCTTAGCATCCACTTTATCTAGGATGACATTCATCAGAGTACTGGGATTCCCCAGAGGGCAGTGTTACAGATTTAGGCTCCACAGACGGCTGAATAGCCCTGTTAACCATTTGGGGACAATGGGCCATTTCTCGTACACTGCTGGTACTCGGCATAGTTCACATATCAACAACGCAGTACTCTTCCTCTTCCCCATATTCCGATTCTTTATCCACGTGTACCATTATAATACTAACATTGTTTATAAGAAACTTGTTCCATATCTACCATTGACATAGATTTTCTCTAGTTTTGTTCAAAATAAGAGCAGATTTAGTCTCGGTCCCATCAGTTTTAATCTACAAATCTGAAATCGCTACTCCTCACTTTTCATTTGTTCGTTAGCTTTATTCCAGTATAAAACCATAGAAGCACAACCCATAATACAATAACAGATCGTAAAAACATTACTATAAAATTAATCACGACTATATTACATAAATAAAACAATAACAATATGCACAATTCATTAGTAGCACGATCATCTGACTTGGGAGAATTACATACAACATCTCCAAAGACAGGTTGCTATTGCACCCCGGCCATAAGCATCTGTGCAAATCCTACCCACTTCAATACATAGAAATGTAGTGTCCCAGAGTAATGTCCACCGCAACGGAGGGGCGGGGGGATTAATCAATCCAAGCACGATGGATATGCTTGTATACAAAATTAACAGCATTCAGGCTACTGGTGGATTTGCAATAGTCCATAGCTTGCTCTGTGCGTCGTATGATGGAGACTTTAAAATTCGGCAGCAAGTACCTGACCCTCAATATTGTGTGGCCTTCACAGAGGAACATTAAGTGCACAATTGACTCTTCACCGTTGCCACAGACCAGGCAAGTAGCACTGTTAGACCCTTGCCAACTTCATGTAGCCTAGCCACCATCGGTGTGTTCATCCTAAATCCCTGTAAATATATTGCTGAGGTTATGTCTAGATACTCCTCAAACCCAAACTCTTGCTTATTACACAAATGCAACGTGCCCGGATTTAATCGGAAGGCAGACATCCTCCATTCTCTTCCTTGATAGCAATATGGCCGCTTTTTTAAATATACATTTGCTCTCGCTATTGATCCCAGACAGATTTAGCTAAAAACCACTTAGGTTCCGGGCGGTTAGCCATTGCTTCATATGCATAAACCATGCAAGAGCCTGACCTCTGTTTAACGATGGAATAAGCATGAATTGTAAGAGGATTCAATCCAGCACTACAGCTAAGTCAATGCCTAGTCTGGGATACTGAATGGAAACCCTTATTGATATATCTTTATGTCCAGTTCATGAGTTCTGGATGACTACCCCTATATAACACCCCTCTCTTGGAATCCCCCTAACCCCACTGAGCCAAGAAGTAGTTCTGTTTTGCAAGTTTAAAAGGTTTATTTGAGAAAAATTAAACAATATATATATATCACACTTTTATGATAAATTAATAATTAATATCACACTTCAGAACATGAGCAGTTAACAACAATGGGTAATGTTCTACTAACAAACTGATTTGATTACCCAGGAGTAGCATAAAGGATGAGGTAGCACGCTTGGGAATAGGAACAGAAGAATAAGGTGGTAGAGAATGCTTTATCTAGTTTCAGATGGATGCAATGTTGAATGAAAATGCAATACAGAAAATACTCAATATGATTTCCACAAAACAATGTAATCACTTTTCTCTGGCAATCCACTCCCCCCCTTATGCAATGTAAGTAAATGAAGGGGAGAGCACACAGTTCTTAGAAATGCAATCAAATGTAATTCAGTTCACCCCAGCAAGCTTAGACTACAGAAGTTTGAAACACTGGCAAAAGGCTTTGAATATGATGACAATGCAGTGAGAAATATGCTGAAAATGCTTTTAATTCCCTTCAGGAGGTTCAGGGTGAGTGGTATCTAGTTAATGAGTTCAGGCTCACTCTAGCAATGATTCAGGGATGGTTCTTAAGAGGCAAACGAAATTTAGCAGTTCAGGCAAAAGCAGCTATCTTTTTACAAGTAAAGAAATCGGGCCAAATCGCAAATCGTGGCAAAATTTGCGAGTGCGAGAATCGTAATTACGGCAAAAGTATAAGGAGTAGCAAGTCGGTTCCATGATTGTTGAAAAACTGAGATTCTAAGCTTTCAGAGAGGAAAGTTAAACCAAGTTCCTAGCACACACGGTTCCAGAGATACAGACGATTAAATAAAGGTAGTTTTCGGATTTGAAATTTTAAAAGTTCAAAGCGACAGGTTACAGCTTGCAGCTAGAAAATGACAGGTGACAGTTAGGAGGCAGTTCTGGTTAGATTAAAATAGTTTGGATTAGATTATTTTAACTAAGAGATTGGTTCTGCACAGTTCTGCTAGGTACTCACAATATATTTTTGAATTAGGCCTCGCCACGGATCTGGTCAGGTTTTGGACTGGACTCCGGTTCTGGTCTCGGCACTTCACAGTGATCTGGATCAGCTCTCTGGTTCTGCTAACAGCGGTCTGGGTCACTCTGGATCTCTGGCCCCTGGTTCTGGATACTGCTCTGCTTTCTCTGGGTACAGCACTGCTTCTGGATCTTTCTGCACAGATTTCTCTGGACCCAGCGCTGATCTGCACGGCTCCTGGATGCTGCTACCGCTGTTAGGTTTGCTGGATGCTGAGGCCTACTGAGAAGAGTTCTCAGTTTGTGGGTTTAGGCCCTTGCTTTGAGTTCTGAATCAAGTTCTTTGGAGTTTTAAAGTCTAAGTGTTGAATCTGGTATCTTCTGGATGTTGTATGGTCCGGCAGAGCGCGTTGCAGCAACTGGATTTGAATGTCCTCTCTAGCTTCCAGTGGCTCTTTTTATGTCTTTTGAAAGTGGGTGTGTGTGCAGCATCACTAGCCAGCCCCTCTTTCAACTGCCCATTGGTCAAGCTTTCCGCACTGCTTTGATTGAGGGAAGGAAATGTGTGTCATGGTGATGCTGTAGGTTTTATGGGTCAGAGGATCCTCCCCTGGTCAGTTTGCCCACAAATCTATATTTGACCTAAAGACATATTTCATAGATACACAGTGGTTTGAAATTACATGCACCCATCACATATCACATGAGGTATACTCTGTTCAAACTCTGATGTTTCTAAGAGCTTGCATTCAGAAACGGCAACATTTTGCGTTTTTTAACTGGTTTTGCAATATTGGTTTTTCATTAAAAACTATACACATATACACGGCCTGTCCATACATACTCCAGTAAATTCCCATGTCTCTAGCTTAAACACAGAGTCTGTAGTATACATAAATAGCAGGGTTTTGCCCCAGAACATCACACAAATTCCCAACTCGTCTTAAAACGTGCACAGAAAAATCACAAGAATTATGGTATCATTTAAATAATTTTGACAAGTCCGCACCATGAGTTATACATCTTTCTTAAAATCATATTCTGGCCAACAGTGGTGTGTCTTCCCAGGTCACATGGTGGAGAAACCAGTTTATCCAGTTTCTGCCAAGCTCAGAGACCCTGCCCCTCCGAGCTTCTGCCAAGTGGAAGCTATTTTACGATTCCCCCAATAAACCATCTGCCTGGGCCCTGGAAGGCCCATTGTTCAAGAGGAAGCCATTTATGGCCTCCCCCCAATAAACCCTCTGCCTGGGTCCTTTGTTTAGTCTCTAGCAGTCCCTTGGTAATTCAATCAGAGAGGGGTAACCTCCCCTCAGAAAGCAGCCAGGCCTGAGAACTGCTGTGGATCCAGTTTCACTCCAATTGGGGGGAAGTTGTCAGGCAGAATCCAGTTCCTTAAGCCAGGCCCCAGCTAATGTCACTTTTAGTTACCCAGTTTTCTGCATTCAAATAAAACTAACAATTTTTACATATGCAGCTAGAATGCTGATTCTAAGTTCAAAACTATGAAATTTTAACAGTGACAAACTATGTGGCAGTCACAAGTCTGTCCCTCAGTTTATTTACACATTTCGATTTTTGGTAATTTTAAATCCAGTTTCAGTTTAAGCCGCTGCAGACCTGTAGAGCTTAGCCAGTCTTGTTATAAACCTTCAAGTCACTTCAGAATATAACTTTACATTGTATACACCTCTCAGTAAGTCTTTCTTTGGCCTGCTTTGGGTTCATTTATTCAGTTTTACACAAAAGTCTGGTGGTTTTAAAACGCCGGCTTTCTGATAG
This sequence comes from Ambystoma mexicanum, assembly GCF_040938575.1. NCBI lineage: Eukaryota > Metazoa > Chordata > Amphibia > Caudata > Ambystomatidae > Ambystoma > Ambystoma mexicanum. The sequence goes on along the minus strand of NC_090929.1, from coordinate 960,358,342 downwards.
TGGTGAGTACTGGTAATGCAACCATTTTTGGGATTTAAGAAAATGAATTCCCCACAGTTCTAGGTTGCTTTTGGCAATCAGCATTGCCATTCCCAATGGTTTCAGGCTACTGTGTGGGTAGTCCAATGGTGGTTTTAGGCAGTGCCCTTCTGTGCCCATAACATCAGCAAAAATGGGTGGCAGCCTATTCTTCATGCATTTCCCTGGGCATTTTCTGGGAAGCTCTGGCCATCATGATGTTTTCAATGCCAGTAATGCACAGGTTTTTTTTTTTTGGTAGGGCTCGGATGCATGGGTAAAAACATCCCACAGAATCCATCTCTGTGCCACATTAACCCCAGAGTTCCACAGATCCTGACCTGATATAACAGTGCTTTTAAAAATGCAAGATCCATTATTGTCCGCAGATCGCTCTTCAGGTGGATCAGTGCATCTGGGGATCTCATAGGCGGCATTATTATGGTTTTTAGAAACTTGTTTTCTACCGCTGCTTGCTTTTAAGATCCCACAAATTGTTAAAAAAAAGAAAAGTAAAAAATAAAAAGCTCATTCGGAGGTCCCTGGAACGTTTCAGCTTAACAAAGCATTAGCCCCTAACAACATTTAGATCCTTCATACTTCTTGACTAGCACCCAACTGATAGCATCATCCTTGGGACAGTCAGAGTTGGAAACAAACAATGCAGATACATATTGGGTTGCTTGTGAGCCCAGCCTCGGGAGGATAGCTCAGGGGCAACGTGCTCTCCTTGGAAGCAAGACGACGCGGATCACCACACGTTCGATCCCTCGGTCCGCGCTTAGAAACCTCTGGGTATTAAACGCGTTATAAATAACATATCATATCATATGGTCATGACGCATATTTGTTGGCCCATTTTGCGTTGCCCACTGAACCTTAGGGAACTGGAAGTAGTTATTATAATGCATCCTTTGAAGGTCATACGACACCAATTGGCAAAGTTGCAGGCTTGCTCCAGATCCCAATCAGGTGTCCCCTTGGTTGTACAATCCCAGTAGCCTCCCCGGTTTAAATTTCTTTGATTTTGAAGTCATCCCAGCTTGCAGCCGGAAAGAGGTCTTCCTACAGCATTTGGAACTCCAGAGCGTGGGCTGGTGTGGCACTGCCTCACTTTCACTCATGTCTCAGCTAAGGGTCCAAAATGGTTCTTCTCCGATCTTTTCGCACCAAAGGGGGAGGCAAATGAAAAATACTGTAGCACTGCTAATGGACATCAAATTACATTTAGCCGGCCCCTGTTCTCAAAGCTGGGTATGAGGTTTGCCTGTACAATTGTATATTCATTACAATGAATCCCTTGCATTGGTGGTTTCAGAGGTAAGATATCAAAACACAACCCTGTCTCTACTAGAAACTGACTATCCTTGTCTGTTCTAGGCTGGGATTTGGAATACCGAGTTTTGCACCCTATGATTTTCATATGAATGTACAGTATCTAAGGGGCGTTGCCATGGTGTGAACCACAACCATGATCCGGTTATTGGGGTGCTAAAGAGACAGTTTATACAAGGCACATTTGCTGACACCGACTGGCTTAAAGGAATAATATTATCCACTGGTAGTTGTGGCGTTACTTGTGTGCTTTTTTATTAATGTATTCAAAAGTAGATTGCATGTTTATTTATATATTTCGAGTTATGTAACAACCCTTCATGTAAAAGAGTTGCACCAAAACGCCATTGGGTATTGCCTATTTTTCTTCTTGTTATACAATGGAGGTGCCTGGTTGTTTTCTTGAAGTCCAAATGTGTCACGAATATTTTAGCATAAGTAACAGTGGCAGTAAATGCAGAATACTTGAACTTACAAAGCAGAACAAACAAACGACTCTTTCTGCTCGCCTAATTACAAGGGAATTCTTAACTAACACCTGACCTCTTCCCTTTGAGGATATTCAATTTCCCTGACTCGTAAAGGCACAGTATCCATTCAATACTCTCCTGTCTTTTCTACAGGAGTATGGGATTGCATAAATTGCTATTTTGAATACTATTATTATAGAGAGATGGAAAAAAGGTTGCTTGATGAATCAATCACATTTTTATCATATCAGCTGATAAATGAATCTACAATTCTAACATATCATAAATTAAATTTCAAGATTTCGCAGCAAAATATTAAGACAATTAAACAAAGCTTAGACTCATAGTTTGTCTATGAACCTGTTGGAGGAATTGCCAGAAAAGGGCTGGTTCATTTGTTAACAGCCACCGTCAAAGGGATCTGTAGGTAAGAAAGAGATCCTATTGCTTATTAGTCTGCTCAAGACTGGAGTCGTGCCTATGGACTGACCGCAAGCAAATTTAGTGAAGAGTCTGGGAACATTTAGGAATGAAACATTGCTTTTCAACAGGGAAGCCACAAAATTGCGTGAGCCACAGCAGCATAACCCCATCGGAGGGCAGTTCTCCTGCCCGTCTTGATGCGTTCATCTGGGTGCCTTGCATGAAGGCAGAGAAACAGGATCTCTCATACAGTGGGAGTGTTGAGCACAAGGGAGTGACATGACCATGTGACCGGTACAATGCATGCTGGTGAAGGCCATGCAATCTTTGGAACCGTGGTGACTACCACAGAGCAACAATCAAGAGAGCTGGAGGCCTTCGTCTTGGGCATCATTAAGAGTTTCCCGGGAAACTGTGCTTATCGTCTCAACGCGTTTACAAAACTGCCCTGTTGCTCGAAGAATGAACATGTAGTCCTAATGTGAATGCATAGCTTTAAAAGAAAATGTGTTATAACAATCAAAAAAGGCAATAAAGAGATACAAAACATGAAAGCAAGTCTAAGAAGGAAAACTGGGGTGAAGGAAGCATAATAAAAAAATCAATCCACTCTGGGAGGTGCCGAGGATCACAGAGACAATGAGGTACTGCTGGAATAGAAGCAAACATCAGGGCTGTACTGTCCAGAAAAGGGGTCCTTCTTAAGAGCATCAATGATACATGCTGTGTGGAACACCGAATAGACTCCCATTATAGGAGCTGAGGCAAATGATCCAGCCACCGGCAGAGGCAGGATGCCGGGATGTCCTCGAATCGGTGAAACACTAAGCCTACAATCTGCAAGAGATCATGTATTAATGTCACAAACCTGGTGCCAGTGTAGAGGGGGCAGCACAACATGCAGGGACTTCCGATCACAGGAAGCTCTGTAGAGCTGATTGTGCTGTACGGCGGGAGACACAACACTAGCCGCTTTGGAAGCTGTCCCCAACCAGGTGACTACGCCAGTGTGGCTGATGGCAGCGCAGCACGCAATACTTAAGCTTCCCTTGTGGTGCACAGCACTTCTGTATCTTTTGCGCCAGGTAGCCCCCAGGCCTCTGTGGCAACCGGTTACGTTACGGAACACAACGCCTCTGCTTCCACCGCAAAGCATGTTCCGCAATGGGTGGCTTGTCAGCACCCAGCTGCGTCGCTCGAGGGATGCCACCACGGCACAACCGCCACTGTAGTCATGCAGTGGCAAAAACACACGCTGGCCCAAACCTAAAGCACCTCTTCTACCTCACAAAGTGTATGCCTGGTTGACGGTGGCCTGGAAGGAGGAAGGTAGAGGGAAAAAACTGTAAAGACATTGAATTACCACATGTATTTTGATGAGCATGTTCCTCTGGAGGTGTGCTACTAGGAGAAGTGGTGACATGGTAAAACTGAAGCTATTTAGTAACCATTGTAGGTTGCAAGAGGTCCTACGCTCGGACATGTTGTGTCATGTTATGCAGTGGCATAAGGAAGAACTTCTTGCATTGAAAAGCATTTCGTTAGTACTGGGTCGTCAGAGGACTCCCAACCAGAGGCAGGAAGCAAACATACAATGGATAACCTACAGGGGGAGATATACTGTTCTTACATTGACAGGGCTGTAAAGGGCATGGATTCTACTGGGCTGACTACAGGAGCTTGGCATTTCTTATGTTCTATCTATGTATCCATCAAAACCTGTTCTACTACAGGAAACGTTATTTGTCAATCTTGCTCCTGTGTACACGCGCATGCGCACTGGGATTTTGGCCAATGCTGCTCGAACGCCCCCTACCCTCATCATAAAGCCACTGCAGGATTCCGCCCAATTAGCCCTCAGGCTCACCAGAAGCGGCCCGTGAAATGGCAGGCCATGGACGGGTGAGTGCAGGTCAGGGCCGCGGCATGTTGGCAGAGCTGCGCAGGAAAACTGGCGCCCTGCCCTGGCTGTGCTTGGCTCCTGCCAGTGCAGCCTGCCTGGCACTCTGATTGTGCTATAAATCACCAGCGGGATAAAAGCGAGAACGAGAACGTCTTTATGTGCGAGTAACGTGCGTAGGAAACAAGAAACCCGCCTGCCAAGGCAGTTGCGCAACTGCTGGGGGGATTTCAGCTCTTCTGGGTTTGGATGCGCGCGCCTCCATCTGTTGGGCTTGCTCGTGGTTCTCCTCCGTTCGCAGCGGAAAGTCTCCTACTCCCTGCAGCTAGGCAGCCATCTGCTGCCTTCTAGAGCAGTGCTGCGTCCGCAACTTCAGGCAGCCTGCAGGCCCAAGGAGCAAGGGCTCCCGCATCTTCCAGAGATGAGCAACACCTGCTCGTGTCCCATTGCTGCATCAATTATTGCAGTCATTGGAATGCACGTTATTACCCACTATGAGGATGGGAGTTACTGGGTGGCTGGAAGGTTCTAGAACTAATGGCCTCTACTGCAAATTAGGGTACTAGTTAACCAAAAGCAGCTAATGGCGCTTGATTTTCTTCTTTGACTTGCCATCGCTGCCCACACTTTCAAATGTGGCTAACCTTCGAGAAACGTTTCTTGAGCCAAAGCAGATCTTGCTTTAATATCTAGGCCCACCCATCCCCCCTTATTCCCTCTTTCTGCCATTTTGAGGTTTTGTGAACATGTGTTGACTCTGTATGAAAGCTGATCACTGCAATGACCAAAAGGAGTACATTTCATCACCAAACATACTGATATTCACATCAGGTTTAGCATGTTTTTCTGTCATGTCCTCCTCTATCGCCCCTCCCTAGCTGGTTATGCCTGCATGCATAGGCACATTGATGACCAACCTTTTTGTCTTGTATGTACTTTCCCCCTTATGCTATTTATTGTTGTTAGATCATTCAGAATCTTCAGGGCATAAGGATGACGATGATATCCCCCTGTTCCCTTCCCGCCTTGAAGCACTTTGAGGCACTTCACCTGTGTATAAGCGCTTTACAAATAAACAATTACAATTAAATATGTTGATGATTTCAAAATGGGACTGAATAGTATTTGCATTTCTTCAATGCTCATCGTGCCCAGCGGCCGGCACATTAGCAGAAGTATGAACTTGAGAGCCAGGTACACTCTGATAACTAATTAATTATGGAGCCTTTATACAGTGCCAAATCACCACCGTAGTGGTCCCCACCCAGGATCCCCGGACCTTAGACTGCTTACAGAGAGAATAAGGAGATAACAGAGCAAGATCATAATATTGTGATCCACTGCTCACCTGAATCATGATCAGGAGGGGAATTCTAGGATGAGATTCCAGCAGGCAAGGACAGTGACATGGTTCTGCCGCTGTAAGTGAGGTGAAACTGCGACACCCTTCGCTATGAGAGCAACAACATTTCTTCTTGCACGGAGGCATTGCTGCTCTCTACCCGCCCGCTCTTGCTCAGGACAGGCCATGATGTCAGGAACTCTTATATCTGGATGGTGCCTCCTCTTGCGGGCAGAATATCGCACATCACATAATCTCACAGCTGTTCTGCGTGTGTGCTAAGTGGGCATGCAACCTGCACTCATTGCCATGTGTCCTGATTTCCAATGGTTGGTACCTAATGTTTCAACCACATATTGCAGTTTAACTGGCCTCGTCTGCCAGCTTCATATCCAGTTCAATCCATGTTGAACATGTTGCTCAAATGTCAATTTTTGCTCTGAAGGATCGGATAACGGTGCTTTTGCGACACGCTATTAATAGTGCAAAGTTGGCTGCAAATGTCCTAATCACTCTTCTCAATGTAATTTGGTTGGTGCAGTGCATTCACTGAGAACAAGCTGAACACCAGGTCTGGGCACCCTTATGCAGATGAATTTCAAATAATGTGCATTTTTAGAGTATTTGGAATTCGACAAACATCTTGAGCTTTTACCAAACTTTGTTAAGTTCGTGTAGAGTTCATGAATGGTGCAGGCTGGTAAAGATTCTGGCTCTTTTCTCCTGCCCCAGTGCACCGATCACATACTCATTCAAGTCATTAATGCTAAAATGTTGTGCTTGCTTACCTAATGTTGTACCTATGCTCCCATGAATACATGTACCCAGTGCCTTGATGCCTTCAGGTTTAGTGCATGTTGTAAATGAAATAATAAATAAATGATGCAGGTGCCACTAGATATAGGTGTTAGCATAGTCTAAGCGTGAGAGGACGATAGCCACGATTGCTGCGACTCTGTGTGGGAAGGTCAGTTAGGGGAAGATGCGTCCTAGATTGTGTAAGTTTAGGTTGCAGGTTTTTGTCACTGAGTTGATGTGATGTGATAGTGTCAGGTCTGAGTCCATAGTTCATCCAAGGTTTCTTACTGTGTTGCAGGTAGAGGGCGGTGGATCTAGTGAGTACAGCCATGGGGTGGGTTGGGGGAATATGGCAGTCTTCCCGCAGAATATGATCTCAGTTTTTCTAGGGTTGAAAAGGAGGTGAGTAGCAGTCATCCCGTGTTCGATTTCTGTGAGGCATGATGCGAGGTTGGGGCAGGTGGAGGAAGGGCCCTTTGGGATCTTGAAGACGATTTGGGTGTCATCTGCGTAGTTGTAACACGACAGGCCATGTGAGCGGATGAGAGCGGGAAGGGGGTTCAGGTAAAGTTTACAAAGCAATGAGGAGAGAGAAGCACCCTGTGGCACCCTGTGTGTAATAGGATGGGGAGTTGAGAAGAAGGGAGGCATGTGTATTATTTGGGATGTGTTGGAGAGGAAGACAGAAATCCACTCGAGATCTGCGTCCCTGATGCCAAGAGAGTGGAGTCTGTCCATGATGGTGTGGTGGTCAGCGGTGTTTAAGGCTACCGAGAGGTCGAGAAGAATTAGTGCGGCACACACTTCGGAGTCTGAGGTTCTTTTGAGATCATCCCAGATGGAGAATAGGCATGATTCATTTTCCTACTAGTAGGGAGTTTGGAGTCAGAGAGAAGAGAGAAGAGAAACAAAATGATTTTTAAGATAAGTACGGAATATGTCAAGAGAGTTACTGATTGAACCTCAGAGATGCATCCCTACCTACCTCTGTTGCATGATAGTTGCTTGCTCCATCTGCACAGATGTGGCATTGAAGTAGCTGTGTCACTTGGGATAGTAGTGGTACAGGCAGGTAGCGTAACTACAGGTTCTTGGATGTATAGTCAGCATTCAGATTTTAGTCAGCAATCATGCACCCAGCTTGCATTTGGACTGGAGCACTGCTTTAAGTGGGACGAGAAACTAAGGTTGCCCTAACGAGGCATGAAACAGCAACACCTTGGCATGGCATAAGAAGTGCAAGTTACTAAAGCACCTTTAGAATTGATGTGCCCCATGTCACTAATGCAGTTGCCTGACAATTGTGGTTGTATTTTCAATCTATTACAATATATTCCTGGCTTTACTAGGAGAATACATATTCAGATAAAAAGGGAAATCAAATGAACAAAGGCCAGTGCACGTTTAATTCTTCATAAGATACATCATGGTATTAAAGTGCCGGATGCAGAGATGTACTGGTATGGTAGAGAAGAGACTTGCCCATCCCGGGAAAATAGTCCTAAAGTGTAATATGCCCACTGCCAAAATCTGTGCATAGCATCCAGTGAATGCTCACTCCACAAGCGCAGCAGAAGAGCGGAGCTCTCACCCGTACTATCGCAGCCTACCCCCAAAATGTGAAAAACATTCTGTCCAATTTGCTACTCAAAACAAATATTCAATCCTTCTTCCCTTCCAAGGTATAATATGTTTTTTACCAAAACAAAGGTTTTTTTTCTACCACCAATCTGTAAAATCAGTTACCAGTTATGTGTTAGCGTATCTCTTAATGACGTTCGTGTTTCAGTGCATCCAAGCATCGAAGGTTAAGCCTGGCTGCGGCACAAGCAGCGGCATGTCCGGGACGATGGAGCTGCACATTAGTGAATGACCAGGCATGGTCGAATGCCAAGGCTGGATTTAAAACCGTAGGAACCCAGGCGAGGAAGGACCCTGCCCACTTAAAGCCCCACTCATAAGTTACATTCTTCTCCAATGTTTGGCTAAATGTGTGGCCGAAAGAACCCCTTTCCATGTGTTCATTAGCTATCCCTGTTGCATTTTACAGCTGAAGGAAGACGGTGTTCCATTTACTGTAGTTTCTTGTAAATGGCAGGCTGTGGCTCTTCCTGGGAGTAATGAGGATACTGGGTGGGATCTGCTTAGCCCACAGAGGCCTCCAACATAACAAACAAGCCTTGGAACAGCAGAGGTTACGCTGCATAGCATAGCATCTTATGAATCGGGCTGATTATGAGCCCATAACATGTCATAGGGCCTCATTACGAGTGTGCCGGTCCGGTAACAACGGTGCTGGTAAGCTACGGGCACCGTTGTTACCAGACCGGCACACTTCGAATTCTGCGGGCGGGTGCCTTTCTGCCCACCAGCTCTGACCTAGCGGGCGGAACGGCACCCACCCGCTGACTTTGACGGAAGCACCAGCACCGTTGCACACAGTGCCGGTGCTTCCGTCCTCCCCAGTCCAATGGGACTCGAGTGGGAATGGGGAGTCATTTTTTCCACCGCCCGGCAATGGGGAATTACCAGCACTGTAAGTCCCCCATTGCCGCCCACCGGAAAACAAATGACTCTGACGGTAGCCATGGCAGTTTTTTAAAGGCACGGCTACGGCCAGGGTCATAATGAGGCCCATAGAGACCAGGTCATCTGAGGTGGCGGAGGACAGTGGTGTAAGTTCGCAGGACATAGACATTCAGTTTTAGTTGCTGTCCTCTTTTGAAACGCTCTGGATGTTGTGCATGCAGTGGTCAATTTGTCCTTTTTGCATAGACTTTCATAATAGCCTGGCAGTTAAACGGTTATTGCCTTGAACAACATTAATGTGGCAATAACATCGACACATCCAAACACTTGAAAAAAGGCATTTGGAATTTAGTTTCTGCTTTTTTTTTTTTTAAACTGTATGTTCCTTCGTTAGATCTACCATAGACCCCACGCGAAAACAGATTTCTGCCCCCCCCTCTCTCCGGCAAAAGACTCGGAGACAGAACAGGATAGGACCGGCCACTTGTCTATAAGGTTGTGCGGCTGATAGTGTTCACTGCACCGTCTAGGCTATGTCTGCCTACAGTGCTAGTCACAGATGTGAAGGCTAATCCCCGCCAGTGCTCCCGATAGCCATGATGATGGAAGGGGTAATGATGTACGAGGCCCCTGAACCAGGAGGGTAATATCTTTCAGCCGAGGACAGTGTTGGAGCCTGGATTCACCTCGACTACAGGAAGAGGGGACGACAAATTGATTAGGTGTGGCCGAGCCTTTGCAGCTGTTCGACCTCATGTACAGGGGAAATTAGTCATTTGTCGGGTGTACAGACCGTATTGAATTAGGTATAGTCTATGAGCAGAGCGAAACAGAGGAGCATGCATGGAGTCCGTGGGGCTGTTGCGATTTGACTTCCCATCCTCTGGCTGCTGTCGAGGGCCCATCAACATGCTTTGGCACTGGGCTACCAACACTGCAGGGATTGTATTGATTACACTTTGTTGGCTACCCTTGCCCCAATCAGAACATCAAAGGTATGTGCCTGTACGCTGCAGATGTTTGGTACACGCCTGTTATGGGTTCCATCCCGGGGGCTGCTCAGCTGGGGTATGAGAGTGACAGCTGAACTCATCTCCATCCGGCTAGGTCCTGTCTTAGTCCATCTTCATGATAATGGTCTCTTAAAGTGCTTTAAATGGTTCTCAAAGTGCTTTGAGGCCATTCAAAACCTACCGAACATGCTGAAAACACTTGTAGACTCTTTTATTCAAGCATGGTTACTCACGGTCATCATTATTTATTTATTGTGATTCATGCATGTCAAAGGAACAGTTTGCTTACGGGATAGCACAAAGGTGGTATCAAAACCACAGGATAGCGTAGACAATAAGGGGCGCCATTTCACATTTGGTAAAGGTGACAAGGTCAGAAACGATTCCATTCACAGCAGTTAGAAATTGCCTTCTGGGAGTTATTAAAGTGCAGATTGACTGATGAGGGCTTATCAGCCATGGATGGTCTGCATTTAAGATTGCTCATCCGTGAAATTTTCATTGAGGAGATCTCTTCTCCAGAACTCTTCAGCGGTCCAGGAAGTTCTATTCCTGTCGTCATTTCATCGCTCAGGCCCCCATGACGCGTTGAGTCTCATGCCTGCTCTTGATCTTTTCCAGAGCGTCATGGGCAGTTTCTTTGCGGTTGATGATCTCTATGTTCTGGGTGGCATGTAGAGTGGTAGATGTTTTGACAGGTACCTGGTGGCTTTGCAGTAACTTTTGCAGGCGGTGCAGAGAATGTTTAGTTCGCACCTTTGCTTAGAAGGAACCCATTTCAAGTACTGTTTTGCTGCCGTAATGGGATCCTATTTTTAGGCACAATATAAGAGTGGCTGCTCCGGTTCTGACCAGTAGCATTTGTTCGATCAGATGCTTTGGGAATGCCAATTTATAAGGTGTTACAATAATTAAGCTACACAGAACAACTGTCTGTGGTTTCTTCCAAGGCAAGTGTTGTTCGTTTTGAGGATCTGTAGTTGGAGGTGTGTGTCTTTGGTAAGCGTATTGATTTGTTTGGGTTCAATACAATTGCCCGGTGTATTGCTTTGTTAGAGTGCCCTTCTTGAGGACTTCGAGTTTGAGGCCATTTAAATTGGACTTCAAGCTTTGGCTTGTTCCGAAGTTTAAGATCCCTGTCTCCCTGAGTTAAAGCAGAGTTTGCTGGCCACCATCCACCTCTGCATTGTGGCGAGGCAATCGGCAGTGGTAGTGTTCTCTGCCTGATTGAAATGTGTCTTGGAAACTGGTTGGATGGTGTCTGCATATAATTGGAATTAGTCATGTCGCCAGCGAGCCGTGTGTAGGCGTTAAAAAGCCGGTGGCACAAGATGAACCTTGAGGTACTCCATATTGCATCGGGGTGTATTTGGACAGTTATTGGCCAAGTTGGCCTTGGGCTGCCCTGTTCTTTAGCCAAGGATATTACATGGGAGAAAATCAAATCTGTGAGACATTGGCTGTCTAGAGAGGAAGTGGCACCACAAGGAGAAATTAGTGGAGTGAGGGACTGAGAGTAACAAGGGGAGTACAAAAAGAGGTGACATTTAGATGAACAGAAAGAAGAGAATCAGCATAAATGTGCCATAGTGGCTGACCAATTACAGAGGAGTATGAAGCACAATCACTGTGCAGTAGCCTCGGATTGAGAAACCCATTTTTCATCTCCAGGCCACAATGAGCGGGCCCTCCCATTGTTTATTTTCCGGGTCTTACCAGATTTTATGAAAGTTCACCCATTTCCTATGCAGTCTATCCTCTACTCAGCCCTGGTTCGCACTTCTACTGCCTGATCCCATTTTTGCCACCTCCACTTCAGCTGATCCGCACTGCAGGGTGCTTCGTCCATCATGGCTCTCTAATACCTTCCAGCTCCTCCCTCATGCCTCCTGCTTCTAGTCGCTAACTCTGTCTTCTGCTGGTAAGTCACTGGTCCTGCCTCCCTTGTCGATGGCTGCTTCACTCGTTTGGTAACCCTGGTGAGCACCTGTGAAACAAAGCCCCCACTCCCCCAATTAGTACCCCGCCCATGTCACATCCCCGGCATGACCTTTAACACCTGTAACAGCGCTGCAGCAGACCATGTTAAAGGGCCGAGCAAACTTTGCCCTCAGGCTGTTATTTACTGTTAAAGCCCACTGACTCGGGGGTTATTGCTTAAACATTAGAATGTATGGCTACATTCTATATACAACTGTGGGGTGTTCTATATCACATTAATGAACTGTTGTGGTGATAAGTCACAATACAGAATCTGAGGGACTCTAAATCAGAATAGTCAGCTATGAAAAACACAATATAGAAAATTGGTTTTGTAAGTCAAGTGAACTGTCTGTGAATAGCTCTAAATAACAGTATCTGAGAAAAGGCACCTCTAAATCACAGTATCTAGCTGTGAGCTTGTTAAATCACAATGTAAGACTGTGTCCAGCTCTAAATCACAATAACTGACAATGAGTGGCTACATCACGTGATCAGTGGGTTTAAATCACAACATCCGAGACTTGGCAGCTGGAAATCACAGGAGGCCTGAAAAAGCACACTATATGCTAGTGGGAACTGTAAATCACGATAGCCATTGGTGGGCGACTCTAAATTTCCGTCCAATGGCGGGCAGGTCTCGGGTGCAATATCACACGGTAGTTTGTCATGTTCGAAATCACAATCCTATGAAGTGTCACTCTAGGTCCCAGTGTGTGACAGACACAGCGGGCCCGATTCACAAAGGCTCGGCTCTGTGAGCAATGCAGAGTGGGTGCACCGTGCACTTTTTTCATTTTCCCCATACTGTGAAATGTGCAGGATGCAGAGTTCACAAATGTGAGCCGCTGCTTTTCTTAGGGCGTGAAACAATGCAAATGTCCAGTGCCCCAGAAAAGATTTGCAAGTGGGGGTATTTCACTACCTATTTTTTAAAGTTGGCTGTAAAATTATTTTTTGGGGAGTAAAAATGTAAGTCCAATTTACAATCGGAGTATTTTATAAGCGGGCAAAAATATGTTTATACTGGAAAAAGGAAATGTTTTTGTTACAATGATTTCTTTGCACCTAGGCAGTGATAATAATGGTTTCTTCCTACGGCACTAGTGCAATACTGCTGCAAACATATCCTTGTAGCTTTGTGGGTGAAAACTATTTTTTGTTGAGAGTATTTTTACTCACTATTTTTATTTTTTGCTAGTATTTGCCTATTTTATGGAGTAAAAGTGCCCTATACACCCATTCGCTGGAGGGCTGCAAATATCACTGTCAAACGGTGTCATATAGGGGACAGGTGCAATTGGTATGAATTGGCAGTGATGTACCCTTGTGCAAAAGGGCATTCACTGCGCATCCCGGCAGTATGGCGTCCAGGTGTATGTGGTGACTTGCATTTGTGCGGTTTTACTCTGTCTGAAAATCTGCAACCCTCTCTCACTGTGACTGGTAGGAAGCTAGTTGAGTAGTGTGTAAGGTGACTGCGGTAGTGCTGGGTAGGCGTTCCTACGGCCCCCCGCCCCCATAGTCCAGCTTGAGTGTAGGTGTGTTGGTTGAAGTCATCTAGGTATAAGACCATCCGTGGGCGGTGCAGTGTGTGTGATGCCAGGGTGGTGCTCTCCACATGATTTGTGTGCTACACCTGTGCATTCAAGTCATTCATGGGCCAGTGCTGGCCCTGCAGGGAGTGTGAATTTATTGGAGTCACCGTATGTAAACTTGCAGGACAGGTTTATGAAACTGCCAAATCAGGCAGAGATAGGTGGTCAACCTCCATTCATCCAATTACATCTGAACGCTATTGACTTTCTACCATTGATTGCTCTGGCAACTTTGTTAACAATTTAAGGCAGCAGTATTCAAACTCTGGGCACGAACCGCTGGGAGGCCGTGGCCTCATTAAAAAAATGCTGTCTACTATCTAGAGTCCAGATTCCAGACTCAAAAAAATAATGTGAAATAATTCATGGCATCAGGGGTGTAAAATTGGAAATAATGTAATGGGGCATGTAGACAGTGTCAACATTACCTTGAGGATTTTGGTTTTATCGGGTATAAGAGAAGCTGAATGTGGGTTTCTCAGTGGATATTTCCATATCAACAGCTTCAACAAATCATTATCATAATTATTATTTTAGTTTGGCTCTTAAAGCCAAACTGGACCCAAGATGGCAAAAGACTCGCAATAAACCATTTGCCAAAGCACAAACCTGTACCTGCCATTCTGCCTCCCCACAATAAAAACCTTGCCTTTCATCATGCCTTTCTGACCCCAAAACACAAGGCCCATATATTGCATCCTGCCTGCCCACCCTCCAAAACATAAACTCAACACTGGCATCCTGCCTTCCCACCACAACTCTCAGACCCCCAACACAAAACCTATATCTTTAATCCCAGGTTTGGCTGATACTGCCCATTGAAGTAAAATCATCTTCTAAGGATCACAGGTTGTAGAAAAATGGTGAAGCCTGGATATTAACCCAATCTCCACTTTAGAAACTTTAAAACATAGCTCCTCTGCTCTAGCAATACAACTATGGGCCTCATTACGAGTCCGGCGGTAACCCTGCCGGTGCTTCTGGTGGGTTGCCACCAGACTCGTACCATTTTACCGGCACCTAGCTTCCCTGTGCCACGGGGACATTACAAGTACCGGCGAGCCGGGAAGCTAGGTTCTGGAAAATGTTAGTCCCCATTTCCGTGCAGTGCGATAGTTACCAACGGTGCTGGTGCTTCCGTGATGAGTATAACTACCGGTGACGCAGCGCCTGGCAGGGTCAGACCTGTCGGGCACAGCGGCCCCGGCAGGCAGACTCAGAGTGTGGCGGTCCGGAAACAAGAGGGCCGGTAAGCTTCCCTGTACCGTTGTTTCCGGACTGCCACACTCATAATGAGGCCCATAGAGTTAATGTTTCAATTTCAAGAGCTAAAATAATACTCTGTTTTCATCGTATTTCTGATATTCCAAACCCTACTAAATAGCTGTGGCTGTTTAAAAAGTATATTTCATAATGTTCTCTTTGGGCAAAAGAGTCATCATACCCTGTGCACTTGTGAAATACTGCAACATTATATTCCGCCTCTTTAAGTTCTAGTAATCTTGGGAATTGCTTCTTAGCATACTGCGTGTAAGTAGCATTCTCAGTTTTTAGAACATAAATGCAGCAGCTGTCACCGATGTCCAGTAAAAAATACCATGCCGCCCCCCGCCCCCAGTGCCAATTGAAAACTGTTTGGCTTTTTACACAATTTTTTAAAAAGTATTCTCTAAAATGCAACATTTTTTTTTAATTTGTTTATTGCATTCAAATTGATCTAACAATTATTATTTTGCAAAAGGAAAGCACAAAAGAGAAAAAAAAAGAAAAAACACAAAACAAAACAATCTTGTCGTGTACATAATGGGGCACAGACTTTTTGAGAAATATGGTAAAAATGAACTTCAAATAAATAACATCAAATTCCTATAACAGGGACTGTCTCCACAGAGGTATCTGCAAGAAATTGAACAGGTGTGATTATGTTTTTTGTTCTATGACCCTGCTTTAACACGTTCCACCACAGTGGGGGGTCCGAAATCACAAAGTCTGAAAAAAGAGGTCTGAGGTATTTTGTACGAAGGTCTTTCAAGGCTGGACACGCCGTGAGTAGATGAACAAGAGATTCAATTTCAAAGTGGATTTTACAGTGTCGACAATGGTCTTCCTTGTACAAGCCCCTTATTGCCTGGATCGCGTTTGTTGGATAAAGATTCAGACGCGCCCTCATGAATTGATCTCTGATCCTTTTATCTGGAAATTGTTTCAAGTAGGCACGGACAGTGTTCAGTTTACAACTCTCAGTTGGTAAATATGCTACAGAGTGATAACTGTTGGCAGTTTCCAGAGTTTGAATCAAATCATGGATTTGGGACCATTTGATCTAAAGAGCTTTCAGTTTCTGCAAGGCATGTCGTCATTTGTAAACAGCATCCCTGCAAGGATACGTTGTTCTCCGGCATCATTTCACTATGGATCATCTCCAAAGTTACTGGTCTCGGCAGAGAGCAACACTTCCCATATGAGGCCAGTATATTCCAGGTGACTATACATTTCAATGCAGCATTTTAACACATTATTTTAAAATAATTGCAGGGGGCTAATCCCCCCAAATCCCCCTTGATTGGTTCGGGCTCTCTCGCTATGCTCAGTCGCTATGGCATATCTGGCGAAATATTTATGCCCCTCCACTTAAGAAATTCGCCAGTCACCACTGGCCCTGGGACTGTGCTGGGAGCAGTGTGGGGGGTGGGGCCCAGGGAATGTGGCAGGAGCAGGGTGGGGGTAGAGCCATGGGATAGTGGTGGGAGCAGGGTGGGGAGAGCCCAGGGACTTTGGCCGGAGCTGGGTGGGGAGAGTCTAGGGTCTGTGGTGGGGTGGGGGAAGACCAGGGACAGGGCTAGGAGTGGGATGAGGGAGTCCAGAGACTGTGATAGGAGCAGGTGGGGAGCCCAGGGACTGTACTGGGAGCAGGGTGTGGCGATATCGCACGATAGTCATTTGGACCTACTGTCCATTTGGCATTTCTGGGGGAGCCTGACCTGCCTACATTTTGCTCAGGGGGTCCCAGGCCAAAAAGGTTTGAAGAGCACTGATTTAAGGGCTTGTTTCATGTGAACGATACATTTATATATGTGGGTGTCAATGTAGTGCTTGGACCTCTCTAGTGAAACTTGAAGGTGCCGAGAGTGAAGGCAACCGAATGTGGAATGGACTAAGAAGAGAAAGTAGTAAAGGGGTAAAGGCAGCATCATATAGTATGTATGAACGCTTCTTGTATAGTTTTTAGTGCCACGTTCATGCTGCTTCACACAGCATGGGATAAAAAAAAGGGGGAATGGGAGGGATCGAAGGGAAATAACAGAGATTGAATAAGGGGAGAGAGAATCAGGTGAGGAGGAAAAGGAAATCAAAGGGTGACAGCCAAAGGAATAATCCAAAGGAATAGGGCTGGGCAGTGGCTTGGAACTTAGTAATGGAGCACGTCGAGAAGGAGCCTTGGACTGAGTAACAGTGTACATTACCTTACTCTGTTCCTGGTGCACCCATTTTGTTGTCATGCATACATCAGCATTCCAATGGCCTGCACTCCTGGCCAGTGACAATACAAGACTTACATCACAACATCTCCTTCCATACAAAAGCACACATCACAACACCCATGCTTTATACATATTTACTTGTGGTACTTAATGTGTTATTTTCCTCTGTTTTTGTTAATCAATGTCTTTATTTTACATGAATTCGATGAAAATGATCTTAAATAGGCCAACAAGCAATTAAGTTATACAACGAGCACTCTACAAATAATAAACATTGATATGAAAGATAGCAAAAATGTTATATACACATAGCACCTTTTTTAATTTAGCGTGAGGAACGGGCTCCTTCCACACACCCTCCACTCACATATAACCCAAACACTATTGCACAACACTGCTACCATAACAATGAAGCTTCCTTTAATGACAACAATTTGAACTGAAGGTTCCCACATCAATCTCGATGTCCTTAATCGCAATCCACACTGATTAGTTCATAGTTTACCTCTACTTCGCCCATCCACACGCCATTCAGACATGGGTGACAAACAGGGTCTTGTCCACCTGCACATAACTTTATTGGCCAAAATGCACACACGCATAATAGCACCTCCAAATTCTCCCAAATTGGGACTCTGGTCCCTGCGAGGGCGTTCGACCAGCATGCGCGTGGAGACCATAATTATGGTGAAAGGCGCTATACAAATGACACAATTAATGGCTGAATGAATACAAGATAACCCAAAGGATGGAACTGAGAAGGAACACAAAAACAGAAGATAGAGGAATGATGAGAAGAAATTACTTTGTGTGTGTAGTCCTTGTGTCTGCTGTGCTTCAAAGGGCTGTTTAATTCAGGAAGAAGGTAAGCAAATAAACAAGGCAAATAAATGTAGGTAAACCCAGTCTGAGACTCAGGATGCTCTGCTTATTGGTTAAAATGTACAGTTGCGAAGGTACAGCAAGCACAATGCGTATTAGCACACAGTGTGATCTTGTGCAAACCTTTTCAGTTCAGTGTCCTTCAGGTATTCATTTGCATGACAGATAAAGGGACGGCACAAGGATTTTTGGGGCATCACGGGAAGTAAATGTTGGCAACACTTCTCATGTTTGTTTCTCATAGGGGCAATTTGGCTTCCCCCGACTATCGGCGACTCGGGTGGGCCGAGCAATTCCACATCATAGGACCAGCCCTGATCAGAAAGGGCATAAAGTCAATAATTAAGGCCTTCCAACAAAATTGGTGTGCCCGAATGGCGGATTACAACTTGTTATTCCTTCCTTAAAGGGGGATTTCTGCTGCGCTAACCCCAGTTCACTTTTGCAGCATTTTTCCCCTGATTTTATCACAAATTGCATCTTCGTGATCCAGGAAATTTTGCTCCTTTTCATCAGTAGGTTTTTTTCATGACAAGCTATAGATCTGTAAAGTCCGCCTGAAGGTCAGATGTCTGAGCAAGGAGGGGTGAAGGCAGAAAGAATGGGGAAGAAGACACCAATCGCAGGCTGTACAAGAGTGCAGAGCTGTAAAGGACACAAGAAAAGGGATTTAAGGGGATAAACAAAGGAAGCAATTATTAGAAGCCGCAGATCGTTACCGCGTAAATGCAGTGTGATTTGCCTTGTTTGGGCCTAACCTTTTTTTTCCTCTCCCTCTCCCCTTTTTTCTTTTGTCCAAACAAAATGTAGAAATCCCATTACTGAACTGATTTGATCAAACTGTTTGACTGCGGGCAGCTTTTCCCGGAGATCAATTATAGATATTGAGGAGAAGACCGCGCTTAGCACGGTGAGTTGGGAATCGGGGGCGTCGGCCAGTGCCGCGGGAAACAGCCAGGAAGTGTCGCCCACAGGCGAGGAAGCGGATTAGAATCGGCTTTTGTGCAGAAATCCCACTGTGCCAAAGTGATAGGTGTTTAAGGGGCCTATAGGCGAGCGCACGCGCGGTCCCCACTCACTGCATTGATATCTAAATGTTAAAAGTGGCAATGGAATGAAAGCAGGCGGGCGCATGCGCGCAGAAAAAAGGGCTTCCTGAATG
Source organism: Ambystoma mexicanum (assembly GCF_040938575.1). NCBI lineage: Eukaryota > Metazoa > Chordata > Amphibia > Caudata > Ambystomatidae > Ambystoma > Ambystoma mexicanum. Next base: position 960,339,410 of record NC_090929.1, on the reverse strand, counting down.
AAAGCAGGCGGGCGCATGCGCGCAGAAGAAACGGCTTCCTGAATGAAAGCAGGCAGCGCATGCGCGCAGAAGAGGGCGGCTTCCTGAATCCTGCGTGCCTTCTCTTTTTCTTGCTGGATTTTTATGCCATCCATCCCAGCCCTGTCTGCATTTAATGTGTTCATTCATGGGCATAGCTCTCAACTCACCCGCTTTTGGCGGGTGTCACCCGCCTTGCAAAGGGCTGACTCACCCGCCAAGTCTCCTGCACCCCCATTCATTCCAATGGGCGTCTCACCCGCCAGACACAAAATCGGGTGATTTCACCCGCCTTTGCGAGACAAATGGTTGAGAGCTATGCATGGGCCAGTATATCCAGTGTTGGAAGTGGAAAAAAAGGAGCTTGTGGTCTTCTGGCTGCGTTCAAAAAGGAGGTATTGGGATGGTGGGATAGATGGGAGGGGGTGGCTGGTTGGGAATGAATTGCAGGAGAGACAGGGTGATGCAGGTCGCGGCTTGACCGTTGGTCTGCAGTGTTCAATGGATCTTTTTTGTACTGTGCCCAGACTTGACATTGGCTTGAATAATAAGCGAATGGCACTGCATTCGTCATTGACAGAAATATCAATACAATATATTCATAAATAGAAATCTTTGATTTATCTGTGTTTGCTAATTAAACAAGATACTATTTGACACATCTTTTTAGAACCTTTTTTATTATATGTGAATCATCATTTACACTAAAACACACAATTACAAATATTGTTTAAACATATTTTGATTGGCAATAAAATGTAAACTGTGTGGGGGTCTGTACATTGGCAGTAGGTTAAAATGTAATTTTCCTACATGAATAATACAGGAAGTTCATCTATGACAGGTGACAGTTTAATGGTAATTTTTAATTACTTTATCTTTTCTCTTAATGAATACTTTTACTTTTAAGGAACAGTAATTGAGCAAAACAGAAATTCTTTACTTTGAGCCAGCCCATACCCATACCTTAAACACAATACACTTGGTAGTTGCCAGTAATAATCTGGTTGTAGTCAGTTTAATCGAATCCAAGCTTTGTCACAGACAAAAGATTTGGCTTTTGTGTAGGCAATGGATAGGCATTATTACTGTCATAATGGTACTAACTGACCATAAAATGTGATTATCTAGGCATACGAGTGACTTATGCCTATCTAATAACTCAACGCAAGCCAAGACTGTTCACTTTGTCAATGTATGTTTAGGCAGGTCCTCAGTGCAAGGAACATATATAAATCAAGTGGTTGAATGCACATTTAAGACATTTTTATTAAACATATAACACTTTTGTGGATGCAAGTAAGCCCTTAACTCTTAAAACTTTACAGACTACTTAGTAAAACCATCGGCAGTCCAAGGTTTGATAGAGCTAGCTCAAAGACATCACAGGAGGATGTGTTTTGGGCGGGAGGGATGAGACGGTAGTGGGTGGAAATGGGGACCAAAATGGAAATGGGCAATCAATGGGCTGGTAATTAACTAAACCGCTCCCGCAACTTGAGTTTTTCCTTACATGCCCTTGCCTTCATAGCTTTACTCCAGGGCAATACATTCGGCCTATAAGCACTCCCTAATAGCCGAAACTAAAAATGGACTGAAGTAAAACTATGGTGCAAGCAAAGCTCTGTGGTTGGGTGTCCCTCTGGTCCTTGCCCCTCTGTTGCTTGGCTGTTCTGGTGAGTCACTCTTCTTTGGTCATTGGCGCCGGTAAACCCCTTGACTGGTCCATGACTCCCTGGTGAGTCAGTGTCAAAAACAAACTGAAGGAAAAGGTTTCCATTTTCTGTGTTCTGTTTCAAATGAACTTTAAAAGCCTCAAATTCCCACGCTTGCAATGTTGGGTCAATGCAGTCACGTTTGCTATTGATTTCAGAAAGATATGGTAACAATAGCTGCTTCAAAATCACTCTACCTCCCACCCTAACTGAAAATACATCGCAGCACACAACCTGTGCACCATCAAAACACAGGTTACAAAATAGAACACACATCATCTGGATGCAAGTATATTTACTAAATTTCCCTAAACACCAAAACGAACCCATTGCAGATGCACCAAAACAATTCCCCACAATCTTTAAGCAACACTCTGACAGACTCACAGACAACCACACAAACAAGTAACCTGGAGTGCAAATTAACTATTGCACAAGACGGCTCACAAAATATCTAAAATGTACACTGCATAGAGCCCTGGTGCACCGCTACTACACTAGTCTCCATCCCCACTGCTTGCAGATCCTGAAGCTCCTAGAAAGTGAGGAAATGGCAGCAGGTGGGCTATAAAGAAATGCAATAAAATAGCATTACAGAACCTATCAAAGAGTTTCACTCATTCCCCTGTGGGGTAGTACTCTGCATGGCCCAAGCAACCTCTGTGACGGGCAGCAACATGAGAGAACATTAATGTTGGCTCTGCTTCAGCTAGTGTAACAGAGATTCTAGTGTAGCAGCCTAACTGGCTGCTGAGACTATGTATTTGCCTGTCAAATCAAGCGAAATAGGACTGAGGTTAGGTCAGTCCCCCAATACTGACATTCTAGGTGACGGTTGTTGGGTCCACTAACAGAGGTGCATGAGTTTACACTATTTTCTTCCTACTCATTAAATTTGTCCACTGTAAGGGTGTCGTTTTTTAAAATAGCGTGATTAAGTTCACACAATTTGAAATAAGGACTCCAATTATTGCAGTTAAATCAGATTGGGATTAAATAACTGACCAGGATTACACACTTTGGCTAAACAGTGAAACAGTGAGTTTAAACCACTCTGCAAATTTGACCATATACCTTCCAACCTTTACTTGATATGAATATTTAAGTTTTACGTTTTGGATTTCAAGGCCTATAATAATATCGTTTTATAGAATTTACTTACAAAACACACAAATTGCATAGTAAATCAACATGACAACATGTCAATATTTATAGCAACGTGTTAATGAATAAAAGAATGTAATTGTGGCTTTAATTTTCGCATCCTGAATGGTAAACTATGAGTGCCAGAATGCAAGACAATGCAAAACTGACAAATCTATCTAAACCCATTGAACTTTCAGTGTTTTACGACACACAATAATTACGTTATGTCATAAACTCGGGTATATATGGATATTCTTTATTACAAACCTTAAGATCATTGTTATTCGTGATGTTTAGAACATTTGATTTGTGGCATATAGCAACTTCATTGTTTTGCATGTCAGGCTAGTAGACATCATGGATATAAACAAATCTTGAAAAGGGTGTTTTGTGTTGCTCACTTTAACTATCATAGATTAGCAAGGTAACTGGTGCCTTACAAAGTCTTTCAGTTGGAAATGGTGCATCATGCATATGAAAGGCTCTGCCAATGATAAATGTGTTTGCAGGTCGTTAATGTGCTCAGGCTGCAGAGCCCCACAGGCGGACGCTTTGTGTGTGTCTATGCCTGGCCGTGGTATGGGAAATTGGCAGTGCTTGAATATCCTAAAATGTGTTAACGTTTTGATTCTCCATGTTAGCACTCTGCCTCAATTTCACAAGTGGATTTGACAGTAAAGAAATTGTGTATATTTGTAATGCAAACCAGAGTATCTGAGTCGTTAGTGTGACATAGGCCTACACATGTTGAAGTGGTGAGATTTTATTTCAGGGCAGTGTGGCGTACGATCTGGAACATCTCAAGGAATGGCATCAGCACAAGGCTCCCCAGGGGGCTGGGGTTCTGCAGTTGTGCCCAATGTCTGACATTTCTCCAGGGTGCTTGGGTGCTGCAGCATCTTACTGGGTGCTCATTTTCTGTTCTCCAGAGGTGGCAGGGTTCTGCAGATTCTCCTGGTCTAGTCAGACTCAACAGACTCTCCTCAGGTGCTCAGGCCTGTTCTCCAGAGGTGGCCGGGCTGTGAAGTATCTCCACAGGTGACAGGTTCTGCTGTTCAGTGATGCCTGGGTTCTGCAGATTATCCAGGGGTACGCAGGCTCAGCAGAATCTCCTCAGGTGTTCAGGCCTGTTCTCTAGAGGTGGCCAGGCTCTGAAGTATCTCCACAGGTGACAGGTTCTGCTGTTCAGGAAAGCCTGGGTTCTGCAGATTCTCCAGGGTTACGCAGGCTCAGCAGAATCTCCTCGGGTGCTCAGATTAGGTTCTCCAGGGAATGGTGCTCAGGTTCTGATGTTCAGGGATGCCTGGGTTCTGCAGATTCTCCTGGGGTACTCAGGCTCAGCAGAATCTCCTCGGGTTCTCAGATCAGGGTCTCCAGGGAGGGGTGCTCAGGTTCTGTTGTTCAGGGATGCCTGGATTCTGCTGATTATCAAGGGGTACTCAGGCTTAGCAGAATGTCCTTGGGTGCCCATGTTATGTTGTCCAAGGAGGAGGGCTTAGGATCTGATATTTAGGGATGCCGGGGTTTTGTGGCTTCTCTACGGGTACTCAGGCTTAGCAGAATGTCCTTGGGTGCCCATGTTATGTTGTCCAAGGAGGAGGGCTTAGGATCTGATATTTAGGGATGCCAGGGTTTTGTGGCTTCTCTACGGGTAATCGGGCAAGCAGAATCTCCTCAAGTGCTCAGGTTATATTCTTCAGGGGGGGCTCTGGTTCTGCACGATCTTCACTGATGCTCAGGTTCTGTTTAGGGGTGCCTGGTTTCTGTGGATCCTCCAGGGGGTACTCAGGCTCAGCAGAATCTCCATGGGTGCTCTGGTGTGGCTTGATAGGAGCGTCCAGTAGCCAAAAGAGGAGAGAGGAATTTATTTTCACATTGTTTTATAGTTCACGTGTTTTCTTAGTTGATGGCCCTCGCAGGGAATGAAGCATGAATCTGGTCTATTGTTAGTGGAGGTGAAGAATCACATTGCTTAAAAGTGTAGTAAGGTCAACCTAGCCGTAGGCAAAGATTAACATGGTGTACCACACATTGCTTGAGCCAGCAGTGCTGGGTAGAGGCTCTTACCAAGGGGAGACTCTGCCCAACGCTGTTGGTGGAAAGTAAGTGAGTGGGTGGGATTGGATAGAAATGGATGCAAGACCGTTCTAGTGGGGCTCACCACCTGAGCTGCTCGATCAGTTTGCGAATCCCTAATGATGACGTCTGACATTTAGCGATTAAGCCTGCCCAAGCTTACAGTAGCTGTGAGCCAGCTAACAGTCATTGGGGCGAAAACAAAGACTCCTCTCACCTTTATTGTGGGGACTTCAAACCCCTGCTACCCAAGGAGGAGACATAGGGGTTTCCCTTTATCCCATGGAAGCATATCTGTCTAGTGGTTAAGTGGGCATTAAGGGGGAAATTGCCAGGAGGGCTTTGCCAAGTGGGGTTACTTTTTGCAATCTTTTTCATATGTTTCTTCTGCCGTGATGGGCAGGTGAAATGCCCACCTCAATAGTATTTCTTATGAAATAAGGGCTGAGCCGTCTGTGGTAAGCAAGAATGGCTCCCGTTGTCTACTAATTGAGAGAGGTCACTAGTGGATGGGGTAAATTCTCAATTTATTGTCATTAAGAAGCTTCGGCCACCAACACACATCCCTTAAACTCTACACCGACAAGTGAAGTCTCCTGTCCTTTGTAATGAGTCAAAACTGCCACCTATTTTCAACCAAGTCACCTGGGCCAAATGGGCTATATGGGTTGTGCTCAGGAGCTACGCAGACCCAAAGCAGGTGCAAGCAATGTGTGGCGTTTCGCTGCATACAGGTATATGATGAATAAAGAGAACAATTGAATCCAAATCAGATGCCACGCGATAGGGTTATGCGCATACCTTCTGCAGCAGCACATCTTGTACCGCAACTGTGCTACCCCACGCTATGTTATGCATGAATAAGTGATGAACAATGTTGATACTTTTCTCTGTCACTGCTTCCTTTTGCTTTATTTCCCCTCCCATCACTCTGCCTTTGACCTGACACCCAACTTCAATTGCAAGCCTTCGGTGCCACCACCCACATAAACCTCCCACTGCCTGCCATCTGTGCAGCCGGATGACATTTTAAGGTGCAGCGTCCAACAGCAGAAAATGGTGTAACCTAACGCAATTGTGCATTCTATCAGTGGAAGATGTAGAACATGTATTCCACACCATCCAGGGAAGATCAACTTCTCTGGCTGCCCTTGCCCTTCCTCCTTCGCTGTTGCCACACATTGCCCCTCAGGGCAGCGATGCATTTTCCCCGGGGCTGTCATTCCCATGCGCTTATACCGGCTAATGCAGAACTGGATGGAAGGCGTCAGTGAGGAAGGGTCAGGAAGGCGGTTGCTGGTTAATAAGAAGATACGGTCAATGTACAGTGATGGCACGCTTGCAGCCTTTCACCAGAAGTCAATTCTTCTCTTATTTGATATGTAGTTGATATGACGTGAAGCAGCACAGTCAGATCATTCCTGCCCCTGTCTGATGGCGAGTTTGCCTGTTCACACCCTGTCATCATCAGGTAAGCCATGAAAGCATGTCCCCATTCCTCGGGATCACAGAGCTCGAGCACCCACCTACTGGCTGGCGTGGATTCAGAATCTCGTAGAGAAATTAGAAGGTGTCCGGAGTACACAGGGAACATACCTTAACAATGTTCAGAACTTAAGGGTAGGTTCATGGTCTAAGAGAAAAGTCAATATCAGGAGTCTGGCGGCCTGATTCCGATCTCCATGTAAAATCCGTAAAGTGTCCTGCAATGGTGGAATGCTGCTTTTCTTATATCCTTCATACTGTTCACACCCTGTCATCATCAGGTAGGCCATGAAAGCATGTCCCCATTCCTCGGGATCACAGAGCTCGAGCACCCACCTACTGGCTGGCGTGGATTCAGAATCTCGTAGAGAAATTAGAAGGTGTCCGGAGTACACAGGGAACATACCTTAACAATGTTCAGAACTTAAGGGTAGGTTCATGGTCTAAGAGAAAAGTCAATATCAGGAGTCTGGCGGCCTGATTCCGATCTCCATGTAAAATCCGTAAAGTGTCCTGCAATGGTGGAATGCTGCTTTTCTTATATCCTTCATATATCAAGCATGGGCACATAATATGGAGCCAATAATGAAAGTGTCATTCCACCATCACATGGTTTCTTATTTTACATGAACCTCAGAGTCAGTCCCTCAATGTCTTGGCAGTGTGAAGTCTCACTCCAAGATCACCTCAGAGGATGATGAGTGTTAGGTATTCATTCAGCACTTAGATCGGCTGTGATTTGCAGCACTGATCCTTGTACATATATGGAACCCATTATGTAGAGATTGTTGTTTGTACAGCTAACCTATTACTCCTCTCGCACACTGCATCTTCGCAACTTAGCGCAAGGCACAGACTCACATATAACACAAACACTATTGCACAACACCTCTGCCGTAAGAATGAAGCTACTTTTAATGACAAAAAGTAGAACTGTAGACTCCGACATAACTATCTTCTTAAACACAATGCTTCTCCTTTAAATCATAGTATTCCTCCACTGTGCCCATCCACACCCCATTCAGACCTGGGTGACTAGCAGGGTCTTGGCTGCCATCACCTAACTGTAATTGGCTGAAATACACACACACATAATAGCACCCTCCCAATTCTCACAAATGATGGACTCCGGTCCCTCCAAGGGCGTTCAACCAACAGCCTGTTGGGACCATAATTATGGTGAAAGGCGCAAAACAAATGACAAAATGAATGATTGAAAATGCCAACCTGTGTTGACAAGGGGCACTGGTAACATCCACACGTCTTCTGCAACGGGGCATGTGGATCAGTGGATCATTCATGGAGATAATATTTTGTATTAGCACCCTCTGCAGTTTAGCAACCAATCGGATACTCAGAACACGGGCTGAATTTCTAAACCGAAGCCCATTTTTTGATCAAACTCACCAACGCTCAGACATGCCTACCACCTTCCCCTCTCTCCTCCCTCAGCTCCCCTCCAGTCTCTGGCTCCACCTACTTGATAGTTTTACAACATTGACACGGCCCTCCTCAGATGCCCCAGGCTACCATAGAAATGAAAGAGAGGCTCTGTACAGAGCCCCACCTTCAATGTCCATGTTGGTAATGTTAGGTGAGTATTTGTTTGAAGGAGTGGGCCATGAGCTTGCTGGGGCTCGTTGTTTCCAACAAATACATTGCTGCCAGCACCTCAGGACGTAGACCTGGGTTGCTAATAGCAATAATCACTGGCTCCCCAGGCTGTAAAGGGTGGTAACAACGCAGCGGCCCTCGGTAACTCAGATCCCTTCAGTTATCACCTGGAGAACCAGTGATTACTACTAAAAAAGAATTCCTCACGTGCAGTGTTAACTTTAATGGAAAACACTACATCCGTTACTTTCTGTGGCTTTCATTCTGATTCAGCAAACCATGTGGTTTCTTGCAGGTAGCCACACCCTCTGATACTCAATCCCACTAATGCACCTTATGGGGATTTCCTTCTACGGGACATTGTCATATGATCTAACCAGTTCTCGCAGCAGGTGGTCCTCCATGGGCGTGCACAACTGCATGTAATTTATCGTCCAGTTCCTTACCAATTAGTCTTCCATTCCAGTGCACCATGTCCTCTGACCTCCCTTCACAGTTAAAACCTGTTAAAAAAAAGTCTTCCATTTCATGTGCACCACTGCCTGCCTGTGCATTTCCATCCCATTTTATTAGTCCATTTAGTCTTTCTAGTGCATCAATCCACTTGACCACCCCTTCCATTTACCCTTTTCATCCAAAGACCCCTGCCCTTTGCCTTACTCCCAAGTTCAGCTTGGCGCATGGTCTTTCTTTCAAGTTCACCATTTCCTCTGACTTTCAGTTGCACTTAAATACCCCATGTCGACTTCCTCACCAATGTGGTAAGACCTTTCATCGCTCAGCTCCCTGTTACATCCCTTCCCCTTGGAGTGGGCGATATAGTCTTTCTTTCAACTGTGCCACGCTCTCTGGCCGTCCTTTCTAATTAAAGACCACCTAAAGTGTTCATTTTAGGTGCTCTGTGCCCTTGCAACCTCCTTTCCACTTTATTACTCTTTTTGTTTTGCCTATTAAAGCATCATCCACTGTGACCTTGCTTCCCCGTTTACCCCCTCTGTCATTTTATATGACCAACATAACTGACCAAGCCCAGTTCCAAACACCCTTTGTGGGGCCCCATAGACAGATCATACGATTACCCCACTGACAGTCCTCGGTGATCTGCTGCTCATCCTTTCATTGGGCCTCATTCCAAGTTGGCCGGTACACGTCAAACGTACCGGTAATAACGTTTACCAGCACTTTTACTGGACCGGCCAACTACAACTTTGCTGGTAGGGGTTAAGGATTTAACTGGAGGCAAGTTTGACCCTTCCTGGCAAAAAACTGCCTTTATTACCGGCACGGCCGGTAATGGCAGCAAAATCGCCCATGGATTCCAATGGAATGGGGATTTACCACCCTTACTGGCACTTGGAATCTGCCTGTTTTTCCGGCAGACCAAGTGCGGGTAATGGCAATTCCGTCTGCAGGTATTCCGGACGATTTCCCCCCGGAATACCGGCAAACTTGGAAAGAGGCCCATTGTCACTTGCTGCTAAGGACCGGATTTCAACAGGTCTCGACTTTGGAACCCACTTATGGTACTTACCTTGGTGAATTGGAATTTTAGACCGAGGGCTCGGCAGCAACACATAAAACATTAATTCTGCCAAAGTATTGAAGGTAATGGTCGTCCTCTGACATTCAGGCGCCATTTACTTTGCCCCCTGTGACAGAAAGGAAAGACTGGACGCCAGGGGAGTTGCTAGGTTTGGAAAAGACCCGGGGCTAAGCTGATGTCGGAACTGTTGGGACTTGGGGCTAGCTAGTCTTTTGGCTGTAGCTCCTGAGATTCTATCCGGGGCTACAACCAAAAGATCAGGGGCTACAGCCCCCTTAGCCCCCCCCTAGCAACGCCCCTACTGGACGCCATTAATGCAGCCACATGACCTGCTTGTTACAGAGTGACTTATTTAACCAGAAGGCTGCTTACAAGAACCTTTCCCCGTGTCTGAAATTAGCATTTAAAATGATTTTAAAACGCCAGCCCCTGTTGGCTGGCTCCCGGGTGCACACCCTGGCCGATGACTCATGTGTGGGAAGATGCGGCCCGTGACCAGAGGTGGGTTAATGTTTACTCGCCCAGCCCACCCTCTCCCCGTGCAAATAAGGAGGCATATTAACGGCGTTTGCCCTTTGCACGTGACTTTTACTGGAAGTAATAAAAACAGGGCATTTTACGACGCTACCGACGGTCTGACACACAGAAATGAGTAAGACCTTTTAAACAATGACCTGCGACAGCAATAACTGAAATAGGCACACTTTCCCGCTGTTTTCAATTGTATTGTTGTACCCTGAAGGGCCGTGGGGGACCCTTACATGGAAATGCAGAGTCGTGCCAGGCATCTTACTGACCGAGCCCTACCAGCAGGGTCGGACTGTGGGCATAACATTTTCTGGGGCACCAATGAAAAAGTGGCCCACCGCTGCAAATGGCAATTCATTCCTTTTGTGACTGAGTAGTACCCAAGGAGGAGGTTCTCATGCAATGTGATGCAAATTGTGCATTTTAAAGAATATTTATTTAGTAACACTGGTCAAAACCGACTTGCCGGATTGTGAATTAACTTATCAAACTGGCCCACATGGGTCAAAAAAGTGGCCCACCTTGACCCAAAAAACAGGCCCACACTAGCATTTTGTGTGTTCGGTTCTTGCTTTGCTCTATTGCCCTATAGGCCAGTCCGAGCCTGCCTACCAGCCTTCTGTATCTTAATAAGTAATTGCTAATAAAACAACTGGGCCCTCCCTGCCCTGACACATTAGGCTGCATCGTATTGGGTGGCCTGGATCACTGGTGACACCGAGTTGCCCAATGCCCATTCACGGGCCTTTATGTCTTACATAATCAATGGTTATTCGGATTGTGATTCGTCTGGATGGACGGTGTTTACGTTGTGAATGTGAACCTTCTCTAGGCTATGAAAGTGGAGCATAATTTAACCAAATGCTGTGCTCAATGCTAGGCTGGACATGCTGGGGGAGAATTATCACACATACACACCACACACACAGACACACACACACACACAGATATGTGCGCGCGCGGACAGAAAGGGACCGATCGAGCGATGAGGTCTCCCAGACAGGCATAGAGAAGTGCTGTGTCTCACACAGAGCTGGACAGGTGATGTATCACACACAGGGATGGGGAGTGGCAGTAACGCTACACAACACTGGACTACAACAAAATGTTAATTACTTAAAAAGTTACACATGTATCATACCTTTAAACATCATGAAGGGTGTATTGCTTTAAAATATTAAAAACATCCTATAAATCATAAGTACAAACACACATGAAAACAATTATTGCACAGTACAGCCAAGAATCCGTGTCTAATTCTACATGGGATTCTGTTCACTAAAGTATGTTATTCGTGCTCTTTTTTCTTTTACATAACAAGCCCAACCTGTACAAGTTTCTGTCCTCAAAACGCAGATCAATGCTGGACATTCATCAGGGGCGTGGTTATCTACTTGTGTGTGCTGTCTACAAGACCCAGCAAAGTGTTTCATTTTTTATGCCTCGTGGTCTCTCTGTCAACCCTGCAGGATAAAAACACCTTTTACTATAATGTACTGATCTTCTAATGAAATCTACACAAATGCTATCCCTTAGGGAATTAAGTATGATATTGAATAAAATACCTTCTGGGTATTATTTCCAATGCCTCCGGGCAACCATTACTTGTTGCATTTACTGTCTCCCTAGTAATAGGGATGTCAGTACTTCTTCCTCTTACTGACCTAGTAAAAACAACACAACCTCAGTGGGGAATTCTGTAATGACCTGCTATGATCTATTAGACTCTCTTTCAGCTAGCATCTTACCTATGAAGGGAGCAGTACCAAAACTCTGGATATGGGTTTCCTCTATTTCGGAGTGCAGTCTCAGATTCTATGGCTCTCTTGACGGTCAACAATCTAAATAAACTGGAGACACAATAGGCAGCAAGTATTGAGCAACCCGGCTTAAGGGTTACATTTCCCCTCTAAAAATGGAACTCACAGAAGGGAATAAATCGACAAATTTCACATACTTAGAAAGCTATCAAACTCTTTCCATTCGGGTAATTCAGTGATAGATTCCATTCTTGGGCCCTCCTCTGGTCTCAGCAACATGAAGTTGCCCGATTTCTAAAAAGTCCAAATAGACCAAAATTAATTAATGCATGGTGCTCCTTAGTGATTACTAGGGATGTAATAAGCGTGGATGCCCCTCTCTTCTTGCATGTTAGGATAGCAAGGATGGTCTTGCATGTGGAGATGGAAGCGATGTTGCATCACATATAGAGATGCAGAGAGATGCTGTGTTAAATGCAGTTATGGAGAAGTACAGTTTAGTCATATGAATGGAGGCAATGTTGTCTAACATAGTCATGAGGAGAGGTGCTGTTTAGATACGTAAATGGCAAGCTATGCTGATTCACATATATTAGTACCTGGCGAGGGACAATCGGATTGTAACAATCAATCTGATTGGCCCTCGCCGGGACATTACCAGGTCCACAAAGACTCACCTGTCACCCTTTCACCGTCTGCGTCCCCTTGGAGTTACATCTCTTTCTTCGTTACTACATGTAGTCCCTTCTCCCCTTCCCCTTTCCATTTTGGCCATTTTGTTTGCTTACTTTTTTTCACTATCTTTTTGCTTACTTCTTTTTCCCCCTATCTTTTTAATGGCTGCCATAGAAAGGGAGTCCCTTCTCTGTGAACCCTGGTGGTAATATGTTTCTAAGAGTTGAGAAACGGTTGCAACGCGTGTCTCAACTTGAGGAAAAATGCCATTAGTACCCCGGTATGACATGCTGGAGTATTAATAGCAATAGAACCCTCAGAGGGGGCATTAGCCTACCGGTAATGCCCCCCTCCTGGGGTTCTATTGCTTTAGTGATGGTGTGTGGTTATGGGGTGAGCAGATCTGTTGCATATTGGAAATGGAAGAGAGATGCGCTATTTTATGGGTTCATTCTTCGAAAGCATTCTGGAAATGCATAGTACTTTCCCCCTAACTGTCCTTTGTGCTCTGCGATGGGTAATGAACCGAGGCTCCCTCCTGGCAAATGCTCTGGCAACTATTCTTATGGTGTCCCAGCATTAAAGCCAGCGAATAGCTAAGACGTCAGTGTGTGTGTTTCCCACTCGTCTGCTCTAGGTATGGCTCACGGGCGATTGTTTAAAAGGAATGACGTGATATTGCATCCGGAAAGGTCACCAATGAATATAGATTGAAACATGATTTTAAACCAATTTTTGGCAGCTAGTCTGTGATGCCACATGTCTATGAACGAGAGAGTTAAAGAATGCACTGTAGTGACCCTTTAACAGCTGCACAGTACAGCGACTAAATGAATCAAGGCCACGTGATTCCTCGGAAATAATGCTGCAATTCATAGGATTGACATCACAACACGTCAAGACAGATTGAGTAGTAGACATTGAATCACGAAACTACATTTCATCCTTAAAATCACGAATGGGGACATGGACAGAAAAGGCCTTTGTCTACATCTCAGGAGTTCATAACGCTGAAATGTGGACAGTGGGTGGACAAAGCCACCGTTTCTGCCAATGGCGGCTTTGTGAAGGCAGATGCGGAGCAGGGTGAGTTGATATCGGCCGACCTGATTGGTGGCAAGGCCGGTGTCAGAAAGAGCAAGGCTCTACACTTCACAGACCTCGTCCTCGAGGAGCACAGTGGCCTTGACCCTAGGATTGGAATTGTGGCGGGTGGATACCATTGGGGATGTATTTGGTCATGGCAGGTTTGTTAGATTGTTTATTTCACATGTTGGATATGATGGTCGAAGAAAGCTGTTTATTGTCGTTAAAGCAGGTCACGGTTTGAAGAATAAAGAAATTAAGGAAAATGTTACATGGAAATTTTTAAGGGAACTACACTTAAGGGATTCTTTGTTCAAGGGGGCAAAGAGGAGCAAGAGGAAGGATATCTGTTCCTATAGCGGGCAGATAGACCATAGAAGGAAAGGAGAGAAAGAAAGACAAGAAGGAAAACAAAGGATATAAATATGGTTACAAAGGAGGCAGAGAGGACATGGTTGGTACACGGCAGCGGGAGAAAGGTGAAAAACGAAATAAGGAGGAGAGAAAGTTAGACAGGAGAGAAAAAATAGAGAATGGTATGATAAAGTTTTGAATTGCGAATTTATGGTAGTAATAAAGTGTCCTTTCATCAAAGGAGGAAGGATAGCTCAGGGGCAACACGTTTGTCTTCGAAGCAAGGCAACAACCACTCGCTGATATTAAGCACGTTATAAATGAACAATAAAATAAAAATGAATGTGAAGCACTGTGCCTCCCAAGGCACCGTGCACTAATGCATGACCTGCACTGTGCAAATTATGTCACTCCAACTGCTTCAAGGTGTATATACAAGGACGCTGTTGGATAAGTTGCGTTGCCTCATCATCATTATCATTACTGCCAAGTTCTATGCATTATCTGCATGGATGGGATGATATAATCTTCCCTACATAGGAACACCCCAAACAGAACCTTCTACAAACATATGAGCAAGGAGGATAAGGTAAGTTGTTGATATAGAGCATCCCAGTTTCTGCTTCTCTGTAGGCACCTGATGAGCTTTGCCCACTGTCTACTCATGGGTGTGCTTCAGTTTCCAGTAGGTTTGCATTCTAGGATTCAGGTTTCAGCTTAGTATCAGTAAAGGAGATTTAAAATAGAAGCCTGGCGATTGACCGGGAAGAGAGGATACAATTACTTATCCGATTAAACTAGATCTTAACTCCTGCCATTCCCTCTCATTTCATGATATTGATCTCCATCCCCCTATTTGTATACAATTATTGTATTATTCTTCTTGAAATGTTATGCCCAGAACCACGTCTAAGGTGCAGAGATGGTGCCACATCTGATTCATGCATGCATGAGCCTTTAAATGCCTCAAATGACCTTTGACATTGAGAGCCCACTTTCACCTGGATTCCTTTCCTGCTTTGCTGCAATATGTATCATTCATGTATTTTAACAGGCCTGACATATCGTTTAAGCCTCCATACCCCTAGGGTGTGCTTCTTTAGACGGCCGGGCGCCTCTCTCCTTATTGAACATGTGGCATTTAACACATACTATTTTGGTAACCCATCCCTACGCTGCCATTTATTTTTGTTCCAAGACTCTGTGGCCTAACACAATCCTCCAAATGAGAGTTCACCAATGAACTGCGATAGCATAGCTTTTATACTGGGGCTGGGTATGTCGTGTCATACTGATGCGAACATCCCTCCTGTAATGGCGATGGCCTTGTCACAGTGATCTCTCGTTTTGAAGTTTTAACATAACACACACCCTTCTACTTTCTGCTGACAGGGAAGGCTTCACCTCTTGCCTGTCCTGCTCCTGCTTTTCTGTTTTCTCTCAGTGTGGGGCGCTCCGTGTGGTTGATCAATTTACATTTAAAAAATTGCAACCTCTTTCATTCCATGTTTTCTTAGTTATTGTCTGTTTTCCAAACATATCCCATCAGTTTTTGTCTGAATCTGTATTCTTCTTGCAGGAAATTTCTCTCTAACTGGAAAGTAGTTAGAAGACTTTTGTCGGTAGGTACCTGCATAGATGGTCAAGTAAGATGATCAATCCCCTTCCTTACACATCATACCGATCTATCACATTGAGGGTGAATCACTGTTCTTTATTCTCTTCATAATGCATCTTAAAGAACTATGCCATCGATGACTGAATCAATCTTCCCTGTTCTTTATTCCCCTTATAACATATCATGTAGAAATATGCCATCAATTACCACGTCAATTTTCCCTGTTCTTTATTCCCTTCATAATACATAGTAAAGAACTATGCCATTGATTACTGAATCAATCTTCCCTGTTCTTTCTTCCCCTTATAAAGCATCATGCAGAACTATGCCATCAGTGACCACGTCAATTTTCCCTGTTCTTTATTCCCTTCATAATGCATCCTAAAAACGATGCCATCGATGACTGAATCAATCAGCCCTGTTTTTTTTATTCCCTTCATAATGCATCGTAAAGAACTATGCCAGCGATGACTGAATATATCTTCTCTGTTCCTTATTCCTTTTATAGCAAACTGTACACAACTATGTCACGGAGGACCGAATAACTCTTTCATTCTTTATTCCATTTGTCACGCATCGTACAGAACTATGCCATCGATGACCAAATCAATTTTCCATGTTCTTTATTCCCTTCATCACGCATCGTACAGAACTATGCCATTGATGACCAAATCAATTTCCCCTGTCCTTTATTCCCTTCATAACACATCATACAGAACTACGCCATAGATGACTGAATCAATCTTCCCTGTTCTTTATTCCCATTTATAACACATCGTACAGAATTATGCCATCCATCGATGACCAAACCAATCATCCCAGGCCCTTGTTGTTGATTCTTACAGGAAGCAAGCCCATCACCAGGCAACAGCACATACTGACGTGCCTGTAAATCTTCGTTTGGTAGTGCTTTTGGATTTTCTTTTGTGTCCGTTCAGTGCCTTTCGTATTTACAATAAACAACCTGACCACTGTCATAGTTCCACAGGAAATAACTTTGTAATGGTCATGCCAAGATTTTTACAAACAAGCTTTAGAAGAGACGAACATCTTGCTCTGCCTATGCCCGCTAAAGTGCATCTTTCTTTTCTTTTCAAATTGAGGAGTCATTTTCTTTTATTCTTAGAGAATACGTGAGCAGCACCTCTTATGTTCGGAAGAGGCTTACATTTAATTTACGGCAAAAAAAATCCCCTACAAACGCAACCCCATTTTTTTATTTCATAATGTGTCGTGTTACCTTTGGAGACACAGTGTCATTGTGTATGTTTTTTCCTGAATACGCCAGCTTTTTCCCCCGGCCTCATGCACCTCCTGCAGAAAGAGCTTCATAAGTGTTTTGCTTGCTGGTACTCACAATGTTTTTTTTGTTGGAGTGAGGGGACAATAAGGACTTGTCAATTTCAACATTTCTAGTCCAAAAGGCTGCATCCATTACTGCCCCTAGCCTTGGTAATTGTAATGTTTATTGTAAGTATCCCACAGAAAAATAAACAAAGTAAGGTGACTTTTTGAAGCATGGGATCCTTTTAGCCTTGTCTGCTTTGTACTGTTCTTGTACAGAATGGTGCCTTTTTACCAATGGCCAGGCTGAAGTCCATTTTGTCCCATCAATGGACCAAAACCTCTTTCCACAGTAGGTAATTGTCTTTTGTCGAGCAGATCTCCCAGAGGTGTGCAGTCACAGCAATTCCTCTTCTTTAGTTTTTAGTTTTTTAGTGATTTATATTGTGCTTAATGGAAAACTCCTCCAGATTGTTAGGATCGATCCTGTGTATTTCCCCTTGATCGATCTTCCTGGCTCGAGGCCCAGTAATATGCTTCTATGATCTCAGATTTTTCAGATTTCCCTTTGTCCTGGTGAAGCGTCTTGATCCTCAGGTTTACCCATTCCCTACCACCAGCCCCACAGATAAGAGGTGTATCGGCAACTTTTACTCCTTAAAAATAGGCAAAAATTGAAATAGGAACTAGAAATACTTCTAACTAAAAATGGGAAACAAAACATGTAGGACCTTGGGCCTCTTCTTTCACCCACACAGCTCCATGGATATGTTTGGACCACTAGTACACGTTGTACCACAAGACGAAACTACTATTATTACAGTGTGATCTGAAGAAGTAAACCTGTATCTTATAATGTGTATGAATAAACAGGTGCAAATGAATAGTTATAACACAAACATTCACGTTTTACAGTTACAACATATTTTTACTTGCTTATAAAATACTCCTATTGGGAACTTAACTCCCTAAAAATACATTTTACTCCCAACTTTAAAAAATAGGGAGTAAAATACTCCCACTTGAAAATGTTATCTGGAGCACGGCCTACTGCACAAGGCAAGGTTGTGTTAAGGGGAGGGCGTTGTCATGCCCAATATTATTTTTTTTAGGTCATTACGGTCCACAGAGTGACATTGCTAGAAATGGAATTATTAACTGTGGCATCCTACCAGTCACAGGGAGTTGGGAGGCGCGGGGTTATTAGGAGCAAACGTGGGGGTTGTAAGTTAAGGTGAGGGAGATTTTTCTCAGCACCCCAACAACCCATAATTAAACATTTACATTTCAGGAGATTAATACATTATCAAAGAAAGGAGGAGTTTCCTGTAATGTTGCAAGCAAGTTAGAAAAGGTGCACATCTTTACAAAGGTGTTCTTGAACATTTTCTGCATAATAAAATCCGGAGAGTAAGGTTCACAAACATTGTAACCGGAAGTTGCTGTAGTGCATTTGGTAAATTACTTGACTTTGATGCTGGTGATCCGAGGATTCCCGTTCTCGGGGATGAAAGCAGCTCAGTGGCCATAATGGGCACAAGTAGTTTTCCCAGGCCAGATCTGGGATTCTTGAAAATCCAGCCCAATGACTAGTGCTGCTCTACAGCAAAAGCAGATCCATGTGTAGAGCTATGCGTGGCTGTTCAGTAGCTTTTTCTTTTTTGACATGCATCACCCTTTTTTGGAACACCATCCCTGCCACAAATACACTGTGTGGGGATTCCATTCGTCAGTAACCAAACAGGGTGATATAACTGGATTACTGAAGCATGAGAGTAAATGTCACCAAGTACATTTCTGAATATAGCTGGCGTTGCATTGCCGGTCATCCATATGTATTAGTTAATAGCATGAGTAATTGTGTTAATGTTAATGTCTTTCAATATAGGGCAACACGTTTGATTTTCTGTTTCTGAAGCTTCGATGCATTCACTGAGGGTTATTCATGTTCTTTTCAAGGGTTATCTTTATGCACAATCATTCTTCAGACCACATGGCACTCATTTCGGTGTCAGGGAGCAACATTTAAAACACGACTACAGATTCCAGAATGATTCACTTGGTTAAGTTCGGTTACACACCTGTGGCAATAACAGCTATTCAAAAGATTGACTGCTCTTCTGGATGAGCCAGTCACAGCCACGTAAACAAAACACCATGGCCTCATGCGGCTTCTCAGCTGAATGCTTCACACACAACATTTCAGTCAGTAGTCTTAATTTGGTTCTGAAATATTTTTCCTCTGCAGCTGTTTTGTTCTGCAACTCTCATCAGCCATATACCACGGTGGGCGGTACACATCCCAGTAAGCTAACATAACATGAGATATGCCATCGACATGCCATGATGTCACTCGAATGCTGGCAATCACATGGACACGTACAACATCATTGTGTTGACGAGTCAGACTAATGGCGGACTGGGGTCGAGAGCGGCAGAATCCCGCAAGCTGCTTCTGCCTGCCCCCTTACATGTCTCTAGAGTCCTCGGGCAGGCGATGTTCCAGAAGCCTGACCCAGCATTTATTATTATTATTATTATTATTATTATATTTATTGAGCGCTGACCTGGCTTAGAGAAGCAACAGAGCGCTTTCCAGAGGTATACCCCAATACGGATACATAATGGAGAGCTTTACAGAGGTGTAGGCTGCGGGAAATGCTTCATTGCATAATTTAACAGAACCACGGTGGCTTGTTCGTGCAACTGGTGTTGGCAGATATGCCAATGCCAACGGAGAGAGATCGCTGGCCCAAAAATGTATCTTAGATGGGAAACCAAAGAAAGTGCAATAGATTGTGCTCCAAGTGTGATAACCCAGAGGAATCTGTGACTGCGTTTTTTTTAAATTCATCTAGGAATGTGGAGAAAATGGCGGCAAAAAACAGATACTTCAAATAAATTACGCTTTCAAAATGGCATTATCATGGTGAGGCCCCTTAACTACGATGTCATCATGAATGGGGATTTTTGGAGGAGGTATGATGTTTTAGGATGAACATGAGTACGCTGCACTTATAAGGCGTGTCCTTCCAAATATGCCTATCCTGCTTTATCTTGTGATTTGCTTTTAAAGGAACAGACTCCTCAGCGTAGGGACTTTCAACACTTCCTTATGAGCTCTTTCGAACAACAGATACTGGATGAGTGGTGCGCCGCTGTCTCAGGCGCTAGATTATGGCAGAGCTCCCTAACTTGGTATCTAGGTTTGCAATGTTTCTCATTCTCTGCCAGTAGTTTGTGTGTGCTTTGCCTAACACTGCTACTTAATTGTAGCAGCTCTCTACCAGTGCCAGTAGATTTTGGCAACTCTCCGGTTCTGTTACTGGGTCTTAGCTCTTCTTTGCCTCTGTCACTGCATTATGCCAGCTTTCTCCCTATGTCGCTAGAGGTTTTTCATTTCACTGATTCTGTTTCTGGAGTTTGGCAGCTCTCTCTATTTGTAGCTAGATTATGGCAGCTGTATCTGGTGCTAGGTTAGCTTTCTATATATATATATATATATATATATATATATATATATATATATATATATATATATATATATATATATATATATAGAAAGCTAACCTAGCACCAGATACAGCTGCCATAATATATATATATATATAGTTTCTTTATTAATTTAAGTGCATTTTGAAGAACTATGTCGCCCTTTTACACTTTTAAAATTGAAAACAGTACATCCAAAAAAAATCAGTTCATAAAACGTAGCTAAAACGTAGATATGCATAAAACATACTTAAAATTAAAATTGCATTCCCATATTTACTTCTTCAACCCTCATTCCTGTCTTGATTATTATTAATATATTGATCCCTTAATGGGACTCCTGAAAGTAATTTTTGTATTCATTTTCATTCTCAGTATGTTAAGCTTTTCGACCAACCGTTGCCAGCTGTAATAGGCGGCTGTTGCAATCACCAATGACTCCTTATTGAAGATCATGCTCCAGAATTGATCTGTTGAATACAGCCTAAAATTCATATATGCCTGGGTTGCCCAACTCCAGGGATCGATGGCCGAATCCATGTTGGGTTTTGGGGATAGACTTCATTATTCATGAGATAAATTTGCATACAAGTATTCTGAATGTATGTACATTTTTTCTCATGAATATGAATGAGGGATATCCTGAAAACCTGTCAGGATTCCTGCCCTTGAGGCCTGGAGTTGGACAACCCTGGTATATCTCTTCTCATATTCCTGTGTGAGTGTGGAGCAATTGGTGAAGATGTGCCTCTGCGACTCCACTTGGTTAGAGCACAGTCTGCACTGCCGTTGGGCCCATGGTATGTCTAAACAAGCCCCTGTGTTTTCTAACACAGGGAGTATATTTAGCCAGAGAGAAAGGATGAATCTAGTCAAAGCAGGGGTACTAAATTTAGTAAGATATTTCTTTGGGGAAGCAACAGAAAATCCCTGGTGTGAGAATGTTACATAACTTTGCAATGTTTAAATGGTTCACTACTTGCGAAATATCGTGATATCTGGTCTTCTGCTCCAGCTTAGAAGTCCAGCCATGATGAAGGGAGTGTTTCTAACCTGATTTCCCCAAAATGTTGTAACACCATGTGCCCCGGGGCCTGGTACCAGCTGCTTTTGGAAAATAGGTTGGGGTGGGGGATGGCAAGACTCAGCAGGGCCACTTCCTGCAGTCCATTATACTGAATCTTTGCCCACAGATTGCATGCTGCTACTTTCCAGAGCGAAAGGAGAGACGGGAGCGGTAGTTCCAGGCGTAGAGCTTCGACTGGTATCATTACCGGTAAACCCATAAGGGAGCGCAGAATTTTTGCCTCTAATCTGGGTAAACAGTTAATTAGCTTTATAGGGCAAACTTCCAAAGAATATTGTAATTGTAATTGGTTCTTTATAACACACTTAGTACCCCTAGGTATCTTAGCGCGGCCCGGGGGATCGAAAGTGTGTTGCTTCATGTCGTCTTGCTTAGAAGACGAGTGCGTTGCCCCTGAGCTCTCCTCCCAAGATAATACACTAGGTGTAATTGACTGCCTGTATGCTATAATGTTTGCCTCCACAGTGCATCCACCATGCATGTCAATAATCTACTTCTTCTAAGCTTTTCTAGAGACCCCCTCCAAAAGATGTGCCAGAGTCATGTTTGCTCTAATACCCATTCCAGGGTATTTATAGTCCTCAATTTGTTCCAAAATGACCCCACCTAGATTCCATTTAAAAGACAGCGCCCCGCCCCATTTGCCCTTCTTCCCACCGTCATAACCTTTGTTTTGCAAGGGTTAGGTCTCAGTCCATGCTCAGATGCGAATGTATGTAAGGGCTCCCGTGAGCTTTGTAGGCCTACAGCCGTGCGGTCCAGAATAATCGTTTCACCCGCATATGTCAGGCAGTTCAAGACATTGGTTCCATATCGCGGGGGTGGTTATGTACAGCCTTAAGCACCGTTCATAGCTCCACAGTATAGAGGTTGTAAAGCAGGGGCACTAATGGGCATCCCTGCTTAAGGCCTCTATTCGCCATAAACGGCTTGGTAAGAATACCTTCCTGAGAAGTTTTTAACCTAACCTCTGTGTCGGAATATAAGAGTTTGATAAAATATCAAAGTGAAGGGTCTATACCCCACGTGCCAACTTTGCCCAAAGTTTAGGTCTGATAACGCTATCGAGAGCAGCTGTGTATTAAACAAAGGAGAGGTATAGAACTGTTTCAGGCTAACATTGGGTGTCTGATATCAATGTCAGCAGTGCCCAGACCGGATGGGCTGTTCCACTTCCCTTCCTGAAACCAGTCTGGTGAAAGGGAAGCAAACCCTCCCTTTTCACCCAATAAGCCAGTAATTCAAGAAGTATAGAGGCAAATATCTTAGCGCTACAATCTAACATCGCCAGGAGTCTGAAGTTTACCAAAAGGTAATGGGGGCCTTTCCTATATACTGGAATAAGTTTAGAGCTTTTTAATGTGTTTGGTATCATTCCCATTTCACATATGTGGAGGAAAAGGCATTGTAACAGGGAACCCCACAAAGGGGGATCGTTCTTTATAACCGCATTACTAAGTCCATCTGGGCCTATGTCCTTCGAGGCTTTCATCTTAATTAATATGCCCTCGATGTCAGCTCCCCCAATATGATCTGACACCAATGTGTCCCTCATTGAGAGAATCCCCACCTTTTCACTAGATTCAGTATCTAGCCTATATGTGTGTTCAATAAAGCCACCCCATTGTTCCTCCGCTATACTACACACTTCCATTGCTGCTATACCTACCCCATTACTATGTATGAGGTACCAGAACTTCTGTGTGTTATTTGTCCTAATAGCTGGTTAATGAACTTCCAGGCTGCAGAATTCACTGCATACCTATAATTACGAAGCCATGTTTTAAATTTTGACCTTGCGTTTACCGCAATTTTCCACTTAGTTTCCCATGGAATGGTAAGGCTTCTTTTGGTTTTCCGGATAAGGGAGTTAAGCTCCTTCTTTGTCTTGTCTATTCCCAAATCGAACCTTGGTCTTACCCCACCCATACGTCACCAACAACTATATAACAGGGTAGAAGGTAAGAAAGATGGAAACTTCTTCTCCATCTCACAATCACAGCACCTCAAGATTTCAACTTCACTCAGACCCTGCTCCTTAACCGTAGAGGCAAAACGTTGGATCCTTGCAGTCGTCCAACGAATCCTGTTGCCTTGCTAGTTGACCGTGAGGTTACCAATCTCAATAGTGGTGGGCTTGACCAACTTCCCCCTGTACTTCATGCTAAGTACTGCATGATCGCTACAAGCCACCAGGGTTGTTTCAAACTCTGGAAAACAATTCTGGAGCAATGGACTCACAACAATAAAATCAATACAAATTCTGTATATGCCATTGGACCATATGGTTTGTACCTCTCCCTCCTTAAAAACCAGGGGAGAGAGATCAAACTCATCCACAGCCTCTCTCCAACCTAGTGCCCTGATTAACATAGACACAATCCACATTATAATCTCCTGTCAATATAATGCCCCAATTAGGGAATCAAGCAGACCAATTTCTAAGGGTCTCTATCAATACCTCCCTCAAGCCCGGTGGGTCCGAGATGTCAGAAATTCAACAAGGCTCATGCATGTCTTGGCCCCAATGCACAAACCACCCTTTGGGCGGCCCTTCTCTGCTAATCTGGAGGGTCCGAACAAGGTGGTAAATCCATCTAATTCAAAATATCTGGTCAGCCAAGATTCCTGTAAAGAGAATATCTGAGACCTCATTATTGTGTCAAGAGCAGCCTGGTGATTAAGAAAAGATCGGTGGCCCCTTCTATTCCAAGAAAACATCTGCCAGTACCCACTTCCTCCCCCAGGAGTGGTCAATGTGATATTTGTTTGACCGGGGACCAATGCCCCTTCTGCCTGCCGATACCCTGCCTGTCCCCCTGCACTGATGACACTGTCAGACTCTGGTTGTTTTGGGAAAATGCTGTGGTAGGGATATGTTGTTCTGTTGGATGAAAGACCAAAATCTCAAAACCCAACTCCCTCAGTGCATTAACGTTTTTACAGACACTTTCAACAACAAATGATGAGTCAAAGCTGATCACTGCCCAGTTAGTGATACTATCATGGGCTGTTTGCTCCGAATTCCCATACCATGGCGGGACGTGTTAGTGTTTTTCCCAAAGAATTTATTGGAGCTTGGGCATCTAGAGCCTGTGCCATAGCCTTCTGCTCCAGTTCTTGGGAACAATTAAAGGGTTTTGGCTCATGGGTCCTCTCACTCCCTTGAGGCACTAGTTGAATAGGCAGATTAGCAGCCAAACCGCTTGATTTTACAGCCGGTGCCCTCTGCTGAGGGGAGGACCACTTGGGTGGTCAGTGGAGGTTTGCGTCTCCTCTTAGCGGGTGCCATCCATTTATTCAACAGTCCCTGCAGATGCACCCTCCTAACTGTGCGATCCCCATGGCCTTGCTAATGGTCCTCTTGCCTGCTGCCATTTTTGAGGCAATGTTGCCTACTTCTTTTGTGATTACTTCAGTGCCTGGTTTTTGTGGATTGGCCTGCGATCTCTTCCGAAGAGGGTGCCAGCGTTTATGCTGCGTTATCTTAGTGGGGGACGGGGAGCCGTTAAAGAGAGATATGTCTGCACAGAGAGCCTCTAAAGTGCAGCTCTCCAAAGCTGCAGCTGCATACCCCGATCCTGAAGGTGACTCAGCTAGTGGAGGAGGAATAATTGCCTCCCGATGGTCATCCACCTCCGTCCTATTCAGTAGCTCTTCCCCTTTCTTGCTCTTAGGCTGGTGGTTGATGAAAGGAGGGGAGGTGCAACCCGATTCCACTCTGTTAGCCTGCTTCTGACTTACTGTGCTAGTTGAGGCCGGATCATGGCTTGCCAGCAAGATTGTGTTCACCACTCTTGCTACTATTTCCTTTAGCCCTTGCTGTTCCTCCACAATTTATGAGCACAAGAGTAAGACTGCTTCTATTTTTGCTTCTATAGATCCCAAATTCACCACTGTGGGAGAAAATGCTTCATGTGAGTTGCTGGAAAGTGTGGAACCTCTGGCGGCAATTCTGCGTCAGAGTCACTTTTACTAGAGGATGAGTCACAAGTAGTTAATAGCTTCTCCAGGTCTGGGGCAGATTTGTAGCCAAATTAATGTCATATGCTAAATCCGTGGGACCCATAGAATGTCTATGAATCATCTTGCACAACTTCAGGAGTGAGCCATTATTGTCCACCTCAGTTTCCTTTTGGGCCACCGGCAGCAGTTTTAGCTGCTCCGTCGCTATATATATATTACTAGATCACTAGATTATATCAGCATCTGTAACTAGATTTTGATACCTCTCTGCATCTGTTGTTAGACTGCAGCATCTTTCTCGATCCGCTGCTAGGTTATGGCAGCTCCACCTGCTCCTAAATTAATATCTTTTTTTATTATTCTCTGGTACTAGATTGTGGCAGTTCTCCAACTATTGCCCTCACTCTAACAGGTGTCTGCTACTACAATTTAGGCAGCTCTATGTATCTGTTGCTAGAATATGGCATCTCTGTTGTTAAATTAATATCAATTCCCTATCTCTGCTTCTAGATTATGGCAATAATCTGCCTCTCACACTAGATTCTGTCACATATCTGCAACTAGATTTTGGCAGCTCTATCTATTGCTAAAGTGTAACAGCTCCTGCTATCTGTTGCTAGATTGTGTGTATATTTCGAGGATAATAGCAGTTATCTCTGTTAGTTGATTAGGCAGTTCTCCACCTCTCGCACTGGATTATGTCAATTGTCTGCAACTAAATTTGGTAGTTTTTGCTGATGCTAAATTGTAGCAACTCTCTATCAGTTGTTAGATTGTAGCAGT
Source organism: Ambystoma mexicanum (assembly GCF_040938575.1). Taxonomy (NCBI): domain Eukaryota; kingdom Metazoa; phylum Chordata; class Amphibia; order Caudata; family Ambystomatidae; genus Ambystoma; species Ambystoma mexicanum. Next base: position 960,313,180 of record NC_090929.1, on the reverse strand, counting down.
TATTTATATCGGTTGTTAGATTATGACAGCACTCTCTAACTCCGGAAGAAGATTATGACAGTTCGCCTTTCACACTAGATTATGCCAGATGTGTGCTACTGAATTTCGGCAGCTCTCTATCCTTTGCTAGAATGTAGCACCTCTACTGTCAGTTGCTATGGTGTGGCAGATATCTCTATCTGTTGCTTGATTGTGGCAGCTCTCTCTGTCCCTGTTGCTAGATTATGGCAGTTCTCTTCCTCTGCCATCAGTTCATGACAGCTTTCTCACAATGCTGACGGCTCTGAACCTCGGTTACCAGATTATGGGAGCACTCTTTATGTTTTACTGTTTCCCCCCTGTCACTGGATTATTACTGCTTCTGCTACTAGATGATAGTCTGCTAGATTTGGTTAGGTCTTTCACACTTGCTAAAATATGAAATCACTAAACTGATGCCAATGTATTGTTTTCTGTTTTTTTTTCATATTGCACTTCGTGACACTGCTGTGGCCCCAGAGTGCATTAAAAAGAACCCATTATCCATTTGGGGCATACATAAATGATAAATATACTAACATAAGACTACCAATGCCATATTTGACAACTTTTCCAAACCCAAGGAGAACTGCCCCATGTGTAATCGTGCGTGGCAGTGAGTTCTGTGATGACAGAGGCCCTTCTGTTGCCCTTGGTTCTCCTTTTAAATTCAGCACCCGAGAGCAATTTAGAACTAAGGACTATCCCGTAGAGCTAGTCCCAGCATTTTTTATTTATTTATTTATTTAAATGTATATAGCTCACAAACAGCCCTTGGGCATCGGGGCGCTGTTACATGTGATGAGCTTAGTTACATGAGGCATCTGAATGGCCTTCGGAGTAAATACAGATTAGGTGCATACATTACACATGACATGCAGACAGTATTGAGAGCGTTGTTTACAGGTAGTGTGTGGCGGTGGTTAGGTGAAGAGCAGAGTCGTGACTGCTCTGCGGATGGCAATGTATGACTTTTCGGTTCTGAGGCATGATGGAAGGGCATTGCATTGACGGGCCGCTCGGTAGCGGAAGCTGGCTCCTCCTGCTCTGACTCGCTTGACTTAAGGAACTGTGAGCAGGTTTGAATAGGGAGCTCTAGTGGGTCTAGTGGAAGCCGAAATGTGTATTCTTTGGGACAGGTAGGAGGGGCAGTATGGTAGACACATGTGTGGGTTAGAGCGAGGGTTTTGAATAGGACGTGCTCTTTAATGGGTATGGTCATGGTCAGTTTCACACTTCAGCCTCTACAGCATCACTACTAGCCTTAATATTGGCATACAGGAGCAGCACCATATATGATGGCGGGCGAGATCTGTGACTTCCACCCGCTAACCTTGACTGTGGTTTTTCTGTACTGCTTCAAAAGAATAGGCGTTTTGTCTGTCCATGGGGAATGAAACATCCCTTTGTTTTAAAACCACACAGAGAAGGTACCCGGACGAATGCGGCTTAGTGGGCAAGCTGCTCACCTTGGAGCCTGGTGACTCCCTCACTGGCGCACACATGGTGTGATTCTAGGCACACCATGGCATCTTTCAGTGCAGCAGTTCCCATATTTGTAAAAAAAAAAGGCAAATATGTCAAAGCTCATAAATGGCCGAATATTGGAAATATGTCCTTTATAAACCTGGGCATTCTGTAATAGAAGCGCTTAGAGGCGCTAAAGTTCAAAATTGCTCATTCTACTAAATTCTTGAGTTAGGACGATCTGCTCCTCTGAATCGGGCCTTTGATGGGGACTCTTGTCAGCATAAATAGCTTCTCTCAGTAATCTCCCAAGCAGGGCACTTTATATTTGCCAATGTTCATTTAATCCACTAAACAGCCTGCTCCACCCTGCCCATGTGAATCAAATGAAAAATGGACGCCGCGCAGAAGCAAAGCGTTTCTTTTTTCCATTTTCTAAATTGCAGTCTGTAGTTCCACTAGCTTCAGAGAACAGGTGCTGTAGTTCCTGTACATAAATAACTTGAGCCGGAGGGCATCGAATACAACTGGAATACAACTGGAAGGTGGCCTCAGAACCCCGATGCAGTGATCAGACGTCACCATTTCTCAGGCCTCTTGCCAACCCAAGATTTTCCTGCATTAACAATGAAAGGTCAGATCTTAGCAGCTGCCCCATAAACGAAATCAATATGTCCATCTGACGTTAGAAATCGGCCTTCTCCATGCACTGTGCTCTTGCCCGCTCTCTGGCGCGGTCTGGGCATAGTCCAATAGGGCAATGCCTGAAGGACTGGCTTGACGGGCCAGTGTGCAGCAGCGTGGTGCACCAATGTGGGCTAGTTTGGTGATTGACTTTACGGTGTAGCTGGGGGTTTTAGGCAGGTTTTAATGGCACATTGCAGGGTTCAAATCTAGGATCCGGTGAGCAAGATCTAAAAGTAGCTCCTGGGTGTGAGCCATCACCCAGCAGGCGGGAGCTACTGCTGGGGAACCCGGGGTGAGTACACCACGCACTGTAGGTCCAGCTTCCACATGAGAGGCACACCTTTAACTTTCTGCACATTGTCCATGGTCCATTGTGTTTAAATATCGAGGCACCACTTGACGCTGGGAGCTAGATGTAGCTCCTGGTAGCTCTTGCTTTTAAGCTAACCAGGGTCTCCTAGGCCAAAATCACGAGTTAAATAGCTCCCATCAATTTCGAACTCTGCATTGTACTATAAATAACATGTTTGCCACAAAATATTCAAAATGTTCCTCATTAGGAGCTACAAACAGGTTCTCACAAAAAGTCACAATTTGCGACTGGTGAATGAGAGCAATTTGTTTTGGTGCTGGCTTTTTTTGTCCTGGTACAATCCTGGTTGCTTGAACATGCTTCTGTATATACATGCACAACCATGCTGTGGGGGTGTCAGTCTCTGACACAGTGAGGCTAGTGACCTCTCGCCATTCACAATGCGTTTATGTGCTTCAGGGGGTGTGAGCTGTGTTCCCTTTCATATGCTGGGAACTCATATCACAATTGTTCTCTCCTTTCTGGACTGTACTCTCAATGTGGTTGTCCTATGAGGCGGGGGAGTCTGATGGCACTATTGTTCTGCGGTGGTTAATATTCTCTTCTTCAGCCGGCATTTCCTTTGCTAGACATTCTGTTAAGGCAGAACAGCCCTCACTGTCATATTTCAATCTTGATGAAGGTGAGTCATGAACATCACAAAAGTTCAAGAAGTTGGGAGACTTGAGTGAGCAGGAGATGCACCCTGGTGCTCATCCAATCAGAATGTATAACAGCATCAACCTGTGCTATTTTGAGAAATCTGTCAGCAAGCATAAAAGGAATGTAACGGTGGGACCCACTTTGTTGATGTAATTTTAAATGGTGGCGCTTGCACCATGTCTCTCAGTGGTGCTCAATTTCCATACGATGTATTGTTCACTTGCATCCCCCCTTCCTTTCCTATAATAAAAGAAAGTAGCAGGCAGAGTTGTGGGGTCAGCCTTTCAGCAGCTGTTTCTGCATCCTGTGGCACTGTGCTCCGAAAGACTGGCCTATCTGAACTTGTTAATGAGACACCAGCCTGAAGTCCACGCTCTTGCATGCTGTTGTGAGTCGAGATCTCAAGCCAAGACTCTGATGGCACCATAGAAGGGTTATGTAATGGATGGCGGCCTATTAAAGGGGTGACGTGACTTGACCAAAGTAACCACAGACTACTTGTTCTTCTCAATTCAAGCTAGTTATACAAATAAATGCTTCTACCTCCTCAGACTACTTAGAGGGATGCCCCCTACCTCTCCTTCCCACATAGAACCCTCACATTCATCTCCCTATTATTCTCAAGAATCGACTAAGCAAACAGTCTCTACTTTGGAATGTCAGAACGGCTGACAAAAAAACTCCAACGCATCCAAAACCTTGCAGCAAGGATACTCCTTAGACTAAACAGAGGAGACCACATCATAGGCATACATTTGCTCCCAGTCAAAAAAAACAACAAATTAAATTCAAAGCTCTCTACATTGCCCACAAATCATTACACGGACAAGGCGCCAAATTCCTCGAGGCCAAGATCAAATGCTATCAACCAGTAAGAGACTTTAGATCAAGCAATAACCTCCAAATAGAAATGAAACAATACGAAAAAAGGGAAATTCTGAGGAATCCCATTCTCACGTCTAATTACTAACCTATGGAACACAACACGGAAGGAATTTAGGACAGAAGACCACCTCACCTTTAGAAAATGACTGAAAACATGGTTATTCAACTCCCAATGACCAGCACAAAATGGACGATGCCAACGATGCCTATGGGGACCGAGGGAAAGCCACCAATTACTAATCCCCCGCTTCCAACTCCTCTCAAGCATACCCCACAATTACCTTGCACGATCCGTCAGATCAGTCTAATTTCCACTTAAACACACAACCCACACATCCACCATGAAACTGCCACAAACACCCAATTACTGGATATTCCCCATCCGGACACAATAGCCTCAGTGTACACAGTGTACACATTGCAAACATACCTAGAAACCAGACCCACACTAGAAGCCAGTTCCTCCTGATTATACAAGCACCAACAGAAAAGCTTAACCTATTCCCTCTTCCCTCACTAACCTTCCCAACCCACTCTCTAACAGAACCACAAGAGCTCCTGGAGACTATGCCAATGGAAACAGTGTGCGGGTCAAGACAGCTTAACATAACATAACACTAGACAAAAGTCGCTAAGGTACTGAGTCAGCATGGTACAAGCCCTATAAATATTCACGAGCATCCTCTGCTGCACACTACACATATCCTCTCTTCAGCCATCTTCACATGGTAGTGAGCTTTGAAAGAAGCATTGGCAAAGCCATCGACTTTTGCTTTTGTATAGGCTTGGGATAAGTATTTAGTAGGCAGAGTATCAATACTGCAACTGGCAATATGATGGTGACAGCCGATAAATTGTGTGTTTGTGCACTTGAAGTCAGTGCCTGCCTAATGCCTATCTAATACTGATACACAAGCCTAAACTGTTGGCTTTGCTAATTCTTGTTTTCATCACGACTTCTGCAATAAACAGTATCAGCGGGACGCATATTGCTCATAAATCAAGTGGCAGGTGGCGCACATATATAAGACATTTTCATTAAACCAGCAGCTCCTTTGCAGTGGCATTTAAGCCATTAACTGGCAGAAGACGATTTAGATATAACAACGGCCGGACGTACACAACACAAAGTTTGATGTGAGGTTTGATATTACTGATTGAAGGAGCTCACTGAAAGAGATCCAATGAGGGTGTGTTTTGGGTGTGGATCGGCATGTGGTGGTTGAGAATGGCCATAGGGGTTAGCATGGCCAAGGGCGTTCAATAGGTGGGTAACTAACCAGACAACATAGATAGCATGGTGTTGTTCCTCACAATCCATCTCACTCCTATCTTTACGCCAATGCAATAGTTTGGCATATTTGTGGCAACGAAGCACCACCTAATAGCCAAAACTAAAAACGCACAGGCTGTGGTTGTGCGAATGCACATTTTTTATGAGGAATACTCACTTTTTATATGATATGATAAGTCATTTATAACGCGTCTGTACACAAGTGTTTATGGGCGCGAGTGATTACTAGCAATCACTCGGATTAAAGTCATAAAAGCAGCTTAATCAAACGAGGAAGCACAACGATAATGTATGATTTCACAATTCTGAGATGCTCCTTCTGGAAATTGCAGGCATGTCCTATATGACTTTAGGGACTTCTCTCTGGAGGTGCCTATAGCTAATTAAAGAAATGCCAGGTTTGTGTATTTGAGCTGAAAAATAAGTTTAGGGCATGGATATAGTCAGGCCACTGTCATCTCGAATTTCAATTCCTCTATTTTTGAGTGAGGAATTGACAGGGATTGGGATCCAATGACCTGAGTCGCTGTCTAACGCGTTTCAATTTTGAGGTGTTGGAGGTGAACTCTGGACAGACTGGGGTCAGTTCTGACTTGTGTGTGATCACCATCTCCTTATGTAGAGGTGCCCCATGCTTACCGATTCTCGCAGTAAGTACGCCCTATGATGCGCAAGCCTTCTTAAGGGGCGCACTGATTACCATCACAAGCATGTTGGATACTGCGCTGCATAGCCATTGGGCTATCACAGAGCCCCCAGGTTTGCCAACGGTCACTGACCTGGGTAGGGGAACAAATGGACCATAACTAAAAGCAAAAGGAAGTTAAAGTGACTGGCAGACGTCACAGCCAGCCACAGTGTTGCTGAAACTGCAACTTCCAGTTTCAGTGATACTGTGGCTGGCTGGCACTTTTGTCAGTCACAAAGCTGCCTGACTTTAAAATGGCGGATGCATCTCCCATCGCAGCTACAGCCGTGGCAGGATAATGTGACGCGCAATGGCGTGGTGGGACCGGGAGGCCCTGGCAGGGCCCCGGCTCAGCCCCATGTTTTGGAGATTGCCAGAAACCAGCCCCGGTCCACTTCAAGCACTGGTACCCCTTATCTTTCCGGATTATGACAATATCAGCAAGAGTCTGATATCTCCCAAACTCCTAAAGATATTAAATGTTCACAGATGCCTCCACGGGCGCTAGAAGGCATATGAAGCTTTGGCTCCGAGAGGTTATCATAATCAGTGGGACAGGGAATATGTTGACCTCCTGGGACATAATGGCTGCAAGTGGTTGGGCCCATCCTAGGGGCTTGTGGGAGCGGGGGGATTGCCGGACAGGCGACTGCAAACTAATTTCCATGAAGTACATGGCAGAGGCTGAGTGGTCAAGAATACCCCTTCTCCTTTTCTTTGTTTACTGTGGCCCGGTCCTTAATTGAGGTCTGTAGCAAACCAAGCAGGCCCTTTTCATTGGGATGATGACTATTTATACCTCAAAGTTAAATTTCCACCGGGTACCCACATTGTGTGCTGAAGCGGACTGCTGGTGTTATCTCTGTAAATCGTATGCTCTTTAAAAAAAAATGGTAACATTAAAAATGATAATCTGCACCTTTTGTGTAGCCAACAGGTTAGTCCACCCGCTCTAAAAAATAAACAGTTACAGGGAACGTATTCTGAAACTGAAAATCATCAGTTTACTGCATGTTTATTTTTTGGAATCCAATACAACTCTTTTCACTTCGTGCATAACAATGATCTGCATGGCTGTATCAAGCACTGACTAAGAGCAGGTGCATTTATCACACATGCCTACAGACTGTGCCAAGTGGACTCAATCTGCTACACAGTGTATGTGTAAACTTGGGGCTTGCCACCTGCCACGCTCTGCTTTTAGTTCTTCTCCCCTCTCTCCCACCATCTAGGGTTTGTGGGTGCAGCCTGCTGCTGCCACTGCTGCAGCGATGGAGGTGGCGAGGGGGGCTTAAGTGGAGCAAAGCTCACTAGCAGCTCAGTTAGCTACTTCCCCAAACGCTCTAAGGACAGGAGGACATGAACCAGGACATCGTTGCTCGTGTTATCAGCCTCGGTTGGATGAAAAGCTTTGCTGGTTCATCCTGGCTACAAGTCTGTGATCTGCAGCTGGCCCAAAGTTGGCTGCAACAGATACATCAAACAAGTGATGTACCTTACAAATTATATTCAAACTATTTAGATGACATATGAGCTGACCTATGTAAGGATTGGTGAAGAAAATACGGGTTGGTGGATGAGGTAAAATCATTAAGTATTGCAATGTAAAATTACTGGGTTTCGTATAGCGTGCCTTCTGTCATGTTCAAGGCCTCTTGGCAGTGCAAAACTGATGGATGCAAAGCTTGGAATTAGTCATAATCCTTATCCTTGATCTGGGCAGCCATTTTCACCTTTAACTTTTTTGGCTTATCTGCTTCATTATAGGAGACCAGCCAAATAAAAATCCTTCTTGGTCCTGCCATTTGAAGGAGCAGTGCTGTCTGGGTTACTAGGCCATTACCCCTCTGCAACTGCAGTCATGTTTTGGACTTGTTGTGAATAAATTGATCTAGATTTCTCACACTGGGTGCGCTGGGGGGGAATTGCATTGCATGTCGTAGTTTGGCAGGCTCCCCAGAGCAGTAGTTATGGTGGATAAAAGTCTTTGATTTCATCACATTTTGTTTTTAGTTTGTCTTCCTGAGAGAGTGTATGCTGAGATGGCGCTTGCTTGATACAACTATGCAATCAAACTGTACCACGGTGTTTAGGTCCAGTAAGGCCAAAACATTTTTAGGGTTGCTTTTGCTCCTGTATTTTGGGGACATGGCCTAAAAGTTATGACTGGGGTGTTCCCAGGGTGCAGTATAATTTGCTATTACCCTATATGGCATTACGAGTAGCACCAAGACTGGTATGCAACTGGATGGTCCTGGTAAGGGCACAAGTGGGCTTAAATAATTATGATATAGAGAGTTGCCAAGAGTAATGCTAGCTGTTAAATTAATTAATTTGGAGGGAGATATTCCACACTTCTCTTCCGGCGCACCTTAAGGACTTTGTCTCCAGGACCTCTCATCAAGACAAGGTAGGCCCTCTGTTCAGCACGGGTCCTCGGCACAGTGACTCCCTCCTGGGCATTCCCATAGGAAAGGGTACCTCGATTCAGATTCTGGCATGCCCAAGGCCGCTAAGGCTACCAGCTCCCAGGTCAAGGGTCTCAGGGGCTCTACTGGGCTGTCCTCGAAAGGGCAATCAAGTTTGTACTCTTCTTTGACCCAAAGGGGTAAAGGATCATCACGTGCTACTGCGAAGAGTCAGTCCTCGGAACGATCCCGCACGACTACTGGCGCAGGTGCCAAGGGCGCACAGGCTTCTGGATTTTGCTCAAGGTCATGAGTCAGGGTGTTTTGGCTAACAGCCAGTCGGCCAAGGGTTCAGCACCTACCAGAGTAGTCTCTGAGGTTGAGACAGAGGGTTGTTGCCTGCTATCTGTGCACAAAGACACAATTCAACTAAAGTTGGCGTAAAGTTTAATTGAAGAAATCTTGAAGAGCCTTAGGAAGATTCATAAAGCAGCCTGACACGTGTTTCGAGCTAAAATGCTCGTCATCAGAGGCTGGTAATTCTGTGCATGTTTATATAAAGATCCAAAGCATAAACCCAAAACAGAGATAAGCAGAAAATAAAACATAGGGGGTTGGCATTGTTATACCAACAGTTACAGTTCCAAATAAGGGATACATGTGTGGCCGCACCCGCAATTTGAAATCAAGGGGTCAACAAAGACAACGAGTAAAAGTAATGTACCAGCATATGATTGCATGAATAGAAATTATAAACAATTAATTAGATTGCATATTTTTGTTTAAAATAAAGAATATAGTAATTGCATACATAGTTACCAGAGTCGTTGCATGATCAATGGTTTGGAAGAAAAACAAAAATAAATACGAATTGACATCAATTAGTAGTCCAAAACCATGTTTTAACAATTGGGCTAATTGTTTATTCACGTGGCTTGCAGAATACTCACGCATCGGAAGCGTTTAATTTAGGTATGCCTTGCTTTACCTATTTTTTACATGTTTGCATCATTAATTTTATAGTGCTTAGTTGTTTTGTAATGACGAATAGTCAGAGTGAATAGGATCTATTTATATCTTTCCGACAGTTGAGCCGACGTTATTTATATATCTGGAAGACTAATCAATTACTGGTAAGCTCTTTTAATCTCAGTATCACCTTTTCAAACAGCACCATTTTACGAGTGACTTACCCTTTACTGACCATTTCTAATTATACGTTATATTCTCCAATACATTTCTCAGTCCAGGGTGATTCACAAGGATAATAAGGTAACTCCTTCCCTTTTTCAGTTAATTGACCCTTTGGGTTTGTTAAAACATGGTTTTGGACTACTAATTGATGTCAATTCGTATTTATTTTTGTTTTTCTTCCAAACCATTGATCATGCAACGACTCTGGTAACTATGTATGCAATTACTATATTCTTTATTTTAAACAAAAATATGCAATCTAATTAATTGTTTATAATTTCTATTCATGCAATCATATGCTGGTACATTACTTTTACTCGTTGTCTTTGTTGACCCCTTGATTTCAAATTGCGGGTGCGGCCACACATGTATCCCTTATTTGGAACTGTAACTGTTGGTATAACAATGCCAACCCCCTATGTTTTATTTTCTGTTTATCTCTGTTTTGGGTTTATGCTTTGGATCTTTATATAAACATGCACAGAATTACCAGCCTCTGATGACGAGCATTTTAGCTCGAAACACGTGTCAGGCTGCTTTATGAATCTTCCTAAGGCTCTTCAAGATTTCTTCAATTAAACTTTACGCCAACTTTAGTTGAATTGTGTCTTTGTGCGCAGATAGCAGGCAACAACCCTCTGTCTCATTTACATACCGTTGGCAACATTGGCAGGTTGCCCTCAACCCTTGCCTCATTCTGCAGCCCTTGCACAATACATTTAACAGTCAGGGAGCCTGTTTCTCAAATTAATCATTTTCTGCCAAATACAAAGTAGTCTCTGAGGTTGACGTTACAGCTTCGGGTTTGAGACCCAGGATTTGTCCTCCCTTGTCTAAGCCTGCACCCGGCTCGGGGCCTTTGCACCCTCCCGCCCAGGGCATTGCGCACAGCCCCATAATGGTGGATAGGGAGGTGGCGGAGCCTGCTGCACCGGTGGCCATTTTGGATTTGAATCAGGGCATGCCCGTGCTATCGCCCCTTGAATGGGCCTTGAAAGAAGGTCCCAGTCCCCTTCCCCCCTCTGGAAGCAGTGGCAGACTTTATGGTGAAGGCATCTGGTCTCTTCAGGGGTACATCTACCCATCGTAGCCTTACGGCTAAATGCCTCAAGCGCCTCTGCGCTTTGACCAGGGTCAGCGGTCCAGCTCTTCGGAGAGCCAGACCCCTAGAGTTCCGGCTGCTAGCAAGCATCACTTCTTCGAGCGCTTACTCCTCCTCATGCGTCCCCCTCAGATGACGGTGCTCCTGAAGGATATAGTGAAGGCGGTGATCCCACAGGTGGTGCTTACATGGCCCCTCCGCCTGCTCCTCCAGTGATACCAGCGCCAGTGCCAATCCCTCCCCCCATCCAGGCCCTACCAGTTGTACAGACCTCTCAACCTCCTTCTGTACCAGCAGCGCCTCCCCCTCAAAAGTCGTTGAACCTGTCTTCAGCTCCGGACCTAGTGTGGATCCTGCGGGCACCTGTGTCCCAGGGCCCAGACTCCCCTCGATCTGTAAAAAAGGTGGAGGGATGATGACGACCAGGATGATGAACCCTCGGCATCCATTAGGCCTTTCATGGCCGCCTTCAGGACCTGGCAGAGTTCTTGGAGGTCCCTCTGCTCAAGGATGCCGCCCAGGAGTCAGGAGGTACTGCAGAGGTTTTGGGCAAGAACACCACGATCCGGTTTGTTATACGTCTCCAGATGGATGTCCTACAGGTGGCGAAAAATGTCTGGGAGAAGCCCAGGGCCAACGCCCAGATGAACAAGAAGTTGAAAAGCAGGTTCAGGCTGACGGCCGGGGAGCCAATACTCCTGGTCTCCCATCCGCAGCTGGATTCTCCAGGTGGTGGCTGCGGCCTCCCGATATTCTAAACTATTGCATTCATCCTCAGGAGCCACCTCCAATTGTCTTTCCAAGGTCCTTGACTCTTTGGGCAAATACTGTTATGCCATATCAGGACTGCATCTTTCAGCCGTGGCTAACTAGAAGCTGTGGTGGGAGCTCGCAGAGTTTCGGGCTGACCTCCCCATGGAGAAATAAGCCTCCTACAAGACCGAAAAATGAAGAAAAGAATAGTTTTTTTTCATGAACCAATTATAACGAAAACATGTTTTAAAAAAATATATATATGGCGTTATGGGGTTAAAACAGGTGGGGAGGGGGTTAAGGTAGGGTTAATAGCCGAGGGAAATAGGGCACTAAAACGTCGGACCCCACCAAAATAAAAAATATTAAACATCAATATTTGTTTGTTATAAATGTTTAGTAACAAAAAATAATTCTCTGAAAATGATTTTTAAAAAATCAAATAGAACTTTTGCGCAGGGCCTCATAGAGTCTTCGGTCTCCCACATCGACACAGCCACGAGAGGGCTGTGCCTGGTTGTCGAGATGAGAAGGACGGCGTGGATGCATGCCACTACGTTTTCATCTGACATGCAAGAGTGGATCGTAGATCTGCCCTTTTAGGGCGTGGACCTCTTTCATTCATAAACCGATGACCAGTTCACAAAGAAGAAAACCTCCACTCAAACCGTCAAGTCCTTGTCCAGCCTGATAAAGCCAGGGCAGAAGTCCTTCCCTCATGGCAGGACCGAATTCAAACCCTGCCCTTTCACCGGCTTCAAGGGGTTTCGGGACCGCGGTACACGGAGGCCTGACTAGCCGCTACGGAACGACAGGAGAAAGCAGCAGAGAACTTTGCGCCCGTTTTTTCTGCTCCCCCTCCTATGCACCAGCCTCAGACACCAAGAAACAGTGATGTCACGGACGGGGAACACAGCTCCCCATCAGGGGGCCGACTGGCTCTTTTCAAGGACAGCTAAAAATGTGTCTTTTCAAGAACCCTTGGATTCTATCCATAGTCTCCTTAGGCTTCAGTCTTCCTCTTCCTTTTCCTCTAACATCCTCTCCTCCTCTTTGACTTATCGGGTCGCCAGCTCTTTTACGGGAGGTCCCTTTCACTCTTTGAGGTTCATCAGTCAGACAGGGGCTGCAGTTTCTACGCCAGGGTTTCTGCAGTACCCAAGATCAACCAGGCTGGCCTGAGAGTAGCCCTGGACCTGTCATTTCTCAATCTGTCTTTACTGCGTGAACGCTTCAAGATGATGACTCCTGCGCACATAACATAGTCTCTGTGTGTAGGGGACTGGATGTGTTCCCTAGACCTCAAGGATGTGTACCTGCATGCCCCTGTCTATCAGCCATATCGGAAGATTTTGTGGTTCACGATGATGTTGTACCACTTCCAGTACAAGGTTCTGCATTTCAGGCGTGAACTCGGCCCCTCGTGTCTTCATGAAGTTGATGAACGCAGTGGTGGGTCTCCTGCACTTGGGGGTGCATCACCTATACCCCTATCTGGACGGCTGGCTGGTGAGGGCTGGTTCACCTGAAAGGGTGGTACACTCCTGTCAGATATTGGTGGATATTCTTCATCAGCTAGGGTTCTCCCTCAACGAGAGGAAGTCACAGCTGTGCTCCTCCCAGGATCTGGTCTTCTTCGGGGTGCGTTGGAACACGGCTGTTCAGCGGGTGTTCCCCACACCCGGGCTGCTCCTCTCCCTTCACTAGGCAATAGGACACTTTCTGGCCTACTCAACCACCTCAGCATGGTGGTTCCTGCACCTTCTGGGGCTGATGGCCTCATGTGTGCTCACTGTGCAGCATGCTCGCCTCAAGAAGAGGTGCCTCCAGCTCCACATGGCGGCCAATTGGGATCAGGAGATGGGGTCTCAGTTGGACAGGATCCCAATACCCCTCTTCTCCTTCCCAATCTGCGCTGGTGGTTGCGCTCTGTGGGAGTCCACTTCACTGACTGGAGCCTACCCTAGTGGTGACGACAGACTCCGCTCTTTCGGGCTGGGGGGCTACTCTGGAGGGAAATGCAATTCATGATGCATGGTCCAGGGTGGAAACCCTCTTGCATATCAATCTGCTCGAGCTCAGGGCACTTGGCCTGGCCCTCAGGGCATTTCTGTCCCTCATCAGGGACAGCTCTGTTCTGGTCAGGATGGACAAATCTACTACAATGTTTTACCTGAACAAGTAGGGTGGCACCTGTTCCCCCTTTCCTCTGCATGCAGACGGGAGCTATCTGGGAATGGGCCCTGATGATGGGGATTTGGATTTCAGCAGTCCACCTCACAGCTGACAGCAATGCTGAAGCGGATCAGCTGAGCCACTTACGGTTCAACACCTACGAGTGGGAGTTGCACACTGACTCTGTGTTGCCCCTTTTCCAGCGTTGTGGGTTCGCTGACCTGCACTTGTTTGTATCTCCTCAGAACTCCAAGTGCCCCCCATTTTCTTGATGGGCAGAATGGGGATGGGGGTCCCTGGGAGATGTCTGACAGATCTTTTGGCACGGCCACAGGAGTTATGCATTCCCTCCGCCCTCCTAGCCCCCCTCTGCTCCAGCGGACCCTCCACAAGTTCCAGGCTTCGGTGGGCTGCAGCCTCATCCTGATTGCCTCCCCCTGGCCTTTGAGAGCCTGGCTTTTGGATCTGCTGCAGTTGTGCTCCAAGGGGCCTGTCAACCTTCCCGTCACCAGCAGGTGCTTCCTGACGCAGCAGGCCGGGGCAGTGGAGGACCCAGACCGGCTAGACTGGCGCTGGTGGCGCTGGTGGCATGGTACCTGACCAGCTAAGGCTACAGCATGCTCAGTTTTCAGATGACAATTGGGATATCATTCAACAGGCCAGAAGGCCCTTTACTCGCTCCCAGTATAAGAGCAAAGGGACTAGGGTCTGGATCCTGTCACCTGCCCTCTGGATGACTTACTGGCTTTTTCAGTGCACCTCATTCATTCTGGAGTTCAAGTGGATACTTGCTCCACTTATTTGATGGCCATCAGGGCTTACAAGAATTCCCAGGAGCATGTATTTTCGTCGGCCAACCCAGTGATTAATTTCCACTTCAAGGGGTTGTCTAGGCTTTTTCCTCTGGTGCATAGGCCGTATCCGGTTTGCGACCTCAATGTGGTTCAGCAAACCTTTTGAGCTGATGGCCTCTGTGGACATCCGGCTTGTAACACTAAAGACAGTTTTGCTGATAGCTCTCACCTCTGCGCACAGGGTCAGCGAGCTGCAGGAGTTGTCTTCATGCAAGCCCTTCACCACATTTCACGACGACAAGGTCATCTTGTGCACTCATCCCAACTTCTTGCCCAAGGTGGTCTCTCCATTTCATTTGAATCAAGAGATCTGCCTGCCGGTATTCGTCCGAACCCACTGTCAGAGGCAGAAAGGGCCTGACATTCTTTGAACCTCAAGAGGGTCCATGAGTTTTATCTCTCTCAGACGAAATTCTTCAGAAAGTCCAAGGCATTGTTTGTCACTTTTAGGGGCTCATCTTCCGCCTCACTGGCTTCCAAGGTTTTTATCGCCCGGTGGATGGTTCAGGCCATTATGGAGGCGTATACATCCATGGGCAAGCTGATTCCGGCAGGGATTCATGCCCATGCAGTTAGGGCTAACGCCACGGCAGTCACGTTTCAGAGACATGCATCTTGGGATGTCATCAACAGGCCAGCTACTTGAGCCACTCCGTCGACTTTCTGCAAGCACTATTGCATGGACACCAGCTCCAGGAGCAATGCTGAGTTTGTTCAGGTGGTTTTGCGTAACTTGGATGCTTCTTCTTAGAAAGCAGGCTGTCACGGATCCACCCTATGATCTTGTTCGCTTGAATCACCCACAAGGATGGAGAAAAGGGGACGGGACATATGAGTAATTAAAGTTACTCACTGTAGTGACTAAAGTACTGTATGCCGGTCCGGTAACAACGGTGCCGGTAAGCTACCAGCACCATTGTTACCGGACCGGCATACTCAGAGTTCTGCGAGCAGGTGCCTTTCCACCTGCCTGGTCTGACCTTGCAGGCGGAAAAGCACCCGCTCGCAGACCTTGATGGATGCACCGGCACCATTATTAACAGTGCCGGTGCATCCGTCCTCCCCATTCCCATTGAGTCCTATGGGACTTGAATAGAAATGGGTAGTCATTTTTCCCATGCCTGGCTATGGGGAATTACCAGGACCGCCGGGGCTGTAATGCCCTGGTAATTCCCCATTGCCAGGTGCCAGAAAAAAACTTCCCTGGCGTCAGCCATGCCTTTTTTACCGGCACGGCTACCGCCAGGGTCGTTATGAGGCCCATAGTCTACTTTCCTCCATACGTCCCACCCAACTTGCCCCACTTTCCATGCCAGGGGCTAATATGTAATTAGTGTAGCCAGGTGTCTAGCATCCAATGTGTGCAAATGGGACTAAGGTGAGGCGCCGGAGGGCGGGACCTCGGTGGGGAGTTCCACCACCCGAGGCCGCGCCCCTGCACTATGTGCTAAATTTAAAGGGAAAGCTCAATTTCTCGCTGCCAAAGGTTCCGGTACCACCCCCCCATGTTGGGGGACACCCACAAGGATGGAGGAAAGGGGACTATGAGTACTCTAGTCACTACAGTGAGTAACTTTAATTTTTACTTCCGATGATGTCACAACCCATGGTGTCACATCCCATTAGGGAGGATAGCCCTCGGAAGCAAGCTGACACTAAGCAACACAGGTTTGATCCCCAGGTCCGCGCTTAGCAAGCTCTGGGTATTTAAGCGTGTTATAAATACGCAACTAAGACACACAAAAAAAACAATTCCTGTAACAGCACCTCGATTCCCGCGGGCTGTGTGAGCTCTTTAAAAATGCAAAATAAATAAATTACATCAGATTGGTTAGATGCTGTGCTATAGGGCTATAAGGCTCGTCCCAGTACATTTAAAAGTTGGCATCCCTGATCAGAAATCCTTCATTGTTAGCAATTTAAAATGTTGCAATCCTTTGACTTCATTTGCGAGGCAGGGGGTGCAAAGGGTTTCTAGGCACAGGAATGGTCGCCTTGCCCAAGATTCTCGCAGTGAATGACCCTTGCCAGATATGCGGCCTGTCACGTAACTGTGGGTCTGAACACATGTTGCAACATATGACACATTGCGGGTTTTGGCCGCTACAAACGGTCAGTCATTTGCTGAAACATGATTTAAACAGTGTTTTTCGGACCAACTCGGGGAAGATGGGACATGGTTTTACGAAGAAAGGCGGTCTGGAGCATTTCCTGTGCGCGACCACCTCTCCAGGCAAGCCAGGCCGCCGTGCACGCTGATCTCCTGGCGAATCTGGGATCCCTTCCAAGGCCTTCGGTTTGAAGTATTATCAGATGGCTCTCAGACCGTCCCCTCGCCCCCCCCCCCCCGCCCCGCCCCCCAGACCCTCCCCTGCCTGGCAGTATGATTCAGCCCGTTAAGAATTGCCTCGGCGAGCTCTCTTCGGACTCACTGTTAATAGAATTCCACTTTTCTCCCCCTTTCGGTGTGTGAAACCATTAAAAAAGCGTCAGGGTGATTAAAAATGCCCAAGATGCTGCCGTGGAATAGCTGTAGGACATAAAAGGGCTCCTGGCTTTTTCCGTTGCTGGGCTTTTCATCTGCCTAATAGTGGGTGAACCTGCCGCGCTGGCAGGGCACAGAAGGCCCATTTATTGGCTAGCTTCATGGTCTCATGGTTTAGGCTCTCCGAAGCTTGCCGGGGGTGGGGGTTGCATGCAGTTGACAATTCTCTGCGGTTAAGAGACCTTCAGGGCCAGAAGCCGGGGCAGATGAAATGGTATTGCTGAATCCCAGTGATTACACGACCCCCAACCCCCTCACCAACCCTCGTTTTACAATTCTCTATTAATTCCCCTTCCTTCTTCCTTCATGGAAACTCCTTGGAGGGCCTAAACCCTAGTTTTCTATCTCAAGCAAGCTGCCAATTATTCAGGAAACAACTAAATGCACCCCATCCCGACAAGCAGTTGCATATTAAAGAGTAACTCTGGAAAGATACATAATACAAGAAGCTGTTTGCACCAATGCAAACTCTCTGTAGCGCTGCCTCTACTCTGCACTCTCGAGGGGGAGTCATTGAAATCATGGGTAGAACCAAGCCAAGGTGTCTAGCTTGGGTATACGAGACAAGCACAAGTTGGCGAAATTATTTATTTATTTATTTTGATGCTTATATAGCGCGCAGGCATCTGTCCGCTTTCTTGGTGAAAAAAGTTACAATTATTACAGCGGGTACATATAAACAAGCCATATTATATGCAGTTCAAATGTAGAGTTATTGATACAGATTTTACATAGTTGCATTTTGCAGGGCAAGGGTGGCTGGTGGAGATTCGATGAGTTTAGCAGACTTGTGCCTAAAATGGTGCCTAAAACACATTGCTGCCATCCTATTTCCCTACCCCGCAACAAGAACACCCACACCTGGTTCCATGCCTCCCCACCCCATAACACAAAACCCATTTCTGTCATACTGTCTCTCACAAGGACTGGGCCATAAAATTGTCGCGGGCATCAATGAAAAAGTGGCCCACCGTTGCAAATGGCTATTCATTCCTATTGGGACACTGTTTGAATAATACCCAAGGGGGTGTTTTTAGATAAAATGTGATGCAAATTGTGTATTATAAAGGATATTTAATCAGCAACAATGGTCAAAACTACTAGCCGCATAGTGAGGTAACTCATCAAACTGGCCCACATTGGCCAAAGGAAGTGGCCCACTTTGACCAAATAAACTCACCCACACCAGCATTTTGCATTTTTGGTTTGGCCATGGGCCTATTGCCCTATAGGCCAGTACGAGCTTGTCTCTCACCCGCTCAAAACTAATGACTGATATTCTGTCCCCCCCTGCCCATTATCCAAAACATTCCACATTTTGGATCGATCCAGAGTGTGCTTTGCATACTAAGTGTCAGGCTAGACACTTAGTCATTTTGTGCCGGACACCATCAACCACAGAATGAGTAATAGGTACACCTCATCTTCTACCGTGGGTTGTCTGAAGTGGGGCCCATGATTTGGGTTGAACTTCTGCTCCTGAACGTCGTTGTGTCGTACCCCTTTGTTAGAAGCGGGGGAAGGAGAGCATGCAGGTTTCGGCCCTTTGATTTCTGCTGTGAACATTATTTTTGATTTGTATAGACTCACCCAATTAAGAGACAGAATATTTGTTCATTCATGTGAACTTTTCTATTACTGACATTGGGGGTCATTACAAGTTTGGAGGTAGCTATTAGCGCCATGGCTGCCTCCAAACTCGTGTCCGGGTTCTCTGAATGGGGACTTACCGGGTCATTCCAACCTTGGAGGACCCGGTAGGTCCCCATTCAAAAAACCATTCCCCATTCCCATTCGAGCCCCCACAGGGCTCAATGGGAATGGGGAGGGAGCTAATAACGGGCCCGTAAAATACGGGCCCGTTATTAGCCCCTTGGTCCCTTAGCAGCTCCCATAAGGGGTTAACGGCACCGGCATCCTTACCGGTGCCGTTAAGCCCTTACCGCCGCATCATAATGACCCCCATTGTGCTCAATGTGTAGGAATGGGGGCCCTACTGTATCGCAGGTCCCATCAGTCTTCCTCTTCAAGATTAATCAAGCGAGATGTTTAATGTCACTGAAATAGGGATTGGGTCTTTTGAACCATAGTCGCTCCATTTCTTTTACCATGGATCAGGAATTTAAGTGTGTTAGGGTGATTGCTGCATCTCTTAGTTAAAGGAATGCCTGCCGAGGGGCAGCACCACCATTATCGAAGGATAGGTGCCGACTATCGGCACGCGTCAGCAGCACTCGTATAAGCAACCAGCTGCCTGTTAGGCCATGTCCCCCTTTTATGCCACACTGCCCAGAGAGACCGCCCCCCCCCCCTCGATTTTGTGTGCCAGTTAAAGACCTGCCCAGGACCACCCTCATTATTTTGGAGAGTGTGACGCCTAACCCCTTGTAGGGAAATACAAGCAATGAAGTGGAATTGTGTACAAACATATTTAATTTGAGGAGCGGATCTTGAGTGTACCACCAGCGTATTGTGTTGCATAATAAATGTCTGTAATCTGCTTCTCTGGCAGCTTTCATGCAAGAACACCTCAGAGTTGGCTTCAGGCAGGGTGTTCTCAAATGCTGGTTATCGGTGCCATATTTCTTCAACAATGTTACGTTTCTAAATATTATTTCTACAGGGATCGGAATTAAGATTGGATAAGCAGGAGCTAAAAGCAACTCCTGGGTATTTTAGCATTAACCAGTGGCCAGGAGCTACCACTGGGGAATGAGGAGCTAGTAGATAGTGTTCCACAAATCTAAATACCACATCATTTTCTCCATTATTTTGGACTCCCTGTGCTTTAATTGTCACATAGCTGTGTCCTAATGTTTATTTATAGATTGTCCCAAATGCACAGAATTAAATTCACATGCGTGTATTAGTTTGCCATCAGTTGGCCTCGGTAGGCAAAAGTAGCTCCTGGTAGCTGTTGGTGCCAAGAAAACCAGGCTCTTCTCTGCCACAAGCAGGAGCTAAATAGCTCCCAGCTCACCTCAAATTCGAACGCTGTTATGCACAACTTAAGCTCTGAAAAGGCCACATAGCACAGAAAACGGCTTTGTTTATTTATGTTGGATGCTTGACCTTATTTATTGATCTCCATTCAGAAAGCATGTATGTTTTTAACTTTTTGCAAGTGTAAAAGATTGTTGATTTCCTGCAGATAATGTAGGAGTGAATTCCAGAGCGAGGCTGCCTGAGAAGAGAAGGCTTGTCCTCATTTAGCATGTCTGAAATGTGGAATTTCAGATAGTCTATGCTTTTCTGAGCAAACAGAATGACGTGTTTGGTAATAGGTGAATGAGTCACTACAACTTTTTGACCTATAAGATGGAAGGCCCTAAAATACACACACAGGGCCTTATTCATGTAATTTTTTGCACAGTTCATAGTAACTTTGCACTGCTGAAAAGTGACCGACACAAACCCTGATTCATGGAAATGTGCAACGTGTATATCTGCACTGCCAGAATCTGTGCAATGTCAGTGCACAGTCATTTTTGCAGTTGAAAATGACTTTGCACAGCAAAAATACACTGCACAGTTGCATGCATCAGGGTTTGTGTTGGCAGTGCAAAGTCACGTTTCAGCAGTACAAAGTCACTTTGAACCATGCTAAAAATTCCATGAATTGGGTCCACAGTGCGTAAACTGTTATTTATTGTCAGGCCCAGCTGAAGATGTTCATAGGCCCGCAATGGTTGACCTCCCCAGCTGAAAACCATCTGAGGCACCCATGCGGTGCATAATTATATCACAGGCAATGAAATCCACCCAGCAGTTAATGGCCGACAATTATCATATGACTGCCAGCCAGCACACTAAATGCCCACTGATTCACACCTTTGTTCCTTTTAACACTGGTTCCTCCTCATCAGCCGCATTCTGTCAAAGAAGGATTTATAGCTTTTCAGTGGGCTATTAGTGTTTGAGCTCCTTGCTGGCTGGCCGTCTAGTGATAATCGGCGGATATTAACCCACAGGTGTATTTCTTTGTTTTAAACATGTTCTTTGCAGTACTTGTGTATAAAGTTTCATTTGCTGGAGACTTTTAGGTTGCCACTTCCACGTGACCCCTGGAGGGTCTCCAGAAAAAGAAGCTGTAAATCGCACGTGACGTCCTGAAGGTCTCCAGCATGTGAAGTAATCTATTGCTGTGTTATAAGAATACTAATTGGAAACATGGGAGCTCTTGCAGGGCCCCCTCGAGGGCCCCTTTCATTTGAAAAAGATGAAAGGCCCGGGTGACGTCCCTGTCCATTGGGCCACATCCCACAAGGGTGATTGACTCAAAGCAGTGCTGGTAGACGCTGTTCTGGGAAGCTTGTAGCCCTGGTTAGATTGATTTGAGGTTTAATTGAGTTGCCAGAATTGAAGAATGAGCCGTACCAACTCGTGATGGGGGGGGCATCTTAAGTGATTTGCCGAACCTCCCGAATGGTGGCTGTTCCTTTCTGCAAACTTCTTCAATGCTTCAAAGTTGAACCATGAATACCACATTTTGGCTCAGTGACAGGTTACTTTTGGAAAAGTTGGTCCAGTTTAAGATCCAGCATAGGCGTTCAGGATTCAGCTCCCTTATACCACATAATCAACGGGGATCTCCCTCAAAGTGGTTCTGTACCCAAGATTTGGTCTTATTTCTTGCTCGCCTAAATAGCCACTGCTCCCACGTGTTCGCTCCTTAATCGTGTCCCCAATCAGCACTCACCGGTATTAAGTCAGCATGTCAGCTCTCGCTGCTCTCGCTAGAGTCCAGTGCGCTTTGCCTAGGCAGCGGTTACTACCTACTAAGCATTATACATATTACTGCTGACCATTGGTCTACTCAGTCATGAATGTTGAATCTGTATTTAAGGCCAGAAACGTGTGTGCGAGCACCAAGAAAAGCGAAATGCGGCAGTCATCGAAAGGACCATGTCCTGAGTTGGGCTGGGCCTGTATGAGGGTGAAGACGGGGTGGGCTGCAGCAGGTGTAAAACGCGACTGGTGGCTTTGCCTTTCGTTCCCGCCTCCCGCCTCCTCGCGGCTGACCTCTGCGTGCTGCGAATCGGATTAGAGGTGCAGAGCGCGACGCGGCGCCTCGGAATCAGTGCCTTTAACTACACGCGCCCCCCGCCCGCCCGGTGGCTCGGCGAGCAGCGGGAATCGGCAGATCTCCCTGCTTGTAATTCTGTGACCGCCTCAGGCCTTGAGGCAGAGGAAGGAGGGGGCTGGGCAGGGACGGGTGGGGAAGAGGAAGGAGAAAAGATCAGCCAGGGATTATCTTCCTGGTCTTGTACGTAGCAACACATTCCACGTCCAGATTCTGATGTGGCACGCGCCCGTCGTGGCGTGGCATTTCATATACTGTCGAAGGAACACGCGCGCGCCGGCTTTTTTTTTTCATAGGGAGGACGCTGCTACCTCCCCATCGCAACCCATTCATCCGTGTGTTTAGTAATTAAAACACATGTCAGTACCACTTGGCCAGGATTCAAACCCACGTGACCAACTGGGGGGCCAGAGACTTAACCACAAGACCTCTCAACTTGCTCATCACGGAGCTGTAAAAGGTCTTCATTTAGCCAAAAAGGACATGTTTTGCTACAGATTCTTAGACATAAAAGGTGTGCTCCTTTTATACTTAGCCAGAGTTATAGGGAAATCTGTTGTCTTTCTTCAGTTGGAAAAGACAAGCAATGTGCAGATTTCACTTGAGGATACGTTCAGTTCCTGTGACGTCACGTCCCATTGGTTACGTCACAGGCCCCCACTTTTTTTAGCACTGCTTTCCAGAGGTTAGATGAACCTCTGGTAAATAAAACCAGTCTTTGCTTGATGGAGCTGAGGTGCAACATCATTTGATGGAGCTAAAGTAAATCGTTAATCTTATAATGAAATTGGGAGCACAGCATTCATTGTGCCAAGGATACCTCATTCCGCGTTTGAGGGAACGAATCCTGTGGCAGTACTAGGATAAAACAGTCTTCATTTCAAGGAGCTAGTGGTAAACTATTATTCATATGATGGTGCTGGAGTTCATCAATCTTTATATTTGGAGCTGGGGTAAATTATTCTTCATTTTACAGTACTGGGGTAAAACATTCGTTGTGTGTTGGTATTGATGTAAATCATCCTTCGTATGGTGAAGCAAAAACTGGTGCTTGGATAAATCATTCTTCTTGTGTTGGAGCTAGGGTAAAGCATCCTTCATATGATGGTGCTGGGGTTAATCATTCTTTATATTTGGAGCTGCTAGTAAATTATTCTTCTTTTCTGGGGTAAAACATTCTTCATGTGATGGTGCTGGGGTAACACATTCTTCATATTTGGAGCTTGGGGTAAAACATTCTTAATTTCATGGTACTGGGGTAAAACATTCTTCATGTGTTGGTATTGATGTAAATCATCCTTTGTATGGTGAAGCAAGGAATGTTGCTTGGGTAAATCATTCCTCTAATGTTGGAGTTAGGGGTAAATCATCCTTCATGTGATGGTGCTGGCGTAAATAATTCTTTAGATTTGGAGCTGGGTGTAAATTATTCTTCCTTCCATAGTTCTGGGGTAAAACATTCTTCATGTGATGGTGCTGGGGTAACGCATTCTTCATATTTGGAGCTTGGGGTAAAACATTCTTAATTTCATGGTACTGGGGTAAAACATTCTTCATGTGTCGGTATTGATGTAAATCCTTTGTATGGTGAAGCAAGGAATGTTGCTTGGGTAAATCATTCCTCTAATGTTGGAGTTAGGGGTAAATCATCCTTCATGTGATGGTGCTGGCGTAAATAATTCTTTAGACTTGGAGCTGGGTGTAAATTATTCTTCCTTCCATAGTTCTGGGGTAAAACATTCTTCATGTGATGGTGATGGGGTAACACATTCTTCATATTTGGAGCTTGGGGTAAAACATTCTTAATTTCATGGTACTGGGGTAAAACATTCTTCATGTGTTGGTATTGATGTAAATCATCCTTTGTATGGTGAAGCAAGGAATGTTGTTTGGTTAATCATTCCTCTAATGTTGGAGCTAGGGGTAAATCATCCTTCATGTGATGGTGCTGGCGTAAATTATTCTTTACACTTGGAGCTGGGGTAAATTAATCTTCATTTCATAGTACTAGTGTGAAACATTCTTCATGTGTTGGTATTGATGTAAATCATCCTTCGTATGGTGAAGCTAGGGATGTTGCTTCGGTAAATCAGTCTTCTAATGTTGGAGCTAGGGGTAAATCATCCTTCATATGATGGTGCTGGTGTAAATCATTCGTAACACTTGGAGCTGGGGTAAAACTTTCTTCATCTGTTGGTTTTGATGTACATCATCCTTCGCATGGTGTGCTTGGGTAAATCATTCTTCATATGTTGGAGCTATGGGTAAAACATTTTTCATATGATGGTGCTGGGGTAACACATTCTTCATATTTGGAACTTGTGGCAAAACATTCTCCATTTCATGGTACTGGGGAAACCATTCTTTATGTGTTGATGCTGATGTAAATCATCTTTCGTATTGTCAGGCTACGGCTGGTGCTTAGGTAAATCATTCTACGTATTTGAAGCTTGGTGTAAAACTTTCTTCATTTCGTGAGATTGGGGTAAAACATTCTTCATGTGTTGGTGTGGATGTAAATCATCCTTCGTATGGTGAAGCTAGGGATGTTGCTTTGGTAAATCAGTCTTCTAATGTTGGAGCTAGGGGTAAATCATCCTTCATATGATGGTGCTGGGGTAAATCATTCGTAACACTTGGAGCTGGGGTAAAACTTTCTTCATCTGTTGGTTTTGATGTACACCATCCTTCGCATGGTGTGCTTGGGTAAATCATTCTTCATATGTTGGAGCTATGGATGTTGCTTCGGTAAATCAGTCTTCTAATGTTGGAGCTAGGGGTAAATCATCCTTCATATGATGGTGCTGGGGTAAATCATTCGTAACACTTGGAGCTGGGGTAAAACTTTCTTCATCTGTTGGTTTTGATGTACACCATCCTTTGCATGGTGTGCTTGGGTAAATCCTTCTTCATATGTTGGAGCTATGGGTAAAACATTTTTCATATGATGGTGCTGGGGTAACACATTCTTCATATTTGGAACTTGTGGCAAAACATTCTCCATTTCATGGTACTGGGGAAACCATTCTTTATGTGTTGATGCTGATGTAAATCATCTTTCGTATTGTCAGGCTACGGCTGGTGCTTGGGTAAATCATTCTACGTATTTGAAGCTTGGTGTAAAACTTTCTTCATTTCGTGAGATTGGGGTAAAACATTCTTCATGTGTTGGTGTGGATGTAAATCTTCCTTTGGTATGTTGAAGCTAGGGCTGGTGCCTGGGCATCTAATTCTTCATATGATGGCGCTGGGGTAAATCATTCTTCCTATTTGGAGCTGGGGGTAAAACATTCCTCATTTCATGATGCTAGGGTAAAACATTCTTAATGCATTGGTGCTGATTCAAATCATCCTTCGTATGGCGACGCTAAGGCTAGTGCTTGGGTGAATCATTACGCTTATGTTGGAGCATGGGGTAAATCTTTCATATCATGGTGCTGGGGTAAATCATGTTTCGTATGTTGGCTCAGGGGGTAAATATTCTCCATATGATGGTGCTAGCGTAACGCATTCTTCATTTGTTGACGCTTACTTTGGTGTTTGGCTACACTATGTCAGAGCACTAACACTGGCTGGAAGGGCACAGAATTGTCAGTGTAGTAAGTGTCACTACAGTTTGAAGTCATAATATACCTCTCACATAGTTGCAAGTGATGACTAGTGCAATTTACGCCTGAAAGTGACACTTGGAGAATCTGCCCCCTCAAAGAGTGAGTGCACGGCTCCCTTCTGTGCTGGCAAATACCCGGGCTCCTCGCCTGTTGCTGCAACTCTAATGTCCCTAGCCCAAACAGGTGGTTGAAAGAAAATAAATGGTGAAGTGCTGCTTCCCCCGAGTTTTCCTGTAGAGGACATCTTCGGCTAAAGTGATGTATTGGCATGGTTTAGACACGCCTCGGGAGATCTCTCTGACAGTTTACATTATCCAGCCTCGCAGGACTGCTTCCCAGCCAACGTCCATCCAACTGAAGTCTTTCTAGCAATGCATCCTCACTCAGGAAGCCAGGCTAGGATTGGCTTCTAGTGCAATAAGGCGGAGCCTGGCGGACGTGTAGGCCTGTATCATACATTGAGACTGTGCAGCTTGTAGCTGTAACCAATAGCAATTACCTGATGTGCTTCAAATTTTAACAAAAACGTCCTGGTTACTATTCAGACTTAAGTGAAACAAGCATTGGCAATGCCACCAGTTTGGATGTTCGTGTATGCATAGGAAAGGCATTTGACAGGATCTGCTGTCGAAGTAATAGCTGCCTTATGATGGCAGCAGCTGCAAAATCGTGCGTGTAAATGGGCAGATAATAGCAGTGCCCTTGCAAATACCTAATACTTTTACACAAGCCAAAACTAGTGTCTTTAGGCCAATTCTTGTTTTTAACAGGACTTTAGTGAAGGAAACACATAGTTCTTAAAAATCAAGTGGCTTGAGACTGACCTGGTTACAAATGTGTGTTATACCCCTAACCTATTTACAGCTTCAAGTAAGTCATTATTTTCCCGAAGACTGCATTAAAACATACACTGGCAGGCATGTCAAGCACAAAGTTTGATGATAAGGCTTGATAATGCTAGCTCGAATAGAGAACAGGAGGATGCGTTTTGGGGCAGGGAGGGGTGGACATTGTCTGGGTATGGTCATAGGGATTAGCATGGCAACAGGCAGTCAGTGTGTGGGTAAATAGCCAAAGCACACCTACACGCATTGTGTCCCTCCTGATGCAACACTGTTGGCTTATAAGAGGCACTTTTGCACCACCTAATGGCCAAAATAAACAATGAATAGCAATTCGCATTTTTGGGTAAACCTTGTTATTGATGCCCGGGCTGTTTTATTGCCCCAGTCCGTACTAGCAGGATGTAAGTTACGAACCAACTCCACAAAGGACCATAAAACATGGAGCTTCAGCCAAAAACATCACTGCATCCATCACCACCTCTAACTGAAATGTGTCATGCAGAGATCCAGGAAATCTTGCCTTGAGCCGCAGTACTATCTTTGATGGAATGGAATGCTCTGCTGGATGACTTGCAAAGCACACCCGCATCTCCTCTGTGTGTTTCCGATGCTGCAGGGCTCGAAATTGCTAGGACCTATTTAGCTCCTGCTTCCACCCTAGGAGAGCCTGGTTAGCTTGAATTCAGCAGCTACCAGGGGCTACATTGACCTCCTGCGGCCAGCGGGCACCTTGCAAACATGCAAACATCACATTAGCATTGAGTATTTAAGAATATTAATAAAGGAGAATTTTAGGACACATTTAACCGTAACGGATCAAACACAATGCGCAAGCAGTTCTAGTTTGCCTCTCCTGTGGAAGTTAGGTTTGCAGTGTGTTGTGTACTCACTTCTGGCTTGGTAGCGGTAGCTCCTGCCTACTGGATGATGCCTGACGCCCAGGAGCTGGCTTTAACTCCTGCTCATCAACTCTTAATTTCAAACCCTTAAATGTATGCATATCTCCCTGACACCATCCTTCTCATCATGCAGAGCTAGGTGGACAGTCAGGGCATTCTAATGTGATTCCAAATTATTTTTACATTCATGGAAAGTGGGTCTCTCTTATTAGCACCAAGCACGTGGTGCCAGCCATTCATCGTTTTGGAACTGCTGAAAGACTCCACTGGTGTATGTCCATGTTCCAGGACAGCTAATTGATGCACCCCCACATGCTGGGTTCCACACACTAGTCATTCCTAAGGGTCTGCACACTCCTTCTTCTCCCAGCCTGCCTTACTTACCTGGAACCACCTCCATGGAGAGCGAGAAAGGACACACTCCAGAACCACTTTTGTATCGCCATGGCAGCCATCTTAGGTTTGGCTGATCTTTTCTTTGATGGATGTGCACACTCCTGTGTGCGTCCAACCATCAAAAGAATCATCTTTTTTTTTTTAATTCAAAAACACTTTTAGCACTCAGCAAAACGAGCTGGGTCCAATAGCACTACACCCTATGTATTCGTATAGGCTTGGCTGGAAAAATCCAGCGAGCTTCATGAGGGCCCTCGTTTTGCTCTGCTCACCCTAGCTCAGGCTAGCGGATTGTTACCCCAAGCCCACACCCCAAAGCATAGCTCAACCCTACAGTGTTAATTGCCCTTAAGTGTCGGCAAATGTGAATTCCCATATCACTGCACTGCATGGCGGCTCACCAGGGTGCATCTTCCATGAATGTGCCATACATTTACAATGGCCATAGTGTTGCATTGCATTGTGAATAAGTTCACACCTTGTGCTAAATTCTCATTGGGCGAATGAGAGGAGGCGGTGGAGGGTTAAAAGTGAATGAGATCATCACGCCCTAATTCCATAGAGACAGGAGCCATTCTGTCTAGGGAGGTGCTCACTCGCAGGAAAACCTGAGGGCAGGACTACCGTAAACGTAGCCACCTATGTCGCAGCACCGCCACAAACCCACAAAGCTTACGGCCCTCACCGTCTACGAACCCTTTCTGACCATCCTTAGTGCTGTGGCTCCTTTTCAGTCCCCCCTCATCTATACTTATGTCTTCCAGGCAATCGCAGCTCTCCACTGGGGGTCCCACTTTGCAGCGTGGTAGGATTTCTCATTACATTCCCTTCCCCAGTACCCACAGTTGGTGGTAAATCCAGAGGCGGAATCACCAAGGTTTATCTAGGTTACGTCGACCTTCAGAAGCGGCAGGTTTCCAAAGCAAAACATTGCAGGCAATTGGCTTTAAGGTCTGAGACGTGTGCAGGGCTCTGGTGGTAAAGCACGGTGGCCGGCGGGGATCAGCTGGGAGCCTTGTCCCTGTGGTTTTTGTGCCCCTCCTGAAGGCTGAGAATGCTGACGACAAGAAATCTAAGGGACGGCAATTACTGATATCAATCTTCACGTGCAGATATTACTGGAGGATTATCACCGTTGAGAAATTGACTTTAGGAAGTAATATGCGTCCTGGGAATAAAGAATGTCTATTACTCCTGGAAGATTTGCTATAGTTCATTTCAGATATCGACCTAGGAGGACAATTTGAGGTTTCACAATGTTTTTTCTTTTTACCAGGAACCAATCTGTGATTGGGCATTGCGAGCATTATCATTTTGTTTTGGGAGGCGGGGAGGGGGTTATTTGTTATAGCACGACCTTTGCTACAAGGAGGAGCCCATTGCTTTACAGAGAATATTTTGCAGCAGCCGAAGCATTTGTAGCATGGGGTACTGTATGTTATGTCGAGGTGCGGGTGAGTTTGGACTACAGAAGCCAGGATTTCATGGGGAACATGTATTTTGGGATATTAGTGGGTGAAACACTGTGTAGTTCTTTTCTAACAAGTACCATACACACTCGTGCAAGTCAGGTACTAGGACAGGCTTTGAAATTGCTGGGAGCTATTTAGCTCCTGCTTCTAGCCTAGGAGAGGCTGGTTAGCTTGAAACCAAAAGTTACCAGGAACTACTTTTGACTCCCCGCCCAACTGGCGCCATGCACACATACATACGTGATATTCACTCTGTATGTTTGGTAATACGAATAAAGGTGAAAACAAGACACATTTGAGGGATATTTAAAGCAGACTGGAACCTATATAATGGACAGAAACTTGGTGTTTACACCTCCTGTGCAAGCTAGATTTGCTGCACACTGTCTACTAGCTCCTGGTTCTACTGTGGTAACTCTTGCCTATGGGGCAATATATGATATGCTATTTTATTTATGTGGCACTCGTACACAAGTGTTTCAGAGCGCGACCAGGCAAAGGGAGGAGAACAGGGGAGAACAAAAACAACGATCTTACTAGGCCCAGTGACATTAAGAGCGCGCACGTTCATGGGAAAGGGAAAAGGGCAAAGTGCATGGAAGGGGGAGAAGTGGAAAGTGCAGAACAGAGGAGAGACCAGAATAAATAATAATAAATACAATAAATAAATAAGGCAATAAACAGTGGTATGCCCACTACCAAAGAGCTGCTTTGAGCTCCTGCACCTCAAATCTTATTAAACCTCTGTAGGATGTATACCCATTTGTCGATAATTGCTGGGTTTTTGGTCAAGGATTGAAGCCATGATTAGAACCCAGAGGTGCAGGCTCTAAATGTGTTGCTTAGTCAAGAGCCAGCCGCTCCTGGCCAGTGATCACATTAACTTGGTGAATTTAATAAAGCAGAGATGACTGACATCGGCCTTTGAAATGTGCATGAATTGGGTCTATCGATGCTGCTTGATCTAGCAAGATGACACATATTTTATATCTAGGAAACGTGGAAGGTGAAAAGCAAAGACATTCTGGTTAAAGGGGGTGAGCAGAGATTCTGAGATAAGGTATTTTGGTATTACTGTATTTTACAGAGTAACAGTTAACCTTCCAGATACGTGGTATGCCTGTCTGTTAAATCACTCAAATTAGGCAACTGCTCCCCACTAAAAGATGGGGAGTAATACAGTAGGTAGGCCTCTGTCCCCTATCGCTGCCTGCACAGCTGTGCTGATGTCCTCAGGGCAAAGGCACCAGCAGCACGTCCCGAAGAAGGCCTCTGCCATTGTGTTAGCCTATGTGGAAAGGATGTCTAATTTTAGCAAAGTATCTTCTCATTCATGGTGGTAAATGGGAACAAAGAAAGCGCACTATACAACAAACGTATATGATTTTCAATTAATATGCATTTGTACTCGTCTACAAGTTCCCCAGGTCAAGTGATAACTACTTTTTATTGCCTGGTAAATCCCTTTACTGCCGCATTCTAAATGTAGGGAATAACGTACTCCCACCTAAAAGTCTTACCTGGAGCCCAGGACACAGTTCTGTTTGTTCTGACGTCAGGTGAAGGTGTGCATGGTTCCATTGAGTGCATCGTTGGCTGTTGCACCGCCCACAGCGGTACAGGTCATGGTGAAACCCTGGGCTGGTTGCTTGTGCTACCATGTTGGCAAGCCTTAGCTGGGATTCTGGCGAAATGCAGGTGGTGTGCCCTCTACCCACCAGCCCATATCACAAAGAACAGGGGCACGGGAATTGGGCTTAGTGAATAAAATGCCATCTCCAGATTTCACCAATCACTCCATAGCGCCTGTCAGCATCCCATTCTGGATGAAGTCAATATGGCCTCCACAGGTGAGCAGGATGCCCATGTCTAAAACATGGCTGCTCTGGGCTTAGCTTGCCACTGTGTTGAAGCATTGCATAGTACCACTGGCCGTACTGTGCCTGATCAGGGAGCGCTGTCAGGACAGAACTTTCTGCTACAGCACGCCTTTTTGTCTCGGGAGGATAGCTCAAGAGCAACGTGCTCGCCTTGGAAGCAAAACGACACGGAGCAACACAGGTTTGATCCCCGGGTCCGCGCTTAGAAACCTCTGGGTGTTAAGCGCGTTATATATATCATATCATATCATATCATCATAACTCACCAGTATTTGGAGAGTCCAAAGCAGGTCCACCTGCTTTGGACTCATTTTCTCCCAACCCAGCCCACCACTTCTCTTCCATTAAATTCCATGAACTCATCCGCCCAGGAAAATCTTTATAAAGAGGGAAAAATGCATTAGTTCCTATTTACTTCAATGCAATCACCCACCACACACTCGTCAGACCCGACTGATTTCACCCTCCTTAGAGAGTCAGTAGGATTGGGAGGAATGGCTACAGCCAATCGGAGCTCTTTTGGGAAAAACTGCACTTAATTCCTGGAAAAAAGAATAATGCAAGGAAACCCCCACAGCACACTCCCTGCGGAGTTCAGGGGTCCTGGTTGACTTTATAGGAAGAATCACACGTGATGTGATACCTAGACAGCCACTGGGCCTCATTACGAGCATGGCGGTAGCCGTGCTTGTATGGCAGGCACGGCTACCACCATGCTCGCTACCAGCCCCGCCACCCGTGATTGGGCAAGAACCAGCCCATTACAAGTTGAATGGGCCGGTAATTGCCCATTCGCGGGTGGCGGTATTGCCGGGCTCCCGATCTCCATGCTCCCCATGCTGCCGCTGATAACGGTGCCGGTGCAATCACGAGTTCTGCTGGCGGGCTGTCTGTAACCCGCAAGTAGAACTCGTAATGCGGCGGGACGGTATGAACTTTGCCGGTGTCTTACCGGCACCGTTCATACCGTCACCAGCAGGGTCGTAATGAGGCCCATAATGTGTGAAGCCAAGAGAGCTGAAGGCTTTTTACAGCACTGGTGAGAAGTGCCGAGTGTTTTAAACAGAATAGTACATTTGTGTGTGCGTGTGACTACGCAAATTAAACAAAATAGAGGGCGTGTGTGTGTACGTGCGCTTGAGTTCAAAGTTGTGCACGTATTTTCGGGTGTGTTCTTTTGTAGGCACTGGTGGAAACTTGTCCCAGTTCGAAATGGTTCCTTAACCCCAAAGGGAATCGGGAGGAGAGAGTGGTTGTGTGGGAGTGGCTATGTGAAAACGCAAATGCTAAACTAAGTAATACATAAGAGAATAATGAATGACGTCGAGCACAGTGGCATCTTTGCGCGTTGGCAAGACTTTCTTCCTAGAGCGTGACTGTTTCAGGTGCATTTCAGGTGAGGTGGTCCCCACTCGCACTTACCACATGGGGGAGGTTTTCAAGGGGTGGTCATAGGACGCTGCTCCAGCAATCACATGACACTGCCTGCACTGCATTTCATAACTTTACCTAATTGACTCCCGATGCTTCTCGAAGGGAAAGATTATTATTTTTGGTAAGCATGTGCACGATGGACTGATTACCCTGTATTTCTCAAGTGGATTAAAAATGTTGTTTAGCATTTGCCGTCCATCTGTTTTTGATAATCGCCGGTACCTCACCGCTGATGCCTCGATTCCTCTTATTACTGAAACCATTGTTCCTGCCTCCTCTCGCCGTGGCAGGCAGGCTCCAGCCTCGCCCAGTGCTTTTTTCCTGGCCTCAAGGCTCCTGGCTCTGAAGTGCCCTTTGCATTCTGGGCTTTAATCAATCCTCAGAATGGAGTTTCATCCCCAGCCCGCCTCCTCATCCTAAATCAAACTATTGGCCAGCAGCATCGTATCCACCACACTGCATGTAGGTGGGTAGGTCCAAACTACAGAAACAAAACTTCAAGACTCACTCTTTGATTTCTTTTTTTATTTAGTTTAAACATTTCTCTACGGGGGCATACCTAATACCAGGCCATTATTGTAAGTGAAAGTGTAATGGGTTGTTTATAACGCGCTTAATACCCAGAGGTTTCTAAGCACGGACCCGGGGATCGAACTTGTGTTGCTCCGCGTCGTCTTGCTTCCAAGACGAGCGTGGCCCCTGAGCTATCTTCCCGAGACCACTGTACCAAGTATGGATGTAAGCAGCACAGTGCAATAGAAGATAAAGATTAAGACTTATAAAGGTGGTACTAAGGACATAGAACACCACACGTTCTCCAATTGTGCTTGAGAGGGACTTGAATGTTTGTGGAATTCCAGCCCCTGTAAGAAGACGTGTATTCGGCAGGAATCAAATAGCAACTTGGAGGGAATCCGGGAGATGGGAAACTGCTGCCAAAAACCCCTCTGGGGCAATATTGACCCACAGAAACATAGACATTTGTAAATGTAAAATGTCTTTTAGTGGGTGCACCTGGGTGCTCTGTATTCGTGTAACTTCTGAGCTACGCTTTCATAGAAGCTGTGTGATATGCTTACATTGACGGGCGTCCGGTCATCCATTGGACGTCAGAGTGGGGAAGTCTTCAGAGTGAGAAGTGATAAAGTATGAGGGGTGTTAAATGAGGAAAACATCCTCACCCTCCACAATTGAGAGAGCCATCATTGGATGGTGCTGAAACCCGGAAACAATTGATGAATCTCCTTTAGAGAACAACGTTGAAACTTGTAGGGAACACGTAGGTGCTTCTTGCCATCGGCACTCTGATCATTCTTTGTTCACCAATACATTGGGCCTCATTACAACCCTGGTGTTAAGGGGTTAATGGCGCCGTAAAAGGCTGCGGCGCCGTTAAACCCTTAACGCCAGATTCCCACTTTAACGCCTGCTTTTTGCAGGCGTTAAAGTCCAAGGCGCTAAGCGACCTTGGTGCTAATTACGGCACCGTAATTTACGGTGCCGTAATTAGCGCCTTCCCCATCCCCATTGAGCCCTATGGGGCAAAAATGGGGAAGGGGCAATGGTGAATGGGGATTTACCGCCCCGCCAACCTTGGAATGGGGCGGTAAATCCGCCATCCACCATGGCGGAATCCGGCATGGACCATGGTGCTAATAGCACCATGGTCCAACGCCAGGGTTGTAATGAGGCCCATTGTCTGACCTTCCAGACTACACCATTGTGCCTCTTTACATGTTCCCTTCACTTTCTCTTCCCTACTGTGCCACTGGATGTGTTTGTACCTGAGCAATTACCAAAGCTTTCTAACATAAAGCTGTCCGATCTTCAGATAGGTCTATGGTTGGATGAAAAAGGTCTGTCCAAACCAGGAGTTACTTTCCATCAATGTGTTTAAGTTTTCCATTGAGACTCCCACCAACTTTTAATCTGCTTATTAGGTTCTAGGAAGAGAGCAAATTATGCCGTCTCATTGGAGAGCATAGGTTTTTGAATTGACTATTCCGATATCCTCTCACATTCAACGGTTGCCTTGCTGAGAATCAGTGCTGGTGATGGAAATTATTTATTGTGGGATCCCACCAGCGAGGAAGGAGGGGATTGTTCTCACACCCTCCCCCCTCAACATTAGCCGCTCGGAAAATGTATCATGAAGACCTGGAAAATAACCCAAGAGAGGGATGTTGCAGGTGCCGCCCAGTGGCACCTATTATGTGGCAGTCATCAGTGGAAGAAGTAGATGCGAGATAAACAGGCATATTCATGGATGGATTGGGGTTGAAAGCCCGAGCTAGAAATGTTTGAGGCAGTAAACACTAAATATTGTCTTTTCGAAATAACCTTTGGTCTTTTCTCTCCTGAACATTTCAGACTTGGTCCCCACCCCCACCCACACCCCCACCACACTCCCACCCCCCTACTTACCTCGCTGCCGACTCGATGTGTCCCTGCTACACCTGTTTCCTTTTACTTCTATGATTGGGAACCAGCGCTGCAGGGTCCTTTCCTTTTTTAATTCCTTTTTTCTTTCAGGACCGGCTGCAGGGCACACCTCCACAACCCCTGCTCACAATATAGTGAGCAAGGGTGCAGGGGACACCCCGCAGCCCCCGCAGCACAGAAAGTGTGATTCTGTCAAACCTTTCAGCCGTCTGGAATTGACGAACTGCAGAAATTCA
This sequence comes from Ambystoma mexicanum, assembly GCF_040938575.1. Lineage (NCBI taxonomy): Eukaryota > Metazoa > Chordata > Amphibia > Caudata > Ambystomatidae > Ambystoma > Ambystoma mexicanum. Next base: position 960,277,797 of record NC_090929.1, on the reverse strand, counting down.
GCCAAATCACGCATTCAGTGGATAATGCTGAATTAGTGAACTTTGATCCACAAAAGAATATCTGTACTTTGCCCAGTCCCATGTGATACAAGGTATAGGTCATAATTCATTCTTAAGCTAGTTTGGACTAGCCTGTTGAGAGGTTTCCAGATATGATTTCAAGTCGTGGCATCTTCCGTTATAGTGGTGCTAAGATGGATGATGTTCTTTTTCTGTGAGCAATGCAGGGAATTTGAGGATGGTGTGTTGTTTAAGGATTTTACGGATGCATTGGGTCTCAAGAATTGTAGATGATGTTTCTCTTGCTAGGTAGTGCGAGGGTGGGCAAGCCGTGGAACAACATAGACATCGTAATCAGCAACTTGTATAGGGCCTTGTTGTACATTGCCCTTTGTTCACTTAGTGGCAAAAGAGTGAGGTACAAGTGCATGATAGGAGTGTGCTGGTGGTAAAAAAAATGTATCAGACGTCAAAAAAGTAGAAAGGCAGACACGGTCTAGAGGTTATTACAGGAATCTTGCATCTGAACAGAACACATGAGTTGTGCAGGATGTGGTTGACTGAAAACGTAGGTTTGAGCAAAGCTCGCAAATGAAAAATAGCTCATGACAAGAGGTCATTGTATTGTTGTCAATGACTAGGACCTAGGTTAATATCAATTACCTACCAAAGTGAACAAATCAATTTCAGACCTGGAGTCGGTGATGGTTCTGCTCAAGTTTTAGAGAGGCAGGGAGGCTGTTCCAGAGAGAGGCCTCAGCCGAGGAGATAGATCTGCCCCCAACTCTCTGCTTGGAGAAGCATCTGACCCTCAGAGTTTTGGAGGTGGACCAGCGGAGAGCTTGAAAAGGAAGATGTTTTGGAAGAGGAAGTTGGATGTAGAGTGGTCCCAGGCTCCAGAAAGCATTGTGGACAATGTGGCCTTGTGATGATGTGGGAGGAGGCAGAGGGATCAATGGAGGTGGTTGGTGGATCAGGGGATGTTTTTATTATTTTGGGGATGGAGGCGGAAGGATCAATGGAGATGGCAGGAGGTTCGAGGGATGTTTTTATGAGAATGGGGGGGCTATCTTATTATAAAGCAAACTTGAATGGTTGGGCCCATACTGATGTGAGAAAACTGTTTAAATAGTTGGGGGAAAAGTGGTGGAACGAAGGAGTAAGGCTTTTTACTGTTTTAGGAGTAAACGTTGGGAATAGTGCAAGATGGGTGCATAATGCGTGCTAGCTCCTACAGCAACACACGGCGTGAGGGTTGTGGAGGGGATGGGCGATAGAGCTTATCTACAATGATACTCTGATACTGATGAAAGATCAGGACTGCCTTGCCCGTATCTTTGAACCATTACCCCATTTAGTAATTACCCAACTATGCATGATGTCAAAGTTTTGCTCTACATCTGATCAAGAACTAGGCTTTGTAGATACCAAGAAAGAGGGACCCGGTAGCGCCAATCTGCCCACACTCTGTGTTTGTGCACAGTGGCAGTGTTGGTGAGTGGTGCAGCACTTAAGGTGCTTTAAGTGGGCCGGGGGCCGAACCCCGACAGGCTCCAAAATCTCATTTTGAGGCAGGGCCCTGCCGGGGCTCACTAGTCTCCCCTGGCAGCCCCTGGCAGCCGCTACATGACAAGGATTTTTTTCTAAAGCCTAAAGCTCTCACTCGTGTGCGAGAGCTTCAGACTTCAGAAAAAAAATGGCTTTCATCCATAATGGTGGCGCCGCACCTGCAAGGCATCCCTTCAAGCAAGAGATGCCCGTGGTACCGGCGCCACCATAATGGAGAGAAACAGGAGGCCGCTGGAAGCAGAGGCCTTGTTTTCTAAATCCTAAAGCTCCTGCGCATTCGCAGGAGTTTCAGCCTTCAGGAAAAAAGGCCTCAGCTTCCAGCAGCCTCACACTTTCAGCCTTAATGGTGATGCTGCCCCTCTCCAGCTGGTGAGGGGCACCGCCACCATTAAGGCTGAATAGGCAAGGCGCTGTCCCAGGCCAGGCAAGCCTATAGAACATAAATGCAGAGATCAGCACCCTCTCCCCTATGGCCAGTACCCCATTGAGTCGGACTCATCAAGGGGGCGTGGCCTAACAGGCCAGCAGGAAACCCCCACCATTAGGCCACGCCCCCACGATGAGCCCCGGCTCATTGAGCAGTGCCACTTAAGGCACTGGTGGTGCCCATCATTGGCCCTTCTGCAGCAGCCACTAATAGATCTTCCGTGCGAAGTGCGAGCAGCGGTCACACACCTCTGCCGTGGTGCCCGTGCTTGCATTCATTGAGGTATGTGCCTCCGTATGAATGGGACAGTCCAGACTGAAGGGTTTGATGGACAGGCGTCTCCATAAAGCCTATGTCCACACTGCAGCGTTGAAACGTCTGCTGGCAGGCTGCAGGATGCCTTTTGTCAAAGCTTTGAGATGCCTCCAACCTCCTTTAATTAAAGACAATTACTGCTTTCAGCCGCTCTTCACAGCTCAACTCCACTGTTTGCAAACACAGCTGCGGCTTTGGCCCCCTCCTTTCACCCTCCCACCCTCTCCCTTGAGTCTTACATCCCTGGAGACGCACAAGCCTTCCTTTTATTATCGGTATTTCTCTAGAAACACCACCAGAACAGAACAAAAACAACCTGCTCTGAATGAGACACTAGCGAAGGGATAGTTATGCTGCCAGTGGTGCCCTTGTTACAAGCGGGTGGGGGGTGGGGCGTTTGGAGGAGAGGGGCGTGAAGGGTGGGCGGCAGCCACGCCTGTGTAGTAATTGCAGTCCGCAGGGGGTTGTCCTTGAAGCTGGGACATGGCTGGAATGTCAACAGCCTCCTTGCAGCAACACCTGTAGGTAGAGATTCCTGGGTACAGTACACGGCCATGCAGTGAGGTAGAAGCGAGGTCATTCCTGCTCCCCATCTGCGTACGACTCTCCACCTCTCCACCCACCGTTTAATTCTGGATGTGTATAACATAATCAGTGTCCTTCCTCTACCCCCCTGAAATCTGCCCACAAAATGGCAGCCCCTCCAGAGAGAGAGAGAGAGAGAGAGAGAGCGGTGGTGTGCCCGGTGTTTTGCATTTGTTCCACGTTCTCGGTTTTTCTCCATGCTGCTGTCTCCGTTTTTTTTCGGGCTGCTGCCAGAGGCTGGCTGCGCCTCGCGGTTTAGAATGTGGATTGTGTACAGCAGCGTCGACTGTCATGGTTTAGAGTTTAGACCAATACAAAGAGCTCCGCTGTGGACCAATGGCAGGGCGCCTTGCTTGTCAGGTCACCCGGGATGGAACTGAGAGACAATGACAGCAGCTTAATCCGCAATGAATGCGCACGCCACTCTGCGCTTCGCTTTGTTTAACGACATGCATGCGAAATCTAAATTGTGTGATATTTTACTGAGGGTGAATGTTTTTCTGGGAGCAAGTAACAGTTTTCGATGTAATATTAGCATATCCCTCACCCTTACCGTCCAATATCGTCCTTTGTTCACAGTTCACACCCCGTTTGCCTTTCCATGCTTCTCTTCTTGGAGGCAAGATGTGCTTGATCTGGTGTAGCGGTATGCATCTCTAAAGCCCCAAGATATTGATGCATGCCATGTTGTAATGACCAGCATGACATTCTCACAGCACAGTATTTCAGAGTTGGAGTCTCGAGGTTTCCATTGACCGTGTTAATCTCAAGCAATGACTGTATGTTGAAAGACAACAGCAGAGAACACACTGGTAGTGGCACCCGCAATCAAAAGAAGGCCTGCCCATAAACCCTGATACTGTTCTAAGATTGACTCTATGTAACTTGTCCCCGGAAACACTTTCTGCAATCGCTTGCTAGTGTTTTGAGCTACGAATCGTTAGCTCCCCACCATTACCTGGTATACAAATTTATGAATGGGCTGGCACCAATATACCTAATTGAATAAATTGAAGCGCTATCAGCCGACCCGAACCCTTAGATCGGAAGACCAATGTCTACTCACGATTCCCCAGGACCAACTGTGTCTCAAGAGGGGATTGTAGCTTTTCAGTTGCCGGACCAAGACCGTGGAATAGTCTTCCATTGAATCTGAGAAGGGCAAACTCTATTGATCTTTAGAGCAGATCTAAAGACTCACCTGTTCAATTAGTTATGGTTCCTTTATGTTCCTCCAGTGACTTTCAGTGGTATTAATGTTCACTAGGCTGTTTTTTTGTTTCCTCAGTTTATGGTTCCATCTGCGCCAGGATTCGATTAAGTTTGTTGTGTGCGCTAAATAAATAACTCAAAATTTAAATTACCTTGAAAGCCATCGAGTCGACAGACATCGAGCAGCAAAGTGATAAACTGTTTTTTTTCTGCGGTGTATGCCACTTCTGCTGTCCACATATTGTTCTCTTCTGCCCAACCCGGCAGACAAGAAATTAGGGGGTGGTGGGGCGTATCTACTGCCACCCCTGCCACAACATCATACAGAGCTGTCACACATTTTGCATTTAATGGACTTTTAGTTAAAAAGCAACATTAAATCGAAATGGTGTATGCCTTTAAGGCATTTTCACTTTGGTAATTTCAGATCTCCCCTTAAGCAAGATGGAGATGTTTTTTTGGCACCCTCCTCCTAAATTATGCAGGCTTTCATCCACTGCGATCCAAAAGGGGGCCAGAGGCCTTCAAGTGCTTCATCACTTTAAGCAAGTGAATGAACGGTCACAATATAATTTCCTAGTCCAACAGGGTCATCTTCTTTTATTAATTAAACATTTAGGCCCTGATTCATGGATTATTTGTGGCGAAAAAAACGGGATTTGTGCGCCATTCTGCCCGCAAATCCCTGTTTAACAAATGGGGCTTTGCGGGCAGAATGGCGCACAAATCCCTTTTTTCCGGCGCAAAAACTCCATGAATCAGGGCCTTAGTTACATTTCTATTTTACTGTAAAATGTTGAGACACTGTTGTTTTCCATGTTTATATCCAATTTGGCTTTTAGGCTAAATCTGCCTCTGGATGCATAATGTGGCATGCGCCAATGCTTGTCCTTTGGCCATGCAGCCAAGGGGGTGGAGCACGGCAGCCTCTAACTGGACACAGGAGCATGTGCGGGCGAGCCAGAAACACACCCATGTACTACCACATATGAATGGTTATGGATGGGGTCAAGGAGATAATACTATTACCAAAGCCTCATAACTGTTAGAATCTTGAAAGTACTCTCTTGTGACTTGTCGTATGGGGTGTAAGGAAGAGAGGTGTGCACTAGCTCCTCCTACTAAGTATAAGAAAGGCTGTCTGGGTTGTGAACGATCTCGCTCGCTGACAGTGCATATTAGTAGAATGTTGAGAGCATGCAGGAATTTCAGGTGAGTGGAATGTTGGGCACATGTTATAAATGCCTGTTTTGTATGTGACAATTGAGCCTGAAGTTGAATGAGGTAAGGGTGGATGTTGGGTGTCTCGATTACAGAAACGTAGCGGAAGAATAACATTAGCCAGTAAAAATAAAGAATGTGTAACTTGTTTTGTAGGCTTTGCTCCTGTGTAGGCTGTTACACAGCTTACCTGTGCTACAACATACTCCTCTCAGGAACTCAGGAATTTATGGCTCATAATAAAGTGTATCTTAAACCTAATGACTCTCCCCAAAGCCTTTTCCCACGCAGAATTTTGACTCAAAGCCATAAAAGAACAACACCACTTAACATGGTACAATGCCCCGGGCTTAGTTCTCGCATAAAGGACCCATATAAAGGCCTGCTTAGCAGTTAAACAAGGAATGGAAATCTATTCATTCATGCAATCACATATTTTAAACACAATGTACCTTAAGGAATAGTGTCCTGCTGATTACTGTCCAATTATCTTTCTAAACTGGTAACGCAGTCCTTTGAAATTATCCCACTGAAGCACACTACCAGTCTCTGTGGTAGATTAGCATTCATTTACTCAGATTCTCTTACCACCAAAAGGCTTCCCTAATCACTAACTGTCTGGCTGTGAATTACTACTTCTTCTGTATAAGCATAGCCTAATGCAAACCGAAAACTGTTTTTATTCATCAGCTTTCCCCACTGGGTAATAGTTTGCTGGTTCGACTGACAGATCAAGTTTCACATCCTGCTATTGATCTTAAGAAACTTAACATTCTATGACATTTTTATTTCTGGGGCCAAGAACACATTATTTCACACAAATATATATTTTTATATATAATAATGATATAATTGAGCATGCCCCGACATCCTATAGATGCTTTATTGTGTGGCACTATTATAGAATACTTTTATGTTTCAATATTGGCTCACACAGATGTGACATGCCAATCTCATGCTCCCATCTATACAACCCCACCCCCACAATTCAGGGCATGGAGCAGACTAAAATCTACATGTATTTAAAAGAAGAAGACTGTTTCAATCAACTGGGTCTCCAGCTTTACCCTGGGGATCACTACAGTATTGTGTTATCCTAAATAATTACTTAAGCAAAACAAAATTGTACCTGCCTATATGAATCCCACTATTATAAGTTCACAGTTGCATCCACTTTTAATCATGCAGTCATTCTCTAAATGTAATCGCAATCTAAAAGACACCAGGCATTCTAACAAATATGCTTTGACAGCTTTATGGACATCAGTAACATTTTTCAGTAGAACTATTTCATATAATACAAATGTGGTTACACCATTTGATCTCTTCAGCATCAAGCCAGGTATAGTACCTGAGAAAGTTAATGGAATCATAGCAATCAAAATACCTCCACATTTCACTTCACCTTATGCAGGTGTGAGATAGTGAATGTACTATCTATGTGAAGGCCACTTGACATGTAGACAGTGACCAACTAGCATGGGACTATGTGTTAAACAATTTACATGCAAAAGGTGGCGTGTTTACATTGGCTCATGCACGTTTGAATTAATAGGTAATGTTCTTTGTAATCTATATGTTCTGTTCTGTACCCACATATATACTACACTTTCTGAATGTATGTGCTCAGCTCTCTATAGGCATGTCTATGTGGCTTTCATTAAACCAGGATTTGTTTTTTTCATTTATCAGTATGTGTGTGGGGCTTTCCTTGAATATGAATGTATTCCTTTCAATTCAAATGCATGCACAGTTTTTAAGGGGCCTCCTTGTAATGCTTTCAGTCCCTTTATATTTCTGGACTGGAAATGTACTATTCTCTTGTAACAGACACTTTAGTTGAAGACCCACTTCCCTCCCACATTACACCTGACTCTGCCTATGCATTGAAAGATAAGGTAAAGCAGAGGATTGCACTCTGCACAGTTCTTAATGAATAGAATTGATTATTTCAGCATGGAATTTGTTGCACAAACATCCGGTATATAACCATGGCTGTCCCCAGCTGCCAACAGTTTATACTATCTCTCTAGGCGTTGGTAAATTGCAACAATATCATGACACAAAGGACTTAACACAAGTTTAAACCACTACTTGTAATTCAAATAATATTTGACTCTACTATGGGAACTTCACATTACAGTGACACCGAAAATGCATTCAGTTTTGAATAGCATATTTAGTACAAAGTGGATTAGGCTTTAAATAACAATATCTCACCTTGTGTTCAGTTTAGATGAGAAACACAGAACATTCAAATATCACATGTGTTTCTCTGTTTTCAAATTGTATCCCCCTGCATTTCGCAGTTCTTTTATCTTCCTAAATCTTACCCTTTGAAATTTGCACAATTTGGGGATTGATAGGGGTTCTCATTAATTTACCTTTAAAAAAGCAACTTCTGATTTTGGGGGAACCAGCTAAACATAACTTGATCAGCAAACTGCCAGTTCACATGGCTTATTTCTAAATCAATCTGCCGGCTGTTCTTCCTCTCTGCTTTCGTCAATCCTCCCTTATGGTGTGAGATCCCAGGTCCAATTGGTTCCTTAATCTTCCTTTCCCCATATTCCATAATCGTCTTCTGTCCTATGTCTATGGCATTACACCTCCCTCTATCCCCACCCCTGCCATGTCAGAGGTGTGGTTTTCCCAGTCACATGATTAGCAAAGGTGGGAGGGAAAAACTCCTGATGAAGAGATGCTAATTTATTTTTGGGACACAATTATTTGCTATCATACGGCAGAGTCACAAAGCTTATACATTCTACGAGGTGGTACGGGCATTTAGAGACTAAACTGAAAATTGTGTGATACATTTTGGAAATTGTATGCATTTATAGGATTTGTGGGAAAATTATAATGGCAGTGAGGTATAGATTTTATCACAGATTCTGACGGGTATAACTTCTAGCTGCAACATATCAACATTTGGAGTCAATCAAAGGTTCTGGCAATGCACTGATTCATTTTGTGATTACACATTTTAATGTTAGGTTTGTTTGTGCAATTTCAGCTGTTTTCCACTGAATGGCAGTGACAGTACCCCGCATACATATTCCTTCTTCATGTTATGAGTATCCAAAGCAAGACTTTCTGGCTGTGCATGTGTTCCATAACCTTTCACCTTGGATAATTCAAAGCAGATGGCTATGTGATGTCACTGTTTGCCTTGACCTTTCATGACTAATGCAACTTTTCTGTTTTTATGTGAGGTGAACATGAGACAGATTTCTCATAACATGGAATCTGGAGTAGGTTTTTAATGGGCCTCTCTCCACAGAAACCAACTTTGAATACAATAGAGGAGCAATTCACGGTGGCCTAAGACCCTTTGGCCTGACTATTAAATTCAATAATCTTCTAACAGGCTCTAACTGGACTGACAAGCGTTGCGCTCTGTTCCGTGTGCATTTCCTTTCAGAAATTAAATTTAAATGCACTTCTGCTTCTGTTTTTATCATTTCATCCCTTCAGGGTTAAATTGAAATCAAATTAGCTTTGATCTGTGATATTACCCAATAGTAGGACTTACATATGTTTTATACATTTGTGTTTAACTTTAAATAAAGGCAGTCACTTAAAGCAAATATATATATATATATATGCATATATATATATTTATATATATATATATATATATGTTACTGGGTACAGAACATTTTGTTCAGTACCCAAAAATGGATAATAATGGTAGTTATTGAATATACCGCAGTTTTCTATACTTAAAGAATTGTAATTTGGATTTCCTGTGCTTGGTATTTTGGGCTAATGAATTCCCACACTACTGAGCTTTACCGATATGAATTTGTGTACTCCCAAACACATATTAAAGATAGACATTGAATAGAAAATACATTTCTAATAGATGTTCTGTGTGTTGCTGTAGTCCTTGGGAAATAATTAACTCTAATACAATGTCTCAATGTTCCTGTTGAACTCCCAGCTTCATCCTCTGGGATTCATACAATAGTTGAAAGAAAATAGGCATCTGTACATTGGTATTGTGAAGTCTGGCTTTGAAAATAAAGGCAGTTCAAAAGTTATTTTCCAACATTTGGTTGTGCACACAATTTCTAGTATGTTTTAATGGTTTTCTATCTGAGCTTCGTCAAAAGCAAAATGTGCAGTCTGACCAGTGTGCTTTTTATTTTGGGAGCAAGCAAGAGGCAGGAATCCCCAATCATATACAGAGTCTATGCATTTTGTTTCTCTTGTCCTGCCAGAAAGGCCTTGCACACTATACATTATTGTATGCTTCCTTTTTGCTATACAATACCTGACAAACTTCAATGAAAGTTTCATCTGCCCATATTCCTCTTCCGGTCTGCCTACAAGGCACTCAAGGACACAGTCAACAAGTCATACCACAGAAGCCCATATAATTAGCCAAATAAAGCACTGCTAGAAAGCTATATATCATTTATAAAATTGATTGAAACCATTTGCCAATGCCCCATCCTCTAGGCGCTCAAACTCTAAACAAGGAGGACCATTTTATGAACTGGATTCAGGATGGCCTAGACAGCCACATCTCCATTGCTACACATAACATCCTATACTTACCACACGTAATGTCCTATACAAGAAGTCACAACATACATGGCTTCCCCTGGCAGTAAACACAGCTGAATAACCAAGCAGGTTCCTAAAAAGGAAGTGGCATTAATATGACTGCGTAGAAACAGCACATTTTATCAGACATCTAAGCAATGCAAAATCTTCATTTACATTTAAAAAAGCATGCTTTCAAAATTGCCTAGCCACTACAACACATCCAGAAAGATTGTTTCACATCATCATTTTCAAAATCAGTTGTAGTTCCGCTCCATACGCCAGAGAAAACTTCTATAATATTCTCACTGATATGCACACCAAATTCGGTATGCTCTCCTGATCAAGCCCCTGCAACTTGGAGGAAGTTCTGATCTCATTTCACCCACCTACACTCAGCAGAAGACCACCTGCGCTTCCCTCACTACATTCAACCCCTCCACAGTGATCTTTTTTCAGCACCCTGATAAAAAAGCAATACATGTTCTGGGTCAACCAAAGATATATGTCCCCCATGCCCTGCCCCTTTGGCACTCAAAGAAATAGCCACACGAATACTGTGTTCACCGAAGAACTTAATTAACATTTCACTACAGGCTGGAATAGTACCACCTGCTCTTAACGGAGCATGTGTCATTTCCCTGCTAAAGAGCCGTAGGCTGATACCCTGGGCATGTCAAATTTCCATTTACTGTTTAAGTTCACTCCTGGCCTACTGCACCAATCCACAATTGTACCTATTGCTAGGTAAACTTGACAAATTGGTGTCCCTCACTAGACAGAAAATAAACCACCCCCTTTGTAATAGCCTGTTTCCGATCAGTGTCCATGCAGGCTGCACATGTTTGCTCCCTCTTGTCACTCTCTCATTAATGAAGCCACCCGGCTAACCCAAACATTGCAAACTCCTTCCGGCCTCCCACCACCTCATGCCATTGTGTTTCTTGCAGCTGTGAAAGGAAATATCAAGCGCAAGCATGAAGTAATAAAAACATTACATCTTTATTACAGCAAAGTTTAAAAGTACTGGAATCACTTCCACCTCCAACATTTCCCTGTGTACTGTGGCTTATTCATGGCCATCATCCAACTACATATCTGCCTGTATTTAATTTGCTTAATCACGTGGTCGAGTACTACAACTCTGCTACCTTCAAGACACAAGTATGTAAAAGGAAAAAATTCAAGTTGCAAGCTGCTAGCCAGACATAGAAAAGTCACTTGTCACCTCAATGGTATGCATACATACAGCACAACATTTCTCACGTGCCAAGGATAAAATATCACTAGCCAATGGGTAAAGGCATGTACACATGTTGTGCCCTGCCAGTAATTTCATTTTGTATATTTTACTAGTCACAAATATTATCTTACATAGTGTAATCATAATATGCAATAATAACCTATCTGTAGCAACACCGCAGGCGAAGTGAGGAATTTAATATCTAAAATCGTATAGCAAGCTGTTTGCTCTAAATTCAAAACCACCTTTGGTACTAACATTCTTCCATGGTGACAGTCAACCCCACGTTCCATCGAGGGGTCGATACTCTGCATAATACCTCAGCTAAGAGCCCCCCGAAACTGTCAAAGAAAGCAAATTATACACCAACTACCTTAAAAGACTTGGTATACAGTGCAGGATGTCCTAACAGGGCACAGTATGCCATCCTGGATAACCCAGCAATTAACATGGCTTAGGGACTCATAATGGTAAGTGAAATATACAAAGCAAAAACAAAGAGGTGATGGCTGGAAGGTTTAGACTGAATCTTAACCACTGGCATTGCTCGGGGCAACCCTCCAGACCATTGTTCTTCGCCTGCCAAGCCATTACAGAAGGGGAAAGACCATATGCAAATCAGGCTTGGCCCCACCCCAAAAGGGGTAGTCCAGCCCAAACTGCTAGGTCACATCCCTTCTGCACGAGACCACAAGCATCCCCAAACATGTTTCATCCTTGTTGGGGCTCATCAGTGAGGATTAGCTTGGGTCTCTAGGCCCAGCAGGCACGGGACCCACGTCTGGGCATACCCGTCCCACTCGGGGTGACAAAGCAAAAACAAAGAGGTGATGGCTGGAAGGTTTAGACTGAATCTTAACCACTGGCATTGCTCGGGGCAACCCTCCAGACCATCGTTCTTCGCCTGCCAAGCCATTACAGAAGGGGAAAGACCATATGCAAATCAGGCTTGGCCCCACCCCAAAAGGGGTAGTCCAGCCCCAACTGCTAGGTCACATCCCTTCTGCACGAGACCACAAGCATCCCCAAACATGTTTCGCCCTTGTTGGGGCTCATCAGTGAGGATTAGCTTGGGTCTCTAGGCCCAGCAGGCACGGGACCCACGTCTGGGCATACCCGTCCCACTCGGGGTGACAAAGCAAAAACAAAGAGGTGATGGCTGGAAGGTTTAGACTGAATCTTAACCACTGGCATTGCTCGGGGCAACCCTCCAGACCATCGTTCTTCGCCTGCCAAGCCATTACAGAAGGGGAAAGACCATATGCAAATCAGGCTTGGCCCCACCCCAAAAGGGGTAGTCCAGCCCAAACTGCTAGGTCACATCCCTTCTGCACGAGACCACAAGCATCCCCAAACATGTTTCATCCTTGTTTTGGCTCATCAGTGAGGATTAGCTTGGGTCTTTAGGCCCAGCAGGCACGGGACCCACGTCTGGGCATACCCGTCCCACTCAGAGTGACAAAGCATCCCCAACCTTCCAGCCATCACCTCTTTGTTTTTGAAGTGAAATATACAAGACATCAAGACACCGGAAGTATAGCTCAGTGGCAACGTGCTTGCCCTGGAAGCAAGACGACAGTAAGCACCAACGTGCTTTCGATCCTGGGGTCTGCACGTTATAAATAACATCCTCATCATATGTAATGGAATTTAAAATGTATAGTGCCTGTATGTAGGCAATGTAAAGTAATCTAACTGGGTGTCTTGTGTCACGTGACATTTACCATTGTGTATGCGTGGTGTATTGTAGAACTGCCGTAGAATGGTACAATGTGCAGGGGCAAAAAAAACAAATTGCAGAACAACATGAAATCTGGTGGAAGAAAAAGTGCACAATGTTTTTGTTCACTTTTCACAAAATGCTGATGCTTGTAGATCAGTATGTCAACATATGTATATGCATATAATATATGCACTCCACTTATGTAAAACAAACAGCAAACAACATTGCACGTTTCTCTAACAAACGAGACTCCTTCCTTGAAAATGACTGCCAAAGTACTGGCCACATTCTGAGCGTTCTTCAGAAACCCTGGGTGTGGGCAGGCAGCCCATCTCCTTGAACTCGTCTCTGAGTGGCTGGAATGCATCCTCCTCCTTATATCCAGGGCCAGTTTCACTGGCGGCCAGCGCTGAACCTTGCCCTCCCTCCAGTATGCCAAATGTCTGATACCGGGTCTGAGGTAGTGCTGAACCACCTGTAGAATTGCGTTAGGCAGCTTGGGATGTGCCATGGGCAGAGGGAGTGCTGATGATGAATTATGTGTTGGTGAGAGGTCAAGGGTCAGTGAGGCAGATTTCTGAAACACTCCTCCCTTATCTGGCGCTGTTATTCTGCAGATCACGGTCACTTAAGATTGGATGAGCTCAGAACTGTTGGGTGATTGGGGTGCTAGTTTCATGTTTTCTTTTATTGAGTTTGTAGAAGATGTATTATAAGGGGGTCAATGATGAGGGTGACACAATAGAATCAACGATTGTTTAAGAATGTTCTATCAGAAACAAAATGGCTGATTCCCCCAACAAAGTTACCGGAAGTAACTCTCGTAGCCCCAGAGAGAGAATATTTGATTCACAAGGAAGTTACCAATAATAACTCTGACTTGCTCCTCAATTAATCTATCTCTAGGAGTAAGCCAGGAGTACGTCATTGTTCCTGTCAGTAACTCCTCAGTGCATTAGCTCCAAAGATTTTAACTCACCCTTTAAGGGGAATTCTTGGATTATTGGCATATCTTTTAATGCAGTGGTGTGTGATAATCATATAGGTTCAAGTTTGAAGAACCTATTAGCCCCCCCGCCCCCGATTGCATTTCTAAATTGATTGTAATCGAGAGGATCTCTGAATTAATGCATTGGACTACCACTGCATCCCCTCAAAACGCATTGGAAAGGCATCTTGTTCATAAGTAAGTCTTTCTCAGCCTACGTCGGCAGTGCAAAGTCACTATTCGGCAGTGCAAAGTCACTTTGAACCGTTCAAAAAATTCCATGAATCAGGCCCTAAATCTTTTCAAAGTCAATGATTGGCAGGGAACTGGTCTATTTTCCTCAGTTTGGACGATTTAAAACCACTGTGCCAATACAAACACGATGATTCGTGCCTTGAGATCCACTGGCTCAGAGCAGCAGTAACGCTGGGGTTGAAACATAATTCCTTAATACATATGCTTTAAAATGTAAGAGTATAAAAATGTTCATATTTTGTTGATCAAATACTTTTCCAGCATCCTCTCAATATTTATAATTGCTTTCACTTTGCTCTGCAGAGCCTCCTAACTTCCCTCAGACAAAAAGGGGACTCAACTCTGTGTACTGTGTACAATGTATGGCTATGACGGCACGCCAAGGCAAATTGGAGGCCTGCCTGAAAGAGAGTCATATGCAGTCAGCAAAGGGAAAACGCCAAAATTAAGAAAGTGACACAAAGATGACTAAGTCTGCACTGCAAGGGAAGAAGGCGTACATTGGATGCGAACGGTGCCATCTCATAGATGGGAAAGCGAGCCAGGATCCAGGAAGAGCTCCAGCAAAGGCACACAGCTATGACCACGCACCAGCATTGAGACAGATCTGTAGCTTCTGACCTGCAGTGTTGTGATGGGTAGTTCTGTGTCATTACATCACCAGGTTTTTTTTTTTTTGCAGTTTATTCCCGCTTATTTTTGGCCCAAAAAACTCATCACTTTCTTTTTTTTCTTATTTGGGCGGGTTTCCCCAAAACCCCCTTCCCTGTTATTATAGTACCTGTTCCCCACACCACCCCACCACTCATGTACCTTTGCCCCCCACTGCATATTTTCCAATGAGATTTTTCAGCCAAAAATCAGCAGCAAAAAACGCAGTTGAAAAAAAACCTGCTCATGAATGAACGTCGTACAGTGTGACAGGCATATGGGCTTAGAGTGATAGGTGTTTCTAGGGTCACATATGGCTTGATGGCTTAGTTGCCATAAGCATGCCAACGTACAAGTGACTAATGGCTTGCTGGAGTAATGTGCCAACATGAAAACCAGAGGTTCATAGGTAAAGCATGTATGGTAAGGTCAAGCCTCTTGCTCTAACCTAGGGATGGAAGACAGAACACAAGGTAATTTCCTAGTCACATCAGCACAGCATGTGGCAACCCGCATGCCCACTGAATTCACGACTTGTGTTAGAACAGTAGCAAGAAGCATGATCCCTTTGTACACCACAAATATTCCGCAAGTGTCTACCACATCCCAAGCCTTCTGTGTGCAATGCACGCAGGTAGCACCGACAGCATGCCTGTGATTTGTCAGTCGGTGCTGTCTCTGCGTGCACACATGCACACACACAATCATGCAAACATATGCAGTGCACAAAGAAGCAGTCCACACATTAGTTCTCATTTGTGCCTGTGCTTCTTTGAGTCATATTTGACTATGTATCGTTGCCCTTGTCCACCTGTACCATTGCTGCACTGTGCACTGTGAATCCAAATGTGTGCGCCCCCTATGGTGATATGTGCTTTTAGGAAGCATGCCAATTTCACGTCTTTTAATGATATGTGCACTGTTTGATGCATTTATGTCTTTCACTTTTTGTACTTATTAATGATTCTTGCAGCTCACTATGCAATTGTTGTGCGTGTAAGTGTACCAATGCAATACTTTACACTTACCTGATGTTCCATATTTCATATTTCCCTGGGTCATCCTTTGCAACGTATTTTATGCTTGCTAAGATATGACCATTGAGTTGAAAAGCTATCACCACTTGCCAAAATATCATGTTGTGGGAACAATAATAATGGCAATTTCAGTTCGACTCTATTCTAAATTTAGAACCATAACAAATGAATATAGTAGAAATTAATGTGAACTGAAATCATGACTCACCCACAGCTGCAGGGAACGTGATAATGTGTGTCTAGTTATTTATGACAAGATTGTGCAGGCCACTCAACCCTTTTCTATTGATTTATATATGAGGTTGCACACCTGTGTAAACCCAAGTGAACTGACCTCTGACACCATGCCACATAAACAAGAGCATTTCCTCTACAGCCAGAGTCTCGCCAAGTATTGAAGACTGCAGAACTTTGCTTTTTACATCTCAGCAAGTATTTATACAAGCATTGAGTCTTATGACACCTAACTAACGATATCACCTGCTCCACGAAGACCTGAGCCCCAATACTACCGACAACACAATAAAACACATAGCTAAGACAACCCATCACACATATCTCTTAGGGTACCTTAGATTGCCAGCTCCAGCTGCCTATAGGACATACTGCTGTGCTCTGTGACACACAACTATGATATCCATCAAGGATTGTACTGGACAGCTCTCTGCTACTTAAATGCCATTGAGCTGTGAGCACTGTGACACCCTACTTTCATATCAGGGCTCGCAAAATCTACTAGCCCACTCACATTGGCGAGAAGATTTTACGAAGGGAGAGCACCGTTTGCATGGCACTAGACCTTGCTGGTGACAATGGGGATGTCTGAAGCTCTTATTTGACATTAACTGCACACAAACATTGCAGTACATTGCAAATAAAGGGTTCACTGTTTGTGGCTGGCCTTTGGGTGGTAGCATTTCACCAAATATCCATTGTCATTATGGTGACAAGCACCATTTTACAGAAAGTAAATATTTTGTCACCCGTCACCATGGGGCAAGTGCATTTGTCTTAGGTCGAGTATGTAAATGTAGGAACTCAGCCTGGAGGTCTAGTGGGATTTAGAAGAATTTGCAAGGCTTGCTTATCCATCAAGGATTGAATGCTACAACACTCTCCTATATTCCATCAAGCTAGGTTCCCTGCGACACTCATCAACCAGTGGAAAACCAGGTCCCTGGTACTATGGCACCTTATTGATTATATATCCCATCATGTGATAAGTAATTTAACACCCTACTTCGAACGCCTCCCCAATTACTGAGCCTCACACACCCCCGTACTTCAATAATATCAGGGTCAGAGTATTGTGCCATCATACCACGTCTACTACATCAAGTCCCGAGCCATGTGTTATTCTCCTGCCAATAGTGCATCAAGCAATGTGCCCTCTGAGACCGTTCTACTGATGCTGCACCCGTTACTGACTGCCACATCACTTGACTACATTCCAAACATCACGTTGTTTGTGCACTGACACTTTACTTCTAACATCACATTGTTGGGTGTCCTGACCCACGTTTAAGCTATCATGCTACAACATTTGGTGCTGTGGGCTTAGAAAATTCAAGATGGCGGAAAACCCACATGTGCGCCGAAATCCAGGAAAGCTGCGCAGTTTGTGCGCACACCAAAATGGTTGCCTCACTTGCCACCCACCAGTGCGAGAATGATAGGCCGGGTTGCCATGATGGCAATGGGTTGCCAAAGGAAAAACAGTAGCGCTGGTTAGCTTCAAAGCACTTTAAAACCACCATGTGTTTCTCTGAAGGCAGGCTCAAAATGTCTATTTTAAACATTGCAACACATCTAAAAACTCACTGGACACCAGCAGACATTTGGTAGAATGGAGTGTTGTGTGCCTACAAAATCTGGGAAATGAAGAGCCCAAAACAATGCTTATAACAAAACTGCTATGGAGTCAGCAGTTTAAGTTGCACTGGATTTAAAGACACTAAAATCGAAAATGTTTAGATTAAATGAGTGACCTATGTTTGGTGTCACATGCCTTTGTAACTGTGGAAATGGCATAGTTTTGCACTTAGAATCAGCATTCTAGCTGCATGTGTAAAATTGCAAGTTAATTTAAAAAGCAACAAAAAAACATGACAGTTAGCTGAAAGTCTGGCTTAAGGAACTTGATTTTGCTTGACAGCTACCCCCATCAGGAGTGAAACTTGAGTCACAACTGTGTTCCCAGGCCTATCTGCCTTTTGCTGGCCACACTAAGGATATACCATCTCTCTGATAATTGAATTAAGGGGAGCCCCCTACAGAATACAGGAGCTCTGAACAATGTAACCCCCTTCACCCAGGCAGATGGTTTATGGCAGGAGTCGTAAATGGTCGTAAAAAGTGGCTTCCTCCTGAAGGAAAGGGGAGGAGCACTGCCTGTGAGAGCAAGCTGGCTTGGCAGAACTGGAAAAACCAGAAATTCAACCTTGTGCTGAGGGTAAACCACACCCCTTTGGAGCCAGAACATAACTTTAAAAAGATGGATCATTCATAGAGCGGACATGTGAAAATTTTATAAATGATACCATAATTCTTGTGATTTTTCTGCCCACAGTTTAAGAGGTTTTTAGAACCGGTGGTATGTTCAGGGGGGTTTTAGCGGAAAAGTGGATATTACTCCTAAATGTATGCATGTTAAAAATCTGAAACTTCATCAATTAATGTCCCTACTCCCTGCGCACATGTATGTAAAGTGGGGTCAATGTCAGAAATGGCAAAATCAGTTAAAAAGTGAAATATGTGCCATTTCTGAATGCAAGCTCCTAGAAACAGCAGATTTGGGACAGAGTATACCTCATGTGATATGTGACATGGGTATGTAATTTCAAACAACTTTGTAACTGTGAAATATGTGTTTTGATCATATATAGATTTGGGTGCACAGATGACAGGGGAGGTTTTTCAAGAGATCATAAATGGCTGACATCACTCTGACACAACTTAGCTCCCCCAATCAGGGGAGAAATGAAAGCTGGACCAATGACAAGTGAGAGGGGCAGGTTTAGTTATGACCAACACACACACCCACTTGCAGAACATATAAATGGACTACTGAAACTTAGGTAGAGACCTTCATTTCCATCTGCAGCTGGAAGCTCTGCCGGAAAAATCCATACTTACCTCCATCAACTTTCAAAGAGCCAACACTTAGACTCCAAGATAAACAGAGACTTCAAATCCCTCAATCTCCAGAATCCAGAAGCATTGCTGTACCCAGAGAGAGAGCAGAGCTGACCCAGACCCATGTTAGCAGTTCCAGAGACCAGACGCTGTGCCCAGAGACCGTCCGAAGTCCAGACCTGTTGACCAGATCGTGACAAAGCCGCCTTCCTGTTTAAAATCTCTTGTGAGTACTCAGCAAAACTCAGCACACATCTCTTAGTTAAAATCATATAATTCAATCCATTTTTAATCTAAGTAGAACTGCAGCTTAGCAATTGTGTTATCCTGCCATCATTTTTAAAACTGAAAAAGTGCTGCGTTTAAAATTTGCAAAACCAAAAACGACCTTTACGAAATCGCTCATATCTCCGCGACTGTTTGACTTGCAGTAACTTTCATCTGGAAGCTGAGATCCTAGGCTTTCCTAGGACCCCGAAACGATATTGCTAGCCCTTGTAGTTCCTCTGTAATCGCACCAGACGCATTCGCGAATTTTACCGCGATTTGCAAATTTCTCCACGTGTAAAAAAATCTGCTGCTGCTTGCCTTCCATTTGCCAGAAATTCGTTTAACCTGCTAATCATTCCTGAATCATTGCAAGAGTGAGCCTGGACTAATATTAACTAGATACCACTCACCCTGAACCTCTGAAAGGGAATTAAAAGCATTTCCAGCATATTTCTCATCCATTGCTAGCACATATAAAAGCATTTGGGCCTGTGTTTTCAAAACTCCTATCTGTTTTCTTTAAGCGTGCTTGGGGGGGATTGAACTGAATTACATTGATTGCATTTCTGAGAACTGTGTGCTTTCCTTCCATTTCCTTGCATTGCATAAAGAGGGGGGGAGTGAATAGCCAGAGAAAATTGATTACATTGTTTGGTTGAAATCATATTGAGTATTTTCTGTACTGAATTCATTGAATATTGCATCCACCTGAGCTTACATAAAGCATTCTGTACCACCTTCTTCTTTTGTTCCTATTCACCTGTGTGCTACCTTATCCATTTCATGTCAACTCCTTATTGATTATAGAGAAGCGTGTTGGTGCCAGATTCTCCGTTGTTAATCTTTATCATATCAGATTAAGTGTGCTATTCAATTATTCATTTATTATAAAGTGTGATATATATATCTATTGTTTAAATTATCAAATAAACCTTTTAACTTGCAAAACAGAACTACTTCTTGGCTCAGTGGGGTCAGGAGGATTCCAAGAGAGGGGTGTTATATAGGGGTAGTCATCCAGAACGCATGAACTGGACATAAAGGTATATCAATAAGGGTTTTCATTCAGTATTCTAGACTAGGCGTTGACTTAGCTGTAGTGTTGAATTGAATCCTCTTACAACATCAGGTGCTGAGAAATGTGTATTCCACTTCTCATGGGACATTGGCTAATGAAAACCAGGAAAATGAATAGTTGGAAGGAATTGAGTTAATCATAATCTCACTCTGGGCAACCTCCCAGACCGTCGCTTTTTATGCAAATAAGGCCCGGTCCCACCCCCAAAAGGTCCAGTCCAGCTTGGTCACATCCTTTCCGCCATTAACCTTGAGGTTTTCAAGTGTTTCCCAGAGTGTGATTGGTATGCTCAGCGGTTGGTTTCTGAGAATATTGTGCATCTCACTGATGATGTCCAATGAGGCTGAAACACGTCTACAGTTGCTTGTGGTCTCGTGCAAAAGTGATGCAACGTAGCAGTACACTCTGGACTGCCCTTTTTGATGCGGGGCAAAGCCTGATTTGCATTTAGTCTTTCCCACTTATGGAATGCTATGGCAGGTTGAAACATGATGGTCTGGAGGGTTGTACAGTGTAAAGTCAGAGGTTACAATTAATTCCAAACGTTCTAGCTATCCTCCTTCAGTTTTGCACAATGTCTAATGCCCCATGTGAGACCCCAGAACTCACAGCATAATCACATTATGACCTCTCTGGCACCCTGTTATTTATATCAGACAACACACTGTGCACCTTCACACCTACTACACAGAGAATACTTTAACTATGACCCAAGCAGGGGGCAAAAGTTCAAGTTGCAGGCTACTAGGCAGCCATAAAACAGACACTTCCCACCTCAATGCTATACATACACACAGCACACCATGGGCCTCATTATGAGTGTGGCGGAAAGGCAACAACGGCGCCGGTAGTGCTACCGGCGCCGTCGTTACCTCTCCACCACACTACGAGTTCTGCTCGCCGGTGCCAGACTGCAGGCCTGGTCTGACCAGGCGTGCATACCGGCACCCGCGAGCAGAACTCATGATTGCACCCATGCTCCCGACCACCATTCTGCCCTATAGGGCAGAATGGGGATCGGGAGGCCGGCCATAACGGCACCCGCGAATGGGCAATTAGCAGGTCCGCCAAACTCGGCATGACCCGGTTACTGTCCATTCGCGGGTGCCGGAAAATAAACAACTCCGGCGGCAGCCGTGCCCTTATTACCGCCAGAGTTATAGTGAGGGCCCATGTCTTACTTGTCAAGAGTAAAATATCACTAGCCAATGGCTAGTGGCGAGTCCCAGGTGTCCACCCTATCCAAGAGACATAGCACTAGCATGCTACACAACTAGTGATGCCTCCGACACCCTACTATTGATATCATACCAAATGCTCCCTATGCGATTTCTGTACCTTACTATGTAAAGGGCTCTGGCAAACCTATTGCTTACAAAGCAGCTGTCCTTGATTCCTTGTGGCGTCATCACCCAACTCTCAGAGGGCTGGCTAGCGAGGCTAGTGAGCAAAAAGGCGAGACAGCTCCCCCTGCCCTACACAGCTCAAAGTTGAAGCAAGGTTAGACAACAAAAAATACAATAACTTCTTTTGAATCATTTTGTGCCGGGAGAGAAAGTGTGGCTTATTAAGTTCTGGCAAAGCTGAAGTTCCACTGTGCTTTCAGTCATGGTTTGCTTTTTGTATGTGGGAGAGGGGCTGCCAGTGGCCTTTGGACACGTGACAACCTCAGCGTGTCATCTGGCAGCGCAAGGCACTGTTTACAAACGTTGTATGCCGAAGAAAGCTGAGCTTGTTTCAGGCACCAAGATGGCCGTGATCTGTGTATGCGTAGCCAGAGCATGACCGGAGAAAGTGTTCTCTGCAATGCATGTCCATTCTTACCCTACAGGCCCCAGTGTAACATTGTTCTTGCCCCTTTGGGCATCGCCAGGCTCACTGCAGAGGTGAAGAGGCCTCGGAATATTTGACTGATTGTAAAGGTACCCTTTTCAGGCAGGACAGTGCAAGCTTCTCTGGCTGGAGTCGGACAGACCAGTGCCCCAACAGCCCAGGACCTAAGCGTAACTGCCTGAAGGATCTGTCGGTATTTGTTGGGGGATATATACATATTGTTTTTGCATTGTATTTTTGTCTTGTTGGAATCTGTATATGTTTATAGAGGGATCACATGTTGATTGACAGCAGGGCCAGGCTTATGCCTTTACAAGAAGGTAATAATTGGATTCACGTTCAGTGTAGAAATATGAGCATTTAATATGCCAGCCTTATCTCCGGGGCCGGCAAAATAATCTCTTGACCCCCCCAGAACCCCACACACATTTTGGCAACCCATCATGCATGACATCAATGCAATGCTCACCCAAGCTGATGGAGTCTATTAGCATCACCCCGAATAAAAAGTTCATGACTGCATGAAGTGCCGAGACTAAGATGCCGAGCACAGAAAATACACATTTGCGAGAGTTCATTCATTCTATAACCAAGTATCTATTCTGTTCTTGTTCCCTGCTCTTAATCCTTAATGTTTAATGGACACCCAGATTCCTGTTTGTGTTTCCTGATCCAAGGCTTCATTAGGGAGATGGGCGCTAATGGCAAAGCCAAGATTGCATCTGTCAGCGCAAATCCAGTCGCATTAGTTTGGTCCCATCCACTCCCTATATACAACCGATTAGTAGAAGGAATACATTGTTTTGAAAAGGCAGCATTAAAATCTGCCATTCATGGATTGGGTGGAGAATCAAAATATATCCAAAATATATCATCGCTCCAGCCATTCCATGGATTACCTAGATTGGAGAAATTGTTTTAACTACAAAAACATCCGTGCCTTTCTGTTTGTGAACCGCACCATAAAATAGAAGACCCACGTAAAATGAAGGATATTGGGAACAGCCAATGAAGAGAATTGATTGCAAGCTGGACTTGCTGTGTACCTGCTCTGGTGAGAAAAGACATTCTACAGGACAGTGACTTAAGCTGAAATGAGGAGCCGCAGTGACAGAAAAGCACGAAATGTTGAGAGTAACCTTGATGGTTGTGCCTTCTTGCCAGATCATTATATAATAATGTTTTCATCACCATACAAATTCGGCGTGCTTTTGTGTGATAAAGTAGTGTCATATTTCAGACGATATGAACATATCCCTGGCATTTAATGTAAACATTAACAACACATTCCCTCAGGAGACAATTAGGTACCGAAGGTGGGACGTGAAGTGATTGGCTCTGAAATAACTACTGGGTCGCTAATCCTTCACTCACAATGATTGACAATGAGAATACATTTTTATACGGAAAGGTTAGAGCTTCAGGTAAGAAATGTACCAGTTTTGACAGCGCTATCGTTAACCAGGCACAACCAGGCAATCGCTTGAGTAAGTAAATAACACCCGTTAATTCAAGTTTGTTTTCAAAACATAGATCCTATACAAGAGAAGTGTAGAGTATGAGATCAGCAGATATAGAGGTAAAACATTGACAATTTTGGGTGTAATTAATTCCAAGGAAGCTGGCTGTTTAATCCCCTAACACTGCAAGCCTAATTAGACTCCTGGAAAAAACCATTGCCGCATAGTGAATTATATCATTTCAATGGGAAAGCACATATCACTTTAAAATAGTGCATTAATAAAGATTTAGCAAAGGGATGTACCCAGCCTACCAACGCAAACCAGGCACACCATGCTTGTGGAGAATTAGACAGTAGATGTATGCATGTGCATTGATTACCAAGGCATGATTGCCCCCGAGAACCATTACCATTGATAAACTGAAGAAACAAACTGTGATTATTATATTAAAACATGAGTGTTTGAAGGCGGTCCACGGTGTTACTGTCTCTGCATTTTACAGATTATTCATTGTCACCTTTAAACTTGATTTGTCTGAATATAAAGTGATTTGTGTGCACAAGGACGTGAGCATACACAAACAGAATATGACATTTGAAACAAATGATTTGGCTTATGCAATCAAAGCATAACAGACACTTGTTATGCTATGTTATAGTTTTTATGTTATGATATGTGGGATTTGCATACTGCCCCTCGGACTTTTACACCAACTTGTGGGTTGGACCAACGCCTTTTGTTCAACATTTCTACAATGTTGTTATGTTATGTTGTGAGATTTGTAATGCGCACCTGGTACCCGAAGGCTGATGGGCGCAGACTGACAAACACAAAATAAAACTACACATGCAGCAGAACTATTAGCTATCCGTTATCATAACTAGCAGAGCTCTAGACGAAGAGCAATATTTTCAGCTTATTTTTAAAAAGTTCTGTTGAGACCAACGTTCTTATGGTCTCAATCCTTCCGAATGTAATGATGTAATTCAGGAAAGTGAACTACTGGCTTACAAGTATTGGGCTGTGTTCTACCACAATTTTCACATTGCACCCAGCACACACAGGACACTTAGTGCCATCACAACAGATACTGTGTAACACCACAATACTCAGATCACACATGTGCTCATAACCTCACTTCAAGGGCTGAGCCTGTTGGTACCATATGATACTATGTGTTCACAGCC
The DNA here is from genome assembly GCF_040938575.1 of Ambystoma mexicanum. Classification (NCBI taxonomy): domain Eukaryota; kingdom Metazoa; phylum Chordata; class Amphibia; order Caudata; family Ambystomatidae; genus Ambystoma; species Ambystoma mexicanum. Next base: position 960,253,051 of record NC_090929.1, on the reverse strand, counting down.
CACTTCATAGCAACAACTAATGGTTGTGATAGCTAAGTATCCCCAAGACACCAATTCAAACCCGATGCAGGCATTGCATCAAGCACTGCATCCTCAGGAGGATAGCTGAGGGGCAACGTTCTCGCCTTGGAAGCAAGACACCAAGGAGCACCACAGGTTCGATCCCTGGGTCCACCCATAGAATAAATAACCTATCATATCATATCCTCGAACAACTCACTGTCGACATTACACATAGTACCGGTTACACCACAACTACTTACTTAAAATACTAAGCACTGTGGTAACCTACAATGCCTTAAACCTTATACCAAGCTCTGTTATAATATACAAGTCTTAAGGCACAAGAACAACGCCCCGCAATTCTTTGTTGGTGTGTATCACGAAACTCATTTGTTTTTGTGGTAAGACCAGCAAAGCTTTGCACGGCTTGTGTGGCACAACCAATATGTTATGTCTGTATTCCGTACTGTGTGACCTTGTTTAATTCCAGTTCTGGATTTGTGCTTGTTTGAATCTCGAGCCAGTTGTAATGTGAGCCAGCAGCTGAAGGGCTGCTTATAAAGTTCTCTTCTTACCTCACGGTGGCCTCCTATCGCACTACGTGTGCTGCAGTAGGTGCTCAGACCTTACCACCCAGCCTGCATTTAATAGCAGAGGCCACTTGATATCATGCCTAGCGTTCGGACCTGTGAGTAACTGCTACTCCTTTACAGAATCGCAGAGCCTTGTGATCAGCGTCACAGAAAGTTGTAAAGATGATGAAACTTGCTTTTCTGGTCACATAATGCCAAGGCGCCACTGCAATTCCTTCGCCTGTCTGTAAATTCCCTTTCTGAACGCAGGGTTATATGTGATCTCTCCTGGAGGATTTACTGCTGGACTGTAGAACTCTGAACTGGGCACAAGTGTTAACTCAAGGAAGTACAGGACTCGCAATGTGGAATTATTTTATAAAGATTTGGTTGCGCGCCCGTAATTTGACGAGGTCTGGAGGTTATGATTTCCGCAGCTGCTATTTGAGTTAGATTCATTCTAATACCCTCCGTGTTTTACTAAGACGTGACGGGGATGAAGCGAAGGCCTCCCTTTGAAAAGCTGCGTTGATCCCTAACTACAAGTGATGTTTTTCTAAAATTGCTTGCCAACTGCAAGCCTTCCAGTGTAACTGAACTCAGACTCCCACCTCCTCCTCCGGCATTAGGGAATCTGGCTAGGCGATAAAACACCCGCGGATAATGCCACTCGCTGGCGTTGGCTGAGGTGCGCAAGCTTATGTCGGCATAACCCAGCCGTCATGGTGACCTGCTGTATGCATGGTTGCAAAGTATTTGCCTCTTGCGGAACACGCTAAGGATGTCTGGTCTGACCAGATGTCCAGAGCGGGTCCCGCAAGGGAACCTCATAATAGGGCGTCCCGTAATGAACTGTGCCGGTCCCGTACCAGCACACGTCATTACGGGAGTGCCAGGGTCGTAATGAGGCCCAGTGTATATTGAGATGTATAATCAAATCTGACCAATTGCAAGTCAGAGGGTGATCTAATAATTTGAGTTAGCGTGAGCACCCTCTTTCCTGGTGAACCCTCCCGGTGCCTACATTTCTTTTCTCCCGGAGAGAGGATGGCTGTCGTTGAATGACCCCCGTTTCCCTTTTGCAGAGATGGGCTGTGCCCTTAATTTCTGCCTGGCATAACCACATTATTCTACTACTATCATTGGTGATCATAGGCAGTGATGCAAATGTACTATTGAGGCATCGCTGCAGATAGATGCTAGTTTTCTCTGTTTAAGCTTGTTTGTTTTGTCATTTTTCTCAATTTTGCCTCGAATTTGTTTGTAATTTTTGCAATTGCTTGTTCTTATTTTTGCATATGGAGCTTAAGCATTTATTTTCACTTATTATTGCACATTGTAATTTGTCTAGTATGTGTGTTTTATTGTCACTAGTTCAGAGGTCATATATTCGGCCTCATTAAGGGTCTGGCGGTAACCGTGCCAGTAAAACCGGCAGGTTGCCACCGGACCCATTAATATTTACCGGCGCCTGAATTGCCGGCCTGGGAAGTCAGGCACCGGTAAAATGTTGTTCCCTATTCCCATAGAGTCCTGTAGGATTCTATGGATTCACATAGAGTCCTCTTGGACTCTATGGGAGTGGGGACCACGGAAGCACCGGCACAGTTAATAATGGTGCCAGTGTTTCTGTGAAACTCTGTGGGCGGGTGCAGTTTCACCCAGCAAGTCAGACCTGCCGGGTTGGAGAGCACCCGCCCGGCAGACTTTTACTTTGCCGGTCCGGAAACAACGGTGCCGGTAAGCTTAGCAGCACCATTGTTTCTGAACCGGCAAGGTTATAATGAGAATTTCTTTTTAAGATGGCCACATTTATAGGGCCAGATGAGTCAACTTTTTGAGTATCATTAATAAAAAATGGGTCTACCAGTAATGAGGTACTCTGGTGTGGAGTGCTGCATTCCTTAGAGAATGCATATGAGTTGAACCTACTACCTAAATAGGCGGTATGAGCAGGTTTATGCCAGGAGCCACCCTGTTACTATATGTGGCATAACCACATAAGCATTGTCATAATGCAACAATAGTATGCAGCCATTTAGCAGATCTGTTGGTTCAGGAAAAATCTCAGAAGATATGCGTGTTAACGTGAACAGTCATGCAGTATTCCATTCCTACAACTAAGACCTTTCTTGCAGCCAATCAGAGAAACCGGTTTTGGGGGTCTAGCCAGCCAAATGGCATTGTATTATCAGTGAGTCTAGCCTCTGAGAGCCTAATGTATAAATGACCAGGCATCGTGGGGTCTGAAGAACACTATGCAACGCAAACCCAACCAAACGAGAATGGAATATTGCCAATCTTGCTTTTGCCTGTGAACAGAAATCATGATCGGGTGTCTTCTGTAGTTCAATGTTTAATTCGGGTTAGTTTGGGAATGTTGTGCTTCAGTGTGAGCCACCCTACGAAATAGGTGGAGAGCTGTATCAAACCCCCAATGCACGTTTCTTGGGTAAGTGTACCTTACTCTGTCCAGTGGTAATTGAATCAGAGTTGTGTTCGTACTCTATGAATATGGAGCACTTCACTGTGACATAATCTTGACCGGTGAGTAGGTGTTACGATAGGTCAAAATGTGCAGCCGTCTACCTGGGGATCCGCAAGGAGGTTGGGTTCCATAACACAGGCTACAGGTGCGTTCCAGGTTACTGGTTAAGCTAATGAGTTTAGGGTGCCAGCCAGTTCACTATATCAATTCAGTCAATTTGCTTTAGCAATTGTTTTTATGCCTCCACGGGTCAAATTGGATCACCCAGAGGCAATAAGGTATGTGGTCCTTTTTTGTAAAAAGGCCATGCGCCTCTCCCTTCTTAGCTTATAGACACCATCCTGTTTCTTTAACCCAACATGTAAGTGATGTCAGAAAATATGAGGATCTTAGCTCAGGCATCACACCAGAGAAATACAGCACATTTACCTTCCCAGCATTTGTCAAGCATGTATAGATTAGAAAACCCCCAGCAGTGCACTTGTAATTGGTGCAGTTACGAACCAAATTGTGCTGCAGGAAATCTACTAAGGTATAGGCAAATGATCATTATGTTACTGTCTTTTATCAGAGGCAGTGCAAGAATAATATATAAATATGGCATTATTAAAAGTATTTGTGAAAAAAAGCACTAGAACGCAAACCTGTGTGGGATATTTTAATGAAATTCACAGCAAACAAATAACATTAAAAAACTAACATAGGGCCTCATTCCGAGTGTGGCAGTCCATAAATAAGGGTGCCGGTTGCACCGTACCAGCACGCTTTCCGGACCGCCACACTCCAACACTGCCTTCCTGGGCCATTGCGCCTGGCATGACTGACCTGCCGGGCGCAATAGCCCCGGTAGGCTGAGTTGTCGTGGAAGCACCGGGCCCGTTAGCAAGGGTGCTGGTGCTTCTGTGCCCCCACCATAGGACTCCATGGGGACTTACACTTTCCGCCGCCTGATATCCCGGGTCGGCTGGACTTGTCCCAGCAGCACCGGGATATTAGGTGGCAGAAACAGTGTTATGAATTTTGCGGCAACCCACCGGTAGCACCGGCAGGTTACTGCTGAACTTGTAATGAGGCCATAATCTCTAGAAAATGAGTGCATGCTCCTTGTTTTGCATTGAAAGGAAGAAGTCAAATTAATAAGGAATGTACTCTCTTGTCTGAATCTGCACTTTGCCTCTGCTGAATATGCCATAGTTTTAACACCATGTGTATTTATTTAACTAAAATAAAATGTCTGGCCATCGCTGATATTCCTGATCATCCACATCGTATCACTGATATTGTGGGCTTGGTTTCCATGTTCATACAGCATTGGCAAAGTCAAGAGGACTGGCTTTGCAAATGTAGATTTTATTTTTAAAAACAAACAACTAAAATAACAATGTAACACTTCACAAAAGGGAAACACACTTAAATGTATCAGGTAGCAGGGAAGTGGTGCATGCAGTTTAAAGCATCATTCAAAAATCTGTCCTCAACTTAGCGACCATCACCACAACAAAATGGCCACCACTATAAAAGAGCTTACATGCGGATGCACTAGTTCTGCATCACGCAGCAGCTAACTGGCACCAGGGCCCCTCTCTAATATGTATGTCCAAGAGCTCTGTCAGAGAGCTAAAGGGCTCTCTGACCAAACCTAAAAGGGGGCCCTAACTGTATTGTTACAAAACCTCCATGAGCTGATTAGTCACCCAAAGATCTGCTGGTAACGATACCTGCTAAGACCGGCACCTTTGCTGTTTCTGCACTGACATCCATATTGTTTTCCAAAATATGACAAGTTGTGCCTCTGCTGTTCCAGTTGTGGGTTTTATATAGTTTTCTAAAAGTGAATCACCTACAGCCCGGGTGCTTCTATAGTAGGACCCTTATAGAGTTTTAAAAAAGTACTCAGGGTCCCCTGTACAGTTCTAAGGGCGCTTCTCCTGCACTGCTGCTCTTCCAGTAATGGAGCCACTACAGTATTTACACAGTGCATCTTATGCACCCCTGCTGGTTTCATGCTGTTACTGTGGTGCCTATAAAGTTCTAAATGCGCATGACCTGGCCCCCTGATCTTTCAGTACTGGGGCCAATGTGCCGTTCTAAAGGAACATCCCCTGCACCCCAGCTAACTCAGTACTAGGGCCTATACACAGTTCTAAAAGAGCACCCCCTGTACCCCAGATCTTTCATTACTGGCGCTTATGTATAGCTCTAAAGGAGCATCATGCATCCATGCCGTTTCGGCACGGTGCCCGGCGTACGGTTACAAAGGGGCACCTCTGGCACCCCTGCTGTTTGACCACTGTTATTAGGTCCCCTATGAAGTTCTAATGGTTCATCCCGACGTTCCTGCTGTTGCATAACTGGTACAGACCCCCTTTAGACTAATAGTAAATGGATGCTTCCCCAGTACTGTTATTTGTGCCCTGCAAAGTTGTACATATGCACCTTCCGCACCGCTCATATTTCAGCATGGGGTTCGCTCAGGAGTAAAGTTTTGACAGTGCACCCATTCTAACTTTGCATTCTGAACTCACCCTTTCCTCACCCTTTCTCAAGGCAGCCATACCTAGATCTACATACATGCCACTGGATTATGAAGTACAGTGGAGCAGTTGCTCCAGGATTATGATCTCCTGCATTCTCTCTTATAAGGCCACTTATATACCCCTTCTCTTTCCTATACAGGAGTTTACTTATTTATTGCGCATTGGTAAGGCGCTTATACATCAAGTAAATTGTGTTTCAAAGCACCCACAGGGCAATAGGGAGGGAGCATGGAAAAGAAAGCAAATATAACAATGGAAGATAGAGGCGGACCTACTCGGCCTTGTGAGCATTCAGAACGTGCAAGTGCAGAGAGAAAGTCTTCACTGACTGCACACATCAATGGCAACACATCACCTACTAGTCCAGTATAGAGACAAAACACCACTGCACCTGATCAGTAGTATCACAGGTATAATAACTATTTCCAATAACCCTCAGCCATTGCCTGTCCTCAGAATAGTTCCCTGCTATGCATTGGCTGCGCTGTTGCAAAAGAGGTTGTGTAGGAACCTGAAAGGGTAGTGATGGTACTCTAGACCACACCAACCTCGAGCCTCCTGATTGGAGACGTCTGAGTAGCTTTATTATGCATATACATACAGACACTTTAGCTTCCAGTTGCTGCTTGGCTTTATTCATAAGAGACCACCCACCAGCCACCCGCGGGCATTGTAGCAAAGGCCCCAATTGAACCCTTTCAGAACACTCACAGACCAAGCACTCGCCAACATTCTTCTGAGCTGCTAGTCGCATCCTTGCATTAACATTCTCTCAGCATTCATACATGGACAGCAGGACAATACAACATTCAGCCAGTCACAACAGATTGCCATGCGTTCCATCTCATGGAGTCCTGTGGTGAAGGCACTTCGAAGAGTGCAACATGGCTAAAATGGCGAGACCACAAGTTCATTTTTAAATAGAGTTCCTAGGTGCCTGGCTTTGAATCATGCAGTTCAGGTTTCTCCTAATCTATGTTGTAGTTCCACAGATGGAAACCCAGGTCCAGACGATTATCCTCCTCAAAAACAGAGGAACTTCACATCTAAGACCCAGTAGCAATTGATCTAGAACATCCACATTGCGCGCGCCCATACGCACGCACGCACGCACACACAAATATTCGGGAACCCAATCTCACTATGAAGGAAAGGACAAACATAAATACAATTGCCACTGTAAAAGCAATAGCTAAAGATAAAATAACTTTTACGTTTGTTTAAGAGCATAGGGGACTGCCACAAAGAACTTACTCTGACTTAGCCATGACTTAAATCTGGAACAGGCTATTTGATCCAGACTATGAGTAAGTCCGACTTAATTCTGGCATACTATTCGTAACTCCTACTTCTGACTTACAAGGAGCAACTCATGAGCGAGAGTTACTTCTTTTGCCTTCTTTATAAATTAAACATCCTTCTCCAGGTTTAAGTTGGCCGTATGTCAAGTGTACGCATAGTAACTTTTAAAAAAAATTGGATAGCACTCTCTAGCTTTAAGTCAGGAGTAAGACAAGGTTACTCACAGTAACGTCTGTGTGAATTGGATAGCACTCTACGGGTTTAAGTCAGGAGTAAGTCAAGGTTACAGGCAGTAACTTATTTGTGTATTGGATAGCCCTCTTCAGCTTTGAGTCTGAATTAAGTCAAAGTTACTCATAGTAACTTCTTTGTGAATGTCATAACACTTTCCAGGTTTGAGTATGGAATAAGTCAAAGCTACTCAAAGTAACTTTGTTGTGAATTGACTTTCCCTCTCCAAGTTTAAGTTGGGAGCAAGTCATAGTTACTCACAGTAAACGCTTTATGAATTGGATAGCCATCTCCACGTTTAAGTCTGGAGTAAGTGACATTTACTCATAAATAACCTGTATGTAAATTGGATTCGTCCTTCAGGTTTGAATTGGAAGTCAAGGTAACTCATAGTAACTTCTTTGTGAGCTGAATAGCTCTCTCTAAGTTTAAGTTGGGAGTAAGTCACAGTGCTCTATGGTAATTTCTTTGTGAAGTGGATCGGCTTCTTCAGGTTTGAATACAGAGTAAGTCACAGTTACTCATAGTAATTTCTGTGAATTGGATAGCCAGTTACACATTGGAGTAACTCACAGTTTCTCATAGTAACTTCTTTGTGAGCTGAATAGCTCTCTCTAAGTTTAAGTTGGGAGTAAGTCACAGTGCTCTATGGTAATTTCTTTGTGAAGTGGATCGGCTTCTTCAGGTTTGAATACAGAGTAAGTCACAGTTACTCATAGTAATTTCTGTGAATTGGATAGCCAGTTACACATTGGAGTAACTCACAGTTTCTCATAGTAACTTCTTTGTGGATCAGCACTTTGGAAAGGTGTGTAAAAGGAATACATGAGAGTTGTTGCCTGACTTTTAGGACACATTTCGGAACCAAGCTGCAGCTTTGTTGTGCTCTTGAATGCATTTATTTATAATTCTGAAAGAGGCACAAAATAAAAACTCCTCTTTCACTCCTCAATGATCCTTTTATTCGGCTCGTTGTTTCCTTGCCTCTGTGAGGCCTGATGGGTCCTTCAGTGCTATATGAATTTACGTGTTAATTAATTTATGAAAATGAATTGTAATATATTTTTTTATTATTAAATATAACATTTAAAAAAGCAAGTTAATAAAGAGGCAAGGATGGGGCGATTTGTTTCGGTGAGAGGTAAACTAAGCACCATAGTGAGAACCTGCCCTTTTCAGGTCTGGATTGTGGGTGGTTTTGGAGAAATCTAAGTAGAGAATTGCTCGAGACTGGCTTGAGAGGAGGGGCGTCGTCACTTCCGTGCCTGCAGATAAGCTATCCTCTGCACCTGGTCCCCAGGAGCGAAAGCTTTACGCAAACAGTCAGAGGTACTCGCTGTCCCAATGATGTTGCTAGACTAACACAACAACAAACCCACATGATTCACCCAGGAGGTGCCCTCCCCGCTACACAAAGGTAAGTGCAATAATGAATATTCATTCGTCCCCCGTGAGCACTCTAAGAGGCGCCCTGTGCCCCCACCATCCTACAGAGCAGGATGTGACCTTCTGTTCAGCAAGAGCTCATAATACAGAGGGGTGAAAGGTCACCGCAATATCTCTTCTGTTGCCAAGGCAACCTAGGCCGAGTTCAGTATCTCCAGCATCATTCTCCGGCAGCCAGGCCCTCATCGCAAGGGGCTGTTTAGCGTAACAGTGACCTGCCTGCCCTGCCAGACAGAAATCACACTAATTCAGACAGCTGTTCCTTCATCAACTAGATTAGGTATTTTAATTTGCTGCTTATCAGAACTGGTTGAACCTCCTTAGAAAACGTTTAAAAGGGCCAATCGAAGAAGGACCTAGTGGATCCTCAGAATACTGTATCTTTCACGCTGCAATACCTTCAAATATAAATCTATATTTAAAAGAAAGCAGTTTAACCAAAGGAGGCCTCTATTTTCGGGTGGATGATAAGCATTAGCCAATCAGGCAACTGTTTATGTCAACATTACAGGGCACACTATTGTGTTAAGGTGCATATCCGGTTGATGGAACATCATTAAAGTGGTAACGGTTGAGAAAAAAACATTGGCAAAGCCAACATGTTCAGCTGTTATGAAGGCATGGTATAAGCACTTGCCAAGCACTGCCATAATGGTACTACCTAGCCATAAGATGGCAATGGCTGGAAAATGGTCATAGTACCTAGGCATATAATGGCAGCTCCTGGCAACTGGTATATAATGAATATAGAATATAGAACAGCCAACCTGTTGGTGTTTCCAGTGCTTGTTTTTTAACAGGATTCAGTGCAAAAAGCAGATGCAAGGACATACATATTGCATATAATTCACCTGGATGAAAGTATCCTTGGTCAGTACACTTGTGTTATAATCATGAGCTGATTTGCTCCTGAAGTTAAATAAGTTATTATTACCTTTCAAAAGGCCACTGAGAAACTGCCATGGGTTTCCCTTAAAAGCACAGCGCCAGCTCAAAGAGACCCAGAGGTGGGTGGGGTATTGTCAGTGAGGAGGGGCAGATACTGGTCGGTAGTAGTCATAAGGACTAGCATGGCCATGGCTAGACAATGGGTGGGTATAAAAACCAAACAACACCCGCAGGTTGTTTACCCCTCATCATATCCCATCTCTCGCCCGTCTTAAATTCCCAGGCCAATAGTTTTGGCATATAGCCAGCGCGTCAGTGCCACCTAGTAGTCAAGAATAATACGCTCACTTCCCTATCTTGAGGGAGCTCAATGGTATTGGAAAGAAATTGGACAGAGTAGAAATAATGTCATTTGTATAATGTTGGTAAGCTTCGTTTTGTTTAGAAATTGTTCTGTAGTAGTCTTTTACTAATTACTAATACCGATAGCTTCTCTCGGATTAAATGTTTGCAGGTTCAGTTGCAATAGATCAAGTATCTTTTCATAAGGTCTGGTCTCAGTAGCATTGACGTTTGGCTTGGTTCTGCCATTTTATACATCCAACATCCTAATTTGGTATTGCTCTGTTAATAGTAATGATTATGTACCATGTGTGTGTATCTAGAATTTGACGCTGGATTCTTCCCACTTCTAAGCACTTTATTAGTTGGTGTCTTGATTGCGAGGAGTTATGGTACTTGATTTCTCACCCTCAGAAGGATGAAAGGCGGAGTTGCCTCTGCTGGCATTTGAACTAGCGACTGTAAGCTGCACACAGGTCTCGGAAACGAGCCCTGTACAGACCCCGTCAAAACACAACTCACTTTTTGTGCTGCATACACATTTTCTAAAAGCAGTTCTGAATTTCACACACTGAACATTTGGAGTTGGAGTTCTTGCATGCCATTATTTCGGTGAAGACTACCGGCAATTTTAATGGTGCAACATTAACAATTTTGAAGTTTCTTTTTTTTCTAAACAGGATGAAACCACCCTTATGCCCCCTTTTTTCTCAAAAATGGTTTCTATTCCCCTGTACCATGTCTTCCAATCTATTACTTTCTTAACCGATAAACCTTGACACATGTCTACTCTTACTTTTGCACCAGTATTAAGCTAAACCAACGCTTTAACCCCAGTATAAATACATGATACAAGTTGGACGTGCATGCATGTTCGCAACTGGCCCCCTGCCATCAGGATACTATTTATCCAGTCCTGGTTTTTAAGCCACCAACACTTTGCACACTGGGACTTGTAGTTAAGTATGAATACCCTTTATAATGATGGGCTTACAGAACAGATATCCGCATATATGGTTCTTTTTGCTAAAAAGCAAGGCCTGCATCTGGGTGCTCCCGATCACACAGCGTCCCTCGGCAAAGGATGGGGAAACCGTCGCTGAAAGAAGTCTGGACATAGTGCCTGGCAATAAATGAGCGAACTCTGCAAGATCGCGAGATTTCAGACTGCGCGACGGTTACTCCAGCAGGAGGGGAACGTTTGGAAACATGATGGAAGCAGAAGAAAGGAAGAGAATGCTGCCTTCTACCCCAAGCTGAAATGAGTCAAAGTCCAGGGCACTCATGGCCAGCATATGATATGATAGGTTATTTATAATGCGTTTAACACCCAGTGGTTTCTAAGCGCGGAGCCTGTGTGGCTCCGTGTTGTTTTTCTTCAAAGGGCAGCTTGTTCCCCCTGAGCCATCCTCCTGAGCATAATCTCTCTCTGCATTTCTCCTTTGTGTGTGACCCCATTGCCTCCTAGATATGATCGCACTATTGCTTTTGTTGAGCAATGTGTCATCTTGATCCCATGACTTAACCACAGTATTTTTCGCAGTTATGTTGAGATGTAGACTTTTGAGGAGTACTTTTCGTCAGGTTGCGGATGTGGAACACAACATACGTTGGTGACCTGCCATTTCATTCGGCCATAAAAATGCACAGGCCTTATGCCAACCTCGGGGCTCCTGAATAGTATGGGTCGAACATCACTGGACGGGCATCTTGTACTCCCCGGTCAGATTGTGGTTGCCCCTACAGTGCGCGGTAGTGATTACTCTGCTGAACCAGGCCTAGGGTGGGGTTTAGACTCTGCGGATTTCTGGGCAGGTTTCTTTCCTCTGCTGGGCCCAAGTTCACCTGAATGCACTTGTGTGAATTCCAAGAGATGGAAGAAGATGCTTGCAGTGTCCCTGCCCACATGACCTTGAATTGTCTCCATATTCGACCCACCTTATTTCAGTAGGAAGCCCTGAGCTAGTCCAGTTAGGGTACTAAAGTCCTCCCCTCCATTCTGTGGTCCTTACCTAGGAGAAGCCTGATCGCGGGAAAGGTCGCTGCTGTTTATAGCTCTCAAGATGCCACCAAAGTCCCATGATTGGAGTCTACATGATCACACCCTGCTCATCGGTAGAGGCATTCCACAAGCTCTATGCAGGGTGAGAATGGGATCTCACACATCTGATGTTTTTCTGTGGGCACCTACACAGGGCTCGCAGGTGGCAGACAGAGAGGGTCAAGTGTTCAAACATCTCAGATGGAGACTTTGAAATGTACTATTTAAAGCGTGTCATAGTGGGCGATTGTGAGTAGGACGGTGTCAAACCAGGAGCGGCGGAGGACTGAGCTGCCATGGCAGCGGCGACCGGGTCACCCGCCAGTCAGACGGACACCTCAGTCGTCTCACCTCCTGCAGAGGACGGTGGAAGAAGGCGTGCGGTCAGTGGAGTAACTTTGCTGAAAAAGTTGGGGGGACATGACATCTGAAGAAAAGGTACCCCAGCCAAATTAATGGGGACAAAATGGTGTGCCATGAAGTTGGGGGGGGGACAAACACCCCTGTCCCTCCTAAAACTACGCCCATGCGTGCGGAGGACATTCTCAGTAGCATCAATGCAATGAAATATACAAGACCTTTTCAGAGTAATAACCTTCAAAATAAGTTGCCAACATTTGCGGTGGAAAAATATTAATAATTTAGGAATGAGTATCTATTGCTCTGGATTGTCAGGTGTGTGACGTGGCCCACAAAGAACGTGCTCAGGATAAACCCCCTTGGAGATGTTGGTCTGTGTGTATGAGTTTGGCATCGCACAGCTATACACACAGAGCTGTGGACTCAGTGCCAGAGAGGAGGCTGCTGCAGCTGGGGGGATGGAAGGGGATGGGTGGAGATGGCAAAGGGTATGAACTAGAGGCGCGGGGGAGCATTTCTGAAAAAGAAAAGACGAGGTGACTGGGGACGAGGGGCTAACGTCAGGCTCAGACTAGCCCAAGGGGCAACCCCAGTGCGGAAGGGCCGCCCTGATCGAAGTCTGTGGCAGCTGAGTTTTTGGGCATGGGGCGCCAGTTTGCTGACTTATTGCACTGCGCTACTATGGGTTTTGACCTGTGCCATCTGTCCTTTGCGGTTTAGCGTGAACCATGACTATGAATGATGTTGGGGAACCCACATTGTATCAATGTATCGACCAACGTGTGCCTTTTAATGGTGGTGTCGCAGTCCAGCCCCTGGGTGCGGATCAGGATGGCCGGGCGATGCAAATATTGTGCAATTGCCCTCGGTGTATTCTGCAGTTTTGCTGCATCTAGATTCAAAAGATAAACATACATATGTGCGCCCCCGGCTGCCGGTGGAACGGATCTCCGCCTCTAGTTCCCTTGGCCTGGCTGCCCCTCGCCGCCCTTCTCCTCTCTGGCGAGCTATTAGGAGAGGCATTGGAGGTAATGTAAATGAATTGCTCCCAGAGGCCCCGGCAGACCTGGTTTAAGCACAAGGACGGGCCCACTGATGCTCTGTGTGTGTCTGCTTGGGTGTCTACCCCTGGGACCACATGGAGCTCAGCAGATGCAGGCTTTTAATTGCAGCCTCAGGGGACAGAATCTGAAGTAAAAACCTTTTGAAGAGACAAATAAGTGCCAGGATTGAATAATCAGTCAAGCCTTCCGGGTCAGGGGTCAGGTTGAACACCAAAGAAGCACTCTTGCGAATGGGGCTTGATTTACGTGGTCCTGGTTAGGTGCATCCTTTCCGAAATGAGTCTCCCATCTGTATGTGCGGAGGCGCGTGCGCGACTGACAGCACCGCCCACCGGTGCCAGCAGAAGCCCTCCTTGCCCTTTCCTGCATAAGTAAAGCCCCTCCTAAGAACGTATATTCAACGTGCACATGATGGCAACTCTTGCGTAGTATTACTTAGATGCAAGCATTATGGGGACATTTTGAGGCATCCGTTTCGGCTCTTGCATATAAGCGCTTTGACGCCATAAACTATGGGAGGAGGCGCTATTCAAATGCAAGGCACCATAACGTATCAAGTATTAACACCCTCTTACGTGGTCATGGTACCTTCACTATCCCCCCACATTCAGTACTTACCTCTGGGCACAATGGCTTGCCATTTCCGTTCCCTTTTGATCCCGCAAGTGATGTAGGGTACTTACATTTGAATAATTCTCATTTTTATTTATTGAAATAAAATGTCTTTTGGGCCCTACCGTTTCAGAATTGTGCATATGCGCTTGCTTTTTTGACAATGCATTCTAAGGAAGTGTTGTTACTCTCTACATCTATGGCTAGCGTGGGCATCAGGTGTAATGAACAATGCGCTACGTGGTCGGGCGCAGTGAACTCATTGAAGGCCGTGGCAGTGCTGGCAATTTCAGTGGAGCCGGGTTTCCGAAATAAAACGTTTTAGCTGAAAAGCCTGGCCGAAATATGCCACCCCCCCTTAAAGGAAGGTATATTCCTTCCAAGAGTGAAGGTACCGTCGCCGCGGAAATACCAGTGCTTGCCCTGTTTGATTGCAGTGTGCAATATTGTGATTTAAACAGACTCAGCATAAACTAAAACAAAAGATAGTAAAAGTTAGGTAAATTAAAGGGAAGCACTTAAACGGAGCACCAATGGGATCTGGGTTCAAACCTTTCCAAGAGTGCTCTACTTTTCTTGTCTTTTTATTATTTGTGTAAATGTAAAATGGCCACCTGCCAAGTGGCTGTCATTCTGCGAGGACACTACTGAACACTTAAGACATTGCTGTGGCAAGTGGCCCCCCACCGGTTGCTTTGTTAGTCCACACATTACTAATGCCACAATGTTGGGGGGTGGCAGGGCTCTGCGCATCAGCAGGGAAGTTCTGTATGGAGGCAACCAAGAGAATCCAAGCCTCAGTGACTTGCAAAATGTGATCCACTGCAGCCGAGGGCATCATTATGCCTCAACTGGTGCAGGGGTGTGACAGTAGCAGTCCCAGACTTCGCAAGGTCTCCTATGAGTATTAATCGCCCGGCAGGGTTCAAGTTCAATAATGTAACATTTTTCACTGATGATGGCATTCTACGGCGTCAGCCAGTTCCATGCATGTCAACATGCCTGATTCCATTCTGGAGAAGCTTGTCCAGCAACAAGTACTACTCCTCAGCTGCCCATTATAAATCCATGAGAACAATGGTGTTCGGGGGTAGTCTATAATTACTGTAACGTTTATTAACGTCTTTATTCTGAATACATCGGAAGATCTCTTCATATTACACAAAGAATTCAGAAGGCAGACTTGCACACAATCAAACGAAAAGAGCACTGGCTCACTAGGCGGGACAGAACTTGGTAGGAATGACCGTTTAGTAAAGTGGCACATTTTACAGATGCTGTGATTACAGTAGTTGATTTAATCAGTCTCTGTAAGAACATTGGCCAGCCAGGAGGGATCCTCATTTTTTATTTATTTATGTATTGCATTTGTTACACGCCCAAACCCGGGGGTATCATAGCAATATAGGATTGCAAGCAATGAGCAAATATAGGAGTTTTACTGATAATGGCATTTGGCAACGCAGGGGGCACCCCTGCTGATGCCCGGTATAATCTGGGCTTCATGTTTTAAGTACTTGCTGCATGAGGTTTACACTTTAAAACTGCATCTATCATATGGTGATTTACTGTGGAGGAGCACATTTTTATATCTCATTAAGCTCCCGAACAAGGAATACATGGAATCATTTAAATCATTTTCTTTCTTGTGGTGACCTGCTCTGGGTGCTTTGGGATTTTCTTGGCCAGACATCTCTCGAAAAGTAATTGGGTCAATCTGAAAAAGCAAGTGGCTGTATATATTGCAAAAACAATTAGTATAATGATGGTGGAATGCAAATGAATTGAGGATCATTGGTGGGAGAGAATGAACCACGTTTCCATCCCATTCTGTGCATAGATTGAATGTGCATGGGTCATGACCCCTGCTCAATGACAAGGAGGCACCCAGAAATTAAACAATAGCAGTTGTTAACGTGTCCGTATCAGGCACATCTCAGGAATAATTCGGGGCCACAATATTGGTGATATGTGCCACAGAAACTGCTGTTTTTCATAGTCGCCGGAAGGGGAGGCTTAGGTGTTTATCTTATCTTGGTGATGCGTTATCTGCCTTGCTGCACTCCGGCACGAGAGGATGGGCGTTGGTGTCCCCCTCAAAGTTCCTCACTTGCATGGAGTCCCATACGCCAGAGAAAACTAAGCCCAGCTCCAGTAGACGGGGCAGCTTGTAAGCGTTTGAAAGTCTCTGTTGGGGAAAGTGTGAGTGGGCTCCGGACAGAATTCTGGACTCAAAGATGACGCACTGCAACTGTGGGTCTGCCCCTCGGTATGCAGGGGAACTGTGCCATTACGTCCATGCAGCCCCAGCAAGGGAGGTGTGGAGTCTTATTGAGTGCACCCATGCCTCACCTCTTTACATATAAATGGACAATAACATTGCATTAACTACATTCACTGAGTGGCGGTAGTGTCAAATGAGAAAGGGAAGTGGCTGCGGTGGCGTTCAGGATCAGTTAACTGAGAAATTGGTAGTCTCTTTGTGGTAGTCTTATAAGATCCAGCCTATCACTCGAGCAGCAACATTGGGGTTTGCGTTGCATAACACAGGCTGCTAAATTGAACTGATATGCAGTTCTAGAGCTAGATGGAAGTATGGAAGTGGAGATATTTTGGGAATTTCATGCATGGGGTCAGCAGGAGGTTAGGGAGAGGCTGGGGTTTGCTAGTCAGGTAGCCCTGTTACAGGTTTAGGAAACTGTGTGGGAGTTGTTTCGCGACACAGTTTATAGTGGTAGGCCCAGGGGAAAGTGGAGTATTGCCAGTCATCACATCAAGCAGGTTAGCATTGTTAACAATTCCGGATTCTGGAGCCAAAGATGCAGACAGATTGTCTACAGATTATGTCTATTTTGAAGCTGAACATTAAGAAGCTTGCGACCGCTTGCTTGCAGGTGGTCCTCCAGAAGTGTTGAGTTCAGCTGTCTGAAAACACATTTCCCTGCGAGAAGAGCCTTGAACACAGCAGCTGTGGGCAGGGCGTTGTGCATTAAGTCATTGCCCCGGCAGCCCATCACTATCAATTCAAAAAGTCTTTCCTGTACCACACAAAACGTCCATTGCAAAGCACATAAGGTTTCACAGTGCAGCCCGACCATAAAGTGAGCATTCATTTTGTAGTACACCGTAGTCACCATTATCCATAGGTAGATGTGCACCCGATACATACACTGGGCCCTAAACACATAACCCATCGTAGCCAAACTGTACCTCCTGGAAATAAAACACTGTGTAACATAGAAATGCAGCATGTCATGCAGTTAACGTTAGCACCACAGCTCAACCTAGCTTTAAAGTAAACCTAGCTTCCTAGAAAGCCTCTGGTTTGCAGTGCATCCTAGCAAAGCAGCTCAACCTAGCTTTACAGTAAACCTAGCTTCCTAGAAAGCCTCTGGTTTGCAGTGCATCTTAGCAAAGCAGCTCAACCAAGCTTTACAGTAAACCTAACTTCATAGGAAGCCTCTGGTTTGCAGAGCATCTTAGCAAAGCAGCTCAACCTAGCTTTAAAGTAAGCCTAGCTTCCCAGAAAACCTCTGGTTTGCAGTGCATCTTAGCAAAGCAGCTCAACCTAGCATTACAGTAAACATAGCTTCATAGGAAGCCTCTGGTTTACAGTGCATCTTAGCAAAGCAGCTTAACCTAGCTTTAAAGTAAACATAGCTTCCTAGAAAGCCTCTGGTTTGCAGTGCATCCTATCAATGCAGCTCAGCCTAGCTTTACAGTAAACCTAGCTGAGTGGAAAGACTCTGGTTTGCAGTGCATCTTAGCAAAGCAGCTCAACCTAGCTTTAAAGTAAACCTAGCTTCATAGAAGGCCTCTTGTTTGCAGTGCATCTTAGCAAAGAAGCTCAACCTATCTTTACAGTAAACCTAGCTTCATAGGAAGCCTCAGGTTTGCAGTGCATCTTAGCAAAGCAGCTCAACCTAGCTTTACAGTAAACCTAGCTTCATAGGAAGCCTCTGGTTTACAGTGCATCATAGCAAAGCAGCTCAACCTAGCTTTACAGTAAACCTAGCTTCATAGGAAGCCTCTGGTTTACAGTGCATCTTAGCTAAGCAGCTCAACCTAGCTTTAAAGTAAACCTAGCTTCATAGAAAGCCTCTGGTTTGCAGTGCATCTTAGCAAAGCAGCTCAACCTAGCTTTACAGTAAACCTAGCTTCATAGGAAGCCTCTGGTTTGCAGTGCATCTTAGCAAAGCAGCTCAACCTAGCTTTAAAGTAAACCTAGCTTCATAGGAAGCCTCTGGTTTGCAGTGCATCTTAGCAAAGCAGCTCAACCTAGCTTTACAGTAAACCTAGCTTCATAGGAAGCCTCTGGTTTGCAGTGCATCTTAGCAAAGCAGCTCAACCTAGCTTTAAAGTAAGCCTAGCTTCATAGAAAGCCTCTGGTTTGCAGTGCATCTTAGCAAAGCAGCTCAACCTAGCTTTAAAGTAAGCCTAGCTTCCTAGGAAGCCTCTGGTTTGCAGTGCATCTTAGCAAAGCAGCTCAACCTAGCTTTACAGTAAACCTAGCTTCATAGGAAGCCTCTGGTTTGCAGTGCATCTTAGCAAAGCAGCTCAACCTAGCTTTACAGTAAACCTAGCTTCATAGGAAGCTTCAGGTTTGCAGTGCATCTTAGCTAAGCAGCTCATCCTAGCTTTAAAGTAAACCTAGCTTCCTAGAAAGCCTCTGGTCTGCAGTGCATCTTAGCAAAGCAGCTCAACCTAGCTTTATAGTAAACCTAGCTTCATAGGAAGCCTCTGGTCTGCAGTGCATTTTAGCAAAGCAGCTCAACCTAGCTTTAAAGTAAACCTAGCTTCCTAGAAAGCCTCTGGTATGCAGTGCATCTTAGCAAAGCAGCTCAACCTAGCTTTACAGTAAACCTAGCTTCATAGGAAGCCTCTGGTTTGCAGTGCATCTAAGCAAAGCAGCTCAACCTAGCTTTACAGTAAAACTAGCTTCATAGGAAGCTTCAGGTTTGCAGTGCTTCTTAGCAAAGCAGCCCAACCTAGCTTTAAAGTAAACCTAGCTTCATAGAAAGCCTCTGGTTTGCAGTGCACCTTACCGAAGCAGCTCAACCTAGCTTTACAGTAAACATAGCTTCCTAGAAAGCCTCTGGTTTGCAGTGCATTTTAGCAAAGCAGCTCAACCTAGCTTTACAGTAAACATAGCTTGAAAGCCTCTGGTTTGCAGTGCATCTTAGCAAAGCAGCACATCGTAATCACGTAGTGTACTGTCATTTTGAAGTGCACCCTAACCATGCAGATCACTGCAGCTAGGCAACACATTTCTGCAGTGACACATTAAACAATACCCTCTCAGTGAGCCATCATTAGAGTATGCAGCGCATACCACTTAAACTGCACACCCCATACGCACAGTGCAGATCATTTTAGCCATTTAACTAAGCTGAGCCAAGCACTGACCCCACGCTCAAAGCTCAGACTAGCTATCTGGTGACCTCTATCGATGTTTCACAATCTGATTATCAGAACACTGACACAGTGAAGCATATGCAACCCCAGGCTCATTAAGGCCTGCCTCGCCTGGGCGTACACGACCTTTCATCAGTGTGCTGCACTGGATGAGTTAAGCACCCACAATGTGACTAAATGACTACTGCTCTGCCGGAGTACAGGGATGAGGAGTGGTTAAATTGCCCACTCAGCCCCACACTACTACTAAAATAGTAGTAGTGATCCCAATGATAAAGGTGAAACTGATAGCCCAAAAGGTATACCTGTTTGTCTCTTTTGTTAGTGTGGGCCGAGGGCAGGATTTACCTTTGGGGGGGGGAGGGGTGGGGTGGGTGGGCTTATAATAGTACCAGCACAAACAAATTAAGAGCAATGGTTCTAAAATAAAAGAACGCCCAATCAAGGCATTATACACATATAGACTGTTAATCTAACAACAAAATGCAAACAACTAATTAGAAAACACTAGGAAGCCACACCATTGTAAATAAACAGAGTATGCAGACTTGTGTGAAATGGCTCTCTAGGTAGATGATCAGGGGTATGCAGATTGGTCAACAATGCTAATGATCAAAGTTCTTGAAGAATATAGTAAAAAAAAGTTACTAAGGCCCAAAATGTAGACCAGAGGAAAGGACCTTCTGCACAATACCATTATTCTTGTCTTTGGCTGCTCGGCAATGTCAAGCTTGCCTTCTTAGCCTTTAATAGGTGGGTGTGCCGATGTCTATAAGTTCAAGTTGATGCGATCTCACTGGCAGTCAGTGTCGAGTCAATTTGAAGGTGCAGGGCTCCTCATTGGTTAAGTCAGGCGTGAGATGATGGCTTACAATTGGTTCAGGGCAGCAGTCAATGATGCCGCTACTCGGTCAAGGGGTCATTTGAGAGACGTGAGTTCAACGTCTTTCAGCAGTCGAGCTGGCACTCTCATCAGTTTCTCCAATGATATCGAGCACGCGTTTGGGCTAATCGAGCTGAAATCTGCTAGTCTCACAATGCAGCAGCAGTTTGATGATTATTTAGAGTGCCCAAAACAGAACAATAGGTCCTGTGGCAGCTTGATGGTGGGGAGCATGGTTGATGTGGCATTTTGAGGCAGCGAAACAGGATTCCATCTGCTTCTGAGCATCTTGGAGTCCAAGTGCTGGGGTTCCAGGTCTAAGTGAGTCCTTCTGTTCTGCATTCCCACTCCAGGGAGCTTTGCTGGCACCTAGAGATTATCACCAACCTCAAGTGAAAAGGAACCTATTTCCAGTGCAGCTAGTGGAAGGGCCTTGGTCCAGCAGCATTCCTCCTCCACTGTCCCCTGGGGATTGAGCTCTCCTCTACCTTGGATGCCTCATGTCTTCACCTGAATGGTATACATCTTTGGAAAAGACTCGACTCCCACTAGAGATCCAATGAATTCTTCTTGTACTTCAAAAGTCCAAATATGCATCAAAGAAGGAGATTATTTCCTCTCCTTATAGTGGCAAAATCTTACATGGGATTAGTCAAAAGAAAGCCTTCTCTAAGGGGTCCAATCCAAACTGCCATAAAAAGTGCCCTTTGTTTTATGACATCACACACAGAGTGTTTTGCCTGCAGAAAATGGGGGGACAGGAACAGGTAGGGAGCCCTAACAGAAATAATTATTTCGGAACCCCTCTACCAGTCTACCTCTTCCTCCTGGCTACACAAACACCACCCCTTCCCATCTGACTTCAAAGGGGCGCCAGTGATCAGCACCCTGGTTTGAGAGTGGCTTTTATCATGTCAGTACTGGCTTGGAAGCACCGGTTCCCTGGAAACCTTCTGAGTGAAGTTCCCTTGCCCTCGAGGTAGGTTTTAGCCTTCCTCTGGGAATTCAAAAAGGAAGCACCCTGGGCTTTGTTCCACATGGTGGTAGTAGAGACAGTCAGATGTCCAGCAATACACATCAGTTCTGCCATTGCTGGCCCTGTTTACAGAGCTGACACTAGGGTGATATCAAATTGATGTGGCTGTGTAATTGTGTGCTTTTAGCAGTGACCATGCCACAAACACGCATGGCTTATATTGAAAGATTTATGTGCCACCAGATTGACTAAGGTAGACAATTATTATAATCTACATCACCGGTGTAGAGGATTTAAAAGCCACATCTGTCTGCAGAAACCTTGTATTCCAGCAGCTGCCAAGGATGCACATGTGACCTTTGAACCTGTGCTGTGCCACTGCAGAGTTGGAAGTGAGAAAGCCTGTTGGCTATCTCAGCAAAAGCACATGTCTGCAAAATTATTTTGCCATGAAGCATGTTATGAATGGGAGGTCTGATTAGCAGGCCTCCCTTTCAGCGTTAGAATTACATTCAACATGTTATGTTCATACAAACCAAAGAGGCTCAGGCTATCCCGCCATCATGAGATGGCCATCTTATCACACACACCTCATAGGTTGTTTGAATGTGGTTTATATAATGTGAAGGGGTTTTCACATTGTACTGAATGTTCGTGTTTGGATTTAGCGCACTGCAGTTTATGGAGGGCTGTACCACAAGCTGTCCTTGGCAGGGGACCTTAAGTATTCTGAGCTGCAAGAACGTTGTGCTTGTCACCCCTCAGGTGGCCAGACAGAATGGACGTTGCCTGTTGAACTGGAAGCATGAAAAGCGCAGAAGAAAAACCTTTGGAGAAAGATGGATCGGAAGAAAGGAGGAAGAAGTAAAGAGCAAGATGAGAGCATAAGAGAGGCAGTGTGGTCTCCTCTGGGAATGGGGGTGCTGCATTGGGCAGCGTCCCTACGGCAAAAAAGTCACGTTGAGCAGCTCAGCCCACACAGATTCAGAGTGCCTGGCGGGTGTTATAGCCTTGCAGACCTGGGCCAATTAAGCAGAGCTGCCCAAGGGAGGACTGGCACCTGAAACAATGGTATAGGTGGCATCAATGTTGGGTCCCAGTCTATGTGTGGAAGAGTGGCCTGGGGAGAAATCAAGATCGCTAGACTGCCCCTGATGCCGGTGGGGCCAGCCAAGTGGTGTTGAAATACCATGGGCTTGTCCGAAGACGGTGGGCCTCATTTCAAGGTGGAGGCAAAGGGATACCGGGCACCGTTAAGGACATCGGTGCTGGTAATCCCTTTGCGCCCTATTCCGAGGTCCCTTAGTGGGTCCCTTCCTTAGTGCCTGGTTTTACCAGGCGTTATGGACGGGGCCCGTTAAGGGACTTCAGAGCTAATAACGGTACCGCTGTTTGCTGTACCGTTATTAGCGCCTTCCCCTTTCCATTGAGCCCTATGGGGGCCCAAATCGGAATGGGGAATGGCTTTTTCAATAGGGACTTACCGGTCCCGCCAAGGTCGGACTGGACCGGTAAGTCCCCATTGAACGCGACCGGACACAGTCCCGTTATTGTGGGTAGTCATGGTGCTAATAGCGCCATGACTACCACCAACCTTGGAATGAGGGCCAGTGACTCAGGGCGATTGCCCTAAATACAGCTGCTGTGTAGGCCCGGGTAGGCTTTTTAGTTGGGCCGGTAGCAACGTGGGTGATGCCATAGATCATGGTGCTTCACGGTGGGCTGAGAAGCTAGACGCCATTCCCGGTGATGCTGGACTGCAGCACCAGTATCAACTGGGCACACCCCAGCCTGAATGAAAGAGCACAGGCGGAAAAGTGCATCCATTGGGCCCTACCGGGAGACTCATATGAAGTGTAGTGGGGAGTCTGGTTTGCGACCCCAAGCCCTCTTCAGTAACCCCCCCAACCATGAGGTCAGCTATGAAGGTGGGTTTGGGGGTGAGGTTCCACTCTTTTAAGCAAGTGCGTGTGACGCCCTGGTGATACAGATACAGAGGTATGGGTGTTGTGTCGATGCCCATGTTATCACATGTTTAAGATGCTCAATAGATATTTTTATAATTATAATAAATGTTTTTTTACCTGGAAACAGTTCCTAAGCTCGAGACCAAGATTCGAACCTGTGTTGCTATGCATTGTCTTGCTTCCAAGACGAATGCGCATTGCGCCTGAGCTATCCTCCTGGCCCCAAGTTAATGGAAGATCCTTGTGACTAGGTAGGCGGGAAATATGACAGCCCACTGTTGTAGGATTTGTGTAAGAAGATGAACCTAACATTCAACCGCTTGACTGGGCATGGAGGATGCTATAGTCTTCCCTCAATAGCCAGTCGCCAGCTCAGACATTTTTGATACACAGCACAATACAGACTTACGGCACACCTTACCAGTGCGAGTGCCCAAATACTTTCTAGGACCCCTGTTACCCATTGGGTTGGGCTACTCCCCACCCACTGTTGACACTACTGACGTCTGCTCGATACCGTGTTACCTTATTTGTGGTTAAAGCTGCAACTCTCACCTGTTCATTGAGGGTGATGGATCCACTGTGCGATTTACAGATATTAATCAACATAACATATTAGTTCTTTCTTGAAATATACTAAGGCCCAATTCATGGAATATTTGCCTGGTTCAAAGTGAATTTGCACTGCTGAAAAGTGACTTTGCGCTGCCGACACAAACCCTGATTCATGCAACTGTGCAAAGTGCATTCATGTCACATATGCATGTTTGTAAGGCACCACGTGGACTGGGGAGCCAAACGTAGTTCCTGGTAGCTGTCGGTTTCAAGGTAACCAGGCTATCCCAGGATAGAGGTAGGAGCTAAATAGCTCCCCGCAATTTCGAACCTTGCACTGTTGTTGTTATATTACTGTGACCGACTGACGGCCAGTTAAAATAATAAACTTGCCAAAACGCCACAACATAATCAAGGTGGAATCAGAAATAAGTGCAGGGCCTCAGAACTAAGTGCCAGGGCTGAACCTGGCAAGCCCCCTCCGCCTCCCCACACGAATTAAGCACTGCACATTACCCAGAGAGCCCGACCCTGAAACACACTCAATGAAAGGCACATGGGACCGGGCGGGACACAGCCGTGTTATTGTGCCTCTTGGCACCCGTGTTGTTGATTTAATGCAGCAGTGTATTTTGCACTGGCTCGCTGCTGTGGTGGTGGCGCGTCGCTTGTGGCTCTAATGTGTTGCCATATGTTGCAGCTCCATAAATGTATCCGGCGTCCCAGAACTTCGTTATGCACGTCTGGGATCAGGCTCGAGCCCGAGGGCTGCAGTCAATCGTGGCTCGCGCACACATCTCTGTGCTGGGGGTCACAGCCTCTTTGTTCTAGGCTTTAGGTCTTGTTACATACGGGAACCTTGTCCCAACCCCAGCGCGGTCCAAGGCTCATTAACATGCAGCAGTGATAACGGCCTGACATGATGGGTTTAATTTAGATTAATGTTTGAATTGGTTTGCGTGTACTGTGAATTAAATCGGCATTGCCATCTGCCGACTGATTCTGGGGGTCTTCGCCGACAGACTGTTCTGGCCCTGCTGCCTCCCTCCGCAGGGGGACGTTGGGGGGAAGGGGGGAGAGGGCAGGTCTGGACGGGTGCCTGCGCAAATGCCAGATTGGCTATCCAGAGAACTGCGTGATTCATATATTTTGACAGCGAAGAAGAAAACCAAGAGGAATGGAAATTAACATTTGCTCTATTGAGGCCAGATTATTATATGAAGCAGCTTCCACGCCCATCTGGCACAGACCGCGCAGCCAGGCCTTTCAAAACGCGGATGGAGTCCCTTGCTTGGCCGACAAGCGAGGACTGCTTGGCCAACACGCGAGGACTGCTTGGCCGACGCGCGAGGACTGCTTGGCACAGCCAGCCTCTGATGATGTCAGCATAGTGCATTCAGTGATCTCTGGGGAGTGAGGATAACCTTAGCAATGTGTCTGGAGAGCCACCTTGAGATAATCACCAGGCTGATAGGTGCTTGCGGTGCTGCGATGAAGCCAGTGCAGATATTTCCCCGGCCATTCAATTCACCCGCACTGTCCGGTGCTATGTGCACAAAGAGCAAAGGAAAGTCTGTTCACCAGCACTCTGGGTGCAATGGTGGGATAGTCACATTATTGTGGTTGGAGGGCGATGGCAGGATATTCCCATCACTGCAAGACCCTTGTCTTCAAAGAAGGGCTCCTGCATGACACCTAGGTCCGCACACCTTCCACTCTCCACCCTACGTGAGACCGGGCGATCGGATCCCCACTGTTTCCTCAGCTGGCTGCTTGTATACGTATCCCTTGCTGAAAAATGTCCCACCTTGCCTCACACCTGTCGTTAGGTCCTCACTCCCTTGTTTCTCTGCTCCCTCACCAAGGTTTTCCCCCCATGATTGTGAAGCGCTCCGTTGCTTCTCTGAGCTAGGTCTACCCTGAATACATACCCTCATCATTAAGTGATAGGAAAGCAATGGAGTATTTGCAGCTTTGGACCAGGGCCAAGTCATTGGAGAACAACGGCAAGCTATTCACAGCACTGCAACAGGGTCATGTGGTTGGAGACCAATTGAGGGCTGTTCCGAGCAATGTAACGGGGACATGTGATTGGATATTCTCTAGCCTTACTTGGTAGCTATCTTCAGTGCTTCCCCTCACCCCACACGCACTGTTTCTCTCATTGAGGTGCCCAGTCCAGTACATGGCGCACCATAAACATGGCCATGCGGCCCGCGCCGTACAAGCCCTAGGGGGGCGCCGCAATCACAGGGCATGTCTTGTGCCGTTCTGTTCTTTCTGTGGTGGCCCATGCTCCAGGGGGCGCTGCGTTCACTGTCACCAGCCCAGCGGAGTGTTACTCTCTTCGCAGCAGCCCAAGCCTTGGGGAGCCACCACACGTATTGCTGCACCATGTGGTGCTGGATGTTCCTCGGGCAGCGGCCTGTTGCCTGGGGGAGGCCACCATCAAAGTTGCGCTCTGGCACATCTGGTTATGGACGGGGCCCACTACATACGACCACAAAAGATAGAGACTGCAGGGATAGAAGTACACGAATGGGACGCCCTACTTAACACATAAACCTAAAGAACCATTTAAAGAACTTTACTGATTGTACTTGCATGTGATGAATGCATTTATTTATTTATAGCAGTAGCATTTGACAAATGTCTTGCACACAAAAAATATACATTGGCATAAAAAGCACCCAAAGTGGGCTATACAGTGTAGGTGCAACCATATACAGTTCTAAAAGTGTTGAGTGCGACACTATTTACCTCTTCAGTAATACATTATAAAATTGAAAAACAATTTTTTATTTCAATTTGTAAAGCGCGCTACAGCCCAAGGGCATCGAGGCGCTGTTGCAAGAATATGTCTTAATTTCAAGCATTTAGGCTAAGCTCGTGGTTACAGGGAGCGAAGGCTTAGCCTGGTACAGTACAGTCACGCATATACATAAAAGGTTGTTACAGAAAGAGTTCCTGCAATATCAGAATATATTGCATTTAATCCATGCACACAATTAATTCATTCCCAAACACACACAAGAAAAAACACTTTAAAACGCTTCTTTTCTGTACACAAACTAAATTTGGTGCTGCATTGACTAGTTCAATCAACCTTACTTTACTGCCTGTCTCCTACCCATAACGTGGTACGCCACAGGCCGGTACATAGCTCAGTGGGTTGAGCACTTGCTGCTGTGATCTGAGCGTGATCTGCAGGTCGCAGGTTCGAATCCCGGCAAGGCCAACTCAGCCTTTCCTCCATCTGAGGTTAATAAATGAGTACCAATGTCAGTTGGATGATATTGAATGTAAATATCTGCTTTGGATAAAGGCACTATATAAATAACACATCATTATCATTCTCTACAACAACCCGGCATGTTTCATTCCCATGTATGTACTCAGTGATGCAGGAACATCTTCAGAGGTCAGGTGTTGGGAACACCACATACAGTAAATACGGATAGCTAGAACAGAAAATTGTTTAGTAATCTACCTCCAACTTAGATATCACTGATGCAACTAATGTCTAAAACATGATCCTGATTAAACAAGTTGGTTTTGTGCATTCATAATCCTTCTCAATTTTCCATCTGCCTTTCTATTTCTATCCGAGAAAACATGCCCAGATGTTGAAGAGAGGAATCCATGGGTAAAAATGTTAAGTTGCAAGCTACTAGCCAACCATAAGAAGTCACTAGCCTGCTCAATTCTACACATACCCACAGCACACAATTTCTTACTCGCCAAGAGTCAAACATCACTGGCCAGTAGTGAGTGACAATTTTGAACTCTGAAGAATGCATTTGGGGATCTCAAAAGATGCTCTTTTCATGCCCATTTCAGCAATATTAGTATTCGGAAAGCTCGGTTAAGACCATCTATTGGCTTTCCAGTGGGCTATCCACATAAAGAAATGATCTTCTGACCTGGTCTCTGTTTCTTTTTTTATTTAGCTCCATCTTGGAATAAAAGCCTGTTGGACACACAAAGCCGCAAATAAGCAGCATGTGTGAAGCTTCACCTATAACCCATTGTTGAAAACCGAATGTACCTTTTACGTCCTATGCAGAAGTGCAAGCAAGGATGGAAGTGTAACTCACACGCAAGACACCACTGACGGGAAATAGTTATTTTCATTGAAAATAATCTGGCAGGCATAACCTTTCTACAGTGGCCCTGATCCATCGAAAGCTGGAACTCTGGACACACTTGCAGCTGAGTGGGTCCAAATGAAATACATTTTCATTGTCTTCCTAGTCTGTCTTCAGTTTTGGACACACTTGCAGCTGAGTGGGTCCAAATGAAATACATTTTCATTGTCTTCCTAGTCTTTCTTCAGTTTCTTAGTCAACGTGATAAGAAGACTCATTGACAATCCTTGCCATGAAGACTGAAACTGAATAATCAATATGCAGTCTTGGTTTTGTGTCGGAGTTCATACCTAGATATGCCTCATGCCTTCATATGGAACCCAGAATCCCGGGTGCTAGGCATCTGACCCTCTCTGCATGCTTAGTACAAGTGCTGAGGCTCTTCTTTGAATAGAAGCTAGCCCAGTAGAGAAAAGGTTGCAGTGCAGGTGATGTCCTTGCACAAAACGTTTAAGAACTTGTATTTCAAACATGGGGAGCATGCCACTTGGAGAGCTGGTTCATTTGCTCAAACACTGTTGTTACATTCCACCGCAGTGGTTCAGAGGGGGAATGTGAATATTAATCTTCTCCTTGAGATCAAATGAAAAAATGCTTGATCCTGCTAAAAAGTCTCTCTGGCTGAAAAACATGCACTAGATCAATTTTGGACACGGATTACTTTGGGATAAATCAGTCTTTGCCATGGCAGGTCAATTCAGTTCCCCTTCAGACCCCAAGACTCTCTGATATGGCCTACCAAGATCGTTGTCTGTCTTCCCTCTTTTCCCCCTCCCTTGCCTCTTCGCGCCTTGAAACACTTGTGTATAGACGCGTTGTAAATGTCATATCATATCATGTCACCTCCAGTGATAATTATTAGACCCTAGCTTGCCTCAATGGGGCACCTGTAGTCATCGGCGACCGTGGGAGCTCCTCCTCCCCAGTCCCCCTGGCACTTAGTAGTGTGGTCGGAGGATTGCGCCCTCGGTTCCTGGGTTTTTGCCTTCCCTTTACACTGATTGGTCAGTCGACTGTACAGGCAGAGGAATGATGCAGGCAGAGTGGAGGAACACATTTTGACTCCAGCAGTAGTTTACTACTTGCACCACAAAGGGCACTCAGAATGAGGCTCGGAAAGGCGGAGGGGGGTCAATGCCCGTGATCAAGGCAGAGGATTTTCAGACTGTGTTAAGGGATCACTACCCCGCCTTCTCAGTAATCTGACTTTGACGGCACAAGCCTCGAAGATTCCTTTGCTAGCGGCCATAAATGGCATATGCCTTTCAAGTCTGCAACATGTCTGGTGCTGAGCTGAAAAGGCCTATTTGGTTCTCTGCATTGAGTCCTCCCCACGGAATCTCTTCTCATACCTCCCTGCCATTTGGCTCTCTGGGTAGCCTACTTTATGTTGCCCCAGCAGATTAAACATTGCAAGCCTCAGTGGGGGTTCATAAATGGTGCCTGATGGCTGTTGACAGAAGCAGGGATTTCTTGTCAGCCATTTTGACGGCAGGCTGATGGGGCCTCCTGTGTCCCTCATTTCTGTTTGTTTTCCAATGCATTTTCATGTCATTCCAAATTCATTCACATCCGTGGGCGGTAAACAAAAGGGTGATTGACAGATCTGCACGGGGCAAGAAGTCCTTGGTTGGTTTGGTCGGTTGGGCACACTATGGGACCCGTTTCGTTGTCGGCTCCTTGGCCGAATGGACACCCAGGAGCCTGGTGGCTCACATTCTCATTCTGGTGGAGGGCTGTGACATTAATGAACAGCTCATTAACATCACCGAGCTTGATGGTTCCGGTGTCAGTGTCCCTAATTAGTCTCACACTAATCTTCTTTAATTAACCGTCCCTGTCGCGGTTTTAATTTAATTTCCGACCCTTCAACCAGAAACAGTTACCCTCTGAGCACTCCGGTCCCAGTGCAGTTGTCGCCCTTGACTGGAAGAAGTCACATGCAAGATTGCCTGGTGGTGCATGCAGAAATGCCGCTGTCGCTGGTGCCCGGCGGGGAATGGTGTGGACAGACCAGCTTAGTTGAGGTCTGAGACATTGCCAGAATGGCAAAGGCTTTTTGCTCAGGGAGCGAGAATCCCATGTTGTGTGAATCTTTATAACATGATATGATGTGGAATTTATAATGCGCCTGTGCACAAGTGTTTCTATGACCCCCCAAGGAGACGTGCATGATCTTAATTGGTGCCCGGTGCTTGCTGTTGGTACTTCAGTGTGCTGTAAGGGAGTACATGAATGAATTAGACATTCTCCATCCTGCTTCATACATGTTAGAAGCATGATGCATGTATGTCTGTGATAATCATTGAAATCCCAGATCATGCATCAAGAAGAAGCATGCACACAAGTCAAGACACTCGTGCCTATTCACTGGTACCTCTAACCAATGACTCAGTTTAGACTTTTGGGGGGAATCTCCAAAGTCAATGGTTGCAGAAAAATGATTCAGAAATGCACATACTTCGAAAGATTTTAGTGTGTTTAAAATAGGACTTGCAGCTTTGCATAATTCTGTGTTTGGTCTCACACTTGATGGTAGCCTTCTTCATGCCCTGGGGGAGAATACGGGGGCGGGAGGGACTCTCTGACTCTCGTACTCCAATGTCTGTGTCCGTACTGGAAACGTTTCTGAATACCTGCTTGGCCTTACTCTAATACTCTAAAAACAAACCTTCGTATGGATTTCACTGAGCATCTCCATAATAGCACCTCACCTCTAAAATATTGCACAGTGAAATATGCTTTTCGTAGCCCACTATCCTGCCCTCCCAACATACTCTAGGATGGGTATATTTATATAAACTAACTCCAGTCCTAAAGTATGTGGGGAAAGTCCTGGATAGTGGGAGTAAAAAAAAAACCTGTTCTCATGTGCGATGTTAAATAGGTGCAATGGTTTCACATTATACGAGTAGCGACATCCATTGTTGTGCCTTCTACTCTCATTAATTTAAGCAGTAAGGTATTAAGACTTCCAAAACGCTGGCAGGACTTCAAACCTGTGTGGACTGCATGATTTCCTTTAGCAAACATTCTAACTGAATATCTGCCCACACAGCCGGCCCAGATCTGCATATGGGCATCAGGTCAACACCCCAAAACCAAGAGCCAGCAGACCTCAAGGATCGGGAACACACGCTGGCTAACAGAGGCCTGCTCTTCAGACTCTTCCCTCAGGATCCCCTTTGCTGCCTGCTTGGAAAGGGGTTCCTTTTAATGATTCCAATTTGGATAGTGTAGCATAACCTTGAGCTTTCATTTTCAGATAAACCTTTCTCATGCACAGGGACTGGAAAGTGCAGTTGAGTTCTCAGCTCAAATAGCAAGTGTTAACCCCGGGGTGATCGGGCCAGTATGTTTCAACAAACTACTCTTTTCTAAAGGCATATGTGGTCTAGTCAGTGAATTCACAGGTCCCCGCTTGAAACCTTGGGTTCCCTACTGAATTAGAATATGGGCCTCATCACAAGTTTGGCGGTAACCCTTAAATGCGGTGGTAGCACTATTACCGGCGCATTTAAGGGTCCGCCAAATCACGGGTTTGGCAGATTAAATCTGCCGAAATTTCGCACTCTTACCTCCGGCGGGAAATCCGTCGGCAGTAAGAGCGCGAAAATTCCCCATTGAGCCCAATGGGAAATGGGGAATTCCCGAATGGGCTCAGTGGGGAATGGGCAATACCCCTTCCGCCAAACCCATGATCCAGTGCTATTAGCGCCGGGGGGGGGTTAGGCGATAGGGCTATTAACGCCGGCGCTAATAGTGCCGGTGTTACCGCCCAACTCGTGATGAGGCCCTATGTCTGATCCTGGGAAAGTCACTGCATCTCTGTTTTATTATTATTATGTTTATTTGTATATATGTTTATTTGTATATAGTTTATAAAAACCTTTACAAAAACAAAAGAACATACAAAATTGTTATAGAATAGAGACCAGCAAATCTAATATTTCTGACAGAACAAGTCAAACAATTTCAACATTTTTCTACCAAAACAATACAAACAAGTCAGAAATGAACAAAAACATAACCTTACAGAGCAAAACGTACATTACTTTACGTACACACTGAAGATCATTACATAACTTGATTTTTAATGTAATTCTATTGCCATGCAGCATTTGGTACCATAGCATCTCTGTTTTATACATTTAATCATGTTTCAGCATGTCACTGTAAGAATGTTACTGTATTCTCCCCTGTTCTCCTTTGTTCACTCCCTGCCTTGAAGCGCTTTGAAACACATTGGGCCTCATTATAAGTATGGCGGTAAGGCAACAACGGTGCCGGTAGCGCTACCGGCACCATTGATACCGTACCGCCATACTACGAGCTGTGCTCGCGGGTGCCTGTCAACCTGCGAGCACAGCAAGTCGGATGCACCGCCACCGTTGTAAACGGTGCCGGTCCATCCGACGTCCCCATTTACATTGAGCCATATGGTGCTCAAATGGGAATGGGATGTACTGGGCCCGGCACCCGCGAAAGCGCAATTACCGGTAATTGCCCATTCGTAGGTGCTGGGCCCGGATGCGAGTTTGGAGGTAGTCTTGCTGGTTTTACTGGCAAGACTACCTCCGGTTTTACCGGCAAGGCTACCTCCAACCTCGTAATGAGGCCCATTGTGTATAGACGCTATATAAATAAACAATCAATTCATCTCAATTCAACAAGGCCAATTACATCTGAGCACTTTACATTAAAAACAAGTACACACGCATGATTAGTTAAAAGCACAACACTACCCGGCAGAGGGAAAGGCAAAAGAAATGCAAGGCCTGAATAAAAATAAAAAA
Source organism: Ambystoma mexicanum (assembly GCF_040938575.1). Taxonomy (NCBI): domain Eukaryota; kingdom Metazoa; phylum Chordata; class Amphibia; order Caudata; family Ambystomatidae; genus Ambystoma; species Ambystoma mexicanum. Next base: position 960,220,425 of record NC_090929.1, on the reverse strand, counting down.
TTGCATTTCGCAAATAGACGATAGATACACTTACTTTCTTCCTAGAGGCAAGACAGTTTGGAAGCAACCGGAGAGCAGATGTCAGTAAAAATCCCCAAAAGGGGGCAGGCCCTAGAGTAGAGTAGGGAAACAATTTTTGTTTCTCTTACATATCAAACATGGGAGTATGGAGGGTATGGTGCTCATTCATCGCCTGTTTTTTTTTCTTTTTCGCAGCACAAAAAGTTTTGCTGAAAAAACCATCGACAAATATGAGAGAGGCATATAAGGGGTAGGGTGGGGTCGTGTAACAGGAATAAATAATAGGGCAGGGAGGATTGGGGGAATCCCCCAAATAAAAAAAAAATGGATGATTTTTGTCTGCAAAATTGTTTTGGCTAAAAGTGCTGCGAAAAAAAAACGGGTGATGAATAGACACAGAACTGTATGGATAAGCAGGCTGATCAACAGAGTTGAGGGCTATGTAATTTTCTTTTTTTGTGTTTAAATATAATTCACTTCAGCCTGCAAGACCTTACAGGCGATTCACTTATTGGTGCTGTGCTACACAACAAGTCATTCACCTGCAAATATCATACATTGCACCCCAACATAGCTAGAGCATATTCACTCAGGCGCTCGTGACTGCTCAACGGAATGTAGCGCAGAGGCGTAGCCAGGATTGTCTAACTAGTGGGGCTTGAAGCTAATGTAGTTGGGCCCAGTGCAGTGGCAATAACCACTGTAAACGGCCACACAGCACTGCTGAGTGGGCATTTACAGATTTTGGGTGGGCCTTGCCTGCCCAGGCCCTACCCTGCCTATGCCTCTGTTGTAGCGTTTTCTCTTAGTGGCGCTCCCTAGGTGCCCGATTGAAACTGCTGGATTGCTCTGTGGTAGGAGGTCCCCAGCAAGTGTGGCTAGTAGAAGGCACAGCTGGTGCTCTTTTGGCCCCGCTGTGCGCTCCTTGGCTTGCCTGGCAAGTAGAGAATTGAACTTTGTGCTCGTGGCTGGCAGTAGCGTGCCTGAGGCCATTTGAATGGTTTATTTGAGCGTTCTAATCCTTGAATTCCAGGTTGTTCTGCTACTATGTGAATTGGGACGGGGACAAAGGCTGCTCCGCACCACATGCGGGCTGTGTCAGCACTTCTTGCTACTGCAGCTCGAGGGCTTTCATTCTCAACTGTTTTCGGAACTTCTAGGCAGCCCACAATCGATGCTTCCAGTGAACATTCCTCATACAGCATGCAGCTGACATAAATGGCCCTCAGTCTTGAATACAAACCCAGCAAGAGTTGTTTAAGGAAATACCTCCCTAATGGCTTTTCTATGAGTGCAGGGTTCGAAATTGAGATTCAGTGAGCAGGAGCTAAAACCAGCTCCTGGGTGTCGGGCATCACCATGTAGTCAGGAGCTACTGCGGGGGATCCAGGAGCTACCAGAGGTGCTCCTTTAACCTTGTGTCCATTTTTTATGAACCATTGTGTTTAAATGTAAATTAGATATGTTCTAATTCTTCTTTATTAACATTCTCAAATACTAAAGTTAATGTCACATTTACATGTTTGGGAAGCACCTAGGAGCCAAATGTACCTCCTGGTAACTGTTGGTTTCAAGCTAAAGAGGGTCTACCATGCTAGAAGCAGGAGCTGAATAGCTCCCAGCTCCCCTCCATTTCGAACCCTGGGAGTGTAGATGACCAAAACATGTTTTACCGGTGCAGTAGGGCAATTAGCCTGCATATGTAAATCTAAAAAATGCATTAAATAGAGATGATAATAATAAACATTATAAATAATATAACATATATGTTGGTTCTATGTTATACAGACATGTTGTTTGACAGATTATACTTTAGGCTACATTGTTTATATTGTATTGTGTTATATAGACATCTTTTGGATACCCCAATAGTTTTAGCTTTGTTTAAATTGTTTCGTATAATGTATAGTTTGTGGCAATATTTCGTTTTTGGGTTGCATTTGTTTGAAGGAATACATGTTCCTTCAAAACTGTTTATTGGCTTAAATAAAAAGCATAGATCATTTCACATGTTTCCCTCTACCCAAAAACAGTGTAGTGTTCATTAGATCTGCTTATGGCTCATTCTAAATGTTGCTGTTCCAGTAATTCTCCCCTACCCTTGTTCCCTCTGCCAGGACACCTTCCTCTATCCAGCCATCCAATCCTTTTCCAGGAAAGTAATCACGCTCATGTGTTGTCTTGATCACCGCCACAGGGAGCCCTGTCATTGCTCATTACCTGTATATGAGTGGTTACATCCTTCTCGTTCTCTATAAATCGCAATGAAAATAAGTTCCACCGTCTCAGTCGGCGGGACCATGAAACCTTCATATTTTCCTTTGCTAGATAATGAATGGTTGCCACGTGGTGGGAGATTTCTTTTCCTTCTGGAAACGGCGTGTGTAATTTCTTCCACCGTCTCAAGGCCATATTTTCACAAACCATATGCTTACATTTGGACTAGATTCCCATTTCCGACATCGGTTAAGAATTTCTCTGCTATTAGAAGGCCTCCAACCACTTACTGATCAAGATCTGATGATGTCTGTAGAGGTTTGCCGCTCATATCCAAGATCAATCATTTAGGGTCTACCGGTTCGGGGTATGCCAAGATTCACTGTATGACACTCATTATCAGCTTTCAAAAGATATGAAAATTAGGCATGAGCACAATATGCAGCTCTATTTCCCTTCATAACTATAATTCCTCCAGCACTAGATTGTATCGTTCAACTAGAATGTGTCTAATTTGCTAGGGTGTGATAACAGCCATGTATAATTGTTTAGCCCACCTGTGACAAATCAACTTCCCTGGCACCAGTGGTCCAAGGATGAATATCGGCTTCTAAACCATCAGTCAGCCCCACACCTCTAGTACATCAGAAGGCATTCGACCAGATCGGAAACAAAAGCAAATTATAAACCTCCTTGTCCAATTTGGGTAACGTGGACGCAAGCTTAACTCCGGAAAGGTCATGGATCGTTGGTTAGTTGCAACACAGCAAAACAAAATACAATTACTACTCAATGATAAACGGGACTGTCCAGTCAAGGTTGTATAAAAATATCTACTTTATTATTATCACAACAGACAGTTCTTTCACAGTACAAAATAAAACCCACCCTGTAAAGGAACACAGGTTCAGAGACTCTCTGGCACTTCGCACCTGGGAAGCTTGCTGCAAAGCCTGGCAGGGTTCACTTTGTGCTGGCTGAGTACAGTTCTTCAGCAGCTGGCGGGTCCTATGGATTCAGTAGCTCCCTCTGTACCCTGGGAGATGTTAAGGGGGGGATCTTGCTTCCTTCTTGGAGGTCCTGGCCTTCCTTAAATGATAGACGATGTAAGGCAGACTGTACCTTCAGCCAGGGTCCAATGATGAGTCTTCCTTCTGCTTCTGGTGAAGCCTTCAGATTATCTGCCAAAATGGGCCACTGTGATTGGTGTAGGCTAAGCCTACCTTTATGAACCAATCATGGGTCCCCACCAACAATCTTCTCTATGTGTCAGATCACAACCAGAGTGCTTTGAAACAGAAAAGGTGAAGGGGTGAAAACATGTAATACTAAGTCCCACCCATCTCCCTGTTTGTTGGGGATCAACGGGTCCGTCTGGTTAATGCAGCTCTCTGTGGTTCCCGATTAATGCAGCAGGTCTCCTTTGAAGCTGTGGCAAGGCCAGACTTTCTGGCTCTGTCAAACCACATATTAGTACCTTGTGACTGGGGTCTCCCAGCCGGAATGACTACTATAAACACGCATTCCCAGACATGACATTTCACTGTCAATCAATACTGAAGGTGGGAGCTGGCATCAGGTTGACACAGTGCAAATGAAAGGGTGTTGCAGTTTCCAGTCTCCTTGTTAACCTCTGCATCTAGGCACCATGTGGGTCTGTTTGAATTAAAACTCTGGTCAGTATGTGAATGCTGCCACCAGCTACATGGTTCAACAAAAGGATAGGGCGGATCCATGGAGGATTTGTTTGTTAATTAGGCTACCCATGGCAGGGGGAACATTTAGCCTTCCCCCTTCTGGAGATCCACCTGTCAGATCCCAACTAAATAAGATAAGGTGGGACCCCGCCTTTAGGTTGTGGCCAGCTAGAGTACACAGGTCTATGCGTATATCTTGAGATGAGCATAGGAAAATGTGTGCAGATTAACCCCACACACTTTTCGGAGGTTGATCCACCATCATTCAATTTCAGTTAAACATTTTAAAAAACCCAGGCAAGCGCACACCCACTGTGCCGATGGTCAAATTACTCACACCACCTTTTTCTTTTGTACTGACATTGTGCTGCTTGGGAAACCTTGTGATAGAAGCGCTCTGTCTCTTTTGTCCATAGTATCCTCAAATACCCCTCACAAATAGACCTACATTTCCACTTGACTGGATCTTTCAGGATTGTGTAAAATGTGCATATATTGAAAATGGGTGGAGGGACTTCTTCTGATCCACGTGTGTATCATGCACACATACTTTTAAATCAGCTAACATGATATGTAGTGGTAATAACACACGAGATTTGATATATTCCTTTTGTTGTTGTGCATTTTACATGGATTGCTTTTATTTTGGTTCATATTTCATGCAGGGTTCATTTTTATGTCGAGCAGTAGGCACAATGATATGCTTAAGCATCTCTTTGTAGTGCTAGAAGGAGCATCACTGAGGAAGCACTAATATTACCATTGATGCCACCATCAGAGACTGCTGCTCTATTCGAGTGTTGCTTAGAGAGACCACAGCCATTTGAAGCCACACACTACCCGAGCTGGGATGGGAGCAGACAGAGCACGAGCCTCGCGCTCTGCACTCGCATTGCTATTCGGCATGGCAGAATTGTCTATTATGGACGTCAGTGCACCTCCTTTAATAATCCTGAATGTCTGTGGCACAGAGATGGCATCTGGCATTCTGAAATAGATCTACTGCCATTTGCATGGAGATGGTGCCCATGTATAATAGTGAGTGCTGCTTTTATGGAAGTGGCTGCATGGGCAAATGAGACACCGAGACAGAAGCTGGACCACTCCCACACATAGAAGGATGGATATTTAACACTGCATCACATTTGAGGCACATGTGTCTGGTGGCCTGGAGAATCCCATGGTTACCGCGTGTTTCGTCTGAGTGTGTGTAGTGTAGGCATGTCTTGGACTGACCCCGCAACATCCCATGTGTGGATGTCTCCTGTGCCCCTCCATGGGTAAGACACACAAAATCCTGCTCATGAGAGGCAGGCCGGTCTGCGCATGCGTACCCTGAACACAGCCATTGAAGGTTTGCTTAAGGGGACCTCCTAGTCTGCTACTGCGCCAATTTACTCGGTTCCTTCTAGACTTGCGCTCCTTAACATTGCAGATAAACCAGTCTCCTTCATCGTGGCCCTCAGCACTTTAGCTGATGGAAAGAAGCTTTTTTCTGTACTGTGTCACTTGGCGGTAAAATTGGCCGGGTGTGTACTGCAACCCTTATACTTTCAGTTTTTAACCTTGCCGTGTTTTTGAAAACGTAGTCAATGAATGTCCATTTAAAAAAAAATATTTTAAAAAAAATATTTATATATATATTTTTTTCAGATGAGCAGAAACCTGAGCATTTGTCATTTTTCAGCTCAGTTACTTTCAATTAGTGATGCCTTCTTTAATGCTTTTTTTTTTCTCCACTGAATTCCTGTTTTTGCTGTAAATCACAGTGTGTAACAAATGGGAAAAGCATGAAACGAGGCTGGTTCTTTAACAAATAGCCCATGCTCCCTCTCCAAATCAGCAACATCTGTGCTGCTTTTCTAACCACAAAGCATGCGTATCAACTGCGCTATTCTGATGATGCACATGGAAAAATGCACCCCGCAAAAATAAAAACCACTGAAAACGAAGACGCAAGAATAAGTATTGCTGAAAATAACTATGCTAAAAAAAAAAAGAACCAGCTTTGAAATGTAATAAAGGGGCACCATACACATTAAAGCAGAAGGAAAAGGATTTCTGCTCAGGTTCAGTAAGATCAAGAACAGAGCAGGTGAAGAGAGTGCAGGAGTGCTGCAAGGTGTGATTTAGTGCATTGGGGCGCCCCCATTTTGAAAGCAGTCGGTCACAGATGGAAACCGATACATTCAAAAGAAGGGGGTTGTGGAGTTGAAAAATTACTACAAAAGAATGAAAACATCAGAACCATAGGTTTAAACCAAGATAGAATGACCTTTCACAGAATATGCCGGTAAAATAATAAATGTTGTTGTTTTTGCCTTCATTTAGAATGTCTTCATATTTACAATCTATATTTCAATGTGAAATTAGTTTGTTTTATCCCTTCCTTTTTACTGCCTAATGTTCACACCAGGTTATTAATGCTGAGATGTTATAACATAGAACCACTGTTGAGCCCCAAACAGGCCTAAGGTCGTCTGTGTTGAGCATCTCTTAAATATTCCTGCTTTTGGCTAAAGAAGTCAAATTCTCAGCAGCGGGGCTGTGCATAAGCATCAATTTTTCTTATGTTCTATTTTTCTCTATAGAGCGTCAACCTCCATAGAAAACTAGCCTATCACATGCTTTTACTATATTGGACCTCCGAAGTCCAGACTCCATCACTGGCCTCAGGCTGTGGTCAATGGGAGTGAATGCTGGTTTTCTGTTCCACTGACAGATGCCGTCAGTGACCGGGGTTGTGCCTGGATGTGTGAGAATGTCGTACATCCATTGCTTCCCTAACAAAATGACCTTGTGGGCATAGCTTCCCTGGGGCAGTCGGGATGCCGCCAGGGGCCTGGTCAGGATCTCTGTGGAGCCCAGGTGTAGACCTCTTAGTACCCCCTCTTCCCCATAAATTGGATGGGCATATCAGTACAGAAGTGTCCATATAGCTGCTTGTCTGTCTGTATCCCATCAGCGATGCAGCCATAAATCCACCGTGGACCCTCCACCCAAGCATTAATGCACAGTACCCTAAATGGCTCGTCTGCCCTATGAATTTCTGAAATCTCTCTCTGGGCTTACGTTCTCTAAAATGTTGAAGGCCCATCCATGGGGGCGGGAATCTCAGTTTTAACTTCACTGAACTGCAGTGATGCATAATATGAGTGTCCTGGTTTTTGCTCACGCAGAAAAGTTTTCTCTAGCTCCAGGAATGTACAATGTTATGTCCTGTATTCTGGGTAAACAAGATTCTGCTGTCTTATGTGTGGGATGTGAGATCTAATTTGCAAGGTCTCAGGATCAGTGGTGTCATTTCAATAACCTCATAGGGACTCTAGAAGTAACATCACCTGATGACTAACACCACAATGTGATTGTCGACTCTGATGGTGCGGAATTGTTTATTTTCTAAACAATCGCTGTTAGCACATGGACATCGTTATTGGCTTTCTCTCAGCCAATCGAATGTTTAGAATGCTGTCAATACTAGTAGATATTGACTGCACTGGACACATTCTATCTTCAGAATCAGACTGGGAAACAACAATGCAATTTCCAGGCAAAGTTGTGTTTCAACAAGAGTCTTCCACTCTTGAAGCACCTTTTTTGCTGGAACATGCTGTTTAATATACGATAGATAAAGATAAAACATTGGAAAATGCTTCCACTTTCTTATAGAGAAACCGCATACTTTTACATGACACCTAATGCATGCTCCTATTAAGCATGTTCCACTTCAACCAAGTTGCAATTAAAATGCTTAACTTACAAAGACATGTTATTTAAATAATACAAAATAAAGCATTTAATTTGCCAACTCAGTTTGCCTATTTACATTACTCACAATTAAAGCACCTTTTTTAACTTGACCACGAAAACACCAAAACATGTATTGCTACTACCACCATATGCTAAAAGCCGTAAAAATGTTGCGAGGCAGTGGGGGGGGAGGGGGTCATTATCGCTTGGAATAATGAACCTTTCCCAATTTTATGGCCTGCAGCGAACTTGGTGGTATGTCATTACCCCATGATAACGACCCCTCCCTCTGTCTATACGAATATATTAAAACCCACAGATGAGAGTTGATGGACAACTAGCACAAACAATAAGAAACCAACATTTACTTTTAATAGTCAACTACTCACATTGGCTAAGCCACACGGGATTATAAAGCATTCAGGAGTGGTAGCAGGAACCAACATAGGGGTAGTTGCTGCTACCTTAAGAGATATCCAAATTATGCCTGTGCAGTGGCAAGTTTTCAGCAGGAGGCTGAAACTTCCTGGATTCTGCATTTAATCTGGGCAGGCAACTCAATGAAGCAAGCAGCCACAATACTGCAGGATGCAAGGGCAAGATTGTGGAACAAGTCAGAAAATGACCAGTTCTCCAAGCCCTCCCCATGATGAATGACATGAGCTTTGCACGGCATCATTGTGCAGTCCAGGGACCACCAATTCCTCCCCTGCTATAATGTAATGGATTTTAACATTACACTTAAAATCACAGATCAGTTGTTTTCCCTAGAATGATGTTTGCTCAGTGGTATTTTGCTCTGCAGTGTTCTGGATTTAGAATTCGACCAAGATTGATTGTTGGCAGCTGTGATTGCTCCAGGCATCTTCAATTGTTGGTTGCCCACTGCCGGAATTGTCTGCCCTAGGTGCATTGTTTGTCCACTCTATGAAATGTGTGCTCTGGATTCATTGTTGCAAGCCACATGAACGGTCACCCGACTCACTGTATGTTCGCTGCAGTTGCCCTAGAGTAATTGCCACAAACAACACTAATTCTCACCAACTTTACTTTGCCACCTTGTTGCCAATGTATTATTTCATTGGTTCGACGGGTGTGGATCTGTTGCGTCCCACTGTGTGTTCGCTCTGATATCCCTCTATCATTTTGGAACCCAGTGCGTTCTTGCTGCGGGCTGTCCAACTGCAATATATGCCTGACATATTGAAGGGATGTTCTAAAGTGCCCACTAATCTCCCAACACTAACACTCACCTTTCCCTCTCAAACACACTATTAGGAGACAAACTCTGCCACTCAAGTATTATAATCCTTCCGAAAGAGATAAAACAACAGAACTGTACACCTTTTCAACAGCGTATCTATCACTGCACCAGCCAATGGATCCCGGAATCACCCGCACACAAGGCACCCATCTGGACACACATGTCTCTATGCTCTCGGGACAGGCCACATGGAAACAGACCCACACCAGAGCTATCTTACATTTTCTCTCTCTCTCTCTCTCTCTCTCTCTCTCCACCCCCCTACGCCCCCAAAACTCAACCCCCCCCTTTCAGATCCATCACAGGACTTGGAGATTATGTAAATGGCCTCGGTTTGCTGTATAAATTCCCAGTAACATAGCACAGCATAGACAATATACACTTCAAAAAAGTGCAGAATTCCAGTGGGGAACATTTTAAGCACTCCTATTTTGGGTACCTAATCAAAAACAGGAGTGGAAGAATTGCACTGGGCTGGGAAGGGTTTAATGGTGTACACGTGAACATACAGTAAACCCTTCCCAGCCCACAATAGGGTGTGAAATGCACTGTGTAAGTGCATTCATACTATATCTCTCACCCCTGCCCTTCAGTGGGAAAGATGTTGCCTCCTTTTAGTTTCTGCGAATTAAAAAAAAACGTTTTTTAGAAGAATGCAACACTGTAAGGAGGGCTTGCAGCTATGGGGCAAGGTACGCTGCCAGATGTGTCACCCACTGCATCTACATGTACTCACTCCCCTTCCCATCTCACCACGCCCTTCCGTAGAGTCCAGGCCGCCACGCTTCTTGTTCCCCGTTGTTGGCAATGATTGTGTTTTGAAGCTTATTCAACGTGCAAAATCCACTGGCTTCACTCTTGATCCGGCTCCAGCTCGGCCGGTTAAGCAATTTGGCTCACATTTCCTTCCTGCTATGCGAGGTATTGTGAACGGGTCCCCAAACCGAAGGCTCAGTTTCCTCCAGTCTAAAGAAAGGAATTGCTGTCTCTTGGATGAAACAACAAAATTCATAGACTAACTTCTCAGCGTATGGCCTGTCATTTCACTAACCTTGCATCGCTATTCAAATGATAACATACATTGGTAATGCATTTCATGGTGGCTGCTGCGGAAGCCAGTGATGACTGACTGGACATAATGCAGTCAGGCTTTTGACCACTGTGACAACACTGCTTGGAATGTGGGGGTCATCCCTTAGAGCAGGGTTGTCCAACTCAAGGCCTTAAGGGCCGGAAACATGTTGGATTTTCAGGATATCCCTCATTAATATTCATGAGATAAATTAGCATACAATGATTCAGAGACGGATAAGCATGCCTTACTTTGCCTCGCTACTACCTTTAATCGAGAAAACTCTCTGGCACTGGTGGGACGGCTGGAAGCTGAGCCTGTCCATTACATTAGGTCCCTTAGGTTTGCAGTCCCACTGAGATAACGCATGGTATCTCAGTCCATGCATGGATTCAAATTTTATTTTCCAAATTTACACTTCCACCATGTTTAATGGGCCAACAATTTATTTGGCCTGGACTACCATTTTTGCCTTTGAAGTATTCCAAATATAGCAGTCTTTTAGTCTTGGTGATGGTGATTGGCCTCTGTAATTTTGTTGATTCTTCAACGAGGGTAAATTGGAAAGTTGCTTGAGGGTAATTCCATTGAATTCAGCTTAGAAATAAAATAAATGTGGGAGGGGGTGAACGTTTTCTGAGAAGGCCCCCATTAAAATGTATCGAATGCTTGTTGCGTGTTGGTAGAGTGAACATGAATCCGCGATGAGTGACACCCTCCAAATGAGGGACCGCCCTACGGAATGTGTTTTAGAACAACTGGTGCCATTCCATTAGAAAGAGTGTGCTACTGCAAAGAAGGGTTCCACGTAAATATCTCGCCTGCCAAATGTTGTCAGGTAGGCGGTTTTTCTTTCTCATGAACCCTAAAATACTTTCCCCAAATATTCCACTAGGGGTGTCATTTACTAGTCTAAATTCCAATACTAGAATTCTCGGGGAAAGTGCTTGATTTTATTCAGGGTGCACATTTGGGGAAATGTCACCCCCTGGCGACATTTTGCTTGACATGATTTTCACTGGAAACCCAAAGAAGTGATGGTGCAGTTCCTTTTCATCTGAGCACACTTCCTATTCCTGGTTAAAGAGGGAGAACCTCTTTCTATCCCTTCTCTTGTCTGGGAATGGACAGGCAGCCATCTCACAATTTCAAATATCGCCTCCTACTACTCTCTCCAAACCGTGCCTTTGTTCAATCTGCTACGTGTGTCTTTCCCCCGGAATAGGAGTTGTTGACACACATCTTTGTGATGAGGCCCGACGGTGTGTTAGCAATATTGTGCCTGTGATTGTAACCAGGTGGGGCTCCTCGAGGGGGGAAACACAGACGAGCAGAGGTGTTGCTAGTGGGGTGGTGGGGGCGGTCTTAGTGGGCTATAGCCCCGGGTCTTTTGGTTGTAGCCTCGGGTAGAATCTCAGGATCTACACCCAAAAGGCTATAGCTAGCCTCGTGTCCCGACAATCCTGACATTAGTGTAGCCCCAGATCTTTTCCAGACCTAGCAACACCCCTGCGGACGAGGCAAGCAGATGCCTCCATTGGTTAGTGAAGGGGCAGTGTGCGAGATGGAAAAACAAAAAAGGGGTGGAACGGAGTTGCCGTCCCATTTTCTGCCACCCCATCCAACCCCCCGATTCACCATCACACACCCCTGAGCTCAAGCCCCATATCTTGGTCCCTACTTTCCTCCACACCACCCCACTATCAACAGTGTCTTTTACAACAGTTGTAACAAAACTGAAGAAATAGTTACAGAACATTAATGTCAATGACCCCCATAAGTGTGTTATTATCCACCACAGCATGTGGCTTTATGCAGCCACTCCTTCCAAACACCCACCATTGGCACCTCTTAAGGGATATGCACAGGACTACAGCCGCCTCCAACAAAAAACACACCCCAAGATTACCTGCAAACAATGCTGCACCTAGATCAATTCATATGCAGATGCCGAGCTGGGCTTGTTGGCTGCTTGGGAATGGATTTCATGTCCCAAGCAGCCTATTGAAATAAACAAGCGAAATCCAGCACCTGCAAGATAGCACTGTGATAAGTTACACTGGCTTGGTAGCCGAATCCCCACGAGTGGAGAAGTTTAAAACACAACAAAAAAGAGTTGTGTCCTGTAATGTTGTTACGGGACACATTAAGTAAAGGAATGATGATGGTTGGCCGCGAAAAGTAAGGGAACGTCGTACCCGTTAGTTACCACCCACTTTGACTTGTGTAGGCGGCAGTGCCAGTCACTATCTGCACACACAAAGAGAAACACATAGGGCTTCATCATGAGTTGGGCCTTAGCCCTTAAATGCGGCGGTAACGCTATTACCATCACATATAAGGGTTGGGCCAATTATAAATCGGGCGTTGAGCTTTTTTGCTGGAGGTAAAACTGTCCCCTTACCTCCCGTTTTCAGCCGTTTTCGGTGATATTACCATCGGCTCAATGACCGCCGGCTGTAATAGCGCCCCAACCCCATTGGGTCCAATGGACCCTATGGCAAATTGGAATTTACCGCTGTACTGCTACTCGTGATCCAGCGCCAATAGCCATGTTCAGTATGATGTCATTGGGGATCGCAGGGTGTCCCCCGCACCCATTCGCATAAAGTAAACATTTTTTAAAAAGGACCCAGCGTTGTTGGGTCCTGATCACAGAAGTGAGTGGGAACAGGCGTCACAAGGACAAGGCGAGTTGGCGGCACACAGCGCGAGTTGGCGGCACACAGCAAAGTGTGCCGCCGATGGGTATGTAAGGGAGTGGGTGGGTTTGGGTTATCCAAAATGGCCACAGGAGGAAAAAAGAATGTTGTATTCGAACAAATAACATTTGGTTCTTTCTTCCTCAGCCATTTCGGATACGATCAAGTCACATTAATCCCATGTAATGCATGCACTGTACCGCTGTGTGGCAATGCATGCATTTAAACAACAGACTTTGTGACTCTTAATGGTAATGTTGGCATCACTGCTCCATATACACCATTGGTCTGTTACAATCCACAGTAGCTTATCACGACTCTTACTAGCCAAGGAAGTAATGGCCCATATCTTCTAAAGGTTGTCCTTGGTTGGAGTCTGGACAAATGATTTCCCTGTGTTCTGGTGAATTTCTTGATTACCAGTGTGTTCATACAAAAATAGTTTAATAGCATCCTGAATAGCACCCATGGATGTTACTTATATGGTGGTGATAGAAATGGCTGTTGGGCTGTTTGTGGTACTTACTTTTGGACACGGTTAAATAACACGCCTAGAAAGATGTAACATTCAGATATTAATTATTAGACTACAAACTGGGGGGGTCATTCAGCATGGGTCGATTTTTTGATCTTCCTTACATTTGCTGATAGTCTACAGACATTGTGCACCCAACCACTCTTTTCAATGTCCCCATGAATGGACCTTGGGCTGTCTGATTGTTTGTGTATGGCGGTAGGGCCTCTTGATTATTCAGATGTGCAAGAAGCTACCCGACAGCCTCTTTTGGTTCCTCCTCAGCCACCTTCAGAAAATGCACATACAAGCTCATTTACACACACGGCACTCCCGCCACTTGGCAGACATTTCCATCTTACTCTTACAAGCGAGCATTCAGCAAAAAGTGTTGTACCACATACGACTTTACAAGTGACATAAAGCCACCTATCAGGTATTTGGTGGAGCAGATGACATCAGTCTTTTCAATGCTTGATGACTAGCATAGTGCCAGTATCAGGATGCAGTGCTCCAGATAAGGTTTTGTAGTGAGAGTATTTTACTCTCTATTTTTTAAAGTGGGGAGTAAAATGATTTTTCCAGCATGTACAAAAAGTCCACCTCCCAATGGGAGTATTTTATAAGGAGGCAAAAAGTATGTTTTACCTGCAAAACAGGAATGGTTTTATTATATTTCTTTTCATTTAGTTTATTCATGCACATTAAAACATTTATTTTTACCAAATCAGATTGAGTATTCATAATAAACATTTCGTCCTGAGGCACTACGTGCACTAGTAGTCCAAATATATCCGTGAGCAGTGTGATTGAAAGCAGAGGGGAAGGCTCCAATGTGTTGAGCCTATGGCCCTCGGAGCGTACATATGGAAATGGATGGGATTACACCAGAATAATTCTGAGTCCAAATAACCGGGCAAACTAAAGAAGATGCAAGTCGCTGTTTTATTAACTATGATCTAAAACTGGGAGGTTACAACAAACATTAATGGACGTATACTCAGTCTCTCTGTGATTTTCACAAAAAACATGAGTGATGTCATACTACGTGGCAATAATATAAAATATAACAAGGGTCGGGATTGGTTAAGGGAAACATCTAGATATACAATCATATAGGTGCTAGGATTGTTATTGGATATCCTTTATCAGGTGGACAATTTATGCCGCCTTCCTCTTGAAACATGTCATTTCAGAAACACTAGTTACATCGTGTTTGATTGGTCTTTTAAGCTATAAAGGCTGTCGTCATATGGACTAATACAATTGGTTGGCACGCTTGGTTCATTTAGCAGCACGTAAGCCAAGACCCATGTGGGGGGAGATAGGAAATTAAGCTACCTCACCACCCAATTAGTCCAACCTCTCTCATCACCCATGCCTTCTACCATGAAATTGTCTTTGTACTTGGCCTTGCAGAGTATTCTTGTCCTGAGAATGTATGGGAGTGAGGGCACTCGCTATCATGTCTGGAACTCCGAATTCGAGCTCTATGTCCATCCTTGGCTCACGTGACAAGAGACCACAATTTGGTCCATTCTGCAGCTTTTACATGCTTTAAATGAATTAAAACTTGGCATCCTTTGTGTTCTTTCTTGCACCTTAACGTGAGAGGATTCCTCCTCTGCACACTTGTTCTCTTCAAAGTAGATAGCTGACCTTGATTTCTAGGATGTTGACTTCAGGCCAGACAGCCTCGCCATGCAACTTCAGCAGGCTGTTATCCCACTGCGACACAGCTTTTAATTCCCCTTTCATGGTTTTTGGCTTACTATTTCATGATACCAATGTCCAGTTTCTACACAATGGCAGATTCGCCTGCATTCTATTCACTACTCATAGCTAGCCAATATGATGACTTGATCTACCTTGCGTTTCGGCGTCTGTACATTTATTGAACTTCTGTTTTCTACAGCACTGTGTTAACGTGACATCTTCGTCTTTTTCACTTTAATAGTCCCTTCGATTCTTTACTTCATCATTTATCCTCTAGGACCCATACATCATCTTCATTTAGTATCTCGGACATCATGCACACTTTTTTATGACGTCATCAGTTCATTTTCTTAGCTCTTTCTCATATTCCTTCAGGGAGTTCCATCTGAAGGCTGTCATCAACTCGAGGGTACATTCGATAGGGTTGCCTCAATGAATATCTCCTTCCAAATACTTGCTGCGGGATTGGTACGATAGCTGGTGCCAGGCAAGGCATGGCCTCATGTCTGCAATACAGGAGAGGTAGGGGTGGGATCTCCTGCAGATGTATATATCTGCTTCTCTACAGTGTCTGTTTTCAATTTTTTGGGGAGTAACGTCCAATTTTCTTCTTTTATGGGGGAATTTGTCTACTTTTAGGGAGTACAAGTGATGATCCCTCCTTTATCTTGCTAGGATGCCTCAGCAGCTAGATGGCTTTCTGATACCAGGGGATGCATAGATGGAATGGCAGTTGGATGGCTAAGAGAGGGCAGACATTTAGTGCCCGAGGGCGGACAATTAGTGCCCACGTACAATGTGGAATGAGTGTTAAGATTTTAGGGTAGTGGCTGCTGAATGTGGATGTTGAAAGGTGCAAATGGCAGAAATTGTGGAAAGGATCTGACAGGGACAGTGGGACAACAATACAGAGCAGGGAATTGTGGGACTTTCAAATTTTGATAAGCAGCACCATACTGTTCATCTTGTTTTCAGTGGAAAACGATAGAAGGGAGGAGATTATCCATTTTGCAGGAAGCCAGCCGACATCTGCTCTTGATCATGGCAGTATGTTACCATCAGTCACTGGCGTGTTCTTCAAATCCCCAAATTTCAGCATTGGCTGATCCTAGCGTGGCCAGGTTGAGGACAGATACAACTTTTATATGTTCCATCAATCATTTGGCAAAATGTGTGAAAATGGTGAAATATCTGCTGGTCACATGATCAAAATGTCCTCTGTATCTAGGAGAACGTGCTGAGTTAAGATGGCCATGACTTCCCGCATCCGCAGAATTTGAAGGGTTTTGTTGCGTTAAATCTGATCTCCTTAATTGCACCTTAACTACTATTTTTTCAGTGAATTTCAAGGGTTGTGTTATACCACCGTTTTTTTACCGGCCGCTAGCCATGGCCTTTGGCTGTCTCCACTGTACATGTTCCACCTCTCGGTTTCTTTTGGGCCTATTAGCCACGGCTTTTGGCCCTGGCCAGAAAACACTACATTTCTTTCCCGCTCACTAGCCATGCTTTCGGCCCTGACCATTTGCCATGGGCCTTTGGCCATGGCCACTGTACATGTTTCACCAATAACTTTCTTTGAGGCCCACTAGCCGTGGCCTTCGGCTGTGGCCACTGTACATGTTCCACCAAGAAGTTTCTTTGGGTCGCACTAGCCACAGTTTTTGGCCATGGCCACTGTACATGTTCCACCAAGAACTCTCTTTGGGTCCCACTAGCCATGGCCTTCAGACACTGTACATATTCCACCAATACCTTTCTTTAGAACCCACTAGCATGGCCATTGGCCATGCCATGGCCACTGTTCATGTTCCACTTATAGGTTTGCTTCTGGCCCACAAGCCAGGGCCTTTGGTCCTGGCCAGTGAGCACAGCCTTTTGCGTACCCACTGTATCTTTTAAAACTCTACCTTTCTTTGAGCAAGTCTTCCTTTTTATTAACTTATTTTGCACGACTGCAATTATTCTGAAGTTATAACATAGCAATAAACACGATTATGTTTGAAAATGCAAAAGTGTTCTCCATACTCACAGGCAAGTCCCATGTGGCTCCTTCCAATTCCTGAGGTCCCCCCACAACCACCAGCTATTTATTTACTACAACGTCCCCTCCCTTTAATCCCTTTGTGTCTTTGTTTCGTGTGACACATTTTCATATCTGAATGTGTCTTCTGTTGTAACCGCGGTTATCTCACGAGATGACCACTGTATTCCCTCAATAAGCTGTAACTATTTTTTATGTAACTTCGTCCCCAGACACTACCCCCCAGCCCCAAGTCTCCAACTTCGCATGCTGTTCTCTCCCCTCCTCCCCAACTCTAGCCTAATGATTTTCTATCCTTCTCCACCCCCTCACAATCCCCCCCTCCAAATAGCGTTTTAAGTGCTTTTGATTTTCAGCTTACCCCGATATAACTGTGGTTATCTCTTGTATCAAGCAAAAGAAAAATGGTGGCTTTTCATTTCAGAAAAGACTCTCTGCTACAATGTACAAGGGGAGACAAAGCTATCATTTTGGGAGAACAGGACACCCCCTTCCCTATAAATATTTTTAAAACTACTGGACATAATAAACCCAGACCCCTCCGATCCCGGAAATGCTTCATGCCCAAGTTGTTACCTATTTGGCCCAATTCTGTCCAGCGTTTTTTGCACTGCGCTGTGCAGGAATGTGGACTTTTTCACTATATAAAAATGAATGGGAGGAGGCCAAAAACAGTGTTTTTTTTGGTTTCGTAATAACTTTTTCAATTTTTTTAATCTTTCCCAAAATATCCAGTGTTTTGGTGGTGCCTGGGACAAACTTTTTGTTTGCAAAATATCAGCCAATTCCGCCTTGCAAGTCCACAATTAGCAATTACATTTTCGGGTTCCCTGTATACTCGCTACACATCTTGACTATAGTGCGGCAATTGCCGTAATATGATATACATAAATATATTTTTAGGGGTGGGGGTTTAGGGCTTCCAAAGGGTAGGGAGGGCGCCGGGAAGTGGGTAAAGGAGAGTGGTACGGGGCAACTGCCACATAACAGAAGAAAAGAAGGGCAGTCGACCATGGCCGATGAAAAAGTGTTGTCCAAATGAGCAATGAACAAAATGAGGTCATAAACATGTAGAACCACAGAATATACATTGCATTTTACTTCTAAAAGGTGGTGGGGGTGACCTTGAAGATGATTGTGATCAGGGCCTGCAACCTTCGGCTTCCGAGATGTTTTGGACTGCAACTCCCATGATGCCTGGCAACTGACTATTCTGGGTTGGTCTGATGGGAGTTGTAGTCCAAATTCTGTAAAGAAAGGCAATGGATTCGGAATTGTATGTCCCAAGAACAAGTTCTGCCTCGCCATTAGCACAGAATTGGATCTTCTTAGGGCTTTCGACTATATTCCTGTCACGGCTATCTCTAGCGCTGTCGCTCATCCTTCCTAGTCTACGCTTATTCTCTCTAAATAGCAAATGTTCGAAAGCCACTTAAAATATGAATAAGCATTGGGTCGTGTCTGGGCAAGTTTCCAGAATGGGACACTCTCCACAAAATGGCTCCAGTGACATCACCACGATGTAGCAACGCTCCCTCCATCTGGCATTAATGGAGCAAGACAATAGACAGACTTCATGCCAAACATTTCTCATCTAATTCGGGTAATGTTAGTAATTAATATCTAGGGAAACTCGAGATGCGGAATAGATTCATAACATTGATTTGTGTTTATATTAAGTTAATATTGTGCTGGTTTTGATTTTAGACTTTCCTTTGTATCTTTGTTATGGCTCTCTGCAAAATTGCGAGTGTGTGTCATGGCGGAGAGCCAATGCAAGGAAACGGGCCTGTTTCTGACTCACTGAGCGTGATGCACTCTAAATAATGTGCATGGATGGTGAAATTGGCAGAGTTCTGCTGTTGGACGCCGCGTGGTTCCAGTGATTTTATCGGCCAAGAGGCAGCTCCATTTTCCTAAGCCTGGATGAGGAGAATACAGCTCAAGTCTGAATGTTGCACCCAGAAGCCACAATGATCAAACGTGGCCATGGTGCCTAGAGACCCCAAGGTACAGGACACAGGTGAGGGCTGCATTTGGGGTATTTGCACTCCATTCAGGTGGCTGTACAGTGCAGCACATAGGAGCTTCTAGAAGGTTACACATGTCGCAGAGATCCAGTGTGGCACAGAGGTGCAGTTTGAAACCCACAATAGATGGTGAAATGCCAGGGGGGGGTGGGGCTTTTATGTAATAGGAGAGTAATAGAATTCCTTATAGTAGGTAAGGAAAGATTCCTCATGACTGAAGTAGGCAGGCCACCATGAGCGGCATGGGTTATCTTAAGTGTTGCGTACCATCAGCATAGACATGAAAAGCAACGTTTGGAGATGATAGCAGGAAGAGGGAAGAAATAAGGAAGGGACGAGAACTGAACCTTTGGAACACGTCAGGAAGGAGAATAGGTAGCAGACCAAGAAATAGAAAAGGTGAGATTAGAAAGATAGGAAGAAAACCATTGTAGGACCGAGTCAGAAAATCCAAGAGAATAAAGAAGGGTAGGGTGACCGACAGTGTCGAACGCCACAGAAAGATCAATATGGTGCCCAATTTTCAATATAATGTATATACTTGCATGTAGCTGGGTTTGGGTCTGAAGCCCATTAGTACTTGGCAAAAATGTAGACATTGGTGGAAAGAGTGTCTGAAGAATTCAGTGCTTAGGTGTAAGGGCTATATAAGTACATACAGTACAATGCAATACAACCTTCTGTCCTTGTTAGTTTATCAGAGACATTACATATTTATCTGGTTTGCTTACTACCGTTTTTACAATGCTATCCTCCCAGAAAGAGTGATTTCTAGAAGATTTAGAAGAATGAATTCCTTGATCACTTTTGCGCAGGAGACTCATTTCCGACGGATGAGATCATTGTTACATACAGCAGAACTTTCTGACATCAAAATGCCTTTTTTCTGACATAAGGAAATGATAGGACAAGCAGGCACACTAGTTGTTTCTGGGGGGTTGTTTCTAGGTTCCATAATCACCACCTTAGGTTAAAGTTGAAACTATATTCCATACGAGGCGGAGCTTGGTAAGAAAGTCTTCACAGTGATTGAACAGTCACCTGATGGAGAGAGAGCGTGAGAGAGAGAGAGATGTAAAAATCACTGATTTTCTCCATGCATGGGACAGAACATTAAGATGAATTCAAGAGAGAATTGGAGGAGTCGGACAGCAGTAGAAACCCAGAAGCAGGGTGGTGGGTTTGAGCAATTTCCAACATCGAAAGCGGTGCATTTGGCAGGAAACAAATCCAAGGTCCTTCCGTGGATGTTCTGCCTCTTTGGCAGATTGTCACTGAAGGGGCCGCAACCTCAGTCAATCATGGCAGAAGCCATGCTACTTGGCAAAGTGTTTTTATATGGTGGGACTCTGAACTATTGGAGACCGGTTTCAAGGCGGGGATCTCCTTATATCAGGCAGTTGTCTGCATTGAACCTTTATCTGATGCTGCATATTATTGAAATGAATCTCCTATCCTTTCATTGTAAAGTGGAACACTGCCCCTTCGTAGCTGGCTAATTGACAGCAGCAATACTAAATATAAGAGCATCCTGAATGTACCAAAAAGCAGTACAGTTATTTACTTACTACAAATCCGGCCCCTATACGAATTTCTAGATCTTGGTGAAAGTCAGGGTAAGCAGCCCAGTGAGGATGTAGGAGGAGCGCAATCATTGTGTATGGAATATGGCAAAGAAACCATATGCATATAAAGCCGATGCCAACCAGTGGAATCATGAGCCATTCCATGCCACTCGCTACTGGGAGATCCACGGGCAGAACTGGATTGGGTTGGAAGAACCATTCTGACAAGCACTATCAGGCTGCCAAATTTGGCTTGGTGTCAGTGGTGCAGCTGTTCCGGCGGAACATTTTGCACAACTTGTTGCTGCCCTGATGCACTGTGTGCCCATCTGATGCATGCATACACTGGTCATCACCTCATGGGCTAAGGCATGGTTTGGCTCCATCAGTCGCTGCTTAGCCCCACTCAGATCCCAGCTGAAGATCGGCTTCACTGCAGCATGCCCTATCGCCGACGTCTCCATGGCGACCTATGTCACCATCCTCACACAGCCAATGCCCTTCATACTGTCCTCCACGAGGTAATTTACCCCAATCTAAAATGTGTGTTTGTTCTGCAGAGTCAGTAAGAATGGCAATGGGTCAAATGCTAAGAGTCCTTCCCACTGCAGCAATCAGGGCCTTACACTGGTTCCCCATTAAACACACCATAATCTGCAAGAGCCTGCGCTTTTACAGAGAGGGTGCCTATTGGGTACAAGGACCGACATATCTTGACAACAGATTCCATTACTGGAGCCCAACAAGGATCTGCGGATCCACTTCACAATGAAACCTCTTCCCCACATCCTGCAACAGACTATGTTATGTGGCCAGTGCATTGGCTGACGTAGAGCACAGGCTCCTCTCACTCTGAATGAAGAAGAAAACCACTTGCAGTTCAGGGAGGCACTGAAGGCCCACCAATCCCGACTGGCTGGAAGACATGGGGGGATTTACAATACACTAACACAGCCACAATTGAAATCCATGAGCAATCTGAGGTAATGTACACACATACAAGACCTCAGAGGTGGATCACTGATTGTTGAGAAATGGGTTGTTGTGTGCTTGCCTCTACACTGGTCTTCTTACCTGCACTGAAGTATCTCCTAGGCCACTCCTCTTCCTTCCCATCCTTGGCACCTTGTGTTGGGGTTTGTACACCTCACAAAATACAACTAATAAATAACAAATGTCGTTGGAACAATGCCCACATTAGCCATTAGATTTGGGGGCACACCTACAAACCAATGCAATGATGCATGTAGTGTAATGTTAAGTGTTCCTATAAAGCCCAACTTCTGCCATTTTGGCAGTTCCTGTACAAACGCGGGTCGCTCGGATTCACCACGTAACCTTGTTTCACCCGTTGAGGATTTTTCAACTACTTCATTTAAGAAAACACAACCAACATATTTAAAATTGAGACTTTTCAAGACTGTCAGCGTATCTTGTAGGAATGATAATGGAGAGCATTCTGCTTTTCATGAACCGACCTCTGTTCACTTATCACAGCCCTACTTTCTCGAAACACTTGTCTGTCTTAAAAAGCTTCCTCCTTCCCTTTGTTGCCTCTCACTTCATAGCCCACTTTCCTTCCTACATGTATCCGGAACATGTGACACCTCGGCTTACCTTACAAAGTTCAGCTCAGGTGTCTATAGAAGGCCTGTAGGGCCCTTTCTTTAAGTTCCCTGCAGTGTTCAGCAAAGGTCCTGTACTGCTGACATGATCATTCGCTTTAGTAGTACAGCACGGCGCGACATTATACGCGTGTGCAGGATAACCCTGCCCGGCCAGTGGTCGGTCAGCTCTCGTACAGCACCAGAAAGAAGAGCTAGAGCCCGTGTTAGAGTAATACTTCCATGTCGCGCTCTGAAACACTTGTGTACGAGCGCAATATAAATAAATGATCATATCATATCCCCAGACCCTGAGCCTTTCATCAGGATACTTTCAATGTCCTGACCGTAGGTTAACACATTGAATGTTACAGGTACATGTTCAATAACATTAATGAATAAAAAAATATATATAGCTATGGGCTTGTCAGTGAAGGTATAGAGAGAAGTGGGGCAAGGGGGTATGAGTGGGAAAAACGGGGGGTATGTGAGTCCCTTCCCCCTGTAGGTAAGGTCAGATAAGGAAGAAACAATATTCAGGTACCTGCAAGTCAGCAAAGTGGTCGTCGGGACTGGGTCACACATCTGTGTTTTTTCCTTTTAAAATTGTCCCTTGTGTCATATAGGTTGAGGTGGATATGGGATATGGGGAGAAGCCTTTAGAAATATATAGTAGGGCTGAGGAAGAGGCAGTTCCATGTCAACCGCTTAAATGTGACTTCCTCTCATCCCATCCGTGCCTGCCAATCAGTGACACCGGCCTCTACAGAAATACCCAGAATCCC
Source organism: Ambystoma mexicanum (assembly GCF_040938575.1). Classification (NCBI taxonomy): domain Eukaryota; kingdom Metazoa; phylum Chordata; class Amphibia; order Caudata; family Ambystomatidae; genus Ambystoma; species Ambystoma mexicanum. The sequence continues at coordinate 960,197,444 of NC_090929.1, read as the reverse complement.
TCACAAACCTGGCTGCTTTTGCTTATAAATAATAATAATATAGATGTATGTAGCGCTTCTGGTCAGAGTCCTTTTTCTTCTATTTGCTGCATTAATCTCTGTCACTATTTTTACCCACTCCTGATACTCAATAATATATTGGCCTCGGGAGCATAAGGGACTGATTTGGCCTGACTGGGCTATTAAACTCCCGACTGACAGCATCATCTAATGTAATGTAAGTGGTCTTGTATCGTGCCCGGTTGCCACTATTGTTGGCCTCACTGCACTTGGCTCTGTAAGAAAAAAGGGGGTGGGGTTCCTTAGTGGGACAGTTCAAAAAGCAGATGTTCAACCTGTGGTGTAGATGGGTGCAGGTTGAACGTACCCGGCTCCTGAGTGCAACTCTGCTCTCTGTGGTTTTGGCGGAGACACTTGGGAGTATGTTATCCACAGGGAAGAGCCCAAGATCTGATAGACTATAGGACTATGGGTCTGATTAGTCATTGATTTGGGAGAATTCAACAAGGAGAGCTTAGTCGTGGATCGTTAGTGTTGATGAGCTAACAGCTAGGCTTGTGGTTGTCATGGGCAGGAAGGATTAGAGGCCTAAAATCCATTGGTCCACCAAATGAACAGTCACAGTGCATAAGAGACAGTCAGATGCTGGTATCCTTAACCTCAGCATGCTGTCAGTCAACACCGCTCCTGCTGTCGAACACGACTCAACCAAAGGATCACCTACAACACCACTATCTAGCTCTCTCTTCCTCTTCCCATCTTTTTTCCTCTTCAAACTTTTTCCATGTGTTCTTCCCCCACTGCCTCTTTGAGCAAATCTACTCACGCATGTATGTTTCTTCCTCTCCTCTCTCAAACATGTCCATCCCTGCATGTCTATTTTCATCACTTAAAATGTCGTCTTTAATTCCTCCCATCTCCTCTCTCTCAAACTCTCACTTCCTTTCTCTTTCATTGTCCATCTCTTTCCTAGCCTGTTTGTTATTTTTCCTTCTCTCCCTCTGTCTGCCTCTTTTTACCTCTTTCCTTGGATCCTTTTCTCCCCCCTCTGTGTCCATGCTTCTTCCTTACCTCACTTTCTTCTTTTTCTTTCCTTCATTCCAGCACTACTTGGAAAGCGTAATCACTTTACACTTCTTTTATCTGTCTTTTCTTTCCTACTTGTCTAAAACATTTTCTTTTTTTCCCTTCCCCACTCACTCTAAGTATGTCTCTATTCTTCACTATAGATCAGTACTTTCCTTCCTCTGTCTGCCTCTCTATCTCTCTCTCTCCCTCATTACTGTTTCCTTTCCTTATCCCTTCTTTCTTTCCATGTTCTTCTCCATCCAAATAGTCTTCTCCTCTTATTCCATCCCCACTCCCCGTAGGCTGCCACTATTTTTGTTTAGTTTTGACGCAGTGAAGTTGTGCTAGGCACATGTACGAAAAAATAACTATTGCTACAGATATTATATGTGGGCTAGCCATTTTTTTATAGTGTGTGTGGTGTGATTCATATATGCCACTGCCATGACCAGTAGCAAATCAATGTGGTGTCTAAATTACTGTCAGACCAAGTTGAACAGCTGCCATTTTTGACTGCAGCATAATTGTGTTATGATGTTGGGTTTATTAGCCATTCAGCTGCTTTTCATCTAAACTATTGTCACATTAAGGTCATTTCAAAGAATCCTTTCTTCCTAAAAGTTAATGGCTGAATACAAACCTCTTAACCAAATCTGCCATCTCCTCGTTTTTATTTTGCATACAAAATGTAAAGACTAGTAGTAAGGTGTTATTTTTGTTTTATAAACAAATCTGTTATGAATTTCACACAACTTTAAAGCGTCAAAACGGTATTGTCAAGACTATATAAATGAGGGGTGGGGTCAGATCTGGCTATAGAAAAGGCAAAATGTATGGCTTTTTCAATGCATGTTTTTACTTCTTTATTATATGTATTTTATTGTTCATTTATAAGGCGCGTAATACCAGCAAGTGGTTTCTAAGCACAGGATCGGGATTCGGGATGTTATCCATAGTGAGTGGCATATTTACCCCAAAAGAGCCTGTGAATCGCCAGGCCTTCCACTGCGAAAAAACGTAAGTCACTTCACGTGAAAGGCGCATGGTGTAATGTAGCAATCGACAACCTTTCGCTCTCCAGATGTTTTGGACTACACCTCCCATCAAACTTTGCCAACATAGTCAATAATGAGGGATCATGGGAGCTGTAGTCCATAGCATCAGACGAGTCACGGGTTGCAGGCCCTGGTGTGATGTCTCCAATGTCAGCAGGTTGTTCTCATGGCATGAGAAATTCCGAGTTCGCTCTCCACGTGTTCCGAAAAAGCGTGCCAGCCGCCACAATTCATTTCTGGCTAAACAAATCATTACCAATGAAAACTGTGGCCCGCTGACAGGATTCCTTATCAAAGATAGCGAACCTGCCAAAATAAATCTGTGTATTTAGCAAAGCGCTCGGATGTGTAATATAACAAGTAGCAAGCAGCGCAACAGTTTGCCAGCCTTCACGTCTGCTGTACAATATTTTCTTTTAACATGGTGAATACAAGTTGTGTCATGGTGTTCATGTATTTCTACCCTTAATGCCGCAGTCATGTTTTCGAATAGGCTTTCCATGTAAGACTATCGAACACATCACATCATACAACTCCTGCACAGCAAATACAAGCAATACGGTACATTTCTGACGAAGGCGTGGACTGCCTCTGCCGTCATCATTTTGCCGAATGTGGGGTCTCCTCAGGCCACGACTCGAGCGAGGGTGTCGAGGACAACCTTAATTATGGTGGAGCACGGGATACCGTTTGAAAACTACTTACACAAAGGAAGTTAGTTCATTGGGTGGTGGAAAGAGGCGAGTTTAGGGAGGGGCTGAGGGACAGGAGCGTGGCCATACACAGAGCTTGTGGGGTGCTCCTACCAAGAAGAAAATGTTAGATGCAGCAAAGCTGCGTGTGAGAACGTGTCCAGCTACATGTGTGGCAGTAAGATGACCCCCGTGGTCGAAGTGGTGCCCCTCTACTTTTTTTTTAATTCCGATAAGAAAACGTTCCAGAAAAGTGTAGGAAGAAGTTGAAACGTGCACGTCAGTGCACTGCACTGAATGTTCCCTTAAACAGCAAGTACATTTGTTTAGGGGTTTGGATGGCGTGTGTGGGGTGTGTAGCAATGGGGTTTGTGGGGAGCAGGTACAGGCAGTGCTTAAAGTGGGCCGGGGCCTGCCGGGGCTGGGCCCCAGCAGTCTCCAAAAAGTGGGACTGAGCCGGGGCCCTGCCGGGGCCCCCGTCCTACCGCAACATTGGCGGGAATCGCGGGATGCATTATCCCGTCGCGGCCGCAGCTGCGACAGGAGATGCGCCTGCAATGAAGTCAGGCATGCTGAGCCACAGCGACGCTGTGACTCGCTGCCACTTCCGTCAGTCATAGTAACTGCATCTGGTGACCCCTCGCACGAGAGGTCACCAGAGGCAGTTACTGTCCCTTTGTTTCCCCAGGTCGCTTTTAACCCTCGGCGAACCTGGGGATTCCTCGACATTTTTCGAGGTTTATGAAAGATGGCTTTGAAAGTACACATTTCAAGCCATCTTTTATAAAGCTTTGCCGACGGACAATTTTGTCCGTAGTCAAAGCTTTATAAAAGATGGCTTGAATTGTGTACTTTCAAAGCCATCTTTTATAAACCCGAAATGTTTAAAAGGCTGGCCTGAAAACTAGTCAAACCCTAGGGTATGCACACAAATATATATAAATGTTATATATTTGTGTGCGTACCTTACTATGGTTTGTGTACTTTGCAAGCCATCTTTTATAAACATAGAAATATGTTACATATTTCTACGTTTAGAAAAGATGGCTTGCATAGTACACAAACCATAGTAAGGTACGCACACAAATATATAACATTTATATATATTTGTGTGTATACCCTACGATTTGCGTACTTTTTAGGCCACGCCCCTCCCACAAGCCACGCCCCCAAATGAGGGCCCCCCCTCGATTTCTTACCCCACTTAAAGCCCTGGGTACAGGCCACCAGTGAACATCATATTTCCACTACTTCTCTTCATACACTTCTACCAATGGATGACCCCCCAAAACTAGGGTGACCAGATTTCTTTTTTTGAAAAACCCGGACGGGCCATTGAAATAGAAGTAGGACTAAAGTAAATGCACATATACCTTTAGTCCTACTTCTATGTCGCTGGCCCGTTGCGGGAGGCGGGAGGGGGTGTGCTAACCTGTACACTCATCTCATTGGAGGAGAGCGCCGGGGAGGGGAAGGGGGAGGAAATAGGGGTGGAAAAAGCACTTCACGCCCCCATTCGCGCTGGAAGAGGTGCGCCGGGACCCAATTTGGCAAAAAAGGCACCATGACCAAAACCCCGGACGGGGTTTATAAAATAAAAACCTCTTGGGACCCAGGGACGTCCGGTCACCATACCCAAAACCTTTCATCACCAGGGACACAGGCATTTTCACGAGAGATTGACGTAGGTAATGGTATGGTAATTGTTTATTTATAACGCGCTTAATACCCAGAGGTTTCTAAGTATGGACCCGGGGATCGCACCTGTGTTTCTCCGTGTGGTCTTGCTTCCAAGGCCAGCACGTTGCCCCTGAGCTATCCTCCCTAGACTGATTCAGTTCCTGGTTGGCACGTAGACTTGGCTTCCTGCTTAGGTTTGATGCTGCTGGCTAGGCCTAAACGACTGAGCGTGGGCTCCATTCATTTCTAAGCAGATTGCAATCAATCAAATTATTGGTTCTAATAATATACATAAAACTGAACATACAAAAAACATTTAAGTAATACCAATCCAACCAGTTCACCGTATTAAACTCCATTGTAAATATCATCTTCCAGCTTCAGCTTTCATTCCAGTAAATGCAACTCCCAGTAGTTTTTCATTGTTTATTTATGTGGTTAATTATACCACTGTTTGAATCTTCCCTCCAGTTTAATCCTATTCTAGGTGGCACAAACCACTATTTTAGTTAAGGGGAAACTAGTTTGCATAGACCTCTGTCTAAATTGTACTGCTAAGAACTTTTGACTCGACGGATGGATGGGACCCCGCGCTAAAATGCTTATCACCTCCCACACACACTGAATTTCAAGGGCTTTCTTGTGAAAAATCAGATCCCGCCCATCCCTCCCGTAACAAAAGTGTTTTCACTGAATTTGAAGGGTTTTGTGATGCTATTGATTCTTTGGGGCCCACTAGCCATGCACTTTGGCCCTGGTCACTGAGCACGTTGCACCAATGATTTAAAAGGAGGTGAGGACACTGCCAGGGACTTCAGCTGTCCCCACAGTCCATGATGCTCCATATATACAAATGCACAGAACAACTTAGCTGGTGGGCTCATAGTCCAATTATTAAAAAAACACCATATCCCCCGGCCTAGTATTTCAAATCCAACCTGCAGGGTTTAAAAACTATAACCAACGCCCAGTGGTGGAATTGATTATACTCCTTTATTCCCATAATAATGCAGACTATTCCCATCCTTGCGGTAACGTAATGATTGCCGATTCCCACGGTAATCTAACGTTTGCCGATTCGTGTGGTAATAGGAAAAAGCTTGAAAAATAAAAAAAGTCTTCCCTGACACCATGTGCTGTCCTCTTCTTTTATTGGTTCCCCCACTCTACTCTCTTGTATTTTACCTCCCTGATTAGCTCTTCTTACCTGCCAGTTTGTGTGACACATTTTCTGTTGTGAGCGCGCCTTGTTATGTCCGCGGCAGAATCTCGTGAGATTCCGGCAGGATTCCCCCAATAAGCTGAACAATTTCTTCAACAAACGGGGTAACCAGCCCACCCTAAACTCTCCCGTTGCTCACAGGATCCTCTTTCCCCTCACCGCCTGCAGCTTAATATGAATGCACTCCTTTTCCACCTCCAAATATAATTTTGAGCCTTTTTAATTGTTGGCTTTCCCTGGGTGTCCCTTAGAAATCGCTTGCCTGGAGCAAACACAAATGCAGACTTTCATTTCTGAAAAGGCTCTCTGGCTCTCTGATGCACAGCACCATGGGAGATATATTGTTTTTTGGGAGCAGGGGATACCCCGTTCTCCATCGAATATTTTAAAGCTGTTGGACAGATTTACTCCAAAGCACCATTCTGTGAAGCTTTGTGCCCAAGTTGTTTCTTATTTGTTGGAAATAAGTTCAGTAGTTTTATCAGTAAGGGACTGATTTACACACATGTTTTAACGTGGGTCAGTCTCATTGAAAACATTTGTGTAAATCAGGCCCTAAGAGTGTTCAATCAATTCACTTTTCTATTTGTAAAATTAAATGGGACAAGGCCGAAAACAGTGTTTTTTTCTTCTTATAACTTTTCAACTTTTGACAAATTTTCCCTGCATTTCCAGCTTGGAGAGTGGGAGAACACATTTTTGGGGAAAGAGTCATCCAAATCCATCCAGAGAAGTTTATATATATAAGTGAATATATATATATATATATTCACACTAGTCAAAGAAGGGGCTACATTTCCTAAATTGTTTTCATGCAAGTGATAGTTTGTGCCATTTTCATCCGGAATTCACACATTCAGATGCACTTCCCCCCTGTGCACAATTGGACATAAGAGAGCTTTGGAGAGACAGGTTGCAAAGATTTCGAAAGTGTACCCCAAATCACAAATGGAACATGTGCAGGAAGATGCAGAACGCATGAAAGGGTCAATAAATCAATCAGTCAAACATGCATTCATTTCAACGGGCAGAAAGTGTTAATAGAACCTCACAAACAGTACATTATTGTTATTGTTGTTATTATTATTAAATTTGTATAATGTGCTACACGCCTGTAGGTCTCAGCGCGCAACAAAGATACAAAACAAGCAAACAATGCAAATAAAAAATAAAGCAAAAGAAGCAGAGTCCATGCTCCATAACCGGCAGTGCTGCTAAACAGCAAATTCAACAACTATCTTCAAATCAGATGGAACTCTTGACAAGGCATTACAGGTGGACAAAAACGATGGCAGATTACTTTTACCTCGGCCCACCAGTATACAGTCCCTGCCACTCTGGGAGCACCACTGATCTATCGTAATCCTTTGGAAGATCGTCAAATCAGACATTCTCACAGCAATGGGTCCAGTCTTTTGATGTAGCCAGGCCAACACCTTGTTCCTCAGGGCACCCCTACGTTCATGACCCAATGGCGTATCAACATTGGTGATGTTAACATTTCCCTTGTCCATAACACTCTTCTTCGTGGATTCTTCAGCAATTGAGGGCATGAAAGTGTTGCCAATACACAAGCTTCTGGGAAGGCAATATTTAAGATTATTGATATTCTAGTGGATTCTTGAGTCCCCGCTTATACTTGATCATGCGGGGTTGACATGGATGATTGGACATGCTGACCAGCTGTGATGGGAATATCGGGAAGGAGTACATACAGATTGAATAATACTTTTTGCTGTTCAATAGTTGTGTTGTCCAGAAGCTGTGTTATGTTCTCCAGCTCAAACGTTGTCTGATAAGAGTTGTCCCTGGTATTTCTAATAATGACACCCTTCCCATCCCCCCGGAGATGATTTGTATCTAAGGGAGCCAAGTGGCTCAAGTTACATTGGATTATTTGGGAATCCTGATTAGTAACGACTTGGGAGGACTGATTGTTCTAGTTTGTGGGCTGATGATAGTGACAGGATTTGTCTGCCTTCTATGGCTGGAATTGCACTGCCAATGTGTCTGTTTTACCTTTCCTGTAACTTTTTGCATAAATTAAGCTCACCAGTAATCTTTTCCCTTAGTATGTGCCCATTGAATAGGGCTGATCTGGTTGTAGTGGGAGGTCTATATATCTCGTTCTTCCAAAAGATCAGAGGGAGACTGCACAAGGGGTTTCACCATAGTTATCGCCGTATTTCCTGATATTGATTGAGCAGAGACTATTACAGCCATGTCTGCGGCAGACGGAGGTGACCTTGCAATATCAAACCCTCGGACATGGTTTTCGATGGTACCACTCTCAAGAGGGCACCCCGTTGCTTCAATACCAGTAGTCAGCTCATAGGATGGTTTACTAGTGCTTAATAAGGAGGCTCTGAAACAGCTGGAGTCCTCCTCATCAACAGAGAAGGGAGATCTCAAGTGATTCAGCCGCTGCTTCCTTCGGGCAGCCAGCGCCATTACTTCCGATAGGCGATTGTTCATAGGCTGCGGGGGTCGTACATGTGGCCATCGATAAATTAGATGCATTACTAGCTTTTCTCGTTTTGGGCCTTGTGAGAGACATAGTCCAAAAAATAAAGAGTTCGAAGGGGTTAGTGTTTATTAAAAGCCTGATACATAATAGACGACTTGCATAATCCCTAGATACCTTTCTCAGTAGCCTTGCTCAAGAGGCAACCGGTTTACCCAAAGAGTATTCAAAGACGCGGAACCAGCCCAAACAAATCCGTCGATACACAGATGCGTAGGCCACAGAATACTGGCAGGAAGCTGCGCTACAACACCACAACAACCCGACTCACGCTAATGGAGCAGCAACGGTAGTAACGGGATGGCCCAGGAGGCAGAGGCGTCCCGCAGGGGAATCCGGCCACTAGAGACACTGGGAGTGGTAACAGCCTTCAGCCTTCAAACACACAGGAGAGGAAGCCCAGACTATTGCCAGTCAGCGGCCAACAAGCCGCACCGGAGCGAGCACTTAGACATGACCACGCACCCATGCTTCCGTCAGCTGTTGCCGAAGGTCAACGTTCCATCATATTATACTGTTGCACAATATCATATGGCAAATCAACATAACATGTCAAAAAGACGTATTATTATAACTTGATTGCCAAACTCATTTATTACCATAAGACACAAGCTTTTACTAAGTACATTGAATGTGTTATTATATGAAGATTTTTAGTAGCCTTTTTTTAATGCACAATTATTATAATACCAGAACATATCATAAAGTGCGTTGGTAATGCTATTGTTTGTATCCGAGAAGCAATCAAATGTTTATGTACACAGACAAATCCATCAAACTATTAGCATAGAGAAAAATCACAAAACATCATCTCAATAAATCAGTATAATCACAAGTCATAAAACATTGCAATAATCTTGATGCAAATCGCCACTGCCCTGAGAAACTCTCTCCATAAAACAAATGTACCCTTGTAGATTTCTCAAGTGCTGCTAGACAGCAGAAATACCACTGAAGCCACTCCATTATTATCTGAAGAATCTCTCTCCTCGCAAGAGCTCTCGCTAGCGAGGCTTGAGATCCCAGCCGGTCGCACGACCGTCCGCTAATGACGCGTGTGAAAGGCTGCCCGGCTGCGCCTAGAATTGCGAGCCCCTGCGCACAGATCATACTGTTCCTGCAAAGAGACATAGGGGACAGAGTAGTGCAGAGTGTATTCTGGTTTCTATTGTGGCCCTGCAGAATGTCTATAGGCATTCCAGAAAGGGGGATGGGCAGATCTTTTCCAGTCCGTGCTGCCCAGTTGTGGAACTCTCTCCCTGAGAACCTAAGGCAGGAAATGAACCTTTTACGTTTCAGGAAAATGTTGAAAACAACTATCTTCAAATAAATCTATCCCTTCTTACCTGACATCACCTGCTGTCTCATTTCTCGCCCGATGTTTTAGCTGTTGTTCCTGTGTTTATGTGCGCCCGGATGCCTGCGGGCTGCCGGTGCGTTAGACATAAATAAATACACACATAAATAAATAAATAAAAACGTTGCCTTCCCACTTGCCATGTATAGCATGCAATTGATGGGGAATTGAGTCATTTGGTTTATCTTCTTTTATTTTCTCCGCAGATACTCAGGGATTCCATGTAGTTGTAACACAATGAGTAGGTCTTTTCAGACCCTGCCAAGCACTTAATTCTTCAAGCAGGATGGCAGCAGTTTTATCCTCTGTTCCTCCCCCGACTCTCCACCCCTTCATTTAGATCCTTGAAATAGGGATAGCCATGCTTTTTTCTTTTTTGTACATTTCACTATGACAGTCCCTTTAGGGGCTCATCACAGTTAAATGCTCTCCCAACTGTCATGTGGGAGCTAGAACCCTATCATACATGTACATATCAAGGGGGTTGGCCAGTGCATAATTTGTGCTGCGCTACTCCTGAGTAATTCACCCATCACCTTTGCTAATAAAGCGGCCTACACCTTCTGCAGTTTTTTGCTGTGACAGAGCTTAGTGCTGTGCTTGCTCAAAAGGCTCTGGAGGGGAAAAAGTGCAAGCATAAATGCTTTGCAGTTGGAAGAACCTGCCTCCACTTGGTCTGTATTTGGAAATGCACCAAATCAAGAACTTAGCCTATACGAAACAATAGAGATGCCTGTGTAGGTCAATAGAGATGCCCGTCTAGGTCAATGGAGAACCCCCTCTAGGTCAATAGAGATGCCCCTCTAGGTCAATAGAGATGCCCGTCAAGGTCAATAGAGATGCCTGTGTAGGTCAATAGAGATGCCCATGTAGGTCAATGGAGATGACCATCTAGGTCAATAGAGATGCCCCTGCAGGTCAATGGAGATGCCCGTTTAGGTCAATAGAGATGCCTGTGTAGGTCAATAGAGATGCCTATGTAGGTCAATGGAGATGCCCGTCTAGGTCAATAGAGATGCCTATGTAGGTCAATAGAGATGCCTATGTAGGTCAATAGAGATGCCCCTCTAGGTCAATAGAGATGCCTGTGTAGGTCAATAGAGATGCCCGTCTAGGTCAATAGAGATGCCTGTGTTGGTCAATAGAGATGCCCATGTTGGTCAATAGAGAGGTCCGTGTAGGTCAACAGAGATGCCCGTCTAGGTCACTAGAGATGCCCATGTAGGTCAATGCAGATGCCCCTCTAGGTCAATAGAGATGCCCGTCTAGGTCAATGGAGATGCCCGTGTAGGTCAACAGAGATGCCCATGTAGGTCCATGGAGATGCCCGTCTAGGTCAATAGAGATGCCCATGTAGGTCAATGGAGATGCCCATCTAGTTCAATGGATATGCCCGTCTAGGTCACTAGAGATGCCCATGTAGGTCAACGGAGATGCCCATGTAGGTCAACTGAGATGCCCGTCTAGGTCAATAGAGATGCCCAGGTAGGTCAATGGAGATGCCTGTCTAGGTCAATAGAGATGCCCATGCAGGTGAATGGAGATTCCTGTCCAGGTCAACAGAGATGCCCCTCTGGGTCAATGGATATGCCCATCTAGGTCAATAGAGAAAGATGCCTATGTAGGTCTGAGCATTTTTAGGCAGTATATGAAGATGATGATTAAAATAAAGGATCAGACACTGCTGATAATGAAGCCTCAGAAAATAAGGCTGATTATTTAAAGATTGAAGGAGCAAAATGTGAATTGATTCTTAGTTGTTGTATTCTCATTTTCTTCGCTGTTCTTTCTTAAAACGAGTTCTCGCTATAGCCGCTTAACTCCATGGAGGGCTATATTCAGAGGACATGAACTCGCTCTTTGTAGTATTCATAGTTTCTTCTACTTTCAATTCACTTGAATTTTGCTTGGTTCTTAGTCACTGACACAAACCAAGAGATGCTAGTTGTCCTAGAATTCAGCATCTTATAGCTATATTTTAACTGAAATAAATACAGTTGAACATATTTGAAAGGAACTTCCTTTAGTACATTCATAATTATTGTTTCGATAAACTATACTTTTAGGTTTCGTAAGTATTTCAAACATTTTAATTTTAAGAACAAAGTTTTAAGTAATTGATTTAATGCGATGAAAGTAACAACCTATATTTAATTGCTCAGAGAATTAGAATTGCATATATAATTCAACTTTTCCCCATTTCATTTTTTTTCTGAAAAAAAATCTTTATTTCCCCTGGCTTCATCATTTCTAACATTGTACGTCCTTTGCCATGCCACATTTTAAAAAGATCAGTTAATCGCTGTTGCCTTTTCAGGTGGCCTTTTATGGCTTTTAGTGTACTGCCCACGCGTTAAGCAATACTACAGAATGGCCCTTTAATGCCCTGCACCAGTAGACAATATATAGAAATATGTATGGGTGACTATCAGCTATGGGGAAATATTCCAGCAAGGTGTTCTGAGTCTCATCTGATAGAGGGCGAGAGCAAAGCCCGAGCTGTATGTGATGTGACTGTGAACCCCGAGATGGAAAAGCCCAAACTGTATACGATGTGACTGTGAACCCAAAGGTGAAAAAGTCTGAGCTGTATATGATGCCACTGTGAACCCCGAGCTGAAAAAGCCTGAGCTGTATATGATGTGACTGTGAACCCTGAGGTGAAAAAGCCAGAGCTGTATATGATGTGACTGTGAACCCTGAGGTGAACAAGCCTGAGCTGAATATGATGTGACTGTGAACCCCGAGGTAAAAAAGCCCGAGCTGTATATGATGTGACTTTGAACCCCAAGGTGAAAAAGCCTGAGCTGTATATGATGTGACTGTGAACCTCGAGGTGAAAAAGCCTGGGCTGTATATGATGTGAACCCTGAGGTGAAAAAGTTCGAGCTGTATATGATGTGACTGTGAACCCTGAGGTGAAAAAGCCTGAGTTGTATATGATGTGACTGTGAACCCCGAGGTGAAAAAGCCTGTGCTGTATATGATGTGACTGTGAACACTCGGGTGAAAATGCCTGAGCTGTATATGGTGTGACTGTGAACCCAGAGGTGAAAAAGCCTGTGCTGTATATGATGTGATTGTGAACCCCGAGGTGAAAAAGCCTGATCTCTATATGATGTGACTGTGAACCACGCAGTGAAAATGCCCAAGCTGTATATGATGTGACTGTGAAAACTGAAGTGAAAAAGCTCGAGCTGTATATGATGTGACTGAACCCCGAGGTGAAAAAGGCAAAGCTGTATATGATGTGACTGTGAAAACTGAGGTGAAAAAGCTCGAGCTGTATATGATGTGACTGTGAACCCTGAGGTGAAAAAGCCCAAGCTATATATGATGTGCCTGTGAACCCGAGGGAAAAAAGCCTGAGCTGTATGTGATGTGACTGTGAACCCCGAGGTGAAATATATCCCATTCCTTTTTAGTCACTCATGTTTAATTGTATGTTGTATATGGATGTCATTAATCACCTGCTGCAGCCTCCAAGCACATTGAGCTGGCTCATAATGGGGGCCATGACCGGAAGGTCCATTCCTCAAATAGACCCTGGTTTCCTGATATGTGGCGTGGCCTGTCTGGGTAATTATACAAGGGCTCATATCATGTGTTTACATTGCGGAGCTCCTCATCCAGTGTGCTGGCGGGAGAGTCATGCAATACTGATTCTGCTGTAAATCCTGAAGTCGGTGCAGCGCAGGTCAGTGAGTGTGACACGGCGGTAGAGAATTATGACTTTCACTTTTCCTGGTGACATCATTGATATTTCATGGGCTCGATTGATGTGGTTGCGCTCAGTGGAACCCAAATACAATAAGGCTATTGACACCGTTTGATGCCCCTGGCTGTCATACGTTGCTCTCCTTGCCTCTTACACAGCACTTGCATCCTAACTCTCAGTTTCTCCCCTACCGAAATCTATCAACTGAAACTCCCGCCATGCTCTGAAAGTGCTCCATGCACTGTAGGCCCCTTGGAATTACACATTCAACTCATCTCTTTCTCCCTCCTGGCTCCGCTCTCGGTTTTAATTGATCCACAGTTGTAGGAATGGCTTCCTGGTAGGCTTGTGCTGCTGGAGAAATAGCCACAGAAACAGCCCATGCACAGTAGCTAATACTGGAATGAATACTTAGAAGGACTTAAAGATAGCATAGGGTTGAAAGGGGAGAACACACCCTGCCCAATTTGAGTACAATAATTGGCAGCGTAAGTAGGCTTGGAATGCATCTAGATAACCAGAGTTATTGGCCTCTGAGTTTCGTCTGAGTGCCTCTGCTTCAAGCACACCTTTGTCTCTTCACTATTAAAAACACCTACTCTGGATCAATTGGGCGAGGGAATTATTGCTCCATTTCCACAATGATTCAAGGGAGGGGAAACAAAACAAGTACAGACATTTGTTGAAGGCAACCACTTTGTACATCCTTTCCATGTTGTGTTATGGGCTAATTTGTGAAACAAGATGGTGCTGGTGGCCAGACAGTGAATGAACTGAAGCTGGCAACAGATGACCTTTGAACCCGTGGTGCATCCTCATAGTGCACTCCTGCATTAACCAGGGGAAATCTGGTGAGACCATCATCGCATGCCCTTCTGTTCCCAAGAACATTTTACGGGGAAACACTTGAAACCATGCACTAAAGTCAGAAAAATAGGAAAAGACGCACTCACATAATAATAGGACACAATCGCCTTGCACGGCACATCTGAGAAGCAAGCAGGGGCCATGCACATAACTGCTCCTCCCTAACACCTTGGTCCACAGAGCTACGTGATTTTATCGAACCAAAACGTTTGACTCCCAAAAGTCTGTATTTATTTATTTATTTATTTTCAATTTTCCGCAAAATATATATGTGGGGGGTGACCCCCCACAACCACCCCACCTTACCCCTATATAATTTTTTATTCACTTTACCCCTACCCCACATATATATATGCGGAAAATTGGGGTTCAAACTTTTGGGGTTCGAACTTTTGGGAGCAGGTAATTTTGTACAATACCTTCCATACATTCTACATTCTCCAGCCTACTGGGCACTGGGTGATCTGCTCCCCACTGTTTCCTCCCCTGCTTGCTTGTAGATGCCTTGCTGCCAAATTGCTTGCCCTCCCACTGCCCCGTTGTTAGCTTCCTGCTCCCTTGTATCTCTGCTTCCCTCACTGGGTTCTTCCCCCTATGATTGGAAATCACACCATTGCTTCTCGAAGCTAGGTCTGCCCTCAATAAATACTCAAATTATAATAATAAAAATATTCGTTCCTTTCACCAAGAGGTGCTATCTGCTGACTACATACACACAATTGGTTTCTTTCTGGCAGCCGAGGCCTGCATATTCAACTGAAATAAATGATGGGAACTGTGCAAAACTATACAATATGATTAACAAGTCACTGTGTGTGTGTGTGTGTGTCTTTCATGAAAGTTTTTGAAAGGTTTTCATATTTATTTTTGACATGTCTACGTTTGGAGTAATCTCCAAAGTCCTTGCAAACCTAATGTGCCAGTCCATCTTTTTTATACTTGATAGAGAAGAAGGCCTTGTTTGCCCCCTCCACTGAAGTTAGATGTGCTGTATGCCATTGTTACATCGAAGTGAAATACTCTGTAGTCATTCACTTAGATGCAATCACTCTGTGGTAACATCATTTAGATAGGTATGTTTGGGGGTAATGGCAGTAAGTGGGGTGGGAATAGTAGAGGCGTCTGTGGCGGGTGGGTAGTGGGATATTGGGGAAACCCCCATTATAAAAAGAAAAAAAAACATAAAAAGCCACAAAGCAATTGCATCCAAGTGAATTGCCAGCAAGTAATTAGCTTCGATGTAACAACGTGCAATCAGAGGTGCTGTGCGCTATATTTGCTGTTAGATCCTTATCCTCCAGGAGTAGCATCTGCTGAGCAGGTGAAGGTCCTTTACTCAGGAGCTACCTCTAGCATCTGCTTCTCAACCATGTCGATTTCTATGCTCATTGTTAGGCCGCTCATTAGATGCAGTTCTTTCTGAGACTCTTGTGCCTGTTTCTCAATCAATTGTTCCAGCACTTTCCCGCCACGTGGGAAATGCAGTGTTACTCTAATTGCCTGGCAAGTACATGAAGTGTTTCTCAGAGCTGTGTCACATTTAGTGAAATGACACTGTCCTGCCGTTCAGGTGTGCACACTTTCCTGGAGTCGGGATGCGTGTTGATTCATACACAATCTCACTTTAACAGGGGCATGTAGTGAAGAAGTCATGTTCTCTTTGCCCATCCCGGCATCTTCACCCACCCACAAGGCATACATTAGTTCGATCCACGAGCAGATTTCTAGATTAGCAATCCAATCTATTTGATGATAAACAATTTATTGTACTGTCGTGATTTTCGGTGACACAGGAAAATGTTCCGTGCCTGGCCCGGTAATGCCCTCTCCTGCTTAGGGAATATTGCTTAATTATATATAACCTTTACCATATTTTCTCCTTATTCATTTCTTCTTTTTCAAGAGCTCATCATCAGCTCTTTCTCTCGTTCATAAATGCAGTTTCCCTTCTGCATCACTCTATTTTCTTTTATCCCTGCATCTCATCTCATTTTTCGTGTACCTTATTTTTCGCTTCATCTTCTGCTGTCTCCTATGTTTTCTATCCATTCCCCATTGCTTGATCACTTTTAATTGTTCTTAATTTGTAACTGTCTCCTCCAGTCTCCTTATCTTTCTTGTTTTCACTGCACTGCCTCAGTTTCATTTTGTGTACCTGCATTCTCTCACTTGGTCTCCTTCGTTCTCCCTTTCCTTTCTTTCTTCACTTTTCTTGTTTCTCCATTCACTTATTCGATCTCCTTTTGTCTGTCTTTTCCCCTCTTCCCCTTTACCTTAGCTCCCTTTATTGTACTCATCCTCTCAATTGTTTGCCCTTTATCGCTGTATATTGTTAGTTTTGGGCTGTTATGTGGCAGCACCACCTATAAGCCAGAACGATTGCATTAGAGAACAAATAGGGAGAAATGGCAATTGAAGAGGGACTCAAAGCTCGAAGGTGTTGTTTGGTTAGTTGCCCACCCATTGACTGCCAATGGACATGCTAATCTCTATGGCCATTCCCACCCAGTTCTTGCCCCTCCTACCCAAACACCTCCTCATGGGGACTCTTTGAGCTCCCTTCAATCAAGCATTACCATCAAACTTTGCACTCAAAGTGCTTGCCTGTGTTTTTTCAAAGCAGTCTTCTGAGAGTTAATGGCTTAATTGGGGCTGTAAAGACGCTACTGGTATAATAAAAATGCCTTAACCGGATCTGTTTTCAGCCACTCGAATTATAAGCACTATGCATGCCTTCACTGGAGTCCTGTTAAAAACAAGAATTGGCAAAGCCAACAGTATTGCTTATGCTTATAAGCATTAGGTTTTTGCCAGGCACTGCTATTGGATGTCCACGTACTCACATCATTTTGCATCTGCTACCATCAATGGCCAATTAATACTGCTAAGTCATTGCCGAGCAAGTGCCTTTCCCATGCCTACACAAAAGCCCAAACTGTTGGCATTGCCAATGCTTGTTTCTTCTGCTCTCTATCTCCTTATCCCTTTTGCTTGTAACTAATTGTTCACGTTGTCTCCTTTCATATCCCAATCTTTTCTTTCTTCTTCGAATTTCCTTGTTTCCCTTCCTTGGGCATACTTTCTTGCTATATCTGCGCTCCGCGTATCTTTTCATCCTGCTCTCCATGTCCTCAACTCTGTTTCGTGTACCTACTTTCTAACTTTCACTCCTTTCTCCTATATGTGTTTCTGTTCTCCATCTTCTCTTAAACACCTTTCTCCCTATCTTTCCCATATGAGCTCCATCTACTCGGCTCTGCTTCTAGCATCTACATTCTCCCACTTTGTCGGCTCCAGGCTTCCCATCTTTTCTTCCTGGTTACCATGTCCTTAACTCCTTCTCCTGTACCTACTTTCTAACTTTCTCTACAGCACCCTTCTTTCTGCTCTTATCTCCTTGTCTCCCTGTCTTGTAGATGTTTTTTCTCCTCCCATGTTCCTTTCTCTCTGTCTTCCCTTATGATCTCCATCACCCTGCATGACTTTTTAGTGTCTACATTCTTTCATTTCTTCACCTCGTGACTTCCTATCACTTCTTCCTGCTCTCCATGTCCTCAAATCTCTTCCTTGTACCTGTGTTCCAATGTTCTCTCGTTTCCCCATCTTTGCTTTCTACCCCCATCTTTTTCCTCCCTTTCTTGTACTGTGCCTCGCCTTCGCCTTCCTCACCATCTTCGCCCTCTTTGCCCCATTGCCTCATCCCCACCTTGTGCTGTGTGCATTCACCCAAGCGGATGCTTCCTGGCTTCCCATCTCTTCTGGCTGCTCTTCATGGCCTCAAATCGATTTCTTGTACCTACTTTTTAACCTTTTCACCTTTCTCAGTCTTTTTTTGTTGCTCTCCATCTCCTCATCCCTCTTTCATGTAGATCCGTTGTCTCCCCATCGCCCTTCTACCCATTGCCTTATCTCTCTTTCCAGAGTTGACTTTCTCCCACTGTGTCGCCTCTTTTCTTCCTGCACTCCCCGCACTCATCTGCACAGCGTGAAACATTCCTTCTCTCACTCCCAATTTTTCGTGTTGTTCTCCCTCTCCTCCTCTCCCTATCTCGCACATACTTCCCCGCGCGCCTCTTTCGCCCTCTTTGTCCCTGGATTAGACGGTAACTGGTTGATAATGAATTGGAAGCAGGCGCTCTCTTCACACGAGTCATTTCTCTTTCTTTTATGTACCCCCGGGATTAAAGCTTCCTTGAGTTCAGGCTTGACTGGGAATGTTTATCAAGTTTATGACTACTGTTAGAAAGGCTTTTAGACACAGCTCCATGCCCTCTTCTGTAAGGGCCGAAGTAAACTGAGAGGGGGCAGATACGGTTATCTTTGGTTTTGCACCAATTAAAACCAGGAGACTGTTTATGGCGCCCTGAGGTGATGGGGGTCCCCATTAGGCCAGCTTTGATCTTTTCCTTCCACTAAAGTTAACATTTCTTGAACGACGACTTTCACGAGTTTCCTACAGGATGTTATATATTGCCGACGAGTCCCCAAGCTGCGGTCTTCTTTACGGCAAGCAGCTGCTGGCCATGCAGATAATTGCTTGTTTGTACTCTCCGTGTTTCCATTGTATTTCAAGCATTGTTTATTTTTTTTATTTTTTTAACAACGTGTAAAGAAAGGAATGTATGTATGCCCTGTGACATGGCACAGTGAATATTTGATTTTCTTTTCTTATTAATCTCAGAAATATTAAGTTTGGAAAATAGATTTATGGGGGAGCGTTGTAAAATATGTAAAACCTAATTTAGATATCTCATCCCCTATCAAACGAGTCTTACACGCAATAATTGTATCAACAAAGCAGTAATTTGGGGTATTGGCATCCATTTTGGATTCTGTTTGGCGGGCGATTGATCGTGACTTTGTAGACTGCCTTCGGCAGCAGTCCTTCTTAAATTGCAATTTAGGTAAGAGGAGAGTTCCGCATCAGAACACATAGGATCCCAGGGGGCACTGCCGGTAAGATGCGGAACGGCCTGGTAAGATGGGAGAAATGGGGAAAATGGGGCCAATGATGACTCTGCTTTCCCCATTGTGCCAGACGTCCGAATCACAGTCTATGTGCCTTCTAGACTAACAGAAACCCTTAAGATATTATGGTCAAAGGAGGCAACCTGTTACATCAGGACCATGATTTTCTATGCCATTACTTAATAGGTGGAGAAAGCCATTGGTGTCGATGTACCTAGCTCAGCCGTGGTTCCTTATAAAACGCCTTCAACTTCTTCTGCAGAATGTAGCCGCTAGGGCTTGTTGCGCCCCTACTATGGGGCTCACATGACCCCTCTGCACAGACAACTCCACTGGCTTCCAGTGGAGCAGCGGGTTTTGCTTAAGTCACTCTGGTTTGCCCATCGTGCCTTCTCTGGCACAGGGGCAGAATATCTTCAAAATACATTCTTAAGAAATGTGCCATCTTGCTGCTTGCGCTCTCAGTCAGCTTACGTATTGGCAGTGTCCCGAGTTAGACTTTCCCGTGTTGGTGGCCGGGCCTTCTCGGTGGCCGCCGCTAAAGCATGGAACGCCTTGCCTGCTGCCCTCCGCACCACTGGGGACTATCTTGTATTCTGTGGCCGTCTGAAAACTCCCCTCTTCTAGTTCCCCCGTAACATGCTTTAACGGCCAGTGCCATGATGTCTCTGGCGTACGTGCGCTCTAGAAATTCTGATAACATAACATGTCTTAATGCTCCAGCTGAGGTTACCAATCAGCCCGCATTCGTTGAGAAGCACTTGCACTGTGCTTGCGAGAAAGGCGTATGCACTTGTGGTGTGGCTTACACATTTCTGACTGCAAAAACCATCCTGCCACCAGGTTATCACAGTGGAAAGGATGGCAGGTAGAGGTCTGCTAATGTGCGACAGCACGTAAAATGTTCCCGTCGATAGCCTACAATAAATGTTAAGAATTCCAGGGGAGCTTTGTTTATGGGGCAGAATGTGTACCCCTATTTATAGGAGTTAAAGACTGAGGTTGTGAGGCCTCTGTTCCTGACTGTGGCTGTTATGACTAATTGCTAATGTCAGTAACGTTACAGTTAGTATTGTTAGCAGTGCGAATAGTTAGTCATGTTAAGGTTGCCAACACCCTGCACTATGCTATAGATCTGCTAGGTTTCTCTGCTAGGTCTCCCTACATAATCCTACAGGGCCAGTTCACAGCTGGAGGAAGGAGAACATGATACACCATTGCTATATAGCAGGAGAAAGATGGCTGCTAGCAGACGCTGTACTGCTGGATTCTTATGAATGTGTTTTTGAGTGCTCAACCAGTGCTTTAACGTATAGTGTGCTGGGCATTTTCTCGAAAACCCCCGCCTCAACAGTTGCTGTGATCGCCACATTTGAGCCACACCCATTGTGGCTGATTGAAATGATGTTGGTATCTTGGGGGATGCCATTCTATTCCACTCCTTCAGAAGGACCTCCTGTTGCAGCTCCCAGGGTGCCTCAATCCTTCCACCCGGGAAAAATTATCATTTCAGCCCAGGAAATATAGGCCTATTTGTCTTTTCCTAGGCCTCAGATCCCATACAGAAAAAGAACAACCTCGTCTCAGTGCCGCCCATGATTTGAAGAAGTCGTTTTTTGGTGGTGAGAGTAATCAAAGAGCTGAACTGTTGTGGCGTGTGGCTATCCAGAGCTGCTTTTAAAGTCTGTCACCTTAGAAGGCCATTGTCTTTGTGCTGTATTGTTTCTTGGAGGTTAGGAGATGTTATGTAAATGAATCAGGTGAGTCAGCCTTCCTGCAGGGAAAGTCTTGGGACTTGGCCTTTTGGACCAACCTTCCAATGGTAGTATTTTCTTTTTGCCACACTTTCTGCATGTAGATCATTCCTGCACTGCTGTTATTATATGGTATTAATACTTATATGGGATTGCTTCCAATGGGGCAACACTTCCATTGAAGGCCGGCATTCCTTAACCGACGTTATTGTTTGTACAAAGCATAGTTATAATGGGTTGTACAATGGTCCAGTGCAGCACATTTATAGGCAATATCTTTGTGCAAGGAAGGTGCAGTCATATTTAACTGGCAAATTACTATCTAGAAAGTCTCACTAACTTCACACACATCATTTGGAAAGGAGACCAGATTAACAGTGTAGGAAACGGGTCAGAGCCAAAGAGAGAGAGCTGAGCTCCAGCAAAGTTTGTCTGGCTAGCTCGGCCTTGAGGCCCTATCGCCCACAACTATGCTAGCCCAGCAATCCCCTAAATCCACTCTAGAGCGGCAGGCTTCGCAAGACTCCTACAAGCAGAAGCAATACAAGCTCTGTGCACTAACAGCCCAAGCCTCAAGTCCTTTGGATAAGCTGTCCCTCTGGCTATATATGGCTTGGTTTACACACATGTTTTTGTTAGGATAAGTATTGAGACAAAATAAAAGAGCAGAGAGGATAATTTACATTACTTGGTCAAAACGCGTTTAGGCTGAATCACTATCATAGACATACTTCAAATATAAAATGTGGTCATTATGAGGTACCCAAAATGCACTTTGAATGTATGCAAATTGCCAGGGTTGGGTTCCATGAAGAGATAGGGTGCTTCCCCACTCAAGTAACCGACCACCCCCACAAAGGAGAGGTTGTTCACAGAGTACATTTTTCCCATTTCTGCCACTGGAGATTACCATCACTACTGCCATTAACAACAGTGTGAGTCTCACATGTCTTGAAATAGAGCCAATGAAATCAGTACAATCCTAATGACAATAAACGCGGCTGTGGTAGTGGGTAGGGCCTACGCTGATTCATTTCGGAAATTCGGGAGAAACGAATTCGCTGTGAGAATGTATGGGTGACATCCAGATGTTGTGAACTGCTGATGTTGAGGTGCTGATGCATCCTTGACTCACCTCCATAAATAACGCGCAGCTGTTCAGTTTCCAAATGCATTTTTGTCAACGATGAATGACTGCTGAGATCAGCTCATTAACACGTGATGCTGTAGGGATGTCATTACTTGAGGGTATTTAAATGTCGACTGCATGTGCTCATCTGCTCCTATCACCAGTATGTTATCAGAAAGGGTTGCTAAACAATGTGACAGTGCAAAAGCTATGGGAGGAAGCTCGTCCCTGTTTCTCCTCAAGATCCGTTCTCATGCTGGTCGCTCTCTCTATCTGGGCCTCTCACATAATCTACTCTCTTCCTCCCATCCCGGCAAGAGGCGCCCTGCTGCGTTATCTTGAGCTGTCCCCACTCCACCCACGCCTCACCCCTGAGGCCGGTACATCCATAAGGCAACTGCCCAGGGCTCCAATGGGGGGGAACCACGTTGCCCTTAAAACTTCAAATGTAGTCCCATTATAATGTGGGCGATTGCCAAAATGCAGTAAGATTGTTGGTTTTTTTTTTTTTTTTGGTTCTCCCCTGTCCCCCTCACTTGCCTTGTCGCGCTCTGAAACACCTGTGTATGAGCACGATATAAATAAAATATCAATTCAATTCAACTCCATTGAGGTGCTCAGTAACCATTACAGCGGCACTTACTTGGTCTCCGTAGCCCTGCACCACCATTTCTCTTAAATTATCCTCGTTATTTACCATAATCCTACATTTAAAGTCAAAAGGTAGTCAGTTTCCTGGAAAATGTCATGCGTTTCATTGGGGTTATGGGGAGTCGATCTTTTGGCCTAAAAGGTTATTTTTCTTTGCTTCTCACCAATCTCTCACTCTCCTATTTTATGTGCTGTAAGCCAGACTAATGTTAACTTTCAACAAAACTTAAGCAAACATAAGCTTCTTCCTGCCTTCTGGAGAAACATGAAACTACATTTTTTTTAAAAGGCTGCGATTTCACCATATTTACTTGGATTCATTTGAATCGCTTTATTTATTTACTTTCCTTTACATAGCGTGTTGAACCAAAGCACTGCACACAGAGCTCATCAGCCCAAAATCAAGAATGTATTTACATGCCAACCATTGAAATGCTGGGCAAGTCAGGACCAGAAAAACACTCCTCTGCCTGGAGTTGGAAAAGCAATGTTTAATAGATGTTCTTTTAAGCGCTTTTTTTTTTAAACAATGATGAGGGGAGGCAAGATCCAATAACCGATAGGAACGCATTCCACTATTGAGGGGCCAGAAGTTTAAATGACTGAAATCTATTGCATTTACATCTCTTCCTCAAGCGCATAAAAGAAGATTCTGATTCCTCGGCAAAGGAAGTGGTGGTGTCCCTTCGTCCCAGCAAGTGCTGCACACTTTTCCTTTCCTTTCTTCTGTGGGCCCTCTACCTATCAAACATTGAAAGAAGAAATAGGAATATAAGGTGTGCTCCTAGACACTCAGAGAATCGGTCCCTCACAGAGCGCACAGAAGTTATATTTGTACTGCGCACTATCACCACCGGCGTGGTCGCCTGGCGCTCTGGCGGATCTGAAAAGGAGAAGGGTAGTGGGGAGGGGGGAGTTAGTGAACCGAGCGGGATAAGTGCAAGAGAGCAGTGATGTGCTGTTAGCAGCTTCAGTTCGGTTACCACTGGTCGCTGACCTTGGGGGTGCTTACCGGTCGGTAGCCGTTGTATGCTGTTGTGCGGAGCTATGTGTGGTTTGTTTTGTTGTTGCGGTGTAGTGAAGTTTGTGCGGTTTGTTTTGGTTTAGGGTTGTGGTTGTGTTTGGTTAGAGTTTGAGAGGTGTATGCAGAGGGGTGAAATTGTTAGTGGGTCAGAAGTGATTATGGATCCATCCGTCTCCTCATAATGCACAATGTTAGTCACTTGATTATGACGTAGCACCTTGCATTATTTGCCCATCAATCTTATGCATGCACGCTTGTCTGAAGAACTGCCATGTTTTGAATGTTCCCCTTTAGCCTTCCAAACGTTCACCTCGCTTCCCCTTGCTGTACACTGATAAATTGTATACATATGCCTGTGATTCCACAGTTTAACAATCCAAGCAAGTTATGTGCACCTGGATCCTATCTGCATTCATGGCTATTGCCTTTGACAAGTCTTAACAAACACATAGAGAGTTGCATTTCTGCCTATGTGAGTTCACACATATGTCTTACTTGGAAACACAGGTAACACATAACAATTGTTTTGAAACCTTTGCAGTTGCATTTGATGCTGGTGAAGCATGCAAAAGACATACGAAAAGTGCCCACATTACCAGAAAGTTGTGTTACTTTTAAAATGCAATTTTTCACTGCAGATTGTGCAAAGCAGAAGACAACTTTAACACGTTTTAATGTATAGTCTCGTTTTGCATTATGCTACATAAACAGTGCTTAATGTTTAAAGCTAAAATCAATGTGCACTGCATTTGAAAATTGAAGGGATACCATCGCCACTTTTTCAATTTTATTGTGAAAACAAAGAGTATGCACATATTCTGAAACATAGCAAAGCATTTTGATAAGCAATGCATTATTTTGAAAGGTTGTATTGCCTCCTGTGGATTATGAATGCCTTGTTTACATTCTCTTACAGTACAGATTCTTGAAATGATAACAGTTAATTCAATAATTTGAATATTTAGATTATCCATGTTAGCCAAAAATCTGACTTTTTGCCATTTTCAAAAATCTGATCGCATGGGAGAAAAAATGCATAGTCAAAGATGTCCATTTTACATGGCACGTACTGACTGGCTGTAATTAGCCCTTTTTTCAAGATGTAAATGTAAACCTTTTGTGAAAAGTCATGTGTATACAATGAGAAACTGAACTGGCCAGCCAGAGCAGCCTTTTTTTTTAGATGAGCTGATAGAGGCCTGCAGGGGCAGGACACTCATCTGGGGGCATTACAAAGTGTGTTGACATATGCAGGGTACATTTTGTGAAAACCCATATTATCATGTGGGAAACACCAGCTCGTGGCATAAACTGCTAATCAAATCTGGTGATTAACAGCCTTGTTCGTCAACAAAACTGCAGGATAGGCTAACAAGGATAAGAGACAACAACCCACTAGTCGGGTTTAGTGGTGAGGAAATAAGGTTGGTTCAGATGGGCAAATGGGTAGCCTTGTGTGCCTCCCTCTGGAATAGCCTCCATGCCGCCCTCCACCTTGAGCCTGACCTTCTTAAGATCTGGAAACTCCTCAAGACCTTGCTCTTCTCCTCTTCCTTCGTTCTCCCTCTACTCTGGTAACCTAGCTCTTTCCCTCTCTCCCTCCTCTTCCTTACAGCTTGCTGACTGGCGACCTGTTGCAGTCTCACCAGTGCCGGGCATATCTGCCAGTCCTCTCTTGCGCTTGCCTCAGGGCCTTACACCCACTCACCTTCACTGCACTTGGAAATAACCCAAGAGAATGGCTCTCTCTGCACTTAGCCCAGTCTCCACCGAGCGGGGGCACTTGGACCTCTCCCTCCCTGTGACCGTCTGTGCACTTGCATGATCCAAATGCACCGTGCCTGAAGATCGTCTGTCTGTTCTCCCTTGTCTTCTCCCCTCAATTGCACTTGGTAAAACTGCAGAATCGCCGTCAGGCCTATTTACTGTGTCTCAACTGTTAAATGTATTTTACGCACGTACTCTGCCTATGCAGACTATTATTGTCTCTGAATTTCAAGGGCTCCGAGCGACTGTCGTTTTTTCCCCCATGTTCCGACCCTCATTGAGCGCTTTGAAACACTTTCCTGTGTATAGGTGCTATACAAATAACCAATACCATACCAATACCAACAGAGGCTCATAGAGCACAGAGACAGCCGGAGTCTAGGTTTCTAAAAAGCAGCCAATTGATGGCTGAGTTTGGAGGCCTTACTGATGTACAACCTTGACTGCCTGGACCAGAGAAAGCAAGAAGCTAAATCATTGCATGGGCCATGACAGCAGTTCTGTCTATGAGCCTAGAGCTGTCACCTTGGTAATGTTTCCACATTCTCATTTTTTCACTGTATCAATATTTCAATATTTTCCCACATATATTTTTCTTTTCCATGGTTACACCATTACTACTGCTTCATTGCCACTCTGCTGTAGTATTTAAAAGTACACCTGTATTGTGCTCTAGTGTCTCATTTCTTGGCCAGTTTTCCATTTTGCTAAAATGCAAACACCCTCTTATTACCTCTTCTTCCCACATTTGGGATGTTCACATGTAATGATGCTAACTGCCTTCCAATACATCCTCTTTGACTTGTGGCCTTTGGTCTGACCCCTTTTTTTTAAATCCCATTCATTCTTTTATTGTACATTTTGTAAGCTTTGTGTACCCAAAATGCAATATACATGTCTCAAAATCAATATAAAAAAAGTTTTGTTTTAAAAAATCTATTTGTGAAATGCCCTAGAAAACATAGTCCGTGTATGTACTTAGCTACTGGGTCTTCTTATTTATGTGCTGAGGCCTAGTCTTGCAACTCCCCATAACCACGCCAGCACATTTCTTGAGAGCTAGCAGTCATTTGTGTTGACTGATTGGTGGCGCAGCACCGATTGCCCCATGTTGTCACGCACTTGGCTGGAGGATCATGAGATCAATTGTACCAAGCATACCTACTAACCGTCGTGACGCGCGCAAGTCCATCTGCATTCAGAATTGTATGTTGCATGGAATGCTATGGAGTGCATGCTACATGGAGAGTGGGCGTGGGTAGAGAGTGTGACTGTTAAGCATAAAAGGTGGCGGTGTGCTGCATCTGGGAATGCATTGTTTGCCAATGCCTGGTCCATGATGTGGGCATTTGGGCGGACCATGACAGTAGCTGAGAAATGCGAATTGATTGATTTCTTGATTGATTGGCAGAAAGATGAAGCTGCCCACGCCTTGCCCATCTACCGTGGGCTAGGCTAGCAGATCCCAGACAGCAGAACCTCAACCCCCCCATTAAGTAATGTTTTCTAGGGAACTGATTAAACAGCTGTATGGGATTCAGATGGCCACCTGCAGGACACAGCCCCAATATCCGTGACGTGCACTAGCAAGGACCTCCCGGTGTGGGTAGAGCCTACTCGCCCACAGCTCAGGGCTTCCAGAAATTCTCCACCAAAGCTGCTCCGTGAGCCAGGTTACCTGGCTGAAGGAAGCTTTCATTGTTGTAATCCAAGGCATTTGCAGGGTTATAATTTTGCTGTTTTAAAACAAGTACAGCGCTCAGAGCATCAGAATACCGACTGAATGGAGATTAACAGCTAATGCCGGCCTCTGGTTACACAGGTCGCCAGAGGTCGTTTGCAAGACATCTTAAATTCTGACAACTTGAGTCTGCATTAAATCGTGTCTTTGTCCTTCGTCTTTTTGGATGTATTTCGCTTCACTCATTGGCTCACGATATGGTACACAAAGTCGCAGTTTGGGGATATTCAGGTGACCGTTTTTGACTCATTGGAGGGGCATTTCCCATTCCTCGGCACGAAAAGGAATTGTCCCGCTGGCTTTTGAATTGTGACATGCAAGGAAGCTGCATCCGAATGATTGTCTTTTGCTGTGACGCATGCGGTGTAAACTTGCGACCACAGGGGTGGCTTAGGTGTCTCCTGTGGTTGTCCCTCACCCTCTGCTCTTGGTCGATGTTACTGGAGCCCACCGATGGTATACGCATGTGCTGTAGGGATTGGTGGTGTCCCTTGTGGGGGCCATAGAAATGATGTGGTGGGTAGCAGATGGGGCATATCAGTTCTTGCCTGACACCGCCCACCGTCCTCTGGCCACCACACTCACTGATCCACTGTCCAAGTCTTAACCTCACTCCCTCCAAAACCCTTTGCTTCTGTCAGATAGATGGTGTTTGGAAGTGTAACAGAAAAGACGTTCTGCCTTAGCCTTGGTGTTAGGCCAGCCTCCCTCTTCCCACTTATTGGGAAGATGAGATGACTTGGGCAACAGGAGGCGATAGTCTCCTTTCAACCCGGAAGTAACTAGGTGAAAGGAAACAAGAGGATGCAGAGGAATAACAAAGGGCATGGAAATGGGCTGTCAGCCAGACCCCATGGTTTGCTAGAAAAAATACAAAATACATAGAAGCAATCAAATAATAAGAGATGGATGGTTGCATGGATGGATTGTTGGATGGGTATAGTCTGGGTAGTTATGAGAAAGGTTGCACAGTAAAGACGTAACTATGAGGAATTGGGATCCTCTATAGAATCACTGAGCAATTTTCTGAGAAGGAATTGTTCCCTAGTGATTACCCCAGGTCATTAGATGACTCAAGAGTGTCTATGCGCAGGGTACTTCACTCAGCGGAACCGCTGTCCAAGGGCAGCTTCACGGGCAGGAAAGGTGGGTTGTTTACCCATTGCAAAGCCTTGCTAGAGCTAAGCAACCCCCTTTACAGCAACCAAGGCTGTCATAGTTAATTGTGAGATTGATCTTTAGTCCAGATGTCTCTCTTTTGCCCCCAACCTCACACTCTCCTCCTCCATTCTCTCCACTGTCACACTCTGACACATAGTGCTTTCAAGTATTGCCTGGCCCCTAGAACAGTAAGGGCCCCAACCTACTTAATACAGCTGTATATGACTCTTTTATTCTCTCCACCCAAATGCATTAACTTCAGCATACTTTACCATACTTCAACGTTAAGCATACTACATGCTCCTCATGACCCTCCCCCGGTCATGTCCCCCCACTCCCATCCAGGACTAATCATAAAACACTGCTCATTACCAGAGATGCCAGCCCACAGCAGCGGGCCGCATGATGGTACCGGCCCAATTCAACGAACCGTTTCACTGCATTTAGTGAAATGGCGATTTCCCCACATTTTTGGGGTACTTTTAGGGGCGGGGCCGTGTGCCATAAGGGTATACATTAAATGATGTATTAGGGTAGCTGAAGGTTAGGGAACGGGTGGGGTGCATGCAAAAGGGTAATAGGGCTTGCCCCCTCTCCCCACATGAAAAATGCAGGGAAGCGGCACTGGTGAGTTTGGATCCTGTGAGATGTACCGGATCCCCCAGAACATCTGATAAGTACCTACTACCTAACCTGAAAAGCAAGACTTCTGAGATGGTGCCCAAGTGGATCCCCCACCAAAACATTACCACAGACACATCAGATGGGTTCTCCAAGTTGGCCACCAGACCAGACCCTCTGCTAACCACCCGGTAATAAGATTCTCAACATCTATTTATTTATTTTTTATTTTTTACATTTATAAAGCACGCAAGTTGCCCCTGGGGCATCGTGGCGCTGTTACAGCAAGGTTTTCTTAGTTACATGAAGCAAGAAAAACAATGGAACATGGAACGACAGTCTGTGATTCTTGGTTACAGTAAACCTGTAGCAGGGTAGTTGATGGATTCATTGACATTGGTATAGTTACATTCTCAAGGTTCCGGGGTTACAGTGAACCTGTTACAAGACAGTTGTTGGTTTCATTAACAAAGATATATATTGGGTAAAGCTATCTATCCTCAAACACACTATGCTCAGACCAACTAATTTACTCACCCACAGCAATCTAGCATCCCTCCAACCTGTCATCAAACAAGAAAACTCTACACCTCTACAGTCACGTACATACCACAGGGTCGGCCAATGCAATTCCAGCACAACGGGAAAATAACGCTCTCCTGGCGACAAACCCTCCGTACTCTGTAACCAAGAACACCTAAAAACAGACACACACAAACATTGCTAGAAATGGAAAGAGTTTACTTTAGGATCCCACCAGCAACACAGTGGACCGGGGGCGGGCACGTGCGGGGCGATTATTCATCCTCCCACCCCCGATAAACATTTTGACCATTCACGTAATTAATTAATCATGAGCGTTTACCATAATATTGTTGCCAAAGTATAAAAAAGATGCACGCCTTTTAAACCTAAATAGCTGTTTTTAAATATTTCCTGCAGCTACTATCCTAATGAGCAATTTCACGGGGATTGCAATCAGACCTTCATGCGGTCGGTGGGTAAGTGCCTTATCCCTTCAGAGCCGGATTTGACACAGTTTAAAACAGCCCCAAACACACTGAACACTGGCAATGCAGTGGTGTTCATTGGGACATTGGCTAGGGGGTTTTCTAGATCTGAGATCCAGGGAGAAATTTTTGCCGGATCCCGGAAAATCTGACCGAAATCTAACACTGCTTGCGCAGATCCCTGGGTACATAGCCTCAATTCAACAGCGAATCTAATCTTTCAAAGTCCCTCTCTCCCCACTAACCTAACCCACCAACTTCTCTTTAGATCTGCCAGAGCACCCAGAGACAGGGCCGGCACTGTGCGTGGGCAGCATGTACAGCTGCACTTGGCCCCGCGCAGAGGGTGCCGCTGACTATTTTTCTTGCAGGCTGCAGCGTGGGCCATGTCCTGTCCATGTGCTCAGAGTAACAATGTAACAGTTTGCTTGCGCCGCTGCAGCCATGATTTCAGGTGACGTCACGTGCCCAGCGCAATTTCAGAATGTTGGAAGAACTTCTGAAACAGCAGCCAGAGCCCGTTACTCTCCCCCGCCCCCACTATTGTTACCTCAAGGATTAAGTCATTACTATCCTCAGTCTCCTCTCATTTTCTTTGACTGTGCTGTGACAACACCACTCCCCCACCCGTCTGTCACTCCCTGTCCCCTCTTCGGTAGTATGGGCCATGCCAGAGGCCCCTCCTGACTCCATGTCTGCACATGGTCGATTTACCTGGTCAGGTGTTTTTCTGGCAGAAGCAACAGGACAGACTGTTTCTGGATATTTATTCTGTGAAGGCAGGTGAGTCGCTCTGTGTGGAATGACTGCCTCCTCTCAAGAGTCCTTGGTAAGGCCGAGTGGGCTCTCTGCATCCGTCCATTCCAAATAAACTTCAAACCTTCCCCTTCGCTGCAAAAAATGAAACCCGTGTTGCCCTGTAGACCTCGATCGTTTGTATTCTTTATGCGATTGGGGGCATGTCAGCATTTTCATGTTTTTTTGGGGGGTTTTGCGGTGTATTTCATGTTGTAGAACCGTCCTTGATAAATGTGTACTGTATTGCACTGTAGAGCAGGCTTGTCCGAGAGGAAAGAGGTGCTGGGGGGCACAGAGTGGACTGTCAACAAATTCTGGGACGAGGGAACAAGAAGTAAATCAATGGGAGGTGGAAATAAGAAGTCAAAGCATGGAGATGGAAGAGCAGAGAAAATAAGATCAAATACCCCGTAGGCAAAGTGTGGGAGAAGAAAGTGAGGGAGAATGGGTATATCGGAAAGGGGATGAGATAAAGGGGAATAAGAGAGAGGAAGATGTGGAAAGAGAGACGCACAAAAGATAAACATGTAGTACCAGAAAGAGGAAAATAATTGGATGGGACGAGAACATACCAAGAGAGAAGGGAATGAGGTAAAGTGAGGTGGGCGGAGGAGATTGTCGGGAAACGCCTACAAGGCATTATGGTACACTGTGTGTCGACTCTGTACGAGTCTCTCAGACCTTCCAAATGAAATAGGAGCACAATACAAAAAAAAGCGAGAAAGGACACAGAAACAGAGAGTTTGAGTGGGGGATTTTGAGATAAAGTACGAGAGAGAGAGATGCAAAGCGCAGAGGTGGGCAAAGAGTTCAAGGAAGCGTAGTGATGCTATTTAGTAATTATGTGGCGCTGTATGAGTCTCCCCATTCTTCCAAAGGAAAGAGAGGGACAGAGATGGGAGAAGCGAGAGGCTGGAAAAGATAGAATCGCAAAGACAGAGGGCGGGCACCGTGGGCAGTTTGCAGAGAGTATTATACACATTCACTTGTCCTCAGGTGTCACTCTTCTCTTCAGGCCTTTTTGACCTGTCTTCCCTGACTCCATTCCCCCTGTGTCATCACAAGCATGCCCTTTCCTTCACCACGTTATCTGCCCCTTCTTTCCGCATGCCCCTATGTCACCAGTCTGTCCCTTCATCCTTACGGAATGTCTCCAGACTCAAAGCTCCTCTTTTCGTTATCAGCCCCCTCCTCATTGTCACCCTCACTAGTCCCTTGCTCCCCATGCAAGTTCAGATGTTCTTCTCCCTGTGCCCCTTCTTCCAATGGAACCTGCCCCTTCTCTCTGATGTCCTCTGCCGCCTGCCCCCCTCTCTCCCATGTCCACTGGCCCCTGCTTCCTTCTTATCCATGCCAGCTGCCCCTCTTGCTTTGTGTCATCTGCCCCTAGTGTCACAGCCTCACACACCACCCAAGTCCATAGCCCCTTATGCCCCTGTCATCTGCCCCTCCTCTCCCATGTCAGTCATGTGTTCTTGCTCCCCATGTCACCTGCTCCTAGCTTATGCCCTTGCCATAGCTGCCCCTTCTTTCTGTAATTCTGTTCTCCTATCCTTCTCCCCCCAAATTACAGCCTCGCCCCACCCATGTCAGCATTCAATTTTTCCCCTGCTCCCCCAGTGTCATAGCCTCTGCCCCACCTTTGTCACCTGCTCCTTCTCCCCCAATGTCTCCATCCTCAGGCTGTCCTTCAACTGTCCCTCCCCCCCTGTTTCATGTGCCCGGCCTGTGCTCCCTTGTGTCACCTGCCTTTCGCCCATGTGTGTCATCAGCAACCTCTTCATACATTTGTCACCCACTCCAGACCCTTATTTCTGTGCTCTCTGCTTGTAAATGTAAATGTAATGTTTATTTATATAGCGCCTATATACATGCAAGTGTTTCAAAGCGCTCAAGGAGGGTGGGAACGCGGGGGAAAAAACAAGTCACTCAGAGTCCTTGAATTTCGGAGACGATAAAGTCTGCATAGGCAGATTAAGTGAATATGATACATTTAACAGTTTAGATATCACAAATAGGCCTGACGGCGAGTATGCATTTTTTCCAAGTGCACATTAATGGGTGAAGACATGGGAGAGCGGACTTAACGATCTTCAGGACAGGCTGCATACATATTGTGCAAGTGTGGGAAGGGCATGGGAGGGGCAGGGGAATAAGTGCACCCAGTCAGCAGAGACTGGTGAAGTGCTGAGAGAAAAGCTCTCAAGGTTCTATTACAAGTGCAGTGAAGGTGGAGGGCCCTAAGGCAAGTGCAGAAAGGACTGGCAGGAATGTCTGGGACCTGTTTGAGACTGAGGTACGTGTTAGGAAAGATTTCGTTATTGTAGGGAACTTTCCTTCCATGTGGCAACCCCTAAACTTTTTGCTATTGTTTTCAACCTGTTTCTTGACTTTGCCAGAGAAGTGCAGCCTTCTGCCGTACTCCTCTGGGCTTTCGCTCCTTTCTTACGGGGAAACTGACATGCCCTTAAGACAGTCAGTACCGGGGAACGCTGTTTCCCGTAGTTTCTTTTACTGTGTCGCCATTTTAGTGCAACACGACACAAGAGGGCACTGTAAGCTAAGTTACAGCTCTCTTGGGTCTCTAGCCTTCTACAGACCCTAGACACTCTTGTAGGATGGTTTTTGGATCGGTGCAAGTCATTCAGGGACTGGGCTGGTGGCAGCGATCATTTGGTTTATTTTGAGCTCCTTTTGCCGTTCTGAGCACGTTTTTGCCGCGAACACAAAAGGGTGGCCCGGCTACACAAAATGGCCGGACCACGAGGCTCCTTTGTCTAGTCCACTGTCCGTCTTGCTCCCTTTACCTTCCCCCGGGTCAGGCGACCCGGGGCCTTCCTTATTTGGGCATGTAGTTTCCCGCGAAACACGAGTGCTTTCGCGGGCTTCTACATGTCGTTTGAGTGCCCCCAGGATGTGGGATGGGCTGTCTGGTCCCAATACACATCCTGGGTGCCAGAGAGTCTAGGGTGGTGTGAATGCCTGGGACCACCGTGGTCCGTGATTGGTCCACGTATGGTATGTGTGTTGATGAGCGGATCTCCCATTGGCTCCCCTCCGTTTTGGCGCGAAGGGAACCATGGATGAGAGGGAGCTGGAAACACCACTGCCATGTCGATCTCCTGAGTTCTTACGAACCCAGGGATACAGGAGCCAAGTATCCTGCGAACACGAGGCTGGACCGAGGAATCGCTGGTGACCCCCTGAAGAACTTCTGCTCCTCATTGCTGTCGTCCAGTGAAGCCCTTTCCACCTAAGATCGAACAAGAAGGCCTGTACTGGCGCTTCGACCTATTGGAATAGCAGGACCAGCTATTCCCGGCACCTTCATCAACTCCTGCCGTAAGCCTTCGGAAGTGTCTCTGGGCCATCCAGTTGACTGACCAGCTTACTAAGGAGGCCTGCTCTGTAATCGCCGACAGGTTGGGTGGTATTCTGAGTCCGGGGCACGCTCACACGCTTCGTTTGCTTAGCAGTCCTAAGCTAGAGGTGAGCGGTGCTCGTTTGGCTTGAATACACCCGGCCGTTCCGTTGCCCTGCCGTGGCGACAAAACTGTGCTTGTTTCTTCGATCGGGACGTCTTTTTACTCTGCACGACGACGAGACGTTCCCTGCTCTTCAGAACCTGCCAGAAGCTGCATCTATCGAGGAGAAGCTCGGGCCTGCTTGCTTCGGGGACCGGTGAGTAGATTAGCTAGGATCTGGTCGCCCTCCTGCAGTGCCCTTTGCTTTTCCCCGCTGTAAATACAGCACCCCTTGTCCGTACTCGCGCCCTGCTTCTGCCTCACAGTGGAGGCTGCGCTAGAGTCGCGGACCGTGTTCTCCTTCATTAGAGCTCCCTACAGAGCTGTTCAACGTCCTCCGAAGAGCTTCACCTTCTGCCCATTGGCACCGGCGTGTGCAGGTACTTTTGAGCGCTAGGCTCCACTCTCCGTAGGGATTGGACTACCATCCAGTTAGGGGCCTCAGAAGGCGGACATATCACACGCATTGGTTCGCACTGCCTGTTTTCCTTCCCCGGCAGGTGGATAACATATTTCGTGCTGCTAATGCTGTGAAACTGTGTATTCTGTATATATATTGGGTGGATAGTGTATGTGTTGGTTTAATATCGTTGTATATTGCTGCTTGTACTGTGGTTATTAGTTTCAAGGCCTTATAATAAATGTGTATCTATTTTTGATATAAACAACTGTTTGGAGTAGTTTGTAAGCGCTCTTGCTCTGTGTGCTCACTGCGGGCTTTCAGTCACCCTCACCCCTCTTGAGACCTAGTCTTGACCGCCGCGATCGCTACCTTGATTGGTCTGGCTTGTCCAGAGGTTACCCTGTTCCAAGTAATTAGGTTGGCCTTCTGAACTTCTGCGCCACCAGGACAGAGTTCAGAAATCCGTCTTAACAAATTGGTGTACAGCGGTGGGATACGACTGAAGGTATCCAGTGTTGCGCACGAGCTAAGGCGTTTTCAGGTTATTCCAACCAGGACACGCAGTAAAGTATTGAGTATAACGTTAAAAAGGCCATAGTCCTATCAACAGTATGGAAACGAATACTTTATTAACCTTAAATGCTTCGAAATCTGAAACATTGAAGAAGATGTGTGCGGAGAGAGGGGTTTCCTCTCAAGGCACTAAATTGGAAATGATCCAGAGAATCGTGGCGTGGCAAGAAGCGCAGCTTGACGCTATAACTTCCGAGGACAGTGCAGAAGGTGGTGGGGCTGCTCTCACTGGCAGAACCGACGGTTCTGCCGCTGCACTGATCCATCACGACCACGAGGACAGGGAGGATGTAATGTCTAACGTTTCCTCTGCCAGTATTGATGGGGAGGCTATGCTTGAATTCAAGAAGCAAGAGCTGCGGTTTAGGCAGCAGGAGCTTGAATTCAGCATAGCCAAACTGAAAATCGAACAGGCAGAAAAACAAAAAGACAGGGATCACCAGTTGGAACTGGCCAAGCTTCAGTTCGCAAATGGGTCCAAGGGTCCTGGACATGGTTCTGGGGCTTCCTCTCATCCACGGTTTCCAAAAGATCTGCTCAGTGTGTATGAGGAACGAAATGACATTATGGACTGGTTAAATGCGTTTGAGTATGCATGCGAGGTTCAAGAGGTTGATAATGCGGATAAGATTGCATGGTTACTCAGCCGACTGCCCCATTCTGGTTGCAGTGCCATTATGGAAATGTCGAAGGCTGAGCGCGCTGATTTTGCAATGTTGAAGCAGACTCTCATTTTAAAGTTTGGGAAGACTCCGACCCAATATTTGAAAAGGTTTAGAGAGTATAAGAAAAAGGAAGGTGGTACTTGGGTGTCGTATGTAGCTGAGTCCCTGAAAAACTTGACTGGCTGGGTTGAAGGTTATAAGGTTTCTACCTTCGAAGGCATGATCAATCTGGTCATGCTGGAACACATTTTTGCTTCTTCTTCCCCGGAGCTTAAGCAGCATTTGGCCGATTCGAAGGAGATAGATCCTAAGAAGCTGGCCATTGCAGCAGACTTATGGGTGTCACATCGAGTGTCCCATAAGGACAAGACTCATCCTGGTAAGCAGGAGGAAGGGAAAAAGTCCAAAGATATGGAGGGTGGGGAATCTGCTAAATCTTCTTCCCATAAGGGCCACAAAAAGAAAAATAAGGGTAAGCCATACGAGAACTCACAGGGTAGCGGAGGTTCGCCTCCGAAACAGAACTCTGGTTATAATAAGCCTCCCTACGTAAACAGACCCAATGGGGCTTGTTTTTCTTGTGGAGCAACTGACCATGTGAAGGGGGATCCCCGTTGTAAGGTTAGACCTTTGGGGGTCCACTCCGCTAATCTGGCCTTCTCCTCCTACGAGGAAGAAGAGATTACAGGAGCATCCTTCTCCTCAGACTCGTTTCCCAGCGGAATAGAGGCTGAGGTAGTTTTAGTGTCCCTGGGTTCCTGGGAGCCTAAAGTCGCTGAGGCGTATGCTAGGATTCCGGATAATACCAAGCACTACTTTAAAGACAGTGTGCTGATCAATGGAGTGGATACTCCAGCTCTTAGGGATAGTGGGTGCAGTCGAACTGTAGTGGATTCTACCTTGGTAGACTCAGAGGAAGTTGCCAGAGCTCCTCTGATGCCCACTAAGTTGGCTGACGGCCCCCTCCGTATGTTTCCCGTGATCCCTGTTAATCTAACTTTAAATGGTACAGCAGTTAGGATTCCAGTGAGCATTCAGAGAAACGTCCCGGGAAAGGTCTTGTTGGGCAATGATCTCAGAGCTCTAGGGCTCGTAGGAGACACTGCCGAAAGACCCTACACACGGTCTCAAGCACGGGCAGCATTGGCCAAGCCCAATACGCCGCCCCAGCCGAAGGGGAAACCCAAGGCGAAAGGAGTCAACAAGTCCCGACGGGGGAAAGAGAATATTCCCCCGAGCTCGCCTACCACTGCGGTGGAGGGAGTTGGTCAATCGCCCGAGCCTGACGAGGAGGTGGCGATGCCTGAAGTGTTCGACCCCAACGACCATCCTGAACTAAAAGACTTGTTAGTTGAAGGAGGTCCTGATAGGGACGACTTCAGTAAGGGCCAACGTGAGTGCCCATCTCTGGAAGGCCTAAGGAGACAGGCCTGCTCCCAGCTTGAGGGTGAACCTCCTGGGTTGCAAAGGATTTACCAGGAAGGTGGACTCCTGTATAGTGAGCCCACAGAGTCTACAGAAGGAGACCATAGGAGGTTGGTGGTTTCCCTTGCTGTTAGGCCCTTCCTCCTGCAGTTGGCGCATGTCGTTCACCTTGCTGGTCACCTTGGTATGAGGAGGACCAAGCAAAGGTTATCCATGCACTTCTACCGGCCCAAGATGGGGGAGCAAGTAGAAAGTCACTGCAGGAGTTGTGCCGCCTGCCAGTTGTCTGGTAAGGTTGGCGCGACAATCCAAGCTCCGTTGGTACCGCTCCCAGTTGTGGGGGTACCATTTGAAAGGGTAGGGATCGACATGGTTGGTCCCCTTGACCCGCAAACATCCTCAGGCAATAGGTTTATCCTGGTGCTGGTCGACCATGCAACCAGGTATCCTGAGGCCGTCCCATTTACAACTGTAACTGCCAAGCCAGTTGCAGAAGCCTTACTCGGCATGTTTACTAGGGTTGGCTTCCCTAAAGAAGTTGTGTCGGATCATGGCAGCAACTTTATGTCGAAGTATAGGCAGGATATGTGGAAAGAATGTGGGGTCACCTACAGGTTCTCTTCTGCATACCGCCCCCAGACCGATGGTCTGGGGGGGCGTTTTAACAGGACGTTAAAAAGCATGATTGGGGCTCTGGAGGAGCCTCAGAGAAGAAAATGGGATCTTCTTGTTTCATGCTTACTGTTTGCCTACAGAGAGGTACCACAGGAGGGTGTTGGCTTCAGCCCCTTCGAACTTCTGTTCGGTCATCCCGTACGGGGACCCTTAGCCATCGTCAAAGAGGGATGGGAGATGCCCACTCCCCCTGTTACTACCAATGTAGTTGATTATGTGCTAGGGCTCAGAAAACGGATGGTACTTCTGATGGGCTTGGCCAGTGATAAATTGAAGGCAGGGCAAGCGCTGGTGAAACATTGGTACGACCAGAAAGCTTCCCTCATCAACTTTACACTTGGTCAGCAAGTCCTGATCATGAATCTCATAAGGCCTCGAGCTTTACAGGACAAATGGTCAGGCCCTTGCCCAATGGTGGAGCCCCTGGGTGAGGTTAACTATTCAGTGGACCTTGGAAGGCCTGGACAGGCGCCCAAAGTGTTTCACATGAATAGGCTGAAGGCTTTCGGCCCAAGCGTCGAAATCGCAGCACTGCTACTGGCTTCAGATGTAGAGGAAGAGGAGTCTGAACCTCTCCCCGACCTGTTCCCAAGCAGTCCTTCAGTTAGCTCTTTTGAGGGTGTCCGAGTGGCCCCTCACCAAAATGGACAAGGCTCTGTGGTTTACCTTGACCATGAAGTAGATGGAGGGAGGAGACAGCCTCTACACAGTCAGGTACACGCAGTACAAGACTGGCCTACCCCCACTACACAAACCCAAGTGAGAGCCTTCTTAGGACTCACGGGTTATTACCGCAATTTTATGGCAGACTATGGCACCATAGCTGCTCCTCTGACTGCCCTCACAACTCCGAAGAAACCCAAGAAGGTAACTTGGACTGACGAGTGTGAGAAGGCCTTCAATGGCTTGAAAGACTCCTTGTGCCAGGCCCCTGTGCTCAGGGCCCCTGATTATCAAAGACCTTTTATCGTGCAGACGGATGCCTCTGACACTGGGATAGGAGCTGTACTATCACAAGTAGATGAGAAGGGTAAGGAACACCCTATCGGTTTTATTAGTCGCCAGCTTAAGGACAGAGAGCTCAGATGGTCCACGGTAGAGAAAGAATGTTTCTCTGTTGTGTGGGCCCTAAGGAAGCTGCGGCCCTACCTCTATGGGACCCACTTCACTGTGCAGACTGACCATAAGCCGTTAAAGTGGCTAATGAACATGAAGGGGGAGAATCCAAAGTTGCTTAGGTGGTCCATAAGTCTACAAGGCTTCGACTTCACTATTGAGCATAGGCCAGATGTCCAACATAGCAATGCTGATGGGTTGTCCAGAATGTTTTACCGACCTGAACAAGAGACTCATCCAGGGGTGGATTAGTTCCCCCTGTCCATAGTCTGGGAGGGGCGAGTGTTAGGAAAGATTTCGTTATTGTAGGGAACTTTCCTTCCATGTGGCAACCCCTAAACTTTTTGCTATTGTTTTCAACCTGTTTCTTGACTTTGCCAGAGAAGTGCAGCCTTCTGCCGTACTCCTCTGGGCTTTCGCTCCTTTCTTACGGGGAAACTGACATGCCCTTAAGACAGTCAGTACCGGGGAACGCTGTTTCCCGTAGTTTCTTTTACTGTGTCGCCATTTTAGTGCAACACGACACAAGAGGGCACTGTAAGCTAAGTTACAGCTCTCTTGGGTCTCTAGCCTTCTACAGACCCTAGACACTCTTGTAGGATGGTTTTTGGATCGGTGCAAGTCATTCAGGGACTGGGCTGGTGGCAGCGATCATTTGGTTTATTTTGAGCTCCTTTTGCCGTTCTGAGCACGTTTTTGCCGCGAACACAAAAGGGTGGCCCGGCTACACAAAATGGCCGGACCACGAGGCTCCTTTGTCTAGTCCACTGTCCGTCTTGCTCCCTTTACCTTCCCCCGGGTCAGGCGACCCGGGGCCTTCCTTATTTGGGCATGTAGTTTCCCGCGAAACACGAGTGCTTTCGCGGGCTTCTACATGTCGTTTGAGTGCCCCCAGGATGTGGGATGGGCTGTCTGGTCCCAATACACATCCTGGGTGCCAGAGAGTCTAGGGTGGTGTGAATGCCTGGGACCACCGTGGTCCGTGATTGGTACACGTATGGTATGTGTGTTGATGAGCGGATCTCCCATTGGCTCCCCTCCGTTTTGGCGCGAAGGGAACCATGGATGAGAGGGAGCTGGAAACACCACTGCCATGTCGATCTCCTGAGTTCTTACGAACCCAGGGATACAGGAGCCAAGTATCCTGCGAACACGAGGCTGGACCGAGGAATCGCTGGTGACCCCCTGAAGAACTTCTGCTCCTCATTGCTGTCGTCCGGTGAAGCCCTTTCCACCTAAGATCGAACAAGAAGGCCTGTACTGGCGCTTCGACCTATTGGAATAGCAGGACCAGCTATTCCCGGCACCTTCATCAACTCCTGCCGTAAGCCTTCGGAAGTGTCTCTGGGCCATCCAGTTGACTGACCAGCTTACTAAGGAGGCCTGCTCTGTAATCGCCGACAGGTTGGGTGGTATTCTGAGTCCGGGGCACGCTCACACGCTTCGTTTGCTTAGCAGTCCTAAGCTAGAGGTGAGCGGTGCTCGTTTGGCTTGAATACACCCGGCCGTTCCGTTGCCCTGCCGTGGCGACAAAACTGTGCTTGTTTCTTCGATCGGGACGTCTTTTTACTCTGCACGACGACGAGACGTTCCCTGCTCTTCAGAACCTGCCAGAAGCTGCATCTATCGAGGAGAAGCTCGGGCCTGCTTGCTTCGGGGACCGGTGAGTAGATTAGCTAGGATCTGGTCGCCCTCCTGCAGTGCCCTTTGCTTTTCCCCGCTGTAAATACAGCACCCCTTGTCCGTACTCGCGCCCTGCTTCTGCCTCACAGTGGAGGCTGCGCTAGAGTCGCGGACCGTGTTCTCCTTCATTAGAGCTCCCTACAGAGCTGTTCAACGTCCTCCGAAGAGCTTCACCTTCTGCCCATTGGCACCGGCGTGTGCAGGTACTTTTGAGCGCTAGGCTCCACTCTCCGTAGGGATTGGACTACCATCCAGTTAGGGGCCTCAGAAGGCGGACATATCACACGCATTGGTTCGCACTGCCTGTTTTCCTTCCCCGGCAGGTGGATAACATATTTCGTGCTGCTAATGCTGTGAAACTGTGTATTCTGTATATATATTGGGTGGATAGTGTATGTGTTGGTTTAATATCGTTGTATATTGCTGCTTGTACTGTGGTTATTAGTTTCAAGGCCTTATAATAAATGTGTATCTATTTTTGATATAAACAACTGTTTGGAGTAGTTTGTAAGCGCTCTTGCTCTGTGTGCTCACTGCGGGCTTTCAGTCACCCTCACCCCTCTTGAGACCTAGTCTTGACCGCCGCGATCGCTACCTTGATTGGTCTGGCTTGTCCAGAGGTTACCCTGTTCCAAGTAATTAGGTTGGCCTTCTGAACTTCTGCGCCACCAGGACAGAGTTCAGAAATCCGTCTTAACAGTACGTCAGGCGGCCAGTCAGTAAGCAGTGTGAAAAAGAGGGAGAGAAGGAAGAGCAGAGAGCTAGGTTAGCAGGGTAGGGTGAGAGAGAAGGAAGAGGAGAAAAGGAAGGTCTTGAGAAGTTTCTGGAGCTTAAGAATATCAGGCTCAAGACAGAGGGTGGCAGGGAGGCTGTTCCATGGGGAGGGACCCGCTGAGGAAAGGGATCTCCCTCCAAATCTCTGCTTGGAGAACCGGCTCACTCGCAGAAGGTTGGAGGTAGATGAGCGAAGGGCTCGAGAGGGACAGTATTTACGAAGGCAGTGTCGAAGGTAGGGAGGTCCCAGGCCCCAGAAAGCCTTGTGGACAATGCAGAGGGTCTTGCATTTGATCTTTGCAGCCATGGGGAGCCCGTGAAGGGATTTCAGGGCCGGAGAGATGCGGCCTCTGGGCTTGAGGCCAAGGATAGATCTTGCGGTTCTGTTCTGGATGAGTTGCAGAGGGCGCAGGGCAGAAGCAGGGAAGTTGCAGTAGTCCAACCTGGAGAGAACCAGATGCTCTGGAGACAGTGAGCCGCTGGGGGAAGTGAGAATAAGGTGGAGTGGCTCTGAGGAGGTGTAGTTGATAGTTAGACTTTTCTAAGATGTCAGAAATGTAAGAGAAGAAGAGAGTGGAGTTGAAGATTGCCCCAAAGTTTTTTGCCTCACAGGTAGGGGTGGGTGCGAGGCCAAAGGAGGGCGGCCAGAGTGAGAGGGGGAAAGCGACAGCAGGTGTCGCAATGTGAACAATCTCAGTTTTACTGGCATTGAGACAAAGGTCATTTGCAGCACACCATCACTGAATAGCAGACAGTCAGGTATGATTGAGGAGGAGGAGGTGGCTGATGGTAGCCTGAAGGATAGTTGTGTGTCATCCGCATAACACTGGAAATTAGAGGTGAAAATGGCAATCACACGTGCAAGGGTAGCCATGTAGACGTTGAAGAACCATTGGGCTAGGTTAGAACCCTGGGGAATGCCGCAGGTTGAGAGGGTGATAGTAGGGAGAAAGGCACCAAGTTCGACCTGGGATGGGCGGACGGAAAGAAAAGAGGTTAACCAAGCCAGAGCCTGACCTGTGATTACCAAGGTTTCACGAAGCTGTGAGATCAGGATGTTGTGGTTAACCAATGCAAAGGCATACGAGAGATCAAGGAGAATGAGGACAGAGGGAATGTTAGTGTTAAGATTTGAGAGCAGGTCTTCACAGGTGTTCAGAAGTGCAGTTTCCGTGGCTCTGGATGCTCTAAAGCCAGACTGATGGTCGTGGAAATAACTGATTGATTCTGTGTGGAGGTTTAGCTGAGAGATAGCCATCTTCTCAAGGAGTTTGCCCAAGAAGGGAGTGATAGAAATCGGGTGGTAGTTTGACAGAATGGAGTGATCTGCAGAGGGTTTCTTGAGAAGAGAGTGCACAAGGGAGTGCTTGAGAGCAGTTGGGAAAACTCCATTGGAAAGGGAGAGGTGGCAAGGGTCGGCCAAGGCTGGTACGAGGGAGTCAATGTTGTCCTTGATGATTTTGTCAGGGCAAGGGTCAACTTGCTTGGAGGAGGCCTTCATAGACCAGACTTGTCTGGCGACCTCATCAGGTGTGACAGAGAGAGAGGAGAGAGTGGAAGTGGAGGTGGCGCCAAGGGAGGCACAGGTATGCTCTGTGGTGTGGGGGTAGGGAGGAGAGGATGTCTTGGGTTTTTGTGGTGAGGTGTGCTGCCAGGGCCGCGCAGAGGTCCTGCGTGGGAGTGTTAGATGAGGAGGCTGCTGCTTCCTCTGTCATCTGCCCCATCTCTCACATGTCAGTCATGTGTTCCTGCTCCCCATACCACCTGCCCCCTGCTTCTGTCCCTGCCACACCTGCCCCTTCTTTCTGTTCCTCTGTCCTTCTCCCCCAAGTTGCAGCCTCTCCCCCACCCATGTCACCATTCTCTTTTGCACTTGCCACTTCCCCCCTAATGTCATAGCATCTCTCCCACCTTGACCCGAACATGCAAGTAAACCGTTCTTCCTGCGATGTCCATTCCTGTGACGCCAATTCCTGCGATGTCATCACATGCAAATGAACAGGCCCCACACTTAATTTGCTGCACTTGGCCCTGCAAATCCTACGACCGGCCCTGCCCCGACACCATACAAATGATAGCAGATAGAGGTATGAAATCCAGTAACACCAAGCAACCTATAGCCCCGCCTGGACTTAATTTACCATGCTGGAGCACCACTTTTGACCCATGAATACAATTTCGGAACTTGTGGTGTGTACAACCAACGTGTGTAACAGCATGCATTGCAGGTCAGGACTTCCATGTGCGCTGCCACAGAGCCCCTGCAGCAGGGGAGTTGCTAGGTCTGGAAAAGACCCGGGGCTAAACTGATGTCGGAACTGTTGGGACTGGGGGCTAGCTAGTCTTTTGGCTGTAGCTCCTGAGATTCTATCCGGGGCTACAACCAAAAGATCAGGGGCTATAGCCCCCATAGCCCCCCCCCTAGCAACGCCCCTGCCCTGCAGGATTCCCCGAGGAATGTGCAGCCCCGCGAAGAAGCGCCCGGGAGGCTTACGTGGGCGGAGGGGGCTGGGGCTTAAGTTTGCTTTCTGTGCTCTATTTTACCAATTGACTTCGGGTCCGGCAAGGACGGCCGATGGGCGCGAGGCAGCGGTGGGCGTGGCTCCAGCTTGTAGACCTTGAGCCACGGCTTAAAAAGCCATTTGTCTGAGAGTTGTCCACTTTGGGCCAGACAGCGGGGGCTTTGTTTAGTTGAGCTGGTAGCATTCCTGACATGCCCTCGCCCCGACTGACAAGCTAATCACCTGGGATTATTAATTACGGGTTTTCCGCCGTACCTGGGAGGGGCGGGCGAGCGGGGCACGTGCAGGTGTTTTGTCTAGGACGACATTTTCGCGGCCACGCTTGCCACGGGCTCCCCATTGGTCAGCACTGTAACCGCTGCATGTCATAAACTTATCATAATCATTTAATGACAGAGAGGGCGAACGCCCAGGTAAGCCTTGGAGGTGTAAAAGCGCACAATGGCAGGGGGGTTGGGGCTAATACTTGGCACATAGCACACGGTAATGCATTACCCAAGTGGCACAAATAAAGGGGCGTCTCACAAGCACACTGTCCACAACCGGCAGTACCAACCGTCTCGCCAGAAACCCTCAATTGAAGCAGTTGTTTGCTATTTATTCTTAGTTTTGTTTTCTTCTCGTCATACTTAAGACTATACTCCAACCAAAAAGACAACTGTGTTCGGGTAACCAGGTATTAGAGCGCTCAGACAAGGAAAAAATACTACTTTTA
This sequence comes from Ambystoma mexicanum, assembly GCF_040938575.1. Lineage (NCBI taxonomy): Eukaryota > Metazoa > Chordata > Amphibia > Caudata > Ambystomatidae > Ambystoma > Ambystoma mexicanum. The sequence goes on along the minus strand of NC_090929.1, from coordinate 960,152,562 downwards.
GCCTACAATTTGGAACAGGGACTGCTGCAAACCTATCAGATAACAGGTCACCCCTGACCTATGTAAACCATGAGACACAACAACCTTTTGATCTGTGGATATCGCGCTGTCCTTGAAAGATCAATTGAAATGATTTTAACACTGTTAACCAACAAATATCACTTGAGACTGTATGCCATTTTTGGGACAAAACGGGCCTTAGACTGTGAACTAATAAACAGTTCTAGGAGGGACTACAAATGGGACACAGTCTCAAGTGATATTTGTTGGTTAACAGTGTTAATATCATTTCACTTGATCTTTCAAGGACAGCGTGATATCCACAGATCAAAAGGTTTTTGTATACTCCAAACAAGTCGTCGAATACGATCTTGCTATGTGTTTCCGAAACACAAGTTAGAGCGTCGGGCAGTGCCTTGTTGTCACAAAAAAATCAAATATTCTGTCACACGAATTTAGCACTGAGGAAGAAGAAAGTCTGTCCAGAAATGGCCCGGCCCGTTCCTTTCCTCTCTTATTGGCTGATTATCAGGTTTGCCACATGAGTTCTTAGCGCAAGGAAAACACGACTGTGGTGGTAGTCAGACCCCGGTTGTGGTGGCATGGAGGCTGTGCCTCTGTTGGCAGTGAGGCTGTGACAGTGGCGCAAGTGAGACTTGGGCTCTGGTGGTAGTGAGGCCCAAACAGTGGTGGGAGCAACATCATGATTGTGGTGGCCGCAAGGCTGAGACTGTGGTGGAAGCGAGATGTGTGCCGTGATGGCAGTTCTTGGTTGTGGTGGCCGTGAGAGCGGGATTCTGGTTGCAGTGAGACCCACGACTACGGTGGCAGTGATGCCGCCATCGCGCCACTGAGTACTAAAAAACTTTTCTAACATTAAAAAAGAGGGTTGGAGTAGTTTTATTGGCCTCCGGTTATCTTGCTCACGGATTGGTTGGCATTTCGTCTACACCACTGGCTACCAGTGAGAGCGAGAATCTAGCACACGCCCTTTACTCCTTAAAGCAATATGTACAAATCATCTTTCTTTTTCAAAGAAACGTTTAAATAGGTACATTACCTCAGAAGGGGTTCACCACTGTCCAGAAGAGTTTGTTAAGCTGCTGAACTCTCCACCAGGCAACACTGGCGGCTGATTATAGGAACTTTGCAGCAGTGCAAGTGCAAGTTTGCACAGAATTAGCTGTTTGCCCTATTAAACACTGGGACATATTAGAAACTTTGCACCTTGACAAGTGAAGTTTGGCATGTTATAAGCACCAGAACAAAAATTGCCCTGGTGCAAAAAAGATGCATTTTCAACGCTAATTAGCACTAAGGACAGTTTTTCCCTACTGTAAAAATGCATTGAAAATACATGTTTTTTGCACTAGTAGCATTTTTGCACCACACATTTTTGCACCATGGCAAAAGTTTGCCTGAGCCAATTTTTGTTCTGCTGCTTATAGCATGCCAAACTGCACTTGTCATGGTGCAAAGGTTTTCTAATATGTCCCATTGTTTTTAAAAAATAGGGAAAACCGTGCCCTCGTCCAAATAACATGCAAACCTGCCCTTGACTAGTGCAAAGTTTCTGTAATCTGGCCCCAGAGCTACCCCTCCACCCCCACACACTGCTATCCCCCTCTACGCCCGCACCCCACCATTTGAAATTCTGTTGTCTTTGTTATTTAACATGTAACTTCTCCCTGGGTCTCATCCTTTTAACCTTTGTGTACTTAAATGCAGAGGTGGACTGGCCTATAGGGAACTCTCAAGATTTCCCAGTAGGCCTCGGCACCCTGGGACTCTTTCATGTGGTAACCTATTTTATTTCCGAATTTTCTCATAGGAAAAGGGTTGGGCTTGCTGAAAATGTATAATATGTGGCCACTTTGAACATTATTTCAATTTTTTGTTTCCGGTCCATCCCTGCTTAAATCGCCAGCCCCATACCACGAACACCCGCCCCCTCCAATCCACACCCTTCTTATTACAGCTGGTCAAGTGGCACAGCGAGTAGAGCGCTCGCTTTGTCATGTGTGCAGAGTTTGCTAACGCAGGTTCGCATCCCGGCGGGGCCAAACTCAGCCTTTCATCCTTCCGAGGTCGATAAATGAGCACCACACACCGTGGGTAATAATAAGCAGCGCTCAGATACCTGAGGGTTCGTAGCGCTATATAAATGCCAAATTGTTATTATTATTATAACTTGTTTAAATGTTATACTTTTCAAAATCCTGAAACCAATATCGAGAGAGCCAATGTATGAGACCAGGAGAGAAGTTAAAGCATAGCGAATAAAACAGCTCAGTAGGTTAATGCACAGGTATCTGCTCTGACAATCTGTGTGCAACCTGTAGATTACAGAATGTCAATCCTGGCAGGCCAATTTAACACGCCATGCGCCGGGAGTGATTAAAATGAAGGCCATTGAGTCGGACGGGGAGAACAGCTGGTATTCAGGGCTGAGAAGCAGCAAGAGTTGGCGCACAAAGAACTATATTGACTGGAAAATATTATTTGGTTTGAATTTCACTTTTTAAATGTAAGGGAAATCGAGCCCATTGTTCCATCCAAGTGCCAGAGCTGCCGTTTGGAATCCTAGCGTGACCGTCTACTCTAACTCATCACACACCACGAAAGGTCTAAGGAGACTTTGTGCTCCAGAAATAATAAATGTCTGTCGCTGGCCATTTATCACCTAATAAGTCAGATCTGAAGCCAGAGGCCCTTCATCAGGGACTCTTAGAGATGAAAGGACACTGACCCATAGCAGTGACACATATATTGATGTATCGCTGCAGTCTAAACGCCTAAACACATTTTGGACTTCGTTAAGCTTCCATGTGCATTTGGGGGGGCTTTTTTGTACGATTTCCTAGTTTGAGGCCTCTGCTCTTTCATCACTTGCTCAATTTCGGTCCCAGTTCGCCTGAAATATACACCCGCGGCACCGGAGCAATGCTGCAGCGGAACCACAGAGAAATGGGACCAAAGAACTCGGTGGTTGACACAGAGGCAAAGGTTCTACTTTACAAGCTTCCCTGATTATGCTCAGGGTCGTCATTTCACCAAAATGCCAGGGTAGCGGAAGTGACATAACATGACCCTTGACCTTTGATGACATCACAGAAAGTGATGTCATTTGGGCCCACCCCGAAGTGACATCATAGGAAGCGATAGAACATTACCTTTCACCCCTTTAATGAGTCTAGCAATTATTGTATAGAATTCCAGAAAGACAACATATTTGTTATTCTTACTTTTTTAGGTTCACTGCTCAAAGTGTTATAATTGTGGGACACCTCCTGTTTTTTTAAGAGGCCTCAACAAAAATTCCAGCCACTCCAGGAGCTTCAATGTAAAATATATATATATATATATATATATATATATATATATATCTTTTTTTCTTTTTTTAGGGGTAACAAGGGAGACCACAGGGATAGCAAGCGAAACCTCAGGGGTCGCAATTGCGACCCCCAAAAAAAGTCGTCCCTGATCATGCTGTGCTTTACTTAAATGGCAGTCATGTTTACCAGCTGTCTACAGATAACTAGTCTGAACGGTGTCCGGCAGCAGCCTCCTTAAGCCACAGCTAGAGGGCACACACAAGCAGATACTGAGTAGACTCTCACATTGGGCCATTTGTAAGTATGCAGGGATGAGCTGCCCATTAAACAGGTTGGGCGTTTGCCTGGCAGGCCAGCTGCTCAAACATTTCAGGACTGGGCCCCTGATGGTTTAGGGCTGCCTCCCTGCATGTGATCACCACCCACCCCCTTCCCGCTCCAGGCAAGGGCTGCCTCAACACAAATAAAACTTTTAAAAACACACAGGACCACTAAAGCACATGTGACTTACTGCAGCTCCTTCCTCCTACAGCCAGTGTAAATAGAGGGCTGGTCACTGGTTAGCTACAGCTACGGAGGTCATGTTCACCTGCAGCGGATACAACTCACTGTGTTAGGTGATTGCTACTGAGGACTCTGCTTACAGCGCATGTAGCTCACTGTATAAGGTGATTGCTGCTGAGGTCTGTGCTTGTAGCACATATAGCTCTCTGTGTTAGGTGATTTGCTACAAAGGTCCGTGCTTACAGCACATATAGCTTAATGTGTTAGGTTCTTACTGCTGAGGTCTCTGCTTGCAGCCCATCTAGCTCACTGTGTTAGGTGATTGTGGCTGAGGTCTCTGCTTGCAGCGCATGCAGCTCATTGTGTTAGGTGATTGCTGCTGAGGTCTGTGCTTGCAGCGCATATGGCTCACTGTTTTAGGTGCTTTCTGATAAGGTTTGTGCTCATAGTGCAGGTAACATGCTCAAGCCTAGGAAGGGCCAATCCCTTTTTCTTTCTGGGTGTTAATGTGCCTTAACACCAGCGCTGTGAAGTATGGCATGTGTGTGGTATATATGAGATGAGGTTTGCAAAGTAATTAAAGAAAGGAGGGTGTGGGAGCAATTACAGCGCTCCGTGTGATGAATATATTGGTTATTTTATATTAACCAGTGATGATTAGATGTTGAGCTAGGTTATTTTCGTACAGATATGAAAAATTGTGTTTAACAATAAAAACTGAACTTATCAAAAAAGTATATGATATCATTTGAGTCTGAATTTGACTACAATTGCAATAGGGCACATTGTTTTTGGTTTTGTATGTTTGATTCCTTTTGGTTTCTCATTGTGCCATAGCCAGATAAAAGCTTTAGCTATGCTTCCTCTTTTTTTGTATTACTATCTCTGTGCATTAGATTAAGAGGGAATCTACCTCGGTTCTAATATAGTAGGAAATAAATATTGTGTTTATGATCAGCAGGCCTAGATATAATGCTAAAATGATACACGTAAGCACATCTTGTCGATTTAAAGCTGTATTTTCTGAAGCATGCATGCAGCTGGTGTTTTCCCCACTGAACTGAAAGGTCTGTGCCTTTGAAAACTTGAACTCAAGACCTTTGGCTGGCCCTCCCAGGTCTGGTTCAGTTAAAACTGCAAAGAATGAAGAGAGAGGTCAGAATTATGGGATTTACAGATAACATGACCAACAGAAATGACCCTTAAGGACAAACCCCTCATAAATTGTGCATTAGCTCAGAGCAAAGATCTTTGAACCCAAAGAGGAAGAGGGTAGAAAAAACATTGGCCCAGCAGATGGCCTGGTTACATGTTTAAAGATATTTGTAACTTATGGGAGGAAATGGTGGGGTGCCATAAGAGTGAAACTAGGAGCACCTATTTTGCAGTGTCATTGATTAACATTGAACTACTTTTCCCTAATAAAAAGAAAATTGTACGTCCCAGTGAGCCCAGACTGGATTCATATTAAAGGGTATAAAGAGCCCATCGGGACCATATAAAAACAACATTTGTGTGATGGATGTAATTTAAGTTATGATCAAAATTATGATTCTGGCATTTTCATACATCTGAGGAACTGGAAAATGGATAGGGTGATAGACGGTGAAATTAATGTTGGAAGTATCTAGTGTCAGAATTGTAACTATTATAGCACAGCCACAAAGCACGAAAAAATGATAGCTCAGCCCTGGAAGGGTGTGCAGGCATAAAATCAATATTGGCTGACACGCCATAAAATGTAGCATCTAAAAATATATAGATTCATGTTGTTATCTGAAAAAATTGCTGCATAGCTGCCATGTTAGATTTTCAGAACCCAAAATGGTAAAACCGACCTGTCATTTTGAAATTATATATTTTTACTCCTCCCTCAGCCTACATCATACACACCTCCCAAATTCTGGACCTATCAGTAGCCAGTGGGCATCTTGGTGGGAGGTGAAGGGAGAGTGCTAGCCAATCCTTATCATGGGAATTGTGATACTATAGGAGTGCTATCAGCCCTATAAGAGGTCAATTTTGCATTAGAACAGGTTTTGTTTCCACTTTATTCCAGGAGGTAGTCTACTGCTGGACTCTTGCGAGGAACAACTAGCAGAGAGGCCTAAATCCTTGCATTGGAGACAGTGACAGGGAAATCTAGAAGCTAGCTGGGACCCCCATCAGAGGAGCTAGAGGAAATCTGGGTGCAGGAGAAAATCCTTGATTGAAGTCCTTGACCAGATCTGTACTGTCCTCCGAGGAGCCATGCTGTTTCCCTAGATGCCCCATAATCAAGGCCTCCCATTTAAGTAGATATATCCCAAAGCTATCAAAAGTGTGAGGGGGAACTTCCAGCCTTAATCTCTATCTCGCATAGCAGGCAGGGGATGGTACTGGGAAGATCCTCAGCACATTTTATTAAATCCTATTCAAATTAATTCCATTATAGAAAATCACTCTATCCCTTTAAATTGAATTGTACTGGGAACAGCCTGCCTTAAACCTTTCCATTAAATTGTGGGGAGTGGGGAAGCTCTGTAGATCCCAAGCACATTTAACTAAAAACATAATTTAATTAATTCCCACTGGGTCATGTATCCCAGTGCACTGTTAATGACTCTAGTTTGTAATGTAGTTGGGTAACCCTGCTGTTCATTTGAATGTGCTAGTGTCCCCAAAAACAGAATCTCCAAACCCTGCATTTCCTTGGAGAACAAATTGTGCAAAACTAATTTTCCCAAAGGTTTCCCAGTGATTCCAAAGTCAGAATTACAAAGCCTTACATCTCATCTGTATGTCTGTTGCAGAACACAATTTCCCATTTATTCCCTTGCATCTGAAACCAGAATCCCACAGCACTGCCTCTCCTTTGAATGAGTGCTGAAAAACGATTTCCCCATTGAGTTCCTTTTCCCAACCTTGCCTTTCAAATAAAAGCCTAAAAAATGATTTCCCCATTTGAGTTCCTTTTCCAAACATTGCCTTTCTAGAAATGAAGCCAACACGATTTTCTCATTGAGTTTCTTTCTCAAACATTGCTTTTCTCAAAATAAAGCCAAAACGATTTTTCCATTGTTAATGTTTTCTATTGGTTAATTTGCAATTAAATATGATGTAAGCTGTGACTGCATATTTCAAAATTCTTCCTGTGCTGTTTTAATAACGGAAAGGAATTTGGAGTTGTGATATTGTGTAGTGCTACTGCTACAGTATTGGTTATTGAGGTATTATTGGCTGCTATTAAATGTTGTCAAACCTTAACTATATATTCTTACTGTACACCGGCCTGGTTCCTAGCCCATTGGTGGTATAGAGGGTATTTGTTGGGGTGATGCGAGACAGGATGGAAGCCTTGCTAAAGTTCAATCTGTATAAGCGCTTTGGGTGTGCACCACCTTGGGGGGGGGACTCCCTGGGTTGAGGGTGACCACCTAATAAACCGCAACAACTGCACATGCATTTACTGACCCAGCGTGGATAGAGGACAAACTCTACCTGCACAACGTCAGTCAATGCAAACCTAGGTGGTGGGAAATCAGGTAGCATTTAGGTTTGTAAGGAGGGCCTGGTTGCCGGTTGCTTGCACATGCAGGCAGTCACTCCACTTAAACGCAAATTTCTGCTGAATATCAAGAACATGCATGCAGGGAAATGTGGGCATAGCATATGAGGCCCATATTGGTTCTTGGCACATGGTGCCTCTTTGAATTGGCCCCTTAGTGTATTTGCAAGAGTGCATAGAAGATGCAATTATAAATTAGTCCAGTGATGCACCTAGGTAGAGAGAAGTGGGATGACATGGAGTGATATTGTTGGTTGATTGGTTGGTTTGATGGGTCTTTTATAAAAGTATGTACACCCCAATGTATTAAACACACTACTGCAGCTTGAGGGTGAAACGAGTAATAACAGATCCACATTACAAAGCAACAGCATTAACAATAAAACACAAACACACTCCAAGTCCCAACTTGCGCCGCACTCCAAAAAATAGTGAATAATACTTGTGAGCCTGTTATAATTCCCATTCAAAAAGTTTATGGAATACTTTGAAATTGTTAGAGCAGTATTGACAGCACATAGCCTGTGAAGGGTCGTGGCCGAAATGTTTACTAACTGTTGCTGAGTTATCAATTTAACAAACAAATAGCTCAAGCTAATGGCCTGAACGAACAATGACAGTTTCTGGGTTAGCACGCAAATAGTCTTTACAAACCAATAGGCAACACATGTTTCGAGCTTGGCTCTTCCTCAAGGCTGTGTTTCAATTACCCAGTAGCATGGAACTTACATTGTGGATCCTTGATCTGGGTATTTTGAGAATCCTGCCAAGGATTTGGTCTGGAGGAGAATAACCTCTGGCCAATTCTCAAATATTGTAGGCGTTTCAGTGGGAGTTCATGGTAAAACTCACATCACAACCCTTTTGCTGGATCTCTGTGTTACTGGATTTTTTAAACAGACTCCTAGTGTCCTGTGAGGTTTGCGCGATGTGCTAGCCATTTAAAACAAACCAACCATTCATATGGATTTGAAATGAAGTCAGCCATAGGCAGCAAATTAAGATTAAAGCAAAATGTGTCTAAACATAAAATACCCTGCAGTATAAAATAGTGCCCCAACTCTTTCCTGCACCTTTGGGACTATAGGAATGTTTTTCTCAGTTTTTTGCTAATGCAGTGCATTGATGAGCACCAGCAATGTATCTGGTGTTCCCACCAAACTGGGCTTTAATAAAGTGCCCACAGATGTTTGGTTCCGAATTGAAAAAAGACCTGAGGCATCAAAGTGAAGCATGGTGCCTGGAGAGGTTTGCCACCAGAACGGTTCCTCCGAAGGTCGAAGCATGTGATAGAGTTGGTCACATTGTAGGTTGATGCCCACCATAAGCCTGATTTTGCCTTATTCCTGCCAGCCCTTCAGATGCGATGCCCCAGAGGCCTCTCCATCTCTAAGTGCAGCCTTTCTTGCGTCCACATTCACATTATTGTCAGTTAAATGCTGAGTGAATAGCTCTGGGACAACACACTCTCCTTGGGAATAAATAGATGCGGTGCAACACGGGTTTGATCCCGAGTCTGGCGCTTAGAGGCTGGGGAATTTAGCTTTCAGTTTACTAAGGATCACCAATTATAAGTTTTGCTACCTTATTGAATGGGACTGACTAAGGTCCTGGAAGATACATAAACTAAAGGTCACATCATCCTACAGGCTCGATGATACAGCTAGTGCACTCTACAATACAAACAAACAGTGCCACTCTGGGCAGGTTCCTTGTGATCCGTAGTGTGCCCTTGATGCTGTTCTGGCTTTTTTGAATAGATGGGTAACATGGAAAGGCGACAGCAGAGTGAGGAGAGAATGTTCCAATTGATTTCCTTTAATTCTTTCATCTAATCATTTGTTGTTTATGTTTACGCTTTCTAAAATCTCAGTTTCCAGTGCTCACTTTTAGAAAAGCTTTCTTCGGTGCCCTTTTAAAATATTCTTGACGCTTTACTGTGGTATGTTGTCTAAAGCAATCCAGTAACTCTCTTCTCAAAGGATGTGATCCGTTTCATGCCAGTTACCCTATATAAATGCCTGCTATGTGGTGCCTGTCACACCAGTGGATGCACCTCGAAAACCCCCTTATCTGTTGCATCAAGGCTTGTACTTGGGTTTGTGGCCGTTATCCAATATATAAACCCCCTTTTACCTGTCAAACCGACTAATGTCCCTGCACTACAGGCAGTTATTTTTATGTATTTTATCTATTTATTTACAGGAGGCACAATGCTCTTTTGATCACAAAAAAAAATGTTTAAGTGCAGATAGGCGTTATGGCCAGCTGTGCTCGGGATGTGACCATGATGGGTGAAGTGCTAGAGTGGAGGCCAAGGAAGTGAGGGACAGAGGCAGGTTAGAGGCGAGGGAAACATTTTAGCTAGTAGGCTTATGAGAGGTAGGTTAAGAGCTTAACTCAAAGGCGAAGAGGTAGAACTTTAGTTTGGTTTTGCAGAAATCCATGTGGACTGTTTCTCGGATGTCCGGGGGAAGAGAGTTCCATGCAAGAAGAGAGAAGGAACGTAAGCGAGAGGAAGTTGCCGAGGAGGCAGAGCAGAGTTTAGCAGAGGCTTGTAGAGTTGCATGGAGGAGGATAGATACAGTGGTGCCTTACCGTGGATAGATGTGTTAACCAGAAATTTAAATCTGGCCCTGTTTTGCATTTTCATCCATCCAGCCTGGTGACGGTATGAGGAAGTAGGTATGAAGTAAGGGCGTTCAAAGAGAGTCTGTGTCGTGAAGTTAGCGAACTTGTCTAGAGGATAGAAAGCATAGTTATGGAGACCAAAGAGGATGCTGGCACAGTAGTCCAGTTTAGAGAAGACAGGAGTGGTTAGGGGAGGCTTGGCAGTGTTGAAAGGAAGGAGGTGCCTGATTTTCCTAATATTTAGGAGGTTGAGGCAAGCTACTTTTCTAGTTTTGGAGATAAAATTAGGGAAGGTGTGAGACGGGTCATGGATGACGCTGAGGTTTCTAGCTGAAGAATAATAGGGGAAAGTGTTGATTGGCAACTGGATAGGCCGAGGAAGAGATCAAAGAGAGCTTTTGACAGGGAAGAAGAGCACCTGTGTTTTGGTAGAGGTTAACATCCTAGAGTGCAAAGCCATCCGATATTTAATGGCAGAGAGACAGTTTGAAATTGTGATAGAACGATCAGAGGAGAGTTCAGGAAAAGAGAAGAAGATGTGGGTGTCATCCGCGAAGAGTTGATACGAGAACCCAAATGAGGATATTAGTGCCCCAAGAGCAGAGGTGTAGAAAGTAAAGAGGAGCGGATACAAGACAGAGCCTTGTGTAATACCAACAGTTAGAGGAGTGAGGTGAGAGCTGTTGCTACAGGAGAAAATGAACAAGGTGCAAAGTAGGATTCAATCAGGCTGGGACTTGATTCGGAATCCCAAGAAGAAAGAGAGTATTAAGGAGATCAGAGTGATCAACAGTGTCAAAGGTCGCAGAAAGTTCAAATAGAGTTAGGATAGAGGATAAGTTGGAGTGCTTAGCAGAATCAATGAAGTTGCACATATTCATGAGAGCAGTTTCCAATGAGTGACAGGAGCGGAAACCTGCTTGTGTCTTGAAAGTTGTGGATGTCTAAGAAATTGGTAAAAGGGTTGAATACAACCCCTTTGAGCACTTTACAGTAGTGCGGAAGGAGAGACGCAGGGCAAAAGTGAGCTGATAGTTTCGGGTCAGCCCCATGCTTATTTAGGAGAGGGATGACTGTGGCTGTTTTGAAAACAGAGGGAAAATAAGCAGAGTCGAAAGACAGGTTGAAGAATTCAGCAAGGCGAGAGTCCACTAAAGGGGCAAAAGGCTTGACTAGCTGAGGAGGAACAGTGTCTGATGGGGCATAAGAGGTATTAGCCTTCATCACCAGAGATAGCATTTCGTCACTATTAGTGTGAATAAAGTGGGAGATGGAGGCAGAGGGTGATGGTAGAGTAGGCAGGGTGTAAAATGGATGAGGGAGTGCGTGGAAGGTCAGGCGAGAGTCTCTAATTTTGGAAAAATACTTGCAGGGAAGTATTTGGCTAGGTCATTCGCTGTGAGAGTGTAGTTAACAGTCATAGACCTAGGCGGAGTGAGGAGTGAGTTTAGGGTGCCCTGTAGCCAGTGAGCATGGTTGGAGTGAGAGTCAATGAGGGTTAGCTAGAATTCCCTTTTTGCTCTATCAAGAGTGGACTTGAGAGAGTACAGGGCAGAGAGGTAGAGTTGCAGGTCCTCATGTGAGTGGGTATGTCTCCATTTTTGCAGCAGCCAACGCAGGTCTGTGCGGAGAGAACATATGAATGGGGTGACCCATAGCTGGGGAAGCTTAGATTTAGGCGTGCAAGTAAGTAGTGAGATATGAGTGAGAGGAGAATGAGCCATATAGTAGGGATTGGAAGCTGGAGAAGGCGGTGTTGGTGGAAGAGGCATTGGGTGTGAAGGAGGAGAGTGAGAACTGTAGGTCGGAGAGAAAGGGGGCATGGCAGAAGATGGAAATGTCCTTTTAGTATAAGGTGCAGCAAGTGGTGAGGAAAGGTCAGAGAGCGGAAATTAGATGGTGGTGAAAACAATTGAGTGATCAGATATGGATGGCGTGACAGTAGTATCAGTGGCAGAGAGAGAGGGAGAAAGGTGGAGATCAATAAGAGAGCCAAAGAGTTACCCCCTGTGTGGGTGGATAGATTATGGATAATGTGCAGAGTGTGGTAACTAAGAAAGGACTAAAGTTCAGTTTTCTGAGATGTGTTTGGAGAGGGAAGGTTAAAGTCACCTAAGATAATGAGGTTATGTTTAGTGGAAAGAGAATGAAGGAGTTGCCCAAGATTATCAAAGAATAGTCCAGTGGGACCAGGAGGGGGATAGATGGCGATGATGTGAACCGAATAAGGCAGAGCAATAGTAGAGATGGCAAATTGAAAAGTGGTAGGAGAGAATGCGCCATTGGAAATTAGTGAGGCATTGAGACGCGAAGAGAGCAGGTGTCTGACGCCTCCATCTCTGCCAGTCAATCGAGGAGAGTGAATAAATGATATTTTGACATTGTGTAGGGCTGACACTCTGGCAGTGCCAGATGGAGGATTCCAGGTTTCAGCGATAGCAAGAAGGTCTAGGGGAGGAGTGAAGGTAGTCACTGATAAAGGAAGTGTTGTTGCATACAGACTGTGCATTCCAGAGTGCAATGTTCAGTTGATGTGGTAAGGAAGAGTATAGCAGTTGAGTCTCAGAGGAATAGAGGCGAGGTGGAGAGGTATAAGAGTAGGTATGGTTAGCTTGTCGGCTTTGTTTCTTGGAAGGAGGTGGAAGAGAGATGGAGTAGTGGGAGTTTTGATTTGTGAGGTATCCTTTATAGAACCTGCCTGTATCTGTCACACTAGGGTACCACCTTGAATTCATGCCAGTTATCCTATATGAACCCTCCTGTTCCTGCAAAATTAAGGGATGTCCTTGGACATTTGCCATTTTTCCTGTATGAAACCCTCTTATGGCTGTTACACTGTCCTTGGGCTGGTTGCAGTTATCCTTCATAAGACCGCCCTGTGCCCGCCAAGCCATAGGATATCCTTGGATATTTGCCTGCTATCCTATATAAAAACACGCCTATGCCTGTCAACCGAGATATGACCGTGGGCTCGTCCCAATTATCCTATATAAAACCCTCTGGTGCCTGTCAACTGAGGGAATTCCTTGGACTTGTGACAGCTATACCATATAAAACCCTTCTGTGCTTGCCACACCAAGGGATGCCCTTGCAAAAGTGCTAGTTGTCCTTTATAACATTATCCTGTGCTTGCCACACAGAGGGATGTCCCTGTACCCCCCTGCCAGTTATCCTGTGTAGAACCCGTCGCAAGTAGTGGTGACCTTAGACTCATGTCAGTTATACTATATAATACCCTTCTGTGCCTGTCACACCGGGGAATGTCCTTTGACACGTGTTATCCCATATAAACTGTACTCTGCCTATCTCTGGGGGGGGGTGTTGACGGTTATCCCGTATAAAACACTCCTATGCCTGCGAAACCAAGGGGCGAATGTGGATATTTGCCAGTTATCCTATCTAAACCCCAAGTTGTATCATTTGCATTGGCTCTCAGTCCGTTATCTGTTTTTATTTTGTGTACATGGGCTTTAAGTTGTAATGGTGCTAAACAATGAAGGGAAGGGGAATCTGACAGGCGGCCTGGCCTCCTCTCAGCACAACCGAAAGGAAGATGTGTCTCTGTAGCTGCTTGAGTCAGTTAGAAAGAGTTAGAGTTATACTGTTTAAATCTTCCCACGAACTGTGGTAGCACTTGGCATCATTAAGCATTCAAAGTACTAACCTGACGAAAAAACAATAGGAAGGAGTGAGGTCAGTAGGCAGGCGGGCTATTATTGCACACATGTTAGGTCATGCTATAGTCCTCTGTGATCTACATGCCATATATTGAAGTAGTGTTTTCCCAGCACTGGCGAAGCCCTTAAAATACCGGACCTAAGAGGGCCTTCAAACTGCAACATCACAGTGAAGTGGGGACAAGGGCACTCTTCTGGAAGGTTGTGTGTGTTTTTCTTCCGTTTTTTCACAAAGGTCTCCTAAAGTTAATGGCCGGCCCTAGGCAAAGGCTGGCTGTTCTGTGACAGGCAGGCAAAACATAACAGAAATACTTTTGTTCACTCTTGAGTGGGGCAAGCTTGGACAAACAAGAGGAAAGCAAACCGAGTGGAGGGGTGAGAGGTGGAGGCATGGCAAGCAAGGGGCGGTGGGAGGGAGCCCTTTGGGAGGCAGGACCAAGTTCACTAAAACCATTAAGGAACCTTGCAGCCAGGCTGCCCACGGTTACTGTTTTTATAGCCTCGGCTGAGAGTTGTTTGACAGTTGCCGTTTGTGGGAAGGAGGAGGGGGGATTTCGCCCAGCCATAGGGTCTGACATTTGTCAAGGGCATCTTTAAATTCTTAGGAGATGTTATCAGGCCACTTAGCTTTGAGCCCCTCTCGCCCCTCCCCCACCCAGCACACAGCTCCTGACAGGATTAGCTGTGGGAGTGGAACTGGGGGAGCTGCTTTCAATCACGAGGCCCCCGATCCTTCCTGAGGATCAGAGGCCAGTGCCAAATATATTTATTCGTGAGGTTGTTGAAGTGATGGTATTCACCTTTGACCCCACGTGCTGCTTGTTGTTATTCCCTGCACGTGGTGTGCAATGGGAAAGTTGCAATCAAAGACATGAGTAAATGGAGGGTAAATCGCCAGCTCCCTTAACAGCAAGCACCTGTGTCCTTAAACCTTCTTGGGGGCGTTTTCTCTGCGTGGACGTTTTCGTCAGAACCCGTGCTGCGTGGATCATTGACAGGGACTTTTTACTGCGCACGCGCTCAGTACATCACCAATGACGCATATCTGCAGAGCTGTGTCTGTGGTGCAATATGAGGGCTGATTTGTGAATATCCAAGATGGCCGTGCAGCGACGCCATGTTTTCTGGCTCATTACGCACACGCACTACAGTCATGTCATGCTAGACTTTATTTCATGGTGAGGCAGGGTGGTGCCTTAATTGTAAGTCAGCTATCCGAGTGTGCTAATGCAGAGCAACGGGTAGTGAATAAATGTGGCCTGAGCGCCTTACAAGTGCAGTTTTTTACTGCATCTGCATTACTGAAAACTTGACCTGCTGCAAATCTGTATGCATTGAATACATTTTTACACCATGTGACGAATCAACTTCCTGCGCACCAGTGGTCCAGAGATGAATATTGGTTTCTAAACCATCAGTCAGCCCCACACCTCTAGTACACCAGAAGAGATCTGAACAGATTGGCAACACAAGCAAATTATAAACCTCCTTGTCCAATTTTGGTAACATGGACGGAATGGGCAGCTTATCTACGGAGGCTCGTGGATCGTGGTTTGTTGCAACACAGCGAAAATACAATTATTACCCAATGATAAAAGGGACTGTCCAGTCAAGGTTGTATAAACATATCTACTTTCTTATTATCACAACGGGCAGTTCTAGCACACTACACAATACAACCCACCCTTTAAAGGTAATATAGAGGACATACTGTTTCAAAGAAGGAAAAGGGATGCACTCTGGAAACTGACAGGAGGGTAGTTGGGCCAGTAATGAATCGCAATAGTTCTTTGCTCAATTCCCCTTTGCACCGTTGCACCTTAGTGCTGTGTCCCTTAGGCGAAGCAAGTGGAGTCTGTCTGTGAGGATGCTGTGGTCTATGGTGTCGAAGGCCATTGAGAGGTCGAGGAGTATACTGCGGCACAGCCTTCTGCATCTGCAGTGTTTTTGAGGTCATCCCAGATGGAGACTGGGGACGATTCTGTTCCACGGAGGGGCCTGAAGCCAGAATGGGTGGGGTCAAGGTGGTGGTTGAATTCAGTGAAGAGGCAGAACTGGGAGTAGGCCATTCAGTCAGTAAGATTGGCTAAGAAGTAGTTGTTAGAAATGAGTCTGTAGCTTGCCGGAAGGAGGGTGTTTGCAGGGGGGGTGTTGATGCGTGATGTCTTTAATGCTGCACGGAATATGCCTGAGGTGAAGGAGGAGTTAATGATGGATATTGCGATGCCCCCTACACACATTGAGGTAAATATTTATTTGAGGAGGGTGGGGGGACATGGACCTCTCAGGGATCCGGACGGGCGGCTGCCAGAAAGTAGCTAAAGGAATTTGGGTCGAGTGATGGGAGAGAAAGAGGAGAAAATTGGGTGGGAGGTGGGAGCAGTAGAGGGGCCATGAGGGGATGCAGGTGATCGGGCTGGGACTTCTGCTAGTTTCACGCTGATAGTGCAGCTTCTTTCTAATGAAATGTTGTAGAAAGGGTCTGAGAGGGAATTATAGAGTGCCTGGGAGATGTGAGAAAGGGGGAGTGCAAAGCGTGGCCTTTACTTCTGAGATGATCTTGTGGAGTTCATTGCTGCTGTTACAGGCCTTAGAGATTCTGTTCCGTTCCAGTAGAAGAATGTTTTCCTTCCGGATTTCTGCCTTGAAGACATGGATCTGACGGGCGTAGGCAGATCTAGTGTAGTGAGAAGGGTCAGCCCGCCCTCCATCTGCGTTTTAGAGTGTGGTTGAGAGTTTTGAGGGATTTGAGGGAAGGGGAGAACCATCTAGGCAAAATGCCTTTTCTGTGGGAGGATGATCTGGGTGAGAGGTTTGAGGGCGTTGAAATGGCTGATATAAGGCAGACCTCCCTCAGCTGGCAGAGATGAGAGAGAGGAGAGCAGGGAATCGCCAAGTCCGAGGTTACTATGGCCTTGTTCCGCAGCAGGAACCGGGTGGATGGTCCAATGCTAGTCATGCATGGTGGAGGGAAGGGAGACAGACGTGAGAAGGGAATGCTACATGAGTTAAAGATTAGTGTCTTCATTGAGGGATCTGTGTGTATCTCGAGTACGAGAAATGCCTGAACTTTGTTTAATTACATCTATAATCTGTAATCAGCTCTAAATATGTTTGTGTAATTACATCTACAACCTGTAATTAGCTCTAACTATGTTTGCTATGACATACATCTACAACCTGTAATTAGCTCTAACTATGTTTGCTATGACATAGACATGGCCCTGAAATTAGCATCTTCTCTAGAGCAATCTTCATTCTGGACAAACCTTTTTGGTGAA
The DNA here is from genome assembly GCF_040938575.1 of Ambystoma mexicanum. Taxonomy (NCBI): domain Eukaryota; kingdom Metazoa; phylum Chordata; class Amphibia; order Caudata; family Ambystomatidae; genus Ambystoma; species Ambystoma mexicanum. The sequence goes on along the minus strand of NC_090929.1, from coordinate 960,135,587 downwards.
AATCGGTTTGCTCTTAAAATCCGCAAACTGGTGTCTGGCAAACCATGCCCAGAATGAAAATGCTTTCACAACCTATTCCCATTAAATTTCGAAAAAGGAGAATACATTTGATGGCATAGCTTTTTTTACATATGCAAAAGCTCTAGGTTTTAGGACATGTTCACAACTTATCTTGAACTTCCATGTTAAACAGACTTCGATGACCACTAGGTTTGCTTACTTTAATGACACTTTCAGCTTCATATGTTGAACTTCAGGTATCCATGTGCTAGGATCATGGGCCCGCTGCAGCCAAATGTGTCTATGAACTACCATCCGATGGCAGATGCAGCCTAAATGCACAGCAATGTGCCAGGGAGAGTAATATATGCCCATCTACCGCCAGAAGGTGTCCTGATCCAGACTCATAGACCCAGGTATAGCCACATAGGGCCTGACTTGTTAGGTACAGCGGAACATGTCCCTAAGCTCTTACCAAAATGTCTCATCACTCTGCTCAGCACAACTGGCCCCATATAACTACATATCCCAGAATGCTCCCTCTCTTGTACAGTGCAGATGTCCCAATTGGAAAATATGTTATACGCTACAATCTGCATGATATAGTGTTGTGGATTCCGATGAGTGTGTTTTCCATAATGCACCGTGCCTCACTCTGAAAAGAAGTGCAAAAGGCTACATTTTCCAGAATGCCTTCTGCCCTTCTCAATGCACAGGCCTCCTCAAGAGTACCTATGCTATAATTCAGCTGACCTCCCCCAATAGAGTATATATGCTATAGGAGTACATGTTCCATAATGTACTTGCTTCCTAAAGGGTGGCTGAACTACAGCCATTGTTACTTCTTTAGCTCTCATTGATCTGCTCCTAAGGCAACCCGAGCAGACTCCCATTGGTTGGGGCTGAGCACGTGGCCCCTGGGAAAGGGGAAGGGCCTAAAAAAGCCATACCCTGGCAAGATAGGAGGAATTATCCCCTGTAGCTGAATGCCTCGTCCTCGTTTCTTGCCCTACTATATTGACTCCTTTATGGTAGGAAATATACAAAGCCACCACATAATTTGTGCAGCCACTGAGCCACCGATGAAAACTGGTGTCCCTAGCTATGGGGTCATGTTACTGGTAGTGATGGGTGAAATTACTGCAGGTGAAGCAAAGTAGACAACAATTGCCTCCTATTCCGCTTCTCTAGCAGAGGGGCTTATTCACTGATCTATCACTTTCGGGTGAGGTACATTTTTCACTTGAATTTCAGGCAATTAGGGGCGTGGGGCGGGGGGGGGGGTGATAGGCTGATAAGTTTCACTGTTTACATTGTCCCATATGATGTTACACATCCTGTCCTTTTGTTGTCTTTTGCCTGTTGACACCTGTAGACATGGTTCTTAATTGCATAAGCAGAGCTTCAATTCTTAGACTGCATAGGAAGATAACGGGACTGGATGACCTGCAAAGGCCTGACTGAGTAGCATAGGACAATTCGAGTCCCAGAGGGGGAGTGGTATGGCGCTTAATTTGTGCACTGAGCAACCTAGACGTCCAGGCCTATTCCAAAAGGCCCCAACTAGGCCTAATTCCAGAGGAAATGACAGATAGAGTTCCCTGTAATGGTCAACCAACAGCACTTGTGTCTTAAACTGTACCCAGCTAGAGAGCGGGACTACGGCTTAGGCTTGGGCGAATCAGTGTAAGCAAAACATGAACACATTTTGGGTGATTCATGTCCCGGGAACCTCTGAATTGCTAGACAAGTTTAAGGTTTTCTCCTCCAAGGGCCCTGTAGATGAGTGAGGGAAGGCTCTGTCCCACACAGGGCCTTAAAACATGCCCAACAGCACTACCTGCGTAAAGGCTGTTTTATACTCCCCTCCCTGAGTTGACAATTAAATAAACCTTGGTAAGTGAGTCTGCTTGATATACAAAAAAATACTGTCTTTAGCACTGGTAAACAAGAAAAAAGAAATACAACCAATGTCTATTTTCAGCACAAGTGGGCCAGCTCACACTACAAACAGAAATCACATTGTCCCCCCATTTTGTATTGAGTGTATGCACCGTGAGCATAATTTGTATTCCGTTCAAATCAATGGCAGGGCCATGGCTTGGCAATGGCGCAGGAAACATTCCACATAGGAGGGGCTCTAAGTAAGTGAAGATTGTAAATGGGGAGCAGGTAGCACAAGTGGCCGTTGAATGGAAGGAGGTTTGAGAAAGTTCATCTTCTCCTGTGAGTATTCATTAGTCACCTTAATGTTTAAAGAGGGGAGACCCCCGAAAATGCATGTGTCACCTAGGGGGGGATCATGTCTACCTCTGATTTAGTGAATCCTTCCTTCCTTCTTGCTGATACACATTCATCTGCTCTGGGATTCTGCAACAATCGGGATCCTGTTCATTGGGTCTGGAGGTCATGGATTCCACTGATTGGTCAAAATAAAACACATTGCGCCAGTTTAAACAAGGTGCTTCCTTTCTTAACTTTGGTCAGAATAATATGGCCTCCACCCCCTTTATCCCTTGTATGCGGGTGTAGTGGGAATGGGAACTTTGGCGTACAGCTTTTTTTCACGTTTGGGAAAACTTTTTAGGGAATTCCAGACAGTCCTGATTAAGCAAATAACACCGTTCATGAAGGAGCTACATTAGCTCCACCTGGAAGCGAGTATTCTTTTCTGTGATCTTTGCCTTGTCTGTAAGGCCATTTGTGCTAATAGACCGAGTTAAATACACTCCTAAGTTCCAGATTTCCGTGTACAGCACTAGAGGAGTTGGGAAGTTTCTTGAAGAAATGACCAGGTAAACGAGCTTCTAGCTGGAGAAGCCCCTTCCCAAGTTTATATATAGTTTGTTGCAATAGTCTCTCCTTCATGATTCAGGAGATACAGCAATTATTACCATTAACTAAAGGTCTACAGGCTTGGCTTCTGGGCCAGCATTTTTGTTGAGTCGGCATTTATTAAGGTTTTTCTCACCTTGTTCCTGTTAATTGGATATCATGTTGATGTATGTGTCAAATGTAGGAGTTTAGATGTATGATCATGTGCCTCCCAGTTGTATTCAACACTCTGATGCATGTTTTCACCACTTTTCTGTGCTATGTCATTATTTTAAAAAGTAAACCAAAATACATCCATTGGCTAAAACCTGCTACACTCCCATTCTATGAAATGTAGGCCCTTATTCACGGAGCGTTTTCCAATGGGGTTTTATTCTATTCTAAAGAATGTTTGTATAGAGCCAACTTGCACGCAGGCCACAGGGCGCTCACCTGAACGGAGACAACAAGAAACACAAAGAAATGAAGTATGGGGCATTGGGGCTGGGAGATTGTACAGAGGAACAATCCTAGACTCCTTCTCCATCAAACACGTGTGTTTTCAGGGCTTTCTTGATTTGGGCAATTGATGGCAGCTGTTTTAGAGACTGCAGAAGATCATTCCAGACCCTCGTTGCCGAAGCATTAAAGGTCAAGCCTCGAAAATGTTTTAAGGAGAATCTAGGCTACATCAGCAGGTCTGTGTTGTTTGAGCGTAAGACACACCTGTGCAGGAGCCTCATGATTCATGAACTGAGGTAGCAAGGGGCATCACCTGCTAAACATTTGTAGACCATACAGGATGCTTTAAAGGTGATCCTCTGATGAACAGGGAGCCAGTGTATTTTCCTCCGGGCAGCAGTGATATGATCTCTACGCGACAGGCTGCATATGGCTCTGACTGCACCATTTTAAATGGTTTGCAGTCTCCTCACGTTTACCTGCGAAGAGCCAACCAGTAGCCCATTACAATAATCCAACCTGGAATTTATTGTAGCTGTCGCTATCAGAGCCCCATTTTCCTCAGATAGATACGGGCGTATCTACCAGAGTAGCTGCGTCATATAAACGCAGCAGGTGCTCAAGTAGGACACGTGTTTGCTAAAAATTAGGTTGCGATCAAAGATGACCCCTAAGGTTTTCACATGGTTGGAGAACTGTATTTTAGTGCCCCCTGTTGTGAAGGCCTCATACTGAGCATCACATGTTTTCAACTTTGCCACACTCCCAAGAATCAAGATCTCTGTTTTCTTATCATTAAGAGCAAGACAGTTCTCCACCATCCACGCTTTAACAGCATCAAACACCTTGCCGACTTTCCGTACGTCTGCTTCATAAGATCCAGAAAGCTCTAGAATGATCTGGGTATCATCCGCATAGTTAGTGAAGTTAACGCCCAGACCATCGAGGAGAGCAAATAAAGGTTTGGAGTAGATATTATAAAGCAGGGGCGAAACACAGGAACCCTGTCGCACTCCACAAACTAAGTATATATTGTTGTGACTGACTCTCCCCCCTAACCACCCTAGCCTTCCCTGGCTCAAGAAAAGATCTAAACCAGTTTACTGCTAACTTAGAGCAGTTACTGTCCTTGGCCAGCCTGTCTGCCATCATATCATGATTTACTAAATCAAAAACGATGGACAGGACTAGCAGCATTGTCATCATAAAACTCTTCAGTGAATTAGGCCCTTAGTGTACACAAAAATACTATTTATGAAAAAGGCTAAGTAGTCTTCAAGTGGGGATCTGCACATGTGAGCATGCACATAGTCCTGTACGCATGCTGTCTCCTAGACACAGTTCCACACTCTGACAGCCCCACTGTGCCCACACAGCCAGAGAACTCAGAGTAGAACCAAGCAAGGCTGAGTCAAGATAAGACCACCAGTGAGGTTGAGTCCGGAACAGAGACCAGTGAAGTCTAGTCGGGACCAGAGCCCCTGTGAGGGCTAGTCGGGACCAGAGCCACTGTGAGGTAAAGTTCATAGCAGAGCCCCGCGAGGTTGAGTCCAGAGCAGAGCAACAGCACAGCCCTAGGCCCTGAGTACAGAGCAGATCCCCAGCAACTGCACAGGGCGAGGCCTGGAGCATAGAGCAGAGCCCAGCAACAGCAAGGCCAGAGCAGACTACCAGTGAGATTGAGTCTGGAGCAGAGCTCAAGCAAGGTCGAGTCCAGAAGAGAGCCCAGCGAGGTCGAGGCCAGAGCCGAGCAACAGCACAGGCCAAGGCCCTGAGTACAGAACAGAGCCCCAGCACCAGCATAGGTCGAGGCCTGGAGCACAGAGCAGAGCCCCAGCAACAGCACAGGTACTGAACTATAGTGTAGAGCCCAGCAATGTCAAGGCCAGAGACTACCAGTGAAATCGAGTCCGGATCAGGGCTCGAGCTAGGTCGAGTCCAGACTAGAGCGCAGCGAGGTCGAGTCCAGAGCAGAGCAACCGCACAGGCCCAGGCCCTGAGTACAGAGGAGATCTCCAGCAAATGCACAGGTGGAGGCCTGTCGCATAGAGCAGAGCATAGCTCAGTACAGAGCAGAGCCCCAGCAACAGCACAGGTCAAGGCCTGGAGCATAGAGCAGTGCCCAGCGAGGTCAAGGCTAGAGCAGACTACCAATGAGATGGAGTCCGTAGTAGAGCCCCAGTGAGGGCTAGTCCAGAGCAGAGCCCCAGCGAGGTCAAGTTCATAGCAGAGCCCAGCGAGATTTAGTCTGGAGCAGAGCAATGGCACAGCCCAGGCCCTCAGTGCAGAGCAGAGCCCCAGCAACAGCACAGATCGAGGCCTGAAGCATAGAGTAGAACCCAGCGACGTCAAGGACAGAGCAGACTACCAGTGAGATTGAGTCCCGAGCAGAGCTCCAGCGAGTTTGAGTCTAGAGCAGAGCCAAGCAATGTTGAGTCAGGAGCAGAGCAACAGCACAGCCCAGGTCCTCAATACAGACCAGCGCCCCAGCAACAGCACAGGTCTAGGCCTCGATCATAGTGCCGAGCCCAGCAACGTCAAAGCCAGAACAGACTACCAGTGAGATTAAGTCTGGGGCAGAGCTCAAGCAAGGTCGAGTCCAGAAGAGAGCCCAGCGAGGTCGAGGCCAGAGCCGAGCAACAGCACAGGCCAAGGCCCTGAGTACAGAACAAAGCCCCAGCACCAGTATAGGTCGAGGCCTGGAGCACAGAACAGAGCCCAAGCAACAGCATAGGTCGAGGCCTGGAGCACAGAGCAGAGCCCCAGCAACAGCACAGGTACTGAACTATAGTGTAGAGCCCAGCAATGTCAAGGCCAGAGACTACCAGTGAGATTGAGTCCGGATCAGGGCTCGAGCTAGGTCGAGTCCAGACTAGAGCGCAGCGAGGTCGAGTCCAGACCAGAGCAACCGCACAGGCCCAGGCCCTGAGTACAGAGGAGATCTCCAGCAAATGCACAGGTGGAGGCCTGTCGCATAGAGCAGAGCATAGCGACACCAAGACCAGAGCAGACTACCAGTGAGATTGAGTCTGGAGCAGAGCTCAAGCGAGGTGGAGTCCAGAGCAGAGCCCAGCGAGGTGGAGTCCAGAGCAGAGCAACAGCACAGACCCAGGCCCTCAGTACAGAGCAGAGCCCCAGCAACAGCACAGGTCAAGGCCTGGAGCATAGAGCAGTGCCCAGCGAGGTCAAGGCTAGAGCAGACTACCAATGAGATGGAGTCTGTAGTAGAGACCCAGTGAGGGCTGGTCCAGAGCAGAGCCCCAGCGAGTTCAAGTTCATAGCAGAGCCCAGCGAGATTGAGTCTGGAGCAGAGCAATGGCACAGCCCAGGCCCTCAGTGCAGAGCAGAGCTCCAGCAACAACACAGATCGAGGCCTGAAGCATAGAGTAGAACCCAGCGACGTCAAGGCCAGAGCAGACTACCAGTGAGATTGAGTCCCGAGCAGAGCTCCAGCGAGGTTGAGTCTAGAGCAGAGCCAAGCAATGTTGAGTCAGGAGCAGAGCAACAGCACAGCCCAGGCCCTCAATACAGACCAGAGCCCCAGCAACAGCACAGGTCTAGGCCTCGATCATAGTGCCGAGCCCAGCGACGTCAAAGCCAGAACAGACTAGCAGTGAGATTGAGTCCGGAGCAGAGCTCCAGCGAGGTCGAGTCCAGAGCAGAGCCCAGCGAGGTCGAGTCCAGTACAGAGCCCAGAGAGCACGATTCCAGAGTAGAGCCCCAGTGAGGACTAGTCCAGAGCAGATCCCCAGAGATGTCAAGTTCATAGCAAAGCCCAGCGAGGTCGAGTCCAAAGCAGAGCAACGGCACAGGGCCAGGCCCTGAGTACAGAGCAGATCCCCAGCAACAGCACAGGTTGAGGCATGGATCGTAGATCAGAGCCCAGCAACGTCAAGGCCAGAGCAGACTACCAGCGAGGTTGAGTCCGGAGCAGAGCAACAGCACAGGGCCAGGCCCTGAGTACAGAGCAGATCCCCAGCAACAGCACAGGTTGAGGCATGGATCGTAGATCAGAGCCCAGCAACGTCAAGGCCAGAGCAGACTATCAGCGAGGTTGAGTCCGGAGCAGAGCAACAGCACAGGGCCAGGCCCTGAGTACAGAGCAGATCCCCAGCAACAGCACAGGTCAAGGCCTGGAGCATAGAGCAGTGCCCAGCGATGTCAAGGCTAGAGCAGACTACCAATGAGATGGAGTCTGTAGTAGAGCCCCAGTGAGGGCTGGTCCAGAGCAGAGCCCCAGCGAGTTCAAGTTCATAGCAGAGCCCAGCGAGGTTGAGTCGGAGCAGAGCAATGGCACAGCCCAGGCCCTCAGTGCAGAGCAGAGCCCCAGCAACAGCACAGATCGAGACCTGAAGCATAGAGTAGAGCCCAGCGAGGTCAAGGCCAGAGCAGACTACCAGTGAGATTGAGTCCCGAGCAGAGCTCCAGCGAGGTTGAGTCTAGAGCAGAGCCAAGCAATGTTGAGTCAGGAGCAGAGCAACAGCACAGCCCAGGCCCTCAATACAGACCAGAGCCCCAGCAACAGCACAGGTCTAGGCCTCGATCATAGTGCCGAGCCCAGCAACGTCAAAGCCAGAACAGACTACCAGTGAGATTGAGTCCGGAGCAGAGCTCCAGCGAGGTCGAGTCCAGAGCAGGGCCCAGCGAGGTCGAGTCCAGTACAGAGCCCAGAGAGCACGAGTCCGGAGTAGAGCCCCAGTGAGGACTAGTCCAGAGCAGATCCCCAGAGATGTCAAGTTCATAGCAAAGGCCAGCGAGGTCGAGTCCAAAGCAGAGCAACGGCACAGGGCCAGGCCCTGAGTACAGAGCAGATCCCCAGCAACAGCACAGGTTGAGGCATGGATCGTAGATCAGAGCCCAGCAACGTCAAGGCCAGAGCAGACTACCAGCGAGGTTGAGTCCGGAGCAGAGCAACAGCACAGGCCCAGGCCCTGAGTATAGGGCAGAGCCCGAGCAATTGCACAGACTCATGGCAATGATATTTCTGGTGTGGCTATGCAGCTACACTATGCCTAAGGACCCCACAAAGCACCCTCTCTACAGTCGCCACAGGCATTCAAAATGTCAAAATGACATACGTTAAGCCACAGAGCACTATTGTTAAATATAGTGCAACAAAGGCTCTTATGACATTTGCTTTAAAGTATTTACATATTGTGTGTATCCTTTGACTCTCCTTTACAGCACCATTCTAAAACAGCATTTACCTTTTGCTTTGAACTTTTCCTTACAGAGATTGTCCGCAAAGATCTCTCTCACTGCCTATTGTTGTGCTTGATGTTTGATTTCATGGTTCAGTTTTCAGGATTTGCTTCTCATGGTCAAAAGGTTGTCGTAGTATTTCTACAGATGCTCGATGGCAGTGAAATCAAAGGGAATTCCCCAGTCAATGACCCGGACGCACTCTTGAGATTTTGGTCTCATTATTACCGGTGACTTTGCTGCAGGAGCTTTTAGATTTTTGCTATTAATTCATAATTTCAGTGCTATAGCAGGGTTCTCTTTTCAAACCGCAATACCAGCTGCCCCTGCTTGTCTACTCAGCCGTTCAGAGTCTTCCTACGTTATGTTTTCTTCTGCCATCTGAAACCGGTCTTCAGGGCAGCTGGGACAAGACGTCGCGTGGAAGGCAATATTTCTGTGGCAAAATGACTCCTCTGCAAGGGTCACAGCAAGGCCGAAGTCTCCTGTACGGACGGGCGAGCTGATCAATGTTACAGGGGGGAACACTTTGGCATCGGACAGAGCACAGAATTGGCGCGGGCAATTTTTCCCTCCTTTAGTTTTAACTGTAAGTGTGCCACAGAGCTGTTGCCTGGACGAAGAGGCAGTGAAAGTACCACGCGGCCTATGTTCTTTGCTCGTTTTCACTTGATAGGGAGACACATATCCATGTTGAAGACCTGCCTTACGCTTCCAGGCGAAAAATATTAGTCTTAGTCTGAGAAAATGGATCTTCTTTTTGTTGAATTTTTGATTTTGAAGTATGTTTAATATTTGTCTCTCCTACTGACGACCGGCAAGTTCTAGTACATCACTTTATCTATTCCTTTTATCCTTTAAATACGGCTCCATTAGAACTGTGTTCACTCTGGAATTCGCAGGCTTTCTTAACCCAGGCATCCACTCAGAAAGCTACTTTCCCCCTTGCTGTATTTCCCTGTGTTAACTGTCTTTGGTAAGAGTTGACAGCACTGTTTGAAATTATTTGGATGAGTTCTAATCCAGAGGTTACAACCTTAATTATTAAGCTGCGGCTAAATGATCCATAAATTTCAGGCCAATTCCATTGGTACCAATGCTTAATAATTCCCAAAGGATTGATCGGAAGCAGACCGGTGTATAGAGAACCTGATGTTTCTTGGGCTTGTGGTGCCCAGGTAGAGTCAACAGATCTCCGGTGATATGTGACATGCAATTGACTCTGCCCTTGTCAGAAAAGACTTTTCGAATACATATCTTGTTTTAGAAATCTAGCATTTGGCTTGTCAGACAATATACACCTGGTCCCCAGAGCCTGAAGGGAGATCCATCTGAAGTAGTTGCAACACTCTCTGGAGAGATGTGGGATTGCTGGCCGCACTTGAGGTAATGTAAGCCTTGTTGAAGATGTGGGCGATACTTCATCAGGACCTGGAGGGAACACAATCTCTATCAACTCTCCCGCCCAAGAAGCAGCATCCCTGCATTTATTATAGATATCTTTCAAAGTTTTCTGTCTATTATTTAGCAGAATAGGGAATTGCAGTGATCTTCGTAGCACAGAGTCAGGTTGCGGATTCAACTTCAAGTGAAGGTTATTGTTATCTGTGGATTCACCAGGAGGTGTCGCTACTGTACTGATGACCCATTCCGTCCCAGACCGCCCACCAAAGCTACGGTAGGTGCCACAGGTAAAACCTTATCCCCAGTGGTATCATAGAGAGGGGATTCAAACTCATATTTATCTTCTAAAACCTACTGAAAGCGGTAGAAACACTCATGAGGCTTTGGAGGATCTGTCCGATTGGGATTCTAGTGAGTGTTGTACGCTAGCCTCTGAAAGTAAAGCAGTTTTATAGTAGGTCAGTGTGCACTGCATCTTCCAGTGTGTGGGTGTGTGCCCACGCATCCAGAGAGAGAGAGACAGAGAGAGACAGAGAGAGAGAGAGAGAGAAAGAGAGAGAGAGAGAGTGTGTGTGTGTGTGTGTGTGTGTGTGTGTGTGTGTGCGCGCGCGCTCATCCCTCTTTTTGAGACAATGCTTGCCCTGTGCCCTGTTAGTTGGTATCTATGTACCACTGTTGCCTCTATCAACCACCATCCTGTAATTATCGCTCTACATCCCCATTCCTACGTAACGACCCCATTATTCCGAAACGCCTTTTCCGTTTGATTACTCTGGACATCTTTTCTGATAGAAACACTCTCCTTCCGAATATAGATAAATTAAACAATGTAGTGTCTCCTCCATTTAATAGGATGTCCTATGCCACGAGGCAGAAGGCTGCTGCACTGATAGGCCAACAGCAGCAGCTGCATTTGTAGGCCCACAAGTTTCACTTTCGGCCTTGCTGTGTTTGCTGAGCACTGAGCTCCATTCGGTCCAGGCAACTACCGGCCGGCTCACCCTGTCTTCTGTTTCTTGCCTGATAAATAGGCCCTATGCCCGTCTTGCCGGAGGACTCAGCAGCCTCTTCTTGGTAACTGATCCCATCCTCATCCCTTTGCTCAGTTCGGCTCACAGACAGGGGTGAACTGGCCTATAGGGAACTCTGCAGATTTCCCTGTAGGCCTCTGCACCATGGGCCTTGTATGAGTGGTATTTCCACATTTTACTATAGTAAAAGGGTTGGGCTTGCTGAAAATCTGTAATATTGCACCACTTGGAGAATTATTTCCAGGGCCTCTTTTGGTTCCCAGTCCACCCCCGCTCACAGATGCTCCCTCGATCTGACTGGCTTGGCCTTATGCAAATTACTGCCCTACCCATGAAGTGCAGGGGCTATGCATTGCCAGACTGTATGCACATGCTCACATTGGGGAAGTGGTTCAAGACTGGAGAACTGGAGTCCTCGTTGGATGGATGGTGCTAGGAAATGCTCATTGTTTCCATCAGGCACGGACCATGGCTCTCCAGTCTTGAACTATTGACCTGGTGCACACACTGTATCTTGTACATCAACTCTTTTGCAGTTATTGATGCCGTGCATCAAATTTAAGATCCTGCCAGTTGCAGCAATAAACATTCCTGTTTATCACACATACGTTTTGTCAACATTCCACTTTGCTTTGCAGAAGTGTCTCTGGCGTATCTTCTCACGAGTGTGATATAAATATCACTGGCCAGTTGTCCCACATCCAATTGGGAGACTGTCCTCATGATGTCAGTCAGGTAGAAATAACCCATCCTGACATGCGACACCACTGACTAACTGATCAACTTCAGCCCAGTAATGTTCAACAGGACTAAGACTTCTGACCACACACGCCACCTTTATTCTCACACTTGGTGCATGCTTCAACCCCTAAACGGTCTCCAAGCTTCCAACATTTGGTCTTAATGTCAAATATTGGCACCTCCGCTACAGGAAAGCTTAACCTTTTGAATGCCTTTAGGGCGTGCTTACACGTCCTGAAGAGTGGTTATGTTTTGCACAGAGGGTGCATTTGTGTGTGTGGCTCAACACAGGTTCGAATCCCGATCCAACCCTTAGAAATCACTCACTGGTATTAAGTGCTTTATAAATTAACAATAAAAAATGGGGGTGGCCATTGATCCGTGTTCTTTTAAATTTGTTGGTTTTTGCCCATCTGTCATTTCTGTGGGTGCTGCTACAAACCTAGGAAGACATTGCTGTGATCTGGACAATATGGAACAGTACAAAACTTCAGACATAAGGTTCTCGCTGCCATTTGTGATTAGTTTTGTTAAATGGCCTTCAGTGGTGTAGAACACCCCTCAGACAGTGTCGGAGCAGGCAGTAAAGATTTGGAAGCCAGAGTATTTTACTCCTTGTTTTTTGGAGTAGAAGTAACATGACTTTTTAGGAAGGAAAAACGTAATTCCTATTCCCATAAATTTAAACCCTAAAATAGTTCCCTTTTTGCAACGAGTAATTCATGCAAATGAAATATTCCTCTTCACATCAAATATTAATAATCTTTGAGCTCCGTCTTGTGGCATATCTCGGCTGGTTGTACAGATCTGAACATATCCTTAAAGATGTGTTGGTGGAAGCAGTGCTGTAGGCTGCTGTCTGTGTTTTTTCCTATTTTTTCTGGTAGTATTTTTACTCCCTGTTTTGCTATGGTAGGAAAATTAGCTTCTTATGGGTAGAAAAAGTGGTTTGTTTTGCTTCTCATCTTGATGGATGGGAGCAGATTGCATTGCACTGCTTATTTCATGTTTACCATGCAAAAAGTGGCACACCCTTTGCATCCTAGAAGTTTGACTAAGAAATCAAGTTTGTGCTTGATATTTGGGGTGAAAATATGCTGCCTTTTTTACACCTGTTATTGTTGCTTGTCTGTACCAGCAAACAAGAGCTATGCATACAAAGGCATAGTGACCGCTTATCGGCTTGCTCATCGCAACCTCACCATGCCACCCATGCACTCTCTCACCTGCTGATACACACCCATCTGACCGCTTCCTGCTAGCCAATAATCTGCCTCACACCCTTGAACATACCTATGCTGCCACACTTACAAGATCTACTCCTCCACCACCCACACACAGATCTGCCTCCATACACTGTATCATAGTCCTCTCCCGCACCTTCCACATATTGTGCAGCACAACTTCACTGAACCCCCGACAATACGGAACATTGTCTTTGTTTTCCATTGTTTGCACCACCATGGGTTGTCTCCTGAACAGCAAAGGGTGCAGCAGCAGCTGTTTCCCAAGTTGCCACAAATGTACATGAGCGGATGTAATGAAATGACTACTGCTGTGCACGAGTACAAGGGAGAGTAGACGCTAAACCACCTACTCAGCCTCACACTACTACTACGATGGGGAGCAGAGCATTCCCCTGCCTTGGAATGCACCTGTCTTCACCTCCATGGCAGGGGAATTTGGAATGGGGTGCACTCCAAACAGGGCTACAGAGATGTATTCTTTTTGGTGTCCAGGAACTAATCAAGTTAGGGGTAGCAGGCGATTGGAGAGAAGCAAGCCTATTGTAAGGGGTCCAATCCCTGTCACTGTAACACGTGACCCTTGCCTTCTTGCATCATACCCAGAGTTCCTTGTTCTACTGGATAATTAGGTGTTAGGAAGGGCAGAGAGCCACACAAAAAACTATGATGGTGGAACCTTTTCACAGATCCACTTAATTCTCTCTGGCTACCCTAACTATGCCTCCTTCCAATGCCTGCAACTTCAAGGCCCTTTGGTGTCTATCACCCTGGTGTGGGGCTTGTGCTTGCCTTTGTTATGTGAGTGCCCCTTTTAAACAGGTTTCCCGTGTGATCTCCTGGTGGAACCTCCTATGCCAAAGGGGGGTGTTACCCTTCCTCTAGGTGATCAAAGGAAGAGGGCATCCTGGGTATTGTCTCACTGAGAGCAGTGCAGACAGTGGCCCTGCCTTTAATACATATTTACCTCACATAGCTGGTATGGGCTTTCAGCCTGCTTTTATTATTCACTGCCTCCAAGTACTACAGAATACTTCTGCGAGAGTGCTTACAGGTACCTCCGCTCGGGACCACATATCTCCCGTCCTGCGCCGCCTTCATTGGCTTTGTATTGAGTTTAAGTTCCTTTGCATTGTGCACCGTGCCTGTTACGGTCATGGTGCTGAGTTTCTGCAGGAGAAGTTCCGTCGCTATATACCCAACAGAGTGCTTCGTTCTGTCTCTGTTTGAGTCAGGTTCCTAAATTTCATCGGTCTAGCTGCCGCGGTGCCTTGTAATTAGCTTCCTTGCTCTCTTCGCGCCACTGACAATCATCATAGTTTCCATCATCATCTCAAAACCTTTCTGTTTAAAATGTTTCTAGCTGGCCTTTCCGTTTAATCGCCTGTTTAGTTCCATGATTTCGCGGGTGATAGAGTGCTTTGTAAATGCAGTTATCATAACATAACATACACTCGTATACTACCAGACTGGTGTGGATTTAATAATTGTGTGCTCTTATGAGACAACATACCAAAACCCGACATGACTTTTTCATATAGATTAACCTGCCACCAGGTGGATCAGGCAACACTATTATGTTTGGAATCTGAGGTGCAGAATTTAAAATGTCACCTCTGGCTTAAGTGACCTTTGAACCTGAGCTGTGCCATTGAAGAGCAGATGCTGCATTTGTCAGGAGGCAGGTGCTGCAAGGGCACATGCCTGCCCTATGCTTTGGGCATGGAGCTTTTTTGAAAGGCCGGTCTGATTAGCAGACTCCCTTTTCAGAAACAGAATTACCTGCATAATTGTATTAGTAAATCAAAATTTAAAAAAAGCTAGTGCTTTCACATGCTCATGGGATGGCATTCTGTCACAGTGACACATATCATATTTCTGTGTCCGTTTCAAAATCAGCTGCCCGGTGTTTGGCTGCTTCTTACGGTGTGGTCCACAGAGGCCCTTTGCATATCAATATATTATCTAGGGGTTCAGGTACGTTTGCTACAGCCTTTAAAATCCCCTCTAGGAAGGTGCGAGAATTAATGTCATCAATGCTGTGTACTTGTGTGTCCGTAAGGCCGCACATGTTTAGATTGCATGTAAGTACAATAGCCTTTTCTTTATGCATGTGAATATATCTGAACCTGCACTACAGTAATTTAAAAAAATGTGTATTGCTTCACAGTACACGACTGGCTTTGCAATAAGTAACACAGTGCGAGCGCAGTTTATTTCAGTCACACTTTTACATTAAAAACACATCCTCATTTGAAGGGAAGAGATCAGGGTTTCTTGCAATTTTGACAGCTATCATTTTAAGGTCTACAGTTTTCTGGCAAGGAGCAGCATAAGAGGACCCTCTTGCAAGTGTGTGTGTGTGTGTGTGTGTGTGGGGGTGGGGGGGTGTTGTCTGTCCATTAAATTACTTTAAAGCATGATGACTATTTTGAGTATACAGAGGTTCAAATGGAAGAGTGTCTGTGAAAAAATAAAGGCTCATGTTTTTAATCAGGCAACGTGATGCCAGAGTGGATCAGAGAACACAGTTGGATGCACTGCGGCGTCAGACCACAGGCATGAAATTGAACATTTTGATTCAAATGTGAGAGACTTTGGTCACACAAGAGGAAGCCTAGACGAAGCCAGGGAGGAAGGTGAAAAACTGTTTATGAAAAATTGAAGTGAGATGGATGAAATGCTGTGAATGAATCATAACCACTGGCATTGTTCTTCATCCGTGAGGCGTAGCTTGAATCTCCAGGCACAGCAAGCCTGCCTCTGGGGATATCCGTCCCATTAACAGTGCAGAACCTCATTCTATGTATAAAAGGCAAGCTCCACTTGTGTGTTCGCCCCCCGCAATACATTGCGCTATTATTACCAGAATGCCTGGGGACCGATTCCGTTGGTGACGGTGCGCTATATAAGTACCTTTAACATAACATAACATTATCCAACGTTACGCTGTAGATGACGGCTGAGCAGTGACATGAGAAGCTGGTGATCTCATAATGGGGGTCATTAATATGGCACAAGCAAGATGCTTGTTGCACACTGCAGTCAGCATGGTCTGAACACAGGAGCTGCCTGCAGAAGGCGTCCTGGGTTGAGGGGTGCAAGTGTCTTCAAGCATAGTACAGACAAGCAAGGTCAAAGCAGTATTTCCATCAAGATATAGTTTCAAATGTGTAGTCAAGAGTGAGTGAAGGCAACACACTCTGCTCAAATCACTATAATTTGGGTGAAGGCTGTGAGGCCATTTATAAAGTGCCTCCAACCATTCATTATTGTACATAATGAAACTCCTTCACTGTGCGCTGTCCCTTGTGGACACTTTCAAGCACGCCTGAAAGAGCTCCATGTGGTCTTTTCAGTGCCACAGTCTTAAGACGCTAAGAACTCCTGAAGGTGCGGGTGTGATTACTATTTGCCTTGATCATCTGCTCACACGTGGCATGTCATGTTAAGGGTTAATCTGGATCATGGAGTCCAAGGCACAGGCGTCGCATATTAGCCCCTCCCTTTGACGCTTGAATGGGAAGGTGAGGAGAGGGGCTCATCTGGTGCTGTCCGCAAGCAACCTGGGTTTACACTTGGGGGATTGGTGAAGAGAGCGAGCTCCAGCATGTTGCTTAGTGCATAGTTTGCTTGTGTAATTACACAAGTACATGTGGCTGGCGTTTCACTTTGCGTTTTCTTAGCATCTCCCCCCAGGGTACCAGATTCACACACTGCATAAGGCTGCTGGCTATTTACATTAAGGAAACAGCAGGCGAGTCCCCCTGGTCCAGCCAAGAGGAATGTAGCTCACACATCCTGCGTATTTAATCTCAGAAGATGAGGCTGTAGCGCATGATGGATAAGGTGCCCTCACTTCACTCCCAAACAGGCATACATCTTATTTCAAAATCTTATTAGAAAAAGAACATGGTTGGCACCCAACAGGAAAGAAAAGAGACAAGAAATAGGTCTTAGCGGGCAGTGATCCCTCAAACCAGCTACATTATCTGGCTATTGCAAGTTGTATAAGATGCTTGGACCCAAAGTGTGTTTATTCATATAGTGTGTGTGGCTTCCAAGTCTAACACAAATAAAATATCACAATATAAGCATACATCAGAGGGAAAAAACGAATAGGCGGCCTAATAAATGAGTCGATGCATGCAGGGCAAAGGACGATTCCCAAAGAACACATACAAAAGAGGTCCAAAAATATATGTCCCGGGTTCCATTATTCAAATAGTAAATATGTCATCTATCATAATACTTGGGACTCCTACATAAAGAAACACATACATGAATAATTAGGCTGATTCCATGTGATTACCTTCTCAACACAACATGTGAGCTCATGCTAGGGGCCCGGTTCATGGAATATGTGCCCGGTTCAAAGTGACTTTTCACTGCTCAAAAATGACTTTGCACTGCCGACTCTGCAAAAATGACCACGCGCTGACTTTGCCCGGACTTTGCACTGCAAAAATACACCGCACGATTCCATGAATCAGGGTTTGGGTTGGCAGTGCAGAGTCACTTTTCAGCAGTGCAAATTCACTTTGAACCGGGCAAATATTCCATGAATCGGGACCTTGGTGTTTCCGATTGAGCTTTTTTCCACCTGAAATCAATTAGTGTGTGTGACTTTTAATGGCAGGTAATACAATGAATGCATGAGGAAGGAGAGTATATTGTGCAGGGTTCAGTAGATGGAACTCCATAGCTCACTGTAAGGTCCCAGGCAACATGCATCCGTGTGCACATAGTCAACGCCCCCTTTCCACCCGCTCAGCCCTTCTGCCCCCTTTGCCCATCTCTCCCATCCCTCTTCTGCTTCTTGGCAGATACCCAGGTCTGGAACCGCTGCCATGGATACAATACAGCTTCAGGCTCAGGACACGCCCCATAGCGGCTAGACCACTGTGATGGTAACTGTCACAGCACAAACACATTTGGCATGGCATGACATAACTGTTGCCCCTTTCCACAAACCTTGGCTTTAAAAGGTGCTTCTGGCCTCCAAATATCGTGAGAGTACAAACAGCATACTGACCGAGGAGTGAGAGGGCGACTCCTTCTCACTCAAAAGAGAATACCAAATCCTCTCCACCCTGCCGGATTGTGATCCATCTCTTTGCAATGGCAAGAATTGGGATTTGGAAATTGTACACGGTGGGCTCTGAGGGTTTGTTTTCTTCCAAAGCAAAGCTGCTCCTTAGAGCAACCATCATCATGCCCCTGCCCAAACTAAGGCCAAATAAAAAGCACCCCACTTTACAGTTGGTTACGGAGGAATGCAAATGGACGGCTCCTCCCTCTTACCACAGAGGGAGGAGAGAAGAGGTGGCGGTGCTGACTTGCAGCTCTCCCCCTAATACTGTGGCATGTACCAAGATGGAAGCTTCCAATACTGTGCAGCTAATCTGCATTGCCTTTTCCACATGACAGCGGCAGAACCTACAGAGGCAGTGAGGTACAGCCATAAACGAAATAACCCCAAGGTCAATTTTAGTCCTAGCCGTTAATCTGGGTCCACCGTCTCCCGGTCACGGGTAATTGCCTACAGGGAGCTTCCATCTGAGGAGGCATGCGCGCCTACAACTTTCCAGAATAGTGCCAGGGATCCCAGGAGCACCAGGGGTTCTCTTCCCATAGCACTGAAGCTGTCCCTTGAGTGCCCTTTACCACGAGGGGTTACAGAGAAGATTTGCTAATCCCTCTCCGCTGTTAAACCACCCCCCCCCCACCAGGTGTTAGACCATTCTGCTGTGCCTCAGGTCTGCGCGCACCTTGCCTATTCTCAGGTGGTTTATTTCAGTCCCATCGTACCGATGGCACACTGGCTCCGCCTGCCTGGCCCCCAGAAGGCTGGAGGCCTGAGTCTCATCCAGAGGTCAGAGTGGAGCTCTGGAAGTATGTAGTGAAATATTTCACATTTGCAGCCGGCTCGTTGAGGCCCCTCCGTCCCGGCGATATTAAGGCTTGTTTGATGGAATCTGTCCGCAGGTTTTCATTCAAAGGTTTATTCCCGGACCATCTCTTGAAGCTGTCACGACAGGAAGGAATGTTTTAATCTTTTAAGGCCCTATACATATTTCCCATGCTTTGCGTCCTGCCTTTTGAAAATTACTTCAACGACTTACACGTATACAGCAAAGGCCACTAGTCGGCCCTCACCTCCGCCAGTCTACATCTGACCTCAGGGTGTTGGTGGAGGCCAAGCATAGCTGAGTGATTGAGTAATATGCGCGCCCAGAAACATGCCTATGTACTGAGACTGCTAAAAAGGAACAAAGTTTTGTGTCGGCCAGTCTAGTGCATAATTTTGTCCCGTAATTTTAAATCCATGCCTCTCTTTCTAGTCGGTATTCTTAGAAAATAGCACTTTTGTTTGCAAAATAACGAGCTGCAGGTTGACGGTTACTGCTTTTTATGACCCTGCCTCTTCCTCTGTGGCCTCTACAGTGTGGCTGGAAGGATTTCCCCAATGGCCTGGTGTGACTTCCAAAGTGATCCCCCTGAAACACTTACCAGTAAAGTCAGTGCTGCCAGTTCCGTTTTAGAGAAGCAAATATGATTGACAAACAAAATTCAACATATGAAACAGAATCCCAAAATATCCTATCCTATGTAATGATTGTCTTGGGAGGATAGCTCAGGGGCAACGTGCTCACGGAGTAACACGGGTACGATTCCCGGGTCTGCGCTTAGAAACCTCTAGTTATTAAGTGCGTTATAAATAAAATATCATATCATTTTTGAGGTTGAGTAGTACTTTTTAATGAGGGTGGGGCTGATGAGTTCATGTAATCGACCTGTTTGTTTTATGATATGTTTTATAAAGCTGACTTCTTATAGTATTAAGCGCCTAAGAAATGCTGTCTGTTCTACTTAAAGGAAAAGTTCTGTTTATTCTCTGTACATTTCCTGCATCTGATCATGTTGTGCTTTGCTTTTTTTTCTTTGTGTTGGCTGCTTATTTCTTTTTTTTTCCTTTGTGTATTTTTTCTTGTCCTTTACCGGATTGTGTAGTTGGATTTTCTGTAGCCTAACTGCAATATATTCTCCTGGCTGTGTCCCTGCTCGTTCTCCACACCGTCCTCTTGCTGGAAGCACCCATTCACTTCACTCTTTCTGAATGCTGAAGCCTCCTCTATTGAGTAAGCCAGGCTTGTTAAGTGATTAGATGTTCCTCTTCTACGAGGGGTGGATCTAAGGGTAGTGCACGCAGCAGTACCAGCGCCCCTACCCAGTCTATCTATTGCAGCGCGCCCAGCCATTTCAGATATTAAACCATTTTTCATTTTTTTCTCCAATCTCTATTTATAAACCAAGTCAAACAAGGACCAAGACTAGTTGTGTAGTAGTGCACCCTGTAAAGTCTTGGAATGTATTTCGTTGTGTGATGTTCAACAGTCAATCACTATAAGTAACCTGGCCTGAATTAGAATGTTATGTAGCCTTGAACTATTGAATCATGAACTATTGAATCATTGATTAAAACTTTTCTTTGGTGTGTGTATAAAACCAAACTGTACCCCACTCACCCCCCAGCCCCCTGGTGAGTCTTCACCTGGAATCGTTTTTAGTGAAACACAAACGATTGAGTGCTTTTAAGTGCTTTTGTGGCCTTTCTGTTATATAATTAAAATGCAGGCCTATGTAGCGAGTACAAAAAGGGCCCACTAGAAAAAAGTGCAAGGATCATGAGTTGTTGATGGGAAGGGGGAGGCGCAAAAGGGAAATGGGATAATAAACAAAAGCACTCTAAGAAAATAATCTGATGTAGGCATGAACTTTGCCATGTAAAGAAAGGTTTTCATGCCTTGATCTCAAAAAGTGCTGTCATTTAATGTTCGGCTTGCGTGTGAGGATAGCGTTGTAGTGAAGCCCAGACACCCAAATTAGATCCAACCATTTCTTTGGTTAGGACTGCGTTGTTCATACTCCTACGTCCCGTCCCCTTTCCTCCATACTCTATGGGCGTCCCTCGCTAGGGGCGGGAGACGGAACCTTTTTCACCAGAAAAATCATCTTCCCCTCTAAACTTAGATGCGCGCTGGTGCACAGCGCTGGTGCACGGCCCTGGGAGCCACGGTTAGAGAGCCGACATGTGGCTTTTTTCCATGATGACTGAAATAGCATTAAATAATTAACCGATAAGGCAGGCTGGCCCACGTTGATGTACTGCCTGGTCATTAGTTCAAACCCAGTACCGGTCACATGTGATTAAGGAAGAGCTGCAGAGATGTTTTTATAAAGTGTTTTAAATTAAATGTTCTGTAGCTCGTGCCACCATGTGTATTTCCAGGTGTTAAAATCAGGTGTTAAAATCACAAAACAGGGGTGAAATGAAGGTGTTACTTAAAAGGAAGTTGTACCATTTATTTAAATATATTGCCGTTTTGTAGCCGCCTCTGCTGGCTTCTGCATCAGCAGTAAGTAGTGGTAAACATACTACACAAATCAAGAATACACAATAAATATATAAAGTGCTCTGTGCGGAAAGGGCAATAGGTGTGGCCACGATTCGAAACGCCTAATTTGCAAATGATGCCATCACCTCCTCATCAACGAGGACAAGAGAGTCTCCAAATTGATTCACAATCTAACACATCAAAATATTAAAAACAAGCAGACACGCATGTTTGATTATATTGCAATCATATAGGATTTTTTAAGTATGCCGAAGTCTACTAGGTGAGACAGTAGAATACTGTAAAGACTGTCTTCAAAATGTGTTCTGAGCTCTTTGGAAGGGTCTCTTCCCATGCTCATAGCCATGGGTCGGGTGATTGTTGGTGGTCAAGGTTCTGCTACCCTCCTCAAACATTCAATCTTATTAAGTGCTGGGCTTTTTGTAAGGTTCTCTGGGCTACCCCAATAATTGTAATGCCAGGGGTTAGTGTGCTAGCTTACAGCTTTGGAGCCACGTGATCACTAAACGGTAAATTCAGATAGGGTAGAGTTTTTTATAAACTTTTTAAAGTAAACCCAATTTTCACGGGCCCTAAAATGAGCACATAGAATGGGCACTGATATTATTTATTTATTTATTTATTGAACATTTATGGAGTGCCTTAGGCCCATAGGCAGACAGGCGATACACAAATAAAATGGATGAATAAAAACAGAACTGACAGATAAAAACAAGAGTAAAATACGATAAACACAACGTAAATTGAAAGACCATAAAACCAGAACCACAAATTGTCACACATTAAAATGAAATATCGAATTATGAAAAAATACGTGGGTTGAGTTTACAGGTCAGCAAAATGTACCTGAGAAATGTTAATGTCAAACTCTAAATATATAATGATGAGATTTACTGTAGTGTACGTTTCAGAGTACTTTTCAGAGTGTATTTTTCATGTAATGTGTTCCGCTGTAAGTCCATAGTGCATATTAAGCTTGATTGCAACAGTCGAAGTTTTAATTGGACCCTTTTCATTTTCCTTCTTTGCAGGTTGCCCTTCTGGAACCTTCAAGGCCAATCAGGGGGATGAGGGCTGTATGCACTGTCCAATCAACAGCCGGACCACATCCGAGGGAGCAACAAATTGCGTGTGTCGGAATGGATACTACCGATCGGACGCAGACCCAATGGAGATGCCATGCACGAGTAGGTCCATTATAATGTCTTGCCAGCCTGACTCTAACAAGGGTTCCTCCATGTGCAGGTAGCTTAATGTGTCACTTCAAAGTGTGATGGCAAACCCAACTTAATGCATTTAGCAATGGATCTTAAGATCTCAGGATAAAGGGAGCAAATCAACCAAAAATATATCCATCTGTGAAGGGGGCCTTCAAAGCAGATTGGGCTTTACTTTGTGAGTGAACTTTAGGGATTTGGAAGGGTGGTCTGCTGGGTAGGTAGAGCACTCCACCAATGAGGTTACATCACGTTTGCTAGATGTGTCATTATCAACATACATGAAGGCAGTGGTATTCAAACGTGATCATGCCGAGTCCCTCCCCCCCTCCCTTGAGTTAAGGTATAGCTGTTGGGCCCCCTTAGGGGGCCCAAGGGATGTCCAGGGCATGCCCCAGGCTCTTTAAAATATAAGCAGATATTTTAAAGCTTATCATTTTTATTACAAGCAGTCGCTGTAAACCTTTTTTATATTATTATTATTATTTTAAAATTATAAATGAAAGTAAATTCATCCTTTAATAACTTACAAACTGGTAAAATACAACATTACAGATTAATTATAATTCATCACATAATATAACACAGTGATCACTATTCAACACATAACAAAAATATTGTCACATAAATGTATCACATAGTTAAGAAAAACACGTAAAAACGATTGCTCTCTTCAATTTCCAAATTCTTCCCCATTAAATAAAATCTAAAAGGTCTCCTCACATTCACAACCTAATACAGACTTCAACCTGCCAAGGGAAACTCTTCTAATGTCAGCGCTTTCATAAAGGTATGCATAGTCTCCTGTGTACTAATCCAGTCTTGTTGGTACAAAGACAATTTCACTTTAGCTGGCAAATGTATTCATTCTGATATGGAGCTACCTATGGTGTCAAGAATAAAAGTGCATAATTCCTGGATGGCTTTAATCCAAATACAACCCTGTTCTGAATACATTAGTTTAAAGTCCATGCATAAGGATTTCTCAGCTGGGGATAGGATGTCACGCAGCAATGATAACAGCCTCCAGTATGCTCTTGCCCTCAATCAAACAATCCCCAGTTAGTATCTGATGGAATCATCCAAGAGAGCTTGGTGATTTCAGAGTTCTTGTCCATATTTTCCCCTTAGGAACTGGAAGGTAGTCTAACATACTAAGTGAATAAGTCTGTTCCATACAGTAATTTGGGCACCATTTTGGTTTCATAGTAGCGAATCGCAGGCTTCAGTGTAATTCGTATTAAAAACAGTCACCTTTATCCCTTTTTAAAGAGTCTGGGCCCCCCGCTGGACATCCTCCAGGCCCCTCTCGGGCAGCCAGCCCCCCACCTTGAAGAGCACTGCATTAAGGGGATAGTTAGGGTTCACCTTTTTAAAAAAATATGGTTCTGTGTACTGCCTCATTTCCATATTATGCACTTTCCTGTAATAATTCCTGAATTAAGGACCTTTTTTGAAGAGATCCTAGGATGCCTCGGCAGCATGCTGGCGCAGTGGTGTTGGGGAGGTGTGGTGATGGGCTTGGGCAGGAGAACACAGGGGCTGCTTCAATTAGGTCATTTTTGGGCTCCACAGCTCAACACTGGAAGTTGCCTTTCTAGTGCTTGGTTTTGGGAGCATTGAGAATGTTAGGGTTTAAAAGGAGGGCTTGATTATAGCTCCCCATCTTTGTTCCCAGCACACCTGTGGATCCTGGCAATCTTGCCAGAATACCAGCTGTGTTCTTTGTTCTGTGCCTTTGTGTGGGAAGCCCTTATCAATGGAAAGCTGGATAGGGAAATGGAGACAAGACGTGTACTGAATGGAAGTCGGCTATCACGTGACGGCCAACCTCAATATTTCAGCTACATGCGAAAAGCTGGCTGCACCTCAGTAGTTTTGACCCGGGAAGCAGGACACAACATTTGCACATTTTAAAGAAAATATGATGAGCTTATTGAGAGACGAGGCCAGTGAGAGAGGTTGTCTTCCAGGGAGCCCATGAAGCAGGATAGAGATGGAGTACATTAGTGGCAGTGGTTTCACACAGGGGTACCGGGTGGATGTGGCTGGGTAAACTGGTAGTTTAACCACTTAGCCTCAGCTTTAGAATGTCCTGAAAGGCAACAGTACCAATTAAAGTACCAATTAAAGTGGAGTGCCGCGAGAATTTGGTTGTCGAATTCCTGTACAACAGATGCGCATTGCACAGGACATGAACAGACATTTCATGCAGACATTTCATGCACAACTAAGTGGTTAGGGATCAAAGAGGGGACAGGGTAGCCTTGGAGAAGAGTCATTCTTAAGGGAGGAGAGGGTTCAGAGAAAACTAGGCACAGACCGTGCAGGATAGGGCTATTGATGTTATCACAATGGATTAAGCCTGTACAACGCTTTCCCGCTGACAGCAACATTGTGCCTGTTGTAGATGTGGTAACTTGTACTGGACCCAAGGCACTCACACAAGTCATCTTTTGGAATGTCTGTAGCCCAATAGATTAATATATAACACACGTAACTTTTTTGTGGTCCAGAATATTGATAAAGTGTGTGTGTTTTGGAAGAATCATATGCATTGTAGGGTATTGCCAGTGACAAGAGGCCCAACAGTTTTGTTGAAAATGCTGGATTTTCCAATTATAGTTTTGATATTTTATATGGCAAGCAGATGGATAGAACTGTGCTCTGTTGTATTATAAGGGATCCATTTGCCATAAACACATGCTTACTTTTTAGGGTTCATATAACTTTGGAATACGTTCTTGAGGCAAGCCCCATCCATGGAGGACATTATGAGAGAGTCATTTTAGAAAGAGGGGTGCACCGATGTAGAGAGTCCAGAGTTGGGTTAGAAACATGGTTTAGGAACCATGTTGCGGATCACATTGTAACCCGGTCCTCTTGCTACCTTCTGTATTTCGCATGTGCAACCTCTCTGTAACTCTTGTTGTTCATCATGTCTATGTGCCCAGTTACCCTTGGGTTTGGCTGCGCTATACAAATAAACTAACTAAACTCAATATATTGCAAGTTTAATCACAGCTTTCCAGTTCTAGGAGATCCGTGGTCACCTGTATCACAAACACGGCTCTGCAGGTGTTACGCATCCATCGAGTTCAGGCTGCCGATTAGATATCAGCAGTGCGACTGGTTATTACCAGCAAACGTGTGCACACAGAGGGTAATGAAACTGACTCTGCAGATGTAACAGCATTTAGTTATATGTTTTAGTGTGATTATGCAGAATGTTTTTTAATCTGTGCAATAACTGCTCTTCAGTTGCACTGCTATTAGGCGTGTCACCACCATAATGTTGCAGTTATCTCCTCCAGCTGCTATGGAGTAATACGAAGGTCATCTCCTCTAACTCCCTAGCAGAAGGCCTCCATACCTTTCTCTCATTCACACTTGTGTACCAACTTGCTTACTCCTTTTTCTCTCTCTTCCCATAACCAACCCGCCTTGGCTGACGTTCTGTTATCCTGCTATATGACCAATATTTTCTACGTCCTCACCCCGATCTCAGATGCTCCATCCTCTCCTGTGCCGATGCTTGTCACCCTTTTTATGCCTATTATATCCTGCAATAAATCCACAGATGTTTGTCACATCTTCCTTAATTGCCCCAGCGTTCATTGCTTTCTCCTCTCCCAAACTTGATGTCCTTTGTCTTATGTTCCTCATCTCTGA
This sequence comes from Ambystoma mexicanum, assembly GCF_040938575.1. Classification (NCBI taxonomy): domain Eukaryota; kingdom Metazoa; phylum Chordata; class Amphibia; order Caudata; family Ambystomatidae; genus Ambystoma; species Ambystoma mexicanum. The sequence continues at coordinate 960,109,380 of NC_090929.1, read as the reverse complement.
TGCACTATCCTTAATCCTCCTTTGCCCAAACCTTCTCGTTCCCTACCCTTGATTCCCATTGGTGCCTCTACCGCACATCTGATGTTCATCCCGCTTCACCGCATGTGGTACCCTTCCTTACGTCCTTCTCGCTCACTTGCATATATGCGTTTTTTTTTGTTGTTGCGATGTCCGCCCAGTCCTCCAGTTCAACCACTGATTCCATTACTTTCTCCTCCATCACCTCAATATTTTTTCCTCTCTTACTAGACTACCCTCAATGTGCTTTCCATCCACCTGGCACAACATGTTCTTCTTTCCTTCATCACCCCTGATGCCCCCACAGCATGCATTGTTTTCTTCTTCCTGCCTCTGATGACCATTGCTCCCTCTGCTTGCCCCTGATGTTCATTCATTCCTCTTCATCTGTCCAATCAATACGTACTAGGAACCAGATGACCATCTGTCTCGGCCCATGTCAGCAATAACTGCTTCTTTGACAGCCCATGTATGATATGATATGATAGGTTATTTATACCCAGAGGTTTCTAAGCACGGACCGGGGGATCGAACCTGTATTGCTCTGTGTTGTTTTGCTTCCAAGGCGAGCACGTTGCCGCTGAGCTATCCCCCCGAGACATTGCATTGCCCATTTATGCTTTCTCCACCATATTTTTGATGTTATTTGTAGAGCACTTACCATGATGCTAAAACCATTGTGAAGCACTGGACGTTTCTGTGGGGTAAAAGAGGCTTAGGGGAAAAAGGGGAATGGGTGTAAATAAAACGTGTCTACCTTTCAATGGCTGAAAGGAAAAGGGGAATTTGCAGTCCTCTGTTGAAATATATGCAGTCTTGCGTCGTAGATGCAGCACTAGAGAATTCCAGAGGCATAACCCATGCTAGTGGATCGACCCAGACCCCCAATATAAGAATGCTTTGGGAGGTGGCAAGCCAAAAGTTTTTGTCAAGCTCACCTTTGGAGACTGGCAGGACGTTGCTTAGGGGAGACTGGCAGGATGTTGCTTAGGGGAGACTGGCAGGACGTTCCTTAGGGGAGACTGGCAGGACGTTGCTTAGGGGAGACTGGCAGGACATTGCTTAGGGGAGAGTGGCAGGATGCTGCTTAGGTAGAGGGGTGGCTGCCCCTGAGTACCTGCTTAGATGAAGTACTGGATCGTACACTAGCCATTTTGTTTGTCTAGGACCAATATAGTGTTTTCATGGCCTGTGTGATATGATTGGTTCTCGTAGGGCTTAGATTGAGGTGGGCAGGAAATTCCGAGCTCTCTGCTGGTTCTTCAGCAGTTTAACATGTAGACGGCATGATGCCAATTGCTCTCTTCTCGTTCTGCCACTGTGGCATTCTCCTTTTGGGAACCACACATGACAAATGAAATTTCTGCAGACAGAGGCATCGCTAGGTGGGGGCTGAGGAGCCTATAGCCCTGGGTATTTTGGTTGTAGCCCCGGATAGAAGCTCGGGGGCGACACCCAAAAGTCTAGCTAGTCCAGAGCCCCGACAGTCCCAGCATTAGCATAGCCCCACATCTTTTCCAGACATAGCAACACCCCCGCCTGCAGAACTAAGGAAATCTAGCTCTGTTTTTGAAAGAGGCGCGTTCTTTTTTGCACAGTCCTCGGTTGGCTGCTGTTTCATTGCCCTCTCATTGGCTTCAGTGAATGCTTGCCTTGGCATTTGCTTGCTTGCGCCAAAGTCGCATCATAACATTGCGTTAAAAGGAGTGAAAAAACTGAACTACTTTATACCTCAGGCCCTTCCCATCTCCCAGCAGTCATACATTAACGCCCCCCTGGAAGGCTTGGTACTGGTACAACCTAGCTGGGGGCATGCCATTCATAGGATAGGTGGCACCTCCTGGTTACATTGATGCGGAAGAAGCCTTGAGCTCAATAGGTGAGATCTGCTGAATCGGTCACCTGCCCTCGCGGTGCGGATGAAGCCTTGAGCTCAATAGGTGAGATCTGCTGAATCGGTCACCTGCCCTCGCGGTGCGGATGAAGCCTTGAGCTCAATAGGTGAGATCCGCTGAATCGGTCACCTGCCCTCGCGGTGCGGATGAAGCCTTGAGCTCAATAGGTGAGATCCGCTGAATCGGTCACCTGCCCTCGCGGTGCGGATGAAGCCTTGAGCTCAATAGGTGAGATCTGCTGAATCGGTCACCTGCCCTCGCGGTGCGGATGAAGCCTTGAGCTCAATAGGTGAGATCCGCTAAATCGGTCACCTGCCCTCGCGGTGCGGATGAAGCCTTGAGCTCAATAGGTGAGATCTGCTGAATCAGTCACCTGCCCTCGCGGTGCGGATGAAGCCTTGAGCTCAATAGGTGAGATCCGCTAAATCGGTCACCTGCCCTCACGGTGCGGTAAGAATATTGTGAACCAATCTTAAAGAACACAGGAAGATTTCTCAGGGCATTCGAGTTAGTACAGAGGAGAAAGTCCGTTTTGGTGCTGGATAGCCGGGAGAACGGAAGGCGGCCCGGAAGAAGACTTCTGGATTATGTTTCAGAATCAACATCACAATCGAAGGGATTTCTGGCTCTACGTGGAGCGGAAGCTTTTCAGCACCCCTCGACCATCTACGATAATCAGTTTAACTCAAATTTAAAAGGCTTGCAGCGCCCGGGCCACTGCTCCCTGCAACACTTCGGTTTCTGTTTCCCAATTCCTCACAGAGGGTCAGATTGCTTTGGAACACAGTTGCACGGGCCAGTTCCCCCAAAACGTGTTAACCCACAGGTTCCGTGCAACTTGAGACTGCTAGATGACTGTTTGCAGGGTAAAGTGTACATTTAAGGCTTAAATGTGCTGATGCGGGATTAGATGTCTCACCGGCCTTAATCTGGTCCCAACAGGTGAGTTTAATGACAAAGCACAGAATGGAATTACCAGCATGCCACCAGCTGTCCGAGCCCGTAACCTCTTTAACAGTAACTGCCCACCTGCACCAGTTCCTACTATTATTATTATTATTTTTTTTATTATTGCAACATTTGATTTATTACAAACCTTTTTTGCATTTCCCAAAATCATCCACACCACCACAATATACACATAAAAACGTCAATCGATTCTCTAAAATACAACGTTCAGCAGATAATAAAAACAAACCACAGACCTATTTCCTCTCCTTAATCGTCTAAGATTTAAGAACAATCTCTAAAAACCGCAATGAGGCCAGCACAAGAGAGGTATGTTCACCCTTCATTAGGAACATACCTCTTGAACATACCTCTCCTGAGCCCATTCTGCGGTGGATAAAGTGCTAAGTGAGTCCAAAAAAACTTTAAAATAAGATGATCTCACTGATGTCCAGGCTGTGCAAAAAAGCAATATATGTGTTAATGTCCCCCCCCTCCCTGTACTTTACAATAATCACATTCTGTTACCATGGGCCAAGGCCCCCATCTCAAAGACAGTATCTCTTTTGTTGGCATAAATTTAATCTGATCCTTATGAATTGAGATCTTAAATAACTGTTGGGGAATTTACTTAAATATTTTGGCAATGAGCCAAAAGCTCTTGCTTCATTGCGCAGGTAATAGAATAATTTAAACTTGTTGGCTTCCTCGGAGATCCAGTCCGCTCAGCATAATTTTTATTTCACTTTTTCTGGGTTTCCCCTAAGTTCCTCCTCCGAGGAGAAAACTCCATTGTGCAGTGCTTTGCAATGTTGTGGCCATTTTTACAAGGTTTTACCCTGGCCCCTATTTATTTAAAAATCGTGAGGGCGCCTCTGAGGTGCATTTCCAAAATAGTATCAATGAGGAACACTTAACCCTCACCTTCAATGCGGTGGCCCCTCAGTGTCTCCTCTGCGCGGCGGCCCGGGAGCGTACTGGCCCCTGAGCCCTGCCCCTCATATGCCCCTGCTGGGAAGATCAACCTGCCACTGAAGGGGTAGAACACACGGAATGTGGAGATCCTAGGGTGCTGCACCTCGAGATCCGCCCTCTGGGACCGGAGCAGCCATACTGAAGATCCGGTGCCTTGTGGAGGAGGGAACCCACGTTGTAATACATAGTGAGGGGCAACATAACCATATACACAGGAGCAGTGCCAAAACCTGCATCTCCCTACCTATAAATACCTTGATAGGACACTGAGTACAATAGGAAGGACACTGCTCAGGAAACATTACCATCGGTCTCCCCGGAGGCCCTCCACGATACCCTCCTCACAAGACTTGGAGTGCTTTCAGATTGGGGAGGTCGGCCTGCCACTGAAGGGGTGAGAAGCATGGAGTGGGGGGAACCGGGGACACTGCACCACGATACCCGCTCCCTGGGGCCGAAACAGCCATACCAGAGACCCAGCACCCTATGAAAGACAGAACCTACATTACAATACTCAGTGGGGGGCTGCATAGTCATATGCACCGGCGCAGTGCCAGAACCTGTAACTCTTTAACTATGAATACCTTCATGTGACATTGATTGCAGTAGGAAAGGCATTGCCCGGGAAACATAACCACGGGTCTCTTGGGAGGCCCACCATGATACCCTCCCAACAAGACTTGGAGTACTTCTGGATTGGGCCTGGTATTTCCTTTTAGCCACCCCCTTACATCTACCCGAGAGGTACTGGAAACCAATGTGAACAACCGCTAACTATCCTCAAACATATTTGAATATTGGATCCACAGTCTGAACTCTGACCACCCGGGTCCTCTAATAATTCACCTTACCAACATGCTACGAAAACCTGAAATACAGGACATAGTGACGTGAGCAAGGTACGAACTTCAGTGAGCGCTATGCAATGGTCAACCCCAAAAGACAAGCCAGGATGGATCAATTTCCACGGCCGGATCAGCCGCAACCATCCCCTCCTCCAGAGCAGAGCCAGGTCCCTGCCCAGGTAGATGTGTCAGCCCTAAACCAAACCCTGCTGGCCCTGACATGTAGCACATACAACCTTGGTGCAAAAACCGATGCCCTTACCTGTAAAGTTGATATCTCTGCCATACAGATTGATAAACTCTGTGGTCGAATGTCTGAGGCTGAACACAGGATAGGTGAAGGCGAGGACAAGGTGACCGCCATGCAGAGGGAAGTGACCGCACTACAACAAGCAGTTAAGAAAACGGTGGCAAAGAACGATGACCTGGAAGAACGATCAAGGCTGAACAACATCCGCATCCTGGGAATACCGGAGTCCACACCATTTGATAACATGGAGAGATTTGTGGAGAAACTACTGGTGGATGCCCTGGGGGACCCCCGCTCATCAACATGTACACGGTGGAACAAGCACATTGCTCTCTGTTTGCGAGGCCTCCCCCTGAAGCCCCGGAATGGCCCATTATTGGCAGAATGTTTAGTTATCGTGACAGGGATATCCTACTCTGTGCCGCCAGAGACAAGAAGGAGCTGCGGTGGGGCTCTGCCACAATTCAACTCTTCCCAGACTGCAGCCCGTCAGTCCAGGAACAAAGGAAAACCTTCCAGGCAGTGAAAAAAAACCTGCAGAGAAAAGAGGTTCAGTACTCTATGATATACCCAGCCAAACTCAAGGTGGTCCACAATGGCTTGGTAACCTTCTTCACCTGCCCGGGGGGCTGCTGAACGATTCACATTGAACCTCCCTGACCCTGAGGGGGTCGCCTCAGTGATTGCCTTGATAGCACCACCAATAATTTACTTTGAGCTGCCATATTACTGCCCAGATATTTCAAATGGAGAGTTCCAGATGTGACTGGCAAGGTCGCGAAAATGCTGGACGTGGCCGTTGCCACAAGGAGCAAACTAGCTGCCTGCGTGTCATCGAAATCCGCAACCACTGCAGACACTGTTTGGTGATTAATGATGAGGTTTGTTTGGGTGGACGGGGATGGGAGCTGGTATGTTTATGTTTCTGGCATGAGTGGGGGAGGGTTTTTACTGAGGTTTGGCATAGTAAGTGTTCAATCGAAGCGGTTTATAAGGCAGGTGTGGGGGATGGATTTGAGCCCAGCACAGGAAAGAGCGATCCAATGCTCCCGGTACACCATGGTAACATACTGGCTACAGCTCCAAGTACAGCCAAACCAAGCAGGGGCTACAGACCTAGACATTTCTCACAGCTGTTCACAATATGGGAACACCTAATTCAATGAGGAAACCAGAGAACATGCCATTAATGTTATGGAATATACGTGGATTCACAACCAGAAAAAAGTTTGACTAATAACAAATTATATCAACAACCATAACATAAACATTTTATGCCTACAGGAAACACACTTAGCTCGGGGCGGGACCCTCCCCAACATAGCAGGCTGGGGTATGCATAGGTACTCCTCTTCATACACTACACACTCCCGATGAGTAGCCACGTATATACACCGCTCCCGGTATTTCAAACTGCATGAACAGATCAGGGATGAGGAAGGCCGGTATATTATACTGGCTGGGGAGATATCCAGATTAAAACTTCTCCTGATAAATATATACACCCCAAACACAGATTCTCCTGACTTTTTTCACTGCTGCGCCAACCATATCCAAAAATTCCCAGACTATGACATTGTGTGGGCGGGTGACTTTAACATGGCCATCACGTTAGATCTGGATAGATCATCTACAGTACAACACACCCTACCACGAGCAGTCCAGGCATGGACCGCTATCGCAGACTATCATGATTTGCACGACACTGGCGTGGGAAACACCCTGTTTAAAGGGAATACTCCTTCTACTCCAGTGTTCATGGTAGCTCCTCCAGAATAGATTATCTCATGGTGACATCCCCCCTGGCCATAGGTGTAGTTGATACCGACATGCTCCCCTGAACCATCTCCGACCACTCCGTGGTGTTAATTCGTGTTGCAGGACTAACTCGGCCCCCGAAGCAACTCGACTGGCGGTTTAGAGCTGGTTCCCTAGATGATGCAGTGTTTCATGAGGAAATCAGACAGGATATACAGACCTGCTTCCTAACCAATGAGGGCTCGGCCCCTGACCTGGGGGTGATCTGGGAGGCCTTTAAGGTCTACGTCCGAGATTGTTGTATATCAAAAGAACGAGGGATCATGAAAGACCCTACGCAGGTCCATGCGTGTATTAGAAACTGCTATTAAAGATTTGGAGACTCAGCAGGGAACTCGAGATTCGACAGAGGTATGCAAAACCTTGAGAATGAAAAGAGAGGAGCTGAGCCGGTTGGTGATCCGAGAGGAGAGGTTTGTTGGAGACCTGATTGCAGCCGTAAAATGCGGTGAGGGTGACCGACCTAGCAGGACACTTTCCTGGGCCATCAAACATGAACACCTACTGATGCCCATTATGGAGGTAGAGGACCTGAAGGGGAGCCTCAACAGGGACCTCGAGGGAATCAATTGCGTCTTTCGCGAATTCTATGGCCAGTTATATACATCCCAATCCAACATAGGGCACGATACCATAGTGCAATATCTGGACAAGATAGCTCTGGGGTGGCTAGACCCGACCAAAGGGGAAACTCTGAATGCACCCATATCGGACGATGAAATCCGCAAAGCAGTCCTCTCCCTCCCTAACGGAAAGGCCCTTGGCCTGGATGGGATGACAGCCAAGCTCTATAAGGCCTACATATATCTTTTGTTGCTGTACCTGCAAGATATGTATGAGAACGCCATATCCACAGGTGTCCTCCCCGAATCCACTAGAACTGCTCTTGTAACAGTGCTCCTCAAACCATAAAAAGATCTCCAAAAATGCACATCTTACAGACCACTGTCTTTAATCAACACAGACAACAAAATCCTAACTAAAATACTCGCAGACTGACTTTTACCGCACATGCCCGCACTGGTGCTCCCGGATCAGAAGGAATTTATCCCTGGTCGATCAACCCAAAATAATCTGAGGCGACTGTTTATGCTTATGCACAGTATTGGCCCAGAGGTCCCCATAGCATTGGCAGCACTGGACGCAGAGAAGACCTTTGACTCAGTGGAATGGCCATTCCTGTTCGAGGTTCTCCACCGGTCTTGGTTTGGTCTTACATTTATAAAGTGGGTCCGCCTGCTGTACAATGCACCCAGGGCTGTAGTTTATACTAACGGTATGACCTCAGACTATATCCAACCAACATGGGGACATGCATGGATCCTGCTTGTCACCGAACGTTCTTCGCACTTGCGATGGAACCACTGGCATGCTACATACAAGAATAATATGCCCACCGGGGCGTAAGAATACAATCACATCTCTCTATTGTCTCCTTGTATGCGGACGACATACTATACTATACTATATGTCAAACATGCCAGACAGAACCTACCACCACTGATGCAGGAGATAAGCAGATTCTAAGACCTTTCGGGGCTCAGAATTAATTTGACTAAGTCAGTGCTACCCCTAACCCTGAGCGTTCAGCAGGCAGACATTGGAAAGGACTTCTGGTTGTGCACCCAAGGAATAAAATATAAGGGGACTTATAGAGGGAAAACTATCTAAGGATACTCGAACTACTGGAGCACAGAGTGGGATTGTGGATCCTTCTGCCTATCTCGCAGGCCGCCTTCGTTGCTTTGGCTAAAATGGTAGTTCTGCCCAAACTACTTTACATATTCAACAATTTGTCCACCTGGCCCCCTGTACACTTCTGGTCCCAGCTTAAGAACCTAATGGTACGACTAGCCTGGACCGGTAAACAAGCACCCTCGCCCTAACATACTAGCGGGGCGGGTTGGAAAACCCGACTTATACTTATATTTTCTGTCCGCACAAACTTAGTTTTCTGTATAGTGGTGGTACCGCATGACCGAGCTCCCACACACGCTACTGGCAAAGGCTATCACATATCCAAATTACCTATGGGGGATGCCATGGGGCACCCAGGGGAAGCCGACACAAACCGAGATCCAGCCTGTAAAAGTCACATGTAAAGCTTGGGGGCACATCTGCCGGGCGACGAGTACAGAGGACTGCTATTCCCCAGACCTTCCTATTTACAAAATATGCAGGATTCCGATCACAAACGAAAAGGTATTTCAAACACATTTCGAGAACTTGGGAATCCAGACCTTGGGGGACCTGGTACAAAGTTAGCAGTTTATAACATGGGACGCCTTGAAGACTAGAGGCGACTGGACAGCCGTGACTATGCTGTTGTACTTTCAGCTCAGGAAGGTACTTAAATCCAATTGACAGGATTTCCCGCGAGCACCCGCCCCCTTCCCAATACAGCAGTACGTGATTAATCCACTGTCCACCAAGAAACTCATGTCCACTATCTACAAGATGATCAGAATGCTGAAGCAAGTAGGAAGAAAGAACTATAGAAATAGATTGGAGTTGGCACTAGGATCAGTAATAAGCTAAGAGCAATGGAAACTCATATGCACACAGACACATAATCTGTCCTAGAATGCCCTGCTTAGACTAATACATTACAAATCCTTACACCAAGTCTACTACTGGCCAGCCCGCCTGTGCCGATTTTTCTGTGAGAGATCCCACCTGTGTAAAGGATGTAATGGGGACTCTGCCGATTTCTATCATGTGGCATGGTCTTGCCCACGTATCAGACCTTTTTGTGGGGAAAATCGAAGAAGCTATGACTCAGATGTTAACGACCCAGCGGAACTACACCCCAGAGTTGTGGCTACTAGCAATGATTGAGGGGGCTCCTGCTCAGAGAGGAAACTGCTGGGGATGGCTACAGTGACAGCCAGATATATAATAGCTACAGCATGGGGGAAACGTAAGGCACATTGTTTTCAGAACTGGCTGATCTTTATCACTATGTGCGAGAAAAGAGAATCTCGATATGCATTAATGCTCCCAAATGGTGGTAGACCGCTTAATTATTGGGATCCCTTTCGATGCTACTATTCCGAAAAGACCCAAGATGAGCTAATAGATGGGGTGAGCCCCACAACAAAGTCATTTAACCCACTAATAAGCGTGTACAACCCTTAGGTATGCGGGAAACGAACATTGAACAATATAGATCCGGGTGAGAAGAGAACCCTTGACAACTGATACACCTTACTTTAAAGTGAACATGCGTGAACTTGGACTGCTATGGATCATTTGCCATACCAGAGGGATAGTCCCTACTGTATTATGTTATACCGAATGATTGGATAGGTATGTATAATATCCCAGCCCCTGTATTGGGAGGGCTCTAAAAGGTGTGGGTGGGGAGTTACTGTTACTATTGGTTGTGTGCTTACCACTCACTGTTATGTAAACTCAATAAAGAAAGTTCAACAAAAAAAACTCGCCTTCAATAATACGGCCCCCAGTTTGCGCCTAATTATTTGAACCAGGCTGGCTTTAGGACGTTTTAAGACCCTTTTCCAGAATAGGCCCTCCCCCACCACCCAGGTGGACTCAGGAGTATGAAATATAGCCTCTACACCATATATCAACATTGCAATAACAGTACATTTGTAGAACTACAGAATCGGTATCAGTGAGAATCAGTAGTATTTTTTACCTAGGAGTCCTGCTTGGTTAGCCAACAGCTTAGCTTTGTCCCTTAAGATTGTAACTGACCCCCAAATATTTAAAATCTGTCACCTCTTCTATTCAGTAAGATCCCAACCACCACGCTTGGCCCCGTCTTTTCCTACACTGGTGTTTATCCAGCACCAAACTTTTTGTTTTCCCACTATTTATTTGCAGATTGCTTTCTGCCACATATTCTTTTAATTTCCGTAGAGATTTTTAAAATATGTTTGCTGTCTGGTCTATTGAGACGAGATAATCGGCATATTGCAGGTACCTAACGTTGGTGTTTCCTATTGTGGGTGGGAAGTTCTTAACATCACCTAGGCTGTCACCGATATCAGACACAAAGAGGTTGAACCCCACGGGTGCCAGAGGACAACCTGTTTCAACCCTCTCAGTTTCGGAATCTCCTCTGTTAATAATTCCTCCCTATTCACCCTAACTCTCACTGCAGTCCCAGTGTGAGGTTTCTGCAGTTGTTCCCTTAGGTCATCTGGACAATTTCACTGGGCGAGTTTCGCCCATAATATGGACCAATGCTGCTACAAGGTCCACAAAGGAAACATATACCTTTGCCTTGCCTTCCAGTGCTCGTCCCTTTAGAATAGGTAGAACTGCGATGTTAGGACTAGTGCCTAGGCCCTGAACAAATCCCGTCTGGAATCTATCACTGCGGTTCATCTTTAGTGACCACAAATTCAGTCGAGCCAACAATACAGAGCCAAAACTCTTTCCAATTACATCAAGGAGGGCAATAGGGAGGTAATTTCTTGGGTCCTTCCTATTGCCCTTCTTGAATATCGGCATCACTGTGGCCTCTCTCCAGGAGTCAAGGATATCTCTCCGTCTCACTATCGGTTCGAATAACGTACACAGGAAAGTTGCCCAGGCTTCAGGGTCCTGTTTTAAGACAACATCATTTAGTTCATCAGTGCCTAGTGCCCTTGATGTACCAACATTGGCAATTAACAATTGAAAGTCTTCCTGGTCACAGGGGACAATCCACTTTCCTGAGGTGGCAGAGTTTGTGTTACACCCCTGCGCTTCTCGGTCTGAAAATAGATTTTAAAGTGCACCACTCAGAGAGCCTCGGAAACTCTGTTTATTTGCAGGGCTGACTGGAGGGAATTCTTGTTTTTAACGAGACCCCACAGCTTTCGAGTGTCCTTTCTACAGACCACTCTCACTCATGTTGAATCAGTGTGGCCCTGTACCAACCAGTCCATGCCCTATAGTCCCTATTCAACCTAACGACCACTGGGTCCAACCCGTCTGCCCTCCGCAGGCTTTTTTAGTAACCCCCTTGAAGGCTCTCCTTAGCTCCCTCCTTTTTTCCACCACTACTCTATCATAGGAGTGCCGATGTACAGGCTTAATCACACCATCTTCCCTGCAAATTGAGTAACAAAAGATTTAATGTTTTTCTAACATTTTAAGCCTACAACCTCCATTGCTAACATCTACAGCTATACCCATCCAAACCCATTTTGTTACCTCAAATCCCCACCAGAACAAATTTAAGACCCCATGGTCACTCTGGTCGGTATGTCTCACCACTAAGGCATTGACAGTTGACAACAGGTTGCGGTATACAAAATCATAAGGTAGTATAGCAGTTTGGAGGCTGGGTGACCAAGTATGGTTAGAAGGGGTGTCGCCGGCACCCTGACCGTTCAACAGGTGGAGATCTCTCATGTCCATCGCAAGGTTCCAGAACCATCCTCTCTTTTCTGACGACGACAGGTACCGTGGGTGGTCCCTTAAAAATTCCCCGTTTTCTCTTAAGCAGGCACAGAAAAAAAGGAAAATTCATCCAAACTTGAATTAGGACACAACCAAGTCTCTTGAAGGCAGATTAAATCATAAGCCCCTAGGTTCACCTTCCTTTTTATAAAAAGGTGGGCGTGACCCTAAGTGTTCCAGGGGGCTATTGAAAATAATTTCCATCTGCCCCCGGCCGTCTGTTAATCAGAAAGCTTACCCACCAAAGCCGCTGACATCCCTGCCCAGGAATCCTTCTCTTCTGGCGGTTGATGACAGTCCTCTGGAGGCTCAAACTTCCTCGTAGAGTTTGCCCCCTGTTTGGATTTGATCATTATCGTGAGTAATTGCTTGTGAGTGGACACCTTTCCTCCCACATTAAGTAGCTGAACACCACCAACATGACAACTACATGAACAATTAAGGATGAGAACGTTTTTAGAGAGCACCTTACCTCTGCTTTGCCCCACCTGACGAGATCATTTGGGAGAATTAACTTCCTGATTGATGTCGTTAACCCGAGGATGCACCTCCTCTTTTTGATCGTCTTCTACAGGAGTAAGGTCAAAGCCCAGGAGCCTTAGGGTTAAACTTGCATCCATGAGTGAATATTTCACAATGGGTGAGTGGATATGTAGGTAGACCATGTCCATGCAAACTTCATCTATGAACTCAATTATTGCCAAATCATCCGTCCCATTATAGCACATCCTTGAACTGCACATCCTGTTTTTCAAGCCATGCTCCACCAAGACCCATGAGAGCATCAGCTCCTACGTCAGCCACCACTAACTTTGCACCTAGACAGTCTCCCAAACTCCAACAACCTGTTTTCCAATATCAAATTGGTTTATTCTGCTTTTGCAGGATTTCATTCTCTAAGGTGGTTATCAGAGAAACTCCCTCTGCCTTATTACACTCTTCCAAGCTCTAGGAAGGCTCAACGGCAGGTTACCTGATGACGTCTCCATGCCACTGGGGAAACAATTCTCCAGGTCCCGATGGACGCAATGCACCCATCCTGGATATTCACTTAACATACCAAGGGCTTCTGGGAATTGTATTGTCGGTTGTCCTCTACGCAACCAAATGACCTTATCTACAGCGTTATCATGGGGTGATTTGGTAACTCTACGCATGAGTCTTCAAGACTTCTTTTCCCACCATTTATTTATTTTATGTATTTATTTATGTATTGTTCATTTGTGTAGCGCCTATACACAGAGAGGTGTTTCAAAGCGCTCATGGGTACAGTGGGAAAAAAACAACAGTCATTCAGAGCCCATGACCTTATGAATGATACAAGCCTGCAAAGTGCACGAATAAGTGCAAGTGATACATATAACAGTGAAGATAACCCGTTCATGTCTGACGACAGTCCTTAGTTTTACACAAATGGGGTGAAGGAGGGGGAGGCAGGGTAGAGCAGGCAGGATGGTGGTGTGATATAAATACAGTAGAGTGGGAGGTGTGGGGGGAATGGAGGCGGAGCATAGGAGGGGTAGGCTACTGGGTAATACTATGTTCCAAGTAGTAAGCAGAATTAAGGTATTGGGGAATGGGCAAGTAGGGAGGAGGGGAGAGGATGGGGTAGGGGGGTTGAAAACCGACAGGGGGCAATACACAGACAATACATAGAGGATAGAAGAAAGGAGAGTGCTAGCAGAGACAGTGGGGTAGTGTGGGGAGACAGGGCAGGCCGTAGAGGCTGCATATGGAACAGCCAAATTCGAAATTTTGTCAGGACAGGTGAAACACATGTAGCAACTGGCTACAATTAAATTCGAAATTTTGTCAGGACAGGTGAAAACACATGGAGCAATTGGCTACAATTAAATTCGAAATTTTGTCAGGACAGGTGAAAACACATGGAGCAACTGGCTACAACTAAATTCGAAATGTTTTCACGACAGGTGAAAACACATGTAGCAACTGGCTACAATTAAATTCGAAATTTTGTCAGGACAGGTGAAAACACATGGAGCAACTGGCTACAATTAAATTCGAAATGTTGTCACGACAGGTGAAAACACATGGAGCAACTGGCTACAACTAAATTCGAAATTTTGGCAGGACAGGTGAAACACATGTAGCAACTGGGAACAGCTGGGATGGTGGAAGTCCCGAAGAGAAGGAGGGAGAGATGGGACAGTCCAAGTGTTAAGTTGGAGGATAGGAGAAAGTTGGTTAAGGGAGCTGGCCTTCAGAGAGATGCAAGATTCTCCATTAGTTCAGTTTGACCGGCATCGTTTTATCGCAAGCAAATGCTTTGTCCGGTATCTGGGCATGGACTCTGATGCGGTCAGTGTTAAAAGGCTACTCGAGCAGAACCCACAAACCAGCAAAGTGGTCATTTGCAGGCCTGTCGCGGGAATCGTGGATGTGCAAGGAGGTGTGCAAACGCGAAAGATCTACAAACCCACACAAATGTTAATTTTATCTCCCCCGGCTCATTTTCCTTCTTCCAGCAGACTTACATCTGCAAACCCCTGGCGGGGGGCATAGTGTGCCACTCCACAGACAAGCCTTGGCACGCTGATACAACTATGGCAGTGATGTTGGCACAGTATAAAAGCATATTAACATAACATGGCCCAACATGTATTCACAAATCCAGAAACGTGTGTTGATACCATTAAATTACACCTGGACCTTTTATGATTAAATATTGGATGAGCGTTGGGAAAGTAATGAAAGTGGGTATGAATGTTTGGGGAGTGTACAGTAGGAACGTAGAGGGGGTGGGAAAATATTGTACAGTGAGAGAAAAGAAATGTCTGTCTGGCATAGGGTATGCTTGCTCCTTAGAAAATGTATAATTATAAGTGTTTTTTTATCATGTGCTTACTGCTGGATCAGGATTCGAACCTTTGTTGCACTGTGTTGTCTTGTTTCCAAGACAAACGCGTTGCCTCTGAGCTATCTCCCCTGCACTCCAATGCGGATATCTTTACTGAATTGCTAGACTCCGGTGCAGCATCATCTTCCTGTTGAACTAGCAGCCCCAGGCTCCGCCATCCGCATTATGAAATGCTAGCCCAATGTTCATGCCACCCTGCTCACAGGCATGTCCTTTACACCATTCCCCGGCATTCTCCTTCTGAATTCATCTTCCCAGTCACCATCGGCACCATGCTCTCACTATGACACTGCAGTCTGATGTACACCTTACCTCACCGAAATTGCCAGTTCATTATTTCAAGGCCCCATTCCTATTAAACGTTTGCTCCCTGGCTTTGTGGTTCGGAATGGTAGCCATGGTTTCCCATTAAAGTGTTAGCCTCATGGATCCAACCACACTGAATTCCCTCTGCACTGAAATGTTGACACTGCCCCCTTGCCCCTTTAGCATAATGTCGCATCAAGGTCCATTGAATCTGCCTTATTGAAATGACTGCATCAACCTCCTCCTCTTGGAACATTGGTACCATGTTGCATCAGCACAATAGCACTGAACTGCTACCATTGTTCGCCAGTGAGTGGTCTGCATGGGCTTGATGGGCCTTGGCTGGAATATTACTTCCAGTCTTTGCATCACTTTCTTCATAGCCATTTTGGCTGAGGGACTGTGGCCTTCTCAGAATTGAAATCCCATTGCAAGGTTCTACAGAATGTGTCACATTGCAGTGCAAACTCCAGTTGCATTAAGACTTCTGCATTGGAATGCTGGCCTCAGTGTCGACTGCACTCTATGCATTGTAAATCCAGCCCCACCCTTCAGAGCCCTCCACGCAAAAATACACCCTTAAAATAGTAGTGCTGGATTGCATGGTGTCTCCTATCAGATATTATAGGAGTGTAAGGATCCATCGACACGTGCCCCTCTGCTTCCACCCACCCTCACCCTCCATGGTGATAGCCAAGTTATTAGCCTCAACATCAGCTTTTCCATTGAAAAACTGAGCCCAGGCTCCACTGAGACCCATAACACTGAAATGCTGATCTTGTGATTCAACAGCACTCCTCGAGGAAACGCTATTCTCAGACTGCACGGGCACCCACCTTAATAAATGCCTAGCCCAGGGCTACACCGCCACCTGCATCACAGAAATACAAGTCACATTGCCCACCTGCCCTCTTGTCACTGGAAATGGTGTTCCATTCTCCATTGGCACCCTCCATACTGAAGTTGTAGTTGCAAACTCCACAGGCACCTGACTAACTGAAATGCTAGTGTCAATCTCCACCGGGACCCTCTTTACTGCACTGCTTGTCCCCGGCTCCACTGGAACACTCTGTACTGAAATATTAGCCCCAGCCTTCACAGCCACCCCCACTGAAAGGCTAGCCCGAGGCTCCACAGTATCACCCGCCCTGAATTATGTTTCCAGGCGTCGCAGAACACCCCCTTCAAATGCTAGGAATAATCTCCACTTCACTGAAATCTTGGGTTCCATGAGATTACAACGAATCAAAAAATAGCGAATGAAATATTAACAAAATTATTTTTTTAAAATTGGGGTGCCAGCACCGCCAAACCTCCTATTCCCAAAGCTTCTAACCGCACCCCGAACAATCCTACATCTTTAATCCCCTTACTTCCACCGCCATACATTTATTTTGGGGTATTTTTTCGTTAATATTTCATTCATTCTTTTTTTTTCGTTATAATCACTGGATTCCAAATCTTGCACCCAGTTGTATGACATTTTGGAACAGGCTCTCCATCACTTTCTGCATTTAAATGCTCGTCGAAGCTTGATCGCCGTCAGTGCACTCAAATGCTTGCCCAATGGTCCACAGCAGTCTCATGTCTGCAATGCTGTCTTCAGGTACCCCAGTCACCTGTGCACGGGAATTTCAGCCCCAGATTCCCCTAGTCTCCCAGCACTTGAACACTAGTCTGCTCACTGCAAAGACCCTGTGAAACCAGCTCTACTGTGACAAGACCACACAGACCAAGAGGAATACAATCCCACGACTACATACTCAACCTGAGAAGATGGAGTAATGAGGCTCAAGCCTCGGTATCCAAAAATCACAGCTGATGGATAAAAATCTATCAGTAAGAAGAAGAGGAAGTGCACTAGTCTGCTTCCACTGAAATGTTACTGCATGTTTCCATGGCAGTCTCTCCCCAGTAATTCACGATCAACGCCGCCAAGACAATTCTGAACTGTAATACTAGGTTCAACAGCCATGGCCCTCTCGCCTTTAAAATGAAATGCCTAGTCTTCACTGCACCCTTCTTCTGGCTATACTGGTCCTTACCCAGTGAAAGACTATCCCTGGGTTCCACTGCATCCGCAACACTAAAATACTAGCTTACGATTTAATGTCACATTCTGCACTGAAACTGTTGCCTAAGGCTCTAGCAGGATTGTCCCACTCCAGGCCTCGAGGACTAGATCCATGCAGGGGTTTCTGGATACCCCTCATTAATTTTCATGAGATAAATTTGCATACCTGGATTCTAAACGGATGCACCTTTTCCTGATGAATATTAATAAGGAATACCCTGAAACCCTGTCAGGATTCTGGCCCTCGGGGCCTGGAGTTGGGCAACCCTGCTGTACTGGATCGACCTCCTCACTACAGGCCCATTGGTTGCAGGTGAGAAGTCTCACCTCATTCAGCTTCTCCTTCACAATTCTCTAACCTTAACTAACCTCTAATGGGAACCAAATGGATGCCTTGGGGCATTGGTGGGCCATATCTAAAGAGCAAATAGTGCCCATTTCTCGTCTGTGCTATCCTCTAGTCCCACATGTTTGCCAGAGTGCGGCATTGAACATTGTTTCTACTTAACTGCACTGGAAGAGGGACCCTAGTTCCAGTGTCAGCCGCACCATACCTTAGAAGGACTCCATCATGGAGGAAGCTCTGTTCCAGCAATACCTATTGTTAGGAGTGGACGCAGCTGTCGAAGGTGGGGAGAAATGTGTGGAGGATGCTTTTAAGAGCATGTGTTCTTAACCTGCTGCTTGGTACACAGGCCTTTTCCACTTGTGTGCTGCATCACATTGTTATTTTTATTTGTGTTGTCCTTTTTTCTAAAGCTTTGCCTGCACAACGGGGCAAAATGCCAATACATTGACGCAGCCAGACTTATTGGCTTTGCCCATCATGGTTTTTGTGTAGTTGTGTACCGGCCATGTTTTGATCATAAATCTTGATCTCTTATGAAAGCTATCATTCTAAAAGAAGAACTTGTTCATCGCTAGAGGGCGCCCACCCTTGCATCATTTTTTTAAACACATTCCCATTGTTATTTAATAAACATTTTTTATTTTTTTATTTTTCTCCCCTTCCCTTATGAGCGTTTTAACGATGAAGTTATATAGAATGGATGAATTATAACAATGAAAATGAAATGTCGAAGCGTTATTTGTTATGGCTACTATTTTACTTCTATGGTAGCTTACTTGATGAATTCATGTTTATACGATATTACAATAAAAATATTTTGACAAAAAAAAAGTTTATTAAATAACAATGGGAATGTGTTTACAAAAATGATGCAAGGTTGGGCGTCCTCTAGCGATGAACAAGTTCTTCTTTTAGAATACGATGGGTTTCACAGAGGTTTAATAAACTTTTGATACACTTTTTAAAAGATTGCTCATGCCAAACTGGGTCAAATGGCCACCTTTTGTTTTGGGCCTTTCCCCAATAGCCTTTAATAGCTTGTGCAAGGATGCCATTTTTATATCACTAATGGTTCTGAAGAGCTACCAGTTGAACATCTTCCATTCAAGGTGTCTGTTCAAATTAAGCAGCCTGATCAAGTATATCCCTTGTGTGGTTAAGATTCAGTACCAGGTGCCTTCACTATGCCCCCACCCCACGCCCCCAATATTCCCAGGAAGACCGCATTCTAATTCTCTGCTCTATTGTAATTCCTGCCTCCCGGGGATCTACTGCTTCAAAATTCCATCCTCTTCCGCCTTCAAACCCGCTGCATCCGGCAATGTATGCCCGAAAGCTAATCCCGGCTGGACTAATCTTTAACCTCTTATAATGAGAACAAGGATGCGTGTCCAGGCCCTTTCCTGTGTTGTTGTTCCTGTGCAGCTCAGCTGCATGGCTGCCTTCTGTAACATTTGAGATGGCCTTCCATGCACGCTGTATGGGGAGCGGGGATGGGTGATGGAAGGGATCAGGGTGACTGGGGTCCTTAGTGGAAAGGATCTGAAAGAGTCAGAGAACTATAAAACATATAGGATCACTTGGAGTTTCAGTAGGTCTCGCTTAAAGCCAATGTAAAATGATAAAGTGTAGGGTTTTTTGTTGTAAACAGGTATTAGTTCCGAATTGGAAAATACTGTGACCCAAGAAGTATATTCATTGCTAAGGCAAAAAAAAGACTGATTTATGGAACACGAAGGAACACTGTCTTAAATCGATCAGGGCGCTTGGTACAATGCTGAAAGCTATGATACGATTCAGAGCGCGACAAGGCAAGGGAGGGGAACAAGGGGGAATAAAAAACAGCGATCTTACTAGGCCCAGTGACATTGAGAACGGCCAAGTGCATGGGAGAGGGAAAGGGGGAAAAAGTGCATGGAACGGGGGGAAGTGGAAAGTGCGGAGCAAAGGAAAACACGAGGAAGTTACCCTAATTAGGAAGAAAGGGAACATAGGCATTTCAAGCTAAATCTTAGAGAAGGTCCAGTGGGGTAGTCCTTTTTAGGTTTGGCTGACTGATGTCTGAGCCACCGGTTCGCTCCCACTTATGTCATGCACGGTAGAGAGATGGAGTGATCATCTGGACTAAGAACTGCATCACTAAGATGCCTGTCTATCATTGTGCATACAGAGGCGTGCATTGCAAAAGGATACAAATAGCAGGCAATGTTTTCAGTGGGTGTTGCTTTAAGCAGGGGAAACCATGTACAATATGCTCTTCTCCCCTGGGAGAGGGGCGCATCGTCCCCGGTCTCCCTCAGTTGTGGCAGTGGAAATATGACACAAAAACAGATTAATAGAATCTGAGCGTGCACTACCCCCGGCGTACAGCAGGGGGCACCCGAGGGTTACACTGAAAAATGCCCATACAATGGCTATACAAATGATACCTTTATTGGCTATATTAATACTCGTCTCAGTTATTGTCAACGTTGCTTTTGACCCAAACATGTTTCCCACCAACTTTATATGAGCAATGAGTCATTGGCAAACCCTACCCTTCTTACATCTTCCTGTCCTACCTTATGTTACTGCACCTCAAAGAGTTACACACATGTATCAATGACGATCAATGAGTGTCGCGTGGTTCCAAAGGGATATTTGCACGTCTTTATTTCATGAGTAATGTCAGTTCTCTCATGTGTCAGAACAAAAGCACATTAAGTTGTACCAGTGTACCATAGGTACCCCTGCTACATCAGTTCGGGTGAGTCTTTCAAGGGCTCCCCATAGCTGGCGTGGTGGATGAGGGTGCCCTATTGAAATTAAATGCTCCCCTCTCTCGTGCTGATGCCGGGTGCTCCAGTATTGGAGCGT
This sequence comes from Ambystoma mexicanum, assembly GCF_040938575.1. Lineage (NCBI taxonomy): Eukaryota > Metazoa > Chordata > Amphibia > Caudata > Ambystomatidae > Ambystoma > Ambystoma mexicanum. The sequence continues at coordinate 960,088,750 of NC_090929.1, read as the reverse complement.
GGTGCTTTTCATTTCAACCATACGCTGCTACTAAACCAGCATGGGGCAGCCTTTTAAAGGCTGCCCCATGCTGGTGTGGCAGCGGCGCCCGATTGAAGTGATTAACTCTCCACTCCAGCACGGGAGCGGGTAGTTCATAGAGCACCGCTGCTACACCAGCATGGGGCTGCCCCATGCTGGGCAGCGGCACCCGATTGAAGTGATTAACTCTCCACTCCAGCACGGAAGCGGGGAGTTAATAGAGCGCCTCTGCTACACCAGCATGGGGCTGCCCCATGCTGGGCAGCAGCACCCGATTGAAGTGATTAACTCTCCACTCCAGCACGGAAGCGGGGAGTTAATAGAGCGCCTCTGCTACACCAGCATGGGGCTGCCCCATGCTGGGCAGCGGCACCCGATTGAAGTGATTAACTCTCCACTCCAGCACGGGAGCGGGGAGTTCATAGAGCGCCGCTGCTAGACCAGCATGGGGCTGCCCCATGCTGGGCAGCAGCACCCGATTGAAGTGATTAACTCTCCACTCCAGCACGGAAGCGGGGAGTTAATAGAGCGCCGCTGCTAGACGAGCATGGGGCTGCCCCATGCTGGGCAGCGGAACCCGATTGAAGTGATTAACTCTCCACTCCAGCACGGAAGCGGGGACTTAATAGAGCGCCTCTGCTACACCAGCATGGGGCTGCCCCATGCTGGGCAGCGGCACCCGATTGAAGTGATTAACTCTCCACTCCAGCACGGGAGCGGGGAGTTCATAGAGCGCCGCTGCTACACCAGCATGGGGCTGCCCCATGCTGGGCAGCGGCACCCGATTGAAGTGATTAACTCTCCACTCCAGCACGGAAGCGGGGAGTTAATAGAGCGCCGCTGCTAGACGAGCATGGGGCTGCCCCATGCTGAGCAGCGGAACCCGATTGAAGTGATTAACTCTCCACTCCAGCACGGAAGCGGGGAGTTAATAGAGCGCCTCTGCTACACCAGCATGGGGCTGCCGCATGCTGGTTTGGCAGCAGCACTCTATTTACCAAAGCTACCTCAAATTTGGCCCCCCCCACCTGCCTTGACCCGATGAGGTGTGCCAAATTCTGTTTCCTCGCCCCCGGCGCTACCAGACCTACGGCTTCCTGTGGCAACTATACGCCTTTGAAGCATGCCTCAGGCCTCTGCGGCTCTTCCCTTGGGTCTTTTTGTAGCAGGATGGTTCCAACTAGGGCTACTCTCTCCACACTTTGCTTTGCCATCAGTTACGGGCCTTCTGTTTTCCGGCTTCTGCGCTGCATTACCATGGTAACGCACGGACAAAGGTGTTTGCCCCTCATTGCTCCCTTGGACATTTCTGAACAGGCTACAGCGGGGGCCAAAATCCTTAGCAATGTCAAGCATTAGATTTCCAGAAGCCCTACTTAACGGCCCAGAGGTTATAGCATTACCATCGCAGCTGCATTCTGAAAGACTAATTGCATTAGTTTTCTTCATATTCTGAAAGCCTGGGCTGCCCATTCTATGACAGCACCTATATCTCTATTGTCTAAAATGTTCAGGTATTTTTTTTTGTGTTCATTTGAGCATTTTACCAATACTTAATAAAATCGAAACATTGCTTTTTGCTTCGATTCACTTGTCTTTTTAACTGAAGAGATCTTAAAAAGTGGAACAGACACACAACACAAAATGGGTGCACAGACTCAGACATCACACTCCTTGCGGTAGCCTTTACGCACATATTAGGCACTTTACAAAAACTGTATACATTAATTAATCTTGTATAAGGCACATCATTCTAAGTGCAGGACTGGTAATCGAACCTCTGTTGCTCTGTCTTGTCTTGCTTCCATTCCATTTCTTTCTCTATTGCACCTTTATAGCTGTTTCTAATTTGTTAGCTATATTGTATGCAAATGCCCTCCATAACAACTGACACCAGGTTAACTAATGATTATTATTGCATCCTATGCTACATCCTACGCGTGGACCATTCGTTTATCGGAGTTACATTTCAGCTAATTTACACAAGGCCTTGAACCTGGTTTCACTAGATCTCTTTGAAATTCTTTGTCTGTTTTGGTCATCTCAATGTTGGTATCACCATCGAAGGATATAAACACATTTTGTGAACCCCTCCTAAATAACATATTTTGAAACTGATACAAATAGATTGCTTTGCCAGTTCTGACCAATAAACTAGGACATGGAGTAAGAAGCTGCCCCATTTACCAATTCCCGCCGACTACTGCATGGGGAACTAGTTCTTGATTCATCAATAGTAAATATGCCACGGCCAATTATTTTTCTTAAGGCAAAACCAACTCCAAAATAAGCCCTCCCCTATTCACAACATATAATCATTATCCAATGATTGTGTTGGATATTAGTGAATTAGTTAATCAAATAAATTATGCCTTACAAAAGATAAAGAAGACATACAAGAGAAAGTAAAAAATAGAAGTCATTAGACACTGCACTGTCTAATGTCTTATAATTTTTTCTTTTTCTTATATGTAATTTTTATGTTTTTTATCATTATTTGTTTCTTTTTATGTTTATGAATTACTGGCATTGTCCTTTATGACAACATATGTTGCTTATCCGTTCAAATCTTCTGCCCCTCGCAATAGGAAGTTTACAATGGACTGATTGTCATTAATATATGATAAGCTTATTTGTGCTCTTTTGCCTTGACAAAGCCAGTGACTGGGCGAAACTGATGGCCATACAGTCAGCATCTTTTCACTTTTACTAACACACTTACAGTGAATACATTGTTTAAAGTGTATTTGAAGGGGAATTTTGAAGGGGAATAGAGCGGCCCTGACAGAAAAAAATATTTTATATTCATAGAACGGTTGCACTAGAAAAACCGGCCACTGGTAAAGATATACAGATACAAGGATCCCGAACCACGAGTGTGATACATATCACTGTTAAGATGGATTTCTGAACTCTGACCTGGTGGGCAGAGATTCAGAAGGCCGGCCTAGTTTCTTGGAAGAGGGTAACGTTCTGGACAAGCCAGACCAATCAAGGTAGCATGCATTGGCGGCGGTCAAGACTAGGTCTCGGGAGGGCTGAGGGTGATCGAAAGCCCACATTGAGCACACACAGTAAATGACACCACAAATTACTCTCAGTCAAGTGTATATCAAAAATAATTATACATTTATTAAAGGCCTTTTAAATTAAACACAAAGTAAAACTCAGCAATATTAACAAAACTAACACAACACTAACTAGTAAACATATATAGAGTAACTAGTAGCCTAAAGGAATATTACACAAGTATAGATCCGCAACCTGCAAAGAAAGGGGTCATACAGTGCGAATATACTTAGGCAGTCCTTCAGCAAATCAAACCCTAACTAATAGGCAGTCCAGTCTGTAAGAAGTGTGGAGCCCTGCGCTCAAAAATACATTCAGTGCCAGAGCACTCGATCTTGCGGTTAAGTTCAAAACGGGTGTTCTTCAGGGGGCTGTACTGGCTCAGGAAGGTTGGTGAGGTGAAGAATAATAACTTCCCACTATTCAAGGAGGGTCTCCACAAGAGGGCAGAGCGATTTTCAAGAATCGGGAATAGCTTGGTAGCACAGGCTACCTTCACAAAGGAAATTGGCCCTCAGGAGACACTCGTGCGTAAAAGTATATGGATGCCTCAGCAGCCACCGGTAAGGGATGCAAGTATTTAGCAACCCTAGACATACTCCGGACCAAACTTTGCTAGACAAGTCCAGTTCATTCGCAGGTTTGAATCCCGCAGTTTCGCATCTGTGCGGCTTTCAGGGGATGCGTTCCGGGACCTCAGACTGTGGCGGAACACTGGTGATTTCTCTGCTTCTGGTGAAGGGATCGGGTCAGTTCCACTGCATTTCGTCTTAGGGCACAAGGGGGGGGGCACAGAAGCAAGGCAACAATGACCACTTGCACTGACCTTGCACTGCAAAAATACACTGCACAGTTCCATAAATTAGGGTTTTTGTCGGCAGTGCAAAGTCACTTTTCAGCAGTGCAAGGTCACTTTGAACCGTGCACAAATTTCATGAATCCGGCCCTAAGCAGTCAAGTACAATTCCAGGAATCCGTCTTGAGCACAGCCTGGTATCAAAGAAATCTATAACCGGATGCAAGTGAATCAAAATGTCACGTGCATTGTTACAGGGGGTCGCATGAATCACTCTAAACCCCTGTGTAAATCTTTCCTCGACTATCACTGCATACTCTTACGTCTTACTGTAAGAGGATTCAATCCAGCACTACAGCTAAGTCAGTGCCTAGTCTGGGATACTGAATGGAAACCCTTATTGATATATCTTTATGTCCAGTTCATGAGTTTTGGATGACTACACCTATATAACACCCCTCTCTTGGAATCCCCCTGACCCCACTGAGCCAAGAAGTAGTTCTGTTTTGCAAGTTTAAAAGGTTTATTTCAGAATTTAAACAATATATATATATATCACCCTTTTATAATGAATTAATAATTGAATATCACACTTAATCTGAGCAGTAATCAATAATGGATAGTCTGGCACTAGCACACTTGTGAATAGGAACAGAAGAATAAGTTGGTAGAGAATGCTTTATATAAGTTCAGATGGATGCAATGTTGAATGAAAATGAAATACAGAAAATACTCAATATGATTTCAACAAAACAATGTAATCACTTTCCTCTGGCAATCCACTCCCCCCTTTTATGCAATGCAAGGAAATGGAAGGAAAGCACACAGTTCTCAGAAATGCAATCAAATGTAATTCAGTTCACCCCAGCAAGCTTAGACTACAGAAGTTTAAAACACAGGCAAAAGGCTTTGAATATGATGACAATGCAGTGAGAAATATGCTGAAAATGCTTTTAATTCCCTTCAGGAGGTTCAGGGTGAGTGGTATCTAGTTAATATGAGTTCAGGCTCACTTTAGCAATGATTCAGAGATGGTGATTAAAAGGCAAACGAATTTTTAGCCAGGAAAGAGATGACTGCTGATGGTTACACGTGGCTGGATTTTTAACCAAATCGCAAATCGCGGTAAAATTCGCGAGTGCGAGGATCGTGATTACGGCAAAAGTATAAGGAGTAGCAAGTCATATCTAAGCTTGTTGAAAAGCTGAGATTCTAAGCTTTCAGAGGAAAGTTAAACCAAGTTCCTAGCACAAACAGTTCCAGAGATACGGACGATTAAATAAAGGTAGTTTTTCGGATTTGAAATTTTAAAAGTTCAAAGCGACCTGTTACAGCTTGCAGCTAGAAAATGACAGGTGACGGCTTTGCAAATGACAGGTGACAGTTAGGAGGCAGTTCTGGTTAGATTAAAATAGATTGAATTATATTATTTTAACTAAGAGATTGGTTCTGCACAGTTCTGCTAGGTACTCACAATATATTTTGAAATAGGCCTCCCCACGGATCTGGTCAGGTTTTGGACTGGACTCCGGATCTGGTCTCGGCACTTCACAGTGATCTGGGTCAGCTCTCTGGTTCTGCTAATAGCGGTCTGGGTCACTCTGGATCTCTGGCCTCTGGTTCTGGATACTGCTCTGCTTTCTCTGGGTACAGCACTGCTTCTGGATCTTTCTGGCACAGGGTTTCAGGCCAGAATCAACACCTGGGTCCGGCTGTGAATAGTCTGCAAATGATTTTTGGGCCTGCTGACAAATACTTTTGCTTGCAGTGGGCCTTCTTGGTTCAAAGTTCTGTAGCCTCTGTTTAGCTTGGAAGTCTAAGTGTAGGATCTCTGGATGTGAAGTCGTCGGTCAGCATGCTCCTCAGCAAATGGAATTGAATGTCCCTACCTGTCCCAGCAGTCTCTTTTTATGTGTTTTGAAAGTGGGTGGAGAGGCTAGCTTTCTAGGCCCAACCCCTTCAGAGTTCTGATAGGTTGGAGAATTCTTTGCGTTCTCACTGGAGAGCAGGATTGTGTGTCAGAATGATGTCATTTAATGGCTTGCAGAAAGGACACTCCCCTGTCAAATTGCACACAAATCTATATTTGATCAAAATACACATTTCTCAAATACATAGTGGTTTGTCATTGCATGTACATATTACCTATCACATGAGGTATACTCTGTTCAAACTCTGCTCTTCCTGAGGGCTTGCATTCAAAAATGGCAACTTATTTTCGATTTTAGTGGGTTATGCAACCTTGGTTCTTCATTAAAAATTATACACATATACACGGCCTGTCCTTACATACTCCAGTAAATTCCCATGTCTCTAGTTTAAACACAGAGTCTGTAGTATCCATAAATAGCGGGGTTTTGCCCCAGAACATCACACAAATTCCCAACGCGTCTTAAAACGTGCACAGAAAATTCACAAGCATTATGGTATCATTTAAATAATTTTGACAAGTCCGCACTGTGAGTTATACATCTTTCTTAGAATCATATTCTGGCCAACAGGGGTGTGTCTTTTCAGGTCACATGGTGTAGAAACCAGTTTATCCTGTTTCTGCCAAGCTCAGAGACCCTGCCCCTCCCAGCTTCTGCCAAGAGGAAGCTATTTTACGGTCCCCCTAATAAACCATCTGCCTGGGCCCTGGAAGGCCCATTGTTCAAGAGGAAGCCATTTATGGCCTCCCCCCAATAAACCCTCTGCCTGGGTCCTTTGTTTAGTCTCTAGCAGTCCCTTGGTAATTCAATCAGAGAGGGGTAACCTCCCCTCAGAATGCAGCCAGGCCTGAGAACTGCTGTGGATCCAGTTTCACTCCAATTGGGGGGAAGTTGTCGGGCAGAATCCAGTTCCTTAAGCCAGGCCCCATCTACTGTCACTTTTAGTTACCCAGTTTTCTGCATTCAAATAAAACTAACAATTTTTACACATGCAGCTGGAATGCTGATTCTAAGTTCAAAACTATGACATTTTAACAGTGACAAACTATGTGGCAGTCACAAGTCTGTCCCTCAGTTTATTTACACATTTCGATTTTTGGTAATTTTAAATTCAGTTTCAGTTTAAGCCGCTGCAGACCTGCAGAGCTCAGCCAGTCTTGTTATAAACCTTCAGGTCACTTCAGAATATAATTTTACATTGTATCCACCTCTTAGTAAGTCTTTCTTTGGCCTGCTTTGGGTTCATTTATTCAGTTTTACACAAATGTCTGGTGTTGTTTTAAAACGCCGGCTTTCTGATAGTGGTGAGTACTGGTAATGCAACCATTTTTGGGATTTAAGAAAATGAATTCCCCACAGTTCTAGGTTGCTTTTGGCAATCAGCATTGCCATTCCCTATGGTTTCAGGCTACTGTGTGGGTAGCCCATGGTGGTTTTAGGCAGTGCCCTTCTGTGCCCATAACATCAGCAAAAATGGGTGGCAGCCTATTCTTCATGCATTTCCCTGTGCATTTTCTGGGAAGCTCTGGCCATCATGATGTTTTCAATGCCGGTAATGCACAGTTTTTTTTGGTAGGGCTCGGATGCATGGGTAAAAACATCCCACATTACAGTGTCAGAAGGACTTTCCCTCACTGCTCCGTACAAAACACCCCAAGCCAGACCACAGTAGACATAGTTTTAATTAATGCATATTAACACAAGAAACCAAAGTAAGCAATCTTGGGGAGGCAGGATAGCTCCGGGGCAATGCGTTTGTCTTGGAGGCAAGACCACGTGGCACAACACAGATTGAAATCCTGATTGCGCGCTTAGAAACCACTCGCTGGTATTTAGCGCGTTATATATGTACAATAAAATAAATAAATAAAACCTTTGTCTAGGCCCACAGACTGTGGAACCTCAGACACATCACTTCAGACCCCCTCACTCCCCAAGAATGTATGTCATCTCATCTTCGAGGAGAACCCTCTTAGCTACAACCCCACAGCCACCCAGTAACTCTCCTAATTACCATCCTTGCAGGCCGCACTGCTGCTACACTCACTACCTCCCTCAGAGCACTGTTGCCTAGTCCCCATTAACTGTAATCGTCAAGTGTTCCCTGCTACCCTGAATGGAAAACTGGTATTATATGTCACTGGGTAAGGACTCTAAACCCCTGCCTGAAACAATCTAATGGTTGCCTTTTTTGACCCCGACCGATGTACAGTGAGAGCTAACACCCAAAACGAAATAAAATACATTGAGGTTATCTTTATTTTGTATAGAATTAATTTGCATTCCTTACATTTGGTATGGGCTTTTAAGTCTCAGGAAAAGGTCATGTTCTCTCCCCAGATCCAGCTTCTGCATCTGCCATGAGCACACACCAAACGAATGCATAAACCTCAAACATGTGCTCTGGGGATATTTTCGAATTTCAGGCTGGGTTACTATTAAAGGTGCATCCTTTTATTCATAAAAAAGCTCATAGATATGCTGGAAGTTTTCCTGCACCATGTGAGTTGATGCAATATTGTATGCTGCAAATTGTAGAGCTACTTCATGAATCCTAAATAGACGCTAATTTATAAATATGGTTCCTTTGCTCCAAAGTGAAACCTGTGCCATCTCACATGGGGAATTGTTCTTATATTGTGTACATGAGAAGCAGTGCATGTCTGTTTGCGAATTACTAAGCTCTCCAATAGCAGTCATTGTAGAGCTGTATTGAGCTGCATTCACCCACTTGCCAGTCCGCCTTCTTATTAGTAGTGGTCGAAGTGGGCGGGAGCGGTGATCCTCTACTTTAGCTTTTTAAGTTTTACTCTTCCTATGGTTTTATTTTAAAAAGAAATCGTTCTGAAATGCTTTACTTTTGAAATAAAAGAGTAACAAGAAGTTTGAAATATTAAAAAAGCAAATCACAAGTTCAAGAGATTGGCATCTACAACAATGGTCAACACGATGCAAAGATACTAACAACTATCAAGGCAGATGAATTGGCCTTAATCAACAAACCAGAGTCAGTTAAGTAGAAATGATGGTGTCTAGACTGGGAAGCAACAGAAAATAGGGCAAGCAGATATAATCTCAAGCAGCAGCTGAAAACACCCTTCAGGTTCCTAAATGTGGTACCAAAAAATCTCAAACGATTTCCGAGTGCTCATCATAGAAATATGTTCCTAAGCATAAGATTAAACATCATCCCGACAAAGGAACTACTATTCGAAGGACATGACGTGGATACGCCAAATTACCACCGACACAGATTGTGCAGCAACGAGAAAGAATCTTTATACCATCTGACACGTTTGTGTCATAGTCTAAGGGCAGAAAGAACCAAGTGTATGAGTGGCTTAATATTAGAGAATGATCACTTGTCTGCTGACGAGTGGTGGAGCACCTGCCAAAAGGGACATGATTTCAAAGTAATGTTTCCTTAACAAACTTTTTACAAGAAATATTACGAATTGACTTACACAAAGGTGCCAGGATTACTAGGTGATGGTTGTTTATTCATGCAACCTTGGGCAAAGAACTCAGTTGGCAAGGCAAAATGTGGGTACAATTAACTGTAAATAATTTGTAATCAAGTGTCAATAAGTAAAAGTTGGTAAGTAACTAAATACTTTTAAATAAAAATGTGTTTTCAAAAAAGTTGAAACTTGCACTTTAGAGCACTGCACTGAACATTCCCTTTAACAGCAGGTGTGTTTGTTTGGTGGTTTTGAGTGGACGTGGCAAGGTGATTTGTGGGGCGTGGGGGCAGGCTAGCAGTGAACACAGTTCCACTACTTGTTTTCAGACACTTCAACCATTGCTTATTAGTTATCAAATGACTTCAGCTGTGTGTTGTATAGCAAAGCCTTGTATCTTTAGGGTACAGGGTAGAGTTGCCAGATTTTCCAAATAAAAAAAAAAACGGGATGGGCACAAACATAAAAGTAGGACTACACCCACTGGTGGGCGCCCACAGTCAATTATATATTTGTAGCACTGCTACTGCATATATATTGTTTGGATTTGCCTGTGACTATAAGCGCGTCAAAAACAATTCATTCCGGGCCGCCATATTACGAGGTCTGCAGTGGGTCCCGTGCTGGACGCCTGCCCAGACCAGATATGCAGAGCGGGACCCGCTAGCATCCTCCCCATTCCCATTGAATCCTATGGGGGCTCAAATGGGAATGGAGACGTACCCGGTCCGGGTCCCGCGAAAGTGAATTACCGGGCACTCCAAGGTCGGAATTGCCAGGTAAGTCCCCTTTTGCGGGACCCGAGTTTGGGGGTAGCCATGCCGCTAAAAACGGCATGGCTACCTCCAAACTCGTAATGAGGCCCAATCTCTATTATTGATACAACCAACCCACAGCAGATTTCAGATTCCTCAAGATGTGGCAGGATCATGTGTGAATAGGGCATCCAGGCGGGCCTCTTTTTTGCATTCTGCCACTTACGGCTCTGCATTGAGGAATGAAAAGCAAAACTATGATATGAATACCAGAATACAGAGGAACACTTAGCACAGAATAGACCACTCACACCTGACGGAAAAGGCGCAACGGTTTATAAATATCTGCTCACAACCTCTGCTATTTATTGATCTGCATTTCTAGTGGGAAAATGAAACATTATTATTCAGATATTCCAGGATATTGCAGCATGAAATTGAACATTTTGTGTCACCAAAAATGCAAATTGTGCAGCACAAAAATGCATTTATTCCAGAATATTTTTTAATGACTGGAGGATGTTAGCGAGCCAGCTTACTAGAAGGTGACAGTAAGTTGAGGAACAAAAGGGCCAGGTTGTCATTGTGTTCCCAAATGTCCCTGGCTTGACAGAACAGTGTTTGTTTTACTCTACCTTTCTTTTTTGGTTTAATGCTTGTGCCCTGCCTATTTTTAGATCATTAACTTTATCGATTGTCATCAGTTGTAATGGTGCTAATATTCCCCTTCTATATTCTCCAATCCCAGAAGCACTGGCACTCCCCCACCAACATCCCTCACACCCACCAACTCTCCATCACAACGTACACTCCCAAGCTAAAACTCACACCTCACCCTCTCCAGGTCCTCCTGCAGTCTACTGTCTTCCATTTTTCTTTTTCCTTCTACATCTTGCAAGCTTTTTCCCATTCTATCGCCCTCTTCCCCCTCCTTTTTCCAAATCTACAGCTGACTCGCCCTTTCCCACCCACCACCTGCTCTCTTCCTGTCACAACACTCCCCCTCTACTTCCTGTCCAACCGCTCTCCCTCTTTCTAGCACACCACTCCCCCACTGCTTCCTGTCCAACCGCTCTCCCTTTTCTTTCTTGCCCAGCACTCCCCATCTTTCTGGACCAGTGCTCCCTCCCTGGCCCAACCATTCGCCCTCTGGCCCAACCACCCACCTCTGGCCCCACTGCTTCCGCTCTGGCCCCACTGCTCCCCCTCTGGCCACACTGCTCCCCTTCTGGCCACACTGCTCCCCTTCTGGCCCCACCATCCCCCCACCACTCCCTCACTGTTTTCTGGCCCAACTATCCCACTGTAGTTTCTGGCCCACTGGTCCTTCTCTGATTTCTGGCGTACTGTTCCCTCTTTGCTTTCTGCCCCACCTCTCCCCCTATGGCCATCACACTGTCTCTAATTTCTGGCCTGCAGGTCCCCCTCTGACCCACCACGCCCCCTCTGGCCCACAACTCCCCCGCTGGCCCCATGCTCCTTCCCTGCTTTCTTGCCCATCACTAGCCCTTTGGCCCACTGCTCCCCCTCTGGCCCCATGCTGCTTCCCTGCTTTCTTGCCCATCACTACCCCTTTGGGGCACTGCTCCCCCTCTGGCCCCATGCTGCTTCCCTGCTTTCATGCCCTCACTACCTTTCGCCCACCGCTCCCTCTTTGGCCCCATGCTCCTTCCCTGCTTTCTTGTCCATCACTACCCATTTGGCCTGCCACTCCCTCTTTGGCCCCATGATCCTTCCTGCTTTCTTGCCCATCACTACCTTTCGCCCACCCCTCCCTCTTTGGCCCCATGCTCCTTCCCTGCTTTCTTGTCCATCACTACCCATTTGGCCTGCCACTCCCTCTTTGGCCCCATGCTCCTTCCCTGCTTTCTTGCCCATCACTACCTTTCGCCCACCCCTCCCTCTCTGGCCCCATGCTCCTTCCCTGCTTTCTTGCCCATCACTACTCCTTTGACCCACTGTTTCCTCTCAGGCCCACTAATCTCCCTCCCCCCCCCCATATGGTGACTATATATATATTTTTTAAAATAGAGATGTGTTTTTATTGAAAATGGCAGATTTTGCTGTATTTTTATCAATCACGAAATCGATATTATCTGGGACTTAGAATATTGTAACAACAAAGATAAAATGCTGAGATTTAATAACAGGCCACTTTCTGTGAAAGACTTGGAGAAAACTGGGTGAAAACAGCCTTATCTCCTGACAAAATGAATCTGAGTCTAGTGGAAAATATTATCTGGCAGGATTTGTATAACTGGCCTATTACCTCTAAAAAGTGGGTAGCGATTGGAAGACCCAACTTAATGAGAATCACTCTCACCTTTGCTCCCTGTGAGATTGTTTTGATATGTTGACTTGGTGGATTAATGTGCCTGCTGCAGTCCTTTATTTGTAACTAGAGCTCTGCTGCAGGTTCTTAACCTACTGAGCTATTCCATTGTTCCACTGGCTTTCAAAGCTTCAAATAACCCTTATAGGAATGTTCTTACAGTCACGTTAAAGCTAATAAAATTTTCGGAAATTAAATCATCAGTACCATAAATTGATCTGGTTAGATGGGCAAGTGGGTTAATGCACATCTTATTAACATCTGACAAGCTTAATAGTCAGTCGATCCGATTTGTCAGAACCAAATGAGCTTTTCATTTTTACTAAGCCAAAAAAAATGTATGGTGCATAATGTAGTGAAATGCCTTTTTCTGCCTTACATCATTTTTTATTTTAACAATGCAGACATATCAAAAATAACAGCACACATGTGTTTTTTCTCCCCTCTTGCTAATTAATGTACTACAGTTTTCAAATCTATAAAAGGAGTGTGTTCAGGGGCGTGGATTATAAAATGTGGGCGGGCCTCAAGTCCGGTTTTTGCATCAATCAAAGGTGGCAACACTCAGGACGAAACTGGGGACAGGGAGACAGGGAGCCTAATTCCGGTGTGACAGGTAGGTACGTCGTAGGTATGCAATGGCGCATAGATTTAAGATGTTAACTACGAAAATGGGGGAAACCCACTCCAAAATGCAGCGGACATGTGTGCGGTTCTTGTGATCATCTTCCCATCTCGTTGACTGGTAGCTTTGCCGGGCAAAAGCAGCCTTTCCTCAAAGATGATTGACAATCACAGACAGAAATGGCTTGGGTGACGTGAGTGAGCAGGGCCAACATCAAGCTCTGTAGCACTGGCCGGGAGTGTGCTTAACGTTGACCTGTATCTGTTTAAACTGAAGATTTTGAAACTCTGACAATATGAAACTAAGCAGAATCTGTAATAGTCCATGCAGAACACACCTCTCTACGATGACAAGTGAACCGCGAAGGGATAGCTATGCGAGGACGTGTCCTAGCCCCGCGCGTGGCTGCCAGCCCACAGGGGACGCGACTCAGCAGTGTTCTCACTTTGCCCGGATGTGAGCTTGGCTTTCTCACAGCCTTGTACTTTCTATGGCCTTTTTCCCCTTCTGCAGCACTTTGGAGAGTGTTTTTTCATTTATTATTTACATTTTCGCTGGGCTGCACACAGCTTGCCCTGGCTATGTCATCGACAGTGCTGTGAGGATGGACTATCCTTGGGAAGTCCCCCCCCCCCCCCCTCCACTCTCCCCAGCAGTAATGCCCCTGGCGGCCCCAGCTCGGCACGCACACCCTAGCGGCTCCGACTTTGTGTTTAGTACTCTGAGCTATGAGCTATGGGAAACGACTGCCAGCGGAGGCCAAGATGCTAATTTGTCACTTTTGTTTTAGGCCCCATTTTTTATTGCATGAAACTGCTTGTTTACCTTTGATCAGATCTAATTAGAGGCTTGTGGAGTGCTGGACGCTGGTCATTTCGGGCCTGTTTTCTTTGTAAATGTCGTCAGGGGTCGCCGCAGCATAAGCGTTCACGTCTGTGCTATGAACTCTGTAACTCTGCTCCCTTCCCTAAATCACGGGGGCGTGCCCAGCCTGCCGTCCAGACCATTGGCCTTTGGTTCTCAGCGAAAACATTGCTCCGTGACTAGGACTGTCACTGTCACATCACCTCTCTGTCACCTTCACCCTTTACCTTACTCTCTCACTCCAGGGAAGTGGTCTTCAAACTGTACGTCTGGACTCCTGGAGGGGCCCAACGGATGCCCAGTGGGGGCGCAAAGTTCTTCCAAAATGGAGTACGTTGACTGCTTTAATAGAACATATAAGCAGATATGGCATCTTGGGGGTGGTGGGCAGCGTAGCAACAATCATTGTACTCAAGGGGGACTCGGCATAAGAATGTTTCAATACCTCTACATTAGGGTGATCAGATTTTCAAAATATAAAAAGGGACATGCCACTGACATAAAAGCAGGACTTCCATTTTAGAGTGGCGACCATGCCTGCACATCAGTAGTGGGAAAAGGGGTCAGGAGTGGTGATTGGATCCACTCATTTGCATGGATGTAAACTATGCAGATTTGGTTGTGACTGTGAGCATGTTCAATACAATGAACGTTTGATGGGATTGATATTTCAGGCCTTTCTATTAACATCTTCCACATGCAGTCTCTATGGTACAATCATTCAAAGCATGTTGCTATTAACAGGTTGGGGGTTCGAGCCCCCCCTAGATGGCTTCATGTAAAATTACCAAAGTATAATGATGATCATTTGGTGTATAATTGTTCAATAAACAATGAGTTGCACAGTCACACCTGTGATTCTTCCAATGGTGAACCTCCCTTTTCTCAGAACCAGGAGGGGTTTTTAAATAAAAAAAAAATGGGGGACAGAGGGCTTCCTTCCAGGACAGTCCGGGCAAAACTGAGATGTCTGGTCACCTTATCTCATTCACCGTTTTGGTATGTCAGCTATGTGCTCGCCTGAGCTTCAAGAAGTTTATGCCTAAAGTGATAAGGCCCACAGTGCCCCAACCACCCGATACCAACATTATCCACTGAAACTCCACCAACATCCACTCATGCACAATCTCTCTCCTTACCACTCCGCAATAGTGCCACACTCCCCTCTTCACATGCACCCATACATCCACTCACCAGTTGATTTAACACACATCCCTTCCCAAGGACGCAACCTCTGTTCAACGGTTGCTGAGATCGGAGGGAGCAGGCCGGGGTCTAATGGCAATGCTTCAACATCACATCTATTGGCATTACACTCTTTGTCATCATGGGAACTGACAAGAAGTGGAGTCAGAGTAAGGGACATTAGTAAAATGGGTACAAATCAGTTACAAGTAAAAAATGCATTTGAAGATTAGATTTTGTATTGGTAACACATGCTTACAATCAAAGTGCAGATTCTGCTCCTTTATGTGTTTTAAATCACCATTGAGCTGCACCTACACTGCTCTGTGCTTTGGGTATGTAACGTTAGAACTCCAGCTGCTAGAATCTTACTGCGTTTCATAAGAGACCCAAGGTAACACATATTAGTAGCTGGGTTCTGGTGGGCAGCCAGTCAGTTTGCCTGGATCCAAAGTATTGCCTTCTGGTATGTCTTTGTGAAAGATCAACCTGACCAGGGAGGAGAAGCGGCACAACCGCCTGATCATTGCAGAGCTGATCTGCTAGCTGACGCATGGACGCCTGATCATTGCAGAGCTGATCTGCTAGCTGAAAGTGCAGGTTGTGAAGTACAACTGGGGAGGAGAAGCCGCACGGCTACCAGATTCTTTGCAGAACTGATCTGCTAGTTGAGAGCACAGGATGTGAGGCGCGGCTGGCACAGGCAGCTCTGCAGGACCGGAAGACGGTCACACTTACCCGTCGGACAAAGGCAGTCCCTGGGAAGCCATAATGGTCAGCCGGCACGAGGCATCACCACAAGTACATAGATGAATGTGGGGATCCTGGGTGAGGGAGTGGTCCTTAGTTGCAGCACCGATGGGAGGCTTCACACGCAAGGTGTGGAGAAGCGCAATGAGAAGTTTGAAGACGCTGGCGAGTTGCACTATACTATATGAAACATACTGAATCTCAAAGAAACAGCTTCCTCCCTTTTAGGCTATAAGTCTGTCTATAGTACCTGCCAATTACACATTGGTACATTTGTTTTCCAAAAGAAGAGGAGAATGTTGTACTGAGAACGCACAGCTAAGTGTGTCCACGTGTTATGGTTGATCTTACAAACATAACGGAAGGTGTTTTGATGCATACTTAATGAAATGGTGGAAAGATGTATTTATGTGTGAACCATTAGGGTTCTTTTATATGCATTCCTATTTTTTATAATTGTGTTTTATGAATTGATAGACATTAAAATATGTGTTATTTTTTGAAAAACGGTGTGTGCCTACCTAAATATTGAATGGGTAGCGTCTGTGTGTAATTGGCAGGTGCTATAGACAGACTCATAGCCTAAAAGGGAGGAAGCCGTTTCTTTGGGATTCAGTATGTTTCATATAGTTTAGTCCTCACCCATACGGCCCCTAAAAAGAGTACAATACAACTCTGTTTAGCTGATGGGGTTGCACTATACGACAGAGCATCCTGCAAATGGTCGTCAGTCAAGCCTGCGTGCAACGTGGATGTCCCAGAGCTGCAGATTGCCTCGGAAAGTAGTTTTTATTTAAAAGCTACAATAACTGTTACTGTCTACAACGGCTCTGTTGTACAAGAGGTACTGGTTGTTATTGGTGGCCATATTGTAGAGTCTCTTCCTTAGATCCGATGGTGATTGGGCACTGGGTCTTGTGGGCGGCCATATTCAAGAGTCCCATCCTCAAGCCTGTTTGTAGGGGTGCATAGTGCATTAAACGTATGAGTTTCCGAAAGTTGGTCGGGCAAAGCTAGCAGGTCATAACGCTTAAGGCAACAGTGTAAATCACTAAGCCCCCTGAGGGCAACTGAGTCCCCAACAAATTTGACAGAGCGGCGTATGAATTAAAGATGTACACTGTAGAACCCTGATGTAACCCCTGGTCCCAAGTGACTCCTAAACCTTACCTAAGACTACAAAACACTCCTACTCAAATTCCTGGATGGGGAGGCTCCCTGGATTTCCTTGTCCCTGTCATGGGGATCCGCATGAAGCTTGCCTCAAAGCACAAAACCTGGTATGACTCCGACCTAGCCTCTCTGAAATGCAAGTGCAGAGTTACTGAGCAGAAGTGGCAGTCATCAGGCATTCCCTCTGACAGACTGGTCAGCTTCCTGCTCCAAAGGCAATACAGACTCTCCATCCACTCGTAGAAGAGGTCCCATATCCAAGCCAGCATCTATGGGGCCACTAACAACACGGGCAAACTGTTTAAAATCTGCAAGGAACTTGCTAATCCTACTGTAGTGTCCACTTCTCCCCTGCCATCCTTGACCCTCTGTACCTCACTGGCCTCCCACTTCTGAACCAAAGCTCAGGACATCCTGTCCTCACTCTCCCCTACTCCCCGCCTCCCTCCCTACAAAGCACTCAGCCTCCTTTGGCCCCCTCACTCCTTCCCTTCTACTCTCCTCTTTCTTGCCCATAGCACCGGATGAGGTCTCTAGACAAGTCCTCTCTATGAAAATCTCCTCCAAACAGGTGCTCCACTGCTCCTCCAGAACTATCAAGGACAACATTGCCTCCCTTGCGCCAACCTTGGCCAATTTCTGTAATCACTCATTTGCCACTGGCTCCTTGCCTCTAACCCTCAAGCACTCCTTTCTGCATCCTCTCCTCAAAAATCCCTCTACCGACCCCTCTTGCCCAGCTAACTACCGCCCCATCTCTATTACCCCCTTGCTGGGCAAACTCCTGGAAAAGCTGGTCATCCTCCAACTGATCCAACACACTGAATTGGTTGGTTGTCTCCACGACCACCAGCCTGGCTTCACAGCAGCCAGAGGCACGGAAACTGCTCTACTGAACATCTGAGAAGACTTGCTCTCAAATTTCGATTCCAACTCTCCTTCGGTTCTAATCCTTCTGGATCTTTCCTCTGCCTCTGACACAGTCAATCATGCCATCCTGACAAACCGGCTCCGTAACACCCTTGGCATCACGGGCCTGACACTGGACAGGTTGACCTCATTCCTCTCTGACGGACCGTCTCTAGAGTACTGAGCAACCTTTTTGGCTGCTTGTCATTTCAGTCTCTGTCTTCAACGTTCACCCCTGACACCGCTCTCCAATGTCCTACCACCTGCCCTTCTCCTTTTCCATTCTCGCGCAACCCATGCCGCACTTTTCTCAGGGGCCAGTGTCCATGCCGCCACAGAAATGGAAGATTGGTTCCCTCCCCTCTCTTACCGGCGCACCCTTCTGAAATGTCGATAACTATACATTGACAAGAACTTGAAAAATCTACTCTTTATTTTAGCACTGTACTTTAAAGAGTTAAAAGCAGCCATCAAAATAAACCATGTGATAAGTGCACCTGCAAATAGCCCTTGTTTGACATAGATGCACAACTTGTTATTTATAACAAACAGAACATTAGACTTTCTGCAAAAGAAGCAAATCTTTTTTGAATGTCAAAAAGATATCATGAAATAAACTAGACAGTTCAAAATGGGGTTTATTTGTTATTCAGTTTACTTGTTGCGTTATAAGAATTCATAGATTTAGTAACTAAATTGCAGGTATGTGAGGGGTTTTCAGTTGTGGATTTGGTCATCCTTTATTCCATTTCTAATCACCTGAGCATTAACACGATTGAGAGGACTTGTCCCAGACAATTCTCACTTGATTCCAGACACCAGGGGAGTGTGAGGCCCTACACGAAGAGCCCGGAAGCGGTATCCTGCTTATGATGGCTTGTGCTGCAACGTGCAGCTGTAGGCAGGGAACAGAAAGGAGAGAAAACCCACTTATCTGTAATGATTAGAGATAGATAAGAATCTACGGGAAGGGCATAAGATAAAAGGGAACATATTGTTTTAAAGGTAATGGATTGTTTCGATATTCAACATGGGGATGTCAATAATCCTTCTCAGACTAGCTGTTCAGCAGTCAGGACAATGTTTAGGGCTTATCAGAAAGGGGGTAAGTTTGAAAGATTAATATGTGGATGTTCAACCATAGGGACATGAGCTGGGAAGATATCATTAAAAGATGCATTGTACCATATGCTTCCTTTTCAGATCAGGCAATAATAAACAAACATATACATGAATCTATGTGGGAAGAAGCTAGGTTCTGGCTCCTCATTGTTTCCTATTTTTTGCTAGGAGTATTTTTAACTGCCTATTTTTGGGTAAGGCAAATTTGTATTTTCCTACGGTGTAAAGTTGGCTATGAGCCCTATGATCTGTAGGGGTTGTTATCTAAATAAAGCATAGTTCATTATTTTATTGAGGAGGAGTGATTTAGGTGGCAAGGCATGGACCGTTCAGTTTTGAGTTGCCCATTATTAAAGATCAGCCACATATTATATGTGCATGTATATATTCTATGAGTAGATACAAAGTGAAGATGAACCTCTGAAACAATGCGAAAGGGCTTTAAAAAACTAGTAATGAAGGCTTTACTTCTACATTGCTATGTTTCACAGTGTGGATTCCGTTGGGTAGTCATATAGGGAGATCAAAGACTTGAGAGACTGGCATCTGCTTATTCCAACTTTGTATATCAATATAGAGAGGACCTGCCTCTTCCTTGGAGACCAGCATCTGCTAAATTCCACTCTGTACATCTCTATATATATAAAACAAAGTCATGTTTGTTTGCGGGTTTCTATGTGCCGTTGATCTTGGGGACGTAACTCCTCATTAACGGTGAGGTCTGGCATCATGAATTTTGCGTGGAATATTCTTTATTTCATTGCCGAATTAGCACAACAATTACTAGCCCGATAGGTCATCCCATTGCGTTGTCTGGGCTGAATGCATTTTATTTTGTTTTCTTATTTTTTTAGAAGAGAGAGAGTGTGTCTTTATTTTCATTGATTTCTTTTGCAATAAACTCGATTCATGTTAATTTTGTTAATGTATTGAACACCACATTTTTATTTACCTCTGATTCAAATTCTCACATGAATATCATATTTGTATGCTTACTCTGATTATTTCCAGTGTGTGTTTAGCAGCTAAAACAGCCACCACTGCTCACAACACTGTAAATAATCAGAGCAAGCAAACAAATATGACATTCATGTGAGAAGTTAAGTCGGAGATAAATACAAATTTGGTATTCAATAAATTAGTGAAATTAACATGTATCGCGTTTTTTCTTTGCGGCAAACAACAATATGTGTTCATCTTTTTCAGTGGAATATGAAAATAAAACTGAGAATGGACATCCCGGGCGAAGCCGGGTACTTAACCTAGTCAATATATAGCAATGCTGGGCCTGAAAGACTAGTATCTGAACAATTCTGCATTGTATAACAGCGAGGATCCATGATCTGGATGGCCAGCATTAGCTGAATTCCACTTTCTATTTAAAGTGATGTTGGTCCTGGGAGACCAGCATCTGCTGAATTCCAATGTGTGCATGACTAACTGTATGACTAGCATCTGGCAAATCCCACATTGTACATCAATGGGCCACAGAGACTAGCATCAGATACATTCCACTCCCTACCCCAATATATAGAGAGATAAGGGTCTAGGGTCCGTGTATCATCGACATTCCACATTCTTTATCAACACAGAGAGATTCTGGCCCGAATGTCTGGCATCTGCTGAATTGCTCTTTGTAAACCTATATATGGAAATCCTGAGCCCAAGATTATGGTGTCAGCTAAATTCAACTTGGTATATCAATATACGGAGAAGCAGGGCGTGAGACAGCAACAATCTGAACAACTCTAACTGTATGTTAATAGAAACAGATCCAGGGACTTGGAGGTCACCATGAGCTACATTCTACTTTGAAAACAGAGAGACAAATGGCCTGCTGACAGACTGGCAGCTGCTGAATCTCACTTAGTATTTTAATTTGAAGAGAGCCTGGGCCTGAGAGTCTCTCATTAGCCGAATTCCACTTTGTGCATCAACATATAAAGACACAGGACCTGAGAAATTGGCATCTGGAATGTTCTGCTTTGTGCATCAGTACAAAATGATCCATGGTTTAAGAGGCCAGCATTACATGGCATCTTAAAAAAACAAAATATTTCTAAGCGAATCGGGATGTCAAGCTGTCCACCAGCACAACCACCTCCAGCACTGTCAAAAATACAGGAACTGAGCCTAGGTGATTCTAGCCCACTATGAAAGTGTGGCATTACTTCACAGAAATGAATAAGCAACAAATTCTGGCCACATGCACACTCTGCTAGAAGCCAGTGTGCCGTGGAAAGGTAGGGACTACAGCTATGCATTCCCATATGCAGCAGCAGCATGCAGAGGCATGGGAAGAAGTCACAACATCTGAGCCCCATACCTTCCCATACAATCAGACTCGTGGGATATCTCCACCATTCTGCACTATTACTACTGAGAATACTTCAGCTGCACCAGGCATTGGCACTGGGAGTAGAAGACAAAGCTCTACCCAATGCACACCAGTGGCACATAGCTATGATCCCACATTGTGTTGGCACAGCCATTTGAAAATGGTCAGAAATATGGCAGACAGCAACTGTTTGATACTAACCCGGTTAGAATGTTGGCAATAGAGCTCTTGCCCACCGCATTTATGTGAAAACTTTGGAGTCGATTACTGGTGGGATGTTCTCTGCCGGCGTAAATTTGGTTTTACAAAGGGAATCCAGAATTGTACAACAAGGTTATAAATACAGTAGGGCAGGCACTACAGCAGTCATGGGCTAAAAGTTCACTTCAAGATGAACATGTGGCCCAGTTCACAGGGCCTTAACTCCATTGCCTACACAGCTCACTGAGTGGTCTTTCCTTTTTCCATCAGACGAGAGGAGTAATGGAGTATCGTAAGGGGGCACCAAATGTGTACAGTTTGCCACCAAGAAACAGTGTGAATGCAGGGGCTTCAGTGGAGAAGAAACTGCAGTGTTGACAATCAGAAGAAGGTATAAGAAGTGGAATCACAGTGGCTAAGGCCTATTAGTTGACTTTTGGGCTTTGTGGCAGCAGACAATGGATCAAATGTCCATGCTGTCTAATGGATTGCCAAGAGAATTCACATCACCTGCTTTGCACATTTATATCACCTCATGGTCAGACACATCGTCAGCCTCTAAAAGAAATGGTTGCGGTGACAGCTCCCATTTCAGCTGGCGTTACCAGGCCAAATGTAAACTATGACAACTTTAAGTGCAACACAAGTTGTCACTATACAGCGTGAAGACCTTAGCAGCCATCAGTTGGAACACTACTTTTCACATGCTAGTCCAACAGTGCAACGCCATCAACAATGTACTGCACCACTCATAGCAGAGTTGTAGATGGGGAATCTTTTACACTATGTCAGTGGGATCTACTGTCTGATGTCTGCTCTGCACTACAATCTTTTGAGGGGGCCAGCAAGTGGTTCACCTGTCACAATGCATCCCTGTGCGAGGTTCTCTCTCTAGTCTTATCACACAAGAAATTGGGCAGAAATCCTTTATATTTCAATTATGTGCAAAAAGAAACTTGCAGACAATCATTCCAAGAGGATGGTGAGGGTACACTTCTCTAACGTTGAATAGTCAGATGTCAGTGGTGCCAAAAGGAAGGAGAAAGGGAGGACGGAGAGCAGCAGCTAAATTGCCCTACCTAATCCCACCTGGCCCTAGGGGATGTTGGTGCACCGTCTATCAAAAGTGGATAGGTTAAGAACACTCAAAGGACGACCAGTAATCTCTTCTCAGACGTTTCTGTTTTTTCTCATCATTTCTACAGCACCACACCACCTCTTCAGCCTCCCTACCACTTTTCCAAACAGAATCAATATTTTAAAATTAGTGGGACCAAGAATGCTATATATGGCAATTCCTTGTATTTTTTAATTGCCGATAGTCAGGGAGCACAAGCTTCTAAAAATAATATTTCATTTTTTTAAAAACTTAATTAGTACTTAAAAAAGACCAGCTTGAACTACTTGTGGGGTCTAGTGTACTTAGCCCCTCAAGTGTCAAGTTATTGTGGATTGTGGCTTTTTATTCACAAGCCATCGCCACCATTGTCAACCAGTTTCAGTGGGGCAATATTTATTTTTCCAATTTCATCAGGACGGTCTTAGCATAAAAAATGTGTTATACTCACATCCACAGCTTGGCGAGGTAAAACTGCAGCAAGTCTCACCGCGTGTGTGGATAGGCACAGCCAATGTGCAGCACTTCTGCGACTCTCTCACTGGAGATGTTGCGCTTCTTATCTCAACGTGGAATATTGCTTCTGGTTGGATATTTGTATTGATGCTATTCCAATTGCACCGGTAAAATTGCTCGTACTGCTGCACAAGATCGGTGATCACTGCATGGATTCCTCACTCTCTGTGCTGCCAACTACAAACACTCCCAGCAGGGCAGTTACTTACGTTGCTGCGCAAAATCGGTACTCCCTGAATGAATTCCTCGCTCCCCGCACTGCCGGCTACTAAGACTCTCAGGCGCTGAGAGTTTTAGCACGATCAGGCCTGTGTGTGTGCAAATCACTGCCACGTTGGTGCTGACAGACCCTTTATGGAGCTTTTCTTGTGGGAGGGGGGGCACATTTATAGAAGGCATTGTGCACCGAAGTCCAGTGGGGCTTCCTAATGCATAAAGGAAGAACTTAAGACGCACCAAAATGTGGCTCCATTTGGACTCCAAAAGGAGGCCACCTGCCAACTGAGGAGGCGCTTCATTGAGTGATTGGTGACGCAAACATGGTTTCCGCACTCACTGCCCCCTGCAAAATGTCATGCCACCCCATCCCTGTAAGATGTATATATAAGGCAACTGTAGACCACCTGCCCGTCACCAAAGCGGTCAATGAACGTCGACCCTGTTAACGGTCTGCTTGGTTCACTGATTTCTGCCACAATTGACAACCAAACTGTGTGAAAGGCTCTGGCTACAAACTCATCGTGCGACCACAGGGAGGCCAAGGTTTACCATCAAGAGGCTCCCAACCTGCACCACCCTCAGAACAGCTTTCCAGTTCCAACCCAAAGACGAAGCGGGTTCTGTGCAGTGCTGAGCTCAAAACTGATTGCCTGCATACTGATTTGGACTCCTGAAGGGATAAGGCTGCCTACGATCCTTAATATGAATGAAAATGTCTCTCTAATGTCAGAGTAACTTGTTTCGACTGCAGTGCACACTATTCATGGCATGGGTGTCTCTTAGAGTTCAGCACAGTGTGCCTGCTTTCAGGGCACCCGCTCTTCTCCTTGTGAAGTGAGGTCGGTCTCTAGCTTCACATCCTCCTGATAAACTTTGAGTCGGTGCCACTTTGAATCAGGCCCTTTTGTGTCTTTCATACCAGCCTGCCGATGCCATCCTAGAGTTCCCCAGAACAGTTATCATCTCGCGCAGACAAGCTTGTGGTTGCTCGTGGTACAAGCTTGAGGGAACATCCATCCATACATAGTGGAGTTGCGCCCTGAGCTCGCCGCACAGGAGTGTGCGGTTTAAAAAAAGGTGTGTCAAGCGCAAGCTCCAATACTGTTCAGCGGTCGCAAAATGATGGCCAGGGGTCGCTCTTGTTACCTCTGGCGACTCCCAAATGACGTCCCTGGTTATGTCTCATGGGCACATTGCTTCCTCAGTTCCAGAAGGCTCCATGCTGCCTCACGTTTCATACATTTCCCGTCCCACCCATCAGTCCTGTAGAGCGAATTCTGCCTCACACACTCTTGTCCACCTGTCCCACAAACCCATATTTCATCACACATAGCCATGAGGCCCCACAGGCTTCCTTCTGGCTCACACATCCGATGTGCGCTTTCCATTACAGAGCACCTATAAGTTCCCTCCTACCCCATGTATTCCGTGTACCTTTGCTGCTCACGGTTGCCATCCTACAGTGCACAGCAAAATGCCTATTTCCTTCCCACAAATGCATGCAGTTTGACTCTGGCTTTAGTTCCTAGCACGCCTCCTGAAGGATTATGTCTGTCTCCTGAATGTATTTGTGCACTCTCTGGCCAGAATACCTGCATGTACTTGTTACCTTCTCCAGTAGCAGAGAATGTGTGTGTTGTAAGTTTCATATTTAGAAGCTGGTAGGTAGACCTGATGTCTAATTTATTTGTATAATGTAGGTCTACATGATTGGGTTTAAGAGACTAAGCACCACAGGGTTAGGTTTTCATCAGGAGAGGTGGCTTTTATGGTGTCGGGCCTTCCCCAAAACGCAGATTTAGAATGTTACGTTTCATAAGGAAGCTTGTGGGGTGTCCTGACATGGTGCTAGGTGGTGTGCAGATGGTTTGGCCTACATATACCATGATCCCTCGGGGTTCACTATGCTGCTTAGGTCTCATTGTATTAGTAGACCAACATACTTGGAGGGTCCAAGGTTGCCCACCACCTTGCATTTTGAAGATTGTCTTCCCCAAAATCTTTAACACCCTCTCAGTACAATACTGTTTTTTGCAAGAGGCTTTTGATGACATTCTGTTTTAATATTTCTTTAAGTAAAATAAGAATCATTTTCTAAAACTTTGTCTCATCAAGGGTACAGATGTAAGCTATTGGTTAGAGATGGAAAGACTA
Source organism: Ambystoma mexicanum (assembly GCF_040938575.1). Classification (NCBI taxonomy): domain Eukaryota; kingdom Metazoa; phylum Chordata; class Amphibia; order Caudata; family Ambystomatidae; genus Ambystoma; species Ambystoma mexicanum. Next base: position 960,063,212 of record NC_090929.1, on the reverse strand, counting down.
TAATTCTTTTAGTTTTTCAACAAAAGGAATGGCAATCACTGTTGGGGACTTAAAACGTGCCTCTTATGGAATCTCAGCAATTGTCACTTCAATTTACAAATTAACATCAGAATTCAGCTTGTGTTTCTAACTTGAAATGAAACATATCCGGCTGGTTGGTTTCCAGATTACCCTAAAGCATGTTGTCATTGTTATTCCACTCAATGCAATGAACACTAAGTCAAGATGTAATTACAACTTTGGACCAGACACATATCTAACATGCTTCTGGCTTCTCTATTTGTTTTACTCTTCTTTTGTGTGCCTTTTACTGAGCCCTGCTTCCTTCTATGTTCCCGCCTCTCCAGCGATACCTTCATCCCCTCAAAACGTGATCTCCAGTGTAAACGAGACCTCGCTGATGCTGGAATGGAATCCACCTCGGGATTCAGGTGGCCGGGAGGACCTTGTGTACAACATCATCTGCAAGAGCTGTGGTTCTGGGCGGGGTGCCTGCACCCGCTGTGGTGACAATGTGCAGTTTGCCCCACGACAGCTGGGCCTGACAGAACCGCGAGTCTACATCAGTGACCTCTTGGCCCACACACAGTACACCTTTGAGATTCAAGCAGTGAACGGAGTCACCGACCAAAGCCCTTTCTCGCCTCAGTTTTCATCAGTTAACATCACCACAAATCAGGCTGGTAAGAACATTTTCCCTGTCAATGCATGTCATTGTAGTGCTTTTGAAAGTTCATGGATTGTTTACTATCCAACCTGAAATGCCTGGTTTACCCTACAATCAAGTCAATAAGTGAGGGTGGACAGAGTTGTAAGGGTTTTCCTAAGTCTGATATTTGTGATGAAAATATAACTTAACATTTTGTGTCAAACAGCCAGGATCCCCAAATGTATCCACCCCTCAATTTCCTTACTGCCCTGTTTAGACAGAGACTCAACATGACTTCCACCTTGAACCCTGCATAGATACATCTAATTCTCCGAATTGTGCATCCCCAGCTTTTATTGGTATGGGAATGTTGACATGACCACTGAGAATCGAATGTAGATGATTAGCCAGATCAAGTAGCCCACAAAAACACATTTGAATAGATATGAACTGCTCTAATTACAAACCAACGTTTGATACAGTGTCATGGTCTATTTTGGAGAAATCACCAAAATATAAATTGCTACAACCAATCCTGAGACCTGGTAGACTACATACCATGATTGTGAAATGCTAAGACCTCCTGGATGAATATCAGCCCGTGAGAACCCCTCAGTGTTACTACTCTTATCACTTTCAGATAATATCATGACTTTCAGGGTAAGTCTTTTTGTCTACTTACCACCAGGTCATTGAACATTCATTTGGAGGATGACTGATGTCGTCCTCACTGCTATGAGCAAGCACCAAGCTGAGCAATCTGTTATTACAGAGAAGTAATTGATGGATCCATGCTAGGAAATTCTCTGATGCCGGTAGTGCCACATATGTGTTAACATGGCATTGTATGGCTTTTCACAATCATCTCCCTCCTTGATAGAATATGAAATGTGGTGAGTGGATTGTATGTGAGTGGGCCATGTGTTGGTGGGCAACCGAAAAGGAACGCAACACCTTGTGGAGCAATGCTAATTCCACTCCATCAATACTGACCTTGTAAGTATATTCCAAATGACACCAAGTATACTAGCAGCTACTATAATGACTTATTTCTCTCTGGGTGGCAGTTACTTTAGGGCAGGGGTCTGCAACTGTTGGCTCTCCAGATGTTTTGGACTGCAATGCCCATCAGCCCTTGCCAGCATAGTCAATGAGTTCAGTTTTGTTGTTGCCATTCTGAGTACAATGACAAGGTAAAGAACAAGGTCCGGCTGTTCCATGAGTTGCTACTGTTTTTAGAAGTATTTTCTGTGTTGCCTTCACATCATTTCCTTCTGTTGAGCTCAGTGCAAAACAAGGTCTGTAAAGATGAATTGGAATTGCGGTCATTTTTGATAATGTTGCATTGATTTACCTGCTTCTGGCTAGTGGATTTTGCATCTGTCCAGCATGCGGCTTGGCTTTCCATTGCCATTCACAGATGGAGGAGCTACTAGTATGTTCTAGTGATGGGGTATGCATGAATGCACCCCTTGGAACATGTCACCTGGCTGAATATTTCAGATTGGGCAGAGTGGCGTCTAGTGGTTTTAATTATGACTAGAAAATTCTTTGTCACTGTCATATGACCCACAGGAGGAGCCTTCATCACATTGTGGTGACTTCAACGAATAGGGTATTTAAAGGAAAGCAGCCCAGAGCAAGAAAAATGTAATTAACGATTCACATATTCAATTCGATATTTTAAAAAATGATGTATCATAGAATTATTCTGTTCCAGGAAGTGTGGTTGACCTCTCGCATTATTATTGACGAGTACACAACAATACAACAGCTGCGATTCCTTTGGCTGTGGGCCGCCCGGCTGTTGACCTATTAATTGCTGTTAAAAACACAATCTTATAAAAACATACGTTAATCACGGATTCCAAATATGAATTGGTGGTGGTAAAAATCTTCTTAAAAAACAAGATACTGTCTACCCCATATTATTATTAAATCTTTATTGGTACGTAATGAGGTCTAACTTTAATATATTTTTGGAGAGTGCATTTAATGTTTGTGATGCCTTTATGTTCGAAGGTCAAAATGTCATATTAGCAGGTGATCTTAATTTGGTCTATATTCCAACTAAGAATAGGTCAAAGAACTAGAAAGCAAGGGCTCGACAAATACACAGACGAACAGGGGAAACAGTGGTTGGATTTCTTTGAAATATGGAATTAAAGAATAGTGAATGGTAGTGTGGAAAGGTGATATTACAGTAAATAAACCTGAAAGAATGGTTCAGAAAGCTCATGTACTGACTATTTGGTCCTCTTCCCCTTCTGTTTGATATGTGGCTTACCTTTAACATAGCGGATACGAAATCTAGGCACCATAACCACCTGATGGCTGCTTTTAATTGAACGTGAGTGAGTGATCCTTTGACTGGAAGCAATGATTTGGTAGTTTGTCAGAATGCTTACAGGTTGGCCGGGAAAGTCAGCAACGTTCACAGATCTAACAGTAAAGTTTGATGTTTTTTTTCAAAATTCATCATTTGAGGCTAAAGTCATCTGTATAAATCCAGACAACTTTCTTAGCTTCCTGGTGGAAAATGATAAATGCCACAGATCAGTTATTAATGGCATTAAATTAATTAGACAGACCTATGATCCAGTTATACTGAAAAAGAAAAAAACATTAAGACGGGAAGTTAGGCTTCTGTCAAAGTCCAGAGGTGTGGATAGGGAGAATGAGATGAAAGTTAGGAAACTAAAACTAACGTACACAAATTGGCATAAGACATACATCTTTGTTCGATTGCAGAATGAGGCTGAACAAATGATGCGTGTAGTAGTTTCTAAAAACTCTAGCAACTTGTGGGCCATCATTACCGAACTATCCCATAGTCAAGACACATTACAATGCAATCCCTTTCCTGAAAATGTGTGGGAATTGCAATTTCCACACCTATATAGGCTGTCAGAAAATAATGTATTGCTGCAGAAACCAGAAGTTGGGTGGGCTTTGAATTGTGACTTCTTAGACATTGAATTAATTATAACGAGATCCTCCAGTTGTCTGTGCTCCTGGCCCAAATGGTCTCAGTAATTATATATTGAAGCAGAACGTAGATTAATGGGCAAGATGTTATGCTTAGTCTTTTCAAGTATCTTGTTTTTAATTCCGGCCCGTCGACTCGGAAATGATCTTCTATTATTCCAATTTATAAAAAAAGTTGCTTGAACCAACCCTTTAAACTATTTCCCAATAGCATTATTAGATGCTGAAAGCAAAGCCATTGGCTTTTCAAGGAGGTGGAAGCCTGGGCGCGTTCTGTTGGGTGATTACAGACATTTCAGACAGGTTTTCGGAAGGGAATGAGCACAACTTTAAATGGCTGTGTTATGTGTTGCCTGCAACAAAAAGCTTGGGGCAATGAGTCTCTGCCGATATATATGTAGCAGCGGTTGAGAACAGAGGCGTACTTTGGGCAAAATTGAAAGAGTGGAAGCTGTCGGATCATCTACTAGCGATGTTGATTTATTTACATGAAGATAACAAATGTTTTTTCAATTTATAGACGCCTGAGACAGGGCTGTGTCCTGGCCCCCTGCCTGTTCAACCTTTATATTTCTCATTTGGGGCAACATTTAGTTGGTTCAGCTTTTGCCACACCAAGAATCCACACTCTGCCCGTCTTTTGGCTAAGGTACGCTGATGACGTTGTGTTTTTAGACCATACATTAGTAGGCCTTCAGCGCCTCCTGACTGCTAATAGAAACTATGCTGATATAAATGAGATGGTCATAAATGAAAGCAAAACAAATATCATCCACTTTTCTAGAAACGCAAAAAAGCCCCTTTGCTGTACCTGGAAAATTGATAACTTAGAAATATTGCACTAAATACTGCTGGTTTTTGAGTATCTCACTCATTGACTTCTATAAACGGAAAGTAGTACCAACCTTACTGTATGGACAATAAATAAATTACTTAGCAGGACAGACTGGGATCAGATGGAAGGTCAGATTTGGAAGAGAGCTTTAAACTTACCAGACTCTTTACCAATATCTGACTTGTGGTATGAATTGGGCTTAGTTTCCCAGAGGGGTTGGTTTAATTGGAAGATGTTATCTCTATATAGGAATATCTTAGTTCCTAAGATTGTATTTATGTGTATTTGAAGCAAATTATGATTTCAGATACATCGGAACCAGTGATTAATTTTAAGAATTATGCAGGCTTAATCTTGAAAGATAGCAAGCAAATTATAGAGGTGTTGGTCCAAAATCTAACTCTGATAAAAGAATGGTGTGTGCAGACTGGATTAGTTCTATTGATGAAAGGTGTTCTGATAAATAATACAAAACCTTGTCTACAGCAGACAAACCACTTGGTACAGACCCCCTATTTAAAAAATAAAATTCTCATTCATATTGGCGAACCCAGCTTTTACGCTTTAGGCTTAATCAACTCTTGACTGGTGAAATTCAGACTGCTAGCTCTATGAATACGAATTATTCTAAGTGCTGTGGTATATGAAATAATAAGGAAGATACTCAGTCTACAGAGCATTTACTAATCCAGTCTCCCGCATTAAATAACGTAAAGTTGTTTGGGCGATGTGTGCATAATAATGCATGGATTTCCACTGTTGAATTCTGAGAAAGGGTTGTGACTGATAATGAAATATACCATTAACAATTGCAGTATTAAAATGTGTAATCCCATTGGTTTAATGACGCTTCGGTGGTAAGAAAGCACCTAGTGGAAAATTTGAATTTCTGTATAAGAAATGGATTGAGCATTTCGCACTTCAGTAGTTTTAATCATTTTGACCAAGTGTAAATAACCTAACAGTGTGTATGATTTTAGTGTCTAATAGTGCTTATTTATTTGGGATGAAATGGTTGAAACTTTCCCCTAAGGATATGAATGTATTAAGGTTATATAACTTTCTTTTTATTTTCTCTTTATTCTGATATGAAATGTCTACTTGTGTTTTCATGTATTGCGTGCAATTGTGTAAAGTTAACTTTGAATAACCATATCACAATAAATAATAAAATAAAAAGTTACAATTAAAGATTAATATGAGAGAAGAGCATTTTGTAGCGAAATAAATGCTTCTCTTGACTTTGGGGTGGGGAGGGGGAATATATCCCATCACAGGAAACATTGCAATCCTCATAAATCATCGGCTAGAAGCGGCAGAAATCATGCTAGCACTGCTGTTGCAAGGACATTGAAAGGCCTACTTTGCATATGCGGTGGCAGAAATATTGGAATTATTATTGGCTAAAAAGATCATCACAATGTTTTTAAATCCACTGTAAAACTATATAAATGTATGTATGGTCTGGTTTCATTGAAATTTGTACAGGAACTCCTCACATGTTCTAGGACACTAAGGGGGCATGCTTATAATTGTATATCTATGGGATATTGAGTGCATGCAGGTGTGGGGGGACTACCATGTCATAGCGGATCCTGGATAAATGGAGCTCTGGAATTTATGAGGCCTTACCTTTCTGTTCTCTTCCTTGTTCTACACCGTCAGAACCTATGCTCGTTGTGTTGTTACGTGCAAGGTTGTTGTTGTGAATGTGAACATCTAAATAAAAGTGATCAAATAAGTATTGTCTTTAGAGTACCACCAAGCCACCAGCCCGCAGGTTTGAATACTTGGATTTCTTGTGTCACTGATGCTCCTCATCGCTTTCTGCGTGCATGAGGTGAAACCTTGGTATTTGTCACTGAGAGCCTATGAGGTAGAGCCAATAGTAGGCCAGGAATAGCTACTGCGAGCGAGACCTTTATGATGGAATGAGTTTGCGGCTGAATTCGGGAATGCAATGGAGACACCTGAGGTGAACCCTGAGCCTGAAAGAATTGAAATCTGTATCATTATTATTGTGAGCCATTTTGTATGGGATTCAGGTTATTACTGCATCTAAAATATATAAAGAGGTGAAGGCAGGAAAGGTTTTTAGTGCTCCTAGTAATGCCTTGAGGTAGGACAAGGATTCTGAGGGCCATCATTTTGGAACAGTTGACAGGAAAGGCTCCAATACTGAAGGTGGTAACTGCTGGAAGGACAACTTGGTGTTTCTTTGAAGGAAAAGAATGTTCCACTCCTCATTCTTTTTCACCCTTTTCTGGAAATGGCGTCCCGACTCATAATTTCACTAGTGAGGTATGAGAGAGTTGCAGGGGAGAGTGGAAGGAGACATCTGTACCCGGAGGGATGGGGGACCTGGAAGAGTTAGGCCGTGGAAGTCGCGTAGAGGTTGCGAGATGTAATAGATGTCGAGCCATAGGGAGATGAGAGAGTTGGAGGTGATAGAGTAACATATTCTGAAGCACCCCAACTCCTGTAGTCAATAAGAAAACGTGTTCTTTCTGTAGGGGTGTCAGAGGTGGGTGCGAGTGTGGAGATATATCACCAGCAGGTGGAATCTCGGCCTTTCTGAATTTCAAACTGACCTAATCTCAGCTTTCTTGCAACAGGCAGCCACTGGCAAAGGTCCACCCTCTTTTTCCCCAAGCGCAACCTGCCATTCTGTCAGTCCACCGCACAGCATCGCGCTCACTGCCCCGCGCCTAGGTGCAGGCTACCCTGCCATGATTTCCTGGCTGCCCTACTGCGCTAACACGTGGCTATTTGGTACTGTCTGGTTTGGAGCAAGGTTTTCTGAAGACAGACACCCCCTGCTGACATGAATCGATTTTCCTTTCATTTGTATTCCTGGAACAGTTTCCTTTCCAGGCCTTTGGAAGCCAGTGGCGGAGTGTTTGTGCCTTGTTTGACACTCACTTATTATCGTCGCACACACTTCTTCGATGCCTCCCTTAATGTATCTATTCATTAGTCCTAAACAGTAGCTGCCTGCACACTAATTTCTGTGTAATTAGTGCCTCTGAAATACTTTTGCTAACATTCAGTGCAGCTTGGCAGCCTCGATGCACCTCATTAGCCACTGGTAACAAAAGCTGCAGCTACACAGATACAACACAAAGGGGCTCGAGAGAGGTAGGATTGCTGAAAACCAAATACAAACAGGAGGGAAAGAAAAAAGTATGGGGGTAGGGGGTGGTTGATGAAGTTCTGGAAAGGCACAGCTGGGTGTTTGTTCCACTCTAATAAGCGGCCAATGGATCGTGCCATTTGTACAGTGATTCACGCCAGATGAGCGCGCTTCCAGAGGCAAGTCAATGCACGTTTATTTAACAGCTGTGGGCAAATCAAGTAGCTTAAACACAATCCCAATATGTCTCTCAGGGGGGCGTTGAAACGTAGTGCCCGCTGAGGCCAATGTCAGCGTCTCATCTCCATTGTAAACGTACCCCCGACAGGCCGCTTGCCCTAGATGGGTGGGGCAGGCCTTTACAATGCGCATGCGTCCAACAGAGTAATGGCTCGGCCAGGCAGAAGGAGAAAGGCAAGTCCCGCCCCGTTGATAGGGCAGAATCTTCTCTATCAGGCTTATTTGTTAGACAGTACTTTGGCTCATTCCGCAGACTTCTCTGGGTGCAGGCCCACATGGCTATGCTTTTTCAACCTCTTGCACAGGGTTGTCTCCGATTGGCTCAGATCTATCAGTTGATCTGATAACCAACATTATTATTGTGGAACTTATTTATTTATTTATTTGTATTCAGTATTAAAACTTTTACAAATATTTTGAATATCAATAGTTTACAATAACACACCTACTAAAATCACATTGTCAGATAACATCATGTAACAAGTTTTCAAACCTAAAAAGCCTAAAAAGCAAAAAATTCCATTGATAAAACTAATAAAACCAATGGATATAATAACTTATCACGAACCGATCAATTACTGCCTCAACCTCACTGAGGGCACACCTCTATCATAAGCGCTACACTCAAATTTTGATAATTAAAATTCATTCATACATTCAGTATTATTGCGGGCACCAGCCGTCTAACCGACGTGTACCATCATCCTCGCCTGATCCAATCATCTAATCTGCTCTGTTGGATCCTCTCTGCTGATAAGCAACTACCATGTCTCCCATTTGGCTTCCCTCGGACCACTTTGAAAGTTCATACAGAGGTTTATGGCAGTCCCAGATTTACACCGCCATCTACATGCCTGTAGATGTTAGGCGTGTGTATGTTGCGGGCCTTCTGTTGTTCACTCTCCATGCATCATCTCCTTTGGTGCCACCATCTCCTCTTTAGGATTCTTCTTCCACGAATAACCATCATGCTTTTATCTCATTGTCACGCTCTTCCCTTTTTTGAGAATGACAGTTTAGGTGTCCCCTTTGCCATACACTATCCTCTACCAGTGGAGATCCAACCCTCCTACGGCAACCAAAAAGACTTGGGTGATAGTGAACCGGAACGGACAGCAATGGACACGCTCATACCTTCAAAACATTTGCTACCTTCAAAGCATTCGCTGAAGCTTTGCAGGGAGGATAGCTCAGGGCCAACATGCTCTCCTTCGAAGCAAGACGATGCAGAGCAACACAGGTACGATCCCAGGTCCGTGCTTAGAAACCTCTGGGTATTAAGCGTGTTATAAAAAAAACTATTGTAATTATTACAATTGCATGCATCCCGTCCCTGTGCTTTGAATCCACCTCACTTGGGGACATGGACCCTGAAGGAAACCCCCCTACCCCTAAAGGGAAAGTAATTAAAAACCACATATTGTGTATAAGGATTTCCCTACGGATTGCCTCGTTGCAGAATGCTTGCATGTCATGTTAGTGTTTAAGCTTATGCAGGGCAGTCCATTCCCTGTTCATTCCTGATCTCCTCTAGTAAGAAAATGAAACGCAGTAATCTAAGGATGTTAATACTTTCCAGAGCAAGCCCCCCTCCCCGCAATGAGACTTAACATAAACCTTTTCAAAGAATGTTGAAATTGACAAATGAGATAGTGCGATCAAGGTGCCCGTTCATTCATTTGTCCTGTACATGTACATACCTCGTGGAATTTCCCACCATCAATCAATCCAGATGTTAAATGTATGTCTTGTGTAACCAAGATACATTCCAGGAATGGCAGGGTGCGTAAGGTGTGCAGCCATGACCTGCAGAATATCTGCCTCGCGCACCCCAACAATTAATCAATTCAAGGTCACAAGATTGAAAGCATTGAGTCGTATGTCAGTAGAAGCGGTTCTATCTTCAAACATTGTTTTAGATTCCACGTATACACTGGTTCCTCTTTGGTCCATATTGTTATTAGGGTTTGTTGACTTCTCATATCACAGACAGGCCCTTTAGGATAGAATGCGATTGGAACTGGAAAATGTTGATCATGAAATGCTGTATATATAAAAGTATTGTGTCGGGGATCCTGTTAAAATGTCTTTCATGTGTTTGTAGAAAGCATTATGTGTTTGCAGGAAGGAGTTTGTATTTGCCACAGTCCACGATGTACGTTTGTTTTTTTAATCTATTTACATTAAATATATTTATCATTTGAGAGACACAACAATTTGCTCTAATTTGCACAGGATCACAAAATATATTTGGCCATGTGCAGAAGCCAGGATTTGAAATCAGTGGCACAATATCCAGGGCCCACAAATTTGCAACTAGAGCACACCTCCTCTCAGACATTACTCTTAACTCAGTGTATTTACTCAATATCTTGGCAACAGTCATTGTTTTTTTGGTAAAGATTCGCCAGGATTTACATCTTTCAGAAAATGTTGAATTCCTACCAAGATTGCAGAAAGATATCTACGTGATTTAATCACACTGTTGCTCAGTGTACTGGCTCGGAGAGCACTCCATGTAATCAGCAGCCAAAGAAATGTGTTAAAACTGATTGTTAGGGCAGCCGTAATAATGCATCCAATCATCTGACTGGGCTATCAAGAAAATGCAGGTTGTACAGCACTCAAAATAATGGCATGTATACTGAGATACTAAGACCTCAAATAGTGGGATCAAGAGCTCAATTAGTGCATGATAAAAGTGGCCCAATAAAATAGAACACACTGCACTATAATGTCATTGAATAAAATATTAACTTTAGGGAATGTAACAGGATCAGACAGATTCTTAATTATAAGATGATTTCTTTAAAAAGCGGCTAGAAAGAAGCCCAGGTGAAATTGGGTGGAACCTAATATTTGAGCAATAACCCCTGTGTCAGGGTGCTTTACCTGCTGGAAATAAAAGCCCAAGCAAAGTCAGGGTGTTTAATAGGCTGCCGGTGCGTTGCTGCCTAGTAAAAACCTCTCCTTGAGTGGGGTTATAGCTTTCAGTACCTAGTGCCAGTGACTGGTGGAGTCCCAAGGGTACTGATGAAGGTATCCGGTAATATTATCCCCATACATATGGTCGCCATAAATATGGTCGCCAGGAAAAGGCTGCGGCAACATTATATATGGTGACCGTATATATGGTGTCAAGGGGAGCGGGGTTGTCCCCCGGTCCACTTGAAAATAAAAAAGGTTTTGGTGGTTGTGGGGTGTCCACCGCATGTTCAATGTGATAATGTCCCTGCAAACAACACCCATTTTGCTGTGACTTTTTTGCCAGCTGACATTTTTACAGGGACATTATCACATGGAACCCTGATGAAGAGGTACAGAAGGAAGGCGGACCATAGAATATGTGCAAGGCATTTAATGAGACCAGCCATCAAAGTAAAGAAAAGATTAATGAGAAGGCAAATCAGCAAACAAGGCAACATGTTGTGCAGTAATGTGGATGATGCCAGAGAGAAACTACACGGGGTGATGACATGGCTGATAGGTGGGTAGAGATCAGGCGGGGTATGTGCAAAGAACTGAGGTGGAATGAGCAGGACAAATGTGGCAATTGAGGCTGTGCAGAAAAGGCCGCTATACAGATTGCAGGTGAGGGAAGAGACAGGAGGAGCAAGTGGAGTGCTGGAGACCACAGAAGGCAGTGAACCTGCACTCTTACTTTCAGGTAAAGCCCACAAACCAACCAATGGGATTGACAAGGGGACAATTAATGGATATGATAGTTCTCTTGGAGTCAGAAACCATCACCTCTTTTGTTTTGCTGTAGTCACCCTGAGTGGGACAGTTATGATCAGATGTGGGTCCGTGAGTGCTGGGCCTAGAGACCCAAGCTACTCCTCACTGATGAAGCCCAACAAGGCCGAAACATGTTTGGGGATGCTTGTGGTCTCATGCAGAAGGGATGTGAGCATGTGGTTCGGGCTGGACTGCCTCTTTGGGGTGGGACCAAGCCTGATTTTTTTATAGTCTTTCCCTTATGTAATGGCTTGGCAGGTGAAATACAATGGTCTGGAGGGTTGCCCAGAGCAATGCCAGAGGTTAAGATTTATTCTAAACCTTCCAGTCATCACCTCTTTTGTTTTGCTTGTGTCAGAAACCATGAACCATATTAGGCTAAAAGACTTCCAGCATGCATGCTTTTTGCTTTTATGCCCAAATTGTTAGTGTTGTACATAAAAAAAATAAGCTCATTTCAAAAGGTGAACCACATTTGACCAAGTCATAAAATACACTAATGTTGATTTCTAGTAAGTCAAATTAAGAGACTTGGTTATAATGACTTCCTAATAGTAGTAAAGCTTGTGCAGAAGAAGATACAATGAAGAGCTAATTCTGGCATTTTGAGAGACCAAAGAATGAAAAGTACACTGGCGTGTGGCCATTTATCTACGCTGATTTGACTGTGATTTGTTTAAGCTGTGGTTTGGTGATCATTATGTGATCCAAATGAAATGAATATCATTAGGGCATGTGTCCATACCGTCACTTGTTACAATGGAAAGATAGCTTCAGATGGATGATTTGGTAGGCACCTCAATCAGGCGGACATGTTTCAATCTCTTTTTGCTCATAGATGTTATAGAGGTGAGCCCATTTAAGGGGCTAGAATTTCTTCATGTAAGATTTCTCTTGTGATGGCTTAAAATGGGGGGGTTATGAAGGGTGCCCAGAAGAGGGAGATAAGACCTTCACGTCAAAATGTATCAAACTCAGGAGCTAAAGTAGGAACAATGTTAATGATTGTGGGAGTATGTGCCAGTGTTGGTGTGGGAGTGTGCCTTTGTTTGACTGTCAGAGATTCTACGTGGTTTGCTGAATGTGTAGCTGCAAGTCTGTGATTTAGACTGTGTGTCTGTTTGCGACTTTGTGTGTGTGTGCATGAGTCATGTGCGAACAGGGTCAGAGTTGGGTTTTAAAAAGGGCCTGGGCACCAATGAAAAAGTGTCCCGCTGTCGAACAAGGCAATTTATCCCTTTGATGGCATACTTACTTATTTATTTATTTATTTATTAAAAATTCTTAGATCATCGCGCCACACGCCCGTAGGCCTTGGGGCGCCTACAAATAAGACACAAACAACCAAACAGATAGGATTAAAACAATGCGAAGAGAGATACCAAAGACAGAACTCTGAGTCAAGTAAAGAAGCATTGAAGCACCCAGGAAGTGGGCCATTGTACCTAGTCAGTCGGGTGGTTCAACAGAAGCGTATTTAGGTCCTTTTCAAACTTAGCTGTTGTGTCCACAACTCTGAGCTCCGGCTGGAAGCAAATTCCACAAGTCGGGGCCTTGCATACTGAAGCTACGTCCGCCAGCCTTTACGAGCTTAAATCTAGGTTTAACCAGCCTCATATGATACTGGCGCCTTAGAAGGCAGGAGGGAAACTGAAGTTGATGGCGGGCTCCCAGATAACCGGGTGCCGTGTTCGTCACACGTTTATGTGTGAGAGTCAAAACTTGATGCCTTATTCTGAGTCTTACAGGCAACCAGTGTAGGCCTCGCCTCGCTGCAGTGACATGCGCTCACCTAGCATACTGTTGGAGTAGTGCCAAGAGGTATTGCAAATTATGCATTTTAAAGAATATATGTTCATTAAACTGGTCGGAACTGTTAGCTGTAAAATGAAGTTACTCATGAAACTGGTCCACTTTGGGCAACAAACTGGCCCACTTGAACCAAAAAAAAGCTGGCCCTCACTGGCATGTTCAGCTTGCACTTCGGGCATTGCTCTATTGCCCTGTGTGCCAGTACTAGCCTGAGTGCCAGTCTGTATCTAAGTGTGGCAGTGTGAGCCTGATTAGTACACTTATGTGCCTGCAAGTCTGAGGGTCTGATTCTGAGCGAGGCGTTATTTCACCTACAGTGACTGCGGAAATCCGACTGCAATTGTGTGATTTTGGGACATTGGTGAACCATAGTTAACTCTGATAGCAGGTTAAATGCCCTAGAAATTTGGAGGGTTGTGACAGCCCAGAGATATATGGAATATTTGCCCGGTTCAAATTGACTTTGCACTGCTGAAAAGTGACTTTGCTCTTCCGTCCCAAACCCTGATTTATGGAACTGTGCAAAGTGTATTTTTGCAGTGCAAAATCCAGCCAAAGTCAGCGCATAGTCAATTTTGCAGTACAAAATGACTTTGCCCGGATGTTGCGCTGCAAAAATACACTTTGAATCGGGCAAATATTCCATGAATCGGGCCCATAGTGCGCTCCCACTGGGGGTGCAACATGTCGGCACGATTTTGTTGTGCAATCAAAATAATGCAGACATCACAAAAGGTACGAATCTGCTACCCAGGAATGTACATTTGTACTGTCAATATGGTCACTGCCACTGGATCGATTGCATAGCTTTATACATGGATTACACATTCGTATATGGGTCAGACCAGCACCTGAGTATCCACAACCAAACACAGTTGGAAATTCATGGGCTACATGCCCCACTTTCTGTGGTCAGGGGAATGGGGCGCAGACAGTGAAACTCTCACTCATTAAAACTGTGACCCCTTGTTCGTTCCCTCGCACCTCATCCCTCCCCCCCTCTCCTGCCTGTGCCTGCGATCATGGGGTGGGGGGGCTCTGTCCCCCACACCTGGCTTCCCTGCCTGCCACACATCCCCATGTCCAAATCCTCCACCCAGTGGCGTACCGAGCTTGCCCCTACCCCCACCATCTGTGGCTCTTTAAATGGCCAGAACAGGACAATTTGCATCGGGACACCTCTCCCGTTCCACATTCTTGAGTGCATAACAGTAGAGGTGCCCTGCTGGCAGGACAATGAAGGTGCAGAGCAGCACCCTCATTGCCCTGGCAGCAGGACACAAGCACCTTCATTGTCTGCTGGTGCCAACGGGAGAGGTGTCCCGTTGCCAGGACAATGTCCCGCAGAGCTCTGGACAGCAGAGCAGCTGTCCAGGACCTGACTCATTGTGTGAACAGAACACTACAAAGAGAGCCATTAGGCACTGATGGGAGGGAGCGGGACTATTAGCAAGGACTTTTGTTCCTCAAGAAATGTGTATGAATGTGATCAGAATTGAGATGGGTGCATAATGTTGCATGTTAGGCTACATTAACCTGCAGGATGCTACTGTGACTTTGCATGCAGAATGGGGAGAATAAAACTAAAGCCGTACTCTATTGCTCAACATATTTCTATGATGCTGTATGTAGTGTAAAGTTAGTTTATTATGAAAGGCTAGTTTATTATGTAATGTGGTTTGCTTCTAAGACATTGCAATAAATAAAGTATTATTCAAGCATGTGAAATGCAAAGCAAAACCTTAATAAATATCTATATCTACTAAACCTGGGAAGATGTGTTCAGTTGCTTAAATAGTCCACGCCCTGGTTTCACCATTTAACCAAAGTGTATGATCCTCAGGAAATCATTTAATCAAACTGTGTCTTATATGCAGCTCTGTAAGTGATTCACTTCATAGCTTATTTTAGCATATCATGGTATCATAAAAAATCCTAAGGACTATAGAGTTGTTCCATAAATAACAATAGTGCAATGTAGGTATTTTGCAGCACAACGTTATTTGCCACTTGGCTTACTTATGGCAACTTATTGTAAAGTCACTTCCATGGTGCCCCCCAGTATCAAAGACTGATGATGCTCCTTGCAATGTCCTTTTCTGTGAAGTCACTTCTGTTGGTGCAATCCAAGTAAGAGGTTTGCATATACTTTGCCCCACAGAGCTCTAATGGATGAGTTTCTTGCATCTGTAATGGTCCTGCAGTTTTATTTTTTGTCATGTGTATGTATTAAAATGCCATCTGGCACTAATGTTGTCATTATTGGTTGTGGCCAGAATAATTGTCCTTGCTTTGTGAGACTCAGTAAAAATGGGAATTGTACATCTTCCATGACTAATTTAAAGATTGTATTGGACTAAGTATGTTTAGTTCCTACATCATGTCCTCACCATGGAATGTTATTTTAGTTATTTTTGGCTATATTTTTGAACCGGTTTCTCCTGCTGCTTGATGATGAAGATCAATGTATTGCGATTACCCATTTTTTGCTACATGTTGTATTGTATTGTCTGCGCTTCTATGCCCATGGGCCTTGTTCTCGTGTGGTATAAATAAATAAATAACCTTTTTAAAAAGTTGCCAAAAAAGTTGATTGGTCAGGTGCGAATGATACATATGGAATTGCACCCACTGGATTCGGGGGGAAGTAGCAGGATTTTTTTTGTGACCCCACCCAACTCTTGCATTGCTGGCTACTACCCTGCCTCCACCCCACCCTCATTCACTTCTTAACTTGTTGCCTCTGCTTCCTGTTCCTCTTCGTGGTGAACATTAGTCATAGAAAGAGGAGCCCGCTTTCTATGACACTATGTTCGTCGGGTATAGGATAGGGCAGGCCGTGTTTCCCGCCACTCACGTTCGGCGTGGATTGAGTCAGCAAATCTATCTCCACCAATTATGGATAAATCGGTAAAACATGTCTGGCTTTTCTTGAGTTAATGCAGAAGGGAAGAGGACTAGCATTTCGGGCTGGATTGGCCCTTGGGCGGGACCAATCCAGTACTGTATTATTATTTTTCCACTTCTGTAATGGCACAACAGGCTGAAAAACGATGGTTCGAAAATCTGCCCTGATTAATTCCCAAGGGTTATAATTAATCCAGAGTTTTTCCACCACCACCACTCTCGCTTGGAGCAAACACAAGGCCCTGACACCAGCCACTACTGAAAGCTTTCCAGGCGGCCTCTCCTTGACACAAATGCCAATGCAAACCAGCATGCTCCGAAGCTTGGATGGCCTTGCGTGTTTACCTTGTGTATGCGCAAGGCCACAGCCCCTCCACTCTGCAATTGGCGTTATTGCATAATTAGTGAATTTCTGCAAAATGCCCCGGTGTTAGTCCACATTCAGTTTCAGCGCATGCGTCGATGAAATCGTCGTCCATCCCTGCTGGGAAGCGGCGAAACCACCCTCTTGGCAGTGAATGCAAAGCTCGCCCAGAGAGATGTTTACATTCCCGTATACGTGTTCTAGACAGACCGAGGTGGATCTGAATGCTAATCCGCTGCCTTTCTGCCTCTGAGGCCGAGAGAGAGCGCTGCCAAGCCGCTGAGCAAACAGAAGGCTGGAGTGCCAGATCTATAGGCAGCCCTCCAGCCCTGCCGCGCGCGCCATACCTTGGCAGGCAGGTGCGAGCAGCGGCGGCCATTTTGCCGCCTTTACATTTTAAGCACGTTTGCAACCTTTTGAGAGAAAAAAAACACTCTTGTCTCCAGGTATACGTCGGGAGAGACAAAAGCCTAAAGGGTATTTTTTATTTTATTACACAAGCTATCTGTTACGCATTTTAAAAGCTCAACCGATTTCCGTTGGCTCACTTTCTGTTCCTTTTACCTTACTCGGTGCGGGATTATTTTACAAAGCGCCCTCTTAGACACATCCTCCCCGTCAAGTGGAAAGTTCGTGGTTTTCTTTGGTCGCCTGCAAATCTGTAGGCCCAGGTCGAGTAAAAAGCCACAAGGTGCCCTTAAAGAAAGATAGGGAGTGCAGCGGCGTTCGACACAATTTGAATAAACATAATGTATTTATTTATTCATAATATACTTTCAGCGGAGTGGCTTTGCATATACAACACAATAAAAAACATAGTTACATATATAACACAGAACATACAACAATCTGACCTCTTAAAAACAATAATATAGACTAACCACCCTTTAAAAAGCAACAAAAGTCATTGATAAAAGTTAAAATCATGCCTGCAACGATACAAAACTATAAAGATATGTTCAACAATTCAGCAGTGTAATGAAAAATTGCAGCACGTTTCCAGTAACATTTCACGATGTAAAAGATTAACTTCCAATCATCCCGCTGCATAAACATTTCCAGCTACACAATCATTTCCTGCTTCAAAAAGAAGGTATGAAACTTGGATAACTCGATTCTCCACACAACAAAAAGTGATTCGTCTCTGTTTTGTTGCAGAATGTAAACGCCCTCCCCAGCTCCTTTTCCTGTCAGTGCATGAACAGAAGGTGCCCCTCCAGGATAATCCTTGCGATTTCCAACTCAATCTAGTGATTTGAGCGCGACTGACTGTGTGGAAAGGGATTCATATGAGAAGCTAGCCTTCTGGAGAAGTTTGTGCTGTGCCATACAGGGTTAGAACTGTCCAGAGCATAGAAACCCTATACAGGACCAGCAGGACATAGGCGCTGCCCAATGTAAGAGAATTGTCTGATATTGCCCTCCTTTGGCAAGATCCAGTAGTACCAGATGGGTAAACTGCGCCATCTTCCTTGGTTCTGGGGACCAAGAGAGAAAGGCAAAAACGATGAATAAGCAAAAACTTAATGGGAACCAATCAACCCCAAAACATGATGCATTTGAAAAAGTTCACTTGTATTTCTAGATCATGGCTCCAAAGAAATTCGGAATGTGTATCCTCATTGATCAGCATGTCGGCAAAATAGGGAGGCCCCTCCAGTAAACCCCACAAGATGTCTGAGCCCATAACTCCCCTCATCCACAGCCTCTATAGTCAGGGATAAGCGATCATGGGAGTCAAAGGCCAAAACATCTAGATCCCCAGGTTGCCTACTCCTGCTGTAGAACATGCCATGGAAGGTGGACACCGGGAACAGGAAGGTCAAGTGTAGCCACAGCTCCAGTTCATGGGTTATGCCATGGATGGTGGACACCTGGACCAGGAAGGTCAAGTGTAGCCGCTGCTCCAGTTCATGGGTTAAGCCATGGAAGGTGGTCACAGGGAAAAGGAATGTCAGGTGTAGCCACTGCTTCAGTGCATCAGTTATGCCATGGATGGTGGACACCGGGAACAGGAAGGTCAAATGTAGCTAATGCTCCAGTTCATGGGTTATGCCATGGATGGTGGACACCGGGAACAGGAAGGTCAAATGTAGCTAATGCTCCAGTTCATGGGTTATGCCATGGATGGTGGACACCGGAAAGAGGAAGGTCAAGTGTAGCCGCTGCTCCAGTTCATGGGTTATGCCATGGATGCTGGACACCGGGAAGAGGAAGGTCAAATGTAGCTAATGCTCCAGTTCATGGGTTATGCCATGGATGGTGGACACCGGGAACAGGAAGGTCAAATGTAGCTAATGCTCCAGTTCATGGGTTATGCCATGGATGGTGGACACCGGGAACAGGAAGGTCAAATGTAGCTAATGCTCCAGTTCATGGGTTATGCCATGGATGGTGGACACCGGAAAGAGGAAGGTCAAGTGTAGCCGCTGCTCCAGTTCATGGGTTATGCCATGGATGCTGGACACCGGGAAGAGGAAGGTCAAGTGTAGCCGCTGCTCCAGTTCATGGGTTATGCCATGGATGGTGGACACCGGGAAGAGGAAGGTCAAGTGTAGCCGCTGCTCCAGTTCATGGGTTATGCCATGGATGGTGGACACCGGGAACAGGAAGGTCAAGTCTAGCCGCTGCTCCAGTTCATGGGTTATGCCATGGATGGTGGACACCGGGAACAGGAAGGTCAAGTGTAGCCGCTGCTCCAGTTCATGGGTTATGCCATGGATGGTGGACACGGGGAACAGGAAGGTCAAGTGTAGCCGCTGATCCAGTTCATGGGTTATGCCATGGATGGTGGACACCGGGAACAGGAAGGTCAAGTCTAGCCGCTGCTCCAGTTCATGGGTTATGCCATGGATGGTGGACACCGGGAACAGGAAGGTGAAGTCTAGCCGCTGCTCCAGTTCATGGGTTATGCCATGGATGGTGGACACCGGGAAGAGGAAGGTCAAGTGTAGCCGCTGCTCCAGTTCATGGGTTATGCCATGGATGGTGGACACCGGGAACAGGAAGGTCAAGTCTAGCCACTGGTCCAGTTCATGGGTTATGCCATGGATGGTGGACACCGGGAACAGGAAGGTCAAGTCTAGCCACTGCTCCAGTTCATGGGTTATGCCATGGATGGTGGACACCGGGAACAGGGAGGTCAAGTCTAGCCACTGCTCCAGTTCATGGGTTATGCCATGGAAGGTGCAGTTCATGGTTTGAGCTGAAAGCATATCCACGTATTACTCCCATTTCTCCCTTTCCCATCAACTCTCTGCCGAGGACCTAATCTGGTACACGTGCCTCTGTACCCCAGACACCGGGCATCACTTAGCATTCAAGCCCGTGGCTGGTGTCAGGATTCTTCAGCCCAAGTAAAAATAACGTTTTGCCTCCCAATCCTTGAGGTCTCCCCCATACACTCTCCTACTGTCGCTGACATGGTACATTAAAGGACAAAGAATGCAGGGGCTGGGCATTTTATCCAAACCAGTTAGATGGTGATATTTGTCAAAATATAAAATAGTTCAAAGAATGCATTGAAAGTGGAGCTCAAGGGTAGTTCTCAACAATTAATTGAATTTAATTGTTAATTTATATCGAGCCTATACACAATGTGTTTCAAAGCGCTTGATGCAAATATCAGAACAAATGTTGCCAATATCCAATTGTTGCCACAAAACCTGGCAAGCAAGGCAAAGCATGGAGAGCCATATAGAAGGGACCAGTGCTTGGTGTGATGGCACCCACTGGTAGTTACCATTGTTGGCACAGGCCCCCCTGTGCTAAAAGATTGGGCCTGTCCTGTCTCTGTCCCACAATTATAAACTCAGTATTAAAATCCAATATGGTGACGGCATAGTTTCCAAGAAAGGTGATAATGATTTGTTATTTATATAGCGCTTTCACCAAAGTGCTGGACATTGAATCTTTGCATACAAGTATCACCCAACCAAAGTTTGTGCTTATTTTTTGACCTCAGAAGGATGAAAGGCTGTGCTGGCCTTGCCTTGATTTGAAACGGCGACCTGAAGATCACACACAGATCACAGCAGTGTGCGCTCAACCCACTGAGCTATTTTACCGGCCAGATATTACATAGCTAGTCATGCAGGCAATGGAGAAAGGCTAGGGGGATGTAGAGAGCAGCTATGAAGTGGGTGAGAAAAGAGTCAAGGTAATGCATAGCACTGAACGCAGGAAGTTTTGTAAATCACCAAACATTTCTTATCACACATGATCGAGGACATGGAGGGCAGGACATTTGGGATGCAAAGATACACCGAGGGCGAACACCGAGGACGTCTGGGGGAGCAAGGGCAGCCTTTAAAAGGCAAGTCTAGGTTTCAGAGGGGATCATACAACCGGAGTGCTGATTTATAAGTGGTGGAGTGAAAGGGAGCAGCAGTTTAGGGGAGTATCAAAACATGGGCACATTCATACAGCAGAATTGCCCTACAGCGGGCTTGTGGCAGAACTAGTCAACAGGACAGCAGATGCCACGATCAGGGGATGTGGGTCCATGGAGGGTACTGTTAAGGACAAACCTTGAAATCAAGGTTTGGAGGAGAGAGTGGTGAGCCTCTTTCATTGTGCCTTTATGTGGTGGGTCGGTGCTGCCAACCCCACTGCTGGCATGAGGTAATCACTGTAGTTCTCACCTCATGTATGGCCGGGCATTTTCGTGAATGGAGACCCTGTCAGAAGGGCTTTAATGGAATGGGAGAGTAGACAATGGATGCTTCAGATGGGGGAGCAAGCTCGGTTTTGCCCAGCCACTCCTTTTTGGAACTAGATACTTCATATGGATCTACTAGTTCTGGATATACTTGTTCTGGACAGACTTGTTCTCCTTTTTTCTGAGATTGAATCGAGGCCGGCTAACGCCGGTTACATGTAATTATAACGAATGAAATAATAACTAATGAAAACATAACAAATACAAAATAACTAATTCCAAAAGAACGAATTCATTTTTCATTTTTTGGGGGGCAAGGGGGTCCTCCCCAAAGCCCCCCCCCTTTTTAACTAATAATACTTTTCGCCCGCCACTAAAACCACTATTCCCTCTAACACCCACATTTTTAGTTTTTTTTCAAAATTATTTTTTGTCGAATTAGTTGTTCCCCCCACTTAATACCCAGAGGTTTGTAAGCGCGGACCCAGGGATCGAACCTGCGTTGCTCCGTGTCGTCTTGCTTGCTACTTGTGGTTCTCAGCCTGGAGGCGTGGGTGAGGCGTGGTGTTCTGCCGATGGGCTTTGCATGTGCTGTTCAGGCCTGCTGCAGCGGTATAGGGAAAGTTCTTTCTTAATACAAACACTGTCGGCCATGTTCGCCAAAGAATCATTTAACTTGAAATTGGTTACCAAGGCCTTCGTCTTTGTTGGAAAAGCCGTAGAGATTTGTGTTTCAATTCATGATGTTAGTGATTGACATGTCATAATAGCATGTTATTGACATTGTTCCGTGTTTTTACACGCTTGGGTGGTTCAGTCTGCTTTAATAGAGCACTTTTTGGGGAAGGGGAGTGGAGCCCGGAAGGCATGCTTTCGAAGAGTGCTCTCAGAGTTGTAGCTAGAATCTGATTCCAAAGAAAAGCCTTCTGCAGCACATTAGCATAATTTTTGGGATTATGTTGTGTAAAATGGATGTTATTAGTGGACTTAGAGTCATCTTGTTTCCACATACATTCGAGGACTCACTGTGACAAAATGCCACGTGGTGAGGGTGTAAAAGCTCTGGCTTTATGATTGTTATTAAAGAATTAAATCATGTGGGTAATTCTGTTTTTGAACGGTGAGTCTGCTGTACAGGCCTCACTTTCATAAAAAGCTCTATGTCAACAGCATAGTGCTTGCATGTGCCCTTGCTGCAACTGTTTCCTGACAACTGCAACAGCTGCTCTTCACTGACACACAGGGTAGGTTCAAATGTCAGATGTGCATCCCGGACAGCTGCAATGACCCAAAGTCAATGAGGCTTGTGGTGACAGTTTAACATCTGCACCTCTGATCTTAACATGTTGCTGTATTTGGTAGCAGGGTAATCGCTATAATCTCTATAAATAAGGGCTGCCTGGTTATGCTATGGTGACTGATTACAGCACACAATTAATGAAGTCATGCCAATTTCATGTCATACAAGTGTCAACCCTCTGAGCCCACGTGAGTCATGTCAAGGTACTGTATATGCATGACTACCCTGGCTGTCTACCACTGCTCCCAGTTACAAAATAGCCAGGATGCTGTCTTCCTTTGATTCCTCACGAGGCAGGGTAACACCTCCCCTCAGGCACAAGAGCTCTCATCGGGAGAATATCTGGGAATCCTGTTTCAAACAGGCACACAAATAGCAAAGGCCAGTCTCACATCAGGGTGCTTGCATGTCCCAGGCATGGGAAGGGGTGGAGTTAGAGTAGCCAGAGCGGGAACATTGGACCTGGAAATGAGTCCACCGTATTGCTTTTCTGTTGTGGTGCTTTCCCTTCCTGTCCTGCATTTCCTACAAGACATGGAACTTTAGGTACAGTGGAAGAAGTCATGGGTCACTTGTTACAAAAACAGCAATTAAATTCGTTAGAGCAAGCACAATCCTCAGTGACCATTACTCCAACTCCTACCTTGATTCTTTCCTGGACACGAAGAAGAATTGATCTCTAGCCCATAGCTTCTCCTCTTCCAACCTAAAGTCTGTAGTCCGCACCATGTCTTTCTGTCCCTTACAAGGCACACCAATTGCGTCTCATGTAGATATCTTTCTACTCACTGAACAACCTAGAAAACTTAAAGAAAAAATGCCTCGTCTGGGTTTGGGAGAATGCAGGTGCTCAACATTTCAACCCACGGCACAGCTTTCTCTGTAGATGTGGCTAGCCATGCTCCTTTTTCACACATGCCTGCAAATGCGTGTCCTTAAACACACTAGGCACACAGCTGAAATGTTAGTGTCATACAAAAGGGCCTCCAAAGCAAACTTGTTGTACCTACCATTCCAATATGCCGCCTCATCCCAGTGCATACCTCACGGGAACTGCTAAGACTAACACCCCCCTTAAGATGAGGAAAGGAGGCCACACCTATTGGTTCATCATAGTTTAATGAACGAGTGAGCCTGGAGATTGAGAGGGTAATGAATGAGTGGGCATCCTTCAGCTTGTTTGGAAGAATTACTCCCTTTCCCGGAGGCAGCTGACAGCACCTCTGCTTTCTCTCTTCAGTGTTTGTTGCTCTCCCTCTCACTGTACATTGAACTTGTTCTCCCTCTCATTTAGGCTGCTTCTGTTCTTCATTTATTTATATATTATTTATATACTACACTATATTTGTAGAATGTGATATAGGGCCCGATTCATGGAATATTTGCCCGGTTCAAAGTGAATTTGCACTACTGAAAAGTGGCTTTGCACTGCCGGCACAAACCCAGATTCACGCAACTGTGCAAAAAAAAAAAACTTTACACGGTTCCATGAATCAGGATTTGTGTTTGCAAAGTCACCTTTCAGCAGTGCTAATTCACTTTGAATCGGGGAAATACTCCATGATTCAGGCACATAGTGCAGACATAGTACCAAGAACCAGGAAATTGCTTTAAAATACTTTTATGTAGTTACCTTTCACAATACGGTGTGTGTGGGGCGAGACCATATTACAGTAAGCAGGTTGCAATTTCAAGGTAAGCACATTATTTGGGAGAATGTGGTCTTTACATGAACAGGAACATGTCGTTATCATTTACCTTGAATCTAGATGCCAGGCTAACTACCTTTTACTTTAGTAGCCTGTCTTTCCGATTCCCTGGCCTTGTATTACACATAACAATCACTTTTGTACAAGACTAGGCCAATTTTGTCTTGGCAGTCCCAGAATAACTGTTAGGGAATTTACCGGAATCATAAAGCCTTGCAGGATTACCTAGGCATGCTCTTGAGCTCCTCACATAACCAACAATACACACTTATTCTAAACCAAAACTGCCTTCGAAACACACTCTGTAAACTGCACCAGCACATACATTTTTGGGTTACCGCTGCAGAATTTGGTCCATATATTTTGGACTGACAGCCATTCATACTAATACCAAACATTCTCCCTCTGCTGTATCCAGCCGTACAGATAAGGTGTGCGCAACTTTTACTCCCGGAAAATAGGCAAATACTCCCAAAAAATAAAGTGGGGAGTAAAAATAACCCCCCAAAAAATGAGGAAGAAGCTCTACTATTATTCTGTGCATGAGTAACTTGATGGTAAAAAAAATGTCTACATGACTGTCTTATAAAATACTCCCACTGGAAATGGGACTTGCTTTTTTACTCCCTAAAAAATGTATTTTAGTCCCAACTTTAAATAATAGGGAGAAAAATACTGCCACTTCCAAATCTTATCTGGAGCACTGACTGCGCCCCGTCCTCAGTCTGCAACCTCTTTTTTTGCCTTCCCTCCCTCAGACCTTACCCTTTGCTATACTCCAGAAGTCTTAAAGGCAGGTTTCCCTGATTGGGGGCACTATGCGCCACTTTAAAGCCAACGGTTGGTGCTTTGCAACTACTACAGTGGTGGTAATATAATGAACATGACACCGTCATGGGCACGAGCACTTCAGATGTTGTGTTTGGGCATACATGCAGGTGGAGGCCTAATGGACACCTCTGACGCATCTGCAGTGCAGATTACCCTACTTAGAAGCCCTCAAATTGTCCCACGTTGAGAGAGACAGACAAAGAGAGAGAGAGAGAGAGAGAGAGTGCTCTTGCTACAGCATTGCATGTGCCTTAACCGCCTCCAATTAAAGATGTGTGCTTGCTGTGTTTATCAGGGACTGAGGTATTCTGCCATCATTTATATGCACTCACTCAGTCTGATGTCATGCTGAATTGATAGCCGGCATCTCAGTGATTTTTTTATTTTTAATTAAGGTTCAGGAGTGGTTGTTCTGTAGGAAACTGTTCATTTAAAAGAATGAAGACAAAGAACTGTTTTGAAGCAAAAAAGAAATCATATATCTGTGTAATGACATGGGTGGAGGAGAGGGTGAGGAATGTGAGTTATTTAATCAAAATTAAATATTTTGAGGAGCGATTAAGACTTAGAACTTCAAGCAGTAGCCAGGTGTCTGCAACCTTTGGCTCTCCAGACGTTTTGGACTACAACCTAGCCAGCATACACCATGGTAAAGGATCATGGGAGTTGTAGTGCAAAACACCTGGAGAGCCATACGTTGCCGACCCATCCACTGGACATTATATGCCTGAAATATATATCGGGGAGCAGAGCAAATGTAATGCTTGATGTTAATGGTGACATTGTAATGCAGGCTGCAGAACAACTCCAAACACTAAGACCAGTCACAAAGCACAGTGAGTTGAACGATTTCCTCTTATATTTTAGTGAAGCTTTCCGCCACAGGTTCAAATACCAGCATGGTCGATTCCACCCTTCATCGTTCTCAGGTTGATACATTGAGTTCCAATGATTTGGTTAATAATTTAGTTTGTGGTGTATGATATGTATATATATATTATATTTAATTTGCAGAATGGCTCTTGCTTCTGGGCAGAAGCATCACACCACAAGCACCTTTGAATACCTTACATCAACAGCAAGGGCGAGATCATACGCCTCTTGATGTACCCTCTAACGGTGTCACAGTCTTAATGTTTAGACATTAAAATGTCCCCTGTTTTGCACGATTTCCCTGCCCCCTTAAAAATCAATGTAAGCATTTCAGCAGTGTCTGATCTTGTCTCTCCATTGCTAAATAGTCCTCTCTTGTCTTTTCAGTATTGTGATTTAATCCTTGGCTCATTTTCAGATAATCTGAGAGATATCAAGACTAATGCTAATGAATGGGCGAGCAAATTCTCTGATTTTTTCAACACTCCGATTTAAGAATATCTTGGAACTCTAATTCAGAATATATGCATTTTTTAAATTAATTATTAATTCTAGCTTTCACTTTTAAAGTAATGTTGCACTCTGGATACAATTGTTTATTGTGTATTATGTTATTCCGATTTATTGTGCTGATAGTTTCTAGTAAATTGTAAAACACTTGAGAAAAAAATATTCTGAGATCTGAAAGTGTGGGAAACACAAAAGATGTGCAACAACATTATCTTGTGAGGGTAGTTGAGCAGTTTTTCCCTTCCAGCTTGCACTGCACCAGCATTGCTATCCTCTCCCCGCAGAAGAGCAGAAGTAAGGGGTTAACTTTGAAAGCAAGTACCGCCACATCCTTTTTTCCAAAAAGCCTCTTGGATGCTGGCCAGATTGGTTGATTAAAAAAAAATAAAAAAGGAAAGGCGGCCAAAAAGGAGTGGGGAGGGAGGGAGAGCTCAGTGTTCAGGAGCCAAGTCATTGACTTTGTGGCTTTCGGAAAAACAACAGTTTGAACAATGTAAATCGTATCCAGTTGAGTCCCAGTTCGTTAAAGTAGGGGTTGTGGGCTCACATGAGTTCCTGCCTTGCAAAGGCTGAAAAGCCGGTTTGCACAAAAAAATTCCAGTGCCAATCTGCTAACGAAACAATGAAAAGGTTCCAAGCTTGAGGCGGCTGACTAACAGGCTAACCTTCCTCACACCGCCGGAAAACAAACCGTCAGTCAGTTTCAAGAGAGGTGAGCAGGGAAATAGTGACGGTTTATAGCTACAAAACATGGCGGCAAATCTGTCTGCCCATAACCCATCAGATATATAAGGTGTTGCTTGATAGTCCAGCGCTGGGGATGAGGGGGCGCCCCCGTGGAGCGCAAGGGCACAGGCCCTTAAACTGGGGGAGCTGCCCACGGGGTACATAGGAGGGAAGGGGGGAAGAAATGCGACCATAAGGCAGGCCACTGCCCCTTTCCCCTCCTGTCTTCCCCTGCTGCAGGACTCACAGGAAGAGCCTGAAAGGGAGGGGACCCAGGACCCAACAAAAGGTGCTAACAGGCAGCGGGCGCCAGCAACGAAACCCCCAGTGTTCTCCCTCTCTTCATAGGTGTAAAGATAGGAGAGGCAGGAAGCCATGCACATAGGTGCAAAGTGGCTGTTGGCACAGGCCGATAATTTGGAGGGGCAGGCCACAGGGCATATTTGCCCTATATATACTGGAGCAGCCCTGCAGAAAGAACACTCCGCTCGGAGCGCGCATGGATTCTGCACTCGCAGAGCCATCTTTTTGTTCGGCTGTTTGATTTTGCATTGGGGTGGGGAGTGCTAAAGAGAGCAGGTTGCCGCATTATAATACAAAAATTCCAGCTGCGGCAGGAGAGTATAGTTTTTCTGACCCAGACCTACTCCAAAGAGATGGAATCCACTGGTCAGTGACAGGGATGGAGCTATGGCAGGTAAGGATATTAAACACTTGAGCAACAAGGGGATGTAGGAAGAGCGCGGGTCTTTTGGTGGAACCGAGTGGCTGTGAACCCACTCAGGTATGACGGCATGGGCCTGGAAAGAAACGACCATCAGGCACAGGAGTGCTCACCAGCCAATTTACAGGTCCCAAACACACAGACGTGGGAGCTCATGCTGGGGGCACCCTGTGAGCAAAGAAGGGCAACTTCCAGTTCCTGGCCCAAGTGCCCAAAAGTACAGAACTAAGAAAACTGCACACCTGTTTCTTGGGAAATAACCATAATACGCAGCATGTTTTTATCAGTATTATCTTTTAATTAAAAACCACAGCCTTTTTATTGCCAACACAAAATAAGTTTCTGTACATTGTTTAATGTATTTACTGTAGAGAGTATATGTCCCATAGAGCTAGCGGTTCCACAGCTTATGAGTGGGCCAGTGTCAAGACAGGACAGTGGAACCTTGTGTAAAAACTACAATAAATCCTTGCGTCTCCTCCGTTCCATTGGTGAAAAATGACAAAGGAGCCCAGTCAGTCAGATTTCAGAACTTGCTTTTTTGTATTAGATTTTTTCTCTAGGAATTAAATAATTTTCAGAAATATGTTTGGAATAATTCCATCTTCAAATTGGGGTGTATCTGCTTAAAGCTTGCTGATGTTCTCTTTCTCTTAGCGGTAATGAAATGTCCACCTGAATGTGTAATATTCGTAGACTTTCTGTATAGCTACTTTTTGATCAGTGTGCATATCACCCCTTTAAGGAGTGGGACAGTCAGAATCGACATGTGTGAAATATCTTTTCAGAAATACTTGAAGGCCAGCTGAGGCAGTGGGCGCTCTCCATTTGTGTACAGTAAAGTCTTGTCAATGTTTGCCTTACTGTCAATGAAATAAATGCTGCCCTTTATATTAACAGCCCACGGTTGTTTGTGTGGGATGGGTGTGAGTGATGTGATAGGGTAATTAGGTTAAATGTCTTTATATCGAAAATGTTATAGTGAAACACTCATACATTGAGTATTTTATAACGAAAACCTGTATACCAAATGCATTTTTTTGGAGGGGTCACCCCCGAAACCCCTGTTTACCACACTTAAAAATCCACCACAAACATTTCCTCCCAAAAATTAACCCTTTAACCCACCCAAAAATACGTTCGGTATACAGGATTTTGTTATAAAATCCTCGATATATGTGTGTTTCTCTATATACATTTTCGATATAAAGACTGGTTTAGGTTCTACCTCTATCTTTATGCTTCCTTCTTAATTCTCTCCTAGGAGGATAGCTTAGGGGCAATGCGCTTGCCTTGGAAACAAGATGACACGGAGCAACACAGGTTCGATCCCCGGGTCCACGCTTAGAAACCTCTGGGTTTTAAGCGCATTATAAATAACCTATTATATCATATATCTCAAGCTCTTAAACAATCACCAGCCCTCAAAGTGCATTCAGTTCTGAACTGAACCAAAATTGCAAGCTCAGTCAGTCTCAAACATTTGGAGATTTTTTGCCTTGCTTCTGAAAAATGGCAAGAATATATGAAATTGGCTTTGCTGCTGGACCTTAGCTTTCCCTGAATTCAGAATCCTTACCTTAAGCCAATCTACTCAGGAAGTGGCTGGTTCAAAAAGCTAGGGCTGTGTCCTTTTAAGCTGGGCCTTTCTTTTGAAAAACATTTTTTTAATAACTTTATTTACAAAACCTTAAAATTACATACATCTGAACACATTCCACAAGAAGTTAAAATTCCAAAATTATTGAAACGTTTTACATAGCAACTAAATACAATACAAGATATAATCCCACCCAGAATCACAACAACTCCCTGTTGCACAGTCCTGCTTAGATAGGGGTCCAGAAGATACACCCATGCAAAGCTTTTATAGTTTCTTACATTCGGTAATGCATGTGTGTGTCTGTGTGTACATGTCCCGAGGATCTGCATTTCTGCAGTGTAGTTATGTGGTGTCTGCAGTGTGGTAGGTAATATCCATGCAGATCTGTGTGGTCAGCGGGGCATCAGTGTGGCTTTCCTGAAAATGTTTTCAGCATGCTAAGGTCCTAGCTTTGCAGCTCAAATGCTGTCTCAGAAGAGGCTGGGTGGCAAAGGGGCATTCCCAACAAAACCTATTGGTTTCTAGGTTGCATTTGGGAATGCTTCACTAGACATCACCGTTCAGCCGGCGGGAAGTCACGAAAACCAGTCACCGCATACACTGGTTTGCTGCTCCTGTATCCCTTAGGGTGAGCCTCTGAAGGGGGACCTCTGTTTGGTTATCTTTGTTGAAGCTCCTTATCAAACTAAGTGCATACATTCCTTATGTTATGGAAGTGGAAGAGCTTGAATCATGCTTAGTACATTTTCTTTGCAAGATAAAGTGTTGGGTCTGTCGTAAGCATGTGTCTGTGGAAGCATTCTCACCATCTTGTGTCGCTAACTCATGTTATGTAGCATTGACATAACTTCCATCCAATTCATTCTGTGTCTACCAGAAGGTCGCCCAGCTAAGCCCAATTCCTCAGACCACACCCACATTGAGAGGCGAGCCATTGAAATATGTCATAATTCCCAGGTGACAGTGAGTCTATGAAGCACACCCGTAGTCACGCTTTTCAATAACACCACACAAAAGAGACCAGAGGGTGTTAGCCAGCGTGAAGGACCTGCCGCCGTGCAGCTGTCCCAGTCTTCGTTTTCAAAAGCGCTGTGTTGTGTTGGTGACGAACAAGGGTTGAGCGGGTGTGTCCAGCCGGGGCCATTCAGTTTTGGGTGTTTCTCGGTGCAGCACATGTCGACTGTTAGAGCTGACACAAGTTCTGAAAGGCTTGCAGTGATCAGGGACGAGGCCGGCTGCACCGTGTGTAACCCAAGTCAAGTGAGTAATCCCAACGAAGGCAATGGAGTCGCTCTGATTATATCTAGGCCCTAGCTGTGTGCTACCCCATGGAGAGCAGGCGCGGAGTGGCTCTTGGACTGCGTGAGCACAGACAGCTGAGGGGAGGTGTATTGGGGGGTTCAAATTGGCTTCAGTTCAGATCCAGATAGGGCTAATCGCGGAGAAAAGGCGTGTGGTTTCCCTCAGCGCCAGGGCTGGGCTGGGAGCTCTCTACTCCAGGGCCTGAGTGAGTCAGAACTGGATCAGCAAGGAATGCAGAACTTTGCCTCAAGTTTTTTTTTATATATATAAAAAAAAACCTCCACAGATTCTATAATGAACATCTTTGAAACTCTGCATAGCAGAGTCTTCTGAGACGCCACAGAAGCAGCTCTTCTGCTGTGCTCATGAATGTGGACATTCCTTCAATATTTCATGTAGTTGCCTGTCCA
The DNA here is from genome assembly GCF_040938575.1 of Ambystoma mexicanum. Classification (NCBI taxonomy): domain Eukaryota; kingdom Metazoa; phylum Chordata; class Amphibia; order Caudata; family Ambystomatidae; genus Ambystoma; species Ambystoma mexicanum. The sequence goes on along the minus strand of NC_090929.1, from coordinate 960,031,898 downwards.
GTGTCCTCCCACCCCCTCCAAACAGTATTAATACCAGAGTGGATTTACTCATAATGAACGTCGTGCTCCAACGCAACCACTCTATGACAGGCCAAAGGATGCAGCTCTGCGCTGCTGGGCACCCAGAATACCCTAATTAAGTGGAACTGGGAAGGGCAGGGTGCATGCCACCAAATCTATGATTTGATGCAAATAAAATCATAGTTTAAATCTACACTTGCATGTTTGTGTCAGGGGGCCAATTCCAAAAGAGGATACTATGGGACTGATTTACAACGCGTTTAACAAAGGGATTGCGCCATTGTAAAAACCTTTCATAAATCAGGATCTATGAGTGACCCTGACTTACCCTTGACTTACCCCTGTGGAGGGCTATTGGATGCACAAAGAAGTTACTATGAGTGATCCGAACTCACTGTAACTCACTATTCCTCATCCTAACTTCTTTTTGAATCACCCCATGTGTTTATTTTAGAAAATGTATTAAAACATTAAAATATCACATGAAACAACAGACAATAAGGACAATTTTCGCTATACAAACTAGCTTAAAAATCCATGTTCAAAGGAAACAGTCATGCGCAAGACATTTATGATCAAATCAAATTTTTGGGACTTTTGTTACACCTGGTGCAAGTTATAGTTATTTCTGGATGTAACTTACACCTAAATGTGATAATTATATTCATACGCGCCATCATTCACTTTTTGCATGTTTTACAGAAATATTTTCACCGCATAATTTTTACAGCCTATTTGTACTGTTTTTTTTCTGCAGAATGCGCAGGGAGAGCCCCACACCTCAATTACCCCTACCCTCTCCCCTATACCATATTGCCTCACCCATACTACCCCCTGCATTTTGTAGAAAACAGTAGGTTAAAAAATGTGGTGAAAAATCTGCTGTGAGTTTCGGGTGGCAAAAAGACTTGATACCTCATTCACTTTGACGCCTCTGAATCAACACTTATGCCTAAAACATCCATGTGCAACCTCAACTGTCCGAAGACAAATTCAAAGTTTTGTGATTATACATAAAATGACCAGTGGTTGAAGTAGGTGAGCACGTTTTTCTGTTCCAATATTTTTATTTTAAAAAGAAACTGTTCCAGAATAGTTTACATATAAAATAAAAGTGTAGGAAGAAGTTGAAACTTGCACTTCAGTGTCATGCACTGAACATTTCCTTAAACAGCAGGCGTGCTTGTTTGGGGGGTTTGGATTACACGTGGGAGGTGGCGTGGCAATGGAGTTTTTGGGAAGCGGGAACATGCAAGCAGGGAACATAGATCCATTACTTCTTTTCGTACACTTGACCACAAATAAATGACACTTTTGTGGAAGTGCAAGTCTTCCCCATTCAGACCCCCCTCGACACACCCACAGCTCCTCAGGTGCGCACTGTCATTGAGCTGACCAAGCTGAAGCCCCCCCCCTGAAATGTTATGCATGATGGTGAATTTCCAACTGAAAGACCACCGGTCACATTACAAATCTGTGACAGTTAAAGCGAGCAACACAATAAAGCACCCTTTGAAATTGTGATTACATTTACACCCTTACAATAGGACAGTTTGAATAAGTGTAGGGATACATTGGTGTACCCTGTTGCTCCTCTGCTAGTGGCTCCAATAGTGTCACATTAGAATTGCATTATTGCTGCACTGTATCTCCCCCAGTTTCGTAACACTTGATTTGCTACTTTCAAGAAATACTTCCACCGCCTCTCTGCAAATTGAGCTTTAAAATGGTCCCCACACCAGACCATGGGGTGGGGGCAGAACAGTGGGGCGGAGCTTTTGCCCCTCCTTTTTTCTGAAGTGGCCCCTCCCATCACCACATAGCCCCCTCCCGCCTCGAAATGTAGGTTTCGTTGCACCCTCTAGCTCCTGACATGGCCCTAGAAACATCAACTTTGGCTACCCTGTTTGTGCGTTACAGAGGTGTTCATTGCGCAGTTGTGCATTACTTGCAGCATAAATGGGCACTTCCAAAGTAGCACATTCCTTTGGGAATCAGACTTGAGTTTGTGACGTAATAAATTAAATATTCGATTTTTATTTTCAAGCAGTAAATCAAATGTATTCCCCAAAATTCAGAATCAGCCCCCGTTAGTTGTTGTGCTGCTACTACAAGGAAAATGATGTAGATTACCTGGGCGACCGCTTATGAGACAACATGCTACCCTATGAGCCAGCAGGAGGAGTGAAAACCCCTTGGGCCTGATTAATGGAATTCTTTGCACTGTTCACCCTAATTAATGGCGCAGTGCAAAGTGGCAGTGAAAAGTCACTTAGCACAGCACAAACGAATCCATGAATCAGGCCCTTTTGTCTTTTACGGATGTTATTTCACTGTATCTTTTATGCAAGTGTTCTTATTTATTCCATATTAGCGCTTTATTAATGTAGTTTCTCAACTATGTTACAAGCTCTCTGCTTAAAAAATCAATTGTTATATAAATCTATATCATTTTACTTGTATTGTATCTGAACTTATTGTAAACGTTTCTGTGTAAGGTTTATTTGTCTAAACCGTCAGGCTGGGAATCCTTGGTAAAAGAAAAAACTGTCTCACTTTCACTTAAAATCTGTATTTCTCCTTTAAACCAATCACTGTCTCCCGGGTCATACTGCCCCCATCCAATGACAGTCCTCTCCCTAAGCCCCTCCTCTGGCAGCCATCTTCAGATTTTTACAGCACGCTTCATTGTTGGGAGTCCTACTGCCATTGGTTTAGCCTCAAAGTGCTGTTGGGTTGAAAACCTTTCGAAAGGCCGTAGTCAGAGGCGTGAGAGATGAGAAAAGGATTTCTAAAAAGTGTGTGTACATTTTTAGCCTGCATGAAGGTAGCTATTGTCAAGGGAGCGGGAGAGTCCTAGAGTCAGATTATGTGTACAGCTGGACCGAAATTTGCATGGTACTCATCTGTATTCTGTTGGAGGGAGTGATGTGTGATTGGGTGAGTGTAGTCGAGCAGTGTTTGTTGCAGATGCGTGGAGGTGGGTGGGGTGAACCCTGGGCAGTATACAGCTATGCCATGTGCTTGACGTCCCAGTGAAGAAAGATTGACACCCAGTTTGATGTGGTCTTGTTATCATGATCTCCTGACTGAGATGCATTTAGTGGGGAGTGCTATGTCTCACCTTGTTCACTCCTTAGGTGCTCCGGCATTCCTGTGAGGGGCGGAGAATAGTTTACACAGGAAATAGACTGTGCTGATGTCGATGTTGTTGGGACAAACTCCCAGGTAGGTTTGAGGGCTACTAGGAGTTTGCAAACTCATGGAAGGCCCAACATCTTCCCCCAAATGGAACGTAGACCCAGCCAGACAGCAAGTTCAACTGCTGTTTATTACAGCCAAAACCAACAAGGATAAGTACAAGGATCGAAGAAAATCCTAAGACATCTCAATGATTCCTGGCTCGCAGGCCAGTTTTGTTACTGCATTACATCACAATGACTTCACAACCCGGGCCCTTCTCCAGAAAACCTATCGCCATCTGGGATTAGGTTTTGAGCGATAGTCCCCCTATAGTGGACTCTATAAATGTTAGTCTACTGGCTCTAGTATGTCAGGTGGTTGGCCGGGTCCTTCCCCAAATTACTACTTTTACACAATGTTCCAGTGTGAGGGTCTTACCAATGGTTCTTACCCGTTGCTACCCACCCCTAGGATACTGAACTGTGATTGGCTAGAGCTGACATCCCCAGGCTGGGACCCGAAATGATTCTCAGCTCTCAGTGTACCTTCTCAAGGTAATCCAACCGACAATGTGTCTGCATTGTAACTTGTGTGTACCACCATAGTATATGTTAGTGCCCGTTCACATCGTGCAACACTTGTCTCTTTCTGTAACAACTTTTTTGCAAGATTTGGTCTGGCGTCGTGAGATTGCTCCTCTTTCCCAGCACCAGTTTCGATTCATCATCCAAGCCGAGTCACATGTTCTGAGACTTTGTTTTAGGCTTCTGGAGCCCTGAATTACTCTGATTTATGAGGAGTTATTCGCATTTACTGCAGCCGGTGTTACCGTAGTTCAGGGACTGGAATTTCACTTGTATCTTGTGGCCTTGGCAGACGGCCCTGTCTCACACGTTTGCTCTCCTGTTCAGTCCAAATTCAGTTTAGCTCAGCTCATACTGAGACGCTTGTGGCCTACTGTGATTTTTCTATGGCATGACATCTACTTGTTTGTGTTATTCTATAGTTCTCTAATCTGTTCAACGGCGATGGGTCTGCACCCCATCTGCATTCTTGGATGTGGTTTTAGTATTTAAGAATGTTGAAGGCTGAGGTGCACCATCTGGGAGAGAGGCCTTGTATACTAGAGAAGTATCTGATAAGGGTTAGGGGGAAGAGTACTTCCAGGAGCCAGCGATCAAAGTGGCAGTTGGAAATCGGACCCGAAAAGGAGGAGGTGAGGGAGGCGAGTAGGGAATCTGCAAGGTCATCAGTTACTTTGACTTTCTTCCAAAGCAGGAGTGGGTAAGTGGTCCCGGGGCTGCCGGAGGGGAGGGAGAGTCTACCATGGAAAGAGAGATGAGGATGGCTGAGTGATGAGTGCAGATGAGTGGGCAAGGTGGCAGTGTGGGGATGAGGTCTGGTGAGCCAAAGATAGCATCTTTTCTGTGACCTGCAGAGTGGTTAGGGGCTGAGACTAGTTGTGTTAGGTGTAGGGTTTCTAGGGTGTCCAGTAAGAACCGTGTCATAGAGTTATGTGGGATGTTAAGCCAGATATTGAAGTCCCCTAATATTGTGAGGAGGGGCTGGGAGACCAAGATGGCTGCTAAGGAGTCGCTAAGGGATTCTGCAAAGCAAATGTTGTATAACATGGGTTCATACATGAGCAGGCTGCTGTGAGGGGAGGAGCAGAGATTTTACCAGGACGGATTCATAGTCTGAATTGCAGGCTTGTTCCTCCAAGTGCCAGATGGAGAGGAAGGATTTGTAGAGGATGGCAATGCCACCTGCCCTGCTGGTCATGTTATTTACAATACTATTGTAGCCTGAACGGAAGGCTTCATGTGCAATGGGCCAGAAGTCTTGGAAGAACCAGGTGTTAGTGATGAAGCGGATATCGGCGCCTTCAGATGAGATAAGGTCATGAAATGTTGTGACAACGTTTAGCAATGGATATGGCATTTATCAAAATGCACTTTATACCGCTGATTAGTTGCTTGTTTGGGGTAGAGGCATGTGAATTTTGGGGGTCAGCTGAGGGGGATCCTCATGGATGTGGTTAGGATGATATAGATGTGGAGATGATGATGGCATTGCAGTGATAGCTATCGTAAAGGAGGGGCCTGCTAGGGGTGGTCAGGTGACTGGCTTGTGCATGTAGTGTGTTAGAATCAGAAGGAGCAATTGGGTGCCGGGTCCAAGATGCATTTAAAGGTGAGGTGTCTCTGGAGATCTTAAGGGTTTCTGGTGGACAGGGGGGAGATGGTGGCCATATGCATTATTGGTGGGTGGGTGAACGGGGTAAAGTGGTTTCTAGGGATGAGTGTATGTGGGGGTGTGGCTCGTGTGAGGGTTAGGTAGGAAGGTGGAGGTGAGTTCTGTGGTGTATGGTGGGTGGAGAAGGGTTGCCATGCTCTGAATAGGTTTCCCCATCTTTCATCTAGTCAGGAGGTGTGATCTGGCGACAGTCTTTCAGGGATGCTAGGGGAGTCTTGTGATGGTCTTGTAGGGGAACGGGGGGAGCGGTGCCTGGCGTGTGTGCCTGGTGGGCTATTTAGTAGGCTGATGAGCAATTTCACTGAGTTAGGTGCCTTATGGGAGGCAGCGAGTGTGTAGGTATGGGGGTTGTCTTGTGTCTGCATATAAGGTAGGGGGAGGTATGTTCAATAGAAATGGCATGGGAGGCACAGTGTCTGTTCTTTAGGTGTTTAGGAAGTAGCCAGGGGCATGAGGGGAAGGGTTGGAGAGGGGGCTGATCGGGGGTGGCCGCAAGGAACGTGCATATAGTGTTTAGAGATGCATAGCATGGATCATAGTGCTGTGTTTTCAGTATTGGAGTGTGGGGGGTGGAGAGGTCCACAGAGGGGAGGGTCTGGTGGAAGGGAGAGTGCTCGGGAGGCAACCTGGTTGACAGAGGGGGGGACGGTTGAATGGTTGTTGTCACAGGGTAGTTCTCTGCTGAACAGGGTCGCAGGTCGTGTCATCCCATCTATGTTAGGTTGAGTAGGAGGAGGTGGCATGTATGTAAGGGTGTGGTCTGACCAGGGGAGTGGAGGCGTTTCTGGTGCACCAGTAGGCACCTCTAATTTTGGAGCTGTTGGCCATAGCGGGACTAGGCACAGTGTGGCTGCAGCGAGTGCTAATGTTTTCCTAATTAAATCACTGTCAAAGCACTAAGATGTGCCGATAATCATTGCTTTTTTGAGAAGTGATGCTTGCAATGTGCCCATACATTCCTGGCACCATATTGAGGATCCTGTCCATTTTCTATCACTGGCAGCATGTCGAGAAGGGCTGGCACTGGCCATCCTATGTTACTGGCGTCATACTAAGCAGTGTTAATACAGTCCCAAATACATTTCTGGCACCACATTGAGAATTACTGATACGACCAGTCCTATATCACTGGAAACCTGTGAACTGCAGGTACCGTCCATCTTCTGTCACTAGGGACATGGCGAGAAGTGTTTATACTGTCTCATTAAAGTCACAGGCATCATACTGAGCCATGACAATACTGTCCGACTTGTATAATTGGCACTCTTCCGAGAAGAGCTGATACTGTCTATCTTATATCACTGTCAGTATGCTCAGAAGGGCTGACTGTTTATCTTACAACACTGCATCATAAAGTGATGTGTTCATACTGATGAAATACATTTCTGACACCATACTAAGCATTGCTGATATTGTCAGTCTTGTATCACTCGGGAAGTGCAGATACTGTCTGTCTTGCATTACTAGCACCATACTGAGACATGCTAATACTATTCAACTCATATTCCTGGCACCATACCGGGAAGCGCTGATACTGTCAGTCTTATATTGCTGGCACCATACCGGGAAGCGCGGAAACTGTCAGTCTTATATTGCTGGCACCATACTGGGAAGCGCTGATACTGTCAGTCTTATATTGCTGGCACCATACCGGGAAGCGCTTATACTGTCAGTCTTATATTGCTGGCACCATACCGGGAAGCGCTGAAACTGTCAGTCTTATATTGCTGGCACCATACCGGGAAGCGCTGATACTGTCAGTCTTATATTGCTGGCACCATACCGGGAAGCGCTTATACTGTCAGTCTTATATTGCTGGCACCATACCGGGAAGTGCTGAAACTGTCAGTCTTATATTGCTGACAGTATGCTCAGAAGGGCTGACTCTGTTTATCTTATATGACGGCATCATACACAGAAGTGTTCATACTGACCCAAATGCATTTCTGGCACCATATTAACAATGTACATACCGTAATAGGCCTGCTGTTCACCCTTTTCCCACACCTCTGCTTATTACCGGAGTGGTCAAAGAAGAATCAAACCCAGGGCGTCATTAGGATGGTTGCAGCCCCGTCAACCACCAGCTGCTGCCCTCAGGCCCTTGTCTAGCAGTTACAGGTGGGTTTACGGAAGCCGCAGAGAGACAGCCCGGAAGACAAAACTGTTAAAACGCAGACATAGTTCCTAAACAGCTCCTTCCCTTGGAGGGTGCGAACAAGAGCGGAAACTCAGCCCTATCTTTCGAGATGCTTCTGCTGGGAGCAATGACAGGCAGGTGGTCTGTGCGCAACAGCTGTTTTCGCAACAGCTGTTTTGCAAACACTGCTCCCTGCTAATAACAGGTAAACAAAGGCATGTTCAGGCTGACTGTGCACTGCCTGGGGCTACATCAAGCCTTACAGTAGACACTACAGCCATAGATACCGTAGCATTGGTTGGCTACGACGTAATTATTTAGACAGCAGCTCGCAGATATGCACACAACTGATAGGAAATGATTTGGTAAAAAGTTACAGTTTGATGCAATATTTAATAATGCAGTACGTTCTTAGAGGTAATCATTAATGATAGGTTAATAACTTTTGCGGTCCTTCACTTTATAATACATTTTGTGGCCTAATACTCTTACTTGTTTATTTATTTTTGAAATTTATATAGCGCACCCAGCCCGCAGGCATCTGGGCGCTGTTCTTACAGAAGAGGACAATAAACAGTACAGTGGTTACATAGTTGCACATAAACATGACACGCAGTTTAAAACTAGCCAGGCTATAATGTCATTTTAGTTAGACGGTTACTTATGTAGCTAGTTTACTGCTTGATGAACTTGACGGTTACGAATGACCATACTTAACAAAATTTTGCCCAAGAACTTACTCCTGCAGCCCCCACAACGAGTGCTCCACTTCCATCCGAACCAACAATGCTAACTGCATTTAGGTTAGATTAATGAGGGTGGTACATTTCACTTGGCAGCTTGTTAATACCCATACATTCATTCTGTAAAGTCATCCTCAGTCATCACAGCTCAGGCTGCAAAAGGCATTAGCAGATAGTTTACACAGGCTGCCAACAGCACATCACTGCTCTCTTGCACTTTTCCCGCTTACTCCCACTAACTCACCCCCCACCCCCGCTTCCCTTTTCAGTGCTGCCAGAGCACCAGGAGACCACTCCAGTGGTGATAGTGCGCGGTACAAATATCCTTTAACATTAACATCATCTTTCATTGAACTCTCCCTGACCTGTCATTCACTCTGAGACACCCACATTCTAGCAGCATGCATGGGGGACCAGCAGGAGAAAGCCATCAGGCAAGTGGTCCGTGCATCTCACCAATCTCAAGGCACAGTACCCTACCCCCAGGCCTCTGAATCACTGCTGTAAAAGCCCACACCTGACCATGCGCGTGTGGTCAGGGGGCGAAATCCCTGCAAGGGCCGCAAGGTCAGGGAAGGTGGAGGCAGGAGAATGGCTACTGCTGCCGCTCAGTTTGGTGTTCTACCACTGCAGCCAGCTAACTGAGCAGTTTGCTGGGATGCTCAGCTAACTGAGCAGTGTGCTCTGATGCTCAGCTAACTGAGCAGCGTGCTCTGATGCTCAGCTAACTGAGCAGCGTGCTCTGATGCTCAGCTAACTGAGCAGCGTGCTCTGATGCTCAGCTACCTGAGCAGCGTGCTCTGATGCTCAGCTAACTGAGCAGCGTGCTCTGATGCTCAGCTAACTGAGCAGCGTGCTCTGATGCTCAGCTAACTGAGCAGCGTGCTCTGATGCTCAGCTACCTGAGCAGCGTGCTCTGATGGTCAGCTAACTGAGCAGCGTGCTGGGATGCTCAGCTACCTGAGCAGCGTGCTCTGATGGTCAGCTAACTGAGCAGCGTGCTGGGATGCTCAGCTAACTGAGCAGCGTGCTGGGATGCTCAGCTAACTGAGCAGCGTGCTGGGATGCTCAGCTAACTGAGCAGCGTGCTCTGATGCTCAGCTACCTGAGCAGCGTGCTCTGATGGTCAGCTAACTGAGCAGCGTGCTGGGATGCTCAGCTACCTGAGCAGTGTGCTCTGATGGTCAGCTAACTGAGCAGCGTGCTGTGATGCTCAGCTAACTGAGCAGCGTGCTGGGATGCTCAGCTAACTGAGCAGCGTTCTGGGATGCTCAGCTAACTGAGCAGCGTGCTGGGATGCTCAGCTACCTGAGCAGTGTGCTCTGATGGTCAGCTAACTGAGCAGCGTGCACTGATGCTCAGCTAACTGAGCAGTGTGCTCTGATGCTCAGCTACCTGAGCAGCGTGCTCTGATGGTCAGCTAACTGAGCAGCGTGCTGGGATGCTCAGCTACCTGAGCAGTGTGCTCTGATGGTCAGCTAACTGAGCAGCGCGCTGGGATGCTCAGCTAACTGAGCAGCGTGCTGGGATGCTCAGCTAACTGAGGAGTGTGCTGGGATGCTCAGCTAACTGAGGAGCGTGCTCTGATGCTCAGCTACCTGAGCATTGTGCTCTGATGGTCAGCTAACTGAGCAGCGTGCTGGGATGCTCAGCTACCTGAGCAGTGTGCTCTGATGGTCAGCTAACTGAGCAGTGTGCTGGGATGCTCAGCTAACTGAGCAGCGTGCTGGGATGCTCAGCTAACTGAGCAGTGTGCTGGGATGCTCAGCTAACTGAGCAGCGTGCTGGGATGCTCAGCTACCTGAGCAGTGTGCTCTGATGGTCAGCTAACTGAGCAGCGTGCTCTGATGCTCAGCTAACTGAGCAGTGTGCTCTGATGGTCAGCTAACTGAGCAGCGTGCTGGGATGCTCAGCTACCTGAGCAGTGTGCTCTGATGGTCAGCTAACTGAGCAGCGTGCTGGGATGCTCAGCTAACTGAGCAGCGTGCTGGGATGCTCAGCTAACTGAGCAGCGTGCTGGGATGCTCAGCTAACTGAGCAGCGTGCTGGGATGCTCAGCTACCTGAGCAGTGTGCTCTGATGGTCAGCTAACTGAGCAGCGTGCTCTGATGCTCAGCTAACTGAGCAGCGTGCTCTGATGCTCAGCTAACTGAGCAGCGTGCTCTGATGCTCAGCTAACTGAGCAGCGTGCTCTGATGCTCAGCTAACTGAGCAGTGTGCTGGGATGCTCAGCTAACTGAGCAGTGTGCTGGGATGCTCAGCTAACTGAGCAGCGTGCTCTGATGCTCAGCTAACTGAGCAGTGTGCTCTGATGCTCGGCTAACTGAGCAGCGTGCTGGGATGCTCAGCTAACTGAGCAGCGTGCTCTGATGCTCAGCTAACTGAGCAGTGTGCTGGGATGCTGAGTTTGGGAAAGGCGCAGAATGATGTGGAAGAATAGCCGGGCGGGTACATGGTGGAGGCGGAGCTACTGCCTGCAGAGCTGGTGGTGTCTCTGCCTCTTAATCTGGCAGCAGCAGATACCAAAGTGGAAAGGGGTGGCAACTTCCATAAATAAAGCAGAACATGATGTGTATTTTTAGGAAAGTTTATTTCAATTATAAGTGCAGAAATATATATACAATAAATATAAATATTCATATATATATATATATATTTATTCACATATAGCCTGTGGGCTGGGTGTGCTATATACATTTCAAAAATAAATAAACAAGTAAGAGTATTAGGCCAGAAAATGTATTATAAAGTGAAGGACCACAAAAGTTATTAGCATATCATTAATGATATATTACATACACGTATATATGGACTATTTGATGCATATTTGCACAGGAGAACATGGGGTGACATATATGACATTCACACATTTCCACCTGCTAACTTATACTTCTTTCATAAACTCTGGAGCATATATGTAGATGCCCCTGCGCAGCTCTGGGATACCCTTGAACAAACGTTTGCATATCACCACCTCTGAGATGCTCCAAGCATATCCAGGTGTGACATTCTTTCTTTCATTCTGAATGTATGTTTTTATTTCTTAACATGATACATGACACTCTACTTCGAAAGGGCTTTGGTGGCTGGGCGGAGGGCGACAAAATCTCCTTTGACAAGAAAGTGATGTATTCTACTCTACGCCACTTTCTTCCTGTGCATACCCTGAATAAAGATGGATTCATTCAAATTCTGTGTAACCCCGAGGCTTCTAAAATACAACGAAGGACAGTAGCGATGCTCTCTTACGGTGCATGTGTAAGACAGTGCTTGAAGAGGAAGCCATTGCCGCACCTTAAGATTAGGGTCATGTGGTCACATTTTCGTAGTCGTGTGACAAAGCTTCCTGCAGTATGCTGGAAGGCTTTCAGAGGTGTCGAGTGAGTAGAGCTTTGCCCCCGTCCAGTTGGAAGAGGACCTGGGCTTGGAGGAGTGTTCTGAAATTCGGGCAGTGATGAAGGGCTAGCTTTGTAGAGGAGGGCAAGCTTGTGCCATGCAGTTTGGATCTTCTTGGCAATGTGCATTTTGAGTGAGAGATCCCAGTCCACAGTAGAGCTGAGAGGTGTTGCTCTGGGTGCCAGTGGCATGAATCCATTGAACTTTATTCCTGGATTTGGGGATGCTTCTTGGCATTTGCTAGAAGAAATTATTTGGTCTTTGTCGTGTTGAGCTTCAGGTTGCAGCTTGATATCCACGCTTGGGGCAGTGCTTGAATAGATGGATGTCCTGGATGCAAGTTATCTTCAGGCGGAGTTGCGTGTCATCTGCATATTGGTGTATCTTGACATCTGTGCTTTAGGGTTGTGTTTAAAGTAGAAACGTCAGTGTACAAATAAATATAGTCCATGTTAAACTGTGTGTACTCTGTCCCCCCTTCTGCTTGAATTATTTTGGTGCATAAGATACAGGCAACCGCAGAATGAATAACCCAACTAAAATGAAGGGGGTGAAGGGCAGCAAAGTTCCCTATAATGTGAATTGTTGCTTCCCTTTCTACCAAAAGCAGCCATCTTTCCTCTGAGGGCTAAAATTGCCATGATGTGGATAAAGGGAATTATTTGATTGGGCCTCCACTTTGCCACTGCAGTGTGATGCAGAGTGTCCCTTGTGGACACAAACAGAAGGGTACCTGTACTCCCAGCAACCCTTCAGGCAAACAATATAGTTATACACAAGAACATGGATCTGGGGCCGTGAGGTTGGATTAAATACTCTATTACCAATTGTTCACACAACATTTATTCCCAAAAATATTTTAACTAATTCCATTAAAACAACATGGATACTGTACAACGAGTCAATTTATATCAGCAACACCTCATTTCGCCCACTTTTCATACACACTCGTATCTTCACACACTCTTCACCATCTTTTCTGGCTATGCAAAAGAAAGAACAGTTTACAATACAGTCTCCTTTGCCACCTCTTCACCTATTCTTTATTATACTATCGGCACCATTTTTCTTGCCGAGGTATGCCTTATAGGGCCACTACAGTTTCTTTGTGGCCTCTGTCGACATACGTTTCGGTCTCTTGAGGGCACCCCACTATCGCCCACAATTCAAACGATCTTGTCGGGGGGAAATTCTCCCGGGGCCAGCTGGGCCGTCCGCGGACCTCCGGGCAGGGAGGACCCAACTCCTCCCGTATATCCCAAAGAGATAGAGTATGAGACACACGCAAGAAGCAAGGTGATTCTGCTGTTTATTAAACAAAACGGCAGGGATGGCCAAGGATCGTACGCGTCCGTCCTGACACTCTCTCAGCAGCGTGGGGCTCGCAGGCCCTTTTTACCTTAGCGTGACGCGCTACTTGCGTCACCTTAGCAAAATTAGCAAAAAACCTATCGCCACTCTGGATTGGTTCCCCGAGTGGTAGGGTTAGTATAGCATACATATAGAAGACTTGGTTATTGGTTATGGGTCAGTCAGGTGGTATACTTGGGTTGTCCCTTCAGTTTGATACATAAAAATTGTTACATGAAGACCCCTGAGGATTGGTCAATGTTAATGGCGTCAGTGATAAGGGTCCCATGTTCTGATTGGTTCACCCGCGAGCCCCCCATTCTGGGACCATCGCTGTTCCCAGCTCGCGGTGCACCTGTCATTTGCAACAATGTTTCACTATGGGTATGTGCAGACAATGTGAGGATTTATTCATAAGCAGGAAGGCCGACTACTCCCACCGTCGCAGATGTCCGTTGAGTCGCTTAATTGTATCTGCCTGTGTCTTGAGACGGGGGGATCCAGACGCCTTCTTCCTCCTGGGCTTGGCACCCTATCAAGTTCGGCTTGGTCACGTGAGGTGGGGACCGTGGTTGAGGCAGAATTCTGCACAATTAATATTGCATTTCTCACTGTGTGCCTGGCTTATCTTGCAGGTGCGACCTTGGCGTCGGCTTGCGGAATGAGAGTTTGCAACGTTGTGCCCTTGACTGTCTGCTTTCGCTGGGCTCATTCTGCAGGGTCAGCAACCGAACCCTTGCTCATTTAATGTTCATGGAGGCTTTTGCTTGCGGCCTACTTGGGCCTGGTGCATAGGTGGAACCATTTGATGCAGAGCGCTTTAGGTTATGGTATCCTATTGCTCTATCCCCAGTATCGTGTCTTCGTTATATTTCTCATTATGGTACATGGTTTTAGAAGAAGCGTGAGCAAGCCTCTTTAGATAAGTTCATTATGCGTCTTGCGTTTCTGCATTTGAGAAGCCTATGTTAAAAATAATAAAGATGCACGTCCGTGGGTGTGCCCGTCGCCTACGTCATAGCACTGAGTATGTTCTTCGTGTGGATTGATGTGGGAGTGTCCGGTGTGTATGTTGCACGAGTGTGCTGACCGTTAGCTAGGTCGTCATGGCATCTCTAACGATGTGTTGATTTGGTGCTAGATGGTCTAGTCGAGTTCATCCATGCCGCAGGTGTCGGCGTGTGCAGGGCAGGCTGGTGGGCATGCGGGTGGGCATGCGAGTGGGCATATCCGTATGTTCTTGTACCAGGGTATTTGGTCGTCTGGGAGATGGGCAAACTCCTCTCGTGGCGGGTGTTTAGGCCGTGATCCTCTAGGCCATGGTTGAGAGGGGATTGGTGGGAGCCTTTTATTCGCTTTTCCCACTTCAATCTTCTTAAGGACAACACACAAACAAGCGATTCAATTTGCGCTTCTGCCAAAATATAGGTGGAATATGTCTTAAATAAAACCTAAAGTGGCAGTGGACAAAAGCCTGCCTGGCCCATATGAATACACCCCACACGGTGAAGCCAAAGATTGAACTGCTCAGCTTAACATTTAGATGGGTCACACCTCCAGTGATTTGCTTCTCTTTGTGAAACTAAATATCCTCTGAATTTGGCTGAAAGATTGAGCTAATGGGGCATAGGAAGGCCTATTGGATAACCAGAGTTGTCGTCTGAGAGGAATGGGGGAGGGGCACAGCACAATTGGTAACCTGCATGCAACACATCCAGTCCCTGGTGAGAAACTGATGCAGGCTTGTCTGAAATGCTGGGAACTGGACTCCTGTCACATCACCTCGAGAAGGTGTCCTGTTTGATTCCCAGCACATGTAGCTTACCAACACTGACCCCTTGGCTTCACTTTTTCCCCTCTATATTCTGAGGGGATTTGGAAGCAGAGCAACAGTTCATGCATGCAGCGGGCTATTGAAGCCGGCGTGCACAGCGCAAAGACACCACAGATAGTTAGCATGCAGGGCACTTTGAGGATCATTGGATATTGAGTGATCACTCATGGCGCCACTCGCAACTGTCTTTTTAAAACTGTCCTCCAACCCTCCAAAATGTTTGAGGTTAGCTCCACTCCTGTCTACAACCAACAAACATTACTTTTTGGTTAATCATGTGATCAAGTATTTGATACGTACATTACGTCAAGTCACACTACCTCAAGGGCCCCAACTTTGATCAGAACGCTTGTAATTTTCTTGCACGATGCACTACCTTAAATTCTACATGGTTTATGATTCGAGAACGCATGTTGATCTCTCTTTAAAAGGGCACCCTCCTCCAGGTTCCCTTAATATGCATCCTGACTTTTAAGCTGGAACCCAAGTTGGGAATTCTGATGCTCCCTTTCTTGGTTACTTCTTTTACGCTGCTTGACTCCGCCTTTGGATCCATTAAGAGTTGCAGCTGCCAGTCCGGGGAACATTTTAGCAACACATTATGCTTAGGACAAGCACTTCTATTTATCATCGCCGAAAGCAATAAGGAGGCAGCACACCTGATCTTTGAGGTGTGTTAGCAATAGATTTAGTAAAATGTATGTATATCATAATGTACAACAATCAACCCAAGCGATCAGCTGGAGTGCTATTGGTAACTCCATAATTCCATGGACTTTCAAAATACCATGTCCAACCACCAAACCTTCCTGGACATACTTTCTGATACCTGCAAATAAGCCAAACTGGCCAGCTTGTCACAGGTGCGAGGTGTGGGGATACATTACCATAACCTATTTATATTTTTCTTGGAAACTGTGAGACTGCACTCTTGACCTATCTTGCGTTAGGCATGCAAACGGGCATGGGGGTGATGCCACCTCACTTTACCAAATTTATTTCAAGATTCACAGGTGTGTGCGCTTGTTTGCAAGACCTTTTTTTATTGATATGATATGATATGATATGGCATTTATAACGCGCCTATACACAAGTGTTTGAAGGCGAGGCAAGGGAAGGGGAACAGAGGGAGGACAGAGACAACAATCCTACTAGGCCAGGAGACATTGAGTTCGCGCATGAAACCAGAAAGAACACATAAATTAAACTGGATGAGGTGGGTGATTTTCCAAAGGAAACCAGGTAGCAATGGCCCAACACCATTGCCTATTGTTATATCTCCCCTGCACTAACCCCGGTTTGTCCTCCAGACTCGCCCCTTTTGCCCTTGTCCAATCCTGGATCAAGAACATTTCCTGGGCAATTTTTGGATTTGGCACTTGACCTCCACTTGTGCTCAGGTGGTAGTGGCAGGTTCCAAACCCTCCCTTCGTCCAGTTTATCCTTCCTCTGCGCTGTTATGCTCCCACCCTAGGGTGGGCAGGCTCATATTTTTTCTTCTTCGTATCTTGCAAAAGTTAGAAAATGGATTAATGTCGCTACATTTCACAAAAGCAACAATTGTGCATAAACAGTTGTTAGGCTTATTTGATCATAACCGTGACCAGTGAGGCCTCCACGGAGGGTTCCTTACAAGCAAATGTAATCAGCGCGCAGAAGAAGGGCCAGCCTGCGAGTGCGAGTGTCCAACCCATCCAACATTTCTAATGTAGGGTGTTTACCCGGCAATTGCCCCCCTGCACCCATGAGGGTTGATGGGTCGCCCAGCTTTCCTCTCCATTGCGTCCGGTGTACGCATTCCTACATGAGGAGATGTAAGTGGCGTGTCACTTGAAAATCAGTGTTTTTAGATTTCCACCCTGCATGAAAACGGCACACTGAAAGTTTGCTTTCATCCCGGACATTGCTAGGCAGGTAGAGGTCAGAGAAGATCCGGCAGTGCGCTTTCCATTGAGTCTGGCCTCCACCATGGCAGGCTGGAGATGGGGGGAGGTGCCTCAGAGGGAGTACATCGCAGAGTTCCTCCCTTTCTGAACAATGCAATTTCCACATACCCCTGCGCCAACATAGCACACACACCTTGCATTAATTCAAAACGTCAGGTCATAAAGTGGGCCAGGGCTCAGCCCTGGAAGTCTCCAAAAAAAATCCCCTTGAGCTGGGGCCCTAGCCAGTCCTCCCCTGAACTGTCGTTCCCAATCTAATTTCCTAGTGCAGCAAATCAAACAATGTGTGACATTACTGCTCCTTACCAATAGATGGCACTACCAGCCATCGTTGAAATCACAACCTCGGTAACAGACATTTGGAATCATGTTATTTTTGTTGTATGCTGAATGGAAGAGAAAGTATTACAGTGAGCACATGTTTTGATGTTTGCAATATTATTCAGAAGTCTTGTCGGTATGATGATTTAATAAAATGAATGCGTAAAAATCAAGAAAAACCTTGAAGCGAACTGATGGTCTGGAATGTGCATTAACTCCCACACCTACTTTAAGAAACTGCTAAAAACTTGGCTATTTAACACATTTTAACCTAACCACATCATAAGATTTAAAGTACTTACTCTCAAGCTTATGTCTGATGTATATGATCTACTGTAACTGTAATGGATAACTCTGCCTACCTATCTTACTGTAACCACATTGCCTTTGTCCTTGCACTATCACCTGATGCTTGTGTCCTGTAACCAGAAAGCTATACTACAACACTTCAACCTACGCCGTGATAACACCGGGTTTGGGCGTAAAATCAAATGCAATAAATAAATAAATAAAATAAAACTCATTTTGATTTGACTTTGATTTTATATTTGAATATCTTTCAAATGCACAATTATATTTAACACACCTAACAAAATGGATTTTATTTCCTTTCATTCCATGCACGAATACTGGCTCTATATTTTGTCTCTAATTAGATGGGCTCCTCCTCTTTCAACCCACCTCTTCAACTAATTGTTTCTCCTTGCCTTGCTTCCTTGATGCTCACTGCATCTGCTCCATTGTAACTCGCACCTAGACGCTCGTGGGCTATGAGCGCTTGTATAAATGTTTAAATAAATAAATAAAGGTTCCTCAAATACTTGTGATTTTGAGGCCGTGCAGGGCACTTCTTAGTCCCCGCACCATTGCTTCATGACGCTTTAAGCCCCTCCCCCCCGCCCCTCCGCCCCCCTCCAGTGCTGCTCATTGGGCCGGCTCTCCGCCGGATCTGAGATCCGGCACCAGACATGGAGCCGGATCTCGGGATCCGGCCAGAGTCAGCCGCCCAAGCCCATGAACGCTCTGGAATACTTAAAAAAACAAAAAAAGAAAAAAAAAGTGCCCGCGACAGCAGCATTGCCTTTTACTGCGGCTTTGGCACTGGTGCGTAATACACAATTTGTTTTTTTTAAAGGATTCCAGCATTGCTGGAAGTCCACTACAGCCTGGCTCCCTATAGACCACGCCCCCTCGGGCACCGCCTCCCCGTAACTCCTCCCCACCCCGGCCCTCGTGTTGCGGGATCCCCCACCACATATTTTTTCTATTTCCACCACTGCCCCCCCCTTTTCAATTCCTAACCCTATTAAAGCGCTAGAAGACCGCACTGTCGAACGCTGTTGCGCATGGAGTGCTTTATTTCATGGACATGCGCTGATGCAAACGTGTGCATTTTCCACACTTGCACCTGCAGTACGCACAAGCCAGTCGCCAGAGTTTGTGCAGAGCCACCTATGGATACAGACAATTGAGCCTTTCATCACTTTCAGATCGTCAGTGTCAGAATTCTTACCGCTTAATCATTGGGAGAGAAAATACACTACACCTGTGTCTCGAAAACATTATAATTCCGGAAATTTGAAATCAAAAAGAGTGCCTCAGGGGATTTGCAAGTTTTCGGTGCTAGTACGCGTTGTCACCTGATTTTCCCGAGATGATTATGCGAGTACACGCCAGCATAACATGCCTTTTAGTGTTTCCTCCGCTTTGATCTGTGCGCGTGTACTGTAAAGGGTTTCCCCTCCACTTCCCTTCAACATCTGCCGCCCAGAGGTGATCTCATTTGCCAGGAAGGGATTCTTCACGGCCTTTAATATTAATAGGGCTGGAGAGAACCTCTCTGAGGCCTGTTAGTGAATTTATATGGAAATAGCACTTACAGTTTGCACGTTAGGGGCCCTTTTCCCCAATCCTGGAAGATGACTGATTTTATCACACTTAACCTATTGATCTGAAATAACAATGTTCAGTGCGTTGCGTGGACAGCGCTGCCTACTGCGGACCATATGTTATGCAGTTCACTGTGCTCAGTCATCGATTCGTGTTTGATTAACAATGTGTTGTGGTGAAAAATGTGATATATTCTCAATTATGAAAAATGCATAGCTACTACTGGAGAGCGGGAATCACAGGCTACCATATTAGCTACTACTGGAGAGTGAGGATCACAGGCTACCTTATTAGCTACTACTGGAGAGCGGGAATCACAGGCTACCATATTAGCTACTACTCGAGAGTGTGGATCACAGGCTACCTTATTAGCTACTACTGGAGAGCGGGGATCACAGGCTACCTTATTAGCTACCACTGGAGAGCGGGGATCACAGGCTACCTTATTAGCTACTTCTGGAGAGCAGAAATCACAGGTAACCTTATTAGCTACTACTGGAGAGCGGGGATCACAGGCTACCTCATTAGCTACAACTGGAGAGCAGGGATCACAGGCTACCTTATTAGCTACTACTGGAGAGCGGGGATCACAGACTACCTCATTAGCTACTACTGGAGAGCGGGAATCACAGGCTACCTTATTAGCTACTGCTGGAGAGCGGGGATCACAGGCTACCTCATTAGCTACTACTGGAGAGCGAGGATCACAGGCTACCTCATTAGCTACCACTGGAGAGCAGGGATCACAGGCTACCTTATTAGCTACTACTGCAGACCGGGAATCACAGGCTACCTTATTAGCTACTACTGGAGAGCAGGGATCACAGGCTACCTCATTAGCTACTACTGGAGAGCAGGGATCACAGGCTACCTTATTAGCTACTACTTGAGAGCGGGAATCACAGGCTACCTCATTAGCTACTACTGGAGAGTGGGGATCACAGGCTACCTCATTAGCTACTACTGCAGAGCGGGAATCACAGGCTACCTCATTAGCTACTACTGGAGAGCGAGGATCACAGGCTACCTCATTAGCTACTACTAGAGAGCGAGGATCACAGGCTACCTCATTAGCTACTACTGAAGAGCGGGGATCACAGGCTACCTCATTAGCTACTACTGCAGAGCGGGAATCACAGGCTACATTATTAGCTACTACTGGAGAGCATGGATCACAGGCTACCTCACTAGCTACTACGGAGAACAGGGATCACAGGCTACCTTATTAGCTACTACTGGAGAGCGGGGATCACAGGCTACCTCATTAGCTACCACTGGAGAGCAGGGATCACAGGCTACCACATTAGCTACTACTAGAGAGCGGGGATCACAGGCTACCTCATTAGCTACTACTGGAGAGCGGGGATCACAGGCTACCTCATTAGCTACTACTGGGGGGAGGCAAACACTTGATACTTCATTAGCCACTTCTGGGAGGAGGCGATCACTTGATACTTCATTAGGTACTACTAGGGAGAGGGGATCGCTTGCTACCTCATTAGCTTCTGCTGGGGGTAGGTGATCACTTGAGGGGATCACTTGATATTTCATTAGCTACTACAGGGGAGAGGGGATCCCTTGCTACCTCGTTAGCTACTGCTGGGGGGAGGTGATCACTTGAGGGGATCACTTGATATTTCATTAGCTACTACAGGGGAGAGGGGATCCCTTGCTACCTCGTTAGCTACTGCTGGGGGGAGGTGATCACTTGAGGGGATCACTTGATATTTCATTAGCTACTACAGGGGAGAGGGGATCCCTTGCTACCTCATTAGCTATTGCTGGGGGTAGGGGATCACTTGAGGGGATCACTTGATATTTCATTAGCTACTACAGGGGAGAGGGGATCCCTTGCTACCTCATTAGCTACTGCTGGGGGTAGGTGATCACTTGAGGGGATCACTTGATATTTCATTAGCTACTACAGGGGAGAGGGGATCCCTTGCTACCTCATTAGCTACTGCTGGGGGTAGGTGATCACTTGAGGGGATCACTTGATATTTCATTAGCTACTACAGGGGAGAGGGGATATCTTGATACCTCATTAGCTACTGCTGGGGGTAGGTGATCACTTGAGGGGATCACTTGATATTTCATTAGCTACTACAGGGGAGAGGGGATCCCTTGCTACCTCATTAGCTACTGTTGGGGGTAGGTGATCACTTGAGGGGATCACTTGATATTTCATTAGCTACTACAGGGGAGAGGGGATCCCTTGCTACCTCATTAGCTACTGCTGGGGGTAGGTGATCACTTGAGGGGATCACTTGATATTTCATTAGCTACTACAGGGGAGAGGGGATCCCTTGATACCTCATTAGCTACTGCTGGGGGTAGGTGATCACTTGAGGGGATCACTTGATATTTCATTAGCTACTACAGGGGAGAGGGGATCCCTTGCTACCTCATTAGCTACTGCTGGGGGTAGGTGATCACTTGAGGGGATCACTTGATATTTCATTAGCTACTACAGGGGAGAGGGGATCCCTTGCTACCTCATTAGCTACTGCTGGGGGTAGGGGATCATTTGATACTGCATTTGCTACTGCTGGGGGTAGTGGACCACTTGATACTTCATTGGCTACTACTAGGGAGAGGGGATCCCTTGCTACCTCATTAGCTAGTACTGGGGCAGGGGATCACTTGATACTTCATTAGCTCCTATGGTATCCGTAGAAATAACCTAATACAAAAAAACGTGGAAGAAATGACCGAATTTCTTGTACCGAATGATTTCCAAATATTTGTACTTTTTAATTAAAATATAGTTGTGGGGTGGGGTAAGGGTATTAGTTGAGGTTGGAAGTGAGTGGTGTATGCAGGGGGTCCCCCCTCATAATTAACAAAAAAAGTGCAAAAAGTAAAAAGTGATTTTTGTTTTTAGGTAAAAGAAATTCGGTAATTTCTCCATTCGTTTTTTCCCGTTTTTTTAATGGACATCTGCTCCTACTGGGGGGAGGGTATCCCTTGCTACCTCATTAGCTACTACTCGGGGGAGGGGGGTCAGATGCTGGACTAAAGAAATCCCCAGGATAGATGTTAACCTACCACATCAACTACGTCAACAGGAACTACTCTTCGAGATGAACTGGGCACAGCAAACATGAGGAGACTCAAGCTTAGAGACCATGACTTATGCTGGAGATTCAATATGGTGACCGGCACATACCCTCACCCACTTAATAGTTGTGAGAATGTCACGGAATTCTACAAAGATGTCATCGAAACAATCAACCTGATACAGAATACACGACTTTCATTGGGCGCTTTCATGGCCATATTTAACGTCCTGTCGACCTCACACAGGAGACTGTCATGTGTGGAGTCTTGGTGGATAAAGATGGCCCTTTCCCTAGGCCAAACTCAAACATTGGACACACCCACCCCGTGAAAATTAATTTGTGACAAGACAGCCACAATGAAAAGCGTCACCACGAGACTTCAAGGCCGGGAGGACGTATTTCATGGTGCTCAGATTGTGAGGGCATAGGCACTGCAGGGTATGGTGACATGGCTGGGATGCTCACGGGATCCGCTTGGTAAATGTTGCATCTTAGAGAGGAATCTCAGGGGCTAAATACTAGCTGGGTGCCACTAATTCCATGCCCAGCCACGCCATCTGGTCGTGGGTATTAGTGTGACATCATGCAAATTCTCTGCAGCGAGGTGTGTATGTGTGAAAGGATGCACTGCCTCAGATTCGGTCTCGTGGCCGTGGAGCAAGGGAAGAGTGGCGCTGATCCATTCAATACCACCGCAGCCGGACACGCTACCTCCCAGGGCCACCTCTCGCCTGAAGCAATAAATAGAGTATAAGTAGCACAGCCCACATGATCCGAATTCTTCCTATGAACAAGCCTAGTGCGTCATAGAAAGTGAATAACACCACAGCTGCCACTTGAGTTGGAAAGACCTCCCAGTAGAACCATAGAGCCCAGGCCATTGTGCAGCCCGGTTCTAGCGTTTACCAATCTGTGTTTGTGGGTCGAGTGATCAGGTGAACATGTGAGTGATCCTGTGAGCATGCGAGCGATCCGGTGAACATGTGAGTGATCCTGTGAGCATGTGAGTGATCCGCTGAACATCTTGTGAGCATGCAAGTGATCCGGTGAACACGTGAGTGATCCTGTATGCATGCGTGTAATCCATTGAACATGTGAGTGATCCTCTGAGCATGTGAGTGATCCTGTGAGCATGCGCGTGATCCAGTTGATGCTTTCTCGAAGGGGACGAATGAGGCAGGCACTGCTACATGAGGCGTTGAGGCATCGCCAGGCTACAACTAAAAATTCGATTGATGTTCCTCAGAAAAGAGCACTGCAATCTACCTCCCTCATAAAGGTAAATTCAGCCCTCAAGAACATAAAGGTGAATTCAGCCCTCAAGAACATAAAGGTAAATTCAGCCCTCAAGAACATAAAGGTGAATCCTCAAGAAGGATGGTCAAAACGGAGAACAGATAAAGAGTCTACAAAGAAAGCCATGAATAGTGTCAACCTTTAAAACTAGCACATGTATGAATACAGTTCCTCCTGAAATGCTGATGTTTTCGGTTGTCTGGATGTCATGTATGCACCCATAAGTGACTTCCTTCCTTCAATCCTTCCTCCGTCTCTTATACCTGCAGAGATTGCTGGCCCAAGAGCAATAGCGATTAGTGAGCAGTTAAGTGGTTATTGATAAGATAATTTGTTCAAGTGTTAAACAAAATCCAAGCTTTCTGCACCACAGCCTTTTCAAAGCACAAATCATTTTACCGACAGAGTGGTCAGGACTTCTAATGATCCATAACCATTGAGCTCCGCTTTGTGTCTAATTGTGTGATCTGAGGTATATTGTTTTGGCTAGTTTTCCAGGGAAGTAGTTCAACGTGAAAGGGGCTGGTGCAACGTTTCTTTTGCCGGTCTTGGAGACTAGTCCATTGAAAGGATAAAGTGGAACCTTGGCATATGCTGCGTCAAGTTTTGTAGTTTTATTCATATTCAGTGTAAAGTGCTTTGTTGATTATACGCGTCATATGAAACACTGGTATCATTTCTCAAACGTCATCTCAGTAGATGAAACGATTGACATCAGGCATCCTTTGGAGCCCAGACGAGACCACAATGAAGTATACATCACATGACCTTGACTCTGTGGCTTCACAAAAAGTGACATCCAACGACTTTCACCTTGATGAAGTTGACAAAACAGAAGAATAACGCTAAATTCTAAAGAAGTGTAACACGAGCTATGCACATATTTTCGTAACACGAGCTATGCACATATTTTCATGTTGGAGCCAAATTTATTTCTTTGTTTCCCTCTTAATGCGCATGCGCTGCGTTCGTGGCTGTCTCTTCCCGAAGTACGGAAGGCTAACAGCTTTCATCTGCTTATTGGGAGTACCGCTTTTAGACCAGCCTTCTGCAGGCCGTGTCTATGTAGCTCACATTAAGCAGTGGCTGCTTTTGACCATGTAAAAGCAAGTCGAGACCCCTCAAGATCTTGGGACCAATTGGGGCACAAGTTGAAGTGCTATGGCGCGGACAGTCTACTCTGCCGACCTGTCTCACACAGCAGTTTCTGCAGTCCAGTATGGTTTCATCTTCCTCCTGATGAAGACGTTGTTTAACTTAACATTCTACGTCGAAACCGGTTGAGAAAAAAAACCAAAGGGATGTGATCTGTGTATTTTCATGTTGTGATCCACCTTTACAATAGATTGTCTTAATAATTTCTATTTTTTTTTGTATAAATTCTAAAATAATCATTGTTCTTAGGGGAGAAATCATGAATTGCACACCCCATATATATATAATTATTTTTCCTGTTTTTTAACAACTTGTATGAATGTCACTGACTGCTGAGGTGTGTTTGAATGTCACACTATGAATGGAAAGTCTGTGTGAGTTTTATTAGCCTTTTTTAGGTAAAATAATGCTGCTGCTTTGCTGTGTTTGTCTAACTGTGTAGTGTTTAATAAACTGTGATTAATTCACTTTCTTTTAATTTATTTATCAATAAAAAATAAAAAATTATGATATACCTTTGTAAACATTTTTCTCTGGACAATTTTTCTGGTATTGCACATATTTTCATAGACTTTTCTTCTGCTAAATGCATTTGCAGCATTCTTTCCTATGAATATTTCTGACTAAGCATGATTATAGTGTTTTAAAAAAAGAGCCCACAAAAGCTGAAAGTGTATGGATAAGGGTCGCAAAGGGGTGCTTGCAGGCTGTGTGGTCTCGCCTAAGTGATGCCCCTACCACGAGTCACTGTGGTGCAAAACGGACGCCTAACAGTTCCTTAGTAGTTCATACAGGATGAGGCTGATTCACGAAAACACACCTACCTCTGCCCTCCCCTTGATGATGACGACTCAGGGGGCACACTGCATGAAAGGTGCAAGTCTCCGAAACACAGAGGTACTACGAAAAACAATGGCGTTAGCAAGTGGCTGCGGCCCCTAAACGATGGCCATGCTTCCCAACCCATGCCATTTAGATTACAGCAATACAGGATTCTTTTTTTTCTCTTCTATTGTGAATTGGTTATAAATATACAATCTTTTAGCACATGCAAAGAACATGCTACATAAATACAATTTCAACATGATTAAGCTGTGATAAGATAATAACATTCCGATGGATCAATAATAAAAAGAAAACCATTACCAAAAGCGCAGTACGTACATTGTCAAAATTGCCAAAGTAGATTAAAAACAGATTCAAACTAGTATTGATTATGAAGTTAAGACTATACTAAGGAAAAGAACAGTGCTAAAATAAAAGATAAAATGCATACAATAGCAATTAGTCCCCAATAGATTTCTCAGGTTGAAACAATTAAATTAAGGGCAACTTTCCAAACGTGATAGGTAGCCGCAGATATGACAATTGATTGTCTCGGGAGGATAGGTCAGGGGCAACGCGCTTGCCTTGGAAGCAAGATGTCGCGGAGCAACACAGGTTAGATCCCCGCGGCTGCGCTTAGAAACATCTGGATATTAAGCATGTTATAAATAACCAATTATATATATTCGGCCCCAAAGATGCTGCTCCAGAACGGCTCAGTTTCAATAAATTTGATATTGGGTACAAAGCTGGAATAAGTCTTCAGATAATATGGCATCAATAGAGGGCAATTGGCGAGGCGGTGGCGTGCAGTTTCAATGGTCGCAGTACAGAGACAACAGGTTCTCTCCTCTCAAGGTAAATTTAATGCTGGATTCAGGTGAAGCTTTGCTATGTTATGCCACCAGGTGGGTCTTAGAGAGTAAGAGAAAGAATTCAGTATCCAAATGATAAGCCACAGTCATAACAGCAGAGCCTTCCGTTGACGACACGCACATGGAATGGATTGACTCAACACTGAAGTCCTGCAAAATCTATAATAATGGGGCCTGCAAAATAGACCTTTGAATGCAATCAAAATACAAGAAGCAGCATCACGTGTTGGAATCCTTTGGAGATGTGCTTAATGACGGAAAAAGTGTATCTGTCTCTAACATATTCATCTACATTCTGAAGGACTCATCCCTCAAGGGATTAAATACATTCCTCTGAAACTCAATATTTCTCCAGTCTCCTCCCATAAGAGGATTGCTCCAGCAATGGCATCCACCCTCGGTTTGCAGATGTCTGGGATGCCGTGTCCCAAATGAGCCCGGGGAATAGGCAGCGCTTGTCACGGCGCCAGGGGGTTATCCTGATTTTACGGGTCCGATTCCTAGGATGTGAATGATGTTATGACTGGAACTTCAGAATGAAGACATTTGCCACGGTACTCGCGAGGGATCTCTTATCTGGAAGATGATTCACTGGATGAGCGCAAGTTTAAGCTTATTCAGTAGTGCACATGGACAGGCGGCGTAGAGACGGGTTTCCCATTCAATGATTGGAGCCGTCTGACTTCCAAATGAACCAAATAGTGTGCAGGAACAAGATCCACTGGGAATCCAATTAGCTCTAATTTGAAATCAGAAGTGATTGCCCATAAAAGCAATAACATTTGAAGACCATTCATTCATTATAGAAGACAAACGAAGCACATGGTGGACATGCACAATTAAGTTGTCCATATGGTTTAGAGACAACGTAAGGTGTGATACTTCAATATAATGTGATTGAATGAGAAGTGCAAATTACTTTTGGTGATGTAATGAAATGGGAGCCTTGTATATCACACACATTGCTTGATTCTCACGTGACTTAGATATACTTGTGTGTGAAAAGTTGTTCAGTGGCAGAGGAGTAAGGCAAAATGAGTGTTGGGAACCCACTAATGGATCTGTGAGAGTCTGCTCAAAGCATTTGCATTTAGGTGCATTGCTGAGGTCTGGATAATTTGAAGGCCTCTGCAGTGTTTCCCAACATGCCCTGCACCTTTCCCCTCACTCATGGATGACAACCATAATCAATCGTGAAAGTGAATGGTTAACTCTTAATCAGTTTCAGAATGAGTATATGGGCCTCATTAGGAGTTTGGAGGTAACCATAGAGCTAATAGCGCCATGGCTGCCTCCAAACCCTTACCAACTCCGCCCTGGTGAATGGAGCTATTACCGCCCCATTCCAAGGTTGGCAGGGGCAGTAATTCCCCATTCACCAGGGCCCTTCCCCCATAGGGCTCAATGGGAATGGGGAAGGCGCTAATAACGGTACCGCAAATTGTGGTACCGTTATTAGCTCCAAAGTCCTTTTCCGGGTCCCATCCTTAACGGCTGGAAAAACCAGGCGTTAAGGGAGGACCCGCAAAGGGAACTTGTAGTAGGGCGGTAAGGGATTACGGGCACCGGTGCCCTTACCGGTGCCGGTAATCCCTTACCGCCCACCTCGTAATGAGGCCCTATGTCTTGTAGAAAAATTGGCCTTTTCCTTTGTGCCATGGTCCACTCTAGGAGTCTGCAATCTTTGCAACTACAGATGTTTTGAACTACAATCCCCATCAACCAGAGCAAACATATTCAATGGTGAGGCATCATGGCAGTCGTAGTCCCAAAGATCAGGATAGCAACAGGAAAGCTGGTGGTATACACAATCCATTACGGGATCTACATAGGAGCTCTTAGAATACTTATTGCGACAGTATGTGAATTCCCCACAACACAGGTCGTTGATATCACGAACGAGGCAACCATCCAAGAAATGCAGATTCTTAAGGTTCATTACAGAGCAGCAAGAGAGGGCTTCCTTGATGGGCATGAGGCCAAATTTAAAGTTTATTTAATGTTTGCAGGACAAGTGCACTGGAAACACGGGGAGTTTCAATTAGGGTATCAGGTAATAATATCCCTATATATATGGTCGCCGTGTATAATGTTGCCGGGAAAATGTTGTGGCAACATTATATAGGTGACCATATATATATAGGGACACGGGTTGCGGGGGTGTCTCCCACTCCCCAGGAAAAATAAAAAAGGGTTTAGGGGTTGCAGGGGTTTCCCCCGGATGTTCCATGTAATAATGTCCCCACAAAAAACGGAAATTTTTCGGCCATTTGTTTGCATGGCGATATTTTTGAGGGGACATTATTACATGGAACCTTCAATTAGCCAGTCACTGTTTCAGATAACACTGTACGTTCTTTGGATTTTACAGGCATTGAAGGTCTGCTGTTCCTCGATGCTCAAAAAAATTTGATCTCAGACACTTCCCCAATTTCTCAATGCCCTTTTATTTGTGTTTCTCATGCAAATCAACAGTCTATGTCACTCCTTGATTGGACACCTGTATCTTACACTATCAACAAGGATGCAAAATAATGCCAGAAATGCTGTTCTAGTGACATACTGGCTCGACCATGACTTCCTTCCATTTAAACTGCTGTACACATACTACATAGGAATGTATGTGTCAGCAAGTTAGCTCAATCGGTTGACTGCCTGCTACAGAGGCCTGTGTGGAATCAAAATGTCAGAAAAATGTGCACTAGTGAGCTGGGTAACTATGATGCTAATTGACTTTGTTTTGTAGTATATATTGAGGCAATATATTTGTTATAATCTATTGTGAACTTGTTATGTATCGCATTTCCCAATGGATGTGCAGGTCAAACAGGTGATCAATCTAAAAGACATGATTTCTTCTTTATCCGATACCATTTACCAGTTCCTTTTAAAAACAACCCACTGTGTGTGTTTCAAGGAGAGATACAATTACGCCATACCCTGAAGAAGCCACACCATGTGCCGAAACGCTTGCTGGATACCATCCATCGGAGTTTATAATATCCATACTTTCCACACCAGTTGTTGATTTTAGCAGCATTGTTTCATATTTGAGAAGACTCCCATGGTCTGCTTTGCAACCTTGCCGCCAGTAAGGTTTATAGTGCATCATAGGATCGAGCAACCCGCATGTACAGAAGCCATTGCTTGCTGGCAGTGAGATTGCCGTCACAATCCCCGCAGAATTTCATCTCCTTTCTGCTTGGTGGTCCCTGCTCCGCTTTTGCCAGCAGCTAATGAAATGACATTTGATGTTGTGAAGCGTGCTACCGTCTGAAAGCGATTCATCGTTTCTCAGCTGCAGTGTTTGCGCCATACTGAGTAAAATGATCCATTGGCCTATATTCCCATGCAGAGGAAGTGCAGCTAATATGTCGTTTTGACATTTGTGTGGCATTTGCACACAGGCTCTAGCTACTGAAGCACTCCAGTCTTTTCTGGTAGACAACAAACTGGACTTCCAAATATTGATTTGGAAAGAAAAATTAAAGATTGTTGTCATTTATGTAAACAGTAAAACAAAAGAGGCGATGGCTGCAAAGTTTAGATATAGTTTTAACCTCCGGCATGGTGCTGGGCAACCCTACAGACCATCATTTTTCTGCCTGCAAATCCATTCCAGAACAGGGACTGATCATATGTAAATTAGGCTTGGTCTAAGCCCAAAAGCGGCAGTCCAGCGCGAACTGCTTACTCATATCCCTTCTGCAGGAGATCACCACCTAACCCAGACATGTTTCGGCCTGATTGGGTGCAGCTGGCGTTTCCAGGCCCAGCGGGCATAAACATCCCACTTGGGGTGACTAAAGCAAAACAAAAGTGGTGATGGCTGGAAGGTTTACAGTTAATGACAACCTCTGGCATAGCTCTGGGCAATCCTCCAGGCTATCGTTCTGCAGCCTGCCAAGTCAATGCGGTGCCATACACCACAATGCAACATTACAGTGGACATAATTTTTCAAATGTCAATTGTTCACATTCAACAATATTTTCATTTTTAGTCAGACCATCCTTTGTGCATCCACTAATCCATGTAGCTTAGCGGGTGTAGAACTCCCCTCTGACATCTTTGTTCAACCTGCAGTAGTCAAGATTGACTGAGCCATTCTTTCATCCTTTGAAAGTAATTACATTGAGTACTGTTAAATTGGGTAACAGCTATTATTAGAGTGGTGAGAAGTGGTAGGAATCCATCATGAAGCACTATATGAAAATGTGGTGTTATAATATAATTTTCTCAAGCGTCTCAGCCACTGTCTTCTCCGAGTGACAAATAGGTAGAACATCACATTACGATAAAAAGCTCAGATGTGGGTGAGGTAACAACGGGGTACATTTTATATATGTGCACGAAGCTGCTTAAAGGGACACACTGTACAAAGACTGCCCATCCCAGGCCTTCCATTTGAAAATTGTGTTTTTCTCAAAACAGCTGAAGCTCAGGCAGGCGATGGTCGGGAAAGTGGCTCAATGCCTCAAAATGATTTGAAAAAGTGGTCAGTTACAAAGGCAGCTCCAGGTGACCTGCAGTCAGCTCAAAAGCGATTTGAAGTGGGAAGTAGATCCCAGAATTCTTCCTTGGTTTCTTGTTTTCTTTGGAACACCATCCATGGCCTTCAGGGATAAGGAGAGTTCTTGTCCTGCCCTTCTCAGCCAGGATGTTTGCCACGGAGCCTTTGCAGTGGCTGCAACCTCCAGTGGGCAAAGGCATGGTCACTAGTGGGCTCAGCAGCAGGCAGTCCTTGTCCAAACAGCAGCTCACTTCAGATGGTCCTCTGCAGTGGTCAAGGGGATGGTTTTGCTCCCCCCTTTCAAGTCTGTATCTTCACCTTTATGAGAGAAAACATTGGGCAAATTGTACCACAATAAAGCATTAAGTGAAACATGTTCTTGTTATGTTGATTCAACTTGAGTGCAAGTGGGGGAGGGGCTCACCCCTTTACATGCTCATTTTTATCACAGTGGATAGGCCCATTGCTGGCTTCCTCTAAGGGTTCAATGCTGCGGGAAGTGTGAGTGGCCCAAAGAATTCCTAGACGATGACACCCTTCTCCTGACTGTAACTTCTCTGCAGAGATACAGTAATTCCCCTCTTTCTTCTGTCTGTCTTGCATCAAAAAGACTCTACCACTAGGGTCTGATTTCCCTATTTCCATAGAGCGAAGTCCAATTGAAGCACTGATCCCCTACTTACCCAAAGGGGATATATCATGCTCTCTTGGGATGGCGATAAGCCTTCCCAGATTGAACAAACGGAGCTTACAGTACAGGGCCCTCATGGTTTGTTTTGGGTGTTTGTTTTAATATTTAAAAAACATGGTGTTTTCTTACTCTCTATTATTTCTTCTTTGATTTATTCTTGCGTGTTTTATTGTTCTTATCTCCTCTTTGGCCTTCCTGCATCTTATCTCGCCCCTCTTCGTTCAGTTTATCGGTCTTCAGTTTGCGTTCTTTCTTCCCTTGCTCCTCCGGGTTCTATTTCTTCTGCCCTACTTTCTTTTGAAAATTGTCTACATGTTAATTTCCTCTGTATTGTTCTTAAGTGTCTATATAGTCCTGCCCCTCCATATCTGTCTTCCTTATTCCTTTTAAATTCCTGCTAGTTCTGAATCCCTTTCTTCTTACTGTCCCCCATGGCTCTTATACCTCTTCTTGGTTCTGTTCCTTTGCCCTTTTGGCTCCTAAGAATTCGATTTCTCTACCTCGTTCCTTGTGTTCTATGTCATCATTTTTGCTTTTCAAGACTCGACATAAAACCTATTTCCTAACTTTGCAATTTGTTGGTTACCTTTTGCTTTTATGTGATTGTACTGTTGGTTCTTTTGTACAGCGCTTAGTTGTCTAGCACTATAGACATGCAATACAAATCCAAAATACAAATACATTGAACATGGCACTAAATTCCTGGATAAGTGAAGGATGAGTAAGCTGCTGTCAAGCCCCCTTCACATTTTTAGGACGCACATATTTTATTTGTATTTGCATATTGCGTACATTTTGAATGCACAAATAAGATGTGCACAACCACATAATTTTGTACATGAACTCCATAGCATATAGTAGGAGTCTTCAACCTGCAGCGAGAATGCTGGGTAGGACCAAGGAGGGTTGTTGGCCAAACATCTGGAGATCTGCAGGTTACATACTCCAGTTTAGATAGATGTGTAGTCACCATAAGCAGCCTTAGGTGGGTATAGGTTCATCAGTGCCGTGGCACAAACAATGAGGGTCATTCCGAGTTGGGCGGTAAGGGTTTACGGGCACCGGTAAGAAAGCTGGTGCCAGTAAACCCTTACCGCCCTATTCCGAGGTCCTTTAGCGGGTACCAGCAGGAACGACTGGTCTTACCAGCCGTTCTTTACGGGACTCGTTATGGGACCTTGGAGCTAATAACGGGCCCACAATTTGCGGGCCCGTTATTAGCATCTTCCCCATTCCCACTGAGCCCTTTGGGGGCTCAAATGGGAATGGGGAATGGTTTACTGAATGGGGACTTACCGGGTCCTCCAAGGTCGGAATGACCCGGTAAATCCCCATTCAGTGAGACCGGACCCGGTTTGGAGGCAGCCATGGCTTGAATAGCGCCATGGCTACCTCCAAACTCGAAATGACCCCCAATGTCTCCTTCACTCATTCAGTATCCCCATGATCACGTTAGTTTTCCCGGTCTTGCATGACCCATCAAAAAATGTAAAGTTCTTTATTTTTTTTGTGCATCTCTTTCTATCAGTATTGTCGGAGAAACCAGGCTCTCAAAATAATTCTCAGACAGCTGCAAGGTCAGAGAGCTTTATTTCTTTGCAAGACAATGCCACAATAGAATGTTTACTCTACCTGAACAAACTCACAACAACATAACCCTCCCACTAGACCTCCACCTATGTAGTTCCCCCCGTGGCATAAATTAAACTTCTAGGTGTCATTTAGAACGGAAACTGCAATGTACGGGTAACCAATCCTCCTTACCTCCCACCCACAGCCCCATTCCTCTGTGGTGGCTGCAGCCTCTTTGTATTCTAAACCATCGTCTTCTTCCACGGAAGCAACCTCCAGTTTCCTCTCTGAGGAGGACAAAGTCCTTGAGTACTTGGGAAAGCACTGTTACTCTGTCTCAGGACTGCACTCTTGGCTGCGGCTAACCAGAAGTTGTGGCAGGAGCACAGGAATTTCTGCCCGACCACCCTTCGGACAAGCAAGCCTCCTTCAAGGCCGATCTGGCAGATACCCGGCCAATTGCGCAGGACTTCATGGCTCATGGAGTGGTTGGTCTCCCACATCGACACAGCCAGCAGAGGGCTATGCCTTGGGGTCGAGATGTGAAGGACGGCATGGCTGCACACCACAAAGATTTCATCTGAAGTGCAGGAGCGGATCCCAGATCTGCCCTTTGAGGGCGTAGACCTTTTTCATTCGTCCACCCATGACAAATTGACAAAGAATTAAACTTCCACTCAAACCACCAAGTCCATGGCAATCCTGACAAAACCAGGTCAGAAATCCTTGACTCAATCTCAGTGTAGAACTAAGTTCAAACCCTGCGCTTTCTCCGGCTTCAAGGGGTTCCGAGACATGGTACATGGAGGCCTGACAGGTCACCCAGCGACAACAGGAGGAAGCAGCAGAGTTTGCCGCTCGCCCTCCTCTGCCCCTGCCTCTGACGCCAAGAAGCAGTGATGTCAAGGTCGAGGAACAAAGCTAGCCTGTGGGGTCCATTTGGCTCTGTTCCAGGACACCTGGAAGCATCTCTTCAGCAACCCGTGGATGCTCTCTGTAGTCTCCACGGGCTCTAGTCTTCCTCTTCCTATGCCTCTTCCATTCTCTCCGCCTCTTCGTCAGAACGGGTCTCCGGCTCTTTTACGGGAGGTCCTTTCACTCATGGAGATGCAGGCGATAGAAACGGTTCCTCTTGTAGACAGGGGCTTTGGTTACTATTCTAGAATTTGTGCAGTACCTAAGAACAACCAGGCTGGCCTGAGGGTGGTCCTGGACCTGTCATTTCTAACTCTGTCTTTACCGCTGGAACGCTTCAAGATGATTGCTCCCGCGCACATAGCCGAGTCTCTGTGTGCAGAGGACTGCATGTGTTCCATGAACCTCAAGGCTGTGTTCCTGCTTGTACCCATATATCAACCACGTCAGACATTTCTGTGGTACACAATGAAGTCGTACCACTTTCAGTACAGGGTGCTGCCCTTCAGCCTGAACTCGGCCCCTTGTGTCTTCACGAAGTTGATGAACGCAGTGGCAGGCCTTTTCCTCTTGGAGGGTCATCATGTATACCCGTACATGGACGACTGTCTGGTAAGGGCAGGGTCACTGAAGGGGTGGTGAACTCCTGCTAGAGACTGGAGGATATCCTTCATCAGCTGGGTTTTATTTCAACTGGAGGAAGTCAGTTGTGCCAATCCCAGGAATTTGTCTTTCTAGGGGTGTACTGGAACACTACCATTCAGCAGGTGTTTCCTATGCCCGAGAGGCTTTTGTCCCTCCGCAAAATGGTGGGGCACTTTCTGGCCAACACAACCAACTCGGCTTGGTGGTTCCAGAACATTCTGAGCCTTATGGCCTCCTGTATGCTCACTGTACAGCACGCCCGCCTCAAAATGAGGCTCCTTCAGCTCCACTTGGAGACCACTTGGGATCAAGAGTCAGGGTATCAGTTGGAGAGGATCCCTATACCTCTGTTCCATCTGCCCGATCTTTGCTTGCGGCTCATGGATGGCAATGTTTCAGTGGGACCCCCCTTCACCTGACCAGAGCCCACCCTAGTGGGGCGACGGACTCCTCTATTTCAGGCTGGGGGGCTACTCTGGAGGGCTATGCGATTCGTGGAGCATGGTCCAGGATGGAAGCCCTCCTACATATCAATCTGCTTGAGCTCAGGGAAGTGGCCCTGGCCCTCAAGGTATTTTTGCCCCTCATTAGGGACAAGTCAGTTTTCGTCAGGATGGACACTGCTACTACAATGTTTACCTGATCAAGCAGGGTGGTACCCATTCCCCTCTCAACAGGGAGGTGGTTCCGTCCTGGGAATGGGGCCTGACAGTGGATTTTGATTTCTGCAGTGCACCTGCCGGAGGACATAGATGGAGAGTCGCTTGGGGTCTTGGGGTTCAACACCTATGAGACACCTGTGAGTGGGAGTATAACAAAGACTCCTTGTCGCCTCTTTGCAGACCTGGATTTGTTCACTTCCCCTCGGAATGCCAAGTACCCCCAGTTTGCTTCATGGGCAGGTCAGGGTCGAGGTCACTGGGAGACGCCTTTCAGATATATTGGTACGGCCACAGATGTTATGCGTTCCCGGCCAACCCTCTGCTCCACTGGACTCTCAGCAAGTTCCCTGACCTAGTGGGTTGCAGTCTCATCCTGTTTGCCCCCCACTCGCCTTCGAGGCCCTGGTTTTCGGATCTGCTGCAATTGTGCTTGCAGGGTGCCGTCCATCTTCTGATGCCCTGTAGGGGCTTCCTGACACACCAGAGCAGGGCAGTGGAACTTCTGGGCCCAGCCAAACTGGTTCCTGATCAGCTGAGGCTTCAGCACGCACAATTTGTAGATGATGTTCAGCATGCCAGGAGGCCCTCGACTTGGTCCCACTATGAGAGCAAATAGACTAGGTTCTTCTATTGGGTTTGCGACAAGGGGCTGTCACCTGACACATGTCCTCTGGATGACTGACTGGCTTTTTTCTGGCGCCACTGGCTCATTCTGGAGTGTGGTGGATACTTGCTGCACGTATTTGGCAGCCATTAGGCCTCATTATGTGTTTGGTGGTGTGGTAAAAAAGGGGCTGCCATTCTGTTACCACCACTTTTTGGGCAGTATCAGATTTAACTGCCACATTTACAGCACCAACAAATTCTGAGTTTAGAACCTGAAGTGAAGGATTTGCCTCCACCAAGATTCAGAGAGTAAATCATCCACTTAAGGCCTCACTGCACTCACCCCTTCCCTCCCCCTCTCACTTCTCCTCTCCCTTCTCCTTGCACTTTTACAATCTGAATAACACAAGGCCTAGTAAGATTGTTTGTTTTGTTCCCCTTTGTCTTCCCCTTCTTTGTCTTGTCGCGCCTAGAAACACTTGTGTACAGGTGCGCTATAAATGACTTATGATATCATATCATATCGGGGATTACAAGAATTCCCTTGAGCATGTGTTTTCAGCAGCCAACCCGGTGGTTAAGGACCACCTTAAGGGGCTGTCTAGGCTTTTTCCTCCAGTCTGGGACCTCAATGTGGTTCTGGTGGCTTTGCAACAAAGCCTTTCGATCCAATGTCTTCTGTGGACATCCGCTTGGTGATGCTAAAGACTGTTTTACTGGTGGCTCTGACCTCTGCGTGCAGGGTTAATGAGCTGCAGGTGTTGTCTTTGTGAAAGCTATTCACCACGTTTCACAACGACATGGTCATCTTACACACTCACCAGCATTTCTTGCCAAAGTGGTCTCTCCATTTCATCTGAATCAAGAGATCTACCTGACGGTGTTCTACCCAATCCCGCACTCAGAGGCCGAGTGGGCCCTGCATTCCTTGGACCTCAATAGGGTCCTCAAGTTTTATCTCTCTCGAATTAAATCCTTCAGGAAGTCTGAGGCATTGTTTGTGACTTTTGGGGGCTCCTTCCCCGGCTCTCAGGCTTCTAAGGCTTCCATCGCCAGTTGGATGGTTCAGGCCATTTCGGAGGTATATACAGCCATGGGCAAGCCTGTTCCTGAGAGGATTCAGGCTCATGCGGTCAGAACCAAGGCCACGGCTGTCGTGTTTCAGAGACACACGTTTTGGAATGTCATCAGCAAGGCAGCTACTTGGGCCACTATGTTGGCCTTCTGTAAGTACTGCGCACTGGACAACAGCTCCAAGCGCGAAGCAGAGTTTGGTCAGGCAGTTCTGAAGAATCTTTTTGCTTTGTCCTAGATATGAGGCAGGTTTATCACAACTCCACCCTATGTTTCTCGTGCAGTGGAATCACCCACAAGGATGGAGGAAACGGGATGGGATGTAAGAGTAATTAAAGCTACTCACCATGGTGACTAGAGTATTCATTACTTGACCCCGGTGAGTAACTTTAATTTAGGCAGTAGGTCTTCCTTCCAATGTGCACTTCACAAAGATGGGTAGCAGAGTCACGTGTGCATACATCACCTGACCTGATCCTTCTGGAAAGACAATGTTTGGAATCTCTTCTTCTGATTTGCATGCCCCAGTTACATAATATGGACACGTTCAGAAAACATTAGGCATTATGTATGTGTCTCAGCGATTAGACCAAGATCATTCTCATTCATAAATGTCTGTATATCAGCTGTAAAGATGAACGCGCATGTTAAATTCGTGATGTGAAGTAATATTGTTATACATGCTGTGAGACAAGTTGGTCATGTGACTAGAAAAACCCACATAATTAAATACTTTTTTTGACAGTACAGTGACTGAAATGGAGACCATGAGCTGGCTCAATTGGCATTTACTTAGGTTCCTTACCATAGACCCTTTTAGTCATGCAGGCTTCCACCACTGAGTCAGTCAGAGAAGCAAATGTGCACGAGGTGTTCAATCTTAGAATTTAGCATTTTTACACATCCCAAGTGTGTTTGTGTGTGTGTGTGTGCGCGCGTGCATGCGTGCGTGCATGCGCACCAAGAAGGGTCAAAGTAAATTCTATGTTCCACAAATTTCTGTGTAAAAACCCCACTTCATGAAAATCACAAAACTCTTTAATTGTTTGGTGTGGGACCAGGCTTGTCAGTTAACCAGATAATAAAATGAGGTCACATATTCAGAACCCCCAAAAATTTGCTAATTATTGCCGCTGAAATTGGCAGTATGTACAGTGTGTTCACACATAATCATTGTATTTGGATGAAGGAAATATGTTAATTTAGGACACAATTACAATTATAGGTACACATTTCACCAGCAAATGGCACGGGTACTGAACATAGATGATTACAGAGAACATTTTTGGCATTTCATGCAAAATGATTTTTAATAATACAATAAATAAAATGGCCTTTTGCAGGGAAAGTCATTCCATTTAACTATGCGCAATACCCCTGCACCCCTCAAAAAAGGAGAAAGGGGTAAGACAGATCATGTATAGATTGTTTTAAAGCACTAAGAGCATAAAATCCATTGGAAAATACGCCTTCCAGTGGCGGTTAGTAATTCTGAGCACAACGAGGGCCGTTAATGAGGGGTGTGAGCCCGTACCACCTGGTACAACCTGCTGCTGTAGGCATTATGGCCTTCAACAATCAATTAGAATGTCTGTGATGCTACTGGTCTTTTTGCATAAAAAGTCACTCACTGAGACAGTGCAAGCCATTTCGCCTATAAAGAAACCTGTATTCAAGATGGTTGCCATGGAAACGGAAAAGGGACTTTCCAGAGCCCCCTTTTCATTTCCATGGACTATTTAGAATGCCACAGGAGTAGCGTATCTGGGAGTAATGGCAGCAGTGAGTAAATGAAAATCCCTAACATGGGATTTTGGGTCAGAGTGGACAGACGTTGTACAGGCCATGGGAAACAGGAAGGAGGCGGAAATTGGGAGGGCCAGCGCAGGCAACAGCTTGCTCGGAACATGGGCCTTTGTGGGAGGATTTAACCCAGAGCTTGATCAAGCTGATTGGCTCCTCCCTTGCTCCAGGCTGCTAATTGAGGATATCAATGTAACAGTGCAAATTCATTAAGTGAATGTATTCATGAAAGCTTCCTTCAATTTGCTATTTAGTTGGAGTACGAGCCGAGCCGTAATTTTCTGTATCTGATTTTAGAATGTGTTCTTGATACTTCTATGATACGTTTGCAGGGAATATGTCCACTAACGTCTGACGTTGATACTTCTATGAAACGTTTGCAGAAACTGTGTCCACTAACGTCTGAGGTTCATTCTTCTATGATAAGTATGCAGGGACTGTGTATCCAGGGTCTACGTCAACTAACGTCTGACGTTGATACTTTTATGAAAAGTATGAAGGGACTGTGTATGCAGGGACTATGTCCACTAACGTATGACGTTGATACTTTTATGAAAAGCATGCAGGGATTGTGTCATCTAACGTCTGACGTTGATACTTCTATGATAAGTTTGCAGCGACTGTGTTCACTAACCTCTGACGTGGAGAATCGAAATTGAAGATTTTGTGGCAATTTCCTGCCCTCTGGAAATCACTTTTGACCATTTCTTAATTTATTACCAAAAATAAGGGCCACCTCTGACACATCATGGCCGACAGCTCCCCGCTCACTTTTGCCACCGTCCCCAGCTGCTCCTCACAGTGCCAGCATGTTTGGATGTGCAATTTATAGATACCAATCACCATAAAATAACATAACGTACTAGTTGTGTCTTGAAATTAGATGAACGCTCAGGTGCTTCTTTAAACACATGATCATTAACATTTTGCTCTGATACTATATCTGGCAAGTGAGACATGTTGATCATCTTCATTGTTTCCTCCCATAGTAAACTGAGGAATGCATGCAGGAAGAATCGGTGCTGATGTGATAAATTGCCTGTCAAACACTGCAGCAAGAGCTTCTTGTATGTGTCGGCCCCCATGACAGGCGCTCATCTTTGGAAGTGGCTTTAAGCTTGTCCCTGGCCTTGCCCTTGTGTTGCTGCATGGTTACTGTCCTCGGTTCACCCCACACTGCTGTGGTAGTGCTGCTGGTTGTTTCAATATCATAGCTGCACAAATGCCATGC
The DNA here is from genome assembly GCF_040938575.1 of Ambystoma mexicanum. Classification (NCBI taxonomy): domain Eukaryota; kingdom Metazoa; phylum Chordata; class Amphibia; order Caudata; family Ambystomatidae; genus Ambystoma; species Ambystoma mexicanum. The sequence goes on along the minus strand of NC_090929.1, from coordinate 959,991,895 downwards.
AGGCTGACTGGAGCAGTGTGTGGAAATGGTCAGCAGAAGCACCCATCGTTGTCACCTTCCAACTCATTATCCATGCAAACGGACAACTAGCAGGTTCAGCAATAACAATGAGTCAGCCCAGGATGCAGGGACCATGGACAGTGCAGCCTGTTTTTGATTATTGTGTGACTACGAATGGCTGACTGTTAAAACAATAAGTGCAAGGGCTGAGCCCTCGCAAGCCCCCCAAGCCCACACACAAATTAAGCACTGCTTTTGACCTTTGTGAATGAATAAGATTGTCATCCAGGCCTGGAGTTGGTCCTCTCTTCTCCAATAAGCTCCTTTGTTCGTATCGTGTGCGTAACAGAATGGGCCAGCGAGTGGCGCGTGAAACATAACAGTGTTACGACAGTGCAGTGACGCAGTACATTTTCTTCGAGGACTGCATGGTCATTACAAGTATTTGCTTCTAATACAGGCTTATGATATTTTAGTGTGTCTTGGCTTCTTTCATTTAGAGGGCCTCTTAGTAGTGTGGCTTCTGTAAGAGAGGAGAATTGGGTGGATAATGGGGGACGGATGATACCAAGTATTAACAGGGTTCGAAATAAAGGGGAGCTGGCACCAGCTTGTAGTCTGCAAGACCCTGGTTAACTTGATACCAACAGCTACCTTGTCTCGGCAGGATAGCTCAGGGGCAACGCGCTCGTCTTTGAAGCAAGACGACAAGGAGCAACACAGCTTCGATCCCTGGGTCCGAGCTTAGAAACCTCTGGGTATTAAGCACGTTATAAATAACCAATTACAAATTGCCAGGAGATACTTTTGGCTCCCCCGGCCAACTGATGCTGAATAAATATACCTATGTGAATTTAACTCTGTGTGTTTTGGACACTTTATAAATACACATTAGTGCACATCTATGCAACATTGAAAGCATAATGATGCATACATAATGGACAGAATGTTTATGTTTGCATGTTATGTGGAAGTTGGATTTGAAGAATGCTATTCACCAGCTCCTCATTAGCCGCTGCTGGGTGAATTCCGGATACCCAGGAGCTGCCTTTCGCTCCTGTTTATGCAATCTTCATTTTGGGCCCTGAGCATGAAGGAACTTAAATAGTAGTATGGGGACCATCAGAGACACTGTGCTGTGCATCTATATATTAGGTATCACCTGATGATGTGTGTGTTGCAGGGTAAGGTCTGAGAGCGGTTCAAAGAAGAGACTGAAGAGATTGTTTCTGGCACTATAGTCCAGTAGAAGTGTCGTCAGCAAGCATTTGCCATTTAGCCTGTGATAGCTGGTTAGACGGGTTGAGATTGGTTGACTGATTAAGATTTGTAGACCAATCATTCAGCACTGACTCAGACATCTTGTGCTGGACAGAGCTTTACTCCCTGAGCTGGATAATGCTCAGCAATATTGATCATTGCTATTAACATGGATCCCAGCTTTGGGGGTCTACACAAGCTCTGTACCTGCAGCCATGCAGTAAAATCACCAATTACTGAAGTGGGTCGTAAGCCTCGTCACATCTCTATAAAAAGAGAGCGGAGTAAAGGGGCACCACGAGTCATCACAAATCTTCATCACCATGAAATTACCTGGGGGTAACTTGATTATAAGATGGTTGATTTCTCATTACACTGGCGTCACATCCCTTCCTTCCCGCCTCCTCTGTTGCTTCCTTTGCAACGCTTCACAAAAAGGTTGAATTCAATTGGTGAATATATAGTGAGTTGAAGTGGCCTACTGAGTATTTCGCACAGTAGACCGTTACTAAGCAATTTTGTCAATTGATGCTAAAACTTGTTATTGTCCTTGCAGCCTCCAGCTCGATGCGGGAGGACCCAGCAATTTGATAAAGATTATTGGTTTCCGAGGCTTAACTGCATTACTGCTTTGAAGGGCAAACGCATTGCAATTTCTGCGGCCTTCGAATGAGCCTAGACCAAAATGAGGGTGTCAGCAACAGACCAATGGCCTCAAATGGCACTCGTGGACACTGAAGCGCTGCAGTCCCGCAGGGTCTTGTCGAGGTTGCAAAAAGGAGCAGTTAGTTAAAAGGGGATCAGTCGCGCTCTGAAACACTTGTGTACGAGCGCGATACAAATAAAATATCTTATATCAATCGAGACAAAAGTAGCTCTTCACAATGAGAGTTTTCGATAAAGCACATTGACTTTTTCAACATTTAAGAACAAGTTAACCTTCAGCGCACATTTAAGAAAAAAGCACCGTCCATATCAAGAAGCAAACACGCATTGGCAATTCCAATAGTTCGGGCTTTTGTGACTTCAGTGGCTTTGCCAATGCTGGTTTTTAACAGGATTTACGTGAAGAACACGCAGAGTGCTCATTAATCGAGTGGCTGAAGGCAAGCCTGGTAAGGCATTTTTATTACACCAGTAGAAAGTTTCCAACTCCAACTAAGTCATTGACTCTCAGAATACTGCTTTGCATAAACACTGGCAGGCACTTTCAATGGAAATCGTGATGGTAAGGCTTGATTAAAGCGAGCTCAACGAGTTTCGATGGGGAGGTGTTTTGGGCGGGCAAAGGCAGGAATGGGTGGGAATGGCCATAGGTATGAGCATGGCCATCGGCAGACAATGGGTGGGCACATAACCAAACAACACCTACAGACTCTGTGTCCCTCCTATGTCATTCCTCCCTATCTGTACTCCAATGCAATAGTTTTGGCCTATAGTTGTTGCAAACGACACCTAACAGCCCAAACTAAAAAGGAGCAGTGCAACCAATAGAAGGGAAAAGGGAACACAAGAAAGGAAAACCAGCTAACGGTGGTGAGCGCAAGAATTAGTGAGCAGTGTTTGGGTTTTCAAATGGCGAATGTAAAGCACTTTCTATTTTATGTATGCCAGTATCCGCACGTGTGATAAAATAATATTAATGCTTGTTTATGTTAAGTTTGATAATTGAAAAAATCAATTCATGCATTACAGTGAAAAACAATATATTTAATAAAGGATGTTCCTTTGCTAAAATACTGACTACACGAATAAGAAGCGGGACAAATAAACTCGGAATACTCTCCTGTTCTCAGCTTTTGTATTTGTATTTATTAACTTAAGAATAGCTTAATAAAAAGCTTAATAAGCTTTTAACTCTTATGTTCCCGCTTAGCGTTTTGAAGTGGTCTTCTGTCAGACCAAGAGCTATGCGAACAGTTACCAAACATAACTTAACGTGACCATGGCATTGGAAGCAGTGCACCGTTCAAAAAATAGTTTCAAGGCCCAGGAGTCAACTTGGGTTTACATTTGATTGCTCTGACCGAAAAAAACGCATTTTAAGAGACGACGGATCAGGGTATGAAACTGAATGCAATTTGGAAAGAAGCATAAAAACTGGTAATGCACGAGCCTGGCTTATTTATGGAGGAGGCGCTGCAGGAGAGCAACAGAATATGAGGGTATATGGTGGGGGCGGGGGGGTGTAAAAGAATAACGGACCTACCTGGAGAGCATAACAGTAATACTGTACAAACACACACTTACTGTGAGTGCGATGAAAAAACGGATGCAGTACAAACATGCTTGAGAAAGTCAAAGCAAAACTCGTACCATTGGCTGCTGTGTCCGTTCTGTGTTCTGCACACAGCTCACACCTCTCACTATTAGGAATCTCTTCGATCTGGTTCAGGTCACTGACTGATCTACGAAGCACACAAGGACCGCCCAAATACTCTTCACCAAGATGGCAGCGATCTGTTGACTTCAGTGCACACCTGTGAAGTCACAACAAATGGATTGTATTGTATTGTATTCGTTATTTACATAGCACTCTTTCCCCATTTGGATGGCCTTGTGCGCTTTATTCTTGGAACACCCTCGGTGACCGCAGTCAATGGGTAGGAGGTTCTAAGAGTTTAGAATAAGAGATGCTTGTGTGCATTTCCTACGGTTTAGGACTGAGTTGGCTGGCCCTCCAGTAAGCATTCCAGAGGTCAGGCACGTGGGTGGGCGCTGTTGGTGGTGTAGGATAGAGTGCTATTTCTGAAAACTTGATGTGTGCCGTGCTATACCGAATGTTATTCTCGTTGGTAGTTGCTGTATGCTAGTGGTGTTGAGGTACGTCAGGGGTTTCAGTGTGGACGGCTATGTGGATGCAGGATATGAAAAGCCAGCCTCTGTTTCCCTGGCCACAAACAAAACTAGGATCCTATTACAGCAGGACAGCCTATTTTGTATGTTGGCTTGCAAAGAGCACAGATTCTTTGTCAAAAATTAAAAAAATACCTGACCCACAACTAGTCTAAGTAGACATAAATGACGAGTTGTTTCCTGTCCATTACGTGTCGGTCACTTTAGACGCGATGCCGCCAGTGATGAAACCCTGCTGCATGGAGGAACATGGAAGTAGCGGTCCAGGAAGAAATGGAGCATCAACGTGGGCATAGTAGGACCCACGTGACCATAAAGGGTTGACCATGAAAGAACAACATTTTCTAGTGATATACATAGGTAAAAAGAAAAGAGATGCAATAAATACTTTCAGCCCTACAGTTAAGGGGTGTATCGGCCACTTTTACTCCCTAAAAATTGGCAAATACTTCCAAAAATAAAAATAGGGAGTAGAAAAATAGGAAAAAGACATGTAGAATCTTGCACCCCCGCTTTCACCCTCACAGCTCCATGGATATGTTTGGACCAGCAGTGCACGTAGTACCACAGGAAGAAACAATTTTAAGTGCCTGACTGGAAGAAGTAAACATGTATCTTTTAATGTGCATGAATAACTAGGTGCAAAGAAATAAACATTACAAAAATATTTCAATTTTTCAGTTAAAACATTTTTACTTGCTTATAAAAAAAAACTCTCATTGTGAATAATTTTACTCCTAACTTTAAAAAATAGGGAGTAAAATACTCCCACTTCCAAATCTTATCTGAAGCACTGAATACTTTACTATATACTTTAAAACGATGTCTGCTATCCATATTTTTAACATTGATTAGTGTTCTTGTGAAATAGCATCTTACATATATTTGAAATTCACACTACATATAAATGGAAAATATGCGGTAATTGCCTGAGTTTTACTTGGAAGATACATGGTAAACTTCTTTTCAAATATATCATACTTAAAATGGCCATTGTTTTGATCCCTTCGCCTTCATCTAACCTGATCGCCGCCAGCACAGAAGAAGGAGCTCAAAGAGTTCCCATGCAGGAGGAAAGGCAGGAATGGGTGGGACTAGCCATAGGGATTAGCAGGCTGTGGGCAGGAAATGGGTGGAAACAGTGTATCCTCCTCAAATGTCATTTTGCAGTGGTGCCCCTCGTCATGTGCTGTTCCTCCATATGGATACATGCAGCTGTATATGATTGCAATAGTTTGGGCTTTTTAAGTGTCGCAGGTGACACCAAATAGCCCACACTAAAAAGGTACTCTTTGCTACCATTATCCAAACCCTTGAGGGTTTTCCATTGAAAGCAAAGCACACACAGTGATCCTTTTGATAAAGCACTTTCAAGGAGTTATGCCTGTATGTTTCCGGATACTTTCATTGGTTTATATGGTATATATCGCATGTGCCGTGTACAATAGGTGCCTGGATGATTGTTTTAAGCTGCAGGCATACCTCTCGACCTTTTATAGTCGCAAGAGAAAGTGTACATTTTTGTTTTTGGCGGGTGAAAGTCAGTTGAACTGAATGGACAGATAAGGGGCTTGGCAGGTATGTCTGCTAAGTACCTATGTGTGCGTTGTTCATTGTATCTGGGTTGTGGGTACCGGCAAAGATACCACTTCAAGTGAGGTTTCACCTTCCCCCTCAGCCCTTAAATCGGACGGACTGGGTCTCCCTCAATTTGAGACCTGAATTATCTCTTGGCTCAAATAATGCCTGACTCGGGCGCCATTTCTTTTTGTGGCGATTTTAACAGACGTGCCATTTTCTAATGACTGTGAAATGCCCCTTTTTTGCCCCTTTTTTACCTCGGCATAGTACAGAGGACTCTGATAACCCCGGCCTGGCATTCTCTGGCTAGGTGTCACAGAAAACCCAGGAAGTGGCGTACACATGTGCTGCCCCGGCTTCTGTGCCACTACCTTCCTCTGATGTTTGTGGTGGATGCCTGCTCATGAAAGAACAGCACATTTTTCAACACATGGCAAGCAAAGAAAGGAACGGTGCTGTAGATAAAGAGCTTGATGTCTTGGGAACAAGGCCCACCACACTGACACCAGTGCCCAAGACAAAACAAAGAGCAGTTACCAAACAGTAACCAGAACTAAAAGCGAACACTGCAGTTGCAACAACAATTAGTACTAGCAGACAGGTCACAAAACACCTGTCGGAAAACTCATCAAAGCAATGTTCTGCTTCAAATGAAGGACAGAACCCTTTAAGCTCTCTGCACCCTGCTGTAGCGTATGAACATGCAAATCTATGTGGGAGCGATGAAGCACAACACCTCGAATTCTGAACCTCTGCTCACTGAATCCTGCCCACCAGCTTTCCATGTTCACTCAATTCCTTTAGCTATTTGGCTTCTTTCCATCCCCAGCTTCTTTTGGCCTCTATGAGAGGCTCCCCCGTACCACGCTCACTTTCCCATTACACCTCTCATTGGGGTTCTCCGCCCCCAAATATCACCACCTGGCCTCCTTCGAACCTTGCCTATGACCCCCCCTTCCCATTCTTCTCTGTCCACTTTCCAGCCCCCATACACCCTCCTGCGTCACCAAGCCTCTGCCTCACCTCCATCCTCTCTTTACCTGTGCCTCATACATTGTTTTTTTTGTCGCTAAAATACACGTTCAAATGAAGTGCACAAGCCTCCACTCCGGCCAACGTATTTCTTCTCAGTTGCTGTTGCTTAAGGGGTTGCTATGGGTAAAATCTTCCATATCGCAATACACACGACAGTGCCATACTGTCAAAATATGTCTCACTTACACAAAGTAACTCAAACATCGCATTTGCTGCTTCTTGTGTATTTCAATAACATCCGGCCACAAAGAGAGCAGAGACCTGCATGATACTTGTTAAATTTATCTCAGACAGAAGAAGGGACAATTTTACAGAAAAACCGGCAAGAACCTCCCCACCCCAGTCCATTCCAGCAGAATCACAGAGTTAGTACAATTCCCAAAATCTGCCCCAGATATTCTCAAGCATGTTGTTTTTCCTCTGAGGGCTGTAAATCACTCTCTCCATCACCGGAAGCTTAGACATGTTATCCTTCCATGTTCATTCCTCAGGACTAATCCTGGACTTCCAGTGTCACTGTCGCAAGATCAATTTCTTGGCCATCAAGAGCCCCTAAAAACCATAGTTTCTGTGCAACAGTCAATCCATCAACAAACTCATCAACATCCAGTATTAACGTGTCAACGTCATAATCAAGGGACAACCCCAGCACTCGCTTCTCCCAGAAAAATCTCACTTTAACACACTCCCATAGCATGTGTTCTTATGTCCCCGCTCTGTGAGAAGGGACGTTATGTTATGTTCCTTGTCACTTGTGTTGTCATGGACATGTAGCTGGTGTTCCAAATCTCTTGTTTTACAGTAGACCATAGATGACTGTATTACAAGATAATAATGCATTACCATATCATAGCCCTTTCCTTCAGCATACATAACTCGCCATTAGCGCGACTTTATGTCTGTGTACAAGGTCGCGGCCCGTGTTGCATGTTTGGCTGTGTCAGGTCAGGCTGTCGAGTATGGAAGGAGTCAAAATGACGTATTGGTCCGGCCTACCTGAAGCAGAAGATCAACATGTACTGTCCGTGTAGACGCCTCAGACCTTCATCAGGGAAACACATTGTTCTTGTCATATTCAGGAAAACGAAGCTTGGAGGAAGAATGCTGGACGCAGTGGGTGACTCAAGACATCTTCTTAAGCATGTCCTTGGTCTTCACATTAAGTGAACGGAGGATAGCACAGGGACACAGAGCAACAGAGGTTCGAATCCCGGATCGGAGCTCAGAAACCGAGCTCCCGTATTAGGCGCGTTATGAAAAGCCAATGAAATGAAATGAAGTGCTAAAGCCATACTCCAGGGTGCTCCTTTATTTGCCACCCCCTTTTTCTCTAGACTGTGGTGCACCATTGCCTGAGCTTCCTGGCATCTCACTTTTCTATTGGTTGCCTGCTAGGTCCTAGCCCTTCTTTCCCTCTCTTTCCCTCTCTTCTCTTGCTCTCTCTTATGCACTGGACCTCATACCTCCCCCAGCACTTACTGATCTTGAGGTTTCCAAGGGCTGTGAAAGATGGAATTGTCCGTACACACCTACATTACTTGGAGGGTGCCACCAAGCGGCTGCTGCCGTAGTTGGTGCCATAAGGTCACCAAGGAATTAATAAAATATGAACCCTTGCAAAGTTTATATGACTTTGAATTACACATTGGGCCTCATTATTAGCACCTTGGTCCATGCCGGTAAAATACCGGCACCGCCTTGGTGGAAAGGGGAATTACCGCCCTATTCCAAGGTTGCCAGGGCGGTAATTCCCCCTTCCCCCATTGCCCTTCCCCATTCCTATTTTTGCTCCATAGGGCTCTACGGGAATGGGGAAGGTGCTAATTAAGGTGCCGCAAATTGCGGTACCGTAATTAGCACCCTGGTCCCTTTGCGGGTTGGTTTTTAACGCCTGCTAAACAGCAGGCGGTAAAGTACCTACCTGCAAAGGGACCTCGTAGTAAGGCGGTAAGGGTTTACCGATACCGGTGCCCTTACAAGTACCGGTAAACCCTTACCGCCGTCCGTGTAATGAGGCCCATTGTATGTGTTAGGGACAGCTCTCGGTATAATGCTATTACGCCCTTTACACTCTGGCCCACCCCCCCTTCCAAGCTGTATGAGGACCTCTAAGCAGCATTTCCATCTCCGCCAAGCTGTTGTTCCATGTCTTGGAAGAGTACAGCATTTTACACCTGCTTGAGAATTTCAGTCAGGAACAAAATAGGGATTCCGATGGAATCTGCCCCGAAATAGCACAGAGCAATCCATTAATAAGCGTGTCTGCAAAGCGTAAGTGTCCCGGTATTTGGCACTTGGTCTCCCTTTCTCAAGAGTATGTTCCCATTGGATACTGCAGTGGTCCCGTTTTTTTGTAGTAAGTCTTCACTGCTGGCAGGCACAGCTTGCACAGAAGAAATGGTGCATTTTACAATTGGAAGATAGTGTTAGTTTGTGATAAATGTGTTATGTGTTTCTTTGAACAGTAACACTTAAACCCCCTTTTCCTCCAAACGCTACTGAAGTGTTGTGGCTTAACAGCCAAGAGTTAGTCCTACTTTTATGTTAGTTGCCCTGTCCCAATTGTTTTATGTTTTAATCTAGTCACCCTACTCCACACCCTGGTGAAAGCAACATGCACGCGCCAGTGGGAAGGAATTAGTCGATCCATCGATCCTTCAACACCGTGTTCCACCCAATGGAAGAGGTCATACAATCAAGTCATACCATCGTGGACTGCAAATGGGCCTGAGGTAGCGTAGTGCAGTGCCACCCCCAGCAGGTAGGGTGACCATCTTTCAGTTTTGCCTGAACTGTCCCCTGACCCGAGAGTTTTTTTTTAAAATTGAACAACCCCATCCTGGTATGGAATAGAGGCAAAGATGCAACAATACAATATCATATGTATGCATGATAAACATTAGGACAATTCTCATTATCACTTTGTCAGATATCTGTTATCGCGGGGTAGGCTCGAAGCCCCAACTTTCCTGTTCTGAGCCACAAGCATTTACTGATTGTGCCACAGAGAATGGCTAGGAAACAGCCAGTGCAAACATCTCCTTTTTTTACTGTGCCTACTGGCGCAGACAAATCTACAGTTTAAATCAAGGAACAGTACTGCAAATGGTATTTCTTTTAATGTGGAACCCCCCAGCGGTATGTGAGGGGAGGCTGTGGGGGGCAGGAGGGGGGGTTTCAATGGGCAGCGGGTATTAGTCCTATTTCTATGTCTAGGGCAGGTCCCGGTTTTTCGTTTTCAAAATCTGGTCACCCTACCCACAAGGTGCACCGAAAAGATAATGGGGCTGCTGGACACCCTGGTGTGTGAACCTTCAACAATGCAGAGCCTGCAAATCGTCCTGTCGGACCACAGTTTCACTCTGTTGCTTCGCCTGTCCCTGACACAGGGGTGGACTGGCCTATAGGGAACTCTGGAGATTTCCCGGTGGGCCTCTGCACCCTGGGCCTCTTTTCTGTGGTATTTCCACTTTTTCTCATAGGAAAAGCATTGGGCTTGCTCAAAATGTGTCATATGGGGCCACTTTGAACTTTATTTCCAGGGCCTCTTTTGGTCCCCAGTAATTATTTCCAGGGCCTCTTTTAGTTCCCAGTCCAGCCCTGCCCTGACACCTTTGCAGGAATGACCTTTTGACGCATAAAAGTTGATGAAGAGCAGACAACTCCCTTCTGTGACTAAACGAAGTATGGAGGGTTTATTAATAAAACAAGAGTTTACACATTAATAATTCAGTAGTAATAACCCATAACTCCGTATCCAAATATTGAACGCAACTTTTTAGTTTTGCTTTCTTCGACGCCACTGTATGGCAAGATAATGTGTAAATGGGTCTTGCGATTTTCTGGAATCAGTACAACAAAGAACTGCGTCCAACCACCCACCAAACACTGCACCAATTACTTTATGTGGAAGCAATACCGGCAGGTAGTACGTGATGCAATGGCCTGCGCCGTTACCAAGTGGCACTGTACTACATACATGCCAACATTCTGACACACCTGGGAGGGAGATTTCTACAGGAAAATCGGGAGACCACAATTTCCCCATAGGAATGCTTGGGTTAATAATTATTTCAGGCGGGAGAACGTGAAAAGTTGCAGTATTTTTCGCAAAAAAATCGGGAGTCTCCCGCCTAAATCCGGAGGGTTGGCATGTATGGTTACTAGCTGGTATAGCTTACCCCCGCAGTCGTTCTCAACGTTAGCACCCTAACAACATGTCCTGGGTAATAATGGGGTTTTTCCTGGTTAAGTGTTTTATACGGGGGCGGGGGGGGTGCAAACATGTTTACACGCCCCAGAAAAATGACAAAAAAGATGGCTGCCATGACAACAATAAGCCTCTTTCTCTTTCCATGGTGGACAATGTACATGGGGGGATAATTAGTTGGTAATGGTATCCAGTGATTTCAGCTCTGAAAACAAGCATCATTGGGTAAAGGATTTATTTATTTCAGTCAGTATGTAACACTTTCTCCACATATTGTAGGACTGGAGTTTGCTTATATTATTTCACCAGTGCTCAAATATGTTGGGAATGGTGTTTAGTGGGTGGAAAAATATATTGTTTATCCAGCAGTGATTATTTTTTTTTAGCTAAAATCACATAGAACAGCTGGTAGTGAGGGGTTGTAGACATGAAGCATCAGGTAAGAGAATTTTACTTTATTTTAAAATAACGCAGTTCAGTGGGCTGGGTGGGGAGCTTGGGGCTGTCTCCCATAGGACGTGTACTAAAATACCTCAGTGTGGCGTGCACGCTACTCTGTAAGCAATGGAGAGGTTGCCTTGGTCCTTTATCTTTTGGAATTAATTTTAGGATGCAGGGACACATGTGGAGTGATTTGAAGGGATCCACTCTGCTTATTGTACTGAGAGGGCATCAGCGGCCATCTTGGTCCTATTACCTGAAATACTTGTGGTATACTATTTTTAGACGGAAACATGTGACATCATTTTTGCCCGATTCTATTGTCTTTTCGAAATAATAAAAGCAGCAGATATCCACCCGCTTCCTCGTTATAATGCCTTTTTATTGCTTCAAGACCCGCAATGGGGATGAGAGAGACCACTGCCACCCGCAGCTTGACACTCCGTCTCCCCAGGCAAAAGGTGCCATGTGAGAGGGGGGAGTTCTCCGTGTCATGGCAGGAGGGCACAGAGAGCCAGCAGCTGAAGGCATCAGGTGTCATTTTAAAAACTAAGGTTATATAAAACTGAACATGCATTTATTTACTGCTACCACTTTACTCACAGTGGGACCCTCAGTGAACACAAAAAGAATGACATTATACAAAAGCCCAAACTATTGGTTCTGTCAGTGGGTTTTTCAGGACACAGCTTCTTAGTCACTTAATTCACATTACAGTTTCTGTGTTAAATTCCCCGCCACCAGTAAGACACCTCCAAAAAACATATACATCACTGAGGTGCTGGTGGAAACAACTGCTGTATTGTTACCCGTGTTTTGGGATCATATTGCATATTGACTGCTCCCTGTGAGCACTTGCAACTTAATTCTCTTGGGATCAGCCACCTAGAAAGTGACCTTCAATTTGATCCCTTTTTAGATGGATTACTTATCTCACTACTAAATCGGTAGGTTTTCTAGCCCCCACCCCTTACGTAGACGGTTCAAACTGTTTTTCACCCTAATGTCTTTATTGCCCTCCTCCCAGCTTCTTCACACCTGTTTGCTGCATCCCCTTTCTCTCCTGTATTTCCTCCTCCATGACATTCTCTTCCTGAATTTCTCCGCTCACCACCTTGTGTTGATTTCCTGTCCATGATCACCTGACACATCTCTTATTATCTGTCTCCCTTTCCAATTTCCTCCTTTTCACTCCGCCTCTCTACCGAAACAGCACTTCTTTATGCAATATGTGATTTTTAATACCGAGAACGCTCAGCCTACGTGAGTGGCGATACGTGTTTGGCATCTGCCTGGCAGTAGAAATGGAAGATGTACTTCGAGGATCTGTCCTGCTTATATTGACATTATAAAATGCGGTCATAGACAGGGTGATGAACTATGTTTTAGCCGAGAGCATGCACTATGCCAATCATTTGCCTACACAGAGTTACCATTTTCATTGTAAGCCCCGGGAATATTTTAATGTGTTCCTGAACATGCGCACAACAACCAAAACCAACATTCAAGAAGTCTTATATTCAAAGAATTGATTGCAGTGTGACAGCAGATAGAGGTGGAGAGTAATGTTGATCTGCTTTCAAGACCTCTGTCTATCTCAACAGGGAGGGTATACAGTGTTTATATCGAAAATGTTATAGTGAAAGAAACATATATCGTGCATTTTATAACAAAAACATTTATACTGAATGCATTTTGGGGTGGCGGAAAGGCTTAATTTTTTCAGGAAACGTTTAGGGTGGATTTTTTAAGGGTGGTAAATGAGGGTTTGGGGGGTGACCCCCCCAAAAAAATGCATTCGGTATAAAGGTTTTCGTTAAGAAATACTCTATTATGTTTCTGTCACTGCAACATTTTCGATATAAAGACATGTAACCAACAGGGAGCTGCCTCGCAATGAAGTTTTAAATGAATGTTCATTTCCTGTTTTCCTACCTACAACTTCCCCTTCTATGAAAGACAAGAAAAATCCTTCCCCCCCCTCCCACTTACACACCGTGGTTCAGGCACTAGTTCTATCCAAGCTGGACTATTGGAACGCTCCATTTATCAGACTCCCCAACAGCACCTTCAACCCCATGGAAGCCACGGAGAGTGCAGTAGCAAGATTCGTCCTGCACCTACCCAAACACTCACACATCAGTGCTACTGGTTGTCAGCACCACTGGCTCGCATATCCCAAAGAATGTCTTGCAAAGGACTCTCTATTGGCTATAAAGCCATCCACCTCAATACCCCGTAATAGCTCCACAAAAAACTGCAACCCGCCAGCCACACAAACACCAGACAAGATATCCAACATCTTCTATGCGTTCCACTCTGCAAACTAAGAGGGGCACAAAAACAAGCAATCACCTAGTTGGCACCCTGAGCCTGGAACACCATACCACTTATAATCCTCACTGCACCCTCCATCACCACTTTCTAAAATAGCCTCAACACATACCTCTGTCCCCATCCTAATACAGCCACACACACTCCCCTGCCGTCGCCTGTCTTGCCTTTCTTACTATCCTGTCCTGAACAACGTTGTAACTTCTGTTTTACCTCCCACCTTCTGAACTTTGGAAGCATGTAAGGCACTTTGAGACTCTTTAGGTAGGGTCAGAGCTAGACAAAAGAATTAAAATAAAATAAATACAGTTTGCTGTAAATTCCTTTATGCAGTTTCCTAGCGTTTATATGGAGCCTCTGGTGCAGGCCCCCGCGACGCCATCTTGAAACATTAACTGAATGAACCAACCTAAAAATGACACGATTTTCCACTGAACAACTGTCACACCGTCTATCACAAAAGTGGCAATTGCATTTGGGAAGGTGGCAAAATCTCTTATGAGATCATTGGTTGGGGGTGTGAGCTAATGGGAACGCTCAGATTCTAGGCATTAACCGCTGGTGCAAGACTGCTGTTCGAACAATCTTATTGCTTGCCGCAGGTGTTTTTTTCCCCTCACTTCCCACACAACCTCCTTGCAACAGTTTTTGATAAGCAAACATTTTTCAACTCACCTTTGCCATATGCCATCACCTCATATGCGTCAAGCTACCAGGAAACTATTAGCATCCTATATGTTTTACTGGGGTGGTAATTGTGCCAATCACCTTGGGGTGGGCTGAACCTGCTGCAAATGCCACTGCAGCTCTCAGTTATGCCCTGCGATTCATTCTTGAGATTGAAGGGCCCTTTCTGTCCACTACATCCCACCCTCCGGGAGGTTATTGCAAAGGTAGCATGTATCCTGTGACATGATCAAGGAACTCAACCACTGACTAGCACCACCCCACCCTCTCCCAGCCCCTGTATTTACCTTTTACATGCAGCCACCTCCCGTCCCTGTCTGTCTGTCCCTTCTATGATGGCCACCATGGAAAGGGAGATGGAGTTTAGAGTAGTCTCCATCTCAATTCTTCCACTGCAGCCATCTACGTTTGTAGTTTTGTAAAAACGTGTGCAATGGACACTGCGATGCTCCATAACTTAAAAAAAGGCTTCTAGCTCCTGAACACGATATTATGGTTCTCATACCTATAAACTTCTCAGTAGGACAACATTACTGCTTGGTGATGGCACCAGTGTCCACGTTACGGCCCCATAGCATGGTGACTGGCATTAAGAGCGGAGCGAAACTTGGGCCTCGGGCCATTACCGACTGGTAATGCCATCCATTCTGGGTTATTGCTTAATTAGAACATTGGCCTATTCATGTCTGCAGGGAGAGGTAGCTGGCTCCAATCTCTGATAGTGTCCGCTGCCTGAACATGTCAGTATTCTACTCGGCTACTCGCCCTCTAGATTGGCAAGGGGGTGGGGGAAGGAGCTGCAGTGTTAGTGTTTAGAAAGCCGGCTTTGCATCACTTCTCGCGTGGTTCCCATTCAGTTAGAACAGAATGTAGAGTGAAGCCTTCTCATCTCTGACATCCCTTCAGCAGCTACCAATCTCTGTCGCAAGGACGGAAGAAGCAGATGAAAGTGCTGCAGTTAAGAGAATGGCACGGTTATCTTCTCATCCCTCTTCCTAGGCGTCCTCCTGGAGCACACAGCAGGATCCCCCTGAAAACACTTTGGAGGCTTGCTCACCCCCGACATCAGTTCAACCACTATCAATGGCTTTGCCAAGAACTGACGATGAAGAGAAAGGGGCTGACAGGAAGCAAAAGGTGAGGAGGACTTCTCCCTCTTCCCAAATCGGCTCCTGTTACACACAGCAGCCCCAGGAGAACACGTTGGAGGCCTGCTTACCCCTGACATCACTTCATCCACTACCAATCTCAGTGACAAAGACCAACAAATAAGATGGAAGGGCTGAAGTGGAGGAAAATGAGACGAGGACTCCTCACTCTTCTCAGGGCTCCTCCAGGAAACACAATTTAGGAAGAACGGGAGAACACGTTGGAGACCTGCTCACCCCTGACATCACTTCAGCCAAACCAATCTCTGTACCAAGGACTAAGGAAGAAGAGGAAAGGGCTGGAGTGGAGGAAAATGAGAAGACGACTCCTCACTCTTCTCAGAGCTCCTCCAGGAAACACAATTTAGGAAGAACGGTAGAACACGTTGGAGGCCTGCTCACCCCTGACATCACTTCAGCCAAACCAATCTTTGTACCAAGGACTAAGGAAGAAGAGGAAAGGGCTGGAGTGGAGGAAAATAAGAGGATAACTCCTCACTCCTCCCATATCTCCTTCTGTAACACACAAGAGGAAGACCGGGAGAACACGCAGGAGGCCTGCTCACCCCTGACATCACTTCAGCTACAATCAATCTCCACACTGACGAAGAAGAGGAAAGGGCTGCATGAGGAATGATTTCCCCTCCATCTACCAGCATCCCTCCAGTCCCTAGCAATCTCTGTGGCAAAGCCGGATGAAAATAGCTAAAATCAAGTCAAGGGATGGGATGGTGTCCCTTCCCTCTGTCTGCAGCTTGTGCTGTAAAACACAGCAGGGGCCGCGAAAGAAGCGGGAGAGGGGATGTTGCCAGGGAATGGAGGTCATTTTCTGGGCTGCCAGGGTAACACCAGCTCCCCCTGCCATTCCCATTCCAACCCATGCTCCTGCTTCTGTTAACCCTGGCCTCAGAGGCAGTGGCAGCAACAGCCGACGCGGCGCCAGCTCCTTTTTTCTAGGCTCTGTGCTGCATGCATTGTATGCACAGGGCTGTCATCATTAGAAAAGAAACACTGAGAAGGGCATGTTTCTATCGACCAAGCAGCCGTAATACTCCAAGGATTAATGTGCTGACAAATACGCAGCCAAGGATCAGGCTAGTATAGTTGATCTTTTATTGAGTTTTGAAATGGCTTACATTTTAAATTGTGTTGCTTGTTTTCACAAAATGCTGCTTGCGTACACGTTGGCATTACTGTACAGTATGCAGGGAAGGGTTTTGCATGGCTCACTCCTTTCCTCGTGCCAGCTTCTTTCCTTAATTGAAAATTGTGTTAACATTTCATGTTGTATTGCACTTGGTATGCTGTTTTAGACATTGTTGAAAACAAAACTAATGTGAACGTCTCTTTTTTGTTTTTATTCCCCTCATGTCTGTCCTCTTTCTCTTTCTCCCTCTCTCACTTTATGTCAATGACCTGCCACTGCCCCTTTTTGTTGCTACATTTTTCTGATGCCATACCTTTTCTTCTCTCATCGATTTTTTAAATCTTTTCCCATTTCCCCTCTCATTGTTTCACTCTTATTTCTTTCTTCCATTCTTTACATTGGCCTTCCTCTCGCTTTTCCCTCCTGAACCTTGCATTCCCTTCCTCTTTCTGGTGCCTTTATTTCTGCTATTCCCCCCCCCCCTTCCCAGCTCCCTCCAGTGTTTCCATCATGCACCAGGTCAGTCGGACCCCTGACACCATCACATTAACATGGTCTCAGCCAGACCAGCCCAATGGAGTCATCCTCGACTACGAACTGCAATATTATGAAAAGGTAAGAGCAGGCCAGCCCTTGATATGACATGGTGGGAGCCGGACTTGCCGTTAGCTGTTTCCTGATTGGCTGGTTAGGTCTGAGCGAGTGTCAATCATGTTAATGACATATTACTGACCCCGCCATCTTGCCTATTTGAGGCACTGGCTTTTGGGGAAATTGCTCTGCCTCCAAATGTGCCAGTCCTTATCTCAGGATATGCCAGACAGAGAGGCAGTTATTTGTCTAGGCAAGATGTACCCAAAGTCCATTTCTCTTCAGCAGGTATCTAGAAGGACATCCTTAAAAAAAAAGGAAATGTTGGGAAGGAATGTCAGAAAGTGACCCTAATCCACTAACGTTCTGACAGCAAGAGAGCATCATGGGAAAATGTTTCATGCATTACAGCAAAGGGCACAGCTTTCCGTCCCACCTGTGGTGAATAGTTTATGAGCTACTTTTGATAATAAAAGAACGTAATTGAAAGCTGTGCGACTGACAGAAATGAAAATATGTTTCTCTGAAGAAAACGGATCCCCTGCTGCGTGCATGGCCTGTTTTATTAGTCAAAGCAGACGCATTTAGTTCGAGCTGAAAGCTGCTAAGTACACCCCGACCTAATGTTATGATGCACAGCTAGTTACCTGCCCCCTGTTAATGGTGACAGGCTGGTAGATTGCAGCCAGGTTGTTAAGGCGATGGATATATGTGTGTTACGATGAAGCACAGACTGGTGGCTGTAAGCAATAAAGACAGCTGGGGGCAATATTGGAGTAGGGTACAAGGCTCGTTCCATGAAATATAAGAAGAAAACGTCCACGCTTAACGTGTGGGGGTGTTTGCCAGGGCTGAGCCCCGATACTTATTGTGGGTTTTTTTTGCAACTTTTTTAAAAGTCATTCTTAGTTCCACCTCAAGCAACAACCGTGTTTGGCACTTTGTAACCACTGTGCTAGTTACATTAACATTAATAGTGGCATGTCCTATTAACTCACAGACGCTGTGGTCTAATACAGTCGAAGGTGAAAAAAGAGGGGAGTGTCAAGTGGAATTCATGTATGCTTGATATAGAACTATGACCATAGTGGTTGTTATTTGCGATATTGGAATATTCTTTCTAGGGATTGTTTCACTTAGGACTCTCTTTAAGGATTGTATACCCTTTAATTTCCAGTGCTGAATGCATTTTATATTGACTGTTGTGCATGTCTACTAATGTATGTCCTGTGTGATTTCTTCCTGCATCACACTATGATGTTGAGAAGTGTTACTCTTATTGTTACATCTTAATGAATTGGAGCTTCCTGTCTGATGACATTCGAGAATATTTATTGTATATATTGTTTTACTGCAAATATATTTTACATAATCCAAACTACTTTTTGTTTTCAATAATCTGTGGCTAGTTGTCTTTACTAAGAAGAAGACATTCCATGTCTTTAATGTAACCAGTGTATGTCTTGACTATAATTAATTCATTGCACTTGATACTACTGTGCTAGTTATTCAGTTTCATTATTAAGAATGAGCTAGAAGGTGACAGTGCTGGGCACTCCTGCTAGTCATATCAACCCACTGCTATAGTCAGCCTACATGCTATCAGTGCCACTCCACTACTGCAATAACTGACTGCACAACTGCAACAGGGTTGGTGGCTCAGGTGTGGGATGCAGGCATCAGCCATGCAGCTTTGGTTCCAGGTGCAGGTCACGAGTTCAGCAGGCATGCTTAAGTATGTGTACCAGAGTCTGTTTGACTCTGGCTTTGCTGCACCTCTGCAGGTGGGTGCACTCAGCTGGCACATGCAGGACCTTGTTATATTTGGCATTTCCCCTTTTTCTTGTGGCATGCAGCCTGCATGGGGCGCACCAATACACAGGGGCTTGCCAAACCACCTGTTCACTGCGCCTTAAACACACACTGGCACATGCCACTTCTACACACTCTACACTTGCTAGCCGCCATATCTCCATCTCTAACACTCTGGACATCCTTGCCCCTGCCATGAGGATCCGCCTGTAGCCTGCATCCAAATGCAACTCTTGATATGATTCCGACCTGGCAGCTTTGAAACGGAAATGCAAAGCTGCCGAGCGGAAGTGGCAGTATTCAGGTACATACTCTGACAAACGGGCCTGTCGACTGCTCCAAAGGAAGTTCCGTCTCATCATCCTCTCCAGGAAGAGGGCTCCTGTCCAAGCCTGCATCTCTGGGGCATCAAACAACATGGTTGAACTTTTCAACATCTGCAAGGAACTTGCCAATCCTACTGCAGGCTTCTCCTCTCCCCTCCCCTACCATGCCCTCTGCACTGCACCTACCTCCCACCAAACCTCAGGACATCCTGTCCTCACTGTCATCTACTCCTCTCTCCACACCCCTCTTCTCTTGCCTCCTGTGCCCCCATCCCCCCACTCTCTCCTCCTTCTCTCCCATTGCACCGGACAAGGTCTTTAAAGTAGTCTGATCTATGAAAGTCTCCTCCGATCAGGTGCTCCCCTACTCTTCCAGAACTATCAAAGATAATATCTCCTCTTTCGCCCCTTGGCTGACCTATATAGCCACTCCTTTGCCACTGGGTATTTCCCACAACCCCTCAAGCACTTTCTTGTGCACCCTCTCCTAAAATTGCCCTATCTCTATCACCCCTTTCTTGGGCAAACTGATGGAGAAGTTGGTCATCCCCTAGCTGACCCACCACACGGAATTGACTAGCGACTTCCACGACCACCAGTCTGGCTTCAGAGCATCCAGAGGCACAGAAACTGCTCTCCTGAACACCTGTGAAGACCTGCTCTCAAATCTGGATGGATTCTCACTCTCCCTCTATTCTGATCATCCTAGATCTTTCTTCTGCCTTTGACACGGTCAATCATGCCATCCTCATAAATCCGCTCTGTGATACCCTAAGCATCACAGACCGGGCACTGGCATGGCTGACTTCCTTCCTTTCAAATCGACCCTCCAAAGTGCAGTTGGGCACTTTCCTTTCCTCTAACTCACTCTCTCCCTGTGGCATCTCTCATGGTTCTGTCCTATTACCATGGCTCCTCGACATCTACTTTGTCCCCCTGGCCCACTTCATTTCCACCGTCTCTCCTCACTTCCAGTGTTATGCTGACACTTAGCCTTCCTTTAAGCTTCCACCTCTACCTCCTCCCCTTTCTCTCTCTTACCTGATGCATGGCTGCTATTCACGCATGATGCTCCGCTGATGATCTCTGCCTTAATGCCAGTAAGACAGAGATCCTTTTCATTGGGACACCTGCTCCCTGCTTCCTCCCCACTCTCTGGCCACCCTCCTCGGGTCCCCTCTCCCTCCTGTGAGGCTAAAAATCTTGGGGTCATCTTTGACTCCTCTGTCTCCTTCTCTCCGCACATCACAGACCTTGCCAATAAGTCAAATCTTCAGCTCCCACTCCTCAGAGACATTCTCGCTTTCCTCACATTACCCAGAAGCTCAATACCTCCAGATCTCTGGTCCTCTCTAGGCTGCACTCCTGCAACAGCCTCTTCCTCAATCTACCCCCCTCTTCCCTACATCCTCTTCAACTAATCCAGAATAGGGCTGCAAGACTTATCATTGGCCTCAAGCCCAGGAACTGCATCTCTCCACTGGCTCCTGGTAGCCGAATGTAGCAAATTCAAGACCCTTTGCATTATCCACATAAGGCTCTCTGGGGCCAGGGACTTCTCTACACCCATCTTTCTCTCCCTAAATACATCCCTGGGAGAGCTCATCCTCCTCTAGCTCCAACTCTCTGCAGGTCAGACGCTTCTTCAAGCAGAGAGTGGGAGGGAAATCCCTTTCCTCTGTAGGAGCCTCCCTCTGGAATGGCCTCCCTGCCCCCCTCTGACTTGAGCTGGATCTTCTTAAGTTCTGGAAACTTCTCAAGACTTACCTTGTTTCCTCCTCCTTGCTTCCCACCCTCCCGTGCTAACATCCCTCTGCAGCTGTGACTGGTGCCTGTTCCCTTAAGAGTCCTTAACAGGGGTCAGGCCCTCCTTGACCAGTCCCCATCAGTATCCCCAACACCACTTACCCTCAGGCACCCTTCCTGGACTAGCCTGATTCGAGTCCAACCCATCATCACACTTTTCCCTTACCACTTCCCCTGCACTTGCCTTTGTGGCCCCCTTCAGCACTTGCTCAGCTCCCCTGGGCCCCCCACTCCTGCACTTCTTCCCCTCACCCCTTGTCCCCTCCCTAGCCCTGCCCCTACCTTCACCCTCCTTTGCACTTTTGTTTTGTGCACTTGCACAGTAAGAATATCACAAGGCCTAGTATTTTTGCCTTGTGGCGCCTGGAAACACTTGTGTAGAGACGCCATAGAAATGTCCTATAAATTAAATAAACAAATGACTGTAATCAGTGCCACTCAGTTTTCAGTGCCATTAGTGGAGTAGAGGGGCACTCGGCACAGACAGGACAAAATGTGGACAGTCATCCACCAACTGCACCACACGTTGCCTAGTTACTGGAAAGGTATTGGTATTTGTGGTTGTGTAAAGCTTGTCTGTTCTCCTGAAGGCATCGTAGAACTGTAGAGGTCAATGTAGAATGGTTGCACGGGTCTATATGTAAAAGATGTAATGGAGATCCGATTAGATCAAAATGATATGTCTTAAAGCAATCTCCCAAACGTCAAATGGTTCCTCTCAATCCATAAAGGTATAGGTAGAGAATTCCACTGTTTCTCAGCAAGCACAGAGCAGGAACAACCTTCTCTCTTTTGTTGACGGGTCCTCAGATTTTTCTGTCAGCTTGCGGCCTTAAGGATCGGGTGGACGGTAGAGTTAAAGAGAGAAAGGGTTGTTTAAGATCCTGCAAGCTTTTATGGACTAGGCACATGGTTCTAAAATCTCTCGTTTTGAATTTTGGCTATTATATTTAAAGTTTGCCTATAAACTGAAATTATTGAGTATAGCTAGTAGGGAGATGGCATGTGAGGATGGATATGGGGCTTATGAGTGTTGCTTGGTTATTTACCCACCTATTGACTTCCCATGGCCATGATGATCCATATAGCCATTCCCACCTGCTACCTGCCCTTCGACACCCAAAACACATCGTCTTGGGTCTATTTTAGCTAGCTCTAGCAGACAGTAGCATCAAACGTAAGCATGTCAGTGTTATTTCTAAGCAGTCTAAAGAGAATTAACAACGTAATTGCAGTTGTGAAAGCGCTTCTGCGTAAAATAAATATTTTAACCAAGTGTGCCTTCAGCCACTTGATTTATGCACTGAAGTCCTATTATAAACAAGCATTGATAAAGCCAATAGTTTTGGCTTGTTTATCACTTTTTTAGACGTAAATGAGTGTTAGACGTATCACATGTTTTTACCCGCTTATATTTTAAAGTGATCACATTGGTCTTCCACTTTTGTATGACCAGAATTTTATCGGTTTTTTAATGGGTATGTATAGGTGTGTGTAGGGGTAGTGGGAGGTAGTGTAGGCAAATGCCTTTTCCTTTAAAAGCCCAAACTGTTGGCTTTGCCAATGCATGCTTTACTATGATCCATTTGAGAGAGCTCAGGCCAGATGATGTGTGATCATATTTGCCCAGTTTAAGGAGCCTGTTTGCCGCTGCGTTTTTAACTCTTTGCAATCATGACAGCAGCTTGGCTGAGAGTCCAGGATAGATGTTATTGACACAAAAAATCAAATCAGTAAAAAACAAAGACATTAACTAACAGCTATTACTTTCTGGGGAAAATTAACTAAAGGAAGCATGTAGACGCTTTACGCTTCTTAAGTAGAAAAATCAGGATTTAGATATCATAGCTACCTTTCTGTTTAACCTAAGTTCCATATCGAAAATAATTCCCAGATTTTTTTATCTCCGGTGATGGATCGGTGCATGGGCCACAAGAATCGGGTGATTTGTTTCGTTGCACAGGGCTTGCATCAACTATTGAGGGCCAACGTATACTTCTTTTATCTTCCTCGGTTTAAAAAGGATAGGTGTTACCATTTGTTACAGCGCTACAAGCCTGTTTTGGATGCAGCACAGCTCCCGCCATGTGAAGGGTATAATGATGCTCTAAACCATATTTGGACACAAAACATCCAAAGAGAATCAATATAATGCATGTAATAACTGTTAAAACTAAATTACATTCAATTAAAATACAATTAGAAAAACCGGCATTAGATGTCACTCTGCACCGTTTAGGTAGCACCGCAGACAGCTATTTCATTATTTTTTCTATAACACCTAAATTGTATTCTACTACTTCACAGGCGGCAAAGAAAATCACTCCGAATCATACAGTCAGTTCAAGGGTTTTTATTTCTTATTTGTGTGCTCAAGGGCCGTCCCTCCATCTCCTGGTAGAATTTGACCCTCCTCCCTAACCATGGCGTCCAGGACCCCTGCTCAGAGCTACAGATGTTAACCCCTTCTGCCTTCAGCTACATGTATTCCCTGGTACTCTGGCTCTCTATTCTCCTGCAGTGACTCCCTAACTGTCCCTACTCTATCCAAGGGTTAATGATTTAATGGTATGGGGGAAGTACCTGCCATTTAATCTGGTTTGAGTCAGACTACACTCACATGGCCACTCTCACCTCTGCCTCTCTACTCTGACTACTTACTGTTCACTCCTCTCTCTGTTCTGACGTCCCTCCAATGTTTCACTCCTCCTGATCTTTCCTCCATCCTTTAATATTACTTCTCCTCCCACTCCACTCTACTACTACTCCACACTACTTTCACCCCCCCTCTACTACTTACTGTTTACTGCTCCCTCTGCTCTGATGTCCCTCCAATGTTTCACTCCTCCTGATCTTTCCTCCATCCTTTAATATTACTTCTCCTCCCACTCCACTCTACTATTCCCCCTACTACTATTCCACACTACTCTCATCCTCCTCTACCACTAATACTCTCCTCCTACTACTACTCTCCGTCTCGTACTACTACTCTCCACCTCCCACTACTACTGGCCCACCTACTACTACTCTCCTTCTCCTCCTATTACTCTCCACCTCCCATAACTACTGTCCCACCTACTACTACTCCCCTTCTCCTACTACTACTCTTCTCCTTCTATTACTAGTATTTTCCTCGTACTAGTACTCTCCTCCTCCTACTACTACACAGACCTTCCTTTCACTCACTTCCATTCACTTCCAAATGCTCCCTATACTAATTTGCCTAAAGACTTGCCACACAAACACAAACATTCAAACTGCAGAACCGCTTTCACTCCTAAGCCAATACCTCATTAGTTCAAAATATTAGCTCTGCACTCTGCCCGCACCTTCCTTCCTTCCTCCTGCTGATCTCCTGGTCATCCTCCACCTCCGACCTCACCCAAATAACCCACACCTTCTACTTCCTGTCCCTGGCTGGAGTACCACTCACTGTACTGAGATTGGATAACTCTCCCTGGCCATTTTGGCCCTGTCCTCCCCAACTGTGGCATGTATCTGTAATGAAAAGTTATAAGTAGAGTGCTAAAGCCCACCCACTTCCTCTGCACTTGCTTGTCATTAATTGAGGCTGGCGGCCTGTGAAGCCCTATGTTTATGTTCATCTTTCGGAGCCCTGTTCCTTGGGGTCTCACGGTAAGACTTTGGAGGGATTGGAGGTCCTTCTCCCCTTCTGGTGCCCAGTGGTCTTGGGGGACCTATGCGTGTAGCATGAGTTGATTGTCTGGGTTGGGAGCTGTGCGAGGTTTGTCTTTCCCATGTTGGGAAACGTTCTCTCTCTTCATCGTGGTTGGCTGCAGCGCATCGGGCGCGTGGTAGGTTTGCATACAGAGGTCTCTCTCCCTTTCTCCCTTGCTTGCTCACCCTTCGGTTTGTTCGGCTCTCCAGTCATCTCATTCAGGCGTGATGTTCCTGCAAAAGATGAGAAAACCGGTTAGCCATTCGTCATGGTATGGTCTGAATGTAAAGCTGTCTGCATACACACTTTCCAACACATGCAGAGGGGTCAGGGTTTGGGGTCTTCCCGCCGCTCGCCATTCTCCTCACGGTCAAGACGGATTTTAGATTTCCCTGTAGACTTTCCATCTTTAGCTGCGAGTGCTTCACCCCCTTCTTGACAAGGTCATTGTACTGGCCTTGTCACATACTTCTTAGCTTCTCTTTCAGCTTGTCGCTCTTACATTCTCCCATCAAAATTGAATAACAACATTTATTGACGGACTGTAACAAGGTTTTGTCTAATTTGTGCTGCCGTAGCCAGGTATTTATTTAGTGCCCAGGCGACACGTTCCTCCTCTGCCATCGTAAGATAAAATAGGGCTGGTTTGAATTGCCAAAACTGTTCATTTCTCAGAAGAGAAATTAATGTGCCATTACGTATAAACCATTACAATGGATAGAAAAATAAATAATGTACTAATGTCTCAATTTCATTGGGACCCTGCACTCATAAATATCTCTGTGTCTCTTTTACCATAGATGGTGTTAATATGTAATATGTTAAACCCCAATCGTGTTATATACAAATGTTCTCTTAGTTCCAGGCACTATATGAAGCAATTTTCCAAAGTTGATGCTTTTGTTATATTTGCAGGAAAATGTTAACAGGTGTCTATTTCCCATTTGTCTCCATCTGCTGCATGTGTTCCTAGAAGCCAGTTCTTAACAATGCCTTTAAGTAATTAAACTACTAGGTCCAAATAATGGAACAATTAACAAATGGGAACCAGCGAATCTTACTTGAGTTACTATAAATTAACATGTTTTGTATCTCTTGTAAGCTTGGCATATGGATTAGACCATATTGGCACATGGGGAAGGGCACTCAGCCAATCAGTAGGCTGAAACACAGTGGGTACCGCCCACATTTTCCAGCCACCCGAGATCCTTCCCCAGGTGGCACCATCTTGATTGTGGGGAGGCAACAGGGAGCCTCTGCATGTTGGCTACCCATGCCCCCAGAGCCTCACCCAGACATCTCGCAACTTTCACACACGCCCCCTCTGTCCCTCCCCATTACCTGCTGGACGGGAGTGATCCAGGTGTGCCCTTCCATACCGGGCACCTGTCATGGAAACAAAAAAGTGACTAGTTATGGTGGCAGCCATCTTTTTTTTCACTGGAGATTGGGCTTGCACAATACGCGTGAATCCCGGTTCTCCCATGAAAACAAAAAAAAACAATTCACATCCCAGACGGAGATGGGTGCGAATAGCAATCACCCCCTTGTTTGCGTGTACATGGCTGGTAATGCTTTGCTCGGGCCGGCCTAGGCACTGGCTAACGGGCCGTTACCAGCCATGTACACCCCCGACAGAGGGGTGATATCTACATTGTTAGCCAATGAGTAATGGGGGGCACTTTTATCTGTCGGATGTCTCGGTTTGGCAGACTTGTACACACATTGGATGTTCTACCACAAATTGCTCTCCAAAAGAACAGCGAGCCGCAAGGAGAAAGAAAAAGGCAGGAGGAAAACTCTCATCAAAGTACAGGAAAACCCCAGGCTGCAGAGGCAGACAAAACAAAACTGATTATAAAAGCTAGATGGAAATGGGTATGCTTTAATCAGCATAATAAAGTAAGACCTACCTAGGGTTTTTACTAGTAGCAATACACCTATTTGATGAAATGATGCACCCCTGAGCTCTAAGTCCGCAGATCAGGGAACTGTACGACGGAACGAAGCGCGACAAAAAGAAACAACCAAAATATACCAATTAGATGGACCTAACCCGACGGCAGGCCATCGGCCTAAAGAATGGGGGAAAAGCACCAGGAAGACCACGGTATCCAAAACAAGCACTGAAGATGACTCCATAGAGAATAGGTAGCACACATCCAACAGGAATACAAAGCAAAAGTGTGGACGAACAAAAACAATAACCAATTCCAAGGCGAGGTTATAGATTCAGAAACCCACTCTTTTCAGGAAACAAAACAATAGTCTGGTCGCGGGCAGTGTCATTTAATCTGTATTTTAGGTGGATTTTCTAACTTTCCAAACTCCTGCCCTGTGTAGTGTAGATAGGATAACTTTTACCAGGTTGCAGTTCTTTTAGGCTCCCCAATTGTCGTATATATGTGGTGTTACTTCCGATCTGGTGACACATTCGATTTATAGTTCTTGGGGGAAACCTGCCATCGTATGGCATCTGATGGCACATTTTGTGTCCATGCTTGCTTCGGACAGACATGCATGTCACATGACATATGATTCATGGATTTATATTGAGGTGATATGCCCTTCTGTGGCGGGCCCACCCTGTAGGAAACGGCCCACCGCCCACGTTAAGGGCCCAAGCGCAGTGGTTCCATGTCATTTCATCACCTGCTTTTACATTGCCAGGCTTTTAAACGTGCACATTCCATCGAATGTGCTCATCGTTTTTTTTAATTTTTGGGGGGTCCCCCAAACCCCCCACCCACAATTATTTTTTTACTATTGCCCACCTGCCCAAACCCTTATTTGCCCTTCCCCCCCCAACAAAAAACGATGAGCACATTGATGGAATGTGCACGTTTAAAAGCCTGGCAATGAAAGGACGTCATACCAGTGCAGCAAGGGTCCCTTAACAAGGGTGGTGGGCCGTTACCTTCAGACTGGGCCGAGCCACTGAGGGGCATATCGCCATTAGCACCCGGGTAGCTCCCTACACGGTGCTAATTTTTTGTTGTTGTTGTTAAAAGAAAGAAAAAACATACCTTTATCTCGCCACCTGACGCTGCACAGTGCCTTTAGCCAGGAAGTCCATTTTCAGTGTTGATGACTGATGTCGAATGTTGAAAAAATAAAACACCTCTGTAGGGATTGTGGCACATAGACTCACGCCTTAGGGTTTTCAAGTGGTCTTAGTGGCAGCTGAAAAACAGGCCCAATGTAGTAGCTGCCCTCAAGCTATGCAAAGCCATGCACATTCTCTCCTTTGCCCACCCTCGACCTTTTTTGGTGACCTCCTTTGTCACTAGTTTCTGCCACTTGATGGGATGCTAAGTGTAGACCAGAAGATATGTGCCCACGTTAGGCATTCATGCAGTGCCTGAAATATATTGGGAAAGTGAAAGCCATGCCACCACTTCCCGGACAACCATCTGGAACCTGCAATGCTGATGTTGGAATTCAAACCTCCATATGGTGGAGCTTCTGCAAGAATAATGCACCGTGGCGACCGTCTATTGCAGTGCCTAGAGCAGGCAAATGGGGGGTGCATACTTAACATCCACAAATATTGGATAACGTGTTCTTTACTGCATCCCTTTGAAGAAACAGCTTAGCCTGCATGCTATGTCATTCTGCAAGTTGGTGCCACTGGTGTACTTGTTGAAATTAAAACTATTCAACAAAATACATGAACGCGAAGTTTCTCATGATATAGTAGAAGGCCAAGCTGCCATGAATCTGCTCTTGAATGTCTGACCGGATCCATTCATTGTTGGCATGGAGCTTAATATGGAGGGCCTGCTGGCATCTTTCTTGGCCCACAGACCCAAATCAAGGTACACAACTTTAAAGAGCACGTGCATGAGGATAAGGAAAATGAAGGGGGTTGCCATTCACAGGAGGACATGATAGCCATGCATAGGGTGTACTAAAGAGATGTTTACAAGCATGAAGATGGACACGGGTGCTAATGGAAAGGGAGAGCAGGGACCCGGGAACGGAAGAGCCCGTCACTAAGTAAAGTACTCGCAACGCTGGCTTTCCTTTGTGAATATAGCCTGCATTCTGAGCATTTTTATTGGCTACGGGGCCTCCCAGGGTGCTAATATGTGTTCATCCTGCATTCTGAGCATTTTCATTGGCTGCAGGAGCCTCCCAGGGTGCTAATGAGTGTTCATCCTGCATTCTGAGCATTGTCATTGGCTACAGAAGCCTCCTTCCTTTGTGGATACAGCCTGCATTCTGAGCATTTTTATTGGCTACGGGGCCTCCCAGGGTGCTAATATGTGTTCATCCTGCATTCTGAGCATTGTCATTGGCTACAGAAGCCTCCTTCCTTTGTGGATACAGCCTGCATTCTGAGCATTTTCATTGGCTACAGGAGCCTCCCAGGATGCCAATGAGTGTTCATCCTGCATTCTGAGCATTGTCATTGACTACAGGAGCCTCCTTCCTTTGTGGATACTGCCTGAATTCTGAGCATTATCATTGCCTACGGGAGCCTCCCAGGGTGTTTATGTGTGTTCATCCTGCATTCTGAGCATTGTCATTGGATACAGGACACTCCCAGGATGCTAACGTGTGTTCATCCTGCATTCTGAGCATTTTCATTGGCTACGGGAGCCTCCCAGGGTGCTAATGTGTGTTATCCTGCATTCAAAGCATTGTCAATGGCTACAGAAGCCTCCTTCCTTTCTGGATGCAGCCTGCATTCTGAGCATTTTCATTGGCTACAGGAGCCTCCCAGGATGCCAATGAGTGTTCATACTGCATTCTGAGCTTTGTCATTGGATACGGGAGTCTCCCAGGGTGCTTATGTGTGTTCATGCTTCCTTCGTAGGGGCATAAATGTTACATGTGCTGTCACATGATATCTAGCATGAAAGGCTGTTTTTCATGCCTCAATGTGCTGCGGCACGCGTCATGGTAATAGACTGGTGCTGTAGGATCCCAAATGCAGCCGTGCAAGCATTGCTCTGGTTTTGCTTGTCTGAAATGTTCAGCACGGGATACGCATCTTTCTTGTCAGCAGGCGTCGTGTTAAACATATTGAGCGCTCGTTTTATTGTCATAATTAATGTTTGGTGAAGGGTAGATCAGTGGAACGTGCTACAACTCATGTGCCGGGGCTTGATTTACGATGTGCAGTTTGTTCTTTCTGCAAATCTTGATGTAAGGTTTCGGGTTCAGTCGCGTGCCATTTGTTTCCGCTTGGTTATTGGCTATTGCACCTTATTAGAAGCACACATAGGCGTTTTGGCTTTTGGGGTGCATGCTGGGACAGCCCAGCTTTGCCCCCATTAGTTAAGGGGGTAACTCTTTTCATCCTCTTGAGTGAGTGAAATGTTAATGAAAGCCAGTTAAAAAAAATAATCTTTTCCTGTGACATGCACGTCAAGTGGCCATTGAAAGTTTAAAAGTTGTGTTGCCTATCACGTCTAAATACACATGTTGGCCTAACGTGACTGGTGGGGAATTAACACAATGCAACAGAACTAACTGTGGGCGTTGTAGGGGTGTTAAAAACAGAATTGGCCACAGGTAACTGTTCTGTAACTACAGGACACCAACTGGCCAAGAAGCGGGGTGAAACAGTGAGACATGGATGACGTCCCTTACCCTGGGCCCTCTTCTGTAATCCCACATGTGCTTTCAAATGAAATAAGACCCCTGGGAACGGACTACTTGCATCCCTTCTAATATTTTGTAATGCTACACACTTGTGAATTTAGATCAGTGTGCGAAATGTTTTGTTTGCATTGTGCCTGTCCATACAGGCACACTGTGTCCGGTGCAGCTCAGTTCTGCGTAGTCCTGTATCCAGACCATGGGTGCACAACATACGGCCCGCGGGCCAGTTGCGGCCCGCCATGCCCTTTCGGGCCGCCCTCCATTAGGAAAGTCTTTGTTGTCTTCCGGCCGGTGAAAACACTGGCCCTCATTGGCTCAGCACACACACGCATCACGTCGCTCCTACGAGCCACATAATGCCTGTGTGCTGCACCAATGGAGGGCCAGCACTACATCTGGCGTGGTCCATAAGGCTTGATGCCGGAAGGCATTTCAGCCTTGGACCGCGCCAGCCGTAGTACGATTCCAGCGTTCCAGCTTACCTGCCGCTTACCTGCCTTCCAGCACGTCTCCGGTAAGTGGTCTGTTTGTGTTTGTGTGTCGGGTTTGTTTTGCTTTATGTTTGTGTGTGTATGTTGCGATGGGGGGTGGAGGGTTGTGTCGGATGTGTATGAATGTTTGTGTTTGAATGTATTTTGTGTGTATGTTGAGATGCGGGGGTAGGGGGGTGTGTCGGATGTGTATGAATGTTTGTGTTTGAATATATTTTGTGTGTTTGTTGAGATGCGGGGGTGGGGGTGTGTGTCGGATGTGTATGAATGTTTGTGTTTGAATATATTTTGTGTGTTTGTTGAGATGCGGGGGTGGGGGTGTGTGTCGGATGTGTATGAATGTATTTGAATGTATTTTGTGTGTATGTTGAGATGTGGGGGTGTGTGTGAATGTTTGTATTTGAATGTATTTTGTGTGTATGTTGAGATGCAGGGGTGGGGGGGTGTCGGATGTGTGTCGGATGTGTATGAATGTTTTGATTTGAATGTTTTTTGTGTGCTGAGTTGGGGGGTGGGGGTTCGGGTCTGTATGGGTGCTTGTTTGAGACTTTGCTGATTTGGGGGGGTGGGGGGTTCGGGTCTGTATGGGTGCATGTTTGTGTGTGTGCTGAGTTGGGGGGTGGGGGGTTCGGGTCTGCATGGGTGCATGCTTGAGTGTGTGTGTGCTGAGTTGGGGGTGGGGGTTTGGAGTTGGGGGGGTGGGGGGTTCGGGTCTGTATGGGTGCATGTTTGTGTGTGTGCTGATTTGGGGGGTGGGGGGTCCGGGTCTGTATGGGTGCATGTTTGTGTGTGTGCTGAGTTGGGGGGTGGGGGGTTCGGGTCTGTATGGGTGCATGTTTGTGTGTGTGCTGAGTTGGGGGGTGGGGGGTTCGGCTCTGTATGGGTGCATGTTTGTGTGTGTGCTGAGTTGGGGGGTGGGGGGTTTGGGTCTGTATGGGTGCATTTTTGTGTGTGTGCTGAGTTGGGGGGTGGGGGGTTCGGGTCTGTATGGGTGCATGTTTGTGTGTGTGCTGAGTTGGGGAGTGGGGTGTTCGGGTCTGTATGGGTGCATGTTTGTGTGTGTGCTGAGTTGGGGGTTGGGGGGATCGGCTCTGTATGGGTGCATGTTTGTGTGCTGGGGTGGGGGGTTCGGGTCTGTATGGGTGCATGTTTGTGTGTGTGCTGAGTTGGGGGGTGGGGGTTCGGGTCTGTATTGGTGCATGTTTGTGTGTGTGCTGAGTTGGGGGGTTTGGTTGGGGGTAAGGGGGCCATGGGGCATAGTGTTTTGTTGGGGGTGAGGGGGCCATGGGGCATAGTGTTTGGTTGGGGGTGAGGGACATGGGGCATAGTGTTTGGTTGGGGGTGAGGGGGCCATGGGGCATAGTGTTTGGTTGGGGTGAGGGGGCCATGGGGCATAGTGTTTGGTTGGGGGTGAGGGGGCCACGGGGCATAATGTTTGGTTGGGGGTGAGGGGGCCATGGGGCATAGTGTTTGGTTCGGGGTGAGGGACATGGGGCATAGTGTTTGGTTGGGGGTGAGGGACATGGGGCATAGTGTTTGGTTGGGGGTGAGGGGGCCATGGGGCATAGTGTTTGGTGGGGGTGAGGGGGCCATGGGGCATAGTGTTTGGTTGGGGTGAGGGGGCCATGGGGCATAGTGTTTGGTTGGGGGTGAGGGGGCCATGGGGCATAGTGTTTGGTTGGGGTGAAGGGGCCATGGGGCATAATGTTTGGTTGGGGGTGAGGGGGCCATGGGGCATAGTGTTTGGTTGGGGGTGAGGAGACCATGGGGCATAGTGTTTGATTGGGGGTGGGAGCCATGGGGCATAGTGTTTGGTTGGGGGTGAGGGACATGGGGCATAGTGTTTGGTTGGGGTGAGGGGGCCATGGGGCATAGTGTATCTAGGGTCAATAAAATATATATAAGTTAATTAAACAGGCGAGATACAATAACTAAATAGAAATAAATTATAACAATGGAAAATGTGTAGTACAAAATGTAAGTTTGAAATGCAAATAAAAATCGTTACCCCTCAAAAACATTATTTTTCCATGTGTTTAGTACAAATTGGGGGTTTAAAAAGCCTCCTGCCACGCCCCGCCTACCGCCCCGCCCACATTTACTTTCGGCCCACTATAGCCCTCATGTAAGGTACTTTCGGCCCTCTGTCAAAATCAGTTGTGCACCCCTGATCTAGACGATAAAATCGGGGCTTGTGTGGATTGCCAGACATTGGGTCTACCCAAGTGAGTCTACCGAATCGGGGATTTGGGGAGCATGGTAGTGGCTGGAACTGAGACCACAGGCCAGATTTACAAAGTGTTTTGTAATGTTATTGCAAAATTGTAAAACGCTTTAGTGAATCAGGCCCTATGATCCCAGGGCTCCAATGAGAAGATGGAGACCAGGCTGCTCTAGAAGAAGAGAGGCCTCCAAGGTTAGAACTGGCTAGTAAGGGTGTAACAACACAAGCTACAGTGATCTGGTTATCAATGTGTGTCTGTGTGTGAGAGAGAGAGACAGAGAGGGAGAGAGAGAGAGAGAGAGAGAGAGAGACAGAGAGAGTGAGTGAGAGAGACAGAGAGAAAGAGAGAGAGAGAGCGAGAGAGACAGAGAGTGAGAGAGAGAGACAGAGAAAGAGAGAGAGACAGAGAGTGAGAGTGAGACAGAGAGACAGAGAGAGTGAGAGAGAGAGCGAGAGAGAGAAAGAGAAGAGGCAGAATTGTATCATCTTAGTATCTTGAAACTGAGAAATGTATGCCAATTAGGGACTACCCAAAAGACTTGAGTGATGTGTGCACCTCTAAAATAATATACCATAATTAAAAAAAAACTCTTAAAGGATGTATGAATTAAACGCAATTTTAATTTCAATGACAAATCTAAAAACGACAGCCATCTCTCTGCAGATTTGTTGTCCACTAATGTGCATTCACCCCCAGGCCAATAATCTTTTTCAAGTCCTCTTCAATACATATTCACAGCACAGTCAATTGTGGCTCTAAATTGCTATTTTCTATAATAAAAGATGGTCACCCTTCACTGGTGACATGTTCACTCATTCACCATACATCCTTCTACACGTGTTTTATTGGAGGAATTCATGCTTTTTTTGTGTTTAAATGTTCATTCACCCTAGATTTCAATTAAATCCATTGTAATTGTATCCAGTATAATTTTCACTTTTCATTATTCAGACATGCCATATTTTGTTTAGCAAATACCTGACAGTGTTGTCAATGTATTCATTTAAGTACCTTTGTGTTAATGTTTAACAGGGGAACGTGTTGCTATGGGAAATAGAAAAACGCCATTCTTCTCGTTTATCTTCATTCTTCATACCTTTATCTCCAGGGCAATATCTTGGTTTTCTTCCCTACAATTAACACCAATCAGAAAGTACCTTTATGCGCATTCTCAAAAGGATGCTAGTTAAGCGATTACTCCCAAGGTGGGGGTTTTACAACCAAGCAATGGCCCAGAGCCCAAGTTAGAGGCCCGAGTGAAGAGGGCAGCATAGCCCACATTCATTTTGTAGACAGTGGCGAAGGCTTTCTGCTAATGACTTTGCTTGCTACCTTTCCAGCTCTAAAATCTGTGACACTCTCACAGCCCTCCTCTCTCTTTCTCCTCAACCCTCCTTCTTCCCACCACCTCTCTACACTTTACTGCTTCTCCCCTACCTCTCCTATTGAATTAGCACCCATCCTGCATAGTGCCAACACATCCTGTGCTCGTATCAAGCCTTTTGCTCCCCAAATGGTCAAAGACTTAGTCTCAAATACGTGCCCTTACCTCTCTGAGCTCTTTCATTTCTGTCTCTCCACTGGACTCTTCCCTTCTTCCGTCGATTCTGAAACCATCTTACCCATATAGAAGAAACCCTCAGCTGACCTAATTGTCCCAGCAAATGATCACCTCTGATCATCATCCTCTATAGCGCTGCCCCAGTAAGACTTATCCTTTGGCTTTCACTATAATCTATTTGCGGATGGCACTCAAATATTGTTTGTCTTTCCTTCCTTTACCCTAGCCATCTGAGAATAGATTACAAACTATTGCACTGTAATTCCTCACTAGGTGCTATCCACTGCTTCATGCTGAACTCTTCAAAAATAGAAGTCATCGTTATCCCAGCTTCCAATGCCATCCCTTCCCTCCCCTATCTCCTTCCTGCCTGACCTTCTTGCTTCCTCATCCAATGCTCCTCAACTTTCCCACCCAGTTCCTCCTCCACTTTGACATATCGACAACAGATCTGTGTGAAAAGACTGAATATACAAGCCAGAGTGCCAAAAGCCTGATTTTCTTTGTCCCCATTTGTCCGCATATATATATATGCGGGGTGAGACCCCCTACAATTTCTATTCACTTTACCCCACACATATATATATGCAGACAAATGGGGCTGGGCTTTTGCGCTTAGGTCTTTTTGGCCTCTGTATTTTTGGGTGTTTCCCCGCCAAATGCTTGTTTGCTATCCGTGCACAACTTCTCTCTTTTCAAGTTCCTTCTCCTATTTAACAAGGCTGTCAATGGTCTTCCTCCTCAGTACCTGTCTGATTGTATCTCAGTTTACTCACCATCTTGTTCCCTCCACTCCTCTCAACCTGACGAGCCCACACCCATCTTATGCCTCCTCTGGCTTCCGCTCTTTCTCACTACTCATCCTACTCCATTGGTACCCACTGCCCATAACAATCAAAGCAAGTCCAACTGTGGATCTGCTCAAAGGTCGGCTTAAACTTAATGTACTCCATCCTCCCTAAATGACCCCCACCACTGCCTCTATTGAAGGTAATAATGTAATTTTTTTTAATGTAATTGGTACTCTTTAGTTTGAAGTACTTGCCCCCTTATGTTAATGTTACCGTTGTAAGTTACCTGCTTTCTTGTATGCATTTGTCTCTGTTTGTTTTGTTTTGTGTCTGGTGTATGTCCTAATTGGGTACACCTTCATAAACTGGATCACTATTTGTTTCTTTATACTTTTGCCCAGGCACCCTCCTTTGAAATGCTTCTACCATTTGCAAATGTGTTGCTGTGAGTCATTTCTGATCGTAATCGATCTACATATTCTTCAAATAAATACAAATACAAAAATAAAAAATACTATAGACATTTACTTGCTATAGTGTTATGAATGGATTTAAGGATGTATGTACCTGAAAATATCCCAGGACCCATTCCTACAGGAGGAGGAATAAATGCCCGTCAGTAGCATAGGTCCTCAAAACACTTTCACTAAATTACTCGCAAGGCTCCTTCCCCGTGTTTGCTGTAATTCAATTGGTTGTCAGGTGACATGCACGTGGGATTAGCCTAGCAGGGTCAATTATCATAAGATCTCAAATAAACTATTTACGCATAATCAATGTTGCCTGGCACCCCACAAGCAGATTTTGTTCCTGAAAATTGGAAGCTTCAAAACTATTTTGGGAAGGCGCCTAGACCCAAATGCATGTGGGGATTATAGGGTTTCAGTACATGTGTGGATGTCAGGGATATTTGAATGCAGACACTGCGTGACACACGCCCAGCAATTCCTCTGGATACCGATCCATGGGATTTAGGAAAAAGAGCTACCCTTTACTCAGAGCAATTACCCAAAGTGAAGTCATTCCCTCATCTCTGTGCGTATAAGAGGACTTGGTAGCAGGGTTCACTGAATGAACACTTAAGACAAAAAGAAACTTCTCACGAGACCTTCAGATTGGCAAAAACTAAACTTTTTCCGCTTCTGTCATCAAGATACAAATGTTTTGGGGCACATCTACACATCATACACACACCGCAAAAAATTGTAATAGTCATCCTACCTTTAATTGGGAAATACGTCATCAAATTCTGAATGGGCTTAATCTAACCCCATTCAGTCTCTATGCAATGGTGACTTCCAGATTTCACTGACTTACCCAGTGCCCACACGTGATTGGCTTCTTGCCTTCTATCAACTCATTAGACAAATAAGACCACCACCAAAAATATCCACATTAAGTGTTGGCGGTCCACACCAAACACTGCTTCATTATCCAGAGCACACTTGGAAGACGCCACAGGTAGTACACCACACGTAATTGTTGAGTCATTACGTCCTGACAGTTCACTTTTTTCCAACTATGTGTTGAACCCTCTTCATATCTTCTCAAGCGGTCGATCATGCTGCACACAGTAGTGAACAAATCCAGAATACGTTTATTTTTATTGTATTGTTCATTTATAACACACATATATACCAGCAAGTGGTTTTGTAAGCACAGGATCGGGATTCGAACCTGTGTTGCAGTGTGCTGTTTTGCTTACAAGAAAAACACGTTGCCCCTGAGCTAACCTTACTCCCATAAAATAAATAATAAGCATTCCCCGATTGCGGAACATATTACAGATGAAGTAACTGCCCTGTCGGCATCTTTCATCAAGTGCATTCATGGTTTGTATAGCTCCGCTGGTACCTATTGGCCTGTAACTAAGGATGGGGACATCTGGCCAATGACGGCACACGTATTGCAGAAAGGAGGACTTCTTACCCACCCTCTGGAATCAGTATTGCTCTTCCCAGAGTTCCCTCTGATTCTACGGCCACACTATGACATGTGTAGCTCCACTTCTTTGTACTTTTTTTCTCTTGTGATTGTACACCTTTTTCAGGGATCATCAGTGAATGGAGAGCCACAAATTGGAAGTAAAATGTGTGATTTTGTATGATTTTTATTTTAAATGCTAAATTGGCTAAGCTTGTTTTGGCTTCACTGTATCACACAAATCCATGATGAGTGGCCTGGAGAGAATTGGGGAGGACATTACAAATCTAAATTGAGTATGCCTGTAATCTCGACCACATAAGGAGATAGGAATCTGGAGGCCTCATTCTGAGATCCACGTAAAATGTGAAAAGTGTCATCAAGTGATGAAACAACACTTTTCTTATTTGCTCCATATTTGGATCTACATAAATACATATAAAACAAGTACAATACCAAACATTTTACATACAAATGGGCAACTTGGTACAGCATATATATAGGTTCATCTGTGTGGCATCTATAGAAATAGATATACATAATATGAAGCAAATAAGTAAAGTGGTGTTCCATCACAGAAATGCACTTTTCTCATTTTACAATGAGCTCAGAATCAAACTCCTATTATGAGTCAACAAATCCACCTTTCACTGATGGAACGGAGGCACCAGGGATAACAGTGAGTGTATCCCACTAGGTGCATTTCCAGAGAAAGGTGGACTAATTAGGTGAACATGTTTAAGTACCATTTGGAACAATGCACAACATTTCAGGTTTTATCAAGCACATTGCTTTGAAGAAGTGGTCAGGAATCAGTGGGAGGATTCAGGGAAGGCGAGTGGCGCTGATCACACTGAATGGCTGCATGGGTACAAAAGGTGGACTTCCGGCACAGAAGAGTGCAGTTAATGCCTTGTATTTTCAATCCCAACAGGAGCTGACCGAGCATAACTCCACCATGGTGAAGAGTCGCACCAACACTGTGACCGTGCCCAACCTGAAAGCCGGGGCGATCTACGTGTTCCAGGTGCGGGCACGCACAGTGGCCGGGTACGGCAGATACAGTGGCAAGATGTACTTCCAAACCATGACTGAAGGTGAGAAAGCCGATGCCAGAGGCTCACTGGACACATATGCTATCATTTGTATGTGAAGGTGATACCAATCTCAGAAAGTCATCATATTGTTGTGCACGATACGCAAAAGTTCCTCTTCCCCAAGAGGAACCTTCTTCACTTGCGCGTTGTCAGTGTCACTGGGCCTAGTAAGATTATTCTTTGTCTTCCCTTGTTCCCTTGTTCTGAAACACTTGTGTATGAGCGTGATACAAATAAAATATCATATATCAAGATATGTGCCCTGTGGGGTGACCAGACTGACAGAGTCTAGAAACTTCCTTCAACAGCCCGCTTTCTTTTCTCATTGTTTGAATCCCTAATTATTTGCATTACAACCGTGATAACTGTCCCCTCTTTCTCCGGGACAGCCCAGGGGAGTCATGGGGGCCAATATCATAGTGTGACTGCGACAGGCGGCTTCACCGGATTTGTGATTGCGGGAGGTCTAAACCGCAGCTGAAGCAGATAATGGATAGTCCACCTTCTTCCCATTACTTCCTTGATGTTTAAGTATGGCTAAGAACATGCTCCATGCTCCCATAGTAACGTTTCTCTTTGATACAGCATTGGGATGAGTGCGAGTGAATATGTCCGCACTGACTTAGATGAAAATGGCTGTACATTTGTTTGCCTTAAACTTATCCCTTGTTTCATCTATAAAGAAAAAAAAACAGTGCCAATCAGAATGCATGATCGTTTTGTATTATTATTTGGCGCTTTTAGCCAAAATAAATCATACAAACGTACATAAATAGTGTTTAAAAACAGTTTCTAATTAACAATAAAATAATATACTGAAAACACCTGGAAGCTAACCCTACCCATCTTCATCTTCAAAAGCCCCTTCTGGAGCTAGGCCCGGCTGAAATATTGTGAAGTGGCGTATGCCATTACCTGGCTCATACTAGAAAGCACATATTTTAAAGCCTCTGGGATTCACCTCGTGTCCCTTTCTCAGGATCGGATGAAGCCAAGTGGATCACAGCCATTTGTATGGGAGGAAAATAACTGCGCGAAAGTCACTATTTCTCTCGTGCAACACCTACATAAACAATCCAGTTCTGTCCACTTTACTCGTAAACATTTTCCCGGCAGGCTTCCTTATGAAACTGCCTGTCAGGAATGAGCGCATGCGCTTGCCGTCCATACGGAAATACGGAAGGAGCAGGGACCAGGAAGTAGAGTCAGAGACCAGGTCATAGATAAGGCGGGGCATGGGGGAAAGGCATAGTTCTCAACCATTTGTGTTGCAAAGGCGGGTGAAACCACCCGATTTTGTTTTTGGTGGGTGAGACGCCCATTGGAATGCATGGGCGTGCAGGAGGCTTGGCGGGTGAGTCAGCCCTTTAAAAGGCGGGTGACACCCGCCAAAGAGTGTGAGTTGAGAGCTATGGGGAAAGGTTAGGGATTTAGGGATGTAGGAGGGGAAGATAGGGGGGTACAGGATGGGCAGGAAAGGAAGCAGGCAAGGACACGGGTTGTTGCATGGTGTCATCCGCAGAACACAATGCAATGTTTGTGGGAGGAGTGTGGGGGAAAGAATGGGAGGTGTGGTTGTGGGCTGCACTTTAGAGTAGGGCCAGGTGGCAGCTCAAGACAGAAATGTTTCACCTCAGCACCGAAGCCTGGGCCGGAAAAAGAGACTTTGGCCAAATCCGCCTGTGGGAATACATCATAGATCAAAAGTACCTACCTTAGACTCTATGCTACCTGCCTTGCCTCAATATATACTACAAAACAAAGTCAATTAGCATCATTGTTACCCAGCTCACTAGTGCACATTTTTCTGACATTTTGATTCCACACAGGCCTCTGTAGCAGGCAGTCAACTGATTGAGCTAACTTGCTGACACATACATTCCTATGTAGTATGTGTACAGCAGTGTAAATGGAAGGAAGTCATGGTCGAGCCAGTATGTCACTAGAACAGCATTTCTGGCATTATTTTGCATCCTTGTTGATAGTGTAAGATACAGGTGTCCAATCAAGGAGTGACATAGACTGTTGATTTTCATGAGAAACACAAATAAAAGGGCATTGAGAAATTGGGGAAGTGTCTGAGATAAAATGGCTTTCTTTTTTGAGCATCGAGGAACAGCAGACCTTCAATGCCTGTAAAATCCAAAGAACGTACAGTGTTATCTGAATCAGCATCTGCCCAGTGACTGGCAGTGTACACTCCATACAGACAGGCTGGTGCATGCTAGCCATAGTCACTGTTTCTTGAAGAACCTCTCCCCAACTGGTGTAAAAGAAATACAGCAAACGTTTCTCTTTCTCGTTGTTTTTGTGCAGCTGAATATCAGACCAGCTTCCAGGAGAAACTGCCTCTCATTATCGGCTCGACTGCTGCCGGGATTGTCTTTCTCATTGCATTGGTCGTCATCATCATCGTGTGCAACAGGTATGGCATCGTGGCACCGTCACCACTGAACAGTCTGTGTGCCCGCCAGAGGAAACTCTATTACCCTCTGTTCATGTTGTTGAAGCATGGCTGAGTCAGTCTGGCGTTATTTGTGGTAGCCCTATGTCCGAGGGGAGAATTGAAGTGGTGGTGGGAAGATGGGAAAAGGGGGTTGGATGGAAGCATCTTTGTCCGGTGCCTCTTGTTTGTCAGTTTCTCAGTCTGTCCCTATCACCGGCAAGCATGCGCCTCGATCCCTGTCACTCGGCTTCTTTTCTAGGTTGGAAGTGTGGTTTGGGGTCTGTCTGAATCTGCATAATGTCTGCTATTTTTCGCTTATGTGACCAACCTTTCATGCAGTCTTCTAATCTTTCTGAATGAACATTTGCTGTGGTGTCTGTCTTTGGTTCAGTGGGAGCACATCATAATGTGAATGGCAAACTTTGCAAGGAGGTTTTCTTGAAAAGTGTGAACCCCGGCCCTGTTTGACACTTATCTATAAACTTCAACTGCCCATTCATTAGGTGGTTTATTTGAACCTTGCAGCTTTATAATGCAACCAGTACAGATGCGGATGATGGCATACCTGTTTTCATTATTTTTTAAGGGGATACTCCTGTACCCAGCCCTAAGGATAAGGGGTCTATCAGCCACTTTTACTTCCTACAAATAGGCAAATACTCCTAAAAAATTAAAATAGGAAGTACTAATACGCCCAATTAAAAATGTCAAATGGACACATAGGACCTTGTGCCCCTGCTGTCACCCAACAGCTCCATGGATATGTTTGGACCAGTAGTACACGTAGTACCACAGGAAGAAACTACTATAATTATGCAAGAGGTCACATTTATCTTTTAATGTGCATGAATAACTGGGTGCAAAGAAGTATTTCTCACAAAAACAGTTCTGTTTTGCAGTTAAAATATATTTTTACTCGCATATAAAATACTTACATTTGGAACAGGACTTTACTCCCGACAAAAT
Source organism: Ambystoma mexicanum (assembly GCF_040938575.1). Taxonomy (NCBI): domain Eukaryota; kingdom Metazoa; phylum Chordata; class Amphibia; order Caudata; family Ambystomatidae; genus Ambystoma; species Ambystoma mexicanum. The sequence goes on along the minus strand of NC_090929.1, from coordinate 959,949,869 downwards.
CATTTTACTGCCAACTTTAAAAAACAGGGAGTAAAATACTCCCACTTCAAAATCTTATCTGGGGCTCTGCCTGTACCATCCTTACTCCTCCCTCCCCCACCATCTATTTCCCTATACTTTGCCACTCTGTATTTTGGCTGGGGATGGCGAGGTTGAAAGAAGGGTAAAAGCAAATGCTGCCACCAACATTTTTGCCATCTGTATAGTAATTCTGGCAGTATGAACTGGAACACATCAGCCTAGGCGACTCTACTGGTAGTAATTGGTCTTCATGCAGAACACACTACAGTGCTTTCCCTTAGCTGAAATGATGTATATGGACGAGTGCGTGCATGTGCGCCTGTTTGTCCATGCTCGTGTGGGTGATGCGCTTTGGTAAACGGGAGACAAGTTGGCTGCCATGAAGTTAGATAAACATTGTATCCCGTAACGTCTCTGCTTCCAATCCCCTTTTCTTCTCGTTTCAGAAGGAGGGGCTTCAAGAGGGCGGACTCTGAGTACACCGATAAGCTGCAGCATTATACCAGTGGCCACAGTACGTACAGACTGCCTTCACCCGGGCCGGGTGCTCGTTCACTCGTTGGTTCGTTGGTTCGTTTGTTCCCTCTATCACTCTTTCCATCCGCCATCTCAGTTGCACTGGCCGCAGGGAGACCCGCAGGGGCCAACCTTTGTGGAATGCAAAAACCCGCCTAGACAACAGCGTTCAGGCTCCATCTATGGTGTCATGCGCTGCCAGACTTTTCCTATCCCTAGTATAGCTCGCAAGCTTGCAACCTTGCTTAGAGATATGGACCGATCCATCCAGCCGAGTAGAAAGTACTGGAGATGTGATGTTTTATAAGGGTACCCATATCTTTCCTGCACAATTTATTTCTTCAAACTGACAAATATGCTCCATTAAACCTCGTCCCTAAAGCCCAGAAAACCTCAAATCTGCATATTGCAATAGTTTAGCGCCCCAGTTCTTGCAATTTGTGCAGGCATAGATATGTACGCAGGCTTAGCACTCTCGTCCCTGTGGGGGCGAGCTCATCAAACCACCCAATGGTTAATCCAGTCCGGATTTTAGAATCTCCAGAGTGGCTAATATGAAAGCATGCCATGTAATAAGTTCAATGGAGGATATTTGTGTATACGTTGGTGATTCTGAGAACCCACCTATATTCGGAGAATCAAAGATGCCATTCCTAAGACCTGAGTGTCCTGAGTTCTGATGTTAGTTGTCTCCGAGCTCCAGAGACTGGGTCACTCTTGCATGCACATAGAAGACGAATAAAGGCTGCACGCATGACCTAAAGAGGCTACGTTTGTATCCGTTGTGGCAAGTGAACTTAACATGCCTGGGTAGTTGCAAAGTGCAAGGATGTGTATACTACAGTGTTTTGATGAAGACCCTGCTGCGTTTCCCTGCGAGCCAATCCTGGGCCCTCCGAGTGTTGTACAAGTTACTTGCAATAGAAACGCTCCCCAAGTCTGTGTATAGCTTGAGGCATTAACCCTCACGCTGCTGCAGCTTCAGTTATCTCGTGTTAACAGACGGGCCCAGCAGCTGCGTGCTGGGGCACGCTAAAATAGTCCAGAGTGTGCGATGTTGAGGGTTTGGTGCAGCTCGGGGGGGGAGGGGGGAGGTTGGGGGGGGGGGTTTGGCTGGTGGGGTGGGGGGAGGAGGTTGGCATGAGTTTGAAGACGAGGCTTTCGGTGCTGAGCCCAGGTTAACCGCGGCGGGAGGCTGGTCTGGCGCCGAAGTCAGCTATTTGCTGAGGCCATCTATCTGAGAGCAGGTATGTGGGGGAGTCACAGCTCGATGCTTGCAGGATGTACCATGCAGAGTAACTCTAGAGGCCAGATGGAAACCTGTGCATGCCCCTGTCACAGAAACAGATAACCACGGCCGAGGAATTAATCTCTCATTAGGGAACGACTTACCAACAGCGTTGTTTCATTATGACCAGGGCGAGAAATGTGAGTCAGCGAGGTTGGGGGGAGGCGTGGAGAGCGTTTTCTCCATGTAGAGGGAATGTAATGGGTTATTTATTACGCGCTTAATACCAAGAGATTTCTAAGCGCGGACCCGGGGATCGAGCCTGTGATGCTCCTCATCATAGACTGGAAAACAAGGAAATAGCTAGACCCTGCCACAGTCCACAGGCTCTGAAAGGCGGATGGGGCTGGGGCAGCATCATTCATGAAATGGGGGCTCATTGTTGACTCTTTTGAATCCATAGAGGCAAAGACCTGTTACGAAATCGAACAATTCCCCCCACGGATCCTTACGTCACGTGTCTCGCCACCTGTTTCTCTTTTCAATGCATTCTAGTAGACTGCGTGTATGTCCCGTAAGGTCAGTGGAAGCCTTGTACAAGTAATTGGTGCCCCAGTCCCTGGCGTGGATTCACAGCTGAGTTAGCCAAACAGGGACTTTTGATATAGGTGGGACAAAACACCCTGGTTCTAGATTTAACACTTCTACTTGTTTAGATTCCAAATCTGCCAAGCTACCCATGCCAATGCGATTATGCCTACTTGGGCGTCAGTTACCCGGATACCAGCAAAGCATGGGGAAGGGGTGATGTTCTGTGTCCCAGTAGAAGTTCCGCATTAGCAGACTTGTAGGTTGGATGAGGCCGAAAGCTTTTGGTGCCGTGGAGGAGGGTGGCCAAAAGAGTACCAGCAGGAAACAGGTGGGTACTCTGGGCATCAGGGGAGAGCCAGGGTGGCGGTTGACCCCTACCACCTGACCGCCACTGCCAAAAGGGCGTCCATAGACACGTTTGAAAGTGAGTACTATTTCTATGCAAGTGACTTTACAACACTGGATGGGTGCCCAGTCACACTGCATGCTGGGTCCATTTCGCACTTAGCATGTGCCAAGTAATACATTGTCTGTAAACCTATAGTGAGTGGCATTCAAAGAGTGCGTTCTTCAGTCTTTTCACCTCTGCTTATTCTTGAAAATTGCCTTTGATTCTGCCAATTTAGAGTCTAAAATACATTGCCCGTCAAAATATAACCATTGTGACATGCACATGTTTACTGCACAGGCATGTTGTGGCCCCCTTAATATTTCAAATGTGTTTACTCCTCCTTCTCGCTGAGGTAACAGAAACATGTATTGGGCGTTACAGTTCACCAGGGGATCAGGGGGAGTGGTGGTAACAAAACAGAAAGTGGCATAAAGAACATCATTATGGATGGTATTCCATTCAGGGGTCTGCAACCTGTATGTTTTGGACTACGACACCCATGACCCCTCACTCCCCATTGACTATGCTGGATGGAGCTGATGGGAGTTGAAGTCCAAACAGACCTGTTCTGTTGTGCACCTATGCTTTATTGATGCCACAGGTCCGGCGTCTGCAACCTTTGGCTTTCTAGATGTTTTCAAATACAGCTCCCATCAGCCCCAGCTAGCATAGGGGCGGGATCATGGGAGTTCTAGTCCAAAACATCTGGAGAGCGGAAGGTTGCAGACGTCTTCCATGGGTGATATACCCCTTATGTGGTAATCCAACCCATGCTTCTCTTAGAAAACTCTGGCAGCTCCCCTTTATTTGTGGAAAGCACCTCTCTGTGTTGATTGGAGATCTTTCAGGGTACCTTATAACCTGTAGGAGCATACCATTGCATCCATAGGCTGGCAGCGCCTGAAGCCGACCTTGACTCTGTGACATTGCACTGCGTTTGGTAAAAATCACCTGACCCTTGTCATGCAATGAAGAGGAAATTTGGCAGACTGCCATTAACCTTTTGTGTTATGATGTAGTGCTTCACACTGGACCCTTGCTCCTTCCAAGCACTGAAATAACAGGTTTTAGTAGCACCAAATGTATTGGTACTCGGTTTTTCGACCTCTGAAGAATTTAGGACTGAATTAGCCCTGCCGCAAGATTCAAACATGCCAAAGTGCAGGATGGCCATATGCAGAGGCGAGCACTTGACCAGTGAGCTATCCACCCGGCAATAGACTCCCTCCATCATGGGGGTAGCCTGAAGCTGCAAATGCCCTCTGGGGGTGGAGTGAGTGGCAGAGCAGAAGAGAACAGAGCAAAGGCTGCGTGAGTGTTGGCACATTTTGTGGCTGAAGATTTTCCTAACCCTGCTTTTATGGATATCTGAGAAAGTAAACACTGAATAAAACGAGAAAGTGAACCTCATTGCATAGTATGGCATTCTACTAGGGTGCGTGCAGGTCGAATCGGCTGCACCTGGCTCGATTGAAGGCAGACCCCCCCTTCTCTAAAATCATAGAATACATAGCCACCTCTGTGGGAACCTACCTGCATTCAGGCCAACCTCAGTCTTTTGCAAAAGGCCAGATTCTCACAATAATTCATTTTGGAAAGTCTGCCCTTTAAAAGAAATTCGGAATTCGGATCATTTTTTAGGCCATCTGTGGAGTTTCAAAGATTAGTTTACGTCATTTTGAACACAAGCTAGATATATTGCGCACTGCAATCTAAGCGCCGAATACTTTCCCTGGGTGATCAGCTGCAGGAGGTGCTGTGTTAATTGCCCTCGGGATTGTACATTTTCTTCTGCTCATTTGAGAAGACTTGTATCCAATTTGTTACTCACCGCAACATTGCAGTTGTCTGCTACTAGACTCCCCTTATTGACTTCAGAGGATTGTACTGTTCATACCCAAACCTGTCTGGGATTGTTGAGCAGCTTTGAGAGATGCCTGCTATTGGTGTGAATTGGCCATGCCTTTAGATCTTGAAGAGCACAAGAAGATATTGCTTGAAATCTTTATCTTCGAAAGTGGGTGTTTCTCAGAGGGAACGTTCCAACCCACAGCATCTGTTGGAGCGTGCATTGCACGGCATCTGCAGGGTGGAGGAACCCAGAAGGCCTGTGGATTTTTGCTGCCAATGTTGATGCCCCGCAGCACTTGTAAAACGGTGCTGTTTTGATCTGAAAATGAGCAATTAAAATATGTCTTAGCAAGTTCTGCTCTTCAGGAAGAAAACTCGCTTTACTTGCTTTTTCTTCATTTCTCGAAAACAAACTCCAGAGGGGGATATCTTCGTGAGTAAGGACTTGCCTATAGAGTGTGCTTTATGCATAGGTACTGCACTAACGTGTGGGAGTGCTGTATAAGTATGGTTCTCCACTCTCAGCTCCGACTGTGTACCTCTCGCCCCCAACGCTCTGAAGCGACTCCCAGCATGCATGCAGTACTATAAGATACCCTGAAAATAAATTCTTATGTGCTGGTGCATGGTCGCTCCTTGCTGAGGTGCCAATGGAACCCTAGTGGGGTATTCAGTGGTCATGAAGGCACAAGATGGATTTTACTAGGCTGTCTCTGGCAGGGGACAGTTGGATGGTTACTGCTCCCTCCACCTGGCGAGATGGTTGGCACACATCCGCGTTAACTGTCCGAGCCGGCTCATGGCACATGAACAGACTGTTCCACATGGAATTATTGGAAGTATTGTTGCGCCGGCTAAAATTGGTGATGGCAACAATTCCTTAGACCATACAGGTGAGTGTGGAGGATAGAGAGGGGGGTGGCGGGGAGGAATACAAGGGGATTTCCCTGTGTTAAGAAAAATAGGCAATGTCGCCACCAGCCTTTTCAATGGTGGCGTTCAATTAGTGAAATGTGCACGCAGATCCAAACGGACAGTGTGAGGTATCTTGCACTTACGCGGACAACTGCTTCCTTCATCAACCCAGTTCCATTCTCCTGGGCACTATGGTTCGATCGCCTGCAGTACAGAGGCAAATTATTTCACAATGTCTGCTGGATTAAATGTACCCTGTCGTAGTAGCAAAACAAAAGAGGTGGTGGCTGGAAGGTTTAGAATTAATATGATCCGGGCAACCCTCGAGACCACTGTTCTTCACCTGCCAAGCCATTACAAAAGGCGAAAGACCACGAGCAAATCAAGATTGGTGCCACCCCAAAAGGGGCAGCCCATACTGCCAGGTTACATCCCTTCTGCACGACACCACAAGCATACCCAGGCGTGCTTCGCCTGAAACATGTCTGGGGATGCTTTTGGTCAGAAGGGAAGTGACCTAGCAGTTCGGGCTGGACAGCCCCTTTGGGGTGGGACCAAGCCTGATTTGCATACGGTCTTTACCCTTTCTGTAATGGCTTGACTTGCTTAAAAACAATGGTTTGGAGGAGTGCCCAGAGCTGTGTCCGTGGTTAAGATTTATACAAAACCTTCAAGCCTTCAACTTTTGATTTTGCTTTAGGATCCATTTCCGGACTGTGCGGCCCCAATGCACAGCTATTTGGTAACAGTTCTGTAAGGAAATATGTATGGCTGCATATGTTTTCCATGACACGGAAGAGGATAAAGGCCTCAGCACATTGGGCTGTTTAAACCAGCAAATATCAAAAACAAATTGGGGAGACACAATACACGAATGTAAACAATGACAGAAATAAAGGCTGTTGTCATGGTTTACCCAAAAATTCAGAGAAGAACTAATCTGTGGATGATCCCGGCCTTCCATGTTTAGAAGTATTAGTGATGTTAGTAAGATGTGACCTTTCTCGTTTATTCGTTGTTGTGCCATCTTTGACCCGTGTTGATGTCACATCCATGCGCTCCTGCGGGTTTTCATTCCCTGCTGATTCATGCCAGAGACTGTCGTGCCTCTACTGTGTCACACATTGGTGATAATCTATCCGCGACCTCATTTTAATGTCCTAATCTTCCTAGTTATATGTGACAGACGTGTTCTGTGTCGTGATTGTACTTTTCTTGCTTGTACGTTTCTAATAGGCATCTTTGCTTAATTCTCACACCTTCTGTCTAATCTCGTTATCACATAAAACCTTGATAACACCACTTCTCAGAGGGTGTTAATTACCAGCTTCTGTTATCAACAGCAGTTGATTTGCAACTTATTTCAGCACTAATGCTCCTCAGTGTCAACGTTTAACAGTTCTTTTTCTTCTAGCAGACTAATTTAACGATTTACCTTCTACATATTATCCCTGTGACATTAACCTTTGATTGTGCAATTTTCCTCTCTCTCTCTCTCTCTTTCTCTCTCTCTCTCTCTCTCTCTCTCTCTCTCTCATTGACACGATACGTTTCCAGCTGAACACCTGTACACTTTTCACCTGTGAATTCATTTTTCTTTTACATTGTTGGCTTCTCTTTTATTGTCTTTCCCTTCTGTTCCTCTCTATCTATTCCATTCTCCTTTTGCCGGTCTTCTCTTTCACTCACTCTTTCTCCCTGTATCCCTCTCCCATTTGCGCTCCCTCTGCTCCTCTGTAAAATCCTTTGCTTTTATTTGTTGTTGTTCATTTTGTCCTTGTTTTCTTATTTCTAACTTGGCTCCTCCATATGAGATGTTCTTTATTTACTGTCACATTCTCTGTTGATTTTCTCTGTTTTGCGAATTCCCCCTTTTTACCACATCTTACTCGCTATTGGCCCCATTTTCTCTTTACACTGGCCACTCTGCCTCTCGTTATTTATTTATTTTTTTAAGTTCAGTGCATGCATTTTACAGCCTTTGTCTTTAAACTTCATATTTGATTGTTTCTCTTTAGTTCTTGTCTACGTAGTTCATGTACTGATGTTTACCTTTTCAAAAGCTCTCATTCATGTATTTCTGTACTTTTAGATCTGTCTACAAATCTCCTCTCACTCAGTCATCTTGTGCCAACCTCTCGTCCTACTGTCTCTTTCAGTTTGTGTTACTAATTTTATAACAACTCTCTTTCTGGTGCTTCTTTAAGTTTGGTCACTTTTCTTAAAATATCCCTTTCCTCTCCACTTTACTTTCTCTTTCATCTCAGTCCACCTCTCTCCAACATCTCACTTATGTTTCTCTTCTGCCCTCTAAATGTGCAAAACATATGAATAGATTTTGTAAACATACTCACATATTCTCTCCTCATTGGCTCTGTTTTGTATTAGCGCGATCAGATTCTAACTATCTCTCTCTTTGTCCTTCTCCATGTCGCTCTGCAATCTTTCACTCTTAACACTTTTTCTGCTCACTGTGTGTCTTCTCTTCCTCATCTCACTGTGTGTTTCTCTTTGTTCCCGTCTGCATGTATGTTACGGCACAGCTCTCGCTATCTCCCACTTCATATGCCTCTCTCTCTCTCTCTCTCTCTTTCTCTCTCTCTCTCTCTCTCTGTCTATAGCTATCTTGTCTTATTCTCGGCGGTCTTTCTTTAGAGCTATTTCACTCTCACATCTCCTGTCACTTCTCTAGCAGCCTCTTCATTCTTTTCTTCTGTATCTTTCAGGATTTGTTCCTTTTAGCTTTATACTTTTCTTATATTGTCCCTTCTCTTTCTCTGTCAGTCCTTCTTTCCGCTGCTCTTTCTTTGTATCTTCTCTTTCTAGTTCTTCTTTCTTTATCTCTCTTTCTCTGACTATCTGTTCTTTCTGTCTTTGAGCTTTGAGATCTCTCTCTCGGCCATGTCTCTTTTTGGATCTGTCAGTGCAAGCGTTCTGCCTTTAACTATCTCTGCCCTCTCATAGTGACCCCAGGGATGAAGATTTACATTGACCCATTTACCTATGAGGATCCCAATGAAGCTGTCCGCGAATTTGCAAAGGAAATTGACATCTCATGTGTCAAAATAGAGCAGGTGATTGGAGCAGGTAGGTGTTTTCAGTTACTTGTCAATTAATGTACATGAGTTAGAAAGGGCTCTGATCTGTAACAGAGAGACGTGGCAATGTTTGTATGCTTATGTGGAACATAGTTTGAGAAATCACAAAGGGCTTTCTAGAAAGTCTTGGTCCGTAACACACATCTTGTTCCAGACATGATGGAAACGTGTGATCGTGCACAATCTCCAGCCTCACCGTTTCTCCTGCACAAGGCAGGGGAGAGTGTGGTTATCTGTAGAACACACATAATGGGAGATGCTGCATGATGTACCCCAGCCTGTGTTTCACAGAAGAGGTGCATTTTTTGAAAATGCCGGGAAAGGAGCTGGAGTAAGGTATCTGTATTGACACACTTTACATATTTCCCTCAATTGTTTATCTGTGTACTTACAACTGGATCATAGTTGTGAATTCCAAGTTATACATAAAGCTTTTACATAATCCATAATTGAGTTGAAGTTCACTGTAAATGTACAGGATCTGAAAGCCACCACACTGTTTCAGAATGCAGTTAACATTTGGACTTGGGTCTATACCATGGCAAAAAGACATATGCAAATGATGACTCTTCGGAAGAATCGGTCGAATGAGTTTGTATTTGTATACCAGTTATCAGAGACTATACATCAGCCATTTCAATGGAAGTCACAACCAGCAATAAGGAACCACCTAGGTGCGGGTAATGTTTACCTGGGAATGGACATCACAAGATCACATTAAGTCTTCTCTTGTTCGAAGATATAACTGCCCAAACAGTGAGTATTTATGAACTGCCATATACTGTCTAGGCCAGGAATTCTCTCCAGTATAGTACCACACAAAAACAAATGCCTAAAGGATACCTATCAAATTGCCCCCCTAGCCCACAGTCTCATTAGTGTGGAGCCCACACTGTTTATGGCCATGGGAACTTCCATACTAGTACGCCCCAACCCCTTTTGCCAGACTCCCGAGATATCATAACCGTGGTACCAAGAAAAGTCAATTTCTTGTGCCACATATAAAAACTAATGAAAGGTATACACAGTCCTGTCCCCTTAGGCACGCAATGGATTCCATATCTCACTCCTTTCACTTGCAAAGCTGAATGTTTATTAATGAATTGATTTCTCATTAAAATATTGTGACGTCCTCCATTAGGAGTGTGGAACTCTCCCTCTGGTCCATCAGCTTTCTTGCAGGTCATTTTTTGTACTGTGTGCATGCCAATCATTAGGGGGAAATACATTTCTATTGCCCTTCTGGAGAGCACATTTGAACATTTCGATATAGCATCCAAGAGAACTAACCTTAAAATGAACATACATTAAGAATCCTGTCTTAGGTCGACATCTCACCTCGAGAATTCTCATTATACAGTGCTGGATATGGAAATGGATGAAAAGCTGTGGCATTGCAAGAAAGACCAGGTCCCTCTACGTGATATCTCAGGCTGTGTTCAAGCCATTTTCCTCTTCATAGCCAGTCCAAAGATATGTCCCAAAGATATGTTCAGGGAGACTATGGACTTTTCTGGCCTCCAGACTTGTTGCCATTGGCGGGAACAGTCACCCAGCAGTCAAAAAGACAAGAGGCGGCAAATACATAGGTTCATTGAATCAAGATCCTGCTCCTTAGAGAAAGACTTACGGCACCCTACAGATCTGGAAAACCACCTCTCTGTTAATGGATGGATAATATTGTACCATAGGGAGTGGCAAAAATATCACAGAAGAACAGTGGGCCCTTTCCACCACCAACAAAGGACACCGAGTTCCCCTTCCTTCTTTCCTCCTCCTATCTTCCCAACCATCTGGATGTGCAACCACAGATGATGGTGGAGAGCCATCACTTTCTTCTGAAAAAGCCCCTCTAGTAGAGAGTGGACAAGACTTGTTCTCCAGCCTCTTACAGCAGATACAGATATAGTACAAGGACCTTACTAAATCTGCTGTAGTTGAGTCAATGTAAACATGCATTGTGTGCAAAACACCCTGATTCGCTCACACAGCGGTCACAACAAAACACCACTTTGCTTGGCTGAGAAACTCAACATCTGTAGATGCCAGCACACAATCAGAGGCCACAACACAGCCAAAATGGAAACAAAGAACTGTACAAGGAGAAAGAGGAAGTAGGCCTTGCCAGCTATTCACCCCGTCTCTGGAACAAGTTACCAATGCACATAAGACTGGCCCCCTCCACACTACACTTCAGAAAGGACCTGAAGACCATACTCTTCAAGGAATATCTCACTGACCACTCAACTAAACCCTTCCACTCTCTCTCTGTGAAGGACACCTCCTTGTATGCTCACTCTACCCTTCCCAGCTCATCTGCTACCAGTGCACCTTTTATCCCTCTGGCTCTTTCTTTTGTATACAGTGCTACCTGCATGTCAGTTATATTTGTGCTTTTTAACTCCCACATATTCATGAAGACAGGTATATGAAGACAGCTGCTGTACAGCTGATAGTCCTGTCATTTCAGCAAAATGATTGTCTCTGAGCCATAAAGCCGAAAGGCCCCTGTTCACACATCCATAGCTAACTCCTGCACAGGTCATTATTAAGGCTCCTGGCAGAGGACAGGCATTAACAGTAGAAGGTGCTGCCATTCAGGAGATATACAGCACTGTGTTTTCACGAAGGCGATGTCCTTGGTTGAGCCTTATCTACATCTAAAGGGGACCCACATTTAACCCTCGCTGGATGACCTTGTAATGCATGCATCAACTAACATGACTGCCCCTCTCCATTCTCTTACAAACCTAGTCAGATAGACAGATACAACCTTCGACATCATAAACCACATGTATTTGGGTTTAGGTTGGGCATACATCAAGCAGAAAGTAAAGATTTGTTCTCACGGGAAACGTCAGATCTTTCAGCTATATGACTCTCACCACTGCCTCAGTCAATAAAGGAGGGTTGAGACCTGATCCTTGAAGCGGTTGGTGCTACTCTGTGGAATAACTTACCCTTTGCCCTAAGAAGCTAAGAGCAAAACGTGAATCTCAGGAAGCAACCAAAATTGTTTTTTTCAAAAATGTGTTAGACACATGATTTCATCTTCACCACTGATCTACAGTGGCTACTTTCATATCTGATGAACCAGCAATACATTGTAAATGCTTCTAGCTCCCCTGCCAACTCACCGGCACAGAGCATATCGGGCCTACGTAATTTCAAGTGAATAACAAATTTGAAGATTTATATCCAAAGCGGTCTCTGTTATTATTTTTCTCTCATTCTATGTAGACTGATTTGTTGAACCCTCACACATAACTAATGATTTTGTACTCTTGCGTTTGCCCCTTTGCCCACCCCTTTGCACTTTACTGATATTGAATGTTCCAAGGCTGTTAATCAGACAATTCCTTCTCCACACTTTTGATTCCCTCTTGTTCCCTCAACCCAACTGATTCTTGGGTGCCATGAAGTGAATGTTTCTCGGTTGGTGTAGTAGAAAATAGCAAAACAAACCCCCTTTTCAAGTTGGGCCTCTCAGTGAATGCACATAATTCCACATCGTCTCCCTTCGCAGAGAATGAAGAACATTGCCAGTGTTTTTCCCCTGGATAGGTTCCCGCTAGTCCTGAGGAACCTACACACCCACTTCTTGAGAAGAGCCTTTACCATAGCCATCTGATTCCACAATGCTATTGGTCACATGCTCTTCTCTGTACAGTTAGTCTGGGATGCCCAGATGCACACGAGGCAAACACAACAATGGTTTGCATGTACAGCGTGTTCCTATCACAAATGACGTGCTAGAGGACCATTAGCGCTGTGTATTTGGCGTTCGCTTGGAGTTCTAACCTAGAATGCCGTCAGTTCCATGAATTGTGATATTACCAAGATCATTTTACATCAATATTCGTGAGCACACAGGGATGTGTTTGGCAGTGAGGACACTCTTGCCATGACTCCAGTGCATGAGGTTCTTGCTCCACACACTACAAGTGCAGTGTTCTGCATGAATATTCAGAGGGACATGCATTTCTATCAGCTGTATGCTCTGACCCAGGACCTCAGCGAGTGCTCATGTTGTGACTGCCTCTACAACACATCTGGGGGGGTCTTGATAACTGTAGATCAAACTTGTTCAGCAGAATAACAACCACCACAGTTGTGTGGGATCTGCACAATCATGTCATTGACACGATCATCAAAAGGCATGTAATCCGGGGGGCAGGTAAACCTCCAGTCTCTCCCTTCTTGGGAGATAACTTTCTGTCCAACTGGTCGGGGATGTTCCTTTACACATTCCCATCTCTTCCCCATGTCCACAAGGTCAGTCTGAAATTTGGGACACATGCAAGATGTAGTCTCCTTCTGGGAGTTTTCAACTGGCATTTTGACATGACAGGGTTTAGTTGTGACAGAATGCCATCTGTGAGGGTGTAACAGCCTGAGCTTTTTTGGTTTTTATTAAGAAAATGATGCAGGTAGATCCGCTCTGAAAGTGAGGTCTGCTAATTAGAGACCCCTTGTATAATGCTCCGTTCGGAAAAGCAGCTGGGCCTGTCAACTGCCATCTTGTGGTTTGTCAACATGACAGTACAAAGTGGCATTTGCATTCCTGTCAACAGACTTCTGTAGCACAAAGCTCCAACAGCAAGAGCTGCCTTTAACCATGAGTAGTGCGTTCTGCCAGAACCTGGTGGCAGATGACAAATCAAAATATAAGCCATATCTGGTTATGACATGGTGGTCTCTGGCATTGCACAATTTTACTGGCCAAAACCATTTGGTCTCATTTTATTGTCAAGTTGGTTGAAAGTGACTTCCGGTCAAGGCCTCCTGTGTATTCTGCATCTAAGACTGAGTGTCACTCAAGACAGGAACTACCGCCAGGGTTCAGGGAGGAGTCCAATACTTCAAAGGGCAGGTTGTGGTAGGTTAAAGGAAATAATACCATGGAGATAATTAACAGAAACTGTTTGATTTAGGCAGGCAGGAGAAGGAGGCAGATTTAGAATAGCCGGGTGGGAAGCATCAGACCACAGAATTGTTTCACCACCTTGGATTCTCTCAGGGCTCCCAGACTTCCTGAAACTCCCTCCCCACTTCCTGCATACAATGCACTCTGGTTATAACATCACCAGGCAGGGGAGTCTGGAGCAGAAGATAGGATTGAATCCTTTACAGAATGATAGAAGGGAACAAATCCGCTGTAGAATGTTGTCTATGTAAGGGTGTGAGACCAACCCTCCCATTGAATCATCTTTCAACATCTTAAGGATTACATCTGCAATGCTTTTAGGGGCACAGTCTACTCGAAAGCCCTCTGCATAGAGATGAAGACACAGACCTCCAAGAAAAGGGTAAGCCTTTTCCCATAACCATCCCTGAGGAGCATCCCTTGAGGTGACTGCTTTGCTGGAGAAGGCCTACTGCTGCTGAGACTTCTGGTACCCAGGAATGTGTTAAGTTGAGATGATAGAACCCTGCCATTTCTCTCTAACACATTCCTCGCTGGGAAGAGCACTTACCTTTGGTGGGGTTCCCCAGCACTCAAAAGTCAATAAACTGCTCAGGGTCCTGCCATCTTCAATCAATTTTTCAGCCAGGCCGACTGCTTTGAGACACTCTAGCTACTGCAAGCACCCAGAGCTGCCTCTGAAATTTGCCGCATTTCTATCCGATGTTGAGCCGCTGACCCGACCCATTGTCTACCTCTGCTGCAGCCATTTCCATGTTGATCTGCACTGAAGAACTGCATTGCATTGTTGGACCTCTTCGAGCTCACTCATCCAATTTGAGATGATGAAGACCCATCGTCTGCCTGGTTTCTTCACCCGATTCAAGCTGATCAGGGATACAGGACCGCACTGCCTCGCGGGACCATCTCCATCCGGCTCGACAACCACAATCCATTGGGAGGAACCGGCTCCGATTGCTATGATGCCGACTCAACCCATTGAAAACACCTTGAAGCCTAGCTTCATGCTGTCGAACCCCAATAACAAACATTAAAAGTTATTCGAAGTGATTCTATCCTCCTGGCTTGCCTTAAAGGGCTCTAGCAACTATTGAGACCCCACATTTTACCTTTGTAAAGAGATATTCAATTATTTTGGCAATTATTTCCTGTGCACGTCTACTATCTTCAAACCCAGAGTGCCACGTTACTCTAAAGTCTGCATTCTCTGTATTCACCCTTATAGTGGTGGGTTATTAGTGTTTTAATTAAGTAGTATGTATTTTGTATGTATAATCAAAGTATCCCATCTCTATTGAACCACCGGTTCTATTATTGTTTGGATTGCTTCTGTGCTAGCTCCCATCCCTCCTGAAGTTTATAGCCTGCCCTCGGCACACATGGCCAGTACACCTGTCGGGTTGTGCGGTTTCACTTATAGGATTGGGACCAATGCTTGTTTGGTAGTAATGTCCAGCTGAATAGGAGTTTCATTCACTGCTTATCCCTGAACTCCTGAAGGGCAGTAGTCAATTTGTCACAATAATACTGAGACCTGCTTCACCTGTCAGATGCCCGGCCATTCCTGGTTCTCAGAGAACAGGCCTAAAGAGCACATTGTTTCTGCATGCCTACTCTTAATTTCTCAGCTCTGCAGCCTACAGCCTGGATAGTGAATCTATGGATCGTTGAGGTCCTGCAAGTAGCTTGGAAGCCTCCATCCTAAGAGAAGATTGCTCAGATTCTGGCGGTCGTCCTTGGAGAGGTAGTATAACCCACTCTCCTGTTCCTGGAACCAGGCGATTGCCCTCATGTCCTATCTGGACTCTATGGTCCTCCAGGAGGGGTCCTGTCAGTTCTTCCTGACTGGTGCATACAAAAACGACGAGGCAGAGGCAGTCCCCTTGCAAAATCCAGTCATCGTGTCACTTTAATAGACTGTTAACACTGTTGTCTCCTGTGGAAAGGCCTTAACCTTCATGCAATTTGAAAGTCCTTTGAGTCAGTGGCCACATTGGGGCAACATGATGGGTGTGTGAACTCTGACTCCCTTGGCTATGGCACTATATACAGTGTTTCATAAGGAAACGCTGATGTCGGACATGAAGTCTTTTTGCCATCGCTCCTTTCCCGCCTGTCCTCTCAGACTCTGCAACATCTCGATATTAGATGGGCTCTGAAATTCCATATTAACAATGCAAAATAATTCCGAGTCCTGAGTGTCTTTTCGTGACATGTGGTGGGCCATCATTAGGCAAGGAGACTTTTGCGGCTTCTGAGGCCCCCGGGGTAGTTTTCTTCTATCCGGTAGACATGCAACCTTGTAACTATTCCTTCAGGTGTAATACAAAAAATCAAATCTGTGGGGCAGCAGCAAGGGCAGCACCCCATGCTTCCTCTATGCTTTTCTTTCTGGATAACTGTGGCGGGTCAATGTTCCTTTTCTCTGGGCATTGTGCAAGACCATTTTGGGGTAAACGCATTCTCCAAAACATGACTTCCGGGTGCTTGGTCATCTCACGCAGTGGTCCAGAGGGAGGTGGACAGAGCATATCAGTGTGTGCACCTTACTATAGTGACCCCTGGACTGTTAGTCCCGCTCCCCTTCCTGCACACCCTCCAGCTACAAGCGGGACGTTCTCCTTTTTTGTGGCATTGACAGTGAGCGCAAGACTGAGGTATAGATACTTGGGGGTGGGAGGGTGTGTGTGTGTGTTTGTGAAGCAGGTAGATGAACCTTGTAGGCCCTTGCTTTGCCTTACACGCTTATTACTCATATTTTCATAATTTCACTTCTGGGGTAAACACTACGTCTTTTTTTTGTATTTATTTTTTTTTTAGAATTATTGGCTCTTTTAATTAATTATGCATAGCATTTGTTTTGTGAAATTGATCCAAAAATATTGTTTCTGTTGTGTAAACACTGCCGCTTCTGTTCCCCGGGGGCGGATTGCTTGATGCCTTCTACCTGTTATTCGCTGGTGAGACACTTTACACCCCCTGCTTCAGCTGCACACGCTGAGCTCGGGAGCTCAGGTGTCCATGGCTAAGCCTGCTCTATGTGTGGAAACACGGCGCGCAGCTGCTGGAATATGTCACGGTAACCTTACCAGTTAATGTTTACACTTACCTTGTTCTGGATGATAAATCCTGCATTAACCCTGACACTGGACTACCTGTTGTGTGCACGTGATGGAAGCATTCGCCAGTGCAGTCATCCCGCTGCCAGTTATGCAGCAAGTCCAGTTATGCAGCAAGTCCAGTTATGCAGCAAGTCTTTTTGTGTTGCGTCTTTTTTGAATACGCGGGTAAGACACCAGAGTAATAAGGACTTCTAGGTGCAGCACCTTCCAAGAGTACTACATTTAACAACACACTATTTTAAATACAACGTAAATGCTTCTTACTCAACAATCGAATCATATTTCTCCTTGTTTTACATTTATCAACTTTTTGAGAAGCAGTAAGTTCAATGTTATATTGGGGCAAGTGTCCGCTGATAAATCAGAATTCCCCCCGATATATAGCACACTTCACTTATGCTCTGTACTCTGCAGGGGAGGCATTGGGCTGGAACAAGACTGAGCTGCACTCCTTCAAAATGTGTCTCTCTAGAGCACTGTTCCTGCCCACAACACCAGCTCCAGGTCCCACAATCTGTTACCAATAAGCTGCCACATTAATTTCTCCTATTCTCCTGTCCTTAGCAGGTAGATGAATTAACCATTCATCTACCTTACTGCAATCCCCCCTGAGGGGGATTGCAGTAAGGTAGATGAATGGTTAATTCACAGGCTCCATGAAGCATGCTCAGGGAACAGCACAAGCCTCACATCCCTACCTAATTAGTGTCCAGATGGATATATGTGTCTTTTGTTACACAAGCATTTTACTGATAGGGCGGGTGTTATGACACAGTCCAGTTGGCATTACTATCTCAGAAAGGTTTCATGCATGGATCACTATCACAGACATATTTCAAATATAACATTTCATGGTCATTCTTATCTTCCCAAAATGCAATTTCCTTTTATGTAAATCGCTATGACTGAGTCGCGTCTGCACGTTCCTCCCAGTTGCTGTTGATTTGGTTCCTTGAGGAGATCGGACGCTGCTAGACCTGGGCTGGGGCTCCTCCCCTGAGCCCCACTTACATCGCTCCAACCACTACCCTCTCCCCACACAAAGGGTGGTTCCAGAGTAAATTGTGTCAATTTCCACTACAGATAGTCACAAAATATATTTCAATCAAACTATCGTTTAATTCAGGTCTTTGAAAAATGTGATGATATTGATATGAGCTAATGGTGGAGAAACATGCAGTGTGGGCTGTCTCTGTCACCCCTAGGAGAGTTTGGAGAGGTCTGCAGTGGCCACCTCAAGCTGCCTGGCAAGCGGGAGATCTTTGTCGCCATCAAGACGTTGAAATCGGGCTACACGGAAAAGCAGAGGCGGGATTTCTTGAGTGAGGCGAGCATCATGGGACAGTTTGACCATCCAAACGTCATCCACCTGGAAGGGGTGGTCACCAAGAGTGCCCCTGTAATGATCATCACAGAGTTCATGGAGAATGGGTCACTCGACTCCTTCCTGCGGGTAGGTGATTCTGAGAAGTGCTTTTGTCTGTTGAATGGTGCAAGCTATGACTTAAAATTGAGGGGGGATTGTGTCCTTAGGATGTAAGAGGAGGAACCCAAAGGCTGGTGGTCTGAAGTGTAATCTTGGAAATGGGAGCAGGTAATGAGGTCAGTCGATCCAGCGGCTTTATGGGCAGGGCTTGGCACATGGGGTTATCCTGCTATGACGTACATTTTCTGCCCAGTGATAGGAAAATGGCGCTCATCTTTGGAAGTGAGATGTGTTCTTGTGTTTGTTTTGTGGTATGATCCACTGCAGAGGTGGCGAACGGGTCTCATTTGAGCGAGTCCGGTTTCGTGTATGAGCTATAGTGTTGAAAATGGAAGGAAGTTTAATCTAATGATAACATCACAACTGACACCATTGTAGGACAGTTGGACATGTTATGTATGTGTAGTAGAAGGTATAGCCTAGTAGTTGGAGAAGATAACAATTTTTTCTAAGATGTGCTACACCTACTTGGGGGTTGGAGGTTGTTCTGATGGTAGAGTGTTAGCATGCATGCGTAGTGTGGAGATGTGGGTGAATGTTGGCGATATGTGTTACCTGATGTATGATTTACATTGCGTGAAGTATGGCACTGGTGCTGCTTATTTGCTAGATGTAGTACAGTGATTGGTGAATAGGCATTGTGATTTGCTTGTTTGAAGTGGTCTGGACCAGTGATGGTGACGTGTCCCCCCAGACAAGCAATAATATGGGTAGTTGTTGAAGAAGGAGGTGTGGCCTAACAGTAAACAGGATTAATGCATTTTGTTGTAGAGCTGGTATCCGTACTCAAATGGTGTTCTGGTTATGCTGTTTTTGAGTAGGGAGTGCTTATTTTTTATTTTTTTATTTTATTTGTTTTAGTTGAAATAAATCAACCTTTCAAATACACATACAAAATATACATATAAAAATCAAACTGTGCGAAATTTAAAACAAGCAGAACTCAGTATAAGCTGTATACAATCTGGTAATGACAATTTTCTCTCATATAGGTGGTTCTTTATAGATTGTGGTGGAGAGGTGAGGATGTGGAGTGAGATGACGGAGATGGCGTGTTGTCTATTGTTCAAAAGATATTTTTTGTAGCAGTAGGAAGGTTGGCTGTTCTAGTGGTTGAGCAGGAATAAGACCTGGTGGTGGAAATGATGTTTAGTTGGAAGAAATGTGGCTCTGGGTCCTGCATGCTGCCTGTTTGAGGCCACTCCCCTCCCGCACCACATTTGTTTTTAAACTCTGAAAGTAAGAGTTCTGCAACTGGGCTATAGTCGATATGCATGTTCCAAAGTGAGGGTATTATGTGAACAATGTGTAAACCTGGATGATGGACATCCTTGGCACAGAAAGCTTCTAGGTTCCCAATATGGCACCATAGCAAAAGCTGGGGATTCCAATATGGCGTCATAGCAAAAGCTGCGGACTGTGCACAATGATTTTTCTCACTCATTTAAACCAGTGCCTGCTATCTGTTGGCTATATTCGCATTGTTCCTTACACTAACACCCTGCCATTAACTGGCACCCACGTTGGCAGCTCCACTGAGATGTCAAGTCACATGGGCCATTGACTCTCCATTTTCCTCTTCATTTTATTGCTATATTTCCAGATCTGATACTTATCAAAGACCGGATCTTGCTGCAGGTGGCGCGCCATGCACAGGTGGAAGGGTGCAGGCTATGTAATGTGATACTCACGTGATAGAAGTGTTTAAAACTACCCAAACAAGTAGAAACTAAGAACCCATGCTAAAAGCAAAAGTAGCTTCTGGATTGCAATCCAATGCTCATTAGGGATAGTTCAGGCTGTGTGAATGTGACCATGACACTACAACTTGGAAAAGACCCTCATTTCTCTGAGCAGTTTAGTGTTGAATAGATGCAGAGGACTTTGGAAAGGTATATGATCAAGATGGCGGCCTCAAGGAACGTACAGGTGGTAAGAGACTCTGATGTCCACCTGGGGAGAGACTGCGTTATTCATGAGCCATAGTAAGTTCTTTCCTCATCGAATAGTCTCTCTCCACGGGAAACTCAGAGTTACCCATTAAAGTGTCTTTATATTCGGCCCCTTTGTGTTTTTTGAAAACCACATAACCCGTATGAGACAGAAACCTTTGGCATATATTTTTAGGGTAGGCCTTGGAATTCTTGTTCTTTTCACTTATGCCACTGCTCACGTAGAATAATGATCCCTATTAAACCAGGGTGAATTGTGGGAATGCACAGGTGGCTTTCAGTGTCCAAATGAAATATTGCTTTTCTAGCACCACTTTTCAATGACACATTACTCTATATTGCTAAACTCTGTAGATGGAACAATGGTCTCCAGTGTCCTCGCACTGCACTAATACTATAATCTAGTAATTGTATTCTGATTTCTACAGCAAAACGATGGCCAGTTTACAGTCATCCAGTTGGTGGGCATGCTGCGTGGCATTGCGGCAGGCATGAAGTACCTCGCAGATATGAATTACGTACACCGGGACTTGGCTGCACGCAACATCCTGGTCAACAGTAACCTGGTCTGCAAGGTGTCCGACTTCGGCCTCTCGCGCTTCCTCGAGGACGATACGTCCGACCCTACATACACAAGTGCACTGGTAGGAAATACTTCATGGGGGGTGGAGGTAGAGGGAATTGCGGGTGTAAATGTAGGCATGTCAAACGCCTATGCTTTCGGGTGCCATTTTCTTCACAATATTCATAATGTTTGCTTTCTCAGTGTAATTATTTCATCTGCCAATGTATGGCCAACTCAAGAGGTAGTGAATGGGTGCCCATAGCTCCATCAATGCGGTACAATACTTCGTCTTTACAAAATTACTTTTATGTAGCTGGAGGAAACCTTTGACTTTTTAACATAGATTTCCTGCAGTTGAGACCTTTATTTTTTTGAAGCGGTGGGACACTACCAATTTTTCTCACAGATGGAACTAACATGCACTCACAAGGGTCCTGGCTGAGATTGACCAAGCAACCTAACCAGAGAATGATCTCTACTTTACGACCTTACATACTAGAGCCTCACAAACACCTGTTGATCAGGGGTCAAGTCGAAACGTAGAACACAATATTTTAATTCAATGTTTGTAGGCCAACACACAAATACTTTTCGTTCACGTTTAGATGTTCCAACATTGGTATTTGTTGGCATTCTCCATAATACATTTTTATGTTTGTTATTGTTTGTGGGGATTTATCTTTTACAACAGCTGAAATTCTCAATTAATGTAAATGTAGCACTTTCACGAAATTGAAGTTTTCATACCGTGCCACACATCCTTTTGTCAAAGGTTTTCCAAATAAAATTGATTTTTGGCATAAACTCTCCCACGAGTATAGAATTGGACATTTTTTTTCCTCCACGAAATCGACATGTTTTC
The DNA here is from genome assembly GCF_040938575.1 of Ambystoma mexicanum. Lineage (NCBI taxonomy): Eukaryota > Metazoa > Chordata > Amphibia > Caudata > Ambystomatidae > Ambystoma > Ambystoma mexicanum. The sequence goes on along the minus strand of NC_090929.1, from coordinate 959,928,344 downwards.
AATCTACAAAGCTCATTTAGTAAGCACACCCAAATGTGTTGAACTATTTTAGATTTCTTTTAAAATGTAAAGTGCATTGTTATTTTCTTACTAAATAATGGGATTATAAATCTTTAAAAGTTAAGCGTGAAAGAAGATTTTCAAGTGTTCCTAAGTTTAAGAAACTTGTAATTCTTGCATATAGTCGCATGAAAGTTATTGATAATTGTATACTTACTTCCCGATAAAAGAAACGTTATGCATAACTATCACTGAAAAGAGACCATTACAATATGGTTATGTACAATGTTTTAATGCAGATTATCAGGACTAAAATCTACAAGCATTGACCCGTGTGTGAATATTGAACTACTTTGAAGTGCAGCACATTTGTAATTTCTTTGAACTTTGCTTCTATAAAGGATCGACCTTATCTTACGTACAAAGTTAGTTATGTTTAGATGAATAACATTTAATGTTGCCAACATCGATATTTGAGCTTAGTCAATAAATACAATATAAATAACAATTAGTTTGAGGCAGCTCTTCACAGCTTTTACATTGGTAAATATAATACAAGGAAAAGTGAACGCAACTAATTATTGCACTTTTGATAATGTGCCAAATCACTGTTGTAGAGCTCTCAAAATCCCCTGGCTTGCCTGAGCTTTTGCGTGTATTGCGTCTTGGGCTTGGGATCACCAGGCCTTAGTGTGCTGGAGGAAAATAAAAAGAATGTAAGGAAGATGCGAGAGGAAGGATAGGACAAGAAAGAAGGGAAAGAGAAATGCAAGGAAGCTTGGAATGTGTGGCCATGTGAATGGAGTGGATGTAAATAGTGGCGTGTGGGTGAATTGCATGGATGCATCAGGGGTTCGAAGATGGTCAGGCTAGCCTAACAGTAAAGAAAGGCATGATTGCCTGCGTCCCCTTGGATAACACATTGTTAGTCTAGGCAGTATAAAATTACAAAGATTAGTTAACATATAGAAATAAAAGAAAATGTATAATGACATGTTATCAGAAGGTATCATCATTGTTGCAGCTTGTATCTTTTATGGAGTCGCATGATATGCATGATCTGTCATCTAGTGGTTAGCCAAGTATTACAACCTGTTTACCAAACTGAAAGTTAGGTGGTATCCGAGGCGTTCCATGTTTCCCTTGTATGATACCCACACTGCTTATTCCAGTCGACGCCCTCCACATTTGGTTTTAATTTCCCCATTGGTTATGAGGGGGAAGTAAAGTTGACCTTCCCCCAGGAAACATAATAGATTACGTCTAAATATGGCAATGTTGGCTTGGTCACGTGTAAAAGGTATGATTAACTAACATACACCGTCACCTAGGACTTACTACAATGTTAAAAAGAAATAAAAATGCACACAGACACACACATGCAAGCACTTGCCTTTCACACTTGGGCACATTTTCTGCATCAAGTAATCCTTTTAATTAAGATGTCCGTCATCAGGATCCAATCTAATCTTTAATCATCGCAGCATTGTGCACCTGAACCGGAGTACAATATGAATGGCCTGACCTGCAGAATAAGCTAGCTCCACTTGCTTCTGAGCCAATAGGGGCAGATGAATAGAATACAGATTGAAAATAAGCAGGTGTGGACAGGCAGCATGTATTAGTTGGTTGACACATTTAAACTGGCCTGCTTTCGATTGTGTTATGAGCGCTTTGGCGCTGCAGCAATGCTCAGAGCAACCTTCATTGCTGCCCTTCATGATAGGAGTGTGTTTAGCACGTCCTTAGTTCCCAACCACACCCGAGTCCCTGGCACACGTGCAAAGGGACAGCCACGTCTACTCACTCTTGGCAACTTCCTCTTCAGCTGTAAACCCCCGCCTGCAACACCACTGCAATTGTGTCACTGCACATTGTCTTTGTCAAGCCTCTGCAAGAGACTGCCTTGGGGACATGCAACGAGATTGCTGCTTCTTACAGGTGTAGCAAGAGAGGCCGTCACCAGGCCTGGCCAAATGCGTGTGCAGCCCATTTAAAACCCCAAAGATACTGTTATAAAGCCATACATCTTTAAGAAACCTGCCCGTGTAGCTTGTTTGCACGTAGCAGAGTAGGCATTGACCCGATATGGCCAGCCTTTCTGGAATCCCGGTTTATTGTGACATTTTCGAATGTCACAATTTCGAATGCCTTTTTCTTGAATGAAAAATGGCGGGAAAAAAAATGGCGATTTTTTTTTTTAATGGTGGGGTTCTCCCCAACCCCACGTTTTTTTTATTGACCCTTTTTTTACTAACTAAACACAAAAAACACATATAAAATAAAAAAAATATATTCGGCATTTTTTTTCAACAAAAAGGCATTCGAAATTATTCATTCGAAATTTTAACTGGATACCTGGAATCCCATATGTGTCTGCTTTTTAGAAATAGACAGCTCTATAGATGGTCTCAATGCCCGCCATTTTGTAAGGAGGAACATATTTTGGAAAGCATCAGATTATCTTGCTAACAAGGCATGTATTGATTTCGGTGTCCCTTAAACAGTTCTGTGGGTGCCTGTTCTCTAAAGAAACAAGTCTTTAGCAAAACTGGAGCTACATCCATGACACATATTTTCCCTCACTACTTCTCTTTATAAAGCTAAGATGGTCACTTTTGGAAAACATGGCATTTGTTGATTCCAGGATACAACATTGATAAAAAAGAAATGGTATTCTGAGAGTCAGGATCCGGGAGAGCGCGTTGTGGTCATTGGGTGCTGCTGGACTCAGAGAGGCCCAAGAGAAAGATGAAGGGCAGTTTTCCTGCAACCAGACGGTCTAGGAGATTCAATGCCATCTTTACTGTGGCTGCTTTGATGCATTGATTCGTGATTACACGTTGACCTGAAGGACAGACTTGTTGGCAGCTGTAGTTTTGGAGCAAGGTGGATGAAGGTTATTTTATTTATTTTCCCTGGATAAGGTTCTGAGGTAAAGGGGCGTAGGAAGGCATTGTTGCGTAGCGTGGAATTCTCAATCTTCAAATGCTTTGGAAAGGTTTCCGAGGAAAGGTTGTTTTGTATGTTTCTAAGTTAGTCCTGTTTTGTTGACTTAGAATAGTTCCGCAATGGAGGTGTCGGGGACATCTGGTAGTTGGTTTCATGTTGGAGTAGTGCTATAGAATCTCTGCGTGGCCTGCACCCTGTTTTAAGTGATTATTTATGTGACAGGAACATCATGTTACTAAACCCTGTCGTGGGATTGGACACTGGCATTAGTTTACCTATATACATTTTTAAACCATACATTGCTTTTTGTGGTTCGAATCAGTTGGCTAAATAATAGCTTGAGTGCTGTGGAACAAAAATAAAATGTGGTGATCCAGCGAATCTGTTGTTCCTTGAAGCTGAAACATGCTTTATTGTCTATACAAATGTCGATAACCAAGTTACTCCTTTGCAGGGGTGTTGCTAGGTCTGGAAAATACCCCCTTTGTATAGCAATACATTTCTAATCCACGGACAGTATTGAAGTGCATTTTGGCAGCTACATGTTTGTATCATATTATGGGATGCTTCTCATTTGTAAAAATAGATAGTATTTTTGGGGGGCAATAACTTGGGCTCTATATAGTCAGCCACCTGTTTAGAATTAAATTATATAATTCCTCTTCTTTGATCATTTTTAGAAAAGCATGTCTATGTCCACTAGTCTTTTTTAAAATTCCTTTTACCCTCCTTCCCTATCAGTATCTCACATATACGTACCCGCATGCATTTCTTACAAGTGGGCCACTGTCAGTTTGCCTTGTTGTGTCGTTTTTGATTCCATTGGGCAGTCATTTCTTCATGTTTCTTTCTTTATCAGGGACATCTCTGTCTTTGTTTCCTTTTTCATTGTTCTTGGATCGTTGTCACCAAATCGCCTTTTTTCTTCCCTGGATTTTCTTCCTCATCTCCTTCCAGACCTTTCCCTTTCCCTTTCCTTTCCCTCTCTTTATTGCCCCTGACTCTTTCTTAGAAGGCCCATGCCAGAACTGCTTAAATACCACCGAGTGTGGTGGCTTTCCAGATTGTTGCTAATTTTCACAGACAGCCTGTGAGATTTTGGCATATAATTCAAAATTCTGCTGTCCCAGAATTGCAAGGGATCATTTTGCACCCTATTTGTTTAGTTTTAAAATCACACTAAATCGAAGCTTTGATACCTTTTACTGGACTATCTTATAATATTATTCTGTGATGGTAAAACGCATAAGCTTTCAAAGTCCCTCACCAGTTAATGGTCACAGGATAATTGAGTGACCTTCATTTGATGAAGAAGTCTATGGGACTTTGAAAACGTGTGGATTTTACCATCCTACCATAATATTCCCAGATAGTCCAATAAAAGATATTTTAGCTTGTATTTTATGCAATTACTACATTTTATAAAAGTAATGTCTGTCATTAGGGCTGTACATTTCAGAGTCTCTTATCTGATATTGCTTGATTATTAATGATTAATCCGTATCGTCATTCAAACATCCTAACCACACATGATGTATTTTCTTCACTGGAAATCCACACGATTTACCTCGAATTTCTATACTGGGATGGAGATAGAGACAAAGATACACCCACCCGACTTATTCGTAGAATGTTTCATCAGATAGATGTAATTTGTGAACATTTGTCATAGACCTTTTCTCTTATTATTACATTATTTTTAAGTGAATGAACTGGATATTACTCTACGCACATTATTACATTATTTTAAAATGAATGAACTGGATATTCCTCTACGCACATCGGTAACCAGTAAAGGAAAGTATACAGGAGTCTTAAACAATAAGCTGTCCAGTCAGGTGTCCATCCTGTAGCAATCACTGGTGCTGTTTTCAGCACTACATTCAGGTGTAGTGCTTATAATTAAGACTCTGATTAAGACACTGTGTGTAGTTTCTTCAACCAGTGTGTCTCTTTTGTACTCCCTCAAGGGTGGAAAGATCCCAATTCGATGGACGGCGCCGGAAGCAATACAGTACAGGAAATTCACCTCAGCCAGTGATGTTTGGAGCTACGGCATCGTAATGTGGGAGGTGATGTCCTATGGGGAGCGGCCGTACTGGGACATGACCAATCAAGACGTAAGTGACCAAGATATCAGCAGCTTGTGAGTTATTTCTGCATCCCAAAAGCCATCTTTATAGAGATACGCATGCACCACTGTTCTGGTCTGTGTGTAGAACTGCCAATAAGATTCACATGCTATGTTAATGGAGGAATCTATTGTAAATAATTGTGCACCTTCTGGGTACCTCAAAATAATGTCTCTGGGGATAGCTGTGAAGCTGTGAGATCAGTGCATCAAAAAGGAAAACTGTACTCTTGGTGGCATTGGCCTGTAAAACCTCTGGGACAAAAGTGATGGTGATGCTATCGAAGGGTATGTGGGATCAATGAAATGATCTCCTTTGTGAGGCATCAGCCTGTAAGGCCTATGAAGCATGATAAGAAAGGTTATCCAGTCATTGCATCGAATACAAAGCATTGAATGTCAAAAGCATTTAATGCCAAAAGCATCGAAAAAATGCATCGAAAAAAGCATCAAATGCATTTTTTTCAAAGGTAAAGGGTTTATTTGAATTATAATGGGTTTTAAGGGGTAAAAAAACGGGAGTTGGGGGGACCCCCCATAAAAAAAATGCATTCAATGTTTTTATTTGTTGCTTTTTGTTTATATGCTAAAGCATTAGATGTAATCACTATAAACCTAAGAAAGCTCTGCTCCCTGAGGATTGAGCCTGTTTTTTTAGTGTAATACATATGACAGTTTGCCTGTTTCGGACATGAGATAAAGGCAGCATGAGGGATATCTCTGCTGCCCGACCAATGAGCCTGTAAGCTTGCTGAAACAGAAGTGGGAAGCACTGTGCTCTGTTGGAGACATGAGCCTTCAAGAACAGTAAACAATCTGCTGTCAGGGGCCCCAGCCAGCAGTACCAGTGCACCATGTCTCGGGAGGATAGCTCAGCAGCAACCTGCGTGCCTTGGAAGCAAGACAACACGGAGCAACACAGGTTCGATTCCCAGGTCCGTGCTTAGAAACCTCTGGGTATTAAGCATGTTATAAATAACCTATCATATCATATCAAGAGTGAAAACCTTGCTGTCTGAGGATTTTTAAAAAATGTTTCTTGATACAGTGTTTTGTATCACGCTGCATGCATTCAAGATTCTTCAGACTTCCTCGGTTGAAATGGTAGGGGGTGGAGGGCAGGGAAGTGAGAGGGGGAAACAGCAAGCTAGCAAATGCACAGCTTTTGCTTTGCTAGTTGCTTCAGCAAACACCTCGACAGGGCATTACAGATTCTGAAGGCATACAATGTAACACTGCTACGTTATTGACAGTAGAGGCCGTGTTTTTGAACGGTTGGTCAGTGACTGGAGTTTCCAGGGTCTTCACACGACCGTTGGAAATCCTTTTGAAAGAGTTTGGCTTTAAGGGCCTTGCTGAACTTTGAACGGTTGAGTTCAAGTCTTTGGGCCTGTGGGAGGGTGTTCAATAGTCCAGAAACCTAGATGATTCGTTTTTTCCCCTATACATTTTTGCCTGTAGACTGGTTGGAACAGTCTCTTGGCCGTGCTATAGTACATGGCTCTTGATTTTATTTTAAAAATTTATTTATTGGCATTTGTGGTTATTTGCATTGCACATTTTCATTGGTCAGGTCCTTAACTCAGGTTGACTGACTTACTTGCAGGTAACATGCCATTATATTCATAAAGGCTAACAACATTAATACAACAAAAGAAAATTGACTGTCTCCTTATGGGGGGTAGCTGGAAGTTAGTCCGTCCTTGGAGGGGGGGTGGGCGGTTGGCCCGGCTTTGGGGGGGCCATCGGGAATCTTCCTGGGATGGCCTGGTTAACGGGGGGCCGTATTCCGATGTTTGTCCATTCTAGTGGGTCAATAGGGTATTCGGGTTCATTGTTCAAGGGGGTTTATCATCGGAGGATCGAAGTATTTTAGCCATAGTGTCTTTCCATGCCTCCAGTGCCATGCTTGATTCTTCAGTGGATCTGGCTATGCTGTATTCCCAGGCTCTGGTTTCAGCGTTTGCCCACCTTTCCAGTTCGATGCGCCAGGCTTTACAACTCGGACCCGCAGGTTTTTTCCATGCCATGGCGATGGTCCTTTTGGCTGTTATACATAACAGGTCCATCAATTTCACAGCATGTTTAAGTTTGGCTAGCCTGGGGTAGCTACCCAGGAGGCATTCCGCTGGGGTCCATTTGTATCTTGTAACTTCAGCTGCTTCGCAAGTCTGCTTTACTTTTGCCCAGAGAGTTTGTGTCTTAACGCAGTTCCATAGCATATGGATCATATCTGCTCCTTCCGTCCCGCACCAGTTACATTGTGCTTGATTGTTCTTATTAATCTTTGCTAATTTACTTGGGGTCAGGTAGGTGCGGTACAGCACATTGATTTGTATTAATCGGAATCTCTGGTTCCTTGACACCTCCTTCGGGAACGACAGTGCCCTGAGCCATTCGTTGTCAGACATTTCCTGCCTCATGTCCATTTGCCAACGGGTCCTCATTGCTTCGCTTCGAGGGTTGGGGATGTTGCGCAAAATACTGTATATCTGTGATACTACCTTCCCACCGTCGTTCAGGTTGTACATCAATGTCAAGAAGGGATCAGCCTCCGGTTCCTCAGGCCAGGTGGCCCATCTCGATCGGGCTATGTTCCGGAGCTTTTGGTACCACAGGAATTGTCCGGCGTGGATATCCTCCTTCTCCCGTATTTCGGCAAATTCTCTAAATATGCCGTCCATGTAGAGGTCGCCCCAAGTATATAGCCCTTTCCTTTCCCACGATCTGATGTTGTTCAGGCTAACGTCTGTTTCGCTCAGGCCAGACAATATCGGCACTTCTTGGTAGTATGGTTGTTTCAGATGCTGGATCATCATAGCTCTGTGCCATATTTTCTTGCCCAGGTCTGCCAGGAATGGTGGTTCGCACATAAGGTTTTTAGGGGCCCAGATCAATTCTTTCAGCCGAAGCGGCTTTATCAGCGCTTGCAGCAGGGGGGACTCGGAAGTGACATCGTCTGCTAGCCATTTGGTTACATGGCTCAGTTGGGCCGCCAGGTAGTATTTTTCTAAGTTTGGTAGTTGAATTCCGCCCTGCTCATACGGCAGGACCAGCGTGGATAAGGCCACCCGGTGTCTGCCGTTTCCCCACAGGAATTCCTTGATTATTGCGTCAAGGAGTTGGAAGAAGGGTTTTGTAATGTAGAAGTGCACATTTTGAAATCCGTATAGGAATCTGGGGAGAATGATCATTTTAGCTATTGAGGCCCTACCTAGTATAGACAATGGGAGCTTTGCCCAGAATTTTATGGATTTCCGAAGTGTGGGTACCGCAGCCTTCGTATTATGCTCATGCATCAGCTCCGGGGTGTGCATTACTAGGATCCCAAGGTAACGGAAAGCCGTCGTCCGCCACTCAACGCCCACCTTGGGGAGTTCATCGGTGCTTCTATTTTTCAATCTTGCTAGTGGGAACAAGCAGGATTTGGTTTTGCTGAATTTAATGCCAGAGAATTTGGCATAATTGTCAAGAACGTCCAATATTGTCGGGACATTCTTATGGGGGTTGTTTACGTATATCAGGACGTCGTCGGCATATAATGAGACGATGTGGTCTATTCCTGCCAGCCTAATCCCTGCATCAAAGAACTGATTTCTAAGATAAATTGCTATGGGTTCTAATCCCAGGACGTAAAGCATGGGAGAGAGTGGGCAGCCCTGCCTAGTGCCCCTTTGGATGTCCCAGGCTTCCGACACGTATTTCCCAGATTTGAGCCTAGCCCTCGGATTATTGTATAGGATCTTAACCCATTTGATGAACCTTTGGCCAATTCCAAATCCCTCCAAAACCGCTATAAGCCACTCCCAGTATATGGAGTCAAACGCCTTAATGGCATCTAGAGATAGTAGTGCTAGTTGTTCATCACATGTGTTGGTTTGGGCTATGATATGTTGAAGCCTTCGCAAGTTCAGGGACGTGCTTCGGCCGGGTATAAAACCATTCTGGTCTATGTGTATGACATCTCCAATCACTTTAGAGAGTCGGTTTGCTAGGATCGTCGTCAATATTTTAACGTCATAATTTAACATAGCGAGCGGTCGGTAGGAGTCACATTTATCGGGGGGTTTATCGGGCTTGAGCATTGGTATCACCAGGGTTTCTCTCATGCTGTCTGGTAGGATGCCTTCTTCGTAGGCTTCTAAGAAGACCCGGTGTAGTAGGGGGGTCAGGGAAGGTTCAAATGCTTTATAGAACTCGGGGGGGGGAGCCCATCGGTCCCCGGGGTTTTACATGTGGCCAGGGAGCGAATGGCTTCTGATATGTCCTCTTGTGTGATGTCAGAGTCTAGGGTGTCGGATCGTGTTGGCGATAGTCTGGGTAGCCCTATTTCTTCTAAGGTGTCCAAGATTTGTTCTTGCGGGACTTTTTCTGTGTGAGAATATAGTCTGGCATAGTAAGCTTTAAAGGCATCATTGATGCCCTGTTGGGTTCCATGCTCTACACCATGTTCATCCTGTAGTATCGTGGTTATGTGTTTAGGGTGCTCTCTTTTACAAAGCCAGGCTAGTAACCGGCCAGGTTTGTCAGCTTCTGAGTGTGTTCTGTTTGTTCTGGTTATGAAATCAAATTTGGCTAATCTGTCCCATGCCCCTGAGCAGTCCTCCCTAAGAGTTCTAAGGTCATTTTCCCTCCCGGGGGTATCCACTGGAGTGGATTCAAGTTTTAATATCTCACATTCTTTCTGTTCAAGAGCGGTCTTTAGGGTTCTCCTGATTCCTCCAGCTTTCGCTATAACTTCCCCTCTCGTGACTACTTTTAGGGCGTCCCATAATGTACTGGCGTGTTCGACGCTACCTGAGTTTTCGGTTATGTAGTTCTCTATAACTTCATGTAGTTCCTCCCTGAAAGCTGGATCTATTAAGGCCTCGGTGGGCATTCTCCACATGGGGATGGGTGGTCTGGGGCTATTGTGTTGCCAGTCTAGCAGAAGAGGGGAGTGATCGGAGATAGTCCTCCCTAGGTATTGCGTATCTCTTACTTGGGTTAGGTGTTCTTTGCTTATGAAGAAGTAATCAAGCCTGGTGTGGAGTTTGGAAGGTGATGAGTAGTATGAGTAGGCCCTTTCGACTGGGTGTAATTCCCTCCACGTGTCGGTCAGATCTAGTTCCTTTAATAAGGTGACTAGGGATAGGGTGGCTGCAGAGGGACCCTTCTGTGGGGACCAGGATCTGTCCAGTTCTGGGTCATGAACACAGTTAAAGTCGCCTCCCCACAAAAAGAAACCCTCCCTGTACTGCACCATCCTGGAGCCCAATGTTTTCAGGTGGTTGGGGATGTTGTTATTGGGGAAGTATGAGTTAACTATGCAGATCTCTTTGTGCTCAAGGGTGCCCCATATTATGAGGTATCTGCCCTCTGGGTCCGTTTCCGTTTTATGCAGGTGGATTGGTGTTCGTGGGTTGATCCAAGTGTAAACCCCTCTGGCGTATTTAGAGTAGGGTGCTCCAAAGCCCTGTCCCCCCCAGTGCTCATTAAGCTTTGCGTTTGTTTCCTTGTCACAGTGTGTCTCTTGTATCAGGGCTATGTCTACTTTTTTCCTGCGTAGGTAGGATTTGATTCTGTTTCTACGAAGGTAGGTGCCCAGGCCCCTCACGTTCCAGGTTAGTATCCTAATGTGCGTTGCCATCTAGGTTATGTTGAAGGCACGGGAGGGTCTTGCTTCTCCCTGATATGTTTGCATTCTCATCTAGGGCCTCAAGGTCACCCCTTGCTCGTGGATTCCCGCCCCTCTCAGCCGCCGTTCTGGCCCCCTGGCCCTCCAGTTGTGCTTTTTCATTTGGAGACCAACTAACTACTTAAACTACCATTCCGGGGAATGGATTAACACTACAAAACAACAAGAAGAAACTGCCTCCAGCAGTTGTTTCAAACTCACAACGCTCGGGGGCTCCCAAGCCTTCCATACCTCTCCAGGTCTTCGGGTTCGGGCAGTGTGTAGCTGCGTTGACTACACCTTGTCTGTTGGGGGGGTTCAGCAGCTGTCTTGTGATTGGGGCTCCTGTTTCCTGCCCAATCTTGCTGTTTCCTTGATGCGGGTCTGGGTTCAATCGTTACGTTCGATTTCTCTTGCATTGGACTCTTGCGGGATCATCATTTGCTGCTTTTCGCCTGCTCCTCTGTGTCTTCCGCTAGGTTATTGTGTTCGAGCCATAGGTTTGCTGCGATTGGGGATTCCAAGAAGATCGCCTTCCCTTTGAGTATTATTTTAAGTCTTGCTGGGTACAGCAGCATGTATTTAAGATTCAGTTTGCGTAGTCTGGCCTTTATAGGTACGAAGGAATTCCTTGCCCGCTGCACCACCGGCGTGTAGTCAGGGTACATGACTAATAATGCATCATTTCTTTTGATCTCTCCCCCTTCTCTGGAGAACCTCAGTATAGTCTCTCGGTCTCTGAAATTCAAAATTTTTGCAATCATAGGTCTCGGGTAAGACCCTGGGGGTGGCCGTTTCTGGAGAGATCTGTGGGCACGTTCCACGGAGAACCCCTGGGTGAGGTTGCCTGCCCCAATTTCCTGTAGCAGCAATGATTCTATGAATTCTGTGGGGTCTGAGCCCTCCATGCCCTCTGGGATTCCCAAGATTCGAACGTTGTTCCGTCGGGCCCGGCCTTCTGCTTCCTCGGACCTTGCTTCTAGTCTTGCCACCGTTGTTTCTAGCGCTTTAACTTTCGCTTGTAGCCCCTGCGTCGCCTCTGAGGTCTCACGTGTGATGACTTCTGTGGCGGTGACTCTTTCAGCTAGGTTTCGGGCATCTTGCCTTATTAATTGGAGGTCTGATATTATCTCCCCCCTCATGTCCTCCACCGTTGTTCTCAGTGCTGCGATTGCCTGAAGGATCTGTGAGTCACGAGGGTCCGCCGCCAGTGGTGGTGCCTCGGCCATGTTGTTCTCTGCGTGTGGTATCTGTTGTTTCGGTTTGGGAGTGGTAAATGAGTCCATCGTTCTATTTTTTGATCTGCCTTTAGGAGGAGACATTACACCGCCTGATGGTTCTGGTTTTGTCAGTGCCAGTTTTTGGTTAGTAGCCCCAATGAGTTGTGAGGATCTCTCCTCCGGGGATCGTTTCAGAGCTGAGTCACACCTTGGCTTGGTTAGGTGGATCCGCAGTCCTGCTACAACCGCGTCACCGTCCGTCCGTGGCGCCCTCCCGGCGCGATCCACAGCGGATTGTCCGCGGTCTTACAGTTCGGGTAGCTGGGTGGGTGATAGCTCTCCCCGGGATTTGGTGGTGTGGAGCAGGTCCGAGGTTCGACCTCAGTTGTGTCCCCGACTTCTTGGGTCTCCCCCCCAACGCAATGCGTTGGTCGCCGCCGCACCATGCAATTGATGGGGTGGGCGGTGGCCCCCGCCGGTGGGTGACGGTGTGGGGCCTTGTGTCCGCTCGTAGGGGCAGGCACTTACTTCTAGTATGCTGGTCGGGGATGCGGTTGCCTTTCCTGATCCGGGCCTTGTCTCGGGCTGGGTGATCCGTGGGTTTCCAGCTGGGGCCCTCACCGATACCCAGGTGCGTCGCTTCTACGTGTGCTCGCGCCGGCGGGCCGGCGGGGACAGCTATCGGCGGCGCAGGATCCCCGAGGGTCCTACCGCCCGCCGCCTCTCTCTGCTTTCTGGTCGCCGCGAGGTTCTCCGCTTCCTCCCTCCACGGGGCGGTGCAGCAGGGGCCCGACGGTCGTCCGCTTCCTGTGCTTGGTGGAGGAGTGTGGTTATGGCCGCAGTCCGCCCTTCGATCCTACGCTCTCGACAGGCCGTAGCGTTGTGGGTCCCACGGTCAGGCCGCCATCTTGGACGTCATGGGGGGGAGTTTCAGGGCGCTTCGTTCTCGGCGTTATCCGCGCCGATTTTCTCCGATATTTTCGTCGATGCCCCAGAGGTGGTTCATCTGTGGCTCAGCTGAGTTTCAGCGTCAGAGCTGCATTATTTCGGCCGCGATTGTTCGCGCTTCAGGATCATGGGCAGGAGCTTCGTGGAGAGCAGTCTTCACTTCATGCGTGCTGGCCACGCCCCCCTACATGGCTCTTGATGGGGTATATTTCTTGGCGAGGTTAGTGGCGTAGTTGGGGCCCAAATCCAAACAGCTTTCCTGGTAATACACAGATGTTTGAATGTGATACAGAATTGGATGGGCGCCCAGTGTTGTTTGAGAAGGACTTTAGAGATGGGGTTACATTTATGGAGTCTCACAATAGTTTGTGCAGCTTGGATGGCCTGCACTTTGGTCATTTCTTTTTTGTGTGTGTGGCCAATGCAAATGCTATTACAGAAATCTAGAGTTGATTCGACAGTAGCCTGGATTAATGGAGCTTTATGTTACATGTCAAGGTGTGCCGTGTTTCTTCTAAAGTGAAGATAGAAATGGCAGCTATTGGAAAGAGCTGACTTTACGAGACGAGGAAGAGCTGTTGATCAAAAAGGATACCCAGGTTCTTGGCTTCAGAGGTCAGAATGAATCGGGCGGGCCCAGCCTGGTGGCTAGAATCTCAGAATGTCCCACGCTTGGGTCAAGCCGTAGAGAAGAATTTCGGTATTCGTGTTGCTTAGCCAGAGACAGCTGTCTATCAACAGTTTGAAATTGCTGGGAGCGTGAACTGTTTAGCTCATGCTTGTAGGATGTTTGTAACCTAGAAGAGCCTTTGTTAGCTTGACTCCAATAGTTAATGGAGCAATTTATGACTTCCCATGTCAACTCGTGCCATAGAAACATACCAAAGCGACATTAACACTGTGTGTTTGCAAGTGTAGATACTGGAGCATTAGAACATATTTAAAAGACATTTCATCCATGATGGACAATATCTATAATTGCTCCACATGTGGAAACAAGATTGACATCACGCTATTAGGCCTTGCAAATTCTTCATTGTCTTGCTAGACCTCCCGGTCGACTAACTTATTTTATTGGGCTTGTGAATCTGCTCAGATTCACATGCTTTGCATAGGCTGCCATCTAGTTGTTGTCTCTGAGTGTTACATATTGCTTCGAATTAGAAAAACAGGGCATAGACAGGGGCATTCTTGTCACACTATCCCTACCCAACGTGTACCCATGATCCTTCAAGTGTTGACGTACTCAGATTGTTTTTTCCTCCATTGGTTGGCAGCAGCTTCACACAGAGAAGATGATTTCAACGCCATTTAATGTGAGATTGCAGTTTTCAGTGCAGAATGCTAGACATCGCTACCGAGGAGAAACTACTGCGTCAACAACAAGGCGTACAGGGAAGAGGGCACATTGTTCAGTTTGCATTCATAGAGAATGCCTATTCTTCTTTCCCCTCGCTCCATTGAAGCTGCATCTTTTCCACGAGGCCCAAATGGGAAATACCCTATTTAAATTTTGTCTGTTGTGTAATTCCAAGTTACCCTGGCAGGACATTCACAAAGTGTGCAGTTACTGTCTTCCACGGGACCACAACTAGGATTGCTGCTGGACGTGCCTCAAATGTAAACACAAAACTCTCAGAGAGAGCTGTCAAAATCGCTGTGCATTGTTACAAAAGCTTTCTCTTTCGGCAACGTTCCTTCTGTAGTTTCTATGGACCGCCAATCTTTTTGCTTTTGTTTATGGACATGTCCTGACATTTTTACATGGAAGTGAAGGCTTCAGCTTCACTCCCCAGGCCTTTTGCTAATTTTGTAATGGGGAAACTGATCAGTCCTTCAGACTATCAATACTGGGAAACAATTTTTTCCTTTTTGACTTTTACTTTACTAACTTTTTAACATTGCACACAACATCTTACAATGCAGTGCAATGGAGATATATTTGTATCATCCTAGCTTTTTCCACTTGAAATTTTTGGTTACTTTTATATGTGCCTAAAGACAAGCTGGTGGCAGCAGATATGTTTTTTACAATGTTTGCGTTATTTCTAGTTTGCACCTTTGCGTTTAACACGTATGGCTACTAAACGTGTTTAGTGCCCCAAAATGGCCTTGCCACAAGATTTTCACTTGTTCTTTGGCCATGTTGTAGTTGGGCCTGCTTCGTGCCTTGGCAGGTCAGGAAATCCCATATAAGGTCATGCGCTTGCACAGGAAAGCTGCAGCTTTTGTGGGCTAGTGATGCCTTTGTGTCTGTGTGGCTCAGGAAGTGGTCGGTCCTCATTAAAACTCAGGCGTTAGCCATGCCGGCAAAACCAGCACGGCTGCCGACGGAGTTGCATTTTTACTGGCACCTGCGAATGGGCAAGAACTGGGTTATGCCGAGTTCGGTGGACCCGGTAATTGCCCATTTGCGGGTGCCGGCAATAAGGGACTCCCCATCCCCATTAGGCCCCATAAGGCTGAATGGGAATGTGACGTCGGATGCACCGGCACCATTAAAAATGGTGCCGGTGCATCCGACGTGCTGTGCTCGCGGGTACTGCTCTGCCCGCCAGGTCAGACCTGGTGGGCTGACAGGCGCCCGCAAGCACAGCTCGTAGTATGGCGGTCCGGGAACTACGGTACCGGCATGCATACCGGTACCATAGTTCCTGGACCGCCATGCTTGCAATGAGGCCCAGTGTCTTGTCCCACACCACATCCGTCGTGCCAGTGAGTTTTAAGTGTTGGTCATGAGTGAAACCAATAGTTGTGCCTGATTGGACAACTACTGGCTGTTTGAATGGTGCATAGCCTTACAATTGGTGGGCTTGGACTTGCTTCCACGCTGGCTTTTGTATAAGAAGAGGACTCATGCAGCCAATTCTTAAGATCAGCATTGGATCCAAGAATCCCTCGTAGACAAGGAGCCGACTGAAGATCCGAAGAAGACTCCTGCAGACACCTAGCATCTGACCCGGAGAAGCCCTGTTGTACTACCTGATTTGCTATGGCACTATGCAGTTCTACAACCCCTGGACTAGTGGAACCAACCAGATTCGATGTGTTCTTGAGGATCCAGCTGTCCCGAGCCTTTGGAAGTGTCCCTGGACCAGCCAGTGGACTGACCAGCTCTCCAGTGGCCTACCTCGCTAGAACCATTGCTCTTCCGCGTTCGTAGCCAGGACTTCGGTGGTCGCCAGATTGTGCTATAAATCACCTTCCTCTCAAATTTCAGTCTCCCAGCTTCAAGGGATCCTGCTTTGCAAGGACTTCTACAACCACGACTGGAAGCAAGCCTTCCATCGTCTGTGTGTGGTGGACGTCGGTGGAACTTGCCCTCCTCCATCCTGTGAAGTGACCCAATTAGGGCTGCATTGGTACTTTCTGCATTTATCCATCACCAAAAGCTGCACTCTGCTCCTGGACTCGACTGGAAGATACTTTGCAACCGCAGCATGGGGGCACCTCCTACCCAAACCAACGACAGGAACATCAACCTCCCATGACTCCCAGTCAACCCATCCAGTCCTCTGGGAAAATCAGAGTCTGTGGGGGTAAGTAAATACAAAGCCTTTGTTTTCCCTTGTCTTCCATAGGATAACATTGAGAACAAGTCTCTTTGCATCCTTTCTTCCACTGCTTTTTTGGTGGTCGCACCTGAGCAGTAAAACCTGAAAGATATGAACACATTGTACTTAGATAGTAACTTTGTTGCATCTCTGCTTTTGAACAGTCACCAACAGAAGTACTTTGCCTGCCTCAGATACATTCTGCGGAGAAGCTTTGTGACTTTTGGGTACAAGGCCCCGCTCTTCATAAGGACTAGACCTCTGAAGCTAGGGAATATTTCTTGTGGCTTGGTTCCATTTTACTGCATCACTTTACTTAGCTATTTCATTGATTTAAGTTATTGAACCCATTTTAAGAACCTATGGTGAGCATATAGGTTTGTTATTGAGTGTTATGTGAAATTATCACCCGCCTGTTTCATTTTGTAGTGTGTGTTTAAAGCCTAGAATAAATGTAGTATGTGTATACATTACTGCCTGAATTGGATTATTGTGTGTTTCACTCTGTGGACTCATTGTGGACCCCTGACTCCACCCACACTCTCCTCAGAATGGCCTTGACTGCTCTCCATACTACCTTTATTGGGGTTTGGCTAACCTCTCAGAGTTCTGCTGTTCACTATAACTAGGGTGACCTCCTAGAATCTGTCCACCAGGCCAGATCGAGAAATACATAACAAGCAGTGGACACCATGCAGACAGAAGAGGCACAAGCCAAGACTGAAGCACATACATCTGAACTCGAGGTTGGGATACCATTAAATGAAATATGCAAGGCTGCAACTTGAAATTCAGTTCATACCTTTGCACAACACTATTGTGTCAACACACAGGCAACGACTGATTCACAGGTAGGGCAGGCGGTACTAAGTTATATTTTTCTACTTTACCTGCTGTTCACCCACCACCTTCCACAAATACTGCTTGCTAATCTAAGCAAAGCATGTGAATCTATGTAGATTCACAAGCTACTGAAAGTAAATATTACTCACCCAGGAATTATCCTTCTGCGGCTTGTATCTGCTTAGAATCACACACGTCCGTCTGGCCTGGCCGCAAGACAGCAGCAGGACAGTATAGATCATCACCTACACCATCAGCTGCATTAACAATATATCCAGATGCCATTTCAAAAAACAAACAAGCTGAGGATGCCAACACATGAGGGATCATAGTTCTCTGTACACGTAGGGTAGGGATAATTCAACAGGAGTGTCCCTGTCAATGGCCTCATTTTCGAATTTGAACAAAGATGTAATACTCAAGCCAACCACTAGAGGGAATATTAGGCAAAGCATGTGATTCCAAGCAGATACAGCCCACAGAAAGACAATTATTGGGTTGGTACATTTTCTCTCACCTTCTTGACCTAAGAGAAATGCACTCGACCCATGGCGATGGGTGATTGATTTTTCCAGTGCTTTCTGTAAAATGGTGCATGTCACCATAAGCCCACTTTATGTTTGGCACACTGCAACCATCTAGAGGTCATCCATGCACAGTGAACATTTTATTTAACAACTCCTGCCAGCAAGGACAAGTACCATGCATAAAAACCTTTTGACTATGCGAGTGGTACGTGATTTTATGAGGCCTGGCTATGATTTATGAGTGATGCCTGAAACATTGATTTTACCAGGTAGGGCGAGCTCATGCTTTTAAATTGCTCATGCTGCTGAATGATTTTGACAGTGCCTGACTGTCGGAATGGGGTACGTTCTGAGAAATATGAGATCGGAGTTGTATTCCATGGAGGTAGGGAGGTACGTTCAGGGATGATTGAATACGGGATTTGATGTCTTCTGCTTTGGTTTTAAAGAAAGAAGCCAGCTGGTTTGTTAGGTATTCAGTGAGTACTTTGACTGCAGATATTTGGCATAGTTTAGTGCATTCTTTGTAGATGAGAAGGATATCTCTTGGTATGTGATAGCTGTCTCGATACGTTGGTAGATGTTTTCTTTTTTCTTTGGGATGTTTTTTTCTGTAACTTCTAGCGTGTTGCAAACTGTATTTTTGTCTTCACTCCTCCCTGATTTTTGGCATATTTGCCTTATTTGTGTCCTTCTCTTTTCAGGTCAGCTAGTTGATGGCAAACCATTTGATTTTTTTGTTTTATTCCAACTTTTTTTCAGATTGTGAGATAGAGTTCTAAGGTTAGCCTTGGCGGATGTGGTCAGCTGGGATTCTGGGTTGGATGAATGATGAGGTTCTAATTGAGAAGGGCCAAAATGTTCAGAGAACAGATCTTTGGGTGCTTTGTGCTCAGGGTGAAGAAGGTATGTGTAAGGTTGTGAAAGAGTTCAGCATGTCACTTTAACAGGGTTTACAGGATACCTTGTATGAGGTGGTGATTGGACCAGAAATTGAGATGTTGGTGAAGGAAAGAGAATGTCCAGCATATGGCAGAGTATATGAGAGAGGTCATACAAAAGATGGGTGAAGTCTAGGGGCATTCTCGTGCCCAGGAGTTCTCGTACAGGAGTGGCTTGGTGTATCCAGCTAGGTATTGAGGTCTGATACTAGTATTATTTGATCTGTGATATTGCAGTTGGGAAGCATTGTCAATCCATTGAAGCATACATTTAGGGTTGTGGCATGTGGGGTGATATGAAATGATGACCATAATGCTTCTGTTTGCAGTTATGATACGTTTGAGTGGAATGTACTCCAAAGAGGATGTTGCTGAAAAGAAGAATTTGAGTTTCACAGGATAGGTCTGTGCTGGGCCACGTTATGGGCCTCATTATAAGTTTGTCGGTCCAGTAACAACGGTAACGGTAAGCTTGCAGGTACTGTTCTTACCAGACCGGCAAACTGCGAGGTATGCGAGCTGGTGCCTTTTTGTCCACCAGGTCTGAACTGGCGGGCGGACCGGCACCCGCGAGCATACCATGTCAGATGCACCGGCACCATTCACGAATGGTGCCGGTGCATCCGACCTCCCTATTCCCATTGAGTCCAATGTGACTCAAATGGGAATGGAGAGTAATATTTTCCGGTGCCTGGGAATGGGCAATTACCGGGTCCGCCGGGGCTGTAATGCCCTGGTGATTGCCCATTCCCAGGTGCCGGAAAAAAAGGACACGGGTGGCAGGCGAGACGGTTTTACCGGCACGGCTACTGCTGGAGTCATAATGAGGCCGTATGTCTTGTGGGTGTGATTCTTAACTGGTACTCCAAATGGATCTTAGGTGGCCACATGTTGCTGCTAGACAGCCTCCTGGATGCTCTCCCTGGCACATGTTTACCCATTTTGCTAAGAGGGCAAATATCCAGGTAGGGTAGATTAGTGTTTGGGTTTCTAGGGCTAGAGGAGAGTTGTTGGCATTGGTGTGTGTGAAAGAGCAGGGGGTACTCTTGACAGGGTAGTTAGGATGGCATACTAGTATAGTGTGGGGTTCACTGGGAAGGCACAGAGACAAGATTTTAGCTCATTGTAGTGATCTGAAAATGATGTCAGGTATGAGGTGTTTGCTTGGATCATGAAGAGACTAACATTGTAAAAGTATGGCTATTTGCATTTTTCTTGAAGGCCATTCTGATGCCCCTGTTTATCTTGACTGGGTTTTGAGTTGCCAATGCGGTATGATTGGGGGTATGTCTGTGGTGACCTTCACTGTGTTAGAAATGTTAGGAATCCATGATTTGTTGCTGATGGAACTCGTGGAATACGCTTGACTTCAATCTTTTTACCCTCACTATCATTGATAGAGGGTGTACAGGATCCCGGAGCACGAAGCAGTCCATGTAGAGGCTATGAGCCTGCATGTGGTGCAAAGTGGAAGGGGTTTGAAGTATAGGTTAAGAAACCCCTATCTCACTGCTGAATCAGAGGGACGAGAAAGTGTAGGAGCACGGCTCGCGGGGTTTGAGAGGGGAGGGATCCCGCCAACTCATTGTTTCTGGTGGTGCATGGAAGTGGGGGAATAGAATGTAAAACTCTTGTGTAAGTGAAGGATGCATGAGCAATGGAAAGAAGGAGAGATGTGGCAGTGGGTGGCACATGCAAAAAGTGCACAGTGACAAACTCGGTGATAATAATTAGAGGGCAGCTTACTTTGCTGTACTGGTGGGGACTGACTTCCGCACGTCCAGATCGATTGCAAAGAGGTATTTGTATCTAGCTGTCTTCTTAAGGCAAGCCTAGCAAACAGAAAATCAGGTTTGAGCCTTCACCATCCTCCTTCTGCAGACAACCGGGGATCTATTTCATGTCCTGCTGCTATTCACAGGAAGGAGGACTCATAATGTGGGCCAATTGTATTAATTCTTGTAGACTGGATGTAGAACAGGTTCTGCAGGGAATTGACTGTTCTTGCAAACAGGGGTGCTGATCTTCACAGGGTCCTGGCATTTGGCAAAGCTTGGAATTCCCTCTTTCTACCTCATGTGGGGTCGTTGAAAAGGAGGAGGATTTTTTATTTCTGCATGGCAGGATGGTGATAGAGCCGTAATCCTGGACAAACCTCAAATTATCAAGAGAAAACTAGCTTCACCAATTATCGGGTGTCCTCAGTAGTGCTTACCAAATTGAAGGCCAACAAGGCTGGAGCCTGGGGATCCAGATATGTTCAAGCTCAAACTTCTTACCCTGTCCTAAGTGCACTGGCTGCAGAGTTGTTGATAAATGTGAGAGAAGACGATCCCTCAATTCGGGTTGACATTCAGCCAGCAACGATCCCCCAATTCGGGTTAACATCCAGCCATCGCCTTCTAGAAACCAGGTTTTCACTGTATAATTAAATCCCTATGACTTGGACTGCAGTCGCACACCTTGTAGCACCTTATTTCTACTTATCTCGCCTTTCAGCAGGTGCGATGCAGTGACATTGATTGTTGTGGTTCTCTGTCAAGATCGAACTAATTCCCGGGGTTCTGGAAACCTTCCACTAATCTTTTCAGTTGGTGAGGCAGAATCCCAGTGCTGTTTCCCAATGTTCTGTCCAGTTTTTCCATCATGTAAGCCTACCCCAAACCCTCTTGTAGAGAGGAGCATGCTAAGACGTAGTCCGTCGAATGCACTGGCCCCCTTCTCCATCAATACCCCCTCTTTTGTGTGTGCTGCGGCTCTAAGACAGATCAGCCCCCAATTCACTGTCTTGCTCCAATGCACGAACATGCAATGTACTAGTAACATATACTATTTGTGTACAATGCGGGAAAGCTGTGCTGTCTGAGGTGTGGGCCTTTAAGATCAGTGCAATCCTGTGAGCATGAGCCTGTAAAATAACATTTTCCAAAGGAAAGGTCTGCTGTCTGAGGCTTAAGCCTGTAATATTAGTCTAACCGGAGTAAAAGCTATTCTTTCCTAGATCTGAACTGGAATACCACTGTAAAAAGAGGAGTGATTTTAGTAATGAAAGTGGATTCTCTATCACTCAGCTCTGCAAGGCCTGAGTCAGTAACATGGGTTCAGCACAAAGAATTATCTTCCACCTGAGCCAGGAGCCTGTAGCTTTAAAGTAATTACTTCCTGAGCTCTGAGCCTGTGAGATTTGTCTAACATATGTAGAACCTCTGCCACCTGAGGCATGAGCCTGTAATAAGGTTACAAGAGCGTGTAAGCCACATGTAACATTGGTAGATGCCCTGTTGTTCTATTCATGAGCATGTGATACCAGTGTAACTATGGAATGGTACTGCTGTCTAGTACATGTGCCTGTAGGATATGTGTAACACATGTGGAACCCCTGCCATTTGAAGAATGAGCCTGCAATATAAGGTTGGTATGAGTTGGAAGCTACCCTTTATTAGGAAAGAGCTCATAGGACACACATAACACGTGCTAAACCTTTTCGTATGTTCGAGCTAAGTTTTCGTTGACATGATCCTGTAATATCAGGTTCACGGTAGGGGGACCCTTCCTATATGAGACAAGATCCTGTAAACAAGGTAACATGAGAGGAATGTGCTGCCATCTGATTCATAAACAGTGTAATGTTAGGAAACAATCTGATGTGTGAGCCTGTAGGATCCATGTACCGCATGTAGAAGCCGTGCCCTCTGAGGCAAGAGCCTGCAAAATCAGGTGAACTTGAGGAGAAAGCCCTCCTTTATGAGACAAGATCCTGTAAAATATATGCAACACGTTGGCGAGTTCTGCTGTCAGACTCTTGGGCCTGTTGTATCTGTTCGTCTGGTGCACGACCCTATAAGACCTATGCAACACTTTTATTAATTTGCTGTTACAGAATCTTTTTGTGGTTGTTGTTTTAGTTGCATATTTATAACGCGCTTAAATACCAAAAGGTTTCTAAGTGCGGACCCAGGGATCGAACCTGTGTTGCTTTGTGTCGTCTTTCTTCCAAGGCGAGCATGTTGCCACTGAGCTATCCTCCCAGGACACTGGGTCAATCCTTAATCCTCCCGACTCGTACTCGCCATTGCAACTCGGGAAACATGTCAACTTCTGTTCTCCGACTGCTTCTGATGTACTTTTGAGTAAAGGGCTGAAGGCACATAGTTTGTCTGAAAATCAGAACGCAACTCATGCAAAGTACTGGGAATGGACGGCCCGGCACCTTCCACTGGAGGCAGTAAGATGGAGTGAGGTGCTGAAGATGCTGCTGGCTCATCTGCTGTCAGGGCCTGTGACCTTGGCACTGGGCCTGCACGCATCTGGCAAGCTTTGGACATGGAGGAGCGAGCAGGAAGTGGGAGGACAGTGTGGGGTGAAGGGAAAGAAAAAGGGAGGCGGGTACACAAGTTCTTCTCCTCCCAAAAAATGAAACAACTACTATTATGAAACAAGCATTGGCAATGCCAATAGTTTTGGCGTTGGTCGTTCATTGCATTTTTTTACATTTAGCATGGAGGAAAGGAATGACAGCGCGGGGAGAAAGGAATAACAGGGAAGCGAATGGAGAGCAGCACTGGGGGTTGATGGAAGCACTGGGAGTGGGTGGGCAATAAAAGAAAATTCAATAGATGAAAGCTCGGCCAGCAACAGTGTACAGGTGCATTGTACAATATTTGGTGGAAGGAGCAGCGGCAAATGGGGGTAGGAGGTAAGGAGCAGTAGGGCAAATGGGGAAAGGTGCAACAGGGCAATTGGGGGGAAGGCATGACAGGAAAAATGGGGGGAAGGAGCGACAGGGAAAATAGGGGGAAGGAGCGACAGGGCAAATGGGGGAAGGAGCAACAGGGCAATTGGGGGAAGGCGTGACAGGAAAAATGGGGGAAGGAGTGACAGGGAAAATAGGGGGAAGGAGCAACAGGGCAAATGGGGGAAGGAGGGATTGGGCAAATGGGGATGAGGCAACAAGGCAAGGAGTGGAAGGAGCGACAGGGCAAAAGGGGGACGGAGCGACAGGGCAAGGAGGGGAAGGAGCGACTAGGCAAGGAGGTGAAGGAGCGACAGGGCAATGGCTATTTAATACCAATACAGTAGTGCCATTCCCATGCCTACACAAAAGCCCAAACTGTTGGCATTGCCAATCCTTGTTTACAAGTGCGTTTTCTACACGGAAGGTGTCTGATATTTTGGTGCAGTGGGCATGCACAATAATAGTCTAAAAAAAACATGTTAAATTGTTGGAAGCTGGCATCACGTTTAATGTAGAAAACGACATGGAAAAACGACTCTGGCAGCCGGGCAGGGTTGAGACTTACATTAAATATTAAGTAAGCAAGGGAGTGGGCTCCTCAACATATGAGGCTGTGTCTGTATCCAGCACTTACTTAGCCACACGTCCAGGACTGTGGAGCAGTCAGACACTCACTCAATCACAGGGAGCAAGGAGGTAACTCGGGCGAGTGATCTCAGCTCAGCTGAGCCTGGGTAGTCAACTAAAGGCTGTGGGCTGCGCCAGACCTGGCTGAAGATGTATGGGGGATCATTTCAGCATAATGATTTCCCTCCCTCACTTAGAAGGGAAAATAGTCTGAGGCACCAGTGGGTGCATACATTATAATGGAGTCAAAGAAATATAGCCATGTTAAATAGCCGCCGATTATCACAAGATGGCCAGCAAGCAGATATCGGAACACTAAATGCCCACTGAAATGCTATAAATCTGTCTTTGTCAGCAAATTGCTGATGTGGAGGAAGTGTGCTCAAAGTCTGCGAGGTGATAACACCTCTCTCTAACCCGACGGAAGTGACAGTAGGAAGGCCTCCAACAAACGCTGCTTGTTAGGAACACATTTAAAGACCCAGAACGAAAGCAATATAACAAGGAATATATCACTGTGTTGGAAGACTGACTGGCAACATGGGGGCAGTTGCTGGAGGCTCCCATGAGGCTCGAGGCCACTTTCAACTGAAAGAGTTGAAAGGCCCTGCCACCTTCCCTGTGCGGCAAGCACAAAGACTAAGGGGGTCATTACGACCCTGGCGTTAAGGGTTTAACGGCACCGTAAATGGTGTCGGCGCCGTTAAACCCTTAATGCCTGATTACGGGGTCCCTTTGCGGGACCCGACCTTAACGGCTGGCTTTACCAGCCGTTAAAGTAGGGTGCCGCAAAGGGACCTCGGTGCTAATTACGGTACCGCAATTTGCGGTACCGTACTTAGCGCCTTCCCCAGTCCTATTGAGCCCTAAGGGGCAAAAATGGGAATGGGGAAGGGCCATGGTGAAATGGGGAAATACCGCCCCCCCAACTTTGGAATGGGGCGGTATTTCCCCATTCCACCATGGCAGACTCGTTACAACACCGGCACCAACCATGGTGCTAATAGCGCCATGGTTTAGTGCCGGGGTTGTAATGAGGGCCTAAGAAGAGCGCACCACTTTTCTTAGGTGCGCGCTGGTCTTGTGTGCTGGAGTGCAGGAAGCAAGGAGCTATTAGCACATGCACAAATCTGTGCGTACACGAAGCATAACGTGTGGTGCAGGCTCAGCCTAAATAGAAGAATGTGTGATGCACCTAGCCTCAACCAGAAGCACTGGACATCTGCAGAACAGTCGCCATGCTTAATGAGCTCAATCGAGTACAACAATGCACTCGGTCCGTGCCTGCTGCCCAATTTTGTCAAATAAAATAATCATGAAAAACAAAAGGAACAGTTCACAAGTCAAAACGTGTTACACATGTCGTACTTAGTGTGTCTCATTCGCTCCTTCAGCGTCAGGTGCTATTCGTATGCTGACGACACCCAGATCCTGATTCGGCTAGATCTCGATCGGACTGGGGTGCTGTCTTGCCTTCATAAGTGCCTGACGGCCGTAGGGGGGTAGATGGGCCTTAACTGGCTAAAGTTGAATGGGGACAAAACTGAGGTGCTGGTGGTGGGTTCCCCTCCTGACCCTTCCCTCTGGATCTCAACCTTTTGGCCTTCCTCCCTGGGCTCTCACCCCGTTCTGGCTCTGAAGTTTAAGAATCTGGGAGTCATTATGACAGCCACTCTATCTATGGAAGCGCAGATCTCCTCCGTTTGTCAGACTGGGTTCTTTCGTCTGAAAATCATTCGGCAAGTCCTTCACCTCATACCACCTCCTTTATGGCCATTGGTGGTGTCGGCAATGGTATCCAGTTGATAGGATTATTGTAACTCCCTTTATCTTGCACAGCCTGGGATTGATCCTCCAATTGCAACATCTCCAGAATTTTGCAGCTCGGATAGCGAGGGGGACACTGTATGGGGTCCACATTTCCCCAGTCCTCCGTCGCCTTCACTGGCTACCTGTAGTCCAACGTATTGAGTTCAAAGCACTTTGTATTGTGCATGGAGCGCTTCATGGGCAGGGAGCGGAGTACCTGTGCTATAAATTCTCTAGCTATCTCCCTTCCTGCACTTTGAGATCTGAGTCCACGGGTTTGCTCTGTGTTCCATTATTCTGCCGCTCCCGGCTGGGTGGCCGAGCCTTTTCTGTCGCATAGGCACAGTTATGGAACAAGCTACCAGTTGAACTGAAAAAGATCTATAATCATCTGGCCTTTAGAAAAGCCTTAAAAATGTATCTTTTTTAGCTATGATGGATAATGCTCTCTGGGTTCGCAAACTGTGATCAGGGTTCTCTCATCCTCTGCAGCGCCATGATGCCCCTGGGCGACCGTGCGCTTCACAAGTAGTCTTAACATAACCTAACCGTGAAAACCGACTATGCTGATGGAAACGGGTCCTCGAGCTGCGAGAAATGCCACGGAGCAGAGGTCTGTTATACACACTGTCACCTGCCCATAGAAACCCTGAGTAACATGAAAGGAAACAAAGTATTTCAAAGCAAAGACAGAAAAAAGGGGAAAAGAAATGTGTGTTACAGAAAGGCAGCAAATGAGGCGAGGTTGTAAATGGATGCACTGACTTCCGCCCACCTCGGCTTTCTTAGGGGAGGAGAGTGAGAAACGTAAACAGAAACTAATTACTGACTGGAAGCCCAGGCACATACATCAGCACTCCTGATTGGCCAAAATGTTGTACTACAGGCTCCCAGTGGTGTATATGGCGGAGGGGAATTTAAATGAACACGGCATTTAAATGAACACATGGGAGTTTGGCTATTTGTGCCACAAGCGTTTCTGGTCGCGATAGCAACCACATAGTCGGCTTTCAAACCCCCTTCTCTTATATTACCTGTAGCATTGTTTGACATTTTAGGGTGCCTTACGCCACCAAAATGTGCCAAAACAAAACAATGGAAGGGCTACAATTACTAACAATATTAAAACACACATTAGAAATGAAACAATATTTGTCTATTTTTTCTGCAACTTGTAGCTCAAACACAAGGAACCCTAGTGCACAATTTTCAGCCCTGATTTTGTTTATTGAATGTTCAACTTTTTCCCTGCTTACTCTTATGTAGCTGTGTGCATAGTTTCTGAGGATATAGCAACACAACCGGAATTCTGTCTATTTTGGGAACTTTGGCATAGTTACAAGCATGATCAGAAGCCCCTGTATTCCCCCCTTGCTTATTCTGCCTCCCACTGCCCTTCCCACTTTTTCCATTTCCACTTTGGGTGCTTATTACTGCGTTCCAACTTGTGCCTTTCAAAACAGCAACGGAAAATATCATGCTGACCCCAAGGCCATATTTGGGTATCAGGTAACATCATCCCCACCAATAATATCGCCATATATATGGTTGTGGGTAAGGCCATAGGCGATATTGGTTCCATGGCTTAATATTGCTGCAATTATATGGTGATATTTTTCTATGGTGATATTTTTACCGGGATATTAACACATGGAACCCATATTTGGTGGTGGCCTCATGTGTTATTGATGCTGGATATCAAGTGCAGCAAGTATGCCACAACCATTGGGCTAATGGGGCTTCAGTCCTCCCCCTAACCCCCCAAGAATATTTGAGGATGATGCTGGCTGAGCCTTGAGCAGGAC
Organism: Ambystoma mexicanum; assembly: GCF_040938575.1. NCBI lineage: Eukaryota > Metazoa > Chordata > Amphibia > Caudata > Ambystomatidae > Ambystoma > Ambystoma mexicanum. The sequence continues at coordinate 959,900,596 of NC_090929.1, read as the reverse complement.
AGGAGACAGATGATAAACGGTGTGCATGGCAGAAGAGTGCTTGGTAGGGTAAAAAGGGGACAGGAGACAACTGATTTCCACAACACACCTCAAGTATCTGGTTTCAAACATGAAGGGGAGGAGTTATGGGGTGTCTGGTCAAAGGATCGAATACAAAGGGTCGAATGGTCAAAGGATCGAGATCCAAAGGATCGAAAACCAAAGGATCGAATTTCTTTTTTAAATTATATATATTTTTGGGGGTTTTCGTTTAGTGAAAAAAAGTGTTTTTTACCACAAAAACAGGGGTTGGGGGGATCCCCCCAAAAAAACAAAAAAAAAGTATTTAAAAAAAAATAATTCGATCCTTTGGTTTTCGGTCCTTTGACCTACAACTGAGGCTGCTTTTAACATAAAAGCTTTAGCTGAAGAATCTTAGCTGAAGAGTCTCAATAGAATGTGTGTAAAAATGTTAGGTGCCCTAACATCCCACTGGGTCAAGATTGCACATGGAAAGGAAGCGAGTCATAAAATCAAGCTACTTTTCAAAGCTAAGCTTACATGCATGCAGTTTACTAGCTTAACGTGCAAATAAAAGTTGGTTTGCTTTGAGGGACTTGTAGTCTTCCATTCAGAGTGTGGATAATAGCTTCAATGATACCGTTGTGGCTTAACACGTGTGCATATAAGGCTTTAGATATTACTATTTGCTTTAGGTGTTTTGTAATTCTAAGACTGTATTATTATACTTCTTGAAAGCCAAAATAAAGCTCTGTACTAACTAGAGCTCAGAGGATATGTGGTCAGGTGTCTAAATCGAAGAGTAGATTAACATCCTGGCATCACTGTTTCACTAAAACATGTGATCCTCAGAGGTCAAAGTGGGCGGGACCTAAAGGGTACGACGTTCCCGTACTTTTTTGGAGAAATTAGTCAACATCCCTTACTGAATGTGACACGGACCACCATTCCAGGACAGCAGTGAAGGACACCTTTATTTATTTATTAACTTCTCCTTTACTGGGGATTTGAACGTGGGCCGTGCTAGTAACACTCCAGTGTCACAGCATGCAGCACTATCTTGCAGGTGCGGAGTTGCTCTCGTTCATTTGTATAGACTGCCTGGGACATAACACTCATTGCCAAGCAGTCACAAAGGCCCGCTCAGCACTGATCTGTGTCTTTTGCAATTAATCATGAATTGCTGCAGACCAGTGTCTGTACAGCTACTGGCCAGGGGTGTGTGGCTATAGCCCTACGCGTCTCCCTTAAGAGGTGGGAATGGTGGGTGATTGCAAGGGGGCGGCTGCTTAAAGCTGCATGCTGTGTGGGGACAATGGCCAACTAATAGTTATTTAAATGCACTATCTTTTGTTGTGTTCTCGTCTGTTTTGATAGTACTGTTGTAAACACGGCAGTGCATGGTGGAGTGGAAAAAAGGAAGGTATGTGTTTGAATTTTGGGGGGGTTGAGTATGGGGTCTGTGCAGAGCCTGGGGGCATGGCGAGTTGAGTGGGTGGTGAGGGAGTAGAAAGGGGCGGGCATGGGAACATAGTTCCCCTACTTCTAGGCGGCTGCAATGGCATGGTAATAGTTTTTTTTTTCACTTCCACCACTGTCCATGCAAAACATTCCTTCTCCGCCCTTTTTGACTTGTTTAGCTATGTCATGCAAGGTTAGGCTTTGTCATGCTTTGTCATGTTACACTATGACAAGGCACAACTTCAGGGCCTACAATTTGCAGTCAGTTGCCAGGGGCCTCCCACCAGACACCTCAAAGGCACTGCAACCGTGGCAAAGCTACTACTTAAAGCGGGGAATGGTACAATCCAGCTGGATATGCACAATGAAATATTAGCTGACAAAGCCAAACATACACGGCATCATTACCATGCTGGCAAGTACCAATAAAAATGTACATTTTGTCCATCAATCCTGACTTGTTTATGGGCAGTGTCAGTGGCCTGGTGTGCTGTGCATTTTGCACCATTTGCTGCTAACTAGATACTAGTAAACACAAACATTCCTTGGCAGAGAATTGTCCCACACAAGTAGGTTTACCCAGTCCTCACAGTCTCTGAAGGTAGCCCCTCCCTCACCATTTGAAGAGACCCCTCCCCCCCTGTTTTAGTCTGAGTGCCAGTGTCTTTAATAATCATCGTAATAATTAAGCATTTATATAGTGCTACGAACCCTCGGGTATCTGAGCGCTGCTTATTATTATTACCCACGGCGTGTGGTGCTCATTTATCGACCTCGGAAGGATGAAAGGCTGAGTTTGGCACTGCCGGGATTCGAACCTGCGTTGACAGGCTCTGCACAGATGTCAAAGCGAGCGCTTTACTCGTTGATGTTCTCAAACGAGACTCAAAGTGCCGACAATATGTGTCATTTCTGCCCACTCCTTCCCTTCTCTCTGTCCTCGTGTGTTTCGACTACTTAGCACATTTGCTTCTCCAGGGCCCGGTGGGAATAGTCCACTCTGAAAGAAAGCGCAGCTCATAACACTTGTGGCGCGGCTACTGCAGTCCTCCGTGCTGCGCGGCGCCACAGCTTAATAATTGAAGCGAGAGTTATAAATGCTGGTAATTTTCCTTTGTGGGTTTAGTGAGAGGGCCTGCAGTGAATAGCAATTACCCCAAAAACTACAGCAAGGATTTGGGGTCGGGGTTCAGTGATGTATATAATTGATGAAAGCATGCGGGTCTTTTGGCGAGCTGACTAGTATCCCTGGACGTCTCTCCTCGCTTTGGACTAGAGCAGGTGGCAGCCCCCTCCCTCACCTCTGCTGTTAGCCAATCGTCGTCGCCCCTTCCCAGGGGATCCCCGCCACATATTTCTGGTACGTCCAAGATTTAGTGCATTAAAATTCCTTCTCGCTCTTTGCATTTTCCTCCTCCCACCCGCTCCCCACTCAATTAAAACGTTAACCTCTGTCCCTCCATACAGGTTTCTGTCATCTGTGATACTGTGAGGAAAGAGGAGGTAAGACTGAGGGGGAGAGCTGGGCCAGCAGCGCTTGCTTTTCTTGCCTTGTGATGGAGTTATGAACTCAAGACAGGCTGCAGATACTGCGCAACTGTCCTCAGTATTTCATTTCGCGCATCCCCCACACTCGCAATTGTGAGTTGAGTTAGAGTTGGCGGCCTTTGTCTTTTAGGGCCCGGTTCATGGAATATTTGCCCAGTGCAAAGTGAATTTGCACTTCTGAAGAGTGACTTTGCACTGCCGACACAAACCCTGATTCATGGAACCGTGCAAAGTGTATTTTTGCCATGCAAAGTCCGGGCAAAGTCATTTTGTATTGCAAAAATGACTATGCCCTGCAAAAATACACTTTGCACGGTTCCATGAATCAGGATCTGTGTCGGCATTGCAAAGTCACTTTGAACCCGGTAAATATTCCATGAATCGGGCCCCTAATGTCAGTCAACACGAATAACTTTATTAGCAGGTACTTTCCTGTAATGAGAATCCCAGTGATAACCAGAGGACAAAGAGGAAGGGGCCCAAAGGGTACCCGAATTTCCTTTACTTCTCAGGGAAATCTCTCATCATTCCCTTACTTTATGTGATCTGGAGTACCTTTGTTTTTTTTGTTTGTTAACTTTTCCCCTACTGGGGATTCAAACCCAGTCTCTACCAGTAACAATCCAGTGTCATATCTCATTGTGCTATCTTGTCGGTGCCGGAGTGGCTTTTTTAAAAATTTCAATAGACTGCTTGGTACATAAAGCCCAGTCCCAAACCGTCAAAAAGCCCCGCCCGGCAGCGATCTGCACATTTCTATAGGTGCAGCGGTGTTTGCAGGTAATGGCGCTTGTTCTTCTTCTTGCTGATAGATTTGTATCCATCAGCTGTGATTTTTGGATACCGAGGCTTGAGCCTCATTACTCCATCTTCTCGGGTTGAGTATGTAGTCGTGGGATTGTTTTCTTCTTGGTCTGTGTGGTCTTGTCACAGTAGAGCTGGTTTCACAGGGTCTTCGCAGTGATGGGCCGCGGGTAATGGGCGGGATGTGTCCCTGGATATAGTCGTGGGCATGTCCCTTAAGAGGTGCGAATGGTGGGTAATTTGCAGGGGAGGCTGCATAAATCTGCATGCTGGGGGCGACAATGACACCAAAATGCTGGTCACTTAAATGCGTATTCTTTCACCTTGCTTTCTTCAGTCTTGCTAGGACGGTTGTGAATCACAACGTTGTGGGGTGGAAGGGAGGAAAGGAAGGACCCAGGTAGCGGGTTTGAAATGGGGGAGGGTGGAAGTGACAGTGAATATGGCAAGTGAAGGAAGCACAAAAGGGGTGGGCAGAGAAGGGGGTGGGGCGAAGGGAACATCGTTCCACTACTTTCTTTTTTTGTTGTTAACACTTCGACCTCTGGTGTTAACATGTCTATATAAGAAGCTGACTCAGCGATCACTATCCCACTACACTAAAATGAGAAATCACAACCAAGGAGCATTTAAAACAAAAAATTCATAAAATAATGTTATTAATTAAATGATTTATGAGATAAGAATTAATTTTGTTATATGATCTCTTGGAATGTTCCCAAATCCATCTCATTCCCAACACTGCTATCCTGCAGTTGTGCAAGACACTGGCTTCTCCCGCAATAGCCAGGGAAGCCAAGGCACCCTGCTGTTGTCAAAGAAGCGAGGTCGAAAGAATGCAGCGTGGGGATGTGGGGCAAGTGGCCCTCATCATGAGACCCAGCAGACTGTGCCCTCCATTTGTCTTGGTTAGACATGGTTATCCAGTAAGAGGAAGTGAAGCCAGACACCCTGCTCCTGCAGGGGAAAGAGACCACCCTGCTATCGAAACCACAGTCACGATTGTGTCCATCTAATCTTTAAAAAACACCCCACACTTTCAAGGGTGAAACCGAAGTATATGACATCCTGATTCCAATCAAAACAGATTAAAATATTGTATTGCTGTAGTGTGACAAAAACAGATAAACCAGCGAGTAAAATCACATCATTGCACCCTGCGGGTGAAACTGACCCTCCCTATGCAGAAAATAGTGCAGGTAGCCAGCTCAGGAGGAACAGTGTGCCTCACACACAACCCAGTGAAAACAGTGTCATCTGCTGATGTGGGACAACCGTACCACCCCACACATGGCATCCATCCATAGGAGCCAGTGAGACGAGGGCAGCCTGCTGGTGTGGGAGAAACTTAATTCTTCCATAAGATGTATGTTGCCTGTGTAGGATAAGAAGAGCAAATCCCCCTAATAGCCAGGGAAACCTGGTGCCCTGAGGTTGTAGGAGAATTAACACCCCTCTGTAGTAGTATCTGAAAATATGGCATTCCACTCCTGTGTGATACATCCTGATACCGTGTTTGTGTATGAGATACTGCAAGACTCTGTGAAACCCCTGCGCTCTGCTGGTGTAGAAGAAAGTGCACTCCCCCACAGTAGCCCCAGGAAACCAGGGTACCCTGCTAGGATTGGAAACACAAAACTCTTGTAAGAACCAATGCAACCATGCAGGGCCGGCCTTAGGCAGGGCCGTCCGGGTGACTGCCCGGGGCGCCCTACCATTAGCCCCATACCACGTCAGCTCGGGGGAATCTTTCGAGGTCTCCCCCGAACTGGCGTGGTGTGGAAAGGCACGGCAGGTGCCCCATTGAAGTCAAACACACTCTGCCCCTTTTAATAAAAATAGGGTGCCTGCCGTGCCTATTGAAAAATGTGGTGCTCCCCGAATTACCAGGGGCACGCGGAGGGAGGGGGGCGCCAAATTTTTGTTTTGCTGTCCAGTGTGCTGCAGCTTCTAATCAACCATGACCTATAGGTGAAACACCTATAGGTTGTTAGGTGAGAGCTAAACCTTTGGCTCCAAGGTTGTTCATCCAATGATGTGTATGACTGTTCCATTTGATCAATACTATCCTGCTTGCACATTCACAACTTCCCTTCCCCATACCCTCAAAACAAACATGCTATGTGACATACGACGCCGACACCTTCACTGCTAAATACGAATACAAAAAACAAAGGTATACGATTTACCGATAGCCCCTGTGTTCAATTTGCATGCCTGATAATCTTGCAACATTTTGGAAACAGTTCAGCTGCATAATTTTGCAATCAGCAGTGTTCTCATTAGCCTGTAAGACATCTTATCAGACTAATGCACACAACTCAGATATACGTGTTCAAACTAAACCCCATTTGTTTAAATACCATCCAGCCTTTTCATCCCACTGATACAGGTAGAGCGAGCAGGCTTCAATTAGGTTAGTTTTTATGTATTAGCCACCATAGTGGTCCCGCCTTAGGCCCCACCCCAGCAAAAACGTTTAACCCTTTACCCCTGCATATGGTGACCAGAAAAAAAAAAGAAAACAGGACAGGTCATAGACATAGAAGTAGGACTACCATAAATACAAATAAAACTGTAGTACTACTTCTATGTCGCTGGTCTTTTGCGGGGGGCGGGGAGGGGATTTGCTCAGAGGCACACTCCTCTCATTGGAGGAGAGCACCGGGGAGGGGAAAGGGGAGGAGTTGCGCCGGGACACGATTTTGGGATTTCGAAATCGGATCCCAGCAAAAGCCAGGACTGTAGCCACCCACACTTGAAATCGCAGACGGGGTTTTTAATATTAAAAAACCCCTAGGACACAGGGCGATGTCCCCCAGACTGTCCCAGGAAAATCGGGACGTATGGTCACCCTACCCCTGTAGCCCTTAATTTCCTTTTCTTTCTGTGATTCAGAAGAATGATTTTGTAAATATTGGGCTAATCCACACCGAGCATGTGCTCTTATGCATGCTACACAATACTATGCACTATGAAATGTCTAGTACTTCATTGTATTTGTCACTTGCTTTTCTTATGGACCTTGTACGGCCCGGGACAGCACTGTCAGCTCTGAACACCAATGACTTCCATAATTACTGTTCTAGAGTTCACAATTGTAGCCTATGTTTCCCAGCTAAATGATATTTACGGTTGTAGAAATTGGGCTAATGCTGTTCGCCACAGGTTTTTATTATTTATTTTAAAATATTTGTGTATTAATGATTTTTTGACACGCAAATTCAAATGCAGATAACCACACAACAACACGGTGTTCACATTTTCATGGGCATGAGTTGCAATCAATATCACCCGTCCCCAACATTTGACCACTTTATCTTGCCACCCTGTTGTCCCTGTACGTTTGTCAGGTGTAATGTCTTTATTCCACTCTTTTCCAGGTAATAAATGCCATAGAGCAGGACTACCGCCTACCGCCACCCATGGACTGCCCCAACGCCCTCCACCAGTTAATGCTGGACTGCTGGCAGAAGGACCGCAACCACCGGCCCAAGTTCGGCCAAATAGTCAACACGCTGGACAAAATGATTCGAAATCCTAACAGCCTCAAAGCAATGGCTCCTCTCTCTTCTGGGTAGGTGGGGATCTGACCAAAAGTAGGAAAAGGTGGCTAATGAAGGGAAGAACATGTACTCGTATCTGAAATATTCGCAAGATTTCTTGATTCAAGAAAGAAATGAGTGGGAGATAAACGGCACTTAAAAGGTCTTATACAGGACTATGAATATTTTCAATTATTCGGCTGTGAAGAACACAGTGGTCTAGTGTTTTAAAGAATCAAAAGTGTGTCAGACTTATGTACACCAAAAGGGGCTAGTAAGAAAACTGTTTGTTGGTCCATGCTCTAGGTATTGCCGGCACCCAAGGTAAGCTGTCCCTGAACATTAGGTGACCAGCAAATCAGGCAATGAGTCAGAAAATGTAGAAAGCAAATCAAAATGGCGACAAGCAATTGTTTCTTTAAAAAATCGTTCATCAGAAAAGAAGATGGTGGTAGACAGGAATTCTGAGTTCTTTCGAATTTCTTCCTGATAACATTAGCATAACCATAATTTTCAAGAGAAGGATGATGTTGTCTTCTGTTAATCAGGTACGCACTCGAAACATGAAAGGTATAAGGTGAGGCAAATGTTGGCACATTTAGCGGTGCCCACTTTGGGCTTCACATGAGGGTGTGTGTGTGGTAGATGGCATATTAATATTGTGGGAGCAGACCTCAGGAATTCCAGGCTTTTTTACTTTCAGCAATGTTGTGTGTAAGATAGTTATTGATTTATGTCTGAAAATTAGACCAATATTGTAATAACTTTTCATGAGCCGGTCTTGAATAAATTCCCGGCCACACATGGAGACAGAGAAGTGATGCTTAAAAGCAAACACCGATCTCAATCCCTTAAATGCAGGCCACTGCCCCACTCCCGATCTCGAAATGTACCATCCCTTGTGTCGCCAGAAGTCAGCCGTCAGTGAACGAGGGCTAGTATATGTGCCAGAGTTCCACATTTTGTACTCTGACTGTCCCAAAAAGGATTTGCAGGACTATCAAACATACAGCACAAGTGAGTAAAAAATGCAGTCAGCATGACTCTGGATTGAGGGTAATTTCGTTCAATCCTTTTTATGAAAAAGTTCACACCTTAATGCCTCTTTCGAGTTGAGATGCAACGCTATACAAAATCACCTACCCATTTAGCCTGATATTTAAATAGAGAGATGATACCAGCTATGTGAACTGGCCCTCACTAGCTCATAATGTTTTCGCTGTTCCTAAAACCGTCTATATCGGAGAGAATAAAAATGCAAGCTTTCCATTTAATGACTGCATCCCCAAAATGCCTTTCTCTGTGGCACGTACCTGAAGGAGAACTTCCAGTGATGGCTGCTGCGTGGGTAAAGTGTGGTTTAACTAGGGTGACCAGACGTCCTGGTTTGGCCGGGACCGTCCCGGTATTTGACCCCCTTTGCTCCCCCATCCCAGTGTCCTAACACTTTTTAAAGTTTAAAAACCCCATCCCGGATTTGGGGGTTGGGTGGATACCGTCCTCTTTTGTTGAAAAATCCCAATATCGGGCTGCCTACCGTTCTCCACATTCACTTTGATCGCCCGTCCTCCATCCCTTACCCCCTTCTTCTAGGTCTTCTCTCTGCCTTTGTGCCTCCCATTCCATTTGCCCGGCAGGCCACCGATATAGAAGTAGGACTACAGTTTTATTGGCATCCCATTTATATTTTAGTCCTTCATTTGTGTTTATTGGCCCTGAAACGGTAGTCCTACTTCTATGTTTTTATTTTGGAAATCTATTCATCCTAGGCTTAACTGAAAAGGTCTGTTTTCTCTCGTTAACAGAATGTGGTTTAATCAACTATGCACTCTGTATTATCCCTAATGCCAGCTGTTTTGCCTCCCAGAGAGTAACAGATGCCTCATCCATTCTTTCATTAAAGTAAATAAGATAATCTTAGCTGCTTTTAGAAACATTTGTCACCCCTTACTGATCTCGTCCTGAGCAGCCACGTTAATGTGTGTAACAAGCGCGCAGCCACACGTGAAATATTGCAGGACAAACATTTGGCCAGGTGTACGTTAAATTTTTGAGAAGGGAAACGCGATATTGAGCAACGGTTACAACTTTGCTTTAAAAAAAAAAATCTTACACTAAATGAAAGGAAATCCATAAGTCATATATATATGGAATGCTATGCCAGTATAGCGAGATCAACAAACGAGCTCTCAGAATGCATCTCTCCCCTTGCAAGCCATGGACTGCTATGCCAGTATGGAGACCTTCACAGTGCTCCCTCAATGCATCTCTAACACTGCGTGCCAAAGATTTCTATGCCAGTATGGGTACGTCCACAGAGCTCCCCCAAAGCTCTTCTGCACTTGCAAGCCATGGAATGCTATGCCAATATGGAGAGATCCACAGAGCTCTCACAATGCATCTCACAGTGCATCTCAACAGAGCTCTCAGAATGCATCTCACAATGCATCTCTCCCCCTGCAAGCTATGGAATGCTATGCCAGTATAGAGAGATCCACACAGCTCTCAGAATGCATCTCATAACGCATCTCTCCCCTACAAAGCCATGAAATGCTATGCCAGTACTGAGACCTGCACAGTGCTCCCTCAATGCATCTCTGACATTGCCTGCCATAGAATGCTATGCTAAAATAGAGAGATCCACAGAGCTCTCAGAATGCATCTTACAATGCATCTCCCCTTGCAAGCCATGGAATGCTATGTCAGTATAGAGAGATCAACAGAGCTCTCAGAATGCATCTCACAATGCATCTCTCCCTTGCAAGCTGTGGCATGCTATGCCAGTATAGAGAGATCCACAGAGCTCTCAGAATGCATCTCACAAAGCATCTCTCCCCTTGCAAGCTGTGTCATGCTATGCCAGTATAGAGAGATCAACAGAGCTCTCAGAATGCATCTCACAATGCATCTCTCCCCTTGCAAGCCATGGAATGCTATGCCAGTATAGATAGACCCACAGAGTTCTCACAATGCATCTCTCCCCTTGCAAGCATGACATGCTAGGCCAGTATAGATATATACACAGAGCTCTCAGAATGCATCTCTCCCCTTGCAAGCCATGACATGCTAGGCCAGTATAGAGATATCCACACAGCTCTCAGAATGCATCTCTCCCCTTGCAAGCCAAGACATGCTAGGCCAGTATAGAGATATCCACAGAGCTCTCAGAATGCATCTCTCCCCTTGCAAGCCATGGAATTCTATGCCAGTATTGAGAGATCCACAGAGCTCTCACAATGCATCTCTCCCCTTGCAAGCCATGGAATGCTATGCCAGTATAGATATATGCACAGAGATCTCAGAATGCATCTCACAATGCATCTCTCCCCTTGCAAGCCATGGAATGCTATGCCAGTATAGAGAGACCCACAGAGTTCTCACAATGCATCTCTCCCCTTGCAAGCCATGACATGCTAGGCCAGTATAGATATATGCACAGAGCTCTCAGAATGCATCTCTCCCCTTGCAAGCCATGGAATGCTATGCCAGTATTGAGAGATCCACAGAGCTCTCACAAACCATCTCTCCCCTTGCAAGCCATGGAATGCTATGCTAGTATAGATATATGCACAGAGATCTCAGAATGCATCTCACAATGCATCTCTCCCCTTGCAAGCTTTGGAATGCTATGCCACTGTAGAGAGATCCACAGAGCTCTCACAATGCATCTCTCCCCTTGCAAGCCATGACATGCTAGGCCAGTATAGAGATATGCACAGAGCTCTCAGAATGCATCTCACAATGCATCTCCCCCCTTGCAAGCCATGGAATGCTATGCCAGTATAGAGAGACCCACAGAGTTCTCACAATGCATCTCTCCCCTTGCAAGCCATGGAATGCTAGGCCTGTATAGGGAGACCCACAGAGCTCTCAGAATGCATCTCACAATGCATCTCTCCCCTTGCAAGCCATGGAATGCTAGGCCAGTATAGGGAGATCCACAGAGGTCTCACTATGCATCTCTCCCCTTGCAAGCCATGGAATGCTATGCCAGTATAGGGAGATCCACAAAGGTCTCACTATGCATCTCTCCCTTTGCAAGCCATGGGATGCTATGCCAGTACTGGGACCTTCAAAGTGTTCCCACAACGCATCTCTGACATTGCCCGCCATGGAATTCTATGCCAGTACGGGTGTGCCCACAGAGCTCCCCCAATGCTCTGGGCCTCATTAACATACGCAAGGGTAAGTGGCGCAACTGGAAGTGAGCATATCTTAAAGTGAAATATGCACACTTCGTTCAATTGACCTTTCCTAATAAAAGTGCAAAGCAGAAATAAGAATTTGTCTTTCATAAAATCAACAAATAATAATCACGATAGGAGATGTTCCTTTAAAGTTACTAGCAAAGTATGAAAAGTGTGCCCCTTTTAAACCCAAGAATCTACTTGTAATATTTCCTACAGAGCAAAGTCTCAATATGAGACATTTTACACAGAACATGAGTACACATTCACTAAGGTGTTTACTCTGCCGACCTCAAAATAAACCAGGGAGAATAGCGTCTGCCCTCTGAAAAAATTGTCCGGACACAGTCTAACCACGTGACTCCTGATCTCAGTACTGAAACAACCACTGAGCTCTCACAATGCTCCTCTATCATGGCCTTTGCCATTTCACATTGTGACAGAACTCCCGGTGCTACTCTGCCTTGACTTGAAACGTGACTAGCATCTCAGTACTACCACACCCATGGAGCTCATACAATGTGCATGCGTCAGGTCTTAGTGAAAGTACTAAGAGATTCAATAAGCAAGATGCTACTGAGGTCTAATTTGCAATGTATACTAGTACCTCTGTACCATGGAGAAAGGGAGCCCTTTCACCAGGCAGCCCTTTCACCTATCGTTAAAGGGCTGCCTGCAGGGGTGGGTGCTGCGAATTACTGAACAAAAAGGAGAGGCGGTGCAGCAAAATTAATGCCAGAAATGTGCCACCACTGACATTTACAAAAAAAGGCACCAATGCCTCTTGTCTTGCCTTTGTAGGAGGTCGGTGGCAGAGAGGGCACACTACAAGCATTAATTTGTTCTGCAACCACCTCTGCTTTGGTTTCTTAATTTGCACTGCTGACCCCTGCAGGCAGCTCTTTCACCCAGCACCTGGGGAAATGGCTGCCTGCAGGTGTCGCCACAAGTGGGATGAGCCCCAGCAGGGCTCCGGCTAAGGGGTACTTTTAGCACTGGCACACTTAAAGCTCTGCTTACACTTAAAGTAGTAAAAAGTGCTATCTGACCTCTGAACCCTCCTGAAAGCCTTGCCAGAAATCCAACAACTCACTGCATAGATCAGTCGTAGTCAAACTGTTTTATTCTGCTCTCTGCGTTGAGTAAAAATATTGCTGTTGAGCCCCCCCTTCAGTAGAAGTAGTGCTGGCGGGTCCCCAGATGCCTACACTTTCCATCGAAAGCAGTCACTGCACAGCCTTTTTCTAGAGCCTCGTCCTAAACTCGTCTCCGGACATACTTTGGGCCCAGCTGTAGGGCCAGCACCACAGTTTGAAGACCACTGACATAGATCCAGGCCAGTATAAAAGAAAATGGCCGCCCCTTGCTGGCCTGTATGTAATGGCGTGATACGCAAATCGCTTTTCAATGGGGTTTTCCCATAGGGAAAGGCTTTTGTAAACCAGCCTTTGGGGCCATGGATGCTGGGTGAAAATGGTGGAGGTTTGGGGTTTCGGGCAGCGACTACAAGTGAGCAGAATCCGTCTTCAGTCAGTTCCCTGGTGCCTTTGCTGCTTTGTGCAACCACTGCCATTGGCAGCTACAACATGACTTTTTACAAGCTCTTGCAAAAGACACAGTGCCTTTCGCTGGGCGTGAAATGCAGGAATTAGAGTCAGAACAAATGACAACTCCTAATGAGGCAACACCATCTGAACAACAGTGGCAAATTAGTGTTGGGCCCCAGAGGGGTGCGCGTGCAGACTCGCTTCGACTGAAAGAAACAGCGCGTGCGAGTCTGCCTAGGAGCGCTGCAGGTTGTCTGGTCTACTCGGGTAGCGCCCAGACACACTGCAGGAGCCGAGAGGCACTGCAAAATCAGACCTCACGACGCGAAGAGGACCAGGAGCCCTACCTCCGTTAATTTCATAGGGTTAGACTGGTCTGAGTGATTTCTAGTGCTTTAAGCAGGATGAAAAACGACGGACGTGGCCTAGAATCCTACCCAACAGTCATTTTCATTTGGGGTCGCATATTAAAAAATGTATGGTACAATACGAGATGCCTAAGTAATTAAGGGAAACTGGAACACGCATAGCCTATATGTTTCAAGGCCTACAGCAGGCGTCTGCAACCTTTGCCTCCCGGGATGTTTTGCAACTCCCATGATGCCTCACCATTAACCATGTTGGCTGGGGCTTATGGGAGTTGTAGTCTGAAGCATCCAGAGACCATTGGTTGCAGCACCCTGCCTAGACGAATTGTTCTGGATCCGATCAGCAGTGCACAATCAACATCACTAGGCAAAGAAGTCAGGATTTGGTTGAGGTATTAGGGTCACAGTGATATGGGGCATTGCCAGTGCTTGATCTGGAAAGAAAAAGATGGTGGGACACAAACGCACGATGTGTGCCTCGCGGTGCGCAGGTACAAGATTGCCAACAGAGTAAATTGGTTAGTGGACCCACCACACAGGTCTGCGCCTTACTTGCGAGATACAGCCTCTGTCCTAGTAAGACAACTCACCTGTGTATCACCCGCTGATCACTGTTTTACATCTAAGCATGTCAAACTCAATGTTTCAACCGAATACGGATCACAAAAGTTCCTCGGAAATGGGTGAACGTTTAAATGGCTCGTAAAAACAAGTCATAGTTTTTAGTATGATTTCTTACGTACAATGTCCCAAATAAGGAGGCAACGGTATGGATAATTATGCTGCTCACGGACACCACTCTCAAGCAAAAAATAGCTTCCCTTCAAAATTGCAATGTTGAAACTAAGGATATTTGGGTTGTAAACCAGGCTACCTTGCAGCAGGCCATCGTCCTGCTGCATCCAGGATTTAAACGGTCCCATGTCATTTCCTCGCCTGCAATTTCATCCCCTGTCATTTTAACGTGTACATTCCAACGACATTGCTCATCTTTTTTTTTGGGGTGGGGGCGTGGAGTCCCCCCAACCCTTATTTTTGGCTATTACCTACCCGCCCAAACCCTTATCTGCCCTTTCCCACCCCCCTCTAAAAAATTTGATGAGCATATTCTTTGTAATATGCACGTTAAAATGCCTGGGGATGGAAATGCAGGGGATGAAAGGACGTTGTACCGATTTAAACCAGCAGCCCCTCCTCTCTGAACTATATCTTCACATTGTGTTCAGGATTTCCACACCACAGTCTCTCAACACAAAGGCCATTCACCATAGATGCGAGGATGTCCTCGTGTGCCCCATCTTCTCCGGGCTGAACCCCCTGTATCCAAGCCTTCACCGATACATCCTGTACTCTCTGCACTGTGGCTTCACCCTGCACGCCACGTGTCCTGGTTGCATTCACTGCCTTGGCACGACCAACCTAGCTCCTTGTTTTCTGGACGGCTGCTTCTCAATGCTCTGATGGCACTGTCACGGTGGCCTCTCCTTGTCTCTGCAATGCAGCATCCAGCAGTAAGCACGACATCTTCCCTGCACACAGGACCCCATCCATCCAGCCTCTCTCCTACCCATTTCACAGTACATGTAGGCTGCAGACGCTCCACATCCTTAAAGCAAGTGTGCACTAATGTAGGACCTCTTCTCTGTGTGGGACATTCCCCTGAAGGTTTGAATTGGCACTACAAATAGACCTGGACCCCAAAGAAAAAGTGGCCCACTTTCATTAGTGACAATTTGCGACTGTTCGCTACTGTCTGTTACGGTAGGTCCTCCTCCACCGTGACTTCATCTGTCCTCTAACATATTACTGTCTATAACTTTGTAACCTGTCTTGCAACTAGCGCCGTGATGCCATCGGGTTTAGTGGGCTGCTACAAATGCAAAATAAATAAATAAAGTATCTGGTAGTGCAAGTTGAGAAAATGTTTGGCAAGCCGTGCTTTTTAACAAACACGGGGCCAGTAACACGGGCCTCGGCTACCATTTGGACAGTGCATTGAAGGATCAAACTGGCCCATGTTAGCTCGAAGTGTCAGCCATCAGAAGCCTCTGCAGCCCATCAGGAATTGCCCTGTAGGACAACCTAAGCATGTCACATGCTGTAGAGATGCGCTGCAGGCAAGCAGCAGCACTGATGTACACAGAACTTTCACCCTCCGTGAGGGGGTCGCGGGCCTGGTAGAAACGCGATTGGGGCTAAGACATTGGGCCTCATTCCCAGTACGGCGCTAACCAATGGCGCTATTAACGCATTGGTTGACACCGTACCCGGACCGGCAGCGCCTTGGTGGATGGCGGAATTACCGCCCCATTCCAAGGTTGCCGGGGCTGTAATTCCCCATTCACCAAGGCTCTTCCCCATTCCCAAATGAGCCCCCATAGGGCTCAATGGGAATGGGGAAGATGCAAATAACGGTGACCATTCATTACGGTCACCGTTATTGGCTTGGAGGCCCCTTTGCGCCCTCGACTTTAACACCTGCTCAAAGCAGGCGTTAAGGGCGAGGGCGCAAAGGGAACTCGTAGTATGGCGGTAAGGGATCACCGCCACCGGTATCGTTACCGGTGGCCGCTATCCCTTAACGCCATACTCGGAATGAGGCCCATTATGTTGTCAACCAAGCTGCCACATCAGGCATCTGGACAAGCGTTCCCCAGGATGAGATATTTCTCATCCTTTCCCTTAAGTAGCCCTGTCGTAACGTTTGGTAGCACAGCTAAGATCACAGGCTCCCATGCAGCGAATCAATTTGAAAGCTGTCCAAAGAGTTAATGTAAAGAATATAATGTCATTGAGAGAAAAAAAAAGTGTTACGTTAAGGGCCAAATCATGGAATTTTTTGCCCGGTTCAAAGAGATTTTGCACCGCTGAAAAGTGACTTTGTGCTGCCCACACAAACCCTGATTCATGGAACTGTGCTAAGTGTATTTTTGCAGTGCAAAGTCAGTGCAAAGTTCATTTTGTACTGCAAAAATGAGATTGTACTGACTTTGCACAGTTCCATGAATCAGTCTTCGTGTCAGCAGTGCTAAGTCACTTTTCAGCAGTGCAAAGTCACTTTAAATCGTGCAAGAAATTCCATGAATCGGCCCATTAGTGTTTTTTTTATTACTAGAAAAAAACCGTAGACCAAACAAAATACCATGTTTAACTGGGGTCAAACACATAATGAGACACCGTGAATTTTCAGATAGAGCCAAGAATACATCCATAATCTGGGTGCAGATACGGTTTGACTTGAAGCTTTTAACTAATCAAGGCTCTGGGGTAAGAACGAGCTGGAAGGGACCCTCGCTGGCTAGCGGCGAAGGTGGACCCCTGCAGGAGGAAGTGAACTTGATGGAAAGTTCTTCCATGAGAGATCTGAGGCGGAGCGCCCCAGGAGAGTGTGCACTTCCTCTTGCTGCTTGCTTCTGGCGGTGATGCTTGGGGCGGTGGAATGCTCCCAGGCTGGAGCTGGAGCTCTGCAGAGCTGGACCAAGAAGCACCCTTCTTGACTCTTGATTACCTTCATGTGCGAGCCTAAAGACAGGATTATGTTATTTGTTGGGCACCCGAGATCACCCCTCGAGTTTGTCCCCATGATTTTTCACTCATTCAATTTAGGACCCTTTTTATTTTACGTGTTGATGAGTCATGTGCTGCAATCCACTCCAACTATTTGCTCATAAAAACCAAGTGCCTTATGTTCTTCGAGACACCTGGGTCAGGTCTGTGCCTCTCTCCCTGAATCCAGACTGTAGATGCTGAGGTATTGGAAAAGGAGTCTACCGTCTACCCTTGCTCACACTCTGATCCCACAATGTCAAAATCACAAGCCGTAGATGGCCCAGATCAAATGGCTGCCACTTCACTTCGTACCTGACACTTAAAGCTGCTCACATGTGGGCTTTAATGATTTTCAGAAAAGGGAATATCTCTATAACCCATACATAGGGCTGCTGCAGTCTTCTCACCCACATAGGGGTACCCACAGCAATGACACACAATTATGTCTGATGACGGTCCTCGGTCCAATCTTTACGCAGGGGACCTGTAATCTTCTGGCACTTCAAGGTCTGGTGTCAAAGTTTTTTGTACTAACAAGGATTTTAACATTTTCTGCAGTTCAATGTGGGTGCATGCTGACTGAAACACCTAAACACTAGAAGGCTTGTAGGCCGCCCTAAAGATAATGGGTGCATTGGCCACTTTTACTCCCTAAAAATAGGCAAATATTCCCAAAGAAGTGAGTAAAAATACTCCCAACAAAAAATGGGAAACAGACACATATGACCTTGTGCTCCATGGATATGTTTGGACCAGCAGTGCAGCGTACTACCACAGGAGGAAAGTGCTATTATTACTGCCTGACCAAAAGATGTAAACATGTATCTGTTCAGGTGCATGAATAATTAGATGCAAAGAAATATTTATTACAAAAACATTTCCGTTTCATAGTTAGAACATATTTTTACTTGCTTATAAAATACTCCCATTGGGAATTGGACTTACATTTTTACTCATTAAAAATAATGTAACTCCCAACTTTCAAAAATAGGTAGTAAAATACTCCCACTTCAAAATCTTACCTGTAGCACTGGTTGTTTCTAACGCTACAGGTAACCTATTCATGAATATTCTGGATCTGGACCAGACTATCCTGTCATGTGGCAGGGGAAACACTTCTTTTCGGTGTGGATCTCTCCCACGAATTAACGGTTTCCCAAAACCCACTTGCTGGCGCCTTGTAGGCCTGAAGCCTAGACATCTACAAAGTTTAGTGCTTATATCTCACCTTTCCCTCACCTGGGTACGTCACTCTCCTTGATTTTGACTTCCCTTTTTTCAGCCATGCTGTAAGATAAGAAATAGTAACATTACTGATCAGTCTTAATGAAATAGAAGGGCTGTTGCAGAAAAGGAGAACAGTTCGTAAACCCAGACCACAAAACAGAGTGCCCTGAATTCACTAACAGGAAAGGCATCTTCAACTACAGGGGCACACATTTCACCTGGATTCTCATTTACTGACGGCAGGTCTTCTGCTGTTAAAATCAATCTCTTAATAACACTCCCGATGACGCTTAGACGTGCAGTTTCTACTTAGCCAAATCTTCTATCAGCACATGGGCACATGCAACCCCCATTTCCAAGCAAACTGAAGACTTTTCAGGCTACCGCGACCACCCACTAAATCCTGACCGCTGCCAGCCTTTGCCATCTCCTCACTGCAGCCCCATTAAAAAGTAAGCAACAACATGTACCCGATCGTTTGCTGTGCCACTTCGCCCTCCACGCCTCTACTTCAGCTCCTACCATCCATGCAACCATGGAAATGGAAAAGGGACTATGTGACCCTTTCCATTGCCGCCATGATAATTGTAGTTGTTTATTTCTGAGGTAAAACCCAGGTCACAGGTTCCCCATTAACCCTTTCTCTCCCTCAAAACCTACCCCTTTGCACCCAGATCGTACACTACAGTGCTAAAGGAGACTATCCTTAACTGGAAGATTCTAGTGGCTGGTAATGGCCTTGAGCTCCTGGTAATGGCCCTAATTTCACTCAACTGTTTTTTTGGGGCTCGTTGTCCATCACTGGCTGCTGCAGCCTTGCAGCTTGGGGATTATTGCCATACTGCATGGAATAAGTTTGGGCAGTATAGATGCATGCAGTAATAATTTGGCAACGCATTGCCAGGGAGCAACCACAGAACTCCGCTAAACCAGCTTTGTTTATTTCAAAAGGCGCCAGACATGTTCTCACTGTGGCTCAGCGTGTAATGGTCGAAGCCTAAATAGAGACATTTGGTCAGGCTGCATGGCACCCTATGAAAAGAAATGTAAGTGCCAACATTAGCCCTCTGCCGTCCAAAGACGGTCCCTGCTCCGTTAGAATGACTTTGTTCCTCTGTGTTCCATGCAGGGTCAACCTCCCACTGCTGGACCGCACTGTGCCCGATTACACCAGCTTCAACACGGTGGATGAGTGGCTGGATGCCATCAAGATGGGCCAATACAAGGAGAGCTTCACCAACGCCGGCTTCACCGCCTTCGACGTGGTGTCACAAATGACAATGGAGTAAGTAGGCGGTCTCTAGCATATCCTACACACACATTGGTCGTAGAGCTGGCACCACGTATTTCTCATTTGAAGAGCATCAAAAGCTCCTCTGAGAAAACATACGTTTGTACTGATTTTGTTATAAAATGTTATATGTTCGATAGTTTTATATTTTGTGCGAATTGTATTGTTCACTGCAGGCCATGGTGAGCACTGAAACATTTGAATGCAAATAGCACGTACATTGTGAGAGGCTCCGGACTGGGGCAATGTAAGTTCTCAGCCAGGGCCCACGGATGTACCACGGGAAAATCAACACGTGTGGAAGCACAATTCCTATTGCACGATCCTTTCATCTTATGGTTGACATCCCCTTTGCATAACGGATATTGAGAAGAAATTCGAGAACTAGCGAATTATTGGCCACAGAGAGGACTACAAAGTTGTTGTTTTGTTGACATTATTGCATCTCTTTAAATAATTAAGTGACTGTTCTTCATATATGTGTTTGAATTATGTCAGAAAAGATATGCATTGTGACTGTACCCTTGTATTTGTTTCTTGTTTATTTATTTATTTATTTATTGTTCAATTGTTAGGCGCTTATACAGGAAGCTAACACTGTTTCAAAGCGCCTACAGGGCAACGGGAAGGGGACAGGGGATGATAGACAATATAATTACAACTTTAAATAATTAAATACAACAATATAAGAAGAGACAATGGGGCGGGAAGACAAATCTATGTCTTGTGAGTGTTCCGAACCTGCAAGTGCAGAGTGGTGAGGGGTATGGGATAGGTGCTGTGGTGCTCATGGAGATCAGCAGGTGGAGTGCTATGAAGAAAGGTAAGTGCAACCTCCAGTGGTGGAGGGTGAGCCGTGGCAAATGCAGAGGATAGACAGCAGCTGGGATGATAAGATGTGGGAGGCCAGGGCCCAGAGGATACATAAGGGCCCTGCACACCAATCAAACTAATGTGCGATTAGCAGGGAAGGGAGGGAGAGACAGAAGAGGTAAAGAGGAGGGTCTTGAGGCTTTTCCAAAATTTAAGGAGGTCCTGCTCAAGACGAAGAGGGAGGGGATGCTGTTCCAAAGAAGGGAGCCCGCTGAGGAAAGCGATTGACCACCTGCCCTCTTTTAGCAAACCGCTTTACACACAAGTAGTTGGTGCCAAAGGAGCGCAGGTGTCTAGAGGGGGAATATTTAATCAGAAAGAGTTGCAGATAGAGTGATCCCCCGCCACCAGACTGCCTTGTGGATGATGCAGAGGGATTTGAATTTAATCCGTGCTGCAATCAGGAGCCAGTGAAGACTTTGTAAGGCAGGAGAGAGGCAGTCCTTGGGCTTGACACCAAGGATAAGTCTTGCTGCCCTATTCTGGATCACCTGGAGGGGTCGCAGAGCGGTGGAAGGTAGATTAAGGAGGAGGCTATTGCAATAGTCAAGCCTAGAGAAAGCCAGAGCCCGGTAACATTGAGTCTCTGGAGGAAGGTGAGGAAAGCTAGAATTTCTTTCAGAAGGAAAAGCTGAAAGTGGGACTTCTTAGCAATGTCCTGAGTATTATGGAGGAAGGACAGCAGGAGTCGAAGATGACTCTGAGGTTTCTGTTTTCCAGAAAGGGAAACGGGAGCAGGGGGAGAGCCCATGGGAGAAGGGCAGATTGAAGGAAAGAGGACAGGTGCCGGGGGCCCAATAGGGAGGATATCTGTTTTGCTGGCATGGAGGCAGAGATCAAGTAAACCAGGCCTCAGTGGTGAGAGGCAGTCAGGGATGATGGAGGATGCAAGGGCATATGTAGGAAGTTTGAAGAAGAGATGGGTCATCAGCATAGCACTGGAAGTTGGGGGAGAAGGAGGAAATGAGGCATGCCAGCAGAGTAAGGTAGATGTTAAAGAGCCATGGCCAAAGAATGGATCCCTGGGGGATGCCACAGGTGGAGATGGAAGCAGGGAAGGAGGAGGTGCCCAGTATGCTGGTTAGTTCGGAAGGAGGTCAGTCAGTCCAGTGCCCGCTCCGAGATACCATCGCTCCATTGCTGTCACTTGTAGTATTTTTGTAAGATTTGTTTTCTGGAAGTTACCAGTTTGCTTATTTCCTGGTCGCTTCCTGGTGATGTAACGTCTACCCCGGTGCTGGTGACATTAGTTTGGGCTGAAGCGCTAGTGATGATGTCTTTCTTAATCTGGAGGATGCTGCCTCATGCTAGGAGTGACATTCTTTGTATAAGGGTGCATTGAGTAAAGGCCTATTCACCTTAAGAAGAAAGCTATGCCCATTAAAAAGGAATGCACGCATTTAAAAACAATTTTAAAACTGGACAAACACTGTGAATTGGTTATGACAAAGGGAGAGGGATACTACTTGAGTAGCAAAAAGAGCTTGGAGAAGAGATCACAACGAAATATAGGCATGATATTAATAAATAAAAAAAACACCAGATTGTGCCTTTAGAATTACAGCACGGCCAGATAGCGGGAATATCGATGCTTACATAAGCAGCAAATGAAGATGTGCTTTACGAGCTATATTGCACAATGTTGATCCAGCAGTCTAATCCTGGTTGCATAATTCTTCCACGTTGTGTTGAACCGGTTTATTAAGAAGCTACCCTCAACACAGGGAGTTCCTTCCCTCCCCATTCAAGGGGTTACACAACAAACTGTTTAACAGATTATTTTCCTTAGCCCTATCTCAGACACATATCATGCCCCTTGGAGCCCTCTCCCCTGATCTACCAATGAGTCAAGAACCAGGCCTGTGTGAAGGAAATATATTGGTATTTATTTAAATTAAAAGTAATAGCAATTAGCACAAATATTTCATACTTTGCTTTATCCGTGGCACAACACGATCAACTTCTCTCAGCATAAATAAATCCCCCCTGCCCTCTATAAAGGGAAAAGATTAAAGGCAAGCAGAATACCCCACCTTTTGGTTTCCCAGGGCTCAGTTCTACTTACAGAAAGCCTCTCTTTGCAGTTCAGGAAAGCTGGCTGCATCCCAGGACACTCTGGAAAGATAGGGCAGGGGTCTGGTCACTCCACTCTCAAAGATGGCCTCCTGCTCTCCACCATAGGGGCCAGCCAGCTTTGAGGCCTTCCTAGAAATAGACAGCTCCACCCAGATGCACTCTTAGCAATCTCCCTTGGTGTTTCCATACAGCTGTCAGATGGTAAGTTTCATCAGCCATATCTGTCTCTCTCCTGTTCCTGTCTCTCTCTCCTCTGTCTGTGTGTGTCCCTCCTCCTAGTGCAGTCCCCCTTATATAGCAGCGATGACACCACCAATTTACAATCTTGGAGAAGTACCCTGCAATAATTCCTGCAACTAGGATTGGACAGTTACTCTTCTCTTTCCTCCCAAATCCACCCTCCAAGTCAGGATTGGTTTAGGGGTCTGGAGCAACATATGGCAATTCCCCTTTGTAATCGCCAATTGTTCTCCTTTCAACTTTTTGGCAAAAACTAGGTATGTATCACAACTTTATAATTTTACTAGCAACTGCCATAATAATCATATTTTCTGATTCAGCTAATCATGGAGAATTAGATAAGCTGACCACCAAGTCACTACCATGTAGCACGGTCATGTGGCACGTTTCTCCCATTTACATAAAAAGTATAACAGTTATTAATATGTACGTTATTAGCCATATCCCTAATTGTATTCTCCACCCACTCACCAACTCTCACATTTGAAACATGCTCAGATGTGCAAGAAACACATCTTAGATAGCCATTGCAGTTCCATGAGTAGCAGGTGGATGAATTTTATATCTCCAAAATCACCTGGAATTCAGCAAAAGAATTGTACATAGATGAAATCAACCCGCCTTATGGTGGCTGCGAAAAAGGCCTAAATGATATAGTCCTTTAACATTAATTGTGAATCTTCATGTGGGACAAATGACCCTTCTCCTGCCTTCCAGCCATTTGTTTTCACTGGGTCAGCCTGCACTCAGAGTTTTTTCTATCAGTCTCTTTCTGTTGGAAGCTTTCTCTTTGAAGTTGCTGCCCCCATTTTCACACATATTAGTCATGCTCCAGTCAAGGGGAACTTCTCCTGTAGTCAATGCCTTCAGAGCCAGCAGATCTGGAGAACAATGAATTTTGACACCTTTAGCAGGACACTTTATTCCAGTTGGTAATTAGATGGGATATGTGACTTCCAGAGTGGGAGATTTTTTAGAAGTGGGAGATTTCCTTGTGAAGTTTCCCACAGCCAGCAAAAGAGTTTGTCTTGAGCTGACATTTTTTCATGAACACAAAATGGCTTTTCAAATGTCACTGGAGTGACACCTACTATACATTGCTTTTTGTCAACCCACACATCATGTCTTTTTCCTGACATTTGTCTGTTAGCAGTGATACATTTTCACATTTAAACTGCTTTTATTTGCACACACCTGTGCCATCCGTTTTTGGTGTCACTGTTTAAAAATCCTGTTTTCCATGTGAAAGGTATCATTGATTTGTCCTTTTTTGTAAATTAAAATGCTGCTTTTCCTTTGGTAATGACAGGTAGGCCCCCTTTGCACATGGGTCTTCAATTTTACTTGAAAAAAAAACAAATGCCAAGCAGTTTTTGTTTCAGGGTTTAAAATCATTCTGTTCATCTTAAAGGGACTTCTGTTTGGGGCCATTGAATGCACCGCACAGTATGATCCTGGGCAAATTACTTAATATCACTGTGCCTCTGTTCGGATATTTGCCAAACCATTGGTAGTGACCAGAAACCAACTAAATGGCAGTATAAACAACTATATACCTGTGACGTATCAACTTCCTGGGCACCAGTGGTCCAGGGATGAATATCGGTTCTAAACCATCAATCAACCCCACACCTCTAGTACATTAGAAGAGATCCGAACAGATTGGAACACAAGTCAATTACAAACCCGCTTGTCCAATTTTGGTAACATAACAGAACAGGCGGCTTATCTCTGCAAGGTCGTGGATCGTTGGTTAGTTGCAACACAGCGAAAATGCGATTATTACCCAATGATAAAAGGGACTATAGAGTCAAGGTTGTATACAAATATCTATTTTAGTATTACTACAACAGACAGGTCTAGCACATTACAATTTCAACCCACACTGTAAAGGAACACAGAGGGTAGACAGTTTCACGAAGGAAAGGGAGACACTCTGTATACTGACAAGTGGGTAGTTGGTAAAGTAATCAGTCTAACAGTTCAAGATTATTTGGTTTCAACTCCAAATGGGCAAATGGTTGTAACTGTCTTTAGGGTCCTTCAGAGAAGGGCCATGGGGGCAGAAACAAAATTACCTGGTGCAGGAGAAGTTCTTGGTGCTCGGCAGTGTTGGGGCGGTTCCAGGGCGCTTTGCGGCCCTTGAGACAGAGTTACTGGTGGGAAACAGCTGAATGTACCAGGCGGCAGGCAATTCGGCAAGCAAGGCTGGACAGACATCTGCAGGCTGTCCGGCGCGGCAGCGCAGGGCCAAGAAATGTTGTCTCTGTGCTGGTTGGCGGATTTGGAATGCTGGTCGAGGCGTTTCGGACAGCTCTGGTGGCTGCGGCTTGACAACAGTCAGTGGTGCAGTCGAATGCGGTTTGAGGACTCGACTGTCTCAAAATTGTCCTTAAAAAGATGGACAGTGGATGATGCTTGTGTGGCACTCCTCCTATCTTCTTCACAGGGCCCATACCCTTTCAAGACAGATGGCCCAAAGCTCAGGAGGGTGTTAGCAGGCAACTGCCTTGTCCTTTGTCCAGAGACTCTCCAGCACTTCCCACCTAGGAAGCTTGCTGTCAGAACCTAGTAGGGCACGCTGTGGGCTGGCTCGGTACTGGTTCTGGAGCTGCTGGACAGGTCCTCTGAGTCCGGTTTCTCCCTCTGTTCCCAGGGAGATGTTTAGGGGAGGGATCTTGCTTCCCTCCTGGCGAGTGGCGCTGGTAAACTGTGTCCTCCCAGAGTACATGACTATTTTTCTGCTGTGCGGTTAGTGTGGAAGATATGTGCGGGAATGGCCTCACATATTTTCGGAGGTTAATTTCCCGTCTTTCATTCTTTTGAAATAAACACAAAATCAAATAGCCCAGGTGAGCGCACTCTCCCTGTGCGGATGGTCGAGTTCTTCACAACACCCAATTGGACCGTTAATTTCACTAGATGCACAGCCTAAGTCTTTTCGAGCTCAAGGGTTGTTCTAGCTCAAGGGAGGTGTTGCACTAAATGTCTAGCACCCCTAAGACCCTGGAAAATCCATGATTCACCATGTGACCCTGACAAAGAAATCCACAACCATTCCCTGAAATGGTTGCTTATGATGGGTAACAGAGAACACATTGTCGATCAAAATGATCATTGTCACAAGTGCCAGCTCCTGGAGTAAGCGTGTGTGTTTGTGGAGGACACTGGCCCTCATTACGACCCTGGCGGATTTTTTCCGCCAGCGACGGACTTTCCGGCCATGGCGCAAAGTCCCTTTACGCCATGGCGGATGGCGGACTTACCGCCCCATTCCGAGGTCGGCGGGGCGGTAAGTCCCCATTGACCCATTTACCCTTCCCCATTCCCATTTCGGCCCCATAGGGCTCAATGGGAGTGGGGAAGGAGTTAATTACGCCACCGTGAAATACGGTGGCGTAATTAACACCAAGGTCCCAGAGCGCCATGGATTTTTCCGCCCGCAAAAAGCGGGCGGAAAAATGACCATGGCGCTCCAGGAACTCGTAGTTGGCGGTAAGGGGTCCGCGCAGCTAACGCTGGCGCAGACCCCTTAGCGCCAGGGTCGTAATGAGGCCCACTGTCTTGTTGAAGATGTAAGTGTGGCTGTATAGACGTGTGCATGATGTGCACTCCCTAAAGTGTTTCTGTGAATAGGGGCGGCAGGGCAGCAAGGGGGCCTGCTTAACATTCTTAGCATGCCAGGGCGGCTCATGTTTCTTCCTCCGGAATAACTTTTTTCAGCCATCAGGGCGCTCCTGTACACAGTTGTCATTGGAGAGAAATGAACACAAGGCACTGTGGGGGTTGTTTTGCAACGTGGTGCTTTTCATTATATTCTGAAAGTGAAAGGTAGTATGTTCCTCCATGCAAGACTTGAGCCTCATTGACTGTCATATCTTGGTTTTGTAAGATAGCAAAGTGAAAGGTAATGTCTTCCTTCATGCAGGTCTTGAGCCCCCATGGCAGTCATGTTTTGGTCTATCACCCATACTCTTGTATGATATGAAAGTGAAAGGTACTGTGTCCCTTCATGCAGGGATTGAGCCCCCTTGACAGTCATATGTTGGTCTTGTAAAATAGCAAAGTGAAAGGTAATGTCTTCCTTCATGCAGGTCTTGAGCCCACTTGACAGTCATACTTTGGTCTATCACCCATCCTCTTGTATGATATGAAAGTAAAAGGTACAGTGTCCCTTTATGCAGGACTTGAGCCCCCTTGAGAGACATATGTTGGTCTTGTAAAATAGCAAAGTGAAAGGTAATGTCTTCCTTCATGCATGACTTGAGCCCACATGGCAGTCATGTTTTGGTCTATCGCCCATCCTCTTGTACGAGGTGAAAGGTACAGTGTTCCTTCATACAGGACCTGAGCCCATATGGCAGTCATGTTTTGTTCCATCGCCCATCCTCTTTTAGGATATGAAAGTGAAAGGTATGGTGTTCCTTCATGCAGGACGTGAGCATACTTGTCTATCAACCATCCTCTTGTATAAGGTGAAAGGTACAGTGTGCCTTCATACAGGACTTGAGCCTACTTGACAGTCATGTTTTTGTCTATCAACTATCCTCTTGTATGAGGTGAAAGGTACAGTGTTCCTTCATACAGGACCTGAGCCCACATGGCAGTCATGTTTTGGTCTATCACCCATCCTCTTGAATGATATGAAAGTGAAAGGTACGGCGTTCCTTCATGCAGGTCTTGAGCCCACTTGACAGTCATACTTTGGTCTATCACCCATCCTCTTGGATGATATGAAAGTGAAAGGTGGTGTGTTCCTTCATGCAGGACTTGAGCCCCCTTGAAAGTCATATGTTGGTGTAGCAAGAAAGATAGGAAAGTGAAAGGTAATGTGTTCCTTCATGCAGGAGTTGAGCCCACCTGACAGTTATACTTTTGTCTGTCACCCAACCACTTCTCTGATATGAAAGTGGAAGTGTCTGTGCTCCTTCGTGCAGGACCTGAGCCCACATGAAAGTTATGTTTTGGTTTGGAACTTAACCTTAATAATCCCCCTTGGATGCTTGGAGTAGGGCGAAAGCCCTCATGTCAAGGGTTACATTTGGGTTTTCACTGCCTGGGGAGGGGTAACAGAATATCACTTTGTCTGGGGTGGCAAGCATCCTTGCCCTTCCATGTGAGGAACGAAGATAGAAGGGCGCAGCTTCGGAGGGCACGGAAGAGTGCGGGTAATTGAGCAACCTCATGATAGTGCACGATGAGCCAAAGGCAACTAATCAACTTAGGTTTTGATCAGGTAAGTAGCAGAGACCCCACATTCATCTCCATCATATAAGTAGCAAGTGCTAAAGGCACAGGTCTGGGTCTATTTGAACTAATCACATTTGATCAAATTTGTTTGACCTTTTTTTCTGTCTAAAATGCGGGGGGAGACACGCGCAATCCCCCCCCCCCCCACTTCCATTCTACCTAATCTATACCCTTACCCAGCCCCATATATATAATTAACTTTGACCAAAAAAAGGTCACAAAATTTGATCAAATGTTTTAGGTCAAATGTTATTAGGTCAATTATGCTAATACCAAAGGCAACCTCGATCTTGCAGAGAAATGATTATTAGCACGAGGTTCACCGCAGTCGATGGCGAGGGAGAAATAGAGGTGCTGTTGAGGAGACAGAGAATTTGCAACACGTTAAGACGAACGTCGCTTTTACTAAAACCTAGCTTCTTTTTTGTGAATTTTAAAGTTAATTGCGTGGTAGCGTGCATCCATTTTTTCAAAATACTGGAGTGGAAATCAGTGGCACCATGGAGAATTGCAGTTCTCTGTATGTAAAAATGCAAGCCACGCCCTCAAAAGGAGTGTTCAAACTGATGCCTGGGAGAGCATGTGGGTACACATTGTATGATGAATCATTGCCACTATGGGGCAAATATAAGAAAGTAACAATAATAGATTGATGCCTGGAAACCTGACATTGTCCGGAAAGAACATACATGGCCATGCTATGACTGCGCTACACAGTTAGCAATATATTCAAAATGACATTTCTATATAGGACTATCTCTCACACTCTGTGGTCGCATCTTGTAAATGTATGCATGCCAACGAACCTTGCATGCTAAGGCCAGGCACCCAGTGAGCATATACAGGTGCCTGTGTGCGGGCCTATGCGTTTTTCATGCACATGTGTTAATGCACTTTGCATGCACGTGGGCCCACACACCTTGCACTGAGAGGTCAGACCACAAACCTTGCCCAGATGAGTAAGACCCAGCACGTTGCATATAGGCACCCGCACACCTTGCAGTTCCTACCTTACTGGAAGGTGACAAACCTTTCCCAGGAAAGGCAAAGGCTCTTGCTAGGGCTGAGCCCATGTGGTTTGGTTTTTGCATGAAATGCAGTCCCAGACAGTGAGTACAAAGGAGCTCCTGACCAGTTAGGTCACAAGTAACCACGCTGATAATAAAATGGCATCAATCGTTTTTGGGTTATGTAATTGTGGAGTCATAGAGACCACTTTGTGAAAACCAGACCTGGATTTGCAATTGTAACCAGGTTTCAGAGAGCACACAATTACGTAATTTAGTGAGAAATGCCCACTTTTAACAGACAATTTTGCCCGACAGGCTGCCTTTCAGGAATGGTGAGCTTGCTTGAGTGTGCACATGCTCGGGGCAGCCCGAAGGTGGTGGAAGGATCAGATAATTAGCAGGCAGTGGAGGGGCTGTGGGTGAGGTCACGGGTGGGCGAAAAGGATGGCAAGGGGGGCATGGTAGGGGGACATCGGGACAAGGAGCCAGAGTGACAGGAACTGCAGGGAGCGAGCTGTGTGGGATACCCCTCGCTTTAGAAGAGGGAGTTGGGTGGTGAAAGGAGAGCAATGCATCTCCAGGGGTTGCAGGAATGTCACCCTCACCAGAGAAGGGATAGAGCATTCTCAGGAAAGGGATTTCCCCACAGTGCCTCAAACAGACCAGAGAAATTGCTCTTTGGCAAAAGTTGCCTGTGGGGAAATCAGGCGGATCCATTTAGTCCAGGCTCATGATTGCCCATGGTTAAAGGCACATCATGATTCGTAGACTTTTGGCTCCAACTGATGCTGGCACGAATGCACACATCACTTTGGGCCTGCCACATTTCCAAACCACAAGACAGCTGCTGAGAAGTGTCAGTAGACAAGCTCAGCAAGTCACATTAGTGCATATGCTTTTCCAACATGGAGCATTATGAAAGACGGATCTTGTTAGCAGACCTCACTTTCAGAGCCACAGATGCCAACATCATTTTATTTATAAATATAAAAGAATAGCTGTCTATTATGTCACAAAGCGATACATACTTGAGCTCACACACTGCCCAGTTGTGCATGCTTATACACCTCTGCACAGGCTGTAGTACTGCTATGGAGAGATAGACAGAAATAGATCTTTTGTTTTCAGTTATAGTGTTGGCTGTGTAGTGCATTGATACAATGTGGCCCTTTGTTTACTTTCAGACAGGATGTATCCTTAGGTGAACATTGTCAAGATTTCATTTATCAGTATATTCCTGTTACCAGGGCTTTAAGTGGGCCGGTGCGAGCCAGGGCAATCTAAATGCCAGCTGCACGTCTAGTATTTTGGTTATACCCTTCGCCACAAAATATAATCCAACAGTTTTTAATACTAGTGACATGCGCTTAGCGCAAAATAATTTGATTTGATTTCTTGAGTATCAAGAGCAATCCTTTTGGCATTTCAGTCTTAACAGCCTACGTGTGTTTAAGCTGTATTGATCCCTTACTGTGGGTAGGTCCAGTATGCCGCACTCTGGTTCACTGAACGCGGTTGCCGCCACAGATGATTCCGGAACGGACATCTACCTCCTGATTCTTAGCTGGAGATCAACTCGCATTTTAACCAGTCTGCCAACACGGCGATTATATATTTTTGCAAAAGGGAAATTTGTCTACACACATTAGTGTATACCACACCAGAGTGCGGCATACTGGACCTACTACACAGTAAGAGATCGATACAACTTAATTTCCGGCCTTAGATGTGTTGAAATACGCGTAGGCTGTTAAGACTGAAATGCCAAAAGGATTGTTCTTGATACTGAAAACATCAACTCAGTATATTTTTGTGCTAAGCGCATGCCTCTAGTATTAAAAACTGTTGGTCTGTTTTATATATGAATATCTTTATTTTGGTCAATATTTGTAAGCACGTTTATTACAATCAATATCTATTTCAAAGTACTATTTACTCCCTTTCATTGCACACATAAAAACTCGGTGTGTTAGGTCACTTTTAATTACATAGGCCCTACCTCTTTTAAAGGCTTTGGGATTTGAGGGTGTGCCAGACCTTTTTTAGGCCCTACTCCCCCAAATAATTGCATCACAGCGCGCTAGAGCCCCCCTCGATTTCTTATCCCACTTACCTGCTGCAGTGTGGCAAGGATTCTTTCTGAAATGGCTCCCAATATTTCCCCACAGGTGGGCTAATTTACGTATATAGTCGATTACCATTCTCCAAGGTGTCACTGATGATTACTGTTTTGAAAATCACATGATGCATAATGCAACTTCACAAAACAGAATGAGTAACACAATGTTATAGGATGTGGGGATATTGTTACCTTTCCCAACCCCCAACACGCCCAATCAAACAACTTGCCTTCAGATGTCATTAAAGCGAGTTTGTGTCTAGGGCGCTCCCGCTAGGTCAACTCAATCTGAAGCCTGTGTTTGTGAAAGGCAGGCCTCTTGCTGAGAAATTCTTGAGTAAAAATGTTATTAAGAATACTTCTCTACTCCTGCATAATATTCTCTAGTACGATGTACAAGTTGAAAGGCAATAACGACTGTTAAGAAAAACAATTATTCAGTTGTGCTTTTAAATATAATTTGAAATACATGCACAGCAGTGTCCCCAGTGTAAGTAAACCACACGGCTTTCCGAACATTCTCGAACACGCGGCGCGCTCTCCGCGTTTCAGACAGGAAACGAACAGCTGCACATTTCTGGCCGAAATGGAAATGCTCTGTTTTGATTGACTAATGAAGTGAAAGTGATTTATGATGACGGGGGCCTGGGTCCAAAAAAAAAAAAACCCGGGTAGTCCTGCAATTGCTGCCAGGCCTTCTGCGGAACGAGCCTGGTCTGTCAAGGACATGCGCAGCATTCGGTCATTCCCTCGCCAAGAGACTTCACGTTCATTCACGGTACTGACTGCGTCACCAGCAATGTTCCGGGGGTTTAGTAACAAAGCGGCTGACTAGAATGCGGCGTATCCTCTTTCTTGCGGGGACGTACACGTCTGGTCTATTTGGTAGTGCCTATCGATGACGTTGGCCTTACTTCCATGCTAGGCGGTGACACACAGGTCTTCTCCCTGAACAGTTGGCAGCTTGGCTGCTTATCTCTTACAGGTCAAGAGAGTACAGAGCTTGTTTTGATGGCCTCTAATTGATAGAAAACTCTCCAGCAGACCAACTATCCAAAGGGGCTTCCAAAAATACATCTCCAGACCAGCTGCACGAGGCACACAGCATACGGAATTTGAATACCAGAATAGCACTGGAAACTGCAATGTTGTTTTGGGAATGTTTTATTACATATGGTACTCGATATTAGTCCTTCATTCTCACACTTAACGCAGCCCTTGCATGAAAGGGCCTTCCTTTGGACAGACGTTCTTCATCTTAAACTAAAACTTGTTTTCCATTTTCTTTCTCTTCCTCCACACCTTTTTATGGCGTGCCCTATTTGCACTACTCGCAGAGTATTTCAGCGGCATCTTTAGTATGAGGGGATGGAGAGAGCACAAAGACTGTTGAGTCATGAGGATTAACGATGACAGTCATTTACAATACGTAATAAAACATTCTCCAGCATTGGATCTTTCATAGAATCACATGGTGTTTGAATATTCCCCATCGTCAGGATGGGAATCCTCTGCAACATTAGAGCAGTTTACATTTGACATTTTAAAACTGCTGTCACTTTAGTGCTCTATCAGAGTCGTTTTGGGTCATATTGCCCCGCAGCCAATTGACAGGTCTACTTATTCCTTATCATCTCCCTTTTCTACTCTCCACAGTACTTACTAAACGAAGATATCCACAGCAGTCTCACGCGCCTGCCTCAAGAAGACTCAAGATCCTTAGCTGATGCAAAAAGATTTGCATTCTTATTCACTACTGGAGGAGGGTAGTAATCTGGAGCCAAACCCTGCACAGCATGAACCCCCTGAATTTTGTAATGTTGTACAGTGTTTGTGGGGGACACCCTGTCAAACCTCCTTGGGGCTTGGCCTGGGATGCGGTGACCTTCAGGGTGGATTTCCACTACACTGCTTCTGGCAGAGAGACAGAATCCTAAGCATAGCATTCCAAGGTGGTGGCCTTGATCCATCTGCTAATTAGCCTTTTCCCTTTCACATGGCCACTCAATGGCACCAGAATGCTTTCCACGTTTCTGAAAGCGACTGGGTGTTCCCTGTAGATAAATAACACTCTGGCAAAGTCAAGGGTATGTGTATCCAGATTGTCCTCTTCTGGTGTGCTTCGGCTGTTTAGGCATGTTGGTAACACAATGTCCTAACATGTGGAAGACCAAACAGATTTCAGGAATAAAGTCTGGGGCGAGGTGTGGCTCCACCTTTCTAGAAAGACATTTAGATAAGGTTTAGACACCAGTTTCTTGCACCACTGCAACAACTGGAGTTGTAGCACTAGCTTGACTGGACACCCTGCTGGATCGAGGCTAGGCTCTCTGAAAGGCTTCCAGGTTTTTACTAGGTCTACCACCTCCTTCTCGGACACATATTTCTTGGAGTTGCATCCATGTGTGTGGTGTCTATGCTTATCAGGAGACCCAGAAGTGAGGAGGCTTGTGACCTGGGGGGTATCCTCTTATCCGTGTATTTTCTCCCTTCCATTGTTTCAAACTGTGCCGTGTGCTACCACAACTTTACCACTGGCCTCAGCACTGATCTATGGGTACTCTCAGTGCCTTTAACAGCAGCCTAGCTACACCAGCCAGTTCAGTCTTCTGTCAGTTGCCTGGGTAACCCTCACAAAAGTGGAGTGCCACTGCCCCCATATGTGCCAGCTCCAGGCCTGATCAAGTGGAAGATGAACAACACGCTGTCCCATGGCAAGTGGGGATGTGTTTGCTACCACAGGGAGGACAGGGGTCTAGTCCACAGTGCGTCCACCCACCTAATTTCCTGTCATTCTCCTATGGCCAGATTTCCCACAATGGCACAACGATGAGGATGGGGAGGTGACTTCTAGCTGAGGGAGCCTGCAAAAGCAGGGCTGACCGCATATGGAGTGGTGGTCTAAACTGCAGCAGCACATCCAGGATATGCATGCACTGATCTGGAGTCCCCACACCCGCAGCAATGTCAATGCCCATTGGGGGTTCAGATCACAATCCAGCAAGGACCTTGCCTCTAACTGCAAGCCATGGCACCACAATGGGATGGCCTCCAGCATTACTGACGATGCTCTCACAATGTTACACTTTTGTTGCATATTAATTATTAATTCATTACATTGTTGGTGCACCTTATTATAAAGTGATAACAGATACTCTTTTCATTGGCTGAGTGCTATATACAATGCATTGATTGGAGCCCTAGATTCTATATAATACCAATGTGACTACGGCTATTCTCCTTTTAAAACCATCAGTAGGTTCCCTGAACTTAGTAAGATTATTACAATGTGTAGAAGGGATGCCTTTTATTCTGAAAGTGATGTTGATTCCATGGTACCTCAAACACACACGTTGATGCCTCCATCCAATACCTAAATTATGATAGGCAGTCTAGAATCATTACCAGTGGCATAGGAGACCTGGCACTCAGGGGCACTGATGAGAGGAAGAGTGAGGGACACGGGTGCTCTGTTCCCTCTAGTAACTCAGGAGTTGAGCTGTGGTATTGAATAGGCTTTGACACTGACGGCTGCAGGTCAGGTTGGCCACTTTTGGCAGTGACACCTAAAAGCACAGGCACTAATGCACATTCAGGATGTCAACAGTGAGGTTTGCAGAGGGTACCGAAAGGTACTGCCTAGTCTAAGAGACAATTACAACCATGGCTATGTTGGGCTCCCAAGACTCTGTACTAAGTCTTTTCTACAATACATCAGATTGAGAGCTTGTTTATCCCTTCACACATGTCAAGTTAAAGAATATTACAAACATGATTTGTTTATTCCAGGGTTCTTTGTAGTTTTTGTTTGTTGGGCCACTGACCATATGTGTGGTAAAGAAGAATGCTCTAACCATATGTCTGGAGTAGGAGCATGACTGGTTCATCATTTCATGATGGTACACCACACCAAGAAAGCAAAGAGTAGAACATCTACCAAGTTAGAAAGGAGGGAACACAACATTCTCTGCATGCTGAGTTGTGGGAGTAGCTATGTGCAGTGGGACATCTTGCTTATGAGGGAGACCTTTAATGTCTACTTCAATGTAGATAAGGAGGGTGCTGATGTTGCCTCCATCTATAGAGAATTTCAGTGCAGACAGATAACAACAGCCAAGGCCCGGGGACCGCACATGGGTGTGTTACTGGTGGCTTGGGTGGGTCTTTTACTGGAGTGGTCTTTTGGGAGTGAATTGGGGGATGGCTCTTGGGAACTAGAGGTTGCCATTTCAAGGAGCAGCTGGATGTCAAGGGTGAGGGATTTGAGAAAAGCTTTATTTCCAATGAAGAGGTAGTCTTCCTAGTGAAAAAATAAGAGGGGATGGAGGTATGAGGCGGTGGACGTTTGTTTGACTGCCTGCAGAGAGACATTAGCAATAGAGATGGAGAGTGCTTTGTGAGGCCAATAAGGACTATATTACAATAACCAACTTTGCACAAGAATAGAGCATTCCTTGACTTCTTGCTGAGTGGAAGGGGTGGAATGGCCACATCTAATTAATATTAGAATGGGAGCAGGTGGACAGGGAGTGTGATGTGCAAAGAGTAGGTAGTCGCATGTGTCTGCTGAGTGTGGCCCCATGGAGCCTTCCTGAAAAGCGATGTTGTGGGGAAGAGAAACGAGAGATTGCAGGCTCGAGCTTGTAGTGGCTAATCATAATTAAACGTCATTGCTGACTGAAGTAGTCAAGCGAGAGCATTGGATGATCCACTGGCGAATAGCACTAGGCAATCAGTAATTATGACATGCAGGTGTGGATTAAAATACAAGAAAGAAAAGCCAGTTTAGGTGTTGGTGCCATCATCAACAAAATGGTGGATGGACAGCGTTCCAGGAGGCAACACGACTCTACAGGGAGATAAGCTATATAAGACTTTTTTTTTTATTTGTGTTATAGCCGAATATTCGACTTTTCACAAAACCAAAATGTTAAAACAGGTAATCAACATTGCTGACAATACATGTTCACACTTATATTAAACGTTTTCCTAGACAAAAAAATAAAACTTAATCACTCATGGAATCCTAAAAATACTAAACGCAGTGACATACAGTACTTTTCCATACATATATGCATTATCGTCATATACCCCTGAGTAAAGCAACCTGTAGTCATTCTTTTCTTCAATTCCAGGCAAAGATTGCTGTGCGTTTGCCCATTAGAAGCCGGGAGGAGCCTCCGAGATGTACCGATCTGACTTATTGTCTGAACATGAACCCCAAGGCATGGTGTATGCTTGGGACCTGAACAGTTAGCCAGACTTACTCCCCTGCTATCAACCTGTTCTAGAACATCTCTGATTCCAAGCTATCTTCTCTTTCTACAAAGAGCAGGAACAACTTCAACCTTACGTCCCACGAAGCTCTACCTTCTAACAAGACATGTTTTAGAGACTGGATTGTGACCTCTTTGCATAGCTGACAGACGTTAAGCACGGCCTTATCTTTTTGCGACTAGACAAGACCTCTTCCGTATGACCAGATTGATCCGCACTCTTAGAAATTCATGTCTCACTCTCGAGCTGGGAAACCGCCTCCGGCATTTCGGAATACACCCAATTTTCTTATCAATTGGTAGAAACGATTTCCCCAGCACCAATGTACGCATACTATCAATGGTGCGTATCCAATCCATACTGGCCAGTGACCTCTTGACGCTCAATGGATTAGCTTTTAGGGTCCCAACTTCACTGTTACAGTCTGCCAAAACCTTTATGACAAAGTTCTTTACATTCGGCAGGAATGGAGATGGCTTCTGTACTGCTAAGGTAGCTATATCCGCATATCGAGAATTTGGTTGGGGGACCAATGTCAGCCTATAGAGCCAAATAAGCCGCCACTCCACATGCATCTTCATGGAACTTCATCCCAATTTATATCTCAGACTGCCAATAGGAAGGCTATTGGGGCGGCCCAGGACCTTTTTCCACAGTCAGCCCACTATTCTTGCCCAATTTGTGTTCCAGATCAATGGTTTTGTATCTATCCCATATAGCAAGGCTGGGAGGACCGTTGCTATATATAATCTAATGGTCTACAGAGGAAGGAGATGGACCGATGTCTTCCTCTGGGGCTTTGGTGCAGCCTGCTGCATTGAGTAGGCTCTTCACCTAGGACTTTTGGGAGAGGATGGAGGCGGGCTAAAGATGTAGGGCAGGGCCTTTGGACAATGGCAGGATCATACTTGCTTTTCAACAGCCAATCCCTGCCACCATCACAAAAGAAGAGCTTGTGCCTGGTCGTTTGATGGGCTCCTTCCCTACAGGGTCATAGACAATGTTGATGGCAAATGAGAGTATGTTCGTCGTTGATGCAGATATGATGTGTCTACCGGTTGTATGGAGGTTGGGTTAGAATGCTATGTTTAGGCAAGTGTGGGTTATGCAGTGTTGTTTCTGTGAGTACAGATCCCTAAGATCTAATAGGTTGATTGGCGGAGTGACTATTAGGTGGGGAGAATAGTGAGTGCGGGCCTGGAATGTAAAATTGCGTTTGTTAGGTGGCGGTCGAATGAGGTGGATTATGCTGGGAGGAACGGGGGTTTGGGGCGCGGTCATGTTTACAGAATCCGTGTCTCTGGCAGTTATGTTCAGTTTTCAGTGGCTACGGATGTCCGGGTATGGCAGCCAGATTTTGTGAGCCCTTTCCTGTTGTATGCAAGCAACATTGTTCACATAATAAGAGCTTTGTTAGTGGCCTGTCCAACTTGCTTAAAGCAGCAAACCGATCAGGCCGGCGGGCTAATTTGCAAGCACCATGGTTTTCCTTTTGGATAATGCATGCTGAGAATATATGTGTGGGGGAGTCAAGGAGGGTGCTGTGTTCATACTTAATTGCCTAAGCCCACAACCGTACACTTATAATTTGAAATAACGTAACATTTATGTGCATTTAGGGCCCGATTATTTGAATATTTGCCCGGTTCAAAGTGAATTTGCACTGCTGAAAAGTGACTTAGCACTGCTGACACAAACCCTGATTCATGGTACTGTGCAAAGTGTATTTTAGCAGTGCAAACTCCGGGCAAAGTCAGTGTATAGTCATTTTTTGCAGTACAAAATGACTTTGCATGGTTCCATGAATCAGGGTTTGTGTCGGCAGTGCAAAGTCACTTTTTAGCAGTGCAAAGACATTTTGAACCAGGCAAATGCTCCATGAATCGAGCTCTTAGTGTTTTGTAAAGCGCCCTTGGTAAGCAGGGCACTTCAGTGCGCTAGATTCATGAAAGTGTTTTATAAGGGCGCAATCCCATAGGAAAACGTTCCATGAATCAGGCCATTGGATTTACGCTGCTTGCTTGATAAATTGGCGCTTTATCGTTATGATCACGAGAAGCGCTATGCGCGGCTGTAATTACACCACAGTAGGGCATGTGTGGAAGCGGAGAGGCATGCTGGGTATTTTCCTTCACTCTGTGCCCGCCTGCTCCCGCTGAAAGACTTGTGGCCAGGCCTGATGAACTCTCTCAAGTGCTTTCGGGGTCCTTGGAATTAATGGGCCGAGTGTTCCAGCGCCCTGTAAGTGCTCGTGGCTGCGAATCCTTTTGTAGCCGGTTAGACCAATATTTGCTCTTCTCTCTTTGTGTTGTGTGAGGCGGCCCAGCGCAGCCTCGCAGGCAAACATGCTCTGTACAGCTGCGCTGTCTCCACTTATTCAAGCAACACTGAAATGTCTTCTTTTTCTTGTCGTCCTTGTAAGCAGGCAGCCCGGCCCCCGAACATGTGAGTGTGTGACTCGTGGGAAACTGGGAGTGAAGGGAGGTTGGACTTTAATTAATCCAATAATTTACTTTGGGCGCATTTCAAGTATAAATCAGCAACAACACACACACCGACTTGTTCTTCGCTCCAGCACATTTTCCTGTGCAAATCCGGCCCCTTTTTACAAAATATGTGAATGTAAAAAGATCAAATTAACGTTTTAAAGCAGCAGTACTACTGAATCAATGACTCAAAAGTCGGATCCATTTTGCGATCCAGAGGAAACGTCAACATGCCCTGTGTCACTTGCTCTCTGCTGCCCCCCAGAGGAGAACTATCTGCAGCTTCTACAGGCTATTTTATGACTGCCTGTAAAATCCAAAAGATACAGAGCAATTATGTGGTAGGTGATCACGGCCCAGGGCATGTTACATAATCTATGTGTGAAATTAGAGGTGCACATTTTTTACTCCGAATAAAGCACTACATCTAATACAGCACTAGTATAGCCAGCACGCTTTTCAGGAATCGGGTTAATCAGTGAGCCTCCTCTGACGTACCATCCACACCCACAGGTTTGTGTCGGCAGTGCAAAGTCACTTTTCAGCAGTGCAAAGTCACTTTGAACCGTGCAAAGAATTCCCTGAATCGGGCCCCAAAGCATTATAGAGCCCGGGACATGTTCCCATTTAGCTTTTGAACAGGAGAGCATCAGGCCCAATAGGAGGAGGTTATTTTTGTTCACGTCAGTGCCCACATTCTGGCATATGCCTCCTTTACCACTGCAGATGCATTGCAGCAGCTTGGATCACCAAACTACCAACCACATCCACTCGCAGTACAGTGTAAACTCACCACCCACGCCCACTCGCAGTACAGTGTAAACTCACCACCCACTCGCAAGACAGTGTAAACTCACCACCCACGCCCACTCGCAATACAGTGTAATTTCACCACCCACGCCCACTCGCAATACAGTGTAAATTCCCCACCCACCTCCACTCGCAATACAGTGTAAACTCACCACCCACTTGCAATAGTGTAAACTCACCACCCACGCCCACTCGCAATACACTGTAAATCACCACCCACACCCACTAGCAATAGAGTGTAAAGTCACCACCCACGCCCACTCGCAATACAGTGTAAACTCACCTCCCACGCCTACTCGCAATACAGTGTAAACTCACCACCCACTTGCAATACAGTGTAAACTCACCATCCACGCCCACTCGCAATAGTGTAAACTCACCTCCCACTCGCAATACAGTGTAAACTCACCACCCAATTGCAATACAATGTAAACTCACCACCCACGCCCACTTGCAATATACTGTAAACTCACCACCCACACCCACTCGCAATACAGTGTAAACTCACCACCCACACCCACTTGCAATACAGTGTAAACTCACCACCCACGTCTACTCGCAATACACTGTAAACTCACCACCCACACCCACTCGCAATACAGTGTAAACTCACCACCCATGCCCACTCACAAAACACTGTAAACTCACCATCCACACCCACTCGCAATACAGTGTAAACTCACCACCCACGGCCACTCGCAATACAGTGTAAATTTATGAGAGCTTATTGGAGGAGTATAGCTGAGTCCAGATATGTGCCTGCCACCAAGTAAGAAAAAGCAAAGGACCAGCCCTATACATTATACCAAATAGAAAGCACAACTCTGGATAATTTCCCATTTTACTCGGAGGGCCTTTCCAGATGAAACACATCAGCAGCTCCATTGAAACCTTCTATGTCCGCTTATTTATTGAACATTTATGTGGCACCAACCTCAGTACAACATTACTTTGTGGGGGCCCAAGAGGAAGCAAAGTCAAAGAAGGGTAACAAATAAAGGGACAGTCGCCGTTCTTGGACATTTTGTGCCCGATTTATGGAATAGTTGCCCGGTTCAAAGTGAATTTGCACTGCTGAAAAGTGCCTTTGCACTGCCGACACAATCCCTGATTCATGGAACCTTACAAAGTGTTTGAACTACATAAATGACTATGTGCTGACTTTGGCCGGAGTTTGCGCTGCAAAAATACACTTTGTACGGTTCCATGAATCAGGGTTTGTGTCGCAGTGCAAGGTCACTTTTCAGCAGTGAAATTTCACTTCGAACCGGGCAAATATTCCATGAAATCGGGCCCTTAGACCCGGGCAAGGGAGAAGAGTAGAACGTTTGGCGACCTAGCGACATAATGCACAGGGTTCGGAGAGCATGTACCTCCAGCACTGGGTCTTGAGGGCCAGACGAAGGAGCTTGGCGGTAAACCTCTAGCACAGTGGTCTTCAAACCTTTTTGGCCTGGGCCCCTCCTGAGCAAAATTTGGGCAGGCCGGGCCCCCCTAAATGTGCCAGATGAACTTTTGCATGCCGTCACCGCACCCTACTCCCAGTACAGACACTGGGCTCTCCCCACCCTGCTGCCACCACTATCCCAGTGCTCCCACCCATCCTGCTCCCACCACAGTCCCATAACACAAGCATACATGCATCCATACACATATTTAAATGCAAAATAAATCACCATAAACGTACCTTCTGCAGAGGCCTGCGCGTGGTTGCTAAAATGCCCCGCTCCAGGTTGCTTTGCCCGTATGTGCGAGAAGGCGCAAGAGCACCCCCTCACACATACATACATGCTGTGCCCCAGCCAGCATTTCCAATGAGCTATGCAAGGCTGGCGAAGCAAAACGCCCCCAGCGTTGCATGGCTCAGTGATCATGTGTGGCTGGGGAACTGAACTGTCAAAGGCAAACAGTGTTTCCCTTTGACAGTTCAGCCAGCCCAGGAGCACTCCCTCAGCTGGAAAAAGCAGCTGAGGGAGTGCTCAGTGTTTCACTGGGCTGGCTTCTCAGCTCCTCCATAATGGTTGAGGGGGCCAGTGGGTGTACGCCCCCTCACCCAATATGGATGAGCCACCAGGCTTCGACTGGCCTATAGGGCAATAGGGCGATGACCGTACCAAAAATGCAAAATGCTAGTGTAGGCCAGTCAAAATAGGTGTGGGCCAGTTTGAGGAGTTACTTCACTATGCAGATAGTAGTTTTGACCATTGTTGCTGAATAAATATTCTTTAAATATCACATTTTGTTTACATTTGAACAAAAAACACCCACTTATGGTACTATTCAAACATTCTGTGACTAAAGGACTGAATATCCATTTGCAACTGCTGGCCACTTTTTCATTGGTGCCTAAGGCCATTTTATGGTCCAGTCTGACCATGTGAACGCCCCTGCCCATTTCCTCCAAACTAAAAAAAAATGTTTTTTATTTTTTTACATTTCATGCTGGGCTCTCGCACCCCATAGTTTGAAGACCTCTGCTCTAGCATGTGGTGCTACTGAAGTCCTGAACGTGCAGGGCCTCACGAGTGTAAATCTCTGTCTTCTGCCCACGTCTTCAAGAATTGCATTAACCAAAATACCCGAGCCAGAGCAGCAATAGTGCTGGCCCAGCTGGGGACCAGTTAGAGCAGTGGTCTTCAACCTTTCGATTCTCCAGATGTTACCCATCAGCACTTGATAGCATAGTCAATGGTGAGGCATCCTGGGAGTCTAAGTCCAAACCATCTTAGGAGGCACTGGGTGCACACCCCTGAGTTAAATGGCTTGCTGTTATAGAGTGCAGGCACATGAGCCCAGGAAAAACTCTCTCTAGCCTGGGAATTTCTAGGCACAGTGCCATCTCCTATTGAAAGGCTGGTCCTAGTCCTGATTCAGCCCCTGTACCGCTCTGCAAAAACACCAATGACTGTAGGAGAGTTTCTAGTTTTCAAAGACATTTTAAACGCTTCATTCACGACGCAGTAAAAGGTGCACATCTTTTATTTCATGCTATAGGTCAGTTTTGGAGCCAGATCCATATTTGGAATAGCTTGGAAAACCAAACGAAAACTCAAAAACCAAGGAGAAAAAGAGCAAAGGAAGACACATTGTAGGTAGTATTGCTGCTTTAAACCGCAGGGTTCTTCAGAGTTCCGTCGAAAAAATCCCAAGCATGTTTGGTCAATGGATCGTGCATTACGTCATCATTATTCCATACAAAGATCACATCTGCAACAGTTTCTATTATTCCGCGCCATAATGCAAATTCCTGTGTAAGTAGCAAGCAACAATAGCCTGCCCCGCTGTCTCTGCGCGATAATCCGCAGTCTGCTGCACAAGACGGGCGCGCAAGCTGTCACAGGTATGAAAGGAGACCAGCAGGAATGTTCAGGCCCGCAGAATTCAGGTACCTCATTATGACAGGTTAAGGCCCTCTTGAAAGACTGATCTTGGCCTGCACCCAAGCAGTTCCTTCAACAAGTGGAATGTCTTTGATTGGATAAAAAGGCAGAACATTACAACATAACTG
This sequence comes from Ambystoma mexicanum, assembly GCF_040938575.1. Lineage (NCBI taxonomy): Eukaryota > Metazoa > Chordata > Amphibia > Caudata > Ambystomatidae > Ambystoma > Ambystoma mexicanum. Next base: position 959,857,420 of record NC_090929.1, on the reverse strand, counting down.
AACCAAGAACACGACCATAAACACATACTTCTCAGCTCGCCTTCATTTGGTGTCACCCGTCTCGCAATCATTTCCATCTTCCAAACAAGCCAATTGGATCCCATAGACATGAATGGCCTCTACCTTTCTCTCATAACCCTGCCTCACCCCCAAAAGGAATGAGACTCTGTTGATGTCAATGGGCTCTCAAGCCCAAAACGCCCGCCTTCTCCCTCTTTGGAGACTCAACAGGCAGAGAGATGTGGGATAGATCAGTACACACATGCTCTCTTGTTCACCCCAAAACACACCACTCTAATGCTCCTTTTGACCCATTGATTATCCTGTGGATTTTCGCATTGAGAGTATGTTGCAGAAATAATTGGCCAGAGAGACATATTTAATTAACATCTAATGGCAACACAGGCCTTTTTCATATACGATCTACCTTTCCTAATATAGGATGTCTCCCAAGTTTCTTTAGACCTGCGTTTTGTTCACGCAGGAATTGTATAGGTGTACAAATCATTAATGGATGTATGAAGTCATTGCTCTACTGGTGGCAGCAATCCATGGATTGATCAAGTGGCACGTTACACCTCAGCAACAGTAAAGTATAATTTACTTTCCAAGGTAATCAGAAGATACATCATTTATAAGCATGGCATCAATTACACGGTTGCTCAGCTGGGCTTGTTTCCCCCTATGTATTGAAGGAACTAGAATCCTAGAATGGGTGTGATCTGTTTGTAGGATTGCATAGGATCTGTAAGACAGAGGCAAAGTAAACGTTTGATGAACAGGAGCTAAAAGCTGCTTCAGACTCCAAGACATCACCCAGTGAGCAGGACCTTTCTCCGGGGAATTAGGAGCTGCTGCACAGCACCCTGCACACATAGCTTCCATATGGGATGCAAACTATAGACTTTCGTCCTTTATGTAGGACCCATTATGCTTTAAATGTCCCGTACGGTTCTTTTTACACATTCCCAAACCTGAAAAGTTGATACCAAATATGTATTTTTTATACGGCACCGGTTGTCCCGTGGAGTTAAAGGTAGCTCCTTGTAACTATTGGTTTCAAGATGGCGAGGCTTGTCTAGTCCGTCCATAAGAAGAGGGCTCACTCTTCCTCATCACTGCCTAGTGTTGCATTTGGCCATTAGACCCCAACTGGTTCAGGTAGTGTGCCAGATTCCTGATATCAACACAGCCATACTGGCATTGATGAATCACTCACAACAGCATTCCTACACAGTGTTGTTATGTCTGGCACGCATGCTTGCACACCTTTATTGGATTTCTAATGGTCTCATTGTGGGTACCAATATATAGACATGGCAGAGTCCCCAAATATTTTTTTAACACCCCAAATAAAGCAGGATTTTCTCATCTTTGTTAAGGCCTTACTGCCCAAGACTTTCACTGAGTCCGCATGCATGCATGGTGATCACGGCAAATGGTAACAATGACCACGTGATGGGGATTTCTTTTTTTCGGCTGAGAGTGATGGGGAGTGGTTAACTTGACAAAAGTGACTGCCCATTCGGATCCTTCAGCAAGCAAGTACAGCAACATTTAGGGTGTTTATGACTGATTGTGCTTGACGGCCATTCAAAATGACCCTCCGTTTTTTTCTGTTGCTATGTTTTGGGTGGATCCACCAGAATTATGAGTGATATGTCGCCATAGTTGACTTGGAATGTCCGACTACAATGAAAGGAGAAGTTTAATTTTCATATAGTGAAATTTACTATGCACTTAGAAAATGGGGGATGAAAACATGAGCGGGTTCATCGGAGTCCTCTCTCTGTGGCGCTGCCGTGAGGTAATACTTGTCTTCATCTACTACAACTGGGGATTTACTTGCTAACTCTCTTCTTCAATGTCTCACCGCATTTACTGACAATGTGATTAGAATCCCCTAATTTGCCTTAAAAACCCATGCCTGTGCCATACACGTGGGCGTGTGGGGAGTAATTTAGTAGTATCTGTAGTTTCCGTTGTAGCGCTCCTTACACGAGATCAACGACTGGATCTGCTGCAGCTGGGATAAATTGAAAGGGGATTATGCGGGCATTAATCTATTTGGACCAGAAAGAACTTGAGCTAGACTCCAGCAGGAAGGCTTAGCCCGTCCATCAACAGACAACGATTGCAAAATAGACGGGGAAGAGTTGCAGCTGTTGCCATTCGTTTCTTCTCTTCAGCAAACAAATGAAGTCATGGGGCCGGTTTCTGCCTCCGTTGGGGTGCTTAAGAAAGGGCTTACTTTCCTTCCCAAGGGTAGCCGACTAGCACTGGAAAACGGCCTGCTGCAGCCTCGCCCAGCCAACAGGAATGCTTTGAATGTGCCTGCTTCTCTATAGCATCCTGTGCTACACTTTCCTCGAATGAGAGGCCTGTTGAGTCTATATCGCCCCTCAGGGGGGTTCTTAAATCGAATCCCAACAATTCAAGATCATGTCAATTCCCAATAGATTCTTCATGGCCCAAGTTCTTCCATCTAGATTCAAATAGGAATGTGCTAGTAAGCGGGAGAGGGGGCACATTCATGCAAACTTCACTCCTTCAAATGCAGCCTTTTCTTAAAGGACCGGAGTCTCCACCAGAGCCCCAGGAATTCCCTCTGTGTGGCAGTCTTGATGTCACCAGTCAAATGCATTTGGGCGAACACTCTAATGAGTTGGGCTGCAGCACATCTTCTCAGTTCTTGTGTTTCCTCAGGCATTTTCACTTGGTCCTTAGTGTGGATTAGTGTGGAAGAAAGATATCCTAGTCTTCATTCATTGAGCCATTCATCCGTTCATGCCGCCTTTCTCGTAGTCACCCATCCATCTATTGGTTATCCACTCCTCGCCTTTACCACTTTACTCCTTCTCTGTTTTGTCCTCCTCTTTTACACTTCCATTCCTGCTGATTGCTTTTGCGCCTTTATATCTGATAAAAGCATGATTCCACCACGGCACCTTGCTTCCATGCACCTGGAGGATGCATCGGCCACAGTCTAGGCCAAGTGGACACCAGCGAACGAAGGCCCCCTTCCTAAACTATCTGCCAAATTCCATGACATTTTAAGATGGCCTAAGTTTTCCGGCTGTTGATTTTGTCTCCTGAGGTCCCTCAGAGCAGTTTATTGCCACTCTTCAAATTCTCCATGGGGAACGTGAAGAGAATGTCTCTTCAAATTTGGTGGGGGGAAAAGTAAATTCTAGCGTTCTTGCTTACGCACTTGCATTTCCAAATCCATGCTTCCATTTGATTGCCTGCATTGCATTTGTGCTTACTTGCATTTATATTGTGTGCCATGTGCTGTGCCCTTTGCATGCTTTTCTGGTGGCTCATCACCGGGGTGTGTCTCGGGTACAGATCCAAAGCCAAATTGACCATAGATGCTCAATTTGATTCTAGGTTCTGGACTTCTTTCACCAGTCTTTGACCAAGACTCTTGTGTCTTGGTGGCCATGTTTTGTTTTAAGCATTTGCACTTGATTTTTTTCCGTTTAGTGGGTGTCCGTCTGTCCATATCAACTTATTTTCATCAGCCATCTTTAGAAATATTCGAATCTTGAGCCCTGTATAAGTGCATCATTTCTTGTGTGGGATATTGGTTCTCACATTGATCAAAAGAGGAAGCTAACTGGCCACACTAATTCTTTTCTGTTCTTTCTACAGGGACATTTTACGAGTTGGTGTCACTTTAGCGGGTCATCAGAAGAAAATTATCAACAGTATACAAGTGATGCGAGCACAGATGAATCAAATCCAGTCGGTGGAGGTTTGATATCCGCCAGCCCTTCTCCTCCTCCTCTTCCAGAAGGCCGTATCTGTATCACGCTCCTCCCTGAAATGTCCACGATACGGTATTGACCGCCTTCCCTATGCCACAGAGACAGGGCCTGTCACTGCTCTGCGTTTCCACCAGAGGAAACAGCACCCAAGCCCCACTTCTGTATGGTGAAGTCTTCAGGAACTTTACAGGAGCAATCAGTGTATAGACAAAAATGAACAAAACATATGACACAAAGGGAAGTGATGACATCTCAAATATTTTGGAGGACAACTGTGATGAATATTTTGATGTGATGAATAATGGCATTCTTGAAAAGGGCTCGTCGATATCAACTTGAGTTTATCAAAACAAAATAATAATATGGGAGATGGGGAGCAACTGCTTCCTTCTCCTTCCTGCACAAAGGGATACAATTGCCCGGTAGCTTAACACAGCTTTTGGTTTCCTGGAACAAAGACAATTTTTTTCAAGAAGAGGAACACAAAGAAGGAAAGAGAAGTGAGAAGCCCTCACACATGTCTCACTGAAATGGCAACCATATCGGCAAACCACTCCAAGCCCCAGTGCGTTGGATCCGTCCAGAACTTGTATGGGGGCCTGTGGATCGGCAAGGAGGGATGACGGCGCATGACCTAATTCCATAAAATGGACAAGTTGCGCCTCTGAAGAAAACTCTTTGCCCTGAAGGTGTTGAACCTCAGACATCTAAACAATGAACAGGTGCTTTCTGTGGGAGAGAAGGAACCTTGTAGGCCCTTTGCCGGGGATAAACAGACACTTACTTTTTAGCTCTTACTGTCTTTCTGACTTAAAAACAGTTTTGTGAGTTTTACAAGGGTGCACCCAAGCCACACCTCAAATGACATCATCATCTCATACATATCATGTGCACAAGACCTTTGGTGATGTCATGACTAGTTGCCAATGACCTCTTTCTCAGAAGCCTTCCCAAGTACAGTATAGTAGATTTTAATTACAGAACGCTGACCTGTAAAATTCCTTTTTTCGGTGTTGTTGTTGAAGGTTTGTTTTCACCATATTTGTTTACAACCCATTTCTGTTCCGTGTTTTTTTTTTAATCTTCAATTATTTGGTACTTCAAAGTTTCACATCAATGAAGAATTGAACTTTATGGCGAAACTGAAGGTTCCACTAAAGTGTTTTTTTCCTCTCCAGTGTGCCAAGGGAAGTTCTTTACCATATGTGTCTACTTTGTTTCCAGTAGCATTTGGATGCCCGATCCCTGCCAGACGCTCAGAACCATTTGCTAAGATCTCAGTCAATGACTGCCTGGCAGTCGGAGCACGCTCAACGGGGGCCTCCCTACTTTTGTTCTTTTGTAGCTTATCATATAAGCTCTTCAGAAATGTATCATGGCTCTCATGGGTGAGGAACTGAGAGCAGAATTGACCCCATGGGTACAACTGAAGCACAGTCAACGTGGTGTCCCCTGCCACCCCCAGCCACAAGCAAAGAAGCTCCAAATAAACTGGAAGGATTTGGCCTAGAACTGAAATATGAAGCGTATTCCCAGAGGAACGCACATCTGTGAGTTACAGAGTGTTAATGATGTACAAGAAGACACTCTGCTGTAGGCTTATGTTGGTGCTGTTGTGGCTTAGTTGCCAAAAATACAGAAGTGGATTTTTCAGCACATAAATAGCTTTTTTTTTAAAGATAATTATATGTGGTCCCCATGCTTGAGCCAATGGGGCTCAATGATGAAAGGTGGGTTGAGCAGCAGACCTAAATTATACAAAACGAATGTTAATATTTCACTTAAAATTAAATCATCATGTGGTTTACGCAAAGTAACACACACCGCTGTGCACTATAGTCCGATAACGGCACCCAGTCACCTTCGCAGCAATTGGTCCTTATGCTGAAGTTGACATCCACAGTTTCACGTGGAAGGGAAGGATTTCTGCTGTTTGTATGCAGGTAAAGATGGACTGAGAATGGCAGGGAGATATAGATTAAGTGAGGACTCACACCGCCCATTTCGTTACTCGCGTAGACTGTTCATCATTTCAGGACGACCTCCGATAGAGGGTAACATTCTGAGGCGCTAATCCCAACTGAAGGCAGAGTTCATAGTACAGTTGTTATGAAAAACACACCCCTGTCACATACATGGGGCCGGTTCCAACGATCTGTGATATTTAACACCGCTCATGGATTTCAGGGTTTACTCCATTTAAGTATACAACTATTTCACCCACAGATTGGTTATAGGCAATGGAAAGAGTTCCGTTGATCCAAAAAAACTCAAATGTCCCGTACAAAATAAAAATATTCAGAAGTTCCCAGAAACATGGCACACATACCTTGCACAGTTTTGAGTTATAGAGAACATGTATCATAGGATATGTAAAGATATTTATTTTAAGCCATTTTCTTTCTTTCTGGTCTTCCTAGAATGCTCTGTATAGTCCTGTGAGATATGGTCTCATGAGTGTACGTAGGCGAGGATGACGGCTGTATGGCCATCCAGGCTGAACAGTTTGGTTAAGCCCTAGTCGCTGGGACGTTAGACTCAGCCATTCCTGCCTCTCGACGCACCGTAGTACCTGTCCTTTTAGTTCTGCATAAACAGCCAGCTGTCTCATTTGCACAGGGTGATGGAAAGCAATATGTTTCCATCATCAATAAACCTTTTGGTATCTTGGCAGAGTTACCATTCCCTACCCGGGTGTATTCATATCGCCAAGGATTCGTTTCCCGGCAGCCGACTTGCTTAATTTTTCATGAAACACCACTTGCCAAACATCCATTTGAAAATGGCTCTTGATTTCTCTGTTTAATCAACTGCTGGCTGCCATTTATAATGGAGTATGTTCACAGAATCCGCCCACTTAAGGACCATCTGATGTTCCCTGGGTCTTGCGTACAACTCTTTATTTTATTGGGATATTTTAAGATGCTTGGGAAATTACTCCAAATCTTAGAAGGTGAACTTCTGTCCAATAGTCTGCCGAGCTTTGCCTTGATTTCCAGTGACCTCCATGGCAGAGAGAAACCACTGCAACTGGGATCCTCCCACTCTGGCATGTTGGGAGCATCACATCACATGTGCTAACATAAAGAAGCGATGGTTGGTCTGTGGTTATCTCAGCTGCATTGACATTGTTGAAATAGTTCCTTTAATCCCTGAGTTATCATTATATGGATCCGCCATTGATGCATCACTAAGAGAAATGTGGGGGTTTCTCCTTAGGAAATGGCTCCTGGCGGGGCTGCATGGTCAAAAATAGCTATCGGTTCAACAGACCTTACCCTCAAAATGCTGACCAGTGCCCATTACACGCCTCCCAAATTTTCGCTGACTCTGAGAGGCTGGCGGAGTGCCAGACAAACCAAACAGGATGTCCATCAAACACGGTGCCATTTGCCAACTTTGGCTCTGCACAGATGCCAAGACCGTTATGCCTCGAGATGTCCATGCAACTGGTTCTTGCATTGCTGTTGCATCTTAACACTGATTGTGCTGCACAGAGACAGGAGCTATTGGCTCCAGTAGTCCAGCTGCACAGAAAGGTTCTTAGGTTTGCTCATGGGGAATAGAAAGGACCTACTCTGTACAAGCCCTTTCGTTGGACTTTTAGGTGACATATATAGAACATTGAGGCTGGAGTCTTATGACCCAGGCACACTCATAAATTCCCTAAAGCGATCATATTTGAAATACACTTAATTGTAGTGCACTATGAAAGAAAAGGCTTGACCTGTCCACTGAGGAGCTGCCAGGGAACACTCATTATTGAGGAAAAACACACAAAGCATAATTACTGGACTCGGATAACTGGAAACTGCTCTGCATAAATTAAAAGGGAACTTGCAGGTATCGCTCTCATTTCATGTGTATGCACCCCGTAAAACATTTTCTTGTTAAAATGAACAAGAATTGAAAAAAAAGATGAAATAATGTGATGAGGTTTATCAGTCTACGTTTAATTTCCTGCCCGCACACCAGGGTGTATGTTACCAATTATGAAATCAGCAGTGCAATACAAATGTGAAAATGTATTTATGACTTTTTTCATGGACAGAAAAATGTACTAGCATTGTGGATAATATAGATGCAAGTTTCTCTTTCATGCAACACCAAGAACGTGTGTTTTTTTACTTCATTTTGTACCTGTTTTCATCATGAAAAAAAGATGGCCGCCCGTTGTGTTTGTTTACATTCTTCCACTCCCAGCATGCACCAGCATCAGAAGCCACACTCCTTCATACTTCGCCCTTTTGGAAACGAAATACAGGAAAATAAACGTGATTTCTATGATTTTGCAGTACATTTTCAGGAATCTCAAATGCCGACTGTACCGGAGGAGTGGGGAATAGAGCATTTTATTTTGAAAATGTGAAAACCCATTGATTTCCGAAAGGTATGACTGTGTCTCTGATTTTTAACAATTGTTTTCCATTTTGGTGAATTTACGCCATGGGTACAGTCAGCATTAAACTTTGAAGTGTATTAGTTGGTTATTCATTAAACAGTAACATTTGTCTAATACTGGTGCAGTGCTGAAATGTGTTGCTTTTTTATTAGTTATTCTGAAATCCTCCCAGCACCCTTAAGCTAATTTCAATAGCAATGGTTCAGGTAACTTCGGACACATTGACTAAGTCTTTCAAAATGAAAAATTAGTTTACAGCTGTCAATTGTTCTTCCGCAATTTACATATTTCAATGAACAGCCATTTTGTGATATAGTAAATGCCTTAAGGCATGCCAAATAATTGGTTGAAAAATCAGTTCCCTTTGGTTCGTTTAGAAAAAAATCAGTGTCCTTTATTTAATGAGCATAGCAGTACACAGAATGCGTGACAGCCTCTTGTTTAGTTCAATTCAACAGTCTGGCTACTTGCGCCAACCTTCTCAAAAACAATTTAGTTCTCACATAAATAGTATCTCCAGTCCCATTATTGGATGCACCAAAGTTTCAAAAAAGTATAATGGACAGCCAACACGTGTTTCGACAAAATGTCTTCCTCAGGGCTGAAATGTACAGACATATAAGTTCAACATATTCATATGACATCCTATATAATAAAATATTAATGAACACAAAATAAAATTAATTTGAAAACCCCAAAAATGAACATGAAACTTCCTCTATTCAATTCTTTGTTGAGATAAACAATACTACAATCTGCTGAACACTGGCCTTGCCATTTTTATAGTGCCTGCGTAATAGGAGAAAGGGAAGGGTGTGAGGAAGAGAGTTGGAAATGGGTATGCTTGGAGGAGAACTCCGAAGGCGCCAGTAAATAGAAACAGGTTCTGAGAGTGTGCTAGAACTCCTTTTGCAGGCCATATGGGAAAGGGATCAAGACACAGAGGTCCCAGGCGAGCAGCTCTCCCCAACTTCTCCCGAAGTGTCTGCAAACAGACTAACTCTGTTCCTTGGGCCACCCCTTAAATTATACATGTACCTTTAAAGCCTAGAGCTGAATTGAGTTAGACAATGAGGGACATAGGGCTACTGGTAGATAGATGAACACCCCTTCCTACCAGTAGGACGATGTAGCTATTGGGAAGATAAAGATATTAGGGACTCTGGGAGCTCACTTATACCAAGGGACTAAGTAACAGATTGTTGCACTATCCTAACCCGGGATGGGCTCCAGAGTTCAATTCAGCAGACATTGTAGGTACCACCCACACTAGGTTCTAGTCTTTTCTTTAAAAACGTGCACATCACTGCAAGCTGTGACACGCTCTCTCTGTGCCCTCCAAACACCACCTCTGTAGTACAATAAAGTTTGACCCTCTTACTGATCCTCTTCAATATATATGTGGTCACTTTCCAGTATCATCAAATATCACATGTTTGGTTTTCATATGTATGCTGACGACACCGAGTGTCAGCTTACCTATTAACCAACAAGATGCTTAAACTAGCCAAATCCTCCTTCACATCAACATTACCAGATATAAAGAATATGGCGGACGATATTTCCACATCCAAGGCTCCACACGCTGGACTGCACTCCCACATCAACAATTATCTGGGACAGACTTGATCAGATTCATGCATGGCCTTAAGATCTCGTCTGCTCTTTATTTTTTATTTACATTTTATTTAATGCACAGACCAAGCTCGAGAGCAGCAGAGCACTGTACAGAATGTGGGTTGCTGGCATTTCGGCTGGCATATTTGAACAGTAGCACAGTACTGTGAGGTCAGTGTGTCAGTATGTGCGTCCATTGGAATTAGTCCTTGGTCAGGTGGTGTTGAAAGAGCATGTTTTGAGAGATTTGCAAAACTTGAGAATTGTGGGAGCATTCTGAACTGACCCCGGGATTGAGTTCCAGAGGGTGGGTGCATGACAAGGGAAGGATTGTTTGTGGGTCCCCTCTTTGCGGACGAGATATGATTCAAGCCGGTTGGTAGATTTGCTGTGCAAGGAGCGTGTGCCCCCAGTTATGTGGAGCTTAGCTGGCAGGTACACTGGTGTGCTACCTGAGAGTCCTTTGTAGATGATACATGTAGCCTTGAACAGTATCCTGGCTTGGAGGGGAAGCCAATGTAGGATGGGAGTAATAAGGTCATATTTCCACGCTCCTGTAATAGGACATGCTGCAACATGGTGGACTGTTTTTAGGGGAACCAAGTGAGCAGCTGGGAGCCCTTTCAGGACATCATTTCCCCCTTCAATGTGCGAGACCACAATGGCCTGCACCACAGTTCGGAAGTCCTGCACCGGGATGAAGGCTTTGCTTTTTCGAAGAGTAGAGATTCTGAGCCAGGTCATTTGGGCCTTCTTGGCTCTATATATGGTAATAGTTCTCTAAGGACTGCATCACCTAAAAAATAGCTGTTGAATTACCATTATACTCATGACTATTCCTATTGCCTGTACTCCGACATTGGACCACTCTATAAGGCTTCACCATCATTTTCTGCTCACTGAATTGGTACCAGACTGTACATTTGTCACATCAAAGAACAAACTCTTGATCCCCAGGGACTTGTTTCATGTGAACTCCATGTGTGTGCCCCCCCTCAATCACTGCAGAGTTGTGTGTAGTTCATTATGAATGCATAAATAAGTTCTGTCCCTTGGCTGCTGGGTGGGCTGCACCATAGCCTTCTGCAACTGAGTTAGAACGTAGCAGATTTCTGCTATATGTTCCTCCACAGTTGAGCTCTTGATCAAAAAATCATCCACATAAGCCAAGTTTCCCCTTTCACCCAAATTAGGCATGGCCTTATGTATGAAGATGTGGAATGAACTCATTGCCAAAGTTTATGTATCCAAAGTGGGTTGGGGTCCACGTGTACTGCTGCCCCACAAAGGTAAAGGCAAGCTTGTTCTGGTCTTCCTTACTCACGGGTACTCTCCATTAACCGTTGGTCAGGTCAATGGCAGTGTACACCTTTGACTCTTGGATCTAGGCTAGTCCCTGATCGATGTAGGGAAGGGCCATCTTGACATGTGGACCCGTTTGTTCAACTGCCGCAGGTCTGCATATATTCTCCATTGGCCATTTGGTTTGAGGATTCCCAGTACCGGTTTATTGAAGGTACTGTGAACTGGACTAACTATCCCACAGGATTCTACATTTTTAATAATCTCTGTGAGTGACTCCATGGACGCAAGCGGTAACCGGTATTGTTTCACAAATACGGGAAGTAAATTACAACCAAAGTGAAAGGGATACCAATTTTTGTCTGGGCCCAACTATTGTTTCACACAAAACAGACAGAACTGATTTATTAAATCACAATTCCTATGTCTCAAGTCACCTACAACTAACTAGCTATCCCTAAAAAAGAGTCTAACTATCCCTCATGTGAGTGTATTTGTCTCTAGTGAGCGCTGGTGTAACGCCTATCTAGGTTAGGGGATAGATTAGAGACTCGCGCAACCCTCTCTCAATACTTTGCTAATCTCTAAAAATGGAAGCACACTTCCAGAAGTCAATTCCGTTTCTTTTATTCGTATTGCTTCCTTCCCATGTGACTTATCAATTTCTATCAATAATTTTACCTAAAAAATGCAAACTCTTTTTCAATAGTTAATGAGTTATTGTGTCTGCTATCTACTTTTCATTTTACAGAAAGAGATCCATCTTATAAAATGATGTCATTTTGCAGGGCTCGTAAATTATTCTACATGTCCCGCAGGTCGGGACATCACCATGAGCTTTCTGTGTCAACCGGTTTGAGCAGAATTTAAAGTTACTTTCTGCTTTCTTCAGGACTCAAAATTTGACATTATCTGGCAAATGTAAGTCAATTAAAAAAGACAATATTCTTCTTTTATGTCTTGATCTCCTTATTCGTTTTCAGGGGAGAGTGTCTCATGTTTCTTTCATCAGGTGTCTTGGAATTTGATTTCCCTACAAGGGAACACACAAAAATTGAACCATCATTTTCTGTCTGAGTCTCTTGTTGTGGCATCTAAGAATGAACCTATACTCTGTCCAGATTATCTTACCCTTGTTGTATGCTTCAGGCTTACTTCTTGTTATTTCTCCAGATCTTTCCATATAATTTTCTTCTTGGGATCACCGCCCTGTAAGACAGTGATCCAGGTCTTAATTTCACCAACAATTTGCGGACAGTAATTGGTGCTATAATGTTTTAGCAGTGTCTTTGCTTACCCTTCAATCGTGCTGTATTAATTCAATAGACTTGCTCTATGGACTTTCCTGTGTAGTCTAATGTGGACGAAGTAAAAATCTCTGTTTCCAACGGGTTTGTTTGTTCTTGTACAACCTATTGGAAACACGGATCTAAATATAAACCTTGTTGGAGATGGGGATTTAGATTTATATATGCGTCCTGATGTTTGAGGTTCTGTCCTCGCTTAATTCGACAAGATGGCCACCACACCAGACAAGATGGCCTCTCGGCAAATACGACCCCGAGGAACGGAGCAGGTGGGAGAACAAGATACAAGGTGGGACTGGTGTCAACCAGGTACATGGCCTACAGTTTATCCATCAGCATCGCAGGGCAGGTTAACCCCGCAACCAGCTAGACAGAGTACGCACCGGCTCCAGCAGCCGCCTGCTACCCCTTCAATATCACCTGCCACCCCACTGGTCTGTGAGGACAGGTTCTTTGAAAAGTTCCTCACTCTCATGAGATCTCCTCGGATGGGGGCCACCCTTAAGGTTGTGATCAGGGACATGCTCCCTCCAGCCCCTCCGGATGCGCCTATAGTCATTCCTCCTATGGCTCCAGCGCTGCAGGCCTAAGTGCAGCCCCTGTTGCCCACGCCGGCTCCTCCGATTCTGGCTCCCCTGCCTCCCACAGTTCAGGCGGTTCCATGCCAACCTCTGCCGCAGCCTCCGGCTCCCGTCTCCACACCTCAGCCCTCAGCGCCCAACACTCCTCCACACGCTCCGGACCAGCTGGACCCCATGGTGGACACAGATGAGGAAGAAGACCCGACACACCAGTGTCTGCCAAGGCCTTGCACGAAAGACTCGCAGGTCTGGCAGAGTACTTGGGCCTCCCTCAACCCGAAGTCGAACAACCGGAGGCGGGGGTACTTGCAGAAGTCCTCACTCTACGCCCTGCAGCTAGAACGGGGATCCCGATGCAAAAGGATGTTGTCGCCTTGGCCAAGAAGGGATGGCTCAAACCCCACTCAGCCCAGTCTGTCAATCGGCGCCTGGACACCAAGTACAGGCAAATAGAGGGGTATTCACTCTTGCTGTCGGCCCATCCTCAACCGCACTCTTCAGTGATTGCTGCAGCATCACTCTGCTCAAAGCCTCAGTCCTTGGCCACCTCGTCCTCGTCGCTGCTAGGCAAGGAGGAGAAGATCTTGGAGTCATACAGGAAGAAGCTTTACTCCAATGTCTCGCTGCATCTTTGTCAATCCAATGAGGATGCCATGCTGGCAGCCGTTAACCAGAGGCTTTGGTGGGAAATAGCCGACTTCCTTCCAGAACCTCCGGTACAAAGCCAGTCACATTTCAAGGTGGGACTGGCAGAGGCTAAAATGGTGGCGCAAGACATCATGTAGTCCACTGTGGCCCACATTGACACCTCTGGCCGGGCCATATGCATCGCCACAGACATGAGAAGGACTGCCTGGCTTTGGGTTGCTACATTTAACCCAGACGTCCAGGAACGTATATTAGACCTTGCATTCGAGGGTGGTGACCTCTTTAACTCCACCACTGATGAGGAGCTAGATAAAAAAAAAAAAAACAGTTCGCAAACTGCAAAGTCTTTATCTATCCTCACGAAGACCACACCCAAGGCGTACACCCAGTCACATAAATGCTCCAACAAGGGGTAGGTGTTCGGGGGGTTCCGTGGTTTCCAAGAACTGAGGTCCAGGTAGCCTGACCTTTCTCAGAGTCAGCACCCACGCAAACAACAAAAGGGGGGGATTTTTTTTAGCCCCCCTCCTCCTCAGTAGCCTCAGAGGGAAAGAAGGCATGATGCGTCCCTTCGGATCCACGTGTCGCTGGTGGGGGGGGCAGAATTGCCATTCACGCACATTTTTGGCCTCATAGGTTCGCAGACCCCTATAGTATCCACGGGGTACCGCTTACCGATCCCTTCCTCTGCTCTCCCCTCCACTCCCACAGATTGGGACAGCAACTCTGTTGGCGGAAATTCGGTCACCTGTCGAGAGCCAGGCAGTGGAAGAAGTCCCAGCCTCCCAGAGAGGATTCTACTCCACACAAAAGAAAGCCCAGGCTGGCCTGAGAGTTGTGTTGGACCTCTCCACCCTCAACCTCTCCCTCCCTCTTCAAAAATTTAAAATAGTTACACCAGCACTCATTGAGGAGACATTGTGCAGGGGAGACTGGATGTTCTCCCTAGATCTGAAGGACGCTTATTTACACGTCCCAATTTGGCAGCTGCATCGCTCCTTTCTACGATTCAGGATCAGGGGCTGCCATTTCCAATACAAGGTGCTACCCTTTGGCCTCAATTCAGCTCCCAGGGTATTTACCAGACTCATGAATTCAGTGGAAGCCCTCCTCAGGGCCCAGGGCCACCACGTCTACCCCTACCTGGACGACTACCTCGTCAGAGCGAGATCTCGGAGGTGGTTCATCACACTTCCTCCACCTTTATGATCACACTCCACGAGCTGGGGTTCTCTATCAACCACAGGAAGTCCCAGATGCAGCCTATGCAGAGACTGTCTTTTCTGGGCCTCATATGGGACAAAAGCTCCGACAGAGTTTTCCCTCGGAGGACAAGATCACGCCATCAAGAAGGCCACTACTCACTTCCTCACCCGAGAAGTGACCTCGGCCTGGTGGTACCAACATCTATTAGTTATCATGGCAGCGGTCCTACTGGCCATACCCCACACAAGACTCAAAAGGGGATTACAGCTGCACTTTGCAGCCTCATGGAATCAGGAGTGGTGCTCCCAAGTGGAGCTGGTCAGCATTCCTCCTTCTCTCCACCCGGACCTCACATGGTGGCTCAGGGACTGAAACCTGCAGACGGGCAAGCCCTTCCAGCAGCCGACCCTGCAGATCCCCATCATGCCGGATTCCTCCCCGGAAGGCTGGGGGCCAATCTGAACGACCACAGGGTCCATGGAGTTTGGTTCTTTGCTGGAGTCTCATATCAACTGGCTGGAGCTCAAAGCCCTCTGGCTAACTTCAAAGCTTTCCTTCTGCTCATTGGGGGCAAAGTCATCCTCATCCAGACCGACAACTCCACCAGGTCCCCTTCACTCTGCAGCCTAGCTATCAGCATGTGGGAATGGGCCCTGGAGAACAACATCTACCTGAAGGCCATCCACCTTCCGGGCGAGTCCAACTTGGAGGCGGACAGGCTCAGCAGACCGGGAGCGGACAATTACGAGTGGTAACTGAATGATCTGGTGCTGCTGGAGATCTTCAGCAGATGGGGGCATCCTGAGGTGGATCTCTTTGCCTCCTGGGACAACAAGAAGTGCCAGCAGTTTGCGTCTTGGCACAGGCAGGGACCCGGCTCCATGGGCGACGCCTTCCAGATACAGTGGAATGGCATGACAGCATATTCCTTCCCAACCACACCCCTGGTCCACAGGGTGATTTGCAAGATAAAGGAATCTTCTTACCTCAGCATCATTCTGATATCTCTGTGGTGGCCAGCGAGACTGTGGTTCTTGGAGCTTCTCAGCCTCTCAGACAGGCCTCCCATTCACCTGCCGATGAGCACAGTTCATCGTCTTGCGCAACAGGGGGCAGGGCCATCCACACCACTCCAGAGAAATTAGCCCTTGCAGCGTGGTTCCTGAGCAGGTCACTCTGAAACACCTGGGTCTATCACAGGCTAACCTAGAAATCATTCAGGGCGCTAGGAGCAGGACTACTAGGAGCCAGTACAAGAGTAAATGGACTAGTTTATGTCACTGGACGGACTCTAAAGAGATTGACCCTCTTACGTGCATGATGGACGATGTGCTCTCCTTCTCTGCACAACTGTCTCACCCAGGCGTGTAGATGGATACATGCCGCACCTATTTGGCAGCCATAGGGGCTTGCAGAAATTCAGAGGAGGAGGTCTTCTCCTCCTCCAACCCGGCGGTCGAACGACATTTGGCGGGCCTCTTCAGGCTTTTCCCGCCCATCAAAAAACCACACCCCGTGTGGGACCTCAATGTAGTGTTGTGCGCATTGGCGCACAAACCGTTCAAGCCAATGGCGTCCGCGGACATCAGGGTGGTCACCATTAAGACAGCTCTGTTGGTGGGCCTCACCTGCCCGCAGAGTCCGTAATATCCAGGCACTGGTTGCTTCAGAACCCTATACTACTTTTCACAAGGATAAGGTGGTACTCAGAACTCACCCTGCATTTCTACCTAGGGTAGCCTCTGCTTTCCATCTAAACAAGGAGATAGTCTTACCCACGTTTTTTGCCGACCCTAAAGACGATGCTCAGAGGGTCTTGCACTGTCTGGATGTCAGATGCGCTCTGAAATTCTATTTAGGAAGGACCAAGGGCTTCCGCAAGTCGGACACTCTATTTGTCACCTTTGGGGGTTCAAGGCCCAGTTAGCAGGCATCCAAGGCCTCTATAGCAAGGTGGGTGGTTTCGGCCATCAAGGAGTCCCATGAGGGGCAGCACAAACCACTTGCAGCTAACATGCAAGCCCATGCGGTCAGAGCCAAGGCCAAGGCATCACATTCCAGCATCAGGTGCCGTAGCAGGTCATCAGGAGGGCGCCCACCTGGGCCACCCCTTCGGCTTTCTGTAAGCACTTCACTTTGGAAGCCGGCTCTAAGTCAGGCACGACTAATGGGCACGCGGTTTTAAGGAATCTGTTTTCTTAACAAGGGTCTCCTCTCCACCGTGGAGAGTTGTAATTGCCCATGCAGTATGGAGAAAAGAGGACGGGATGTACTAGTAATTAATAGTTACTCACCGTAGTGACTAATTTACTCTGAGTCCTTAGTCCCCTTTCCTCCATACGTCCCACCATCCTCCCCCCAAATACTGGTGTTATTAGGCAATGTTAAATATTGTCGACGGGCCAATGGGGACTGAGGAGTGGCACCGGTGGGTGCAGTCACGGGATCGCATGCTCCCAGGGCCGTGCCCCCACGCGCCCCTAAATTTAAAGGGGAAGAATGTTTTTTCTGGTGAAAAAGGTTCTGTCTCCCGTTCCTAGCGAGGGACGCCCATGCAGTATGGAGGAAAGGGGACTACGTTAGTCACTACAGTGAGTAACTTAATTTCTCCTCGAAGGTGCAAAGAAAGTGTGAGTTATTTGACATCTCAGTGGTCATTTTCTAAATATTGAACTCCAACACTGTGTAATCTTGGGCAGTTTTCTGTGTCAGAGTTTGTGAATTTGTAAAAAAAACTTTGCAACTCGTAATGGATGTTGTTGGGGAATCCCCTTTTTCGAACGCTCCTTGGCTGTGACCTGTTACCTGGCAATAGTTCTCAGAACCTGTTCAGAGAAAGGACACACCTTCTGTTTCACTTCTGTGTGGCTCACATGTTTGGGGTTCAATAGTTACTGGTTCTGGGTCGGTCTCCATACTTACCCTGTCCCAATCAGGGACTTTTGGAACACATTTTTCTTGGGGTGGGATCCGCCTGTTTTTGAAAGAGAGAGTCTGCTTGCCTGAATCCTCCAGGGATTCTTCTCTTTCAAAGGAGAAAATCCAGAGTTCCTCCACAGATTGGGTTCTTCGTTGGCATCTCCTACTTACCCTTTGCTCTCTGGGTTCCAACATTTTGGGGATAGAAGAGACTCTTTCAGGCTGAAAGGTTTTTAGGTGTTCTGTTTGGGTGAGAAAGGAAGCATCCTCAAGGGCATGGCATCTCCCCATCCACCCGGGCCCCCTCCAACGGAACCTGTGGTTTTGCCAGAGGTTTCCTCCTGTCATTTCCCCCCTTGATCATCAGACCTGGGTGTTTGGGAATTCTGGGAAGCAGGGTTAGGTTGACAGTTAGACAGAGCCCTCAGCATGCACACCAGACCATTGGTCAGTTGCTGGACCTGTCGCTCCAGTTGCAAGACCTTGTCTGAGTGGTAGGGAAGTCTCAAGTCATACCTATGCTGCTCCTGAAAGGGGTAACTTGCCCTTCTCCCGAAGTAGCTTCTTCTCCCGGGTTCAGGGATCTATTGTCCTGGAACCGGGAAGAGAGAGGAGGATTGTTTTGGAAGTTCTGGTTTGGGGGATATCTGGGGAATAAGCACAGATTGGGAGGTGGAGTGATACTTCTCTCCTGAGGGAAGTTTGGAGGAAAGGTTGCCGTGTCAGTACTTACCTGATTAGCCCCCCCCCCTTGGGCTGAGGGAGTGTATACATACACCAGTATTGGTTTAGTACCCTTGTACCTAGGACTTATATAGGTGGCAGGGTCAGAGGGATAATAGTTCTGGGCCCCTGCCTTACTACCATTCGATTGGCCTGGGTTTGGGGGTCCCTTCTGCTTTCCATTTTTCTTGTTGGCAGGAGGGTTACTTTTAGAACCCCCTTCTCCAAATCCAATGGAGAGGTAGTTCATACCTCTGCCACCTTTGCAGCAGCAGGGTATTAGATGGTTGGGGGGGGTTGACAGTATTTCGACTCTCAGCAGGCTTTTGGACTTCATAAATCCTGGTGGCCTGCTCAATCACCCAATCCAGGGTAATATGCTATAGAAAGTCAAGTACCAACTGAGTAATTATGTATTTGGGGAGGGAATGGAAATATGTAGTTATGAATGTCCTACTATTGGTGTTCACCGGCCGGGAAGTCTGAACAAATGCTTGCTTTAACTCTGAACAAACTCCCTAGGCGCCTCATCTTCACCACACTAAGTTACATGCAGCCTTACGGGCCTCTTGTGGGTCCCTGTGTGGAAAAATCTTTCAATATGGCAGCCTTATAAGAAGACCATTTATGATAATCCTGGTCCTCCAGTCCTGCAATGAAACTGCAGTACTCAGTTGAGAACGTCCATTTAGCGAATGCTATACAATTCACATAATTCCTGATCTGAAATGATGCCATTATCTGCTCATAAAGTTCCAGATACTCCCATACCGAATACTTTCTTGCAGTGTGGGGTCAGGAAGCTCTTTATGGCCCTGATTTGTCTTATTGGGTCTTTCAAAAACCTTTGCTCTGCTTCGCTGTCTTTTTCTTCCTATGCACCTGAGTCTATTCACCGTCTGACTCAGAGCTGCTAGTGGTACTCCCTTCCCTGTCTTCTAGGCACTACCTAGCCTTATGAGACTGAGAATATCTCCCAGAACCATAGGGTCTGGCCTCGTCTCGCCTGGACCAAAGTGAACTCTCAGGGTCACTCTCCCTGGAGTTCCTTTTAGGCTCAAGATAGAATACAGTTTCCTCATCCCTCCTACCAGAGAGTCTGGGGAATTCCCCCTCTTCCCCTGAATGTACAGAGGTTTTTAGAATGCTCTTCCTAGGCTGAGGGTCTGGCTTTTCTCCTTCAGTGAAGCAGGCAAGGTGGTCTCTTTGTAGTCACATCTTCAGCCAATCTAACTCCCTGACTTTCTCCTCATAAGAGTTTTTCATGGTCTGAAGTATGTACAGTATAATTATTCCTTACTTCCCAGGACACAATGGTCTGGCCACTTTCCCTTCTGTGTGATAGAGATGAATACTCATCAATATCAGACAGGGACTGGCCTTTTTGATCAGTTGGACTAGGCCTGAGAATGTCTAACCGCCTCATGTCACCCTGTTCTTGATAGGTGGCATGCATGAGGTTGTTTACCATTTGTGCACAAGAGGTTGTAAATGACTGGCATGAGGCTCCTGTTTGGAAGGACGCCTCACCTTAATCAGTGGGCTTTGTCCCATATCCTGAATAGTCAGGGTGCCTCAGGTCCTGTTTATAATTTTCAATATCCTTGGTGAGACTCTCACACCTGTGTCTCTCTTTATTTATTTGCTGTTGGTAGTCAGCGAGCTGGCCTTTTAATTCTGGCACAAAGGCCTGATTAGTACCAATCAGCCTGCTCTGAGGTACCAACCAATCCTTTGTTTGCGGCACCTTGTGCTGAAGTGATTCATTTTCCCTCTGTGAGCCTTGTATGCTGCGTGCATATTCAAGGCACTTTTCCTTCAGGAGAAGAATCTCTTTCTCCTGTTCATCCCTACATTTTGCTGCCTCTCTAGTAGTTCAGCATCTATTTGCCGCACTCACTCTATTTGCTCATTCCATTCTTCTCTAATTCTGGTCAGTTCCTGAGAACCTGACTGTTCCTTTTCTACCTACATTTCCAAGTGATTTATCCTCTGTAATAGGACGCTGTTATCCTGATTCAAGAGGTCTTATTCCTGAGCCAGCTGCGTCCTCTGTTGTTTCAGAGTACTTACCTGCTGATGTATATGATTAAAATCACTTTGGGAATCAACCCCTTTGATAATAAACTGACTGTTTTCATTTTTCAACTGCTTTATTTGCAATTGAAAGGCCATAATGTCATCCAAATTGACTATATTATGAGCAATCTCATCATTTAGCTTGTGAGCAAAGTGCTCAGATTTTCTACACACTCTTTATGTGCATTTCCCAGTGCAGAAAACGGTGTTTCACTCTTTGCCATCTCTTGCTGCAGTGTTTTTAACTCAACTTTTGATTTTGCCAACGGTCTTCCACTAAAAGCAAATGAAAATATAACTGAGCAGTTAGTGGAGTCATTTGTATCTGTTCATCACGAGCAGTTGTGGTCATATAAAATGCCTCAGGTGCTTTGTGCAATATTCCGCCTTTAAACCAAATATCAATGCTTAATGTGGTAACCTCCTGCACAATTCTGGTTTGCCAGCTTCCAGCATTGTCCTCAACCCATTCTCCTTTAAGAAATAATTTAGCTAGTAGATGTTCCCTGGCTTCACCAATTTGTACAGTAGTGTTTTTCACAAATGCCTTTTTGCACCTTAGTAAAACGTTCTTTATGGAGGTGCAAAATCACCATGTTCCTGCTTGATTTCCTCACTCAAATAAATTCTTACACACTCTTAGCTTTTCACCTATACACCTCCCTGGAACTCAGGGGTCAAGTCCTCACAGCACTTTAACAAAACAAAGATTACTTTCCCTCCAACTTAATGCAATTGCTTCAAAATGAACAGACTGTCATAATGTACTTGTCATGGGTCAGGAAAAGGCTGCTAAATCTGGGCTCGAGCCCCCAATTTGTAACAGTTTATTGAGGAGCCACCCTCAACACAGAGAGTTCCATTCTTCCCCGCTCAAGGGATTATGCAACAAACTGTTTACCAGATTCTTTTCTTTAGACCTATCTCAAACACATTTCATTCCCCTTGTGGATTCCTCTCCCCTGAGCTAATAATGAGCCAAGAACCAGGCCGGGGGACAGGAAATATATTGGTATTTATTTAAATAAAAGTAATAGAAATTAGCATGAAAATGTCAAACACCACTTTATCCGTGGCACAACACAATCAACTTCTCTCAGCATAGATTAATCAAAAATGAATTGAAAAGAACATAATCACAATTCTTCACTTTCTGCAAATTTCACTTCACAAAATAATTATACTGATCAATAACAAAGGCAATTATCAGGTAATGTTGTGTGGTTTTGATTTTCCTGCACGCTTAAAAGGCTAGCAGTAGGATTTCAAGATTGGTACAAATACATATGACAATTATGATTTCGCCCATACCTTTGGTTTAAAATAAACAAACATAGGGTGATTTAGCATTTTGTTTTTCAGACCTCCCCTTGCTTTGGTCTATGTTGGGAAGTCAGACAGAAAAATGGGTATGATTTGGGGAATTTTGGATTTCAGACCCCCCTTACTGAAAGGCCTATGTTGGGAAAGCTGGGTAAAAAGGTTGGACTGATTTAAGAACAAAGACGCCCCACTTCCTTAAAGAAGTTGGGGTCAGCAGGACAAAAAGGATTACCCAATTACATTATAGGCTATAGTTTTCAGAGCACACTGGGAAGCGAGCTTTGTTAATTTTGAATTTTAACAAAATTCTCCCTATAGTGTTCTGCCAAATGGGGAATTAATTAATTAATTAATATATTTAGTTAAATAGGCTAAGGATCTACACGGTTCTGACCCTCCACAAACTATAAAGGGAAGGGATTCAAGGCAAGCAGACTCCCCCACCTTTTGGTTTACCAGGGCTCAGTTCTATTTACATAGAGAGCATCTGTTTACAGTTCAGGAAAGCCAGCTGCATCTCAGGACACTCTGGAAAGATAGGACCGGGTCTGATCACTCCACTCTCAAAGATGGCCTCCCGCTCTCCACCATAGGACCCAGTCAGATTTGAGGCCTTTCTAGAAATAGACAGCACCACCCAGATGCACTCACAGCAATCTCCTCTGGTGTCTACTTACAGCTGTCAGATGATTTTGTTTTTCAGCAGCCTTCTTGATGGTCTGTGTCTTGTCTCTCTTTCTGCCAACCTGTCTTAGTGCAGTCCACCTTATATAGCAGCGATGACACCCACAAATTTACAATCTTGTGGAAGTACCTTGCAATAATTACTGCCACTAGGATTGGACAGTTACCTGTCTCTCTCCTCCCAAACCCAGCCTCCAAGTCAGGATTGGTTTAGGGGTCTGGAGCAACATATGGCAATTCCCATTCGTAATAGCCATTTCTTCTTCTCTCAACATTTTGACAAAAACAGGTTATGCATCACAACTTCATAATTTTACTTTCAACTGCCATAATATACATTTTTTCTGATTCAGCTAATCATGGGGAATTAGATAAGCCGACCACCAAGTCTGTAACCATATAGCACGGCCATGTGGCACCTTTCTGCCGTTTCCAAAAAAAGACAACAGTTATGAATATGTAAGTTATTAAGCATATCCCTAATTTAATTTTTCACCCGCTCACCAACTGTCACATTTGGAACCTGTTCAGATGAGCCAGAAACCCAGTTTAACTGGCCATTAGAGTTCCCTGAGTCACTGGTAGATGAATTTTGTATCCCCCAAATCGCCTGGAAATAACATAACAAATGGTACATAGAGGAAACCCATCCGCCTTACGATGGTTGAGAAAAAGGCCTACCCGATAATAGTCCTTTTAAATGAATTGATATTGATATTTTATTTCTGTCACACTTGTACACAAGTGTTTCAGAGCGTGACAATGAAAGGGAAGGGAACAGGGGAGAACAAAACAACGATCTTACTAGGCCCAGTGAAATTGAGAACGGGTAAGTGCATGGGAGAGGGGGAGTGGAAAAGTGCATGGAACGGGGGAGAAGTGGAAAGTGCTGAGCAAAGGATAAACAGATAAATAATTATAAATAATAAAGGAAACATACAGTGGTAGTGCAGCTAGCAATTGGCAAGTGCTGGGTTTAAGGCAGCAGACAGGGTAGGTGTGATAAGTACAGGAAGAAAAAGGGGGGACTGTATGGGTACAGATACAGACCCCAGTGCAAGGGGTGGCCCCGAGGCAGTGCTGGAGGGTGGCAAGGTGAGCAGGTACCTGGGCCTAGAGGACAGAGGGTGGCCAGGTGCACAGTGCCAAGAGAGAACAGATCAGCACGGGAGAGGGGGAGTGAAGACAGAAGCAAAGAGGAAGGTCTTGAGGTGCTTCCGGAACCGGAGATGGTTCTCTTCAAGTTTTAGAGTGGCAGAGAGGCTTTTCCAGAGGGAGGCCCCAGCCAAAGACAGAGATCTACCCCCAGCTCGTTTCTTTGAAGAACGACTGACCCTGAGGGAGTTAGAGGTAAAGGAGCAAATTGCTCGAGAGGGGAGGTATTTGCGGAGGGATAGCTGAAGGTATTTTGGACCCAGGCCCCAGAAAGGCTTGTGGACAATGCAGAGGGTTTTGAATGTAATCCTTGCATCCACTGGGAGGCAATGGAGAGATTTCAGAGCTGGAGTGATACAATCCCAGGGCTTGAGGCCGAGGACAAGTCTTGCAGTCCTGTTCTGGATTAGTTGCAGAGGGCTTAGAGTAGAGGCAAGTAGATTTAGGAAGAGGCTGTTACAATAGTCCAACCTAGAGAGAACCAGAGCTTGAGAGACCATGAGCTTCTAGGGGAAGGAGAGGAAAGGCAGAGTACCTCTGAGGAGGTGCAGTAGGAAGTTTGATTTTTTAGAGAAATCAGACATATGGCAGAGAAGGAAAGTGTGGAGTCAAAAATGACCCTGAGGTTCTTAGCCTCACAGGTGGGGGTAGGAGGAGGGCCAAGGGAGGTCGGCCAGAGAGTGATGGGAAAGGAGGGTGAAGGAGTGCCGATGAGAAGGATCTCCGTCTTGCTGGCATTCAGGCAAAGATCATTGCCGGCACACCAATATTGAATGGCAGTTAGGCAATCAGAGATGAGAGAGGGAGAGGAGGTGGCCGAGGGCAGCCTGAAAATGATTTGAGTGTCAACAGCGTAGCACTTGAAATTCGAGCAGAATATGGCAATGCAGTGGGTGAGAGTTGCCAGTTATTGGTTGAAAAGCCACGGCGAGAGGTTAGAACCTTGGGAAACACCACAGGTAGAGAAGAAGATAGATGATAGGAAGGACCCAAATTTGACCTGGAAGGGTCGATCTGACTGGAAAGAGGTCAGCCAGGCCAGAGCCTGATCAGTGATACCCAGGTTATCACTGAGACGGTTGAGCAGGATGGTATGGTTGACCATGTCGAAGGCAGAAGAGAGATCAAGGAGGATGAGGACAGAGGGAATGTTAGAGTCAATGTTGGAGAGCAGATCTTCACGGATGTTCAAAAGAGCGGTTTCTGTGCTTCTGGCAGCTCTGAAGCCAGACTGCTGGTCAAGGAGACAGCCAACAGAATTGGAATGAAGGCTGAGAGATGGCCAACTTTTCCAGCAGGTTGCCCAGAAAGGGAGTAATGGAAATTGGGTGATCGTTAGCCGGACAAGAAGGATCAACTGTGGGTTTCTTGCAAAGAGGATGCACAAGGGAGTGCTTCAGAGGGGGAGGGGAAGGATCCTGAGGCAAAAGAGTGGTTCCAAAAATCAGCAGGGTCCAGAAAGAGGGTTTCAATGTGGTCCTTGATGGTATTAGAGAAACAGGGATGAACCTGTTTTGACGAGGCTTTCATTGATCAGACTTGTCTAGCGACCTCATCAGGAGAGAAAAGAGGAAAGGATGAGAAGGAGGGTGGGGGGGTGGCTGAAGGAGGGTCAGCAAGCACAGACGGAGAGGGGAGAGGAGGGGGAAGGGTGTAGAGGGTGGACAGGATGTCCTGGATTTTTGAGATGAAGTGTGAGGCAAGGGCATTGCAAAGAGCCTGGGTGGAAACAGGAGGGGTAGAGACTGCAGCAGGGTTGGCCAGCTCCTTGCAGATTTTAAAGAGTTCGGCCGAGTTGTTAGATGCCGCAGAGACACAAGCTTGAATGTGGACTCTCTTCTTGGTGAGGACAGAGAGTCGGTATTGCCTTTGGAGCAGGCTACGGGCCCGTTTGTCAGAGGATGAACAAGAAGCCCTCCATTCCTTCTCAGCCACCCTACACTTACGTTTAAGTGTAGCTAGGTCAGACTGATACCAGGTATTGTACTTGGCTTTGGACTTCAAATGGATGCTCGTGACAGGGGCAAGAGCATCAAAAGTATTAGAAACTGAAGAGTAGAGCAGAGACAGGGCTGTGTCAGGATGTGAGACAGCCAGAGGTGGAGGAAGGGGGAGAGAAGGTGGCAGCAAATGGCTCAACTGACACACGCTTCATGGGCTGGATGTCCGAGAAGGTAGGTGGTAGTGTTGGGGTAGGCTTGGCTTGGGAAGAAGAGAGGGAGAGATGAGAGGAGAGGAGGGGGTGATCGCTCCAGAAGAGAGAAGTGGTCAGAGGGATGGAGAGGGGGAGGTTGGAGATCAAGACATTGAGTGTGTGTCCTGCAGAGTGAGTCGGGCCAGAGGGGAGGAGGGACAGGTAGAGGGAGTCACAGAGGCACGGGAGAGTACAGAGGAGGAACAAGGAGAGTCTAAATGGATATTGAGGTCACCAAGGAGGAGGAGTTGAGTGGTAGGGGCCAGGAGGGAGGAGGAGAGGTCCACCCACTCAGAGAGAAATGAGGTGATTTGACCAGGAGGCCGGTAGATGGTAGCCACAGTAAGAGACTGAGTAGGAGAGAGAGAGCCTACAGACAAGGCATTCAAAAGAGGAGTAGGTCTGAGTGGGAATGATAGAGGCATGACTCCACTCTGGAAAGATCAGGGCTACCCTCCCACCAGACCGGGAGGATCTGGGTGCAGAGAGGATCTTGTAGCCATCAGGCAGGAGAGTGTCAACGCTCGTGACAGAGCTGGCCGTGAACCATGTCTCAGTAAGACCAAGGAAATCAAGGTCTAGTTCTTCAAGGAGATAGCAGATGTCAGAGGAGTGTTTGGCAGCAGAGCGAGAGTTGAGAGTGGCAATATGTAGAAGGTTGCCAGCCTTAGAGCCCTTCTGGGGAGGGGTACATATCAGAGATATGCCCTGCGGAGGAAAAAGAGCCCTAGTAGGGGCAGAGGAGGAGAAGGAGGAGGAGAGAGAGGGCAAGGTAGCCAAGGGGGGACAGGAGGGGACAGCAGGAGATTGATGAGGCGAGGGAAGCGCCTATCAAAGATGAGGAGATTGATCTGAAGGCCTTGGACCATGAGACATTAATGATGACTTTAGAGGAGTCGAAGGAAGCTATGAGAACTTCCCAGCGAGTGCCACCATTAATGGGAGAGGAGGAGATATGACAGAGCACAGAGATCACATGAAGAGTCCATAGATCTGGCGAAGGAATGACAAAGAGTATATCGGTGTGGGTCTGTCTGGAGGAAGTATTGGAGTAGGTGTCGGCGATGTGAAAACCAGGGTTAGCGGCCAAGGTATCCTTTTTGAATTTCTTCCTACCAGACTTAGTGAGAAGGGAAGGATAGCCAATGGAGAAGCAGTTGGAAAAGATAGGAGAAACAGAAATCACCATGGGGGTGGAAGCGAGGAGAGGATGGAGAATCTGGGAGGGCTAAGGCAGGTAGGTGTGGGACAAAAGAGAGTGGTGAGGTCACTGGGCTGTCAAGTTACAGAGAAGCAACAGTATATAAGCAAAATACAGAGCATTTAGCAAAAACAGCAAGATTTTACTGTAGCAAAAAGCAAAAACAGCAAGATTTGACTTTCTACTAAAAAGCAAAAACAGCAAGATTTGACTTTCTAGCAAAAAGCAAAAACAGCAAGATTTGACTTTCCAATCAGGGATTCAGATATTAGCAAAGGGTTTTAAGAAGCACTGCACATCAGGATGACAACATGGGAGTAACAAGCAGAAGAACAGTGATAGTCAAAGGTGGCATTAGTGAGTCCAGAAGGAGGGAACTAACCCATAGTCTGGCAATGTCAAGGCAGTCCGGATGTCTTAGAAGAGTGAGGTGGTGACATCATTGTGGTTAAGGAGCAGAGAGGACCCCAAGCAGCATTCCGGAAGCGGACAGGGGACTTAGAAGTGGGCCTTTGCTGAGAGGGCCAGCTAAAGCCTACCGGTCCATGGTTGGATGGAAGAAAACACTCAGCAACCAATGGGAGTGCTGCACAGGAAGAGGTAGTTCAGCCAGCCTGCCTACACAACAAAGAAAACCATGGCGGCCATCTTTTTTCATGTGACACAAATGGCCCTCCTTCTTTTGTAAATTAAAATTCTATTTATCCATTGGTAATGACAGGTAGGCCCCTTTCCACATGGCTCTTTAATTTAACTCGAAAAACAAAAACAAAGGCCAGGCCATTTTTGTTTCAGTGTTTAAAATCTTGCTATTCATGTAAATGGGACTTCTATTTGGGGCCTTTAAATGCACCCCACAATAGGGGCATTCTCCGGCCTAGTGCATACAACAGGGCAGCTATCAATGAAGCCCCCCCCCCGTTTTAGTGGGCTAATCCCGCAGCTGGTAAGTCTGCACCTCTCTACAGCACTGAACTTGCATTCTTGCCACATTATACCCCCTTTTATTGATTTATCAAAAACTAACTCTTCCTCCCCCATCAGTCCTCATTCAGCTACTGTTGTTTTGGGTGTCCATACTCTTTTTAGTCCAGTCATATCACCCCCATCCTTTTCCCAGTTTTCCAATGGCCACTCTATTATTACACAGCCCTGTCTATCCTTATCACATGAATTTCAGAAAGCAGTGTAATGTTCTAGATCCTTAGGTGGTGTTGGTACCTAATCAGTATCATCATACGTTTTTTCATCTTTGGTTAAAGAGTTAGTATTCTAATTTTGATCTTCTACCCCATCAACATTCAGGTGCAGCCTGAGTTTTCCTCTTTTGGGTTAGTGTAAAGTTTAAACATCATCATGACCGCCCATCTTGCTCCATTGGCCGCCCCGACCATATAGGTTATACAGCCAAGCATGGACTCATGACCTCACCACAAAATCTTCGCCAACCAATACCTGCCTTGAAAAAGACCCCTGTTGGGTTGAAAAAACATGTTGGCACAAGTAACTAATAAAAGAACCTACAATTTAACCTTTACTCAAGACTCGGCTCTTAATTCTGATATGAGCCTAGATTAAGCAAAGTATCAGCGCATGGTTTGACTTTCGTTCCCCCACCCAAACCAATTTGAATTACAATTAAGACATCAGGGCCGCGCCTTTACTGAAACTACTCACTTGCTGCTGGACGCCCTAATGAACACTGTGTGAAAGTCCAGTGATCTACCATTTCCAGAGCACCCCACTTCCCCTTTCTAAAGTCTAAACAGGGTTTTGTCAATGCAGAAGGTAACAAGCATAAGGACCAATATGGGGACATTCACTCTAAATACTCTGGAAAGCCATGCTGGCACACAAGTGAAAATGCGGTTCAACCAGTTATTTGAATGCACCCCACTAAATTCATTTGTCATCTTCTCATCGAGTGTGTGTATTTCACTTATTGCTGCATTCAAAGTACCATTTGAAGCTTCCCTATTGGGCACGATGATGCAGCAACTGCTGCCAGACTTTTCTGCACACCTCTCCTTCAATAGCATTTAAAAGGTCCAAAAACTAACCCCGTTTTGAAGGGCCACTAGACAGAGTGCTGAGAACTCTTCTTTTACTGCATTGAGGCCTTTAGCTGTTGAGTTGGCGAGCTGAAGTAATTCATAGCATGTCAGCTGCAGCCATTTTGTGTTAGCCACTCCCTGTACACCAGGAAGCAACAAGGAAGTGAAAAAGTATCAGCCTTGGAGAACAGTCTGAGCTGGAATCACAGCCACATATTTGGCACTTTTCTCTGACCAGTAGTTATTTGATCGCCTTTTTCTATTCAACAGTCCTTTCACCTTGCTTTGCTGCACTCCTGTTTCCTTTTGCATGGTGTACTGCTCCTTTAACAAGGGCCTCATGTTGCTGCTGTTTCGTGGCACCACTAGGGCACAACGGTGCAGAGTGCCAATTGCACAAATTCCACTCCAATCCAGAGGAGCTGGGCGTAGGCCTTCGATCTGCATGCCTACCACAGATCTATTATGACGGCTGTCCCCTGTGTCAGTGCCACACTCATCACCTTGGCACAGTCGTTGTTAGTACACAAATGGATGGACCCACTGGACCTGAAACACAAAGAGAATCGTGTAAAGCTCCTTATGTCAACTGGTTGATGAGTTTCACCTATTCATGTTAATGCATGTACATATATTCCCCACACTGCAACTGCCTTGCCGCTTTTGTTTACTTTGACCACCACGTTTTGTTCGAATCCTACCAGCCCTTCAGCAGAGCATTGCATTATTCCCCCCTCCCATTGGCCACCGTACCACACCGCTCCTTTTATTCTCATTAAGGGTGTTGTATGATTACAGGGAATGCTATGCCCCTCTTTGTCTATGCATTGAAGTTGTTGGTGTTCACTTATTATTTTAACCCCCATTTTAGAGTCCCTTGTTATGTATTCTACTACCATCTTTTTGGTTTATTTTTCACCATGCTGTCCATCTGCTCACAATTATCACTGTATACCTTCTCCCGTTCATCCACCCGTCAGACAGAGACACTTTTGTTTTACAGAGGGACAGGTGCATAAACCACCCTTCCTCCTCATACGGTACTGCCTGTGGCAGTAAACGCTCGGGTGCCCCTGTTACGTGTCGTATGAGAGAACAAATTGTAACATTTGCAGTTTGATCATTCTCTTCCCACCGACAACATTTTATCGTACCATATGTTCCCTGATGAAATTCCCTACCCCGTTCAGTGTCATGAACAAATTCCTCTTCATTTAGTTAATTTCTTTTCCCCTTTTCACCCCCACCTTTGAAAGTAACTCACCTTTGTCTCTAAAAAAGCATAACACGAATATCAGTCCAATACTAATGCACATTAATATAACCACACACCAGAAGCCATATATATATTGTTGTCTGTTAATTAAAACACTGTTCTGCACATTGCTCTCTCTATCCTCATTAGTTGGTCGCCTATAGAACCTTATTGCTGAAAATAAAGTCAATAAAAGTTGGTGTATAATTCCCATCACGTTGTGCTCTGCCCTCTTCTCTGGGGGAGCCAGTGCTCTTGTCCCTGCACACTTTGGTGATATGGACGGATCCTCAGCGATTCTTTAGCTTAACTGACAAGGAGTTGCGTAGGCAACGGTGTGTGGTCCAGAAAATCTGCCATCTTTCCACTTCCTGATGTGGTTTATTACATATATGCGGTCTCCAGGGTAAAAAGGTGCTTCTTGTGGAAAGTCCTTTTCCTGTTCATCAGTTTGCCCAGTTCGTACTGTTGGCTTTATCTGCTGGGACATATACGTATGCGACTTTGTAAGTTATGTGAGGTACTTGTGAAATTCATCCCCCAAAACATTAGCAACAGTATTAGCATCAGAAAATGTACATGTTGGAGACATAGCTGCATGCATTTTCTGACCAGTAACATTCATGAGGAGTCAAGTGATGAGCTCCTACAGGCCAGTTGCGTAATGCAAAAAGAGCAAGAGGCAAACAATACAGCCATGATTTGCCAAGCGTTTGTGTTAGTTTAGCCAAGCGTTGTTTCAGTAGCCCATTCATTTTCTCAGCCAAACCATTTGCCTGTGGCTGGTACACAGTGCATAGTTTATGTTGTATCCCCAAAAGGGCAGTTATTTCCTTAATCAAATCATTGCAAAGTGCTGACCATAGTCAGAACAAATTTTATCTGGGATCGCCCACCTCAGGAACACCAGGAATATAGATGCTGAGTAGGTGTCATTATGTGTACATGGACTAGGCTCAAGCCAGCGTGAAAATGGACACACAACTGTAAGCATGTACCTATAACAAGTACCTTTGTCTTGCATGTCGACATAGTCGATATATAAGTGCCGGAAGGGCCCTTCAAGCCGTGGTAATATTCCTCATACCACTCTTAAAGTATGACCTCCCAAACATTTCTGACAAACCATACAATTATGTACAAATTCAGACACATATTCATACAAATTAGGCATGAACCAGTCCTCACTAATCCCTGTAGCCACATGCTCTTTTGACACGTGGGCCGGGCAGTAGAGCTGTTCCAGAGCTACATTCAACAGCTTTTCGACATTACTATTTTGCCTTTGCTTTCGTGCCACCAAATAGTCTGGTGCTTCCCCCTCTAATTCTGTTATTTGGACTACTGGGGTGATGGGGCATCTTCCTTTTGCTGTTTTCATCAATGGTGCAAGTGGTATTTTTTTCCTCCTTGCCAGGGAACAGCACATGTGATAATTCAAGCAGATATGCTGCTTCTTTCGCTGCTCTGTCTGCTTTTTCATTACTCCTGGGGGTGGGAACATTTCCAATAATTCACCCAAAAGTTCTGCGTGCTGTACAGGCGTACCATCACTTTGCCTGAATCCTCTCCTTTCCCATCTTGCCAACCCCGAATGTAAGGTGGATGTTACATACACAGAGTCAGAAAATATATTTACTGCATGCCCTTTGGACATGTTGAGCATCTCTATTAATGCCACCAATTCTGCTGCTTGTGCAGAGTAGTGTGCGGGCAGCTGTGCTTGACAAAACACCATACATGCTCCCTCCTAGTGAATGCTGGATCTGTGTGCCTCTGTCCCATATTTGGATCAATACTTGAGCTTCCATCAATGAATATCATGCCCCCCCTTCAATCACTTCCACTTTCAACAGGGGGTTATCTTCACTCCTGTTTATGTATTGCACACAATCATGTATGTAATCTCCCTCAATTGGTTCTGCAATTAATTCTGCTGGGTTTATTGTCCTGCATCCTACCACCTCTATTGCAGGATTCATCAGTATTACCTCATACCCTTATGATCTCTGAGTTGTCAATGTTGATTAGATCCTTTCTATTATAGCAAACAGTGCGTGTTCCTCATACAAAGTTACAGGGCACCGCATTGTTATTATTGATGCATTCTCAATTGCGAACGCAGAAGCAAGTGGATGTTCACCAGGAAAGTGTCCTTGCATCATGGGGTCAAGCCCTCCTTTGTAGTAGGCCAGTGGCTTGTGACACTGTCCCTTCTATTGTGTCAGCACAGCAGTCATCACTTTGCCAACTGAGTGAGAAAACAAGTTAAACATCTCTTTAAAGTTGGGTGTATCTAGTACTGGTGTGTGTGCTAGCTCATGTTTAAGTGCATCAAAATTCTCATTAATTTCTGCTGTCCACTTTATGATGGTTTTGTTTTTCTGAGCTTCTTTACGTGCTTGGAGAAGCAGGCTGGTGTATGTAGACTAATCAAAAACCCATGCCCTGCAGAAATTGCTTAAGCCCAGGAACTGTTGCATTTCTTTTACCATTTTTGGTCGGGGTGTTTTGCCTCCATTCTTTCTGGCGTTATTTTCCTCCCATCTGCTGATACAATCTACCCCAAGTAAACTACTTCCTTTGGACAGCACTGCAGTTACTCTTTGTCCGCTTTGTACCCCTTGTCAGCTAGTAATGTTACTAGTGTCACTGAGTACTTCCTGCACTCATCTTGTGTTGTGCTACACACCAAACGGTCATCCACGTATTGTATCATTGTACTTGCAACCTGTAGATTGCTGAAATCCATTTTTATTACCCTGTTAAATATGCTGGCTCCCTCACAGTACCCTTAGGGCATTCTTGTGTGTTTTAATCTGGACACATGATACGTAAATGCAGTGAGATACCTGGAGTCAGTATGCAGGGCAATAAAGAAGAAGCCATTCTTCAGATCCACTACTGTGATGTAGCGTGCCTCTGCTGGCATGCATCAAGAAATTGTTGCAGGGTTTGGAACTAGTGGGTACACTGCTTCTATAATGTTATTAAGCGAATGTAAATCCTGTATGAAACGCCACGCCCCTCCCTTTGATTATTTGATCGGATAGATTGTCTTATAACAGGGTGATGTAGATTCCTGTATTATACCTTGCTGCCATAGAGCATGCAGTATCACATATATGCCCTCATCTGCTTCTCGGGACAGGGGGTATTGCTTTACCTGTAGTATCAGTGCTCCTTCCTTTATTTTAATGTGTACTGCCTCTGCCCCTTTCAGTATGCTCACGCATGGGGTCCTTTGGTTCATAGAACCTTTGGAACTTTTTCGAAATCCTCCTGCAAGTATTTTGTTTCATTTTTCACAAATTGTGTCATTTGTGGCACTATTTCTTTAATCTGAACTGGACATAGTATGCTCAATTCAAACACTACCTCTCCCTCCTCTTCTTCTTGTGTAGTGAGCAACTCTGTATCTGCTACACCTATCACTGTCAGTGTGGGATCAATGCATAATATTGATGACCACTCCATGTTATCATCATCTGTAGCATCTAGTATAATCATGTCTTTTCTCACTATTATTTCCTCTAGGTATAGCAGTGTGTGTGTGTGTGCCTGTAGTGATGGAGGTGGGGCACCATGGTCTGAACAGGAATTAATTGGACAATCGAAACACCGTCCCATCTATTCCTGGGACCTATCCTAGCAGCACCTGCACTCCATACAAAAACACCTCCATGTGTGTGGGTATCCCTCTCAATGTGCTGGGTGCATAGTATGCTTGTAACAATACTGCCACTCTGGCTGTTTACATCCCAGGGGTGATGCACACCATCTCTTTCTCTGAAAATGAAATTGTGGCGTTCAACTTGGTTAATAAATCGTACTCCTAGTATGTTGATAGGTGTGTCCTTTGAATACAATAGTAATGCCACAATATGCTGTGTCCTTATTGTCCATGGCATATCTTTTGTGAGAGGAACTTCCAAAATTGTCCACGAAAAGCCTTGCATGTCCAGTTCTTTGTGGGATAACGGGAATCCCTTTTCCTTTATACATGATCTGGTTGCCCCAGTATCTATGAGAAAAGAAACCCTCTCTGTCCTGTTTGAACTGCTACCTCAGGCTCCTGTTTGGGGTCTTCAGTTACTGCTAGGACAGGACACACCCATACTTCCTGTGGGCACCTCTATTCGGAAAATGTGTTTGCAGAGGACGTGAATAATACATTTTTTTAAAAACACGCTTAATACCAAGGTGGTTTCTAAGTACAAACCCGGGATTCAAACCTGTGTCACTCCAAATCGTCTTACTTCCAAGACGAGCACATTGCCACTGAGCCATACCACTCAGAATGGATTTCTGCCCACCATTGTAACCCCTGTATATGGAGGCACTGCATTGTGACCCAATACTGTCACCTTCTCCTGTGTGAGAGATTGAACTGTTGCTTGATGTATCCTCACTGTACCCTGTGCTCCAGACATCACTCCTCCTGGCACTGGTACTTGTCCCTGTGTTGATACAAACTTTGTCTGTGTGGGCCGAAATTGTATTTGCTGCTGTGGGATCGTTTGCATCTGTTGAGATTTTGTGGGTGTCTACATATATGACTGTTGTTGCTGCACTCCTTCCTGCTGCCCTGTTTGTAGAATGAGTGGGCACGTTCGCGCAAAGTGACCAAAGTTGCCACACGCAAAACACTGACTTCCAAATTGAGTTTTCATATTCCTGCATACAAATCCCCTTCCCCTTGGATAATATCCCCTTCCTCTCTGGTATTGTCCCATGTTTTTTTTACTCCTCCCATATATGAGAATACAGGCCATTGTGTATTTGTAAACCCAGGCTGCTGTTGCATCTGTTGTACCCCCATTGCTGATTATTTGATGCTTGTGTATATCCTCCTTGCCTGGTTGCCATTGCTACTGGAAGCCCCCCCTTGTTGGGCGGGTGGAACAACAAGTCCCGTGTGCACTGCTCCTTCCATGCTTATTTTGGCCAGTTTATTCTGCACTCATTTGTTTTCTGCTTTTACCGCATTGTCTGCTGTCTCCTTGTCTTTTTCCTATTTCCTTTTACAATAATGCACAATTGTCACCTGTATCTCAGGCCATCCTTTTGCTTCTATCGCTACTATTTATTCTAGGGAAACCTGCACATCCGTGGGGAGCCCCCTTACTAGAATTTGATCAAATAAAGGTATTTTATAATCCCATGATTGTTTATTCTCTTGTGTGCACATTTGTTGTATTGATCGTATATATTATGCGGGGTCCTCACCTTGAACCCATATCTGACATATCTGGATACAGCTCTCTGAGAGTTTTCCACACATGTGCTCGATAATTGTTGAAGGGTGTTTCATCATGTATGTTAGAGCTCAACTTTGTTCCTGCATACCCTGCTTGTTATCAAATTTGTTCACTTCGTTCCGCCACCAATACTGCAAATAAACCCTTAATGTCCCCTATGGCCAACGGGATCCCTGCTGTCTCCTTCTCAAATAAATAGATCCACTTGCTAGCTCCCGCCATTAGTGAAGGTAAACTGTAGACCAAATTATCCCTGTCCATGGTCTGCCATGGTACGTAATGTACTTTACCATTTGGGTTCTGTGGAAGAGGCAACTGTGTTCATGCTCTGGGCTTATTCCCTCGCTGCGGTCTTTTCACTGCTGCCTTTCTAGCCTTCCTGCTTCAAAGCCTATTTCCCCAGTCTCCCGTTATCTCCTCTCTTTCCTCTTTGTCCCCTTCGTTCCTTCTCCTTCCCCTTACATTGAGTGTGTTAAATGTGTAATCCCTGCTGCCGCCGTCACTACTGTCCTTCCATGCTGATGCTGTTCGATCCACTTCTTCTGCATCTAGCTCGCCATCTTCCATGTCCTATCCCCAGTCATCAATTTTAAACTTTATGCGTCCTGCTATCAATCCCTGCTGGTCTTCCTTCTTTCCCTGCTCCTTCCCTTTTTTCTCTATCTCCATTTACACTGTTTTTGTACCTCTCTAAACATCGAGTCAAGTTGCTGTTGTGTGCTTTTCTCAATGTCTAATAAGTATTTCTTTTTCCCTTTATCATCCCGATTTCCCGAATTTGATTTGTACTCTTCCTTCTTTTTTATTAACATTCTCCTTTACTTGGGAAGCTTGCCTAGGATTTGTGTATTCTGCAGCTGGTTTTAACAGTGGGTATACTATATAGGGAGGGGGCGGAGCATTATCCTTCTCCTTGTCCCTTTTTCCCTCTCCTTTTCTTTTTTAGTTTCTTCGTATAGTTTCCAGAGACCTAAAATGTCCTGTATCCTTTAAAGCTTTGCTCCTTTATAAGTAGCTAACAGAGATGAGTACATACTGTCAATAATACTTTTATTGAATGTTCCCTCTCCATGCTATTCCTGATAAGACTTACCTACTGTGCCATACACCCGTTGAAAGTTATATTTTACTATTTTATCATGATATTGGGGTCATTTTTTACACATGTGATTAAGGGGTGCGTCCATATAATCGACGGACATTTTTCACAACCAAATCCTTTCAGATTACTCTGCCTCCCTTTCTATTCTTAACGCTAACTCCTCTTACTTATGTCTCCTGTTACCTTTACCCTGTCCTTACCCACACACACTTATTCAATTTTATTCTTACCTTTCCAACTCACTCACCCTAACTCGTTCACACTGGTCTTCTCCTCAGGCCCTGCCCATTCACACCATACATACACTGACCTTCTCTTCGGGCCTGCACCATTAATTTCAATGAATACACAAAAGGCCCTCTCCACGTGCCCATCACCTTAACAAGTATGTCCTATGTTGATGTGCTTAGGGGTCGGTTGCTCCTCCCTCCGTTCAACAACACCCTTCTCACATTCTAGACAGCTCCCCCAATATTTACATGTTAATTCAGCTCTGGACGTTCCACCACATCCACAGCCACAGTGAACTGAACAATACACTACTTGAACCTAATCGTAATAAATCCACTACTGCTTCAACACAACATCAATGCATGTGCCTTTCCTTTTCTACTTCATGCCTGTAAATAAAAATAAAAAAACGATACCAATTGCCTGCAGTAAACACAACTCCTGTATAACGAGGTCTGTCACCTACTACACAACCCTCTGCTCTAACACAGATGTGCCACTGCTCGCTCACTCCCTAATGAGTTTGATTTGATTTTGATTATTTATATCGCGCTCCAAGACAGAATCACCTGTATCCAGACGCAGATGGTAAAGGTGCTAAATTCAAAAACAGAAATTAACCTCATAATGATTCTACTTTGAGCTGCCTACTTAAACAGGTGGGTTTTTACAACCTTTCTAAATGGGTGAGTGGACCTTAAATCTAAGACTACAATGGCCAATCCCCCTCCACCTCTTGAGGGTGCGTCCTATACAGCATACAAATATTCCGTCCCTCTCCCTGTGCGTTCGTGCACCGGTACACTCATGCATCATTTCTAGGCGATTCTACACTTCTCTCCCTATCTGAGAGTTTCCTTTTAAAGGCCGGGACACCTTCTGAGCGAAGGGAGCGCTTTGACCATGAAGAACTTCCAGAACTCAGCATCTGCTGGCCTCCTCGATGTTTGAGCTCTTTGGCTTGGTCAGTAGACGCTGTCCTGCACTCCCTCTTCCAGGGGTATGGCTGGAATCCCCACGTCTGGTTGGGAAAGCCGATCAGTCTCCGTATGGGCCACCAAATATGTTCAGCGGGTTGCATCAGAACTCCCCAGTAAAAAATACAAAAGTAGTGTAAAAAGGAGTGTACACCAGGCAAGAAGTAGCGCAATTCATTCCGCGCCCAGTCGCAGCTGGGAAAGCGAAATTGAAGCAGAATGCAGAAGAGAACTGCATGAAAAGTGCTGTCAAAGATACGCCTCAAAATCAAAAGCTTGTATAAACTTATAAACTAATTAGCATCAAAACACATTGCAACATTAGGACATTCCTCCATGGGCAATTGATTGGTGGGATCCTGTCATTCCCCGATAGAGGGACATACATTATCTCGAAAATGATTGGGTCTCACAAACCTTACCACACTACCCTAGTCCACCCTTGTGACATCACAATCCAGCCCCCAATTCCTACATTGGAAGTGCCAATTTATGGAAGCATTTGGGATGATGACCAGAGGATCTTTATTCAACTGCCGCCGATCATCCCCATCCGTCTTCTCACAGGAAGGTATTAGATCATGACACTGCCAGAGCCTTGAACCACCAACAAGTTAGTGCGTTAATGCAGCATTTCAGGAACTCTTCGAACTTCTTCCCAGGCTAGGATGTGCTAAGGGGCAATTTGAGACCACAATGGGCATTTTGAAACCGTCAGCAGATCAGCTTCAAAAACTAATATGCCGAATTATAAAATGGTTGTGCATTCATTATTTTTCCACGGGATCCAGAAGCTCTGCAACTTGACCTTGAAAGTAATAAGGGCTGTTCGCTTCCTACCGTGCGATCCTGGGAATGTGTAATTTTCAATGTGCTATCAGTCTCCGTGGCTACTAAACAAGTTAATGAAATGTGAACGTGTTTCTAAACAAACATGCTTCAAAGCCTTTTCACGAGCCACATTTTAACGTTAAACCCTGTGTACTTACCTGTAACTTAACTCTATTGCCGATATGTTGTTATCTTAAAACACAAGTAATAGGGGCCTTCTCCAGACTAGTGCATATAACAGTGCGGCTAACAATGAAGCCCCCTCCCCTTTTAGTGGGCTAATCGCGCAGCTGGCAAGTTCACGCCTCTTTACCTCTTTGAACTTGCATTTTTACCACACTGTCTTGGGACATGCTGAGGCATGCACCGAGTGCTCTGATATCCCCAGTACTGGAGGTCCAGAGGGGGCATCTGTGAGTGGTGAATGATTCCTCTTCTTCCGGCAACATTAAATTTGTGCTGTGCTCTAGAACCCCCATACTGGCCCCCATAGGTTGACAGTACAGGGACTGATACAACAGGGGCATACGACCAAGGGCAGGAACTAGGAAGGGAGCAGAATAGTTGGGTAGCGGAGCAAATGCAGAAAAATCTAGGACATCCTCTGGGGCAGAAGGGGTCACTGTGGACAACACAGGGAACAGGCGGGGCTCACACCCAAAACTGGGGTCATTTCTCATTTTCCTTAATTACACGTTCTAGCTTCCTCTCTAGGGTCGTTTTTTGTTCCAGTCACTTCTTCCTTGCGAAAGACTCTGCAGGGACCAAAACATCTAGGACTCCCATTGCCTAACTGCTGAGTTCCCTTTCTCGCTTTTAGGAACCTCACACACTGCAGCTAGGCGAGGCTCATCAAAGGATCATTCTAGGGCACAGACCAGTAGGTTCTGACGCTTGGTCTGTTTATGCCCTACTGGCATCCATCTGACAATGTCTGGGGCAAGCACTGTAGCCATGAGTGCCACCGCGGAATTAGGGGAAAGGCTCACTCCCTGGTTTACAGAAGTTCCCATTCTGATAGGCAAAAAGATGTTGTATAAAAAAGTCTTGACAAATTCTAAATCACTTCAGAGCATAGGTCAGCACCACTGAGTCCCTACTATCCAAGTCTGTTATCCAGGGTTACTCTAGCGCACTCACAAATCCTAACTGGCACTCACAGATGCACACTCACAGGTGCTCAACTACGGAAGGGGTTGGATGATAAAGTGTTGCAAGACTGGGGGCACAGTAATTCTAAGCTACTGGTCCATTTCCAAAAGTACTGATTCAGGCAGGCAGTCCAGGCAGGCACTCCGCACAAGAGAGATCCAAGCAAAGAGGATTTCTAGAGGCACACTCGTGTGCTCCTAAAGAGATACACAGCTCTCACGACCAGGATACAGACAATAAAAAAAGGTAAGTGGTTGAGGTTGGGCCATCTACTACCTTTGTTCACTCCTAGTGAGTGTCTAGGAGATGAGTTTGGTACAGACTATGTTGCTCTGGCACTGTTAAACTGAATTAGGCACTTTGGTGGAGTGAGGGCTCCGGCCGCCCAGACAAGCAAAATGAAGGGTATCAAGGCACACTCCACAAAGTTATCTACAGAAGGACTTACTATTAAGATGCCACCTCACCACTCTTTGTACCCAGATTCAGGCAGGCTAGTAAATTGAACTAAGCGACATGTAGTGTGCTCTAAAAATAAGGCTCTAGGCGAACTGGTCCCTAAGGAGAGCAATTAGCCTCAGCTACCCTGGTTCACCCTCCAGTATGGGCCTAGAAGGTGAGTCTGTTACAGGGTAGGTGACCCCCCTCACCTGAGGAACTCTCAGGGTTACAACTGAACAGCAGATAAAATTAGGGGGTGAGATCTGGATGCTATGACTAGCCAGTAAAATTGTGTGTTGTAGTGTAGGTGTGCAGATCCTCCTCTGACAGTGGCAATGCAGCAGCGTCTTGCTACTGTGAGAGTGGGACCTGGGTTGACTGGATGGGCACTGTAGGCAAGGCATGGTATCAATAGTAGACAAAGACACAATGGATACACGTTTCAAAAACCTTTATTTTAGGGTTTTGGTTAGGTTGGTGGTATTCCTAACTGGCCATAACTCTAGAATGGGAGTAGTCCCGACCATTAAACAAAATACAAACAAGTCCAAGTCAGTCTAATCAAAATAAAAAGTCCTATACTAAAAAAACCTAACCTTGCCATCCTTCTCAATTAACAAATATGTTAAGGGAATATAAAAGAAAAAATAGTGTCTTAAAAGAAATGTCAGAATAGCTTAGGTAACAACCCCCTTCCCCACATTCAACAGCACCAGGTCTTGAGAGTTTCTTACAAAGGATAGGTGGATGGCACAGTTCTGTCACTCTAGCTTACTCGTGCCATCCAACAGTTTAGGCTTGGGCTTCAAGCTTTTGGCATTCTTAGGCTTTGTCCGCCTTCTCATAAACACACAGTTCTATTCTTGACTTATACTCTGCCACTATCTAATACAGGCTTCCCTCTGCCGGACCCGAGCCTGCGTCTCTTTTCTCATTCACCTTTTTACTTTATCACAGTTCAGCACAGACTTCCTTCTGCTGGGCTAGATCCTGGCTTTTTCTCTGTGGTGGTTACCTTCCCCTCTTTCCTTCACATTAACTTTCACTCTATCACAGTCCTTTGTGGGGGATTCCCCTCCCCACGTTTTGTCTTCATATCTTTGCACTGTCGAAGACTTTCGAAACTGCAAGTCTTTAACATAGACCTCTTCATGACCACTTCGACCTCTGCTTACACAAGCAACAATCTTCCTCATCTTGCAATGCTCATTGGTACTTGTAGTTTCTTATTCTCTTTACTTTGTCCTCTTGGCCTCTTTCAAAGTTCATATGCTTTGCCCTCAGCATATTCAGAGTTCATATGGCTAAAGGATCAATGAACCTACTTTTACTATATGACCACCACCTCCACTCCTAGCCTGTTCTTTCTCTTTAGGACAGTTTGCTTAAGATTTCTTTCTACGTCTTTTACGTGTTCTTTGTGAGCGCCCTGAGGCCTATTGGTTAGTGGCACTATATAAAAAATGCAGATGGATAGATAGATAGATAGATAGATAGATAGATAGATAGATAGATAGATAGATATACTTTGCTTTTCACTTATTCAACTTTCGCTCTGGATACTTTCTTGTCTTTGATTCCATTTAATACACTTCAACATAGAACATTTCATAATGTTTAACTCCGCCTCGCAGGAACACTCTGTTTATTTATATACTTTCTTCATCAATCAGCAATTGTTCTTTTATCTACGCATGTTACTTGGCTTCTCGCTTCAGCATCCTTCATGTAGCAGTCAGGGCAATTACGAACACCTCCTCTGCTCCTCTCGAACTCCATGGTTCACCTGGTAGGGTAGCGGACACTCTGAAGCATCTTGAATGTTCCTCCTTTTCACTCACTCCGTTTCAGCGTTGGAGCGCTTGCGGCCTCCCGAAAGTGTGGATTTCTCGCCTTGCTTTCTCTCATTCTTTGCCACCACTGATCAACCCCTTGTCATTCCAACTTCCAGAGCCTGGTTCACATCAGCCCCGAAAGAGCTGCTCCTTCTCGTACCCAGTCTCACTCAGAGTGTGCCTGTGTGCGCCACCTTTTATCCTGACAATGAGTGTTAACAAGTGGCAGGTGTGTATAGTTCGGATTACTTGGTTGACTCTGCCTGGTCTCATTAAAGGGACAGAGCCATTGCAAGTCAGTAGAGGTAATCTTCCTGGCCCCATTCCTCATCTTCCTCAGCTCAGTAATTT
This sequence comes from Ambystoma mexicanum, assembly GCF_040938575.1. Taxonomy (NCBI): domain Eukaryota; kingdom Metazoa; phylum Chordata; class Amphibia; order Caudata; family Ambystomatidae; genus Ambystoma; species Ambystoma mexicanum. The sequence goes on along the minus strand of NC_090929.1, from coordinate 959,814,819 downwards.
TGTAAAAAAGAGGGGAGGAATTAAAGGAGCTGTTGTTTCACATAAAATAAGCAGGGATGGGGGTTAGATGAGTTGTGGAAAAAGGGGGATACCATGCTTCACCATCAGGTGCTTCTCCCCCACTCCCTAAGGACCCTCTACTCAGGTAATACTCCCTCCCTTGCCCACCCCCAGGGTCGGCATCCAAAAGCAATGGCCTTTCCCTGGCCACCTGACTACGGGATCCACAGGGACAAGGTTGTGAAACACCCTCTGGTTTTTCACAGTACACTGGCCTACTCACAGTGTTACCACCCCCCTGAGAGACTAGGAGTCCTGCCCTCAAGCTAAAAGATGGCAATATCAGTGCGCATGACTGATGCTTCAGTTCTTACCTTACTGCTGTACCTGTATGTGGCAGCCACATACAGGTACAGCAGACCGATCTAAGGGCAGGAACTCCTCTTCTCTGGGACTAGTCTGTAGATTCAAAAAGAGGGAAAATGGACAGAGGAGAGGGGTGCAGGCCGCGGAACAGGGTTGAGTTGAGCCAGAGAAGGTTGCAGACATTAAGGTGCTCTTCAGGTGATTAGGGACAGAGGCCCGGTTCTGGATTTAAGCCACAGGTGCCTAAAAACTGCAGAAGTGGAAGGCAGGCCAAAAGGGGTAGGCCATGTGGGAGACCCCAGTCAGGGCCACAGTTTTAGACCAGGGAGTCAACCGACCCGGTGCGGGTATGTTGTGTATGCAGATGGACTGGGTGCCCCCTCTGGTAATAACAGGAAGGCTGCACTGAATAGTGGGAATATAATAAAGGCACCAAAGCCTTTGTGGAAACCAGGAGCAGATTCATTATAGGATGAGGAGTAAACTCATTGCCAGCTGATAAATCAGACACAGTGGACAAGCTAGGCAGACCCACTGGCATGAAACCCGGGGTCTGGGCAGTACCCTTGGAAGCAGGGGGGGGGACCAAAGGAGAAAGGGAAGGGTTGGAGAGGGAGTTGGAGGAGGGGCTCGTAGTGATGGTGAGGGGGAAAAAGAGAGAGAGGCACACAGAGAGATACACTGGGAAACAGAGACACAGGGGGAGAGAGAGACACACAGAGACAAAGGGAGAGAGAGACACAGTGGGGCAGACAGGCCAGGAGCCCTACGACTGGAAAAATAGAGCAGGTTGAGGAGGAAGTGAGGGGAAGGATGGAGAGGGAAGGCAAGGGTACCTGTGGAAGGGGCTTCCTGAGCCCTTTGCCCCACAATGACCACACAAACCCCAGCAACCAAAGAGGAGAGAGAGTCCCCAGTCCTTTCTCCACAGGCCTATATAGGGCTGTTGCTTCCACCCACTGCAGGACCGGCCTTGCACCCAGGCGAGTGTTTGGCTTTTGCCAGAACATGCTTTTTCTGCTCCACCCCGTCCCAGGCAAGTGTTTGTTTGGCTGTTTCCAGGATTCTGTGTGATTCCCAGGGCAGGGGAGTTGAGCCAAGAGGGGTAGTTAATTGCAAGGTCCGAGGAGATGACATTCTAGAGTGCAGGGCAGTTGGGACCACGAGGGGAGATTAATTGCTGAACTGGGGAATGGAGGAGGTTCCCAGAAAGGGTGCACGAGGTCAGGGGCTAGCTTGGTGACTTGCAAAGGGCAGGATAAATACAGGGTGTGGGAGAAGTGGAATTCCACAGCCCCTCCACCCATGATGGACACAAGTAGAATTTGTTTTGCAGGGTTCAGAGAGGCTCCATGCCAAGAAAAAGGGGAGATAGAAATGATAGGGTGGGCCGAGTGTAAGGAATAGTTGTGTGGTGATCCAGGCTGCAGCTAAGCAACAAGTGGAACTGGTTCTTGGAGGGATCATGGCTTGGGTCCACAAACCCCACCCCACACAGTGCAGGAGACAAAGAGGAAAATAAATTTGGGAAAGATAAAAATGACCCAATACTTTGGAAAATTAAGTTGTGCAATACTTTGAATACAGTGGGAAAAATAAAAGTCATGTACTAGATTTCAAATGAAACGGGACATAGAAACTTCCATTTCCTCATCCACAGATTTTGATATCATGTGATTCATCTTTTGGCTTCAATCAGCGGATAAAAGTCAAAGTGTAGCAAAGCGAAGGTCAACCCTATCATGTCCTCCTAACATAACAAATAACTTTTTTTTTTGCCTTCAAGATGAATTTGACATCAAAACCATATTTTCTGAAAATATTCAAAAATGAGTGCCTACACATGCTGTCTAATGAGTTTTGTGACATTTTAAAAATGCAATTCATTCATTCTGCATTGATTCTTTTAAGGACATGAAGAAGACTAGTATTTTTGACCCCACTGCTACGCCTGGTGAAATCTGCTTGATATCTCCCCACAATGTTCCTTGTAATGTTACTTCACTTGCACTGAATTTGGTGTTCAGTTTGGATCGACATTAATCAATTAAATCAGGAAGTAATTACCCACTCATTTTTCAACTCACCTTCTTTGTGCATAACATTTGTTTGCACCTGACATTGGCGAAGAATAATTTTATTCTTTTTTGCATTCTGTCTAAGTCTTCCCCTCATAATTGCACCAGTGAAGCACTAAACATTTTTAATAACTCAATATTAAACCCATCCAAACCTTGACATTCTTCTTTCGATATCATTGATAGAGAGCCTTCAACTCTAAATACTTCTGTCCATTCAACCCAGCCCTTGCTTTCTATTCACCATTTCTTTAGATTAGGTTTGTCAAGAAACCTATGCATTGCCGAGTCACCTGCTTAGAGCTGCTGGAATAGTGTCCACATTCAGCAATGATTTGATTCACTGATCTGATCACCATCTCCTCAAACATCTTAACACCAAAACATGACTACTTTGTTTTTGTTGTTGCCAATGGTAACTAAGCAGCCTAAAGTATTTCTGGCAAATTCCCAGAAGTCACGAATAAAGATCCTGTAAGAAAGTCTCTGCTCTCCTGGTATACTCCTTATTTAAATTAAATTTAAATTTCAATCAGCTGCATAATTTTGCCTTTGATGTAATTATCTACTTAGAGTGTTTGTTCTCACAGCCATTCAGGATGCTATCACTCGTCTTCTTTTTTTTACTTGCATACAATATTATTTTACCCCTGTGAAACAACTCAGGGAATCCCACAGCATGCCAACAAAATAGATACACTCTTTATTAATTAGAAGCTGTGAAGATATGTCTTCCATTATCATGTTTGAGAAACTTTGGACAGGTGCAAGGTAATAGTTGAATCTCCACTTTCTTGCTCTCGTGGTGCAGCTCCGACCGCAAGGAGAGTTTTTGTCACACATTAGATGCAATGATATTGTCAATAAGGACTTCCTGGACCGTGGGATGAGAGTTTTACTGATTTTGAAATTAATGACACGTGCAATGTCAAAGATGCTATGGGTGATAATTGTAACAAATGAAAAATTATAGAACTTAATGTAGTGCCTTTTTTAGACAATGGATCAGCACTAAATTAAGTTCTATGAATTTGCATTTATTACGATTATCACCCAAAACATATTTGGCATCACAAATATCTCGAGTGTGAAATACTTTAATCATCGAACCTGAAGGACAATTTTGGATATTCATGCTGAAGTATTTTCAATGCTCCTTATTCGTATATATGCCATTGATTTTACCACATTCATTAGCCTCTGCCCCGCAAGATCATCCCCAGCATTACACGACCCTATCAAACATTAATCTTAAGATTTATGTGACTCATTGGGACAGTTATCACTATTGATTTCTCACAAATTCTGCAGGGGATTTAACAAACTCAACTAGGGCACATAGTACCCTCACTAGGCCCTGGCATATAAGTGACATGCAAGCAATTTCCCACCACAGATCTATGAAACCCTCTCGCATTTTTCTGCAACAGGACCGTCTCCCATGCATACTGCTGAAGTCACGTAATATACACCAAGGCAACGTGGCATGTTCAAAGGAGGAGCATCATGCCTCATGGGAGCAAGGGCATTTTGTAACTGGTCCAAAACATAACAGTCCATTTTCTCTATGCCATTTTACCATGTTCCAGTCACTAGAGCATATTTCTTATTATATCCGTTATTATTCAAATATATAATACATTATAATAAAAAACCCTCCTGTATGATTTTTTAAGTGTATAGAGGAGGTCCCAAATATGGCCTGCACTTCAGCCACCCATTTTAAATACCAGGAACGTTCACACCGAGATATGTGACGTATGATGAGCAAATAAACCAGCAGAGAGCCGCACTAGGTCTCTGCCCAGTGCCCATCAGAAGAGCAACACCCATTGAAATGCCAATAACCAGACAACCATGGACAGTAAGGTATCTATTGAGACAACCATACCAGCAAATGACACGAAATGAAGATTGCTTAAACACTGTCACAGAAGGAACTCAAAAGGCCTTAATTGAAGATGAATGTTGACATCACGAGGGCTCGGACAGACACACAAATGAAAGAAATGGCAATCAATGAATGGCACACAGAGACAAAACGTCATGAATAAGAACATCATGAATTTAGAAGGAGAGACGATGTTGAAATATAAAGAAACTTAAACCGTAAGCAGGATAAAGATATTCAACCAGTTAACACCTGTACATATGCCTGTAACGCAAGAACGCAAGAAGCTAAGAAAACAGCAAGGTTTGCTATGCTTAGTAGGAGAATAGAGCAGCAAGCGCCAACTATATATCTACCTCAACGAAGCACATTATATAAGTGTGAGTCCACTTTATACAAAAGCAGAATTAACCCAGGTTTGCTTTAGATCTTTTTCTACGTCTTCTACGTGTTCTTTGTGAGCGCCCTGAGGCCTATGGGTTAGTGGCACTATATATAAAATGCAGATAGATGGATAGATAGACAGATAGATAGATATACTTTGCTTTTCACTTATTCATCTTTCGCTCAGGATACTTTTTTGTCTTTGATTCCCATTTAATACACTTCAACATAGAACATTTTATAATGTTTAATTCCGCCTTGCAGGACCACTCTGTTTATTTGTATACTTTCTTCATCAATCAGCAATTGTTCTTTTATCTACGCATGTTACTTGGCTTCTCGCTTCAGTGTCTTTCATGTAGCAGTCAGGGCAATTACCAACGCCTCCTCTGCTCCTCTCGAACTCCATGGTTCACCCGATAGGGTAGCGGACACTCTGAAGCATCTTGAAAGTTCCTCCTTTTCGCTCACTCCGTTTCAACATTGGAGCGCTTGCGGCCTCCCGAAAGTGTGGGATTCTCGCCTGGCTTTCTCTCGTTCTTTGCCACCACTGATCAACCCCTTGTCATTCCAACTTCCACAGCTGGTTCACATCAGCCCCGAAAGAGCTGCTCCTTCTCGTACCCAGTCTCACTCAGAGTGTGCCTGTGTGCACCACCTTTTATCCTGACAGCGAGTGTTAACAAGTGAGTGTTAACAAGTGGCAGGTGTGTTTAGTTTGGATTACGTGGTTGACTCTGCCTGGTCTCATTAAAGGGACAGAGCCATTACAAGTCAGTAGAGGTAATCTTCCTGGCCTCATTCCTCATCTTCCTCGGCTCAGTAGTTTTGTAAAAAAGAGGGGAAGAATTATGGGAGCTGTTGTTTCACATAAAATAAGCAGGGATGGGGGTTACATGGGTTGTGGAAAAAGGGGGATACCATGTCTCACCAACAGGTGCTTCTCCCCCACTCCCCAAGGACACTCTACTCAGGTAATCCTCCCTCGCTTGCCCACCCCCAGGGTCGGCATCCAAAAGCAATGGCCTTTCCCTGGCCACCTGAGTACGGGATCCACAGGGACTAGGTTGTGAAACACCCTCTGGTTTTTCACCGTACACTGGTCCACCCTCAGTGTTACCACCCCCCTCAGAGACTAGGTGTCCTGCCCTCAAGCTACAAGCTGGCAATATCAGTGCGCATGACTGATACTTCAGTTCTTACCTTACTATTGATCTGGCAGCAACATACAGGTACAGCAGGCAGCTCTAAGGGCAGGAACTCCTCTTCTCTGGGACTAGTCTGTAGATTCAAAAAGAGGGAAAATGGACAGAGGAGAGGGGTGCAGGCCGCAGAACAGGGTTCAGTTGAGCCAGAGAAGGTTGCAGACATTAGGGTGCTCTTCAGGTGATTAGGGACAGAGACCCGGTTCTGGATCTAAGCCACAGGTGCCCGAAAACTGCAAAAGTGGAAGGCAGGCCAAAAGGGGAAGGCGGTGTGGGAGACCCCAGTCAGGGCCACAGTTTTAGACCAGGGAGCCAACCTACCCGGTGGGGGTATGTTGTGTATGCAGATGGACTGTGTGCCCCCTCTGGTAAAAACAAAAAGGCTGCACTGAATAGTGGGAATATAATAAATGCACCAAAGCCTTTGTGGAAACCAGGAACAGATTTATTATAGGATGAGGAGTAAACTCATTGCCAGTTGGATAAATCAGACACAGTGGACAAGCTAGCAGACCCACTGGCATGAAACCCGGGGTATGGGCAGTACCCTTGGAAGCAGGGGGGGGACCAGGGGAGAAAGGGAAGGGGGGAGAGGGAGTTGGAGGAGGGGCTGGTAGTTATGGTGAGGGGGAAAAAGAGAGAGAGGCACACAGAGAGACACACTGGGGTACACAGACACAGGGGGAGAGAGAGGCACACAGAGACAAAGGGAGAGAGGGACACAGTGGGGCAGGCAGGCCAGGAGCCCTACTGATCGAAAAATAGAGCAGTTTGAGGAGGAAATGAGGTGAAGGATGGAGAGGGAAGGCAAGGGTACCTGTGGAAGGGGCTTCCTGAGTCCTTTGCCCCACTGTCAGCACACCACCCCCAGCAACCAAAGAGGAAAGAGAGAGAGAGTCCCCAGGCCTTTCTCCACAGGCTTATATAGGGCTGTTGCTTCCACCCACTGCAGGACCGGCTTGCACCCAGGCAAATGTATGGCTTTTGCCAGAACATGCTTTTTGTGCTCCAACCCCTCCCAGGCAAGTGTTTGTTTGGCTGTTGCCAGGATTCTGTGTGATTCCCAGGTCATGGGAGTTGAGCCAAGAGGGGTAGTTAATTGCAGGGTCTGAGGAGATGACAATATAGAGTGCAGGGCAGTTGGGACCACAAGGTGAGATCAATTGCTGAACTGGGGAATGGAAGAGGTTCCCAGAAAGGGTGCAAGAGGTCAGGGGCTAGCTTGGTGACTTGCAAAGGGCAGGGTAAATACAGGGTGTGGGAGAAGTGGCATTCCACAGCCCCCCCACCCATGATGGACATGAGTGGAACTTGTTTTGCAGGGTTCAGAGAGGCTTCATGCCAAGACAATGGGGAGATAGAAATGATAGGGTGGGCCGAGTGGAAAGAATAGTTGTATGGTGTCCCACGCTGCAGCTGAGCAACAAGTGGAACTGGTTCTTGGAGGGATCATGGCTTGGGTCCACAACCCCACCCCACACAGTTCAGGAGACAAAGAGGAAAATACATTTGGGAAAGATAAAATTGACCTAATACTTTGGAAAATTAAGTTGTGCAATACTTTGAATATAGTGGGGAAAATAAAAGTCATGTACTAGATTGCAAATGAAACGGGACATAGAAACTTCCATTTCCTCATCCACAGATTTTGATATCATGCGATTCATCTTCTGGCTTCAGTCAGTGGATAAAAGTCAAAGTGTAGCAAAGCGAAGATCAACCTTACCATGTCCTCCTAACATAACAAATAACTTTTTTGCCTTCAAGATGAATTTGACATCAAACCATATTTTCTCAGAATATTCAAAAATGAGTGCCTACACATGCTGTCTAATGAGTTTTGTGACATTTTAAAAATGCAATTCATTCATTCTGCATTGATTCTTTTAAGGACATGAAGAAGACTAGTATTTTTGACCCCACTGCTACGCCTGGTGAAATCTGCTTGATATCTCCCAACAATGTTCCTTGTAATGTTACTTCACTTGCACTGAATTTAGTGTTCAGTTTGGGATCAACATTAATCAATTAAATCAGGAAGTAATTACCCACTCATTTTTCAACTCACCTTCTTTGTGCATAACATTTGTTTGCACCTGACATTGGGTAAGATTAATTTTATTCTTTTTTTTTGCATTCTGTCTAAGTCTTCCCCTCATAATTGCACCAGTGAAGCACTAAAACATTTTAATAACTCAATATTAAACCCATCCAAACCTTGACATTCTTCTTTTGATATCATTGATAGAGTGCTTTCAACTCTAAATACTTCTGTCCGTTCAACCTAGCCCTTGCTTTCTTTTCACCATTTTTAAAAAAAATTAAGTTTGTCAAGAAACATATGCATTGCCGAGTCATCTGCTTTAGCATAGAGCTGCTGGAATAGTGTCCACATTCAGCAATGATTTGATTCACCGATCTGATCACCATCTCCTCAAACATCTTAACACCAAAACATGACTGCTTTGTTTTTGTTGTTGCCAATGGTAACTAAGCAGCCTAAAGTATTTCTTGCAAATTCCCAGAAGTCACGAATAAAGATCCTGTAAGAAAGTCTCTGCTCTCCTGGTATACTCCTTATTTATATTAAATTTAAATTTCAATCAGCTGCATAATTTTGCCTTTGATGCAATTATCTACTTAGAGTGTTCGTTCTCAGAGCCATACAGGATGCTATCACTCGTCTTCTTTTCTTTACTTGCATACAATATTATTTTACCCCTGTGAAACAACTCATTGAATCCCATAGCATGCCAACAAAATTGATACACTCTTTATTAATTAGAAGCTATGAAGATATGTCTTCCATTATCATGTTTGAGAAACTTTGGATAGGTTCAAGGTAATAGTTGAATCTCCACTTTCTTGCTCTCGTGGTGCATCTCCGACCGCAAGGAGAGTTTTTGTCACACATTAGATGCAATGATATTGTCAATAAGGACTTCCTGGACCGTGGGATGAAAGTTTTACTGATTTTGAAATTAATGACATGTGCAATGTCAAAGATGCTATGGGTGATAATTTTAACAAATGAAAAATTATAGAACTTAATGTAGTGCCTTTTTTAGACAATGGATCAGCATTAAATTAAGTTCTATGAATTTACATTTATTACAATTATCACCCATAACATATTTGGCATCGCAAATATCTCGAGTGTGAAATACTTTAGTCATCGAACCTGAAGGACAATTTTGGATATTCATGCGGAAGTATTTTCAGTGCTTCTTATTTGTATATATGCCATTGATTTTACCACATTCATTAGCCTCTGCCCCGCAAAATCATCCCCAGCATTACACGACCCTATCAAACATTATTCTTTGATTTCTGTGACTCACCATTGATTTCTCACAAATTCTGCAGGGGACTTAACAAACCCAACTAGGGCACATAGTACCTAACTAGGCCCTGGCATATAAGTGACATGCAAGCAATTTCCCACCACAGATCTCTGAAACCCTCCCGCATTTTTCTGCAACAGGACCGTCTCCCATGCATACTGCTGAAGTCACGTAATATACACCAGGGCAACGTGGCATGTTCAAAGGAGGAGCATCATGCCTCATGGGAGCGAGGGCATTTTGTAACTGGTCAAAAAACATAACAGTCCATTTTCACTATGCCATTTTACCATGTTCCAGTCACTGGAGCATATTTCTTATTATATCAGTTATTATTCAAATATATAATACATTATAATAAAAAACTGCCTGGATGATTTTTTAAGTGTGTAGAGGAGGTCCCAAATATGGCCTGCATTCCAGCCACCCATTTTGAAATACCAGGAACGTTCACACCGAGATATGTGACGTATGATGAGCAAATAAACCAGCAGAGAGTCACACTAGGTCTCTGCCCAGTGCCCATCAGAAGAGCAACACACATTGAAATGCCAATAACCAGACAACCATGGACAGTAAGGTATCCATTGAGACAACCATACCAGCAAATGACACAAAATGAAGATTGCTTAAACACTGTCCCAGAAGGAACTGAAAAGGCCTTAATTGAAGACGAATGGTGACATCACGAGGGCCCGTCCAGACTCACAAATGAAAGAAACGACAATCAATGAATGGCACACAGAGACAAAACGTCATGAATAAGAACATTATGAATTTAGAAGGAGAGACGATGTTGAAATATAAAGAAACTTATACCGTAAGCAGGATAAAGATATTCAACCAGTTAACGCCTGTACATATGCTTGTAACACAATAACGCAAGAAGCTAAGGAAATAGCAAGACTTGCTATGCTTAGTAGGAGAATAGAGTGGGAAGCACCAACTATATATCTACCTCAATGAAGCACATTATATAAGTGTGAGCCCACTTTATACAAAAGCCGAATTAACCCAGGTTACTAAGGGGCAAAGAGGACAGAACTCATATTCCAGCTAAGACAAGAAAAGAGACGGCGGAATCAAAACTCAGCAAGGAGCAGGCCGTGCCTAGGAAATTGAGGTCAAACCAAGAAGGGGAGGCGGGCAGTAACTTCGGAGGAACGAAACATAAGAGCAGAGCAGCCTGCCCAATGAAGGTCAAGATAAGGAGGCCCTGGCAGGTGGCAGGCCGAAAGGAGAATTAAATGCACAAATAAGAAAGAAAACAAAGCAGATTCACAGTGTGCTAGCACGCAACCTGCTAAGCGCGAAGAGGTACCAACGTCTGATGTCACCCAAAACCAGAAGATACCATAACTTTTCCTGACAAGAAGCTACAGTTTCGAAGCCGACCACAGCCAACTAATTGACACATAGCAATAAAGTACTGATTGATGGAAGGGAGGCTGGGTGAATCTTGGGGCATCCTGTATCTGGGTGTCCATTCTGCATGATGCTAATTAAAATGGAGATTCATGCTTGGGGTTGTAGCCAACCCAATCAACAATGGACCAAATAATCTAGGGTCCTGTAGATAGTGGAACCAATGGGACGTCGTACTTTTAGTGACGTCTACATGAGTAATGTTAGAGGGAAGGGGGCGTAGACGCCCTCCTGATAAGAGTTAACCAATCCTCACACTCCATTACCTTATACAGATATAGCACCTATACATAAGTTACCTTTTCCAATCAATAGAATTGCATGACAAATTTATGAGTGTTACACGTCAATTGATGACGAATTTTGGGTATAACAGTTACTGTTTGAATGAAGATTGTGGGAGTTGAAGCGAGATGGGCGATCGCACCACTGCTGATTTCCAATGTTTCCCTGTTTTTAGTGCTTGTAATTAAACGGATTCCCCATTTCCAAACCATTGAGTTGTCCTTATTAATTGGTGTTGGAGTAAGAAATCCTGCACCCCTTCCACCTCAAGGTGCAGCTATCTTGTCTTAAAGCTACTCGAGGGCGAGCTCTGACTCTATGGGCCGGTAAGGGGTCACTCTCCCTCCCGTACACTTGGTAGCAGAGGATGATTGAAACCATCGATTATTGATTATTTATTAATATAAGACACCTATTGACCGCTGACACGAAGTAACTCTGGGTCTTCGGCAATATCAAAAGTCCTTCGCCATTCGGCTGAGTAGACTGTGAGGCTCCCTGTGGACAGTGGTAGTGTAACTAACCCAATACTGCAGTTGGGCCTGAAGGGACCCGTTTTAAAAACTCATCCCTTCCCATTCCTACGAGCAGCTAATCGGACGAAAAACTTGAAGGAGGCGGTGATCCTGAGAGGCTAGAGACGAACGGTACGAAAGGTTCATGAAAGAAAAAATGGAGTGCTTTGGCAAATGACGCGTGCCTTAGAACAAGTAAAGGAAAAAGGTAATGGAGGGAGGAGGAAAAACAAAATAGTCAGAAGTAGAGAAGACTGTATATATATATAAGGGGATAATGACCCGAAAATAATTGAGAGAATAAAGAATACCGGGGTGGACACCCGAGAGAATAGAGAATACCGGGGCAGACACCCAAGAAAAGAGAGAGGATACCGGGGCAGACACCCGAGAAGAGAGAGGATACCAGGGTGGACACCTGAGAAGTGAGAGGATACGCCTTATTCCCGCGCTTTAATATAGCGGTCAGAAGAAACGTGAACCTAGAGCCCCACATAATGGGGAACAACTGTTACGCTCACCTGGTGTCCATGGGGGCGTCAATCTGAACTGGGCTGTTGTTACCTCTTCCAGCGACACACGGGGCGCCGAAATGATGGACTGGACCGGACCACCCAGCTTAGCTTGTTTTGCCCGTATGAATATTCTTCTGTAATGGAGAAAGGGATTTAGCCACCTGCGGGGACTGGGCGCCAACCCTTCCTTGCCCCACTCCTGCGATCTCTTCCCACAAATTACTTCCGAACTCTTGCTATGTTCTTACCTGATAGTTTGGAAAGATGAGCTCTCCATCCTGCCTCGAGCACAGGGGCGCGTAGATGACCAGTTACTTCACTGGTGTGGGATGTTGGAGAGTTGCAGAACGGTATTGACTCCGTAAGGAAATAGTTTGAAAAAGAGTTCAAAAACGTCTGGCCTTCACTCTGTCCAAATTCCCTAGGTTGCCTTAATAGTTCTTGAGAAGAGTTCCAAGTGGCAACCAGTAGGATGCAGGTACGTTTTTATGGATTCTGTTCAGTTCGATAATGAGGACCTGGTCTAACCTGTGACCTTTTCCTTTTGCAGGCGCTGAAAAGGTGGAGGTTCCGGTGATTGCGGCCTCAGGCAGTAACCAGGTAAGTCTGTAGCGGAATTCGGTTTCCCCCACTTGCGCTTTTGTTTTGCTTTTGTTACCCCTTTGGGGCCGGGGTACGGCGGAGAAGCTGTGGAGGCCGCGCCGACCCGAGATGAGGTAAGTACCCCCTGTGGTATCAGGTAAGTCCTGGGGATTGCTTTTATTGTCTGGGAATGCTCCCTTGATCACCTTATTGTCTTTATTTCCACAGGTGTTGGAGAGCGGCCGCTGGATGCTGAAAAGCGCGATGGAATGCGGAGGATTGCTTCAGGTGAGTTCCCGTGCGGTGCTGCAGGATGCGAAGCGGCGCGCGTCTGATGATTTCTTCCTTCTAGGTCAGAGCCAAGAAGATTCAAGATTCAGGTAAGGATTGCAGGTAAAAACTCCGGTTCTAACCTTCCCTCTGCTTTCTTTCAGGTTTTCAGGAGCTCCGGCATCCAGGCGGGCGTGGCTGAAGACTGGAAGCGGCTGCAGGCACGGTGAGCGTCACGCTGCAGGTGCAGAATAACGCGAAGCATGGGTTGCTGTCAGGGTGTGGTTTAAATAGCCTTGGAAGTAGTTCCAGGTAAGTATCCTTCCGCGGCCCCACCCGAGTAATAATAAAAATAGTTCCTAGGGAAAAATAGTGCCTCCTAGGCCTCATTTGACTTCTGGTCACTGGCAGCATGGTCTGCCTCAGGTAAGTTAGCAGCATGGTCTGCTTCAGGTAAGTCCTTGACCATGAGCCTGGCGCCCATGGCGCCAGGACTGATTCTGAATTTATGAGCCTGGCGCCATCGGCGCCAGGACTGCACCCAAATAGCCCCTAATTGGGGTTCATGGGCTTGCATTAAATGGCATGATGCCTGCTTCTGGGGTAGCTGGGCCAAACCTGGTTTCCCGGGGGCAGGCATCGTGACAACAACTAGGCCACCACCACGGTTAAATACGTCATGAACGGGGTTCGTTTAAACTCGATGTAGGGGTAATGATTAGAGGCAGAGATATTTGTGTCCAGCTGATGTCTGTCTAGTATGTTAAGTGTTTGTCCTATATGTTTTATGTGGCATTATTTGTGAAAGTGTTATTACAGAAATCCTGGTTGAAAAGTATTGAGTAATGCAATAGTTAAGATTGAATTGTACCTGAACTAATTGTTTTTGAGCAAAGTGGTGATATATGAGATTTTAATTGGCGGAAAATTTGGTTTGTAGCTTGCGGTGTTTGGTGCTCGCTCATATTGTACGATGTGTTGACAAAGTGTTGTATAAGGAAAGAAAACAAGCATTAACATGGAAGGCGTAACTCCATTAGCACACTTATGCAAACAGTTGCCGAAACACGCACCCAAGCTAAAGAAGTATAGCACCGAGTGGGTTAAAGGAACTGCCCTCACAATGTTTATGCCATGGCCACAAAATGGGTCTTTATCCAAAGCCGTCTTACAACAAATGACGACATGTTTGCATGCCACATATACAGGCAAAAAGCTAGAGAAACATCTTGCTGTTCTAGAACTGTGGAAGATGTTTGAACAAGCAAAGGAGGAAGAGCCACTAGCAGATTGGATACTTAATTTATGCACAGAGGGGGGTGAGACGCCCACCGCACCACCTGCCCCGCCTGAAATAGAAACCAAAGAGAGTAAGACTGAGGGACTCTACCCATTAAGAGAGCTTAAAGCAGCCACAGGGTACAGCAACCCCGCATATGAGACACCTACATGTAGTAGTGATGAAAATCAAGGGAAGGATAAGGACAAGAATCTTACCTCTGCCGTCCCAAGGGACAAGGGGAGACACGATGATGAAAGAAAGGATCAGGCACAGACAAGTGCATCTCTCGACAAAGAGAGAGAGGGTAAGAAGCAGAAGGAAAGTGAAGACAGAAACGATGAGATAGCATTAGCAAAGGGTGAATGGATGGGAGGACAAATCTTATTGAAACTTGATGGGAAAGGAAGTGATGACGTGAGACCTAGATAGATGCTAGAAGAGGCACAGAGAAGGGAGAAGGAGAAGGAGTTAAGGGACGAAAAGACAAGAAGGAGAGATAGGCTAAGGCAGGAGCAGTTATATCGCGAAGAGCAAGAAAAACAGCTTGATCGCAAAACGAGAGCAGCCTATGATCAAGACAGACAGAAACAGCAAAGGTTGGAAGAGGAGCAAAGGGTATGTGAAAAAAGGATAAGGAGACGAAGAGATGAGGAAATTCGAAGGGCAGGTGAACGTAGAAATGAAAAGAGAAGGGAAGAAGATAGGGTCAGAGAAGAGGTGAGGAAGCGTGAAGAAGTTAATGATGATATTGAATGTAAGCAGAGACAGAGGGCACGCGATCTCGAATATTTGGAAAGGGAAGTTAAAAAACCCTGATCCAGTTGTAGACTGGGAAGACGTTGAAGAATTCGTTCCTGCGTACGATTCAGTACCAGGCACATCCAAGGCAAATATTGAAGATGACTTCTACACCAGAAGCATCGGGTAAACGATCGATAAAATATATGACGAAATGGGGCTAGAGCGATTACCCCAAGGGGAGGGAGAGGACAAGTGCCTAGAGAGCACTCAGCTGTATGACACAGAGGATGTCACCAGAAGTAGTGGGAGTAGGAAACTGTCACTGGATAGGTTAGAAATCAGTAGAAAGATGAGGACACAACGAGTTGCATGAATTGGGTACAACCAATGTCCAACTCCGAAGAGGAGGAGCGTGAGATAGATGCAGAAGGGAGACAGTGTGAAAACCGACACACAAGGGAAAGAGGGGTTCAATGGTCAGAAGCTAGCGAGTCCGCACCGAGGACATCAGAATCTGACCGGCATGAAGGAACACCCCATGGTCAGAGGGGGGTGTTGTCACCAGCCTATGTAGACAGATTCAGGACATTGCCAGGTAGACAGTGACGCACAAATATTGCCCCTGCGATAGACAGGAGAGCTATGAGGGAAGAAAAAGAGGACTGTGCATTCCAATTTCCGCTACTAGAGAAAGGGGGAGCAAGACCACAATATATTCCATGGCCACACATGGATCGAGAAAACCTAAAAAACAAGCTTCCAATGCTGACATCGGGAGCCGTAAAATGGATACAGGAGTTAGAAAAAATGACAGGAGGAAACACGTTAGCAGTAGGGGACATTAAGGGTCTCCTGATCACCATACTTGGTGAGAGAGCAGACGATGTGTGGACACAGGCAGGCTACCCTGGTGTAACCACAATTAACACTGCGCATGACGGAGCGCCATTTAACAACTGCAGAGCGGCAGTATGGAAAGTTTTACGAGTGCTTTACCCAGACACTTCCGATATGGAAGCTACAATGACTCAAAAAATGAAGAAGTTAGAAGATCCGTTAATTTATATCCAGAATTTCCAAGACGTGTGGGTGCTCGAAACGCATGAATCTTGGACGAAGTCAATACCTGTGTTTTACCACATATTGTGCCAAGGGCTGCCAGAATCAGTGCAGAAAGAGCTCAAGAAATTGGTAGGAGTTGAGGCTAAACCTTGGGCTGAAATACAGTTGACCATCGCACATTACTGTAGACTGTTGCAAGAAAAGAATCGGAAAAAAGAGGCGACTCAAAAGGGTGAGAAAGCGAAGCTGGTGCAAAAGAAATGATCAAAGTATGCTCTTGAAGGAGCCATGCTAACTAACACAACTGAACAGAATATGCAACAGGTGGCCAACCCACAACAGAATAACCAGGGTAATGCAGGGTTTTACCCGAGGGGAAGACGTTTTATAGGAAGGGGATGGCAGAGCAAGCAGGGAGGTTTCCAGAATAATCAAGGAGGTTTTCAAAATGTGCAGAATGTTAGTCTTGATATGTCAAATGGACAGATAATCTGACCACCACCAGTATGTTGGGTGTGTGGAATAACAGGGCATTTGACGCGCACGTGCAGAAGTATAGGCATGTTACAGAATGGCCAAGGAATGGGGGCAGGCGCGGCAAATTCACCTGCAACCTCACAACAGGACGTTGCACAGACTCACACAGTGCAACAGCAAGCGCCAGGAGTGCAGCAAGGTGCGCAACAAAGGGTGCAACCACAGAACATGGGGAATTTTTCACAAGGACAATCCCAACAAATACTCTTGCACGTGTCACACACGATGAGTACAGGGCAGGTCCAGAATTTTGGAAGGGGAAGCAACACTGGAAATGGGGAAAATTCACAAGTGCACAATGGGCCAAACTTATATATAAACTAGGACAGCTCACAGGGAACCCTGATGTGCTCTATCCTATCAGTGACACCAGACCCTCATAGGGAACCTAGGGTGGATGTTGTTATAGGGGGTAAAGAATATTCCTTCCTAGTGGACACGGGTGCAACACGCTCGTGCATACGTGAAGGCAAATTTTCCTTGTCTGGCGAGGCCATAGATACTCAGAGTTTTACAGGAGCTCACAGTCAAGTTCCTTTTACAGACGCTCTCCCAGTCTCCATAGGAGAGTGCAAAATGAATGAAGCTTTATTGTATTCACGTCAGACCCCAGTAAACATTTTGGGTCGAGACTTAATGACAAAATTGAACATGACGATTTCATTCACGGAGGAAGGTATAGTATGCTCCACTCCAGGAATGCATTACTCAAATGTATGCGAAATGATTAGAGCATACGCAGGACATATAGCCATGAGGGCCATACCATTGGAGCCAGAAATGTTCGCATATGGCATGCGTGTGGTTATGGCAGATAGAACCATGAGAACCCCTGATGAGTTTTTATTCAGACCAAGACTACATGTGCATGAGGAGGAGGGACAAGTGTTTCCCTTGATGATGCACACAGCTGCAGTGCGAGGGAAAGTAGCATTGGTTGACGGATCCGATGATGAAGGCAGACAATGGTGCTCGATCATCGCCATCGAAGAAGGGTATCGAGTAACTGACGTCACCGATAATGATCTGTTTGATGAACAATCAGATATGGAAGAGACAAGGGTGGAAGTGAGTCTCGTATTTTGGGTAAAAGTGATCAAAAGAGAAGTGCCTCAGAGAATGATGTTGGCACTGAAATGCCTGGAATATTTTGATGAGGATATAGCTAAAGTACCTGTCTCAGTGTGGACTACAGGACCCTATGACATAGGCCTCTTGAAGGGTGTGGGAGAAGTGAAAATTAAACTGAAGCCAGGAGCAATTCTGCCAAGAGTCCGACAATATCCCATGTCCAGAGAGGCAGACGAAGGGATTTGTAAGACAATCTCTGCATTGATGGACCAGGGCATCTTAGTGACGTCAGAGTCGCCATGTAATACCGCAGTTAATCCTGTCAAGAAATCAAAGGGGGGGGGGTCTTGGCGTTTAATCCAAGATTTAAGGCCAATAAACGATATTGTTGAAGCCGAGTTCCCTTTAGTCCCTAATCCATCTACAATTCTATGTAATATACCCGTCGAGGCAAAATATTTCACGGTGATTGGCTTGAAAAATGCCTTTTTCTCAATCCCGTTGCACCGGGACTCACAAGATCTGACGACATTCACATTCAGACAAATGCGTCTGAAAAGCATGAGTCTGCCACAGGGATACTGTGAGTCCCCATCCATTTTCAACAGAGTCCTGCAGATGGACCTGAGCAATATTGCATTAGAAAGTGTCGTCTTGCAGTACGTGGATGACATCCTAATCTGCAGTACTACAGAAGAGCAATGCAGGCACAATTCTGTTCAGCTATTGACTATACTGGCTGAAAAAGGTTATAAGGTTGACAAGGAAAAATTACAATATTGTCAACAGGAAGTGCTGTACATAGGCCAGCTAATCTCTCATGAAGGGAAGAAGGTGACCCAGAAAGGGCTGAAGCAATATTGAACACGGCTAAGCCACACACAATAAAACAAATGCAGAGCTTTCTAGGCCTGTGCAACTACGTTATGGCATGGGTTTTCGATTACAGCTCGTATACTAAGCCTTTACTTCAATCCCTAAAGAAGGCCCAGGTGACAAAGGAAAAGATTGAATGGTCTGAGGCAATGGAGAAAGGGTTTGCTGAACTCAAGAGAGTGATTTGTATGGCTTCAGTTCTCGGAATTCCCAATTATGCGGAGGAATTTTACCTGTTTTCACATACAGATGGCAGCATTATGACGGCAGTGCTTGCCCAAAGAACGTCACTGGGGTACAAGACCTTAGCATATTACAGTGGGAACCTGGACCCAGTTATGCAAGGTCACTTCCCATGAAAACAGAGTTTAGCTGCCGCAGCGTTCGCCATAGAGAAAGTGACAACCATTGTAATCGGATGTTCCAAGACGTTATACGTCTAGCACTCATTATTTGTCATCTTAGAGAAACCAAAGGGCACATTGACATCGCAGAGAGCTTCTGCTTATGAAGTGATCATATCAAATCCATCGATTAAAATAGTCTGATGTAAGATAGTGAACCCAGCTATGTTTATAGCAGAACCAGTCACTGAAGGAGAGCCGATACATGACTGCACGAACTATGAAGAATTCTATGATGAAATCCCCAGTGTGAAAGAAAATGCCTTGGCAGGAGGAGAGATCATCTTTATTGACGGGTCCTCGAGAATCAAACAAAGTGATGGGCAAAGATACACAGGCATTGCTGTGATATAACACACAGCAAGTGGAGAGTTTCGAGTACTTCTTAGCGCACTAATGCCATCTCATTACTCAGCACAGGCCGCAAAATTATTGGCGTTGATACTCGCCATTGAGAATCACTCGGACCAGGAAGTAACGGTGTACAGTGACTCCGCCTATGTGACGTCAACAGTGCACGCAGGATTAGCACGCTGGTAAAGGAGGGGCTACCTCCGAGCTGACGGCATGCCAGTGCAGCATGCAGCCTTATTGGACAGGTTGATAAAAGCACTAGAGCTCCCAGTGGGCATAGCGGTCGTGAAATGCTCCGCCCACACCAAAGGGGCAGACACGGAAGCTAAACGTATGGCCTTCAAAAGTGAGACGGTCATGGAAGTGGAAGTGGCGTGCACCCATGAAAGGATGATGATAGCACGAACCACACCAGAATCCTATAGTAATCTTGGGCAAACACAATTGATGGAACTCCAAGGGGAGGCACCACAGGAACAGAAAAACCTGTGGAGACATCGAGGGTGTTCTTTAAACCCCTCTGACAGCTTGTGGTGACAAGACAACACTGGTAAACCAGTAATGCCTCTAGCCTACTAAAAATAACGCTAGAGAAATTCCATTACCCGACACACATGTCAAAAGAGAATCTGGCAGCAATGCTCGCAGAAGACTGGTTTATACTGAATTTAGCTGAGCATGTTGCATTCTTTATGGTGAGCTGCATAATATGCCAGCAATTCACCACTGGGCACACATTAAAAGTAATGAGAGGAGTCATCCCCAAGCCAAATGGGCCCTTTCAGCACTTGCATGTCGACTACGTCGATATGATTCAAATATGAAACGGGAACAGGTACTTAATTGTCGTGGTGTGTCCATTCTCTAGATGGATAGAAGCAGGTCCATGTACACACCCAAACTCTACCTGTACGGCCACATTTCTAGTGAGAGGAGTGTTCCCTAGGTGGGGGGTGTGTGAAGTAATGAGATCAGATAATGGGGCTCATTTTGTAAATGCAGTTTTTGAGCGGATCAGCTTGCTGCTTGGTATAAAGCACAAGTTCTCATCAGCGTATCATCCAGAAGGTAATGGGATTTTGTGAGAGGCTCAACGGCTTGTTAAAAGAAAGGATAGCCAAGTTGAAGCTCACTCTAAAGAGGGGATGGTTGCACTGCCTTCCTCTGGCATTGTATGCTCTTCGGAACCAACCCAGCTCCGACCATCATCTTACGCCACACGAGATAGTCACAGGAAGAAGAATGTGCACTCCTCTGACACCCCGAGATAGAGCTAGGTGTGATGCCCAGTCAACCAGGGAGATTCTGGGAACTGAGATGCAAAACTATCTGAACTGTATGACGGCTTGCCTTACTGTAATTTCAGACCAGCTTCAGTGACAACGAACAGGGTGTGAGGCAGCGCAGGACACAGAAAAAGACAACACAGCAGTCACTGTCTACATGTTCCACTTGTCTTCCCTGGAGATAATGTTCTAATAAGAAACGTCACAAGGAAAAGGTGGGATGAGCCAAGATTCAACGGACCGTTCACTGTTGAAGACATTACTCCATCCGCAGTCAAGTTACAAGGGAGAAGAGCGTGGATCTTCCTGGGTGATATCAAGCCATATATCGGAGGAATCCCCCTGCCTGCACCCCACCGCAAAGAAACTACAGACAACGGGGAAGAACCACAGCATGTGCAGACAAGATCCATTACGAGGAAGAAGGACGCATGAGCAGCAAAGCAAAGACAAAGAACCCTTTTGCAAGTTGTGGCTTAACTTGGACATTTCCTAAAGGAGATAAGGACATAAAAAACAGACACTCTGTGCATCCTAGTTGCAGGGTGAAGAAGATAATTGCACACAGAAGCCACAACATGTCGGTTGACACAAACGTTTGAACCGAGTCTCACCTAAGCCTGGATGAAGTAAAAAACTAGAAGAAAACTTTGATCAAGGAAATTTCCATTGGAAAAAAACACAGCATCCTGATTCATCCAGCGCTAAGACTTTGTTTGGCAGCACTTATGGTGTCCCACAGTAGAGACATCACAAAGGTCGTGGTTACATACTTCCACTGAGTACTAATATCATACCCGTCACTGGTAGGGAGGCTCACAAGTGTCACAGACTTTCTTCAAGATGCTGACAACGAAAAAATAATCAGACAACTGCTGACTGTCATCGCAGAAGCACTCATTGTACTCCCGGAGTACGGTGAGAAGGACACAAATGCTTCCACCACAGGCGATACTAGATGAACTCATCAATGCACTTTTCTTTCGTATAATCAAAGAGTGCCCATCAATTGTCGGCAGAATAATGGACACAGTGACCTTTCTTCGAGATCCAGCAAACACTGAACATATGAGTCAGTTATTGAACAAAATAAGTATCTTAGTCGCACTCCACGCGATCGGACAGTGTAAACATTGTTCACGTCAAGGAAAGAACATATAATCCTGAATCCCAACAAAGACAGGACGAATGTCTCTATCACCAGAAGACAGCAGATATGTATACCATGTCTTCCTTCACCTCATTGCGAACTTTCCAGAGCTATTGGGCAGACCAACCAATGTTGACGTATGTATATTTCTCTGCGATCCAGTAAAGAGTACTCTTTCATGCCATTGTAGCCCAAATTAAAAATTCCAATATCCATTGAATCCTGAGAAGATCCTGAAGAAACTTTCCGCCGAGGGACAGATCGAGGGAGCAGAGCTAAGAACTTTATTTGTTATATTGTTGTTATTTTTCTCCTATATTTCTTCACACTGACCAGCGTCCAACATATCTGCAGGACTGAAACAGATTAAAGGAGTGAACCGAGAACTTGTACACTTTGAACTTGCACAGAGGTGTCTCATCGATGTGTTATTGTAATATATTTTTCCCATAGTTTAGCAAAGGAACTGTATCCTGTATTAAAAGACAATTACCTCCCGCAAGAGGGGGGACACTTGTGAAGCACTTGACACTTTCGATACAAAACTGTTCGAAGTACGATACTGGGTGGGGGAACAATAACATTTGACATTTGGTAAATAATCAAGATGGGGGCTCGGAACAGTAACCTGGTCCTCCTACAAACAGAGAGGCACACCCGCTGCTCAGGAAGAAAATGCTAGTGCCTTACATATCGAACTATAATGTACTTATGCATTGTGTTTATCATTATTTTACTGTCATTAACGATCAGAACTGCATTTTTCATTGGTGCACGAAGCGTTCCTATTTAAATGCACCCATCTGATGATGTACTCATGAAACCCACAAGGGCACCCAGACCTTATATAGTCATTTCAGTCCCTAGGAGATCTGATGGTAAAATAAATAAACTCAAAATTAATGTGATTAACAGTGATACACACACACTTGTGAGTATGAATGAGCAGGAAAGCCGGAGACAGGGTCGGCATGAAATGAATTAAGAAAACACACACACACACACACGAAAGCAACACAAAAGACGAGACTGCATACCGAAAGAATGCACACAAGAGATAGTGAGAAGAAACAAAAGGAATTAAGAATAGAGCCAACAGAAGCAGCCCTGTCAGAAGCTCTAAAGAAAACAGAAGTGGCCGCAGAAGGACTCTCTGCAAGGACACACATGTTAGCAGACCCTCTATTCCCACACCTGACCGGAGCTAGAAAACGACAAGAGGAACTGAAGAACAGAATGACAGAGGCTGTATTACCCAGCACGCATAGTCTGACACAAAGGACAAGTACCAAGCCTACAATACAATCATATATCAGACCAGTGTTAGGCTGGTTGGCATGGGCACTTGCACGCAGCAGAGAAAAAATGTGCGAAGACCAGGAAAGAGCTGCCAGATTCTTGTCCACTCAAATGGCGCAGATGAAGAAGCCTGCACCATGGACCAAAACGCCTGAGACCTTCCCGCAACGAAAAGCCATACGGATGCTTTCAGGGATGTAGTTATAGCAAACTACAGGAAGACATTAAGAATCAAGAGAAGCATACATGAAGATAATAATGAACTCAATGACTACCTGGACAGCACGGCACATCTAGGGAATAACATTTGGTACCAGCACATGAAGGAAGTTGGAAGATGATATTCAGAAGGAGAATGCTTCGTTTGTGCACTTCTACCGTACAGCATGGGGAAATCCAAGATCTTCGTGGCTGTAGAAATTGATGTCCCGACAGCACATTGTTTGTCACATGCAGCAATGTGCAACACCAGAGGCCAGTTCGTGGGGAAGGATGTCTCATTGATATGGGCAACCTAGACAGATTACCCCGATGAAGATGATTATATACAGGGCATTAACACAAGAAACGGAGCCCATACTAGGAACCATGTGATCAGGTATGAGAAGCCTGGAGTTAAAGGAGCAGCAATCAGATGGGAAGTGAACCCAAAGCTAAATGTCCACGGAAAAACTCCAGAAGAGGCTAAAAACTGGAAGAACAGAGGCCAAATGCAGATTTGGGGAACAGTGCTCTCACCAAATGGGTGGGAAGAAGGAGTGGTGATCTGCCGAGCATGGGTGGTCCTTGGAGCCTATAAGGAAGCAATAGAGAACGCACAGAGACTGTGCAAAACTTTATGGCCGAAACTCAAAATATTACTGACATGGGTCCAAGATAGAGGAGGACCCCTGCAGATAGTGCCACTGGAAAGCCCGAAATTGTGTTTCAGGAACAATGGCACAAGGAAGATGGGAGAGAACCAGAACTGCAGACACATTTTTGAAGCTCCAGAAATGACTCATGGAACTGCAGTGATTATGGATCATTATTGGGCGTGCGGATCAAAGGCATACATCAGACTGCCGAAAAACTGGGGAGACATATGCACGATAATGAATGACCACATTCCAGCACTAGTGATCCCGAGAGGTGACCTGAATATTGACAGTTTCCCGAAAGCAGATGCTCACCTGAGGAAGAAGAGATCTGTGGAACCGACAACTAGAGTAAAGATAGAAAACTATTTCGCTGCCAAATCAGAAGAAGCATTTCATACAATCCCATATGAACACAGGCTGTTCAGCCTCACCTCATCAGTGTTCGTGACAATCCTCATGCCAAGATTCCAAGTTGGAGCAAATACTAAATGGTTGCAGATAACCAGATGCAAGTTACTGCAAACCATTAACTCAACAATAAAACGATTCAACGCAATCAAGGAAGGGTTAAGAGCAATCCGACTGATGACTCTCCAGAACAGATATGTACTTGACATGATCACAGCTATGGATGGAGGAGGTTGTGCAAAAATCGGAGAATCATGTTGCACATTTATACCTTCTCACGATGAGGAAAATTGAACTTTAACAGAAGCCATAGGTTTGCTGACAAACCTACAGAAGCAGATGATCAATGCTACTGACGAAGTTGATGATGACAGCTGGTTTGGATCACTATTCTCGTGGGTCCCACAATGGATGGCAGACATATTCAAGTTTCTGGGAGCCCTGCTATTGATGATACTACTAGGATGTTGTGTTATCAAGATAATAATCTCGCAATGCCAGAAAACTGCACAGAAAGCCATAGGAATGAAGATCATGATTGATGTAAAACCAGGATGGATGCCCAGAGATCTAACTGATGACGAAATAAGAGACTTTGTGAAGGCAAGCGAGCATGCGCCAGAAGGTACGAAGTTCTTGTACCCCAGGAAACACAGAAATTATGAAGGAAAATGGATTTATTGTAGCCCAAATGGACAATGCCAACTAATGACATGAAACAAGGATGAACATGTAAAAGACAGCGGGAAGCCTGAAAGGAGTGATAAAAATATGGACTCCAAAGATGCACTCCTTAACGCCGTCATTTACAAACCTGGAAGATAAAGAAGAAATGGACACAGAAGAACCAAGTAAGACGAATCCAAAGGAGGAAGCGGAAGTGGTTGATAAACCGACCAGAGGGGGGAGTGTAGAGGAGGTCCCAAATATGGCCTGCACTCCAGCCACCCATTTTGAAATACCAGGAATGTTCACACTGAGATATTTGACGTATGATGAGCAAATAAACCAGCAGAGAGCCGCACTAGGTCTCTGCCCAGTGCCCATCAGAAGAGCAACACCCATTGAAATGCCAATAACAAGACAACCATGGACAGTAAGTTATCCATTGAGACAACCATACCAGCAAATGACACGAAATGAAGATTGCTTAAACACTGTCCCAGAAGGAACTCAAAAGGCCTTAATTGAAGATGAATGGTGACGTCACGAGGGCACGGACAGACTCACAAATGAAAGAAACGACAATCAATGAATGGCACACAGAGACAAAACATCATGAATAAGAACATCATGAATTTAGAAGGAGAGACGATGTTGAAATATAAAGAAACTTAAACCGTAAGCAGGATAAAGATATTCAACCAGTTAACGTCTGTACATATGCTTCTAACGCAAGAACGCAAGAAGCTAAGAAAACAGCAGGACTTGCTATGCTTAGTAGGAGAATAGAGCGGCAAGCGCCAACTATATATCTACCTCAACGAAGCACATTATATAAGTGCAAGTCCACTTTATACAAATTCAGAATTAACCCAGGTTACTAAGGGTCGAAGAGGACATAACTCATATTCCAGCTAATACAAGAAAAGAGATGGCGGAATCGAAACTCAACAAGGAGCAGGCTGTGCCTGGGAAATCGAGCTCAAACCAAGAAGGGGAAAGCGGGCAGCAACTTCGGAGAAACGAAACTTAAGAGCAGAGCAGCCTGCCCTGTGAAGGTCGAGATAAGGAGGCCTAGGCAGGTGGCAGGCCGAAAGGAGAATTAAATGCACAAATAAGAAGAAAAACGAAGCAGATTCACGGTGTGCTAACAAGTGTCCTGCCAAGCGCTAAGAGGTACCAATGTCTGATGTCACCCAAAACCAGAAGATACCATACATTTTCCTGACAAGAAGCTACAGTTTCGAGGCCTACCACAGCCAACTAATTGACACATAGCAATAAAGTAATGATTGATGGAAGGGAGGCTGGGTGAATCTTGGGACATCCTGTATCTGGGTGTTCATTCTGCATGCTGCTAATTAAAGTGGAGATTTATGCTTGGGGTTGTAGCCAACCAAATCACAATGGATCAAATAATCTAGGGTCCTGTAGATAGTAGAACCAATGGGACGTCATACTTTTAGTGATGTCTACATGAGTAATTTTAGAGGGAAGGGCGTAGCTCCTGATAAGAGTTAACCAATACTCACACTCTATTACCATATACAGATATAGCACCTATACATAAGTTACCTTTTCTACCAATAGAATTGCATGACAAATGAGTGTTACACATCAATTGATGACGAATTTATGTATAACAGTTACTGTTTGAATGAAGATTGTGGGAGTTGAAGCGAGACAGGCGATCACACCACTGCTGATTTCCAATGTTTCCCTGTTATTTGTACTTGTCATTAAACAGATTCTCCTTTGCCAAACCATTGAGTTGTCCTTATTGATTGGTGTCGGAGTAAGAAATCCTGCAGCCCTTCCACCTTAAGGTGCAGCTACCTTGTTTTAAAGGTACTCGAGGGTGAGCTCTGACTCTATTGGCCGGTCAGGGGTCACTCTCCTTCCTGTACAAGTGTTTTTTCAGATTATGCAAAACCCATTTTAAGTAAGTTATTTGTCTAAAATACGCAATTATGAAAATATGTGAAAGAGTACTACATGCATAATCAATAAATGAATGTACACATATATCATAACAAATAGTTAATGGTCAAGGTTCTCAAAGTCATGCAAGTTCATTGAACAAATACATTTACAATAATCATTCACATTAAGTATATATGATGATCTTGAAATTAATGTTGTAAATAATATTCTTGTTCTCCCCAAAATTTGGTTGAAATGTCTGTGTATTTTTCATTTTTTTTATTTATTGATTTAGTTGAATAAATACATCTCATCCTTTCAATATTGCAAAATTAGTGTATCAACAATAAAAACCATAATTTCATATTTCATCAGCGTTAAATAATTAATTTCATATTTCTTCAAGGAGGGACAAGGAACAAAATGCTACAACTATTTTTAGTCTATGTACTCCAGCATTGGCTGTTACTTTTTTCACAAAATATCTAAGAACAATAAATATTGAATCTCTGCCAAAACCTCTGTCTGGCACTGAACCGTAAAATCATTTGCCATAAAGCATACACCGTTAAATCTCTAAAATCTCTAAAGATAATCTGTAAAACAAAAATGCCCTGGGACAATAGATTCGGACAGAGGACCACCAGATGCTTTAGAGTTTCTTTTTCATTAACATTCTTACAGAATCAACAGCATTTTTCTTCATCTGGTGCTCTAGCTCTAACACCTTGAACGTTTTTAGTGGGCCACAGATTAAAACGTAACTGTAAATATAACATCCTTATCTTTGGGGATGGAAACTTTGTCAGGCAAACTTGAAGTCTATATAGTGGTTTCATACAGAAATTATTTCTTTTAAAAATGTCATATCTGTTCCATTGTTCCGAAGTCAGTCTCCAATCATACAGCCACAGTTTAGTTTTAGCTCTGCTAGGATGTTGTATCAGAAGATCTAGCTGAATGTCTGCTTTATCCATTATGTCTATGCAGGCTAGCTTCCATGTCTGAAACAACCGATCCTCAACTGAGCAAAGTACAGTAGCTATCATTGGATCTATAGATCTGGGATACAAATGATACATTTCCTATACAAATTAATTAACTGCCACCCATGTGAAGGTGTCCAGTTAAAGGGTCGAAAGCAAAAGGGTGGAATGCAAAAGGGTCGAGTGCATTCGACCGAAAACCAAAGGATCGAAAAAAATTAAAAAATATATCTTCTTTTTTTTGCTCTAATGTAGCTTCAAAAGGGTTTTTCTAGGATTCCAAGATGGCCGCCGGCGGTGGAGGTCGCGTTTAGATCGCGCTCCCACCGGGCCCACAACAAAGAAGCACTTCAGAGGCGCAGTTCCGAGCTTTTTAGCACCGGAATTTAGGCAACTACCCCCGAAGGTGTGGAGATTCTGGACCGGGCGAAGATAGATCCAACAACGCTCCCCGGGGGAGATAGCCCGCAGAGAGAGGCACGGCCCCTCCCCCTCCGAGGAAGGCCTGCACGGCCTAGCAGGGGAGACAGCCAGGAGAGCGGCCGCATTGTCGAGCGCCCGCCGCCACAGGGGATAATAGTGAAAGCCTTGCCTTAGCTGGGGCTGAGTGGAGACGAAGCAGCGGTGTGAACCGCGGAGTACCTGCCGAGGGGGGCGCGTCCCCCGTCACCACAGGGGGACAAGAAAAGGACGTTCCAGCGAGCTGGGAACTCGCGCACCTCCGGAGGTACCGCATGGAAAGCAGAGCGGCGGCGGTAGTCCCAGGGCACCGGCGGAGCGGTAGGAGTGTGCCCACAGCAAAGAAGCACTACAGAGGCGCAGGGCGAAGATAGATCCAGCATTGCTTCCTGGGGGAGACAGCCCGCAGAGAGTGGCACCGCCCCTCCCCCTCCGTGGAAGGCCTGCACGGCCTACGGGGGAGACAGCAAGGAGAACGGCTGCAATATCGGGCACCCGCCGCCACAGGGGAAAAAGCGCTGGGGATTACGCGTGCCTCCCAGGGGCCGCGTGGAAGCGATGTGGCGGAGAGAACCACGGAGCACCAGCCGACGGGGTCGCGTCCCCCATCACTACAGGGGGACAAAGAAAAGGACACTCAGCGTGCCACCGGAGGAGCCGCATCGGAAGCAGAGAGACGGTGGGAGCTCCAGGGCATCGGCACACAGACAGGCTGTAACAAGGTGAGCCGGCCCCCGGTGGGTCGGGGAGATTCGGGAGAGGAGGGGGAGACAGTACCGCTCCAACGTCGAAGGGGTGAGGAAGGCACCAGTGGCGGAGGACACCAGAACCTGAGGTGAGAGCGACTCTAGCAGCGCCCCCCCAACACCCTCCCAGTTACGTGAGGCCCGGGACTGTAGATCATACGTGAGAGGGGTGTGGGCTGCGGTGTGGTGGGGCGCCACTCCCCCTCCCCATAATAAGACATAAAGGTAACATCTTCGTCAACTTGTGCAATCCCCACGACAGGGGAAGACACAAGAGCCGGGGACCACACCCCCTCACAAATAGAGAAAATGTCACGGGCGAAGGGGAAGGGGGCACCTCACAGCCTACCCCGCATTCACAAAAACAGGACACTAGCCTTCTCCAGATGTGGTCCTCGGATACGGGGGCAAACTCAAAAGATAGGGCAGGTGAAGAGCCCACTACGGACACAAACCCCCCAAACCAAAGCGCTCTTCCCCCCTCAAAGGATGATATGCGTTCCTGGTTTGCAGAGTTACAGGACAGGTTCATGTCCACAGTTCAGGACCAATTTGACACAATGAGAAATGAGATGAAGCAAGTGGTGCAGGAGCTGAAAACAGATGTGGCTAAGTTGGGGGAAAGGACAGACACCGTGGAGAGAATAGTACAAAACATGGAAGAGGAGGCGAAACAAAGCAGCGAAACACAAGAACATCTGGTTAGACTCACCCATAACCTAGAAATACAGTGTGAGGATCTCGAGAACCGTTCTCGCAGATCCAACATCCGCATCAAGTTTGTGCCGGAAACAGTGTCGGACAAAGATCTCAAGGTTTCGATGCAAGAGGTGTTCAGAGACATAATAGGGGCCCAAGATTCAGCGGACATTGGGATTGACAGAATTCACAGGGTGGGCCCGAAAAGATCTGGAGCTCCAGGGGAGAGACCAAGGGACGTACTAGCGGCAATTACATCCTACCCACAAAAGGAACAGATACTTAGGAAAGCGCGGCTGCTGGATCACATAAGGATGAATGGGGTGAAAATCCATCTGTATCAGGATTTGGCATCGGCAACACTCCTAAAAAGAAGAGAAATGGGCCCGTTGGTGAGGGAACTGGTGAAGAAAGAAATCAGATACAAATGGACATTCCCCTTTGGTTTACTATTTGAGTGGGAGGGCAAGCAGAGGAGGGTGACCACCAGTGAAGAAGGCCTCCAACTAATGGGCGTGCATACAGACGAAATGGATACGAGACCAGACAGGTTGAAAAGGGATCAGTATAAAAGGCCACGAGGATGGGAAGAGGTGCGACAGAAGAAGAAATCACCAGGACGGGGGAATGCGGAGTAATCCCTCGGGGGCCCATCATAGAGGCGCAGTAACGATAGGGGGACACTCCAGTCATAGGGTCATTAAAGAGGGAGAAGATCTGCTATTATCGGAACACCATGCTCTAAGCGGCCCGGTGGGCAATAGGGGACAACACCGCGGAGGTCAGAGGATGGCGCGGGGTTTAGGACTCCCCGCACAGTTAATCCAGAGTCATGAGAGGGCAGGGAGCGAGGGGCGGAACGCCCAAGTATCCATAGGGGCCCTGGCCCTCCTCAGGATAGAAGTTAGGTTTTGGTTCATAGTTGGGGGGGAGTTGGATAGTTGGGGGGTGGGATGGGAGGGCGGAATCTCCGGAAGAGGGAAGAGGTCGCAATGGGCGGGAACGAGAACAGAAACAGAAGATCAGACGGGATGGGGATGATCAGAATCTATTCGTAAAATGTAAGGGGGCTGAACTCACTGGTGAAAAGGAGAAAAATTGAGGCCTTGGTGAGAAGGGAAAAGGCGGACATTCTCCTCCTCCAAGAGACACATATTAAGACAGCGGATAGAAAGAAAGTACATCTCAGAGGGTACACAATCTGGGCACAGGCAATCGCAGGTGAAAAAAGAGCGGGAGTGCTGATTGCAGCTAAATTGGGGTTGGTGGCAAACGTCACTGATGGGCGAGTGGACAAAGAGGGCAGGTATGCCTTTGTTAATGTATCAATAGTTGGTTGTAGGCTTACACTGGTGGCAATCTACTCCCCGAATACGGGGCAAGATGGATTTCTCAGGGACACTCTGGGGAAAATAGAGGAATTTGCAAAAGGGGAGATAATACTGGGTGGCGATCTGAACCTGGCATGGCAACCAAATCTGGATAGGAGTAAGGGGAGAATGCAAGGGTATGGGTCCCCATCCAAACAACTTAAAGAACGGATGGAACAAATGGCACTAAGGGATGCCTGGAGAGAATTGAGGGGACAGGATAGCGGATTCACGTATTACTCACACGTGCATAACACAATGTCAAGGATTGACTATTTTTGGGTATCAGTGGGATTGGTTGGTAAGATCCAGGGGATTGAAAGGGGATCGATAGCTCTATCAGATCATGCCCGCCTATGGCTAGACATACAGACCTCCGGAAGGGGGAGAGGCCTCTGGAGATGGAGAATGCCGCCGGATGTCATAACGGACCAAGTAATGGGGGAGGAATTAAGGAACAAAATCAAGGAATTCTTTGAGATTAATGACAATGGAGAAGTACCACTGGGATCTGTTTGGGAGGCCTTTAAGGCAGTAACCAGAGGACATATAATAGCGCTAAAGGCCGCCAAAGACAAACAACATCAGGGATGGGAAAGAACACTCGAGGAAAAACTGGCAGAGATCCAAGGGGAGCTCACAATACATCCCACGAGGAGCCTCAAGAAAGCAATGAAACATGTACAGGGACAGCTAGAGATGCTACGCAATAAAAAAGCAGAGAAATCGCTCCTCTACTTAAAACAAAGGTACTACATCAGGGCCAATAAGGCAGACAAATTGCTAGCGAGACAACTCAGGGAAAAGCAGAAAACAATGACGATACTGAACATAAAAGACGCACATGGAAAGCCACATACGACCACAAAGGATATAGGGGATGCGTTCAAAGCTTACTACCAAGAGCTGTATGCAACAGAGCACCCTGACGAGGCGCTACAAGACAGGTTTCTACAATCTATCGCCATACCGACAATAGCAGAAGAGAGCAAGCAGGCCCTGGATGCAAAGATCACAGAAGAGGAGGTCAGCTCAGCGATAAAGAGTCTCCCAGCGTCAAAGGCACCTGGCCCGGATGGCTTCACGGCCCCGTTTTACAAAAAATGTGCTGATATATTAGTCCCTATCCTGACAAGGCTTCTCAATACATTCAAAAACAATGGAAACGTAACTCCCTCCATGAATGAAGCGAAAGTCCTAGTGTTTCACAAAGCGGGTAAAGACCCGACTCTCCCAAGCTCATACCGACCGATTGCCCTAATCAATCTGGACGCAAAAATATATACGAAGGTGCTGGCGGCCAGACTATCACCTCTTCTCACAACCCTGATCAAAACAGATCAATCAGGCTTCATCCCCGATAGGCAAACGCACAACAACTTAAGAAGAGTCACCCATCTGATAGAAAAAATAGGCATTACCCAAACACCTGCAATATTACTTTCCTTGGATGCCGAAAAGGCTTTTGACCGTGTCGAATGGTCTATCCTCTTCAAAACTTTGAAGCATATGGGCTTTGGGGATCAGTATGTAAATATAATAAAGGCGAATTACAACTCCCCAGAAGTAAGAATAGCCATAAATGGAGAAGTCACAGACAGGGTGCAGATCTCAAGGGGTACGAAGGAGGGCTGCCCCCTCTCGCCCCAGCTATACGCCATATTTTTGGAACCCCTTCTAATTAAGATAAGGGAACTCGAGGAGGTAACGGGAATAGAAATGGCGGGCAGTCAACATAAAGTCATAGCATACGCGGACGATGTGCTGCTTGCCTTAGAGGACCCAGGGACCTCACTGCCAAGAACCATGGAAACACTTGAGGAATTTGGGGAGATTTCAGGCCTGAAAATAAATAGGAATAAATCAGAGGTTATGCTCCTAGCCGGGAACAAGGAGTCCTTAGAACTATTGGCGGGCCAGCTTGGTTTAAAAATAGCAGAAGGGGGCATCAAATATCTGGGAGTGACACTCACGCACAGGGTTGACAAGATATATAAGACCAATTACACCCCCCTATTGGCCAGAGTCAAGAAAGACCTAGAAAGATGGTGCCTGCTTAAGATCTCGTGGTGGGGAAGAATCCAATCAGTCAAAATGAACATACTTCCCAGGGTGCTCTACTACTTTCACGCTCTCCCGGTTGCAGTCCCTGACCCCTTCTTCAAAGCCCTATCCAAAACCGTTTCACAATTTGTGTGGAACAAGAAACCTCCGAGAGTTGCCAGAGCCGTTCTTACCGCACCAATAAAGGCCGGCGGAATGTCCCTTCCCCACTTTAAGAAATACTATCAGGCAGCCCAACTGTGGGTTCTGAGGGAATGGCTGGGGGAGAACCAACAGACAGTCTGGGTAACGCAAGATAGGGCGGTCGCCAGGACCCCCTTGGAAGACCTACTGTGGAAGAATAAGCAACACAGACACCGGAACCTTAGGGTGAGCGAAGTCATGAGGACTACACTAAACGCCTGGGATGTCCAGACCAGGAAGGGAATCATGACCACCCCACTGGCTCCCTTTACGCCGATCTGCAGGAACCCACAGTTCCCACCAGGACAAGCACCCAGTAGTTTTGAGAAATGGGAGGAGGCAGGATGTAGGAAAATTGGGGAAATGATCCAGGACAAAGAAATACAATCATTTGAGGCCTGTAAAAATATGTGGAAGCTAACAGAAGCAGACAGATATAAATACGAACAGCTAAAACATTGGCTGTGTACACCAGAGGTCTTCCAGGCAGCCACAAGGGACCTTACACCATTTGAGAAGTATTTAATAACCAACCCAGGAGACAAAAAGATGGTGTCCACGCTGTACAGCCACATCTGTACACCCGAAGAAGAAATCAAATGGACGTACATGAGAAGATGGGAAACCACATTAGGGGGGGAAATAACCAAGCAGCAATGGGAGGAACTGTGGACAGGCATCCCCAAACTTACCAGGGCTGTCCAAACCAGAGAAATGTGGCTGAAAATAATTACTCAATGGCACTATACCCCAGAGAGGCTTGGGTCAATGTACCCGAAAGTGTCGAGCCTTTGTTGGAGAGGGTGCCAGGTTGTAGGAACCTGGAGACACATCTGGTGGGATTGTCAGGGAGTGAATAGCTTCTGGAAGGAAGTACAAACGGAAATGACAAAAATATATCCAGAGGCTGGTCAAATGGGGGAGAGGGTGTGGTTATGCGGATTCAAAGACCCCTATACCAAAAAACTTCACAAAACACAATGGAGGAGCTTCATGGGCCTGGTCATTGCTGCATGGGCAACAATAGCCCAAAGCTGGAAGAAACAAGACCCACCACTGGTATACACCTGGCTGCAAAAGGTGTGGTCCCAAATGACCATGGAAAAGATCACGCACCGTCTCCAGGCCCAGGACAACTCCTTTGTGAAGGAATGGGGTTCAGTGTTGGAATACCTGAAATCAGACTATATGGACCAATGGTGTCCCCATAACATTAAAATATCGGACATCTATAGCACCTAAGAGTTTCCAAAGAATGAATACACAGAGGACCTATACTCTTCCGTGGGATGGGGAGGGAGGGGGGAGGACTGTTTGGGAGAACATTTGCGATGATGTTTATTGTTTGTAAAATAATAAAAATATGTTTTAAAAAAAGAAAACAAAAAAAAGGGTTTTGCTACCCCAAAAGCAGGGGTTTGGGGGGGACCACCCCCCAAAAAAATCGATCCTTTTTTTTCGGTCGAATTGACTCGACCCTTTTGTCATTCGACCCTTTTTTTCCGATCCTTTGACCTATAACCCCATATGAAATATCCAAAGAAAGCAGGTCTAGTTCAAAACTAATTACTCGCACTGGTACACATGCTGGGAGAGATAAGACTTTTCTCCAAAACAGCCCTTCTTCTTTTTTCCATATTGTCACACAGTCTATCATCTTAGACTCAGCCCCATAAAGAATCATAGGTTTTACCTTCTGTCTATAAAACGTTACCAGGCGTGTACATGAGAATTGACTGTAACTCCTGTGTATAACATATGTTTGTGTCGCCTCTCCCAAGACTTTTCCTCTTATATCCAGGAGGTACGGTATCTCTATATTACTATTGTTCATACGCATTCCCAGATACCTGTAGTCATTTGTTATCAGCAATGGCTTCTTATATAAAAAACATTTAAACAAACATTTCTTGGAATTTCGCTTTGCTGCTAATACCAGAACGTTTGTCTTCTCAACGTTAATAGCCAGTTGGTTTATCTTAATATATTGTTCCACAGCTGGTAGAGATCTTTGGGAACCGATTTGTGTTTTGTCCATAATGGCCAAATCGTCTGCATAAAACAGCCACTGTATTGGACTATTTCCCAATTTTGGAGGCTTTGCCACAATACCAGCAAACACATTACCAATGTCTGAAATGAAATAGTTAAAAAAAACGTTGGGCTCAAAATACACCTTTACTTCAATCCTCTTGCAGTCCTAATCGAGTGCGTCAAAACGCATGCTTTATTTAACCTAATTTGTATACAGGTGCCTTTGTTAAGCTGGTCAATGAAAGAAAGAATGTGAGCCGGGCATGCTGCCTTTGTGTGATGACCCTTGCCCCTGGCCCTCACTGGCAAGTGAGCCTTCCAGTTAAGGCCAGATCAAAGGCCTTAAAACCTCACCCAAGACTCTCTTGGAGTCAGTCCTGGCACCTTTGGCGCCAGGCTCATAACCATCATGAAGACCAACATTAGAATGGGACTATTTACTTGGGACTATTTAACTTGGAGGGGGGGTTCAGCCAACATGGAGGCACACACAAAGCTCAGTTACAAGGAACTGAGCTATGCGGTCTAGTCTTTTGGGTCTGGCAGGCCTGAGACTACTTACCTGGACTACTTCGGGTGTGGCAGGCCTGGGACTATTTTACCTGGACTACTTTACCTGAAACTATTTAAACCACACCCAAACAGCAGAACATGCTTTGCGTTATTCTGCTGAGGGCAGCGCAACGCTCACCGTGTCCAGTTCTTTGATGCCAGTTTACCTGAAACCAAGGACCTGCAGAGAGAGAAATAACACTACGAAACTTGCCTGGAACAGTATCCTGTCTTCAACTCAGTATCCTGTCTTGTATCACTCACCTGAAGGTACGAACTCCATCATCCGGCACCGCATGCACCCTGGAATACCATAAACTGAAAAGAGGAGAAAGAAAGACAGCATTAGTAAGCGTTTACTCACGTTTCCTCCCGAATGAAGAAAGCCACACATTTCTTACCTGGGCAGTCATCTCCTGGTCAGTATCATTGCTGGAACATTACGGCACTCGGCGAGGAACATTGCAACCTGCAAGGAGAGAAAAGACACAGGTTAGCAATATAAAAGGCGAAACAGCGCAGCACATCGCGCATTACTCACCAGACAGCATCGCGCACACCGCGCTTTCGCCTACCGGCCCATGCTTATCTTCAAACTGCATGACAACACTAAAATACTTTTCCATACCTAAAAAGAAAGAAGCAAGACATTATTATTCGAACTAAGAGGAACATAAGAACTGCATATAAAGACTGTAAAGCAGCAAACCTACGGAGTCGCAGCAGGCCTGGATTCCCACAGGGGGGGGTGGCACCAGTGAAGTAACTTGGTCGCTGCTCACCCCACACATCTACGCGCCCCTGCCACGAGGACCAGGACGGAGAATACACCTTTTACAATATTAAGGTAAGGAGAGGGCCCAAGGGGGATGAAGGAGTTGAGGCCACGGGAGGTGGGAAAACATAAAGACAATCTGGTATTGAATCCAGCTCTCCTATATTGCAGTTGTGATGCTGGAAATGCATCTGGGGGACAGGGCCTCTGAATCCTTGTCCTTTTTCTGTTTTTACCGTGTGCTCTGTCATGTTTTCTGCCCAGGAGTCCATGTGGGACTCCTGGCAGTGCAGCTCTCTCTTTTGGTTTGGTGAACAGACCCATGGGATACCCTTATGGCACCCATGGGTAGGGGTACAACCCTGTGCCCCTAGTGTATGTTTTTGGGCACCTGTGGGTGGCCCACAGAGCAGGGTATGGGCTGGTGGCAGCTCCATGCTGAATTTGACAGGTGCTCTGGGTGTCCTCCATTTTGGGATACCCAGGCCCTGCCATTGGGATCAGTTGATTCCTGATAGAAAACAAGATGGCCCCTGTGGCCTCTTGCTTTCTATTGCCTGTTATCTTGTTTTCCCAAAGTCCTGGGAAGCCCTGCTCTGTCCCTTCCCCCTGACTGGCTGTTGGGTGGAAGTTCCATATATGGTGTTGTTGTGAAGGCCCAGCTAGACTGACTGGAGCCTTCCCAGTGACTGTATGTTGTGGGTACCTCCTGTGGGTGGGACCTGGGTGAATGGAGTGTGTGACCAATATACACTTCTTGTTGTGGTTGTCTGGTTTCTGGCATGAGAGACAAAGACTGAGACAGCCCTGCCCGAAACTGGCCTGAATGCAGTGTGTAGTGTTGAATGGCTGGGTACTTGTCCCAATCCACATTCCTTGTTATGAGTGTCTGGAAGGGAGGAGTGTGGCCTGAATGCACTGTGTGCCTGATTGGCTGACTGACTGCATGAATGCCCTGCAGTATGATTGGCTGCTGAGTGTGTGCCAGCAGCGTGGATGAGAGAGAGGATAGTATATCTGGGGACCTCTCACCACTGGTAGTTGTTCAGGAACGTTCAGAAGCGTTCTGGAGTTGAGTCTCCACTCTACGAGTAACTGGAACTGCTGATCCTCGACGTCCAGCTGGAAGAAGAAGACTTGCTGTGGCATTTGCTTCGACCGATCCGAAGGCTGACGAATTCGTCGAGGACTGACCCGAGAGAGGACCTGGTAAGGCGCCCTCTTCCCGTGCTCCGAGGGACCATCGAGCACCGCTCCATCTTCGCCGAAGCGCCCTGGAAGACAGACCCTCGAAAGGCTGCCGACCCGAGACGGGACCGCCGAGGAGATCAAAGTGAAGCACCCGGACATCGACGCCGTCGAAGTCCATTGCCGTCGACCAGGGTTCGCAGGTTTGTGAAACCGCTGGAGGCCCGTCGAAGTTGTGTTGCCCAGCCGTGGGAACCACTTGACGCCGTGCCGCCGACGACCGGAGCCGTCCGCTCCTTTGCCTAAGAACATTCAATCGAAGGACTCTCTCGACCGCATCGTCGACCGCTTATCCTGCGGAGAAAGTCGGGGCCGACCAACGCGCCGAGGAGAAACCTGCCGGTGGGTTTCCCGCCACCCGACGACCTCAAAGACTCGACGCCCTTGCTGGGCTCCCGTCTCTACAATCTTTGCGGTCCAGAACTATTGTCATCGAGGTGCCCCGCACACCTCCGCCTTGCAGGACGCCGACGCCCCGACGCCGACGAGCACCGCTCGGACGAAGCTGCCTCCTCTTCGACATCGTTCTACTTCGTTTGTCGACGGACGTTCGACGCCCCGTGCCTCCCGCTTGAAAGGGAAGGCATTCAAGAAGGGCCGTCGATTCCCCGTCGCCGAACAGCTAGTCCCTCGACGTTTGTCGACGCCTCTTCGAGGAACTCGACTCCACCAGGTACATTGGGGGGGTAAAAACATTATAGGAGAGAATAAGACTTGCAGAGCAATATATGGACTGGGCTGGTGCTATATCTTTCTTTACAGGTTGCCCAGGTGGGGGGATCTCCACACAGAACTGTGCCTAGTGGTAGGGGTCAGTATTCTGCCTATTGCTCCACCATCTTATTTTCTCTCCTCTCTCTATTGTTGGTTTCACTCTATTGGTCTGGGTGATATTGTACAGTATTGTTCATGCACTTCAATGAGATCTAGGGTGGTACCACTTTAGGATTGTAAATATTTGTCATTGTAGATTTTGCCAGAGTACAAAGTGAGTTATCATGATAAATGTACATAACCTTAACTTTTGATTATATAAAGACTGTGTTCTAACCAATACAGAGTGTGGATGTTCCTTTGTGGGGGCTTGGGGGATACACTGTACTTAAGAACCAGCCTGCATCACCTCCTGAGAAGCTAGGCCTTGATTGCTCGACCATTGCTACCGAATAGAGAATCTTGGCTGGGGTCTCCTGTGCCTCTCCTCCACCATATAGGGAGCGGAAGTACAGACACCCCCCACCGGTCGTTGAGACCCGTCTCTCACAGCAGTCCCATCTTTAACCAGAGGCCTTACCAAGGGACCGGGAGAGGGTTCGAGAGTGCAAATCATCCAACCACGGCTGGTTGGCGTCCCCGTGGATACCAGGTGAGCATAACACTTAGATAGTTTTGAAAATAGAGGTTTCCTTGACACTGAATCGAACACTACCTTCAAATCTATGAAATCCATGTAGACTGTTTGTCCAGACTGAATTACTCTCTTCTTTATCTGTGACAAAGCTAGCAAATTGATCAAAGTACCCAAACCACAGACAAATCCTGGTTGCTGCCTGTCACCCAGAGACCCTTTCTCAATCCAATGATTTAGGTCAATGAGCAGCAGGCTAGCAAAAATCTTCCCTGGCACATCTAAGAGAGCGATTGGCCTGTAATTGTCCAGCTTCTCTGGGTCTCCTTTCTTAAATATGGGTACAACTACTGATTTCCGTCAAGAGCAAGGAATCTGTCCTGACCTAACCACCTCCTTGAAAATAGAAAATAGTATCCTGGACCGTTGTTCTGGGTGTTCTTTCATCATAAGATTTGTCAGACAATCTGTCCCGGAGCCCTGTATAAGCTTAGCTTTTTTATTTTAAATAGTATATCCTCCTGGTCAAATATAAAAGGTTGGCCCTCCCCACTATTTTCCACTTTGTAATCCAAGTTTTGCACGCTTAGCTCAATATTTTTCAAAATATTCCCCCCAGACTCTCTCTTGTATAGGGTTTATCTGTAGCCCTAGTTGCCCAACGCTAACTGCTGAGTTCAAAAGAGACCATATCTGAACACTGTTCTTTGAGGCTACCGTTCGTAGCATTTGTTCTCCATCAACCTGGTACAAGTAAGGTCTATGAGCCTTCAGACAGATTTTGTATTGCTGCTTATACTTTTTGGATCTTGCTATTCTCTCTCCCATGTCACAAAACCGAAGCTCTCTTAGTTTCTTTCTTAGTTGGGCCCTCTTCTCCTTTACTTCCTGATCAAAAGTGTGTTTATGCTTAACATGCAGTTTACTGCTTCCAGTTTTTATTTCCTTAAATTAAATAAAGACAGGGCTGTCACGTACGAATTTTCCTTTACCCTAGGACAGCTGGTTCCTGTTGTACGTTCCTCGTTTATGTAGGAGTTTAGTTCGTTCAAAGAGGATGCGGTCCACCTGAACCTATTTTGGCCCCCTGTTAGTTCTAAGTCAAAATTATATCCTACCCATTTGGGGGCTAGAAATGGGGTGACCCAAGTCAGCAATAACAGAATATGGTTGGTATGTTTTTGCGGCAATACTTCTTATTCTTTTGCTCTAAAAAACTCTTGCTAGCCACGTAAATATAGTCGATGGTTGAAAATTGTTCATTCCAGGACCAAGTAGGTCTCATAGCGATATCTCCCTTTAGAATCCCATTTAGTATTATAATAGTACGGTCTTCCATTAGCGCTGCCCATCTAACTGCTGCATTCGTCCGCGGCATAGCTAGGTGGCCGGGTTCACGGATGTTTAAATCACCCATAATCAATGTAGAAATGACATAGATGTCTTGTTAAATCAGGTCTAACATCTGCTCTACCCCTTCTAAGAATTGGCTGTCAGGTATAGCGTTGTGGTTGCAATACAAATTTAGTATTGCCAGGTGTTCCTGTGGCGTGACTAGCTTTGAAAGTTGAGTAAAGGAATTCGGAGAGGCCCAGGAGATCAAATCCACTCCCGCGTTCTCCTTACATGCCGTTAGCAGACCCGATGCCGACCTGCCCCTGTTAGTTTTAATTGCTGGAACTACTGACACTGCATAAGCGTCCCAGGCGGGTTGATTTATTAGCCAGGTCTCCTGCAAAACCACAATGTCTAAATCTATCAATGGGTTCTGTTTAACTACCAGGAGATGCTTAAAACCGCTAGTATTCCAACATCCTAACTTCCACACTGTGGTTTTCTCTGGCTCTCATAGCTAGTTTTCGTAATTATATTTTGGACAGGAGTCCTTTACACGCCTCTTGTATCTTGTCCACTGTTTCACTTTTCTTTGGGTTTGTCTTTTGGGAATCACCTACCTCGTCTGGTTCTTCTGCACTCCCCCACTCTGCATCCCCAAAGTATTTTTTTGGGTTTTATACTGATGATGATCTTTATTATAATCCTGTAAAGCCTTCCACCATATATTCATTTGAAATTCAGGACTACTGTCCTCTTTAAGGATAAAACCTTGTTTGTGGAGATTATCTCTGGCTTTCCACAATGCCCTTGCAACCAGCTGTGAGGGTAATGTAAGCCTCACTTTTGCCAGGTTAATCCTACTCAAGAACTCCACCTGGGCTATGTCAGTAGATTGTATGTCCTCTAAGCCTGGTGTATCTTGCAAAATGTTCATAACACTGAATCTGTTCATAATGTATTGTGGATATGAGCCCTTCGCACATTGCAGTGGGAAAGAACTTGTTTTGTTACAACTCAATGTGGGGATCGGTCGATCCTCTACTTTCACCTCGTTCTCTTTGATGAATTGCCTGTCCCTCCTCCTTTTCATGTTTTCCCACATAGCCTGTTCTTCGCTTAACTGGGAATTTAGTTTTGGCTTATCTTCCCAATTTAAGCTACTTTGACTACCTGATGTATGTGTAGCCTGGGATGTTCTCTCTAATTTTGAGTATTTCGACCTGGCTTGTCTTCCCAAATTAAGTTACTTTGTCAACCTGTTTTTGTGGAGACTGGGGGATCCTTTCTTTGTTGTGCTTTTGAGCAACATCCCTATTTCTTTTTTGTTGTAGAGCTCTACGATACCCCATGGGTGATGGACTTTGAATGCTTACAATCTCTTGATCTGTTTCAAATTCATCTTAACCTTCATAGTCCCTCATCAGATTATTTGCAGAAGGATCACTATCTGTCACATATATCTGTTTATTTGTAGCTGTTGGTGTGTCCAATAGTGGTCCCTCCCGAAGTAAATCCTCTACCCCCAAACCCTCCCCTGAATCGGGGTCACTGGTGGTCAGATCTCGAGGGGGCCAAACCAAAACTTGATCTCTCATTCTTATTTTCCTGTGTTCTACGTTATTTTCTTTCTGCTTCCTTTTACCCCTGGTAACCACCCTCGGGATCGGCTTAGGCGGAGTCGAGAGGGCTCATAAGAATGCTCTTGATCCAAAAGCAACCGATTTAGCAGTTTGCCACTGGTTCTTAGATTCTTTGGGCTGCTGCCCTGTATTTGTTCTGCCATTCTTTATGTTAAAACCTTTGAAAGTTGATTCAGCAGAAGGCTGAATAGATTGCACAACAGACGCGAGGGCCAGGCTAGAATTTGATGGCAGGGATATACGCAAAGAGGGATGAGGAAAAGGAAGAAGAGGAGGAGGAGGAGGAAGGGCAGGCAGGGAGGGATGTGTGACGTGGAGGCGGATGAGGTGGAAGGAGTAAGGAAGAAGGAATGACACCAGCTACTTGCATATGAGTAAAAAGAGGTACTAAACAGACAGGGGGAAAAGAGGGTGGAACCAAGGTGGAAAGAATTTGGTGAGTAAGAGATGATCGTGTCTCCTCCTGTGCGGATCCCTCCTGTGGTTTGTTACTTCTACTAACCACCTCATTTCCCACCCTCTTGGATGCATACATTTCCCCCTCCAGCCCCTGCATTCTTGCAGCTAGCTGCTCTTTGTTCGAATTGCAAATATTTTCCAAATTAGCTAGTTTAATTAAAACTTCATTCAGTCTTCCTGACTGCACCTCCGACTTGTTATCTCAACCTTCATATAATTTTGCCAAGGCTAATAAAGCTGTGTTCATAGCGGTTAGTGTGTGTTCAACCATCGGGACTGAGCCTTGTGTAAAACCCATAGATCTCCTTGGTGTAGGATTAGAAAATGACACTGAAGACCTTGATGATGACTCCAAGGAGTCTGAGCATAACATCGGTTACTGTGAGAGATCTAAAGGGGGAGTAGGTGTAAATAGGTGCGGAGGATGTGACCCCTGATCCACATGTGCATCTCCCCCTACTTGAGTGGGCAATGTGTTTTCATCGTTCCGTGGAGAATGAAATGCCTTGTTCGTAGCTTCGCGATGATCTCTGATTTCAAGTACTTCCACCATTAAAGGAGGTGGATGTTCATCCTCTATAGCGCACTCCAGCTTATCTACCTTATGAGATTGCTCCGAAGGTGTCAACACCCCCTTTGTAACTCCTTCTTCATAGACCTGGGCTTTTACCAATTTTTTACAACTGACAGTTGCCTCCGGAGCGGTCAGGGGAATCAATTCTACCAATGGCTCGGTATGAGCTATAGTTTCCAAGTGTGACAGTACTTGGAAAATAAAAGAGTGAGGTATATCTACAAAGTCTACCTGCATTTTTTAATTCTGTAAGGTGTCCGTTGTAGTGCTTTGATCCAACAGTCTCTTATGTCTGTAGTTAGAGGCTTTGATTCTTCCTTTTTGCTGCAGGTCCTTGAGGTCCTTCATTAGATTTCTTGTTTGCAGGTTTCATAATTTCCCCTTCCTCGCCCGACTGGAGACCTACTTTCCTAGACATGGGGGGTCATTACAACCCAGGCGCTAATTGCGCCAACTTTACCACCATGGTGTAAACTATGTTTACACCATGGTGGATGGTGGATTTACCGCCCCATTCCAAGGTGAGTGGGGCGGTAAATCCCCATTTCCCATTTTCCCTTCCCCATTCCCATTTTTGCCCCATAGGGCATAATGGGAGTGGGGAAGGCGCTAATTACACCACCGTAAATTACGGTGGCGTAATTAGCATCATGGCAGGTTAGCGCCATGGATTTTAACGGCTGCTAAAAGGAGCCGTTAAAATCAGAATAGGTGTTAAGGGTTAACGACGGCGTTAACCCTTAACGCCTGGGTCGTAATGAGGCCCATTGCACTTTTTAAAGTGTATGCGTAGGACATTGGTACAACCTAGGCT
Organism: Ambystoma mexicanum; assembly: GCF_040938575.1. Classification (NCBI taxonomy): domain Eukaryota; kingdom Metazoa; phylum Chordata; class Amphibia; order Caudata; family Ambystomatidae; genus Ambystoma; species Ambystoma mexicanum. The sequence continues at coordinate 959,770,754 of NC_090929.1, read as the reverse complement.
CGCAGAAGAAAAAGTCGCTACAATTATACAAAGACACAAGCCCGTGATTAGGGAGGAAGGTAGGACACCGCTCACCACCAATGCCCAACAGCCAACAGCACTCAGAGGTGCACTCCGTTGGTGCGCGTGGTTGGCGAATTTAAAGGATGCTGGTTAGAAAGGGCGTGTGGTCAAATCGTGGGCAAGTTGTTTGGTTAAAATAACACCTCAATGTTTAAAATATGTAGTTCTAGAAGTAAAAGAAAGGAGTGTTAGGTGTTTGATCATCCACAGTGTCCAAATGCAAGCAGTTCAAAGATAATATACTCGCTGAAATACGTGGTCGCTGGGGGAAAATTTGCATCTGGTATCCAAGTGTCCAAACACCAACAGTTAGCCAACAGCACTCAGTGGTGCTTTCCGTTGGTGTCTGTGTATTCCTAATGCCCTGCCTAGTGCCCTGCCAACACCTGTTTCAACCATGGAATTTTGCATGACATTTGATATATGTGTATTAATTATTAAATAGGTTGGGCCTCATTAGGACTCTGGCGCTAAACCATGATGCTATTAGCACCATGGTCCATGCCGGAGTCCGCCATGGCGGAATGGGGAATTACCACCCCATTCCAAGGTTGGAGGCGTGGTAATTCCTCCTTCCTCCATGGCCCTTCCCCATTCCCATTTTTGCCCATAGGGCTCAATGGGAATGGGGAAGGCGCTAATTACGGTACCGCAAATTGCGGTACCGTAATTAGCACCAAGGTCCCTTGCGGGTCCCTACTTTAATGGCTGGTAAAACCAGCCGTTTAGGTCGGGTCCCGCAAAGGGACCTCCTAATTAGGCGCTAAGCGTTTAACGGCGCCGCAGCCTTTTACGGCGCCCTTAAACCCTTAACGCCTGAGTTGTAATGAGGGCCCATGTATCCTTATATATTGCTAATGTAGATAATTGTGTATCACTAGTGGCATCTGGAAGGGTGTCTTTTGTCCAAGAGCAGCTTTTTATGCCTGATATTAAAGATATATATATATATTTTTAAAAACCTTGTAGTTCTTTGGCGCAAAACTGGCAGGGTACTGCCAGTTTACATTTGTCTAGAATATGTTAAAGTTACAACAGTCAGATATGAACCAAAAACTCATTATCTGTTGGAATATGTTTCGATTAGACTTTTCACAAGAAGGCCAAGGCATGATCACGGTCCTTAAAGGCAAGCAGGTAATCTCCCAATAATCCATGCAGAACAACAATTTTTCAAGATCTCTTTTCATGCCTCAGTGAACTTCACCTCTTTCTCTGCCTGAGCATTCATAAGGCACACGCCTCACAAGAATCTTGGCTCAATCTCTTAGGCAAATGCAATGTGTGGACTCAAGGTTTGCTCTGCATGTGGCTAATTCATTAGATTGTGTTGGCTGTATGTGGGTATGAAATGCTGCCTCACAGTGAGTAGTGAAATGAGTATATGCTAAAGGGAGTGTGCAGGAGTTAGGCTGAAGTGTGCTTACTATTCCAATGGAATATGTTGGAGTTTCAGACTCCACCTTTCACTGTGTTAATGTTGTTATTAGAGACAAGATGGAACGAACAGTGATAAGTGTTTTATATAATGCAACAAACAATATGAGCATAAGATATCCATCAAATGTCTATTCAATTGCATGTTATCTTCTATCTACCTGACCTTGTTTGGACTAGAGCCCAAAGCTGTTCGTCATTGATGACACTCACGGAGACTGAAACATGCCTGGTTTGCTTGTGGTCTTCTGCAGAAAGCATGTGACTAGCAGGGAGATGCTGTGCTGACGGTCCTGCTGATGTGCGTTTCATTGATCCCTTCCTTCCTACTTACATACCTGATGTGAATTCTGCAACAGGCCTTCTCAAATAAGGAAATACCCTTTTTTGTATCCCCGTAAGGTTCTATATGCATTATTTACCGACCACTTTCGGTCTGACACTGCCACTGAGGATGGGATAGGTCTACCCTCTCCTCTGTGCCGGTTTCACATTTAAGGAATGAGCCTACCCCGTTGTGACCCTTCTCTAAGGGTGTGATATCCTTGTTGTTTTCTTTGATGTGGGCTAGAGTGTTGGTCCTTTCTGTGTGCATGTGATGTGATAGGTACCCTTTGTTGGCATGTGCAGACCTTGTGTATTCTCTGGTCAACTGTGATTTATGTATGTTTCCTGTGCCTTTTGGTACCATCTTTGTTTCTTGTAACCGACACAGTATGTGTGCCTTCTCCTTTGCGTCTAACTCAATAACATGTTTTATGCATGTAGGGAAGGTACCTGTGTGTACGGATTTATTAATAAGGATGAAAAGATCTGAAGTGACAAGCTCGGATAGAATTAAGGTGGGACAGCAAAATAACCAGATGGGCAACTTGAGTGATCAGCTATGCGAAAGCATTTTGGATGATGTGTTCACATACAGGATCAAATACCTTGACATTTCTCAGGGTTACATTGTAGAACGTGGGGCGCGGGGGGAGTATAGGGAGGGGGGATGCTTTACGCTATTAGGTTGCTGAGATCTTATCAGTAAAATCCAGGAGTTTGTTGCAGTAGACTTCTGTTGCAGTTGCTTGGTGAGTGGTACTCCTTGTTTTTTTTTACCAGGTTTTGAAAATCTCAGGAGTATTGTTCACAGCCTAACCTGTAACCCGTGCACAATAGCCTTTCTGTGCACATGTGATGACTTGGTTGACGCCTCCGTTCTGATTGCATAAAGCAAGGTGATTAAGCCTACTGGACATTGTGTGACTTTAGAGAATTCTTGCACCATTTGCTGCGATGGTGGGAGAAAGTATGGAATTTCTTAATTAATGAGCGTCACACAAGTTGACACTGTTGGTTTTGTGCAGTTGGGAGCCCATTATTTGTCAGACTGAAAAACCTTAGTGATGAATCAGTGTTTGAATCAACTCAAAAGCATCTCCTGAAAAATGCTGCATAAAGGATGGAATTATGTTTACTGGTTCTGTAGTTTTGACAGTGGGCGGTCAGACAGAATGATCAATAAGATACGTTTGTAATGAGACCAAGAAAAGCATTATTAGATGTTGCTGTTCCCCAAAGTGAGTGAAAAGAGGAGGTGTAGTGAGTGACCCTTGAAGCATGTGCACCCGGGTGGTTGGCCTTTGAAGCAGTCAAATGGGGCAAAAAGGCAGCAAGATAACATATTTTCAACAATTTCAGACATTGACAATAACACATTCTTTTTAGCACGTTTGTACATTGCCTCTGAGTGTGTGGTGCATTTTCTTTTTCATTGATTATTTTTCTAGGCAAATGTATTTTATTTTGATGGGTTTTTTGCTTTGTTTAATTGTCTATGTTTTTATCTTTTGTATTCGGCTGTCACAAAACTCTTAATCAACTGACAGTGTAAATAAAATCCCTCGATCTCAGTGCATCGAGAGATCAAAGTTGAAGGATGACAGTATCATAATTGCCAACATTCTGTGACCAAAAATATGTAGAATTTTTGAAGTTTCAAAAATGTGTAATTCCCATAACAATGACATCACAGGAAAATACATAACATTCATTGTGGGCACCATTGAAGTATTCTAAAACACACAACCCATCAAACAGCACAATATGGAAAGATGTTCAAATGTTAAAAATGTATAATTCTGAATGGTAACTTAACACCAAATTCAATTACCTAACTTCACAGAAGGTAATTACACAGAGCTGGTGGGCAACGTTTGCCAATGCTCTGTAGCAGCAGCCCAGGCAGTACATATTTATTGCAAGTTGAACACTGAATGACATGGTGACTGATACCCCCCTTAGTCTGATAGGCAGATGTTGTGTGAAGGTGTTACACTCTGCCATTTGCCTTCGCTGGTGGTTCACCTAAGGGTTGTCCCGGCAAGAGTGCAGGACAGTCACGTAGCTGTCAGGTCAGTGGATTGGTCTGAGCCCAATCAAAGTAATCACCTAACAGTCCATTGTACAGATAGACTAATGTATTGCATGCTTTGTCCTGGAGCTTGCCTTATAGTCACATAAATTACTTGCCACTATAAAAAGCAGTAGGATCTGTCACTGAAATCTGTAGGAGGTAGGACTGCTTAACAAGAAGTAGCCTACTGCCTAAATCTGTAGGGATGGCAAGTATGCAGTATTTTCAGTGACCTGTAGATCCACTCTATGATGACGGTGGTGGAAAGACTGAGAAACATTTGGCGGTGAAGTGCTCAAAATAAATCTGGTGTCAAGTTGCCATTGCATAGCATGCAATGAGCTACAATGACTTCAAGTCCACACTGGAAGTTGTGAAAGATGATGTTGAGGCTACTAGGATAAGATAATTCAGAGAGTTTGGGTTAGTATTAGAAAACCAGGCTGTGGTGATGCAGATGAGATTAAGACATTTCCTTTGATTAGATCAGCGATCGGGTGGGCATTGTTGGAATTGTTGGCTGCAGACCTTCCATTAATGGGGACAAGGGTGAACTACAGAGGTGCTGTGCAAGGAGAATGTGCTGCCATGAGTGAGAAACAAGGGCTCCTGATGAAGATTGAAGCCAGAGGAGATGGGTCAACTAGTGCTGAAAGAGATTTCCTGAAGAGAGGTTCAGATTGTTGCATTTGGATGGTGGTGGGACTCAGTGTCATGATCCCTGCCCTAAGCCTGGATAGCCAGGCGAGGTGGACTACTTATACCCCCATCAGGCCCTCAAGGGCCTTGACATTTGCCCCCAGACTCTCTTGGCGTCAGTCCTGGCGCCGTTGGCGCCAGGCTCATATGTTAGAGCAGTAATCACGGCCCATAAGGGCATTGCGCAACAACATGGATGCCTCCACATGGCTCAGTTCCTAAACTGAACCATGCGGTCTAGCATTTTGGGTGTGGCAGGCCCAGTGATACCTGGGATGTCTGCAGGCTATATGAACCACACCCGAACTCCAGTACACGCTTCGCGTTAGTTTGCAACCCTGCAACGTGACGCTCACCGTGTTCAGCTTCAGCCACGAACCTCGGAAGAACAGCATCTGCAAAAGAGGAAAAGACATTGTTACAAAAGGTTGCAGATTACCTGAATTTCATCATTAGCGGTCCTCAGCTCTTTCGACTGGTATCCTGGAACCAGCGCTCCTTCGGATCGACGGACCTGCAGAAAGGGAAAGACAAAACATTAGACATTTTGCACAATTAACGACCTCCGCCAAAAGTCTTACCTTGCCACTCGCACTTTATTCAGCAACACCTATGCAATTCTACACTCCGGCGGAGCACTGCGACCTGTGAAGACAAAAGATAACAGGTTAGTAAAGGCAAGACACCTTAGCGCTGCATAAAGCGCTTACTCGCCACTTCCAGGTGCTCCAAAAACGCTAATACTTACCAGCGAACCCCGAATCCACTTTTCGCCATGAATTGGACTTCCACGTACCTAAGGAAGAGAAAAAGACATTGTTAATTCCAGAAAGGCATGCTAGGACAGCAAAAAACCATAGCAATAAGACCTACCTGAAAGACTCACGTCGGGCTGGCATCAGTGAAGTAACTCGACCGCCATTGCCCACAAAGCACTACGCGCCCCTGCCGAGACAGCAGGACAGAGAACCCGCCAACATCAAGAACAAGGTGAGAGGAAGACCAGAGGGGCCGCAGACATACCGGGTGGTGGTAGGCTGTTAATCCGAGTTACCCGTTCCTAAACATTGTTTACCTGTATTTCTTGCAGGATTCTTCCGCTGGTCACTACTGAGCATCGCAGGGAGGGATACCTGGACCCCGATTGCTGGGTGGCGCCCCCGTGGAACCAGGTGAGCGTAACAGAACGCAAAGCCTCCAAACTAAAATCCACCTGGGCGCCATGGAAACCTCAGAACTAGACCAATTGGCCCAACTGATTGGAAAATTACGCACCGAGGTTCATTCTGCCCATCAGGAGACTAATGCTCTCCAAAGAGATTTAATTGTGACTAAGGAGCGCACAGAAGACCTTAGCAGACAATACTTGCAATCACAAGCAGGCCAGACACCTCTGCCGGGTGGCAATACAACAATGCAGAACCCTACACTGCCTTCCACTTCTTCAACTCCGGTGCAAATTACTCTACCAGGAGCAGTTCCTTTAGCCCCACCAGAGCGATTTACAGGCGATCCACGGAAATATGCCTCTTTCATGACTCAATGCCGCCTTCACTTTCTTTGCAGGCCAGGAGCATTTCCAAATGACCAAGCTCGGGTGGCCTTTGTTCTATCGTATTTGAGCGGTAGCGCAGCAGATTGGTCAGTACCATTAGTGACCCATGATGATCCTATATTACATGATTTTGGGGGATTTCAGAGGGAGATGGAGAAACTGTTTGCCCGTCACACTCGAGAACAAGCAGTGGACAATGAACTCCTTTCCCTCTGACAGGGAAATCAGGATTTGGTAACGTACATCGCAACTTTCAACAGACTGGCCGCTGAAGCTAGGTGGCCTGAAAACAAAAGAACCACGTTGTTTCATCGGGGGTTAAGAGGAGAGTTAAAAGACGTTCTAGCTCAAGTAGTGGACCCCCCTCGAGACTGTTCGGAGTTCATAAACTTAGTCGTGCAATTAGATCACTGGCTGCAAGACCGAAAAGCAGATCGCTCCAAAATGGATCCACGGGCAGTGTATGTTCAGTCAAGAGACAATGCAACTCGTGCACAAGAAAACCCTGTGGAGCCTATGCAACTTGGGGGAGTGCGACCCCCGTTAACCAAACAAGAGCGAGATAAAAGAAGGCAGCAACAACTATGCCTCTACTGTGGAAAATCAGGACACTTTCTGATGGACTTCCCAGTAAAACCCCCTAGGAAGGTCGTCGGGGCCACTGAGAAAGATGAGGAGAAAGAACCTAAGTCGGAAAACTACCCAGCTCGACAAAGGTAGAGGTCAGTTTTTCGAGTGAGAGAAAGGAGCCACCGACCTCACACTTTGCAATACCAGTAATCCTAATCAACAACCAACGGTCCTCAAGAATGCATGCCATTGAGGGTTACATCGACAGTGGGGCAGTCGGAAATTATATTGATCAGGATCTGGTTGCAGAGATGGGACTCCCCTTATGTTCCAAGCCGACTACTGATAAGGTGACTACAGTTGATGGAACTGAAATTGCTTCCGGACCCATTACCCAATGCACAGCTGAAATAACATTGCTGTGTCAGGATGGGCATAGAGAACTCATTTCGTTTGACATCATCAAAGCGCCTCAATTTCGGCTTATAACAGGGATGCCATGGTTAGTCGCTCATAATCCTTTCATTAACTGGCGAGACAGGAAATTAACCTTCCACAGTGACTGTTCTCCAACCTGTTATTACCAAGAACAGAAGACAGCTTGCAGTAGTTCAACAACTCCCCAAACAACGACATCTGTCTTGGGTGCAATCAGTAACGTGCCTGAGGAATACCGTGATTTCCAGGATGTATTCCAGAAGGACCAGGCAAATACCCTGCCACCCCACAGGCCCTATGACTGTCAAATCGACCTTGTTCCTGGTGCCCGAGTCCCCTGTGGGAGAATCTATGCTCTAACTGACCCCGAAAACCTTCACCTGAAGTCCTATTTAGGCCAATACCTCGCAAACGGATTCATCCGTCCGTCAAAGTCCCCTGCAGCCAGTCCTTTGTTCTTCGTACCGAAAAAAGAAGGGGACTTAAGGACCTGTATTGACTACCACGCAATTAACCAAATCACTGTAAATAACCGTTACCCTTTGCCACTCATTCCGGAAATGCTGGACCAGGTCAAAGATGCTCAAATTTACACCAAATTGGATCTTTGGGGAGCATATCACCTGGTTCGGGTCAGAATGAGTGACGAATGGAAAACTGCCTTCCGTACTAAATATGGTTTGTTCGAATATCAAGTTATGCCCTTTGGGTTATGCAACGCACCGGCAGCATTCCAATACTTCATGAATGACGTCCTGAGAGAGCTAATTGATGTCTGCGTCTTAGTGTACATTGATGACATCCTGGTGTACTCAACTTCCAAACAAGACCATGTCAAACATGTCCGTTCAGTCCTCGCCAAGCTGTGTGAACATTGTTTATTTGCCAAGATGGAAAAGTGCCTTTTTCACGTAACCGAAGTAGAGTTTCTAGGCTTCGTTCTTACTCCCGGAGGCATCAGGATGGACCTGCACAAAGTCGAGGTCGTTCTGAAATGGCCATCACCAACATCTGTAAAAGGAGTACAAAGCATGTTAGGCTTTGCAAACTTTTATCGCCGGTTTATACCAGACTTCTCCCAAATCGTACACCCAATCACTGCATTATTGCGAAAAAATAACAAAAAATGTTCCTGGACTGAAGATGCAGAAAAGGCTTTTCAGGAACTAAAAAAGAGATTTACCTCAGCACCAATCCGGTGACATCCACGTCCAGACCTCCCGTACATCGTGGAAACGGACGCTTCCAGTATAGCAATGGGAGCTGTCCTCTCTCAAAGAGGATCCCGAAACTACCCAGCTACATCCTGTAGCCTTCTGGTCAAAGAAGTTCTCACCCCCAGAAAAAAATTATGCCATAACAGACAAAGAACTCTTGGCAATCAAGTCTCCCTTTAAAGCCTGGCGACACCACCTTCTGGGAGACAGTAATCACTGACCACTGAAACCTGCAATATCTTAAGACAGCCAGAGCCCAATCTTCACGTCAACTGCAATGGGCTCTCTTCTTCGCCGAATATGATTTTGTCATAACGTTTCGACCCGGCGTCAAGAATGGAAAGGCTGACACACTTTCTCATACTGACACTAATGACTTGGTTTATACGGCTCCAGATCCAGTCCCCATCATACCAGTAGACAAGCTCTTAGGCCTTACTACTGCCTTAACCCACACGGAACTGAAAAAAGAAATTCAACAGAGCATGAATCCGGATGCCTACCTTGCGTGGCAAGCGCAAGGAGAACAGTATTCCGTCCAAGACCACTAACCATTCTTCAAGGATCGCTTATACATACCCACCAAGAACTTACAACAACAGGTTATTTCAAGTTACCATGACTCCCTAATCGGAGGACACCCCGGAATTACCAAAACCTTACCCAAGGTTAAACAGAACTTCTGGTGGCCTACCTGGCAAAGAGATATCATCCAATACATTCAGTCTTGTGGAGTCTGCGCACAGAATAAATCGCAAAAGCACAAACCATCTGGCCGTCTGAAACCTTCGGACATTCCTCCAGCGCTGTGGCACACTCTTTCCCTCAATTTCATCACTGAGCTACCTACCAGTCAAGAGTTTGACACCATTCTTGTAGTTGTTGACCTATTCTCAAAAATGGCCCACTTTATTCCACTCAAGGGTCTTCCAGATGCATCCACGTTAGCCAAGGTATTTCTGGACAATATTGTTAAATTACATGGCTTTCCATCTGTCCTGATCTCCGATCGAGGTAGTCAGTTCGTCTCTAACTTTTGGAGGAAGTGCTGTGCTATGGCACAAATTGACGTTCGGCTATCCACTAGCCATCACCATCAAACAGATGGCCAGACCGAAAGGACCAACCAGACCCTTGAGCATTACCTGGGGTGTATGTTACATCACAAGCTAAGAGACTGGAAAGACTTGCTATGGATTGCAGAGTACGCTTATAACAACTCCTTACATTCCAGTACTGGACAAAAACCCTTTTATACTCTATATGGCAGACTTCCACGTACCTTAGAATTGGATCTCCCAACCAACTTAGAAATGCCAGCGGTAAAAACCCTTCACACCAACATCACTCAGGCTTTCAAAAACGCCAAAGAACATCCAATTCACGCCAAAGACAAGCAAAAACAATTTGCCGACCAACGCAGGACTATGGCCCCTGATTATCAAGTAGGAGACAAGGTTTGGCTAGCCACCAGGTTCATACCCATCAAAGGAACCCGGACCTTCCAACCCAGGTATTTGGGACCCTACACCATCAAGGCGGTTATCAATCCGGCAGCCGTCAAATTAGATTTACCATCCAATCTACGCATCCATCCGGTATTTCATGTGTCCCTTCTAAAACCAATGCAGCCTGGTACACGGATTGAAGAGCACTGAAACCCATTCTTGTCGACGGGGAACCAGAATTCGAAGTTAAAGGCATACTGGATTCTAAGCACTCAAGAGGGAAGTTATACTATCTAATCGATTGGAAAGGTTTTGGACCCCAAGATAGATCCTGGGAACCCTGCGAAAATGTTCACGCACCACGTCTGATTAAAAGCTACCATCGAAACTTCCCAACTAAACCTGGGCAGGACAGAAGGAACACCTTGAGAGGGGCCTTAGGGGGGAGTGCTGTCACGATCCCTGCCCTAAGCCTGGATAGCCAGACCAGGTGGACTACTTCTACCCCCATCAGGCCCTCAAGGGCCTTGACATTTGCCTCCAGACTCTCTTGGAGTCAGTCCTGGCGCCGTTGGCACCAGGTGCATATGCTAGAGCAGTAATCAGGGCCCATAAGGGCATTGCGCAACATCATGGATGTCTCAGTTCCTAAACTGAACCATGCGGTCTATCATTTTGGGTGTGGCAGGCCCAGTGATACGTGGGATGCCTGCAGGCTATATAAACCACACCCAAACTCCAGTACACGCTTCGCGTTAGTTTGCATCCCTGCAACGTGACGCTCACCGTGTTCAGCTTCAGCCACGAACCTCGGAAGAACAGCATCTGCAAAAGAGGAAAAGACATTGTTAGGAAAGGTTGCAGCTTACCTGAATTTCATCATTAGCGGTCCTCAGCTCTTTCGGCCGGTATCCTGGAACCAGTGCTCCTTCGGATCGACGGACCTGCAGAAAGGGAAAGACAAAGCATTAGACATTTTGCACAATTAACAACCTCCGCCAAAAGGCTTACCTTGCCACTCGCACTTCATTCAGCAACACCTCTGGAATTCTACACTCCGGCAGAGCACCGCGACCTGTGAAGACAAAAGATAACAGGTTAGCAAAGGCAAGACACCTTAGCGCTGCATAAAGCACCTACTCGCCGCTTCCAGGCGCTCCAAAAATGCTAATACTTACCAGCGAACCCCGAATCCACTCTTCGTCACGAATTGGACTTCCACGTACCTAAGGAAGAGAAAAAGACATTGTTAATTCCAGAAAGGCATGCTAGGACAGCAAAAAACCATAGCAATAAGACCTACCTGAAAGACCCACGTCAGGCCGGCATCAGTGAAGTAACTCGACCGCCATTGCCCGCAAAGCACTACGCGCCCCTGCCGAGACAGCAGGACGGAGAACCCGCCAACATCAAGAACAAGGTGAGAGGAAGACCAGAGGGGCCGCAGAAATACCGGGTGGCGGGAGGCTGTTAATCCGAGTTACCTGGTCCTAAACATTGTTTACCTGTATTTCTTGCAGGATTCTTCCGCTGGTCACTACTGGGCATCGCAGGGAGGGATACCTGGATCCCGATTGCTGGGTGGCGCCCCCGTGGAAACAGGTGAGCGTAACACTCAGTGAGATTTGACAGGTGTCCAGGACTTTAAGAAGAGTGACTCACATTTGAACTGAGGAAAGGTGATGGTGGGCTTGCAAGAAGAACAGTGGAGGATATAGTCCCCAAGTTGGAGAATTGCTTGATGAGATGTTGCTGATGTCCTACTTAAAAGCCCCCCCCCCACGCTTCAATGACATCTTCATTAATTTCAGCAGCAGGGGAGAACAACTGGTTAACTCTCTCCTCCCCTTTAGAGGAGCTCATCAGGGCGGCCCAAATAATGGACATGCTTGTCCTATCCCTGCCTAGCAGTAAGAGTGATATAAGGACACTAATTTCTCTTCCTCCTCAGTAACTGTTGCCCCTTGCAGTGAAAAGAAGCACAACAGTAGTTGCTTCTAAGGGGTCATAGTTAAGAAAAATAGGTCATTGCACAGGGGCGACAGCCGATGTGTGGACTCACATGCACAGCTGTTCGTTCTGTGCAATTCTCATTTTATGCACTAGAAAGAGCAGTAAATGCATGCAAAATCCAGGTGTTCATGAGTTTACAATCACTATGTGCACTCTGTAGTGTTGCAAATGGCACAGGCATCTACAGTGGATTTTGATGGAATTCTACATCTATTTGTAGGTGCAAACGGTTGGCTGATTCTATAGGAATCTAAAGCTTTGACACTAGTCTGAAATCACATGTTGGCATGCATGCATTCAGTTTGGGCATGCAGTCTGAATTGCACATTATAACATTATAATAAATTATAATTGGTTATTTATAATGTGCTTAATACCCAGAGGTTTCTAAGCATGGGACTAGTGATGAAACCTGTATTGCTCCGTGCGGCAAGCACATTGCCCCTGAGCTATCCTCCCGAGACTATAGTATTGTAGAGGCTGAATGGTTGATTCCAATCTGTGCTCTCACTCCGACTGCCCAAAAGTGCAAAATCCCCTACAGGCTGAAATGAATTGTACAACTTGATGTGCCCCTTTTGCATAGTTTTAGCACTTAATTTAGTGGTCAGGGGATACAAAAATGACCCCTTTAATTTTAATATCTATGTATGAAAAAATCAAGAAATCGGGTTAGTTTGTTCCTTATACTATTCCACACAGTTCCACCAATCAGCACAACATTGTGCATAGTTATCTGTTAGGACCCTCCGGACTTTACTGGCTACATGCCATTTGAACACCACACAACCGGATTTGAACTCCTTCACACATGATACATTTGCCTGAAATTAGCAAAACATTAATGTGGTCATACAAGAACCGGACAAAGCTAATTTTAAGCGTCTTGACATTCGAAACAAAACTCAAAACCATGTTTCAAGGCCCAAGGACGCACTGTTTCCAAGATATTTTCACCGCAACACAACGCACTTCGACGTGGTGAGGCGACAGGTGGGGAGAGTACACAGAATGTCCCAGTATGCTGCAGCATGCCAACTCTGACCCCTCTCCATGTCTGCTCTGGGGTATGTCAGCCAGCCACATGCACCCATTCTCAGTGCACTTTACTTCAGAGTGCAAAGCACATCAGGTGATAATCGACTCGCGACTCGGAACAGTGACCCGCAGGATCAATGATTTTCAACAATTGATGAGAGTGTTATCATGTCTGTCTACAAAACCCCTGCGGCAACTGTTTCTTAGGGTCTACACATAATTTCAACAAGGAAGCAGTTGCCAACCCCAGCATCAAGCACCCTCCTCCAAAGATGCTAGTGCTGCAGTTAGGAGATGCAGAGAGTGTTTTCTGTTGGGGGGGGGGTCTCTAAGATTTTAACAAGAATATATTATTGTATGATGTTAAGTGCAATTCGAGACCAAAATGGTACACATTTGTGATGTCAAGAATTATGGTAGGGATTTTGTTTTGTATCAATTATGACCTTTAACCAACAAGTATTTTATTTGTCAAAATCATCAATTTCATTTTTGCATACTGTCTTCACAATGTATTTAATTCATTCTCTCTCTCTCTCTCTCTCTCTCTCTCGCTCTGTCTCTCTCTTTCTTTCTCTCTCTCTTTCTCTCTCTCTCTCTCTCTCTCTCTCTCCCCTACATTCTCTGGAGAACTATTCCCAAACATGAACTTCAACTTCCATCATCGCTACGCAAACATCAAAGGTCACAGACCTCTGATTTATTTCCTTAACAACTTCTTATTTCCTTGGAATTCTCCAAATATAGGTAACATTAAACAGACCTAAACAACAATTGTGAAACTCCAAGTTTGCTCAGTGAAGTTACCTGGCAGTGTGAAGGGGCAAACAGGTACATTTCGTTTCATAGCATTTACTGTTTCCAGCATAACTCTTTTGCATGAAAATGCACACACTTGCGACCTAAGGGCCCGATTGATAGAATACAATAGCGCTGAAAAACGGGCGCAAGCGTGCAAAATGCGCGCAAACACCCGTTTGTTGATTCATGGAACACATAGCACGTGGCTTACTGGAGACTTGTGCTGAATCCGTGCAGGTCCAACACGTCACTGCGACACCATGAACGCCTTATGCGAGACGCCCAGCAAAGGCGCATACCGTCTAGCGCAGTCGCCTAAAAAGGGGGTGGAACACGTGGAATGGGGGACAACAAGCGTAAATGTGGGCATCACGTGGGAAGTACCACAGTAAAATACTTGCAACGCCCACACGCACGCTAACAACACTTATTCATGGAATTAAACAGGGCTCTCCTGCGCGCTGAAAAAGACACGCTAATCCAGAAACACGTCTGCCAAGCGAAAGCAGGCGTAAGCGTCACTGCGCACCAAAAACAATGCGTAAAAAGGGAGATGCGAAAAACCAACGCGCCATACAGCTACGATGAATGTCCCATTTTTCGCAGCAGGGATCGCGGGACACCACAGGAGGAGGAGGATAGCCAGGGCATGCATTTTTCTACCCAGGACCAGCCTTTTTGGGATGCCTGATGACCAGGTCTATGGTAGGTATAGGTTTCCAACCCATGTCACATTAGACCTGGTCAGGGAGTGGGAAGATGACCTCACATCACCCACCCTGTGCTCTCAAGCACTGAGCACCTTGGAAAAGGTGCTCAATGTACTGCATTTTGTGGCCACTGCGTCAATTCAGCTGACAACTGCCATTGTCGGGGGCATTTCACAGGCCACACAGTCACGCTGCCTACACCAGGTGTTGGCAATCATGACTGCACGCCCCTCAGTCCGCAGGCACATATACATGCCCAGAACACCCGCAGAAAGGCAGGCCGTGGTCCAGGACTTTTACGTGGCGACACACTTCCCTAAAGTGCTTGGTGCCATCGATTGCACCCATGTGGCCCTACATCCACCTGGGGGCCACAGAATACATCTGTCGCAATTGCAAGCACTGGCATTCCATCAACGTGCAGGCTGTATGTGATGCCAAGGGAATCATCACCTCTGTATATGCCAACTATCCGGGGTCCACCCATGATCATATTCAGAATGTCACCCGTGCAACGGGCCCTTAAAGCTGGGAGGCATGGCAACACATGGCTCATTGGTGAGTGCAAATGGCCCTGCAAATGCATGCATGTCTCAAACAGACAAAACCACACCACTGACAACCCATCTCACCTCTACATGGGACAGTGCCTACCCTCTGAGCACCTACATGATGACGCCAATACGGAACCCCACCACACCACCCCAGGTAAGATACAACGCAGCCCATATTGCAACTAGGGGCATAGTGGAGCGCACATTTGGAGTGCTAAAGTCACGCTTCCGCTGCCTTGATCACTCTGGTGGTGAGCTACCATAAGCGCCACCAGTAGTGTGCAGGATTATTGTGGCAGCATGTGTCCTGCACAAAATTGCAACATGGTGTGGCGTACCGGCGGACATGGTGGTGCCCCCATATCCCCAACCACATGCACAGCGGCTGCAAATGGGAGGGGAAAGGGCACGTGGCGAGGCTGCCCGTGCCCAGCTTGTAGCACAATTTTTAACCTAAAATCCAAACCCTGCAGAGTGCACACAGACCTGGCACATTCCAGGTTACTTTCGATGATGACAAAGGGACAATCATCTGTCCCAACCTTAACACCCTGAGAATGTGTCCTTGGAAGTGCTACATTGGGCCTCATTACACGGAAGGCGGTAATCCAGGGTGCTATTAGCACCCTGGACCATGCCGGTAAATTACCGGCACCGCCTTGGCGGAAAGGGGATTTACCGCCCCATTCCAAGGTTGGAGGGGCGGTAAATCCCCTTTCCGCCATTGCCCTTCCCCATTCCCATTTCAGCCCCATAGGGCTCTATGGGAATGGGGAAGGCGCTAATTACGGCACCGCAATTTTGCGGTGCCGTAATTAGCTCCGAGGTCCCTTAGCGGGTTGGTACTTAACGCCTGCAAGAAGCAGGCGTTAGTTCCTCCAACCCGCAAAGGGACCTCGTAGTACGGCGGTAAGGGTTAACGGTCACCGTTGCCATTAACGGTGACCGTTAACCCTTACCGCCGTCCGTGTAATGAGGCCCATTGTGTGCATCCCTTGGTACTAAAAGTATCTCAATCTGGTGTGCACAAAAGGAACACATGGAAGATGGAGTATTCCAGAAACGGCATGACAAAGTTCACATCTAAATGCTGGTATGTCACCTAAACCCTCCCACACTTCATTGTCACCTGCTTGACACACCGTGCCATGGCATGCAATGTCTAAACAGAGAAATAAATGGCCAACACATAACACTACTGTCACAAAGCGTGCAACGATCAACCTAAAAAGTCCAGAAATAAATCACTCATCAATATAATCACGTACACAGGAACATCAATTGGCCAGTACAACAAACCAGAAAGACAGGACCCAAGAGTTAATCTGTCTGACCGTGACCATACCCAAACGCACATGTGCCTCAAAGTGTCATGACTTGCACATGCAACCCTTCTAAATTCGTGTGGCACTGCTAACCAAAGGGGGCCACAGAAGGGCATACAGCATGAATGCTAACAACAATGGAGACAGTCAAGGCAACACATGAAGATGGAACATGAGCAAAGAATGCATCTCAATGTACAAATATAAAATGATGGCAACCATGCACTGGACAAACAATCATGAATCCCACTAGGGGTGTATGCACAGGTTGGACTTGCGACTGCCCACAGATAGAATGGAAGCCCAATGCCACTGTGTAAGTTACTTTCACACGATGCACTCCTAGCAAGCCCATGGAAATGGGAAGTAGGAGTGGCATATGTGTCTGGACCCAAGGCACAAACACCAATACGAGACAAGCCTATGGGACCAGCTGGAACCTACATTGGATGCCCTCGGCTGCCACACAAAGCAACACTGTCTCCATGCAACACCTCACGGGATGCACGCAGTTCCTCCGTGATGGTACGAGTCATCAGTTGCATCTGCTGTTCAGACCGTTTACTGCTGGCTGCCTCGAGTGCAGCCAGTGTAGTCCTGAGGGACCGATACTCTGACCTCAGGGCTTCCCTTTTGACCTGGCCCTCTCCAGCCAAGGATGCAAGCATAGCCCTTAGTTCCGCCCGTCGGCTCTTGTCCCTGGCCACAATGTTCAGCCTGTGTGAGCGGCATGTGGACTGCAATGCCTGCTGCTGGTGCTCTACCTGTCTTGCCGAGGGTATCATGCAATTGGCCACCCTAACCATACCCTGAGCAAACAATAATAATAATAATCATAATAATTTTGTATTTTTATAGTGCTACAAACCCTCAGGTATCTGAGTGCTGCTTATTATTACCCCCAGTGTGGTGCTCATTAATCGACCTCGGAAGGATGAAAGACTGAGTTTTGGCCCTGCCAGGATTCGATCCTGCATCAGCAGGCTCTGAACAGATGTCAAAGCAAGTGCTCTACTCGCTGTGCTATCGGACCACCTTAACATCTCATGTGAAGCAGCCTGTTGTTGTGCAACAACATACATGGACTGCTTTCACACAGTATAGCCACCTAACACACGGCCACCGCGTTGGCGGATCCCATGCCTGCCTAGGCCAGGGGTACCTGGTTCTAAATGTGATGACGCCGTCTGTGGCTGCAGGACTGCATCCCTCCCTTGATTTGCTGCCCCAGGAGTCAATACTATGGAGTGTGACCCTGCAACTGTAACCACCACAGACGGACGTCCTGACACTGACTGGCCCTGTGAGGGGTCTTCCCCCGTCTCCAGACGTTTGGGATGCAACAGCGCCCACAGTCAATGCACTCACATGCAACACCACAGAGGTATCCATATCTGATTCACCACCAGAGCCTAAGGCTTCCTCGGAGGCGGACTCAGACTGAGTCTGGGCCAGGATGGCCTGTAGCACCAGTGGATCATCAGGGGATACCACACCACCTCCTCCACTAGTGGTTGGTTGTCGCACACTATCCTGTTCCTCCTCTAACTCCTCCTCTGCATCCAGTGCCTCATCACCTGCACATGGACAGCAAGAAAATGAAGAGCCATGTAAATACCATAGACCACACACATAGACATCACAATGTCGTCATGTACCATATCAACCTGCCATGTCACAAACTCCCACACCTACGCAGTGTCAATGCAAGTGAAGGTTAGCATGAAAGCAGCCATGGACCTGTGTGGAAGGGCTAAATACAACCTGTAGTGCATGGTGCATAGCACCTGCTACACACATGAACACCTGAATGGCATAGTTCATCCACCAACATCACAGATTCAAAAACACATATGAAACGTACCATAGCCATGCCTGATCTGTAATACTGCATTAGATGTGACTTGCTGAGTACTGTCCCAGAGGCATGTACAATGGATGTGACATGAAATGACATGTTCATCACAAACTCAATACACACAGGTGTCACACTGTGCAACAACGCAAGGGTGGTGGAATGGAGTGAAGCCAGACATACCCATCCCATGAGACCAGCTCACATTGACATCACGCAAGTGAAGGTGAGACCTGGGGTTGGAAGTGGGAGTAGGCAGTGCAGTACATGGGAATGACATACCAAATAAATATAGATGCATTGGTGGTCATTACGACCCAGGCGCTAATTGCGCCAACTTTACCACCATGGTGTAAACTATGTTTACACCATGGTGGATGGCGGATTTACTGCCCCATTCCAAGGTGAGTGGGGCGGTAAATCCCCATTTCCCATTTTCCCTTCCCCATTCCCATTTTTGCCCCATAGGGCATAATGGGAGTGGGGAAGGCCCTAATTACGCCACCGTAAATGACGGTGGCGTAATTAGCATCATGGCAGGTTAGCGCCATGGATTTTAACGGCTGCTAAAAGCAGCCGTTAAAATCAGAATCAGGCGTTAAGGTTTAACGACGGCGTTAACCCTTAACCCCTGAGTTGTAATGAGGCCCATTATCATCAATGAAAATGCGGTGTGCTGGTGGAAGTGTATGTGCAGACATCAGCTGTCAATAGCTGCTTGAGGGTTGTAGGGATACAGTTAACAGCCACCAAAAGTGGAGTATGGCAGGGAGGCAGTGCATGGGTACATCTGATGGCTCAGAGGCCCGTGTCGGAGATCATAGTGTGGGCAGGTGACTAGTGCATTCTCTCAGTCATCCAGGACTCCAGCAGGGGAGAGGAGGTAGAGAAAGCAGAACATATGAGGAAGGATCATAAGAGCCCCCAGACCCAGAGAAGGTTCACCTCCAGTGCCATTGAGTCGGGGAGGCTGTAGCAGAGGGAGGCCACTGCTGAAGATAGAGATTAACCACCAACTAATTGCTCTGAGAAGTAACTGACCCTGAGGGAGTAGGAAAGGGATGATCGAATATCATGAGAAGGAAGCAAATTGGGAAGATGGAGTTGAAGGAACTGCGGCAACAAGAGCCATAAGGGCCTGTGGACAATGAAAACCCATTGACAATGAACAGCCGTGGGCACTGTGAGCCAGTGCCATCATCACAGTCCTAGGGAGACATAATACCTGCCACCAAGACATAAAGACACTCACCACTGTCCAGGTCAGGATCAGTTGCAGAGGGAAGAGAGTAGAGGCACAGAAACTGGGTATAGGCTGTTGCAGTAACCCACCATAAGTATGACCAGTCCTCTGGAGACACTGAGCTACTGGGGGAATCAGGGTGCAGCTGGCAGCGTGACCGATCAGAGATGTGCAGAGAGGAGGCCAGTGTGGAGTGAAGATTGTCACAGGCTATCCGCCATCACAGGTTGGAGCAGGAAGAGGGCCAAGAGAGCCTGGACAGAGTGCCATGGAAGGAGTGAGCAGGTGTGGTGATGGGGTTCGTCATGGTGTGCAGCACATTGTGCATATGCAGTCTGCAGGTCAACGAGCACGTGTCATTCCACCATGACATGGTTCACCCATTGCAGTCATGCAAATGCAGCCAGAACTGCCAGACAACCAACACACATCATCCAAGCAACACACACATGACCTGGACACACACGCATCACCACTTACCAGACATTGCCTCATAGAATGCCAGGTCGCACACGCCTTGGGTCTGCTCCACGTCAATCATAGCACCTATGATCGCCTCCTGTGGTGTGAGTTCATCGTCCTATTCTGGTAACCCACCTCCAGTCACCAGAGTAGAGGAATAGTTGGCACCCATTTTACCTTTGGCTTGGCACTGCAGGTCATACCAACGCTTCATTGCGTCAGTAGCTGAGTGCCTCTCATGACCCAAGCCGTTAATAAGGTCAGCGACACATTGCCAGTGGGCCACACGCTGGGCCGGCATATGTGTGCTCCCTGCCTCCACAAGCATGTCACATTGGTGTACCTGCACATAGTCCACGAGAACCTGGAGCTCCTTATCACTAAAGCTCCTCTTCCTCGACGTGCAGGTCTCCTGTGCCGCGCCTTGGGACTGAGCCTGTTTGCCTACTGCACACTTTGCCTTCTTACCAGGCATTGGACAACAAGATAATATGCCAACGACAACAGGGTTATTAGAGCGGAACTGGTATTTCCAGTGTGCCCAAGGTGCAACATCTGCCACTTTGAGTGGACAGGACAGGCTCCACCATGCCCATCACAATCTTGGTGACTGGATGAACAAGCTTGAGTATGATGCCAATATAGTTTTTCCTGTTTTCTTTGGGAGACTTAATGTTGGATAGCATCATTTGCAAGTACAATTATTTTTGATTAAGTGCAAATCTGGTACCCACACAGGGCATTAATTAAATAGAACTTGCCACGGCTTCCTGCCTCATTCATGCAGCGAACTTGGGAAATTTTTAGTAGGGGAACCAAGTGCTTTTCTCCCCAGATTTACTCTGCAAGCCAGCGGCAGTTGAGGAAATTATCCTTGTACAAAAATAAAAACTGGCCCTTTAAATTACACTCAACGCCGTGGACGGGAACTCGCAACACAGGAATTCACCTGGATGTTATACTGCGAGCCCGTCCCCACAATTGGAGACACAGCCTACGTAGGGAGGCGTGTTCCGCTTGTAACACATTCAAAACGGCGTAGTGGACGCCGAGTCTTAAGAATGGAGATCTGCAGGTTCTGAGGGAAATGTTTGCGCGCACGGCATGGTCGCCCCCTGGACCAGGACTAAGAGGTAAGATACAAGCAGCAGTACTCAACACTGTCCCTGACTGTGTGCCGTGATCGTGGACCGAGTGGATGCTCCCCGGGGGGCAGCAATCGGTTTGCTGCCCCCTTGGGAGATGCCCCTCCGTGGTGCGCTCGAAGGCCGGCGGGGAACAGGGGACGTGACTGGCTTTACGCGCCAGCACCGGAAGTGGGATGGGGATAAGCTCCCTTTACCCACGCACTACTAACAGCTCTGTTCCCCTTTATCCTCCTTTTCTTTCTCTCCCTTTTCCTCCGGTTCCCCCCTCCCCCTGATTTCACTCTCTTTGTTTCCTCCTTTCTTTTGATTCTATTTGCAGTAAGCTTTTGGACACATGTAATAGGGACCCATTAATGAACAGGCGAGACCCGTTTGGAGGAATACAGCAAACGGAACAAACATCTTGTAGGAGTTAGCAACCGCGCTGAGTTACAAATTGTGGCAGGGCTGCACCAAATTCAAAGAAACAGGCTACAATCACAAGGTAAATAATGATGACCAATTCACTGAGACAGTGCTCACTGGGATAGAGGAACTTAGAGGGAGATATCTTTGCGAACATAGATTATATACATTCATGAATATGAGGTATATACAGATATGGAATGTAATATGGTGGTTGTTTTTGACACCAACAGACGGAAACACACTGTCCAGGAGGAAAAGCCCAGCAGGCATTGACAGCCAGCACAGATTCACCAAATGAAGTATACCTTATTGAGAACGCCTTAGACCTCGGTGCGCTCAGGTTCCCCCCAGCCATTCTCCTTTCTTTGGGTAAAACGTGGCGACAAGATCCCATATTGACATCTCTTTTAAATTGTGGCAGTTGGGAAGTGTGTGGACGATCTGGGGGATGTTGAACTTCTCACTTATGTGTGCATTGCCCACTGCAGGGTGGTGGGGGTATTGCCCAGCATCTTTGTTAGTGACATCACCTTTCCAGAAATGCAAGGAGAAAACTTAGTCCCCCTTGCTCAAATTAGGATATTATTATCCAGACTTAGCCAGGCCTTCAACAAGGGAGGAGCATGGCTTTAGACAAATTGTGGTACAATGTTTTTAGATAACAAATAGACAAGTGGCTATGTTAAGATGTTAAAAATAACTTTTAGAAACACGGTTGAGAGTGAAGTTTACTAAAATTATTGTCTGTACTTTTCTTCTTCTTGCTCTCTCTCCAACTGTCATTCTTCTTTGGTTGAAGAGGCCCTCACAGAAACACAGTTGACCTACAGAAGTATGAAACTCTGTTTAAGAATGGAAAGAAGCTATATTTGGAACACCTATACGACACACATTAAATATCGAGCTGAACTACGCTAACATGAACTGGTTTTTGATATCCAACAATGTAGAGGTCCTGATGAGGTGCACCAGATAGAAATATTATATGTCTATTGTGGTGCCCGAAACTCGAGTAGACAACACCATAGAGCCCACTTTGTTGAGTTGGGCCTCTCTGAGTTCTCGCAAAATATATAGGCAATTGGTATATGTTCATGAATAAGCTTGTTTGAAAATTTGTCTTGTTTAACTGTGTGAAAAGAAAAATGTATTGTTAAATAGGCTTTGATAATTATATAACAACATTTAAGCCCTAATAGATGGGTGTTCTACTTTTAGAACAGAGTGATTAGAATTGCGGTTTTTTGCACAGTACGAATGGTGTATGGCATGTATGTGGATGAAAGTGAATGTGAGTAAGGCTGGGTGAAATGTGGTCACGGGTTTCATATGATATGTGTCCTTCTAGATGTGATATGTGTATCTTTAAAAATTGTTTTTTTTAATATATGAAATGTCATTGTGTTATGTGTGGTCTTTCTATAAATTGATGTTTTATAATGAATTTTGAATAATAAATTAACTTTAAACACATCTACTGAGATTTGTCTATAACATATGCCCTTTGAGTAGGGCTATTCCTTTGGAAAGAATGTTTGTCAGCGTTTCTACGCATAAATTGCTTCACAAATGAATGGAGGGGTGCACTTATTCACAGAATAATTGCAGTTTTGTATGTTCTTACCAGGCTGTGCACACCCCGAGTGGTTGGGAACACTTGGGTCAGTAGGGGCTGGAGCACTGGTGGCCTGGGCTGTGGCACCACACAATGATGGTGTGACTGGAGGTGCCCTTGCAGGTGGCTGTACCTGGGTGCCGGTGCCATGATGCTGCACAGCATGTCCCTTCCCCTTCGATGCACGGATAGCCTCTGCCACTGCGTCTCCGTGGACCGGGGCGGGGAGCACCACAGGCATGGCTGAGTGACCTGGAGGCTGGGTGGTGGTTGCTACAGCTGCCCCTGCAGCTTCCTGACCCTGTTGGGTGGGGGGCATGGCTTGCCCTGCACAGGACCGGACACCTCTGCCACCTCCAGCGCCTCCGCCACCTCCCACACCTCCACCACCTCGGGCGCCTCCGCCACCTCGCACACCTCTGCCACCTCAGGCGCCTCCGCAACCCCGGCCACCTTTGCCTCCCTTCCCACTAGTTGCCCTCCCAGTCATGGCACAGATGGATTGGTGCAATGGGAGGTGCAGCTATCGATTGTCCGGGGCAATTTGAGTGAGGGGACAGTGTACGTGATGTCAAACGTACCAGTGTGCCCCAGCAAGGCTCGATGTAACCCCTGGGGAAAAAAATTAACCGGCCGCGTAACGCACAGGTACCCCAAATATGAAAAAAAAAAGTGTGCGCATCCCCTCTGCAGGCCACGTGTAAAGAAAAAACCTAACGCAGCATGCTGTGGCACCCAGCAACACAAACAATATGTACGCGAAGGACACGTAAGCTACCATGATGTTGAATACAAAGTTATGCGACACACAGGGACAACCACAGATTGCAAAATGCATACGCAACTCACCGTCAGCCTCAAAAGTACATGCGTATGTGTGAGGAGGCAATCGCCACCAAAAGAAGAAACTCGCACGCAGTGAGGAGATCGCGTGGAAACGAAGTCCACACGTCCATCCACTATAACTCGGCAAGCATATTATGCTCTCCTATTCACTACTTTATCCCGATCCCGAACGCCATGCCAAACGCTCAGCGCGTGCCACATAAGTTGCGCGATTAGGACCTTTCCTTTGAATCCACACTAACGTGCTGGTTCTGCACATGCAGAGTCACTCTGTCTCCGGCTGGCCACACCAGTAACACGCTCCTGCCTACCAGCCAATTAACCTGCCTCCAACTGCCCCGAGCTGCTTCCTATGCACCATCTGCTGCTGCCTGCCCACTCTGTGTGCCTTCTGCCCATGTGCCCTGCATTTTTATCCCTGCTCATCAGCCATTGCCAGTGATCCTGTCGTTGTGACCACCTCTGCTGATCCTGAAGACTCCAAACTGCCATACCACCAGTCCACAGCCCAGCCCCAGGACCACCTTGCCCACCCACACCTGCCTCGAGGGTTGCCATGTCTGACCCAGCACCATCTGAGGCAAGTGGCAACCTCCCGGCGGAGAGGCAAAGGGCTGTCAGCTTCTCACTCAGGGAAGTTGGCATCCTGGTGGAGCAAGTCCCAGGGAATTATGATGCCCTCTTCCCCGGACCATCGCAAGTCGGCAATGAAGGACGGAAGAAGATCTGGATGGACATCGTGGGTGCCATTAAGGAAGAGGGGGTGGCACCCCACGACTACACGCATGTCCACAAGCGCTGGGAAGGCTTCAAGTCCAGGACCCATAACAAGGGCCAGCGCTTCCACAAAGCTGGTGATGACCGAAGGGGGCGCCGGGGCCGGTTGACCACCGATGAGATGCGGGTCCTGGAGCGCTTCTACCCAGTGCTGTACACCCAAGTCTTGGAGTTAGTGCTCCATCTGGAGTCGAATGGTAAGTGTCCATGTGTTCTTGTCCACCATAGTGCATGTGCATGTTGACCTGTGGCTGGAATGTGCACCTTGGCCTTATGTCTGGCATGCCTCCTGTTAGGAAAGATTTCGTAATTGTAGGTAATTTTCCTTCCAGGTGGCAACCCCTAAACATTTTGCTGTTGTTTTTCACCTTGTTCTCGACTTTGCCAGAGAAGTGCAGCCTTCTACCGCACTCCTCTGGGCTTTCGCTCCATTCTTACGGGGAAACTGACATGCCCTTAAGACAGTCAGTACCGGGAAACGCTGTTTTCCGTAGTTTCTTTTATCATGTTGCGGCTTTCATGCAACATTACACAAGAGGGCACTGTAAGCTAAGTTACCGCTCTCTTGGGTCTCTAGCCTTCTACAGGCCCTAGATACTCTTTTAGGATTGTAACTGATCGGTGCAAGTGATTCACGGACGGGAATGGTGGGAGCGATCGTTTTTTGTGTTTTGAACTCCTTTTGGCGTTTTAAGCGCGTTTCTCGCGCTTAGCCCAAAATGGTGGCCTGGCTCCCAAAATGGCCAGACCACGAGGCTCCTTTGTCCTGTCCGCTGACCGTCTTGCTCCCTTCACCTTCCCCAGGTCGAGCCGACCCGGGGCCTTCCTTATTTGGGCATGTACTTTCCCGCAAAACACAGATGCTTTCGCGGGCTTCTACATGCCTGGTGTGTGCCTCCAGGATGTGGGCTGGGATGTCTGGTCCCAATACACATCCTGGGTGCCAGAGAGTCTAGGGTAGTGTGAATGCCTGGGACCACCGTGGACCGTGATAGGTCCACGTATGGAGTGAGTGTTGATGAGCAGATCTCCCATTGGGTCCCCTCCGTTTTGGCGCGAAGGGAACCGTGGATAAGAGGGGGCTGGAAACACCACTACAATGTCGATCTCCTGAGTTCTCACGAACGAAGGAATACAGGAGCCAGTATCCTGCAACCAAGAGGCTGAACCGAGGAATCGCTGGTGACCCGCTGAAGGACGGCTCCTCTGCACTGCTGTCGCCTTGTGAAACCCTTTTCACCTTTGATCGAACCAGAAGGCCTGTACTGGTACTTCGACCCTTGGAATAGCGGGAACAGCTATTCTCGGCATCTTCACCATCTCCTGCTCGTAAGCCTTCGGAAGCGTCTCTGGGCCGTCCAGCAGACTGACCAGCCTACACAGGAGTCTTGCTCTGTAACCGCCACCAGGTTGTGTAGTATTTCGAGTCCTTGTCACTCTCACACGATTCGTACACTTGGCGTTCCCAGGTCTGAAGTGAGTAGTGTACATTTGGCTCAGATACAAATGGCCGCTCCGTTGCCCTGCTGTGGTAACAAACTGTGCGGGTCCACTTCGTTTGGGACGTCTTCTACTCAACTCTGCTGCTGCAGACTCAACACGACGACGAGACGTCCCCTGCTCTCCTGAACCTGCCAGCAACTGAAACTGACGCGGAGAAGCCTGCATCTGCTTGCATCGGGGACCGGTGAGTAGCATAGCTAGGAACTGGTCGCCCTCCTGTAGGAGCCCATAGCTTTTCCCCGCTGTGTCAAAACAGCATGCCTTTCCGTACTCGCGATCTGCTTCTGCCCACAGTGGAGGCTGCGCTTGAGTCGCGGAACTCTGTTCTTCTTCATTTGTGCACTAAACTGAACTGCCTGATTCCCCTCGAAGAGACTCCCTTTTGCCCGTTGCCACCAGCGTGTTCAGGTACTTTTGAGCACAAGGCTCCACTCTTCGTAGGGCTCAGACTTCCTTTTAGTTAGGTGCCTCTGAAGGCGGACTGGGTCTAAGCATTATTTCGCACTGCCTGTTTTCCTTCCCTTTTAGGTGGACTACACATTTCGTGCATCTAACGCTTGAGACTTGTTTGTATTTGTGTATATATTGTATTGGTATGGTATGTGTTGGTTTACTAGAGTTGTATTGTGATTTCTCGCTACGGTCATTGTTTTAAAGGCCTTGGAATAAATGTGTATATATTTTTAATATAACACCTGTTTGGAGTAGTTTGTAAGTGTCCTTGCTTTGTGTGCTCATTGCAGGCTTTCAGTCACCCTCACCCCTCTTGAGACATAGTCTTGACCGCCGCGATCGCTACCCTGATTGGTCTGGCTTGTCCAGAGGTTACCCTGTTCCAAGTAATTAGGTTGGCCTTCTGAACTTCTGCGCCACCAGGACAGAGTTCAGAAATCCGTCTTAACAAATTGGTGTACAGCGGTGGGATACGACTGAAGGTATCCAGTGTTGCGCACGAACTAAGACATTTCAAGTTATTCCTACCAGGACACGTAGTGAATTGTTATAGTATAACTTTAAAAAGGCCATAGTCCTATCTAACAGTATGGAAACAAATACCTTGTTAACTTTAAATGCTTCCAAATCAGAAACATTGAAAAAGATGTGTGCGGAGAGAGGTGTTTCCTCTCAAGGCACGAAATTGGATATGATCCAAAGAATCGTGGTGTGGCAAGAAGCGCAGCTTGACGCTATAACTTCTGAAGACAGTGCGGAAGGAGGTGGGGCTGCTCTCACTGGTAGAACCGACGGTTCTGCCGCTGCACTGATCCACCGCGACCACGAGGACAGGGAGGATGAGATGTCTAATGTTTCCTCTGCCAGTGCTGATGGGGAGGCTATGCTTGAGTTGAAGAAGCAAGAGCTGCGGTTTAGGCAGAAGGATCTTGAATTCAGCATAGCCAAACTACAAATCGAACAGGCAGAAAAACAGAAAGACAGGGATCACCAGTTGGAACTGGCCAAGCTTCAGGTTGCAAATGGGTCCAAGGGTCCTGGACATGGGTCTGGGGCCTCCTCTCATCCACGGTTTCCGAAAGATCTGCTCAGTATGTATAAAGAAAGGAATGACATTATGGACTGGCTGAATGCGTTTGAGTATGCATGCGAAGTTCAACAAGTTGACAATGCTGATAAAATTGCCTGGTTACTCAGCAGACTGCCCCATTCTGGCTGTAGTGCCATTATGGAAATGTCGAAGACTGAGCGAGCTGATTTCGCAATGCTAAAGCAAACTCTCATTTTAAAGTTTGGGAAAACTCCGGCCCAATATTTGAAACGATTCAGAGAGTATAAGAAAAAGGAAGGTGGTACTTGGGTATCTTATGTCACCGAATCCTTAAAAAACGTAACTGGCTGGGTCGAAGGTTATAAGGTTTCTACCTTCGAAGGCATGATAAATCTTGTCATGCTGGAGCACATTTTTGCATCTTCTTCCCCGGAGCTTAAGCAGCATTTGGCCGATTCGAAGGAGATAGATCCTAAGAAGCTGGCCATTGCAGCAGACTTATGGGTGTCACATCGAGTGTCCCATAAGGACAAGACTCATCCTGGTAAGCAGGAGGAAGGGAAAAAGTCCAAGGATAAGGAGGGTGGAGAATCTGACAAATCTTCTTCTCAAAAGGGCCACAAAAAGAAAAATAAGGGTAAGACACAAGAGAACTCACAGGGTAGTGGAGGTCAGCCTCCGAAACAGAACTCTGGTTACAATAAGCCTCCCTATGTAAACAGACCCAATGGATCTTGTTTTGCTTGTGGAGCAACTGACCACGTGAAGGGGGATCCCCGGTGTAAGGTTAGACCTTTGGGGGTCCACTCCGCTAATCTGGCCTTCTCCTCCTACGAGGAAGAAGAGCTTACAGGAGCATCCTTCTCCTCAGACTCATTTCCCAGCGGGATAGAAGCTGAGGTAGTTTTAGTTTCCCTGGGTTCCTGGGAGCCTAAAGTCGCAGAGGCTTATGCTAGGATTCCAGATAATACCAAGCACTACTTTAAAGACAGTGTGCTGATCAATGGAGTAGATACTCCAGCTCTTAGGGATAGTGGGTGCAGTCGAACTGTAGTGGATTGTACCTTGGTAGACTCAGAGGAAGTTGCCAGAGCTACTCTGATGCCCACTAAGTTGGCTGACGGCCCACTCCGTATGTTCCCAGTAATACCTGTCAATCTTACTTTAAATGATACAGCAGTCAGGATTCCAGTGAGCATTCAGAGAAACGTCCCAGGAAAGTTCTTGTTAGGTAATGATCTCAGAGCTTTAGGGCTCGTAGGAGACACTGCCAAAAGACCCTACACACGGTCTCAAGCACGGGCAGCATTGGCCAAGACCAATACGCCGCCCTAGCCGAAGGGGAAACCCAAGGCGAAAGGAGTAAACAAGTCAAGACGAGGGAAAGAGAATATTCCCCCGAGCTCGCCTACCACTGCGGTGGAGGAAGTTGGTCAATCGCCCGGGCCTGATGAGGAGGTGGCGATGCCTGAAGTATTTGACCCCAGCGACCATCCTGAACTAAAAGACTTGTTAGTAGAAGGTGGTCCTGATAGGGACGAATTCAGTAAAGGCCAACGTGAGTGCCCATCTCTGGAAGGCCTAAGGAGACAGGGCTGCTCCCAGCTTGAGGGTGAACCTCCTGGGACGCATCGGATTTATTGGGAAGGTGGACTCCTGTATAGTGAGCCCACAGAGTCTACAGAAGGAGACCATAGGAGGTTGTGGTTCCCCTTGCTGTTAGGCCCTTCCTCCTGCAGTTGGCGCATGAAGTGCCCCTTGCTGGTCACCTTGGTATTAGGAGGACCAAGCAAAGGTTATCCATGCACTTCTACTGGCCCAAGACGGGGGTGCAAGTAGAAAGTCACTGCAGGAGTTGTGCCTCCTGCCAGTTATCTGGTAAGGTTGGCTCGACAATCCAAGCTCCATTGGTACCACTCCCAGTTGTGGGGGTACCATTCTAAAGGGTAGGGATCGACATCGTTGGTCCCCTTGACCCGCAAACATCCTCAGGCAATAGGTTTATCCTGGTGCTGGTCGACCATGCAACCAGATATCCTGAGGCCATCCCATTGAAAACTGTAACTGCCAAGTCAGTTGCAAAAGCGTTACTTGGCATATTTTCTAGGGTTGGCTTCCCTAAAGAAGTTGTGTCGGATCGTGGCAGCAACTTTATGTCGAAGTATATGCAGGCTATGTGGAAAGAATGTGGGGTCACCTACAAGTTCTCTTCTGCATACCACCCCCAGACCAATGGTCTGGTGGAACGTTTCAACAGAACGTTAAAAAGCATGATTGGGGCTCTGGAAGAACCTCAGAGAATAAAATGGGATTTTCTTTTACCATGCTTACTGTTTGCCTACCGAGAGGTACCACAGGAGGGTGCTGGCTTCAGCCCCTTCGAACTTCTGTTCGGTCATCCTGTACGGGGACCCTTAGCCATAGTCAAAGAGGGATGGGAGATGCCCACTTCCCCTGTTACTACCAACGTAGTTGATTATGTGCTAGGGCTCAGAAAACGGATGGTACTTCTGAAGGGCTTGGCTAGTGATAAATTGAAGGCAGGACAAGCACTGGTGAAACATTGGTACGACCAGAAAGCTTCCCTCATCAACTTTACACCTGGTCAGCAAGTCCTGATCATGAATCCCATAAGGCCTCGAGCTTTACAGGATAAATGGTCAGGCCCTTACACAGTGGTGGAGCCCCTGGGGATGAGGTTAACTATTTAGTGGACCTTGGAAGGCCTGGACAGGCTCCAAAAGTGTTTCACATGAATAGGCTGAAGGCTTTCGTCCCAAGAGTCGAAATCGCAGCACTGCTACTGGCTTCAGATGTTGAGGAAGAGGAGTCTGAACCTCTCCCCGACCTGTTCCAAAGCGGTCCTTCAGATAGCTCCTTTGAGGGTGTCCGAGTGGCCCCTCACCTGACTTCTGATCAGCAGGCTGAGGTAAAAAGTTTGCTTAGGCAGTTTTCCCCCTGTTTTCATAGTCGCCTGGTTTGACACTTTGGTGCAAACATAACATAGACACAGGAGACAGTGTACCTACCAAAAGTAGGGGATACAGGATGTCAGACAAAGTACGGTCTTATATTAAAACCAAGGTCAACAAGATGTTAGACCTTGGGGTGATTGAACCCTCTAGTAGTCCTTGGTCCAGCTCTGTGGTTTTGGTTCCAAAGGCAGGCACATCTGAATTGAGGTTCTGCGTGGATTACAGGGCTCTGAATGCTGTCACCAAGACAGATGCACACCCCTTGCCTCGAACCGATGAGCTGGTGGCTACTTTGGGTGCCTCCAAGTACCTCAGCACGTTTGACCTCACTGCTGACAATTGGCAAATAGCTTTAGCAGAACATGCCAAGGAGAAGACAGCGTTTTCTACTCCAGACGGCCTTTACCAATTCCGGGTAATGCCGTTCGGGTTGAAGAATGTACCTGCCACTTTCCAGATGCTTGTGAATCATGTTTTGAATGGGTTGGACGAATTCTGTCTTGCATATCTGGACGATATAGTAGTTTTCAGCGCCACCTGGGAAGACCATGTGAAACACCTCGGGATTGTGCTCCAGGCTCTTCAGAAAGCACACTTGACCATAAAGGCTAGTAAATGCCAGATTGGACAAGGCTCAGTGGTTTACCTTGGACATGAAGTAGGTGGAGGGAGGATACAGCCTCTTCCCAGTAAAGTACAAGCCGTACAAGACTGGCCTACCCCCACTACACAGACCCAAGTGAGAGCCTCATAGGACTCACAGGGTATTACCGAAACTTCGTGGCAGACTATGGCACCATAGCTGCCCCTCTGACTGCCCTCACCACTACGAAGAAACCCAAGAAGGTAACTTGGACCGACGAGTGTGAGAAGGCCTTCAATGGCTTAAAAGACTCCTTGTGCCAGGCCCCTGTCCTCAGGGCCCCTGATTATCAAAGACCTTTTATCGTGCAGACGGACGCCTCTGACACTGGGTTAGGAGCTGTACTATCACAAGTAGATGAGAAGGGTAAGGAATACCCTATTGGTTTTATTAGTCGCCAGCTTAAGGACAGAGAGCTCAGATGGTCCACAGTGGAGAAATAATGTTTTTCTGTTGTGTGGGCCCTAAGGAAGCTGAGGCCCTACCTCTATGGGACCCACTTCACTGTGCAAACTGACCATAAGCCCTTAAAGTGGCTAATGAACATGAAGGGGGAGAATCCAAAGTTGCTTAGGTGGTCCATAAGTCTACAAGGCTTCGGCTTCACTATTGAGCATAGGCCAGGTGTCCAACAAAGCAATGCTGATGGGTTGTCCAGAATGTTTAACCGACCTGAACAAGAGACTCATCCAGGGGTGGATTAGTTCCCCCTGTCCATAGTTTGGGAGGGGCGAGTGTTAGGAAAGATTTCGTAATTGTAGATAATTTTCCTCCCATGTGGCAACCCCTAAACTTTTTGCTGTTGTTTTTCACCTTGTTCTCGAATTTGCCAGAGAAGTGCAACCTTCTACCACACTCCTCTAGGCTTTCGCTCCATTCTTACGGGGTAACTGACATGCCCTTAAGACAGTCAGTACCGGGAAACGCTGTTTTCCGTAGTTTCTTTTATCATGTTGCGGCTTTCGTGCAACATGACACAAGAGGGCACTGTAAGCTAAGTTACCGCTTTCTTGGGTCTCTAGCCTTCTACAGGCCCTAGATACTCTTTTAGGATTGTAACTGATCGGTGCAAGTGATTCACAGACGGGAATGGTGGCAGCGATAGTTTTTTGTGTTTTGAGCTCCTTTTGGCGTTTTAAGAGCGTTTCTCGCGCTTAGCCCAAAATGGTGGCCTGGCTCCCAAAATGGCCAGACCACGAGGCTCCTTTGTCCTGTCCGCTGACCGTCTTGCTCCCTTCACCTTCCCCAGGTCGAGCCGACCCGGGGCCTTCCTTATTTGGGCATGTACTTTCCCGCGAAACACGGATGCTTTCGCGGGCTTCTACATGCCTGGTGTGTGCCTCCAGGATGGGGGCTGGGTTGTCTGGTCCCAATACACATCCTGGGTGCCAGAGAGTCTAGGGTGGTGTGAATGCCTGGGACCACCGTGGTCCGGAATAGGTCCACGTATGGTGTGAGTGTTGATGAGCGGATCTCCCATTGGGTCCCCTCCGTTTTGGCGCGAAGGGAACCGTGGATAAGAGGGGGCTGGAAACACCACTACGATGTCGATCTCCTGAGTACTCACGAACGAAGGAATACAGGAGCCAAGTATCCTGCAACCAAGAGGCTGAACCGAGGAATCGCTGGTGACCCGCTGAAGGACTGCTCCTCTGCACTGCTGTCGCCTTGTGAAACCCTTTTCACCTTTGATCGAACCAGAAGGCCTGTACTGGTACTTCGACCCTTGGAATAGGGGGAACAGCTATTCTCGGCATCTTCACCATCTCCTGCTCGTAAGCCTTCAGAAGCGTCTCTGGGCCATCCAGCAGACTGACCAGCCTACACAGGAGTCTTGCTCTGTAACCGCCGCCAGGTTGTGTAGTATTTCGAGTCCTTGTCACGCTCACACGATTCATACACTTGGCGTTCCCAGGTCTGAAGTGAGTAGTGTACATTTGGCTCAGATACACACGGCCGCTCCGTTGCCCTGCTGTGGTAACAAACTGTGCGGGTCCACTTCGTTTGGGACGTCTTCTACTCAACTCTGCTGCTGCAGACTCAACACGACGACGAGACGTCCCCTGCTCTCCTGAACCTGCCAGCGACTGAAACTGACGCGAAGAAGCCTGGGTCTGCTTGCATCGGGGACTGGTGAGTAGCATAGCTAGGAACTGGTCGCCCTCCTGCAGGAGCCCATAGCTTTTCCCCGCTGTGTCAAAACAGCATGCTTTTCCGTACTCGCGCTCTGCTTCTGCCCACAGTAGAGGCTGCGCTTGAGTCGCGGAACTCTGTTCTTCATTTGTGCACTAAACTGAACTGCCTGATTTCCCTCAAAGAGACCCCCTTTTGCCCGTTGCCACCAGTGTGTGCAGGTACTTTTGAGCACAAGGCTCCACTCTTCGTAGGGCTCGGACTTCCTTTTAGTTAGGTGCCTCTGAAGGTGGACTGGGTCTAAGCATTATTTCGCACTGCCTGTTTTCCTTCCCTTTTAGGTGGACTACACATTTCATGCATCTAACGCTTGAGACTTGTTTGTATTTGTATATAAATTGTATTGGTATGGTATGTGTTGGTTTACTAGAGTTGTATTGTGATTTCTCGCTACGGTCATTGTTTTAAAAGCCTTGGAATAAATGTGTATATATTTTTAATATAACAACTGTTTGGAGTAGTTTGTAAGTGCTCTTGCTTTGTGTGCTCATTGCGGGCTTTCAGTCACCCTCACCCCTCTTGAGACCTAGTCTTGACCGCCGTGATCGCTACCCTCATTGGTCTGGCTTGTCCAGAGGTTACCCTGTTCCAAGTAATTAGGTTGGCCTTCTGAACTTCTGCGCCACCATCACAGAGTTCAGAAATCCGTCTTAACACCTCCTGTACAGATGTCTGTGTGCATGTCCCAGACACTGCTGCATGTGAGTCCATTCAGGTGTGTGCAACATCAATGGTGTCTCTATTGAAATGCTTGATGCATACCAGCATGTAATGACGTGCACATGTTTGCATCCCTGAGTCTGGACTGTGGCATGCCAGAGGTGTGACACATGGTTGCATTGGCTGACATCATGGACATGTATGGTGTACATGGGCATGTATCTGAGTAGTGAGTGTGTGACTGGACAACACTCTGTGATGTATTTTACGTGAGCTTTTGATTGTCTGATTACTGCCAATTTGACCTCAAGTGCACTGTGACGTGATAGCTTCATGGCCTGCCTCATGACTGTCAGGTGATATGTGTGAATGAGATGTGTATTTCCCAAGATGCGTGTGAGCTGAATACACAATTTTGATTAGCTGGCAGTGCCTTGTCCAAGGATGTGAATGTCTGTTGTGAATGACAGACATGATTGTGCATGTGCGTGAGTGGCACTTTCCTGTGTATAGTTGACGGTGATGATGGTTGTGACCTTTGACAGTGCCACTGATGTACATTTGCATTGTGACAAATACAGATATGTTCAGTACCCTGATGTATGTGTTCTATGTTTCCCTATCCACAGCGACAATGGGAGAAGAGGGCGGAAAAGGCACTGTGGAGCACGGCAAGGCCCAGTCTGCCTCCCAGGTATTGTCATCTTCCAGGAGCGAGGAGACTGGTGCTGCGTCCAAGTCAACAGCCGCAGCTGCTGAGGGTACATCCAAGTGGGTGAAGGTGGTGGAGGACTCATCAGCAGTGGGAGGGACAGATGATCCTGCACAGGGGCAAGACACTGCGGAGGAAAGTGGGGAGGCATCCAGGTTGACGGGGGCGGGAGAGGATCAGTCCATCTCATGCGGCCTGGCGGGGGTGATGACGTAGGTGTGACTGGTGCAGTCCAGAGTCAGGGGCCGGAGGCATTGCAGGTCACCGTGGAGGGGCCTGTGCCTGATCCTCCCCCTGGTACTGCAACTGCACCAGTATGCACCTGTGGGCATGCCCCAGGCCAGACCCATCCGCAGGTGGTGGATGTTTCCACCCAGACGGAAACACCAATGCCTGTGGATGTCGCCATTCTGGCTGGTATCACGAGGTGAGCAGACTCCATCTGTGATGATGTGCAGGCTTCCAATCGGGGGCTTGCATGTCATCACAAGTAGATCTGCCGTCTCGTGAACTGGCTAGCACATTTCCTGGTATCGCAATGGGTGCATGGGCTGCCCACTTGTGTGACCCCCTCTTCGTCTGCCTTCTCTGTACGCCAGTCGTCCTTCCTGCCATCTTCCAGGCCAGATACCACCAGGTCCCCCTGTGTACCTGTCCTAACCCCATGGGCCAGTCGGGTGGAGACCACATCCCTGTCAGGATCGGGAATCAAAGGAGGATCAGCAGAGGTGGTCACCATGGAGATTCTTCCTGCAACAAGACATGTGGCAATGGTGGAAGGACAGGCACCAAGCAGCAGGGCACATGCACAACAGCTCCAGGGGTTGTCATCATCCCAGAGGCTGTCCCGGAGGCACAGGCACCGGGCTATTTGGTGGCAGCAGGCTTGGCGTAGGAAGCAACAGGAGTCTGGGCTTCCAATCGAGGAGAGGCAGGTATCAGCCATCTGGCAAGAGGCACACAAGGATCTTTCAACAAGGATGTCTTCCGTGTTAGAGCGATTTGGCCAGCAGATCGGAGCAGAGTGGCAGCAGGCACGTGGGGCACGTCTCACCATGGCCAGGGCGGAGAATACCCTGCGTCGGGCAGAGAGGCGGGCTGAGTTACTCGAGGAGTCTTGCAGGGAGTTTGAGAGGAGCACATTGGAGTCCTGGGAAGCCCTCGAGGGGAGAACACAGGCCCACCTATTGGAAATTGACGCAGAGTTCGATGATACCCTGGCCGAGACCGGGGGGGAAATGGTGAGTCAAAGGAAAAGTCCGCTGGCATTGTACACAGTTCCTTAGGTATACGTTTCCTTTTATTTTTTCTTTCTTTGGAGTTTTTGGACTTTACTCCACGTTTTGTATATAGTTCTTTGTTGTTTTTATTCTTCATCATTTTTGGACATGGTTTGGGACAATGGACCCTTGTTTTTTGTACATAGTTCTCTTTTCAAAGGACCATCTTCAGGTTACTGTGGAGTAATGGTTTTCTTTTTATTTGTGTTTTCATTTTGAACTGCTTTATGGACATGGACTACATCTGTACTTTCATCTTGATTTGTTTGACTTACAATTTCTTTTCTTTTTGGTGATATTTTATTTATTGGATCATTTGATGCTGATTTCATTTATTTGTTTTATATGAGTATGACCTCAATACTGTTTTTACAATATATATTTTGATTGAAAATCAAAGTGGTGTCTGGTCTCGATGGTTTTGGCCAAAATTCACTCTTGCTTACTCTGTTCTATGTCCATGATGCTGGGGTATGTTGTTCATGTTTGTGCACAAATGCATTCATGTGTCATGTTTGACTTCAAATGGCATGTGGCATGTTGTGGTGTGCATGACCAATGGATGTGTGTTAAGGTGCACTTTAGGTGTGCAGCGTGTGGTGGCATTTCATTTCACATCTGCTGCATTTATGTCTATCGGTCAACACTGTGTTGGGGACTGGTGGTGCGGACATGTGGCGAGTCCTGTCTGCAGGTAGCCGTGGCAGGTGGGGGAGAGCGACATGATGCGGGGCCTGCCTGCAGGTTGCCGTCACAAGTGGGGGGGACAGCATGAGGTGGGGGCTGCCTGCAGGTTGCCGTCAGAGGTGGGGGGACAACATGAGGTGGGATTGCCTGCGGGGTATGGTCACAGGTGATGGGGGGCCATGTGGTATGGGCTGCTTGCAGGGTATGAACACAGGTGATGGGGTGCCATGTGGTGTGGGCTGCCTGCAGGGTATGGTCACAGGTGATGAGGGGATGCCATGTGGTGTGTGCTTCCTGCGGGGTGTGGTCACAGGTGATGGGGGCGCATGTGGTTTGGGCTGCCTGCAGGGTATGGTCACGGGTGATGGGGGGTGCCATGTGGTGTGGGCTACCTGTGGGGTATGGTCACGGGTGATGGGTGCTGTGGTCTTGATGCCCCGTGAGGAGGAGTCTGCTTCCAAGGGAGTTGTGCATGTATCGCGGGGTATGCGCGGGGCTTTCCACATGATTTTGCTGGTGCCAGCAGGGTACGCAATTACGCTGGGGTGCGGATGGGGTTAACGCGGCCCTTTCCAAGCGATTTGGCTAGTGCGAGCGGAGTACGTGATTACGCTGGGGTGCGGACAGGGTATGTGCAGGCCTTTCCACATGATTTGCCTGGTGTGACCGCGGTACGCTCTGATTTTTCACGCGATTATGATGGGGGCCTGTGTGCTGGGCCACAGATGGTGCGGGGCCTTGCACCGTATTGGCCATTTCATTGGCTTTTTCCTGCGTACAGGGGCTTATTGGGGGCGTTACTGGCGCTGCTTGGTGTTCATTGCACCACAGCTACTGATGCATTGGAAAATCCATGAATACGCGTGCCACGCATTTGCTGGTTTGCGCCACAGCTGGTGCACGTGTGGCGCACGCTCCTTCTCATTCTGGTAATTGGGCCCTAAGTGTAACATGCAATAGTTGCATGCATAAAAGCAAAGATAATACATACATAGCTGCAGGACTAGTGCCACTCGTTTAGGGGATATGCACATGAGTCTGAGCAGTTAATGTCTTCACTATCATTGTAAAAATCCCACAATAAAAAACTTTTATAAATTACAAGCTGAAGGTGCTTAGGAATACCAAATTCGCACAGTGTCCTCACCATGTCTGCAATCTAAAATGTGTGCCTCAAGGTTTCTAATATCTCCTTGTCCTATGCAGGCTCTGATATATCTCCAGCATTGGATCTTTCATAGATTGACATGCTGTTTGAATATTCCCTGTTGTCAGGCTAGCAGACCACGGCAACAGTAAATCAGTTTATATTTACATTTTATAAATGCTGTATGGGGTCATATTGACCCTGAGCCAATTGTCTGTCTCCTTAAACTCTGCCCCAGAGGCCATTTTCAGAATTTTTACTGCATGTTCAGTGTTGGCAGTCCTCAAAAAATCTCTCAATTTCTTCGATGATGTTTCTGCTATTTCTGAATTTTTAAAAACATTTATCGTATATTCACAAAGACAGCAACTTCCTCCACCCATCAGTGGTTTCAATCCTGCTTCCCAGCTCCTCCAGAGATACCATTCCAGCTTCCTCTCGTTAAGGCCTTGGACCTGTCCAGGAAGCATGGCTGACACCAGGAAGAAAAGCCTTCTCAAGGCCTCTGCTACTTGCCACCAAAGAATTGGCTATGTAGAGGATCTACAAGATGACTGTCTCAACTTTCTTTATTCTGACCATGAGATCGGTGAATGTTCCATCTTTCAGTCATTCTCCAACAAGACCCTTCGAGACCATCATCGGAGGTTAGTGTCTTGGCTACACAATGGTGCTGGATCATCTAATACAGCCTCTACCACTAGCCATGCTTCCCTCGAGCAGCGCAGGCCCCTGGAATGCATCTATAAATCCCAGAGGTAAAGGTCCGACGATGACTCTTCCCATGGAAGAGAGCAAAAAAGGGTAATTCAACCCAGGATCAGGCTGTCACATTGTCTGTGGCAGCGTCAAAGTCATTGTCTGTGGTCCCATCGACGACCATTTCATTCGGGAACACTGCTTATTCTTCAGCTTCAAAACACCTGTCTGCGTCTTCTACTGATCTGCTCTCGTCTACCAAGAAGCACTTATCCACACCTGGACGGCTGAAGGCAACTTCATCTTTGACCCCATCGATGACTCACAAAAAGCCAAACCCTCTGTCTTGCTGACTACCTCGTCCACGATCCGGTCAGCACCAATTCCAACGACGACTTCATCGACCACTGCTGTGGTAAATTGAACTCCATGTACGTCTGTCACCACTATGACCACCTCATCAATGACAAAGGTTTACGCTTCATTGTTGATGGCTCGGCAAGGCATCTCTCAAATTGGAGGGTCCACTTCTGTGCTTTCTGCACTGACAAGTCCTACACTGGCCCTGTATGTCCCTACTGCTGCTACTGGTCCTACTGTACTTCCACCTGAGAACATATTGCAACCTTCCAGTGAGGCAGTGTTCAAGCAGGGTCTTCTCCAATACCCATGTGGATGACACTCAAGTAGAGTTTCTTTCATCTACTCCGGCTGGAGTTTCAACAAATATGTCGCCCCGCAGGGATTTTCTGCTCCTACAAGGCCATCTCTGAGGCAGGCTCCCACTGAACTGGAGCCCCGCAGCCTCTACTTGGACATATTGTCTACTCTGCAAACTTTGGTGACTGAGTTGCAGCACAGGCTTCCTGAACTTTCAGTGCCTCCATGCCAGGAACTCTGGGGGGGCTATTGCCTGCTCCTCCATCGCTGGCAGGACTCGGTTCCGTGGGCACGCACACCTGAACTTGTTCCTCCGGCCAAGCTTACAGATACTGATATGGAGGACGATGTTTCCCAAGGTGATGTACCCACACTAATATCTCAGAGGAGTTTGATAATGTCGTGCCATGTGGGGATGAAGCAGAGGACCCTCCTCTTTGTGGCTCTCTTCCCATTGAAATCGACTCCTTCCATACCCTTATGCCCAGGGTGGCAAAGCTCTATTATCTTGTAACAGATGAGCTAAAGGAGGAAGGCTTCTTGTATCAGTGACAGGAACCAACAGGAGAGTCTGTTGTTGCCATACATGAACTTGAAGACATCTGGGAGGACGGTCTTCTGACCATGAGAAATCCTTCTTCTGACCCTTTGAAAAAGGAAAGATTTGAAAAAAGTACTAGGCTCATGATTCCACAAAGCACTCAAAATATGGCTGTTCAAATTAAACAATGTTGTATTGTGTACTACCTCATGTCAACTGCAACTGTACATATATGCCATGTAACCTATGCCTAAGATTTCTGTAACAGCGCCACAAGGCCCTTGGGCTGCTGTATGCTTTATACATGAAATAAATAATTGATTCAGTGCCTGAGTGAACTCAACCCAATCCATACTCTGTGGTGTCAGAAGCAGCTCAGAAGTGTTCAGCTAATCCTTCCTCGCTGTGTTCAGTGCCACCCAACAATTTGGTGAAACAACTAGCCTCCTTCGGGTAACGCATCATCGCCACAGCCACAACTTCCATAAAAGCGGCTAATATGATGGCTTTCCTGTCCCGATATGACAGCAAGCTCTTATTCAAGATGGGTCCAAACTTGGATTTCCTTCCAGATGACAAGAAGGATGAAGACTTTGCCCTCCTTCACGAAGGGGAAGCTGCCTCTCATCACACAATTTGAGTGGCAGTGTATATGGAGGACACTGGTGAGCTTTAGGAACGTGCATATGTAATGGGTGGGATCACACAGATAAATTCTGAGTCCAAATAACCGAACCAACTCAAGAAGATAGCAAAGTACTGTTTTATTAACAATTATCTAAAACAGGGAGTTACAATGAACATCAATGGACGTACGCCCGATTTCTCTCAGTGATCTTTTCACAAAACATAGACTTTATACTAAAAATATGTCAGAGGTAACGTCATACTACGTTTTAATAATGAAAAACCTGCTAAGGGTCGGCATTGGCTAAGAGGAACATTTAAGTATATTTTCTATAGGAACTAGGATTGTGATTCGCTGCCCACTATCAGGTGGACAACATATGCCTACCTCTGAAACATGTCATCTTCAGAAACATTAGATGCACAGTTTCTCATTGGTTTTCAAACTATAAGTTCCTTCGTTATATGGACTACTACAATTGGTTGACACGCTTGTGCCAGGTCTGGAACATTCGGCTCACTTAGAAGCATGTAAGCCGAGACCCAGGTGCAAGCAGATGGGGCAGATGGGGCATGGCACTACCTCCTAACCCAATTAACCCAGCATGTCTCATTGCCCATGCCTTCTGCCATGAAGATTGTCTTTGAACTTGGCCTTACAAAGTATCCTTGTCTTTTAGACTACATGGAAGTGAGAGCACTCGCTCCCGTGTTCTGGGACTTCAAGTTCAAACTCTATTTTCATCCTAGCTCACGTGACAGGAGACCACGATTTGGTCAATTTTGCAGCTTTTATATGCTCTAAATGTATTAAACTTGGCATTTTTGGTGTTCTTTCTTTGCACCTTACAAGGGATGATTCATCCTTTGCACGTTCGCCCATTTCCAGAATAGATAGCTGACCTTGGCTGCTTCAGTCTTGACT
This sequence comes from Ambystoma mexicanum, assembly GCF_040938575.1. Lineage (NCBI taxonomy): Eukaryota > Metazoa > Chordata > Amphibia > Caudata > Ambystomatidae > Ambystoma > Ambystoma mexicanum. The sequence continues at coordinate 959,729,375 of NC_090929.1, read as the reverse complement.
CCAGGCCAGATACCGTCGTCTTGCAGCTCCTGAAGTCCACTTATTCTTGCTTCGACACAGCTTTCTCTTTCCGCTTCATGGGTCCTGGCTTACTAAATTCATGATACCGATGTCCAGTTTCTAGACAATGGCGGCTTCGCTTGCGTTCTAATCACTACATATAGCCAGCTTCTATGATGACTTGGTCTACCTTGCGTTTCAGTGTCTACATTTATTGAACAGTTGATTTTCTGCAGCAGTGCGTGCACGTGTAATCATCTTCCTTTATATTTGAGAGTTCACTTGATTCCTTACTTCATCATTAGTTTCTTTAGGATCCATACATTCTCTCCAGTCAGTATCCCGAGACGTTGTGCATACTTTTTGTGACGTCACTGGCTTCTTTTCTCTGTTCCTTCTCATATTCCTCCAGGGAGTTCCTCCGTGAAATTGTAATCCCTTCAGGAATACATTCGATAGCGTTGTCTCAATGGGTATCTTTTTTTGGAACACACACTGCAGTATTGGCACAACTGCTGGTATCAAACACGGCACAATCTCCAGTCTCGAACATATGGGAGGTAGGGGGGGAGGGCTGCCTGCAGAGGCATGCATCTGCAGCTGTACACAGGCTTCCGGCAAATGGGAAAAGGCGCTGTCCTACGCCATCACGCTTTGATCAAGGCCCCTAAATGTGGAGGAGCAATTGAAGGTGGTAGGCATACCCTTTCATGGGGAAGACACACTTCTAGCAATCAAGGCGGCCATGGACAGCGCTAGCTCCATAGGCATTCTGCAGCAACAGTGCCAGTCTTTCTGGTCGAGAAAGATACTTTTTTCAAGAATGTCTGGCAATTACACGCCTATATACTGCTCCCAGTCCAACCGGTCAGGCAGAGCAGGCCCATCCAGGTGAAACCAATGCCATGATGGCTCCTCGCACACGAGGGACCAATCCTTAAAGCAGGCCTGACCAAGCTCTGTGCACACCCCTCCACTTTCAAACCTCAGTGGAAGGGCGGCACTCAAAGTACATTGAGCAATGGTGTTCCAATACCACAGACAAACAGGTGTTGTCACTGATCCAGCTGGGCGACACACTAGAATTCATCGGGCCCCCGTACTCCATTCCTCCCTGCAAAAGATTGAGAAGTACTTGCTCTTACTCCTGGAGGAAGTTCATTCTCTTCTATCTAAAGGGGCGATTGAGCATGTCCCCCACCAAAAACAAGGTCAGGGTGTGTACTCGAGATACTTTTTCGTAAGGAAAGAATATGAGGATTGGAGACTCATTCTTGACCTTTGCCACCTCAAAAAATTCCGGCGGGCGCAAACCATTCAGATTTGTATATTCTCATGCAGCTGCAGGAAGGAGATTTCTATCGTCCTTTGACCTAGAGGACACATACTTTCATGTCTCAATCCATCTCTGACACCAGAAGTACCTACAATTCACTGTCGCAGGGCAACATTTTCAGTTCATGGCCTTGGGCCTCATTACGACCCTGGCGGTAAGGGGTTAGCGCCATCGTTAGCTGCGCCGACCCCTTACCGCCAATCACGAGTTCCCTTTCCGCCATGGCGGATTTTACACCTGCTTTTAGCGGGTGTAAAAATCCATGGCGGTAAGGGAACTTGGTGTTAATTACGCCACCGTAATTTACGGTGGCGTAATTAACGCCTTCCCCACTCCCATTATGCCCTATGGGGCAAAAATGGGAATGGGGAAGGGTAAATGGGGATTGGGGATTTACCGCCCCGCCAAGGTCGGAATGGGGCGGTAAATCCCCTTACCGCCATGGTGTTAACGTAGTTAGCACCATGGCGGTAAAGTCACGGCCCTGGCGGTAACTTTCCGCCAGGGTCGTAATGAGGCCCCTTGTCTTTCGGCCTTCACTTGACACTGAGGGAATTCACATAGTGTATGGCACAAGTGGCTGTTCATCTACGTTGGTCAGGGATGCACATCTACCCATACCTCGACGATTGACTGGTTCATGCAGACTCTGTTACACTGGTTCGTAGGCACACAGATGCCACAATCAATTGCTTGACATTGCTGCAGTCTGCATCAACTTTGCCAAATTCTGCTTTACCACCTCATAACTCCTCTATTCTTAGGGGCTCGGCTGAACACCCTGTCATGCCCCACTACCCCTTAGGAGGACAGAGTTAAGGCCATGCTAGTGAAACCTCTTCTGCTATCACAGAAGCAGTTGCCATCAGTCCTCATGTTGAAGTCCCTACTAGAGATGATGTCATCCTGCATCCCGGTAATCCAGCACTTCAGGCTTCGAATGCTGCCTCTCCAGGAATTCTTTGATGCTCGATATAAACAGGTTTCTGGAGTATGAGAAGACAATATTCTGTTACTGCACACCTTTTCCGATTCTCTTCACAGGTGCATACTTTGTCCCAATCACACCCAGGCAGCACCCTTTCATCTGCTGGACCACCAGGTCATGGTCACAGTTGACGCATCTCTGGAGAGTGGGGGAGCCTACATGGGTCTTCTCCATGCCAGGGCTCTGTGGTCACCAGAGGAGGAAATGTCACACATCAACATCCTAGAATTGCACACTGTGTTCTAGTCGCTGGAGTCCTTTCTACCGCAGCTCCAGGGCTGGATGTTCAGTGTATTCACTGACAACATGACCTCAACGTTTTACATCCGCAAGCAAGATGGCACCCGGTCCTCTGTTCTGTCGACGGAAAAGCTCAGGCCCTAATGACTTGGGCTCCAGCCCGCAATCTCTTCCTCATCCCTTTCCATCTGTGAGGGATTCACAACACAGTAGAGGATTCCCACAGCAAGGAATTGTGATGCGGCCAGGAGTGGGAACCTCTGGATGATCAGGTCCTCTACATCTTCAGCAGAAGGGGAACACCAGATGCAAATCTATTCACAACTTTCGAGAACGAAAAAGGCTGGGTCTTTGCAAGCAGATTCCATCACGCCTTCACGTTCCTGTGGGATGGCAGGTTCCTGAAAACATTCCCTCCAATTACTCTTGTACCTCAAGTGATCGACGTGTTCAAGCGGAGTCAGTGCAGAATACTATTGGTGGCCCCAGCTTGGCTGAGGTAATATTGGTTTGCAGATCTCCTCAGCCTCACGTCAACACCTCCCATCAAGCTGCCACCACTTGTCAACATTCTGTCCAGGTACCCCTAAGCAGTGCTACACCATGTCCCCACCTCCCTCAATCTGACAGCCTGGATCCTGCCTTCTTTGAGTTTGGGAAAATACATAAGCCATTAGACTGTCATGAGGTTCTGGTCAAAGCCCAAGCTCCTTTCACAGTTTCCTGCTAAAAGTGGAAGCATTTCTCCACTTGGTGTTCTTGTCGAGCCTCTACCCCTTCCATGTGCAAGCTCAGAACACTTTGCCCTACCTTCTGTCATTGGTGTGGGCCGGTCTGGCACATTGTTCCATCAAGGTGCACCTGGCGGCCATCTCCAGGTTTACGTATTTCCCGCGGATGCCTTCTCTATGGTTGCACAGTCTCACTAAGGAATTCCTTATTGGGCTTTTTCCCTCTTTCCCTCTTGTCAGACCACCTTCTCCACTGTGGGAGTTGAACGTAGTCCTCTCCAAACTCATGGGCCATCCTTTTGAGCCTTTACACAAAGCCACACTGAGGTTATTTTCATAGAAGACTCCTCTTTCGGTTGCCATCAATGGCTCTCTTGGGCAGGCCACCATACTTGATTTTTCACAAATCCAAGGCTGTCTTTCTCACTAACCCAACTTTCATGGTCATGGTTCCATCTGCATTCCATCTAAATGACTGTCAGACTTTTTTTGGTTCTCAATCGTCTCCTGTGGAATGCTTGTTGCACTCCTTGGGCATGGCAGGAGCCTTAAAGTTCTATGTTTCCCGCCTGAAAGGAGTATACAAGCTTTCAAGACTGTTTGTGACTTTTGGATTGACTGGCATGCACAATGCTCTTTCCAAAGCCTCCATTAGTCATTGGCTGTCCTCCTGCATTTCCTACTTTCATCGACAGGTGGGCATTCTAAACTGCAGTGGAACCTCCAGTCCTGTGGAAAACCGCCTCAAACTGTCTTCACCGTAATGGAAATCAGGCCTCTGAACTACCTAAACTACCTCTTTTTCCTCCATACCCCACCTTCTCATGTCCCACCTTCCAGCTCATGAATCCTTCATGATCCTCCTGCCTCTTGTACTTAGGTGCTCTGTAGTGATAAATAGTTCTGCATAATGTACCCTTATATTTTAATGTCCCTTCATGTCGTGAGTTAAGTCTAAAGTCTCTTTGACATTTTTCATTCATCCCTTTTCCTGCTCTCCTTTGCCCAATTTCCTTTTCAACTATCAGACCATGGTCCAACTGCTACTCTTGGTGGTGGCACAAGTCGCTGCTACGCAGACAAGACAATGGCCCTCATCAGGAGGTTGGAGGTAACCATGCCGCTTTTAGCGGCATGGTTGCCTCCTTACCGCAATCCGGGCCAAGGTCACTCGAATGAAGACTTACCGGGCCATCACAACCAATGTCGGACCCGGTAATTCCTCGGGCTGGAGGCTGGAGGGTGGCACTGTGCAAACATGAAGGTATTGCAGCCAGGCATTGGAGGTGTTAGCTGTTTGAAGGGGGGGTGGGTGCCAGACATTTGAAGCTGTTGACGGAGGGCCATTAGCGACTCACAGTGGATGGTGGTTTGCCAATAGTGAAATTGGTTGGGGATGTTCATGCTCTGGGTGACTGAAGGGAGTGGGTTGATATGCATTGTTTCAAAGTGCACCATTGACAAGAAAGGCCATGCCTTATTGTCCAGGTGTAAAGGTATAAGGTTGTACATCCTCTGATTGTCTTCTGGTTGGACTTGTGTTGGTCAGTTGCTGTTTCCAGTCTGTGGCCAGACACTTGGCAGGCCCTGGATGTCTGCGCTTTTGGGTTTAGGCCTCTTCAAGATGCCCTTTATGTTTACACTTTAGACAGAGTGATGCACAATAGGCAAGGTTGTTGTATTGGACATCTGCTTACATTCACAGTAATTTGGTAGTATGGGACTATACACACTGATATTAACTCTACATATGGTGATGCAGTCTTGTATGAAATGTTTAACATATTGCAGTGATATTGTAACCATCTTTTTCTTAGTGCACCGAGGAATGATGCTATGTGATGCCACTTCCTGTCTTGTCAAGGGGTGAAAGGTTGGGTGCCATAACACCCTTTGATGCCACTTGGGATCGGGGTCAAATGACATCACTTCCTCTGATGTCATCAGAGGTCAAAGATCACGTGATATCACTTCCCCTACCCCTGGCATTTTGGTGAAATGAAGTCCCTGGCATGTACATCCATGTTCCTGCAAGCAGAGTTTCCCTTCAATGTCAAGTCAAGTCTGCTTTCTTTTGAACTAGATATACAGTTCCATAGCGGCACACTACATAAACATGGGTTGAAACATATTGAAAAAAAAAGTAAAAATGGAAAAGTATAAAAACCAACAACATAACACAGTGAAAGAGGAATTCAGTGTATGAGATTGCAATACCGTAAAGTGCAGATTATAACATATTTATGTATTTTTATTTATTTGAATTTGTAAAGCACCAAACTGCCCTTGGGCATCGTGGTGCTGTTAAGAAGGCTTACTTAGTTACAACAGTGAATTAGGAGGCATATGTACATACATACATGTTGCTTCATACGATTCCAATAAGTGCATAACAGTGGTTACATAGATTGGTGGGCAAGAATATGGTGCCAGCCACATCTCACATGGCGGCAACTACATAAAGTTGCGAGGTCATCATTGGTAGGCAAGAGCATGGTGCCAGCCACATGTTGCATGACGGCAGCTACAAATAGTTGCATGGTCAAAAATTAGTATGCATATACAGGTACCAACCAAAAGTTGCAAGGTGGCATCATCACATATATGCGTGGACAAGGTCAATGGGTAAATGCGTTGTGCCTGGCACAGGATACCGAGGAGGCACGCTACACATAGGTGCATGGTTGGTGTCAACATAGAATAGCATGGGGCCAATCTTGTATTGGATGGTGGCAAGTGCATACCAGTCCATAGGTTTCCATCAACGGGTAATAACGTGGACCAAATCTCAGGTATGGCGGGCAACTACGGACACTGGGGTGGGGGAGAGGTGGTGGCAAGGCGACTTACGGGGGTGGGTGGAGGGAGTGCAGGCATACAGGAGGCAGCGGAGGGGTGGGGGAGGGAGTGAAAACATAGAGGAGGCAGGGGAGGGGTGGGGGGATTGTAGAGGTATACAGGGGGCAGTGGAGGGGTGGGGGGTGTAGAGACATACAGGGGCAGCAGAGGGGTGAGGGTGTAAAGACATACAAGGGGCAGTAGAGGGGTGGGTGTTGGACATGCAGGTGGCAACGGAGAGGTGGGGGGTGTAGGACCTACAGGGGGCAGCGTAGGGGTGGGTGGGTGTAGGACATACAGGGGGCAGCGTAGGGGTGGGCGGTGTAAAGTCATACAGGGGGTGTAAAGACATACAGGGGGCAGTGGAGGGGTGGGGGGTGTAAAGACATACAGGAGCAGCGGAAGGGTGGAGGGTGTAAAGACATATAGGGGCAGCGGATGGGTTGGGGGGCAAAGCAAAGCAAAACAGGACTGCGATAGCATTTTAATAAAGGCATATTAATTTTAGCCTTCATAGGAGAGCCCGCCAGTGCATACTAATTGATAGAAAATGCAGCACACGACATACACATGTCTCTACCCTATCTAAAACCTTTTGCTATTTGAAAAGTGAACATAAATCCTGCCTGAAGTGATGATACACGGTATTGGTATTTGATTAGTGTCTATGGGCCTCGCGGTAAGGGGTTTACGGCGGCGTAAACAGCGCCGACCCTTACCGCCTGATTCCGAGGTCCCTTAGCGCCATGGCGGATTTAACACCTGCTTTTAGCAGGTGTTAAAATCCATGGCGCTAAGGGACCATGTTGTTAATTACGCCACCGTAATTTACGGTGGCGTAATTAACGCCTTCCCCACTCCCATTATGCCCTATGGGGCAAAAATGGGAATGGGGAAGGGTAAATGGGGATTGGGGACTTACCGCCCCGCCAACCTCGGAATGGGGCGGTAAGTCCGCCAACCACCATGGCGTAAACATAGTTTACGCCATGGTGGTAAAGGTACGACCCAGGCGGTAACTTACCGCCTGGGTCGTAATGAGGCCCATTGTGTTGTATTTGTATGTAATAGTGTTTTTAAGGTTATATTTAACCAAACAAAACAGTGTAAATAAAAAAAAAGATCTACTCCATAATGTTTTCATTGTGTGATCAGGCTGCAATGCTACTTGATCAAAACCACTCTCTGGATTGCTAAATGGTGTGATGAGACTGTTAGTAGCACATTATCACCATTAACCTGGCAATGCTGTGACCAAGAAGGCCATGGCAGATGATTACACCCATTGCTTACTTCGCCCATGTTGTATACGCACGCACGCACACACGCACACACAGACACACACTCTGTAATAGCCTGTGTTCTTGATGCTTGGCTTCTTCTTCTGGAAGCATGCACAGGAAGCAACAGAAAAGGGTGCCTGCCACTCAACCCACTCACTAACTTCTTCCTCCTCGACACCCACCAAGTGAGGACGCTGCTCTTGCCTAACTACTGGCGCATGCCAATTTATTCATTCATTCATTCATTCATTCATTCATTCATTCATTCATTCATTCATTCATTATTACGTTTATTTCGAATATAAAATTCATAAAACTTACAAGGCACATAATAAAAACAATATCTCATAAAACACTGGCACAGATATATACACATCAGCTTGTATCATGTTCAACAATATACATATAAAACTATACCAAAATAGACTTCAATTTCTTAATATTCATCATGTTAATTAAAAACCTTCCAATGCAGTACAGACTCGGACATCTTGAGCTTGCATGATGCAAACATGTACAGCAGGACAATGTCTAAAATTCAACAGTCTTAAAAATGGGATAAGAAAGCGTTTAAGTGGCAAGTCATTTTATCTACAAAGGAATAACATGTACATATTAGATTCTATAGATAAGTTATTGCATGTGCAAATAATAACTTATCCCAAGCTTGTGTGTTGGTGGCATGGGGAACCTAGGGAAACCGGAGTTTAGTAATTAATTTTCTAGCATAACTATTAGATGCATAGTTGTCCATTGCGACCTCAGTACTATATTGATGCCAGAGATAAGCCTTCACCGTTGCTTTTTGATCCTCCTAACACATAAGGATCAGATTTTGTTTTTGAATATTTTTTTCAAATGCTTAGAAGTTTTGGAGATTATGGGCCTCATTCCGAGTATGGCGGTAGGGGGTTAACGGCACCGGTAAGGATGCCAGTGCTGATAACCCCCTACCACCACATTCCGAGGTCCCTTAACGGGTCCCACCAGGAACAGCTGGTCTGACTGGCCGTTCTCAGCGGGCCCCTTAAGGGACCTTGGAGCTAATAATGGGCCCGCAATTTGCAGGCCCGTTATAAGCTCCTTCCCCATTGAGCCCTATGGGGGCTCAAATGGGAAAAGGGAATGGTTTTCTGAATGGGGACTTACCGGGTCCTCCAAGGTTGGAATGACCCGTAAGCCCGCATTCAAAGACGCCGGACCCGGACCCTGGTTTGGAGGTAGCCATGGTGCTAATAGCAGCATGGCTGCCTCCAAACTCGGAATGACCCCCTATGTGTCGGCAGTGCATAGTCCCTTTTCGGCAGTGCAAAGTCACTTTTCAGCAGTGCAAAGTCACTTTGAACCGTGCAAAGAATTCCATGAATCAGGCCCTAAGTGTGGTTCTAAAAGTAGTGTGGCAGATCAATATCTGTCAAAGTGCTTTTCACATAGCGCAATCAGGGAATGTTCGGAGCATTTTCTAGATTCAGGGCATCCCTTAAAACCAGTGTGTGTTCAATACTACATATCGCAACCCATAAACGTACTGGCGCAAAATTAAGTTGAAAGAAAATTGGGGTAAGATTAGTCTCAGAGTTGATCAATTCCTCAGCAGTTGCAGAGGAAACCCCCAATATGGATTTTAGAAACCCTCTGTCAGTGAGTGACATCTGATCAAGGGCACACATAGCCCCACCCCCAGCACCATAAAAGTGCAAGACCAACACTTTTAGCCTCCTAGCGCTTTATAGCTGAAGCAACAGCCTGATCACCATATGTTCATGTTTCAAAGAAGTGCAAAATGCCCATATGACATTCTGAAGCTTTTAAGGCACGCACAGCTTTGCATCTTGAAGGGTCCCTAGTGATTCCATCGACAGCCAAACCATTGACACCAAAAGCATTGAAAAAAACAATCAAATGCATTTTTGTAATTTTTTTTATGGGGGGCGGTGTTTCCCCCGTTCCCCCCTTTTAACCTTAAAAACCCATTTTTATTATTCAAAACCCTTTACCATTTAATAAAAATGCATTCAATTTTTTTTTTCGAAGCAATTTTTTCAATGGTATGGTCTGTCGATGCTTTGGATTCGATGGAATGACCGGATACCTCTTGAAGGAACATGTGCCGCACATTCCCTTGTGTCACTGGGTGGGCATTTTGCATGTGTAGGGGAGGGTAGGTCAATAGGACCCCCTCCCACTGCATGTCCCACCCTGGTGAAGACTCATGACTCGTCGGCAGCCCACCAGCCACCATGCCCAGGCAGCGGGGCAGCTCAGACCGACACATGAGGGTGCACACCACGTTATATGGCAGAGCACAGATGCCAGGTTGTATTAAGCCAACCCCATCTTGATACAAACGTTCAGATCTAACCCAGCTAGAGCCAACGTGCACACTGAAAGCTGCAGATTGACCCCCACTCGACCGCGCTCACAGAGGCCCACACTTCCCCCACCTCCCACTGCATGGCAGATCCGCTGACGACTCGTTCTCACGAGCCACCAGACACGAACAAACAACAAAATAAAACACTGTAGCTGTTAACCTTCCGCAGTACATCACTGCCCCAGCCATGAACGGGAACATTAGGAAGTAACTGAAACCAGCCCAAAACCTGCAGGCCCTGACCCTGTACCAAGCCCCCAACGTTAGACGGTGCGGCACCTCACACCCATACCTACCCCGAAAACTCTTGCAATGTGTAGAAACCATTTATGTAACGTATGTCACGTTGACTGACGTTCGCTGCTAATGTGGAGGAGAATGGGTAAAGAGTAAATATGCAACCAATATTGTTTATAATGTAGAGATGTTCAAAGACTGGCTAGCTGATAACAATATGTAATAACATGTGTTGCCCTATTTATACATACACCTGCCTAACACTACCTCATGTTCGTATGTCAACTATAGAGGTGAATTGTTGTGCTAAAGAGTATGGTCCCCAGTTAGTATTCCTTTTAACACAAATGCATACAAGTCCTTTTAGAGACCCCGCGTGTTGTTATTCGCCCCTCACCCATGGGACAGTATACCGCCAAGTGCAAGATGCCGCGCACAGAGCTGCAAAGCCATTTCCCCCTCCTCCCTCTCAGGCCCTCCAGAGATAGCTGGTGTTCAAACAGCACAGCCTCGCCTCCCCTCCTGACCCTGCTGGACCCATTTCAAGCATCCGCCTCCCCCATGTCAGAGGCCGCCACAGCCTGACTCCATGACTAATAAGCTACCTGGTCCTAAATCCAACTGTCTCTCAGGCACCAGTCACATGCCCCCCCCATGGGCCAGTTTTATCTCCGTCAACTCCAAGTTAATGACCCTTAAAAGGGGGGCGCCCACACGTGTACCAACAGATCGTAGTACCATCCCTCACCTAACTGCCAAGACAGGGTGGTCAAGCGACCCCTCCCATGCCCCGGACTATGCACATGAGACAGGATTGTTTGAACCTAAGGTATCCTCCAAACTGATGTATTGAGACACTTCTGATCGCATATCAATGTTCCTGTCCACATATTGATCTAAGGTCAGCGCTTACAAGAGTTGCAAACCAACAGAAAGCCTAAAGTGTGACGAATGGGTGGGAATGTGTGGCCAAAAGGGCAAATGTTAGTTTAGTTATCAATCATCATTACAAGGCATGTCCAGCCCGGCACTCCACCCCGATGAGCCAAGCTGACCTTCCACCCCATGTGGCGCAGCACCAAAGTCCACCAATCCTGGAGAAGCAACTGTATACAATGTATACCACCTAGCCATCACCACCCAATCCCTAAAACTATGTGCCCCCTATAGCGTGTGTCATGCATGACGTAGTTTTGTAATAAGTATGACTGTCTTTGCAATTGTCAGACAGAGCGCTCTTAGAGTTTGCAGAGTCCTTTGCATGCTCTGTATTGATCTATATAAAGCTCTTTTGATCTCACCCGCACTTGGTCCTGACCTGGGGTGTGTCCTTTATTGCCTCTCACTAAGGGGGTGCGTTTCCGGGGACGCTTACATTCACATGCAGCACATTGACATAGACAGCACTGCAAGCCATATGCTAGCCCTGATTCAGACTGTGACGGGCAACAAACTAGGCTGCTCTGCATCAGTGCAGCTGTTGATATACAGCAGAGAAATCTGCTTCTTTCATGTGTCTTCTATAATTGACTGTGGTGCACCACCCCAGCGCCCACAATGGGTTGCCCTCCAATGGCACAGTGCCACTGTTCTCTAGTGGGGGATAGAACAGCCTAACTGGCTAGCCCTGTGCCCCCCTTCCTCTCCAGTGAGCACAGATAGTGTCTACTGAGTCATTGCACAACTGTCTCAAGCGACAGCCAGGAGGGAGGCATGCAGTGTACTCCTGACCAGCGTACCATGAGTTACAGTTTAGAAAAGGAGATTCTGAACCTATTGTGTTGTAAGCCAAATACATCGCCCAGCTTTGTTATGGTCAAGGCTAAAACGCAATAAGGCTTTTGTAAACCCCTTTGTTCTGCAACAAGGTATGCAAGAAATGTATTTGAGTACCCTGATTTTTTTAATCTGACCTTCACAAAGATATATATAGCTCCTTGGTTCACCTTGGCAATGAAATAATAATATGATAATTGATTATAAACAGTGCCTCTTCACCTACAATTCTGCATTTAAATAAATATATGGGCAGTTATGTTCCCATTCTGGTTAGGACGTTTGTAGATAATAAAGAAAAGAAAATAACGAAAACATAAATACGTTTGCATGCATGGTTGTATGGTTGTTATTAGGTTGTTAACAATCAATAAAGATGTTTTTTTTTTTAAAAGTTGACCTCCAGGTGAAATTTGCTTCATTTTATTCAATAAATTGTATACATTTCAGGCTTAACAGTAACCTTCTAATTAGTGCGCAGATACAACTATAAGCTATACTCTTATAATACTCTTGCAATAGTGGGAACTTTATAATCCATGGTCAATTTATTAAAGAAGGGCAAAGGGAGTCTTCATCTCCACAGATAATTTGCACCTGTGGAATAGCAGACATTTGGCCTCATTAGCAGTTTGGTGACAATCTGGTGGTAAAAACTCGGTATTACCTCTGAAATTGATTACTGTTACCACCACTCAGTCCAGTGGACTTCCCATGGAATTACGAGTGGTGGCAAGGTGGTGTAAAGCCCCGTTGTTGTAGTCCATAGGGCTGCAGGGGGATTTTGGCAGAATTGCTGTGATGGGTAATCCAACCATGGTAACTTCACTGATTTTTACCTTAAAATGGAGGATTGGTAAATTCTCCACTTCAAGGTCAAACGTGCAATCCGGCGGTGTGGTAAAAACAAAAGTAATTCCGTTGCCACGAAAGGAAAATGGCAGCAACAGAAATACTGTCACTTTTTTACAGCACTGCTGAACTTGTAATCGGATCCATTCTCACCGTTTCGGCACCAACCTGTAACAGTCACACACAGAAACACAAACAATAATTTGTCAGGAGCAACTGTGGAGGAACTCTACAAGCAGTTCTAATTTAGCAATTTGAAGACAAGTGCCACTTTCTGCCAGGAGCTCCGCGCGGCACTCGGGTGGGGTGCTAGTGTAGCACTTTGAAGATAACCATTATTTTCAGTCAGGAGCCCCTGTGTAGGCACTTTATAATCAGCGTTAGAGTAGTGCTTTGAAGACAAACACCACCACTTTCAGGCAGACTCATGGGCGTGGCACCTGGGAAACAGTGCTATTGTAAATGGAATACTGGATGGCTAGAGTTGAATGTAAAGCTTCTAAGATCACACCTGGTTAAATCAGATTCCAGCTGCAAAGGAACCATGCCGTGTGTCTGCGGAGACCCACTTTGCAATGTAGAAACACAGTAACATTTTATGGGGCAGCTTTCATGTGTTGAGAGAGCCAACGCCCAGAGGGAACAGAACCCAATTGTCTACGATTGTAAGGGCCTCATCACGCGTTGGGCGGCAGTCCTTAAAAGAAGCAGCAATGCTATTACCGCCGCATATAATTGTCCGGCCAATCTCTGACTGGCAGCATTTACCTCCAGCTTTAAGCTGGGGTGGGCTAAATTTGCTGCAAAAATGCTGATTTTTGGTGCAATTACCGTGGGGTAATAGCGCCAGTGGTAATTGTGCTGATAATTCCCGATTGGGTCCAAAGGAGCCAATGGGGAATTACAGTTACCGGTCAACCCTTAATCCGGCAGTAATACCGCCGGAGGGTTGGGCGGTAACACAAATACAGTTGGGCGATATCCCAGTTGGGATACCGCCCAATTCGTGATGAAGCTGTAAGACTCTTAAACTCATCCCTCCAAGCATTATAATGCCTCAAATGTGCTTTATCAATTGGTCTGCCAGAAAACGTACTGCTGAAAGATCCCCAAGCTTGCCATGGGCTACACCCAGTCTTCCACTTGATTGGATTCCCGATCATTAATAAGCCTTTTATTATGATTACCTGAACAGTTTGTAGCTGTGTCTTGAGACTCCCTGCCCCAGCTAATTTAAAAGGAAAAAAAAAAACTTCCTCACTCTCTCCCAGCCCTGTCATATCTGTCTAAACACATATCTGAATTGGTTCTTGGAAAGTTACGTACTCTTCCCCAGTACAGAAATTCGCCTATAGGGTAGAATTTCCAGCTGTTAGCAAATGGAATGCAACTATGTCATTGCTCCATTATGGAGAATAAAGAAACCCTCCACTCACCACTTTGACTTTTAAAACCCTCAACACTCACTTCTTGCTATAACAAAAACCTGGATTTCCCCTACCTCTAGCAACTTTCCACACTGATTTTGCTATTTTCTTCCACTCTCCCAGACTTGTTTTGAAATGTGGTGGAATGGGCTTCCTTACAAATAAGACCCTCACCACTACCTTCCTTCCCAAGTCTAACATGAACTCTTTCTCTTTTGAATATGAAACTATTCAATCCCTCCCGACTACTCCTCTCACTGTTCTGGTTTTCCATCAGACACCTCTTCCTCTCAGCTCCTTCTTTGATGCCCTGAACATTCCCCTTGAGTCACTTCCCACTGACATCCTCATAGTCATGCTGGTGCACTTTAACGTTTCCAAGCCCTCCATAGCCACCCACCTTGATTGTTACTCCATCATATCTGACCACTCCCTCTACTACCTAACTACCGGCCTATCTCCCTCCTGCCTTGAATGATGAAAATTATGGAAGCGCTGGTCTCTCCTTTGTTGTCTAAATTCCTAGAGTCCTCTCAGTTCTTTGATCCTTTTCAATCTGGTTTTCATCCAGTGCGGGGCACGGAATCCGTTCTGAATTCCGTACATGATGACCTGTTACATCTAGTGGACCAGGGTGGAGTTGGAGCCATCCTGCTTTTGGATATATATATCAGCGGCTTTTGACACAGTGGATCACCTCACTCTGATCTCTCGTCTGTACGCGGCCGGCTTGTACAAGTTTGCTGGTTTGGAAAAAAAGTGGCAGTAACAATGGTTACCAGCACCTTTTTGGAGGCAAACTACAAGTCTGCCGTTAGGGGCATTGAACTACCGGCAGGCCTGACCGGCCGGTAGTTCAAGCCCCTACCGGCAGTTTTTTCACTGAAGCACCAGCACCATTACTAACGGTGCTGGTGCTTCAGTGTTCCCATTCCCGTGGATTCCTAATAGACTCCCGCGAATGGGAACTTACCATTTCACCGCTGGCCATAATATACTGGCTAGTTACCGGTAGACTAATAAAGAGAGCCAGTATCAATCACGTGCCTTTATCTCTCTAAGTTCTTTAACCTCGCTCTCTATGCTGGACTCTTCCATGGATTCTTCAAAGAAGCCCTCTGCTGACCCAAATATCCCAGCAAATTATTGCCAAGTTTCCCTCCTGCACCATTATTTAAAGGTCCTTGAGTGAGTGGTCTACAACAGGATCACTAAGCACATTGAAAATAATGGCCTTGAACATCCACTTCAATTTCGTGCCTGTAGTAAACATTCCACCCGGGACTACAGTCATACATTTCTCCTACTTTCTCTCATGCTCCCCACTCCCTTCTATGCTCATCTTTTTGGAATTCACATGTATACCTCCACCATAATAAGACTTATCTTGAACTTTGGCCTTCACTGCCACCACTAAGCTGACAACACTCAACATTTTGTCTGCTTTCCCTCCTTGACAACAGCCATCTCCGAATGGATTACAACTCCCTCATGCAATCTGCCACTACATGGATTTCTGCTGCCTCATGCTAAACTCTTCAGAATGGAAGTCATCTTTCTCCTGGCTTCCAGCTCCTTCTTTATGCTTTGCTCTCATATCTCCTTCCTAGATGTACTTCTTGCTCCATCGCTGAAAGCTTACAACCTTGATGTCCTCTGTGATAGTGATCCCAATCGCAACAATTCCTCACTACCACCACCTCTGCTGCTCGTTTGAACATTTTACACATTCAGAAAATTTGTCAATTTCTTACTCACCAGTCTACAAAAACACTCTTCTCCACCTTTGTTCTCAGTAAGCTCGTCCACTGCTCATTCCTACTCCGCTGCCTTCTTCTCTACTCCTTCCTCTCTCTAGACAAAATCCTTAACTTCGCTATTTGCACTCTCCATGACCTACCCGGTTCCTCAACCATTTCAACCTACCCACATCAGGAAGGTTGATGTTTGTTGCTCAACTGCTTCCTTTTCAACCCCCTTCTCTTAGTCTTCAAAGTTACCAATGGTCTTGCTCCTCAGTACCTGTCTACTGTATACCTGTCGACACACCACCTCATTCCCTCCACTCTTCCTCTGAACTCTCTCTGTCCTATTTCTCCGGTGCCTCCTCTCGCTTGCACTCATTCTCCCTACACACCCACTCCATTGAAACTCACTGCCCATCAAAATAAAAGCCAACCTGACTGTGGCACCCTTCCAAGCCTGTCTTGAACCTCACTAACCTGCTGGAAATTGGAGGCAGAATTTCTAGAACCAAATGAGAATTGATTAATAGGAGACATTCTGAATGCTTGAAGTTGGAGACTGGTTTCCTAAAGTGGGCTGTGAATGTATTCTATGGCATGGTACCAAGGCTTCCTATTATGCAGTACACTTCATTCCCTTGCTCCATAGCAGTAAGAAATACATATACCAGCATTCCTTTTTTCCAGCCCTTTGTTCCTGCCATCCATCAACCATGACATCCTTCTATAAAAGACCCCCCAAAACCATAATGCTCCATGGCGACGAAAAAATGCATGCCTTACCTGCATGCTGATTTTGGCATGGACCTAGATTTTGTTTTTGGGGTCACCTCTTTTTTCATCTTGGTGAATTAGGTTACTATTGCCCAGGTGAGCATTCTGTGTTTTATTTGGGATGAGCAGGTCCTGCGCTTGTGCATCGAGTATTTAACTCCTCACTTGATTGGTGGCACGGTCGATCTCCTGGGCTCCATGACAAGCATCCCAAATCATTATTAGAAGAAGGGAGCTTAGAGCTTATACTGCTCGGCCCATGCTTTAAGATGAAGTTTGTTTGAGGTGACCCGGGTAGTAGCTAAGGAACACAGAACTGTGGATTTTGGCTGTTGGCTTTTATTAGGTTCCAGGAGGAGAGGCACATGTTGGGAGAAGATCGTTATACAGATGAGGGAGGAGTCCTATGGAGAAAGATAGATTTGGCATGGCCATTGTGTGTCCTTTGTGAAAGGTTCGCTGTCTGAGACAGTAGATAAAGCCCTTGATCAGAAGTTACCAACTTTTGCACAGTCTATTCAGGCTTTTCTCTACCATGCATTGGTCAACCAGATTCCTAACTCTCCTCAGGCTCGTCAGGCCCCTGGGACTGTGGAAGACAGCGAGGGGTCAAGGCCAGGTAAAGCCCCTGTGAACAGGAAACGCCCAGAGTAGGTGGCCACATGTGGTGGTTTGCTTCAGCCCAGTGACCTCAGGGCTGGGAGTTTGGGTCTGACCATGGTGGAGTAGCTACATTCACTCAATGGGCCATCTTTCATGAAAGATGCCCAGAAACAGGCAAGAGACTCAGGTTGGCTGTAGACCTGTTGCCAGGGGTCCCCAGCTTGGGACCCACCACTTTCACTACTTGTGGACATCTTGAGGGATGGAGTGCTTATAGGGGATGATTCCAATACACTAGATCCAGGTGAGGGTCCTTCAGGATTCCAGGACTTAGTGGGTAATCCTATGTTCTGCTCAGGCCTACTTTCACACCCTAATTAAACGGAATGTGTTACTGGTCCCACGGCAGAGGATTATGCAGAACCTTTCTTATAAGTGAAATGGCTCCTTCAGCTAGAAACTATAGGAGTGCTGAATGTCTCAGAACTTCCATTCCTTTGGGAGCACCCTCTATCCCTACTGTAGACAACACAATTGATACACTCTTTTCCAAATGAGGTACAGGTTTCTCCAATTGGGTGGATAACGACTGGCAATCTTGCAGGACAGAATGATTAACACATCTGGCCCTTTGGTTAGGATCATAGACTTAGCTAAGGGAGTCAAGTCATCAGGAACTGTGCTTGATCATGGGGAGATTAGAAACTTTTCGCATTGGGCAACATGTTTTTTTGGGGATCTGAATGCTTCCATCCTGCTGGGGAGAAGGAAAGGCATAGTCCCCAAGACCAGTGCCAAACTGGGAGGCTTGGCAGTTGCTTGGGGAGCCGTGGTGTCTGGACCATTATTGTTTGGAGCCGATTTTGTGAAAAAGCTTGGGAAGTATGTCAATATATTCACCTCTATGGAGAAAACACAGTTTACAAACATTTCCCCATGTGTCTTTACCAAGGGCAGCCAGAACAATATGATTCAGTCGGCTGAGGGGCTTGCATCCCGGGTCCCTCGCGTCCCTCGCTTCCTGGAAATCCAAAGCATGGGATATCCATCCCAGGCAGACATTCTTTCCTCAAAGAGACCGGGGGCAGATGCAGTGGCTTCTGAGGAGGAGGTGGGAGAGCAGCATTATCCCAGGCTGAGTGTCCCATCAATTCCAGAGTTTGTTGTCCCAGTGGGTGGGGCAATTAAAAAATCTGCACACCAAATTTGCTTTTTGTTTCTCAAGACTTTTACACAACATGATTAACAAGAATACATCAATTAACATTAATATATATTGTTTTAAAGTTCCTATAAAACTCATCATGCAAATGAAAAAAGACCCTACATCTATTGCAATTCGTCACAATAGGAAACAAAATAAAATGATAAAACATCAAGTCAACAAACACCACATCGACATAGACTAAAGACTATGGGTCTCATGCTAGGTTTTGGTGGTATTCCGGTGGTAAATCCACAGAATACCGCCAAACAGATTTACCTTTAACACCACTTGGTCAGGTAGAATTACCCATGTATGGAGTCCATAGGACTCAGTGAGGATTTAGATGGAATTACCGCTGGCGGTAATTTTACCAATTTTGTCAATTTTTGGCAGTAAGGTGGCAGATTTAACTCCAGAACTTTGCTAGACGCTTTTTCTCCACCTCACTGCCAAACCTATAGTATGGCGGTGCAGTAATGTGGCAGTAATGGAGTTATTTCCGCGTTACTACATTTACATTTACTATCGCACCACTATACTTATAATGAGGCCCTATGTCTAAACACTCTCTGACATAAGATTTATGTTGCATATACAATCTCACCCAGAAAGGAGTGGGTCTTTATTAAACAACACACCAAAGCTATAATCAGAAAGATTTGATAGTCATTTAGTAATCTTGCCCACAAATGATCACTAAAAAGCTCTTCTTCCGAATACACAAAGCTATCTATGTGGCCCTACAGTCAATTAAAAGGTGTTTCAGATTTCCCTGTTTCTCAACCTCCTCACACAGCCTACAGAACCTCTATGCTGGAATGATGTTTGTAATAGAAACCCATCTCACTAGGGTGCCCAGCAGATTTAACCTAAATCTCATGAAGATCTTTCTATACATAAAATTCTGAAAGAGATTCAAAAGACTTACGTAGTCTGCTGTACTCACAATGCAACTTGCAATTTGTATTTTAATCCTGATCTCCAAACCAGTTGAATAATGAAATGTTCTTTTTAAGAGCATCCAGATTGGTTAAAAACTGGTGTCGATTTAGTTTTAGTTACTTATCAATCAAGATATTGCGCCTCATTACAAGTTTGCCTGTAAAATCGGCAAGCTGCCACCAAACTTGCAAATTTTTCCGGCCCCTGGCAATGGGGAAATAGAGGGCCATTACAATCCTGCCGGACCCTGTATTTCCCCATTGCCAGGGGCCGGAAACTTTTACTCCCCATTCCCATTTGAGCCCACAGGGCCCACAGGGCTCAAATGGGAATGGGGAGGCCGGTAGCACGGGCACCATTCAGAATGGTGCCGGTTTTACCAGCAGTGTCTGCTCGCGGGTGCCGGTACGCCCGCCAGGTTAGACCTGGCGGGCGGGTAGGCCCCGCAAGTAGAACTCGTAGTTTGCCGGTCCGGTAACAACAGTACCATCAAGCTTACCGGTACCGTTGGTACCGTACTGGCAAACTTGTAATGTGGCCCATTGTCACATTCTTCCATTAAGGAATTGATACAGCAGAACTACCTGATTTTTCTCATACACTCTGATCTATAATAAAGGGGAAGGGGGCAGATCTAACATTTTTCTTAGTAATTCTAATTTTGGCCACTCAATATAAGATTGCCAGGACTTGATACATAATTCATGCTTGATAATGACAAAGGGTAAAGTAAAGGCAGGCCCAGTATTATTTTCAGAGTTTTCTTACGATGAAGTTTATTTTGGTCCAATCTAAGGTAGAAAGGTTACATCCCATACAAAATAGTTGGCAGTATTTTCCCCACATAAAATGCCCTTAAAGGAATTAAGAAGTACTTACAATATTTTAAATACATCTTCCACATCAAGGCGTATAATGGTCTAAAATTATTTATTTTCTGGAAACAATACAGCGTAACGCAGTCCCATCCAAAATAAAATACCAGAGATAAATGTTATTCCTAACTATTTTTAATTTGACCTCCTCAACAGCCCAGCAAAGTTTGATTCATGGATTATTTCCGCCGAAAAAAAGGATTTGTGCGCTATTCTGCCCGCAAATCCCTGTTTAACAAATGGGGATTTGCGAGCAGAATGGTGCACAAATCCCGTTTTTTTCGGCGAAATAATCCATGAATCAGGGCCTTGGTTTCATCTTTTTTTTTAGAGGTTATCAAGACCGTGGATTTGAGCAGATTTAGGGGCCGATTCATGGAACAAACGTGCGCCGAAAATCCATGCGCAAGCAGGCGAAAGGGAGCGCAAGCGCGAGAAACGCAGCGCACGCGCACGCGTGCGAATCAAGGAAGACGCTGCGCCTGTTTCCCGCTGTCCGTGTGCCCAATCCACCCATGGCGCACACAGGCATACACGGCGTGCGCTACGCGCACAGCAAAAGCACACATAGCGCGGCGCACACAACCAAAGTGGGTGGAACAGTGGGCGTAACACGCGGAATGGGGAACAACGCGTGAAAAAGAAGGCGTAATTGGGGAAGTACTGCAGGGAACTACACGGAACGCCCACACGCACGCGAACAACCTGTATTCATGGATCCGAATACGGGAAACCCGCGCACGGCAAAAGACGCACACAGGCGTCAACGCGTCCGCCACACGAAGGCAGGCGGAAGCGTCTCCGCGCACAGTACAAAAATGCGCGCAAACAACAAACACGTATATACAGCTATGATGAATGCCCCATTTGTCGCAGCACTGATCGTGGGACACCGCAGGAGGAGGAGAATAGCCAGGGCATGCATTTTCGCACCACGGACAAGCCTTTTTGGGATGCCTGACGACCAGGTCTATGGCAGGTATAGGTTTCCACCCCACATCATCCTAGACCTGGTCAGGGAGTGGGAAGATGACCTTACATCCCCCACCCTTTGCTCCCAAGCATTGAGCCCCTTGGAGAAGGTGCATTTTTTGGTCACTGGGTCATTTCAGCAGACTACTGCCATAGTGGGGCGGGGGGGTCTCACAGGCCACGCAGTCATGCTGCCTACACCAGGTACTGGCAATCATGACAGCGCGCCCCTCAGTCCGCAGGCACATATACATGCCCAGAACACCCGCAGAAAGGCAGGCCGTTGTCCTGGAATTTTTCAGGGTGGCACACTTCCCCAAAGTGCTTGGTGCCATAGATTGCACCCATGTGGCCCTACGTCCACCTAGGGCCACTGAGCACATCTACCGAAACCGCAAGCACTGGCATTCCATCAATGTGCAGGTGGTATGCGATGCAAAGGGAATCATCACCTCTGTCTATGCAAACTACCCTGGCTCCACCCATGACAGTTTCATATACAGAATGTCCGCCCTGAGCAGGGCCCTGGAAGCTGGGCAGCATGGCGACACATGGCTCCTAGGTGAGTACAAATGCCCTTGCACATGCATGCAAGTCACACACAGACAAATACCCAAACCCTAATAATCTCAACTATTATCACCTCCCCAGGGGACAGTGCCTACCCTCTGAGCAACCACATGATGACGCCAATCCGGAACCCCACCACACCACCCCAGGTAAGATACAACGCCGCCCATATTGCAACCAGGGCCATAGTGGAGCGCACATTCGGAGTGCTCAAGTCATGTTTCCGCTCCCTTGACCGCTCTGGCGGGCAACTACTCTATGCACCACCAGTAGTGTGCAGGATCATTGTGGCAGCATGTGTCCTGCACAATGTTGCAACACGGCAGGGCGTCCCGGTGGACATGGTGGTGCCCCCACATCCCCAACCACAGGCACAGGTGTTGCCCATGGGAGGGGACAGGGCACGTGGCGAGGAAGCCCGGACCCAGCTTGTGGCCACATTTTTCACCTAAACTCCCACCCCTGCGGAGTGCACACAGGCCTGGCACATACCAGGTGACAATCGATGATGACAAAGAGACAGTCAACTGTCACAACCCTACCACCCTGAGATAGTTGCCATGGAAGTGCCACATCGTCTGCATCCCTAGCTACTTAAACACAAGCTATCCTGTGTGACCAAAAGGCACACATATGACATATGACATGATATGGCCTATACACAAGTATTTCAAGGTGCGATGAGGCAGGGAGGGGGGAACAAGGGAAGACAGACAACGGTACAACTAGGCCAGGTGTCATTAAGATAGTGCAAGTGCAGGGGTAGGGGGAAGGGAAAAGTGCAAGGGGAAGGGGAGGGGGGGAGAGTGCAGTACAGGGGAAGTAGACCAAAAAACAAATACATAGGTCAGCTGGTGGCAACTGCAAAGGTAAGTGCAGACAAGTGCTGGGAAGGGGGGGCTGTAGGGATAGAGAGACAGTACCGCAGTGCAGGGGTTGCCAGGGAGCCAGTGCAAGTGGAGAGTGGCTGGGCCAGGGACCGAGGTCGGTGAGAGTGGCCCAGTTGCAGATCCAGTGCAGTTCCAGTGAAGAATTCCGCAAGGGAGAGGCAGAGAGAAAGCAGATGCAAAGAGGAAGGTCTTGAGGTGCTTCCCGAACCGGAGATGGTCCCCCTCAAGTTCAAGTGAGGCAGGAATGCTGTTCCAGAGAGAGGGCCCTGCCGCGGAGAGAGATCTACCCCCAGCTAGTTGCTCTGAGAAGCGGATGACCCTGACATGCAAGGTGTGCATCACACACACCTGCAAAACAGGCCATGGCCATCACTGTTATGTCACTCAAACACTCCCAAACCACAACATGACATGACAAGCAATACCCATACACCAACACAGTAACAATAAGGTACACATTGCCATGTCCAAAATGTACAGTGGCATCAGACAATGATGCCTGACCAGGAATCAGATGAAATGACAGACCAACAACCTCCCACCCAAAATAAGTCATTTCCAAATGCATTACAAGAGTGGTAGACGTAACATAACAATGAATGCCTGTCTACATGCACATTGTGCATTGCAAAATCAACACTGCAGCTTCCGTGTGCTGTGTCCTACTCCTGCAACACACTGCTCAGCGCACAGCACAGTGAACAGCCATTGTGTGTGATGCACACCCTGAGCATCACATCTAAGCGACAGACCACATCAAAAAGCAAATTAGGCATGTACAGGATCCATAATTGGTCACAGAACATGTGCTGCAGGGACACAGTGGCCACCAGAAGGCAAACAGTGTACACGTGGATATGCAAGTTTGGGAGTACATGTAGTGCATCGGAGTGCAAGTGTGTGGGTCTGCAAGGACATGCACTCAACATATGCATGTGCACTCAAGTGACCATCAGTGTTCTCTACACATCACATGTGAACATTCACCATGTGTACACCCCAGCATGTCAAACCACAACTATCCCCTCGCACCTGAAAGGTAAACACAACACATGAACAGGCATTGATCAGCAGAACACAACATGTACATAGGATACCACCATTACAATGTCAGAGTTCCCATCACACTGCAGGGCAAGGCAACTATCAACAACAACCCCCCCCCCTCCCGCACAAATGACCATGACCCACTGAACAACTGCACCTGGGTCATGGAGCCTTCAACCCTCAATTCCACCTGGCCACAGGATCACCTTTACCCTTCGTCACCATCTCCCACCTTGTGTGTAAAAAGGTGCCTGCACCCTCAGAATCCACACTCATTTCCAAAATCACAAAATCCAAGGCATAAAAACGAACCAGAACACCCTCCAGTAGATGACTTGACGTAGCAGTACCTCACAAAGGCCAAGTACTACCACAATGATGCAACAACCAAGGTAGCACAGCAAAACAATGTCACAACAGGATGTGAACCATGTGTGGTACATAACATAGGATGATGCACCATGAACGGATGTGTATTGTCACAGGTCCCATGTACAGGCGCGGGAGTGTCACGAAACAACCACCCACACCGTGTCCCGGGTGCCTGCAAGGTCAAACTCACCCAGCCCCCTGAGACCCTGGTGGGGAAGGAGGTTCGGGGATATGCAGTCGGGACAGGTGTTGGCACACTGGATAACTGGAATGAGTGGCAGGAGAGTGGAGGAAGAATGACACATGAAAGTAGGGAATGCACGAAAATGTACTACCTGCATGAACACATACACAATCCAAACAAACTTGGACATCATTGTCACGGCCTTCTGTAGTCCAGGCTTAGGAGTGGTACGAACCAACCACCCCCTCTAGGGTTTTGGTGCCTGCAAGTTCGGGGCTTACACAGGCATCCGCAACCCCAGCGGGGAAAGAGGGTTAGGGAACGTTGCTTGGATAGGTACGGGAAGCAGGAACACCGGGTAGAGGGTACAGGGTTCAAAATTGCATAGGATTCCGGGTGATTAGGGGGAAAAAAACATACCATACATGCATTAGTGCACCCCCCAGCAAGCCTATGCAGAGCAGTTTGAAAGAAAAACAACAAGACACTTAGCTCTGGTTTTGAGTGCTGGCCTCCTGCCTGCACACTCTCAGGTCCGGTTACAGGAGCACTGCAATGCTGCAAAGAGAGCCACCGTCAACAACCTGTACGTGCCAATTACACAAAAACACACCACCAAACATGCCCCATAGCAACAAACTACTCTACAAACAGACAATCTGGTGTAGATGCTTCATACCCACATATAACATTACCCCTGTGACGAGTCATACACAGTCAATGCAGTAAATCAGCCGCCGGTGGGTGCGTGGCAAATGGAACATCAATGTGTCACAATTCACACAACATGCAATGTTCCCTGGGTAAGCAGACAGACCCATATAGCAAGCCATGACTTCAGAGCAAGTTGCGTACCACCATGACCGAAACAAAGTTGGCAGTGCATGTATCAAAATGTACATGGAAATGAAATGCACTGCACCCGAGTATGTCCCTTGCTGTATGTCCCTGTGAGCTGCCCCTTTCCATGTCTCGGAAGGCTACATGGTTGATACAAGTGCCTCAATGGACCTTGGTGTACCGGAGGGTATGTGCCACTGCCCCTGCAGGTGTCCCAGACAACCTTACAATCAACAGCCATCAGTCCACCAACACATCTGAGCTGCATTGTGTGCTTCAACACCAATATTCGTCCAAGCTCACCCTCAGTGCTGTGACTAAGCCTGCATGTGCAACTCGCCTGGTGCAAGCTTTGCTGTGTTGTGGCCCCCCTGTGCTGCTCACCTTGCCTGGAGTTCCTTGGAACACGTCAGCAGTTCTAGGATGTAGGCCTGCAATCCCTGTGCCTCTGCTTGTGCACACATGTGCATGTGGGCACCAACAAATGTGTCCAGAATTCCGACGTCCAATGGGCCATGTCTGCTGGCAAAGGTGCTCTGGAGACTCATCCCCCTGCAGAAAGGGCATGAAACACATGATTAATGCTTCAAAGTCATCTGTGTGTGTCTCTTCAGGCATCCCATTACTTGACCATGTCAGAGAGTCACATCATAAATCACACCATCAGTCCGTCTTTCACTCCAAAGTGTGGAACACTATCTACAGCATGAATTGCAACAAGCACGTGTACAGTAAAGATAAGAAACATACTACACAATGCATAGCAATTAATGTACACATTAATCATGAAGCACCCCATCTAGCAAAAGCTGAACAGTGGACAATAACACCAAAATCATCCCCACTAGGGGTGTAAACACAAGTCACGCAGCACCAGACATGCCACAGATATGACAGTCCAAAGCCCTTGTGTAAATGTTTGTGACACCGAACCATCCTTGCGAGCCCATGGATAAGGGAGGCAGGAGTGGCATACCTGAGTCAAGGACCCCAAGCAGCAAACACATACACAAGACAAGCCTGAAGGGCCCAGCTGGAACAGACAGTGGATGCCTTCAAAAGCCACAAAGCACCGCAGCGTCACATGAAAGCACAATAGACAAGCAATTTTAAACTATATTAACTATTAACTAATTACACTAACTATGGAAAACAAACCTACATTACCTAATTAAACTAACTATCAAACAGAAACTTAACTAACTAAACTAAAAGAAAAATCAAAAATGGCCACATACGACCCGGGGGGAGGGGAGGCACCCAGGAGGGGAGGTACAGGGTGCTGCTCAACATCCACATGCGATGATGCTGAGCCAAAAAAAAACCTCCATGGGCTCAACCCCTGCACAGCCCGACCTATGTGGGAGATAGATGGTCGTCCGAGTCTGGCTCATCCTGGAAAGGAGGACGTGGCACAGTAGCCTGGCCACGCCTAGCCGCAGCTTGCCCTTCATCGGCAGCAAGTCTGCCGGACGGGTGAGCCTGGTTCTGTGTGGCGATGTGACGTAGGTCTGCATGCAGAACCTCACGTGATACTCGTGCTTCCTCTTGCAAGGTAGCACGTGTAACACGGAGTTCCTCCTGCAAGGCCTGGCTGGACAACCGCTGCACCTCCCGGCAAGCCTGTAGCTCAGCCGAGATGGTACGCTCAAGCTGTGCAAACCTCTCCTCTGCCTGCTGCCTCTGGGACATCATAAGGACACCCAGAGTGGATCTGAGGGAAGCATACTCCTCCCTCAGGGCATCCATGTGCGCTTCTGCGTGAGCAGCAATTGCTTGACGCAGAGACGACATTTCAGCCTGGCATGCCCAGCCTGAGCGAGCGGGCCATGGACCGTTCCGCCTGCTGCTGGAGAAGCACCTGCCTAGCAGGGGGGAGTACAGATCGGGCCACACGCTCCATGCTCTCAGCGATGTTCTCCATTGCTGCCCCCTGCCATTCTGAATTGGCAGTCATGTCTTGCTCCCACTCAGTATACTGCGGTTGTGCGCGGCGACCACGTTGCCGGGCTTGACCCCTGCGGGACCCAAGGACCGGGGGTCCTCGCTGTGTTGGCACCGCCCGCGGCTGCACGACTACATGCCCCCGTCGACGTGATGTCCCAGGCACATCAGTGACTGGTGTGGAGGGTGACCCTGCGTCCCGATCCACCACGGGCAGAGGAACCAAGACTGTCTGATCCCTCAGTGCAGGTGTCGCAGACAGAGGAGTGTCCACATCAGAATCACTCACCCCTGACACATGGACTTGATGCTCATCCAACTCAACATGGACGTCAGAGTCGTCATCAAGGCTGGACTCATAGGCAGCCAGAGACAAGATGGACTGTAGCACTTGGGGGTTTTCGTGGCCTACCACCCCACGACCCCCACTAGTGCCGGGTTGATGTAGTGGTAACAACCCTGTGTCTGGCATGACAACACCATCCTCCGCCTCCATTGCGTCATCACCTGTAAAATAGGGAGAAAAAAGGTCACTACACATGTCAGAAGCACACAACACACACACACACCGACAGCAAATGCATCAGGCAGACATGTGACACACAGCATATAACCTGCCATGCATGCAGGGTCAACTTTGAATT
Source organism: Ambystoma mexicanum (assembly GCF_040938575.1). Classification (NCBI taxonomy): domain Eukaryota; kingdom Metazoa; phylum Chordata; class Amphibia; order Caudata; family Ambystomatidae; genus Ambystoma; species Ambystoma mexicanum. The sequence continues at coordinate 959,701,684 of NC_090929.1, read as the reverse complement.
GCTTCTGTGATCAGACCTGTTGAAAGGTGGCAGTTTCCATGGAAGTGGGTCTATGCAGTGCAGAAAATGTGTACGCCACTCACTACCTACATGTACAAGGACTCCATGGTGTGTGCCAGGAAATGTGAAGGCAGTGCAATGTCAAATTCAGACATCACGTGCATTGTGCATTCAATGTGTACCATATCTAGAAGCCAAGCACCCCTCCACCCCAGTACCAAAGCAGGGATGCCTAGCATGGTATCAAAAGGCTGACCATACACCTGTGTATTGACAGGCAGTGTTGATTGGCATCAACAGCTGCATGTGATTCAAGTGACAACACTACAAATGATGCTGGGACAGTAAGCAGGACACATGATGAAAACTCTGGATTCCGCCCATGTGTGAAGAAGACACAACAACAGTTTGACAGAGTCATTGGCCATTGAACAGGCTGAGGCCAGTGAGCCACACAGATTGTCAGACCCTAAACATGTGTGCAATGCAGGACTGAGCCACAGTTGACATGGGAAGGCTGATGAGATGGCAGGCAATGTATGTAACCAAGGATTTGTATTACAGTGATCATCCAGTCAAGGACACATAGGGGCATGCGTGCAATGCACATGGAGCATGAATGGGCACTCATGTCCCTGCAGGACATCTGACCTATGCACAGTACAAGTGAGATACCCTGCATCAAGTACTAAGGCTGTACCACACGGCATATGTTTGGCAGATTCTACGCTGGAAGTTAGCATCTACACAGGACGCATGAACAAGAAAGTACACATTGTCAAGATTGAAGAACACCAGTGAAAAGGTGGAACTGGGGTGCAGAGTGGCGGAGGAGGGGCAAGGGAGCATGCCTACATGGAGTCCCCGCATGCAGGCAGAGGAGACATGCATGACGGAAGCATTGCATTACTTACACATCAGAACCATGTACACGTCACATGTAGCGGCAATCATGCACAACAGATCCCACAAGTGAAACACACACGTCCTCAACAAACACGCATCAACACTCACTGGACTGGGCATCAAAGTCCAGCATCTCTCCCACTCCTTCGACCAATTCAGGTGGTATGAACTCCGCAACGAGTGCCTCATGCGGAGTGAGCTCTTCCTCCTCTGGTGCAGGCCCACCGCCAGTCACCAGAGTCAAGTTGTAATTAGAGGCACGCTTAGCCTTAGTGCTGCGTTTGATGTCATTCCAACGCTTTTTGCACTCTTGCGCCGTGCGCACCTCATGGCCGAATGAACTGACATGTTCTGCAACATGCTTCCAGTGGGTGTCACGTTGGGCAGCCGTAGTCTGACTATTGGCACCCACTAGCATGTCACGGCTGTGGCCCCGCACGTAAACCACGAGGAAGTCCAGTTCCTGCTTACAGAAAGGCTTCTTCCTCGACGTGCAGGAGGTCGTGGCTGTGTGTGGGGTCCCAGCCTGTGCTGCAGGTGCAACATTCCTCCTCTTGGACTGTGGCGCAGACCCTGGCTGGCTAATGCCGCCCTGACCAGTATGGCCAGTGGGTTCGGTGGATTGAGCCAAGGGAGTGGCAGGTGGAGGGATGACCAAAGGCCTGACTTGTGTCAGTGGCAGCTGGGTGCCCACTAATGGACCCTGCGCAGCAACATCAGCTGTGGCAGGGTCATTGACCACAACGGTCCTGGTTGGCAGACTCACAACCGGGGTGCTGTTGGGTGCATCTGCCCCTGCCCTTGCCAACACCCGGCTGTTCGGGGCAGCAGATGACATGACTGCCCCAGGGACACGTGTCTTGGTCTGAGCAGCCCGGCATGCCCCTATGGTTTCCCCCCTGGCCTGTTGGAGATCTACCAAGGGCTCTTCAAGTGCCAACGCAGCCTGCGCTTGCAGACCCCGAGCCTGGGTGGCGGTGTCCACAGCTGCAGCTACCACTACCCTTCGGCCCGTGGTAGTCGATGAACTGCCGGGTCACACGGGTGCCAGTGCCAGATGCAGAAGCTGCATCCCCCGCAACCACAGGGGGTGGTGGCATGACTGCACTGACACATGGCACAACATTGTGCTCAAGTGGCGCACCCCTGCCTCTTCCCCCTCTGTGGCTGCCCTGGACACCCTGGAGTCTCCCTATTCCCTGGTCACCACGGCCACGTCCCGACCACGCCCGCCACGAGGAGGACGCCCAGCTGAGGCGCCCCTCACCTTTGGTGGCCTCCCAACCATGGCACAGATGTGGTAGTGCCGGCACAGATGGAGTGGTGCCAATGGGAGGTGTACACCACAATTGACCTGGGCAATTGGGGTGAAGGGGGTGGGAAGCAAGATGTTAACAGCCCCCCTGCACCTGCAAGGCTGTATGTGACCCCGGTGATGTAGTGACGGGTCACGCAATGCTCAGGCACCCCAAAACTGCAGTAAAACCGTGCATGCAACCCTGCAGCCTACGTGCGTGGATTCAACCTCCCGCAGTATTCGGTGGCACCCAGTAACACGAATAACGTGTACGTGTGGGACAAGCAGGCTACTATGACATCGAAAATGGGTGCGATACACAGGGGCACCCACAGTGGGAAAAAGAGTGTGTGCGACACACCATCTGACTAGCGCGATGCAGAAAAACACGTGTAGCCAATACCCCCGCCAAAAGAAGAGATACGTCCTTGATAGCTGTGAAGTTGTGATGGCGCGCGAAACAACAGGAAGCAGCAACACACGTCGGTCTCCACGAAAGGCACGTACAGCGAACTGCTGGGCCCGCTCACCTTTAACCCGTGCTGAGGGAAACGCACGCGCGCGTCACGTCACTTACGCGCATGGGCCCTTTCCTCGTATTACACGCGGACATGCAGTTTTTCACGCGCGCTGAAATGCCCTTGCACGCCTGTGCGCGTCACGTCACAGGGATGCTTGCGCTTGAGGGGCCTTCTGTCCAATGAAATTGCGTATGTGTGCAGATGCGCTTACGCGCTAAGGGCCTTTCCTCGAATTACACGCTGACGTGCCGAATTTTCACGTGCCAAATCACTCCGTATCAAGCTGGCCACGCGTAAGCACACGGAAGACCACGCTCCTGCCCAGAAGGCCGAACTACTGCCCCCCAGACCCCTGAGCACGCTCCCACCTGCCATCTGCTGCTGCCTGACTGCCTGCTGCCCACGTGCCCTGCCATTTGCTGCCTGCACATCAGCCAGGGGTGCTGTTGCTGTGACCACCCCTGCTGGAACCGAAGACTCCCGACTGGGATTCCATCGCTCCACAGCCCAGCCCCAGGACCCAGTTGCCCACCCACTCATACCTCTGGGGTTGTCATGTCGGGCACTGCAACATCTGGCACCACTGACAACCCCCGGCCAGAGAGGCAGTGGGGCACCAGCTTCAGTGCCACTGAAGTTGGTGTCCTGGTGGAGCAAGTCCTGGGGCAGTATGATGCCCTCTTCGGAAGTTCCTGCGCCGACAAGGAAGGACGGACTCGGATCTGGACTGACATTGTGACTGCCATCAACGCGGAGGGGGTGGCAGTCCGCGACTTCCAACATGTCAAGAAGCGCTGGGAGGACTTCAGGTCCAGGACCCTCAACAAGGCCCGGCGCCTCTTGAAGGCAGCGGATGCCAAGGGGCGCCGGGGCCACTTGTCGGAAGATCAGATGAGGGTCCTGGAACGCATATCCCCAGCGCTGTACGTCCAGGTCCTTGAGAGGCAGACCCGTCTGGAGTCGAGCGGTAAGTGTACATGCATCCTGATTGTGAGCTGTGCGTGTGGTGATGTTTCAGTAGTGTGCAGGTTGCACATCTGTTTGTATGGGGTCGAGTATGGGTGGGGGTGTACAGGGCCGTGGGGCTAACACATGCAAGGGCTGTAATGTGTGAGACATGGATGGTGCTTGTGTGTGTAGGCTTCCATGCCAAATGCAGTTGTGTGGGCACACATGTTTGGATGAATGTGTATGTAAGTAGACATGTCCGTGATGTCACGCATGTATGTTGTTTTCAGCTGCATGTATCAGCACTGTGTACATGTGCATTTGTGTGTATTTGACAAGGGTGCAACAGTGATGCAACATCGATGCATGTGACAGCGGGATGTGGAAGCCTGATTGGCAGATGTGACATGGATGCCCATCTGAACACTGCGACACTTGGCAGAGGTGTACACATGCATGCAAGTGTGGTGGTGTGTGTACATGTGTGGTGCACATGTGTGGTGCACTTCCTGTGTTGCATGTGATGTCTGGCTCAAATTTGCCTGCTCATGCTGTTGTATGTGTATGCATGGTGCTGGCAGTTGCGATATGGCTGTGGTATGGCTCATGTGTGCGAGTTGAAATGACATGTGTGTTTGGGATTGTGATGGCATGTCTGAGGTTTGACAATGCCACTCATGTACAACTGTCATGTGTGTATGTGTCCATTGTACAGTGCCCTGATGCCTGTGTTTCATTTCTCCCTGTCTGCAGCGTCAACTGATGAAGAGGGCGGAGAAGGTGCTGTGGAGCACAGCGGCGGGGATCCCACCGCCAGCCGAAGACGCAAGGCCCGGCTCCCCTCCCATGTTGTCATCTCGTCGGGGAGTGAGGAGTCCGGTGCCGCGTCCCAGCCCGCAGCTGCCGGGGGGAGGTCCAAGAGGCGGAGGTTGGAGTTGGACTCCTCGGCAGCAGAAGGGGCAGCTGGGACCCCACAGGGCCCAACGGGGGATTATGGCACGGAGTCATCCAGGTTGGTGGGGGGTTTGGTGGAGGAGGAGGCCGTGCAAGCAACAGAGACGGGGTCTGGAGGTGGGGATCCCACTGGTGCTAGTGGTGCAGTGCAGGACCAGGGACAGGAGGCAGCACAGGCCGCCGCGGAGGTGCCTGTGTGCAATCCTGTCCCTGATCCTGTCCCTGCATCATCTTGCACCAGCAGGGATGCCTACGTCCAGACCCGTTTTTAGGCAGGGGATGAGCAAACGACACCTGGCCTTCCTCTGCTGCGGACGTGGCTATCCGGGTCCGGGTTGAGCCTGTCCTGACTGGTGTGGCGTTGCGTCAACGGGCCATGCGAGGTGACCTGCAGTCTTTTCATGAGGAGACTGCACGTCATCTCGAATGGCTCGTAGACCACGTCAGCCTGCTGGGACAGGTCACCCAGGCCGGATTCCTCCGTTTGATGGGGCTTGCTACGACCCCCTCCTCAACTGAAACCCCTCCGTGCAAGTCGTCCTCCGTGCCATCTTCCCACCCATCAGTCACCTGGGTGCCCTGTGGAGCTGCCTCTGACGGTGCGGCCAGGCTGGTGGAGGAGGCATCCCTGCCACAGTCGGGAGTCGGACGTCCAGCAGGGGTGGCCACATCAACGACTGCACCCCAGCCGGCAGAGGATGTGCAGGCAGCAGGGGGCAGTGCACGGGCAGGGGCAGAGGCACAGCAGCAGCAGCAGCAACGTGGTGGGAGCCATGAAGGCTCGGGGCCTTCAACATCGGAGGGGCAGGCATCGGCCGGAGGGCAGGAGGACCCAGGACAGAGAGTGTCTTCCGTGTGGCAGCGGTTGGGCCACGCCATAGATGCGGAGCAGCAGCGGGCGGAAGAGGCACGGCTCACAATGGTCAGGGCGGAGAACTCCATGCGGAGGGCCCTGAGGCGGGCCGAGAGCCTCGAGGCAATCCGCAGGGGGTTAGAGGTAGACACGTCGACGGCCCTGCGGACCCTCGGGGCCATGCAGGAGGACCGCCCCCAGGACATTGAGCAGGAGTTCGATGATGCCCTGGCCCGGGACATCCAAAAGTGAGCCGTCAGACTAGCCCGCTGCCCTTGTACATAGTTATGTAGGTAGTGTTAGGTTTCCTTTGTTTTTTGATTTATTTTGGACCTTTTGGACATTGGCCACATTTTTGTATATAGTTTATTTTATTAGTTAGTGTTGTTAGATAGGTTTCATTTCTTTTGTTGGGATAATGGACCCTGGCTTGTTCGTCTATACATAGTTCACTGTTGGATTTTATTTTACTTTCACAATTTACCCATGGAGCAATGGCTTTCAATTATTATTTCCCACTGGGTTTTCTTTTGTGGACAGTGACTTTGGACACCATTACTTTGGATTATGATTTTTGGTTTTGCTTTTTTTCACGGACATGCTTCTTTTCATTTTTGTACATTCCCATTTCTGTTTCTTTATTTTTGAATCTATTTATGTTTCCTTTAATACATATTTTTTTATCGAACTTCAATGTGTAGTATCATCTCATAGGTTTCATGCATATCATGATATGGGTTTTGAGATTCACTGACACCCATTGGGTGTATGTGAGGGACATGTGTTTGTTTCGAAACTTGCAATTGGTTTTCTGTCATGTAATTGCCATTTCTGAGTGGGTGGATGCAATACTCAGGTTGGGTGTTTTGCATTTGGAGGCTGACCATAGGGACCAGGGATCTAGATTGTGATGACATGTTGGCTGGCGAACATGAGTTGGGGCAAGCTGGCAGGTGCCCCACAGTGCTGGGGGGTGGGGGTGGTGGGAGACATGGGTGGGGGCCTGGTGGAGGGTGCCCCTGCACTGCTAGGGGGTGGGGGTGGTGGGAGACATGGGTGGGGGCCTGGTGGAGGGTGCCCCTGCACTGCTGGGGGGTGGGGGTGGTGGGAGACATGGGTGGGGGCCTGGTGGAGGGTGCCCCTGCACTGCTGTGGGGTGGGGGTGGTGGGGACATGGGTGGGGGCCTGGTGGAGGATGCCCCTGCACTGCTGTGGGGTGGGGGTCGTGGGGACATGGGTGGGGGCCTGGTGGAGGGTGCCCCACAGTGCTGGGGGGTGGGGGTGGTGGGGAACATGAGTTGGACATGGGTGGGGGCCTGCTGGCAGGTGCCCCACAGTGCTGGGGGGTGGGGGTGGTGGGGAACATGAGTTGGACATGGGTGGGGGCCAGCTGGCAGGTGCACCACAGTACTAGGGGGTGGTGGGGACATGAGTTGGACATGGGTGGGGGCCTGCTGGCAGGTGCCCCACAGTGCTGGGGGGTGGGGTGGTGGGAGACATGGGTGGGGGCCTGGTGGAGGGTGCCCCTGCACTGCTGGGGGGTGGGGGTGGTGGGAGACATGGGTGGGGGCCTGGTGGAGGGTGCCCCTGCACTGCTGGGGGGTGGGGGTGGTGGTGACATGGGTGGGGGCCTGGTGGAGGGTGCCCCTTCACTGCTGGGGGGTGGGGGTGGTGGGAGACATGAGTTGGACATGGGTGGGGGCCTGCTGGCAGGTGCCCCACAGTGCTGGGGGTTGGGGGTGGTGGGGACATGAGTTGGACATGGGTGGGGGCTTGCTGGCAGGTGCCCCACAGTGCTGGGGGGTGGGGGTGGTGGGGACATGAGTTGGACATGGGTGGGGGCCTGCTGGCAGGTGCCCCACAGTGCTGGGGGGTGGGGGTGGTGGGGACATGAGTTGGACATGGGTGGGGGCCTGCTGGCAGGTGCCCCACAGTGCTGGGGGGTGGGGGTGGTGGGGAACATGAGTTGGACATGGGTGGGGGCCTGCTGGCAGGTGCCCCACAGTGCTGGGGGATGGGGGTGGTGGGGAACATGAGTTGGACATGGGTGGGGGCCTGCTGGCAGGTGCACCACAGTGCTGGGGGGTGGGGTTGGTGGGGACATGAGTTGGACATGGGTGGGGGCCTGCTGGCAGGTGCCCCACAGTGCTGGGGGTGGGGGTGGTGGGGAAATGAGTTGGACATGGTGGGGGCCTGCTGGCAGATGCCCCACAGTGCTGGGGGGTGAGGGTGGTGGGGACATGAGTTGGACATGGGTGGGGGCCTGCTGGCAGGTGCCCCACAGTGCTGGGGGGTGGGGGTGGTGGGGACATGAGTTGGACATGGGTGGGGGCCTGCTGTCAGGTGCCCCACAGTGCTGGGGGGTGGGGGTGGTGGTGAACATGAGTTGGACATGGGTGGGGCCTGCTGGCAGGCGCCCCACAGTGTTGGGGGTGGGGGTGGTGGGGAACATGAGTTGGACATGGGTGGGGGCCAGCTGGCAGGTGCACCACAGTACTAGGGGGTGGTGGGGACATGAGTTGGACATGGGTGGGGGCCTGCTGGCAGGTGCCCCACAGTGCTGGGGGGTGGGGTGGTGGGAGACATGGGTGGGGGCCTGGTGGAGGGTGCCCCTGCACTGCTGGGGGGTGGGGTGGTGGGAGACATGGGTGGGGGCCTGGTGGAGGGTGCCCCTGCACTGCTGGGGGGTGGGGGTGGTGGTGACATGGGTGGGGGCCTGGTGGAGGGTGCCCCTTCACTGCTGGGGGGTGGGGGTGGTGGGAGACATGAGTTGGACATGGGTGGGGGCCTGCTGGCAGGTGCCCCACAGTGCTGGGGGTTGGGGGTGGTGGGGACATGAGTTGGACATGGGTGGGGGCTTGCTGGCATGTGCCCCACAGTGCTGGGGGGTGGGGGTGGTGGGGACATGAGTTGGACATGGGTGGGGGCCTGCTGGCAGGTGCCCCACAGTGCTGGGGGGTGGGGGTGGTGGGGAACTTGTGTTGGATATGGGTGGGGGCCTGCTGGCAGGTGCCCCACAGTGCTGGGGGTGGGGTTGGTGGGGAACATGTGTTGGACATGGGTGGGGGCCTGCTGGCAGGTGCCCCACAGTGCTGGGGGGTGGGGGTGGTGGGAGACATGGGTGGGGGCCTGGTGGAGGGTGCCCCTGGTGGCTGGGGGTGCAGGGGGACATGCGTTGGTGGGCAGTAGTGCAAGTTGACATGTGGGTTGGCTGGGGGGCATGGCCATGGTGGATGGGGTGCCTGCAGGACATGTGCAGGGTAGGCCCCTGTGGTGTAAGCCACCTGCAGGGGCCGTGGAGGGTGTAGAGGGAACACCTGGGAGGACCCACACGTGCAATTCACGTGTGGTGCTCCCCGCGCACCCCTGGAATACACGTACCCTGCTGATATCGCGTGTGAAACTTCCCGCGCACCCCGAAATACACGTAGCCTGGACATTCGCGTGTGGAACTTCCCGCGCACCCCTGATATACACGTACCCTGCTGAATTCACGTGTGAAAATTCCCGCGCACCCCTGATGTACACGTACCTTGATGGAATCACGTGTGGAACTTCAAGCGCACCCCTGTAATACACGTACCCTGCTGAGATCGCGTGTGGAACTTCCTGCGCACCCCTGGAATACACGTACCCTGCTGATATCGCGTGTGAAACTTCCCGCGCACCCCGAAATACACATAGCCTGGACATTCGCGTATGGAACTTCCCGCGCACCCCTGGAATACACGTACCCTGCTGATATTGCGTGTGAAACTTCCCGCACACCCCGAAATACACGTAGCCTGGACATTCACGTGTGGAACTTCCCGCGCACCCCTGATATACACGTACCCTGCTGAATTCACGTGTGAAAATTCCCGCGCACCCCTGATGTTCACGTACCCTGATGGAATCGCGTGTGGAACTTCAAGCGCACCCCTGTAATACACGTACCCTGCTGAAATCGCGTGTGGAACTTCCCGCGCACCCCTGGAATACACGTACCCTGCTGATATCGCGTGTGAAACTTCCCGTGCACCCCGAAATACACGTAGCCTGGAAATTTGCGTGTGGAACTTCCCGCGCACCCCTGGAATACACGTACCCTGCTGATATCGCATGTGAAATTTCCTGCGCACCCCGAAATACACGTAGCCTGGACATTCGCGTGTGGAACTTCGCGCGCACCCCTGGAATACACGTACCCTGCTGATATCGCGTTGAAATGACGTGAGGTACTTCCCGCGCACCCCAGTGATACACGTAGCACGCTTGCCGTGCTGGTACAGGGTTAGCGCAGCCCTTTGCGCTGGATTGAGCCTTTTGATGGCTTTTCCCTGCGCGAGAGGCGTTCTTGGGGGCGTAACTGGCGCTGCTGCAGGGTCGCTGCGCCACTGTGCGCCATGGCTGGTTTTGGTAGCTGGAATCCATGAATACGCTGTGCGCGGAAATGGGTTTTGGCGCACGCGGCTGGCGCAGGGATTCGCACGTGCACACTGTGCGCCAGCCACATTTGCCACTTGTGCGCTGAACTCTATGAATTACCCCCTTAGGCTCAAGATATTATTCTTAAAATAAGTGTTTAAACATTTTAAGGTTTGCGATGGAACAATTTTAGTTTCATCCAAAAGAATAATGTCTTCTGTAAAGAGAAGAGCTGGAAAAAGACATGACCTAACTTTGGAGGAAATACATTTAAACAGATAAGTGAATCAATCAAATCTGACAAGTGCAAATGAAGCTAGGTGCAAGGACACACCCTTGTCACAGGCCGCTAAAAGTCAATATTCTGGTACCCAAAGAGCCCTCATTAATCAATCAAATGCCGACCGAAGTCCCAGAGTGCAATAAAACTTACATTTTAAAAGGCCCAGCTCGATGTCCCATTTAGAAAGTTTATTTCAAAGTTTTGTCTAATAACCATAGTTGAAAGCACATGAAAGATGTACCATGGCCATGCATAATGGTGGCTGATTCCAAGCACAGGTTTGCCTTTGCAGCAAAGTATCTTTTTTTTAATTTAATTTTATTTTTATTTATTTATTGTGCATTACCCAATATTTTTTACTTTTCACACATTTTGACACTGAAGAAAAAAGAAGAAAAAAAACAATTTAAAACAATTTACATCATAAAAATTGAAGTAGAAAGAGAGAAAAGAAATGAAGAAAGAAAATACAATACAGTTACAACTATTAACAAATCACAATTCTTAATAACCGTCCAAATTTAAATCTCTTAAAACTCTGGCCACCTCTTTGGTCAAGAATATTTCATTGCCAGAAGATAATCTGAGCCAAAATTCATCCATGTCCAACCACCGAACATCATGAACAAATCTTTTCAGTCTAGCGACTCTCACATCCCAGGTACCCAAACACCTAGATAACAAATCATTTATCGTTTGGTGTTCTTTAGCATCACATTTGTCACAACAGTCATCAGAAAGGACTTTGTCTCTAGCATATCGAATTTCTAAAGTAGGGAGTATGTTCAATCTGAATCTCAGAAAGAGATCCCTTATTCTCGAGTCTGGGTATTTGGTCAAATAGGAGGGTAGAATCGCCATCTTTTTACCCATAGTGGAGAATTATATTGACAGCTTAGCCCTCCTCATCTTTTCTCCTGTTTCTAACCAATCCCAACTTTTCATCCGCTCTTTTACCTTTGTTGGATTTTGTATCAGGAGTTCTAATGTACAATCCGAGTTATTCAATAACTCTGAACATCTGAGCTTGAATTTTTCAAGGAACCGGTTACTATTACAATGCATTAGGAGGGACAAATCCTTGTATAGTGAACCCTTCGGAGGATCCAACCCTTCGGAGGACCTGTACAGAGAGATTAATTTCCACTCCAACCACGATCTTAGGGAGGATAGGCCCAATTCGTATCTGAGGGACACAATAGGAACACAGTTCGGGAGGGATAATGTTTTTTTCCAAAGCTTTGACTATATTATATCTCAATTCACATCCATCAAAAGCAAATTTGTGTCCATACCGAACAGAATAACTGGGACCACCTTTCCTAGATAGAATTTCACCAATGGCAATATTGAGACTTGACAAAACTTTGATTTTATCCTTTTCATCTGAGCCCCCAATTTAATAGTTTTAAACTAATAGTTTCAAGTAGATGGATTTTTGTTGGGTATGACTTAATTGTTGATCCCAAGTAGGTGAACTCAGAGACAACCTCTATGGGCCGGTGGTCCAGTTCCCATGAGTCATTCTTAATTCTTCTGTTCGGATGCTTGAAAATCAGGATCCTAGATTTTTTTGGATTTATCCTAAGATCATTGCTTCGGGCATAGACCTCTAAGGTGGACAACAGCCATTGGAGTCCGACCTGAGAGTGATCCAGTACCACCACGTCATCTACATATGCCAACCATCTGATTTAAGTTGAGCAGATGCACGGCGATACTAGATCACTCTGCTTTAAATTTTGATCGAGGTTGGCCATAAAGAGGATAAAAAGCCGAGGCACTATTAGGCAGCCCTGACAAACCCCTCTATCCACCCGTATTGGTCCAGATAGTCGGCCCGCCCCGGATAGTCTAACTCTCATCTTGGTGTTTTGATGTAATTCAATCAAGATAGAGAGTAGATTAGAGGGAACCCCCCAGGCATGCAATTTCTTCCACAAATTATCCATATTGACAGTGTCAAAGGCTTGGGAGAGGTCGATCCCAGCCCCAAAAAGACGCATGCCACCCTTATGTCCAGAGTCCGCATTCAAACAGCTAAGAACCAGACCAGTAAGGGAGGTGGATAGTCCCTTCCTGAAGCCAGTTTGCTGTTTTGGTATGACTCCATTTAGTTTAGCCCATTCCTCCAACTCCCTTAGTACTAGTCTAAAAAAGATTTTGCTGTCAGCATCTAATAGCGAAATTGGTCAGTAGTTAGAAGGCAAAAGTCTATCCCCTTTTTTATAAATCGGAATCGTAATCAAATTTTTCCATGATTCTGGAAGTTTTTTTGACATGATTATTTTGTCAAATAGTAGTTGGAGTACCTGAGCCCACAACACTGAGTTAATTTTCAGAGTCCAGTTACTAAGGCCATCCGGACCAGCTGCTCTAGAGGTGGAGAAATTCTTTATTAAGAGTTCTATATCAGTGCTTGTGTAAATTAAAGACCATTGAACATTTGCCAATTTCTCTGGGGCTGGGGTGCCTATGGACCCATATACCTGAGAGAAGTGGTCAACCCAGGTCTGTTCTTGTAAAATGGCATCTTTATTGCACACAGCTGAATCTTGCTTAGCCCCCACAATAGCCCAGAAATTTCTAGAATATCTCTGATTTAATGACCTGAGCATTAGTTCTCCATCATGCTGAAAGATGGATGACCTTGTGAGTACCACCCACGCAAAACTTGGTAATACCAGGGTTCAGTTGATCGCGTAGTGTAGCCGTAGAAACCTTCCAGACAATGCAACTCCCAATAGTACAAAGGGAATATATTGGAAGGGGAATTGCCCAGAAGATTATATGAGTCGGAACACAGTTACCTAGACAAAGAACACAATGTCAGGAGTTGGGTTCAGGAGATAAGACATAAACAAGGCAAACGGATGTAGATCAAACAACGTACTCACAAAGAGAATACCTCTGGGCAAGGATAGCAAATCAGGCAGGACAGAGGGCCAGGATATCCAGGACATCAGTTTTGGTGTTTGACGGGTAATATTCTTGTCGTAGAAAAGAAGATGAAAGGAAGTTCGTCCGATGATACTGGTTCCAGTGACAGGGACAATCCAACCTATACCTATACCCGCCGGCACGCGGACGCCTAATAAACAAATGTCCGTGAATAATCCGAGTTTCTTGTCATAAGTTCCGAAAGAAATGTGGAAGGTCCAAATAACAATGTTCCGAGAGTCAGAGTTCCGTGAAGTGCAATAATCCGAGACACCAAATCTTGAAAATGCCAGGCAAAAGAAGAGTCGTTCGTTCTGAGATCGAGTAAACAGGTAAATCCAATACAAGGTTTAGGGGAAGTTCAATATCAATCCGTGAGACAAAAACAGGGTCCAAGATCCAAGAACAACAGGCCAGACAAGAACACAGATAGAGCTCCAAAAATTGTAAATTCAGAAGCAGCGTTCCGAATGCCGGGCAGAGATTTAAACTAATCACGTGACCCTGTGGGGAACGTTGCCATGACGTAACCGTGCACGAACGTGCTCAGGCAACCAACGTTTCCACGGCAACCCCCAGCGTTGTCTGATACTCTGGAAACGCTTCGGCTCCGTGTGTTTTGGAATTGTGGAACGTGTAGTCTTGACGTAACGCTGGATGGAACGGGGAGCAGACGCTGGTTTCTTGACAGACCTGAATAACCATATCCAATTTCTGTATTGGTTTTTAATAAGTCTGAGTGCTCTCTCATAGGGTTTTCTATCAAGTTTTGCTTTTTTTAGGGCTGCTTTTTGATGTCTTACGTTTTTCTTTTGTTCCAAGATCTGGGCATTAAAGACATGTTTATCCAGCAACTGGGATTTCTGAGTGTTAAATTCCTGAGGATCCAGATCCAATAGTAACAAATGGAAACTAGAGGGTTTACAATAATCAGAAAATTGTTCCACAGACAAGTTAGCAACCATGTCTTGAACTCTACTAGTCAGTCTTCTAGCCCCCCTATCAAATTTCCTAATACTATTACCAGCCATGTTAACAGACAATTTGCACAAATAGAGAGAGACAAATGAGGTATGTTGACATCTAATGATCATTTCAGCATTCCCTTCTTCCACATTAAACATCACACAATTTTCAAATATTTTTCTGGAAGCAAAGTATCTGACAACCCATTATGCAAAGTTCCATACCATTTACGAAAGCCGGTCTGAAACCTAGAAGGGCGATCAATTGATAGAGACCAGCCAATGAGTTTGGCTAAGAGAAGAGATGCAAAAATCTTAGACGAGCTGTCCAAAAACACTATTGGCCAGTAGTTGACCAGATTAGAACAGTCACCTTTTTAAAATATAGTGTCCTCATAACAGACATTCCATGTCTGAGGAAGTATGCCATGGATAGGTATGTTGGAAAAAATGTTAAACAATATGTTGGACCAAAGAGTAGAGTTATCTTTCAACACCAAATTGGGCAGGCCTTCAAGGCCCATAGCATTAGACAATTTGCATTTTTTATTTTATGTTCAATATCAAATTTAGAAAATGAGCCAAAACAGGGGCCCAAAGTGTTGCATTCAAATGCTGGGACTGTGAGACTCTAAGACCCAAACCTTTGTTCCAAGAAAGCTACCCTTTGGGTATTTGAAAGTGCGTTGTCCAGTGCAGCATTTAAGTGAGTATGGCTTACATCCACATTATTAATAGATCACCAAAACACTTGCAAATTGCTCTTATTGACAATTACTAGCAATTGTGGCTTTCTTTAATATCTAAATGTATTCTATATGAATTGATACAATTCCTATATTCTCGTTTGCATTTCTTAAGTTTAACCATTCTGTCTTGTATCCCTACACTGTCATCTGAATAAATGTCTTTGATTGATCTTTGAAGGAGCAACTTCCTATCATGAATGACTTCATCATTAATATTGCGATGAGCAAATGGTCTCCGGTTTCCTGCTGGCAAATACTTAACCACACATTACCACACACTATTAATGAGCAGTTGAAACAAGTGATGATCTATGGTGAGGAGCCCTACCTCAATGACCATTCTATCAATAGCAGCGAGAAGAGTATCATTACATTTATTGATGACACCTCTGGACCAAAAAATCAGATTTTTTGTGTCGAGGGAGCAAGTGATAAGGAAAACAATAGAAATAAACAAGCACAATCACTTCCTGGGGTCTGATTAATGACCAAGTATTTTATGTCTTGTAGCAAAGACACGTAAATATAATTGATTGTGGAGGAATTAATTCACATATGCCAAGTGGGCCTACCTGCAATGTCCCCATGCGTCCTACATTTAGTTTGTGCATGTGCCACACTGACATGATCAGACTCCAATATTGATATCTCACATCTTGAGCTTTGGTTTTAGTAGTGTCATTACATTTAGGTCTTGGCAGTCCACAATATAACAATTATTTAAATCCCCCATTACAATTATTGGTGCTAGGTCATAGTTATATTGCCAATTATGTAGAATATCTTCTAGAGTTGAAAAAGACAGATTGTTCAGTTATCTTAAGGTCCATATATGTTAATTAATAGAATATGAGCCAAGGAAGCAATTGAGTCCTTCCATGATATCTTAACTGGCAACAGATATTCTACAGATGGCCCTCAGTGTGTTTTTGATGGGCAAAAGATAGTTTTAACACCAATTAGACCAGGGTATCCAATCAGGTGGCTTGGATTGGCCTGAAACCGTCGATCCCAGCCCAAGTTCTATGCCGCCTGACGGCCAGTACATCCCACCGCCATCTTCTTCACACCCTCTGTCCCTGTTTTTTAAATTTGTTCTCCCTTTGCACCCCAGACTTACCTCATTTTGGCTGTGGCACTTGCTGCAGCTGCTCTTTCCTCCTGGCTCCCAGAGGCCACCATGGAAAGTGAAGAGGGGCTCCGTACTGAGCTCAGCCTTCCAGTTCCATGACAGCCATCTTGGAATAGTAGTTCCGTTCCGTGAACGGACACCGCAAGGTGTCCCATTCAGGGAAGTTAAATACTTTAAATTAGCCACGTCCCAGCATTTGGGACTGGCTCTAATGGGCTTCTGTACCTGCACCATGGGCAACACTGCAGGCTGCGGGGCAAAGCCCCGGGGCTCACGTTAACTGCCCTTGCTTTGCTCGGGCCATTAACTGGGGCACTGGGCCATTAACTGGCAGTGTTGCTTGTGGAATGGATACATAACGTCACATCAGTAAATCTCCAGATGGACAACCTTGTGGTCCTTTATAAGCCTTTCCCCAACAAAGCGCATAGCCTTCAAGCATAGGAACATTCCTTAATCATACCTCTAGGAGAGCAAAGATATCAAAGTTTGTGACATTGCCTGAATTAGAATTAGAGATCATAAAGCTAGCATAACCTCTAGTGTTCAGGAGACTAGGGGCATAATTCACAAAGCATTTTATTTTGGCATAACCCCACTGGAAAACGCTTTGTGAATTAGGCCCTAAATTTTATATTGATGGGCTAAATATTTAATGAAGACATTGGGTCCTTTGCATTGAGAAGTGAGGCTGCAAACCATGACTAATCATTATTCAATGAGAAAGGCGCAGTATCTAACCATCTTCTACGATTTTACACTGCAGGCCCAATTTATAGAAAAAGCGCAAAGACTCTGCGAAGTACACATAAAAACAACTTTGCCCTCAACTGCACATGAAAGCCACTTTGCGGGTTCTGTGTAACCCAACACGCAAAGAAAACCGAGCTGCGCCAGGAATGGCCAGAACATGCCCCCAAACAAACCAAAACCATGGCCAAAGACCAACCTTTGTGCAAACCTTCGAGCCCACCTATTACCCACCATCCAACACCCTGGCAAAACTGCATGCAGCCCACATAAATCAAGGCTGAGCGATGGCAAAACTGTGCGTGAATACCCAGAAGCAACGGCTACAACCCAGCGAAACTGCCTGCTGTCTTGCGTAAGTAACCACTGCATCCACGAAAAACTGCGCGTGGTCCCCCTTAATATATTTTCTTCACCTGACGAAACTATGCACGGTACCCCATAAGTAAAGGCTGCACCCCTGTGAAACTGCATGTGGTCCTCCATAAGTAACGGCTGCACCCCTGTGAAACTTCATGCGGTCCCCCATACATCACAGAAGCACCCCATTGAAACTACACGCAGCACCCCGTAAGTCACAGCTGCACCTCAGCAAAACTGCAAACCATCCCCCATACTCCCAAGGCACCCACACTGCTGGCATATACCCCTAACAACACAACAATCGAAAACTCCTATGCCACATTAAATTGAATTTGTTACAGTGTCAATAATGACCATTCAATAATTAATTATGAAAATATTTATTTTTTCATTTGTTCAAGATTGGTTAATGAAGAGGACAAACATTACAAAGAAATTAGTATATCAAATGTGACCACCATATTGTAATCCATAAAGCTTAGCATATCATTAGTCGCACAACCCATGCTCTCCCAATCAAACTCATATCAACGATCAGGCCCTGGCTTGGCTGACCTCCTTCCTCTCCGATCGACCCTCCCAGGTCCAACTTGGGTTCTTCCTCTCCTCTATCTCTATCTCTACCTTTGGTGTTCCCCAGGGGTCTAACCTCTCTCCATGACTTTTCAACCAATGCCTGGCACTTCTTGCCCACCGCATTGCCGCTCTCTGCCCCAACTTTCAGTGCTATGTGGATGAGACTCAACTCATTTTCAGGCTCCCTTCCACCACCTCTTCTCCTTCTCTCATCTCTGACTGTCTGTCCGCCATCCAGCTGTGGTGTCCTGCCAATGCTCTCTGCCTTAATGCCAGTAAAACCGAGATTCTCCTCATTGGCACACCTGCTCCCTCCTCTCCTGTCACTCTCTGGCTGGCCTCTCTTGGACCTCTTCTTGCTCCCACCTGTGAGGCTAAAAACCTCTGTGTCATCTTCGACTCCACACTTTTCTTCTCTCCTCACATCACTGATGTTTCTAAGAAGTCACATTACCAGCTGCACCTCCTCAGAGTTATTCTTCTCCTTCCCCCAGAAGCTCATTGTCTCCAGAGCTCTGGTTCTGTCTAGGCTGGACTACTGCAACAGCCTCATTCTAAATCTGCCTGCCTCTACTCTCCGCCCTCTGCAACTCATCCAAAACAGGACTGCAAGAGTTGTCCTTGGCCTCAAGCCCAGGGATCGTATCCCTCCAGGACTGCAATCCCTACACTGGCTCCCAGTGGCGGAGAGGATTACGTTCAAAACCCTCTGCATTGTCCACAAGGCCTTCTGGGGCCTGGGGCCTCAATACCTTCAACTCTCTCTTCTTAAATATCTTCCTTCTCGAGATCTTCGCTCATCTGCCTCCAACTCCCTCAGGGTTAGTCGCTTCTCCAAGCAGTGAGTTGGTGGTAGATCTCTTTTTTCTGCTGGGGCTCCCCTCTGGAACAGCCTCCCTGCCTCTCTGAAACTTGAGGAGAACCATCTCCGGTTCCGGAAGGACCTCAAGACCTTCCTCTTTGCTTCCACTTTCTCTCCTCCCCTCCCCTGCTGATCTCCTGGCTGAATCTGAAACTGCACTGGTTACCTGGTTACCCTCTGATCTTGGGCCCAGGTCCCCTCCCCCGTCAGTTGCACTCCTGCCCTGCCCCCCCTGGCAACCCTTGCACTCGGGGACTGTTTTCTGTATCCCTATAGCCCCTACTAGCACTTGACACCTGATGTCTGCACTTACCCTTGCACTTGCCACAAGCTGGCCACACTTTTTATTTATTATTTATTTTCTTTATTTATTTTACTGTTTCCTATATACTGCACTGTCCCCTCCCCTTTCCCCTGCACTTTTCCCCTTCCCCCTCCCCTGCACTTGGGCAATCTCAATGTCACCTGGCCTAGTAGGATCGCTGTCTCTGTCTTCCCTCTGTTTCCCCTCCCTTGCCGCGCCTTGAAACACTTGTGTATAGGCGGGTTATGAAAGCCATATCATATCATATCATGCAAACAGTCTATCAAGCAACATCACCTTCATGCTAAAAAACCTGCACAAAAACCCTAATGAAAATAGTGGTGCACACACGGCTAAATATTTTTCAGAACAGCACCAGGGCAATACAAACAAGATATTCTAAATGAATAATAAAAACAAGTGAACATGCACAAAAAGTTACAGGCTACTGCAACACGTTGGCAGTGGAGGTGATTGCAGAGGTGAAGTAGTCTCTGCATTCCTGGTGGAAGTTTGCTCGAGTCTGTCTACCATTGCTACATTACGACTGCAGGCAGAGCTTTCATTCATAATCTCATATGGAACGTGGAATGTTCGCAGAGGTGATCACAGAGGTGAAGCAGTCTCTGCAGTCCTGGTGGAAGTTTGCTGGAGTCTGTCTACCATTGCTACTTTACAACTGCATGCAGAGCTTTCATTCATAAGCTCATTTGGAACGAGGAGCGTTCACAGAGGTGATTGCAGAGGTCAAGCAATCTCTGCAATCCTGGTGGAAGTTTGCTGGAGTCTCTCTACCATTGCTACATTGTGACTGCAGGCGGAGCTTTTATTCGTAAGCTCATTTGGAACACGGGGCGCTCTCAGAGGTGAAGGAGTCTCTGCATTCCTGGTGGAAGTTTGCCCGAGTCTGTCTACCATTGTGACTGCATGCAGAGCTTTCATTCATAAGCTCATTTGGAATGTTTAATGTTCGCAGAGGTGATCGCAGAGTTGAAGCAGTCTCTGCAGTCCTGGTGGAAGTTTGATGGAGTCTGTCTACCATTGCTACATTACGACTGCATGCAGAGCTTTCATTCATAAGCTCATTTGGAACATGGAGCATTCGCGTAGGTGATCGCAGAGGTGAAGCAGTCTCTGCAGTCCTGGTGGAAGTTTGATGGAGTCTGTCTACCATTGCTACATTGTGACTGCATGCAGAGCTTTCATTCATAAGCTCATTTGGAACTTAAAAAAAGCAACAGAGTAGAACGCACAACATTTAAACAAGGCAAGACTGATGGCATCCCCATCTTACTTCCATTGCCATAGACAATGGCAATACCGTCCTCAATGTATGTTTACATCTACGAGGGGGCCTTTCAGAGTGCTTACCCACCACAATACCATCGACATGTGCGAATGACACCCTGCCGACATTTAGTATCAATGTGTTGACCTCATCAGATCTAAAAAGAATTGTCTCAACATCATCGGATGATTCCGGCCTAAATTCCTGTGTGTGACCACGCCATAGGGCAATACATCAAGAACATACGACTTTCAGAATGGATCATCTGTGAAGACCTGTATGAAGGGCATTGCGGCCACATTGGAACCCACATTTGACATTTGCTCCTCACTTGCTCAGAGCCAGTGCGATGTTAAAAACATACTGACTAAAGTGGTGGATGTAATCTTATCGCAGAGTAAATTGGGCCTGACTGCTGGTGATCAAAACGCTGCTTTACAAAATACTGATTTCTTTGATGATGGGGATTATGGTACGTCTCCTACAATAGCAACTATCACCCTGGAAAAGAGCGCCATGCAGGTCTGGAACTGGGCACCAGTACGTGCAATCAAACCTGCTTGAGTGTGGATGAAATTAAATCCAGGAAGATCAAGAAATCTAAACAAAAGAAACAAGTGGCCATTGGGAATAAATGCTGAAGCAGGTGAAGAACAAAGAACTTGGGGGGGGCAGCCAAGTGAGGGTGTACAGAGAAAAACAAACAGACATTGGCAGTATCTAATCAAGTAGATATTGGGGGTCATTACGAGGTTGGAGGTAGCCATGGCGCTACCCCCTTACCGCATACCCGGTCCGGGTTCCCTTAATGGGGAATTACCAGGCCATTCCAACCTTGGAGGACCCAGTATTTCCCCATTCAGGGAACCCATCCCCATTCCCATTGAGCCCCCATAGGGCTCAATGGGAATGGGGACCATGCTAACAACGGGCCCGTTAATAACGGGCCCGTTGTTAGCATACTGGCCCTTTAGCGGCTCCCACTAAGGGCGCCTGGTAAAACCAGCCGCCCTTAGCGGGACCCGCTAAAGGACCTCATAATGCGGCGGTAATGGGTTAACGGCACCGGCACCTTTACCGGCGCCGTTAACCCCTTACCACCAACCTTGTAATGACCCCCATTGTCTGTGTAGAAGGTGAAAAGTGATATGAACTAACAAATCAAAAGGGAAATAATCCGGTTGTCAAGAAAGAAACTGTGAAACAAGCCACTAATACGCTGGATAATTGGATACCGGGCCAGAAAGTGGCATATAGTGCCTGCACAGAGCAAGGGCATCAGGCCGATCAACGGAAATATGTCGAAAAAGGATCATCTTAAGAAACTGGAAAACAAAAGTGATTCTTTCAAAATATACATGGCTAAATGAAATGTACTCGACCTGTAACGTTGAGAGGATTGTAATGAACTGGCATGAAAATAACAGACTATTTGATTAAATATGGAGTGGATTTTTGAACTTTGAGACGGAAAGAACTGTTGCAGAGAATGAAGATTTGGTGGCATCAGAACATAAAGATAAGTTTAATTTCGAAATGCACTTAGTATAACGGAAATGAGGTTTAAAAAAACGTGTTTACTGTCTTTAAAAAGGGTTTTCTGACTATCAGAATGAGTAAATTCGAAATACTTGCTGTTTCAGTACGTTTATGAAATTAATATTGCTGAATATTGTTGATACGTTAAGAGTTACTTATTGTATGTGTTGCCAAGCACTGAATCAAAATATACAACAACAACACACATTATATATATGTCGACACTGAACAGCCCATACAAATGCTTGATTCAGAAGAGGTTCATGAAACCCCTGCTTTTGTCTGGTTATCTTTGCAAAAGAGAGTTGAAGTAGCCAGTAGATCACAAGTTGAAAATCAAGTTTTGCAGGAAAAGTCACTGGGGGCAGGTTACAAAATGGCCAAGGCCAACTCGCTCATGCGCCAGCAAACGTCTGCAATGGAAAACTGTCCCCTGGAAACACGATCCGATTATGGGAGTAATACACCCCATGTGACAGTGCCTACATCAACCGCTCACAGCTCTCAGGGTTATTACACCTGGTTCCGGACTTAGGAATCATTTCAATGAGAGATTTGCTCAAGGTGGAACTGCCATAGCTGGGCAGCGACAGTAATTGGGTAGATGCCACTTTTGTGTCCCCTGTTGTTGTGTATTGAATCTGCTCATCAGTGAATCAACTACAAAAACTAGGACTCGAAATACAACATGAATTGAAAACAAATGCTGCACACATGGCACCTGAACACACATACTACCAATACCTATATTTCTCACCACCATTTTAGGACAATTCGCCATACTGTTGAGTGCGCCATCCAGATGCCATAGCGCCCACTGAGTAAAGTGAACACTTTTGGAAATCCCCCCCTTCTATAAATTATGGGTAAGTTGGCACCCAGGGAGTAGATTGATTATCAGGCAACCATTGTAATATCTAGGCATCCTGGGCAGTAGCACTCACATGCATTTTCTATTTTCTCTCTCCCTCCCTCCACCCCTTTTTCTGTCAGCTTCCCTGTAGGGTGTGCCCACTTGCCCTGAGGAAGGCTGTATTCATGTCAATTTATTAAAAGAATCCCATCTACTAAACACTTGGTTCAGCTTAGAAACCAAGATTTCTACTTCTGTGTTGGCAGACTTATTATATGAACATTAAACCAGCATGTCCATTTGCCAGAGTGACAAATAGCCTCATGACTCATGATTCATGGGTTAAGATCCGGGATCCTTAACTGATTTGTACCTGTACATATGAAAACAACTAATCAACTGTCTTTTTTTGATATACATATATATATATATATATATATATATATATATATATATATATATGTATATATATATATATATATATATATATATATATATATATATATTTTCTTTTTGTATTTGAACATTCGAAACAAATCAAGTATTGTTCTTTTCTTCGTTTTATCAGATTATTGTCTACTGTATACCCTATTAAGTGCTCTTTTTCTGTCTCCACATTAGTTTGTCTTTTGTCTTGAACATTGCCTCCTGTATGCTTTTATGATAACATACTATACTTTCCTAGTGTTGAATGTTGAATAAAATGAATGTTAATCACTAAGCTTCTTACATTTTATGAAGGATAAGTGAATGTCTATTTGCAAAGGTTTGACCAAGTGTGATGTCTTTATAGATAATATTTCCAAATTAATCTCTAAACTACTTCAGTTTCTTGATTGACAGCAGGGTACACATATATGTCTTTGCGATTATTTGACCTCCATCCTTGCTGTTCATAGGGTTACCCCTCAATGTTAGGGCAAGAGACTTCGATAACTGGAAAATTGTCTATCAATGGGTACACAATACTAACTTGAGAGGCAAGTAAAAGCAAGGAGGGGCGCCTCAGTGGACACCTACATATTGGGGCCAAAAGCAATCTGAACATGAGTAGTTACCCCCTGGATAAGTCAAACAGAAACCTATTATGTGCTGTAATTTTAGATTCTCCCAAATTGAAACAAAAAACCTTATCAATTTCAATTTACGATCCACCAGATGGCTAGTGTTGTATGTCACGGAAAGACAGCCTCAGATAAATATTAGCAGCATGGCAGGATGAAGCTCCTGGAGGCGCAATTATCATAGCTGGAGACTTCAATAATGCTCATTGAGTTCCCATTGGAGTCTATGAATCAGAAGAAAATGTTTGTGAACTGGGCAAAAGAAATAGGGTACACTAGCGTTTAAATGGAAACACACTGTTTTTTTTAAAAAAAGGAAGGATCTGGTCAAATTTTCTTTTGGACTTCGATTTGCTCCCATTAACACCAACACACTGTCCCTCCTTATTAAAGCTAAAGATCTGGAGGGGTAGGGACAGTTCCACGTGTTTGCACGCTATTTTCACCTCTTATCACATACAAGAGTATATTGATCATATAAGGTCAGTTCTAATGACCTGAGTGACCATGCATCACTGGAAGTGATCTTGTTCTCACAACCAAGACTAGTTCAAGGTATTTCGGCGTTCGTTATTAGCAATTTACAGGCTAATAGACTAAGATGGTCTGTGGCTGACATAAGTGGTATTAATCAAGTACTGTCAGAGTACACCGTGCAAGTGGGTCAACAAAGTCAAGCCTCGACGTTAAGGGCCTAATTTACAGAATGTTTTCGAATGGGGGTTTGCCATTATAAAACACTCTGTGAATTAGGCCCTAAGTATCTATAAGGAAATGAGAAGCATGATTGCTTCCTTAAATCAAGATAGGCCGACGCAAAAACTAGTGAGCAAACATCAGAGGCCATTCAACATAGCTATACACAAGGCCAAATGAGCACACTGTAACTTTATCCATGCCATTCTCAATTGAAAAAAATCCTTATAAGAAAAAGAGAGGAATAAACAAATGTAAAGCCAATTACAAATGACAGCTAAGAGCTCATAGGATTAGTAAGAATTCAACTAATTGGAAATTGATCTATCATTTGATAAGAACACACAATGCAAACAAATAAAAAAGTTTTGGCACCTAAATAGATCACATATTCAGGCCCAAGTGCCAAAGGAAATTAGTTCTATATCAGAACAAAGATGGTGCGAGTACATAAAAGATCTGAATGCATCACATGATAATGAAAAACAGCAGATGGAGGAAGCTATTAGATAGAGAAATATATCCTTCGAGAATGACATATGACAGATAAGTGTTGGGGCAGCCTGGTGATCCAGGCAGAGGTCAATGGGGTTAGTAGGAGGATGGTGACTAGCGGGGGCTGTATGGTGCTGGGGGGCTTGGCGCAGTCTGGGTAGTGGGAGGAAGATGGACTAGTGGGGGCTGCCTTGGTGGCAGTCAGTGGGATAAGAGTGAGGGGGCAAAACGTGAGGAGGCTACCTGGAGCTGAGGGGTTGGGGAATTGGGGTAGTGGGAGAAGGGTGCACTAGCAGGGGCTTTCTGGGGTCTGGGAAGAGGTCAGTGGGGGAAGTGGGAGGAGGGTGGAATTGCAGGGGCTGCCTGGGGTCAGGGCAGAGGTCAAAGGGGGTAGTGGGAGAATGGCAGATTAGCCAGTGTTGCCTGGGCTTGGGTTGTTGGGGCAGTGGGGGTACAGGGAGGAGGTAGGACTTGCGGTGACTGCCTGGGGTCAGAGTGGAGATCAGTGGGGGTAGTGGGAGGAGAGCAGACTAGCAGGGGCTGTCTGGGTTAAGGTGGAAGTCAGTTGGGGTAATTTGAGAAGGGCATATTAGCAGGGGCTGCCTGGGGTTGGGGCAAACGTCAGTGGGTATAGTGGGAGAAGGCAGGACTAGCAGGGGCTGCCTGAGGTTGGGTGGAGGTAGAGGGAGGATGGCAGACTAGCAGGGGCTGTCTGGGGTTTGGGTGGAAGTCAGAGGGGTAGTTGGAGAAGGGCAGACTAGCAGGGGCTGCCTCAGGTCGGGGTAGAAGTCAGTGGGTGTAGTGGGAAGAGGCAGGACTAGCAGGGGCTGCCTGGGGTCAGGGTGTTCCGGCAGATTGTAGAGAGCGGGAAAATACCTTGTAACTGGTACTGTTCCACTCTGATACCAGTGCACAGGAAGGGGCTATATTCTGAACTTACCAATTTGAGATTACTGGCAATGATAGATGTTAGCAGCAAAATCTTTGCTAAAATACTATTAACACAGCTGAACAAATGGGTTGCGGATAAGAAGATCTTAGGTCCCCAACAAACGGGGTTAGAACTGGGTGCGGAACAATTGATATAATATATGGGCACTACAACTGCCAGTGGCAGAAGCAAGTGGAAGAGGAAACAGCTGCCTATATCTTTGTTTCGTAGATTTTTCCCATGCCTTTGATAGTGTAAATCGAGGGAGGCTGTGAAAAAAATTGAGAAAATGGGGCATTGATCAGCATTTGTGATATTTTATTCAGGGCTTGTACACAGATACCAGTGTGGTAGTTATAACATCGCAGGATGGAGCATTAACTGATTCTAACAGGACAAATGTAGGATTCAAACAAGGCTGCATCCTTGCGCCCGCTCCCTACAATCTGTATGTGTGCAATATGGGCAACGAGTTGACTTACATTTCCCTCCAAAGTTGTCCGACAAAAGCACAGGTTGGCTACGCTATGCAGATGACATCATCCTAATAGAGTTTACTACATTGGGCCTTCAAAGATCAATAACGAGACTGCACAAATATTCTCAAGAGAATGGACTTAGGGTAAACTGCAAGAAAACAAAGATAATGACCGTAGCGGACAGGAAACATTGCAGTCTCCCCTTTGCCTGGCATATAGACAAAGTTAAATTTGAGATTGTTGATTCATATATCTATTTAGGCTGCCCGATTTACACTCACCCACAGCTTTCGGTGCTTCAATGGCTTCTGATTAGGAAGAGAATCGCCTTTAAGACTTTCGGCATTGTCCACCGGGCAATTCATCAGATTGGACAAAGTTTTCTTCAGGAGAACTAGCAATTTACTCTCCATCACATTGGCTGCGCTCTCAAACCAAGAACCAACAGTCTTTAAAATACCCCTTTCAAAACTCAATCAAACAAATTAATTGGTTGCTGAACGTGTTGTTGGAGCCACAGGGGAGGAAAGAGACTGAAGAGGCGGTTTAATGGAATCATTCATGGGCAAAGAAGTGTCTTTTGCCAAGGCTGAAACAATCATGCTGTTGGCTGCCCACTGAATACTATAGCCCTCAGACTGAGAAGTAGATACTGGCCCTGCCAGGGTTGTCAAAGCTTCCTCTGATGAAGTGAGATCAATTGTGGAGATATGATCTGGCCTTTCCAAGGAAAGTAGATTTAGAGACATTGTTTAGAGGATTTGAGTCTGAATCCATAGCCCGTGGAGCAGATGGAAGAGCTGAAGGAATTTAAAAGGGAAGAGTACTCATTGATCCAGGAGCTGAAGGCAAGGCAGGACCCCCTTTGGAAGATTTACACTTCATAGTTCTTGGCTTTTTCTGGATAAAATCCAAAGATGCAGATGGTACAGTGGGTCCCTGCTCTCCCAGAAGAACCATGGTATCAGAGTTATCCAAATGTACGGCTCACTGAAACATCCTTGAGTGTTTTGAAGAGGGAGACCCACATGTGGCCCTCATTACAATCATCCCACTCTCAGCCCGACGACAGGGAAACAAATGATGCACATCGCTTTTTGGCCCTTCTTCTCCATCATTGATGTATATCAGGAGCGAGAAGTGCTACTCACTCAGACAAGCATTCAAACCACACCCAGATAACAGTATTAAAGAGCAACAGCTGTCATTGATCCAACAAGTCGACTGACTGCAACCTTGAAGAACACAGATGACATCATGACTGACATCACAATATAGATACTTTAGACATGAAGTACATAGACATCCATGCACAAAGCTACACAGACATTTAGTTTATTGCTGATAGACATCAAGCAAACGCTTATAACTCACATAGTTAGAGGGCTGACACTCTTACGTATACATTTTGCCATGTGAAAATAGCAATACGCCTAAGAATATATATGAACAGCTTCCCAATGCTAAATCGCAGCTAACATAGGCGGCCATGCGAATAAAGATGGAAGTCATAGGTACATTGGAGTGAATGGGAAAAGGAAGACAAATGTCAGAATGCAAGGAAAGGCTGACAGACTGATCCTGCTGAAGCATGCAGACAAGGCTTCCTGAGCAGCCACCGTGCACATCCTCTCCAAGGACAAGTAGGGAAGCAAAGTTTACAGTTAGCAGGAGAGATAGAACACCTCCAAGGGACACATTAAAAAATCCTCTTAATTACAGCAAGAGAGTTCCATTTTGTGTTCCCTACACACGTGACCTGAATCTATGAGACACAGTCTATTCATTTGAGGCTGATGGAGAAGGCTGTTCCTATCGAACCATAGGCAGGAAAATACAAAAGAAACACAAGTTCAAAGCTGAAAGTTCCGTCTCAGGGCCTAGGAGATCAGAGATGGTTTCTTATTGGGAACATGCACCATTTTGGGGTTTGTTCCCACTACCTTGAGTAGTTGCACTTGACCTGGTAACTGCCCGAATCTCCAAGGCTGAGAAGACCCTTTCTGTCCAATCCCTAAATGCCTTCCACAATAAGCATACACTAGGCCTCATTACAACTATCGCGGAATGGCTTTAATGGCGCCGCTAATGGTGCCTGCGCCGTTAAACCCATTCCGCAATATTACGAGGTTCCCTCGCGAGGCCCGCTCTCAACGTCTGGTTTTACCAGACGTCCAGAGCGGGTCCAGTGAGGGAACCAGGGAGCTAACAATTGGCCGGTCGTAATCGGTCCATTGTTAGCTCCCGCACCCATTCCCATTGAGCCCTATGGGGGCTCGAATGGGAATGGGGAAGGACCGGGCCCGTGTTCCCTGAAGGAGGAAATACCGGGCCCGCCTTACTCGAAATGGCCCGGTATTTCCCCATTCAGGGAACCCGATCCGGACACGGTTTTGGAGGCAGCCATGCCCTTATTAAGGGCATGGCTACCTCTAAAGTCGTAATGAGGCCCACTATGTTGCACTGGCCAATAACCTGTAACTGTATTTGTGACACATAGAGGTGGTCTCAGGAGGAGCCACCATATATGGCTTGCCCAATGATCATACTGATCCTATATGGAATGCATATATAGTTTGTCTCATTAACCAATCCCTTCCCCTGTTAAGTTTTTGGAATGTAACTTAGTTTCTGTGACATCACTGGTTAAGAAAATGGAAGGACAAGTGATCGGATATCAAGAGCACTTTGAGAATTTTGGTTTGCTCATGTTGCAATCCCTGTCATTTTGATTGTTAGCAAAGACAGTGAACTTTGCCTTATGGTTGGTTCTTTCTGTTCTTGGGGCAGGGGATTTCCATGGCCAAGTTCCTCTTGCATGTAAACGGGGACACTGAAAATTGTTCGCTGCCACACTATTACAAGTGGTAGCAGAAGATGGTTGCTAAGACCTTTCAGCATTGAGACTGTTTTTTTTCTGTTGTGTAAAGGAGCACCCTCTGCATCCACTCATCAGCTTTTGACATCTGCAGACTCTGGCCGGGAGACAGGATAAAGAAGGGAGACAGACACCCGTATGCATTTTCACAGCCATCTTTTAATACAGATTAAAAGGACATTCTGGAAAGCACACAGAGCTGCTTCAATCAGCTTTAATCAGCTTGCTTGTATAGGCTTATTTCAGTGACATAATGTTTTCATGCAAATTTAGGATACATTTCTAATTGGTTCTCTTAACTAGAATAAAAGCCCTCCTTATCTTTGATTGGTTGGCCTGCTTGTCACTCACAAAGCCCACATGAGTTTATTTTGACAAGCATTATTTGACTGACACATAACCTGATAAGCTTGCCTGAGGCCCAGCCAGACCTAATTATTTATCCTTCAATTCCTGCCAAGAACCAGCCCTTATCTGATTCTCGAGGCCTGCCAAATCTGCTGGCCAGCTAATACTGTGAAAACCTCCATGAGCGCATCTTATTTGTTGCCAGTAAGCAGCTGTTCTGTCTAATTGTTAGCTTTGCATGCCTTTATCTGATTTACTATCAGTCATTGTCTGCTTTTCTTGCCAAGAAATTCTAAATACCTATCCCAGACATGCTTATCTACAGTGAACTACTGCCAAAGAAAATTCATATCTGCATGAGTAAGGACTTTTGACACCTGCACCCAAGATGCCATTTTGTCTCTGACATCCATTTTAGAATTTATCTCAGCCTGTTCAGCCTAGATACTCGGCCATGCTACCAAATGGCAAACTAATTTACTTTTGAGCATAACTCATTTTCTATTCATGATATGCAAGTAATACTGGAGACACTCTTTACTTCCTGAGTCATTCTGACCCCAGAAGTATATGTCGCCCTATATGCACTCTTCAAAAAGCACTATAATTCTTATGTTTGCAGTACTGGAACCACTGATCAGCCCACCATGCCATCCGCAACCAGCTTGGGGTGGGGGGTCTAGCACCTCCTCTACACTCCCCCCTCTGGTCTGAATTTAAACCCCTATTCAATACACAACCACTACACCCAATGTCCACCCTCCCCCATATACAGTGTACAATACATCCCTGTCTCAATCACCCCCCCAGTGCAGTCATTTGTCTCAACATGGGAGGTATTATAAAAACATTTCTACAAAGTCAACAGTGTATACAATCTAAAACATTTATATATCTCCTTTGTCAGAAGATCATTTACAACATTTCACCCTTTTTGAACTTTTATGCGTGCATCCTCAAGAACAACTTTATTTGGTTTTGTCTGGATCCTACCCCCATTACCCAAAAATGGAGACATAACATACACATCAGGTGATTTCCCTTATGCCATCATGAGAATTGAGAGAAATCATTCCTTGACGGAACCCGCCAGCCCATTTTCCTCTTTTCTTGTCCATGTTCAAAATTTACTGTATACTTTTCCCTTTCTCCCACCCCACAACATTTCCTTGTTTGCTGCCCTCTCTCCATACACATTTTCTTCTATCGGTATATCTTCCACCCGACTCTTCTTGCTTTATCTTATTCTGCATCCATGGACTGCCTTCATGGAAAGTACATTTCATTTGTCCTTTTGAATCCTGTTGAGTTTATTGTTCTTTACATCACGAGATACTCGATTTTCTCAGTCTGTTTATTTGAAGTCAGATTGTCAGGGGGGCATTCGATTGTTTCTGGGGAGCACAAGGATAGGGCAGTCTTGTAGGGAAAATGTTTAAACACAAAGCATCTGTAGCTGGGCATCTGGCTGGGTCCTTCAATCTTTTCTCTCTGGTTGCAGGATCGGTTGCCGTCAATTACCTGGTGTGTAGTTATCTCTTGTCCATCTGTAATATAAAACTGAATGAGTCTCTTTTGAAAAATAGGTGTGTCTTTATCGTCAGTATTGTTTCCTCAAACCCAACCCTTAAATACTTATATGTTTTTATAAACTCCTGCCTCCTAAACAATCTTTACTACATTTTCTCTTCTTCTAATATAACAGGATGGCTGCTCCTTCCTCTCTTCGTGCACATCTTGGTGTTACTTTATACTAAATACATATTGGCTGATATCAGGACATGGCTATGATCTGAAGTCATACATTTTTTACTTTCTCTGCATTGCCCTATTTTTCATAGGCTTCTTTTTTTTCAAAAACTGCATAATATTTTAAAGGAAACATTTTTCCCCTTCAGTCGACATTCTCAAACCAAAGAGTCATGTGGTCTCCCTTTTTATGATAAAATAATAAACAAGACAGACAACATAACAAATTCAAACACTTTTCCAAAAAAGGATGTGTTTTCTTCAATAGCTCCCCTTCTTGTCTTGGTGCACCCATCGCTGAAGAAGACAAAGATGCTTCATTGGATTCTTGCTCCCTGCAGAAACCAAAATAGAGACAAAGTCATATTAGGACAAGCAAGGTGGTCAGGTTTTTCCCTAGCGTAGACACTTGCTCCTTCCTTTCAATCAATTTTATTTTTACTGCGGTTATTTCTTGGCACTCTCAGCCCACTCAACTATAGGCTCGATTTTTTCTGACTCGTTGTTGCACATTTTAAACATCCTGTCTTTATGTAGCAATCAGGCCTGTCTTTCTTTAGTTTTTCTACCATGCTGAACATTTTCTCTGTACTTTTGAAGTCCTCCTCCTACTAGTGTGGGATTGCGGTCTTCTTCTTTCTTTGCTGTGTTTATTCTGTTGAGACGTAATTGACATTTTTCCTCATCCTACTTACTCTAATCTTGCTTAGCCATGTTATTGGGATCCCAGCATTGATTCTACGAAGTGCACGCGAGTGTGACATATAAGAAATACATTTCTTTGCCTAGCCTAAATATTTCATGGATTTTGCCAAATGTACGCATTTGGCATTCTGCCATTACCAGAATTTCAAAAAGGTTACTCCACCTTCTATCAAAAGGCTTCTTTATTTCCGTTGTCTAGATATGGCCATACTTATATATGCTATTCTATGCTCACACCTGTTTGCACCTATCTTGGGAAGATATTGCTTTATTAAAAGGACTGCATCCCTTACTGCCTTTTTTGTTCTCTACTCACCTGGATCTTCTTGCTCTCCTATGTTATTTCGTGCAGTTCTACTATGGGTTTTTCTAATATTTGTTAGATCTATCTTGGCCATACACACTCCTTTGGCCTTTCATTAATCATATTTTATTTTTATTAAAATACACTACACTATTCAATTATAGCCAGCACCATTCATTGCGCTCATTGTTTACAAATCTGGATATCTTATCCACTTGTGCTTTTCACTGCTTTAATCTCCATTCATTCATTCATTCATTCATTATTTATTTATTTATTTATTTATTTATTTCACCTCCTGAATTTGTCATTAATCTCTTATTTTTGAGCTTCTTACTCCTGTGCTTTTATCCCTATCTCTTTATGATTAATTTACATTAATTAGTCACATTACAACACAAACCCTCATGTTTTATATTATATTTCCTTTCATGTGTGTACTTTTTAAATTTTATTCCCCTATTTGTTTCAATAGACCCATGTTATGAGGGCCTGTGGTCCACGGGACATTTGGCACTCTCTCTAAGTCTTCCTGAAAATATGCTGAGTGCTACCACATTTTTATCATTTGCTGTAGGATTTCCCCTTCTCTCTATTTTTATCCAGTTTGTGGTGCTCAATAAGACCCACTACTTCATCATCTGTTAAGTCATCTCTAAATATGTCATCCTCAGTGACGTCAATCAACATAGACCCTTCCACAAAGCTATCACTGTCTTCCATGGTCTCCTCTCATTGTTCATTTCTTTGAGCATTGCCATTTCCCCTCGTACTATTGCTGCTTTTAATTCTATAGACATAGTCTCCCCCCCCCTGTGTCCCTAGGTATCTGTAGTCTAAGCATAAATTCATAAAATATTCTCACCATTCTCTCCACTAGGCCAAACAGCCATTTTAATAGAATGCTCACCCTGTGATGAGAAAAATCTTATGGCTCCACTGAAACAACTCACAAAGCCATCTGCCCTGTTTAATGACAATATAAATTCATCCACATTTGAATAGTGTATTCCAAGAGTGGACCACGCCATCCCTTGGACCGTAAATAAAATCATGTTAAGGTTTGTCATCCAGTCCCTTCCAAAAAATGTAACTAGTGTCTATCACAAATGTAACAATGATCAGTCATGTCACACTCTCCTATAGAGATTGGTAATTCATCAATAAAAGGGGAACTCAATTTATAGCTCCAAAAACCCCTGATCACCCATGGCACTTCCCTCCATTGAATATTTTTCCTCCCGTGTACATAAACGTACAGTCCCAGTGTCTACTAATAAACCAAAAGTTTTGCCTCCATCCATCACATTAACCCTTGGCTCCTCTTGGGGCCTAGTGTCACTGATAATTCTGAGCACATCAAGTCATCCTGTGAGCTGCCCTAGTGTGGGTACATGCATACCCCTATTCCTGTGAAAGGATTTCCCCCTACCACAGTGGCACCCCCTATCCTGGTGTCAATACCTGTCCTGTGTTTACATATTACGGAATCTGCATGGGGGCTCGCTGCAATTGCCCCTGTAGTGAATTTATTTTGCACTTGCTGTAGCTGCTGTACCTGTTGCAATCTCAGTGCTTGTGTCTGATACAATGCCTGATCCTGGGCAAACCCTTCCCTAGTTTGTGACCTATATACAGGTGGATAAGCTGTCCCCCCTCTTGAGAATTGTCCATCTTGTGCATATCCTTGGCTCCCATATGTGTGCAATGTGCTCTGTCATCCCACATATCCAATACACAGGAGGAGTCCCTCTGACTGGTGCCCCTTGGTTAAATGGTCATAGCGCATTCTGATTATCATTCTACATATTCTGAAACCTACCTTGGTTATTTTGAAAGCCACCCCTTCCTCTGTAGGCCACTCCTCTACCTTGTGGCATAAATCCATTCCCTCCTTGGTCCATTTGGCGTTGATTATTTGCCTGTGATGTACCCATTGCTTGCTGCATTCCCATTCCCTCTGCACTTGTCAATACTGCCCCTTCTGTGGCGTACTTTGACAATTTCTTCTGAACTAACTTGGCTTCCTCAAGTTTTCAAGCATCTTCCTTATTTTTATCCTTCTCCTGTAACGACCTACAGTGATAGCACTATAGTCACTGTATCTCAGGTTTCGGTTTCACTTCCATTCCCATTTGCTTCCCACGTGCCTCTGTACTGTACCTGCCAGGGCAATCCCTGAACTAAAATGTGGTAAAATGCTGCCACTGTTTTCACCCACGTTTGCATGCTTCAAGAATTCAGTGTGCCTGAATATTAGAAATCGATACCCATCCTCCCTAAAAAGGAAATCTAACTTCGTTCACATCATATTTTTAGCAAAACATAATATCCCTAACTGGTGTTTTTAACGTAAAACAAACGCATCCTGTTTGGTGTGTGTATGTGTGTTCTTGTTGCAATATTGAGTTCCTTCTTCTGACTGCCTACGTGTGTTTCATGTGCACTGAGCATGCATTTCATTGATTGCCTTTTTGTCCACAAGATCATGTGTGCATATGTGTATGCATGTGCATGAATGTGCATGTGTGTGCATGCATGCATGTATGCATGCGTGTGAGCATGTGTGTTTGCATGTGTATGTGTGTGCATATGTGTATATGTGTTCATGCATGTGCGCGCACACATGTGCATGTGTGCATGTATGTGCATACATGTGCGTGTGTGCATGCATGTGTGCATGCATGTGTGTGCATGTGCATGCATATGTGTGCATGCATGTGTGTTTGCATGTGTGTGTGTGTGTGCATGTGCGTGTGTGTGCATGAATGTGTGTATGCATATGTGTGTATGCATGTGTGTATGTGTCATTTCCCCTTTTCTTGTAGGCATACCCTGACAGAGATTCTATCCTTAAGCATCTCTATTTTTCCCCAATAAATCACTTCATCATGTATAATAACAATCCATGCTGTGCTCAATAATTGTGTCAAGCCTTCCTCATTCTTCCTCGTCAATCCCTCAACCTGCCTGTACTTTTTTAATAAATACATTTTACTTGAACACACCCTGCAAAACCCCCTAAATAATGGATTCCTTATTCTTAGAAGTCAGACCATCAGGGTGTGTGCTTCTATAAAAAATACTTTTTTAACCTAATATTTTCTCAATACAACTGTTTAAATAGATCATGCCCCTTTGTCCATATTGTGTGTGACCTTAGTCCCAGTGCGCTTTGTGAGCACTTCCCCTCATTGCCCCCTTCGTCCTCATTCTAAATACACATTTTTTTCATTAATACATGCTTTCCTAATATTTTTCCCCAAAAAGGTGATTTTGTTTCATTTATTATGACTGATCCCTATAAATATTCACTGTGCTTAGTTTAATATCACCCACTAGTACATTAACCAACCTTTTACTATAATTTGTACCAATAATTGCATTTTTACTCTCAGCATCATGTTTCTCAATTTGTGTGATCCTGGAAACATTTTCCCTTTTTTTTCCAAATGCCCCTATATTGTATAGTCACACTATATGGTGAGGGAAACACTGTTCTCCGTCTTGGTGCCTATCCAATCGGCTCTGGCCTTGGTGTACATGCCTAAACCTTCATGTATAACACACCATGACTCCTCATTATATCATAATTCATATCCCATGCCTTTTCTTTGTCCGCAACTACCAGTATTCTTGCAATTGTGGTCACCCGCAGCACTCTTCTGTGCTCTCATTTTACAACCTGTCTTTCTTTAAAAAGCGCACTGGAAACCTCATTAGCAAACATTTTCCCTTTTTTCCTCATCTGTGCAATTGGTCCATACATGCCCCAGTACCCATGTCCTTTCCAAATGCCTATCCATTTTCAACAAAAATTGCTACTTGCCCAACATAAAATCAATAAATCAGGGGTGCGCTAGTGTGTGCCCAACAAAAAAGGCAACCAACCCCAACCCCAACAAATGACCAACCAACCCCCTAATATAGGAAGTGATCTTTATGACCCTAAACAGTGACTCAATGGGGGTCTCCCCAGCTCACACGTATACAGTACCTGGGAGCAGCCTCCCAAGTGCAAAATAATATATTTAGAATACAGTTCAACCATATATGGTTCTCCTGGCAAAATGAACAATTCTTCAAAATATACACCCTTGCTTGACTACGCAACCAGGCGTTTAATTTACCCCCCAATATTTTAATCCAACCCAGCACTTTCTCTTAGCATCTGTTTTTAACAATTGTGCACTAATGGCATGAAAAAATGCTGTTTCTCAAAACCTACTTATTTGTCAATTTACTCAGAACTTTTCAAAACTACACAACCAAATCACTAAAAATGTTTCTTGCACACTTATTACATATATTAGTTTCAATCCTATTGATTGTTAGTTGTTTCAAACATATTTCCATGTTTTTTATATACTCCCTTGTTACAATGTAAACACATATATGTTTTCCTAATTTTTTGACCATAGCTCCGCTAGTGAATTTATAAAAAATAGTTGTCAACAGCATATTGCTGCTTCTTCTGTGCAAGCTGTTTTAGTAACATTAATCCATCGGACTATCCTTGTTTCTAACTGCAAAACATCCCTGTTTTTTTTCCTGCAATCATTAATTATTCTCCTGACTCTGCCAACTGTATTCTCTCAGCCTTGAACAGGCATTCTGGCTGCTCCCAGCAGCGCAGTCTTGATCATACATTTTGCTTATGCACTGCATTGTCTTAATCATATATTTTCATTACACACTGTCAGTGCTAGCCTTTGTTTCGCTGCGTATCATTTCCAAAAGTAGCCATATCTCTGTGAGATTTTGTTTTTAGAACATGGTATGTATCACATTCCCTTCCCTCAATGCTGGGGAAGG
Source organism: Ambystoma mexicanum (assembly GCF_040938575.1). Lineage (NCBI taxonomy): Eukaryota > Metazoa > Chordata > Amphibia > Caudata > Ambystomatidae > Ambystoma > Ambystoma mexicanum. The sequence goes on along the minus strand of NC_090929.1, from coordinate 959,664,730 downwards.
GGAATTGGATGTCGGATTGTGGGGTCGATTCATGGAACAAACGTGCGCCGAAAATCCCAGCGCAAGCAGGCGCAAGGTGGCGCAAGCGTGAAAAATCAAGCGCACGCGTGCGATTCAAGGAAGGCGCGGCACTTGTTTACCGCTGGTCGTGCGCCAAATCCATGCATGTCGCACACGGGCACACACGTCATCAAACGGCGTGCGCTACGCGCCCAGCAAAAGCACTCATAGCGTGGCGCACACAACAAAAGTGGGCGGAATAGTGGGCGTAACACGCGGAATGGGGAACAACGCGTGAAAAAGAAGGCATAACTGGGGAAGTACTGCAGGGAACTACACGGAACGCCCACACGCACGCGAACAACCCGTATTCATGGATTCGAATACGGGAAACCTGCGCACGGCTAAAGACGCGCACAGGCATCAACGCATCCGCCACACAAAGGTAGGCGGAAGCGTCCCCGCGCACAGTATAAAAGTGCGCGCAAACAACAAACACGTATATACAGCTACGATGAATGCCCCATTTGTCGCACCACTGATCGTGGGACACCGCAGGAGGAGGAGAATAGCCAGGGCACGCATTTTCTCACCATGGACAAGACTTTTTGGGATGCCTGACGACCAGGTCTACGGCAGGTATAGGTTTCCACCCCATATCATCCTAGACCTGGTCAGGGAGTGGGAAGATGACCTTACATCCCCCACCCTTTGCCCCCAAGCATTGAGCCCCTTGGAGAAGGTGCTCAATGTCCTGCATTTTTTGGCCACTGGGTCATTTCAGCAGACTACTGCCATAGTGGGGGGGGGGTCTCACAGGTCACGCAGTCACGCTGCCTACACCAGTTCTTGACAATCATGACAGCGCGCCCCTCAGTCCACAGGCACATGTACATGCCCAGAACACCCGCAGAAAGGCAGGCCGTTGTCCTGGATTTTTACAGGGTGACACACTTCCCCAAAGTGCTCGGTGCCATAGATTGCACCCATGTGGCCCTACGTCCACCTAGGGCCACTGAGCACATCTACCGAAACTGCAAGCACTGGCATTCCATCAATGTACAGGTGGTATGCGATGCAAAGGGAATCATCACCTCTGTCTATGCAAACTACCCTGGCTCCACCCATGACAGTTTCATATACAGAATGTCCGCCCTGAGCCGGGCCCTGGAAGCTGGGCAGCATGGCGACACATGGCTCCTGGGTGAGTACAAATGCCCTTGCACATACATGCATGTCACACACACACAAACAAATACACAAACCCCAATAATCACAACCATTTTCACCTCCCCAGGGGACAGTGCCTACCCTCTGAGCAACCACATGATAACGCCTATCCGGAACCCCACCACACCACCCCAGGTAAGATACAATGCGGACCATATTGCAACCAGGGCCATACTGGAGCGCACATTCGGAGTGCTCAAGTCACGCTTCCGCTCCCTTGACCGCTCTGGCGGGCAGCTACTCTATGCACCCCCAGTAGTGTGCAGGATCCTTGTGGCAGCATGTGCCCTGCACAATGTTGCAACACGGCAGGGCGTTCCCGTGGATATGGTGGTGCCCCCACATCCCCAACCACAGGCACAGGCGCTGCCCATGGGAGGGGATAGGGCACGTGGCGAGGAAGGCCGGACCCAGCTTGTGGCCACATTTTTCACCTAAACTCCCACCCCTGCGGAGTGCACACAGGCCTGGCACATACCAGGGGACAATCGATGATGACAAAGAGACAGTCAACTGTCACAACCTTACCACCCTGAGATTGTTGCCATGGAAGTGCCACATTGTGTGCATCCCTAGCTACTTAAACACAAGCTATCCTGTGTGACCAAAAGGCACACATATGATATATGATATGATATGGCATGTGTAGCGCGACTATACACAAGTGTTTCAAGGCGCGACGAGGCAGGGAGGGGGGAACAAGGGAAGACAGACAACGCTCCTACTAGGCCAGGTGTCATTTAGATTGCGCAAGTGCAGGGGAAGGGAAAAGGGGAAGGGGAAGGGGAGGGGGGGAGTGCAGTACAGGGTAAGTAGAATAAAAAATAAATAAATAGGCCAGCTGGTGGCAAGTGCAAAGGTAAGTGCAGACAAGTGCTGGGAAGGGGGGGCTGTAGGGGTACAGAGACAGTCCCGCAGTGCAGGGGTTGCCAGGGAGGCAGTGCAAGTGGAGAGTGGCTGGGCCAGGGACCGAGGTCGGTGAGAGTGGCCCAGTTGCAGATTCAGTGCAGTTTCAGTGAAGAAATTAGCAAGGGAGAGGGAGAGAGAAAGCAGAAGCAAAGAGGAAGGTTTTGAGGTGCTTCCAGAACCGGAGATGGTTCTCCTCAAGTTTCAGGGAGGCAGGAAGGCTATTCCAGAGGGAGGCCCCTGCCGCGGAGAGAGATCTACCCCCAGCTCGTTGCTTCGAGAAGTGGCTGACCCTGACATGCAAGGTGTGAATCACACACACCTGCAAAACAGGCCATGACCATCACTGTTATGTCACTCAAACCCTCCCAAACCACAACATGACATGGCAAGCAATAGCCATACACCAACACAGTACCAATAAGGTACACATTGCCATGTGAAAAATGTAAATTGGCATCAGACAATGATGCCTGACATGGAATCAGATAAAATGACTGACCAACAACCTTCCACCCAAAATAAGTAATTCCCAAATGCATTACAAAAGTTTTAGCCGTAACATAACAATGAATGCCTGTCTACATGCACATTGCGCATTGCAAAATCAACACTGCAGCTTCTGTGTGCTGTGTCCAACTCCTGCAACACACTGCTCAGCGCACAGCACAGTGAACAGCCATTGTGTGTGATGCACACCCTGAGCATCACATCTAAGCGACAAACCACATCAAAAAGCAAATTAGGCATGTACAGGATCCATAATTGGTCATAGAACATGTGCTGCAGGGACTCAGTGGGCAGCAGAAGGCAAACAGAGTGTAAACGTGGATATCGAAGGGTGGTTGTACATGTAGTGCATCATAGTGCGAGTGTGTGGGTCAGTAAGGACATGCACTCAACATATGCATATGCAATCAAGTGACCATCAGTGTCCTCTACACATCACATGTGAACATTCACCATGTGTACACCCCAGCATGTCAAATCACAACTATCCCCTCACACCTGAAAGATAAACACAACACATGAACAGGCATTGATCAGCAGAACACATCATGTACATAGGATACCACAGGGTTCCCATCACACTGCAGGGCAAGGCAACTATCAACAACAAAACACCCCCCCTCCCTCACAAATGACCATGACCCACTGAACTACAGCACCTGGGTCATGGAGCCTTCAACCCTCAATTTCACCTGGCCACAGGATCACCCTTCCCCTTCGTCACCATCTCCCACCTTGTGTGTAAAAAGTTGCCTGCACCCTCAGAGTCCACCTTCATTTGCAAAAACACAAAATCCAAGGCAGAAAAACGAACCAGAACAGCCTCCAGTAGATGACTTGAAGTAGCAGTACCTCACAAAGGCCAAGTACTACCACAATGATGTAACAACCAAGGTAGCACAGTAAAACAATGTCACAACAGGATGTGAACCATGTGTGGTACATAACATAGAATGATGCACCACGAACGGATGTGTACTGTCACAGCTCCAGTGTATAGGCGCAGGAGTGGCACGAACCAACCACCCCCACCGTGGCCTGGGTGCCTGCAAGGTCAAACTTACACAGGCCTCTGAGACCCTGGTGGGGAAGGAGGGTCAGGGATATGCAGTCGGGACAGGCGTTGGCATACTGGATAACTGGAATGAGGGGCAGGAGAGGGGAGTAGGAATGACACGTGAAAGTAGGGAATGCACTAAAATATAGTACTTGCATTAACACATACACAATCATAACAAACTTGTACATCATTGTCAGGGCCTTCCGGAGTCCAGGCGCAGGAGAGGCACGAACCAACCACCCCCTCTAGGGTTTTGGCGCCTGCAAGCTTGGGGCTTACACAGGCATCCGCAACCCCAGCGGGGAAAGAGGGTTAGGGAATGTTGGTTGGATAGGTACGGGAAGCAGGAACACCGGGTAGAGGGTACAGGGTTTAGAATTGGATAGGACTCGGGGTGATTAGGGAAAAAAAAACATACCAAATTGAATTACACATTCATCTATGCATTAGTGCACCCCCCAGCAAGCCTATGCAGAGCAGTTTGAAAGAAAAACAACAAGACACTTAGCTCTGGTTTTGAGTGCTGTCCTCCTGCCTGCGCACTCTCAGGTCCGGTTACAGGAGCACTTCAATGCTGCAAAGAGAGCCACAGTTAATAATCTGTGCGTGCCCATAACACACAAACACACCACCAAATATGCCCCATAGCAACGAACTACTCTACAAACAGACAATCTGGTGTGGATGCTTCGTACCCATACGTAACATTACCCCTGTGATGGTTCATACACAGTCAATGCAGTAAGTCAGGCGGCGGTGGGTGCGTGGCAAATGGAACACCAATGTGTCACGATTCACACAACATGCAATGTTCCCTGGGTAAGCAGAGAGACGCATATAGCAAGGTATGACTTCAGAAAAAGTTGTGTTCCACATGACCGAAACAAAGTAGGCAGTGCATGTTTCAAAATGTACATGGAAATGAAACTGCACCCGAGTCTGTCCCTTGCTGTATGTCCCTGTGAGCTGCTCCTTTCCATGTCTCGGAAGGCTACATGGGTGATACAAGTGCCTCAATGGCCCATGGTGGACCGGAGGGTATGTGCCACTGCCCCTGCAGGTGCCCCAGACAACCTTACAATCAACTAGCCATCAGTCCACCAACACATCTGAGCTGTATTGTGCGCTTCAACACCAATATTCGTCCAAGCTCACCGTCAGTGCTGCTACTAAGCATGCATGTGCAACTGGCCTGGTGGAAGCTTTGCTGTGTTGTGGCCCCCCTGTGCTGCTCACCTTGCCTGGAGTCCCTTGAAACACGTCAGCAGTTCTAGGATGTATGTCTGCAATCCCTGTGCCTCTGCTTGCGTACACATGTGCATGTGGGCACCACCAAACGTGTCCAGAATCCAGACGTCCAATGGGCCATGTCTGCTGGCAAAGGTGGTCTGGAGGATCATCCCCCTGCAGAATGGCATGAAACACATGATTCATGCTTTAGAGTCATCTGTGTGTGTCTCTTCAGGCATCTCATTACTGGACCATGTCAGAGACGTACATCAGAAATCACACCATCAGTCCGTCTTTCACATCCAATCTACGGCATGAATTGCAATAAGCACGTGTACAGTAAAGATAAGAAACATACTACACAATGCATAGCAATGAATGTACACATTAATCATGAAACACCCCATCTAGCAAAAGCAGAACAGTGGTCAATAACACCGCAATCATCCCCACTAGGGGTGTTAACATAAGTTACACAGCACCAGACATGCCACAGATATGACAGTCCAAAGCCCTTGTGTAATAGGCTGTTACACCGAACCATCCTTGCGAGCCCATGGATAAGGGAAGCAGGAGTGGCATATGTGAGTCAAGGACCCCAAGCAGCAAACACATACACAAGACAAGCCTGAAGGGCCCAGCTGGAACAGACAGTGGATGCTTTCAAAAGCCACAAAGCACCGCACCATCACATGAAAGCACAATAGACAAGCAATTTTAAACTATATTAACTAATTACACTAACTATGAAAAACCTACATTACCTCCTTAAACTAACTATCAAACAGAAACTTAACTAACTAAACTAAAAGAAAAATCAAAAATGGCCACATACGACCTGGGTGGGGGGGGGGCACCCAGGAGGGGGGAGGTACAGGGTGCTGCTCAACACCCACATGCGCTGATGCTGAGCCAAAAAAAAACCTCCATGGGCTCAACACCTGCACAGCCCGACCTATGTGGGAGATAGATTGTCGTCCGAGTCTGGCTCATCCTGGAAAGGAGGACCTGGCACAGTAGCCTGGCCACGCCTAGCCGCAGCTTCCCCCTCGATGGCAGCAAGTCTGCCGGACAGGTGAGCCTGGTTCTGTGTGGCGATGTGACGTAGGTCTGCATGCAGAACCTCACGTAATACACGTGCTTCCTCTTGCAAGTTACACGTGTAACACGGAGTTCCTCCTGCAAGGCCTGGCTGGACAACCGCTGCACCTCTCGGCAAGCCTGTAGCTCAGCCGACATGGTACGCTCAAGCTCTGCAAACCTCTCCTCCTCCCGCTGCCTCTGGGACATCAGAAGGACACCCAGAGTGGATTTGAGGGAAGCATACTCCTCCCTCAGGGCCTCCATGTGCGCTTCTGCATGAGCAGCAATTGCTTTACGCAGAGACGACATTTCAGCCTGGCGTGCCCTGTCTGAGGCTGCCATGCCCAGTCTGAGCGAGCGGGCCGTGGACCGTGCCGCCTGCTGCTGGAGAAGCACCTGCCTAGCAGGGGGGAGCACAGATCGGGCCACACGCTCCATTATCTCAGCGATGTTCTCCATTGCTGCCCCCTGCCATTCAGAATTGGCAGTCATGTCTTGCTCCCACTCAGTATACTGCGGCTGCCCGCGGCGACCGCGTTGCTGGGCTTGACCCCCGCGGGACCCAAGGACCGGGTGTCCTCGCTGTGTTGGCTCCGCCCGCGGCTGCACGACTACATGCCCCCGTCGACGTGATGTCCCAGGCACATCAGTGACTGGTGTGGAGGGTGACCCTGCGTCCCGATCCACCATGGGCGGAAGCACCAAGACTGTCTGACCACTCAGTGCAGGTGTCGCGGACAGAGGAGTGTCCACATCAGAATCACTCACCCCTGACACATGGACTTTATGCTCATCCAACTCGACATGGACATCAGAGTCGTCATCTGGGCTGGACTCATAGGCAGCCAGAGACAAGATGGACTGTAGCACTCGGGGGTTTTTGTGGCCTACCACCCCACGACCCCCACTTGTGCCGGGTTGATGTAGTGGTAACAACCCTGTGTCTGGCATGACAACACCATCCTCCGGCTCCATTGCGTCATCATCTGAAAAATATAGAGAAAAAAGGTCACTACCCATGTCAGAAGCACACAACACACACACACACACCGACAACAAACACATCAGGCAGACATGTGACACACAAAATAGAACCTGGCATGCATGCTGGGTCAACTTTGATTGCTTCTGTGGTCAGACCTGTTGAACGGTGGCAGTTTGCATAGAAGTGGGTCTATGCAGTGCAGCAAATGTGTATGTCACTCACTACCTACATGTACAAGGACTTCATGGTGTGTGTCAGGAAATGTGAAGGCAGTGCAAGGTCAACTTCAGGCATCACGTGCAATGTGCATTCAATGGGTAGCATACCTACAAGCAAAGCACTCCTCCACCCAAGTGCAAAAGCAGGGATGCCTAGCATGGTATCAAAAGGCTAACCATAGACCTGTGTATTGACAGGCAGTGTTGACTGGCATCAACAGCTTAATGTGATTCAAGTGACAACACTGCAAATTATGATGGGACAGTAAGCAGGACACATGATGAAACCTCTGGAGGCCGCCCACGTGTGAAGAAGACACTACAACAGTCGAACAGAGTCATTGGCCATTAAACAGGCTGAGGCTTGTGACCCACACAGATTGTCAGACCCTAAACATGTGTGCAACGCAGTACTGAGCCACAGTTGACATGGGAAGGCTGATGAGATGCCATTCAATGTATGTCACCCAGGACTTGTATTACAGTGATCATCCAGTCAAGGACACATAGGGGCATGCGTGAAATGCACATGGAGCATGAATGGGCACTCATGTCACTGCGGGGCATCTGACCTCTGCACAGTACAAGTGAGATACCCTGCATCACGTACTAAGGCTGTACCACACAGCATATGTCTGGCAGATTGTCCGCTGGAAGTTAGCATGTACACAGGACGCATGAACAGGAAAGTACCCAATGGCAAGATTGAAGCAGACCAGTGCAAAGGTGGAACTGGGGTGCAGAGTGGCGGAGGAGTACCCGCATGCAGGCAGAGGACACATGCACGTCAGTCATGCTATGACATTATGCCTGGGCTCAGAGGAAGGTCACCCCACGCTACATGCAGAAGGGCCAGTGAGCTGGAACATGGACCGGAGGGGTATACTGGTAACCAGTGCAGTAGTGCTGATGCGGACACTCCCTGTCTGCTCCACACGTCCACCATCCAGCACAGCAGACATGCATCATGGAAGCATTGCATTACTTGCACATCAGAACCATGTACACGTCACATGTAGTGGCAATCATGCACAACACATCCCACAAGTAAAACACAAACGTCCTCAACAAACACGCATCAACACTCACTGGACTGGGCATCAAAGTCCAGCATCTCTCCCACTCCTTCGACCGATTCAGATGGCATGAACTCTGCAACGAGTGACTCATGCGGAGTGAGCTCTTCCTCCTCTGGTGCAGGCCCACGGCCAGTCGCCAGAGTCAAGTTGCAATTTGAGGCCCGCTTAGCCTTAGCGCTGCGTTTGAGGTAATTCCAATGCTTTTTGGACTCTTGCGCCATGCGCAACTCATGGCCGAATGAACTGACATGTTCCGCAACTTGCTTCCAGTGGGTGTCACGGTGGGCAGCCGTAGTCTGACTATTGGCACCCACTACCATGTCACGGCTGTGGCCCCGCACGTAGTCCACAAGGAAGTCCAGTTCCTGCTTGCAGAAAGGCTTCTTCCTCGACGTGCAGGAGGTCGTGGCTGTGTGTGCGGTCCCAGCCTGTGCTGCAGGTGCAACCTTCCTCCTCTTGGACTGTGGCGCAGACCCTGGCTGGCTAATGCCGCCCTGACCAGTATGGCCAGTGGGTTCAGTGGATTGAGCCAAGGGAGTGGCAGGTGGAGGGACGACCAAAGGCCTGACTTGTGTCAGTGGCAGCTGGGTGCCCTCTAATGGAACCTGCGCAGCAACATCCGCTGTGGCAGGGTCATTGACCACAACGGTCCTGGTTGGCAGACTCACAACCGGGGTGTTGTTGGGTGCATCTGCCCTTGCACCCGGCTGTTCGGGGCAGCAGATGACATAACTGCCCCGGGGACACGTGTCTTGGTCAGAGCAGCCCTGCGTGCCCCTACGGTTTCCCTCCTGGCCTGTTGGAAATCTTCCAAGGGCTCCTCAAGTGCCAACCCAGCCTGTGCTGGCAGACCCTGAGCCTGGGTGGTGGTGTCCACAGCTGCACCTGCCACTACCCTTGGGCCCATGGCAGTCGATGGAACGGACTGCCGGGTCACACGGGCGCCAGTGCCAGATGCAGAAGCTGCATCTCCCGGAACCACAGGGGGTGGTGGCATGACTGCACCGACACATGGCACAACATTGTGCTCAAGTGACGCACCCCTGCCTCTTCCCCCTCTGTGGCCGCCCTGGACACCCTGGAGTCCCCCTACTCCCTGGTCACCACGGCCACGTCCCCGACCACGCCCGCCACGAGGAGTACGCCCAGCTGAGGCGCCCCTCACCTTTGGTGGCCTCCCAACCATGGCACAGATGTAGTAGTGCCGGCACAGATGGAGTAGTGCCAATGGGAGGTGTACACCACAATTGACCTGGGCAATTGGGGTGAAGGGGATGGGAAGCAAGATGTTAACAGCCCTCCTGCACCTGCAAGGCTGTATGTGACCCCGGTGATGTAGTGACGGGTCACGCAATGCTCAGGCACCCCAAAACTGCAGTAAAACCGTGCACGCAACCATGCAGCCTACGTGCGTGGAATCAACCTCCCGCAGTACGCGGTGGCACCCAGTAACACGAATAACGCGTACGCGTGGGACACGCAGGCTACTATGACCTTGAAAATGGATGTGATACACAGGGGCACCCGCAGTGGGAAAAATAGCGCGTGCGACTCACCGTCTGACTAGCGCGATGCAGAAAAACACGCGTAGCCAATACCCCCGCCAAAAGAAGAGATACGTCCTTGATAGCTGTGAAGTTGTGATGGCTCTCGAAACAACAGGAAGCAGCAACACACGTCAGTCTCCACGAAAGGCACGTACAGCGAACTGCTGCCCCCGCTCACCTTTAACCCGTGCTGAGGGAAATGCCTGCATGCGTCACGTCACTTACGCGCATAGGCCCTTTCCTCGGATTACACGCATTCACACACGGACGTGCAGTTTTTTCACGCGCGCTGAACCACTATGCTAACGTCAAGAGGGAAACGCCCGCGCACGCCCACGCGCGTCACGTCACAGAGGCGCTTACGCTTGAAGGTCCTTTGGTCCAATGAAAGCGTGTACGAGTGCTGACGCACTTACGCGCTAGGGGCCTTTCCTCGAATTACACGCTGACGTGCACATTTTTCACGTGCCAAATCACTCCGTATCAAGCTGGCCACGCGAAAACACACGGAAGACCACGCTCCTGCCCAAAAGGCCGAATCACTGCCCCCCAGAGCCCTGAGCACGCTCCCCCCTGCCATCTTCTGCTGCCTGATTGCCTGCTGCCCACGTGCCCTGCTATTTGGTGCCTGCACGTCAGCCATCTGCAGGGGTCCAGTTGCTGTGTCCACCCCTGCTGGAACAGAAGACTCCCGACTGGGATTCCATCGCTCCACAGCCCAGCCCCAGGACCCAGTTGCCCACCCACTCCTGCCTCTGGGGTTGCCATGTCGGGCACATCTCCATCTGGCACCACTGGCAACCCCCAGCCAGAGAGGCAGAGGGCCACCAGCTTCACTGCCACCGAAGTTGGTGTCCTGGTGGAGCAAGTCCTGGGGCAGTATGATGCCCTTTTCGGAACAAGACGCGCCAACAAGGAAGGACAGACTCGGATCTGGACGGACATCGTGACTGCCATCAACGCGGAGGGGGTGGCAGTCCGCGACTTCCAACATGTCAAGAAGCGCTGGGAGGACTTCAGGTCCAGGACCCTCAACAAGGCCCAGCGCCTCGCGGAGGGGGGCCGGGTCAGCCTGAGCAACATCCAGATGAGGGTCCTGGAACGCGTATGCCCAGCGCTCCACACCCAGATCCTTCGGAGGCAGACCCGTCTGGAGTTGAGAGGTAAGTGGCCAAGCATTGCTGTGTGAGACAGGGCATGTTGCAGTGTGCTGGTAGTCTGATACTTGCCTGTATGTGTGACATAGGCCATGTATGGATATGTGTGTGTGCAGGGACATCATGGTCATGCATGTGGGACCAGTTATGTGTGAAGCACATGGTAGGTGCATGTGTTTTCATGCAACATGGGGACCTCTATGCAGAATGCACACCTGAAAACATGCCATTCTCTGTTCCTGGACATGGAGGGGGGATGAGGAATGGGTGCTGATGTAATATACATGCATGGTGCACATGTGTGTGTGTGTGTGTGTGTGTGCGCCAGAGAAGTGTGTGTTTCACTTTGAAACACCATGGATGCATGTGACTTTGAAGGCAACATCTTGGTTTACAGGGGCACTTGTACATGGGTGTTGATGTTGATTGCAGGCGCCGGGAGTGTTTCTGCATGTGTGTTGCATGCATTGACCCATGTGTTGTGGAAGGACAGGATGGAAGTGACATTTCACAGTGCCACTCATGTGTTATTGCTTCCTGTCTAGGGTATTTTGTGCTGTACCCTGATGCTTGTGTTCTATGTCTCCCTCTACGCAGCGTCAAGTGAAGAAGAGGGCGGAGACGGCCCTGTGGAGCCAAGCGGCGGGGATGCCTCCACCGGGCGGCGACGCATGGCCCAGCCACCCTCCCAGGAATTACCATCATCCGGGAGCGAGGGGGCTGGTGCCGCGTCTGTACAACGGCTGTGGCGGAAGGGCCGGGTGAGCCCCCAGAGGGGCTTCCAATGGCGGACGACGGTGTGGAGACATCCAGGTTGGTGGTCTCCACAGAGGAGGAGGAGCCTGCTACTGAGCCGCACATGGGGCCTGGTGGGGGTAGTACCACTGGTGCAAGTGGTGCAGTCCAGGGCCAGGGTCAGGAGGCAGCACAGGTCACTGCGGAGGGGCCTGTGCATGTTGCTGTCCTTGACCCTGTGACTGCACCATCATGCACCAGCAGGGAGGCCCTGTCCCAGGACTGTCTGCAGGTAGGGGAGAGTGCCATATCACCTGCCTCTCCACTACCTGCGGACGAGGGGTCCCGCGACCATATGGGATCCGTCCTGGTGGGTGTCACGTTGCGCACGCGTTTCATTCATGATGATGTGCGTTCTTCCAGGGCGGAGAACGCATGTCATCATGAAGAGCAGCGTCGTGACGTGGCACTGCTGGGAGGGGCCGTGGTTGGGGGGTTCCTACATGTGACACGCACTCTGGCGGACCTCTCCTGCTCTGTGGAGGCTATGTGCCGGTCGTTCTCCACATCGTCTTCCAGCCCAGATTCCACCAGGGCCCCATGTGGACCTGGCCTGACCAACACAGCCAGCTTGGTGTAGATCCCATCCCTGCCACAGTCGGGAGTTGGCGGTCCAGCAGGAGTGGACACCACAACTGGAGACCAGCAGATGGAGGATGTGCAGGCACCATCTGACAGGGCACATGGACAGCAACAGTGGGAGCAGGCTGTAGGTGGGAGCAATGATGGCTCGGGGCCTTCAACATCGGAGGGGCAGGCATCGGCCGGAGGGCAGGAGGACCCTGACGGGAAGTGTCTTCCGTTTGGCAGTGGTTGGGCCATGCGATAGATGCGGAGCGGGAGCGGCAGCGGGCGGAAGAGGCACGGCTCACGATGGTCAGGGCGGAGAACTCCATGCGTAGGGCCCTGAGGCGGGCCGAGTGCCTTGAGGCCATTCGCAGGGACCTGGAGTTCCAGATGTCATCGCCCCTGCGAACCCTCGGGGCCATGGAAGAGGACCACCTCCGGGACATCGAGCAGGAGTTCGATGATGCCCTGGCCCGGGACATCAACATGTGAGCCGTTGGACTTGCCCGCTGCCCTTGTAAATAGTTAGTTAGTTACTATTAGGTTTCCTTTCGTTTTTTCTTTATTTTGGACAGCTTGGACAATGGACCACATTTTTGTATATAGTTTTTTTATTAGGTAGTTTTTGGTAGGTTTCATTTCTTAAGTTGGGCTCATGGACCCTGGATTCTTCTATTGTACATAGTTCTACATTGGATTCATCTTTTTTAATATTTATTTTGTGTTCACCATGGAGAAATGGTATTTTCCCTTGGATTTGATTTATTGAACTGTGACCTCAGACATTTCTTTTGGGATTTCTTTTGCTTATGTTTTCTTGATTTTCATAATTTATCGGACATGGACATTTTCTTTTGTTATTCCCATTGTTGTATGTTTAATTTGATTTACGTTCATGTTATCTTTAATATATATTTTTTTATACTTCCATTTGTGGTATTATCTCATTGGTTTCATGCATGTCATGATATGGGTTTTGACATTCATTTGCACCCATTGTGTGTGTGTGACGGACATGTGTTCATTTACATACTTGTCATTGGGGTTGTATCATGTAATTGGCATTTCTTTGTGGGTGGATGCAATACTTGGGTGGGTCTTTGGCATGTGGAGGCTGCCCATAAGGGCCAGGGATCTAGATTGTGATGACGTGTTGGCTGGGGTACATGTGTCGGGGCCTGCTGGCAGGTGCCCCACACTGCTGGGGTGTGGGGGTGCAGGCGACATGTGTGGGGGCCTGCTGGCAGGTGCCCCGCACTGCTGGGGGTTGGGGGTGCAGGGGACATGTGTGGGTGCCTGCTGGCAGGTGCCCCTCAGTGCTGGGGGGTGGGGGTGCAAGAGGACATGAGTGGGACATGAGTGGGGGCCTGCTGGCAGGTGCCCTGCACTGCTGGGGGGTGGGGGTGCAAGGGGACATGAGTGGGGGCCTGCTGGCAGGTGCCCCTGACTGCTGGGGGGTGGGGGTGCAAGGGGACATGAGTGGGACATGAGTGGGGGCCTGCTGGCAGGTGCCCTGCACTGCTGGGGGGTGGGGGTGCAAGGGGACATGAGTGGGGGCCTGCTGGCAGGTGCCCCTGACTGCTGGGGGGTGGGGGTGCAAGGGGACATGAGTGGGACATGAGTGGGGGCCTGCTGGCAGGTGCCCCTGACTGCTGGGGGGTGGGGGTGCATGGGGACATGAGTGGGACATGAGTGGGGACCTGCTGGCAGGTGCCCTGCACTGCTTGGGGGGTGGGGGTGCAAGGGGACATGAGTGGGGGCCTGCTGGCAGGTGCTCTGCACTGCTTGGGGGTTGGTGGTGCAAGGGGACGTGAGTGGGGGCCTGCTGGCAGGTGCCCCGCACTGGTGGGGGGTGGGGGTGTAAGGGGACATGAGTGGGGGCCTGCTGGCAGGTGCCCCTGACTGCTGGGGGGTGTGGGTCCAAGGGGACATGAGTGGGACATGAGTGGGGGCCTGCTGGCAGGTGCCCCTGACTGCTGGGGGGTGGGGGTGCTGGGGACATGAGTGGGGGCCTGCAGGCAGGTGCCCCTGACTGCTGGGGGGTGGGGGTGCTGGGGGACATGAGTGGGGGCCTGCAGGCAGGTGCCCCTGACTGCTGGGGGTGCTGGGGGACATGAGTGGGGGCCTGCAGGCAGGTGCCCTGCACAGCTGGGGGGTGGGGGTGCAAGGGGGTAATACGTTGGTGATCACTAGTGCAAGGTGACATGTGGCTTGGCTGGGGGGGCATGCCCATGGTGGATGGGCTGCCTGTGGGACATGACCAGGGGTGCAGGGTAGTCTCCTGTGGTGTGGTCTGCCTGCAGGGGCCGTGGAGGGTGTAGAGGGAACACCTGGGAGGACCCACACGGCCAATCGACGTGTAGGAATCCCCTGCACCACCGAAATACATGTACCCCACTCACACAGGGCCTATCATGTGTGGAACTTCCCACGCACCCCAGTAATACACGTACCCTGCTGAAATCGTGTGTTAAACTTCTCCGCACCCCAGAAATACACGTACCCTGCTGAAATCGCGTGTGGAACTTCATGCGCACCCCAGTAATACACGTACCCTGCTGAAATCGCGTGTTAAACTTCCCCGCACCCCAGAAATATACGTACCCTGCTGAAATCGCGTGTGGAACTTCCCGCGCACCCCAGAAATACATGTACCCTGCTGAAATTGCATGTTAAACTTCCCCGCGCCCCAGAAATACACGTACCCTGCTGAAATCGCGTGTGGAACTTCTCCGCACCCCAGAAGTATACGTACCCTGCTGAAATCGCGTGTTAAACTTCCCCGCACCCCAGAAATACACGCACCCTGCTGAAATCGCGTGTGGAACTTCCCGCGCACCCCAGTAATACACGTACCCTGCTGAAATTGCGTGTTAAACTTCCCCGCACCCTAGAAATACACGTACCCTGCTGAAATTGCGTGTGGAACTTCCCGCGCACCCCAGTAATACACGTACTCTGCTGAAATCGCGTGTGGAACTTCCCCGCACCCCAGAAATACACGTACCATGCTGAAATCGCATGTGGAACTTCCCGCGCACCCCAGAAATACACGTACCATGCTGAAATCGCGTGTTAAACTTCCCCGCACCCCAGAAATACACGTACCCTGCTGAAATCGCGTGTTAAACTTCCCTGCACCCCAGAAATACACGTACCCTGCTGAAATCGCGGGTGAAACTTCCCGCGAACCCCAGTAATACACGTTCCCCGCTTGCCGTGTGCTGTGTGGCGGCCCTATGTACTGGTCCAGGGTTAACACAACCCTTTGCGCTGGATTGGGGATTTTGATGGCTTTTCCTTGCGCGAGGGGCGTTCTTGGGGGCGTTACTGGCGCTGCTGCAGGGTCGCTGTGCTACTCTGCGCCGCGGATGCTTTTGGTGGCTAAAATCCATGAATACGCTGTGCGCCGAAATGAATTTTAGCGCCTGCGGCTGGCGCAGACTATCGCACGCGCACACTGTGCGGCAGCCGTGTGCGCCACTTGTGCGCTAAATTCTATGAATTACCCCCTTAGTGTCAGTTTGATTTAAAACCTCTACTTTTAACTTTCTTTCTAACTGTGTAGTTCCCTGTCTGAAGCACAATTAATTTCTCTCACACATCCTATCTGATCTGTTCTTCGTTTACATGATGCGCTTTGCACATTTTCACCTTGCAAGAAATGATGGTATCTTAAAGCTGCCAACTATGTAGGTATATAAAAATGAACCACTTAGCTACCCACACCCGCCCACTTTAAGGGGGCAAATTAGCCACCATTATGGACTGCAATTAATTATTTTGCCTGGTTCTTTCTCCATTGCATTTCAGATAGTGCATGTGAGCACGCTCATCAATGGTTTGCTCACACTTCTGCCTTTTCCACTACCTTATGCCTATTTCTGGGTTCGTTCAAATCACCTCCCTTAAATAAATAATGTAATTTCTTGACTTCCTCTCATTTTATACCATTCACTGTTGCTCTTTGACACCTTTGGTTTTAAAACAGACATATAAACAAACAAACAGACTAGTCGACTCTTTTCACATTAATCCTCAGCAATTCTCACTGTATCTCTGCCCCTAAATATACCCTGATAGGAGTTTGAGTCATTCCCTATCATAACACCTCTCTATGTGCCGCCTAAGTACCCACTTGGTTTTAAAAATGACTACTTCTAAAACTCCTTGAGCTAGGAAACCAGGCTTCTACAGAACGCTCCTCATTCAAAAACTTCTCATCATACACTAAACAAACCCCCCGTTACTTTTCCCATTAATATATACATAACATGTTATTTTTTTTCTTCTTTGCCTCCGTCCCCTTTTAATACATACCATAATCCACAGATGTCAAAGCCGTGCTACGCTATGCTGACAGCCATAAGGAGACCTCCCCTGACAAGTGAGGGCACACTTCAGATTCACTTACCCTGTCATTTCTCTTGGGCATTTCCTATCTCTGTCATCCTAGTTCTGGGTTCTTGTCCCTGGAAGATCTTCAGGGTCCCATCAAAAGTGGTCGAAACAGGATAAAGGAGGGAGATGGATGCCAGGATGCATTTTCAGAGCCATCTTTTAGTACAGATTAAAAGGACATTCTGGAAAGCGCACTGAGCTGCTACAATCAGTTCACTTAAATAGGCTTATTTCAGTGATGTACTGTTTTCATGCGAATTCAGGATACATTTCTAATTGGTTCTCTTAACTAGAATATAAGCCCTCCTTATCTTTGATAGGTTGGCCTGCTTGTCACTCACAAAGCTGACATGAGTTCATTTTGGCAAGCATTATTTGACTGACACATAACCTGATAAGCTTGCCAGAGACCCAGACGGACCTAATTATTTTATCCTTCAATTCCTGCCAAGAACCAGCCCTTATCTGATTCTCAAGTCCTGCCAGATCTGCTTGGCAGCTAATACCGTGAAAACCTCCATGAGCTAATCTTATTTGTTGCCGAGTAAGCAGCTGTTCTGTCTAATTGTTAGCTTCGCACGCCTTTATCTGATTAACTATCTGTCATTGTCTGCTTTTCTTGCCAAGAAATTCTAAATACCTATCCCAGACATGCTTATCTACAGTGAACTACTACCAGAGAAAATTCATTATCGGCATGAGTAATGACTTTTGACACCTGCACCCAAGATGCCATTTTGTCTCTGGCATCCATCTTCAACTCTATCTCAGCCTGTTCCGCCTAGATACTCGGCCATGCAACCAAACGGCAAACAAATTTACTTTTGAGCATAACTCATTTTCTATCCGGTTTTCAGATTATATTTTTGCATATTCATGATATGTGAGTAATACTAGAGACACCCTTTAATTCCTGAGTCATTCTGACCCCAAAAATATATGGCACCCTATATGAACTTTTTATCTTCAAAAAGCACTAGAATTCAGATTTTTGCAATACTGCACCAACTGATCAGCCCACCATGCCACCCACACCCAGCTTGGGAGCGAAGGGTTGTCTAGCACCACCTTTATAGCTGTGTGCCTGAAGGGAAGCGCAGTGACCCGCGAGGACCTGATTCAAAATCCACACGTGGATATTGATAAGGTCATCAGGAGCCGCCTTGGAGAAATTCCTGGCCGCTCCCTGTAGGACGCCAAGCAGTTAGATTAACGGGCTTCAGTGGATCCACAGAGTGAGGGAAGGATCCTGTTTCCAGGTGTGTTAGCTGGGTTACGGATAAAAAAAAAGAAAAAAAAAACTATACAAAGTGTCCCTGTTTCTAGGCAGTTAGCTTAGGTGGTCAGCTTAGGTAACGAATGAAAAAAAAAAGACTATACAAAATACACCTGTTCTCTAGGCACTAGCTTAGTTTGCAGATGAAAAATAAGACAAAAACACTAAAAAGGATACCTGTTTTCTAGGCAGTTAAGCTTGCTTGTTGGATGATTTATGTATGCATCCCTGTGTCTAGGCGCTAGCGTAGCTCACTTAGGTCACGGAAGGTTGTTTCTGAATTTATCTAATTGAGGTGTATTCCTTTATGTGGAAGTATAGAAGAAGGATCACATGATTTTGGTATTCCCTGTGATATGGGAGGCACAAAGACGGCCGTGTGTTATGTCATTTGTGGTGTTGTGTCTTGGGGTGTCATGATCATTGGGAGTGTATTTTGAAGTATTAGGGGTTTTCCATGTGAGCGTGTGATGTCATGCATAAGGTTTTTGAATACGACTTGTAGTGTTTATGTGGGAGCAAAGGCCCGCAGGAATGGCACAGATGTGATGATGAGAAGTGTTGAAAAACAGAAGATGATGGGTTTTAACTTGATGAAATGATGTTTAGATCATCGAGGAGTCTTATGTCATTTTGGCTGGGCTCAAGGAGCACATGAAGAAATTGTGATCTGGACTTTAGGGGCAGAGAATACAGTGTGGGCGGTGTGTGGATCATGCTTGTATTGATGGTGGTAAGCCAGAGGCTAGTGGAGTGGTTTGAGAATCATCACGATTTTGGAGAATTTAACTGAAAATTGACAAAAACTGTGAAATATATAAATTGACAAGGTATTCAAATGTGTAAAAAATCCTGGTTTGAGGTCAAATAAGTATCTGCAGTCAGAATGCCATGGGGATACACCCCTTCAACATTTGTGCATGTCCCTTCCGCAATATCAAGAGAAAGTACACAAGTATAGCACTGAATGGATTTCGATACAGAGGGCAAAATGGGAAAGCCATGCCCCCAAGAGGGCAGCCTTTCCAAATATGGTCTGCAACACGTGATCACGCACCTACATGCCACCTTGAAAGGGAAGAAACTGAGTAACAGATTAGGTTTATTGAAGCTATGGAAAATGTTTCAGGATTAGGAAGAGGACCCACCCAAGAGAGAGTGGATGCTAAACCAACGCAATGTGGGAGGCAAAGCACCCGCAGCTCCTCCTCCTCAAACAACAGACCCCACAACAGAAAGGCAGGGATTTTACCCCATGAAGGAATTAAAACCAGCAGCAGGATTTACCAACCCCGTTTATGCACCATCGCATATAACAGTGAGGGCACGCTTAGCAGCGTGAAGCAAGCAAACAAGGAAATGGAGTCGATAAATGATGAACGCAAGGAGTGAAGTGACCTGCAAACGAAACTGAGGGGAGATGACAAAGGAATAGTTGGACGTAGTAAGGATAATGAAGTGACAGTTGCAACAAACGAGTGGGTATGGGGACAGAGATTGCTCAAAGTGTGGATGGAAGGACTGCAGATGAGCATAAAGGTTGGAGAGACGAATCTTCGAAACCTAAGGTGATGGAAGAAGAGGACAGATCATGGAGGAAGTAAAGAAAAGAGAGAGGTAAGAGCAAGAGGATCAGGAGTAGCTAAAAAGGGAAAAGGAAAAAGCGGAAGAAAAGGAAACAGAGGTAAGAGATTGGCAAAGGCAGAAGGACATAGAGGAAAAGGCGATGAGGAACGCACAGGAAGAAAAAGAGAAGCAATTCCAAGTGAAGAGAGAGAAAAGGAAGTTGGAAATTAAAATACTTGTTAAAGAGCAATGACGCAGAGAGAAAGAAGAGACAAATAGGAGACAGGAACGGGAAAAAGACAGAAGTAGAGAGAGGCCCCTCAGGGAGGAGCAGACATTATGGCAGAACAGATACGTCTAAATGATGTTGAGGAAGAGGGAATATGAAGAATAGAGATACTGTATTGGATCAGGAGGGATATCGCCTCTGCCCCGAGGACAAGCAGGAGTATAGCAGGAACCTCATTGATGGGGGAAAGCGAACCATTGGACAAGGTGACAGGGAAATAACATAGGAAAGGCATGTTAAGGAGACTACATTTTGAAGACGAAGGAGGAGAGGACAGCAGTGCCAGTATTGGGACCATGGGGTCAAATGAGGAACTTGAGGAAAGTGCCAATGACAATGGAAGGAGGCCTTCCAACCCCTCTCTGGAAATGAGGCACGGCAGAGATACACTGTGGGGAGGAGAGGAAGACACTAAGAATAATAAGGGAGAACCCGAAGGACACCTTGAGCTCTTAGAGTACAGTACCCAGACACATCTGACTTAATGGCGATTATGGCAGGCAAAATGCATAAGGACGAATACCTGCTTTAATATATTCAGGAGGTACAAGAATGTTGGTGTCTTGAGACAAGAGAGCCATGGAATAAATCGGTGGGGTTATTCTACCACATATTAAGCCAAGGATCAGGTACACAACTGAATAAATCAGTGGGTGATGAAGGTGAAGCCATGGCCAGAGATTCAGTTGAGTATAGTAGAATATTGCTGACTAATTCAGGAGAACGTGAGAAAGAAGCGTGAGGAGAGAAAGTAGTAAGAATCAAAATTAGTGCAGAAGAAGATATCAAAGTATACAATAAAAGGGGCGATGTTGATGAGCGGAGACAGAGTGGTTACTCAGAATGTGCAGAATCAACAGCAGGTAGCATGGGGAGGTTTTGTGGGAAGAGGAGACTCCAATTATTGGCCATGAGGAAGGGGAGGAGTGTCCCGGGGAAGAGGATTCGGATACCCAATGCAGCATTGTGGAGACAGGTTTAACAGAGGACAGCAGAGAGTCATTGGGGCCCACCACAATGTTAAATGTGCAGTAAAATAGGTCACATATCATGACTATGCAGAAGCAGGGGTGCACTGCAAGAACATGGGGGGACAACATACCAGCCAGATGGGGGGTGTCCTCTTCAATTGATAGCTTGGTTGGTGCCAGGGAATGCTGGGCCCTTCAGTGCATTTTGGAGAGGGTTTCAGCAATCATCCAGTGGAATTGGGCCTCCAGCATGGTCAGGGTGTATGCATTAGCCTGGGTGCCTCTGGTGTGTTCGAAGCAGTTAGTGCCAGACTTGTGCAAGTAGTAAATGCTTTGGCTGCATTGCCCCTTGCTCTGTTGGACCGCACTATCAATGCATAGAAATCAGCAATTTCTTCTAGGAATGATTTGGTGGAAGGATTTCCGGTGGAGGATCTTCTTCTCGATACAGATTATTGAAGGGCATTTGTATTTATTGCCCTCCTTCATCTTCCAAATATTCCAGTCTTTGGGATGTTAATGTGGTATTGTCCATGTTTACGGAATGGCCCTCTAAATCTGATTTTGGTTATGCTTATGTTTTTGGTTTCTTTTAGGAGAGTATTGGGCTAATGCCAGCCCATTCTATTGTTCTTATTGTGTGCCTGTTGTGCATGCTTCCAGAGATGTGTTAGAAAGGCTTTGAATCTGCAAAGAGAAAAGATGAAGACAGACAAAACATCCCGACACAAGGGAAAGAAAAAAAGAAAGAAAGAAAGAAAAAAGAAAGAAAGAAAGAAAGAAAGAAAGAAAGAAAGAAAGAAAGAAAGAAAGAAAGAAAGAAAGAAGGAAAGAAAGAAAGAAAGAAAGACAGAAAGAAAGAAAGAAAGAAAGAGAAAGAAAGAAAGGAAGGTCAATTGTGGCTAATGAATGGATAAAGCCCAGTGTTTTGAAACACCAGACTAACCTTTATTTATAAAAAGAAAAGTACTGGTCTATATATCTTGCGCAATGTCATCAAATTTGTAAAAATAGAACATGACAGAACTGGTTTTGCATATATGTAGTGTCAACCAAATGCCCGGGGAAGAGAGCATCACTTTACGTATTGCATTTATAGAGGCCAAACCGTGCCGATTATGGGTGCTTTGAGGTTGGCATCATGGATGGAGACACAGACAACAGATTCAAAGTTTACCATCAATGTTTTATTAAAAATGTGTAAGGGTGGAGTAAGGCCTATCTTGCCCTAAGCTAAGGTGGGATTTCCCTGCCTAAAGATTCTAAGGAAAATCTGTATCAGAATGTTCAATTGAAAAGTCTGTCTGTGTCCAAAACCTATGCTTGCCCTCACAACTAATACAAAACAATGTGTAGGGATGACAACCATAAACTTAACAGTGATTCAAGAATAAAGTTCCGAGCTATTTCCAGCCCGGGTTTACTCATCAGCTTCTTTCCCCCAAAGTCAATAAGTTCATCACAATGTTCAATTTACCTTTGTTTGAAACTTGAAGAAACACAGTTCCAAACTTTTGCAAAGGTTAGGTTGCCCTTCCCCAAATTCAATAAAGTTCAGGGCGATATGTCATAGGGTTTTCTTCCCCAGTGCAATGGTCAAATATAACACAAAAAGAAGTATCTTGAAGCTTTGTCTGGTGATTGCTTTTCAACAAGCCTTTACAGTCAGGGATGCCTACCCCAAGTCTGATATTCACCATTTGTTGTTTTCCTTCTTTCACTGCAGCAAACTTTCTTGTCAACTTTTAGGGGTTCCCTGGTCCTGGCACAGTTTCAAACCACACAGTCCCCCCATTACAGGTCACTCAATCAGGAACCTAGCATTCGCTTTCAATAGTTCTGGATTCACCATATAGTAGTTGTGTGGTCTTGGCACAGTTTCAGATTGCACGGTCCACCCATTGCAGGTCATGCAACCAGCAACTTCCAGGCTTCCTTGAGAAGTTAAAAATTCAGCCAAACAGTTTCTCAAGTGCAGCTTCACAACTTTAAAATATGAGTAGTTTCTCAATTCTGGTTTCACTTTGTACTCATAGTTGTACATTCAACTCAGCTGTTCATTAGTTTTCAGTTTGTTGTTCATTCCATCACAAATGCAGCTTTTCTTATTTAATTTCATTCAATCATTCAATTTGTTATTCCATGAATTATTTTTGACATGTTTCATGAAAATAAATGCACCTTTATTTCTTTCTTCCAGTTCGGTTTTCAATAAAGTTAATTTTACTTGTTTCATTCAATTCAGCATTCATCAAAGGTTTACTCATTAAAGGTTGCTTTGCTTGCTTTTACGCAGTTCGGTATTCAATAAAGACAGCTTTGCATGTTCTATTCAGTTCAGTATTCAATAAAGGCAGCTTTGCATGTTTTACTCAGTTCGGTATTCAATAAAGACAGCCTTGCATGTTCTACTCAGTTCAGTATTCAATAAAGGCAGCTTTGCATGTTTTATTCAGTTCGGTATTCAATAAAGGCAACTTTGCATGTTTTACTCAGTTCAGAATTCCATAAAAGTATTTCATTCATTTAGGTATTTAGAACAATGCCACTTCATTGGTTTCCACTGACCGCTACTGCTTTCACAGGCTCCTGGAGTGCTCCAGTGAATAAAGTGTTCCCAATACTTAGCCAGACTCGGCTGTTCCTTCACACGACTTCTCCCTCCTTTCGGGAAAGCCTACTTGCTGGGCGCCTCACTCCGCTCACTCTGGCTCTCGTGCGCAGCTTCGCCTTTGCCTGCTGGCAGCTTCTGCTGCCCTCCTTCCTCTCTGTAGGATCTCGGTCCTGCAGGCCTCCCAGGGTCTCATTCGTAGTCTTGGCTTTTCGGTGTCTCTCGCTCCTGCATAGCACCTTCTGCTTCTTCTTTCGCAGCTCTCTCACCTTCAATGTCCCACTTTCTATCCACTTGTGGCTCGGTAATGGGCTTCAGGTGTATTCCATCAATTACTGTTGCCTGGCTCTCATTACCAGGACATGCCTGACCTTCATGCATCTACTTCATCCCAGTACCAAAGTGGTGTGACTAATTGGTGTTTATTACTCTCAGTTGCTTCTTCCTCGTCTCAGTACTTGAATAGGGAAAGGGTGTAACATTAATAACTCACAAGTGTTTCTACCTCATCTTGGTACTGTTAGGTATTCCATGAGGAAAATTAAGGGGATATACTTTATAATGACCTAAAAAGGTCAGAGGGTGGTTAGGTTGGTTATTTCAGTGATCAGACAAATGTTGTGTTTTATCCCAATGTACTTTATCCCTATTCTTTCTCCTTCTCTATTTAACCCGCTTGGAATGATAATATCTCCTATCCTTCTCTGAAGCAAGTGAACAAGGTGCGCAATATCCCATAACCAATTCTGGCATAGGGCTCCCTTTCTGAAAGGAAGAGGCGGAATACTGTGTCTCACCTAAGGGCATCCCATCTCCAATCCCCAAGGAGCCTCTATCCAGGTGATCCTCCCTCACTTGTCCGCCCCCAGAGTTAGGATCCAAAAGCGATGGCCTTTCACTGGCCACCTGCATAGAGGATCCAAGGGGAGTAGATTTGAAAATACCCTCAGGTTTCTCATAGTGCACACACAGGTGACTTTAGTGCATAGTGTGTGATGGGTGACTGCAATTTAAGTGGGGATGTTTGGGGAAATTGTAGTAATGGAGGAAGCAACAGCCCAGGGCTTGGGGGCAGTTATGTAAGTGGGTAGCAAAGAATGAAAAGATGGTCTTTTAGTTCTTTCCTGAATGTTTATTGTGAAGGCTGGACTTCATGTGGGATGGCAGAGTGCCATGAATGCCCAGCAAGGGCCTTTTTCTCATTACTTTCTTTGACGGTCATGTTGGTTAATATGGGAAGAACATTGGAGAAACAGGTTGTGCCCATTTGTCCTGCAATGTTCTGCTTTTCTCTTGATTAGTCAGGATTAGATATATGATGGTGAGCATTGAAAAGTATGCATAACGTCCTCCCTGGACTACTGTAATTCTTAGGTCAGCCTACCTATGTTCTCCATCATCTTCAAGACCTTCAAAACTCTGCACCCACGACTGGCGACCTCTACTCCTTGATGCTGTCACATTTCCCTGTTCTTTGTAAACTCCATTGGCTACCAGTGACCAAACGCATTGATTTTAAGGTGCTCTGTCTGGTTCGTCAGGCTTTTTATGGCCAGGGAGAGGAATACCTTGTGGTCAAATGTCAACCTTATACCACGAGTCGAGCCCTGCGGTCAGCTAATGCTTGTTTACTGACCATCCCTTCAGCCAGGTACCGCTGCATTGGCGGCTGCATTGGTGGCTGCTCTTTCTCAGTGGCAGCGGCAGTTCTTTTGAACTCCCTTCCAATGTCCCTCAGAGCTACCTGCCATTTCGTAAAGCTCTGAAAACATTTTTCTTCTAGATCATTTTCTTTCTCTGCCCTGAAAGGAGTGCTAAATTGACTTCGGGCGAACTTTGCACTTAATGAATACCATACCATACCATACCATACCATACCATAATAACTTGCTTTGCTTGGGGGCTGGAGCATCATAAATGCAGTAGAATTTGTGTTGACCTGTGTTTGAGCATTGAAGCAGACTCGGACTGGTTCATAGGGCAATAGGGAAATCCCTGAAGTGTAGGCCCACCATTCTGTGTGAGCCAATTTTATGGTCAATTGGGCTCAGTCTTTTGGCCAAACAATGCCAGTTTGATGAGTAAATTCAATGGGCAGCCGGTAGCTTCACAAATTGTACAGAGCAAATATTCTTTGGAATTAACAATTTGCAACTCATTTTACCAAAAAGCACCTCACTTGGTAATACTCAAACATTCTCTACTGAAAGAAACAAATTGCCATTTTCGAGTGTAGGCCACTTTTTCATTGGTGGCAGGGCTAATTTTATGCCCCTTTCCGACACTGCATGGAAGGTAGATTTGAGGTGGGGAATCAGGGAGGAAGTGATAAAGGCAGTGTTGCCCCTGTAAATGTTTGATAGGGGATTGAACTGTGGAGACAAATATGTTGTGGATAGAAAGGGTTTCACTATTTCAAGGGAGGATTATTATAATAATTTTTGTATTAGTAATATAATGTATTATTATTTTTATTATTATTATTATTATTATTGTATTTAGTGAGAGCGGACCTAGATTTGGGAAGCAATAGGGTGCTTTTCAAGTCATAGAGGGAAGTACACAGTGAGGGAAGCAGATTACAATGGATCAGTACAAGGAAGATAGGAGATCACAATGAGGGAGAGGACAGGCAATTTTACAGCAATTGAGCTATGCAAAACTGGGAGCAAACAGTGGGAATCAGATCACCCAGTCATAGTTTAGTTGGGTAGTGAAGAGGGTGGAGAGTTAGGTGTTGAGGAGGAGCAATTCCTTGAAGAGGAGGTTCTTGAGCTCCTTCTTGAATGTTGAATTGAGTGTGCGATCCTGGTGTTGACATGGAGAAGGTTCCAAAGTCAGATAGCTTTGAGAGAGAAAGCCTATCATCTCGTTCTTTCCTTCCTGCATATGTCCTTGCGTCTAGTGGATTGTGCACCTTTGAAGATTATGAGTTTTTCAGCAAGATAGCATGGGAACTTGAGGGCGACAGCCTTGTCGATGATGCAGCAGGATTTGAAGGTGATATATATTTGCAGCAGGAACCGTTGGTATTAGATGAGGGTCGGTGTGTTTGACCTTTGATGAGTCATGCTGCAGTCGGGACTATACTGGTAACAAGCAGCGAGCATGTTCTTCTTTATGTGCTCTTTGGCTGACCGATCTGAGTCTTTGTGGAAGGACAGGCTTGGCAGCAGAGAAGAGGATTGTGGAGAAGCCATCAGAGTCAAGCTTTGAGAGCCAGTCTTTCATTAGATTCTTGGAGTTGACTTTATGGATCAAGTTAAATTCAGTTTTTATTGGTTTTGATTGTAGCTGTACTATGCACCTTCTTATATGAATGATGCCCAGACAAGTTCTGATTCCTGATTGTTGTTGGTCAACAATAGTTTGAGACGTCTGTTATAAACCTAGTGGTTTATAGTGATATTCTGCCCATGCGATACTGTCTTCCGGTGTGTGATAATGCATGTTGCTCCTATATAATTTAGTTTTTTACATTTTAATATGCAATCTGTCATAGCTCAGAGATGGTAGGCGTCAAGAATACAGGTTTGTGGGCATCGCTAAGGCGCGTTTGTCAGTTTTCGTACCAGGCTCTGTTGGGAAATTTGCACTTAAGAATCTTTCCTCATTATGAGCTCTGTGTAGTATGTTATGTTATATTATGTGATATTTGTATACAGCCTAAATGCCATTGTCATGGCTTTGAATTGCTTTGGTTATGTGTGTTTTTGACAGATGCAAACAGTACTTTGCCCTGCAGGTAATGAAGACTTTACAAAATACTATACATGCACATTTGCAGGCAAAAGAGCATTTTTTGGCAGACTGATTAGTACGGTAGTGTTACATTTAGCAGCTTTAAGTATGTATTTATTTATTTTAATTAGTGTAACGCGCCACACACCCGTAAGTCTCAGGGCACTGTGTGATATGATATATCATTGACTATTTGGATGCTGGTGTGAGCCCGAATTAGGCATAGTTTCAGCCTACTAGTATGGGGATGCTCAATTACAAGGTGGAGCAAGCAACATTTATGTATCTGACTATCTATCCCTACAACAACTTAATGCAGCGTGGATGGGGGGGGTGTCTGCAATAATGTACACACACGTGCATATACCTTATATGAACATTTAGTAAATATGAAATGTTAAATGGTACAATACATTGCCAGACAGATGTTTGATGGTACAGTTGCAGGAAAACTATTTGTTAAGCATAGAAGCCATGAGAAATTGTGCAGTTTATCGCATGTATATTCTACAGCAGGGAACGGGTCTGCGGGGTGTGGAGTACAGGCCTTAGACCGGACATGGATGATAAATGGCACAGTCCATTGCAAATAGAGGACATTACATGTTACTATATATTTACATTAGCAGGAAAATAAAAACTTTTGGCCGACACGAATAGAACTGCAATAACACAGATATTAAATGTGTCTGGTGCGGGTCACTGCGTTATCTGCCATTTCTGCAAACTAGGGGTGTTGGTAGATCTGGAAAAGATCCGGGGCTACTCTAATTTTGGGACTGTTGGGACTGGGGGCTAGCTAGCCTTTTTGGTTGTAACCCCCGAGCTTCTATCCGGGGCTACAACCAAAAGATCCAGGGCTATAGCCCCCTCAACCCCCCCTAGCAACGCCTCTGCTGCAAACTTTTGACTGTTGGCACTAGGGCTGAACTTCGATTGGTCCTCTTGTTAACTTGAGTTGATCTAGCCTAAATTGAATGATGATCTGGTGTGTAGAACGATGCATGGGGTAACTACAAAGTATTTACTTGACAGCAGTTTTAAGAAAGATACACAAGCATTGCTAATTGTAGAATGTGGCTGAGAGATGGACTTGAGATGTGCTCAAGCAAACTCCTTGAAGGGTGCCCATCGACATGTCAACCAGAACCCTGTTCAACAGGCTCCGGCGTTTGCAAGTCTAGGAACCAAATGAACCCGCATCATGCCTTCATGGAACACATTTGCTGTGTGCGGCAGATCCAGCTGTTCTGTGCCCGACGATATGTTCGGTGCCACTTGTTGTGACATGGTTACTGCAAGCATGCTAAGGACCATGGGAAAAACCTGGGTGTAACCTTATCCCTTGCAAAAAACAAACTTTTTCTACTATTAAAACATGTATGCTTAATTACATCTCCATTAATCAATCAATATACATCCAAAAAACGTTATCCTTTTTAATAAAAAATGATGTTTTCAATAATGAGACAAAAATGGGGATGATGTCCAATGCATTTCGGACTTAATCAAAGTCCTTCATCATGGATTCGCCTCCTAAGCACTCATCTAAAACAGGTGGAGGTTGTAGCTCCCAACAAAGTTCGTGCATCAATAACTCATCTCCAATTGAAACAATGACGTGGATTGTGTAGCCAAACGCTGAAGAAAACTCCAACGTGATGTATCAAACGAGCTCTCACGTGATATGGTTACTGCCCTTGGCAAAGGTGACACCCCACAACCAGATGTATCGGATGTACACCCGGAGAGAAGGCTCTGAAACAAGTGGCAAAGGAATGGGGTGCCCATGAGTAGTGAGGGAGCAGGCACAAAGGTTGCTGGAGCTGGTAGAGGCACTACCACCATCGCAAGGTCCTTAAAATGATGATCTCGCAGGTGCGACATCAAGATGTGTTTGGAATTCTGTGAGAAGGACTCGCGCTGAGGAGCTCTGGTTGAAGCGATGGGTTGCATTGGCAAAACTGGTGATATCAGAGTTGTCGGAGGGTGCGAAGAGTGCGAAGAGGAGGACTCCAGCTGCCAAGAGAACACGCGTGCGAAGAGTGCGAAGAGGAGGACTCCAGCTGCCAAGACAACCCGCGTGGAAGGGAAACCCAGGACCGTGGGATTCAGGTTGCGAAAGTCCAAACCTTAACAGAGACCGATCCAGACAGAGCATGTTGCTGAGGTCTGGCAGATCAGAAGGCGCCAACCAGGCTGTCAAAACGAGCTCATCCCCCTCAGCCAGGGCAGCTGGTGTGGAAGAAAAAAAGTCATGGAATTAGATCCAAATTTACTGCATACAGCTTTTCAGAGCAATGGGTTGATATTCATAAAAAGAGGCAGTCATGCAGGTGCAGCGTGCTTTCTGCATATAGAAAAGTTTGGCAGTTAATGTTGAATTTGCCAGACTTTCTCTGAGGCAATACAGGGCTTTGGATCTTAACACCGTTGAAAAGTGTGCGTGCTGCGAAAAGGTTGCTAGTTACGAACTAATGTGGGCAGCCTTGTCCTGTACTACATTTGATCGACATAGGGCCCAACGCGAATGCGTCACTGTCAAAGAGAAGGAGCTTGTAGATTTCATGACAGTCCTCTGGGTTAGTTCAGCGCAAGCGTACGTGCTGATTCAGAAAGGTCAGCTATGACTGGCTGATTCATTTCACACCTGCGCGCCACACGCACTCACAGCGCTCATCAAAATGAATGATTTCCGTGTGTCAACCCTCCATCTTTTCTAGATGCAAGTGTAGCATGCTTGTCCGTTAGCAATTTGTCTAGCGCACGCCATATTACTTTTTACCTTCGCCGACAGATTCCTGTACGCCAGATGGTTTCGTCGCTGTCTGGGAAATCCGGGATCGTCTCTGGCTTGGCTCATGCAGGGCCCTTGTAGAATAATTCATTACGTCACCATTTCTTGACCCACTATGTCTGCATGCAGTCTGTATTTTTTCCTGAATTGCATACTAGTGTTACTTCATTGGAGCGCCTCTTGTCAGCTGGTATTAGGTTGCACTGTTTGATGGGGACAGCTGGGTTCCTAATCATCGTTTATTAACGAGGATGAATCTCGCTGGCATTTTATTATTTTCAGTAATTCCCTCACGTGGGCAAGAAACAAATTATGTGGCCGATTCCCAAACGGAGATGATCTAACACGCACGGGTAAAAATTAAGGGGTCGATTCATGGAACCAACGTGCGCCGAAGAAAGTAGCGCAAGCAGGCGAAGCGTGAAAAAACAGGCGCACGCGCACGCGTGTGATTCATGGAAGTCCCTGCGCATGTTTTCCTCGGGATGTGCGCCAAACCCGTGCATGGCGCACACGTCACTGAAACATCCCGAACGACGTGCGCGACGCGCACAGTGAAAGCGCACAACCTCGGCGCACACACCAAAAAGGGGGCGGAACACGGGGCGTAACGCGCGCATGGGGAACAATGTGCGAAAATAAGGGCGTAACTGGGATGTACTGCTGGGAAGCAGACGGAACGCCCACACGCACGCGAACCACACGTATTCATGGAATCGAATAGGGCAAAGCCGCGCACGGCCAAAGACACGCACAGGCCTAAACACGTCCGCCACACGAAGGCAGGCGGTAGCGTCCCTGCGCATCACAAAAGCGCCAATATACAGCAATGATGAAAGTCCCATACTGCTATTGTGCCTGTGCGAGCGGGCTATGTGTATTTCAGGGGTTCGCGTGAAGTTTTTCACGCGATCGGGCCTGGGGGCGCGGGCTACGTGTATTTCAGGGTTTCGCGTGAAGTTTTTCACGCGATCGGGCCTGGGGGAGCGGGCTACGTGTATTTCAGGGGTTCGCGTGAAGTTTTTCACGCGATCGGCCTGGGGGAGTGAGCTACGTGTATTTCAGGGGTTCGTGTGAAGTTTTTCACGCGATCGGGCCTGGGAGCGCGGGCTACGTGTATTTCAGGGGTTCGCGGGAAATTTCACACGCGATCGGCCTGGGGGAGCGGGCTACCACTCACCGTCTGCCTTGCGTGTAGAAGAACGCGTAGCCACCACCCGCTGTGAAGTAATAGCGTGTGAACCCCAACGGCTGAAAACACACGCACCGCACCCCACGAAAAGCACGTACAGAGCAATGTAAAGGCACGTGGGATCTACAAGCCCTGCCAGGGAAACGCCTGTGCGCGAAACGTCACAGACGCGCTTACGCGCTAAGGGCCTTTGGTCCAATGAAATCGCGTATGCGTGCTGACGCGCTTATGCGCTAAGGGCCTTTGGTCCAATGAAATCGCGTATGCGTGCTGACGCGCTTACGCGCTAAGGGCCTTTCCTCGAAGTACATGCAGACGTGCAAGATTTTCACGTGCCAATTCACTCCATATCAAGCTGGCCACGCGTAAGCACACGGAAGACCACGCTCCTGACCAAAAGGCCGAATTACTGCCCCC
This sequence comes from Ambystoma mexicanum, assembly GCF_040938575.1. Lineage (NCBI taxonomy): Eukaryota > Metazoa > Chordata > Amphibia > Caudata > Ambystomatidae > Ambystoma > Ambystoma mexicanum. The sequence goes on along the minus strand of NC_090929.1, from coordinate 959,633,102 downwards.
CAGACACCCGAGCAGCCTCCCACGAGCCATCTGCTGCTGCCTGCCTGCCTGCCTGCTGCCACCGTGCCCTGCCATTTGGTGCCTGCACATCAGCCATCTGCAGGGGTCTATTTGCTGTGTCCACCCCTGCTGGAACAGAAGACTCCCGACTGGGATACCATCGCTCCACAGCCCAGCCCCAGGACCCAGTTGCCCACCCACTCCTGCCTCTGGGGTTGCCATGTCGGGCACTGCAACATCTGGCACCACTGGCAACCCCTGGCCAGAGAGGCAAAGGGGCACCAGCTTCACTGCCACCAAAGTTGGTGTCCTGGTGGAGCAAGTCCTGGGGCAGTATGATGCTCTCTTCGGAAGTAAGCGCGCCAACAAGGAATGACGGACTCGGATCTGGACGGACATTGTGACTGCCATCAACGCGGAGGGGGTGGCAGTCCGCGACTACCAACATGTCAAGAAGCGCTGGGATGACTGCAGGTCCAGGAGCCTCTTGAAGGCCCGGTGCCTCGTGGAGGGGGGCCGGGGTCGCATGAGTACCATCCAGATGAGGGTCCTGGAACGCGTAGGCCCAGCGCTCCATGCCCAGATCCTTGAGAGGCAGACCCGTCTGGAGTTGAGCGGTAAGTGGCCAAGCATTGCTGTGTGAGACAGGGCATATCGCAGTGTGCTGGTTGTCTGATACTTGCCTGTATGTGTGTCATAGGCCATCTATGCATGTGTGTGTGCAGGGACGTCATGCATGTGAGACCAGTAATGTGTGAGCCACACGGTTGGTGCATGTGTTCAAATGCAACATGGGGTGCCCTATGCGGAATGGCCACATGATAGCATGCCAGTCTCTGTTCCTGCAAAAACAAAGAGGTGATGGCTGGAAGGTTTAGACTTAATCCTAACCACTGGCAATGCTCTGGGCAACCCTCCAGACCACCGTTCTTCGCCTGCCAAGCCATTACAGAAGGGAAAGACCATATGCAAATCAGGCTTGGCCCCACCCCAAGAGGGGCAGTCCAGCCCGAACTGCTAGGCCACATCCCTTCTGCACGAGACCACAAGCATCCCCAAACATGTTTCGCCCTTGTTGGGGCTCATCAGTGAGGAGTAGCCTGGGTCTCTAGGCCCAGCAGGCACGGGACCCACGTCTGGGCATACCCGTCCCACTCGGGGTGACATAGCAAAAACAAAGAGGTGATGGCTGGAAGGTTTAGACTTAATCCTAACCACTGGCAATGCTCTGGGCAACCCTCCAGACCACCGTTCTTCACCTGCCAAGCCATTACAGAAGGGAAAGACCATATGCAAATCAGGCTTGGCCCCACCCCAAGAGGGGCAGTCCAGCCCGAACTGCTAGGCCACATCCCTTCTGCACGAGACCTCAAGCATCCCCAAACATGTTTCGCCCTTGTTGGGGCTCATCAGTGAGGAGTAGCCTGGGTCTCTAGGCCCAGCAGGCACGGGACCCACGTCTGGGCATACCCGTCCCTCTCGGGGTGACATAGCAAAAACAAAGAGGTGATGGCTGGAAGGTTTAGACTTAATCCTAACCACTGGCAATGCTCTGGGCAACCCTCCAGACCACCGTTCTTCGCCTGCCAAGCCATTACAGAAGGGAAAGACCATAAGCAAATCAGGCTTGGCCCCACCCCAAGAGGGGCAGTCCAGCCCGAACTGCTAGGCCACATCCCTTCTGCACGAGACCACAAGCATCCCCAAACATGTTTCGCCCTTGTTGGGGCTCATCAGTGAGGAGTAGCCTGGGTCTCTAGGCCCAGCAGGCACGGGACCCACGTCTGGGCATACCCGTCCCACTCGGGGTGACATAGCAAAAACAAAGAGGTGATGGCTGGAAGGTTTAGACTTAATCCTAACCACTGGCAATGCTCTGGGCAACCCTCCAGACCACCGTTCTTCGCCTGCCAAGCCATTACAGAAGGGAAAGACCATATGCAAATCAGGCTTGGCCCCACCCCAAGAGGGGCAGTCCAGCCCGAACTGCTAGGCCACATCCCTTCTGCACGAGACCACAAGCATCCCCAAACATGTTTCGCCCTTGTTGGGGCTCATCAGTGAGGAGTAGCCTGGGTCTCTAGGCCCAGCAGGGACGGGACCCACGTCTGGGCATACCCGTCCCTGGACATGGGTGGGGGTGAGGGATGGGTGTTGATGCCATGTACATGTATGCTGTCCATGTCTGTGTGTCTGACCTGCGTGTCTGTGACTTGTGAATGCCAGGGATGCATAACACATGTCTGTCGCAATGTTCAGGTTCACTGATGCAGCCTAGTCATCCTTGTATCCACTGTGTCTGTGGTGTACGAGGCCAGATGGATGAAACTAGGGTGAAGTGTGTGCATGTGATAGGCATGGCCCATGAGTTCCAAAACAACATTGTATGTTTCAAGAATCCCTTGGACATGTATGCTAATGTCCATAGCATGCGCCATGCCTGTTACTGCATGTGTTCTACCTGCACTGACCCATGTGTTGTGGAGGGACATGATGGAAGTGATCTTTGACAGTGCCACTCATCTGCTATTGCTTCCTGTCTAGGGGACCATTGTACAGTACCCTGATGCTTGTGTTCTATGTCTCCCTCTACACAGCGCCAAGTGAAGAAGAGGGCGGAGATGGCGCTGTGGAGCAAAGCGGCGGGGATGCCCCCACGGCTGCAGCGGAAGGGGTGGGTGAGCCCCCACAGGGGCTTGCAACTCCGGAAGACGGTGTGGAGCCATCCAGGTTGGTGGTTTCCACAGAGGAGGAGGAGGCCGCTACTGAGGCGCACATGGGGCCTGGTGGGGGCATCCCTGCTGGTGCAAGTGTTGCAGTCCAGGGGCAGGGGCAGGAGGCAGCACAGGTCGCCTTGGAGGGGCCTGTGCATGTCACTGTCCCTGATACTGTGACTGCACCACCATGCACCAGCAGGGATGCCCCATCCCAGGCCCGTCCGCAGGTAGGGGGGATGTCCATGTCATCTGACTCCCCTCCACCTGCGGACGAGGGGACCCCTGGCCGTATGGAGAAGGTCCTGATTGGTGTCGCGTTGCGCACAGGTGCAATTCGTGATGAGGTGCGTGCTTCCCGGGAGGAGCATGCACGTCATTACGGAGAGCACCGTGCCGACGTGGCCCAGTTGGGATCGGCCATGGTTGGGGGTTTCCTACATGTGTCGGCCAATCTGGCGACCCTCTCCTCCTCTGTGGATACTATGCACCAGTCGTTCTCCATGCCGTCTTCCGGCCCAGATGCCACCAGGGCCCCCTGTGGACCTGCCCCGACCAATGCAGCCAACTCGGTGGGGATCCCATCCCTGCCACAGTCGGGAGTCAGAGGTCCAGCAGGGGTGGACACACCAGCAACTGGACCCCAGCAGATGGAGAATGTGACGGCATCATCTGGCAGGGCACGTGCACGACGGCGTCGGTGGATTCCATCAGCCTGGATGCTGTAGTGCTGGCACAGGCAGTTGCGTCGGAGGCAGCGGCAGGCTCGACGTGGGAGGCATCATGGCTCGGGGCCATCAACATCAGGGGTGCAGGTATCGGCCGGAGGGCAGGAGAACCCTGGAATGAGAGTGGCTTCCGTGTGGGAGCGGTTGGGCCAGCAGATAGGTGCAGAGCGGCAGCGGGCAGAGGAGGAACGGTTCACAATGGTTAGGGCGGAGAACTCTATGCGGAGGGCGCTGAGGCGGGCTGAGTGCCTCGAGGGTCTTCGCAGGGAGTTGAAGCTGGACAGTGCTTTATCCCTGCGAGACCTCGGGGCCAGGGAACATGCCCGCCTCCAAGCCATTGAACAGGAGTTTGATGATGCCCTGGCCCATGACAACATCCAGTGAGCCTTTGGACTAGTCCGCTGCCCTTGTAAATAGTTATGTAGTTAGTGTTAGGTTTCCTTTGCTTTTTTCTTGATTTTGGACCTTTTGGACAATGGCCAACATTTTTGTATATAGTTTTTTTATTACGTAGTATTTTTAGATAGGTTTAATTTCTTCAGTTGGGATCATGGACCCTGGATTGTTTATCTGTATGTAGTTGACTGTTGGATTATGTTTTTTTTTTTTTGATTTACCCATGGAGCAATGGTTTTTGGTTTTGTTTTTCCCTTGGATGTACTTTTTTGAACTGTGACTTTGGACACCTTTCCTTTGGATTATGATTTGTGGTTTTTCATTATTTTACGGACATGGTGCTTTTTTGATTTTATTTCCCATTGTCGTTTGTTTATTTATAATGCCATTTATGTTGCTTTTAATACATTTTTTTCATCAAACTTCAATGTGTAGTATCATATCAATGGTTTCATGCATGTCATGATATGGGTTTTGACATTCACTTACACCCATTGTGTGTATGTGAGGGACATGTGTTCATTTGCATTCTTGCCATTGGGGTTGTATCATGTAATTGGCAATTCTGAGTGGGTGGATGCAATACTTGGGTGGGTGTTTGGCATGTGGAGGCTGACCATAAGGGCCAGGGATCTAGATTGTGATGACATGTTGGCTGGGGGACATGAGTTGGGGGCCTGGTGGAGGGTGCCCTGCACTGCTGGGGGTAGGGGGTGCAGGGGGACATGAGTTGGGGGCCTGGTGGAGGGTGCCCCACAGTGCTGGGGGTGGGGGTGCAGGGGGACATGAGTTGGGGGCCTGGTGGAGGGTGCCCCACAGTGCTGGGGCGTGGGAGTGCAGGGGGACATGAGTTGGACATGAGTGGGGGCCTGCTGGCAGGTGCCCCACAGTTCTGGGGGGTGCGGGTGCAGGGGGACATGTGTTGGGGGCCTGGTGGAGGGTGCCCCAAAGTGCTGGGGGGTGGGGGTGCAGGGGACATGAGTTGGACATGAGTGGGGGCCTGCTGGCAGGTGCCCCACAGTGCTGGGGGGTGGGAGTGCAGGGGGACATGAGTGGGACATGAGTGGGGGCCTGGTGGCAGGTGCCCCACAGTGCTGGGGGGTGTGGGTGCAGGGGGACATGAGTTGGGGGCCTGGTGGAGGGTGCCCCACAGTGCTGGGGGCTGGGGGTGCTGGGGGACATGAGTGGGGGTGCAGGGTAGTTCCCCGTGGTGTGGGCTGCCTGCAGGGGCCGTGGAGGTTGTGGAGCGAACACCTGGGAGGACCCACACAGCCAATTCACGTGTAGTACTCCACGGAACCCCTGAAATACACGTACCCTGCTGATATCACGTGTGTAACTTTCCGCGAACCCCGAAATACACGTACCCAGGACATTCGCGTGTGGAACTTCCAGCGCTCCCCTGGAATACACGTACCCAGCTGAAATTGCGTGTGAAACTTCCCGCGCACCCCTGAAATACACGTACCCTGCTGAATTTGCGTGTGAAACTTCCCGCGCACCCCACTAATACACGTACCATGCTCGCACAGGGCCAATCGTGTGTGAAACTTCCCGTGCACCCCAGTAATACACGTACCCTGCTGAATTCACATGTGTAACTTTCCGCGCACCCCGAAATACATGTACCCAGGACATTCGCGTGTGGAACTTCCAGCGCAACCCTGGAATACACGTACCCAGCTGAAATAACGTGAGGAACTTCCCACGCACCCCAGTGATACACGTACCCCGCTTGCCGTGCTGGTACAGGGTTAGCGCAGCCCTTTGCGCTGGATTGGGGATTTTGATGGCTTTTCCCTGCGCAAGAGGCGTTCTTGGGGGCGTTCTTACTTGCATTTTAGCATCAAAGTGTGTGCACCCAAAACTGAGCTGGACGCCGCACCTACATATCTTCCACAAGAGGGGTGAAGGGGTGGTGTGGTAGTCCGCTATAGCAATGTGCGCCAGATTCTCAGATGAACAGGTTGCCATAGCGGGCCCCCATTTGCAACAGTAACCTCTCAGATGGACAGGCTTGCACAGCGCGCACCCATTTGCAACAGTAATGAGCGTAGGGCCCTTTAGTAACGTGCATGCAATGGATGGGTTCACAGAATAACTCTTAGCGGTGTCAGCCCCCACTGGTACCCCCTCCTCTATTTCCAGGGTTGGGGTCAGGCCCTAGACCATATCCTTATTACCCAAATAATAGACCGACAATAGTTATATATTTGGAAACAAAAGGTCACATTTTATTGGAGCATAACAATAAAGGAGGCAGTCCCAGCCCTAAACACATCATGGTTCACGACCATACCCTTCTAAAGGTGGCCCAAAAGTAGCGCAATGTTATAGTTCTGAATGTCCACGGTGTCCCTTTACCGCCCATGGCTTTCACAAGGCACCGGACATACGCTCCAGATTGTACTGTATGTAGTACTTCTTCCTTATACTTCTATGGTGGCCCCCCCAAGCAGGGCAATGCAAAGTTCTGAATGTTCACGCTGTCCGCTTGCCGCATACAGCTTTAGCAAGGCAGCAGACATACGCTCTAGATTGTCTTACATGTAGTACTTCATCCTCAGGACCCTGAATGTTGCTGGTGAGGAATCTCAACTGTCCCTAAGGGACTCAATGGCCATCATCCGAATTTGGCCCGAGTGCGGCCATCGGGAAACTGCCCACAGTTGAAACTGCTGCGTAACACTCCTCCCCGGCTAGGACTACCCCGAACTCCCTTAGGACTGGGACTTCCCCCTTTATTGGCTGACACCGCTAAGGGGATGTCCAAGCCTCCAAAGGGAGCGCTTGAGGGACAGCCCGCATAGCGAGATGCCCCTCTGGCTACCCTCTCCCCTCTGCAGGCATTCCCCACCTTTCCTCCTGGAGGAAGGGGCGTGCCCAGGACTGGAATATCCGGCGCGCCGTGGGGATGGTTTATAAGGCGTCGGGACTGGAGCCCAGTCTCTTTCCAGTCCCCCCTGCTTGAAGTCCCAAACACCCTCACCATCATGTCTAATTTAGAACAGGTAAAGACCCTGCGGGTCAGAGTAGGAAGTGTTACTTTGTCAAGGCTATCAACCAAAGTAAAAGAGGGGTACAGCCATTTCATTTGCGTGTAATGGATCTCAAGGCTGTAGGTGAATGAGAACTGTTGAAGAGGGGGGACTGGAAAGAGACTGGGTTCCAGGCCCCCTCCATATAAACCATCCCAGGGTGCGCCAGATATTCCAGTCCTGGGGACGCCTCTTCCTCCAGGTGGAAAGGCGGGAAATGCCTGCAGAGGGGAGGGGGTGGACAGAGGGGTCCCTATAGAATCCCCTTCAGGGGCTTGGACATCCCCTGAGTCCAAATAATGGAACCAACTCAGGAAGATGGCAAAGTACTGTTTTATTATCAATTATCTGAAACAGGGAGTTGCAATGGACGTTCGCTCAATTTCTCTCAGCAATCTTTTCACAAAACATAGACTTTATACTAAAAATACATCAGCGGTGATGTCATACCATGTGGCAAATAATGAAAAACATAATAAGATTGTGATAGACTTTAGGGGAACATCCAAGTATACATTACATAGGACCTGGGATGGTGATTGGCTACCCACTGTCAGGTGGACAATATATGCCTACGCCTAAAACATTTCATCTTCAAAACCATTAAGTACACGTTTTTCAGTTGGTCTTCAAACTATAAGGTCCTTTGTTATACGGACCTCTAGAATTGGTTGGCATGCTTGTGCCATGTCTGGAACATTCGGTTCACTTGGCAGCATGTAAGCCCAGACCCAGGTGCAAGGATGTGGTTACACCCAGAAATCACCTTGTACCAAGCTTTCATTTCTCCCTGATCTCCCTCAGAAACAAGGCTAACTGGCTGAGCAACCTGTTCCCTTCACCTCCTCTCACTGTCTCTGACAATGCACCAACTCTCTAGAACATCATCTTGTCTCCCAGAGTGCTTGTATCTTTCTGCATCCATTTATAATGCATCATTAAGCTCAGTCATTGAATAAGGTTTTTTATTGATTTGACCATTTCCTTCCTTAACTCTGGGTGCCTTGATTGGTGAAGTCTTCTCACATTCCCTTCATGTGTTTCCTTTTGCTATTGCTTCAATCTCATGCATTGTGGACCTACATTGTTGCTGAGTTAATTAACTGAGTTTTATGTTTGTGGGCTGAGGGATTAAATGTGAAAGCCACCATCTTATGCTCTGTCACGATGGGCAAGCATCCAATCCTCTTCACTGCTGATTAATGCTCTCTGTTGCTATTTCTGGTAAACATGTGATATGTGTGCCACCCATGCTCTCTGCCATTCTAGCCAGGGACCACTTCTCTGTCTCTCCCTATCCATGATCATTCCTTGAACTTTACAGTCGCGCTGACATATGGTGATCATTTCTCTACCCGAGCAGGCTTGTTCGCTGTGTGCTGTAATGTACTCACTGCATTCGCAGCACCTTCTGTGAAATCATCATCTTACTGTTGTTATACTTTTCTTTGATCGCTGCCACATTGCAATGCAATGCACTAGCAGGAAACATAATAGCTGCCCCTATTTTAAGGTGCTTTTGGGTTGCCTGCATGGTGAGGTAGGGATAGCTCCATCTGTTGCATCACTGAGAAGGTGGCTCTGCCTGACCCCCAGAATCTCACTGTTCTTCCCTATGCTTGCCTGAATGCCTTTGTCTCACAGGAATTTTTATTGGTCAGTTAACGTTGATCATGTCTCCTTACACCTTAACCTCCATTTACATACCAGCATCTGTATTTTACAGATATCTACTTCACGAGTCAGGGGCAGTGTGCCATTATATGTACATCAAAGTAGCTGCCCGATCAACCTTATTACACTTATGAGTGGAATGACCAATACGCTAGTTGCCTCTCGTGTATGGTCGCAAAACTCTCTCATCAGCCTACATAGATATCACCATATGTATGAGTTGTTACGGACTGTAAGAGATAGAAGTGGTGCGAATTTCAGCTAGGCCAAGAATGTAATCAACAACTCAGACTCCTGCAGAAAGTGGATGTCAGTGCGCAATTACTGCTGGTGGGTACTTCAGCATGGGAATATACCTTAGCAATGATGTGAGACAATGATGAGAATGCATACAAACCAAAGAAAGGATACCTTGTATTGGTTACATAGCATTACATAGCATAGGCATAGTGTAGATTTAGTAAATTGATTAACACATTAACACTAACCACTAACACACTAACCCCTAATGTACTAATATAATTAGTAATTAGTATGGGACAGCTTAGTCCATAGCACATGGTGCAAACCACAGGTGGAAATTGGGGCTGCAAACACAGACTCTGTAATGTTGCTTAGAAATAAAATGCCGGGATTAAAACTGTTTTCTTTATCACAGGAAACTGGAATAAAAGTGTTTCAACTAGCCCTCCGGGGATTCACCGAGCTGAACCCTGTACAAAGGTAATAGCCAGGAGCATGTTTTAGCTTCTGGAAAAAACAACAGCGAGTGCACTCCAGGCATAAGGTCGACTGATGGATGGCATCACAACGGGGGCTGCAGTATGGTATGTTTTCTGTAGGGGGCCATAAGGAAGGAGGGAAGCAGAAATGGACTTAAAAAGGCTGGGAAGGAAAAGCCAGGGATTTATCTTGTTTGGTCAAGAGGACGGAAGCAAGAGTAGTGGAAGAAAAGAAACGGTCAGAGAGCTTGTGGTGCGGTGCTGAGCCGAGCTGTCTGTGTGCTCTGCTGGAAGAAGAAGGGAGAGTTGCAGTGCTGCAGAGCTTCACAGGGCAGAGGGAGAGGAGAGAGGGAGAGAGCCTGCATGCTTCAAAAAGGGAATAATGCCAGTAGGCAGAGGCAGAGCTCATCTAAAACTTTGCTAATCATAAAGTGACAAATGAAGAGACATTTCTACACCTCTTTAGGTCATCTTACACTCATTAGCAAAAAGTCAAATTAGGCATCAGGAAAACCACTTTGTTCTTCATCCGCTGGAGAGAAAGTGCATGTTTCTATGCGATTCTAGCTGTTTGCAAAAAGAAGAGAGTAACAGCGTTCTCAAAGCTGAAAGAGCAACATTTATATCTCAAGGTTGATGTTAAAAGAAAAGTGTGTACTCTGCCAAGTTTAGAAAATTAGATACCTGTATGGCTGCTCGTGGAGGAGAGTCTTTTGCTATGGAAAGAGAAGCAAGGAACAGGTTTTGAAATTGCTGTAGACATAAATGCATTGCATCATTACAGACAGATTGTGAAAGCAGGAAGTGCAAATATGCGGGAATATATTTCTTTCTTCTCAGTTTGCTTTCAATGTTACATGCAGGGATGTATTTGTATTTGTATTTATTTATTTGTATAGCGCAAACCAGGCCCAAGCAGTGGTTACATAACAGTAGGTACATAGCAGTGGGACATTACAAGTAGCATTTAAATTAAGCAATAGTTACATATCAGTATGACATTGCACAGAACATTAAATAAAGCAGTGGAATACACTCACAAAAACAGGTTAGGCGAGCAATACCACGTAGTCAGGTTTTCAGAGTGTCGATTAGCCGGATAAGGTGATTAGCCGGCTAGTGTTCATTTCACCAAAATGCCAGGGGGAGCGGAAGTGGCATCACACGACCCTTGACCCCCTGATGACATCGCAGGAAGTGATGTAATTTGACTCCACCCCGAAGTGATATCGAGGAAAGCGATGGAACACAACCTTTCACCCATTGACAAAACAGGAAGTGACATCACATAGCATTGTACACTACGAAAAATATGGTTACAATGTCACTATAATGTGATGTACATTTCATGCAAGAATGGATCGCCATATGTAGCGTTAAGACCAGTGTGTATAGGCCCATATTATCAAATTACTGTGAATGCAAGCAGACGTCCATGACCAAATGATAATGATGTGTTATTATATAGCACTTATGCTTAAGCGCTTTATATAGAAAAAATATACACCCGATATCATCCAACCTGTGTTTTACTCATTTATACTCATTTATCAACCTCAGAAGGATGAAAGGCTGAGTTGAGGCATTTAAGAACAGACTAAATCAGGGACTCACCCCCTGAAGTGTGCCTGAAATAAACCTTTAATGGGTCAGCAATTATTGTATAGAATTCCAGAAAGACACATTATTTGTTTTCCTATTCTTTCTTATTTAGGGTCAGTGCTGAAAGTGTTAGACTTGTGGCACTCCTGTTCTTATTTTTCTTATTTTTTTGTTTAAAGGGCCTGTACATAAAAGCCAGCCACTCCAGGAGCTTGCATTACAAAAAACGAAAAAAAAAGGTTGCAAGGGAGACCTCAGAGGTCGCAAGGGAGACCCCTAAATGACGTCCCTTGTTACATGTACCCAATGATAAAACATTGTGTTGTTTGCTCTGTGTTTTTATTATGATCTGCAGACTATCTATAAAGTGTTTTACAGAATATCAAATACTGCTCATGGATGTTTTTTTGTGTGGTATGTTTATTATTTAAGGTGTAAAGGCAGTGTTCGGTACAGCTATAACTGCAAAAGCAGGATAAAATTATAGTACCCTGCATAATACCAAGCCCGGTGATGTCCTTAGTCAGTGCCCTGAATAAGGATCTCCACACTAGAAATCAGAGAAACACATAAGAGAGTGTATGAGATTGTAGAGGCTTGGAGATACAAATATCCGGCAATTGTGAGTTGAATACAGTGTCTTTTTTTTTTATAAAGGGGCCATTTCCGTTCAACAGGGGATCCCAGTGAGGATCTTAGAGAGGGGAGTCTTCATGGCAAGGTATTTTCAGAGTCTTACCATGTGACTCAATCTCCATCATGATCTGAAAACTTATTTGGATAACAGACAGTTTTGTCTCTGAAGATCTCCTAGGACATTCCAAAGAAACATCTTTCTGTCCCTCTGTGATGAAATCTGGGGAGACATGAAACATTACATGGTTTATGTAGTTATCCACACATTTTGTTATGGCTCCAGATAATATTTCTGGATTTGATCTTGGCCTAAGCTTCTGGGGCGCCCTCTCGGTGGTCAGGTGCAAGTCAGTTTGTGCAGCATTTTGGTAGCATTTCCTTCGAATAGTCAATCATCCTGCAATTATCTTCTCCCTCGGTCCATCCAAAGATGTACATATTGTCCCTTTTTTTATCTTCCTACCAAATATTCTGCCTTGTCCATCTTGTTCTTGTTGCTCTTTGCCATCTTCTTTGTGATATTGATCAATGATACAATTTGTTTTGACAGTGTACCTTGAATAAGGTATTTATTTATTTTGACACTTGTAAAGCGCACCTATCCCCGTGGCATCCAATAACCAAGGTGGGAATTGGACGTTTAGTCAAAAGACATTTAAAGTCTTGGACTGTTTGTTAGGTTCTCTTGTGTGCTTTGTGGGGGGAATCCCATGCATACACCAAACCCCTCCCCATTAGTTATCCAGGTATTGTGACATAGTCTGTATACATGTGGGGCATTATAAAGAACAGAATAAATCAATAAGACAGCAATGTCCTCCTTCTTTCGGACTCTCTCTGCCTCAGTCCAGTGTTCAGGAAGCCAACACTGGTTACGTAATCACATGTCCAATATGTCTAGAATCCCAAAAGGTATAGGTGAAGAGATGCCCACATCACCACCTGCACAGTGCCCACTGCTCAGTTTTGTGGAACTTCGGCAAGCCCAGCTCAAGTCTATGTGCCACCAATTCTCTGGTTGTGATGTTTTTTTCAGGAAGGTCACAGTACGGCCACAGTGGGTCCTCCACCAGCATATGATGGTCCTCTGCCATAGTGCCTTGTATTGAGAACATATCAGCATGGAAACCCTTTCCACAGCATGCAGACATGGAGCATGGTCACATAGCAGTCCACTTTTAATACCTGTCACTTTCAGTCTTTCTTCTCTTCGGACATATCACCTGCTCATAGAGCACTAGCAGCCACCCTAATTTATCCTCTGGCTTTAGGTCATGATGAAGTAGGGTTCCAATGCACTGGAATCCTGTGCCAGACCGCACCATGATTTAGATGGGACTAATGCTTCCCCCAACATCCACAAAGTGCACCATTGCTTCACCCCAACCTCCTAGGCAAGGAATATTACTAAATGTTGACGCAGTGCATAGTGGCAGAAGGATAATGAGAGACAGAGTTCTGACTCAAGCATCTTGTAACTGCTAAACCCAGCACGTGACCCGCTATAACTGTTTTTAAGCAGAATTAGTCAACAGATAATATTATTCAAAGTATTTTATGATTAGTTTAAAGGTGATATCCATAAATACCTGCTCTATGATTCGTGTATTGCCCCTATTCAATGCATCTAATTTCTGATAATTCTATATTATTACTTCTTGGAAGATGCTCCACATACGTCATCAATTTCTATTGCCTCTTAAGTGTCAATTAGCATTATCACTCTGCAGAGGGTTGCCAACCAATCAGGAGTCTCGGAATGTGATCTGTACTGTATGGCACACACCCATGCTCTGAGCTGCTTGGCAGCCATCTCCCTCTTGCCTGCTCCTCCTCCCACCACTTCTCCTAGCACCTTTGCAGTTGGTACACTAAACACAACCTGTGCTTTATTCCCAATAGGGAAGTAATCTCCTTAAAAAGCTTGTTAAAGAAGTGAGTCCCATTGTCACAGTATAGGACATTCCACATTTCCCAGGGAGGAAATACCTTGCATACCAAAAAAGTGTAGCTGCTGATTTAGCATCAGGGTGTATACAGGGGCAAGCCTCAACACAAAGGGAAAATGGACAAACAGTAACAATTAAATAATGATAATACCTGCACCTGTAAATCATGTTGACATTATCAATATGAAACTCCCGAAAGGGCTCTGAAGGGCAGGGCAATATTCCCTTCAGTGTCCTCAGGGTATTTCTGGTGTTGTACAGGTGACAAGCGGTGCAGTTCACCACAAAACTGTCTACATTTGAAGCCTTACATTGTAATTCAATAAGGGTAAATCATTTTATGGCTTTGGTAACTGTACCTGTTGCATCACTAATTCAGGGGGTTCTGGGGAATCTGAAATGTCCAAATACGTGGTTTCCTTCTCCACTTTGTCCACTGCATCGTTCCATAGAGCAATTAGGTCAATACTGTTAGTATGCGCAGCACACTTCACTATCTCTACTGTTTGTGGCATGGTTAATGCTGCGATTAGTCGGGAAAGTAACACAGCATGCTGGATGGATGTACCGTCGGATCTCTTAAATCCTCTCCTATGCCATCTTGACCACCTGCATGCACGGTGGATGTAACAAAGGCCAAATCCGAATATATGGTGACTGGGCTTTTACTGCTAATTTCTAGCACCTCTATGAGAGCCACTAATTCTGCGGCCTGTGTGGCATAATGCTAAGGCAATTTCTTCTTCACCCTGACCTGATACTCACCATCCACAAGGCTCATACCTGCCATACCAGTATGCCTTTCACCCCTGCCTGGATCTATCATCGAGGAGCCATCTACGAAGAGTACTTTTTCCTCTTTGAGTGCATCCTCCCTGACATTTGGACTCTTGTCAGCTTCTCCCTCGTAGGTCATGTAATCATGCATGATCTCATCTGGTTGCACTGGCTTAGTTAAGAATGTTGCATGATTGACAGCACACTGGGTGAATGGAAGCATTCAAAAATATCACCTTATACCACATTGCTATCTGCGTAGTAAGGGTTAATTTCGATTGCAAAAAATGCATGATCAACTAATAAGGTTACTGGGCAGCCCATAGTAATGGTCGAAGATTTCTGGATTAACACTAAATTTTGCTCGCAAGGAAAATGTCCCTGATTTTCTGGATCTAAGATTCCGCTAAAATAGGCCAAGGGTGACCAATAGATGTTTGTTGTGTGAGGACAGGCATCATCATTTGCATATTCAAGCGTGAAAAACAAGAAAAATGCTTTCTTATAATCTGGTGTTGCTAAGACTGGAGCGTTACTGATCACAGCGTTATGCTCCTGGCAAAATGTGATCATTTCTTCTGTGTAGTTGGTTAACCCCTTCAAATTGTATGCTTCCTTAAATCCTTGCAATAGGGTTTTCATGTAGCAAAAGTAGTCAAAGATCCATGACTTACAATAGTTACATAGCCCTAGGAATTGTTGCATTTGCTGAATGATAACTGGCTGTGGTGTGTTTTTCACTGCAACTGCTCTCTCTGGCTTTACTTACCTTCCTGACGGCAATATTACTTGCCCTCTGTACACTACCTCTTGCTGACAATACTGCAGATTCTCTTTGTCTACCTCACACCCCTTGTCGGTGAGCAGAGTAAGTCTTCTTGACTCTACTCCTCCTAGATGCTACACACTAATAAATGATCCTTATATTGGATCACCATGCCTGGCACATGTAGGTTCCCTAAATCCATTTGTACCACAATTTTAAAGATACTAGGGGACTCAAAATACGCAAGCAGTAACCTTGTATGCTGAAATCTCTGTCCACGATACGTGAACCCAGTAAGATATTGGGAATTGGATGCAAGGGAACTGATAAAAATGCTTTTTAAAATCAATCACAGTAAAATGGGTCGCTCCAGTTGGAATATTATAGAGAATGTTAGCAGGATTCAGAAACA
Organism: Ambystoma mexicanum; assembly: GCF_040938575.1. Taxonomy (NCBI): domain Eukaryota; kingdom Metazoa; phylum Chordata; class Amphibia; order Caudata; family Ambystomatidae; genus Ambystoma; species Ambystoma mexicanum. Next base: position 959,617,688 of record NC_090929.1, on the reverse strand, counting down.
CTGAAAATTCTGCCTCAACGAAATTATTCAAAGGGCATAAATCTTGTACCATACTCCAACTATACCCCTTCTCTTTCTTTATTGGATATTGTTAAGATGGATTTCTGAACTCTGTCCTGGAGGGGCAGAAGTTCAGAAGGCCAGCCTAGTTTCTCGGAACAGGGTAACCTCTGGACAAGCCAGACCAATCAGGGTAGTGATGGCGGCGGTCAAGACTAGGTCTCAAGAGGGGTGAGGGTGACTGAAAGCCCGCAATGAGCACACAAAGCAAGGACGCTTACAAATTACTCCAGGCAGGTGTTATATTAAAAATATAGACACATTTATTACAAGGCCTTTGTAACATCGACCATAGTAAAGAATCAAAATAAAACTCAAGTAAACCAACACATCACAATCAATACAATATATATACAAGACTGAGGGGTCTAACGAGTTAGGAGCACGAAATATGCAGACCCCCTAGATGGGGAGGAAAACAGGCAGTACAAGTAATCGTTAGGCCCAGTTCGACATCAGAGACCACCTAACTAGAAGGAAGTCCGAGCCCTACGAAGAGTGGAGCCTTGTGCTCAAAAGTACTTGCATACGCGGGTGCCAATGGGCCAAGGAGTGTCTCATCGGGGAAATCAGGCAGTGCAGGGAGGTGAACAAACGATGGCGAACAGACCTCCGCTACTCAAGCGCAGCCTCCACTTGTGGGCAGAAGCAGGGCGCGAGTACGGAGAAAGGGGTGCTGCTATTCAAAAGCGGGGGAAAGCCCCAGGCTTCTGCAGGAGGGAGACCGGTTCAGGGTATTGACTACTCACTGGTCCCCGATGCAGGCAGACCCAGGCTTCTCCGAGTTAGTTTCTTCGCTGGAATGTTCAGATGCGATCAGAGGGTCGTCTCGGCGCCGTGTAGATTCTGTGGCAGCAGAAGTCAGGGTGGAGGGTGTCCCAAACACAGCGAACACGCACAGATGGTTACCTCAGCAGGGCAACTTGGCAGCCGCTTGTATTCCAGGCCCAATGTACACTTCTCACTTCAGACCTGGGAACGCCAAGTGTATGAAGCGTGTTAGAGTGTCGAGGGCTCGGATTTCAGCAGCAGGCATTCAAAACACACTAGACTCTCTGGCACCCAGGATGTGTATTGGGACCAGACATCCCAGCCCACATCCTGGAGGCTCACAACAGGCCTGTAGAAGCCCGCAAAAGCATCTGTGTTTCGCGGGAAATTACATGCCCAAATAAGGATGATCCTGGGTCGGCTCGACCTGGGAAAGGTGAAGGGGCAAGACGGTCAGCGGACAGGACAAAGAACCTCGTGGTCTGGCCATTTTGGAAGCCAGGCCACCCTTTTTGGCCAAACACGAGAAGAGCGGTTAACAGGGCAAAACGGAGTTCAAAACACAAAGAATTGATCGCTGCCACCAGTCCCGTCCGTGACATACTTGCACAGTTCGTTATGAATCCATCAAGAGTTTCTAGGGCCTGTAGATTGACTAGAGACCCAAGAGAGCAGTAACTTAGCTTACAGTGCCCTCTTGTGCCATGTTGTGCGAAAGCTGCAACATGAGAAAAAGAACTACGGAAAACAATGTTTCCCGGTACTGACTGTCTTAAGGGCATGTCAGTTTCCCTGTAAGAATGGAGCGAAAGCCCAGAGGAGTGCGGCAGAAGGCTGCGCTTCTTTGGCAAAGTGTAGATCAGGGTGTAAAACAACAGCAAAAAGTTTAGGGGTTGCCACATGGAAGGAAAATGACCTACAATTAAGAAATCTTTCCTAACACTCGCCCCTCCCAGACTATGGACAGGGGGAACTAATCCACCCCTGGATGAGTCTCTTGTTCAGGTCGGTTAAACATTCTGGACAACCCATCAGCATTGATATGTTGGACACCTGGCCTATGCTCAATAGGGAAGTCAAAGCCTTGTAGACTTATGGACCACCTAAGCAACTTTCGATTCTCTCCCTTCATGTTCATTAGCCACTTTAAGGGCTTATGGTCAGTTTGCACAGTGAAGTGGGTCCCATAGAGGTAGGGCCTCAGCTTCCGTAGGGCCCACACAACAGAAAAACATTCTTTCTCCACCGTGGACCATCTGAGCTCTCTGTCCTTAAGCTGGCGACTAATGAAACCAATAGGGTGTTCCTTACCCTTCTCATCTACTTGCGATAGTACAGCTCCTATCCCAGTGTCAGAGGCGTCTGTCTGCACAATAAAAGGTCTTTGATAATCAGGGGCCCGGCACAAGGAGTCTTTTAAGCCGTTGAAGGCCTTCTCACACTCGTCAGTCCAAGTTACCTTCTTGGGTTTCTTCAGAGTGGTGAGAGCAGTCAGAGGGGCAGCTATGGTGCCATCGTCTGCCATGAAGTTGTGGTAATACCCCGTGAGTCCTAAGAAGGCTCTCACTTGGGTCTGTGTAGTGGGGGTAGGCCAGTCTTGTACTGCTTGTACTTTACTGGGAAGAGGCTGTATCCTCCCTCCACCTACTTCATATCCAAGGTAAACCACTGAGCCTTGTACAATCTGGCATTTACTAGCCTTTATGGTCAAGTGTGCTTTCTGAAGAGCCTGTAGCACAATCCCGAGGTGTTTCACATGGTCTTCCCAGGTGGCGCTGAAAACTGCTATATCATCCAGATATGCAAGACAGAATTCATCCAACCCATTCAACACATGATTCACAAGCCTCTGGAAAGTGGCAGGTGCATTCTTCAACCCGAACAGCATTACCCTGAATTGGTAAAGACCGTCTGGAGTGGAAAACGCTGTCTTCTCCTTGGCATGTTCTGTTAAGGCTATTTGCCAATAGCCCGCAGTGAGGTCAAACGTGCTGAGGTACTTGGAGGCACCCAAGGTATCCACCAGCTCATCTGTTCGAGGCAAGGGGTGTGCATCTGTCTTGGTGACAGCATTCAGAGCTCTGTAATCCACGCAGAACCTCCATTCAGAAGTGCCTGCTTTTGAAACCAAAACCACAGGGCTGGACCAAGGACTACTAGAGGGTTCAATCACCCCAAGATCTAACATTTTGTTGACCTCTGTCTTAATGTAAGACCGTACTTTGTCTGACATCCTGTATCCTCTACTTTTGGTAGGAACGCTGTCTCCTGTGTCTATGTTATGTTTGCACCAAGGTGTCAAACCAGGGGACTGAGAAAACAGGGGGGAAAACTGCCTAAGCAAACTTTTCACCTCAACCTGCTGATCAGAAGTCAGGTGAGGGGCCACTCGGACACCCTCAAAGGAGCTATCTGAAGGACCGCTTTGGAACAGGTCGGGGAGAGGTTCCGACTCCTCTTCCTCAACATCTGAAGCCAGTAGCAGTGCTGCGATTTCGACTCTTGGGACGAAAGCCTTCAGCCCATTTACGTGGAACACTTTTGGAGCCTTTCCAGGCCTTCCAAGGTCCACCTAATAGTTGACCTCACCCAGGGGCTCCACCACTGTGTAAGGGCCTGACCATTTGTCGTATAAAGCTTTAGGCCTTATGGGATTCATGATCAGGACTTGCTGACCAGGTGTAAAGTTGATGAGGGAAGCTTTCTGGTCGTACCAATGTTTCACCAGCGCTTGTCCTGCCTTCAACTTGTCACTAGCCAGACCCATCAGAAGTACCATCCGTTTTCTGAGCCCTAACACAAAGTTGACTACGTTGGTAGTAATAGGGGGAGTGGGCATCTCCCATCCCTCCTTGACTATGGCTAAGGGTCCCCCGCACAGGGTGACCAAACAGAAGTTCAAAGGGGCTGAAGCCAACCCCCTCCTGTGGTACCTTTCAGTAGGTAAACAGTAAGCATGGTAAAAGAAGATCCCATTTTCTTCTTTGAGATTCTTCCAGAGCCCCAATCATACTCTTTAACGTTCTGTTGAACCGTTCCACCAGAGCATTGGTCTGGGGTGGTATGCGGAAGAGAACATGTAGGTGACCCCACATTCCTTCTACATAGCCTGCATATACTTTGACATAAAGTTGCAGCCTCTGTCAGACACAACTTCTTTAGGGAAGCCAACCCTATTAAAGATGCCAAGTAACGCTTTTGCAACTGACTTGACAGTTACAGTTTTCAAAGGGATGGCCTCAGGATATCTGGTAGCATAGTCGACCAGCACCAGGATAATCCTATTGCCTGAGGATGTTTGTGGGTCATGGGGACCAACGGTGTCGATCCCTACCCTTTCGAATGGTATTCCCACAACTGGGAGTGGTACCAATGGAGCTTGGATTGTTGAGCCACACTTACCAGATAACTGGCAGGAGGCACAACTCCTGCAATGACTTTCTACTTGCACCCCCTTCTTGGGCCAGTAGAAGTGCATGGATAACCTTTGCTTGGTCCTCTTAATACCAAGGTGTCCAGCAATGGGCACTTCATGCACCAGCTGCAGGAGGAAGGGTCTTACAGCAAGGAGCACCACCAACCTCCTATGGTCTCCTTCTGTGGACTCTGTGGGCTCACTGTACAGGAGTCTACCTTCCCAATAAATCCAATGCTTCCCAGGAGGTTCGCCCTCAAGCTAGGAGCAGGCCTGTCTCCTTAGGCCTTCCAGAGATGGGCACTCACGTTGGCCTTTACTGAAGTCTTCCCTGTCAGGACCACCTTCTACTAACAAGTCTTTTAGTTCAGGATGGTCATTGGGGTCAAATACTTCAGGTATCGCCACCTCCTCGTCAGGTCCGGGCGATTGTCCAACTTCCTCCACCGCAGTGGTAGGTGAGTTCGGGGGAATATTTTCTTTCCCTCGTTTTGGTTTCCTTACTCCTTTAGCCTTGGGTTTCCCCTTTGGCTGGGGCAGTGCATTGGTCTTGGCCAATGCTGCCCGTGTTTGAGACCGTGTGCAGGGTCTGTCAGCAGTGTCTTCCATGAGCCCTAAAGCTCTGAGATTGTTGCCCAACAAGACATCTCTTGGGACGTTCCTCCGAATGCTCACTGGAATCCTGACTGCTGTACCATTGAGAGTAAGATTTACAGGTATCACTGGAAACATGCAAGGTGGGCCGTCAGCTAACTTAGTGGGCATCAGAGTAGCTCTGGCAACTTCCTCTGAGTCTACCAAAGTAGAATCCACTACAGTTCGACTGCACCCACTATCCCTAAGAGCTGGAGTATCGACTCCATTGATCAGCACACTGTCTTTAAAGTAGTGCTTGGTGTTATCTGGAATCCTAGCATACGCCTCTGCAACTTTAGGCTCCCAGGAACCCAGGGAAACTAAAACTACCTCAGCTTCTATCCCACTGGGGAAGGAGTCTCAGGAGAAGGATGCTCCTGTAATCTCTTCTTCCTCGTAGGAGGAGAAGGCTAGATTAGCGGAGTGGACCCCCAAAGGTTTAACCTTACACCAGGGATCCCCCTTCACGTTGTCAGTTGCTCCACAAGCAAAACAAGATCCATTGGGTCTGTTTACATAGGGAGGCTTACTAAAGCCAGAGTTCTGTTTCGGAGGCTTACCTCCACTAACCTGTGAGTTCTCTTGGTCTTACCCTTATTTTTCTTTTTGTGGCCCTTTTGAGAAGAAGATTTATCAGATTCGCCACCCTCCTTATCTTTGGACTTTTTCCCTTCCTCCTGCTTACCAGGATGAGTTTTGTCCTTATGGGACACTCGATGTGACACCCATAAATCTGCTGCAATGGCAAGTTTCTTTGGATCTATCTCCTTAGAATCCGTCAAATGCTGGTTAAGCTCAGGGGAAGAAGATGCAAAAATATGTTCCAGCATGACAAGACTTATCATATCTTCAAAGGTAGAAACCTTGTAACCTTCGACCCAGCCAGTCAAGTTTTTTAAGGATTAGGATACATAAGATACCCAAGTACCACCTTATTTTTTCTTATACTTGTCGAGGTGGTTATCCCGGGGTCGGGTGAGCCGTCCATGGACCTCCGGGCTGGGAAGCCCCAACTCCTCCCGTGCTTCCCAAAAATGAGTATGAGACACACACAAGGAGCAAGGCGGTTCTGCTGTTTAATATAACAACGGCAGGGATGGGTCTAGGATCGTACGCGTCCGTCCAGACTCTTAAAATTCGTGGGGCTCGCAGGCCCTTTTTACCGCAGTATGACGCGCTACTTGCGTCACCTGGGAAAGTTAGCGAAAAAACCTATTGCCACTTCGGATTGGTTCCTCGGGTGGTAGGGTTAGTATAGTATACATATAGAGAACCATATTAGTGGTTAAGGATACGTCAGGTGGTATACTTGGGCTGTCCCTTCTATTAGATACTTGAAAATTGTTACACAAAGACCCTAATGATTGGCTAATGTTGGTGGCGTCAGTGATGAGTGAAATCATGTTCTGATTGGTCCTCCCGCGAGCCCCCAAGTCTGGGACCATCATCGTTCCCAGCTCGCAGTGTACCTGTCACTAGCAACAATGTGTAACTATGTGTTTGTGCAGACAATGTGCGGGTTTGCCCATAGGCCTGAGAGCAGGCCATTCCCATCGGCGTAGGTGTCCATCTTGTCATTTCACTGTTGCAGCCTGTGTACCAGACGTGGGACCCAGGTGACTTCTTTCTCGTGGGTCTGGCACCTTGTCAGGTCGGCTTGGTCACGTGTGGAGAGACCGTAGCTGGGGTGGAATTCTGCACATTTAAAGTTGTATTTTGCTTCTGTGTGCTTGGCTTTGCTTACAGGTGTGACCTTGGTGCCGGCTGGTAGCATACGAGTTGCAACATCGCGCCCTTGGCTATGAGCTCTCGCTGGGCTCGTTCTGCGTGATCAGCACTTGTACTCTTGCTCATGCAGTGTTCATGGCGGTTCTTGCTTGCGGCCTACTTGGGCCTAGTTCATGGGTGGGGATGCATAATGCACGGCACCTATGTTGCGGTTTGACATGGCCTCATAAGCAATATTATGTCTTCGTTATGTTCTCATCACGATGCGAGAGGTGGGAGAAGCGTCAGCAAGCATATACGCGAGTGCTTCAGGCGTCTTGCGTTTCTGCATTACTATAAAGGGGCCTATGTGAAAAATAATAAAGATGCGCGTCACTGGGTGTATCCGTCACCCACGCATAGCACTGAATATATTCTTCGTGTAGGCTGGTGCGTGAGTGACCAGTGTGCATGGTGGCACATGTGTTCTTGGCAGTTGGTTAGGTCGTTGTGGCATCTCTAACGATGTGGGTACTCGTTGTTAATGTCTTAGTCGAGTTCATCCATGCCGCAGGTGTCGGCTTGAGTGGGACAGGCTGGTGGGTATATCCTTATGTTCTTGAACCAGGGTATTTTGTCATCTGGTAGATAGGCAAACTCATCTCGTGGTGGATGCCTGGGCCGCGATCCTGTAGGCCATGCTTGCGAGGAGATTGGGGGGAGCTTGTTCTCCCATTCTCCCACTTCAGTCCCCCCTCTGGTCGACTTGTTGACCACAAACATATCCTTTTCTTTATCTCCTCTTACTCTCCATATTTTAGTTATTCCGCCCAAGTGTCCATAGTGGTTGACATGGTCTTCAAATGACCAGTACATATAAACACAGCTCCCTCCCGGTTTGAAGTATGCCCATCTTCCAACATAGCTTCTCGGGTTTCTTGGGTTCTCCAACTTTACAGATGGTGGGTCTAAGTGATTGGTGATGATCTGTTTGCGCAGTTTCTCTCTTTCCTTTATTATCACATCGGTGTGCTGGTCATCATCAGTTGGCATCAAGGGGTGCATGCCAACCATTTCGATCATGTCGTCTGTAGTGCATGCCTTCCTGGCCTTCCAGAACCTTATTACAATCAACACTGCTGCAGCCAATATTATGCATCCAACTATTACCTTCAGCCCGTCTGAGAGCCATGATGGCATCCATGACCATAACAATGAAAACCAGCTATTATCCTTCTTTACTCCTTTACTTTCTTCCATCATTTTCGAGTGCATCTGGGCCAGTTGTGATACTGCTTCAGTAAGTGTTCCATTATCTGCATCGTTAGCAGGAATAATTATGCAGCATGATTGTCCTATTTTTGCACAAACTCCTCCTTCCATTGCTGTGAGAAGATCCAGTACATATATGTTCTGCAGTGCTTCCATTCTTACCACTCGCAGCTCGTCTTTTATTGCATTGAATCCATTTACTGTTGAATTAATCGTCATCATTAGTTCCCTTCGGGTGATCTGGAGCCATTTTGCATATGCTTGTAGTCCTGGGTGTATTATTGACGAGAAGAACATTGCAGCCCTGCTGAATAATCTATGTTCTGGTGGAATGGAGGTGAGTGCTGTTTCCGACCTTCCCCACAGGTAGTTTCCTGTCAGGGGTTCTCCTTGTCTTTTTATTCTTGTTAGGATGTTATTGTTGTTGTTGTTCTCTCCCTCTTGTGATTGTACAGACCTCCTCTTCCTCTTGTTTCCTTCATCCATTTTGGGGAAATTGACCATGTTCACATGTTTTTGGGGCACCACTAATGATGGTACATTGATGTGTACCATTGTGCATATACCATTCCACAATGGAGGCAAGGTGTGGTATGCCTTATCTACGCAGGCCCAATAGTGATCCATTATTACTGCCGTTCCAGCACCCCCCTCTGGTAGTTCTAACACGCTTCTGCAGTTGGTGCTATATCCCACCTCCACGTCTCCTTTGTGTTGTTAGCATAACTTGGGTGCGGTCAGCGGTAGTATGCTTATTGGGTCTTCATCCTTCTCCATCCATGTCAGCATGGGTACATATTTGCCCCATGTTGTCCAGCATTTGTCGTTGTGTTCCTGTATGGTGGTAATATTTTCTCTGGTTATCATGTTGCTACCAACCACTCCTATTTCCCATTCATTGTTCATGTATATCTTCCCTGTTATTGTTATCAGTGGCCTTTCCCAACATCCCTGTATACCAGGAACTTCAGTGGCGTACCGATCACATGGCAGGTATTGTAGCGTTACCTTCTTCATTTCTCCTTTATCAGGGCCACTCGTCATGTATCTGAATGCCTCAGTGTGTAAGCTGCTCTTATGGTAGCTCAAATATGACTTGAGGAAATTGTTTTCATATGGGTATGTGTCCCTTGTCTCCCACTGCATCTCACCACCGTTCCTTGGAATCGTCCTCTTGTTTGGAATAGTGCCAGATATACTTTACATCGGGCTGTCTTTTCCCGTATTTCTGTGGCGACGAATGTCCTTGAAGCGCTCATGGCGTATGGGATCAATGAACACACATAACAGCTATCTTCTGTTGTCTGCTTACCAATTTGGGTCATGTGCTGGTACCACATGTTGTTTGAGACATGTGCTGAATCTGTTATGTAATTATCGATACCTTTGTTATCAGTATATGTGCTGCATTTAATTCTACTTCCCCTATCCTTAGGGTTGCTAGTACCACCTGACGTCATACCTGTTGCAGCCGTGGGAGGGGGCATGTTAGTTTTGGGTGCAGCCATAATATTTATAGCATAACTTTTCTGCCATACAGAGGCAGCCAACAGACCAGTGATAACCAATACTCCTATCATTTTTATTACAAGAGGTAGTCTCACCGGCATTTTGCTCTTACCTTGCTGCAGTCCGGCAGCTTATTTTCGCGAAGTTAAAGGTGCCCGCCTGAAAATCCTCAATATGCTTGTTATTATTGTTAGTCGTTGTTATTAAGCTCTCCCTATCAAGTAATCGTTCAGTGCCCAGGCGAAGAGCTGTTCCCACGCTAATCTTAGAGATCTATCTCTTAGAGCTGGTAAGTGCTCGTGAAGATGGGGAAATGATTGTTCTATGGCCAAAACAAATGCGGTGTAATATACGCATACCCTTCTTCTTTTTAGGTACTTTGGCCTTCTTATATGATATACAAATTGGTGTGATAGGGCTTCAGGGGTGTTATCATCCATGGGCAGCATCTACTCCTGGGCAGAGCACAACGTTAGTTAGTTTATTTTCTAAACAGTAAAATTATATACGGTACCTGCATGTGTGAGAGAAAAAATAGAGAAAACATACAAGTGTTTTATATGTGTGCAATATCCAAGTTTGTTATACAACGTCCTTCAATCAGTGGTGGCCTTGGAGGGGAGGGGGCTGGGGCTCGATTGGGCAGAAGTTTGTTTACTTTGTGATCTTGTGACCATAGGATGGGCTGTGGGTAAGTGTCCAATGTCTATGCCAGTGGTTGCGTCTGGGGAATCTCGGGGTGATCAAGTGTGGTGACACTATTGTACTCAGCTGTGGTCGATGTATCCTTCTCTGTAGCCGATGCTTTTGATGTCGTTGTTCTTCCAATGGCCCTGTCGTTAACGCTGAGGCGGGTCAGGAGTTTGTAGATCTTTACGTCGTGTAGGTGATTCCAGGTGCGCTTATCCTGCAATTTCACCGCTCTGGGAGCCACCTCCTCTACCAAGTGAGGGCCGGTAAAGCGTGGGCCCTTCCACTTTCTATTAAAGTTGCAGAGTAGCACATGGTCACCTTTAGCAATAGTGCATAGTCCTTCCTTTCCCAGTTCCTTGCCGGTGTCTTCTTGTTGAGAACTCTTCGACCCGCCCCGCGTGCGCTTGAGCTGTTGAGATACAAAGGCGACACTAGTAATCAAAGAAGGCACATATTGATACATTTTGTCACCAAGAGCATTTGCAGTGTTTTCATAGTCCGTGAATGCTCTTGATGTTGGCGTTAGAGGAAGGCGCATTTGACGTCCTGTCACCACCTCGTGGGGAGTGAGGTGGTGATCAGACCCTGGCCTATTCCTTAGCTCAAACAGAGCCAGCGGAAGGCAGTACAGCCAGCTCTTCTTAGTTGTCTGCTGGATATTTGCGATCTCTTCTTTCAATAGGCCGTTCAGGCGTTCCCATATACCGTTGGCCTGCGGGTGGTATGCACATGCAAATTTATGTTTAATACCCAGCAAGGATGTGATCTGTTGAAACATTTCATTAGCAAAGTGTGGGCCATTATCTGACCGCAGCACTTCGCAAACACACCACCTGGGGAAGACCTCTCTCACTAAAAATGTAGCTGCTCTGAATGCATCCGTGTGTGAGCAGGGTCCGGCCTCGATCCACCTGGAGAATGGACATACCACTACAATCATATACCTATGTCCTTGACATACATTGATCATATCAACATAGTCAATATGAAGGTGTAGGAAGTGTCACTCGGGCCGGGGTATAGTACCTTTTATCACTTGCAGCGTGTGACCGGCCATAAACTGTTGGCATTTGAGGCAGCTGCTGATGAAATTGGTGACATGAGAAATTAACCCAGGGCAGAACCAATCTTCCCTAATTCGTGCTGAAATCACTTCCTTTCCTGTATGTGCTGGATGATGGAGCTGGGCCAGGGCGGTGTTCAACAGTGCCAATGGCATGACCACTTTTCCGGTGTTATTTTGACGCCACAGTGCGTCTTTTGGGGATATCGTACATCCTCTTTTTACCCATAGTTCCTTTTCTGTTATTGGGGCGGCTGCCTGTAATTCCATTATCTGTGTTACGGGGAGATGAGTGTACCCTTCTTTCATCATCATCTGTTTTGCCATTCCCCTCCCTCTCCCTCTCTCTGATTCTGGGGGGTTCCATATTTCACCAAAGTATGCTGCATGCTTGGCATTTGTGTCTGCTGTTTCATTCCCTTTCGAGATATGGTCGTCTCCATTAGTGTGTGCCGGGCATTTAACCAAAGCTATCTCTTGGGGATCATTAATTACTTCAATTAATTCTGCTAGTAAGAGAGCATATTGCACTGGGGTGCCATCAGCTCTTCTAAACCCTCTTCTCTGCCATTTTATCAGCCCAGAGTGCACGGTTGATGTGACATATGCGCTATCAGAATATATGGTAACTGTTTTGTCAACACTTACCTTCAACGCCAAAATCAGCGCAACCAATTCCGCTACTTGAGCCGAATAATGCTGTGGTAACTGCACGCATTTCACCGGGACATACATCAAATCTTCTGTCATTTTACTGCTGCCCCAGTTCTCCTTATCCCATCACTTTGGTCTATTGTTGATGAACCATCAATGTACAAAATCTCCCCACCTTTAAGTGCATCCTCCTCAACTTTTCTAGTGCATGAGTATGTTTCAATAGTCTGTGTACAATCGTGAGCATAATCACCTTCCTCAATAACTTCCGCTCTAAATCTGGCTGGGTTAACTGTACTGCATCTGACAATTGACAATTCGGGTCTAGATAAGATGATCTCATAACCTGACGCCCTCTGTGTGGTTAGTGTGGACGTAAGCTTATTCAATATTGCAAATAGCGCATGCTCCACAAATAGTGTGGTGGGGCACCCCATTGTAATCGATGATGACTTCTCCACCGCAAATGCAGCTGCGGCGAGACCCTGTTCGCAAGGGAAATGTCCTAGCATAACAGGGTCCAAGTGACCGCTGTAGAACGCTATTGGCTTGTGTACCATGCTGGTTTTCTGTGTCAATACTGCTTTCATTACTGCTGAGTCGCAATGTGAAAAGATGAAGAATTGCCATTCATAATCTGGGGTGGCTAGTACAGGAGCTGTGGATATGGCGTGTTTCAACTCATCAAACACCTCCTTCATTTCTCTTGCCCATCCCAATGTTTTGTCCCCTTTGTGTGCTTCTCTCAATGCCTCAAGTAGGGGTCCTATGTATGAGCTGTAGTCAAAAACCCATGCTCTACACTAGTTGCATAAGCCCAGGAACTGCTGCAGTTCCCTCACCGTTTGTGTTTGTGGCGTGTTGGATATGGCTTGTGCTCTTTGTGGTGCAATCTTTCTTCCGTGCTGGGATATTAGTTGACCAATGTATAGTACCTGTTCCTGACAGTACTGTAACTTTTCTTTGCCTACCTTGTACCCTTTTTCAGTTAACACTGTCAGAATTTTCATTGAGTCCTCCCTGCACCTCTTCTCAGTTGTGCTGCAAATTATTATATCGTCAACATATTGCAGCACCGTACTTTCCAATTCAATGTTCCCCAAATCCATCTGTATTACTCTGTTGAAAATTGACGGTGACTCGAAGTACCCTTGTCGTAACCGGGTGTGTTTCCATTTTGTGTTCCTGTATGTGAAGCTTGTCAAGTCTTGTGAATCTGGGTGCAGATGTATTGAGAAAAAAGCATTTTTGAGGTCAATCACGGTGAACCGTGATGCCTCTGCCGGAATTCCACATAGTATTGTGGCTGGGTTTGCTGCTATGGGGTATTCTGCCTCTACAATGTTATTCAAGGGCCTGAGGTGCTGGATGAAATGCCAAGACCCTCCTTTAGCCTTGCGCACTGGGTACACGGCTGTGTTACATGGTGATTCTGATGGTACCAATATGCCATTATTTATCAGGGCTGTTATTGTTTCGTATATACCCTCATCTGCCTCTTTTGATGGAGGGTATTGCTTCACTCTAGGTAGTATTGCACCCTTTTTCAGCTTTATTTTTACTCCTCCGCTACTCTTTATGCAGCCCACGTCATAGGGACTGGTGGTCCACAGTGATGCTGGAACCTTAGCCATATCTTCCTTGTAGAATGGTACTGGGGTAGATGCGGGTGCCTCGAGTGCCATGGCCATTTTCTGTGCCACTTGCTTGTATGTCACTCTGAGCCAGATATCTACACTCATCATAAATACCATCTCTCCTTCTTCCCTGTCTTCTGAAAAGAGCTCTTCATCGGACACCTGGGTGAGCCTGCATCCCTCAGCCAGGGCTATCACTGCCCTCCATGCTCTTCCTTCCCTGTCTTGGGCATGTACTGCAATGTAATCAGCAGTTGCTATGATACTCTCGATGCTCACTGAAATCACCTTCCCTTCTGGTTCACTGGCTGGTGTCTCAGGCCTGAACAGATATGCTTCTGGCCTCCTCCAAATCATTTCTTCTATTCCTGGCATCCATGCAAATGCCATGTCTGTTCCGTACTGGAACAGTTTGCCATCCACCAGCTCAGCTCGAGCTACTGTCTGGCCACAGTACGCTTGTAGTATTTGTCGTGCAGTAAGCATGTTTATCCCTGGTGTGGAGCAAATAAGGCCATTCTCCGTGAAGGAGATTGTCATATTTAACCTGCTCATTATGTCCCTTCCAAGTATGTTCACTGGCGACTCCCTTGAGTAGAGGAGTGGGACAGACATGTCATAATCTCCTATAGATAAGGAGGTGTTATCAGTAAAGGGAACCAGCCCCCTAGCCCCAGAAAATCCTTGGGTGTTCATGGCCTCACCTGACATTTTAAATCTACCCTCCCTTATGCAAGACCTGGTTGCCCCAGTGTCAACAAGGAAGGATAATTTTTTGTCACCTATCGTTACCTCAATGCGTGGTTCCTCTGCACTATTCGGTGCTATCAACAGGATGGGACACACCAAGGACGTCTGTGGGCTGTCCTATTGTTGGTATAGTGACTGACCGCTTCCTGTGTAAGGGTTGCGCCCCAAGATAGTCACCCTTCCCAACTGTGTTTGTTGTAGCTGTGTATCGGTGGGGGTTAACTTATGGTCCTGTATTGGAGTGAGCTGTTGCACTGGTTGTACTTGGTGTTGTTGTGTTATTGCCACCTGTTGCTGTGGTAGCAAGCATGTCTGCAACTGTTGTTGTGTTGCTTATTGCTGCTGTGTGCTGCTCTGTTGTGTTCCCTGTGGTTGTTGGTAACCCTGCTGCTCCCTCATAGGCCCTTGTGGTCCTTGTTCCCCCCATGCTGGTGGGAGGGTCTCATTCTACACGTACGCGACATGTGTCCTAACATTCCACAAACCCAACATACAGGTGGTTCCCTGGTCTGCCATGAGAAACTTCCTGCATTATCTTGGTACCCTGGTTGCCCATTGGGGTAGAAACACCGAAATCCTCCCTCTTGCTGTTGTGTAGGTTGGCCATATCCCCTCCCTCTCATCATTCCTCCCCTTCCCCTGATGTTGTTATAATATCCATTTCCCAGTAGCATATACCCTCCTCCTATGTTAGCCGTGTATGGTGGGGGTGGTGGCATCTGTTGTGTTATAAGTCGTGGTGGTTGTGGTGCTATTTGTAGTTGTGAGGGATCCTGTGCAGCCACTACTTGTGTGGGGTTTGGTGTCATTGTTGTTGGTGTAGTTATTAGTGCTCCTTGCATGGTATACTTAGTCAGTTTTTTCTGCACTAATTTTGCCTCTTCTGCTTTTCTATCTTCTTCCTTTTGTTTCATCTTTTCTTGCCACATCCTACAATGGTGTACTATTGTTAATTGTATTTCCGGCCAGGCCTTAGCTTCCATCCCCACTCTCTTCTTCAATTGTTTTTGTACTGCCTCCGGAAGCGCTTGTATTAGTATGTGGTAAAAGATTGCCGGTGTCTTGTCCTATTGCTCTCTAGTTTCCATGCGCCACTTCTCCTGAATCTCCTGGATATAATCAACAGGATCTTCGCTCTCACGCATCTTGCGTGACGTAATTGCTCCTATATCTGAGGTGTCTGGATACTGTATCCTCAGAGCTTGCCATAATGCATGCTTGCAGTTCGCAAATGGCGCCCCGTCATGTGATGTGTTCGTTATTGTAACCCCAGGGAATCCCGCCCTCTTCCAGATGTTGTCTGCCGCATCCCCGTATATTGATATTAATAGGCCCTTCACGTCTCCTACTGCTAGTTTCTGTCCTGCAGTGTGCTTTTCCATCTCGTATATCCATTTTCCAGCTCCTCCACTTAGGGATGGGAGCCTGCACTTTATATTCTCCTTATTGGCATGCTTCCAAGGTACGTATTGTGGTCTAACCCCCCCTCTCCAATAGCGTCATTAGATTGTGCCCCATCTGTCCCCCAGTTGTCGCGGGGTGGAGTCCGTATACCCCTCCTCTTCCTCTGTATCAACTAGATCATCTGCCATGTCCATATTACCGCTGCTTGTTGTAGCTTCTCCTTCATTTCTACCCCTTCTCTTATTGCATTCTTTAATTAATGCAGGTGTGTGTGTCCGTTCTTCCTGCCTTCGTCCCGGGAGATCTCTAAGCCTGCCGGCGTATGGGGTGTGTTCAGGAGCGGGTGTGGGTGGGCATGTTGGGCAGAATGATGCGGGTGTGACTGCACTTGTTTGCCCTCCTGCCACTTCTCGTTCTTTCTCCTCACTTCCCTCCACTTCTTCCTTGTTTCTGCATGCCCATGGTGATTCCCGGTTGGTGCGTGTGATGTACAATTTGTTTAAGCTTTCCCTACCACCGCTTCTTCCTTCTCCCCCCATTCCCTCTTCTTCTTCGCTGCAGAATTCACCCAGGAGCGACAACCCCCAATCTGTCCTTTTCCCCCTAATCATCACTGTTTTAAAGTCTTTTAAATCCGTTCCTTCCTGTTCTCCTTTACCAATTGCTCCCCTTTGCGCTGATGTTGTGGCTACTTCTGCATCCCGACGTACTTATTTTCTTACCCCACTCCCCCTTTCCTCTCTCTTCTTTCCTCTTCCCTCTTCTCCACTATTTCACCACCTATCTCCTCTCTTTTCTTTTTCAGTTCCTCCATCACCTCGTTACTTACCTTCTCTAATATCCTTTCTTCCTCTCTCCTCCTTTCCCATTTCTCTCTCTCCCTTTCTAATATACTTTCTATTACTCTACCTTCTTCGTATTTCCTGGTGCTCTCAGAGAGTATTTTCTTCTTCCATAGTTCCATTTCCTTTTCTTTTTCTTCTTCCTCTCTTTTCCTGTCACGCTGTGCTGCTCTCGATACCCTTTCTACTATTGCCTTCATTCTCTCAGCTTCCCTCTTCCTTTCTTCAGTTTGCTCCTTCATTCTTTCTAACTCATCCCTACTTTCCTTCCTTTCCCTCCTTCTTCCTTGTTCCTCTTTCTCGAGCTGTTCGATCAGCGCATTTCGCTAATTCCTTAATTCGGCCAATCATTCCTCCAACATCTCCTCCTCTTCTTGTGACAGTTCCCCTTCTCTCGTGTTACCTTCCTCCCCTCTTATTCCAGTGCTACCCTGATCGTCCTTGTTCATTCTCCGTACTAACTCCTTTTCTTCTCCCGTTAATGTCCCTCACAGTTTTAACAGCACCTGCGTTGCTACCCACTCGTCGTGTCCTATATTTGGGATGTGTTCTTCGCTGTTCTTCTCTTCCCTTGCACAAGTTGGGTCTACCGTGCTTGTCACCTCCTCCCCCCCGGGTAGCTACCTGTGGCTGTATACGGTGGTGGGCTGTACGTGGGGTTCGAATATCCCTCAGCTGCCGTTAGTTGTTGCCTTGCTGCTTCTCGTAGTTCCGTCACAGGATATAACCCCCCCTTCTCCTTCTTCACTACTTTCGCTAGGGGCATGTCGTCGGTCCCTTCCTTCTTTACTTCTACTTCACTTACGGTGCCAGGCTTTTCGTCCCCCTTTCTGTCTCTTCCCGCGCACTGTGCGCTACCAATCTCCCTTTCCCCGTTTCCCTCTTCCTCCTTAATGTTCTTAACCTCCTTCGTTTCCTCATCCCCTTTAATTCTGCCGTCCCTTCCACAGTGAACATCCCGGTTGGCCCTGGTCGGGACCCCTGGAACATCCTCCATAAGTTAAACACCTCCACGTGATGCGCCAACTTCTTCCCTTTGTAATTGTTATGTATGTGTGTCAGTAGTGAGTGTTGGACGTACGGGTCGAAACTGCCGTTAGGCGGCCAGTGTGTCGTCATTTTGTTGTCTGTCCCTTGTGTCCATTCTATGCTGTATTTGATCAGTTTTTCCCTATGGGGTGATAGTGTTTTACAAATATGCTGGAGGGGGGGAGTCAAGGTATTCTCCCACCCTCCCAATTCTAACCCATATGACATGGTTACACTGTGTTTTTAGCTCCCTTCAGTACAGTTGTCGTTACCTGGCCCCGTAGTTTGGGGACTTTCGACCGTCCGCTAAAAGAAAAACAGCTAAATATAACAATTGCAAATATACAGTCTTTTCCTGTGTTTGTTTTCTTCCTTAATACTGTTACGGCCCCCTGCGGCACGGCGCACGAAGCCCCCTGCGGCTGTGTGCCCTGTGTGACGTGCTTATGCAGCCATTCCACTCCTCCCCTCCTCCTTCCACCTCACTCAGCATGGCCAGCGTTCTCTGTGCACGGTCACTTCCCCCTTTCCACCTATTATCTCGTATTTAGGGTGGCCGGCGGTCTCAGCGTGCCCCCCCCTTCTGCCGCCACCTCCGTTTCACTGCCCCTGTCCTCTGTTTACTTCCCCACCACCCTTCAACAACGCTGTGTGGTCAAGGTGTCCTATGAAGGCCCTGCGGGTGACGTCACCAACCTCTTTCAACAACTACCGGTAAGATCTTTTACACTTCAAGAGAGCGCGCAATAAGTTTTAACTGCTTGCCCCCGTTACCCCACAGCTATCCTCTTGTTACGCCCGGAACAAGGTAACCAACAATACACTTGTATAATCGGACTGCGCACGCTGCGTCGCTTCGCATGTGACACGCCCCTCGCTGGGAGGGCTTAACCAGCCAATTATCTTCCATACTTGGCAACAATCTAGCTACCTCCTACAGGAAAACGTCATCTATCTATCGAGTTTTACTGCTCGATCAATAGGGATCCGCATCTACTCATTGATCGAAAACGCCAATTTGTAGGAAAGCCACACACACACGCACACACTCTTTATAGGTGGCCACGACCTAGGCCAATCAGTGTCTACGAGCAACTTCTTGCTCCACCCACCCTTCTTCCGTGACGTGGTAGCGGACAGCTCTCGTGCCTGTCCCGTTACCACTCACTTCTCCGTCAACACTGATTGATCAAATCTCCGCCGCACACCTTAGTAACACCTCCCGCCACCCTTATTGCAACTCCTCCCCCCTCTCTCACAATCTCACATTGCTTGTTGGGTGTGACATACTCACCAAGTTCTCTTGATGCGGGGCCGCTCGATTGCGTGCACCCCTCCAAGCGGCTCGCCACCTCCCCTCGTCTGGACCACGTCTGGACACTCGCCAACCGCGGGCGGGATACTTCTCAACCGGCTCCCGAGGGCCAATATCCGGGTTGCACTGTTCGGTCTTCTCGCAGTTCCGCGATGGTCCTGTAGTCCTCAAAAAGGGGGCCGCGCCGCCGGGCCTCCTCGCAACGAGAGGCCTTGGAAAAATAAAACTGAAAAGGTAGATCTTAAACAGATCTCAGCAGTGCCTCCAACTTGTCGGGGTGGTTATCCCGGGGTCGGCTGAGCCGTCCGCAGACCTCTGGGCTGGGAGGCCCCAACTCCTCCCGTGCTTCCCAAAAATGAGTATGAGACACACACAAGGAGCAAGGCGGTTCTGCTGTTTATTATAACAACGGCAAGGATGGTACGCGTCCGTCCAAACTCTCAAAATTCGTGGGGCTCACAGGCCCTTTTTACCGCAGTATGACGTGCTACTTGCGTCACCTGGGAAAGTTAGCGAAAAAACCTATTGCCACTTCGGATTGGTTCCTCGAGTGGTTGGGTTTGTATAGTATACATATAGAGAACCATATTAGTGGTTAAGGATAAGTCAGGTGGTATACTTGGGCTGTCCCTTCTATTAGATACTTGAAAATTGTTACACGAAGACCCCTAATGATTGGCTAATGTTAGTGGCGTCAGTGATGAGTGAAATCATGTTCTGATTGGTCCTCCCGCGAGCCCCCAAGTCTGGGACCATCGTCGTTCCCAGCTTGCGGTGTACCTGTCACTAGCAACAATGTGTAACTATGTGTTTGTGCAGACAATGTGCGGGTTTGCCCATAGGCCTGAGAGCAGGCCATTCCCATCGCCGTAGGTGTCCATCTTGTCATTTCACTGTTGCAGCCTGTGTCCCAGACGTGGGACCCAGGCGACTTCTTTCTCGTGGGTCTGGCACCTTGTCAGGTCGGCTTGGGCACGTGTGGAGAGACCGTAGCTGGGGTGGAATTCTGCACATTTAAAGTTGTATTTTGCTTCTGTGTGCTTGGCTTTGCTTACAGGTTTGACCTTGGCGCCGGCTGGTAGCATACGAGTTGCAACATCGCGCCCTTGGCTATGAGCTCTCGCTGGGCTCGTTCTGCGTGATCAGCACTTGTACTCTTGCTCATGCAGTGTTCATGGCGGTTCTTGCTTGCGGCCTACTTGGGCCTAGTTCATGGGTGGGGATGCATAATGCACGGCACCTATATTGCGGTTTGACATGGCCTCATAAGCAATATTATGTCTTCATTATGTTCTCATCACGATGCGAGAGGTGGGAGAAGCGTCAGCAAGCGTATACGCGAGTGCTTCAGGCGTCTTGCGTTTCTGCATTACTATAAAGGGGCCTATGTGAAAAATAATAATGATGCGCGTCAGTGGTTGTATCCGTCACCTACGTCATAGCACTGAATATATTCTTCATGTAGGGTGGCACGTGTGTTCTTGGCAGTTGGCTAGGTCATTGTGGCATCTCTAACGATGTGGGTACTCGTTGTTAATGTCTTAGTCGAGTTCATCCATGCCGCAGGTGTCGGCTTGAGTGGGACAGGCTGGTGGGCATATCCTTATGTTCTTGAACCAGGGTATTTTGTCATCTGGTAGATAGGAAAACTCATCTCGTGGTGGATGCCTGGGCCGCGATCCTCTAGGCCATGATCGCGAGGAGATTGGGGGGAGCTTGTTCTCCCATTCTCCCACTTCAATACTCTCGGAATCGTTTTAAATATTGGGCAGGAGTCTTTCCAAACTTTAAAATGAGAGTTTGCTTCAACATTGCAAAATCTGCTCGCTCAGCCTTCGACATTTCCATAATGGCACTGCAGCCAGAATGGGGAAGTCTGCTGAGTAACCAGGCAATTTTATCAGCATTGTCAACTTGTTGAACTTCACATGCATACTTAAAGGATAGTTCCGGGACTTTTTTTTTATTGTCCCTACGGGTCGGCCATGTGTTTGTAAGCATAAATCGGTAGATCGTAGGAAACTTTCCTATGGACCTTACCCGACTTTTCGCCCATTATCGCACTCGAAATCAGCCTCCATTTTGTGATAATCCTATCATTCCGCCGCATCGACCTGGCTCACCTGCCTTTGCGGCACTAAATCAAATCCCCCGCCCCTGAGCCTGACATCAGCAGACGCGTACTGCCCATTTCAAGCACGTCTCGTGTCAACAATCGCTGCGCCTCAGCTATTGACGTGTTGCCATGGAAATGGCAGGACGCCTCTTTCCCCAATAAGTATAAACAGACCGTTTCACAACATACAGCAGCAGATTTTCGATTCCATTCCTCTCTCTGTGTTACTTTGAGTATTCTGTGACTCGTTTCAGTGCTCTGGTCAGCTACCTTCGCCGCTTGTAGCCCGTGTGAACACCTGTACCATCTCTGTAAATTATTTTACTATCTTTACCGCACAATGGCCACAATAATGCCGTATATGTACGAGCCCGAGTACACCGAGGAGGAACTACTGGAAAGGCAAGCACGCGAAAACGATGGGGATTCGGACGGCAGTTGGGAGGACCAGTCAACGGATGAAGAGCCTGGACCATGTCGCATGGACGGCGTCTCCACCTGGTGCACGTGCAATCGGTGCGAGCTAATGCCAACTGAGGAGGAGAACTGCTGCTGCCGTGAAAATTCCGGGTGCTTGGCCTACATTTCGGAAAGCGAGCAAAGTCTGCAGGAAGGCGAGCAAAGTCCGCAATGCATCACCGAGCTGCCAGAGTTCAGGGAAGCCTGCCTCTCACGGACAGTGTTGAGGATGATGATGGTGCTTATGCACGAACTTCGTGGCACTGTTCGTCCGCGTAATCCGAGTAACGAGTAAGTATACTCTGTTTGTGATGTCAGTGATGCCACCACTATTTCATGGTCGTCTCCCACATATAAAATTACATTTACATATCATTCGAACGCATGTAAATTGGTTCCATATAGTGCATTTTCTAGATATAATTTTTTTCTAAGAAAAATGACATGTGTTACCTGAATCGACATTGATAAGAAAGTTTGGTCAGTTTAATACAGTTTGCATCTTTTTTTTTCACAGGTGGTACAGGCTGGTGGCCTATCGTTGCTTCACTTGGTGGCTTCACGGGAGGCTCGGACACCGCGTTCGGAGAGTAATACCTGCCTGTGCGGTACTTGCCATTAGACAACATTTCCCCAGTGACAGTGGACAATACCGCGGATTTTCCCTCGATGTGCTGCAACCTCAACTTTACAATGTGTAATGTTTATTATTTATGTTTAACTAAAATCTAAAATAAAGCCCAACATATATTTTAGCAATGGTTGTTTTGATTTTTTAAATGAATCTAGTGTGTCTACGTTGAATAGCCTTCCAGTGCCTTGTCTTGTCACACCACATGTCTCCGGCCAGCATCCTCCCTCACGCTGGCCGCACACCTTCAATCCACATAACCGTTGAACCCATATATGCAGCAGTCATACATATATTATTTTGTGGGTTGGCATCAAGCGTTGGCAATAAAAAGCTGTTGGATTTTATTGATACAAAACATGGTTATAGGTAAATAATAAATATGGTTGATCATAATAAATCCTCTTTTTGGGCACCGGGTACAGAGATGACCCCCATATATTCTCCTGGGAGGGTGAGGTATTTATAAACTCACCCCCCTGCCTTCCATGTAGTAGATCCTGCAGCCATCCTCTTACATTCAGTTAGATGGCCTCTCCTTGGTGAGGCCCTGCGGCAAACGGGTCTTGTCTGCACGACCACCGCCCCGATCCACCCCCCCGCCCTATTAAAGGCAGTTCGCACCGGGGTACTTGTGCTGGCAAGTGGAGCTGTCAGGGAGCGATAAAGGCCAAGAGGTGCCAAAGACCATGTACACTTCAAAGTGGTCTATAGAGCATGGGTTGTTGTTCCCATGTCTACCTCCAGACCCCGTGTCTCCTGCCAAGCATCCCCCCTCACGCTGGACGGCCCCCTGCAATCCACATAAGTGTGTCTCCATTCACGAGTCTTCCTGTGTCTTGTCTGCACGACCACCGCCCCGATCCACCCCCCGCCCTATCAAAGGCAGTTCGCACCGGGGTACTTGCGCTGCTGGCAAGTGGAGCTGTCAGGGAGCGATAAAGGCCAAGAGGTGCCAAAGACCATGTACACTTCAAAGTGGTCTATAGAGCATGGGTTGTTGTTCCCATGTCTACCTCCAGACCCTGTGTCTCCTGCCAAGCATCCCCCCTCACGCTGGACGGCCCCCTGCAATCCACATAAGTGTGTCTCCATTCACGAGTCTTCCTGTGTCTTGTCTGCACGACCACCGCCCCGATCCACCCCCCGCCCTATCAAAGGCAGTTCGCACCGGGGTACTTGCGCTGCTGGCAAGTGGAGCTGTCAGGGAGCGATAAAGGCCAAGAGGTGCCAAAGACCATGTACACTTCAAAGTGGTCTATAGAGCATGGGTTTGTTGTTCCCATGTCTACCTCCAGACCCTGTGTCTCCTGCCAAGCATCCCCCCTCACGCTGGACGGCCCCCTGCAGACCGCATAATGCCACGACATATACACGTCATTCATTCACAAACACACCCCTGTTTCGAATTCTTTATAACCCACTTCATATTTCTAATGAGAACTTCTTTGCGCTTTGCTAGTCAACCCGTGAAGGTGCTGGTTATCTGCTCTTCGTCTCTGTGAACTTCCGTGACCACTTTGAGCAAACTTGTCAGTTTGCAACCTGTGAACTGCTCCCTGTTCTACGACAAGAAACTACTCTGATCCCTGCATCTAACTGTTTGTTCGTCAAGGTAAGTCCATGTACCATAATCATTTTGCGTCCAATTTTTTAATTTATATCTATTTGCTAGTAGTCATCAAATTGCATCCATGTTTTCTTTTCGTTCACGACAGTACATGCAAGGAACTAGTCACATGTTCTGAGTTTAGTCAAATTACTTTTTCTATTTTTTGAAAGTTATTGAAATACTTATCCGCATGTGAATAACGTGTATAGTTCCAAGAACCAAAACGGACCTTGCATTGAACCTTTTATGTGTCATTTAATGTTTTAACACATTGGTATTCATAGAGAATTGTTGATCTTTACTTTTCAGAACTTTCCATAATGCCTGCCTGTTCCATTGGCGGTTGCCCTTCGAAGACCCATAACAAATCTGAAGATACTATAATGCATGTTTTCCCTAAGACAATAGATCAGATAAGAGAATGGGTCCGATATTGCGGATATCCAGCCTCTGAGCTAGAAAGTAGAGTCCTTGAAGTCTTTGCGGACAAGAGGGGTGATCGATACCGCATCTGCAGCAGGCACTTTAGCCCAGACATGTACTCCACATCATTGCTAATAAAGAAGAAAACACCGCGAGCGAGGCGAAAATTGCTCTCAACCGCTATTCCCACTCTATTCGTCCACATCCCTCCACTGGTGAGTCAAGTTTACGTATTTGTCTCTCGGCCTTGCGGTAGTGTGTAGCATTAGCTAACAATAATTTCCCCATTTATGTATCCACTCAATATGAAGGCGGAAGATTCTCCATCCGTGTCGTTATTGCAGTCATCAGCCACTTCAAGCGCCTATCGGGTAATCTTACTTAGCTATTCTGACACTGACTTGTTTTAGGCATGTAAATCAATAGTTTTAATTGATCGTGTAATCATTTTACCTAATGGTACACCACAGTACTCGTCCTCTAGTCTTTGTTTTCAGTTATAATTATTGTTATCCAAAATAATGCAAGTACTGTCTTTCAGGGAGATGCTGAGGAGTCCAACGCATTGACGACAACCGTAGATGTCACTCAGATGCTCGAGGTACGTTTCCGGACAGTTCCATCGATGGAGATCATCAGATCTTGCATTCTTGTAGCGTGATTGTTACACACAATGTTTCTTTCGTTTTTAGCCATTGGTATGTCCTTCTGTCGTCGCCCTCCTATGTGTCTTCTTTTTTCAATATTGTGTTCATTACTAATGAAAGTCCTATGTTTCAGGGAGTCGATGGAGCATTAGTCCAAGAAGAAGGGGGAGCATGCAGTTACGGGTCGGCGCAACAGCTTGCAGAAGTGTGCACCGCAGTTACAGCGTCCCTTGATGTTCTTATGCATTTCGAGGTATGGATACTGACAGATCAATCATGCGAGATCAAATGACGTGATTACATCCGCTATACTTCCTTCTTTATTAACGCAAGTACTATGTTTCAGGGAGCTGACGGAGCTTCTTCAACAAGAACATCACCCCTAGTAGTTGATGCAGATCTCTGGGTGGTGACACTTCCAACGATGGAGCAAATCGAATCATATTTAGATATCCATTATTTATTTTAGACAACTGATCATTTGTGCAGGTCTATTTAGATGAGCCGTTGACGCCTGCAGAAAGTTTATGTTCTTTTAAACAAAATAGAAAACCATACTAATGCAATTACTGTGTTTCAGGGAGTTGCTGAAGCGTCATCTTCAATAATATCATCAATGGAAGTCTATGCGGAGCCCGAGGTATGGATCTTGACAGTTCAATCTAACTAGATCAACAATGCGTGAACTATTGTCGTTTGAATGTTCTACACAATGCGTTCATTCGTGTTTTGCTATTGAGATGTACGTATGGGTATTGGTCCCCAATTACATTTTGTGTTTTCAATATTATTATACATACTAATGAAAGTTCTATGTTTCAGGGAGTCGATGGAGCCTCAGTGAGTGATGGATGTGCTTATCATGAAAATATAGTCGTTGCAGCGCGAGAGGAAGTGGAGACATGCACACACGAGTCGGAGCAACAGCGTCCAGATGTTGAATTTCTAGGCAAGAAAGTTTCAAAGAAAAGAAAGCAAAAGAAGGTTAGTGTCCTGTTCACTATATTATGTTGTCTTTCACTGTCAATAGTTCAATACTGTAAGTTGTGTTTAAACTGAACATCCCTTTTCTAATCTGTCCTCTAGTTGCGAGTGGGTGTAAGAACTAGATCTACACAGACAGTGAAGCGAACGAGAGATGTTGCTTGTCAAACCTTTTGGCAGGGACTTGAGACTGGAGATGCATCGTGCCAATGGGAAGAATATGAAGTGATTGACAACGGAGCTATACCACCACCAGCCATTGATAGTGAATGTCCTCCTGGTAGTTTGGATGCAGTCGGAGATCAATTCACAGAATCCACACCCGCAAAAAATAAGAGCGCGCGAAAGTTGAAGACATTGTTTTTTTCTCCCATCTCCGGACAAGGAACAGATGTTGCAATGGAAGAGAATGAAGTGGACGACAATGAAACACCATCAATATCACTCAGCATAGCGGAAGACGATATCAGAGATTGTACCTTTCATGCGAGTGACATGTCCTCAACGTTACAGGCCGAACCAGCTGGGATGCAGAGTGACAGTATAAGGAAAGAGGCCAAATTCATTGTATTCGATAGCTGTTTGATGGATATTATTATGATGATGAAATGTGGGCATTGGGTTGGTGGGGAAGTATGTGGGGAGCCATTGATTAATGTGACTCGTGCAATTCGAGGCACTAACCTTAAAATACATGCCACCTGTACACAATATCATCCGTTCGCATGGTCTGCACAACCCATGCTGGGGCAACTGCCAGCAGGCAATCTACTTTGTGCAGCGGCCGCACTTTTTAGTGGTTCAAGTTTTAAAAAGTTACAGTATTTCTTTCAGTTTGTGGGAATCCATTTCATTGCGAAAAGTCAGTTCTACAAATACCAAACCGATTATCTATTTCCAGCCATCAGCGAAGCTTGGAGAATGGAAAAAATGTCAATGGAAAGTACATTCGCGGGCAAACGCTTCAGGCTAGCCGGTGATGGACAGTGCGACAGCCCAGGATTTTCAGCCAAGTACTGCACCTACCACTTTCAGGACATGGAAAGTAAGAAAATTGTGAGTTCGGTGGTCGTGCAGGTGTCACAAAGTACATCCTCAGTGGCCATGGAGAAAGTTGGCTTTGTAGCATCATTGCAAGAACTACAATCGCGGGGAATGGTGATCGACCTGATAGCCACGGACAGACACGTTTCAATTGCCAAGACAATGAGAGAAGAGTACAAAAATATAAATCACCAATTTGACGTATGGCATCTTGCAAAAACAATCAATAAAAAATTGTCGGCTGCAGGAAAAAAAAAAGATATGCAAGGTATTTCACAGTGGTCCAAGTCAATCAGCAACCATCTTTGGTGGAGCTCAAAAACATGTGAAGGGTCGTTGGAAATTCTACTGGAAAAATGGCGGTCAGTAATGTTGCACTGTAGCAACGTACATCGATGGTCGACAAATGAGCATTTCCACAAATGTGAACATGGCCATTTGTCCACAGAGGAGGCACGGAAGAAGAAGTGGTTGATTCCTTCATCACCCACTCACAAGGCCATTGAAAAGATTGTATTTGATAAAACTATAACAAGAGATTTGAGGGGACTCACGGAATTCTGCCACACAGGAGATTTGGAGGTGTTCCACAATATGTGCCTAAAGTACAGGCCCAAAAGATTGCATTTTGGCATGGAAGGCATGATAAATCGGACTCTTCTAGCGGTCTTGGCACATAACCATAATGTTGGCCGTCAACAAAGTAGGACGACCGGAACTTTAGGGACGCTTCGCTACAATAAGGCCTTCACTAAAAGAAGTAAACAATGGGTGATCAAACCAGTGTTTGAGGATATGCAATATGAGTTTATTGAGAGACTTATCGTAGATGTCCTCGATAGGCACATACATGGAGTGGTGAACGAACCTATGCAGGGGACAACTGCATTGCCACCCAACATTGCCTCTGTTCCATGTCCACCTAAAGCAGAGCTCATTGAGAAATACACATCACGGTTTAAATGATTGTAATTTGATTGTCTGTTCTCTCGAGTCTCCTCATGTTGCAGGCCCATTGCAATTAAACCAAACAGTAATATAAATCATTTTTACAAAAATTATAGAATGTTTCCGTATTACAAACACATGGCCGACCCATAGGGACAATAAAAAAAAAGGCACGCAGACAAGATGCCCTTACACTAACTGGAGCTAACTAGAAATGTGTGCTCGCTCAAAGTGAAGGTCAGCTGCTTTGATGTTTTGCTCGGGTGGCGGAACGGCCCACGACCCAGTATAAGGTTCTATTGTGATTTGACCTTGACAGGCCGGGACCATCCTGAAAGACTAAGAAAAGATAATGAATAAAATTTCAGAAACGAAACGATGAGCCACGTTCATTAGAAGAAGTAACGTCGGCAAAGAAGGAGTGGTGTTTCGGGTCTGCCCTACACAGAGACACAATGGAAAATGCAAATATAATGTAAGTAACTTTTGATGAGTTTATACCGCAATTTCATTACTATACAGTGGCTTTAAAGACGGGTTCAGTTGTACTTGTTCGTTCTATGTGGCATATTGTTTTCTACCGCGCACTGTCTTGAGGAGAAACATCTGCTTTTACTGAAGCACCTCAAAACCTTCCTCTTTGCTTCTGCTTTCTCTCTCCCTCTTCCCTGCTACAACTGGTCCACTGTCTGCGACCTCGGTCCTGGGCCCTTCCACTCTCCACCTGCACTGCCTCCCTGTCAACCCCTGCACTGGGGGACTGTCTCAGTATCCTACAGCCCCCCCTTCCCAGCACTTGTTCTGCACTTACCTTGCACTTGCCACCAGCTGGCCCTATTTATTTATTATTTTATGCTACTTACCTTGTACTCCACTCCCCCCCCCTCCCTGCCTCGCCACGCCTTTAAACACTTGTGTACACCCAGTAGCGCTGTCCTCGCTATGATTTTAATAAGGATCTGATGGTGAGACTAATTTCATTTTTTATGTTTTTAGGTACATCATTCACTACTGTCTGTGTCACGAGTACCGGACACCGGCGGACGGCTTCTACAGCCGCCAGTTGCTTCTCCGCGTGAACAACGTTACCACCCTGACCATTTTATGGGACGATCGCCAAGTACAAGTATGCCCTTACGCGGTACTAACGGTTAGATGCAACATACCTACCGTTGTGGTGGCCTAGTGCCTCGTTGTTGGAACAGCCATGCGATTATCAGTGCGACCGAAGAGCTTATTTTTATCGTAAACCAACACCCTGTGTACTGCACACGAACATCGCTTCCCTCAAGACGAACTAATTTGGATCGAGAGCAAAGAAAAATGCAAATCGCTGAATATTCTCTAAACATTTGATGTCCAATAAACGTACTTTGCCAAATGTACAATCTTGCCGTTTGCTTTTAAACCACGGTTTCACATTCCGAATTGTGGCGCTGTATTGTGAGATGCTCTAAGACCCTGTGTACAGCAAAGGACCATCGCGTTCCTCAATACGAACTTTTTGGAACATGAGCAAATAAAAATGCAAATCGCTGAATATTCTCTAAACATTTGATGTCAAATAAATGTACTTTACCACATTTACAATCTTGCGGTTTGATTTCAAAGTACAGTTTCATATTCCGAATTGTGGTGCGCTGTATTGTGAGCTGATCTGTGTTGATTTCCGGGGTCTTTGTGGAGTCGCGTAGAAGACGCCTCGGCGCGTTTGCCTACGCAGCTCAGTCACGTCACGGATAGAGGCGGGGAATATGAATGTTTTGATAAAGTCTGTTTCAGGGGCGGGGGATTTGATTTAGTGCCGCAAAGGCAGGTGAGCCAGGTCGATGCGGCGGAATGATAGGATTATCACAAAATGGAGGCTGATTTCGAGTGCGATAATGGGCGAAAAGTCGGGTAAGGTCCATAGGAAAGTTTCCTACGATCTACCGATTTATGCTTACAAACACATGGCCGACCCGTAGGGACAATAAAAAAAAAGTCCCGGAACTATCCTTTAAATGTATTCAGCCAGTCCATGATGTCATTCTTTTCCTCATAACCACTGAGCAGATCTTTTGGAAACCTTGGATGAGAGGAGGCCCCAGACCCATGTCCTTGACCCTTGGATCCATTGGCAACTTGAAGCTTGGCCAGTTCCAACTGGTGATCCCTGTCTTTCTGTTTTTCTGCCTGTTCGATTTTTAGCTTGACCCTATTGAACTCAAGCTCTTCCTGGAGTTTGGCCATATTGAACTCAAGCTCCTTCTGCCTAAACAGCAGCTCTTGTTTCTTGAATTCAAGCATGGCTTCCCCATCAGCACTGGCAGAGGAAACATTGGACATCGCATCCTCCCTGTCCTCATGGTCGTGGTGGACTAGTGCAGCGGGAGAACTGTCAGTTCTACCAGTGAGAGGAGCCTTACCTCCTTCTGCACTGTCCTCGGAAGCTATAGCGTCAAGCTGAGCTTCTTGCCACGCCATGATTCTTTGTATCATTTCCACTTTTGTGCCTTTTTCAATGTTTCGGATTTAGAAGCATTTAAAGTGAACAAGGTACCTGTTTCCATACTGTAAGATAGGACTATGGCCTTTTAAAAGTTATACTACGACAATTCACTACGTGTCCTGGTAGGAATAACTTGAAATGCCTTCGCTTGTGCGCAACGCTGGATACCCTCAGTTGTATCCCACCGCTGTACACCAATTTGTTAAGATGGATTTCTGAACTCTGTCCTGGAGGGGCATAGGTTCAGAAGGCCAGCCTAGTTTCTTGGACCAGGGTAACCTCTGGACAAGCCAGACCAATCAGGGTAGTGATGGCGGCGGTCAAGACTAGGTCTCAAGAGGGGTGAGGGTGACTGAAAGCCCGCAATGAGCACACAAAGCAAGGACGCTTACAAATTACTCCAGGCAGGTGTTATATTAAAAATATAGACACATTTATTACAAGGCCTTTGTAGCATCGACCATAGTAAAGAATCACGATAAAACTGAAGTAAACCAACACATCACAATCAATACAATATATATACAAGACCGAGGGGTCTAACGAGTTAGGAGCACGAAATATGCAGACCACCTAGATGGGGAGGAAAACAGGCAGTGCAAGTAATCGTTAGGCCCAGTTCGACATCAGAGACCACCTAACTAGAAGGAAGTCCGAGCCCTACGAAGAGTGGAGCCTTGTGCTCAAAAGTACCCGCACAACGGGTGGCAACGGGCCAAGGAGTGTCTCTTTAGGGAAATCAGGCAGTTCAGAGAGGTGAACAATCGATGGCGAACAGACCTCCGCTACTCAAGCGCAGCCTCCACTTGTGGGCAGAAGCAGGGCGCGAGTACGGAGAAAGGGGTGCTGCTTTTCAACAGCGGGGGAAAGCCACAGGCTTCTGCAGGAGGGAGACCGGTTCAGGGTATTGACTACTCACCGGTCCCCGATGCAGGCAGACCCAGGCTTCTCCAAGTTAGTTTCTTCGCTTGCAGGTTCAGATGCGATCAGAGGGTCGTCTCGGCGCTGTGTAGATTCCGCGGCAGCAGAAGTCAGGATCGAGGGTGTCCCAAATGCAGCGAACACGCACAGATGGTTACCTCAGCAGGGCAACTCGGCAGCCGCTTGTATTCCAGGCCCAATGTACTTCTCACTTGACCTGGGAACGCCAAGTTTACGAAGCGTGTGAGAGGGTCGAGGGCTCGTATTTCAGCAGCAGCCAGACAGCGGTAACAGAGCAAGGTTCCTGTGTAGGCTGGTCAGTCCGCTGGATGGCCCAGGGACGCTTCCGAAGGCTTACGTACAGGAGTTGGTGAAGATGCCGAGAATAGTTGTTCCCACTATTCTAAAGGGTCGAAGTGCCAGTAAAGGCCTTCTCATTCAATCAGAGGCAGAGGGGTCTCACAGGACGACTGCAGTGCAGGGTGCCAAACCTTCAGCGGGTCACCAGCGATTCCTCGACTCAGCTTCTTAGTTGCAGGATACTTGGCTCCTTTATCCTTTGTTCATGAGAACTCCGGAGATCGACATGGTAGTGGTGTTTCCAGCCTCCTCTTATCCAGAGTTCCCTTCGCGCCAAAACGGAGAGGACCCAATGGGAGATCTGCTCACAAACACTCACACCATACGTGGACCTCATCACGGACCATGGTGGTCCCAGGTATTCAAGACACACTAGACTCTCTGGCACCCAGGATGTGTATTGGGACCAGATATCCCAGCCCACATCCTGGAGGCTCACAACAGGCCTGTAGAAGCCCGCAAAAGCATCTGTGTTTTGTGGGAAAGTACATGCCCAAATAAGGATGGCCCCGGGTCAGCTCCACCTGGGGAAGGTGAAGGGGCAAGACGGTCAGCGGACAGGACAAAGAACCTCGTGGTCTGGCCATTTTGGAAGCCAGACCACCCATTTTGACCAAACACGAGAAGCGCGGTTAACAGGGCAAAAGCGAGTTCAAAACACAAAGAAACGATTGCTGCCACCAGTCCTGTCCGTGACATACTTGCACAGTTCGTTATAAATCCATAGAGAGTTTCTAGGGCCTGTAGAGTGACTAGAGACCCAAGAGAGAAGTAACTTAGGTTACAGTGCCCTCTTATGCCATGTTGTGTGAAAGCTGCAACATGAGAAAAAGAACTACGGAAAACAACGTTTCCCGGTACTGACTGTCTTAAGGGCATGTCAGTTTCCCCGTGAGAATGGAGCGAAAGCCCAGAGGAGTGCGGCAGATGGCTGCACTTCTCTGGCAAAGTCTAGATCAGGGTGTAAAACAACAGCAAAAAGTTTAGGGGTTGCCACATGGAAGGAAAATTACCTACAATTAAGAAATCTTTCCTAACAGATATATCGCTGTATTGCAAGGTGACCATGACGATTGTATAATACCTTGTTGCCAGAAGGCCACGATAGTATCATGGATCCCTTTATCGGCCTCCCTTGCCATGCGGTATTGCCTCACTAGGGGGATATCACACCTGGATTTAACTTCATCTGTACTGCCCCTATGCTTTTCAATAACCCAACATCATGGGAATTACTGGTCCATAGATGCCTAGGCACTTCTTCTAATCTTCCTGCAATTGTGGCGATGCATGTCTAACAATAGGCATAGGGCCTCATCACAAGTTGGACGGAGCAGTAAAATGCCACAATAGCACTAGTAACACTGCTTTTACCACTCCGCCCAGTCTTGAGTTGGGGGAAAAATGGGAGTTTTACCTCTAGCTTTTTTCTGGAGGTAGAAATCACCATTTTCCACCTGTTTTTGGCACTACTAGTACAGTGATAATTGCCCCGGTGCTAATAGCACCAAGAAACCCTCCCCGTAACTCAGGATCTGGCAGAAATTGCATCAGACCCAGTGGGGTAACACTAATAGCGTGGATTCTGTGCAACCCCTGAAGAGGAGGCTAATAGT
This sequence comes from Ambystoma mexicanum, assembly GCF_040938575.1. NCBI lineage: Eukaryota > Metazoa > Chordata > Amphibia > Caudata > Ambystomatidae > Ambystoma > Ambystoma mexicanum. The sequence continues at coordinate 959,584,679 of NC_090929.1, read as the reverse complement.
CTGTGGTACCTCTCTATGCTCTATCATAATCTGTTACGGCATGCACATTTCAAATATCATTTCCCTTGTGTCCTTGGTATCCTCGAATAACTGTTCATTGAACACCCTTTTTAAAGCCAACGTTGGATCTATACACAGAACTGTGAACCTTTTCTTTCCTCTCCTTCCTTGTCTGTGCCTAAAAGAATAACATTGTCCTTCTTTTTAATCACTGCTTCTAGGTGCAAAGTAATAACAGTACCTGGCGCTTTTTCTTGGGAGTCACAGCTGGTCAAAATAAAAACTCAGCAGGCATGTGCTGCCCTTTATTTTGAACCCCAGGCACCTATCCTAGCACTATCATTACCCCGTAAAGGAACAGGTCTGGCTGTGCAGACACCCCTCGCACCGCACTGTTGCTTTAACATGCTTACATGTGCACTATTGTCTGAGCGGGATACAATCCTGGTGTCAAGCATACTATACCTTCCTCTGATAACAAGATCATCTTATTCTACTCACTCTGGAGATCTCTGCCCCAAATATTCACTTGGGTATCTGCACAATACGACAAAGGAAGTGACAAATCCTGTGTACCTACCATAACAGGGAGATCTTCAGTACATGGAACCAGCAAAATAGCCCCAGAGAATCCCTGGATGTCCATCATTCTTCCTGACATGGGAAACTTACCTTCCATGATGTAAGATTTTCTTGCCCCTGTATCAACCATAAAAGGGAAATGTACATTCTCCTGTTGTCACAATTTCCTGGGGTTCCTCTTCCTTATCAGTGGTGATGAACAAGACTGGACACATCAGAGTTCCCCGTGGGCTGTCCTAGTGAGGATATGTGCTCATACCCAGAAGCGGGAATGGATTGCTTCCTAAAACACATGCTCTGGTATAGTGTGTCAACTCACCTTGGGGTAAATGATTCTTATCCCAGGATTGTATAGTTGCCTGTGCTTGTACTGCTAGCTGTAGTGCCTAGGTCTGTGTGTCTCATGCATTGTGTACTGACCTACCAGTGCTCGCTGTTTCTGCACAGATCCTGGGGAATATGACATAGTTGTGGGCTGCATTTGTGACGAGGGAGGATGCGCAATCCTACCTTCTGATCCATTTGGGTTAGCGTGATAATCATATAAATATGGCGATCTACTCCTGCGATTCTGACAAAATGCCCTATCCTTGCACAAGACCAACACTGACCTCGAAACGATCTTACAATCTGACCTCCAAATTGTCTGCGAAACCTAGGCCTCATTCCTCTGAAACCAACCCCTCCTCCTCTCTGAAAACCTCCTATGCCCCTCTGTAAACTTCCCATCTCCCTTCTAGCTGTAGCATATCCATCTGCCCATCCATGTGCCATATTCTATTCACACTGCCCTTGTTGTCGCTGCTGTCCTTCAGTTGAGCTCTTAATCATTGCCCCTACTAGACTTAGCTTAGCTAGTTTCTTCTGTAATAGCTTCATTTCGGCTATCTGTGCCTGCTCTGCAGCTTCTTTGTCTTTTTCCTGCCTTCTTCTACAATGATGAAGTATATGTGCTTGAATTTCAGCCCATTCTTTTGCTTCTATTCCCACTAGTTTATCTAAATAATTCTGTACATCTTTGGGGAGTCCCTTCCCCAGCATATGATAAAATATTGCAACATTTTGATCCCATGGCTCCCCTGTCATGGCTCAGCACATTTACTGAACCTTTTGAATCCACAAGGCCGGATCATCATCTGCCTTCATAGTACAAGCTATCATTTAGTGGATGTCTGGTGTGTCTAGGTACGCATTTCTTAATGCTGCCCATTCATGTGTCCTGTAATTATTAAAGGCTACGCCATCATGGTCATTAGTGTCCAGCTGCACACCTGGATACCCTGCTTTTCTCCAAATATCATCTGCCTGCTCTCCAAATAGAACAGCAAACAATATTTTCACATCTCCCAGAGCCAACATTATCCCTGCTGTCTGTTCTTTCAGAGCATAACTCCACCTGCTCCTGCAGTAAGTGAGGGTAGCTTTTTCATTTCAATATGTTCATCCATTTGTGGCATCATACATAATGTGCTCTTCCCAGTCCCTTCTGTAATAGCGAGAACTGCAGTCCCTTCACTTTTGTCAGAGCCATCCCTGTTCCCACTTTACATTTCACAACACCCACTGTGTCACCATAGCAGATCCTTAGCCTTGGTCCCCATAGTGTGATCTCCCTCGTACCTCTTGGTGCTGCCCCCTGTTCCTCATATGTTACCCATTCTCCTTCTTCTGCTACTTCTGCCTCCCTTTCAATATTCATTAAATAATAGCCTAAACTACTGTGGCGTTCCATTCCCTGTGCTGGAACTTCAGGTATTGTATATAGACTGATACCTTCCTTGTCTGGGTCCACCTTGACATCTCTAATAACGGTGCTATCAATTTTAAAAATAATCTGTCTCTACTTATCCATACCTATCTCTCTACTCTGATTCATGCGTTGCTCTTGTTAACTCCCCCTCTGCTCTTTGCAGCACTTTTTCTACACCCCTACATGCTTTCCAATCTCCATCCTTAATCGTTCCCTTGTTCTACTGATTGGAGCTGCTGTCGATAACCTTCTAGGCTCAATGATGGCAGAATACTGGGCATTAGTATATCTCACAGCCGTAAGCAACCATAAGGAGGCGGGGTGGTGGGGGCTTCAGTCTATGCATGTACTTGCCTTGCTGATTCGATATTACCATTAGAGGCTTTTCCTGAATACTCAAATACATTCCACAACTCGGGAATGCTCTGCCTATTTTCCATCTTTTTCCCTTTGTATTTTGCGCCAAATACATAACTCCAAAATACTCTGGTTTTGCATCCCCTCTTCATGCCAAGTTTTAAACATCTACCTTTTGTCCCTGAACCCACTCATGGTGGTACTTCAGGATCTTTTCCTTAGAACATGGAAATAATTGACACTAGTGTCCTAGTGGAATCTCCATACTCTTTTTCAGTTTCCACAAAATAAAAATGTCACTTCCACCGATCCTCCGACTCTCCAATAAACACTATAACCTCTTTAACAAACCCCCCCCCACCTTTTTACCCCTCAATAATCACTCACCTACTCTTCACTCACACCTCATCACCTCACTTTGGCTCTCACAGGCCCACACAAAGCACTCCTACATATAAGACAAATATGGCATCAATAATAAAAAAACACAATCACTTGTATCATGGTTCCTCATCATCTCTCCTTTACTCGAGACAAAGGAGTTTACCCCTGCACACAACCCTTTTTATAGGGACGGGGAAGTACTGCACATCCTCCATATAATGGACCGCAACAACAGCGCTTTTGACTACAACGCTGTCTTTCCCCAAATATGGGCGATCCCTCTTCACTACTTGACTTCCAATACGAAAAGAAAATAATAAACAAAGTAATAATGGAAAAAAGGACGTGCAACATTTAACAATTCACAATTCCATTTGTTTCTTCCACACTCACATTTACCTTTCTCACTCTAATTCAATTTCAGCTACCATTCTGACTCCATTTAACCTCAATGAACACTCTGACTCCATTCAACATCACACAATCCCATAATCCCAACTAATCACCTTTCCCTCTTCGCCCTCATTTTTCCCACAAAATGCACTCAACTAATATGCATCCTATGAAGCTCTTTGAAGCTGCGTCCCTTCCAATGGCCTGCACAGCTGGGCCGCAGCACCATGCCCCAGAAAACAAGCAACCCTTTAGACAACATGGCACCTTCAAACCCCTCCTGGTGTGCACGTGGACTGGTTACTGCAGATAGGAGCTGTAGCTAAGTGCACAGCAAGGAAAATCCCCAGCATCTCAGGGCCTGGAGATCAAGTTTTGGGTCACCAAATTTAGAAGGGTAAACCTCAAACCCGATAAGACAAAACATTCAAAAGATTGCAGGTTGCCTGAAAAGTAAGTTTATTACAAGCAAATGGCCAGAAAGGTTAGTCAGCTTTGTAAAACTAAAAAACAATCAACTCCTTTTATTCAACATAGTTACAACTTGTATACACAAGATCAGACAATTTACATTATTAATACATCGGGCCTCATTCCAACTTTGGAGGTAACCACACCGCTATTTGTGGCATGGCTGCCTCCAAAATCGTTCCTACTCCGGCCTGGTGAATGGAGTAATTACCGGTCCATTCCGAGGTCAGAAGGACCGGTAATTCCCCATTCACCAGGGCCATTCCCATTTCAGCCCCCATAGGGCTCAATGGGAAGGCGGCAATAACGGTACCGTAAATTACGGTACCGTTATTGACCCCGGGTGTCCCTTTGCGGGTCCCGTCCTTAACGCCTGCTAATAGCAGGCGTTAAGGAAGGACCCGCAAAGGGAACTCGTAGCAGGGCGCAAAGGGATTACCGGCACCGGTGTCATTACCGGTGCCCGGTATCCCTTTGCGCCCTACTTGTAGTGAGGCCCATAACATTTACAACATAATCCCCATATTTCCATTGGCTAACGTCTATAAAAAAACATCATCTATATTCTCTAACCCCATTGGATACAACTATCGAAACACAATTCCCTTTTGCATGGTCTCATCACGCAGTCAGTCATGATGTTTTGAAGTATAATTGGTTTGTCATTTCAAACAATTTACAATAGATGACTTGCCTCATTTGTGAAAGAAATTTTAACCCAGTTTGTGATGTGCATAACCTCAACAAGATTCCCACCAAAGAGAGGGAGGAGTGAAAACAATGGAAATTTCTATGTTCGTACAATGGCCTCCTCATTATCCCAGACAAGCTTATGCTCCGAACGGCTCCTTCAGCATTCCGTTGCAACACCTCATGCGACTGCCATCTTAAATCATATGGCCTGCCTTGCACGTATCCTGCGTATGTTCCTGAGAACCCAAATAGAATCATAAAACACTGGTCAAGCTCTGCACTCAAGCATCCATTTAATGTATTTATTGACTAACCCCAATCCGACCCTCACAACCTAACCAGACCCATTGATATGATATGGCTTTTATAGCGCGCCTGTACACAAGTGTTTCTAGTTGCGAGTGTGTTTGGTCCTTCAACAACAAGGCTTTGTGTTCCCAGGAAGTTTGTCCCTCACATCTACACATCCATCTAGCCATAAACACAAACCTAATGACAGTTTATTCCATTCTTGCCTTCAGCAATCATTTGACCTGCTATCACCATCTTTCCAATGTGCTCTGTTTCCTCCCCTTCTCCTGACTGTGGTAGTTCAAAACACTCAGAGGGATGGGCACTCAACTGCTGCCAACCAGAAACTCTCTGGCCTAAGGCTCTAAGTACAATGAGCCTGCAATCTTTGAGAAGGCGTTTTATGTTATGTTATCTGGTCTTGCATCGCATACTGCTGCTACTTGCATGGTCTCTTGAAGCTCTGATGGATCTGCAATGGAAGGAGGATTGTGAGGGTTGGCAGTGGGATTGAGAGGGTGAAGAGCAGGAGAGTTTTGATGTACTGTTGGCAGCTTCAGTTCGGAGAAACTGGTCACTGAGCTTTGGTATGTTTTTAGTTTGGTAGCCATCATGGGGTGTTGAGATATGATTGTGCATGTGTGCTTTGTGTGTACTTAAGTTCAGTTTCCTGTTGGGTGTTGTGAAGTGTGTGCAGTTTGTGGATGGTAGAGGTGGGGTTCTGTTTAGTTTAGTGTTTGAGGGTCAATATGCAGAGTATTGAGTTTTTAGTATGGTTAGTTAAGTGCAACACACTCTCTGCCCTCAAAAGTTCCATCCAGGTGTGAGACATTTCCTGCCCCCCAAATTCGTCTGATTGCAACACATTTCCTACATCAAAACTCTAAGTGTAACACATTTCCTACCCCCAGACTGCATCTAAGGGTGACATATTTCCAAACCCCTACTATCCATCTAAGCAGGAAATATTTCCTACCCCAGAACTCCTTCTGGGAGTGACACGTTTCCCGCCCACAAAGTCCATCTAAGTGTAACATATTTCTTACTCCCAACATTCCATCTAGGGGTGACACATTTCCTACCCCCAAAATATTGTTAAGTGCAACATATTTCCTAGCACCAGAGATCCATCCAAGTGCGACACATTTCTACCCCCAAAAAAGAAAACCATCTAGGTGTGACACATTTCCCATCCCCAAAATCCATCTAGGTGGCAGGATATTCTGCAGTGTAGTAGTGGAGGTGCTCACAATTTCCACCATCTTACCATTGGTTGGTAGGCATTTATATGTTGTTTGTGTGCAAATGTATGGAATGGTTTCTGTCATGTGTCGGGTGTTGTGGGGAAATGGTAGAGTGCCTCTAGTTTCAGTGTCTAGTGTCAACATTTGTGTTCGGCTGGTTATGCAGTATGCTGCGGTTATGTTGTGTAGTGAGGGAGTTATTAATAGGGTGGTTGGGTTATGCAACAAGTTTTAGTCCTTTTAACCTGGTCATGTTCTTTTTAGCTTATTGATCTGTTATGGGTGTTCCGTTCCCATGGATTTCTCTTTGTTTGCAGTGGATGGAATTTTGTTACTTAGATGTTTTCTTCAGCTTGGAGCGTTAAACAGCCATGCCTTTAGCATCTTTCTGAAACTGAGGTGGTTGTTCTTCTTTCCTCCAGGAGCGAGTTCCACGGTTTCATCTCTATGCTGGAGAATGCTGATTCTCCTAATGTTTGTTTTGAGTAATGTTTCAGTTCAAGGCAGATGACGTTGCTCGATCTTAGGGTTTGTGCTGGTTTGTAGATGGTGATTTTCTTCTGTATAAATGATGATGTGGATCGCTCTGTGTGTTATACAGAGTGCTTTGAAGAAGATATGTTTTTTGACTGGCAACCAATGCAGCGTTCTTAAGACTGGAGTGATGTGTGCTCTTCTGGTGAGTTTAAGGAGTAGTCTTGCAGATGTGTACTGTATTCATTGTAGCTTTCTTAAAAGGTATTCTGGCATTCCAAGGTAGATGCTTTTGGCGTAGACTATTCTTCACATGACAAGGGAGATGATGGTGAGTGTTCTGTATGTGACTGAGAGAAAGGGAAGTATCTTTTTGATTGTGTGCAGATGAAAGAAGCATTTCTTAATTATGATGTTGACTTGTGGTTCTTGTGTTAGTTCGGTGTCCATTAGTACTCTGAGGTTTTTGGCCACTTTGCAAGGTACAGGTTGGTTTCCCATATCAGTGGGTTATGGGAGGTGGCAGTTATTTGCCAGCCTGTTGGGTGTGATCATGATTTCGGTTTTGTCCGCGTTGAGTATATGATTGTTGATGCTCATCCTTTTATTTAGTTCATTGAGACAGTTGATTAGTGTTGGGTTTTCCACTTTGCTGGTGTCAATTTTATTGATGATTTTTGAGTCATCTGCATAGTTGTAGCAGGTTGGGCCATGTTTTTTGGTGAGGTTGATTAGGGGTGTCATGTAGTGGTGACAGCGATGAGCCTTGTGGGACGCCACATGTGGTTTTCCGAGGTGTTGATTTGAATGGATCTAGCCATATTGTTTCTGTTCTTTCCATCAGGAATGCTTTTAGCCAAAGGAGAGCAGTGTTATCAATACCAATATCTTCCTGCTGTTTGACGAGAATGTTGTGGGTGACTGTATTGAAAGCTGCTCACAGTAGTATTAATGCTGAGTTTATGTTGGAGTTGAAGTTGGTCTTAATGTCATGCCAAACAGATAGCAGTGCAGTTTCCATCCCTCTCTTGGATCTGCAGCCTACTTGTGCCTGATCGAGCAGCTGGTTGTTTTCCACGTATTCCAAGATTTGTTCATAGAAATAGCCTTCCAGCAGTTTTGCCGGATATGGGATATTTGAAATTGTTTGGAAGTTGGGAAGGACTTCCACATTTCCAGAGGAATATTTAAGGAGAATTTTGATGTAAGCCAATTTGAAGACTTGCGCTACTGTTTCTGTTGCTAGTGAGAGGTTGAAGAGGTTGCAGTAGTATTCTGCCCGTGTTCTCAGGACGAGGATGGTTTTGTAGATGTCCAGTAGGCACAGACCTGATGGAGAGCTTGTTCTTTTGCTTTTGCTCACCAAGCTGTTGAATTTGTCTGTTGAGATTGGGGGGATGAGGTTTAGTCTGGTTGGTGGCTCTGGTGTTGACTGATTGAGGTGGTCCGTGGTGTTTATTGGTCAGCATTGTGTGATTTGTAGAATGTTAATGATTTTGTTCTTTAAGTGGTATGTAAAGATAGCAGAACTCTTGATAGCATAGCAATCCAACTACAGATGTACCCTACATCCCCATGTATCTACTCCACAAGTTTACCTCAGCCTACCTCTATGTGCCTCCACGTTGTAGCCCACACAATGACAGTTGTGATTACATTGTTGCTCATTATGTTTTTATATGATGCTAACTAAAATGTATTCAAACTATCTACAAAATAACACATATATCAAATCTCCAACTTACATAGTATGCCCACTAAGTGTAACATTATTGTGTTATAAACGAGCCAGATACAGCTTACTAAAAGGTGCGCAACGTGAACCTCTTTTCCCTGTCGGAACGCAGTATGCGCATCCCAGCCTACCAATGACTTCAGAAGTATCATTGATTGTGTGGCAATTGTGTCAAAACATCAAGAAAACATCTCCTCTTGATTAGAAATCGAGTACAGACATGCAGTTACTAATTACATACCATTTTACTTAGAAGGCTGAACTCCTGCAACTAGGTGGACTCCAATATTTCTGTATGTGGCAGAGCATTTAGGATTAAACAATTTGAATCTTTTAAAAAAGAATCAAACCGGCAGCGTTAAAGGTGACTACATCCTGCATGATATCATGGAATGCCTGCTAGCTAGATGCATTTCCGTTTGGTATTTGAAGCAGACCAACAAAGTGTTAAAATGTCCCTACTTTTACTCTTGTGTCTACCACCAGTGGAACTTCCAATGTTGGATTTTCTTTCGGGACCTTGTGGACGCTTGTAAGCTCTGGGGTTGCTTCCACAATTTCTTTTACATTTGAATGTATGTTATGTTATTGTTCATTCCTGTGAGAGTAGTGGCAACAACCTATCATTATTGTTCAAATTTCTAGTTATCCCAGCAGCCATTGTCAGCAAATGTGTCTAAATCCTTGCAGGCCAAGGGTGTGTGGGTAGAGAGGAGCACCGGTGGTAGCAAGTGCTTGCCTCTGTTCAGCTCTTCTGAGGTATGTGATCATCAGTGAATTTTCTAAGCCTAAATTTACTTGCATCTAGCTTTGGTCATTGATGCAAAGTTCCTGCTTCTACACTTTCCTGGTTCTAGACATGTCTCTGTTGTTGGTGCAGTGTTTTTTAGTTTTCAGGGCAAGTATATTTTAGTACAATTTTGCCGACTATTTTATTTCATCCATGTGAAGCAACGCACTTTTATATTTTTGTCACCTTTTTTGATCTAACAGTATTTTGGGAGTCATTACCAGTTGGGAGGAAATATCGGGATGAAATACCGCCATAAGGAAAGACTACCTCCAACAAGGCTATGTGTGGGAAATTCACCCTATTCAGAATTCACTACTGGCTACTGTGGAATTTCTTTCATAACACCATCATTCCAGAACTATCACCTCTGCACTGGTAACCTCAGAAGTCATATTTGTGTATTTCTTTTAATGTCCATTTCCACCTTAAATTTGGATAATGTAAAGTAGCGGCTCATACCACTACTGTGCATATTTGTAATGTAAAATTAATGAACATGGACTCATTTAATAATTGTATTGGTAAGGTGGTAAGAAGGGGGAATCTGAAAAGCCTGTCGTTCACCCCTTTTCATGGCCTATTCTTAAAACATGTTTTACTGTGCTTCCCTTCAGTTCATTAAAAATAGTCCGAAATATGTTTGGGGCCAATTTGGAATGTTTACCTTCACCTATGAGCTGGAGGAACAAACAGGCTGGCTCAAAATCCACTTTTCTCACCGCTGGTAGTATTCATTCAAAATACCGCTGGATGTAAATATATCTCCCAACCTTGCATTGCGTGAATGTTAAATCCAGCGTTATTTGGCTAATATTGATAGATTTAACATTACCCCACCCCCCCAACTAATATTGATCCCCTTTGTCTTAAATCTTTATATAGTGAAATACCATTTTTTTAGTGTATGTTTCTGTACCATACTTACATATCTAAATATAACAAGGAAGGCTGGCTCAGTGGAAACACTTTTGTCTTGGAAGCAAGACAATGCAGCAACACTGGTTCAAATCCCGACCCCGCACAGGTTATAAAAGAATAATTATAACTCTCTTTCTCTCGCCTTCTAGTTGATGGCTAGACGCCGCCTGCCCCTATGTATCCTAGCCCCTCCTATATCTGTTCTATTGTAACCTCTGAAAAGTGCTCCGATATGCATCAGTACCGTTGTTACATCTGGGAAGCGCTCGGTTATGTTTCTGTATTGTTGTACACCTCTGATGCTTCTGGAAGCTAGGTCTGCTCTCAATAAACACCGTAATAATTATTATTATTATTACTGTCTTTGGAACAGCATGCCTTGATGGAGTCCATATATATCTCCAGATCGTAGATGGAAGGTTTGCATGAAGGTACCTGATCATTTGTTGGAGGTTTGTGGGTGAATAGTCCATGATGTAGCTTTTTGTGAGTAATAGTCCTTTAGCTGGGGATGATTTCGTTTAATTGATGGTTTCCTGTAAGTATCCATTTAGTTGGCTTGTGACGGCCTCCCTTAAGAGGACCACTTTGAAAACTCTCCTGGTTAGACAGAGACTTCAAATAAAAGACTTGCATTGAGTTTCCGGTACCAAGCCTCAGTTTTATTTCTCGTTATACGTTTCTTTCCTTTCCTCCCTGCATGAGAGGTCGATGGTCGATGCTTGCAGGATAGTGTTTTTTTAACGCGTTTTTCCATTCTCGTGATTCTTTAGATCCCTGCTCTATATTTTGTGTTGTACGGTGTTTCTTTTGCTTGGTTTTAGGTGAATATGTGCGTGTGTTTTCTTGCTTGACCTGCTATACCTTTCTCCTTGTCTATCATACACATATTACATTATTCCATCCCCATGGCTGTGACAGACATTTGTGCACCTTTGTGGTGATCTCCGGAATATGTGGGCACAACTGGCATGCAGGTAATGTTTCTTGGCCTCTGTGATTAATAAGTTACATTGTATACCCTCACCGAACATACCTGCTTCAAATGCCTAGCAATGCATCTCCTGTGAGTGGCCTCAGCACACACAGTATTTAGTTATTTATTTCGTTTTTATAACGCGCCTAATACCATACCTGAGTTCAGTTTCTAGGCACGGATCCGGGGGATTCTGTTGCTCTGCGTGGTCTTGCTTCCAATACCAGCGTGTTGCCCTTGTACTATCCTTTATTCTCATCTGTGAGAGACGCCTGGGTGAGGATCTTGAAGGACTTCAGTGTGACTACAACTAGCATCTTAGTATCCCCAAATCCTTTTAAGCGTGTTTTTAATAGTCTTCTAATCTTACAAAACCCAGTCACTTTTCTGTACGCTGACTAGCTTTCTGAATACATGTTTTTATCGTTGATCTTCGATGCGATCATGAGTGAACTCTCTAGCGAATATCCTATGCCTGGTGCCACCTCTTGACAGGATCAACAGAGCATGCGCATGAGAAGCAGTTCATCCATTTGCAGGTGACTGCTAAGCATGTTCATCGCTACATGTCTCTGGAGGATCGCTCTGGGGCAACGTGGTCTTGGAAACAAGATGACACGGAGCAACACAGGTTTTATCTCCAGCAACACAGGTTTGATTCCCTGGTCCGCTCTTAAAAACCTCTGGGTATTAAGTACGTTATAAATGACCGATTATAAAATAATGATTGTATAATTATAATATACATTTAAGTGCGTATGCCAAAGCAGGACATAGATAAACCCATGCACAAAGCCACATCCTATTTTACCCTCAACAAAGTGCCATAAATCCCACAAGACAGTTCAATTTCAACTACAGTATTCCAATTCCAAATAAATTCTTCATCATCCAAACATGGACAAGTAATCAAAGGAATTAAACTTGAGTGAATCTTGGCATTCTTTGAAACAAAAGTTTTAATTATGCAAAATGATGCTTCAAACAATGAGATCGAACCTCTGTAACAGATTACACTGTCTGATATAATGTCAGAGAGGCAAAGATGTTGTTCAATAGAAGGAAGTGTAGATATTGGGAGCAGGCTGCTGGCGACAAGTGTGTACCCTCAACTATGCTAAAATTCTATAAAAGTCATGCCACGTGTACGCCAGAAGCAGGTCCGTCCCACGCTTCCGCTAGTCACCAAGATAGACTTGCCTAATGATGTGTTATTCATATAGCGGTTACACCAAAGTACTTTACATAGAACATACAATATCACCCAACCGAAGTTGGTATTCATTTATCCACCTCGGAAGGATGAATGGTTGAGCTGGCCTTGCTGGGATTCAAACCAGTGACCCGCGGAACACAAGCAGATTGCAGCAAGTGCTCAACCCACTGAGCTATTTTACCAGTATAGACAAATCCATTGAGGCAAAGGACAACAGAACTGCAAATGGATTTGCAAATGTGCCAGGGCCAAAGTCAGGTCTGGTGAAGCATGGAAAAGGAAGCACATTGAGCAAATGATCAAAGGTCAATATTTGTCTAGGCGGAGGTGAACACTACATGCTAAAAAAAGAACACCTTGGAAAGACCATGGGAAGTAAAATAAAAATGACACTTCCATGTACCCATATGCACTGTGTGGTGTGTTTATTCCTAGCTGAGAAACAGTTGTCCACAGATTCTTTCCTCCGAGCAGTTTTCTTGCCATTCTCTTCACCTGGGGGGAGTATTATTATTATTATACATTTTTATAATGCACAACACGCCCAAATGCCTCAGTGTGCAGGAAGATTTAACTAAGGAGTAGGAGAAAGGGCAGTCCAGAAACATACAAAAGGCCAAGGAAGCAGAGCAGGAGAGACAAAATCCTTATTTAGTCATCAGAATTAATCAAGTATATTTTAATGTTTTTTTTTTAAATGACGAAGATCTGGGATATTTCTTAACTCAAGCAGCAATGATTTCCAAAGGCCAGGAGCACATACGTCAAAGCAAGTGCCTCCAGAAGACTGAAGTTTATGACGAGGCTGAAAAAGTTTATTGTGTCCGTTGGAGTGAATAGATTGTACAACGGGATTCCTATGAATTCTATTAGTAAGATACACAGGGGCTTGATGGAGAAGGCATTTATGGATCAGAGAGAGCAATTTATGAAAAGTCCAATGTCTCACCGGAACCCAGTGCAAAGAACTTTGGGCCTGGGAGACATGGGTTCCAGCAAGGAGACCATTACAATAGTCAATTGTGGAGTTTACTAGTTCCGTCGCTAAGGACATTATCATCAGACAGATATGGTTTGATCTGCCGGATGAGCTTGGTGGTGTAAGCACGTGTGGATTTAATATGAGTAACATGCTTTTTCATATTAAGATAAGAATCTAGATATACGCCAAGGGTTTTTACCCAAGGGCATGTTTTAATGACGCATCCTGTGAAGGTGAACTCACCATATCTAGAACATCATTTGTTAAATCGATGGCTGATACCCACTAGCATGAGCTCTGTCTTACTGCCATTTCAGGCAAGTGAGTTAGTGTTCATCCATTTTTGGATGACATCATAGACCAAAGCAATGTATGAGAATCCTTGTTGTAGTCCCCAGTCAGCTCCACGACTGCCTGGATATCTTTGGCATAATTGGTGTATTTAATGCCACGATCATCCAGGAGGTCGAAGAGCGGGCGAAAGTAAAGATTAAATAGGATTGGCGAAAGAGAGGCTGCCTGTGGGACACCACAAGTTAATATTTTAATAGGGGATTGTAAGCCATTTGCTGCCACCCTGGCTGATCTAGGTCCCAGAAAAGAGGCGAGCCAAGATAGTGCTGGTTTCCGCACAATTAGCTATAGTCTTAAGTTTCTCGAGAAGCAAAGCGTGATCAATGACATTAAACGTGGCCAAGAGGACGAGCAACATAAGAATGAATGCATGTCCTTAGTTCACAATACTTGTCAAATTAGCTCTGAGATGAAGCATTGCGGTCACCGTGCCATGCGTGGCACGGAAACCACATTGCGAGGTGCTCAGTAAGTTACGTGTTTCTATATGGTTTTGGAACTTCAAATATGCAACTGTGTCTAAAATCTTTAGCAAAAAGGGAACATTGGTAATGGGTTGGTAATTACTCACGTCCATGCTGTCCAAAGTATCCTTTTTAAGATTGGAGTGATCACATTTATTTTCAAAGTGGCCGGTACTGTAGAGGAGTTGACAATATCAGTTATAAGGGAACAAGAAATAATAACACTAGCCAAGCATACGCCACTGGGCAGGATTTAGGCTTAAGGACACTAACAATGTTTTATCAAATCTTCTTCAGTTATTTCACAGAAGAAGAACTCAATAATGGTCGATGGGTTAGAAGGTGAGGTGTTCTTAACATTCTTTATATTCATATTTGAGAAAGTGGTTTGCAGTTTGATGCCCTCGTTATCATCTGGGACTAAAATAGTGCGCGGAGGCTTCTATATTGGCTTGATGGGAGTCGAGTTTAGTAGAGAAACCTAATTGGACATCAAAACACCAGCAATCATTAATGGTAATTGTAGGGTGGGTGCTAATTTAACCTTTAAAATCTTTAAGGATCGAGAAGTGTTCTCTTTGAGAAGATTTAGCCAAGAGAATTGTATTCTCATAATGAGAAGGTTTTGCAGAAATAATAGAGTTCTAATATTTGCTGGCCACCTTTTGATTGGAGGACAGGGTCAGGTGATTAGGAGATTTCCGCCAGACTCTTCCTGCCTGTCTCTTAGTATTCTTAAGCTCAGCAATGTTGTTGGTAAACCAGGTTTTGCCGAGGATATCAGATTTACGTATTTTGAGCACTACAGGGGATAAAGTATCAATAGCGTGAGTGGTGATATCAATACATTGATCTGTGAGATGACAGACATACGACGAAGGTGTGAGATTGCTCAAAAGTGGACAAATCGTGTCAGTGAATGTCACAGATGAAATTCTGTGGTTGTGTTCCTCACCATCATAGCATTCTAACTCAAAATGTAGGCATGTACTTATGCATAGCAATATATTGCCCAGTGGCATATGTGTCAATAATGTGGCAGCTGGTTACATTGTTGTACAGTCGAGCTTCCCTGATTTTGTGTAGAAAACTGAAGTGTAACTTTAGGATGCAAAATGTTGTCTCTACAACTCCGAGTGGGAAACGGTGTGTCTATACAGTGTTTATATTGAATCTTTTATATTGAATGCCCATATATCGAATATTGTATAGTGAAAACTTTTATAGTGAATGCATTTCGGGGTGCAGTAAAGGGTTAAATATTTTTGGGAAACGGTTGGGATGGGTTTTTATGGGTGGGAAACGGGGGTTTGGGGTGGCACACCCCTAAAGAAAAATGTGTATTCACTATAAAAGTTTTCAATATAAAATATTCGAGATATGTGCATTCAATATAAAATATTTTGATATAAAGACATGTTACCTACGGTGTGCACTCTTATCACACTGTTGGCCTTGTGTAATGACATTTTACCAATTGTATCAGGGAAAATGTACATATTCATTTTCTCCAGGGAAGGGGAATATTGTCACATCTGTGTTGAGTAAATGATTGTGTCCATAAAGAAGGGATTGTGTTTCCCTTACTGAATAATTTTGCATCTCCTTAGTCACAATGTACCTGCCGGCTTATTTCACTGTTCCTGAAGATTGAGTCCTTGACACTACCCGGGTAACATGCCAGTAGGTCACTGATAGATATGTATTAGGTTTTGTACCTTCATGTTTGGATGCACATTCTATTTGTGTCTTCTGGTGGGCAGGTATGCATTGGAGAGCCATCAATTGCACCTATAATGTTTGGGACGTGTTCAGAGCATGAAAGGCTGCTTTCATTTTCTGGATGTATATCGGCCTTATTTACCACCAGCAGTGTTACCTCTGCGTGTGCATGTAGGTAATTCCCCCGCAAGCAGTGTGAGAATAAGGTTTGTGGCACTCTTCCATCCATTGCAATGGGTGAATGGGATCTATAAATGTATAGGATGTTCCTTGACAGCAAATGTGAGTAAATGGATTGTGAACGACCTGTGTTCCTCCTTAGTAGAGGGTCCAGCTGATGTATGAGTTTATAATCCTATTTATTTTGGTCAAATGATGTAATTATGGATCTGACCACCTTCTCCCTCTCCCCGACCTCATGTTCTGCTTCCCTGCTCTGCCATGAGCCTGTCCACCTGGCCATCACGTACAGTGCTGCCCTCTAGACATCAAACCAAGCCCAAACTGCCTCCTTTTGCATGGCTTCCAGATCTCTCTCTCTTGACATCTTCACCTTTGTTGCGGACATTGGTGCTTAGTTTGTGTTCAGGAATGTTGTTGGCATATCCACAGTGCTGCTAATATTTTTTTTGTTAACTGTGCTTATTATCCGATTTTTGCAATGTAACTACATTTGCAATGCTTTTGTTATTTGCAGTTTGATTTCTCAATGGTGCATCAAGGTTTGGGTATGCTGTTTGTGGTGCACTGCTTCACGCTCTCTGCGGTTGGGTTAATGCTTTGTGGGATACTTTTAATTATCTGTTACGTTCAAATTGTGTGTCCCCTGTTGGTGGATGCTGTTGGAACACCACAGGACACTACCCTGCTTCCTGTGAGCTAAACAAAATGTCCTCCATTTTTAGCTGATGATTTCCTACAAATCAGCATAGAAAAATGGAGGTGGGCCTTTGAGAAATATTGGGAAAAATCAGAAAGACAGACAGGGCAACATAGTCCTGACCGGGCCGGCTTTGTCAATGAGGACTTGGTGTAGGATTCACGGAGTGAGGGGGGATACTTGGTGTGTGCCCATATAACATTTTTTAAAATGAAAGGGTTTATTAAAATGTTACAACACAACATTTAATTTAAATCTACGCAGTCAATGAAAACATTCTGTTCATGCTCCAGATATTGAAATCGACATTTTAGCTGGTGAAAATAAGATATATATGCCTATATATTTGCGAGAAACAAAATGAGACTCTCAAACACCTCACACTGTACTGTGAAAGTCTGAAAGATCTCAGATCTGTTCACTTAGGAAGCTTGGTACTGCAGTATGACACTTTATGTGGAGAGGACTTATGGTGCAAATTCCACAACCCCAGGGAAAAAGAAATCTTTGGGTTAATACATTTTCTACAAAAACTGGAAATACTACTCAAAGCTGGACAAGGAAGATGATAAACAGTGGGGCCTAAGACGATGGTGTGTCGGAGAAGTTGTGAGGCGAAAACAGGATAAAAAAGCATCCTGGGACATTGCCGAACTAGTGGGATCTGAGAGTCCAGAAGCGGCTGCTACCTGGTTTTAAGTAGCCCCACAGAGCAGCTACTCTTCGCGGCTTGTTGACACCATGGAACTTCTCCGACACACTGTGGGAGGGGCATGGGAAATCTCTTTTCAAAAAGTTTTGTACAAACTAAATGAAATAAACAAAAAAAAATATATATATATACTGTACGTTGACAACGACTGGCAGATCTCTAATAGGGATTGATATTAGCGGCAGTCTTTCACTTTTCCTAAGGATGATCCAATGACTCAAAATAGGTCTACAAAATGAAACTCCCACACTCGGAGAACATGTAGGATAAGGTTGAAGATGGAAGTGGCAGGAAGGGATCTGAACCTGCCCAACAACATCAGGGGTCAGATGAGCAGCCGCCAGACCCCTTAGTGGGGCAGAGAGCACAATGACGCCACCTCAGGTACAGCCACTACCACTGTGAGATAGAGAATGTTCCCTTACTACTGCTACTAATCCCCAGCCCACCCTCAGCCTAGATTTCCCCCACTCTAGTCTCCAGACTTCCCATCAGGTCCTGTGAATCACCCCCCACCGCAATGTCAATGTTGGCGTGTATTATAATCCTATCATTTATTTTTGTATAGTAGGAACATTGCTGTTTTGATACAAAAGAACATACAGTAGATGAATAAGATTTGATGGAAATGGGTGAGCTTCTTACAATGGGGTGAGTTTGAGGGACGTTTTGGTCAGGTTGTGGAGGGGAGTAAATGGAACAGTCACTGGGGACGATACATAAGTAGACATACATAGATTAAGGACAATGAACATTGGACATGTTTAAGTGCAGGTAGGCGGTACGACCAGCTGTCCTTCGGATGTGACCATGATGGGTGAAGTGCTAGAGTGGAGGCAGAGAAAGTGAGGCACGGGGGCAGGTTAGAGGCAAGGGAAAAATGTTAGGTAGCAGGCAGATAAGAGGTTGGTTAAGAGGGGAACTTGGAGGTGAGGAGGTAGGCTTTTAACTTGTCTTTGAACAAATCAGTGTGGACTGTTTCTCCGATGTCTGGGGAAAGAGAATTCCATGCAAGTGGAGCAAGAAGAGAGACAAAGTGGATTGAGAGGAAGCACAGGGAAGACGAGGAGCCACAAGCCACTCATGAAATCATGAACTATGGAATTTGGAAATGTAGTCTACATCGGGGAGCACAGCTGAGGACCAATCAATAGGTTAATTAAAACCCGGTCCACCTTGCCCTTCCTAAACTGTTTCTCCTGCCGTTAATCCCTTGCACCCCCAAACTTTGCGTCCTTCCAAGTGCACCCTTATTAGGCTGTTTTTATACTTGTATCCAAGTTATTGTACACTAGTCATATATCCCCTGTTGGTACAGCACACCGTTGCTTCGCAGCTTATTCCTTGCACACTATTAAATCAGCATCTACGCATACACACATAGTCCTCATTATTCTTCAAGCAGATTATAGGCAGATGTCTCTAGATGCAAGACAGGGCAGGCTGTGCCCCCGGCTGCAGCTCACAGTTTACCTGCTGTTCTATGTGACAGCCATTTTGTAGAACACTGTTAAGACATGCTCCTGCTCGTTGAACTCTAAGGTCACCTACCTCGAGAGACAAACTCCCTCCATTCTCTATTACCAAGGAAGCCCATGCAAAGGCTTGGATAGATCCACTGTTTAAAGCTTAAAGGATGAAAGTGCTCCGGCAGGTGCAGAATTGAGTCCCTCCTGCTTGGGACCCAAATCTTTAGTAGAAAGAATAGCCTATGTTTGCTTTAGCTGAAGCATAAGCGCTGCAAAGCTGGCTGAAATGTAAGTAGACCTTATGCAGGACCTGTGATGTGATGGTGGTTTTTGTTAAGTGCACATTATTACCAAAAATGCTTCATGGCGCTGTAGAAATAGGGATCAGCAAACAAATATGTACTGCCCAAATGAGCAGAGAATGTGTGCCATCCTCCTATACCATGTGCCAGCCCTTCACAAAGTCATACTATACAGGTAGAGCAGTGGCTTTCAAACTTTTTCATAGCGACTGAGCCCACCCTTGACTACAAATATTGTTTGTGGCTGCCTCCACCTAGGGTTGGCCCCCCTAGGGTGCCCAAATGATGTTCAGCGGAGCCCCAGGCTTTTTAAAACATAAGCAGATTTTCTACTGATATGATATGATAGGTTATTTATAATACGCTTAATACCCAGAGGTTTCTAAGCACAGACCTGGGGATCGAACCTGTGTTGCTCTGTGTCGTCTTGTTTCCAATGCGAGCACGTTGCAGCTGAGCTATCTTCCCGAGACAGTATACTGCATATATTTTTTTATTAAAAGCAGTCACCTTACTCCTTTTTTTTATATTAAACGCAGTCGTCTTAACCCTTTTTTAAAGAGTCTATCCGCCCTTCACATCCTTCAGTCCTCCCGTAGGGGCCAGCCCCCCAGTTTGAAGTCCACTGAGGTAGAGTGTGATGTCTCCTTGCCATCAAATTAAGCCATTTCTAATGCATGAGATGGGCATAGATAAAAGGTCCATGCATAATGGAGCACGTAACTGTGACAGCCAAGCTTGCCTGTAAAAAAGGACATGCAGTCAACACTGGCAGCCAAGGGCTTCACTCTTTGTCTACTCAGTCACATATAGGTCACCCTTTGTTTGTTTCTAGTTCCTGACCCACCGGATGGCTTGCTGAGTGACACTCATTGGCATGTGTGTACCCATTTCGGGCACTAAGGTGTTGGAGCAGTGCCCTCGGATCACTTATTGTTCATGGGGGAACCTTAGACTGCTTCCTCACTGAGGAAGCTTTGTTTTGTGCTAATGGAAAGGAAAGGACGCTGCCAACACTCTGGCAACTTGGGCATTTGAATGGCTTACTCTCATGTTTCCTGACCCGCGGTACTCATCTGTATGTTCAAAGGCCTCCATTGCTATGTAGTGCTCTGTTTCATTGTATTTCTTCCTTTTGTGGTTATGGTGGCCAACACTGATGCCACGCCCACAGCCACTTCGCTATTTTCCATGTCCCATGCAGCCTGCAACAACACTGGCAGTGACCACCTGTGTGAATACTCTATATATATATTTTACATTGAACATCCAAAGAGGCTTCTTCTCACTTAGCCTCTTTAGTGGACTAGGCCACTTCAGATTAAATGCCACACCTACACTGTGCCAGCTAGTATACAGCACTGAAAGCTGTCTCCCAGGTCAGAGCCAAACAGCAATGCACAATAGGTATGCAAATTAGCGGAAAACCCTGATCTTTTCCTAATATAAGAGCATTTCTTTTTATATCAAGTGGCTACGCCCCCTCCTCATTCGAATCCCCAGCGCCTACCTGCAGGGCCTGAAGCCTGCGGGGATCAAGCAGGTGTTGCGCGCCCGTCTCTTGCGTTCCTGCCCAGGAGGGCCACCATACTTGCTGAGGGGAGGCCATGCCCCCTCCTCATTCAAATCCCCAGTGCCTACCTGCAGGGCCTGAAGCCTGCGGGGATCAAGCGGGTGTTGCGCGCCCGTCTCTTACGTTCCTGCCCAGGAGGGCCACCATACTTGCTGAGGGGAGGCCATGCCCCCTCCTCATTCAAATCCCCAGTGCCTACCTGCAGGGCCTGAAGCCTGCGGGGATCAAGCAGGTGTTGCGCGCCAGTCTCTTGCGTTCCTGCCCAGGAGGGCCACCATACTTGCTGAGGGGAGGCCATGCCCCCTCCTCATTCAAATCCCCAGCGCCTACCCGCAGGGCATGAAGCCCGCACAGATCAAGTGTGCGGGTGTTGCGCGCCCTTAGGGTGTTCGGCGCCTGGAGGGAGAGGCGCTAAGACAGCCCAGTCCAAAACGGAGTGAGGACCCTGTGCACCCTGTGGACTCTGGGGTCCGAGGAAGTGACTGAGCCCAAACACGATCTTTGAGGGGAGCCTGACATTGCTAGGCAGTGGTGGGAGGAGGGAATTCGGAACCTTTACAGCGCTCAAGGCATATAAGGCCTATCACTGCAGCACAAACAGCACATGTGGTGTTGGGAGGTGAGACCCCCTCTTTTTGGAACTGTTCCAAGGATTCTTTCTACTAAGGCCGTATGATGGTTGACCCCCCAGGTTGCTGCCTTTGGAGCTACGGCAGGAGGAGACATCTCCTCCCCTTTTTCGCCCCTCTTCCTTGCCACATCATCACTTCTATCAAACCTAAAAGGCCCAAGAGAAGCAAATCATGGGCAGAAGGCTGAGGGGGGGCATGTCGAACAAAGCTCAGAGGCTAACGCTGGGAGCCACGCATGGAATGGGAGCTTGCACTGGGAGTCTCTGCATGATTGGAGCTTCTGTCCAATTGTATCCGGCCTCTGTCTGTGTCATAGAGGGAGACTCTACATTCAAGCAACCCTGCACTTCCAGCCCGCAGGTGGGGGACCCAATTCGGCCCTATAGGTTCACCAGTGGTCTTGTTTCATCCCCTACCCCCACATCTTGCCCGGCAAGCCCCTTTCTTGATGAACTTGTGCCCCCAGTTAATTTTGTAACCCCTGAAGGGGGTCTTGACTGTGCGGCCACTGACATTCTCCTGGATACCGTGGCCAATGTCTGTGAGAGGGTTTCAACAGGTATATCGAAGCTAACTGGTGCAAATGTGCTGCTGGCCCCACCTTTGGCCCTTTCTCTGGGACTGGCTCCTCTTGGTCCATCTTCTGGCCCAAACTCTGCGGCATAGTCCTGCAGTTTCCATTTGTTCTCCCTGAAGCCAAAGCACACCCCCAAGCACACTCCCCTGTTTCTTCTTTGCCCATACCTCTGGATTGCGGGGGCTAAGATTCAGCTGGTCTGGGCGGGGGAGAGAAGTCCAGCGTCCCGTCCAGTATCGTGAGTGAGTCCATGCTTGATGTACCCACGGGGGTCATTTCCTTCCTCCATCTTAGCCCTCTGTGGGCCCTCAAACCCCCCAAAAAGAGAACATTGTCCATCAGCTCCACCTTCCTCCGAACCTGAAAAAATGTCCTTCATTGACCTATGTGTAGAAGGATTACTCGGGCAATGAAACTAATCCACGAGCATATGTTGAGACAATGGGCCTCATCATGACTTGGGCGGTAACGGTAACATTATTAGCGCGGGCGGTATTAGCTCTACCGCCGAACTCCCCGACGCTAATAGCGCCGGATCACGAGTTCGGCGGTAATGTAAGTCCCCATTCCCCACTGAGCCCATTCGGGAATGCCCCATTCCCCATTGGGCTCAATGGGGAATCTTTGCGCTAATACCGCCAGCGGATTTCCCACCGGCGGTAATAGCGCGAATTTTCGGCGGATTTCCCCCCAGCTCAGAGCTGGGGCGAAATCCGCCGAAGCCCTGATTCGGCGGACCCTTAAATCCGGCAGTAATAGCGCTACCGCCGGATTTAAGGGTTACCGCCAAAGTCGTGATGAGGCCCAATGTATTCAAATACTGACCGAAGAACATCTGTTTAACTACATTGTATTTAATGTTTAAGAAGGCCTGCATGGAAAACCTTAGAATAAACAGTTATTGCATAGGCTTGTTGATACATGTATTAAAAGCAAACCAGTTATATGCGGTTGTTTGAGACTTGGCACGAACCCTAGATCGGTGATGTATTAAAAGGAATATTAACCCAAAGTGGGGCTGGACATCGCGCCCACCAAATGTATAAAAAGCAAATGCATTCTAATGTGCAGCGTCTCTCACTGAACACATTGAACCACGCTGGAGTTCGTCGTGTTGTGCTGAGGGCCGATAGCTATCTGATTTTGCTCTGTTTTTGTAACTGGATTCAGTATAAAATAAAGTAGTTTGTATGTTCCTTTGTAACCCGTGTTCGGTGTATTTCCTTTTGGGGTACTCAGCCTCGATATTTTGATTCTGTTTTCACACTCTGTTATGCAATTTTCAAAATCTCCTTCTCACCACCCTTCCTTCCCTCCTTCCCCCCTTTCCCCTACTTCCACCTTCTCCTCTCCCTTCAAATCTCCTTTTCCCTCCTAATGCCCAGCCCTCCCCCTAACCCCCCACACTCCTCCTGTTACTCTCCTTCCCTCTCTCACCGCCCTAACCTTCTATACCACCCTACCGTCCACCACTCCACCCACTTGAACATGGCACTCTGGAATGCCAGATCTATCTGCAACAAAACCGCAGCTGTTCTCGACCTATTCTTTCGCCTTAACCTCCCAGATCTATCTGCACCAAAACCGCAGCTGTTCTCGACCTATTCTTTCGCCTTAACCTCCATTTTGTATGCCTAACTGAAACCTGGATCCCCCCATAACACTTCTGTCCCCGCTTCTTTAACCACCTCCTCTTCCTCCTTTACTCATACCCCACACACTACTGCCTGTGGTGGAGGCGTTGGCCTCCTCTACCACCCCAAGTACATCTCCTCTTCCTCCTCACCATCTCTCCCTTCGTTCCCTACCTTTGAATTCCTCTACAAATCTTTCTCCCCCCTCCTATTTCTTTTCTGATCATATACTGTCCCCCTGGCCCTCTCTCTTCCTTCTATGAAGACCTGGATCACCTCCTCTCGCTTATCTCTCCCTCCCCTCTCCTCTATCCGTGCTTGGTGACTTCAATCTCCATCTCCCTTCTCCCCCTTAATCCTCTCCCCTCTTTTCTATCTTTGACTCCTACCTCCTTTGCCCTCTTCCTTCTTCCTCCACCCACTCCTCTGGCTCCATCCTGGACCTCATCTTCAATTCTTCCTACCCCTCTTCCCCTGTCTCTACTCTTCATATCTATCTCTCTGACCATGACTAACTCTCTTTCTCCCTTTCTCCTCCCCCATACTCCATCGCTCCTAACCCCTCCCCTCCAACCTACTCACAGCGCGATTTTCGCAACTTTGACCCCTCCCTCTTTACTGACACTTGCTCTTCTTTCCTTCCAACTCTCCAAGACCTCTCCTTATTATCTGCGAATGATGCTCTATCCTCCCTCTCCTCTGCTATCTCCTCCTCCCTTGACAGACTCTACCCCCTTTCTCTTTTCCGCCCAACCCGGATACCCTCTCAACCTTGGCTTACTCCTCAACTCCTCTCCATGCAACGCTTTCTCTGTTGTCTTGAGAGACTTTCACTCAAAATTCCCTCGCTTTCTAACCAAACCTCTTACTTCTCTTACCACGCACTCTACGACTCCTGTCTTGCCTCGGCTAAATCCTCTTACTTCTCTAACCTACTCCAATCTCAAGCCACTCACCCTCGCCGTATCTTCCAAACTCTGTCTCGACTTCTCTCTCCCCCCACTCCTGATCCCTCCTCCAATTCTACACTCTCCCCTTCTGACTTCACCAACTTCTTTTTCTCTAAGATTTTTACCCTTTGTCAAAAAATCCACACCCCCTCTGACTTCACTTCTACTCCTCCCCCCTCCCTCCCTCATCCTACATGTCCATCTTCTCTCCTGTCTCCCCTTCTGAAGTCTCCACCCTACTATCCAAAGCCCACCCGACGTCTGCCCCTTCTGACCCTCTCCCTTCCCTTCTCATCCCTAAGATTTACCCTCTTCTTATCCCCTACCTCACCTCCTTCTTCAACATCTGTCTCTCCTCAGCTACTTTTCCCTCTGCTTTCAAGCATGGTACCATCATCCCTATCCTGAAGAAACCTTCTGCTGATCCTCTTCTCACCTCTAACTTTAGACCCATCTCTCTTCTCCCATTCCTCTCCAAGCTTCCTGAGCGCTTTCCCTACTCCCAGCTCTCATCCTTTGTTACTAACTCCTCTCTCGTACCACCCTACCAATCAGGCTTCCGTCCCAAACATTCCACAGAAACTGCTCTCACCTCTGTTCTCAACTCCCTTCTCTCTGCTCGCCACGCCAAACAATCCTCTATCCTTATTCTCCTCAACCTCTCTGTAGCCTTTGACACTGTCGATCATCCCCTCCTCATTCACACTCTTTCTTCCTTTGGTTTCAAAGGCTCTGTCCTCAACTGGCTATCTTCTTACCTCTCTTCACGCTCCTTTACTGTCTTGTGGAGTGGTCGCTCCTCTCCTACCTATCCTCTTGAATACGGAGTACCCCAAGGGTCGGTACTTGGTCCTTTCCTCTTCTCTCTTTACACCTCACTAATTGCCCCTGTTAACTCCTCGTTTGGTTTCTCCCACCACTTTTATGCCGACGACACTCAACTCTTTCTCTCTTTCTCCTCCTTCTCATCTGACCTTCACCAAAAACTCTCCTCCTGCCTTACTGCCATTAAAAACTGGATGTCTTCCCGATTTCTCTCTCTTAACACGGACAAAACCGAAGTTGTTTTCTTTCCCTCTAACTCTCTTCCCCCTCACTCTCCTCCCCCATTCATTCACTTTCCACCCTCCAATATTCCTATCTATCTTCAAGAACGTAACTTAGGGGTTCTCTTTGACTCCTCTCTACACTTCTCCCAATATATTTCCCTCACTTCCCGCACCTGTTGCTACCACCTCATCAATATCTGCAAAATCTGTCCTTCTTTCACCTTCCATGCTACTAAACTCTTAATCTCCTCCCTCATCTTCTCCCGCCTCTTCTACTGCTCCTCCCTACTCTTTGGGCTTCCTACTTCTCACCTTGCCCCTCTTAAATCCACTCTGCTGTTCGTACCCTCTGTCTACTTACCACCCATGACTCCATCTCTACCTCTCTCTCATCACTTGGCTGGCTTCCTTTTCACTCTCAACTTAAATTTCAATTTCTCTGCCTTGTCTTTAAATCTCTCTATGGTCTCGCTCCCCCTTATCTCTCCTCCCTTCTCTCCTTCCACTCTCCCTCCGGTTCCCTTCGGTCAGCTGACCAATTCCTTCTCACTGTACCTCCCTCCCCCTGTGCTTCCTCCCGCTTCCGCTCCTTCCAACTCCTAGCAGCACTACACTGGAACTCCCTTCCTCTTGCTATCCGCTCTACCCCCACCTTCACCTCATTCCGCTCTTCCCTCAAATCTCTCCTCCTCCATTCTCCTCCCTGAATCACCCCCCCTTCCTCCTTCCACCCTCTCCTCCCTATTCTTTCCCCTAACTATCCCCCCGCATCCCCCCTCTCACCCTCCCCCTTCCCTCCTCCTACCATTCTTCACCACTCCCCTCCCATCCACTCCCTCTCCCCTTCCCAACCTAACTCCCTCTGTTAATTGCTCTTTTCATTGTTTTGTCGATTGATTCATAATGTATTTGCTTCAACTGTTATTGTTTGTTTATGTAATATGTTGTTCAATTGTACAGAGCTTCTGCGAAGGAGCTTAATAAATCAATAAATACAAATACAAATACAAATACAAAATTGATGGTGTGAGCAAATTGCAAGTTGTTATGATGATATGTGTTGTGAATGCAATGACAAGCTTGAGGGAATGTGATTTCAGGTTAGAATGAATCTGATGGCATGACGAGGGGGGTTGGTGTGAACATGTATGAATGGAATAGTGCTTGCCGTGCATTTACTGCATCCTGTGCTATTCCTTTGCAGATATTGCCACAGTCTCTCCAAACCTGTACTCTATTGGGTGTGCATGAATATATTCTTTCGGCCCGACCCAAAATACATCATACACCATTTCTCAGAATGGATTTGATCCTGCATGAGCAGGCCTATGTGTGGGTATCATTAAGCAATCTAAACATGTTAGGAACATGCACGATTATGCAGGAATGTTCCCAAACATATAATCGAAGTTGTGAAATGCCAGCTCAGTTTTCTGGCAACCTAAATATTCTTCAACTCTGTATAATTGCACAGAATTACAATGTCTGGGTTTCTCTGAAGCTCCTTAATAAATCACCCTGACTCTATCCATTCGACTAGAGCCTGTGGAAGAACACACATCACCTCATTGACGAGCACTTTCCCAGACGCACATTTGATTGTGAGTTCACATGCAATGCCCGAACAAGGGAGATCTTTCTTGGACATTGGTAGCCACACTGTTCTATTACAGGGGGCAATTTGAGAAGGCCAATCAATTTTGCTTGGCGGGAAGCACCCATCCATCATGCATAATATGAAAAAAGGAAGACATTGCTCTGTGTTCCAGCAGAAATGTCATATTTCTGCATCACAGGGACATACAGGGCCTCATTAAAACTCTGGCGGTAGCCATGCCCTTATTATGGGCACGGCTGCCGCACAGAGTTGCATTTTTTCCGTCACCCGCGAATGGGCAAGAACCGATCATGCCGAGCTCGGCGGACCCGGTAATTGCCCATTTGCGGGTGCCGGAATCAAGGGCGTCCCGATCCCGATTCTGCACCATAGGGCTGAATGGGGATGGGGACATCGGACGCACCGGCACATTCTGAGTTGTGCCGGTGCATCTGACGTGCTCTGCTCGCGGGTGCCGTTACACCCGCCAGGAAAAACCTGAAACTCGCGAGCAGAGCACGTAGTATGGCGGTCTGGGAACTACGGTACCGGCATGCTTAACGGTACTGTAGTTCCCAGACCGCCATGGTTGTAATGAGGCCCACAGTGCGGTATGCAAGAGCACATTGCATTATTTCCATTGTAAAGTGTTTCAGTTGTAACCATATGGAACTAGGGAGGACATCTGTGCTGTGATATGTAGGACACATACAGTTGCCACCATTAAAAAGTGATGCCTGGAATCATTCGAGTTAATCATCATCACTGGCATTTCCCTTGGGGTGCTTCCATTCCATTTCCGTATAACTTGTTGGTGCTATTATAAAAAAGGCACCAACCAGGTGCAAATCCCCCTTTCCCTGTCCCCGACAGTAGCAGTCTGCTTTATAACCCGCCAGTGCCATCCGCATGGGCATCAGTCTCTGTCCTGTCCCCAGTGGGATCAGTCCAGCCCGGACTACTAAGCCATGTCCCCTCTGCACAGAAACACGAGCACATCCAGGCGACTTTCTTCGGTGTTCAGCTGATCACCGCACTGAAACTGCATGTGTGGGGTTCATCATGCTTTGATGAAAGTACAACTGCACATAACTGAGATTAGGGAGGAAAACACCATATGGACGGAAATCCCACAAGTGCACACAAGTAGGTCACACGTACATTTTCTGCTGTGAAAACAGAAGCCTGGCAATGTCAAAATAAACAACACTTTAACGTGCAAACATTGATCATATCCTCCCACACAATTGGTTTCTGGTTAGCTTAATTTGGTTGCCAGTGGCTCAACCTTTTATTATTAACCTGCATTGTAGGGATCTCATCTTGCCAAGCTCTGCCAGCCTTGTGTAAAAGAATAATGCCAACATTCTGACAAAGAACAGCCTGGTAAAAGAATGAAGATCAACATGCAACGCTGTTTTAATTGGATAGAGTTAAATGTTTCACTAATTTAAATATTGCCAGTAACACATAAGCTTTAAGGTGAGTCACCTCCAGTTGTGGATTTTAGGATGTGTCATTATATGGATGCTAACGCACAGGTACTTCTTTTCAT
The DNA here is from genome assembly GCF_040938575.1 of Ambystoma mexicanum. Taxonomy (NCBI): domain Eukaryota; kingdom Metazoa; phylum Chordata; class Amphibia; order Caudata; family Ambystomatidae; genus Ambystoma; species Ambystoma mexicanum. Next base: position 959,555,950 of record NC_090929.1, on the reverse strand, counting down.
CAGCAGAAACATAACTTTGATGCAGCATTCGTTTGCTGATATAAAGACTTCAGCGAGCGCTTTGCATTTGTATGTGCATTTATTTGAAGAACTGGGATGTAGGTTCCGTTCGGAAATGACGTACAATGACATATTTACAGTGGTTGGAGGCATTTCACTGAAAGGGGTGCCTGTACATTAGCGCAAGTATCAGAACAAGTGGTGAACGAGTTTATGAGGGTGTGAACAAAGTGGGACATAGGGGGGTCATTCCGAGTTTGGAGGCAGCCATGGTGCTATTAGCACCATGGCTGCCTCCAAACCCGGGTCTGGGTCCGGTCTGGCTAAATGGGGATTTACCGGGTCATTCCGACCTTGGAGGACCCGGTAAGTCCCCATTCAGTAAACCATTCCCCATTCCCATTTGAGCCCCCAGAGGGCTCAATTAGAATGGGTAAGGCGCTAATTACGGGCCCGCAAATAGCAGGCCCGTTATTAGCGCCCTGGTTCCTTAGCGGGACCTGCAAAGGACGTGTGATCAGACCACACGTCCTTTGCGGGTCCCGCTAAGGGACCTTGGAATAGGGTGCTAAGGGTTTACCAGCACCGGCATCCTTACCGGTAAACCCTTCCTCGTAATGAGGCCCATAGACATGGCTCAAGTTGAGGGTGCACGCTGGTGGAGGGAGTCTCCCACTTTTTTCAGAAGCCCCCTTTTTTCAGATGGCACATTGATATGCTAATTTCTGGTCACACCACAGTCAATTGGTATGTTAATGAGTCCCAACACTTTTTTTAGGACTTGACCCCTGGACATAGTCTGGGATGTAGGTTCCGTTCGGACATAGTCCAGGGGCAAAACAAAGATGGTAACAGAAATAGATGACTTACAAATGTATAATCAACCAAGGGTGGGAAGTGCTAGAAACTAAAAAGGAGTACACAAATACACAAAACAACACCATTACATGGCACTGGAGAGAATGGTGTGTTCATTTTTTTTCAAGTAGCTGAAGTTTAAACCATGATTTGAAGTGTTAGGGTGGACCCCCAGGCAGGCAACCCAAAAGGAACATAAGGTCCACATAAGTAGCAAGGTATACAGGGGTTTATTACAGCCAACAACCCACAGGGAACACGTACACAGCAGTAATTCCGGGAACCTCTTCAACAAGCTCTGGCTCGCAGGCCAGTTTGACAATAGATGTCGTCACAGCTTACATTATATTCCATGATGTTCCCCAAAAACCTAACCCTGATTTTGATAGACTGTTGAGTGGTAGATCCCCTATAGGATCCCATACAGACGTTAGTCTATTGGACTAGACCGAGTCAAGTGTCAGGCTTGGACCTTCCCCGAAAATTGTTACTCTAGAATTGTTACAGAGTGCTGACCCCATGATTGGTTGGTGATCCCTGCTACCCACGCCCAGGGTCCTGGATTTTCATTGGTTGCACCGCGGGCCCCCAAACCTGGGACAAACTTTGTTCCCAACCCGCAAGACACCTGCTCACCGTACACATGCAATATTGTGTCCATAAGGTCAAACTATGTGTCAGCGTCATTACCATGTGTGGACCATTATTACCATGGCGCGCTCTGCTCCCAGCGCGGAAATGTTGCTTGAGTGTAACAATTTTGTTGCCACCATTGTCTGGTTCGTGAGACAGTTGGCTCTTCCCAGTCATGGAATCTTGGCTCCTCGTCAGGTCGGCTGGATCACGTGCACGGAGACCACGTTTGTGAGCTCCGGGGTTCTGAATTATTCTGCATTTTACAGGGACTGGTTTTGTTCACAAGTGGTGTTACTTTGGTTCACAGTGTGGAATGTCACTTGCAATATTACGACCTTGGCAGGCTTTGTTCCTGAGGCCGTTAATCTGCTTGCACAGCATCCTGCACAGTACAGGTTTCTCTAAGATGGTCATGGCCTACTAAGATTTTCTAAGCCATGGTCTGGCTTCTACTATGTCTCTTCCATAATATCCATAGGTTAGTGTTTTATGGCTGTCAGGTCCCTTGGGTGGAGAGTGCTCTGCCATCCATTGGATTATTTGCATGTAAGCACTTGCAAGCATCGATATGTCTTCTTCTTGCTTCTTGTATTTCTGCACGGCTGTGGCAAGCTAATGACAAAAATAATAAATGTGCAGACTGTATGTACATGTCACTGTCCTCTGACCCGTAGAACTGTATTTAGTTGGGTGGGTGGGTGTCCCGAATGTGCAGATGGCACGTGTGCTTCATGTCGGATTCAGCTATGTCATCATGGTGTCTCTAACGACTTGAGGCATGGTTTCTTGACATTTCAGTTGATTCTGTCCATGTATCTGTCTCCATCTCTGTCTTGGGCATCTTCACTGAACTTGGGTAGTGTTCACACTGCTCCCCAGTTGTAGCGTCTAGTGACAGGGTATCTCTCACTGTAGGTGTCCATCGGGCGAGCAGTGGGAATTAGCGTGAACTCATACATTCAGCGGCCATGTTGTTTTTGTTGCTTCTTCCAGTTAGAGGGTACTCCGGGACGGGAGGCATGTTCTGGCCTTCCCTCTTCAGTACCCCCTCTGGTCGACCAGACCACCACAATCTCTACTGTTCTCTATCAAGCACGAAACCTTTGTTATCCCTGCTACGTGTCCATAATAGTTGACATGATCATCGAAGGGCAGTACATGTAGACACATCCGCCTTCCGGTTTACACCATACCGACGTCCCAACATACATCTTTGGATTACGTGGGTTTTCTATCTTTGTTCCAAGTGAAAAATATTTTGATTCTGCTTTTTTTCTGTCACAGTCTCTCTCCTTCACTATTTCATCTATTGCTTCCCCTTTCTCCATTTACCTCAGTACTTGCATTCCTATTACCTCTTCTGCCGTTTTCTGACACCGTGCAATGCATATTTTGATGCCACACAGGGATGCTGCCCTGTGTATTAGTACTCCAACAAATATCTTCCGTCCATCTGCTAGCCAGGAAGGCATCCATGACCAGAGATAGGCGAGCCAGCTCTTATCCTTCCCAGTTCCCTTTGCCTCTTCTTCCATTTTTGCATGCATCTGGGATAGTTGAGCTACTGCGTCTGAGAGCGTGCCGTTGTCTTCGTCGTTGGCGGGATTGAATGTGCAGCATGAATTCCCTATCTTTGTGCATACTCCTCATTCCACAGCCGTGAGGCGATCCAGAACATACCTGTTTTAAGGCGCCACCAATCTTATCGCTCTGAGCTCTTCTTTGATTGCGTTGAACCCATTCACTGTTGAGTTTATAGTCACCATCAGCTCCCAGTGGGCAATCTGCAACCACTTGGCATTTGCATAAGCCTGTACTCCAGTTATTAGTAATGCAAAGAACATCTGTGTCCTGCTGAATAATCTGTGGGATGCTGTTACTTCATCCAATGTTGCCGATCTTCCCCACAAGTAATTTCCTTCCCTTTTCACTCTGTTGAGTTGTTTTAGCAGGTTGTTGTTATTTGGTGGGATGGTCACTGCAGTATTCAGCGATCTTTTCTTCCTCTTGTTTTTTTGCATTTTCGGGAAGTCATCAAGCTTGACATGCTTCCTTGGAAGTACTAGAGAGGGCATGTTGACGGGCGCTAGGGAGCACACTTCTCCACAATTTGGTGATAGGTCTTTGCTCTGCAAATCCATTAGTACTGCAGTTCCTACACCTATGTCTGGTATTGATTCTACTCTCTTCCATCCAACGTTCACTCCTACTTCTTCTTCCCCATTGTGTTGATAGCACAGTGCTGGTGCAGTTAAGGAAATTATCGGCATGGGCCCAGCTTCGTTGTCTACCCATGCTGTCAACTTTGCCTTCTGTCCCATTCTTTAAGGCACTTTTCATTTTCTTCTTGCACCTTATTCACCACTGCCTTTGCTAACGTCAGTGCTTTACTTCCTACTACTCTGTCTTCCCAGCCATCATTTGTGTATACTTGTCCATAGATATATCTGTGGCCTCTCCCAGCACCCTGGCTACCCTCCTACTTCCATTGCTCTACATTTGCATGGCAGGTATTGTAGTGTGATTATCTTTGTTTCGCCCTTCTCAGGTCCTTCCGTTATATACTGCAGTCCTTCACTTAGGTGCCAGTAATTGTTCATCATTGGTAACGTCTTAATATAATTATCTTTGAATGGAAAAGTCACTTTTGACATCCACCTTAAGGTTGCAGTTCTCCCTTGGAATCTTCCTCATGTTTGTAATATTGCTATATATATTAGACATTGTGCAGGGGCTGCTGCTATTTCTGTTGCTACGATGGTTCTGGAGGCGCTCGTGGCATAGGGGATCATGAGCAGACATAACAGCTCTCCCCAGTTGTGTCCATGGTTTATGTAAGATTAGCGCCAAGATGCCTACAGGCTGGTGCGCTCTACAAATAAATACACTAAACTAAACTAAACTCCCTGCCAATTTTGGAAATGTGCTTGTACCACATGTTGTTTGTTACGTGTGCTGTCTCTGTGAATTCGTGTTACCTCCCTTCATGTCTGTTACAACACCGTGCTTACCTCATCTTACCTTATCAGCATTGTCTCCTATTCCACTTGACGTGGTCGTCCTTGCTGCTTGGGTCAGAGAACCATTAGTATGGGATACATTGGATACATACAAAGCAACATACAACTGCCAGAAGGCAGTACCTAAGATCCCAGTGGATAACAGCAGCCACACAATAAACATGATCATCTTAATTATTGTACCATGATTACTTACTCTGCTATTGAGCAGCTGATGAGGTGGTATAATTGTCCGCCTGAAACTAGCAAGAAAAGCGTCATTGTATTAGTAGTGTTAGCTCCACGTAGTAAATAATCACTTAGTGCCCATGCTAATATCTCTTCCCAAATTTTCTGTATGGAGTAGTTTCGTAACGTTGGAAGGACAGAGTATGCACTTTGTTCAAGTTGTGGGTATACTTGGGACAAATACGCTATAAATACTAGATAATATGTCTCAGGGGATCGTGCTCTAAAATGGCGGGGTCTACTAATAGCATGAACGAATTGGTTGGAAAATGCTTCAGAGCGATCAATAGGGGGTAACATCAGACAGCCCTTTCTAACAATTATACCACAGTTGCAGCACCCTGAATGTGTGAGAAGAGGAAGGTTAAGACACTGTTACTGCTGCAGTCGGTGCACGACCTGCATTTGCGAAAAGGACATTTTAAGTCGTGTTACTGCTGTCAATCGTGCATTTATTAACAAATTGTTTCTTATGAAGGGAGCGTGTTTGAAAATGTGGGATAATATGATGGACAGAATGAGAATACTTGGGACATGGGCATTGTCTTTAACTGGTCAATTTGTACCAATGTTGCTCTGGCCACTTTAGTTTGGGAACGCCTGACCATTGGGTGGCCAGCAGTCTCTAGTTCAGGGGTGTTTGGGGCACTTGCTGTGGCTTGTAAAGTGTCTGTTGCTGTAGCTGTAACGTTGGTCCTGTCGACCACTGCAGCTGCGCATTGGGACAAAGATGATGCTTTGTAGGGCTTGATGCCCTGCAGGTGATTCCAGACTGACTTCCCTTGCAACTTTACCCCTCTGTCTGTTACGGCCTCGACAGTGTGAGGACCAGTAAAACAGGGCGCATTCCAGCGCCTCACGAAGTTCTTAAGGCAGACAGAATCTCCTACTTGCACAGATTGTTCCTTGTTACATTCCTGTTTGTGGTTGGTAGTACCTTCTTGTACATTGTCTTCAGGCCTGCCCTGTGTCAGTTGGATCTGGCAAGAGATAAAAGAAGCGAAACAGACCAGTGAAGTTACGTAATCATTTATCTCTTGTCCCAGTACATCAGCCACATTTTGACAGTCTTTCAATGCCCTAGTGGGTGGGGCTAGTGGGAGGTGCATATGCCGTCCTGTCAGCACCTCGTGGGGCGCTAAGTGGTGGTGAGACTCTGGTTTATTACGCAGTTCGAATAGGGCTAGGGGCAAGCAATGCAACCAGTTTTTCTTGGTTCTTGGCTGAATTTTTGTAATTTGTTCCTTTAGTAGTCGATTTAGGCGTTCACACACCCTATTTGCTTGCAGGTGGTACGTACATGCACATTTGTGTGTTATTCCCAATAGGGTGGTTATGTGCTGGAATAGTTCATTGGCAAAGTGAGGGCCGTTGTCAGACCGCAGGACCTCACAAATGCCCCATCTCTGGAATACTTCCCAAACCATACATTTAGCAGCTTATAGAGCGTCGGCATGGGAACATGTCCAGCCTCCACCCATCTTGAGAAGGGACAGACAACTACTATCATGTAGCGGTAACCTTGACATACTTGGATCATGTCAACGTAGTCAACCTAGAGGTGCAGAAAGGGGCCTTTGGGTCTGGGTATAACTCCCCTCACTACTCTCAGGGTGTGCCTAGTGGTGAACTGCTGGCACATCAAACAATTGCTGATGAAGTTTGCCACATGTTCCTTTAGGTTGAGGCAGAACCATGATTATCCAATGCGTGCAGCAATGACTTCTTTCCCTGTGTGTGTGGGGTGATGCAACTGCATTAGTGCTGTTTTCAGTAATGCAAGCAGCTTGAGCACTTCCCTGTGTTATTTTGTCGCCAGAGGGCATCTCTAGGGGACATTGAGCATTCACTTTTTATCCAGACTTCCTTTTCATCCCTAGGTGCAGCCTCCTGCAGTTCCATTATCTGAGTTTCTGTGAGGTCATTGTGTCCTTCTTTCCACAATATCTGCCTCACACCCCTCTTCCTTCTTGTGCCCCCCTCAGTTCCCACATTTTTCCAAAGTAGGATGCACACTTTGGCTCATGGTCTACTGCTTCATTTCCTTTTGAAATTACATCTTCCCCATTAGTGTGTGCTTGGCACTTCACTAATGCTAGTTCCTGTGGGTATGTTATTACCTCTATTAGTTCTCCTAACAGCAGAGCATGCTGTACTGGAATTCCATCAGCTCTCCTGAATCATCCCCGGAGCCATCTGTCTAATCCTGAATGTACTGTTGAGGTTACATAAGCAATATTTGAGTATATTGTTATGCTTTTCCCTAAGCTGTTTTGTAGTGCTAATATTAGTACCACTAAGTCTGCCGCTTGTGCTGAGTAATGAGGAGGTAAACAAACACTTGCTACTGTTTCACTTGTTCCATCTTCTTTCATCCTTACTACAGCAGCCCCTGTTCTCCTGATACCATCACTTTGACCAATAGTTGATGAGCCATCAATGTACAGTACCTCTCCCCCTCAAGTGCATCTTCCTCTACTTTACATGTGTCAGTGAATAGCTCAAGGTTTTTGGTGCAATTGTGTGCCCACTCACCTGATTGGTAGACATCTGCTAAGAAAAGTGCTGGGTTTACATTTTTACATCTTGCAATCTTTAATTCTGGTTTTGAGAGTATAATCTCATACCCGGATACTCTCTGTGTTGTTAGGGTGCTTTATGGCTTGTGCAGTATCGCAAAGAGGGTGTGTTCTATTTGAAGGGTGGTGGTGCACCCCATTGTTATTGCTGAGGCCCTGTCTACTGTGAATGCTGCAGAAGCCAATGATTGCTCGTACTGATAATGTCCTTTCATGACTGGGTCGAGCTCTCCACTGAAATAAGCAATTTGTTTGTGACCCATGCTTGTTTTTTGGTTTAGAACGGCCTTCATGACCTCGCCATTGGCTTGGGAAAACAGGAAGAAATCTTTATTATAGTCTGGGGTCCCTGACACCGGAGCTGTGCATATTGCTTCCTTTAATTAATTGAAAGCTTCTGTCATTTCCCTTGTCCTACGATGTGGCTTTGCTTCTCTCTGTGCTTCCTTGACAGCAGCTAAAAATGGACATGTGTAGGAACTTTATTCAAAAACCCATGCTCTGCAATAGTTGCATAAACTGAGGAACCTCTGCAGTTCACTTACGGTTTTAGGTTGTGGAATGTCAGATCTTACTTGAGCTCTCATTGGGGCAAGGTGTCTTTCATTTTTGGAGATCAAGTGCCCCATATACAAAACTACCTTTTGGCAGTACTGGAGTTTGGCCTTATCTACCTTTTACCCCTTTTCTGCTAGTACTGTGAGCAAGTGTCCTAAACTTTTTCTGCATTCTTCCTCGGTTCTGCTGCATATGAGGATATCATCTACATACTGCAGGACCGTGATCTCTGTTTGTACGTTTCCCAAATTCATTTGTATAACTCTGTTGAAGATAGATGGTGACTCACAGTACCCTTGTGATAGCTTAGTGTGTTTCCATATCTGGTTACTGTACATAAAGCTTGTCAAATGTTGAGATTCTGGGTTCAAAGGTGTAGAGAAAAAGGCATTCATAAGATCAATAACATTGAAACAAGTGGCCTATGCTGGGATGCCACACAAGATCGTCGCAGGGTTTGCTGCTACAGAGTACTCTGCTTCTACGATGTGGTTAGGGGGCAAATCTTGTATGAAACGCCACAACCCCCATTGGCCTTACATATGGGGTACACTGCGATAATGCATGGAGATTCTGATGGTATTAAGATTCCCCTTTCAATGAGGGTGCTGATAGTTTCATAAATGCCCTCATCAGCTGCTTTGGTCAGGGGGTATTGTTTCACGTCACAGTATTACTCTGGGTTTCAATTTTATCTTCACTCCTCCTTTGCTCTCGATGTACCCTACATCATAGGGAATTGTGGTCCATAGTGTGTCGGGTACTATGGCAAGATCTTCCTCAAAGAACAATGATGGTGCTTTTAGTGCCATAGCCATCCTCTGTGCAATGTCCCTGTATGTGATACGCAACCAGAAGCGCACACTCATTTCCAGCATCATCGCAGCCTCCCTGTATAATCTGAAAACAGTCCTCCATCCGTTACCTGCGTTAGCCTACACTCTTCTGCTACTGCAATTATTGCCATTATTGCCCTCCATGCCTTCCCCTGGTCATCATTGGTATGTACTGCAACCCAGTCTTCTCTTGCCACAACACCTTCTATGTCTATGGGTACAATTGCCCCTTCCTTCTCATCTAGTGGTGTTTCGCGTCTGAATAGGTACTCACCTGGTCGCTGCCATACCTTCCCTGCTATTCCTGGCATCCATGCAAGGGCCCTATCTGTCCCGTACTAGAACAGTTCGAGGTCTACTGGCTTCCCCCTTAACAAAACAGAAAGGTGATGGCTGGAAGGTTTTGAATTAATCATAACCACGGGCAAAGCTCTGGGCAACCCTCCAGACCATCGTTTTTCAGCCTGCCAAGCCATTACAGAAGGGGAAAAAACATATGCAAATCAGTCTTGGTCCTACCCCAAAAGGGGCAGTCCAGCCCGAACTGCTAGGTCACATCCCTTCTGCACGAGACCACAAGCATCCCCAGACATGTTTCAGCCTTGTTGGGCATCATCAGTGAGGAGTAGCTTGGGTCTCTAGGCCCGGCAGACTCGGGACCCACGTCTGGGCATACCCGTCCCACTCGGGGTGACTTTAACAAAACAGAAAGGTGATGGCTGGAAGGTTTTGAATTAATCATAACCACGGGCAAAGCTCTGGGCAACCCTCCAGACCATCGTTTTTCAGCCTGCCAAGCCATTACAGAAGGGGAAAAACCATATGCAAATCAGTCTTGGTCCTACCCCAAAAGGGGCAGTCCAGCCCGAACTGCTAGGTCACATCCCTTCTGCACGAGACCACAAGCATCCCCAGACATGTTTCAGCCTTGTTGGGCATCATCAGTGAGGAGTAGCTTGGGTCTCTAGGCCCGGCAGACTCGGGACCCACGTCTGGGCATACCCGTCCCACTCGGGGTGACTTTAACAAAACAGAAAGGTGATGGCTGGAAGGTTTTGAATTAATCATAACCACGGGCAAAGCTCTGGGCAACCCTCCAGACCATCGTTTTTCAGCCTGCCAAGCCATTACAGAAGGGGAAAAACCATATGCAAATCAGTCTTGGTCCTACCCCAAAAGGGGCAGTCCAGCCCGAACTGCTAGGTCACATCCCTTCTGCACGAGACCACAAGCATCCCCAGACATGTTTCAGCCTTGTTGGGCATCATCAGTGAGGAGTAGCTTGGGTCTCTAGGCCCGGCAGACTCGGGACCCACGTCTGGGCATACCCGTCCCACTCGGGGTGACTTTAACAAAACAGAAAGGTGATGGCTGGAAGGTTTTGAATTAATCATAACCACGGGCAAAGCTCTGGGCAACCCTCCAGACCATCGTTTTTCAGCCTGCCAAGCCATTACAGAAGGGGAAAAACCATATGCAAATCAGTCTTGGTCCTACCCCAAAAGGGGTAGTCCAGCCCGAACTGCTAGGTCACATCCCTTCTGCACGAGACCACAAGCATCCCCAGACATGTTTCAGCCTTGTTGGGCATCATCAGTGAGGAGTAGCTTGGGTCTCTAGGCCCGGCAGACTCGGGACCCACGTCTGGGCATACCCGTCCCACTCGGGGTGACTTTAACAAAACAGAAAGGTGATGGCTGGAAGGTTTTGAATTAATCATAACCACGGGCAAAGCTCTGGGCAACCCTCCAGACCATCGTTTTTCAGCCTGCCAAGCCATTACAGAAGGGGAAAAACCATATGCAAATCAGTCTTGGTCCTACCCCAAAAGGGGCAGTCCAGCCCGAACTGCTAGGTCACATCCCTTCTGCACGAGACCACAAGCATCCCCAGACATGTTTCAGCCTTGTTGGGCATCATCAGTGAGGAGTAGCTTGGGTCTCTAGGCCCGGCAGACTCGGGACCCACGTCTGGGCATACCCGTCCCACTCGGGGTGACTTTAACAAAACAGAAAGGTGATGGCTGGAAGGTTTTGAATTAATCATAACCACGGGCAAAGCTCTGGGCAACCCTCCAGACCATCGTTTTTCAGCCTGCCAAGCCATTACAGAAGGGGAAAAACCATATGCAAATCAGTCTTGGTCCTACCCCAAAAGGGGCAGTCCAGCCCGAACTGCTAGGTCACATCCCTTCTGCACGAGACCACAAGCATCCCCAGACATGTTTCAGCCTTGTTGGGCATCATCAGTGAGGAGTAGCTTGGGTCTCTAGGCCCGGCAGACTCGGGACCCACGTCTGGGCATACCCGTCCCACTCGGGGTGACTTTAACAAAACAGAAAGATGATGGCTGGAAGGTTTTGAATTAATCATAACCACGGGCAAAGCTCTGGGCAACCCTCCAGACCATCGTTTTTCAGCCTGCCAAGCCATTACAGAAGGGGAAAAACCATATGCAAATCAGTCTTGGTCCTACCCCAAAAGGGGCAGTCCAGCCCGAACTGCTAGGTCACATCCCTTCTGCACGAGACCACAAGCATCCCCAGACATGTTTCAGCCTTGTTGGGCATCATCAGTGAGGAGTAGCTTGGGTCTCTAGGCCCGGCAGACTCGGGACCCACGTCTGGGCATACCCGTCCCACTCGGGGTGACTTTAACAAAACAGAAAGGTGATGGCTGGAAGGTTTTGAATTAATCATAACCACGGGCAAAGCTCTGGGCAACCCTCCAGACCATCGTTTTTCAGCCTGCCAAGCCATTACAGAAGGGGAAAAACCATATGCAAATCAGTCTTGGTCCTACCCCAAAAGGGGCAGTCCAGCCCGAACTGCTAGGTCACATCCCTTCTGCACGAGACCACAAGCATCCCCAGACATGTTTCAGCCTTGTTGGGCATCATCAGTGAGGAGTAGCTTGGGTCTCTAGGCCCGGCAGACTCGGGACCCACGTCTGGGCATACCCGTCCCACTCGGGGTGACTTTAACAAAACAGAAAGGTGATGGCTGGAAGGTTTTGAATTAATCATAACCACGGGCAAAGCTCTGGGCAATCCTCCAGACCACGTTTTTCAGCCTGCCAAGCCATTACAGAAGGGGAAAAACCATATGCAAATCAGTCTTGGTCCTACCCCAAAAGGGGCAGTCCAGCCCGAACTGCTAGGTCACATCCCTTCTGCACAAGACCACAAGCATCCCCAGACATGTTTCAGCCTTGTTGGGCATCATCAGTGAGGAGTAGCTTGGGTCTCTAGGCCCGGCAGACTCGGAACCCACGTCTGGGCATACCCGTCCCACTCGGGGTGACTTTAACAAAACAGAAAGGTGATGGCTGGAAGGTTTTGAATTAATCATAACCACGGGCAAAGCTCTGGGCAACCCTCCAGACCATCGTTTTTCAGCCTGCCAAGCCATTACAGAAGGGGAAAAAACCATATGCAAATCAGTCTTGGTCCTACCCCAAAAGGGGCAGTCCAGCCCGAACTGCTAGGTCACATCCCTTCTGCACGAGACCACAAGCATCCCCAGACATGTTTCAGCCTTGTTGGGCATCATCAGTGAGGAGTAGCTTGGGTCTCTAGGCCCGGCAGACTCAGGACCCACGTCTGGGCATACCCGTCCCACTCGGGGTGACTTTAACAAAACAGAAAGGTGATGGCTGGAAGGTTTTGAATTAATCATAACCATGGGCAAAGCTCTGGGCAACCCTCCAGACCATCGTTTTTCAGCCTGCCAAGCCATTACAGAAGGGGAAAAACCATATGCAAATCAGTCTTGGTCCTACCCCAAAAGGGGCAGTCCAGCCCGAACTGCTAGGTCACATCCCTTCTGCACGAGACCACAAGCATCCCCAGACATGTTTCAGCCTTGTTGGGCATCATCAGTGAGGAGTAGCTTGGGTCTCTAGGCCCGGCAGACTCGGGACCCACGTCTGGGCATACCCGTCCCACTCGGGGTGACTTTAACAAAACAGAAAGGTGATGGCTGGAAGGTTTTGAATTAATCATAACCACGGGCAAAGCTCTGGGCAACCCTCCAGACCATCGTTTTTCAGCCTGCCAAGCCATTACAGAAGGGGAAAAACCATATGCAAATCAGTCTTGGTCCTACCCCAAAAGGGGCAGTCCAGCCCGAACTGCTAGGTCACATCCCTTCTGCACGAGACCACAAGCATCCCCAGACATGTTTCAGCCTTGTTGGGCATCATCAGTGAGGAGTAGCTTGGGTCTCTAGGCCCGGCAGACTCGGGACCCACGTCTGGGCATACCCGTCCCACTCGGGGTGACTTTAACAAAACAGAAAGGTGATGGCTGGAAGGTTTTGAAATAATCATAACCACGGGCAAAGCTCTGGGCAACCCTCCAGACCATCGTTTTTCAGCCTGCCAAGCCATTACAGAAGGGGAAAAACCATATGCAAATCAGTCTTGGTCCTACCCCAAAAGGGGCAGTCCAGCCCGAACTGCTAGGTCACATCCCTTCTGCACGAGACCACAAGCATCCCCAGACATGTTTCAGCCTTGTTGGGCATCATCAGTGAGGAGTAGCTTGGGTCTCTAGGCCCGGCAGACTCGGGACCCACGTCTGGGCATACCCGTCCCACTCGGGGTGACTTTAACAAAACAGAAAGGTGATGGCTGGAAGGTTTTGAATTAATCATAACCACGGGCAAAGCTCTGGGCAACCCTCCAGACCATCGTTTTTCAGCCTGCCAAGCCATTACAGAAGGGGAAAAACCATATGCAAATCAGTCTTGGTCCTACCCCAAAAGGGGCAGTCCAGCCCGAACTGCTAGGTCACATCCCTTCTGCACGAGACCACAAGCATCCCCAGACATGTTTCAGCCTTGTTGGGCATCATCAGTGAGGAGTAGCTTGGGTCTCTAGGCCCGGCAGACTCGGGACCCACGTCTGGGCATACCCGTCCCACTCGGGGTGACTTTAACAAAACAGAAAGGTGATGGCTGGAAGGTTTTGAATTAATCATAACCACGGGCAAAGCTCTGGGCAACCCTCCAGACCATCGTTTTTCAGCCTGCCAAGCCATTACAGAAGGGGAAAAACCATATGCAAATCAGTCTTGGTCCTACCCCAAAAGGGGCAGTCCAGCCCGAACTGCTAGGTCACATCCCTTCTGCACGAGACCACAAGCATCCCCAGACATGTTTCAGCCTTGTTGGGCATCATCAGTGAGGAGTAGCTTGGGTCTCTAGGCCCGGCAGACTCGGGACCCACGTCTGGGCATACCCGTCCCACTCGGGGTGACTTTAACAAAACAGAAAGGTGATGGCTGGAAGGTTTTGAATTAATCATAACCACGGGCAAAGCTCTGGGCAACCCTCCAGACCATCGTTTTTCAGCCTGCCAAGCCATTACAGAAGGGGAAAAACCATATGCAAATCAGTCTTGGTCCTACCCCAAAAGGGGCAGTCCAGCCCGAACTGCTAGGTCACATCCCTTCTGCACGAGACCACAAGCATCCCCAGACATGTTTCAGCCTTGTTGGGCATCATCAGTGAGGAGTAGCTTGGGTCTCTAGGCCCGGCAGACTCGGGACCCACGTCTGGGCATACCCGTCCCACTCGGGGTGACTTTAACAAAACAGAAAGGTGATGGCTGGAAGGTTTTGAATTAATCATAACCACGGGCAAAGCTCTGGGCAACCCTCCAGACCATCGTTTTTCAGCCTGCCAAGCCATTACAGAAGGGGAAAAACCATATGCAAATCAGTCTTGGTCCTACCCCAAAAGGGGCAGTCCAGCCCGAACTGCTAGGTCACATCCCTTCTGCACGAGACCACAAGCATCCCCAGACATGTTTCAGCCTTGTTGGGCATCATCAGTGAGGAGTAGCTTGGGTCTCTAGGCCCGGCAGACTCGGGACCCACGTCTGGGCATACCCGTCCCACTCGGGGTGACTTTACCTTTCGTTTTGCTAAAGTCACCCCGAGTGGGACGGGTATGCCCAGACGTGGGTCCCGAGTCTGCCGGGCCTAGAGACCCAAGTTACTCCTCACTGATGACGCCCAACAAGGCTGAAACATGTCTGGGGATGCTTGTGGTCTCGTGCAGAAGGGATGTGGCCTAGCAGTTCGGGCTGGACTGCCCCTTTTGGGGTAGGACCATGCCTGATTTGCATATGGTTTTTCCCCTTCTGTAATGGCTTGGCAGACTGAAAAACGATGGTCTGGAGGGTTGCCCAGAGCATTGCCCGTGGTTATGATTTATTCAAAACCTTCCAGCCATCACCTTTCGTTTTGCTAAAGTCACCCCGAGTGGGACGGGTATGCCCAGACGTGGGTCCCGAGTCTGCCGGGCCTAGAGACCCAAGTTACTCCTCACTGATGACGCCCAACAAGGCTGAAACATGTCTGGGGATGCTTGTGGTCTCGTGCAGAAGGGATGTGGCCTAGCAGTTCGGGCTGGACTGCCCCTTTTGGGGTAGGACCATGCCTGATTTGCATATGGTTTTTCCCCTTCTGTAATGGCTTGGCAGACTGAAAAACGATGGTCTGGAGGGTTGCCCAGAGCATTGCCCGTGGTTATGATTTATTCAAAACCTTCCAGCCATCACCTTTCGTTTTGCTAAAGTCACCCCGAGTGGGACGGGTATGCCCAGACGTGGGTCCCGAGTCTGCCGGGCCTAGAGACCCAAGTTACTCCTCACTGATGACGCCCAACAAGGCTGAAACATGTCTGGGGATGCTTGTGGTCTCGTGCAGAAGGGATGTGGCCTAGCAGTTCGGGCTGGACTGCCCCTTTTGGGGTAGGACCATGCCTGATTTGCATATGGTTTTTCCCCTTCTGTAATGGCTTGGCAGACTGAAAAACGATGGTCTGGAGGGTTGCCCAGAGCATTGCCCGTGGTTATGATTTATTCAAAACCTTCCAGCCATCACCTTTCGTTTTGCTAAAGTCACCCCGAGTGGGACGGGTATGCCCAGACATGGGTCCCGAGTCTGCCGGGCCTAGAGACCCAAGTTACTCCTCACTGATGACGCCCAACAAGGCTGAAACATGTCTGGGGATGCTTGTGGTCTCGTGCAGAAGGGATGTGGCCTAGCAGTTCGGGCTGGACTGCCCCTTTTGGGGTAGGACCATGCCTGATTTGCATATGGTTTTTCCCCTTCTGTAATGGCTTGGCAGACTGAAAAACGATGGTCTGGAGGGTTGCCCAGAGCATTGCCCGTGGTTATGATTTATTCAAAACCTTCCAGCCATCACCTTTCGTTTTGCTAAAGTCACCCCGAGTGGGACGGGTATGCCCAGACGTGGGTCCCGAGTCTGCCGGGCCTAGAGACCCAAGTTACTCCTCACTGATGACGCCCAACAAGGCTGAAACATGTCTGGGGATGCTTGTGGTCTCGTGCAGAAGGGATGTGGCCTAGCAGTTCGGGCTGGACTGCCCCTTTTGGGGTAGGACCATGCCTGATTTGCATATGGTTTTTCCCCTTCTGTAATGGCTTGGCAGACTGAAAAACGATGGTCTGGAGGGTTGCCCAGAGCATTGCCCGTGGTTATGATTTATTCAAAACCTTCCAGCCATCACCTTTCGTTTTGCTAAAGTCACCCCGAGTGGGACGGGTATGCCCAGACGTGGGTCCCGAGTCTGCCGGGCCTAGAGACCCAAGTTACTCCTCACTGATGACGCCCAACAAGGCTGAAACATGTCTGGGGATGCTTGTGGTCTTGTGCAGAAGGGATGTGGCCTAGCAGTTCGGGCTGGACTGCCCCTTTTGGGGTAGGACCATGCCTGATTTGCATATGGTTTTTCCCCTTCTGTAATGGCTTGGCAGACTGAAAAACGATGGTCTGGAGGGTTGCCCAGAGCATTGCCCGTGGTTATGATTTATTCAAAACCTTCCAGCCATCACCTTTCGTTTTGCTAAAGTCACCCCGAGTGGGACGGGTATGCCCAGACGTGGGTCCCGAGTCTGCCGGGCCTAGAGACCCAAGTTACTCCTCACTGATGACGCCCAACAAGGCTGAAACATGTCTGGGGATGCTTGTGGTCTCGTGCAGAAGGGATGTGGCCTAGCAGTTCGGGCTGGACTGCCCCTTTTGGGGTAGGACCATGCCTGATTTGCATATGGTTTTTCCCCTTCTGTAATGGCTTGGCAGACTGAAAAACGATGGTCTGGAGGGTTGCCCAGAGCATTGCCCGTGGTTATGATTTATTCAAAACCTTCCAGCCATCACCTTTCGTTTTGCTAAAGTCACCCCGAGTGGGACGGGTATGCCCAGACGTGGGTCCCGAGTCTGCCGGGCCTAGAGACCCAAGTTACTCCTCACTGATGACGCCCAACAAGGCTGAAACATGTCTGGGGATGCTTGTGGTCTCGTGCAGAAGGGATGTGGCCTAGCAGTTCGGGCTGGACTGCCCCTTTTGGGGTAGGACCATGCCTGATTTGCATATGGTTTTTCCCCTTCTGTAATGGCTTGGCAGACTGAAAAACGATGGTCTGGAGGGTTGCCCAGAGCATTGCCCGTGGTTATGATTTATTCAAAACCTTCCAGCCATCACCTTTCGTTTTGCTAAAGTCACCCCGAGTGGGACGGGTATGCCCAGACGTGGGTCCCGAGTCTGCCGGGCCTAGAGACCCAAGTTACTCCTCACTGATGACGCCCAACAAGGCTGAAACATGTCTGGGGATGCTTGTGGTCTCGTGCAGAAGGGATGTGGCCTAGCAGTTCGGGCTGGACTGCCCCTTTTGGGGTAGGACCATGCCTGATTTGCATATGGTTTTTCCCCTTCTGTAATGGCTTGGCAGACTGAAAAACGATGGTCTGGAGGGTTGCCCAGAGCATTGCCCGTGGTTATGATTTATTCAAAACTTTCCAGCCATCACCTTTCGTTTTGCTAAAGTCACCCCGAGTGGGACGGGTATGCCCAGACGTGGGTCCCGAGTCTGCCGGGCCTAGAGACCCAAGTTACTCCTCACTGATGACGCCCAACAAGGCTGAAACATGTCTGGGGATGCTTGTGGTCTCGTGCAGAAGGGATGTGGCCTAGCAGTTCGGGCTGGACTGCCCCTTTTGGGGTAGGACCATGCCTGATTTGCATATGGTTTTTCCCCTTCTGTAATGGCTTGGCAGACTGAAAAACGATGGTCTGGAGGGTTGCCCAGAGCATTGCCCGTGGTTATGATTTATTCAAAACCTTCCAGCCATCACCTTTCGTTTTGCTACTGGCTTCCCCCTCTGTACCGTACGCCCACAATATGCTTGAATGATCTGTCTTATAGTTAGCACGTGTACTCCTGGTGTAGAGCATATTATGCCTCTATCTGTGAATGAGATGGTCATGTTTAGTCTGGTCATTATGCCGCATCCCAATATGTTCACGGGTGCTTGTTTAGAGCATAGTAAAGGTAAAGGTAGGCTGTGATCTCCTATAGATAAGAAGATGTTATCAATAAAGGGAACCACTTCCCGAGCCCCAGAGAACTCTTGAATGTTCATGGCATTGTCTGACAATGCAAATGTCCCTTCCCGGATGCATGACCTAGTCACCCCAGTGTCAAAAAGAAAGGAAAATGTTTTGTCACCTGTCATCACCCTTATGCGAGGTTGCTCCACAGGATTCGGTGTGATCATCAGGATGGGACACATCCTGTCCTATTGTGGGTACAATGATAATCCATTTCGAGTGTAAGGGTTCCGCTGCACTATGGTGACTCCTCCCATTCGTCTGATGGGTACTGTTGTCATCATGTCCATGGGTCCTGGGGAGTGGCAGTCCTGTATTTGTGTTAGCTGTTGCGCAGTTTGTGAGGGTGCTGCCATGGGAGAAGTCATTGGGGTACTCTGAGGGTGTGTCTGTATTGGATGTGGGGCTTGTTGGTGTGCGCTATGTGGCTGCTCTTGTGGCTGCTCGGGTTGGGGGAGGTACCAGTCCTGTCCTCCCTGATAACCCTGCTTCTCTTGCTCTCCCCACACTTGTGACATTTCCCTGTTTCGGCATGCACAGGAAATATGTCTTAGTTGCCCGCAGGTCCAACACTGCATTGGTTTTCTTATTTGCCATGGGAATCCCCTCCTTCTTCTCCTGGTCTTTGTGCCATTTGGTGTGTGTATTCCCTAAACCTCCCCATTGGATGGTTTGATTGAGGCCCGAATCCTCTTCCTCTGTGGAACCCTCCCCCCCTGTAACTCTGTTGGTATCCACCCATTACCATGTACCTCCCTCCCATTGGAGGTGTGTATTGTTGCATGGTGTTGTATGGCAGTTGTTGTTGGTGCTGAGGTTGATTTTGAGTGGTTGTTATTTGTGTCTGTGTATTGGGGGTAATTATGAATGCTCCTTATAATGCATACTTTGACAATTTCCTTTGAACTCATTTTGCTTCATCGGCCTTTCTCTCTTCTGCTTCTCTCTTTACTTTCTCCTGCCATAGCCTGCAATGATGCACTATTGTGAGTTAAATCTCTGGCCAACCTTTCACCTCCATTCCCACTAACTTTTTCAAACCTTTCTGTACTAGATCTGGTAATCTTTGTATCAAAATGTGATAAAGGATTGCTATTGTTTTGTCCCACGGCTCGCGTGTCTCGAGGCGCCAAAAGTCTTGGATCTTTTCAATGTAAGTGAAAGGGTCCTCATGTGTCAGGATATTATGTCCGCAAGGCCTGCCACACTGCTGCCCTGCAATTTGCAAATGTCGCACCGTTGTGTTCAGTGTTGTGGATGGTCACACCTGGGAACCCCACCCTCTTCCAAATGTCATCAGCTGCGTCACCCAATATCGAAAATCAGTAGTCCCTTGATGTCACCCACTGCCAGCCTGTGCCCTGCAGTCAGCCTCTCCATTTCATAGATCCAGCACATCATCATCCTCTCTGTCATGCTCCCTCAACATTATTTCCAGCCTTAACTGTTTTTAACCTTTTCACTTCATACCTATGTGTTTACTGTAAAAAAAAATTCTTCCTCCATAATGCCATCCCTACCTCCTTTTCCTCTTCTCCCTTCTTTTCCCATTCTTCCTTTTTCTTCAGCCCTCTTCCCTTCACCCTGTCTCCTCCTGGTCCCATTCTACTTTGTTTCTCTGTTCCCTTTCTAACATTTCCACCTGCTCCCTGTGCCCCTGGTGTTCTACTTCCTTTTCTATCTCCTTCCTCCGCTGCCGGTCCTCACATTCGAGCCTCATCTCTTTGTCCCTTCATTGCTGCACCCCCTTCTTCCCGGTGCTGTGCTTCCATGGCACCCATGTTCCAATTCCAATATCTCTATTGAATGTGTCGCCCCTATAGCTACCCCTGTTGTTTTCCCTTTTAACTTTAGGAGTATATGTGCCGCTATCCATTCCTCTGCCCCTATTCTCACAAATTCTTCCTTTGTGCGCAGCAGCCCCTCCTCGTAGAATATGGAGCTGCAGGCTGCTTGCCCTGTTCCTTGCTGTCGTTCATCCTTTGTATATGGTGGTGGTTTATACGTAGGGTTTGAATATCCCTCTACTGCTTTTGACTCCCTTAGTGGATAAAAGCCCTACTCCTCCTCCTCTGCCTCGTTGGCATCCTCAGATACTATGTTAGGTGGTGCTGGAGGCGGCGCGGAGGGATCTGATCCTCCATCCTTTACCTCCTGATGGCTCAGCATCCATGGCTTTTTCCTCCTGGAACATGTGCCACAGCTCGAAGATGGACAAATGATTTGCTAGCTTCTTCCCCTTGTATGTGTTCTGTAAATGTGTTTACCGTGATTGCAGCACGTCTTTGGAAAAGCTGCTGGGCGCCCATGGCCTTGCGAAATTTGCCCGCTGTCTCCTTTGACCACTGTATGCAATACTTCACTATTTTATCTTTATACAGGGGCAGGGTTTTACAGAGATGCTGTAAGGGGGTTACTGTCCCATTGTACATAGAATACTGTATTGTTCCGTTATACACAGGATAAATATTGGACCTTGTGTTCTTACCTGAACTCTAATTGAGGGTTTCGATAATCCTCTGTCAAGGGAAGAAAATTACAATAGAATGTTTATCACTTTCAATGGATACGAGCCCCAGTGGCTCTGCACCTTACACAGTGCACTCCACGCACAGTCCACGCCAACTCTGCCGCTATCCATCGCCTCAATTCTGCGCATGGGGCTTCCGCACAGAACCACTTGTTCAGCTTTCTGCCAGCCCCAATTCCACAGTGCTAACCTCACACCGTCGTAACACACTGTCCTATGCGCCGACCTACGGGTGACGTCACTGACTAAGAAGCAAACAGAGGGACAGGCAAATTGTACACACTGGATAATGACCCGTTTCTCCAACACACATAGAAATCCTGCAAATACACAACCCAACCACACCCCACAGCTGTCTTCCTACCTCTCAGGGGTGGAGTATACTCTGTTATCTCTCGTGATCAACTGCACCCGTTGCGTCGCCTAACGTGTGAAACGCCTCTGTCCAAGAGACTTAACCAGCTGCTACAACTACTGCAATCTAGGATAGCTCCAGCTAACCCTTACGGGGATACCGTCATCTATGCTTCAAGCTAAAATGCCCAATTCATAGGAATACCTAATGCACATATTCTTAAAGTCCAATGCTATTAAGTTTAGAGTCCGGGCTGCTCACCAGAAACTTTTACCTCATAGACCGAACGTTCATGAGACACAGAAAAGGGACTTCTATCTCTGCTCAATCCCTATGATCATGCACGTGCTGCCATTATTCATCAGACACCATTTACTACTATATTTCACATGTAACACCTCCCTCTCCCACACATGTTACACTCACCCTTACCTGCGTTGCTGGTTGCGTGGACCGCTACTTACATTCTGCGTTCGATGACGTTGCTCGGCCACTGGCTCCCCATCAACTGCTCGTCTCGCCTGTCTGGCCTGCGTGGACAACTTGCCGACCACGGGCAGGATTATTTTTTAAGGTGGCTGCTGACGACCTATCTCTGGTTGCGCTTGTCAAGGCTCTAGTCTTCAGGCTCAGGAGTGGCACGAACCAACCATCCCCTCCGCAGTCTGGGCACTTGCAAGTCTGACCTTACACAAGACACCGAGACTCCAGCGGGGAAAGAGGGTTAGGAACACGATGGTTGGATGGGTTCAGTAGTAGGGTAACCGGTGAGAGGGTTAGGAGAGGGGAGGTGGATAGGGAAGCGGACAATGGGTAACACAACAATCATACATTTCACATTATACAATGCACGTCAGAGAGTTAGAAAGAGATAGAAAGAGACTTAGCTATGGGATGAGTACTGGCCTCCTGCCTGCGTACTCTCAGGTACGGTGTCTGTCTGGAGCGTATTACTGCTGCAAGAGAGCAATGAGTTACTATATTGTGTGTTACTTCACACACCCAAAACAACACTTTACCAGCATGCAATTGGTTAATCTTCACCCTCTTGTGTGTGCTAGCAGTGCGGAGCACTATGAATTAGTGCGCGGGTTAATGTTGTTAACAAACCGACACATGCAGAAATTGCCGCATGTGGCCCCGCACTGTACTGATGGATTCACTGGGTCGTGGACCCTTGAGCGATCCACTTTATTAGCCTTGAGGCGTGCGGTCTGCCGCATGTGACGTGTTCCTCCACGTGGCTAATTGTCATGCAAATCACATGCACTGCTTTGCGCTCGGGGCCTGCCCAGTGTTAATGCATGCGATATGCCAGGGTTGCACTTCGGTGCCCAGGTAGTGACTTAGCTTGTTCTGTAGCAGGGGGACAGTGGAGTGTGAGTGGAGCCCCCCTTGCGCGTGCCCCAAGCTGCCTTCACGGGTCGTGCTGGCCCCGCGGTGTGGCGGCATCATTCTGTCCGTTCTTCCCCATGTACCTAGTGCGAGCGCTACTTAGCTTTTTCTGGCGAGGGGCATGAGTAGAGGTTGGTTGGGACATGGCCCCTCTTGCTGATCCCTGCACACAGAGCTCTTCAGGACACGTCCTCTCCTGTCGAGAGCTTAAGCACAAGCCCCATGCTTTGGTTGTCCTTGCGCGCATACGTGCACGAGTCCCGCCCCTCTTGGGCTTGTCCTTGTAGTTCTGAACCCAGGGAGTCTGGGTAATGTAGTTTTTGTGGCCTTTCTCCTGCAAATAGGACATAAAAGTCTCCTATAAGGATGGAATCTGTTTCTAGTGTTGCCTGCCCGCATAACCTTTGGCTTCTTCTGGTGTTGGCCCCTTAATGGGTCCATAATAGAAGGATTTAAGCCTTGCCCCATGACAGAGCTGGCTGGTTGTCTCGCAATTCCCGCGAGGGTCCTGCAGCTTTCAGGGACCGATGGCAAAGGAGGCAGCTTTGTGCCTCCAACTTGTTGGGGTGGACCCCCGTGCAGGCAAAGCTGCCTGCTAGGAGCCTGCGGGTGCAGAACTCGTGGAAAGCCTAACTCCTTCTTAATCCAAAAGGATTGTAAGGTCCACACAAGTAGCAAGGTATACTGGGGTTTATTACAGCCAACAACCCTCAGGGAACACGCACACTCAGTAATTCCGGGCACCTCTCCAATGAGCTCTAGCTCGCAGGCCAGTTTTAACAATAGGTGGCGTCACAGCTTACGTCATATTCCACGCTGTTCCCCAAAAACCTAACCCTGCTTTGGATAGGTTGTTGAGTGGTAGTTCCCCTATAGGATCCCATATAGGTGTTAGACTATTGGGCTAGACCGAGTCAGGTGTCAGGCATGGACCGTCCCCGAACATTGTTACTCTAGAATTGTTACAGAGGGCTGACCCCATAATTGGTTAGTGATCCCCGCTGCCCACTCCTACATCCTGGATTTTCATTGGTTTGCCCGTGGGCCCCCAAGCCTGGGACAAACTCTGTTCCCATCCCGAAAGACACCTGTTCACGGTACAAGTGCAATAGTGTGTCCATAAGGTGCAATTAGCTGTCAGTGTCATTACCGTATGTGGACCATTATTACCATGGCACAGTCCCTTCCCAACGCACAACTTTAGCTTGAGTGTAACAATTTTGATGTCTGGTCCGTGAGGCAGGTGGTTTTTCCAGTTACATAATCTTGGCTCCTCGTCAGGTCGGCCAGATCATGTGCACGGAGACCATGTTTGTGAGCTCCGGGGCTCTGACTTATTCTATATTTTACAGGGACTGGCCTTGTCCGCAAGTGGTGTTACTTTGTTTCACAGTGTGGAATGTCACTTGCAACATTACGACCTTGGCAGGCTTAGTTCCTGCGGCAGTTAATTTGCTTGCACAGTACAGGTTTCTCTAAGACGGTCATGGCCTACTGAGATTTGTTAAGCCATGGTCTGGCTTCTACTATGTCTCTTCCGTAATATACATAGGTTAGTGTGTTATTGCTGTCAGGTCCTTCGGGTGGAGAGTACTCCTGCCATCCATATGATTATTTGCATGTAAGCACTTGCAAGCATCGATACATGTTATTCTTGCTTCTTACGTTTCAGTGCGGCTGCGGCAAGCTAATGACAAAAATAATAAACGTGCAGACTGTATGTACATGTCAATGTCCTCTGACCCGTAGGACGGTATGCAAATATTCTTTGTGTAGTTAGGTGTGTGAGTGTTCCGAATGTGCGGATGGCATGTGTGCTTCATGTCAGATGCAGCTATGTCATCATGGGGTCTCTAAAGACTTGAGGCATGGCTTCTTGAGATTTCAGTCGATTCTGTCCATGTAGCTGTCTCCGGCTCCGTCTTGGGTGCCTTTGTCCACCTTGGGTAGCATTCGCACTGCTCCCAGGTTGTAGGGTCTAGTGAGAGGGTATCTCTCATGGTAGGTATCCATCGGGGGAGCAGTGGGAATTGGCGTGAACTCGTACATTTGTCAGCTATGTTGTTTTTGGTGCTTCTTCCAGTTAGAGGGTCATCTGAGACGGCAGACGTGTTCTGGCCTTCCCTCTTCAGAAGAGATCCAAAGTCAACCCAGTTTTTTTAGATTGGGATGGGCAGCAGGTCCCAATGGATCAGGGCAAGTAGGGAGAAAGAGCCGAAGCAAGAGGAAGCTCAAGGGGCAGCATGGGACAGTGAGGTTGAGTGCATGGAAGGATTGTAATGGGTTGATTAGACAGAGATGCAGTCAGGCAGGCACTGAGGAGTACGACCATTGATAGCTAACTCCAAATAGACTTAGAAACAAAATCATCACTGAGTGACACACAGTTTGACTTTGGACATGTCAGAATACCAAAATGGCTTTAATGGATGTTAGACACCCTCATGAAGACTTTGGAGGAGGGCTACACAATAATGCCTATGATACTGGCCCTATTGGCAGCCTTTGATATCCTAGGCTGCCATCTCTGATTCAGACATTGACTGGTTTGGTTTTTTCAACAATAAGAGGTCCTCTAGAATTAAGGTCAATAGCAGTATATCCAGAACCGAAATGTTGACTTGTGAATTCCCTCAGAGATCATGGGCCTCATTCTGAGAAGGGCGGTAAGGGATACCGGGCACCGGTAAGGAGACCGGTGCCGGTAATCCCTTACCACCCTACTACGACTTCCCTTAGCGGGTCCCTCCTTTAATGCCTGGTCTGACCAGGCGTAAAGGACGGGACTTGTTAAGGGACTTCAGAGCTAATAATGGTACCACAATTTGGGGTACCGTTATTAGCGCCTTCCCCATTCCCATTGAGCCCTATGTGGGCTCAATGGGAATGGGGAATGGCTTTTACAATGGGGACTTACCGGTCCTGCAAAGGTCGGACTACACTGCTAAGTTCCTGTTGAACCATACCAGTGCCGGACCCGTTATTGGAGGCAGTCATGGCGCAAATAGCGCCATGACTACCTCCAATCTCGGAATGAGGCCCCATGTCTTTTCCACTGCTTTTGAATATAATTAACCACAGGGTTGTTTCCAGACCTATCCCACCAACACACTGATCATTTTAAAGTTGACAGGCCAATATCCTAGCAATGTGGCTCTCTGACAGTGCATCTTTCCGTATATCTCCAAGAATTCTTTAGGGCTTTTTGTGGAAGGCTTCTCCTTTTGCCCTGTTTTTCGGTCATCCTGGTGCTTCAAAATATTTTTTATAGATGTGGGCATCTCAGGCTTGCAGGCACTGTTTTTTTTTCATCTTCAGGAGCAGAATCATTTGCAGTATTCTATTTTCTTACCTATCTCACACTTACTCCTTGTAAAATTAATTTCTTTGAAATTGAGGGACAGCTATTTCTAACAAAGTAGGTTTTTCCTCAACTAATGTGTCTATTATAATGATTCAGCTTTACCCTGGAAGAATGATGACCTGTCTCTCGACGCTCAGCAGCCGTGCTTTCTTGCTGTCCTCATCTTCACGGAGTGCTTAGTGCATGGTAAGCCATTTACACGCACTGGGCCTCATTACAAGTCAGGCGTTAAGGGGTTAACGGCGCTGTAAACTGCGCCGACCCTTAACGCCTGATTACAAGGTCCCTTAGTGCCATGGTGAGTTTAACGCCTGTTTTTTGCAGGCGTTAAAATCCATGGCGCTAAGGGACCATGGTGCTAATTACGCCACCGTAATTTACGGTGGCGTAATTAGCGCCTTCCCCACTCCCATTATGCCCTATGGGGAAAAAATGGGAATGGGGAAGGGTAAAATGGGAAATGGGGATTTACCGCCCCACTCACCTTGGAATGGAGCAGTAAATCCGCCAACCACCAAGGCGTAAACGTAGTAAACGTAGTTTACGCCATGTCGGTAAAGGTACGACCCAGGCGGTAACTTACTGCCTGGGTCGTAATGAGGCCCACTGTGTTGCTGCACACCTTGGCGAGTTGGGAAAATTGAATTTTTGCGAGTCTGCCAGATTTATTTGTTGTTTGCACGAATTGTGCACGTTTTGGGCATCATTCACCAGCACAAGCATCCAGGTCAATCGAGTCCTCTTGCATTTTGCCTATTTTACCTAAAGAGTGGCCCTTCCAAGATGGCCATCTCCGATGCTTCACTTTGTTTGCCCTGCCTGCTCCCTCTCCCATTGGCTGCCCTGGCCGTCTTCAGCCAATTGTAGCAACCGGGAGTTGGGAGCCGGTCCGAAATACTGAAGGTCCACATCAAAGGCCTCTGTCCGCCACCGGCCCACTGTTTCCCCCTCCCTGGTCCCCCGTAATGTCTGTTGTGCCCCGCACCCCCTCCCTGGTCCAGCGTGATGTCTGTTGTGCCCCCTCCCCCTTTCTGGCACCCTGTGATGTCTGTTGGTCCCCGCACCCCCTCTCTAGTCCGCTGTGATGTCTGGTGTCCCCACCCCCTCCCTGGTGCCCCATGGTGTTTTTTGTGCCCCCGCCCCCTCCCTGGTCCACCGTGAAGTCTGTTGTGTCCCCCTCCCTGGTACCCTGTGATGTCTGTTGTGCACCCAACCCCCTCCCTGGTCCCCTGTGATTTCTGTTGTGCCTCCACCCCTTCCTGGTCTCCTGTGATGTCTGTTGTGCCACTCCCACCCCCCGGTCCCCCATGATGTCTGGTGTGCCCCCTCGCCCTCCCTGGTCCCCTGTGATGTATGTTTTGCCCCCCTCCCCCTCCCTGGTCCCCCTTGATGTCTGTTGTGCCCCCCACCCGCTCCCTGGTACCCCGTGATGTCTGTTGTGCCCCCACCCCCTCTCTGGTCCCCTGTGATGTCTGTTGTGCGCCCACCCACTCCCTGGTCCTTAGTGATGTCTGTTGGGCCCCCCTCCCAGGGCCCCTGTGATGTCTGCTGTGCTCCCCACCCCCTCCCTGGTCCCCCGTGATATCTGCTGTGCCCCCTACTACCTCCCTGGTCCCCTGTGATGTTTGTTGGGCCCCCCTCCCCTCCATGGTCCCCCATGATGTCTGTTGTGCCCGCCTCCCCCTCCCTGGTCCTCTGTGTTGTCCGTCTGCTCCCCTTACCTCTCTTCTTCTTCTCTGGCCCCTCATCCTGCTTGCACCACTACACCCTGCTTTGCCTGATCTCTTCTTTCCTGCCTTTCCCTTCCCCCTATCCCTTCTTCCACCCCCACCCCTTCTCCATAACCACCGTTGGAGTTGTCCTGATTCACTATGGTTTCACCATCACCGACCTGTTGCCATCGCTTGAATTTGACATTGTGGACACATTGGGGGTCATTACTAGTTTGGAGGTAGTCATGGTGCTATTAGCGCCATGGCTGCCTCCAAACTCGTGTCCGGGTCCGGGTAGTCGGAATGGGGACTTACCGGGTCATTCCAGCCTTGGAGAATCCAGTAAGTCCCCATTCTGAAAACCATTCCCCATTCCCATTCGAGCCCCCATAGGGCTCAATGGGAATGGGGAAGGAGCTAATAACGGACCTGCAAATAGCGGGCCCGTTATTAGCTCCCTGGTCCCTTAGCGGCTCCTGCTAAGGACGGCTGCTAAAACCAGCCAGCCTTAGTGGGACTCGCTAAGGGACCTCGGAATGCGGCGGTAGGGGGTTAACGGCACCAGCATCCTTACCGGTGCCGTTAACCCCTTACCGCCGCACTCGTAATGAGGCCCATTGACTTTTGTTGCTTCACCTTCTAAGCTCTAATGCTGGACCTCCCCTGGATCTTGTACGCTAGTTGGCCCTGAACCATGCTGTGCCCATCATCATCTGGAATCCTTGATCACATTTTCTGTTCCCTGCAACATTGTGTGTTTTACTGACCTCTGCAACTGTATTCGCTCTCCCCTCTGCCTCACCGCTCTTTTTCACTGTTTTATTCTCTGCTCTTTCCTCCTCTCCCTTTTTTTTTTCTATGGACTTACTCTATCAGAATTTTCCCGAACCAGGTATGATTGCATCAAATGTTTGTCTCCTCCCCTTTCCATTACTTGTCCTCCCCCCACTAGGCCTGAAATGTCGTCAGGCCTAGTATGATAGTCGCTTGTTTTGTTCTTCTCCTTCTCCATTTAATCCAACCCCACCCCCCTTCCGGCACTAACTCAATTGCCATCAGGCATAGTAATTTAGCCGATTGTCTGTCTCTTTTTCCTTCCCACCCTCCTCCCCTCTTCATAATTGTCAAAGCTCTTGCACTATCTAAAATGTCACCAGGCTGATTGCGATAGTTAATTTCACATTCTGAATGTATCAAGGACCTGTAAGAATGTCACTGTATTCTCCCTTGTTCCCTCCCTGCCTTAAAGCGCTTTGAAACACATTGTGCAATAGGCGCTATATAAATAAATAAACAATCAATCAATCTATCATTGCAAGACAGTTTTCCTTTTGAAATTCAAAAGGTACAGTAGCAAATATTTATTGGACTCAGTGGGCATTTTTAATGCAGCATAATGTTGCCATTACTTATATGCTCAAGCATACCAAAATGACGGCTACGACTTTGTCAAGGTGGTAGCATGAGGTAGATGACTGAGTCTGCTTCATTTTACTTTTAACCTCAGTTCATTGTTCCTTTAACTCAGGCCACACAGGTAAACAAGGAATTGCCAACTGCTATAGATGTCATGTTGGTATTGTTGTCAATTGTAACTTGGTTGCGAGGGATGGATTGCGATGTTTTGTCCAGTACTTTAAATACCAGGATTGAAACTTTGAATGGAGATGCAGGAAATATGTCATGATAAGATGACTGCTGCTCCAGAAAGGTTCAATCCAACATCAGACAATTCAATAATCTAATGTGTGGCCTGAAGCAGCAGTGGGTGTCCTCAGCCATGTGTCTACTAGTCTCAGAGCGAATCATCCGATCACTCACTGACTAATTCATTTAGCTCTTTCCTTAACTTCTCTCAGTCTGTTGCAGAATTTGGGGGGTGATTTGAACAGATTTGAGTGTCTTTTCTTCATGCTATCATCCACTAACTTATAGACAGACTTGGGGTTGATAGTCAATCGAACAGACTGTGTTGTGCTTTGGAACCGTTGCTGCACACAGCGCAGCTTAATAATATGTGTTCCCATGGGAGTTGTATCAGCCAATCTGGTGGCCAGTAATGTGGGCTAGACCATAAAGCAGCAGCCCTGATTCCTGTCCACTGGCACTTCCACCGATGGTCCACATACATGATGTTTCAAAAGACAATTCTTAGGAAATTATTTTGTGAGCAGAAATTCGTAGAAATCATTTTTGCTGATGAAAAGTCTTGGGGCCTCATTATGAGTATGGAGGTAGTCATGCCGCTTTTAGCAGCGTGGCTGTCCGACAAGGACAGCCACCCTGCTGTGTGAGTGACAGCCAGGCTGGAATGAATGGGGAAAACTATTTAAAAACAGATCTTTGGAACTTGGAAAGCAGAGTCGTCCACTAGAACGAAAGAACCGAAGACGAGCTGAAGGAAGGAAGAGGACTGCTGCAACTCCTGGACAACCAGTGAAGCCCTGCTGCAAGTCTGAATTGCCTGAAACTCCACCCACAGAGAAGCCCTTCAGGGTTAACTTCTTCCCTTGTGTTTGGTGGGAACAACCAACTCACAAGCCACCTGGACACCGTCTCCATCCTAAACAAATTTTCTTCAGAGTGCTGTTGAAAACTGGATAGCCAGGGGAAAGGAAACCAGCTTGTGGACTTTAAGGCACTCACACCTTAAACCAACATTTTTCCAAGCTTGTGGCCTCATCCCTGGGCAGTGCAGGAACCTCCTGTCGTCCTCGTTCTTGTCCCCCACGACGGAAGCTCAGGAACAGCAAAATCTGCTCAATCTGCCAGGAACAACTGCCTCACCTACAGCTCTTCTTCACTTTAAAGGTACTGTGCAAACACGGTCCGGAAATCTTTTCAGCCACAGTGAAAGTTAGTGAAACTTTCCCGATTTCAAAGGCTTGTCCTTCCCTAAACACTTGTCTAACTTTTCGCCATACCAAATTCCTCTAAGATTCGTGGCAAAGACTTAACCGTTTACTACCAGAACTGTGCTATCCTATACAAAGACTCTGAACCATTGACTTTGGCCCAGGCCTATGAACTGAATTTCTGGTTATAGTTTACTGAAACCCTTTGCCCTGCCTATGAAAGTATTTGTGCTCTTGATTCTTATAACCTTGTTTTTTACCCCTTTTTGAAGTATCTGAAGTGCCATTTTGCTCCCACTTGAGGGGAGCTGAACTTGTTCATTAACTTATTGGTTGTGTATTTGTAGTATATTAGTATATGATATTGAGCTGCTCTTGCTAGTGTAATGTTTTCAAACTGACTGTGTAAATACATGTATATTATTTTACCAAGAAACCTTGAGTAAGTGTTTGTTTGAATCACTGTATTTCTTAGTCCTATGTGTAACTTGTTCTACTGCTCACTCAACTCTTGAGAAAAGTCTGGCTGCTCAGCCACTGCTACCACATAAGTGTGTAGTACAGGCTTGTACCAAAGGTGAAATTGTACTGACACTTGTAGTCTCAATTGCATGTAGTGTTCCCCAAGGGTACTGCATGTGATTCTGCCTAACACTGGTGTACAGTGGTGAGGATAAAGTATACTTGTTACATTTAGAGTATTGCTCTTATCTTTGTTCAAATAACACTCACAAGGCTAAGCAACACTAGAGAAGCAATTGTTTTATCATGACTGATATGGAAAGCTACAGACAGGAGACCCTAGTCACTTTAACAGTTGATCAATTGAGAGATATGTGTAAAGCTAGGAATCACACTGTAAAAGGCAAAAAGGTTGAATTGATAGAAACTTTGTTGGAATACCAAAGTCTGAGGGGTGGATCTGAAACCACCACCCTGCAGCAAATGTGGAAAAATGTTCATGAGGATGATAATGTTTCTGAGGGTAACTCAAATGTTATGAATGAGTTAGATGAGGCAGAAGATTCTCACAATGTAGGTAGGCCCTGTTTTACCTCTACCTGCTCATAGGCCTTAACCCTTGACAACAGGGACCCCATCAGGTCCAACACTAAGTCCTGAATTTGTCTCTCTGGAAAGGATGAGACTAGAATTGGAATTTAAAAGAATCCTAGCCCAATCTGAAAGCAAACATCAAGAACTTAAACTCAGAGAAATGAAGTTGAATCATGCACTTGAAATAAGAAAAAGTTGTCTCTTGAAACTGGTTCACTCCCAGAGTCGTCTAGGTCTTCCAGTCCTAAGAGGCCTTGCATGCCCAAAGATGCAGTAAGTATGTATGAGGTTAAGTTTGATATTTCGGAGTGTTTGTTTGAATCACTGTATTTGTTAGTCCTATATGTAACGTGTTCTACTGCTCACTCAACTCTTGAGATAAGTCTGGCTGTTCAGTCACTGCTACCACATAACTGTGTAGTACAGGCTTGTACCAAAGGTGAAATTGTACTGACACTTGTAGTCTTAATTGCATTTAGTATTCCCAAAGGGTACTGCATGTGATTATGCCTAACAGTGACTTAATGTAAAAGTTGGATTCCTTAGATGTGATTAAGTTCACACTATTTCAATAATAGACTCCCTAATATTGAGGCAGATTTAACCCTTTTTTGGACAAAACGTATCCCTTTGTGGCCCTCTTTTGGCGGCCCTTGAGGTTGTTAACAAAAATTACGTTATTATTGCACTGACTCTCCTTCAGTCCGATATCCCTTGATTTAACAGGCAGATATGCATAGTCTAAACAGCCATTATTGCTGCCATAGAGGCAGGGCAAGAGTGCTTAGTTTCATTGCTGATATGCGCAGATCTGAAAAGATGGGGCTCCCTGTGCTAGGTAGGTTTTAGATCTTTTTGTGTTTTCTGGATCAGTGGTTAATGTGTATTACAGGTTTCTCATGAAAATTGTGTGGCTGTCTGTACTGTGTTTAAAGAGCATGGAGAATTATGTTGGCGTATCTGTGACGGGTTAGTGTGGTGCGCAAGGAAATATATTGCAGACGTGTTTTTGGATGCTGTACAGTCTATTGAGTAACTTTTGTTTTGCTTCTGGAGTTGGGTCGATATGTTGCCTGTTAAGGTTGGAGGTAGAATGATTTTGGGGTTGTTCTTCTGCAACAGTACACGAAATAGATGACAGCAGTGAAATAATAAAGCATTCCTGGGTTTTAGGCTCATAAAAAAGAAAAAAAACATGTTTTACAAAATGTATTTGTGCAACTGTGTGTGTGCATACTTATGTGTGCATATGTGTGTACATGCATGTATGTGCTTGTGGGTGTGGCAAAGCAGCAATTTGTTTAGCACTGATGGCGACAATATGCAAAACTAGGGAGGCAGCATGGGCATATATTGGGAAAGACCGCAGGATTTAATTTGGGCGCTAGGAGCATCAACGCTTGGAAATGCGGGTATATATTGAAAGAAATGTGGGCACTAGCAGCAAGAAAATGTGTTTTACAGTGGCAATGCTGCCATGTATTGAGAGCATCCTTCATGTGAAAATGCATGAAAGCAGAACCAATCTCATAATCTGATTTGGGCAGAACCTTCTTTAAAAGGGGCAATGCTGGTATATGTGGTTGGGAGAGGCCTTGTGGTTTTTCTTATGGGACAGCCAACATCAACACATGTTGCAAAATGATCCTGTGCACTGCTGGTGACCGGGCATTCATTGAAGTGTTTGATGTGTGCCCTGCAGAACCAAGTTTACATTCTTTATTGTCACCCACTTTTTTTGGTATCTAGTGATTTTATCAAAGATATTTTATTCAAGGTATTTTTCAAAATGTTTTACTGAAAAAATATATATTTGGGTGGTTAAGGGGCTAAACCAGGTGGGGAAGGGGTTTAGTTCAGTTAAAACATGGGGAAACAGTGGGATTAGGTGGGTGTGCCCCCCAAATAAAAAAAAGAAATACACAATTCAGTATGTTTTTGGTAAACATGTTTATGTAAAAAATGCCTCGAATAAATAAAGCTTTGGTAAAATCATGCAAAACCAGTTTTTATGTAATTTTTGCTGTACAATGTGCCCTTTTAACTTATTATTTTAAAACAAACTCGGAAAGCCTTCGCCAAAATCGTAAGGGATTAGTTCAGGGGCACTTCCTTGGTACAGTTTAGGGATAACCTTTACACCTCTTCACTTTACAAATTCGCCTGCTGCAAGCACGTTAGAGGTACTGGTGTTGGGTAGCGGTGAGAAGCTGGTGCACAGCGCTTCTCCCTGTTCTCTGTGTGCTGGTGCAGGAAGTCTACTGCCAGATTCTTCTCTGTATAAATGTCCAGATTGCAGCTTCCCACGTGCAGTTATGCTAGCTTTAGTCTTCTCTCAAAAAAGTGTCATCACTTTTTTCAGATGTTTCCATTCTTCACATAATTAAGCAGAAGTACCTAAGAGCTTGCACATGGCATGAGCCGGCATTTTATTTGAAACCCTGTTGGCTTTCATAATGTATCCATTGTCAGTTTCACACCATGATTTAGACTGAACTAACAAATCAACCTTTCAATGCTTCCTAACGTTCCCATATTTGTTGCATTGTGAACTAAAATTGTCTCGGGCACCAATGGAAAACTGGCCCAGAGTTTGTGGCAGACCCAAGTGAGGATTTTCTGGGTAAAATACATTGCGAATTTTTCATTTTAAAGAATATTTCTTTAGTAACAATGGCCAAAAAAACTGGCTGCCCAGTAAATTAACTCAACAAATTGGCCCACTTCAGCCCCAAAACGTGCCTATTTTGACCCCAAAACTGTCCATTCTAGAATGTTGTGTCGGCACTTTGGGCATTGCCTAATGCACACAAAGTCAGTTCGAGGCTGCATTTTATGAGTGGAACTTTGCAGAAACATAGATTTTCAGCTTAATACCAGGGCTGTACTGGCCTATTAGGACCTCTGAAGATTTCCCTGTAGGCCTCTGCACCCTGGGCTTGTTTTGTGTGCGAACCGTTTTGATTTCCACATTTTCTCATTGGAAAAGGGTTGAGCTTGTTGAACATGTGTGATATGGGGCCACTTTGAACATTATTTCCATGGCCTCTTTTGGTTTCCAGTCCATCCCTCTTTGAGACCTGGTAATGTAGTCCTCCCGCCCTTCCGTAGTTCTACCAGTTTACCAATGGTGCTGCAGGGTGCTTAGCGTGCCAAGAGCAGCTCACTGTGCCACGCTGCTGCTCAAAGCCTCAGAGGTTTGCTGCATTGTGGCATAGGGATCATAAGATGCCCAAATGCTCCTTAAAGTGCCAGTCTGAGGCTCGGTGCGGCAGACTGCTATCCACCGTGGCAGACTGCTGTCTGTGTTCCAGGCACCCTATCAATGTGCCCAAGAAAACTCTATGTGCCAGTGGCTAATGCTTAGTTGTGGCCTATTGGGTATTCAGTCTTTATATCGAATATTTTATAAAGAATGAACATATATTGCATATTTTAAAATGAAAAATTCTAAAGAGAATGCATTTAGGGGTGGGGTAAAGGGTTAAATATTTTTGGGAAACGGTTGGGGAGGCTTTTTACGGGTGGGAAATGGCGGTTTGGAGGGCTACCCCCCAAAAAAATAAAAACTGCATTCTCTATTAAATTTTTCGTTATAAAATATTCAATATGTTCTTTCTTTATAAATGATTTCGGTATACCCATGTAGCCATCACTTTTTTTCAGATAAAATATGAGCCTTTGCTTATTGCGCTGTTGTCGCATGCATAGTGTTTGTTCGATAGTATTTGAATGTTCGAGGCATCTGGAAGACCATGAAATGTGTTTTTTTTTCCTTATAAAAGTTGTCTTTATGTATAGCGCACTGTTATCTGTTCATTGTCATATCTTTGATCTGGGTATGCGGTCGCTCTGGCAACCCCGCCCTCGTCCCCGTGCAAAAAACACTCTAAATTGCGGTGCGTGCAGGTCCCTTTCCGGGAAGCGACGGCGTGAACACACTGCGGGCAGTTCAACGCCGTTGACGCTGGACAGCCGCAGCTGTGATTGGATGCCAAACCACGCACGTGGAAACATGGCAGGCACCGCAAGCGAAAGCAACTATGAGTGTCAGTCTAGCATGCAGTCATCAATCAAGTCACTAGTTGGATAAGTGGTTTCGGCTGGAAAAATCCAAGAGAATGCAGAAACGAACCCTGTCTCTTTAGCACGGCCGAGATTCCTACAGCAGGGAATCGGAAGTGAAGGCAACAATTGAAGGGCAAGCTGTCTGTGCGTACCTTATTCGATTGCTTTCAGATGGCTGGCGTTCAGAGAGGATGGCGCAGATCCGCGTGGTGTTAGCTCTGTGTGGGGGGAGAAAGTAGGACAGAGCCTAGTGAGGCCCCACCCATGCTGGAGACCTACAGGGAAGACTGGAATGATTAATGACATCTGCCAGACAGTTGCGTGCAGGGGTCAAATGACATTGATCACGACTGCCACCCATGAACATATGTCGGGAGGATAGCTCAGGGGCAAAGTGCTCGCCTTGGAAGCAAGATGACACAGAGCAACACAGGTTCTATCCCTGAGTCCGCGCTTATAAATAACCTAACATATCATATCAAGCCCGTTTGGATGACCAGTGACATAAGTTAGAGTGAGCAAAGTCAAGTGAGGCGTTCCCTGAACGGAGCGATTGCGCAGGAGTGACTGCCAGTGCCCATCTGATATTTGGTTGGAGTTACTACCATTGCACCCCATAGAGTAACTGGTTGAAAGCATTATTTCCGGGATAGTGGCTGTGTGCAGAGAAACATTGCGTTCAATCCTGTTTGCTGTTGGAAACAATTGAGTGGCAAGCATTGGCAAAAACTACTCTTCCCTCATGCATGACTATATTAGTGAGCCTCAGGGCCAGATTCTCCCCCAAAAAATATCTGAGATGTGCCACAGATGCTCCAAAAATAGATGAACCGAATTCGTGCCTAGAAACACTTGTGTACAGGCGTGTTATAAATGCCAGCGGGTTATAAATGCCATATCATATCATGTCATTCACAAAAGGGTGCATCTCAGAGACGCACCACTTTGGAAAAGCAGTGCAAAAGATGTGCACAGTTGGTAGTGACTCTTGAGTGGGTACCTTCCCAAAGAACAGGTCATTTAACTGTGTTCGTTCTCAAAGAGGGGCGGCTATGGACTATTTTTCGACATTCGGTAGAACGCACGCATATGCGCCAAATTAGGCAGGCAAAGAAGAAAGTGAACAAAGGTCCACCAACATCCTGATTCACACAATAGGCCCAATGGGATTGCTAATAAAATGCCCTTCCACATCTGCTTTATTCTCAATGTGGATCAAGTGGCCCAGAAATAAGTGTGACTATTTTTTGCAAACAAAGAAGCATGCAGTGCACCCCAATCAAAACAAGCAACACAGTATAGAAGCCCAGCATGGTGTGGCAGATACACGTCCCCAAATGGGCAATCCAGTAGGCTTCATGCTGCTGCACTGACTGATGAGGAGGGAAATGATATATAGGAGGACGATCACCATATTTCAACTGGCTGATGAAGTGGTCGCCCAGAGGTACCGCTTTCCACGCCATATCATACTGGAGATGGGGAGTCAGTGAGAGGGGCCCTTACCAGACCCACAATGCAAGCCTATGCCATACCACCACTAGTCAAGATAGTGCCAGCCCTGTACTTCTTTGGCAAAGGGTTATTCCAGATCACAAGTGGTGTCACAGTGGTGACAGCATAATCCTCACAGGTCCTGTGCAAGGTCTTCAACATGATCCGTACATCTTCCGGTGTGTATATAGACATGCCTCATTATTCTTGTGCCACAGCAGGTATAGAGGGGGGCATGTAATGGCATAGCTGGGGACTGCGCGTTTGTGTTGCCATTGATTGCACCCATGTCGCCCTCACACCCTGTGCAACCATAGAATTCTTCCACAGGAATGAGAGGACATTAGGAAGTATAACACTTTTCATGTGGCTGTTTGGCAATCATACTGACAGTTTTTACACAATTATGCAATTATATGCACAATTAAATTCACAATCCATCTGCACATCAACACAATCATAGACTTCTCTCTGCAACATTCATGAATGGCATTGCAAAACTACCACCTGTGAAATGTATTCTATTTTTTTATTTTATTGTGCATTTGTAAGGCGCTTTATTCAACAGAATGGCGTATCAAAGCGCCACAAGGCTAAATGGGAAGGGAACAGGGGAAATAATAACAGTGGCAAAAAGACATCAACAGTAATATATATACAGTCGTGTTCCTACTAGGCCTTGTGGCATTGGGCCGTGCAAATGCATTGAAGAGAAGCGCAGGGGAGCGGGGTGGAAGGAGGAGCAGAGGAGTGGACAAGTACTGGAGGAGGGCCCGCGAGGGAAGTGCTAAGGGGAGCCTGGAGGAGAGCCTCATTCTAAATTCTAGTACAGGCAACTCTCAAGGGTGGTATGTGGAGCCACCAGGCAGGGGCTCAAAGGACAGTGCAGTGGGAAAGCGGGGGGGGGGGGTGCTGGAATAGACTGGGAGGAAGAACCTGAGCTCCTGTGAGGTTCATGAGGATCAGGCCACCGGTCACAGCGGCATTGAGGGGATTAGCAAGGAAGAGAAAGAGGTGGAAAAGAGCAGAGTTTTGAGCAGTTTCCTGGCTTAAATCTGAGCGGGCAGGGAGGCTGTTCCAAAGGGAAGCACCAGCCGAGGAGAGAGAATTACGTCCCAGTCTCTGCTTGGAGAAGGGTTTGACAGTCAGCGAGTTGAAATTAGAGCAGCATAAGGCTCTAGCAGGGGAATATTAAGGGGGAGAAAGTTGGAGATAGCATGGTCCCTGGCCCCAGAAGGCCTTGTGGATGATGCAGAGGATCTTGAATTTGAAACTTGCAGCCACCGGGAGTCAGTGGAGGGATTTTAGGGCTGGATAGATACAGTCCCTGGGCTTGAGGCCAAGGCTAAGACTTGCAGCCCTATTCTGGATTAGCTGGATGGGGCGAGGGGAGGAGAGAGGGAGATTGAAGAAGAGGCTGTTGCAGTATTCCAGGCTGGAGAGGACCAGAGCTCTGGAGACATTGAGCATCTGGGGGAAGGTGAGAAAAGGCAGAATGCTTCTGAGGAGGTGGCGCTGGAAGTGGGACTTTTTGGTAAGGTCCATGACATGAGGGGTGAAGGAGAGAACAAAGTGAAAGATGACCATGAGTTTTTTGCCCTCACAAGATGGTGGGGGTAGAGGGCCCAAAGCGGAAGGAGGAATAGAGGGTACTGGTTTCCTGATGAGGAGGGTCTCCATCTTACTTGCATTGAGACAGAGATTGTTTGCTGCACACCATGCCTGAATGGCAGACAGTCAGTCAGGGACGAGAGAGGAGGAAGAAGGGGAGGTACAGGGAAGTTTGAAGGAAAGCTGTGTGTCATCAGCATAACATTGGAAATGAGGGGAGAAAGAGGAGATCAGGTGAGCAAGAGGGCCAAGATAGATATTGAATAGCCAAGGCGATAGGATAGAACCCTGGGGGACATCACAGGTAGAGAGGGTGGAGGTGGAGGAGAAAGTGCCCAATTGCAGCTGGCAATGGTGGTTAGTGAGGAAAGAGGTCAGCCAGTACAGTGCCCGGTCAATGATGCAGAGGTGTCATGAAGTTGTTTTATGAGAATGGAATGGTTGACCATGTCAAATGCAGAGGAGAGATCTAGGAGAATGAGAACAGCAGGAGAGTTGGAGTTGAGATTTGCAAGCATGGTTTCACGGGTGTTCAGGAGAGCAGTTCCTGTGCCTCTGGATGCAGGAGGGGTCAGCGTATGGCTTGTTTCAAAGAGAGTGCACAAGGGAGTGCTTGAGGGATAGAGGGAAAGAGCCAGTGGTGAAGGAGTGGTTACAAAAGTCAGCAAGAGTGGTTGTCCTTAATGGTTCTGGAGGAGCAGGGGAGGACCTGTTCAGACGAGGCCTTCATAGAGCAGACCACTTGAGAGACCTCATCTGGTGCTATGGGCCGGAGGGAGGATAGCGAGGGAGTATCTGGAGGGGGGGCATAGGGAGGCAGGGGAGCAGGCGTGGGAGAGGAGATGGGGTGGATGAGAGTGAGGATACAATGTCCAGGGTTTTGGATGTGAAGAGGGAGGCCAAGGCAGTGTAGAGAGCCTGGTAAGAAAGGAGAGAGGTGTTAGACTGCAAGTGTATTGGCGAGTTCCTTACAGATTTTGAAAAGTTCAGCCGAGTTTTTAGTGGCTCCAGTGATACAGGCTTGAATGTGGGCCCGCTTCTTGGAACTGATAGAGAAGCGATATTGCCTTTGGAGCAGGTGGCAGGCCAGTTTGTCAGAGGATGAGCCCTAAGTCTGCCACTTCCATTCAGCAACTCTACCCTCCGTTTCAGAGATGCTAGATCAGAGTCCTACCCGCTCTTGTCCTTGTTGGCAGATTTTAGGTGGGTCCTCATGGCAGGGCTAAGGAGGTCAAGGGTGTTGGAGATGAGCAGGGGTGGGATGAGGGGAGGCAGGTGTAGCTAAAAGCAACAACTGACACTCGCTTTGTCGGTTGAATGACAGCAAAGGAGGCTGGCAGTGCAGTGGGTGGCTCGTATAGAGGGCCAAGGGGCCCCAGGTAGGAGGAAAGGATTGAGTGGTCAGACCAGTAGAGGGGGGTGGTGACCGGATTAGAGTTAGGGATGTCCCCAGAGATGAGGGCATCAAGAGTGTGGCCGGCAGAGTGGATCGGGCCAGAAGGAAGAATAGTGAGAGAGAGGGTGTCACAGAGGACCTGGAGCTGAGAGGTGGATGATTAAAGAGAGTCGAGGTGGATGTTGAAGTCACCCAGAAGAAGGAGTTTGGGAGATGAGGTTGAAAGGGATGAGGCAAGATCGGCCCAGTCAGAGAGGAAGAGGGAGATAGGGCCAGGGGGTCTGCAGATAGTGGCGGGAGGGAGAGAGAGAGAGAGTAGGGGAGACCCCAGCCTACACACGGGGTATTCTAAGAGGTGTAGGATTTCAATCGTATACACTTACTCCCTTGGGAAGTAATACACTTTACAAAGGAAACACACCACAAACTCACCACACATCCGAAGTAAAAGAAATATGCATTATTGTCTTATTCTCAGACATATTATGCACATAAGAAAAAAAGAGAATGAACATTTAAAAAGTGCCTGAAATACATTGTTTGTGTATTTTAGAGTGGTTGCACTCATTATTGGGCACCTGATGAGATGCACATGTTTTTGGCGCAGGTTAGTATTTGCACATACAAAAGTGTGCACCTGGCAGATACACCTGAAACATGTGCATCACATTAGCTGCACCATTAGATATCCACTTATTTGCGCCTCTTTTCTGCAAGCGCACTGGGCATTTTTTTGGTATTTTCTTTGTAAATGTGTCACCTTCAGTGAGATGAACAATGGCACAAGTGCATCTTTGCACCATTGCACATCACGTCGAGATACGTAGGTTTTGGAGAATCTGCCCCTTACTGTCTCCAAACTCTCTCTGTCTGTCACTGCATGGCAACACTGCATCCAAATTGACAGTTGTCTCAGGGGCACTCTGTTTAGCAGACATTTTCTAACCACAGAGGAATCGTCTTCCCTGGCCAAATTGCACAGATGTCCACTTCAGCAAATTAAACCTGAGTACCTACTCAATGTAGCCCCAAAGCGCTCAGTTCTCATTCATTTGGACACCAAAGTACTGGTATCAACACTCAGACTGACTCGGCTTGTGTTGTTGTAAGGCATTGTGGCCCACATTTCTTATTGAGTTCCATGGTATCTATAATGAATACATCTCTGCTCATGGTGTTGCAATATGTTTCCTCCTTACAGGAGAATTCTTTAACATTTATTTTCTAATTTCTGGTTTTCATGTTCCTTGAAGTTAGGTGTTTGCTCTGATATGCTTAGCAGTCTATTATGTATAGGTTTAGATCACAGCAAGTCTTAGTCCCTCTCCAGATATTACCTCATTGCCCCTCCTCCCTCCCTGGTCTCTTACCCACTCAGCAGATGTATCATAGGTACCAATATACACTATGGCACCCTTCATCCTAGGGGCCAAGTGCAATTGTTTGGCCAATGGTGCAGTGGTCCAAACACCACATTGCATTGGACCCAACTTCCAAAACAACCAAAGTCAACAACAACCTCTTAGCGACCCACACATTCTTAAGTGTATATAAAGTAGATATTGTTGATATTACTTTACTTTTATGCAACATATCTTTCAGTGATGTACGTGGCTTCTTAGAGACCAGGGCCACAGGGAACATCTCTTGCATACCAAACATAGTAAAATGATTTCACCAGGAAAATATAGTTTGGTGAATTGGGAATGCTGGCATCTGGCCGTATCTTTCCTTGTGTCCCAGTTTGCAAATTATATAGCTTTTCCCATCTCATCCCATTCCATCTTTAGTATTAGACCAATTTAAAGAGATGGCAAATTTAGAGAATGTAGTTGTATAGCTGAGTCAGGGGCCTGGCTTTGCTCTAAGAACGAAACACATGCAAGCTGAAAAAGACCCACACCTGTCTTCCTGACTCCACACCCCACAACACATGCCTAAAACCCTGTGCACCCACCCTTCACACAACATAAGACCCTGACTTGGGATCCTGTCTCCCCACTAGTACACATTTTTATAAATGGTTGATATTTATTTACGGAGCAACACTACAGATTATAAATCCACATGCGTGAGACTTTCCCTGCGGATAGGCAAGGAAAACAAGGCACAGTGAGGAGAGGAGATTTTCTCAGGATCACATAATTTGTCAATTGTGCAGGGCAGGGATTTGAACTCTAGCATTCTAGCATTCTAGTTCCACAGTTTCAAATTTTCAGCAGCCAAGGAGGCTTCATCTTCTGCTATTTCATCTGCAATACAAGAACCAAAGAAACGTTTCCTG
This sequence comes from Ambystoma mexicanum, assembly GCF_040938575.1. Lineage (NCBI taxonomy): Eukaryota > Metazoa > Chordata > Amphibia > Caudata > Ambystomatidae > Ambystoma > Ambystoma mexicanum. The sequence continues at coordinate 959,513,693 of NC_090929.1, read as the reverse complement.
CAATGTTATTATTCAAAGACTGAACTAGTGCACTCTTCAATAAATCTGGCTTTCACACTCCGTCACATGATAAAGCAACCTTACAACATATAAGAAAAGTCTTAGTTCAAACATAGTATGCATCACTTTGGCAAAAAAAGAAAGGGATTGAGCCAGTCCCACAATTGGGTACAGTAGGATGCAGGGCAGGTACAGATCTCAGCAACAGTTGTTCAATCTGCTGACCTACATTTTCAGATATGTACCTCTGTCTCATTTACCATATTATTCTTGCCCATCACCCTAGAGTCTCCTTTCCTTTCACCAGATCCTTGATGCTCCTTCACACCTCTTTCTTAAAATTCACTTTTAGACTACTGTTCCCCTTTAGCATCATCCCTTTATTCAAACCTTATCCCTTACCTTGCATTACCTTACCTTGCATTACCCCTTCCCTTGCCTACATTGCTCAGTCACAAATTCCTTGTCACTCACCCCCATCCATTGCCCTGTCTCACATGCAGACATTAGCCCACCTTGATTTGCTAGTCAACATCCGATAGAAACGACAAGAAGCTGTGGTCGGAATCTTGCTGTTTATTATGTCTGTGGGCGCTGCAATTGGAATGCACAGCGAAAGACGCAGATTATTATTATTATACTTTATTGTGATACAATCCATAAATTGGATTTTACACAACTCATAAGTTTATACATCTCAATAAAAGCACACATATTTATCTCAAAATACAAACAGACCAAAAACAGACCAAAAACAGGACATAAACAAAACAATTAAACTCAATCATTGATTATTGATTATTAATAATTCCTCAACCCAATACAGCAGTAGACAAAAAGTGGTAATAAGGTTTTCAGTGAAGTAAAGGCTTCACATGGTTCCATACCCTGAAGAGAGCTAGCTGAAGGCCTAAAGTGGATGGATTTAAATATCCATACCAAAAGAACTCATCTTTTATTGCCTCAAGATTGTGGACCCATTTTTCGTATAAATTCATATATATCGGTCCCAATTTTCGGCAAAGTGTTAGTACATGCCGTGCAGATTCCAGTGCTCCTGTTTTCTTACATATTCTACATATTCTAGATTCACGTGGGATTTTTAGCCTTGGTCCAGTTATGGTAAGCAAGGGGAGCTGATTTGTTCTTAGTTGTAGCAAAAGCATCTAACATCAGGTGCTGGGGTGAGCAAGAGATACACCTGGGGTCTGAGATATCTATGGGTAACGTGAAGTACTGCCTCATACCCTTTCAAGGTAGCTAAATGCTCCACATTCAAGCACCAATCCCACTTATTCAGCTTATCTTGAAATGCTCTTTTCTGGTGAATAAATGGTAAGTGTTTTAGCTTGTCATAGGGCCAATCAATCTCCATAAACAGTGATTCATTCAATTGTTTATAAGACCCCCCCCCCCTTGGATGTTTTTCTAACTCAAAACATTGCCCTGCCAGTTTGAGCAATTTACAGCGTGGATTGGCTAGGGCTTTCAAATAGAAGGAACCTCTCGCGCGCAGTGCCATCCCTCTCAGGGACACAAGACCCAATTCCAATCTTAAATACTGTACTGAGCATGAAGGTCCCAGTCCAAAGACAGAGCGCCAATAGTGTCCCTCTAGTATATTTAGCCACATTAAGTCCTGCATTGCTAAGGCCTCCAGGCCGTATAGCACAGTAGGGACAAAGCACTGCATATATAACTTCATAATACCAGCCATGCTAAAGCCAGCCGTCCCCTTTGCAAATCTACAGGCCTGGAGGGTAAGCAATTTAGCTCGTCTTTTTTTGTTTCTGATAATGGCTTCATAGTCTGATAAGGCCATAAAATCCAGCCCCAGATATGGGTATTGCTTCACCACTTCAATGGTTCCCAAGTTAGTATCAATACCAAATCTTCTTGGCCCTTTTCTTGCAATAGTCATTATTTTTGTTTTTTCCAGGTTTATAACAAGACCCAGATTAGCAGTGTATTCCTGTAGTTCATTAAGTAGGGTCTTAACACCGGATAGTGTCCGGTCAAATAGGATTAGGTCATCTGCATATAGCATTCCCGTAAGTGGGGTATCCTTCAATTTAGGAGGGCAGTTAGATTTTAACGCCATACGTGCTAATAAATCTGCTATGTATAAATTATACAACATAGGGGCCGTTACGCATCCCTGCTTTACTCCTATGTTGGTGTAGATCTCTTTGGATACCTCCCCCCGATCATTAAGACGGACCCTTGTTACGGTATTACTATGCAGAGCTATCAAAATATCTAAGATCCAATGTGGACATTCCATATCTTTTAACTTGCACCACAGGATATCCCGATCTACCAGATCAAAAGCACTTGTGAAGTCTACAAAAACAATAAAGAGTGTGGCATCCTTACAGCTCATGGTGTTATTTATTAGCATGTCTAGGACCCTGATGTTATGGGTAGTGCCTGCTCCAGGTCTAAAGCCAGTTTGGGCAAAATGCAAGATCTGTCTTTCAGTAACCCAGTTTTCAATCTCTTTAAGGACCAGCGTATTAAAGATTTTGCTACTCAAATCCAGCATTGAGAGTAGGCGATAGTTGGCCGGTAAAGATCGCTCCCCCTTTTTGTATATAGGTATCAATATAGACTTTTTCCAAGTAGTAGGAATTTGGCTAGATCTACAAATCCTTGAATATAGTGTGAGTAATATCTGAGCCCAATTATGTGGGTCCTGTTTCAATACCACATTGGCCAATCCGTTTGGGCCTGGAGCATTGGATGATTTTAAATTCAATATAGCCTGTTTTATACAGCTATAGCTCAGAGGGAGGGGCCAGGTTTGTACCCTCATAGTACTTTGTATGTTGGTCGTATTCTCTCTGTAAAATTTGTTAGAAATATAGTCTACCCATTTTTCTTCCTGGATGGGGTTTAAAACCTTCATCCTCTGTTCTCCTCCCACCTTTGTTAATATTTGCCAGATCTTGCGGCTATTTTTGCTACAGAGGGCTTCAGCAAATTTTTGCCATTTACTTATTTTTTTAGCCTGGCGATACCTTTTTAGCCAGTTGTGATAATTACGTTTTATCTTTAGGGTCTCTAAAGTAAGTGTGTCCACCTCAAAGGTAGAACATTTTTGTATTCTTAGGGATCTTAAGGCTCTTCGCATAAGGCGTTTCTGGTCTCTGATATTTGCGTCAAACGCTCGAGTGCTCCCTTTCTTCCAACTTATCGTCGGGATAGGGTTGGCTTTAAAGAGTGAGTGTGTTTAGTGGGTAATCCAATTTTCAATTTCTTCAGGACTCTTACCCCACATTAATTGCTTAATGGTCTTATCGCTAGGGAAGGAGATAGAGGTCATTTTTTCAATATTTCTATGTGTCCATCTGATCTTGTTACCCGCCGAATTAGAAGTCAAATATTTACAGGAATCCACCTTTATGCTATCCCTTCCACCTTCTAAGACTAATGTGAGGGGACCATGATCACTAAAGTCATTCAGCATGACGTCTAAATGCGTGATATATGGTAGAATACTCTCCGATACAGCCACATAATCCAGGACAGAGCTCTTTTCCCCCACAGCCCAGGTAACTTTCCCAGGTATATCTCCCCTCGTACGACCGTTTAAAATGGATAGATTCCATTCTCTCATAATGTCCAGCCAGAGGCTTCCTTTGTTGTTTCTCTTCAATAGGGGATTATCACATATATTCTGGACATATCGATAGTTCCCACATCCTTCCAAGTTCATGCATTTTGCATTCAGATCTCCACAAAGTATCACTGCAGGCTTCTTATCCCTGGTGTACCAGGCAGACAGTATAGTGTCTAATTTATCTCCTATGGATTCAGTATACTGCTCACCCGGCGGATCATATATATTAATTATTAGTACCTCATTACAACCTGCCCAGCCCCCTGGAGGTTTTATTTCAATAGCCAAGGCATTGCCTCCTGAGCTGTCCTGATAAATCAAATCCGGGTTATACGAGGACTTTAGACCAATTAGAAGCCCCCCCCTCGGTCTACCCCTGTTTCCCCTTAATGCCATACATTGAAATATAGTATAGCCGTCAAAAGCCACATCAAAAGTTGCCCAAGTTTCTTGCAATAGAAATATATCCGCAGCTAAGAGGATATTGCAAGAAATTCCCTCGTTTATCCAATGGCTATATCCCCTCGTGTTCCAACTGATGATGTTAAAAGTTCATTTCCTTTTCTTCTGGTCAAGCATGCCTTGCAGCCATTCCCACCCTTGTTCATCGCTGAGTCTTTCAGCAGTCTTTGGTATTGTTAACCCAGGTGCACCAGGGCCACCAGCACATGTGCATTTCAGACACTTTTCCTCCGTCGAGACAGTGGGTATGGGTACATCTAATTTATATCCCAGATATTCTAGGGACGACCAGTTAGCCCTTATCATGGCAGCTGTCTCTGGTAAACAACAGTGTATTGTGGTTAATTTTACTCCCTCTTGGAGCGAGGGTTCAACAAAGCTAACATCGCTATTATTTAGTATCCTCAGCGATGGGATTTTTGAAAGAAGAGCAAAGAGTGCAGATCTATTTAATTGAATGCCCATTTTTTCGCCCTCAATAGGCGCTATGGTAACATTTTTGATGTCCAGTTTAATATCCAGCTTTTCAGAGCTCGGAGTCCCCCTATTCTCCCCACAAGTAATTTTGGTAGAAATGTGTTGGGGGAGGGCGGGGGACGTTACGACAGCCTCAGTTGCCTGCCTGAGTGTAGGTGCAGTGTTTTGTAGTCCTGCTCCTAATTCTGAGCAAATAGACATCTGTGCTTCTGAGTGCTGGCTGGTTTGACCTCGTTGTTCCTCCATTAGCCAACTGGTTAATGTGCCCGCTTTTTGGGCTGATCTTCGTTTCCTTCTAGCCACTCGTTTACGTTGTTTTTTAGTTAAAATTTTTGCAGGTGGTCGCGGGGTGGAATTTCGGGGGGGGGGGGAATTGTTAGTTTTTTCCTCAGCTTTCTTTGCCTGTCTTCTCTGTTTTCTGGGGGGTAGTGTGCTGTTTTACATCACCCCCTCCCCCACAAGGGACAGTCCATGTTCCACCTCCATCGTGGTTACTTTGTCTACTGTTGGTCTTGTAATTATCTTTCTCCGACCCTTTGGGGTTATAGCAGTGATTGGTAGTTGCCGCAAGTCGGTGCAGGGATTGTTTGATGACTTGACGGTGACACTCAATAAACTGCGAAGGGCCAAGACCTCTCTCCCCTGAGCTTTTATGTCTTTTTGGATCCTACCACAAAGTTTTAGCAATATTTTGATGGCAAAGCTAAGTGTAGAGTTACCTGGTTGTGATGTTTCATGAGTACTATAGTTTGGTGGTGCAAGGTCGTGTACAGAATTTCCAGATTCAAAGACCATATTTGGGCTAGCCGATAAGCGTGGGTCCCTTAATGGGGGTATGGTGGCAGTAGATAGTACGGGGGAGGCCGAGGGGGGGTCTGTTTGTGAGGCAGAGGATACAAAAATGGGGTGTTCCACATCCCCCAACAATGGGGTTTTGGTCAATTTCTCCAGGGTCGACCGCATGGTTCCTCTTGGTGCCAGGGTATCTGATATAAGATCACCAAGGACAAAGGACCCTCCAACTTCTTCCTCCATTAGTTTCCCCTCTTGTGTACCCACTTGCTCTTGTAGGGCATAGCACAACTGTAACAGGGAGTCGTTATCAAGATCCAGTGGTAGGTAGCTACCTTCTCCCTCTGTTTGAGGCGTGTTCCCTTTTTTTGGGCCAACCACGCGCCTTTCCTCATGTGTTTTGCTGCGAAAGTATGCATCCAGCGGGCCCTTTTGGGAAACCACCTCATTGTCTCCTGCGTCCATTATGTCTCCATTTTCCACCATGGCAGTTTTACTCAGGTCCACTAAGGGTCCTTTATTAGATCGCAGGCCATAGGGTTTCTTTCCCCTTGTCATTTTATTTCGGTTTGTTGTCTTACCCGCCATTCTTTTAACCAAATTGAATCTAATTACAGTTCCTTTCTTAACTCTATTCAGGTTCAAGCGGAGGAAAGTAGATACGGGGCCGCCTTTTTTAAGCAACGCCACTGCCTTGGGCTGTGGCAGCTTTTTCTTCGCACTCCCAGAAGGTTTTGTCTCATGAGAAACCAGCAAATTGCAGTGTGTAAGAAAATTAGGGAGAATTTAGGGCTTTTAACTTTCCCAAGAAACCTTGGCCTTTAGGCACTAAGGCTATGCCTAGCTCTAGTCTGACTTCTTCGCCTTCCTCACTCTCTTATTTTATAAAATCAATTTCAATATTCACATAGGTATGGTGTGGGCTGGTTACCTGTACGTGCACCGTGGTGTTTGGGTTCACATCTGATGTTGGGCTTCGGTGGGAATCCTGAAGGGATCAAAGAGATAACTGTCTCCGCAGTCTCCCTCAGTGCGCCACCAGCGCCCCAACAGCCACACAACAGCCAGTGGGCTTTTCTCCGTCGGGCTTAGCGCCTCAAGGGTAAACGGCGAAGCTTTTTCAGCTGTTAAAAGTCACGTGATGAGTCACGTCCAGGGCACAAGCCCCGCCTCCTCGGCGCTGCAGTTAATCTCCTGCAAGAGCCTCTGCCTTGGCTCGCAGTGCAGGTTTAAGCAGCTCCAAAACACTCGTTCGGTGCCAGCACTTGGTTCAGGCCTCAAAACAATAATGCGCCGCTCGATCAAACGGCGAAGCTTTTTCAGCTGTTAAAAGTCACGTGATGAGTCACGTCCAGGGCACAAGCCCAGCCTCCTCGGCGCTGCAGTTAATCTCCTGCAAGAGCCTCTGCCTTGGCTCGCAGTGCAGGTTTAAGCAGCTCCAAAACACTCGTTCGGTGCCAGCACTTGGTTCAGGCCTCAAAACAATAATGCGCCGCTCGATCAAACGGCGAAGCTTTTTCAGCTGTTAAAAGTCACGTGATGAGTCACGTCCAGGGCACAAGCCCCGCCTCCTCGGCGCTGCAGTTAATCTCCTGCAAGAGCCTCTGCCTTGGCTCGCAGTGCAGGTTTAAGCAGCTCCAAAACACTTGTTCGGTACCAGCACTTGGTTCAGGCCTCAAAACAATAATGCAGATGAACTGGGCTTTTATTATGCTCCCAAAATGCACCTTCTGTGAAAGTCGGCTGCATCTTTAAGTTCATGGATCTGGCAATTCAGAGGGAGTAAAAGAGCCCTGTAATATTTGTTAGGGTTTTTTTTATGGAAGGGGTTGTGTCGTGGTGCATGTGAGTGTTTTTGTGACTGGGTAATGTATATGTGAAAGGATGTAGAATGCATTCAGAGTTGGCTGGTAACAGTAAAATCAGCTGAATTTGGCAAACGCTGCCAATTGTACTGTCTGCCCAATTCAGGGTTTGATTAAATATCACCAACAGTTTTCCAGAGGTGTGACAAAATGATGAATTGTTCTCTGCTCTGAAGGAGTGCTGGATGATTAGTGGCTAAACAGCCTACGTAGCCCTCAAACCTCTGCAAAAGAAGAGTGACCCCAATCATAAATATAAACAGGCATGGGTAAGATGAATACCTCCTTCACCTTTTGTGGTAACATGGGCTTAGGGCAGGCAATATTCTTAAGAGGGGTCTCAATGTGCTCCAGTAACAATCTAAACAGCAAAGTACAGCAGTACAAAATAAAGCAACGTCCAATCAATGTACTGTAAAAATATGAATTTAATGAAACACACAGCATGAACAAATAACTAAATGAAACAATACTACACACATCCCACCCCTGTGGAAAGAAGAAAAAATATGCGAGAAATAGAAACATGCAGGACTCTCGGTAGGCAATTTAAAAAAAACAATTTTCATAAAAGGATATGGTTGTAGAAGGGAAAAGAGATTTAGGGTGACCTAACCAGTCTCTATGTCCCAAAGATGGATCAGGTGGGCAGTTAGCAGTCAATAATACCTCCTCCCTGTTTTTGATGGTTTGAAAGTATCGAACCAGGCTTCTTCGTGCTGTGAGTATGGTTCAAATTAGATTCAAATGTGCGTAGTGATCGTGAATGGGGAGCAGGTGTTGAGTCACGTTCAAAGTGAGCGACTAGGGTCAATTTGATGTTCAACAGCGGTTGAAGACTAAGATGCTGGGGACTCAAAGTGATTGGTCAAGATGCAGTGTTTTAAATGCTTCCATGGCAGTGAGCTTCTGGCTAGAGCTGAGCATGGTGTGCCGGCAAACTGGTTCGAGGACGCAGTAAAAGTGGTCCGAAGAGTTTGAAGAAGTGCCGAAGACTGCACCACAGGTTCTTTTGGTTTAAGTGAGTTTGAAAATGGTCAAATGCAGGAGACCTGCTGCTTAGCTAATTCATTTGGTGTCAGTCCCAATCCTGGGGCTCAGACACAGGATAGGTCATTGTTCTTGTTCTACTAAATATGGAAGAGGCTGGCAACATCTGCAGGAGTCTTTAAACTCCAGTGAGGTCCTAGGTACTGGTGTCACTGGCAGAAAGATAGGTCTTGCTCAAGCAGCAGGTCACCTCCGATGAGCCCTGGGGGTGGTTAAGAAGAAGAGCACGCCTCTACCTTGGATCACCTGCCTTCAACTCAAAACGGGAAACTTTGGAAAGGACTACTCTCCCTTTTTCTTGAAGGGAAGAATTCCAGAGATAATTCAAAGAAGGAGTGGGAGGCCCCCTCCTTTATAAGCAAATGCCCACAGGTGGTTGGACAAAAGCAAGGCTGCTTTAAGGTGTCCAAATCCCTGTCTTTGAGACAAGTGGCCTTTTCATCTGAAATCATACTCAAAGCGATGTGTGCTAAAGGAAGTGCAGAAGACAGAAAGGAAAAAGAGGTACTGCAAGAAACATGATAGTGTGTCCATTGCCCACTTGTGATGAGCTCTCTCTGTCTATACTAACTCTGCCCCTTTCCTTGGCAGTATTACCAAAGCACCTTTTAGAATGAAACACCCTGGTGTGAAGTTACTCCCTTTGTTAAGTGTGTGCACTTACATTCCTGTTTCCCGGGACAGCTCCTGGATGTCATATCAGCTGTCAAGCAGGATGACAGTGACCTCTGGGCCTGGAGAGTCGGATCTGCAGGTCAGGAGACTGATGCATCAGGGCACACATATATTCTATGTTTTTGGCAGAGAGCTTCTGAACAGATTAGCAGGCCCCCCTTTCCGAGATGAAATGATGTGCCTCTTGATAAATTAAAAAAAATTCCAGGGCTTCTATGCTCCTTGCCAGATGGCAATTCCTCCTGGGAAGAGAGTAGAAGAAATATGCCAATCTCAATGGAAAATGGTTGTTTTAACCCAATACGACACTGAGGCTGAAAAAGCATTCAAGAATGATTTCAAGTCTGTTAGAAATTGGCAGCCCATGTTCCAATTTCATCTTCCATTATCCCCACTTTTGGGGATATGCATTTAATAAGCAAGCTATTTTTTGCAAAAATAAATCTAGGATATTGGTCAAAATATAAATTCAGTGTCCTTACCTAGACATATAAAACAGCCTTATTCAGAATGTGTAAATGTCTCGCTTTGATCTGGTCAAGAAGTTAAGATATGTATCAACATAATAAAGCCATCCGTATTGTAGTCTGACACTCTACCTGCCAAACTAGCTATTTGACAAACTATAATCTAAAAAGATATGATCTGTCTTTGCTGATTAATTCCTGCCTTTAGAGGGTTGAGTGCTTTCCATCCTTTAAACAAAATATAGTGCTATCCATGTTCTAATTACCATCATGGCACCCTTGCAATCCAGGAACTATTTCTGTATTATCTTATATAGCACGATCGTGAAAGCTGAAGTGACCTCAAACGTAGAGGATGACCTCGACAGTAATTTACTTTTCTCTGATTCCAAAATAGGATCCTTCCCACAAAGGAGACATAGACAGCAATCATTGACATTAGCGAGAAGAGAGTGAATTTGAGAGACTGTGACCAACTTGCTGCCTTGATCCTTTTGGAGTTGACAGCAGAATGTATTACCATAGACCACAGTATCTTTCTTGGTGGCCACGACCACGTGATAAGCATTAGAGGCATGATAGACAACTGTATCCCTTCTTTTTCTCACAGGCAGACATCACCTAATCTAACTAGGTCAGTTCATTACTCTGTGACCTTTGGGGCCTTCCAGGAATCAGAACTTGCCCCATTTCTTTTCCCCATTTCATTTTAACTTTTATCAGTGCCACACGGGCAACATGATTATAGACTATTGACAACCGAAAGATGGGAAGAGTGAAATAATTTGAATTAATCTTAACCAGTGGAATTTCTCTGTTCAATTATCCACACCATTCTATTTATTAACCAGTCTTCCTCATTGCAGACAGGGCCTAGTCATAAGCTAATCCGTCTGGTACTGCGACCAAGACCAAAACAATCCTAGGGGTTCTCTTGTTTCCATGCAGAGGGGACATGGCCTTGCAGTTCCGACTGGATGGTTCCCATAGGTGTCCTTACCAGAATGATTTTCATATGTCTAGTTGCAATGGCACAGATGGCCTAAAACAGTGGTGTCAAGGGTTGCCCAAAGCACTGCCAATGGTTCAAATGTATGTTTTCAGAGCCTTCCACCCATCACATTTATGGTTAGAGTTTGCCCCTCTAGGTGAGAAAGTCTATTCACAGACATGGGCCACTTACTCCCTGTACTACATGGAACCAAGGTGCACCTCAATGATGAGGCTCAACAAGGCTGAAACATGACTGTGGCTGCTTGTAGATCTATGCAGCAAAGATATGGCCAGTAGTTAAGATTTATTCAGTTTCTTCCACCTCTCACTTGTTTTATTCATGGTTCACCTCCTTCTCATCATCATCAACCAACTTTATTCCTGCAAGAATGCCCCTAAAATGTATATACAGACACAGCAAACATTCACATTCGAAATAAACAAGGAGTACATTAAACCCATTCAAATTGATAGAAGTAGCAAAAACAATTCATATAAAATCATTAAAAAAACACTAAAACTATAATAAATACAGGGATAATTGCACTTGTCTGTACAACTCAAAACCTCTAAGATCTATTATCAGATAAAACTCTCTTTTTATAAAACAATATTCATATGAATGTCCCTTCTTCTCCATGCATTTTCTAAATACGTTTACACTGCAGAGATGACATCCATTGTTCTTTCTCTCTTACATACATTTTCTGCAGCAGACATTAATAAGCAAGCTTTCAAATTCCTTTTCCTTTTCCTTTTATCAGCATACCAGGGAGAGACAAAGAGAAAATGCTGCAGAGACTCCCTGAAGGTGGCACAGAAGGGACGCATGGGCACAGATTTGCTATGCCATCTAGCCACAGCGAGTGGTAGGTTGCTGAATCATATTTTCATAAACATGGAAAACTTCAGCGGGTCTTCAATGAGACAGATAATCTTCCAACATGAAGCTATATTTACAGTACATTTCATGGTATCGCATTGATAGATGTAAACATTGTGTAACATATTCTACCCAAATCCAGTTGGGAAAGGCATCAGCAACAATTGGTCTCGTGCCTACATTGATCGATTCGGGCCTGTTCCACAATTCTTCCTGCTTCAGCATGAAAAGCAAACTCCTTATATGGGAAAACCCCTTTAGAGAGCCTGTCCTATCATACGACAGGATATCTATCAATGATTCTCTATACCTTATGAGGGACTCGCTGGACCAAAACCGAATCCAGAATAATATCGGCTATATACGAAAAGGAACATTTGGTGTACTCTTAGGAACCCATAATAGCCTTTTCAAAACATTATTTTCGGTTACCAAGAGGGCATTTGTCTTAGAAGGGCCCCATAATTCTGTACCATACAGAGCGCCTGCCAACACCTGTGCCCTGTATATATCCAGCGCTGATGCAATGGAGTTATGGGTGGCTCTATTTGCAATGACCAAAATTCCATCGCATGTTCTTCTCGGGAGGATAGCCCAGGGGCAATGTGCTTGCCTTGGAAGCAAGGCGACATGGAGAAACGCAGGTTCGATCCCCGGGTCCACGCATAGAAGCCTATGGGTATTAAGTTTGTTATAAATAACCTATCATATCATAGGCCTACATTAACCTTCAACGCTTGTTTCATCCATGAGGAGGGATCCTTTTGCCTAAGTAATCAAAGTTGCCTACTTCCTCAATCTTCACACCTCCTATAGTAATATCAAGTTGCGTCCGACGCCCCAGCTTCCTACCACACATCATGACATTTTAGTAGCATTGACCTTCAAGCCATTTAGTCCTACCAAGGTTTACAAAATGAGCTGTTTGCTAACAACATCATCTGCAAAAAACAAAATTTCTAATTCCCCCACCCCACTAATGATGGGGCATAAGATGTGTCCACTGGAAACTCCAATAGCAACCGTCAAAGAAGACCACCCAAACCCTATCTCACTCTAGCCGATGAATCCACATAGAGCTCAGTAATTGCTTTCAGCCACGGCAGGGGCATTCCCATGGCAGATAAAGCTTGCCAAAGCACTAATCTTGGAATACTGTCAAATGCTGCTCTTAAGACAACAAAAAAGAGGTGAAGGCTACCCTCTTTGACAGTCACATTCATCAATTATCCAAATAAATCTCAATACCTGATCAAGTGTACTTATCCCCTTAATTAAACCTGCTTGTAGGTGGCACAAGGCCTCCTGCGCCTGAACACATCCTTGCAATTTAATTGTGAGGATTTCGCCAAAGATTTTACTGCTGGCGTCAGGTAGGGAGATCAGCCTATTATTGCCAGGATCTCCTTGGTCTCCCTTTTTTATAAATAGTTACTTTTTCCATCAGGTTCCAAGAAGTTTTCTTTTCACCGGTACAAAGGATTACATTGAATAACCTGCACAAATAGGATACCTGTATTACCGGTTCACTTTTGTACAGGTCGGCGGTCATAAAATCAGGGCCAGGGGCTTTTCCAGATGGGAATCCCGACATTATATATAAAATCATATAATGATTCCTGATACAGGCTTGAGAAATGATCAAAAGCACACAACAAAATAATGTCCTATTCACAATTTATTTTTTGTTATAATTCGTGCTAATGCCTTTTCATTATCACAATGGTACATTTATTGAAGAAATTCATTTATAGACAATACATCTGGACAGGATAACCAATTCAATGTTTGAAATCAACAATTGTCATGTAATACAAAACAGTGCATCTGAAAGTGCACGTGCATCTAACCGAAGAATGGTGACCGTTGGTCAAAACCGTTGTTCGGATCCCTTCGGGTGTACTAGAGGCGTGGTGCTGATTGATGGTTTAGAAAATGATATTCATCCCTGGACCACTGGTGCCCCGGGAGTTGATTCGTCACAGAGAGCCACTCTATGCTGACCACGGGTGGGCATTAGGGTATTTTAGTTTTCAAATCCTTACCATCTAATATGGTGGCTCTGATACTGGGCACAGTTTATTGGCATGCTAGTCTCCCATATCGTATATATAAGACACTGATCCAGCATGGCGTCTTGTATGCAGCGAACGCCATCGATACTAGATCTTGTTCTGGTAGATGATACTCTCTTCGTAGTTTTTTGTGGTACGAATGCTTCCATTCTTTTACTTAATTAGTTTAAAGTAGTAAAGGTGTCTCCTGAAGAAAGTTCTCAAATTACTACATAGGAACAGAATCTTGTTGAACTTATGTCAAGAAAAATGAATATATGTGAATGTATTGTACATGTATTCATTTATTTTATGCACACTGGACAGTGTTTAGGGCTTCATTATTGATCTCATACAATGCTGATGTAAATATTTGACCAGATAAGGATATTTGATTCATTTCAATCACCCATGTAGGATATTTTGTGTGACTAGTAGACGTTTAAAGCAATTTGTATTGTTTTTTTTCTGTGCAATAATACAACTTTTCCTAGGAATAATGAGATGATGAATGTATTTTATTTATTTATTTATTGGTCATTTATAAAGCACCTATACACTTAAACAAGCATTTCATAGCGTGCCAACGCAGGGAGGGCAATACAATTATTAACATTCTAAATAAGCATTGGGGTATTGAGAATGTGCAAGTGTAATGCATTTAGAGGTACAACATAATACAAAAGGAAAACAAAACGGTTACAGCATATTACAGGTGAATTGCACGCGGCTGATGGTCGTCACAAAATGCAAGCGCTTAACATGAAGAAAGGAGAGAGGTGTGTAGGGTAAGATGCACAAAAACAGAAATAAAGGCCAGTGATCATAAACAGGGAGAACTGAGGAAGTGGGGGGAGGGGAAGGGAGAGGCACACTCAGCACAACTCGAAACAGAAAAGGAAGCGGATGTTACAACGCCTAGATGCGAATTCAGGCAAAGGCACATTATCAATGGTGGCAAGAATTAAAAAATATCTGGATTAGATGTTCAGGGAAGGCACACTGAAATGAAATGATTCAACAGTGGCAAGAAGTAATACACGGCTGGATTCGATTTTCAGGGAAGGTACACTAGAATGACATGATTCGACAATGGCTGATTCAACAATGGCAGATTTAAAAACGCCTGAATTCTATTTTCAGGCAAGGCACACTAGAATGACATGATTCAACAATGGCAGATTTAGAAACGCCTGAATTTGATTTTCAGGCAAGGCACACTAGAATGACATGATTCAACAATGGCAGATTTAAAAATGCCTGAATTCAATATTCAGGGAAGGCACACTAGAATGACATGATTCAACAATGGCAGATTTAAAAATGCCTGAATTCAATATTCAGGGAAGGCACACTAGAATGACATGGTTCAACAGGGGAAATATTTTAAAACGCCTGGATTCGATTTTCAGGGAAGGCACACTAGAATGACATGATTCAACAATGGCATATTTAAAAATGCCTGAATTCGATTTTCAAGGAAGGCACACTAGAATGACAAGATTCAACAGTGGCAAGATTTTGAAATGCCTGGATTCGATTTTCAGGGAGAGCCCACTAGAATGACACGATTCCATAATAGTAGATGTAAAAAGCCATGGAGAAGCAGGACGAAGTTGAGTTGGCTACTCACAGGAGGGACTGCAAGAGTGTCCAGAAGCCTGGCCAGTCTAGAGAGGACACCAGCAGCCACAGTCCAGGTGGTTTTTCGAGGGATGTGCTGGGCAGGTGGAGGGAGACAGGGGTGGGCGCCCAGCCAGTCCAGCCAGGGAGCCTTGGTGAGGGCCTTTGTGATGTGGGCTGGCTACCTCCTGCCGGCTTGTGATTGGCCCAGATGATTCAAGAGCAGGTCAATAACGATGAAGGTACAGCTGGAATCCAAGCACTCCAGTGCTTGGTGGAGGAGGCGGCCATGATAGAGGGAACAAAGGCAGGAACAGAGCAATGGCCCAACAGGTTAAACGGGTCAAATAAACGACCATGAGCAGTAAGGCAACTTGAATGGGGCTGGGGGCACACCCAGGGCAGGAAAGCCAAAAAACTGTGCACGCCACCAGCTCCATCCAAATTAAACACAAAGTAGGCCTATAGCCCACAGGGCCTACCATGTTATTGCTGGTTGGTGAGTCCAATAGGCTGCTGCCTCACACAGACAGCATGATGATTCGTCTGGTCAGGGGAGGGAGAAGTGAGACATGGTTATGACATGGGTTGGCTTTGACGCTGCACTTATGTAAACTAGAAAGGCTTATATATTTGTGGTCTAGCGAACATGCACCTGACTATGCAACGCTCACCTACATAAAGAATGACAGATAGAGTCAGAGAGAGGGATAGAAAAAGAGAGAAAGAGAGAGTGAGGGGTGGAGGGGGTGATGAGAGAGAGCTTGTATGCATGTGTGTGGGTGTGGGTGAGAGAGGGCCAGATCAGTGTATGGTATGACTGGCACTGCTAGTAATTGGAATATTCTAAAACATACCTCAACTCTCAAAAAACCTATTGTGTGAATGTCATTTTTTAGTGTCAATAATATATACTTTAGCAAAGATTGCCCTGTTGGTGTTAAAGACGTTTTGCACCATTGTACGTGAAATTTCCAATTGCTCTAAAAACATATTCTTTTATTGTTTTATTTACGAGATTTAATTTAAAAAAACGATTTTTACAAGTGGTTGATGTCATGCAGTTTGTACGATAAAATACAAAAAGAGCCCCAAAGCGGTCCTTGTGTTTCAACAGTTTTGCTTTCGTTTTCGCATGATCTCAAGAAGAAAGAAAGGAGGGCTTAATGGTTGGATTGTGTGCGACCTGATGGTTGAAAGATCTGCTCCAAGGTTTTTATTGCTGCTACAGCCCATAAGGTCCTATTGCTCTAAAAACATATTCTTTCAATGCAATCTTGCACCAAGGACTGTAACTGGGGCCACGATTTTATCGCTGCAACAATTAATTGAAAGAAAATATTTTTTGCACCCAGCACTAATTGCACTTGCAGTACTGCCAAGGGCGTGGTCTATAAAGCTATTATGTAGCTTAAAAAAAGCTATCTGCCTGGAGAGGTTGCTGGGACCTGCCTCATTCCCAGCTAACATATAAACGTGATGATAAGGGAGGGGCAGGGTTTAGATACCAGTTGGGCCTGGTCTGCCCAGTGCTGCACTGTGAAGACAGCAGGCAGCAAGGGTGCGTATGGCTGCCCCACCCTAACAAGTGGGCTGTGTCTGTCAGTCTGTCAGGTGCAACCTGGGCAAGAAGGAGAGCGGTACTGGCAGCGGGTCCACTGCCCTCCATCCTAAGTAGTTAAGGCCATGATTTCTACTTGAGTGAGACATATCCCACATAATCCGAATGCACTCCTCTGTCCCTTCTTTCCTAACCAGGTGTAGGTAAAGATTATTTAAACACGTCGGGGATTTGACTCACTCTAAGAGGAGGTCCTCCCCCACTGACGAGATGATTATTTTACTAATACAACTTCTCTTTTAAACTCTTTCAGAACAAGTTTGAGACCCGTATGAATCTTTGAATCGAATATGAGAACACGATTCAGTCCTATAACTGAGGTTATTGCAGACCTACAGTAACAGGGCCAAAGGTATATCTTATCAGTGGCTCGGCATATTTGTCATTTTCATCACCTTTATCAACCTGGACGGCCCCTTGCTAGAATCTCACATCAATTTAGAGGATTGAAACATGTTGTGCATTTTGTTGTTGTTTTTTCAGTGTTTTTGTGTAAGATAATTTGGAAACTTTTGTATGTCAGATGTTGTAATGACTGAAGAAAACACTGATTTGTTTTGAATTTTTGCCTGTCAATGTATGAGTGATTTCAGGTGATGCTACCAATTCAAATACACATGATATGGTATTTATTCCTAATAATACAATGAATAAATAATTCATAGTTGTTTTTGTGATCCAACCATTCAGTAATGTATTTTTTTAATGTAACTTATAGTAATAATACTACTCCCAAAAATATTTATTTTGTCGTAAATTGTTTTGTATCGATTACTAGGTAGGGTACGAGAAATACTGTATCACCCTAATTATTGGAAAATATTTTTTTACGCATGATAGTGATTTTGATGTCATTCTGTGGGAACTAAACACTAGAAAAATTTCTGGGGAATAAGTGCATTATTTCTGATACTGGCCCTAGTGCACTTTATTAAATGCTGTTATGGACTTTTGGGTGAAAAGTGGTTGATTTCCAGCTAAAAGTGGGGACAAATCTACAATGATGAATGGGCACTAATCACTTTACCCAACTCTGGTTGATGAATAAAGCAATTTGGTTCATTTAAAAAAAAAAAAGTGTAGTAGGCATCTAGTATCAAGATATGACGTGTGTGATTTTATTTATGAATTAATATACCTATGTATATATTGTTTGTTTAAACTCCTTTTTCCTTTTTATGAACTGTATACATTGAAGAATGTATAAAGGTCTGTATTGTATAAAGGTTTGTAATAGACCAAAATACAAATTAAAAAAAAGAATGTATGCAGTATGTCTTCTTACTTGTTTATTAGTCGCTACTTTTTGTAAGCCCATTCTTTTTTTACAGTATTTTTATTGTGTTCTTATTTCTTGTTATTATTAGATATATACCCTCAAAGATGTTTTTCTACTATTACAATAAGAAGATTTATTGTACCAGAAGGCTTGGTACATGTTGGTTAATTCTACGCGCAGCACACTCAGCTGAGCCTGGTGGGGTATTGGGGAAGGCATCACATGATGTTCTGATAAACAAGCTCCACTTCTCTAGGAACCCCATCTCCCCCACAGTTCCAGCTTGTTCAGAAGGGCTGTTCTGCCCCTGTTCCTCTTATTTCCCCCACCTGTTCACTACATGTCAAAGTGCACTGCTTTAGGGGCATCACAGACGTTCTTGGTGCTGCAGCACTACAATGCCATCCCTGTAGCGTGTGACATATGATTGATTGATTGCTTATTTGTATAGCGCCTATTCACTAAGTGTTTCAAAGCGCTTCAAGGAGGGAGGGGACATGGGAGAATACAGTTACATTCTTACAGGTCATTGAAATAAATCAAAATGTGAAAAATAACTATCATATCATATCAGATAGTACAAGTGCATGGAATAATAGTGAGAGGAGAGGAAGGAAAAAAAGGAGACAAGACTAGCAGTAACATTACTATGCCTGACGATAATTGTTGCAGTGCAAGAGTGACAAGAGGAGGAGGAGGAGGGGAGCTGAGGGGAGTTGAGAGCGGGGATAAGGAGAGGAACAAAATAAGTGACTATCTAGAAAGGTCAATGACAAATGAAGGTAGTGCTGGGAAGGGAGTGGGAGCAGAAGACAAGGCAGGGAGGGGGAGACAGACAAGCTGTTATCAGAGGTCGAGGGACACATGATAAGAGTAAGTGCTAAGTTAAAAGAAAGGGTGTGGACGGGGCTAGGGAGGACAAGAAGGCTGCAAGAAGGTGGGGCAGCTACTAATTACTGTGCCGGACGGCAATTGAGGTAGTGCCGAACTTTCACAGGACAAGGGGAGGGAGGGAAGGAGGAGAGATGCAGTCCTCTCAAGCACATTGGCCTTTAGGCACCAGCCATTCCCTGTAACAGTGTGATGGTAGAGTTTAGTGCCTATCTAGTGTTCGAATGATGCACTAGGGACCAGGGTATGGGCATCGAGTGCCTCACCAACTACGTTTTATTGAATGTGTTCCTATACATTCTAATATTTATGCATGCATGAATTTAGTGCAGGGTGCCGGTGAATGTGTTCAGTACGTTTGATCTTTATTTGAGGGCTATTGAGAGTAGGTGGGAAAAACGACATGGTGAGTTTACACTCCCACATTGTCCTTGCAACCAAATTCCTCTGATGACCCCCATTCACTTGTTCATTTATCCCTACTATGCCAACCTTCACAGAATTTGGCCGTGCCCCATTCCTAGGCGCTTTGGCATTAGATCAGTTAAGATGGCTTATCTAGCAATGCCGGTTACCATGGATTCAGTATTACGTTATGGCATTGCAGTGTTCTTATGTGGCCTTGGCGCAGAATGGAAAAGAGTGTCAGGGTCAACATGGGTGAGGTTGAGTCTTGTGCTTTGGTCTTATGATTAAATATATATTAAATTCAATGAATGTGTACAATGGAACAATTAATGTTAAGTAATGTTTGTGTTCTTTAAAATGTGTAATGCATGTGTGTGTATTTATTTTTATCCACCAAGCATTGCATTGTACTCTTGTTTTATTGTTGACACCAGCAAATCAACGAGAATGAGTTATTTTTAAATGATTATTAGGCCTTCATGTCCCACTAGCAGTTGTTGAATGCAATGTTCCAGCAACAATTATGTGATGCTGTCTTTATAACATTGTATGTCATTCTCACTGTGGAGCCATTTTGAGTTTGGGGATGGTTCAGGTGTAATGGCAGGCCCTTTGGTAGATTTGCCAGACAAAACTATTTAAGGCTCCCCACCCTGGCACTTGGTGCCAGACGTTCCAAGAAGCCTACCTGGAAAGTCCAAGACCTGTTCAGAAGAAATAGCAAGACAGAAGAGTCTGTGAGAGGAAATAGTAGAGAAGGGGACAGAAAGAAGAAGAGGAAAGCAGAGAAGAGCATTCCACAGGAGAAGGATGTGCAAGGAGAGAGAATCTGAGAGTACTTGTCAGAGTTTCCTTCCCGGATTCCGAGCCTGTTCACTGTGCTGTTCATCCTAAGACCAAAGAGAGAATCAGGAGAGTTATCCCCCTGCGTCGCTCTGCACTCTGAGACCTGCTAACATTAAGAATGACTTACTGAATACGAGGATCCATCAGCCCTTTGTGACACGTGCCTGCAAGGGAAAAAAGGAACAGATCAGAACAAGGGAACAAAGACATAAAGAGACCCAGAAAATGTGTGTGACCACCAGGTCTATTCAGTTCACAGATACAATAGCCAAGATCAGGGAGAAGATGTTTAATCACCACTAAAGATGCAAGAAGATAAGTGACGAGAACAGAAGGGATGAATCCAGTCATTGCTGGTCAAGACTTGTTTCTTATGGTGTTGATTCCCTTCCGGTTTTCTCCAGCAACCACACAGGCACATATCTAGAGGTCATAGGGGGTCTGGAGGAGAGTAGGAGGTGCAAGGTAGGCTCGGGATACTAAGCTGTTCTCTTTATTCCCACAGTGCATCCTAGAGAAACTCTACAGGGAGCGGGGAACATTTTCACTAAACACACCTTCATCCAACAGATGAACCAACACAACCCTCCCTTCCTGCTGCACCGTCACGGCACATGTCTCTAATATCAGATGTTTGAGAGTTTGGCAACGATGGGTGGGACGTAGGCATCCATCCCGAAATGTGCACAAAATCATTATAATAATCCAACGCTTTCGGATTCACAGTAAAAAAAATAGATGTATTCACCTACATCCATTATGTTATCTTATGTTATCTTATATTTGTATAACCCCTTCCTGTCATATGCAATGGCATCAAAGCACTGTAGGAAGAATGGCCCTTCAGCAGACCATTATATGAAATCAGTGTGAGAGCAGTGTGATGAGGATAGATATTCATAATTGAGAGTGCTGGGGTTGAAGTCATGGAAGGCAGGCAATTTTGAGGGAGAGGTCCTTGGCATAGTGTCCAGATGGTACAGATGGGCACTGGGATGATGGCATTGCTATTTTGAGGGTGCAGGGTTTGAATTTATGGAAGGCTGAGTTCTTCCTCTTCTGATTCATCCTAGCAAACTCCTTGTGCTGCTTTTGGGCAGTTTCTCCGATACGTTTCACATGACTTCTCAGGAGTCTATTTAACATCCTCCGGGAGCATGCAATGTGGGGCGGACCAGCAGGCGGAGGGATACTTTTCTGGCATTTAAATGTACTTGCAGCAGAACTATTGCCCCTAAAGAAACAAACATAAAGCAGGCTAATTCCATGACCCTCACAATTGGGAAGTCACTGGAACATGATACAAAAAACAGTATTGTGAAATGTAAGAGACCCTTTCAAATGGGATGAACACAACACAGAGTACTATACATCATATCAAACACATTTAAGGATACTATTGGATAAAAGGAATAGAACATGTAATAGATGATATAATGTGAAAGGGAACGGGACACATCATACAGCTGAGTTCTTAACCTCTATGATGAAGAATTACTTTTTATTCCACTTTGCTTTGGCCTACGGTATGATATGATGTTATTTATAACGCGCTTAATACCCAGAGGTTTCTAAGCATGGACCCATGGATCGAACCTGTGGTGCTCCGTGACATCTTGCTTCCAAGGTGAGCACATTGCCCCTGAGATATCCTCCTGAGACGTTAGGACAGTCTCCTTCCTGAGCTGTATAGTCTCCATTCAGAGATAAGTGCTAATAACAGAACAGGTCTGGACAAATATTGTGTTGTGACTTCAATGTGGAGGAACGGGGAATATCTATCTCTTAATAAAGCAATTGTCAGAAGAGGTTCTAGCATGAAAATTCCAAACATTGTCAAGTTTGAAGCATACATAATGTGTACTTTACAATAAATCCCACACATTAACAGTACCAAAAGACCTGGCTTGCTCAAATTCAATTTGAGTCAAGCTGTTCCCCTCCACCTCTTTGCCATTCAAACCTAATGGCGTGATACCTTTAGTAAAATCATGTTATTATTTTTTGCATCTTACAGTAGCTGTGCCCTAGTGTCAGTGCCTATTCCTCCCAGATCACACATTTGATTAATTCAAATGCCTTGTGACCACTTTCCTTCCATCCCTCAATCATCCCTGAATCACAAAATGACACAGGATCCCTCATTCAAGGCTCTTTTCATTATTTGGGACACATGCCCAGGTCTTGTGATCCATTTCTGCCTACAGTTCATCACTCAGTCGCACTGCTAGAGCCAGGAATGACCTCCAGATCCCTATGGATCCTCACATCACCCCTCTGCCTCCCCAAAAGCCTGTAGCCCAGAGCACTAGTGGGTGCAAGTCTCCTTGCTGTCCCTGGAAGTACTTGCACCTATGCCCTTCATACTTTATACCTCTGCCCTAGGAAGACTTACCTCATCCTTTGTCTTTCACTATCCTCTCTTTAGCAGCACACACATCTTTTACTCCTTTATTTCCTTGAACCCAGCCATCTTGGAAGAATGCAAACTATCCCAAATGCAATTCATCACTGGATAGGGATCCAGTGCCCCACAATGGAATTCGTCTTCCTTTTAGATTACAACACTACCCCTACCTTCCCCTCTCCTATCTATTTCCTGCGTGAGCCTCTTGCATTGCTTCCTCTTACAAGGATCACACCCTTGGGGTCCTCTTTGATAGCAGTCTCTGAACATAGTAATTCATCACTACCACCACGTGCCTACTGTTCATACCTACTCCGTGACCTTTCTCTCTACTCCTTCCTCCCTCTAGGCAGAATCCTCAAATTCACTACATACACTCTCTACAACCTCCCCTCATTTTGCCCCACTCATACCTACTTACACTATTCATATTGGCTCTGCGTGCACAACATGCAAATCCACTCACCTTTTAAGTTCCTTCTCATAGTCAACAATGTGATACATGGTCTTGATCCTCACCTGACTGTATCTCTGTCACCTGTCTACTCACCAACACATTCCTGTTATCTTCTCTGCTCTCAACCTCACTGTCCATGACCGTGCACCTCCGCTCACCTCGGCGCTATAACCTATTCACCCTGCTTCATTTGAACCTGTTGCCCCTTATAATCTTCTTCTTCTTCTTAATTATCGGAGGCGTGGGCGGAGCCACGCAGGCGCTTCCCCATCCTATAGGATGATGTGCACCGTACCCACTAATTATTATTTAGCTCCATTTAAGCTCACAACTCCTCCCACCTCCCCGTCTGCCTCACAAAATCCAACATCACACTACTCCTCCTCTTGCCTCTCTCTCCATCACCTCCCAGTAAAGTCCTCCCACTCAGCTCAGCCACACCCAATGCAGTCAACCGAACCCTCATCAATTCTCTCTCTGCAATATGTCTCTCACACCTAATCAAAAAATGTCCCACCGTTTCAGACACCCCACACGCCGCACAGTCCCTTGATTCACGCTTCCCTATTCGAAATAGACAGTCAATCAGCCCCACATGACCTATCCTCAACCGATTCAGCATCACCTCCTCCCCCCTCCTCCATTCTGAACTCCCTGCATCCACCTTCACCGACACTTTCCCACAAACACCGAACATCCACCTGCCCTTCACCCCACTCACCCACCTCTCCTGCCACTCATCCAGGACCCGTCTCACCATCACAGCCTTCATCTCATCCACACTCAAAGGCAACCTCACATCAATCGCTCCCCTCCTCATACCCTCACCCGCCGCCAGATCCACCAACTAATTTCCCAAAATGCCACTGTGACTGGGGACCCACACCAACTCCAAATCCATACCCCCGCGCACACACCGATCAATCTTCATCCTAATGTCCAAAATCACATCCTTCCTATCACCATCCCCTGCCACAATCGCCTGTAACCCACTCAATGAATCTGAGAACACCACCACTTTCTCATACCCCAACTCACACACCTTATCAATCACCAATGCAATCGCCACCAACTCAGCCGTACAAATAGACACATCATTCGTCAGTCGTCCTATTTTATACTCCCCAATGCTTTCTAGATAATACGCCATTCCCACTCTCCCAGACACAGGATCCTTTGAACCATCCGTAAACACCTTGTATCCTTCCTTTCCTGCCACATACTCCTGACCCAAAGCTTTGATCTCACCCCGCATACCTCCCAATTGTGAATCACTTTACAACTTGCTTAAACTTCACTTATTTGCTGAAGAGGCAGCTCCGCATGCCCTCTCTACACAATCTTGATCCAGCCATTTTCTCCAGTGGAGCATACTTAGTTTTGTTTTGTCCCTGGTCTATGCCCCAATGTATTAAGACCCTTATAAACTGTCTCGCCACTTGTTCTCATCTTTGTGCTACTGTGCATGTACTCCGAGAATGCTTCTGCAATGTGTTATGGGAATTCATTTCTGATGAAAATGGGGAACTGCATTCTTCAAATAATGACAAATAAGCATGCAAAAGTAATTATAGTATTGGATGCATCATGTAACACCGTAGTATTGAATGCTGACCCTACATTCAGTATTATATTTATATATTCCCTACTTTTTTGGGGCGAAATGTACCTGCTGGCATTGTATTGTGTGGCCACTATGTCTAATATTGAATATCAAAACATTGAATTTTAAATTCCTGTAAAGGTCTGTGAAATCAAGAAGCAGTCTAAAACACTCTGTACAATATGTTACATTGAAATATAAAAATGTCTTTAAAGCTGACATGGAATTGTGTGACTTCACACCACTGTCTTCTAAATCATTCTAAATCATGTTGGCGCTGTCCTCCCATCACAGAAGCTCTCTCTTCGATCCACTGCCATCTCGCTGTGTGAGGAGTGCGGAACTGGGACCAATCCCA
Organism: Ambystoma mexicanum; assembly: GCF_040938575.1. NCBI lineage: Eukaryota > Metazoa > Chordata > Amphibia > Caudata > Ambystomatidae > Ambystoma > Ambystoma mexicanum. The sequence goes on along the minus strand of NC_090929.1, from coordinate 959,488,860 downwards.
AGAGAAAATGCCTATAGTGAGAATGATACAGGTACAACACCTATTTGTTTAGTTTCATAAAAACTCGGGATAAAGAAAAACATAAATAGAGAATGTATTAAAATATTAAAAAGTAGACAATCATTACATAGTTGTTGCTGCCCCATTTCTTTTCACAACAACTGGTAGCACCTTGGCAAATTGTCAGCAAATTATTTACATAAGAACGCGATACCAAAACTGTGGATTTTATCAGTATACCTGCATTGTGCATGGGATTAGAAACCCACTTTAAACTTGCCTTGAGATGTGCCTACACCCTGTTTATTGGATTTTAGGTTGAGGACTCAGAAGGAGTCCATACATGGTACATTGTTTATTATTATGAATTCAGTACTCCAAGCCTCAAAATGCAAAGTAAATACTGGTACTAGATGAGCACCAACTGATTTCAATTAAATGGTTCATACAGTATACTACTGTACCTTTAGTGTGAACACACTTGATATAAAAACATCACAACAACATGGACTATAATGTATATTTGGTAGGCGACCCACCTATGATGCAGAGTGGTTATGTGGAGCAGAAACCTCATAAAGACCAAACTAAAGCAGTGTTAGAAGAAGCTCTTTACTGACTTCTTATGCCAATGGCTAACTGTCGTAATTTGTCAACAAAAGAAGCCATACTTATGTTCAATGAGCAGCTAAGTCGACCATTAGGAAAGACATATATGTATGTCATGACATATGATACGAGAAGCAACACTGGATGCCTGGTGAGAATGCACCTGATGGATTATCATGGAGCATATACCCTGAAGCTCTGCTTTTCGACTGCTCAGCATGCATCCTAACTGTTTGAACACCACCCCATCCGTGCCCCCTTGTGACTGTCTTTTTTTAATATAATGGTTTTGTAGCTTGCTGGACATGCTGGAAAGTTGGGAGACAAAGACAGATACTTGCGTTTGAGGAGACTTGGGCAGTCGGCTCTTTTTTGCAAGCAGGTGCACACCATGGTTTTCATCAGGGCAAATCCTTCACCTCAGAGGAGGCAAAAGTGCTGGATGTTCACTGGTTCTGATATCCGGGATAGCAGGGTGTAGATGTAGAAAGAGGGACCCAACTGATGAACAATTCTCAAACAAAAACTAATAATGTGGGCAGACTAATGCAGGCCTGAACCTTAGAATATGAGCTGCATGCTGAAAACAGCCACTCACATTCTGGTAGCTCTGCAAAGTTCACCTTCTTATCAAAGAGAAGCCAAACTCTTATGGATTATTGGTTATTTCTGCCAGAGATTGGAGTAGGTTCAGGGCTTAATTTGTGGGTGGTGTTTGCAAGGACACTTATTTTTGAGCTCCGGCACTTATTGTCTCGGACTCACTTTAATTATGAAGTGGTGATAGTGTCTCCATCAACCACAATGAGGACGTGCGAGCTGTAGTGTAACTCCAAATATGTCGACACTGTGGGGAGCAGCTATGCGTGGTGGTAGCAGTGTTGGGGAACTGCCCACCCACAGTGTGACAGGAGTGCTAGAAAACATTTTGGCACTGGCACTTTCTTTTGTACAAATTAAGCACTGGCTAGGGAACAGGACGTGACAGTATTCTCAATGCCTGAAAAGGACCAGGAGCCTTACTTAGTGAAGAAGTTTCTATTCCTTTTGACCATCTGGCCAATATTTGAATGCCAAGTGAGGAAGTCAGAGCAATTTCAGGTCACAACCTTACCTCACTTTTCTGGCTCTTGCTATAGATTCAGATACCTGTGCAATTGCAGCTCAGTGTTTCTTTGGGACCACCCAGAGTTTCATGAGGCTTTCTCCACATTCTGGCAGCAGACATCTGAGGCATGTGGAACGAGCTAATGTTATGCCACCAGAAGCATATTTTGGGGCTCATCATGTACATAGCAACTTAAAAATAAATAGGTATAATCCACTTACCACTGCCTCCGCGTGCCCATAAACTACCATTTTGGTGACGAGCGCCTCCAGATCCCGGCGAGCCCCACAGCAGTCCCAAAAAGTGCAGGCCACCTCACAACTATGCCGTATCCCGTGGCGTAGCAGCAGTAATAAGGTGAGCCGGCAGCAGTAATACGGTGAGCCAGCCCCATAACTATCCCTTTACGGCCTTCCTACCCTGCATGCAGAGGGTAACAAACTGTTACAGTGGCAGATTTAACTCCCATTGAACTTTCAAGGGACTACGTTAGTGCGCAACACTGCCACAACATTATACTGTAGTACTCTGAATAGACGTGTACAATGCAGAGGACTTCTCTTTACAGTAACGTCACTACAACGTACACCCAGCGATTTCCTTTACTATTGCTCAGATGCACCAAGCCTCAATTACACCACTGTCTGGTGAGAACTTGTGGGAGAAAAGGGCATCCTGCTTACCACTTCAGCAAGTGTTGGAGTTTCAGTTAATACACATTATAACCAAACAATTTGTGCCTCTGTGGGTTAATAGAAACCATTTGGGAACTATTTATCCAAACTTCACCAATCACATAGGAACCGTGAATATATAAGAACATTTTAGAACAGTTTATTCAGACTTTGGCCCTAATTACGAGTTCGGCGGTAACCATGCCGCTATTGGCGGCATGGCTGCCGCCGAAATCGCGTCGGGTCCGGGTCCTCGGAATGAGGACTTACCGGGCCATTCTAAGGCGGGAAGGCCTGGTAATTCCTCCCTCTCAGGACCCAGACCCGGTTCTTCCCCATTCCCATTTCAGCCCCCACTGGGCTGAATGGGAATGGGAGAGGGAGCAAACAACGGGCCATTATGAGTTGGCCCGTTCTTTGCTCGCTTTTCCCCTCGCGGGACCCGCTCTGCACGTCAGACGTGCAGAGCGGGTCCCGCGAGGGGAACTCGAAATCGGGCGGTACGGGGTTGACGGCACCAGCACCTTTACCAGTGCCGTTAACCCTGTACCGCCCGACTCGTAATGAGGGCCTTTGGCAGCATTTTATACAGTCATTACTGCCATTTTATGCCACTGCCATGGCCTTTAATAGTGTTCCACCACCAGCCATTTTTTTCCAGAAATAGGGGAGTCTGCAGTATCTTGGGAAAGATGGATAAAGTCATTTGAACACTATGCCAATGTCGTATGTGGCAACAATGACAGTGTTTAATGAAAAACGTCCCTTTACTCCACTTTTCCGGTTCCAAAGGGCAAAATAAGTTTGAGGATCTTCCTGATCATGAGTCTGAAGATTTAAATGAACATAAAGTAGTCAAAAAGATGAGTAAAAATTAGGAATGGAAATTGAGTACAATATTAGGGTGGTACGAATATGGGAAAAGAGTACAGGAGGAAGGCAAAAGCGTAGAACAATACATTACATTCCTGAGCAAGTTAGACAGAACATGCAACTTCAAGAATCAACTGGATGAGCGCCTCAGGGATCAATTTATGCTTGAATGCAACAGTGGAAACGTTAGAGAGAAATTGTGGTCGGAGCATGACTGCCCATTGGATACAGTTCTGAGAGTAGTCAAAGAAGTGGAGCACACCGAAAGATGCGTCAAGGTCCTGGAGGACAGGATGAAAGATACAAATGTGAAGGGAGAGGTTACACGGCAACCAGTGATAGTACCCAAGATAAATGATGCTGTATTGACAGTTAGCAATAACACATCTGAAAAGAAGAAGCTGGGGTATAAGAGCTAAAGAACTGGATGGAAGGATGACGGGAGAGGTAGAACAGCCTCTGTGCAAGCAGGCGAAGCAGCCCAAGGCAGTAGCCCAAGGAGATGCTTCAGATGCGATAGCGTTGTTAAAACGGATTTCTGAACTCTGTCCTGGAGGCGCAGAGGTTCAGAAGGCCAGCCTAGTTTCTTGGAACAGGGTAACCTCTGGACAAGCCAGACCAATCAAAGTAGCGATCGCGGCGGTCAAGACTAGGTCTCAAGAGGGGTGAGGGTGACTGAAAGCCCGCAATGAGCACACAAAGCAAGGACACTTACAAATTACTTCAAGCAGGTGTTATATTAAAAATATATACACATTTATTACAAGGCCTTTGTAACATTGACCGTAGCGAGAAATAACAATAAAACTCAAGTAAATCAACACATACCAAACCAATACAATATATATACAAATACAAATGAGTCTAACGAGTTAGACGCTTGAAATGTGTATACCACCTAGATGGGGAGGAAAACAGGCAGTGCGAATAATAATTAGACCCAGTCCGCCTTCAGAGGCACCTAACTAAAAGGAAGTCCAAGCCCTATGAAGAGTGGAGCCTTGTGCTCAAAAGTACCTGCACACGCTGGTGCCAACGGGCAAAAAAGGGGAGTCTCTTCGAGGGAATCAGGCAGTTTAGTTCGGTGAACAAATGAAGATGAACAGAGCTCCGCGACTCAAGCGCAGCCTCCACTGTGGACAGAAGCAGAGCGTGAGTACGGAAAGGCGTGCTGTTTGACACAGCGGGGAAAAGCTATGGGCTCCTGCAGGAGGGCGACCAGTTCCTAACTATGCTGCTCACCGGTCCCCGATGCAAGCAGACCCAGGATTCTCCGCGTCCATTTCAGTGCTGGCAGGTTCAGATAGGAGCAGGGGACGTCTCATCGTCTTGTAGATTCTGCAGCAGCAGAAGTTGAGTTGCGGACGTCCCAAACGCAGTGAACAAGCACAGTTTGTTACCACAGCAGGGCAACGGAGCGGCCGTGTGTATTCCAGCCAAATGTACACTCCTCATTTCAGACCTGGGAATGCCAAGTGTACGAATCGTGTGAGAGTGACAAGGACTCGTAATACAACACAACCTGATGGCGGTTAGAGAGCAAGACTCCTGGGTAGGCTGGTCAGTCTGCTGGATGGCCCAGAGACACTTCCGAAGTCTTACGTGCAGGAGATGGTCAAGATGCCGAGAATAGTTGTTCCCACTATTCCAAGGGTCGAAGTACCAGTACAGGCCTTCTCGTTCGATCCGAGGTAGAAAGGGTTTCACAAAGCGACAGCAGTGCAGAGGAGCAGTCCTTCAGCGGGTCACCAGCGATTCCTCCGTTCAGCCTCGTGGTTGCAGGATACTTGGCTCCTGTATTCCTTTGTTCGTGAGAACTCAGGAGATCGACATGGTAGTGGCGTTTCCAGCCCCCTCTTAGCCACGGTTCCCTTCGCGCCAAAACGGAGGGGACCCAATGGGAGATCCGCTCATAAAACACTCACACCATCTGTGGACCTCATCACGGACCACGGGGGTCCCAGGCATTCACACCACCCTAGAATCTCTGGCGCCCAGGATGTGTATTGGGACCAGACATCCCAGCCTCCATCCTGGAGGCACACACAGGCCTGTAGAAGCCCGCGAAAGCATCTGTGTTTCGCGGGAAAGTACATGCCCAAATAAGGAAGGCCCCGGTCGGTTCGACCTGGGGGAGGTGAAGGGAGCAAGACGGTCAGCGGACAGGACAAAGAGCCTCATGGTCTGGCCATTTTGGGAGCCAGGCCACCATTTTGGGCTAAGCACGAGAAACGCGCTTAAAACACCAAAAGGAGCTCAAAAACACGAGAAACGATCGCTGCCACCAATCCCGTCCGTGATTCACTTGCACCGTTCATTTACAATCCAAAGAGAGTATCTAGGGCCTGTAGAAGACTAGAGACCCAAGAGAGCCTTAACTTAGCTTACAGTGCCCTCTTGTGCCATGTTGCGCGAAAGCTGCAACATGATAAAGAAACTACGGAAAACAACGTTTCCCGGTACTGACTGTCTTAAGGGCATGTCAGTTTCCCCGTAAGAATGGAGCGAAAGCACAGAGGAGTGCGGCAGAAGGCTGCACTTCTCTGGCAAAGTCTAGATCATGGTGAAAATAACAGCAAAAAGTTTAGGGGTTGCCACATGGAAGGAAAATTACCCACAATTAAGAAATCTTTCCTAACAAGCGTGCCCCAGTGGGCAGACAACCCAGAGTGTCCGGCTCTGAGGATCATCTGTCAATCCAACAGCCTATGGAGGTGCAAACATTGAGTTAATTGGGTGGTTCTGGGCCAATTTGAAGTTCAAGGATAGGGAAGCCAGAGGTAAAGTGTATGTGACAAAGAAAGGCAACACTGCCTTATTAAGCTGGACGCATCAAAGGAAACTTAGAGTGAGTCTGGATCCTAATTCAGAAGACCCTGCAGTAGCCATTGAGAATATTAGTACTAGAAGCTGGTTAGTAGATGAAGTGTATCAAGACAAAATATGGTGCCTACGCAGATTTGAACATAAGATAAAGATGAAGGACAAATGTGTACCAGTGGCAGAAAAGTTACACAGGACCCCTTTGTCGATGAGGGAGAAAGTAAACAGGAACTGAAGAATTTAGAAGATCAAGGCATCATAGAGAGTATAGACACATCAGAATGGGTGTTGCCTTTGGTTGTGCTGAGGAAGAGTTTGGGAAAACTGAGGATTTGTGTAGACATGAGAGAACTCAACAAGTGTCTAGTTCCAGAGAGACATCCATTACATACCATTTAAGAAATCATATCGACCATGGGTCCCGCAAGATATTTCTCCACATTGGATCTCACTTCTGCCTACCATCAGGTGAAATTGCAGCGATGACTGCAGGTTCAATGACAGCTTTCATCACCGCAGAGGGGCTGTTTCAATACAAACAGATGTAATTTGCCTTCTGTCGGTTGCCTCTGTCTTCCAGAACATTATGCACCGGCTGTGCGATGGAGACAAGGGCATTTTGTGCTTTTAGGGTGATTTCCTAATTTATGAGGACAACCTCAGAGTCCACAATGATAGACTGAATGCAGTGTTCAATCGGTGGGAGATTGAGTACCTTGGGCATGTCATCTCTGCTGATGGCATACATCCCAAAAGACAGCTGGTGAAAGACATTGAAAACATGCCAAGCCCTGTGTGACAGGAGGAAGTATGGACTTTCCTAGGGATGGTTGAGTATTACTCTAAATGTATCCATCACTTTGCGAAGCATACTGTGTTCATGCAAGAATCAATCAAAGGGAAAGAAGCATTTGTTTGGAATGGAACATGCGAAGAAGAGTTCAAGTTCATTAAGGGGGCATTGGCGAGAGCTCCTGTGCTACAGACTTTCAGAGGAAACAGGAAGACGATTATCACAACAGATGCCAGCAATATTGGTTTGGGTGCAGTGGTGACACAGGAGGAATCTGGAAAGGAATTCATCATTGCTTTTGCCGCCAGATTGTTGAAGGAAGCTGAGAAAACGTATGCCATGATCGAGAAGGAGGCACTAGCAATCAAGTGGGCCGTTGAAATATGTAGAAGCTTTATCTGGGGCATAAATTTTGAATTTAACACAGATCATAAACCTCTGGTGGAAATATTAACTTCAGAATGACTTGACAAATTCTTGGCTCGCATCAGGAGATGGGTATCCCAACTGCAGCAGTACAATCATGTGTTCAAATATATATCAGGTGTGAGAAATTATGCAGCAGATTGCCAAGAATGATTACTGGGGTAGAGCTGGGTAATGAGGAAAAGGATCAAGAGGTAGTTTTGTCTTTGCCCGTACCTCGAGAGAAATGGGAGGAGGTTGTGAGACATGATAACATTTTAAATAGACTTAAACAAGAGTTGGAAAAGGACAGGCCTCACATCAAAAATGTGTTTGGAAAACAGGGCTGCCATCCTTCTGGAATGTGGAGGGTGATTTGTGTGTCCAAGGAAGAATGGTGATGCCTGGATTCAAGAACACCTCATAGAAATTCGAACTGAAGGTCACCAGGGAATTGTTAAAATGAAACAGAGGATAAGAAATGACTACTGGTGGCCAGCATGTGATTTACAAATTGAGAGGATCATCAGAAGTTGTATCCTTTGCAATAACAGTTACAAAGTGTGTGTGGGTTCCAGACATCCCATGATGATTACAGATGTTCCATAGCGGCTGTGGGACAAGATAGTAATGGATGTGCAGGGTCCTGTTGTAAGAGGATTCAATTCAGCACTACAGCTAAGTTAACGCCTAGTCTAGAATACTGAATGAAAACCCTTATTGATATATCTTTAGGTCCAGTTCATGCGTTCTGGATGACTACCCCTGTATAACACCCCTCTCTTGGAATCCCCCTGACCCCACTGAGCCAAGAAGTAGTTCTGTTTTGCAAGTTTAAAAGGTTTATTTGATAATTTAAAATAGATATATATATATCACGCTTTATAATAAATTAATAATTGAATAGCACACTTAATCTGATATGATAAAGATCAACAACGGAGAATCTGGCACTAGCACACTTCTTATAATCACCAATGAGTTGACATGAAATGGATAAGGTAGCACACTGGTAAATAGGAACAAAAGTATAATGTGGTAGAGGATGCTTTATGTAAGCTCAGGTGGATGCAATATTCAATGAATGCAGTACAGAAAATACTCAATATGATTTCAACCAAACAATGTAATCACTTTTCTCTGGCAATCCACTCCCCCCCTCTTTATGCAATGCAAGGAAATGGAAGGAAGCACACAGTTCTCAGAAATGCAATCAATGTAATCAGTTCAATCCCCCCCAAGCTTAGACAACAGAAAACAGATAGGAGTTTTGAAATCACAGGCCCAAATTGCTTTGATATGTGCTGGCAATGAATGAGAAATATGCTGGAAACGCTTTTAATTCCCTTTCAGAGGTTCAGGGTGAGTGGTATCTAGTTAATATTAGTCCAGGCTCACACTAGTAATGATGCAGGGATAGTTAGCAGGTTAAACGAATTTCTGGCAAATGGAAGGCAAGCAGCAGCAGTTTTTACATGTGAAGAAATTGCAAATCGCGGTAAAATTCGCGGATGCGTGTTCCGCGATTGCGGTAAAACTATAAGGGGTAGGAATGCGGTTCTTGGTGCGATTCAAAGCTACGATTCTAAGCTATCAGAGGAAAGTTACTGCAAGTCTCTAGCCCAAACGGTCGCGGAGATATGAGCGATTTAATAAAGGTCGGTTTTGGGTTTGCAAATTTCAAAAGCTCAAAATGACAAGTGCAGCTTGCAACTAGAAATGACAGGTGACAGCTAGGAGGCAGTTCTACTTAGGTTAAATAGATTGAATTAGATGAATTTAAACTAAGAGATTGGTTCTGCACAGTTTTCTAGGTACTCACACTATATTCTTGAGTGAAATGGGCCTCGCCACGGATCTGGTCAGGGTTTTAGACTGGACTCTGGTCTGGTCTGGTCTGGCCTCTGCACTTCACAGTGATCTGGGTCAGCTCTCTCTGCTGGTCTGGGTCTCTCTGGGTACAGCACTGCTTTCTCTCTGGTTCTCTTAGTTCTGGATAGATTGAAGTCTCTAGTTTGGCTTTCTGGAGGTTGATGGAGGTAAGTATGGATTTTTCCGGCAGAGCGTCCCGCTGCAGATGGATTTGGAAAATCCCTATCTGTCCTGTCTGTCTGCTTTTATGTGTTTAGAATGTGGGTGTGTTCTAGCATCACTGACCCTACCTCTCTCAGCTTCTAATTGGTCAAACTTCCATTTATCATTTGATTGGGGAATGAACTGTGAGTCAGAGTGATGTCATTTTACAGCCTGCAGAAAGTCCACTCCTCCTGTCAACTTACACACAAATCTAGATTTGAAACAAATACATATTTGCAGAGGTACATATTGTTTTAAAATCATATGCACCCATCATGCATTACAGGAGGTATACCCTGTTCAAACTCTGCTCTTCCTGGGAGCTTGCATTCAGAAATGGCACATATTTCACTTTTTAACTGATTTTGCAATTTCTGACATTGACCCAACTTTACATACATGTGTGCAGGGAGTAGGGACATTAACTGATGAAGTTTCAGATTTTTAACATGCATACATTTAGAGTAATATCCACTTTTCCGCTAAAACCCCCCTGAACATGCCACCGGGTCGAAAAACCTCTTAAAATGTGGGCAGAAAATCACAAGAATTATGGTATCATTTATAAAATTTTCACATGTCCGCTCTATGAGTTATTCATCTTTTTAAAGTTATGTTCTGGCTCCAAAGGGGTGTGGTTTCCCAGGTCACATGGTATAGAAACCAGTCTTTCCAGTTTCTGCCAAGCCAGCTTGCTCTCACAGGCAGTGCCCCTCCCAGCTCTTGCCAAGAGGAAGCTACATTTTACGACTGCGGTAATAAAAACCTTTGCCTGAGTGAAGAGGGCTTTGTTCACTCTCCTGCAGAGCACAGATAATTCAATTATCAGATAGATGGCATATCCTTAGTGTGGGCAGCAAAAGGAAGGTTGGCCTGGGAACACAGTGGTGACTCAAGTTTCCCTCCTGATGGGGGTAGTTGCCAGGCAGAATTCAGTTCCTTAAGCCGGGTTTCAGATAAAATGTCACTTTTTGTTCCCCAGTTTCTGCATTCAAATAAAACTAAACATTTTTACATATGCAGCTAGAAGGCTGATTCTAAGTTTAAAACTATGACATTTAAACAGTTACAAAGGCATGTGACACCAAACATAGCTCACTCATTTAATCTAAACATTTTCGATTTTAGTGTCTTTAAATCCAGTGCAACTTAAACTGCTGAAATCCACAGCGCAGCCAGTCTTGTTATAAGCATTTTTCTGGGCTCTTCATTTCCCAGATTTTGTAGGCACACAAAACTCCATTCTACCAAATGTCTGCTGGTGTTCAGTGAATATTTTGCACATATTGCAATGTTTGAAAATAGGCATTTTGACTTGCCTTCAGGGAAACAGAGTGGTTTTAAAACGCCGGCTTTTGGATAGTGGTGAGTACTGGTACTGCACCCATTTTTGGGATTTAAGAAAATGAATTCCCAACAGTTATGGGTTTGCTTTTGGCAATCAGCATTGCCACTCCCAATGGTTTCAGACTACTGTGCGGGTAGTCCAATGGTGGTTTTAAAGCGCTTTGAAGCTAACCGGCGCTACTGTTTTTCCTTTGGCAACCCATTTCCCTCATGGCAACCCAGCCTTTCATTCTCGCACTGGTGGGTGGCAAGTGAGGCAACCATTTTAGTGTGCGCACAAACTGCGCAGCTTTCCTGGATTTCAGCGCACATGTGGGTTTTCCGCCATCTTGAATTTTCTAAGCCCACAGCACCAAATGTTGCAGCATGATAGCTTAAACGTGGGTCAGGACACCCAACACTGTGCGGAGTGATGCAGCGCAGTCTTTTTGCCTGGTGGTCATCATAGATATATTTACTAGGTGGGTTGAAGTCTTAATCAAACCTAATGTCACAGCAAAGAGTGTGATTGCGTTTTTGGAGGAGATTTGTGGAAGTAAGGGATTTCCCAGAGTCATAGTGACTGACAATGGGTCACAATTCAGGTCCAGGGAGATGGAAGAGTATTATCGAAAAAACTCTTTTGAACATAAAACGAGTGCCATATACCATCTCCATCCAACGGGGTGGTAGAGAGTTCTAATAAGGTATTGAAGGAAGCAATCAGATGGGCCTGGGTCGATGGCAGAGATTGGACGGGGCAGTGAGAGACATTGTTGTTGCTTACTGGTTCACTCATTGCAAAATGGGTACCTCCACATTTGAATTTAGCAGGGGCAGGAAGGCCAACACAAAACTGGTACCTGCCTATTGAGGCCAAACTGCTGATTTGGAGAGCAAATTGGGAAGTGTATTTGAGAATATCAGGAAGAGACAAATGAGGAACAAAAGAGCACGTGATGGTGCTGGTGTGGGGAGGAGCAACATTCTTTCCGCTATAGGATATGGTGAGAATCAAATTACCTTCCACTCTCATAGATGGTTGTTGTAGATGGTTTAAGCCCAATAAGGTGAAGGAAGTCTTCAAACATGCTGTAAGGTTGGATGATGGCAGAGTATGAAACATGGAGAGAGTGTCCTTGATGAGTGGGGTAGAGAAGAGAAGGTCACTGGCAGGAGTGAGATAGATGTTGGGTCAAGTGTCAGCAAAAGTGATGATGGTGCCGGGATGAGACCGATGAGGCCTAATGACAGAGAATTTTCCTTGCCTAGCTGTACAGCTGGGAAATCGCTCAGTTCGAGGTTCCGGTGGTGCTATCATAAGCCTAAGTACCTCAGAGAATATGTCTAGAGGAAGACGACCCCCGAAGCTTCCCTAGATGGATAGTGGAACTTTGTGAAGAAAAGGGGATGTGCAGTGTGGCTCATTCACAGGTTGCCACGTGGATGCCCGGGTGGCCATGTAGTGTTTGCGGAGGACAGGATTCTGGGAGAGGAACGCATGAGCCGACAGTTGGAGCAGGATGAGGAGAGGGTCATGAAGGCTGGCAGAGCTCATTATGTATATAGAAGCTTATAAATAAATAGTTATAATCCACTTACCACTGCCTCTGCATGCCCATACACAACACCTATGGCTAATTGTTCCTGATGCCCCCAAAATACCAAAGGTCTGAGGCTGAATGTAGGTGAGTGAGAAGATTTAATTATGTTTGGTAAAACTTTTATAAAGAATGGTATATGTTACGGGTCATATGAAAGCCCTGGATTAACAGCATAATTGGTCAGAGGTGCAAAATGTACATCGGTCACTTTTTATCTAACATTGTTTTCAGACAGTAGTGTAATCCCTTCAGATATTCCACAGACAAGAATTCTGTACTGGGACCTCATTGAACATGGACTTCCGGAACTGCGCGTTCTTACACCCATTTTGTGCTGTTACCTACAAATAAGCAGGTTCTGTGTCACAAAGCATAATTGGATGAGGTTACTCCCTGTAAAATGTGGAAATTATACTTCCAGTTCTGCATTGATTGCGTCCTGCTTAGAACTATTGTGGGACAATGGCAGGTCCTACATCAGACAGAATGCCCTAGCACTTAGAAGGTTTCTGCAATTGAGAGTGTCATTCATTGTATGTGTATTTAGCATACCTTCTAACTTACTTGAAGTAGGCTGCGTGTGCCATGGTAAATTCACATCAACTTGTGTTTGGGTGTACCGAATGGCCTGAATTGGTTCAAATAAACTTCAGACAAAATTATTGACGTAGTAAGCAAAACGCGTAGGGAATTTCTGATATTTTGATGCTATTATTGTAGTATTTTATAACATGATTATACTCGTGTGAAGCATGCCATAGTACACTTTAAGCTTGTTTTATGGGTTTCTGTATTATATTGCAACTGCTTCTCAGAAAGGGATTGGCTGAACTGCTAGTCACTTGTCGGGGGGTTTCTCTCGGGTTCGGCTGGGCCTTCCGCGGACCTCCGGGCTGGGAGGCCCCAACTCCTCCCGCGTATCCCAAAAATGAGTATGAGACACACACACAAGAAGCAAGGTGGTTCTGCTGTTTATTGAATAACGGCAGGGATGGGTCTAGGATCGTACGCGTCCGTCCAGACTCTCGAAATTCGTGGGGCTCGCAGGCCCCCTTTTTGCCTCAGTATGACGCGCTACTTGCGTCACCTGGGAAAGTTAGCAAAAAAACCTATCGCCACTCTGGATTGGTTCCTCGAGTGGTAGGGTTAGTATAGCATACGTATAGAGAACGCTGTCAGTGGTTAAGGGTCAGTCAGGTGGTATACTTGGGTTGTTCCTTCTATTAGATACTTGAAAATTGTTACATGAAAAGCCCTAAAGATTGGCTAAGGTTAATGGCGTCAGTGATGAGTGCCCCATGTTCTGATGGGTCCACTCGAGAGCCCCCCAACCTGGGACCATCGTTGTTCCCAGCTCGCGGTGTACCTGTCATTTGCAACAATATGTAACTATGTGTTTGTGCAGACAATGCGTGGATTTGCTCATATGCCTGAGAGCAGACTATTCCCATCGCTGTAGGTGTCCATTGGGTCATTTCATTGTTGCAACCTGTGTCTCAAACGTGGGACCCAGGCGACTTCTCCCTCCTGGGTCTGGCACCCTGTCAGGTTCGGCTTGGTCACGTGAGGAGAGACCGTGGTTGAGGCAGAATTCTGCACATTTAATGTTGTATTTTCCACTGTGTGTCTGGCTTAGTTTGCAGGTGTGACCTTGGCTTCGGCTTGTGGCATGTGAGTTGCAACATTACCCCCTTGGCTGTCAGTTCTCGCTGGGCTCATTCTGCAGGGTCAGCAATTGTACTCTTGCTCGTTCAACGTTCGTGGAGGCTCTTGCTTGCGGCTTACTTGGGCCTGGTGCATAGGTGGGGATGTTTAATGCACGGCACTTTAAGTTGCGGTATCACATTGCTTCATAGGCAGTATCATGTCTTCGTTGTATTTTCATCACAATGCAAGGGTTAGGAGAAGCGTCAGCAAACATTTTAGATGAGTGCTTTGTGCGTCTTGCGTTTCTGCATTTTGAATAACCTATGTGAAAAATAATAAAGATGTGCATCAGTGGGTGTGTCCGTCACCTACGTCATAGCACTGAATATGTTCTTTGTGTGGATTGGTGTGGGGGTGTCCAGTGTGCATGGTTGCACGGGTGTTCTGACAGTTGGCTAGGTCGTCATGGCATCTCTAACGATGTGTTTATTTACTGTTGAAAGGTTTAGTCGAGTTCATCCATGCCGCAGGTGTTGGCTTGAGCAGGGCAGGCTGGGGGGCAAGCTGATGGGCACATCCGTATGTTCCTGTACCAGGGTATTTGGTCGTCTGGTAGGTAGGCAAATTCATCTCGTGGCGGGTGTCTGGGTCGCGATCCTCTAGGCCAGGGGCGCGAGGAGATTGGGGGAGTCTTTTGTCCCATTCTCCCACTTCAGTCACCCCTCTGGTCGACTTGTCGACCACAAACATATCCTTTTCCTTATCTCCTCTTACTCTCCATATTTTAGTTACTCCTCCCAGGTGTCCAGAGTGGTTGACATGGTCCTCAAATGACCAATACATATACACACAACTTCCTCCCGGTGTGCAGTATAGCCATTTCCCGATGTAGCTTCTCGGGTTTCTTGGGTTTTCAAGCTTGACGGATGGCGGGTCCAGGTGGTTGGTGATGATCTGTTTGCGCAGTTTTTCTCTTTCCTTTATTATTGTGTCTGTGTGCTGGCCATCATCAGTTGGCATCAAGGGGTGCATACCAACCATTTCGATCATTTTGTCTGTAGTGCGTGCTTTCCGGGCTTTCCAGAACCTTATTATAATCAGTGCAGCTCCAGCCAGTATTACACATCCAACTATAATCTTCAGCCCGTCCGACAGCCATGATGGCATCCATGACCATAACAATGAAAACCAGCTGTCATCCTTCTTCACTCCTTTACTTTCTTCCATCATTTTGGAGTGCATCTGGGCCAGTTGTGATACTGCTTCGGTGAGTGTACCATTGTCGGCATCGTTAGCAGGAATAAATGTGCAGCATGATTGTCCTATCTTTGCGCAAACTCCTCCTTCCATTGCTGTAAGGAGATCTAATACATATCTGTTCTGTAGTGCTACCATCCTCACTGCTCGCAGTTCCTCTTTTATTGCGTTGAATCCATTTACTGTAGAATTAATTGTCATCATCAGCTCCCATCGGATTATCTGGAGCCATTTTGCGTTTGCATAAGCTTGTAGTCCAGGGTGTATTATTGACGAGAAAAACATTGCTGCTCTGCTGAATAGCCTGTGTTCTGGTGGGATTGAAGTGAGTGCTGTTTCCGACCTTCCCCATAGGTAATTTCCTGTCAGGGGTTCTCCTTGTCTCTTTTTTCTATTCAGGACATTATTGTTGTTGTTCTTTTCGTTGTCTGACCCCCTCTGAGAGTTTACAGATCTCTTCTTCCTCTTGTTTCCTTCATCCATTTTGGGGAAGTTCGCCATGTTCACATGTTTCTGGGGCACCACTAGCGATGGTACATTAATGTGTACCATTGTGCATATACCGTTCCACAGAGGGGGCAGTGGTGGTATGCCTTGTTTCCGCAGGCCCAGTAGTGGTCGATTAATACTGCTGTTCCGGCTCCCCCCTCTGGTAGCTCTAACACGCTGGCACAGTTGGTGTTGTATCCCACGTCCACTTCTCATCTGTGTTGGTAGCATAGCTTAGGTGCAGACAGCGGCAGTATGCTCATTGGGTCTTCATCCTTTTCCATCCATGTCAGCATGGGTACGTACTTGCCCCAAATCGTCCAACATCTGTTATTGTGTTCATCAATGGTGGTAATATTTTCTCTTGTTACCATGTTGCTGCCAACCACTCCTATGTCCAACTTATTGTTCATGTATACCTTCCCCATTATTGTTACCAGTGGTCTCTCCCAACAGCCTTGTGTACCAGGAACTTCGGTGGCGTACCAGTCACATGGTAGGTATTGTAGTGATACCTTCTTCGTTTCTCCCTTTTCAGGACCACTTGTCATGTATCTGAATGCTTCAGCATGCAAACTGCTCTTGTGGAAACTCATATAAGACTTGAGGAAATTGTTTTTCGTATGGATATGTGTCTCGCGTTTTCCACACCAGTCTCACCACCGTTCCTTGAAATCGCCCTCTCGTTTGGAATAGTGCCAGGTATTTTATACATAGTGCCGTCTTTTCTTCTATTTCTGTAGCAATGAATGTTCGAGAAGCGCTCATGGCGTATGGGATCAATGAGCAGACATAGCAGCTGTCTTCTGTTGTCTGCTTACCTATTTGGGTCATGTGCTGGTACCACATGTTGTTCGAGACGTGTGCTGAATCTGTTATGTAATTATCAATACCTTTATTATCTGAGTATGTGCTGCGTTTAACTCTACTTCCCTTATGTGGAGGGTTGCTAGTACGACCTGACGTAACATCTGTTGCAGCCGTGGGTGGGGGTACGTTAGGTTTGGGCGCAGCCAAAATATTGATAGCATAACTTTTCTTCCATACAGAGGCAGCCAAAAAAACAGTGATCACCAAAACCCCTATCATTTTTATTACAAAAGCAAGTCTCACCGGCATTTACTCTTACCTTGCTGCAGTCCGGCAGCTTATTCTTTCGACGTTAAAGTTTCCCGCCTGAAAATTCTCAATACGCTTGTTATTATTGTTAGTTGTCGTTATCAAGCCCTCCCTATCAGGTAGTCGTTCAGTGCCCAGGCGAAGAGCTGCTCCCACGCCAATCTAAGCGATCTGTCTCTTAGAGCAGGTAAGTGCTGGTGAAGATGGGGCATTGATTGTTCTATGGCCAAGATAAATGCGGTGTAGTAAGCATGTACCCTCCTTCTTTTTAGGTACTTTGGCCTTTTTATGTGATATACAAATTGGTGTGATAGGGCTTCAGGGTAATTATCGTCTGAGGGTAGCATCTACTCCTGGGCAATGTACACTGTTAGTTACCTATTTTCTTAGCAATACAATTACACACGGTACCTGCATGTGCGAAAAAGAAAAAGAAAACATACAAGTGTTTACATGTGTATATGTGCAAAACAATGTCCTTCAATTGGGTGGTGGCTGTAGTGGGCAGGGGGTTTGTGGGCAGAGGGTTTGGGGCTCAACTGGCGGAAGTCTGTTTACTCTTTGATCTTGTGACCATGGGATGGGCGGTATGCAAATCACCAGTGTCTATTTCACTACTTGTCCCTGGGGATTTTGGGGGGTGACAGGGTATGGAGACACTGAGGTCGTCAGCTGTGGTAGACGTCTCCTTCTCCGTAGGTGACGCTGTCGCTGCTCTTCCAATGGCCCTGTCGGTGACGCTAGGGCGGGTCTGGAGTTTGCAGATCTTCATGTCATGTAGGTGATTCCAAGCACGCTTATCCTGCAACTTTACTGCTCTCGTGGATACCTCCTCTACCAGGTGGGGACCAGTGAAGCGTGGGCTGTTCCACTTTCTATTGAAATTGCGGAGTAGCACGTGGTCACCTTTAACAATTTTGCACAGTTTTTCCTTTTCCAATTCTTTGTCCGCGTCTTCTTGTTGATAACTCTAAGATCCGCCCCGCGTGCGCTCGAGCTGTTGAGACACAAACACTACACTAGTAATCAAAGAAGACACTTATTGGTACTTTCATCACCAAGAACAGTTGCAGTGTTTTCATAGTCTGTGAATGCTCTTGATGTTGGCGTTAGAGTAAGGTGCACTTGACGTCCGGTCACCACCTCGTGAGGAGTGAGGTGGTGGTCGGAGCCTAGTCTATTCCTTAGCTCAAATAGAGCTAGCGGAAGGCAATACAACCAACTCTTCTTTGTTGTTTGCTGTATCTTTGCGATTGCCTCCTTCAATAGGCCATTCAGGCGTTCACATATACCATTGGCCTGTGGGTGTTATGCACACGCAAATATATGCTTGATGTTCAGTAAGGACGTGATGTGCTGAAACATTTCATTAGCGAAATGCGGGCCGTTATCTGACCGCAGTACTTCGCACACTCCCCACCTGGGGAAAACCTCTCTCACTAGAAATTTAGCTGCTCTGAACGCATCCGCATGTGAGCAGGGTCCTGCCTCAATCCACCTGGAGAACGGGCATACCACTACAATCATATACCTATTTCCTTGACATACGTTGATCATATCAACGTAATCAATATGAATGTGCAGGAAGGGTCCCTCTGGCCGGGGTATAGTACCTTTTATCACTTGCAGCGTGTGACCGGCCGTAAACTGTTGACATGTGAGGCAATTTCTGATGAAATTTGTTACATGAGAATTTAACTCGGGGCAGAACCAGTCTTCCCTAATTCGTGCTGCAATAACTTCCTTCCCTGTATGAGCTGGGTGATGGAGCTGGCTCAGGGCGGTGTTCAATAGTGCCAATGGCATTACCATCTTTCCAGTGTTACCCTGACGCCATAGTGCGTCAGTTGGCGACATTGTACATCCTCTTTTTACCCATATTTCTTTTTCTGCGATTGGTGCAGCCGCTTGTAACTCCATTATCTGTGTGGCTGGGAGGTGGGTGTACCCTTCTTTCATCAACATCTCTTTAGCTATCCCCCTCCCTCTCCCTCTCTCTAACTCTGGGGGGTTCCAGATCTCACCAAAATAAGCAGCATACTTTGCATGTGCGTCTGCTGCTTCATTCCCTTTTGAGATATGATCTTCTCCATTAGTGTGTGTGGGACATTTAACCAAAGCTAGTTCTTAGGTATTATTTATTACTTCAATTAACTCAGCTAATAAGAGAGCATATTGCACTGGGGTGCCGTCAGCTCTCCTAAACCCCCTTCTTCGCCATTTCGTCAACCCCGAGTGGACAGTAGACGTGACATATGCGCTATCAGAATATATAGTAACTCTTTTGTCAAAGCTTTCCTTCAACGCCAAGATCAGTGCAACCAATTCTGCTGCTTGAGCAGAATAATGTTGTGGTAACTGTACACATTTCACTGCCACACACACCAAGTCCTCTGTCATTTTTACAACTGCTGCCCCAGTTCTTCTTATCCCATCACTCTGGTCTATTGTCGATGACCCATCAATGAACAAGAGCTCTCCTCCATTTAGCACATCCTCTTCAACTTTTCTAGTACATGAGTACATTTCAGTAGTCTGCGTACAATCATGAGCATAGTCACCTTCCTCAATAACTTCCGCTATAAACCTTGCAGTATTAACTGTGCTGCATCTAACAATGGATAGTTCTGGTCTAGATAAGATGATCTCATAACCTGACGCCCTGTGCGTGGTTAGTGTGGACTTAGGCTTGTTCAATATTGCAAATAGTGCATGCTCCACAAATAGTGTGGTTGGGCACCCCATTGTAATAGATGATGATTTTTCTACCGCGAAGGCAGCTGCGGCGAGGCCTTGTTCGCAAGGGAAATGACCTAACATAACAGGGTCCAAGTGACCGCTGTAAAATGCTACTGGCTTGTATCGCATGCTTGTTTTTTGAGCAAACACTGCTTTCATTACTGCTGAGTCGCAATGTGAAAAGATAAAGAACTGTCGTTCATAATCTGGGGTGGCCAGTACCGGAGCAGTTGATATTGCGTGTTTCAATTCGTCAAAGGCCTCTTTCATTTCCATTGTCCACCCCAATTTTTTCTCCCCTTTGTTAGCTTCTCTCAATGCTTCAAGTAGGGGTCCTATCTATGAGCTGTAATCAAATACCCATGCTCTACAGTAGTTGCACAATCCCAGGAACTGCTGCAGCTCCCTCACTGTTTGTGGCAATGGCGTGTTTGATATAGCCTGTGCTCTTTGTGGTGCAATCTTTCTTCCGTGTTGGGATATCAGCTGACCGATGTATAATACCTGTTCCTGACAGTACTGTAACTTTTCTTTATCTACCTTGTAACCCTTTTCAGCCAATATTGTCAGCATCTTCAATGAGTCCTCCCTGCAGCTTTTTTTGCTTGTGCTGCAAAATATTATGTCGTCAACATATTGCAACACTGTACTTTCCAATTCAATGTTTCCCAAATCCATCTGTATTACTCTGTTGAAAATTGAGGGTGACTCGCAGTACCTGTCATGATCTCTGCTTCCAAAAGATCAGGACTTGCCCGACTCCCTTGGAAGCAGACCCATAACCCCGGTTCCGAGTGCCAGCCAGTCCCAATTGGGACCTTTTGGACCCTGTCCTGGCGCCAGTGGCACCAGGCTCATAAAGATGCCCAGTCCCAGCGCTAGAAGCGCCGGGCTCATAATGCTTGGGTGGACTTACCTGCAGCAGACCATGCTGCTTACTTACCTGCCAGTTGAACCCCTGATCCTCTTCTGTTTGGGACTACTTTTCCTGTTGGGTGGGGCAGGAGCCACTCCCTAGGTTCAGAACACTGGAACTCTTCTGGAAAGCAGGAACTCTTTTCTTACCTAGGCGTGGCTGTGGAAGGAGACACCTAAGCACTACAGGAGGCTATTTAAACCACACCCGATGGATGAATCTTGCTTTGCATTATTCTGCATTCTCTGCAGCAGAACGCTCATCGTGTCTTCTGCTTCTGATCCTGGGCCTAAGGGAACAAAGGCTTACCATCCTGGAATCCAGTCTTCAGCAGCACCTGTAAAGACAAAGAAAGAACAGGTTAGCGCTACGGTCTTCAGTGGCAGCGCATCTCTTACCTGGTCCATCGGCTGTCACCAACGCCTCGCGCTGCATTCCGGCATCTGAAAGACAAAGGCTTACCTACTCTTCGCATGCTCCGGAGGTCTTCGCACTGCATTCCGGCATCTGAAAGACAAAAGCTTACCAGCTCTTCGCACGCTCCGGAGGCCTTCGGCGCTGCATCCCGCATCTGAAAGACAAAAGAAGGTGCGTTTAAAGACATTGGGCAACTTTATTACTCACGTGCCATTACTCCTTCCCACGCCGAATCCAGTGGGTATTCCAGCACCCTTCAGCTTCTCTAAAGCTCCGAACTTGTACCTGCAAGATAAAAGGGACAGTTAGTGCGCATCGTGAAGCAGGCTACAAGCGCTTACTTACGTGCTTCCAGGCGCTTCTATTTCTCACGCGGGTTCGATCCTCAACTCTCATCAGCCCGCCATCCGCCATCGCCGGAACCCTGCAAAACAAGAGATATCATTACAAAAGACTTTTAAGACATTTGAAGTGCCCAGAACTTACCGTTCAAGCAGTTAACGACGGACAGCAGTCCTCTGAGGTCAAGAGGCCTGCACCCTTATCCAGTGAAGAAACTGGTTACGGCACCCTGCCCCGAGGCAGATGGAGAGCTCGGCGTTCACTTACCTAAGGTGAGGGTGTTAACCTTTGGGGTTCTACAGGAGAAGAGAAAGGGAAGAGGAGAGAGGCACCCAATAACCCCAGTTCATTAATCCCATATTTTCTATCTGCAGACATCTTACTCTTCGAGTCAGACATACAGTGCACAGAGGTCCAGCCCAAATATCCAACCGTGTGTTACACATCACCTTTGAAGATACAGCATTCACCCAGTCAAGACCGGCGCCTCTGCGGGAATCAGGTGAGCGTTACAGAACGCAAAGCCTATCGCAAAACTCCCACCCAGGCGCTATGGAAACCTCGGATACCGACCAGCTAGCCCAGTTACTTGGGGAACTAAGAGCAGAAGTGCATGCAGCCCGTCAGGAAACGAATGCTCTAAGAAGGGAACTGATTATTTCCAAGGAGCGAACAGACGATCTCGCTAGACAATTGCTACAGTCACAAGCCGGACAAACTCCGTTACCCGCATCGGGGGCAAATCTTCCTTCAACATCCTCTACGAACCCAGTGCAGATCAACCTACCTGGGAATGTACCTCTGGCTCCGCCCGAACGATTTTCTGGTGACCCAAGGTCACCAAGAGGTTTGCAGTATTTATTAATCAGTGCCGGTTGCACTTCTTATGCCGGCCAGCAGCCTTTCCAACTGATCAAGCTAAGGTAGCTTTCGTGCTTTCGTACCTTAGTGGCAATGCGGCAGACTGGTCGATCCCTCTAGTTAATCAAGATGATCCGGTTCTCCATGATTTTCAAGCTTTTCAGCTCAGTATGGAAAAACTGTTTGCAAGACATTCACAGGGGCAGGCCTTGGACAATGAGCTCCTTTCATTGCGACAGGGTAATCAAGACCTTTTGGCTTATATTGCGTCTTTCAACAGACTGATAGTGGAAACTCGATGGCCTGAGGACAAAAGGATTACGCTGTTTTATAGAGGTCTACGTGGAGAGCTCAAAGATGTGTTAGCCCAAGTAGTGAATCCCCCGCACGACTGTTCGGACTATATTGACTTAGTCGTTCAAATTGACCACAGACTGCAGAACAGGAAGGCCGATCGTTCCAAGTTTGATGCTCGAGTATTTTCCAAACCACCAACTACTACCAAAGGAGTAGACTCCGGGGAACCCATGCAAATAGGGGGCCTGAAAGGACCACTAACACAAAAGGAGCGGGAAAGGAGAAAACAGCTGCAATTATGCCTCTATTGCGGTAACTCGGGGCACTTTCTTCGAGACTGTCCGGTGAAACCAGCCAAGAAGGCAGTAGGAGCTGCAGTTACCAGGGTCACAAACTCTGAGCAGGGAAACGACCTCGCCCGACAAGAATAGAGGTCCTCTTGCCGAGCGTTAAAACCAGTTCCGTGACCTCGCATTTCGTGATACCTATGGTCCTCATTAGCCCTGAACATCCGGATCGATTACATGCGATTGAAGCTTACGTCGACAGCGGTGCCATCGGCAATTATGTGGATCATGAAATGGTTTTGAGGATGAATCTGACTCTTTGTCCAAAGGCTGTAAAGGACATCATTACTACGGTGGATGGTACGGAGATAGCCTCCGGACCAGTAACGCATACCACCCAAGAAGTGACGCTAGTAAGTCAAGATGGACACCATGAGAAGATCGTGTTCGATGTGATCAAGGCCCCTCAGTTCCAGATTATTCTAGGAATTCCTTGGTTAGAGAAGCACAATCCTCAGATCGATTGGCGAGCAAGAACGGTTCAGTTTCCAGAATGTGTCTCTACTTGTCACCCTCGACCTGGTGTTGCACTGGCAGCAATTTCTCGGAGGCTCCCCAGTTACCTCCTGAATACCTAGAATTCCAAGATGTTTTCCGGAAGGATCAGGCTAACTCTCTACCACCTCATAGGTCTTATGACTGCCAGATAGACCTGATACCTGGATCTACTCCTCCTTGTAGTAGAATTTATGCCCTCACCGAGCCTGAGAATCTTCACCTCCGACAATACCTGGATCAATACCTAGCGAATGGGTTTATTCGTCCTTCCAAGTCCCCTGCTTCCTCAGCTTTGTTCTTCGTTCCAAAAAAAGAAGGGGACCTTAGAACTTGTATAGATTATCGCGCCCAGAACCAGATCACCGTTAAGAATAGATATCCGTTACCTTTGATCCCTGAACTCCTGGACCAAGTCAGAAAAGCATGCATATATACAAAGCTGGATCTTAGAGGAGCCTACCACTTGGTACGAGTAAAAGAGGGCGATGAATGGAAGACGGCCTTCCGCACCAAGTATGGGCAATTTGAATATCAGGTCATGCCCTTCGGACTTTGCAATGCCCCGGCCGCCTTTCAATATTTTATGAACGATGTCCTCAGAGAGCTCATAGATGTGTGTGTTGTTGTTTACATTGACGACATCCTCGTTTATTCTTCATCGGAAACTGAACATCGGAAACACGTGAAAATGGTCCTCGAGAGATTGCGTCAACACAAACTTTTCGCTAAGTTGGAAAAATGTGTTTTCAACGTGACTGAAGTTGAATTCTTGGGATTCATATTATCACCTAGCGGAGTGCGTATGGATTCAAAGAAGGTCGATGCAATTCTCAAATGGCCATCGCCATCCTCCGTAAAAGGTGTTCAAAGCATGTTAGGCTTCGCTAACTTTTACCGCAGGTTTATCCCCGAATTCTCTCGAATAGTCCAGCCCATCACCGCCTTGTTAAAGAAAAACAACCGTTTTGAATGGTCTACCGAGGCAGAACAAGCTTTCCAGAATTTGAAGACTAGATTTATCTCTGCACCGATCTTAAAACATCCTCGCCCAGAACTCCCCTACATCATTGAAACTGATGCTTCGAGCCTTGCCATGGGGCCAGTTCTATCACAAAAGGACCCAGTAACCAATCAGTTGCATCCCGTGGCATTTTGGTCCCGCAAATTCTCGCCTCCTGAAATCAATTACACTATTACTGATAAGGAACTTCTAGCTATCAAGTCCGCCTTTAAGGCTTGGCGGCATTATCTTCTGTGGGCCCGACACACCGTTACTGTGATTACAGATCACCGAAACCTGCAATATTTGAAAACCGCAAAAGCTCAATCCTCTAGGCAACTCCGTTGGGCACTATTCTTTGCCGAGTTTGACTTCATAATTACCTATCGACCTGGTACAAAAAATGGTAAAGCTGATGCCCTTTCTCGGATGGGAGTGGAAGAACATTTGATCAATCCTAAACCTGTACCTATCATTCCCGAACAAAGAATTCTAGGTGTAATCGCCACACAATCCATAGAGGAAGTTAAGGATAAAGCCAGGCTACTGGTAACTCCAGCAGACATACAGAATTGGCATCTGCAGGGAAAGGACTTTACGGTGAAGGACAACCTATTATATTTCCAAGAACGGTTATACCTGCCCAGCACAGATTTACAGAAAAAGGTAATCTCTTGTTATCACGATTCTTTAATGGAAGGACATCCCGGTATGACCAAGACCTCGGAAAAGATCAAACGCTACTTCTGGTGGCCGTCTTGGAAAAAAGATATCAGAGACTTTATAATGTCCTGTGGAGTATGCGCCCAAAACAAGAGTCAAAAGGAAAAACCAGCCGGCCTCTTACGCCCTATTGACATCCCGCCTCGCCCTTGGCATACGCTTTCTATGGACTTCATCACCGATCTACCTCCATGCTCCGGATACAATACGATCCTAGTAATCGTGGACCTATTCTCCAAGATGGCGCATTTCATTCCACTCAAAGGCTTACCAACAGCAGCAACTCTGGCCCGAGAATTTCTCGAAAACATTGTCCGACTGCACGGTTTTCCTTCAGTTCTCATTTCGGATCGAGGTAGTCAATTTATTTCTCATTTTTGGCGAAGTTGCTGTCGGTCGGCTCAAATTGATGTGAGACTTTCGACCAGCCACCACCCTCAAACCGACGGACAAACCGAGAGGACCAATCAAACTCTGGAACCGTATTTGCGCTGCATGCTACAACAAACTGAAAAAACTTGGAAAGATATCCTTTGGATAGCCGAATATGCCTACAATAACTCTGTCCACTCGAGAACTGGGAAGACCCCGTTTTTTCTTTTATACGGTAGTCACCCTCGAACCTCGGAGTTGGATCCACTCCAAGATCTTGGAACACCAGCAGTAGACCACCTGCATTCTACAATCACCCAAGCCTTTAAGGAAGCCGTTTCTCATCTTCAAAGGGCTAAAGAACAATACAAGAAAGGAGCAGACCAACATCGGAAGGAAGCCCCCCAATATCAAGTAGGAGATCAAGTCTGGTTATCCACCAAATATCTACCTCTAAAAGGACCACGCACATTCAACCCAAGATACCTTGGTCCCTATTCCATCACTACCATAGTAAATCCAGTAGCGGTCAAGTTGGACTTGCCCCCTCACATGAAGATACATCCGGTCTTCCACGTCTCTCTATTAAAACCCGTGCAACCTCAAACCCGACTAACTACATCTCCAAAACCTATTCTAGTTGATGGAGAACTCGAGTTTGAAGTCAAAAGAATCCTGGATTCCAAGATCTCCAAATCTAAACTATTTTACCTGATTGACTGGAAAGGCTACGGTCCCTAAGAAAGATCCTGGGAACCTGCAGAATATGTCCACGCGCCTCGTCTAATCAAAAGATTTCATCGAACATTTCCTAACAAGCCCAAACCCCCGGAGAAGGTTTGGGAGGGGCCTTGAGGGGGGGTGCTGTCATGATCTCTGCTTCCAAAAGATCAGGACTTGCCCGACTCCCTTGGAAGCAGACCCATAACCCCGGTTCCGAGTGCCAGCCAGTCCCAATTGGGACCTTTTGGACCCTGTCCTGGCGCCAGTGGCACCAGGCTCATAAAGATGCCCAGTCCCAGCGCTGGAAGCGCCGGGCTCATAATGCTTGGGTGGACTTACCTGCAGCAGACCATGCTGCTTACTTACCTGCCAGTTGAACCCCTGATCCTCTTCTGTTTGGGACTACTTTTCCTGTTGGGTGGGGCAGGAGCCACTCCCTAGGTTCAGAACACTGGAACTCTTCTGGAAAGCAGGAACTCTTTTCTTACCTAGGCGTGGCTGTGGAAGGAGACACCTAAGCACTACAGGAGGCTATTTAAACCACACCCGATGGATGAATCTTGCTTTGCGTTATTCTGCATTCTCTGCAGCAGAACGCTCATCGTGTCTTCTGCTTCTGATCCTGGGCCTAAGGGAACAAAGGCTTACCATCCTGGAATCCAGTCTTCAGCAGCACCTGTAAAGACAAAGAAAGAACAGGTTAGCACTACGGTCTTCAGTGGCAGCGCATCTCTTACCTGGTCCATCGGCTGTCACCAACGCCTCGCGCTGCATTCCGGCATCTGAAAGACAAAGGCTTACCTACTCTTCGCATGCTCCGGAGGTCTTCGCACTGCATTCCGGCATCTGAAAGACAAAAGCTTACCAGCTCTTCGCACGCTCCGGAGGCCTTCGGCGCTGCATCCCGCATCTGAAAGACAAAAGAAGGTGCGTTTAAAGACATTGGGCAACTTTATTACTCATGTGCCATTACTCCTTCCCACTCCGAATCCAGTGGGTATTCCAGCACCCTTCAGCTTCTCTAAAGCTCCGAACTTGTACCTGCAAGATAAAAGGGACAGTTAGTGCGCATCGTGAAGCAGGCTACAAGCGCTTACTTACGTGCTTCCAGGCGCTTCTATTCCTCACGCGGGTTCGATCCTCAACTCTCATCAGCCCGCCATCCGCCATCGCCGGAACCCTGCAAAACAAGAGATATCATTACAAAAGACTTTTAAGACATTTGAAGTGCCCAGAACTTAACGTTCGTGCAGTTAACGACGGACAGCAGTCCTCTGAGGTCAAGAGGCCTGCACCCTTATCCAGTGAAGAAACTGGTTACGGCACCCTGCCCCGAGGCAGATGGAGAGCTCGGCGTTCACTTACCTAAGGTGAGGGTGTTAACCTTTGGGGTTCTACAGGAGAAGAGAAAGGGAAGAGGAGAGAGGCACCCAATAACCCCAGTTCATTAATCCCATATTTTCTATCTGCAGACATCTTACTCTTCAAGTCAGACATACAGTGCACAGAGGTCCAGCCCAAAGAGCCAACCGTGTGTTACACATCACCTTTGAAGATACGGCATTCACCCAGTCAAGACCGGCGCCTCTGCGGGAATCAGGTGAGCGTTACAGTACCCTTGTGGTAACCTGGTGTGTTTCCATTTTGTGTTTCTGTACGTGAAGCTTGTAAGGTCTTGTGAATCTGGATGCAGGGGTATTGAGAAAAAGGCATTTTTGAGGTCAATCACTGTAAATCGTGAGGCCTCTGCAGGAATTCCACACAATATTGTGGCCGGGTTTGCTGCTATGGGGTATTCTGCTTCCACTATGTTGTTCAAGGGCCTGAGGTCCTGGATGAAACGCCAAGACCCACCTTTAGCTTTGCGCACTGGATATACGGCCGTGTTACATGGTGATTCTGATGGTACCAATATGCCATTATTTATAAGGGCCGTTATTGTTTCATATATGCCCTCATCTGCCTCTTTTGATAGTGGGTATTGCTTCACTCTAGGGAGTATTGCACCTTTTTTCAGTTTTATTCTTACTCCCCCGATGCTTTTTATGCACCCCACGTCATAGGGACTAGCAGTCCACAATGATGCTGGAACTTTTGCCATATCCTCCTCAAAAAACTGGGGTGGATATGGGTGCTTCAAGTGCCATTGCAATTTTCTGTGCCACTTGTTTGTATGTCACTCTTAGCCATATATCTACACTCATCATAAATACCATTTCACCCTCTGCCTTCTCTTCTGAAAAGAGCTCCTCGTCTGACACCTGGGTGAGCCTGCATCCCTCAGCTAGTGCTATCCCTGCCCTCCATGCTCTTCCTTCCCGGTCTTGGGCATGTACTGCAATGTAATCAGTAGTTGCTATAATGCTCTCCATGCTCACTGAAATCACCTTTCCTTCTGGTTCATTGGCTGGTGTTTCCGGTCTGAACAGATAGGCTGTTGGCCTCCTCCAGATCTTCCCTTCTATTCCTGGCATCCATGCGAATGCCATGTCTGTTCCATACTTGAACAGTTCGCCATCTACTGGCTCAGCCCTAATCACTGTCTGCCCACAGTATGCTTGCATAATTTGCCGTGCAGTGAGCATGTTTATTCCAGGGGTGGAACAAATTATGCCGTCCTCCGTGAAGGAGATTGTCATATTCAACCTGCTCATTATGTCTCTCCCAAGTATGATTACTGGCGAGTCCCTTGAATATAAAAGCGGGACGGACATGTCATAATCCCCTATCGATAAGGGGATATTATCAGTTGTTAAGACGGATTTCTGAACTCTGTCCTGGTGGCGCAGAAGTTCAGAAGGCCAACCTAATTACTTGGAACAGGGTAACCTCTGGACAAGCCAGACCAATCAAGGTAGCGATCGCGGCGGTCAAGACTAGGTCTCAAGAGGGGTGAGGGTGACTGAAAGCCCGCAATGAGCACACAAAGCAAGAGCGCTTACAAACTACTCCAAACAGTTGTTATATCAAAAATAGATACACATTTATTTTAAGGCCTTTAAAACAACGACCGTAGCGAGAAAATCACAATATCACAATATTAAACCAACACATACCATATCAACACAATATATATACAAATACACAGTCGCAAGCGTTTAAAGCACGAAATATGTAGTCCACCTGAAAGGAAAGGAAAACAGGCAGTGCGATAACGCTTTTGACTCAGTTCGCCTTTAGAGTCACCTAACTAGATGGAAGTCCGAGCCCTGCGAAGAGTGGAGCCTTGTGCTCAAAGTACCTGCCACGCCGGTGCCAACGGGCAAAAGGGGAAGCTCTTCGGAGGAAGTCAGGCAGTTCGGGTTAGTGCACAGCAGAAGGAGAACAGGTTCCGCAACTCAAGCGCAGCCTCCACAGCGGGCAGAAGCAGAGCGCGAGTACGGCCAAAAGGGTGCTGTTTTTACACAGCAGGGAAAAGCAATGGGATACTGCAGGAGGGCGACCAGATCCTAGCTAAGCTACTCACCGGTCCCCGAAGCAAGCAGACCCCGGCTTCTCCACGTTAGTTTCAGCAGCTGGCAGGTTCAGAAGAGCAGGGAACGCCTCGTAGTCGTGTAGAGCAAAAAGACGTCCCAATCGACGAAACCAGCACAGTTTGTTGCCGCAGCAGGACAACGGAGCGGCCGTGTGTATTCAAGCCAAATGTACACTCCTCCCTTCAGACTTGGGAACGCCAAGTGTACGAAGCGTGGGAGAGTGACAAGGACTCGAAATACAACACAACCTGGCGGCAGTTACAGAGCAGGACTCCCTTGTAAGCTGGTCAGTCAACTGGATGGCCCAGAGACGCTTCCGAAGGCTTACTTGGCAGGAGATGATGAAGTCACCGGGAATAGCTGTTCCTGCTATTCCAAAGGTCGAAGCACCAGTACAGGGCTTCTGGTTCGATCCAAGGAGGAAAGGGTTTCACAGGACGACAGCAGTGCAAAGGAGGATTCCTTCAGCGGGTCACCAGCGATTCCTCGGTCCAGCCTCTTGGTTGCAGGATACTTGGCTCCTGTATTCCTTTGTTCGTGAGAACTCAGGAGATCGACATGGCAGTGGTGTTTCCAGCTCCCTCTTATCCACGGTTCCCTTCGCGCCAAAACGGAGGGGAGTCAATGGGAGATCCGCTCATCAACACACATACCATACGTGGACCAATCACGGACCACGGTGGTCCCAGGCATTCACACCACCCCAGACTCTCTGGCACCCAGGATGTGTATTGGGACCAGACATCCCAGCCCACACCCTGGAGGCACACAAACGACATGTAGAAGCCCGCGAAAGCAACCACGTTTCGCGGGAAAGTACATGCCCAAATAAGGAAGGCCCCGGGTCGTCTGACCTGGGGAAGGTGAAGGGAGCAAGCCGGTCAGTGGACAAGACAAAGGAGCCTCGCGGCCTGGCCATTTTGGGAGCCAGGCCACCATTTTGGGTTCAGGGCAAAAACGTGCTCAGAACGCCAAAAGGAGCTCAAAATAAACAAAGCGATCGCTGCCACCATTCGAGTCCCTGAATGACTTGCACCGATCAAATACCATCCTAAAAGAGTATCTAGGGTCTGTAGAAGGCTAGAGACCCAAGAGAGCTGTAACTTAGCTTACAGTGCCCTCTTGTGTCGTGTTGCACTAAAGCTGCGACACGATAAAAGAAACTACGGGAAACCACGTTCCCCGGTACTGACTGTCTTAAGGGCATGTCAGTTTCCCCGTAAGAAAGGAGCGAAAGCCCAGAGAAGTGCGGCAGAAGGCTGTACTTCTCTGGCAAAGTCAACAACAAGGTTAAAAACAATAGCAAAAAGTTTAGGGGTTGCCACATGGAAGGAAAATTCCCTACAATTACGAAATCTTTCCTAACACTCGCCCCTCCCAGACTATGGACAGGGGGAACTAATCCACCCCTGGATGAGTCTCTTGTTCAGGTCGGTTAAACATTCTGGACAACCCATCAGCATTGCTATGTTGGACACCTGGTCTATGCTCAATAGTGAAGTCGAAGCCTTGAAGACTTATGGACCACCTAAGCAACTTTGGATTCTCCCCCTTCATGTTCATTAGCCACTTTAACGGCTTATGGTCAGTCTGCACAGTGAAGTGGGTCCCATAGAGGTAGGGCCTCAGCTTCCTTAGCGCCCACACAACAGAGAAACATTCTTTCTCTACCGTGGACCATCTGAGCTCTCTGTCCTTAAGCTGGCGACTAATAAAACCGATAGGGTGTTCCTTACCCTTCTCATCTACTTGTGATAGTACAGCTCCTATCCCAGTGTCAGAGGCATCCGTCTGCACGATAAAAGGTCTTTGATAATCAGGGGCCCTGAGCACAGGGGCCTGGCACAAGGAGTCTTTTAAGCCATTGAAGGCCTTCTCACACTCGTCGGTCCAAGTTACCTTCTTGGGTTTCTTCGGAGTTGTGAGGGCAGTCAGAGGAGCAGCTATGGTACCATAGTCTGCCACAAAATTGCGATAATACCCCGTGAGTCCTAAGAAGGCTCTCACTTGGGTTTGCGTAGTGGGGGTAGGCCAGTCTTGTACTGCTTGTACTTTACTGGGTAGAGGCTGTATCCTCCCTCCACCTACTTCATGTCCAAGGTAAACCACTGAGCCTTGTCCAATCTGGCATTTACTAGCCTTTATGGTCAAGTGGGCTTTCTGAAGAGCCTGGAGCACAATCTTGAGGTGTTTCACATGGTCTTCCCAGGTGGCACTGAAAACTGCTATATCGTCCAGATATGCAAGGCAGAATTCGTCCAACCCATTCAACACATGATTCACAAGCCTCTGGAAAGTGGCAGGTGCATTCTTCAACCCGAACGGCATTACCCGGAATTGGTAAAGGCCGTCTGGAGTAGAAAATGCTGTCTTCTCCTTGGCATGTTCTGCTAAAGCTATTTGCCAATAGCCAGCAGTGAGGTCAAACGTGCTGAGGTACTTGGAGGCACCCAAAGTATCCACCAGCTCATCCGTTCGAGGCAAGGGGTGTGCATCTGTCTTGGTGACAGCATTCAGAGCCCTGTAATCCACGCAGAACCTCAATTCAGAAGTGCCTGCTTTTGGAACCAACACCACTGGGCTGGACCAAGGACTACTAGAGGGTTCAATCACCCCAAGGTCTAACATCTTGTTGACCTCGGTCTTAATATAAGACCGTACTTTATCTGACATCCTGTATCCCCTACTTTTGGTAGGTACACTGTCTCCTGTGTCAATGTTATGTTTGCCCCAAGGTGTCAAACCAGGGGACTGTGAAAACAGGGGGGAAAACTGCCTAAGCAAACTTTTCACCTCAGCCTGCTGATCAGAAGTCAGGTGAGGGGCCACTCGGACACCCTCAACGGAGCTATCTGAATGACCGCTTTGGAACAGGTCGGGGAGAGGTTCTGACTCCTCTTCCTCAACATCTGAAGCCAGTAGCAGTGCTGCGATTTCGACTCTTGGGACGAAAGCCTTCAGCCTATTCACGTGGAACACTTTTGGAGCCTGTCCAGGCCTTCCAAGGTCCACTAAATAGTTCACCTCACCCAGGGGCTCCACCACTGTGTAAGGGCCTGACCATTTGTCCTGTAAAGCGCGAGGCCTTATTGGATTCATGATCAGGACTTGCTGACCAGGTGTAAAGTTGATGAGGGAAGCTTTCTGGTCGTACCAATGTTTCACCAGCGCTTGCCCTGCCTTCAATTTATCGCTAGCCAAGCCCATCAGAAGTACCATCCGTTTTCTGAGCCCTAGCACATAGTCAACTACATTGGTAGTAACAGGGGGAGTGGGCATCTCCCATCCCTCTTTGACGATGGCTAAGGGTCCCCGTACGGGATGACCGAACAGAAGTTCGAAGGGGCTGAAGCCAACACCCTCCTGTGGTACCTCTCGGTAGGCAAATAGTAGGCATGGTAAAAGAAGATCCCATTTTCTTCTCTGGGGCTCCTCCAGAGCCCCAATCATGCTCTTTAACGTTCTGTTGAAACGTTACACCAGACCATTGGTCTGGGGGTGGTATGCAGAAGAGAACTTGTAGGTGACCCCACATTCTTTCCACATAGCCTGCATATACTTCGACATAAAGTTGCTGCCACGATCTGACACAACTTCTTTAGGGAAGCCAACCCTAGTAAATATGCCGAGTAAAGCTTTTGCAACTGACTTGGCAGTTACAGTTTTCAATGGGATGGCCTCAGGATACCTGGTTGCATGGTCGACCAGCACCAGGATAAACCTATTGCCCGAGGATGTTTGCGGGTCAAGGGGACCAACGATGTCGATCCCTACCCTTTCAAATGGTACCCCCACAACTGGGAGCGGTACCAACGGAGCTTGGATTGTCGCGCCAACCTTACCAGACAACTGGCAGGAGGCGCAACTCCTGCAGTGACTTTCTACTTGCACCCCCATCTTGGGCCAGTAGAAGTGCATGGATAACCTTTGCTTGGTCCTCTTCATACCAAGGTGACCAGCAAGGGGAACTTCATGCGCCAACTGCAGGAGGAAGGGTCTAACAGCAAGGGGAACCACCAACCTCCTATGGTCTCCTTCTGTAGACTCTGTGGGCTCACTATACAGGAGTCCACCTTCCCAATAAATCCTATGCTTCCCAGGAGGTTCACCCTCAAGCTGGGAGCAGGCCTGTCTCCTTAGGCCTTCCAGAGATGGGCACTCACGTTGGCCTTTACTGAATTCGTCCCTATCAGGACCTCCTTCAACTAACAAGTCTTTTAGTTCAGGATGATCGTTGGGGTCGAATACTTCAGGCATCGCCACCTCCTCGTCAGGCTCGGGCGATTGACCAACTTCCTCCACCGCAGTGGTAGGCGAGCTCGGGGGAATATTCTCTTTCCCCCGTCTTGACTTGTAGACTCCTTTCGCCTTGGGTTTCCCCTTTGGCTGGGGCGGCGTATTGGGCTTGGCCAATGCTGCCCGTGCTTGAGACCGTGTGTAGGGTCTTTCGGCAGTGTCTCCTACGAGCCCTAAAGCTCTGAGATCATTGCCCAACAAGACCTTTCCCGGGACGTTTCTCTGAATGCTCACTGGAATCCTGACTGCTGTACCATTTAAAGTAAGATTAACAGGGATCACGGGAAACATACGGAGGGGGCCGTCAGCCAACTTAGTGGGCATCAGAGTAGCTCTGGCAACTTCCTCTGAGTCTACCAAGGTAGAATCCACTACAGTTCGACTGCACCCACTATCCCTAAGAGCTGGAGTATCCACTCCATTGATCAGCACACTGTCTTTAAAGTAGTGCTTGGTATTATCTGGAATCCTAGCATACGCCTCTGCGACTTTAGGATCCCAGGAACCCAGGGACACTAAAACTACCTCAGCCTCTATCCCGCTGGGAAATGAGTCTGAGGAGAAGGATGCTCCTGTAATCTCTTCTTCCTCGTAGGAGGAGAAGGCCAGATTAGCGGAGTGGACCCCCAAAGGTCTAACCTTACAACGGGGATCCCCCTTCACATGGTCAGTTGCTCCACAAGAAAAACAAGCCCCAGTGGGTCTGTTTACGTAGGGAGGCTTATTGTAACCAGAGTTCTGTTTTGGAGGCGGACCTCCACTACCCTGTGAGTTCTCTTGTGTCTTACCCTTGTTTTTCTTTTTGTGGCCCTTATGGGAAGAAGATTTAGCAGATTCCCCACCCTCCATATCTTTGGACTTTTTCCCTTCCTCCTGCTTACCAGGATGAGTTTTGTCCTTATGGGACACTCGATGTGACACCCATAAGTCTGCTGCAATGGCCAGCTTCTTAGGATCTATCTCCTTCGAATCGGCCAAATGCTGCTTAAGCTCCGGGGAAGAAGAAGCAAAAATGTGTTCCAGCATGACCAGATTGATCATGCCTTCAAAGGTAGAAACCTTATAACCTTCAACCCAGCCAGTTAAGTTTTTCAAAGATTCAGCGACATAAGATACCCAAGTACCACCTTCCTTTTTCTTATACTCTCGAAAACGCTTTAAATATTGGGCCGGAGTCTTCCCAAACTTTAAAATGAGAGTCTGCTTTAACATTGCGAAATCAGCCCGCTCAGCCTTCGACATTTCCATAATGGCACTACAGCCAGAATGGGGCAGTCTACTGAGCAACCACGCAATCTTATCAGCATTGTCAACTTCCTGGACCTCGCATGCATACTCAAACGCATTCAGCCAGTCCATAATGTCATTCCTCTCTTCATACACACTGAGCAGATCTTTTGGAAACCGTGGATGAGAGGAAGCCCCAGACCCATGTCTAGGACCCTTGGATCCATTTGCAACCTGAAGCTTGGCCAGTTCCAACTGGTGATCCCTGTCTTTCTGTTTTTCTGCCTGTTCGATTTTTAGTTTGGCTATGCTGAATTCAAGCTCCTGCTGCCTAAACCGCAGCTCTTGCTTCTTGAATTCAAGCATAGCCTCCCCATCAGCACTGGCAGAGGAAACATTACATCCTCCCTGTCCTCGTGGTCACGATGGATCAGTGCAGCGGCAGAACCGTCGGTTCTGCCAGTGAGAGCAGCCCCACCACCTTCTGCACTGTCCTCGGAAGTTATAGCGTCAAGCTGCGCTTCTTGCCACGCCACGATTCTCTGGATCATTTCCAATTTTGTGCCTTGAGAGGAAACACCTCTCTCCGCACACATCTTTTTCAGCGTTTCTGATTTGGAAGCATTTAAAGTTAACAACGTATTTGTTTCCATACTGTTTGATAGGACTATGGCCTTTTTAAAGTTATATTACAACAATTCACTACGTGTACTGTTTGGAATAACCTGAAATGCCTTAGTTCGAGCGCAACACTGGATACCTTCAGTCGTATCCCACCGCTGTACACCAATTTGTTAAGACGGATTTCTGAACTCTGTCCTGGTGGCGCAGAAGTTCAGAAGGCCAACCTAATTACTTGGAACAGGGTAACCTCTGGACAAGCCAGACCAATCAAGGTAGCGATCGCGGCGGTCAAGACTAGGTCTCAAGAGGGGTGAGGGTGACTGAAAGCCCGCAATGAGCACACAAAGCAAGAGCGCTTACAAACTACTCCAAACAGTTGTTATATCAAAAATAGATACACATTTATTTTAAGGCCTTTAAAACAACGACCGTAGCGAGATAATCACAATATCACAATATTAAACCAACACATACCATATCAACACAATATATATACAAATACACAGTCGCAAGCGTTTAAAGCACGAAATATGTAGTCCACCTGAAAGGAAAGGAAAACAGGCAGTGCGATAACGCTTTTGACTCAGTTCGCCTTTAGAGGCACCTAACTAGATGGAAGTCCGAGCCCTGCGAAGAGTGGAGCCTTGTGCTCAAAGTACCTGCCACGCCGGTGCCAACGGGCAAAAGGGGAAGCTCTTCGGAGGAAGTCAGGCAGTTCGGGTTAGTGCACAGCAGAAGGAGAACAGGTTCCGCAACTCAAGCGCAGCCTCCACAGCGGGCAGAAGCAGAGCGCGAGTACGGCCAAAAGGGTGCTGTTTTTACACAGCAGGGAAAAGCAATGGGATACTGCAGGAGGGCGACCAGATCCTAGCTAAGCTACTCACCGGTCCCCGAAGCAAGCAGACCCCGGCTTCTCCACGTTAGTTTCAGCAGCTGGCAGGTTCAGAAGAGCAGGGAATGCCTCGTAGTCGTGTAGAGCAAGAAGACGTCCCAATCGACGAAACCAGCACAGTTTGTTGCCGCAGCAGGACAACGGAGCGGCCGTGTGTATTCAAGCCAAATGTACACTCCTCCCTTCAGACTTGGGAACGCCAAGTGTACGAAGCGTGGGAGAGTGACAAGGACTCGAAATACAACACAACCTGGCGGCAGTTACAGAGCAGGACTCCCTTGTAAGCTGGTCAGTCAACTGGATGGCCCAGAGACGCTTCCGAAGGCTTACTTGGCAGGAGATGATGAAGTCGCCGGGAATAGCTGTTCCTGCTATTCCAAAGGTCGAAGCACCAGTACAGGCCTTCTGGTTCGATCCAAGGAGGAAAGGGTTTCACAGGACGACAGCAGTGCAAAGGAGGATTCCTTCAGCGGGTCACCAGCGATTCCTCGGTCCAGCCTCTTGGTTGCAGGATACTTGGCTCCTGTATTCCTTTGTTCGTGAGAACTCAGGAGATCGACATGGCAGTGGTGTTTCCAGCTCCCTCTTATCCACGGTTCCCTTCGCGCCAAAACGGAGGGGAGCCAATGGGAGATCCGCTCATCAACACACATACCATACGTGGACCAATCACGGACCACGGTGGTCCCAGGCATTCACACCACCCCAGACTCTCTGGCACCCAGGATGTGTATTGGGACCAGACATCCCAGCCCACACCCTGGAGGCACACAAACGACATGTAGAAGCCCGCGAAAGCAACCACGTTTCGCGGGAAAGTACATGCCCAAATAAGGAAGGCCCCGGGTCGTCTGACCTGGGGAAGGTGAAGGGAGCAAGCCGGTCAGTGGACAAGACAAAGGAGCCTCGTGGCCTGGCCATTTTGGGAGCCAGGCCACCATTTTGGGTTCAGGGCAAAAACGTGCTCAGAACGCCAAAAGGAGCTCAAAATAAACAAAGCGATCGCTGCCACCATTCGAGTCCCTGAATGACTTGCACCGATCAAATACCATCCTAAAAGAGTATCTAGGGTCTGTAGAAGGCTAGAGACCCAAGAGAGCTGTAACTTAGCTTACAGTGCCCTCTTGTGTCGTGTTGCACTAAAGCTGCGACACGATAAAAGAAACTACGGGAAACCACGTTCCCCGGTACTGACTGTCTTAAGGGCATGTCAGTTTCCCCGTAAGAAAGGAGCGAAAGCCCAGAGAAGTGCGGCAGAAGGCTGTACTTCTCTGGCAAAGTCAACAACAAGGTTAAAAACAATAGCAAAAAGTTTAGGGGTTGCCACATGGAAGGAAAATTCCCTACAATTACGAAATCTTTCCTAACATCAGTAAAGGGAACCAACCAATCAGTAAAGGGAACCAACCCCCTAGCCCCAGAGAATCCTTGGGTGTTCATGGCCTCACCTGACATCTTAAATTTACCTTCCCTTATGCAAGACCGGGTTGCCCCAGTGTCAACAAGGAATGATAATTTTTTGTCACCTATCGTTACCTCTATGCGTGGTTCCTCCGCACTATTAGGTGTTACTGACAGGATGGGACACACCAAGGACGTCTGTGGGCTGTCCTATTGTGGGTATAATGATTGACCACTTCCTGTGTAAGGATTGTGCCCCAGGACCTTCACCGTTCCCAGTTGTGTTTGCTGTAGCTGTGTATTGGGAGAGGTTACCTTATGGTCTTGAATTTGAGTGGGCTGCTGTACTTGCTGCACTTGAGGTTGTTGTGATATCGCTACCTGTTGTTGCGGTAGTGAATATGTCTGTGGCTGTTGTGTTACTAACTGTTGCTGCATATTTCCCGGTTGCAGTGCCTGCTGTTGTTGGTGGCCCTGCTGTTCCCTTGTAGGCCCTTGTTGTCCCTGTTCTCCCCATGCTGGTGTGCCGGGTCTCATTCTACATATGCGTGACATGTGTCCTAATAATCCACAAATCCAAAATACAGGTGGTTCCCTGGTCTGCCATGGGAAACTCCCTGAATTGTCCTGGTATACTGGTTGCCCAGTGGGGTAGAAACTTCTGAATCCTCCACCTTGCTGTTGTGCGTTATAGCCGTATCCCCTCCCCCTCATCATTCCTCCCCTTCCCCTGTTGTAATTATAATATCCAGCTCCTGGTGTTGAGTATCCTCCGCCCATGTTAGTCGTGTATGGTGGGGGTGGTGGCAGCTGTTGTGCTATAATCTGTGGTGATTGTATTTGGAGGGATCTTGTGCAGCCACTACTTGCGTGGGGTTTGGTGCCATTGTTGTAGGTGTAGTTATTAGTGCACCTTCCATCGTGTACTTAGTAAGTTTTTTCTGCACTAATTTAGCCTCTTCCGCCTTCCTATCCTCTTCCTTTTGTTTCATCTTTTCTTGCCATGTCCTACAATGATGTACTATCGTCAGTTGTATTTCCGGCCAAGCCTTTGCTTCCATCCCCACTACTTTCTTCAATTGTTTCTGCACTGCTTCCGGGAGCCCTTGCATTAGTATATGATAAAATATTGCTGGTGTCTTGTCCCATTGCTCTCTAGTTTCCATACGCCACTTCTCCTGAATTTCCTGGATATAATCAACAGGATCTTCGTTCTCACGCATCTTGCGTGATGTAATTGCTCCTATGTCTGATGTGTCTGGGTATTGTACTCTCAGTGCTTGCCATAATGCATGTCTGCAGTTTGCGAATGGCGCCCCGTCGTGTGATGTGTTTGTTATTGTGACCCCGGGGAAGCCTGCTCTCTTCCAGATGTCATCTGCTGCATCCCCGAATATTGATATTAAGAGACCTTTTACATCTCCTACTGCCAATTTCTGTCCTGCGGTGTGTTTTTCCATTTCATATATCCATTTCCCCGCACCTCCACTTAATGATGGGAGCCTGCACTTTATATTTTCCTTGTCTGCATGCTTCCAAGGGACGTATTGTGGTCTAACCCTTCCCCTCCCCAAGAGTGGCATTAGGTTGTGTCCTATCTGACCCCCTGCGTTCCCCAGAGTCGAGTCCGTATACCCCTCCTCTTCTTCCCTGTCGTCTACATCGTCTGTTATGTCCATATTTCCCCTGCTCATAACTGTTTCTCCTCCATCTCTTCCCCTTCTTTTATCATTTCCTTTATTTGATGTGGGCGTGTGTACTCGTTCTTCCTGCCTGCGTCCAGGGAGATCTCTAAGCCTACCAGCGTAGGGTGTGTGTTCCTGAGGGGCGGGTGCTGGTGTAGGTGGGCATGTTGCACGGGATGAGTGTGGGGTAGTGGAGCATGTTGGACGGGATGACGAGGGTGTAGCTGCACGTGTGTGCCTTCCCGCCATTCCTTGCTCTTCCCCTTCACTTCCCCCCAGTTCTTCCTTTCTTCAGCAGGCCCATGGTGATTCCCTGTTAGTCCGGGTGATGTACAATTTATCTAAGCTTTCTCTTTCCCTATTCCTTCCTTCTCTCTCCATTCCTTCTTCTTCCTCGCTACAAAAGTCATCCAGGAGCGACAACCCCCAATCTGTCTTTTTCCCCCTAATCGTTACTGTTTTTAAATCTATTAAATCCGTTCCTCCCGTTTCTTCTTTACCAATTGCTCCCCTTTGCGCTGATGTTGTTGCTACTTCTGTGTCTCTGCGTACATATCTCCTTACTTCACTCTCCCCTCTCCTATCTTCTCGTTCCCCTTCTTTTTTCTCTACTATCTCTCTACCGATTTCCTCTCTTTTCTTTATTAATTCCTCCATTACTTCACTACTCATCTTTTCCAATATCCTTTCCTCTTCTCTCTTCCTTTCCCATCTCTCTCTTTCCCGCTCTAATATGCTTTCTATCATCCTCCCTTCTTCGTATTTCTTGGTCGTTTCTGATAGTATTTTCCTCTTCCATATTTCCATTTCTTTTTCTTTCTCTTCTTCCTCTCTTTTCTTGTCTCGCTGTGCTGCTCGAGATACCCTTTCTGCTGCTGCCTTTACCCTTTCAGCTTCTCTCTTTCGTTCCCTCATTTTTTCCAACTCATTCTTACTTTCTTTCCTTTCCCGTGCTCTCTCTCTTTCCTCCCTCTCAAGCTGCTTAATCAGGGCATTTTGCTCATTCCTTAATTCTGCTAATCGTTCCTCCAAAATCTCTTCTTTTTCTCGTAACAGCTCTTCCTCCTTTCTTTTCCCCCCTTCCCCTTTCATCTCGCTCTTACTCTCATTGTCCTCGTCCATTTTCCTTACTACCTCCTTCTCTTCTCCTGTTAATGAACCTCGCAATTTTAATAATACCTGTGCAGCTACCCACTCATCATGTCCTATTGCTGCAATTTGTTCTTCGCTATTCTTCCCCTCCCCTGCGGACATCTTCGTATAAGTTGACCCTGCCGTACTTGTCTGTTCCCCTCCCGTGTAGCCACCTGTAGCTGTATATGGTGGTGGGCTGTATGCCGGGTTCGAATAGCCCTCAGCCGCCCTTAATTGTTCTCTCACTATTTCTCGTAGTTCCGTTAAAGGATATAACCCCCCTTCCTCTTTTTTCACTACCTTCGCTAGGGGCATATCGTCGCCCTGTTCTTTTTTTATTTCTTTTTCGTTTAGGTTGCTACTCTTTTCTCCTCCCTCTTGTCCTTTCCCCGTGCACTGTGTGCCTTCACTCTCCTTTTCCCCATTCTGTTCTTCCTCCTTAACCTTCTTCTCCTCCTTCATTTCCCCCACAGTGAACATTCCATTTGGTCCTGGTCGGGACCCCTGGAACATTCTCCATAAGTTGAACACCTCCACATGGTGTGTCAACTTCTTCCCCTTGTATGTGTTATGCAGATGGGTCAATAGTGAGTGTTGTACATATGGGTCGAAACTGCCATTGGGCGGCCATGGTGTCGTCATTTTGTTGTCCGTCCCCTGTGTCCATTCTATGCTGTATTTAATCAGTTTCTCCCCATGGGGTGACAGTGTTTTACATATATGCTGTAGCGGGGTAGTGAGGGTGTTCCCCCACCCTCCCGATCCTGTCCCGTATGACATAGTAGCACTGAGTTATTATCCTCCCTCGATATGGTAGCGGTTATCTTGCTAATAATGGACGCTATACAATTTCAGATGTTTTACCTGGCCCCGAAATTTTGGGGACTTGCGATTATCCGCTAAAAGAAAATAGTAAAATATAGCATTTGCATTTATATATTGTTTTCTCCCTTTTCTCCTTTCACCTAACACCGTTACGGCCCCCTACGGCCGAGGCGCACGTAGCCCCCTGCGGCTGCGTGCCCTGTGTGACGTTCTTATACAGCCGTCCCACTTTATTTCACCCCTCCTCCTCTTTCCTCGCTCGTCGTGGCCGGCGTTCTCCGTGCGCGGTCACGTCCCTCTCTTCACCTTGCCCCGATATAATCGTTACCGTTTATCTCCGTCTCCACTCCCTTACCATTATTCTCTTCCCCACCACTCTACAACAATGCCTTATGCTCGAGGTATCCTATGAAAGCCCTACTGGTGACGTCACCGACTTCTTCCAAAACTACCGGTAAGTTCTTTTCATGTTTTAAAAGTTTGAAATAAGTTTGCAATCTATCCCCGTTAACCCCACAGCTGTCCTCTTGTCACGCCTGGAACAAGGTAATCAACAATATAATCAGACTGCTCATGCTGCGTCGCCTCGCGTGTGATACGCCCCTCGACAGGAGGGCTTAACCAGCCAATTATCTTCCGTATTAGGCAACCAGCTAGCTACCGCCTACAGGGAAACGTCATCTATCTATCGAGTTTTCTGCTCGATCAATAGGGATCCTCATCTACTCATTGATCAATAATCACCAATTCGTAGGAAACCGCACACACACACACACCCTTACAGGTGGTCGCGACCTAGGCCAATCAGTGTCTACGAGCGGCCGCACGTGATGTTTTCGTGCTCCGCCCCCTCCCCCCTCTTCGTAACGTAGCGGACTGCTCTCGCACTTGTCCAGCTACCATTCACTTCACCGTCAACACTAATTTATCAACCCTTCGCCGCGCACCTTTGTAACACCTCCCACCTCCCGTATTCTATTCCTCCCCACTCCCTCACATTGCTTGTTGGGTGTGGCATACTCACCAAGTTCTCTTGATGCGGGGCCGCTCGACTGCGTGCACCCCTCCAAGCGGCTCACCATCTCCCCTCGTCTGGACCACGTCTGGACACTCGCCAACCGCGGGCGGGATACTTCTCAACCGGCTCCCGAAGGCCAATATCCGGATTGCGCCTGTAGTCCTCAAAAAGGGGGCAGCGGCAGAGGGGGCCGCGCCACCGGGCCTCCTCGCAACGAGAGCACTCGGAAAAATAAAATAAAAGGCAGATCTTAAACAGATCTCAGCAGTGCCTCCAACTTGTCGGGGGGTTTCTCCCGGGGTCGGCTGGGCCTTCTGCGGACCTCCGGGCTGGGAGGCCCCAACTCCTTCCGCGTATCCCAAAAATGAGTATGAGACACACACACAAGAAGCAAGGTGGTTCTGCTGTTTATTGAATAACGGCAGGGATGGGTCTAGGATCGTACGCGTCCGTCCAGACTCTCGGAATTCGTGGGGCTCGCAGGCCCCCTTTTTGCCTCAGTATGACGCGCTACTTGCGTCACCTGGGAAAGTTAGCAAAAAAACCTATCGCCTCTCTGGATTGGTTCCTCGAGTGGTAGGGTTAGTATAGCATACGTATAGAGAACGCTGTCAGTGGTTAAGGGTCAGTCAGGTGGTATACTTGGGTTGTTCCTTCTATTAGATACTTGAAAATTGTTACATGAAAAGCCCTGATGATTGGCTAAGGTTACTGGCGTCAGTGATGAGTGCCCCATGTTCTGATTGGTCCACTCGCGATCCCCCCAACCTGGGACCATTGTTGTTCCCAGCTCGCGGTGTACCTGTCATTTGCAACAATATGTAACTATGTGTTTGTGCAGACAATGCGTGGATTTGCTCAAATGCCTGAGAGCAGACTATTCCCATCGCTGTAGGTGTCCATTGGGTCATTTCATTGTTGCAGCCTGTGTCTCAAACGTGGAACCCAGGTGACTTCTCCCTCCTGGGTCTGGCACCCTGTCAGGTTCGGCTTGGTCACGTGAGGAGAGACCGTGGTTGAGGCAGAATTCTGCACATTTAATATTGTATTTTCCACTGTGTGTCTGGCTTAGTTTGCAGGTGTGACCTTGGCTTCGGCTTGTGGAATGCGAGTTACAACATTACCCCCTTGACTGTCAGTTCTCGCTAGGCTCATTCTGCAGGGTCAGCAATTGTACTCTTGCTCGTTCAACGTTCGTGGAGGCTCTTGCTTGCGGCCTACTTGGGCCTGATGCAT
Source organism: Ambystoma mexicanum (assembly GCF_040938575.1). NCBI lineage: Eukaryota > Metazoa > Chordata > Amphibia > Caudata > Ambystomatidae > Ambystoma > Ambystoma mexicanum. Next base: position 959,445,008 of record NC_090929.1, on the reverse strand, counting down.
AGGTGGGGATGTTTAATGCACGGCACTTTAAGTTTCGGTATCACATTGCTTCATAGGCAGTATCATGTCTTCGTTCTATTTTCATCACAATGCAAGGGTTAGGAGAAGCGTCAGCAAGCATTTTAGATGAGTGCTTTGTGCGTCTTGCGTTTCTGCATTTTGAATAACCTATGTGAAAAATGATAAAGATGCGCGTCAGTGGGTGTGTCCGTCATCTACGTCATAGCACTGAATATGTTCTTCGTGTGGATTGGTGTGGGGGTGTCCATTGTGCATGGTTGCACGGGTGTTCTGACAGTTGGCTAGGTCGTCATGGCATCTCTAACGATGTGTTTATTTACTGTTGAAAGGTTTAGTCGAGTTCATCCATGCCGCAGGTGTCGGCTTGAGCAGGGCAGGCTGAAGGGTAGGCTGATGGGCACATCCGTATGTTCCTGTACCAGGGTATTTGGTCATCTGGTAGGTAGGCAAATTCATCTTGTGGCGGGTGTCTGGGTCGCGATCCTCTAGGCCAGGGGCGCGAGGAGATTGGGGGGAGTCTTTTGTCCCATTCTCCCACTTCAGTTGCAATCACTAAACCATGTATCAGAAACAATACCCAAATGTTCAAAAAGATGCAAAGTACCTTATATGTAGACTACCACTAACAACTACATGGGCCTCTTTCTGAATGGTATGGTGGGCCCACTATGCATCCGGTAGGTCAAAGAGTTAATGGCCATCGTTGTCCGTTCAGGCACTTTGGCCTAGATGGATCAGCATAGGTTCCCAGCCTTTTCAGGGCACAGGTTCAGTGAACCCATTGTGATCTCTGCTGTACTCAAATGCGTAGTGTAGATCTGCAATGCCAGTCACCATTGCTGGAATGATGGCAACATTGGTAGAACTTTATCTCCTCCATCATTCCTTTTAGCAGATCTTGTTGCCACCTCAAAACCGGTCAAAGCCTGACAAAATGGTCCAAGCTCATGGGATCTGAGTTCATTGAACTTGGAATACTCATGCATCGCGGTTTATGGTCTTTCCAACGAAGCTTTTCTTACGAATTTTTTTTGCATCAAAACCTATCCATCGAAAATATTTGCATCAAATGTATTTTTTTAATTATTTGGGGGTTGGGCTCCCCTACCCACGGGGCTCCCCTACCCATCCCTACCCACCCCCCGTTTTTTACCCTTAAAAACCCATTCCAACGAAAATTAACCCTTTACCCTACACATATATGCATTCGATGCATATATTTTCGATGGATATGGTTCGATGGAAAAGGTTTTGTAGGAAACCTTTGCTATTGAAACACTAGATACCATGCATTTCAGCGTGGAGGGCCATTACACTGTGCTAGGTGTTCGCGTATGTCAGATATCCCTCTCTGCCAAGAAACAAAGAAGAAGAGAATCATCAGGAAAAGCAAACGTGCCTAGAATGTGTCCACATCCTACAGGCTTTGTACATACTTATTGTGAAGCTTTGTGACTCATCAGTAGGCATACACAGTGAATTGAATGCAGTGGGGGAAAGCATTCCATATGAAATCAGTAAACAGCCATTTTTAGTAATTCATTGCTACTCCTTTTGAAGTACAGCCTCTTACGTAATGCATGCATTTATTTAGCGCTGTTCACAATAAGACAATTATAAAGCACCTACATATTGGCGACCTCCAGCAATGTCCCCCATCCTTTCATTGTTAGGCTTCGCAGCAAAAGCAATTCTAATGCAAAGTAGAATATCAATTTGTGACTAGGCAACATAATAATAGGAATTACAATAATGCAACTCCTGATAACATAATATGGTAATTTTCTTACCAACACGTGAGGAAAACAATTCCTTTTCAGAATGTTGATCAATCTGTAATTGTGCACTCTACATTTTTAATGTTTCAAATTCTTGAAAATAGTCAATGTGGCATTGTTGGACACAGTTAATGTGGTAATGCTTTAAAAGTAAAGGCAGAAGAAAAACAGAAATTATGAACCGCAACATATGTTTTAAAAGGAAAACCTTTACTCTTCCAAAATACAATAACAATTTAGCATGTTTTTTCTAATACAATAAACTGAACAAAATTGAAGTGCATCAGGCTTGACAATGTTATATGTGGATGTACACACACATACACACACATCCACACCCACATACGTACAATTATATTATCCTGATTTTAACATTTACAGACTGCATAAATAAATATGCAAATGTCAGTGTTGTATGTTTGGTTTAAAGGTATTAAAACGGACACATGTATCTATGCTATAATGGAAACACATGGATTTGGTATTGCTAATACAATAAACAGGATTATTGTTTTAATTTCACAATACTTGAGTTATTGTAGGATATACAAAACTATTTAAACAATGTGGCAGATCCACAAAAATGTCTTCGAGTGGTCAGAGTTTAGGGTTCAGAGACGTGGCGACCGTCTCAGACTGCATCTGCGTGCGGTATCCTTTTTCTCCTCTTGGGACCCACCAAACTGCAACTACCACAATATTGTGTGTAACAAGCCCCTTTACAAGTGCATACCTATTAATATTAAAACAAACAAGTGTAGAAGGAAATTAACATACTATACTATAATTTTGAGAAAGGTTTTATAAACTTAAACTGTTCAAAAACAACTTGTGCAACATTCATAATTTAAAAAAACAATTATGGATTATTTTTTACTTTTCTAAAATAGTATACAAGTACCCACAAAGTTCTAACATATATTATGGCATGAATTTTCTTCAGACTGTACTGATTTTTGAAGTTTCAATAAGCTTGTATACTAATGTTGTGTCATTTATATTATTATAGGCAGATTATAGACAGCAGTTGCACAGCTCAGTACCACGGGATTCTTAACTGGCTCTTCCTTTATGACATTAAACCCCACCGCCCTTTCTTACAGAGTGAACACAAATAGTCAGCTAAAACAGAAAAAGTGTGCTGTGGACTTCTTTACATTACATTGCAAATAAGTAACGTGGAGGATCTGTCTTTGAGTTGCTCATGGAGTGAGGCTAATCAATTAACAAAGAAGTTAGTAATACCGTCTTACTTGTGACTTACTCTTCTCTTTCCAGGAGGGAGTCAGGAGTAAGTCAGAGTTACTCATTGCAGCTTCTGTGTGAATAGAATAATCTCTCTCCAGGAGTAAGCAAAGAGTAACGAGTTACGACTAGTAATATATGTGCATTTCATCCCCACAGTCTTCTATTGAAAAGAAAATTGTGTAAGCATTTCAGTTTTTAAAAATATTTTTACTCCATCAAGACTTACATTTTTATAATGTAAGACCCCTATATTGACTTGAAATCTTCCTGTTTTTAGCACCTGCTAAAAGCAGGCAGAAAACATAGTAAATGCATTATAGAACCTAAAATTGCAAGAAGCGTTTTCACTTTTTGAGCTATGAAGTGCTAAAAACTTTGCTACAGTGGTTTTGCCTGTTTAAAAACTTTCTCTTGCATGCGATAGTCCAAACAATGTTAATTGCACAAGAGGACTGTTTTGCACCAAAGTGTAAATGTAGGCAGCCAGCTCGACGCAATGTAGACATTTTCTTTTAAAATGAGGCCCACTGTATGTAGTACTCACGTGTCGTTATATATACATACGTGTGAGGGCGTCTATGTGTAACAAGGTTTCTGTGTAAACATGTGACATATATATCATATCATATGCGGGTCAAGTGGCACAGCGAGTAGAGCGCTCGCTTTGACATCCGTGCAGAGCCTGCTGACGCAGATTCGCATCCCGGCAGGACCAAACTCAGCCTTTCGTCCTTCCGAGGTCGATAAATGAGCACCACACACCGCGGGTAATAATAAGCAGCGCTCAGATTCCTGAGGGTCCGTAGCGCTATATAAATGCCAAATTATTATTGTTATCATGAAGTGACCTATATTGTTTTGTTATAATGCATGGTAAGGTTATGGTGACATTTAATATTCACTCTTCTTCAGTGATTTAATATCACTGGCAGCTGTACAATATTTTCAATGGAGGCGATTAAATAAGTCCCTGAATGTAGAAAGGGAGGTTGTTTCTAAGTGCAGGCAACAGGCAAGTCAGTGATCAGCTATTCTAAGTCATGTATTCATAACACAGAGGGAAGACAGCTGTACTTCAGAAAAGCCTCCACCAACTCCCATCTCAGGAATTCCACAACAGCAGCCATCCACTCTAGAACATCAGAACAATGATGTCACAAAACAAACTTCGACATATTCACTTCCAATGAAATTCATCATGAAAGGAATACAACAACCCTCCCTCCTCCCCCACTGCCACCCTTCCACTTCACTCGACTCCTCAAAGGGACTCAGGCAATGCTGATCTTGCTCCTCTTCTCTGCTAACATCATGAGCAACTGAGTCAGGAACTGTCACCAACCTCTAGATTTTCCAAACTCTAGCATCACTCATTATAATGGAGGAACCCTACACTGCTGAGCGGAAGAACATTTTCTCAGTTTCCCTGGATGAAGGGGGTATGTCATTTGACTCCTTCTACTATCATGTGCTGTACCCTTCTGTAACAATAGTATCTCTCCTTACTAGCAACTTGTTTCCTCACCATCCTCGCTCTCACCTCTCGGTAACAAAGGGGTGCATACTTACACATCCAAACAGCCACCAGGGCTTCCATTATGTTCTGGAACCTCTGCCTCTCATGGCCTCGAAGAGTACTAACACTGTTGTAGTATGCAGTGTGGAGCAGTAACTCCAGAACAGCTGCTGCACAGCCAGTTTATACTGTTCTCCTGCACCAAGTGTAGCTCCTATAGTCTCTATAAGAATTTGATTGCATCTAACTCCTGCCCATTGCTTAAGGGATGATACATCAAATTTCTAATGTGCTGCACTGCATCAGCTGTGAGAAAAGTAAAGTACGATTGTCATTAACTACATACCAGGGACACCCTTCCCTCCTGAATACGAGGAAGCTGACTACATTTGTTGTAGAAGCGTATCCACAAAAGCCAACTCTGGCCACTTGCTGCAATAGCTAATGAGTACTATACCATATTATTTATTTATTTTATTTATTGGATAATTTGTAGGGCGCTTATACAAGAAGTGTTTTTCATGGCCCCACAAGACAAAAAAAAGGGGGGTAAAGGGAGAAAGATACAATAACGGTCGTACTAGACATTGTGCCATTCAGATTGTGGAAGTGAATAGCATGAAGTGGGAGGTGGGGTGGCGCCGGTCTGCGCAAATATTAAGTGCTTAAGTGAGAAGGGAAAGGGTGAAGGCGCAAAGTGCAAGTGCTAAGGGTAGATTAGAGGGCACGTGCCAAGGAATGTAGATAGGTGAAGGGAAGGTGGGGTGGACTGGGTGGGGGCCTGGGCCATGTAGTACTTAGAGGAATGCAGGTAGCCAGTCACTGAGGCAGAAAAAGATGTTACCAGGAGAGGGGGACAGTGAGGGAGGAGGAGAAAAGGAGTGTCTTGAGGGGCTCTGGAACTTGAGGAGAACCGGCGCAAGCCTAAGGAGAGTAGTGAGACCATTCCAGAGGGAGGCTCCTATGGCTCCTTTTCTTAGCAAAGCATCTGATTTACAGAGGGTTGTAGCTATCAGACCAAAGCTCTAGCAGTGAGGTATTTAGGGAGATGGATGTTGCAGGGTCCCAGGACCCAGAAAGACTTGTGGATGATGCATACGTTTTTGAATTTGATCCTAGCAGCAACCGGGAGCCAATGGAGCAAAAATAGGGCTGGAGAGATGTGGTCCCTGGGCTTGAGGCCAAGCACAAGCAGAGCTCTGGAGACATTTGGCCTCATTATGTCTGTGGCGGTAAGGCAACACCGGCGCTGGTAGTGTTACCGACACTGTTGCTGCCATGCTGCCACATTACGAGTTCTGCTCGCGGGTGCCGCTTTGCACGCCTGGTCAGACCAGGCGTCCAGAGCGGCACCCGTGAGCAGAATAGGATGGTAGAAACGGTACCATTTTGAACGGTACCGCTGCTACCATCCTCCCCGTTCCCATTGAGCCCTTTGGGGGCTCAAATGGGAATGGAGACGTACCGGCTCCGGGTCCCACGCAAGGGGAATTACCGGGCCCTCCAAGGTCAGACGGCCCGGTAATTCCCCTTTCGTGGGACCCGGTGCCGGACCCGAGTTTGGGGGTAGCCATGCCGGTATAAACGGCATGGCTACCTCCAACCTCGTAAAGAGGCCCATTGAGTTTCTGGAGGAAGGTGAGGAAAGGGATAATACCTCTGAGGAGGTGCAGCTGGTAGGGTCTGAGATGTGAGGAGTAAAGGAGACAGAGGAATCAAAGATGACACCAATGATGTTTGCCTCACAAGAGGGTCAGGGGAGAGGACCCAAAGAGGGCAGCCAGAGGGAGGGGAGGTGGGGGCTGAGCTCCCAATGAAAAGGATCCCAGTCTTAATGGCATTAAGGCAGAGGTCATTGGCAGTAAACCATGACCGAATAGCAGTCACACAGTCAGGAATGAGAGAGGAGGAAGAGGAGGAAGGGATGAAACTTAAAGGAGAGTTGCATGTCATCTGCATAGCACTGCAAGTGAGGCGAGAAGGAGGCGATGAAGTGGGCCAAGGTTGATATTGAAAAGCCACGGCAAGAGGATACAGCCCTGAGGGACACCGCAGTTGGAGAGTGTGATAGGGGAGAGAAAGGGCCCAGTTGAACCTGGGAACGTCAGTTGGAGACAAAGGAGGTCAACCAGCACAGTGCACACCGTGATGCCAAGGGTGTCATGGAGCCGATTTATCACGGTGGCACGATTGACCGTGTGGAAGGCGGAGGAAAGATCCAGTAGGATAAAAATGGAAGGCGAGTTAGAGTCAAGATTAGAGAGCAAGTCATCACAGGTGTTCAGTAGAGCAGTTTCTGTGCCTCTGACAGCTCAATACCAGACTAGTGGTCGTGGAGACAGCTGACAAATTTAGTATGATGGGTCTTTTGGGAGATGGCAAGCCTCTCCTGGAGTTTGTCCAGGAAGGGGGTAATGGAGATATGGTGATAGTTAGCAGGGTTGGAAGGATCAGATTCACCGGTCGAATGATAGAGAAGGAGACAGGCAGTGCAGAAATGTAAAGCAGGCATAGCACCTCTGGTAAGGGGGAAATCAATGGAATCCTCAAACGCCAACGCCAACTTGTTCCAAGTGCCTTCTTGGAGCTCACTTGCCTTAAACAAATCCAGAAAATGGAGTTCTTTCTCACTAGCAGCACGCTCAGAATACTTCTCACCCACCAGTCAGCTTCAGCATTAATGCCAGGCCACCACAAAGGGACCTCTTGGTAGCATATATGCCCATGTGTCCATTCTTGATCAACTCCTTCCTCATTCAGCAGTGGTGGAACAATCCTTTTACCCCTGAACTTCAACCCTCCATCCTGCAATAGTTCCTCCTGAATTTGTTGGAAAGGATGTAACTCACGTTCTACCAATTTCACTAAAGCCCTCCCCCTTGCCACATGGCTATTTATCTTATTAAACCAAGGACCTGCTTGCACTGCTGCATCCCATCTCTTTTTTTAAAACTGACCCCATTCTTGCCCACCACCTTACTTTCCATCTTCAATGGTAAACCCATCTTGTGGCAGAGAGAACCCCTCTCCACCTTCTTTGACAGGTAACCTAGATAAACAATCAGAAATTGAATTGTCCTTCCCTGGAACATGCATCACAGTAAATGAATACTCTTGAAGCTTGTCAACCATCCTGATCAATCTGGAAGATATTTTGTCTGAGGCTGGCTTGGATAGCAAACCCACCAGCAGTTTGTGATCCATTTTGAGAGTGAAATGCACACCACGTAGGAACTTCTCTGCGGCTCAGATGCAAACCAGGGGCTGTCTCTCTATGACAAAGTAGTTGAGCTCAGCAGAAGTACTCTTGAGGCATATGATACATTTCCCTCGATACTTGCCTTAATTGAGCGAGCACTGACCCCAACCCATAGGCACTGGCATCAACCATCAGGACTGAGGGGATCAATGGGTCAAATGGAAGTAAAGCAGAAGCTGATAGAATCGGTTCCCTGAGGGTAGTGAATGAAAGTTATTGTTCAGACCCCCACATAAAGTTCGCCCCTTTTTTAATTACAATTTATTGGGTCAAATGGTGGAGGCAAATGAGGGGATACATACTTAAAGAGGACGATGAATGATGTCAATTGCTCTCAGTCATTGTGGATTGGACACAACTTCTAGCCTGTGATGAATTAATAAATCTTCTTTGGACTAACCCCCCAAGCCGATATGACATTGCCAAAAAATGCACTTACCTTTTAAAAAATATCCACTTTTGCTCCTTTCGAGTCATGACATTATATTTCAGAATCATCAACACTTCCTTTGTTATCCTTTTGTGTATTTAAACTGTGTGAGAATAGAGAAGAATTTAATCTTGAAAGCATTCTGGCAGTCACCACTGCTCTGATGTCTGGGTCCACAACAAGTTGAATATTGGAGCAGGTGGACAAAGAGTTTCCCTTTTCCATTTGTGCATCCCATGCCTTGTTTTGTTCAATGGATTTGTCAATGGACAGAGCTTGCCCCATTGTGGGACTTCCTTTATGGGAGAGCCAAACCGTCTATCAAATTTGTTTATTCTTCATAAGTACCATGAGCTTATCCCTCATAACCTTAAAAACAGTCTACATTTCATAGTGAAAACTTGGCTGATTCCCTCTGTGATGTGGTAGGTTGCTAAAAAACTAGCTGCAGCCAGTGTGATTGGAGGGCTTTCCGGTAACTGGCTGGGTTCCCCACACAACCTCTCAAAACTTTGGGTTCTTTGCTCAAATGACTGGATAGAATTTCATGAATTGGTTGCTGCCCTGGAGATTGGAGGGGTTGCGAGAACATGTTCACATCCCTCCACCAATCTCTCACCATTGGGTGTCTTCTTCCAATGTCAGGAGGCTGCAGCCTCTTTTCACCTACAGCTTCTCTATATGTTTGTTTTGTGTTTGGGGTCACGGTGCTGCAGCATTAATGTATCTCCAATTTGGGACAAGGAAAGCCATGCCAAAGCTACCCAAAAGAAGGAACAATCTCTTCCAGCCAGTTAAGCCGCAGTTCACTCCATGGTACCTGCAAGCTCTTTGCCAGGTGTTGTAAGTGCAAGCAGCACAGGCACGCCAGTGATCAGCAGTGTTAAGTATTTTAAATATAACATCAAGGTATGACTGCTGTACTTTAGAAAAGCCACCAATATCTCCAATCTCAGGAACTCTCCAATAGTAGCCTTCTACTCCGGAACTTCAATACAATGGTTTCACATAGCATGGCTTATAATATTCACTTGCAATGCTAATCATCATGAAGTACAATGCAACAGAGCACTAAAGAATGTGGTTTCCAGGAGTGGTTTCCGTTAAAAAGATTTTTTTTAAATAATGGGTTGAAATGGTTCATTTTACAGCACAATTTCTCTTATAAATTAGTTAAAGCCATACAATTTACAATTGTTCTTTAGGCTAACAAATGGAAATATCCTATATATTCCAAGTCGGCAAATGTCCACAGAAGCATTTTACATTTTTCTGATCCTTATTCCGCAATATATGTGAGCATTGGCATTATAAGCTACCTTCATAAAGCAGCACACACAGTATATGTCAGCGTTGCCCCTTTGTGTTGCCTCTGCAATATCTGACAACATTGCAATTGTAAATCACTTTCATGAAGCTGCATCCACAACATTCCAACATGGAAACTGTAAAACACTTTGATATTGGTGCACCCACAAAATGACAGCATTGTTAGTGGAAATCACTTTCATGAAGCTACACCAACAATACATGCTGGTATTGATACAGTAAATCACTCTCATGGTGTTGCACTTACAATATCATACTATGCCACTCCACTGTCAAGCGTAGGTGCTCTGAAACTACTACATTTGTGATTTGGCTACTGCAAAACACCATTAAAAAAACACAATGTAACATATGTCAACAATGTCATGGTAAATCACATTCATGAAGCTGTTCATGAAGTTGTGCCCACAATATATGGCAGCATTTCTGGGACAAAAATAAATTCCAGCATTTCCAGGGCAAATCACAATCTTAAGCTGCTCCCAAAATATATGCCACCAATAATACTGTAAATCACTTTTATGTCACTGCACCCACAATATACTGCAGCATTGGTACTGTATGTCACATTTATGATGGTGGTACTCCCCCACGCAAAACAAACATGTGCACCAATTACACTTGAAATGACGCAATGGGCCTCATTATGAGTTTGGAGGTAGACATGCCATCATTACCAGCATGGCTACCTCCAAACTCGTTTCCGGGTCCCGAAAAAAGGGAATTACCGGGCCATTCTGACTTTTGCAGGCCTGGTAATTCCCATTTTCGGGACCCGGGCCTGGTACATCCCCATTCCCATTTGAGCCCCCATAGTGCTCAATGGGAATGGGGAGGATGCTAACAACAGACCCGTTAATGACAGGCCCGTTGTTAGCATCCTGATCTGCTCGCGGGTGCCGGTATGCACCTCTGGCCAGACCAGACATGCATACCGCCACCCGCAAGCAAACTCGTAATGTGGCGGCCCGGTATGAACAGTGCCGGTACCTTACCGGCACCGTTCATACCGCGGCCGTCAGGGTCGTAATGAGGCCCAATGACTTAGCAAAGCTTGTAAATACACAAACATTCAGACAGAAGCATACACTTCAAGCACTATACAAAGAGACTCACAATGCATAACATTTAAAATCAGAATGTCTGCAAGACATGTTAAACTTATCTTTACATATGATCTGCTCTTTCAGGCTTGTCAGGGTCTTTCTGGTGGGGTAGCACTGCAGGAGTATCGATTACAATAGGAATCAGAGGTGTGGATGGTGGAGCACAAAAGGCAGAGGCATGTGAGAGGAGGTAGAGAGGAGAGAAAAAGCAATGCAAAAGCAGAAGCAGAAGGAAGATGGGTCTGTGGGTATGTGCAGTACAGAAGAGGACCAAGTGTCTAAATAATTGTGACTAGGGAAACTGTACTCTCATGTTCTGGGCAAGAGTCCAGGTCACAACACTAATGGATCTGATGATAGGACCTCCATCCATGTGGTGTACAGAAGTATTTTACTAATCCTACCTATGTTTTTCAATGTGTGTGTGCAGTAACTTAGACATTTTTCTTGCAATGATAAATAATTACTACACATGTATGAACTATATTACTAATTATGGTGGGCTTAGCAGTGCATTTTGACATGTTGACGCACTGGGCCTCATTACGAGTTTGCCGGCAGCCATGGAGCTATTAGCTCCATGGCTGCTGCCAAACCGTGCTCCTTTACCGGGTTCTCTGAATGGGGAATTACCGGGCCATTCCGAGTTCGGAGGGCCCGGTAATTCCTCCCTCAGGGAACCCGGGCCCTGACCTTCCCCATTCCCATTGAGCCCCCATAGGGCTCAATGGGAATGGGAGAGGGAGCTAACAACGGGCCGATTACGACCGTCCCGTTGTTAGCTCCCTGGTCCCCTCGTGGGACCCGGTAAGGACGCCTGGTTTTACCTGGAGGTCCCACGAGGGGACCTCATAATTTCGCGGAATGGGCTTAACGGGTCCTCATCCATTAGCGGACCCCGTTAACCCGTTCTGCGAAGGTTATAATGAGGCCCACTATCTCTAAAAGCGCTTTGAAGGTCATCCTAATTACTTATGTACACCACAGTAACTTTTTCTAATGGTTAAAAACTATATGCTGCTTATTTGACACAGATACACAGTGACCGGTAGACATAGTAAAAGGACTTCTGTTCATTCTGTTGCACCGCATTATTATTTCTTAGCCTCTTAGCAATGTTGTGTTTTTTTGGAGTTTTGAGTTTTGGTATCCAAAGACTTGCCTACCCTGTTTATTGCTGAAAGTTGTTCACAATTGTAAAGGGAAATGGGTCTTTTTTTCCTAATAAATACAAAAACAATGTTATGCCAAATCATTGTTATTTCAAAGAGATGATTTGGGTTCTTCACATGAAGAAGGGTAATTTGATCCAAAAGGGGTAGAGGCTCAAATGTAATCACATCTGATTTCAATGCATTATATATTCCAACAACCGTTTGGAATTTCTCAAACAAATATGCGGATAACCGTTCACTTTGACCAATGAGGCTTTTAAATGTTTTTTTTATTTTTTTATTTCTTTATTGGTTTTAACAATATAACAAACATAATCGTCATCATTTGTGATATTTAACGCAAATCAACAGGATTACGCATCCCTACCCTCCCCCAACTCAAGACCACTGTCAACATTATTGTCCATACTTATTGGACCGGATTGATGGCTAGGACAGTCCGAACCATCCGAGGTATCGACCATATTGTTAGGATGAAGTAATGGCACTGTTAACACCACCCAGCGATGCAGTTCCCCACTGGAATCCAGCCTCTGTTCGTGGATTGCCGTTTCCCATGCACCGGTCTCTGCCGTTATCCATTTCGTAAGGTCCCCCCACCACTGTGCCTCGATCGGGGCCCTCGGGCTCTTTCATCCCAAGGCTATGCGTCTCTTCGCTGTTATGTATATCAAGTCTTTGAGTTTGTTTAGAGGCTTATTTTTGTGGTTACGTTTGCATCTGCCCAAGATGCAGGCCGCGAGGTTATACACTTCGAGCTCAATGTCTGCGTCCGCCACTCTTTCCTGTACCTGTGTCCAAAACTTGCGTATCTCTGGGCAGCCCCAAAACATATGAGTCATTCCCGCCCTGGGCTCCTTACATTTGGGGCATACTTGGGTCTCAGCTCCCTTGAATTTAGATATGGCCTCAGGTGTTAGGTAGGCCCTGTTGGTGATGTATAATTGGATGAGCTGTAAACGGGCGTTCCTAGAAACTTTCTTGTGGTAGTGGGTTATTTTCTCCCATTCTTCACCCGCGAAGTCCTGGCCTAGTTCGGTTTCCCACTTTTCTTTACTTTTGAGCTCGTTCCCTGTCGTGCCCTGCAGTAGGGCTTCGTAAAATCGTGAAGTTTCATGGCCTCCTTCGGCGGTGTTTAACAATGTTTCTATGACCTCATTTTCCGTCGCTAGGATGGTAGCCACTGGCCATCTTACCTTTATGGCTTGTATCACTGCTCTATGGAGCAAGAATTGACCAGCAGGTAATCCCGTGGTCTCAGTGAGATTGGGGAAAGGTATGATCTCCTGGTCCCGCACTAGGTCTCCTAGGGTAGCCACTCCATAGGGTTCCCACTGGGCACGCGTTTCCAGAGGGCCCACGGCTGGTTGGCCATAATTGCAGCGATGGGGATTTGTGGGGAGTAGGGATCGGCTGACCCAACTGTTCTGCATGCTCTGTTCCAGAGCTTAATTCCGAGTTTGGCTAAGTATGGGAAGAGCTGCGGGGGTCTGTTCTGGATCCAGAGTAGATCCCTTAGGAGCAGGTTGGGCAAAGCTGGTTGGAGGAGCCTGGTGTCTGTGGAGATCTCGTCGGCTATCCATCGCATCACATGCCTTAGTTGGCTTGCAAGGTAGTACAATTCGAAGTTGGGGACTTTAATTCCCCCTCTTTCGTAAGGTCTTTGGAGTATGTCCAGCGCCACCCTGTGTCTGCCTCCCTGCCAGAGAAACCGTCTACAGAGTTTATTAATATTTCTGAAAAAGGAGGGGGGGTGTTGAAGGGGACATTTGTGAAATTGTGTAGTAAGCGGGGAGTGCAACCATTTTGAGGAGACCTGCCCTTCCAGCCATCGAGAGCGGGAGCTTGCCCCAGAAATCCATGGATTTTTCAAGAGTGTCTTTTGCTCTCACCGTGTTGAGGATATGTTCCATGTATGGATCACGGTGTATAGTGATTCCCAGGTATCTAAAGGAAGTCACTTGCCATTTAAGGTCAAGGTGGGGTAGGGATCTAAGGTCTTCCTTACACAGTGCAGCTAGTGGGTAGAGGCAGGACTTATCCTTGTTAATTTGGATTCCTTTGTATTTACTGAATCCGTCCAGGGTCTCTAGAATGTAGGGCAGGAGGTATTCGGGGTTGTGTAGGTACAGTAATGTATCATCCGCATACATGGAGACGAGATGGGTCACTCCGTCGATCACAATGCCCCCATCTCCGTATTCTTGTCTGAGGTATGCGGATGGGGGTTCAGTGGCAATGATGTATAACATTGGGGAGAGTGGGCAGCCCTGACGGGTGCCCCTGTGTAGGGACCATTTGTCTGAGAAGGTCCTGTTCGTGCGCACCCTAGCGGTGGGGTTGGTGTAGACTAGCTGGGTCCATTTCAAGAAGGTGGGTCCGATTCCCATTTTAGTCATAGTGGCATATAGCCATTCCTAACGCACTGAATCGAAGGCCTTGGTGGCGTCTAGTGACGCGACTGCATATTTCTGAGGCCTCTGTTCCGTGCTGTACATGATATGGTGCAACCTGCGCAGGTTCTCTGTTATGGAGCATCCGGGCACATATCCCGTTTGGTCCTGATGGATCAGGTGGGGGATCACCCTTCGCAGTCTATTCGCCAGCAGGGAGGTTAGGATCTTACTACCAACTTTTAACATGGAGAGGGGCCTGTAGGAACCGTAGTGCGTTCCGTCTTTACCGGGTTTCAGGAGGGGGATGATTACAGCTTCCCACATGGAGTCAGGGAGGGCACCACGCTCGTAAGCTTCGTTAAACACCTGCGCCAACAGTGGGGCCAGGGTCTCCTCGTACATCTTATAAAATTCCCCGGGAAGGCCATCAGTGCCAGGGGATTTTCCAGACGGGAGAGATCTAATGATTACCTTAACCTCATCTGGGGTGATGGGCTCGTCTAGGATGTCAGCCATTTGAGAATCAAGCCTGGGAAGGTCGATGTCGTCCAGGACATCTTCAATGCCAGAGTCGGCCATGGGCGGGGGTTCGGAGTATAGTTTGCAGTAAAAGTCGGAGAACACTGAGTTCATTTCTATTTGGGTGTGCACTAAGGAGACGTCTGGTTTGAGTACTTGGCAAATGAGTGTTCTGGGGGTCTCCCTCTTGTATAGCCAAGCCAGGAGTTTACCGGGTTTATCTGCATGGGTTCTCTCAATGTGTTTGGCGTAGCTCAGCCTTCCCAGGGACTCCCAGTGCGTTAGGCAGGTTTGTTTTAGGTCGGTTACTTTCTGTAGGTGTTCTGGGGATGAGTCTAACCTACCTTCCAGGTACTGAGCCTCGCCAAACATTGCTTGTTGCTCTTGGCTTACGAAAAGATAGTCTAGCCTAGTGTGGACCGCGTGTGGTGGGGAGTAAAAGGAGAATTCTCGCAGGTCTGGGTGTTGTTCTCTCCACAAGTCTCGGAGTTGTAGCTGCTGTGACAGCCTGGATAGTATTTTGGCCAGTGGAGAAGGGCGTGTATGCTTATCATCTGACCTGTCTATCAGGGGGCCTAGGGTGCAGTTGTGGTCGCCTCCCCATATCATGGTGTTGTCCCTGTAAGGGCTGAGACGTGAGTATAGGGAATGAAAGAAAGCTGTTGCGTCGTGGTTAGGTGCCTAGGTGCTGATTAGGCATATCTCCCTGCCTTTGATTGTGCTGCACGCTAGTGCCATCCTACCTTTATCATCTACTTTGGAGCTTACTAATCTGAAAGGGATAGAGGGGTCTATCCAAATCAGGATACCTCTGGCATAAGAGGAGTAGGAGGATCCTATCAGAGTTCCGCGCCATGTCTTGGCCAATGTCTTCAATTTGTCCAACGTTAGATGCGTTTCTTGTAGTAGGACTATTCTAGCTTTACTTCTTTTGATGTACGCGAGAATGCGGCATTGCTTCACGAAGCTATTCATGCCTCTGACGTTCCACGTCATGATTTTTATCGAGTCAGCCATGAGAATCAGAGGATCCAGTGTCCGTTTCTGGCTTACCAGGAGGTTCTGCATGTGGCGAGTGGCGTGTGGAGTTCATTCGAGGTCTGGGTGGGTTGCCAGGGGGAGGTTTCATGGTGAGGGATCGATGCGCTCTTTCAATTGTGAAACCCTGGGAGAGTTTCTCTGCACCTATCTACTGTAGTAGGAGGTTTTCAACATAGTTTGTGGGGTCCGATCCCTCAATGCTCTCCGGTAGGCCCAGAAGGCGAATGTTGTTCCGGCGTGCACGCCCTTCTGCCTCCTCGGCCCTGTCTTCCAGGTTTTTCACTTTCTGCAGGAGTGCATCTACATCTTTGAGGAGCACAGTTTTGGCTTCGGTGTTTTCACAGACCTGGGCTTCCAGCTTATCTGTCCTGCTGGCCAAAGAGCGGACGTCCTGGCGTAGGAGGCTCAGGTCAATTTTTTGTTCCACGGCCGTTTGGGATGGTTTGATGGCTTCGAGGATCTGTGTGTTGCTTGGTTCAGTTGTTGCCCCTGAGGGGTCGGGCAGATCTGCAGCGTTTGCCCCGTTCACGGTCTCAGGCGCTGTGGGCCCCACCGCCGTGAAGGTATCAATGGTGGTCTGGTTTTGCTTAGCTCTTTCCCCTTTGGTGGACATATCAACTGGTCTACAGGCGCTTCTCTGTGCCAGGCGCGGGCTTACGGGTGGCTAGGGTGTGGTGAGGCGGAGAGGCCGTAAGTTCCCTGTGCCAGCGCTAGTGGTTGAGCTATTGTGCAGCTCGGTCCGGCTGGAAGCTGTGGTAGAGGGCAGCGGTATGTTATAGGCCGCTCCGGCGGTCCAGATGGATAGCTAGTGTGCAGGGGCCAGACCGTGTCGTCAGGAAGTGATCGCCGGGGCCGCTCCTCGGGGTTTCAGATGTAGTGGCTAGGGCTTGACCCCCAAGTCTCCACTATGTTTTGCTGGGCGCTTCGTGCAGGAGGACACCATGCATATGTAGGGTGGTGGAGGGGGGGCAGCTCGCGTGGGCCAGCGGTAACAGCCGGTATATAGCAGATGGGTTTGTTCCCCCCGCTCACCTCGAAGATCCTACGACACCCAGGCTCACGGATCCAAGTCGCAGTGGGTTGCGCTCGTATCAGGCTCGTAACAGGCTGGGCTCTGCGTCCCGGGTGCTCCTCCTCTCGTTCACGCACTCAGCCGCTCGAGTGATTCGCAGGTCCCCCACCTCGGTCTGGCCGGGCGCTCTTGTACAGCGGGGGTGTCTTCTCCACTCAGGTGGCTTGGGCGTTGCGGCGCGAAAGCAGTCTTAGAGTTCGGGCCGCTGCGCCGAGCAGGGTGAGGGAGCCGCCATTTTGGCTCCGATCCGCTGGATCGTGTCGCACGGTCTATAAGGCAAAGCCGGTCGCTCAGAACCACGGGAGTCGGCCCGCAGGTGCAGGAGGGTATCAGCCCTCAGTGAGGCGGTTTGTGGGCTTCAGGGGCCCGTAAAAAATGTAGTTAATGGCAGCTTATGATGGTCGCATCAGACGGAGCACACGGAGCGAACTTCCTCTTCACATGGCGGTTAGCCACGCCCCCCTTTTAATTGTTAATGGTTTCTTATCTAATTCTTTTATGTTTGAACTTTTACATTGTATATTGGTTTTACTTTTACCTTGGAATACATTAAACTTATTAAAATACATAAACTAAGATCTTGAGTAATCCACATTTTTGAACACATAGTTGTTGGCGTTTGCAGGGAGAGTGACCTAGGTGATTTATCCTAGGCATGTCATGGTCACATGTCACTTATGCCATTCGTTTCCTCTATCTTCAACCCAGTACCATAGATTGTTTTCTCCCTGAGCTCCCGGTGAAGAATTGTACCCATATCAAGTATATTACCACATATCAATAAAGGCTGTTGTGCCCGTACTAGTATAATTTTACCTTTTATAGAAATAATTGCACATGATTTTTTGCCCATGATAAATATTTACTAGATACGTAGGATGTATATTAATAACTATGGTAACCCTAGTGGTACATTTTGAGATGTAGACTATTTCTAAGGACGCTGTGAAGTTCTCCATAATTTCTTATATATGCCATAGTAATTATTTCTAATTATGGGCCATAATTATGTGCATGCTGTTTTATTATACAGATAGACAACTAGTAGATGACTTAATAATACAAAACAAATCCTCTTGGGTCTTTTGGACTGCATTTCTTTCTTTTGCCTCTTAACAATGCAGTGTGGAAACACATTGTTTCCAAATGAAACAATAAAAAATGTAATGCAGCACAAAAGGGGGAAATATATCATTGTATGAGGCATCAGGGGAAATACGCCCTTTAAATCAGCATTTAGTAAAGCTCTCACCAATGTAAACATCTTCACTGGCCATAGCAAAATAAGAGCAAATTAACAAGCCTTCCATCAGGATGTGCTAGACATTACTGACGAAGCAGTTTACTGACACCACAGCACCTCCCTTATATGTTTGCTCATTAGTATGGCAGTAATTGAGCAATCTAAATGGCTAACTATGTGCAGGGACATTTCCACACAAGGTATTTATCAAAATGTTCTTTGTTTTTTGTTAGTATTGCCTTATGATTATTACAAATTGACAGGCAAATATGACTGGGTTTACCGTGAAAAGAATCCGCTAAAAAAGGAGAGTCTAGTTTTTTTATGAAACACAAAATTAGGTGCTGATTGGGGTAGTGAGACATATGGATTGTAACAAATAGTGAAAGTGGGACACTTTAGATGTGACGAGATGAATACAAAAACTGTGGATTTGTTGGAGGACTGGTTGAAGGTTTTTCCTGTTTCATGATGGAGTCTGCACAGTTGTTAGTGCTTGTAATATGCTGGAAATGTAACTGCAAGTGAACAGGATGAGCACTGCACTTTGGGATGCGGGTAGAACAGAGTTGCTAGAGACAACTGAGAGTGAATTTGTGTGTGGGTGGAATATTGCTGTTATATGGATACACACAGTAGGATGGAGGTAGATTTTTAATCAGTGTTATTCATGATAATAGCTTTTAATTTAACTATGGGAGAAGTGAGTGCCATCAGTGCACGGAGGGGTAGTTGTATAATATAACCAACTCACTGCAAGAGTAAAGTGCAGAAAGTTTGATGTTGAGATCAAAAGCCGGAGGCAGATGGAGCTAATATCTGTTGTCTAAGTGTGAAGAAGGTGTGTGCAGGGAATTGGGAATAACCTCTTGATGAACCAGGAATAAATGCTAGGTGGTTACAAGCTGTATTTTGTTATGTAAATTTTGTTATGTAAATGCATTCTACATATCAACGGAGGAACAAGCTGGGGCAAAACAAAAGACAAATCGCAGATTATTTTTAAATGAGTCATTGCTTTTCACTGAGTTTACAGAATCTTGTTTCACAGGGTGAAGGTGGGGCAATAGTGGGTTTAGGTGGGGCGCAACAGGGTAAATCTAAAAGGGCAAATTAGATGGGATCAAGCGTGCATGAATGGGCAGTAGTTGAACTGGGTGGGCAGTGCTGGTCATGGGACCAGCTCACGGCGGATCTGAGATCCGGCACCAGATGTGTAGCCGGATCTCGGGATCTGGCCAGAGTCAGCCGCCCAAGCCCATGAACCACGCTGAAACAGTAAAAAAAAAAAGAAAAGAAAAAATACGTCCACAACGGCTACCTTGCCTTTTACCGCCGGCGTTGGCACCGGTGTGTAATGCACAATGATCGCTATATGTAGAACTGAAAGGAATCAGTTGTGCATGTAGCGAGCATTGTGTATTACACAGAAGTGCCAAATCCGGCGGCAAAAGCCAATGCCGCCTCGCGGGCGCTTTTTTTTCTTTTAAAAAAAAAAAGTATTCCAGCACTGCTGGATGCAACAACAGTTATGAACCAAATAAATGCCCCAATTCACAGAAGCGTTTTATGACAAGACCCCCCCCCCTCCCGTGGGAAATGCTCTGTGAATTAGGCCCAAAGATGAATTTGATTGGATGTCCACTACCAGCCCCGCCCCCACAAGATCACGCCCCTGTGGCACTGACTCCCCCAAACTCCTCCCCCACCCCGGCCCTTGTGGGATCCCCCACCACATTTTTTCTATTTCCACCATTGTGGGTGGGTGTATGTAAACTTTGGGTAGACAGGCTGAATTACAGCCTCTACTTATGAACTCATGGTGAACATAGTATGGCCCATTCCAACTCATAATTACTAGTGCTGATGAGCGGTATACTCTGAGGCAGCAGTCTGACACTGCCAGTAACAACCCTCACCCAAGTTTAGGGCCCGAAAGAAGTGAGGGTCCCTTAACAATGCTTCCATTATCGGAACCGTCGGCCTCCCGTGAATGTGATCTCACCATTAGCATCCACATAGCTCATAGACATGTGCGTTTACATTTCATAAAATAAAAATTAAATGTTAACTTTTGCAAAGCGTCCCGGCGCCACGCTGTATTTCAGAAGTCCATTTTCCTTGTTGATGACCGTGATGTTAACAACAAGGAAACTGCACTTCAGAAAATGCAGCACAGTCGCGGGCAGTGTGGTAATTTTTATTTTTTAATTGACTCAAACTCTTATCACCCACGTGAGATGTATGTGGATGCTAAGAGGTGAAGGGGGAGTGTGGAAGGGACACGATGCGCAGGCCGTGCAGCACTCAGGCTGCGTGCAACCCAGGTGGTTGTGGCTTTCAGAGCTTGCTAATTGGCTAGCACCCCCTTCAGGGTGTTAATATCCTATAAATCATATCATCGGTTGATAGTGGGGCAAACAGCACATGGAGGGGGCGCAGGTTTGAAAAGATTGCCAAGTTAATAAGGCCTACATTTCATCATGGAAGGAAAGTGGGGAAAAAGTGAGGGATTTAGAGGGCAACAATGGAAGGTGACCTGTGAATGGAAGCAATGTTTACTTCAAAGAAGAGAAGAGTCATAACAATAGCAGGGATTAAGAAGGGGGGGGAACCTTCTTGTACACATGCACAATGAACTCTATGTGGGTGAGATATAAACTACTAGTGTGCCACTCTGCCTCCAGAGGGTTATTAGATTGCGTATGAATGTCAGGTTATTTAAATTGAACAGAAACACAAAGAGATCCAAAAGTCACTAAGTTCTCATAGGATCAATCAAGGTTCAAGGCTTTTGTGTGGTGGGTTATGGGCCATATAGCACGGCTTGCACTGATGAGAGGCCCCACACTCAACATCATCAAATCACTTGGAGGAACCACATAGGCATATTATGCAAACAGCAGTACATGAACAGATACTACCTCTATGTGCAGACTCTTTGACAATTGGGCAATACCCCAATACAAGCGGTAATGCGAAGGGGAATTCCTGAAATACAGAAGGTGGTAATTCAGTAAGCACACTTGGAATATTATTACTTTTTTCTATCCAGTGCATCATCATATTAGGGAAGGAAATGGATTTTGTACACTAGTGGTAAATACTGTTATTGCACATTATTTTTAATAAACAAAAGGGTAACTTCTGACCCTTTTATAGATTACAAGCCGAAGGTAGCGAGTAGGAGGGCATAAGATTTTTTTTTTTAAACAATTTTGTATTATTATTAAACAAAGAACACACCAAACATTACAACTTTTTAGGACGTTCATAAACGAAGTCAAAACATCACATTATACAATGCTGTTCTCCGTCCTCCCCCCTCCCACCCCACGGACTCGAGCCATCTCACCAGCGTCTTCTGCATGAATATTTTCGGGAATCTCAGTATTTGTGGACTCATCTTTGTCTACTGCTTCAAGATTGGCTTGGTGGGGATTTGCCATTGAGGTCACCAGTTGCCTCCAGGCTATCAGAGGGCCCACTTCCTCCTCTCCTCTCCTGGTAACAGCTTCGAACCACACCACGGTTTCTGCTTCGGCCCATCTCTGGAGGTCCGCCCACCACAACTCCACTCTGGGCCTATGGGCTGCTTTCCAGCACATTGCAATTCTACGCTTAGCCAAGATGTAGGCCAAGTCCTTCATCTTACTGACATGCTTTGAATTACGTGGCCGGGGGAAAATCCCAAGCATACATGCCCAGGCTGACCCTATGTCAAGCCCCACCCCACCCACCAGCCATTTTCATCTTTATTTCTTCCCAGAATCTGTGCACCTCAGGCCAGGCCCAGAGCATGTGCAGCAACCCTGCCTCCTCCTCCTCGCACCTGGGGCATTTCTGTATAGCCACACCCTCAAACCTGGCTATCCTTCTGGGAGTTAGATAAGCTCTATGGGTGACGTACAGCTGGATCCGCTGGAGCCTCGCATTCTGGGACACCTTTTTATGGTACCTTTGGGCTCTGTCCCACTGTGCCTCTGTCATGGGTTCTCCTATCTCCTCCTCCCAGTCATGCCTCAGTTGAAGCAGCTCCTTCTCTGCCTTGGCTCTCAGGAGCTCTTATATCCTGGATATCTCATGCCACCCTGTGAAACATCATACATCGTTTCCAGGGTGGCATCAAGTTCTTCTGTTAGCACCGTCTCTGGCCACCTCTCCCTCACCCGTTTCATGAGCCTGGCATAAGTGATGTATTGGCCTCTATGCACCCCTGTCTCCTCATGCAGCCTTTGGAAACCCAATGCTTCCCCATCCTGCCGAAGGTGGATAGGCCCACCGGTTCCCAGTATCTACGGACCACTTCGAACAATTGGGAGTCGTCCCTGCATAGCACTGCCAGTGGGGCCTGATGTGAAAGCGGATCTGAGTCACCCATCGTTCGCCATGTCCTGCGCCAGACTTCCCAACCCAATTTCAATAGTCTCCCCCTCCTCGTCATTTTAGTTTTATGCAGCCACACTATCTCTCTCAAGAAGTATGGAGCTGATTCGCCTTGCAAAAGCCTAGCTTCTGCCGAGTCTTCTGCAGACAACCACCTAGCCACGTACAACTGTCCCGCCAAGTAGTACAGTTCAAAATTCGGCAGGTTTATGCCCCCCTTATCACATGTGTTCTGTAGCTTCCACAAGGCCACCCTGTTTCTAGAATTGCCCCATATGAAGTCCCTGCACATGCCATGTATCCTCACAAAAAAGCGACTGGGGATCAGGTATGAGATATTCACAAAGAAATGCAAGAGTCTGGGCAAAACCACCATTTTGAGCAGAGCTGCTCTCCCCATCATGGCTAGGGGTAATCTAGACCAGAACGCCATGCTATTCTTGATTCCCTCAATCGCTTTCTCTGTATTTTGTTTGTGCTCTGTCTCTATCCTGTGGTAAATATTTATGCCCAGATACCTAAATGTCCCGGTCTGTCAGGGTATCTGTAAGATGGGCAGCCTCTCCAATGGGGTGCTCTTGTATCTTCCCAAGGGGAACAGACTAGACTTCCGGGGGTTCACCGATATGCCTGAGAGGGTGGCATAACGATCCATCACCTCCAGCACATATTGCAGGTTCTCCTCCGGGTAGCACAAATAGAGAAGCATATCGTCCGCGTACAGCGAGATCAGGTGTGTGCCCCCTGTAGTACGGATCCCCACCTCCCCGTATTGTTGCCGCAGGCATATTGCCAGCGGCTCTAATGCCAGGATGTATAACATGGGTAACCAGGGACATCCCTGTCTGGTTCCTCTACTGAGTTGCCATTTATCTGATATTGTGGTTCCTGTTTTAACTCTTGCAATTGGGGAGCTATATAAAATCTGAACCCATCTGATGTATCCTGGTCCCATTCCATATCCTTTCAGGGTCGCTTTCAACCACGGCCATCGCACTGAATCAAAAGCTTTAACCGCATCCAGTGACACGATGGCCAGCTCGCCCGGGTCTTCCTCGGTTTGGTCAATGATATGGTGCAGCCTCTTGTGGTTGTCTGTGATATTTCGACCGGGGACGTAGCCCGTTTGGTCTGGGTGTATCAACTTGCCTATTACCTTCTTTAACCTGTTGGCTAGCACTGCCGTAAGTATTTTGCTATCCTGATTTAGCATAGACAAGGGCCTATAGGATCCGCATTCCACGTCCGGCTTGCACGGTTTTAGGAGCGGGATGATCACTGCCTCTCGGAGGGACGCCGGCAGTTCCCCCCGCTCGTAAACTTCATTGAACATGGCCAGCAACGGCTGGAGTAGCTCCTGTCTGTACGTTTTATAAAATTTGCTGGGTAACCCATCCGACCCGGGCGCTTTACATGTGGGCAGGTGTTGAATCACCGCCTCCAGTTCGTCCGAGGTGATGGGGGGTCGAGATCTGTGCGTTCTGATTCATCTAAGGTAGGCAACCCTATATCCTCAATTATTTCCAATATTTCTTGACTCACATCCTCTCCTGTGTCCTCATATAATCGTCTGTAATACTTGAGGAACTCTTCGTTTACCCCTTCCTGGGTGATACAGATTTGACCTTCCTCGTTCCTGACCTCTCTAATCACCGAGTGGGGTTTTTTATTTTTATATAACTAGGCCAACAATCTACCAGGCTTATCCCCCCCTGCATGTAGCCTCTCCGTATATTTTTTATAGTTTAATTTGCATAATCTATCCCAGAGTTCGCCACAGGCTAACTGTAAATCCCTTATCTTGACACTGTTCTCTCGGGTGGGTTCCTCGCTCTGTGTAAGGCCCTCCAACTCTTTTTCTGTCTCCTGCAGTTCCCGTTCAATACCCCCTTGGAGCCCTTTGGATTTTGATATAGCTACTCCACGCACCACCACCTTAGATGCCTCCCATACTGTTCCCATAGAGCGTACACTGCCCGTGTTGATCTCAAAGTATTCCTCGATGGCCTCCCTCAGATCTTCTCAGTATCCCGCATCCTGTAGAGCCTCAGTTCTAAGCCTCCATGTCGGGATACGCACTCGGGGTGGTTGATGTCGCCACTCTACAACCAAAGGCGAATGGTCAGATAATACCCAGGCCTTGCATTCCGCCCCCACCATTACCCCCGCTATCCCAGCATCAGCAAACACATAATCGAGCCTCGTATGCAGGTCATGTGGCGCTGCATAGTGCAATTATTGCCTATCCATTGGGTGCAGCTTCCACCATACGTCCTCAAGACCTAGGTCTATCAACAGTGTCCGCAATGCTTTAGCTAGTGGCGCCGGCTTCCCTGATTTGTCGTCTGACCTATCTATCCTGGGGTTCAGGGTGCAATTGAAATCCCCTCCCCACACCATCGCGCCGCTTGCCAGGGAGCTAATTTTGACATATAGGGACCTGAAATATGCCGCTGTATCGTGATTAGGGGCATACAGATTTATGATATTCACCTGCCTGTTCTCCAGGAATCCCGCCACCACCATTCTGCCTTCTGGGTCTATAGACGAATTGAGCAACTGAAATGGCACGTGCGGAGCCACCCATGTAAGTACCCCTCTTAAATATGCTGACTATGTGGTACCTATGACATTACCTTTCCATTTTCTACTGACCACCTCCAGCTTCTCCCTGGTGAGGTGGGTCTCCTGTAACAAGGCTATGTCAATACGCATCCTCTTTAGATACATCATCACTTGTTGCATTTTAAATAACTATTGAGGCCCCGCACATTCCAGGTCGCCACTCTGAGATTACCCGATGCCATCTACTCTATGTACTCCCCATCCGCTCTCATTTCCTATGTCTCCCCTGATGGCCCACAGTCCAGCTCTTATCCCTCCCAACCCCAACACCTCCCCCCCTGCCCTCTCGCCAACTCTACCCCACTGCACACAACACTTCCCCTCCCTCCACCCTTCCTTGCCCCAACAAATGCCCAGCTCCATCCCTGGATCTCAGGCCCACCCGCGTCTGGTCTTGTCTCGTGACCGAGGACTAGGACCACGCGTAGCATCACCGATCTAACAGTGACCTAACTAAGTGTATAACTATGGGGTTCAGGGATAGTCTCCCCGGAGCTCCCACTCATCTGATTGGAATAATTTCATCCGACGGATCCTATTAGCACATATATGCTGTAACGCATTCCCCACAAGCTTTATTGAACACTATATTCAATTCCCAGTGTCTTAATCTAAGTAGCATTATAGCATCTAATGGATCTTGCCAGCCCATATTTGTTGTACCACCTTCCTCGCCATCTTTATGTGATACTGAATTGTCGACCCAATGTCTTGTCTTATGTCACCGGGGATGACCCAGCTGCATGCTACTTATCTTCTACGGCTCCCATCTGGATATCCGGTTCCTGGGGGCGACCCTGCATGTCCAGCCAATCCATAGCATCTTCCGGCGTCTCAAAAAACAGAGTTTTGTTCTTGTAGAGCACTTTCAGTTTGGCCGGGTAGAGCAACATGTATCGGTGGCTGGCCTCTCTCAACCTCCTTTTCACCGCCCCGAAGTTCATCCTGCTGCGCTGTACGTGCAGAGTGTAGTCCGGGTACGCCGTGATTTTCGCCGGCCCCCTTTCGATCGTTCCTCCCTTCCGTAAGAATTCAAGTATCTTCTCCCGATCCCGATAGTTCAAGATCTTTGCGATCAGCGGCCAAGGGGGAGCTCCTGGGGGAGGTCTCCTTGTCAAGGCTCTGTGCGCCCTCTCAACTGCAAACCCCTGGGATAGTGCACTGCCAGTTATTTCCTGCAAGAGCATGGATTCTACATATTCTGTTGGGTTGGACCCCTCCACTCCTTCTGGCAGGCCAACAATGCAAACGTTATTGCATCTGGCACGCCCTTCTGACTCCTCTGCCCTGTTCTCCAGGTTGCCCACATGCTGCACAAGGGGATGGAGCTCCGATCCGTGAGCGGCGCATGCTGCCGTGTTTGGGGCCATCTCCTTTTCCAGGTTTCCAGTGCGCTCCGCAAGAGTCCGCACATCCTGTCTCAGCAGATTAACTTCCTCTTGGACCGCTCCGATCTTGAGATCCAGACCCACATTCAGATCATTCATTGCCAGGCCCAACTTGGTCTCCCAAGCAACTTTCAAGTCTGCAATCACTGCCAGCACTTCCTGGATCGTGCCCGGTGTCTCCGCCCCTGCAGCAGTGGTGTCATTGCTTTTGCCTCCCTCTGCACCTATAGGCGTCTTGGCATATGCCTCCAGCGTGGGCTGTTTGCTTTTGGGTCTGGCCGTTTTGTTGGACATCGTGCAGTGCTGTTTAGGTGTGGGTCGGCAGCGCCACCTCTCGCGTAAAAGTCCGTGCAGCGCCGGGTCACTCTCGGCGTATCCGGGGCTTTGTTGACTGTGTACAGGTGTGTCCATATCGCTCTTCTCACACCTGGAATGGATTGGGTCCTACAACGTATCGGCGCCCACGCTGTGTCGCTACCCCGGCTTCCACTCTGTTCCTTCAATCTCAGTTTGGGCCGCTTAATTCCCCAGTGCTCCAGCCTGGGTGCGGCTCCACTTCGCCATGGGCCGGGGTGCGCTGTCTGTGCCCCTTGCTGGCTTCTCCGTCCACAACCACCAGCTTGCGCTCCTTGGCATCCCCCAGGGGCTCATATATGCCTTCTTAGGTTCCGTGCCGTCTGGCTGCCACCCACAGCCTGTCTATCCAACAAGCTGCTCCGCGTCATATGCCCAAAGCTATACGGGCACTGCTATCTCGTGCATGAGAGGCAGCCTCCGTCACTTAGCATTGCTGCGTGACTCGCACTCCGATGTTCCGTCTGGTCAGTCCGACCTCACCCTTCTCTCTGGCCAGGGCCCTTTTATATATAGTCACAGACTGGGTCTCCACCCTTTGTCTAACGTGTCCTGTCTCGGGCTACTTCGAGGCTGCGGGAACGTCCCAACCGCAGTCCTGAAGTCAGTGCATACGCGGGCTGTGTACCATGGGACGCTGATTCAATCAGGAGACACGAAATCAGTCTCGGCGCCCGCGGCCAACGCCATACCCTGTTTCGGGCACCCCCGTTGTGGAGAGCCGCAGAGCATTGCGGCCGGGCACTCGGGCGATCAGCGCCCTTTGTCTTTCCTTGGCTACTGGGCTACAGCCATCTTGTTCGTGGATACTGACAGGCTGCAGGATCTTCCACGGCCTCACCTTCAAAGTTAATCAATGGGCAGATGTCACTATATGGCTTTGCATGCCCAGGAGTTTCCAGACGGGCACTGCACGGGACACCGTTGAACGTTGCAGGCACTTTCCGTTCTAGAGAAAAAGCCTGTTCGTCTCCGGCAGACTGCTCCTCACTCGAAGCTGCTCAAACCCCGCTCTCGTGTACACGGGAGGCGGACTCTGATACTTTGTATCACAGCCGGTGTGAAGCTCACGCTTCAGCTTGCAACCCAAGCTGTCCATCCCCTTTCTCTGGAGTCTGGGCTACTATGTTACTTTTTGCCGGCTGGGTTGCAAGTTATTCCAGTGCTGCGGGGACATCCTCACCGCAGTCCCAGGGCCAGTGCTTGCACGGACTGTTCGTCGCAGCACGTCGACTCCAGTCCCGGTGCCCACGGCCGAAGTCGTACACTTTTCCGGCACCACAACTCCGCTGTGACAACTGCAGAGGGTGCCGCGGCCAGGCGCTCGGATGGTCTGCGCCCTTTGTTCTTCTTGGCTAACTGGCGGCGGCCATCTTTTCCATAATCACCGGCGGACAACAGGATCTTCTGCGGCCTCAAACTCCTTAGTTATTCCATGATTGGACGCCACCATGCAGCTCCGTGTGCCTGAACGCTTCCTATACGAGGACCTTGCATTTTGGGACGGTCGCAGCAGTTTCTCACACGATTTTCTTCAGGATGTTTCAAGGATCAGGAGGAGCTCCAGTGAAAACACGTCCCTCTACATGGCTGTTTAGCCACGCCCCCCTAGGAGGGTATAAGATATGCTCACTTTTTCACCACTTTGAAAGTCCCCATGAAAACATTATTGTCCCTGCATTGTACCATAGCAACTGTTTGGAACAAAAAGTTAAATAATTTCAGGCGAAGATTCAAAACATTTTCCACCTTGTAATATAGCAGTATAAATGCCAGGTTATATTCTGGTGGAATACTATAGTGGTATATACTGGTATACCTGCAGAATGGTGGGTGCTAAACCAGGTGGCAGTTTGAAAATACCAACTGTTTTAGTGTTGTTTTTTTTGTAATCCTTCAAAGAGATAGCCATACCAGTGAGGAAGAAGTACTACTTGTCAAAGCCATGTTGTTTAAGAATTCTAAATAATGTGTCATCAGTAGTCCATTTCCTTTGATATACAATGGGTAATATTAAAGTAAACAGATGTCGTTACCATACACAAACATACATAAAAATTACTGAAGTGGTATCTGCGTGCACAATGAAGCTAAATAATCCAGTGCACTTTTGCTGTTGCATCCTTCAAGACTGTAGAATCCAAGTCTCAGGCATACTATCTTTCATTTAGAAAAGCAAACATCTCTGTCACTGTGTTAGTCCAATTTTACAAAGAATCCCATTTTCACAGCAGACAGCTATGCTCATTGGTCTCTCCTTTATCTGTCATAGGGTAGGGAAATTGGTCTATATCGGGTAAAGTCAACTTCAGGAATCCACTTGGACAAGGCCCATGGAAATCCCCTCCTTCTCTCAAGGTTTTATCCCACTCCAGCACTCTTTCATTTGGAGAAAGCTTCCCTGTCTGCCGACCTTCAGTATCCCAGAGTTCTTTCCAATGTCTTTGAGTTTTTATGCACTACAATTTCCCACAGTGTAATTTGCCATTGTGATCTTAGATCTTAGATGCAATGCATCTTCCCATTGGTTTGCTTAACAGGTTGACACTCCCATAGAATGACCCTCCAATTTTAAGGTTCATCATATTTTACACAAGTGACAGGGGGTTGTCCTGTACAATTTCAACCCCAAATCATATTCTTTCCCATAATCTCCAACAGCAATTTTTCAAATTATTGAATTATAGATTTTCAGATTCCTTCTATCCTACAGAATGTAGATATATGCAACATGTCTATTATGTATAATTATTAACAATGTTATTATTATTTATATCATTTATTGATAAATATTATTATGTCATGTTTAGTTTAATTTTATGGGACTCTCTCCTGATTTCAGAACTGTTTTCCTTTTCCTTAAAGAGCTAAGGATTGCAAAGTTAGGACCAAACTCTGATTTGCATTATTCTGTGCTCTACAAAATACACACTTTGCTTTTTCTCCTATTATTCATGTTCATGGGAGTTTCATTTCAAGTTACTGATCCATTTGAGCAGCTTACTGAACTACAATCATGAACAGATGCACTTACTGGCCACCTCCAGCTAATGGGTAAAAGTCTAATTGAAGTAGGTTCCTCTGATCTATTGGGCCTCATAAGGTATAACGTATATCCTCATATAGGTGGGACCTGGCGGGCAGAAAGGTACCTGCGAGCACAGCATGTCGGATGCACCGACACCGTTATATACAGTGCCAGTGCAACTGACCGCCCCATTCCCATTCAGCCCTATGTGGCCGAATGGGAATGGGGAGCATCTTTTTTCTGGCGCCCGCAAATGGGCAATCATGGGGTCTGGCAGGCCCGTAATGACCCGGTAATTGCCCATTCACGGGCACTGGAAATTTTTGGAAGTTTGGCAGCAGCCTGTCGGTTTTACCGGCAAGGCTACCGCCTAACTTCTAATGAGGCCCTGTGTGTCTGAAAGCAGGCCTGTCCACCATTTGACCATTTCACAGTCATAAATGGCTAAAGAGACCATGAAATGAATTATCTCAGGCATTTTTGTTTAAGATTAGCACATACTTGTGGGTGTAGCCACTTATCACAAGCCTTAATCTGCCAAAAGGCAACCTCATGATTCTCTGAATATCTCCAGTTCTTGTTTTCAAATAAAATATGAACTTTAGTTACCTTGTCCAGGGACCTACTAGAAAACAAGCATAGGTACATCCAAATTTAGGACCATGCTATTTGCAATGTAGATAATCCAATGTATATCATTCCTTTATGATTTCTAACGTTCCATTTTGCAATTATTAATGTTCTAGTATATTCAAAGTGTTTTGGCCTTCATTCATTGTTGTATCACAGTAATGTATCTCCCATGTTCCCATGGAAGAACAAAATGCACTTGATGACTTTTTGCTGTTTAGAAAAATAAATATCATTCACATTCCACATCATGTTACATATTCTGAATAAGATACACATTACAGAATGTAAAACAGTCTATTGTGAAATTGTTGTTTCAATTAAAACCATATGGTAGAATTTTGCAGGTGATGTGCAAAACAGTACACCAGTCCATTCTTGCTTATTTCCTTGTGTTTTAGCAAGGGCAAATTCAATATTTATTCTTCAAGATAAAGGGTTCTCAGTACAATTCATGCCATTTACAGAGATAGGTATCTTGTCTCTAGAACGTGTCAATCTGCATTTCACAGGTTTGGAGTTTAAGTAAAATATATTGTGAATACAGTAAGTGCCTTATGTCTTAGTAGTGCTGGCCTGGTTTTAATTGAATGTATCCCTACACCTATCGTTGTGTGAGAACCTGGGCATTTAATCACATGGAAATGGAGTGAGAGACTGAGCTTTTCATGCTGATATCTGAAAAATGATAGCAACATTTGTACAGTGGTTTAGTTTGTATTGGTGGCTTGTACATGGGCACATATTCAGTGATTAGATGCTTCAATGTGTGGGGTATATTTATAGGGCAACACTTAATGCAGGGAGTTCACAACCCTGAATCAAAAGTGCCACACAATATGCCTGTTTCAATAAATCATTCTAGCCTTGTCGATGAACCATTTCATACCACATAAATACCTCACTCTTGTTCCACAGATTAGCCAAGAATCAGGCTGGTGTTTAGAAAGAATATATATTTATTAATGAATAGGAAACATTTATATTTTCACAAATCACAAGCCACACCTCACTCTGTGGCCCAAATGGTTTCCTAAAAATTTAGTTTCTCCACACATTGAAAACAACAGTTGTTTTAGGATAATACGTATCACATACTATTTAACCCCACAACATGTACAGTTTTCCTGCTTTGGTTATTTCCACCCTGGTGACATAGAAACACACGTCTATAGAATACTTCAGAAACCTGGGTCACTCACCAAATACTCAATGTATAGAATTGTGCAGCCTCCTGGACATGACAATAAAATTTAACTTCACAAGATACTTTGCTTGGGGTTTACTTTATAACATGTAGCACCTAGAAACCTGACTGAATCATTTGAGTGGTAATACAATTTACCCGAAGTTTAATGTAAATAACATGCAACACTTTTCTATTGACAAAAGCGATTTCACCCATGCATTGCTCTTTAGTTTTTTTTTTATCTCCCTGCACACTTGCCAATGCTAGCAATGTAATGGCACAACAGACTTTTAAAAATGAAACACTTTTTTTTATATATATGGAACCCTTCCTCCTCCACTACCATGCAATGAAGACTCACTCTTCTACTAGAAGTCACTTTCTCACTCTGTAGAGAGTATGTTTTCGATAAGGGACTCCGCTCTATTTAATTTGGAAAGACACTTTTCTGCCTCAGCACACAACCAAATATTCAGTTTATTATGGAAACCCTCTGCTTTAAGGCAAGGTCTGGGGAATGGGGATCAGTTGGGACTTTTGTTTTTATGCACCCCTCCCTTTAAGGAATGTTGTGGTTGGCAAAAAGAAATAGAAGTACACAATAAAGACTATATATGTATCCACACTGGAAGCAATGTTGTTAATTTCAAATTTCAACAAAATTACCCTGTGCCAGTTGGCTAGAGGGAAATTAATTAAATTATTCCTTGGAAACAAAATGCTAGGATCCACTTCCATGCCCTCCCCACTAAATAAGGGTAAGGTATTTTCTCAAACAGATCCCCACAAGACTTGGTTTGGGTGGAAAAGTTACTTACATTGAATATCTCTGGGGTTTGTGATCAGGAAAATACACCATCTCAGGGCTCTTGAATCATCTCATGGGCCACATAGGGACTTATTTAGATGCCCTCTCCGAGTTCCCTCCAGATGTTAATCTTTCTCCTGGTCTAATCCTCCTCCCAGGCAATCTTGGTTCTCCAACAATCTTTCCAGCAGTTCCTACTCAGAAGATTTCAGACAACTCCCACTTTTTTCCATTGTGCATCTCCCTATAGATCTTTAACCTCTCCCTGCATTTTCTAAATTAGGATGGCCCTCATTACGACCCTGGCGGAAATCGTAAAACGATGGCGGAAATGCAATACCGCCATCGAATAGCGCTCGGTGCGACTATGACCCGTCACCGCAAAGTACGAAGCCATTAGCGACACCGTAGTGAACGCCAACGCTAACTGCACCAAGTACGCGCGCGCGCGCCATGCCAAACCGTAAATACCACCATGGCGCAAGGGTACGCGAATTCCGACCCTAGCGGACATGTACCTAACGCCATCAAGCATGGCGGAAAGCACCATTCCGCCATGGTGAGAAGTACGGCATCGCGAATCAACCGTAAACGGCCCCACTGAGTGCCTGTACACCGCTCCCTGCCCACAAAGTACAACTCCCCGTAGGTGCAATGAAGTCACAATGCAACCAGTGAAATGTACAAGTCACCCATGCATGCCAACGAACAAAAGAATCACAAGAGGGGCCAATGGGAGCTGCAGGGCACAGATGGCACGAATACAGAAGCCATTCCAATGGACATGACCACAGTCCCCCCCCCAGAAACGCACGCAAACACAGGCACCTGTGACCAGCAATATTCCGAAAATCACAACATTCCACCAGTCCACCTGGCTGACCGGCATCTGTTACACAAAACCCAATCCCCCGCCCCTGAGCATGACAACATTCAAACAGTCATATTGGCAGGCCCCATCCCTGACCTCACTGGGCTCCGTAGGCAAACGCGCCCAGCACAGTACCACGCGACTATACTCCGAAGCTGGAACCCAATGCAGATCTCCTCACAATACATCGCTCCCCAAATAGGAATATGCCACATCACTCGCAAAGAAGAACGCTACACGGCCCATATCAGAATAGAAATTTAATGCACAACTAAATCACCAAGCCCATACAGCCATTAGTCCATGAACTCCAAAACACATATCACCATTGTGGGCTGCATCCGCAAGGAATGACCAGCTACTACTTGTGTGACGCCCTGTTCCATCATGGTACACAGAGCCACATTCACGTACGAAAAGGCAACATGGAAGCGCACAGAACCGCAGGCCCGTCCCAATGGGGAGGCACTAGTCCAGCTGAAAGGCCGAAATGTTGCTCCGAGCCACTAGTACTGCGTAAGGGCATGTGGCCCATTGGCGATCGTCCCATAAGATCGTAATGCTGCTCCACTGATTAACACGAAGCAGCAGGTGTCGGGAGTAAACGCCATCTGCAGGAGTGGCATACAGATGGCAGTGGCAAAAGGGGAGGAGATACCTGTCAACCAAAAGAAAAGAAAAAGAACAGAATGGCCATCAGAACTACATTCGAACAACTCACTTCAATGATCACACTAAATCCACAGTCATATGCATGCTAGCCCACTCGAAAGGATCATCACCACCCCAAAACCACTTGCGACTCATAACTATCTATATCGAGGTGTAAACACCATCACAAACGAGTGTACCTGTGCATGCGTCTGTCAAAACAGATTCCATCAGATGGGAATGTTAACGTGCATGGACACAAGTGTCTGAAGGCGCGTTGAGACAGGGAGGGCTCAACAAGGCCAGATAGACGATGGTCCCACTATGGCAGCCCTGCATCACATAGCGCAGGGGAGGCGGATAGATTCCAAGAAGCCCTGTACATGGCAAACCCTGTATCAAATCACCTGCCCATGCATCCATTCATCATTCCCTCATCCTGTTATAAAAACGCCTGAATATTTACTCACAAAACATTCGAAATTTCCATTGAGTCTGTGCGTTATGCAGCCTGCAAAATCCACAGTGCCCCAGCCCGTAATTCCAGTGTTGTGAAGTTACATGTATTTGGGAACGTCCGGCCTCATTGCCCACGTCACTATTGCGCATCCCAAACTATTCATATCAATCATTGCTTCCTCGCCATGGCCCCTGTCTCAAGGACATTGAACAATAGAACATTATATTTGCAGTCAGACCTGTG
This sequence comes from Ambystoma mexicanum, assembly GCF_040938575.1. Lineage (NCBI taxonomy): Eukaryota > Metazoa > Chordata > Amphibia > Caudata > Ambystomatidae > Ambystoma > Ambystoma mexicanum. Next base: position 959,410,242 of record NC_090929.1, on the reverse strand, counting down.
GGCATCTCCTCTCCGCTAGCTGAAAACCGAAAGCGCCGCCCTTCGAATTCCTCATTTGCAACATCACGTCGAAAAGGCATCTGTGGCCGTTTGAAATCACAAATTAATCCATCTAGTGCGGCTGTGTGTGAAAATGGCAACTGCCATCACCCACTAATGGGACGCCCCGCCCGTCGTTGCAACTCGGTACAGTGATGCATGAGGGCCCACCGTTACTCGAGTACTACGTTCCACTGACCCATCACAAGTCTGTTCGCGACTGCAAAGATTGTATGTGAAACAATGGGACCATAGCCGAATGTACATATCAACAAATGTTACACGGCCATCGGGTACAAATACATGATTGCAATAGCAAGATGCCATTCCTCGAATTGCAGCGTTGTGTGCGGGACGTGCTCGCCCAAAGGGGAGAGCAGCTTGCACAGGTGGAATGAATCACCACAGGTGGAGGCCATACAGCCTGAAAACACATAAATTGCACACCCAGTCTCCTCCCACAACCACACCCACTCCGAAATGCTACCGGCAGGACTCGCGATGTTGGCCCTGGGGGACCTGATAGCACTGCAAGTACTCCAACTCCAAGAAGAAGACGAACACCAACTACAACCGGCCGCACGGAGGAGACGCAGGAGGAGGAGGAGGCCAAGGCAGGGCCAGCAAGGGCCGCCAGCACAGCCACTACCACCACGCAGGCAGCCCGCAATCCCACGCCTCCGAGCACATCCGTTCAACCTCACTGATGAGCAGATCCACACGCTCTACCGTTTGGACCGGGACACCATAGCCGCAATAGTGGACATGACACAGGCTGACCTTGTCAGCATGATAGATAGCCCAACCGCCATCCCACCCCTACTGAAGGTGGTGTCTGTACTGCACTTCCTGGCCACAGGCACCTACCAGCACACAGTCGGACAGTTGCATGGCATTTCTCAGCCACTGTTCTCACGGACACTATTGCAAGTGCTCGATGCCCTCCTGCAGCACGCAGACGACTACATCTCTCTACCACGCTCGGAGCAGGAAATTAACAACACAAAAGTGGGATTCCATGCACTTGCCGGCATACTGGGTTGCATTGGTGCCATCGACTGCACCCATGTGGAATTGGTCGTCCCACATGCCATGGAGGCCCAGTACCGCAACCGAAAACAATTTCATTCCCTGAATGTACAAATGGTGTGTGACTCCAACAGGATCATTACACATTGTTGTGCCAGATTCCCTGGATCAACCCATGATTCTATGGTCTTGAGGAACTCTACTATACCATGCTACATGGAGCGACACGCAGGGAACAGATCCTGGCTACTCGGTGAGTCTCATTTCATGCATGATGATGTGGGGTATGTGATGCGGCAATGACCTGGCAGGAAGGGGGGGGGGGTGCGTACGTAGCAATGGCATTCCACATCATACGTTTATCGTCCACATACAGGTGATGCTGGGTATCCACTGAAGAGATGGCTCCTCACACCAGTCCGGAACCCACGGGACCAGCATGAGGAGGACTACAACCATGCCCACTCACGTACCCGTGTAGTCATTGAACAGGCATTCGGCCTACTGAAGACTCGTTTCCGCTGCCTCAGCAGGTCTGGCGGGGCACTCCTGTACCGCCATGAGAAGGTTGCAAAGATGGTCATGGCATGTGTCATGCTCCACAACATGTGCGTACGTAGAAATGTGCCCATGCCCCCTGACGCAGAACTGCAAGCACCTGATGATGGTCATGATGAGGGTGGGGATGTGGCAGCACCTCAAGGAGTCTGCGAGGCACCGGAGGGCCGTGACATTCGTCAGCATCTCATTGATGCATGCTTCTAGCACTCACGCCTGGTGGCTGATACATGGACACGGGACTCGTGGCACTGTGTGTGTCTGGTACATGCACAATATGGACTGTACGCCTATGATGGCCTAGTACACAAAGATCATTGTCCACACATCTCATTGGTTGATCGTGCACTGTTTATGGCATATGTGATATCATGTTGAACACCCTATCGACCCGCCACCCAAGTGAGCCCAACACACCCCCTCCACCCTCCTACCTCCCCCCCGAACACCAGTGTCCAAAGATGCTCATTGTCAGTGGGCTGTCGCTATTGCAAGCCCCCTCTGCGGGTGTCAGGGGCACCCCTGCCTGTGGAGCGCAGGTTCCTCCCAGATCTACGTTGGGGGCTGCCCTGGACGGAACTTGCAACGGATGATGTGTCTGCCTGCTCACGTCCATGCATGTCCCTAAGGGTTTGTGAGAGCTCAGTGAGCACACGGCGCACTGCGGAAAGTTCGGCACATACGTCTTTGGACGTCGCATGCAGTTCCCCCCTCAGGCTCTCGGTGCTTCTCTCCATTTGGACTCTCAGGCTCTCGGTGCTACTCTCCATTTGTGCCCTTGGTGTCTCTGTACTTCTCTCCATTTCTGCCCTGAGTGTCTCAGTTGATGTTTCTATGTCTGCCTTAGTGCGCCCACATTCATCGGCATGGTCCTTGAGGAGCGTGGCCAGTTGCTGCTGTTGCACGATTAACTGGTCGAGGGACTGTTGCCTCTGCTGGGCCATGGCCATTTGCGGGGGTGTCACAGAGGGGCTGTTGACCTCATGTTGCCTTGCCACAGGGCTTGTGGGGGATGGCCAGTCGTCGTCTTGTGGGTGCCCCTGCGTGGTATCCTCATGTTGTATGGGATGGGACAGACAGGGGGAATGGGACAGGTCATGGATGGATCTGACTTCGACATCCCCGTCTTCTGTGTCGGAGCATGCTGCCATCAATGGGGTGTCACCTATGGTGCTGCTGCCACCAGAGGCAGTGCCTTCTGTGGCATCCGTTGGGGGGACCTGTGGTGGTGGTGTTGTGGGCATGCTGGCTGCTGGGGTGCCTGTTGATGTTCCCTCCTCTGTGCTGCCACCTGATGTGTGCTGCTGCCGTGTCTTGATGCGTGCAGCTGAGGTGGAGGGTCTTTGGCCGTTGGTCTTGGCCCTCTTTGCAGGTGCGCTGGTAGGGGTGTCCTGATGCTCGTCGTTTGGATCAGACCCTGTGGTGGAGTAAAGGAGGGCGAGGGTTATTAATGGGTCTGTGGGTATTGGAATGGCATTGTATCACATGCATTGGGGTGGTACCTGAGGGTGATTTGGGTCGGGGCCTTGGAGGTGCTTTCATTTGTGTGTGGAGTGAGGGTGCAGTTGTTTGGCAGCCTGCAGTTAGGGTGTGCCTGCTGCACGTGTAGTGGGTGTTTTAGGGGTTTTTAATTATTTATGTATTTATTGTGAGTTTTAAAGTGCGCTATCAGGGCGATGTGTGTGGACGTTCTCCTGGACATGTGTTTCTGTTGCACTATGTGGACACATGGTACTTCACATGATTGGACATTGTGGATTTAGCATTGTTTTGTCTGGCCCACCTACCTGAATCTTCGGATGTCTGCATTCCTTTCTCCATCCCTCCGACTCCCTCTATGCTCTCCATTCCGATGGTGGAGGCACAGATTTCTTCCCAGGGGGTCAACTTGATGGGTGATTCAGGACCTCCCCCGGTGGCTGTGGCAATGTTGCGGTTGGCAGAGAGTATGCTGCGGACGCGTATCCGCAGGTCGTCCCATCGCTTTCTGCATTGCTGTGGGTTGCGGGGTGCGGTCCCCACCGCACTTACCCGCTGTGCCACCAGAGCCCATATGGCCTTCTTGTTCGCAAGTGCCGTCCTGGTCATTTGCGTGGAGAAGACGACGGCAGCATTCTCCTGGAGGGTCTCTGTTAGCACGGTGAGTTCCTCACGGGAGAAGTGGACCTGCCGCTTGTGGTCGCACGCTTTCTTCGCTACTTTTCCCATTTTTCTTGGTTTCGCTAGGGTGGATGACGGGTTGGGGTGTGTCTCGGGGTAGTGTTTTTAGTGGTTGTGTGGTTTTTGTGGTTTTATAGGTGTACGGCGGGATGTTTCCCGTTCCGGGCCCATGTTTTTACTTCCGTTTCCGTATATTTCCGGTCACCGTACTTTCCGGTAGGCGCACTCTGCGGTGTCCGCTGTGATGGGTGGCGGTATTGCACCTAGGGCGCCGTACGGCGGCGGTGTGGGCCGTTTTGGGGTCATTTCCGCCATCGCGGACTTTGCACTTCCGCCATGCCGTGGTGCTCGTGCCCGATGGGTCGGAATGGGCCGCACTTTGCTCCTTCGTGCAATGGCGGAAACGCTATTTACGCTGTTGCAGTCCGGTCAGTCACTTTCCGCCAGGGTCGTAATGAGGGCCGATGTGTCAGCTGATTCGCTAACTATTCTGGTTGGACATCTATTGTACACCCCCATTGCAATCATTGGTTAATTTAGTAACTAGGCATCATCCCTTGAGCATTATGACTCTTGGCTTTGAAATTGCATTTTGACCACTTCAGTTAAGACCTTAAAAAAACAACATTACACTTTTTTTTAATTTACAAATATGAGTCACAAACTCTATGTTGCAGGTTCAAATGCAGATTTTCGTGATTTATTCAAACAGGGGAAAAGTCAATGTCACAAGTTTGTATATACATATATATAATTCCAAAAGCTATCACCCCCCAAATCTCTGCTTTGTGACATTTTCTGAGAAGCTATAATCACATTTCAAAGTATAACCTCAATTCCCAGGGTCGAATTTCTCTCAAAGTTGTCTCAACAGATAGGTCTTCTCATAACCGTTCTAATGATATTTGAACCATTATTGTGAAAATTATAGTTTCCAAGATAATCAACCATCATGATTTCCACATAGCACTGATGGTAATTTCAAGGCATCTGCATAATTTCTAACTTCAATTTCACATTATATTTCTTTAATGAACTTCACATGTAATTCAGGCCATTTGCTTCTTTGTTGGTTTGGCCTGGTGTAAAGTCATTTACATTCTTTCTTCCTTCAGATGGCTTGACCATCTGTTCACTTATCCTTGAGAGCAGAGAAGCAAGCTCCACCTCCTGTCATCCTGTGGTGGTCTTCTGTTGCATTTCATTTGTCAGTCAGCCCAGGGAGGGACCACACATTTACTTGAATTTTGGGGAATTATTCAGAGTTCACCTCCCTTAATTATGTATTTTGTTTTAACAGGGGCCATATATTCACCTCATAAACCCTTAGTCTGGCACACGCTCTGTCTCTTTTCTTGGCTCTGTGAGCTTCAAAATGATTTGTTAGATAAAGAAAAGATGCCGGGCTTGAACTTTTGGCTTGCTGTGGAAAAATCAGTGAGCTCAGCACAGCTCTTTGTTCAGTCCCTATGAACAGCAAATACATGATGGTTTTACATTCTGACTTTTCTACATGGTACTTACACCAATGTCTTGAAATACAAAATATATTTTTTAAATCTTCATCCTTGCAGTATCTTTTAAAACAGTTTTGACAAGCCACCAATGTCCTTAATCTGTGCCTTTCAATTTACTTCTGGCAAATATAGTTTAATTTCCCATATGTTCCTTTCCTTCCAGGCTGCAGAATGTGTCAATTTCTATTTTTACATGGCAGCTTTATTTTTGTGAAAAGTGCCTTTCATTCCTTTCATAATGCAGTGAACGATAGCCCTTTGGTTTTGGGACTTTGCTATTCAACTAAATGGCTCATTTCATGTTTATACTCTTTGTGGCTCTGTAAACAGCAAATGACGTGTGGCATTTGAGAAGGAAATGCTGCCCTTTTTGTTTGACAGTTACATCATGCTGTATATATTTCTGCAAATGTTGGGCCTAACATGGCCAGTGAAGTACATTGGTCTTCGGGCTGTATTTAAACCCAACAAATGTGCAACAGACGGATGGGGAGGCCAGAGGGGAGGAAATGGTATCAGAGAGTAAGGGAGAATCAATCACAGCAAATAAAGAAACAAACCATGCAGGTTAACCAAACAGTGACATAATTTTCATAACAGTGTGTGGAGAGGGAAGAGGAGTTGCAGTGATGAGGAAGAGAACATGAGAATGACACCAAATGAGATATCGGGTAGATGAACCACTATGAGAAATGAAGGAGAATCACAGTAATAAATAGTACATGCAATCAAAGAAGAAAAAGTGAAAATAATATTTAAGTCATACAGCTGGGGGTGCATGGCATCATAGTATATGTGCTTGAGGCAAAGTCAGTGTTGGTGTAATACAGTTTCCAGGGAAGACCATCATCAGAGTAAAGAAACTGGGTTTGCATCATATTGTAGAGTTAGGACAACAGAAAGGAGGAGTCAGGGGCTACAGGGTGGTGAACAATACAGGGGAGAAAGCACCTATTGTGATATGCTGTGAGGTTGGTTAATATGTTGCTACCATGATCTTATTCACTATGTTGGTGTTTTCCTACATTTAGGAATTGCCCTATGGAGTCATTCGAGAAGGTGGCTTATTTTAATTGACAGAGCTCTCTGACTTCCATAACATTGTCAATTGGAACACATGACATTTCTGATTTCACTATTGAAATCTGATAGAAACAATAATGTAGAGAAAGTAGCAGCCTTTTTGACTTCCAAAAGATTCCTCTCGTTTTGCTCAAGTGACATGTCACCTTGGCTGGACTCCAAAAACAAGAAATCTGCTCAGGTGAGAAAATCTTCTGAGATTGGGGGCCTGATTTATAGAATTTTGTGCACGCTGAAAAGTGACTTTGCGAATGTTTAGGCATGCAAAAACCCTTACATTGATTCATGGAGCCGTCTTTGTGTGCTGTTCCGGGATCTTGTGGGGAGTTTGCACAGGTACGTCACGTCTTTGCATGCAGTTGGGTATTCTGTGCGACACTCCATGCAAAGTGTGGGAAGGGCCTATGCAAGGAAATAAATAGGGAGCAGAAGATGCATATTCTCCATTCCCTATTCAGAATGAGGAAGAACAAGGGCTTACATGGGCATGTCAAAGGACGGGCAACAAATGGGAATCACACACCCAGAAATGTGCAAGCAAAAGCATATTCATGGATCTGACCGGGCAATGTCACGTCGGGTAAAGAAGCATGCAATGCTTGCTATCTTACAGCAACATGAAAGGTCCCGCAAAGTACCAATCGCATTGGATCCAACGGGCAAAGGTGAGTTGGGATCTGGAAATTAGGGGTGCATACATGCAGTTGGGTTGCCGATTTCAGTAAGGGGTGTAAGTATGCAGGTTAGCTGGGTGTAGCCTCGATTTACGGTGGTTTCAACGCAGATTTACTGAGGTCTGGCTTCACCTATGGGAAATGGTACGCATATTGTCGGGGTGCAGTTAGGAGTTACGGGGGACCCTAAGCAGTATCACCGGGGTGCTGCCTCGGTTGCGGGGGGATGGGCCACAGTATTGTCAGGGTGCAAGATGTTGCAGATGAAGACTGTGCAAAAGTAGCAATATGTGGCTGGAATTGCTTTTCGTGGGGAAATGTCATGGGCATTCCACAGGCAAGAATTATGTATTTGTGCATCATGGTGTTTTGCCCCTTGGATTCAATGAATACCAGGAGCGAGCAAAGAAAACTTCGCACGCAGGGATGCGAAATGTTGATTTCAGCATGGGGACTTTGGCAGATCGTTGCACATCTTCTATAAATCAGGCCCTTGGTGCTCACTCTAGCAGATAAGTTATGTCTTTAAAAGTGTGAGGACTAAGCATATAAGGATATTACGCATTGTTAGAAGACCTAAATGTGCAACTACATTTATGGGACCATTTTCTGAAAGATGTGCTGTAGAATAGTGTTGCCCTCCCAGGCTGAGCACTGTAGGAGACTTAGGGGGTAATTCATAGAATTCGGCGCACAAGTGGCGCACGCGGCTGGTGCACAGAGTGCGCATGCGGCAGTCTGCGCCAGCCGCGTGTGCCAAAACCCATTCAGGCAAATAGCGTATTTATGGATTAATACATCCATAAGCAGCCGTGGTGCAGAGTGGCGCAGCGACCCTGCAGCAGCGCCAGTTACGCACCCAACCCCGCCCCGTGCACCAAAAACATCGCACAAATCCAGTACATGGCGCAAAGGCCAGTGGACCAGCATACAGCCCCCAACCACAAAAACGCGTGGAAATCTCCCCACGCACGCCCAAGAATACACGTACCTGACACGCGCCAGGCTCATCGCGTGTAAAACTCCCTGCGCACCCCTAGGAATACATGTACCCCGCTCGCACCAAGCCTATCCCATGTAAAACTCCCCGCGCAACCCTCGGAATACACGTACCCCGCTTGCGCCAAGCCTATTGCATGTAAAACTCCCTGCGCACCCCTGGTAATACACGTACCCCGCTCGCGCCAGGTAAATTGCATGGAAAAAGTCCCCCCTGTGTTGTGGGCTGCCTGTGGGGCATGGCAAGGGTGGATGGGCTGCCTGTGATGCATGGGGAGGGTGGATGGGCAGCCTGTGTGAATTTTGGGGGTGCGCGGGAAGTTGCACATGCGATAGGCCTTGGCCGAGAGCGGGGTACGTGTATTTGGGGGGTATGCAGGGAGTTTCACACGCGATAGTCCCTGTGCGAGCGGGGTACGTGTATTTGGGGGGTACGTGGGGAGTTTCACACGCGATAGGCCCTGTGCAAGCGGGATATGTGTATTTGGGGGGTATGCAGGGAGTTACACACGCGACAGGCCCTGTGCAAGCGGTTTACATGTATTTGGGGAGTGCGCGGGAAGTTTCACATGCGATACTCCAGGCGAGAGCGGGGTACGTGTATTTGGACGGTACGTGGGGAGTTTCACACGCGATAGGCCTTGGACGAGTGTGGTACGTGTATTTCAGGGGTGCACGGAAAGTTTCACACGCGAAACTCCAGGCGAGAGCGGGGTACGTGTATTTGGGGGGTACGGGGGGAGTTTCATATACGATAGGCCTTAGGCAAGTGTGTTACGTGTATTTCTGGCATCGTGGGCCCTCCCGGGTGTGCGGTTTCCCCCCTCCCCATGCCCTGCAGGCAGCCCACACCACAGGGGATTACCCTACAACCCTCACCATGCCCTGCAGGCAGCCCACATGGCAGCATGCACTTGTGAGCACACTTGTGAGCCCCGACTCATGTCCCCCACCCATCCACCCACCCCCAGTATTTGTATTTATTTTATATTTATTTGTATTCATTTTATTTGCATAGCGCACCAGGCCTGAGGGCAACCGGGCGCATATCTTCAGACAGTACATACATGAATGGCATGGTTACAGGTACAAGTTACAGTTAGTCACTTACAAGAGCAGAGGCAGTAGAATACAAAAATAGTGCAAGTTGGTAGGAAATAGGAGTCAGGCATACTGAGGTGGCAGCGATCAAATGGCCTGAGGCGACAGTAGGTCGGGTGCAGTAACTAGCCAGAGCTTCACTTTATGTTTGAATAAGTTAAGTGAAGGTAAGGTTCTAATGGTAAGTGGCAGTGTGTTCCAAGGTTTGGCAGCCAAGACTGGGAAGATAGTACCTCTGGCTGTCTGAAGCTTGTGTCTGGGGATCATGAGGCAGTGTGCTTGGGTAGATCGAAGTGACCGGGTGGGAGTATGCTGAGTGAAATGCGAGGCTAGGTAGATGGGGGCCTGGTGGTTTACACATTTGTAAGTAAGGGCCAAAGATTTCATTGATATCCTTTGGGTGACTGAGAGCCAATGTAGGCTCTTTCTGGTTTCAGAGATGTGTGCAGATCTAGGAATGTTGAGGGCCTCTCTAATAGAGTTATTTTGGGTAATCTGGAGTTCACTGAGGTTACGTTGGTAAGTGCCTTGATAAAGTGCATTGCAATAATCAAGTTTGGACATAACCAATGTCCTGGCAAGGGTGATACAGTTCTGAGTGGAGAGGAATGGGCGGCAGGCTGTGATCAGCTTGCATGTGTAAGCTGAGGCAGCGACAACTGCGTTAGTTTGTCTGTTTAAGGAGAGTGTAGAGTCTAGGTAGATTCCCAAGGTTTTAGTATCTTTAGATACTTTGATGGAGTTGCCATCGATATTAAAAGAGCTGAACAAGGGGTTCAGCTTATTAAGTCTTTGTTGTGTGCCCAAAATGAGGAGCTCTGTCTTGTCGTCATTAAGCCAGAGCTCATGTTGGGCCATCCAGGCTTGAAAGACTTGGTAGATGTCATTCAGAGCTTTAGAATCTGCAATGTAATCACCAGTGATAGGGTTGAGGATCTGGGTGTCATCAGGGTAATTAGTGTAGGTGATGCCCAGATAGTCAAGCACATCGAATAGAGGTTTGGTGAATACATTGTAGAGTGTAGGTGATAGACAGGACCCTTGTGGGACTCCACAGGAGACTGGTGTGGGGTCCGCCGATGAGGTAGGTGAAAATACTCTCATGTGTCTATTGTCAAGGAAGGAACTAATCCAGTTAGTGGCATTGTCAGAAACGTGGGCAGCTGATTTCAGATGATGGCAGAGGATTTGGTGATTGACCAGATCGAAAGCTGCAGATAGGTCCAGAAGAAGTAGGAGGGCAAGTTTGCAGTTGTTTTTTAGGTCCTCAATTTGGGTTTTAAGTCATAGAGTGCAGTTTCTGTCCCATGCTTAGGTCTAAAACTGGATTGTCTTGTACCGAGGAGATTATTGGTTTCCAGATAGTTCTGTATTTGTAGGTAGGCTGCTCTATCTAAGATTTTTAGAAGGAACGGGACTGTGGTGATGGGTCTGTAGTTGGAGCGTATCTCTGGATCTAATGTCGTTTTTTTTAGCAGAGGTATAGCCCATGCATCCTTCAGATTGTTAGGGACAATTCTGGATTGAAACGAGGAGTCCATGAAAGCCGTTATGAAGGGAGCAAGGTCATGTGCTGATTCCTTGATGATACAGGAATCACCTTGTCAATTGGAAGGTTTTAGATTACTGATGATTTTTTTGACCTCCGGGATGGTGAAAGGTACAAAACTAAATGGAATGTGGGGGAGGGAGGTGGCCATATTGGGCGCAGGGAATTTGGTTAAGGAGGAGGTAAGAAGGAAATTTTGTTTGGTATTGGTTTTGGATTGTAGGGTGGTTATTTTAGTAAGGAGAGCATTTTGGATATTGTTGCACCACGTGCTGTCTTTGCTGCACGTATCTGGGACTGGTGAGGGGGATTCTAATTCTTTGAGAATTTTAAACAGCTCCTTCGTGTTTGATTCAGCTTGCGATATATACGCTGGTTATAGGTCTCTTTTTTAGCTTTTAGGATTGCTTCCTTGTAATTGAGAGATGTGATGAGAGGGAAGTCTTTGTTGGCCTCGCAAGGAAGACTTTTCCAAAGTGCTTCAGCCTTACGTTTTTCTTTGCGCAGAGCTCTAAGTTGTGGGGTGAACCACGAATTCAGATGAGCTTGTTGTTTGGCTTTCCGTATTTTGAGCGGTGCTATGGTGTCAATGGCTTTGTGTCACAGGTCTCCCCCTTCTCACCTGTCTGTATTGTTTGCTCGTGATCTTTGGAGATGTCTTCTTTCGCACTGTTCGGGATTTATATAACCCCGTGCGTGGGTCCTCTGATTCCAGTGTGCAGTTCGTGACCCAGCTCCAGGATACGTTCAGATGTCCGGGACGAAGACCAGGAAATAATGAGGTTCGCACTCGGAGATGCGATGGAAATCCAGGATATGCAAAGGCAAGGATAAGGGGAAGGAAGAAAGAAGAGGAATTCAGGGGACCGGGAACCAGGAATCAAAAGTAAGCGCTGAATGAGCTAGGGCAACACACGTCCAACTACTGCAAGCGGTAGCGTTGAGATGCGCAGGGCTGCCGGCGTGTCTGCTTTGTAGAACATAGAGCGTACAACGCGGAGACTAGCTAACTGCATTCTACGTTCGGCGGCATTGTTGGGAGTACTACTGAGTTCAGTCCCCTATGGGTCAGGGACCACGAAGTCCAGAAGGGATGCGAACGGCGGTTCATGACAGCATGCCTCCTCTGAAACACAGCTCCTCTGGGTTTACCCAGATATATGAGGTGGTATCTTCGGAGCAGTCTGGGGGCATTCATATTTGAGACGGGTTCCCAGGTGCGTTCACTGGGAGGGTACCCTTTCCACTCGACCAGATACTGTAGCTGACCACGTCTGTACCTGGAGTCACATATTCTGGAAACCTCATATTCTAGCTTATTATTGACAATCACAGGGGTAGATCTTGGTGCAGTTTGAGAGGACTGGACGTATGGTTTCAACAGAGAAGTGTGAAAGATCGGGTGGATCCTCTTCCAAGATTCTGGTAGTCTGAGTCGAAAGGCCACTGGGTTTATGACTTTCTTTATGGAAAAAGGGCCGTAATACCGGGGAGCCAATTTATTTGGTTTTAGGTTTCGGGGTAGAATTTTCGAAGATAACCAGACCTTATAACCTATTGAGTATGAAGGCCCTGGTCTTCTTTTGGAGTCAGCATGATGTTTGACGTCTCTTCGGGCCTTTTCTAGGTGTTCTTTTGCTTCATTGTGTACGTTGATAAGGGTTTAAATCCAGGAGTCAACTGTAGGAACTGGGCTAGGATGTGGGAGAATGGATGGTAGAACCAAAGGGTGGAATCCTTGACTACAGATGAAGGGACTGGTTTTGACAGCCTAGTGATCCGAATTGTTTTAGGCGAATTCAGCCACAGGTATTAAGAGTGACCAATCGCCCTGGACCTTCATGGAGAAACAGCGAAGATATTGTTCCAGAGTTTGGTTTACACGTTCAGTAGCTCCATTGGTCTGTGGGTGATAACCTGAGGATAAGGCACGTTATATTCCCAGTATACAACATAATTGTTTCCAGAACTGGGATATGTACTGGGGTCCTCTGTCAGATATGATCTTGAAGGGTAGCCCGTGGAGTCTGAATATGTGTTCCAGGAAGATTCCGGCAAGTTCAGATGAAGATGGCAGTTTATATAAGGGTGTAAAATGAGCCATGTGAGTGAACAAGTCAATGGTAACCATGATAGTTGTGTGGCCCCTGGAAGGTGGTAGTTCCACAATAAAGTCTGTGGCGATGAATTCCCAAGGTCTTGTTGGCAGCGCTGGGTGGAGCAGGAGACCTGCCGGTTTCTTGTTATCATGCTTGTTTTGATTGCAGACTGCACATGTTTGGATATAATGCTGGACATCACCCTTCATCTGCAGCCACCAAAACTGTCTTTGTATTAGACGGAGGGTGTTGGTGATGCCACAGTGTCCTGAATGAAGGGTATCATGACATAGGCTTGTGATCTTTTGTCATAGTCTCTGAGTGGGAATGACCAGGCAATTATCCTTCAATAAATATCCGTCCATAGATTATTACCATTAAACTCCTTCCAGGTTCCAGAGGACTGAGTTTGAATCCGAATATCCTCCAGGAGGTTGATTGCTTGGGCAACAAATATTGTGTGGGGAAACATCTTTGGGAAGGATCGATCTTCAAGGATTTCGACGTCGGGATAAGGCATTGGCTATAATGTTGTGTGTTCCAGGAACATGATGGATTTGAAACTGGTATTGAGCAAAAAAGAAGGCCCAACGGGCTTGACGACTGTTCCTACATTCCAGGGATTACAGGACTTGAAGATTCCGATGGTCCGTGCGGACCTGAACAGGGTGTTTAGCTCCCAGGAGTAGATGACGCCAATCTGTGAAGGCTTGACGGATGGCTAGTAGTTCTTTTTCCAAAACAAAACAGTGGGTTTCGCTAGGAGTCAAGGTGTGAGAAAGATAGGCGATGGGGTGTTCTAGCTTGTCATCGAACTCCTGTTTCAGGACTGCATCAATGGCGTAGTTGGAGGCATCAGTTTCCACAAGAAAGGGTCGATCAATGTCAGGCTGGGCTAAGATGGGGGCTTGTGTAAACTCCGACTTTAACCATTGAAACACCTCATCTTGGGCTGCTGTCCAGTGAAAGGTGTATCCTTTTTTAACAATGTAATGATCGGATGTACGATCTCCGTAAAAGAGGGTATGAATTTCCGGTAGAATTTAGCAAGCCCCAGGAAGGATTGAATTTGTTTTACAGTAGTTGGAACAGGCCAGGATAGAATGGAGTCTACTTTCGAGCGGTCCATTCCAATTCCTTTTGGGCTAAGGACAAATCCAAGATAGTGAACAGTAGACACATGGAAAAGGCATTTCTCGGGTTTAGACAGGAGCTTATGTTCACGTATATGTTGTAAAACTGCCTTAACATGTTCTTCATGCTTCAGATGGTCCTTAGAGTGTATCAGTATGTCGTCCAGATATACAATGACGAAGAGGAACAGCATATCGGAGAACACCCGGTCCATAAAACGTTGGAAGACCGATGGGACATTGGCAAGTCCGAAGGGCATAACCAAGTATTCAAAATGACCAAAGGGTGTTCTAAAGACTGTTTTCCATTCGTCACCTTCCTTTATACGGATCCGATGGTAGGCACCTCTGAGATCTAATTTTGTGAACACTACAGCTCCTCTTACCGCTTCCAAGATATCCGAGATTAGGGGCAATGGGTAGCGGTCCTTGAGGGTGCATTGATTAAGGTCATGATAATCTAGACAGGGCCTAAACTCCTTGGTATCTTTCTTGGGAAAAACAACGAAGCTCCCGCCGGGGATTTGGATGGTCGTATAGTATCATTTTCCAAGTTAGTATCCAAGTATTTGCGGAGGGCTCTTTTCTCAGGTTCTGATAAAATGAACATCCGCCCAAAAGGAATCACCGCTGAGGGTTCAGTATCGATAGCGCAGTCCTCAGGTCTGTGAGGGGGAAGAGCTTGAACTATGGCAGTCAAAAACACATCTGTATAGGCCTGTTAGGCCCTTGGAATCTGGATGATATTTGAGAGAGTGAGTGGACCTTGCTGGTTGGCTTGCGAGTCTTCAGAGGATCCTGACGAGGAGTCTAGGGATAAGCAGTGGGACATACAATGTGCTGAACCAAGAAACAAGGATCCTGCTGACCAGTTGATGTAGGGGTTATTCTTCTGTAACCAGGTCATGCCCAGAACCATTGGGTAATGGGCAGATCTTATGATGTCGAATTTGCTTCTCTCTTGATGGTGGTTTATAGAAAGCAGGATCTCTTTGGTTTGAAGGGTTATGGGCCCTGAAGAGAGGGGTCTTCCATCGATAGCCTCTAGAGGTTGCATGATGTCTCGAGTTTCAGATGGAATGTTACGGGTAGTGTCCCAATCATGATCTATGAATATCCTCATGGCCCCACAATCCACTAATGCCAGAATGGGGTAAGATTCTTTCTTGGAAGGCGATAGAAAGGCCTGCAGAATCACAAGGCTGTTCTGTCCAGGAGAGTTCAAGGATGGAATAGATGTGGAGCAAACATCTCTCTCCCGAAACTGTGCTCCATCTAGGATCGGGAGCTGGTGTTTCCCGAACGCTGTGGAGGGGCAATAGGACACTCTCTCACAAGGTGTTTATCAGAGGCACAATGCATGCACAAACCAGTGTGATTCCGTTGCATCCTTTCTTGCTGGGTTATGGGTCCGCGGAAGGCCCCGAGTTGCATGGTGTCATGCACGGCAGCCGCGGCCGCTGGCGGCTGTGGAGACGCTGGCGCTGGAGTGGCCATTGTTAAGGCCACTACGCAGCTGCACGTTCTCCAGCCGCGGTCTAGCTGCTGTCGCGGTCGCAGGCGGTGTTGGAGACGCTGGTGCGGAGCGGCCGTTGCTACGGCCGCTACGCAGCTTATCGTTCTCCCGCCGCGGTCTAGCTCTCCGCCGTCGGATCAGCGGCGCACTTTATTACGAGCGCCAACCCGGAAGCCCGCGCGTTGCAACCTATTCGCGTTAAGCTTCCGGGTTGGTACGCTCTAGTGTCTTTCTCCGTGCTTCTGTTCCTCTCTCGTTCTCTCCCCTGAGAACATTCTGCCTTGCCATTTCATCCTCTTCCTTACCTCTCCGGCTCCCCTTCTCTCTGCAGTCCTTCTGTTTTGACAATCAACTAGGCTTCAGCAGTTTTCCTGTTCTTTTCTACCTGTCGAGTTCCATCACCCCCATCCTACCTTCGTTCTGGAAGGAAGTTCGTTCCGTGTGGAATCCTTCACATCTTTGCTGACCTGGCATCCTGTTATTCGATCCCATCGGAAGGGGTTTTTTGTGCCTTGTGGCTTTTTCCCCTTCATTGGTCTGCCCCGGTTAGGGGGCCCCCCTAGGCCTCGAGTCAGAGGGGCAGGGTGGCTTCCTCTCGAGGCAGACCCCATCTGCATTCCCGAGAAGAGGCCCTGAGAAGAAGGAGATTCGGACTCCAAACAGAAGAAGAAACAGCAGGTGAGCAGGAGGGCATAAGGGTCACGGTGGATAGTGGTGAGGAGTCGAGTAAACCAGGGAGCCATTGTGACAGTTTGCAACGCCCAGAAAGAAGTATGGCCTCCCCCGAGCAAATACAAGATTTAGTAGCCGCGGTTCAGGCCATGAATATGGAACTACAGAACGTAAAGGCAGACAATGCAGTTCTGAGACAGATGATCTCTAATCGAGAAGCTAGAGATTCCGACGTACCGCCGATGACCTTGTCTACAGGCAAACACGACGGCACCCCAAAGCGCTTAAAGGAATTCTTGGACGCATGTTCCGTTTACTTTGCATTCAGACCACTGATGTTCTCTAACGATCAAGCTAGGGTGGGGTACATGATTTCTAATATGACGGGAAATGCCTTGGCTTGGGCCACCCCATTTGTGACCAACAATAACCCTATTATCAGAGATTATTGGGGTTTTCTGACCTTATTGCGCCAGCAGTTCGAACAACCAGAGATCACACATGTGGCTGCAGAGGAACTTTTGGATGTGCAACAGGGTACCAAGGACCTGCAGACTTACATCTCCACCTTTAAACGGTTGGCCTCTGAGGCAGGTTGGCCAGAAAGGGCCCAGTATACGATATTCCGTCGAGGATTGAAGGAAGAGATAAAGGATGAGCTGGGCCGTATGGCCCGTCCTACTACCCTGTCAGACTTATTCTTCATAGTATCACAGATCGACTACCGCCTTAGCGAACGCAAGGCAGAACGGAAGAAACAAAGGGTGTCCGTCACCCCACTACCTAGTGCCTACACTATGCCCTCACTGTCTCACTCCAGTAACAAGGAGGAACCCATGCAAGTTGGGTCCGCACGGTCCCCGTTGACCCCCGAAGAAAGAAGACGCCGGAGGGAAGCGGGCCTCTGCATGTATTGTGGTTCCGGTTCCCACTTACTGCGAAGTTGTACTGAAGTTCCACCAAGACGCTCGGGAAACGACCGACCTCGGAACTGAAGGGGACGAGTAACCGAGGTTCGACCACAAGTCCCTATGTTACGGTGACCGTAGCGTCTCATTCCACCACCATGGACTCTCGCCTTATGGCTGTTCCCATCCGGTTGGAAACCCCAACAAAAGTCTTCGACACTATGGCTCTTTTGGATTGTGGCGCCGCAGGGGTATTTATGGACACTGAGTCGGCACATAAACAAGGTCTCCCACTGCAGAAACTGGAAGAAGTCCAGAAGGTAGAAGGAGTTGATGGCTCTCCTCTGTCATCGGGGCCCATCACCCATTCCACTATTTTTCTGAAGGCGTGCATTCTCCAACATTCAGAACAGCTACAGTTCGACTTAATTCGAGCAGCCCATTTTCCGGTTATCCTCGGAATCCCTTGGTTAAGGAGGCACAACCCGCTAATCGACTGGGCTCAGAACACCCTGGCTTTTACATCCTCGTATTGTAAACAGTACTGTTTACTCCATTCCTCAGAAGAGTTTGTACGAGTCCTAAACCCCCAACAAGAAGGAGTGCATGAAGTTTGCAAGATTCCCTCAGAATTGGTTAAGTTCAAAGAAGTTTTCAAAGACAATCCGGTCTTGGATCTCCCTCCACACCGTCCGGAAGACTGCGCTATCGAGCTGGTACCAGATGCCCTGGTTCCGTTTAGTCGCATGTTTTCACTATCTCTATTAGAGAAGAAGGCGCTTCGGATTTACTTGGACTCTCATCTGACCAATGGCCTTATTCGACCCTCCAAATCACCGGCTGGGGCGTCTTTATTTTTCATACCAAAAAAGGATACCTCGGAATTAAGGCCATGTATCGACTATCGGGGTCTAAATAAGGTCACGGTGCGTGACCGTTATCCAATGCCTTTGATAGCCGACATACTGGAAGCTGTACAGGGTTCAACCGTCTTCTCAAAGTTAGATCTCCGGAGTGCTTACCACCTTCTCCGGATTAGAGATGGAGACGAATGGAAGACGGCCTTTCGGACGCCTTTTGGCCTTTTTGAATATCGAGTAATGCCATTCGGCTTGGTTAACGCTCCGGCAATATTCCAACGTTTCATGGATCGCTTGTTTTCTGACCTATTATTCATCAATGTCATAGTCTACCTCGATGACATCTTGGTTTTTTCAGAATCCACCTCAGCACATGCGTCGCATCTTCAGACAGTGTTTCATCGACTACAATCCCAACACCTATTAGTCAAACCCGAGAAGTGCTTTTTTTACGTATCTTCTGTTCCTTACTTGGGTTATATCTTATCCCATGAAGGCATAACCATGGATCCTAGGAAGGTGTCTGCCATCTTGGACTGGCCCGCACCCAGGTCTTTGAAGGATGTCCAACGATTCTTGGGACTAGCCAACTTCTACAGAAAGTTTATTGAACACTTTTCGCAGATAGTGCTGCCCATTACTTCACTACTCAAGAAGGAGGCTAAACCGTTTCTATGGTCGGAAACGGCCAATCAAGCCTTTATTGGTTTAAAGAGGAGATTCTGTTCCGCACCTATACTATCCCAACCTGATCAGAATCAGCCCTTTATAGTAGAGGCTGATGCTTCCGCAAGTGCATTAGGAGCAGTACTGCTGCAACTCAAAGAAGGACTGGAACATCCTATCGCATACCTTTCTAAGACTCTATCCACCAGTCAACAGAATTATTCAGTCATTGAAAAAGAACTTCTAGCGCTCAAGGCGGCATGTGAAGAGTGGAGACATCTGCTACAAGGCGGTTCACACCCATTCACTTTACGTACAGATCATAAGAACCTAAAGATCCTTCGAAACATGGAATGCGTCAACTCCAGGCAGGTTCGTTGGGCTCATTTCTTCAGCCAATGTGACTTTTCTATAACCTATATTCCAGGCACTCAAAATGGTTTGGCTGACGCCCTGTCAAGATGTCAGATTTCCGAGAATCACTCTTCTTCATTTAGTCACATGATGTTTCCCCGAAACCGAATAGTGGGGATAATCTCGTCATTCCTTCAAGAAGTTAAGACAGCAACCCAACCAAATTTAGCAACCACTGTGCCGGGTGGCTTACAACCTCAACTTCGCTGGTCTGAAGGCCTTTTACTGGTGGGGCAGCGTTTGTACATTCCCTCTAGACCCCTACAACTGAAAGTACTGGAATGGGGTCACAACCATGTTACCGCCGGACATAGGGGCGTCAAAGGTACTATGGAGTTGATCTCTCGCTCTTTCTTCTGGCCTTCTCTTTCTCACGACGTAACACAACACTGTAAGTCGTGTATGGTATGCGCCCAAAACAAGTACTCCACTCACAAGCCCTATGGGTTGTTGATGCAACCAGAATTGCCAAGCCAGCCATGGTCCCAAATATCCACAGACTTCATAGTAGACCTGCCCCGATCCCAGGGGCTGACATGTCTTATGGTTACCATTGATTCCTTTACCAAGCTGGCCCATTTCTCAGCGCTGAAAGGAGTACCATCCGCTACAGAAATGGCTGAAGTATTCCTTAGAGACATATTCAGGCTCCACGGGTTACCTGATAAGATTATCTCGGACCGGGGCAGTCAATATACCTCTCGATTTTGGGGCGCACTATGTCAACGGTTAGGGATAGAGAGGGCCTTGTCATCCGGTTTCCATCCTCAGACTAATGGCCAGACAGAACGCCTTAATGCCTCCCTGGAACAATACCTCCGATGTTATGTCAACAAGTATCAGGACAATTGGGTGAGTCTTCTGCCCACCGCCGAATACGCATATAACAACGCTGTTCACTCGGCGACGGGACTCAGCCCTTTCTTTTGTTCATATGGTTTCCACCCACGAGGTATATTACCAATTTTCTCTTCACCCTCAAATATACCCACCATCGAATCCACCTTAGATCAAATAACCTCTGCCCACACTACCGCTCAACAAAGTCTGACATCTACCAGACGCCGGTATAAGGAGGTGGCTGATAGAAGACGTTTATCCGGTCCCGATTGGAGGGAGGGAGAGCGGGTCTGGTTGTCCACCAGATATCTGCCGAGATGGGTACACCCAACCAAACTAACCCCCCGGTTTATCAGACCTTTCAAAATAATCAAGAAGATTAACCCAGTGGCTTATAGATTACAACTTCCCAAATCCATGTCTCGGATACACCCAGTCTTTCACTCCTCCCTCTTTCGGCTAGTCGATTCAAGCACTCCTGTCAGAAAGGCTACCGGAATAGCGAGTCATCCCCAGGCCATACCCGAAGAGTACGAGGTATCTGCCATATTAGATTCCAGATATCGTAGAGGCAGATTGGAATACCTTGTGTCATGGAAGAACTATCCCAGTTCGGAGGATTCTTGGGAACCGAGGTCATATGTACATGCTCCTAGACTGTTAAAATGTTTTCACCGAACACATCCGGGGAAACCCGGAGGGGCAGGATCTGGAGGGGGGCATACTGTCATGCACGGCAGCCGCGGCCGCTGGCGGCAGTGGAGACGCTGGCGCTGGAGCGGCCATTGTTAAGGCCGCTACGCAGCTGCACGTTCTCCAGCCGCTGTCTAGCTGCTGTCGCGGTCGCAGGCGGTGTTGGAGACGCTGGTGCGGAGCGGCCGTTGCTACGGCCGCTACGCAGCTGATCGTTCTCCCGCCGCGGTCTAGCTCTCTGCCGTCGGATCAGCGGCGCACTTTATTACGAGCGCCAACCCGGAAGCCCGCGCGTTGCAACCTATTCGCGTTAGGCTTCCGGGTTGGTACGCTCTAGTGTCTTTCTCCGTGCTTCTGTTCCTCTCTCGTTCTCTCCCCTGAGAACGTTCTGCCTTGCCATTTCATCCTCTTCCTTACCTCTCCGGCTCCCCTTCTCTCTGCAGTCCTTCTGTTTTGACAATCAACTAGGCTTCAGCAGTTTTCCTGTTCTTTTCTACCTGTCGAGTTCCATCACCCCCATCCTACCTTCGTTCTGGAAGGAAGTTCGTTCCGTGTGGAATCCTTCACATCTTTGCTGACCTGGCATCCTGTTATCCGATCCCATCGGAAGGGGTTTTTTGTGCCTTGTGGCTTTTTCCCCTTCATTGGTCTGCCCCGGTTCGGGGGCCCCCCTAGGCCCCGAGTCAGAGGGGCAGGGTGGCTTCCTCTCGAGGCAGACCCCATCTGCATTCCCGAGAAGAGGCCCTGAGAAGAAGGAGATTCGGACTCCAAACAGAAGGAGAAACAGCAGGTGAGCAGGAGGGCATAAGGGTCACGGTGGATAGTGGTGAGGAGTCGAGTAAACCAGGGAGCCATTGTGACACATGGGTTCTGGGTCCGTGGCCGGGGAAGTTGCAGGCTCAGGTCTAGAAGGATGGTCTGTAGAGGCCTTTTGGAAGGGTAATTTAATCTTCTTCTTTTCCGCCTTTCTTTCCTGGATACGAAAGTCGATCTGCAAGGAAAGATCCATGAGAGCCCGGAAGAAACTTGGGCGAGCTACCCTGGCTAGCTTGTCTTTTATCTCTTCATTCAATCCTCTTCGAAAGAGGGTGAAACAGGGCTCTGGAGACCAGTCTGCTTCCTTGGCAAGTTGTTTAAAGCGGGTCACATAGGTAAGCATATCCTGGGATCCTTGTTGAAAGTCCAATAAACGTTCTTGGGCACTGTAAACCTGCTCTGGGCGATCAAACATGGTCTTTAGCGCCTGCACGAAACCATCATAGTCATCCAGGAGGGCGTTGCCCAAATTAACTAAGGTAGTTGCCCAGGTCAAGGCATTCCCAGTGAGATGTGAGATCATAAAGCCCACATTTGCCCTGGGAGTGGAGAAGTAGTAGGGATTAAAGGTGAAGTGCACTAAACATGAATCGAGGAAGGCACGAAGGGTCTTTGAAGAGCCATCATATTTATCCCCTACTCCTCCCAACAACACGCTTTCCTTGGTTGCGGAGTCACGTGACAAGACCAGTTGTTTCAATGCAGCATTTTCGGCTTTAAGATTTTGGACTTCTGTTGTTAACTCCTGCATGCCTCGCATGAGGTCTTGAACTGCAACCTCCATTTCCGTAACTGTATCAATTTGTTGGCATCCCAATCTGTCACAGGTCTCCCCCCTTCTCACCTGTCTGTATTGTTTGCTCGTGATCTTCAGAGATGTCTTCTTTCGCACTGTTTGGGATTTATATAACCCCGTGCGTGGGTCCTCGGATTCCAGCGTGCGGTTCGTGACCCAGCTTCAGGATACGTTCAGATGTCCGGGACGAAGACCAGGAAATAATGATGTTCGCACTCGGAGATGCGATGGAAATCCAGGATATGCAAAGGTAAGGATAAGGAGAAGGCAGAAAGAAGAGGAATTCAGGGGACCGGGAACCAGGAATCAAAAGTAAGCGCTGAACGAGCTCCGGCAACACACGTCCGACTACTGCAAGCGGTAGTGTTGAGACGCGCAGGGCCGCGGGGGCGTGTCTGCTTTGTAGAACGTAGAGCGTACAACGCGGAGACTGGCAAACAGCGTTCCGCATTCGGCGGCCATGTTGGGAGTACTACTGAGTTCAGTCCCCAAGGGGTCAGGGACCACGAAGTCCAGAAGGGACGCGAACAGCGGTTCATGACACTTTTAGCAGTGTTTGGTTGAAGGTGTCCACTAAGACTGTAGGGTCATTGTGCTGAGATGCACAGTTGTTCAGAATGGGTAAGATGAGTGGGAGTAGTTTGTCCCTGGTAATGTCCTTTTTGTTCCTGGTGGGAATAGCAGGGGCTATGGTCGGTTTGGGGTGAGGATTGGTGGCTGGAAGGTGAAAGATAATGATATGGTGGTCAGACCAGGCACAGGTGGAGTTAGAACTTATCGTTGTATTACAGTTCAAATCTACAATCCAGTCGAGCATTCTACCCTTGTTGTGGGTGGGTTCAAGAATATGTTGCTGGAAGCCTAGGTTGGAGAAGATGCTAGCGACCTCGGTGGCCATAGGATCCTTAGGGTCAAATAGGCCGACGTTGATGTCACCCACTAGCAACACTTCTGAGTTGGGCTTAGTGTTGTCGGTCAATATGGAAGTAGTATCGTCTGTGAAGTAGGCGAGTGGTCCTGGTGGTCTATATATAAGGTGTAGTGTTTCAGTGTTGGTAGGTGAGAGGGATAGTTTTACTGATAGTGATTCAGCCGAGCTAATTTGGGTGTTGGGGATGATTCTCATGGTGATATTATCCCTATGTATGAATGCAACTCCGCCCCCTTTGGATAGGTTAGACTGGCGGTCATTTTTGAGGATGGAGTATCCATCGGGGATAGCGAGGGCGAGAACTGGGCCTGAAGGGGCGTGTAACCATGTTTCAGTAATGGCGATGAAGTCAAGGTTTTGGACAGTGATGAGGTCAGTGATATCGAGGGATCTGGCATTGATGAGGGCTCCCTTTAGTTCTTTGATGGGGGTCACGGGGTTGTTGGTTATCGTCTGCGTAATTGACTGTAGGTTGGAGGTGAGGTGACACTGGGCACATGATAAGTGGGGCAGTCTGGATCTAAGTCTGGCATTCCTGAGTTGTAGTGTGCAGGGTTGGTTAGGTGTGGGTTTTGTGGCGAAAGGTTGAAGCCACAAAGCCGCAGCATTAAGGTAGGGATTGGTAGAGAAATCGGTGAGGTTCGTTATGGTGTTATGCGTGGGTGTGGGAAGGGGGGAGAGGAGGTGGGTCAGTAGTAGCATACTGTGGAGCATGGTGTAGGAGTGTGTGATAGGGTGGTGGTGGGTCGTCTTGGCCGTGCTGACAAAGGCAGCGCGATGAGTATTGGCTGGATACCCTGTAGTGACAACGTGGGATAGGTGGATGGTGACAAGGAACCACAGCAGCATGTCGTATCCTGGGAATCCTAGCAGTGGGTGCGGTAAAGAGCGGTTGCTAAATTGGCCAGGGTGGGCAAATACAGATACAAAAATAGCAGGCAATTCGTGCGAGGGCACTGGTCAGGAATGGCAGGCAAATACAGATGCAAAATGACACAAGACTAGGCATTAGCACAAATCGAAATTCAATACGTGCAACGGGTTGCGGGCACCAGACAGATTGCCGAATACCAAACATACAGCGCATAGGGTAGATAGGCAGCATGCAAAGCTGTGGTTGGTGCACAAAGTTAGCAGTGTAGCATCTACAGATGATATATATGATTGTCAATGGTGTAGGTTAGTCCCGTAGTAAAGGTGTGGTAGGGTGAGTTAGGAAGGTAGAGCAGCAGGCATTGGTACATATTAGAATGGGCCGTGCTGGGCAAGAGTATGATAGGTAGCAGGCACGCTTTGAGAGTCTTACCAGAAATATGGCGTGGGAGGAGCCATCATCAACTCATGATCTGGACACTTCCAACAGTGAAGCGAGGAGAGAGGAGTGCTGCGGAGCAGTGTCCCGCGCGGTAGCGCAGGTGTGGACAGGAAGGTGCCTTTGATTCCGTGTGCCTTAGATGAGGTGGGCTGGCTTCCGCCTCCGGCTTGCCTCTCTGCCTATTGGTATGCGACTGTCCTGGTTGCTAGGCAACCACAATAAACAAATGGCGCTCATGGAGTGCGGTGGCCATTTTAAGATCAGCTGCATTGTGGCTCCGGCGGTCCTTCGTGGATCTGGATTGGATCTGGGGGTGCCGTGACTACCACGGTGCAGGGATCGCTTGCTGGGGTGCCTCAGGGGTGCAATTGTATCAAATTGCATCTGCAGGTCGTCGGGTGCACGGCAGGCGGCTCAGGCGCCTTCTGGAATTGAGCTGCTTCTGTAGCGAGTGTGGCAGAATTGTAGAGTCAGTAGCAGACTCGGCTGCTGCTGTGGAGGGTCTCCAGCCCTGAAGAAGAAGGAGGAGATGGTGACGGGTGCCTGTCAGCAGGCCCCGACTCATGTCCCTCCACCCCACCCCCAGTGATTGGCACCTGCCAGCAGACCCCGACTCATGTCTCCCATCCCACCCCCAGTGATGGGCACCTGCCAGCAGGCCCCGACTCATGTCCCCCCACTCCAAGCCCAGTGATAGGCACCTGCCAGCAGACCCCGACCATGTCCCCCTGTACCCCACCCACCCCCAGTGATGGGCACCTGCCAGCAGGCCCCGAGTCATGTCCTCCTGCACCCCCACCCACCCAGCAGTGATGGGCACTTGCCAGCAGGCCCCGACTCATGTCCCCCTGCACCCCCACCCACCCAGCAGTGACGGGCACCTGCCAGCAGGCCCTGACTCATGTCCCCCCACACACTCACCCACCCACCATTGACGGGCACCTACCAGCAGGCCCGGACTCATGTCCCCCTGCATCCCCACCCACCCAGCAGTGACGGGCACCTGCCAGCAGGCCCCGACTCATGTCCCCCTACACCCCCACCCACCCCCAGTGACGGGCACCAGCCAGCAGTCCCTGACTCTGTTCCCCCACCGTCATCACGATCCACACTCATGGCCCTTATGGCCACCCAAATCCGACCCCACGCCACCCCAGTCCAAACACCCAATCAAGTATTCCATCCACTCCACACTGAAATCACCATGTCATGATAGATCCCAAATGACAAGTATGCACATCAATACATGTCCGTCAGACACACCCAATGGGGGCAAGTGAATGAGAAAATCCACATCATGACATGCACGAAACCAATGAGAGAAATGAAGTATGAAATCAAAATGTATTAAATACAAAATTAAAGGAATGAAAGAAAATCACACAAGAAAAGAAATAAAAAACAAAAGGCTGGATGTCCAAAATGAATGAAAAATATATGAATGCGGAATCCAAATAAATCCAAATGAAAATGGCTCCAAAGCGTTTCGTCCATCAAACCAAATCCAAAGGTTAAAAAAAAAGAAAACCATTGCTCCATGGAAAAAAAAATCAATGAAGTCAAATCCAGTCCAGAACTATATACAATGTAAGAATTCAGGGTCCATGAGCCCAACAATCCAAAGGAAACCTACAAAAAACCCTACCTAATAAATAACTATATACAAAAAGGTGGGGCATAGTTCATGCGCCCCAAATGAAAGAAAAATATAAAGGAAACCCAACACTAATGAACTATATACAATGGCGGCGGGCAAGTCCTACGGCTCACTTGTTCATTTCCCGGGCCAGGGCATCATCGAACTCCTGTTCAACGTCCTGGAGGCGGGCCTGTTCCCTGGCCCCAAGGTCTCGCAGGGATAAAGCCATGTCCACCTCCAACTCCCTGAGAATTTCCTCGAGGCACTCAGCCTGCCTCAATGCCCTGAGCATGGAGTTCTCCGCCCTGACCATAGTGAGCCATGCCTCTTCCGCCCGCCGCCCTCCGCATCTATCTGCTGGCCCAACCGCTGCCACATGGAAGACACTCCCAATCCAGGGTGCTCCTGCCCTCCGGCCGATGCCTGCCCCTCTGATGTTGATGGCCCGAGCCATCATCGCTCCCACCTTGTGCCTGCTGCTGCCGTGCATGTGCCCTGCCTGTTGATGCCTGCACGTCCTCTTCCTGCTCAGATACAGTTGTTGGGGTGGCCACCCCTGCTGGACCTCTGACTCCCGACTGTGGCAGGGATGTGTCCTACACCAGCCTGGCTGCTGGGTCAGGGGCAGCTCCACAGTGTGCCCAGGTGATACTTGTGCAGAAAGATGGCACGGAAGACGACTGGCACATAGGTGGTTCAGTTGAGGAGGGGGTCGGTAGAAGGTCCAGCACACGGAGGAACCCAGAACCCGTGACCTGTCCTAGTCGGTCAATGCGGTCAACGAGGCATCTGAAATAACGTGCAGCGTCCTCAGGAGAACCCTGCACGTTATCCCGGATGCCAAGATGACGCAACGCCACCCCAGCCAGGACAGGCTCAATACGGTGCCGGATTGCCACGTCTGCAGGGAGAGGAAGGCCAGTTGTTGTTAGCGGATCCCCTCGCTGAAAATAGGTCTGACGAAGGCATCCCTGCTGGTGCGGGATGATGCAGTCACAGGATCGGGGACAGGATTACACACAGGCACCTCCACGGCCGCCTATGCTGCCTCCTGTCCCTGCCCCTGGACTGCACCACTAGCACCCGTGGAATCCCCCCTCCAGAACCCGTGTGTGGCCCTTCCATGGCCTCCTCCTCAACCAAACCCCTCACCACCCTGGATGACTCCGTGCCATCTTCTGCCATAGGCCCCTGTGGGGTCTCAGCTGCCCCTTCTGCTGCCGAGGTGTCCACCTCTGACCTCTGCCTCTTGGACCTACCCTCGGCAGCTGCGGCCATGGACGCGGGACCAGACTCCTCACTCCCCTACGAGATGACAACATGGGAGGGGAGCTGGCCTTGCGTCTCCGGCTGGCAGTGGGATCCCTGCCACTGTGCTCCACAGCACCGTCTCCGCCCTCTTCATCAGTTGACGCTGCAGACAGGGAGAGACAGAACACAGGCATCAGGGCACTGTACAATGGTCTGATACACACATGACAGTTGCACATGAGTGGCAGTGTCAAACTTCACACATGGCATCACAATCCCCAACACACCTATCATTTGAACCCACACACATGCGCAAATGAACAGGAATGTTGCAGCAGGCAGCACCATCCAAACACATACAACAGCATGAGCATCCGAAGGTTAGCCTGACATCACATGCAACACAGGGAGTGCCAAACACATGCACACACGACACCAGACATACATGCATATGTACATCTCCACCACCTGTCGCAGTTAAATCATCGGCATCCATGCCACATCTGCCAATCAGCCTCCTACATGTCGGTGTCACATGCATTCATGGTGTACCACAGTGGCACACATGTCAAATACACATACACCCACATGTACATTGTGCACATACATGAAGGTGGAACCAGCATCCATGTGTCACACCACAACCATGCCACAATACATACACATAATTTTAAACATGTGTGTACCGACACATGCATTTGGGCACCATGCATTTGAACACATACACCATTGATGTGCCTCACACATGACTGGACTCATATGCGGCAGGCTCATGTCCCTGTACATACACATCCATACATGGGCCTTCCAAGACATATGTCCAACCTGCACACTCCTGCCACACCTCAACATGCACAGCATCCAATCAGTATGCATGTACACTTACCGCTCGACTCCGGACGGGTCTGCCTCTCAAGGACCTGGAGGTGGAGTGCTGGGTGTATACGTTCCGGGACCCTCATCTGGTTGTCGGTAAGGCGGACCTGGCACCCCTTGCTGAGGTCCTGGACCTGAAGTCCTCCCAGCGCTTCCGGACGTGTTGCATGTCGCGGGCTGCCACCCCCTCCACATAGATGGCAGCCACAATGTCCTTCCAGATCTTGTTCCATGCTTCATTGTCGGCATTTGTGACAAAGAGGGCATCATAATGCCCCAGGACTTGCTCCACCAGGATGCCAACTTCATTGGCACTGAAGCTGGCAGCCCTCTGCCTCTCTGCTGGGGGGTTGCCACTGGTGCCAGATGGTGTTGTGTCGGACATGGCAACCCCCGAGGGAGGTGTGGGTGGGCAACTGGGTCCCGGGACTGGGATGTGGAGCGATGGAATACCAGTTGGGAGTCTTCTGTTTCAGCAGGGGTGATCACAACAACTGGACCCCTGCAGATGGCTGACGTGCAGGCACCAAATAGCATAGCACGTGGCCAGCAGTCAGGCAGGCAGCAGCAGATGGCAGGTGGGAGCATGCTCGGGGCTCTGGGGGGGCAGTAAAATGGCCTTCTGGGCAGGAGCATGATCTTCCGTGTGTTGTCGCGTGGCCAGCTTGATACGGAGTGATTTGGCATGTGACAAAAGTGCACGTCAGCGTGTAATTTGAGGAAAGGCCCTTAGCGCATAAGCACATATGTGACGTGATACGCACGGGCGTTCGCTCAGCACGGGTGCATCTGCACGTGCAAAATAAATCACGTATGTGTGTTAATGCGTGTAATCCAAGGAAAGGGCCTTAGCGCGTAAGAGAAGTGACGCGCACGGGCGTTTCCCTCAGCACAGGTTAAAGGTGAGCAGGGCCAGCAGTTCGCTGTATGTGCCTTTCGTGGAGACCGACGTGTGTGTTGCTACTTCATGTTGTTTCGCGCGCCATCACAACTTTACAGCGGATCAAGGACGTATCTCTTCTTTTGGCGGGGGTATTGGCTACGCGTGTTTTTCATTATCAGGTTAGTCTGACGGTGAGTCGCGCACACTATTTTTCCCACTGCGGCTGCCCCTGTGTATCGCATACCTGTTTTCCAGGTCATAGTAGCCTCTGTGTCCCATGCATACGTGTTTTTTTTGTCCCTGGCTGCCACCGCGTACTGCAGGAGGTTAATTCCACACGTGGGCTGCCGGGGTTTGCATGCATGGTTTTACTGCAGTTTTGGGGTGCCTGAGCATTGCGTGACCCCTCACTTTATCACCGGGGTCACATACAGCCTTGCAGGTGCAGGGGTGCTGTTAACATCTTGTATCCCACCCCCTTCACCCCAATTGCCCAGGACAATTGTCGTGTACACCTCCCATTGGCACTACTACATCTGTGCCGGCACTACTACATATGTGCCATGGCTGGGAGGCCACGAAAGGTGAGGGGCGCCTCAGCTGGGCATATTCCACATGGCAGGCATGGTTAGGGACGTGGCCGGGGTGACCAGGGAGTAGGGGGACTTCAGGGTGTCCAGGGTGGCTGCAGAGGGGGAAGAGGCAGGGGTGCACCACTTTGGCACAACGTTGTGCCACGTGTTGGTGCAGTCATGCCACCACCCCCTGCGGCTCCGGGAGATGCAGTTCTTGCATCTTGCACTGGCACCCATGTGACCCGGCAGTCCATTTCATCGACTGCCACGGGCCCAAGGGGAGTGGTAGCTTCAGGTGCAGCTGTGGACACCACCACCCAGGCTCAGGGTGTGCCAGCGCAGGCTGTGTTGGCACCAGAAGAGTCCCTAGAAGATTTCCAGGAGGTCAGGAGGCACAACGTAGGTACACGCAGGGCTGCCCTGACCGAGGCACGTATCCCTGAGGCAGTAATGTCATCTGCTGCCCCGACCAGCCGGGTGTTGGCAAGTGCATGGGCAGATGCAGCCGACACCACCCCGGTTGTCTACCATTCAGGAAAGTCCCGGTCAATGACCCTGGCACAGCGGATGTTGCTGCGCAGGGTCCATTCCAGGGCACCCAGCAGCAACTGACGCAAGTCAGGGCTTCCGTCCTCGTTCCACCTGACACTCCCTCAGTTCAACCCACCAGCACCACAGCCCATACTGATCAGGGCGGCATTTGCCAGCCAGGGTCCGGACCACTGTCCAAGAGGAGGAAGGTTGCACCTGCAGTAGAGGCTGGGACCCCAGACACAGCTCCGGCCTCCGGCACGTCGAGGAAGAAGCCTTTCTGTGTGCAGGAACTGGACTTCCTTGTGGACTACGTGTGGGACCACACCCGTGATATGCTAGTGGGGCCGAAGTGTCAAACTACGGCTGCCCATCGTATGTCCCACTGGAAGCAAGTTGCGGATCGTGTGAGTGCATTCGGCCATGAGGTGCGCACAGCTTAAGAGTGCAAAAAGTGTTGGGATGACCTCAAACGCAGTACTAAGGCGAAGCATGCCTCTAATTACAACATGACTCTGCTGACTGGAAGTGGGCCACCACCTGAGGAGGAAGACCTCACTTCGCACAAGTCAGTCGCTACAGAGTTCATACCAGCAGGAATGGTCAAAGGAGTGGGAGAGATGCTGGACTTTGATGCCCCGTCCAGTGAGTGTTGTTGCGTGTTTGTCGAGGCCATGTGTGGTTTGCTTGTGTGATGTGTTGTGCTTGATTGCCACTACATGTCATGTCTACATGGTTCCCCTGTGCAAGTCATGCAATGCTTCACTGATGCGTGCCTGCTGTGCAGGATGCTGGACATGTAGAGCAGACGGGGACTGTCCTCATAGCCACACTTGCACCCTACTCACATGCTACTCACCCGACTGCCCCTCCAGTCCATGTTCCAGCTCACTGGCCCTTCTGCATGTAGCCTGGGGTGTCTTTCCTCTCAGCACTGGGACTATGTCATTGCATGACTGACGTCAATGTTTCTTCTGCCTGCATGCGGGTACTCCACGTAGGCATGCTCCCTTGCCCCTCCACCCCCCCTGCACCTCAATTTCACCATGGCACTGGTGTGCATCATGTTGGCGAACTGCAATGGCCTGTTCAAGGCTCCTGTGTACATGCAAACTTCCACCAGCTAACCTGCCAGACACATGCAGTGGGGTACATCCTCTGTCCTTGATGCAGGGTGTCTCACTTGGACTGTGCAGATGGCAGATGCTCCGCAGGGACATGAGTGCCCATTCATGCTTCATGTGCATTCCATGCATGCCCCTATGTGTCTTTGACAGGATGATCATTGTAGTACGTGTCCAGGATGACCCACATTTCGGCATTTGATCATCCATTCCATTTCCACTCTGGCTCAGTCCAGCATCACACACAGGTTTAGGGTGTCACAGTCTGTGTGGGGCACAGGCCTCACCCTGTTTCAGGCCCACTGACTCTGTTCAAGTGGTGTAGTGGCTTCTGCACACACGGCTGTACTACTGAGGGTTCATCATGTGTCCTGCTTACTGTCCCATTTTCATCTGCTGTGTTGTCAGTTGATTCAGATGATGCAATTGACGCTAGTCAACACTGTCTGCCAATACACAGGTCTCTGGTCACCCTTTCGCTGCCATACAAATCCTCCCTGCATTTTCACTTAGGAGGTGTGGGGGGGTTTGCTTGTAGCCATGCAGCCCATTGCATACACGTTGCCTGAACTTACCCTTGCACTGCCTTCACGTTTATTGATAGACATCAGGATGTACTTGTTCATGTAGATAGTGGGTAACATACACATGTTCTGCACTGCATCAATCCACTTCTGAGCCGTGTCATACCCTTCTAGATGCCTACTCACTGATGCAATGTCAAAGTCACCTGGCATGTATGGACAGTTTTTCATCCCTTCTCTGTCATGTATGCGACAGGCACAGGTGCATCCTGTGACACATGTACTCAGTATTGGAACTCCATAGTGGTTGTTTAGATGAGTTGATTGGTCAATGTGCGGCCTATACCAACTGGCATAGGGCACTGATTGGATGTAGCCTGCCAATCGGGTTGTACTGACTGTGGAGCGTGTGTATGTGTGCACCTCTCCATACATCAAAGCAAGCAGCGTTATAGCTGCTTGCTTTGGTGTATTGGATGCTGGTCATGTTCACAATACAGGTGTATGGGGAAATGGGTGTTTCATGTACATATGCAAGCAGCTGCACCGTTGTGTGGTGCAACATTGCGAGTACTCACTTAGGTGTTTGTGAAAGTGTCCATTTAGACATGTGTCTTCCGCAGCTTTATTGTTGACTGACTAATATTTAGTTGATAGACGTTTTTGCTGGTGAGATTTCTGCATTACGCACGTTATGTGGAACTGGCATGATCCCAAAGGTTCACTGTTGTGCAATATGTATATGCCCAGGCCCACTTAGCTACTATGGTGGGTCCTGGCCGTGGAGATTTCCTCAAGGAATGATGTAATTGGGCACATTCATAGTCCAATGTGCTCAATCAGGCCCCGAGGGGTGTTGTGGAGGCCTCATGTCCCGCAGCTCGGACGGTACTGGGCTTTATGGTCCCTCATGCCTGGTTGCAGGACCTTGCTTTGCTTGGGACATTCATTATATCTACATGGCCCATGCCACCTGGTACGGGCCGAGCTGCAGATGGATGGAGCTATATTGCTGATGATGCTTCAGTGATGCATGCCTACATGCATGTTACCTGTGTCTTGTGTGTTTGGATTCACTTGCAGCAGTGGTCAAATTGCAGTTCAGAAATGCTTATGGTATGTTGCATCTCTTAGTTGCCATCTGTCTTTTCTGCCTGTGACATGTGCCTGACAGAGGTGGTGTCTGATGGAGTTCATATACTACATTTTGTACTTGTGTAGGCTTTGCTATTTAGACACATCCATTTCTGCTTTTGGGATGTGTTTGCATATCAAGGTCACTGGATGCATGCCAGGTTCTCATTTGTGTGTGACATGTCTGCTTCATGTGTTGGCTGTCTATGTGATGTTTATGTGTGTATGTGTGTTATGTGCTTCTGACATGTGTACTAATGTTTATCTTTTCTCCACTTTTCAAATGATGACGCAATGGAGCCAGAGAATGGTGTTGTCATGCCAGGCACAGGGTTGCTATCACACCAGCAACCCAGCACAAGTGGGGGTCGTGGGGTGGTAGGCCACGAGAAACCACTTGTGTTACAGACAATCCTGTCTAGGGCTGGCAATGAGTCTAGCTCGGATGATCACTCTGACGACAATGCCGAGTTGGATGTGCATCGGGTCCATTCATCAGGGGTGAGTGATTCTGATGTGGACGCTCCTCTGTCCGCGACACCTGCACTGAAGGGCCAGATGGTGGTGGGAACTCCGCCTGTGGTGGATCGGGATGCAGGGTCACCCTCCACTCCAGTTGCTGATGTGCCTGGGGCATCACGTCAACAGAGGAATGTAGTCCTGCAGCCACGGGTGGTGCCAACCCAACAAGGACTTCAGCTCCTTGGGCCCCGCAGGTGTCAAGCCCAGCAACGAACACCAGAGGAAGCAATTGATTTAATCGCTGAGAGCATGGAACGTGTGGCCCAATCCGTGCTACCCCCTGCTAGGCAGGTGGAACTCCAGCAGCGGGTGGAACAGTCCACGGCCCGCTTGCTCAGGCTGGGCATTGCAGCCTCAGACAGGGCACGCCAAGCTGAAATGGTGTCTTTGCATCAAGCAATTGCTTCTCATGCTGAGGCACACATGGAGGCCATGAGGGTTGACTATGAATCCATCAAATCTACTCTGGCTGTGCTCTTGATGTCCCAGAGGATGCGGTCAGAGGAGAGGTTGGAGCAGCTAGAGAATACCATCTCGGCTGTGCTACGTGCTTGCTGAGAGGTGTACCAGTTGTCCAGCCAGGCTATGCAGGAAGAACTCTGTGTTACCCATGTTACTTTGCAAGAGGAAGCACGCATATTACGCAAGGTTCTACATGCTGACATATGTGTCAATGCCACACAGAACCAGGCTCACCCATCCCGCAGACTTGCTAACGACGAGGGGCAAGCTGCGCCTAGGCGTGGTCAAGGTACTTTGCCAGGTCAACCTTTTCAGCCAGAGGGTGATGAGGACGACGAGTTATCTCCCACACAGGTCGGGCTGTGGAGGCGTTGAGCCCATGGAGATGTTTTTTTTTGTCTCAACATCATCACATGTGGGTGTTGAGGTGCACCCTGTACCTCCCCCCTGCTGCGTTTCCCCCCCTGGGTCATATGTGGCCATTTTTTATTTTTATTGTTAGTTTAGTTAGTTAATATTGTTTTTGATAGTTAGTTTAAATAGGCAATATAGGTTTTTTATAGTTAGTTTAATTAGTTAATATAGTTTAAAACTGCTTGTCTATTGTGCATTAATGTGGTGGTGTGGTGCTTTGTGGCTTTTGAAAGCATCCACTGTCTGTTCCAACTGGGCCCTTCAAGCTTGTCTTGTGTATGTGTTTGCAGCTTGGGGTCCTGACTCACATAGGCCACTCCTGCTTCCCTTATCCATGGGCTCGCAAGGATGATTCGGTGTAACAACCATTTACACAAGGGCTTTGGACTTTTGTCATATCTGTGGCCTGTCTGCTGCTGTACTACTTGTGTTAACACCCCTAGTGGGGATTGAGTGGCTTTTATCCATGGCATGTCTGTAATCAATTTGAGTGAGTGCATGATTGATGTGTCCATTAATTTATGTGGATTGTGATGTATGTTATTTTCTTGCCTGTATATGTGCTTGATGCACTTCATGCTGTAGACAGTAGCCTGCACCCTTTGCCTGTCAAAGTCACACTGATGGTGGGAGGAGTTCGGATGTATGTCTCTAACATGGCCCAGTGACAACCAGCATGAAGACACACACACAGGGAACTTTCCAGCATTATTAATATCTTTTATGCCCTTTCTGCAGGAAAATTAGCCTCCAGACTACCTTTGCCAGCAGACACAGGGCCAAGTACTACTGAAACCTGGCCACGTTCGGTGGTGCAGACGTGCACATGTGTGCGCAAGCAGAAGCACAGGGCTTGTGCTCAGATGTCCGACAGAAGCAGACGAGTTTCCAGGAGCTCCAAGCAAGGTGAGCAGCACAAGGGGCCTCACCGCAGCCAACCTTCCACCAGGCCACTTGCACATGCATGCTTTGTGGCACCACTGCTGGGGAGCTTGGCCAGGCATTGTTGTAGAAGCTCACAGTACAGCTAAAATGCGTTGAGGGACAAATGCCAAGTAGCTTTACAAGTTGTCAGGGGCACACGCAGGGGCCGCCGCACATATCCTCCAGTCCCCCCTGCTCCATAGAAGCTGAGTTATTAGCACAGTAGCGTTCCTAGCCAGAAACTAATACAGCGCACAGGGACACCCAGCGAGGCACAGACTCGTGTACAGTGCATATCATTTGCATGTGCAAATTGCCACGTGCACTACCTATTGAAACCCACGGCTGCCAGAACACGACGTGTACTGAAGTTGCACCTATACGCGTCCATTAGCTCACCCAGGGACCATTCTATCATGTGTGATTCTTGACGTATTGGTCTTCCATTTACCGCGTGCCCACGTGCGCCTGCCTTACTGCACTGACAGTGTATGAACCATCACGGGGGCAAGCTAACCTATACGTATTTTTCAGCAGGCAAGAGTGTTTGTTTGTGGAGAAGTCACTTACTTTTGGGCATGAATGGTGTTGTGTGTGTGTTGTAAACACACAGAGATTAGTAACCCACACTCTCTTTGCAGCATTGAACTGCTCCTGTTACCAGACCTGAGAGTGCGCAGGCAGGAGGCCAGCACTCACCCCAGAGATAAGTCTCTCTTTGTCTTGCATTTGACTCATTTAGTACAATGTGCATGTAGAACATGGTTTCTCTGATTGAGTATGTGTTATTGTCAATAGTTGTATTTTGTATATTGCCTACTTTCCCTTGCCAATCCAACTCCCCTCTCCTGCCCCTCTTTCCGGTTATCCTGAATACCAATGTCTGTCCAAACAATGGATCCCTGACCCTCTTTCCCCGCCGGGGTCTCGGAGGCCTGTGTAAGTTTTAGCTTGCAGGTGCCCAGACCACTGAGGGGGTGGTTGGTTGTCACGGAACTGTGACACTACCCATCAGTTGTTGCATCCTCATTGTATATTGTGTCCTGAAAAAGGTACCCATCCTGTTGAACCATTGTTGAACTGTGCTACCTTGGTAGTTCTATCATTCTGCTTGTACATGTGCCTGGACTTTTTTGCCACTTCATGTAACCTACTGGAGACTCATCCAGGGTTTTTCTGTGCCTAGATGCTTTTTCCCTGGTTTGGGGATTTGGCTCCTTGGAGTTCTCTGCGATTTAGTATTTTTACCAGTCAAGGCGGCCTCTGAGGGGGCTGGACCCTATTTACACGCAAGGTGGAACATGAAGACCAAGGGGCAGGGGGATCCTGTAGCCAGGTAGACTAAAAGGGAGAAGGCTAGATACCCCAGACACAGTTGTTCAGAAGGTCATGGTGATGTGTAAATGAGGGAGGGCCTTTTGTTGTTGCACAGTAAAGCCTGGGCTACAGTGTTTGGGCACTCTCTGACAATGTCTTTGTGGGGTATTATGTACATGATGTGTTCTGCTGGTCAATGGCTGTTCCTGTGTTGTATTTACTTTTCAGGTGTCAGGGGATTGTTGTGGTTTGACATGCTGGGGTGTACACATGGGCAATGTTTGCATTTGATGTGTACAGGACACGGAGGGTCACTTGATTTCACATGCATATATTGAGTGCATGTCCCTACTGACACACACAGTTACACAATGCTCCACCACAAGTACAACCACCCTTCCATGCCCACAGGTGCACACAGATTGCCATCTCGGGCACGCTGTGTCCCTGAAGCGCATGATCAGTTGCCATTTGGGGATCATGTACATGCGTCAATAGGTTATTTATTTTGTTTGTCCTTTTGGTGTGTTGCTCAAGGTGTATCCCCAACACAATGGCTGCTCACCGTGCTGTGTGCTGAGCAGTTTGTTGCAGGAGAAACACACAGCACACGGGTTAGGGAGTAGCCATTTTGCCTTGCCCAATGTGCATGTGAACTGGCATTCAGTCTTTTGTTCATGCTAACACTGGTGGAAAGCATTTGTGTTTGACTTGGTATTTGTGTGAGGTTGTTGGTCAGTCATTTCATCTGATTCCATGTCAGGCGTCATTGTGTCGGGCCACTTTCCATTTATCACATGTCACTTCTTATGTAATTGGTCATGTGTTGGGCTTTTGCTGTTGCATGCCATGTCATGGTGTGGCAGACAAGGGTGATGTGGGTTGGGAGGATTTGGGTGACATACCAGTGATTGTCATGGCCTGTTTTGCAGGGGGTGGTGTGATACACACCTTGCATGTGTTCCTTTTGGATCACACAGGATTGGTTATGTTAAAGTAGCTAGAGATGCACACAATGTAGCACTTCCATGGCAACATTCTCAGGGTGGTAAGGCTGTGACAGTTGACTGTCTCTGTATCATCATCAATTTTCACCTGGTATGTGCCAGGCCTGTGTGCACTCCACAGGGGTGGGAGTTTAGGTGAAAAATGTGGCCACAAGCTGGGTCCGGGCTGCCTCGCCACATGCCCTTTCGCCTCCCATGGGCAGCGCCTGTGCATGCGGTTGGGGATGTGGGGGCACCACCATGTCCACTGGTACGTCCCGCCGTGTTGCAACATTGTGCAGGACACATGCTGCCACAATGATCCTACACACTACTGGGGGTCCATATAGTAGCTGGCCGCCAGAGCGGTCAAGGGAGCGGAAGCGTGACTTGAGCACTCTGAATGTGCACGCCACTATGGCCCTGGTTGCAATATGGGCAGCGTTGGTCTTACCTGGGGTGGTGTGGTGGGGTTCCGGATTTGCGTCATCATGTGTTTGCTCAGAGGGTAGGCACGGTCCCCTGGGGAGGTGATAATGGTTGTGATAGTTGGATTTGTGTATTTGTCTGTGTGTGACATGTATGCATGTGCACAGGCATTTGTACTCACCTAGGAGCTATGTGTTGCCATGCTTCCCAGCTTCCAGGGCCCGGCTCAGGGCGGACATTCTGTATATGAAACTGTTATGGGATGAGCCAGGGTAGTTTGCATAAACAGAGGTGATGATTCCCTTTGCATCGCATACAACCTGCACGTTGATGGAATGCCAGTGCTTGCGGTTTCGATAGACGTGCTTGGTGGCCCTAGGTAGACGTAGGGCCACATGGGTGCAATCTATGGCACCGAGCACTTTGGGGAAGTGTGCCACCCTGTAGAAGTCCTGGACCACGGCCTGCCTTTCTGCAGGTGTTCTGGGCATGTATATGTGCCTACGGACTGAGGGGCGCGCAGTCATGATTGCCAACACCTGGTGTAGGCAGCGTGACTGCGTGGCCTGTGAGACCCCCCCCCCCACTATGGCAGTTGTGAGCTGGATTGACCCAGTGGCCAAAAAATGCAGGACATTGAGCACCTTATCCAAGGGGCTCAATGCTTGGGAGCACAGGGTGGGTGATGTAAGGTCATCTTCTCACTCCCTGACCAGGTCTAGGATGATACGAGGTGGAAACCTATACCTGCCATAGACCTGGTCATCAGGCATCCCAAAAAGGCTGGTCCGGGGCAAAAAAATGTGGGGCCTGGCTATTTTCCTCCTCCTGCGGTGTCCCACGATTAGTGCTGCGACAAATGGGGCATTCATTGTAGCTGTATATATGTGTTTGTTGTTGCACGCACCTTTATACTGCGCGCAGGGACGCTTCTGCCTGCCTTCGTGTGGCAGACGTGTTGACGCCTGTGCGCGTCTTTTAGCGTGCACGGGTTTCCCGTATTCGATTCCATGAATACGTGTTGTTCCCGTGCATGTGGGCGTTCGGTGTATTTCCCTGCAGTACTTCCCAGTTACGCCTTCTTTTTCACATGTTGTTCACCATTCCACGTGTTACGCCCTGTGTCCCGCCCCCTTTTTGGTGTGTTCACGGACGTGCGCTTTCGCTGTGCGCGTCGCGCGCGGTGTTCGGGATGTTGCTGTGACGTGTGCGCCCGTGCGCGCCACACTCGGATTTGGCGCACATCCCGCAGTACACACGCAGGCCCTTCCAGGAATCGCACACTTGTGGGTGCGCTTGCTTTTTCATTCTTGCGCCGGCTTGTGCTAAGATTTTCAGCGCACATTTGTTCCATGAATCGGCCCCATAATGTAATGTGTTTCAGCTCTTGACCCCATTTAGATTCCTGATGTAAAATAGATGGAGAAATGATGTTGATGCTGGAAGTGTACTAGATAATGATGGGTTGACACTTACTGGAACATGCATACGTTATGCTAGCTGGGGTGTGCCTTGCCTTGTGGGTGATTTTCAAAGAGTTTAAGTGGAGCTTGAAAGTTGTGAGCCATCAAGTGGATGCATTTTTACCGGGGGTGTATCAGAACCTTTCCCACAAAATACACTAGTAAATAAATGAATAAGCAATTAGCTATACGTTATATCAGAAGATTACCTTTACTCTACATGGGAAACATAGGAAAAGGAATTGTCTCCTAAGTTCCATCTGCCGCTCGTGCCGCGAAGATAGGATGCCCATTGGTGAAATGAAGATACCGTGTAGTACACAAATTGGCATCAAAATCCCATTATCCGAAGCCAGGTAAAAGTGTATCGCAGTCAATCTTTATCTACCTATAACTGATGATTGATCCACCAATGTATCGTACTCATTGGCAAAAATGAACAATAATGATTTTTTCTCTGTTCCATGCGTTAAATGGGCCAACATGGAAGATAGTGCTCTTAGTTTTTTCTTTCATGTTTATTGCCGTTGCAAGTGTCAATACAATACTTTATAGAAACATGTGCTTCTTTGCATTGATTGTACAGCTGTAGTCCGTCTGTCTATCGTTTTGCTTGCTGTGGTGTAGCAAGTTATTTATTGTAGTGGCTTTTGGAGGAAGCTCCATTGGTCATATTTTCGTGGCTTTGAATGCATCTTCATAGGTCGATGTTTTTGAGGCTTAAGCATACAACTCTAGAGGCAATGTTTTAGTGGCTTTAGCATGCAGCTTCTCAGTTGATGTTTGTGGCTTTTCCATGCAGCCCCACAGAAGATCTTTTAGTGGCTTTAGCTTGCAGCTCTCAGTTGATGTCTGTGGCTTTAGCATGCATCTCAACAGAAGATATTTTAGTGGCTTTAGCTTGCAGCTTCTCAGTTGATGTCTGTGGCTTTAGCATGCAGCTCCACCGGGGATCTTTTATTGGCTTTAGCATGCAGCTTCTCAGTTGATGTTTGTGGCTTTTCCATGCAGCCCCACAGAAGATCTTTTAGTGGCTTTAGCTTGCAGCTTCTCAGTTGATGTTTGTGGCTTTAGCATGCATCTCAACAGAAGATCTTTTAGTGGCTTTAGCTTGCAGCTTCTCAGTTGATGTCTGTGGCTTTAGCATGCAGCTCCACCGGGGATCTTTTATTGGCTGTAGCATGCAGCTTCTCAGTTGATGTTTGTGGCTTTTCCATGCAGCCCCACAGCAGATCTTTTAGTGGCTTTAGCTTGCAGCTCTCAGTTGATGTCTGTGGCTTTAGCATGCATCTCAACAGAAGATCTTTTAGTGGCTTTAGCTTGCAGCTTCTCAATTGATGTCTGTGGCTTTAGCATGCAGCTCCACCGGGGATCTTTTATTGGCTTTAGCATGCAGCTTCTCAGTTGATGTTTGTGGCTTTTCCATGCAGTCCCACAGAAGATCTTTTAGTGGCTTTAGCTTGCAGCTCTCAGTTGATGTCTGTGGCTTTTCCATGCAGCCCCACAGAAGATCTTTTAGTGGCTTTAGCTTGCAGCTTCTCAGTTGATGTCTGTGGCTTTAGCATGCAGCTCCACCGGGGATCTTTTATTGGCTGTAGCATGCAGCTTCTCAGTTCATGATTGTGGCTTTACCATGCAGCTCCACAGAAGATCTTTTAGTGGGTTTAAAATGCAGCTTCACAGGTTATGCTTTAGTGGCTGTAGAGTGCAGCGCCACAGGTGATGATAAATAGAAACATGTCTCATAGCTAAGCAGTAACATTGGCCACGTCACAGCGAGCGAGATGTTCCTTTTACTGTCTGTATGTGTACACACTCATTGTTGTGTTTATAATTGCATGCATACGGGCCCTTGTGGTGCATGCACAAGTATACATATAGGTGTCTCTTTGAGTATTGTATTCAGATGTCTTTGATCAGGCGTAGCTGGCAATATGTAAGCACTCGTTGTCAGAATAGATAAGTAGCCTGAACTGAACACCACATGAACCTCATTACGAAGAATAGCTATCACAGCACTTTCCCAAGTCCTCACGCCACTGCTTCATCAATCACTCACCCTCACCTTTCTCAAAGGTTTTCCCCATTCTTCAAAGTTAGCAGCAAGGAATCATTTTCCACATCTTCAGAAGGCCTGGGGAGATCTCCTTCACATAGGCACATTTAAGAAGTTAATCACATGTATTCTTCTGAACAATCCTAATTCCTGAAAATAAAACCTTCAATGCAGTAGTAGAAAAGACTCTGAACAAGAGCCAGCAGAGGTAAAGTGAATGGAAGCTTGCACTAATTTGATAGTTTGATATCTAAACGAAACGGTGTCTCCTTAAAGTACAATCATTTATGCAAAGTAAAGTAAACCAAAGGTTTTCAAAGTAATTCAAAGTAAAGTAAACCAGTTATTTTCAGCAAAACGTTTTGTAAAGAAAAAATGTATTAAATAAAATCCCACAAATACAAACATTACAGAAAGAGCTATACATCAGCATCAACTCACTAGTTCGTGTGCCTCAATACGTCACATACCACATTATATACCATATTCCAGAAATTTTCACCGCTATTTTGCTGTAGTATGTGGAGTAGTATTTGCAAGGGGCAAGCGTCCTGCGAAGACATATTTCGCCTCGATCTTGTTTTGTTCTATTGTA
The DNA here is from genome assembly GCF_040938575.1 of Ambystoma mexicanum. Taxonomy (NCBI): domain Eukaryota; kingdom Metazoa; phylum Chordata; class Amphibia; order Caudata; family Ambystomatidae; genus Ambystoma; species Ambystoma mexicanum. The sequence continues at coordinate 959,368,169 of NC_090929.1, read as the reverse complement.
AATGCAGTGCAATAGTTTAGAATTCGGCCTCCAGTCTTGTTTCACGAGACGTATCTTTATAGTAACCATTTGCTTCATTCACAAGGAATATAGCGTCATCGATTTCCAGAAAAATGTTGCAGCACAAATATGTAAATTGTGCAGCTTTTAAGTTTGGTTAACATAGGTAGCTACTAAACTTAAATCATTCCATTTATATTGTCCTTATTTTGCTTCAGGATTGAAAACAATCTCTTAAAAGTGAAGTTCCTTAATATAACTGATGTGTGGGTCTTGTGGCTGCTGATGCCATAGGCACTGGTTATCAGAATTGACATGGATGTGTCTACTAGGCTAATTATAGTACGTGGCAGATGGGTAAAATACTATATGTTGCACCCTTTTTGCAGTATTTAAGCCAGGACTTCAGAGAAGGGCACGTGTACTTCATAGAAATCAAGTAACTGAAGGCAGACCTGGTTTAGACATTTTGAACACACCAGTAGTGCTTGTACACCTCCAATTAAGCCATTAACTCTAAGAAGACTGCTTTGAAATGCACTTGGAGCGCAAAGGTTGATGGTAAAACTTGTGAAAGCCAGCTCAGAAAGATCACAGGAGGGGGTGTATTGGGTGGGGAGGGGCAGGAAGGTGCGATGCCTATTTATTACCATTTCTTTTTTCACTGCATTATTTGCTGCTTGTTTTTGACCGCAACAACCCTTCGAAAAATATGGGGGGGGTGGGGGTCTGGTAAAGGGCTATGAGGTGTAGGGGTTCTAGGGTCTAGATTGTAAATATGTGTGAAGGGGGGGTTTGAGGGTGGTAAAAAATGCTGCCAAATAAAAACGGGCAAGAAACACGGACAGAACCGGCAGAAAGTGGGTGGAAATGGCCATGGGACCGATCGCAGAGGTTAACAAAGGAGACAGAACACCCAACAACCTGTGTCAACCAGAAGCCGGCTCCCACACTCAGTATCAATGTCAGTGAGCTGTCATGTGTGGGACTGCTGTGTTACAGTAGGCCACCTTGCTAGGGTGACCCCATTCACAGGGTGCGAGAATGTGGTTTGCAGGAGCCAGAGAGTCTGTTCTCGCCACAGCTTCAAGGGTGACCTGCAGCTTTAACAGGGACCACATAGAGAGGACCATTAACCAGAGAGACTCTTTGATCAACAACGGAAAAGAAGATGGATGGTATGTAGTATCACATGGGAGTGTGGCCAGAGATATTTCTGCTGAGATAAGGTTTCTGACATTTTAGTTCTGGGGCACATCTTGTTCCTGTTTTTCACCCCCTTAACTTTCCTGTTGCTAAACACTCTGGTTATGACCTCACACAAACAGGAGATTGTTTGTAGGGACCCCAGGATTGGTTCATTAAGGAAGGTGTAGCCTTCACCAATCACTGTGGCCCACTTGGCTTTAAAAGATGGCTGGAGCACCTCTTTTGACAGATCATCTGAAGACTTCACAAGAACATGGAAATAAGAACTCATCCTTTAACCCTGGCTGAAGGTACAGTCTGCCTTACAGTTTCAACCAGTGAAGGAAGGCCAGGACATCCAAAGAGGGAAGCAATATTCCCACCTCTTAACTTCTCCCAGGTAACAGAAGGAGATAACTCAAAGGACCCTCCAGCCACGCTAGAACTGGTACCCAGCCAGCACACAGCGTGTTCTGCTAGGCTCTGCAGCAAGCTCCCTGGACAGGGAGTGCCTGAAGTTTTCTGAACCTACAACCAAGAACAAGCCAGCTGCCTGCAACACACGCTTCAGCTTTGGGAAATCTGCCTTAAAGTATGACACAAGCCCATTGAAGAAGCTGGGAGAAGTGTCTCAATGAGCATCTACCGACATCCGTCTTAAAGGACATTTTCGAGTCTGTCAAGTTCCTCAAGTTGCAACTGCCTGCAAAATTGACTGTGTTCAAGCCGCAGTTGCTTAAAGACATCCGAGACGTCTCGACGAGTGCTTCAGACCTGCTGAACAGCACTGAGACAATGATTCCTGACCCCGAGCTGCCGTGTAGGCCAGTCTGCAGCCATTTGTCTAGTTTTGCTTGCCAAACCATCTTGCCGCCAGATACCCGCAGCTGACTCCCATCTTGCACTCCGTCACAGAAGCCTGCAAAAGGCCCTGAAGCTGATTCAGCCCTGTCAAGCACTGAAAACACCCACAGCACAAGGTACATTGCGGTTCTGTCCCCCTGGTCCTTCGCAGAAGTCCCCTAAGACCATTGCTCCCTTTGTGTTGAAGCCAACAAACCTTAAACTGTTGGGGTATTAACCATACCGATTACCCTCTTGTGAGTATCCAGAGTGCATGCCTTTTCCTTCTTTCAAACTGTCTTTCATCTGCATACTTTTACAGGGTGGGTTGTATTTTGTAGTGTTGCTAGTACTGTCTGTTGTGATATAAACAAAGTCGATATTTTTTATACAACCTTGACTGGACAGTCCCTTTTATCATTGGGTAATACCAACGATCCACAACCTTTAGGAGATAGGCCTGCTGTTCTATCCATGTTACCAAAATTGGGCAAGGAGGTTTATAATTTTCTTGTTATTCCAATATGTTCGGATTCTTTCTGGTGTATTAAAGATTTGGGGCCAATTGATGATTTAGAAACCGATATTCACCCATGGATCACTGGTACCCCAGAAGTTGATTTGTCACATTGGTGCCAGACGGTCGGATATAGTTGGAGCCTTGAGCACAGTTTAGTCACCCAACAAATAAAAGTTAGACATAGAGACTGTGAAATGCATGCGCAAAGATGTCCTGTGCGTCGCATGTCAAGAGAGGGAACTTCCAGAGAGCACCAGGATTAATAAACCTGAGTTGCTGATCAGCCTCCAAGCTTCGGTAGAGCCGAGGGCGGCTGGGATGTGACCCCAGAGGATGGGCTAGGCCCATGTACCCGAATGAAGAAGACCTTCCGGGAGGTGTAGTGGCAGATGACGAAGAAGACAGCATGAGTAGTGTTTCTCGCAAACCATCCCTTCGGGGGGGCATGTGAGGTTTCCAAACACTCCAGAGTGTCAGTGAGGTCAGGGGCTAGCGCAGCATCCCACAGGTCCCAGGCCTCAACACAGTCTCTAAGTGGCCCTGTAATTGTTCCAGCTGTAAACAATGTAGTGGCTAGGAATCTCCTGCTAGTGGAGAGGAGACCAGCCCTGGAGAAACAGCAACAGCAGGACAAGTTTGCCCTAGAGCTGCGCAAGTGGACACTTGAAGAGAACAATGACATTTGTGATGTCATCTTTGATGTCCTGGGTGTTAGTCTTGGCAGTGCCCAGTGGTGGTGTGAGTTATGGTTGCTTAGCTTACCATAACTGGTGAATTCCTGAGTTTTTTGGTTGCACTTGTAACCATAACATCCCTTTAACAACATTTTTTCATTGAATTTTGTAAGTTTTTAATGGTGCAACTTAACCATAATGTCCCTTTAACAAAACATTTTCAGTGATTTTGTAGGTTTTTATTGGTGCAACTTAACAATAACGTCCCTTTAACCAAGTTTTTCATTGAATTTCATGGGTTTTCACCAGTGCATGCTATTTTCCTACAACTTACTAATATCATACTTACCCCAATAGAGCAACATTTTATTCCAATTTACAAAGTTTCACCTTAAATATCTGCCCTTTCCCACCTTCTAGCATAATTTAAAACACTTCTATACACTTTTTGTAACTCTTTCCACAGTTTTTGCATCCGTCGACGACTGCGAACGTCTGACGTCATCGCAGACCTTCTGGACAATGACATGATGACGTGTTCACAAACGTGTTTGCACTTTGCGTTCGGATCCTTGCTTCGAGGACAGTTCGGGACTGCATTTTCTACTGATCTAGGAACTTTCAAGCTCAAAATGTACCCTTGCACAGCTCCTACATCTAGTCTTACTCATTATCCATTAACAATCTAGTACAAAGCACATACTTGGAAGAAAAGAAGCAAAACTGCTATTTATCTTACAAATGGCATCAGTTATTGCCATCCCTCCTCCCCAAGCGGCCACCACAACCACCAGCTGTGGACCCACACAGCGAAAAAACTGCAGTACTTCCAAAGACAATGAAGTGGACCAAGAAGATGCAGTTGCGGAAGTGCCTACCTCTTGCACCCAGAGATAATCATGGGTGTGGCAGTTCTTTACCACTGTTGGCAATGTACCAAAAGCTAAAGCTACAAAGGTGAAATGCACTGAGTGCAACTTTTTGCTCAATTGCAGACTACCTGGACATTATTCCTACGGGGCCACCTCCTTGCGCCGCCACATCAAATCCAACCAATCTGCAATGCTCTCAGAAAGAGTGTTCCTTTCTTAGCAAGTAGTAGGCTGTCTTCCTACACATCATCTTCCTCAACCAATACTGTAACCACACAGCCTACTTCTGTGGGACACAAAATCCCACCAGCTACTTTGCAAGCATTAAAAGAGGCTGTTGATCCATAGCTTTCAAAGACAACAGTTCTCTGTATATACCACTCTGCAGGGGGAAGCAATTCTGAAGTGTTTTTGAAGCTGTAATCAAGGAGCATAAGAATCACTGCCCCCTACCTTAGATGTAACAGACACGCAACATCTTCCCCTGTCCACCTGCCCCTTCATATTAGTGCTTGGTGCCTCTTCTCTAATTTCCCTACCCACCTTTTGTTCTAATCTCTCCTGCAAAACATTAAAAGAACAACAAAAAAAGGTTCCATACAGACTCAATCTACTTTACATTTCTCAGTAAAGTACACAGACTCAATAAAACGTTCCAACAATTCCATTAGCATTTTGTGTTATGCTAATAGAAATAATGTGGCGTTAATCCCTGGTCTAGCAAATGGAATGGGGCATAGCGGCCTGCCAGCCCAAGTTATCGGCCCAAGTGAAGCGAGAGTGGATAAAGTGGGCTGCGGAACGTTATTCCTCGTTCCAGCCGCTGTAATGGGGGATGAAAGCCATTACCACCCTGGGTTGCCAAAACGGTGACCCAGGGTGCTAAAAAAAAGATTTGTCTTCTTAGACCGGGACACACGCAGCGTCCCGCAGTAGGAAGGAAAATCCTTTTCCAAGATGGCCACCATGGAAAGGGAAGACGTGGCTCTATACATAGTCTTTCTTCCCTTTCCATGCCGACATGCAGAAGGTAAAGAGAGAACCCTATGACCATATCACCACAAGCACATTTCTTTCCCTTTCAAATTCATCCCAATTTTAAAAAAACTTTACCACATAGTCGGTCCCTGGTAGACATGGTCACTTGATCCCCATTGGTCATCCCTCGTGTTCATGGCCTGTAGCCAGATTGTCTGGGTCATGACCTTATGCCATGACCCAGACAATCTGTCCACTGCACATGGCCACAGGCTATACCTCACTCACCAAAGGTATATCACTATTTTTTGTACCTACATTATGACACTTGTCAAAAAATAAAAAACAGGCACATTTGCAAAGTCATGCTTTCAGTTCCTTGACAATGCTCCTTACACAAATTTGCTCGAAATCCACCCATGTTTTATTTTGTCAAAAGTGGCAAAATGTATGTGTAATCAATAGTCATATAACTTAGCCCCCCACTTGACAAAATCCATTCAGAATGTGCACAAACATTCAAGGTTGGATCTCTAATCTTTCTGCAAACGGTTGTCTACATTCGTTAAACAGCAACAAAGTTATAAACCATCTAAAAATGTTGAGACCCCACCTCTAATTTTGCCCCCTCTTGACACAATCCCACAAACCTTTGCAGAACCATTGAAATCTGGGGCTAGAATCTTTCTGCAAATTTTTGTGCATATTCGTGAAACAGCACCAAATTTATAATCCTTTCAAATATTTTGCCTCCTCTTGGTGAAACAGCACCAAATCTTGCATAAACATTCAGGGTCAGGTCTAAAATGATATTTCAAAATGTCATTTGGTTTCACTGAGTGGTGCCAAAGTTATAAGCCATCTAAAAATTGCTTTTCAACGACGTTGTAATGCAGAAATATGCATGGATGTCACCTAGCATCTGTGATGTTCTCAAATATCACAGGAAGTTCCAATCAATAACCGACCAATCCGCGGACGCGTACGATGCCTGCGAATGTCACGCTGCTCTCTGATTGGTCCAGTGATTGGTCCAGTGACGTCCACAGATCCGAATCGGAAAGTGAGTCCACAGACTGGACCCAGATAACACTAATTTTTTTAACTTACTTTTTGCCCATTTTTTCAAAAAATGACTGGACGGATTTACACCAAATTTACAAAAGCATGATTTGGGGACCTAATTTGGCGCTAATTTGGTGAAAATGTGCTTTTTGTGCTGTAAGCTCGAGCAAAAATGTTTTTCCATTGCGTCTATGAGCATTTCCACTCATTTTGGGACCCCCCTGTAACTTTGCCCCCCCTGGACAAAACCACACCAAACTTCACAAAATCATTCTGAGGGGGCCATACACTTATTTTGATGCTTTGGTGGTTGTATTGTTTTTAAGCTATGGTGTTGTATTTTCGTGTAACAGTGTTTTTAAAGTTATATTAAACCAAATAAAACACTAATAAAAAGAAAATAAAACAAACATGTACTTTTTTTTGGAAAGTTTTTTGAGGATTCGTCTGGGAGGGGTGCAAACTTATAAGCCACCCAAAAAGTGCTCTTTCTATTAGTTAAGCAACTTAACCATAACTACATGGCGGCTACTGCAGGCCCTGTTATTTGGATGCAGCAAGCTGAATTGACACCATATGTGTTGTTATTGCTTTCACAGTGTTTGTAGAATCTTTCATTTCTGAGCCAAAGGACACACTGACCCTATCAGTGATTACAAGTTTGCTATAACAATGGACAAAGAATGAAAAACAGAGGGCCGGTTTGTGTTATCAGTTGGGAACCAACGGCAAACCGGTTCCATGTGTTAATATCCCTGCAAAAATATCGCCATATTTCTGCGGTGATATTGACCCATGGACCCTGGGGGGACACCCCCACAACCCCTGCATTATTTTAAAATGTCCGTGGGACACCCCCGGAACCCCCGCTCCCACAAATTATCCCCCCCAAAAATAACGCCTATGGCGAGCCAAACGCCTATATGTACGGCAATATTTTTGGTGGGGATATTTTGTAGGGATACCACCAAACCTCAACCAGCCAGAGCTCATGACTCCTCTTTCTGTTGTTCTTCCTACACATTACGTTTGAGAAATACACTCCTCTCAGCTACCAGGGTGCACTGGCTTACGGCATGGTTTGGACAAAAGGACACAGGACAAAGGGGGTTAAGGGGACGGACTGAAGAACATTATAACCCTCCTAATGGAATTTGGCAAATAGACAACTCTGAGTATCTGTGGAATCCTCTTGGCTGTTGATCGTCACACCTAGTTCCAAGAAAAAATCTTTGGGTTGTGATGGTGTAACAAACAAATGGCTGGACCAGGTCTAAAAGTTGAAGGACTGACTGGTCAGATATTCCATGTTCTCCGAAGGTAATGGATGCCTCATGGGTGAGAGGGTAGAGATATGCGGCCCCTTCTTGAGTGTGTGGGGTCAATGTGGACATATAGCTCTCCATGGAATTCCATTTTCATACACCTGTGATCTTGCAAGTATTTTGTAATAAAGCTTTGCTTACTTTGGTGGTTCAGGTAAGTGTTGTTTCCTTTCTGATTGTGTTGTGAATGGAACATGAGTTGGGAGCGACCCGGGACAGAGGATACATCAGTGGCCCGTTATATATCCATGCACATCCAGAACATGGGGTAAATTGGCCCAATTCAGTGGTGAACTGCTCTGACAGTCCTCACCTTCAGATGCTTACTGCAGGCAGGTCCAATTCCAGAATGAAGATTCCTGCGTGCATGAATGTGAGGCCTTGGGGTGCAATAAAGAGTTTGTTCATTCTATACCGTAGACAGCAGATTTTGTGAATTAAGGCCAGACATTTGAAATTCCCAAGGACCAATACGAGAGATGGACACCAAGCAATGGATGTTTTGAATAACAATTAAGTGTATGTAATGTTATATTATGTTACTGGGATTTATACTTCACACCACTGCCATTTACATAGTCTCCAGGCCCTATGGTGGATATGATATGATATGATAGCTTATTTATATAGCACCTATTCACAATGCGTTTCAAAGCGCTTCAAAGCAAGGGAGGGAACAAGGGAAAATTCAATGACATTTTTACAGGCCATGAACAGTAAGGATGTGAAACTATCATACTCGGCCTGATGATATTTCGGATAGCGCAAGAGCTAAGACATAGATAAGAAAGGGAGGGTGCGAGTGGGAAGGAAAAGGAAACAGACAGGCGACTACCATACTAGGCCTGACGACATTTCTCGTAGAGCCGGAGAAAAACAAAAGGTGCGGGAGAGGGGTGCAGAAAGGGAGGGGAGGAACAAAACAAGCGATTATCGTACTAGGCCTGACAGCGTTTCAGATAGTGCTGGAGGGAGGGGGGAAACAGTAAGGGGATGGGGGAGCGAAAGACGAGGTTGCTATCATACCAGGTCCAGGGACAATTCTGATAGAGTAAGTGCATAGAAGAAAGTAAGGGGAGGAGTGGAGGAGATAAGAAAATGGAGAGGGGAGGAGAGAACAGAGAGTAAGCAGTAAAAAAGAGTGGAGAAGCAAAAGGGGAGAGTGAATACAACTGCAGAAGTCAGTAGTAACACATAATGTTGCAAGCCAGGATTCAAGATGAAGATGGGAACATCATGATTCAGGGTCACCATGAGTACAAGATGCAAAGGAAGTCCACCATGAGAGTTGAGAAAGGGTAACGCACCGTGAATCAATGAAGTCCATAAAAGTTAAATCCAGCATTGGCCACAGACGGTGATGGTGAAACCAGAATGTAGCAGGACAGACTCCTGTGTGCGGGAAGGGTGGGGGCACAAGGGAACAACACGTGGGGACCAGAGAGGATGGGGATGGCCTGTGGGGACAGAGGGTGTAAACACATGTTGGTGCATGCTTACTTGCTGTTTTAGCAGGGGTTCGGGTCCAGGATCCTCCTGATCCGAAAAGGTCCAAACAGGAATTTCCCTTTTCTTCATCTGCCGTTCGCTTCGGACGCCCGGGCGAGAGACGCCCTTGATCTAAGAGTTAAGAGCAAGAAGGAAGAGGCAGGGCTAAGAAGGTGGGCGGTGCTTAGGCCAGGTGACCTAGATCCACTTACATCTGCCCCCCAGCTGCAAGAGTAGGATGAGTTATGTTAGTAGGGTGAGACGAGAAATGTATAGTTTGGAAGAGACATTTTTGTTCAGATGAGAGACTTGTGTGCCCATGGTTCTAGGATGCATTGACCAGGGCAGTGGTATGTAAATTGGCTGTATAGGTGTAGAGCTCTGGTTGTTGCCATCTATAAGGAGGAGTTTTAAGCTGTTGATGCACGTGGCATATCTGATGTGTGTGTATAGTGTGTTGGAGCTTCAAATCGTACGGGTTAGTGTTGAGGCACGTAATTCATATTGTGGACAAACAATCTAGGATGCCCACTAGCAAAACACAGTGGGGCAACAATAAAACTAGGTCAAGCAATTTAACTGGATCAAATCATTCCACCAGTGCTATGGAGCACAATACCATGGGGCAACAGTTAAAGTAGGGCAGACAATGTGTACAGTGGCAAAACAGTTCATCTCTGATGTTAAGGAGCAAAATACAGTAGTGCACTTATGTGTGAAAACAAGTGAGTGAAGAGAACATGTGTGAGTTTGCACATCTGCAAGTGTGGAAATGTGTATGTGTGATAATCTGTGAGTGCACAAATGCATGAATGTGCAAGTCTGCAAATGAACAAGTGCAGGCGTAAACATGTCTGGTTGTGCATGCAGAAAAGTTTACCCATGTGAATCTCTACATGAGTGCACATATGAGAGCATGCAAAAATAAGAGCATGAAAATTTGTCAGGGTGCATCATGACATCCGCATGTGTGCATACTTTTGTATCTGAGCACTCCCACATCTGCACACTTTCATTTAAACACTGATTTGATGTGCAGTCATGTCAATGCACAAGTTTGTGGGCTAATGCATGTGTGCCCATCATGAGAGTGTGCATGTGTGTACGTGGACAAACTTGCAAGTGTTCAAATGAAGGTGTGCATATGTGAAAGTGCACCACAATCAATCTCCTTGACTCATCTGCTGCCTTTGACACTATCAACCACTCCATACTCATAAACAGAGTCCACTCTCTCGGCATCAGAGTCTGTGCTCTGAAATGCATCTCCTGGTTCCTCTCCAACTGCTCCCAGATTATGCTCATTCCCCTTTCACCTCGCCCTCCCACCCTATTCCCAAAGGGGTCCCTCAGGGAGCCTCCCTGCTCCCTCACTTCTTCAACCACTACCTTAGTCCCTCCCGACACTCAAACACTCTCATAACCTTAACTGCTATAACTACGCAGATGACACCTAGATAATTCTCAAGATCCCCAAGTCGAAGGCCATTCCCCGTCCTGACCTTTCCTCCTGCCTCTCTGAAATCGACCAATGGATGATGAATTACCACCTCATCCTCAAACCTGGAAAAACTGAAATCCTAATATGCAGCAAAACATCTTTCCTCCCCCAACCAACTCCCTGGTCTCTCTAGCTGCGTGCCTCACCCATAGTATCCTCATCTATAAAGGATCTTGGATGCACCATGGACTTGGACTTATCACTCTCCCACCACATGAACACCATATTCAGAACCTGTCACTTCCACCTACTGATCCTCAGACAAATTTTCACCTATCTCTTCGACCCATCCAGAGTCTCAGTAATTCTTACTATCATCCTTGCCCGCTTAGAAAATGCCAATTCCCTCTATCTGGGTGCTCCAGTGTCCCAGCTCAGAAAACTACAATAAATCCAAAACTCTGCAGCAGACACACCCTTGCCCTCTCACCTACAGAACACATCACCCCTGTCTTTAAAGTACAACACTGGCTTCCCATCAACTGACGAGTGACCTTTAAGCCCACCCTGGCTTCACCAAGCTTCATGGCCTCTGTTGTCCCTCGCCATTAAATTATGGAATTCTTAGCCCATCCCCGTCAGGAATGAACCTTCTTTCCACACCTTCAAGCACAAAGCAAGATATAGCTGGCGACCCAAGATGTCTAAGCCGGTGAACTCTACATTAACTCTGTGGGATCTTATTATGGTCCCCCGGGCTGCACTAATTTTTTTAAGTGTTTGCCTCCCCTTAGTACAGTCTTCTATATTTTTGCGTACTGCTTATTTTGACTGCTTACCCTTCGCTCATGCTTCTTGTAAATATGTGTAATTGTACACTGTGTAATTGTACACTGTTGTCCATATGTAACTGTAACAAATTATATGTGCCCAGATGCCTTCGGGCCAGGCGCGCTCTACAAATAAAACAAATACAAATAGACTGCACCATCCTCGTCACTGATAGAATCCACTCTCATGGAGGTGGCATAGCTATCATAGCCAAGACAACACTGCAATTAAGAGCCTGTCCCATTGAAAACATTACAGGATATTAACTACTTTTAGTTAAATGTGCCACTAATGAAAAAGTCACAATAAACCTTGTGGTGGTCTATAGATCACCCAACTCCAACAGCCATCCTGAAGTAGATGTTCCTCTGTTATTAGCCCAAAACTAAATACATTATCCTTGGAGACATGGATCTAGGTTTTAATGACATCCATGACCTCAAAGAGAGGATTTACACTCTGCACTTCAGGATTTGAACTTTACACAACTAGTGAATGCTCCCACCCACTCTAAAGGGATAACACTAGATTGGATACTCTCTCTCAATACGGCCATAACCATTGATTCTATCTCCCCCCTTGACGGGACGGACCACTATAACATTAAGTTCACTCTTTTCTCCGAAGAGCAAGTCCTCCACAAAATTAATGCAACAAATAGTTTTGAAACTTACAATATGCGTATGCTCATGCCTGATAACTTTGCACCCATACTCAGCAAATTGCTAGAAACCATTTTGATTTCCAGTGACAACCCCTGCACCCTCGCAGACTCCTACTATAATTGTCTCTCTTCCACAATCAATACCGTAGTGCCTCTAACCACCAATATGTGACGCACTGATAGACAAACCTGCTTCTGGTTCAACACAGATCTAGTATTACTGAGGAGAACCAAACAGGCTCTTGAACATGCCCACAGAAGACATCCCGCCACTGAGTATGAAATTGCCTTCCAGGCAGCTAACAAAATGTACAAAACTGCCATCGTCTCCCATAAAACCAATGCATATAATACTCGGATCAGCAACACTGCATCCGACTCCAAGGAACTTTTCTCGATCTTGAGAGAATTGGAAAACCCAACCCCAGCCTCAGCCCCTGCCAATTCTTGTAAAGGATGGTGTACCACCATTCAAGATGCTTTATCCGCTAAGATTGCTCTTCTGCAAAACAAAATAACATCTAAAAAACAACAATTAGCTGATAAACCTGCCATTAGTAACCCCCCACAAACTCCAATGAGAACTCCAACCAACTATTTGACTTCTCCTCAGTCACCCAAGGACTAGTGCTCGACACTATCAATAAACTTAAAGCCTCTAATTGCAAAGGAGACACCGCCCCAGCAGTCAAATCCTGCGCCCACACCCTCACACCCATTATAACCAACTTTGTCAATGCTTTCTTCAACTCTAACTTGGTCCCAGCGAGCATCAAAGAAGCCTGGATCACTGCTCTCCTAAAAAAATGACGTTAGACCCTACCGTGCCCACAAACTATCGGCCCATTATGATAGTACAGTTTCTGCTTAAAATCTTAGACAAAATAGCCTATTCTCAAGTCCAAGCCCACTTGGAAAGTAACCAGCTCCTGGGAACCAGACAATCTGGTTTTAGGACCAACCACAGTACGGAAACGGCCCGCCTTGATTTGAAAATCCAGATGGATACTATCAGTGACACAAGTAAACTCTGCATCCTCTTACCGTTGGACTTATCCGCAGCGTTCAACCTTGTTTGTTGACCCCAACAAACTGTGCTCCACCTTAGCTAATGACTTCAATTACTCTAATGGTGCTACCATGTGCGTTAAATCTTTCTTAGCCGATTGAACATCCAGAGTCTCGATAGGTAAAGAAGCTGCAGATCCCATCCCAGTCCCCAATTGGAGTCCCCCAAGGATCATGTCTATCACCTACCCTGTATAATGCATACACAACGCTCCTCTTCTCAGCTCTAGACGATATGGGTGTCATCTACACCAACTTTGCAGATGACACCCAGATCCTCATACCCCTCTCAGGTAACTATGCTCAAGACACACTGACCATCAAAAAATTTGAAAGGAGCTGGCCAACCCTGCTGCAGTCTCTACCCCTCCCCTTGCCGCTCAGGCTCTTTGCAATGCCCTGGCCTCACACTTTATCTCAAAAACCCAGGACATCCTGTCCACACTCTCCTCCACTCCCTCTACTCTCCCCTCTCCATCGGTACTCACTGACCCTCCTCCAGCCACCCCCCCACCCTCCTTCTCTTCCTTTCATCTCTTCTCCCCTGATGAGGTCGCTAGACAAGTCCGATCTATGAAAGCTTCGTCAAAACAGGTTCATCCCTGTTCCTCTTAAACTCTCAAGGACCACATTGATACCCTCGCTGCGGCCCTTGCCGACTTCTGCAACTACTCCTTTGCCTCAGGATCCTTCCCCTCCCCACTTAAGCACTCCCTTGTGCATTCTCTCGTCAAGAAACCCACAGCGGATCCCTCTTGTCCGGCCAACTATCGGCCAATTTTCATTACCCCCTTCTTGGGCAAACTCCTTGAAAAACTGGCCATCTCTCAGTTAAACCTTCATTCTGATTCTGTTGGCTGTCTCCATGACCATCAGTCTGGCTTCAGATCTGGTAGAAGCACGGAAACTTCTCTTCTGAACATCCGTGAAGATCTGCTTTACAACCTTGACTCTAGCATTCCCTCTGTTCTCATCCTACTTGATCTCTCCTCTGCCTTTGACACGGTCAACCATACCATCCTGCTCAACCGTCTCCGGGATAACTTGGGCATCACCGATCAGGCTATGGCCTGGCTGACCTCTTTCCTCTCTAATCGACCCTCCCAGGTCCAACTTGGGTCCTTCCTATCATCTATCTTCCTCTCCACCTGTGGTGTTCCCCAGGGGTCTAACCTCTCGCCCTGGCTTTTCAACCAATACCTGGCAACTCTCGCTTGCTGTATTGCCATTTTCTGCCCAAACTTCCAGTGCTACGCAGACGACACTCAACTCATTTTCAGGCTGCCCTCGGCCACCTCCTCCACCTCTCTCATCACTGATTGCCTAACTGCCATTCAAGATTGGTGTGCCGCCAACAATCTTTGTCTTAATGCCAGCAAGATGGAGATCCTCCTCATTGGCACACCATCACCTTCCTTTCCCCTCACTCTCTGGCCGGCCTCCCTTGGCCCTCCTCCTATTCCCACCTGCGAGGCCAAGAACCTTGGTGTCACCTTTGATTCCACACTCTCCTTCTCCGCCCACATCGCTGATGTATCAAAAAAGTAAAACTTCCTACTGCACCTCTTCAGTGGTATTCTTCCTTTCCTCTCATTCCCCCAGAAGCTCACTGTCTCCCAAGCTCTGGTTCTCTCTAAGTTGGACTATTGCAACAGCCTCTTTCTTAATCTATCTGCCTCTACTCTCCACCCTTTACAACTTATCCAGAACAGGACTGCAAGACTTTTCCTTGGCCTCAAGCCATGGGATCGTATCTCTCCAGCTCTGAAATCTCTCCATTGGCTCCCAGTGGACGCAAGGATTAAATTCAAAACCCTCTGCATTGTCCACAAGGCTTTCTGGGGCCTGGCTCCAAAATACCTTCAGCTATCCCTCTGCAAATACCTCCCTTCTCAAGCACTCCGCTCCTCTACCTCTAACTCCCTCAGGGTCAGATGTTTCTGAAAGAAATGAGCTGGGGGTAGATCTCTGTCTTCAGCTGGGGCCTCCCTCTTGAACAGCCTCCCTGCAACTCTAAATCTTGAGGAGAGCCATCTCCGGTTCCGGAAGCACCTCAAAAACGTCCTCTTTGCTTCTGCCTTCTCCTCTCCTCTCCCCTGTTGATTCTACTCTCCCTCGGCACCATGCACCTGGCCACCCTCTGTCCTCCGGGCCCAGGTACCTGCTCATCTGGCCACCCTCACGCACTGCCTCCGGGCTACCCCTTGCACTTGGGTCTGTATCTGTACCCATACAGCCCTCCCTTTTCTTCCTGCGCTTTCAGACCTACCCGGCCTGCGGCCATAAACCCAGCACTTGCCACTTGCTGGCTGCACTCCCATTGTTTGTTGCCTTTTTATTTATTATTTTATTATTATTTTGGTTTTTTCCTTCTCGCTCCGCACTCTCATTTTGTTCCCCCTTCCATGCACTTCTCCCCCTTCCCCTGCTCAGCCATTAACATCAATGGATCGGCTATACCTGTACTTAAGCAAGTAAAAACCTTAGGAGTTTACCTTGACAGCAACCTCACTATGTCCAAACATGTAAGCACACTATCATCATCCACCTCCTATACCGCCAATTCCTGACACTGACTAACTGCATCACCCTGGCCAGAGCTCTGATCTTATCAAAGCTGGACTATTGCAATGTGCTGCTCCTCGGAGCCCTCAACACTAACCTCAATAAACTACAACTAATACAAAATAAAGCATTTCGGGCTGCATTAGGAATAAAGAAATGCGATTATATTTCCAAGATAAGAAGAGATTCCCACTGGCTGCCCATCAAAGCTAGAATTATCTTTAAAACACTCTGCATCACTTTCAAATGTCACTATAAAAAGGCACCCATTTATCTGAACAATTCCACAGCTAAAAAAGAATCCACTTGATGCTTACGATCTAACAACCACCTACCTATGGCAACTCCCTGCTACGGAATTACCAGAGCTGGGGGTAGTAGCTTCTAATGCCTAGCACCTAAACATTGGAACTACCTCCCGCTCAACATCAAAAAAGAGGAGTCCCTCCCTGGTTTAAAAAAAATGTTAAAAACCTGGTTATTTAACCAATACCAATGAAGGTGCAGTCCCAGAAACTGTAAATAATACTGTACATTCCTGTATAAATGGCCTTTGCAATCACTCTGCATCAATGTTTACATGAAGCCTACATGTGTATATAACTGTTATTGCTGTTTTACATGCTGAAATGTTCACCTGCCCAATTATTACTAAACTGTCTGTAACTTCGCCGTGATGCTTCAGGGTCTGGGCGTGTAACAAATGTAATAAATAAATAAATACATAAAATGTGCATCACACACCATGGCATCCATAATACGGGGCCATAATTCATCGAGGACAAGCTCATACGCTACCAGCCCACCAGAAACCTTGGATCTGGATCTGTATTCCTCCTTGCTATCCCCCCTTAGAGCTACAGCCTTATCTGTTCAAGCCCCGCCAGCTGGATCTCCCTTCCACTGCACCTCTGATGTAAAGAGGGCCACCATGCGTTCATTAAGGCTCTCAAAACCTGGTTATTCTCTGCAGCATCCTGAAAGAACTCCTCCCCTTCTCTCACTCATCATAGCATCATTCACCCCATCACTGCTTCTACATCCAGAGCATATATGCCACCTCTTGCGGGTTAGCATAAGCTCCTGGGGACCATGCCACTATTGACAATGCTCAGTGTGCGGCAGCTTGACATAACATAACATGTTCTGTGGATAGGAAATGTGATCCACGTACATTTATTCTGAGGGCAGACAATATGTTGAATGTGGATGGATTTTGGAGACAGGAAATGTGATGCACTTAGATGTGTTGCATAAGAAGATGTATTTGGATAGCCTGTCTATGGAGCAAAGAAGAAGTATTAGGATACCATGCCTAATGCACTTAGCCTGGGTATCACACCTAGAAGAGTCATGATGTTAGCCTGTCTATTGTGCTTAGAAGATTTATGAGGATAGCCCATGAATTGCACACAGAAGATATTGATATTGGACATTGAAGATATACAATGGTAGCCAGTCTATTGCACTTAGACGATTCATGAGGGTAGCCTGCCTATTACGCACAGAGGATTTTATGAGGGCAGCCTGTCGATGTACAGATGATCTGATCACACACTTACATCCAATACAAAGGTCCCTCTAAGTCTCAAAGTTCACAATCCACTTCGGTGGACATCTGTCGCAGGCACAGCTCACACCTGTATGCATCGAATGACCTACGAGAAAATTCAGTCTAGCTGGACACATAATGATTCGCCTCCACACAACAGACTATACCACGCTGAACAACACCTCTGCCAGAAGAATTCAGCGACGACATATGACAATAAATTCAGCCCAGCTAGCTAGATGGATACATACAGGTTCCCTTGCACTCGCACACTCCAGACCTTCATGGGTTGCTTACTGAAGCTTGGCCAGCACACCTAAGTCCCTATCTTGGTCAAATGAATGTATGCATTCTAATCATTCTGTCAATTTTCCCATACCTTGACTTCGGTCCCCCAAGGGCGTTCCCACTAAAAGCGTGTCAACCATATTAATGGGATAAAGGCACTATATAAATGACAAACTACTACTATTACTACTACTAGATTCACACGTGTGCACACATGCAGATATGATTGTGTACCATTGCCTTAGTCTAATCTGATGTGACCTTTCTCATTCAAATTTGCAATCAAAAGAGACCTGGATGTATTTGCCTTGCTGCACAATCTCTAATGTTGTACCGTTCATCACTGTGACAAATTATGTCATTTTCTTTTCTTTTGTGGCCTTTGAATGTCATTGATTACATTAAATTCATAATTATGATTTGGTACTTCCTAAATGGTGTCTGGTCTACTATTGATTTATAACCTGCAGAGAATAAAGTGTACATTTTCTGATCTGCTAAACTTGTAGAATACATTCTAAATGCTGCCATTTACTCTAGGATGTCATATCTTTACCATTTTGTCCTGCTGGACTGTGCACCTTATTCATACTGCAGAGGATCTATGCTCTGCCAGGCCCCTCATATCCCACCTTCTTCCTGAACCCTCTGCACACAGTACCATTCTATGAGGGATAGATTCCCATTGCCCCTGTTTTACCACCCCATCGGTCCTGTGGCCAACCCGACACGTGCTGCTGTGATCTGTCCAGCAGTGAAATGACAGCCACAACTCTGCAGCATGTCTTGTTACATGTGCGTGGAAATTCGACCGAACACCCTCTCCTACGCAAACTACATTGGATTCTGCTCCAAGCCAGGATACTGTCCAAGACTACATGTATCATCTTCAAAGCAGTCACGTGTAGCACACCGCTGTACCTGGTGGCTAAGTTCCACATATCTGGTGACACATGCTCCTCGCCCAGCAAAATGACCAACTGGACCCACAAACCATCATTCTCTTGTTACACACACACCTTCGGGAACTTTATCCCAGTATCGACTCGGAATGCCCCCACAATTCTCCAGTTTCACAAATCTCTCGAAACGTGGCTTTTTTAACAACACTTAATAGAGGACTAATCCCAAAGGATGCATAGACCGCAACTCACAGTACTATGCTACTGTTAAAAGATGCCCACCCAAATGCTGGCTATCCACTCCCTGTACATTATTCTACTGCTCTTGAGCTAGGTCCATGCTTTAAACAATCAAATTAAATCAAATAAAATGTGGAGGTATGGAGGAATACACAGAAATTAGATAAATTATATAAAGTAAGTGCTTTGAGTAAGGTCAGTTTTCGCATTCTCTGCGAGCCTTCCTCCTACTGCTTTTCCCATCCTTCATTTTTAAATATTTGCTTAATATGAATTGGGGGCCTTGTAGCCCTCCATTTTGTTTTCAAAACGTATCCCATAGCAGTTTATTGAAACAATTATGTAAGCAATGAATGCCACTTAAAAAGTTAGTTGCATAGTTCTACAATACTTTTTGACAGTAATGTAATTGCAAACATGAATTTACAAAACAAATGTATGTAAATTGAAAAAGTGAAAAATTCCAGTATTTCCCAGCCACCCTTTTAACTTTTTTAACACAATTTCTGAAAATTGCATGGCATTGTCAGAACCTACAATAGAATGAATCTTCATCACATGAATCCCTCATTGTCCCACAAATATTCTACTAAATAAAACAATTATTCCAGTATTTTTAATGCAGTCTTAACAATGTAACTCGCCTGTACCTACCCTAAAATGACATTATCACATTCACTCATGCTTGAAGAGTTCCTGTGAAGACCCTTGGATCCTTCCTTGTTGTAAAAAACATTCAGAACAATTGGGCCTCATTACAAGTTTGGCGGTAGCCTTGCCGGTAAAACCGGCAGGCTGCCGCCAAACTTGAGATTTTTTGCGGCACCCACGAATGGGAAATTACCGGGTCATTACGGCCCATGCGAGTGCCGGAAAAAAATGCTCCCCATTCAGATTTGAGCCCTATAGGGCTCAATGGGAATGGGGAGGTGGGATACACTGGCACCATTCAGAATGGCGCTGGTGCCTCCGACATGCTCTCCTCGCAGGTGCCGGTCTGAGGCACCCGCAATCATAACTCGTAGTTTGCCAGTCCGGTAGCAGCGGTACCAGTAGCTTACAGGCACCTTTAAGGCAAGCTTGTAATGAGGTCCAATGTAAAGGTTTCATATCACTGAAGCGGGAGTCGTAAGTACTCTATGCAAGATATGTTGCATTAGCCGGCATCTCTAGCTTAAATCTCTAGTTGACACATCTGGAATTGCTTGTATAGCAAACATGTTCAGGTTTTGCTCATTTTAGACACCCCTTTATCTCTGAGCAGACTAAGGAGGGGGTATTTTACCTTCTAACCATGTTCATGAACTCGTCATAAATCCTCCATGATAATCACGACATCTGGGTATTTTCTACATCACTCATGAATAATGAACACTACCTTTATATAAAATAATAACAAAGTGTTCTCAGTGGCATAGGGAGATTTAAAATGATTTAAGGTGTTTTGCTCACTAAGCATTTGGTCATTCAAGGAAGGAAACCTGTTAGCCATATAATCATTGCATTTCTTCATACTTTCAATGTCCTTGCTGTGCTCCTTTCCCTTGGCAGAGAATAGCCACGTCGTTCCCCTTTTGTCTTCAATATCTTTCTTATTTGGTTTTTTATAAGAATAATCATTTTCTTATTTGAGGGGTACAGCAGCCAGTACTCATCTGGACATATATAGTCAGCTTCTCAAAACGTTTTTTGGCACAGGTGATGAGATGCACGGGCGCACGTCATCACTTTCTCCAAAAAAGAAGCGTCCAATTCAAAAACGGAAACTGAATGCTCTTATCAGAAAGACTTGCACTCAACCGCCCCTTTTCCTCTGTGCACATTTTTACAAATGAGGGGACCTTTTTACAGATTTTGAAGTGCAACCTGTGCTCACAATGGGCCTTGTTCTAAAATGCACACAGAATAAAGACGATGCACTATACCTGTTAGGACCATATGCAAGGGGATTCACGACGCATGGCAGGGTCACACCTGACCCTGCCAGACATTCCTTTAAGGGGAAAGGCCGTGGTATGAGCCGCTGATTTTCCGACTTGCATTTCTATCCCTTACTGTCTCTTACGGGGCGGTCACTGTAAACTGCTGGCCCACCGTTGGCGAAGCTGCACAGAACCTTGGCAGGCGCAGGGCAACTTTCAGCATAGCCACCACTTTTGGTGCAGTTATATTCCTGTCTTCTGTAAGTAAATATCCAGCTTAGAAACTCTAAATTCTTCTTTGAGTTCTGGTTATAGTTAGGAGAGGGTGTGTTTCTCATTCTTCAATGGTCTTGAACTTGACACTCATGAATATGTTCCTGGTTATCTGTGTAGTACCTCATTTTAGACCAGTGCTTCCAGTTGCTGCTCTAACAATAACAATGCCTGCTATGTGGTTTCTATCCATATAAGGGACTTGCATCACAAGTGCGAAGTCAGAATTTAAAAATCAGTTTTGCATTAGCTACGTTGATTTTGGCTATCATTTGAATTCAATATCTATGGTTGGATCGAGTGCAGAAATGACAATATTATATAGAGGTTTAGATAGACTTCTTCTTCTTCTTCGTCTTCTTCCATTGAACCCTTTATTTCATTACTTGATTAATGACTAATTCAGGGGGTTCTTTTCTTTCCCCAAACACCTTATTGCCATGGCATTTCTTTTTTTTTTTAGCACCATTTCATGTTTCTCTGACATTTTATTCTTATAAAGTTTTGTTTGCATTTATTTATTTATTTATTTATTTGCACAAACCCCTCAGGCATCTAGGCGCTAGTTAAAGAAAGTGCATGATAGATAGGTGGAGTGCATGAAAGAGCATGTGTTAGGGACATACAATAGTGTGAGTAAGCCTGGCAAAGCCCACCTCATTTTACAGCGGCTACATCAGGCAAGAGTAAAAAAAGGTATGATTACTCCGACAGGCTCAGCCGTACCTTATTTCATGGGGGGCTACATTAGGCAACATAAGAGTCAAAATAGGTATGATTACATAGACTGGGATAGCCTCACCTCATGTTATGAGGGGCTATAACAGGTCATCTGGGTGGAGGGCCTCATCCACCTGAATGGCACATCAAGGTACCCTAAGCACAAAAACTAAAATGCTTGAATAGATGAAAGAGCACCTAGATTATTTTTTTTTTACACAAGGCCTATAAGCACAAACACGAAAATGCTTGCACAGATGAAAGAGCACCTATATTTGATTTTTTTTTATACACAAGGCACTGTAAGCACAAAAACTAAAATGCTTGCACAGATGAAAGAGCACCTATATTAGATTTTTTACACAAGGCACTCTAAGGCATGCATAACATGGTATAGATATTGGAAGTGGTTGAAGTAAAATGTTTTTGAGGGGCGTAGTGGCGAAAACAGTCAGAGGTCAGAGAGATAAATAGTGGAGCCGTTCTGATCCTGCAGCACAACCAGAGATGTAAAGGGTCAAACATATAAAGGTGGTAGGGAAGAGGAGGAAACCTGCCGCAATAAATGTGGTTGGTGGCTTATCGGTAGATGCAAGAAAGCAGTCATGGGGAGATGGTGCTCAAGCAGTGGTAGCGGTGGGGGCCCTCTCAGGCCCAGACAAGGCCAGACAGGGAGAGAGCTTGAACCATTTTTGTATTCCCTTTGAGGGGGTCGGCGATCGCCTGTTGTCTAAGATGACTTTAAGAAAATAAGTGGTCAGCCAATCGGGCGGTCTGGCGGCAGAGGTGAGGAACAGCTGGGGATGCCACCTCGCACAGCAGCCATGATGGAAGGCCCTCGAGGCCTGATGAGGTGGAGCGAGCTTGCTCCTGCTAAACTTGTGGGCAGATATATGCTAAAAGTTGTTGGGTAAAAGGACCCAAAGTGAAGAAGACCCGCCTTCTTATAGCACAGCCCTTGAGGTGGGTGGCGATCACCTGCCAGCTACGGGGTCTTGGAGAAAATAAGGAAGTGGCCAGCCAATCAGGCTTTTAACTTCTTTTCACTTCCCCACTCATAATTTCTCCAGATCTAAGCAACAGCCAGTTAATACCCTCCTCAATCCTCAAATTTGTTTTTTGATGCAAACTCAGTTATAGAGTTGTTATTTCTCTACTTAACGTTATTCCTGTCTTCGGAAAGTGGAGGATTAGCCAGGGTGTCTTCCGGTGTAATTTTTATTTCTGTTCTTGTCATCTCTTCTTTTTTCCTTGGCCTCATTTACCTTAGATAATTTAGAAATGTCTTCAATAATTTGGCACCAATCAATATACAATTATTTTTAAGATATTTACAATTCACAGAGTTTAATGCTCACTTTCGTTTGGGTGAATTTATCCTTTTCAATCTATCTTCTATCCACGCCCTTCATTGGTAAGGATGATGCATCCTTATACATGCTTGAATATTTTCCCCTTTTCTTTCTCTTTAACAGAAATGTTATTCTCCTGGTTTATAGAGTGGGCCTTTTCCCAGCCAATGTATTCTCTAACAAGTGCAATAACAATAGAAATGTTTGGCTTCTCCTCTCCATTAATGCAAATGAAGGTACAACAGTTTGCACTCTCTTCATTTTGTGCGAATAAAGCACTATTAAATATTTCTGAAAGTGCAGCTCTGTTATCCTTATCCCTCCAACTTTTAAAATATCCATTCCCAGACCGCCACTTCCATCAGGTTTTCTAAGCAGGGGTCCCTTTTGTGAAAATGGCAGTATCCATGTGTCACTTGTCGTTTACTGTGGGTTTTCATGTTACCAATTTATTGCATCACTTTCATGTTTACCAAATATATGTTCCACCTTCACTGCATATAATTGTACATTTGCTGAACTGTTTATGCTTACTGTTTATTTCTGTCAAGTGTTCCCTGGTGTGTGTATTTAGTTTCTGGTACACTGGACATTGCCATCATTGCATTGTGTCTTTAGTGTGTGTGTGTGTGTGTGTGTGTGAGACCCTGCCTTGCTATGTGCACATGTGCTAGGTTTCTGTCATTGGATTTAGTCCACATTGTCCCCTGCACCTGTTGTACATGGGGGTGGGGGGAGTTTGTGGAATTTCTCCAGCCCTGGGAAAGGACTAAAAAAAACAGTTACACCTGTTCCCCGCCCAGCTACAAGAATTCCATAGCTAACTACCTGGCCTGACCTTTTTACCCACTTATCCTACCCTGTATATCCACCCCACTTTGTCCTCCTCCTGAGCCCTGCAAAACAAGTCATACTTGTGTCCCTCATGGGTGTGGGTGGGCGCTGGAAAGCCACTTGTATCACACCCTGTAATTATCCTGCCCATGCAAGTCACCAAGCTAGCTCCTTACCTCTTGCACCCTTTCTGGAAAACTCCTCCATTTCCCAGTCCAGCAAATAATCTCCCCTTGGGGCCCCGCTGTCCTGCACTCTATAATGTCATCTCCCCTTACCTTACAATTAACCTTTCCTCTGGGCTCTACACTGTATAATTTCAACTCCCCTGACTTGGGAATCACACAGAATACCTGAAAATGGGTGTCCAGCCCTGCATCTCATCTCTGCTAGAAACCTAGCAACCTGTCCTGGTGACAGCTAAACAAACACTTGTCTGCGTGGGGGCGGGGGGCTGGTCCTAGAGGGGGCGGCGCGACAAAACGTGTCCTGGCAACAGCCAAACGAACACTTGCCTGGGTGAGAGGCCAGCCCTGGAGTGGGCAGGAGCAACACCTTTATATACACTTTAGGAGAAAGGACTAGTCTCTCTCTCTCTCTCTCTCTCTCTTTCTTGGTTGCTGGCGGTGGTATGCTGATTGGGGGCACAGAGCTCAGGAGGCCCCTTCCACAGGTACCCTTGTCTTCCCTCACCATCCTTCCCCTCCTTTCCTCCTCAACCTGCTCTACATTTCCAGCAGTAGGGCGCCTGACCTGTCTGCCCCCCCCTGTCTCTCTCTCCCCTGAGTCTCTGTGGCTAAACCCCTTTCCCGTGTCTCTGTGCCTGTCTCCCTGTCCATGTGTGTGTCTCTCCCAGTATGTCTCTCTCTGTGCCTCTCTGCTCTCTCCCTTTCTCTCTCTCTTCTCTCCCAAACCAGTTCTCTCTCTCACTCTCATTCCCTCTCCCTTTCTTTCTCTCTCCCTTTCATTCTCTCCCCCCCACCTTCCCGTCTCTAGCAGCTCCCTACTCCAACTCCCTCTCCAACCCTTCCCTTTCTCCCTTTCCCACTGCATCCAACGGTACTCCCAGGCCCCGGGTTCAATGCCAGTGGGTGTGCCTAGCTAGTCCAGTGTGTATGATTTATCCTGCTGGCAATGAGTTTACTCCTCTCCCTGTAATACATCTGTTCCTGGTTTCTACAAAGACTTTAGTGCCTTCATTGTGTTCCACTTTTCTGTGCAGCCTGCCTGTTATTGCCAGAGGGGGGACCCAGTCTGTCTGTGTACACAGCGCACCTCACCCGGTATGTTGACTCCCTGGTCCAAAACTGTGGCCCTGTGTAGGGTCTCCCTCATTGCCTCCCCCATTTTGGCCGGCCTCCCACTTCCACACTTTTTCCTCTTTCTTGCCCAAAGGATCCACCATATCATGACACATTTCTGATTTTATGAATATTCCTTTGTACTACTGAGCCTCTTTATTCAACAAAAGCATCACTCTTAATTATCTTCCTCCAATTTGCCTTGTGTCCTTCAAATGTGGCAATTTCTTTCCCTATAGGTCTTATTCCAGCAAAGTAATTCATAATCTGATTCTACAGTGGACATTTAGCCATTATCACCTTCCTTAAATTTGTATTATTTGAATCATTCAAACTTTTGCTTTCAGACACCTTATTTCTTTTGCCCCTGAGATATCCCTTTACTGCCTTACATGGTGATTGCCCTCTTGTGTACATATTCTTTGGACAGTTAAATCCTAGGCTGTATCTTGGGCTCTGCAAGGATGTGTACTTCTCCTTTGCATACTTTATTAAGTTTGCTGCAAAACTTCTCAAACTTCACAAAGTTGTATCCTTTTTGGGCAGCAACATAAACATCCAAAATTGGAGTTTGTGGGCATATGCATTTATTAGTGTGATAAAGGGTGCGTGAAAGGTTCTACATTTTTTACTCTCTACAAACAACTGTAAACGATTAAAGGAATGGTGCGGTCTGAGATATTATTGTCCCTATGGTTCGGCCATGTGTTTTTAACCATAAATCGATCGATCGTACAAACATTTCCTATGCACCTTACCAGAGTTTTCGTCTCTTGAACACAAGCGAAATCAGGCAGCAGGGCGCGGCCATCTTGTGATAATCTTATCACTTGCCGCATCGCCCTGGGTGACCTGCCTTTGCAGCACTAAATCATAACCCCCGCCCCTGAGCCTGACATCACCAAATCATTGGTATTCTCCGCCTCTCTACGTGACGTTACTGGGCAGCATAGCCAAACGCGCCCAGTCGTCACCTACGCGACTTGACGCAGAACCCGGAAAACAACACACATCTTCTCACAGCACAGCGTGTCACTATTAGGAATATGAAACTGTACTTTAAAAGGAAACATTGAGACTGTACAATTGGTAAAGTACATTTATTTCACATTAAATGTTTCGATAACATTCGGCGTCTGACATATTCAATCAAAATGGGACTTTTTTCTTTGCTCTCGATCCGCAAATCCACAAATGTTTATCGTGAGTCATGCGCTGTTCCTTTTTGGTACACAGGGTGTTCGTTTTGGCTAAATGAAGCACTTCGGTCGCACGGTGAATTGCAAGGCTGGTGCATCAACTTAGCACTAGACCACCGTAAAGGTTGTTATGTTGCTCCTAATTGCTGGTACCGCATAGGGGCATATTGGCCCTTGTCTATTGTCCCAAAAAATGGTCATGTAAATCCAATGATTGACATGTAGCTGCAGCAGGCGATTGAAGAATCCATCGGTCGGGGTCTGGAATAGATGACAATCGCAGAATCTGCACGATGTACCTGTTTGCAAAACATAAAAATAAAAATTTGTCTCAGTAGCCGATCTTTATTACAATTAATAATTTTCTTTATTAGCGCAGAGGTGACACAATGTGAACCGAGAGAAAATAACGTGGAATATCAAAGTACTCCGCTATTTGCTTCCACAATGCGTAAACTGAGGCAACAATTGGAGGTGCACACACAATGTAATGACTTATTCGCGTAGAACCAGGGGGAAACCAGTGGTGGTCTACATGCGTCTCGATGCTGGCCTGCCCATGTGCTCGGTAGATAGCCCAGCACACAAAGGTTGTACTAGAACTTCATTGCAATATGCCACACAGAACGAACAAGTACAATGTAACCCAGCAATAACTGTCAGCTATTCGTATTTTGACTAGTTCTGGTATAAAATCGTCTAAAGATAAACTTACATTATATTCGGCATTCCATTCTCTTGGCATAATGCAGACCGTAATGCAGACTCCTCTGTTCATGTCAACAGTTTTTCATAAAATGAATTAACATGTAACTAGGTTGAGTTTCGGAATGGACAACCTTATCATATCATACGTCATTACACCCCTCCTTCAATTCAATCCCTTTCAGATTTGGTCCCTGTCTCTCAAGGTCAAAAAACAATAGAACCTTATACTGTGTGCGGGACGCATGGGCCTCCCAACTTGAATTTTGAAGCACGGGTCCTGGAGGGAAAAATTGGGGGCTGTCACTGCTCGTTGTTCATGGCACTGCTGAGGGGTATGGGAAACTTGCCAATGACAGAATGCCCCCTACTCCAAAATTATAGTCGATGTAACACAAAAACTGAGTCAAAGTGTAATAAGTAATAGGCCCACCTCTGCTTATCTCATGGCCTCCTACCCCATGGCATGTTTTCACAATCAGTACTTCTTGCGTGCCTAGTATGTTATATATCTTAGGTTTAATCCCTTTTGTGTGACGAGCAGATATTCAGCTGTTTGGGGAACTTTATAGCAAGGCAACTGCCAAAACCCAAAGATTCTTACACACTGTTATCCATTGGTCATTAACACGAAAAATGAAGGTCCCACAGTAGCTCTACTAAACTGTGAAATGTGAAAGCAATCGTGATAAGTGTACTATTTTTTTTAAAACGGACTAAGAGGATAGATTTCAAAAGACAAATTGCATACTTTATTTGGACACTTTATAAAAACATTTTTGGCAAAAATAAAAACAGATGGTAATCATTTGTAGCGGGATTTGAACTGTTCAACAAGCTCTGCTTTGGGTGGACACGGCACGTTGGCAATGTTTTGTGGCAATGTATGTGTGCTCTGAACAGATTTGTGCGCAATTCCATGAGTATGCATCTCTACGACATTAATAATAAGATCTTTCACAAAATTTAATTCCATTTTCTCATATACTGGTTTGACCACCCATTTTCTGCTTCTTTTCGTAAAGGCCATAATGTAGCGAAGCATGCCTAAGTTTCCTGCAGTCCTAGATTGTTCACAGCCTACATTCTCGTTATGCGCTAATACTTCTTGTAAAGTCCTAGATTTCATCCCTTGGATGCCAAAATGCAATCTTTTTGGCCTGTACTTTAGGCACATATTGTGGAACACCTCCAAATCTCCTGTGGGACAGAATTCTATGAGCCCCTTCAGATCTCTTGATAGAGTTTTATCAAACACAATCTTCTCAAGGGCTTTGTGTGGAGGTGAAGATGGGATCAACCACTTCTTCTTCCGTGCCTGCTCTGGGAACAAAGGGCCATGTTCACAACGGTGGAAATGTTGGTTTTCTATCCAGTGGTGAACATTGGAACAGTGGTGCATTAGTGGCCGCCATTTTTCCAGTAGAATTTCCATAGCCCATCACATGTTTTGGAGCTCCACCAAAGATGGTTGCTGAAAGACTGGGACCATTGTGAAATACTTTCCAAACCTTTTTTTTTTCCCTGCAGCCGAGAAATTTTTATTGATTGATTTGGCAACATGCCACACAACAAATTGATGTTTAATATTTGAATACTGTTCTCTCATTGTCTTGGCTATTGAAATGTGTCTGTCTATGGCTATGAGGTCAATTTGCATTCCCCTCGATTGTAGATCTTCCAGTGATTTTAAAAAACCACGTTTCTCCATGGCCACTGAGGATTTACATTGGGACACCTGCACGACCACCGAACTCACAATTTTCTTACTTTCCATATCCTGAAAATGGTATGTGCAATACTTAGCAGAAAATCTGGGTCTGTCACACTGTCCATCTCCGGCTAGCCTGAACGGTTTGTCGGAGAATGTACTTTGAATAGCCAATTGTTCAATTTTCCAAGCTTCACTAATGGCAGGGAATAGATAATCACGTTGGTATTTGTAGTATTGCGTTTTAGAAATGAAATGGAGTCCCACAAACTGAAAGAAACTGGATAACTTTGTGAAACTAGAGCCACTGAAAAGTAAAGCTGCTGCACACAGTAGATTGCAAAGCATGCCTAAGTTTCCTGCCATCCTAGATTGTTCACAGCCTACATTCTTGTTATGCACTAATACTGCTTGTAAAGTCATAGATTGCATCCCTTGGATGCCAAAATGCAATCTCTTTGGCCTGTACTTTAGGCACATATTGTGGAACACCTCCAAATCTCCTGTGTGACAGACTTCTATGAGCCCCTTCAGATCTCTTGATAGAGTTTTATCAAACACAATCTTCTCAAGGGCTTTGTGTGGAGGTGAAGATGGGATCAACCACTTCTTCTTCCGTGCCTGCTCTGGGAACAAAGGGCCATGTTCACAACGGTGGAAATGTTGGTTTTCTATCCAGTGGTGAACATTGGAACAGTGGTGCATTAGTGGCCGCCATTTTTCCAGTAGAATTTCCACAGACCATCACATGTTTTGGAGCTCCACCAAAGATGGTTGCTGAAAGACTTGAACCATTGTGAAATACTTTCCAAACCTTTTTTTTTCCCCTGCAGCCGAGAAATGTTTATTGATTGATTTGGCAACATGCCATACATCAAATTGATGTTTAATATTTGAATACTGTTCTCTCATTGTCTTGGCTATTGAAATGTGTCTGTCTGTGGCTATCGGGTCAATTTGCATTCCCCTCGATTGTAGATCTTCCAGTGATTTTAAAAAACCAAGTTTTTCCATGGCCACTGAGGATTTACATTGGGACACCTGCACGACCACCGAACTCACAATTTTCTTACTTTCCATATCCTAAAAATGGTATGTGCAGTACTTAGCAGAAAATCTGGGGCTGTCACACTGTCCATCTCCGGCTAGCCTGAACGGTTTGTCGGAGAATGTACTTTGAATAGCCAATTGTTCAATTTTCCAAGCTTCACTAATGGCAGGGAATAGATAATCACGTTGGTATTTGTAGTATTGCGTTTTAGAAATGAAATGGAGTCCCACAAACTGAAAGAAACTGGATAACTTTGTGAAACTAGAGCCACTGAAAAGTAAAGCTGCTGCACACAGTAGATTGCAAAGCATGCCTAAGTTTCCTGCCATCCTAGATTGTTCACAGCCTACATTCTTGTTATGCACTAATACTGCTTGTAAAGTCATAGATTGCATCCCTTGGATGCCAAAATGCAATCTCTTTGGCCTGTACTTTAGGCACATATTGTGGAACACCTCCAAATCTCCTGTGTGACAGACTTCTATGAGCCCCTTCAGATCTCTTGATAGAGTTTTATCAAACACAATCTTCTCAAGGGCTTTGTGTGGAGGTGAAGATGGGATCAACCACTTCTTCTTCCGTGCCTGCTCTGGGAACAAAGGGCCATGTTCACAACGGTGGAAATGTTGGTTTTCTATCCAGTGGTGAACATTGGAACAGTGGTGCATTAGTGGCCGCCATTTTTCCAGTAGAATTTCCACAGACCATCACATGTTTTGGAGCTCCACCAAAGATGGTTGCTGAAAGACTTGAACCATTGTGAAATACTTTCCAAACCTTTTTTTTTCCCCTGCAGCCGAGAAATGTTTATTGATTGATTTGGCAACATGCCATACATCAAATTGATGTTTAATATTTGAATACTGTTCTCTCATTGTCTTGGCTATTGAAATGTGTCTGTCTGTGGCTATCGGGTCAATTTGCATTCCCCTCGATTGTAGATCTTCCAGTGATTTTAAAAAACCAAGTTTTTCCATGGCCACTGAGGATTTACATTGGGACACCTGCACGACCACCGAACTCACAATTTTCTTACTTTCCATATCCTAAAAATGGTATGTGCAGTACTTAGCAGAAAATCTGGGGCTGTCACACTGTCCATCTCCGGCTAGCCTGAACGGTTTGTCGGAGAATGTACTTTGAATAGCCAATTGTTCAATTTTCCAAGCTTCACTAATGGCAGGGAATAGATAATCACGTTGGTATTTGTAGTATTGCGTTTTAGAAATGAAATGGAGCCCCCCAAACTGAAAGAAACTGGATAACTTCGTGAAACTAGAGCCACTGAAAAGTAAAGCTGCTGCACACAGTAGATTGCCAGCTGGCAGTTTCCCCAGCATCGGTTGAGCGGACCATGAAAATGTTTTATGTAACTTTTCACAGGTGGCATGTATTTTGAGGTTACTGTCTTGTGTTAGACGAGTCACATTCACCAATGGCATCCCACATACTTCCCCTCCCACTGAATGCACACATTTCAGCATCTTTATAATCTCCATCAAGCTGCTGTCGAATACTATGTATTTGGCCTCTTTTTTTAGACTGTCATCCGGCAACACTGTTGTTTCGGACTGAACCGTTGTGGACATATCAGCCAAATTGGACATACTATAGTTCATATCTTTGTCTAGTTCATCGGTCAATAGTGTTGATGCTTCAGTCTCTGTCATTTCAACATCTGTTACTTGACCATGGATAGGAGAAAACATCAATGTCGACTGTTTTTTGGGGGACATTTTTTGGGCGGGTGTCGATTGTGTCAAGTGCTCAGTGAGTAATGTAAAACAACTTCTATAAATTCAATTTCATCTTCATCTGGCGGAGCAGGCGCATTGTTTCAATGGTCCAAAAACACTTTGCTGGATTCGCCGGTCACATTAAATTCATTTTCTGGCCATTGGACATAGGCATCTCGAGTGTGAACACGCCGTGCCTCAATTAATAGTTCCTCCATGGTGAAAACAATTTGGCAAGCAGCATCTGTCATTGTATCGCTGTCTGTGTCTGCATAGTCCGTACTCCATCGGACAGATAGGAAAAGGGATGTTCAGTGTAAATCCAACATACAGTATTGTACAATTTACATTAAAATAAAGCATTTAATGAAGGCCTCAGCACAAAACAATTGCCAAAAATATAAACTGTTTATAACTAACCTTATTTTTCTTTCTTTTCTTTGAAACCTTCTTTACTCTAACATCACCATCAGCAAGCTGGCGCACTGATCCACGTGCCTCCCATTCAATATACGGATCTTGTATACATCCCTACAAAAAAGAGTTTCAATTTAAAATAAGTCATTTGCATTACACATAAAATCAGACCGACTTTCTTTCATTAGAGGGTACTGTCAGTACGCATACCTCTGGCTCCGGATCAACTACAAGGTCTGTCTCCGGATGATCAACTACAAGGTCTGGTTCCGGAACAACTACAAGGGATGTTGTAATTGTAGAGGACGCACCAGCATCTCCCTGAAACACAGTACTTGCATTAGTATGGATTAATATATTGGAAACTGGACACACAATTTGGAAAGATGACAAAGGTACACATCAATAGCAAAGTACGAATGAAACATTGTGTAAAACAATTACAGGATATGTAAATATGATCAGATTATCTCGTTCGATTGAACTGTCAAGACCCATACCTCTGGCTCCTGATCTACTACGAGGGATGTTGTAATTGTAGTGGACGCTTCAACATCTCCCTGAAACACAGTACTTGCATGAGTAAGGATGAAAATATTGGAAATTGAACACACACATTGGGACGCGGACAAAGGTAAACATCAATATCAAACCACGAAAAACATTGTGTAAAGCAATGATACGTTGCGAAAATACCATCACATTATCTCAAATTCCATGCATAAAACAAGTCTGGAACAGAATAGCTAAGTATGATAACCTGATACGCGCTCGAAGTGGTTGATGACTCCAGGCAAGACATGGATGTTGAATCTTGTTGCTTCATATTCGGTGGATAGTCATGGAGTTGTAAAGGGAAAGTATTATTCAATTTAGAAATGCCAACATTAAAAAGTGGCATGTATGGAGACTGAATACGAGAAAATGATGCTTATGTAAATGCATAATATAGCATAGTTATCTGTGCCCATAAATCAATTTTCTGTGAAGGTTCTCAAAAACAAGGACTGATGTTTAGCAAAATGGTCATTATTTAAACAGCTATTCAATCATATGCATATCGAAAGTGTTATAAGTGACATTTTCACCGAAAATACACACCTAAAGCTAAATCCGGAAGATTGACTCATGTGTAGTGGTATTTTCACGAATAAAATCGGAATAGCGTTTGTGAGCAATTTTCAAGTTTTTCTCAGTTGATTCTTCTTTATGTACAAGGATGTGTCGTACATATGCGGGGTAAAGTGCAGGCTGCAGATGCGGTATCGATGACCCCTCTTGTCCTCTAAGACTTGTTTGACTCTACTTTCAAGCTCTTCTGGCAGATATCCACAATATCTGACCCATTCTCTTATTCGATCAACAGTTTTAGGGAATACATGCATTGTTGTAATGCCTTCAGATTTTTCATGGGTCTTCGAACGGCAACCGAAAATTGAACATGCAGGCATTGTTGTAAATTCTGCAAAATAAAGGTCAACATTATTCGAAAATTATTTTGCATAAAAATGTGAGAAAGAAGGAATTGGACCATGCATTGTTCAATGCACGCTTTCTTTTGGGCACCACAGCAAAACCAGTGCAGCGTGGGTGGCTGTATTATAGGATAACTTTCACAAAAAATTAATTGATGTGTTGAAAATCAGAACATGTTACTCATCCCTTGAATGTACTATCGTGCATGAAAAGGAAACATGCCTATACTACAGACACGGTCCCCGAAGGATGCAATTCGATGCCAATTGACACTGATAAAAATTGATATATCGATAACATAACAAAAGAAACTCAAGTCAATAGCAATGAGACAAATTAACATAGCACTACTGAGTACGTTACTTCGAAATAGAGATATGATTAGGATACATGCCCTTACCTTGACCAACAAACAGTTAGATTCAGCAAGCAGAGTAGTTAGTGGCAGGAGAACAGGGAGATGTTCACAGGTAGCACACTGACGAGTTCACTCGAAGCCGTCACAGAACTTCACAGATAACACGACGAAGAGCAGATTAGCATCGGTCACCGGGCTTCTCAAGTAGCACGTTCACGAGTTGACTTGCAGTGCTCAAAGATGTTCTCATGATAAATATCAAGTGGTTTATAAAGAATTACAAAAAGGGGTGTGTTTGTGAATGAACGACGTGTATATGTCGTGGTGTTATGTGGATTGCCGGGCGCAGCCTGCTTGAAGGGGAGCCTGCCTGGAGACACGGGGTCTGAGGAGGCCTTGTGAACAAGGACCCCTGCGCGAAAGATAGCTTTGAAGTGTACATGGTCCTTAGCACTTTGGCCGTTTGCGCCCCCTGACAGCACCCCTTAGCAGCACACATCCACTGGTGTGAACTGCCTTTGATAGTGGAAGG
This sequence comes from Ambystoma mexicanum, assembly GCF_040938575.1. Classification (NCBI taxonomy): domain Eukaryota; kingdom Metazoa; phylum Chordata; class Amphibia; order Caudata; family Ambystomatidae; genus Ambystoma; species Ambystoma mexicanum. Next base: position 959,334,078 of record NC_090929.1, on the reverse strand, counting down.
GGGATGGATGGACCTGGGGAGTGCAGACACGGCACCGGAACACTGCTGAATGGAGACTCACTTATGTGGATTGCACGGGCGCGGCCTGCTTGAAGGGGAGCCTGCCTGGAGACACGTGGTCTGAGGAGGCCTTGTGAACAATGACCCCTGCGCGAAAGATAGCTTCGAAATGTACATGGTGTTTGGCACATGGGCCGTTTGCGCCCCTGACAGCACCCCTTGGCAGCACACATCCACTGGTGCGAACTGCCTTTGATAGTGGAGGGGGGTGGATGGGCATGGGGCATGCAGACAAGGCACCGGAACACTGTTGAATGGAAACAAACTTGATTCACTTAAAAACTGAAACAACCATTGATAAAAAATATGTTGTGTTTTATTTTGTTTCTTATTTTGATGGCACAAAACTGCTACACTTTGTAAAGGTCTGGTTGCAGCACAGCGAGGGAAAATCCCCTGTACTGACCGCTGTCACTGGGGAAAGTTTAAATAATGGCACAAACGACACAAGCGGTTATTACTCGTCGAACGCAGTGTCCAAGCCTCCCATGAAGCCACCATGTAAACGAACGATAGGCCACCAGCCTGTACCACGTGTGAAAAAGAAAGATATAAACTGTTTTTAAATGACCAATATAAGTGTATTAAACCTTAGTTGTCAAGAGGGGCAAGCACTGGAAAGGTAAAGAATCATGAAGGTCCAGCTGTGATTCCAAGCAATGCAATTGCTTCAGAAGAAGGTGGCAATGGTGGTGAAGGTGAGAAAATGGCCACGGGCAGCCATTTTTTACCACAACTACTTTCAAGGCAATGATGATACTGATGATGGTGATGATGATGATGATGCCAGTGACCCAATCAGAATCGCTGGTTAAAGGAGGACGCAAGAATTACTGACACGCACTCGAGTTGATGGTGATGATGCTGCTTTTAGCCTTGTGAGTAGAATTTTAACTAAGGAGCAACAGAAGCAAGCAAACATTGTCTGTGCTGCCCCTTGGTGCTATCTGTTGCCCATGAAGAGGAATGAAGCAAGAAGGACGAGTAGACCAAGTATGAATGGAAGCACAGTTGAGGCAACGGACAGCAGTCTAATTAAACTGGGTGCTTGGGGTTGTTTTCTGTTGTCCACTACACCACCCTGAAAATAGAAAGCTCTTTCATTGGCTCTGTCAGTGTGAAAAAGCCCACATCAAGGGGCTTAGAGCTTTTCTCTATTCAAAAGAATAATGACTGCTTTGCAATCCGCATGCTCTGCAAAACAGTGAAAAGCTGGTGCCTACACTATGGCACTGGGAGACTTTGGATTCAATTGAAAAACAACCACTGAGAGGAACTGAGTGCTCCTCAGGGAAACAGCAAAAGATGGTTGGCTGCTGGACCTTCTTCTGAAGACACTGCTCATGGTTGAGGAAGAGCACAGTGATGATGGAGGAGCTGTCGGAATAACTCAAGGTGTGAGCATGTCATTAAGCACCATGCATTCGGTGGTGTCACCCTTTAAGCTGCACAGTGATGTCCACCATGCTCATTTGTGGCTATCACATGAGTCTGGCAACCCAGCATTTAAGTCTAGCAGCACACTTTCACCGTCTAATACTCTTAAAATATACATCATCAAGCCTGTATTCTACATGTCTACAAAGTACTATAGAAACCATGCCTTGGTAAATATTTACAGAAGGAAATTGGCCACACTGCAGGCCATACAGATAATGCGTTTTATTTGAAGGACATCATGTACAGAGAGACACATATTTCCAAAAGGTTCCAGTGCCTGATCTTCACAGAATGCTCTTAGTGAAATATGGAAAAACACTGATGGTGTCCACAGTTCACAACATTCAGATTTACAATGAACAAATGGACCAGCAGGCAGGCAACAAACTACCTGTGCATCATGGCACGATTGGCTTCTTTCAACCACCTGCACACCAGCCACTCACCACCCACTCCCTCACCGGGCATAGCACAAATACATCACCAGCAGGCAGCACTTTCAATGTTTGCCATGGAGAAAGGAACATTTAAAGCCAAGGTTTTGGTATGGGTGAAACCAAAACGATTGACTGCTGGTTTTTGTCAGAGGGAATGTTATTAATATAATGTGTGCAATGACTGATCAACTATTGAAGTGTAGGCTCATTCACGCATTGCTTGAATCCAAAAGAGAAAAGAGACAAAGAGGTTACCAATGTAATGGCCATACTTCTCAAAAGTGTGTGGCCTTTTCAGCTACTCTTCGAAAGCAAAAAAGAGGCTCAGAACATTGCAAATTGCTCATTTTCATACACAGGTTTTTCACCTGCCATATGCCATATGAAACACCCCAACGATATCAACAAGTATGTGATGAACAGAAAGGTGAATAAAGTGTACTCATGTTTTTGTCTCCTAGGCAGTCATTTCAATGAAATAGCCCATCCAGCTTCTGGCGTCATTTAACTATGATGAGATCTCTCTGATTCATTTGCTCCAAGACCAGAAGGGAGATCATGAGGCAGGCAAGACATTAGAGAAAATGATTTTGAAACTGTGGGTCTGGTGAACGACAAACACCAGCTCTTATAAACAAATGCCAGGATCAAAACAGAGATAGTTGGCTTTGAGGAGTTAATCTGTGCCACTATTTTAAACCCATGCTGCAGATTTCGATGGTCTGCTTTCTTTCAGAGGGTAATATGGCAATATACAAGAAATACTCACTTGCAACTTCCCAGCACAGGAACTGGACAAATGCCCTCTTCTTACATCTCCAAACAGAGGAATCTCCTCCATCGTAACCAGTGAGCACAGCAGCGTATGTTCAAGTTTGTCTTCCTCTTCTACCGTAGCTTCCTAAGTTCAGTTTCAAGAGCTGAACCCAATTTGAAAAGGCTTATTAAAATGTGTATACATGACACATCCAGCAGAACAACTGCTATCAGTATCAAGTCAAGAAGATTGACATGCTTGAGCAGCATACCACATATAGTGAGCTTTTCACCATACTTAATGAGCCATGCTATATTGGCACAACAAAATGGATCATTCGCTATCATTGAAGGCAGAAATTGTATTTATTTATTTCATTGTTCATTTTTAATGCGCTTAATACCCACGAGTGGTTTCTAAGCACGGGATCGGGATTCAAACCTGTGTTGCGCCGTGTTGTCTTGCTTCCAAGACAAACGCGTTGCACCTGAGTCAATTAGTCAAAAATGTAAGAATTCAGACAATGCTGAAGATGAATGGCTCTTCCTAACCACATGCGCATTGTTCCGACGGATGGGAATTCGAAGCAAGTCTATCTCGGAGACTTGTTCCTGCTGCTGCTCATTCAGAGCGTGATGATGCAAAGGGTAGCGCCATGGTCTACACGTGTGCCTTCATTAAAACCTGGTCTAAACATACAGCTTAGTCGAAGTTGAAAAGAAACCTTTTAGCATGTTTCCGAAATGTCAACACATTAGTGTTCCTACGTAACGATAATGGAAATGTGTTCTTTGGTGTTGCTGTCTGTTGTGTACAATACTGTCCTCCTTGTGTTTCTTTCCAATATTGTGGGACAGTCATCAGCCTTTCTGTGTTCATTCTCAGCTGGCAATTCGAGATATAGAATATATGTTTAGTCGAGAAGGGGGAAATATTAGGTTGTGGTATACGTTTTCAAAACATGCTCTTAAAGATAATCTGTATCATTATTGGGAGCCAATGTAGAGAATGCAAGGCTGGGGAGATAAGGTCTTTTTTTCTTAATTTGCTGCCCTCGTGCATTCTTGATATTTAGGAGTTAGATACATGCTGTTATTATAATCCAAACATGAGGTGAAACCCCAAGTTCCAAAATATTCAAAATAAATTCTGGGGTCCCTTTATCGAGAAAGAACACCGCCAAATAACATGTTGTTTGGGAAGGTCCCCACTCTGGGGGGTCTACAGCCAAATTTTAGCTCACTGTACCTTTCAGAGAGGTGAAATATCGATTTGCAAATCAGTCTGGTTCCACCCACTTGGGCAGTCCAGCACCGAAATGCTAGGCAATTCTCCTCTGAACAAGAGTACCAACAGCAACACCAGACACGTGTTTGAGCCTTATCAGGCCTCATCGCTGTGCCTCTCTAAGCACAGTGAGCAAGGGGTACACGCCTGGATTACCCTGGGTAACTAGGGTGAAACCCCTAGTTCCAAAAATTCAAAAAAGGTCTGGGTGCCCCTCTACCGACAATGGGGGGCTCACAGACCTTAACTTTAACATAATATAACAAGTTGCAGTGTACAAAAATAAAAATTGTATGTAAATTCTCATCTCATGAGTGGGAAATATCAACCTTTCAGAGCAATACAAGTGTCCAATCCACACCACTATTACAGCTCAGTTATCAATTAGACCCTGCATTACCTGCACCTGTTGCCACAGCTCACTTTGACACAGTGATACTGACCTAGTCACTCCAGTGAACAAACAACATAACAGAGCACATTTCTCAAAGGATTGCAAACACTTTTCATTCCCAAAAATAAAATAAATCTGCACATCACGGCAGCAACACACAAGTTAAAGAAATGAAAATAAACATAACAATATAAATGCATAAAAAGGGAAACAATGGAACAATGGATATAGTATATACAACAGCCATACAGAAGGCCCTGTCAAGCCCCTATTCAAAACACCCACTTATGCCCTTTCCATGGTCCACCTGGCTCTGGATTTCCCAAACCTTCACCATTTATTCTCCTGCATCACCATTGAAGACTGTGATAGTGGTGGTGCAGGTGGCGGGTTACTTCTGATGCTACTTGTCTAGGGAGTCCCTGCAGGCACCTGCATCTTCATACGATACCGTGCCTAAACCCATGCAAACGTCTTTTGATGCAGTGACTTCCCTGTGCTGCTGGAAGTTCATGCCTGCAACTCCTGACTTCCATCTAATGAAAGGAAACAGGTGTCTATAGTACGCAAGTTATTCTATAGGAAAGTTTGTGATTTACAATTAGTTTAGAGTTTGGAGTTAGTTTAGAGTTTGGAGTATGTTTAATTTAGAGTGCTTTAAAGTACCATTTAAAGTATCGAAAGAGCTTAGATGGTTAGGGTTTAGAGTTTAAAGTTCAGAGTTTAACTTTCGTTTTTAGAATTTAGAGTTTAGAGTTAGAGCTTCATTTTTAAAGTTGAGTAACCTAGCGACTAATTGCATGGACAATATTCTGTAAAGAACATTGAGATCATTATTTTTTCTTTAAAAAAAAGCTTTGTAGATTTACATTTCATTTATTTTCTTCTATAGATGAAGTCTTTTTTAAAAAAAATCATTTTTTGGTGTACTAACTCTTGAAGTGCTATAAAGTTATAACCATGTTTTGAGTAGTTCTGTTTTGGGACACACGGTTATTGAATGTGCAGCAGAGTGTCTCAAGAACACAGTCCTAGGCAACTTCTTGTTACGAGTTTCATCCATCCCAACTTAATCCCAGGGGTTGTTTTCTCCCTAGCACCCAATTAACTGCTGTACATATAATGCAAAATATGCTACTTTAATCTTGAAAAGTTGTGATTACACTAGTTTGATCTAGTCCTTTTGTAGCACTCATATAGGTTACTCAGTTGTCTTGACCTACTTGCAAGGAGGATATAGGCGCTGGATGCTAGGTTATCGTGTCCCTGTCAGGAATGTTTAAGCAGCAGAATGACTGAAATATGTTGCAACCTTTGACCCAAGATGGCTCCCCGAGATACACTAAGGGAACTAATTAACATGGAGGTGGACGTGTTAGTAATGGCCATTGTACCTGAAATGGAAAGGGAATGCTGGAGGCTACCTACGGCTTGGCATGTGGGTGGGTTACAATTACGCAGCTCACTTCAATTTGGATCCTCCAAGGGGAACACTGCATTAGTGTGATGTATTGATTCAGAGAGTTGAACATTATACATGTTATGCATACCAAGTGTGCTTCACTTCCCATATACAGATTCAGTTGAGTTTGGATGGGGCTGGGATGTTGTGAGTCAGAGAAGAATTAGAAACTTCCACAATTAAGGCACGTTAGAAAGTTAGAATTAACAATGTTACATCCCTGATATTATCTTTACAGGGCCAAAAAGAGCACAGGGTTTCTAATAGGCTCTCTTTGTTCCTTTAGTGTTGGAAAGATATTGTGCCCTTTGGAAAGATGAATCGTCCACGTGGTACAATCTCCGTCAAGCTCACCAACAATCCATCAACGGAAGTGTAAGGAATTGGATGGAGAGATGCTATCCCCAGGCACCTGGGATCAGCGTTATCTCCAGACAAAGCCCACCAGCCCTGTTCTGAATGTTTGATCTTTGAAAATCCCAACCAGTGCAAATAACAATCTGGAATGCCATTAAGTCTACAAGGAATACTGGAGTACCCCACTGTTCTACTTGCTGACTCTCACAGAAGACCTTCATAGGCAACTGACAACCCTTCTCCTGTTAGCACTCAAAGGGACAACTGGAAATGCAACCCATCATCTCAGGGAAAACAATGGGAAAGCCATCTGCACCAATACACAGGCATGAGAAGTGACTCTTTAGCTTCCCTCCGCTCAAGACACAGGCTTAGCGCTCATCTGGGCTTGAGAAGAGTCAGCTGCATCAATCCTCCAAGAGACAGCAGCTTCCATAAGAAGATTTTAGGAGAGAGTAGCTACCCATCCAATGGAGAGAAACTCCTGGAATGCGAGCCACGGTGGTGCTGCCATTTTGAAAGACATCTTCCAGGGGGACATATCTGCATAGTCCCCCTGACACTGAGCCTGCCCAGACCTGTTATGTGAACAAACCAGCAAATAAGGCTGCAATCACTCATGCTAAACCCATCACAGCAGTAGACAGGAGTATTGGGGCTACAGAGTGGGAGATGGGAAATGGAGAAGGCACATTGAAGGCGAGTAGAGATGAGAATAGAAGGAGATTAGCTGGATCAGCAACAAAAAGAAGGCTGAAGAGACATGGACATTGTAGAGGAGGAATGATCCTGGAGAAAATGTGCCAGAGGTTAAGAGGGGGATGAGAAGAATTATGAGGGTGTGAAGGAGTGTTGTATGCAAGGGGCTGGAAACACCATTCAAGACGAGGATTCAGAAAGTGGTTGGAAGAGATATCAGAGGAAAGAAAGAGTAGTTAGTAAAGGAAGAGGTATGAAGAAGATTAAGGGAGGAGAAGATTAAAAGGAAGAATTATGAAGATGTAGATCAAACAAGACATTTAGCAGAAAAAATGTGCACCTTCAGCCAAGAGGGTGTGATATTACATTGGGTAGAGTACAAACATATGGAGCGCTATTGAGAACTTGTAAAAGAGAAAGCGAGGAGAGCAATTGAAGAAGAGGTCCCCATAGACACGAGACCATTACAACTCACAGAGGAGGTAGAGCAGGATGCATTTTGGGACTAGAGGAAGGACCTTAAGACAGAGAGGTGGCAAGGAATAGCAGACCCAGCCGAGAAAGCAGATCCTGTGGCCAGCCTTCAGGTGGCCCATTTTCAAGGCCTACCAGGGAAGCACACATAGGGCCCAAGACTCAGGTGAGGGGGTGTCCCAATAGAAGAGAATGAGAAGCCGAAGAGCTGACCAAGGAGCTGAGAAGTAAGAAGGGAAAGTAAATGATGGCAAAAGAAATACATCTAGGCAAAGGACACCTAAAGTGAGCAGTATTAAGTGGAGGGAATTTAGTTTGAGGTCCAGAGACTTTTGGCAGGAACCCAGAATGTTTTTTTGTTGAGACCTTTCGTTTGCACCTAGAAACTTTGAACCAAGGAGGAACAAGCCTAACATTTTGAATAAACCACAGAAAGCTCCTTAGGGTGCTTTGTTATCGGCAGTGGTAGGTTAACCAGTAAGCTTCAAGTGCATCAGTCAATCGCCAGCTACCCATGACTGATGCCTGGCCCTCTGAGTAATATTACTCATTAAAGTATAATTCTCCTTTTTTCTGTCGGTTTCAAGGGAAGATGCTTGAGCTACCTATGCTTTTTCTTCTTTTATACTGTGTTTGTAAGGTCCGTATACAATCTATTATACTGATTGTTCTGCCGCAGTCTGTCGCCCTAATATTGCTTGCTGTCAGGTAGCGGGTGTTTTTGTTTTTACTTTTGGATCCAGCCCCACATGTGGTGGTAAATGTATTCATGTCAGAAAGTTAAGTAGTATCAGTACCCTGCTCTTAGTAAGAAACTGTAGTCTTTCCTTTGAATATGTGCGTGTGTGTGTGTGTGTTTGTACTCCTGCATGTGTTTATAAATGCACACACACGTCTGTGTGGCGCATGCACATCTATGCATATACAGGTGAGTACGAGTGCATGTGTACATGTGCGTGTGTGTGTGAATATTACTTTATGAATTGGAGCCATGTCAACAAGGCCATGTTTTTCCGAAGGTTTTTGATGAGGCTTAGCTGGCACTATGTGAACCCTGGTAATCAGAACACACCCGCTGCCTGAGCTAAACACCACGTGAAACTGATTATGAGCAAACAGCATCACAACTCGTCCCCAGTTCCACACCTCTGTGCTTCATCAATCACTCACTCACCTTTTCCAAAAGCTTCGCCCATCCTTGAAAGGTATGTGCAAGGAATCACTTGCAGACCTTCGGAAAACGTCTTTGATCGCAGCTGGCATATTTAAGCAATTAAGCAGTTATTATCTTGAAACATCCCATTCCTTACCCAAAAAGGCTCATTTTGCAAGCCCTCGAGTTGCAAAAATATGCATGAAAATCTAGCGTAGAAGATTTATGCCAGATTGTACGCCTGTTTTTACACGCTGAGGGATTCTTGCTAAAGTGCCAAGCAGAGCATGGGGAATGGAAGGAAATCACTGTTACTATTTCTGCCTGCCCTTTGTGCTCTGTCCTATGTGCTGTGCCCTATCTGCTCTGCCCTATCCGCTATGCCCTATGTGCTCTGCCTAGCAACAACGAATGCACTGGCACCAACATATGCTTTTTTATGCAGACCTTAATGGAGAGGATTCCTATGGAATACACCCGTTTTTAGCACCTGCTAGAAGCAGCCAGATTCCAAGGGAATACACTGTGAATGCCTTGCACAAGCGTACACAGAAGGAGCTGTTCAAAGTGCAAAAAAAGGATGCAAATGATGAAAACTGCATGCTAGGACGAAAATGCACAGGCGTGAAAACATATGCAGCCCCACTCCGCCATTCAATGTATACTTTTTAGCCTTGAGCAGCGAAACTTTAACTGAATACATTAGAAAACAATCTTAAGAATAGGCAGCAGATGTAAACTCGATGTAACCTTGCACTGGCTTGTTTGGGTAAACCCAATCTCAGTTTTGTAGTCACTATTCGAATGATGGATAAGATGTGTTTTAATTGAATGTTATGTTACTGGGTTGAATAATGGATAAGATGTGTTTTAATTGAATGTGTTGTTACTGCGGTTTTACACCCGGTGGTGGCCCTTAAATTGCTGTGTCGGTCCTGAAAACGAGAAAGATTGTGCTTTTTGAAGTGTAAAACACGGAGGTTTGCCTCCATGAAATCCTGATAAAGGGTTGTTTTTTGTGTGCATATTTATTTTAAGTCTTATCTTCTATTACCTGGCAGACACATGTGTGAAATGGAGAATATTATGAGCACTTTCTCTGAGAAGTCACAGCTCACTGGGAATGGGCCAGTAGCATGCCAAAGCCCCTCATTCTGTCTATACTTCACAGTAAATGGCTGCACCACATAAGCCTGATTTTTGTTCTAGCTAGTCTGCCATGTGTCTAAGTTGATGTGAAAACGGTGAGGCAATAATGCATAAACACTTGCACATTTTATTCAGAAGAGGCTTGTGTTAAACAGTTCTGTGAGTGAAGGCAAGTAGGGCAATACACAGAGATGTCCTATTGTCTTGTGCAGGTTAGAAAATGGCAAGCATCAGGGTGCTGTAATTGATTTATGAACTCCTTGATTTTGGGAGTAAGGGGTGTTTAAAATGAATGTTGAAAACAAGGAAAGGGGGTGTTTAAAAACAACATGGAGTCCCTGATGGTTTTTTGGTACATCTTGCTCCACCATCGCTATATTGATTATGTGTTCTTTGTATGGAAGAGTAATGAGATGGAATTACAAACCTTACTAGACTGGCTTAATATGAAAGACCAATTCATCAAATTTGAATACAATGGCGTTCCTTGACTTGATGATTCAAAAACAGGCCTGGGGACTCTCAATACAACACTCTTTAGGAAAGCTACAAATAAGAACATATTATTAAAATATGAGAGTTTCCATCCTTTGAGTCTAAGACAAAATTTGCCAGTAGATCAGTTTCTTAGAGTACAGAGGAACTGTAAACAACCTTTGGAGTTTGAGAGACACAGCAAGGATTTAACCAAATGCTTAAAACAGTTATCCCACTAAAATAATTCAAGTGGCACACAGAAGAGCCGACACAAAGCACGTGAGAGATGTCTTAGTCCACAAGAAAAGACTGCACAAGAAAAAAGGACGTGCATCACCACTTTTAGTCCAATAAACAATGAACTGCAAAGAACAATTTAAAAAAATTGGCACATTGTACAGACAACAGATTTCAGGCAAGAAAAACCTAGCTTTGGCTTCAGCAGACAAATAAATCTCAAAGATGCACTGGTCCACATGCATGAGGAGCCAAGGAGGGAAGGGATGAAACAGACGACAGTGTGCAAGCTGCCCCTGGTAGCAGGATATTTCAGATGTGGAAGATGCTATGTCTGTAGTATCACAAAGGATATAAAAACAATGAAACTGGGCTAATCTGCCATTTTAATTTCTTCACTAATTGTAAGACCCAGTGGGCAATTTACGGGATCAAATATCCATCTAACTTGTTGTACATTGGCAAAATGAAACGAGAGGTGCAACAACGCAATTGTGAACACTGTTCTTGTTTGAGAATTCAAGTTCCGGATAAACCGATGGTGGATTATTTCATGAAATAAAAACATAAACCATCTGAGATGTTGGGGTTTGTGATCTAGATGGTTGCAGCTCTGGCGAGAGGGGGAGATCAGGACTGGATCCTATTAAAAGCAGAACAGCAGTGGATATTTAAATTAGACACAGTGAACAGAGGTCTCAATTCCCACATAGAGTGGGGGTTGTTTATGCATTCATTGCATGCTAATACTGTGGTGTCACCATTTTTGATCAATGGACAGTATGTGCTTGCGTATAATTGTGTGGCCTTTTATGGGTACATATGTGAGCGGAACATAGAGGAAACTGTAGTCCTTGAAATGGGACAAAAAATATGTTGTCGACTGTGCATAGCCCTTTTCTCATGCCTATTTGCCCAAAATAACAGTGGGCTTGAACATCATAAAATGTGTGAAAGCGTGGACAGAGACATAAGGTCCGAGGATAGTAATATCAATTTATAGCAGTTTTTTAGGGTTGGGGGACTTTTTGATCCAGTATCTATCTGCCTGATATTTGATGACTACTTGATGGGGAAAGCAGATGCAGTTGTTTACTGCCCCCACAACTAAGATGGTGGCACAGTAGAGACACAGGGTTCAGCACAAAGAGCAGCGCTGGCGCTTTGCAGTGCCATGTTTCCCTTTTCTTTAACTAGTGCTGACTCTGCCTCTCATGAAAGAAAGGCTTACATGGGAAAGAGATAAAACATTCAATTTTGATATATGTTCATAGGCAATCGTGAGATGCTCTTTTGGTTAATTAAACTTGTTGGTCATGATTGAAACTACATGAGAGCCAGAAGTGTAGAATTGTTGTTTCGTTCTGGATATGGTGTCTGTCAACAATTGGAAAATGCTGCAATGTGTGTTTCACAAATTTAACTGCCACTAGAGAATTGCGAGTAAAAAGTGATTTGGTTACCGAGCATGGTCATATGATGGCATTGTCTTACAAACATGTGTTTCAGGCTCCTAAAAGTCAGCAACCAAGACTCTATATTGGGGACTTTGTATGCAGCAAATAAGAGCCTAGCTTTTTTAGAAAAAACATTATTAACAAATGAAAAGTAATACTAGAACATTGTGAAAGAGGAACAATTTAAGCACTAATTGTGTTTTTTCTCGTGTTTTAAATTCTAGATAACAGACATATGACTAGAGCGTATTGAGATAACTAACCAGATGAAGAGGTCCGGACCAACATTTGTAAGTTGGTTTCCATGGAAGGTTAGTGTATGACTCTAGCAGTCAAAGAGTTAGTCATGAATTGCGATTTTTTGTGATCCTGACAAATGGTATGTCATGAAGTAATAGAGTGTGCTGCCTGAGTGAGAAAAGCTGCCTAACAAGGGACTTGTGTTACCTATATGTGATTGACATGGCGTTGAAGAACAGGACTTTGGTAGCTGACAGAGCTCTGAACATTCGCCAATTATCAAATACATAAGAAACAAGGTCAGTAGTGGAGACCATATGGACAAGATTAAGTGAATCTTTGTCAAACAGAAGTTGAGAAGAGTTTTTAATGACCTTTTTTGTGCTTTTTGTCTTTTACAGTGCCGATTGTACAAATGGGGTTTTTCTTTAGTACTTTTTTTCTGATTAAGTTTCATACATTTTAACACATTTTTGTCCTGAAGAAGGCCCCGAAAAGTATCAGTGAAGATAGTTGGGGAAAACTGTACTTGATAGAGGGGCAGAAACACGTGTAGACACCATCACGTTTGAAAATATGAACTGTGTTCCCATTGTTTGACTGTCTGAAATTGACTTACGAAAGTAACATGAATACCATCGGCTGTTATGAATAAGACAAAACAGTTTGAATATTAAGTGAAGGATTGCAGTCACTTGTTACTAACCGCTAGGTATAATGCACTTTTTAGATTGTTGATGTTTATAAAATTCCAATCGCAATATGTGATCTTTGATTGATGAAGTGGTTATGAATCACATGTGCTATTCAAAATAACAAAAAATTTTGAAAAAAAAAATTGGTGAATACATTGTTTTTTTCATACAAGTATCTCTTCTGTTTTGACTCAAAGCTTAATGAAAATATAGCTTTGGATGGTACAACTACTTATGTTATCTGATAGATAGGGAGGAGTAACCAGATTCCACTTATTTTGATATGTCCACCAAGTGTACTGCCATAATTGTGGCTCCTTAATGTGTACTCAAGTAGTGAATGTAGGGTGCTATCTTTTGGATTGGTGTTATATCCTTGGTGTGACACCTCGTAATGCTGTCTGGCTTGTGCAGAAGTCCTAAATGTAAAAGTTGCGATACAACTTAAGGTGTCTTGATGGTTTAATTACTTTGTTCAGTTTCTGTAGTTGTGCCGTCATAGTGGTGGCCCTTTGGTGGGTCCAGTTGGACCCTAATGGTGTTTCTTTGGTGCATAAGGTGTATTAAAAAGCAAAGCATGCAATGTTTTCTGGAACTTATGGTGAACATGGATTGTGAAAATAACCTATAGACTTGAGCTCCACAGTTTGGCTGTGATGGTGGAGAAGGCTAATCTCTTAGATATCTTTCAGATGTATCTCAGGAATTTGAGTATATGATTGCTGGATCTATCTTAGAGTTCTCCTGGATTTGCATGGGAAGACATTTCCTTGGATGGATTTTGCTCAATGACCTTAAAGAGCACAGAACTGATGTGATGAGTCCTCTCCTGTCAAGCCTGATTAGAAGTCTACTGGCTCTGTTCTAGATGCTTTGTGGTGTATGTGGCGAGCCAGAACTGCAGCCTACTTGTTCGATGAATCCAGACTGTCTAGTATCAATGGACCCTTTCAAAAAGCCTTATCACTTTTACATCTTCTGTGGCCCCAATATGGGTGGAAAGTGCAGTCTTTTGGGAAGATCTCACTCTACCTTGGGAGTTGTCATCCCCTAAGGGGGAGTCACTCCCAGTCAGGTCTCACTTGACAAACCCCTAAGGAGGGTCTTTCCGGAGCGTGCTCCCCCTCCTAGCTTTAATGGTGATGGCTCCACCTTGGGGAAAAGGGACACAATTCCTATATTTGTCACATTTCTCTATAAGGGGACCCAACATGCCAAGAAATAAACTGTTGGCAAAGTTGGGTCGGAAAAGAATAAGGATTTGAAAGCAATAATTCTATGTGGGAATGCGTAGAAGGGAAATCTGTGCCTGGCTCAGCTCAAGTGGTGGAAGCACTTCTTAATTACAACATCAATGTGTGGGTCCACGTTTCTTCAAAATCATTAACATTTTAACCACATTTGAAGTTACTGGACATATATCCAGCTCTATGACTATAACATTCCAGCCTTAGTAGTGGAGTTAGATGGTGAGACCAAGATCGCGATTTCATGAGGAGTTAATTTTAGGTTGGCTCTCACCATCCATCACTATATTGGGGATGTGTAGTTTACTGTGTAGAATGCCACTGACATGCTAAGTAGAAGGGCAGAGGTGATATTGGCATCCATGTTGATCTTAGGTCATCCCATATAAGCACTGATTCTGTTCTTCTTCTTGGCATAAATCCAATTTGGTTGTGATTCAGGGTGTTGTTACAATATACGTGTTACAGTATTTGGTTACAAACACAGGTTTCCAAGATTGTTACTGGGGATGGTAAGTTGAAGATTGGGTGGTTGATTGTGGGGTCTTCTGTTGTAGAGTTTTTCAGGAGGAATTTAATGCAGACTGTCTTGCAGAATTGTGGTTTGATTCCAGTCTGCAATGATGAACTCTGCTGGGAATAGACAGCATTTCCTTGCTAAGAATAATCTTGTAGATGTCCTCCCAGTGGTGGGTTGGCAGGCCTGCTTTGCTACTTTCCTTTACCAGTTTAGAGAACTACACTTTAGTGATGTGTTGGAATTAGTTGTGCATCAGCATTGATGGTGCAATGTGAAATATTTAAACTTAACTATTAGTTTATGCTGCTTCTATGACTTTCTGATAAGTGTAGATACCTCAATTCGGCCGAACCACAAATCACCTGAATTTTCACAGTATCAGGGATTTATGATGTTCCCCACATTTTAGAGATTCATGTTACAGACCCTTTCATTCCACTACATGTTCAAAGAAAACAGGAAACTTAATTGAAATGGTCAGGCTATTGTCTGCCAGAGAAGTCCAAAGAAAACAAAGGGTCTAATTAAGGAAGTTTGGTGTCAGACCAGTCACAATCATGTCTAATTAGGGGTTGGCTGGTACCTGGTGTGTTGGGTTTGCTCCTCTTTACACTCTACGCTTCTGCTCTTGGGAAACCCAAATCTTCTTCTCTTTTCCTGAACTCTTATCTGATCTCTCGATCAAAATGTCCAAATGTCAGCCATTAAATATTGGAATGCTTCACACTCTCTGATGTTACTCTCTACCTAAACAGAAGTGCTCTTCTTCCCTGCCAAAAGCTCTCTCTCATCTCTTCCTCTACTTAATCAGTTTCCATTTGACACGCTCTGCTACTATTCTTCAGCTGGAACCCTCAACGTCATATATGACGCTTCTCACACCTTCTCTACTTTCATCTTCAAAACTAGACAGCAGTCACCTCAACCACCAGAATATGTGAAAAATCAGGCACCTCCTTCCTTTCAATACCGCCAAGCATCTCTTAACCACTCTCGTCTTCTCTAAACTGGACTACTGTGCCATCATCCTCTCTGGTCTCCCCAACTAAGCTTTCTCTCCTCTTGATAAGATCATTAACTTCGCTACTAGGACTCTCGTTGAACTCCCTCACATCACACCTACATAATTCCCCAGAAATCTGAGAAAAAGTCCACAAGGATTTGTTCAAAACCAAATTAAAGGCGTACCTCCTCGCCTTCGAGTTACCCTCTTAACCTACCTCTCATTGCCTGCAAGCTAAAAAATGTTTGTCGCTTCTAACCTGCCTGTGTCCCTTACTTACTCTGCCTCCATTCTAGCACTTATGTATTGTCCTTGGTGACTGTTCCATTTACTCCCCTCCACAACCTGGACAGAATGTCCCTGAAACTCACCCCATTGTAAGAAGCTTGCTGCTTCCCCTCAAATCTGATTTCCTATCTATTTTAGGTTCTTTTGTGATCAAAAGAGCACTGTTCCTCCTGTATCCTCCTGTATTAAAACAAACATATAAATGAACCTAGATATTTCTATAATCTGAAAGCCAAAATGAACTCTTTGATGTCAGCTGCCGAAAACAATTATTTGATTAAAAACACTTACTGTTGAGATTTACTATGCATTGTTCCCCAGGGACAGATCTAATAAAATGTCAATACTATCAGACTAAATGGTATTTATTTAAGGTGCACTAGAGGAATGAAAGTTTGCATCAATGATGCTTCGCATGTTATTGACCTCGACTTAGACCTACTGTCACTTCCGAGGTTACTGACCTAAAGCAATGACCGGTCTCTATTATGAAACAATTAATTTCAGTTGTCCCCCTGGAAGAAATCTCAACAGGATGAAGTTTCATGTATACCTACTACATGACTGACTCTTGCCCAGCTCTATTGTATTTTCAGAGATCCACATCTGTCCTGAATGTCCTATATTAGAATAATATTAACTTCTTGGATATTTATGGTATCAACTTTAGAACAATGAAGGCAGAACCATTCAGGGCTGAGCTTTGTCTGACATGAAATCTTAAATTGTCCACTTACACTTTACTCATTCTATCAACTTCTGATGCATGAAAGCCTGAGTTCTTTTAATCCAGATTGAAACCTGGGCTCTGCATGTTACACATAGATTGCAGCAGCAGATATCTTACTGAGATATTCCAGTAAATGTTTAAGGTGTTTTCCTCTCTGGATAATATTCACAGATGCACATGACTCAATTTCCTCTTGCTAAACCCCTATCCAGACTTGCCCACAAACATCCTCTAACCTTTCTCTCCCTTCCTACAGCTTTTGAAGTCATTTTATGTATGTGTTTTCCCAAGAAACAGCACAAACCTGTCTAATCTGCCGAATATCCCTCAATATTTTTAGCTCTTACTGGCAGTTTGGGCAGATTTGGGTAAAAGAAAAATCTGCGAAACCCATAAAACTACCTGAATATCACTTGGGGATTATTGGCATCCTGCAATATCTTTTGAGAAAGCTCACCCACGCCTACCTATTGGAGTTCCTGACCTTGGTTTGGAAATGGTTGATGATATTATTGCATAGTGTTTGGGAGATAGCCAGTATTTTCTTGCATACGTTAGGGTTTCTTATTTTATTGATGATTTTGAACATTTCTTTCTGCAGGTGTGTTGCTGTTCTAATGTGTTCAGCCTAGTACAGTTTCTCTGCCCTTAGGATTGCATTTTTATAGAGTTGCATCAGTCTCTGATGGATGAATGTGATTTAGCTGAATCCATTTCTCCTAATGGTGAAATCTTCAAAATTGTTTGCTTCAATTTAATTTTGTTGTACGGGGGACCTCCACACCAATCCCACTTCCCCCTATCTTATCCTATATCCTTACCACACCCCATCTATGTTTTAAATGTAAAGAAGTACCCAAAGAAATTCGAAGAAAAAGAACATTAGAAGATTTCTCAATCAGGGAAATGGTGGCCTTGTAAACACAGGGCCTTGTAAGCACAGAGAGATGCATCATTTGGATGTTTACGACAATAGCTTTCCGCTCTCCTTTTTGCTGTCCTATCAGTGAGCACCTCTGAGGAAAACCACAAGTTAAAGGAGGTTGACTTTTTTTGGACGGATGGGTTAAGGGGGGCTAGGAATTCATATGTCTGATTGATATCCCTCCTGACGATTGTTGTAAAGTCGTTGAAGACATGTCATCGTCCAAGGAGGGCCTGTTGTCGGCCTTGAACTTTGCAACAAAGCTGGCGAGACGGTCACTCTGAATCACAGCAAAACTTACAGAAATATAATCACAGTTTTACACGCATGTTTAAATTATTATTATTAATGCAGCGCCTAAAAATGAACTGAATTATTTAACCCATGCTACATAATCTCAAACATACACTTCAACACGCTCCTCAATTACAATATAATTACCTAGGTTAAGCTGGCGATATTCCCCAGTTCAGCCCTTCTGCTTGCTGCACTCTGGGTCACCCCAGTGAAGGATTTTCAAGACTGCAGCTCTTCTAAGGACTGCCAGCAAGAACACAGGAGACTCAGCCTCTCGGGAACCAGCCTATCTTCCAGTACTTCTGCTCCCTTCATCAGTGAGTGAGTTAATGACCCAGCCCTCTCTGCCTCAAACCTTTTTCTAAAACCCACGTGTCACTCAAAAAGAACCACCCCTTGACAAATCAGCCTATTAAAGTAGCACATGATTTCTTCTCTGCCTTTACCCGAGATACAAACTGCATCGCTAAAGAGAAAGTGTTACATCCATTACATCCCTCCGGCTTTTCCTGCCCTAAGACATTGCAGTGTGTTTGGCAGAACGGCTCTCACATTCCACACTTTAAAACACAGCACAGTTTAAGCCTGTACATTTATTTTATTTTTATTTTCCAGACTGCCATGCATTTCCAAAATCTGCATCCTGTTGATGTCATTGACTGGTTTGCACTAAATTTTATTATGGGAGTCTGTTACATGTTAAATGGGTAATGTAAATTAGTATGTTAACTTTATCTTTAGTGCAATTTAGCCTACAACTGTGGCATCATGGAGCAAAGTGATTCTTTTCTAGCATGTGTTCTGTGCATTAACATCTAGTTATTTTCAGCCTGAGTCTCATACCCTTGAGTTACATATATGAGTCTCACACCCTTGGCCCTAGTTAAAATTTAAACCTTTGCTAAAATGTGGATGATGAAAAGCAGAGCTACCTTGTATTCCTACAACCCCCTCTTTTTTTCTGCTGGGACACAAATGAAAATCACTGCTGGAAAAAACAAACATGCAATAAATCCGGCTTCACTGCCTAATCCAGGCGTAATCGTGGCCACCATTTTGCCTTGATCTTAATAATCAAGAAACAAATAACATGCAATTGGTAATATTCATACATGAAAAAGATAAGTCTCTAGTCTTGAGAAAAAAGAAAAAAAAAAAACTTTTTTTTTGTTTTTTTAAATATCTTTATCTTTTTATCACCTTTATCTTTTATGTTCTTTTAACTGGTGATCTTCTATTTGTTTTTTGTTTCTGTTTTTAGAATGTATTTTTAGAATTTTAAGAATGTTGTATTTTTGTTTAGATTTTTTTTGTATCTTTTAAAAATGATTAAAGGAAAATAGTGTCACTTTAAAAACAACCATAGCCAGTGGTCTCAGTCTGATGTAAAAATCAGTAAAAATAAGTTTATATAAATAATATAAAATATGATGTTTAACAGTCAGTCAGCAATTGTTCAGTAAAAAGTGAACAATGGTGAAGTGGCTCTCCACAGGAAACTCCATGATCTTCCAGCTAATGGCGGTGAATGCCCGATCGTCCGAAACTCTGAAGTCAAACTAGTTTGGATCTGGAACCATCTGTACTGCTACCATGTGAGCTGAAGTCCCTTAGAACGTGAATATGGTAATGGTTGGGATTCAACAAATAACGGGATAAACTCAAGAAGATGGCAAGTCACTGTTTTATTAACAATTATCTAAAACAGGGAGGTCCCAATGAACATTAACGGACGTACGTTCAGTCTCTCAACGATTTCCACAAAAAATACACTTCATATACTTCATTATGCATAAGAGTGATGTCATACTATGTGGCAACAGTAAAAAACCTATCAATGGTCGGGATTGGTTAAGGTAAATATCTACATATACAATCATATAGGAGTCAGGATTGTTTTTGGCTCTACGTTTTCAGGTGGACATTTTATGCCTACCTCTTCAATCATGTAATTTAAGAAAAAATAGTTACACTGTGTTTCATTGGTCTTCTAACCTATACGGTGCTTTGTTATACAGACTAATACAATTGGTTGGCATGCTTGTGCCATATCTAGAACATTCGCTTCATTTAGCAGCACGTAAACCAAGACCCAGGTGCAGGGAGATCGGGCATTAAGCTATGTCATCACCCAATTAGCCCAACATCTCTCATCACCCATGCCTTCTGCCATGAAATTGTCTTTTTACTTGGCCTTGCAAAGTAAAATTGTCCTGAGAATGCATGGGAGTGAGGGCACTCACTATCTTATCTGGAACTCCAAGTTTGAACTCTATTTCCATCCTTGGATTACGTGGCAAGAGACCACAATTTGGTCCATTCTGCAGCTTTTAAATGCTGTACATGAATTAAAACTTGGCATCCTTTGTGTTCTTTCTTGCACTTTAACGTGAGAGGATTCATCTTCCGCACACTCCTTCTCTTCAGAGTAGATAGCTGACTTTGATTTCTAGGATCTTGACACCAGGCCAGACAGCCTCACCACATAGCTTCAGCATCCTGTTATTCCACTGCGACACAGCTTTTCGTTCCCTCTTCCTGGTTTCTGGCTTATTTATTTCATGATACCAATGGCCAGTTCCTATACAATGGAGGCTTCGCCTGCATTCTGTTTACTACTCATGGCTAGCCTATACAATGACTTAATCTACCTTGCGTTTCAGCGTCTATACATTCATCGAACTTCTGTTTTCTGAGGCACTTTGTTTCTACTTTAATAGTCCACTTGATTTTTTACTTCATCATTTGTCCTCTAGGATCCATACATCAGATTCATTCAGTATCTCGGGACATCGTGCACACTCTCTTATGATGTCACCAGTTAATTTTCTTAGCTCTTTCTCATATTTCTTCAGGGAGTTTCTCCTATTGGTTGTCATTAAATCGAGGGTACATTCGATGGGGTTGTCTCAATGATATATCCTTCCAAATACTCGCTGCAGTATTGTTACGATAGCTGGTGTCAGGCAAGGCACGGTCTCATGTCTCCAATTCAAAGGATATAGGGGGGTGATCTCCTGCAGATATATCTTATCCTCCATACCACCAAGAAATCAAATATATATCTAGCTACAGAAATTTCAGCAGCCAAGAATCTTAAAAAATAATCTGCTTCACACATACTATCCAAACAGAAATACTGCTTTGTAAAACATATGCTTGTACGATATAGCCCAAAAGTCTACATACAAATATACTCCCTGATTCATGGAATTATTTGCGTGTAAAACGCACATTTGCGTGCCATTCTTCCCGAAAATCCCCATATCTCAAACAGGGATTTTCGGGCAGAATGGCGCACAAATGTACGTTTTCCGCGCATATAATTCCATGAATCAGGGGCATAATGTTATGCCAAATAAGGAAAACTGGGAAATGCTCAGTATTAAATTGTGAAGGAATGTATTGTCTGTTTGTATATGATCAAAATAATTAGATACCCATTGTCGTATTCTAACTGTATATTGCTGTAAATATGAATTTAAAGCATCATTTAAAGACTAAATTTAGTTTTAAGGAATATTTGTTAGATTTGCTATTAACTGTTGGTCTTGAGTAATGGAAGTTTGTTAAATTCAAACCACCAAATTACTTTTTCACATACCCATTATAGCGTCCTGAAGTGGTTGTCGCACAAGTGTGGTATATTATGCCTACTGTCGGGAATGTTTCCTGCCAAGAGATACTTCTGCATTTGTGAAGTTAGTGAGTTTACAGTTATTTTTAGTGCCATCTTCATTGTATCTTAAAAGCCTTAATATTATGTATTGAGCATATGAATCTATGTGTATGTTTGAAAGGTTGACTAAAAAAAATGCTAGTGCCCCTACCATAGTACTGAGACCAGCTGATCTTAATAGCGGTTTCAAATAAAGCCCCTTTAGTGCTATATGATGAGGGCAAAAAAAGAATATGTGTGTAATAGTCTCCTCATCCAAAGCACCGAGAGGACAGGTGTCCAAGCTAGATACACCACACGACTGTGTGAAACTGGCCAACCTAAGTATACCCAGCATCAAGCTAATGTACAAGGAACACGCAAAAGGGGTGCTTACAAGTTCTAGGTAACATTCATAAGCAAATTCTTGTTTGCACCTAAATAGCATCGGCGTGTCTTTGGCCCGAGGCAGGATTCCTCCATGTCCACCCTGGCCTAAGCCAAGAACAACCTCTGACTCGGTAGGAAGTAGCCTTGGTCATGTCTTCAGGAAGTTCCCAGAGCTTAATTCCACCCAGTTCTAACAACACGTTCTTCACATGTACAGCCCAAAGCATGCTCTTGCCATCTTCGAGGCTCAACAGGTTAACCAGCGCATCACAATATTCACACAAGTCTGGAGTACACCATAACCTCAGCCAAAATAGGATTGGTTTCATGGAGACTGTATAGCTTATCGGGTCTAAATCTGCTTTCATATGTACCAGTGCATTAGGTGCCTCCCTGGAGAGCAAAAGAATACTGTTCAAAAATGTATTTTCTCTTATCTCCACAGCAGAGCAATTTGTCCCCAGAGTTCTGACCATAAAAGGGCCACTGTAGCAGCTTGCTTTATATTACAATTCAACTTTTGGCCTTATCACTCCCCTGCAATGTTGACTAAAAAATACCCTTGCCGCACAGCTGGATTTTTCCAGGGTCAATCAGGACTTGTCCACCTGGGCCACCCAAGTACACGGTAGGGTAAGGGTTTACCGGTACCGCAATTTGCGGTGCCGTAATTAGCACCTTCCCCATTCCCATTATGCCCTATGGGGCAAAAATGGGAATGGGGAAGGGCAATGGGGGAAGGTAATTCCCCTTTCCACCAAGGCGGTGCCAGTATTTTACCGGCATGGACCAAGCTGCTAATAGCACATTGGTCCACCGCCATCTGTGTAATGAGGCCCTAAATATGTTCCACACTACGGTTGGCCTCCCTAATATCTATAGCCTGCTGTTTTGCATGCTTAGGTAAGAAAACAACAGACTTTGTCTTATTGATGTTTAGGGACAATTTTAATTCCCCGCATTTCTTAGTGGAAACCTCTGAGGAGGCTCTAAATTGCTGAGGTGAAGTGGACAATAAAATTGTGTCATCAGCAAAAAAGATCTAAGGGTACTTTACCAAACCCATCTTTGGGGGCTTGAGGCCATCAACACAATGGACAGAAATTATTTCTTCATTATAGATGAAAAACATAAGAGGGGTGAAGACACACCACTGCCTGACTCCTCTCGTAACATTAAACTGGGGTTTGTCCTCTCGTGCCAGCCCGTGGCGATCCACCACCCTATTTTTACAATAAAGTGAACGAATCAGTGAATCCGGCATGTTCCTCCCAGTCAAGACCTGCCACAAAAGATCTCGTGGCACAGCATCAAATGCTTTAGATCTACAAAGGTGGCATATAGTTTGGTTTTTCTTAAGAATGTGTATTTCTGGATAATCACTTACAGGCCTAAGCTCCGATCGACTGTTCCCATCCCTTTTTGAAATTTGGCTTGCAGGGTACTAATGATGGTATTTTCAGTAGTCCAAGACTGAACATGCTCCAGGATATCCCTTGCAAATATTTTCCTAGACCCATGTAATAAAGAGATGAGACAGTTATTGGCCGGATCATCTTTCGACCCCTTTAAGGACATTGGCATGATTTCAATGGATCTCCACCCTGTTCGTTTTAAGACAGGCCAAAACGAGTCTCCACACAATAGGTGCCAAAACTCATATTTCATATTTAAAAATATCAATGGGCAGCCAGTCTGGACCTGAAGGTTTCCCCCTTTCTGTGGTTTAATGGATTTCACAACCTCATCTAATTCTCTTGTAAGCCACTAATTTTTACCGACAATAACGCATAAATGTTCCACTTTCTCTACTCCCCAGCCACTATTTCATCCTCAAAATAAGCAGTAATGTATTTTTCAGAGCTTTTTTTATACTGTGATGTCTGCCGACAATTGGTGAAGTTTGCGACTTCAACATGACGTCGGTTTCAAAACGTTTGACGCTCCTCATGTTGTTCAATTGACCAGTCATCGTCCGTGTACGATTTCTGCGAACGTTGCACGGCTCTCTGATATGTCCAAAGGCAGCGAAGATTCATGTATATCCAGATTGCAAACGTTTAGGGGCCCCCCACCCCTATAACTTGCCCACCTCTTGATGAAACCAAACCACAGAACGGCACCAAAGTTATAAGCTGCCCAAAAACTGCTCTCCCTATGGAAAGACCACTTATGCATAACTACAGGGTTGCTAAAGCAGATCCTGTAAAAAAAAAAGTATATATATATATAAATATATATATTTTTTTCTTTTTCTTTTTAGCTTGTACTCCTTTCCATCATATCAGAGGTTAGCAAGTTCACAATTACTTAGCACAGCCTTTCTCGGTTATTTGCAGGCCGGAATTGTGTGTGTGGTGAACATATGTAAGGATTTGGCCCCATTAATCACAGTCATCATTCTACACTAACAATTGGGATATAGCCAGATGAGTCAGTTGTAGCTGTTCCTATTGGCAACTGCAAATGGTTGGCTATGACTCTGTCATCCAGACCAGGCGCAAGCTTCCCCTGCCAGATCTGACGCAACACAGACGCCTCGACATCCATACAGAGCCCGTCCTCACTCTTATCGGTTTCAGTCTTCATCTGGATGGGGTATATTTGGAGACTGAGGCAGGTACCGCGTTGCTCCAGGTTTCTTGGATGAATTAACATTCATGTTTAGAAAGGACATTCCTGAGCTGTGCTGTATTATCACATATTCCAGGAATAACTGCGGATTACCTTTTTGCACAGGCCGTTGTATATTGTAGGAACTCTGTAAGCATGAAGAAAAGCAGATCACGTCCTGTTTCAGAGGACATACGTTTTGATTTATAAAGCGTTTTTCAATGGGATTTTTCCATTGAAAACACTTTTTGTAAATCAGGCCCACCAAGTCGTTTCCATTCCAATAGTCCATTGCTTTAAGGGGAACTGCCAATGAACCAAAAGGTTAGCCACTATGTAAAAAAAAATCTTCCTTGCAAAGTCATTTTAACTTTTGATAGAGATTGTGACCACATGGCAACAGAAGTCGATACATACTGATTGCTTATTAATCTTGCACATAACTTTGCTTTTTTCCAATAGCAGCTACATCAAACAACCAATAACTAATAGAAAGAAAATGAGCATGTATTTGATGATACAAAACGAAAAACAAGAGTTGGAGTGATTGGATGTGGTGCAGTTTTGGAACCACTCCAAACTGTTTAGTAGGGCAAGTGCATGCATTTGTATTTATTTATTAAACGTCCATATAGCTCTGTCCTTACCCAGACGTTCTGTGAGCTCATTAAAAAGTTCAAAGGTGGGAGATGAAAAAATGGTACCATGTTTTTGAAAAAAAGGATAGGAAGATCAGGATAGACAAAGGATAGGGAGAAGGTCGGCCCTTATTAGGTGGGGGAAAAGAGCTGAGTATTGAATATTTTCTGGAAAATTATGATGAAAGGGGCATTGCGGATATGGGGTGAGTGGACATTCCAGGCTGTGGGCGCCAATTGAATAAAGGTGTGTTTGTGTATGCCGAGTAGCTTACAGAGTAGAATGTGTGGGACATTTTGGAGGGGTTCTCTGGTGTTTGTGTGCTTGATGGATTTCAGTTTGTTGGGAAGGTATGATGGGGTTGTGAGATGGCTGGCCTTGTATATGATGCTAAGTACTTTGCTTTGAAAGCAATTCCCTAGAGTACAAGGAGTGAGAGAGCTGGGCTGATGTTTGAGTGTTTGTATGAGTGAAGAATGAGCCTTGCTGCTGCATTTTGTATGGCTTACAGGCAGTGAGGGTGCTGTTGGAGAGTCTAGTGGGGACTGTATTTCTCTAGTGCAGCTTGAAGTGAACGAGTGTCAAATCGTGTCGTACCAACCCTTTCCAAACCCCGATCCTCCTCACCTGATTCTTCAGAGGATGACTTTCTTTTGTGTCCTTTCTTCTTCTGCATCTTCTTTTTTTTGTGAAGAGGTATGGCATGTCCCGTATGGAAGCCACTCTGTCTCCCTAGTGAAACAGGGATTCAGGTGACCCCCTTCTGGAAGGACTGGAGAGAGGAAAAAAGCATAAGCTTAAAAAAACCTCTCGTAGTGAAAGTCCAGGCTGATGTGGATCCGTGGTTGGTGATAGAAAGAGTTGCTGGTAGTGGGTAATCTGGTAGGTATCCCTCGAGGAAATGTAGGTAAGTGTGAGAGTACTGGTCTCTTCAGTATGAAACCTCCATAAGGAGGGAGGAGCAATGATACACCGGAGCAGACTGAACAAAGTAACGGGAAGAGAGAAGAAGAGAGAGCAGATCGAGACCCGTGAAAGGAGGGAACCAGAAGGGACCCGGAGAAAGAGAAAGACGGGGGAGCCTGAGAAGGGGGAAAAGCCGGAATGGAACCAGAGACAGAGAGCGGGCGAACCCGTGAAGGGAAAGGGAGCCGGAAGGGACCGGGAGAAGGGGAAAGCGGGTGAGCACATGCAGGGAAAGAGAGCCGGAAGGTACCGGAAGAAAGAGCAAGCGGGCAAGCCCAAAAAAGGAAAAACAATGCAAGCGAACCGGGACGAGACCCAAAGAAAAGAGAGAAATTGGGCAAAGCCCGAAGAGAAAGCAAAATATGCTGGAAGGCAAAGGAATGAAAGCAGCCCGCAGCGTCAGCACCAGAAGCAAAGCAAGGGGTGGCAACGAGCTGGGAAAGAGGAAGGGGCGGGTTTAAGAAACAGTAACCCGGCAGAGCAGAAAGACTAGATGGTAACAGGGAAACAGGAAGGAAAGAATCGATGTCTGACCATACGCCCTCTTTACCACAAGTGCCAGCACGGCAAACGAGCAAGGCGCGTGACAGTATGCCCTCTCCTAAGCGAGCATCCTCCGGGTTTGCCGGGATTCAACCAATGAAATCTTTGGACTAACTTGGGAGCATGGACATGTGAAACTGGTTCCCAAGAATCGTCTGTGGAAGAATAACCCCTCCAGTGTATCAAGTACTCCAATCTTCCTTTTTTGTATCTGGAGTCCCTGATCTTAGCCACTTCAAATTCTTCTGGTGCCTCATTAGTTAAAGTGGGTACTCTAGGCAAGCCACGTCGATAGGAATCCTCTTGGTATTCCTTCAACTGAGAGGAATGAAACACCGGGTGAATGCGCTGCATGTTTTTTGGCAGTTGAAGGCGATAGGAAACTGGGTTGAGGCGCTCAAGAATCACATATGGACCAAGATATCTTGGAGTCAATTTTGAAGGATGCAGCCACCGAGGTAAATATCTAGTGGACAACCACACCTTGGTTCCTCTGATCCACTTTGGTGATGGTAGGCGATGGGGGTTCTTCTGCTGGCAGTAGCGTGTCTGGCTGGTTTGCAATCAGAGGCAATCTTATGGGCCTCCGATATGGAGGACCGGCAGTCATCTACCAAAGGTATGTTGGAGGCTGGTAAGTGGAGGTCATGAATAAAGCTGGGATGAAAGCCGTAGGTGCAGTAGAATGGACTGAGTTTGGTGGCACTGTGCTTGGCATTATTATAGGCGAATTCAGCCGTAGGTAGAAGGGCTACCCAATTGTCTTGCTGAGTGTTAACAAAACACCGTAGATATTGTTCTAAGGAAGCGTTGGTCCTTTCAGTCTGCCCGTTTGTTTGTGGATGGAACCCGGACAACATCGCCCTTTCCACTCCTAGGTGTTGACACAACGATTTCCCAAAACGGGAGATGAACTGTGATCCCCGGACAGATATAATCTTCTTGGGCAGGCCATGCAAGCGAAAGATATCCCTGGCAAAGAAAAAAGCCATTTCTGCAGCAGTAGGAAGACCAGGAAGTGGCGTGAAATGGGCAATTTTAGAAATCTGTAGAGATGACACTCCATGGTCTGTCTGGTGGGGGTTCTTGTTGCAGAAATCCCAAGGGTTTACGTGTGTCATATTTGGCCCTGTTACAAACTGGACAGGTCGAAACGTAGGTTAACATTTCTTTCTTGCTTTATGTCAGGTCACCAAAAATGTCTCCTGAGTAATTCGATGGTATGGAAAAACACCCCTGTGTCCTGCCGCAGCGTCATCGTGACACCATCGTAAGGCCTTTAATCGGGATTCTTGATCCGGCAAAAATAGGCAGTGGTCCCTAAAATAGAGTCCGTTGACCTTGTGAAGACCATGAAAGGAATGAGATGGTGTTAATATTTAGGAATTCCTGAGTACCCCCTCCAGAAAGGATGAAACTGTGCCGATAACCTTCTTTTGAGCCAAAATTAGTTCTGGCATTTCCTTGTGGATGAGCCCCGGAAGAGCTCTTCTAGACAGGGCGTCGGCAGGGATGTTTTTGGTACCAGGTAAGTAGGTTAGGGAGAAATCATATTGCGAGAAAACATGGGCCCATCGGGCTTGTCTGGAATTAATACATTCCATGCGCTGGATAACCTTTAAATTCTTGTGGTCAGTCCTCATCTCGAATGGATACAAAGCCCCTTGTAATAGATGACGCCATTCCTCGCAGGCAGCTTTCATGGCTAATAATTCTTTTTCAATCACTGAATAATGTAGTTGGCTTGGATTGAGAGTCTTAGATAGATAGGCTACCGGATACACCTTGCTTTCGTGTTCCTGAAGTAGTGCCGCGCCTATGGCTTCAGCCGAGGCATCTGTTTCTACAATAAAAGGAAGACTCTGGTCAGGCTGTCGTAATATAGGGGCCAAACAGAAGGCAGTTTTCAGATGTTGAAAAGCCTGGTCGGCCTCGTCGGACCAAAAGAAAGGTGCAGAGGACTTCTTCAAAAGTCTAGTGATCGGTAAGACCAACTCAGAGAAGTGTAAGCGATATTCAATCAACACTACAGCTAAGTCAATGCCTAGTCTGGGATGCTGAGGAAAACCCTTATTGATGTATTTTTATATTCAGTTCAGTACTCTGGATGACAACCCTTGTATAACACCCCCCTCTTAGAATCCCCCTGACCCCACTGAGCCAAGAAGTAGGTTTGTTTTGCAAATTAAAAGGTTTATTTGAAAATTTAAACAATATATATATCACACTTCTATAAATAAATTGATAATGTATATTACACTTGTGAATATGAGCAGTAATCAGCAAGAGGTAACTATGAATAGGAACAGAAGAACAAGGTGGGAAAGAATGCTTTATATGGTTCAAGGAAACGCAAGGTGGAATAAAATGCAGTACAGAAATAACTTGTTATGATTTTAGCAAAAGGCAATATGATCACTTTTTCTTTTGACAATTCACTCCCCCCTATGCAATACCAGAAATGGAAGGAGAGCACACAGTCTTCAAGAATCCCAACAAATCACACTTTATAATGCAATACACAGTTCCAGTTCTCCCAGCAAGCTTAGGGAAAACAGGGATGAGTTTTAAACACAGGCAAATTACTTTAATGTGGTTTGCAAGGAAGTGAAAAGGTGCTAAAATTGCTTTTAATACCCTCTAGAGGTTCAGGGTAGGTGATGGCTACTTTATGTTAGTTCAGGCTCACTTTAACAATACTCTATGAATGATTAGCAGATTGCAAATGAATTTTAGCAAAGAGAAGCAAAAAGCTGCTGATTTCTACAGATGAAGAAATCGGGCCAAATCGCAAATCGCGGTAAATTTCGCGAGTGCGTGTCTCGCGATTACGGGACAAGTATAGGGAGTAGGAAGTCGGTTCTAGGTTAGTTGGAAAGCCTACATTTCGTTCCTAGCCCAAACGGTTCAAGAGATACGGACGATTTAATAAAGGTAGATTTTCGGATTTAAAGTAAAACTCAAAATGACAGGTGACAGCTTGCAGCTGCAGAATTGACAGGTGACAGTTGTGCAGCTTTAAAAATGACAGATGACACGATTTCTAGGAGGCAGTTCTACTTAGGTTAAAATAGTTTGGATTAGATTATTTTAACTAAGAGATTGGTTCTGCACAGTTCTGCTAGGTACTCACAATATAAATTTGAACTAGGCCTCGTCACGGATCTGGTCAACACGTCCGGCTGCGGTTCTGTCTGCTCGGCGGGTCAATCAGGCACCGGTTCTGCTCACAGCGATCTGGGTCAGCTCTGCCCTGCTGGTCTAGCCTCCCTGGATTCTGGATGTAACACTGCTTTCTGGGTACTGCTACAGGTTCTTGCAAAAATTCTCGGCAAAACTTCAAACAGCTCGCCCGGCTGTTGAATAGTTTGGTTAGTTTTGAGGCCTGCTGAAGAGGATTCAGCTGCTGGATTCAGGCCTCTCTGCTACAAATTTTGGAGTTAATTTCTGCTACAGGTTCTGGAGATTGATGGATTTGAAGTCTGGATCTCTGGATGTGAAGTCGTCGGTCAGCATGCTCCGCAGCAAATGGAATTGAATATCTCTACCTGTCCCAGCAGTCTCTTTTTATGTGTTTTGGAAAGTGGGTGTGTGCGTTGGTCATAACTAGACCTACCCCTCTCACTTATCATTGGCCAATTCCTCCTCTCTCCCTTGATTGGGGGAAGGAAATGTGAGTCAGAGTGATGCTGTAGGTTTTATGGTCAGAGGAACCTCCCCTTGTCAGATTGCACACAAATCTATTTCTGACCCAAATACATATTTATCTATGTATATTTTTCTAATATTATAGGTCCAGTTAACATATTTTCTGTAGCACCAAACCATCCGATCCCTGTCTTTGTACGATGTCGTGTCCACTGATGACAGAATTCTCCCCTTTTCATCCAGATAACGTCCTCTAAACCTTTCCAGATTTTACACAAATGTGCACCAGGGGTATGGGTTACAGACGATAAAGTGTCAGATTTTTAACATGCATACATTTGGAGTGAGACCCTATTTTCCGCTAGCAACCCCCCAGAATACACCACAGGGTCCTAACGCCTCTTAAAACGTGCACAGAAAAATCACAAAAATAATGATATTACTTATATAATTCTGACAAGTCCGCATTATGAGTTATCTATCTTTTTAAAATTATGCTATGGTCAAAAAGGGGTGTGGCTTCCCACATCACAGGGTGGAATAACTGGTTTATCCACTTCCCCCAAGCCAGCTTGTTCACAGAGGCACAGCTGCCCCCCAGTTTCTCCCAAGAGGAAGCTATTTTACGACGCCCCCAATGTAACATTTGCCTGAGTCAAGGAAGTTGCATTGTTCTGTCCCTTCCAGTTCCCAGGTGCTCCACCCCTAATCTAATCAGAGAGGTGACAACTCCTTTTGGCAAGGGGCGGCAGGATGCAGCTAGGCCTGGGAAGAGTGGCTGTTGATCCAGTTTCAACTCCTGTCGGGGGTAGTTGTTAGGCAGAATTCAGTTTCATTAAGCCAGTTTTCAGCTAAATGTCACTTTTTGTTCCCAGTTTTCTACATTCAAATCAAACTGACAATTTTTACCTATACATTAAATAATTACTTCCTTCAAGTCATTTCAGAATATAGTTTTACATTGTATCCACCTCTTAGCAAGTTTTTCCTTGGCCTGGTTTTGGTTCCTCTGTTCAGTTTTACACAAAAGTCTGGTGGTTTTAAAACACCGGCTTTCTGATAGTGGTGAGCACTGGTAATTCAACCATTTTTGGGATTAAGAAAATGAATTCCCCACAGTTCTGAGTTGCTTTTTGGCAATCAGCATTGCCATTCCCAATGGTTTCAGGCTACTGTGTGTGTAGCCCAATGGTGGTTTTAGGCAGTGCCCTCCTGTGCTCACAACATAGGCAAAAATGGGTGGCAGCCTATTCTTCATGTTTTCCCTGTGCACTCTCTGGGGAGTTCTGGCCATCATGATGTTTTCCATGCCAGTACTGCACAGTTTTATGGTAGGGCTTGTATGCATGGGTAAAAACATCCCACAGAAACCAGAAATGAATCTTCAGTAAAAGTTAGCTAGACCCAGAAACCTCTGGATGTCCTTGATAGATGTTGGAATGGGCCAGTGTAAGACCCCGTCAACCTTGCAGGGATCCATCTGAATGCCCTCCTTAGATAAAATAAATCCCAAATAGGGTATACTAGAAACATGGAATATGCACTTGTCAGGGTTCACAAACAGAAGGTTTTCTTTCAGTCTTTGCAAAACTTTATGGAGATCCATTACGTGTTGTTGAGCAGAGGACGAGTAAACCAGAATATCCTCCAAGTAGACAATGGTACAATGGAATTGGAGATCGGAAAAAATGCGATCCATACATCGCTGGAATATAGAAGGGGCATTAACTAGCCCAAATGGCATCACCCGGTATTCAAAATGCCCGTAAGGAGTCCTAAAGGCGGTCTTCCATTCATCTCCCGCGTGTATGCGCAAGAGGTGGTAAGCTCGTCACAGATCAAGCTTAGAAAAGACCACGGCTCCATGGACCGCCTCCAGAACATCCTTGATAAGGGGCATGGCATACCGGTCCCTAATGGTTATTTGATTCAGGTTCCTATAATCAATACACGGCCGTAACTCGCTAGTGTCTTTCTTTGGGACAAAAAATAATGAAGCCCCAGCAGGCGAGCGAGAAGGTTGGATGAGTCCATTCTGAAGGTTGGCATCAAGGTACTCTTTTAGCACTTTTTTCTCCTTTTGAGACAAGGAAAACATGCGCCCAAATGGAACAATGGAATCAGGAAGGATCTCAATTGCGCAGTCTTCTGGACGATGTGGTGGGAGTTCCTGCGGGACCTTGTCAACAAAAACCTCCTTGTATTGGTGAAGTTCAGTGGGTAAAAAATGTATGCCTACGGAATGTGTAGATATGTCCTTAGAGGCCTGTACCTCAGAGAAATGGGATTCAGACATGCAAGTTCTGAGACAAAACGGAGAGGAAAGGCTATGTGATTGTTTTCCCAGTTTATCGCAGGGTTATGTCTGCGAAGCCAAGAGATACCCAAGATGAGAGGGAAATGCGCTGCTCTAATGAGGTTGAATAGAATGGTCTCAGTGTGTTGGAGGATCTTCATCTCAAGAGGAGGGGAAGTGTGAGTAATGAGACCAGAACTGAGCGGTTTGCCATCGACTCCTTCCACCTTCTGATCAACCTCTTTCTCTTGGCGCTCAATTCCAAATTTGTGCGCCCAAATGGTGTCCATAAAACACCCAGCAGCCCCACAGTCAATTAAAGCAAGAACATCCACAGTCTCTTGAGGGAGGGTAAGCTGTACGGCAACAACCATAAGGTAATTGTCCTCTGATGGGGTAACAGAAGCTATTGACATCGAGACATAGGGACTAGGTCTTTCTCCTCGGCAACTAGTCCCTAGTAGTTCCGAGGGCGAGCGTTTCCTGACCGCCTAGGCGGGACTTCGGGGCAGTCTCTTAATAAGTGTTGATTTGATCTGCAGTACAAACAAAGGTCGTTGTATTTTCTCCTTTTTCTCTCTTCGCTCGTAAGGGGACCCCAAGTCATGCCGATCTGCATGGGTTCTTCCTTGGGATGTGAAGGTGAGGAAGATGATGGGGTAGGGAGGTCCTGAAGGATAGGAGGGTTGCGACCCTTCCGCCGTTCTGAACGTCTTTCAGCAATGCGGAAATCTAGCTGCAAAACGGTAGACCAGAGATCAGTGAGAGTAGCTGGTCGGGGTTGGTGGGCTAGTTCATCCTTAAATTCTTCTCTCAGTCCACGCCAGAAGATAGTGTACTGTGCGGACACTGGCCAACCAGTTTCTGCTGCTATTCTTTTAAATGAAGAGATGTATGACAATAGGTCGTTACTTCCCTGCCGGTTATCAAGTAACTGTTCACTGGCCACTTGAATGGTCTCCTTCCTCTCAAAGGTCTCCTTGAACTGGGCTGTGAATCTGTTGTAGTCCTGGAGTAATGGACTTGCACTGGTGACCAAGGGAGTGGCCCAGGCCAAGGCATTTCCTGTAAGATTCGATATCAGGAACCCTATGCGGGCTTTGTCAGTGGAAAAGGTCTGTTGTCTAAATGTGAAATGAATTATGCAGGCTTCTATAAATTCCTTGAATTTATGTGGTGAACCATCATATTTTCCTGAAGTTAAAGGCAGAGGAGGTAATTCAGTCTGGATTCTCTCTTGGTTGTCCACCCTTTGTCTAAGGGCGGCATTCTCTGCCTTAAGATTCTGAACTTCCTGCAAAAGGCCTTGCACAGCCGTTAAGGGTTCTTGAACTTGCTCAGGTGAGGCCATGTTAGAAGTGTCTGGGCGTTGCAATCTGTCAAATCGTGTCGTACCAACCCTTTCCAAACCCCGATCCTCCTCACCTGATTCTTCAGAGGATGACTTTCTTTTGTGTCCTTTCTTCTTCTGTGTCTTCTTTTTTTTTGTGAAGAGGTATGGCCTGTCCCGTATGGAAGCCACTCTGTCTCCCTAGTGCAACAGGGATTCAGGTGACACCCCTTCCGGAAGGACCGGAGAGAGGAAAAAAGCGTAAGCTTTAAAAAACCTATCGTAGTGAAAGTCCAGGCTGATGTGGATCCGTGGTTGGTGATAGAAAGTGCTGGTGGTAGTCGGTAATCTGGTAGGTATCCCTCGAGGAAATGTAGGTAAGTGTGAGAGTACTGGTCTCTTCAATATAGAACCCCCGTAAGGAGGGAGGAGCAATAATACACCGGAGCAGACGGAACAAAGTAACGGGAAGAGACCCGTGGAAGAAGAGAGAGCGGAACGAGACCCATGAAAGGAGGGAACCAGAAGGGACCCGGAGAAAGAGAGAGAAGGGGGAGCCTGAGAAGGGGGAAAAAGCCGGAATGGAACCGGAGAGAGAGAGCGGGCAAACCCGTGAAGGGAAAGGGAGCCGGAAGGGACCGGGAGAAGGGGAAAGTGGGTGAGCCCATGAAGGGAAAGAGAGCCGGAAGGTACCGGAAGAAAGAGCAAGCGGGCGAGCCCGAAAAAGGAAAAACAATGCAAGCGAACCGGGACGAGATCCAAAGAAAAGAGAGAAATTGGGCAAAGCCCGAAGAGAAAGCAAAATATGCTGGAAGGCAAAGGAATGAAAGCAGCCGGCAGCATCAGCACCAGATGCAAAGCAAGGGGTTGCAACGCGCCGGGAAAGAGGAAGGGGTGGGTTTAAGAAACAGTAACCCGGCAGAGCAGAAAGACTAGACCGGTAACAGGGAAACAGGAAGTAAAGAATCAATGTCTGGCCATATGCCATCTTTGCCACAAGTGCCAGCATGGCAAACGAGCAAGGCGCGTGACAACGAGTGCCTGAACCCCGGTGCAGAAGTTGTCAAAGGGAAGGATGTGTTGCATCTTCCGTAGGAGGTGTAGCTGATGGTTGGATGCTTTGCTGACAGCAGCTATGTTCTCTGTGAAGGATAGGTGGGGTAGATTGTGAAGCCTATGGACTTTGTCTCGAGGGAGATGTGCCAATCGTCCATGGTGAGATTTTTGATTGAGTGGTGAGGTCGGGTTTGTGCCTGGAGGGCAGATGAGGATGTATTCCATTTTGGATGGGCTGGGATTTAGGAAGTGGGAGGCCATTCAGGTGGTGATGGGGGTGGTACAGTTTCTGAGGGTGTGGAGTTCTGGGGTGGCAGGACATTTCAAGTATATTTATGTTGTTTGTGAAATGATGAAAATGGATGTTGTGGCAGATAAAGTTTGTCCGGGAGATTCCATATGTAGGTTGAAAAAGAGATGACACACTGAAGATCTTTGTGATACCCAGTTCTTGACAGATGGGGTTGGCTCTAGAAGGGGCATGAAAACTGTGGAGAGATCGAGGATGAGATAAAGGGCTGTGTGTCCTTTGAAAGTGATATTGTGGTGGTCGTCTAGGATGTGAAGGGTCACAGTCTCCATTCTGTGAATGGGCAGAAACCAGATTAGAGTGGGTTGAGAAGGTTGATTGTGGTGATGTGCTGTTGGAGCTGACTTGAGACAAAGCATTCTGTGATTCTGGCGAGGTATGGCAGGATTGTGGTGCGTTGGTAGAGTTCATGGTACATGTGGTTGAGGGGTGATTTCTTGAAGGGGAGGCATTTGTGCTGTTTTTAGTGTTGGGTGATGCAGCTTATTCTTCTAGAACATATCCGTTGAAGAGTGACATTGCTACAATTGCTTCCCTGATCACACCTGATCAAGCACCCAGAAAGTCATATTGTACCAGTTCTGCATTTTCTGTGTTCTCGCCAGAGGCATGGGTTTTTCTTAGTGTTTTAGTTAGTTCATTGCATTTTTGATTGTTTAAAATGTACATGGCTAGAGTATGGCTTTCTGGGTAAAACCCAGAAACAAAATAGACATTTTTACTTTGGAGTCTTTTCACTATTCGGGTTGCTACTCTTATCATGTCAAACCCCTCCTGAGAGTATAATTTGACCTTAGGCCATATTACCACAAAAGGCAAAGGAGGTAAACCTGTTGGGCTGTGTCTGTTTTACCTTTATGATTGGAATCACTGCTGGTTTACTAGTAGTGTGAGGCTGAGTAAGCGGTCCAGCTACTACTCATCCCTATAGTCCTGTAGAGTAGTAGTCATTTAGTCACAGGTGGTCACCACTTTGTGTCTCAGTGAAAAATAGGTGAGCACACCACTTTAAAAGTGGGTCAGCATTTTCATGGTTCTGAATGCAGTGTTTTGCACAGATGTACGTTGACCCACCTGATGTTAAGTAACCAATTACCTTCACTCACTATCCCATACTAGTATGGATCGTATACTTAGATGTTCACTGAGAGCCTATCACCCATACGCATAGGTTTTTGTAGTTTTCCATGTAGGATGACATTAGTAAAACGTAGGTTAACGTCACTGATGACGGGTTTTGTGTAAAAAATCTCAGTTTTTACTAGAATGCATTGAGTAAGAGGATCGAGCGAGTTTGTTGATGTTTGTTATACTCCCCATTGTAGATAATTGATATTAAAACTGTTTTCCTTTTGCCAACTACCTGAGTCGTTTTGATTATTGATGTATGAATATAAATCTGCATCTCCATCCATCTCCAGGGTAATTGCTACTCATTTTATAGGGCTGAGTTGATCAGTTCAGTATATATTGGGTTGATTTGTCTGGCTTTGGCAGCAGTTCTCCCACAGTTAAGTCATGTGCCCAAGCAGTAGGCTTCCAAATGATTAACAAGATCTTTAGAGCAGACGGGTCATGATTAGAACTAAATCCACAGTGCTTCTGATGACTCAGGGTGTCCTTAACTGAAGAGTGCTGGTTTCTCAGCACCTGATCCCAAAATCTTCAGAGCACAAAGCACAAATCTTGTCTCGTAGCGAAGAGATTAAGCTGGAACTACAAAGCAGGTGTGACCGATGGTCGATCTGCCATGGAAGATAAATATCTGCAAGTAGGTCTTATTGTAGCTAGGAGAGCAAACCACCATCTATCATAAACTCATAGGTTCTGTAATAGTTTGGGTTGCTGAATAGGTCACATGGCCCAAGCCTAGTTGAATTGTCATACTTTCA
Source organism: Ambystoma mexicanum (assembly GCF_040938575.1). Lineage (NCBI taxonomy): Eukaryota > Metazoa > Chordata > Amphibia > Caudata > Ambystomatidae > Ambystoma > Ambystoma mexicanum. The sequence continues at coordinate 959,296,952 of NC_090929.1, read as the reverse complement.
GTTATGCACTGCATGCCAGAGCCTACCTTCCACCTCAAAGACAGTCTAAGTGCCCACCTGGGTTTGTGACAGGTTTTTCAGTAGAGAAGGCAGCCTCAGTAGAGAGTTGGATCTCTGTACTTAATGCAAAAGAAACCACTACCCACGAGCACCTGACAGGCTTACTTTTGGACACTAATATTATCATGAGTCTACCTCTACAGTTTGTATCTTTCATAAATATTAGATGCTATCAATATCTTCCCTACACAGTTGTATCACTAAACCAACAGGTATTTACAATTGCAATATTGAGACTTTTATACTCATAAAAGGGAAGACATTAACACATAAACAATGTCCTTACGATCTTCTTTAGCATGTATGTGTGTTTATTCTCTTGTAGAGATAATATATTAGCATTGAAGACAGTAGTGTCAAACAATATTTAGTTCCCACTATTAGAAATGAAGTAGTTGAATAGATTCTAAGGATACCCTTATCCTATTCACTTCTAAAATGTTAACACAACTTACAACTGATCAGCTATGTATGCATATCCATTGAGGCACAATACAAATTTAAATTATAGTCACATGCTGCCTGGCCCAGTGAGCCAAGGAGCAGTTGATGTTGTACATACCAACCCCGGAATAACCCATTAAAAGGACAACTTAGAAGCAAACTAAAGAAATGGATTAAGAATCAGATGTAAAACAATATAAGTCAACTGCAAAGGATCACTCTCTTTCATCATTCATGCAGGAAGGATCTACGTTTCATAGCCAAAGGAATAAGAAATACATGGGGCATCCGAGGGTGATGTCATGCGCCGTCCCCAAACTCAGTATCAAGATGAACTCAATGTTCCACCAAAACAGGGATATCCAGAAGGTTTTACTTACACAATATATCAGGTGTAACAATGTAAAAGACAAATTCCCTGATAGAGCGTGGAGACAGGGATACATGAGATTCCGTTTTAATGTGCTTAAAACAGGGGAAATAATGGACATAAAAACTGGTGACATTGAAAACATTTCGGTGTGTAGATTCTGTAAAAAAATGAAATTTGGGAACCATAAGCACATATTCTGACAGAGTGTGATGGGCTAAGGAAAGAACAAATTGACAGCTTTAGCCAATATGTACCGAATACGGAACAAGTTGATTTGAATCTTTTATGGTTGGATATGTTACATGGCAAAAGAGTGAAATTACAGTTGGCTGTATTAAGATTCTTTAAGAACTTTTGTGGATTATAAAAATTAGGTACACGAGTAAGGATGTATATGTTTTTCTTTTTCTATCGTTGTTAGAGAGCATGTCATCTTCCTTCTTTTCTTACAATAATCCATGTATAAGATAGCAGCTTTTTATGTATGTAAATATGTTATCTGTATGTTCTTACAGAAACATGTTTGGAAAGATTACTATGTAATCATATACAAATATATATATATATTTTTTTAAATACATTTTGCATAAATGGGTATACATTGCTAATGCAGCCCTCGAAACATTGATGCCTGTGAGCAGATGTTCTGTCTCTGGGTGTTGTTATCTGAAAGCTATTGTGTTCTAATTACCAAAGCAATTGATTTATGCATTATAGTTTTGCCACCAAAATATTTAAGCAGGCGCACAAATCAGAATTTTGAAAAATGTGCGAATTCTAGGTCCATAGACAAAATGACTGTCATATCCATGTATTGCATTACTGGCTTGCTCTCTTAGTTCAGCTTGTGAAATCAGTTGGGTCCCCCAACTCTGCCCAGACACATGACTGAAATATAGAATCTCATTGATGGGTGCCTCCTCATAACAGATGTTACATCAAGTTCATAAATAAGTGATAATTCAATTTAATTTGATAAAAGTCAACTTCAATAAAGATAAGGCAGACAGACATGGCCAATGAATTTCGGCACTAACATGCTCCTTCTTCAAGGTAACGTCTGGCCTTTCAAGGTACAATATGTACACCGGACATACAATATCTTAACATGTCCCGGCCCAATATCTTATATCTGGCATTTTAGAGAAAAATGCCTGGCCTAGATTTGGAAAAACAAGTCTTGCAGCCCCATCTGCCTTCATCAGGAACCTCACCTCAGGCTACTTCTGTAGTGTGTCACTGCTGTTCTGAGCAGCTATTAACATAGAGTATACATACACATAATTAGGCTCATCTGAACCACCTTTGTTTCCCAGTCGGCCAATAACACAGTTTTTCCTACAGTGTGTGGTGAAACCTTTTAAAATAACATGTGTTTAATAAATGACCTTACATGGTTTTTAAGAATTTCTGTTTCTGTTTCTGTTTATTGTTTATTTCGGTAAAACAAAGCATACCATAAAAGCACAACAAGAAATAAGCAAACAGCAATATGATAAACAAAATTATTGGGATCTGTATCTGTAACCCTACAGTCCCCCACCTGTTTTTTCTGCACTTATCTGGAACATTGTGTCTGCTGCCTTATACCTAGCACTTGCCACTTGCTGGCTGCACTACCACTGTTTGTTACTCTTATTTATGTATTTATTGTTTTATTTATTTTCTCCTTGCTCAGCACTTTTCCTCCCCCCTTTCATGCACTTTTCCCCTTCTTCCTCTCCCATGCACTTGCGCGTTCCGATTGTCACTAGGTCTTGTAAGATCGTTGTTTTTGTTCTCCTGTGTTCCCCTACCTTGCCTTGTCACGCTCTGAAACACTTGTGTACGAGCTTGACACAAATAAAATATCATTCAAACATGTCCCCCATAATAGAAATTCAGAATCCAACAAATCTTAATAAAAATTCTCACAGGAACAAAGCACATTTAAAAAAAAAAAATACAGCCCTCACCTTCTGTACAGAGTTTTCACATAACAGATAATGAAGATTATCCACGCATAAAGTGCAGGCCAGTCTTGATTCTATTAAAGACAAGGAGGCGAGCATTATGATTTTCTTCTTTCTTACTGTACCCACAGCAATTCAACTTAAACACTTTTTTACTTTCTTTAAAACTTTGATAACACGTTTTTGCTTTCTCCCAGGTGATCTGGGGTTCAGAAAAAACAAAACAGGGGTAGTAAAGTTTTGAAATACAAAAAAGTCTCTTAAAACTACAAATCCCCATGCTCCTCTGGGCTTATGTAGTCCTGGCTATCCCCTTTCCTCCAATCAGGCTCTGACCATATGTATAACCGTGTCCTCTTTTTAGTCCCACTCCTCTTTCTTTGATCGTCAACCAATATAAGCAAATTAATCCAACAGTCAACTTTAACCAACTGGCGTGAATTCCCATAGATCAACTTGTCGTAACTTTGGCTCTGTGAAGGTGAAGAGCCCTTCTTCCTTGAGTGTACACTCCCACGTCCTCTTGAATATACTCAGGTTGCTTTCTGGTCCTCTCCTAAAGGGAAAAGAAAATGCATGAGGGTGGGTCTGTCATTAACATGTTCTTATCCAACCACATATATACCCAAATACTTGTTCCATTTCATATTTAAATAAATAGATATCACATGTTCATGACCCTCTTCAAATCTTTGGGCTAAGAAATTCAGCATGTGTACTATAGGGGCTGAAACGTGATCAACACTGAGACTTGTGCAGAATGAGGACCAACGCTTCCAAGCTGCACCATAGCTCCTAATTGTGGAAGGCGCCCATGTGTCTCTGATGCAGTCTGCAGCGATTTGTGAAATGCCCGGCAGTTGCCAGCGTTGCCTAAAGCACTGCAAGCTAACAGGTGCAATGTCCTCTCTTCTATGAGTGGATGAGCTAGGCCGTTCAGATCCTGAAGAATGTCCTCTCTGAGAGGGAGTATCCTCGGGAAATCCGTAGAAAGTTCCATCACTACTGGAAACCACGGTTGAGATTTCCACATCGGAACTATGAACACTAGCTCTGCTTGCTCTCTCCTTACTTTTCCTGACACTCTCGTCAGCATGATGAACGCTGGGAATACATAAAACACTGCTCCCTTCCACTGCTGCAGGAATGCATCCATCCCTGCTGCTTCCGGGTCTATTCTCCAACTGTAAAATGTTGGGACCTGTGCATTGAGCCTGGTGGCAAATATATCTACTTCTATGGGCCCCAATAGGTGACAGATCTGGGCAAAAATGTTCGGATGCAGCCTCCGGTCGCTGGAGTCTACCAAATATCGCAAATTCCAATCCGCTACTGTGTTCTGCACTCCTGCCAAATACTCAGCAGAAACTGATATGTGCTGATGCAGACAATGATACCAAAAATCCTTCGCCAATTCTGCCAACATCTTGGAGGATGTGCTGCCCAGCTTGTTTATGTACCGGACGGCCAAAATGTTGTCCATCTTCAGAAGGACACAGCAGTTGGCTCGATCCCTGGTCAATGCCTTCACTGCAAAGGTCCCTGCTAGGAGTTCCAGCCAATTTATATGGAGGCGAAGCTCCTCTTGAGACCATTTCCCCCGTGTCTCTCTATTTCCGCATCGCGCCCCCCAGTCTGCCCTGCTGGCGTCTGATTCTAGCACTAGGTCTGGGGTATCCCCGAAAATCGCTTTGCTGTTCCAGGCTTCCATGTTTTCCAACCACCATTGTAGCTCAGTGATCACTTCCTGGTCTAGAGTATTGAATTGGTGGTAACCTTGCCCTCCCCTGAGATGCCTGATCTTCAGTCTCTGAAGGGCTCTGGAATGTAGAGGCCCCCGAAATATTGCTTGGATCGAAGCCGCGAGGAGGCCTACAATACATGCTAGGTTGTGTAGCGAAATCCCTTTCTTCGCTACCACTACTCTGAGCTCTTTCCTTATCACTCGTATCTTCTGAGCTGGAAGCTCTAGCGAGGCTTTCTTGGTATCTATCACGAAACCCAGAAGGTTTGATTTCTCTGTGTTTATAATAAAACCAAGGGATGACACTAGGTTTCCTACCCAGGCTGCTTGAACTTGTAACAGGGCTGCGCTCTGACCCAGAATCAGACGATCGTCCAGGTAAATAATCATTCTTATGCCTCTCTCGCGAATGGCTGCTGCTACCGGCCTCATATTCTTGATAAAGGCCCATGGTGCCGAAGCTAGGCCGAAGGGGAGGCATGTAAACCTCCATAGTTCTGAGCCCCACCGGAAACGGAGGTACTTTTGGTGCTCTGCTGCTATGGGGATGGTCAGGTAGGCATCTTTGAGGTCCAGGCGGACTAGCCAATCTACTGTCCTGAGAAGGTCTCGGAGAAGATGGATGCCTTCCATCTGAAGTTTCTGTACATGATCCATTCATTCAGACCCTTCAGATTTATCACTGGCCTGACTTTCTCCCCCCTGTGCACCAGAAACATGTTGCTGACAAACCCTCGGGTTTCTTGAGTTTCTCGTTCTACTGCTCCCTTGCTTGCTAAGCCGAGTAGCTCGCTCAATAACTGTGACTGCTCACTTTGTGCCATAGCAATCGTTACTGGCTCTCGCGCTTGGGTGGGAGTTCCTAGGAATTCTAGGTGCATGCCTGACACTGCTTGGAGTACCCAAGCATTGTTTGAAAAATCACACCATGCTTGCAAAAATCCAAATGCCTTGCCCCCTATTTTGTGGGTGCACTTTAAGGTACTCACCGCCTGTGGCGTTCTGCTGCCTGTAGGCTCCTCTCCCTCTCCTGTTCCTGGGATAACGGCTTCTTGCGGGGATAAAAAATTATCTTCCTGGCGGTTCTCCCAGTATTGGGCCCTCTGACCGTGGGGTCTCCTGTGTGTTGTAAAACGACCAGACGCTTGACCCCTCTGTCATCTGGTCCCTGAAAAAACCTGACTAGGAAATATTCTCCTAATCGAACTCTGTGCCTTCTCCAGGGCGGAGTATATTCCAACAAACTGGCTCATTTCTTTTGCGAATGCTTCACCAAAGAGCATTCCTTTGGCACCTTCACCTGCCTCGCATGATGCGAGATCGCTTAATTTGCTATCTATTTTCAAAAGTACCCCTCTTCTTCTCTCGGATGAGAGCGCATAGTTTGCGTTTCCCAGCAAGCAAACTGCATGTTGGGCCCAGTTTGCTAGGGCTCGGGGGTCTACTGGGGTGCCAGTGTCTATGGCTCTTTCTGCTAAATCCATAATCTTAGCAAGAGGTCCAGAGAGGTCCAAGAGCTTGTCTTGACACCCTCTCCATGCTCTGTCCACCCCTTTTCTCACATCTTTAGATGATTTTGTGACAAAAGTGACCATCTTCGGGTCGAGGTCTGGGGTGTCTGTGACTTTCCCTGGGAGCACTGGCCTGGGGCATTCCGCTCTCAACTTGGATCTCACCTCTCTTTCAAGAGGTTTCCTGATGTGGTGCGCGATGTACTGCGCCACTCTGGGGGAAAGCACCCAGTCTGTAGACCTTGGATGTCTTATAGCCTCCGGAACAAACATATCAGTCAATTTCTCATCTTCCGGGGGATGCCCTAGCGCCTCGGGCTGAAGCGAATCCTCTTCTTGACCAATCTCTTCATCCGGAGTGTACCCCGCATCCTCCCCATCCCCTGTATTATACACCCCTGGGGCAAGGGGTCGAGAGCCTGGCACTGCCGCCTTTCTCAAAAAGGCTTCTTTCAGCCCTGCCACTGGGTCGGCTGGCTCTTGGGGTTTCAAGTCTACCCCTTCAGGATGGCTCGGGGCATCAACGAGTGCTTACTCTTCCAAGCCTTTTTACTGCCCTGGTTATCAACCCCTGATTCAGTGTGTCTGGCTCCTCTTGCTTTGCTTTTTGCTGGTCAAGCATAGCTTCCAGGCTGTCTAGCCTCTGTGATAAAGGCAATATTCCCTCTGCTACTGCCTGTGATAATGAGTCCCCAGGACTCTTAAAACTAAGGGAGAGGTCCTGGTCCTCTCCTGCAGGCTCTTTTTGCCATTAATCTGAACTCCACTCTGGTGTAGTGGACCTCGACCCTCTGGGCTCTTTGTATTGTGCCATCTTGCTGCTGGAACCTCAGCTTCAGTATCAGCCCACAAGGTGTTTTTTACTGTATGACAGCAGGCAGATTAAACTGCAGGCCATGTTCGAATTATGGTATTTAAAATATATATATATATTTTTTTATATAGAATAAATCATGTGTATTGTGCCGTGGAATCCTCTCCTCGCACTGTGAGGAAAACCATTTGAAAGCGCAGTGGCTGCTGGGGCGCTTTGTTCCCTGCTCGCGCTCGCTGGGTCCTAAAGCCCACAGAGCCGAGCGTTCGTATCGTGGAGCCTGAGGAGGCGGAGCCGGCTGCCTCACACGAGTGCGTTCACTCACGGCTACGGCTCCTCTCCTGCTTTCCTACCTAAGCATGTGAACGTTCATCTACATGTATGTATGCTACTACAAAAACCAAAATAGACTGCTAACAATTTTTACGCGGCTCTAATCTTCTTCACTACCATTCCATATGCTATATTAACAATGCGCTTCATTAATTTGGTACAACCTCAAAATACATCTTACAGGTGAAACAAACAATAAAACACTTATCTTGTGGGACAGCAACAAAGAAAGATGAGTGGGACTAAAGGGAGGACACAGTTATACATATGGTCAGAGCCTGATTGGAGGAAAGGAGATAGCCAGGACTACATAAACCCAGAGAAGCATGGGGATTTGTAGTTTTAAGATACTTTTTTGTATTTTAAAGCTTTACTACCCCTGTTTTGTCTTTTTTGAACCCCAGATCACCTGGGAGAAAGGAAAAACGTGTTATCAAAGTTTTAAAGAAAGTAAAAAAGTGTTTAAGTTGAATTGCTGTGGGTACAGTAATAAAGAAGAAAAGCATAATGCTTGCCTCCTGTCTCGTAATACATTGCATTGCTGGCTCATAACAACCAAACCTAAACCCTGCAAAACAGGTTTTAATGTGTGCTTCCCCATCGCTGAAAAAGCAGGGCAGAATAAAAAAGTGTGCAAAGTCTTCTTTTAGTGCCCCACAGAGCACACATGATTGATCCACGTTCCCGTTAGACCAAGCCACCACCACATTTCTTAAATGAATACAATTAAAACGTACCCTAGAAACAAGAATGCGCTGACATTACTAGTGAGCCCAGCTCAGATACTTCTGCAAACCAGGGGACGTGATGATTCAATGTTTTCTATTGGCCAGTCTCATAAACTCCAGGGACTCTCTCTTAACCCGAATAAACTGGAGTGCATTTGCCTTTGCAGATTATATGGCCCTAGATAAAAAAAAGCTGTAGTAGAAAAACTATGACCCACAGCCGCAACCACTAACAAAGCTTTTACATACCTAAGCCAGGGGATTCTCAAATGGGGATCTCAAAGCACAAGATAGATAATTAATTCCTGAGTTAAATGGGCTTTAGTATTCCCCCAAATTCTAAACCAGTGACTGGCAGGCAAGGATGCAATGGGATTGCAAAGAAACCAGCAACCCAGTTCTTGGTGGACTGCAAAATTGGGGGCAGACCCAGGTAAACCCAAATGCTCTTAAAAAAGATGTTCTCAATCACCTGGATGGGTTCAATTTTGCCAAATCCCTACAGCTCCATACCATATCTTGCCACCGAAGAAGCTTTACCATGAAAGACTTTGAACACCAGTTCAATGGCTTTGTTTTAAACAAGCCCAAAGCTCTGGCTTTCCTCCAAATACCTGATTGAATCTTATGGTCTGCTTCTCGACATGTGCCTCGGACCCAAAGTTTGATGTGAATCTCACCCCCAGGTAGTCAAAGTAATCCACTCTAGTGATTAAATCCCCCTTGCAGCAAATAGCTGAAACCTTGGGCGACGCTCCCCCGTAAAGCAAGCCATGACAGCCGATTGCTGGGCGTTAATGTCAAGCCACAGAGTATCCAGGAATCAGGCATACTCATCAACAAGGCATTGTAGGGATCTGGGATTGTGAGCTAAGAAAACTGTGTCATCTGCATAGGCAAGTAAAGGCAAAAACCTATTACCCAACCTAGGATAATCACAGTTGTGTTTAAGTAAATTGTCATATAGGCCATTTATATAGAGACAAAAAATCAGAGGGGCCAAGACATAGCCTTTGTGCACCCCACATTCAACCTGAAAAAAAGTGGCACAGTGTCCCGTGGCTCCACTCCTCACACAAGCCACTGTTGAGAAATGCAATCTCTCCAAAATAGCCAGCAAGGCACCAGGGCAATTCATGGATCTGAGCACGCTCCACAACCTAACACGATTAACCGTGTCCAACACAATTCTCAGATGCATGAAAGCCAACAAGATAGGCTCACCTTTGATTAATAATTAATGTGCTACCACCAAGTAAAGATTCAAGACCTGCCCTGCGGTTCCCGGACTAGGTCTAAAACCCAACTGGATAGGGGAAAAGCTGTTGTACTCTCCACCCAAGACTCCAATCTCCCAAGAAGGGCCCTCCAGAAGATCTTAAGTACAGATCCTAAAAGAGAGATTGGTCTATATGATGACGGTAGTGCCCTCACCCCCTTCTTAGAAACTGCATGAATCACAGCGCAGGACCATGAAGCAGGATGGGTACCTCCAGCACATATGACATTGAACTCCAGTGCCAAAATAGGTGTCCACAGATTTGGTTCTGCCAAAAACAAGTCTGCAGGAACATTATCCAGACCTGAGGCCTTATTCCTACCTTGACTTTTGATAGCTAACACAATTTCCTCAACAGTGAAAATAATGTTGTCTTCCGTAGTACTTGATAACTGATTAGATCCAAAACAGAGGGCCAATGCATAGACCCATCCTCTGACATTTGCTATATAAAGAGGAGTAATGGGCTACCCAGTCCTGATCAGAAACCATCACAAAAGAGCTGCCAAACTTGAGTTTAAAAAAGGGCCCATTATTATCAATGTCCCAAAAAAGTTTAACACCAATTGGAACAGAAGAATTAGCCCATTTCCCCCAAGACTCTGTTTCAATTTCATGCTTTCAATGAGCTATGGTGTTCTTATAAATAGTTTGAGCCGTGATAATATCAAGCCTTGTAGACATGGGATACTTCAAAGTTCTCAGCAGGCAAGACTTCAGCTTTACACACTCTGCATTACACCACCTAGGATGAGCACTGCTCTTCCTTCTGCCCACCCTCAAAGTTTATGAGGCCGAAAGATTGGTCAGGAGTAGCGAGAAGTCAGACCAAATGTCACCCTGATTTAAATTACCTGAGAAAAGATGTTAAAAAACCTGACAATTATTTAAGACAATATCCCTCTGCAGGCTCTCACAATCTACTGACTGACATTTTAACCGACGCTTCAAGCTGCCAGGGGACACGATAGACAAACCTGGGGAGAAAGACCTGCCCTGAAGCCAAAGCTCCACTCGGATAGGAATATTAGAAGAAACTCAAACAACGAGTGCAAGTAATCATTCATTTTAATTTGTTAAATGTCAACTTCAATAAAGATAAAACAGACAGATATGGCCAATGCATTTCTTCAGTGCAACATCTGGCCTGTCAAGGTACCATATGTACACCGAACACACAATCAGGCCGATTCATGGAAATAATGTGCGCGGAAAAACCGGCGCACGCGTGCGAAAACGTGCGATTCGCAGTGGCACAGAAAAAATCGCAGAAAATCGCACAGAAAACAGCGCACATCCATTCATGGAAGCACGGGCACGCGCGAAATGTGGGATGTGCGCTGAGAAAGTGCGCGGTGCACGCTGGCGCACAGGTCAACGAACGCCATGCGATAAAGCCACAGCGAATTCGCACATAGCGCGGCGCACAGAACAAAAGTAGGCGTAACACGGGGCGTCACACGCAGAATGGGGAACAACTCGTGAAAATGTGGGCGTCACAGGGGAGGTCCAGGAGGCAAGTGCGCGGAACGCCCAGACGCTCGCCTACAACAGGCATTCATGGAATCGAATCGGGTAAAACAGCGCACGGCCAAAGACGCGCACAGGCCCATACCCGTACGCCACAGAAAGCAGGCGGTAGCATCCCAATACATGTGCGCCAAAATGTGCGCTTACCGTATACACAGCTCAGCGATTGTGCCTGGGGGAGCGTGTGCGTGCATTTCAGGGGTGCGCGCGAAGTCATACACGCGTTTTGGCTGGGTGCATGTATATCAGGGGTGCGCAAGAAGTTTCACACGCGTTTTGGCTGGGTGCGTGTATATTAGGGGTGCGCGAGAAGTTACAGACGCGTTTTGGCTGGGTGCGTGTATATCAGGGGTGCGCGAGAAGTTTCACACGCGTTTTGGCTGGGTGCGTGTATATCAGGGGTGCGCGAGAAGTTTCACACGCGTCTTGGCTGGGTGCGTGTATATCAGGGGTGCGCAAGAAGTTTCACACGCGTCTTGGCTGGGTGCGTGTATATCAGGGGTGCGCGAGAAGTTTCACACGCGTTTTGGCTGGGTGCGTGTATATCAGGGGTGCGCGAGAAGTTTCACACGCGTTTTGGCTGGGTGCGTGTATATCAGGGGTGCGCGAGAAGTTTCACACGCGTTTTGGCTGGGTGCGTGTATATCAGGGGTGCGCGAGAAGTTTCACACGCGTTTTGGCTGGGTGCGTGTATATCAGGGGTGCGCGAGAAGTTTCACACGCGTTTTGGCTGGGTGCGTGCATATCAGGGGTGCGCAAGAAGTATCACACGCGATGGGGCCTGGGGGAGCGGGGTGTGTGTATATCAGGGGCCTGCGGGTGGTTTCACACGCGATGGGGCCTGGTGGAGCGGGGTGCGTGTATTTCAGGGGCCTGAGGGTGGTTTCACACGTGATGGGGCCTGGGGGAGCGGGGTGCGTGTATTCCAGGGGCCTGCGGGTGTTTCTACATGCGATGGGGCCTTGGGGAGCGGGGTGCGTGTATTTCAGGGGCCTGTGGGTGGTTTCACACGTGATGGGGCCTGGGGGAGCGGGGTGCGTGTATTCCAGGGGCCTGCGGGTGTTTCTACACGCGATGGGGCCTTGGGGAGCGGGGTGCATGTATTTCAGGGGCCTGCGGGTGGTTTCATACGCGATGGGGCCTGGGGGAGCGGGGTGCGTGTATTTCAGGGGCCTGCGGGTGGTTTCACACGTGATGGGGCCTGGGGGAGCGGGGTGCGTGTATTCCAGGGGCCTGCGGGTGCTTTCACACGCGATGGGGCCTGGGGGAGCGGGGTGCGTGTATTCCAGGGGCCTGCGGGTGTTTCTACACGCGATCGGGCCTGGGGGGGAGCGGGGTACCACTCACCGTCTGCCTTGCATGTAGAAGAACGCGTAGCCAACACCCGCTGCGAAGTAATAGCGAGTGAACCCCAACGGATGGAAAACACACGCACCGCACGAAAAGCACGTACAGAGAAGCCCTGCCAGGGCAACGCCCGTGCGCGAAACTGCACAGACGCGCTTACGCTGTAAGGGCCTTTGGTCCAATGAAATCGCGTACGCGTGCTGACGCGCTTACGCGCTAGGGCCCTTTCCTCGAATTTCACGCTGACGTGCAGGATTTTCACGTGCCAAATCACTCCGTATCAAGCTGGCCACGCGAAAACACACGGAAGACCACGCTCCTGCCCAGAAGGCCGAAACACTGCCCCCAGTGCCCCGAGCAGCCTCCCACGTGCCATCTGCTGCTGCCTGCCCGCCTGCCTGCTGCCACCGTGCCCTGCCATTTGGTGCCTGCACATCAGCCATCTGCAGGGGTCCAGTTGCTGTGTCCACCCCTGCTGGTACAGAAGACTCCCGACTCGAATAACATCGCTCCACAGCCCAGCCCCAGGACCCAGTTGCCCACCCACTCCTGCCCCTGGGGTTGCCATGTCGGGCACATCTACATCTGACACCAGTGGCAACCCCCGGCCAGAGGGGCAGAGGGGCACCAGCTTCACTGCCACCGAAGTTGGTGTCCTGGTGGAGCAAGTCCTGGGGCAGTATGATGCCCTCTTCGGATCGTCCCGCGCCAACAGGGAAGGACGGGAGAGGATCTGGGCCGACTGTGTGGTTGCCATCAACGCGGAGGGGGTGGCAACCCGCACCATCCAGAAGGTCAAGAAGCGCTGGGAGGACTTGAGGGCCAGGACCCTCATGAAGGCCCGGCGCCTCGTGGAGGGGAGCCGGGGCCGCATGAGTTCCATCCAGTTGAGGGTCCTGGAACGCGTACACCCAGCGCTCCACGCCCAGGTCCTTGAGAGGGAGACCCGCCTGGAGTTGAGCGGTAAGTGGCCAAGCATTGCTGTGTGAGACAGGGCATGTTGCAGTGTGCTGGTTGTCTGATACTTGCATGCATGTGTGACATAGGCCATGTACGCATGTATGTGTGCAGGTACATCATGGGAATGCATGTGCGACCTGTAATGTGTGAACCGCACGGTTGTTGCATGTGTTTGAATGCGACATGGGGAGCCCTGTGCAGATTGCACACATGAGAGCATGGCAGTCTCTGTTCCTGGACATGGGTGGGGGCGAGGGATGGGTGCTGATGCCAGATACATATGTGGTATCCATGTCTGTGTGCCTGACCTGCGTGTCTGTGACTTGTGAGTGCCATGGATGCATGACACATGTCTGTGACAATGTACAGATTCACTGATGCAGCCTAGTCATCCTTGTATGCACTGTGATTGGGGTGTACGGGGCCAGATGGATGTGACTGAGGTGAAGTGTGTGCATGTGATAGGCATGACCCATGATGCATGTGAGTCCCATTACATTGTATGATTCGAGAGTCCATTGGACATGTATTTAAATGTCCATGGCACGCACCATGACTGTCACTGTGTGTGTTTTGCCTGGACTGACACATGTGTTGTGGTGTGACATGATGGAAGTGTACTTTGACAGTGGCACTCATCTGCTATTGCTTCCTGTCTAGGGGACCATTGTACAGTACCCTGATGCTTGTGTTCTATGTCTCCCTCTACACAGCGGCTAGTGAAGGAGAGGGCGGAGACGGCGCTGTGGAGCAAGGCGGCGGGGATGCCCCCACGGCTGCAGCGGAAGGGGTGGGTGAGCCCCCACAGGGGCCTGCCACGGCGGTAGACGGTGAGGAGCCATCCAGGTTGGTGGTTTCCACAGAGGAGGAGGAGGCCGCCACTGAGGCGCACATGGGGCCTGGTGGGGGCATCCCTGCTGGTGCAAGTGGTGCAGTCCAGGGGCAGGGGCAGGAGGCAGCACAGGTCACCGTGGAGGGGCCTGTGCATGTCGCTGTCCCTGAACCTGTGGGTGCACCACCTTGCACCAGCAGGGATGCCCCGTCCCAGGCCCGTCCGCAGGTAGAGGGGATGTCCATGTCATCTGACTCCCCTCCACCTGCGGACGAGGGGACCCCTGGCCGTGTGGAGAAGGTCCTGATTGGGGTCGCGATGCGCACGGCTGTGATTCATGATGCCGTGCGTGCTTCCCAGGAGGAGCACGCACGTCATCACGAAGAGCACCGTGCCGACGTGGCCCAATTGGGATCGGCCATGTTCGGGGGTTTCCTGCATGTGTCGGCCAATCTGGCGGCCCTCTCCTCCTCTGTGGAGACTATACGCCAGTCGTTCTCCTTGCCGTCTTCCGGCCCAGATGCCACCAGGGCCCCCTGTGGACCTGCCCTGACCAATGCAGCCAGCTCGGTGGGGATCCCATCCCTGCCACAGTCGGGAGTCAGAGGTCCAGCAGGGGTGGACACCACAGCAACTGGACCCCAGCAGATGGAGGATGTGACGGCATCATCGGGCAGGGCATGTGCACGACGGCGTCGGTGGTTTCCATCAGCCTGGATGCCGTCGTGCTGGCACAGGCAGTTGCATCGGAGGCAGCAGCAGGCTCAACGTGGGAGGCATCATGGCTCGGGGCCATCAACATCAGGGGTGCAGGCATCGGCCGGAGGGCAGGAGAAACCTGGAATGGGAGTGGCTTCCGTGTGGGAGCGGTTGTGCCAGCGGATAGGTGCAGAGCGGCAGCGGGCAGAGGAGGAACGGCTCACGATGGTCAGGGAGGACTCCATGCGGAGGGCGCTGAGGCGGGCTGAGTGCCTCGAGGGTCTTCGCAGGGAGTTTGAGCTTGACACTGCGTTATCCCTGCGGGACCTCGGGGCCAGGGAACATGCCCGCCTCCAAGCCATTGACCAGGAGTTCGATGATGCCCTGGCCCATGACAACAACCAGTGAGCCGTCCGAATAGCCCGCTGCCTTTGTATATAGTTGTATAGTTAGGGTTAGGTTTCCTTTGTTTTTTTGATTTTTTTTTGGTTGCGATTGGACAATGCACCACTTTTTTGTATATAGTTCAGTTTTTAGTTAGTAGGCATGGTTAGGTTTAATTTGGTTGGGCTCATGGACCCGGGATGATCTTCTTCATGGTTCTTCATTGGCTTTTTTTAATTTTTCAGATTATTTTCTTGGACATTCACCTTGTTTTGTTTGATTTGCTTTGTTTTTTCTTATTTCATTTCCATTCTACTTGCTGTTCAATACATATTTTTTTTGATTCTTCAATGTGTCGTATCATCTCATTGCTTTCAGGCATGTCATGTTGGGTGTTTTGTCATTCACTTGCAGCCATTGTGTGTGACAGACATGTGTTAATTTGCATTATTTAAATTGGGGGTGTAACATGTAATTGCCTTTGATATGTGGGTGGGTGTGATAGTTGGTTGGGCCTTTTGGCAGAGGAGGATGGGCATTACGGACATGATTGGGGATTGTTGGGACCCAGGTGCAGGGGGGCATGGATTGGACATGGGTGGGGGCCTGCTGGCAGGTGCCCCACAGTGCTGGGGGGTGGGGGTGGTGGGGAACATGAGTTGGACATGGGTGGGGGCCTGCTGGCAGGTGCCCCACAGTGCTGGGGGTGGGGGTGGTGGGGAACATGAGTTGGACATGGTGGGGGCCTGCTGGCAGGTGCCCCACAGTGCTGGGGGGTGGGGGTGCTGGGAGACATGGGTGGGGGCCTGGTGGAGGCGGCCCCTGGTGACTGGGGGGGGTGGGGGTGCTGGGAGACATGGGTGGGGGCCTGGTGGAGGCTGCCCCTGGTGACTGGGGGGGTGGGGGTGCTGGGAGACATGGGTGGGGGCCTGGTGGAGGCTGCTGTAACGCTCACCTGATTCTCGCAGAGGCGACGGTCTTGACTGGGCGACTACCGTATCTTCAAAGGTGATGTGTAGCACCCGGTTGGCTCTTTGGGCTGGACCTCTGTGCACTGTATGCCTGACTTCAAGAGTAAGATGTCTGCAGATAGAAAATATGGGATTAATGAACTGGGGTTATTGGGGTGTCCCTATCTCTTTCCTTTTTTGCTCTCCTGTAGACCCCCAAAGGTTAACGCTCTCACCTTAGGTAAGTGAATGCCGAGCTCTCCATCTGCCTCGGGGCAGGGTGCTGTAACCAGTTTCTTCACTGGATAGGTAGCGCAGGCCTCTTGACTTCAGAGGACTGCTGTCCGTCGTTTACTGCACGAACGGTAAGTTTCGAGTAATTCTATTGTCTTTAAAGTCTTTAGTAATGATGTCTCTTGTTTTGCAGGGTTCCGGCGATGGCGGATGACGGGCTGAAGTGAGTTGAAGATGGAGTCCGTGTGATGAATAGAAGCGCCTGGAAGCACGTAAGTAAGCGCTTGTTGCCTGCTTCACGATGCGCTCTAACTGTCTTTTTATTTTGCAGGTACGAGTTCGGAGCGGCTGCAGGGTGCCGGAATACCCACTGGGTTAGATGTGGAAAGGAGTAATGGCACGTGAGTATTAAAGTTCCCCAATGTCTTTAAACGCACCTTGTTTTGTCTTTCAGATGCAGGATGCAGCGCCGAAGGCCTCCGGAGCGTGCGAAGAGTTGGTAAGCTTTTGTCTTTCAGATGCCGGAATGCTAACCTGTTCTTTCTTGTCTTTATAGGTGTTGCTGAGGACTGGATTCAGGATGGTAAGCCTTTTTCCTTAGGCCCAGGATCCGATGCAGAAGACACGATGAGCGTTCTGCTGCAGAGGATGCAGAATAACGCAAAGCAAGATTCATCCACCGGGTGTGGTTTAAATAGCCTCCTGTAGTGCTTAGGTGTCTCCTTCCACAGCCACGCCTAGGTAAGAAAAGAGTTCCTGCTTTCCAGAAGAGTTCCAGTGTTCTGAATCTAGGGAGTGGCTCCTGCCCCACCCAACAGGAAAAGTAGTTCCAAACAGAAGAGGATCAGAAGCTCAACTGGCAGGCAAGTAAGCAGCATGGTCTGCTGCAGGTAAGTCCACCCAAGCATTATGAGCCCAGCGCTTCCAGCGCTGGGACTGGGCATATTTATGAGCCTGGTGCCACTGGCGCCAGGACTGGGTCCAAAAGGTCCCAATTGGGACTGGTTGGCACTCGGAACCTGGGTTATGGATCTGCTTCCAAGGGAGTTGGGAAAACCCTGACCTTTTGGAAGCAGAGATCATGACAGTACCCCCCCCTCAAGGCCCCTCCCAAACCGGGCTTCTCCGGGGGTTTTGGCTTATCAGGAAATGTTCGGTGAAATCTTTTGATTAGGCGAGGGGCGTGGACATATTCAGCAGGTTCCCAGGATCTCTCTTGGGGGCCGTAGCCTTTCCAGTCAATTAGGTAAAATAGTTTAGATTTGGAGATCTTGGAGTCCAGAATGCTTTTGACTTCAAACTCGAGTTCTCCATCAACTAGGATGGGTTTTGGAGATTTAGTTAGTCGGGTTTGAGGTTGCACGGGTTTTAATAGAGAGACGTGGAAGACCGGATGTATCTTCATGTGCGGGGGCAAGTCCAACTTGACCGCTACTGGGTTTACTATGGTAGTGATGGAATAGGGACCAAGGTATCTTGGGTTGAATGTGCGTGGCCCTTTTAGAGGTAGATATTTGGTGGATAACCAGACTTGGTCCCCCACTTGATATTGAGGGGCTTCCTTCCGATGTTGATCTGCTCCTTTCTTGTATTGTTCTTTAGCCCTTTGAAGGTGAGAAACAGCTTCCTTAAAGGCTTGGGTGATTGTAGAATGCAGGTAGTCTACTGCTGGTGTTTCAAGATCTTGGAGGGGATCCAACTCCGAGGTTCGAGGGTGACTGCCGTACAAAAGAAAAAACGGTGTTTTCCCAGTTCCCGAATGGACAGAGTTATTGTAGGCATATTCGGCTATCCAAAGGATGTCTTTCCAAGTTTTTTCAGTTTGTTGCAGCATGCAGCGTAAATACTGTTCCAGAGTTTGATTGGTCCTCTCGGTTTGTCCGTCGGTCTGAGGGTGGTGACTGGTCGATAGTCTCACATCAATTTGAGCCGACCTGCAGCAACTTCGCCAAAAATGAGAAATAAATTGACTACCTCGATCCGAAATTAGAACCGAAGGAAAACCGTGTAGTCGGACGATGTTTTCGAGAAATTCTCGGGCCAGAGTTGCTGCTGTTGGCAAGCCTTTGAGCGGAATGAAATGCGCCATCTTGGAGAATAAGTCCACGATTACTAGAATCGTATTGTATCCGGAGCATGGAGGTAGATCGGTGATGAAGTCCATAGAAAGCGTATGCCAAGGGCGAGATGGGATGTCAATAGGGCGTAAGAGGCCTGCTGGTCTTTCCTTTTGACTCTTGTTTTGGGCGCATACTCCACAGGACATTATAAAGTCTCTGATATCTTTTTTCCAAGACGGCCACCAGAAGTAGCGCTTGATCTTTTCTGAGGTCTTGGCCATACCGGGATGTCCTTCCATTAAAGAATCGTGATAACAAGAGATTACTTTTTTCTGTAAATCTGTGCTGGGTAGGTATAATCGTTCTTGGAAATACAATAAGTTGTCCTTTACTGCAAAGTCCTTTCCCTGCAGATGCCAATTCTGTATGTCTGCTGGAGTTACAAGTTGCCTGGCTTTATCCTTAACTTCCTCTATGGGTTCTGTGGCGATTACACCCAGAATTCTTTGTTCGGGAATGATTGGTACAGGTTTAGGGTTGATCAAGTGTTCTTCCACTCCCATCCGAGAGAGGGCATCAGCTTTACCGTTCTTTGTACCAGGTCGATAGGTAATTATGAAGTCAAACTCGGCAAAGAATAATGCCCAACGGAGTTGTCTAGAGGATTGGGCTTTTGCGGTTTTCAAATATTGCAGGTTTCGGTGATCCGTAATCACAGTAACGGTGTGTCGGGCCCCCAGCAGATAATGCCGCCAAGCCTTAAAGGCAGACTTGATAGCCAGAAGTTCCTTGTCAGTAATCATGTAATTGATTTCAGGAGGCGAGAATTTGCGGGACCAAAATGCCACGGGATGCAACTGATTGGTTACCGGGTCCTTTTGTGATAGAACTGCCCCCATGGCAAGGCTTGAAGCATCAGTTTCCACGATGTAGGGGAGTTCGGGGCGAGGGTGTTTTAAGATTGGTGCAGAGATAAATTTAGTCTTCAAATCCCGGAAAGCTTGTTCCGCCTCGGTAGACCATTCAAAACGTTTGTTTTTCTTTAACAAGGCAGTGATGGGCTGGACTATTCGAGAGAATTCGGGGATAAACCTGCAGTAAAAGTTAGCGAAGCCTAACATGCTTTGCACACCTTTTACGGAGGATAGTGATGGCCATTTGAGAACTGCATCGACCTTCTTTGAATCCATACGTACTCCGCCAGGTGATAATATGAATCCCAAGAATTCAACTTCAGTCACGTTGAAAACACATTTTTCCAACTTAGCGAAAAGTTTGTGTTGACGCAATCTTTCGAGGACCATTTTCACGTGTTTCCGATGTTCAGATTCCGATGAAGAATAAACGAGGATGTCGTCAATGTAAACAACAACGCACACATCTATGAGCTCTCTGAGGACATCGTTCATAAAATATTGAAAGGCGACCGGGGCATTGCAAAGTCCGAAGGGCATGACCTGATATTCAAATAGCCCATACTTGGTGCGGAAGGCCGTCTTCCATTCATCGCCCTCTTTTACTCGTACCAAGTGGTAAGCTCCTCTAAGATCCAGCTTTGTATATATGCATGCTTTTCTGACTTGGTCCAGGAGTTCAGGGATCAAAGGTAACGGATATCTATTCTTAACGGTGATCTGGTTCAGGGAGCGATAATCGATACAAGTTCTATGGTCTCCTTCCTTTTTTGGAACGAAGAACAAAGCTGAAGAAGCAGGGGACTTGGAAGGACGAATAAACCCATTCGCCAGGTATTGATCCAGGTATTGTCGAAGGTGAAGGTTCTCAGGCTCGGTGAGGGCATAAATTCTACTACAAGGAGGAGTAGATCCAGGTATCAGGTCTATCTGGCAGTCATAAGACCTATGAGGAGGTAGAGAGTTAGCCTGATCCTTCCGGAAAACATCTTGGTATTCTAGGTATTCGGGAGGTAACTGGGGAGTCTCTGAAGAAATTGCTGCCAGTGCAACACCAGGTGGAGGGTGACAAGTAGAGACACATTCTGGAAACTGGACCGTTCTTGCTCGCCAATCGATCAGAGGATTGTGTTTCTCTAACCAAGGTATTCCTAGAATAATCTGAAACTGAGGGGCCTTGATCACATCGAACACGATCTTCTCATGGTGTCCATCTTGACTTACTAGCGTCACCTCTTGAGTGGTATGCGTTACTGGCCCGGAGGCTATCTCCGTACCATCCACTGTAGTAATGACGTCCTTTACAGCCTTGGGACAAAGAGTTAGATTCATCCTCAAAACCATTTCATGATCCACATAATTGCCAATGGCACCGCTGTCGACGTAAGCTTCAATTGCATGTAATCGATCCGGATTATCAGGGCTAATGAGGACCATAGGTATCACGAAATGCGAGGTCACGGAACTGGTTTTCACGCTCGGCAAGAGGACCTCTATTCTTGTCGGGCGAGGTCGTTTCCCTGCTCAGAGTTTGTAACTTTGGTAACTGCAGCTCCTACTGCCTTCTTGGCAGGTTTCACCGGACAGTCTCGAAGAAAGTGCCCTGAGTTTCCGCAATATAGGCATAATTGCAACTGTTTTCTCCTTTCCCGCTCCTTTTGTGTTAGAGGACCTTTCAGACCCCCTATTTGCATGGGTTCCCCGGAGTCTATTCCTTTGGAAGGAGTTGGCGGTTTGGAAAATACTCGAGCATCAAACTTGGAACGGTCGGCCTTCCTGTTCTGCAGTCTATGATCTATTTGAACGACCAAGTCTATATAATCCGAACAGCCTTGTGGGGGATTCACTACTTGGGCTAAAACGTCTTTGAGCTCTCCACATAGACCTCTATAAAACAGCGTAATCCTTTTGTCCTCAGGCCATTGAGTTTCCACTATTAGTCTATTGAAAGATGCACTATAAGCCAAAAGGTCTTGATTACCCTGTCGCAACGAAAGAAGCTCATTGTCCAAGGCCTGCCCCTGTGAATGTCTTGCGAACAGTTTTTCCATACTAAGCTGAAAGGCTTGAAAATCATGGAGAACCGGATCATCTTGATTAACTAGAGGGATTGACCAGTCTGCCGCATTGCCACTAAGGTACAAAAGTACAAAAGCTACTTTAGCTTGATCAGTTGGAAAGGCTGCTGGCCGGCATAAGAAGTGCAACCGGCACTGATTGATGAATACTGCAAACCTCTTTGGGTCACCAGAAAATCGTTCGGGCGGAGCCAGAGGTACATTCCCAGGTAGGTTGATCTGCACTGGATTCATAGAGGATGTTGAAGGAAGATTTGCCCCTGATGCGGGTAACGGGGTTTGTCCGGCTTGTGACTGTGGCAATTGTCTAGCAAGACCGTCTGTTCTCTCCTTGGAAATAATTAATTCCCTTCTTAGAGCATTCGTTTCCTGACGAGCTGCATTCACTTCTGCCCTTAGTTCCCCAAGTAACCGGGCTAGGTGCTCAGTATCCGAGGTTTCCATAGCGCCTGGGCGAGAGTTTTGCGGTAGGCTTTGCGTTCTGTAACGCTCACCTGATTCTCGCAGAGGCAACGGTCTTGACTGGGCGACTACCGTATCTTCAAAGGTGATGTGTAGCACCCGGTTGGCTCTTTGGGCTGGACCTCTGTGCACTGTATGTCTGACTTCAAGAGTAAGATGTCTGCAGATAGAAAATATGGGATTAATGAACTGGGGTTATTGGGGTGTCCCTATCTCTTTCCTTTTTTGCTCTCCTGTAGACCCCCAAAGGTTAACTCTCTCACCTTAGGTAAGTGAATGCCGAGCTCTCCATCTGCCTCGGGGCAGGGTGCTGTAACCAGTTTCTTCACTGGATAGGTAGCGCAGGCCTCTTGACTTCAGAGGACTGCTGTCCGTCGTTTACTGCACGAACGGTAAGTTTCGAGTAATTCTATTGTCTTTAAAGTCTTTAGTAATGATGTCTCTTGTTTTGCAGGGTTCCGGCGATGGCGGATGACGGGCTGAAGTGAGTTGAAGATGGAGTCCGTGTGATGAATAGAAGCGCCTGGAAGCACGTAAGTAAGCGCTTGTTGCCTGCTTCACGATGCACTCTAACTGTCTTTTTATTTTGCAGGTACGAGTTCGGAGCGGCTGCAGGGTGCCGGAATACCCACTGGGTTAGATGTGGAAAGGAGTAATGGCACGTGAGTATTAAAGTTCCCCAATGTCTTTAAACGCACCTTGTTTTGTCTTTCAGATGCAGGATGCAGTGCCGAAGGCCTCCGGAGCGTGCGAAGAGTTGGTAAGCTTTTGTCTTTCAGATGCCGGAATGCTAACCTGTTCTTTCTTGTCTTTCTAGGTGTTGCTGAGGACTGGATTCAGGGTGGTAAGCCTTTTTCCTTAGGCCCAGGATCCGATGCAGAAGACACGATGAGCGTTCTGCTGCAGAGGATGCAGAATAACGCAAAGCAAGATTCATCCACCGGGTGTGGTTTAAATAGCCTCCTGTAGTGCTTAGGTGTCTCCTTCCACAGCCACGCCTAGGTAAGAAAAGAGTTCCTGCTTTCCAGAAGAGTTCCAGTGTTCTGAATCTAGGGAGTGGCTCCTGCCCCACCCAACAGGAAAAGTAGTTCCAAACAGAAGAGGATCAGAGGCTCAACTGGCAGGCAAGTAAGCAGCATGGTCTGCTGCAGGTAAGTCCACCCAAGCATTATGAGCCCGGCGCTTCCAGCGCTGGGACTGGGCATATTTATGAGCCTGGTGCCACTGGCGCCAGGACTGGGTCCAAAAGGTCCCAATTGGGACTGGTTGGCACTCGGAACCTGGGTTATGGATCTGCTTCCAAGGGAGTTGGGAAAACCCTGACCTTTTGGAAGCAGAGATCATGACAGCTGCCCCTGGTGACTGGGGGGGTGGGGTGCTGGAAGACATGGGTGGGGGCCTGGTGGTGGGTGCCCCTGCACTGCTGGGGGGTGGGGGTGGTGGGAGACATGGGTGGGGCCTGGTGGTGGGTGCCCCTGCACTGCTGGGGGGTGGGGGTGGTGGGGAACATGAGTTGGTGATTATTTGTGCAAGGAGACATGTGCCTTTGCTGGGGGGCATGCCCATGTTGGGTGGGCTGCCTTCGGGGCATGACCAGGGATGCAGGGTAGTCCTCTGTGGTGTGGGCTGCCTGCAGGGGCCGTGGAGGGTGTACAGGGAACACCTGGGAGGACCCACACTGGCAAATCATATGTAGGACTCCCCGGCACCCCTGCAATACACGTACCCTGCTGAAATCGCGTGTAAAACTTTCTGCGCACCCCTGGTATACACGCACACGCTCCCCCAGGCCAGATCGCGTGTAGAACCACCCGCGAGCCCCTGGAATACACGCGCCCAGGCCAATCGCGTGTGGAACTTCCCGCACACCCCTGAAATACACGCACGCAGCCCAATCGCGTGTGTATCTTCCCGCGCACCCCTGAAATTCACGCACGCAGCCCAATCGCGTGTGAAACCACCCGCGAGCCCCTGGAATACACGCGCCCAGGCCAATCGCGTGTGAAACCACCCGCGAGCCCCTGGAATACACGCACCCAGGCCAATCGCGTTTGAAACCACCCGCGAGCCCCTGGAATACATGCGCCCAGGCCAATCGCGTGTGAAGCCACCCGCGAGCCCCTGGAATACACGCGCCCAGGCCAATCGCTTGTGGAACTTCGGCGCACCGCTGAATTACACGCACGCAGCCCAATTGCGTGTGATACTTCCCGCGCACCCCTGAAATACACGCACGCAGCCAATTCGCGTGTGGATCTTCCCGCGCACTCCTGAAATACACGCACGCAGCCCAATCGCGTGTGGATCTTCCCGCGCACCCCTGAAATACACGCACGCAGCCCAATCGCGTGTGAAACCACCCGCGAGCCCCTGGAATACACGCGCCAAGGCCAATCGCGTGTGGAACTTCCCACGCACCCCTGAAATACACGCACGCAGCCCAATCGCGTGTGTATCTTCCCGCGCACCCCTGAAATACACGCACGCAGCCCAATCGCGTGTGAAACCACCCGCGAGCCCCTGAAATACACGCGCCCAGGCCAATCGCGTGTGGAACTTCTCGCGCACCCCTGAATTACACGCATACGCTCCCCCAGGTCGCGTGTGTTACTTCTCGCACTGGTACAGGGTTGGCGCAGCCCTTTGCGATGGTTTTGCGATCTTGATGGCTTTTCCTTGCGCGACGGCGTTCTTGGGGGCGTAACTGGCGCTGCTGCAGGGTCGCTGCGATACTCTGCGCCACGGCTTGTTTTGGAGGATTATTCCATGAATACGATGTGCGCTGAAATGGATTTTATCGCATGCGGCTGGCGCAGACATTCGCACGGGAACACTCTGCGCCAGCCGCGTGCGATACTTTTGACTGTATTTCCATGAATCGGCCTTAATGTCTTAAAATGTCCAGGCCCAATATGTTAAATCTGGCATCTTAGAGAAAAACGCGTGGCCTAGATTTGGAAAAAACAGTCTTCCAGGGCCCATCTGCTTTCATCAGGAACCTCTGCTCTGGCTGCTTCTGTAATGTGTATCTGCTGTTCTGAGCAGCTAGTAACATAAAGTATAAAGACACATAACTAGGCTCATCTGTACCACCCTTGTTTTCCTGCAAGCCAATACTACAGTTTTTCTTAGAGTGTGCGGTAAAACCTTTTTAAAATAACATGTTTTTGATAAATGACCTTGTTTGGTTTTTAAGAATGTATGTTCTCCCTTTTATAATAAAATGGGGCTAGCTGATAACATTCAGGATTTTACTCTTAAACATGAATCAATATTTTCACAGACTGGGGCTTAGATGAGCAATACAGAGGGCTTAGATGAGGTGTGTACAGTTAATGGCAGTCCCAGCATCAGATGAACTGAAAGGCCATGTTAGGCCCAAAATCTGCAGAAATACCCTCTTGTCATGGGATGGCAAACTGTCAGACTGAAAAACCAGCATCAAAATGTCGACACTGCCAATATGCCTATTGAATTCAAATGTATGCACCTCTGTAGTTGAAGCAAAGGACATGTGAAAAATGAAACCAGGCTGCAGAAGGGAATGGGAAAGGAACATTGTGAGGTGACAGACAAAAAGGCAGCATTTAATTCTCAACTGCCACATCGAAGAAAGAGAAATACATTTATTAAGTGTGCCCTGCATGCAAAGTTCAAGCCCATGAAAGTACGTTTCATTACAAGGGACTGAGGCCTACTTTCCAGTAAAAATGATTCATGCCGAATGTGCAACTTTGAAAAAGCAGAAATTGTTATAATGGAAGTGAGTTCATTTTGCAGTCTAAAATAATGAGCACATGGAAGCAGAATTTTAATTTCCATTGCCAGGATAATGCGAAAACATATCATGATGGAAACAATTAACAGTGATGGCAAGGCACAATTATAGTAAAAAGAAACAAAAGGCCTCATTTATATTATAAAGGTAACATTCAAACATTAGTTCTGTGCATGGAGAAAGGTTTGGTTCGCCCATCAGGGGCTAAGAGCTCTGCTCAGCTCTCCTTGAGATTTCTGCAGAGCCAACTTGTGATGGACTAAGGTTTTATGAGATTAGCAGATAACCCCATAAATAAACATAAGGCACATTACTGGAAGTAAAATCTTTAAAAAATGCATGTATTTAAATTTGTTTCATAGTTTGGTCAAGTCTTGAATGATAAATGAGATGTTACAGAGCCTGCCCCATGATGTTGAGAGGGCAGTGGTTACACCATCTGGCCAGAAAGATAAGATCTCTTCTGCAGACCTCTGACTTTGCAAGAGTGATTATGGTTTTACACCAGGTCAGATTCAACAATGTAATCAGATGCTCAGAGTTAATGTGCAGTGAAGAAAAGAAGCCTAATGTACTTAAAGTAAAAGTATGCATATAATTAAGAGTGGGCAATATGAGTGTATAAAGAATCATACTTTATTGATTTTCTCAGGAAGCGTGATACAGCAATGGCACAGGTATCATGGTAAAGCCTAGCACAAGGCCGTCCTGCTGTCACAACTCATGTTTGGAAACCAAGTTACAACCTAAAGTGTGTTTCTGGCTCCACAGAAAATGTTATGAAGCAGAAACTTGGGGAGGGTGTAGCTTAGGGAATCATGTAACTGCATATAAAATGTGGTGATATCATCTTAAGTAATGATTGAGTGAATACCTCCCCCTTAATTAGTCGGTGGGCTGGTGTATAGAAGTAGACCCTTAGCATATTTATTAAATAATAATTTAATTAACTCCCATGTAGTCATTGAACGAGGGGGAGCTCAGCAGAGTTTGAAAACTCCACCCTCTTTCCTAGAGCTAATTCAAGTAATAGTAATTTAGAATAATTGAGAATTCCTATTTCCCATTGCCAACCCCAGAATTCCCTTAAGAAAAGGGGTGTCTTTGTCAAAACGCAAATCCTAACAGTTCACCATTCCTCAGAACTTGCGTTTAAGCAGATGGGTGCTGAATGAAAACTGAATGTCTGGGTTTTGGTGCTGGGATAGAAAAGTGTTTTGCCTAAATGAAATAAAGTGGAGTCACTCACTGATTTAAAAGAACACTTTCTACGGAAAGTGGGAAAGTAGCTTCTGAGAGAAGGGAGATTTTGCGTTGCATGTGGTGAATGAGAAAGGTCTTCAAATTAAAACGAGAAGTGTCTGTTTTGAAAAGTTAGTTGTGTTATAGGACTGCCAGCATCGCTTAGGATACAGGGCCAGTCAAAACTGATTAAGTTAAACAGAACTGCTAGCCTTTTCAAATGCGCTGGTAAAATTGAAAATACAAAGCGCTGCATGGCCAAAATTGTGTTGCCCATAGGCAAGTGTTGCAGATTATTTAAATTAAATTCAATTTTTACACTAGAGTGTCAAACTTATGATCTTGTCACGTTAGGGGAGGGGGCTAATTGCTCTGGATTAAGCCTTTCCTGGTGCCACGCACAGTGAGGATTGCAGTAGGTGACTCACATGCAACTGCAGTAGATTGTGGAGTGCCACAGCGTGCATGTCTCTCACCAACGTTGTTCAATATATACATCAGCCCACTCTTTGATCTGTTGGACAGCGTTGGCATCTTGTTACTAACTTTGTGGATGATATCCACATCTTATTGGAGCTTTCTAAAAACTACGATCAAGATTTGCAGACCCTTAAGAAGATCTTCAGCCTTATCCTGGGGTGGATGGCAACAAACTCCCTGGCCTTAAACAATAGAAATAACAATAATAAAGCAGAGTTACTCATTGTTGGCTCTGGGCCACGTTTAAGCAAGCTGGATTCCATGTATGAGTGCTCCGTAATTGCTGATTGACGGCATTGGGCATCGATGCTGATTCTGAACTGTTCTTCTCTAACCATGTGGCCCATATGAGCTCCAAGTGTGGTTACATTAATAAATGGCTATGCCAATTCCAGCCATATCTTTCCTTGGAAAATACAGCTTTATTGGCTATTGCTCTTATAAACTCTAGGCTTGGTGACTGCAGCAGCTTGTTTCATGTATTAAAAAAAAAAAAAACTTGAACAAGTTTCAAGTTCTTCAGAATGGAGCAGTTAGGGCCATTTATGGACTAGGTAAAGCCGAGCATGTCACGCCGTTCAGGCGTGCTCTTCATTGGCTCCCAGTGATACAATGCAACCAACATCATGTGATGTCATTAACTCAGAAATGCATTCATGGTGGGGCCCCATGCTACTTGAGTGCACGTTTGATTGTGAAACCTATTAACAGAACATTTTTGTTCTAATTCCAGCATTGTGTTGTGTCATCCAGGACACAAACTTGCCAAATTCAGAGGAACCAGTTTTGATATCTGGGCCCCGAAAAGGTAGAACTTTCTTTACGCTGACCTGCGCAATCTTTCCTGTATTAAAACATTCAAGAAGGATTTGAAAACCATTCTTTTTGATAAGGGCCTTGGGTGTGTGACACCATATATAAAAATTTTAATAAATAAATAAATGTGTCAAGGTGCTACATGCTATTAACAGTGAACTCCAGGCAAATTGTGTTTTCACTGCGTATGTTGTGGGGCTAAAGATTTGTGATCAGTGTATCCTAAGCCAACTATTGTTATCAATGTGTGTGACTAGAAATTGGTAAGAAAAGAAAAGCAATTTGTGCCACGGAGCGTGGTAGCATGTGTTGTGATTCCGTTTTGAAGATTCATTGGACATATTATTTCATAAACATATATTCTTTCTGCACACCGGCCTGTTTATTGACTTACTTGTGGTACGGGGGCGGGGTCTACGTAGATATACGTAAGTCAATAGACAGGGATAAATAGAACAGAAAAAGAATATTCATGTGGGACCGTGGAGGGGGAGGGGAGAATTACCTGCATCGATGTTTACTGCATAGATTAATATGTATTTTACACGTAACAGAGCTTACAGTAGATACGCATTTGACTTCAATCAGCATCAAATGAAATCGAAAATTATTTAATAATGGTGTTCTGTATGGTACTTCTGGTGCAAGTAATACACGTCAAAACCAATAGGTCTGAACTAAAATATGTGAAAATGTAATGCTATATTTATTTGCTAAACGATGTCAACTTCAATAAACATTAGTGAACACAGGTTCCAGGCAAATAAAGATTTTATTGCATAGTAAGCCGTTCAATCACAGTTATATTTATGCAATATATGACAGAATGGGATAGGTGTATAGTCTCTTGTATTAAGGAAGATGATCTCTTGTCCACTGCCGAGAAGCTGGTTTTACTGGCGGAAGTTTGCACTTAATAAATCATTGTACTACTACTACTTCTACTTCTATTACTACCTCTACTACTAATACTAGTACTAATACTACTGTGTTGTTGTTATGAGGCATAATAGTTTATTTTTGGTTCATACAACCTTGCACATGAATCAGGCAACAGTGAGTAACTTCCTCTTATTTACTGAGAATGTATGAAGTCTCAGATGAAGCTGGGTTTCATGTTGTAAGTCTCAATAATGTTAGCAAGTAGGATAATGCCAATTCTGCAGTTAATTAAAGGCAGTGGTGAGCCTTGCAGACCTGAACAGTTGATAATGCTTGTTTACAAATTGAAGGTGTTAAGCATGGCCAGGTGGGTGAGGTTGTTGAGGAAGTATGTGACCCCCTGGATTGTGTGCATTTGATAAAAGTTACTTGACTTATACAGTTAAGGAGCTTTTTATGATCAATGCTATTGAGGACAATACAGAGATTGGATAGAAGCATGGCGATGCATGTCTCTACATCCTGAAGGAGAGTAGTTCCAATCAGAAGTAAGTAGTTGGGTTCAGGTCTTTGCAGAGGTGATACCCAGATTGGACATTTCTCTGAATGCTTCTGATTGGACATGTGGGGTGGGTTACCACTTGCTCAAATGTCTTTGCAATGCATGCCAGAATATCTGGGTCTTCATTGAGTTTTATAAAGAGTGGAGTTCCTATTGTTTGAGCTACTGAGGCATTACACCAATTACCTTGCAGATCGTCATCGTGGTACTGCATGGGAATAGTGCTGGCATGCCCTGAAGAGACACCTTAGCATTTCAAATTACAGATAAAGCTGACCTTTGTTTGGGAGCTCCCAATATTTCTTCTGCATTCTGTTCTTCAGTAGCAGTAAAAACTATCAGGGGATTAGGATCACGTCAGAGAGGTAACTTCCCAATGTTTGTTATCCTTGGAGAATTGGCTTTTAAAATGTCAATAGTCATTTGAAGTAGGATAGAAGGATAACTCACTTTCAAATTGATCTTTTTTAGTTGTGGTTCACAGGCAGTGCATTAAAGCACCTTAAACTGCCAAAACTATTGTTATAGAATTTAAATAGTTGAAGGCACATTTAATTTACCAGTTGAACATTCTGTTAAGTGTGTGTTGCTATAGCTGTATGTTGTCACTCTGATTGAAAGAGCAATCTGGTCCTTTATAGAGAACCCCTTTTTAAAAAAAAATCTTTAGTTACTATGTTGATGTTATCAGTCGATGGGGGAGGCTGCTTAGGTCCTGGAGTTACCTTTTCTTCGGTTTTATCATTTTTTATTTTCACCAATAAAGGTTGCAATACAATTAGAAATAAACAAGCTTCATAAAATTACAAAACCTGGTCACAAGATTGAGTCAAAAAGAGAAGAAAAAGAAGAAAAAATCATCTCATAATGCATAACACAACATAAATAAGGAGAAAAAGTAGAAGAAGAGAGAAAATTGAAAAGAGACCAGAAAAGGAAAAAAGAATGAAACAGAAGAATATCTGACTGTATCATTTGGTAGTACAATTTATAAATAAACAATAAACACATCCCCATGTAACATGGCATGATCTTGGCTAGCATAAAGGCAAACAAGAATACATTTCAGGGTAATAGTGAATTTGGACAAAACACACCAGCATATTGAGTCACCATGAGACTTTAACCATACACAATGAGAAAGATCCCCCATATGTCCATAAACATTTCAGTCTCTCCTTTCAATTTGCAAATTGCCTTTTCATAGGTGGAGATTGTAAGCAACTCATCCACCCACTCACCGATGCAAAAAGAGCTGGACGACTTCCAAGCACTAAGAATCATCTTTTTCGCAATCATACAGGCCCTAAGGAACCACATTCTCTTTCTAAAGTGAACATCCTCTAACAATGACACATCACCCAGTACTAAGAGAGATGCAACCATTGGAATGGTGCAGCTCAACACCAAACCTAATCTCTCACAAACTCCCTCCCAGAATACCTTAGTCTTGGGACAGAACCAGATCTGAGGACTTAAGGTACCTCTTGCTTGTTTGCATTTCCAGCACAGATCATTTTCCAACAAGTGCCGCTTAAACACACGCACTGGCATCCAAAAGGCCCTAAATAGAAGCTTGGTTTGCGACGCTCTTAAGCCCCAGTCCATGCTCACAAGCCTCACATTACCACAGCAGCGCAGCCAGCATTTTTGGTCAATCACTTCACCCAGCTCCTCTGTCTAGGCATTCGCCGTCTCCAAGTCCCTTTATGACATGTTCTCAGGACCTTGTACATAGTTGCGGCTGGGTGAGCAGCATGTTTGCATGTCTCTAAACTGACTGGTTGCAATCTATTGGGCATTACACGTTTGATAAGCCATGTACGTTTGGTGGATCATGAAACAGCTCACAGATGACATTTGTTTCTAAGAAAAAGACTGACAAATTGCTCAGTGCAGGCAAATGAAAAATGAGCATCAGC
Source organism: Ambystoma mexicanum (assembly GCF_040938575.1). Classification (NCBI taxonomy): domain Eukaryota; kingdom Metazoa; phylum Chordata; class Amphibia; order Caudata; family Ambystomatidae; genus Ambystoma; species Ambystoma mexicanum. The sequence continues at coordinate 959,265,582 of NC_090929.1, read as the reverse complement.
AAAGCCAACTTTTAACAATGTGGTGTTTGTGTTTTTGTGAATTGTATATGATGGTGAATTGAGAACCTTTGTATTTATTGACATTGTTTATGAAGTTTTGTTCTTGTGAATAAAATATGACTAAACATTGTTTATGCACCACAGTTTAAATATAATAGTGAAGAATGCATTGTGGATTTTAAAAGGGACATTACTTATTTACATAGTATATGTGTTGAAGAATTCGAGTTGTATACTCAGAGAATCTCAGAGATAAAGGATGCTTCCTGGTTGGTGGTTGTGTTTTTGTTCATGCAGTGTTTGTATACCACAACAGTGAGCTTGTAGCACTGTGCTCTGAGTCAACACTGCTGCAATTACAAGATACCATGTGCTCTCTAAGAAGCAACCTCGAGAACCATTGTGGAGGTCGGTATACTTCACATTAAGCATGGGTTGTTGATGAATGGGGCAACACCCATGTCTTGAGTTGTCTACAAAAGAGGAACAGGCCATGCATGGTAGTGAGTTTCAGAGATGTTTGTGCTGCAACAGAGAAACCCTGCCTCCCATTCTAAGTTGGTAAATACTGAATTGTGACTCTTGTGCAGATTGTAAATGTGTGTTGGTGATGCAGTATCAATTTAATCTATTAATGATAAACTGAGAGGCAATCAAATAGTTGTATACTCATTTTGCAGCATGAAGCGCCCATTTTGATACACAGGAAATCTACCGTGGCCATTTTGGTTACAATGGTTTGAGCAGCTAACTTTCGATAGTATTGAATGTCAATGATGTTAGTGCCCTTGCAAAATTTTTCAATGTCTGATATATGATAGTGATACCTGCATAGCGATACCTTCCATGTAACGTTCTATGTGATGCGGGTACCCCAGCATATCAAGGCAATATATGTAAAGAAAATAGTACTGCCTGACTATAAGGCGTCAACAGCTGGCACACATGTGAGTATTAGGGCACACGACAATGCTTGGCAAATGCCTTTGCAATGCCAACATAAAAGTCAATATCATTGATTTTTGTCAATTCTTGATTAATGTTATTACCACCAAGCTTGAGATCAGACTGCAATCTAATTGTTGGTCTTTTAATGTATCTGAAACTAATATACTGAAATACAGCTACTCAAGCAGAGTGCGTGTTACTCACATTCATTTTATTTTATCTTTAATAGTGCAAACCTAGCTAGGGAGCAGCACACCACCTTACAACATATGGAAGCCAACGTTGGACTAAGTGAAATAGTTGATTTTTTAAAATTGGAAAAAGGTTGATTTTAAAAGACTGCTTTGATGCATCTTGGAGAAGTATTCCGAAATGACCAATCACGTCCCTCGCTCCACACAAGTATGCACAGGGGCTGACAGGCGGGGCCGGTCCGGAAGGCAGAAGTTGCGGACATGTAAGGTAAGTGTGTGTCTGTGTGGAGTTAGAGGGGGAATGTCTGCAGCGTGGAGATGGTGGGGGATTGTATGGGGGAGCAGGTATGAGTGTGTGTGTGTGTGTTTGGGGGGGTTAAGAGGGACTGTTTTTTGCATGGAAGGGGAGAGTCTGGGGAAGAAAAGAGGGAATAATGGGGTGGGTGGGGATCATCTGGCGGGGGACTCCCAGAAATCATAAAAATCCTTCATTTGAAGGCCAACTAAAATGTGACCAAAGAAATCTGTCTTTTTTGTGTGCGGACTTCAAAATGCCAAATTATGACATGGAACTAGCATTTTTGTACAGTACGGCAGTACTGTTGCCGGAACGGCTGAGAAAAGTGGATTTAAATAATGCTCTGAAGTTGTTATATACTAGTTGATATTTTCCCTTTATTTCATTCGTTGTTTTCCATAAAGCCTCATTTGGCTTGCTCGAAACACCATCACCAAATCCCACAAGCCTCTCAATTCACAGGGCCATCCATAAATCTACGGTCATGTGAAATGGATGATTGCTTTGCAAATAAGGTTTATGTTAATTTTCTACTTCTAAAGTACATTCGGAGTTTTACTTTTGACTAGTGGTACTGCAAATATATCTTCCAGCTGTGATACAGCCCTCAACGGCCGCCCTTTACTCTTACCAAGTCCAAGTGGTGTATTGAAGCCTGGGGTATGACGTACTTTCATCGCCAGGGTTTTTTCATGGAGTTTTTTGCTGCCAATTTTTGGCAGAAAACACTCATTGGAAAATATGGAAGGGGTGGGTAAGGGTACATAAGGGGGGGGGGCTTGGGAAATAGGTAGTAAATAACTGGGAAGGGGGATAAAATGATGGACCCCAATTTTTTTTTATTTTTATCGATGAGTTTTTTTCTGCCAAAAATCAGCAGCAAAAAACTCCACGCGAAAAAAGAAAACCTGTTGATGGAATGACATAGGACCCTCTCAGACCATAAGAATGGCATACCTGTCATTGTTCCAAGCATCTATAGTGACTCCCATTCAGAGTGGGGTGTGCAATCTTTCAGGGAGCAACATCAGTCCAGTATGTGGAAAGTGACTTTGAGACTTTATCAAATGTTACACTGTATTCTATCAAGTGGGTCTGCCAAAGCAATTGTAGGGAGCACTTAACCATAATTTTACTAGATTTTAGGTCCCGCAAGCTTTCCAGAAATTCATACAAAACATTTTGAGGTCCACCTCTAAGGGTCTAACATGTAGCCATTGGGGATAGCGGGCTGCTGTCATCACCCACAGGGCCCTTTACATGCCCCATGATTTACTGGAGCCTGGTAGATTCGTGCAGGTCTGTGTGGTGTGTTTAACGATAGGGTGATGTGTGTTAACACGGCACGTTGGTGTTTTGGGTGCGTCGGTAAAGCTTGTTCACCCCCCCACCCCTCCTGAAAAGAAAGATGTTTTTATTTCTGTCTCCTCTTGCCTGGGATTACCTGGCAAGTAAAATATAGATTGCATAACCTCCTCCTCCTTCTCAGCAAGCAATATAGGATGACGTTTCACTAATGTGGAAGGAATAAGGTCGTAAAATATTTTGGTTAATGGCCACGAGCGTGACTGGGAGGAGCCAATGACATTGGGACATCCTTACCGTTCTCTTTAGAGTTTAGTCTGATTCCAAGCTGACACAGTTTCCAGTGGGGGGGGGGGTAGTGGGCTAGGTAGGCAATCGGGCACCATTCTTACTACTTCACCAGGCTGTGCGCTGCAGTCCTTGTGGCCTCCGGAACGCTTGTATTTATTGCCAGGCGGGCCTGGCACAGATTTCCTTGGGCCTGTCAGGAGCTGGTGAATTCTGTATGACTGCGTGTGACCTCTCTGACTGAAGGAGCTCTCAAAGGCCTGGTTACGCATGCATACATGAATAAGCGAGTGGCCTATCCGGAACACATGTTGAATAAAGTGCCTCTAGGCTTACCCTTGCAAGCCCACTGTCAACGCAAACATGCATACAGTGAGTGATTATGATTAATTACACAGCAGGCACTGCCGGAGGGTTTCTAATAATGTCCTGAATGCATGCTGCAGGGGCGGAAGGTAGTAGCAAACAGAGGTTCCTTATACTGAATGCTAATTGGCTCATGAGTGATAGGGAAGACGATAGGAAGACACGTTATTGCTGATGGATGTAACAACAACTGTTGTTTTGGGCTTTCTGTTTCATTCCCATGGGCAGCCTTTAAAATTAGGGACTATCTGCAGAAATACAGTTTGCTCGGGGCAAGTGGCGTTGGAAGGCTTTAACGAACTGGGTGCACTTCCCTGGGCTTTGGTGTTGACATTTCTGAATTCTCTATGAAGGTTTATAGCTGGCCTCATATAGGTTCGGGTAGAGAAAGAGTTAAGTAGTGAACCTGGCGTTCACAGACACCACTGTGACTCCACCGAGCAATGAAAGATTTTCAAAAGATTGCTTTTAATTCAGGGGTAACTTTGTGTATGTCGGACTGGCATTGCTTTTCTATATGGTGCCCGTTCAGATGAATGAGAGGGTGGGGATCCCTTGTAACGTCCATCCCTGGAAAGACGTGTGGCACATTTCTGCATAGGAGGGGTGTGAGAAGGAGCACTCAAGTCAATAATGTTCGTACAGGTAGGCAGAAACATTAAGTGAACTCTTTCAAGCTAGTGAGACGCTAACAGTGGCTGGGGTGTGCCAGTATTGGGGTCAGCACCTTTTCAGAAGCTCGTGCCCTGCCTTGACCCTATTCTAATAATGCCATATAAGTGTATTTTTGCTGAATATTAGAAACTGCTCTGCAGATAATGGTATCTACCTCCCAAAAGCATTTTGACTCTGCCTGCTTGAGTAAATACCTTTACAACAACCTCACTTTTTCGATGAATTTGAAAGAAATCCGTATTTAACATTAAAAAAAAATGATTTGTAGGACCTCATTTATTTTTGTCCAATGTATGTAGGGCTGAATGGTGGAACCTCCAGCCCTTGAGTTAATACCGCTGATTAATGGAGACCAAATTTGCTACGGATGGTTATGTAGTTAGACACTTAGCCCTTCCCCGTCACTAAACAGAACGAACAATAGGACACATTCTCATAACTGCTCTGATTTCTGTTCAGTTATGAATTTGGATTATTTAATTATGCGCTTCAAAACAGCCGACACGTGTTTCGACCTTGGGTCTTCCTCTAGGCTGAACTTGCTCATGAATAACTCGCCTGGTTGGGTGAGATTGAGTTATAGTCAGGCCGCCATGCGGGAAACGAGAGGTCCATAACGCAATGTCGGCACAACGCCGGAAAGCACAGTTTTCTCCTTCCTCACCCAACAGGGACAGTTATTCATGATCAAGTTGAGCCTGAGGAAGACCCAAGGTCGAAACACGAGTCGGTTGTTTGGAAGCGCATAAATAATCCACTTTTATACCTGAACAGAAACCAGCGCAGTTGTCGTTATGTCTCCTATTATTCGTTTTTTTTGTCAAAGGTTTCCCTCAGCACAAACACCTGTTTTACTGTGCTACTGTCCCCATAACCCTACCGTGCCCTAATCCTACATTTCCTTTTTTCCTATTCCTTACCATTTCTTCCCCACCCCAAAGGTTGTCAATAAAAAATGTATCAGCTTGGCATTCTTTCACCAAAGAAGCAGTTTGTCATAAAGCGTCAGTCGAACTTTCAGAACATGGAGTCTGCTGTTGCCTGGTGCCACGTGGGCCACGCACATTAATCTGGAGATAACCAACAAATCTCAGAACCTTAGCATTCTTCACATTCCACTGTGAGGGGATATGGGTCGTATCAGAGAACAGCAGACTGCAGGCAGGCAAGCAAGAGACAAAACATGACTATCTCATGATCGAGGGAGGCATCTCGCCCCGCTGGTTACCTACTGCCCCCGATCTAAACGTGTCCGTGTGAGGCCAGCGCATCTTCTAACGTCAATATCACTTCTAAAATCTCCCTGTACCTGTACCTCCCAAATCAGATAGAGCAGTAAGTAGCGGGAAAATGAGCGTGTCTCACGCAGATGGAATCGTCCATGGCTGCCTGGAAACATTGCACGTTTCGAAGGCTCAAGCCCACAGCAGCCAAAGTCCACGAACCAGCCGGTGTCCCCCAACCTTTTCAGTGGTAAAAATCAAATGCTGTCGACCAATTAAATAAAGGCAACTTTCTGTGCTAGGCTCCCCGATATAAAACACCGGCAAAGGTACGATCTCTCTGACGGCAGACCAGTACTGTGGTTCACAGTCCCTTCAGACACACAAGTTACAAATGCAATCACATATTCATTCCTAGAAAAACTCTGTATAGTTTTTCAAATCAATAGATACTCCAACATGTATTCCAACGCTCTCTATACAAATACAAAATATAAAATAAACACAAACCTATATAACTAACAAAAAAAACAAAAACAAACAAAAGCAAAACAGAAATCTCCACTAGCATTAGGTGTAGCAGGAGTGAGTGTGGCCCTTTATGAAATAAATAACCATTTGTTTTTTGTTGTTTACTCGGCACCGTCTGTAACCCATGGGGTGTTAGTGTTTTCATCCATTCGGTACTGCTGGTCATGCATACCTGCACGTCTGTCTTGTGCATGGGCAAGGCATCTTTCTGTACAGTCAAAACGATTACCCATCTTTTGATATCCAGATGGCCCGAAACTGAGCTCCATGTAAAATGAGAAAAAGGTATTTCCTTGTTAGAAGGACACTTTTCTTATTTGCTCCATATTATGTGCCAGATTCTCACAAAATAGCATGAATTAAAGGAGCGCATAGAATGCCTTTGTTTCATGTGCGCTATTTTCGGAAATGCTGAGGTCGCCTTATTCACAAAGGTGACATGAGCATTTCAGGAGGGGCTGGACAATAGTGAAAAGATGCGCTGTCCAGTTCTATTGCATAAATTAGTGTCTGAGCATGCACCCGGCACTAATGTGTGACAGGCTCCCAGCAATCACGTGGTTGCTGGGAATGCATTTCATCAAGACAGGCCAGTAAAATGGCAAGTCTCAGTGAAATGGCTAAAAGAAAAATCATGCCAGTGTGACAGCCACGGTTTAAGTAGCGGCTGCCACACATCAAACTTGTCTTGGGAAGTTAGCTCAGGGGCAACGCGAAACAAGACGATGTAGAGCAACACAGGTTCGATCCCCTTCTCCGCGCTTAGAAATCACTGGGTATTAGGCGCATTATAAACAACCAATTACAATCAAACGAAAATCATGACAGGGCTAGAAATCACTACCATGATTGGCACCTCTCTTTGTGTCTGTTTTTAACAGGCTGGGGTGGGTGGAGAGAGCAGACCCTTGTTCCTGGGCATTTTAAAGCACATCTCGTTTGTAAATTCAGAATGCACTTTAAAATGCCCAGAACGGCCCCTTTATTTGCGCAACTGTGCAAAGGAGGAAAAAAGGGCATCCGCATGAGCGTAACTAAGATGCGCTCATTCAGATGCCCTTTGTGAATTGGGCTGCCACTTTGTTTGTCACAAGTGTGGAAAAAAGCGAACGGATCTCCTCACTGCCCCAAAAACGTTTTGAGAATCTGGCTCATAGTGTCTATATTCACATAGATACAGAATATGGAGGAAATGAGTGTCGCCCCATGAAGCAATGACACATTTCTTGTGTTGCACGGAACTCAGAATCAGGCCCATGGTCGGAAGTGCAGGAGGTCTGCAATTAAGTGTTAAGGGTAGAGAACGTACACATTCATTGGGCCTCATTACGGGTCTGCCGGTAACCCTGCCGGTCATACCGGCAGGTTGCCGCTAGACCTGAACAAAATTACCAGCGCCTGACCTCCTGGTAACACCGGGGTATTACAACCCCGCCGGCCGGGAAGTCAGGCGCTGGTAATTCTGTTAATCCGGACTCTAACGGACTCTATGGGAGTTGGGACCACAGAAGCACCGGTATTAACGGTGCTGCTGCTTCCGTGACGGTCTGTCTACTGTGGCCGCTGTGGCTGGCAGGGACAGACCTTCCTGGGCACAGCAACTCTGGCAGGCTGACCCCTAGTGTCCCGGTCAAGTAACAATGGTGCCGGTAGGCTTACCAGCACCGTTATTACCGGACTGGCACACTTGTAATGAGACCCATTGTGTTTTTTAAGGCTTTATGGAGGACTTGTGATGAAGTAAGGCTTTTACTTCATCCTTCAGAAAAGTAAGCCAATTTCTGATTGTAAAGAGAACAATGTACCTAGAATGGCAGAATCGTGAAGACACATACTTTTTAGATATTGTTGCCCAGCAGTCATGCCGCATGTGCGGCAGACTGCGCCTCGAGAAACCTCTATTTTACTGAGTTACATCCTCCGCACAATACCTTGCCCTAGCACACATTAGCAGCCTTACAGCCTTACTCCAGGCATATGCAAAATGGAGTTCCAAAATGGAACCTGGCCCTGATCAAGGCTCTGACTGTAGGTCCATGAACCAATGACTACGGCTTTTAAAGTGGCAACAAATGGCTAACAAATACTATTAACCAATCGGGTCCGATGCCTAATATCGACCCACATCTGAGTGCGATTAGGGAAGTTGCCGTGGATAGACCAAGAATGCACTGTATGGAGCAGATTCTCCAAGTATCTTTTGCCACCATTCACAAAGGGCATCTGAATGTGCGCTTCTATGTACATTCAGATGCCCCTTTTTCATCCCTTGAAGCACTTGCCCACTTCAGAAGTAATATCCTTACAATATGAACTACATCCGCAGTTCACAAATGGGCGTGTGCATTAAAATGCGCACAAAAGCAGAAGTTCACCAACCCCTGTTTGAAACAGGTGCAGCAAATGCACATTGCATGACATGTTCTTTCCTGACCTTTTCTGATATTTCTTTAAGTGCCACAGCAGAAGTGTGAACCACTGCTGCACCACTTGCATTTCTATCCCCCAAACAAGGATAGCAAGACTTATTAACCTGTTCTCGCATTTCACAGAGTCACTGTGAAATACACTGGCAGCAACCAGGTGCCTTCTGGGAGCCAGTCATACATAGTGTTGGTAGAGTGCTCCTGACACTGATGTATGCAAGGGGGCTGGACAGAGCATCTTTGAGGAACTGACCAGCCCCCGGTCACCGTTGAGGATAAGGTGACCTGTGCATTTCACTAATGAGCGCAAATGAGAAAAAACGCTCCCTCTGTCCTTTTTTTTATTAGCGCTCATTTTTGAGAATATGTACCTTAGTGATTTGGAAAGTGGCCCTAAAAGTGTATATTTGAAAGGTGCCATACAATGTGAACATCTCAAGAAACGGAATTAAATGATTATGAGGTGCATCGTTGATCAGAAGAAGCATAACATGTCCTCACCTTTACACACTGCATGAACTTGTAAACAGAAGGAAGAGCGTAATGTTGCAGAACAAATATCACCAGGCAACACATGCAAAACATATTTTCAGCATGAAATGGTTTCCTGTATCCCTCTTTTCTCGTCATGCGTCCAATATCTGCCAGGTTTCTCAGGTTAAGTGTCATGCATGGGAGGCAAGTCATTCTCCTCCTCAAGGAGAGTATCGCCTGCTCTGTCCATTGGGTCCATTGCATCTAGCAGTAATGAGCATAGTGTTACACCCCTGCCTGTGAAAAGAGCTCATGCTTAATGCGCCTCAAATTGTCTCTATTCAGGGCACAGAAAAGAAAGCTGCATCCGTGAATATCCAACTAGAAACATGATCATTTTATATTACTTGACATTGCTTTGATGGAGAGAAATAAAGTTAACCTTCTGCTTGATGTTCAAGGGATGGTTCATTGACAGCTCTTTTCTGTTCATGGAATAATCAGCCCAACCTATGTGTGTTGCATGTGTATTGTGACAAAGCCCCTTTCCTGGCTTTTGGGAATAGAGGCTGGGGTAGCCAAAGGGGTTGGGGGCTGCAACCTGTTTTTGTGCAAATGAAGGTGTGTCACCAAGGACAGGAACAGGTCCCTGATCCCTTTATTGGGTAACACAGCCACATTGCAAGCAAACCTTTGGTACAAATGTTCTTAAAGACCACCCCACAATATAGTCGCTGGACTTCTCCAGGCTGTGAGGGGGTCCTTAGCTGGCATTTTGAAACTCAGATCAGGTAGTGCTGTGAACCACAGGGAAGGAGGGTTTGCCCTTCCAGATTGCAAATACTACAGTGTCCCGAGAATGCCAGGATCAGGGAACCACATGGCACATTCTAAAAATGCCACTCCCCTCTGTCTTCCGCGTGCACAGGCAACCGTGCAGAAAGAAACCTGAGGTTACGTTCATCATGGATCTTTGCCTCACACCATATGAAGCACAGATCTCTGAGGTAGCACCCCAACACCAGATATGCACACATCTGTGTCACAACAAGACAGCCGCCCTTGACCAGGTCTCTGGCTCTACTTCCTCGAACCAGAGGACAATGCTATTAGATTAGGGAAATACCTGCAAACAAACACAGTTTAAGAAATCAGGCCCAAAACGTAATATTGGCCTGCGTCTGGGCATGTTTAAATATGGGTGGTTGCAGGGGGATTGGTGGGCCCTGTGCATAGCCTACACTATGGGATTTGTTAGAATAGTGTGTGTATTGAGAAAAACCTTTGGTGAGATTTGGAAGAGGAGACAGAAGCAGATTGGGGTGGAGCAGTAGGAATAAGGCTAACAATAGGTGGTCGGAAGGAGGGAGAGGAGGATTAAGGTTGATTCAAGTGAGGAGGTGATGAAATAGAACATCAGATAGGAGGGAGGTAGTTGGATGGTGAGCTAACAAAGGTAGAGGCAGTAGGAAGGAGCACCGCAGAGGTTGGAGGTAAGACAAAGGGAAAAGAGATGGAGTACATTCAGGAGGAGTTTGGAAATAACATCAAGTAGGGAGTGCAGGAGTACATATAGGAGGGGGGTGGGGGTAATATCAAGAAGTAAGAGGAGTGGTATATTCTGGGGGAGGCTGTAGGTAATAATAAAGAGGAAGTGGACAAGTTCATTCTGGAGGATGTTACAGATGACATAAAACGGGGAAAGGAAAATTCAGAAGAAGAGAAAAAGAAACACTGAAGAAGAGAAAGTGGGGTGGGTTGAAAAGAAGGTCAGATTTGAAGATTAGAGAGAATAAAGAGAGGCACAGATGCACCCCATGGTTGCGGGGAAGTGAGTAGAGAAGGGTTTGAGTTAGGAGCATGTGGTGAAGGTTTGAGGAGATGGGGTTAATAATAAAGATTAGAAGACACAAGGTGCAGTAAACATTCTCAAGACTTTGAGACTAAGGGCCTCATTCAGAGGTTGGCGTTAAGGGGTTAACGGCACTGGTAAGGGTGCCGGTGCCGGTAACCCTTTACCGCTGCATTACGAGGTCCTTTTAGCGGGTCCCGCTAAGGGTGGCTGGTTTTACCAGGCACCCTTAGTGGGAGCCGCTAAAGGACCAGGGAGCTAACAACGGGCACGTTATTAACAGGCCCGTTGTTAGCTCCCTTCCCATTCCCTTTGAGCCGTATGGGGGCTCAAATGGGAATGAGGATGCGTTCCCTGAATGGGGAAATACTGGGTCCTCCAAGGTTGGAATGGCCTGGTATTTCCCCACTGAAAACAAAGAAGAGACTGGATCGGGCTAATTTATAGACCGCTGGATTCAGCCCTTAGCTCGCAAATTGACAATCAAAAACTAAAGAACCCAACAGTCTTCCTCCCTCCTCCTCTTCAATCCATCAACTACCCGACTCAGTCCATGTACCAAATAGGTCCTGAGTCAAAGAATTTCTTTAAAACATGTATAATTTATTTAGTCACTAGGGACGTACAAACAAATTTGACAAATAGATATGTACACATATAACACACATACCATTTTCAGAGGCGCTAATTTAAAATATTAGCATCTTGCCTATTCTAAAATACATCCTAAAAATAATGGCAAGTATAAAACATACATAAAAATATTCATAACACCACACCCTTCCTATACAAAACTAAAACCAATAGTGCAGTGTTAACACCAATTCATTTCTCAGTGCAATAGTCAAGTGCAAATTCGCTAATAAAGTGCAGTACAAAGTTGGTTGGGCAGCATCAGACACCTACTCTCGTATGGGGATGCCTTACTGGAAGAATCCGTACTTGATAGTCGCCCTTTATCTGCCTAAAGGGGACATTAATTGCAAACTAATAACATTTCTCCACACTGTTTATTATTCAGTGCATATTACCCATCATGTTTCGTCTATCTTCAAAAGACAAGTACTTTTAAATATCTGTAGACTTCTTCAGGGGAACCAACAACAAACAACTATATATAAAAACAGAAAACAGCCTCAAAACGTTCACTTTAGCCTGTTCCAAACCAGGCTAATATTCTTATCCTTCACACAATGTGAAGTTTGGCAATTCGAAGTCCCAACGTCAGACTTTGGAGGGGTTACCGCAACAAACAAACGATTTTTTTCGATGATGGACTAATGTACACAGAACCGAGGGGGAAAAAAAAAAACAAAAAGCAGGAGATTAGTAGTGATTCTAAGTTAAGTTACACCTGCTACCCAAGGAATTCACTGATTACATCACTGTGGGCTTACCGTGTCAACAAAGGTATAGATTGTTTCCCTTTGGGCACAGGAATCGGTATGGTATCTCGTCTTCTAAATAGACGACACCTTCTCTATAATTAGAGAAAAAAGAGAGAGAGAGAGAGAGAGAAGAGACCGCCGATCAAAACGAGGGAACCCAGGACCCGGTATGCCATATGGGGGTAGCCATGGCGCTAATAGCACCATGGCTACCTCCATACTCGTAATGACCCCCTAATTATTTAGGTCAATGAGAGTAGAGTGTTGGGGGCTAGGCCAAGGATCCCTAGAGAGGACGGTGGAGAAGGATTCTGCCACAAGGTAGCCTCCTTCAGGAAACATTGGGGACTATCCCATTATCAACCAGCCCAAACTTCTACTGATGTATAATATGCAAGTGTACATTGATTCCCAAGACCCGGGTGACATGTCTCTCCAGGAATCAAGGATGAGAATATGGGGGTATGACTCCACAGTATCAATAGCCAAGAAAGCAGAGTAGGGACACTTAAAGACCCAACAGTATGAGTGACGGAGATGTGCGGGTTATGAAAAACACATACTTCCTTTTTTAATCCCCAAGGGAAACTTAGCTTGCTGCTGAGTGTTAATTGTCTTCATTTCACCCATATCTGTTTCAATCCATAATAAACATGTCTGTTTTAAAACCATAAACATTTTTGTCAGCCTTTTAATGATCCTGCTTGACTTCAAGAAAGATGGTGTCAAAAGTAGGATCGAGGGGGCTGACCAATGTTTAATCTGGCCTTCTCTTCAAGGATGTTAGAGCCACCAATAGGACTAAACACCCTTCTAAGGTAGCCCCTGATTTGGCAGATTTCTACTTGCATAATGTTTCTGATGTTGACTTTTGCGATGATGGCCGGGTCCTGGTCTTCTCTGGCCTGAGGGATCAACTCTCAAAGTAACATATGGGTGGATAGAAAATATGTTAGACCTAGCAGTGAGACATGGTATAGATTTTGGGGCTGGATCTGTGGATGAGGATTTTTGGGGTACAGTCAAGGTGCTCCTATTCGACTAGGCTAAACAAGTATGGATGGACCCGGAAGGGAACCAGAGAGTTGCATTTATTTTTAAACCAGTAGTACAAGAAGAAGATGAGTTGGAGAAAAGTGAGAGAGGAAAAAGGGGGTTGGGTCATCTCATCCTTCACTGGAAGAAAGTACAACAAACAAATCCTTTGACCCTATCCCTCTTCCTCCCGACTTTGCCTCACATCAACCTAATACTCTTATTTAGACCAAATTACTTCAGTAGAGGAGGGTAGAAACAAGGCTAGTCTCTGCTTCAGAGAATGAAAGGGGCTGGTATATCATAAAAGGGTTTGGGTTGACTCTTGTTACAGTTGTTGGTTCCCCCAATTTATAAGAACAGTCTTAGTAGTAGCATATTCATATCTGGCCCCAGGGTTTTGCAAAAATACAGGACCATGTTCTGAGTAGTCAAGTTCACATGTATTTGTTGTCATAGCCAAGCAATAATAAATATGCAATAAATAACCACACAATATGTATATGCAAAAGAAAAACTGGAACTATGCATTACAATATTAAAATTAAAAAAATACATAAATCCAATTAATTAAAAAGTAAAAAATACACTAAAATATGATAAACCAAACCCTCCAACATTACGACACATTTTATACCAATCTTCCTTAGGCCATAAGACTTGATTTCCTTCTATACCAGGCTCATCAAGGAAACAGGGCAACTCCAAAGGAAAGAACCTTATCTGACAAAGGTCAAAGTGTCTCATAAACTAATGTGACCAACCTAATACTAGCTTGCCTTACTACATGGAATGCTTACATTTCCCTAAAATCGGCATTTTGGAGAAAAAAAAACAATGACATGAGTGAGTGTCTCCAAGGAAACTTGCCCACAGACAATGAGGAGAGACTTGGCCAGAGTGTGGCTTTGCCCAGGAACTCATTTATGACCTCAGGTTTAGGAAAGCAAGTCTTCACGGTAAAGGCAGCTTACACATTTCAAAAAAGCCAATCAAGTCAAAATATTCTTCTGGACACTGAGAAGTCTTAGCCTCAGGAGAAGAGATCCCAAGTGTAGAAATCCTTAGAATATCCCGACAATATGCCTTTCTCTCTTCCCAAAAGACAGTTCATAAGGTCCTCACATCTCATCTTCCTAACAAATCTGGTGCGACCCACATACACTCAAGCTTAAGGAACTTAAATTTGGCTCTGATTTGCATGAACCAAGAAAGGGTTTGTGTCCCTTGCATGAGCCTTCGCTTCAATACATGCTTGCAAAATAGCTCACATGAATGTTTATTCCCTAGCTGAATCCAGAAAAACAGAGCTTTAAGAGTTATGAGGGCGCTAATCACATCTAATCCTACCTCACAGTTTAGAAGAAGCATTGGACAACCTGCCCCAAGAACAATAAGCATCTCAAAAATGATATTCCACTACAATGAATTGGCAGCATTTTATGTGACCTCACGGCTCCGCTCCATGCAATGTGCTTCGCAACTGTCTGTGCCTTCTTCATCCATAATGCAGGTGACAGTGATATATTCTAAAAGCGCTGATCAAACTTGATTATTCCTCCCAAAGACTGCAATGAAGAACTAATACCATGATCAATGCGGACCTTCCATCTCACGAAATTAAAAAACCTAATGGGAGGATTTGATTCTATACAGGTTTAAGCTATGTAGCTGGGTTTCTTCTTCCTCATAGTGATAGGTGATTTTTGAGTGAGTGTGAAAGTGGACGGCACAAATATGGTGAAGTGAATGAGCGTGGGATCCGAAGGCGACAGATCAATAGAAAAAGAAGAGGAGTGGAGGGGGAATGCTGAGAGAATGAGACATGGTATTTCCCACAAACGTGAATCATGAGGTTATAGATGCTTACAAGGGATGGGTCAGAGAGAGTGGAGTCAAATTGTAGCTGAAACGTGTTATATATGATTGGAAGGCTGAGGTGAAGTCAACCATCATACCCGAGGGGGTCTTGTCCAAGAAGCCCTCAAGTATGACATCTAGGTAAAAAAATAAATAGTTTAAGGGTGCCAGGTGGGCAATAGATAAAGATGCTGATGAGAGGAATTGTTGCAAGGAGTTGATTATCTGTGTATTCAAAGGGGGAAGGGTAAAGTGAAAGGGGCAAGTGCAGCAAATGGCAAGGTGTTGCTGATCATGAGACCAACACCCCCCACATTTTGGAGGGTTGATTGCAGAGGGAAAATGTACCAACATCAGTATTTAGGGCAGATCTGGTTAAAGTACCACATGGAGTATATCTAGGTTTCAGTAAGTATGGAGTGGTGGGAATTGAAGTGGTCAGAACAAACGAAGATTTATTACAGATAGATTGGACATTCCACAGGCTCAGAGTGAATTATGTAGGGGGCAAAGGGGATGGGTGAAGGTGTGGCTAGGAGATGACAGACTGGTTAGATCTGGGTAGAATCGGTAGGGATTGGCGCAGATGAGCAGCCAGGAGGATGTTTAGTGGACAAATAGAGGAATGGGGAGAATAAGTGAAGGGGGTTGAGGCAGAGCTGAGACAGAGCAGGGACATAGGTAAAGACCCTGAACAAGAAGTAGGGAGGTGGCTTAGAAGGTTTGGAAGGCATCTGGTGAGAGGAGAACATAGGCACATGGTACGAAGAGGAGGGTGCATGGGGGAATGAGTTGATAAGTCAGAAGAGTGAGGAAGGTGAGGGTACCCTTTGTGATTGGATCATGACATGTTGGCCACAATTACAAGGATGTGCCGGGTGTGCACATGGATTCACAGTTCAATCAGGATCCACAAGGCCATGGCTACCCCAAATGTACTTAAGTTCCATTCCGGGTCTATAGAGCCAAATGAGACCAAAATGCTATTGAGGGCATGGTACTGGTAAAGATAGAAAAAGTGAAGTGGGTAGAAATTAGACAGCAATGCCAGGGAACAATTTAATAATAAAAGGTATGAGCTCTTTTGCCCAGGATCTATTGATCTGGGGCACAAAAGCCTTAACAGCAAAGCCCACCGAACCCTGCCCCACACTACAGATTAGTGTGCACAGGCTCTGGCAGGTGCAGCCTGGAAGAGTGAAGTGTGTGTGTTTGTGTGTGTTTGTTTGGCGTTTATCTCTCTCTCCATCTGGGGGAGGAGTAGGGGCACAATGGTTGTGGTAAGGAAGGGAGTGGGTGTGGGTGCCAAGGGGGGGTCATTGGGTTGAAACCCACCCAAGGGAAAGGAAACCCCATCAGCGTGGAAGGAGGTGGGAGTGGGTGGCTGAGCAGTTCCAGAAAGGTTTGAGGGTTAAACCTCCAGAATTCAGCATAATTATCGGAAGGATTATGAGATAGAGCCCCACAGTGTAGGGTCCCTTGAATTTCCCAGGTCCTAACAGGGACATGCATGTGCTGCCTTGACTGCAAGTGCCTTTACTTAGGCTCTAATTGAAGCCCCCTCCCCAGAGAGAGAGGGCAATGAGGAAATTACATGTAGGCATGGCCTTAGCCCTGTCCTACCTGACAGGTGATAGAGGTATAAGGGCAGGCCCAGGATGTCAACACGCTGGGCCTGCGAGGGGATCTGGTTCTTCAGGGGCTGCAGCTGGTGGCCATGGGGTGGCATGAGTGGATTCTGCAGTGAACCTCTTGAATGAGTCCTGACCACTGCTACTGTACACTTAGGAGTGCCTGAGAAATCCTGTGGTGATCACATATAGGCAGAGTCTGATGCTTGCCCTATCAGACCAGGTGATGTAGACAGGAACAGGTAGCCAAGATAGTGGACATTTCTGTGGATCCATTCCATCATGGGCTGATACTAGGGGCCCCTGGTGGTATGTGCAGATTTAGATAGGACCTCCTGGGAGGGTTGGTGGATCAGTGAAGGGGCAAGATCACTGCTATGGGATTCTTTTCAGAATTTGAGAAATATTGCCTCAACCACCTGTAGGGGTGAGTATCTATCTGTGACATTGTTTTTCTTTGTAATTCTCCTCCAAATTCCGTATGTGATCAGAACTACATTTAGCGTCTTTGGCGATATAATCGTTGCTCGCAGGAGGTTGGGAGGTATCAGGGTTCGTTCAATTTGGACGTGGGGGCGAATGAAATGAGTGACGTACCCGTGACCTAAAAAGTGCACCTGTGTGGCCCAATAAAAGCGTTCCAGGTCAGGCAGTGCCAGCCCTCCCTTTGTTATTGGTTGGATCAGGACCATGTGAGCCACTCTAGCTGGCTCACCTGCCCATATTAGTTCCAGTATTAAGCTGCGTAGGCGTCGGAAGAAGCTTCCTGACAGCAGTATCGGGATATTAGCGAACAGGTACAAGAACTTGGACAGTATGATCATCTTTACTATGGAAACATGACCCCACAGTGTACGTGGAAGGGGTCTCCATCTTGATATTTGATCACAAAGTGTCTTTATTGTCTACCCATAGTTATCTTGGTAGAGTTCTTCACGATATCATGACAATATTATTCCTAGGTTACTGACCCTTGAGGATTCCCGACGGAAATCAAATTCTTCTTTAAACTCTGCGGTTTCCGTTGTTAAGGGGAATACCACTGATTTGTTGTAATTGATTTTTAGTCCCAAGAAGGCCCCGTACCTAAGCACTTCCCTCATCACTCGGTTTAAATTTACTACCGGGTCGTTGATAAAGAGGGCTACACCGTCTGCATATAATGATAGAATTAGTTTGTGAGGTCCCAGAGTGAAACTTCTTTCTAATTGTTTAGCTCAGAGGCCAGCGGCAAGTGGTTCCATCGCGAGGGCGAATAACAGTGTGGACAGAGGGCAGCCTTGTCTGGTTCCTCTCTTTAGTGTGACGTGTGCTGACTGTGCTTTCCCCATTATCCTGGCTACTGGGTTTTTGTAAAGGAGTGAGACTAGTTTCACAAAGTATTCCCTGAGACCTAGTTTCTGGAGTACTGTGAAAAGATATGGCCATTCGACCGAGAAGGATCGCCATGTGAAGGGTTTTGACCCATGCTGAATCAATAGACTGGGTAGATGTGGGGATGAGCTGCCGCCGCCCATCATTCCATCCCAGAGTCCAGGAGAACCGCGCAGTTGTGCGCATACCAAAAGCTCCAGGGGTGAAAGGTGGTGCCAAGGAAAAATAGCAGCACCTGTCAGAGCAAAAGCGCTTTTAAATCACCTCTGTTTCTTTGAGGGCAAGCTCCAAATGTCAAGTTCAAACATTGCAAGATAGCTAATACCGGAGACCTTTGTTCAAAAATCCATTTTACTGATGTCAAAAAGTTGCTGAAATCATGGGCACAAGACCACTCTAAAGATTCAACCTTCTTGTGGGGGGGTTCCACATAACCACTCTAATGTCAGGATGCCTATCAAAATAATAGCAAAAATCTCCTGTCAAATTCAGGACAACTCAAAAATGGATGCAGTACCGACAAATTCCACAAGGTGGCTCTAGCGGTCTAAACTCTGACAGGAGAACTGGCTGACAAAGGGACCTGAGTCAACTGCACTTCAAAGCCTGTGGGTTAATTAAAAAATCTTAGCCACCTGCTGTTCCCAGAGGCCAAGAGGCTGAGAACTCTTAACACCCCAGAGACTCACAACAGGAGGTAGGATATCACATGGCCCTTCTGAGTGAGAGGGAGGGGGTCTCCCCTTCAGCCTGGAAGAGAGAGACAATAGCCCGTTTCAGTTGAATGGGGTATGTTAATTTTGAGTGTTTCCTGTCAACAGCCCTCTGCCAGCAAGGAGAGACATGTGATCACTGACCCACCCAGACTTCTGGAGGCAAACCCAAACACTTTGGGGAGTTGAATTGCAACAAATATATATTTTATAGAAACAGTGATAACTCATTGTAACCAAATGACAGGAATGTACAACTTTGAGAGTCTTAGTATGAACAATGCCCAAACTCCAATTTGTACCATGTTCTGGGGCAAAATCCCGCTAATTATGAATATTGTAGACACTGTATTTAAGCTAGAGACATGGAAAGTTACTGGGATATATGTGGAAGGGAAATGTACCTTTGTATAATTTTTGATGAAAATCCCATATTGCAAAACCCACTAAAATCAAAAATAAGTTGCCATTTTTGAATGCAAGCTCCTAGGAACGCCAGAGTCGGAACAGAGACTACCTTAAGCAAGGTGTAATATATACATGTAATGTCAACCACTTGTGTACCTGGGAAATATGTATTTGGATCAGAAATAGATTTGTGTGCACATTGACCAGGGGAGTGTCATTTCTGTAGGTCATAAAAATGACATCACTCTGACACACTATCCCTTCCCAAATCAGGGACCAAAGAATCTATTGACCTATCAAATCAAGAGAGGGGCAGGCTCAGTTATGCCACGCACACACCCACTTCCAGAACACATAAAAAGAGACTGCTTGGACAGGTAGAGACATTCATTTTCCATTTCTGCGGAGCATTTTGACGGCCGACATCCGATCCAGACAGAGACCAGAACCAGGGACCCATAGACTACAGAACTTTGAACCTAGAAGGCCCACTGCAAGCAAAAGTATTCTCAGCAGGCCTTCAGAATCCAGCAAACCTAACCAAACTATTCAACAGCTGGGCGAGCTGTTTGAATTCTTTGCCAAGAACTTTTGCCGGAACCGCAGACCAGACGCAGACCGCTGTGAGCAGAACCAGAGATCTGGATCGCTGTGAGCAGAACCGGTGCCTGATTGACCCGCCAAGCAGAGAGAACCGCCGCTGGACGTGTTGACCAGATCCGTGACGAGGCCCATTCATTTCAAAATTAGGAGTGAGTATCCGCCAGAACTGTGCAGAACCCAATCTCTTAGTTAAAATAATCTAATCCAAACTATTTTAACCTAATTAGAACAGCCTCCTAGAAATCGTGTCATCTGTCATTTTTAAAGCTGCACAACTGTCACCTGTCAATTCTGCAGCTGCAAGCTGTCACCTGTCATTTTGAGTTTACTTTAAATCCGAAAAACTACCTTCACAAAATCGTCCGTATCTCTGGAACCGACTTCCTACTCCTTATACTTTTACCGCAATCGCGATTTACGCACTCGCAAAATTTACCGCGATTTGCGATTTGGCCTGATTTCGTCATCTGTAAAAAGATAGCCGCTTTTGCCTGAACTGCTAAAATTCGTTTGCAACCTAATAACCATCCCTGAACCATTGTTAGGGCTGACCTGAACTGATTTAAAGTCTCTACCACTCACCCTGAACCTCCTATAGGGAATTAAAAGCAATTTTAGCATTTTTTACTTCCTTGCCACCACATTACAAAGCACTCTTGCCCGTGTTTTAAAAAGCATACCTGTTGTCTAAGCTTGCTGGGGGGGGGAACTGAATTCCGTATTGTATTTGATTGTATTCCTGAAGACTGTGTGTGTTGCTTCCATCTCCTTGCATTGCATATAGGGGGGGTGAATTGCCACCAGGGGAAAAGTGAACATATTATCTCTTGTGAAACCATATCAGTTTATTTTCTGTACTCCATTTATTCCACCTTGCATTTCCTTGAAACCATAAAGCATTTCAGCTACCTCATCCTCTATACTACTTCTAAGTAACCAAATCAGTTTACCAGTAGAACATTATCCATTGTTGATCACTGTCATATTTTAAGTGTGATATCCAATATTAATTTATTATAAAAGTGTGATAGATATATATTGTTATATTTCTCAAATAAACCTTTTAAATTTGCAAAACAGACCTACTTCTTGGCTAAGTCGGGTCAGGGGGATTCTAACAGAGGGGTGTTATATAAGGGTTGTCATCCAGAGTACATGAACTGGACCTAAAAATATATCAATAAGGGTTTCCCTCAGCATCCCAGACTAGGCATTGACTTAGCTGTAGTGTTGAAGTGAAGCCGCTTAACAGCCACTGCGTGGGTTGAGGGGCTCAGCGCTTCAATGACACAGAAGAGTCGACAAATACTGAATGATGTGTTCCATCCAGGTATAAAAACTGCTTAGTCGGCTAGCATCAGGCCAGACTGGCAGAAGTCGTTTAGTTAGGATCTTGGCGAAAATTTTATTGTCGACATTTATAAGCAAAGTCAGTCTGTACGAGGCGCACTCTTCAGGGGGTTTCCCAGGTTTATGAAGTACGATAATATTAGCTTTGCAAGCATAGAGGGTAGACTTCCCTTCTCCAGTGCCTTCTCGTATACAGATAGTAGGATCGGCGCCACAGTCGAGGCGAATGCCTTATACAATTTTGCTGTTAGTCAGTCATGGCCTGGTGATTTGGAACCTGGTAATTCTTTGATTACTGCCATTATTTCTTCGGGGTAATCGGTTTGTTAAGGGATTCTCTCATCTCACCCTCCACCCAGTACAACTCTGTTTCCTGCAGGTAATCTTGGAGAGCTATGGGGCCTTTCATGGACTTAGAACTGTGAAGGTCTTGGTAAAAGGTACGGAACACTTCTACAATCTCTCCTTCAGTGCGAACGATGGTCCCATGGGGGTCGCGGACGCATTCTACATGTTGGGGCCATCTGTCAGTGGCTAACAGCCTTGCCAGAAGGGCCCCCGGTTTTTGACCCTTGCCATACTGTCGTATTTGGGGGCCACGTGCTAGAAACCATCCCTCACGATCAGCATTTGTCCTACATTTTTCTAATTCTTCTTTTAGTCGGGCAAGGGTCTGTGGGTCCTGGTGTTCAATGTAGGCCCTCTCTAGTTCTTTAAGGTGGGTCTCGTTCTCTGTAAATTCTTTTCTAATGGTTTTTAATATGCCGTTTTCCTTGGCCGTGCAAATCGCGTGTGTAGAATTTTAAAGTTTCCCACAGGGTTTCCCTCAATGTAACTGACTCATGGTTGATTTCGAGAAAGGACTTAACCTCGGTCAGGAGTTTCTGGGCAAATATCGAATCTTGGAGAGCTCCTGCCTTAAATCTCCAGCTATAACACCCTGTCCCGCTAGTCAAGGGTATAAGGGTGACTGGGGAGTGATCTGAAAGTGTTCTTGGGTGGATCTGACTATTGCCCCAGTGGAAACTCCCCTGTCGGGACACCAGTAAGTAGTCTAACCTGGATCTGGTACCATGCACCCAAGAGTGGTAGGTGAATTCTCGGGTTTCTGCATGGCTAAGTCTCCATGTGTCAATTAGTTTATAAGCTCTGCAAATTTCTTGAACTTGAAGGCTTGCTTTAGTGAGTGTGTTCGTGGTCATGTGAAATTTATCCCATTTGGGGTCTAGCGTGGTGTTTCAGTCTCCACCCCATATGATCGGGGCCGTGTTGAACTCTGCTAGGTGTGTCATGACCCAGTCGAATGCGTTGGTGTTATCAACATTCAGTCCATATGAGTTTATTATGACAACCAGTCTCCCCTCGAGTAACCCATGTACTAGAAGTGCTCTGCCTCCTTCGTCTTTTGCTACTGAGTAGTCAGAACTTCACTTGCCTATTTATCAGTATCGCCACTCCTCTGGCGTAGGATTAGAAGGAGGAGTAGTATCTGTGGCAGCCCCAGCTGGAGGCCCATCTCCCCTCAGAGGTGGGGAGAAGATGGATCTCCTGCATCAAGGCAATATCGACATTATCGCTTTTAAATACTGGGATATTCTCTTTGTTTTGGTAGGATTGTTCCCCCCTCTAGTGTTCCGTGTTGCTAACTTGAATTTCCTTGGCCCTCAATATGTGTGCCCAGAATAGATTCCACCTTTTCAGTCACTATTCCACCAGTGCATGAATGCTGTGTCAGTTTTGCTGTTTCCAGCAATGAAGTCTGTTGGTGGGGGGGCTATGTCCTCGGGTATTGCATCTTCTCTTAAACTTCTCTATCCCAATTCACTTCATTCTGGTCGAATGAACTTGCAGTGAAGTTTCCCCCGCTATCCAACCCGTACGGACAACCCCCAACCCACCCGTCAGTTGCTCCCTCCCCAAGAACCACACACTTTTAAACAGTGCTGAGCTCTGGGTGCTAGTGCTCAGCCAAGTCCAATGACTCCCTTTAGAGGATATCTATGGTAGTGTCTGGGAGTGTTTCTACAAATTTTCAAAGTGTCATTTGAATATTGGAGGTGAGTCATTTTGTTTCTCCCCATATGTATATCTTTCATCAGTTTTGTGGTGCATGGTGCACCGGTTGTCGTTCGGTTCATCGCCTATCAGATGGTTTTAGGGTGGGTCTCTCCTGTCACTGTCCTTCCTTGTGGGTCTCGGATTGTTGTTAGGTGGTCGGCAGCCAATTTCATCCAGAAAGATACTCGCTGTCTCAGGTGAATTGAAGAATCGTGTTCTTCGAGCATGTTGGACACAAAGTTTTGCAGGAACAAACAATGAGTATTGTATTTGATTGCCCCTTAGGTGTCTTTTTATTCCAGTGAAGGACTTGCGCAATGCCTGGTCTGCTGATGAGAAGTCTGGATAAATTTGGACCTTGTCTCTCGTCATAGTGCAATTATCCATTTTCCCTGGCGAGTCGTAGGATCGTGTCACGGTCTCTATAGTTAAGTAGACGCGCAATGATGGGGGATGGGGCTGCTCCTGGGACTGGGTGTTTAGTAGGCACACAATAGGCCCTTTCGACCAAAAAGAGATGGAAATAGAGAGGGTTCTCCAAATAGCTGTTACACATTGCTTCGACGAATTCCTCCATACTTTGCGGAACTTGTCGCTGCCTCACTCTGACCAGGCGAATATTGTTGTGACGGTTTCTCCCCGCTGGGTTTTCGTTCTTGGCTATGACTGCTTTTACTTGGACTTCTAGTGCAGCCACTCTGGTCGTCAGTGCGGTACTTCCATCTTCTAGGTCTGATATCCTTTATTCGGCTGAGTCCAGTATGTCTCTGTGCTTATCTAAACAATGTTGTGGCAAATCCACTTTCGAGGAGAGTGAATCGAGTTTGGCACCTACATTTTCAATGCCTGCTTTGAGTTCTAGCAGGATCTCTCGAATGTCCATGTTCGCGATCTATGCCGCGTCTCTGTCCTGCTCCATCACCGTTGCTGGTGCTTCAGTCTGTGATTGTGACCTGGGAGTCTTGGCAATGGCTCCAGACTCAAAGTTTAGCTTCCTTTGTGATTTGTCTGATTTTCCCATCCTCAATCGCTGTAGCCAGAAGGGTTGAGGCCGACCGTGGTGGCTTTGAGTGGTGCGGGGTGGTAGTTTGTCAGAAGATTGTGAGAGTTGGTTAGTCACAGTTAGGATTGATCTCTGATTTATAGGTGGCTTCTTCCCCCGGGTGCTGTGACTGTAGGGGGGCTTGTGTTCCTGCTGGCGGCTCTCTGCACATGGGGGTAGTGGCCAGGTAGTGCACTTCGACTCCCCCCACTTAGCGGTCTGTATAGGATGACTTCTTGACACTCCATTTTTGTTTGCTGTGGTGTTACTGCCATAGTTCTGCGTCTTTGTCTGCCTTTTCTGGTCTATCAGGTCAGGAGAGGAGTGTTGATTTTTAGGGGGACTTCTGGGTGCTGGAGGTTGTCCAGATTGCTGCTGTGAGCTGTTGAGGTGCTGTGTTTATTGTGGAGAGTAGGGTTCCCTGTCCGGGACGTTGCTCCCTGGCTACCAGAGGTGGCAGGTGTGTGGGTTCATGTTGAATGGGGGGGGGGCTTTGAGCACTGCTAGCCAGGCTGGTAATCAGCCGTGTGTGGCATCCAGGTGGGCTTGCAGTGGGGGATACTTTGCAGAGTTCCCTATATTTGTTTAGTCTGGTCTAGCAGTGGTACCAAGCTGTTGTTTAGCACATTCTCACCTTACCGTATTGGTGGTCACAGATGGTGTCTTATAGGTTGAAGTCGTCTTGTTGTGCTCACCTTTCAGCCGTGGTCTGTGTTTGCCCATTGCCGCAGTGTGGCCCTAGGCATTGCTCTGTGGAGGATTCAGGTTAAACTGGGCAGCCAGGTCATCCCGGCTGCACTATGTCGGTGCGCTCCCCTGAGGGACCCCGGATGGGCTCTGGACTGCCCCAGGATCTGTGCCGAAGGGGCCTCTCTCACCAGCCGGAGAGGTCCGGTGTATGCCCTGTTGCGGTGACGAGGCCGAAGATATGGGCGCTGGGTTCCTAGAAGGGGCTGGGTTTGTTTGTGTGAAAGACCAGTCAGGATGCATGCACCATGTGCTTACAGCAGGGCTGCCCATGCTCCCCTGGGGAAATAGCTCCTAATTCACAGCCAATGGGGGAGGGGAGGGCGAGGAGCTCTCCTTTCTGTCCTGTTTTGATAGTAGCTCAGGATCCGTCGGTCCCAGCCTGCCTTGGAGTGTCGTGCGGCTCTGGTGGGTGTTTCATCTAGCAGCATGGATGTGTGTTCCTCGTTCTGGGCTCACCACGTTCCGGTTCTGATGAATCTTTATGATGCAGCATTGTTGTGGGGCCTGTTGCTTCCGTTTTGGGTAAGGTCTTGGGGGAGCTCCAAATGCTGGCGGTCTTATTGCCTGAAGGGACGGGCTCACCCTTGCAGTTTGGGTAAATGGTGCGGGAGATATTGATCGGTTGCTGTGATCATACGGCCCAATTGCTAGAAGGTTGTCAGATTAAGTGCTGCTTGCTCAGATGTGGTTCACTCTCCTCAATCACCATTGTGGTGATGATGTTCCTGCGCCGGAGCTGGCGATTTCAGTAGTTTCTGCAACTTAGTAGCATTTCCTCCGGGCTGCCTCACTGTGGGATTGTACTGCAGAGCGGGTCACATTGTCCAGGCACCCGCCTGGTTCGGGGTGCCTGTTGGGGCCCACCGGCTATCGGCTGATGCCACCTCATTCTTCAGGCCGTCATCTCTTTCTCGGCGTTAAGGCCGTGTCTCCGTCTGAATCTCGCTGCCGTGTTTCAGCTGCCGAGGGGGCTCCCATGTTTTATCACTCATTATGTGGGTGCAGGAGTGCTTTAGGAAGTTATTTCTGGCGAAGTTAGGTCATCCGTGCCGCTCCAGACACTAAATTTAGCAGGATATTCAGGAGACTTAGGTAGAGCTCACAGTAGAGCCACCATCTTGGTTGGGCTCTCTAGCATCCTCAGGCACAGGTCCAATGTCTGCCCTGCCTGTCCAGGTAATGAAGATAGTTGGGACAGGAAGCCAGGGCAGAAACAGGGAGATGGTAGGAAATGGGAAGGAACATAGCCCTCTCTCCTTAAAATAGACTTAAAGCATGAGTAATTCAGCCACACTACAATCACCCCTGTAGAACAGAAATTCTCAAAGTCCATGGCAAGGGGTTGTTGTGGGCACTCCACCACCTGTGAGGTAGACTTGCATGGCATTTTTAAACTAAGATAAGGTAGTGCTCGGACTGTCAGTGAAGGGGGTGGGGGGGTTTTCAGTTCCTGACCACAAAGTGAACTATATCCAAAGAACTACAGAATTGAGGAAACACGTGTACAGTGTAGAAATGGTGTGACATGCAATCACGCAGCATGCACAGGCAACCACAAACCAAGAAACCTCTATTTTACAAAGTTACATTCATTGCAGAACAATTCCTTGCGTGGTAGTAGATCAGCTCTAGATATGCACAGAGTAGAGACCCTAGTTGCCAGCCAACACTGATCAAGGCTTGTGCTGCATCTTCATGAATCAAGGGGTGGTTTTACCAAAGCAAAGGAAAACCTATGAATAGACATAGTTTAACCAATTGGATCTGAAGCTTAATAATGAATGAAAAATATTAAACAAAGCAATTTAAGCATGGGTTTTCCCTGGTGGTGTCCATCCACCCTCCCTCTATAAAAGCTGCAAACTTTGTGAGAATAATGTGGGAGCTTTGAGAAGGAGGAGGAGCCCTGGCGAGTGTTGGATCTGGAAAGAGAAGGAGTTTGAGGTGGAAAAGAAGCAATGATATTGAGGAGGATCGGCCATGAGGGAGGATAGTAGGGGTGAGGTGGAGAACACAGAGTAAATGGTGATGAGAAATATCAGAAAGAGGGAGATTGCTTTGGGGGAGTGGTAAAAGGAAGAAGAGCAGAAGGGGTTGGTGGTATGATCAAGAGAAGGTGAACATTCTGGAGGAGGTTGAAGGTAATTTTAAGGAGGGAGAGGAGCAGAATATTCTAGATGACGTTGGAGTTTATATAAATGTGGAGTAGAAAGAGCACAATCAAAGTAGAGGGAAGCAGACATCAAAGATGTGAAAGATGGATGGGGTGAAAAGGATGTTGGAGGAGAAGATTAGGGATAAGGAAAAGAGGAACATAGACACCCCAACATTGTTGGGTGTGAGTGAATATGGGGCGGAAGTCTGAGTGCACAGTGAAGCACAGAGGTGGAGGAATTGAAAGAGAAAAGAGAGCAGGATGATATCTGTACACTGTAGGTTCCCCTTAGGCAAGGGACCATTGTGACTCATCTTTGAGGTAGATGATAGATTAGTGTTGGAGACTATATCAAGGACCCTAAACCAGGGAGGTGAAGAAAGACATCCTGACCAAACCTGTAAGGAAGATCACCTGGCCAGCCTCCTGGTGGAAGCCTTGGAGATTTACACAGCATTAAGAAGCTCTACCTTCCGTGCAAGCACACATGGGTCCCATGACCTAGTCTTGCGGTCTCCTTAGGAATGCAGTACTAGACGCAGAGGACCTTGATCTGCCAAAAGAAGAGCCAAGCAAGAAGTCTGGGCAGCACTCAAATCCCTGAGGTTATGAGTGAGTAATCTGCAATGATGAGCCAGGAAAAGGACCTATGGGCTGGGAATTATGAAACCAAGAGACGTATTGGTTTAAACCTCAAGGCAACGGCAGCCCATTGTTGAGTTCTATTTTTCCTGAGTGGGTTCACCTGTGAATTACTTCCTAATAAACCTGTAAGTTTAAAAACCTTAAACTTCTGTGTTGATCCTGCCTGGATTCATGATCATATATTTCCATATACATACAATGTTATAACTTGCCATAATGTAATGATTGCAAAAAGAACATGCAAATGATGTCTAGAATCAAACATTTTGTTTTAGTTATATAATCAACCAATCAATCAATCTTTCAACTCTTTATTAGAGGCACTTTGAGCTTACAGTAAACATTGAACAGTTGAAAAGTTACACCATGATGAAATGTAACATATTTTAACATGCATATGTCCATTACCTACGAAAATAGAAACATATAAATGACTTGCAGTAGATAAACTCTAAACAATTCTCAATTCATCATTTTAAGAATGAGAATGAGAAATATGTGGTTCATGCATTCCAATGCCGGACACTTGTTAAAATGTTTCTTCCTTATTGGCCCCATTTGTGCACAAATGGAACAAGACCAAAGACCATTACCTGATTACTTGTTAATTTCAGATAGGGAAAGGGTCTGTTGTAGTGATCATATCCCAACTTGAATTAACTTTTGTATGACACAATATAGTCTAAGGCATGGGCAGCCAGGGCAAAATGAGAAGTAATGTAAATCTGTCTGTATAGCAAGCTGACTACATACACAGTGAGAGACCCCGATTTCCTCCCCTCCCAGTGCTCAGTTAATGTATGACAAGGTAGCTGACCAAAGTAGAATTTATGTTAAAGCGACTTCGACATTGTGTTGTCTATCTTGGCCAGATACTGTTGAGTGCCTGATTCCCTTTGATCTCAAAATAGTTCAGGCAAGCAGTGCTAAGTGTAGCCTTCACTATGACACTATCCATGGTGCTGCATTAATAATGCACTTTTATCTTAAAAATATTGGCCTTGATCATACCCTCAGGCTTATAGATACTGGGCATGACTTTTTCCAAAGCGAGTAAATAGACTAAGGATTAGAGATAGAGACTGCCTTGTGTTGGAACCACAGGCAGATCCACATCACCAATTGTCTGGTCTGGACTGTGTCTCTAATAAATCAAACACCAAGATCAACCTTCATAATAGCTACTGAGAAAAGATACGATCAGGAGATTGAGCAAAAACACTTTTTCCATCCTCACTACCTGAGTGTAAGTCCAGGTTCCATATTTGGAGAAGCCCTGCCCAGTTCTAGTATACCCCCCAATGCCTCCTTTGTGATTGGTACTTGGAAACACCTGTACAAACAAACCATCCCGAATGCTGCTGTGCTGAGTCTCAATGCTACGCTAGATTTGATGCAAGTCTGATTCCAAGATAATCAAAAATTCCCCCTTGCAAAGGTGCTTCTGACTCTAAATGGAACATTCATACGAGTATGAGCCTGGGCCTAAAGTCATCGCTATTTCCTTCCCTTGGATAACTATCACTCTCCTCCAGCCGCAGAATGTCTTGAGTAAAGCTATCAGCTTCCCGAGATGCTCCCTAGTCAGGCTAAGGAAGACCATGTCACAAACGAACTGCAAGGCTGGCATTGCCCATTGACCTACATTTGGGGTGCCAATTGGCCATATGATTTGCATGCATTTTTAAGTTCCTATCAAAAAATGTACTGTGCCTTTAGCAACTGGGGTCCTGCCTTAAGGCTTTCTTTAAAAAAATAGGCATAGTTATAGCCATTCCCATGAATCTGCAACACCCACTGAAACTAAGATCTTAGTTTCAGTGGGTGATGAATAATATAGTGGCTGTAGGTTCCCACCACGGTAGTGGCTGTGTAGTTATGGTTAAGTTGCTGTTTCCATAGGAAGAGACCTTTTTGGGTGGCTTATAACTTCGCTCTCCCTGGACAAATCCTCACCAAACTTTGCAAAAAAAGTATATGGGTCACTCTGCAAACTTTGGTGAGGTTTGGTCCGGGGGGGGGGCAAAGTTATAAGGGGGGTCCCAAAACTTCTTTTTTTCCCATAGACTGAATGGAGAAAAAACTTTGCTCACGCCTACAGCCCAAACCGCTGGATAGATTTTCACCAAATTTGGACCAGGAGCAGCGGCTTGGTCCCGAAAGCGTGCTTTTGCAATTTTGGTGAAAATCCATCCAGTAGTTTTTTATAAAATGAGCAAAAAAAATTGGTAAAAAAAAATTAGCTTTATCTATGTTTGGTCCGCGGACACACTTCCCTGTTTGCTCCACGGACAGTGTCCTGATTGGCCAACCGGCTTGCGTCATGTCCGCGGACATGCAACGTGTTCACTGATTGGATGGCGAAGAGCGTGAAGCGCGTCAGATTTTCAGGAATGCCCGACATCGTGAATTTGCGGACGTCCGCGGACAGTGCGGTGAAACTTGGTGGAGAAATGCTATTTAGTAGAGTGTGCTGGTGTGTAAGACTGTTTGGGGAGGGCAGGGTAGTAAGAGATGGGTTAAATGTTGTATTTATTTAGGTGGTAGTTCTCCTTGTTGTGTTCGATTTGTCCGCGGACAACACAGATGTCCTGAAATGTTCTAAATAAATGAAATGGGGGTGTTCTGAGGACAGTACGTCCGTACGTATGGTTCATAGGCAAGTTGAAACTGTTCTAAGAACACCCGCGGTGTACTGATATGTTCGAAAATAAACAAAATGGTTGTGTCTTGTGGATGGTATGTCTGTCCGTACTGTTTGCAAGCAAGTTGAAACTGTTCTAAGAACACATGAAGTGTCCCAGGATGTTTGTTAATAAACAAAATGGGGGTGTCCTGAGGACGGTATGACTGTCCGTACTGTTTGCAAGAAAGTTGAAACTGTTCTAAAAACACATGAAGTGTCCTGGGATGTTCATCAATAAACAAAATGGGAGTGTTCTGAGGACGGTATGTCTGTTCGGTTCATCGGCAAGTTGAAATTGTTCTAATAACAGAAGATGTGTCCTAGGATGCTCGTAAATAAATAAAATGGGGGTGTCCTGAGGTTGGTATGTCTGTTCGTTTTGTTCGCAGGCAAGTTGAAACTGTTCTAAGAATACATCATGTGTCCTGGGATGTTCGTCAATAAACAAAATGGGGGTGTCCTGAGGACGGTGGATGTTCATCAATAAACAAAATGGGGGTGTCCTGAGGACGGTATGACTGTTTGTATTGTTCGCAATCAAGTTGAAACTGTTCTAAGAACACATGAAGTGTCCTGGGATGTTCATCAATAAACAAAATGGGAGTGTTCTGAGGACGCTACATCTGTCCATATTGTTTGCAAGCAAGCTGAAACTGTTCTAAGAACACTCGCGGTGTCCTGAAATGTCCGTAAATAAAGGAAATGGAGTGTCCTGAGGACACGGTACGTATTGTTCGCTGGCAAGTTGAAATTGTTCTAATAACAGATGATGTGTCCTACGATGTTCGTAAATAAATAAAATGGAAGTGTTCTTAGGATGGTATGTCTGTTCGTTTCGTTCGCAGGCAAGTTGAAACTGTTCTAACAATACATCATGTGTCCTGGGATGTTCTTCAATAAGCAAAATGGGGGTGTCCTGAGGACGGTGGATGTTCGTCAATAAACAAAATGGGGGTGTCCTGAGGACGGTATGACTGTTCGTACTGTTCACAAGCAAGTTGAAACTGTTCTAAGAACACATGAAGTGTCCTGGGATGTTCGCAAGCAAGTTTGAACTGTTCTAAGAAAACCTGAGGTGTCCTGGGATGTTCGTCAATAAACAAAATGGGAGTGTTCTGAGGATGGTACATCTGTCCGTATTGTTCGCAAATCAAGCTGAAACTGTCCTAAGAACACTTGCGGTGTCCTGAAATGTTCTTGAAGAAACTAAATGGGAGTGTCCTGAGGACTCTGTCTGTATTGTTCACTGGCAAGTTGAATCTGTTCTAAGAACACTCATCATGTCCGCGGACATTAAAAGGACATTTTGGAGCAGTTAGATACCTGTTGACATATTGTAAATGTCTATTTTTTGTTATAATGAAGTGGTATTGATTTATCTATTTGGATATTGTAAAATTTTGAGCCAGTTAGATACCAGTTGGCGTATTCTAACTATCTATGTTTTTATATAATTTAGTGGTATTCATTTATCTGTTTAGTTGTTGTAGAATCTTGGGGCAGTTAGATACCTGTTGGCATATTCTAACAGTTTATATTTTTTTAATAGAAGTTTAGTTAAGGTTTAAGTATAGTTTAGTTAATACAGTTTGGTTTTAAGAAGATTAAATAAGCATTTGTAAGATTTGCTGGTAATCTCTGCTTTAGAGTAATGGTACTATTATTACATTTGAACCATCCACATTTCTTTTTTATATATGCAGTGTAGTGACCTGAATTGGTTGTGGCTCCTGCGTGGTAGATTATACTTATTGTTGTGAAGGTTTTCTTACCAAGTTATACTTGACCATGTGTGAATCCAGTCAGCTTGCAGTTGTTTTTGGTACCATCTGCATTATAACGTAAAAGCATTAGTATTACGTATTTACCATGTGTTTGTATTAGTAAGGTGGAGCGATTATCCAAATTGCAGGTAGAACATAATCTACCATGGTTTGCATTTTGTACAAGTTGCTGAAATGGAATAGATTCACAATTAGGTATTGATATTTATACGAAGCGTTCATTGGGGATTTGTTCTTGTATCACATTGTTGCAGAGAGTGCATGTATGTTTCCACATGTATGAAATCTGGAAGATTTCATTTATAGGTATGTTTTTGTTTTCCAGTACTTGTAGTAAGTACATTAGACATTCTTGTGGATATTCCTGTGAGTTTATAGTGAATTTCACCATTCCAGCACAGTAGTCCAATTCTTGTCTTATTCCATAAACACTATATGTGTTATTAGGATTGTTTGTTGCATTTCTATGAAGTACTAACATTTGCAAACACAATTGGTCTGTACTGTGTAAGTATATGTTGTCAACAATTGGTGGTAATTGAAATAGAATATTCATTGCTACATTTGTGTAGCAACTTACACCAATTATATTTGAGAGTTTAAATGGACCAGGTAATTCTGTATCTGAGTGATTTTTTTTGAGTTTGTCTTCCTTCTTTGACAAAGTACCTGGTTTACTTTCCCTAATTGGTTCTTTTTTGCTTGTGGTACTTGATGAAGTATTAGTTTCTTTTACTCTCTTTGGAGGATTTGCAGTGATATCCTGTTGTATTTATGTTTGATTTAGTTTTCTTTTACAACGTTTTACTTTTTGTGGAACATGATATGTTTTTAGATGGGAGGTGTATAGTGAACAAAGTCTATTGTATTCTAAAATGCAAGGAATATCAGCGTTTACTTTACTTGCATCAAAGTTGATTAGAAATAGACCGTCAAGTGTACGTAAGCGTGATAGTGCTACGTAGCTCATGCCTTCTTTAACGATTGTGTTACCAATGTCTATTAATGCTTTGTCTAGGGTAAGACCATGTGATTTATGAATGGTGACTGTGTATGCAAGAGTTATTCTCTGCGTACATACATGTCTTTGAAGAGAAGGAATCAAGCTGTTGAGAGTCCTATCCTTTTTACTTCTGAAATTTTGTCAAAGAGAATATTGACAAATTGAATGTTGTTGTCATGTGGGTATGTTTGAAAGCCAACAACTGTACCCAGTGCTCCAATAACTAGTCCTTGGTCCACGTCAAGGTTACGTTTAAGCATTACTCTGCAATTTAAGGATAATTTTAATATTTTTTCCAATCCAGCTGTTTTGGAGATTGAATTTTCTAAACTATTTAGTCTTGTTGTGGCTTGTTCACACATGGGTAGTGTCATACCATGTACGTCTAGTTTGTCTGTGGCGCTAATTTCCAATATTGGTTGCATTTCTTTTTTTAAACATTGTTTCATTGAATTTGAAACAGCTTGCAAGAGTTGGCATTAAGGCCATACAATTGACATTTTTGTGGTCTAATTGTTCCATAACATCTGCAGCACATGCATTATCGCCATAAAGTGCATGAATGTGCCGGGTTCTCAATATTGATTGTGCTTCTTGAGATAGTATACCAACTCTAATACTTTTTAAGATATTGGCATAAGTGAGATCTGCAGATTGCCGCATGTTTTCTGTTAATTCTCTGTATTGGAAATGTTGCCAAAGGTTGACATTTCCTATGCTGCCAACAGTTTTACGGCAGAGTTTGTGTCCTAAGGTTTTAAAAATAGGCTCACCTTTCACTGGTGTCAATTGAAGAAGATCTCCGAAAACAATAATGTGTTTTCCTGCAAAGAGCTCTTCGTAGTTTGTTTTGAGTACTTCTTGTAATCTGAGGGGAATCAAAGCCAACATTAGGTTGGAGACCATGCTCACTTCATCTATTAGTAGCATTTTCATTTGTTTTAATGCTCTGCGTAGTTCCAGTGTAGATTCTGTAAAAAGTTTGTAATAGTCTAATTTGTTTGGTGTTCTACTGGCAGGAGTAGTAATCGGTGTAAAATGACACCACCTATGCTGTAGGCAGCTAAACCTGTGGGGGCAGTGACAACAGCTGACAGTTTGTTGTTTGTCAATTGTTGAAGGAACTTACTGATGATTTTGATTAAGAATGTTTTGCCAGAACCAGCTTCACCACTGACGTAAAGTAGTATAGGTTTGTAATTTTGGCAAGTGCATTCTTTGTTTTCATGTTGTACACCATGTGCAATTTCTTTTATTACTTCTTGAAAAATGCTACGTTGCTCATTGTTTAGTTTTGATTGTAGTATAGTTAAGTCTTCTTTATCTTCATACTGACACATGGTGTTTTCTACTTCTGTCATAGCTAATTCTGCCTCATTTGTTATTAGTGGCTCTCCCAGTGGTTCTTAGCTTCCTGTTGCAGAAGGTTGACTACTGTCAGGAGTGTCCTTATCTAGTTGGGCCTGAAGTTCTTCTTCGTGTTGCTGATCATTGTGCAACATTGTTTTGTACTGTGTAAAATTTACATCAGTTATAGTGCTTTCATTTGCTTTGAAAGTGTCTTCATATGAGTCATAGTTATCTAGTATTTATTCTTCTTTTCTCCATGGTTTAAAGAGTTGTAGCAGGTACATGTAATATAGTTCTTTATGTTGAGGAGTCTTTAATGACAATTTGATATGATTAATTAAATTTCGTTTGGTGAGTTTTACTAAGCTTCCTTCACAATTTGTCACTCTGTATTTACCTTTTTTTCATCGGGTTTTATATTATTTTTGTATGTGAAGTTTTTGGCTATGTGGTACAGACACATGGTTTCCAAAGTGTTATTTCTGTTTGGGTAGTATGTGTCCAGTAAATTGTTTTTTAAAATGTCTTGGCTGTTGGGATCATGTCTGGCTATTGTTTCTATATCTTCGTATGATTTTAGAACTCTTTTTCTAGATTTAGCAGGACCAAGATTAGCCATACTATATTTTCAGATTTTCCATACAAAGCAGTACCAGTTAAATGGTCTGCTGCTTCATAGGAGCACCATTCTCTATGGGAGAGCATTGTTATGCCCAAGCTGTATAATTTCTGAGACAGTGTTTTGTCTGATGACAGGTCATTCCAGAGGTCTTGGAGGCCTGTTTTTTCTGCTTTTGTTAAGTATGCTGTAACATATCGGGCAACTGCAGTGGAATTGTCTGCAATGTACTGCACATCTATGTTTGCATTCCATAAGTGGGCAATGATTGCATTGTAATCATTGATATATTTTTCTTCTTCTGTTCTTTTTATGTAATATATATTTTTAGGTGATTTACCTTTAACACTATGTCTAACTGAAGACATGAAGTTGTTCACTTGAACTGCTTTTGTAACCATTCTAGGGAAACCAAAGCAGCATTTGCTCTAGTATTTCCCTTTGTTTTTGTATTTGCGATGACAATATTTGCCACATTTGTGTCTTTGAAATTGTAAAATTTGTGCATGAAGATCACTATTTGTTGTTTCTGTTGGAATTTCACAAGTGACATATTTTTCAATAAACTGTAAAACAGTGGCATCACTATCTTGAACAAATTTAGGAGCATCTTTAATCCATAAAAGCATGTGGATATGTGGTGGTCCTCTGGCTTGGTATTCTTTTCTCCAAAAGAAGTGTTGCACTTCTCTGAGGCGAGGAGCAGTTTTATTACAAATAAAGTGTAGCATAGCAATGAAGCTATGGTGAAAATATCTTGAAACATTATCAGGATCCAAAGAACAAAGATCTCCAGGTGTTAGTATATCTATGTTTGTTTTGTTTTTGATTGATATCCATAGGAAATCATGTAAATCTTCCCATGCATATTCTGTACAACTTAATGTAACAAACCAAGTGGGTGGGCCAAGGTTTCTTATCATACAACGTACATCTCCATGACGTCGAAACCAGTACTCTTTAGTACCACGCATATTTGCTAATAGATTTGTAATATTTGATTGTAAAACCTCATCTTTTTGTTGCACTTTTTGTAATAATTGTGTAGCTGACACATTTTGAAACTGGGATCCTGATTTTAATGTGTGTGCAACTCCGTAACATAAAGTTGCTAGTTCACTTTCAAAGAGTAGGTGGAATATGTATTCCACATTTTGTCGAAATCTGGGATCTTCAGAATACATCCGTAATTAGCGGTATTCTGATGCTGTTATTTGAATATTATTCCTCCTTTGCCAGTAGGAAAGAGTAGAGGAAAAGCATGTGCTTCTATACTTTTTTTCCATATGCTGATTGGTGATCCTTTTGTTTGACGCATTTGGTACGTTTCTAGTGCATCTTCTATGGTATCATTAGTGTGCAATGGGTGAATTGTACAATGGTCTAAAGTAATGGATATTGTAGCAGGATATAGGAGCTCAAATTGACCAACTTCTTGTGTCTCTTGAATTATTTCAGTGGTATCCTTCAAGTTTTCTTCAATGTCAATTTCTTTGTATTATTCATTATTGTCTTTTAGATATTGCAAGGCTTGTCTAACTTTATGTAAATCTACCAGTTGTTGCCAATTTTTTTTGTCTTTTGTAGGTGCACCATTTACTAAGAAAATGAAAGATTGCTCCATTGGATGCTGCACTCCTAGAGTGTGCACATTTTTTTTTTTAGATCACTTTTCCCCGAATACCTTTCACTAATTCAGATGGAAGTAATTTTGCTGTTTTTGGTTGAAGGCGTATTATTGCTTGAAATGGGTGCACTGTTTCTATTATGATGGTCTCATATAAATTGAGTTGTTGTAGGGGTTTTGGTAGTGGAAATAATTCCAAATTATTTGTGATAGCACGTGAAGGAGTTTGGTTGTTGTCAAGTTTTGTAGTGCAGTAACTGCAAAGTATTAAGGGGTCAGTTATTCGTATTTGTTTTCTGCTATAAGGTAGAGAGCTAATTCAAACCATTTAGTATCTTCATTGTCTTCTATTTTTTATATTAGGTCTACATTTTTTGTGTTACTTTTATAAAAAGTTCTACGGCAACATACACACACGATTTGGTACTTCAGCAGATGTACTTATAAATTTCAGTATTTCTTTTTTGTATGTGTGTAGTAGAAGGCATAGAATTGTTGCTAATTCGCTTTAAAGCAATTTCATTCTGTAAGTGGCTTTTACTTCCAAAATATTTTTTCTGGATATAGTCGATTTCTTCAAGTAGGTCTTTTGCTGTACCATGCAGAAGAATGTTATATAAATTGGCTAGTGCTAAAGCAGGACTTTTAGCATAGTACAGTTTATAGACTAGATTTCTTATAGTTGAATGATGTGTTGATATCATTTTGATATAATGGAAGGTGGTTTTGCAAGTAGGTCCTGAAATGCAGGTAAATGTCCTTGTAGTCCTGTGTACTTGCGCACTGGACAGGTATCCATATTTTGCAGTAGTTTAATTTTGATTTTGTCTTTGCATTTCACATATTGATTGAGGAATTGGTGTAAAGACTTGAAATATTTTTTGGGAATGTTACACATTGGCGTGCATGGCCATTTGTATACTAGACGTTCTGATTCAGTTGAATGGAGAGGTAATTCTAAGTTTTCTGGGGATATTTTTGTAAGCAGTATTTCTTGTTCCATTATGGTATTATTAACTTTTTCATAACCTAGTCCACTGCTATGTATGGCAATTGTATTTGTTTGCTTTTGTTTGTATGCTTCTTCATTGATGTATGGTTCTGTGCTCGTAGTGTGACTCCATTCACCTCTACAGATACTTAAGAAGTTATTTCTGTTGACATTTTGTTTATTGAGAAGTCTTTTTTGTAATTTAGTCATTAGTTTTGTTAGTAGTTCCATTTTGTTTAACACTAAAATAAATAACTTTCTTTTGAGAAGGATTGCACTGTCTGTCAACGCTTCTAAAATGTATTTCCTACGATAGGTTTTAAAGGTTGAGCCTGATTTCTCTCCTGTTTTTATAAGATTTTGAAGGACTCTGTGACGGAACATTTTTGCTAAAATACTCTTTTTGGTATGCTTACTTTGCACTATATCAAGATTTATAGGAGCAGTTTTATCTATAGTGGTAGCTGATTTTTTGTTAATTGTTTTGTGGTTCGTTTTACATTTTGATAGAGGAGGCAAAGTCTCTGTAGTTGAAGCTTGTTTTGTTTCACTAAATGACTGTATTAGCTGTTTTGTTTTAACTTTATTTTACATATTCTGCTAGAGATGGATGCTTGTTTTGGACACTTCTATTTTCATTTGCTCTGCTTCTCCGTTGCTTTCTACGGACTTGATTTTTGGTAGGCATTCTTTAGGGTTTGTTGAAAAAAATAAAGAAGGTATGTGTTGGGGCATTCTTAATGTATGTGTGCTGTGTGCATGAGTGTCTGAGTAAGATGATAAAGATGAATGTAATGGTGTGTGATTGTGCATTGGGCAACTACAACTAGTTGGGATGGGTATTCTTGAATTTATGTGCTACTAAACTGGGGTTCAGATGACAGTACAAAGTAAGCTAGTGGTGTGGAGAAGTAGAAATAGTAAATCTAATGGTATACAATTAAAACAGTTGTTTGTTCTATAATATCAAAATTGTAGGGGCTGAGTTGTGTCATTTGTGTGTTGAAAAATATGAAATTGTGCGCCATTCTGCCTGTAAATCTCTGTTTAAGAAATGGGGATTTGTAGACAGAATGGTGCACAATCTCTATTTTTAGGCACAGAAATAGCATGAATTAACCTTACAGTGTGTTTGAATAATAGTACAAATAATATGGTGGTATTCAACTTTTTTTTTAAATCAGCAGGTTTCTTCTTAGTTGTTCTATATACTTCAAATTCGGCTGCTTCTTTTCAGGAGAATGGTCTTCACTGCAATTGTAAAGGAAACAAATTAGTAATTTTGTTTGTATATAGCACTGTTTTTAATTTAGACATTGATTTTTTTAATTGACATTGATCCTCAGCGCCTTCCTCAAAATCATGAAAACGATCTTATTCACATAAGATGTGTCACACCAGTTGAATACATATCATATGTTCTTAATGCATAAACTGTATTGTAATGACTAACTGTACCAACCCAAATACCATTTGCATGCCTTGTGGAATTCATAATGTACCACTGAATACCACTATTTCTGTAACTAAGCTATTGTAAGTAACAGCGCCTCAATGCCATGGGCTGCTTGCGCAGTATATAAATATAAGTAAATACATGTTTATGTTTTTGTACAAGTATTGTTGTTTGATATTTGAACATACTGTGTGCATGCAATTTTGTTTGAGTATGTTAACTCTTCACATTGTACTTTAAATATGTTAGTTCAACATGCTTTGAAAATGTGTGTGTAAAAAGAAATTAAATAGAAGATAGGTTTGCAAGTGACAGTTGATTTTAGGAGATGGAAAAAATGACAGTAAAATCATTTTATATATTATACAAGCTAAAAGTCAGTTAATCTGTTTATATGAATCTATAAGAATTGTACATGTACTATACAGAAAATATGCATACCTGTATTTTGTGTTCATTCATATGTATATGCATGCAGCTGCAAGTAGAAATCTTGGACACTTGTACAGTATTTCTGGTAGAAGGTGCTTTGCAATGATATGACACTTGTACTCAGAGAGATTAACAGTACATTTGAAGTGCTGATCTATGATGATGCAGTTAGATGTAGAGGTCTTGGATGTGATTGGTGGATGTTCATGTGACTTCTTAGCTATATACAATGAGGGAATGGCACAGAAAGTGAAATGGAAATGGTAGAAGGACTGTACATGTTACAATATGTCCGCGGACATGGCGGTAGTCTGCGGACATCGGGTGTTGCATCTGGGGATTTTGGGTTGGGGAGCCATGTAAATGAGAATGAGCAGAGAAAGGGATTGGTCAGGAAAGTTTAGTGGGCGTGTTGTGCCAGGAGAGAGTTTCTCAGATACTCTTTTTGCTGAGAGAACAGATAGCTATGGCTGTGTGTTTCAGAAAACAGATTGTTTGGATTTTGGGAGACTCATGGATACATTGGTTGAAGGTGCATGCAGAAAGCTGTGGAGTAGCTGCAGATCTTGGATTCCCACATGTGGAAGTGCACCGGAATGGAGTACGTGGAATTAAGTGGTTGGACTTGCTACCTGTCTCTGCTACTTTGGAGACAGAGCAACATCCACACATAATTGTAATTCATTGTGGAGGGAACAGTTTAGGACATGTGTCTGGAATTTCTTTGCAATTTGCAATGAAAGAAGGACTTGGGAAGGTCATGGACATGTTTCCCAATTCTCAAGTAATTTTTTCACTGATTGCTCAGAGACAAATGTGATGTGGCTTTGTTCTTCTTCATTTGGTCCACAAATGGAGAAAGCAAGGCACAATGTCAATAAGGCTGTTTGTGCCTTCCTAAGAGATTGTGGCATGTCCTCTTTTCACAATGAAAATATTATGTTTCGTAGTACATACATTTTTCGCAGAGATGGAGTCCATCTTACTTATGCTGGCAATCAGATTTTTCTGAGAAATGTACAAAATGCATTGCAACCTTTTTTGTAATTACAGCATCCATTTTGTAGTAGGTGTTGAGCATTTCAAATTTTTCAAACACAAACAAACACCACCAAAAGGCTCTTTTCAGAGCCACCACTTCCTCCCAGATAACACTGCAATGGTTATGATAGGGCAGCACCCCACCATTTTAGATGTCCGCGGACTGTCCGCGGACTTCTAAAAAATACACAGTGCCCTGCTTCATTTAATTTCACTTCTATTTTTTAACTGTGAAATGCGGCTCTGAAAAGAGCCTTTTTTTTATTTTTGTTGTTTTAGATATTTTTTGTTTTTTTTGTACACGACACACTAGGAGAGGAGGGGAAAGGATGGTAAGGGGGGACACCAACCACAGGGATAAGAAAGGGCGAGCTGAGAGAGGAAGATGTAGAGTGGGTTTTACTTGGGTAGTGAGCAGATCTTCTCGTGCTCTGATACGACAGCCTCAAAAGCACTACAAAGTCTCTCCCCCCTGCACTGTACTGCGTTGCAGTACATACACACAACTGTGACCCTCGAAAGGTAAGGGTCATCAGTATTGCGTATGGCCCGTGAGGCAGCTTGAGGAATATGCTGCCCCACAGGAGCGTTCCTTGTGGTGAAAGGATCGGAAACGGAGGATGAAGTAGAGGAAGTCAACCTGCTACGCTCCTCGCAAGGTACAACCTTGCGAATGGCCCCAGTGTGGAATGACTTTAGGTGTCACTTCATGGTAGATGTCCAAAGCTGTATGAACAAGGCCTCCCGCGACTGAGTACCATTTTGCACTTGTTGCAGGTGACTTGGTTTGCACACGCCTTAGGACCATTACCACGAATGGTAAATAACCGCCACACCCAAGACTCACGCAGAGTGCTGGTAGTAGGGACTTCCATTACCTCATTCTCGTCATTCTCTTCATCCTCCTGTGCATCCTCACTCCTTTTCCCCTCTTCAGGCCCTTGGGGAGGTGGTGGTGGTGGAGGTGGTGGGGGTGGTGCTGAGGCAGATGCAGCACCAGGTGGCATGAGTGAAGCCATGGAAGCCATCAGCTTGGAGATGAAAATCTGCAAATTGGCAGCAAAATTTGCTGTGTTCTGTAGGATAGCCATAAAGACAATGAGAATGAGCTCTAGGGCGTGGTCTGTCATAGGGGTGCTTGTGCGCGGTTTGCGGACATGTGTGCTGTCCGCGGACAGATCAAACAGAAAAAAGGGTTCAAAAAGTGACAGAAAGTATGTAGAAACTCAGGATTACTATGTGGGACTTGTTCTATGGTGAGTTTTTATTGAAAAATATTGTAGATTACTTGAAAATGTAGTT
The DNA here is from genome assembly GCF_040938575.1 of Ambystoma mexicanum. Lineage (NCBI taxonomy): Eukaryota > Metazoa > Chordata > Amphibia > Caudata > Ambystomatidae > Ambystoma > Ambystoma mexicanum. The sequence continues at coordinate 959,223,699 of NC_090929.1, read as the reverse complement.
TTATATTGTTCAGGGACACGGGACACGAACAGTGTTCGCAATCAGAGCATACGCTCATCGTGGGCGCAGTCACATGATAGGTTCGCGAACATGTTCACGAAGGGAAATGCACTGAAACTGTTTTGCGCATGCGCGTTGGTGTTCTACAGACACTGTTCGCGTTCTGAAGTGATTAAAAGTACTTCACAAGTGAAACAAACAGTTATGGACAGGCGTTTGTTCTTAGAACAGTTTCAACTCACCTGCGAACAGTAAGGACAGGCATAGCGTCCTCAGGATACCCCATTTTGTTTATCTACGAACATCCCAGGACACTTGATGTGTTCTTAGAACAGTTTCAACCTGCCTACGAACAGTACGAACAGATATAGTGTCCTCAGGACACCCCCATTTCGTTTATTTACGAACATTTTAGGACACAGCCTGTGTTCTTAGAACAGTTTCAACTTGCCTGCAAACAATACAGACAGGCATAGCGTCCTCAGGACACCCCCATTTTGTTTATTTACGAACATCCCAGGACACTTGATGTGTTCTTAGAACAGTTTCAACTTGCATGTAAATATTACGGACAGATATAGTGTCCTTAGGATGCTCCCATTTTTGTTTCTTTACGGACATTCCGGACACCCGTGCTGTCTGCCGACACCTGAACTGCTTTTTAAAGAAAGACAAGAAATGAATTAGGACACAATATAATAATGTAACTTTATTTTACATGAATGTTAAATTGCTGACAGAGAAGGTGAGGCAGAAACTGAAACAAAAACAAGAGAATTGGGGGTTTCAATAGGATTTATATGAGGTGAAGAAGGAATGGAAGTCTCATCAAAACGTTTTAGTTCATGTAGAGGGTTTGGGAATAATTGAGTGGGATATGGTGAGGGGGGACAGGTACATGTGGGACAATGGTATGTAGTTGTTTGTTTCAAGTGATCCTCCACAAAGTTTTTAAAATTATTAAAATTTGCCAAGAGTAGGTCCATTTTTTCTTCTATGTGTTGAAGAGTCTTATCCAATACTGCTTTTTCTTTAGTATTTTCAATTTGTGTATGGTCTGTACAAAAAAAAATATATATGTTAAATGTATATAAAATAATATTTATTAATTGGTTTATATAGTAAAGTGTCTACCATTAGGTTCACTATCTTCTGACATTTCCTCACGTGGGAAATGCTCCTCTAGCCACTCCAGAGTACTAGACATTTCTTTGAGAAAAAAAACATAATATCATTTTTTTTGTATCTAATACAGAAAGTTTACAAATATATGAGAAAAATGCAGTACACTTACTAGCTTCTGGTAAGGTGTGTTCTGAGTGGTCTGTAGATCTGCTGTTGCTCTTAGTTGTGGAGTTTCTGTGAGGTAATCATGTTCGAAGACTATCTTTCTTCTTTTGGTATATTCCATTTTAGAACATATTGGCCCTCATTACAACACCGGCGGTAACCAATGGCGCTATTAGCACCATGGTTGCTGCCGGTATTGTAACAAGTCTGCCAATGGTAAATGGGGAAATACTGCCCCATTCCAAAGTTGGCGGGCGGTAATTCCCCATTTACCATTGGCCCTTCCCCATTCCCATTTTTGGCCCATAGGGCTCAATGGGACTGGGGAAGGCGGTAATTACGGTACCGCAAATTGTGGTACCGTAATTACCTCGGAAGTCCCTTTGCTGGTCCCTACTTTAACGGCTGGTCCAGACCAGCCGTTAAGGTCGGGAGCCACAAAGGGACCTCATAATCAGGCGTTAAGGGTTTAACGGCGCCGACACCTTTTACAGCGCTGTTAAACCCTTAATGCCAGGGTCATAATGACCCCCATTGTATTTAAATGAATGGTTAGTGTGATATATATATATGTTGAAGCTTGTGAGCGGCCACCACCCCCGAGAGTTCTGGGCACTCTTAAGATCCTTTTTGTCGCCTCACGAGATTCTACCATCTAACCCTATTGGGGAAATAACTTGGATAACATTCTATTCAAATCTGATTAAAGCGCCAGCACCGTCAAGCCCCTTCGAACTTGCTACAAAACTGGCACCATGGATAGATTTGAGCAGTGAATCTGAGATTCTCAAAATCCTGCATAGACTGAAACCATCGCGAGCACCCGGCCCGGACGGAATAACAAACCTTGACCTAAAGAAATATCCAAGTCAGTGGGCTGTGTTGATAAGTGAAATCTTCAAACGCTGCAAACAGGCAAGGCAAATTCCGTCTTCATGGACAACATCTATCATAGTCCCGATATTCAAAAAGGGCGGAAAAGAAGATCCAAAAAACTACCGCCCTATCGCACTTCTGGATACTGTCGGTAAGGTGTTTGGTTCTCTATTACTACAAAAATTTCAGGACTGGGCGAGGGAGGCCGAATGCGCTGACCCGTTTCAAACGGGATTCACAAAAAACAGCGGTACAACCACTAACATCATGTTTCTCAGCGCACTCAAAAGTAAGGTGTTGGGAGGAGGCCCACGAGTGTTTTTAGCGTTCATAGATCTGGCGCAAGCTTTCGATCAAGTAAACCGTGAGCGCCTGTGGAGAAAACTGAGTCTTTGGAAATGCCCGGACGAACTCCTCCAACCGATTCAAGCTTTACATCAAGAAACAAGGGTGCGAGTGAGACTAACCCAGGCTGGTTTGTTATCATCTGAAATCCCAGTTGACCGCGGAGTGAAACAGGGTTGCCCCCTTGCTCCGTCACTCTTCATTGCCTATCTCGGCGATTTCAAAGCCTCGGAGCTAACGATCCGCTCCTTTCCACCAACTATGGGCAAGTCGAAAACATCGAGACTACTCTATGCTGATGACCTAATCTTAATGGATTTGACTCCTATCGGTCTCCAGCGTCAACTTGACCATCTGGCGACATATATTCAAACAAATGATCTAACTATAAATACAGCCAAAACCAAGATCCTGATAATGGAAAAATACAAACGACCTAAGGAAAAACTTGCCTGGTACCTGGATGTGGTAGCACTGGAAAAAGTCGCAAATATCACATACTTGGGAGTAGCATTGGACTGCTCGAGTATAAACGCAACCCTCCAAAGCTGCTTAATGACCAAAGTAAAAAACCTAGCGGCTCAAGGCCGGGCTTTGGACAACAAGTTCGGTGGTTTTTCCCTGTTACCCTTGATTAAATTTTATAAGATGAAGGTGGTGCCAACCCTTACCTATGCTGCAGAAGCCCTCCCTCACACACCGACAAACTTGTGGCTGAAGCTAGAGGGTCTATTTTGGCGCACTGTTCTAGGCCTCCCCAAGTCAACATCGGCCCCTTTGATCAGAAGAGAGCTTGGCCTATTATCGTTGGAAGGGACCGTGGAAATTAAATCGATGATACTGTATAGGAAGCTGTTGCTTTTGGACTGTCCTCATGTGCTAGCTATCGTACGCACGGAATTATTGACATCTTCCCCCTCTGTGCTAAAATCTTGGGAAATGGCTCGTAAAAAGAAGCTTGTGGAAATAAACTCTTCGGAGCAGGATCTCATCAGCAACTCGCTAAAAATAAAAAGGAAAATCAGTGAGCTCGACTGGATTGAAACCTTGAACATTGCATCTAAAGCAAAATCAGTCAGCCATTTGCCTTCCTATCAGAGCAAACTAAACATTGTTCCGAACTACTTGAGCAAGTTCCCAAATAAAGCTGCTAGAAACTTGTTCTTGAGAGCGCGTCTGAACCTACTGCCGACAAATGAGATCTTAAAACTCAGAGGACAAAGTAACTCGAACACGTGTCGTTTTTGTAAAAATGAGACACACGTAGAAACCATACGCCATCTCCTTTTAAATTGCCCAGGAACCAGAGCCGTAGGTGAGAAATTTCTGCTACCACACCTTTCTGCATCATATACCAGGGAAGAAGAAATGTGGTGGACACGTCTGATGAGCGGAGAAAGAAATACCTGGACTATCGCTACTACACAGACTCTGAAGTTTATTCTATCTCTCTGAAAACTTAAGTTCTACTCAACATTCATTTTTTTTTTTTTTTTTTTCTTCTCAGCTTTCAGCGCTCAGCTCTACTCTTTGCTTTTCACTTCGTTTTGATTTCGATTTGTTGTAAAAATCATTAACTTGATTAAATCAACTAAATAAATAAAAATAAATATATATATATGGGTTACAATTCTTATTTATTACTACATATAATGTGTATGTGTGCTGGTTTGTGAATTTGTAAAATGTTCATATGTTATGATATAACAATTAAACATACCCCCCAGAGTTTTTGGGTAGTGGTGCTGTTGTCGGCATCTGTCCGCGGACATTAAAAGAGTTTGCAGACATCAAATTCAGTAGAGGGGGTTCAGTATGTTCTATGTTACTTGTACATAAAGTCATTGCGCTACTAAAAACCTATGAAATTCAGTAAAAAACATTTTTAAAGGGACGTTATGGTTAAGTTGTGCTACTAAAAACCTATGAAATTCAATGAAAGAACTTTGTTAAAGGGACGATATGGTTCCAAGTAAAACCGAAAAACCCCTGACATTCACCAGTTATGGTAAGCTAAGCAACCATAACTCGCGCCACCACCACGCACTGCTAAGACTAACACCCACCACATCAAAATGACATCACAAATGTCATTGATGACATCACTGATGACATCACATGTCTGTCTCCCTCTTTTGTCCTTTACTGACACATCTAGGCCACATAGTTTTCTTTAGTAACAGTCAGTAACTAAAAATTGTAAATGTACTATAGTTGTAGACTTATCCTTCAAGTATGTTCTTACAGTAATTCTCTTAGGGTCCAGTCATATCATATGAAACATATACATAGGGGAAGACACAAGCTTGAAAGACAGCAATCCTTTCTGTGCATGAAAATAATCAGTAGAGTTATCAGCACTTTCTGATAGGTCTGTTGTTTTTATACTATACTTTCCCTGTATATGTTCATATTTTTAGACATTGTACTCACATTACTTTCCTTAGGGTCCAGTCACATCATGTGATACATATACATAGGGTAAATAGCAGCTTTTCAACAGAGCAATAATTTATTAGCATAAAGATAATCAGTTAGGTTATGAATTGTTTCTGCTACTACTTTTGCTTTTTTGCTTACTTCACTTTCCCTGTATATACACATATTTGTATGCGTTATCGTGTCTTTGTGTTTTGTCTGTAATTATGCAATTATGTAATACGTGGGTTTTATTAGCTGCTTATTACATATTTCACAGTACACAAAACTCTGATAAGAAAACATTTATCATTTCATTATTCTGCATACCAACATTATGAATATCATATCTTCATCATGTATGCTGCATGCAATGCCTAGGTTTCTGCATGAGTAGCTTAGTATACTCAATAGAAATTCATAATAGAATGCTATTTATATCAATGCATTGCTTAATGCACTAATTAGCTCATGATATTTATTCCAAGGATCCTTGACACTTTTTTCTCAACATTATAATAAGAATGACTTATACAGACATTTCATGAAAAGTAAATTCATATGTGATGTCATCAGTGATGTCATCAATGACATTTGTGATATCGTCTTTGATGTTGTGGGTGTTAGTCTTAGCAGTGCACGGTGGTGGCGCGAGTTATGGTTGCTTAGCTTACCATAACTGGCGAATTTCAGGGGTTTTTCGGTTTTACTTGGAACCATAACGTCCCTTTAACAAAGTTTTTTCATTGAATTTCATAGGTTTCTAGTAGCGCAACTTAACCATAATGTCCCTTTAGAAAAGTTTTTTTACTGAATATATATATATATATATATATATATATATATATATATATATATATATATATATTGAAGAAACTAGAGGAGAGGGGGCGGACCGCACTCTCCGTGGACCCAGTGAGGTCCTATAATCCCAAAGGGGAAAGGAACCAAAATATAGAGCTCACACGGTAAAAGTAGGAAGTTTATTATAATAATAAGAAACTGCACAATGTGCAGAACAAAAGGCTGGGGAAACAGCAAGACAAACAGGGGCAGGACGCCTAGTGCACGGCCCACCTACAACGCGTTTCACACTCAACTGAGTGCTTGATCACGTATATATATATATTTCCAATACTTTCACTCCGACTCACGGAGTGATATTGAGCCGCACTCACGGAGTGGAATTCCGAATGCAGGCTCCCAGCTCAAAACCACAGACTGCACCAGGATCCAAATGGAGTAAAGAATGTTGAGCTTTATTTATCGAAAATTCAGTTTAAAAACAATTTCATTCAAAAAACCTCCACCCCATGCCCCGCCTGACAAAGGTGCTCCACAGATGACGCGTTTCGCTACGCCTTGTAGCTTGGTCACACATATATATATATATATAGTCCAGAAATATATGTTTATAGGTCTAGCGGGATGAGATCCAGTCATATATAGTCCAGAAATATATGTTTATAGGTCTAGCGGGATGAGATCCAGTCATGGGAACTGTCAGGCAATCTCCACCTCATTAATGGTATAGTTCTACAACATAAATTATATTGAGATATATCAATGTTAAGTATATTTATTTAAACATTCTTTCTTTCCTCGACACAAAGCCATTAAGAACAAAGATAATTCAATACATAGAATATGATCAATTCATCAGAGTGTATAACAATTATAAAACAAATAAAAACATTACAATAGGTCGACATATAAAAATAAAGCAAGTAGATTTCATCAGTAAAACAAATGTCTACCCCAATGTACACATTGCACACTTTATGATAATACATGAATTCATGCTTTCTCTTTAATACACCACTACTCCTTAAGTCTTAAACTTGGCTACCATGCTAACTGTTCTCAAATTTTTAGTTTGCCTGCAATACAATTGGGCTTCAATAATAGATGGGATTCTGGCTGCCCTTAATTTTGGTTTCAAGTAGCGACCTCTCAAGGCACTATGGTTTGGGCACCAAAATAAAAAATTATTAATGGTTTTCGTCTTGCAAATAATATTGGGGACACATACCAGAACGTTGCCCATTGCATGTTTTAGTGAATGTAGACAACCTCAAGGAGCCCATTCTGAAGTCAAGATAAAGCATATGTGCACATGGGGGTTCAAGCACTTTAAGATATGATTCAAATCCAAACTCTGGCCTGTTTTCTAGGTATCCAGGACCCCGCTACAACATTTTGTACCATGCTATAAGTGTACACTGTACTGGGTCAAAGTGGCACTCTTCTTAGTATTCACACCACATAATGAGTTTTCGGAATTCTGCGCTGCCCGCCACTTGCCGCTCCAGCTTGAGAGGCTGTTTTCCGTCCCAAACCAGTGTGCTGGAAACTGAGCATGCACAGCCATCCAGTACAATTCGAAATTCAGTCTTCCAAACCCCCCACTCTAGCATGACTGTGCAATTTCCTCCCATTTTTTCCTAACTGCCCCATAGGGCCAGAGAAACGGAGCCATTATACTGTGTATTCTGACAGAAAATTCCTTTCCAGATCAGATAGGCTAATTTACAAATAGATATAACAGTTCGGAGAGAATTGTCATCTTGATCATAGCCAGTTTGCCAGTCAGTGACACTGGTTTATGTTTCCATTTGCCCAGTGTAATTATCAGTTTTACTGGCATGCAGTACTTACATATGTATAGCAATCAACTATTTCTTGATACTGTAAACCCTAAGTATCTAACCTGATCAGGTGACAATTTCAGCTGGTATTTACCCTGTTGTCTGGCAGTGGCCTTTGTCAGGGGGAACACTTCTGATTTAGTATAGTTGATCGTGAAGCCCAAAGAATTCTCCAAATTGTGTAATATGCTCCACTATAGGGTAAAGATTGACCTGTGGATTTCTAACATATAACAATGCATCAGCATAAAATAATCTTCAGATCCCCCGTAATACACACTCTTTGCCATATGTGCCTTTCCTTGATTAAGTCAGCCTGTATATGTATTGCTACTGCAAATAGGACAGTGTGAGGGGGCACCTCTGTCGTGTCCCTCTTTCTAGCTCAAACAATTCTGACATGGTTCCCTTTACTCGCACCCTGATGTGAGATGTCAGGAATGTGAGAAAGACAACTGCTTGTAGATTTCTGCCATTTTAGTAAAGAAATTATATAAAGAAAACACCTTGCTTGCCCTACTCTACAGAGCAATTCCCTACCTAGTCTAAAGGCTAAGGGGACTTTCTCTAGCATGGGTAAACTAGCCTGGACAATAAACAACAAACATACCAAGGAAATCGTATAGCAACAAAATATATTAAACAATATCAACACAATATCTGAATGGCCTTCTCCAGTCCTGGGTAAGATCCCTTTCCCAGGATTCAAGTCGATTCCAAAATGTTCAACAAAAGAAAAGAAAGGGTTTGAACCATTTGTTGAAAGTTCAGAGTCAAGGCAAAAGTTCAACACACAAACATCCACTGGTAACAACTCTTTCTGGATGAAAAGATCCCCTTCCAAATTTCATAATAGAAATAGCACCAATGGTAATCCTGGATATGATGATAAAGTGTCTCTTCTTCAAGATAATTTGTCACAGTTCAAATGAAAGTGTAATATTCTCCCAACGTCAATGATACACAATCCTTTAAGACTTCTTTACTTACAAATGTACATTTAGTATATTTGTCAGGATGCATTCTCTGTGCTGCTGCTTCTATTTCCAACAACCACACTTCTACTGGTGGTACTGTGAGAACAGTCACCTTTGCCCAACAGCATTTTACTGCTTCAAACTACTTCAATGTGACATCTTCTGACAACTTAATATACCTCAACAGTTCAAGTGTTACTACTATTGCTCAGTACTGTTGAATTATTAGGTAGGTTTTGACCAGACACTTTAACGTCTTATGGCAGGCAAGGCACGGTTCCATTTAATGGCTTTCTTAAAAGGGGCATACTATTTGCCTCTTCACACTGACTAACTACAACAAGAACAACCTGCTTCTGCTGAAAAGGCTCTCTTCTTTCTAACTTTATTTCACTCCACAGGTTGTTTTCTAATTCAAAATAATCTTCACAAGCATTTGGTTCACCTTCACCAGCTTCACTCCCACCTTTCCGCCAGTTACCAGCCAAATGAATTACACAGAAGCTAATGTGCCAGTTTCTCAGATTCAGGTAACAATGGTGTACTTGAATCTTATGCCACTTGATTGTTAACAACTTCACAATGCTATTAGATGGCTCATTCACTCTTGGCAAGACAGGCTTCACTATGAAAAGAGGATGCCTATCGTCTTGGGTAATGCTTGTTTTTCTCTTCAAGGCTTTAGACACTTTTCTTCTTTGAAATAGAAAAATGTAACTTCTAGATACAGTATAGAGTTCAGTCTCAAGTGAAAACACAATTAGGTATGCGCAACCTTTTCAAGTAGATTTTAAGGTTTAAAGTTGAGTCATGAATTGTATTCCCATGTAACGGTAAATGATGAGATTCTGATTTCCTTTGGTAATTATAATTAGGCACGTACAACCTCTCTTTCAAGTAGTTTTGACTCTCTGTAACTTGTAACTCGTATATAGGCTGTGTTCAATATTTGGAAATGGTTTAGGAAGCATTCCCTTGTACTAATTAGGGACACACGACTACTGCGTTATGCAGCAGCAGCCTTTAGATACATCAACAATCGGTTTCCAGTGCTTTCTCTTATCACACAAGTATGAATCTTTAATGGTATGCACGGCTGTTATAATTCCATTGTTAGCAAGACTTCTGATATTACAAACAGCTTTTCCGCACATCAGATACTAGGCAAGTCAGTTAGGAGCTTGTGACGCTTTGAAACACAATTCTGTTGTATAAAGTACCTTACAAATGGAGAATGAAAAATAAAAAAAGGAGCTGGCTACAGTTACCAGCAAGGCTTGCGCAGTGTATTTGAACACTGTGCTTCACTCACTGGCTTCATTGAAACAGTTTTCGTGGGTTGCATTGCTTTCGGGACATCCTCTGCTACATCCTCTACTTCTGGCTTGCTGGGGACCCACACCCTTATCCCTTATGGTTGTCTCTGGTCCAGTCATTTTAAGTGGGAGTTTCCTATTGTCCCGAGCCCCTCAGCTTGCCTTTTGCTTCTGGTCTTTGTCTCCTGCACTTCCACAGCTCTGAAATCCCTGAAACACGGCGAACATGGGGAGAACTCAACCTCTAGCTTGTCTTCGACTATGCAGCCTCTGTATTTAAGAGTTTATAAGAAAGGGACGCTTGCAGGTGAAATCTGCTGTATCCATGCTCGGTGTCCCTTCTATTCTTCCACTTTCTTGTGATTTACCAGCCTTGTGCTTCTCCTCTGCTACTGCTACTACAGCTAGCTTTCCAGTTCTCGTTCCAGCTCCTTCTACTACTCCTTTCCTGCTGGGGCCTTTTATGCCTTACAGGTTCAATGATAGGCTTCAGGTATAGGCTATCAGCCTTAATTGCCCGAATACTGCAATGGCTAGTAGGCTTTTTTGCCTGACTACTAAATGTGGATGCCTCTTCAACCCTCTTCCTCGTATCAGTACCTCTAGGATTCTGTGACTTGTAGTTTCTTCCACAATAGTTAGGTGTTTCAACTTCTACAGTTTGTATAAGGGTAGATTTAATTCCCTTAAAGATTGTAACAGAGGCGCTATGAGAATGAGCTATTACAGAGGAAGATGGTTTAGGGAAAAAAATGCTCAATGAAACTCTCACTGAGCTTTGGAGACACACTGTATGTAGTTAAAACTACTGCTTGTATAAAGCTGAAAGTTATTTTTATTCATTCAAAACAATCTTGAATACAACCTACTTGGTTGTATCAAATAATACTCTTCATGTATCCTTGTGATTTTTCAAAAATATTTTTTTTTAAATGTGTTCATTTTAGCAGAGGCCCCAACCAATGTATTTCGGACATACTGTCCATCTTAAGGGTGGGCTCTAAAATATATGAACAGATAAAGGGTTATAGTCACCCTCTGTACATGCTTAACAAATTCCATCTTATAACACAATTATTCATAACTCATACCTGTGGTATCAAATGCGTTATTATATGAAAAATCCTCCTGTTTCATTTCACAGTGAATTATTCCGTCATTATGCTCGAGCGGTATTCCAATTCAAATTGCCAGTATTCATCAAATTATTTGCCACTTGTATTTTCAGTGTTCCTGAGTTGGCTGTAAAGGCAAGAAAGCTTTCATGTATGTTTTATATTCACTACAGTATCAGATGGTTTAGGGAAGACATTTCCATAATCCTTTACATTGTACGCTTGGGATTCAGGAAGGTGTTTAATCTGGGATACCAAAAAGGATCTTTCTTTCAGTATAGTTTGTTCTGAGTTTATAACCTTAGGGTTCACATCCTTCGATCTCATATGCGGTTGAGAGACATTAAAATGAAAAATAAGCCATAACCTCTTTAGGTAAATTTCTAAGAATCTTCGTGTCAGAGGAAAAATGCTGTGTCTCATCCCACGGAATCTCCTCACCACCCTGGGCCCTGTCTCCACCGTAGTGATCCTTCCACAGTATACCATCCCTAGGTTTGGTATACGGAAGCGTCTTTAGGCAGATGTTCAGTGAGGGATCCATGGGATTCTTCACACTGGCTACCGGGTGTGTGTACAATACTTTATTATAATTCACCATGTGTTTGCCAAACCCACTTCTTGTCAGTGTCACAAATACAAATTCCCAAGACACCATTTCCAATGCCTTTTGTGCATCTAATGTGACTGCCCCCACAGACACTTCAGGTGATGTACAAGACATAACATTGAACATGCGTTGCATGTTTATAGTTCTGGATCTGGCTAGTATGAAGCCGGATTGGTACTGGTGGAACACATGGGGCATCAGAGGTAACAACAGGTTCGCTATGACTTTGGCATATATTTTGGTGTCCATTTTATTCAGTGGTAGTGGTTTGTATGACCCTTACGTCTCTCTGGGTTTACCCGTTTCAAGTACCATCATAGTAGCTTCCCTTATTGTGTCTAGCATTTGCGAACACCAGAGGGATTCCTCCCACACTTTAAGCAGGTACGGTGCGAGGATCGAGATGTTAAGTCAAGTCATGTTCATTAAATCAGATTTCTCCTTAACAATGAAAACAAACAATACAAACCATTCGCGAAAAAATCAAATACAATCATAACTAGTCAATAATACAACCAATAAAATCTCCAATAAAATGAGTTAACAATTAGCCCCCATTATAAAAAAGCAACCTGCTCATCCCACCTAATATCATACAGTACATCACACAACCTTTATCTAAAACTAATTCTGGGTGATCCTTTAAAACCCTCCTAAACATGCATGATTCTAGCATGGAGCATCATTGCACACTTGACATGATCACACAAATCATAAATAAAATCAACCTTATTACAATTCATGATAAGCCACAAATTCTCCCTTACAGTGCTGAATTTTCTTGATAATAATATATTGTTTTAACAACTTCTTATGTAAGTCCATGACACACTTACAAATCAATAGGAAATGCCATAAGTCTTCCTTGGTGGCCATGTTACAGAAACAAATATTTGTCGATACCGACAAACCCCATTTAATACGAGCATTTAGGGGCAATATATTCATTTTTATCTTAAGATTGTCTGTCGTATTTCCAGTGATGAAAATGTACATACTCCCCTCCTCTCAGGTTGCCACTTCTCAGTGTGGAGAACAGTCTAAAAAATTTCAGAGTAGATACCATTTTCCAGTCTTCCTCTCGATCAACACTGTGGGCTATGTGTCTCAGTTTAGTTTTCTGTGCACTAAAATTCAATTGCAAAAGCATATTAGCCAGTCCCCACCTCTGAAACAACTTACAACCTTCCGAATACCACCTATACCCCTTACAGAATTCCGCCCTTGCAAATTCACTAAGTGTGCAGGCAAAACTGGGGATCACAGATTCCCACATACAAATGTTCATAAAAAGGTACCAAACTTTAACCTTGCCTGGGTTTCCAATGTTGACATTCCAAGTTCAAGTCTCAGTGAACTGTTTGGTTTGTCTGGCTGGAGGCCAAGTCGTTTTTTTTAGGATTGTATTCTGTAAATCTTCCAACCTTGCACATTTCAAGTACCCCCAGATTTCTCTCCCATACAACAAAATAGTCCCAACCTTCATTTTGTATACCTTAAAGCATTTTTGAAAAATACAAAACCCAAATCTATAATAGAATCTTAAAAGTCCCCGCAGCCTTATCATAGCCTTCTTTCATAACATATCCAGATGTTTTGACCATTTCTTTCAAACAAAACAGCCAAATAACAAAAGGAATTCACCACCTCACTATTCAAACCTTCTAAGGTGAAAGGGTAAGTAGTTTTCTTTCCTCCACTTGCCAAAAACATAATTTTTGTTTTTTTCATATTCAATTTCAATGTATTACTGTTGAAATGATGTTCTGCATATTTTAAACTTTGTTTTAGACCCCGGATGTCAGGTCAATTAAAATTGCATCATCTGCATATAATAATGATGCAAAAGGCATCTTTCTTCAGACCGGAGGAAAAACTTTAGGCCTGAGAGCCATCAGGTTAAAATCGGCTAAAACTAATATGAATACAAGGGGGGCTAGTGAAAAACTTTGCTTTACCCTACGATTTGTCATGAAGTCCGTCCAGCAGCTCCCAATTTTTCTACCCCGGACCACTGCATAAGTGTTCATATAGCAATGTCCTTCTTCTTTGTCCACTTACATTCCCTATCCACAGAGTCAAAGGCCTTTTTGAAGTCCAGAAATGCTACATATAATCTCGCCCCACTGGCCTTACAGTATTTCTCAATTAATACGTTTAAGATAAAACAATGGTCCATAATCGAGAAACCTTCCCTAAAACCTGCCTGTGAGGGTTGCAGAATATTTTCTGAATCTGCCCATTCCCCCAGTCTATTTATCAGACATTTGCAAAAAGTCTTACTGGATATGTATAACACGGATCTGCAACAGTAACAATGTTCATCATTCATAGACCCCTTTTTAAAAATTGGAACTATTATAGCCTTATTCCAGGATTTGGTTATTTTTTCCTGTCGAGATGTATTCCTTATAGAACTCTGTGCTAAGTCTGTCGGGGGTTGGTGATTTATTTCTAGGGACAACAAAATGGAGTCGAAACGTGGTCGTCTCCCGTCTGTACACTAGTTGTTATAACACATAAATGACAGAAGGATAATAGTTAAAAGTTATTCCTACAGCTGGGTTCCTAGTGATATTTGGTTAGCCCTATGTGTAAGGAACGTCCTACAGAGTCGATACCAGCCCTGGTATATGCTGGTGTGCCGCCTACACATGAGGTGTAGAGGTCCCGACCCTTTCCTCTCTCACTACTTTCCTAAATTCTAAAAGTAAGTGCACACATAGTGGGGGTCGGTATTGGTCTTTAATTGTGCCACCTCCAGTCTGTGTTTCTTATCAAAGATAGTACTATGACCACTGTGGCAAAAAAATGTTTAAAAAGCTAATTATCTGTTCAACTGAAAGTTGATTAGACATAAGTAGCTATGATAACTTTTAACTATTATCCTTCTGTTATTTCTATGGACCTCAGTTAATGCCTTTACAATTTCCTCTACTATGAATTGGGTGTTACTCTGTTCTCTTGCCTCATCCGAGATTTTAGAAATGGGCATTGCATCCAGTAAGGTTTAGATATCTGCCAAACCCTTGGGAGTCTGCACCTGATAGAAATCTTTATACAATGCTTCAAAGGTGGTATTTATTTCCTGATCCACATAATGCAACCTTCCCTGAGTGTCTTGTATACACAAAACATACTCTAGTCATCTTCCAATATGCATCAACTTCAATAAACCCCCTTGGTCTTTCTGCCTCCCTGTATTTCCTGGCTGCCATAGGTCTCACAAAGTATTTAATTTCCCTTTCTGCATGTTCTCTGAATTTGTCTAACTTTGTCTTAATGTCCGCTAACAGGGCTGCAATCTGTGCTTTTGTGTATTCCGTGGCCAGCCTTTTAAGCTTGCTCTCACGGTTCGTGATAAGTCTTGGTATTGTTTTAAGGACTCCTATTTCTTCAGACATAGCCATTCCCTTAATGTAAACCTTACATGCCTGCCATACTGCACCTACAGGCACCAAACTGTTATCATTGTGAATGAAATATTTTCAAATATAGTCACCAATAATAACTTGAACACTATGACCTGCAGTGTTGCTGCTTTGAGTCTCCAATGCACTTGCTTGTTTATGTGCTCCCCACCAGTATTTGCAGCTGAATAGCCAAGTGATCTGAGTAAGTGCATGGGTGTATCACAGGACTCTGCACCTTTCTCACTCTTTTTCATGACATTAGAAATAGATCTATTCTTGAGAACATATCATGTACATTCGAGTAATAGGTGTATTCTCATGCCAAGGGATATAGGGTTCTCCATGTCTCAGATACCTCCAGGTGGACCATCATTTTGGAAATGCTGTGCATTCATTTTGACAACAGTCGTGGTGCAGACACGGTCCTATCAATCTGCAAGTCTAGTATGGTGTTGATATCCCCCCCATATATTCAGAATCATTAGGTATGCTTCCAAAATCTCTGAAATCCCATCGTAGAACATAGGATTATCAACATTTGTCACAAACGTATTTACTATCACTAACTCAGTGCCCAAAATCCTACAGCGAAGTACCACATACCTCCCCACTGGGTCAATATGGTCACTGAGATGTACACATTTCAGCAATGTTTGTATGAACGTTATCACCCCCCTGGATTGGGTGGAGTAGTTAGTGCAGTATCTATTGCTTGCCCAGTTTTTGGAAAAGTTGCAATTGATTCCCCTTTAGTGTGAGTTTCCTGAAGGAGGAGAAAAGTGATCTTGTGTCTTTGCACATATGCCATAATCCTTTGTGATTTAGACAGGTTGCCTAGTCCTCTAACCTTCCAATTTAAGACATCAATCTCTGACATTTAAGTGTATCGAATTTTGAATGTCACAGTTTATTTTTCACTTCTTAGTGCTGTGTTTGGCCGTGAACAATGAATTAAGCATAAACGCAATATTTTTCCCTGGTCACATACACAATCTTGTCCCAATCCCTGTAGTTCATCATCCATGCTAGAACCAGTTGGGGAGGAGCTCCTGGTCATGTCACTGGCTTTCAATTTGCTTTTTCTACCACAAAAGTGTATTAGAGGACCAGGTCCCCAAGAATATAAAGAGGAAAGCCTTCTATCAACGCTTCTTTAGAGTCTTGACCAATCTTCTCAGGCAAGCTGATTATATGAATATTTTTACGCCTGTTTCGGGTTTCTAGATCCTCACATTTTTGCAGGGCCCGAGTGAGATCTTTGGTCATTTTGATCATTTGGGCTTTTAATTTCATCTTCTGTGGTTCCAATTCTTGACTTAGCCTCTGTCGCTCTCGCACGTTCTTGCTCAATTTTGGCCTTATGGGTGCCAGTATTGGTTGTGATGTCGTCAAGTTTATTGTTAATCAAGGTGAATCTGGTTGCATACTTTCCAATGTCTGGCAAATGTCAGAGGAATCCTGCTCTTGTTGCTTCACTTCTGAGCTTGTTTCAACAGTCTGTCCTACTTGTGGTCTATTAGCCTGGCATGTGTAGGCTTTCATGCTGCTTTGCTTTTTTGCCCCTCCTCCTCATCCTTTGGTCATTGTGCAAACATACTTTTCCCAAATCATTTGCCAATAGGTGCTTATGATGCAGCCTTATACTGTCCCACTGGACCCCCGGTCACTAACAGTGTGTTCCAAGTATGTTTCAGTGCGTTTAATGAGGGTTTGAGCAGGTTGAGCTGTGTGATCTCTGGTACCCAGTAAAGGTAAGAACCCTTAGGCGCATGTTGCAGACTTGCAAACCACACGCTTACCTCACCATGTGTGGCTACACCCGGCTGCTTATCTGCTACATTTTCCACTCCCAAAAATACATCTAAGTGTGATGAATTTTCCACTCTGAAAAATCCATCTAAGTGCAGTACATTTCAGGCTAGATGCAAAATGTGACTACTTTACACAATAATGCTAAATGCATGTGGTCTACAATATGGGCTAATAAGAGTGGTGGGGTTGCTGGGGTACAGTAATTGATGTACTCCCAACCCCTCCACACTTACCTTATCAGTCACTGTAGGTCATCTGCCTCAGGCCTACCGAGGAGAACACGGGCAAACACAGAGTGCCAATGCGGGACTCTGTTAAGAGTTCAGCTTCCTCATGCAAAGCTTCTAATCAGGGGCAGGGGATTCGGGAGGAGGGTTGAGAAAACACAAGTAGAGGGAATGGAGAGTGCAGAAAAAATCAGGGCTCAAAAAAAGAAAAAAAGGAAAGGAAAATGCACAAGATGGATGGGCACAGAGGGCCACTGTCCTCCGTTAGCCAGGACCGATGTGCAGAACCTGCTCAAATGGGGCTGCCGATGGAAAGAGCCATCCTGGCCACTGAATAAAATGTGGATTCAGCTTCCTGATGCAAAGCTACCAATCAGGGGCAGGGCTTGCGGGAGCAGGGCGGCACAGGGGAGGGTTCAGGGGAAGCCAAGTAAAAGGAGATGGAAAGAAAATTGCTGAAAAAAAACAAGGCTAAAAAAAGAAAAAAGGAAAGGAAACTGCACCAGATGGATGGGCACAAAGGGGCACTCCCCTCAGTTGGCCAGGATGGATGTCCAGGACCTCTTACACTGGTCTGCCAGTGGAAAGAGCAATCCTGGTCACTGAATTAAATATGAATTCAGCTTCCTGATGCAAAGCTAACAATCAAGGGCAGGGGATGTGGGAGGCAGTTGGGAAAAACACAGGAGAGGGCTCCGATGGGAGCCAGGTACAAGGAGAAGGAAAAGAAAATGCTGAAACAAAGTATGGCTAAAAAAAAAAAAAGAAAGAAGGAAAGGAAAGCGCAAAAAATGGATGGGCACAGTGGGGCACTCACCTCAGTTGGCCAGGACAGATGTGCAGGACCCCCTACACAGGCCTGCTGATAGAAAGATCTGTCCTGGTTAACTGAATTAAAGTTGGATTCAGCCTCCTGATGTAAAGCTACCAATCAGGGGCAGGGGAGGCGGGTAGTGGTTGGGAAAAACACACCTGAGGGGTCGGGGGAGGAGGAAGTCATGTACCAAGAGAGGTGAAGGAACACGCTTAAGAAAAAAGGATGGCTCAAAAAAAAAAAAAGGAAAGGAAAGTGCACTAGATAAATCGACACAGAGAGTCAATCACCTCAGATGGCCAGGATGGTGAGCAGGACTGTCTCCCACTAGATTGTCGATGGAAAAAGCTGTCCTTGTCACTGAATTAAAGTTGGATTCAGCTTCCTAATGCTAAGCTACCAATCAGGGGTAGGGGATGTGGGAGGTGGGATGACAAGGGAGGGTTCGGGGGAAGCCAAGTACAAGGCAATGGAAAGGAAAATGCCGGAAAAAAGCACGGCTAAAAAAAAAAGAAAAAAACGGTAAGTGCACAAGATGGACCCGCTCACACGGCCCTGCCGATAGAAAGAGCCATCATGGTCACTGAATTAAAGGTGAATTCAGCTTCCTGATACAAAACTACCAATCAGGGGCATGGATTGTGGGAGGCAATTGGGAAAAACATAGGAGAGGGCTCGGGGAAGCCAGGTACAGGGAGAGGGGAAAAGAAAATGCTGAAACAAAGCATGGCTCAAAAAAAGAGAAAAGGAAAGGCACAAGATGGATGGGCACACAGGGGCACTCACCTCAGTGGGCCAGGAGAAATGTGCAGGACCCTCTTAAACAGGTGTGCCAAAAGAAAGATATGTCCTGGTCACTGGTTTAAAATTAGATTTAGCATCCTGATGCAAGCTACCAATCAGTGGCAGGTGATACAGGAAGGGGGGACAGAGAGAAGGGGGCCGGGGGAGGATAGGTACAAGGAGAGGGAAAGGAAAATTGTAAAACAGCATGGCAAAAAAAAGAAGAAATAAAAGAGGATACTGCACAGATGGATAGGCACAGAGGGGCACTTACCTTAGTTAGCCAAGAGGGAGGTGCAGGACCCGCCCACAGAGACCTGATGATGGTAAGAGCCATCCTCGTCACTGAATTCAAGGTGGATTCAGCTTCCTGATGCAAAGCTACTAATAAGGGTCAGGGGAAGCGAGAAGGGGTTGGAAATACACAGAGGAGGGGTCGGGGGAGCCAGGTACGAGGAGAGGGAAAGGAAAATGTCCACAAAAGCAAAGCTCAAAAAAAGAATAAAAGGAAAGGAAAGTGCACAAGATGGATGACATAGAGGGGCACTCACCTCTGTTGGCCAGGACGGATGTGCAGGGCCCTCTCACAAGGGCCTGCCAATGGAAAGAGCTGTCCTGGTCACTGAATTAAAGTTGTGTTCAGATTCCTGATGCAAATCTACCAATCAGGTGCAGGGGATGTGGGAAGGGTGAGAAAAAACAGGGGAGAGGTTGGGGCGGTAAGCCAGGTATGAGAGAGAGGAAAATGCCATAAAAACACAGCTAAAAATAAAAAAGGAAAAGAATGTGCATAGGATGGATGGGAACAGAGGGGCACTCACCTCAGTCATCCAGGATGGTGTGCGGATCCGCTCAAATTGGCCTGCCAATGGCAAAATCCTTCACATTCAGCCCGCCCTGGATAAGGTTCTTTTAAAAAGACTTCCCCATCAGCTACATCCAGTTGAAATCCAACCTGCTTCTCTCTTTTTAAATGGGCACTCTTTCTTATTTGCTTTTCCGGAAAACTCCTAGCTATCACTATGTGTTCAAGTTTAAGTACTCAGCAAACTCAAACCAGACATCATCAGTTAATGTAGTCTTTTCGACTGGACAACCCCTGTTAAAGGCACCTTTCACTTTTTTACACCCACACGTGCCCTCCTTGTTGCTTTCTTTGGACCATTGAATTTTGATGTTCCGTATTGGAATGTGTTAGCAATGAACAAACCTGCCTCTGGATTGACAGAACCATATTGAACTGCAATATTCATTTCTTTATTAATTTTCCACACGAACATGTAAAATTAAAAAAGCATATTCAGATTTCTGAGAATGTTCAGAATCTGGAGATATAGTTTATGTTTCTGCCACTTCATGCATGATGGAGTTATTAAACTATGCACATTATGAATAAGGCATACATTTTAATATATATTTTATATTGGCATGAAATCTAAGCATCCAGCTTTCCAATCATACAAATGGATCTTGCTCTACCTTTTTAGCTGACCTGTATTTATGTGATTTAGATGTGGAGTCCTGCAAAGATCCATCCTCTGTCCCATGATCTTCAATCTTTACATGAAACCAAACAGAACCCTCCTCTCACTGCACAACATCCACATTCAACAATATTCAGATGGCACACAGCTCTGCCTAAAGATATCCATTATTGAAGACATACACAAGTTCAAGGCCTGCCTAGCAATGATTTATTCATGCATGTTTGGTGCTTAATTGAAGCACAACCCTTCCAAGACTGAATTCTGTAGTGTAGCCTCTCAATTCTCACACCAGAAAGAAAAACAACCCACTAGGGAAAAAGGCCCAGCACACCTCTTGCAAGGAGAACAAGGTTTAATCTCACAAAAATACAAGTATGTGCCAGCAAAGAACTCTGTTGCCACAGAGCGTTCGGACAAAAAAAGCATGAGCAATGGGTTTTAAGGTTACACAACGTCACAAGTGATTTATATTACATAGGTTACAAATCCATGCAGCTGGTTGTTGCGACCCTATACATACATAGCCTACTCCATTTGGGATGCCAGGTGATTGGTCCCTGCATCGTCTGTCCATCTCCTTCCATGTGGGGATCTTCTTCTTCCATCATCGGTTACAACGGCTCTAATTGGCAATTTATTAACACAAATCATTATTTCATAGCTCTACGGTGCACCTGGTACCCAGGACATGAGCAAGGCACATACTTTGAGGTTGTGATAACTTTACAGAACTAAGTAAACCCCTGCTCCATCCCATACATGCCAGAGCGTCCACAACTTTCCAACCTGCAGCCTAAATGTGTTACCTTCTCCCATAGCACCTCACAGCACAAATCACATGAACCGATGGGGGCAGGCCATCACCACTCTCTGATATTCCTGATCGATTGGCCAATGTACAGTTTCATGACCGGGAATCTTGGGCTGGTCAGTGCTCAAATGCTTGTGTCCTGCGGTCGGGGTTCCCTGGCTGCTATAACTTAAAGATATGGGGCCTCATTCCAAGTAGGGTGCAAAGGGATACCGGGCACCATTAAGGACATTGGTGCCAGTAATCCCTTTGCACCCTACTACGAGGTCCCTTTGCAGGTCCCGCTAAGGCTGCCTGGTTTTACCAGGCGGCCTAAGCGGGAGCCGCAAAGGGTCCAGGGAGCAAATAATGGTACCGCAAATTGCGCTACCGTTATTTGCACCTTACCCATTCCCATTGAGCCCTATGGGGGCTGAAATGGGAGTGGGGAATGGTATTTTCAATGGGGACTTACCAGTCCCGCAAAGGTCAGACTAGACCGGTAAGTCCCCATTGAACGAGGGTGGACGCGGTAGCGGTAATGGTACTAGTCATGGCGCTAATAGCGCCATAACTAGCACCAACCTCGGAATGAGGGCCATGGACTAGCAGAGGCCTAGAGCCCTCACCCCCCTTCTCATGGAATAACTCTGCAAAGATCAATTCCGGCCCTCTCTTGGCCTTGCAGGGCACATTCCTTCTGGGTTACAGGCCCTAATGATACGCCACAATGAAGAACTGTGTATCTCCAATGATTTAACCTTCTGCAGGGCTGCCAGGGCTGTGAACAGAAAATGCACGCACACCCTTCTAATCCTCGGGACGGGATTATGTGTACTGGCATAGACATGGCACTAGGCCTCAATTTCAAGATGGTGCCTAACTTTTAAAATAAAGTCACATTCCACATGCAATATTAGTACCAGGATTCACTACATTTCTACAAGAATCCAGCTTCTATGGGTCAACTCCCTCCCCCCTCCATTCTCTGAGCCCCCTTATAACATCTCCTTCTTCAATCGCCTCAGCCTAAATTGCTGAGGGGCCTGGGACTTCTACTTCTGCTCCCTAACTATTCCTACTGCTGACCAACAACACTGAACACCCTGACATCCAGACCTGACTCTCTGGGTTTCACACCCCAGCTGGAAGACAAATGAATCTTGGTACCAACTTTCTGTCCTGTGGAAAATCAAGCCCTTCATCCCAGAAAACAACTTCAGATCTGCTATCCAAGCCTTGATCATCTGCCACCTGGATTGTGGGAATGCCCTTTTAGAAGGCCATACAGGGCCTACCCAGGCACCCGGCAGCAGCACGACTCATCAAAGTACTCTGCAAAATTGATCACATCCCCCCGACTGTCAACTAACTGCATTGGCTGAGCGGCAATCCCGTATCTTCTTCAAATCCTGCTGCATCATCTAAAAGACTGTGCTACCCTGAAGACCCGAGCTGCCTCACTGAGAAACTTAGCATCTCTGGAGGCTTCTGATCCACCAAAAGTAAGGACATGTACAGAATTGTACTCTGGCAGTGGCAGTGCAGGAAGGAAATAACCAGAAGACAGGCCTTCACTGCCTATGTTCCAAGATACTGTAACCTCCTACCTGTCAACACCTTACCGACCCCCTTCACTTCTACAGTACAGGAAGGAGCTCATGACTTTATTCTTCAGTGAAAGGCTCCTCACTAACATATAGATCCAGACACTATCCACTCTCTCCTTACTGGAGACCCTGTGATTTGATCCCCACTGTTTCCTTAACTGTTTACTTGTAGATCCTTTGCTGAAAAATTGCCCACTTTCCTTCTCCCTTGTTGTCAGCTCCAAACTCCCTTTTTTCTCTGTTCCCGTCACCATGTTCTTTCCCCTATGATTTTAAAGGGTTCTGATGTTTCTCGAAGCTAGGTATGAAAGACCCTAATAATAATAATAATAATAATAATAATAATAATAATAATAATAATAATAATAATAATAATAATAATAATAATAATAATAAACGATTCTTCTGTGCCTAGTTTACCATGATTTGCGAATCAGGTTGATTGTTCTGAGACTAAAGTCAGAGGGCATACATAATGTTAAACCGGCTATGATTTGTTTTAATTTGCAGACTTATTCCCAGAGATCAGGGGAAGATTATCAAAGTTTTACCATCTAGATTTGAAAAGGAGATAAATCCGTGTTAAACTTATCCAGACATTCTGCCATGAATTACTGCACCTCCTGCGAGGAAAGAAAATGTCCCCCTTTTCCTTCCTACTTTTATTAGTGCAATTGGTTTAGCTATAAAAACCATAGTACAAATGCAGTTAATACAGATCAAGTGACAATTTCTTAACACAACAAAAAATACATATCATTTTTGTCACAGAACATATATAAAAACCAAAACAACCACATATCTAACCAGCTTAATCTTGGCCAAGAATTTTTGCAAACTCGTTCCATATATGAAAAGCCGCAGCTGCAGCAACTAAAAGACTTCTGGAAAATATTTGTGACCAAAACTGATCCACTTGATCTTTTTAATATCAAGGACAAATGTGCAATAACCCTAAACTGAAGACAGGACATAACTCAGCCCATGCCTAGCAGTTTTGACTTCAGATGAACATAGTCAGCATTTCCTTAAAATATACGGTATATTACACCATGCCCCCACATTATCAACACAGGGTAATACATTCATACGCAATCTCAATATAAAATTACATTACAATCTTCGGTTGGAAGAACAGGAACCAATTTAAGTGATCAGAGACAAACAATAAAACCTCGAAGTATAAAGGGCTTGTCTAATTGTACTGGAGACGTCATAACGGCCTGGTTAAAGATATGAGGAGGGATGGAGGCAAGGAAATGACAAGGCTAACTTTGCCAATTGTGATCTTGTTGTGTCTTCTGTTTTTTTTTCTTTTTTAAAGGTTGAACAAACCAATAAAAAAATGTAAAAAAAAATTTAAAAAAAATTACATAATTTCTTGTTATTTGTTTTGATAATATAACTAAATGGGTCAGGGGAAAAGAAATGTCTGTTTAACATAAAGTTGATATTTGCATTTGTTGCCTAATTTACTCATCAGATCGCTACGATCCCAGACCCCATCCTTTTGTTTGAGTTCTTTCAGGTGTATCCCCACATTTCCACTGGCATCCATTTTAAAGTATATAGCTGTATGAAAGTGTTCAACTTCCTTAACATAGCTGTTCAACGTTTTAGAGTAATCCCCTCTCAAATTAGCAAAAAGCGTAATGATGAAGGATAATCTTAATCAACCATCATGTTAATATAGAAAGAACTATGGGAAATCTTCCAAAGTGTTAAAATCGAAATAAGCCCAAGTTCGCAAGATATTGCTTGTAATGGGGTGGAGTTTGGTAAACCCAAACACAGGTGCCACAGTTTACCTTCTATTTGCTTAATCCAGCATCTTTCCTTTTCCAAAAAAGGTTCAAGACCATAGAGGATGGAAGGTACAATACTTACAGGCCGATTCATGGAATTAATGTGTGCCGAAAATTCCGGCGCAGAGGTGCCAAAACGTGCGAATCGCAGTGCAAGTGCAAAAATCGCAGGGAAACCAGCGCACATCGATTCATGGAAGTCTGTGCGCGAGAAAAATATTGGATGTGCGCTGAAAAGTGGCGGCGCACAGGTCATCCAACGGCGTGCGCCACAGCCACAGCGAAATCGTACATAGCGCGGCACACATAACAAAAGTAGGCGGAACACGGGGTGTAACACTCGGAATGGGGCAGTTGGCAGAGGTGTACACATGCATGCAAGTGTGGTGGTGTGTGTGCATGTGTAGTGCACTCCCTGTGTTGCATGTGATGTCTGGCTCACCTTTGCCTGCTCATGCTGTTGTATGTGTATGGATGGTGCTGGCTGTTGCAATATGGCTGTGTATGGCTCATGTGTGCGAGTTGAAATGACATGTGTGTTGGCGAATGTGATGCCATGTCTAAGGTTTCCAATTGCCACTGATGTACAACTGTCTTGTGTGTATGTGTCCATTGTACAGTGCCCTGATGCCTGTGTTTTATTTCTCCCTGTCTGCAGCGTCAACTGATGAAGAGGGCGGAGAAGGTGCTGTGGAGCACAGCGGCAGGGATTGCACCACAAGCCGGAGACGCAAGGCCCGGCTCCCCTCCCAGGTTGTCATCTCGTCGGGGAGTGAGGAGTCCGGTGCCACGTCCCAGGCCACAGCTGCCGGGGGAGGTCCAAGAGGCGGAGGTCGGAGTTGGACTCCTCGACAGCAGAAGGGGCAGCTGGGACCCCACAGGGCCCAACGGGGGAAGATGGCACGGAGTCATCCAGGTTGGTGGGGGGTTTGGTGGAGGAGGAGGCCGTGCAAGCGACAGAGACGGGGTCTGGAGGTGGGGATTCCACTGGTGCTAGTGGTGCAATGCAGGACAAGGGACAGGAGGCAGCACAGGCTGCCGCGGAGGTGCCTGTGTGCAATCCTGTCCCTGATCCTGTCACTGCATCATCTTGCACCTGCAGGGATGCCTACGTCCAGACCCGTTTTCAGGCAGGGGATGAGCTTACAGCAACTGGCCTTCCTCTGCCTGTGGACGTGGCTATCCAGGTACGGGTTGAGCCTCTCCTGACTGGTGTGGCGTTGCGTCTACGAGCCATGCGAGGTGACCTGCAGTCTTTTCATGAGGAGACTGCACATCATCTCGAATGGCTCGTTGACCGCGTCGGCCTACTGGGACAGGTCACTCAGGCCGGATTCCTCCGTTTGCTGGAGCTTGTTCCGACCCCCTCCTCAACTGAACACCCTAATGGCCAGTTGTCCTCTGTGCCATCTTTCCAACCATTTGTCACCTGGGTACCCTGTGGAGCTGCCTCTGACGGTGCGGCCAGGCTGGTGGAGGACACATCCCTGCCACAGTCGGGAGTCGGACGTCCAGCAGGGGTGGCCACATCAACGACTGCACCCCGGCCGGTAGAGGATGTGCAGGCAGCAGGAGCCAGGGCACGGGCACAGGCACAGCAGCAGCAGCAACGAGGTGGGAGCCATGATGGCTCGGGCCCTTCGACATCGGAGGGGCAGGCATCGGCCGGAGGGCAGGAGGACCCAGGACGGGAAGTGTCTTCCGTGTGGCAGCGGTTGGGCCATGCCATAGATGCGGAGCGGCAGCGGGCGAAAGAGGCACGGCTCACGATGGTCAGGGCGGAGAACTCAATGCGGAGGGCCCTGAGGCGGGCCGAGTGCCTCGAGGCAATCCGCAGGGAGTTGGAGGAGAACATGTCGTCAGCCCTGCGGACATTGAGCAGGACTTCGATGATGCCCTGGCCCGGAACATCCAGAAGTGAGCCGTCGGACTAGCCCGCTGCCCTTGTAAATAGTTCTTTAGTGTTAAGTTTCCTTTCAGTTTCGTTTTGTTTTGAGGCGCTTGGACAATGCCCCAACTTCTTGTATATAGTTCTTCATTAGGTAGTATTTTATTTTATAGGTTTCATTTAAAGGATTGGGCACATGGACCCTGGATGTTCACCTTGTACATAGTTTGAAAATGGATTTGGATTTTTGATTTCTTTTTCACATGGATCGATGGTTTTTTCTTATTTTGGAACCTTGGATTTATTTTCTCAGACTGACACTTTGGAGACTTGCTTTTGGATTGCCTTTCATTTGGATTTCATGCATACTTTTCATTTATTGGACATGCTGGATTTCATTTATTATTTCCATGTTCTTGCCTTGCTTTTCTGTTTAATACATTATAATTTTGTACTTCAATGTGTGGTATTCTCTCTTTGGTTTCATGCATGTCACAATGTGTGTTCTATCATTCACATGCTGTCATTGTGTGGGTTTGACGGATATATGTTGATGTGCAGACTAGCCATTTGGGATGCACCATGTGCTGGTGATTTCTTTGTCGGGTGGATGTCATAGCTGGTGGTGTGTTCGGACTGGGGAGGCGTAGGCAGTGTATTGAGTGGGCATGGGGGCCATGATTATGGATCGTCATGAGGTGTTGGGGGGACATGTATGGGGGCCTGCTGGCAGGTGCCCTGCACTGCTGGGGGGTGGGGGTGCAGGGCGACATGAGTGGGGGCCTGGTGGAGGGTGCCCCACAGTGCTGAGGGGTGGGGGTGCAGGGGGACATGAGTGGGGGCCTGCTGGCAGGTGCCCTGCACTGCTGGGGGGGTGCTGGGAGACATGAGTGGGGGCCTGGTGGAGGGTGTCCCACAGTGCTGGGGGCTGGGGGTGCTGGGAGACATGAGTGGGGGCCTGGTGGAAGGTGCCCCACAGTGCTGGGGGGTGGGGGTGCTGGGAGACATGAGTGAGGGCCTGGTGGAGGGTGCCCCACAGTGCTGGGGGGTGGGGGTGCAGGGGGACATGAGTGGGGGCCTGGTGGAGGGTGCCCCACACTGCTGGGGGTGGGGGTGCAGGGAGACATGGGTTGGACATGAGTGGGGGCCTGGTGGAGGGTGCCCCTGGATGCTGGGGGGGTGGGGGTGCAGGGGGACATGGGTTTGACATGTGTGGGGGCCTGGTGGAGGGTGCCCCTGGATGCTGGGGGGTGGGGGTGCTGGGAGACATGTGTGGGGCATGGTGGAGGGTGTCCTGCACTGATGGGGTGGGGGTGCTGGGAGACCTGATTGGGGGCCTGGTGGAGGGTGCCCCTGACTGCTGGGGGGTGGGGGTGCAGGGGAACATGAGTGGGGGCCTGGTGGAGGGTGCCCCTGGATGCTGGGGGGTGGGGGTGCAGGGAGACATGTGTGGGGGCCTGGTGGAGGGTGCCCTGCACTGCTGGGAGGTGGGGGTGCTGGGAGACATGTATGGGGGCCTGGTGGAGGGTGCCCCCGGATGCTGGGGGGTGGGGGTGCTGGGAGACATGTGTGGGGGCCTGGTGGAGTGTGCCCCTGGATGCTGGGGGTGGGGTGCTGGGAGACATGGGTGGGGGCATGGTGGAGGGTGCCCTGCACTGCTGGGGGGTGGGGGTGCTGGGAGACATGAGTGGGGGCCTGGTGGACGGTGCCCCTGACTGCTGGGGTGTGG
Source organism: Ambystoma mexicanum (assembly GCF_040938575.1). Classification (NCBI taxonomy): domain Eukaryota; kingdom Metazoa; phylum Chordata; class Amphibia; order Caudata; family Ambystomatidae; genus Ambystoma; species Ambystoma mexicanum. The sequence continues at coordinate 959,195,746 of NC_090929.1, read as the reverse complement.
GGGTGCAGGGGGACATGAGTTGGACATGAGTGGGGGCCTGGTGGAGGGTGCCCCTGGATGCTGGGGGGTGAGGGTGCTGGGAGACATGTGTGGGGGCCTGGTGGAGGGTGCCCCTGGATGCTGGGGGTGGGGGTGCTGGGAGACATGTGTGGGGGCATGGTGGAGGGTGCCCTGCACTGCTGGGGGGTGGGGGTGCTGGGAGACATGAGTGAGGGCCTGGTGGATGGTGCCCCTGACTGCTGGGGTGTGGGGGTCCAGGGGGACATGAGTTGGACATGAGTGGGGGCCTGGTGGAGGGTGCCCCTGGATGCTGGGGGCTGGGGGTGCAGGGGGACATGAGTTGGACATGAGTGGGGGCCTGGTGGAGGGTGCCCCTGGATGCTGGGGGGTGGGGGTGCTGGGAGACATGTGTGGGGGCATGGTGGAGGGTGCCCTGCACTGCTGGGAGGTGGCAGTGCTGGGAGACATGAGTGGGGGCCTGGTGGAGGGTGACCCTGACTGCTGGGGGGTGGGGGTGCAGGGGGACATGAGTGGGGGCCTGGTGGAGGGTGCCCCTGGATGCTGGGGGTGGGGGTGTTGGGAGACATGTGTGGGGGCATGGTGGAGGGTGCCCTGCACTGCTGGTGGGTGGGGGTGCTGGGAGACATGAGTGAGGGCCTGGTGGATGGTGCCCCTGACTGCTGGGGTGTGGGGGTCCAGGGGGACATGAGTTGGACATGAGTGGGGGCCTGGTGGAGGGTGCCCCTGGATGCTGGGGACTAGGGGTGCAGGGGGACATGAGTTGGACATGAGTGGGGGCCTGGTGGAGGGTGCCCCTGGATGCTGGGGGGTGGGGGTGCTGGGGGACATGTGTGGGGGCATGGTGGAGGGTGCCCTGCACTGCTGGGGGGTGGCGGTGCTGGGAGACATGAGTGGGGGCCTGGTGGGGGGTGCCCCTGACTGCTGGGGGGTGGGGGTGCAGGGGCACATGAGTGGGGGCCTGGTGGAGGGTGCCCCTGGATGCTGGGGGGTGGGGGTGCTGGGAGACATGTGTGGGGGCCTGGTGGAGGGTGCCCTGCACTGCTGGGGGGTGAGGGTGCTGGGCGACATGTGTGGGGGCCTCGTGGAGTGTGCCCCTGGATGCTAGGGGGTGGGGGTGCTGGGAGACATGTGTGGGGGGATGGTGGAGGGTGCCCCACAGTGCTGGGGGGACGGGGTGCAGGGGGAAATGAGTTGGACATGAGTAGGGGTCTGGTGGAGGGTGCCCCTGGATGCTGGGGGGTGGGAGTGCAGGGAGACATGTGTGGGGGCATGGTGGAGGGTGCCCTGCACTGCTCGGGGTGGGGGTGCTGGGAGACATGAGTTGGACATGTGATGGGGCCTGGTGGAGGGTACCCCACAGTGCTGGGGGGTGGGGGTACAGGGGGAAATGAGTTGGACATGAGTGGGGGCCTGGTGGAGGGTGCCCCTGGATGCTGGGGAGTGGGGGTGCAGGGAGACATGTGTGGGGGCATAGTGGAGGGTGCCCTGCACTGCTGGGGGGTGGGGGTGCTGGGAGACATGAGTTGGACATGAGTGGGGGCCTGGTGGAGGGTGTCCCACACTGCTCGGGGGTGAGGGTGCAGGGGGACATGAGTTGGACATGAGTGGGGGCCTGGTGGAGGGTGCCCCTGGATGCTGGGGGATGGGGGTGCAGGGAGACATGTGTGGGGGCCTGGTGGAGGGTGCCCCTGAATGCTGGGGGGTGTGGGTGCAGGGGGACATGAGTTGGACATGAGTGGGGGCCTGCTGGCAGGTGCCCCACAGTGCTTTGGGGTGGGGGTGCTGGTAGACATGCGTTGTTGATCAGTAGTGCAAGGTGACATGTGGCTTGGCTGGGGGGCATGCCCATGGTGGATGGGCTCTCTGCGGGACTTGAGCAGGGGTGCAGGGTAGTCCCCTGTGATGTGGGCTGCCTGCAGCGGCCGTGGAGGGTGTAGAGGGAACACCTGGGAGGACCCACACGGTCAAATCACGTGTAGTACTCCCCGGGCACGTCTGAAATACACGTACCCTGCTGAATCTGCGTGTGAAACTTCCCGGGCACCCCTGGAACACACGTACCCAGGAAATTGCGTGTGGAACTTCCCGCGCACCCCTGAAATACACGTGCCCTGATGGAATCGCGTGTGAAACTTCCCGCACACCCCTGAAATACACGTACCCTGCTGAATTTCTGTGTGATACTTCCCGCGCACCCCTGGAATACACGCACCCAGGACAATCGCGTGTGGAACTTCCCGCGCACCCCTGAAATACACGTACCCTGCTGAATTTGCGTGTGAAACTTCCCACGCACCCCAGTAATACACGTACCCCGCTCGCACAGGGCCAATCGTGTGTGAAACTTCCCACGCACCACAGTAATACACGTACCCAGCTGAAATCACGTGTGCAACTTCCCGCGCACCCCAGTCATACACGTACCCCACTCGCACAGGGCCAATCGCGTGTGAGACTTCCCGCGCACCCCAGTAATACACGTGCCCCGCTCGCACAGGGCCAATCGCGTGTGAAACTTCCCGCGCACCCTAGTAATACATGTACCCCGCTCGCACAGGGCCAATCGCGTGTGGAACTTCCCGCGCACCCCTGAAATACACATACCCTGCTGAATTTGCATGTGATACTTCCCGCGCACCCCTGGAATACATGTACTTGCGCCTCTTCGGAGGCTAAAATCCATGAATACGCTGTGCGATGAAATGGATTTTATCGCACGTGGCTGGCACAGTGTATCGCACGGGGACACTGTGCGCCAGCCGCGTGCGCCACTTTTGTGGGAAATTCTATGAATTACCCTGTTAATCTATAAGTTTGTAATCGTCCTTCCAGGGAATAGCCCTCATTAGCGCTTTTCAAAAATGTAAGTAATCATTATTTCATCAGAGTTTTGGGGATAACAGATTTCATTAGGTTAAACCACCTAAGCGATTACCAATCAGTATCCCCAAATATCAGTATTCATTGACCACTTTTTTCCAATTTCCAGACAGAGTGCTTAGTTCTAGACCTATTCGGGTAAATAATCATAATCTTTCTTTTCTTGATATTGATTTTTAAATTATTAGTCTCTGAAACGTCCAACATGCCCCAATGCTATGCTGTAATCCAACTGCTGTCCTGTTAATAATCACAGTTTCATCTGCGTAAGAGAGCCATGACAAAGGCAAAGTACCCACATGCGCGGCGAAATTATTAACACAAATCAGACTATCTGGTAAATCAGCCACATGTAAGTTGTATAATTTAGGGTTCAGAACACAACCCTGCTTAAGCCCCAAATTGGTTTTAATCTGCAAAGATAACTGACCCCTTCGATTAAGCTTGATGCTCACCAATGTCTCCTCATATAACTGCTTAGTTAACCCAAGTAGACAATTTAGTCAATTTGTTCCATAGTTTGACCCGACATACAGAGTCAAAAGCACTGGCGTAGTCTATAAAACAAATAAACAGCTTTAGATCTTTGGACATCAAAGTAGATCTAATACAAAAAATGAATGTACCTGCAATATATTCGGTGCTACAACCTTTTCTAAAGTCTGTCTGTTGTGGTTTTAACACGTTATTTATTCTAACCAAATCTTGTATTAGGTTCCATATACATGTATCAAATATCTTAGAGATTGTGAAAGAGCCAAAACGAATTTAATTGTTAGGGTTGTCCTTATATCCTTTCATGTGGATGGGTATTAATAAAGATTATTTCCAACCACTTGGTACACGACCTGTACGAGCAATATCCCTAAACATCACCCAGATGAGATTAACCCATAAAATTGGATATCCTTTGACCACCACATTGGCAACACTATCAGGACCAAAAGCCCTAGATGATTTGAGTTTGGTAATAATCATGATAATGTCCTGAATTTGAAAATAAAAAATAAACTGTGGGACTACTCCCTTAATCAAGTAAGCCTTGCAATTAGCACCCCCGTCTATATTAGCCATAGCTTCCTTGTTGTAATAGAGGACAGTTACATGACCGTTTCATTTTTCAGGTTTTTCATTGTTTGGAATATTTTAGCAGTTTTGTTGAGTTCATGTGAATGTTTTGCTGAGTTAATTTTTGTGGGCCTAAGGTTTATCACATATTTTAATCAAATGAAATAAACTTAAATCCATATCAATATTCATGATCTGGTGGGTGGTACAAATATTCCATACGTGGAATACCAACTCTTTTTACCTTTACCAACAGACTCACAATGAGGCAGAGAAACTAAAGAGCTATTGTTGTTATTTAAGATACCTCAGCCTCACCAGCCCTTTATATGTTTGTTACTGTAACTATTGTGATATAGTTTATTTTGCGTGGCGCTGGTATGCTCTGTAGGGTTTGGGCCTTTATTGTTTGTTCCTCTATTGAAGGTAACACAAGGACGCTTTAGGGTTTGCTTTTTCATGTGCCTGTGAGACTAATTGAACTTTGTGGTCCTTTGGAGCCTATACAGAACAACATCGGAGACTGCTGAGTGATCCCTACTCACTGATACATTCAACAAATGCCTGACACACAAATGGGGAACATGGGGTAACCTTCTGAGCATCACACCAAACACATAGTATTGATTGCGACAGAGAGTCCAAATTTTATTCCTAGACCTCGGCTGTCGAAGTGCATGAAAAGAAGTAGTGGAACTATGTTCCCTGCAAGCCTGCCTTGCTCCCCACGAACCCCATTGCCATATCCCCTCCCATGCACAATACAAAACCCCAAACACATGCGCCTGCTGTTAAGAGAAGTTTCAACTGCTTCCTACACTTTTATTTTAAAACGAAACCAATCCGAAACGATTTCTTTGTAACATAAAAGTCCATGAGCAGTAAAACTTAATAAAAAACAAGTAGAGGAGCACCGCTCCCAACCGCTTCCGGCCACTTCAACCACTACTAGACCTGGAGGAGAGTCCTATGCATTCTCTCTTCTCTCCTTTTCTATCAGCAGCAAGAAAAACAAAAAGAAAACACCTGATCGCATATTGAATTCAATCCTAGACCATCCTCCATGTATAAATCATGGCACTACCGCAAATGTGTTCTCTTTTCTATTAGTTTTCAAATGTCTAATAGTTCTTCAAATACACAAATCTAAATACATCCGTCCTGTAGGGCTTCTTGCCTGAAAATGACCACAGAAGGAACCTTGTCTAGAAATACTGTGCGGTGTCGCCCAGTAAGCGAATAAACAAAATGGGTTGGTTAAAGTGTAGGGGCAATAATAATCTCTGTTTATTTTAATACAATCTGAACTCCCCATCTTCATCACTAGAAGCCGTCAGTATTTTATGTCACAGCATAAAGGCTTGTGTTATGCATGTTTATCACAAATGGACCGGTGTGATGAATTAAGGATGTCGTCCAAATGTGCACACCAGGCACATAAGCCTCAGCTGCATTAGCATCCAATGCCAAATGAGCACCAAAAATGCCAAAAAGGGAAGTATCCAACACTGCTTGTGACATGACCCATCTAACACATAGTGCTATCAAGGGACAGGAGAAAGGATGAAAAGCTGTCCTCTAGGAGATTCATAACTGAGAGGATGACAGCATTACATCTTTTGTAGTCTTCATAACAGTGTAAACATCTCAAATGTACAGTTTCATGAAATCTGGGAACGGATATTTAGTTGTTCTTTACCACATGTTAGCATATTAGGATAAGAAAAAGTATTCCCCCGAGCCAGAAAAATGGCATCCAGAGAGGTTCAAGGCACTTACCTCCAAGACCATCCTGAAAGATATTAAGCATATGGGAGTAAGACATATTTCTGATACAGTACTGATAGTACATTTGTATCTGGCCGGTCCAGCAGCAGAGACAAAACAAGCTCATACCCCATAAACATGAATATTTACTCTTGGGAGCTTCCGAATTTGAATCCCCTTCAATAGCTGTTTCACCAACATGCATTCCCCCAGAAGTACACCATCTACCATGATGCGTCTGAAGGCAGTACCATAATTTAAGAATGATTAGTGTTCCAAGACGTTTTTTCTGCCAATTTAGCAAAAACCTATCAACTGTGTTATGTATTAAAAACAGCATTCAGGCCCCTTTGATCACCCCAGCAGCACCGGGAACTCAAAGATGGAAATTAGGACCTTAGTCTATTTGGGGAGCAGGAATTTCTGAAGGAACCTGCAGTTGATTATGAAACTCATCGGGGATACCATCTACCCTGATAGGAACCAATACATCAGCTGCTGCTTTTCTGAATTTACTAATGGAAGCACTGGGTATGTCGCAGATAGACTTTGTGCCAGTGGATACCATGTTTTTGGCATCCAGGGGGTGAAACTCGGCGCCACCTCTATCTGTTGTGCCTGGATCAGTGATAGATATCTCACTATCTTTGCCAAGGAGGGAAGGAGTAGAAAACCCCTGGTCTGCCGTGCAGAAAATGCATTTGAAGGAGAAAATGGGGTAGCTGGAACTTGGACTAGAGGCAAAGAGGTGTAGCTGAAAACTACTTCATGTGTTTATAAGAGTTGAGAAAAACTTGGTGATGCTGTTTCCTGTCACTGCAATAGAAGGGTGTTCTGGAATACCTTTCTGCAACTTGGTTGATAAACCCTGCAAGAAATTCTTCCTTCACCATGATGTGTCTCTCGAGGCAGAATGTGAAAAATTCCATGTCCGCATCTAATAGACCCTTGGATTTTGCCTCTCTGAGAAGGTTAACATATATTCTGTGGTGATGGAATCTATGCAAATATAAATGGCAGCCAGCATCTCTAGACAGTTGAGATACCCTGATTCTTGGCCTTAAAGTTAAGGTGAACTACTTCAGGCCATACTCCAACCTAACCTTCTGGCATCTTGGTAGAAAGAAAACATGTCCCTGCCATTCCATGATTCCATGTGCAAAATCTACCTTTGGATCTCTATGCATGCTTTTCTATGTGGCCCAATGTGTGTACCACATTCCTTTCTAAAGGCCAGCTGGCCATCAATCTCTGCAGGCCCCTTCAAATGAGTCCACTTTGGATTGTAGCCTGTTCATTCACCTTTAGGGCAAAGTATGCTAATGTGTAGCTATCCTCTTGGAAGCTCTTATTCTAAAGTGAATGGGTGATCCTCAGATAAACCAGTTTCATCCTTTTTAAGTACTCCATTGTTTATCCTCTTGTGAACTGGGTATGCCCACTAATAGTGCCTATAGCATCAAAATGTGGTCTGAACATGCAGGTGTTGCCGGTGAAACCCCTACCCAGTGTTTTGATTTAGGGGGCAAAACCCTGGAATAATTAAACAAACCTTATCAGAGCAGCGTACACCGCCTGCTCTCTTGGTGCTCAGACAGAGTCTATTTTCTGAGGCTTTGGAAAGGAGTGAACGTAGGAAACAGCGATTAAAGTAACCAAGAATGTGGGTTACTGAGGAGGATCTGGATCAAGAGACGTTTTCTAATGGCCATAATACTTCAAAAATATCTACTTGTTCTGAGGTTTGTTCTATTATGGGTACCCCTGTTACAAGAAACCATAAGGTTGAAGAAGTAAGTGTCATTCAGGGAATTCAAGTGCTGTTGACTTGGCAGTCTTGTCCAGGATGTCCGGTAGGAATGGCAGATGGCCCTGATTCAACGTTGGTGACTCCGCCTCAATCTCCAATGGAGACAATAGGGAGAACTGTATGCGAAGCCGCCCTGCAGACTCTTTTGGATACCAATTCCACACAGGTGGTGCAGGTCTGTGACGTAAGTCATCCCGCAAACTGCTAATTCACTAAAGAGCATATTATTTCTAAGCCCGATAAGTATGGTAGTATATCAGAGTTCGGCCAAGGGTTACACTCAGTCAATAAGAGGGTATTTAATATCAGTTTTGGAGCTGTGGACAAGTTCTGCCAAACGGCTCAGGAAGAGGCTGATGAGAGTTTGATAATTACCATTGGTAGCCACAAAACGAAGGGCTAAACTGCAACGTGCATCATCTACATTAACCTCTACACTGCTGGAAGTAGAAACTCCTTGCAGAAATACAGCGCTTCACCAAGGGACAATGATATGATATGATATGATATGATATGATAGGTTATTTATAACACGCTTAATACCTAGAGGTTTCCAAATGTGGACCCGAGGATCGAACCTGTGGTACTCCGTGTCGTCTTACTTGCAAGGCAAGCACGTTGCCACTGAGCTATCCTCCTGAGACGGATGGCCACAACAGGTGTGATATGGAATATAACTAGGCCTCCTGCTGCCACGGATATCCGTATTCAAAAGTCGAAAATGCCTATTATTTTGGAAAAGAACTTGGGAAACTTAATTTTGGATAAAAGGAACTTCATCATAAAAAATGTTGAAAAGCCAGTGAGGTATGAGACAAGAGAGGCACTTACGCACAAAGTGTTAGCCTGGCTTCATCAGAGAGCAGGACATGGATGTATCAGACCATAGGACCTAAGAGTACTCAAGAGGGTACAGATTCTTCACTGGCTCGCTCCTGGTAATGAATACGATGGGCCTCATTATCAGTGTGCCAGTGTGGTAATAACGTGCCGGTATTACAGTATACCAGCACTTTACTGCACCGGCACACTCCAAGTTTTCTAGTTGGGGGGGTGAATTTAATTCCAACTAAGAGTTGGGGTTATATCCCGCACCCTACCAACAATAAACTTCCGGTATTACTGGCCTTATGGGACTCCATGGAATGGGGATTTACCTGGTTTTCTGACACTTGGAATCTGCTGGTAATTCTGGCAGAGTAAGTGGGGAAAACAGTATTACAGTTACCAGCAAACATGTAATGAGACTCAGTGGGCCTCATTACGATTTTGGCGGCAGCTGCCAAAATCGGGTCCGGGTTCCCAGAAGGGGGAATTACCGGGCCATTCCGAGTTCGGAGGGCCCGGTAATTCCTCCCTCCAGGAACCCGGGCCCGGACCTTCCCCATTTCCATTCCAGCCCTCATAGGGCTGAAGGGGAATGGGGGAGGGAGCAAACAATGGGCCCATTACGAGCGGCCCATTGTTTGTTCCCTCGTCCTCTCGCGGGACCCGGTAAGCACGCCTGGTTTTACCAGGCGTTACTTACCGAGTCCCGCGAGGGGAGTTTGTAATGAGGTGGAACGGGTTTAACGGGTCCCCCTCCTTTAGCAGGTCCCGTTAACCCATTCCGCCTCACTTGTAATGAGGCCCAGTATCTTAGTAGGATGTGGACAGTGCCATCTTCCTCAGTTTCTCAGTATTTGCAACAGCTTATCTGACACCCCATCCAATCTGAATATTGTAATAGGTTTCGCAAAGGGTCTACTTATTTGGCCACAAACTACTTTAGGCTTACTGTTGTGATTTTGTTCTTATTTAGATTAATTATTTCTTTTTGTTACACGTCCTTGCCCCTTTAAGGGCAAGGCTAGAGACTGGTGGGAGGAGATAGATCACGTGGGAGGATATGGAGGAGTTCGGGTTAAGACTTTCACTTTCGTGCTAGCATACAATAAAGCAATACGTTACTTGCAGCCCTCCGGCTTCGCGTCCTTATTCCGAATGTCCATCTGGACAAGAATTGGTGATGAGGCTGTTTTCTCCTGCAGACCGGAGATCCACACTGTTTTATTGGTATGTATTGTATTACATTGTATGTGTTTTGGTTTTTATTATTGCTGTACTGTGTTCATTGTTTTTGTTAGCGCCCAGATGCCTACGGGTTAGATTTGGTGCTATATAAATGATGAAACATAAACATAAACTCCTTCAATGCTCATCAGCTAGGAAGGCATTAGAATCACTCAGAAGACAGAGTGCTTTCTGTGGCCAGCACCTAAGGGTCACCATGTTGTCTTTGAGATCTAGCGACTTATGCCAAATGTGGTACCTATACTAGTGGATCTGCTACTTTAAGCAACCTATCAAAGCAAGAGAGTATTATTTATAGCTGTGTCCATTCCTTTTCCAGGGTTTCAGCATTGTCTAAACACCAAAACGTTTAAATCCATGATTTAGGGTTGTCCCCAACTTTCCAAGTAGAGAAGGCCTAAGGCATTCATACATCACCCTTTTCCTGGATGCGCTCCCTAATTTGTCCTAAGCCTAGCCTGGGAGGGCCAGCCCACGTAGGGCAATGGTGTTCACGTGGATGAATTGGACATTCCAAATCTCTGGGGTCCATCAGAAACACATTCCATGGTGTCATTCCTCTGCAAGTGGCCTTCCTGAATCCATGGCTCAGTACCTCTGTACTCATCTCGTGGATGGTTTTCTTCATGTTCTTCATGATCATCAAGGGGTATTTCACTTTCTGTGTCATCAGGTGACCTGAACAGAACTTGACTTCGACTGGCTTCTTTGGTGAATAACCTTCAACTGTAAAATGCAACCATCCACTGGACCCGGGGCCGAGAGGGCGCGGAGGAAGAGACACTGCACCCATCTCCACAGGTGTCATCCGGGAGTTTCCTTTTCTCTGCCACCAGTCTCCCTGTGATTGAGGTGGAGTGAGGCTTCTGGAGGATGACGCCCTCTGCTCCATCTTTTACATAGGTCATACACAAGTTCTTGCCAGCATTCACCCTTCTCCTTTACTCTCTTCCTGGTGAACTACAGCTCTGATCTACTCCTCAGCCGCTCCTGTGGATGCATCATCTTGTCATACACAGCTCTAACCACGTTCTGCTAGAACAAGCCACACTAATTCGGGCAGAAACACTGATCACTATGTAGAGACAGTAATCTCAAGCACATGAAAATTGCCTTGCTAGAAATGAGGAAATAGGGAGAACCTTAGGCTGCTTGATAGCAAACACATAACCTCTGCCATGGCACGCGCAAAGCCAGCGAGGAGCAGATTCTCGTCCAGCCTCCAACTACAATGTAAGCAATTCAGAAAAGCTGCAAATGCTCCTTCTCAGACTAACACGCAGAATAATTTTGTATTTTAGGGATCCAGGCCTCCCGTGTGAGAAAGCCAAGTGCTAATCCATGTGACTCTACTCTTCCACTGGAGACTTTAGGAAAGGAGGTCAGCCATCATCAAGTGCCAGATTTCACTGCTGAATACAAAGCTGCGGCTTCCCCTGCGTTCTGTGCTGTCGCAAGATTACATTTTTCCAATTAGCTTCAGCTGTTCAGACAAGGGTTTTCACACCCGGGTGCAGCCGCGAATTGGGGCTGGCTGGAGTTTATAAGCGTTGGCAGCCAGGATATTGTCACTGAAGCAGCACAAACCAAATCTTTGGATACCCAGCCCCCAAAATGCCCGCTCGGCGGGAATGGAGTGAGGGATGGGCAAAGCATGGAAATGCTTGCCAAAAAATGACAAGCATTTCAAAAATGTCAAGCATAATCTATAATTGAATGGGATCCTACAAGTCAATACTCTACCCTTCCAGTCCCTCTCTTCGCTTCGCCCTCCATGGTAGAGCTCAATTTGTGTATGCGTCGTTGCCGAATCCTTAATGCCTTGCTCTCCTTGACGGTTATTATATGTGATGCTTTCCCTTATGTCCCTTTGTGGAGCAAAATGTGAGAGAGGGCAGTGAACTCTGCATGACTCCCTTACGTAACCCGGAGGACAAAATACACAGTAATTGTGTCTGGGTTCAAAAGTTCACCTTCCGTCAAAAGAAAAATCAGGGAGGGGCATTCCTCCCGCCAACAGAAACTGTTTCATTGGGCAAATATAAAACATGTCTTGATTCGACATGTTTTGCAAGAACAATTCTGGCGAAGCCTTCTAATCATTGTACTCTTGTGAGTTGACATTTTTAAATGGTGCTTTAATATGTTTTGTAACATTTGTTGGGCTTTTGCACGGGGCTTTTTTGAGGCAGGAAGAGAAGATCTTGAGTATATACAAACGGATCATTTTTGGTCATACCGTTTAAACATGGAATGTCAAAGGCTACACTTTGCTTTATAACGTTTGTGGAAAATTATCCAGAAAATGCTGCTGACTGTATTGACCCTGGGCAATGCTGGGTGTGAATGACAGCAGCTTGGGGAGGGACACACAATTAATGAGGAGTGCCTTGATACAGGAGATTTTAATAATGTAAACTGGGGCTTTTCACAATTTTACAATTGTATTATTTATTATATTAAGATTATCAAGATTAGTGGTCATGTTAATGGGTTCTACATTATTTCGCCGAATGATTTTACATTGTGGGACTTTTCATCGCCACCCTTTCATCGCCAAAAACACCTTTTTTTTTAATTTATGGGGGGGCTTTGCCCCTCCCAAACCCCCCCTTACTTAAATAATCACACCCTCCCCTTACTTAAATAATCATACCCCAAACCGCACCGAACACCCCTCCCCATAAAAAAGTTTTAAAAAAAAAGTTTTTGCCGATGAAAGGGTTGGCGATGAAAAGTCCCACGATGTAAAATCATTCGACGAAGTGCGTGTATACCATGTTAATGAATCCTATTAATCTTGGATGTGAGTACTTGGGTGTATTCTAATGAGATATAGTGCAGGCAAATTAATTAACTGAATTGGTTTATTTGAGGTTGATGTGATTATCAGCTAAGATGAGCCTGTAAAACTAGACATTAAGGCATTTGCAATGAAATTTGTAATGAAATTTGTAATTGAGTATTGTGATACTGTTAGATTAACTATTAATGTTTCAATATATGTATATGTATTTTAATTGTATTAATTGTATTGATTATTGATATTTGTCAAAGTTTTATTACTGTATACAAATAAATAAGAGAAAAAGAAGCAGAGGGCAGGGATGACTGCGAAAGCACAGGCTGTAAAGCTGGAGACCTAGCCGTGGCCTCAAGTTTTAGAGCTTATCACGGAAAAGGGGAGACACGATATCTCCAACAGTGTCCTGGCCAGGTTAGAAATTACATTTCCTAGCTAAATTGGGTAAGGTGAGTGATCAGGACCCACTAAAAAAAAAATTCTAAAGCATTGCCATTTTACGTCACTGTTTTATGTACCCAATGTTGACAGATATCCTTGTGGGCAATCTAAAATTAACTGTACAATTAATGCTCGAAGTCTGTGTACAAACGGTACTCCATTCTTTCAGAAAGAGGTTTTTCGGAGTAATTCGCAGATGCAACTGTCTCACATTTGTTCATACCGGCTGCTCTCAAATACAGAGAGGACTGAGACCAAATGTGGCCCTGGAAATGTTTTTTAAAGTGGCCCCATTTTGCATAATGCGTGCAAACCCCACCCTTCCTTTTAGGGTTTTGGGGGTTTCCCCACACATTTATTATGTAAAAATGCATCCAAACAATGTATTTTAAAGCATATGTGTTACTATATAGGGATCAAAAAGTAATGTCGGACTGCTTGGCTGGAGGGCTCACCTGTTGTTTCCGCCGTGTAGGTGTAGCAGGAGACAGGGCCCTTTGCGGTATACGCCTGGTCCTGGAATCCTGTAAATAGGGACGCGTCTCTCCTGAAGCCAACCTGCCTGTTCCCAAAAGGTCGCTGAGAGGATAACCCCTGGAGAAACCGCCAGACTTATGCAGGAAAAATCCTCAATCAGAGGGAAAAAACCTGATGATCTTAATGTAGAAGAAGAGTTCCAATGGTAGAGTACGGCAGCAAAGACTCCTCGGTTCAACAAGTACAACAGAGTACCCTAACTCGAATGCTGGATGAATTCAAGGCTGAGATCGAAGAGCGTGGTCCAAGGCACAAGGCAAAGAAGGAAGGAACACAAGGAATCAGGAAACACAGGAATCTGGGGAACAAGAGGTCAAAGAACTGCCGGTAGGTAGGGAGAAGTGAACAACAGGAGCCGGAACAGAAGTCAGGTGAGTCACAGAGGAAGCAAACACTAGAGGAAACAGTCCGAGGTGTGGGCGGAGAAGCAGGAAGAAGCCGCCAAGCAGGGACACAAATGGGAGCAGCTAGGAAAGGGATAACACAGAACGAGGAAACAACGAACGATACCTGAGCGCTGAGCTAAGATCAGAATCCTAGAGTTGTGACGCGACGGCGGTCTCAGTACAACAAGTATTTGGAAGACAGCAACTGGAAGCAGAAATGGCAGCGTTACGAACATGTAGGAAACTAGACCGCTGCACAGAACTTCCAGCCCCCATGCTTGTAGGAGTCAATAAATGATGTAAAAGAAGGGACAGACTCCATGAAGACCAAAGAGTCCAAGGGCTTCTAACCTTGACAAGTAATTAAACACAACAAAGGAATGCCTGGGATGAGGAGAGATGGAAAGAAGAGGCTAAGGTGCATGGGCGAGTGGGTAAAAGGATTTGAAAACCAGAGTACACACACAAAAGAGGCCCATGAAGCAGGAGCCCACCTGGAAATCTCTAGAGTTCCCTGTAGGCCGGTCCACCACTGCAAATACATGTTTATAATATGTCATAAGTAGTTTCAGTCTCCCTTCCCTCTTCGACCCTGCTTTGGGGCCCTCGGAAACAGGCAGTCAGAACCACACTTCCACTTCTCCCAGCTTTCTGCACTCTTTCTGTCCTCTGGGTCATCTGGCTCATGGCCCCGGCTCCACATGACTTGATTCTGCGCTCGTGCAGAAATAGGCAAGTGCTGCAGTGGTGTGCATTGTCAATTTAGCGAAGGGTTTAGATAGAAGTGCACACCTATAGTAAGTAAGATTAGTAAAGAGATTCGAGGATTATGTTGTATAAACTTTTAGGTGCGGGGGGGAAAACTGAGGTCATGGCACAAGACCCCGACAATAAACAGTAAACAGAAAGAGGATTCAACTTGGGAACCCTCCCGTCCCCTGCACACTTTCAAATGTTTGGATTAATCCAATACAGTTGTTTAAACTGCGTTATATGCATTGTACATACATTTGTTTCTAACACATATGGTCAGACACAGGAGTGTGAGATAAAAAAATATATATCTTTATAGTCAGGCTGTATTATTTTCAGCAAGAATTATAGTTCAGACAAAGATTATTTACAGTGCATAGAAACAGTATCGATAGATAAAGCTCAAATTGAAGAAAAATGGAGTCCAAATTGATTAGCGACGCGTTTCGAGGAAGTTCTCCTCTTCTTCATAAGGCCACACTTGGACTCTTAATGTAAAAGGAAAGCATAAATTCAGTAAAGAAAATTTTGTAAGCACAATGCATAGACTGTTCATGTCATATTAAATGTATACAGTTAAAAACTAAATGGCATTAATTGTATTTAGAACATTCATCTGTCCCTAAAAAATAGGGAATTGAAACAATGTAACATGTTCTAATATGCATTGTAATTCATGCAACATTATTAGATTAACTAGGTTGCCCCTGCTCGAGAGAGGGGCTGAAGGTCTACTGAAGCATCTTTTCCTGCAAAATTAACTGTATAACGTCCATCATACTGTAATTTAGTGGAGTACTACCTCTAATGGGATCTATCACGTGGATGGTGAAACATAAGCTAAAGAAAATTTAAATATGTAGGTAAAACAACACACAGATAGTTCTTAGGCTATATCAATCTAATATGGAAGAAATACAAAAATCGTTACCTCTGTGAGTAGAAAGTGCCGGAAACAGAGAACCGGACGGAGCGGTGAAAATAGATAGACAGTCTTCGTACATCAGTTAGTTCCTTAAAACATGGCTAATTCCCAAAAAGATACCAGAAATCTAAAGAAAACAAAGCCTGATCAATGCCAAGCTCAATGTTCAAACGTAACAGTTATAGGTGTGAGATAAAAAAATTGAGTAACATACCTAACCAAAATATGGAGGGCGGAAAATAATCAATACAGAATTCCCACACACTGAGGCACCTCTGTAGCGACGGCGGGATACTTAAGTTCTACATCCTTATGTGGGCCGCTGTATTGATTATTTTCCGCCCTCCATATTTTGGTTAGGTATGTTACTCAATTTTTTTATCTCACACCTATAACTGTTACGTTTGAACATTGAGCTTGGCATTGATCAGGCTTTGTTTTCTTTAGATTTCTGGTATCTTTTTGGGAATTAGCCATGTTTTAAGGAACTAACTGATGTACGAAGACTTTCTATCTATTTTCACCGCTCCGTCCGGTTCTCTGTTTCCGGCACTTTCTACTCACAGAGGTAACGATTTTTGTATTTCTTCCATATTAGATTGATATAGCCTAAGAACTATCTGTGTGTTGTTTTACCTACATATTTAAATTTTCTTTAGCTTATGTTTCACCATCCACGTGATAGATCCCATTAGAGGTAGTACTCCACTAAATTACAGTATGATGGACGTTATACAGTTAATTTTGCAGGAAAAGATGCTTCAGTAGACCTTCAGCCCCTCTCTCGAGCAGGGGCAACCTAGTTAATCTAATAATGTTGCATGAATTACAATGCATATTAGAACATGTTACATTGTTTCAATTCCCTATTTTTTAGGGACAGATGAATGTTCTAAATACAATTAATGCCATTTATTTTTTAACTGTATACATTTAATATGACATGAACAGTCTATGCATTGTGCTTACAAAATTTTCTTTACTGAATTTATGCTTTCCTTTTACATTAAGAGTCCAAGTGTGGCCTTATGAAGAAGAGGAGAACTTCCTCGAAACGCGTCGCTAATCAATTTGGACTCCATTTTTCTTCAATTTGAGCTTTATCTATCAATACTGTTTCTATGCACTGTAAATAATCTTTGTCTGAACTATAATTCTTGCTGAAAATAATACAGCCTGACTATAAAGATATATATTTTTTTATCTCACACTCCTGTGTCTGACCATATGTGTTAGAAACAAATGTATGTACAATGCATATAACGCAGTTTAAACAACTGTATTGGATTAATCCAAACATTTGAAAGTGTGCAGGGGACGGGAGGGTTCCCAAGTTGAATCCTCTTTCTGTTTACTGTGCATTGTCAATTTCTCATACTCACCCCCATTCTGATCGTTAGGTTAAAAAAGTAGTTAAATAGGAATTTTCACAATTTTTTCAAAAACAGAAGATACTTTATGCCTTTTTCACTATTAATGAGAGATTCATTTGCAGATTGTTTCATATGATTGCCTCTTTTTTACGTATATGTTAAACACATGCAGAATTAGGACTCAAGGCAGGTGGCAGTGAGTGACCAAAGCTGCATTTCGAATATGGAATGCTCCCGATTCCTGTGGGGTGTGTTGTCATTACATAAAGGCCGTTTTCTGAGGTTGCACAGTGCAGAGGAACATCGCTCTTGACATTTCTAGCATTTTCAATAGGCACAAATATCAGCACTATTTTCCCTATTTACTGAATGCGAATTAAATACTGAATGCGGTGAAACATGGACATGGTGCCTCTACTCTCTCTATAAATAAGAAGCAATTCAAATGAGACCTTAATAGAATTTGTTTTACTTACTTGTAGCACAATGTCTTGCAATGAAGTTCATGCCAGCTCCAAAAACGACGCACAGCAAAGGCGCCCTGACCAGGATCACGGGAGCCTCCAGATTCAGCGCCACCAAGCCAATGTTTATGAGGGTGGCAGCACAGGCCAATAAACAGAAACATCAACCTTTGTAAGGACCTCCGTCTGAGAGAACTGGTCACTTGCTAAGAGAGCTGATCTGTCTTTAAAGTGGTTGGAGCTTCCACTCCTGCAAACCTAAGGGTTTAGAAAACTCAAATATTTGGATAAAGCTGTTATTAATCCATCACCATGAAGGAACTCTTGCGTCTCCAGCCACACTCAGTATGCTAGTCTTCGTAGATGTGGAACGTCGCACTTCTACAGGAACAAGATGTTATCTCACACACCACAAATGGTGGCAACACACACGAATCTGATACCAGCCAATAGTGGGCTGTGACATAACATTTATTTCAACGTTTGCAACCAACAATGTTCAAATGTATCTGTTTTTCCCATCTTTCTGCAGGATATCGGTCTGGTGCCATTATCTCCTGCTCTACATGATACAGCTCTCCATTTACATTTTGTAAATTATAAATCCTGTTTGTGCGTAACTTGCCCGTTGTAGCTCCATTTACCTCGGCATTGCCTTTCCACTTTGGACTAGGGTGATAGCTCCAATTACTCATCCAATCTACACGGGACATGCAAGACCCTGTTCTTGGTCCATTAGAGCACATATCATAGATATTTGGTCCATGCCAAATTCCTTAAAGGATTCACACTTCAATCCCACACTAGGCCCTATGAAGTCTTGTAACAGGTCTTGATAGTCAATGAAATCAGTCAAATCAGTCAAGTTCCTCTCACTCTGGGTTCATATGCTCAGAGTTCACCTCCAGATGTGCTCAGTGCTTCTAAATAACTCTCTCTCTCTCTCTCTCTCTCTCTCTCTCTCGCTCTCTCTTTCTCTCCCTCTCAGTGGGGTCTGCAAGGCAGCCAAGAAGCATGCATGGCTTTGGTGTTGCATGTTTTTGAAGATGGGCCAGATCTTGAGTACAGGACCATGGCCCAGATTCCTGAGCTCAAAGGGATGCTCCTTAGGTTCTGAGAGACAGGCAACATTCGCCTAAGACCACGTTCTAATAAGTGACTGTGTACCTGCTTGTATATTGCATAGTACATACACTGAGAATCTCACATTATATATACATAACTATGTTCTAGTAAATACATCATGGATACTTTGTTACATATCGACATATATTTCATAGTAACCATGCTCAAAATATGGCAACATATAGTTTTGCGTATTCAAGTGAATTTATTATGTAAAGTACTGAATATTACCTTGCAAAACAAACATTTATTTCCATTGTGAATTCAAACAAAGTTACACATTAATGTCATATCCATATTGGCATGTCATATCCGATTGGGCTGTGTTCACCAGAGACTGACATCTCATCAATAATGGACGTGGTAGCCTTGTTTACAGTTCTACATTCTGATGTAGTTGTTGGAGACATCTGGTGGTCTACAGGACTTGCATCATTTCAAAGTCTCGTACAAAGATGTGAAAAGTAATGAGCATCCTAACATATGAGTTCAGGGTAATGAATGTAGCCAACAGTAAAGGAGGCAGAATGATAGATGAAATTCTAGAAAAGTCATTTTGGAGAATTTTTGGACAAGGCAGAGCACCTTAAAAGTACAACCCATTTAGCCTCCGAGGAAAGGACTAGCTAGACCACTGTTTAATCTTCTAGGGTGACACTTGAGCATGCCAGCTTTTAATGATTTGGAGTCTGGCTATGGTTGCATTTGGTCGACCAAGGAATAAGTATTTGGCAGTGTTGAGTCTACTAGTACCTTAAGTTCCCACCACATTTTTTTATAAACGCAAACCACGTTTCATCAGAAATACCTGAAAGTGAATACAGACCATAAAAATGGGATTTGTGGGAGAATCATAACTTACTGTTGACTACACAGACCAAGATCTTTGTGTTAGATCATAACATTGCATTAGCCCAAAAAAAGGTAGGCCCAGTTGCCTGAGTGTGACTGCTGTGTCAGATCCCAGTTCGTCCGTAGACATGGACACAGCTTTTGCAGTGGTAGGGAATTAGGGTTCTAGGTTTCAGCCATGTCTGTATACCTGAAATGCAGACAATGACGCTGGATTTACCTGGGGTATTTGAAACGTGCATTCATGTTACAGTGAAAGTGACATTATATGTAAAATGTCTATGGTGCATTGCAGAGATGTAATCACTTAGAGGACAGAAGTGAATGTTGCTTTTCTGGCCATCTGGAATTGATTTACAAATAAGTGGTTGAACATGTATAAAACTTGTGATAGGACTTTCACTTTATGACTCAAGCAGCAGCAAGTCCAGCGCAGCAAGTGACCAAGTGACCAGTGCGAACTGTGACCATCACATATCGTCATGATCGCGAAAGGAGGGCAGGAGCCCTCACTCCTCCTAACTGCTGCAGAACACCATCGTGCTTCGTGGGATCTTCAAATGGGGTAAGGCACTGTGCTCAGCTGCATCTCCTCCTTATACAGATCCCCCCTATCTATCGGTGGACACCGCCACCCACATATGTGCAGTCTGCTTCCCGGTGACTGAGAGGGATTCTGTTCTGCTCCGCCGCCACGCTAATTGATCAAGTCCCTCGAGGCCCTTCTAAGATGGCCACCACCATCACAGATCAACTAGTAGCCTAGCAACACATCAACTTGCCAGATGCGTGCCTCTGATTGGCTATCCCATCGTTTTTGTTGCCTCCCAAGGAACCGGAAGGTGATAGCTGGTGAGCCCGCCCTCTAAGGCCTGGTTGGTATGGCCCATCGGCTGTCTGCGGCTGTCCGCGGATGGAGGTGGATCTGTGAGTACAACTTGCTACTCCTACGCTTTAATCTGCCACTTTTTCTATGTCAAGGCATTTGGTATTTCTAGCCCACTCTAATAACTATTGCGCATCATGCTGTTACGTGCAGTACTCCCATTGCTATCCTAATCATCTCCACTACAATTGTGCATCATCGCACCGTTAAAACACTCTATATCTGCCTCAGCCGAGGATATCGGGCTATCACTGGTATACCAGTGGCCATTCCAAGAGGAACAAAGTAATCACCTCCCGTGCAAACATTCAGTGACCGCCAATCACACCATACCGATTGACTCTCACAAGGTGACATTGCCATCCACCTGATTCACCGTGCTACAATTGACAATCCGTCCTTGTGCCTGCATGGATAACACCAAGCATTCCCCAACTACACCTTGCAAACACCGGCGCACTTCCTTTATATATGGTTACTGCCCATGCTGCCAGGCATAGCTGCCCACACTTGTATTGATCTGCCTCAACCTGTCCAGGTAGATTATACGCTGCATGTTGGGCCAGTCATTTGTGTGTGTATTGTGTTGTTTTTGATATGATTCTGCCCCAACTAACTAAGTTCAATATAAGTCATATACCGGACTAGCATACTAAATGTCCTACATGGGACCAGCCTATAATATGTGAATTGATACTCTATTGCTCCCGTACCTCTAGCTAATTATATACCTGCCAAACCGCCAACACATGTAAATCTGTTCCCTAGCACTCGCAATGGGTCTAAGCTAGGCCAAGCTATCCATCTAATTAGCCCATTCCGAATTAGTCTACTCTAAGCTGCCATCTGACTAGCATGTTCTGAACTGCATGCTGTGATATGCCCCTTTGCTGAACTAGCCCTAACTGCATATCTGACTAGCATATTTTGAACTGCATACTGTGATTAGCCCCCTTGCCGAACTAGCCCTAACTTCATATCTGACTAGCATATTTTGAACTGCATACTGTGATTTGCCCCCTTGCTGAACTAGCCCTAACTGCACATCTGACTAGCATATTGTTAACTGCATACTGTGATTAGCTCCTTTGCTGAACTAGCCCTAACTGCACATCTGACTAGCATATTTTGAACTGCATGCTGTGATTAGCTCCTGTGCTGAACTAGCCCTAACTGCATAACTGACTAGCATATTTTGAACTGCATACTGTGATTAGCCCCCTTGCCGAACTAGCCCTAAATGCATATCTGACTAGCATATTTTGAACTGCATACTGTGATTTGCCCCTTTACTGAACCAGCCTAACTGCATAACTAGCCTGACAGGGATCTAGTTGCTTAGATATCTGTCTTACTGAGACCCGCCCTCTCGGTGGACTAGCCTACTATAAACTGCTCAATTGCGTCTTCTCATGTCCTGCCCAACAGCACCACCTCTTCAACGCACCTCACCTCACCCACTTAGCTACATCACTCATCATCATCACCATCTGGTCCATCCGTAGCATGTCACAAACAGACCACATTCCACCAACAGACCACAAATTAGCCTCTCAGTGCCCTCTTCAAACCACCCATTACAGCCTGCACACCACAAAGTCCAATAACCACACCATCCTCCTCCCTAGGTTCTGTAGATTCAGAGCTCGCACTAAATTACCCGTCACTCACCGTTGTACCCCTCCTACCATCAACATCAGAAACAGCAGACTGAGCTCTCACACCCCCATTACTCACGTACATCCCACAAGCCATAAGGTATTCATCACACATCCCCTCTCACAATTCTCCACACCCAGCCTCCCCCGTGCCCACTTACATAACCCTCTCACTATCTCACCCTCCAGCCCCAATCTCATCATCCACGCCCAACAACCTCTCACATCACCTCACACTGAACTGAACTGTGCTCTAATCAACACCCGGTCCCTCCCAGCACATGCATTAGAGATCAACAACCTCATCACTGCCCTTAAACTTGACCTACTAGCAATCTCATAAACTTGGTTGCACAAAGCATCAGGCCCATCCTAATCCTCGCCCTCCCTTAAGGCTACACCATCCTGAGACAGGATCGCAAAACAACCAAAGGGGGAGTTGTAGCCCTCATCTTCAAGGATACCCTCTCCATCCGACTCTGCAGCCAACAATGGGAAAACAACGCTGACCTCCTCATTGCTAAACTCTCCCTTTCCCCCAACTGCACCATAAATATTCTCATCACTTATAGGCCACCTGGCTCACCACCAGATTGTCAAAAGCACCTGCTCCAAATCTTAGGGAATAATCTAAAAACCTCTACAAAAACGATCCTGCTTGGCGACCTCAACCTAGGCCTACTTGACCCCAATGATAAAGCTACCGCCTCCCTAGCTAAATAAATCAACCACATGGAGTTCGCACATAAGATCATGGCATCTACTCATTGCAAAGGTCGAACTTTAGATTGGATCGCAGACCACAATTGTGCGTCATCCATCACCAATATCTCAGCCCTCCCATGGACAGACCACCACCTCATTCAATTCACCATTCCCACAACTCACAATAAAAAATTACCTTCGTACGCTCCACCAGCCAAAGTCAGAAACACTAAAAAACTAACCAAAACCAACAATGGACCACTCCTCAATATCCCTAAACTTAAACCCCCTTTTAACAACGACCCTATCTCTCTAGCCAACATCTATGCTAAAGTGCACAACCATGCTATAGAATCCATAGCACCCCTGGAAGACAAAAAAGAGAAAAAATCCAATTATTCTAACTCCTGGTTCACAGAAGAACTTGCCACCTCACGCAACAAGAAGCGTCAAGCTCTAGCCAAGTGGCAATTCCCGCATACCCAATCCTTCCTAAATGAATTTAAAGATATCTCATCCACATACAAAAAAGCCATTTTCCTAGCCAAATCAGAATCCTTCAATCAAAGAATCTCCAAAGCTAACTCTAAATCTGGTATCTAGTCAATATTTAGAAAAAACATTTTCGACATACCAAAATGTTGAAACAAAAGTGCTGAAATGTTTTCTTTTGAATTTATTGTTTTTTTATTTTATAGGGTATATTTCTTTTTAGTTAGCAAAAAAAGATGTTTTTTTTAAAAAAAACAGGTGATTAGGGGGAAACCCCCCCAATTATTCTTTTTTTTTAAAAAGGCATTCGAAATAAAACATTTCGGCAATTTTGGTTCAACATATTGGTATGTCGAAATAGTGACTGTTGAAAAAGTCACTATAAACCTCTAAATCCAGAGAAATGTTCTCTATTTTCAAAGATCTTACATCCCCCACTACCACTCCGGATGAAATCACCAAAGACAAAGCATGGTGCTCCAGCATTCAGGACGCCCTCATCAATAAAGTTAAAATGCTCCAAGAAAAAATATATACTCAATGCAAATCCCTTCCCAACCAGGACAACCCACCTCCTCCAAACTCCCCTCTTCATCTTCAGAGACGTCACTGAGACTGAAGTTACTAATCTTCTCAAACATATCAAACCCTCCATGTGCAAAGGGGACATCTGTCCCCCGACCATCATCAAAGAGTGTGCAGACTCTCTCACCCCTATCATCATAGCATTCATAAATAGTTCCTTCTACTCTGGAGTCGTACTACAATGCCTAAAAGAAGCTTGGGTTCGCATACTCATAAAAAAAGTCCCTAGACCCCACCTGCCCCAACAACTACCGCCCCATCACTGCCGTTCCCTTCCTCCTAAAAATCCTGGATAAAGCTGCATACATACAAATCCAACAATACTTGGGAACGAATGGCATCCTAGGCAGAAGACAATCAGGCTTCCGCAAAGGCCATGTCACAGAAACTGCCCTCTTAGATCTTAAGAACCAAATAACCAAAATAAAGGATACAGGCAAACCTGCACTCCTGCTGCTTCTGGATCTCTCTGCCGCGTTTGATCTGGTTGACCATGATATCCTCACCTCCCACCTCTTCAACGCTGCCAATTTGTCTGACAATGCTACATCATGGATATCCTCCTTCCTTGAAGGAAGGGCCATGAAGGTCTACTCTGACCAGGCCAACGCAGACCCACCACCTTCAATTGTGGAGTCCCCCATGGATCATGCAGTACCCCTAACCTATATAACCTGTTCACCAAATTTCTGTTTGACCTGTTGGATGCGCTCGGCATAGCCTATACTAACTATGCCGATGACACTCAAGTTCTCCTCCCCGTTACTGGAGATTATGACCATGATGCAAAAGCTCTCCTCCAGATTGATACCACTATTCAAACCTGGATGGCAATAAATGGCCTTTGCCTAAACGGGGACAAAACTGAGATCATCATCCTGGGCCCCAAGGAAACCCTTGCCAAACTACACACCAAATACACTTACTTCACCATAGACCACACACAGATATCAGTCTCCACATCTATAAAGACTCTCAGAGTTTACTTAGACTCTACACTGTCAATGACAAGACAGGTCAGCGACATGTCCTCTGCCTCTGCACACACCACTTAACTTATAAATGCCATAAAACCCTTTCTAACCACTCAGAACTGCCTGTCCATAGCCAGAGACACAATAGGAGCCAGACTCGACTACTGCAATGCCCTTCTGTCAGGCACCTCTACATAAAATATCAACAGGCTCCAAATAACACAAACAATGCGCTTTGCGCAGCCTTACACATCCCCAAACATGACCACATATCCCAGGCCAGACGCAAAGCCCACTGGCTCCCACTTAAGGAAAGGATTGACTTCAAAATCCTCACCATTTTATACAAATGTATCAATCTCACCACCCCCTCGTACCTATCAGAAACAATATCCAAAAACATCTCTGCTCGCCTCACAAGAAGCCACCATGCAAACAAACTCCATGTAACATCCATAAAGTGAGCCAAAGCCGGCGGCATTGGGTTCCCTCACATTGCACCGAAGCTCTGGAATACCCTCCCCAATGAACTCAGAGCAGGGCCCTCCTTACTTGCCTTTCGCAAATCCCTAAAAACTACACTATTCGTATAGCCTCCACTACTCCTTGTCACGCCTGCCCTTTGCTCTAGTAACTCCTCCAGTTACTATGTGTACTTTGCAACTGTAACATATCCCCCTAATGTAATATACACCACTGTTCTATATGTAATCTGAACTGTAATATGCAATTTTCAAATGTAATCACAAAGCTTTTTTTTCCTATGTAACCAGACATGTTTTTTATTTTCATGTCACAGCGCCACGATGCCCTGGGGCTGCTGTGCGCTTTAAAAAATGTGAATAAATAAATAAATAATTCAACCCGCTCATTCTAACATTTCACTAGTGAAAATATGAGTTTCAGTACTTTTCATTGTGCTACTCTACTGACTCTTGGCCCGAATTAAGTTCAAATCTCTCTTCTTTTGAACCATTGCGTAACTCAGTCATTTTTATATGCATACACTTCAACTTTCCTTGCATGGTTTTTATGTTGAAATTGTAACTATCTTCTAACGTATCCATAGTCTTGCGCTTGAGTTTCTCCGATCTTTGTTTTCTTACTAACATAATACTTTACATAAAGCTATCTCACACAAGTCTCTGTGTGTTTGACTTCTTGTTCCTGTCTGCCCACCATGCAATACGGCTCTTTCAAAATGTGCTTAATGTTCTCTTCTTACACCTATGATATAGACCACCCTTCCTTTCCCTATCATTTTCTTGGCTCATCTAAAATCTCTTATTTTTTGTTGAATGGGCTCCCTTTTCTGCAATAGCTATTGACATCCATTCATTTTGCATTCATACAATGCACCCATTAAAGAATGATGCCCTCAGTCTATCATCACTAGTGTAAGTGAACCATTGCCAGGTGCAACATTTGAATACTTGGAAGGAGTTGATCTACCAGTTGGGTCTTGACCATTTGACACGACCTTCTCTAACAACTGCTGGTAGAGAATGGATCAAAGTTAAATTGCTTTTTGTATACATAAGCTAGTTATGTAATTCTCTAAACATTTAGGACCGATGTTTCTTACATTCATGAGGCTATCTCAGGTTGAAATATTTGTCAAATACAGTATGATATTGGATCTAATTCTTAGGAGACATGTATCACATTGATAAAGTTACTGCACAGTTGATGGGTGAAGCATTCTATGGCCACACAAATATGGTTTCTACAGACTTTAAGAAACTGCCGTGTGGAAAGAACACACTCTTTCTAGATCATCATATTTCACCCGCTTTAGCCAGACTTGATTGGTGTGCTAGTCACTCCTGCTTTCTCTTCATATTCCGTACATCTTATGCAAGATTGATTTTACTTCACGGGTTCTGCCTTTTGTTCTTCACATATCATTTTACATTTTCCATCCTGCTGTCATGGCTTCTTCCAATAATCTATAATTTAAAAAGCTGGGCCTCAACAATTCTCTTAAGTGATGGACTTGTCTCCCAATCAAAGCTCTGTTCCATTTCAATATTTTCTTGTTTCAAGAGGTTTCTTAAACCCTATCTTTTCAGGGCGATCTAACTGGTCATTTTTCAATTTCTCCTCAGGGAAGCCTTAGCACCAAGACACGGCTTAGGTGGCAAATGCATGTTTTACCTAATCTTAACACAACACAATACAAAGATAAAGTGGAAGGATATAACACAAGCAACCTGATTAAAAGAGACCCAAATTAGGGAGAAGCTGGCAAAAGAGCACTTGGGTACTTCACATAAGAGCTGCTGGCTAGCTGTTTCTCATCCATTAACATTGTTAAGACATACACCAAAATGGAAGATGGAATAGATTAGAAAAAGCCATGACTGTTCAATTCTCTACACAAATAGTTGTAATAAGATAATTGATAGTTTGATTACATTTGATGGGAACACTCTTGCTGACAGACTGCCAGTATACATCTTTCTCTGGCTACCATCTGTCTAAAGATCCCCCTAGATTCTGCAAAGTGAAGAAGTATTGAGTGCATGGGGCAATATATATTGTTCAGCAAAATGAATAGCCCAATAATCCCATTACCTTGCCACTCTCTCTCAGTCTTTGAAGCAGAGCACAATGCCCCCTGTCACAAAGCAGAGCAGGATCAGCACAGGACTGAGAGACCTTTATATGATTAATGTGGGATTAATTTGAAACGGGGTGCAGCGTATAAAGAAAGACCTTCCAATTCCACATGACTCAAGTCTATAACAACTTCTATCAGGAAGTTCAAATTTAGCTCTTGGAAAGTTGGAAAGTAAATTTAAAATCAGTAGGGTTTTTCCTTGGACTCTGTGGGCAAGAGGAATAGCAAACAAAACATAACAGAGAGCAATCCCAAACGGTGAATGAGTTCACAAATTGGTGGCCTACGACTCACTTGTTGCGGGTTCTTCACCAGGAAGTCCAAAACCCTGAGTCACTCATAGTTTGGACTATTACTTAAACAGTTTGGGGGGACTGAGTTTATGCTATCTTCTTTCTTGGCTCTGTAGAATGTAGGTTAGTGGTGGCTTGCTCTTGATGGATTACTGAACTCCTCCTCACTTGGGTCAGGATCCGGACATGGTCCAGCCAGTGAAGGCTGATTGAGGAGGTACTGGAAGCATTTGCAGGGCTAAACGTCAAAGCTGCCACGAGGTAGCTGGCCACTAGGGCGTATTGGTGGTACTATTTTTCCTCACACTCTAAGGGCAAGGACTGTGATCACCACCAATTCATCCATCTCTTGTATTGAAATTCTGAGGTATCATTTCAAAAAAGGGGATGCCATCTTCCCTTTCTTTTCCTCTTTCCATTCTTCTTGCTTTTTCATCTAATATTTCCTGCACATACATGACATATGACAACATGTCCATACCTTCAATTAAGGACGTAAGAGCTTTGCTCTCTTTCAGGATTCCTTAGGCTTATTTTCACCTCTTGCTCCCATCTTTCCATTATTCTTTTTATTTTGTAAAATCCCTTCTTCACAACTGTTTTTTTTTATTACCACGTTTGCACTTTTCCCCCATCTTCGTCCATCCCCCTTCTTTTCCACTTTCCCCTCTTTCTGAGTTTCCTCCTCTTCCTCTGCTTCTTTGAAGTTTCCATGTTGCGCCTTTTCCTTGGATTCCAACTACAATATCCTCTGCCTCTTTGGACTTGACCTCTGCCTTGCCATTCTCTGTGGACGTTACTGCAAACGTCTTCTTTATTATCTACCCTCAGATTTTATTTTATGCCCCATGCCTTTGGGGTTCTTCCAGGCCTTTCTTATTCTTCACCTATTCTTACTGCACCGTGGGTTCTTTACTTTTTGGGACTGTGAGGCGATGTACATGCTCCCAGGGCATTGGAATGTGTCTTCTCCCTTACACATATCTGTGCTTGTATTTATTTATTTTTCTTTAACCACAGTGCATAACTAGGGCACTGAACAGGAACGCAGTTTTTAGGGTCAATATTGCAGTTTGAGCATTACCATTGCTGAGCGTTTAACAATGATTGATGGTAGAGAGTTGGATGCAATATGTACACATTTGTGGGGTGGCACACTGGTAATTTAGATTGGGAACTTCACAGGTTGATAGTTTGATAATACTCATCTTTTACAGGTATGCACATGTTTGGGAAGGCTTTACGCTCATGGCCGAAGTTTCACACTGTCACAGGTGCAGCTTAAACACATGCTCTTCTAGTGAGAACTTGAAGGCCTGACTTATAACTGTCCTATTAATTTCAGTAGGAAAAGTGTGCTGCTTACAATAAGTAGAAAAGTGGAAGGCAGCAACGGGAAGGCATTAAAAAAGGATTTGGGAACATCTGATGTGAAATAGAGGCAACATATTCATATTGATATATTGAATTCTACCATTTAAATTGTGTTAAATCCCCAACTTTAATGAGTTCTGCTTACATCACTCAGTGTTTTTCTAATTTCACTCTGTTTCCTTCAGATCTGTGCTTATCCAAACTTGGTTTGTCTATTAACTGAGTTCGTATTACACTGAGTATTAATTGTGACCGCTACTGTTTGAAGAGTATTGACTATATACCCGAAGCACTTACCAAATTCCTGGGTAATATTGTGTATTATTTTTATTATGTTTTCTGGATTATTTGACTATAGCAGTAGTCAACATGCATATAGTGGACGCATCAGTGTCCAACATTTTCATATTGCGCCTTTCCTGCTTTTAAAGCCACCTGGTTAAAGGATCAGTATACATAGAAAACTGATATGAGCTGAGAGAATATCCGTGCCCTCTGTCCAACTCAATCTCTGTGCTCTTCGGACTGTATCATTTCAAAACATTTTTACTGTTGGAGAACTGTAAATTGCTTAAAAAAGGTGCAATTAATTCATAAATTAGACTCCCTTTTAACTTTTTCTTTAATTAAAAAAATATGCAGATAGTAGCTTTCTCTCAAGAGGCAGGAGCAATTCCTGTCTCTTTCCTTTTATTAAACATTTTAACCGTTCTTGGAAAAGTACTCAAGTACATTTCTTATACATTTCATTACTTAAACTATGTTTCCGCTGTTGTTTCATTTAGTAAGATTGGATTCCTCAATTATTTCTTTTAATTCTTTGTTTGTTATTTCCAAAGGCGCTGCCGTGAGTAACTTATTTGAACTTTTTCAGCAATTTCCTTCATCTTTCTTTCCTATAACTCCAGTAAAAGCTCCATGTATAATTTCTGATAATTCAGAAAAATATTCCCAATGTGGTCTGGATCCTCTTCTTTCCTGGTGCTAATGGGACTTTCCATGTTACTAATAAAGGGTGCTGTGACAAAATGACTACTGCTCTGCAGCAGTACAGCATGAGTAGTCTCCTCAACCCTAAACCACAACTAAATCCGTAGTGATCCCAATCATGAATGTGGAACAGGTGCAGCCCCACAGATATTCCACCTTCACCTCTTTTGGTAACATGAGCTGAGTGCAAGCTATATTAGTCTGTGAGCCAATGCAGTTTCAAGACAAACAACAGTAGTATGGTGGTACCAACATGAACAAATATCCAATCAAGTTTCTAGAAGAACATATGGACTTTAAAAAAATAAGAATCAATGCAATCAACTAATTAAAAAACACTTAAGATCCACCCCTGCAAAAGAAACATGGAGAATGTTGACTTCAATAGAAAGGGCATAAGGGTTGATAATCAGGGGAGTTCAGGAACAGAACTTCAGCATCAATGGCAATGTACAACAATATATACTCAATAAGGCAAAGATGGGGGCTTAAAAGTTACTTTGGTCTTTAAATTGGATCATAGGGACAAGGACTCTTCAAACCATCTTTAGTTCTTATCATATGTGCACAACAAGATTGAGGTGGGTTTCTAGGCACCTTTACTGTGACCACGCCACTGTCTACTCTTTTCAGTTGTGTAGTCCCCTGGTGAGCCTGTGCCGAGTTGATTCGATATGCAGTCTGTTGTTTGGCTGAGTTGGTGTTAAAAACAGTTGAGTCGATGGCTCGCAAAGACTTGCAAAAGTGGTCGAGTTGGCCTTGAAACAACACTTCTGCTCGATCAAATTGGTGTGCGAGACAGGTGAGCCTATAATTTTCAGTAGGTCGAATCAGTGTTTGAATCAATTGCTTCCACTGAGTCAAGCAGGTGATCGGGTCGAGAGTAGGTGGTCCACTTCAATGTCGATGTGGCATCTGGGTGGCTCAAAAAGCCTCTATGCAGTTTGCAGATGCCCAAAGTGCCAAAGGTAGCACTGCAAGCCCTGTAGTGCCTCACAGTGCATCAAGCATGGTCAGCCTGGCTAGAAAGTGTCTCGAGCCCCAATCCAGGACAAGCTAAGTTCAGAGTTCTTCACTTTCACTCTGGCCTCGGAAGGGGGTTCTTGACCACTGTTCAATGTTTTTTTATCAATGATTTTTCGATGCAGGATTTTTCACCACAATTTGCTGCCAACGTCTTTGCCTCAAAATGTGAAAAAAGTCTCCCTGCACCCGATCCACCCACTCCCCACCCACTTCCACCCTCTGTTCAACTGATATTGCTTCACTCAAACACCCCTTGTAATAACTTGCAGTACAAATGTTGCAGTGAACATTATTTTGTAAAAAGACTAGACTCACGTGACCTCCAGTGAGCAGGATCCTGGTCCCAGTGTATAGGCAGCAGAGAGGCCTTGATCCGATAACATGTCACTGTATTGTTCCCTAAGGATGGCTAGAGCTTTACTCTGCATTACATTCCTAATTGTCTTCAGCTCTGTGCCAGAAGAACTTTGTATAGGCAGTATTCCCAAGAGAGGTCCAGTGACATCTTCCTTTTCCTGTGAGAATCTAAAGATGAATCACCTATTAGAAGGTTTGATCTCCTTATAAAAGCAACATGTCACAGGGGATTAGTCCAAAGCAATCTTGCCGCAAGTGGTCCAATCCAGGCTGTTGTAACACGTGCCATTTGCCTTCTGACAAAGCAGGAAATGAGGAGGAAAGGATGTTATAGAGAGCCCTATAAAAAACAGGATAATGGAACCCCTCTCTCAGCCTAGCTCTCTCCACAGGCTACTCTAACTCCACTCTTCCCCATGTTTGCTGACTTCAAAGGGCCTCCAGTGGTAAGCACTCTGGTGTCAGAGTGTCTCTGTTATGTCAGTTCTGCCTTTGAAACACCAATACCCAGGGCACTCCTTGGGGAGCTTTGCCATTAACTGTGAGGAAGGTTTTGCACTTCCCCCAGGAGGATCAAAGGGCAGCTTCATAGTAACTGTCCCATATAACTGTTTTGAAGACGCCCAGGCCAGACAGCTAAAACACATTCATGCCATAGCTGAGCACTGCTGAACAAACTGGCACTAGTATGATGTCACATTGCTGTGGATGTATCATTTTGTGACCAATAGCCACCATTCCATACCCAGGCATGGCTTACATTTTATATTTTAAAGTTCCACAAGGCTCTCTATGATACACAATTGTTCAAATCTGAAAGAGAGGTTCAGACAATTAAAAAGTCACCTCTGCTTTCCAACAGCTGTCAGGAATGGACATTAGACATTTGAACCTGCGATATTGCCACTTCAGGGGTGTCGCTGGGTGTGTCAGGAGACTCTTTAATTGAAGGCACATTGATTACTATGTTAGCAAGAAATAATCCATGTGAGAATAATGCTCATGTCTGAGGAAAACATTCACACTTACCACTGGTCAGAATGACTCAGATGAAAAATACAGACGTTATTGCAATTAGAACCTTTCACAAGGTTTGGAAATGGAGTCATTTCTTCTGTCGTGTCAACTTGAAATACATACCTGTGTATCCCTATATGGTCCATAAAAGCCAGTCATTGTTAAGCTAGGGAAGTTGGAAGGGACTGCACGAGAAATATTCACAATTGCCCCCTTGCCAGGGAATAACCTTTAGACATGTGTATTCTCACATTCACAGTGCGTCATATGTGCATATCTATCCCTTCATATTAAGCTTTTGAGCTATGCCTTCTTAATTTCATTCTGTCCCGCATTCTATTTTCTAAATTCTAACCAGGATACATGTGTGTCCTGTGAAATTAATATGCCTGGCCCTAAATACCTAAATTCTTAGGATATACAACATCTTTAATTTGTACAGTACATACCATTCACGTTCAAAGAAACGTCCTTCTTGTTGAATAATTCTATTTATTTAGGCATTTTCGTTTTCTTATCTGTCGTTATCTTTCATTGCTTCCTTCATAGTTATATCCATATAATCTAGTGTTTGACACCTTACCACTGGTGAGAGTGACTTAGATGAACAATACAGACTTTGTAGGAATTTGAAACTCTTTAGTACCTGTTAAGATTTAGTTTAGACGCGCCAACTCTGCAAGCCACACACCAGGACCAAAGCAAACACGGGACAATACAGAATAAAGAACTGACAATAAAACTACTCAACACACAGAGATCACTTGAAACCAACTAACCACCTCCATTTTCTTCTCTACACCCTCACACTTCTCACATATTACACATGCCCAGAGGACTAGTGAAGCAAACCACCCGACAACTTGAAATCCACCCCCGCCCTAATAATACTATAGAACCACTACCTGCAAACAACACGCAACGCAGAAACTGGATGCCACACTTACGGACACAACAAGCCTAGAGCAGATAATAAAGCACACCCAGAAAGCTCATAAGAACAGAGGCTAGATCCTCCTGGTTCTGCGCGCATCAACAGATGAAGACAAATTCTATCCTATCCCTCTCTCCCTCACTAACCAACCCTACACACTTTTTGTACAGTGCCACGTGAGTGAGTGTCTGGAGACCATGCAAATGGCAGAGGTGCATGGTATAAATCAACATAACATAACATAACATTTGTGTCACCACCATTTGGATATATTTATCAGTGTCCATAACTACAATCTGACCCCATTGACTGCTGGTTTGATGGTAATGGTGTTATTATTTTGTCATTTCAGAAGTGCCAATTTCTCGTCATTCCACGTTAGAGTTATTCCAGGAGGACCCCAAAAAAAGTTGGGGGAGACCTTCAAAGATCACCTTCCCGAAGACTAATACCCCAGGGAGCATCACATTATCACTCAGAATAAATATAGATGGAGCCCTGAAATTAATGTAGTTGCTTGTTTCATGTATTTCCCTATCTCTGAAAAAGGTCTCGAGTCTCACTGATCTAAAAAAAAGTTTAAATTCAATCTCATCTTTTAAGAGATTACTATGTTGTGCTGGTACAAAATGTAACTCCTTGGACAGTATTGACATCTGTGCATTCATTAAGGTAAATTATGACAAATTGAAAATGGGTTTGTTACGGCTGATAAGCCCTCCGATGTCTTTCAAACACATTCCGTGTCCTGCGGTTTAGATAGTTCTGTTGTTGTTGTGACTGGTGGCCCCTGTTATCGGCCTAAAAAATAGAGGTCTTCTGGGTGGTTGAGGGTAAGGAGGTGGATTCTGAGTGATCTCATCCTCATTGGACGAGCTGCTTGCATCTGATAATGGGACTGTTTTCTTTTTACGGATGCCTGGTTGTTCTCCAGGAGTGTTAAAATAATGGTAACTTACATAAGAGGTGTAATCAGGAGACAATACAAGTAGGTGTATGTTTTTACTCTGGAGAAATTCTCAATAACTTTTTTGTGTTTATTATGCTTCTTGCTCAGATAAAAGTTGGTAAATTCCTGCAGTTCTTTATTTATGTCATCTAACTTTGTTTTGGTGTCTATTATACTTGAATTATCTAAAAATGCTTTTTCTTCTACATCAAGTTCTTCTTTAATCCTAGCTGCTACCCTAGCTGCTGTGTTAATTGTGTGAAGCATGTTATCACAGCTACATTTTGTAGCAATTTAGTTGAAGCCAAATTTATTGTCGTTATCCTCTCGGAACGACACCTGAGCTGTCTGGATTTGTAAACTCAATGGGATTCTGTTGGCCTTCAAATATTCTTTTAGCAAAGGGCCATGGAGCTCAGTCTGAAATCCTTTCTTTTTAAGTTGGAGGAGTTTGTCTCCTGCCATGGTATTCGTAGGTATAGGATTGTTTGGTAAAGGGTCAAAAATAGAGGGACTCGTAATGGCTTACTGGATATGTCCCTCCATAAAATTAAGGGTATCTAATTCAGACATGAATTGATAGTTATAAGGTGGAGAAATGTTAATGGCATAACACTGTGTACAGGATTTACTGTAGTTTAAGGCTATTGCAAAGCAAGTAGTTGCAAAGCTAATAGTTTTGGCGTTTATGGATGTTCTTTGCATTTTGTATTTATAGGCACCAGGGTGCATGGAGGAGAATTTCAAAGGAGGATGTGATAAGAGGCATGGGTGTGCAGCAGAATGCTAACGAAGGAGAAAAGAGCAAGGGAGTGCTTGATTGAGAGAGGATGCCATTGATAATGAGCAAGAGGAAATATAAGCACGAACGTTTGAATTTGAGAGGATAAGAAATACAGCGCGAGTTTGAAGGATGGGAGGGGGAAGAGAGTGGGGTTAGCTAGATGGGTGTGTTGCAGAGAGAGTTGTGTGGGTGGACGCAGTGAGAGTGGAGGTAGGGAGGGTGGGTAGGTGTATATAGAGATGGGTGGGGGCAGAGAAAGTGGTGGTAGGGTGGATGGGGGTAGAGAGAGTGACAGTGGCGGGTGGTTGTAGAGAGAATGTGGGTAGGGTGGCTGGAAGTACAGGAGGAGGAACTACGGTAGGCGGGAGTCCACTATACATCCACTTCATTGACAACCATCTCTCCTTCAGAAAGGCCCTCAAAACCTGGCTATTCTCCATGCCAACCTGAAAGCATCTTCCCCACCACTCTACCATCACAGCATCATTAGCATGCATCAGTCTCACACCTAAACACAAACAAACCACGTGTACCTACACCCACAGGTGGATGCTGGCTTCTGTCACGGTGGCCTGCCCTGCACATCCAATCCAAATACCACCCTATGAACACAAACGCACAACAGCAGACTAGGGCTCCTTTCACTCAGACTGGTGTACCTGACAGGTTAAAGGTAGCCAGTACTTCACTAAAACAATGTACTATGATAGCTGCCCAGGGCACGGAATCCAGCACTGTGTTCCCGTCCATTAGATCCTGCCATTGAGGATCCATACCAGTGGTATACCAGCAGTCAAAGAGCTATGGGGATTGGTGATAAAACACTCAGAACACATGTAAAAGGGGTTCATAAGCTCAATGACTACAACCTGTCTACTACCATTAAAAGAGGGTTTAGGCCAGCATGTCTTGTTCCAATCTAATGATATGGCAGCCTTTACAGATGACCTAAGCACCCAACTACCTCAAATGAATTGCAATAAGTACTTTGGAGGCTAGGACATGTACTGCCCTAGTAGAAATTTGTGAAGGTTAGTACCGATATAGCACTTAAAGATGTCTGTTGTTAGGCTTCTATTGAACTTCAAAAATATATAGTAACACTATAATGGTAGCCGGTCTATTTCACTTAAAGACTCCTATGATCCTACACCTAAGGTAGCCTGCCTGCCAAGCGTAAAAGATGTACG
The DNA here is from genome assembly GCF_040938575.1 of Ambystoma mexicanum. Lineage (NCBI taxonomy): Eukaryota > Metazoa > Chordata > Amphibia > Caudata > Ambystomatidae > Ambystoma > Ambystoma mexicanum. The sequence continues at coordinate 959,159,631 of NC_090929.1, read as the reverse complement.
TTGCACCAAGAGGACTTTGAGCGTAGCCTGTCTTTATTGCCTAGGATGCACTATGTGCATTTTTGTCCTGTGTCACAAACAATCGGATTGCACAACGGGATCAAGATAAGCTTCATCTGAGTTTAAGGTAAATATGGATGCACCACTTCGGTGGACATGCACTTTAGAACACTGCTGCAACTACTTAAAATTTTGTCTAGCTGGACAGATAACGGTTTTGCCTCCTTAAACTAGACTTGCCTTGACACATCTGCCACTAGAGTACAGTGGAAACCTATGGCAACATTCGGTCTAGCTGGTCACATAACAAATATCTTGCACTAGCTCACTGTCATGATTTCCCTCAGCACCCATCCCCAGTTTTGACCTCATTGGGTTGCTTACTGGAGCCTACCAAGCCCACCCAATTCATAATCGTGGCCAAACAATTATATCGGGACCCTCCATATGTAATGCATGCAAACATGAATACACCACATCATTAAAGGGAACATTATTTTGAGGAGGGAAAACAAAACTCTGTTATTATCCCAAGCACAAGGCTGGGGTGCTAATAGCGTTCATGTCCACGTTTGCAGAAAGTGCTGGCCATTAACAACTCACAGCCCACGTGTGGCCCTCGTTTCAGTTTGGCCTATTTTGGCTCAGTATGATGGGACCATAATGGCCATCACCACTCATGAATATGGCTATGGTACATAGGATGTTAGTGTTTGGGGGCTAAATATTGAAGTGACTGGATTAAAATGTGCACATTCAAACTTCACTCAGTTGGGTAATCTGAACCACCCTTTCAACATGGAAAATCTATTTGCTCAGAGAAGAAAGTGAGCAGAAGTCAATAAACTGGAATGGGCTACAGCCTGTTAGTCCATAGATAGAAGTATTTTTGGTTATTGTACTTCTTACCTTTCCAACAACACACTGTCAGAACCTGATACTACTGATGTTAAAGGTAACTAACTACTCGTGTGGGTTTCCTTTGGCCCACCTCTCCTAGGCACTTGACCTATTCAATTGATGTCTCCATTCCCTTTGGTTTTTGTATCAACCCAACCCTGTGATGAATGCATTTATGCGGAGCACTGGGCAAGATAACGGATCATTGGAATCAATTAACTGTATTCCCAATGTATGGATACTTGGTTTGAGTGTTCACGTCTAGGCTGATGATTTGTGCTAAACTCCCATGAGGCTGCATCATGAGTTTACTGCAAGGGCGGATTTGTGTTATTGAAATGAGGAACACTACACAGATGCATTGAAGGTAGCATCCATTAATACTACAATTATAAAAGAACCTAAGTTGTTTGTAAATCAACATGCAGAAGTGCACCTTAAAATATGAGTAAACACAATTTATGTATTTAATGATTATTACTGTCACTTTTTTGAGGGCACCACACCTTTTAATCTAACAGCCACTTAAGAGCCCTTTGGAATGGAAGTCAGGTATAGTGATGCAGTACAAACATCTTTGTACAATGGAGATAACATGTGACAACAATTGGTGCATATATGGTAGTGTGCTAATTTTATAGGTATGAGGTACTTACATTCATACGTAATGATTAGCCTACCGGTTTTCGAGTAATTCCTGAACAACTCGTTGTTGGTTGACACTATCCTTATAGGGTCTAGAACATCCGAATTCAATGGGACACCATACTGATGCACCCGCGTCCATGTTTCCTCTATAAGAACTTTTAATATGTGACTTGATCTGAGATTTACATTGGTTTGGATCTAATTGTAGGTAGCTGGCCCCTTATTCCAAAGGAAAACACACACACATATACCAATGTGTTAATGGATTAAAGTGAGGGTCCCTCAGAATTCTATTCATTACTCTAATGGTAATAAAACTATTGTTAAAGTATAAAGTGCAAAGAAAACTCTGACCATACGTTGGTATATATTTCAGTTTATGCTAACTGTGAAGTTCAAGGTAGCGTCAAAAGTCAACGTCAGCTCACTGAATCTATTTCTTACAGAACTTCTCCTAGAGGATTTGTTGGTTGCCAATAAAAAATTCCACATTGTTAAATGTTGTAACTGTAAAAAAAGTGGAGTGTGAATTATTATAGAGTGAACCTTACTTCTGATATGTTTCTTTTGGTTGTCCTCCTTTTCTTTAGAAATAAATCCATATGATTTTCCTTATGACCAATTTACTAAATGCTTTAGAGCCTTGATGAAGGCCATGTTTTAGTGCAAGACAATGGGGGTCATTCCGAGTCGGGCGGTAAGGGTTAACGGTCATCATTAACAAGACCGATGCCGTTAAACCCTTACCGCCCTACTCCGAGTTCCCTTTGCGGGTTGGTACTTAACGCCTGCTTTTTGCAGGCGTTAAAAAACCAACCGGCAAAGGGACCTAGGAGCTAATTACGGCACCGTAATTTACGGTGCCGTAATTAGCTCCTTCCCCATTGAGCCCTATGGGGCAAAAATGGGAATGGGGAAGGGCCCTTGGTGAATGGGGAATTACCGACCCCGCCAACCTTGGAATGGGGCGGTAATTCCGCCATTCACCATGGCGGAGTCGGAAAGATAACAGCTATTAGCGCCTTGGTTAAGGCCATGGTCGGAATGAGGCCCAATGTCAACTTAAAGGAACATATGAAAATAAAGCTTCTTTTAAAATAAATATCACATGTGTTACACTTTATTACTTTACATAAGAAAATATATTTTCTTATACTGATATGATTAATGATTACTAATTGCAATATTGTTTTAGAGGATGTTCCACACTAAGGCAGAACTCACACAAAATGGATCAATCACATCATGTTATCACACACTGCGTAATACATGAGAGAGTCAGAAGCTGCATAGTCTTCTTCAATATGTCATTTTCAGTGCATAATGGGCCTGTAAAGACTTGGGGGGCTATCTCTACTTCTGCCCACTATATAGTTCGGGAAGAGGCACAGAGCACCACAGCCAAGGTTCTCTAATAGTAGCTGTGGACGAATAACCAAGGTTGAGACTCAACAGCGGTGATACAGGCTGGTTGTTAGGTATACTGAGTTTCCAAGATCCGCACTAAGGAATGTCCGCACGCTATGTTATGTGCTCACACAGTTCTTTAATTAAGTAAAATAAAGTTCAGGTAACCTTATACCAATAAATCTCACACTTGATACTCAGGCAATACTATTCTAATTATGGCAATAATATATACTACTCTATGTGGTACCACAGTATACTTAGATTCAGTAAAAATGCACCAACTGCTGACAGTTATCAAAAGCATATGAATTACTAAGCGTTGTGTAACTTCATAGACATTAATGTCGGAAGGCAGGTAATTGTCAAAACATTTGCAGAATGATATCTTTAAGACCAAAAAGGCATTACTTGGGGAGGATCCCCCGCCTGGGCAACCTGCAAGGGAAAGGTTAGGGTGTACTTTATGTTGCATTTTACAGCCCAGTCCAAATATATTCATTAACAGTCTGCTTTATTTTCTACAGTTCCCACTACCCCAAAGTACCTGTGAAGCCACAGAACAGGATGCAAGATGAATCTGGTACCCCTGGATGAGTCCTGAGAATGGGAAATGTTCTTCCTTGTCAGGCGAAGTGGTAGAGTTTCTTGGTTTTACTCGATGAGACCCCTCAAGAATATATTCCCTGCTACGGGTAGAAGGAGTCACTGTTATGTCGGTATAAAAAAAAAAGAAGGGAACCAAGCAGTGTCGGAAAGGTAGCAATTCAGGTCTATCAAGGTGGTCTTTGTTGTCGAGTTGCTACGCCGGCTGTAGATGTCCCACAAAGATAAAACTTGCTATGGACCTCGACTAAGCTTGGATGAAGAAGATAAGTCCTTTGGTGGTCATCAGTGACTTTCGGTGGTGACCGGTGTAGTGGTAGTAGCAGGTGTCTGGTTTCGGGATTTTGCGGTCGGCCGCTTTTTGGTTCTTCAGTTCTGCAGCTGCAGCATGGATGACAGGGTGGCATCTGGCAACCTGATCTCAGGCACTGGACTGGACTGCAGACTCTCACTGGAACCTCAGGATGCTATCTTTGTGGATTTTTGATGGGAAACACAATGGCTGGCCCTCCTCTGCAAGCAGCAACCGTGTATCTTCCCCAGTGCAGAAAAGTGGACCGATAACACAGCAGCAGTGCCCCTTGAAGGATTCTCCAGTTATTTAGAACATTGGCCGCTCCGGGTGGCAAGCAGCACTATGCCAGGGTACCCCCTCTTCTGGGTGCTACACAGCACCTTGGCTTCCAGTGGTCACAAACACCACTTTGGACCCTGGGCAACACAGATAGACTTCTTGGGCCCAAGATGTCCAGGCACTCCTCTTGTGGATCCACAAAGATCCCACAGTACTGACTTCCAGAACACTTTGGCTGAAGAGCAGCAGTTGCACGATGTCCCCTCATAGCTACTGGAAAAGGTGACCTATCTAGGTCCTCCCAGGTTCAAACCTTAAGTCAGAAAAGCAGCCTTTGGATTTTATGAAGAGTTGCAGCCACAGACAACTTCCACCAGCTGGACTCCAGGATACAAGCTTAAGATGACTTCAGCTTCTTGCTTCATGTTTCATGTTTCAGCTTCTGACAAGGAGGTAAGTGTGATGTTGCCTGTTATACAAAACACTTCACATTCACTCAGGCAGAGCCATACTCAGCCAACCAATCACACACAAGTGCATTCACGCAGTCAGCACCCAATCAAGCTCACAGGCACTCAGGCCATTCAACCAAAACCAGACACCCATAACACAGGATCTGGATTGGGAGCAACTCCCCAGCCTTTCAGAACACTACACTGCATGCATTCCAATTTCAGTTGGCTGGCTCAGGCATTATGTCACACAACCAAAACCACCCACAACACAGAATGTGATTTGACTCCATACTCCATTCATGCAGGCTCCACCCCAAGGGTGTGCCCAAAGCAAGAAGTCCATTGGAAGGAACCAGCAAGTCTGGCAGGAGGAAGCCCCAGAGCCATATATGGCCCTTCCACCCAACAGCCATTCAGGGGAAGGGAACATAGCCAGTGCTTCTCAAGACTTTGATAAACAAGGGATAAAGGCAAAAGAAAGCAAGAGGCTACAGTGGCCCTCTTGCCTTTCATAGATTCCTATGACAGCGCCTGGGTATCCCAAAAATGAGGATACCAAGAGCCACTGTAAAGTCAGCCCAAAAAAATACACTAGGGGTACAAGGGTGGACCTTTACCCATGGGTGTCCTAAGGGTGTCCCATGGGTACTACTTACCAAAAGGTAAAAATGAAGAGCTGCACTGCCAGGGGTCAAAACTGAAGTCTTGTGCAGAGAAACACACCAAAAAATGGCAAAAGGGAAGTGGCAGGACACGGGCGAGGAGGCCCTGCCCCTCCAAAAGTATTTCCAACATCACAATACCCAAAAACGATTCAATGCGAATAGGGGAAGAGTTGAGACAGCACATCATCCTTCCACTGAATCAAAAGATATAGTGGAATTGCAAGCAAAAAGTCAGAGTGAGTTTTATTTGAAAACCCGGTGGAAGAAGGAGGGTGATCGTTGCTTGTGAATAAGGTGGTGACACAGGCTGTGCAGTAAATATTGGAAAAGGCAAGACATTTCCAAAGTTGAGCGATCATTAGTTAGAACGTGAGCACCTGTTTTCGGTAAAACCAACACGTTTAAGTAAAACTGCCTTTACTTTAGGCCGGGTGCACACCTATGCACTGATCTACATTGTATAATTAGGCAAGACAGGAAATATAATTTTCGGCTGAGAGATGTTGGTTGGCAATACCTCCACACCATTCCCACCATGGTCAAATGTGGTCTAACATGCAAATGCTTAACGGTGTGAAAACAAAGATGTTTTTCATTTGTTTTATTCAGTGTTTTGTAATGTGCCACATGTATACAGGATGGATACCTCAGAGATGAGGGTGTAACAGCATGCATTGGAGTTGATTTGTTCTCAGGGATAGAAATTGGAAACAATCCTACAGCACTGAAAGAACACATGAGAGTTCACTGTTCTTTCTAAAATACCTTAAGGCACTGTTGAATACAGTAGGCATGAGAAAGATTCTTCCAAGTGTTTTCAAATCCTAAGATCAATACATGTTCTGCATGCACAAGCTGCAAGGTGCAAGGATACCAGGACTGTGACGGTAGTTCAACTTGTAGCAAAAAAGACATGAAAAGAATGATGTAAACAGAGTGCCTAGAATTTCCTCTGTGAATGTACATGTTTCTGAGTAATTGCGATATGCTATACCGGAGAGGAAATGCACTATAACTCTGAACGAAAAGAAGTTAGCAGTTCAACTTCTTGCACATTTCATCCTGAGCTTGTTGATAGCCACCCTACTAACGTCAAACAGCATACTTTTTAAAATCATTTTATCATCCGCAGTCATTGGAAGCTGATACTATACTTTGGGCTGCTTATTCTGTGGTATTTACTTAAATACAATGTTGGTCTCATCAACTACCAGCTACGGTCGTCATCTGAGAAAATGGGCCAAACTCTGCGGCGGCAGAAGTAATTGCAGGCCTTAAATAAATCTGTTGGTAGCCTAGATGAAGCTATGCTCTAGTACCTTAAAGCATATTCTTTGTACTAAATGGAATTAACAGTAATTATCACTGACCAAATAACTGGTCAGACCAAAGGAAGATGGTAAAATACTGCTTTAATCTGAATGAAAGAAAGTAGGCAAAAATACAGCTATCCCAGTAGATGCTCAATATTCACACCTTAGTTTGCTTGTACAGAGTTTATATACTTACCCATACATCATGTATAATATCATCCAACGTGGCATTTCATAAAAACCTAACGCCGAGAGGGATTGGATTAGGGGAACATGTGTACATAAGGGTTAATATCTCATTGGCTGCCACTTGTCTGTAGGACACGCCCTGAGCTACTTCTACATATGTCACATACTGATTTTAGCAGAGAATATGTCAGCAGATTAGTAACTGCAACATTGAATGTGAAAGTGCATGGCAGGCCCTTTGATTGGTTGCAACCCTATCCTACCTTGGACTTTCGGCTCGTTTTAGCAGCACGTGAACAGAACGAAACCTAGGTGTTCAAGCTGCGTCAACTTGTTTTCTGTTTTCCCAATTAGTCCATTGTACGTCATTGACCTGATCCTTAGCAATTGTCTATCGTTGGTAGTTGACCTTGTAGTCTGCTCACTGCTCTGGGAAATTCAAGGTAGTGTGAGCGCATCACTATCTTAACTCGAAGCTCTAATGAATAGCCTTTGTTTTGAGTTCTTCATCACGTGTTAGGAAACCATGATTCTGTGCATTTCAGCCCCTCAATTACCGCTATTTGATTTTGATTACCCTTTCTGGCCTTTAGAGACTTGCTTACTCCATCTCACATAGGCTTTTGCCTTCGTGATTGTTCAATACTTGACATCAGCAAATATACTTGCCCTCCTAATCATAGCAGAAATATGTCTCATGGATGTGGTCTGTTCATTTGACCGCTTTTGTGTCTCTCGAAAATGCCTCCTTGACTTCAGGCTAACGTACTCCCTTATTCTGCACACGAAAACAGCTTCTTCAATTTGCAATCCTAGGGTCGTATTTTGAGGTAGCTGGGTTGATTCTTTAACACGGATATCGTCCATTTTTTTCTAATGGCCATCCTAAACGTTATATATTTTCATACATCTTTTCAGCAAGCTTCTATATGCTTTTTCTACCTTGCGTAACAGCATAATTACAGTTATTGCAAATGAACAAGGGGGGTCCTGGGAGTCCCTCTGCCAGACATTAGTCCTGGTTATGAGAGACTTACCCAGAGTCTTTAGCTCACTATCTTTCACAGAGTAGAAATATCCCAAACATATCAGTCGTTGTCTGCCCTGGGGCAGTCCAGCACCGAAATGCTAGGCAATTCTCCTCTGAACAATAGTACCAACAGCAACACCAGACACGTGTTTCGGTCTCGTTGGACCTCATCAGTAGGGTGGAGCTGTGCTTCTATAAGAATAGTGAGCAAGGGGTCCATGTCTGGATTCCCCTAGTAACTTAGGGTGAGACCCAAAGTTACTTAAATATGCAAATGAACAAGGAGGGTCCTCGGAGTCCCTCTGCCAGACATTAGTCCCATTACGGGAGACTTACCAAGAGTCTTTAGCTCACTATCTTTCACAAAGTAGAAATATCCCAAACATATCAGTCGTTGTCCTGCCCTGGGGCAGTCCAGCACGGAAATGCTAGGCAATTCTCCTCTGAACAATAGTACAAACAGCAACCCCGACATGTGTTTCGGTCTGGTTGGACCTCATCAGTAGGGTGGAGCTGTGCCTCTCTAAGAATAGTGAGCAAGGGGTCCATGTCTGGGGTCCACGTCTGGATTCCCCTAGTAACTTAGGGTGAGACCCAAAGGGACTTAATTATCCAAATTAACAAGGGGGTCCTGGTAGTCTCTCTGCCAGACATTAGTCCTGGTTACAAGAGACTTACCCAGAGTCTTTAGCTCACTATCTTTCAAAGAGAAGAAATATCCCAAACATATCAGTCTTTGTCCTGCCCTGGGGAGTGAAACACATGTTGGCTTTTCGATCTGTGTAAATCATGAAAGAAGTGAGTGCCTACTTCACGATACGCAGAGTGCTCCTATAAATACATTTGCGGCAACAAATTGGTCAATCGTCTATGTGGAGCAGTTACTTTCGCCAAACCCAATGTATTTCAGTATATTCCATTGGGTTTTGATCACAGTCTAGAGGATAATGGACCCACTGAGGATTTGACATGGCCTCTGTAGGAAGACACCACATGAAATCAATACCAGAGTATAACCCTATGATACAGTGTACTCGGGTCAACGACTTATCACTTAGCAAGTGTCTTTTAATAGGGACACTACAATCTCTACGAGTCTTACCATCCTGCGGTTAGGCCTGCAGTAGAGAGAGAGCTGCAAAGGCATGTACAAACAGACTTGTACAAAGGCAGGATTTGAGCTTAGGTCAGGATCAAATGACCCAAATGAATAATGGAAGTGTGCACAAGAAAGCGAGTTCCCTGCCAGCTAAAACAACTTTGAATTCTTGCATCAGGCCAGAATGTGTTCCAGGTGGGCGGACAGAACTCAAGAATTGATCTGTCAATGAGTTGAAAAGAGCAGAGCTTGTTTTTCTCTAAATGAGTGTAGGATTACTTGGTAATGGTATATATAAAAGCATCCACGTGCTGAAACTTGCCAGATGCAATGGTCTCACCTCAGATGAACTGTTGTGAAATTTCATATCCATTGAAATGCTTCAATACTTCTGGGTATTTCATGTAGTGTATCAGGTGTCCATATTTAGGAGACACACTTTTGTTGCTGGGTTTTCTGTGCAGCACAAGGTTTCGGGGTTGTTTACATTTTTTGAGCAATGGAAAGTAACAAGAAATCATTAGCTGAAAACAATTCCAATGACACTCTGGCATCAAATACATGAGTCAAAGGTTGACACGCAATGCTATCCCAGAAACATACTAGCTGTTCTCGATTCTGAACCCCAATAGCCCCCTGATTGCTAAGCAAAGCTTGTAATTATTATCCCGACAGAGCCTATGAGAAGGGCTGGGACCCAGACAATGGGAAAACAACATTGTGGGAGGGTAAATGTACATGGGAGAGTAGAGGGGCTTCCAGACCTCTTTGTATAAAATCAAATGGGACCAAATAGGTAACGACATATGGCCCCATAAAGAATATGGTAAGAATCTTAAAAACATGTGGCATTTTTAAATATTCATTATTTTTACAATACCAGCCCATTTTAAGTTAGGCTTGCATGGGATATTTGTTGCATGGGTACATTGAAAGTACCATACTTGCAAATATTTGTAATTAACCCCATACACTGTCTTTGCCCCCCATGGAGTAAGTTTTCCATGCAACAATACACATAATTAGGAGCTATTTTCAAAATAGTGGGCATTTTAAATGCCACATGCTTTTAGTGTTGCCACCTACTCATAATGAGTCACACAATGTAGGGGTGGTATTCATTTTCCACTACTGAGGATTTCTATGTAGCTCCTGTTAGAGCGTTTTCTAACAGGATTATTGGACATTTAAACCACCCATTTAACAATCATCCTCTCCAAGTGCACTCAACGAACGTACACATAATGGCGTTTTCCAAGCTTCATCTTCTGTCTACTCTCCACTGCTTCACCCCTGAAGGGCAGAGAGCTACCAGTTAAGAAGCTTCAAGTATTACAACACTTTTTATGTGGTCCTTCCCCACTACCTGACTGTTCAGATCATGCAGAATGTGGCAATCCATCTGCTCTATTACACTCATAAAATGCAACCTCGCTTCCCAGCCTCATTTCCTAATGGAGGGTTGATGCACATGTACTGTTCAATGCTTTGCCAAAATGGCATTAATGCCCAAAGCCCTCTGATACATAACCTTACATTGTATAGGACTTTGAGCCATGACATGCTGCCCTATTGTACCTCTGTTTTGCTAACAATTCCAACTATGGAGTCCAAAACCATTGAAAGAAGCCCACAAGTTCACCGAGCCCCTATCTGTGAACAGCCTCACTGATTTTATCAGCATGGTACCTCCTCTTCATGCAGCTCTTAAAGAATGTTCTTTCAGCTAGAGCCCCAGTTCCCCCGTGGCCTAAAATGGGCCCAATGTACAACATCAAGCAGTGGTTAGTTCATACTATGTGCCCTGTACGGTCCTAATAGCTCACTCACTCAATGTAGTATCAAAGTCTAGACAAGAGGCAGGTGGCATAGAAATGTTATGCTATAGTATTGTATGTTTCATGTATAAAGAATTGCAAGTAATTGAATGGCATTTTGTTATGTTATGTTATTTTGATTTACACCATGCACTGCTGCCATATGCATGGTCTCCAGGTGCTCTCGTGTCTCTGTAAGAAAAGAGGGTATGGTTGGTTAGAGAGGGAGAGAGGGATAGGAGAGAGGTTGTGCTCATCTGTGTGTGTGTGAGCTTTCTAGGTGTGCTTTGTTACGTGCACTGGGCTTGATTTGTCCGGAAGGGTGGCATCCAGTGTCTGATTTTTTTTTCTTCTGAAATTATTAGTATTAGGTTTGTAGTCTGATTAGAAAGGGGTGTGTGGTTTGCTTGTTTTTGGTGGGTTGTTTCACTAGCCTTCCGAGCATGTGCAGTACGCGAGAGTTGTAGAGATGTGGAAAAGAGGGAATCATCCAAAATGACACAGTTCAACAGACTGAATGGGTGATTTGGCAGAATTTCAGCCGTTTGAAAATTCTGATCGTCCGAAAAGTTTGACCACATCTCCCATGCGGTGCTAAGAGCTGCAGGGGCTGCAGGGGCTGCAGGGGTGTCCCGCGCACCCTTTCTCAATATATTTTGAGTGGGGGTTGCAGGGGTTTCCCCCTCAGCCATCCCGTAAAAAGCCACAAAAAAGAAAAAAAAAGGTGGGCTGCGGGGGCTGCGTGGATGTCCGTGCACCCTTGCTCACTATATTGTGAGTGGGAGTTGCGAGGGTGTCCCCCGCAGCCATCGCAAAAAAAGCACACAAAAAAAAGGAAAGAACCCTGCGGCGCCGAATCCTGATCCCGGAAGTGAAAGGGAACAGGCATTGCAGGGACATTGCGAGTCAGTGGCAGCACGGTAACTAGGGGGAAAATAATCTTCAGTCTTTTCTACCTCGAACATTTGGATCAACCCCGATCCGAAAAGAGAAGGAGGGTGGTTAGTTGGTTCTGGTCATCTCTGTGTGTTGAGTAGATTTATTGTCTTTTCTTCATTCTGTATTGTCACGTGTTTGCTTTGGTTCAGGTGTATCATTTGCAGAGGCGCGCGTCTATGTTTATCTCGGTAAGTTGAATAGCCAGGTTTTTAGTTGCTTCCTTAATGTTAGGTGATCTTCTGTAGTTCTTATTTCCTTCAGTATCGAGTTCCATAGTTTGGCTATCAGGAGAAAGCAGTTCCTCCAAATTGACTTTCCTCAAAGTGTCTTGTATGGAATTGGAGGTCGTTGTTCGATCTTAAATCTCTTCCTGGTTGGTAATGGGTGATTATTTCTTGGAGGAATTCAGCTCCTTGGCTGTGTAGTGATTTATGGCAATGCAGAGGGCTTTGAAGTTTATACATTTCTTTATTGGTAGCTAGTGTATACTTCCTAGTGCTGGTGTGATGTGATTTCTTCTATTTAGTCGCAGGAGGAATCTTGATGAAATATTTTGGATGTTTTGTATTTTCTTTGTAAGGTGTTCTGGCATTCCAAGATACAAGCTATTTGCTTAGTCTAATAATAATAGCAAGGAGATTATTGCAAGTGTTCTGTGTGGGAAATTCACATTATGGAGGATCATTCTTATTAATTGCAGGATATAGAAACATGTTTTTGCTATTGTGTTGACTAGTGGTTCCAAAGAGAGGCTGTTGTCCATGAGGAGTTCCAGATTTGCTGTTACTGCCAATGTCTCCAGTTGGGCTCCCTTGCCCAGTGGCCAAGTCAGGTATGCATTTATTGCATTTTCTTCCTGTGGGGAGATAATTATTTCTGTTTTGATTGGATTTAGCTTGAGAATGTTGTTTGTCATCCGGGTACTTATGTCAGTGAGGCATTTGTTGAGGGTTTTGTCATAGTCTCGGTCGGAAGTTATCTTGAAGATGAGCTAGTTGTTGTCTGCGTAGTTGCAGGCTGTCAATCCATGCGAATGTGAGGCAAAATCCTTTGTGTCATCTTTGACTCTTCTCTCTCCTTCTCCCCTCACATCACGTTCCTTGTCAAGAAGGCCAACTTTCAGTTCCACATCCTCAGAGACATTCTCCCTTTGCTCTCCTTCCCCCAGAAGCTCAATGTCTTCAGAGCTCTGGTCCTCTCTAGGCTGGACTACTGCAACAGCCTCTACCTCAATCTGTCTCATTCATCTCTTCGCTCCCTCCAACTAATCCAGAATAGGACTGCAAGAATTATCCTTGTCCTCAATCTCAAGGACCGCATCTCTCCAGCCCTAGTATCTCTCCGCTGGTTCATGGTGCTTCCAATGATCAAATTCAAGACCCTCTGCATCATCCACAAGGCTTCTGGGACCCCACTACATCCAACTGTCTCTCTCTAAATACCTCCTGGCTATAGCACTTCTGTCCTCTAGCTCCAACTCTCTGCAGATCTGTTGCTTCTCCCAGCAGAGAGTGGGGGATAGATCTCTATCTTTGGCAGGAGCCTCCCTCTGGAATGGCCTCCCTGCCTCTCTCAGACTAGAGCTGGATCAACTTAAGTTCTGCAAGCTGCTCAAGACCCTGCACTTCTCTTCTTCCTTCCCTCTCGCCTTCCCATGTTAAACCCCCCTCTGTCTGCTGTAACTGGCGGCCTGGTCCTTTATGAGTCTTTCAGGACACCAGGCCCCCCTTGTCCAGTTTACTTCAGCAACTGCCCAACCTAGCACTGCTTCTCCGTGCCCCCCCCTGACCATCTGTTTGGCTGGCACCTCCCTGTGTCCAGCCCACCCCCCATTCCCGCACCAGTGGTTTATCCTCGTCATCCCCTGCAACTTGCCCCCTGGGCTCCTCATAGCACTTACCCTCCATGGGTTCCCAGTAGCACTTGCCCATTGGTTCCCCAGTGCACTTGCTTATCCCTTGGCCCACCTCCCCCTGCCTCCCTCTCTCCCCTTCACCTCTCCCCCCTGCACTTCTTGTTGCTGCACTTGCATGATTTGACTATCACAAGGCCTAGTAGGACCATCATTGTTTTTTATTCCACCCCCCTCCTTTTGTCTTGTGGTGTCTTGAAACAAATTCTGTATAGGCGCCATATAAATATGCTATAAAATAAAAATAAAAATAAATTAATTTGTTGATGATTTTATATGATGTTCAAATGACTTTAAGTTCAAAATAAATATTTTCTAATAGTTTTAAAACATGATCAAAGGCATTGGCCCTCATTACGACCCTGGCGTAGTGGGTTTCCGCCAGCGTTATTCGCGGCGGACCCTTCTGCCCTACTACGAGTTCCCGTAGCGCCATGGAGCCTTTCTCCGCCTGGTTTTACCGGGTGGAGAAATCCATGGCGCTAAGGGACCTCGTTGTTAATTACGCCACCGTACTTTACGGTGGCGTAATTAACGCCTTCCCCACTCCCATTATACCCTATGGGGCAAGAATGGGAATGGGGAAGGGCAAAATGGGGATTGGGGATTTACCGCTCCGCCAAGGTCGGCATGGGGTGGTAAATCCGCCAACCCCCATGGCGCTATCGGCGGCTTTCCGCCGTGCTCCGCGGTGCATTTAGCACCGCGAATTCCGCCAGGGTCGTAATGAGGGCCATTGTCTCATCTGGCATAATGAAATAAATATTACATTAAAAAAACAATTAATATGCAACAAGATGACCTATTACCTATTGAAGAGAATGTGAATATTTTGTACAGAGTTTGTGGAAGATGTTTCAGATGTGGTATGTTTTTTCTCAACAAAGATGTGTTGTTTGTGTCTTTGCTGACGCCAGTGCTTAATGTTCTGAGCTTGTGCCCCATTTACATTCCTATAAGCACATAATTAGTGCTTTATTAACACTTTAAGGCACCATGGTTGTTTTCTCTTTGCCACATAGTCTCAAGGAATGTATATCTTCTTCTGAATTAAGGCCCAACCAATGACTGGCTAATAGTTGTGCCATATCCTTTTATTTGATTGCTTGTTGCACTGACATTACATTAAAAAATAAAATTATATTTGATAGACAATACATAAGTGAAGTAATGTTATTTTTCAATGTGTGAGCACATTCTAAATATGTGGTGCCATGTTCAACTGTTTCACCATATTTGCGCATGCCACTCTGGTAAAGCTCATTTGATAGCATGGGAGGCCAGGAAATCATTGTTGGGGTTATGATATTCGAAAATCTTGGAAAGAGGTGGATTTGCAAGGTGCATATCTTGTTATAATAATCCTGCTTGTATGGATGGTACAGTGTTTCAGATCATGGTTGATGCAAATCATTATTGTATTATATTTTCAATGTGTATCAAGTGCATCATAACCCAAGTAGAGGGGATGGTGTTCTGTAAATTTTTTTACATATTCACAGTTATCGCAACAGAGAGTATTTGATTTGGACTTTCAAACAAAACAGTGAATCAATGAAGCAACTTAGTGTAAAATAAATCTATGATTGAATAGATAAAGAAATATGATACAATAGACATAAAATAAATCAAATACATTTTTTTACTATAAACAAGGCAACAAATAAACATACATTGGGACTTTCAGAATTCAATTAAAAGAGGACATCACACAAATTGAGGGAGGACAAGCATAACCTGTTTAGATAACCCGCAGTGAAGAAGGCAACAGATGAAAAATGTGCAACTAAATAAATAAAGGGAATTGTCATCCTGAATATTTCAGTGCTCCTGGCAAGCCTAGACCCTCCAGACGTATGCATTATTTTAGATAAGAAAAACAGCAGCCCGTGAAGAGAATCTTATAGAGAACCTATGGAGAATCAGGAGCGAGTACTGAGAAGTTAAAATTGGGTAACTTGCTTGAATTTTTATAAACCTAGGGTCAGGGAGATGCAAAGTGTAAAACATTCATTAGAGATTTAGGATCAAAGCCGGAAAACCCTTAAATATGGCATTTCCATTGTCAAAGCTTGATGAAACTAGTGCTTGGATGGTGGGATAAAATCCGAGGGAATAAAAGGTTTTATCTTTCAGAGACGAGATAGCTAATGAACAGGGTGAGGCAGATGAGATTTAAAATTCAAGTTAGACTTGTGAGGTTAGCCCAAAGATTTTAAAAAGGCCACCATGGGAGGAGTGATAGTAAATGACGAATGTGCGAAAGGCTACTCATGAGGAAGTGCAAGGGAGGAAGACAAGGAGGAAAGCAAAAGAAACTGAAGTTGAGGTCGGTGTAGTTTTAGAGAAAACAAATACAACTAGTCCTTGATGGTTCTGAGACAGTTCCACAAGCAGAGGATATTAACCGACGAAGACACTCAAAGATAAACCTGCACAATAGTACCACACAGGGTATACTCCCCTGTTATAGTTTTCACAGGACACACAAACCGGGTTCTTACGGGGCATTCATGAGTGATATGGAGCACTTGGGTGTGTAAATGTGTGGCTGCATCCAATCAGGAATCTGATATGATGGTACTGGAGTACTTATATTATAAAACTGTGGGAGCACGATTCATGGGATCAACTTAATATTCACAACAAGGATATATTTTGATTGCAAATTTGCATGGTACATTTTATGTAGAATCCATGCTTTCAATTGATTAAAGCTCATTTTTTGATGGAGATATTCTCATTTTCTTTTCATCCTTTTGTTTTTGTCTGTGGTTTTGAGTTCTGTCTGTTTTCCTATATTTTGATTTGTTTTTGAGATATGCTCATACAGCACTGTGATGATGTAATATGTTTTGATCTAATTTGTTTGAATTTTAATGGATATTCATATCTTGTCTAATTAAGGAATGTTATTTGAGATTATTGTAGGGAAGAGAAGCCCATTGTTTGCCTTTCCAAAGACCAGTCAGGTCGAAACAACTGTCGGCGGGGGCATTTTCAGGCAATTGGATCTAGGATATTCTTGATGTTATCCATGAGATGTGAATACAAGTTGTGCTTTATTTAGGCCCCAATGGCACCAAAATAATTATGTGAAATAGATATTGCTTCTCAACCATACTTAATCGGATGCACGCATTATTGTTTGATCTAATCTCTTTTAACGATACATCTGGGTGTCATCTGGTTTATTTTCAGTTTTTATCCAAGGACCAGAGATCCTGATGGTCCCAAATATTTGATAAAACATGGGGAAGGGAATTGAACCATGAGGAACTCCACATTGCTTGGGCATTGTATCCAACCTGGTAGATTTCACTTGCAAAAACTGCACATGATTATGCAGAATGGTGGTGAAGCAGGACAGGTCCGGAACATCCAAGCTCAGGTGGGAGGAAAAGATGGTGATCAGAACCTCAGGGATGACCATATCAAACACTTCTAAGAGATCCAGACTATCAAGCAAACAGGCCAATTAGGATTCCTATATAAGCACAGCTTATTTACCTCCTGGTGAGTTGCTGTCTCCATGCTACACCAGGGACAAAAGTGAGATTGATTGCATAAAAACATACAGTATTTGGATAAGTGATGTAAGCAGAACTTCTCCATGAACTTACATATAAAAGACAGTGAAAAAAAGGTCAGTAGCTTTGTCCAGAGGATCAAAACCAGGGTTTTTAATGGATGGTACAATTCACAGCTTCTTACAAAATTATGAAAATTGCCCGGTTTGAAAGAAGAATTGATACAGGGAAGACATAAGTGAAAACATAGGCACAAAAAGAGTTATGAGTAGAAGAAGATGGCTTTTATAGAGTTTAGGAGATGGGAAAGGTCAAGCCTAGAAAATAATGGGAAATCCTATCTTAAATTGGAACAGTTCCATTGAAAAGACAGGAGGGATAGCATTAGTAACATTAGCCAAATTTGACACCATAGCATTTTCAGTACCTTTCATCTTCAGAATAAAAAAGCAATTAGAATCATTAGCCTACCCAATTAAAGAAGAATGGATAGAAACATGAGAGGAATAATACAGTGTATAAACGTTCTACTCAATACTCAGAAAGGGGTTAAATAAGTGCTGTCTCTCTGTCTCTCATCTCCTAATGGCTGTGTCCCCCCTTGTATCCCAAAATCCCTGGATTATCACTAGAGATCAGTAACTCCTAATATCTATCTAATGACTGTCTGGCCATGATGGCCTCAGGGTAAATGATCTTTATATCTCTCTCTTGCTCTCTCTCTCTCTCTCTCTCTCTCTCTCTCTCTCTCTCTCTCTCTCTCTCCAGAATAATCTAGGTGAATTCTAAAAAGGTCCCACATTACAACATTAGAAGAAAAGGTGCCTTCCAAACACTCAGCTCTCACTGCGGGCCTACCCTTCCATGCTCTTATATTCCTCACCCTGATGTTCTGCCCTTCCTCTCCCTTCCATCTATTTTCCTCCCTTCTCTTCTTTCCCTTCTCTGTCCCTCCATCTTCCCCATGCCCGTCCCATGTTCTCTCTCTTACTCCTAGCCTCATTTGCTCTTTTTATTTTTTTTAAATGTTCTGCATCGGGGCGCGTCAATCCAGTTACAAGAAGCCCATATGCTGAGAAAGTTCTTAGTTCTCCCTTTTCCCCACTACTTATCTTCACTCTTCAAGCTACTCACTTTGCATGCACCCTCACGCTCAAGTACCACTTTTTCATCAATCCTTCCCAACACTCATCTGCACAGTCCTTCTGTCAGGAATTGGAGGCTGTGGAAGCGCTGGAAGCTTTGATCACGCTCCAGTCCTCACCCAAGATGGCCGCCGATCTCACCCAAGATGGCCACCGATCGATCACGCTCCAGTCCGCACCCAAGATGGCCGCCGACCCTTTATAGGCTGACTCCTCCCACAAACCGACGCGTTGTATCTGTTTACCAGCGCTCGGTTCGTGTGGAGATTCTCTCGTGTAATTCATCCGTTCCGGCTTCCTATTTTCGCCTACTGAGTGATTCCCTTCTGTATTCCTCAGCCCAAATTCTACTGCACTATACGCGGTATCGGCTTGCTTTGGGCCGTGCCGTGCTTACTTACTCTTGCCTTTATTCTTTGAGCACTTTTGGTCTTTTCATTTCTTGTAGGTACCGGGGGTATATTGCTACCGGTGCCGTCACTCTGTTTTTGCGAGCTAGCCTTGCTCACTGGGACCTTAAGGAGCATTTCTAAACTGGTGAGTGGGTTTCTTTCTATACTTCTTCCTTCTTCCTAATGGTTCGTCTTCGCGGTCTGCTTTGTATGGGTTCTATCATTCTTTACCTACTTATCCTTTCTAATACTTTTCTCTGTCATTCTGTTTAGTCTTAACCACTGGTTCTAGTAGCTTCTTATATCTCCTGTTCTATTATTCCACTTCTCCTGGATACACTGAGCATTCATCAGCGGGGGAGTTTGTTCTCAAGTCTAACGGACTTCCTTGCCTGCTGCAAATGGAACTTTCATAATTGGAAGAGAGGAGTTCTAATTGCCACCCAGCAGAACCCAATTGGGAACAGGGTTTTTTCTGCCTTAGTGCTTTTTCCCTGAATCTAGGACTGGCCCCCTGGGGATCCCCGCGGTCAGGGATTATCTCTGCCAAGGTGGCCTCCGGAGGGGACAGACCCTATCTGTACGATAAAAAGGCCCGAGCACCAAAGGACAAGACTCCCACAAGGAAGAGGGATCAGAAGAGATCAGAGGCTACTCTTACAGAACCCATTCCGGAAGAAACAGGTGAGGAGTTGGGGGAGGAAGCCTCGGTACCTGACAGAATACAACGCCCAAGATCCTTCATGGCGTCACTCGAGCAGTATCAGGAGTTGGTGGCTGCTCTGCAGAACCTTACTATGGAGGTGCAGGCCCTGCGAACAGAGAACGTAGCCCTCCGACAGCAAGTGGTGTTACATCGGGATGATCGCGGGGACCTGCCTACGATGCCCTTTTCCTTTGGCAAATACAACGGACATCCAGGAGATCTGAAGGAATTCCTTGACGCTTGCAGGGTGTATTTCGCCTTCCGACCTCACGCCTTTGAGACAGCCAGATCAAAGGTTGGGTTCATTATAGCCAATCTTACCGGAAATGCTCTTTCATGGGCTACACCCATTGTCACCCGAAACGATCCCCTTCTGAGTGATTATGACCATTTTACGGAACTTTTCAGTGAAAGGTTTGATAGGCCAGAAATATTCTATTCATCCTTGGAAGCAATCCTAGACATCAAACAAGGAAATACAGACGTCCAAACCTATCTAACTCGCTTCCAGAGGCTAGCAGCCAAGGCAGATTGGCCTGATTCCGCCCAGCAAACCATCTACAGAAGAGGTCTCCAGGACGAGATCAAAGATGAACTAGCCAGAGTAGCCCGTCCTGCATCTTTTCAGGAGCTAGTGACATTGTCCCTTCAGATTGAATCTCGTCTGCAAGAAAGAAGATCTGAGAGAAGAAGAAACCGAAGCTTCTCACAACCTAACCCTACTCCTCCACCTAGAGCCAACCCTGCTACAGATGAGCCTATGCAGATTGGAGCTGCCCGTGGTCCTCTGACGCCAGAAGAAAGAAGAAGGAGGAGAGAGGCAGGTCTATGCATGTACTGTGGCTCTTCGACACATTTGTTGAGAGAATGCACTGAAGTCCCTCCTCGTCGACAGGGAAACTTCCGCCCCCGATCTATAGCAAGGGAAGTCTCGGGGGAGGTAACAAGCACCCTTGCAGCTACACAAGAGCAGTGAATACCCCGGAAGATAACAGTTTAATGGTGTTTAGAGTGGACCTATGGTTAACAGAAGAAGCTCCCACAGAGGTGTTCGCCATGTTGGATTGTGGAGCAGCGGGAAACTTCATCGACTCCAAGTGGGCTACAGAGCACTTGGTACCCGCCAAAACCAAGATCACCCCGATTCCGGTAGAAGGGGTTGATGGTAGACCCTTGTCTTCCGGACCCATCACATTGGAAACTGTTCCATTAAGGGTGAGGTTAGGTCAACATGAAGAGTTCCTGGTGTTTGATCAGATCCGAGCTGCTCATTTTCCATTGGTATTAGGGATTCCTTGGTTAAGAAGACACAACCCTCACATAGATTGGACTGCAAACCGAGTTTCTTTCAATTCTAAATTCTGTGAAAAACACTGTATGACCTTGTGTAACGCTCCCCACACCATAGACCGCAGGAGAAGTATCCAGAAGCCAGTCACAGTGGCCTCAGTACCCTTACATTACCAGGACTTTTCAGAGGTATTCATGGACATAATTCCTAGACAACTACCACCCCATAGAACAGAGGATTGCTGTATCGATCTAATACCGGAAGCAGTAGTACCGTTCGGAAGAATGTACCCTTTGTCACTACCGGAAAGGAAGGCGTTAAGAGAGTATCTAGATGCAAATTTGCAGAACGGACTCATTCAAGAATCCAAATCTTCATGTGGGGCCTCCCTTTTCTTCATTCCAAAAAAAGACTCGACAGAACTTCGTCCTTGTATAGACTACAGGGGTCTCAACAAGGTCACTGTCCGGGATAGATATCCCATGCCCTTGATTCGGGACGTCTTGGAGGCTGTACAAGGGGCTGAGTACTTCACGAAGCTTGACCTGAGAGGCGCCTATCACCTCTTGCGAATCAGACAAGGAGACGAGTGGAAGACGGCTTTTCGCACCCCATTCGGGCTCTATGAATATTGTGTGATGCCCTTTGGCCTAGTAAACGCACCAGCCGTCTTCCAAAGGTACATGGACAAGGTTTTCGCTGACATGCTGTTTGTGTCGGTAGTGGTGTACCTGGACGACATCCTGATCTACTCCAAGTCCTTGTCTGAGCACAGATCATTGGTCCGACTAGTTTTACAACGTTTGCAGTCTCACTATCTGCTAGTAAAACCAGAGAAGTGTTCATTTGAATCCAAGAGGGTGTCCTACTTGGGTTTCGTATTGTCCAAGGAAGGCGTTGAAATGGATGCTAATAAGGTAAAGGCCATAAGAAACTGGAAAGATCCTACCAACATCAAGGAACTGCAAGGGTTTCTAGGATTGGCAAATTTTTATAGGAGGTTCATTCCCAATTATTCCAAAAAAGTACTCCCTCTGACCTCCTTGTTGAAGAAGGGTGTTAGATTTGCTTTTGACGGTGAACCTCGAAAAGCATTCGACTTTTTAAAGGATTGCTTTTCTACAGCACCCATCTTGGTTCAACCAGATCAGACTAAGCCCTTTATTCTGGAAACTGATGCTTCTACGGGGGCAGTAGGGGCAGTATTACTTCAAGAGGCAGAAGACAGCTATGAACATCCGATCGCATACTATTCCAAGACTTTAACTAGTAGTGAGCGAAACTACTCGGTTATCGAAAAGGAACTTTTGGCAATAAAGCTGGCCTGCCAAGAATGGAGACACCTCCTGCAAGGAGCCACACATCCTTTCACTATTCGAACTGACCACCGCAACCTACGGGTCTTACAACAATTGGAATGTTCCAACGCCAGACATGCCAGATGGGCGTATTTTTTCCTACAATACGACTTCATGATGACTTACATACCAGGCACAGAAAACAAGAAGGCAGACGCCTTATCTAGAAGCCTAGGAGATCCATCCGGATCCTATATAGGACATGAACTGGTTTTACCACATCTCACTGTGTTGGCTTCTACGGTTTCGTTTCTTCAAGATCTAATCCCTCATTATCAGACGTGTGCGGAATTTCCGCTATCTACTAAACAGGAAAAGGACGGGTTGTTTTATCATGAAGGAGCCCTCTATATCCCCACAAAGAAGCTGCAAGAACAGATACTTTCTTGGTGTCATGACACCCCCCTGACAGGGCATTCTGGTATTAGGAAGACTTTTGATTTGGTCCGGAGAGGATTCTGGTGGCCTACCCTACGAAGGGACGTAGGTCAGTATGTCTCTACTTGTTCAATATGTGCTTCCAACAAACATCAAACAGGAAAACCTCTGGGGTTATTACACCAACACTCCTTACCGGATCGCCCATGGGAACACTTATCCACTGACTTTATTGTGGATCTGCCTCCTTCATACGGAATGACCACGATCATGGTGACGGTCGATTCCTTTAGCAAGCTGGCACATTTCTCCGCCTTCAAGCAAGTGCCTTCGGCCTCAGAGATGGCTGCAACATTTCTCCAAGACATAGTCCGTCTACATGGTCTACCTAAGACCATAGTTTCGGACAGAGGACCACAATTTACCTCAAAATTTTGGTCTTCCCTCTGCCAGGTTCTCGGGATTCATAAGGCTCTTTCCTCAGGATACCATCCTCAAAGCAACGGCCAAACTGAGAGACTCAATGCCAATCTAGAGCAGTATCTCAGGTGTTTTTGTAGTCCCCAGCAGGAAGAATGGTATCGTTTTCTCCCGCAAGCGGAATTCGCCTACAACAACTCACTTCACACCTCGATCCAGATGAGTCCTTTCTATTGTACCTATGGCTACCATCCTCAACACCTGCCCGGGCTCAGTCCGCCTTCAACCAAGATTCCAACTCTGGATACGATTCTACAGGACTTGCAAGAAGCTCACAAACTCGCTAAGGAGGCACACCAAGCAAGTCAACTTTCACAAAAGAGATGGGCCGACAAAGGTCGGAGAGCCCATCCCAGCTGGAAGGTGGGACAATTAGTCTGGTTATCCACCAGATTCCTACCCAAGTGGGTTCATAGGGGGAAGTTCTCCTCTCGTTTCCTTGGGCCATTTTCCATCATACAACAAATCAATCCAGTTGCTTATAAACTCAGGATGCCAGAATACCTCAGAAGGATACATCCTGTCTTTCATGTCTCCCTTCTCAAAGAACATAAGGAGGATCCTTTCAAGAGACCTGTAATCCGTACACAAGCCCGAGTGAAACCAACACCTGAAGAATACGAGGTGTCTCATCTGGTGGATTCTAAGTACCGCAAAGGGCGGTTGTACTATCTGGTCCATTGGAAGAACTATCCAGTAGCAGAGAGGACGTGGGAACCTGTAGGTCATTTACACGCCCCGCGTCTGGTGCAGAAGTTCCATCAACTCCATCCGGGCAAACCCGGGGGCGCCCCGAGAAGGAGGGGGTATACTGTCAGGAATTGGAGGCTGTGGAAGCGCTGGAAGCTTTGATCACGCTCCAGTCCTCACCCAAGATGGCCGCCGATCTCACCCAAGATGGCCGCCGATCGATCACGCTCCAGTCCGCACCCAAGATGGCCGCCGACCCTTTATAGGCTGACTCCTCCCACAAACCGACGCGTTGTATCTGTTTACCAGCGCTCGGTTCGTGTGGAGATTCTCTCGTGTAATTCATCCGTTCCGGCTTCCTATTTTCGCCTACTGAGTGATTCCCTTCTGTATTCCTCAGCCCAAATTCTACTGCACTATACGCGGTATCGGCTTGCTTTGGGCCGTGCCGTGCTTACTTACTCTTGCCTTTATTCTTTGAGCACTTTTGGTCTTTTCATTTCTTGTAGGTACCGGGGGTATATTGCTACCGGTGCCGTCACTCTGTTTTTGCGAGCTAGCCTTGCTCACTGGGACCTTAAGGAGCATTTCTAAACTGGTGAGTGGGTTTCTTTCTATACTTCTTCCTTCTTCCTAATGGTTCGTCTTCGCGGTCTGCTTTGTATGGGTTCTATCATTCTTTACCTACTTATCCTTTCTAATACTTTTCTCTGTCATTCTGTTTAGTCTTAACCACTGGTTCTAGTAGCTTCTTATATCTCCTGTTCTATTATTCCACTTCTCCTGGATACACTGAGCATTCATCAGCGGGGGAGTTTGTTCTCAAGTCTAACGGACTTCCTTGCCTGCTGCAAATGGAACTTTCATAATTGGAAGAGAGGAGTTCTAATTGCCACCCAGCAGAACCCAATTGGGAACAGGGTTTTTTCTGCCTTAGTGCTTTTTCCCTGAATCTAGGACTGGCCCCCTGGGGATCCCCGCGGTCAGGGATTATCTCTGCCAAGGTGGCCTCCGGAGGGGACAGACCCTATCTGTACGATAAAAAGGCCCGAGCACCAAAGGACAAGACTCCCACAAGGAAGAGGGATCAGAAGAGATCAGAGGCTACTCTTACAGAACCCATTCCGGAAGAAACAGGTGAGGAGTTGGGGGAGGAAGCCTCGGTACCTGACACCTTCATCCGCTTGATCTTTGGGTACCCCTTCTCCTCCCTTGACCCACCCGAACAACACAAACTTTGCTGTTTTCTGTGTACCTTTGTATCCTTCCCCTACCCACTACTTTGGTTCTCTCCCTCAGCTGGTTCCCCAGGCCAACCGCTAGCTTTGTTCTCCCAGGGGCCGAGTTATAAGTATAAAACCATATATAATGGCTGATAACCCCTTGTCCTAATTGGAAACGTGTAGTTAATTCTAAGGTTTGTGTGATGTTTAAATTGAGTGTATGGAGGTAGTGAAGGTGTGGATAGCATTGGGTGAGTATGGGATGCATAGTGGTAGAGTGGGAGAAAGTGGGAATGCAAGGGCATAGAGCGGGGTATGTTAAAGAAGTGAGGCAGGGGAGGAGTATACGGGGTGAGGATGATTGAGTGGGGTTAGAGAAGGGCAAGGAAATCTGTGTTTGTAGTTTGAGGAGGAGTGGGCAGAGGAGTAGAGTGGGAGGAGAACGATGCCAGAGCGGACCAGGTTAGAATGGGAGATTTAGATGGGCTGTGTAGAGGATTGGAGTGCTTGTGTGGAGTTGGGGTATGGTGGTGCAGAAGTGTGGTGTGGTGCAGATATGTGAATTGGTGTGGAAATGTATGGTTCGGAAGTCTGTTATCGTGATAAAGAGGTGTGCTCTGGCAGTGTGGAGGTGTAGCTTGGTCATGTGGAATAATGAAGTGGTCTAGTGTGTGAAGTGGTGGTTTGGCATTTTACGTTGCTGCGGAGTAGTGTGTTGGTTTAGAATGACAGTGGTATTAAGTGGCTGTGTGAAGTGAGGTGGTGTGAAGGTGGGTTGTGGTAGTGGTGTAGAGTGATGGTGTGGAGTGGTCAGTGTGCACAGTCGGGGGATGAAGACATGGGGGTGTGGAGTTGTGGTTTGATGGTTTGGACATATGGTATGGTGGTGCGGTTGTGTGCTGGTGTGTAATGGGATTAATATGCCCTATGGATGGGTGATGTGGGTGGCATAGTGCACATGTTCTGTGAAGTGGTGATGTGGAAAGGTGTTGGAGTGGTATGAGTGTTTAGTGGTGTGGTGGTGTTTAGTGGGAGTGTGGCATGAAGTGTTGGTGTGAAGTAATTGGCGTGGAGGTGTGGCGTGTGGGTATGCAATGGGTTGTGGTTTTGTCAAATGGTCAAGTGTGTTGGGGTGGTGTAGTGGTTATGTAAATAATGGATGGTGTGGTGGGTGAATTATGGGTGGTGTGGAGTTGTCATTTGGTGTCTGGAGTGGTAAGAAGACCAATGCAGCCACAAAAGAAGTTCAAAATGACATACTTTGAATGCCATAAAGCCTAAAAACAAGCCAAACTATGTTATGTTATGTTATCTTGTATTTGTATAGCGCCAACGGCCTTATGTTTGTCTTTCGGAGAGGCAAAGGAGGAGTATGGTAAAAGTTTCAGTAGTGGTAAGGAGAAGCAAAGTCAGGTAGATAGTCGGGTGAGGGCGAAGGATAGCTAAAATGCACAAGAAGACATTAGAATGTAAGATGGAGGAGCTATGCGTACAATTGGAGTATTCAGAACATTCAGGGAAACACAATGCAAGCCCATAAAGCCAAAATATGTTCTACATGATATATGCTAACAGGAAACCAGCTTTGCTTGCACTGTGCAAGGATCTCTGTTGATGAAATGACAAAAATATAGGAGCTTGTTTGTCATTGTTTTCCTTCATTCGGCTGGACGGTTGTTACTGTATACCAGTCTTGGAAGTGTGCTGATTTAATCACCTATTCATTGGTTCTTATTGGGGCGCTTAAAAAAGAGCATGATATTGTTTATAAAACACACGGCCAGAATATTCCTCTTCAACACTAATAAGCTAGAAACAAGGGTATCCTTAATTATTAAAAAATACTCTGAACATTGCATCCCTGATTTACCAGAATACGCAAAGAAAACACAAACAGGTACTTCCATACTTAGGAGAAAAGAATGTGGGCTTGCAAGTGTTCTCAGTGGTGATTTAACTATACGAATAGAAAAACAGAGACATGTTCATTGATGTGTGTTTCGTTGACGCTCATTATTACAAATCTATTGCTCAGTGGTGTAGGCCTCGACCGACCCTTTCCTCTAGTGGGAAGCAGAGATGGTGCAGGATGGTTTTTGGACTCTGTGTGCAAGATTGACTGAGGAAGCCTGGGGTCTGGATGCGACGGAAAGGTCATGCAAATTGAGTGTACTGTTTGCAGTCTTCATGAGGACAACGTTTTTTTTCCATTCTGAAACATGCGGTACAAGTTCCTAAACCGATTAAGTAACCAGGTGTAACAGGAAGTGGCTCCTATCGAAAATGGAGGCACAAGTTCCTCGAGCCATTAAGAAATGGATCGCAAAAAGAAGTGGTCCAGGCTGGAATTTGAGGTCTAAGTTCACAGAGGCATTAGAAATACAGTGTACCAAGCATTATCCCAGACCTTGATGTTCAGGTTCCAATAGTTAGTATGAAAGAGTGTAAGAAGAAACCTTATATGTTAGGACCTGAAGTCCGAACTTCCAAGAGACATTGATTAACAGTGTAAACTGGTAAAAATTACAGGTTGGGGCTTGAAGCTCCAAGAAACATTGCAACCTTAGACTTGAAGGTCAGTGTTCTCGGAGACATTGAAAAAGCAAAAATAAAATAAAGAAATATCCAGTGGCACTTCATAGTCCCAGTTTTGGGAAGTGGTAGCATTATTTCCAGAAATGAAAAGCGGGCAGGCCTGCATAGTCCCAATGGAGTGATATTATCCCTACAGCGAAATCCTGGGGCTGTTGGAATGAGTGAATTTGGTTCATAGTTGCAAATGCTTTAATGTAAGTTGAGATTTATTTTTAAAAAATGGAATACGCCCCATGGCTGGCGTACATTACATACTTAGGGATAAAAGCACACAGCCCTATTCTGTTGAGTCTCATGAGTGCAAATTTACTGAATTCCTATAATAATCTGAAACTACCTTGGAATTAGCTCAACACATACTCTTTGTGCCACCATTTTCTAGAAGATAATCCATAAATAATGAAAAGCAAGCATTCTCACTAATGCAGGACTTAGCCCTGCCCAACACCCACCTTTTTCTACAAACTGCCTTTCCTACTGTTCCTGTCTCTTGCTTTACCATTGCTCATGTTATGCTACCCAACATACTAATATCTGGTGACCCTGAGCGGGGGCACACACAATATGCATCGGGCAAGTATTCAGCACTTTAAAACTACTATTGTGGCGATTTGCTGCAGTATACAAAGTATAGTGCCTTAACATAAAAATGAGACAAACAGAGAGAGAGAGACAAACAGAGGGAGAGTGCTCAGAGACACATACATCAGAGAAAGACATAGATAGAAAGAGAGGTAGACAGTGTGTGTGTGTGTGTGTGTGTGTGTGTGAGAGAGAGAGAGAGAGAGAGAGAGAGGGAGAGAGAGAGAGAGAGAGAGAGCGTGAGAGGCAGAGAAAGAGAGAAAGAGAGAGAGAGATAGATTGGTGTTTTATAAGCCTGCTGCTGCTTGTTTTTTTTTATTAGGAAGCCCTGTGAAATGGACGAGATTATGAGATTAGGAGTCTATTTTACAATTTTAAAAATACAGTCTTTGAAGTCTATCCTATTAATGTCCTAATTTAGGGACATTTTCACAGGACAGTCTCCAATGTGGTGCTTTGACAATCTTCTATTTCTAAGCATTGAGATCTTTTGGGCGGAATGTCTCTGAGAAGGGTGTTGCTGACATCCCAATACTAGTTTGCAGGAATAACTGTTATTCTAAATGATCCTCAGGTGGAAATGTTCTGGCTGCATTGGTTATGTGTTTAACCAGGATATACAGTCAAGCATAGGGAATACATTTTGTCTGATGCTCAGATAGATAGTGCGACTGCTCTTTGCCATTCCCTTGATTCCCCTTATTATGGGTGCTCTTTGCAAGATCAGGCACAAGTTCTGTTCAGGGCTCCATGGTGGGGTGAAGAATATTATGGTTCCCTCTTTTGCTTCACATGGCACTAGCTCTTGTTTAGTTAGTCCCAGCTTCCCAGTCAGACACTAATACATTATTCTGACATTGTATCTTTTGCTACTTAATAGTTCAGGTGGCCTCCCCACAACCCCCATGTTGAAATCGTACTACAGGAATTTGGTGGTATATCTTGGTGGTTTTCTGAGAAAGGCTGGAAGCCTCTATCAAGTTAGCCCATGTGAATGATAGATTTCCCTGGGTATGGGTTTGAAAACGATCTGGTGCTATCCACTTTGAGGGCTCAGTTGTCGATCCCTTGTGCATTCAGGCACCCATAGGGAAGACTTGCCAATGCAGCACAATATTCGTTGCATCTCGTTGGAGTGTGCTTTCTTTTGTTATCTGGTATGTTACCAACTTCCAATATGGTTATCCATTGATTTTAGATGGTCTCCTGTCTGCCCACTTTATGCCTTTAAAGGGGATTTCCTTGACACATGCCAGCTTTCAGTTGGTATGCAATAAGTCACGCAACAACAGGGGTGGTTGGTCCTGGGGTGGGGAGGAGAGGCACAGGAATGTTGCCGACTCAGGCAGGTACAACTTGAGTCATTACTGATGACTGTCTGGTGTTTGCTTATCTCCAGCCCACTGGCAGCATCTCATTCCTTGTATGAATCAATAACTGTATCCTACTTAACATCCAGCCTGGTTTTAAAGTCCATGATAGATCACTGAGGCAACCATACAAGTCATCAAAAATACCGTGCACATGAAAGATGTTTTTCATCAGTTGCCTTTTGGCCCTTCTTGACCTCCCTGCATGTTCAACATCATCAACCTTACATGCTCAATCAACCCAAATAACATACTGGAATGGTTCACCCTCTCCATCACAAACTTAAAGCAACTAGTACAGATGGGCACTTGCATACCCCAGTTAGTAGTAATTTGCTGAGTGCCGCAATGATCTATCTTCTGCACTGTGGGCTTTAACTGCTTACCTGTGGTTTTTAATATTATTATTATTATCATTAGTAGTAATAGTATAGTGATATTATTATTTTGTTGTTTAAAACTCTAAACTATCTCAAGAGCAGCGGAGTGCTGTACAGGGTGTGGGTAGCCAACATGTTGGCTGGTGTCATTTAAAGTAGCACAGTGCTGTGAGTTGCAAACTGTGCATCAGTCTGTGCAACCATCAGGATGAGCCTTGGTCAGGTATTGTTGAAAAGGTCATGTTTTGAGAGCTTTGCAGAATTAGGGCATTATCAGGGCATTCTGAGCTGATACATGAATCATGTTCGCCAAGGGTGCGTGCCTGACAAGAGAAGGATTATTTGCAGGTATTCTCTTTGCAAATGAGTTGTGATTTGAGCTGGTTGGTCGATTTGTGAGGAGCGTGTGTCACCAGATATGTGGAGTTTAGCCACCAGGTATGCGGATGTGCTACTCGTGATTGATTTGTAGATGATACATGCAGTATTGAGCACTTACCTGGCCTGCAGAGGTAACCTGTGTAGTTCACATTAGATGGGGTGGATTTGGTCAAATATCCGAGCACCCGTAAAGAGGTGTGGTGCTGTGTGTCGGAATGCGTTCTGGGGAGCCAGGTGAGTGGCTGGCAACCCCATCAGGAGGGAATTTCCCACATTGATGTGCTAGGCTGCAAGATCCTCCACTACAATCCAGAATTCATATGGTGGCATGAAGGGTTAGATTTTGCAAAGTTCGGACATTTGGATACAGAAATATTGGCCCTTCTTGGCTATGTGTTTCTGGAAGGAAGCCTGCTGTCAATGATGAAGCCCCAGAATGTTGCTAAATCCAAGAGTTGTGGATCAAATCTGTCTAGATACAAATCATCGAGTCATTGTTGGACGAGTTCTTTAGCAGGAGACTGGTCAATGAGGAGGAATTTGGTCAAGTTTGAGGTAATTGATTGTCAGTTTGAGGTAAGCAATTGTCAACCAGGACTGGATGATGGCTAGGTAATTGGGGAGGCGACTGATGTCCTGTGGGCGTCTTACTCTTATGTATTACTGAGTATCTTCCATATATTAGCGGAGGGCTATATGGTGATCTTTGAGGACGGTGGTCAGAGGCTACATTTAAAGGTTAAATCAGTTCAGTGAGAGGATAGAGGAGACAGAGGCATGTGTCACCATTATCCAAGATTTGGAAGGCATCGTCCACCATGTGCACGGTGGCTTTCTTGATTCTGCACTTGGGGCAGAACCCTGACTGATAGTTACGTAGGAGGTGTAGCTGTTTGATTATCATGAGTGGTGTTTTAGAAACTACTTTGTCCAAGATTTTGCTGATAAAAGTGAGGTTTGTAATGGTCCAACAGAGGTTGTATGAAACCAGTGTTGGAGCTGTCCGGGTATGACCCTCCGGTGAGTGATACTGAAGTATTTGCCTCTAAGTTGTTTAATGTTGGCAGTCAGGATGATAAGACGATAGAATTCAGTCTAGTTGGGCCGGTGGACATACTAAAGTGTACATGCTAAAGTGAGAGGGGGATAATGCTGGCCCAGGTTTATTCGACTATCTGTCAGATTGTGTCTATTTTTTCAATGAAAAGTTGTTAATTATGTAAACATTTTCCTGAGTTGGCGACCGCTCTGGGTCTCATGAGTGCTTGTTACAATGCTTCACTACTTCAAAGAGAGATTCTGAAAGACTCCTTTGGGGTTTCACACTCCATCTCACTGCAAATGCTCTTGCTAAAATGTATCGACAGTGATCCCATTTTACTAGGAAAGCCCTATTAACCACGCACCACTTCATCCTCCTTTGAAATATAAAGCATCATGACACCCAGCTCAGACTTCAGAACCACCGTCCAAGGCCTGGCTCAATTTAGCCGCGATGGCAGCAACTCGTACCTCGGGAGTCACTTAGCCCAACCATGACCGCAGTGCAGAGCATCTTACATGCCACTCTCTGACTCATCAAAGGAATCATGAACTATTAACAAGACACCTCCACCCTGGCTGACCTGCACTATATCTATCTCTATAGGTGCGAATGATCCTCAGGACCTGCTGCATGACCTATAAAGAAATACCCACCTGCATGGCACTATTGCCTAGCTGGGTAATTGGCAGCATACTTTGAGTTTGAATCCTTATATTATAAGGCTCTTTCACATCACCTATGCAGTTTTTGTTAAAGAAATACAGATTGACCAAAAGAAATGGCATGCATGACATTTTACTTTATTACATTTATATTGCGCAGGAAGTGGCCGGGCACAGAACGAACAGGCAAAGACAATAAACAGGTAATCCAAGAAACATCACAACTGAAAACATCAGGCAGGCATCGTCAACTGGTTAGATATGGACAGTGATCTAAAGGGCTACTTCACTTTATTACATTTCAATTGCCTCGGTGTTATAAGCATATAACAGCCAATAACGCACTATATACATGGAAATATTAAGACACTGTGTGCAGGAAGGTTCCATCCATTTGAGATGACTACATGTGTTGCACTGGGTGTGTTATTCTTGTCCTCAGATAACATTACAGAATATGGATCACCAGCTGTTGCCAAGAAATGCAATCACCTCCCTTTAACCAAGTGCCAGACTCCTCAAATGCAACGGCAACATGTCTGATTACACCAATATAAAACTCAGCAAAACATATGGGGCGAAGGGTTTGCAATAGTGCACAGCTGTCAGAGTACATATATTCAGGGCCTGACTCCTTCGTGATGCCCGAGAGTGCTCTGTTTGGTTTGTGTCAAATTGAAATGCATTTGTATTCACCGTTGCTTAGAAATCGGTTTGTCTTGAAACTTACTTTCTTTTCTGCCCGGTTTTGTTCAGATTATCTGCTAACAGTCTAGTGTGCACATGTTTTAATTTCATGTTGTGGATATATAATTTAGCAAAATCCATGTATTAAGCAGTTAGCTCAGGGGCAGCGTGCTCGCCTTGGAAACAAAACCACGGTGCAAGGGAGGTTCGATCCCTGGTCCGCATTTAAAAACCTCCGGGTTTTAGCGCTATAAATAACCAATTACAATTGAACATAGCTTCTTTGCTACAATCTCTCTGCATCAGAAGGGTGATTGCCAGACACGTCACATACAAGGACTTGCGTTTGCATATTGCTTTTCTATAGTCTTCTAAATACACATATCGTTCCTTCTTGCCGGCTACTACAGTTGAGTTGTTCAATGTACCAGCTCGTAAGTACTAACAGTGGCTTGGGGACTATTCGGCACAAGGGTTCCTGGAGCCCTAAATTGCAGGATTGACATTGCAAGTGTAGTATACAATTGTAAGGGCAAGGCAATCTAGCACATGCTCCTCGTGTCCTGTGTCCTGGGGAAGAAAAGATTCCATAGAATCAGTCCGCCCCCCTTTGGCGATCAGGGTTTAGTTTGAAGCGCCCATCAATCAGGGGCGTTGCTAGGGGGGGGCTAAGGGGGCTTTAGCCCCTGATCTTTTGGTTGTAGCCCCGGATAGAATCTCAGGAGCTACAGCCAAAAGACTAGCTAGCCCCCAGTCCCAACAGTTCTGACATCAGCTTAGCCCCGGGTCTTTTCCAGACCTAGCAACTCCCCTGCCATCAATGATGCTTTACGCCCTTGCATATGAACGGATCTCAGTGACTTCCTGTAATCAAGGCAGATCTAGGTCAAGCATTGCAGCAGTTACACCTGGCTCAAGATGTCTGTACCCTGTCAGGAATTTTCCAACTGTTACGGTGATAGCTCCTAAATAAAGAGACACAGCTCAATTTGCTCCTGGTCCGAGGGAGTTGTGTTCCTGCTGCATGACTCCAGACTCACTGGACTTGCTCAGGAAGATGCTCCTCCTCGAGGAGTCAAAGTTTCAAACCTGGTGAATGCTCCATTATAGGAGCTAATCTTCCTCAGGGAGCATTTAGGAAGACTATGGCCGGGTGACACCATGGCAACTGCCAATGCATTTTCTTCCTCAGATTCTTTCCAGCAATCAATTGAAATTATGCCCCCCTCTTGTAATATTTAAAACCAATGAGTATTCCCTTCTCACCTTTTTTATTAGTGCCTCAAAACAGCACCAGCTCTGAAACACGCCATGCTTGAACCCCTTCCTAAATAAAAGCAATCTCAATACAGCACTCTTCTAGCCCACCTCCCAACTGCTTCTCTCTGCCACACATGTAGAGCTCCATGCATCCCCTGTCATTAGGCAGAGTAGAGGCGACGGGAACCTTGCTAAAGACTGTGTTAGACAGCCTAGCGCAGCAGCCAATGGTTGGTGTGTCACAGCCATGATAGTTTAAGATCAGTTGGCAGAATTTGAAATGACTAGCCAGTCCATGCTACTGGATCACCTGTTGGAAGTCTGTATGGAAAGTACTGCTTGTTCTGACCAAACTCAGTCAGTGTTCCATCTATTTACATCTCAATTTCATCCTCTGACCCGAGAAGTGCTCCAGAGTTCTGTCTTGTCAGCTTCAATATTCACCATCCATGTCATGCCCCCTTTTTTTCAGCTTCCGTCTGCACTGTTTCTCCAATGCTGACAATAAACAGATTCAACTCCATTTGGTCCAGGAACTGGGATGTACCATGTCTACGATTATAAAATGTATAGTGGCCATTGGAGATTTGACGAGGAACCATTGGTCTATGTTCAACTCCAATAAGCCTGACATCCTGCTGAGAGGATTCGTGGTTCATCGCTGAACTTCTTCTTGCTGAGTGACAGGCATGGGACCTCTCCCTGGGCCAGTAACCCCATCCATGATAATGGCATCAAACTGCCCACAAACATTTCACTTATCCCACAGATGGGTTCAGTTTCAGAATTGTTTTTTTTTTAAATTTCTTAAGATGCTGATGTATATCACAGAGTTCAGTATACTTCCAGACTGCATAAACCGACACAACAAAAAAGTTATTTTATATTTTTCCTTCATTCCCACTAACATCCCACCCTCCTCTCTTTCAGATCCGCCAGGGCACATCGACACAATGCAAAGGGCAGTGAAGCATCGTAAGAATCCCAACAACATAATATATTGGTCACCATTTCCACCCACCTTGAATATGCAAATTCCTTCCACCTTTCTCTCTTGACCTACCTGATCGCGTGGCTACTCTTGGTAGGAATGCATCCACCAGCTGCACTCCTATCACTCCTATCCTCTACTGCTTACACTGGCAACCAGTTAAGGATAGGATTGCATTGAAAACACTGGTGTGAAGGTGCTGGGTGCCTCTTTCCTTACAGACAAGCTGCACCCCTATGATCCTGGCCAACCTCTTAGCTCAGCACAGGTCAACATACTTGAAGTTGCGATCCCTGTCTGCATCTGTTACCTACCCAGAAATAAAAGTTGTAACTAAGTACATTTTCTAACTCTACATGACTCTCATTTAGTAGAGCATTTACACTACACACAAAGTGTTATTGAAGACTTGGCATAATCTCGCAGCCATCTCGGCTGGGCTTTCTTCCTAGAGCTCACACACCTCATGCTTTGTTCATGACTTCCTTTCCCATAGTCATCACTATTACCACCTCCACTCCTATCATTCACCATAGGCCCCTGACCTTGTCCATACTGATGCTCACCTGGCTCATCACTATTCACACATCCGCTCCCAACCATCCCTCATGGACACCAGTATTCCCATGGACCACACTTCGTCCTCCCTCAACAATCACCATTGCATACAGCTCTACTCTTCAAGGGGCCCAGATATTTATCTTGTTGGCATTTGTGTCCCATCTTGGGTTATTTCAATATTACATACACTCTCGTACCACTCATTCTCTTTTCTGTATCTTCTTTTCATGATCAAATGCCTCCTTGTAGCATTCTTCTCCCTCTCTGAAAAATCTCTTGCTCTTCAGTCTGTCAATGGGGATGGTGACAGCTAAACCCAACCATCCTGGGCATAGCCGCGTCCCCAGTTCACGTCCCTTAAACAACACAAAAGGTGAGACGTTGGCCACTGAATGAGGGTCTGTACAATAACCCCCTGACACTCTGGCTGTAGTGGCTAACTGTATCCCTCCATTGATACATCTATTCATAGGTTCCACTAGCCCATTGTTTCTGTAGTGATATAATAATGTACATGTATGCTTGATGGCAATACTAGCCAACAACCTCCTCATCCTCTCCGAACAGAACTGAACCCCATTGTCCTTTTACAATTTCCTTAGGCAACCATTCTTGAGAAACATGGTCTCTGAAAATGTTATCATTTTAATCGTCATTGCTTCCGTATCTCCTTTCTACTTTACCCACTTGGAGTGGTAATCCACTGATACAAATAAGTATTTACACCCTCAAGCTAATCCGTGAATGGGCCCCATGACATAATTGCCACATTAGTGCCGGGCTGAGACAATACTTCGACCGGAAGCAAAGGAGTCTCTCTAACTACCTTGCTCTTGTCACTGGTGGCACATTTGCCACATACCCTTACTCATCTCTCCACACATGGATACATAGTGGCTTACCAATAACTCTGCCTCAGCCTCCTCTTCATGCCACTCGCTACCATGTGTGCCTGATCGTCAACATTCTCTGACTTAGTTCTCACACTCTCAGGAGGTTGTACTTTTGACTCACTTCTCAATATCTCCTCAATAATGGTAAATTCATCTTTGACTTCAAACCAACAGTCAAAATCCTTGCTCAACATATTTCTCCAAGGCCATCTACTCACTGTCCTTCTGCTCAGCTATAGCTCATTCTTGCACAGCCACAGCTTCCTCATCTACGTCTGCCACAGATATATTTTCATTTGTAATCACTTCTTCACTCATTCCTGAGTCTGCAAAAAGACATATCTATAGAGGTTTGGAGGGATGCACTGAGGATTCTGCTACAGATTCAAAATTTAATATATTCAATTAATATTCAGTGAAATTTTAAGGTGCAACTGCTACAACTAGCCCTGTCTAAAGGGATAGAGTACACTATAACTGGAGAAAAAAATAATTCGTCGGAAAGTCATCAGACAAGTAGCAGTGCACACAATAGAGAGGAAAAATGGCAAATTCCCTCAGTGAAC
Organism: Ambystoma mexicanum; assembly: GCF_040938575.1. Lineage (NCBI taxonomy): Eukaryota > Metazoa > Chordata > Amphibia > Caudata > Ambystomatidae > Ambystoma > Ambystoma mexicanum. Next base: position 959,122,911 of record NC_090929.1, on the reverse strand, counting down.
TTAAAAAGTCATGTTCAAAGGAACAATTTATAATTTCATCATAAAAAAATATAGTCAATGAAAGATGTATAATAAGGAGTAATAAGGGTACTCTATTTAATTACCGATCTCAGAGTTCATCAAAAATATATATATATTGTAGAATGTATTAATTCATATAAACACATAAACGTTGGGCATATCTTGCTCAATGTTACAACATGTATTCACAAATAGTTAATTCATACAGGTTATGTTGTAATCACATACTGTATCTTGTAAGCATAAAGTGAGATCAGACTATTGAAGTCAAATATGTAAAATGGTTACAGAGAATAAATGTGAGTCCAACTTAAGCAAAGTGTTTTCAAAGATGGTTCTGAAAACCAAGGGGGTTATGTTGAAAGTTGTGCTGACACTACGCGTTTTCAGTATTACACTCTTCTTCAGATGTGTGTGATTCAAATAGGTATCTATAAGTAAAGAAACATTCGTCTTAGTGTCCCGTAATTTCCTACAGGAGGCAACTAATTTACTAATTTATCCTTACATATTCACACAAATTGATCCCTACTCTTGCACTGCAGGCATACTGCATTCTTAGCCGGACACAATTGGTTGCTAGCTAAGTTTATGTTGCTGCCACATCTGAAGCACTTTGCTTCCTTCCCAACTACCGAGTCCTCTTTAGTGGAGCTTCTCAGAGTACAGATATTACTATCCTCCCGCTCTTGCTTATCCTTCTTCATATGTTGTATGTATTTGGCAGTTTGCTCCACACCTCTTGCTATTTCCACAGCCTCTTTCAAGTTCGTGTCTTTGAGGAAAGGTTTCTCATGCACTTTTGTGTTGTGCGTCTGACTAACTGGTCATGTATGAGGGAGGTAGTAAGCACCCCAAATTCACTTGTGTGACTTATGGTTCAGAGTGCTGCAATAATGTTCTCCACTGGCTCATGAGTGTCCTGTACTCTTCTAATACATATATGCCTCTCTAATGTGGCATTCCTTTTAGGCTCAAAATGACTCTGCAATTTTCTTAAGGCCTTACTAAACTCATCCCGTTCTCTTTGGCCTTTTTCTTCTAGCTCAGGTAGACAATCGTACACAATACGTCCTTCGGGGAACAGGCTATGTAGTAGTATTGCCTCCTTCCTTATCGGCATGAATTTCCCCCCCTATTAACACTAGATTAGTGTCTTACATCTTCATCCATCTTTCCCACCTGATAGGTGGTGTTCCTGGTTTAGCGGAGGAGGAGCCATGCTCGCTGCTGCCCCATTTCTGTAAATCAGACATCTGACCTTTTTTTTCTTTTTTGTTAACCCTCTATTCTGGTGTGCATTTAATTTATTTGCCCCTTTTCTTTAACTGGAATGTGGCTCGTGGGTTTATTGGAGTCCCCACACCTATATTTACAAGGCACGCTAATGTTGACGCACTGCTAGGCACTGTCTCTCAACAGCATTCTTCCTCTGTGGCCTCTTGCCTGTCGACACGTTCTTACAACCTCAGCCATGCAGCACAGTGCTTTCCTTAACACATGTATGCTCATGCCCCTAGTGCGGCAACAACAACCTTGTGCTCTAGTCCAAAATGACTGCAGTCTGCCTCCCTCTCTCTACCCTGGCTGCTCTTCCTATGCTGCGCCCTACTTCTTTGGCAACCACTTCCGTGTCGGCCGACCTCGCTTAGGACACGGGGTGGAGCTGGTAGCCACCCCCCTCATGGCCACCTCCTCGTTGCCAATATTATAACTGAAACTGGTGAGTGAGTGAGTAGTGAGTTTGTTTATTCTCCTGCAGGCAGTAGATTTCCATCTCCCCAGTCTCCTTGACTCTCTCCAACTGCCCCATGTTCTTATACATTAATCTTTCACATTCCAAACAAATAGTGACATCACAACAAGTATGAATATAATTTGGCTGAACCCCAAGAATCCCCAGAGCTATCTTGCTTCAAGATGTGGACCTCGGAATAGATCTAGACGCTGACATCGCATTACTCTTGTAAAATCTCCGTGTGTGAAATATTTTGGCATCAGGAACCTTCCATTTTTATTAAAAATGCAGCGTGAGGTATATCAAGAAGCACATATATTTTCTTGCTATTCGTGTGCTCTTACATTCTTTGAAAGATCTGCCCTGCATTACAGCAGGATTATTATGTCAAATGGCATATGAGCCCATAGTGTTGTCAGCACGCATTCTAGTAGACAATTTATGGGTGCTGGTCAACACCACAAACAAGAGGATGAGACAGAAAGCACATGTTGAGTCATTAATCCTGACACTTATCTGAGACAAGTGTGGTTTTAAGTGGTAGGAAATATTTCCAGTACATAGCACAACTCTTTCATTCAAACCAAACTTTTGGAATGTACCACTTCATGAGAAACTGTGAAAAGGGAGGGGCATCTGTGAGCTGTTTTGTGCCTTGTCCTTCAGAGTTGTGTGAAACTGGCCCCTCCAATGAATTGTGGTGCGCGGAATTTGAGCGTCAGCACTCTGTGTCATACACATGCCACGTGTAAAATATTCGCCACATGAGCAAGAAATGCTGATAGCAGCGTGGCGTGCATCAAGAAATGTGCTCCTCACATCCTTGTCCCAGCATTTTCTATACAAAGGTAACATGATTCGCTGAGTGCAGAAGGAGGTGGGGGTCTCAGAAACCCCCCAATGCATATCTAGGAGGCTCCCCGTGAATGTGGCAGTATTACTAAAAATAGCCACTATTTCTAAAAGCCGTCAGTTCTTAATCATCACTTTCGTTCTGTGGTTTTTTTCATCACGTGACATTCTGATAATACTCATTTGCAGAAATTGCTGCAGAATGAATGGTTTCACTGCCCCCCCCAGAAAAATTGAGGTATTACTTTATAATTTTACCTCCACCCTCTTCATTTGGCGTGGCAACAATGTGTGAAAGGCATGCAAGGAGGTTTCATCACTATGCTCACCTGTCCACCCTCTTTGTGAATGGAGATACAGAAAGCGCAGAAGGGTTGTTACTCGAGCTTTGCTTTGTTCCTCCACCTGGCTGCTGCAGCATGAACCAAAGCTCACCTGGAAACCTAATTTCCTGTAGTTTCATAGGGCTGGGCATGCTTTAATAAGCGTGTGTAACCCTCGAATGCAGTACAGTGGAACAATGCATGTGTTATTCTGTTTTACTGCATACGGTATTTTATTAATACTGTAGGTGCACTTGATTGTACCATCATAGAGGCAGCAAAGTTATAATGCTCAATGTCCTTTGGGCTATTGCATGCAGGGACAATAATTATTGAAAATCGTGGCCCTAAGGGTAACACTGCCAAACTCATAACGCTCCCCCCAGCAGATGTTGTACATGGCTGGTGTGAGCCCTCCAGAAACGTGTGCAACTAAGCAGGCACTTATCTATATAAATAGTATACTGGTACCACATGGGCTCGTGGGCTACTCGTACATGTTTTGTCCCACCACGTGGGGGACCTTTAAAAAGAAAAAGAACTGGCGCATCATCAAGGCAGTTATCTGAGACCCTCACTTCAAGAGAATTCCATTGCAGTGCAACCTGGAGTTTTGTGATTCGCCAATTCATAGGCCTTCTGATCACCCCCAAAGTACCTGGTTGATCCTGCCAGAAGTCCTTCACCTCAACAGTGCATTCTCTGAGGTGGTGAGATGAGGTGCAACTCATTATGTGGTCCGGGGCTGCAGGACTCAACAGGGTCGTGCATCACCGGTCCGCCACAGACGGGGACTTTAATGATACTGGGGCCCCATTCCTGTTGACTCTTCATCCGGGCTGCCCTCATCACAAGGCCGGAGATGCTGTCCCTGGTTGGGCCCCCTGCTGCTCTTTTTCACCTTTGCCGCCCGGCTCATGCGCCTCAGTCTACTGGGACTTTCTGGCCACCTGTCTCAACACATCAAGCACCGGCCCCGGGTTCTTTCTTCTGTGGCCCGGACCCCAACCCCAATTGTCCAGCACGTTTTAAAAGGAACAGTGCCTCAAGCATCCATGGCTATGCTGCCTGACTATTTTCTATTTTTTTTTTTTATAGAAATACTCTTTTTTTAAAAGTGTGCACGTTACATGTTGTAGATATCTTAAATTCGTTTTCACCAAAGCTGCTTACGTAGGGGTTGTGTTGTTTTTATATAGGGATAGTCAGGTTAATACATATTTTAAATAAGTACTGGCGTGCTGATATCCCCTTTTTTATTTGTAAACCAAGAACACACTTATGTACCGTGGAGGCGTTGCCCTTTAAAGCAATGTAGGAGACTAACTACGAAAATATCTAATTGAAAGAGCCAGTACACAAGATAAAACGTGGTCAGAGTCTTGTTTGTGCTGCCTTTTGTAAATGTTACCTTTCCATGGCGTACATAGTGTTTTATATCATTAGGGGGAGTTGAGACCCTTTTCCCTGCACCTTTTCTTCCCAATACCCTGTTTACCTTCACCCACTCTTCTTCTCATTGGGTTGCAACTCTTGGGTGGTCTTCCGACTGCAGCCCAACCAGGCAAGAGTGAAATGTAAGAGGTGGGGCAAGTGATAATTACAGTGTATAAAGAGCTGACAGAAAGACTTACCTTGCCCGCCAATGCCTGTCTCTGGCACTGAGTGCCAATGCCCATCTCCCATCTTCATTGTTTCGAAGCACTTCTGATTGCCCATTAGTGTTGTGCGTGTACCCTACCTATTTACCTGGTTTTAGCTTACTCCCCATCTTTCCACCACCCATCCTGTCTTTTAGGTTGTATAGCATTAGATAAAGTAAGTTATTGTGTTATCCCTTCAAGTTCCTTTGTGCAATTTTTGTGGTAGAGTAAAGATTGAGTTGTTTGTACATCACCATTGTGTTCTGATTTTCGCCAGATTGCCACTGACCCAGACATGAAAGGTACCACCTTTGTGGTAAGTATTTGGGTAGAGGGTAGGGACGTCAGGCCAGAATACAGCTTCATTATAGGGGATGTGGCATGGGGCACACCCACCAACACATTCTTAATCTTACTGGGCCCTGGTGTCCCTCAATGTCCAGTTTAAGTGCCTGGGCAAAGACCCTGGTTTATCAGGGAGCAGGTTCCTTCCTGGTTTGCTATGGCCCCCATGAAGTCGACCCTGATGCTCCTTGCCATCTCCAGGGGAGACCTAATAGTGACCAATCCTCTCTGTGCATTAAATATGTGCACCCAGTTGCAGGCTAGTCCACCACCACTTCCTAGCACAAGCCCTGCTTTGCCCAGCACTGTGCCCATCCCACCAGCAGCACCTCGTGTAGGTACCATCATGGCTGCACCCATGGGCACCACTACCTCGACAATGCCTAGTGTGTTTGCCAGCTATACACCTGAATATAGTGGTGCCAAACTGATTGCTTCCTCTTGAGGCCTTCAAGGTCGTGGTACAGGAAATAATGTCCACACCATCTGAGCATGGGCACTAGAACTGCATGAGACCCTTCTTGGGGGAGAAGACTACCCCAAGGGACAAAGATTGATATTTGATTGAAGCAGTCCAGACAAACTGTAAACTGCATAACTGGAGAGTGACCAACAGGGAGAAGTGGCATTGAGTTACAGAGCACCTGAAAAGATCTACGCTACTCATCATTCATGCACTCCATGCCACTCTTCCAGACTCTACTGTGGATGACATAATGTGCATGCTGGAATGCTGGATAGATTCTTTGGAGCCACCAAACTGGGTACCAAGAGGATGATGCTACACCACCCACCTTCAACTGGGTGAGAAGGTATCAGAGTAGCTAGGCTGTACCAATTCTCCCCCCCCCCCCACTAGCTTTTCAGTGGAAGGGCATTAAGCTACACGTCCTGAACCTAGACAAGCTGCAGCTAGTCAAGCAAGATCTATTACACTGGTGTTGCTGCAGCTGCGACTCTGGGAATGGACCCAGCACACACCATCCTTCTTTGAACTGGTCTATGAAGTTCATACCCTGGAGGGAGAGATAATTGATACCACATATATTCTCCCAAGTACTAACCAAGGTGCACCAACATCAATATCGATATCCTTTCATAGAGGAATCATAGTCTGTTTATAATCAAGCTGAATCAACCAGGTGGAATGAATTGTCTACTGCAAGTGTCAGAGCTATCTGCCCGGCTACAAGTCAGCAAGAACAAAAGAGAGCCATGTGCCAGCACTGCTTATGATCAAACAGCGAGTCTGTGCCAGCTATGCACTGAATCATCAACAGAGCACCAGGTCTAATGTGCCTGAACTGAGATGAGATCCGGTTATCCCAGCAAGCAGATCCTTTCATCACTCCATTCCATCAAGCCAAGCTAAAGTGAGCAGATGTGCCCAGATTTTACCCAGAATACAATTAACATACTGCATGTCTGAGGGAGCGGAAAACACTTGTGCAGAAGGGTGGAGTCGTGTAAAAAGAAAGTCATTTTGGAGACTGGACTTCACATCGGCTGGTGCTACCACAGCATTCTGCCAAGATGTACTTTATGCACTCCACAGCCAGCATGGATATCTCGGCATTGACAGAACTATTGAGTTGGTCGACTCAAGGATTTCTTGGTCTCAGCTATCCACTGATGTAGGGTAATATTGCCAGTACTGCACACAGTGTGTCACTATAAGGATAGTGACTAATTCTGCATCCTCTCTCCATGATCCTTATCAATGGACCTAATCTGCGCCGTCTTCCTCATCTTAGAGATGGAACAGTGAGTGGTGCAGAAAACCATGATGTGGCAGACCACTTCAATCAGTATGCATTGGCATTTTCCACCAAGGATCAGTGTGCCACCGCCATTGTCCATATTCTGTGTTAGAAGCTCATCGTGCACTATGGCCGGATTGCAACAATTCACTTACATCAGGGTCCAAATTTCGAGGCAGCACTAACAAGGATGTCGGAGCAAGTTGGCATCAAGATGACCTGTAGGAATCCAATCCATCCTGAGTGGTGTGCCCGTGTAGAGAGATTGAATCACACTCTTTTGGCGATGATGGGCACCCTGCATCTAAATCTGGTGTAGTACACAAGTATAATAGAACAGAGGTGGTGCCAGGATGTCAAGAAAAATTGGTGAGAGCGAGACTTGGACTGCAAATATTAGATGATTATTTTTATTTCATTCTGATTTAAGTATAAAAATAGAAATAGATGAACATTTTTTAATTATTAAATCCATAAAAAACATCCTAAAGTCATGCATTCATACATTCATTCATACTATTGTATGAATGCATGACTTTAGGATGTTTTTTATGGATTTAATAATTAAAAAATGTTCATCTATTTCTATTTTTATATTTAAACAAAGAGTTTCCCCATGCGTTTTGGTGCTGAGTCTAGACATCACCCCCCAGCACATCACCCCAAACATACACATAATGGTACAATACTTTGGCATTTAAGAACGCTTTGTAATCCAAAACTAGAAAAGGAACTCGGCAAGAGAGGAGGATTTGATACAATATTGAAAGCATCTGCTAATGAACCTGATTAAGTATATGTTTAAAACTCTCCTTCTTTGATCTTAGCTCAAGAGACACATTTGTAAGGAGCTGTATCATAGACAACTGATGAATAAAACACAAGGTTAGATATAAAGAATTGAACAAATATATTCAGGAAAACTCTTTGCACACCCCTTCACTTTTTTCAGACTAAAGCTTAATATCTGCTGGCATAGGCTCACCAAAATATAAAAGACTTTTCCCACCTGCACAAAAAATGTTGAGTTTTGGAATAGATATGAGTATTACATATTAGAATTGCTATTACATGTCCTCAATGTATTACAAGTAAAATAATCCTTAACAGTTTTGACCAAATTAGGGCCACCCTTATGTCAATGTTGTCTGTGATAGTGCCATGCAAGAACAACCTATCTATGCATTATTGCAGAGCACTAGAATGAGTAGATCATGGCGCTGATCATGGGTAAATACAGGAGACCCTGCTGCCGGTGAGTGGGTTCTTGGGAAATTGTGCCCCCTTCTCGAAAATGGTTTGGTCAGGGTTGGGTAAGAACCTGGGTCACACTGGCGCACGGTCAATGAAGATAATAGCTGGATAAGCTTATCCGATTCTGAAAGAAGGAGTCTTGTTGCTAAGTATCGTAGTGATTTTATTACATAGTTCAGCCTATCGATGCATCACTAGAAATAGGAGAGTGGAAAGATTGTAGGAAGGAAAGTATTGGAGTTGAAGCAAACTTAGACGCAATCATGCATAACATGGTTCTAGTCATACACACCAGTGTATATAAATTACCTCTTATTTTGCCTAGGAGAGAACACCCAATGCAAATACACAAAGCTGGATACATATATCTGCATATATGCATTAAGTCACTGCACAATAGATCTATCTCAACATTTATTTTAGATTTTCATAACCCTAGCCCAGCATGTGAAGTAAAATAGGAAGTGTCGGACAAGTTCTCTATGTTTGACCTGCTGCTGATAATTCTCTCAATACATGCAGTTCCTCTTACCACAGAGGGTGGGCTCAAATTCACTGAATACATCTGTTGTTCTATTTTATAATTTTCATTTGAATAAGATAACAAGTAATGTGTCTCATAATCTATAGTCTCCTGTACTCATATTTCCCTGGATTAGTAAAAACAGTGCAATCACAGAAACACCAGCGAGCGGGATATGCAGATTACCATTCATTGCCCTTAGCCTGAAGAGCTGAGATCTGTATTCACGCTTCAGGTCACAGATTTAGTTTTTAATCCTTTCCAGTCTGATACGTGAAAGACAGTTACATTTGATAATAGTAAGATCTGTTATTGGCAGCACTGTGACACTGCAAAGACAAGCTGTCATAACATATTTCACCTCCCCAATTCTGCGTTTTTGTTCACAGTGAAACAAACATGCAAAAACAGAAATGATTTCTGCATAACTATACAAATCTGCTTTTTTTGCAATTCATGTAGTACACCAGGGACACCCCCAAACACTTTTCCATCACATTTTTATTATATCAGTAGCCTATTTTCTTTGCTCAAAACCTCACATTCTATCCTAGTGCATCAATCTCTTAATACAATGTGGCCTTAAATTATACACTTTTTCGGATGTATTGATGCAAAGCATTTACACGTTCATTTCAAGATTAGCCAGTTGTTCATGTGCTCAGCTTTATTTATATGCCAAAACATCTCTGGGTACTAACATATTCACCCTCACTTTTAGAAAAGACTTCAATGCTTTCAAAGGAAAAGGCTATTTGTTCCACCAAGAGCTTTTATGAAGTGGGTATATCTTCTTTGCAAGGTACACCTGTCCATCCGGACATCCCACAACTAAGTAGAAGTGGATGTGGTTGAACCAAAGCTTTTCCATATTAAGTCAAATTGGTTGAGGTTCAGAGACATTCGAGTTGTATGTCCAATGATTTCTTAGTGTCAGAAAAGCAAATGCAGCCCCCTTTCTTGGTTTCTGAACTTGCATTCCAAAGGAAACCTAATAAAGTTTGAATAACTAGTTACAACCTTTAGAGCAAATGAAACCAGCCAGGAACAAGGCTTTGAGATATTGTTTAGCAACCAAGACATCATTTTACGAAACTACAATCGTCCACTCCAAGGAAAAATGTGCTGACTTTTGTTAGGTTGCATCCCATTAAAGCTCTTCAGTAGTTCTCTGAGTTAATTGAGATGGAATACAAATTGTTTTATTTCTAGTGAACTTCATCTCATACGTAAGGAATCTCTTCTCCATGAGAACGTTTTAGGCTCAGTGAAAATACCTCAGTATCTCCCATTTAATACTAGATATCGACACATTAGCACAGTCTGAATTTATTTTCAGAAAGTGAGAAAGTGAGGAAAGTTCTAACAAGTATCTGTGAATATTTCTTATAATTAAGACCAGGCATGCAATAGAGTTCCACGTTTTTTTTAAAACTAGTTTTGTCAGCATGGCACCAATTCTAAATGTTGTCTCGTGGTTTAACACAATTCCTTCTTTGGCAGTCTTTTCAATCAATTAATCAGCTGTGGCCACAAACTTTACCTTCAAGTTCCAACAGGGAGTATTTCTCCTAACAGTCACTCCCCAATGAGCTTTGAGAACTTTGCTGCATGCCCTGTACTGATTGGCATTATATTCTGGACCATTATGTTCCAAGATGCCGTATTTTTTCAAATCACTGACTTAATGGGTGCTAGCTACCTTACCTTCAGTTACAAGCTTTTAACTGGCCTCCTTTGAGTCACTTTTCCAATGGGCTCTGAGCACTCTGCCTTCTAATTCCAGCATGCAGAATATTTTCCAGTTAATGTTCTAAATTCCATTCGAAAATGTATTTGTTTTATTTATTTTTATTTGTTATAGATGGAAAACCAGCCTTTCAAATATTTAACATAATATTACATATTATTACATAAACATATAAAATCTTAAATCTAGCCAGAAAAAAGAATATAAAAGCATATAAAAGAGAACAGAAAACAATCATTATACATTTTACAATTCTTTCATAAGTTTCAAAAATTTTAAATATCATGATTATTTCTGTTTCGGCATGAAATACCTTACTAAGGCAAGAAAAGGAGTACACATAGAATATTAGACCTTATTTTCATTCAGAGTTTTAATCACTTTGAGGCGATTTATAGATTGCATAAAATCAACCAGAGCTACATTCATTACAGATCTGTGACTGTTAAACAGAGCCCTGCACAATACTTCAGGGTTAACTATTTGATATTCCCTAAAAAAGAAGTGAAAGAACCTAGTCCTTGAAGTAGTCAAGACCGGACATTCCGCAACCAGGTGCCTAATTGTCTCTGGCTCAGGAGTTATAGAGCAAAATCGACACTTGTTACTTGAACTGATTCTCTGCATATGTAAAACCTCAGTTGGATACCATAGGTTCATCCTAAGTCTCATAAATAGATTTATTAGCCTAGGGTCAGGAAATCTAATCAAATAAATATCCAGGATATTATGTTTTTCTGTCCCAAAAGCATGATCTCAAAATAGTCAAAGTTTACAACATTTTCCCTGGTTCTGACCCAGTCGCTCAGCCAAAGCTTTTTTTTGGCCCGAGTCGGGTCTTCAATCAGCAGGCTCTCTGAGATCACCTCTTTTTCCATGATGTACTGGATTTTTGTTCTCCAGAGCTGCATCTTTGCATGATTGGTTGACACTGCATTATTGCTAGAGTACTCATAATACAATTTGGGTTTACAACCATCAGATATTTCCTATATAAGGATAGGAGCTTCCAGATATATACAGTTCCGAGTCTGTGTCGTATTACACAGATAGGTACCGATTGTGGCAAACCCAATACTGCTCACCAAAAGGAGCCCTCCATTTTTTGCCAAAAAAGTTCTGTTTGCCAATGTCTCATTTCGGCTCCATATACGAGAATTAGAGATACTTTTTGTTTAAAAAAAGTCAAAGCTGGCAGGTACGAAAACTTGCCATAGTTGGTCTGAATAATACGGGCTTGGGAAATACCCGTTTTTAGCTCCAGCACGTAGGCCACGATAATAAGGTTTATCATTAACATTGGCACTGACTGAAATACCCAAATATTTATATTATTACACCACCTCCAGTTGTATATTTTGCAAAAGCCATCAGGCAGACCTAAGGGTCCGCTTCCTACTACAACCTGACACCATGATCTTACACTTTGCCTGATTAATTCTCAGCAAATTTGTTTCAACATATTCCTAGATCTGCAAGAGGAGGGCCCTCAGACCCCTGGTGGTTCTCGCCAATAACACAAGGTCATCTGCATAGAACAACCAGGGGACCGTGTGCCCTCCTAACCTGGGCACATCAGAACGAACATTGGCAAACTCGTGACACATATCTGCCATGAAAAAAATGAAAAGGATGCATGCCAAAAGGCACCCTTGCTTTAACCCCCTGAATGTTTCAATAGGTTCCGAAAGGTTACCATCAAGGGACAGCCTCACCTGTATAGTGGTCTGGGAATGTAATTCATTGATCCAGAACAATACATTTTCTGGGCAGGCAGCTTACGTAATTTACTTATGAGCAGCTCCCTGCAAACAGAATCAAAATCCGCCTGAAAATCAATGAATGCCATGTAAAATGGCTGCTTTTTTTGCTATTCCTGGGATTTCATGGCTTGCAAAACATGCCCATTTATGGCAGTCCCCATCCCAGGCATAAATCCCGTCTGATTTGGGTCTCTCAATCTAGCAGTGTCAAGCCACTGGTTGAGGTCTCTAACAATCAATCCCGGGCACATCCAACAAGGTAATAGGTCTATAATTACTAGGATGTGACCGGTACCCTTCTTGTAGATTGGGAGGACAATAGATTTCCTCCACGAAGGGGGCAGCTTGCTATTTCTAACTACCTTCCCAAAGATAGCTAAGAGGATATTTGCCCATGCTATCGGATGTTTTTTGATGACATAATTGGACCGGCCATAAGGGCCTGGGGCCCTGGAGGTATTGAGCTTAGAGATGTAAAATATAATATCCTCTAGGTCAAATTGGAGATGGCCAGCCCGTATTTTATCACAGGCTTCCGAATCAACTATCAATGGGGTAGCAGCATAAAGGGTCTTATAAAATGATATCCTAAATTCTTCCAGAACAGGATTTATTTGGGGCACCAGATGTTCCTGACCGTGCACATTGTTCAAGAGTCCCCAAATTCGAGCAGAGTTTTTGGATGCTAGTGTTTCCAACATACGTTCAGCATCCCGCTGAAGAGTTAATGCTCGCCTTGCTTTTAGCCAATTTTGAAAATGGCATTTGATCGACCTTAATCTTCCCAATTTAAGTATAGTCGGCAACAAGCAAAATTTTCTTTTTCCACCCGATAGGTGGCTTTCATCTCGGCCACCTCTAGATCAAAAGCATGCAATTCATTCCTCCTACAGGAGCTGTGCATGTGCTTTGAGGTTTTAAAGATGTTCGTAACTTCAACATAAGTTGGAGGCCCCCCATCGTGCGGTAAGCCTGGCAAAATAGAAGATTGCAGCAATTTCTGATTGAAATCCTCTAGGCGTCCAAAATACCCTATTATGAGCACTATTCAGAACCAGGCCGGTTGCAGCAGAATGTAATGGCTATTTTCTCGGATTTAACCCGGCCCAATTTAACACAAGGATATCATGTTCACTGACAACCTGTGACATTGTCTGGAAATGTTTTACAAGGTTAAATAATACACTGTCTGTAACAACGTAATCTATCAGTGCACCCTGAGACCCTCTGCCAGGTATTAGCTGGGGGGATATCGCCCTGCACTGCCCCATTAAGCATATACAACTGGTGTTCCTTCATTAAAGTATTCCATCGTATGGCAATAGGGGTGAGGGTTTGAGGCAGTCGATCCATACAAATGATATTAAAATCCCCTGCCAGAATAGTATGTTTACAAGCAGGGTCCATAGCTATTAAATCCAATAGGGCTTCCAAGTTCTATGCATCTATAAGTGCGAAAGACTGCTCAATATACTTTATTTTAACCATTTGCTGAAAGCTATTTGGGGAAGCCCAAGGTGTTAATTGAAGGTTTGCAGAGATTTTGACAGCAACCATCAGTCCTGCCATAGGTCGACCGCGAATCGGGCAATGGCCCGGATCAAAGAAACAACATACTGATCCCATACCGGCGGGATTGATAACCAGATTTCCTGTAAGGCTATGATATCATAGTCCTGAAGTAGGTTGGTTTTTGACGAAGTGGGGTGTTTAAACCCCCTTGTGTTCCAGGAAACCAAGGAGAGTGTGCGCGACTGATTGGATCATAATTGTTGACTCTGTGGCATTCTGTGAGTATAACGACCACCAATGTTTGGATATCATTTTGCACCATGCCCACTAAGATTCTGTGGATTTAGTTCATTCCCTCCTACCTACGGATATTGGTTCCTATAATTGGGAACATGTCGATGGTCAAGGGAGTTTTGATTGATCAAAAGGAAACCCAGATCATAGAGCTTGATAAGCATTTCTTATTAAGGTTGATTTCATCCATAACTTGACCACAGACAAATCTTTATCATGCAAGAATTCGATTTGCTCAATGTCAATCGAGGAAAGATCCTCCAGGGTAGGTATTTCGGCAAAAATGTTCATAACAGACTGTCTATTTAGATCATATGTTGGAAAAGGATGTGAGCGACATTGCAAATTTAAAAAGGTTAAGTTGTGATGCTCACTTACTGCTATGGGGTTTTGTCTCGGGTCAGCTCCTGAATTCTGCAACAGTTGGAGTCCAAACCTCTTCTTTTCTTGCTGAGTCAAGGGTTGCTTAGCTCGCGTGTTTATCTCATCCAGTCGTTGGGAATTAGAGAAGAAGCGCTGTAGTGATTGATCAATCTCCTCCCTCCAGCCCTCAAAGGTCATAACTTTATCTTTACTAGCCCTGGACTCATCTTCTTTCGAGGTTTGTAGGTCAACGGGCATGGAAGGAGGAGAACTCGTGGCAGTGGACAGGTAAGTACCAGGGGCAGATATAGAAATTATCTCCTGGAAGTTGGCCGTAGATTGCTGTATTTCCTTTTGTTTTTCACTGAAATGTACTAAAGCATCCAGTGGAGCATTTGGTTGGACCTGTTTCTGGGATTGGTCTCCAAAAGTGTATACCGACTTGTGTAAATGGGCTTAGCGATATTTGTTTGCAATTGCAGCTCTTGCTAAGCCAGCACCCCATTTAGGCAAAGACAGTTTTTGTATACATTGTCGTGTGCCAGTGGTTTTCTTTCCGGCACACACTTTCATATTTTTGGACTTTTTCGGTAACTGAGTTTCAACAAAAGCTTTTTTTGTTTTTCCCAAATATGTTATAATTTGGGGCAGATATCAAATTATTAGTCCCCTTTTCCTGGGAGACCCACCTTCAACATTAATCACAGTAGTTTCTGGATCGTCAATACCAAACTGTCTAACATGTTTGTTTTTGCTTCTTTTTTTATACATGGTTGATCATGTTGGCAAGTGAGATCATGGACTTTATTTACAGCACCTGTCAAAGCTCTAGTATTTTTTTACACTTTTCCTGAATGGGCGTGATTATACGCCCTGACTTTATTGTTTTAGTCTGATTAGGGTCTTGCAAGAGCTTAGACTGTTCAGTGGGAGAGCAGTCGACTAACAAAACTTTCTGGCTTAAAGCACTCAAAGCTACTTGCAGTAAACTTGTGGAACAAGTAGCTCTTCCCTTTGGACAGACATATGGCGAACAGAGGGCTGCACTTTGTTATCCTTCACTAATAGAGCCATAAGATCATGCTGGGTATTTATTTTACTATCTAGAGTTTCATACAATCTGGTGAGTGAGAACAGTGCTGCATTCATTGATCGTAGAGACGTATCAACACCCATGGCATATTCGACCCCCACGGCCCCGGCCAATCCCCAAGGGGGCGTCAATTAATACCTAGTTGTTGGTTACGTAAATGACAAAGATAGGGCAGAAGAGTTCATGGCCGTAGGGGAGAACATTACCGGTGATTGGGACAGGTCTCTATTCTACTGGTTTGTAACAGAATGATTTACAGAAACAACCTGTAGGCTGTCGAGATTATCACTGCCCCCTTTGCCTAATACAGTATTGGTCTCATCTTTATTGCCCTGTGCAATAGCAACAACTTTTTGCGGATTCACATCCCCCCTCATTTCAATGGTGTCTGGAATCAATAGGGTCTTTGGCCGAATTAGCACACCTTCAGAACCCCCCGCTTCTCCAGAGTTGGATTAAACTGTCCGTAAGAGGGGCGTGAGCAATAACGCTCCAGCTTGAGTAAGTGAATCAAGCGGCGTGTCTGTTAGATCTACACGCTTAACAGCTAGATCTGTTCTATTGGGACGAGTCGGTACCAATAGTGCGGTTGAGTTTAGCGGTTGCGAAGCTCTCTGTTCGGAGGCTGTAAAATCCGTAGCACAGAATTAGCTATTTGAATCCTAATGTCTCTTAATGTTCATATAGTCCATCCGTACCAGCACAGAAGAAGTCCTTGTATAGAACAAGCAGGGGAACTCGCCACTCGCCTCCACCGCCGACAGCACTTACAAAATGCACTTTCACCAAATGCGTGCACGCCAAATGCACATGTACGCTGTTTATATTGAATCCTGGGAAAGTGGGTGGGACTTTGCAGTTTCAAACAGCACAGAAGAACTCCTTGAATAGAACAGGCAGGGGAACTCGCCACTCGCCTCCACCGCCGACAGAATTTAACAAAATGCACTTTCACCAAATGCGTGCAGATTTTTGTATTTTTAAGTTCCAACATACAATAATTTCTGCCAGACACTAACTCAATGGGTGTTGACACCTTTACCTTCAATTTCCAGTCTGCAACAATTCTCCTATTACTTACCCAGTGGGCTGTGGGAACCTTGACTTAAAGTGCACAGTGTTTTTCTCCTGTCTCTTTTTTCTCAACTGGCTCGAGGCTCCTTTTAGTCCTTTCTCCAATGGACTCTGGGAACGTTGCCTTTCAGTAGCAGCATGCAGTACCTTTTCCAATCACTGTCTAAATTAATATAAGCAACATTGCCTTTTAGTAATAGCTACTTTTAGCCACTTTATATATGCTTGCTACAGTCTCTGCATGCAGTACTTTTACAAATCTCTGTCTGACCTGGCGTTAAGAATATTGCATTCAAGTTTCCGCCTTTTGTGCATCTCATTTCAGTCACACTCATGTTTGAATCTTAGAACTTAGCCTCCTGGTTCCAGCATGCACCTATTCTCTGTTCAATTCTATCCAGCTCGCTGCATCTCCCCCTTAAAATTCATTGATATTTGGCTCTAGGAACTTGGTCGACAAGTTCCACCATGGAGCAATTCTCCTTTTGATCACGTCTGTTTTGTTCTAGGCACTTGACCTTAAGTTCCAGCATTCAGCAGTTGCCCTTTCAAAAGCTTAATATTTTGGCTTGATGAGCTTGGACTTTAAGTTTCAGAATAAAGTATTTCTTATTTCTCTCACTGTGAAGGATTGCCATGTGGCATGTGTGGAAAAGGATTGGCGTTTATGACTTGTGTTAATGCAGGTCATTCTAACCAGACCCCCTTTTCCTCAAACTACATACCAAAAACATAGTGTACACCTATGCCCTGCTGTGTCAGCATACCTTTATGCAACGTCTGCTCCCCAGTGGCAAAGAGCAGGTTCAGAGGTTACTTGTGCATGCTTGATAGCTAGGGTGACAGAAAGTGAACGAAACACAGAGGCTACTTTTAAAATATGCACCTTTGTTCCAAAATGGCATTTATATAACATGGCAGTTAAATCCCTGTGCATAAGCCATACCCAAGTTTGGGGTATAGTGCAGGTATTTTATATTATAAAAGCCACACCTGATCTGTATCATGCTTGTGTCAACACTGTCAGCAATGCCAGCCATCAACAGGCTCTGTGTATTCTCTCTAGGCTGGCTGTATCTGCTGTACCCAGCAGGACCATAGCCAGTTATTTGATTCCTAGTGAGGTTGGGTAACACCCCAGCATGAAACCCCTCATCAGGAGCTGGCCTGGGAAACAGGAATCAACTGGCACACCCTACACAAGAGGACTAGCCTCACATCAGGGTGTTGTTTACCAAAGGGCCTTTGTTGCTATTGGTCTAAGTAGGGGGCATGTTTATTGTACCTCTCCTAACTTCCTGTATCCTATACTTCTTTCAGCACAAAATACTTTGGGTATGATGCGAGAAGGCAAGGACTGCTTGTCACAAAGATAGGGAATGGACCCCTTAAAGCAGGCTTGCATTTGTCCGATCACCTTTGGACTTTTACTTATAAAAGAGGGGGGTCACCCACTGCTTCTTTGATTTACTTTTCAACCATGCAGAATGTAAGAAGAATTAATTTGGGCCTCTTTTGCGAGAATTGATCTTTCCAAAGCCTCAGCCACTGTGGTGAAGAAGGAGCGATGCAAGGCAGAGGCAAACTCCCTACCAATTCCCAAGCAACACAGGGGGTAACTTTCGCCAAGCACCAGGACCAGCTACTCTGATGAACGATTTCCTAGGCAAGTGGAGCAGATCCTGAAAGGACCTCCACTGCCCTAGAGCCCCCTGCAGTGGTCTGGCAGCATCCTGAGAGCCAGAGCAGCCAAGATCTCTGTTTTTCACCAGCGAACCACATTCAAACCACATTCAACATGTTTGAAGTAACAGGGTCTGATATTGCTGCCTTGGGCACTCTCTTGAACTTCAAACCACTGTGCTTTCAGCATCCAAAATGCTCGATGGCGCATCCCCCCAGCATTTCCACATTACCTGTTGACTCAAGCACCAACGAACAATGCCCTGGACTTTGACCAACCCCATGAAACAAAAAATAGAAATGCAAGGCCTAGGCATCACAGCTTGCCTTGAACCACTGGATCACTGCATAACTCATTAATGTGAATTAGCAGTTTCTATCATCTCAAACCACACTCGATCATGGGACCACTCCTCAGGAACCATTAGACCTGTGTTGCTTCACAAGCTTGAATCATACGGAGCAGCGCTAGAACCCAAAGCACATTGGGGGTGACTCTTGACAAGGTCCTGGACCAGCCACTTTGATGAAAACCTCTGTAGGCCAGGATAGCAGATCCTGAAAGGACTTCACCTGCCTTTGATCCCCCTGCAGTGAGTCTTGCAACATACTGAGAGCCAGAACAGCCAAAATCCCTGTTTTTTGTTGGGGAACCACTTCAAACCTCATTCGAGAAACGTTCCACACTTTCAAACCAACAGGACCAGCTGGTGCTGCCTTGGGTATGCTCGTGACCTTCAAACCACTGTGCTCTCATCATCGAAGTAGCTCAATGCTGCATCTCCCCAGGAGATCCTGATCGCCTTGCTGGCCCGAGCACCAGTGAACAATGACCTTGACTATGAACTACCGTTTGAAACAAAATATGGAAATGCTAGGACTTGGCATTGCAGCTCAACTAGACCGATGATTCACTGTATAACTCACAACCCGAATCAGCAGTACTTATCATCTCGAACCTCACCTGATTGTCGGACCGTTCCTGGTGAACTACTACACCTGCATTGCTCAACACTGGTCTACACACATGGAGCAGCATTTGTACCCAATTCGATGCTGACTCGCCACCTGGGATCAAAGTGACTCAACACCTTTGAACCTGATTCAACCCACAAGGAATAAGGCACTTTGGAGTAACTGACCATTTGGCCCACCTTTTGGGGCCATAGAGACAGGCTGAGTCACTTGTGCACCTTTGTCCTACAAGACAATATCCTTTTTTAAATTAATAGTTGCATTTTTTGCCTGTTTTAACTATCTGCTAAATACCCAGAGTACTGCACCTAAACATTTTGCATTTCTCTGTCTTTTCTTTACAAGAGTGGATTTTTCCTTTGATTTCTATATTGAGTGTACAATTGAATTGTGTAATTAAAAGTATATATTGTTATAGAACGTTGATTGGTCATTCTTTCTTTTTTTAGAACAGTTGTACTTTGCTGTTTGAGTTGCTACTGACTCATATTCACACCCCTTTCTGAAAGTACAGCCTTCCCTCGGCTCACGCTAATGCAAACGGCAAACAGGGAATATCACTTAGCCGTGCCTGTTTTACCTTTTTGATCAGGATCAAAGTTAGTTTGGAGAAGTGTGGGGTCTGAGTTGGATGTTTAGCTATGACTCACCATTGTGCTCATGCAGAGCAGAAGTCATTTCATCACAATTAAATTCCTGGGTCCTTCTAGGATCAAGTCCTGCAACTTCCAGCATCCAGCTTTTCCCCTATCACTCATTTTAACATTGGGCTCTAGGAGCAAATGTTGGGAAGGAAATTAGCCTTTTCCACCCACTGAGTTGCTTTAGAGTGAGGCGAGACCCATAGACACACCTGCAATATACCGGGGGGAGAGGGCCGTGCCAAGAAACCTGTCACAAACACAATATTACAGGAATTATAGATGCATAGACTTAGTTTGCGCATATAAAGAGATGCCATTTATAGTTATGGTAGACACATTCAGTCCTACATGGTTGCGCGGTAAATGTAGGCCCAGCAGAGAAACCTGAACAGGCCCAAATGCTGAGGAAAGATGAACATGCGCTGCTAATTCCCATAGAGTCTTCCATTTGTTCCTTAACTGTTGCAGTTCCTTTTTATCCCAGAGAGGAATGCGTCCTGAAAGGCCATGAGACAGCACCAGGCTCCTCGCGGCGCACATTCATCACAGCCAGGCCAACAGCAAACCTCCAACCCCCCGACCCACCCGACCAGGAGTAATGGCAACCACTACTGACCCAGTCCAAGAGCCCCGCCATTCCACGATAGTGGGCGACCTCCGACCACCAGCAATAAAACCAATGGCCATAAAAGATCTAAACAAATATGACCATTTCACCTTATCCCATAAATACACCCTTTGTAGTACGAGGTACAGGGAGGAATAAATTATAGCTCAAAACGAGGGTGGAAGCCTTGGGTACCTAGATTGCGATATGAACCGAACACAGTATGTGTGGGTCAGCATGACCATGTTCCTCCCCATGTGCCAGGCCCCAAATTTCCCAGGTGCATGCCATATGATGTATTAGTGTTATCGTGCAATAGTAACCCTGGAACATCAACATGTGAAAAGCCTGACCTTCAGTCCCTTGAGAGACGAGCCCAGCTGACCCCACGTCATAGGAGACAAGCAGATGAGACTGAAGCCAGTCATACCCTGGCATCCCATATGGAGCAGGCCCATGCATAGGGTCTCACCAACCAGCCAGGCGAGCTTAGACCATATACAATGATGACACTGATGACGCTGTGCACCCTTATAATGTGTTGGACATGAAGACTCTGGCTGAACGTTCTCGAGCAGCACAGTCCTTTGCTTGCACCTTTACTTTTTGTACGATTGAATCTTGTTATCCTTGCAAGCAATCTCTTGGCCTTTTTCCCTAGCGGGTTGCATTTCATCTGGCGAGAGTGTACAGGGGTGTGCCTTCACTTCCTCTCCTGCTTCCAGTCAACAACCTTCTACTTTAAGTCACCTTTTCAATGGACTCCAAGAACTTACTCTCTCTGTTCCATTTGAGGCAGCTCTTCTCTCTTCATTCACTTTCTCAACTGGATGTTCTTCTTTGGGGTCTTGGAATTCTCTCTTCTGTCACATGGTCTGCCCCTCTGCTCTCCCTCTTCCTGGTGAAGGGTGGCCATAAACATCCCTCCAGTATCAATTCCATTCACCAGACTCCTTCTTTCTCTAGGTTCTGTCACTCACATATATTTTCCATCCTAGAACCGCTGCAGCAGCTCTGCATGATTTCAGCATTTGGTATCCCTACTCCAACTCTCCTGTTTGACCATTCTGAGTGTCACTCATTTCTCCTAATATCATCCTCTATGAGTCTTGCAATCTATGGGGGGTCATTACGACCCAGGCGCTAATTGCGCCAACTTTACCACCATGGTGTAAACTACGTTTACACCATGGTGGATGGCGGATTTACTGCCCCATTCCAAGGTGAGTGGGGCGGTAAATCCCCATTTCCCATTTTCCCTTCCCCATTCCCATTTTTGCCCCATAGGGCATAATGGGAGTGGGGAAGGCGCTAATTACGCCACCGTAAATTACGGTGGCGTAATTAGCATCATGGCAGGTTAGCGCCATGGATTTTAACGGCTGCTAAGAGCAGCCGTTAAAATCAGAATAGGCGTTAAGGGTTAACGACGGCGTTAACCCTTAACGCCTGGGTCGTAATGAGGCCCTATGTGTCCAACTTCCACTGACCCTCCTCTCCTCTGTCTACCTTCTTAGACCCTCCAAGTCGCCCCCTGCATTGGCTACGTGCCTGCTTTGTCAGGGCTCTGAAGCCAACACTTTTTCCTTGTTCTTCTTAATCTCTTGTAACTCTGACGCAATCCGCTGGTTACTCTGTCCATCTTCGGCCCGGCTGTTATTTGAGCAAGACAATTTTCAAATAGTCAACTAAGAAAGACTGTATGCTCATTGATAAGGATCCTTTGAACGCTTGCATGTTGGTAAAGAGGGGAAATTAATAGCAGTATAGATAATAGAGTCGAAGAGGTTAACCAAGACCAGTACATCTAAAACACGTGAAGAAAGGGGATCATAATATGGAAATTAAACAGCAAAGGTCCAGCATTTAGGTACTAAAGTGCTCACTGAAGAAAGGCAAACCAGAAATCACCATCCTACACTATCGAATGACTTATCTTGCATCTAAGATAATGACTGTAACTCTACTGTCATTTTCATTCAGATATTCACAGCATCTATTAATGTATGTATATATATGTGTATGTATGCACATGCATATTTATGCATGCATATATGCTGTGTAATGGGCAACATCATTCACCTAGACAGCATCTTTGGAGAATGGACATTCAGAGAAGCACAGCTAGTTTTTCTGGCAGGGTCTGGGTGATCATTTTGTCTCACAGAAAAGCTGTCTTTTCAGTGCAATTTCCTCTGAGAGGCTGCTCCTTTGAGCTGTGGCACCTTAATTAATGGTGCTCCCATTCAGTTTAGCCTTTCTCAGTGGAGAAGGGTATGCTTCTGTCTATGACAGATGAACTGAGTTGACGTTTTTGCATGTATTTCGATGCCCATTTCTCAGCATAAATTGGTATAGAATTCTAGAAGCCCTTGTGCATTATACTTGAATTTGAACTTCTATTTCACAAGTAGCCAATGAAATGATCTCAATGCAGCTGATATCAGTGCTGCTCTTTAGCTACATCACAACTTACAAAACACATTGCCGACCAATGTGGCACAACTGCAGCACAGCTACCTCACACCACTAATGTGTGAATCATTGTCAGGGAACTGAATGGGGTATGGGGCTTGGCCAGTGCAGGGAGGGTGGTGAGGTGCGGGCCTAAATTTGGCATGCCCAGTGCAGTGAGGGCAGATGATGAGGCAAGAACTGTAGAGGAGTGGAGCGTTGGAGGACAGGAGGAGAGGAGGAGGTAGAGAGGAGGAGTGGTGGTTTTGGGGACCAGAGCTCCCCAATAATGACAAATGAATTTGATTTTGGGGTAAATCAGTGATGATGATTCAATGAAGGGGCCGCAATAGAGGTTTCAGTGGGTGGAATTCAGCAGGACTGTATCAGTGGATGGAGAAATCATCGAGAGAGGAATCAGCCGACAAACACAGATTCCTTTGTTGAATGTTAAGGGCAATTCTTCCTACTGGTCTACTTTTGATTTTGTGCAGTTTTGCTAGTTTTGGCAATAGTCATTCAATACACTGATGTTAGCTTGTATAAATCAGACACGTGATATCAGTCATTAAATCTATGATTGTTACGAGTAGGTGGCTGCTGATTTCATAATTTAGTGATCAATGATGTCTTTAATGATGTCATTTGTTATGTCATCTTTGATATCCTGATTGTAAGTCTGAGCAGAGCATGGTGGCTGTATGAGTTATGGTTGCTTAGATTACCATCACTGGCACATTTCTTTGGTTTTTGAATTGTGCGTTGCAACCACAGCATTAATTTAACAAAGTTTTCTCTCTGATTTTTTTATCAGTGTCGCTTAAATTCAACGTGGCTTTGAAAACGTTTTTTCACTGAATTTCTATGGTTTTTAGTAGAGCAACTTAACTGCAATGCCCCTTTAACAATGTGTTCTACTGAATTTCAACGTGTTTTATGAATGATTGATATAATAATTAATAATCCCACTTTTACATGTATGAATGAACTATAAGACTCCTTTAACAAACATATTCTTTGCAGTGCATACTGATGTGTGTCACTTTTAGCAGCTCATGCTGTGGATGCAAGTTATGGCAGAATTGCCTAGGGCATGAGGCTTGACCATGACCCGGGCTCCACAAAACCTCTCTCACTATCCACTGCATTTAGCCCGCAGTTTGGTCCTGTGGTCACTGTACCCCATGGCCAGTGGCTGCAATCCCTAGGGCGTGGACCTCAGCCACATTGCAGGCGTGGAAAAACAATCTACAGTAACAATTGGGCAAGACAACTTAATCATAACGCGGCTACAACCACAATGTTTCAGTGAATTTCAACGATCCCGGACAGCATGTACGTTATTAAAGGTTATGTTTTAAAATATATGAAAAACACTACAAAGTTCCTTTAACATATACTTTGCATATACTTTGCATGGCACATTTGTGTGTGTCATTTTGACGTGTGGATGTACGTTATGACTGAAGTGCCTGGGGCTTAAAGTTCAGCCATACCCCAGACCCCACACAGCCACCTACAATAGTGCCATATGGTGTACATCTGCATAGCATTTAATGTTGACATTCAAACTTGTATTTGACATCAGCCACTGCAGTAATCAAACCAGATGTACATGTGTATTCATTTAAAGTTGTTTGTTTGTGTTCAGGCTGGGTTGCATCGTGACCTAATAGTGTTCCAAGAATGTTGATAAGAAGCTCCTTGGTGAGGCATAGTCAGTTTAGGCAGCCTGATTGTGGAGGGAGGCATTCAGAGGAACATTAATAAAAGAATATCAGAAATAACTTGTGGTGGGCCTACGTTATTCCAGGACATCGCATTTGGCGATGAGCTGGTTCTTGCATCTCTCCCCCATCTTTAATTTCTCATCCGGATAACTACTGCTGTCTATTTTCTTCATTGCCTTCACTGTGAATGTAGGTGCCTGTGGTTGCCCTACTCCTGTGGATTGTGCCCTGAGTCACGAGTTTTGCCTGCCCCAAAGAAGGATTACTACATGTGCCTCTGTGGCACCTTCCTGTTCTACTTTACTCCACAGTCGTGCAGTGACTCCTTTCCGGGCTGTCAGTTAAGCTCCCGCTAAGCTCGAGGGATCCTTTCTCCTTGCTGCACCTTGTCAGAGACTTTCCTGTGCTCCCATTTCTACCAGCAATACTTGAGGATCTTGATGCTGAGGAACAGTTGTCCTGCAGCGGTGCAGTGTGCTATTTGCGCTGTTCTGTGCTTTAGGATTAAGGAATTTGCCCAGAATCAAGGTAAACAGCATTTGCTGGCAATTCACGATTTCCTAGCTGGTACTGTCCTCTGTTTCTGGGGCAATCCTTTCTGACTACTTCATTTCATACTGTGTATTACTTTCATGCATGCGGTCTGATTCGGGTACTTCTTGTCTGCATAATCAGCACAAGTGCTGACAAGTTTCCTTTTTTATTACTGCATAATATCTGTAAGGGGCACAGCATCTTTCTAATCTGTTTTTGCATTTTAACCTTATACTAGCAAGTTAGTGACTTTGTTGTGCACTTTAGTAGAAATGAGTGCTCTCCCTGTCCAGTTTTTGCCAAAACCAGGGGAACCTCTTAAGTGGGTGAGCAACATGTTTTCCCATAAAGTTTATCGAGATTTTTAAAATGTTGGTACCCTCCTAAAACTATGCCCCATTGACAAACCTATACCAAACTTTCCAAAATCATTGTGAGCGTGTCTACATTTGTTTGGCAAAGTTTTGTGCGGATTCATCAAACTGGATCAAATCTATGAGCTGTCCAAAAAGTGCTCTTCCAATGCGATGGCCAATTTAACCATAAATACAGAGTCGCTATTCAATGTGATTTATACAATTTTGAGAACCTAACAGCAAAGTCCGTGAACCTCGGAAAAGGAACAACTTCAGTTCTTTGCATTTATATATGCGTATACCACCCCATCAGTGTAATGTTTTAATTTTGAATATTTTCTCACCATGCTGTTCTCAGATTACAGGTGCAGTTAGCAAATCCAACATGGTGCATATTTGAACATTTTTGATGAACCACACATTTGCCAATTGGCCAATCAGCACCATTATGTGGAGTCTGTGAACATTTAGCGCCCACACTGATTGGTCCAGAGGCACCAGGAGACAATAACCAAGCATCACTCATTTTTCTACCTACTTTTTGGGTATTTTTAAAAAATTCGCTGGACTGTTAACACCAAATTTGCAAAAGCACGTTTTCGGGAGCAGGCCTCTGCACATTTTCGGGAGCAGGCCTCTGCTCCTCGCCATGTTTGTAACATATCCATCCAGCTGTTCAGGCTGTGGCCACAAGCAACATTTTTACCAATTCAACCCTATCTGGATTTTGAAAATGTTGGGATTCCTCACCACTCCCCTTCCTTGACGACACCGCAGGTGACTTTCCAAGATCATTCAGTCAGTTCTATCTTTTTTGTGAAAAATTTCATGCAGGTTTGTCGATTGACGACAATGTTTTAAGCTGCCAAATAGTGCTCTTCTTGTGGGAAAGCCAGCTTAACTATAACTAAAGGTTTGCTACTGCCGACCCTGTAAAATGTATATCTAACTGCACTAATATTGCAAACAGATACTTCAATTATTTTCCAATGCTTATTTTTAATGATCACTTCCAAAAAACATTGCATTCATAATAAGGATTTTACACTTGTCTTACTGAACAAAGTACAAAACCTACAGTAACCATATACATTGTTTTCTTATAGAAAGCTATCATTCCAAGATGGACAGACTAATGCACTCCTAATATCCTTGATTGAAATACCAGTAACACAAATGTAAAAGACACAAATATCACCACTGTTGCAGCCTGCTTTGCATAAAATCAAAAAACATTTTGGGAACATAACAATGCCCTAAGATGTTTATATTTGACAGATATTTCTGTCATAAGAAGGTTGGATAATGGAACCACTAAGCATATAATGCACTTTGGTCTTGTTGATCATTTAATTTCCTCAGTACTTTTTTATCTTTATTTTGATTGTTTTGAATTTGTTATTGTTTTCTATTTTTTATGCTGATGTTTTGATTAGCAAATTGTTGTATTTTTGAAATCTGAATCTTATCTGATGAATTTTTATGTAATGTTTGTCCTTGTGTTCTACTGTGAATACATTATTGTTTTTTGGATGATTATCTATTTATGTCTAATTTAAATTAAATCTAGCTACATATTTATTCAAAATGTTTCCTATTTCGCTGTCACCCTTCCTTGTCTAAATCATGCGATTATCAATGCTGAGCAAACTGTGAACAATAGCAATGCTATTAATTACGTTTTAAAATGTACGTGCGTTAGTGCCTATGAAACGTAGCCTTGGGCTTTTGCATATGTTATTCGAAGATGGCCAGTAAGGTGCACTCCGATTTTACTCTTTCGAATTACACCTATGAAAAAGAGGAAGGGCAAAAAAGCCTCCCGAGTACATCAAATTACAGAACATTCTGGAAACATAAGAGTGTTCATGTTTATTATAGTGCAGCAGTCGCCTAGCTCCAAAGGAAATCCTGAAATTCTATTGCTAATAACTTTTGACTTGGTGGACGGATTTGGCTGAAATTTCCCAAACAAAAGGTTTGTCATGGTCCCCGAGATTGGACATTTTGCGAAGGAATCATTAAAAAATGAAAATGTTATTAAGAAAGCAAGAAAACACTTGTTTTGGCTTACTCTCATTAATCTTCTCATTCATTTGTATCACACCAAAGTGCAAAAGTCGCTGGATGGAATTGGACGAAATAACGAACAATGTAAGCTTTGACATCATTTTTGGTACAGGTTTGGGTTTATTCCATCCAGTCGAGTTTAAAATATTTGATGGGGTGGGGGTCCCCCTTCACCAAATCTTATAGCTTTATCTCACCTTGGTTCATTGCAGCAGAAAGTATTTTCAGAAATGAAAAAGCCAATAATTGTTTTTTTTGCTCAATGCAAGCAATACCCTTGGTTATTTCAGTTGTTAGGTGAAAACTAAAAACGAAAAACAAGCTATTTGTATGAGGAAAAAGGATAAAATGGCATCCAGCTAGAGGTGGGGATGGGGAAAGAGGACACCATGTGAAATTGGGGTTTTAGGAGGTCTGGGGCCGAAGTAGGGTTAGAATGTTTTCACATTATCGTGGTAATAGCACGGTCATCCCGTGGGATAACCACAGCTACAAAAGAAGACGGGATCAGGACTGAAAGTGCATCACACAAAACAAAGAGTGTTTGGGGGTAACAGCAGAGAGTTAGGGAGGGAAAAATCACCTGAGGGGAGTTGGTGGAGCATGACAAGAGGGCACTTGGTGAGTGCCTGTGAGGGCAGTAAAGAGTTGGGGTTTTATTTTTAGAGTTTTTTGATAACTGCGGGCCACTGTAAATGTTAAATCAATCACTTTCTTTGGGGCACAATAGCCATGGCCTTTGGCCATGGCCAATGTACATGTTGCACTAATACGTTTCTTTGGGGCCTACTAGCCATGGCCTTTGGCCGTGCCAACTGTGGATGTTGCAGCAACAGGTTTCTTTGGGGCCCAGAAGATCTCATCTGTCATGTCATGTTTGATGTAATTATTGATGTCATCATGGTTTAGGTACACTTGCGATTTCTGAATTTCATTTTTTTTCATGAAATCTGATCACGTTAACTGTATTTTAGCCACAATTTTATTTTCACTGACTACCTAGTATAGTGCAGTGGACACAGCACTATAGTTCGGGTAAGTATCAAGTACAGTAGGAAACTAGAAAAGTGACTTGATAATAACAGATGTGGCTGATATTTTGCAAACAAGACATTTGTCAGCCCTCCCTCCCCCAACTGGTGATTTTTGGAAAAATGTGTTAAGAAATGAAAAAGTTATTAAGAAAGCAAATAAACACAGTTTTCTGCCTACTCCTATTCATTTCCCCATAGAGATAAATCCAAATTTCTGTGCACGCACAGCAAAAACGGTTGACCAGGACCAGGTATGAAACAACTTGGGCAAAAAGCTTTGACTCGATTTCTAGGAGGGGTATGGGGTTGTTCCATCCAGTTGTAGTTAAAATATTTGACACAGAAGAGGGTGCCCCATTTTTGCAAAATTATAGCTGTATCTCCCATAGTGCTTTGCAGCAGAGAAGCATTTCAGAAATGAAAAATCTGCCATTTTGTTTGATGTGATAGATATATAAAGGGTATAACTGGGGTTAGCCGAAAACGAAAAGAGGACAAAATGCCATTTGGAGGAGGAAAAAGGATGAGATGGCATCAGTCTAAAGGTGGAGATGGGAAAAGAGGACACCATGAGAAATTGGAGAGTTGGGGTGGGGTTAGGAACCAAGTTCAGAGCTCTAATGTTTTCACATATCCGGGGTTAAACTTGGGATAATGCGATTATAGTAGAAAACTGGATCGAGAATGAAAGTGCGTCACATAAAACAACGAGTGTTGCCGGGGAATGGCAGAGGGCTAGGGAGGGAAAAAGGACTTGAAAGGAATGGGGGAGCATGGCAAGAGGAGGGGGGCACTTGGTGAGTGCCAAGG
The DNA here is from genome assembly GCF_040938575.1 of Ambystoma mexicanum. NCBI lineage: Eukaryota > Metazoa > Chordata > Amphibia > Caudata > Ambystomatidae > Ambystoma > Ambystoma mexicanum. The sequence goes on along the minus strand of NC_090929.1, from coordinate 959,093,706 downwards.
AGGGCAGGGAAGAGTTTAGGATTTTGCGCATTTCTTGCAGATAACCACAGTTATTTGCAGGCATTTACGGATAATCATGGTTTTGGGTTTTTTGTTTTACATTGCTAATATAGCCGCAGTTATGGGGAAACATGTTTTTAAAAAAGAGAATGTTAAAAATTAGATTAATACAACAAAAAGTGGAATTTCACCACTGCAGTGAGATGGGGCAATGGGTTTTGCTGAAGGATATGGCTACTGGATTACATTAAAGATCAGAATGGTACAATATGGAAAGTGGACACTGCCAAAGGCCATGGCTAGTGTGCCCAAAAAAAACCTAATAGTTTGGCCATGGCCTTTGGCCATGGCTATTAGTCCTATTTAGGAAACCTATTGGAGCATTATGTAGAGTGTCCACGGCTGATGGCCGTGGGCATTGTCCATGTATAAAGTCCATGACTTGTGGGTGCAGAATAAAGCTATTGCGACAACATGTCACAGCTAAAACCTGGGGCCAATGGTCATGGGTTAAGGCAATTGCTAGTGACTAAGAAAGAAAGTTAGTGTTTTAAAATATACAGTTGGCATGGCTGAAGTCCTTGACTAATGGGCCTGAAAGCCATGTATAGTGGCCATGGCCAAAGGCCGTGGCCACCTAGTGGGTCCAAAAGAGGCATATTGGGGGAACATGTACAGTGGACAAAGTCAAAGGCTGTGGCCGCAGGGCATGGCTGATGGCCATTATAGTGGCCCGTAATAAAATGTGTAGAAACAAAACCCTTGAAATCCAACAGATATGTGAAGTCATGACCAGTTTAACTTGGTGCGTTTCTGGTGCAAAGCCCATGAGCACATACATATTATAAGAGAAGGCATTCACAATGACATACAAAATGGCATTATGGGGGCCATATCATTATGGGTGACAGCAACGGCTGCCAAATTAGGCTGGTCATTGTTGCTTTAAATCTGTGCAACTCAACTGCACCTTAACTAAGGTTTTTTCAGTGAAATGAAATGTATATATACAAGCACTCCGAAGGTGTGAAACACTTTGCTTATTTTGACTCCCTCATGTTCTTGTGGGATAATCTTAATACAGTGCCATTTAAATTGCAATTGATGACATCCTGTGCTTTGGATTAGTGTGGTCTCTGTGAGTGTGATCTAGGCACATTTGTTCCTTTTCTCTTTTCAAAATTAACAGGGGGCGTACCACATTTGATCTGCACCTACCTTTGATTTTGGCACGCTGATATTGCTTTACATTGTGGATTTTGTATTTAAATATATTACAAGGGCTATGGTAGCAGCCCTTTAGTATTGGTTAAGTTGCCCAACCCATAGCAAGTGCAGTTTTTTGGTAGCTTTCAACCCTGGTGCTGTTTCACCAATCCTAAGCACACTTTTCAAATAAAGTATATGGCCACCTCTCAATGATTTTGCAGACTTGGGTGTGGTTTTGTCAAGTGGGGAGGGAAAAGTGTTAAGGGGAGTCCCAAAACATTTGAAATCTGGTTAGATATATATTGAAAAACTTTTTTCTCATGCCTACAGCCCAAACCGCTGGACGGATTTGCAACACGTTTGCACGAGGAGTGGTGGCCTGGTCCCAAAAGCGTGCTTTGCAAATTTGCTGTAATTCTGTCAAGTATTTTTTTTTTATAAATGGCCAAAAAATAGGTTGAAAAGAATTAGAGATACCTGTGTCTTGTCCGTGGACATATTTCCTGATTCAGGGTCTACAAGCGCATCTGGGCAAATCAGGGGGCAGCGTGGTGTTCACGAACAACAAATGTGCACACTAATTGGTTATTGAAAAGCATGAGGGGCGTCAAACTTTGTGAAACTGTTGATATATTCAATTTGCGGACCACAGCTTTTGTTCACAAGCAGCACAGTGAGACAAACTCTGGAAAATACATTTGGGGTTATTTTGTGGATGACACACTGTGTGGGAAGGGTTGTGGAGTGGAAAAATGTTAAGATGGAGCTATTCTAATAGGCAGAAAATGGCTGTGTGTACGCCGCCGAGTCCGCAGTCAAGTTTACTGTCTGCGGTCATATTCAGAACTGCAAACATGGACATATGTCCAAGGACATCATTCAGACTGGAAATTGTATATATATTAAATGAAAGTAGTGCGTGTGAGTAACAGGAACAGAACTACATATGTCAGTGAATGAAGTGTGTAAAGTGGTTATACCATGGCTAACGTGTAAAGTTGTAGCCATGGTGAGGTTATACAATGGCTAAAGCATATAGTTGTGATAATGGCCAGTCTGTAGATTCTTGGGGCATGGTTGTATGCCCCCAATCATCTGGGCACTGGCTATGTCCACAGTAATATGTGCATAGTGATTATGTAATGAATATGAACATTGTAAATTGAACAATGTGGTCAGCCATAGGTATAGACACTTAAGTTGGATATGGTGAGAAGGGTATAATGTTTGCTGTTTTGTCTGTAAAGAAAAGAAAATACAGTTACTTTTGGAACATATTTTATGAAATACAATGAGTTACATTTGTGCACATATGTTTAATTTCTTTGACCCTCATAAGTGGTAAATCAGATGTACTATGTTTGATACAACATTTGTGTGTGGTACACTGTTTGTATACACATACACAATCCTGTTGTCTTCTCATATAGTAATCATTGGATCAGTGAGAAAGAAATGTATTATTAGATTGTATTGAACCGATTGAGGAATCTGGCCTGCTGCAATTGCTCTTTCTTTTCGTTTGTAAGTCAGGTCTTTTAGCCTACTTAATGGTCCTGTTGCAACTGATCCTCCTTCTCTTTTGTAAGTCTGATGCTTAAGACTGCTTGATGGTTGTGTTTTATTGTGTACAAAGTTCAGGAGAAGTTCAAGGAAATAAATATTTAACATCAGAGGAAGTTGGGAAAATGATGAAGGGGTTTGCCACAGATGTGTAACATTGTACACACTCCCCAAAGCTGTTTGTACATCATTGTTTTTTTTAAATGTTCTCATTTTTTATTGAAAATGAACCTGCATAGAAAAAGGGAAATAGTTGAACATGAATGCAGCAGTAAGATCTTTCTACTTTTGTAAAGTTAAGAAGAATGCACTTTCTGTTCAGTTTATGGTACAATTAACTTGTACTTGATGTGAGCAGGTGGAACACATTGGCAAAGAATGGCATCTGATCACTGTCATTAACAAAGTGGATATTGATATGCAGATGTTTATCTATATATAATACATGGCCTCTGGTAGCGGCCCTGTAGTTATAGTTAAGTTGCTCAACCCATGGGAGGAACACTTTTTTGGGTAGCTTATAACTTCGCCCACCCCCCTGACGAATGCTCATGAAACTTTGCAAACAAAGTATATGGCCCTGTCAGATTGATCCTGCAAAGTTTTTTGAGGTTTCATCAAGGGAGAGCGACAAAGTTATAGGGTGGTCCCAAAATGTGTGGTTTTTCACATAGACACAATGGAAAAAAGAATTTGCTCATGCATACAGTCCAAACCGCTGGATGGATTTTCCCCAAATTTGCAGCAGGAGCGGTGGCTTGGTCCAGAAATAGTGTTTTTGTAATGTTGGTGTAAGTAAACCTGTCCAGTTTTTTTTTAAATGACCAAAATATTGGTAAACAAACATTGTTATATCTGGGTTCCATCTGCAGATCCACTTCCCTATTCGGTCCGCGGACAGGCCTCTGATTGGTCCAGAGGATAATATGGGGTCCATGGATATCAGATGTGCACACTGATTGGATGGTGATGAGCGTGAAGTGTGTCATATTTTTGGAAATGCCTGCCATGTTGGATCCGCGGACAGTCGCAGCTGACCGTGGACATCGCAGTGTAGGAAAAGTCTGCAAAACATATTTTGGGTCATTTGTTGGTGGAAAGATGGTCTGGAAAGGGTGGGGAGTGGAAAAAGATGATATGGGGCTGTTTTTGAAGCTTCAAAAAGGCCAGGCAGGTGTCGTAGTTGTCCACGGACACTGCTGTAGTTTGCGGACAGCGCTGTAAATGGATGGTTTGGAAAAGACATTTGGGGTTATTTGATGGCTGTAAGAGAGCATAGAAATGATAGGGATGTGGAATGAAGATAATGTGGAGCTGTTTATACAGGATTTACAGGTGAAAAAAGAGTTTGGAAATGCTGCCAAGTCTGCGGTCAGTTTCGGTGTCCACAGGCATCAATTCGATTGCTGGCGGGTCAGGGTGAGTTTTATTAGTTGATGGTGTATGGTACGCACTTCTTATATAGTTAATTGTATTGTGGTGGTTGAGGCTAGTGGCCCGATTCTGGGGTGCATGATCGCAGGCCATGGCCTAAAGAATATGTGCACTGGCCTCAACCACCACAGCAGTATTGTGTGTGTACTTATTATAGGTAATGTATGATATGATATGTCATTTATAATGCACCCATACACAAGTATTTCAGTGTCGTCGGAATATGGGCAGAATTACGTTAGTAGCAATATGTGTACAGTAATTGTAGGTAATGTAGTGGGAGTACCAAGTGTTTGTAATATGGAGGAATGATGTAATTGAACTGTATATGGAACTTATGATTGTAGTACAATTGAGAATAATTGCTGTGGTTACTCAAAGTTGTAGCGTTATGAAACTGCAATCTCTGGTTTATTTTCTGTGGGAAAAGAACTCAGTACAATTAGTTAAGCATGAAAGTTCAAAAGCTGTAGTAGTATAGAGTTTTAAATATATATTTTATTTTTAATACCCTCATAAACAGTACATTTTTAGTACTATGTTTAGTACAACATTAGGGCATGATACCCCACTGTTCTTTTGACATTACATAATCATTGGGTCACTGGGGGAAAAAATCTGTACTGGATTAAAAAAAAACGATTACAGTTATGTGAGTGTAAGGGTGATAGTATGTTTGATGTGAATAATGGAATGTTTGAAATAGTTAGATACCTGTTGGCAAATTCTAACTACATTAGAAATTAGAAGATGTTTTGTCATATAAGAATTGAGATGGCGTATTTGAAGTGCTTTGCAATGAAGGGTATTTTTTGAAGTAGTTAGATACCTGTTGGCGTATTCTAACTAGATTGACTTTGAAAAGTGCTATTGTAGTACTATGCATGTAGTTTGATACCTGCTTGGGTATTCTAATGGTTAATAGTTTAGTGACTACATTTGGGTTGAAGCAATATGAAGTAGGCATTTTTTAAATGTGCTGGTAACATATGAGAGAACAGAAACAGAGGTTTTGTTACATTCAAACCAATCACTTATTTTTTTGACATATACAGTGTAGTGCCCTGAAGTGGTTGTGGCACCACTGTGGTATACTATTCCTACTGTTGTTAAGGTTTTCTTTCCAAGAGATACTGGGCCGTGAGTGAAGTTTGTAACCTTCCAGTTATTTTTGGTAGTTTCCAGTTATGTTTTTGTTTTCCACTACTTGTAGTAAGTACATTAGGTATTCTTGTGGATCTTCCTGTGTATTTATGGTAAATGTTACCATTCCTGCACAGTAGTCAGTCCAATTCTTGCCTTATAGCTGAGACACGGTATGTGTTGTCAGGACTATTTGTGGCATTTTTGTGAAGGACGAGCATTTGCAAACACGAAAAAAGCGAGCACATTATAAATAACCTGCCCTTCCACAATTAAACTAGCGCCTAGATATCTATGGGTTATGTGCACTGTAAATAAATGCAAACATAAATAAATAAACTGCCATATAAGTAAATGGTGTGAACAATTGGTGGCAATTGAAAGAGAAGAGTCATTGTCACATTAGCATAACAATTTACTCCAGTTGTGTTTCTGAATTTAAATGGACCAAAGAGTTCTGTTTGTGGATCGTTTGATGGGCCTGCAGATGTTTTTGGAGAAGAGAGATTTGTGTGTTTCTTTTGTGATGGATGTGCAGTTTATTTTGTACTAGACAGATTTGTGGTTGTATTGTTCGAACGCAGAGTTGGTCATTTCTTTTGTGGGAAATCTGCTACAGCATCTGTTTCCATTATTTGTCTTTTTAACAGATATCTTTTTTTGAGATGCAGGGTACACATCCAGATCGGGGGTGTATAGTGCCCATAGCCGGGATGCAAGGAATGTCAGCATTGACTTGTTTGCATCAAAGTTAACTAGAAATAGACCATTGGGTGTATGCAGACATGAAAGTGCTATGTAACTCAGACCTTCTTTAAAGACTGTGCTGCCAATGTCAATCAAATCTTGATCTAGGGTTAGACCTTGTGATTTGTGAATAGTGACAGCATATGCAAGAGATAGAGAGATAGAGAAATAGAGAAAAGTGCTCTCTGTGTACGTACATGTATCTGAAAAGAAGGAAACGTCCTATTATCCGGCCAATTATTTTATCTTCCGCAAGTTTTTCAAAGAGGATGTTGACAATCTGAATTTTGTTGTCATGTGGATGTGTTTGGAAGTCAACAACTGTACCAATTGCTCCATTGACTAAACCTTGTTTACGTCAAGGTAACATTTTTGAATTACTCGGCAGTTCACACACAAAGTCAATTTGTTCTCCAGTCTGGCTGTGTTGGACATAGGAAGTGTCATGCAGTGCACCTCTAGTTTGTCTGTGCAGCTGATATGCAGTATGGGTTGCATTTCTTTTTTACAGCATTGTCTCGTTGAATTGACTACAGCTTGCAAGGCAAGGGTTGGCATTAAGGACATATATTTTAGATTGTGTTGAGTTAATTGTGCCATGACATCAGGAGCAGATGTGTTTCATCCATAGAGCTCATGGATTAGTCTACTATTTAAGATGGATTTTGCATCTTTAGTAAGCAGCCCAGTTCTAACACTTGAAAATGTTAGCATATGTGAGGTCTACAGGCTGGCACATGTTTTGAGTTAGATCTCTGTAGTGAAAATGTTGCCATAGATTTATATTTCCAATGCTGCTGAGAATGTTGCAGCATTTTTGTGTCCTAATGTTTTGAAACTAGGTCTGCCTTTTCACTGGTGTTTACTGTAGGAGGTCTATGAAAACAATACAATGTTTTCCTCAAAACAATTCTTCGTAGTTGGTGTTTAGGACTTCTTGGTTTCTGAGATGAATTATTGCCAACAAGGGGTTGGAAATCATGCTTACATCATCTATCAGGAGGACTTTCATCTGTTTTAGAATTCTGTGTACTTCAGTTTCAGTTTCTGGTGACAATTTGTAGTATTTTAATGTGTTTTGTTGTTTTACGGGGAGGAGTAGTAGTTAGTGTAAAGTCACACCACTAATGTTGTAGGCATATTTCGGCTTCATTTAGAATGAGTGTAAAGGAAGGCTGACTGCCCTCAGGAGTGTTTTATTCTAGTTGAGCTTCAATTTCTTCCTCTTGTTGGTGTACATTGTCCAATATGTGTTTGTATTCTTTGAAATGGAGCCATAGTCACCTGATAATTATTTTCCTTTTCTACAAGGTTTAAAAGTTTGGAGTAGGGCCATGTAATACAGTTCTCTATGTTATGGAGATTTAAATGATAACTTTACATGATTAATTAGGCTGTGTTTGGTGAGTTTCACTAGGCTTCCTTTGCAAGTTGAAACTGAATATTTGCCAGTCGCCTCATTTGGTGTGACATTGTTTGTGTAGGTGTAGTTTTGGGGGATTTCGTATGGACACATGTTTTCCAAAGCAGTACTTCTGTTTGGATTGTTTGGATTGAAGTACATTGTTTTTTTTAAATGTTCTCTCTTGGTCGGATTTTAGTACTCTTTTTCGGGATGAAGCGGGTCCAAGGTTCAGCCAGACAATGTGCTCAGATTTGCCACATAAGGCTGTACATGCTAAACAGTCTACAGCTTCTTAGGACCCTCATTGTCTATGTACAATTTCTGCGACAGTGTTTTGTCAGATGATAAGTCATCCCACAGGTCCTTTAACTATGTTTTCTCAGCTTTCGTTATGTTATGTTACGTTAATGTAATTTATACAGCACATGTTCACCCGGAGCTATCTTGGCGCTAGAGAGGGAGATCAAAGCCATCACCTTAAGCAGTGAAAAAATAAAACAGACATGTTTTTAGTGCTTTCCTGAATGACAGGTGATTAGACAAGTTTTTTACTGTCAATTGTAAGTCATTCCACATTTGTGCGGCGACAACTGAGAAAGCACGTCCCCCAATGTGTGAGTTACAGAAAGTCGGTACCCATAACAGGCCGGCCGATGACGAGTGTAAGGGGCAGGTGGGGGGATAGAAAGTACATTTAGACTGAAGGTACTTTGCCCCCTGTCCATGGAGCGCCCGGTGTACAATGCGGAGTGCCTTAAACTTGATCCGTGGCATGACAGGAAGCCAATGAAGAGTACGCAACACAGGAGCGATATGGGCCCCATAGGGAGACCCTCTGGCCATTCGAGCGGCCAACTTTTGTAGGCGCTGAAGCCGTTGAATCATGCCTTTGGGCTGAGCAAGATATAAGGAATTACAATAATTCAATGTGCTCAGCACCCAGGCTGCAACCATCGGGGGTGGTGAAGAGAAACCAGTAACATAGGAAGCACCTTCTTTAATGTTTTGAGGTGAACATTACCTGCTTTACATACTGCAGACACTTGGTCATTCATAGAAAGAGAGCCTGATAGAATTACGCCCAGATTCTTCACCTTGGTCACAGGAACAGGAAGAGCGCCAAGGGATGAAAGCCAGAGGGAAGACACCCAAAGAGTGGGATCAGGAGGGCCTTCTACCACCATAACCTCTGTCTTGTCCCCATTCAATCTCAACCAATGGTGACACATCCACTCACCCACAGCAGTCAGGCACTGATGAAGGCACAACGACACCTTAGTCCGATCAAGGTCTAACTGTATCAGGATCTGGGTGTCGTCGGCATACGAATAGCACCTGAAGCCGAGGGAGCAGATGAGACAGATCAAAGGCCAAATGTAAATGTTGAAGAGAATGGGTGACATAGGCTGTGACATATCTTGCAACTGCAATGGAATTGTCTGAAATGTATTGTATGCCTAGGTTTGCATTCCACAAGAGTGCAATGATTGCATTGTAATCAATGATGTACTTGGATGCTATGTCCCTTTTAATGTTGTATGTATTTTTAGGGGATTTGCCTGTCATGCTGTGTCTAACAGAAGACATCAAGCTATTTACTTGTCCTTTTTTGCAAACTGGTCTAGGGAAGTCAAGGTGGCATTTGGTAAAGTATTCTCCTTTGTTTTTATATCTACGTCAGCAGTATTTACCACATTTACATTTCTGGAAGCCTAACACTTGTGTAAGTCGGACACAATCTGGGGTTTCGGAAGGGATGTTGGAGGTAATGTATTTTTCAATAAACTGTATAACAGTGGCGTCACTATCATGGCAAAATTGGAGCATCTTTTATTCACAAAAGCATGTGGATGCGCGGGGCTCCTCTGGATTGATATTCTTTCCTCCAAAAGAAGTGTTGCACTTCTACGAGCTGAGGGGTTGTTTTATTGCAGATAAAATGCAGCATTGCAATCAAGCGATAGTTAAAGTACCTTGATACATTTACAGGGTCAAGAGAACAGAGTTATCCTGGTGTTTTTATGTCTATTCCGTTTTTACTTTGGATTGCAGTGCGTAAGAAGTCCTGCAAATCATCCCATGCATACTCTGCACAACTTAAAGTAAAAACCATGTGGGTGGGCCTAGGTTCCTTAGCATGCAACGTATATCAGCGTGACATCAGAACCAGTATTATTTTGTACCACGAATGTTTGCCAAGAGATTTGTAATACTTGACTGCAAAACTTCATCTTTGTCTTTTATTTTTGAAGCAGTTGGGTAGCGGATATGTTTAAAAAGTTAGAGCCTGTTTTTAATGTTTGTGCAACTCTCTAACATAGAGTTGCTAGTTAGTTCACTTTCAAAGAGGAGTTGTAAAATGAATTGATCATTTTGTCTGAATCTGTGGTATTCAGAATACATTTGTAAGAGCGATATTCTGATGCATTAATTTGTGTGGCACTTTCATCATATCTTCCTCCTTTTCCTGAGGGAAAGAGTAGAGGAAAAGCGCGTGATTCTACCATTTTTTTCCCCATATTCTCTTTGGGGATCCTTTAGCTTGATGCATTTGATATGTTTCTAATGCATCGTCAATTGTGTCTTTGGAGTGCAGTGGGTGAATGGTATACTGGTCTAAAATGTTGGCTGTTATAATAGGATCTACATGTTCAAATTTGCCAGTTTCGGCTGACTCTTGAATAATGTGGGTGGTTTCTCTTAATGTTGCCTCTATGTTTATATCCTTGTAGTATTGATTGGTTTCTTTTAGATATTGTTTGGCTTGTCTAACTTTGTTTAAGTCGACTAGTTGTTGCCAAATGTTTTTGTCTTTTGTTGGCACACCATTAACTGGTACAATCAAAGATTGATCTATCGGCTGTTGTAGTCCTAGAGTTTGAACAATTTCTTTTAGATCCAATGGTAAATATACTACTTTGCCACAGATGCCCTTTAGTAACTCGAGGGACGTAATTTGGCAGATTTTGGTTGAAAGCGTATTATAGCTTGAAATGGGTGACATGTTTGTATTATAATGTTCTCGTACAGGTTAAGCTGTTGGAGAGCTTATTTTTTAGTTAATTCTGATAGCACATGATGGCATTTGGTTATAGTCAAGCTTTTTGTTGCAGTACGTGCACACTTTTGAGGGGTTAGTTATTTTGTATTACCTTCTGCTGTTAGATATAAAGCTAACTGGAACCATTAGGATACTTCATTGTCTTCTATTTTGTACGCTAGATCAACAATTTTTTTTTCTCTTTTTATAAAGTTTCTGCAGCAACAGACACATCCTTGGTCTCGGATTTCAGCAGATGTGTTCTGAAACTTAGCTATTACTTTTTTGTATGTCTTTATTAGGACGTTGGTGTTCATGAGGTTTTTGGTAATGTTTTCTAAAGGTACAGAATTTTCAAAGTCACCTTCAGTTCCAGAGTATTTACGTGGGATGTGCTCAATTTGTTGAAGGAGTTATTTGACTGTTCCATGTAGGAGAATGCTATTTAAATGTTGCAGTTCTAGATCAGGACTTTTTGCATAGTATAGTCGATGCACAAGATTCCATATAGTAGAATGGTATGTCGCTAACATTTTCATGTGGTGGAAAGTGGTTTTGCAAGCAGTTCCTGAAATGCAATCTCTATGAATGTACTTGCAGACCGGTGTGGCTGTGCATTGGAAAGGAGCCTGTGGTTTGCAAAGGTTTTATTTTACTTTTGTCTTTTAGTTTCACATAGTGATTGAGGAATTGATGTAAAGATTTAAAGGATTGTTGGCGTACATTACACATAGAGCTGCATTTCCATTTGTAAACTGGACTGTGTGGGTGAAAGGAGCATTTGGTTCAAAGATTGTTGGGGTTTTTGTTTCCTATAAGGGTTTCTTTTGCCATAATGGTGTGTTCCACTACTTCGTACCAATGTTCTAAGCTGTGCACTGCACATGTGCGCTTGCCCAGCTTCCTTCTGGGTGCCGCTCAGAAGAATTTTAGCAGCGCACACAGACAATTCTCACCTATTCAAAAAGATTTAATAAGGCACAAGCCACAGCAATTACCTGAAATGTTCTTTCTCTTAAAATAAGCAACTAGTCTTGATATTCTACTCATTTGCATTTACAGGGGTGACCGTAAACACCTACATTTCCTAACAGCAAAATACACACACAAGGGGTTAAAAACTAATATGAAAAACTGGCTTCATCAACAAAATAATCTAACCAAGATATGCCTGCACTCATTAACCAAATAATGTTCCCTCCACACCCATGGCTCCTAAACTTGACTATCACACTTTCACCTTATGACTCTAACTTCTGCCTCAGAACACATTAAGATACTACCGGACAACCTTGATGCTTCCTCCCTTGGCTCTGCGAAGGGTTAGCAGATGTGTAGCTACATCCACTTGTTGTATGTTTGATGTAAGATGAATAACGTTCACGCACCAGAATTTCTGTTACTCATTGTGCCTTACCAAAAACGTCACCCACAGTATATTATCGAACTACTAGCTCAAATATCAGATACTGACTGTAAGTAAGCAGGCAACTCGGATGTGTAACCTTATCCCATACTTCTTCTTCTTTCTACATATGTCACACAAGTGCTTTGAAGCAGCCCCCTTCCAAGTTAATGCATTATAAAACTCGAATATTAATTTGCCATTTAAGGATTTTGAGAAGACTAATGTGATGCTCTGCATCTCCTACTTTGGCATTGCTATCATTAGTCTCCGGGGGATAGCTCAGTGGCAACGTGCTCGCTTTGGAAACAAGACAACACGGAGCAACACAGGTTCAATCACCGGGTCAGCACTGAGAAACCTCTTGGTATTAAGCGTGTTATAAATAACCTATCATATCATTCCCCTATAAGTATAGAGCAACATAGCAATATCATGTATTTTGCCTATAAGGGACAATGGGTATGGACTATGCTTGGAATTACTCGTCCATAGTATCAGGGCACTTGATATTCAGATAGGAGAATGCTTTTCACACAATCTTGTATGCACTGCAAAGGAATTGTGTAAATGCAGAATTATGACATTCTTAAAAATTCACATAATATGTTGAGGCATTAAATATGCCTTGCTTGCAAAGTATTGTGGGTCTGCAAATTTCCCAGTGGATGTTTACTGCTACAATCCTTCACTTTTTACAGTGCTCTCTCAACTAGTATTGGAGGCTAGTACAGGGGCCGGGGAAGAGAATGGGTGGAACAGCACAAGTCATCACTGCTTGCATGTGATGAACAAAGCAGCACATTTAAAAAACAAGGCAGACATTTCGGCAGTACACTGAAGGAAATGTGTTGCTTGTTTGCTAAAGAATAGAACATTATAGTACCCTTCTATATGGTTCTATGTGATATGTCCACATTTGAAAGACCGAACACAAAAAAGACTGTTTTTCCACTGCCCTTTTTGTGTTGGCTTTTAAATGACAAAATATCACATACTGCCCCTGTTGACCCCTTCCCCACCCCCACCCTCTCCCACTGGTTGTCTTGTTAAGCAGGGGTTTTAACCCCACGAATACCCCATTTCACCACCCACCACCCCCTTCCCTGCATAACACACACTTACTCCACACACATACGTACACAGACACTGTCAACGCAAGCAAAGGGATAAGGGTCTCGACCCTCTCTCCTGAACCACAGAAGCCGAATAGATTCGACCCTCCCACCTTAGTTAGCACGGGCGCTTGAACTAGTAACACAAGGAGCCAAGTGGCAGCCAATGGGGGGAAGAAGGAGTTAGGGAAAGGGGGTGGAATGACAAAGGAAAGGAGGGGGAAACACAACATACAACCTATAACAATAGCTCCAAATAAGTACGCTGAAAGCTATATAATAACTCCTGCACCTGACCTGTCCTTCAAACTGTATATGCATATTCATAGTATCTTTTCATAAGCAAGAACACATAACCTGACTTTAAACACAACGTAAATGGTGTTAGAAACTCAAACGTAATGAACACAACATTTAGGAACAATTATGCTCCAAACAGACTTTAGCACATAAAGCATGATAGCACACACTGGGATGAAGCACATTGGACTCATGGCCCCATTATCACAACGAAGCAACGAACAAATGCTGCACAGGAAATACATGCAACAAACAAAACACAGTGTCCTTATTCTCATATGCTTAGACATTAATTCCTGGATTTTAGTGAAACACTTGATCTTCCTGAACAAAGTAATTCAGCCTGCTTTGTATCAAAGTGTTCCTGTGTTTCCTCACACGCACACATAACTAATGACTTCAAAAGTTTCGCAGGCATAAAATAGAACACCCTGGAAAAGGCACTTAGCTGATGGCCCGGGCGCCTCACGAGGACACCCGAGCCCTGAAGACTGTTGCTTCCAAAGCACGTCCAAACCGCTTGGAAATCACCACCGCGGCCCGGGATGCATGCTTATCTTGATCCTGGAATCCGTGCTGACGCCCAACAGTCCTCCGGCGTCCGAGAAAATAACCTGGCTCACAAACTCTCCACACTGCCGCCCGTGCACATAATCATTAACTATCTGCACCGAGGCACGGGCGGTTGGAGATGTATTCCTTCCTAATTGCCAGCTGCTGCATCGCGCGAAAACCCCAGACTACTGAATTCCCTAGACATGCTGGGAAACGTAGTTTAATCCCAGAACAGCCTATTTTCTGGCTGTAACGCGCTGTTTCTTGCCCCAAACAACTGTGTTTCTGACAGACACACACACCACACACACACACAGACAGACAAACACTCACCTGACACTCCTGCAATGGCTCCTCTGGGTCTCGCCATGCATGCCAGCCCATGCACCCACTTGTGTCCAGCAGGGGTATGACAGTTCGATTAGAAAGACCGCTTTGTGCGGTCACAGAGCAGTCTTTCTAAATCAATCTTGTTTTTCTCTGTAAAGTGAAAATAATGTTTTCACTTAACACTGTCAAGACAACAGCACCTCTTTTTCTTTCCATGCTCAGCTGCTGAGGGCTTCTCAATATAACCATGTGTTTTGTGTGTATATCGTCTCTAGCATCTCCCTGCATCTTATTTAACTGATAACAAGAGGGATCCATAGTTACAGAAGATGGCACTCAATCATTTGTATCGCTGATGAATGGATGCTATCAACTTAAAAGGCACATATATGTGATTTTCTTCAACAGGGCTCTATAATAAAACTCAGTAAGGCTGAATGTGTTCTAAGAACACTTGTGGTGTCCTGAAATGTTCGTAAATAAACAAAATGGGGGTGTTCTGAGGACGCTGTATGTTTTGTTCGTTGTCAAGTTTAAAGTGTTCTAAGAACACTCGCGGTGTCCTGAAATGTTCGTAGGGGGTGTCCTCAAGACGCTGTCCGTATTGTTCTCTGGCAAGTTGAATGTGTTCTAAGAACACTCTTGGTGTCCTGAAATGTTTATAAATAAACAAAATGTGGGTGTCCTGAGGACGCTGTCCGTATTGTTCGATGGGAAGTTGAATGTGTTCTAAGAACACTCACGGTGTTCTGAAATGTTCGTAAATAAACAAAATGGGGGTGTCCTGAGGACACTGTCCGTATTGTTCTCTGGCAAGTTGAATGTGTTCTAAGAACACTTGTGGTGTCCTGAAATGTTTGTAAATAAACAAAATGGGGGTGTCCTGAGGACACTGTCCGTATTGCTCTCTGGCAAGTTGAATGTGTTCTAAGAACACTCGTGGTGTCCTGAAATGTTCGTAAATAAACAAAATGGGGGTGTCCTGAGGACACTGTCCGTATTGTTCTCTGGCAAGTTGAAAGTGTTATAAGAACACTCGCGGTGTCCTGAAATGTTCGTAGGGGGTGTCCTGAAGACGCTGTCCATATTGTTCGCTGGCAAGTTGAATGTGTTCTAAGAACACTTGCGGTTGTCCTGAAATGTTCGCAAATAAAAAAATGGGGGTGTTCTGAGGACACTGTCCGTATTGTTCTCTTGCAAGTTGAATGTGTTCTAAGAACACTTGTGGTGTCCTGAAATGTTCGTAAATAAACAAAATGGGGTGTTCTGAGGACGCTGTCTGTTTTGTTCGTTGTCAAGTTTAAAGTGTTCTAAGAACACTCGCGGTGTCCTGAAATGTTTGTATGGGGTGTCCTGAAGACGCTGTCCGTATTGTTCTCTGGCAAGTTGAATGTGTTATAAGAACACTCGCGGTGTCCTGAAATGTTTGCAAATAAATAAATGGGGGTGTTCTGAGGACGCTCTCTGTATTGTTCTCTTGCAAGTTTAATGTGTTCTAAGAACAGTCACGGTGTCCTGAAATGTTCACAAATAAACGAAATGGGGGTGTTCTGAGGACGCTGTCCGTATTGTTCGTTGTCAAGTTAAAAGTGTTCTAAGAACTGTCGCGGTGTCCTGAAATGTCCATAGGGGGTGTCCTGAAGACGCTGTCCGTATTGTTCGGTGGCAAGTTGAAAGTGTTCGAAGAACACTAGCAGTGTCCTGAAATGTTCGCAAATAAAAAATGGGGGTGTTCTGAGGACGCTGTCCGTATTGTTCGCTGGCAAGTTGAAAGTGTTCTAAGAACACTCAGAATGTCCGCGGACATTAAAAGTTTCCATAGGCCATAGTTGAAATGTTTGACTCTATGGGTGTGATATGCTATGGTGGTTGTGGCCAGGGCACAGAGTGTTGGGTACATGGCCATTTGGCCATGCACCCAAGACTCTATGCCCTGGCCACAACCACCACAGCATATCACACTCATAGTTGCTTATAACTTTGAGTCAAAAACAAATTTATAAGGAACAAAGTTATAAGCCACTATGGGTGTGATATGCTGCGATGGTTGTACTTATTGTAATATACTTACTGTTTGGTTTAGTAACTGGAGTACATGTATTTCTTGTTCATTTCTGTGATAAAAGAAAATAGCATGTTAGTTAGTATTAGTATTTTGTAATGACTTATTACATTGTATAATGAACATTTTTTTTTTGGACCCTCATATTTAGTAGATTACAAACCAGAGTACTGTGCAATTTGCTCAGTTTCTGTGTTTGTTGCTAAAATCATTGGGTCTGTGGGAGAAAAAAAAACATGTTGGATTAAAGAAAAACCTTTTTCTGTTATGCTACAGTTTATTTGTTTGTTTGTTTTCAGTGTTCACTTGTTGTTTCTGGCTAATGCTTTATACATTGGTTTGTTGCAGTTTTTTTGGAGCAGTAACATATTATTTATTTGTTTGGATATTGTAAAATTTTGGAGCAGTTAGATACCAGTAGGCGTATTCTAACTGTCTATTTATTGATATATTTTAGTGGTATTGATTTATCTGTTTGGATATTGTTAAATTCTGGGACAGTTAGATACCAATTGGCGTATTCTAACTGTCTATTTTTTGCTCTAATTTAGTGGTATTCATTTATCTGATTAGTTGTTGTAGAATCTTTGGGCAGTTAGATAGCTTTTGGAATATTCTAACAGTTTATATTTTTTTACTATAAGTTTACTTAAAGTTTAAGAACAGTTTAGTTATCACATTTTGTTTTTGAGAACAATAAATAAGCGTTTGTAAGATTTGCTGGTAATCTCTGCTTTAGAGTAATGGTACTATCATTACATTCAAACCATCCACATTTCTTTTTTATATATGCAGTGTACTGCCCTGAATTGGTTGTGGCTCCTGCGTGGTAGATTGTACCTATTGTTGTGAAGGTTTTCTTACCAAGTGATATTTGGCCATGTGTGAATCCAGTCAGCTTGCAGTTGTTTTTGGTACCATCTGCATTGTAACGTAGAAGCATTAGTATTACGTATTTACTATGTGTTTGTATTACTAACGTGGAGCGATTATCCGAATTGCAGGTAGTACATAATCTACCATGGTTTGCATTTTGTACAAGTTGCTGAAATGGAATGGATTCACAATTAGGTATTGATATATATATATGAAGCGTTCATTGGAGATTTGTTCTTGTATCACATTGTTGCAGAGAGTGCATGTATGTTTCCACATGTATGAAATCTGTAAGATTTCATTTATAGGTATGTTTTTATTTTCCAGTACTTGTAGTAAGTACATTAGAAATTCTTGTGGATTTTCCTGTGAGTTTATAGTGAATTTAACCATTCCAGCACAGTAATCCAATTGTTGTCTTATTCCATAAACACTATACGTGTTATCGGGATTGTTTGTTGCATTTCTGTGAAGTACTAACATTTGCAAACACAATTGGTCTGTACTGTGTAAGTAAATGTTGTCAACAATTGGTGGCATTTGAAATAGAATATTCATTGCTACATTTGCGTAGCAACTTACTCCAACTATATTTGAGAGTTTAAATGTACCAGGTAGTTCTGTATCTGATTAATTTTTTTTATTTTGTCTTCCTTCTTTAATGAAGTGCCTGGTTTACTTTCCCTAATGGGTTCTTTTATGTTTGTGGTACTTGATGAAGTTTTAGATTCTTTTACTCTCTTTGGAGGATTTGCAGTGACATCTGTCGGGGGGAAATTCTGCCGGGGTCGGCCGGGCCGTCCGCAGACCTCCGGGCAGGGAGGCCCCAACTCCTCCCGTATATCTCAAAAGAGATAGAGTATGAGACACACACAAGAAGCAAGGTGACTCTGCTGTTTATTAAACACAAACGGCAGGGATGGGTCAAGGATCATACGCGTCTGACCCGACACACACACAATCGTGGGGCTCGCAGGCCCTTTTTACTGTAGTATGACGCGCTACTTGCGTCACTTTAGAAAGTTAACAAAAAACCTATCGCCACTCTTAATTGGTTGCTCGAGTGGTAGGGTTAGTTTATCATACGTATAGAGAATAATATGAGTGGACAAGGGTTAGTCAGGTGATATATCTGGGGTGTCCCTACAATTAGATACATGAGAATTGTTACATGAAGACTCCTAATGATTGGTCAATATTAATGGCGTCAGTGATAAGAGCCCCATGTTCTGATTGGTGCGCCCGTGAGCTTCCCAGCCTGGGACCATCGCTGTTCCCAGCTCTCGGTGTACCTGCAATTTGCAACAATGTTTCACTATGGGTACATGCAGACAATGTGAAGACTTATTCATGAGCTGGACGGCCGACTACTCCCACTGTCGCAGATGTCCATTGATCTTTTCAAGTGTATCTGCCTGTGTCTTGTAACGAGGGATCCAGACGCCTCCTTCCTCCTGGGCTTGGCATCTTGTCAGGTTCGGCTTGGTCACGTGAGGTGGGACCGTGTTTGAGGCAGAATTCTGCACAATTAATATTGTTTTTCCACTGTGGGCCTGGTTTAATTTGCAGGTGCGACTTTGATGTTGGTGCACGGCGTGCGAGGTTGCAACATCGTGCCCTTGATGGTCTGCTTTTGGAATGTGGGTTTGCAACATTACGACCTTGGCTGTCTGCTTTCACCAGGCTAATTCTGCAGGATCAGCAACCTGACTCTTGTTCTGTTAACGTCCACGGGAGCTCTTGCTTGCGGCCTACTTAGGCCTGGTGTATAGGTGGAACCGTTTGGTGCACAGGCGCTTTAGGTTATAGTCTCATATTGTCTTATGACCAGTATCGTGTCTTCGTTATAATTCTCATTATGGCACCTAGGTTTAGAAGAAGCGTAAGCAAGCTCTTTAGATGAGTTCATGGTGAGTCTTGCGTTTCTGCATTTTGTGAGCCTATGTGGAAAATAATAAAGATGCACGTCCGTGAGTATGTCTGTCGCCTACGTCATAGCACTGAGTATATGCTTCGTGTAGATTGGTGTGGGAGTGTCCAGTGTGTATATTGGCACAGGTGTGCTATCCGTTAGCTAGGTCGTCATGGCATCTCTAATGACTTATAGGTTTTAGTCTAGTTGATCCATGCCGCAGGCATGGGCATGGGCAGGGCGGGCTGCTGGGCAGGCAGATGGACACATCCTTATGTTCCTGTACCAGGGTATCTGGTCGTCTGGTAGATGGGCAAACTCTTCTCGTGGCGGGTGCTTGGGCCGTGAACCTTTAGGCCAGGCGCGAGAGGGGGAAGATGGGAGCCTGTTTTTCCATTTTCCCACTTCAGTCCCCCCTCTGGTCGACTTGTCGACCACAAACATATCCTTTTCGTTATCTCCTCTTACTCTCCATATTTTAGTTATTCCTCCTAAATGTCCATAATGGTTAACATGATCTTCAAATGACCAATACATATATTCACAGGTTCCTCCAGGAGTACAGTATACCCATTTCCCTATGTAACTCCTGGGGTTTATTGGGTTCTCGACCTTCACCGATGGTGGGTCCAGGTGGTTGGTGACAATCTGGTTGCGCAATCTCTCTCTCTCTTGTATGATTATGCCTGTGTGTTGGCCGTCATCTGCTGGCATCAGTGGGTGCATACCAACCATTTCAAGCAACTAGTCAGTGGTACGTGCCTTCCGGGCTTTCCAAAATCTTATTATGAACAGTGTAGCTCCAGCCAAAATAATACAACCAACTATAATTTTCAGTCCATCTGACAGCCAAGATGGCATCCATGACCATAATAGCGAAAACCAGCTCTCATCCTTTTTCACACCTTTACTTTCATCCACCATTTTGGAGTGCAACTGGGCCAATTGTGAAACTGCTTCTGACAGTGTACCGTTGTCAGCATCGTTGGCAGGAATGAATGTGCAGCATGATTGTCCTATCTTTGCGCAAACTCCTCCTTCCATGGCAGTGAGGAGGTCCAATACATATCTGTTCTGCAGTGCTACCATCCTTATTGCTCGCAGCTCCTCTTTTATCGCGTTGAATACATTTACTGTAGAATTGATGGTCATCATAAGTTCCCATCTAGTTATCTGGAGCCATTTTGCGTTTGCGTAAGCCTGTAGTCCCGGATGGATTATTGAGGAGAAGAACATTGCTGCTCTGCTGAATAGTCTATGTTCTGGCGGGATTGAAGTGAGTGCCGTTTCCGACCTTCCCCATAGGTAATTTCCTGTCAGAGGTTCTCCTTGTCTTTTCCTTCTATTTAGGACAGTATCATTGCCGCTGGTCCTGTTTCCTGGCTCCTCCTGAGGTGGTGCAGATCTCTTATTTCTCTTGTCCCCTTCATCCATTTTGGGAAAGTTCGCCACATTCACATGCTTCTGGGGTACCACTAGTGATGGTACATTGGCGTGCACCTTTGTGCATACACCATTCCACAGAGGGGGCAGTGTGTGATATGCCTTTTCTCCACAGGCCCAGTAATGGTCCATTATCACTGCTGTTCCTGCTCCCCCCTCAGGTAACTCCATCACGCTTCCGCAATTAGTGTTGTATCCTACGTCCACCTCTCCTTTATGTTGGTAGCATACTTTAGGCGCAGTCAGCGGCAGTATTGTTATCGGGTCTTCATCAGTTTCTATCCATGTGAGCATAGGCACGTATTTGATCCAAGTCGTCAAACATCTGTGGTTGTGTGCATCGATAGTTGAAATAGTTTCTTTTGTTACCATGTTGCTGCCAACCACTCCTATCTCCCATTTGTTGTCCAAGTACACTTTCCCCGTTATCGTCACCAGTGGCCTCTCCCAGCATCCTAGTTTACCAGGAACTTCAGTGGCGTACCAATCACATGATAAATACTGCAGTGTTACTTTCTTTGTTTCTCCTTTTGCAGGACCACTTGTTATGTATCTGAATGCTTCAGCATGTAAACTGCTCTTGTGGTAACTCAAATAAGTCTTGAGGAAGTTGTTTTCGTATGGGTATGAGTCTCGTGTTTTCCACGTCATATGCACCACTGTCCCTTGAAATCTTCCTTTCGTTTGGAACAGTGCCAAGTATATTATGCATCGTGCTGTTTTTTCGTCTATTTCTGTGGCGACAAATGTCCGAGAAGCGCTCATGGCGTATGGTATTAATGAGCAAACGTAGCAGCTGTCTTCTGTTGTCTGCTTACCAATGCGGGTCATGTGTTGATACCATATGTTGTTTGAGACGTGTGCTGAATCTTGTATGTAATTGTCAATACCTTTATTATCTGAGTATGTGCTGCGTTGAACTCTATTTTGCTTGTGCGCAATTTTACTAATATCACCTGACGTAACACCTGTTGCAGCTGGGGATGGGGGTGTGTTAGGTTTGGGTACAGCAATAATATTGATAGCACAGCTGTACTGCCATACAGAGGCAGCTACGAACCCGGTGATTACCAAAATCCCTATTACTTTTATTACATATGCTAATTTCACCGGCATTTTGCTCTTACCTTGCTGCAGTCCGGCAGCGTATTCTTGCGACGTTAGAGTTGCCCGCCTGAAAATTCTCAATATGCTGGTTATTAAATGTTAGTTGTTGTTTTTTAAGCTCTCCCTATCAAATAATCATTCAGTGCCCAGGCGAAGAGCTGTTCCCACGCTAATCTAAGCGATCTATCTCTTAGGGCAGGCAAGTATGGGTGGAGGTGGGGCATCGAGTATTCTATGGCCAAAGGGAACGCTGTGTAGTAGACACGTACCCTTTTCCTTTTCAGGTACGTTGGCCTTTTTATTTCATATACAAATTGGTGTGACAATTCTTCTGGGTAATTATCGTCTGAGGGTACCATCTACTCCTGGGCAGTGAATTTGTTAGTTATCTACTTTCTTAGCAGTACAATAATACGCGGTTCCTGCATGTGCGAGAGAAAAGAAAAGAGAGCATTCACGTGTTTACATGTGTATTTGTGTAAGGCAATGTCCTTCAGTTCAGTTACTACTGTAATGGGGACAGGGGTCAGTGGATGGTGGGCCGGGGGTTTTTGGGCTCAACTGGTGGGCGTGGCTTTTACTCTTTGAGCGTGTGATCATGGGTTGGGCTGTATGGGGATCACCCCTTTCTTCTTCAGTTATTGTCTCTGGGGAGTGACAAGGTATGGGAATACTTGGGCCGCTGACTGTGGTAGAACTTTCTTTTTCCGTTGTCGATGTTGTTGCTGTTCTCTCAATGGACCTGTCGGTGGCGCTGGGGCGGGTCTGTTGTTTGTAAATCTCTACGTCGTGTAGGTGGTTCCAAGCACGCTTGTTCTGTAGCTTTACTGCTCTTGTTGATACCTCCTCTACCAGATGGGGACCAGTAAAGCGTGGGCTGTTCCACGTCCTATTGAAGTTGCGAAGTAGTACGTGGTCACCTTTAGTAATTTTACACAGTCCTTCCTTTTCCAGTTCTTTATCCGCGTCTTCTTGTTGGCTTCTATTAGACCTGCCCCGTGTGCGCTCGAGCTGTTGAGACACAAACACTACACTAGTAATCAAAGAAGACACATATTGGTACATTTCATCACCAAGAACACTTGCAGTGCTTTCGTGGTCGGTAAATGCTCTTGACGTTGGCGTTAGGGGAAGGCGCATTTGACGTCCGGTAACCACCTCATGGGGAGTGAGGTGGTGGTCGGACCCTGGCCTATTCCTTAGCTCAAATAAGGCTAATGGAAGACAATATAACCAACTCCTCTTTGTTGTTTGCTGTATCTTTGCAATTGCCTCCTTTAATAGGCCATTCAGGCGTTCACATACACCGTTGGCCTGTGGGTGGTATGCACATGCAAATTTATGTTGAATGTTCAGCAGTGATGTAATGTGCTGAAACAACTCGTTTGCGAAGTGTGGGCCATTGTCTGACCTTAACACCTCGCACACTCCCCACCTGGGGAAGACCTCCCTCACTAGGAATTTAGCTGCTCTAAATGCATCTGGGTGTGAACAAGGCCCTGCCTCAATCCACCTAGAAAATGGGCATACTACTACAATCATATACCTATTTGCTTGACATATATTGATCATATCAACATAGTCAATATGGAGATGCCGGAAAGGTCCCTCTGGCCGGGGTATAGTATCTCTTATCACCTTTAGAGTGTGGCCGGCCGTAAACTGTTGACATGTGAGACAATTACTGATAAAATATGACACATGCGAATTTAACTCGGGGCAGAACCAGTCCTCCCTAATTCGTGCTGCAATTACTTCCTTGCCTGTGTGGGCTGGATGATGTAGTTGGTTCAGGGCGGTGTTCAAAAGTGCCAATGGTATTACAACCTTTCCAGTGCCACCCTGGCGCCATAGTGCGTCGGTTGGTGACATTGTACATCCTCTTTTTACCCATATTTCTTTTTCGGCCATTGGTGCAGCCGCTTGTAACTCCATAATCTGTGTGGCTGGGAGATGGGTGTACCCTTCTCTTATCAACATCTCCTTAGCCATTCCCCTCCCTCTCCCTCTCTGTGACTCTGGGGGCTTCCATATCTCACCAAAGTATGCAGCATACTTCGCATGTGCGTCCGCTGCTGCGTTTCCCTTCGAGACGTGGTCCTCACCATTGGTGTGTGCGGTGCATTTCACTAAAGCTAATTCTTGGGGGTCATTAATTACTTCAATTAGTTCAGCCAATAAGAGGGCATGTTACACTGGAGTGCCATCAGCTCTCCTAAACCCTCTTCTTCTCCATTTCGACAGCACTGAGTGGACAGTGGATGCAACATATGCGCTGTCGGAATATATGGTCACCCGTTTGTCAAAGCTTTCCTTCAACGCCAAGATCAGTGCAACCAGTTCAGCTGCTTGAGCGGAGTAATGCTGTGGTAATTGTACACATTTCATTGCCACACACACCGGTACCTCCATCATTTTTACCACTGCAGCCCCAGTTCTCCTCACACCATCCCTCTGATCGATAGTTGATGACCCCTCAATAAATAACAGCTCACCCCCCTCTAGTGCGTTTTCCTCAACTTTTCTAGTACATGAGTACATTTCAGTTATTTGTGTACAGTCATGGGCATAATCTCCCTCCTCAATTACTTCTGCTAGGAACCTTGCAGGGTTGACCGTGCTGCATCTAACAATTGATAGTTCGGCTCTGGATAGAATGATCTCATAACCTGATGCTCTTTGCGTGGTTAGGGTGGATTTAGGTTTATTTAATATCGCAAAAAGTGCATGTTCCACAAATAGTGTAGTCGGGCACCCCATGGTGATTGCTGATGCTTTTTCCACTGCAAAAGCAGCTGCGGCGAGACCTTGTTCGCAGGGGAAGTGGCCTAACATTACAGGATCTAAGTGGCCACTGTAAAATGCTACTGGTTTGTAGCCCATGCTTGTTTTTTGAGCCAACACTGATTTCATTACTGCTGAGTCGCAATGTGAAAATATAAAAAATTGCCGCTCATAGTCTGGGGATGCCAGTACTGGAGCAGTTGATATCGCATCTTTTAATTCATCAAAAGCTTCTTTCATTTCCATCGTCCACCCCAGTTTTTTCTCCCCTTTATTAGCTTCCCGTAACGCCTCAAGCAGGGGTCCTATGTACGAACTGTAATCAAATACCCAAGTACTACAGTAGTTGCAGAGCCCCAGGAACTGCTGCAGTTCCCTTACAGTTTGTGGCATTGGAGTGGTCGAAATAGCTTGTGCTCTTTGTGGTGCGATCTTTCTTCCATGTTGGGATATAAACTGACCAATGTAAAGTACCTGTTCTTGACAGTACTGTATCTTCTCCATGTCTACCTTGTAACCTTTGTCAGCCAATATTGTCAACATCTTTAAGGAGTCCTCTCCGCATGTTTTTTCGTTTTTACTGCAAATTATTATGTCATCCACATACTGCAACACCGTGCTTTCTACTTCAATGTTACCCAAATCCATCTGTATCACTCTATTTAAAATTGAAGGTGATTCACAATACCCTTGTGGCAATCTGGTGTGCTTCCACTTAGTGTTTCTGTAAGTGAAGCTCGTCAGATCTTGTGAGTCTGGGTGTAATGGTATTGAGAAAAAAGCATTTTTAAGGTCAATCACTGTAAATCGTGATGCTTCTGCTGGAATGCCACACAAGATTGTGGCCGGGTTTGCAGCTACGGGATATTCCGCTTCTACTATGTTGTTCAAGGGCCTGAGATCCTGTATAAAGCGCCAAGACCCCCCTTTAGCCTTGCGCACTGGGTACACAGCCGTATTACATGGTGATTCTGAGGGGACCAATATACCATTATTTATAAGGGCCATTATGGTTTCATATATGCCCTCATCTACCTCTTTTGATAGTGGGTACTGTTTTACTCTGGGGAGTATTGCACCTTTTTTCAATTTTATTTTTACTCCCCCTATACTTTTTATGCAGCCCACGTCATAGGGGCCAGTAGTCCACAATGATTTGGGTACTTTTGACATATCGTCCTTAAAGAAAGAGACCGGGGTGCATGCGGGTGCCTCAAGTGCCATTGCAATTTTCTGTGCTACTTGTTTGTAGGCGACTCTTAGCCATATTTCCACACTCATCATAAACACCATTTCACCTTCCTCCTTTTCATCTGAAAACAGCTCCTCATCTGACACCTGGGTGAGCCTACATCCTTCTGCTAATGCTATCACTGCCCTCCATGCTCTTCCTTCTCTATCTTGGGCATGTACAGCAATATAATCAGCTGTTGCAATAATGCTTTCAATATCCATCGAAACCACCTTCCCTTCTGGTTCATTAACAGGTGTTTCTGGTCTGAACAGATAGGCTGCGGGCCTTCTCCATATTTTCCCTTCTATCCCTGGCATCCATGCAATTGCCATGTCCGTTCCATACTGGAAGAGTTCACCATCTACTGGCTCCGCCCTAATCGCTGTCTGTCCACAGTATGCTTGCATAATCTGTCGTGCCGTGAGCATGTTAATCCCCGGAGTAGAGCAAATTATGCCGTCCTCAGTAAAGGAGATCGTCATATTCAACCTATTCATTATATCTCTCCCCAGTATATTTACTGGTGAGGCACTATAATATAAAAGTGGAACTGACAGATCGTAATCTCCAATAGATAAGGGAATGTTATCAGTAAAGGGAACCAACCCTCTAGCCCCAGAGAATCCTTGGGTGTTCATGGTCTCGCCTGACATCTTAAATTTACCTTCCCTTATGCAAGACCGGGTCGCCCCGGTGTCAACAAGGAATGATAATTTTTTGTCACCTATCGTTACCTCTATGCGTGGTTCCTCCGCACTATTAGGTGTTACTGACAGGATGGGACACACCAAGGCCGTCTGTGGGCTATCCTATTGGGGGTACAACGACTGGCCATTTCCGGTATAAGGGTTGTGTCCCAAAACCGTCACCCTACCCACTTGTGTTTGTGGTGTTTGGGGTTGTTGTGTCATCGCTACCTGTTGTTGTGGCAGTGTTTGGGGCTGTTGTTGTGTTAATTGTTGTTGTTGTTCATTTCCTTGTTGCAACATTTGCTGTTGTGGTATGCCCTGCTGTACCTGTGAGGGCCTTGATTGTCCCTGATCACTCCATGATGGTGTTCCTGGTCTAACTCTACACGTGCGTGACATGTGCCCCAATAGTCCACAGCTCCAACACACCGGTGGTTCCCTATTCTGCCATGGAAAGCTCCATGTGTTGTCCTGGTATACTGGTTGCCCTGTGGGGTAGGAATTTCTAAATCCTCCCACCTGCGGTTGGGTGCCATATCCGTACCCTCTCCCTCTCATAATTCCTCCTCTCCCCCTGTTATAATTATAATACCCAGCTCCTGGCATTGGGTATCCTCCTCCCATGTTGGGCGTGTATGGTTGGAGTTGCGGCACCTGTTGTGTTGTAGTCTGTGAAGATGGTATTTGGGAGGAATCTTGTGCAGCCACTACTTGTGTGGGGCTTTGGGTCATTGTTGTAGGTGTAGTTATTAGTGCCCCTTCCATTGTGTATTTAGTAAGCTTTTTCTGTACTAATTTAGCCTCTTCCGTTTTCCTGTCCTCTTCCTTTTGTTTCATTTTTCCTTGCCATGTCCTACAATGATGCACTATAGTCAGTTGTATTTCGGGCCATGGTTTTGCTTCCATTCCCACTACTTTCTTTAGTTGTTTCTGAACTCCTTCTGGGAGCCCTTGCACCAGTATATGGTAAAATATTGCTGGTGTTTTATCCCATTGTTCTCTAGTTTCCATGCGCCACTTCTCTTGGATTTCCTGGATATAATCAACAGGATCTTCGTTCTCATGCATCTTGCGGGATGTAATTGCTCCTATATCTAATGTGTCTGGGTACTGTACCCTTAGTGCCTGCCATAGTGCATGTCTGCAGTTTGCGAACGGGGCCCCATCGTGCGATGTATTTGTTATTGTTACCCCATGAAATCCCGCTCTTTTCCAGATGTCATCCGCTCTATCCCCCAATATTGATATTAAAAGGCCCTTTACATCTCCTACTGCCAGCTTCTGTCCTGCGATGTGTTTTTCCATTTCATATATCCATTTACCCGCACCTCCACTTAATGATGGGAGCCTACATTTGATATTTTCTTTATCGGTATGCTTCCAAGGAACATACTGTGGTCTAACCCCACCTCTCTCCAAAAGTGGCATTAAATTATGTTTCGTTTCACCCTTTGTGTTCCATAATATTGAGTCCTCACACTCTTCCTCCTCTTCTCTTTCTTCCACATTTTCACTTTCGTTTGTATTTCCCCTGCTCATACCGCTTTCTTCTCCATCTTTTCCCCTTCTTCCATCTTTCTCTGTATTTAATGTGGGCATGTGTATACCTCTTTCCTGCCTGCGACTAGGGAGGTCTCTAAGCCGCCATGTATAGGATGTCAGTTTGTCGGTGAAGGGAGCTAGTTTTATTTTGCGTAACGAACGTGAGGTGGTTGAGCATGTAGGGTGCGATAGGGGATGGGGATGTTGCGGCCTCATGTGCCTGTCTTTCCTCTATTCCTTTCTTTCCCTCCTCACTTCTCTCCATCCCATCCTTTCTCCTACTGATCCATGGTGAGTCTAGGTTGGTCCGGGTGATGTATAGTTTATCTAAGCTTTCCCTTTCACTGTTTCTTCCTTCATTTTCCGCTCCCTCTTCCTCACTACAAAAGCTAGTCATAAACGGCACCCCCCACTCGGTCTTTTTCCCCTTGATCGTTACTGTATGTAAATCTATTAGGTCCAGTTCTCCTCTTTCTTCTTTATCAACTGCTCCCCTTTGTGCTGATGTTGTTGCTACTTCTGTGTCATCATATACATCCCTCCATTCTCCACTCTCCCTTCCCCTATCTCCTCTTTCTCCTTCATACCTTTCCTCCATCTCCTTACTATTTTCCTCCCTTTTCCTTTTCAATTCCTCCATCACTTCACTTCTCATCTGTTCTAATATTCTTTCATCCTCTTTCTTCCTTTCCCATTTCGCCCTTTCTTTTTCTACTATACTCTCCATCACCCTCCCTTCTTCGTATTTCTTAGTTGATTCTGATAGTAACCTCCTCCTCCATATTGCCATTTCTTTTTCTTTTTCTTCTTCTTCCCTTTTCTTTTCCCGCAGTACTACTCTTGATACCCTGTCTGCTGCTGCTTTTACCCTGTCAGCTTCTCCCCTTTGCTCCTCAGTTCGTTCCCTTATTTTTTCCAATTCGTTCTTACCTTCTCTCTTTTTCCTCGCTCTCTCTCTCTCCTCCCTCTCAAGCTGCTTGATCAATTCATTCTGTTCATCCCTTAATTTTGCTAATCGTTCCTCCAAAATCTCTTCTTTTTGTCTAAACAGCTCTTCCCCCATCAATTCACTCTCTGTGGCATTATCCTCGTCTGTTTTCTTTACTACCTCCTTCTCTTCTCCTGTTAATGAACCTCGTAATTTTAAGAATATCTGTGCAGCTACCCATTCATCATTTCCTATTTCCACAGTCTGGTCTTCTCCAGTCCTCCCCTCCCCTGCTGGCATTTTCCTGTGAGCCACATATGGTGGAGGGCTGTATACCGGGTTTGAGTATCCCTCAGCCGCCCTTAACTGTCCTCTTTCTATTTCTCCCAATTCTCTTAAAGGGTACAACCCCCCTCCCTCCGTTTTTACTCCCGTTGCTATGGGTATATCATTGCTCGGTTCCTTTTTTATTTCATCTGCTTTATTATTCTTTTCTCCTCCCTTACCTCTGTTTCCCGTGTTCTTTGGGTCCTCATTCCCCTGTGTCCCATCCTCTCCTTCCTCCTTAATCTCTGTTTCTTCTGGTATTTCCCCCATAGTGAATATTCCATTTGGTCCTGGTCGGGACCCCTGGAACATCCTCCATAAGTTAAACACCTCCACGTGGTTTGCCAACTTCTTCCCTTTATATGTATTGTGCAGATGGTTTAATAGTGAATGTTGGGCATATGGATCAAAGCTTCCGTTAGGCGGCCACAGTGTTAGCATTTTGTTATCCGTCCCCTGGGTCCATTCTATGCTATACTTAATCAGTTTCTCCCTATGGGGTGGCAGTGTTGTGCATATGTATTGTAGTGGCGTGGTGAGGGTGTTCCCCCACCCTCCCGATCCTGTTCCGTATGACATAGTAGCGCTCCACTTGCTACCCTTCCCTAATCTGGTATCAGTTTATCCCACTTAGTCGTTTACAATATACACCCTTATATCGTTACCTGGCCCCGTAAGTTTTGGGGACTTACGATAGTCCGCTTAAGGAAAATTATAAAAATATAGTATGTTACATTTGTAGATTTTCCTCTGCCTTTCTTCCTTTATACAACACCCTTACGGCCCCCTGCGGCCGAGGCGTACGTAGCCCCCTGCGGCTGCGTACCCCTTATTACGTTCTTATACAGTCGTCCTGTTTTCACGTGCTCCTCCCCCTTCTACACTTGCCGTGGCCGGCGTTCTCCGTGCCCAGCCACGTTCCCCGTTTCGCCTTTCCTTGATCAACTCGTTTACCGTTTATCTCCGTTTCCACTCCCTTACCACAGTTCTCTTCCCCACCACTCTCAGAACGAAGATGCCTCGTGCTTGCGATATCCTATGAAAACCCTACTGGTGACGTCACCGATCTCGTAGAGCTACTGGTAAGTTCTTCATATATTCTTTAAATCCAAAATACACCTGCAATCTACCCCCGTTAACCCCACAGCTGTCTTCCTGTCACTCCTGGAACAAGGTAATCAAATCAACAATATAATCGGACTGCGCACACTGCGTCGCCTCGCGTGTGATACGCCCCTCGACAGGAGGGCTTAACCAGCCAATTATCTTCCGTATTGGGCAACTAACTAGCTACCGCCTACAGGGAAACGTCATCTACCTATCGAGTGTCTTGCTCGAACAATAGGGATCCTCATCTACTCATTGACCAATAAATGCCAAATCGTAGGAAACCACACACACCCTTACACGTAGTCGCGACCTAGGCCAATCAGTGTCTACGAGCGGCCGCACGTGATGTTTTCGTGCTCCGCCCCTTCTCTCGCGTGACGTAGCCAACTGTTCTCGCGCTTGTTCAACTACCATTCATTTTATTTCTAACACTAAATTCTCAAACCTTCGCCGTTCACCTGTGCAACACCTCCCACCTCCCGTATTTAATTCCTCCCCCCTCCCTCACAATTTCACATTGCTTGTTGTGCGTGGCATGCTCACCAAGTTCTCTTGATGTGGGGCCGCTCGACTGCGTGCACCCCTCCAAGCGGCTCGCCACCTCCCCTCGTCTGGACCACGTCTGGACACTCGCCAACCGCGGGCGGGATACTTCTCAACCGGCTCCCGAGGGCCAATATCCGGATTGCGCTGTCCGGTCTTCTCGCAGTTCCGCGATGGTCCTGTAGTCCTCAGAAGGGGGCGACGGCAGGGGGGGCCGCGCCGCCGGGCCTCCTCGCAACTGGAGTGCTTGGAAAAAGTAAAAAATAAAAATGCCGATCTTAAACAGATCTCAGCAGTGCCTCCAACTTGTCGGGGGGAAATTCTGCCGGGGTCGGCCGGGCCGTCCGCAGACCTCCGGGCAGGGAGGCCCCAACTCCTCCCGTATATCTCAAAAGAGATAGAGTATGAGACACACACAAGAAGCAAGGTGACTCTGCTGTTTATTAAACACAAACAGCAGGGATGGGTCAAGGATCATACGCGTCTGACCTGACACACACACAATCGTGGGGCTCGCAGGCCCTTTTTACTGTAGTATGACGCGCTACTTGCGTCACTTTAGAAAGTTAACAAAAAACCTATCGTCACTCTTAATTGGTTGCTCGAGTGGTAGGGTTAGTATATCATACGTATAGAGAATAATATGAGTGGACAAGGGTTAGTCAGGTGATATATCTGGGGTGTCCCTACAATTAGATACATGAGAATTGTTACATGAAGACTCCTAATGATTGGTCAATATTAATGGCGTCAGTGATAAGAGCCCCATGTTCTGATTGGTGTGCCCGTGAGCTTCCCAGCCTGGGACCATCGCTGTTCCCAGCTCTCGGTGTACCTGCAATTTGCAACAATGTTTCACTATGGGTTTATGCAGACAATGTGAAGACTTATTCATGAGCTGGACGGCCGACTACTCCCACTGTCGCAGATGTCCATTGATCTTTTCAAGTGTATCTGCCTGTGTCTTGTAACGAGGGATCCAGACGCCTCCTTCCTCCTGGGCTTGGCATCTTGTCAGGTTCGGCTTGGTCACGTGAGGTGGGACCGTGTTTGAGGCAGAATTCTGCACAATTAATATTGTTTTTCCACTGTGTGCCTGGTTTAATTTGCAGGTGCGACTTTGATGTTGGTGCACGGCGTGCGAGGTTGCAACATCGTGCCCTTGATGGTCTGCTTTTGGAATGTGGGTTTGCAACATTACGACCTTGGCTGTCTGCTTTCGCCAGGCTCATTCTGCAGGATCAGCAACCTGACTCTTGTTCTGTTAACGTCCACGGGAGCTCTTGCTTGCGGCCTACTTAGGCCTGGTGTATAGGTGGAACCGTTTGGTGCACAGGCGCTTTAGGTTATAGTCTCATATTGTCTTATGACCAGTATCGTGTCTTCGTTATAATTCTCATTATGGCACCTAGGTTTAGAAGAAGCGTAAGCAAGCTCTTTAGATGAGTTCATGGTGCGTCTTGCGTTTCTGCATTTTGAGAGCCTATGTGGAAAATAATAAAGATGCACGTCCGTGAGTATGTCTGTCGCCTACGTCATAGCACTGAGTATATGCTTCGTGTAGATTGGTGCGGGAGTGTCCAGTGTGTATATTGGCACAGGTGTGCTATCCGTTAGCTAGGTCGTCATGGCATCTCTAATGACTTATAGGTTTTAGTCTAGTTGATCCATGCCGCAGGCATCGGCATGGGCAGGGCGGGCTGCTGGGCAGGCAGATGGACACATCCTTATGTTCCTGTACCAGGGTATCTGGTCGTCTGGTAGATGGGCAAACTCTTCTCGTGGCGGGTGCTTGGGCCGTGAACCTTTAGGCCAGGCGCGAGAGGGGGAAGATGGGAGCCTGTTTTTCCATTTTCCCACTTCACATCCTGTTGCATTTCTGTTTGATTTAGTTTTCTTTTACAACTTTTTACTTTTTGTGGTACAGAATATGTGTTTAGATGGGGGGTGTATAGTGAGCGAAGTCTATTGTATTCTAAAATGCAAGGAATATCAGCGTTTACTTTACTTGCATCACAGTTGATTAGAAATAGACCGTCAAGTGTACGTAAACGTGATATTGCTACGTAGCTCATGCCTTCTTTAAAGACTGTGTTACCAATGTCTATCATTGCTTTGTCTAGGGTAAGACCTTGCGATTTATGAATGGTGACTGCGTATGCAAGAGTTAGAGAAAATTGTTCTCTGCGTATATACATGTCTTTGAAGAGAAGGAATCGAGCTGTTGAGCATTCTATCCTTTTTAGTTCTGAAAGTTTGTCAAAGAGAATATTGACAAACTGAATTTTGTTGTCACGTGGGTATGTTTGAAAGCCAACAACTGTACCCAGTGCTCCATTAACTAGTCCTCGGTCCACGTCAAGGCTACGTTTAAGCATTACTCTGCAATTTAAGGATAATTTTAATATCTTTTCCGATCCTGCTATGTTTGAGATTGATTTTTCTAAACTATTTAGTCTTGTTGTGGCTTGGTCACACATGGGTAGTGTCATACCATGTACATCTAGTTTGTCTGTGGCGCTAATTTCCATTATTGGTTGCATTTCTTTACTTAACATTATTTAATTGAATATGAAACAGCTTGCAAGAGTTGGCATTAAGGCCATACAATTGACATTTTTGTGCGCTAATTGTTCCATAACATCTGTAGCACATGCATTATCTCCATAAAGTGCACGAATGTGCCGGGTTTTATCTATATTGCTTTTGCTTCTTTAGAAAGTATACCAACTCTGATACTTTTAAGATGTTGGCACAAGTGAGATCTGCAGATTGCTGCATGTTTTCTGTTAATTCTCTGTATTGGAAATGTTGCCAAAGGTTGACATTTCCAATGCTGCCAACAGTTTTTATGGCAGAGTTTGTGTCCTAATGTTTTAAAAATAGGCTCACCTTTTACTGGTGTCAATTGAAGAAGATCTCCGAAAACAATACTGTGTTTTCCTGCAAAGAGCTCTTCATAGTTTGTTTTGAGTACTTCTTGTAATCTGAGGTGAATCAAAGCCAACATTAGGTTGGACACCATGCTCACTTCATCTATTAGAAGCATTTTCATTTGTTTCAATACTCTGCGTAGTTCCATTGCAGCTTCTGTAGAAAGTTTGTAATAGTCTAATTTGTTTTGGTGTTCTACTGGCAGGAGTAGTAATCGGTGTAAAGTGAAACCACCTATGTTGTAGGCAGCTAAACCTGTGGGGGCAGTGACAACAGCTGACAGTTTGTTCTTTGTCAATTGTTGAAGGATCTTACTGATGATTTTGAGTAGGAATGTTTTGCCACAACCAGCTTCACCACTTACGTACAATAGTATAGGTTTGTAATTTTGGCAAGTGCATTCTTTGTTTTCATGTTGTACACCATGTGCAATTTCTTTAGTTACTTCTTGAAAAATGCTACGTTGCTCATTGTTTAGTTTTGATTGCAGTATAGTTAAGTCTTCTTTATCTTCATACTGACACATGGTGTTTTCTACTTCTATCATAGCTAATTCTGCCTCATTTGTTATTAGTGGCTCTCCCAGTGGTTCTTGGCTTCCTGTTACAGAAGGTTGACTACTGTCAGGAGTGTCCTTATCTAGTTGGGCCTGGAGCTCTTCTTCGTGTTGCTGTTCATTGTGCAACATTGTTTTGTACTGTGTAAAGTTTACATCAGTTATAGTGCTTTTGAAAGCGTCTTCATATGAGTCATAGTTATCTAGTATTTCTTCTTCTTTTCTCCATGGTTTAAAGAGTTGTAGCAGGGACATGTAATATACTTCTTTATGTTGAGGAGTCTTTAATGACAATTTGATATGATTAATTAAATTTGGTTTGGTGAGTTTTACTAAGCTGCCTTCACAGTTTGTCACTCTGTATTTACCGTTTTTTTCATCAGGTTTTATATTATTTTTGTATGTGTAGTTTTGGGCTATGTGGTATAGACACATGGTTTCCAAAGTGGTATTCCTGTTTGGCTAGTATGTGTCCAATAAATTGTTTTTTAAAATGTCTTGACTGTTGGGATCATGTTTGGCTATTGTTTCTATATCTTTGTATGATTTTAGAACTCTTTTTCTAGATTTAGCTGGACCAAGACTTAGCCATACTATATTTTCAGATTTACCATACAGTGCAGTACCAGTTAAACGATCAGCTGCTTCATAGGATCCACATTCTCTATGGGACAGCATTTTTATGCCCAAGCTGTATCATTTTTGAGACACTGTTTATCTGATGATAGGTCATTCCAGAGGTCTTGCAGCTCTGTCTTTTCTGCTTTGGTTAAGTATGCTGTGACATATCATGCAACTGCAGTAGAATTGTCTGCAATGTACTGCACATCTATGTTTGCATTCCATACGTGGGCAATGATTGCATTGTAATCATTGATATATTTTTCTTCTTCTTTTCTTTTTATGTAATATGTATTTTTAGGTGACTTACCTTTAACACTATGTCTAACTGAAGACATGAGGTTGTTCACTTGACCTGTATTTGTAACTGGTCTAGGGAAACCAAATCGGCATTAGGTGTAGTATTTCCCTATGTTTTTGTATTTGCGACGACAATATTTGCCACATTTGTGTCTTTGAAATTGTAAAATTTGTGCATGAAGATCACTATTTTTGGATTCCGATGGAATTTCACAAGTGACATATTTTTCAATAATTTGTAAAACAGTGGCATCACTGTCTTGACCAAATTTAGGAGCATCTTTAATCCATCAAAGCATGTGGATATGTGGTGCTCCTCTGGCTTGGTATTCTTTTCTCCAAAAGAAGTGTTGCACTTCTCCAAGGGGAGGAACAATTTTATTACAAATAAAATGTAGCATAGCAATGAAGCGATGGCGAAAATATCTTGAAACATTAACAGGATCCAGAGAACAAAGTTCTCCAGGTGTTAGTATATCTATGTTTGTTTTGTTTTTGTTTGATATGCGTAGGAAATCATGTAAATCTTCCCAGGCATATTCTGCACAACTTAATGTAATAAACCTAGTGGGTGGGCCAAGGTTTCTGATCATACAACGTACATCTCCGTGACGTCGAAACCAGTACTCTTTAGTACCACGCATATTTGCTAATAGATTTGTAATATTTGATTGTAAAACCTCATCTTTTTGTTGCACTCTTTGTAATAATTGTGTAGCTGTCATATTTTGAAAGTGTGATCCTGATTTTAATATGTGCGCAACACTGTAACATAAAGTTGCTAGTTCACTTTCAAAGAGTAGGTGAAATATGTATTCCACATTTTGTCTAAATTTGGGATCTTCAGAATACATCCGTAATGAGTGGTATTCTGATGCTGATATTTGAATAGGTCTATCATCGTATGCCAGTTGGAAAGAGTAGAGGAAAAGCATGTGCTTCTATACTTTTTTCCCATATGCTGATTGGTGATCCTTTTGTTTGACACATTTGGTACGTTTTCAGTGCATCTTCTATGGTGTCATTAGAGTGCAATGTATAATGGTCTAAAGTGTTTGATATTGTAGCAGGATCTAGGAGCTCAAATTGACCAGCTTCTTGTGTCTCTTGAATTATTTCAGTTGTATCCTTCAAGTTTTATTCAATATTAATTTCCTTGTAATATTCATTATTCTCTTTAAGATATTGAAAGGCTTCTCTAGCTTTATGTAAATCTTACCAAATTATTTTGGGGCCGATTCATGGAACAAACGTGCGCCAAAAATCCATGCGCAAGCAGGCGCAAGGTAGCGCAAGCGCGAGAAACGCAGCGCACGCGCACGTGTGCGATTCAAGAAAGACGCTGCGCGTGTTTCCCACTGTCCGTGTGCCCAATCCAGCCATGGCGCACGCAGGCATACACGGCGTGCGCTACGCGCACAGCAAAAGCGCACATAGCGCGGCGCACACAACCAAAGTGGGCGAAACAGTGGGCGTAACACGCGGAATGGGGAATAACGCGTGAAAAAGAAGGCGTAACTGGGCAAGTACTGCAGGGAACTACACGGAACGCCCACACGCACGCGAACAACCCGTATTCATGGATTTGAATATGGGAAACCCACGCACGGCAAAAGACGCACACAGGCGTCAACGCGTCCGCCACACGAAGGCAGGCGGTAGCGTCCCTGCGCACAGTATAAAAGTGCGCGCAAACAACAAACACGTATATACAGCTATGATGAATGCCCCATGTGTCGCAGCACTGATCGTGGGACACCGCAGAAGGAGGAGAAGAGCCAGGGCACGCATTTTCGCACCACGGACAAGCCTTTTTGGGATGCCTGACGACCAGGCCTATGGCAGGTATAGGTTTCCACCCCACATCATCCTAGACCTGGTCAGGGAGTGGGAAGATGACTTTACATCCCCCACCCTTTGCTCCCAAGCATTGAGCCCCTCGGAGAAGCTGCTCAATGTCCTGCATTTTTTGGCCACTGGGTCATTTCAGCGGACTACTGCCATAGTGGGGGGGGGTCTCACAGGCCACGCAGTCACACTGCCTACACCAGGTACTGGCAATCATGACAGCACGCCCCTCAGTCCGCAGGCACATATACATGCCCAGAACACCCGCAGAAAGGCAGGCCGTTGTCCTGGATTTTTTCAGGGTGGCACACTTCCCCAAAGTGCTCGGTGCCATAGATTGCACCCATGTGGCCCTTCATCCACCTAGGGCCACTGAGCACATCTACCGAAACCGCAAGCACTGGCATTCCATCAATGTACAGGTGGTATGCGATGCAAAGGGAATCATCACCTCTGTCTATGCAAACTACCCTGGCTCCACCCATGACAGTTTCATATACAGAATGTCCGCCTTGAGCCGGGCCCTGGAAGCTGGGCAGCATGGCGACACATGGCTCCTAGGTGAGTACAAATGCCCTTGCACATGCATGCATGTCACACACACACACACAAATAAACAAACCACAATAATCACAACCATTTACACCTCCCCAGGGGATAGTGCCTACCCTCTGAGCAACCACATGATGACGCCAATCCGGAACCCCACCACACCACCCCAGGTAAGATACAACGCCGCCCATATTGCAACCAGGGCCATAGTGGAGCGCACATTCGGAGTGCTCAAGTCACGTTTCCGCTCCCTTGACCGCTCTGGCAGGCAGCTACTCTATGCACCACCAGTAGTGTGCAGGATCATTGTGGCAGCATGTGTCCTGCACAATGTTGCAGCACGGCAGGGCGTCCTGGTGGACATGGTGGTGCCCCCACATCTCCAACCACAGGCACAGGCGCTGCCCATGGGAGGGGACAGGGCACGTGGCGAGGAAGCCCGGAACCAGCTTGTGGCCACATTTTTCACCTAAACTCCCACCCCTGCGGAGTGCACACAGGCCTGGCACATACCAGGTGACAATCGATGATGGCAAAGAGACAGTCAACTGTCACAACCCTACCACCCTCAGATAGTTGCCATGGAAGTGCAACATTGTCTGCATCCCTAGCTACTTAAACACAAGCTCTCCTGTGTGACCAAAAGGCACACATATGACATGAAATGATATGGCCTATACACAAGTATTTCAAGGTGCGATGAGGCAGGGAGGGGGAAACAAGGGAAGACAGACAACGGTACTACTAGGCCAGGTGTCATTTAGATTGTGCAAGTGCAGGGGTAGGGGGAAGGGAAAAGTGCAAGGGGAAGGGGAGGGGGGGAGTGCAGTACAGGGGAAGTAGACCAAAAAACAAATACATAGGGCAGCTGGTGGCAACTGCAAAGGTAAGTGCAGACAAGTGCTGGGAGGGGGGCTGTAGGGATAGAGAGGCAGTACTGCAGTGCAGGGGTTGCCAGGGAGGCAGTGCAAGTGGAGAGTGGCTGGGCCAGGGACCGAGGTCGGTGAGAGTGGCCCAGTTGCAGATCCAGTGCAGTTCCAGTGATGAATTTTGCAAGGGAGAGGCAGAGAGAAAGCAGAAGCAAAGAGGAAGGTCTTGAGGTGCTTCCCGAACCGGAGATGGTTCCCCTCAAGTTCCAGTGAGGCAGGAAGGCTGTTCCAGAGGGAGGGCCCTGCCGCAGAGAGAGATCTACCCCCAGCTAGTTGCTCTGAGAAGCGGATGACCCTGACATGCAAGGTGTGCATCACACACACCTGCAAAACAGGCCATGGCCATCACTGTTATGTCACTCAAACCCTCCCAAACCACAACATGACATGGCAAGCAATACTCATACACCAACACAGTAACAATAAGGTACACATTGCCATGTCCAAAATGTACAGTGGCATCAGACAATGATGCCTGACCTGGAATCAGATGAAATGACAGACCAACAACCTCCCACCCAAAATAAGTAATTTCCAAATGCATTACAAGAGTTGTAGACGTAACATAACAATGAATGCCTGTCTACATGCACATTGTGCATTGCAAAATCAACACTGCAGCTTCTGTGTGCTGTGTCCTACTCCTGCAACACACTGCTCAGCACACAGCACAGTGAACAGCCATTGTGTGTGATGCACACCCTGAGCATCACATCTAAGCGACAGACCACATCAAAAAGCAAATTAGGCATGTACAGGATCCAAAATTGGTCACAGAACATGTGCTGCAGGGACACAGTGGGCACCAGAAGGCAAACAGTGTACACGTGGATATGCAAGGGTGGGAGTACATGTAGTGCATCAGAGTGCAAGTGTGTTGGTCAGCAAGGACATGCACTCAACATATGCATGTGCAATCAAGTGACCATCAGTGTTCTCTACACATCACATGTGAACATTCACCATGTGTACACCCCAGCATGTCAAACCATAACTATCCCCTCACACCTGAAAGGTAAACACAACGCATGAACAGGCATTGATCAGCAGAACACAACATGTACATAGGATACCACCATTACAATGTCAGGGTTCCCATCACACTGCAAGGCAAGGCAACTACCAACAACAACCCCCCCCTCATAAATGACCATGACCCACTGAACTACTGCACCTGGGTCATGGAGCCTTCAATCCTCAATTCCACCTGGCCACAGGATCACCTTTACCCTTTGTCACCATCTCCCACCTTGTGTGTAAAAAGGTGCCTGCACCCTCAGAATCCACACTCATTTCCAAAATCACAAAATCCAAGGCATAAAAACGAACCAGAACACCCTCCAGTAGATGACTTGACGTAGCAGTACCTCACAAAGGCCAAGTACTACCACAATGATGCAACAACCAAGGTAGCACAGTAAAACAATGTCATAACAGGATGTGAACCATGTGTGGTACATAACATAGGATGATGCACCATGAACGGATGTGTACTGTCACAGGTCCCATGTACAGGCACAGGAGTGTCACGAAACAACCACCCTCACTGTGTCCCGGGTGCCTGCAAGGTCAAACTCACACAGGCCCCTGAGACCCTGGTGGGGAAGGAGGTTCAGGGATATGCAGTCGGGACAGGTGTTGGCACACTGGATAACTGGAATGAGTGGCAGGAGAGGGGAGGAGGAATGACACATGAAAGTAGGGAATGCACGAAAATGTACCACCTGCATGAACACATACACAATCCAAGCAAACTTGGACATCATTGTCATGGCCTTCTGTATTTCTGTAGTCCAGGCTTAGGAGTGGTACGAACCAACCACCCCCTCTAGGGTTTTGGTGCCTGCAAGTTCGGGGATTACACAGGCATCCGCAACCCCAGCGGGGAAAGAGGGTTAGGGAACGTTGCTTGGATAGGTACGGGAAGCAGGAACACCGGGTAGAGGGTACAGGGTTCAAAATTGCATAGGATTCCGGGTGATTAGGGGGAAAAAACATACCAAATTGAATCACACATACATCCATGCATTAGTGCACCCCCCATCAAGCCTATGCAGAGCAGTTTGAAAGAAAAACAACAAGACACTTAGCTCTGGTTTTGAGTGCTGGCCTCCTGCCTGCGCACTCTCAGGTCCGGTTACAGGAGCACTGCAATGCTGCAAAGAGAGCCACAGTCAACAACCTGTACGTGCCAATTACACAAAAACACACCACCAAACATGCCCCATAGCAACAAACTACTCAGACAATCTGGTGTAGATGCTTCGTACCCATATATAACATTACCCCTGTGACGGGTCATACACAGTCAATGCAGTAAGTCAGCCGCCGGTGGGTGCGTGGCAAATGGAACACCAATGTGTCACAATTCACACAACATGCAATGTTCCCTGGGTAAGCAGACAGACCCATATAGCAAGCCATGACTTCAGAGCAAGTTGAACCACCATGACCGAAACAAAGTTGGCAGTGCATTCATCATAAAGTACATGGAAATGAAATGTACTGCACCCGAGTATGTCCCTTGCTGTATGTCCCTATGAGCTGCCCCTTTCCATGTCTCGGAAGGCTACATGGTTGAAACAAGTGCCTCGATGGACCTTGGTGTACCGGGGGGTATGTGTCACTGCCCCTGCAGGTATCCCAGACAACCTTACAATCAACAGCCATCAGTCCACCAACACATCTGAGCTGCATTGTGTGCTTCAACACCAATATTCGTCCAAGCTCACCCTCAGTGCTGTGACTAAGCCTGCATGTGCAACTCGCCTGGTGCAAGCTTTGCTGTGTTGTGGCCCCCCTGTGCTGCTCACCTTGCCTGGAGTTCCTTGGAACACGTCAGCAGCTCTAGGATGTAGGTCTGCAATCCCTGTGCCTCTGCTTGTGCACACATGTGCATGTGGGCACCAACAAACGTGTCCAGAATTCCGTCGTCCAATGGGCCATGTCTGCTGGCAAAGGTGCTCTGGAGGCTCATCCCCATGCAGAAAGGGCATGAAACACATGATTAAT
This sequence comes from Ambystoma mexicanum, assembly GCF_040938575.1. Classification (NCBI taxonomy): domain Eukaryota; kingdom Metazoa; phylum Chordata; class Amphibia; order Caudata; family Ambystomatidae; genus Ambystoma; species Ambystoma mexicanum. The sequence continues at coordinate 959,052,151 of NC_090929.1, read as the reverse complement.
GCTTCAAAGTCATCTGTGTGTGTCTCTTCAGGCATCTCATTACTTGACCATGTCAGAGAGTCACATCATAAATCACACCATCAGTCCGTCTTTCACATCCAAAGTGTGGAACACTATCTACAGTATGAATTGCAACAAGCACGTGTACAGTAAAGATAAGAAACATACTACACAATGCATAGCAATTAATGTACACATTAATCATGAAACATCCCATCTAGCAAAAGCTGAACAGTGGACAATGGGCCTCATTACGACCCAGGCGGTAAGTTACCGCCTGGGCCGTGACTTTACCACCATGGCGTAAACTACGTTTACGCCATGGTGGTTGGCGGATTTGCCGCCCCATTCCAACCTTGGCGGGGCGGTAAATCCCCATTTTCCCATTTACCCTTCCCCATTCCCATTTTTGCCCCATAGGGCATAATGGGAGTGGGGAAGGCGTTAATTACTCCACCGTAAATTACGGTGGCGTAATTAACTCCATGGTCCCTTAGCGCCATGGATTTTAACACCTGCTAAAAGCAGGTGTTAAAACCTCCATGGCGCTAAGGGACCTCGTACTCAGGCGGTAAGGGTCGGCGCTGTTTACGCCGCCGTAAAACCCTTACCGCCTGGGTCGTAATGAGGCCCAATAACACCAAAATCATCCCCACTAGGGGTGTAAACACAAGTCACACAGCACCAGACATGTCACAGATATGACAGTCCAAAACCCTTGTGTAAAAGTTTGTGACACCGAACCATCCTTGCGAGCCCATGGATAAGGGAGGCAGGAGTGGCATATGTGAGTCAAGGACCCCAAGCAGCAAACACATACACAAGACAAGCCTGAAGGGCCCAGCTGGAAGAGACAGTGGATGCCTTCAAAAGCCACAAAGCACTGCACCGTCACATGAAAGCACAATAGACAAGCAATTTTAAACTATATTAACTAATTACACTAACTATGGAAAACCTACATTACCTAATTAAACTAACTATCAAACAGAAACTTAACTAACTAAACTAAAAGAAAAATCAAAAATGGCCACATACTGCCCGGGGGGAGGGGAGGCACCCAGGAGGGGGGAGGTACAGGGTGCTGCTCAACATCCACATGCGATGATGCTGAGCCAAAACAAAAAAAAAACCTCTATGGGCTCAACGCCTGCACAGCCCGACCTATGTGGGAGATAGATGGTCGTCCGAGTCTGGCTCATCCTGGAAAGGAGGACGTGGCACAGTAGCCTGGCCACGCCTAGCCACAGCTTGCCCCTCGTCGGCAGCAAGTCTGCCGGACGGGTGAGCCTGGTTCTGTGTGGCGATGTGACGTAGGTCTGCATGCAGAACCTCACGTGATACACGTGCTTCCTCTTGCAAGGTAGCACGTGTAACAGGGAGTTCCTCCTGCAAGGACTGGCTGGACAACCGCTGCACCCCCCGGCAAGCCTGTAGCTCAGCCGAGATGGTACGCTCAAGCTGTGCAAACCTCTCCTCTGCCTGCTGCCTCTGGGACATCATAAGGACACCCAGAGTGGATCTGAGGGAAGCATACTCCTCCCTCAGGGCATCCATGTGCGCCTCTGCGTGAGCAGCGATTGCTTGATGCAGAGATGACATTTCAGCCTGGCGTGCCCTGTCTGAGGCCGCCATGCCCAGCCTGAGCGAGCGGGCCGTGGACCGTGCCGCCTGCTGCTGGAGAAGCAGCTGCCTAGCAGGGGGGAGCACAGATCGGGCCACACGCTCCATGCTCTCAGCGATGTTCTCCATTGCTGCCCCCTGCCGTTCTGAATTGGCAGTCATTGTTTTGCTCCCACTCAGTATACTGCGGTTGCGCGCAGCGACCGCGTTGCCGGGCTTGACCCCTGCGGGACCCAAGGACCGGAGGTCCTCGCTGTGTTGGCACCGCCCGCGGCTGCACGACTACATGCCCCCGTCGATGTGATGTCCCAGGCACATCAGTGACTGGTGTGGAGGGTGACCCTGCGTCCCGATCCACCACGGGCAGAGGAACCAAGACTGTCTGATCCCTCAGTGCAGGTGTCGCAGACAAAGGAGTGTCCACATCAGAATCACTCACCCCTGACACATGGACTTGATGTTCATCCAACTCAACATGGACGTCAGAGTCGTCATCAAGGCTGGACTCATAGGCAGCCAGAGACAAGATGGACTGTAGCACTTGGGGTTTTTTTGTGGCCTACCACCCCACGACCCCCAGTAGTGCCGGGTTGATGTAGTGGTAACAACCCTGTGTCTGGCATGACAACACCATCCTCCGCCTCCATTGTGTCATCACCTGAAAAATAGAGAGAAAAAAGGTCACTACACATGTCAGAAGCACACAACACACACACACGCCGACAGCAAACGCATCAGGCAGACATGTGACACACAACATATAACCTGGCATGCATGCTGGGTCAACTTTGAATTGCTTCTGTGATCAGACCTGTTGAAAGGTGGCAGTTTCCATGGAAGTGGGTCTATGCAGTGCAGAAAATGTGTACACCACTCACTACCTACATGTACAAGGACTCCATGGTGTGTGCCAGGAAATGTGAAGGCAGTGCAATGTCAAATTCAGACATCACGTGCATTGTGCATCAATGTGTACCATATCTAGAAGCCAAGCACCCCTCCACCCCAGTGCCAAAGCAGGGATGCCTAGCATGGTATCAAAAGGCTGACCATACACCTGTGTATTGACAGGCAGTGTTGACTGGCATCAACAGCTTAATATGATTTGTGACAACACTGCAAATGATGCTGGGACAGTAAGCAGGACACATGATGAAAACTCTGGATTCCGCCCATGTGTGAAGAAGACACAACAACAGTTGGACAGAGTCATTGGCCATTGAACAGGCTGAGGCCTGTGAGCCACACAGATTGTCAGACCCTAAACATGTGTGCAACGCAGGACTGAGCCACAGTTGACATGGGAAGGCTGATGAGATGGCAGGCAATGTATGTAACCAAGGACTTGTATTACAGTGATCATCCAGTCAAGGACACATAGGGGCATGCGTGCAATGCACATGGAGCATGAATGGGCACTCATGTCCCTGCGGGACATCTGACCTATGCACAGTACAAGTGAGATACCCTGCATCAAGTACTAAAGGCTGTACCACACGGCATATGTTTGGCAGATTCTACGCTGGAAGTTAGCATCTACACAGGACGCATGAACAAGAAAGTACACATTGGCAAGATTGAAGAACACCAGTGCAAAGGTGGAACTGGGGTGCAGAGTGGCGGAGGAGGGGCAAGGGAGCATGCCTACATGGAGTCCCCACATGCTGGCAGAGGAGACATGCATGACGGAAGCATTGCATTACTTACACATCAGAACCATGTACACGTCACATGTAGCGGCAATCATGCACAACAGATCCCACAAGTGAAACACACACGTCCTCAACAAACACGCATCAACACTCACTGGACTGGGCATCAAAGTCCAGCATCTCTCCCACTCCTTCGACCAATTCAGGTGGTATGAACTCCGCAACGAGTGCCTCATGCGGAGTGAGCTCTTCCTCCTCTGGTGCAGGCCCACCGCCAGTCACCAGAGTCAAGTTGTAATTAGAGGCACGCGTAGCCTTAGTGCTGCGTTTGATGTCATTCCAACGCTTTTTGCACTCTTGCGCCGTGCGAACCTCATGGCCGAATGAACTGACATGTTCCGCAACATGCTTCCAGTGGGTGTCACGTTGGGCAGCCGTAGTCTGGGTGCTGACTAGTCTGCTGTCTATTGGCACCCACTAGCATGTCACGGCTGTGGCCCCGCACGTAGTCCACGAGGAAGTCCAGTTCCTGCTTACAGAAAGACTTCTTCCTCGACGTGCAGGAGGTCGTGGCTGTGTGTGGGGTCCCAGCCTGTGCTGCTGGTGTAACCTTCCTCCTCTTGGACTGTGGCGCAGACCCTGGCTGGCTAATGTTGCCCTGACCAGTATGGCCAGTGGGTTCGGTGGATTAAAAGGGAGTGGCAGGTGGAGGGTTAGACCAAAGGCCTGACTTGTGTCAGTGGCAGCTGGGTGCCCACTAATGGACCCTGCGCAGCAACATCAGCTTTGGCAGGGTCATTGACCACAACGGTCCTGGTTGGCAGACTCACAACCGGGGTGCTGTTGGGTGCATCTGCCCCTGCACTTGCCAACACCCGGCTGTTCGGGGCAGCAGATGACATGACTGCCCCAGGGACACGTGTCTTGGTCTGAGCAGTCCGGCCTGTCCCTATGGTTTCCCTCCTGGCCTGTTGGAGATCTACCAAGGGCTCCTCAAGTGCCAACGCAGCCTGCGCTGGCAGACCCCGAGCCTGGGTGGCGGTGTCCACAGCTGCACCTGCAGCTACCACTACCCTTGGGCCCGTGGCAGTCGATGGAACGGACTGCCGGGTCACACGTGCGCCAGTGCCAGATGCAGAAGCTGCATCCCCCGGAACCACAGGGGGTGGTGGCATGACTGCACCGACACATGGCACAACATTGTACTCAAGTGGCGCACCCCTGCCTCTTCCCCCTCTGTGGCCACCCTGGACACCCTGGAGTCCCCCCACTCCCTGGTCACCACGGCCACGTCCCCGACCACGCCCGCCACGAGGAGGATGCCCAGCTGAGGCGCCCCTCACCTTTGGTGGCCTCCCAACCATGGCACAGATGTAGTAGTGCTGGCACAGATGGAGTGGTGCCAATGGGAGGTGTACACCACAATTGACCTGGGCAATTGGGGTGAAGGGGGTGGGAAGCAAGATGTTAACAGCCCCCTGCACCTGCAAGGCTGTATGTGACCCCGGTGATGTAGTGACGGGTCACGCAATGCTCAGGCACCCCAAAACTGCAGTAAAACCGTGCACGCAACCCTGCAGCCTACGTGCGTGGATTGAACCTCCCGCAGTACGCGGTGGCACCCAGTAACATGAATAACGCGTACGCGTGGGACACGCAGGCTACTATGACATCGAAAATGGGTGCGATACACAGGGGCACCCGCAGTGGGAAAAAGAGCGTGTGCGACTCACCGCCTGACTAGCGCGATACAGAAAAACACGCGTAGCAAATACCCCCGCCAAAAGAAAAGATACGTCCTTGATAGCTGTGAAGTTGTGATGGCGCACGAAACAACAGGAAGCAGCAACACACGTCGGTCTCCACGAAAGGCACGTACAGCGAACTGCTGGGCCCGCTCACCTTTAACCCGTGCTGAGGGAAACGCAGGCGCGTGTCACGTCACTTACGCGCATGGGCCCTTTCCTCGTATTACACGCGGACGTGCAGTTTTTCACGTGCGCTGAAATGCCCATGCACGCCTGTGCGCGTCACGTCACAGGGGCGCTCGCGCTTGATGGGCCTTCTGTCCAATGAAATTGCGTATGCGTGCAGACACGCTTACGCGCTAAGGGCCTTTCCTCGAATTACACGCTGACGTGCAGAATTTTCACGTGCCAAATCACTCCGTATCAAGCTGGCCACGCGTAAGCACACGGAAGACCACGCTCCTGCCCAGAAGGCTGAATTACTGCCCCCCAGAGCCCCGAGCACGCTCCCACCTGCCATCCCCTGCTGCCTGACTGCCTGCTGCCCACGTGCCCTGCCATTTGCTGCCTGCACATCAGCCAGGGGTGCTGTTGCTGTGACCACCCCTGCTGGCACCGAAGACTCCCGACTGGGATTCCATCACTCCACAGCCCAGCCCCAGGACCCAGTTGCCCACCCACTCCTGCCTCTGGTGTTGTCATGTCGGGCACTGCAACCTCTGGCACCACTGACAACCCCCGGCCAGAGAGGCAGAGGGGCACCAGCTTCAGTGCCAGGGAAGTTGGTGTCCTGGTGGAGCAAGTCCTGGGGCAGTATGATGCCCTCTTCGGAAGTTCCCGCACCGACAAGGAAGGACGGACTTGGATCTGGACTGACATCGTGACTGCCATCAACGCGGAGGGGCTGGCAGTCCGCGACTTACAACATGTCAAGAAGCGCTGGGAGGACTTCAGGTCCAGGACCCTGAACAAGGCCCAGCACCTCTTGAAGGCAGCGGATGCTAAGGGGCGCCGGGGCCACTTGTCGGAAGATCAGATGAGGGTCCTGGAACGCATATCCCCAGCGCTCCACGTCCAGGTCCTTGAGAAGCAGACCCGTTTGGAGTCGAGCGGTAAGTGTACATGCATCATGATTGTGAGCTATGCGTGTGGTGATGTTTCAGTAGTGTGCAGGTTGCACATCTGTTTGTATGGGGTCGAGTATGGGTGGGGGCGTACAGGGCCGTGAGGCTAACACATGCGAGGGCTGTAATGTGTGAGACATGGATGGTGCTTGTGTGTGTAGGCTTGCATGCCAAATGCAGTTGTGTGGGCACACATGTTTGGATGAATGTGTATGTAATTAGACATATTCGTGATGTCACGCATGTATGTTGTTTTCAGCTACATGTATCAGCACTGTGTACATGTGCATTTGTGTGTATTTGACAAGGGTGCAACAGTGATGCAACATGGATGCATGTGACAGCGGGATGTGAAAGCCTGATTGGCAGATGTGACATGGATGCCCATCTGAACACTGCAACACTTGGCAGAGGTGTACACATGCATGCAAGTGTGGTGGTGTGTGTACATGTGTAGTGCACTTCCTGTGTTGCATGTGATGTCTGGCTCAGCTTTGCCTGCTCATGCTGTTGTATGTGTATGGATGGTGCTGGCAGTTGCGATATGGCTGTGGTATGGCTCATGTGTGCGAGTTGAAATGATATGTGTGTTGGGGATTGTGATGGCATGTCTGAGGTTTGCCAATGCCACTCATGTACAACTGTCATGTGTGTATGTGTCCATTGTACAGTGCCCTGATGCCTGTGTTTTATTTCTCCCTGTCTGCAGCGTCAACTGATGAAGAGGGCGGAGAAGGTGCTGTGGAGCACAGCAGCGGGGATCCCACCGCCAGCCGGAGACGCAAGGCCCGGCTCCCCTCCCATGTTGTGATCTCGTCGGGGAGTGAGGAGTCCGGTGCCGCGTCCCAGGCCGCAGCTGCCGGGGTGAGGTCCAAGAGGCGGAGGTTGGAGTTGGACTCCTCGGCAGCAGAAGGGGCAGCTGGGACCTCACAGGGCCCAACGGGGGAAGATGGCATGGAGCCATCCAGGTTGGTGGGGGGTTGGGTGGAGGAGGAGGCCGTGCAAGCAACAAAGACGGGGTCTGGAGGTGGGGATCCCACTGGTGCTAGTGGTGCAGTGCAGGACCAGGGACAGGAGGCAGCACAGGCCGCCGCCGAGGTGCCTGTGTGCAATCCTGTCCCTGATCCTGTCCCTGCATCATCTTGCACCAGCAGGGATGCCTATGTCCAGACCCGTTTTCAGGCAGGGGATGAGCTAACGACAACTGGCTTTCCTCTGCCTGCGGACGTGGCTATCCGGGTCCGGGTTGAGCCTGTCCTGACAGGTGTGGCGTTTCGTCAACGGGCCATGCGAGGTGACCTGCAGTCTTTTCATGAGGAGACTGCACGTCATCTCGAATGGCTCGTTGACCGCGTTGGCCTACTGGGACAGGTCACCCAGGCCGGATTCCTCCGTTTGATGGGGCTTGCTCAGACCCCCTCCTCAACTGAACCCCCTATGCGCCAGTCGTCCTCCGTGCCATCTTCCCACCCATCAGTCACCTGGGTGCCCTGTGAAGCTGCCTCTGACGGTGCGGCCAGGCTGGTGGAGGAGGCATCCCTGCCACAGTCGGGAGTCGGACGTCCAGCAGGGGTGGCCACATCAACGACTGCACCCCAGCCAGCGGAGGATGTGCAGGCAGCAGGAGGCAGTGCACGGGCAGAGGCACAGCAGCAGCAGCAACATGGTGGGAGCCATGATGGCTCGGGGCCTTCGACATCAGAGGGGCAGGCATCGGCCGGAGGGCAGGAGGACCCAGGATGGGAAGTGTCTTCCGTGTGGCAGCGGTTGGGCCACGCCATAGATGCGGAGCGGTAGCGGGCGGAAGAGGCACGGCTCACAATGGTCAGGGCGGAGAACTCCATGCGGAGGGCCCTGAGGCGGGCCGAGTGCCTCGAGGCAATCCGCAGGGGGTTGGAGGTGGACACGTCGAGTTTGATGATGCCCTGGCCCGGGACATGCAAAAGTGAGCCGTCAGACTAGCCTGCTGCCCTTGTACATAGTTATGTAGTTAGTGTTAGGTTTCCTTTGTTTTTGAATTTATTTTGGACCTTTTGGACAATGGGCCACATTTTTGTATATAGTTTTTTTTATTAGTTAGTGTTGTTAGATAGGTTTCATTTCTTTTGTTGGGATAATGGACCTTGGCTTTTTTCGTCTGTACATAGTTCACTGTTGGATTTTCTTTTTCTTTCACAATTTACCCATGGAGCAATGGCTTTCAATTAAAATTTTCCATTGGATTTTCTTTTGTGGACTGTGACTTTGGACACCATTCCTTTGGATTATGATTTTTGGTTTTGCTTTTTTTCACGGACATGTTTCTTTTCATTTTTGTACATTCCCATTTCTGTTTCTTTATTTTTGATTCAATTTATGTTTCCTTTAATACATATTTTTTGATCGAACTTCAATGTGTAGTATCATCTCATTGGTTTAATGCATATCATGATATGGGTTTTGAGATTCACTGACACCCATTGGGTGTATGTGAGTAACATGTGTTTGTTTCCAAACTTGCAATTGGTGTTCTGTCATGTTATTGCCATTTCTGAGTGGGTGGATGCAATGCTCGGGTGGGTGTTTTGCATTTGGAGGCTGACCATAGGGACCAGGGATCTAGATTGTGATGACATGTTGGCTGGGGAACATGAGTTGGGGCCTGCTGGCAGGTGCCCCACAGTGCTGGGGGGTGGGGGTTCAGGGGAACATGAGTTGGACATGGGTGGGGCCTGGTGGAGGCTGCCCCTGGTGGCTGGGGGGTGGGGGTGATAGGGGACAGGAGTGGGGGCCTGGTGGAGGCTGCCCCTGCACTGCTGGGGGGTGGGGGTGGTGGGAGAAATGGGTGGGGGCCTGTTGGAGGCTGCCCCTGGTGGCTGGGGGTGCAGGGGGACATGCGTTGGTGGGCAGTAGTGCAAGTTGACATGTGGGTTGGCTGGGGGCATGGCCATGGTGGATGGGGTGCCTGCAGGACATGTGCAGGGTAGGCCCCTGTGGTGTGGGCCACCTGCAGGGGCCGTGGAGGGTTTAGAGGGAACACCTGGGAGGACCCACACGTGCAATTCACGTGTGGTGCTCCCCGCGCACCCCTGTAATACACGTACCCTGATGGAATCGCGTGTGATACTTTCCGCGCACCCCTGAAATACACCTACCCTGCTGATATCGCGTGTGAAACTTCCCGCGCACCCCAAGATACACGTAGCCAGGACATTCGCGTGTGGAACTTCCCGCGCACCCCTGGAATACACGTACCCTGCTGATATCGCATGTGAAACTTCCCGCGCACCCCGAAATACACGTAGCTAGGACATTCGCGTGTGGAACTTCCCGCGCACCCCTGATATACATGTACCCTGCTGATTTCACGTGTGAAACTTCTCGTGCACCCCAAGATACACGTAGCCAGGACATTCGCGTGTGTAACTTCCCGCGCACCCCGAAATACACGTAGCCAGGACATTCGCGTGTGGAACTTCCCGCGCACCCCTGATATACATGTACCCTGCTGATATCACGTGTGAAACTTCCCGCGCACCCCAAGATACACGTAGCCAGGACATTCGCATGTGGAACTTCCAGCGCACCCCTGGAATACACGTACCCTGCTGATATCGCGTGTGGAACTTCCCACGCACCCCGAAATACACGTAGCCAGGACATTCGTGTGTGGAACTTCCCGCGCACCCCTGATATACACGTACCCTGCTGAATTCACGTGTGAAAATTCCCGCGCACCCCTGATGTACACGTACCCTGATGGAATCGCGTGTGGAACTTCAAGCGCTCCCCTGAAATACACGTACCCAGCTGAAATGACGTGAGGTACTTCCCGCGCACCCCAGTGATATACGTAGCCCGCTTGCCGTGCTGGTACAGGGTTAGCGCAGCCCTTTGCGCTGGATTGGGGATTTTGATGGCTTTTCCCTGCGCGAGAGGCGTTCTTAGGGGCATAACTGGCGCTGCTGCAGGGTCGCTGCGCCACTGTGCGCCACGGCTGGTTTTGGTAGCTGGAATCCATGAATACGTGGTGCGCGGAAATGGGTTTTGGTACACGCGGCTAGCGCAGGGATTCGCACGCACACACTGTGCGCTAGCCGCGTGCGCCACTTATGCGCTAAATTCTATGAATGACCCCCTTTGTCTTTTGTAGGAACTCTATTTACCAAGATAATTAAAGATTGTTGCATTGGACGTTGCACTCCTAGAGTGTGCACATTTTCTTTTAGATCTAATGGTAAATACACTACTTTTCCACGAATACCTTTCACTAATTCAGAGGGAGGTAATTTTGCAGTTTTTGGTTGAAGGCATATTATTGCTTGAAATGGGTGCACTGTTTGAATTATGATGCTCTCATACAAATTAAGTTGTGATAGCACCTGAAGGAGTTTGGTTGTTGTCAAGTTTTGTAGTGCAGTAACTACAAAGTATTACGGGGTCAGTTATTTCATATTTGTTTTCTGCTATAAGGTAGAGAGCTAATTCAAACCATTTACAATCTTCATCGTCTTCTATTTTGTATGATAGGTCTACTTTTTTTGTTCTACTTTTATAAAAAGTTCTGCGGCAACATACACACACATGGTTTGGTACTTCAGCTGATGTACTTTTAAATTTTAGTATTTCTTTTTTGTATGTGTGTAGTAAAAGGTTGCCATGTGTAGAATTGTTACTAATTTGGTTTACAGCTATTTCATTCTGTAGGTGGGTTTCACTTCCAAAATATTTTTTTCGGGATATAGTCTATTTCTTCTAGTAGGTCTTTTGCTGTACCATGTAGAAGAATGTTATTTAAATTGGCTAGGGCTAAAGCAGGACTTTTAGCATAGTACAGTTTATAAACTAGATTTCTTATAGTTGAATGATGTGTTGATATCCTTTTGATATCATGGAAGGTGGTTTTGCAAGTAGGTCCTGTAATGCAGGCCAATGAATGTCCTTGTAGTCCTGTGTACTTGCGTACTAGACAGGTATCCATATTTTGCAGTAGTTTAATTTTGATTTTGTCTTTGCTTTTCACATATTGATTGAGGCATTGGCGTAAAGACTTGAAAAATTGTTTGGGAATGTTACACATTGACGTGCTTGGCCATTTGTACTCTAGACGTTCTGATTCAGTTGAATGGAGGGGTAATTCATATTTTTGTAAGGAGTACTTCTTTTTCCATTAAGGTATTATTAACTTTTTCATAGCCTCGACCACTGCTATGTATGGCAATTGTATTTGTTTGCTTTTGTTTGTACGCTTCTTCATTAAAGTATGCTTCTGTGCTCGTAGTGTGACTCCATTCACCTGCGCAGATACTTAAGAAGTTCTTTCTGTTGACATCCATTTATTTAGAAGTCTTTTTTGTAATTTAGTTATTAGTTTTGTTAGTGGTTTCATTTTGTTTAAAACTAAAATAAATAACTTTCTTTTGAGAAGAATTGCACTGTCTATCAATGCTTCTAAGATTAATTTCCTACGATAGGTTTTAAGTGTTGAACCTGTTTTCTCTCCCGTTTTTATAAGATTTTGAAGGACTTTGTGACAGAATATTTTGGCTAAAATACTTTTCTTGGTATGCTTACTTTGAACTATATCAAGATTTAAAGAAGCAGTTTTATCTCTAGTGATAGCTGATTTTCTACTAATTGTTTTTTGGTTTGGTTTACATTTTGATAGAGGAGGCAAAGTTTTTGTACTTGAAACTTCTTTTGTTTCACTAAATGACTGTATTAGCTGTTTTGTTTCAACTTTTTTTACAAATTGTGCTAGAGATGGATGCTTATGTTGGACACTTTTATTTTCATTTGCTCTACTTCTCCGTTCCTTTTTACGGACTTGATTTTTGGTAGGCATTCTTTAGGGTCTGTTGAAAAAAATAAAGAAGGTATGGGTTGTGGTGTTCTGCAATGTATGTGTGCTGTGTGCATGAGTGTTTGAGTAAGATGATAAAGATGTATGTAATGGTGTGTGATTGTGCATTGGGAACTACAACTAGTAGGGATGGGTATTCTTGAATTAATGTGTTACTAAACTGGGGTTCAGATGACAGAAAAAAGCAAGCTAGTGGTGTGGAGAAGTATAAATAGTATATCTAATGCTATACAATTAAAACAGTTGTTTTTTCTATAACATCTAAATTCTAGCGGTTGAGTTGGGTAATTTGTGTGTGGAAAAATAGCAATTTGTGGGCCATTCTGGCTGTAAATCGCTGTTTAAGACATGGGGATTTTTGGACAGAATGGTGCAGAATCTCTATTTTTAGGCACAGAAATAGCATGAATTAACCTTACAGTGTGTTTGAGTAATAATACAAATATTATGGTGATATTCTACTTACTTTTTTCTAAAATGAACAGGTTACTTCTTAGTTGTTCTTTTTACTTCAAATTCGGATGCTTCTTTTCAGGAGAATGGTCTTCACTGCAATTGTAAAAGAAATAAATTAGTAATTTTGTGTGTATACAGCACTGTTTTTAATTTAGAAATCCTCAGCGCCTTCCTCAAAACCATTAAAACTATCTTATTTACATAAAATACGTTGCACCAGTTGAATACATATGATATGTTCTTAATGAACAAATTGTATTGCAATGACTAACTGTAGCAAACAAAATATCTTTACTATGTCTTGTGAAATTCATAATGTACCACTGAATACCATTATTCCTGTAACTAAGCTCTTCCAACTAATAGTGCCTCAATGTCATGGGCTGCTTGTCCTATATAAATGTAAGTAATTAAATAAATAAAGAAATAACAAAAAAAATTAGTAATTGTACAAGTATTATTGTTTGAGATTTGAACATAGAGTGTGCATGCAATGTTGTTTGACTATATGCAGTCTATATATTTCATTTAAAAAATGTTAATTTAACATGATTTGAGTGTGTGTGTATAAAGAAATTAAATAGTATAAAGATTTGTAAGTGACAGTTGATTTTAGGAGATTGAAAAAAAGACAGTAGATTCATTTTACAGATTATACAAGCTAAAAGTCAGTTAGAAAATGTGTTTATGTACTGTACAGAAAATATGCATACCTGTAGTTTGTGTTCATGCATATGGATATGCATGGAGCTGCAAGTAGAAATCTAAGAGACTTGTACAGTATTTCTTGTAGATGGTGCTTGCCAATGATATGACACTTGTACTCAGAGAGATTCACAGTACATTTGCAGTGCTGATCTATGATGATGCAGTTAGATGTAGAGGTCTTGAGTGTGATTGGTGGATGGTCATGTGACTTCTTAGCTACATCCAATGAGGGAATGGCACAGAGAGTGAACTGGAAATGGTAGAAGGGCTGTTCATGTTACGATATGTCCGCGGACATGGCGGTAGTTTGCGGATATCGGGTGTTACATCCGGCGATTTTTTGGTTCAGAAGACATGCAAATGAGAATGAGCACTGAAAGTGATTGGTCAGGAAAGTTTAGTGGGTGTTATGCCAGGAGAGAGTTTCTCAGATAATCTTTTTGCTGAGAGAAGAACAGAGAGCTATGGCTGTGTGTTTCAGAAAACAGATTGTTTTGATTTTGGGAGACTCGTGATACATTGGTTGAAGCGCATGCAGAAACCTGTGGAGTAGCTCTAGATCTTGGATTCCCACATGTGGAAGTACACTGGCATGGAGTATGTAGAATGAAGTGGTTGGACATGTTACCTCTCTGTGCTACTTTGGAGACAGAGCAACATCCAGATCTAATTATAATTCATTGTGGAGGGAACAGTTTAGGACATGTGTCTGGAATTTCTTTGCAATTTGCAATGAAAGAAGGACTTGGGAAGGTCATGGACATGTTTCCAAATACTCAAGTTATTTTTTCACGGATTGCGCAGAGAGAAATGTGGCTTTGTTCTTCTTCATTTGGTTCACAAATGGAGAAAGCAAGGCACAATGTCAATAAGACTGTTTGTGCCTTTCTAAGAGATTTTGGCATGTCCTCTTTTCACAATGAAAATATTATGTTTCGTAGTACATACATTTTTCGCAGAGATGGAGTACATCTAACTTATGCTGGCAATCAGATTTTTCTAAGAAACATACAAAATGCATTGCGACCTTTTTTAGAATGACAGCATCCATTTTGAAGTAGGTGTTGAGTATTTATAATTTTTGAAACACAAACACCTCCCAAAGGCTCTTTTCAGAGCCACCACTTCCTCCCAGAGAAAATTGCAATGGTTTTGATAGGGTAGCACCCCAGAATTTTAGATGTCCGCGGACTGTCCGCAGACTTCTAAAAAATACAAAGGGCCCTGCTTCATTTATTTTCACTTCTATTTTTTAACTGTGAAAGGTGGCTCTGAAAAGAGCCTTATTTTGTTTTGGGGATTTTTGTTATTTTATATTTCTTTTGTTTTTTTATACATGACACACTAGGAGAGAAAGGGAAAGGAGGGTGAAGGGGCGGACACCAACCACAGGGATAAGAAAGGGCGAGCTGAGAGAGGAAGATGTAGAGTGGGTTTTATTTGGGTAGTGAGCAGGTCTTCTCGTGCTCTGAGACGATAGTCTCAAAAGCACTACGAAGTGGCTCCCCCCTGCCGAGTTCTGTGTCATAGTACATACACACAACTGTGACCCTCGAAAGGTAAGGGTCATCAACATTATGTATGGCCTGTGAGGCAGCTTGAGGAAGACGCTGTCCCACAGAGGTGTTCCTTGTGGTGACAGGATCAGAAACGGAGGATGAAGTAGAGGAAATCAACCTACTACGCTCCTTGCAAGGTATAACCTAGCGAATGGCCCCAGAGTGAAATGACCTTAGGTGTCGCTTCATGGTAGTGGTCCCAAAGCTGTACGAACCATGCCTCCCGCGACTGAGTACCATTTTGCACTCATTGCAGGTGACTCGGTTCGCACGAGCCTTAGGACCATCCCCATGAATGTTAAATAACTGCCACACCCAAGACTCACGCAAAGTGCGGGTAGTAGGGATTTCCACTACCTCATTCTCGTCATCCTCTTCTTCCTCTTCTGCATCCTCACTCCTGTTCCCCTCTTCAGGCCCTTGGGGAGGTGGTGGTGGTGGAGGGGCTGGGGGTGGTGCTGAAGCAGGTGCAGCACCAGGTGGCAGTAGTGCAGCCATGGATGCCATCTCGATGATGGTATAATCTGCAAGTTGCAGGAAAAATACCTGTGCTCTGAAGAATAGCCAGAAACACAATGAGAATAAGCTCTAGGGCGTGGTCTTTTATAGGGGTGCTTGTACGCGGTTTGTGGACATGCGCGCTGTCCGCAGACAGATCGAACACAAAAAAAGGTTCAAAAACTTTCAAAAAGTATGTAGAAACTCAGGATTAGTATGTGGGACTTGTGCTATGGTGAGTTTTTATTGAGAAATATTGTGGATTACTTGAAAATGTACTTTTAAATTGTTCAGGGACACGAACAGTTTCCGCATTTAGAACACGCGATCAGCATGGGCACGGTCACATGATCGCTTCGCGAACATGTTCGAGAAGGAAGCGGCTGTCCGCATGACACCAAATGCACTGACATTGGTTTGCGCATGTGCGTTGATGTTCTACGGACACTGTTTGGGTCCTGAAGTAATTAAAGGTGTGTCACATGTCAAACGAACAGTTACGGACAACCGTTTGTTCTTAGAACAGTTTAACTTCCTTGCGAACAATACGGACAGAGATAGCGTCCTCAGGACACCTCCATTTTCATTTATTTACGAACATTTCAGAACACCGCATGTGTTCTTAGAACAGTTTCAACTTTCTTAGCGAACAGTACGTACAGGTATACTGTTCTTCAGGCACCTCCATTTTCATTTATTTACGAACATTTCAGGACACTGCTTGTGTTCTTAGAACAGTTTCAACTTGGTAGCGAACATTATGGACAGGTATAGTGTTCTTCAGGACACCTCAATTTTCTTTCATTTACGAACATTTCAGGACACCACTTGTGTTCTTAGAACAGTTTCAACTTGCTAGCGAACAATACAGACAGGTATAGTGTTCTTCAGGACACCCCCATTTTATTTATTTACGAACATTTCAGGACATCACGTGTGTTCTAGAACAGTTTCAACTTGCTTGCGAACAGTACAGACAGGGATAGTGTTCTTCAGGACACCTCCATTTTCATTTATTTATGAACATTTCAGAACAACGCGTGTGTTCTTAGAACAATTTCAACTTGCTAGCGAACACTACGGACAGGTATAGTGTTCTTCAGGACACTTCCATTTTCGTTTCTTTACGAACATTTCAGGACACTGCGTGTGTTCTAAAACAGTTTCAACTTGCTAGCGAACAGTACGGACAGGTATAGTGTTCTTCAGGACACCTCCATTTTCATTTATTTATGAACATTTCAGAACAACGCGTGTGTTCTTAGAACAATTTCAACTTGCTAGTGAACACTACGGACAGGTATAGTGTTCTTTAGGACACTTCCATTTTCGTTTCTTTACGAACATTTCAGGACACTGCGTGTGTTCTAAAACAGTTTCAACTTGCTAGCGAACAGTACGGACAGGTATAGTGTACTTCAGGACACCTCCTTTTTCGTTTATTTATGAACATTTCAGGACACCACTTGAGTTCTTAGAACAGTTTCAACTTGCTAGCGAACACTACAAACAGGTATAGTGTTCTTCAGGACACCTCCATTTTTGTTTATTTACGAACATTTCAGGACACCGCGTGTGTTCTAGAACAGTTTCAACTTGCTAGCGAACAGTACGGACAGGTATAGTGTTCTTCAGAACACCTCCATTTTCATTTATTTACGAACATTTCAGAACAACCGCGCTGTCCGCGGACACCTAAATTGTTTCTTTTTAAAAAAAATGAAAATAATTAAACACAATATAAAAATGTAACTTTATTTAACATATATTAACAATTCATGACAGAGAAGGTGAGGCAGAAACGGAAAGAAAAACAGGAGAATTAGGGGTTTCAACATGATTGGTATCAGGTGAAGAAGGGATAAAGTCTCATGAAAACGTTTTGTGTTATGGAGAGGGTTTGGGGATAATTGACTGGGATATGGTGATGGGGGACAATTATATGTGGGACAATGCTATGAGGTTTTTGTTTTAAAATGCTCCTCAACAAATGTTTTCAAGTTATTAAAATTGGTCAACAATATATCAATTTTTTCTTTTATGCTGTCAAATGTGTTATCCGTAACAGTTTCTTCTGAGGTATTTTCTATTTTGGTATGCTCTGTACAACAAAATATATATATGTTAAATGTATATAAAATAATAATAATTAAATGGTTTATATTGTAAAGTGTGTACCATTAGTTTCACTATCTTCTGACATTTCCTCATGTGGGAAATGTTCCTCTAGCCATTCCAGAGTACTAGACATTTCTGTGAGAAAAAAAAAGATAATATATATTTTTTTTATCTAATACAGAAAGTTTATAAATATATGAGTAAAATGAAGTACACTTACTATTTCAGGTAAAATATGTTCTGAGTACTCTGTAGGTCTGGTCTTGCTCTTAGTTGTGGAGTGTCTGTGAGGTCATTTTTTGGGAAGCCAATTTATCTTCTTTTGGTATATTCCATTTTAGAACATATTGGCCCTCATTACGACCCTGGCGGAAAGCGACTGACCGGAGCGCCACAGCGTAAATAGCGTTTCCGCCATTGTACGAAGGAGCAAAGTGCGGCCCATTCCGACCCATCGGGCACGAGCACCACGCCACGGCGGAAGTGCAAAGTCCGCGATGGCGGAAATGACCCCAAAACGGCCCACACCGCCGGCGTACAGCGCCCTAGGTGCAATACCGCCACCCCTCTTAGCGGTCACCGCAGTGTGCGCCTACCGGAAAGTACGGTGCCCGGAAATATACGGAAACGGAAGTTAAAACATGGGCCCGGAACGGGAAACATCCCGGCGTTCACCTATAAAAACACCAAAACCACACAACCACTAAAATCACTACCCTGAAACACACCCCAACCCGTCAACCACCCTAGCGAAACCACGAAAAATGGGAAAAGTAGCGAAGAAAGCGTGCGACCGCAAGCGGCAGGTCCACTTCTCCCGTGAGGAACTCACCGTGCTAACAGAGACCCTCCAGGAGAATGCAGCCGTCGTCTTCTCCACGCAAATGACCAGGACGGCACTTGCAAACAAGAAGGCCATATGGGCTCTGGTGGCACAGCGGGTAAGTGCGGTGGGGACCGCACCCCGCACCCCACAGCAATGCCGCAAGCGATGGGACGACCTGCGGATACGCGTCCGCAGCATACTCTCTGCCAACCGCAACATTGCCACAGCCACCGGGGGAGGTCCTGAATCACCCATCAAGTTGACCCCCTGGGAAGAAATCTGCGCCTCCACCATCGGAATGGAGAGCATAGAGGGAGTCGGAGGGATGGAGAAAGGAGTGCAGACATCCGAAGATTCAGGTAGGTGGGCCAGATAAAACAATGCCAAATCCACAAAGTCCAACCATGTGAAGTACCATGCGTCCACATAGTGCAACAGAAACACATGTCCAGGAGAACGTCCACACACATCGGCCTGAAAGCGCACGTCAAAACCCACAATAAATACATAAATAATTAAAAACCCCTAATACACGCACTACACGTGCAGCAGGCACACCCTAACTGCAGGCTGCCAAACAACTGCACCCTCACTCCACACACAAATCAAAGCACCTCCAAGACCCCGACCCAAATCACCCTCAGGTACCACCCCAATGCATGTGATACAATGCCATTCCAATTCCCACTGACCCATCAATAACCCTCGCCCTCCTTTACTCCACCACAGGGTCTGATCCAAACGACGAGCTACAGGACACCCCTACCAGCACACCTGCAAAGAGGGCCAAGACCAACGGCCAGAGACCCTCCACCTCAGCTGCACGCATCAAGACACGGCAGCAGCACAAATCAGGTGGCAGCACAGAGGAGGGAACATCAACAGGCACCCCAGCAGCCAGCATGGCCACAACACCACCACCACAGGTCCCCCCAATGGATGCCACAGAAGGCACTGCCTCTGGTGGCAGCAGCACCATAGGTGACACCCCATTGATGGCAGCATGCTCGGACACAGAAGACGGGGATGTCGAGGTCAGATCCATCCATGACCTGTCCCAATCCCCCTGTCTGTCCCATCCCGTACAACATGAGGATACCACGCAGGTGCAGCCACAAGACGACGACTGGCCATCCCCCACAAGCCCTGTGGCAAGGCAACATGAGGACAACAGCCCCTCTGTGACACCACCGCAAATGGCCATGGCCCAGCAGAGGCAACAGTCCCTCGACAAGTTAATCGTCCAACAGCAGCAAATGGCCACACTCCTCAAGGGCCATGCCGATGAATGTGGGGGCACCAAGGCAGACATAGAAACATCAACAGAGACACTTAGGGCAGAAATGGAGAGAGGTACAGAGACGCTAAGGGCACAAATTGAGAGTAGCACCGAGAGCCTGAGAGTCCAAATGGAGAGTAGCACCGAGAGCCTGAGGGGGGAACTGCATGCGACGTCCAAAGACGTATGTGCCGAACTTGCCGCAGTGCGCCGTGTGCTCACTGAGCTCTCGCAAACCCTTAGGGACATGCATGGACGTGAGCAGGCAGACACATCATCCGTTGCAAGTTCCGTCCAGGGCAGCCCCCAACGTAGATCTGGAAGGAACCTGCGCTCCACAGGCAGGGGTGCCCCTGATACCCGCAGAGGGGGCATGCAATAGCGACAGCCCACTGACAATGAGCATCTTTGGACACTGGTGTTCGGGGGGGAGGTAGGAGGGTGGAGGGGGTGTGTTGGGCTCACTTGGGTGGCGGGTCGATAGGGTGTTCAACATGATATCACATATGCCATAAAAAGTGCACGATCAACCAATGAGAAGTATGGACATTGATCTTTGTGTACTAGGCCATCATAGGCGTACAGTCCATATTGTGCATGTCCCAGACACACGCAGTGCCACGAGTCCCGTGTCCATGTATCAGCCACCAGGCGTGAGTGCTAGAAGCATACATCAATGAGATGCTGACGAATGTCACGGGCCTCCGGTGCCTCGCAGACTCCATGAGGTGCTGCCACATCCCCACCCTCATCATGACCATCATCAGGTGCTTGCAGTTCTGCGTCAGGGGGCATGGGCACATTTCTACGTACGCACATGTTGTGGAGCATGACACATGCCATGACCATCTTTGCAACCTTCTCATGGCGGTACAGGAGTGCCCCGCCAGACCTGCTGAGGCAGCGGAAACGGGTCTTCAGTAGGCCGAATGCCTGTTCTATGACTACACGGGTACGTGAGTGGGCATGGTTGTAGTCCTCCTCATGCTGGTCCCGTGGGTTCCGGACTGGTGTGAGGAGCCATCTCTTCAGTGGATATCCAGCATCACCTGTATGTGGACGAGAAACGTATGATGTGGAATGCCATTGATACGTACGCACACCCCCCCCCCCCTTCCTGGCAGGTCATTGACAATTCACATACCCCACATCATCATGCATGTAATGAGACTCACCGAGTAGCCAGGATCTGTTCCCTGCGTGTCGTTCCATGTAGCGTGGTATTGTAGAGTTCCTCAAGACCATAGAATCATGGGTTGATCCAGGGAATCGGGCACAACAATGTGTAATGATCCTGTTGGAGTCACACACCATCTGTACATTCAGGGAATGAAATTGTTTTCGGTTGCGGTACTGGGCCTCCATGGCATGTGGGACGACCAATTCAACATGGGTGCAGTCGATGGCACCAATGCAACCCGGTATGCCGGCAAGTGCATGGAATCCCACTTTTGTGTTGGTAATTTCCTGCTCCGAGCGTGGTAGAGAGATGTAGTCGTCTGCGTGCTTCAGGAGGGCATCGAGCACTTGCAATAGTGTCCGTGAGAACAGTGGCTGAGAAATGCCATGCAACTGTCCGACTGTGTGCTGGTAGGTGCCTGTGGCCAGGAAGTGTAGTACAGACACCACCTTCAGTAGGGGTGGGATGGCGGTTGGGCTATCTATCATGCTGACAAGGTCAGCCTGTGTCATGTCCACAATGGCGGCTATGGTGTCCCGGTCCAGACGGTAGAGGGTGTGGATCTGCTCATCAGTGAGGTTGAACGGATGTGCTCGGAGGCGTTGAATTGCGGGCTGCCTGCGTGGTGGTAGTGGCTGTGCTGGTGGGCCTTGCTGGCCCTGCCTTGGCCTCCTCCTCCTCCTGCGTCTCCTCCGTGCGGCTGGTTGTAGTTGGTGTTGGTCTACTTCTTGGAGTCGGAGCACTTGCAGTGCTATCAGGTCCCCCAGGGCCAACATCGCGAGTCCTGCCGGTAGCATTTCGGTGTGGTTGTGGGAGGAGACTGGCTGTGCAATTTATGTGTTTTCAGGCTGTATGGCCTCCACCTGTGGTGATTGATTCCACCTGTGCAAACTGCTCTCCCCTTTGGCCGAGCACGTCCCGCGCACAACGCTGCAAATCGGGGAATTGTATCTTGCTATTGCAATCATGTATTTGTACCCGATGGCCGTGTAAGATTGGTTGATATGTTCATTCTGCTGTGGTCCCATTGTTTCACATACTATCTGTGCAGTCGCGAACAGACTTGTGAAGGGTCAGTGGAACGTAGTACTCGAGTGACGGTGGGCCCTCATGCATCACTGTACCGAGTTGCAACGACGGGCGGGGCGTCCCATTCGTGGGTGAAGGCAGTTGCCATTTTCACACACAGCCGCACTCGATGGGATAATTAGTGATTTCAAACGGCCACAGATGCCTTTTCGACGTGATGTTGCAAATGAGGAATTCGAAGGGCGGCGCTTTCGGTTTCCAGCTAGCGGCGAGGAGATGCCCACAGGTCTGACTGCAAATGTAACGTTCTATTGTTCTATGTCCTTGAGACAGGGCCCATGGCGAGGGAGCAATGATTGATATGAATAGTTTGGGATGCGCAATAGCTACGTGGGCGATGAGGCCGTCCGTTCCCAAATACATGTTACTTCACAACACTGGAATTACGGGCTGGGGCACTGTGGATTTAGCAGGCTGCATAACGCACAGACTCAATGGATGTTTCTAATGTCATGTGAGTAATTATTCAGGCATTTTGATCCCGGGATGAGGGAATGATGGATGGATGCATGGGCAGGTGATTTGATACAGAGTTTGCCATGTACAGGGCTTCTTGGGATCTATCCGCCTCCCCTACGCTATGTGATGCAGGGCTGCCATAGTGGGACCATCGTCCATCTGGCCTTGTTGAGCCCTCCCTGTCTCGAGGCGCCCTCAGACACTCGTTTGTGATGGTGTTTGCACCTCGATATAGATGGTTATGAGTCGCAAGTGGTTTTGGGGTGGTGATGTTCCTTTGGAGTGGGCTAGCATGCATATGGCTGTGGATTTCGTGTGATCATTGAAGTGAGTTGTTGGTATGTAGTTCTGATGGCCATTCTGTTCTTTTTCTTTTCTTTTGGTTGACAGGTATCTCCTCCCCTTTTGCCACTGCCATCTGTATGCCACTCCTGCAGATGGATTTTACTCCCGACACCTGCTGCTTCGTGTTAATCAGTGGAGCAGCATTACGATCTTATGGGACGATCGCCAATGGGCCACATGCCCTTACGCAGTACTGGTGGCTCGGAGCAACATTTCGGCCTTTCAGCTGGACTAGTGCCTCCCCATTGGGACGGCCCTGCGGTTCTGTGCGCTTCCATGTTGCCTTTTCGTACGTGAATGTGGCTCTGTGTACCATGGGGGAACAGGGCGACACACAGGTAGTGGCTGGTCATTTCTTGCGGAAGCAGCCCACAATGGTGATTGGTGTTTTGGATTTCATGGCCTGATGGCTGTATGTGCTTGGTGATTTTGATGTGCATAAATTTCTATTCTGATTTGGCCCGTGTAGCGTTTTTCTTTGCAAGTGATGTGGCATATGCCTATTTGGGGGGCGATGTATTGTGAGGAGATCTGCATTGGGTTCCAGCTTCGGGGTTTAGTTGCGTGGTACTGTGCTGTGCGCGTTTGCCTACGAAGCCCAGTGAGGTCAGGGATGGGGGCTGCCAATATGCCAGTTTGAATGTTGTCATGCTCAGGGGCGGGGGATTGGGTTTTGTGTAACAGATGCCGGTCAGCCAGGTGGACTGGTTGAATGATGTGGTTTTCGGAATATTGCTGGTCACAGGTGCCTGTGTTTGCGTGCGTTTCTTGGTGGGGGACTGTGGTCATGTCCATTGGGATGGCTTCTGTATTCGTGCCATCTGTGCCCTGCAGCTCCCATTGGCCCCTGTTGTGTTTCTTTTGTTCGTTGGCATGCATGGGTGACTTGTACATTTCAATGGTTGCATTGTGGCTTCATTGCACCTACGGGGAGTTGTACTTTGTGGGCAGGGAGCGGTGTACAGGCACTCAGTGGGGCCGTTTACGGTTGATTCGCGATGCCGTACTTCTCGCCATGGCGGAATGGTACATTCCGCCATGCCTGATGGCGTTAGGTACATGTCCGCTAGGGTCGGAATTGCCGTACCGTTGCACCATGGTGGTGTTTGCGGTTTGGCATGGCGCGCGCGCGCGTGCTTGGTGCAGTTAGCGTTGGCGTTCACTACGGTGTCGCTAATGGCTTTGTACTTTGCGGTGACGGGTCATAGTCGCACCGAGCGCTATTCGATGGCGGTATTGCATTTCCGCCATCGTTTTTCGATTTCCGCCAGGGTCGTAATGAGGGCCATTGTATTTAAATGAATGGTTAGTGTGTTACATATATGGGTTACATTTCATATATATTACTACATATAATATGTATGTGTGCTGCTTTGTGAATTTTTCAAATGTTACTATGTTATGATATAACAATTAAACATACCCTCCCAGAGTTTTTAGGTAGTGGTACTGTTGTCCGAACATGTCCGTGGACATCAAAAAAGTTTGCCGACATCAAATTTAGTGGAAGGGGTTCAGTATGTTCCATATTACATGTACATAAATTCAAAGTTATTATTGTTAAGTTGTGCTACTAAAAACCTATGAAATTCAGTGAAAAAACTTTGTTAAAGGGACGTTATGGTTCCAAGTAAAACCGAAAAACCCTTGAAATTCGCCAGTTATGGTAAGCTAAGCAACCATTTGTGACGTCATCTTTGATGTCCTGGGTGTTAGGCTTAGCAGTGCACGATGGTGGCACGAGTTATGGTTGCTTAGCTTACCATAACTGGCGAATTTCAAGGGTTTTTCGGTTTTACTTGGAACCATAACGTCCCTTTAACCAAGTTTTTTCACTGAATTTCATAGGTTTTTAGTAGCGCAACATAACCATAATGTCCCTTTAACAAAGTGTTTTCACTGAATATATATATATATGTATATATATATGTATATATATATATATAGATATATATATATATATACATATATACATATATATATATATATATATACATATATATATATATATATATATATATGTTTGTGAAAGAGGTGAAGAAAACATTTTTTAAATATAAGCATACCTGTACTCTGTCCTGTTTGATGCAGATCTTGATGAATCTGGAAATAGAAATCTTGTACAGCTGTAGAGCACTTTTTAAATGTAGATGTCTTTCAATAACAGGAGATATGTACTCAGAGAGTTCATGTGTACATCTGAAGAGTTGAAGTGAGATGACAGGGTTAGTTGTAGAGGTTTTGGATGTGATTGGTGGATGGATGTGTGACTCTTTGAAAGCAGCCAATGAGGGAGTGTTGAGAACATGAAAGTGAAAAGGGTAGAAGAGCTGCCCCTGTTCTAAGGGGGCTGCAGACACCACAGCATTGCACGGATAGCATGTGCCACATCTGCGTCTTTTGACGATGCCTGGAATGGAAAGGTGACTGTGAGGATTAGCCAATCAGGTTTGCTGGGTGTGCTGTACAGGAAGAGAGGATAGTAGGAATTTTGCTTGCAGGAGTTGTGTGAGCAGTGACAATGGCTATGGCTATGTGTTTGAGAAGGCAGACTGTGTGGATTCTGGGGGACTCTTCAATTCAGTCATGCAGGTGTATGCTGATAATCATGGCATACTTGGAACATTGGATTGGTACAGGTTGAGGTTTTCGGGCATGCAGTTTGTGGCTTAAAGTGGGCAAACTTGCTTTCATTCTGTGAGAGTATGGCTCCAGACATTGTGATTGTGCATTGTGGAGCTCACAGTTTGGGCTTTGAGACTCCAGTGTCTTTGCAAGTTGCGCTGAAGGATTTGTTTAAAAGCCTAATGCAACTGTTTCCTGCTGCTCAGATTATTTATTCAGAAATAAATCAGAGGCGCACATGGAGATGTCCAACAAACATTTGTAGTCCTCAAATTGAAGAATTAAGGCATATTGTCAATAAAGGTGTATCTGCTTGTTTATATGCTGCAGGAATGTCATATTTCGAGAATGATGATATAAATTCTCATGGTGTGAATTTTTTTGTCCAGATGCAGTTCACTTCACAGATGTCGGAAATGCAATTTTACTTTATAGTCTTAGGAATGCATTGAAGAAGATCCTGTAAGGAAATTGTAAAGGACGATGTAGAGTGTAGAGTACTACAGTACATTAAAGCAAAAAAAGGGAAAAAAGGTGTTTGTTAACAATCCACCCAAAATATTTTTTTTTTCAGAGCTAGCACTAAAGCAAAAATAGCTTAAATTGTGTTTAACCCCACCCCCCCCCCCACTGCTTTGAATTACCATGACATCCATGGACACTGTGGTAGACCGCGGATGACACATGCCACATCTGTCTTTTGATGCTGTCTGGCATGGAAAAGGGTCTGCGGAGGCCATGGACAGTTGAGGTATCCGTGGACATCGGGGGAACAGCCAATCAGTTTTCCCGGGTGTGGACATTGGGAAAGTTGAAAGAAATGTTCCCTAATTCCAAAATAATGTTTTCACACATTGCACAGAGACAGATGTGGATGCGTTCCAGTTCATTTGGTCCGCAAATGGAAAAAGCGAGGCACAGCGTCAATAAAGCTGATTCAAAGCTTTCCCGCAGCGTCAATAAAGCTGTGTGTGCTTTTGTTCGCGAAGTTGTGTGACATTGTTTCACTATGAGAACATTCAATTTAATAGGGCCATCATTTTTCAGCGAGATAGAGTCCATCTAACTGATGTGGGAAATCAGATTTTAGTGGAAAACATTCAAAATGCTTTGAAGCTGTTTTTGTCAAAGTGAGAAGAAATAATGAAAATCTGTGCAATGTTTTCTTAGTTCTGTTTGTAAAACCAAAATTTTTCAAGAAATGTATAAAAGCCAAATAACCTGAAAACGGTTCTTTGAGAGCCTCCCCTTTTGAACGCAAAACAATTAAATTATTCCAACTGTCCAACACAATATTTTTGGATGTCTGCAGACTACTGTGTTGTTCGCAGAATTTTGCAGGATGCAGAGGGGCCTCCAACTTCTTTTCTCACTTCTATTTTTTCATTGTGAAAGGTGACTCCTAAAGGACCCCTTTTTTAAATTTTTTTAATGTTTTATTTTTTTGGCATTTTTACTCAGGGGAGGCAAGGTAGAGAAGGGAAGGGAGGGAAGGGGCACCAACCACAGGGACGAAGGTGCAGGTGGGGAGAGGAAGATGTTGGGCGGGCGTTAATCAGGTAGGTGGCAGTGTTTTTCAGGCTCCTTGACTGCAGACTCAATTGCACTCTGGAACTGCTCCCCCTACAGATTGGTGCTTCACAGTACATGCATAACACTTTGACCCTCAAAACGTAAGGGTCAACATCGTTCTCTATGGCCTGTGAAGCTGCCGCTGGGAACCTCGCTCCAAAGGATGGCGTGGAGGAAGTCAATCTGCTATTACCTGAGAAAGGTATTTCCTTCCTCCAAGCACTCCAGTGGGCTGATTTGGTGTGGCACCTCATGGAAGTAGTACCGTAGGAATACAAGGCAGGTTTCCCACGACTGAGTTGCACTTTGGGACATTTCCAACAGTCATGAAAAATTGCCACACCCAGGACTCACTCTGAGTACTGGTGACAGGGACTTCCTCTAATTCATCTTCTTCTTCTTCTTGATCCTCCTCTTCTGCATCACCATGCATGTTCCCCTCTCCAGGCCCTCCAGATGATGGTGGTGGTGGTGGTGGCGGGGGTGGCTGGGAAGAAGCAATGGCCATAAGAGATGCCATGGTCTCCAAGAAGATGTTCTGCAAAAGAAATGTGCCCAGATGTGAAACAGGTGCTCCCTCCAGGATAGCCAGATTGAGAATGAGGAAAAGTAATGGGCGGGTCCCTTCTGAGAAACCGTCTGTGGACAGTCATGCTGTCCGTGGACTACCAAGTCGCTAAAAGGCCTTGAAAAGTGTACCAGAGCAACCAAAAATGGTCACGTTTCTGCTTGAAACACCCTAGATTGGCTGGAAGAGCACTTTTGAACTGTCCACGGACATCATTCGCGAACATCTCTGTCATGGCGCACAAGCACGTTGACATGATGGCATCCCCGGATGTCCGCAGACCCGCCAGGTGGGAATTTCAGTGCGCATGCACAGGGTGTCCGTAGAACAGGTGCGATGTCCACGGACTAATTAGAAGTGTGTCATGTGAAAAAGTTCATGTCCGGAAATCCCGTCTGTCCGGGGGCATCTCCATTTTGAGTGCGTACACTACAGACAGTCGCGTAGTGCACAGACTCATAATGGGAGTTTAAAAAAAAAGGAAACATCACACAACAGTAAAAAAAACATTTATAGTAGAAAAACATATATATTCAAGAAAGGGTATCGGGATGGGAAACATAATGTCCTACTTTAGATCCTTTAGTTGCCTCCACATCCCTTACCTCCACACTCTCCTCACCTGAACTGCTAGAATCAAAGTTCTCGGATGGTAGACGTCGTCTGGTGAAATAGTCTTTCTCCTTCTTTAGCGGAATCTGCCTGCCACGGAAGGAGCCACATTGAATGCTTGCGGAACAGCAGATCTGTGGCTCCGTTTCCGGAATCAGGCTGAAAATAAGGGAAAAAGCCACACAGGCAGAAAAAACCCTTGTGCAGTAAGGAATTTGGCTCCTCCTCATCCACGAGGATGATTCCAGCGTATTGTCCACTCGCCGG
Organism: Ambystoma mexicanum; assembly: GCF_040938575.1. NCBI lineage: Eukaryota > Metazoa > Chordata > Amphibia > Caudata > Ambystomatidae > Ambystoma > Ambystoma mexicanum. The sequence goes on along the minus strand of NC_090929.1, from coordinate 959,024,001 downwards.
CGGAAGGTTCTTCGGAAAAGGGGAAGTCACTGGGCAGAAAGGTGTGGTTGGAGTCTAAAGCCCAAACGGACAACACCAAGTACAAACAACAGGTAAGAGGGAGAGAGAGAAATGCACAAGATCGCCTGAGGTGAAAAGGAGAAAGGAAGAGAAAGAGGGAAAATCAGTCTGGCGGAGCAGGCGGGGAAGAACGGGCGCTGCATTCCGGGGAAGCAGAGGAGTGGCCCTGAACGAAAAGCCGGAGCAGCCCAACACTAAACCAGAGCTCCGCAGAGGGCCGGGGCGGAAAGAAAAAGAGGAAATTAATGCAAATGAGCAAAGTGAAAGGTGAAAGATGAAAGAGTACTAGCCTCAGACACAAAGCGCGGAAAGCAATTCCAAGAGGGTTGCAATGCGGAGTCCGCTGGGAGGAAGAGGAATAAGTACCTCCCAGTGTCCGCCGCGTGCGGAACCACTAGAGCGTCCCCCTGAGGAACGAAGAGAGGGTGAAGGCAACCATTGCCTTACTCCACGCCGCAATCGCCAACGCAGAAGTATCCGCCAATCACGGCGGCAGATGACACATAAATCAGAGAATCAAAAACCTTTGTGCAATAATTATGAGGGGAGGAAGGGAGTGAAGTATCATCAAAGCGTTTTCATTAACATTTTCAGATTTTGATCATTTGAAGGGGATGATTGCAGGGGACAAGGGGGACAGGTGCAAGAAGGACAGTGATAAGGAAACATTTTAATCACATGATTCTTCCCATACTGCGAAAGGTCCTTACAATCATGACTTAGTTCATCTAATCTTTTAGACAAGTTCGTGTTTTGATGATTTACAGTTGGGGATAGGACTTCTCTTTGTGAGTCTAGGGATTGGTTATCATACAACTGGGGTCTGAGTTCTTCATGAAAACTATGTTTGTGTACAAGAAATAGAAATTATTATTTTAGTAAGTTGTGTTCAAAATACATTATTTGTCAAAATTAAAATATCTATTGGGTACCACTGAAGATGTTATTATTGCTCATTTCTTCTTTTGGGAAGTTCTTCTCTAACCATTCCAGTGTGCTTACCATTTCTGTGAGAAAAAAAAAGGATTATGTCTTATAACACATGTTTATCTAATGAAAGCCAATAAAAGAGAAATAACTACAATGCACTTACTATTTAGTGAGAATATGTTGTCCAATAAGCACCTGCTGTTCCTTAATCCGTATCCAGAGTTGTAGTGAGGAGATTATATGAAGTGTACAGTTATGGTTTGTGATTCGTGCATTGCAAGGCAATGTGTGTTACATAAAAAAGTATTTTTTAATGTGAGTGTGTGTACAACAAAAAAATCACATTTGCATGTTGTAAACATTAATTGTGATTTTATGTACATCTGTTTGTTGGTTGATGGGTACATCTTATTTGGGTTTGCCCTATGATTCTGAGCCTTGTAAATAATGACTGACGTCCACGGACTACCGCGCTATCCTCGGACTCCATATTTGACATATTAGGGGGGTACAATGTAAGGAACGGGTAGCAGATTAAAGGGACACTAGTAAAAACCTATACAATTCAGTGAACAAACTTTGTTAAAGGGACATTATGGTTAAGTTGCACTAACAAAAACCCATGAAATTCAGTGAAAAGAAAGTGTTAAAGGGACGTTATTGTTACAAGTAAAACTGAAAAACCCTTGAAATTCACCAGTTATGGTAAGCTGGGCAACCATAACTCGCACCACCTCTGTGCACTGCTAAAACGAACACCCAGGACATCAAAGATGACATCACAAATGTCTTGGACGACATCACATATTTGGCCCACTTCTTTATGTTCACTGATATATTCAGGCCACATGATTTTGTTCACTTATAAAGACAATTTTACCAATTAAAAAGGGTTACATATGTACACCTTCTCGTATGTTGTTAAGGCACTTTGCTTATCATCATTGACATTTGTGATATCATCTTTGATGTCCTGGGTGTTAATCTTAGCAGTGCACGGCGGTGGAGCGAGTTATTGAGATTTCAGCAGATATTGGACCATTCAAAAATGAGTGGAGCCATTATGATGCCTTGTGAGGTAACGTGGGACATTGTACCATTCACACTTTGAGTACATATTTTTTTGTGGTCATATTCACCAATCAATAATCCTAAGCAGCTGCATTGATCTCACTACATGGCCCTTCCACTACAAAGAATCTCCAAAATACATTTTAGCCTCTGTGTGAGGCACATCCAAATACATTCTGCTTTCCAAGTAAGTAAGTGGGCCAGATTCTCAAAAATGAGCGCAAATAAAAGCAGTGCAGAGAATGCTCTTATTTTATTTACGTTAATTGCTGAAATGTTCAGATCAGCTCATTCTCAAAGATGACCTGAACAAAATGTGCTGCCCAGCCCCTTTGCATACAGTAGTGGCGAGTGCACGCTCCCACACCAATGTATGACAGGCTCCCAACAACCCAATGTGGTTTCACGAGCCAGGCCGTCTCACGGTCATCTCGGTCAAATGCTCAAGTACAATAAAAGTATTTCCATTCCTGTTGGGGTGGTGGGGGGTGGCAAGTGTGACAGCCATGGTTTAATCTGCGGCTGTTACAGTTAAAAGAACATCTAGTTTGTGAATTCAAGATGCACTTTTAAATGCCCCTTCTTTGTGCAAATGCACTAAGAGGGGAAAAAGTGATCTATGATGAGCTCATTAAGAAGCCCTTTTTGAATTTGGTTGCTCTTTTTTTTGATGCAGTGAGGCGATGCGGTAGCGCATCGCCTCACTTCACCAAAATAAGATTTGAGACTCTGGCCCAGTGTATTTAAGACTTTGGGCCTCATCACGAGTTGGGCGGTAAAGCCGGCGCTATTAGCGCCGGCGCTAATAGCCCTACTGCCAAAAACCGGTGCTATTACACCGGATCACGGGTTTGGCGGAAGGGTTATTGCCCATTCCCCATTGGACCCATTCAGGAATTCCTCATTCCCCAGTGGGCCCAAAGGGGAAACTTTGCGCTATTACCGCCAGCGGTAATAGAGCCGAAAATTGGCAATTTTGCCGTGGATTTCCCCCCAGCTGGGTGGAAATCCACCAAGGCCATGATCTGGTGGACCCTTAATGCGGCGGTAATAGTGCTACCACCTCATTTAAGGTTTACCGTCAGACTCGTGATGAGGCCCTTTGAATTCAATATGTTGCTAAAAACCCGATTACATTTTCAAACTCACCAGTCCCTCCTTAATACTGCCTGAACCTAATTTCGAGAACATATTACATTCAATAATTACCTGCAAACAAGTTTTACTTTCTTATCATGCAAGTCACTGCACAGCTAGAACAGGGTGAGGGGGACATACAAATTGAGGAGGGTGCTACAGTGAAGGGCAGTAGGAGGGAAATAGCGGGAAACAGATGTAGACAGATAAAGGGCCTGATCACGACTTTGGCGGTAACGCCGGTGGTATTAGCCCTACCGCCGAACTCCCCGGCGCTAATAGCGCCGGATCACGAGTTTGGCGGTAATGTGATTTCCCATTCCCCATTGAGCCCATTCGGGAATGCCCCATTCCCCATTGGGCTCAATGGGGAATTTTCGCGCTCGTAATAGGGCAAATTTTCGGCGGATTTCCCCCCAGCTCAGGGATGGGGTGAAATCCGACCAAAGTCCTGATTTGGCGGACCCTTAAATCCGGCGGTAATATAGGCCCAAAGTATGGGAGACCCTTGAACTTGTTGAAAGGCAAGAAGGAATTTGAACAGAAACTGGTTTTGCATAGACTACCAGCAAGCATGGCAAGCATGAGGAAAGGCGGGAGAAGCTAGAGAGAGGTTGCTCAGGGTTGCAAAATTAAAAATGTTGTAGTGTGGGGAATTCGAGCAGGGAGCATATCGCCGCAGCAAGCTACAATGGAATTCAAAGTGACTGAGTACAAGCAGGGAGATCAGAGATGTTGTTCAGTAGTCTGTGAGAAGGGGAGATTTTGCCAAATGTTGAGCATCTGTACACTGAGGGGTTGCATGGTTCACATGGACTTTGTGGCAGATGAAGCATTCCTATAGAGCACTTTAATATTTGATAAGAGTCTTCACTTACTGAGGGCATCAAGGCTTCTCTTGAACTTTGTAGCAGGGAACCCATTGTTATGAATCGCGATGTTTTATGAGGCAACACATTCTTGGGATGAGTTCCTGAAGTGGACTTAATGAGAGAGGAACCATTCCTATATAATGCTATACTATTGAATAAGAGGCTGCACATTTTGAAAGGAAGAAGGCTTTGTGTAGAAATGATAGCAAAGGGGCCGTTTTTACACAATGCCATTTGTTATGTTTTCTTATACCACTCACTGTTACAACCATTGGGGTGGTCTCCTGGTGCTCACGTGACTCTGCAAGAAAGGGGATGGGTGGGGTTGGTGAGGGTAGAATGAAAGGATAGGTCCGGAACCAGGAAAAGCTATCATCTGTGTGTGTTGGCTTGCAGATGAGTTGACTGCATGTACTTGCTTGTAACCTTAAGGGTAAGGCCTAATGCTTGGGCTGTTTGTTGTATGTGAATGTTTGTTATGTGGGGGGTGTGTTTGTTCATTCTGTGTGTACTTTGGCTGCTAGTATTGATTAGGCACAATGGCTTGTTGTATCCGTAAGGGGAAGCTCCAGGGCCTGGGTTGTTTGTTGTATGTGGGTGTTTGTTGTGTTGGGTGTGTGTTTATGTGTTGCATGCATAGTTTTTCTGGTAGTTATGTTTGTGGTTGTGCGCACTGGATTGTTGTATCCGTAGGGGTAAGGTCCTGTGCCTGGGATTGTTTATTGTATGTGAGTACTAGTTATGTTGGGTGTGTTTTTGTGTGTAATTTGGCTAGCACGTAGGGCGCATATAGTACTTGAAGGTATGTTGGAGAGGAGCAGGAACAGGGTGGTTAGTACATTGGTTACTCTCCAAGTTCTTTTAAGTGTGTCCTCAGAGCTCATTCTAGTTGAAACTCAATGGTACCCTCTAATTTCAAAGTCCAACGGACTGGTCGCCCCACTCCACCCCTCCATGCTTAACACACTAGCCACACCCACAAATTCCTCTAAGTGCAATACCTTGGCTACTCCCACTAGCCCCTCTATGCACAGCACGAATTGCCAGAAACAAAGTGTCCTTCAGATTAAACAGCTCATGTGATGCATGGCTAGTCGTCACAAACCTATCTAATGTGACACATGGCCAATCTTCACAAATGTATCTAAATGTGACGCATGGCAATTTTCACAATTCTATCTACTCTTACGCATGGCTAATCTTCACAATGTGTCTATTGTAACCATTTTATATGTCAAAAATGGTGATGGGGGTGCGCTATACCACCTGGTAACAGCCAGCTAACTTAAGGTCGTGGCTTGAGCTAATTGAGGGCATTACTGAGGATGGCAGCCCATGACCAGATGCTATAGCCTGCCTCCAAGACCATTATTGCCATTAGCAGCCATGGTGTGCAGGCCAAAATATACATAAAGTTGGGAAAGGGTGGCAACGGGAAAAGGCATAAAAGGGGCAGGCTGGCATGTGGCGCATAGCGCAATCACCATGGCAGGGAAGAGCACACATTGCCGTGCATTGGGTGTGATGGCGAGGGCTCTGAGCGACATGCCCCAACAGTGAGGGAGTGAATGGTGGGAAGTGAGTGACATTAGGGGTTCTTAGAATCGAGCAGACAGGGGTAAAGATGGCAGGAGGCGTGCCGATGATGGTTAGCAGCTGGAGAGGAGGTTAGGGGAGACAAGATGGAAAATGGTGACACAGGAGGCAGCAGACTTGGATTGCTGAGAACTCGGGCCTCTGCTGGCAGATAAGGGGCCTCATTACAACCCAGGCGGTAAGGGGTTAATGGTGCCATAAAAGGTGTCGGCACCGTTAAACCCTTAGCGCCTAATTACGAGGTCCCTTTGCGGGTCCCGACCTTAATGGCTGGTTTTACCAGCCGTTAAGGAAGGAACCCGCAAAGGGACTTTCGAGGTAATTACCGTACCGCAATTTGCGGTACCGTAATTACCGCCTTCCCCATTCCCATTGAGCCCTATGGGGGCAAAAATGGGAATGGGGAAGGGCCAATGGTGAATGGGGAATTACCGCCCCACCAACCTTGGAATGGGGTGGTAATTCCGCCATTCACCATGGTGGAGTTGGTAAAATACCGGCGTCAACCATGGCGCTAACAGCGCCATGGTTAACGCCAGGGTCGTAATGAGGCCCAAGGACTGCATTCCTGGCATACTGATTGGTGCACCAGTACTCCAATGTTCCCTACATTCTAGGAGTTTACCCATGCTGGGGGGTAAAAGTTTCACTTCGAGATTGCGGCCTGGGGTCAACTCTTATATGATGATATATACGATTCTAAAAGAGTCTGCAAACACAGTACTGATGGGATGAGAGCGTCACTTGGATTTAGTTGCAGAGGATCCCAGTAACGGCTCACACGTCTTCAAAAATAACCCCGGCTTCTCTTGTACAGAACTCTATTTCCAATATAAATTGAATTGTGTGGCTATCGAAACGATCTTGCAGGGAAGAGGGTAGCGCAAATCGTCTTCAGTGGAATAACGACAACAAGCACGTGCCCAGATGAAAGCTGGCATGTGGGAGTTGGTACCATTTACGAAATGCCCATGTTCTCTGGAGAGGTGAAAGCGTGTGACTTGTCTCCATTTAGGAAAGTTCCAGTGAGCATTCGAAGGCTGTTCTCCAAACCAAACAATGGCATTTTCACAAAAAAGTTGGGTTCAAATAGTTTTTCGCCGTTTTAATTGCGAACAGATGATACTGCCAAAAGACTGTTTCTTGAATGTTAACTACATTCATCAATCATCTGTTAGGAGACCGACGTGAGTACGATGTGGGTCAGTGGTTAACCCGGGCTGTAATTGAGTACGTTTTGGCATGTTTAAATCCCAGTCCTTGTGCATTAATAAGCCAGGGTTCGATAGGTGGGTTGACCCAGAAGCATTTTCTGAATTCCGTCTATGCTTTGCAGTGCTGCAGGGTGGGGCAGTCATTTTATAATCTCGCTCCCCCTGTTTCTGCATCTTGTGCCTGTCTCATTTGTTCATTTGACATATTTGCTGTTGGGCTACAGCTACCCATATCACATTCCTGAAATGACCCCCCTACCTCAGTCTTTTACAGTAGTGTTCGTGATGTTTTCCTGTCGATTCTAGCATCCTTTCATTTTACGTTTCCCCCATGTTATAGTTGCCATTGAATATGTACAGTCCCAAGGCCATTTTGTGATTCAGTAGAAGAAAATTGAAGAAAACAGGAGAACAAATATTTTTTTAAAGAAAAAATAACACAAGAAAGAGAGAAAACAGAAAACACTGCAACACTGTTGCTTGTTTACTCTCCCCCGCCTCCCTTCCCTCATCTATTGTCTTATCCCTTGCACTATCAGAAATATCATCAGGCCCAGTACGATAAGTCTTTGTTTGCACCTTTCCTTACCCCCCTCCCTCCCTTCCCTAACCTATTTTCTTATCCCTTGCTCTATCAGATATGTCATCAGGCCCAGTAGGATAAGTCTTTGTTTGCACCTTTCCTTACCCCCCTCCCTTCCCTAACCTATTTTCTTATCCCTTGCTCTATCAGAATTGTCATGAGGCCCAGTACGATAAGTCTTTGTTTGCACCTTTCCTTACCCCCCTCCCTCCCTTCCCTAACCTATTGTCTTTTCCCTTGCTCTATCAGAAATGTCATCAGGCCTAGTACGTTAATTCTTTGTTTGCAACCTTCCTTACCCCCTCCCTGCCTTCCCTAACCTATTTTCTTATCCCTTGCTCTATCAGAATTGTCATCAGGCCCAGTACGATAAGTCTTTGTTTGCACCTTTCCTTACCCCCCTCCCTCCCTCCCCTCCCTAACCTATTGTCTTTTCCCTTGCTCTATCAGAAATGTCATCAGGCCTAGTACGATCTGAAATGGCGTCAGTCCTAGTACGATAATAAATGACCCATTCTTGTTGTCTCAAGGCCTATAAGAATGTTATTGTATTATTCCCTTGCTCCCTCCCCTGCCTTGAAGCGCTTTGAAACCCATTGTGTATAGGCGCTATATAAATAAACTATCAATCAATAACAAAGAAAAAGGGAGACACAAAACAAGTACACACCTGGAGAGGGAACATCAAATGAAGAAAGAAAATATACAAAATAATGCCCAGTGAGAAAAAAGTACAGTAAAGCTTAAGGAATGGCTTTCTATTGTGAGAATAGTGAGTTGATACAGCCACCTAAAGTAGGTCATTATCTGGCAACATTTTAGCTGGCAAGTGCTACCCTGCAGAATGTAGTGTCAATCTTCCCTGGATACGCAATAACATGGCCACTGTGAAACAGTCAAGCTTGGATTGAACCCTTGCCTTCGAGTGTGGGCCGAAGCCTGGAACTTCTGTGATGGGAGATTTTTTCACCCGGGATGCCCCGCAGCACAAAGGAGTGACTAGGAAACAGCGGCGCAGAGCGCCTACTATTCCGTAAGTAAGGAAATGTGCTACACCGGGCCACATGGCGCTGATGGCTTAGCGAGTAGCCTAGACATCTGTGCTCAGCCTGCAGCACAAGGGAGGCAATCCAGGTGGGGCCAACTGTAAAACAGTCCTAACGAGATCATTATTATGCCTCATATTTGCACATGCTGCATCTCGGTATCGTGTGCCAATGTAACTCTTTCTGTCTCCCTCTCTCTAACTAGTTCTCCCTGTTTCACTCCATGGAGCGTATTTTCGAGCCCCCCGAAGTGTAAATGGATGCACTAAAGACAGTCGCAACTTTGTACGCCTCTTACTGCATCCATCCACGATCCGGTGGAGTTTCATTGTTTTTGAAAGTGGAAGGTGGGGCAACATCGGAGTTACGTTTCTGACTCCCGTTTCCTCTCTGCCTTCTAAAACAATTTGAGCTCATGACAGCATGGGATTTCCGCGCTGGCCTGAAACCAATGACTCTCCATGGAAACTGCCTGCTTTTTGCATTGCCAGTGGCAGTAACAGCGGCAAATCCCCTCATGGAGTCCCATGATGCCTAGGTGCCTCTGGATTTTTGTGCACTTTACTTCTATGGTACTTCTCCCTGCAGACTACACCTAAATAAGTAACAGTAACTGAGGAATCTATCGATTGTATATATGTACATTGATGCCACACTCACCTGTATATATCTGTATATCGCCAATATCTGTATATTGGTGTCCTGTCATTTGTAACTATGTATCCTGCTCTGCGCCCAGATGCCCACGGGCCTGGTGCGCACTATAAATGAATAAACAATTCCAATTATAAATAATAATCAAATAAATAAATAAAGTCGTACTCAATGAATGGGGCTCAACACTGCTCCGCCGGCACTCATAATATGGCGACAATGCTGCCGGACCGGGTGCTGGAAACGGCATCCACACTTGCTGGCATCCTGGCGGCTCTACCTCCAGGATACTGGCATGGTTGGAATGAGGCCCAATGTGTTGAACGGACATGAAAGCGACCTTCGCATGTGCCCGATTGATGACCTGACCAGGGCCCTGGAAACCGCCAGGAATTGCAAGTTAAAAACCAAGAGTTCAATTCAAGTACGGCAGCTGTTCGGTGACGTTCACCTCTACTGCACATGCTTTCCCTTTATAAAAATTGCATTTCCCCGACTGCAGCACCAATTTTCTAATTTTCTGAACGTTTGCAAATTAAACAAATGGCAGTTTTTTAAGAAATGCTCGCATTGCCACCGATGCCCATGTTTCGCCCACAACTCGATATTTTAGCAGCTTCTGCTTCTTGAAAGTTTGACATTTCCCCCCAATCCTTCCATCTGCCTCAGAATGGTGGTGCCGGAAACTGGAGTAGAGAATATCAACTTTCTTCACCACTTTTATCACAAGCTCAGAATAGGGCTCTGACAGCCCCCAGATTTAGATGTGTGGATAGAACAGCTGCAAAATCATTCATATCTCTTGAGGTCCAAGGGCAGTGTTCAGATCTTTAGCAGTGTCTCAAGGTAAGGATTGCTGTGCACATGCTCAGTTCCCCATGCACAGGCATCCTTAGAGAGTTAGATAATATTATTATTACATGGTCATGCACTTATTATTGACATTTTGGGCCTCATTACGACCCAGGCGGTAAGTTACCGCCAGGGCCGTGACTTTACCACCATGGCGTAAACTACGTTTACGCCATGGTGGTTGGCGAATTTGCCGCCCCATTCCAACCTTGGCGGGGCGGTAAATCCCCATTTTCCCATTTACCCTTCCCCATTCCCATTTTGCCCCATAGGGCATAATGGGAGTGGGGAAGGCGTTAATTACGCCACCGTAAATTACGGTGGCGTAATTAACTCCATGGTCCCTTAGCGCCATGGATTTTAACACCTGCTAAAAGCAGGTGTTAAAACCTCCATGGTGCTAAGGGACCTCGTACTCAGGCGGTAAGGGTCGGTGCTGTTTACGCCGCCGTAAAACCCTTACCGCCTGAGTCGTAATGAGGCCCTTTATAGTCAGCCTTACTCAGATTCCGGCTAATAGAAATCACCTGCGCTAGATGTCACTCGTTGAATTTATGTGTACACACCCGGAGCAGTGTTGTATGGCTCCATCATAAGTACTGCCCAACTGCACTGTTTAATAAAGTGCAATCCTTGGGCAGTGGCCACAACGTTTTGCCACACACTGGCAAGAGCTACAATTGGAACTCTGATGTGACAAATGTAGGTAACAATGCAAATATTATTCCCTGCGTTTTGGCACTTGCAAAGGCACTTTTGAAAATGATCAAAATGGATCCCTATTAAAAAGTTGTCTTTTAAAAGAAACGTTGTGGGAAACAGAGCTGAAATGATACCTCATCATTCTCTGCTCAAAGGGATGGCATTTGGAGCACTGAGCTCATCCATTGTGCCCATTCCACTTCATGGACCCAATGGGCAATTGGAACTTACCGCTGCACTGCTACTCGTGATCCGGCGCTGACAGTGCTGGAACGAGTAGCGTTAACGCTATTTGCTTTGGCGGTATCCTGGCGGTAAGGCGCTGATAGAGCCCGATATACGAAAAGCACTGCCAGCAACAAGCAACAATACAATTAAAAAATATTTGTTTACAAGCCAAAGAACTGTTTTTAATGCTGTGGGCCTGATCACGACTTGGCCGTTACCGCCGGCGGTATTACCGCTGGCGGTAATAGCCCTACCGCCGAACTCCCCGGCGCTAATAGCGCAGGATCACGAGTTTGGCTGTAAAGTAATTCCCCATTCCTCATTGAGCCCATTCGGGAATGCCCCATTCCCCATTGGGCTCAAAGGGGAATTTTCACGCTCTTACCGCCGGCGGATTTCCTGCCGGCGTTAATAGCGCAAATTTTCAGCGGAATTCCCCCCAGCTCAGAGCTGGGGCGAAATCTGCCCAAGCCCTGATTCGGTGGACCCTTAAATCCGGCTGTATTAGTGCTACCGCCGGATTTAAGGGTTACCGCCGAAGTCGTGATCAGGTCATTTGTGATCTAGCAATTATTAAGTCCACACCACTGCAAAATCATTGTCAAACAAATATTGTCCACTGGAATACAATTACTTCTGACAGTTTATTGTATCCACAATAATTGTATACAATTATTTCTGTATCCACAATAAACTGTCAGAAATAATTGTATACAAGTTGTAATTATAAAATGTACAGAAATAATTGTATACAAATTATTGTGGATACAGCAAACTGTCAGAAATCATTGTATTCCAGTGGACAATACATGTTTGATAATGATTTTGCAATGACATGGCCTTAGGAATTGCTAGATCACAAATGACACAGCATTAACTGCACCTTCTTTGACTTAATAAAACGCTTTTTTTAATTGTATTGTTTCTGACAGTATCTTTCGTATATTGTGTCAATTCTTTCCCCAGCTAGCAGCAATAGGGACTTCCCCTCCAGTATATAGAGATTTATAGTTGAACCAATTCAAGGGCCACAGGTTGTAGACCCTTCCCTAATTTGTATTGGTGAAGTTTTCTAGACTACCCCTAGCATTTAGTAATGCCAGTGTTTGTGACCTTTTTGGGGATGTACTTATCCTGCAAACGTGACATTTGCAGTGCATGCATCCAGCATTGTCAATGGGGAAGAGTTAATGGGAATTTCTGTCCAACATATCTGCAGAGCCTTGTGTTGCTACGTATCTGCTGTCATCTTGCTAGTGGACATCCTGATGCTTAGTGATGTCAACTGACAGGACTTTCTTTCATTTCCTGCAGGTGTGAACCCGTCCCTGTACTCAGTGATAGAGATGTACAGTGTGTTTTACTTTATTTGCAGATACTTTAACAGGAATGCATACATAAGTGACCAAATAAATGACTTTATTACTAAATGAGTCTGCATTCATGTGTGAGGGTCTCGTCAATGGGGGAGTTGAGCAGTATACCAAAAGAGTGGTTGAGTGTTGGCCCAAGGTGGATGAAAGACTTCCCTCACTAAGTGAGGGAAGGGTGGAACAAAGTGAGTTGGGATGCAGCAGTAGCCATCACGTCCTTCGAGCATGCCCAAAAATTATTTTATTTTGCACTTAACATTCTGGCTGTGATCTCTTTGGAATCTTACTTAGACAATAGATACAATTGTTGTCCTCAGATTAAGAGACAGTTATGACTTTAATCTGATCCTGAAACATCTAAATTGACTTTTTCTGTTGTTGTTGATCCTGTTCAAATGAGACCAGGTGTTTGAACGGAATGCAGATCCTTTCCCCGGGGAAATATTTGCATATATTAACAAAGACATGGCCATTTGTCGGAGTAGCTGCTTCCATTTCTTAGTCAGGCAACAATGCACCATTTTTTGTCGTCCTTTCAACCTTTCAACCATAGTGTGGGAGTGAAGATCCCTACAATCACCTGGAACAACAGTAGGAAGAAGTAGTAAGGAAAGAGCATAGTTACTTTGCTGTGGATGATCAGTATGCATGGTTGTGGTGGTGTGGAGAAAGTTGGTGATGTATGCCAGGCAGGACGGGAGGGCATCATGTTGAGGAGAGCACCTGAGGCACTGGAATGATTAGTGAAGGTACAGCGGGTTGACAGAATGAAGTATACTGGTCATAACATCAGCTGTTACTAGGGCTCAAATCATGAAATGCTGAGTTAAACATCATGGCCATGGCCTCTTGATGCATTGTTGTTCCTCAACTATAGACTGTAAATATGTATTCAACATTGCCCCCTTTTGCAGATGTAACCTTCCAGCCAGCTCCCTATAATACTTTGGCACCATCCTCGAGGTGCATATTGTTCCTTAGGAGTCACAAATGCCACTTTTGAATGCACAGTTTGGTGGAAAAACACTTCATCCAGGAGCTGTGGGAATAAGGTCAGCCATGCAGATTCCAGGATGTTTTGCAGGCTGCTATCCTTATATGTTACACATGTGAATGTCATTCCTGCACTACCTGAACATCAACCTTATCATCAAGATCATAGGCAGGTTCTGACACTTGACACTTAATCCTTCCCCCACACAATGGTTTCATCCACTTGCTTATTGTGCACTGTCTGCACTATACTTTCATTGCTGATATTGGCGGGTTATTTGGAAATTGAAATTACATCAAACTCGTAGCATATAAAAAACATCATATCTTACCTGCATTAATCAATAATTAAAACCATCGACGAAATTGTTAAACTGATGATTCCTGTAGAGAGTGTACTAACAAAAATGTGAATACCAGCCATATTGTATATGCTTAACAATCTAAAAACCTATTTCATACATCCTGATTAATAAATACAAATTTACTGTCTGGAGTTCTTCATCCATTAACCATGTGAGATGGGCAAGTTGCATTGTCAATAAACCAAGCAATTTTGGCGAATCGCAATTAATTACAGCATTTCTCTAAAAATTCATAAGGTACTAACGGTTCCAATACAGCCTTTAAGCTTGTTTCATCTTCAGAGGCTTCAAGATACCTTGTGATGTATTTTTAGTTTTAACAATGCTTGGGGTATACTGTTGGAGCGTACTTCCCAGCCATGCAGTCATTAACATGGGAACCTAGTGTAATGCATTTGATCTACATCTCAATCTGATCAGGCGTCTTTGCTAAGGAGTTGCTTGGAGGGCATGGGTCGCTATATGGGCTACAACTGGCTTAAATTGAATGAGGATAAGACTGAGGTCCTGGTGGTAGCCCCCCACCACTCTGCCTCTTCTTTTCGGCCTTCTTCTCTTGGATCTTGTCCTATTTTGGTTTCTGTTGTGAAGGATTTAGGAGTCAAGCTCTCTTCTTCCTCCGAGGCTCAGGTGGCTTCTGTCTGCCAGTCTGGGCCCTACAAGCTTAGAGAATTGCGCATGGTACTGGGCATCATCCCTGTGCTGTTCCACACTCCAGTGGTTGCTTTACTGGTGTTTAGTGTGCTAGATTACTGTAATTCCTTGTATCTGGCCCAGCCACTCTATTTAGTTCACTGCCTCCAAATGCAGCAAAATGTGGCTGCCAGACTGGTGGTTCAGACCCTTCATCATATATCTGCTTCCCCTGATGGCAGTTGCATTGCCTGCCTGCTGCCCAGAGGGTGCAGTTTAAATCCATGTGCATTGTGCACAGGGTCTTGTATCTGGCCCAGCCACTCTATCTAGTTCACTGCCTCCAAATGCAGCAAAATGTGGCTGCCAGACTGGTGGTTCAGACCCTTCATCATATGTCTGCTTCCCCTGACAGCAGTTGCATTGGCTGCCTGCTGCCCAGAGGGTGCAGTTTAAATCCATGTGCATTGTGCACAGGGTATTCTGTGGCCTAGTAGCCGAATATTTGCATGGCAACATTCCCTCTTACATTCCCAACCGTCCACTTCGTTCCCTCGAGTCCTGTTCTATCTCAGTCCCTCGGGTGTAACTTTGTCAGGTCAGGGAATGAACCTTCTCTGTAACCACAGTAAGATTCTGGAATTTGCTACCATTCTATCTTTGGGCAACGGCTGATCATCGACCTTGCTGTCGGTCGCTGAAGACCTTTCTCTTAGTTTGATTTTGGTTAGTGAGGCTGGGCTGGTTGTCTGTATTCTGCCTAGCACCAAGATGCCTTCGTGTGGATGTGCGCTTTATAAATTCATTTAAGTTAAGATAAGACAAAAAATATTCAGGCAATTAGTAGAATTCATGATTATATTTAGGCAATAACAATGGGTTTGGATTTCCTGGCTCCACACCACACCTTGGGCCTCATCACGAGTTGAACGCTAACCCCGGCGGTATTACCGACGGGGCTATTAGCCCTACCGCCAACCCCCCCGGCGCTATTTGCGTCGGATCATGGGTTTGGCAGAACGGTAAGTCCCCATTCCCCATTGGGCCCATTCAGGAATTTCCCATTCCCCATTGGGCCCAATGGGGAATGTTTGGCACTATTACCGCCAGCAGTAATAGCGCCAAAAATCAGCAAAATTGCAGCAGATTTGCTTCCAGCTCAGAGCTGGGGGAAAATCTGCCAAGCCTGAGATTTGGTAGACCCTTAAATGCGGTGGTAATAGCATTACTGCCACATTTAAGGGTTACCGCCAAACTCGTGATGAGGCCCCTTATCTTTATAATGATACTTGTGGGTACATCGCGAAAACCAAGTCACTGACTGTATTCCCAACTTTCTGGGAAGTGTTTCAAGTCCAAAAGAGAGTGTTTTCCTATTAGGAAAGCTTCGTCCCCTGCACACTATCTAAATGGCCAAAGCCTAATGGTGATTAGAGAATCGTTAAAAATGAAAAGTCTTTTAAAGGCATTTTAGATATATATTCAAAATTTCACTAAATAATTAAATTTTGACAACTTGAAGGATAAATTCATAAGCAATACAATTTATTATTCATACAGGATGGTAGGCCCAACGCGTTTCGAGTAGCAAACAACTCTTCATCAGGGGCATTTTTTCTTTGAGAATAACATTTCTATAAAGAAAAGAAACATTTTAAATTTAAACAATATAATATTTTTAGATAATAAGCAATTTTGAAAGCAACAATTTCAAAACAACCTCAATTCAAGGACATCTCTGAGTTACATGTCAACACTAAGATCCTGGACTTAAAGTGTACAGTGCATAGTTCAAGTGGACTTAATTGTTTGTGAGTGTCTAACCGCCTTTAGAGTGAAACCGTTATCAAAAATTGACAAAGACTTAAAACTCTTAATATGAATCTAGACAGATAAATTTTAACCGTATAACCAGGTTATTGCTAGTGTTAAATGCCTGTATATGCTATTCACGGAGGGAATAATTCAATGCTCTAAGTGTTTTTGAACAAAAATTGATAAACTGAAGTTTGTCACAAAAGGAACAATTACAGAAAGTTGTTCTTACCTATTTAAAATAGGCCAAAAAAGATGGAGTGTCTTGTATGGCCATAGATTAAAGTGTTCCTGAGATAATTTCGCAAAGTTTGTTCTTGAGCTGTTGTGAGATCTGGTCTAAGAAGCAATATTTAAATAGGAAGAAAGACGCTGTCTTAATGAAAAGAATATAGTTATCTGGTTGTCATGTTTATGCATAAGTGAAAAACGCACTTACAAGTCTTTGGTTGAACAACTGGTCCAATGGTAGAGTTGACCAGTCAAAGGTCACTGGGTATCTTAATCCGGTAAACGGTTTAGACGATGAAAACTAATCCAAATCAACTGTGTCCAAGAAGAGTAACCTAAAATACCAAGGTGGTAGAGATAAGTATAGGGGAAGCAGGGTATTTTTTGGAGGCACTGTTGCGGACCAAGTAAGGGCTATGTGGCCAAAATGGAGATGGTAAGTCTCTTATTATTATTCTACATAAAAGAATTTAGAAGAAGCAAAGCTTTGTTCCCAAAGTACCTGGCATAGGACAAGTTAAGGCTATGTGGCCAAATTGAAAATAGTAAATATCTTATTCCAATTCTACATAACTAAGTGATACCGGCAAAGTGATAAAGTCCAAGTCAACTTACTTCTCTTCCTTTTTTACAGGTCCCAAAAATGGAGCAACATCCAGACCGGCGAAGGCTGTGGAGGCGTCTGCCATTTTGTGATGGAATTCGTCTTTATGTACCTTTCGGACAAGCTGACGTCATTCGCGCATGCGCGAATGACATCACTGTTGTTTATATATTGACTGTGTGACATTGTACGCGCGTGCGCGGGCAACGTGTAAATAAAGTTGTCTATGTAATCAGCATGAAATATTAGGCGAACACGTGCTCGAAGGGGCATGCCGTCTTGTTACAGCTAAAAAAAAAATTAAGTGGAAATCGATTCCAATGAAGGTAAGAAAGGTTCATGTCACATTATAGGTAATGACTAGAACTTAGTGACGTCAATCGCACATACGCGTTGTATGGCAACTAAGTTCAATCTTAGAAGATAAGCCAGTAATAGGTTAGGTGCAAATGGCTGTCTGTATTTTGACTAACGTCCTGTTTTACACGTTTGACTAAGAACACAAATTAAATTGTATCGGATGTAAATGTGAGATCTTATTGACTGCTTTTCAAAGGTCCACAGGACATGCTTGGGTAAATGCTTTTTTAACATATTGTGAACCTTTTTGACAAATATAGACCATTGTGTTAACACTACCCCAATAGTATGGGTGTACAATCTAAAGCAAAAGTATCACTAAAAGCAGTTTCTTGAAGATGACAATCACAAGTAAATTGACAGCAGATAATGTAACTAAAACACTCATATGCGGAAAAAATAAAGGTTTTTGTTCTAATATTCAATACCTCAGCAATGCTAGGCTATGTTAGATGGGAGAATCTAATTAAAAACAAAGAAGCAATAGTGACCTATGTGGTTTTAAACCAGTATCAGCAATTGGTTTACTTTCATAGATGTTTAAACTTTAGAGGAATGGTCCAAGATAATAGTCCTCATTCATGCCTAGTGGTGTCATAGCGTCAAGCCGTTGGATCCAAAAAAGTTCTCTTTGTGAAAGTTGTCTTTATAAATCGCCACCCCTCGGGAGTGGGTGTATTACTTCCAATATGATCATTTTCATCTGTGAGATGTTGTGGTTATGGTCTCGGAAATGTCTAAAATCAGGAGATTTTATATTTCTTGTTCTTATGGAAGACTTGTGCTCAGTCCATCTTTCTTTTGCTTTTCTGTTCATTTTTCCTATATAGTAGACTCCGCAGGGGCAACGGATGGCATAGATGACGTTTTTGCTGTCACATGTAGCATAGTGTCTCAGACTGATTTTTTTTTACCTGTATTGGGGTGTCGTACATATTCTCCTTTAATGATGTTGTTGCAATGTTGGCAGTGGAGACATGGAAATGTGCCTGCTTTTTGTTTAGAGAATGTTGTTTGTAGTGGTTGTTTTGGCCTTTCCGCTTTAATGAGTTGGTCCCGTAGATTTCTACCTCGTTTGTATGCCATCATAGGGGGATCTGGAAACAATTCTTGTAAGGTTTTATCTGACTTAATCAGGTCCCAGTTTTTGTGTATTATTCTTTTGACTTGAAAGCTTTGTCTAGAGTATTTCAATGAGTGAATCAAACTTTTGGGAACTGGTTTACTGTTGCTTGCTAGGAGTTCTTTTCTTTCCTGTGATTCGGTTCTTGTTATGGCTTTCTGTATTGTTTCTCCTGGGTAACCTCTTTCAATGAAACGATTCCGCATGGGTTCATATTCCATCTGTAATGTGGTAATATCAGATGTTTCACCCTTAAAAGTTGGCTGTAGGGGAGGTTCTCTGTACGGGACCAACTCATTAAAGCGGAAAGGCCAAAAAAACCACTACAAACAACATTCTCTAAACAAAATAGAATTGGAATAAGATATTTACTATTTTCAATTTGGCCACATAGCCTTAACTTGTCCTATGCCAGGTACTTTGGGAACAAAGCTTTGCTTCTTCTAAATTCTTTTATGTAGAATAATAATAAGAGACTTACCATCTCCATTTTGGCCACATAGCCCTTACTTGGTCCGCAACAGTGCCTCCAAAAAATACCCTGCTTCCCCTATACTTATCTCTACCACCTTGGTATTTTAGGTTACTCTTCTTGGACACAGTTGATTTGGATTAGTTTTCATCGTCTAAACCGTTTACCGGATTAAGATACCCAGTGACCTTTGACTGGTCAACTCTACCATTGGACCAGTTGTTCAACCAAAGACTTGTAAGTGCGTTTTTCACTTATGCATAAACATGACAACCAGATAACTATATTCTTTTCATTAAGACAGCGTCTTTCTTCCTATTTAAATATTGCTTCTTAGACCAGATCTCACAACAGCTCAAGAACAAACTTTGCGAAATTATCTCAGGAACACTTTAATCTATGGCCATACAAGACACTCCATCTTTTTTGGCCTATTTTAAATAGGTAAGAACAACTTTCTGTAATTGTTCCTTTTGTGACAAACTTCAGTTTATCAATTTTTGTTCAAAAACACTTAGAGCATTGAATTATTCCCTCCGTGAATAGCATATACAGGCATTTAACACTAGCAATAACCTGGTTATACGGTTAAAATTTATCTGTCTAGATTCATATTAAGAGTTTTAAGTCTTTGTCAATTTTTGATAACGGTTTCACTCTAAAGGCGGTTAGACACTCACAAACAATTAAGTCCACTTGAACTATGCACTGTACACTTTAAGTCCAGGATCTTAGTGTTGACATGTAACTCAGAGATGTCCTTGAATTGAGGTTGTTTTGAAATTGTTGCTTTCAAAATTGCTTATTATCTAAAAATATTATATTGTTTAAATTTAAAATGTTTCTTTTCTTTATAGAAATGTTATTCTCAAAGAAAAAATGCCCCTGATGAAGAGTTGTTTGCTACTCGAAACGCGTTGGGCCTACCATCCTGTATGAATAATAAATTGTATTGCTTATGAATTTATCCTTCAAGTTGTCAAAATTTAATTATTTAGTGAAATTTTGAATATATATCTAAAATGCCTTTAAAAGACTTTTCATTTTTAACGATTCTCTAATTAGGCTTTGGCCTTTTAGATAGTGTGCAGGGGACGAAGCTTTCCTAATAGGAAAAAACTCTCTTTTGTCCTTTATCTCCAGCCTAGGTACCAAGGCTGAGCACCTCTCCCCACACCTTCACTTTGTTTAATATCTCTAGATATATATAAAAATATACAATCTATATACAATAAGATCGTCCAAATCAAGGTGTGCATAGTGTGTTGTCCACGTTTCAAGTGTTTCAAGTCCCCCAGTCATAGTGAATAAAACTGAAATAGAAATAATTGAAAGAACTACAAGAAGTACAGTACTTCCTTCGAAGCTTGTAGTTGCTGTGCAAATAAATAGGTGAAAGGTTTCAGCAGTCTGCATTGGCCTTGTGCTCAACATAAACAAGATTGTATTTCCCTGAAAAGAAGCTGAACACAGATACTGGGTCAGTGAGCTGAACAGCTTTTTGGGCCAATGTTCTGAACAGCTTTTTGCTTCTGTTAGATACTATGCTAATACGGGGAGTTGACAACTTATGGTCAGAGAAGTATAAAAGGGCTGACTTCTGAAGGCAGGGCAGGTGATTAGCTGGGCCAGAGTTGGCAGATGAAGATAAGAGGCAGACAAAGGCAGGAAGGACCGTCCAGAGGGAAAAGCACTGGGGAAATTATCTTCTAAGAAGAAGGGAGCGGGACCAAGTCCCTCAATTTTTCATGACTACATTTTGAAGCTATTAAATTGGATTTGTGGATTTTTCTCAGACATTTGAGTCCCCAAAGGACTCTGGCCATTGGCTTTTGAGCAGAACTATTATTTTTGACTGAGCCGGATGGGGAATATATTTCAATTTTCATCCAAGGCAAAACAGTTTACCACCTATGAACAGATCTTATTCTTAATTGGCTGATGCGGGCACCACAATTGATCCAAATTGACATTGACTCTTTTCAAAGCATTTTTTACTATTTTCCTGTTTTTTGATAAAAATACCATGGTGATTTGATAGGTATTTGTTGATATTTTTTGGCATTTTCTTGGATTGTGCAGACCACTCCAGGCTTCAGGTCTTCTCCAGCCTTCATCTCTCTACCTTCTATAGCTAGTGAGTATGAAAGGTTTTCCCCATCATTGATTTCACGTTGAGAAAGGTATTGGGGTATTGCAAGGGTAGGTGTTTCTATGAAGATTGCTTAGCGAGACCTGGTGAGGCAGGTCATTTTTATGGCTATGCTTTCTTGGAGAAGGTTGATTAGTCCTAGTCTTGAATAGACATTGAGGCAAAGGCAATGAATGTGGCTTATTCATTAATGACTTTTTGTATTTTAAGTGTGTTGTGTGTCATTATCCTAATGGTAGCAATGTTTCTTTATGATTTATTTCTCATAATTAAAAGATTTACATTATACATGAGAGTGTAAAAAGTCTTAATTGAGTGTTCATTACTGAGTGTTTTGTCAAATGTATTTGAACTTGAACATTACATGCAGTGCATCTATTTGTATGTATTATGTATTGATATGTTATATATGGATCATGTCTTTAATACACACACACAAAGGGTTACTGGAAGGAATGAGCAGTGGACTATCAATAAAATATATTTTGACATTAGTTAGCCTCTCCTGTGCTGATGAATGAGAGTAGTCACTCAATGCACAAAGTTGTTGCTTAATCTCTTTGCTAATGCACAGTGTAAGGATATTTGGCGTGTTACAGCACAGAGTACAGCACTACTGCACAGGTAGCATTTTTTTATGCAGCACCACTACATGGGTGTGGTGCATTGCTGTATGTGTTGCCAGAGTAACATGGACATATAAGTAAAGACAGGCTATTCAGTCAAAAACGATTTTTACATATAAGATGCAAATCCATTTTTACAGTTAAAAGCACACATCTGCACATTCAAAATGCACACTATTTTTCACCTGAAATGCCTATGTTGCAAGAGACACATTTGAAAATTAATAACTAACCTTATTAACAACTAACCTGACTAATAAAACTTCATTTAACATAACCCACTAATAAAAATGTGTCTCCACTGCAGAATTAGGCCTACTCTGAAAGTGAACTTTTAAACGCACATTCATTTTTTCTCTGCTGCTCTGTCCACATAACTACAGGAAGCAAAGAGCTTGAAGGAGCAGGAAATCAGTTTGTTACAATTGCCACTGTAGAAGTGAGCCATTGTGTAGTGAGGGAGGAGATGACATGATTGATTCTGATTGGAGCAGCGTCATAGCAAGTATCATGCTAGAGGCTGTGATTAGAATTTTGCTGGAAGAAGCTTGAGAAGAGGGGGAAGGCGGTCGACATCTTGCAGAGCTGGGAGAAGGATCTCTTTCCTGGCTGGGGCATTCCTGCTGCAAAAGCTGAAAGCGCCAGGCAGTAACCCTGGTTTGAGAACGGCAGATGCTTGTTTTCACTGGGGTTGATCTTCAAGGGAGCCAAATTCAGAAAGAGAATAGCCGGAGAAAACTCATGCTGAACAGATAAGGTAATTACAGAAGCGAGTGGGAGCTGTGCGAAAGTGTGCGAAGCTGTTCAGTCAGTGTATTAGAGGGAGTCTCAGTCTCTTATCAGCATATTTAATGTTACCAATTGAATATATTCTCGCAGCTCTAGGTTCATTTTATCACAAATAATGTTGTACCATTTTATTTATTTCTGTAAAAAAAGTTAAACTGTGTTTAAATGAAATTTCTATAATACAAAAATATTTGAAAACAGATAGCTAGTGTGTATTATTTTTCTCTTTCATTTTGCATGGGGAAAGGTTTAAACGTGGGTAGATTTTTAAACAGTGCAATTGTCATTTTAAAGCAGATGTGTGCATGATTCTATTCAGTATGGACAGTTGTGAGTGAATGTTTGTAGCATAGCCTGTTGGAGGTACATGAGTCAACGGGAAGAGAGACTCTCTGGACATAGTTCCCTACCGTATATGAGGTAGTGGAAATTACCACAAAAATACCCCATTTGCCCATGGTGCCACACAACACTAACACTGAAAATGTGGCATCCCTAAAATGTAGGCCTGAGGTCTCTCTAGTGATCAAGAACAATCTGGATAAAAAAACAAGGGATGTTGGATATTGGGGCCACAAATAAACCAACCACTATACCAACCAACCACGCAAACTACCGCGCATACATCTAAATAGGTCTGAATTCTGAAATAATGCAATGTATTATTGTCATGTGTGACCCAATATGAATACAGAGAGTGATTATTGCTAAAGGTATTTTGGCGGTAAGAAAATACCGCAAAGCCCCAAATATCCACAAAATACCCAACAACAGTGACAAGTTTATTATTTTCTCTACCTTTATTTCTACCACTAGCCCTGCTGGGGGGGAGGGCTCTAGGACACTTCCCTGGGGGTGGAAGGAAGGCTCTGGAGGAAGGTGTGATAAGAATCACGACATGTTGGTGACTGCGGCAGGACATTGCTCACCCTCTTCTCCACCCTAAAAATAATCTCCTTACTTAGCTAATGACAAGGGGGCAAGGGGTTGCTAAAGGCCTGGCGATACAAAGAATAATATATACACTAGCGAACAGCAGGGTGTAGAATAAACAGCTTATAGCACACTTTAGTGAAGAGCAGAGTGTCTTTTGAAGCAATTATTCTCAACAGGTATTTAGCTAAGGGATATTAGATGGCTAACTCACATGTTGATGTCCCTATTTATTTATTTTAATATTTGTTAAGCACTACGCACCGAAGGCATCAGAGCGCTATGAGACAAGACACAACACAAAGCCTATACAACCACAAAATGTCCACCAAGAAAGGCTTCATCTATCCTTTTTTTAAACAAATATGTTTTTAGATCCTTTTTGAGTTTTGTGATACATGGACAAGCATGCAATGCAAAAGGTATTTCATTCCATGCCTTGCGACCCCAAGCTTCAAAGCTTGTGGCTCCGTATCTTGTCAGTTTAAAATGGGGTTGGCTAAGGGATGTGCCTTCATTAGAGCGTAAAACTGTTATGGGGGGGTTTGATGTGAATCCGGTTCTTCAGATAGTGTGGAGCAGACCTGGCCACACATTTTGTATTCAGTGTTAATACTTTGTGTTTTATGATGTGTTGCGCCGGTAGCCACTGAAGATCTTGTTGCAGTGCAGTGATATGTTTGCCTCTCTTGAGGACATGAATAGCTCTAATCACACCATTTTGTATGGTCTGTAACTTCTTAATGTTACTTTTTTCAGTGTAAGCCAAGAGGTTGTAGCACTTGTCCAACCAAGAGGTAGTCAGAGCGGCAGTCAAAATTGCTCGGTTTTCTATAGATAGATATGGACTAATTTGATGCAGAAGCTTATTTATATAGGTACAAGATGACCTAATGGAATCCATGTGTTTAGAAAAGACATCTGGACATCAACATAGACTCGTGGGCTGCCACTTGAAAATTGCAGCCTGCAATGTTAAATACTGAATCTATACCTTTAAACTGCCATGAGGCAGTAAACAGGTGGTTATAGGGAGGAGGTGTTCGAGGTTTCAACACCAACTGTACAGTGGCAGTGGCTGTGCCTGGCGGATTGCCTGGGGAATCCCTGTTTACATATATGAAGACCCTTGTGTCAAGCCAGGAGATTGGTTTGAAGCCCTCCACATTAGGAGGGCTCTAGATCAAATAGAGTAAACACTCTTTGG
Organism: Ambystoma mexicanum; assembly: GCF_040938575.1. Classification (NCBI taxonomy): domain Eukaryota; kingdom Metazoa; phylum Chordata; class Amphibia; order Caudata; family Ambystomatidae; genus Ambystoma; species Ambystoma mexicanum. The sequence continues at coordinate 958,999,380 of NC_090929.1, read as the reverse complement.
GTATTCTGACTTAGCCTTGCAGCACGTAGACCACGAGAACTGGTTTCAAGGGGGCTTGACATATCCCACTACTAGGGTTAGATAGAGTCCATTTGCAATGGAAGGGTTAACCATCGAAAATATCCTTAGATTAAACCCAAATAGGGAGGTAAATGATCCATGTAGCAGGGGGCACTATAACATTCTGGTGAGAAATTCTGACACTGTCTGCGCTCAAGATGTAAAATATAGAGCCTTGGGAGCTGCACCGGCAGCAACCCGACCAGTAATAGCAGGGGAGGAAGAAACACTTCCATTCCAGACACATCATAGCCTTACTGGGCAGCTGCCCCACATGGCAGGATGACATCTCTAGATGGTATTCCACTAAACCGAGCAAGCTAGAGGTGGCCTATCCCAAGTCACACCTTAGCAGAGGCAGAGGACTCTGAAATTATAATGCCAACAGGTTGTAATCTACCTCTGGGACACTGTGATAGTTGGGTTTCAGAGAATCTGTTGGCTGTAACTTGATTTAATTGGGACTTCTTCCATTACAGCAGTAAACTCCATTCTGGGAGAGATATTGAACGCACAGGGAGCAGAGGTAGCAATAAGTTTAGGACTGGCAATAGCTGGGGGCAAATATTACATGATAGAGGGAGCATTCATGCCCCTCATAAAGGTGAATCTGCCAGACTAGAGGTCTTCAGCCCCCTAGCAGTATTAGCCAGTGGCCATGAAAAAAAACTCCAGTTTGGACATATTGTAGCAGCTACCTACAGGTCACTAGGCAGAGATCACCTGGGAAGATCCCCTGGGGAAGGGCAAAGGAAGAAATTAGGTAAGAATAAGCACTCTAAAAGAGCTCCAACTACTACTACAATGGGTATCAGTCAGGAACAAACAGAAATGCCTTCTCGTCTAGAGGCAGAAAGGGAAGGACATGTGCTTGCAGTATGCCCCTTGCCAAAGAAGAAAGGGAGACCTTTTGTAGCAGGACACTATCTGTAGAAAGAGGCAGTACAAGCCCCAGCAAGAAGTTGGTTGGGGTAGAAGACCCTATGAAGGCAGAAGTGGTAAAAATAGTACCTATCAGTTAAGGGATAGGGCAGTTTAGTCAATCACAAAGATACAGAGATGAGGACTATCCTTCTCCTTCACAGAAAGAGAAGAAGCAGGGTTCAGAACCCAAGGGAGAGAAGAAGCCCACCAGGAGGGAGGTGACGAAAGGAGAAAGGAAGCAAACAGCAGCCTTAAGAGTGGACAATGACATAAGCTCTAAAATCGACTCACAGGATAGTACCAGTGACTATCCTGGGCCGGGAGAATAGCTCAGGGGCAAGGTGGATGTCTTGGAAGCAAGACAACAAATAGCAACTCAGTTTTTAATCCCAGACTCATGCTTAGAAACTGGAGCCTGGTAATAAGCGTGTTATAAATGAACTATTATAATAATTGTACAGGTCAAAGGGATTGGCTAGTCATACAATTGGCACACATGTCTCCATAATGAAAGAAACACACAAGATGATTTTACATCATATTTCCACTATTAACAATGTAGAGGTAATTACTCCCACAGGAGAAGCGGGTGAGGATAATGATGTGTGTATGGTTAGAATACAACTTGAAGGGGAAAGTCTTATGGAAATAGAAGCACTATTTTGGTCTACTTTTCATATAATACAAGATGACCATTTAGCAGAACATGTTTGGCCAGGCTATATGTTAGGGAAAGCCCTGGGGGATGGGAGGGAAGTAATTAAACCAGCTTTTTCAGATAAAGTTGAGGAACATGCAGGGAATACCTATGCAGCCTCATGACCTGTTTTAGTTGCAGCACAGTTATGCAAGAATCATATAGGACATGGCATTGACTGCCCTCCACATAAAATGCCAGTGTTTGTAGCACCAAAGCCTCAGAGGCAATATCCAATCAGAACACAGGTTATGCCACATTTGAATGTAATTGTGTATCAGCTATTGGACCAAGGGATTCTGCTACAACAGGCAAGCCCTTTCCAGTATCTTAGCCAGGTGGTTCATATTGGCTGGTAATTGACTTCAGGATTTTAAATGCTACTACACACACAGAGGCTGTACTGAACATTCATAGTTCAGGTCTTCTAAGTAGCATAAAGGGATGCAAATATAAGCATGTATTGGATTTGAGGAATGGATATTTGCTCAACATTTGGATTCAGAGACCTATACATGCAGAGCTATAACATTTAGGGGGAAACGGTTTTGCTTCACTAGACTTCCTCAAAGGTACACAAACAGTCCTGTGCTAATCTCTAGTAGAATACAATCCCTCTTAGAAGGCATACAGACATGCACAGATGATGACTTGAATGAAAACCTGAGAGAAGGTGGACTTAATTATAAGAACTCTAGCAGCTAAATGCTACATTTTCAATTTCTAGAAGTCTAAAATAGCAAATAGAGAAATCATATTTCTGGGTTTTTCATTATCTGATGAGGAAAGGGGACTTGTTTCAACATTCATAGGGAAATGTGCACACTCACAAATCCCACAAACAGGTAGTTGCCAGCCATATGTGGCCTTTTAAAGTTTGGGCACTCATACATGACAGATTATGCAGCATTAGTGAAACCACTATATGACTTATTGAAACCCACTTTCCATCCAACAGACTGGAAGGGAGAGCACACGTGCATCCTGCACCATGTCCACCATGTCCACCAGTAGATGACTCAAAGTAGTCCTCTTCAGGACAGAAACACAGAAAGGGACTTAGTAGTGACACTATTTCCTAGTCCAAATGCTGTTACATATGTAGTATGTAAGCATGGGGAGACAAAGCATAGCATACTATTCACATGTCCATACAATTCTAGAGCTGAAATTTGCTTTGGAAGAAAAGATTCTACCTGCAGTACAAATTATAGTGCAGGAGGAACGCACCTTAGCGCAGACATAATTATGCACATAAACACACTGTTAGTGCAGTTAGAAGCATCTAAATGCTCTAGTGTTGTAAATGTGAAGCCATAAGACTCCATGTGGGTTCAATGGGCTGTACAGACAGCACAAGACATAAGATATCACTATAAACTAAACTACTATAAATGTATCACCTAGAATGGTCTCTAGTACCAGAAGCAAATGCAGCAGTACCAGACATCCAAATCTGGATGATTGCAAATGTAATATACTGTGATGGAAGTGTTGTTCCAGCAATTGGGACATGCTCTATGTATTCTGCTGCCTGTGTTGCTTTAATAATAATGGGTTTGAACACCAGACTACCCAAACAAAACATTTCGGGGGTATATCAGCTCAGGTTGCTGAGTTACAAGGCCTACTACTGGCATTGAAACAAAATGTTCGACATAAACCCACTCTAATTGTGTCTGATTCAGACTATGTAGTGTGAGGTTCAACAGTTACAGGCCAACTCATTCAGAGATTCTAAAGACAAGCCAATATTGTTAAAGCAGATTTGGCAAAAAGTATGGGATCTCAAAAAGGCTAGACCTCTCTTTGGGTTATGCACACAAAAGCACAGAGAAAAGATTCTGTGCACAGTGCCAGCAATGCGCTTGCTGATTAGTGTACAACATATCGGACTATACAAAAGATGGTAGCAGAATTAACATGCCTGCAACATAGATAGATGAGGAAATAATAGCATGTCTGGATACAAACAGTCCTAACCCACAATGGTTCCCCACTACTTATAACTATGCTGTAAAAGAGAATAAAGTGATAGTCACTATACCAAGGTCAAAAGGAGGCCCTGTTGACAGGTTACTGCCAAACAAGCAGGATATATTCAATTTAATCTCTGCAGCACATGCACATGTAGCCACAAACCACTTTGGGGTTTCAGTTCTTTCAACTCTTGAAGGATAGATATTGATGGCCAGGGCTTAGTAAAGAGGTACAACAGTACATAGAAAATTGTTCCATATGTTTGCGGATAACAGTGGACAATTCCCGAAAACCACCAGTAAGTACACGAACAAGGGCAACAATACATTTTGAATGCATGTATTTGGACCACATAGGTACACTGGACCTGTCACCAAGTACACATAAGTATTAGTCATGGTGGGCTCATGTATAAGATTCACTTGACTAATTCTCCAGAAGAAAGCTGATTGTAAGGAGGTCATAAGGGGTGTGCTGTCCTTGGTAGCTATGACAGCACCAAAACGACACCAAACTGACAATTTGTTTTAAAAAAAAAATATTTTTACATCGAGGCGCTGTTACTTGTGGGCACTTAGTTACAGGGGATGGAACAGGGTGATTATACATATTACAATAATGTTACATTTATACAGGTACTTTCTGGATACAGGATTTTAACATTCATGCAGTTAGGCGCTGATTAAATATGCATTTGCAAGTCATGCATATTTTAAGTGTGCAGATAGGTAAGTACAGAGTTTTTCAGGCGAAGAACATAGTTTTCAGTGCCTTTCGGAATGCAGTGTGTGAAGCCTCCTCACGCAGTGGTGGGGGGAGGGCATTCCATTGTGTGGGTGCTAGGTACTGGAACCTGGCGCCACCTGCTGTCAATCTTTTGACCAAGGGCACGGTGAACATGTTAGAGAAGGATGTTCTGGTAGGTCTTACGGAGGTCTTACGGAGAAGGAGGGGTGAATCCTTTGTGACAAGTAGGCAGGTGCAGAGAGGTGGATGCACTTGTGGGTCAGTGACAAGGCTTTGAATATTACACATTCTTTTATAGGGAGCCAGTGGGCTTGTTGCCTGGCAGCCATGAATGTTCCCTTTTGTGGATGCCCATAGCTGCACATAGTGAGTTGTTCTGAATGATCTGCAGCTTTTCTAAGTTTTTTGCCGAAGTGCAAATGGGCCAGCCTTTTCAGGCAAAGCCTTAAGAGATGCCCTGTCAAGCTGGGGTTGTACTCTGCACTTCTCTAACCATCTAATGCCCACAGTCTAATGGAGTCATAGAGAGAGCCAATGGGATAGGAAAGCAAGCCTTGACTAAATGCATCATTTCTTCTGTTGGTAATTGGGTGAATCATGTACCTATAGTGCAGGCATCAATAAACTGCCTTGTATTTCTTAATGTGACTGTAAAATACCTTATGATTTGTTGTTTGGCGCTCCTATGTATATAACCGACTTTAACAATCCTTGTAGTTCTCTCACTAGGCCAGACCAGCTGCTTCTCCTAAATCTTCCGAGAGACCCCATCCATGGATCAGAAGCATTTTCACTGCATCAAGACAAAGCCAAGAGCCAAGTAGCAGGATACCTTGAAATCTGGGGACTACATTCTGGAAAAGTTCATGACAAAGAAGTACTTAGACCACGCTACAGACTTCTTGTGAAGGTACTGAAACTTATTAGCTGAAGAACATCAGTCCTACCAGTCCTGTCTCCCAAGAAAGGTACTTGTCAAGTGTCCGTCGACCACCTTAAGCCAGCTCCAGATGGTGATACCCTGTTCCCAAGGAAGAAGACTCTATATGTTGAAAAACCTGACCAGCAGGCATGAATAGAGGAACATGGGACTTTAGTGATATCTGTAGTAACCTCCGAAACCTATGAGTCAGTGTCAAATTTTCCAGGAACAAAAGAGCCAGAAACAAGGCTAGAATTAAAAAGCCAAGTAACAAAGCCCAATCCGAAGGATTTTTGACCATCTAAAGTGCACAAAGAACATAGAATATTAATAGGAGCAGTGGTCCTGTTCTACATTTTGCTGTGGACGAGTCTTCTCACCTTTTTTTATCTTATTGACTTCGGAACATTTTCTAATCCCAATGGAGATCCCAATGATCAGCCGGCAGTTTAACATTTTGACCTCAGATGTAGCACACACACAATACTCAATACACAAGGGGGAGGTGCGGGCAGGTGATGTGGTAGGAGTCTCAAGATAAATAAGCATATAGTCACAAGACAATTCTGGACACACCAGTATAAAACCTACAGTGAGCCTAACATGCAGCTCCAGGCATATACACTATCATTGATAGACATAGACAAATCTAGGATAGCGTTTCCTAAAATGCATATCAGAGACACCTATTGGAACCTGTTGAGAGCCAAAATAGAAGCTTAGCACTGTTAGATCTTGAAGATGATCTCGACGAGTTAGATGATAGACGATGTATGCTTTATGAAATATTTTGACACCTTTCCTTTTTACAAACAAAAACCAGTGCAGTGGCCAGGCCATACCAGCTGGGAGTACTGTCCTGTTCCACATCTGAACTCACCACAGGAATTTAAGGCTCAGTTCCCTTATTTACTACCACTCCCATTAACCATTAAAGGGTGAGTTGAAAGAGCTAAAACCACTATATAATCTCCCCACTTTCTGCAAATGACCAGTAAGTGTGGTCTACACATTCTGTGGTGTATGATGAAAATTTCTATGCCAAAATGACAGAGAAAACATGGCAAGACACAGTTCCGCTTAATGCGTCATGGGGGGATTGAACTTTGGCAAGCACATGGAACAGACACTTTGTATTTAGCATGTTGGAATCCAGACTGGGAAGCCAAAGAGTGTCAATTCTGGTTGACAACTGCACAGTTGAACAAACCAATGGGATAAAACAGATATCAACATGTTACAAATGCCTAAGGCATTCCAGTAGGCAGAATCCTTGGTGGCCAGGAGTGTTATAATTGGCACAAATGAAGAGGCTTAGGTCCCTATGAAGCTTATGCTTCACTAGACAGTTCCCATACCTTTGCCATTTCCATAGGAAAAGCATGTGAATTAATGCCAAACAAGCACCTTTAAATAAGGTTGTTAGTGAAATAAATACACGGGGAAGGTCAGGTAATTGGTAATTGATAAGCAATCCTATACAAATTAGGTCAACTAGAACAACTAGAAAGGACTAGGACCAAAAGAGAAGTGAAATGTACAGACCCCTCCGACACCTGGAAATGTGCTGTACTGAATATTCAAAGACTGGTAGACCAGTCCCTAGTGTAGAGCATGTATATCGCTGATGACAACTCATTTCAGTAGGAAATCTACAAGTTGAGAGATGTGGTAGTGGACATGGTGAAGATCATCCAAAAAGACTTGGAAACGTTACAAGATGAAGAACAAGCATTGGTTGAATTTCTGAAAGTCACAGACCTCTTTTGCACACACTGGCTGCAAGTGTTTCAGACTGGACTACCAGCATGTGGCCGGAGCAACTGACAGAACAGAACCTATCTAGACAAGCTCGGAGATAGGCCTTTTCAGAGTCCACCTAGACTCTGCTGAGTGTAATTTAAAAGGCTTTCTACTGGATTTTGACATGGGACAAAGGCCTTATGTCCTGGACACTTCATGGGATCCTGAACATTCCCGTACCAGCAAGATCACAACTGTTATGTGAAGAATTGCAGTCCTAGGCACCATACACGAAGTAGCAAATCGATGGGTATAAACCATCTATGAGGTACCTTATACCTATACCTGTGTGCTGCATGATAACTCTACAGTACAAATGTATTCCTTGAAAGGTTGTGTGGGAAAACTTAATGCCAGATCTAAGACATTGTTGAGCTTAGTCCATGTGCGCAGAATTCAAACTCCACCAAATGTGCGTTGAGTGCAATTTGAATGGAAACTTTTGGTAGCAAAGCTGGTACCGAATTGATCCTACATCATGCAATTTAAAGCTTTATGCTGTTGTGTGACTGTGGAGATTGCCGACTTGATCACTGTCTTGAAGGTGGTAACATTTTGTGATGTTAGCCTTCATCCCTCAGTGCGGACTGAACTGGTGCTATCAAATTGGTCTGAAGTTTGCACAGTTATTGAAACTGGCATATCTCCTGGATATGAAGGCATACATCAGTAGCACCACAGAAACCTTTGTGAAAGCCTCAAACAAGGCACTGCAACTGGCCATTAATCTACTGGAGAGAACACCAAACTGGCCAAAGGAGATTCAAGCCCTATTGGAAAGCACCACTTAAACCAATGGGAGCTCCATTCTGAGATCCATTACTGAATGGTTGATGAAAACAGTCTTTTCTTTCAACCCATTGAAACACGTATTTGACTTCTTTGGAAACATAGGTTCATGGATCATACCTGTGTTCTACATCCTCGCAGATGGGTTCATCCTGATCCTGATTATTTTTTTATTTCATCGTGAAAAGTAACAAAGTACTTGTTTTAGGTGCCAAAGCTGTATCCTGATTGGCAGACGAGAACTGTTTCGAACTTTTTTCATTTGACGAACATCTACCCAACTCTGTGATCATAAGCAACCATCAGCGACTGGAAGTTGTCTACAGACCAGCTTCTGTCAAGAAGATATACGTTCATGTTCTAATACTTAGTAACCAGTGCAGAGCCTGAGTGATCAATTTTTAGCGACTAAGTAGTATGTGATGTTCATCATGTTCTTTTGTCGTTTCACTCTTATTTCCATGACTCCTAGGAAGTCCTAATTGCTTGCTTTATGGCTCATGGGGGGTGTCATATATTTTTAGTTGTAACTATACTTGAGGTATACTGTCTGACAGAGGTAGAAGTGGGCGGGAGGCGGTCGGGAGTGGTGCTCCTATGCTTTTTATTTTTCAGTTTTACTGTTCCTATACTTTTATTTTAAAAAGAAACCGTTCCGCAACGGTTTAGTTTTAAAATAAAAGTATAGGAAGAAGTTGAAGCTTGCGATTCAGTGCACTGCACTGAACATTCCGTTAAATAATAGGTGTGTTTGTTTGGGGGTTTGGATTGTGTGTGGGAGGAGGGGTGGCGATGGGGTTTGTGAAAAGTGGGGCAGACCGGCAGGGAACATACCTCGACTACTGCTTTTAGTACACTTCGACCACTGCTGTCTGAGCATATTTCCCAGCCATTTAGTCATTAACATGGGCACCTAGTGTAATGCAGACAATAAATAGGATTAACTATTAAATGCATAAAATAACATTGGGTTTGTATTTCAATGCCAGACCTTGGGCCTAATTGTAACCTTGGTGCTCCCGTAATGAAGGGGGCCAGTACGGGACCGGCCCCCTTCATTATGGGAGCGCCGATTACGAGGTTCCCTTTGCGGGACCCGGTTCAGACGTCTGGTAAAACCAGACGTCTTTTCCGGGTCCTACGAGGGGAAGAGGGAGTTAATAACAGGCCACTTGTAATGTGCCCGTCAATACCTCCCTCCCCATTCCCATTGAAGCCTATGGGGGCTCAAATGGAATGGGGAATGGTTCCTGCAAGGAGGAATTACCGGGTCCTCCTATGTCGGAGTGGCCCGGTAAGTCCCCATTGCAGGAACCCGGTAATGGAGCCCGGTTTGGAGGCAGCCATGGTGCTAATAGCACCACGGCTACCTCCAAACTCGTAATGAGGCCCCTTATCTTTATTATGGTACTTGTGGGTATGTCACGTAAACCAAGTCACTGACTGTAATCCTGACTTTCTGGGAAGTGCTCCAAGTGCCTCGGTTATAATATATAAGACTGAAATAGCAATAATTGCAAGCCCTACAAGAACTACAGTACTTCCTGCAGAGCTTGCAGTTGTCATGCAATATAACAGTGGCTTGAATAACTGGGTGAAAGGTTTCAGCAATCTGCACTGGACTTGCCCTCAACATAATCAAGCTTTTTACTTGCCTGAAAAGGTGCTGAATACTGATACTGGGCAGGTGAGCTGAACAGCTTTTAGGGCCAACGGTCTAATCAACTTTTTGCTTCTGTTAAATATTATACAAATAATGGGAGTTGACAGCTTTTTCTCGGAGAAGTATAAAAGGGCTGACTTCGGGTGGCACGGCAGGATATTATCTGTGACAGAGTTGCCAAACAAAGACAGGAGGCAGGCGGAAGGCGAGAAGGTCTGTCAAGGGGGACAAGCACTGGGGCCATTATCTGCTATGAAGAAAGGAGGGGCCAAGCCCCCTATGGGGGCTCAAATGGGAATAGGGATGTACCGGGTCTGGGTTCCTTGAATGGGGAAGTACTGGGCCCTCCAAGGTCGGAATGGCCTGGTATTTCCCCATTCAGGGAACCCGGACCCGGTACCCAGAATGGGGGTAGCCATGCCGCAAAAAGCAGCATGGTTACCTCCAGGGTCATAATGAGGCCCTTAGTCTTGAGTTGACGTAGAGGCAGTGACAATGATTGCTGCTTCTTCATGAAAGACTTTTTGCATTTTAAGTTTATTTGTGGCGTGACCACATTGGTAGTATGTTTCTTTATTCTTTATTTCTCACAATTAAAAGATTTATATTATGCATGAGAGTGCAAGAAACATTATTATTATTGAGTGTTAATTACTGAGCAATTTGTTAAAAGTATTTGAACATTGAACATGAACATCATATGTGAGGCATCTATTTACATGTACTGTGTATTGATATGTTAGATATGGTGCATGTCCTTAATAGACACACAAAGAGTTACTGGAAGGTATGAGCAGTGGACTATCAATAAAATATAATGTGACATTAGTAAGCCTCTCATGTGCTGATGGATGAGAGTAGTCACTCACTGCAGGGTGTTGTTGCTGATGCACAGTGACAGGTATATGCTCTTCCCTACCTCAGATCCTACAAAAACTCTTGCTGGGGGCGTGGGTCTTGTGCAGCTTTTACTAAGTAATGACAGGTCTCCTTTGCCTAAATGCCAGTGGTCTTAAAGAGGAATCAGGAAGTGATAGCAGAGAATAGTTTAGGCTGGACAAAATATTAAATGTAATACATGTTCTATTTCGGCCACAAATTGGACAAGTTGGATTAGCTAAAATATTCCCCACCCACTTCATAGTGATTCCACTCAAGAAAATAATATAATATAATATTGAATCTCACACTTGTGATAAGAACAAAGTCTCTGCTAGACCTATCCCCTGTTAAATAAGGTGATAGCTGAGGTCCCGATACAATTATGTAGTCCCTGATAGATTGATTCTCTGATTCTAGCTGTTCTCTGGCCAGCTTGTACGTCATTTGAATGTGGAATAGAGGAGTCTGCCACAGCTTTTGTAATGGGGCCATCAGACAATGAGGCATTGTATTTTGCCATCTGAAGAGCTTTTCTAATACATGGCACCCGGGTATTTTTGCAACATTTATTTCACTGCCCACCATGGAAGAGATAATTTCCTTGGTTAGCACTGCTTTATCAGTTCACCAAACCCTAAGCCAATGTTTTGCCAGCTCCAGTCTCGGAGTATCTTCAATAGGGGAAATACAGAGTTCGTATTAGACAGCATAGTTTGGTACAGATCGCGACAGGTCCACAATGTGTTTTCACAACAAATTTTCCACAACAGAAAGAGGTAACATTTTGTGGAAGCTCCAAATGCTGCCCCCATATGTAGCGATGGCTGTAGGTTTGGCATTATACACCCTTAGGGCCTGATTCATAGAAGCCTTTTTTTATGGCGCAATCCCATAGGCAAATGTTCTGTGATTCAGGCGCTTGGTATGATTGTAATTGGTTGTGCCTTGTAGCGATCCGAAAATCTTGTAATGCCCCCTATTGCCTGGGCCATCTTAGTTGCCTGTTTTGAAACGTGAACTTCTCCTTTCAAATGAAATGTGAACGTGATCCCTGAATAATAATAAGATTCAGTATTTGGGATGCGTTTGCCATTGGCAGAAAATTAAAAGAACTTAGATTGGTGCACTTGCCTCTCAGTACAAACTAAAACTGCTGTTTATCTAAAATGTTCATGAACATGGTACAATTCGCCCTGTCAACCAAACGCGGTGCTCGGGTCCAGGAATGCCAGGCAAATTGGTTCATTATTCATATGCCAGGAGTTGGCAGCAATCAGGTAGAGGTTCAATGCTTGTTCATTAGTTGCACCTCCCTCATGAAACACCAACTGTTTATCTACAAGGATCATTTTCTGATATTGTAGGTAGGTGTGTCTGGTATCTGACTGTTCTCCCACCCCATGGTGTCATCCCGTTGGAGTGCCACCCCCAAGATGAGGCGTTGGCACTACTGAAAAGAAGTATATACTATGTACATGTTATGGCTCCTCACAAATGTTAAACCACAACATACAGTACTGTATGTATAGCTGAATAGTATGTAACTATTTCAATGCCTATAGAAAAGGATTGGGACACTTGCTATCAGAAGGGCTGGAATTGGCTTTAATGGGAAGTACACAACAGACAATATTGCACTCTTATTCAGTATCAAACCCTTCAATGCAAAAAGAGAAATGGCACATAAAAATTACAAAAGAAAAGGGACACGCCATATAGTACATTTGAGTGCAGCAAATGCCCCTGGAAGTGAAGACAACATTGTTCTTTGCTGGAGCCACTCTGATGTTCTCATTTGTTGAGGGCACATTGGGCCGCGTTACAATTACAGCAGTGCAGTATAAATGATGGTAAAGTGGCAGTAATTTTATTACCACCAATTTACCTTCACATTACCACAACACCTTACTACGATTTTGGTGGTGCAGTCAAAGTTTTACCTCCAGCAAAATGTTGAATGTAAATCAGTCCATATATGTACCCCCAGATTACCACAAACCTCATAATCAGGCTGACTATACTTTGCCTTCTGGGGCCTATTCCATTCATGGCAGGCACATCACATCCCAATGTTGATCTATTGCTGAAAGCAAGCTTTTGGCAGGGCTTGCTCTGCTTCTCATAGTAAACCTATTCTACATTTTAAGTTCAGTGACATGTTATGGAAAATACTGTATTCATAATTGTACCATTAGTAAACCTGCAATCTCTCCCTCGAGATTATGAGATATTTTGGCCATAGTAACATCAGCAGAAGTTCTATCATACAGATTCTAAGCTTTTTCTGTTTCAAATCCTACCATACTATGGCTGGGTTTCTCCCTGAGGTTGTCAATTCACAGTCTTCGGGGAAGGCATTGCAGCAAATAAGAACACAATAACTTTGATGGCTCTGATGACCTTAAAACTGTAGGTCTCATCTAATAGTCTATTGTGAACAGAAAGGGTAGGGTGGGGAAGACACCTCTAGAATCTGCTGCTGTTGGCAACCCAGCTGTGACAGAGAAGGGAAGGGAGTATTCTTTCTATGTATACAATGCCTTTAACATTTCTTTCATGAGTCACAAGTGGTAGGAGCTCCATTCTAAAATGCAAATGCAAATAGCAAACCTCATGGGGACAAAGCTCGCACAAGTTTACACTGATATGTATTTGGACCAGAATTACAGTACTATGTACTATGCCACCTAACATGTTACTTTAGTGGGTGCCTCTTGTAATGCAGGTGCTGCAGTGGATTGTGTTATGAAGAAACCTACATGTTGCTTTTGATGTGTGCACAGTACTTATCTTTGACATTTTTAATACAGTCGAAAACACAATGCAAAATTTGCTGCACTACAAAACCCTTTGCTTGGAGATATCCCTCTGGGAAAGTGATATATTTTTATTTTATTTTAAAAAAAAAATGGTTTATTGGTTAAATACACAAATTCAAACTTAACAATACATATAATCAAAATTCACACATTTAAAATTCCATAAAAGACAAGACAAAAATGTACAACTTCTCATTACAAATCTCAAATCTAAATAGAATCAAAATAAATCAAATACAAACGAATATAATGAATACATTTAAACTAAAAGGCGTTCCTATCTTCCACCTAAAACCATTCGTATTTCCGTAGAAACCATTGTGCAAATCGCTGAATTTAAGATTCATTCTAAAATTGTTTATTATTTCATACTGTCTAGGATTTTACTGTCCGCATCCAATATTGTGGTTGGACAGTAGTTTTTGGGATAGGATCTTAGACCATGCTTGAAAAAAGGTATCACAAATGATGTCTGCCATGGTTTGGAAAATAACCCGGAACTCATAATATCTTCAAAGAGAAATGTTAACAATATGGCCCATGTAGTCGGGTCTCCCTTAGAAAGATTATTTGACATATGGTTTGGACCCGGTGCCCTGTAATTACTGGCCCCTAAAATAATATGATGTATGTCTTCCAATTCAAACTTAAAAGAATGATCGCTTAGGTTAATATCCATCTGGTTAATTTCCTGCCTAAAAGGTGGGGCCTTTCTCAGAGTAAAGGGACTGGAAGTGTGTCACCCAATCTACTCCAGCTAAGCCATTAACCATCCTTTCAGTCTCACTTGGCTTTGGCACATTGACTGTTCTCCAAAAATGTACTGTGTCTTTTGTTATCAGGTAGGAGAGCATTGCTTCCACGTCTCCTTGCACCAGGCTAGCCTTATATCTTCTTATCCAATTTTTGAAGGATTGCTTCACCTTGTAAATGCTCTTTTGTTTCCCCAACTGAGTTAGAATCCATCCTTTAATACGCCTAATCTCGGCCCTCATTTCCCCTTTTTCGTAAAGCCAGGGTATGACTGTCCCTATGGGAATTAATATTTAATATATAAGCATTTCCCGATTTTCCCTTTCCCACTCTGGTCATTACATTATTGGAGAAAAAGTTGTTAAAATTATCCAATGTAACGATTTTCCATTCATAATTTGAATTCCCCAACAATTTGGTTAATTCCTCATTAACTCTGTTAACCCTGGTTTTATTGCACACAATTCAATTAAATGCAGGATTAGGTTCCCCTTTCACATCATAACCCTGTCTAGGAGCACTTGAACTGAAACCAAGTGAACACTGCAGCATACAGTGGTCACTCCATTCAGTCTGAACGATGTTAAGTCTCAAGCATTTCCGAAACAGGTGTTCATCATCAAACATGTAATCAAATGTTGAAGACGAGGTTTCCGTACGCCAGGCTATATGGCCTCGGGAGTCGCCCTCAACAGAGCTGTTTAATTTAACAAGGGCAGAATTTCGCAAGCCATTCATGCGACTTGCCGCCATTGGTACTTTTGTGTGGATTAAGGGAGGTGGCAGTGATACCAAAAAGATTAGACTCCATTCCATTGTTGTTGGGGCAAGTTGAATTCAAATCCAAAACGGACAAGACATGTGAATTAACCTTGGTACCAACCCACTTAATTCTAAAATCAGAGAGGTTCGCCATAAAGCAATCCATGGCACAGATTGCTGTGTGCCACTAGATATTACACACTATTGTTGAGGTAACTCGACCTTTCACTTTTATGTTACATTCCACCCCTAACAATCTCGTAATACTTCAAATAAATAAAATAAGCGTGGTCTGTTCTAAGCATTGTTCTCAGCCCGCCCATCTGTCTACATAGCATGCCTTTCCTAGATGCCTGGAAGCTGACTGTATACCAATCCCAAGCTGGACAGTCTACCAGCCAGACCTACTGTTAACATATCAAATCCTCTTAAAATGGATCTTAATTTGGAATTCAGGAACAAGTGCTGATGACTTCCTGTGTTTCACGAGATAAGATTTGTGTCTTCCAACACTAGAATCAAGAATACTCACCTTCTAAGGACCTTTGTTTGGACGTGGAGTCCACCATCCAAGACCAAACTCGGTCTGTGTTTGCGTCTCCTCCTCCAAAGTTTATGGTTCTATGTATTTTAGCTCCATTGTCGGAGGTCACATCATTGTCTGAGCTCCTACTCTTTTCTGTTATATTAGGACCTTGGCTGTCCTTATCAATAGGACAGTTGTTAAGAGGTGATGTATAGAAACCAACCCGCCTCATTGTTCCCTCCTCTTTCACAATGAGATCATAAACAACCCTGGAGCAAAAACTGAGCACTAATACGTCTGTTCATTCTGGTTCTGTAAATTCTATCTTTTCAAAATCCTTTGAGGATATAGCACGTAGGTTTAGAATTTCTGAGAAGAGACGGAGGATACCGGATCTACTTAATACTATTCACCAGATCTCTTTAAAAACACTCAATCCTTAATTTGTGAGTTAGCTGAGTGCCTTTGTCCTCCTTAAGCGTGTGTGAATTAGGGCCTTCATTTGGCCCATCACTTACCCACCCATTTGAAGCCCCCCTATGTGATGGTGGCAATTCAGACCCCCTTCCCCTTTCAAAACAGAAACCGGAGGCATAAGAAATTTCCCATATTACAAACATTTATTGGACACAGCCTCTCTTTTCTGCTATCTATACTACTGACTTTTATTCAACTGAACCTTTTATATATATACTTTGCCCCCTCAATGTCTATCTTGGGCAAAGTAGGTTCATCAAGTCGTTACCATGGCAATGTCGACCTTGAACCTTTATCTAAAGCAAAAGAAAGTAGCTGTGGATTAGAATAAGAACCAGTTTGGACTGCCAAATTTACTTTACACATCCAACAACACTGTTCTTTGTTCGGAGGTAGTGCCACTTTAGTGCTCTCCCACTGTGTTCAAGCACTTTCACCCTGTCTGCACAAGGCAGCCATAGGACAGTTTGACATCTAGATGACCTTGCACCCTGATCCATGATGTTAGTAGGCCCTTACTCAATGGCCCAAATGCTTGGTGTGTGCTTGGATCGGGCTAAAACAGGGACAGATTTATATACCAACTGCTCACTTGGCCCATCCCCCAACGATGCCCCAACAAAAGAGCACAGAGGGGGACATCTCTTGAGTTCTGTTAGGTCATGCTGAGTGGAAACTGTAACGGCCCTTGGCGCAACAAGTTATGGGTCCAAAATCAGTTGGTGTGTCGTTTTAGGAATGGAAGACTGCCTACTAAAAATGTCTTTCCTTCTCTTGCCAAAAAGTTGTCCACCAACACTATGGGAGACCTTGGCACAATACCATCCTTCACAGTTCAATTAGTCTTGGTTTTTTTGTTGTTATGAATCTCAAGTAGCTCAGGTATCGCCAGGCTCCTCAGGAATTTGCGAGACGATCTGTTACTTTGATCATGTTCTTGGTCTTTAAATTTTGCATTTCTGATACATTATTATGCCTCTGTGAGGCTTTTTTATACTTGCTCAACTGCTTCTGCCCTTGCCCAAGTTTTACCTGGTCCTGTCCAGGTGTGATGGCCACTCCCTCAGAGTTGCGTTCATGGGCCATTATTGCCTTTGTAGCGGGTCCTCCATTTATGATGACAGAGTCAGATGTTTCTTTGAGAACGACCTGGGATTGAGACTGGGGGACTACAGATTGCAACATTAAAATTGCCTGGGATAAGTCAGACCACTCTTTAATAATGTTCGGTTTGACCAAATCTGTTAATTCTGATTTATTGATGATATTGTCCGATTTGGTCTGAATCGCACCCAGAACAAACATATGCATTCTCACTTCGGATTTAGGGCCTCATTACGGGTCTGATGGTCACCCTGCTAATGCTACCGGCCGGTTAGTGGCGCATCCGTAATACATTACTGACACCTGACTTCCCGGTGTCACTGGCTCATTATGAGTCTGGCGGCAAGGGAAGTCAGGCGGCGGTAAATTGTAAATCCCCATTCCCATAGAGTCTTATGGGACTCTATGGGAGTGGGGACGCAGAAGCACCAGCACCGTTGCTAACGGTGCTGGTGCTTCTGTGACTGGTCTGCATATCGTGGCAGCTGCACCTGGCAGGGTCAGACCTGTCGAGCAGAGCAGCCACGGCAGGCAGACTCAGAGTTTGCCGATCCAGAAACAAGGGTGACCAAATCTGTTAATTCTGATTTAATGATGATATTGTCCTATTTGGTCTGAATCGCACCCATAACAATCATATGCATTCTCACTTCGGATTTAGGGCCTCATTACGGGTCTGATGGTCACCCTGCTAGTCCTACCAGCCGGTTGCCGCCGGATCCGTAATAAATTACTGACACCTGACTTCCAGGTGTCACCGGCTCATTATGAGTCTGGCAGCCCGGGAAGTCAGGCGGCGGTAAATTGTAAATCCCCATTCCCATAGAGTCTTATGGGACTCCATGGGAGTGGGAACACAGAAGGACCAGCACAGTTGCTAACGGTGCCGGTGCTTCTGTGACCGGTCTGCATACCGTGGCAGCTGCACCTGGGAGGGTCAGACCTGTCGAGCAGAGCGGACTCAGAGTTTGCCGATCCAGAAACAAGAGTGCCGGTGAGCTTACCGACACCCTTGTTTCTGGACCGGCAACATTGTAATGAGGCCCTTTATATATAGTGCGGCAAAAGTAGATATCACCTCATTCAGCACAATTAAAGCAGGTTGGGCATTCGTAGTGTTAGTGCCCTATATTGCGGTAAGCGAGGAGGACAATCCTTCCCTCAGTGCGGGATGATGAGTGGAAACATAAGAAATTATAGTGGTCCGACTCGTGTCTCCTTCCTCATCTGTATGAAAGTACAGGGAACAATGTACCGTAGAGTTCTTGCTTCCTTAATTGGCTGCAGCTGTCCTCAGCATATGAGTATCTGAGGCTAAGTTAGTTAATATCTCAGTATTTTTCTTCCCTTGAGAGTCTAAAAGTTGCAGCTTTTTAGGGATCACAAATGACACTCCTCTCAATTCTTGGGAGCTGTGCCCAAAATTCAGATTAACAGTGGCACTGTGAATAGAGTATTGTATAGTTTGCTCAGCATAGTCTTCAGAACATGCCCCTCCATCACTAGTACCTCAACTAAGGAAATGAAACACAATCAGTAACAAATAAATGAGTAACATTACATAAATAGAAACAGAATTCAGTATGTTTAATAGTGTTCACTCAATAGAATAACAAAGTAACATTAGAAGGGTAGATGGAAACCTGGAGCTCAGTTGATTGAGTGCTGAACCCAGGGGATTGAGGGTTTCGCCAGGATTGAGCACCGATTCCAAATCAAATGAGGGTACACCTGGCATTTGTTCAACTTCACGTCCACTAACGTTACAGAGATAGGCAAGTATCTGACCACCCACATACTTAAAAGTACATTTACATCACACTCTCCACCTGTTCACAGTATGTCATTGTGGGTTTCAGCGTGCTATCAGGTCTGAGCATGTAGGTGCATTCACTGTGTCCCCCTTTTAACAACAAGGAGAAAACTAGTGGTGCATTGATCAACAATGTCTAGCATGGCTGTGTCTGACACATGTCAGAGTCATATTCTGGCCAAGATAATGGCTAAATGTGTTGGTGAGATGAACGATTCAACCACAAGAAGGAGTGGTCTGTTAAAAAATTGCTCTCAAGTGGAGCACTACTCCACACTAGGGTGCTTTAGGACTTCTATTCACAATTACCTTACTCAAAATGCACCAATACAGACTTAACTATGACTATGACCACGCCAGATAGCCTATCCCAATTACTATAACTAGCACAGATTCCACTTTCCAACACATAATAAGCATACATAGAAATAAAACCATATGCAACGGACAATTGAACCCCACCTGCTAACACTGATCAAACATTTTCCTCCAATGTACTTTTCACAGTTCAGAACAACACATACTGTCACTAAGGGCACACATGGCTTGTCTGTGGTTACAGACCTCACATGCTCTTGTCATGAACCACTCAGAAATGACCCCACACAGTAACTGGATACTTCCAGACTACTTGTGTTAGCACCAAATCAAAGGTATCTTGCATTTCCCTAGTTCTACTAACCAAACCAACCACATCTCTTTATAATGGCGTAGACCAAACAAATGTTTTAAAAGACAAATTAGAAGGGTTAAATACAATCAATACCAAGGACTTGGGTTAGACACGATAGAAGATGTGCACCATCCAGAGTTAAGTAATAGTTTGTATGCAGACATGAGCTCAGTGACGGAAATTAAAGTTAATGGACGCTGTTAGGTGTGGTCCTTGATTCCACCCGCTTCGGAAGCTCTCAAAGTATTAATGCCACAGGAGATTCTGAATGCTGTGGCTCAATGTTTATTGAATCTGATATTGTGTGGTCTGCGAAGCATGTTCTAGGCGCAAAGCATATGACTAGAAGTGTCGGACCCTGATCAATTGCAATGTGCTCAAAACCATGAGAGTGTGCAATGCTTGCAAAGACAGTATCTAAAGTTGGAAGGTGTCAAATTTTGTGGCAAATAGGTGGCAATAAACTACAATGAGGTGCATGGCAGGAGGACTAGTAGGATTCAGAGAGGAAGTGATAGACAAGGTGAGCAGTGTAAGCAGCGGATACTGGAATGATCAAGTGTCAAAACTCACATGGATCGAAGCAAGGGAGAATCCAGTGAAAGTGAAAAAGCAGGAAGAATACCAACTGTGCTTTTACAACAAAGGGGGTGTCCTTCTGGCGGTCAATAGTAGGTGCAACAAAATATTATACATTTCTGATCTCAAAAAAGGGACAGCTGCCGTGATGGATAACGACTGTGTGTGCGGCCAGCAGGCATTTCTGCACCTCACACCATCATGGAGGGGAACCTGCTTGCTGGCCTCATTGCACTCAGCACTCCTGGTGGTCCCAGAAGAACATTTAATAGTGAGACCAGGTGGCTTGTCTGTTCCAACAACTACACCAGGGCCCAGCATCCCCACCAGAGTTCTACAGCATTGCCTATATTGTGCATCTTGCCAGAGAGGGGGAAAAGATGAAAAATTGCAGAGGAGGAGAAAATTGATTCCTTACAATTACTAAAAGAAATTCCAGATCAATAGTGGCTCTACAGCAAAGAAGAAAGCATGTTTGCATTGCTGCTGCTACCGGGGGTGCAGATCACTGCAAATGCCAAGTGGCTTCAGATTGAGCAGTGGGACGTGATTTAGCTGGCCAATGACACAGAACAAGGCCTCAATGCGATCAAGATGGAAATGTGCGCAATCAGGCTGATGACGCTGCAGAATAGATATGTGCTAGACCTCCTCACTGCCATGGAGGGAGGGGTCTGCAAGAAGATTGGCAATTACTACTGTACCTACACACACCCTAATTATGCAGAAAATAAGTCCCTTACCAATATAATAGGAGCCCTGCACATTCTCGGTAGTCATTTGCAAACAGAAGTGGGCATACAAGAGACTGACTGGTTTGACAACCTTTTTTCTTGGCCACCATTCTGGATGGCGGTCTTCATGAGGATGTTGGTTCCCATGGATGTTTTTGTATTGGTAATATTCTGCTCTTGCCAGCTGGGACTTTGGTGTTGTATCAAAGCAATGCCTAGTAGCGCATTGATGATGGATTTAATTGGGGTACAGGAAGCACCTTGTGGTACAAAGATAGTGCAGGTCAGACTGATGAGCCAAACAAGCCATGCATGATTGCGATAGAGCAACGTATTAACCCCCCAGGTACCAACACAGTACCCCACCTGACCCTGAGAACTACACAGAACGCTTGGTAGATTTAGCTGGGGATGGAGGATGTATATATATATATAAATATGACATGTACCCATGAGCAATATGTGCAGGGAGGGTAACGTTTATGGTCTGTATGTAAGGCATGGGTACCAAAGTGTCAAGGACTAGTTCAAGATGGTTGGGATGGTTTCCTTCACCCCAAATACCAGCAGAGCACCGTTGTGCCCATACAAACCTCCCCCGCCACAAGAACAGAAGACTCAGCCATGGGGCAAAGTTACTGTCCTTTATTAGCACACACAATTGTCAGGGATCATATTGGAAAACAAGTATCCTCCAGAGCTCTCGACTTTCGAGCCTGCATTGGGTTGTTTTGTACAGTTATGAAATCACAAACTCAGGTTTCATCCCACAAACCTATCAGCCGATTACATTGGTCAGCTTGAGCTGGTTACATATAGAGAATCTATACATTAGCCCTATGATTGGGGAACCATGTCTAGGAGCCCCTCCTGAGACCACCCCTACTAGTGCTAGTCTACAATGTTGCAGGGTCGCAGACAAATCATTGGCCCGTGCAACAAATTATTCCCCTTTGAAAGCCAAATCTGTATTGGTCACAGCCTTTCCTCCCATCCCTGGGACCCTGGACAGTTACCAGACTTAGTGTACCTTTTCAAGGCAATGGGAATGAACATGGAGGTGCAAAATGTTCCTAATGCTGCCATTCTATGATCACCTAGGCCTGTGAGACTGCATTCAGTTGAACATCCAGCTGCAACACGTTTAGCTTCCTCTCTCCTTGTTCGATGGGAATGTCTACCCTTGTCTGACTTGGTTGAATGGGCATTGTCTCATTCAGCTGATTCATGTGTGTTCAGACCATGAAATGAAGCACTCTCGCCTGTCATTATGAGGATTTTAGCCTGACTTTCTGAAGGTGGCTTATTGTCCTGATAACTGGAACATTTATGTCTCCATTTGTCCTAGGCTGTGTGCCTCTGTTCTGCTCACCTCTGGCTGCAGTGATCGTGTCAGCCTTTCCATGTGCTTGAAACCTGTCTCCTCTTTGCCATCCCTTTCAGAGACCTATAGCTTCTATATCACTTCTTATGGCTTCTCCATCTTAACACCAGTCAAGCATATGCAAGATACATATATGAACTCTTTGCATCTTGTGATTTCAGCTTTAGCGAAGGATATGAACACGTTATGTATATGTATCTGTCCTCTTACGTACATGGGCCATAAGCATGTGCTTGGTGTCTCTATGAAATAAACCTGTGAATGTTTATGTAAACTCATGAATGGATGCATATGTTCTTTGTGTATAGTATGGGTATGTCGTGATGTCAGTGGTGACGTCAGTGATTTCTAGCTATGTGATCAGTCGACTTGTTCAATCAAGATCAATTCCATATCATCCAAATCATTGATTGGGTATGGTCTGAATCGTTGCCTGGGTGAGTAAAGTGTCTCACGTCTGTGATACATGGGCGTTTGAGGTGATGGGCCTAGAAGTGAGGCACATTTCTCGTTTCTCTGCTTTCGTACTGAGGATCGTTTGGGGGGTATGAGGGTCAGATTCGGTCCCCCATATTGGGAGCCAGACCTTTTGTTTTCCCTCCAAGCTATCCATAGAATCTGGCAAGGTCATCCAGGCTCCACATCACATAAGTGCAGTCTGCGTCCGAATTGCACCAGACCCATCTCCTCCAGTAGTCACAGGTGTTGTATTGCCATTGGAAGGTTGTTCCTGCCAGGAACAAGGACACTGTGCCAGCTGTGTCTTCAACGCATTCCATGTCCTTGTTTCTTCATTGTCTTCAGTCTCTACATCTATTAGCACCTTCATCCAAAGAGTCTTCACAATTTGTCTTCCTACACTGCCTAATGATTATCTTGATGACAGAATCTGTCAGCAACACTAGTATTAAGGCTTCTGCCAGAACCTTCAGTCCATTGGCCATCCACATCAGTATCCATGAGAATATGTAAGATAGCCAACCCTCATCTTTCCCAACACCTTTTGCTTCATCCTCCATCTGCATGTGAAGTTCAGAGAGACTGTTGATCGCCTCTGTCAATGTCCCATTGCCTTCATCATTGGCAGGAAAGGATGTACAGCAAGTAGACCCTATCTTGGCACAAAGGCCTCCCTCCATAACTGTGAGGAGATCCACAACATATCTGTTCTGGAGGGCCATTAATCTCACTGCTCTCAGTTGCTCCTTAATGGCATTGAACCCTTTCACGGTTGAGTTGATCGTCTGCATCAGCTCCCACCTTGTGATCTGGAGCCACTTGGCGTTCTTGTTTGTTTGTACTGCTGGAACGATGAATGCAAAGAACATGTCAGTTCTGCTGAACAGTCTGTGCTCTGGTGGTATCGCATCCAATGCATTCTCCATGTCTGCTGAGGAATAGTTTCTCCTCTTTATTCTGATCAACTATGCAGATCTATTCTTTCTTTTTTTTTTGGTTTCCATTTTAGGGAAGCCTACACCTTGTATGTCCTTCTGAGACACTACCAATGCTGGAATATTAAGATGTACCAGCAAGCATATTCCTCCCCAGTTAGGTGGCAGCTGTAGGTATGCCTTCGACCCACAGGTCCAATAGTGATCCATGAGTACTGCTCTTCTGACTTTAATACCTGTTATTCTTGAAATCTGCTTACACCCTTCATTCTCTGCAACCTCTACTTCACTATCCTTCGGGAGACATAGATATGCTTCCTTGAGCGGTATGAAGGCAATCAGCCCTGCTTTGTTTTCTACCCATGTGAGCAGTTTTGCATTTGTTTCCCACTCTTTGAGGCACATATTTTCTTTCTGTACTACTTCTATTGGAACCATTAGGAGTGCATGGGCTTTACTCCAAGCAACTACTTCTTTCCAGCTGTCTGTTGTGTATACTTGTCCCTACACCAGCATCTGCAGTCTTTCCCAACATCCTAGCTTTCATCCTATTTCTTCAGGTCCTGTCTTGGGATACTGTAACTCCTTCTGTGTCACCATCTGCACCCCACTTTGCGCTGACCCTCCGTTATATAGTCTATGCTTTCATCTGTGTTCCAGTAATCGTCTAACATTTCCTGTGTCTTTATGTAATTATCTTTGTACAGGAACGTTTTCTTGGGCATCCACCTTAGTGTAGCATGTTTCCCTTGAAATCCTCCTCTTGTGGTGCATAGCGATACATGCATTGTGCTCTTGCTGCTTGGATTTCAGTTGCTACAAATTTCCTGCATGAAGTCATGGTATAAGATATGAGAGAACACACACATAACAGCTCTCTTTTGTGGCTTGTTTCCCCATTTTGGCCATGTGGCTATATCAATGTTATTCAATACCCAATACTCAGTTATGTAGGAATTTACCTGGTTAAAATCTACTCCTGCACCAAGCCTAACTCTTTTTGCCTTTTCAGCAGTGCTTGTCGTCTGCCCAGACAGGGCTTCCATAACAGCATGGATCAGGGTCACGCTAGTAAGGGTCAAAGCTTATCCATTTGCAAACAATAATCTTCTTAAAATGAGGAGTGTAAAGAGGAATAGAAAGCAGAATGCACAAATATTATTACAATAGTACATATTATAACCCTCATACTGTAACCTTGGGTGCTCCTTTGCAATTATAATAACAATGAAGAGAGAGAGAGGCGGTCCTACTGGCCCTTGTGAGCATTCAGATCGTGCAAGTGCAGAAAGATAGAGAGGGTGGTGAGGGGGAGGTAAGTGCTAGGATTGTCACGAAGGGAGGCACTAGGGAATGAGAAGAAAGCATCTGTAACTGCCTGGCAGAGATCACTAGGTAATAGTGATCAGCTGGCAGAAACAATAAGTGCAGGCCTGTGAGATAACACAGGCCAGTTGAAGCCAAATGGCAAGTGCTAGGGGTGGGTGAAGGCTTGAGGCTATTGGGGTGGGAAGCCAGGACCCAGAGGGGCACATAAGGGTTCTGGTCCCCAGTCACAGTGGCTGTGGGATTCAGCAAGAGAGGGAGAGGGGGAAGGAGGAGGTGAAAAGGGAAGTCTTGAGGAGCTTCTGGAATTTGAGGCGATCCGGCTAAAGATAGAGAGGAAGGGGGAGGCTGTCCCAGAGAAGGGAGCCATCTGAGGAAAGAGAATGGCCGGCAGCTCACAGTTTATAGAAGTGCTTGACACACAGAGTTGCCGTCAGAGGAGCGTAAAGATCTGGAGGGAGAGCATTTGGTGAGAGCCAGTTGTAAATAGCATGGTTCCTGTCCCCAAACAACCCTATGGATGATGGAGAGGGGTTTGAATTTGATCCCTGCAGCAACCGGGAGCCAATGGAGAGATTTTAGGGCTGGAGAGATGCGGCCTTGGGCTTGAGGCCAAGGATAAGTCTCACAGCCCTATTCTGGATAAGCTGTAGGGGATGTACAGAGGACGAGGGTAGATTGAGTAAAGAGGCTGTTGCAGTAGTCCAGCCTAGAGTCTACCAATGCTCTGGAGACATTGAGCTTCTGGGGGAAAGTGAGGAAAGAAAGGATTTCTTTGAGGAGGTAGAGTTGAAAGCGGGCCTTCTTGGAAAGATCCTGAATGAAGGAGAAGGGGGGAGAGCCCACAGAGGGTGATCGGAGGGAGGGGAAGAAAGAGGGAGCAGGCATCCCAATGGGTAGTATCGCATTCTTGCTGGCATTGAGATAGACATCATTGGAGGCACACCAGGACTGGATGGCAGATTGGCAGTCAAGAATGTTGGAGGAAGTAAGGATATGATCAGAGGGTAGTTTGAAGAAGAGTTATGTGTAATCCGCATAACACTGGAAGTAAGGGGAGAACGTGGATATTAGGTGTGCAAGCAGAGCAGGATAGATGTCAAAAAGCCAGGCAGAATTTTTGGAGCCCTGGGGAATGCCACAGGTGGAGATAGAGGTGGGAGAGGAGAAAGAGCCCAGGATAACCTGGAAGGGGTGGTCCTTAAGAAAGGAGATCAGCCAGTCCAGTGCCCTTTCTGAGATACCAAGGGTATGATGGAGCCCTTGTATGAGGGTGGACTGGTTGACCATATCGAATGCAGAGGAGAGATCAAGTACAATGAGAACAACTGGAACAAGAAGGGATGCGAGCAGTTCTTCATGGGTGTTCAGGAGAGCAGTTTTTATGCCTCTGGATGCTCGTAATCCAGAGTTATGATCCTGTAGGCAACCGACCAGCTCAGAGTCCTGGGTCAGTTGGGGGAAGACCAGCTTCTCTAACAGTTTCCCAAGGATGGGAGTGATAGAGATGGGGCTGTAGTTATTTGGACACGAGGGGCCGCTGGAAGGTTTTTTTCAGGAGGGGCACACAAGAGAGTGCTTGGGCGAAGAGGGGAGAGAGCCAGTAGCAAAGGTGTGATTGCAAAAGTCAGCAAGTGCAGGGGCAAGAGAGCCAATATTGTCCTTAATGGTTCTGGAAGACAGGGGGAGACCTTTTTGGATATTACCTTCATAGAGCAGACAACTCTAGTGACCTCATCGGATGTGATAGGAGAGAAGGAGGAGAGAAGGGTGCAGGGCGGATGGGAGGCCATAGGCAGCGGGAGGATGGGGGAAGGGAACAGAGAGTGCTCAGGATGCCCTGAGCTTTAGCAGTGAAATGTGTGGCCAATGCATTGCAGAGAGTTCAGCCGTGTTGTTCCATTCCCCCAGAGCTGCGTGCCTGGATGTGGGTCCTTTTCTTGGAACAAATGGAGAGTCAGTAATGACTTTGGAGAAGGCGACTGTCCAGTTCGTCAGAGGGTGAGCCTGAGGTCTGACACTTCTGTTCCCTAGCTTTGCACTTGCGTTTCAGGGCTGCAGGTTCAGAATCATACCAGGTGGTACACTTAGAGGCATGTTTCAGGCAGATGCCCATGACTGGACAAGAATGTTTAGAGTGTTAGCAATGGCAAAATGGAGTTTACTGAGAGTGGAGTCAGAGGTAGAATTTGCAGCGGGGGAGAGGGGAGGATGATGGTGGATGCGAAGGCAGCCACTGACACTCGTTTCATCAGGCGAATGCTCGGAGGTTGGCAGATCTGGGGGAGGTGAGATCTTATGGCAGAGAGGACCAAGGTGAAAGGAGGGAGTGGTCTTTCCAGAAGAGTGGGGTGGTGAGTGGGGAGGAGAGCCAAAGATCAGTGTGGATCAAGGCATCATGTCCAGGCGAGTGGGTAGGACCAGAAGGGAGAATTTAGAGGGATAGAAAGGTGAAGAGGTCACAGAAGAGAGTGGAAGGTGTGATTGAGGAGTCAAGGTGGATGTTCAAGTCACCCAAGAGAAGGTGTTTAGAGGTAGATGTGACGACAGAGGAGGCGAAGTCGGCCTATTCAGAGATGAACATATTGATAGATACAGGTGGTCTGTAGATAGTGGCAATGGTCATGGAGGAAGTGGGAAAGATTACCAACTTGCAGACCAGGCTCTTGCATAGGAGGAGTATGGCTGCATGGGTATGAAGGAAGAAGAGATCCACTCAGGGAAAATCAGGGCACTGCCAGCTCAGTTAAGGTGAGGTTGGAGATGATTTTATAGCCATCAGGGAGAAGGGAGTCAAAATCAGTGACTGAGCTGTGTTGTGGTGTGTGCCCCCCTGGTTGCCTGCCTTGTCATGGTGTGTGCCACCCTGGTTGACGCCTGTGTTGTGGTATTTGCCCCCCCCCCTGGTTGCATGTGTTGTGGTGTGTGCCCCCCTGGTCACCTGCTGCGTTCTGGTGTCTGCACCCCAGTCGCTTGTTGTGGTGTGTGCCCCCTCTGGTTGCCTGCTCTGTTGTGGTGTATGCTCCTCCTGGTCCCTGTCTTGTGGTGTGTGCCCCCTACTGGTCGCTGCTGTGTTGTGGTGTGTGCCCCCCCCGGTCACCTGTTGTGGTGTGTACACCCCCTGGTCCCCTGCTGTGTTGTGGTGTGTGCCCCCCGGTCACCTGCTGTGTTGTGGTGTGTGCTCCCCACCCATTGCTGGTCCTCCGCATCTGTGTGTAGTTTCTGCCCTGCAAAATGGGGCAGGCACTATGTATTTGCCTACAGATTTGACTCTGCATCTGTGTGTAGCTGCCGCCCTGCAACATGGGGCAGGCCCCATGTATTTGCCTACTGATTTGATTGTACATCTGTGTGCTGCTGCCCCCTATAACATGGGGACAGGCCCAATGGATGTGATCACCAGGTACTTCTCACTTGCACTCAGAGTATGATGTTTATGTAATTCACCTCTTACGCTTCTTTTCTGTAACCTGAAGTACTTACTGTAGCCATACTGTAACAGTATTCTTAAGTTAAAGCACCCAGATACCTCTGGGTTTTGTGCGCTATATAAGTGTCAAAATAAACTAAATTAAATAAACGTATTGTAGCCTTCCCTTAAGACCACGTTACTCACATGCCTCTGTGTGTTTGATGGGGTATAAAAGTCTGTTATTTCTGGGAAATGTCCTGCACGCTTCGCTACCGCATCTTGTGCTTAGTTGCCCCGGGAGAGAAGGCCCCCCCCACGATCTCTACTGGTGGTGGATTTGTAGCACGTCTTTGAGCCTACCTAATAGGGGCACGTGCTGCACTGATGTGCCATCAGCATGTCTGAAGTCCCTCCTCTACCACAATTACAGCCCAGCATGTACTGCAGATGTCACATAGGCCGAATCTGAATATACCGTAATTTCCTTGTACTTGCTCATTACTGGGTCTAGACGCCCATTATGGTATGACAATGGTTTGTGCCCTAAAGTAGTCTTTTGTGTTAGTACCACAGTCATCACTACTCCATTGGAGTGTGAGAACAAATAAAATGTGTCTTGATAATCTGGGTCCCCTAGTACTGGAGCTGTGCATATTGCATCCTTCAGCTCAAAAGCCTCTGTCATTTCATGTGTCAATTCAACTCACCATTCCACTTTTGTGCCTCCTTAAGCCCGCTCAATAAGGGTCTTGTGTATGTGCTATAGTCAAATACCTAGGCTCTGCAGTAATTGCAAAGGCCCAGAAACTGCTGCGTCTCTCTGACTGTCTTTTGCATTGGTTTTCTGCAGATCGCCTCCACCATTTCCAAAGTTACCTTTTTGTCCTTACTGTGATA
Source organism: Ambystoma mexicanum (assembly GCF_040938575.1). Classification (NCBI taxonomy): domain Eukaryota; kingdom Metazoa; phylum Chordata; class Amphibia; order Caudata; family Ambystomatidae; genus Ambystoma; species Ambystoma mexicanum. Next base: position 958,970,260 of record NC_090929.1, on the reverse strand, counting down.
TTAACTGCCGTATGTATAGCACTTCCTTTTGGCAATATTGTAGTTTTGCCTTGTCCACTTTGTACCTCTTTTCTCCCAATACTGTCAACAAAAATACTGAGTAATTTCGACACTGTTCTTCTGTCTTGCTACAAATTAAAATGTCATTCACATATTATATGACTGTGCTCGCTATATGTATATTGCCTAGATCCATCTGAAGGACCTTATTAAACATGGAAGGTGACGCACAGTACCCTTGTGGCAACCTTGTATGTTTTCACGTCTGGTTTCTGTGTAGAAAGGACATTAAGTCCAGTGACTCTTCGTGGAGTGGTATAGAAAAGAAGGCGTTCTTCAGATCTATTACTGTGAAGTATGCAACTTCCTTTGGGACGCTACACAAAATTCTCTCCGGAGTGACAACTAATGGAAATTCTGCTTCATCAATTGTGATGAAGTGTGTAAATCTTGTATGAAATGCCACAATCCCCTTGTTGACTTCTTCACCAGATAAACTGATATGTTACACTGCGAATCTGAGGGTACCAGAATGTCTTGCTTTACCAGTGCAGTGATCGTCTCATATATGCCCTCATCTGCTTCCCTCCATAGAGGGTATTGTCTTACCGTTGGTGAAATAGCCCCTGTTTTGAGTTTTATCTTGACCGCCCCAATCCCTTTTAGCAAACACACCTCATAGGGACTGTTGGTCCATAAGACACTGGGTACCCACACTAAGTCTTCCTCGAGAAATGGTGGTGGTGGTTTTTGCACCACTGACATTTTCTGCGACACTTCTCTGTAACATATTTTCACCCAATGTGTGAGACATATGTCAAATACCACCTCACTATCTGATCAGTCATCCTGGAATAGTCATCCTCATCTGTCACTTCAGTCAATCTATATCCCTCCCCTACTGCAATTACAGTTCTCAATGATCGTCCAATATTGTTAGTCCTGTGCAGTACTATCCTCTCATCTCTCACTATAACTGCCTCAAGTTCTATTGGAATCACTTTTCTTTCTACTCAACTGAGTGAAACTCTGGCCTAAATAGGAATTCATTTGGTATGCATAACAGCTTACCCTGTTTCCCTGGATCCATGTGATTAATACTTCTATCCCATATGAAAACAGCTCAATGTCTACTGGCACCCCCCCACTGTACTGTTAAGCCACAATAAGCCTGAATGATTTATTTCACGTTCATGTGCTGAATCCCTGGCATTGAACACACTATCCCTTGGTCTGTGAATGAAATGGTCATGTTGAGTATGCTCATCATGTCTTTATACAATATATTCACTGGTGTCTGTCAGGAATATATGAGTGGCATGGTCAAGTCGTGTCCTTCCACAGAAAGTGGCAATTTATTGGTAAAAGGAACCACATCTGTGGCCCTAGAGAATCCCTGCACCATCATGGCAATGCCTGATATTGGGTATCTCCCCTCCCGTATACAGGACCTAGGTGCCCCCATATCTATGAGAAAGGAGAACATTTTGTCACCTAGAATCACCCCTATACGTAGTTCTTCATCCGGATTGCATGTAACCGATAGGATTGAACACTTTAGGTCTGTCTGTGAGCTTCCCTATTGTGGGTATAGTGACATCCCCATCCCCGTGAATGGGTAACCTACAATGGTCACCACCCCCAAGTTTCTCACGGGAGCTATTGTCGTGGAGCCCGCATGTGCTGAGGTCACAACATTTTGTTGGACCGGTGCCTGCAGTGTTGGTCATGGGTGCTGCATGAGTCCCTGTGTCTGTGATAGATGTGTCATAGGCTGGTATTGCTGCCTCTGCCGATTTTGGTCATGTGCCTGTGGTGGTGCATATATCTGCGTGTGATCCTGGGAATAAAAGTCAGTATGATTTATCTGGTATGGTGCTGTTGCTGCATCCCCAATTTTGAGACATCCCACTTCTGTATCTGCATACCCGTGAGATGTGGCCAATTTGTCTGCATACCGAGCATTGTAGAGGAGCCCCCATCTGCTCGGCTGCCCCCCGGATCTACCATGGCTTCTGCTGCATTGGATGTCTGAACCCCCTTCCCCCGAGGAACCTGTCCTTATCCCTATGGCCATTGGTTCAAGTCCCCTCATCCTGCTAACTCTTCCCCTGAAATTTGTGGTCAGTTCTGTGCTTGCTGAGTAACCACCCCTTCTAAACTCATCAACAGCGCCTCTTCCATTGTGTGCTTCTTCTGCACTAGCTTTGCTTCCTCCTGCTTTCTCTCCACACGCTTCTTGCACACATTCTCTTGCATTAGTCTACAATAGTGCACTATGGTTAACTGAATTTCTGACAAAGGTTTAGCCTCCATTCCCACTAACTTCTTAAGCTGCTTTTGTACCTTATCTGTTAACCTGAGGCAAAATATATGATAGAACATGTCCACTGTTTGTCCCATAGCTCCCTTGTCTCAAGGCACCATTTTTCTTGAATCCGCTGAATGTATTCAAATGGGTCTTCTTCGTCACACATTGTTCGTGCCATAATCGCATTTATGTCTGACTTGTCTGGGTGCTGTACCCTTAGAGCTTGCCACATGGTCGCACAACAGTTAATGAACATCTTTTTGAACAGCTAACTACTGCCCAATCTCCATCACTCCCTTCCTTGGCAAACTCCTGGGAAAGCTGGCCATCTCCCAGCTCAATCTTCACAATGAATCCGTTGGTTGTCTCCATGAACCTCAGTCTGGTTTCAGAGCTGCCAGAAGCACAGAAACTGCTCTCCTGAACATCCGCGAAGACCTGCTCCCCAACCTTGATTCCAACACCTCCTTTGTCCTCATTTTACTTGACCTCTCTTCTGCCTTTGACACGATCAACTATGCCATCCGGCTCAACCGTCTCCGTGATAACCTGGGTATCACCGGTCAGGCCCTGGCGTGGCTGGTTTCTTTCCTCTCTGATCGACCCTCCAAGTTCAACTTGGGTCCTTCCTCTCCTCTATCTCTATCTCTACCTGTGGTGTTCCCCAGGGGTCTAACCTCTCTCCCTGGCTGTTCAATAAATACTTGGCACTTCTAGCCCACCGCAGTGCTGTGTTGTGCCCCAACTTCCAATGCTATGCAGATGACACTCAGCTCATTTTCAGGCTCCCTTCAGCCACCTCTTCTCCCTCTGTCATCTCTGACTGTCTGTCTGCCATTCAGGAGTGGTGTGCCGCCAATGATCTCTGCCTTAATGACAGCAAGACTGAGATTATCCTCATCGGCACACCCGCTCCCTCCTTTCCTGTCACTCTCTGGCCGGCCTCTCTCGGCCCTCTTCCGACTCCGACCTGTGAGATTAAAAACCTTGGGATCATCGTTGACTCCACACTCTCCTTCTCTCGTCACATCTCTGACGTCTCTAAGAAGTCACACTACCAGCTGTACCTCCTCTGAGGTATTCATCATTTCCTCTCCTTCCCCCAGAAGCTCACTGTCTCCAGAGCTCTGGTTCTCTATAGGCTTGACTATTGCAACAGCCTCCTTCTAAATCTGCCTGCTTCTACTCTCTGCCCTCTGCAACTCATTCAGATTAGGACTGCAAGACTTGTCCTTGGCCTTAAACCCAGGGATTGTATGTCTCCAGGACTGAAATCTCTGCACTGGCTCCTAGTGGCTGTGAGGATTAAGTTTAAACCCCCATGCATTGTTCACAAGGCCTTCTGGGGCCCCAATACCTTCAGCTCTCTCTTCCTAAATATCTTCCTTCTCGAGCTCTTCGCTCATCCCTCTCCAAATCCCTCAGGGTCACTCGCTTCTCCAAGCAACAAGTTTGTGGTAGATCTCTTTATTCGGCTGGGGTCTCCCTCTGGAGCAGCCTCCCTGCCTCCCTGAAACTTAAGGAGAACCATCTCCGGTTCCGGAAGCACCTCAAAACCATTCTCTTTGCTTCTGCATTCTCCCCTCCTATCCCCTGCTCAATTTCTGTCTGATACTGAAACTGCGCTGGTTAGCTGTCCACCCTCTGATCTTAGGCCCAGGTCCTCTCCCCCACCAGTTGCACATCTGCACTGCCTTCCTGGCAACCTCGGCACTTGGGGACTGTTTTCTGTATCCCTGCAGTCCCACTACTAGCACTTGACACCTGTTGTCTCCAGTTACCCCTTGCACCTGCCACTAGCTGGCAGTACTTTTACTTATTGTTATTTATTCTATTGTCCCATGTTCTGCACTGTCCCCTCCCCCTTCCCCCCTGCACTTTCCCCCTTGCCCCCCTTCCCATGCACTTGCGCGCTCTAAATGACACCTGGCCTAGTAGGATTGTTGTCTTTGTCTATCCTCTGTTCCCCCTCCCTTGCCTCGTCGCGCCTTGAAACACCTTTGTATAGGTGCGTTATCAATGCCACATCATATCATATCACACCATTGTGTGCTGTGTTCTGTGCAGTCACTGTGGGGTACCCTAATCTCCTCCACACATTGTCAGCTACAACCCCAAGAATAGCTGAAAGTATACTCTTCACATCCCCTACCACCAACGTTATCCCTGCTGTCAGTCTTTCGATCTCATAAATCCACTTGCCCGCCGCAGTAGTTAGCAAAGGCTGTTTGCATCTCAAATTATCCTTATCCTTCTGTGGCCATGGTATATACTAAGGTCGCCCCCAATACTTTTCCAGTAATGGAGCTGTGTCAATGATGTCCCTCTGTCCTTAGTATTGATGACCGCACTTGCCCTTTCCGTCTTCATCCGTCCTGGCCAGGTCCTGAGCATCTACACATATGGAGTAATATTCCCTGCGTCTCCTGACCCGCCCTCAGAGTGTGGTAACTGTCCTGAGATGTCCCCCTTCCTTCTAACCATGCTTTCTTCACCTCCCCAAACTGTATCTCTGTCTGAACTCCCTTCCCTGGGGTGTCGAGCACATGTTTTCTCCTCCTCGTCCTCACTTCCCAGTGAATCTCCATCTGACCATATGGTCCCCAGGCTATTGTCACTGTGCCCATCTTTGTCCTCATTGAAACTCAGTCTCTTTAAGGTTAAGTCTTCCCACCTCTTGCCTCGTGTTTGGTCTGAAAACATTGCAGTTCCCCCTCACCGAGGTTTCAACACTTCTACCCGTCTGTGTGCTTCCTGCACTATTCCCCCTACTTGAGTAGAGATCCCCCACCCTTCTTCGTATACCTTCCCCCAAGTTATCCCCGACACGTGGCCTGCCCATCTTGGCTTCTGTCATCCTTGAAATGTGCCTTTCTCTACTCTCTGCTCTTCTCTCTTTCTTGTTCTCTCCTGCGCTCTTCCCTTTCCGCGTACTGGCATTCTTTAACGAGCCACTCGACCTCTAACTTCCTTCTCTCCTTCTTTATCTGCACTTGCCTTTCCCACTCTTCTTCAGCTTTCCATTTTGCTATGTTCTCTAACTCTCTGTCTTCTTTTGTCCTTTAACTCTTGATCCCGTGCATCTGCTTGCTACTTTTCATTTTACAACCTTTTGCTTTCCTCATTCTGTTCCCTTTCCCTTCCTTCTACTTCCTCCATTATCTCCGCCCATTCTTTAGCATCTTCCTCTGTCTCCTTACCACTGGGTATTCCCTTCTCTTTGCGTCCTGTCCCACTTACTGTTTTCCCGTCTAGTTTGAGCAATATCTGTCTGCCTACCCATTTGTTCGGTACTACTGGGTCTTGGCCTAACTTAAGTCCTGTTTTCCCCGTCATTCTCATTTAGCTTTGCTTGCATGCTGCCGCGTTGCCTGACTCACTGCTGCTATCTCACACCATGTTACTCACTTGTCTTGCGCTGTGAGGCATGCCCTCGCCACTCTACGCTGGGGGTGCAAAAGTGAGATTGGTGTATCCCGCCACTCCTTTTTAATTCTTTCATGGAGAAAAATCCTTGACTTTTCATTACAGCGTTTACATCTGCTGTTTGAGAAGGAGAAGGAGGAGGCAGAGGGCTGGTTGTGGCCATCTCACGTTGGCTCAGCATCCAATTCTGCTGAACATCAACCCAGTACTCATCCTGGAACATAATTTCAAAAAGTTCTAATATGGCCAATCATTTACTTATTTTATCCCCCTTGTAGGTTGTCTGCAAACAAATGATCAGTTGTTACTGCACACATTTGGAAAAGCTGCCTACTTTAGGCCATGGCTTTGACAATTTGCCCTCTGTATCGCAAGTTCATTCCATGCTATACTTGCGTATTTTGTCTTTATATCGTGGGAGGGACTTGCACAAATGCTGATGAGGTGTGCCCCTCATTCTGTTCAACTTGGTGCATTAGTTTGCCAATTCTTATTTGACCTGAAATCAGGATTTTGACACTTTTACCATCAATCAATACAATATAACAAGGATTTCTCAAAAGCCTCTCTGGCCCACCACCAAACACAGGTGTGCCAAGTGCACCACCCCTCTCTCTGTGTTCTCCGAACCAAAGGCTCCAATGACAATTCCACTCCTGAGCATACCCAGCTCCGCCAAAATGGCACAACAATGCTTTTCTATAACAATCAACTACCTACCCACCACGTTTTAACCCTGTTCTACACACTTCAAGTCGTATGAACCAACTTCACGGGTGTCGTCACCACTACCACAGAGAAGTGAGCTGACAAAAGATATCCAACCTTCCCACAAAGTGTCTGCTTCTGAACTGCTGCAAACACAATGACAAAGACAACATACCATGTATACGGCTGCCGAGTTTTAGTGTTTTTTTTCTCTCTTCCATAAGCCAAGGTGACTGTCTAAGCTGACCGCCCAAACTGACCGCCTAACCAACAGGTATCCTTACGTTAGAAAAACACTTCAACAACACCACACGAACTGCCCCTTCTCTGTGGTTGCCATATAGCTGAGTCTATACTTACACCCCTACATTGTGTGATCCGCTGAGCTCTCTTGGACACCGACTCTCCCCCAACCTGCCACTCTGCCATCTGGTCTGCTAGGCATCCCAAGGGACGTGAGCAGGAATTTCTCCAAGATGGCTCCTGTCGGCCTCTTTTTTATCCACACATGGAGCTTTATACGTCGGGTACGACGGGTTGCCACACAGCCCTCTGGCATGAAAACCTAGTGAACTGTCCTCTGCTACCAACTTGTGAAAGAGTAGTTCAAGATGGTCAGGGGGTTTCTATCCTTCACCAGCCAACTCCCAGCTTAACCTTCCTTCTGACTCTGTTGGCTCTCTCCATGACCACCAATCTAGATTCAGAGCTTCCAGAAGCACAGAAACTGCTCTCCTGAACATCCGTGAAGACCTGCTCTCTAACCTTGACTCTTACATTCCCTCCCTCCGTCCTCATCCTTCTCAATCTCTCCTCTGCTTTCGACATGGTCAATCATACCATCCTGCTTAATCGTCTCTGTGACAACCTGGGTATCACCGATCAGGCCGTGACCTGGCTGACGTCTTTCCTTTCTGATCAACCCTCTCAGGTTTCACTTGGCTCCTTCCTATCCACCATCTCCCTCTCTACCTGTGGTGTTCCCCAGGGGTCTAACCTCTCACCCTGGCTTTTCAAACAATACCTGGCAACTCTCAACTACTGCATTTCCATTTTCTGCTCAAACTTCCAGTGCTATGCTGATGACACCCAACTCATTTTCAGACTTCCTTCAGCCACCTCCTCGCCTTCCCTCATCTCTAATTGCTTAACCTCCATTCAAAATTGGTGTGCTGCCAATGATCTTTGTCTAAATGCAAACAAGACTGAGATCCTCCTCATTGGTACACCTTCACTATCCTTTCCCCTCACTCTCTGACCAGCCTCCCTCGGCCCTCCTCCTACCCCTACCTGCGAGGCTAAGAACCTCGGGGTCATCTTTGAATCCACACTTTCCTTCTCTGTACACATCTCTGATGTCTCTAAAATGTCAAACTTCTTATTGCATCTCCTTAGAGGTACTCTGACTTTCCTCTCCTTCCCCCAGAAGCTCACTGTCTCCCAAGCTCTGGTTCTCTCTAGGTTGGACTACTGTAGCAGCCTCTTTCTAAATCTACCTACCTCCACTCTTTGCACTTCACAACTAATCCAAAACCGGACTGCGAGAGTTGCCCTCGGCCTCAAGCCCTGGGATAGTATCTCTCCAGCTCTGAAATCCCTTCATTGCCTCCCGGTGGATGCAAGGATTAAATGTAAAATCCTCTGCATTGTCCACAAGGCTTTCTGGGGTCTGGGTCCAAAATACCTTCAACTATCCCGCTGTAAATACCTCCCTTCTCGAGCCCTTTGCTCCTTTATGTCAACCTCCCTCAGGGTCGGTCGATTTTTAAAGAAACGAGCTGGAAAACGAGCTGGGGCCAGATGTCAGTCTTCAGCTGGGGCCTCCCTTTCGAACAGCCTCTCCACCACCCTGAAACTTGATGAGAACCATCTCCGGTTCCGGAAGCACCACAAGACCTTCCTCATCGTTTCTGCCTTTGCCCCTCTTCTCCCCTGCTGATCTGCTCCTCTCTCTCTGCACCGTGCACCTGGCCACCCTCTGTCCTTCGGGCCTAGGTACCTGCTCACCCTGCCTCCCTCTGGCATTACCTCAGGGCCACCCCTGGCACTGGGATCTGTACCCTTACAGTCCCCCTCTCTTCTTCTGCACTTATCAGATATACCCTATCTGACTTACCACCATTTTTCTTGAATCCGCTGAATGTATTCAAATGGGTCTTCTTCGTCACACATTGTTCGTGCCATAATCGCGCTTATGTCTGACTTGTCTGGGTGCTGTACCCTTAGAGCTTGCCACATGGCCGCACAACAGTTATCGAACAGCTTTTTGAACAGCTAACTGCTGCCCAATCTCCATCACTCCCTTCCTGGGCTAACTCCTGGAAAAGCTGGCCATTTCCCAGCTCAATCTTCACACTGAATCCGTTGGTTGTCTCCATGAACCTCAGTCTGGTTTCAGAGCTGCCAGAAGCAAAGAAACTGCTCTCCTGAAAATCAGTGAAGACCTGCTCCCCAACCTTGATTCCAACACCTCCTTTGTCATCATTTTACTTGACCTCTCTTCTGCCTTTGACACGATCAACTATGCCATCCGGCTCAACCGTCTCCGTGATAACCTGGGTATCACCGGTCAGGCCCTGGCGTGGCTGGTTTCTTTCCTCTCTGATCGACCCTCCAAGTTCAACTTGGGTCCTTCCTCTCCTCTATCTCTATCTCTACCTGTGGTGTTCCCCAGGGGTCTAACCTCTCTCCCTGGCTGTTCAATAAATACTTGGCACTTCTAGCCCACCGCAGTGCTGTGTTGTGCCCAAACTTCCAATGCTATGCAGATGACACTCAGCTCATTTTCAGGCTCCCTTCAGCCACCTCTTCTCCCTCTGTCATCTCTGACTGTCTGTCTGCCATTCAGGAGTGGTGTGCCGCCAATGATCTCTGCCTTAATGACAGCAAGACTGAGATTATCCTCATCGGCACACCCGCTCCCTCCTTTCCTGTCACTCTCTGGCCGGCCTCTCTCGGCCCTCTTCCGACTCCGACCTGTGAGATTAAAAACCTTGGGATCATCGTTGACTCCACACTCTCCTTCTCTCGTCACATCTCTGATGTCTCTAAGAAGTCACACTACCAGCTGTACCTCCTCTGAGGTATTCATCATTTCCTCTCCTTCCCCCAGAAGCTCACTGTCTCCAGAGATCTGGTTCTCTATAGGCTTGACTAATGCAACAGCCTCCTTCTAAATCTGCCTGCTTCTACTCTCTGCCCTCTGCAACTCATTCAGATTAGGACTGCAAGACTTGTCCTTGGCCTTAAACCCAGGGACTGTATGTCTCCAGGACTGAAATCTCTGCACTGGCTCCTAGTGGCTGTGAGGATTAAGTTTAAACCCCCATGCATTGTTCACAAGGCCTTCTGGGGCCCCAATACCTTCAGCTCTCTCTTCCTAAATATCTTCCTTCTCGAGCTCTTCGCTCATCCCTCTCCAAATCCCTCAGGGTCACTCGCTTCTCCAAGCAACAAGTTTGTGGTAGATCTCTTTATTCGGCTGGGGTCTCCCTCTGGAGCAGCCTCCCTGCCTCCCTGAAACTTAAGGAGAACCATCTCCGGTTCCGGAAGCACCTCAAAACCATTCTCTTTGCTTCTGCATTCTCCCCTCCTATCCCCTGCTCAATTTCTGTCTGATACTGAAACTGCACTGGTTAGCTGTCCACCCTCTGATCTTAGGCCCAGGTCCTCTCCCCCACCAGTTGCACATCTGCACTGCCTTCCTGGCAACCTCGGCACTTGGGGACTGTTTTCTGTATCCCTGCAGTCCCACTACTAGCACTTGACACCTGTTGTCTCCAGTTACCCCTTGCACCTGCCACTAGCTGGCAGTACTTTTACTTATTGTTATTTATTCTATTGTCCCATGTTCTGCACTGTCCCCTCCCCCTTCCCCCCTGCACTTTCCCCCTTGCCCCCGTTCCCATGCACTTGTGCGCTCTAAATGACACCTGGCCTAGTAGGATTGTTGTCTTTGTCTATCCTCTGTTCCCCCTCCCTTGCCTCGTCGCGCCTTGAAACACCTTTGTATAGGTGCGTTATCAATGCCACATCATATCATATCACACCATTGTGTGCTGTGTTCTGTGCAGTCACTGTGGGGTACCCTAATCTCCTCCACACATTGTCAGCTACAACCCCAAGAATAGCTGAAAGTATACTCTTCACATCCCCTACCACCAACGTTATCCCTGCTGTCAGTCTTTCGATCTCATAAATCCACTTGCCCGCCGCAGTAGTTAGCAAAGGCTGTTTGCATCTCAAATTATCCTTATCCTTCTGTGGCCATGGTATATACTAAGGTCGCCCCCAATACTTTTCCAGTAATGGAGCTGTGTCAATGATGTCCCTCTGTCCTTAGTATTGATGAACGCTATTCCCTGCATCTCCTGACCCGCCCTCAGAGTGTGGTAACTGTCCTGAGATGTCCCCCTCTCTTCTACCCATACTTTCTTCACCTCCCCAAACTGTATCTCTGTCTGAACTACCTTCCCTGGGGTGTCGAGCACATCTTTTCTCCTCCTCGTCCTCACTTCCCAGTGAATCTCCGTCCGACCATATGGTCCCCAGGCTATTGTCACTGTGCCCATCTTTGTCCTCATTGAAATTCAGTCTCTTTAAGGTTAAGTCTTTCCACCTCTTGCCTCGTGTTTGGTCTGAAAACATTGCAGTTCCCCCTCACCGAGAGTTCAACACTTCTACCCGTCTGTATGCTTCCTGCACTATTCCCCCTACTTGAGTATAGATCCTCACCCTTCTTCGTATACCTTCCCACAAGTTACCCCCTACACGTGGCCAACCCATCTTGGCTTCTGTCATCCTTGAAATGTGCCTTTCTCTATTCTCTACTCTTGTCTCTTTCTTGCTCTCTCCTGCGCTCTTCCCTTTCCGCGTACTGGCATTCTTTAACGAGCCACTCAACCTCTAACTTCCTTCTCTCCTTCTTTATCTGCACTTGCCTTTCCCACTCTTCTTCAGCTTTCCATTTTGCTATGTTCGCTAACTCTCTGTCTTCTTTTCTCCTTTAACTCTTGATCCCGTGCTTCTGCTTGCTACTTTTCATTTTACAACCTTTCGCTTTCCTCATTCTGTTCCCTTTCGCTTCCTGCTACTTTCTCCATTATCTCCGCCCATTCTTTATCATCTTCCTCTGTCTCCTTACCACTGGGTATTCCCTTCTCTTTGGGTCCTGTCCCACTTACTGTTTTACCATCTTGTTTGAGCAATATCTGTCTGCCTACCCATTTGTTTGGTACTACTGGGTCTTGGCCTAACTTAAGTCCTGTTTTCCCCAAGTCGTTCTCATTTAGCTTTGCTTGCATGCTGCCGCGTTGTCTGCACTCACTGCTGCTATCTCACACCATGTTACTCACTTGTCTTGCGCTGTCAGGCATGCCCTCGCCACTATACGCTCGGGGTGCAAAAGTGAGATTGGTGTACCCCGCCGCTCCTTTTTAATTCTTTCATGGAGAAAAATCCTTGACTTTTCATTACAGCGTTTACGTCTGCTGTTTGAGAAGGAGAAGGAGGGGGCAGAGGTCTGGTTGAGGCCATCTCACGTTGGCTCAGCATCCAATTCTGCCGAACCGCAACCCAGTACTCATCCTGTAACATAAATTCAAAAAGTTCTGATATGGCCAATCATTTACTTATTTTATACCCCTTGTAGGTTGTCTGCAAATAAATGATCAGTTGTTGCTGCACACATTTGGAAAAGCTGCCTACTTTAGGCCATGGCTTTGAAAATTTGCCCTCTGTATCGCAAGTTCATTCCATGCTATACTTGCGTATTTTGTCTTGATATCGTGGGAGGGACTTGCACAAATGCTGATGAGGTGTGCCCCTCATTCTGTTCAACTTGGTGCATTAGTTTGCCAATTCTTATTTGACCTGAAATCAGGATTTCGACACTTTTACCAGAAATCAATACAATATAACAAGACTTTCTCAGAAGCCTCTCTGGCTCACCACCAAACACAGGTGTGCCAAGTCACCACCCCTCTCTCTGTGTTCTCCGAACCAAAGCCTCCAATGACAATTCCACTCCTGAGCTTACCCAGCTCTGCCAAAATGGCACAACACTGCTTTTCTATAACAATCAAGTACCTACCCACCACGTTTTAACCCCGTTCTACACACTTCAAGTCGTATGAACCAACTTCATGGGTGTCGTCACCACTACCAAAGAGAAGTGAGCTGACAAAAGATATCCAACCTTCCCACAAAGTGTCTGCTTCTGAAGTGCTGCAAACACAATGACAAAGACAACATACCATGTATACGGCTGCCAAGTTTTAGTGTTTTTTTTCTCTCTTCCATAAGCCAAGGTGACTGTCTAAGCTGGCCGCCCAAACTGACCGCCTAACCAACAGGTATCCTTACGTTAGAAAAACACTTCAACAACACCACGCAAACTGCCCCTTCTCCGTGGTTGCCATATAGCTGAGTCTATACTTACACTCCTACACTGTGTGATCCGCTGAGCTCTCTTGGACACCGACTCTCCCCCAACCTGCCACTCTGCCATCTGGTTTGCTATGCATCCCAAGGGACGTGGGCAGGAATTTCTCCAAGATGGCTCCTGTCGGCCTCTTCTTTATCCACACATGGAGCTTTATACGTCGGGTACCACGGGTCGCCACACAGCCCTCTGGCATGAAAACCTAGTGAACTGTCCTCTGCTACCCACTTGTGAAGGAGTAGTTCAATATGGTCAGGGGGTTTCTATCCTTCACCAGCCTCCCAGTTTTACCTTCCTTCTGACTCTGTTGGCTCTCTCCATGACCACCAATCTAGATTCAGAGCTTCCAGAAGCACGGAAACTGCTCTCCTGAACATCCGTGAAGACCTGCTCTCTAACCTTGACTCTTACATTCCCTCCCTCCGTCCTCATCCTTCTCGATCTCTCCTCTGCTTTCGACATGGTCAATCATACCATCCTGCTCAATCGTCTCTGTGACAACGTGGGTATCACCGATCAGGCCCTGGCCTGGCTGACCTCTTTCCTTTCTGATTAATCCTCTCAGGTTACACTTGGGTCCTTCCTATCCACCATCTCCCTCTCTACCTGTGGTGTTCCCCAGGGGTCTAACCTCTAGCCCTGGCTTTTCAACCAATACCTGGCAACTCTCAACTACTGCATTTCCATTTTCTGCTCAAACTTCCAGTGCTATACTGATGACACCCAACTCATTTTCAGACTTCCTTCAGCCACCTCCTCGCCTTCCCTCATCTCTAATTGCTTAACCTCCATTCAAAATTGGTGTGCTGCCAATGATCTTTGTCTAAATGCAAACAAGACTGAGCTCCTCCTCATTGGTACACCTTCACTATCCTTTCCCCTCACTCTCTGGCCAGCCTCCCTTGGCCCTCCTCCTACCCCTACCTGCGAGGCTAAGAACCTCGGGGTCAGCTTTGACTCCACACTTTCCTTCTCTGCACACATCTCTGATGTCTCTAAAAGTCAAACTTCTTATTGCATCTCCTTAGAGGTACTATGCCTTTCCTCTCCTTCCCCCAGAAGCTCACTGTCTCCCAAGCTCTGGTTCTCTCTAGGTTGGACTACTGTAGCAGCCTCTTTCTAAATCTACCTACCTCCACTCTTTGCACTTTACAACTAATCCAGAACCAGACTGCAAGAGTTGTCCTCGGCCTCAAGCCCTGGGATAGTATCTCTCCAGCTCTGAAATCCCTTCATTGGCTCCCGGTGGAGGCTTTCTGAGGTCTGGGTCCAAAATACCTTCAACTATCCCTCTGTAAATACCTCCCTTCTCGAGCCCTTCGCTCCTTTACGTCTACCTCCCTCAGGGTCGGTCGGTTTTCAAAGAAACGAGCTAGGTCCAGATCTCTGTCTTCAGCTGGGGCCTCCCTTTGGAACAGCCTCTCCACCACCCTGAAACTTGAGGAGAACCATCTCCGGTTCCGGAAGTACCACAAGACCTTCCTCATTGTTTCTGCCTTTGCCCCTTTTCTCCCCTGCTGATCTGCTCCTCTCTCTCTCCACCGTGCATCTGGCCACCCTCTGTCCTTCGGTACTAGGTACCTGCTCACGCTGCCTCCCTCCGGCATTGCCTCAGGGCCACCCCTGGCACTGGGATCTGTACCCATACAGTGCCCAACTCTTCTTCTGCACTTATCAGATATACCCTATCTGACTTCTCATGCACTTGCCACTTGTCTGGCTGCACTACCTTTTTACATTGCATTTATTTAATTATTTCACTTATTATTTATTCTGTTCTCTCCTCTGTTCCGCACTTTCCATTTCTCCCCTTCCACACACTTTCCCCCTTTTCCCATTTCCATGCACTTACACGTTCCTCATGTCACTGGGCCTACTAAGGTTGCTATTTTTTCCCCACTGTTGCCCTCCCTTTGCTTGGTCGCGCTCTGAAACACTTGTGTATGAGCGCAATATAAATAAAATATCATATCATATCATATCACCCCAATTACCAGCAGAGAACCCTCAAGCTCATCAAAATTTTCCCCACCACAAGAATGGAGGACTCAGCCATGGGGCAAAGTTACTGTCCTTTATTAGCACACAAAATAGACAGGGATCACACCGGAAAACAGGTATCCTCCAGAGCTATCGACTTTTGAGCCTGCATTGCATGGTTTTGTACAGTTATGACGTCACAAACTCAGGTTTCATCCCACTAACCTATGAGCAAATTACGTTGGTCAGCTTGAGCTGGTTACATATAGATAATCTATAGGTTAGTTCTACGATTGGAGAACCATATTCAGGAGCCCCTATTGAGACCACCACTACTAGTGCTAGTCTACAATGTTGTGGAGTCGCAGAGAGAACATTGGCCCTTGCAACAAATGATTCCCCTGTGAAAGCCAAATCTGGATTGGTCAGAGCGTGTCCTCCCATCCCTGGGATCCTGGGCAGTTATCAGACTGAGTGTACCTTTTCAAGGCAATGGGAATTCACATGGAGGTGCAAAATGTTCCTAATGTTGCCTTTCTCTGATCCTGATCACCTAGACCTGTGAGAGTGCATTCAGTTGAACAGCCAGCTGCAACACGTGTAGCGTACTCTCTCCTTGTTTAATGGGAATGTCTCCCCTTGTCTGCCTTGGTTGAACGGCATTGTCTCGTTCAATTGGGTAATGCATTTTGAGACCACGAAATGAAGCCCTATCGCCTGTAATTATGAGGATTTTAGCCTGTCCCTCTGCAGGTGGCTTATTGTCCTGGTAACCGGAACTTTCCATCTCCATTTGTCAGCGATCGTGTAAGCCTTTCCATGTGCTTGAAACCTGTCTCCTCTTTGTCATCCCTTTCAAAGACCTATAGCTTCAATATCACTCGTTATAGCTTCTCCATGTTAATAGCAGTCAAGCATATGCAAGCTAAATATATGAACTCTTTACATCTTGCGGTTTCAGCTTTAGCAAACAATATGAATGCAATGTTTTGTATATGTATCTGTACTCTTACATACATGGGCCATAAGTATGTGATTTGTTTCTCTATGCAATAAGCTAGTGCATGTTTGTGTAACTTCATGAATGGATGCATATGTTCTTTGTGAGTAGTAAGGCTATGTCGTGATGTCAGTGGTGACATCATTGATTTCTCGCTTTGCGATCAGTTAACTTGTTCAATAAAGGTACATTCCATATAGTCCAAATCAACGATTGGGTATGGTCTGAACGGTTGTCTGAGTAACGTTTCTCACACCACTGATGCATTGAAGTTTGTGGTGATGGGCCTAGAAGTGAGGCCCATCTGTCTTTTTTTTGCCTTTGTGCTGAGGATCGTTTGGGGGGCATGAGGGTCAGATTCAGTCCCCCATCTACAAAAGCAAGGGTCACCTCCATACTTGGAAGATGAAAGATTGGAAAGGGATACCTTTTGGCGCTGGTATCCTATGTATAAGGTCACACCAACCAGCCGTTCGGATTTGTAACCTATGTATCTTACGTCACTGAGGATGCTGGATACTTTCTTAAAGTGTTGTTCGTACTGATTTCGGCAGAGCGTTCCATGGCAGCAGAGTCCTTTGCTGCGCATTTCTATTTTTGTGGAAATAAAACTTTGTTTTCCTTGCAAGAGGTGTGCTGGACCTTTTTCCCCAGTGGGTTGTCTTTTTTATGTTGTGAGCGTTGAGGGGCTTCTCTAGATAGTTCCTAATACCCTCATCAAAGGATCTCTCAGGTTTACAATACAGCAAGTTCCAACGACCCTAATGAAGTCTTTAAAACTTGCCCCCTGCAAAGAATCTCTCCTCCATCGGCAGCCTCTTGAAGCCACAGTGCAAATACTAACCTTCCGCAACCAGTGAGGGAACTAGCCCCACAAGGAGAGTGACACATCCCTCCTTCTTTAAACATTGGAGGGTTGCATGTAGTTTGCCATGCAAACCAGGCTTTATCCATAATGGAGTCTCCATTTCACAGAATTTCCCAACTAAGCACGAAACGATTCTTATGAAACAATCATTTATACATGTCCCAGCTGGGAATTAATAACAAATGAGTGTCCCTTTTGTCAGAAAGAAAACCCCGTAATTGCAGAAACATCCGATCCTGCAGCTCGAACACACCCCCTGCATTGCCACCAGGGGAATCCACCACCGCTCCCCACAGATGAACCGATACCCAATAATTCCTAAACTTCAAAGCCAGACACAGCATATATCAGGAACACATATCAGAACACTCTACTCCCCCCACCCCTGTAGCGCACAAAACTGTGCAAACTTATAAAAACCATGCCTTCTAATCTCTAAAAATATTGAATGTAATATAAAACGTTGTAGCCGGCGCATATATCTCCCTGTGCCCTGTTGACCGTGGCCACCTGAATGAGAGCTCTGTGCCAAAATCTCCAACTTAGTTGGCCATTGCCATAAAGAGAATATGTCGATTAAGAAGTTATACAATAGGGGTTTCATCGCTATAAAGTGCACAATTACACGTCTTTCCGTGCTTCGTTTTAGATTTGGGGGAGTGCGAAGGATGCCCCCAAGAAAAATAATAATAATTGTAAACTCCACTTGAGGCGCATTGATTTCTGATCAGGCGGGTTTCTGGTCGTTTGTCCGGTTAGTGGTGTGAATTCTAGTTTCAGTAAAGTGCACTTGTTGTAACTATAAGTTCGCGGTGCTTTACTTCCATGCACACAGACAATTGGTTTATCTTGCTTAATATATATCTTCAGTTTATCTCTGGTGAGGAGCAGTCACGAACAAACAGTTACTATATACCGCAAGATCTCGTTTTAACATATCTCAAGTTTCCCGTGGCTATGGTTGTGGTCTTGTTTTATTTCCCTTTGTATTCTGGGACTTGTGGTTTTTTATTTCCCATTTGAAATACAGGTCCTAGAATTCAAAGCAAAAACAGGACTGTAGGTCCACAGGAAACTTGGGAACCTCTAGAAAGGGATTCCCTTCAAGAATCCAGCTCTGTGGAAAAAAAGACACAGGTTTTTTTTGTTTTATCCCGCTGCAGTTCCTCTCTTTTGATGTAATTGAAATGGGCCTTAAATGTCCCCGATAACCACGCCATATCTTGAAGTGCAGGCTCTAGATGTCTAAATAATGTGCCCATTTGCGTTTAATTGAAGGGAGGATTTGCTGGCTGAGGAGTTCCCGTGCACAGAGGCCTCTCTAGTAAGGACTGTTGGTTGGTGGGGTCGGTGGGCAGTAGTGCACATATTTTATACATTAAAGGCCAAAAGTAATCACCTTATGTGTCAGCATCTTTGATTGGGCAGTGCTGAGGAAGCATTACCAGTTTATTTTACAAGTGGATGGTATTGTTTTATTATAGAAAAATGTCAAGTTTGACTATGCATGAGAAGTGAATAGCCCCGAGCAGGGAAGTTCCAGTAGACACTATCCTTGAATTTAGAAACTTGTCAAGGAATATTGAGCCCCAGAAACAAAAAGGATTACTAGAATGTGCTTGTTCTTTTTGTACAATTATTTCATGGGGGGCATCCAAGACAGGCGCCTTCTGGTGCACCTTCGCCAATTTCTCAGTGAATATTTACTGGCAAGGTGGCTGCAGCACCCTGGCCCTAATGATGTGCATAGGTAGGGGCTTCTGATGATCCAGTTCTCCTCGGGAGGTGGAGTCTGTGTCACAATAGTGCAACAATGCACATATCAGCGTCCAACTGGGTATCATGGGCTGGATAACTACACTGATTTGGCGTGGGGATTCAGCAACTATTTACAGCATGATACAGCGAGGTGATTGCCGGGTCCTAGTTTGGAATGGTTAGCAAATGGTGGTGCTATTTCCAATGGACAGTCAGGTTCCGATGCTGCGCTCCAGGGGTCTGCGGTGCTTGGCGCATTCCAACAGGGGATCACTGCCACTTGCTGCTGTAACCAACATGGCCATTTGACAAGACATAAAGCAAATTGGGCATTGCTCCAGGAGGGTGAGCATGAATGGCCTATGCACTGCAGACCAATGTAGGATAACGTGATAGGCAAAGGTCATTAACTTTAAATGGAAGGCTCCCTGGTGCACTGACCACCTTTCTGCTCTCTGAGATGGCCAATGGCATCAGATGACATAAAGATACCTTGTATAGGCAGGCTACTCATGTGTTTACTATAATGTCAGTTACACTAATAGGCTCAATGCAAACGCTGCCTTGTGCTGCAGCATCATGGCACTACGGTTTACCGACAGCACAAGGGTGTAAATCCATCAGTCTCACATGTGGAGGACAGGCTGATCTATCAGCTGCAGTGCAGAACACTCTACTCCACCACTCCCTTCACGCCTGTAGCGCACGAGACTGAATTAACTTATAAAACCACACCTTCACGTCTCTAAAATAATGTCTGTAATATAACACGATGTACCGACAACTCGTAGCTCTTGTATGTGGAAAGATGCAACCACTTCACGTCTTTCGCCCTCCTCCCCGCCCCCACCGCCTCATGACCAGAACAGCTTTGCATGCTATAATCTACTACGAAAGCACTGGAGAATCGGAAATCTGATAATGAAGTAAAGACAATGGCCCTCATTACGACCCTTGCGGAAATCGGAAAACGATGGCGGAAATGCAATACCGCCATCGAATAGCGCTCGGTGCGACTATGACCCGTCACCGCAAAGTACGAAGCCATTAGCGACACCGTAGTGAACGCCAACGCTAACTGCACCAAGCACGCGCGCGCCATGCGAAACCGCAAACACCACCATGGCGCAACGGTACGCCAATTCCGACCCTAGCGGACATGTACCTAACGCCATCAGGCATGGCGTAATGTACCATTCCGCCATGGTGAGAAGTACGGCATCGCGAATCAACCGTAAACGGCCCCACTGAGTGCCTGTACACCGCTCCCTGCCCACAAAGTACAACTCCCCGTAGGTGCAATGAAGCCACAATGCAACCATTGAAATGTACAAGTCACCCATGCATGGCAACGAACAAAAGAAACACAAGAGGGGCCAATGGGAGCTGCAGGGCACAGATGGCACGAACACAGAAGCCATCCCAATGGACATGACCACAGTCCCCCACCAAGAAACGCACGCAAACACAGGCACCTGTGACCAGCCATATTCCGCGAATCACATCATTCCACCAGTCCACCTGGCTGACCGGCATCTGTTACACAAAACCCAATCCCCCGCCCCTGAGCATGACAACATTCAAACTGTCATATTGGCAGCCCCCATCCCTGACCTCACGGGCTTAGTAGGCAAACGCGCCCAGTACAGTACCACGCAACTAAACTCCGAAGCTGGAACCCAATGCAGATCTCCTCACAATACATCGCCCCCCAAATAGGCATATGCCACATCACTTGCAAAGAAAAACGCTACACGGGCCAAATCAGAATAGAAATTTAATGCACATCAAAGTCACCAAGCCCATACAGCCATCAGGCCATGAACTCCTAAACACCAATCACCATTGTGGGCTGCATCCGCAAGAAATGACCAGCCACTACTTGTGTGTCGTCCTGTTCCCTCATGGTACACAGAGCCACATTCACGTACGAAAAGGCAACATGGAAGCGCACAGAACCGCAGGGCCGTCCCAATGGGGAGGCACTAGTCCAGCCGAAAGGCCGAAATGTTGCTCCGAGCCACCAGTACAGCGTAAGGGCATGTGGGCCATTGGCGATCGTCCCATAAGATCGTAATGCTGCTCCACTGATTAACACGAAGCAGCAGGTGTCGGGAGTAAAACCCATCTGCAGGAGTGGCATACAGATGGCAGTGGCAAAAGGGGAGGAGATACCTGTCAACCAAAAGAAAAGAAAAAGAACAGAATGGCCATCAGAACTACATTCCAACAACTCACTTCAATGATCACACGAAATCCACAGCCATATGCATGCTAGCCCACTCCAAAGGATCATCACCACCCCAAAACCACTTGCGACTCCTAACCATCTATATCGAGGTGCAAACACCATCACAAACGAGTGTACCTGTGCATGCGTCTGTCAAAACAGAATCCATCAGATGGGAATGTTAATGTGCATGGACACAAGTGTCTGAGGGCGTGTCGAGACAGGGAGGGCTCAACAAGGCCAGATAGACGATGGTCCCACCATGGCAGCCCTGCATCACATAGCGTAGGGGAGGCGGATAGATCCCAAGAAGCCCTGTACATGGCAAACTCTGTATCAAATCACCTGCCCATGCATCCATTCATATTTCCCTCATCCCGGAATCAAAACGCCTGAATAATTACTCACATAACATTAGAAACATCCATTGAGTCTGTGCGTTATGCAGCCTGCAAAATCCACAGTGCCCCAGCCCGTAATTCCAGTGTTGTGAAGTAACATGTATCTGGGAACGGCCGGCCTCATCGCCCACGTAGCAATTGCGCATCCCAAACTATTCATATCAATCATTGCTTCCTCGCCATGGGCCCTGTCTCAAGGACATTGAACAACAGAACGTTATATTTGCAGTCAGACCTGTGGGCATCTCCTCGCCGCTAGCTGGAAACCGAAAGCGCCGCCCTTGGAATTCCACATTTGCAACATCACGCCGAAAAGGCATCTGTGGCCGTTTGAAATCACTAATTATTCCATCGAGTGCGGCTGTGTGTGAAAATGTCAACTGCCTTCACCCACAAATGGGACGCCCCGCCCGTCATTGCAACTCGGTAAAGTGATGCATGAGGGCCCACCGTTACTCGAGTACTACGTTCTACTGACCCTTCACAAGTCTGTTCGCGACTGCACAGATAGTATGTGCAACAATGGGACCACAGCAGAATGAACATGTCAACCAATGTTACACGGCCATCGGGTACAAATACATGATTGCAATAGCAAGATGCCATTCCCAGATTTGCAGCGTTGTGCGCGGGACGTGCTCGGCCAAAGGGGAGAGCAGCTTGCACAGGTGGAATTAATCACCACAGGTGGAGGCCATACAGCCTGAAAACACATAAATTGCACAGCCAGTCTCCTCCCACAACCACACCGAAATGCTACCGGCAGGACTCGCGATGTTGGCCCTGGGGGACCTGATAGCACTGCAACTACTCCAACTCCAAGAAGAAGACGAACACCAACTGCAACCGGCCGCACGAAGGAGACGCAGGAGGAGGAGGAGGGCAAGGCAGGGCCAGCAAGGGCCGCCAGCACAGCCACTACCACCACGCAGGCAGCCCGCAATCCCACGCCTCCGAGCACATCCGTTCAACCTCACTGATGAGCAGATCCACACCCTCTACCGTCTGGACCGGGACACCATAGCCGCCATTGTGGACATGACACAGGCTGACCTTGTCAGCATGATAGATAGCCCAACCGCCATCCCACCCCTACTGAAGGTGGTGTCTGTACTCCACTTCCTGGCCACAGGCACCTACCAGCACACAGTCGGACAGTTGCATGGCATTTCTCAGCCACTGTTCTCACGGACACTATTGCAAGTGCTCGATGCCCTCCTGCAGCACGCAGACGACTACATCTCTCTACCACGCTCGGAGCAGGAAATTACCAACACAAAAGTGGGATTCCATGCACTTGCCGGCATACCGGGTTGCATTGGTGCCATCGACTGCACCCATGTGGAATTGATCGTCCCACATGCAATGGAGGCCCAGTACCGCAACAGAAAACAATTTCATTCCCTGAATGTACAAATGGTGTGTGACTCCAACAGGATCATTACACATTGTTGTGCCCGATTCCCTGGATCTACCCATGATTCTATGGTCTTGAGGAACTCTACAATACCACGCTACATGGAGCGACACGCAGGGAACAGATCCTGGCTACTCGGTGAGTCTCATTACATGCATGATTATGTGGGGAATGTGATTTGGCAATGACCTGGCAGGAAGGGGGGGGGTGTGCGTACGTAGCAATGGCATTCCACATCATAGGTTTCTCGTCCACATACAGGTGATGCTGGATATCCACTGAAGAGATGGCTCCTCACACCAGTCCGGAACCCACGGGACCAGCATGAGGAGGACTACAACCATGCCCACTCACGTACCCGTGTAGTCATTGAACAGGCATTCGGCCTACTGAAGACTCGTTTCCGCTGCCTCAGCAGGTCTGGCGGGGCACTCCTGTACCGCCATGAGAAGGTTGCAAAGATGGTGATGGCATGTGTCATGCTCCACAACATGTGCGTACGTAGAAATGTGCCCATGCCCCCTGACGCAGAACTGCAAGCACCTGATGATGGTCATGATGAGGGTGGGGATGTGGCAGCACCTCATTGAGTCTGCGAGGCACCGGAGGCCCGTGACATTCGTCAGCATCTCATTGATGTATGCTTCTAGCACTCACGCCTGGTGGCTGATACATGGACACGGGACTCGTGGCACTGTGCGTGTCTGGGACATGCACAATATGGACTGTACGCCTATGATGGCCTAGTACACAAAAATCAATGTCCACACATCTCATTGGTTGATCGTGCACTTTATATGGCATATGTGATGTCATGTTGAACACCCTATCGACCCGCCACCCAAGTGAGCCCAACACACCCCCTCCACCCTCCTACCTCCCCCCCGAACCCCAGTGTCCAAAGATGCTCATTGTCAGTGGGCTGTCGCTATTGCAAGCCCCCTCTGCGGGTATCAGGGGCACCCCTGCCTGTGGAGCGCAGGTTCCTTCCAGATCTACGTTGGGGGCTGCCCTGGACGGAACTTGCAACGGATGATGTGTCTGCCTGCTCACGTCCATGCATGTCCCTAAGGGTTTGCGAGAGCTCAGTGAGCACACGGCGCACTGCGGCAAGTTCGGCACATACGTCTTTGGACGTCGCATGCAGTTCCCCCCTCAGGCTCTCGGTGCTTCTCTCCATTTGGACTCTCAGGCTCTCGGTGCTACTCTCCATTTGTGCCCTTAGCGTCTCTGTGCCTCTCTCCATTTCTGCCCTAAGTGTCTCAGTTGATGTTTCTATGTCTGCCTTAGTGCCCCCACATTCATCGGCATGGTCCTTGAGGAGCGTGGCCATTTGCTGCTGTTGCACGATTAACTTGTCGAGGGACTGTTGCCTCTGCTGGGCCATGCCCATTTGCGGGGGTGTCACAGAGGGGCTGTTGTCCTCATGTTGCCTTGCCACAGGGCTTGTGGGGGATGGCCAGTCGTTGTCTTGTGGGTGCCCCTGCGTGGTATCCTCATGTTGTACGGGATGGGACAGACAGGGGGATTGGGACAGGTCATGGATGGATCTGACTTCGACATCCCCGTTTTCTGTGTCGGAGCATGCTGCCATCAATGGGGTGTCACCTATGGTGCTGCTGCCACCAGAGGCAGTGCCTTCTGTGGCATCCATTGGGGGGACCTGTGGTGGTGGTGTTGTGGGCATGCTGGCTGCTGGGGTGCCTGTTGATGTTCCCTCCTCTGTGCTGCCACCTGATTTGTGCTGCTGCCGTGTCTTGATGCGTGCAGCTGAGGTGGAGGGTCTCTGGCCGTTGGTCTTGGCCCTCTTTGCAGGTGTGCTGGTAGGGGTGTCCTGTAGCTCGTCGTTTGGATCGGACCCTGTGGTGGAGTAAAGGAGGGCGAGGGTTAATGATGGGTCTGTGGGAATTGGAATGGCATTGTATCACATGCTCTGGGGTGGTACCTGAGGGTGATTTGGGTCGGGTCCTTGGAGGTGCTTTGATTTGTGTGTGGAGTGAGGGTGCAGTTGTTTGGCAGCCTGCAGTTAGGGTGTGCCTGCTGCACGTGTAGTGCGTGTATTAGGGGTTTTTAATTATTTATGTATTTATTGTGGGTTTTAACGTGCGCTATCAGGCCGATGTGTGTGGCCGTTCTCCTGGACATGTGTTTCTGTTGCACTATGTGGACGCATGGTACTTCACATGGATGGACTGTGTGGATTTGGCATTGTTTTATCTGGTACACCTACCTGAATCTTCGGATGTCTGCACTCCTTTCTCCATCCCTCCGACTCCCTCTATGCTCTCCATTCCGATGGTGGAGGCACAGATTTCTTCCCAGGGGGTCAACTTGATGGGTGATTCAGGACCTCCCCCGGTGGCTGTGGCAATGTTGCGGTTGGCAGAGAGTATGCTGCGGACGCGTATCCGCAGGTCGTCCCATCGCTTGCGGCATTGCTGTGGGGTGCGGGGTGCGGTCCCCACCGCACTTACCCGCTGTGCCACCAGAGCCCATATGGTCTTCTTGTTTGCAAGTGCCGTTCTGGTCATTTGCGTGGAGAAGACGACGGCAGCATTCTCCTGGAGGGTCTCTGTTAGCACGGTGAGTTCCTCGCGGGAGAAGTGGACCTGCCGCTTGCGGTCGCACGCTTTCTTCGCTACTTTTCCCATTTGTCTTGGTTTCGCTAGGGTGGGTGACGGGTTGGGGTGTGTTTCAGGGTAGTGATTTTAGTGGTTGTGTGGTTTTAGTGGTTTTATAGGTGTACGCCGGGATGTTTCCCGTTCCGGCCCCATGTTTTAACTTCCGTTTCCGTATATTTCCGGTCACCGTACTTTCCGGTAGGCGCACACTGCGGTGACCGCTAAGAGGGGTGGCGGTATTGCACCTAGGGCGCCGTACGGCGGCGGTGTGGGCCGTTTTGGGGTCATTTCCGCCATCGCGGACTTTGCACTTCCGCCGTGGCGTGGTGCTCGTGCCCGATGGGTCGGAATGGGCCGCACTTTGCTCCTTCGTGCAATGGCGGAAACGCTATTTACGCTGTGGCGCTCCGGTCAGTCGCTTTCCGCAAGGGTCGTAATGAGGGCCAATGGGTCTCACTACGGGTGTGGCGGTAACAGTGCCGGTAAAACCCGTAAATATTTACCAGCACCTGACTTGCTGGTAACAGAGGGGGATTACCCCGGCGGCGTGGGAAGTCAGGCGCCGGTAAAATGCTTTTCCCCATTCCCATAGAGTCCCATTGGACTCTATGGGAGTGGGGACCACGGAAGCACCGGCACCATTAATAACGGTGCCGGTGCTTCTGTGAAACTCTGCAGGCGGGTGCGGTTCCACCCGTCAAGTTAGACCTGCCGGATGGGAGGGCACCCGCCTGGCAGACTTGTACTTTGCCAGTCGGGAAACAACAGTGCCGGTAAGCTTACCGGCGCCGTTGTTTCCAGACCGGCAAGGTTATAATGAGGCCCAATGGCTAGCATAGTCGATGCTGCCATCAATAACCTTTGAACAGAAAATAAAGGATTGGTGAGTAGTAGTCCGACAGGGTCGGACTGGGACAAGAAATAGGCCCAGGCACTAAAAAAAAAGTGGCCCGCCCCTTTCCTCAAAAAAAGTCGCCCTCAAACCATCATCTGTGAATCGCGTCAATTCACGACTTTACAGAAAATGCTACTTAAGAAGGATTAATGGTTTTTATTTGCATGTTATGTCTTGTGTAAACGCTTAAGAAAGTGATAACATTCCTTTTGTTCTTTTTTTAAAAACAACATCATCATCACATAGCTAAATACTATACCTGTTTTGCAGAACCAGACTAAGACATGTCTACTAGTTGCCATCAGTAATGAAAATAGAGTTGCATTTAATAAGCAGTACAGCTAAATGATGACACCGGAAAGTACCTTGCCAGTTGTATTTATGCTCAAATATTACATTACAACACAACTCATAAAACCACATAACTTTGCATACTCACAGTTCTGTAACAGGTTCCACAGCTCAGAGGCGCAGGAGTAGCAATAACTAACCACCACCACTGCAGCTTTGGGACCTGCAAGTTGATGCTCATACGGGCTCTGCAACACCAGCAGGGAAGGAGGGTTAGGGTGACGTTGTTGGATTGGAAGGGGGAAGTAGGAAAAGCGGAATGAGGTTTTGGGAGACGTTACAGATGGGTTGGGGATGATAGGGTAAGGTTTTGACCACTGTGCACGCTTCCAGTGTGCTGTTACACTCACATAAACACATGCCTCTGATTCTGACTCTACACACACATACAATATCACTATACCAGTATACAAAGGCACATCAACATAATAAACACACCTGAGGTAGTGCAGCACTTAGCTTAGGTTAGTTGTCACCCAGAGTGTCCCTTGTTGTCTCCTACGATTTTGTTGGATGTGTCGTAGTAGCTGTTCAAATGCTGCAAGAGAGTGCTACAATTAGTACACTTATGAAACACTGCTGCATGTTGCTGTTCACGTGCATGTACACATGCAGGGGATATAGCCAGTCTGCATGTGGCTACTAAACATGTACAGTAGGGGCTGCATGTGGCTCTGGTGAGTGGTAACGTGTTAGTTCAGGCATGATGGAGTAAGCAGTTAGTAACTTCTTAGGAAGGCGTTCCGAATCGTGTTCGTGGCTAGAGAGCCGCCATCCATGATTTATGGTGCTGCGCATGGCTGGGAAGCGTTGATTACTGGAAAAAATGGATGCACATTTTATAAGTGGACTGGCCTGTGCTTTTGAGGGGCAGTAGGGTTAGAGGAAGAGTACATGTAGACAGTGACTGACTCTGATTGGCACCACTGTCCAGTCTAGTAGACTACCACATCTCAGAGACACTGGCTTGTTTCAAAATGGCCTCCTGCTCGCCAGTTGTCAATGAATTAGGCAAAGGACAGCTGTATCAAACGGTGTCATTCAGGGGTCATGACCCTGTTGTGGGAGCTTTTTGGGTGTTTTTCTGCCACGGGAAGGGGCGGACAGATGGCAAATTGTGTCAGTCAGTTGGCGTGCAAGGTGGCTGTGCACTCAAGAATCACACAATCTTCAGTGAATTCTCACCCACACAAACCTTTCACATTTCAAAGGCATTTGAACAATCAGCACAAATGCGAACAAATAACCATGCAGAAAGAAACTATCAGGCCCATGTTAATAACCCATGTAATACATCTCCAGCTTTCTCCTTACTTATATACCCCTGAGGATATGCTGTGCTGTGCTGCCCTAGGTCTTCCTAAATTCTGCAGACAGCCCACCCAAGAAATACGCACACCCCACCTTCCTCCTCTCTCTAGATCAAAATGGGGTCTGGCTCTCCTAGCGGGGCCCAAATGATTTCCAGGGGGGCCCAGTAGACTCTTATAAAAAGGATTAAGATGGCTGCTTTTAATAGCAATTATAAGACGATCTGTTTATATTTTAAATATCCTGGAGGAGGGGGCTGGACATCCTTTGGGCCCTCTAGGGGGACAAACCCCTAGTAGGGGGGGCAGAAACAATATTTTCAGTCTGCTGTTACGAAATGACCAGTTTTGTTAAATGTAGCTTCTGCATTGTACATAAGTATGGGCCAGGCCTGGGGGGGGGGGGACGAACCAAATAAATGCAGCCCTCCCAAGCACCTGTGGGTGTTTGAATAACAGAGTTGTTAACCCCACTTCTGGCCTTGTGTATTATTTGTGTCCAAGTGCCGAGTACCTGGAATGCCTGAGACGGTGTGAGGGTGCTGGATGAGCACTGGTATCGTGGGGAGCAGGATGAACCTGTGACAGTATGTGCCTTCATTGAATTCAGGCCCATACATGAAGTCAGAAGGAAAAAGCTTTGGCAGACAATTGGTGCTCTAGCACCTCAAGTCAAGTACTTAAGTGCCTATAAATCGTTCTAACCCTTTACTCCCAAATAGCCTGCTGTGAAATGCACCCCTTACTCACATGTGGTGCTGGGGGCGGCTGATTGCCACAAAAAGGTTTGTGCTCGGCATGGTTTGTTTCAATTGCAATTCAGTGAAGACACACAGTAACAATAGACGTTTTTGCGACAGCAACATCTAGGCGACTGCCCTGAATTTAAATAATTACCATAAACATAAGATAATAAAAATGAATTCCTGTTTCTAATACTGCCTCCTTTCAAATCAATAAAACGTTATTTAAATTGCAATGATGGTGGAGAGGGGGTAGCAGTATGGGAGGGAGCAACGTGAGGCGGGGGCATATTCTGGTGTTTCGCCCTGGGCAATATGGTCTAGAAACTGCCCTAGAAACAACATCACAGCTTTTACCAGAAGATTTGTTTTGGGCATATGGGCCTGGTATGAAAAAATGGACTTCCACTGCGTAGATAATGAAATAGTTCAGGTAGTAGAACACGAGTGCCTGCTGGCTGCAACGATCTGCAGGTGGCCACTTCAATGCACCATTACCAAGCGCCTGGGCTAGAGGCCATTCAGTTTTGGGTGACAAAGCATTCATTTGGGCATTTTCTAATGTGCCACCTATGTCTGCAGGAGGCAGGCACTTCATGGGCAGTGAGCAAGCGGTGATTAGTAGTAGTATAGCGAATAGCAAGCAGGCTAGTGTGGGCCCGTTTTTTTTCTTAAAGTGTGCCACTTTAATGGCTAATATGAGAAATTACTTCTCGATCATCATGCAGCTAGTAGTTATGACCACTTACTGAATACATATTCTTTAAAATGCACAATTTGCATCACATTTTATCAAAAAACTCCCCCTTGGGTACTACTCAAATGGTCTGTCACAAAAGGAATGAATTGCTATTTGCAATGTGTGGGCCACTTATTTGGTGCTGAAACAGTTTTATGCGGACCCTGAACCCGCAGTGCTCACGCTATGCAAACGTCAAGAAAATCCACATGCATGACACTGTACAACATAGCACAGCTACACTGGCATGGTGGCACCCCCCCTCCACCTACAAAATGGCCAAATGCCTCTGATTGTGGAATCTCCAAGCAGAGACTGCTGCACGTGCAGGGGGATAGTGTGGGCAACATTTTTTTGTGCATGGTCTGTGGTCACTCACTACCCAATACCCATTACTTACTGCAGTATTTGTTCTCTGCCCTGACAGTGTACCTTCTCACTGACTTGTCCTCGGTGAGCTGAGCCTGGGTAAGGTGCATGCTGCTTGCCAGTGCCTGGGTTGTGGGCACTGATGATACAGCAGCCAGGCAGCTCGGCAATCAACCCTTCACTCTGTGCAGCCACACAGCACTGGCGCACACAAACTCCTGCTTTTCCTTTGGTCAGAACAGAGAGCGGTCTGGTCCAACTCCTGCTGCCTGAGTCCTTGTGTCCTGCTGCGCTGCCTGTCTCATGCTGGGGTGTGCGAGTAGTGGCCGCAGACCCAGGCTCACACCACCATGTGCATGCCCGCCAACCCAGCCACACAAACTGATAGTGACACAACAGGAAGTCACAACAACATGAAGAGGCACAAGCACAGCGGCCCGCACCCCCCGCCCCCGGGCCTCAGGACAATTGCACTTGCAAAGTTGCAAGCAACTTGCAAATGCAATTGACAAGTCGACTTGAGTATGTTGTTACAATTCATGGGCCGGCTGCCTCGGTGGCCTCCTGACTGGTGCCAGCCACGTCGGCGGATGGGAGGCACGGCCTATTGTGATGCATTCATCAAAGAAAGGTAACACTTATGTGTTACCTTTCTTTGATGAATGCATTCTGTCTGTGCCACGAGCTGGTTGGCTGCTGAGCGGACCACAGCCAGCAGCCTGAAACCTGCACTCCTCAAGCAACTGAGGCAAGCAAAGATGTTATTTAAGGTAACGTAAGTTACAAAAATATTGTTGTAACCTTAAAAAACCGGCCCAGGGTGGTGGCTTGTTATGAAACCGACCCCTAGGGCCTCCAATTCATTCAGCCCATTGCTGTATGCCCAATAGCCCCAGTCTCACCCTCTAGACACTAAACAAAAGAGCAAACAGAAAGAATTTCTTGAAATCTATAGCAAAAACAATGCGTTAAATGGGGTAAGAAATGGAGGGTGGCCCTCATTTGGAGGCGTGGCTTGCATGTTGGTTGTGGTCTAATACTTGATGGGAGTGGCCTAAAGAAGAACATGCTAAAATGGTCTGGCCTCCATAACTAAGCGCATATTGCTACATAGGGCCTCATTACGAGGTTGGAGGAATGGGTTTACTGGCGCAGGTAATGGTGCCGGTGCTGGTGAACCCATTCCGCCCTATTACGAGGCTCTCTTGCGGGACCCGCTCAGAACGTCTTGTCAGACCAGACACCCTTTGCGAGTCCCGCAAGGGGACCTGGGAGCTAATAGCGGGCCCATTATCAACGGGCCCGTTATTAGCTCCATCCCCATTTCCATTGAGCCCTATGGGGGCTCAAATGGGAATGGGATTGGTTTTGTGAATGAGGAATTACCGGGTCCTCCAAGGTTGGAATGACCCGGTAATTCCTCATTCACATAACCCGGACCCAGACACGATTTTGGAGGCAGCCGTGGCGCTAATAGCACCATGGCTACCTCCAAACTCGTAATGAGGCCCATAGTCTGCTTCGTACTTTCCTTAAAGTATAACAAAAAAAAATCAAAGCACAACGTTAATTATTTATTTGACCCTTAATTATCAGCATAACTAAAAGACGTACACTATCTAAGGAGGGGTAGTGTGCACCGCCTAAAAAAAGTGATCAGACACTGCCCACCCACATGTACCCTCAACTTGTCCCATGAAAACCAAACCAGGGACATAATGCATATACACAAGCTGAAACCAGCTTAGTATGGAAGGGGCAGCCCCGCAAAAGGAGCAGCTGGCACACCAATGAGGGCCCAGACCTGCCTGTGAAGGCACAAATCAATATTTCTGTTTCCGCTGCATCATAGATCTTTTACTGATGAAGGGATGTGCTGTGCAGCAACACCCAATGCCCCTGCCTCTTCTTATGTCAGGATATGGCGTTGCTGGGTGCCGCTGCACTGTTTTAGAGTGGGTTTGGAACTGGTTGGCTAGAGATTAAAGCTTGTACTGTTAACCACTTTGGCCTCAATTCTGATGGGGCAGAGCACAGAGAAAACAGCGAAGCCATGCACTGTGTCATTTTATGAATCATGTATCGTCCATTTTGATGGAGCGCAAAAGAGCCGTGGTGAAGGCTGTGCGTTGCCAGCAGAACACGGCATTCTATTACATTTCCAAGTACTGATTTGATATTGTCCCATTAATGAAATGCAGGTGACGGCACCAGGCCAGCAGTTAAACTGTCTTAGATTGTTTATTCATGAACATCTTAGTTTACTGGGGCCACATGTATTGCTGTTATCAGGGGCGTTGCTAGGGGGGGGGCTTAGGGGGCTATAGCCCCTGATCTTTTGGTTGTAGCCCTGGATAGAATCTCAGGAGCTACAGCCAAAAGACTAGCTAGCCCCCAGTCCCAACAGTTTTGACATCAGCTTAGCCCCGGGTCTTTTCCAGACCTAGCAACTCCCCTGGCTGTTATTTTGCACAATTAAGCACATGGTAAAAACACCAAACACATTAGGTTGTTAATTTACACATCACTCTGCAGGCCTAGTAGCACCGAATGAGCGCGTACAATTAACTTAGGGTTTGCCCTCCATCTATGTATACAGAACGCTGCATGACAGTATTCCTGCCCTTTCCACAGATTGTACAGAGGCGACCGGGCTGACCTACAGACCCGAGGCCGGACAGAACAGTACACCTCTGTCCAGTCACTGCTCGGTAGGTCAGCCAGACCAAGTGAACATAGTCCATAGATTTAGCATGGGCTTCAGTGCGCTCTGCCCAATAGTATCGCGCCACAGGCAACAAAGAGAAAGGAAAACATGTAGAGACAGCGAGAGAGAGAACGTGGGGCACAGGGGTGGTAAAAAGACGGAAAAAGGAGGCACAGGGAACTGCAACATCAAAGTCAGTGACAATCTGGAAGTCACTTACCTTGTTGTGGGTACATGATATGATAAGTAATTTATAATGCGCCTGTACACAAGTTTTAACTGTGGCTTCTCGTCGGGTGTCACATGTCGTGGTGGTGTTCGTCACAGCAGGCAGGGGCTCGGACTCTGGTGCAGCCGGTGAGTGAGGTAGACCAAAATGATACAACTTTTTATCAGGGCTGGCCTGGATGCCCGAGACTGCAACTTCCTCTCGTGACCCCTCGTTAGGTTTGTAAGCCTTGCGAAGCGAGAGGAAGTTACAGTTTAGGGACACTGTGTGGCTGACACACTTCCTGTAGCTGTGACTGACAGAAGTCACGAAGACTGACTCGGTCACCAGAGGAAGTTACAGGTTGTGCGACGCTGTAGCTGGTGTTTCTGTTAGTCACAGCTGTCTTGATCATGACTGCTTGCTAATGTCCCAGCAAGGCTGCAGCCGGATAATGTCCCGTCGAGGAGTAGTGGGACCGGGGGTACCTGGCAGAGCCTGTCTGAGACCCATCTTTTGGAGACTGCCAGTGCTCAGCTCCGTCTGGCCTCGGCCCACTTAAAGCCCTGCCTCTGACCGCCCGAATGAAGCGTTATGAGAGCAATAAACTGTGTGGAACTGAAGCCATTCCAAAACACCCCGAGGAAAGCACACACATTGAATAGTGAAACAAAAATGAAACATGTGCGGTGGGCCGAGCAGCCAGATTAAACCAAGCTGCGAACAAAGCAAATGAAATAGTTATGTTGCAAAAACGTCCTTCCACCTCACAGTTCAGCCTTGCTTAACATACGCATATGTGTTATATATATTTACACAAACTCATTAATATACACATAGAACTTCAGAGCAATCACTACTAGTTCCCCATCCCAATATGTATTAGCATATCACAGGAGGTCAAACTCTTAATTATATATTGATGGTGTTGTTGTTTACATTGGAGACAAAAGATCGAAGCAACCTATCTTTCTGCCATCTTAGAAGCTTTAAAACTAAAGCAGGTCCAAAGTCGCTTATAAGATGCGGGCATGGCAACACAGTGGGATCGATTTAAAAAATCGGTTTTCAATGGAAAATCCCCTTGAAAACCGCTTTGTAAATCAGCCCGAGTGTGCTTCCGAATCCGCAGTGTGCACGTGAGTGACATCAGCATGATTTTAAACCTCTGATTTTTATCCCTCCCCGGAAGGTCTTTAAGGCCGGCAACCTTCTTCATCTTGCCACTCTCAACTCTCGCTTGCTGTCAAACACTCCTCTGACATCTGCCACCTCCTTGAAGAATTGGACCTTGATGTCCACGGTCTTATGGAGACATGGTTCATGGCCAGCTCTGTCACAAGCTTTGACTGTCTCCTCCCTGGTCGTTACAAGATCCTCTCCGCACCTGGATCCACCCGGCCCAGAGGGGGTGTAGCCCTGATCTTTCCCGAGTGGATTCCTGTCACTATCGTTCCCACTCAGATGTACTCCTCATTCGAATGCCTTGTCTGCAGGCTCTCAATCTCTCCTAGCCACTCTCTCACTGTTGCTACTCTCTACCGGCCCCTGGGGCAAATCACCTCTTTTCTTTCTGAGTGGGCGGACCTCTCCTCCTCCCTCCTAACCTCTACCACTCAACTTCTCCTCCTTGGTGACCTCAACATCCACCTCGATTCCCCCTGTCCCTCATCTCTTCTCTTTCGCGACCTTTGCGATTCCCCTCTCCCTCTCTATCCTCCCCTCTGGCCCGACACACTTAGGACACATACTCGATGTCCTGATCTCCTCTGGCCTCACCCTCTCTATCCCTCTGACCACTCCTCTCTCCTGGAGTGACCACTGCCTTCTCTCCTCTCATCTCTCACTCTCTTCCCCCCCAAGCCAAGCTTACCCTAACACTGCCACCTACCTTCTTGGACATCCGACCTATGAAGCGTGTGTCATTTGAGGCTTTCACTGCTAACTTCTCTCCCCCCTCTCCTCCTCTGGCTGACTCACACCCGGACACAACTCTGTCCCTTCTCTACTGTTCCATTTCTGATACTCTTGATGCTCTTACCCCTGTCATGAGGATCTGCTTGAAGTCCAAAGCCAAGTGTAATTCATGGTATGACTCCGACCTAGCTACACTTAAACGTAAGTGTAGGGTGGCTGAGAGGAAATGGAGGGCTTCTTGTTCATCCTCTGACAAACTGGCCTGTCGCCTGCTCCAAAGGCAATACCGACTCTCTGTCCGCATCTAGAAGAGAGTCCACATTCAAGCCTGTGTCTCTGCTGCATCTAACAACTCGGCTAAACTCTTCACAATCTGCAAGGAGCTTGCCAACCCTGCTGCAGTCTCTACCCCTCCTCTTACCTCCCATGCTCTCTGCAATGACCTTGCCTCTCACTTTATCTCAAAAACTCAGGACATCTTGTCCACACTCTCCTCCCCTTCCCCTCCTATTCCCCCTCAGTCTGCGCTTGCTAATCCTCCTTTAACCACCCCCTCCCTCCTTTTCTTCCTTTCCTCTCTTCTGCCCTGATGAGGTTGCTAGACAAGTCTGATCTATGAAAGCCTCGTCAAAACAGGTTCATCCCTGTTCCTCTAAAACCATCAAGGACCACATTGACACCCTTGCTCTGGACCTTGCTGATTTTTGCAACCATTTCTTTGCTTCAGGATCCTTCCCCTCCTCTCTGAAACACTCCCTTGTGCATCCTCTTCTCAAGAAACCCAAAGCTGATCCTTCCTGTCCGGATAACTATCGCCAAATCTCCATTACTCCCTTTCTGGGCAAACTCCTGGAAAAGGTGTCCATCTCTCAGCTTAATCTTCATTCTGATTCTGTTGGCTGTCTCCATGACCACCATTCTGGTTTCAGGAAACTACTCTCCTGAACATCAGTGAAGATCTGCTCTCCAACCTTGACTCTAAAATTCCCTCTGTCCGCATCCTACTGGATCTCTCTTCTACCTTCGACACAGTCAACTATACCATCCTGCTCAACCGTCTCCGTGAGAACCTGGGTATCACTGATCAGGCTCTGATCAGGCTCTGGCCTGGCTGACCTCTTTTCTCTGTGATCGACCCTCCCAGGTCCAACTGGGGTCCTTCCTATCCTCTATGTTCCTCTCTACCTGTGGTGTTCCGCAGGGGTCTAACCTCTCGCCCTGGCTTTTCAACCAATACCTGGCAACTCTCGCCCACTGAATTGCCATTCTATGCTCAAATTTCCAGTGCTACGCTGACGACACTGAACTCATTTTCAGGCTGCCCTCGGCCACCTCCACTTCCTTCCTCATCACTGATTGCCTAACTGCCATTCAAGATTGGTGTGCCGCTAATGATCTTTGTCTAAATGCCAGCAAGATAGAGATCCTCCTCATCAGCAACCCTTCTCCATCCTCAGCCCTCTCTCTCTGGCCAGCCTTGCTTGGCCCTCTTCCTATCCCCATCTGTGAGGCTTTGAATCCACACTTTCCTTCTCCGCCCACATCTCTGAGGTCTCTAAAAAGTCAAACTTCCTACGGCACCTCCTCAGAGGTACTCTTCCTTTCCTCTCCTCTGCCAGAAGCTCACTGTCTCCCAAGCTCTGGTTCTCTCTAGGTTGGACTATTGTAACAGTCTCTTTCTAAATCTACTTGCCTCTACTCTTTGCCCTCTGCAACTAATCCAGAACGGGACTGCGAGACTTGTCCTTGCCCTCAAGCCCTAGGATCGTATCTCTCCAGCTCTGAAATCTCTCCATTGGCTCCCAGTGGATGCAAGGATTAGATTTAAAACCCTCTGCATTGTTCACAAGGCTTTCTGGGGCCTGGGTCCAAAATACCTTCAGCTATCCCTGCGCAAATATTTTCCCTCTCAAGCTCTTTTCTCTCCTCTACCTCTAACTCCCTCGGGGTCAGTCGTTTCTCAAAGAAACGATCCGGGGGTAGATCGCTGTATTCGGCTGGGGCCTCCCTCTGGAACAGCCTCCCTGCCACTCTAAAACTTGAGGAGAACCATCTCTGGTTCCAGAAGCACCTCAAGACCTTCCTCTTTGCATCTGCCTTTGCTCCCCCTCTCCCTTGCTGATCTGCTCTCTCTTGGCACTGTGCACCTGGCCACCCTCTGTCCCTTTGGCCCAGGTACCTGCTCACACTGCCACCCTTCTGCACTGCCTCCCACCCAACCCTTGCACTGGGGACTGTATCTGTACCCATACAGTCCCCCAGCCCCATTTTCTTCTTTTCATGCACTTAGTACCTTGCGAGAGCACAATCAGAATGAGAGAACCATTCTGATTGGCCCTCGGCCGAGATTCCACGGCCATTGTTCCCAGCAGTGGGCATGGCAGCCCCTCAGCCAATGAGGAGGCTTGAAGCGGGGCCTCCATTGCTGAGAAGCTGCCTTTGCTCCCGCCAAGGACTCAAGTAAGTAATTTTTTGTTTTTGGTTTCTCCCCCCTCTTGCCCCTCCTTACCCCACTAACCTTTAGCCTGCTTTGTCACTGGTGGGGGACAATGGCAGCCTCCAGCCATGTGGAGACTCTCCGAGCATCCACACGGCTGGAGGCTTCCATCATCCCCTGCCGGGGACCCAGGTACGTTTTTTTTCTCTCCCTCCAACCCCAACCCCACTTACATTCACTCAGGCCTATAACTATGGGCCCTGGAGCATTACCTGAGTCAGTAACGCCCCCCCGCCCGGGTTATATTGCTTAATTATCAGACTTACCCAGTTCTGCTGCTGTAAACACAGCACTTTCCACTTGCTGGCTGCACTACCCCTGTTTATTGCTCCATTATCTATTTTATTTGTATTTATTATTATTTATCTGTTTCTCCTCTGCTCCACACATTCCACTGCCCCCCTTCCATGCACTTTTTCCCTTTCCCTTTCCCATGCACTTGCGCGTTCTCAATGTCACTGGGCCTAGTAAGATCGCTGTTTTGTTCTCCCCTGTTCCCCTCCTTTGCCTTGTCGCACTCAGAAACACTTGTGTACGAGCGGGATACAAATAAAATATCATATCATGAGCTTATTGGCCAGCGTGGAGGACATAGGTAGAGATCTGACTATGCTGCCCCAACGAAAATTACAGACACGTGACATGTTACAGCACTGATAATTGGCACGCATACTGTAAACCAATCCATCATTGGTCAATATGGCAGAGGGCAACTGAAATGAGAACACAGTATTTCTACGGATTCCAGAGCATTGCCAGTTGCCAAAACAACCATATTCTCTGTTGAGAACCCCTATCTTTCTCTTTTAGCATTAGTAATAGTTTGACCTTGTGGTGGTTCAAGCACCACCAAATGCACCAAAACCAAAGAGCGCAGATGATGCACCTTTTTTAATTTCACTTGTTTGAGAAATGCAAAAGTAACCTTATTCTCAAAGCTATCCTGCACATTTCTGTGGGACTGGACATAAGTACAAGAGTCCACTTGCGTCCTTGCAACACTAATGTATTACAGGCTCCCAGCAGAAAAGTGGGTACTGGGAGTGCATTTCGAATCGATGGGCTCTTAAAGAAGTGAATAGTGAGAGAGAAAACACTCTTATATAAATATTAGAGGGATAGAAAAGTTTCCAGTGTGACAGCAGTGGTTCAGACCGCTGCTGTTCCCTTCTAAACAATGCATGAAAAAGTCAAGAATGGTCCTGTCATGCAATGCACGCCCCCCTGCACTGTTTCCAAGTAGATGCAGATGAATGCCTTCGTTTTCAGCACATCTTAAAGTGCATCCATCTTTTGGACACTGCATACCTGGACAAGAGCCGAAACACCCTCTTAAATACATAAATGCACAAGGGGGAAAGAGGGCCTTTGAAAGTGCTCATCCATGATGCACACGTCCAAATGCTCTTTGATAGGGATCTATTTTTGGCAGCAGTGATGCAATGTGCAAGTTCATCTCATTACTTGCTCAAACAATATTTTAAGAATCTGCCCCACTGTCTCATGTCCTGAATTAGGTTGCACTGTTGAATATTCAGTCTGGCTGCTTTTTTTTCTCCAACACAACATTCTTTTTGATTTTTTTTTTAAACTAGTGTATTCAATGCACCGTCATACAAACATATAATAATGAACACACATCAGAAAATAAAAGTCTCATCCATGAGCTTTATAATACATTTTAAACATATAGGAACCCAAGCCCCTCCCCCATCCACTAAACCCCATACTAGTTCGAAATATCTATATTAAAGACAACAAATTGCTCACTGTGGTGGAAGGGTAACAAGTATTGGCAAAGCCAACAGGTTTTGCCTCAGTACAGGTTGTGTAACGATGTGAAAGGAGAATGTGGTGTTTGTGTTATTTTACTAATAGGTAATTGCGCATTTTGAAAATGTGTGCTATTTTAAAATTATTTTATAATTCATTATTCTTGTAGCTAATATAAGATTTTAAAGATGTGTATGCTACAGTTTAAATAGCAAAATAAGACAACACAAGGGTGCTATATCAAAATGAATTAAAGCAAATTGCTACATGTACAACATAGAAATTGGAATGATGAAGCAAGTGTAACGCTGCAGGCCACTAATTGTCAGTAGTAGGAGCAAGGGATGAGAAACACAGCTATAATGTCACAGCTCTCTATCTTGCTTAATCAGTTGTTAAGTTTGACCCTGCATCACTTGCGGGCACCGGGAACCTTTGTTACGGAGCACTCTACATGTTAGTGTTATGGCTTGGAACAACACAATTAGCAGATTCTTTGTAACTATACCCTTTTTCGGTCCTATTATTTGTTTACTACTGTATTACCTCTTTGGTCTACAACAAGGGGGTATTGAACAGTAAATACAAAATAATAGCAATGAGGATAGATTAGAGGGTCAATGCATCAGCTGTCTCGACAGTTTTGCTAGCTGCAGATTACAAACCAAATATTTGACAGGGAGGTTTTCTCTGTCGAAGGGTGCCCACATAATATGTTGCTCAGACAGGGACACGTGGTAAGACACGGGTACTACAGTGCCATAACAGGTTGGGTGCAGGTGCTTCATGCTGAAGGAATGCACCTGAAATCGTATGGGCATATGCATCCACTATACATTGGTTTTGGTTCAGTAAAGAATGCTTTCACCACCAGAGGATAATATATGTTGTATTAATAAACTTATAAAAGTGTACTTCTTGGTTGATTGTTGTTTGAATATCATACACAAATGCACAAATATCACCAAAGTAACCTATTGGGTAACACTGCTGGGTTTACCAGGGGCTTATGCTCTGTATGCAGTCCCGCTATAGATCAAAATCATAGCCAACTCTACTCACTTAGATTGGCGGGCACCATATTAGATGATGAATCAGTGCGGGTATTTCTTAGTGATAGAGACTTGGGTTCCTTGGCTGAAAATGCATTTAATACATTATCCATGAAGACTAACCCTGTACAAACCTGGAGATGCCTGGAGCATCTTTGAGATGGTCATGTGCAAATGAAATTTACAAAGATTTGCTCCAGGGTATCTCGGAGAAGCGCCACACAGCTCTGGACATGCTCCAGTTTTAGGTTTTGTAAATCATGTTTGAGGTAGCAGGAGCAAAT
Organism: Ambystoma mexicanum; assembly: GCF_040938575.1. NCBI lineage: Eukaryota > Metazoa > Chordata > Amphibia > Caudata > Ambystomatidae > Ambystoma > Ambystoma mexicanum. The sequence continues at coordinate 958,930,253 of NC_090929.1, read as the reverse complement.
CTGAGATTCTCAGGGCATTTACTGATTTTGTCCATTGCAGCTCATTGTGAATCAGGCCCACTGTCTCTGTCTCACTCTACTGAGTGTGGCACGTTTGAGCTATAGTAGAGAGAAGATAATTGTGTCCCGTTGTGTCCCGTTGAATGAACAAAAATCCTTTCCCAAGATGGCCACCATGGAAAGGGAACAGGGGCTCCATAAGGAGCTTCTACTATTGTTATTTATTCTCTTATCTCATGTACTTTCCCTTTCCATGGTGGCCAACGGGAGTGCTCAGGATGGCGGGGAGCAAAAGGTAAGTGTAGGGAGGGGGGGGGGTGAGGGGAATATTTTTTTTTAAATGGTGGGCCGCAGCGGGGCGGCAGCCTGTGGGTTTGTAAAACGCAGGCTGACATCAGAGATTTTAACCCACATTCTGTGGAATCTGACTGGCTGCACCCCCTGCCACAGGTGCTAATGGAGTTTATACCCTTGCAGCTACGTAGAACATGCCTTCATTCTGTAGGCCAGCTCCCACACTGAGCTTGAAAGCAACATTCATTATTCCATCATGTAGTCTCCCCACCCTCAGACCGGCCTATGACACTTTATAGCATCCCATTTTGTCCACTAACAAAACAAAGCCTTGCCTACTAGTAGTAAACAGTATACAGTCATGACATCCAATTGGACTCCCCTGGCACAGCATCTACTCTTTTCATTAACCTCTGCACCGCTCTATCACTCTCCATTCTCCCTTCTGGTCTAACCCACTCTGCTCGACACACTCTGGACAGCCTCATCCACTCCAACCTCCCTCTCTCATCTCCTCTGGTCACCCCTCTCTCTTGGTCTGACCACTCTCTTCTCTCCTCCCTCCTGGGTCCCTATGGCCTTGTGATCACTCCTTCAAAAGCCCTGCCAACCTCGTTCACGAACATTCATCCGATGAAACGAGTGTCAGCTGCTGCCTTCACTTCCACCTTTATCCCCCCTTGCCCTCCCAACTCCGACTCTACCACTGACACTGCTCTCAGCAACTTCCACCTGTCCATCACAAACACCTTTTACATTCTTACCCCAGTCATGCAGATCCACTTGAAACCTGCCTCTAACACAACATGGACTGTTTTCTGTATCCCTACAGACCTGCTACCAGCACTTACACCTGAAGCCTGCACTCCCTGCGCTTGCCACCTGCTGGCCTCACTTTTACTATTGTTATTTATTCTCTTATCTCATGTACTGCACTGTCCCCTCCTCTTTCCCCCTGCACTTTCCCCCTTCCCATGCACTTGCACGATCTGAATGACACCTGGCCTAGTAGGATTGTTGTCTGTCCTCCCTCTGTTCCCCATCCCTTGCCTCGTTGCACCTTGAAACACTTGTGTATAGGCGCGTTATAAATGCCATATCATATCATAACACTTGGTACAACTCTGAACTTGCAGACCTGAAATGAAAGTGCAGAGCTGCAGAAAGGAAGTAGCCAACCTCAAGCTCATCCTCAGACATACTGGCCTTCCACCTGCTCCAAAGGCAATACTGACTCTCTATCCGTGCCAAGAAAAGGGCCCACATTAAGGCATGGGTATCTGGCGCAGCCAACAACAAGGCTAGACTTTTCAAAATCTGCAGGGAAATTGCCAACCCTTCCGCAGTGTTCTCCTCCTCTATTCCTTCTGAGGCCCTCTGCAATGCACTGGCCACTCACTTCACAACCAAAAACACAGGACATCATGAACAGCCTTGGCCCAACCCATCCCTCACCCCGTTGCTTCCATTGGCCACTCACCGTCCTCCTTCCTCCTTCTCCTTCATCGCTCTTGTCTCACCGGAACAAGTCACTAGAATTGTCCGCTCCATGAAGGTCGCTTCCAAACAATTTTCCCCTTGCTCCTCCAGAACCATCAAGGACAACATTAGCTCTCTCGCCCATGCACTCACTGATCGCTGTAACTACTCCTTTGCTTCTGGTTCTTTCCGCTACCTCCCTCAAGCCTGCCATTGTGCTCCCCCTCCTTAAAAAAAGTCAGCAGATCCTTACTTTCCAGCCAACTACTGCCCCATCTCCATCAGCCCCTTCCTGGTGAAACTGCTGGAAAAATTGGCCCTGTCCCAACTCAACTCTGACACTGAACTTATTGGTGGTCTCCACAACCATCAATCTGGATTCCGAGCATCCAGAGGCATGAAAACTGCTCTTCTGAACACCCATGAAGAACTACTTGCATCCCGGGATTCCACCTCCCCTGCTGTCCTCATCCTTCTTGATCTCTCCTCTGCATTTGGCATGGTGAACCACTCCATCCTCATACAAAGGCGCCATGACACCCTTGGTATCTCGGAGTGGGCACTAAACTGGCTGATCTCCTTCTTAACTGACCGTTCTTCCCAAGCCATCCTGTGCACCTTCTGCTCTCTTACTTCCTACTCCACCTCTGGTGTCCCCTCGGGGTCTATTCTCTCGCCTTGGTTATTTAATATCTACTCAGCTGCCACTCCCTATCTCCTCCTTCTTCCCAACTTCCAGTGTTATGCTAATGACACACAACTCTTCTTCAAACTTCCTGCTGACCCTCTTGCACCTTCCATCATCCCTGACAGCCTTTCTGCCATCCAGGCCTTGTGCACTTCCAATGATCTCTGCCTCAATGTCAGCAAAACAGAGATCCTTCTGATTGGGACCGCTGAACCCGGCTTCTTCCCTTTACTCTGGCCTTCCTCCATGGGCTCTCCCATGCACCCTGTTCTGAAGCCAGAAACCACATTGTCATCTTCGACTCCTCTCTCTCCTTCCTGCCTCACACTCAGGACATTGCCAAGAAGTCCCACTTTCAGCTCTTCCTTCTCAGAGGAATTCTACCTTTTCTCACCTTTCCCCAGAAAATCAATATTACCAGAGCCCTGGTTCTCTCTAGGCTTGACTATTACAATAGCCTCCTCATGTATCTACCTTCTTCCGCTCAGCAACCCCTCCAGCTAATCCAGAATAGGGCAGCAAGAGTTATCCTTGGCCTCTAGCCCAAGGACTGCAGCTTTCCTGCCCTAAAAAGTCTTGGCTGACTCCCGGTTGCTTCCCAGATTAAATTCATGTCCCTCTGTATCACCCACAAGGCTGTCTGGGGTTGAATACCACACTATCCGTAACTCTCTCTTACCAAATATTCCCCCTCTAGACCACTGTGCTCCGCTGGCACCAACTCCTTGTGTGTAAAGCGTTTAGCTAAACAGAGGGCAGGAGGTTGATCGTTTTCCTCAGCTGGCTCCCTTTTTTGGAACAGCCTCCAACTCCCTCTTCGTCTTGAGCAGGACATTCTTAAATTGTGGAAGATCCTCAAGAACCTCCTCTTTACCTCCTCCTCCTTCCCTCCCTCTCTCCTCTGCTAATCTCACAGTTGCTTGTTTGGTGTTCAGGGCCATTATGCATCCTCAGGGTCCTGATCTCCCACACCGAACTGCCCAGCTTTTGTCTATCCTTAGCTCTTGCCTTGGCTCGCCCTTCACCCTTGGAGGCTTGCACTTTCCCTACATTGCATTTCACATGTTGCTCACCCATGAGCAACCCAGCACCTATCTCATTCCCTATCCCTTCTGCACCTGCACATTCTGAACACTCACAAGGCATAGTAGGTTCGTCCCCCCCCACTGTATTTTATATTTTTTATAGATTTTAATTGTTTCTCAACCCTTGTCCCCTCCCTGTTGCCCTGTGGGTGCTTTGAAACAATGTTTACTTCCTGTATAAGGGCTTAACAAACGATCGATACATAAATAAATAAATAAATAACAGGCTAAGGTTTATTAATAGCAGTCCCATTCTATCCACAAACCCTACCAACGCGCTCTACCTTAAGCCCTTCAAAAAGATATAACCCACATCTTCTAGAAGGTGTACATAGGCCTCCTGGGACACTATTACTGCCTACTCTAAAACAAAGGTGTTCATTGTATTATCACAATAGTCCATCTTCTATTTCCATGAATCCTTGAATGGTAGTCACCTTCCTGGTCATGATGATGAATAAGACAATTTCCGGTTTCCTCCTCTTCAGGGGCATCTGTCCTCCACCCCGATGTGTTTCCTGTCCCTGATGAGGGGATCATTGTTCAATCCAGTTAGAACCTCTGTGGTGCACTAAATGGCAGACCAATGGCCCTGACCCAGTTATCCCAAGCACAATGAAAAGTCTTTAGCTCAGCAGTTCCAGGACATGCAAGCGCAGTCCTTTGTATCACTTACAAGAATTGTCTTCAGCAGTATGTTTATCCCAGCCAGCTTCATCACCCTCCCCACACCCAATCAAACTCCTGCAATAACATAATTACACTTTATTATAACTTCTAATGTCGGGATCCGCACAGTCACACTACCACCGATCTGTGGCCAGCAAGAAGAAATTCCAATTTAAACATTTCCTTGGTCATCACTTAAGAAACAGATGATTGGTGTTAAAAGTAAGCAAGACTGTTTCCACGAATGAAGGTCATTTTGGGAGATAAAATGTTGTGCAATCTTTGCAAAAGAAGCTACACAAAAAGAAAATTATTGAATTGTACTAATATTCCAAACTGTCTCTTTTTTAAAATGAACAATTTTCATTTCTAGTAATCATTTCCAGGATACATTTTAGTCAGTATATCATTGTTAAATTTGTCTTACTGAGCAAAGCAATTTCACAAAACTTTCAGTAACAATAAACATTATTTTCTGATAAAATATTATTATTCCAACATGGGCACACAGGTTTAATCCTTGAAAATATATTAACGAGAAATAGGAAGGTGAAAAATGGCACGCATGGCTTCTTTGCATGAAGTCAAAGGGCATTTTAGAAACATACGAATGAGTGCAGTTATTTATGTTTGGCAAACATGGCTGTGATAAAAGCATAATATGCTTGAATTGCTAAGTGCATAGTGACCTATGGGCTTTCATTTTTCATAACACTCACCCTAGCATTGAACTGTTGTTTGTAACCCAGAATCATATATAATCATTCAACCAGTTTAGAATTGGAATGATAACATGAAGTCACTGTGAGCTCTATCACTCAATTAGCCAGACTTTTAGAAGAGATGAGTTCACTTCACAGATTTATGATGGCTAGATGCATGCCCAGTCCTAAATTACATATCTAGTAGTGTTCAAAAACATAATATATCGCTTCATAATAATAATATAGTTCTAGAATATATAGTTGTGAAGCTCTGCAGAAAACCATTATATGCATATTTTAAATGCAATAATGCTTTATGTGCATCTATATATATAAAACAAAGCCATGTTTGTTTGTGGGTTTGTATGTGGCGTTGATCTTGGAGGCATAACTCCTCATGAACGGTGGAGTCCGGCATCATGAATTTTGCATGGAATATTCTTTATTACATTGCCAAATTAATGCAACTATTTCTAGCTTGATAGGTCATCCCGTTCCAGAGATAATTAACTTTTTTTGATTTTTCAGCATTACATTTTGTGGTGTTCCGCACACCATCTACAGGTCATTTGTAGAACGTGATCATCATCATGCTGTCTCTGCTGAACTGGTCTTGCATTTTTTTTCCTAATTTATTTTAGAAGAGAGTGAGTGTGTATTTCTTTTCATTGATTTATTTTGCAATAAATTCGATACATGTTAATTTCACTAATTAATTGAACATCACATTTGTATTTAACTCTGAATTGAATTCTCACGTGAATATCATATTTGTATGCTTACTGTGATTATTCACAGTGTGTGTTTAGCAGAGACAATGGCCACCACTGCTCACAACACTGCAAATAATCAGAGTAAGCATACAAATATGATATTCACGTGAGAATTTAAATCGGAGATAAATGACAATTTGGTGTTCAATTTATTAATGAAAATGACATGTATCACATTTTACCTTTGTGGCAATGAACAATATTTGTTCATCTTTTTTGCTGGAATATGAAAAGAAATCTGAGAATGGACATCCTGGCGAAGCCGGGTACATAGGCTAATATATGTATGTAATCAAGTGTACACAATATGTTAAAGGCATGATATGAATATAGCAATGCTTTGTGGCAGAATTGAGCAAAACATTGTGAAGTTTTCAACGTTTTCTCAGTATCAGTTACGAAGTGTGCAAAGGCCTGAAACTGCATAACTCTAGGCAAAGAACCTTTTTCTTCTTGAACTAAAATCTCCCTCAGCAGACATATTCGAGAGCTCTCGAAGCTCCGTACCTTCCACTTTCACCTGCTGAAGCGTGTCCTTCCTTTCCCCGAACATGCAACATAAGGTGGAAGTTACCAAAGGGATGCTGCTGGCAAGAACTGAATCTTTCCACAGCCTGTATCTGGGCCTCCTCAAACTTCACATATGCCTACTTCTGCTGATTCCAAACAAGCCAGCAATGCTCATCATGAGGCGAAAACCCTGGTACAACCCTCCCAGGCCTTGACATCCTTACAATGGCTCCAATTAAGGAACGCATTGACATTAAATCACTATATATCATGTATTGGGTCATCATGGTATGTGGCCCTACCTGTCTCAAACCCTACATCATGAGGTGCAACCTGTTCCATGAGCATAGATCAACAGCAGCTCTTTCTCAATCCTCAAGAATGAGAACCTAGGACTATCACTGTGCATCAGGATGGAGGATAAGCACTTTAAATTCAGAACAATTTCAAAAACGAATTTCTTCTGTCACATTTTACATCCCTGAATGCCCTACACTTTTTCAGGGGGTTCTATGTCTTGTGACCATCTATTGGGGACCGCTCCAAAAAAAAGACTGCCTTTTTAGACCACATTGAAGCTGCCTGCGCCCATTCGGCATCTCCAATCCTCTCACACCCCATCCTCTGACCCACACTGAACTCACCTTCATGTCTGTGCAGCAGTCCCAAACCCTATCCTTTGTAGTTCCTCTTCCCTTCCTCCCCACCCTTGCACATGGGGCCAACTATGCCTTGCATCTGGCACCAGACGTGTCTATAATAAAAACATAAATGATTAAATACAATTACCCTAACAATTCAGTTGTTTCGTCATATGGTTAAATTCGTTTGTATAGGCATAGCTACACCACACTGTTTTCCTTCCATGCTTCTTGATACAGGTATTGACACAGCACAGTTAGGCCTATCTAAGTAGAGCACTTGAGGAATTCGCCTGAGATCTATACAGGTGGAATCATAAATCCTCTAATTCTGAAGCACCAGCAACCAAATTGCTGTCATGTTCTGTAGGTGTCAAGTGTGACGCCTAGTGATATGGTCCTCAACCAAGTGAAGATATGTTCTTAGTTGGTGGTTAGCGGCAATAGGCAATGGCTGCCTTCAGAGCACCCTACCTTGAAAGCCTATGTTAATCTAAGGCTTCACCTAGTGCTCCAGATACATCTCTAAAGTGGGAGTATTTTTCTTTGTATTGATTTAAGTTGGGAATACATTTGTCTTTTGGAGAGTAAAAAACGTAATTCTGATTCCCAAGGGGAGTATTTTTTCAGTCAATCAAAATATATTTAAACTCTAAAACAGATATCAATTTGTGATCTATACTATAGGTGCATTTTTATCGTATACTTCACCTTAAGATCAGACAGTGATTTTGGAGCACCTTCCTACAGCGCTGCTCTGCTGGTAGCACTGTCCGAACATATCTGCGGAGCTGTGTGGATATGATATGATATGATACGGCATTTATAAAGCACCTATACAAATGTGTTTCAGGATGGAAGCAGGAGGCAATCGTCTTGTCCCTGTTATTTCCCACTTTTTACTTTGGAGTAATATTACTTACCATTTTTCGACTATTTTCCTATTTTTAGGGAGCGAAAGTAGCTGGTACGCACCTTTTCTGTAGGTCTGCGTTTACCATTTAAAACATTGGGAGGGTAATTCATAGAATTCAGCGCACAAGTGGCGCACGCGGCTGGCGCACAGTGTGCGCGTGCGAATTTCTGCGCCAGCCGCGTGCACTAAAAGCCATTTCCGCGCGCAGCGTATTCATGGATTTTAGTTCCCAAAACCAGCCGTGGCACAGAGAGGCGCAGCGACCCTGCAGCAGTGCCAGTTACGTCCCCAACCCCTCCCCGTGCGCCATGCACAGCGCACAAATCCCGTACATGGCGCACAGGCCCCCAACCACGAAAAACACCTGTAAAACTCCCCGAATACACGTACCCCGCTGCACGGGGAGTGTCACAGGTGATTAGAGCGGGTACGTTATAACAGGGGTTCGCGGGAAGTTTCACACACGAAATGCCCTGTGCGAGTGGGGTACGTGTATTCCTGGGGTGCGTGGGAAGTTTCACACGCGATTGGAGAGGGGAACGTGTATTTCGGGGATGCGCGGGAAGTTTCACACGCGATAGGCCCTGTGCGCGTGTATTCCTGGGGTGCGCGGGAAGTTTCACACGCGATTGGAGCGGGGTACGTGTATTTCGGGGGGTGCGCTGGAAGTTTCACAAGCAAAATGCCCTGTGCGAGTGGGGTACGTGTATTCCTGGGGTGCGCGGGAAGTATCACATGTGAAATGCCCTGTGCGAGTGGGGTACCTGTATTCCTGGGGTGCGCGGGAAGTTTCACACGCGATTTGAGAGGGGAACGTGTATTAATGGGGGTGCGTGGGAAGTTTCACACGCGATAGGCCCTGTGCGCGTGCATTCCTGGGGTGCGCGGGAAGTTTCACACGCGATTGGAGAGGGGAACGTGTATTTTGGGGGTGCATGGGAAGTTTCACAAGCAATTGAAGCGGGGTACGTGTATTTCGGGGGTGCCCTCTTCATCAGTTTTCGCTGCAGACAGGGAGAGATAAAACACAGACATCAGGGCACTGTACAATGGACTGATACACACATGACAGTTGTAAATGAGTGGCAGTGTCAAACTTCAGACATGGCTTCACACTCCACAACACACATGTCATTTCAACTCACACATCTGAGCATTTCCACAGCAATATTGCACCAAGCAGCAACATCCATACACATACAACAGCATGAACAGCCGAAGGTGAGGCTGACATCACATGAAACACAGGGAGTGCACTAGACACGCACACACGCCACCACACTTACATGCATGTCTACATCTCCTCCCACTGTCGCACGGATGCGATCGCCATACATGTCACATCTGGCATTCAGCCTTCTACATATCAGTGTCACATGCATCCATGTTGCATCACAGTTGCACACTTGTCAAATAAACACACATGCACATGTACACAGTGCAGATACATGCAGCAGGAACCACCATCCATGTTTGACACCACAACCATGCCAACGTACATACACAGAAATTCAAACATGTGTGCTACCACACCTGCATTTGCACAGCATGCTTACCAACACATACACCATCGATGTGTCTCACACCTATGAGGACTCACATGTGGCAGCCTCACGCCCCTGTTCATACACATCCCTACATGGCCCTACGAAAACACATGTGCAACCTGCACACTACTGGCACACCACCACACGCAAAGCGTCAAATCAGTATGCATGTACACTTACCGCTCGACTCCAGACGGGTCTGCCTCTCAAGGACCTGGACATGGAGCGCTGGGCATATGTGTTCCAGGACCCTCATCCGGTGGTCGGACTGGTGGCCCCGGTGCCCCTTGGCATCCGCCGCCTTCAAGAGGCACCGGGCCTTGTTGAGGGTCCTGGACCTGAAGTCCTCCCAGCGCTTCTTGACATGGTGTAAGTTGCGGACTGCCACCCCCTCCGCGTTGATGGCAGTCACGATGTCCATCCAGATCCTGGTCTGTCCTTCAGTGTCGGCACGCAAACTTCCAAAGAGGGCATCATATTACCCCAGGTCTTGCTCCACCAGGACACCAACTTCCCTGGCACTGAAGCTGGTGGCCCTCTGCCTCTCTGGCTGGGGGTTGCCAGTGGTGCCAGATGGTGCTGTGCCCGACATGGCAAACCCAAAGGCAGGAGTGGGTGGGCAACTGGGTCCTGGGGCTGGGCTGTGGAGCGATGGTATCCCAGTCGGGAGTCTTCGGTTGCAGCAGGGGTGGTCACAGCAACTGCACCCCTGGCTGATGTGCAGGCAGCAAATAGCAGGGCATGTGGGCAGCAGGCAGTCAGGCAGCAGCAGATGGCAGGTGGGAGCGTGCTCGGGCCTCTGGGGGGCAGTAATTTGGCCTTCTGGGCAGAAGCGTGGTCTTCTGTGTGTTGTTGCGTGGCCAGCTTGATACAGAGTGATTTGGCACGTGCAAATCTTGCATGTCAGTGTGTAATTCGAGGAAAGTCCCTTCGCGCGTAAGCGCGTCAGCACACATACGAGGTTTCATTGGACCAAAGGCCCTTAGAGTGTAAGTGCTTCTGTGACATGACTCGTGCGGGCGTTTCCCTCATGACATGGGCATAGTGGTTCAGTGCGCGTGGAAAAACTGCACGTCCGCATGTGGATGGATGCGTGTAATCCGAGGAAAGGGCCTACGCGCATAAGTGAAGTGACGCGTGTGGGCGTTTCCATCAACACGGGTGCATGTTCATCGTACACGTCCAAAAACGGCATGTCCGAGTGTCAGCTCGTGTAATTGGAGGAAAGGGCCTTAGCGTGTACACGTGTAAGTGACGCTGTACATGTGGGCCGTTTTAAAAGGTACGTGTAGGACCCCATTCCCTTGTATGTGCTTTTCGTGGAGAGCGAGTGAGTGAATTCTGTACTTCTTGTCGGTTCACACGCGATTACTTCACAGCGTTTCAAGTTCGTACTCCCTGTTACCTCTGACAGCGTTCTTTATTTTTTTGGGGTCTTTTTCCTCAAACAGCTTTCACTTCTTCTTTTGTCCTGTCTCCTCAGACAGTGTACAGTTCTTCTTTTGGCGGGGGTGTTGCCTACGCACACACGTGCGTTTTTTTCCCATTATTTTTCCAGGCAGACGGTGAGTCGCGCATGCATTTACCAACTGTGCTTGCCCCGTGTGTCGCGCACCCCTTCAGAGGTCATTGTAGACTGCGTCTAACATGCGTATGCTTGTTTTTGTGTTTCTGGGTGCCACAGTGTAGTGCGGGTTCATTTTTCCACACACGTGGTCCACGAGGGGTTGCATGCACGTTACTTTTTGTTTTTGGGGTGCCTGTGCGTTGCGTGACACATCATCTTCCCCCAGGGGTCACAGACAGCTTTGCTAGAGCACTAGTACCCTACCCCTTTCACCGCCAATTGCCCAGGACAATTGTTTACTGCAATTCCCATTCGCACAACAACATCAGTGCCATGGTTGGGAGGCAACCTAGCGGTAAGGGAGGCAAAGGTGGCCAACCTCCAAAAGGTGGTTGTGGTGGGCGCGGTAGGGGACGTGGCAAGGATTTGCTGGGTGCCCCTAGACCCCCATGTGTGGAGGACCAATCAGGGACACCCATGCCCCCCCTCCCCTGGTTGAGGGAAACGTGGCTGACACCATCCCAGCTCAGCCCTTGTTGGACCAGCCCATTGTGGCACCTGAGCAGGCACAGGATGACTCCCAGGCTGACTTCCAGGTCAGCAAGTCTAAGCCACATGTGTCGGTGCAAGTTGGTGTCACCAGGCCACGTAGACCTGGGGCAGCAATGTCATCTGCTGCCCAGAGTAGGCAGGGTGGGGAGGCTGCAGGGGCAGCTGCAGCTCTATCCACCCCAGCTCTGAGTCTCCCAGCCGGGACAGTGTTGGTCCTGGTCCATCAAACTGACGTTGCCCCTGCCAACATCACACTTCAGCCAATGCCTGCACCAAGACCTATGGTCATTGTCCCTTTGCACACTCCCAGTATCCAGTCCACCTGCGCTTCTGCCCCTACTGACCAGAGCGGTGCAAGCCACTCAGGCTCAGTTCCACCTTTGAAGAAAAGGAAGAAGGGTGCTCTGGCACTACAGGCTGAGACCCCAGACACGGCTACATAGTCTGGCATGTCAAGAAAGCCTAGCTTTAATGACCCCGAACGTGATGCACTTGTGAGCTCTGTGTCGGCACATAGCCGCAAAATGTTGGTCACTGCAGGGTGCAAGACCACACCTGGTCAACATAGGGCACACTGGCAGACCATCGCGGACCGCATAAGTGCCCTTGCATTTGTGAGGCGCACAGCTGATGATTGCTACAAGCGGTGGAATGACCTGAAATGCAGAGCAAAGAACAAGCTGGCCTCAAATCATGCCACTGCTGGTGACTGGCGGTGGGTCTCCACAAGAGGACAACAAACTCACTGAACATGAGTCTGTTGCTGGGACCTTCGTCACAGAGGAACAGATCCAAGGTGTGGGAGATCTACCTGATTACGATGCATTGTCCGGTGAGTGCCCATGCATGGGTGTGTAATCCATGTGTATGTTGTTTGGGTGACGGGTTCTGATTGAGTGCCATGTGAGGGTGTGTACTCCTGAGTGTTATGGGTCACCCATTTGCTTCCTCCCATATATTCACGTGCCTTGGATTTGGGAATGACTGTATCCCTTCTGCCCACAGTTGCCAATTAGGCTCACATTAGTGCACTTTACCTTGAACTGTCATCTTGCAACTACATTGTTCTGATTTTGTAAGTGTTCATTCAGGATGATTGTTTCCACTCTCCCATTTTTGCTACGCATTATTCTGCCCTATTGCAACATATGTGATATGCTTCGGTCATTGTTAACAGCCCACACTGGGCCACTATTTTTACCTGGTTATGTTAATGATGACGCCATTCAGGCTGATGGAGTATTGGGCTGCAGACATTTTTTATTAGGGCCTGTTTGCATGTGGAAGATGACAGATGTTTCCTGTAATGTTAAAGTGACCAACCATTCATCAGCCCACAATGACTTTGTTATTGGACACTGGATGTGTTTCAGTGTGTGGCACATGCATATTTTGCAACACTATTCAACATCAATCTTCACATCATGTCGATGTGACATGGATGTGTGACAGTACTCATTCACTGACATATTGCTGTAGTTTTGTAATTTACCGTGGCTATGCTACTTGACATCTGTGTGGTGGCATGTGTCATGTATGTGTATTGGACATGCCACTCACAGCCTGATGTGTGATGCCAGTGCTACCCAACATGCTGCAAATGTGTTGCATATCCATCTTGCTCTCCCCAGTGTCTGCCTTTTTTACTCCACTTCCAACTCTTTGACAGTGCATGCATGGCAGGATTATAGTCATGTGGGACATGTGTTATTCATGTACTGGATCTCTGGCTTGTCACGGCCTATGTGTGTGCTATGGTGCGCATTCCCTGTTTCCATTTGTCTTTCATGTTTTTCCAGGTGATGACGCACTTGGTGCTGTTGAGGTTGAGGAGATGGTGCAGACCCTGGAGGAATCTCAGGCACGACTGGGCACCAGTGGGGGACATGGTGTGGTGGTGGGTGAAAACCCAATGTTACTGCAGACCATACTGTCCAGAGGTGCCTCTGGTTGCACCTCCCCAGACCTCTATTCAGGTGCTGAATCGGATGATGAGACTCATGTGCAGTCGCAGGTAAGTGTTCCTGGCAGGGATTCTGTTCTGTCCAACCCACCTGGACCAGGGGTAGAACCCTCTATGGGGATGTCAGTGTTGGTATGTCCGCCTTTGGCGGTTACGGATGCAGGGTCACACTCCACAGCATCTGATCCTGTTCCTCGGCCAGCAGATCAGAGGGGGAATGCAGTCCTGCAGCCTCAGGCAGTGCCAGCAGAGCAAGGTGCAGATCGCCTTGCCCCAAACAGGTGTGGTGTTCGTCGACGCGGTGGCCGTGCGCCACCAGGCAATACTGTATGGGAAAACTCCATGTACGGTATGGCAACCCAACAGGCAGCATCAGTAGAAATGATGGCTCAGGCAATGGAGAGGGTGGCCACTTCCATTATCCCCCCTGAAAGGCAGATGGAGCAACAACAGCAGGCAACAGACTCCATTTGCCAATCACACGGGGAAGACATGTTGGCGTCCAACAGGGACAGACGGGCGGCACTGGAGTCTCTGCGTGAATCCATATCAATAGAGTCCCAGGGCCAGAAGGAAGCCCTGAGGGTAGAACTCCATAACCTCAGGCAGTGTCTGCTTGAACTTGAGGCTTCCCGAAATGTTAGGGCAGAACAGCAGCTGGAGCAGCTCACACGTTCGCTCTCAGCTGAGATGCATGCAACACGTGAGGAGATCCTGGCATCATGCAAGGCCATGCGTGCAGAAATGCAGGCAACCCGTGATGTGCTGCATGGGGATCTCCGCACTTTAATCCTCCAGAATCAGACCTTCCAAACCTGCATGCTTGCTGCCATGGATGACCTTACCAGGGCTTTGCGTGGGCTGCCTCCCATAGTGCCACTGCCTCCTGATGCAGCGGCAGAGGATGAGCAGAGCGACAGCAGTTCTCCCACAATGGCATAGCCATGCAGGCCATGAGCCCAAGGAGGTATTTCTTTTTCTCGCAGGTGGGAGTTGGTGTGCACCCTGTCCTCGAACCTCCTGGGTGGCCTCCCCCACCCCCTCTGGCCCCCACATGGCCATTTTTGATTTTTTTTTTACAGTGAGTTGCCTTGTGTGGCTCTCGTGGGCATCCACTGATTTCTGGCTGGGCACATGCAGGCTTGTCCTGAGTTTGGGTTAGATGCTTGGGTTCGTGAGACACACACCCCTCCTGCTTCCCGTTTCCATGGGCTTGCAAAGGGTGTGACCAAGTGACAGTGAATTACACAGTGACGTTGGGCTCCCATGAGCTGTGTGGGCAGTCTGTAGTCAATACTGTGTAGACATCCCTAGTGGATATTGTTGTATTTTACACTGCATGGTGTATTGATATGTGCTTGTACATCAATGTCTTCCTCCTAATCTGCAGGTTCCTTCCTCATGTCTTCACAAGGCCGTCTACTTTGCAGATGCAGTTCATGTTGTATGCAGTACACTGAGAAATTTGCTTGGCAGCAACACTCTACAGTTGTAAGGGGTCGATGTGCTGGCGTATTCAGGTTGTAAGACTACCACTACTTGAACTTAGTACTGTCATGTTTTTGCATTTTTCCATGGTGCGTTGCAGCATTGTGTTTGTGGTAAGTATTTGGTAATGTGTGCTGTTAGGTATACATTACTGGGAGCATATTGTGTGTGGGCAGTTTCTATTAGGGACAGTGTATTTGTGACACTTGTGTCAGGTCTTGTGTGTTGCTTTGTTTGCTTTCAAATTGCATGATATGCCATGGTGTGTTTGGTGGTGGAGCTGGGGAGGTGTTGGGTGACATGGCGCTGTTCTCATGTTGTATTTAGCAAGGGGGTAATGAATTTCGCAGCATAGATGTATGTCTTTTGATGACACAGCATTAGTGGTGTTTGGGTAGGCAGGGATGCACACAATGAAACACTTCCAGGTGACCAATCTCAGGATGGTATGGTTGTGACAGTTGAGTGTCCCTTATGTCATCATCATTGATTTTCAGCTGGTATGTGCCAGGGCTGTGTGCACTCCACAGGGGTGTGATTTTATGTGAAGTAATTAACCACCAGCTGCGTACGGGCTGCCTCACCACGTGCCCTCTCACCTCCCATGCGCAGCGGGCGTGCATGTGGTTGGGGATGTGGGGGCACCACCATGTCCACCGGCAGGCCCTGGCGTGATGCAACGTTGTGCAGGACACATGCTGCCACTATGATCATGCACACTACTGGGGGAGCATATAACAGCTGCCCACCAGAGCAGTCAAGGGAGCGAAAGCGTGACTTGAGCACTCCGAATGTGCGCTCCACTATGCCCCGGGTTGCAATATGGGCTGTGTTGTATCTTACCTCGGGTGGCGTGGTGGGGTTCCAAATTGGCGTCATCATGTGGGTGCTCATAGGGTAGGCACTGTCCTCTGGGGAGGTGGTGATGGGTATCATTAGTGAGGTTGTGACATTACTCAGTATCTGACATGCATGCATGTGCAGTGGAATTATACTCACCGAGCAGCCATGTATCACCATGCAGCCCAGCTTCTAGGTCCCTGTTTAAGGTTTACATTCTGTAAATGAAACTATCGTGGGTGGATCCTGGATAGTTGGCATATACTGAGGTGATGATTCCCTTGGCATCACATACTACCTGCACGTTGATGGAATGCCAGTGCTTGCGGTTTCTATAGATGTGCTCAGATGCCCTGGGGGGACGTAGAGCCAAATGGGTGCAATCAATGGCACCTAGCACTTTGGGGAATTGTGCCACCCCATAGAACTCCTGGACGGCAGCCTGCCTTTCTGCAGGTGTTCTGGGCAGGTATATGTGCTTGCATACTGATGGGCGTGCAGTCATGATGGCCAACACCTGGTGTAGGCAGCGTGACTGCGTGGCCTGTGACACCCCCCCACTATAGCACTTGTCCGCTGAAATGATCCAGTGGCCAAGAAGTGCAGTACATTGAGGACCTTCTCCAGGGGGCTGAGTGCTTGGGAGCACAGGGTGGGTGATGTGAGGTCATCCTCCCACTCACTCACCAGGTTGAGTATTATGTGAGGTGGAAACCTGTACCTCCCATACACCTGGTCATCAGGCATCCCAAAAAGGCTGGTTCTGGGTGTAAAAATTCTGGGCCTGACTATCCTACTCCTCCTCCTGCGGTATCCCACGACCACTGCTGCTAGGAACGGTATATTCATCTTGGCGTCTGACCTTGTTTGTTGTTTGCGCGCACTTTTATGCTGCGCGGGTCCACATACGCCTGCTTCCTGCTGGCGTACGTGTTTCCGGATTAGCGTGTCTTTTTTGGTGCATGCATTAACCCCGTTCGATTCCATGAATACGTGTTGTAGACGCGCGTGTGGGTGTTCCGCGCATTTGCCTCCTGTACTTCCCCCGTAACACCCACATTTTCACGCGTTGTTCCCCATTCCGCCTGTTACGCCCCCTGTTACGCCTACTTTTGTTATGTGCGCTGCGCTATGTGCACTTTCGCTGTGCGCTTAGTGCACGCTGTTTGGAGACGTGTGCGCCAGCATGCACCATGCAGAATTTTAGCGCACATCCAGGGATTTACATGCACACGGACTTCCATGAATCGCTGTGCGCGGGTTTCGCTGCGATTTTCGTACTTGCACTGCGATTCGCACGCTTTCGCCGAAAATTTCAGCGCACATTCATTCCATGAATCGGCCTCTTAATTAGAGCGGAAACAGTCCCCTACAGCACATATAGGGAGAATACTGGTACCGTGGTTAAAGAGTACAGTAATTGTGAACTTCAATACAGCTAACATCATGAACATTAAACGAGAAAGGTCAACATCTACTAATCCAGTGGAAGAGGAAAAGGTCAAACATTATGCATCATTTGGAGATGTCCTTTACTGCTAATCAAGTCAGAAACTTGCAAATTGAAAATGGTCAACTCAAAGCAAAATAATTACCAAGATGGTAAATTACTTGAGCATTAAAATCTCCTTTTACATTCAGATGTGAGAAAAGGTTCTTTCAAAAAAGGAGTCTGATTAAATGTTTAATCACATGCAGAGAACTTCATTGCAACCCATTGACATGTTTACACTTTGAAAATACTCAAAGGACAAATGCTCAAAACTAGCATAGATAAAAACAGCGTAGGTGATAGGCTATTTTTTGTATTTATGCTAATTTAAGAAATGGGTACGCCACCCTATTCTCAAAGGTGACCTGTGTACTGCAGGAAGGTCAGCCAGAAGCACAAATAATGCCCTGACCAGATGCATTCATTAGCGTCAGAGGCAAACTCCTGGGGCTCCTGTACAACTGGCTGCTATCACCCGTGGGTGATGGGAACACATTTCACTGTCCATGGCCCTTAACTGTTCTGAAATGTAACACAATATATGAGAAGATTTCTATCTCTGCTGGTGGCTAGTTCCATAACACGATTAAACAAATGTGTTCCTGTCTTGCATTGCGTATCACCTGTGCCTGTTCTAAACAGACACAGGGGAATGTGTTTGTTCTCTGTGCATTTTAAAACTCATCCATTTGTGAATTTGGGATGTACTTTAAAATGCGCAGAAATGCCCCTTAATTTGCACAAATAAGCAAACGTGATGTAAACGGGCATCTGAATGTGCACCTCTGTGATCTGCACATTCAGATGCCCTTTGTGAGTAGGCCACACCATTGTGGGTGCCGTTCCTCACCTGCACCAAAAAAGGTTATGAGAATCTGCCCCAAAATGTCTAAAATCTTTTTAAAATTTAAAGCAAGCAAATTGAAACTTGCTTTTACTGATTACTATTTTAATCTGTTGGTTGAAATGGGTATGTGGGGTTAAACATGTTGGCATTACATAACAATACATTGACAAACCATGCATGATTATTTACATTTGTTTTATTTACCTAAGAGTAAATGTGACTATTGTGTTTGAAAACATACAATTGTGATATGTTATGCTAGAAATGTTTCTTTCTTAACACAATTGTGTCCTGAAAAATGACTCATGAAAACTCTTTGACGAAAGTTTAAAATTCTTACATAGTACAAAGATGTAGAAAAGGAGAGGGAAACGCCTCTTTACAACAGTCAATACAGCAAACACTTCTGCTCCAAGGAAACCCCTCTCTATGTTAATGAGAGGAGCCATAAATGACAACAGCAGAGGGTGGATCACCAGAAAAGAAAGACTATATAAGGCACTGGTGAGAGAAGGGTAAGGAAAGGAGCAAATATAGGAGGGCGGCAAGGCATCAACCAGACAGTGAACTAAATGGGGAGAGCTGGAATAGAGAGGGAAGCAGGGAACGACCCCCTAAAGAGCAGAATGGGAAGACAAAGAAGAGGGATAGGGAGTGAGTGTGTGAAGGAGACACTGCATAGAAGTGGAAGCGTGCAGTTTCAGACCTAAGGATGGAGATGGAAGGTACAATTTTGGGGCTTGGAGTGCAAAGGGGGAGAGGTGACATCTAGTTGGATACCAGGGTAAGGAAGGAGAATGAAGGGGTGGTGGCTGGGAAGAGAGACAGAGTAAGGATTGGTAAGAAAACAAAACACAAAACGGGGAAGGGAAAGCGTTCGTTACAGGGGTGAGAAGAGCGGGGTTTTACCACTCAGCAAAAACATGTCATTAAAGAAGGCGGCTTATTACAAAAATAGACAAACACATACACATGTAAAAGTATTACAAATATTTGTTTTAATATTACATTTGGTAAATATATGTAAAATAATACATGTTACATTCGTTTTTAAATATTAACAATTGCAGTGTTAACCCAACACCTGACTGACCTATCACTAGCATCGGGCCTAGCTTAGCAGAGAGGGTTCATGGGCCAGTGTACACTGTCACAAGAGTAGGATGGGCGCCCCAAAGGATCACTGTTCGCTATTGGAGTCCTGGTGGTTGTTGTGATGTTATGTGGTCTTGTCTGTTCACCAGCCATCTGTGCTATTGTCGAATGTTCAGTAGTTGTATGACTGAGAGCTTGGTAGAATGTTGGTGTGTGCTTCTTGTGAGAGTTCCAAGAGTGGCAGTTAGATCAAAGCTGTGAGTGGGTGAGGATGGCTGATGGGTGATCCCTGTCCCCTTGACCTGTACCTGTCCTGTCCAACTGTACATACTACTAAGTATGACTGGACAAGCTGTACATATGTTTCATATAACTGTAAATAAGGATACCTGGATTACAAACCCCAGCTCCACAGTTGGACTTTGTCTTAGCCAACTATACCACCGTTCCCCCAAAAGGCAAGAATCATCCTCACCCAGATGCCCCAACAAGAAATTCACCAAGCAACTGTCCGGAGGGTCTGAGGTGCTGAGGGGCAGCGCAAAGACTTTCATGCGGCTGCAGGAGCTGCGTCAGGGAGTCGTTCCGCTACAACAGGATTTCCGCTCCCTGTCGGAGGTGGGACGCTCCTTAAAGAAAATGGAGTGTAGCAGAGACACATTAAAGGGAGCGCAGCAGGGAATGGTTGATTGGGCATCACTAAACATGAATGAGAGCCCAAGCACATCAAAGGGAGCGGAACGGGGCACGGCCAGTTGCATACCGTGAAATTTGCACAGTAGACTGATAAAACACTGAAATGAGGATTGGGGCCTGTGACGTTACACTTACCTCCAGTATGTGCCCTGGGAAGGACGGCCTGACAGAGCCCCTGTCAGCGGGACCTGGACATGGACGCCATCAGCCAACGGGTGGATCAGGTGTCTATGTGAAGTTTGCTCCCTCGGGCGTCCCTGGGGGAGTTGTGTGCACTGTTCTTGCAAAACAGACTAGCTAGGTAGGCGGTGGTCATGGTCGGCATGGCATGGAAGCTGTACGGCCAGGCTTGCGGGAGTCAATGCATTCTGCAGAGTTATCAGGACACCCCCTCCCGCCATTCAAGGGCCGGCGAGCTCTCTCCTACTTCAAGATTGCAGAAGAATGATGAGGGGCATGGAACGTTCACGCATCAACAGCTTCTCACTCAGATTTTAGGAGTGTACTCCACCAGTTGTAGAGACAACGACAGAGCATAATACGTAATTCAGAGTGCTCAACGTCTAAATTATCTGAGTAGAATTTTTGCATGGAGTAACACTGCGGCAGTAGGGTTGGCCGCACAGATATATAATTAGATGAGCGGTTATGGACTGTCAATGGAGATACCACATCTTGAATTATTATGAGCTACATGCCAAGTTAATAAGAACATTCTGGCTTTGAATGGATGTTTTAAAGGGGAAAAAAAAGAGGAAACTTCATTCAGAATTATTACGATCGCTGCATGCCAAATAAATTGGAAACTTCCGGATTTGTGAATGAATGTTTGGAATATTTTTTTTTTCCTTTTCAACTGTCAACGAGTAAGTGACTGTTTCGCTGGGATTGGTTTACAGCGGTCAGCGTATAAATGACTGTTTTGATATTGACATTGGTTTATAACGATGAACTAGCAAATGATTGTCTTAATGGCGTTGTTTCAGTATGGTCTTCGGAGACTGTTACATGCACTAAAACGCATTTTTCAGCAGTATATACTGAGTCAAAACTAAAACCTTTATGTGTACGAGTGTTCACCGTACATGTTACTAATGCATAGCATATGGAAAATGTTTGCAGCAGTATATAGTATGGCAACATTAAAACGTTTATATGCAAGAGTGTTAAACATACGTGTCACTAATGCATAGCATATGGAAAATGTGTGCGATGCACAGTGTAAATGCATCATTTTAGAGATGTGGTGCAATTTATCATGTACAGCAGAGCAAATGCATTGCATAGGGAAAACAGTTTATGATGCATGTGCACAGTCGCAGTATTTTAGAGGAGTAAGATTATCACATGATTTATAACAAGATGCACTACATTTGAGAAGTAAGGTTTTTAAGAAAATGTTATGACTTGTGTTTGATGCATACCACCTTTGAAGTGGTGTTGGAGCATTCGTTTTACCAAATTAGATAAGCCACTAGTAGCTTGGAGCACACATTTTGGCAAATTGGTGCAAATGCTTTTCAGGGGTTCAGAACTGTCATATGCAGTGTCTATGGGCCATTGTGTTGTGCTCATTGTGTTGTGGCCACCACGTGTGTGTGTCTTTCCTCGCACCTTGCTCCAGATTGTGGAACATCCTCAATGTTTTGTCAATGTGTTACTGTGGTAGTCTCAAGATACATTTGGGATTTTGCAGTTCGCACAGAGAATTTGGCTCAGAGGGTACATTGGTTCAGAGGGTACCACCTCTTGAGCACAGTTTTGGTAATTGTTGCATTAACCAACAATAGATGTGAGGTGTCGCCAGCGCTCAGGGTACATCTCCATGAAATAGTTTGAGAGATTTCATGTATTAAGGGTTTAACATTGTTTATCTTGCAGGTGCGCGGGACAGGTCTGTGTTGAAGTGACCGCCTCACCTCATACGTGTTTGGAATGTGTGTGACTGTCATGTTTAGAATAACATGTTTAATTCCATGTTTTTCTTTTTCAAGTTTTTTTTCTTAGGGTGTAGGGTTTACCTGCTGTGACCCTAAAGTATTGACCTCAAATGTTTCATGAAACTTATGTTTTGGTCTTAATGCATCAATGCTCACTTGTAAGTGTTTTCCATCGTAGTTTCTGTATTGTTGATAGTTAATCACTATATCTGTTTTGCCGTGTACTACCAGGGGTACTGTTCTCACATTTTACCAATTTGTTTCCAAATGTTTCCATGTAGTATGGGTGATGTAGTGATGAGTATGTGGTGCTATGGTTGTTGCTACACAAGTGCAGGTGCATTGAGTGATGAGTATGTGGTGCTATGGTTGTTGGTACACAATTGCAGGTGTGAGTATGTGATGAGTATGTGGTGCTATGGTTGTTGCTGTGTGTTGTTGGTACACAAGTGCAGGTGCATTGAAGTGATGAGTATGTGGTGCTATGGTTGTTGCTGTAGTTGTTGCTTTACAAGTGTAGGTGCATGCTTTATGTCTGGTCTCAGTTCTGGTCTGGATGTTAGTCTTGGATATGACTCTTGGTGAGTGTGATCTTGATGACTGTCTGCGGTGAGACGGGGGTCGACTTGAGCAAGTGTCTGTTGGTGGGTGGAAACATATGGATTACGCACCCTGTTGTGTTGCCTCACTAGGTATTGGCGTGGCACCACCCTTTTTGTTAGTGGACATTTGGAACGCGCGTGCATGTGTAGTTTGCGACTTCCGGGTGTCTGGTTGGCCTGTGCATCTTGCTGTTGTGGGGTCCGTGGCCATTGTCAGTGTATTTGAGAGTTCCTAGTGGACTTGTGCCAGCGTGTGGCAGACCCTGTACCTGGTAATGGCAGTCACAAGTGGGAGGTGTGTGAGAGTGTGTTTACATTGAAGAGTTGTTTTGAGTGTGAGTGTGTCGGGTGTTGCTCAGGTGAGGTGACATACGCCTTCTGTGTACAATTGTGTGCCAAGGGGGATTGTGTGATGTTATGTGGTCTTGTCTTTCCTCCAGCCATCTGTGCTATCGTAGTATGTTCCATAGTTGCATGATTGACTGACAGCTTGGTAGAATGTTGGTGTGTGCTTCTGGTGAGAGTTCCAAGAGTGGCAGTTAGATTCCAGCTGTGATAGGGTGAATATGGCCGGTGGGTGCGCCCCTACCCCTGTCCTGTACCTGTCCTGGCCAACTGGGCATCCTACTAAGAGTAACTGGATGAACTGTACCTATGTTTCATATACCTGTAAATAAAGATACCTGGATTACAAACCCGGCTCCACCGGTGGACTGTGTCTTAGCCAAACATACAACCTATTTACAACAGTGGTCTGTGTTGTGCTTCCTGTTACGCTGAGAGGAAGGATTTCCCTTTGAAAATTCATCCCCACATGGAGTGAGGCATAGAGAAGTGTGAGGCTAAGTGCAGTCAGCTGCACCTTCAACTGCATCGCTATTGGATTGCTGGTGCTGTGCTATATGTTTGCTTCCCATTACACTAAGAGGAGTTGCTTTCTTTTAGAAACTATGATCCCTCCATGGAGTGCGGCATGGAGATGTGTGAGGTTAAGTGCAGTCAGCTGCAAACTTGGTTGTTGTGGATAGGCTGAGAACATACTTCTGGACCTTGAGCCTGTCAATTTTCTTTGGCTCCTCCCAACAACTACTGGTGAAGTTGACAGCAGTCAGTAATTGACCTTTAGACCTATCTATATTCTACTTATGTGCAGTTCTTGGATAGGAGCCTTTCCTGTTTTACTTACTGTTGTCACTATGAATCCTAAAATTGATGACCTCAGAAGTAAGCCTCGAGACCACCACATTCTCTCCCTGGACCATTCACCATCGCACAACCCACCCATCCAACCTTATCTTTACAGTCAATATTGAAACTCGACATAAGTGCCAGGGCTTGTCATCCCCCTCCCACAAATAACTACTAATTTCTTTCACTCAGGGAGGGCGATAATCATTGGGCAAGAGATCCAGTGAGCGTATATGATCTGAAATAGCAAGGAATGCCTCATCGGCTGATGCCTCAGCTGCTCCTTTGGTTATTGCTTCATGCTCACAGGCTTCTTCCAACTCGTCTGATCAGTCAAATTGAAACAACTCAAACCCTCCTTCATTAACCCAATAGGTGGACCTTGTAGAGGGTACCCACACTGTGATCAGCACCATTGAACCTTGTGGGCAATCTTTTTATGTTCATCAGTCATCTCCGTCTGCCTTGTTTTATGATCAACACGACTCTTTCAAAAATTCTCTTCCTTTTAGGGATATCTTGCTCTGCAAAATGTTAGAATCTTTGAGCAACTCATTAAAACAAGGCACTAGCTCTTTTTCTGGCAATCCTCTTAGTGCTGTCCTCATTGGTCAAACTATATGATAATATCTTCTCTGGAGTAAGAATTCATACTGTGTAGTTGGCACGGATTGACCAACCAACTGACACTAAGAGAGGTAGGAGGACGGGGTATTTATACTGCGCCACCAAGCAAGCCTCCAAACTAAGGGAAAAGCCTTCACAAATTATACAATAGATTTGGTGGACAGTGTACTGACCAGGTGGGGCATCTACCTTTAACTGGATCGAGTTTTCCAAAATAAAAAGGGAAAGGCATGTAACTCACCACATTAGAGTGAAGAAACAAATGACCAGGTTAGTGCTACAAAATGTACATTCAGAACAGGAATTTATCAGAATATATATATTTTATTAAATTAATTAACAATCGTTAAAAAAGATCCTTCAAAGAGGCAATGCATATTCAACAACACAATACAATAGAAATGTGGAAAGTGCGCAAGACAAACTCAAAAGAATACTACACAGGAGACAGTGACAGTAATCAAAACCGTAATCAATCAAGTCCTATATTAAGGGTAGAGAAAAAATCACTATTCAAAAGAAATCACTATTAAACAAAATCACTATTAAAAAAAGGCACTCAAAGGGTCAACTAATTCGCCCACAATGTGCTCAAAATTCAATTAAACCAAAGTACTCACACTGCATCATAGCCAATCAACGGATTGACCAATGCCTATAGAATTGTGGGCCCTTCTCTGGCCCGCTGGTGCCTTCAGTTGATCCAAGGCCTAGTGATTCTTTATTTGAATTATTGCTTCACCATTCTATTAAGCTTAGTGACAAACTTCCACCAGTTCCTGCTCCAATAACGTACAATCATCCACTATTTGACACAAGCTGCCAAATGATCCGTGATGCGGACGCTGTTAGTTTCAGACCACTGAATTATGTTAAGAATTGTGCAAAGAAAACATCTAAAAACTGCAAAGATGTGCAGGCTAAGTAGCAAAAATCCTCAGGAACATTTTTATAAACCATTGTAAACACGATACCAATATGGGATCAATTTCAGAAAGATTCCTCAGACACTGAACCTATAGTATGTACTTTTGTAACTGGCTGGAGGCCAAAAATAATAAGAGAAAACTGAAATTCAAAAGAGGATTTATAGAACACAAGTTAACCACTAATGAGGGAAAAATGACTCGCTGCTTTGCTCCTGTAATTTTTGCCAAAAGCATCTTGTGAACTTTTATCTTTTACTGATTTGGCGCACAACGTATCTGTGTCATCACTGATTTCAGATTCATCATTGGACTCACTCAAGAGAACCCTTTGGATCGTGATGTTGGGTCATTTTCAAAAGAACCATAAGATATCTCATCAGAATTCTGTATGAAACAAAACTCAGCTTTGTCTTATGGGACGCCATACTTAAAAACTAGGACTGGAATCTAAAGTTCTCTCAAAATCAATGGCGCCCTAATCAGATCTAATGTTTTGTTATGTTTCTGATTTTTTTAGCATAAGCTTTATTTCGCATACAAAATCATAAAAGCACGCATGTCATCAAACATCATACAAATACCTAAAACTGCCTCACAATAAAATTACAGAATTATATTTCAGAATTAATAGTTAATCAGTCCATGCTGTTTCTTCAGGCGTACTGTCCATGCCCACTTGAGGTATTGACTGATGGCAAACACTGCCAAAGTATCAGCCCAATGTAAGCAGGCTACCATCGCTGCATCAATTGTTCTACAATTACAACTCAAAAACAAACGTTTTAAAAAGTGTCTTCTCTAGGGGAGTCTAACTGGGCACAGTATTATCAAATGTTTCAAACCCTTAAGTGCCATATTACACAACATGCACATAGGAGATACACCATTATCCCATTTTTGAATCAGATCTGCTGTGGGCAAAATCCCAAATCGGAACTTCAGCTACAAGGACCTTATGAATTTGGGACTAACATAATCCAAGTACTCCTCATATCCTTTTTGCTTCTTAATAGCAATGGAAAAGGCCAAAGATTCAGAGGATATGGATAGTACCACTATGTCCCGCTGTAATTTAGCTAAGGTGACATATTTGACCATGGTTTTTGGATAAATTGTGATGGCACAAGTATGACTCCAACAGCCCCAAAGGTCTATGTCGCCCAGGCACCTCCTCACATGGGATGCCCACTTCAAGTTGTTACCCCCTTGCTGAGAGAGAACATCCAACAATACCTCTCTATACTTCAAACGATGAGCATTTGACAACAGCTGGACCCAGTAAAATACCACACGCAACTGACAAAAATATTAAATCCCCTGCATACCTGTCTCTAACAATGCTGGCAGGTTTGGTGTACAAATCGGTAATCCCAGTATATTTTTCAAATATTTATTTTGTGTTATGGCCAAAGAATTAGTATGCATGTGCCCACACAACTCCACCCCATAAACCGCAGCTTGCCGTGCCTGGGCCGTATACACTTCAATTGGGACACATACAGCTGCGTTACCATGTTCTGTTGTAAACCTAGCAATGGCTCCACTGTACATGGCCAACATAAGCTGAGCCTTCTCCAGCTGCATTGACCAGCCACATGTTACCATTACTCTTACCCCTAGATAGTCATAAGAGGCCACTCCTTCAATCACCCCTTCACCCAAGCCCAGGCTGACCCCCTTGGGTTTCCTTCTAATGATAGTATTAAAGATCATAGATTTTGACTAACGTTCAACACCAACCTTTTTCTTTCACAAAATTCACTAAAAATGTCCAGCTGATTGCGGATACCTATAATTGTTAGTGATAAAAGAACTGCATTGTCCGAATGGGATCTTATCACCTGCCAAAGTCGGTGCATCTGTCTGTACGGTTAATAGCTCCTCTGTCCACACAATTATGTTTGGGGACCAGAACACACACCTGCTGAACATATTTTTAATTTGGCACTAAAAGATGTTCTCCTGATCAATACCCCATCCAACTACCGAGGTATTACCCATATATAAACTCTTTATTGCAGTCAATAGTGCACCAAGGATACCCGGTTATCTGACCAACTCCCAAATGGCTGTGCCTAGGTACAGTGTCAAATGTGGTATGCAAACCACAAAGACTGTGTACAGGCTAACCTTCCTAATGACTGCGTACGTGTTGCACACCAACCACAGCCATAGACTTTGGCCGACTGTGCTTAGTCCTTAACAGAACCCTGCTTGTCGGTGATTGATAGTTATCTTATTGTTGGCCAAAGTATACAAATGAGCTAGCAGAGCCCTGACGAAAGTTCTACCCCCATATCCAATAAGGAGTTGGGTCTAAAATTCAAAGGCTCATCTCTAGGACCATTTTTGTGGATTGGAACCCGCTCTGCCTATGTCCATGGCTCAGGGACTACAATTTTACTCAAAATGACATTGTATAACTTTGTCAAATATAGGACCCAGACAGCAATATCATTCCTATAGAAATCTATAGGATTTGTCTGGGTCAGGTGCTTTGCCCATCTTCTGACACAATAATGCTTTACCAAACTCTTCATAAGTCAGTTTCAACGGCAAGCAGTTAGGATCATCTCTACTCATATCACACACCCCTGCAGGGAAAATTGTGCTGCTCACTACCCCATTGTCTCCATAAAGGCTACTATAATGATCTACCCATGCTTGTTCTGTGATGGAGGCTTGCAGATTATTGGATCCTGCACCATGCACTGGCCCCAACAGGCCCCAAAAACCGTTTGAGTCACCTTTGTCTATGGCATTCAGCAACCTCCTCCATGTATCCTCCAGCCATACCCTCTTTTTGTCCTTTACTAGTCTTCGATATTCTGCTCTGGCCAACCTTAACCCAATACTAACTGACAATTATTGTGATCTTATTTCACTAGTCAGCCTACACTCTTTATCTATCTCTACCTGTGGTGTTGTTCCCCAGGGGTCTAACCTCTCTCCCTGGCTGTTCAACCAATATCTGGCACTTCTTGCACACCGCATTGCCGCTCTCTGCCCCAACTTTCAGTGCTATGCGGATGACACTGAACTCATTTTCAGGCTCCCTTCTGCCACCTCTTCTCCTTCTCTCATCTCTGACTGTCTGTTAATATCCAGGAGTGGTGTGCCACCAATGATCTCTACCTTAATGCCAGTATGACTGAGATTCTCCTCATTGGCACACCTGCTCCCTCCTTTCCTGTCACTCTCTGGCCGGCCTCTCTTGGCCCTCTTCCTGCTCCCACCTTTGAGGCTAAAAATCACATGGTCATCTTCGACACTTTACTTCTCTCCTCACATCTCTGACATCTTTAAGATGTCACACTCAGCTACACCTCCTCAGAGGTATTCTTCTTTTCCTCTCCTTCCCCCAGAAGCTCTGGGTCTCCATAGCTCTGGTTCTCCATAGGGTGGACTACTGCAACAGCCTATTTCCAAATCTGCCTGCCTCTTCTCTCCACTCTCTGCAACTCACCCAAAACAGGACTGCAAGACTTGTCCTTGGGTTAAGCCCAGGGATTGTATCTCTCCAGGACTGAACACTCTGCACTGGCTCCCAGTGACTGTGAGGATTACATTTAATTCACTCTGCATTGTCCACAAGGTCTTCTGGGGCTTCAATACTTCAACTCTCTCTTCCTAAATATCTTCATTCTTGAGCTCTTCACTCATCCTCCTCCAACTCCCTCAGGGTCAGTCGCTTTCTCCAAGCAACGAGTTGGTTGTAGATCTCTTTCTTCTGCTGGGACCTCCATCTGAAACAGCCTCCCTGTCTCTCTGAAACTTGAGGAGAACAATCTACAGTTCTGGAAGCACATCAAGACCTTCCTCTTTGCCTCTGCTTCCTCTCATCCTCTCCCCTGCTGATCTCCTGGCTGAAACTGAATCTGCACTGGTTACTTGGCTACCCTCTGATCTCGGGCCCAGGTGCCCTCCTCGCCAATTGCACACATGCACTGCCCCCTGGTAACCCTTGCACCGGTGGACTGTTTCTGTATTCCTACAGCCCCCTACCAGCACTTGACACCAGATGTCTGCACTTACCCTTGCACTTGTCACCAGCTGGCTGCACTTTTTATTTATTGTCTTTATTTATTTTACTGTTATCCTATGTACTGCACTGACACCTACCCCTTCCCCCTGCACTTTTCCTCTTCCTCCCTCCTCTGCACCTGTGCAATCTCAATGTCACCTGGCCTAGTAAGATGGTTGTCTCTGTCTTCCCTTTGTTCCCCCTCCCTTGCCTTGTCATACCTTGAAATACTTGTGTATAGGCACGTTATAAATGCCATATCATATCATATCACATCATACCATGGGTTGAAGGTCTCAGCCAGTTTACGCACTGCTTTTTGTTTTATGAAATTCCAACCTTACATAATGTGTTCTCAAAAGATATTTCTTTTTTTAAATTTATTTTTATTGTGTTTTAGTTCATTGAGCTTTTCACAAATGTATTCACAGGTACATAATACACAATTTCAATTCATGTCATTAAAATAATTTCCACTATGAAATTACTAACAATTTTCAATATCATTTTCCATTGATTCTCAATTACTCTTAGAGGCTGTATATTACATTTTTATACTAGAATATAGTAAAGTGTTTTAGTATTCCTTATTCATTCTTAAGAATGTCTTTCTCAAATCTGTACCATACTTGGATAAGAGCAAAAGCCCTTTTTTGACTACATCCTTCCATTCCGTTCAGTCAAAATTGGTCTTCAGATATTTAAATAGAACCTTTAGTCCAATCTAAATACCATCTAAAATATTCTTTTTTCATAGCTTAACAGCCTGTTAAAACATGTATTATAGTTTCAATTTCTCAAAAGACATTGATTCGGTTCAGTGTTGATGATAACACACACAGATCTTGTATGTTTGCATTTTGATGCTTGGGTAGTTGTTCCTCTGCTGCTTGAAGAGAAGGATTTCTCTCATTAGGATACCATCTTTTGTTTTTGCAGAGAGGCTCTTATCAGACAATAATTTTTACAAACCTGAATGCTCTGTGGTTCAATCTAGCTGTTACAATTTGAAAATGTCATGTGCTGCTAACTCTTACATGATGTGCACAGTTCATTTCGACCAGGAGTCCTAGGTTTCCATCTCTCAATTGAACTTGCCACCCGTCGGCGCTTTCTTTTAATAAGGCATGATCAAGACCTGAGTATCTTTCTTTATAACAGACCGACTTTGTCCATACTATTTTGCAATTAGATTTAATTCCTTCAATCGGTATCCCGATTTTCATCTTTTTTAATAATTATATTACAGACGATATAGTTAACCATTTGCCGTCTACCTCATGGTTATTCGGCCTTCTTACAGCCAGCATCTGTCGGTCTCAAGGGAAGACCCTAATTCTTTTTTGAAAATGGTCTCCTGTTCTACATTTTTTAAAGCTCATTTTCAAGTAATCCTACCATTTTGATGCTTAGTGCAAAATCTGCCAATATTGGTCCTTTTCAAGATTTCTTGTTAATGAATGTGTATTGGCACCCTGCTCATCAGGATCTTGATTGCTTCCTGGATGACCTGTTTCGTATCTTTGAACAAGGTAATTCAGATCAAATTTTACTGGGTGGCGATATAAATAGTGCATATCCAAATATGGACTGGAAATCATGTGTTCTTGACCCTATTTGGGTCAAAGGTAGCTTGAAGTCATCAACGATAAGGGGTCCTAAGTGGGCATACTTCTTTGATACTGGGGGTCTACTCAAATTGATTGGTAATATCCAGGGTAATATTCCCCAGCACTTACCTGGTACAATCACATTTAATTTTCAAATATTGGTTATATTTAAGCATCACCCCAGTGTATCTTTAAGCAAAGTTTTCACATACATATAATAAAAGGAAAAAGACTAAAAACAGGGCATTAATGTTTCATAAGTCGAAAACTACAATGAGAACAAATGGGCAAATCTTCCTTCATGAGCATTTAATTTGAACAAATAAAAACGCATTACCTATGTTTTTGAAGCACATGTAGAACACATAATTCTGCAAAGGAAACTATATACATTACAACATCCAAACAATAATATATACAAATAGTTGGATTATGCGACAAAACCAATGATTGCAATTTTGGTTTCTAAAACTGCTGCACCAAGTTTTAGTAATGTACACAATTTCATAATTACAGATGTATTATTCATATATATTTCTGCATTGAATCCAACATGTTTCTGGCCTAACTGCTCTTATGCTGGACATTCCTCAGGTATAAAACAATACAGTACAGTACTACAACCAAGTTAAACTATGCTTAATTCATTAAAATCAGATGGTATTTATAACTGTGTAATGTAGACGATTACTTTTCATGGCCTGAGATCCTTTGTATTTTATTTGATAACATCCTTTTTACTAGGAAATTCCCTCCTTCTTGGTACATAGTGTATGCTGTGCCTGCTTTTAAAACATGAAAAAGTCTCTTTCTCTATCTCTATAACTATTGCCCACATCCATTATGAGACCAAGCAGCATGTTTTTATATCACTAATATTGTGCGAACTTGAAGCATGGGCCGAATCCACAGAAAGAATTGAGAAATTCCAAACAGGGTTTAGGAAAGTAGTAGGTACACAGTTTAATTGTTATATGTTACCATGATTTCAACATAAGGCCTGGCAGAAGAATGCCTCTAATTTCTTTGTGGTCACTGTAGATCTTTCTGCCTTCAATTTTGTAAATCACACTAGGCTATGGAATAACCTAGCAGCCTGGGATCTCCCATCAGGGATTTTAGACATGATCATACAACTTCATGACAATTTAGCCATCAGAATTAGTTTGGATAGTCATGGGATTTTCACAGAAAAGATCCCTTCAATATGAGGTATGGGAGAGGGATGTGTGCTTTCTCTCTGCCTCATTAACCTCTATAGTTTCCTCCTAAACTTGGGATCCATGATAGTCTATTTATAGTTTGCACTGATGGTATTTAGCAGTTTGATTTAACCCCTATGGATCTTCCCTGAGCCCTACATTATTTCTAAGCATAACTATCAGTTAATGACCTAGTATTAAATATAGACAAAACAAAGATAATTCAATTCAGGAGTTCAAGAAAGCATATGCATTTCAAATGGCCTATTCGCGGGAAGCACATAGGAAAAGTAAAGCAATTTGAATATTTGAGTTCACAAATGTAAACCTAGCAGCTCTTAACTACAACCTTTGTTAAACAAAACAAGTCATACTATTCGCTTCCCAATTACTAAGGCTGCAATTTAGATTCTGCTAATTTTCACATTTACCTTTGCTTAAATACTCCTCAGCATCACATTTAGGCTAGAATTATGGCATCTGGCCGATTGATCCTACTTATCAAGACTTGAGGGTCTTGTTTGGAGGAAGGGGCTTTCACTATCAAATTCAGTCCCTTTATCTATTATTAGGTATGAACTAGGTATAAATTCCCTTCGGGTGTGTGTTCATCAGAATATGTTATGTCTATATTGAAAAATTATTCTTCCATTGAAGGACTCAATGTTTGAGGTATTACAACATTGTGTGCAAGAGATTTTAAAATGCCAAATTGTCTGACAAATGTGAATTAACACCTGAATAATGATGTGGATGTACTCATTGATAACCCTGTCATGATAAAAGAAACAAAAAACTCTGGGAATGGGACAGGATACTAAAGAACATTTCTGATTATAAATGATATAAAGAACATGGCATAGAATACAAAAGATTAGGAACCTTACCACAGTATTTGTTAAGGCTTCCTTCTACCTGCTTTTGAAATCTATTCCTAAGATTTAGATTTAATACGCTGCTTACGGGGGACATTTTAACTTGTCGAGCTGGTCCATCTGTTCATCTCCGAACCTACAGATTTTGGAAAAGCATGGGGCAAGATGAATCTTGGAAACACCTGTTTACAAATTGCACAGCCACGTTAAATGTTCAACCTCTGCATTCCAGTACCTTTGTAGGATCGATCAATATTTTGTCAACTGATTATTTCTACAGTTGTTTATCTGCTTGCTATCATACTTCTCTGACGATCTTGCTCATCAGAGTAATTCATCTTATTTTAGGAGATACCTAGAATCACTCATTGTATTTCAATGGTGGAAATTTGGCTTTTTTGTTTTGTCTTTCCTTTTTTACATATCTGTGTTGTAAATGACAGCGTTACTTATCTTAAGGTTAATGGTATATCTCTTAATGGAATGTTTTAATGTATATAATATATGGGGATTTATTGTGAAGGGTTTATGAAAATAAATGTTGGGCAAGACACCTTAAATCAAGTTACGTGCTCACAATTCAGGGTGCCATCTTGGTTGAAAAATAGTACCAGGTGTATGA
The DNA here is from genome assembly GCF_040938575.1 of Ambystoma mexicanum. Taxonomy (NCBI): domain Eukaryota; kingdom Metazoa; phylum Chordata; class Amphibia; order Caudata; family Ambystomatidae; genus Ambystoma; species Ambystoma mexicanum. Next base: position 958,896,788 of record NC_090929.1, on the reverse strand, counting down.
GGTATATCATCAAGCTCTCAGCCAAACAAGTGATTCACAGTTTTTCGAAAACTTCCGGGCAACAGATAAGTCCAAAAGGCAACCTCTTAAATCAGTAAAAAAATATAATTGGTGTAATACATGGAGTAAGATGCCATTAATGGAAATGTAACAGCAGTGGATGTAGGCAGCCACATGATCAATGCAAGATAATGCCTTCACCGATACATGTGCAAAAATGCTGAGTTCTTGAGAAGAGTCATCTCAAATGAATACATAACCTAGCAATAGTGTTGGCCTTGCACATTACCACAACCAGTGATGCCCTCTCAAAGGCCTCATTAGGCTGCCTTCTTTCTGGAGCTGTTCAAATTACTAGGAAACATGTTCCCTCACAGCCAAACTGATATTATGATCGCCTAACACCATGGGTATGTCTCATTTATTGAACACCGTTTTGTGTGGAAACTCTAAGAATGACCTAACATAGCCAGAACCTAATCAATATCCCTCCATTGCATATCTTAATCATCACTAACTTCGCTAATGCACTTTTCCTCCATTTCTACAACCTGGTCTGATGATATAACTCAACATTCTCTGTTCTGCTCATCCAAGAACGTTTCCTCCTTTTTCTAACACATGTATCTTTACAGGTGCAAATCTGCTTTGAATTCAATCTCTGCTTTACTCATTAATGGCAATGGGCAGTTTGCAATATGAATTGGCATTAATCATGAACTCATCAAGGAAACACTTCCTCTCAAACCTCTCCCCACACTCCTTATTAATTATGGTGTAGTTTGTCCTTACACTATTAATTAAAAAGAAGGCATGACATGTTTTCCCCTTTTGAGAGTACAACATGGGGGTCATGTGGCCAGCAGCTCCTGAAATTTTGAACGAATGACTTGAAGTCTGACCTCCGAGCTCACCAGCCATTTTCACTCTCCTGATATAAATGTTTTAGTGAATGTCCTTTGGAAAATGTATTTTAGGGTAGTGGACTTTGCAGCGATCATAGAGTCCTTACTCTTTGGTCACCTTTTGGCGGTGACCTTTGAAGATATGGGCAATTTTCTCATCAAGATGGTTGGCTCAGTACTTCTTATATAATAGTTGTGAGGGAGGGTGTAGGAGAAAAGTAAAGCAAAATGAATAACAATGAATAAATAAAGTGATTCAATAAATAAAAAACAGATAAACAATGACCTTAAGGCCATACCCCCAAGGAACATCTTGTTAGCGAATCCCTTAGGCCTTTTTTTTCTTCTAGCAGACTTTACAGGGTTCAGATGCACTATTAGAGTGTGCTTGCCATTGCTTTTTTTTTACAGCAAACATTTGGACATGCATGGAGAGTAGGACTGGAAAAGGGCTATTGAGCATGCATCTGGGCCAAGGTCATCTCGAGATGTATGTGTGAGCCTGGTTTTTCAGACAATTCTATACTTGGACGTCTCATACAATGTGGGGCCACGGACGATCTTTTGGATGCATCCTCTCAAATGCATTGTGCCCAAAAGCAAGAGGTAGAGAGTTCTACTAAAAACAATTCAGGTGTACAAGTCGTGAGGAGGCTGACTATAAGTGATACACTCACAAAGCCCCTAAAAGGACCCAGGGGTTTTCTCTATGACAAAAAATGAAGCTTTCATGTTTCAGGGTTATGTTAGTATTGATTTAAGATTTTGGGTTGGATATATTGGTCTGGTAATTGTGGTAACTTGGCTAATTGGAATGATATTGGTTCTGATATATGTGTTATGTTCTAATAATGGGCTGGCAAATTACTTGTTATCTAGTCTTGTATGGTATTTTTTTGTGGTCTGGTAAGGGGTCCAGAGACCCTCTTACAAAGTGTTTTGGTATATAATGTTAATAGATCTCATGCAGTGGCAATGGATCAGGGTAGCCCACTGTAAGGGGCAGAACGAGTGTGTATAGAGTGAGCAACCCAACCCCTTTCAATACAACTCAGTGATGTCTCTGTATTTGATCGCCTTCCCTCTCAGGATCACACAGAAAGTGGAGACACAGTATGCGTGGAACATGAGTGAGTGATTTCAGAAAGAGTGATGCTAAACAAAGGGACAGTCATGGCCATGTGTCAATCAAGGCAGGTGCTTATATCACTAATTATAACAGTGCCATGTGCAAGTACATTAGAGCCCTGCATCATTTCACACGGGAGATTAGACACCCAATTTCTGCTTCAAGGAACCTTCCATTTTGAACGTTTAACTATATTAAAATGCATATTAGTATTGAAGAAAGGGAAAATAGGTCTAAAACAATGGGGACATAGTCCACATGGTTTGAGAAAGTTTTGGAGTGACAGAATACATCTACAATAAGGGCCCCTAAAGATACAAATGAAAAACTGTGTGATACAGTTGAGGAATTGGGAGCGACGAGAAGGGCCAGACTTATACATTGCTTGGTCTGTAGATTGTGGATGTGAAACAGGATGAACTAATTGATGTTTTCACTAATGGAGGGATGCAAGCACCTCAGGGGACACAAGTGGTCGTTCTGACTGTCGAGTGCCTCGTGTTTGTTGCAACTGCTACTCTGCAATCCCAACCCCAAGCAGGGCTAGTAGTGCACCATCCCGTGGTGAGCACACATGACCTGTGCCCCAGCGCCTGGAGGGGTCACATGACCTATGTAGACACAAACACCTGTAGCTTCCCCTTTATCTGCATCTCAGGCTTGGGGTAGTACTCATTATGGATGGGACAGTGGGACTTTTCAGGCACCCCTTGGGCATGTCCCTGAACTGCCACGAGCTGATGGGGATTGTAATCAATGAATAACGGTCCATGTGCTCCATGGCCTCCAGGTGATTAGAGAATTCTGGTAAAGATTTCCTGAACACTTGTGAGGAGCCTCAGCATTGTATCTAGGAACTCAAATTGGTTATACAGTGCCACAATCCTGCCTTGACTGACATGGACAAGCTCATGTACCAGGCATCTCCCAGCTCTTGCCAAAGAGACTTACTTTAGAAGCACAATGGCCAGAACAAGATCACAGAGTAGTAGATGTATTACATCAAGCACATCATAGAATCATAGCTGCAATCCCAGAGGTGCGTCCCATGGGGAAATATGTAACTGCCACCAAAGCAAGGAAGGATTCCCAGCTTATCACTTAGATTAATTGAAAGTAGTGTTTACACAGCTGTCAGGTCTCACAAAACTAAACAGAACAGCTCAAGTGGTAATAGGTAACTCTTTTGTCTCTGGGCTGCAACCTAAGCTTCAAGCCCAATTGAAAAAATGTGTGTGGGATGCAGAATACGCCCTATTTGAATTGGGTACAGTTGTGAACCACTGTGCAGCATGTTAGTAACAAAAGAAAGAACATATTGAGAACACGATTATGGTGGTGCAATTACAGAATTTGCAGTGGCAGGGACCCTCAATGGAAAGAGCGGGTTTAGAGGTGGATATGCGTAGAAGGGGCAGGTGAACAGAGGATCCAAATGGAAAACCACTGGAAGCCCCTGGTATAAGGGTAGATATGTAATGACCAGGAAGGTTGGCACCTGCGATCTGGTGGGTCCTGGGACTGTGGTTGGATATGCTTCTTCACTTTGCCAAAGCCAGATGAATGTCATCCAGGTTAAGTGTTTTTCGCCCTGTCATGCCCTCTCCAATTGGCTGTTGGACACTGATTATTTAAAAGTGCTGGGGCCGAGAGTATTAGGGCCTCATTCCGGCTCAGGCGTTAACCGGTTTACGGCGCCGTAAACGGCGCCGACCCTTAACGCCTGATTACAAGGTTCCCTTTGCGGGATGGCTGTTTAACGCCTGCTTTTTGCAGGCGTTAAAAGCCATGCCGCAAAGGGACCTTGGCGATAATTACGGCACCGTAATTTACGGTGCCGTAATTATCGCCTTTCCCCATTCCCATTATGCCCTATGGGGCAAAAATGGGAATGGGGAAGGGGCCATTGGTGAATGGGGAATTACAGCCCCACTCACCTTGGAATGGGGCGGTTATTCCGCCATCCACCATGGCGGAATTGCAACCTTAGCGGCATGGACCATGGTGCTAATAGCACCATGGTCCTCCGCCAAGGTTGTAATGAGGCACTATGACAGTGACACCAACCCCTGCTAACTGGGCTTGAACCGTGATTGTCCCGGAAACTGCCCCAATCATCCCTGATGAAGAAAGCAGTCCAAATACTTCACATCTGTCTAATTTACTTAGCTATTGTCTTTCTAATCTGTATTTTACAGATGGTGGGCAGCAGAAACAGAGGCAGCTACAATGGTATGAAAACAGAAAAGGAAAGGTATATGAGTGGGACATGATCCTATTTTCCGGTAGCATCATGAGAAACAAGCAAATAAGGTGCTGTAAGGGGCTGCACATGGTGGCAACAACTGTAATAATATGCGATTCAGGTAGGGAAGAAATTAAGAGTGGTAATGAAATTAATCCATACAGTGATTGTCATTGCTATATCGTAAACTACATGAATTCAAAAATATGTAAAACAAACAAATTGGTTGTGTATTACTGAATTGTCTTTGTTCGGTCATCATTAGGTTGATGCAATGGACTATGCCTGTTCTATCATACATGTAAATCCTATGGTAGGTGCAGTCTCCTTTTCTCTGCATGTGTCTGCCTTTCATGTAACATCCCAATTTCGCAATTACTCAAGGGGAGCAGCAATCAGGATGATTCAAAAGCATCAAGTAATAATGCCCAGAATGGGTAAGAGGGATGGTTGTGATAAAGTGTGCAATGGGGTAAATAAAGCCATTGCCGGGTGGAGTGTTTATCAGAACCAGTCTCTTATTGACTGTTTAGGTCTTCCCAAATGTACAACAAGGCGTATTACTGGGGCAGAGCAAGTGAACACAGAGGGTGACATGGATGAATTGCATGTTATATCCACCCTGAACTCAGCTACCAGAGACAATCTGACACAACTCATTTGCAGCATCGCAGACTCTGGAAATGCACTGGATTTCAGGAGTGTAGAGTTACTAGATTTTCAGAACAGTCTGCTGGTGAACTTCAGAGAAGATGTGTGATCTCACACCTAGCCCCGGGAACATGGTGATGATTCCACCATCTCAGAAGATCATTGGCCATGGGGGAAGATGTGTCGGTATAGCGGCTGGGGTTGTTGTGGACTGCTGTGCACCTTCCAAAGTAAGGGCCCAGTCACTAGCGTGTGTGCACCAATGTACCAGGTTATACCATTGGTATGAATGTAGTAGGGACTGGATAGCTCATTGTGAAATATACGAAGTGAAAATGAAATCTTTTACTGTGGCCCTGTCAGACTCCACAGCTGCAATGTCTTAGCAAGCTCGCAAGAGGTCCGGTCCTATTAGTCACGAACTGGATACGTTTATAGATTTACTGTTTTCTTTCAACCCAATCAGAGTTGTACAGAAATGGTTTGTTGTCTTCTGAAGCTATTCATTTCTCCCTAAAAACAGTACAGGGTACATAATGTCTACATTCAGAATGTGTGCAGAACTGGATCGCTTTAGTCCCTCAAAGGTTTTATAATATTAGTGAATTGTTTCTGCCGGTTGAAAGAATTATAGATTTAAAAAGAGAATTGCATTTACTGAAAGTTATTATATAAGAGGAACAAGCATTTCAGACAGAACATTGTTATACCACCTTCTTCACCTCCCACGATGTAGTATGTTTTCTCAACCAGAGTAACAAAAAGCAATGTTAAGGACCACCTTTAGTTTAATAATATTCTCTGTACTTTTGGCAGATTTTCTAATAAGATGTTGTCGGCGTAGGGAAACTGGGTGCTCAATGCATATTGCTGTCCCCGGACCCCGGGAAGTTTTAGTTTTCTATCCTGCTGTGTTGTCTGAAGATACCTTGTATAAAGCCAATGAGCTAGATGAAGAAATCAATGTCCTGATTAGCATTTAAAATTAGATGACAATTTAGGCGGGAAGCGAGAGACTGTAAGCTGGCACGTGACATGGAGACAGGAAGTGGACATTGAGGTAGGACTAAGCACTGATAAAGGGATATTATTGTGCTTGTGGGAAGTAGGATTTGTCTACTGGAAGGTCTAGTCATGTTTTTCAGAACGTTCTTAGGTTTTGGTTCTGTCAGGTGCCCATTGGCCTATAAAGGTGATGAGTCAGGAGAGCAGGTTAAGTTAGTGCATGCAGTGTTTTCCGTATGTGTAGGATGTTATGTTTCTAGTTTTGGAACACACAATAAAGCTGTTAGTTTCTGTCATTATTTAATGTTGATGTGTGAGCCTGGTTTCTCTGATAAGAGTCAGTGTTCAGAATTGGAGGCATGTCTTCACAGGTATCTGGTTATGGATCGACATTGGTGAGTGGTGTACCCAGAGGCAAATATATGACCTTCTGTTGCAAAAAGGTGCACATTTAAGTATGGCTGTGAGCCCACTCCCTAAAGGTTCTCCCACTTGGAAGATAAACAAAAATGAGGCACCTTCACGGAATAACAGTCACATAGTTACATTTATTTAGCATCAACAAAACACTTGCATGACAGTTGTTTTGATAGGGCTTCTGCCTTACTTGCAATGCTTAGCCCTTAAATACTATTTTCTCAGCTGTGCTAGCATGATACGTAAATAAAACAGGAACCTTGAAAGGTAACTTCACTGACAGGTTGAACGAAGGTTCAGTGAGTTATTATAGTGAAATACAAATAGACATCCAGGGGGAGGCTCAACAGGTGTTCTTTTTCTATTCTTAGCCTGAGCTCAGGGGAAGGGTCACCACCTGCTGGTATTTGTATGTGCTATTGTGATTGCAAAACCTTTCCTAGCTTGAGAGCAGTGCCTCCAAATTAACAAACAGAGAGGTCAATTAATACTGTTTGTGGAACACGTCAAAACTGTTGTGTGACATTTTATCAAAGAAAAGAGAAAGAACTGGTGTTCATTTAATGCATATCTCGGCCCTTTGAACATCAGTTCTACTATATCAGTTCTACTCTATACTGTCGCATTGGCTTATCTACCTCACCCCTCTTGCCCACTTTATCTCCTCCTTCTCTCCTCACTTCCAGTGCTATGCTGATGACACTCAACTTTCCTTCGAACTTCCCTCTACCACTTCCTAATCCACCCCATCCCTCATTCCCGATCATCTGACTGCTATTCAGGAATGGTGTGCTGCCAATGACCTCTGGCTCAATGCCAGCAGAACTGAGATCCTTCTTATTGGGAAACCTGCACCCTGTTGCCCTCCTGTCCTCTGGCCGCCCTCTTTGGGTCCTCTACCCTCACCTTCAAGTGAAGTGAAAAATCTCACAGTATTCTTGAACTCCTCCCCCTCTTTCACACCTCACATCCTGGACCTTGCCAAGAAGGCCCACTCTCAGCTTCACCTCCTGTGATGCTGGAAATGCATTGGAGGGACAGGACCTCTGTATCCTTGTCCTTTATTGCTTTATCATGTATGTTCTGTCTTGTTTTCCATGCAGGAGTTCATGTGGGACTCCTGGCGGTGCGGCTCTTCCTCTTTTTGGTTTGGTGAACAGACCCTTGCGATACCCTTATGGCCCCCATGGGTGGGAGTACGACCCTGTACTGCTACTGTATGTTTTTGGGCACCTGTGTGTGACCCACAGAGCAGGATACGACTGGTCGCAGCTCCGTGCTGAATTGACAGGTGCCCTGCACATCCTACATTTTGGGATGCCCAGGCCCCATCATTGGAATCAGTGGATTCTTGATAGGAAACAAGATGGCACCTGTGGCCTCTTGCTTTCCATCGCCTGTTACATTACTTTTCCTGAAGTCCCAGGAAGCCCTGACTCTGTCCCTTCCCCCTGACTGGAGGTTGGGTGGAAGTTCCATATATGGTGTTGTGGGGAAGCCCAGACGAGACTGGCTGGAGCCTTCCTATGACTGTATGTTGTGGGTACGCCCATGGGGTGGGACCTGGGTGAATGAAGTGTGTGATGAATATGCATTCCGTGTCAGTATTGTGCCATTGCTCGATTTAACTTGCATTCTTTCTGTGGTCTATCATTGATTCATTTTACCATCCGATTCGTATGCTATTTGGGCCTGATAGCCACGGTCGCATTTTAAAGGAATCGATAATTAAGAGTGGTACCACATAGACCTGTATATATTTGCCATTATAGTATTGCCAGAGTACAAAGTGTGTTATTGTAATTGTACACAATTACAATAACACCCTTTGTACTCTGTCAATAACATGAACCGTATTTATAAAAAGACTGTGTTTTCACTAACATAGTGTGTGGACATTCCTTTGTGAGTGCTTGGAGACTACACTGTACTTAAGAACCAACCCACATCACCTCCTGAGAACTTAAGCCTTGATTGCTTGTCCATAGCTACCGTAATAGAGAATCTTGGATAGGGTCCTCTGTGAGTCTCCTCTACCGTATAGAGAGCAGGAGTACAGACACCTCCCTCAAGTCTTTACAACTCCTTAGAGGCATTCTTCCTTTTCCTCACCCTTACCCAGAAGCTCAATATCTCCAGAGCTTTAGTCCTCTCCTTGCTGGACTACTACACAACCTCTTGCGCTATCTGCCACTTTTTCCCTTTGCCCCTTCAACTAATCCAGAATAGGGCCGCAAGACGTAAACTTGGCCTTCAGTCCAGGGACTGCATCTCTCCATCCCTAAAATCACTCCACTCGTTCCTGGTGTCTGCAAGGATAACATTCAATACCCTCTGCATAATCCACAAGTCTTTCTGGGGCCTGGGACCCCACTATCTCCAACTCTCTCTCCCCAAATACTTCCCTGCTCGAGCCCTCTGCTCTTCTAGCTCAAACTCTATTCTGATCAAACACTTATCCAAGCAGAGAGTGGAGGGCAGATATCTTTCCTCAGCTGGCCCCTCTCTCTGGAACAGCCTCCCTGCTTCCCTCAGACTTGAGCCAGACCTCCTTAAGTTCTGGAAACTGCTCAAAACTTGTCTTTTCTCTACCTCCTTTCCTTTCACCCTCCCCTACTAATCACCCCACTTCTGCAGAGACTGGTGGCCTGGTCCTCATGAGTCTCACAGGTTACCAGGCCCTCTGCCCAGTCAACACCACCACCTACAGCACTTCGCTCTGGTCCCCTCCCGGACAGAGGTGCCCCTCCTGGGACATCCCACCCCTGCACATAGCCAGTGGTCCCCTCCCCAGCACCCCTTGGCACTTCCCCTCCTGGGCACGCTCTAGCACTTGCACTACCTCTTACCTCTCCACCTCTCCCCACCCTCCCTTCCATCTCCCCTACATTTGCTTGTCTGAATACCACAGGGCCTAGTAGGACTGCTATTATTTGATTGCTTACTGTTTTTACTATGGTTTGTTACTACCCTGTTCCCTTCCCTTTTTGCCTTGTGGTGGCTGGAAACACTATTGGGTTGTATAGGCACCTAACAAATGCACAATAAATCCAAAATAAAATAAATATTAGTGGTATCTTATAAACACGTGTTCTGATATACAGGTTGGGAAGAGAAAGGAGGGTTGGTACTAATGTGAATGTAAATGGACATTATTTCTTGTATTGCTACAACTTGCCTTATCAATGCATTACTAACCGATACAGATGAAACAGGAGGTTAGACATTGTAGAAGAAAACAAGCCCCTAAGAAGAATAAGAACACTATCATTAGGAAAGCACCAATTTGCCAGCTAAAAGAGCTGATGATGGACCTAAAGGAGCTGGTCATATTCCATGTGCCAGTGGGCACGTGGGCTTAGTTGGCAATATCATGCAGCTTCTTTATTGCTTCACGAAACGAAGTGGAGGTATCAAGCACATAGACAAAGCAATCTGCCCCTGGGATTTTGCATAGGCCACCCTTTTCTGCAAGTATCATTTCTAAAACCAACCTATTTTGAAGGGCCCGAGGATTACTGCATGTAATTCTACAGTGATATTACTCAATATTTCAGTGGTGTGATTAATAGTTGCTTCTAACAATCTAGCCAGGTGACAGATATCCCTAGAGTTTAGGGCAGGGCCAGACCAGGGGGTGATTGCTTTAATGAGATTGCCAATTACCTGTGCACCAGTATCGTCCTGAGTAACAGTTCTGTGTTGCCTGGGTTGTGAACAACAGAGGGTCTAATAGATACAGATGGAAATATGAATCCTACATGGCAATGGCCACTCCAATGTGGAGGTAGCCAAGTGTAAGTGTTAAGCCCACAAATGAAATACACAGTTGCACACATAAAAGGGAACATCAGTGTCACCTCTCGGATTGGTGAGTGTCATGTTGCAGTCAGCATTATATGCTAGGAATTTAGAACCACTATGCTCAATACAAACAATCCCTGTTATGTTGGAGGACTGGAGATGCATTTAAGGGATAGAAAATCAATGAGGGCTATTATCCAATAGCTGTGTGGCAGGTAGATCTGGCGCTGCCACAGTCACAAAGGCAGCCCGGGAGGAAAAAGTAGTAAACACATCTGACAAAGGGAAAGTAGCATTGTGGAGAACAAGAAATTCACAGGCTACTTTGTGCAGCAGCTGCTGTTGTAAATGAGCATACAAAGAGGAGGAGGAAGAACAGGAGGCAAGCAGATATTAGCTATTCCCTGGGCTACTCCTTTAAATATAGTAATACTTTCTATACGTAATATAGCCACATGTAAAGCATAACATGAAGCAACGAATGGGATCAGAATCTGTTGCAGTGGGAGCCCTTCCTCTACAAAGACAAGAAACTGTGAGCATACATAGCAATTGCTGAGTTGAACCATCTTTTGTGTATTATGCGTAAGGGTAACAAACACATTTCTTCTCATTAATTTGCAATGATAATACTGATCAGGAGGTAAAGTTGCCATCGTAACATTAGGAAAGGGTAGAGGTGTAGATTTTATTGAAAGGGGCCAATACATACCCCATAATACAAATAAAACGGCAAATAGTACAAGCAGGATCCAAAAATATAAAAACAGAAAGCACAATCTTGAATGATACCATTTCCTGTTAATGCATGATACTTGATATTTGAAGGGCAATTGTCTTTTGTCATGAGGAAAATAATTGAGAGGCATGGTCAGTATGTTCGTGGAGGCGGCACATATATTTTTGGAGTGTTAAAAATACCTTGCCAACAGGTAGTCCTTTAAAGACGACAGTCTTGACCACTGGGGTAGCTCCTCTCTCCTGAGAGTGTTCCCAAATAATCAGTTTGTTATTTAGCAATTTCATTAAAGTTTTCTTGGTCTCAGATTATAGTGTGGCACTTTGTTGGTCCTACAATATCTTTGGGGCATACTATGGTTGGAGAAACTGAAGTGATCTAATTTCCTTTAGTCCCTTTGCTGACAACCTTTTCTGGAGTAACCCTCATTTTTTAAAATCAAAAGTCCCAAGCTCTGGAATTTGTAAATTGGAATTGTCAGCAGTGTATCGGTGCCATTCCTTCATAAATAACACCACACAATTATTCCCCATCCCGGTGACCCTTCTGTGGGATACGGAACATGCTGTTCAAGTTTATTTCAACGTTTTCTACACCCACAACATTTGGTGCTTGCATTCCCTATGTTTCAAGAGCATTAATTCACCTGTAATTACAAGGTTGCAATATGTCTAGGTTCACTTAAAGCAGTGGTCCCCAAATATTTCAATACTAAAGAAATATATAGCATGTATTCAAACAATGTTTTCAATCAGCATCAATCTCACTGGTTATTCTGTCAATCTTCCACTCACTTAGTTCAGTCTGTGCTGTTGTCTCTGAAGCAAAAATGCTATTCCAGGCGAGGACCTCAGGGCAAATAAACATGTCAGTAAATCTGATAAAGTTTGACTTAGTCCATGGCTGCAGGAAAACACAGTCCAAATAGTGCAGTGCACTTCCATGGTCATTCATCATATGTTGCCTTTTCTCAACCATGGTACACAGTCCATCTGGATTTACTACTGACGAGGTCCCATCTGCAGGGTGCCATCTGTCAAAAGGTACACATTGGAGTAAGGCTGTAAATCCCCTTCCTAAAGGTTCTCCGACCTGCAAGATAAACAAGAATGAGACACCTTCACAGAATAACAGTCACATGGTTACATTTATTTAGCATCAACAAAACACTCGAGCGGAGAGAGGTGACAACAGTTGTTTTGCTAGAGCTCTCCACCTTACTTTCAATGTTTATCCCTTAAATACTATTTTCTCAGCTGCATTAGCATAATATGTAAATAAAACAGGGTCCTTGAAAGATATCTTCAGTGATAGGGTGAATGAAACTTCAGTGAGTAATTATAGTGAAATACAAATAGACATGCAGGGGGAGGCTCAGCATGTGTTATTTTTCTATCCTTAGCCTGAACTCCGGGGAAGGGTCACCACCTGCTGGTATTTGTGTGTGCTATTTTGACCACAAGATGTTTCCTTGCTTGAGAGCAGTGCCTGCAATTTAACACACACAGAGGGGTTATTTGGAATGCTGTTTGTGGACCAGGGCAAAACTGTCATGTGACATTTTATCAAAGAAAAGAGAAAGAACTGGTGTTCACTTAATGTATATTTCCAACTCTGTGTCCTTTATTGTCTTTAGAGGCACATCAGGTTAGAGGAGTGCATCTTAGTGAAGAAGCTTGTGTTACTACCTCATCCACATCTATGTGGCTTGGTGTAAGGTGGAGCAGGGCGAATGCTGTTGTAGGCCTAAAAAGTCTGATGGGGTATATGTTCTCTGTTTCTACTCCATGTATGCTGCAATAACTGTGAGCTGGTTTCTTTTATGCCTTGTCACATCCTTTCACATTGTTTTTTCTCTGCTTATTTTACTGCACACTTTCCCTGAGTTAGGGCATGGGAAAAGAAGATCCTTCCTTTAGACGAGGAACATCTACGAACCATCTTTTTAAGAGCACGTCTGAACGTCCTAAAGACAAACAAAGTCTTGTACTTCCGAAAGCAATCCGAAAACAACATCTGTCGCTACTGTCCAGCAACACAAAGCATCGAGACAGTGCTTCACCTTCTTCTGCTCTGCCCAGTAACAGACAATTTATGAACAGCCTATCTTCGATCCCACAGACTAAAACATCGGACAACAACCGACGAAGTCTGGTGGAATCAAATGATGAGCGGGGATTCTACATCCTTGACAATAGCAACAGCAAAATTCTTGCATAGCCTGGACCTGGACGGAAAGGCAACAGATCAAAACTTACACAGGCAGGACAAAACGCCCGGAAGACAATGCCCCTTTCGCCCAGCTAAGAAAGGAGAAAAAACAGACACCACAAAACAAAAACCTGCACCAAGTTTGTAAAAATTGTTAACCACGATTATACAAAAAAAAAAGAAAAATCCTTTCTTTAATTAAAGGGACACCCTGCCTTGATTTGCGTTTGCATGTTAGGGCACTGATAATTAACTCCCCACATTATCTGTCTATGGATTAGTTTTAAATACACTATGCCTGAACCGTTTTTCATGTGGCTGTATTATTAACCATTAAATAACATTTTTTTCTCATTCAATTATGTTTATTTCGGAGCACTGTTACATAAAAAAACACAAAATAACAAGACACACGTACAATCATTGTCATGACATTCCAGGCATTCACGTTTTACACATCAATAAATAAATGCATTGCACTATAAGTTGCTTATAATTACATGTGATCAATAAAAGGTGCCCATTAAAAACCTACTCAGAACATAGGATCATACACAAGTACAAAAACCAGTGCATTGTCTCACGAGGTCATCATGGTTATGAGATAAAAAAAAATAGAATAACATACACAGTCATGGTCATAACATTGCTTATTCAACTTTTTATTTGAGAATTATTTTTTAACAATTATTCACAGCAACCCTCTAACTTGGAAGTGCACACTGCCATTTTAGTTGTAACTTGAATCTTGAAAAATGTGTGTTTTTGTACTGTATTCTGCAGTGATTTTATTTTCATTGTTTACGATACCTGTGCACAACACATTTACAGGCCGATTCATGGAATAATTAGCACGGCGCAAGTGGGCAAAAACGTGCGAATCGCAGTGGAATAGCGAAAATCGCAGTGCAAGTGCGAAAATCGCACGAAAAGCAGCGCACGTCAATTCATGGAAGTCCGTGCGCGAGAAAACCAGCGGATGTGCGATAAAAAGTGCGCCGCGCACGTTGGCGCACAGGCCATCTAACAGCGTGCGCCAGGTCACAGCAAAAATCGCACAGGCCACAGCGAAATTCGCACATAGCGCGGCGCACACAACAAAAGTAGGCGGAACACGGGCGTAACACTCGGAATGGGGAACAACTTGCAAAAACGTGGGTGTCACGGGGGAAGTACAGGGCACAAATGCGCGGAACGCCCACACGCTCGCCTACAACACGTATCCGTGGAATAGAATAGGGCAAAAAAGCGCACGCTCAAACCAGCGCACAGGCACAAACACGACCGCCACAAGAAAGCAGGCGGTAGCGTCTCTGCGGCTGTAAGAAATGTGCGCCAAAAGGTGCGCCAACAAATAGCACCCATATACTGCCATGATGAATGTCCTATACTGTGGCCCTCCAGGACAAATGACGTGCAAAGGGGTACCCACAAACACGGACACGCTGACAAAAAATACGTGTGCGTGTATACCGGGGTGCGCGGGAAGTCTCACACGCGATTTGGCAGGGTAGGTGTATTTCAGGGGTGCGCGGGAAGTTCCACATGCGATTCCATCAGGGTACGTGTATTTCAGGGGTGCGCGGGAAGTCCCACGCGCGATTCCATCTGGGTACGTGTATTTCAGGGGTGTGCGGGACGTCCCACACGCGATTACAGCAGGGCGCGTGTATTTCAGGGGTGCGCGGGAAGTTCCACACGCGATTCCATCAGGGTACGTGTATTTCAGGGGTGCGCGGGAAGTCCCACACGCGATTCCATCAGGGTTCGTGTATTTCAGGGGTGCGCGGGAAGTCCCACACGCGATTACAGCAGGGCGCGTGTATTTCAGGGGTGCGCGGGAAGTTCCACACGCGAATAGCCTGGTCGCGTGTATTTCAGGGGTGCGCGGGAAGTTCCACACGCGAATAGCCTGGGCGCGTGTATTTCAGGGGTGCGCGGGAAGTCCCACACGCGATTACAGCAGGGCGCGTGTATTTCAGGGGTGCGCGGGAAGTTCCACACGCGAATAGCCTGGGCGCGTGTATTTCAGGGGTGCGCGGGAAGTTCCACACGCGAATAGCCTGGGCGCGTGTATTTCAGGGGTGCTCGGGAAGTCCCACATGCGATTCCATCAGGGTACGTGTATTTCAGGGGTGCGCAGGAAGTCCCACACGCGATTACAGCAGGGCACGTGTATTTCAGGGGTGCGCGGGAAGTTCCACACGCGAATAGCCTGGGCGCGTGTATTTCAGGGGTGCGCGGGAAGTTCCACACGCGAATAGCCTGGGCGCGTGTATTTCAGGGGTGCGCGGGAAGTCCCACACGCGAATAGCCTGGGCGCGTGTATTTCAGGGGTGCGCGGGAAGTCCCACACGCGATTACAGCAGGGTACGTGTATTTCAGGGGTGCGCAGGAAGTTCCACACGCGAATAGCCTGGGCGCGTGTATTTCAGGGGTGCGCGGGAAGTTCCACACGTGAATAGCCTAGGCGCGTGTATTTCAGGGGTGCGCGGGAAGTTCCACACGCGAATAGCCTGTGCGCGTGTATTTCAGGGGTGCGCGGGAAGTTCCACACGCGAATAGCCTGGGCGCGTGTATTTCAGGGGTGCGCGGGAAGTTTAACACGCGATTTCAGCAGGGTACCTGTATTTCAGGGGTGCGCGGGAATTTCCACACGCGAATAGCCTGGGCGCGTGTATTTCAGGGGTGCGCGGGAATTATCACACGCGATTTGGCTTGGTACGTGTATTACAGGGGTGCGTGGGAAGTTACACACGCGATTAGGCTGGGTGGGTCCTCACAGGTGTTCCCTGTACACCCTCGACGGCCCCTGCAGGCAGCCCACAAAACAGGGGACTACCCTGCACACCTGCTCATGTCTCCCACCACCCCCACCCCCCACCATCCAGGGGCACCCTCCACCAGGCCCCCACTCATGTCTCCCACCACCCCCACCCCCCCAGTCACCAGGGGCACCCTCCACCAGGCCCCCACTCATGTCTCCCACCACCCCCACCCCCCACCATCCAGGGGCAGCCTCCACCAGGCCCCCACTCATGTCTCCCACCACCCCCACCCACCTGCCACCATGGGCACCCTCCACCAGGCCCCCACTCATGTCTCCCACCACCCCCACCCCCCAGCAGTGCAGGGGCAGCCCCCACCAGGCCCCCACTCATGTCTCCCACCACCCCCACCCCCCTGCCACCATGGGCACCCTCCACCAGGCCCCCACTCATGTCTCCCACCACCACCACCCCCCAGCAGTGCAGGGGCAGCCCCCACCAGGCCCCCACTCATGTCTCCCACCACCCCCACACCCCCAGTCACCAGGGGCACCCTCCACCAGGCCCCCACTCATGTCTCCCACCACCCCCACCCCCCTCCCACCATGGGCACCCTCCACCAGGCCCCCACTCATGTCTCCCACCACCACCACCCCCCAGCAGTGCAGGGGCAGCCCCCACCAGGCCCCCACTCATGTCTCCCACCACCCCCACACCCCCAGTCACCAGGGGCACCCTCCACCAGGCCCCCACTCATGTCTCCCACCACCCCCACCCCCCACCATCCAGGGGCAGCCTCCACCAGGCCCCCACTCATGTCTCCCACCACCCCCACCCCCCTGCCACCATGGGCACCCTCCACCAGGCCCCCACTCATGTCTCCCACCACCACCACCCCCCAGCAGTGCAGGGGCAGTCCCCACCAGGCCCCCACTCATGTCTCCCACCACCCCCACCCCCCCAGTCACCAGGGGCACCCTCCACCAGGCCCCCACTCATGTCTCCCACCACCCCCACCCCCCACCATCCAGGGGCACCCTCCACCAGGCCCCCACTCATGTCTCCCACCACTCCCACCCCCTGCCACCATGGGCACCCTCCACCAGGCCCCCACTCATGTCTCCCACCACCCCCACCCCCCAGCAGTGCAGGGGCAGCCCCCACCAGGCCCCCATTCATGTCTCCCACCACCTCCACCCCCCTGCCACCATGGGCACCCTCCACCAGGCCCCCACTCATGTCTCCCACCACCACCACCCCCCAGCAGTGCAGGGGCAGCCCCACCAGGCCCCCACTCATGTCTCCCACCACCCCCACCCCCCTAGTCACCAGGGGCACCCTCCACCAGGCCCCCACTCATGTCTCCCACCACCGCCACCCCCCAGCAGTGCAGGGGCACCCTCCACCAGGCCCCCACTCATGTCTCCCACCACCCCCACCCCCCTGCCACCATGGGCAACCTCCACCAGGCCCCCACTCATGTCTCCCACCACCACCACCCCCCAGCAGTGCAGGGGCAGCCCCCACCAGGCCCCCACTCATGTCTCCCACCACCCCCACACCCCCAGTCACCAGGGGCACCCTCCACCAGGCCCCCACTCATGTCTCCCACCACCCCCACCCCCCAGCAGTGCAGGGGCACCCTCCACCAGGCCCCCACTCATGTCTCCCACCACCCCCACCCCCCTGCCACCATGGGCACCCTCCACCAGGCCCCCACTCATGTCTCCCACCACCCCCACCCCCCAGCAGTGCAGGGGCAGCTCCCACCAGGCCCCCACTCATGTCTCCCACCACCCCCACCCCCCTGCCACCATGGGCGCCCTCCACCAGGCCCCCACTCATGTCTCCCACCACCCCCACGCCCCCAGTCACCAGGGGCACCCTCCACCAGGCCCCCAGTCATGTCTCCCACCACCCCCACCCCCCAGCAGTGCAGGGGCACCCTCCACCAGGCCCCCACTCATGTCTCCCACCACCCCCAACCCCTGCCACCATGGGCACCCTCCACCAGGCCCCCACTCATGTCTCCCACCACCACCACCCCCCAGCAGTGCAGGGGCAGCCCAAACCAGGCCCCCACTCATGTCTCCCACCACCCCCACCCCCCCAGTCACCAGGGGCACCCTCCACCAGGCCCCCACTCATGTCTCCCACCACCCCCACCCCCCAGCAGTGCAGGGGCAACCTCCACCAGGCCCCCACTCATGTCTCCCACCACCCCCTCCCCCCTGCCACCATGGGCACCCTCCACCAGGCCCCCACTCATGTCTCCCACCACCCTCACCCCCCAGCAGTGCAGGGGCAGCCCCCACCAGGCCCCCACTCATGTCTCCCACCACCCCCACCCCCCTGCCACCATGGGCACCCTCCACCAGGCCCCCACTCATGTCTCCCACCACCCCCACCCCCCAGTCACCAGGGGCACCCTCCACCAGGCCCCCACTCATGTCTCCCACCACCCCCACCCCCCAGCAGTGCAGGGGCACCCTCCACCAGGCACCCACCCATGTCCCCTATCACCCCCACCCCCCAGCCACCAGGGGCACCCTCCACCAGGCCCCCATCCATGTCTCCCACCACCCCCACCCCCCCAGTCACCAGGGGCACCTTCCACCAGGCCCCCACTCATGTCTCCCACCACCCCCACCCCCCAGCAGTGCAGGGGCACCCTCCACCAGGCCCCCACCCATGTCTCCCACCACCCCCACCCCCCCAGCAGTGCAGGGGCATCCTCCACCAGGCACCCACACATGTCTCCCACCACCCCCACCCCCCCAGCAGTGCAGGGGCATCCTCCACCAGGCACCCACACATGTCCCTCTGCCCCCAGGTCCTGACGATACTCAATCATGGCAGTAATGGGCAGCATACCCAGCACAAACACCCAGGCAAGGATTGCATCCACCCACATAGTGAATGCAATTACATGATACAACCCCAATGGCAAGTATGTAAATGAACACATGTCCGTCACACACACATACACAACGGGTGCAAGTGAATGTCAAAACCCATATCATGACATGTTGAAACCAATGAGAAAATACCACAAGTGAAAGTTAAAAAAACATGTATTAAAGATGAAAAATAAGTAAACAAATCAAACATACAACAATGGGGATAACTAAATAAATGGTCCATGTCCGAGAACAAATGTAAAAATAAAAAAAACAAAGTAATCCAAAAACAAATGTCGTCCAAAGCAATGTCATGTGGAAGGAAAATAATGAAAAACCATTTCCTCATGGTGAACACAATAATCAATAAAAAAAATGTTTCTTCAAAAAGCAAACTATATACACGAATGTTCCAGGGTCCATGAGCCCAACACCATAAATGAAACCTACTACTACCTAATGAAAAAAATATATACAAAAAAGTGGCCATTGTCCGAGCGGTCCAAAAAAATAAAAATAAAGAAAGGAAACCTAACACTAACTAACTAAATAACTATATACAAAGGCAGCGGGCAAGTCCTGCGGCTCACTCGGTGATGTTGCTGGCCAGGGCATCATCGAACTCCATGTCGATGTCCTGGAGGCGGGATTCTGTCCTGGCCCCGAGGTCTCGCAGGGATAACCCCATGTTCAGCTCAAACTCCCTGCGAGCTTCCTCGAGGCACTCAGCCCGCCTCAACGCCCGACGCATGGAGAACTCCGCCCTGACCATGGTGAGCCGCTCCTCTTCCGCCCGCTGCCGCTCCGCACCTATCCGCTGGACCAACTGCTCCCACACGGAAGACACCACCATCCCAGGGTTGCCCTGCCCTCCGGTCGATGCCTGCCCCTCTGATCTTGATGGCCCCGAGCCATGATGCCTCCCACGTCGAGCCTGCTGCTGCCTCCGACGCCACTGCCTCTGCCAGCACGACGGCATCCAGGCTGATGGAAACCACCGACGCCGTCGTGCACGTGCCCTGCCCGATGATGCTGTCACATCTTCCATCTGCTGGGGTCCAGTTGCTGTGTTGTCCACCCCTGCTGGACCTCCGACTCCCAACTGTGGCAGGGATGGGATCCCCACCGAGCTGGCTGCATTGGTCGGGGCAGGTCCACAGGGGGCCCTGGTGGCATCTGGGCCGGAAGACGGCAAGGAGAACAACTGGTGTATAGCCTGCACAGAGGAGGAGAGGGCCGCCAGATTGGCCAACACATGCAGCAAACCCCCGAACATGGCCGATCCGAAATGGGCCACGTCGGCACGGTGCACTTCGTGATGACGTGCGTGCTCCTCCCGGGAAGCATGCACGGCATCACGAATCACAGCCGTGCGCATCGCGACCCCAATCAGGACCTTCTCCGCACGGCCAGGGGTTCCCACGTCCGCAGGTGGAGGGGAGTCAGGTGACATGGACATCCCCTCTACCTGCGGACGGGCCTGGGACGGGGCATCCCTGCTGGTGCATGGTGGTGCACTCACAGGGTCAGGGACAGCGACATGCACAGGCCCCTCCACGGTGACCTGTGCTGCCTCCTGCCCCTGGCCCTGAACTGCACCACTTGCACCAGCAGGGATGCCCCTACCAGGCCCCATGTGTGCCCCAGTGGCGGCCTCCTCCTCCTCTGTGCAAACCACCAACCTGGATGGCTCCTCACCGTCTCCCACCGTAGCAGGCCCCTGTGGGGGCTCACCCACCCCTTCCACTGCAGCCGTGGGGGCATCCCCGCCGCCTTGCTCCACAGCGCCGTCTCCGCCCTCTTCTTCACTAGCCGCTGCGTAGAGGGAGACAAAGAACACAAGCATCAGGGTACTGTACAATGGTCCCCTAGACAGGAAGCAATAGCAGATGAGCACCACTGTCAAAGTACACTTCCATCATGTCCCTCCACAACACATGGGTCAGTCCTGGCAAAACACACACTGTAACAGGCATGGTGCATGCCATGGACATTTCCATGCATGTCCAATGGACTCTTCAAACATTCAATGATATGGAACTCACATGCATCATGGCTCATGCCGATCACATGCACACACTTCACCTCAGTCACATCCATCTGGCCCCAAACACACCAAACACAGCGGATACAAGGGTAATTTGGCTGCTTCACTGAATCTGTGCATTGTCACACACATGTGTCATGCATCCATGGCATGCACAAGTCACAGACACGCAGGTCAGGCACACAGTGATGGCTACCATATATGTACCTGGTATCAGCACCCATCCCTCACCCCCACCCATGTCCAGGTACAGAGACTGGCATGCTCTCATGTTCAAAATCTGCATAGGGCTCCCCATGCGGCATTTGAACACATGCAACAACCATGTGGGTCACACATCACTGGTCGTACATGCATTACTATGATGTCCCTGCACACATACATGCATGCATGGCCTATGGCACACATACAGGCAAGTATCATAGAACCAGCACACCGCAACATGCCCTGTCTCACACAGTAATGCTTGGACACTTACCGCTCAACTCCAGACGGGCCTCCCTCTCAAGGATCTGGGCGTGGAGCGCTGGGCGTACGCGTTCCAGGACCCTCATCTGGATGGAACTCATGCGGCCCCGGCCCCCCTCCACGAGGCGCCGGGCCTTCACAAGGGTCCTGGACCTCAAGTCCTCCCAGCGCTTCTTGATCTTCAGGACGTTGCGGGTTGCCACCCCCTCCGCGTTGATGGCAACCACACAGTCGGCCCAGATCCTCTCCCGTCCTTCATTGCTGGCGCGGGACGATCCAAAGAGGGCATCATACTGCCCCAGGACATGCTCCACCAGGACACCAACTTCGGTGGCAGTGAAGCTGGTGCCCCTCTGCCCCTCTGGCCTCCGGTTGCCACTGGTGCCAGATGTGGAAGTGCCCGACATGGCAACCCCAGAGGCAGGTGTGGGTGGGCAACTGGGTCCTGGGGCTGGGCTGTGGAGCGATGTTATCCCAGTCGGGAGTCTTCAGTTCCAGCAGGGGTGGACACAGCACCTGGACCCCTGCAGATGGCTGATGTGCAGGCACCAAATGGCAGGGCACGGTGGCAGCAGGCAGGCAGGCAGGCAGCAGCAGATGGCACGTGGGAGGCTGCTCGGGGCACTGGGGGGGCAGTAAAACGGCCTTCTGGGCAGGAGCGTGGTCTTCCGTGTGTTTTCGCGTGGCCAGCTTGATACGGAGTGATTTGGCACGTGAAAATCCTGCACGTCAGCGTGAAATCCGAGGAAAGGCCCTTAGCGCGTAAGCGCGTCAGCACGCATACGCGATTCTATTGGACCAGAGTCCCTCAGCGCGTAAGCGCGTCTGTGACGTGACCCGCACGGGTGTTCCCCACTCAGCACGTGATGACGGAGCACACGTGGAAATACTGCACGTCAGCGTGTAATTGGACAAAAGTGCGCGTACACGCGATTGGCCTACGTACGTGTATTTCATGGGTGCGCGGGCACTTACACACGCAAGTACGTCAGCGCACCTGTATCCCGTGGTGCGTGGGAATTTCCACACGCTATTGGACTGGGAACTGGATTCCAGGGGTGCGCGGGTCACACACTCGCCTAGAACACGCGCAAAGCATATATTTGCGCACTTTGACAATAACAAGCTCAGACGCCAGGATGAACATACCGTTCCTAGCAGCAGTGGCAGTGGGCTACCAAAGGAGGAGGAGGAGGATAGTCAGGGCCAGAATATTCAGACCCAGAACCAGCCTTTTCGGGATGCCTGATGACCAGGTGTATGGGAGGTACAGGTTTCCACCACACATAATACTGGATCTGGTGAGTGAGTGGGAGGATGACCTCACATCACCCACCCTGTGCTCCCAAGCACTCAGCCCCCTGGAGAAGGTCCTCAATGTACTGCACTTCTTAGCCACTGGATCATTTCAGCGGACAAGTGCCATAGTGGGTGGGGTGTCACATGCCACCCAGTCACGCTGCCTACACCAGGTCTTGAACATCATCACTGCACGCCCATCAGTCCGCAGGCACATATACCTGCCCAGAACCCCTGCAGAAAAGCATGCTGCCGCCCTGGATTTTTACGGTGTGGCACGATTCCCCAAAGTGCTAGGTGCCATCGACTGCACCCATGTGGCTCTACGTCCCCCCAGGGCATCTGAGCACATCTATAGGAACCGCAAGCACTGGCATTCCATCAACGTGCAGGTAGCATGTAATGCCAAGGGAATCATCACCTCAGTATATGCCAACTATCCCGGGTCCACCCACGACAGCTTCATTTACCGAATGTCCACCCTAAGCCGGGACCTAGAAGCTGGGCGGCATGGCGATACATGGCTGCTTGGTGAGTATGTATGCCACTGCACATGCATGCATGTTGGATACTGAGCAAGGTCACAACCCCACCAATGATACCAATCACCACCTCCACAGGGGACAGTGCCTACCCTCTCAGCCCCCACATGATGACGCCAATTCGGAACCCCACCACGCCACCCGAGGTAAGATATAACACAGCCCACATTACGACCCGGGGCATAGTGGAGCGCACATTCGGAGTGCTAAAGTCACGCTTTCGCTCCCTTGACCGTTCTGGCGGCCAGCTGTTATACGCTCCCCCAGTAGTGTGCAGGATCATAGTGGCAGCATGTGTCCTGCACAACGTTGCAACACGCCGGGGCCTGGCCGTGGACATGGTGGTGGCCCCACATCCCAACCACATGCACAGCCGCTGCGCATGGGAGGGGAAAGGGCACGTGGGGAGGCAGCCCGTACACAGCTAGTGGCTAATTACTTCACATAGGAATCACACCCCTGTGGAGTGCACACTGCCCTGGCACATTCCATCTGACAATCAATGATGACTCAACCTGACACTGATCCTGAATGTCTGGAGAATGAACCGTGAATACCATATCAGCCTGAGATTGTTCACCTGGAAGTGTCACAATGTGTGCATCCCTACCCACACAGACACCACCAATGCAGTTTTGTGGAGTTACACATTCAAGCAGCTAAAAAGAATACCCACTTGCAAAATGCAACAAGAGGACAGTGCCATGTCAGCCAACCCAACCCCAGCACCGCCACACGACACACCATGCCATGTCATGCTATTTGTTGGTAAACAAAGTAATCCCCACAACATGACACTAGTGTCACTATGTACAGTGTCCCTATTAGAAACCTGCAACACCTGAAATGCTCACAGCAATGCCGGACCAACAACATACTTGAGCACGTACTACCATTAACATGACATCACAAATTTTACATATTAGTAGTCTCACCACCTGGAAATTCCTGCACTCCCACCACTACCAACTGTGCAGTGTTGGCGCCATGTAGAGTTGTAGGTGCACTGCTGCCAACATGGACCCCATCTCCAGACTAGAGGTCCTTGTGTAGACATGAGGAAGGGACCTGCAAATTGGGAGGTAGACACAGAAGATGAGTTACACATCAATGCAACATGCAGTGTACAACACAACAGCAATATGCACTAGGAATGTATACACAGTATTGACTACAGACTGCCCACACAGCTCATGGGAGTCCAACGTCACTGTGTAATTCACTGTCACTTGGGCACACCCTTTGCAAGCCCATGGAAACGGGAAGCAGGAGGGGTGTGTGTGACTCTAACCCACGCATCTGAACCAAATACATTACAAGCCTGCATGTGCCCAGCCACAATGCACCGTATGCCCACAGGAACCACGGAAGCCAACAAATCGTCCCAAAAAAATAGGGAATAAAATAAATAAAAATAAAAATAAAAATAAGAAACAATCAAAAATGGCCATTGATGGGCCCGGGGCGGTTGGGGAGGCCACCCAGGAGGTCCGAGGACAGGATGCACACCAGAACCCACCTGCGTGGATCCTGGGAAAATAAAACACCTCCATGGGCTCATGGCCCACACGGCTACCCTGTTGTGGGAGTATCACTGCTGTCGCTATTATCACCCTGTGCAGCTGCATCCGGAGGTGGTTGCACTATGGGAGGCAGCCCACGCAAGGCCCTAGTCTGCTCCTCCATGGCTGCAAGCATGCGGGTGTGGTAGGTCTGGTTCTGGAGGATGAGTGTGCGGAGGTCCCCATCCAACAACTCACGGGATGCCCGGACCTCCGCCCTCGTTGCCTGCATCTCAGCTGAGAGCGTACGGGTGAGACGCTCCAGCTGCTGTTCTGTCCTTTGGTGTGGTGAAGCCTCAAGCTCAACAAGAGTCGTCCTGAGGTGAAGGAGCTCCTGCCTCAGGGCTTCCCTGTGGCCCTGGGACTCAATGAAGATGGCCTCCTGCAGAGTCGCCAGTGCCGCCCGCCTGTCCCTGTTGGACCCCAACATGTCCTCCCTGTGTGACTGGCAGATGGAGTCGGTTGCCTGCTCTAGTCGCTCCATCAGCCTTTCTGGGGGGACAATGGAAGTGGCCACCCTATCCATGGCCTGATCCATCATCTCAGATGATGCAGCCTGTTGGGTTGCCATACCATAAATGGATTGCTCCCATGCGGTATTGCCAGGTGGCGTACGGCCACCACGTCGGCGGGCACCACACCTGTCTGGGGCAAGGCGAACTGCGCCTTGCTGTGCCGGCACTGCCTGAGGCTGCAGGACTGCATTCCCCCTCTGATCTGCTGGCCCAGGAACAGGATCAGATGTCGCGGAGTGTGACCCTGCATCCGTAACCACCAAAGGCGTAGCTGCCAACACTGACATCCCCATGGAGGGTTCTGACCCTGGTGCAGGTGGGTGAGACAGAACAGAATCCCTCCCTGGAACACTCACCTGCGACGGCACGTAGGTCTCATCCGAATCAACATCTGAGTACAGCTCGGGGGAGGGCAAGCCAGAGACACCCCTTGAGAGCACGACCTGCAGCACTTGTGGGTTCTCCCCCACCACCACACCACGTCCCTCACTGGTGGTTGGTCGGCCCTCGGACCCCTCCTGGGTCTGCACCATCTCCACAACCCCAGCAGTATCAGGTGCGTCTTCCCCTGCAAAGACATAAAAACAAAGAAATGGAAACAGGCATTAGCACCATGGCACACAATGAGGGCTGAGAAGCAAGAGAACCAGTACTTGATTGACACATGTCCCACATGACTAAAACCCTCCCATGCATGCACCCTCACTGCGTATGAAGTGCAGGCAAATGGCACACACTGATGACACCAAGATGGAAAATGAACACATTTTCTGCATGCTGCCTGGCAGTGGCATCACACATTGGCCTGTGATTGCCAGGTGAAACACACATGCCATCACACAGATGGCATGTACCATTGCTATTGAGTGAAGATGGAGAGGAGGGCAGCACCTATTCATTCAGTCCAGTTCCCGCATGTAATTGCTTTTCTAATTCTAACAGGTCAGATTTTTCACCTGGAGCTGCCAGTCTGAAATGGTCCAATTGCACAGGGACATGTGTGTACAAATGATATCCAGGTAACAAAGTCACTCCACTTTACCATAGCCATGTCAGACATGTGACTAGTGGACAGTGACATGGCTAGTAAAAGTGGGGGAATGCAAACAATCTGACTGAATGAACAGTGAAAAATAAGCAACAATGTTGTGGCAAGGTGACACTTCAAGGGCAACTGGCGTGCAGTTGGGCTAGATGTCTACTGTTGGCAGAAGGGATACTGCTATGGCCAAATGCAGCTGCGCAGGAAGTATTGCATGAAGCACATGGCTGACCCATACGACTCAGGCGCACACACTCTCACATGGCACACAAACAGAAGCCCTCACACACACACCATGCACATGGATGACACACACATGCATGTGCACTCACCGGACAATGCCTCGTAATCAGCCAGCTCTCCCACGCCTTGGATCTGCTCCTCCGTGACGTAGGTCCCAGCGACTGACTCATGTGGAGTGAGTTCCATGTCTACTACTGGAGACCCACCTCCAGTCACTAGAGTTGCGGCATGACTTGAGGCCAGCTTACTCTTTGCCCTGCGCATTAGGTCATTCCAGCGCTTATAGCAATCATTGGCTGTGCGCCTCACGATTCCAAGGGCACTTACGATGTCCGCAACGGTCTGCCAGTGTGCCTGGCGTTGTGCAGGTGTGGTCTTGGATCCTGCAACAATGACCATCTCGTTGTCATGTCCGGACACATACTCGACAAGTGCATTCAGTTCGTCATCCTTGAAGCTGGGCTTCCTGGACGGGCCGGACTGTGTAGCCGTGTCTGGGGCATCAGCCTGTGCCGGACGAGCACTCTTCCTCTTCCACTTGGAAGGTGGTGGTGATCCTGAGTGTCCTGCGCCGCTCTGGACACTAGGAGCAGGAGCCCTGGTGGACTCTGTATCAGGAGTGTGGGATTGCACACTCAGCATGGGAGTTGGTGCAGGCATTGGCTCTAGTGTGATGGTGTCAGGGGGAATGTCAGCAGCATGGACTAGGACCGACACTGTCCTGGCTGGGTGTGTGAGGGCTGGGGTGGATGGAGCCGCAGCTGCCCCTGCAGCTTCTCCGCCCTGCCTCCTTGGTGCAGCAGATGACCTTGCTGCCCCAGATCCACGTGGCATGATGGCATCAACGTGCACCAGCGCACGTGTCGTAGCCCTGCTGACCTGGAAGTCAGCCATGGAGTCAGCCAGGTCTGGTGCCACAATGGGCTGGTCCAACAAGGGCTGAGCATGGATGGTGTCAGCCACATCAGCCTCAACGGGAGGGGGGGGGGATTATGGGTGCCCGTGACTGGTCCTCCACACATGGGGGGACAGGCTCACCCTGCAAGTTACGACCACGTCCCCTACCGGATCCACCACGGCCACCACTTGTGGCTCTTCCACCTTTGCCACCCTTACGGAATCCTCGCCTCCCAGCCATGGCACTGATGTTAATGTGCGTATGGGAGTGGATGTAGACTATTGTCCTGGGCAATTGGGGGTCAAAGGGGTTGGGTACCAGATGGTAATTGTACCCTAGTGCTCTAGCAAGGCTGAATGTAACCCCTGGGGAAAGATGACGGGTCACGCAACGCACAGGAGGCCCAAAAAAGGGAGATGACGTGCACGCAACCCCTCCTAGACCACGTGTGCAGAAAGAAAAACCTGCACTACGCTGTGGCACCCAGTAACACAAGAATGAACGTATGCGTGTCACACGCAGCCTAGAATGACCTCTGAAGGGGTAGGCTACACACGGGGCAAGCACAGATGTTAGATATGTGCGTGACTCACCGTCTGCCAGGTAAAAGAGCGTGAAAAATGAGAGCGTTTGGTTGGCAACACCCCCGCCAAAAGAAGATATGTACGCTGTCTGAGGAGACAGGATAACAGTAGAAGGGAACACTGTTTGAGGGAACAGGCTCAGGTAAACCAGTACAAGAGAAAAATATCGAAAAAGCTGTCAGAGGTAACAGGGAGTACGAACTTGAAACGCTGTGAAGTAAATCGCGTGTGAAACGACAAGAAGTACAGAATTCACCCACTCGCTCTCCACGAAAAGCAGTACAAGGAATTGGTGTTCTACACGTACCTTATATGCAGGCCCACACGTACAGCGTCACTTACGCGGCGTGTACGTGCTAGGCCCATTCCCACCAATTACACGCTTTGTCACTTCTGCGTGTAGGTCCATTTGCACCAATTACACGCTTTGTCACTTCTGCGTGTATGTCCATTTGCACCAATTACACGCTTTGACACTTCTGCGTGTAGGTCCATTTGCACCAATTACACGCTTTGACACTTCTGCGTGTAGGTCCATTTGCACCAATTACACGCTTTGACACTTCTGCGTGTAGGTCCATTTGCACCAATTACACGTTTTGACACTTCTGCGTGTAGGTCCATTTGCACCAATTACACGCTTTGACACTCGGACGTGTCACGCAACTTTTTCCTACGCGTGCACGTGACTTCATAGACGCGCATACGCGTTTACGCGCTAAGGGCCTTTCATCGATTTACATGCAGACGTGTGGGATTTTCACGTGCAAAATCACTCACTACGTATCAAGCTGTCCACGTGTTCACACACGAAAGACCACGCTCCTGCCCAGGAGGCCAAATTACTGCCCCCCAGAGCCCTGAGCACGCTCCCACCTGCCATCTGCTGCTGCCTGACTGCCTGCTGCCCACGTGCCCTGCCATTTGCTGCCTGCACATCAGCCAGGGGTGCTGTTGCTGTGACCACCCCTGCTGGAACCAAAGGCTCCCGACTGCTTTTCCGTCGCCCCACAGCCCAGCCCCAGGACCCTGTTGCCCACCCACTCCTGCCTCTGGGTTTGCCATGTCGGGCACTACAACATCTGGCACCAGTGGCAACCCCCGGCCAAGGAGGCAGAGGGGCACCAGCTTCAGTGCCAGGGAAGTTGGTGTCCTGGTGGAGGATGCCCCTGGTGGCTGGGGAGTGGGGGTGGTGGGAGACATGGATGGGGGCCTGGTGGAGGGTGCCCCTGGTGGCTGGGGGGTGGGGCTGATAGGGGACATGGGTGGGGGCCTGGTGGAGGGTGCCCCTGGTGGCTGGGGTGTGGGGGTGGTGGGAGACATGGATGGGGGCCTGGTGGAGGGTGCCCCTGGTGGCTGGGGGGTGGGGGTGATAGGGGACATGGGTGGGGGCCTGGTGGAGGGTGCCCCTGGTGGCTGGGGGGTGGGGGTGATAGGGGACATGAGTGGGGGCCTGGTGGAGGGTGCCCCTGGTGGCTGGGGGGTGGGGGTGATAGGGGACATGTGTGGGTGCCTGGTGGAGGGTGCCCCTGGTGGCTGGGGGGTGGGGGTGATAGGGGACATGAGTGGGGGCCTGGTGGAGGGTGCCCCTGGTGGCTGGGGGGTGGGGGTGATAGGGGACATGGGTGGGGGCCTGGTGGAGGGTGCCCCTGCACTGCTGGGGGGTGGGGGTGGTGGGAGACATGGATGGGGGCCTAGTGGAGGGTGCCCCTGGTGGCTGGGGGGTGGGGGTGATAGGGGACATGGGTGGGGGCCTGGTGGAGGGTGCCCCTGGTGGCTGGGGGGTGGGGGTGATAGGGGACATGAGTGGGGGCCTGGTGGAGGGTGCCCCTGGTGGCTGGGGGGTGGGGGTGATAGGGGACATGTGTGGGTGCCTGGTGGAGGGTGCCCCTGGTGGCTGGGGGGTGGGGGTGATAGGGGACATGAGTGGGGGCATGGTGGAGGGTGCCCCTGGTGGCTGGGGGGTGGGGGTGATAGGGGACATGGGTGGGGGCCTGGTGGAGGGTGCCCCTGCACTGCTGGGGGGTGGGGGTGGTGGGAGACATGGATGGGGGCCTGGTGGAGGGTGCCCCTGGTGGCTGGGGGGTGGGGGTGGTGGGAGACATGGATGGGGGCCTGGTGGAGGGTGCCCCTGGTGGCTGGGGGGTGGGGGTGATAGGGGACATGGGTGGGGGCCTGGTGGAGGGTGCCCCTGCACTGCTGGGGGGTGGGGGTGGTGGGAGACATGGATGGGGGCCTGGTGGATGGTGCCCCTGGTGGCTGGGGGGTGGGGGTGGTGGGAGACATGGATGGGGGCCTGGTGGAGGGTGCCCCTGGTGGCTGGGGGGTGGGGGTGGTGGGAGACATGGATGGGGGCCTTGTGAAGGGTGCCCCTGGTGGCGGGGGGGGGTGGGGGTGATAGGGGACATGGGTGGGGGCCTGGTGGAGGGTGCCCCTGGTGGCTGGGGGGTGGGGGTGGTGGGAGACATGGATGGGGGCCTTGTGAAGGGTGCCCCTGGTGGCGGGGGGGTGGGGGTGATAGGGGACATGGGTGGGGGCCTGGTGGAGGGTGCCCCTGCACTGCTGGGGGGTGGGGGTGGTGGGAGACATGGATGGGGGCCTGGTGGAGGGTGCCCCTGGTGGCTGGGGGGTGGGGTGATAGGGGACATGGGTGGGGGCCTGGTGGAGGGTGCCCCTGCACTGCTGGGGGGTGGGGGTGGTGGGAGACATGGATGGGGGCCTGGTGGAGGGTGCCCCTGGTGGCTGGGGGGTGGGGGTGATAGGGGACATGGGTGGGGGCCTGGTGGAGGGTGCCCCTGGTGGCTGGGGGGTGGGGGTGATAGGGGACATGGGTGGGGGCCTGGTGGATGGTGCCCCTGCACTGCTGGGGGGTGGGGGTGGTGGGAGACATGAGTGGGGGCCTGGTGGAGGGTGCCCCTGGTGGCGGGGGGGTGGGGGTGATAGGGGACATGAGTGGGGGCCTGGTGGAGGCTGCCCCTGCACTGCTGGGGGGTGGGGGTACAGGGGGACATGAGCAGGTGTGCAGGGTAGTCCCCTGTTTTGTGGGCTGCCTGCAGGGGCCGTGGAGGGTGTACAGGGAACACCTGTGAGGACCCACCCAGCCAAATCGCGTGTGATAATTCCCGCGCACCCCTGTAATACACGTACCAAGCCAAATCGCATGTGAGAATTCCCGCGCACCCCTGTAATACACGTACCCAGCCGAATCGCGTGTAGAACTTCCCGTGTAC
The DNA here is from genome assembly GCF_040938575.1 of Ambystoma mexicanum. NCBI lineage: Eukaryota > Metazoa > Chordata > Amphibia > Caudata > Ambystomatidae > Ambystoma > Ambystoma mexicanum. The sequence goes on along the minus strand of NC_090929.1, from coordinate 958,865,584 downwards.
CCCTGTAATACACGTACCCAGCCAAATCGCGTGTGATAATTCCCGCGCACCCCTGGAATACACGTACCCAGCCAAATCGCGTGTGATAATTCCCGCGCACCCCTGGAATACAAGTACCCAGCCAAATCGCATGTGAGAATTCCCGCGCACCCCTGTAATACACGTACCCAGCCGAATCGCGTGTAGAACTTCCCGTGTACCCCTGTAATACACGTACCCAGCCAAATCGCGTGTGATAATTCCTGCGTACCCCTGTGATACACGTGCCCTGGCTAATCGCATGTAAAACTTCACGCGTACCCCTGTAATACACGTACCCTGGCTAATCGCGTGTATGACTTCACGCATACCCCTGATATGCACGTTACCCGCTTTGCGTTCCTTGTTTGGCAGCCCTGTAGACTGTTCCAGGGTTAGCGCAGCCCTTTGCGATGATTTACTGATTTTGATGGCTTTTCCTTGCGCGAGGGCGTTCTTGGGGGCGTTACTGGCGCTGCTGCAGGGTCGCTGCGATACTCTGCGCCACGGCTGGTTTGGGAGCCTAAAATCCATGAATACGCTGTGCGCGGAAATCGGTTTTAGCGCACGTGCCTGGCGCAGACAATCGCACGCGGACACTCTGCGGCAGCCGCTTGCGACACTTTTCTGCGAAATTCTATGAATTACCCTGTTAATGTTCCTATGAAGGTTATATCTCAACCTCACTCTGGTCAAGAAATTGAGCCTTCAGGAATTATACTATTAGCTTCAAAGCAAGACATAGGTACCGTTTTCCAAACCGCAGTCTCATTGAGACTTTCCAGTGCATTGGGAGAATGAATGAGGTCAACTTGAGAATTTCCTATTTGGAAGATAGGTTGGAGGAAATGGAGCAGATGAAATATAAGCTCCCTGGGTTGCAAGAAGCATATCCAAATACAAAGTACAGAGGTCAGATAAGTCGCATTGAATGCTTTGGTATGCCAGAAAAACTTGAAAGATGTAACCTGGTAGCCTTTATGCAGTACTGGGATAACTAAGCTTCTTGATTTACATTTCCAACCATCTCTTGAGATTCAGATGGCTCATTTCACTGAACTGTGAGAGCTGGCATGGAACGGTTCTTCAAGGTCTTCCCTTATTTGTGTGCATTGGTTTGAAGACGAGGCACATTTTACTGGCAGATAAACAAGTTTCAAATTGAGGGTTGTAAGATTTAAATTTCTACTGATTTCACTAAAGACACAGGGACAGATTGTTAAAACATTTTTGGCACAAGTGCTTAGATGTCCGAACACACTCATTAATTGTTGCCCCCAAAATACTACCATTTCCCAAAGAGTACTTGAATGTGCACATTGTATCTGTGCATATTCAATGGAGTTTTTTTTAGACCTTTTGTGTATTTGAACAAATCACAAATCAGGGGGTGTTTTGGTACATTTTCAAACACTTAAGTATTCTCAAATGCAATGCATTTGATAGTGGACGGAAAACAAAGACATTCCCCTATTCCTGTTTGGAACAGCCACGTGTGGGTGGGTGTGCAAGAAAGCATGATGTTTTTTTTTGTTTAAGTGTACAGCAGTCAATTTCTGTCCCAATTGCATTTCTATTCCCCAAATAGGTATAGGGACGCTTTTTTATTTGCTTTCGGTTTCACAATGAGCAGCTGTGTAAGGGAATGTCACTGTGAGATGCGCTTCAGAACCCATATTTATTTATTTTGGCATTTGTATAGCGCACCTAGCCCAGGGGCATCTAGGCGCTTTTGCTAAAGAAGATCGTTACATTGGTTGCTTGCAAAGGTATTAGTTACATTCATTACATCTTGCATAGGTTACAGAGATTGGTTATGTTCATTACAACATACAGAAGTTACTTGCATAAAATACAAAAGGTACTATGTTGCTCGCATAATACATTGGCGTCTGTTAAAAGGTCAGATTATAATCAAAGTGCATTTAGGAGTTCTGGGTGAAGAGCCACGTTTTGAGACCTTTGTGGAAGGATCACAGTGAAGGGTCTGATCTCAAAGCTATGGGCATGGTGTTCCACTGTTTGGCTGCAATCACAGGGAAGCTACAGCCACCCGCTTTTTGCCATCTGAACCTCGGGATGACAAGATGATCGGTGTAGGCTAAAGGGGTGGGTCTGGTGGATTGTACTTTTGTAATTTGTTTGGCCAGGTAGATGGGGGCGCTATTCGAAAGGCATTTGTGGGCTAAGGATAAGATTTTGAATTTGATTCGATCACAAACCGGCTACCAGTGTGTATTGCATCTAGCTGGAGAGATATGTTCTTTTTTGGGGACATTGAGTGCGGCTCTGACTGCATTGTTCTGGATTATTTGAAGCTTGTTGATGCTTCTAGCGTTGGAGCCACCAAATAGGGAGTTGCAGTAATCTATCCTTGATACGATTAAAGCACTGCAAAGGGTGATGCAATTGTCAGACGTTAAGAACGGTCTGCTGGCAGTGATCAGTTTGGTTGTGTAGGACGCTGCTGTGGCAATGGCATTGACCTGCCTTGTTAGGGAGAGGGAAGAGTCCAGGTAGACTCATAGTGTTTTTACTTCATTATCTACCGGAATAATGTTATCCTCAATTGTGAAGAGTTTGTAGGATTGTGGAAGGGTGTTCAGTCCGTGTTGATTGCCAATGATGAGTAGATTGTTTTTTTCGTCGTTGAAACATTGCTCATGTTGCGCCGATCAGGCTTGGATGGTGAGGTAGATTGAGTTCATATGAGTTTGCATAATTGAGGCAGAGTTTATAGTTTGCATCTGCTTGACATTTTTGGTTAGAATAAGGGTTCAATCCCACCCAAATATATGGTTTTGATAAAAAAAATTATTAAGAAACCCAATTTTACATTTATGCTATTTCTTGCAGCATTTAGTGACTTCAAAATCGTTTTTCAATTACTGTATGTTATTAGGTTTGCTTTAACAGAGATATTCTACTGCCATAATTGTATTCATTAGAATGTATTATCTGTGGCCTACTGCACATTTTAATGCATTGTGCTATCCTTTACATAAGATGAAATTGAACAACAGAAATTTGACATGCATTAAATGTATTAACTCGGGCAGACATCGTTGTTTCTTCGAATAATTAATTGCACCTTCATTATTTGTATGTTATATAAGTCATTATATTCCTCCTGCACTCTGTGGATGGCCTTTAATTTAAAGGTATACTCTTTGTGGAAATTGTACTCCTAGACCTGTTTCTTGGAAGACTACAGACTATAACAAATGAACTTGGGGTCATCGCATTTTTGCATGAACACAAGTGTGGCACACACATGCTTTGGTGATCACTGTTCATCTAAATGTACACACACAAACACACACTCTCTTCATGCTGCTCCACTTCTCAAATCAAGATTAGCCAGTACCATTTGGACACTGATATTATCTGGTTGGTATTTGTAGTATAACAATTATACCCACATGATGTCAATGAGCTTAACAATCATAATATAATCCCCTAAACGTGGACATCTTTAATCATGTGATTGGCTCGAATGATCATGTTGATTGGCAACATCTGCTGCTCTGATAACAGTCTACACAGGCGACAGAGTTCTCAAATCACACCTGTTAGATGCATCCTGAAATCTGGAAGGTTTCAGTGATGGACAGTTCACCATTTGCTTTATTCATTTTGCTCTATCATAACAAACCATAACCTTGGAGAACACATCTCACTTTTTTGTGGCTCACGTATATCTTTAATAACATTATCTCTCTTCATGAATTTCATCAATCATTCCCTGCATTAAATAAGTGCAGTATAATTGTGCTTCAAGTCTATGATTCAACACCAATTGTTGATAATGTGTGGGAATCCCAATTGTGATTCTCTGCACAAGTGGCTGCAATGATCATGCAAATATCATACATGAGGCAGATATGCAATGTGTTTTCCATAAGGTTCTTTTCATGATTAGAAGAACAATTTTAAACAATACTTTTAGGAGCCAAGAATGTGCACAAAAGTAATTCAAAGTGTTCAACGTGTTTGTGTGCTACAGTAAACAAAAGGGTTTCTCCAGAAGGTTCAAAAAGTCAAAAGCAAAAGTTCTTTCAGTTCTTGTCAGGGCTGGGCTCTGGTCCATCCTGGCAGCTTTAAAAAACAAAACCGAACGTGGAAGTCGGTGTCCAGTGTCCCAAATCAATCATAAAGAGTCCCACTAAAAATGTCTCTAACAATCTTGTAATTTCAGTAGGTAGCAAATTCCCAGTCACCAGTAATCTCATTGGCGATGTTCTTGTGCCGCTAGCATGTGTTTGGTTTTTTGCACTTAATTGCCACATGAAGTGACCAGATGATACTTGAGTCTGATTTTTGTTATGAAGTAGTATTATCTTTGCTGTGAGAGGGGCTTTTCAGGCGAGTATTCATGAACTCATAGTTCTGTAGATTAATAGAGGATCAGTCATTATGATATCAGTATCTAAATACAGGCACAATTTATGTTTTATTTGATTGTATCTTGTGCATATTTTCACTTTCTATAATTGCATTTTGGTGGCACAACATGGTCTGCCAAGTAATCCGGAGGTTGGCCATTTTGATAGAACCACCCTAGCTGCTGACCATTTCTAGGGTCAGCCTTATTAAAGGTCTCAGCTTTCTTTTTTCTCTTTCTCTGATGCCTTTTCATTTCCAGGCTAGATCTCTCTACCCTATGTTTTTCGTTTTAGTATTCACACTTTTTATTTCCATATTTTAAGCATACTAACTATTCCCTCCTATATTTTCCATTTTGGTGGCCATTTGGTTGGCACCATTTTTTTTGCCAAACTTGGGGAGGTTTGCCATTTTGATTTTCAGAACGAGGCTTCATTCAACAAATAGCAACAGTGCTCTTATACTGACATCCACCTTGAATGTCTCTCCACTGTGCTAAATAGCCGGCTCTTCTGGTGCTCTGCAGAGATATCACTTTAGGTAAGCTTATTTTACTTTACAACCTGTTTCTATTTCCTCCTCCCCTCAGTGTGTACTTATAAGCGCATCAATAGTTACTATATACACAGACACATATCCCTATGTCTTCAATTTATGAGCATAATTCATGACTTATCTTCCTTCCTGGACGCAATATTGTGTGCTGTGATACATATGTCCCCACAATAGATCACGTTTTTACTAGATCTCCTTTTGAATATAGATTTTTCTCCTGCCTTAGCTTAAATCATTTATGTCATATGCCAGTCAGAGTTTTTACATGATTGTATAATTTTCGCTATTTCTATCACTTTTTTTGATTCTTTTCAGTGTCTGCCATTAATTATTCTTCAACCTGATTTTCTTCAACCTGCTTTTGCGTGACCACCATATTGTATGTGCTCTTAGTTCAAGTGTGTTCATATTCCATTGCCCTGAACAAATCATATTGATTTACACGTTTGTTTAATTTTGCCCTCACCATTATAATAACTACTTAGAAACTCCCTTGTGTGTTCTTTTTGATTCCTTACAGCACTTCCTAATTTCTAAATGTCAATCAGAACATTTCCCTTTTGCGTCCCTCCATATCTAGTCACAACATTTCCACCATATGAAAAGTGTACTTTAATATCTACATAACTTTTTGCACGTAATTCTTTCTTTTCCCCTTACCTCGCCTCTTTCCTTGTGTTTGTTCTCACGTTACAGCTCCATTATTTATTGTGATTTCTGCCTAATGAAGCTGATTTGAAGCCAAACACGTGCCTATGATAAAGTGACAAGCACACGTAACATATGTAAGACATATGTACTAATATCATAATGATGGATAGTTTATTGATCTACAGAACTATGAGCATCTCTTTGCAATAACGATGACAACTATTTAATAACAAAAATCAGACTAAAGTGTCATCTGTTCACCACATGTGGAGAATAAATGTACACACATTACATAGTCTTTAATTCTATAATGTACATAATATAATTCCGTCATTTTTATAGTGCCTTCACCGTGGGTATGGTCCCAAGGACCTGTAGGTTGAATGTCCTCAGAGGGACCGAAGTCCGAAGTATAGGAAAGTTAGGAGGTGCTAGTATGCATGTTTACATAATGGCCATTAAAGGTTATGGCTGAGTCTCTGCCAGCCACCCACGTATAATTGTCATGTGTATGGGCAGAGATACACTGGTGAAATAAGCTGGAGGGGGATGTGTTATAGAATAGTAAATTATGTCTGAAGCTACCTTTCCAATTGTTGTCATGAAAGGTAGCTACATTCTTATGGCAGCAGTGTTGTGCAGAGTGCCATTCGAGTTTAATGTGAGAGGAGATGCATGCAGGAGTGAAGCCGCGCCTTTGGGTAATTCCAAAAGTGGATAAAATGCATTGATTATAATCAAGTGATCTCCTAGAACTGCAACATTCGGGAAATTGTTCTTTTGCACAGGAAATGTTGCCTCACTTTTGATTGTAAACTGTGACTGCTAACCTTAGGACTTTATAATATGACTGACCATCACCTACAATCATATTTACCAACAGGTCTTTATTGCAGGGTTTCGAGGACACACTAAAGCAATCCTCCAAAGGGGCCAAAGATGTTAAAAAAGTAACTCAAATGTGGTCAGATTGGTTGTGCATTAAAATATTTGTATTCATTTATTTAATATACGTATAGACTTCCAGCTTTGTATATACAACATATAATACTTACATATACATAAACAAAACAATACAATATGTAAAATGTTATGAAGATCCAGATAAAATACTATGATCAATTAAAACCATTATAGTGATATACAGCAGCATTACATATACACATCTTGATCTAAACTATTTAAAATCTCAATGAATTTCCAATAGAACTTGGCCATAAAAAAGATGAAGTTCTTGTCATTGCATTGCATAGAATCAGTCCATATCATTGAAATATTACTAGGATCAACCAAATTATTAAAAGATTTTAAAAAACGAATATGCAAAGACGTTAAACTATCACAGTGTACGAGAAGATGCTCAAGTGTTTCCAGTTCAGTACTAGCAAATAGGTGACACATTCTTTCAGCACGCACAATGCCCAGTCAGCCTCCTTTGATCTCTAGCACATCACAATTGTTAAAGTTTAATCAAAGGTATTGTCTAAAAATCTGAGGGTTAGGCTATGCCTTAATGTATAAAGGACTAGCAGTACGTTCCATCCAATATTGGAGGAAGCAGCCACTGTTACTCTTTGTGGCCAACTCTACTAGATTACATTCACGGCTATACACTTTCAGTTTCTTTTTTAACCACCCTTTAAACTGGTACGCTTGTCTTATCATGGGAAATCGCTCAAAACCTATGGACCATATGCTATGAGCAATCTGAATTTTGTGCAGCATTCCTATATAATTACATTGTTCTTCTGAAAGGCATGTGTGTAAGATACAATATTAGTTTTTATTATCCATCAACCTAAGACTTTCAAAACACATTACAAGTCTCTAAATAAAATCAACCACACTGCAATTAAGATCAACCACTAAATGCAGGAATTTGACAGTTACTTTGTGTGGCATCCAAAACAGTTTCTGTAATATCATAGCTTCAAACATCTTAAGTTCCGGAAGATAGTTATGTCCCCATATCTCGATGCCATACTGTAATATTGATGAAATGTTGCCTATATATAGCATCAAAATATGAGCAGAGAAACCAACATTCTTCCCGATAAAGACACTTATTGAATTTACCGATAGCATACATTTGGCTTTATTTTGTACCCAAAGTTTATCCCATTTTAATTTATCGTCCATGTGCCCACTGAGATATGTATATTCCTTAACCTGTTCAAGGCTAGTACCCTCAAAAAACTGATTGTTTTTAGAAAAAAAACATTGTTTTACTTTTTCCGATGTTTACTTCCAATCCATTTTGTTTTGCGTATTCAGCTAACACATTTAGCATACTTTGTAGGCCCTTTGGGGTATGGTCCAGTAAAAGCAGGTCGTCGACATAGGCGAGCCAACCTACAGTTGCCGATCCTACTTTGACGGGACATGTGGGGAGATTCATAAAGTGCCAATGCAGATCCATCAAGTACAAATAAAACAGCATTGCTGCTATGATCCTACCCCTGCCATCAAGGCGGATACAAACCGAGGTGTCCGATTAAAGCAGCATTAGCATTCTAAGCAGACCTAGTGGTATATTCCAGGATAATAATTTCCGCCATAGCCTATTCCTAATAATGGAGGTGAATGCAGCGCTAAAATCTATGTAAGCACAATATACATTTGACTTGAGTTTCTTCCATGCATATTCTCTTTTCTTTGGTCCACAAATTTCTTCCCATATCTTATTATTACCTTCCACTGCCAGAATTGCTATCTTCCTCCACCTTTCAGATTTACAATTCAATGTATGTTCTTTCAGCCACTTGTGATACACCTGTTTAATCTGTTCTATGTGGGCAATAATCTCATTCGAGGCCCTGCCACCTAATGATGGATATATTTCTGAGGCTATTTCCTTACGGAGCTGTTTATTTTGCCACAGCAATCTTTTTATCATAATGTTGTTGTTTTTTAAAGACCTTACTAGATCTTTCATGAATGGTTTTATGGGTTCTTATAGCGATTGTGAAATTACCAATATTAACCATCAGCGAGGCAAATAGTGGGACTATCTTAACCGCTCCACTAGCACTAATATTCTCACATTGTGAGATAAATGCAGGTACCAGTCTAGTTATGGCTAGATTAGCTTTACTTACATTTTTTCCATTGCATTGAATTTGGTTTTGAGCCTCATACAAATAGATATTTCCATTTTGGTCATAAACGTGCGAATGACTTTGCACCTTAAATGGTTTAAAGTAAAGACACAATGGAAGGTGATCGCTCTCATCATGCGGGACAAAAGCCATGACCATAATCATAGACAATCCTTCAGAGTTGACAAACATATAATCAATTGTACTTGCAGAACTCCCATCTAACCGTGTAAAGGCGACCTGGGCATCTCCATGACAGTACCCATTTAAGTCAAACCATGTACATTAAATATTTCTGCCCTGGGTTTCCCTTGACGATTTGTCACTAACGGCTGAACCGGTTCAGGGTTTACATGCTTACCTAGCACGTCACCAATATTACATTCACCAAGTTGGGCACTAAAGTCACCCATAAGCCGAACAGGAAAACAATGGGAATATACATTCAAAATTTCCATCACTGTCTTCACATTTACTGATGTTGACACTGAATTTGGTGGATCGTAAATATTCACCAATAAGATAGAGTGTTGAAAATATGAAAGATTTACCGCCTCTATCATATTAGTGGAGTCTTTGATCTCTTTCACATTCCATGGCTGTCTAGCTGTAATCAGAATGCCACCTTTTGGGTGCCCTCTCAGACCTTTTGTGGTGGGTTTCCGAGCTGTACTTCGACCATCAAAATGTACTTTGTCAACTAACCATGTTTCCTGTAATACAACTAATGCAAACATATCTATCTGAGAGACCAATCCATCATCTCCAAATAAAAGGGCAAAACCCTGTGTAGTCCAGGAACACAATACGTTTTCATCATCAACACACTAATCCAAAGTGCTGTTTAAAGATAGACGGTAACCACTGCCAGTAACCATCTTCAACATTGGCTACAAAATGAACCCCATTCTTATCTTTCATTGTGCTACTATTTGTTAATCCAAGGTCAGCAAATGACAGAACTAAACCACCCACTTGTTTAGCTACCACATCTAAATAATTTTGGTTTACCAGAGTACCAGTAATCAGTACTGGAGTGGAGGGTGGGTTTCCTCCACAGACAGGAGCAAAGTGAAGAGGCTGGAGTTTGCCAGGTGACATCAACACAACACCTATAATCTAACCTGTAAAGCTCATCCACATATCTCAAAATATAGTCTAATTTAGCTACAACTTTAAACCACACATTTGTCACATGCTCAGATATATGTTCAATCTGATCCACAATCATGATGTCATCCAAAGTTATCACTCTAAATGCCACCACAGAATGTAGAATAGAAGCAATGTTGTTTAATTTAATGGTGGCAGATGTGCTATACTCGAGACAGGCTGGAGTTGTAATGCCTTAACTAGCCCACCTTTAGTTGACGGAGCACTACCAATGTTGAGGAGCATATGTTAACTGAGGTGACAGACCAAAGATCTAGAAGCTTAGATTGACGCTTCGATCCAGATTGCAATGTACAATTACAACCAAAAACAGAACAGCTCGTCTTACATACCTTTATTACCTCTTGGTGAACTTGTTGCCCACTACCAATCTCATTATTAGCTGTGCTCATATAGTTAGAATTCTCTGGGAGTGCAAACAGCAAATCTGCCAGCACCACCAGATTCAACTCAGGGCCGGGGACATTCACTGTATCCTTTGTAAGTTCGACATTGGGGCCGGCTATTTCACTCACCACACATGCATTCTTGCGTCATTTCACACGATTATTGTACATAAAGGCCAGAGGAATGGTTTTTACCTTACTCTGGACTAAACCAAATTGCTTCCCTTTACCACCATTTACTCCCATCACTAATGGTGGCGCGGTGGTCATTTTATTTGGCTTTAGAACCGTGGTTTCAAAAGCGTTGGGTCAGGTGCTTTGATCACAGACAGTTTTGCAGCCCCGATTAATGCTCTTGTGCAGTAGAATAGACTGGATGTCCAGTTTATTCTCCAGGCATTCACATTTTGCCACTTATGTAGTCAAGAGATTATCCAAAGACCAAAACATGTTGTTAGAGGACATGCTATTGGACCTGACCTCATTCAAACTTTTGTTTGATGTATCAGTAGAGCCGTCTACCACGGTATTACTTTCGACATCCTCACCCTGCTCATTTCCCACGATACCATATTCTTTCGTTCTTCATCTTTTTAACATTGCACTCAGGCAGGGATTTGTGATTGTTTTCAAGAGCTTCGGAAAACACTTCAGGATCAATATCAGCATGACATGGCGTGGATGATATTTCCATAATGTTTCCGAAATATTCAACATCAGGTTCTTCACAAGACAGATCCAAGTTAGTTTCAAGGTTAAAAGGGAATACACTTTCTGCATGTATAACACTATGTACCATTGCTGACACAAGATCCTTCTCTACTGGATCGCAATTAGTTTCCTCAATTGCTTTTTTGTTTTCTGAGCACTTATTCAAGTCTACTTGCTCAATAGCGGTACCAAGAGGCAGAATGTTATTAATAGTATTATCTATAGTACCTACTCCTGTGCTTTGAATCTTAGACACCTCAACAGGATGGAGAAACACAGCCTCTATAAGTTTAGCACCTACACATCCCAATGACGCTCTAATGGTCTTCGGCAATTTCTTTTGCAGCTATATCTTCATCTATTTTACTCAAAGCTGAAACCTTAGAGAAATATGTAGTAATTTTTTTAAATTTAATACCACCAGAAGGTTTCATGATGGTTTTCGGGGTGCATGTCCTGCGCCATCGCCTCATAGGTTTCTGTGGGCTTATCATAGTGTCAGGTATTTGGTCACACACTAAGGAATCTGTCATGACTCTGTCGCTGTTGCCTAGCAACGGCTGATCCATACTTACAACAAGACTCATGTACTGCTTTTACTAGATTACAGTACACGTCTACGCTATTGTTTGCTCCTTCTTATATTACTTCTAGATAATATCTGTGTTATATGCAATCAGTAACAGAGTAAATCTATAACAGGGCAAAATGTTCACTGATACACTAGTACACTGGTAACTTCACTATTGCAGCTATCAGCTGCTGTCACCGACAGTTAAACGCTTATTAAGTACTCTACAAAGTCAAATAAAGGGAAACGAGTGTCGGAATACAGCATACAGCATACAGCTGCACAACTGAACTTCCTTCTTCACGACCTGGAAATCACTAGGGGCCTTATTACGAGGTTGAAGGTAGTCATGGTGCTATTAGCGCCATGACTACCTCCAATATCGGTACCGTGTCAAGTCCGTTCAATGGGGACTTACCCGTCTATTCCGACCTTTGTGGGACCGGTAGGTCCCCATTGAAAAAGCCATTCCCCATTCCCATTTCAGCCCCCATAGGGCTCAATGGGAAGGTGCTAATAACGGTACTGCAAATTGTGGTACTGTTATTAGCTCTGAAGTCCCTTAACGGGTCCCTTCCATAACGCCTGGTAAAACCAGGCATTAAGGAGGGGACACGCTAAGGGACCTCGTAGTAGGGCGGTAAGGGATTACCGGCACCAGTGCCCTTACCAGAGCCGGTAATCCCTTACCGCCACCTCGTAATGAGGCCCTAGCAATACAGCAGTACAAGAGAAACCAAGCCACGACGCTCGTGTTTATTTTTTTTCAATAGACGCATTGGGAACGCCAACACGTCATAAGATCAAATCTAAATGAATGCGCACTTCGAATTAGGGATGTTGGATACAGTCTAACGCAGATTAGCAAGGCACTCGGTCTAGACAGTGCACACATCTCCCAGTTTACAGCTAAACAGGACCCTAGATTTGCATGTACATGCTCACACTCTCCACTCTCCACGCCACACGAACAGCAAACAGTGCTTCCAATGTACTTCGCAATACACGCACGCAGATGCGTGCAGCTGATACTATATATAGTACTTGCTGGGTAAAAGTGGGCAGAGCCACAGTATTCACTTTCCTAGAAGCAAAGAAAGCATTGAACAATAAGTGTATGAGATGACTCTCCAAGTTATATCACTGCCACCTTAACACTTGTTAAAAGGTCCAAAGTGTAGCAAATGTCAATAATAGGTTGAAACTCCATACTAAAGGATTCCTTCACGTAGATAACAGCCAGCAGCCAGCACGTAGATAGTAATAGCACAAACAGTACTTCCAATGTACTTCCCAATACGCGCGCGCAGATGCACGCAGCTCATACAATATTTAGCACTTCCTGGGTAAAAGTGGGCAGAGCCACAGTGTTCACTTTTCAAAGGATTCCTTCACATAGATAACAGGCAGCAGCCAGCAAGTAGATAGTAACAGCACAAACGGCACTTCCAAAGAACTTTGCAAAGTGCGCATATAATGTTAGAGGTCTATAGGGAAGCTCCAAAAAATCCCCAGCCCTTCCAGGCAGCTTCAACAAACAAGCTGTGGGGAAGGTCCTCACTGTTCCAAATCAATCATAAAGTGCTCCAAGTAAAATATATCTCACAATCATGGTGTTTCAGTTCGTACCAAAGTTTTAGTCTCTGGTAATCTCCTTTGGCAATGTCTGCAGGTAGCATACAATGCGTAGTTCTCCTCCAGGTCTGCAAGTTTGTACTGAAACCTAATGGTTGGTTCATTAATATGTTTCATGTGGAAGCTAGCCTGCAGCAATGGGTAAATAGTAGGCCACCTTAAGGTCTTTACAGAGTCTTTCAAGGTCTTATACCACCACCCTTGCTTGGCGTCCTAATTCTAGGCCTCCAAACTCAAACTCTCTCTGCTCCTCAATGTTCCTCCATGAGATTGTACCTGGGGGAACCTTCCCTTTGTCATATCCTCTCTTTCTCAGTCTTGTTCCCTCTCTCTCCAGGGGCTTCCTCTTGCATCTTCTCTTATTGTCCTCCTGCTGTTCTATTCACTCGCTCTTTCTTCCTTCTTTTCTTTCTTACTCATGGTGATTTCTGCTCTCCACTCTCATCACCCTTCTCTTTAATTATCTCCTCATGAATAACCACTTATTTGTAGGCCTCAACTTTTATTCATCTCTAAATTAAGAGCTGACTTGTTCACCTTCTGTGTGGTTCCTCTCACGGTTTCCTCCTATGTTTCTCTCACTGCTTCCGCCCTAACTTCTCTCACAGTTTCCTTCTAAGTGTCTCTCACCACTTCCTACCTAACCTCTCTCACCACTCTTCCTTAGCTCTCTCACCTACCTCTTCTTAGCTAACTCTGTCACCAATGCTAACTTTGTAATCTCTTTCAATTACCTGGGATCCTCCCTACCCAGCCTTCTGGTACTCACCTCTGCCCTCCTTTCTCCTGCTACGGCTCCTCACTCTTTATTTGCAAGCTGTGTCCAAGTGAGCTAATTCTCTAGACTTCCAAAGCCTTCTAACACATGCACTTCTTTGTATAGGGCCTTGACCCACCTTCCAGCCCCTCTCTGACCAAAGGGAACTCCGGAATGTCTCCCTAAGTAGCTTTTGATGGCTGATGGGTCACACCCTTGGAGATATCTTACATTTTTTCAGTCAGATTGGGGTTGGTAAATCTCTCCTCATGGGTGGGCCATCTCTTTGCTTGCCTCAGTGTGGCCCCACCCACAGCCAAGAGTCCCTTAGTGTAAAAGAGCTATAGGTGTATGTGTGTGGAGCGGAGTCTATTTGAGGGGACCGATTGAGTGTTTGAGGTTTCTATCTTGGATCGGGTACATCTCTATCCACCAATGTTTGGAGATGTGATTTCTGTACTCACATGACAAAAGCCAAGTGTGCAGGTACTGCGTATGTGAGACTGTCTCCTATAAAAAATTCTGTTAATGTGACAGGAACTCTTAAGGCAGCCATGCAATATGTTCCAGCCTCCCAAGCATGGCATGGTATGTGTAGCCAGCAGATCCTCTCCACACTGTCCCATGACTTAGCATCACCTGGTTTATTGCGGCATCTGGCACACTTATATCCTATCATCCAACTGTAAGGTCAGGCAAGCCTTTCCATTGCATAGCCTATTTCAAGAACAATGATTTATTTCCAACTAAAAACACCAGCTAGTCTTTCTTATCTGACAGCATGTAGATGTCACCCAACACAGAGCAAGAACCTCGATCATGGTAGGCTATGGAAGTCTATCAGAATATCTCTCATAATACTCGGTTTAATCTTTCATCACAGAACGTCAATTTAGCTTTCACTTGATCTTTAAGTGGTTCTTCTCCAGACCTGGTTGCCTGTTAAAATGCATCTATATGAGCTTTCAGGGGCCTGCTGAGTTTTGCAACATTATCCCATTGTTGCTTGTTGAGCATACAACAGTGTTCTCTATTATGCCATTATCTCCTGTGATAGCACCACTGCAAGAAGCAAAGTACATAATGTCTTTCAGTCTACCTCAGACTCCTAGCCTTGTGTTGCTTATAGCGCGTTTGTCAGCCTGGCAATTAATTTGTATATATATGAGTCTTTCTTACATCCAGGGTTACAGTTTTTATTTAGGTTATTGGACCAAATTCCACCAGTGCTGTTTATTTTTAAGCAAGTCTGCATAAGTTAAAGCTCGACCTAAAGGAACACTCGATTCATGTTGTGAGAGAACCGTCAAATCAAATATCAGAGACAAATCATTCTTAAGCAAATTAGCTTAATATATATAAAAGGGAAATTTGTGGATATGTGTGTGTGACGTGGGTGTGACTGTTCGAAATTTTCTTCCCAACATGCTAGAAACCTGAAATTTGGCATGTGAGTAGGTTCCATGGTGTAGACAATGTAAAAAGTATAAAATATACATGTATCTTATGTTTGCGGTCTGCAATGCTTGGATATTTGTGTGAGTTTCTTTTCGAAATGTTCACCATACTTCCCAACATGCTACAAACCTGAAATGTGGCATGCGGTTAGGTTCCATGGTGTAGCCAATTTAAAAAAGTATAACATATACATTTTAGTATTTTTTTAAGAGGTCTTACAATGCTTGGATTTGTGGGTGCATATGTTTAAACGGTTCAGTATACCTTCCAACATGCTGCAAGCCTGATATTTGGCATGTGGCTAGGCTCCATGGTGTAGACAATGTAACAAGTATAAAAAATACCTTTTTCAGATTTATTCATTTTTAAACGGTCTGCAATGCTTATCCCTGCTATATGGCTGCTCACACTGTAGTTATGCCGTTGTTCTACCTCATTGTTCCTAAAGTTCAGTAGTTCATGAAAACTTCAACAGTTCATTGTTAATAAACTTCCCGCACTATCAGCATTATAGCTGACATTAGCAACACTCAATTTTGAAGTCATGCGGGTGACAAAATACAGTGTTTTTTTAATAATGCGGGTGACAGGAAACAGTGCATGTCTCTTCAATAGTGTCCACCGTGACGTTGTCCATCACATTGTGGCAAATCTCTCATAATTTCAGAAAAATCATTTCCCACGGAAGTTGAGGTATGTATGCAATCTCAAAAGAATGAAGCTTACATGCTTCATACGTACAGGCACAGGTACAACACTGAAAGCGTACACACTTCAGCCCTACATGGACGGCACTTATGTTTAGGTTGCTGCTACCTCGGCTGTACATCCGGACATCAGTATTGTTGCTGCGCAATCTCAATGCTCCAACTCAAAGTAGCTGGATCTGATTTATGGGATTCATGCTTTTTCTTATGGTCAGCTTTATGTTGCTTTCTCCAGATTTGAAAACAAAGATAATTTGTTCACACTACCACCTATAGAAAAGACTAGCAATATTCTCTACAAAGAATCATTGGTTTAGTTAATAAAATAATGTTCAAACTAGGACTGGAGTAGGAATTACTGTGCGAAGCACGGGTACACCTGCTAGTTTTATAGATACCATAAGTGCATAATAATTCTCTACAATCTACAATTCATTGACTTCATGAAAATTCCACAGTTCATAACTTTTGACTTGTCTGACTTATCCAGAGCCTATTCCCCCCTTTCCCAGAAATTGTAAATGTTGGTTCAAATTCGTACAACAGTTTAAAATATATAAAGCATTGGAAATAAATATGCTTTTTACTTTAACATTGGTTTTCCTATGTGAAAAGTAGCATTTATTGAATAGGTGCACAACCTAAACCTCTTTCCGTATTTTCTTCATATTTGTAACGATTTGGGTACAATCCGGTGCAAGTCTGTCTTTTGGTGGTTGATGAAATTCTACTCAGTCATTTTTATTTTGGGCTATTGGGTAGCAGAGCCAACTACATGTCAAAACTATTGCATGTAAGTAAAGATAAGGATATGAGGAGGGACACAAAGCTTGAAGGTGTTGTTTGATCATTTGCACACCCATTGCCTGCCCATGGTCATGCTAATACATATGACGATTCCTGTCCATTTTCTGCCCATCCCTGCCCAAAACACCTCCTCATGGGAACTCTTTAAACTAGCTTTAATCAAGCATTACCATCATACGTTGCACTCCAAGTGCATGCTGGTGTTTTTTCAGAATTTCAAAGCACTATAATTGGAAAACACTCAAAAAATGCCAACCATTCTGCTGGCCATACCGCCGCAAATCACTTCCCTTCCCAGTAAACCCCAGCTGCATCTGAAAATATCCCCACATTCTAATATCTCACCCAGTCATCTAGCCACATTGATATTCCGTTGTATCCAGATAAAAAACACATCTACACCTCCAGGTCTTGTCTTATTCGTGCTGTCACCCTAATCCTATGATGCAGTCTTTTCATCCCTGCAATAAGCAATGTCACCTGTCTACAAAATGCCCTTCCTGGCGCCACCACCCAGCAAGCAAAATTCAGCTGCCCTAAAAGCTATTGTATTGTCCTTGGCTCTTATTTTTTTTTGAAGCCACCTCGTACAATTTTTCTCTCAATTTACCAATCTTCTTCAAATGTAGTCTGGATTCCATTCTCTTCACATTCAGTTCAATGTCCAGGAACGCCAGCACTGCTTCCCAACCAGTTTTTTCAGATGCCTGGGGAATGCTCAGCTCCCTACACAATCATTGAAAGGGCCCAAATAGTCGTTTGCATTCCTATCCATTTACCCCAACCATCAAGAAGTCATCCAAATAATACACCATATTCTTTGATCCTGAACATTTTGTTAATGCCCATTTCTATAAAAGTGCTGAAACACTCAACTCAAACAAAGTACACGCTGATGCGCATCCCATTGGCAATTCTGTGTCCTCATATATGTCAACCTCAAACTGAATATATAGTAGCTGAAAACCCTCTGGGTGCCCCAGTGACAGCCAAAACGCTGATTTCACATCACATTTTGCCATCTGAGCAGTCACCCCACATTTCTTAATCAGTGAAATAGCATTATCAATGCTAGAAAAAGTCACTGTACAGTCTACCAGGTTGATGCAATAAGTAATGGCCTTCCCTTCCAGCCACGACAGGTGATGAATAAAGTGAAGATCACCTTTCTCTTTTTTAGGCATAATGTCCATAGGTGAAACAATCGAGTTTAACAATGGACTGTGGTCAAAAGGACAAGCCATTCAGCCTTCTCTCCCTTCTTTCTCTAACTTGTCTGCCACCAGAACTTTGTTTTTTAATGAATTTTAAATTCTCTGCCCATCTCCCCACCCATGGAACCTTATAAGGTATCCTGAAGCAATTCTCAAATCCCTCTTCTACTAACTTTGCTGCCGCCCTACCTGGGTAGAATTCTATTCACTTCCTCAATTTATTTACATTAACTGGACTATGCCCCTTTTCCCAGAGCCCCCATGTAATTCCCGAAAGCCTTACCTCAACCCTCAGTTCCTCTTCCCCAGCAATGTGTCAGGAGATGCCACCCATTACATTTTGTGCATTTGTGTGTGTACTTGCATGTCGCTTTGGAATAAGCCCTTCTGTTCTAAGCATAGCATGCCCCCCACTAACATATCCACCTCTCAGACTGCCCATCCCTCTTTGGGTGGGCAATCCTTGAAAGGGCACAAATGGGACTGGCATCCCAAAAGCTGTGTGTGTACCCGCTACCGGCCTCGTGGGAGAAATCCACTGCAGCCATAGCTCTGCATCAATTTCACTCCAATCTTCACCTTCATCGTCTGCCATCCATGACCTGAACTCCTCATTATATCTTAGCCAAGTAAATCCTCCAAAATGTATCTGCGCCTTACTAACCACATCAATGTATTTTAACAGTGCCATGCTCAGCTCAGGGAAATTTTCAAAGTATATGCTGGCATATATGAGGCAAGTGGACGTCCAATTCTCAATGTTCATTAGACTCTAGGTCTCCTAGCTAATTCCCATTCTTCTTCTTCCTTTGAACCTTCTTTACATCTTACTTATCTGTGTAACAACTTAAATATCTCACATAATTCCCTTTCCAAATGTGCTCTTTTGTAGCCAAAGTGATGTGTGACCATAGAGGCTTTGCTACCTCCATATATGGCAATCTCTGTTCTTTTTTACTTTTCTTATCCAGCCCTGCCCCTCCCTTCTCCTATTACCACCTCCCTCCCTCCCTCCCTCCCTCCCTCCCTCCCTCCCTCCCTCCCTCCCTCCCTCCCTCCCTTCCTTCCTTCCTTCCTTCCTTCCTTCCTTCCTTCCTTCCTTCCTTCCTTCCTTCCTTCCTTCCTTCCTTCCTTCCTTCCTTCCTTCCTTCCTTCCTTCCTTCCTTCCTTCCTTCCTTCCTTCCTTCCTTCCTTCCTTCCTTCCTTCCTTCCTTCCTTCCTTCCTTCCTTTCTTCCTTCATTCCTTCCCCCTTTTCCACTTCCCACTCATCATCCTTGCTCTCATCTTTCTTTGTTTCTATTCTTCCTCTAATGTCAACAAACCTCCCTGCTTTACCTGCTCCACTTTCACCATCAGGTCCCCTTTCCATCATATCCTCTTTTTCCTTTCTCTTGTCTGAGTCACAACCAATGTCCTTGCACTTTTATTTTATTAGAGCATCCCACAAACTCCACCACCTCTACTGCCTTTTCCAATCACTCTTCTCCTTCTACTTGCTCCTCTCCCCACACCTTTTCCATGCGATGACCATATGTCATTCACCTCTTTCGCCTCATTTTTATCAACCATTCCTTTGTCTTCAAATCTCTTCATACCTGTTGCTCTGGGACTCTCCCACAACTGCAGCCTGTGTGTAGATATCCCTTCAATTTGTCTATTTTCTCTGGGTTCTGTGCCACTATTACTGCCTGTCGTGCTCCTCTCTTCTGTCCTTTTGTTCTCTTCTCCTTTCCCGGACACCTCCCACCAAGCTCCTCTTTCAGTCTGTTTTTAGATTCTTTCTATTGGCGACCAAACTGCTCCATCCTCTGACTTTTCCAATCTTCATACCTGTTCCCCCACCCTTTCTTCTGCTCTCCTTGGTCACCCCTTGTTCCTTCAACCTCTGTCATTTTCTGCTGCTCTCTTTTATTCTTTGTATCTGTAAAACTGTAGCATACCTCTTTCTATACTCCACTCTCTCTTCTGCACTTATTCTTCTTTATTGTTTCTTTGTGCCCACCCACATCTATGTCCCCTTTTTCTAACAGCCTCTTCCCAGGCCATCCTGCCCACCTTTTAGTCCATGGCAGCAACTGCTGCACTCTGAACCCCTCTCCTCTTCTGCTCTCCCCTCTCATGAGGCTGGTCGACACCCTGGACCCATACCTCCATCTCCTTTGCAAATACACTTTCATACTTCCCTTGCACCCCTTTGTGTATCTCCACTTTGCAATCTCTCCAAATCCCATCTTCCTCCCCTTCTCATTACACCCCTCCCCCACACTTCAACTTCACTCTGATCACCCTCGGTCAAGGCCTTTTGATGTACTTTTGCTACGTTCCCCTTCATCAGCGTGGAACTCCTTTTTTTCAAATCTCCTTTAAATCCAGCACCTCCTCTTGCCCCCTTTTTTTGTGCACCTCTCCGTTTACACTTTGTTAATTTGCTCTTCTTTGCCTCCCTATCACCAAGACCCCATTCTTTCCCCCATGATGTAAAGTAACGTCTGTAGTCTTCTTTAGCTTATCCACATAAGAACATTGGGACTGCATTCATCACCAGGCATTCTGCTGGCTCACATCAGCATTCCATTCAAGCTTGCAGACAAAACAGGTACATCATAACACATCTCCTTCCTTTCCAACATAAACACAAACACAGGAAGCGCATCACAACACATCCCCCTCCTTTCCAAAGACAACACTAAGGCGGGAAACACTGACACAGGGAACTCACACAAAACAGACATACCATGCATCTTTTTAGTGAGAAAGGCATCTCAAACATTTCTGGGACGGGATCCCTACACTTGCTTCATACTTCATACTTCACTTCACTACACTAGGAAGGCGCTACCTTCCTCTATTGGGACGGAATCCATACACTGGCTTCAGACTTCCTACTTCACTACACTGGAACAGAATCCCTACACTGACTTCATACTTAAATGCACGGGGAAGGTGCTACCTTCCTCTATTGAGACTGAATCCCTACACTGGCTTCAGACTTCATACTTTACTACACTGGGAAGGTATCCCTATACTTACTTCAGACTCTATTCCATCCCAATAGAGGAAGGCGCTACCTTCCTCTATTGGGATGGAATTCCTACACTGACTTCAGACGTGAAGGCGCTACCTTCCCCTATTAGGACGCTATCCCTATACTTAACTTCACCCTTCAAACTTCACTGATTTGGACGCTATCTCTACAACTAATTAGAGGGTTTCCATACACTAACATAACATTCTAAGAACTCTGAGGAGACGCTATGCCCCCAAAACTTCAATAATTTCTTAAAACTTTAAAACATCAGGGGATAGACACTGAGATCCCACTCTTCCACACATGACAATTTACTTTTGACACTGAAACCTTTGGCATGTAGGTGCGTCAAATTTACATCTTCACAGAAACATTTGTATACTACTGTCATCTATATACTTCTATTAGTACATAGGCACTTTAACTTGTATAAGTCCATGATGCTTTTGGGCACCTTCTAACCTACAAATCCTCAAGTAGGTTATAACTAGCTCATTCAAGCCCACTATTCTTCATTCATCAACTTTGGACATTTCTCCTGACTTCAAACTTTATGTATCCTTGAAAGTCCATCCTGAAAATCCTCAAGAGGTTAGACTCTACTCATTAACACATGGGTGCACAACATACGGCCCGTGGGCCAGTTGCGGCCCGCCATGCCGTTTTGTCCGACCTGCGAGGCACAAAGACTTTCCTAATGGAGGGTGGCCCGCAAGCAGCATCGGCCGCCCTCCATTAGGAAAGTCTTTGTTGTCTTTCGGGCCGGACAAAACACTGGCCCTCATTGGTTCAGTGCACACGAACCACGCAGCTCCTACGAGTCACGTAGTGCGTGTGTGCTGCACCAATGGAGGGCCAGCACTACGGCTGGCGTGGCCAGTAAGGCTTGATGCCGGAAGGCATTTCAGCCTTGCTGGCCACGACAGCCGTAGTGCCAGCAACCTCGCCAGCGTTCCAGCACGTCTGGGTAAGTACATTGGGGGGGGTGGGGTGGGGAGGGCTGTATGTTTGTGTGTGTGTGTGTGTGTGTCTGTCTGTCTCGGGTCCGTCCTGACTGTGTTTTTTGTTTTTGTATGTATGTTGAGATGCGGAGGTGGGGGGGGGTGTCGGGTGTGTATGGGTGTTTGTATTTGTATGTCTGCAGTGTATGTTTAGATGCGGAGGGGGTGTGTGTGTGTCGGGTCTGCCTGAATGTGTTTGTGTGCAAGTTCAGTGTATGTTGAGATGCAGGGGTGGGGTGTGTGTCGGGTCTGGCTGAATGTGTTTGTGTGCAAGTGGATTGTATGTTGAGATGCGGAGGGGGGATGGGGGGGTGGACGGGTCTGCCTGAATGTGCTTGTGTGCAGGTTCAGTGTATGTTGAGATGCGGGGGTGGGGGGTGTGTTGGGTCTGCTTGAATGTGTTTGTGTGCAAGTGCAGTGTGTGTTGAGATGCGGAGGGGGTGTGTGTGTGTCGGGTCTGCCTGAATGTGTTTGTGTGCAAGTGCAGTGTGTGTTGAGATGCGGGGGTGGGGTGTATGTCGGGTCTAACCAACAGAAAAGAGAGTGGGCACCACCATGTATTCAAAAATGTTCAGAATATTCAAGTAAAAATCAAATATTTCAAAAAAGAATATACATCCAATTGAAAAGGAGCTGGCTGTGACAAGTCTGGAGACACCTGGACTTATAATTGCAACACATGCTGGAGACCAAGTAATAATACTGGGTCACACAACCGCTCTCATATGGGGCCCAAGATGGGCACGTATTTATATCTGATTCACGACAATATGTTCAAGTATCCATAATATACCATACTTCTTAGAGAAAGGAAGATGAGTCTTTCTGATTCATATCAAAAATGATTTATCCATAATAGTTCAAACAAAAAGCTATCACTAATAATCCTTAGTGAGGAAGCAGTTGCCACAATCCACATGTATTAGACTAAAAAAGCCAATGCATTTCGGAAATTATTTCCTTCATCAGGGCGAGTCTCATTGGTGTGGTCAGTGGTGAAAAACAGAACGTCCTGCGTTCATGCCCACTCAGCAGTGGGTTTTAAATGACAATATGCACAAAGGCATGGAGAAAATCCACTCGTCTGTCTGAGTCACTGCCCTGCAGCTGCACAGTGGAGGATCGTTTCTCTCTGTGTATTACAAGATTGGTTTCCTTGTAAGCACGAGTGAATTTTCTCCATGCCTTTGTGCATATTGTCATTTAAAACCCACTGCTGAGTGGGCATGAACGCAGGACATTCTGTTTTTCACCACTGACCACACCAATGAGACTCGCCCTGATGAAGGAAATAATTTCCGAAATGCATTGGCTTTTTTAGTCTAATACATGTGGATTGTGGCAACTGCTTCCTCACTAAGGATTATTAGTGATAGCTTTTTGTTTGAACTATTATGGATAAATCATTTTTGATATGAATCAGAAAGACTCATCTTCCTTTCTCTAAGAAGTATGGTATATTATGGATACTTGAACATATTGTCGTGTATGTCGGGTCTGCCTGAATGTGTTTGTGTGCAAGTGAAGTGTATGTTGAGATGTGGGGGTGGGGGGTCCGGGTCTGTATGTGTGCATGCTTGTGAGTTTGTTTGGTGAGTTGGGGGGTGGGGGGGTTCAGGTCTGTATGGGTGCATGGTGTATACTTTTGAGTTTGTATGGTAAGTTGGGGGTGGGGGTTCGGGTCTGTATGGGAGCATGGTGTATGCTTGTGGGTTTGTGTGCTGAGTTGGGGGTGGGGGGTTCGGGTCTGTATGTGTGCATGGTGTATGCTTGTTAGTTTGTATGCAGGGGTGGGGGGGTTGGGGTCTGTATGAGTATGTATGCATGGTGCATGCTTGGTGGCATGGGGCATAGTGTTTGCTTGAGGGGTGGGTGTCTTGGGGCATAGTGTTTGCATGAGGGGTGGGTGTCATGGGGCATAGTGTTTGCATGAGGGGTGGGTGTCTTGGGGCATAGTGTTTGCATGAGGGGTGGGTGTCATGGGGCATAGTGTTTGCTTGAGGGGTGGGTGTCTTGGGGCATAGTGTTTGCATGAGGGGTGGGTGTCATGGGGCATAGTGTTTGGTTGGGGAGTGGGGCCATGGGACATAGTGTTTGCATGAGGGGTGGGGGCCTTGGGGCATAGTGTTTGCATGAGGGGGGTGGTGTCATGGGCATAGTGTTTGCTTGGGGGGTGTCTTGGGGCATAGTGTTTGCATGAGGGGTGGGGGCCATGGGGAATAGTGTTTGGTTGGGGAGTGGGGGCCATGGGGCATAGTGTTTGCTTGAGGGGTGGGTGTCTTGGGGCATAGTGTTTGCATGAGGGGTGGGTGTCATGGGGCATAGTGTTTGGTTGGGGAGTGGGGGCCATGGGACATAGTGTTTGCATGAGGGGTGGGTGTCTTGGGGCCTAGTGTTTGCATGAGGGGTGGGGGCCATGGGGCATAGTGTTTGGTTCGGGAGTGGGGCCATGGGGCATAGTGTTTGCTTGAGGGGTGGGGGCCTTGGGGCATAGTGTTTGCATGAGGGGAGGTGTCATGGGGCATAGTGTTTGCTTGAGGGGGGTGTCTTGGGGCATAGTGTTTGCATGAGGGGTGGGGGCCATGGGGCATAGTGTTTGGTTGGGGAGTGGGGGCCATGGGGCATAGTGTTTGCTTGAGGGGTGGGGGACTTGGGGCATAGTGTTTGCATGAGGGGGCGGTGTCATGGGGCATAGTGTTTGCTTGAGGGGGGGTGTCTTGGGGCATAGTGTTTGCATGAGGGGTGGGGGCCATGGGGCATAGTGTTTGGTTGGGGAGTGGGGGCCATAGGGCATAGTGTTTGCTTGAGGGGTGGGGGCCTTGGGGCATAGTGTTTGCATGAGGGGTGGGAGCCATGGGGCATAGTGTTTGCTTGAGGGGAGGGGGCTATGGGGCATAGTGTTTAATAAAAATTAGGGGTTGAAAAAGCCTCCTGCCACGCCACGCCTACCGCCCCACCCACATTTACTTTTCGCTCCACTATAGCCATCATGTAGGGTACTTTCGGCCCTCTGTCAAAATCAGTTGTGCACCCCTGCATTAACATCTTTGCACTTTATGAATGCACACCATACATGCCCTTCATGCTTAAACGATCTTGCACCATATGCACTTACTCTCTGCAGTTACCTCATAGCAAACACTGTTAATTACTTTGGCACCCTACTTAAAACTCATAACAGCTCATCTAATAATTGCACGCATTGCCAATAAAACTTTCTAAATCACATTTTTTCCCAGGAATGGGCACATCTATAAGCCATTAAAAGGATCCACCATGCACATCTAGACCACGCGCCTCTTCTATCCTTGGCACCTTACAGCTGTCCGCTTGTCCTTTTCTCTTGACATCTACGTCACGGCAGGGCTGTTCCACGTCGAGTGTTATCTATCACCCGGTACTCTCTCGGGCAATGAGGCTGGCGCTGTTCAGACCACTGTCCTCCTTTAATTACCATTCTTCACGGAAGCAGGCTTCCCTTCACTTTCACCGCAGTACCTTGCCGAACGTAGGCAATCGTTGTTCTGTGTAAACTCCAACGCTGTTGGGTACTTTACTCGCGCATCCCCAACAACTATAGAAAACTAACTTCCCTCTTGTACTGAGAGCCCCCTTGCAGCTTTAGAAACGCTGCATAGCTTTTGCACACTTCACAGAGAACATTGTGCTCCGCGTTCTCTCTCCTCGCCAACTCCCAAGTCACCCATTCAACGTCATCAACACTGCTCAGTATTGGAGTGCAACACAGCTCGTGCTTCCAACATCACACATCTGAGACTTCTCTTAGCATCCAGCCACTGACATAAGTCACCAACCCAAGCCGGTAGTGCTACATCTCTGCTTTAGCATCACACGTCTATACTGACCTTGCTGCTTTAGCTCTATATGGTACTATGCAACTTCTTCCTTTGGGGCTGCTTCACAGATGGGGAATGTGCCTCTTTTTCAAGCTTCACTTAAACTTTTGAGGGCTCTTTACTTCTACTTTGCTAGTGCCTTGGGGGCTGCTTCACTCTTGGGGCTTCAATCCTCTACTTCAAGCTTCTACCGTTGGGGCTCCGGCCAATGCTTCTTCACCTTTTTGGGGGCCTGCTTCACTTTTGGATCACTTTTGGGGCTTTGCTTCACCTTGGGGCTTACTTCACTTACTCTTTCCAATTGCCTCGTCTTCTGCCTTAAAATCCTGGCCCCCTGTATCTGCGCAGGTGCTTCCCCCTTCTGCTTTGCTCCTGCTTGCTTCAAATTCTTTGCCCCATAAAGCAGGTGCTTCCCCTTCTTCTCCTTGCCCTGGGTCATGGGACTTACTTCTTATCTTTGGGGGTACAGAGGTTCCTCTCCTTCTTCTGCTGCTCCCCCCTGAGCAGTCTTCTTCCTCTTCCTCTTTGCGCAGGTTCTTACTTTCAGTAATCCTCGTCGCCATTGATGTAAAGTACCTTCTGTAGTCTTCTTTAGTTTATTCACATATACTTGATTACAGGTTACAATAAGCTGTTAAGTATAGGAACCACTGGGTCCCATCATCCAGGCTCAACTGACACAGGGTAGAATTGTGGGACTGCATTCATCACGAAACATTCTGCTGGCTCACATCAGCATTCCATTCAAGCATGCACACACAACAAGTACATCATAACACCCTCTCAAACAGCTGTACCTACACTTGCTGAAGCAGCCTTTCTCTTATGCCTTCCTCTCATAATTGTAGTGGGGCCTTCTGGCCCCACCCCTTCTCCTGCCCTCACTTCCTGGCTCTTATCCTCCTCGACCTCTAACCTCTGACCTGCAGCCTGAAGAACCACAATGGAGGCTGCAATCTCCTTTTCAGACAGAACCGCTGTCTGTGCCGCCATTGTGTCTTTCTTACCTCATGTTTTTTTCTCAAAATGAGGGTCTTTCTTTAGTGCGACGCTGTCCCACGGACCAATTCGTGAGGCCGGTGTTGCATGTCATCCTGTTTTCCCCTTCACCTACGCACACAATGTTCCTGTGGGAGGGATTGTCCCTTCCCGTCAACAAAGCCCTCTGTGCTGACAGCTGGGGCAGCTGGCTGTTCTGTAACGGTCAGAGGGGAGAACCACGTTTTGTGAGGTGCATGGCTCAAGTTGGAGAGTACACACAAGTAGAAGGCATAGGGCCTCATTCCGAGTATGGCGGTAAGGGATAGCGGCCACCGCTAACGAGAGCGGTGGCGGTAATCCCTTACCGCCATACTCCGAGTTCCCTTTGCGCCATGGTGGTTTTAACACCTGCTTTTAGCAGGTGTTAAAAACCATGGCGCTAAGGGACCTTGATGTTAATTACGCCACCGTAATTTACGGTGGCGTAATTGACGCCTTCCCCACTCCCATTATGCCCTATGGGGCAAGAATGGGAATGGGGAAGGGTAAATGGGGATTGGGGAATTACCGCCCCGCCAACCTTGGAATGAGGCGGTTATTCCGCCATCCACCAAGGCGCTGCCGGTCCGGGTACGGCGTCAACCAAGGCGTTAATAGCGCCATTGGTTAGCGCCGTACTCGGAATGAGGCCCATACACCACTTATTTCAGAGGGTGGATGCCTTCCCACATTTGTGTTTTAACAGAACTTTAAAATAATAATTTTATGCCCTCCCATGTAGTAAAGCTGACATTCAAACACTGGTCGCACCACAGTCACCCTGCAAGAAATGGAGAGTACCCCATTGGTGGATGCTGCAAGAAACGTTAGGGATCTGATTTAAAAAGGTAGAAAAGCATCAATGCGATGTAAAATAACTGTATCAGAAACCATAACAAATTATAAACTCACCGGAATGAACAAAATTTACCAATTGTAAACTGAAAAATACAGTAAACAACTTTGGCACGAAGTAATGACTTTGATTTTGATTTTGAATAATTATAACATGCTCCGAACAGACTTAATTGTATAAACGTGCAGCTGGAACAACAGAAGAAAAGATATATATAGCACTGAAGTAAAGGAGGATGAAAAGCCACCAACTAACCCACTGTGCGACTATTTAAACAGGATGGTTTTAGGGGCCTTCCGAAACTGAGTAAGTGTCTGACAGCCCCTGATCTCCAAAGGTATGCTGTTCCAGAGTCTGTGTCCGAAGACAGCAAATCTTCCATCTCCTCTGGAACCACATACCCAGAGGGGGACACTCAGCAGGAACTGGCCCCTTGAACGAAGGGTCCTTGAGGGATTGTGAACATAAATTTTGGTGCTTTGGTACTCTGGGGCCAAACCATTTATGCATTTAAAAATCAAACCTGCCATTTTAAATGAGTAACCAACATAGTGGAAATGTGGTGTACTTATCTGCTTTGATGAGCAGCAAAGAGGAGAAAGGAGGAATCATTAAACAGGATTAAGCGCTTGGAACCTTGGTGATTGGTTGTTCTGAGGGGTCATGATCCTGGCCTGTTAGGAGCTTTGATTCAGACACCTTAGTAATATTGTTAATGCTGTTCGTAGCATTTATTTCTTTTATATATTCTTCGCTGCTGCTGGACCACTAGATAAATATGAAAAAGCATACTCTCTGAAGACTCTGGTCTTGACATAGAATCTATATATGAGGTTAGGATACCAATTTAGAAATACATTCCAATCCCTGTGTGGCAGTTGCAGTAATCTTTGCCCAGCTTTCTCTGTGCGTTGCATCAAGTGATCTGCGAGAGAAGTCAGACCGATCTTAGACACTGCTCACAGTAAGCTAACCCTGTGGTCTCCCTTGGTACCCCTAAAATCAATTGAGGCTCCTGAGATGTGGCCAGCAGCATGTTGCTCTTTGTTTCTGGAGTGGCTGGCTTTCTGATAGCTATAGCTCGGTGGGGTGAGGGCTCGCTGCTGCAATATGTGTGTCATCTGCAAGTTGGAGGTTCGAATCCCGCCAAGGCCAACTCAGCCTTTCATCCTCCTAAGGTTGATAAATGAGTGCCAACACAGGTTGGGTGTAATTGTATATATATTTGTTCCATATGAAGCGCTTATGCATAAGTGCTATATAATAACACATCATTTTCGTTTGTCCTTGGACGTCTGCTTGCATTCACAGTAATTTGGTAATATGGGCCTAAACGCACTGATATTAACTATACTATACATATGGTGATCCATTCTTGTATAAAATGTATATCACTTTACATTGATATCGTTACCATGTTTTTTCGTAGTGTACTTAGAAACAATGCTATGTGATGCCCCTTCCTGTTTTGTCAAGGGTTGAAAGGTCATGTTCCATTGCTTCTTGTGATGTCCCTTGCTGGTGGGGTCAAATTACATAATTTCCTGTAATGTAATCAGATGTCAAGGGTCGTGTGATGTCACTTCCGCTACCCTTGGTATTTTGCTGAAATGACGACCCTGACAGTAAGGCCACTCATTTGCAAATAACGATTTCAATGTAAAGTCCCTTTATGAGTGCCTTGTGGGAGTTATCAGCCTGTGTGACTGATAAAAGCACAGCGCACCTAGCCAAGTACCTTTCTAGTACCGTTTAGCTGCGAGGCTCTGTGCATGTACCTAGCGGTTGAAAAAACTTTGACGAACTTGGACCGTGTTGGAGCTGAACTAACTATCCCAAAAGGTGATTAAAGTGTATGGACATTACTATCAACGCCTACACTAAGCAACTTTATTTACTGTGCTTTTTCTCTTGTTTTCAGTAGGCTTGTGGCAAGTAAACACACCCTTTTTGAGGCATGCTATATATTGTGCACACGCATGCACCAGCGTGTGCACCTAGCCAAGTACCTTTCAAGTACCCATTTAGCCGCTCTGCTGCGGTGCTGAGTTGCTGCTGCCTGGTACTACGATTGAATAGGTACCTACATGTGGCTTGTTGGACCTCTTTACACATCATATGCAAAGTTAGTGACTGGGATTATTGTATGTATTGTGTATTGTGTAATACGGACGTGTTTGACTAAAGATAGTTCATGTCACATTGTCCGTACACTCTGAAATTGAATATCCCCGATTCTCTAGGCTTGCTGTTAAAATCTCCCTTGTTGGGAATCAAGAAGGTAAAATCCATACCTGGAACCTCCAGAAAAACCATCACGCTTACCCCAGTTCTAAGGACTCCCGTCTCTAATAGGGACATCCGCTCCTTCTGCGCTAAGAGAAAGTAGTGCATGTTGGAGGACTTGCCCCCTGAGGTGGTGCTACCTGTGAGCCGGTGTCTGGTAGCTACTACAATACAGTCCACGAGTGGCCCATGCAAAGAGATGGCTCCTCCTACTGCGTCTGACCTCACCATCTTGACGATAGTTCAAACGCCCAACAAACACAAGAGTAATCGCTCTCTTATGTCCCCAGTGGACGAGCTGAAGTGTCGCCTGTGCTGCTGGACATATCGATACATGAGAGCTCTGGCAAATTGAGCAGTTCTTCTGGCACGATACCCACTGATTATGGTGCCCCAGGCTCAATTGATACATCTATCCACTCTGTTCATTCTATCGTGAACTCTTTTCTACAACCGACACCTCGACGCTGACTTCCGCTCAATAAATCTGACAACCCTGCAGAAAATTTGGTCCTCATCTAGATTACACTTGCGGCGGTAAATACCACTGTTGCTAGTTTTTTTTAATTATTTGAATGCCTTGATACGAAAATCTCGCAACAATCTAGTCAAATTCAACAAATACTTGATTGGATTGTCAAACTCCCTCCCGACATTCATAATCCAGTGAATGGTGCAAATATGAGAAAGAAAGAAGGTACAATTGAACCACCATCTTTGATTAGAAACCCGCATAGTACCAGTTCCTTTTCTTCGGTATTGCCTTTGTTCAAGCACATAATTTGTCCTATTGAACAGGGTAAACCTGAAGTCATCAATCTTAATGATTCTTGGATCAGCATAGATAGGAACCCTAAAAAACAACTTCCTATAGTATGTGGTGACCTCTCTGAAGCCGTGCTCCAAAAGCCAAGTCATAAAAACCGTGTTAAACGAATCATGACCAAAACAAAACTGGTCACTCGGAAGTCAAACAGGACAGCTCAGCCTGACAAGCCCAGGCCTGTTGTGCGTTCTACTCCTGAATCAACAGAGCAACCACAGTTGTTACTGCCCTCACAGACAGTTGTGACATTAATAGCTATTCCGACCATAACGCCTGCCTCAGATTTGGTGATGCACAGTCACAAAACAGACTTTGTTGATCACCCACATCGAACATCTCCTTCCAATTACGCGCCCTTGACTGAGATAGTCAATTTAATTGGGAAATCATCTAACAAGTTGAATGAAAAGGGGAAAGCGAATCAACAGACGGAACACATCATTTAAGAGGCCAACGTTACTTCAGGACAGGACTTGATTCCTGGCATGTATAAACCAAATGAAGAAGACAAGGCCTAGCAAGAGCGCATGACATCGATCGAAGCAGCTGTTGATGCTCACTTATTAAAACATGTCAAACAAGCCATGGGTGTTAAATCCCCTACCATCGTATTGGGAGAGGCAGCCTTACCATTAGCTAATGTTAATAAAACATCAATTAAAAAAGAAGTGGACTGTCTACCCTCATTTAAACAATCAAATGAATGTTCACGGACACGTGTTGATTCTGCCTTAATAGCAGTACAAAATAAATACGCAAACAATAACTCTAGTGCCAGTTCAACTTGCCAGGAGCATAAAAATACTTTCAAGAATTGTCATTTGCTTATTGTAAAGTGTCATGATGCTCCTTTTCAAAAATATGATCTATGCCGCTCAAGTATATTGAACATATTTGGAGACCTAGATCATCTGGAAGACATATCCTCAGGCGACATCGACCAGGTTCAATTTGTTTGTGATCAAAACTTGTCCATTGTGCGATTCTGGATCAAATCAGGCTTAGAACTGAACACGATTTGGAAAGCAAAAATTGAACTATTCAAACTGGGATTCCTTGTCGCGCAAAATCCAGAACATTTGGTTCAATAATGTAAGACAGCTATTGTGAGCAAACAAACCCCAATTTCAGAATTACAACACAACCCCACTTGTTTATGCTCTTATTGTGGCCCTACCTTGAAACAACAGTGAGAGAAAGTGAACATGATGAAAGCATAACCATTAACAGAAGAGCCCGTAAATACATCCTCCTTAGTCAGCTGGAATACCAGGGGTCACTCTCACCTGCAATGGGGCTCAAATCATCCCATAAACTAATACGATATAGTGACACTTCAAGAGACGTGGATGCTAGTTGCTCCAGTTTGGGATGACCATGATGTTATATTGTTGCCGGCAATTACTGCCCAAAGGGGAGGCCCACTTCAGGCCTCTTCATGGCGGTTAAAACCAAGCGAGGGCTCACGATTACTTAGTGGGCCTCGCCGAACAATTTTATGCAAATGGTCAAGATATCCAACTCTACCCATTCCTTAGCGGTAATTAATCTGTATTGCAATCTGGCTGGCATTTCAGATGATATGTTTTATAAAGCTCTATCAAGTGTATTGGAATTGGTTACACAAGCTCATAACATTCTGGCTAAATTATTGGTACAAGATATCAACCTGGATTGCCTTTGGCAGAGTAAATTACCACACACACATGACAAGGAGAGGTGGATCAAGTTTGTTGCAGATCATAACTTCCATATGGCAAATGGTTCTATAGTGGGAGATATCCCACCGCATCAGATGTGGTAAAGGGGTACGTCGAAATCCACCATAGACTATGTATACATGACTGATTCCTTATTTCAGAAGGTCACAAAATTTGAAATTATACCACAATAAGTTAGTGATCATCATCTTCTCACACTCTATTGGCAATGGGTGCACAAGTTCTTTGGGAATAAACAACAATGGACCAATCAGATACTGACAATTAATAATGCAAAATCTCACTTTAGATGGTCCGATAATTCACTTTTGGCCCTAAATGAGGCTATTGTACAAGAACAGAGTGGGATCAATTTTGAATCAAATGTAGAGGTCTTGTCCCTTTTCTGAAATATTTACATTGACAAAGGCACACTTCATTCCAATCACAATCTTAGGTTTGATTTACTAACACAACAAACAAGAGCAGTTTATAGAAAAGAATTGAGATTAATTTCCAGACTTCCTCCAAATCAACGAGACCAGGCTCGAAGAGTAACCAAGTGCAGATTTTGTAACTGATTTATGCAAGAAAAGCCAAATTATTTCAACTTGATAGCAAGGCTTTCATAAGATCAGAATATAACAAAAACTCTGCTCAAGTGTGGGCCCTGTTTGGTAGAACATCTAATCAAAAGCAAGCAAGTGCTCAACTGAATGGGGTCACCGAAGCTCAATGGCTTGACCACTTTTCACATCTATACGCTGATGAAAGTTTTGCTAAGTATAAGTACGAATGCCAATCTACAGTGGGTGGAACTTAGATTGCACGAAGGATGAAATAGAGGAACTTATAAACAAATCCTCAGTCTTTCGTGAAGCAGGACCAGGTGGCTTGACCAATTTCATCCTCAAGCAGAACTCGAAAAGGTGGGCAGGTATTCTTACTAATGTATTTCAACAGATCTTAATGTCTTGGAAACTACCGGCCTTGTGGTCCTCATCTCTGATCCTTCCCATTTTTGAGAAAGACGATCGTGGTGCACCCTCAAGCTATTGCCCAATGGCCTTGCTCGATGCTCCGGGTAAAATCTTTACTAGATTAGTCTTGAGAGATATTAGTCTATGGTCACGAACATGCAAGCAACGTGATCCGAATCAGACAGGTTTTGTTGCGGGACTTGGAACTGCAGTGAACCTTCTTACTCTGAATGCCCTCAAAGCCCAGGCACATGCCTCTAAAAAACTGATCTATTTTGCGTTCGTCAACTTGCACTCGGCCTTCGACTCAGTATCAAGAGTTAAGTTAATGACAAAACTGTTGAATGCAAAATCTCTGGGTACATTATGTGACCTCATTTACTCATTACATTGTGCTACCACCATAAAAATTAGGTTATCATTGATGGGCCTACTTTCTGCTGCAATCATGACATCAAGAGGGTTGAAGCAAGGATGTATCCTTGTGTCAGCCCTCTTCAATTTTTTTATACATGATGTGATGCAGGACTTTTGCAGTTCTGCTCCCATTCTCCAAAAATGAACGGAGTTGCCATTAAAGCTCTGTGGTAGGCTGACGACCTGGTCTTGGTCTCAAAAACCCCAATAGGCTTGCAATTTCTATTTTCAGCTTTAAGTGCCTATTTAGACGATAATGAATTAATCATTAATCTAAAAAAAAAAACAGATAGTGGTATATGCACCAAGGTTAAACAACAGAGCCAAACGGATTGGAAGATCAAAAATGTGAAAATGTGAGTTTGGAAATTGTACTGACTTATCTGTATCTTGGCTTACTATTTGATGGAATGCTGCATGTTGATTCGCAATTAAGAACGCTTGTACACGGATTGATCCCAACCGTGTCGCAGACACGGTTAATCATATACAAATATGGCACATTTTCAATTAAACTAGCTGTTATGTACCGACGCCAGAAAGTTATGCCATCAATCCTTTATGGTTAAGAGACAAAAAATATAATTTCAAAGTTGTTCCTGAACAAATTAGAGGCTACATTTTGGTGGGGTGTCCTTGGTTTACCACAATGTATACCAGGACCTTGACTGCAACATGAGTTGTGACTTACCTCATTAATGGCTGTCTACAATTGGCGTCAATGTGCCCTATTCTGTAAATGCCTACTTTATACTCAAAACGATACAATCCTGGCAACTTTATCTGATTATATGCTTTCTTCTTCACATGTATTTGTGCGATCTTGACCTGCTTGTATTTGTGAGGTTCTGGCAAAGGGAGATGTGTCAATTGATATTCTTATGACAAATCCGTACTGAGCCAAGGACAAAATATACAGGTTGGATTGGATTGAGACAAGAACTAAATGTCTCACAAATAAGGATTTTCAGGCCAATGGTTTTGAACAAAAAAGACTCAAATATTTGGAACCACACTTGTGTAGAGCACCATCACCACAGCTTAAGTCGGCGATTCTACGTCTATATTTCAACCTGTATCTGACACAAGACATTTTAGCAAGAAGAAAACTTATCGATCTGAAATATAACTACTGCAGACATTGCTCTGATATACTTGTTAAAGAAACCTTGAAACATGTAATTGTGGAATGCCCAGCACTTATAGATCTGAGAGCAAAGTTTTTTGATAAGCATATGATCTATTTTGGTTTGATGTCTCCTGACAACCGGTGGCCAACGATTCTGACAACTAAAGTCATGAGCATTCGAATAGCTACCTTCAATTTTATGAATGCCTTAAATGTAAGTACTGTCAGTGAGACAATGGGCCTCATTACACGGTAGGCGGTGAGCCATGGCGCTATTAGCGCCATGGCTCATGCCGGTAAAATACCGGCACCGCCTTGGCGGAAAGGGGATTTACCGCCCCATTCCAAGGTTGGAGGGGCGGTAAATCCCCCTTCCGCCATTGCCCTTCCCCATTCCCATTTCTTCCCCTTAGGGCTCTATGGGAATCGGGAAGGCGCTAATTACGGCACCGCAATTTTGCGGTGCCGTAATTAGCTCCGAGGTCCCTTAGCGGGTTGGATTTTAACGCCTGCAAAAAGCAGGCGTTAAATCCCCCAACCCGCAAAGGGACCTCGTAGTAAGGCGGTAGGGATTTACCGGTACCGGTATTTTACCGGTACCGGTAAATCCCTACCGCCATCCGTGTAATGAGGCCCAATGACTTAGTAGCACTTTAAAGGAATATAGCCGCTTTATGGTGTCATTATGTAACAGGATATTTAACACATGATCGAATTTAAGGGACGTTCTTCAACAATTATTTGAGTGAATCAATTATATGAACTGACATTAGTTTAATGTTGAAGTCCTCCAATGTTAACATGCCTTTTATTTGCTTTTTGTATTTTTTACTTGCCTTTAAGGCATTTATTTGGTTGGTCATTTTTACTTACTTGGTTCATGTGCTATTGTTCTTGACTGATTAGTTTTATTTTCCTTACCTATGTGCTATTGTATGAATTATTTAAATGTTTTGAAAAAGTTGAGTTCTCTCAGCTAAATTCAATAAAAAATAAAAAATTAAAATTAAAAAAAGATAAAAGCACGCATCACTGGGACGTGATGGTTTTAGCAGACTTATCTCCATTTCACCATTGCCTACTGCAGGTGTGGAGGAGTGTATGGATGCTATGGATCTTTGTCAAAGCATTATCACCAGCAGTTCTACAATGCAGGCTTGAAAGACACGTGAATGGGAGCATTTACATGAGAGAGGGCGGTTGCATAGGACAGACTCTTTATTTTCTCTTTTCTTTGGTCACTCTTCAGTTCATTGGCAGTGGCAATCAATCCGACATATATTTGGCATCAGTCTACTTACTTTCATCACACTAGCAAGCATGCTCAAATAAGATCATACTTCTAAACATGTTTGCTGGTTTTTGGGCATAGTGTCTAGCTTTATTTGAACCTGAGAACAAGCCATTTCGACCTGTGAACAAGCCATTCATTATGGCTTTATACTGTCACACTATGGGATGTTGAAGATTGGCAGTGAGATGCCTACAAAAAACCACGTTGTTTTACCAACACCACCACTCGCATCTCTAGCACTATGACACAACGCCATGGCGTTGGTGGCTAATCAGAGCCCACGGCATTGACTTTCTACTGACTGATCTAGGTATCTCCCCATTGGATGAACACACACCAAAGGGTCACATCCACAAATCACAAATAGACTCAACAGCACGTAGTATGGGTACTTCTGAACAGTATGCATCAACACCTCAAGATTACAAGTTGCCTCCTCCTCTATCCCACTAAATGCACCTCTCCCTCTCTTCTTGGTTTGCCACGTGCAACAAGGATAGCAAAATGGCTGAGGTGAATTATACAATACCCCCTTGCATTACATAAAAATATGTGCTTACTGTAGAAATCCTGGCTAATGCTGTAGGCACAGTCACCATGAAAATGGGCTGTTAAATGTTGCTCTTTGCTGTTGGTGACTTGTCATCTACTGGATGTTTAATGTTACCCTACATAATTGTTATCCAATTTCCCTGAAAGAAAGCTGTTTTTTTCTTGGGGACAGAGGACACCGCGGGACCCGCCTAGATTAGCCCTAGCATCATCACTATGCTCGGTCTCTCACACTTATTCAGTTACATAGTAATGCGCAACCACTGAACAAAATTACAAGCCACTTCTTACCTTCAATCATTGAGAATGGAGGTGCCCATTGAGGAGGCGCCTGCCACCTCAGGGCATAAAAAGCTGCCTCTGCTATTAGCTATAGACAAGGTGTGGCCTGAAGAAACACGGCCAAGGTTCTTTTCTTCATTGCGGAACCTGCAGTTCTGGCAAGCCACAATCTCCTGCATCACTAGTAAAACAGACGCCATTTTAGATGGGCTGGTAATACTGTGATGCTTTCTGGCACGAAGCTCTTTTTTCTGTCTGTCCTGGCTTGGCACCACTGGTGTCACCTCCCCACCCCCTGTGAGTCCCTGCACACCGATCCCCCACCCCACCTGTCCAGCGGCCGAGCAAAAGCTCCACCTCAGGCCCCTATTAGACCTGCAAATAGTTCATTACTTAACCCTTTCTTTGTTATGCTAGAGCATTTAAATAAGAAGCTATTTTTAGGTGATGTTTCATTTGAGCAAAAATTCTTCTTAACACGACCTTAAGTTTGAACCTTTAGGGGTAAGAGCAGAAGTATGGGCATGTTCATACTGAAAGAACACACGCATCACCAGTTAGCTACCTAGATCTACGCTTTCTTTCAAGAAAATTAAAATGTGCTGAACAAAAACAAAATATCACACTATCTGCCTTCCTCTTTTTTATACTTTTGGAAACCAAAGAACATTTATTTTTCATAGAATGTCACATTTCCCTCACATTAATAAAGCATGCCTTTTCCAAACAGTGAAAAATATCCAGTTTACGTTTTCACACATCTTTGGTTGTGAGTCAAAGGGGCTCATTGCTGGTTTGCCTGTAACCTGCCAGTAATTCTGGTGGGTTAATGGCAAACCCACCTTACCCTTACCGGTGCCCGATATTCCGATATTAGGATTACATGGAATGGGCTTTTTGCACTCAACGGCACCAGAAGTACCAGTGCCGGTAACTGCAGAAATTGTTTGCCAGGAGGGGCCTGACCTACCAGCAGGTCAGACCTGCTGTTGGAGCAGAGCCCCTACTGGCAAACTCAGAGTTTGCCGGTCCGGAAAAAATGCCAGAGCCGGTATTACCATAATTTTTTCCGTCATTTTTACCGGACCAGCACACTCGTAATAGGCCCCTAAGTCTGGAAAGTACACTTGCGAAACATGCATGATATTTGTTTGAGCCCCAAAACGTGCAAGACATGTTGTTTGCCCCACGCTGAACTGCATTTTGGTATTAGTAGACTTCCATTGAAAAAGATGCCAGAAATAACGCTAAAATCACATTTTTGGGTTTAACAAATTTCTCTAAGGACTTACATATTTGTCTGGATGGTTTATTATGATGTGGGTACTTTTCAACACATTACTAAAAAATAGAGCACTGCTGAAAGCCAAACATGGTGGTGGGGAGGGGGAAAGTAGGAGAGGGCAAGTGGGTCGTGATGATTTTCCAGGTCCGTAGATGTAAAATTAGTTTTTTTTCTTGTACCTGCCTTGTGCTGAATTTGTTACATTGGAAGACATGTGAATATTCTTACTCTCACAACCTCTAGTCCCCCCTGGTAAATGGGGTCTTCATCAATCACAGGCCCAATCCCTGGCCCGATGTCCTTGTAAACTGGGGTCACCACAGGAGATATTCTATAGGTATGAAAATCCTTGGCGATTCATTTCTTTTGACAGTCAAAACAAACCACATTTGTAGCTTCTGAATTAACAGCATATGCCTAATTTGGAGTAATCATGAAACTGATGCAAAAACAATGTACTCCAGTTAGCAAAATACTATATTGGTACCCAGCGTGCCATATTTTTTGCCACATCTAATCACCGATTTGTGCTTTTGCAAGCCTTACCTGCTGGTAATCCTGCTCACGTTATTGTGTCTCCCGGAGCCATTTTCTTTATTTACTATGTCCGCCACAGAAAGGGAGAACAGACTACGTTTCTCAGGCGACGGCAGGCATTTGTTTTTATGTTGCAAAACGCAAAAACATCTCACAACTGAAAAGAAAAACAACATTCGTACCCCGGTCTAACGGGCCTGGGTACTAATGGCAATAAGCTACACAGGGGGGGCATTAACACATCTGTTAATGCCCCCGGGGCCTTCGTTAAGGCTCTTGCTATGCTTGGGCCTATACCTATGGGCCCCAGGGGCATTACCTGACATGGTAATGCCCCCCTCGGATTGGGGCGTATTACCTAAATAATAGTTTTTCACTGCATTCCGAATTCAGATCGAATTCTCAAAAGCACCTGCAGAAACAATATTTCTGTCAACTACAGCTGGAGGATATGTGCTTAAAGTGCGTTAGTTGCATACTCGTGTTGAAACCCAACTTAACCAAATTGTCTTTTATCTCATTATGCCTTATCAGCCAAGACGAGATGCCTAGTGATTCAGTTGACACTGTCCGCTACGCCAAATAGCTGCACTTATTATATTACTCCCCAATATAAAATGAACAGTGAACATTCATATAGCTCAGGGGTAACGTGCTTGTCTTGGAAGCAAAACAATGCAACGCAATGCAGGTTTGAATCCTGATCCCGTGCTTAGAGAGATTTTTTGTCTTGTGGGTTACTCTAGGCATCTTCTTTTAATGTAACTTACCATGATCCCCTAGAGATGCAATTTACTGTGATGTCACTACATATGCAAATCAGGGGTGGCCCGCAAATCCCCCCCCTTCCCCCGCAGGTCCCTGCAAATCCTTCTCCACACTACACAGGGACCCTTCATGATTTCCCGGGCTACAGCACGGCATATGGCAGGAGTCTATCATCACTGACCAATGAGTGATCAGGGGGTCATCATTTATGAGGCAAATCAGCAATAGTGATGCTGACCACAATTTCGCTTCTGTGTCAAGGAAGCACTGAGTAAAACTCACCGAGCTAATGGATGCAATTTCAGGGTGAAACATCAACACAAATAGGGAATAATGCTGTGAGGTTCCTACTTTTTACATCTGCTCCTCGCCGGAGAGGGAGGGCTATTTCAGCTGCATTTTTTATTTTTGGTTTCCTCGCCATGACTGATGATAATCTCGGTAAAACACAAATTGATTTGCTCGGCTTCCACCGTCCCTCCTGAACTATAATTACTCAGGCAGGAAAAATTAATTAGTCCGGTGTGAGGCCGACTGCAGCTCTTTCTTCCTCGCTCTCTCCAAGGTGGAATTCTAATTGAAGAGTTCCAGATAAAGGGCTGGATTCCATGCGCGCTGCTGAGCTGCAATGTTGCACGGCGGGATTTGAAGGTCAACCCAGAGGAAAACGCGTCTTCTCTCTGAACGCGGGACCTTCGTACTTTGTTTCTCGAAGACCCTTTAACCTTTCCTTAATCACTGCAGAATTTCTGTTCAGGCATCCAGATGTAGTCTCGAGTGAGCTGCTTATCAAAGAGCAGTCTTGAAAGAGCAGACTTTCCATTTTCTCACAAACACGTGCGTTTAATTTTGCGTTACTTTTCCGTGAAATAATTCTTTTGTTTTGTATTAATTAAAGATAAGACTTCCACAGTGCGTTTTTACTGGAGCTAGATGCTTACGTACAAAACTGAATTTAGTGATGAAAAATGTACGACAAACATTTGAACGCTGCCATCCAGTGGGCCATTAAAGTAATGTTTAATGTCTGAAAAGCAACTGTAGTTCTGGTAGTTGTTTTAGTTTTATATTGTCTCTTGCATTTTAAAAGCCCCAACGTATGCCGATCGTACTCATGGCAGAGACAGGAGCTCAGGGCCGTTTCCTCCCTTGTATGTCCCTGAACACGGAGCTAAAAACTATTAAACATGTTCTATCATGTATAACAAAAACATAATTTTAAAAAATCGTGCATACATGCAAGAGCACCCAATCCAAGATGGAGGCCATGGGAGCATCCCATAGCCAATCAGGTTCTGGAACACCATATGAACTCCGCTCCAGCTAGTCCCTCATCTTCTGAAGCTGCGAGAAAAACGCTGACCCAAAAACAGACTCCAGACTAAAAACGCTTTACATCCAGAAAGCAAACTCCAAGAGAAATCTTGACCATTCTTCTCCGAATGGATCCCCATGTTTTTCTCCTCAAACGAGTGCAATGAATAGAGAAAAACAATGAGGGAAGATGTGAGGAATAGTACTCGCCTCTGTGCCTCTCAATAGAATCCTATCCCTCAATCACGCTAGCAGAATGGCAACTGTGTTGGGGATGAGTGAGGTGGGACAGTATGCATTTGCAGAAGTGAAATTAAATAACATTATTAGCATTGAAGTCTATGAATCCAGTGGTCATTCAATGTATGCCATAGATAGTATGTTATTGATCAGCCTAGTGAAATAAGCCTACATATGTGTTACAAATAGTTCTCTATGATTTCCTGATGGATGATGAGTCCATCCCTTCCATCAGCATGTCCACCACGTTGGCATGCTGTTTCTTGCATCATCATCTGATTACAGGGTTGCCAAATCCTCCCCTGCAGGCACTGGGATGTTCTTCCGAATACCCCTGTGCAGCATTTCACAAATGACAGCAATCTTTTCCACTTTCTCAGGACTGTACTTGAATGTCTCTTGTCTGGGGCAAGCACCTGAACCTTCCCTTCAGAGCTCCAAATATCCACATATGTGCTTAAAGCATACCCTGGCCTTGCTGTGTGACTTGCTGTTAGCACCTCCTTTGGCGTCCCGGGTTCTTGATGGAATCCATGATCCAGGGTAGCTTGTGAAAGCCACAGTCATCTGCAAGAGCAAAATAGAACGATGAGGTGAGTGGTGATTGTTCAGGTTTCTGCCCTGTGTTTTTTTTTTAGGAATTGCCTATTTTGTCAGTATTACAACTTGTAATAGAGTGGAACTACTGTTTTAGTTTTGAGTGAATTCCACAGGTGGAATTACCACTGCAGGAATTGCTGTACTTTTTTAGCAGTAAATCCTCTGATGTGAATTCCTCAGACGAGATTGACACTAGCGGAATTACCACCTAAATTGTGTACCTCGGAAATTACAAAGCACAGTAAATATGGCATCAATTTATGATTCTGCCACTTTTTCCCATTACATCAGACTCATAATAACCCCCAATGTCTGGCAACTGAATAGATCAAGGTATTTGATCCATGTTCACACTCATTAGAGGGGCTCCCACACACTTGTTCAATTTGTAAAATTTAGGGTTTCATCCTAACTAAACCAGGGTAACCCAAACGTGGACACCTTGCTTACTGTGCCTTAGAGAGGTTCAATTTCACCTCACTCAGGAGGCCTAATAAGGCTGAAGCACGTGTCTGGGGTTGCTAATGGTACTCTTGTAGGGTGAAATGGACCCTGGATGCCATAAATAAAAGGCCAGAGTCAGTGGGGGACATGCCCCTAAGTAAAAAAACCTGCTCTGGAGTAATGTGGAAAGGTTGTGAAATCAAAGTGAGGAGCGAAATTGGCCCTCAAAACGTCAAGACATTTGAGGATGCCAACTGCCTGGCATAAGGGAAAGGCATGTGGCAAGGTTTGCCAAAGTATTGGAGAGCTGAAGTAACATTCTCAGAAACAGCAGTGCCCAGAATATAAAATGAAAATATTGA
Organism: Ambystoma mexicanum; assembly: GCF_040938575.1. Classification (NCBI taxonomy): domain Eukaryota; kingdom Metazoa; phylum Chordata; class Amphibia; order Caudata; family Ambystomatidae; genus Ambystoma; species Ambystoma mexicanum. The sequence continues at coordinate 958,822,678 of NC_090929.1, read as the reverse complement.
GATTGTGTTTCAAGCCTTTGCAGCTAAATGAAGTATTTTTACTGTGACAGAAACAAATGTATGAATATTTGTTTTCCCTTTAACTAAAGTAATGCTCATTAAAGTGTCAGCAAGACTTTCAAAAGATGAACCAGGTTTCTGTCATACTGGGAGGCTGAACTGGGTTTAAACTGCTGCAGTAAAAGTAAAGCTTTCACAACTGAAATCAACCCAAATGGCATTTCGATTTTGCCTCCAAAGTGACAAGCTGCAAAGTCAGATGTGCACCATGCCTTTAAAAATGTAATTATAGTGCCCTCATTTAAACCCTGTATGCAGGGAACAATATTGCAGTGACAATTTTACATGTTAAAATTGTGTGCCTTTCAAGAGTACAGTTGAAGGGGTTTGCAACATATTGACATTCTCAAAGCGAGCTCTCAATTGTAAGCTATTTTAAAAGTTAAATGGTAACTGAGGCTGCATTGTAGTACGACATTGAGGTTGCCCAATGCTGAAGAGAAATAACAAAATATTGAGTGTACTAACTGTAAATTGCGCCTACAATATCCTGAAGGTTAGTAAATCTTTTTACAGACAAACAGAGACACAGTGGATGTTGCAGATACTTGTTTATTTAGATACATTGTTGGGTCCACAATAAGTATCTTGTCTTGAATGTATTGTTAACTTCACAATGAGTATCTGTGTGTAATGTTCGTTTTCTTAGCAAGCTATTTAGTCCCTTTGGGTCCTTGTTGTAATCAATTTCTGTTCAAAAGTGCTCTTGTTCTTAAGAGTCCTTGAGATCTTTATATGATTGGAGTATTGTGTATATTACTCTTAGTTTTTTGAGAGTCATTTGTGGAGTCCTTAGGGTTTTATTGCGCTTCTAGGTAAATATTGAAGGTAATGCAAAACATCGGTTGTTGCTTTAAAGTGATTTCTTGTGCACATGTGTTTGATCTCACAACATGCTAGTTCACTCAACACGTGTTTCCCCAGTATGTTGATACTGGTTCTTCAGGAGGGTAGAGAGAGATAAGCCACTAGATCATTGTGATAAATGTTTCACTCTAAGGGGGGAAAAAAGTCAGAAAAGAAAATAGAGGTCGAAATGGTTAGGGTATGATAATGGGTTTAGCTGACAAGTTGGTGTGCTCTGCTATGGTAATATCATCAAAGGCATCAAAGGGGTACATGCGGCTGAACAGTTTGATATTGTGCCAAAGCATTTGTTGTATACCTTTAATGCATGAAAAGAGGCTCTTAAGGTGGAAGAGATTGTACATTCATGATATAGCCACAGGAGAAATGGGAAGGCCTTAACTCAATTTTGAAAGGCTTTTGAGTAAGGTAAGTTACTAATTCCTTTAGTACACTGGTTCTTATGTGAAACCCACATTTTAGTCGCTAAGCGTCGGTGCGCATTATAATGCAGTATTTTAGTATGCATAGTGTAACAATAGGCAGGGATTTTTTATTTTGCTAATTGGTGTAAGGTTTACCTTACTAATTGATAGAGTTGTTGTCTTGAGGTGCCTGTTTGAATGCAGCGGCACAGGTTGCCGATTAAATGCGAGAAAGGCTGCGGATGCAAGTCTCTCCGCTTGTTTGGAATACCTAAAGATCAAGTAACAAGAGATATATCGAGCGCTAGTAACATTTAATAAAATTGGAGAGCGAGACGTTTCCGCTTGTAAGTAGTGTCAATTTATCAAAAGAACCACACATAGGGGCTTGTTCTTGTAAGTAAAAGACGCAGGCTTACCTTTGTGACTAAAGGTTGTAGCTAAGAGAACGCCGGTATGATAGCCGAGGTACAAAGATGCAGAGTAGTGAAGGTATCTGTTTGTAGATTGGATTTTCAAGGTAATATGATGATATAGAACGACGCTCGAGTACGTGGGCTGAGAGCTGTGAATGGGTGGTACCAGGTTACGTTCGAACCGCCATCTTGGAATGGTACAAGGAACCATTTGATGACAATAGGTAATGGTGAAATGCGCACTCACTAAGGAACCTTAGTTGAATTTGGAGAAGGGTTGTTTTGTTTGAATTCTGGAATCTTAATTTGGAGCGCGTATTGCTTGCAAAAAATGGCTGGTAAAAGCCGACTTGAATGATTTGAATAGGTAAGCTTGAGCGGCGAATTTCAGCCTTAGAAGCAATTTAAGTGCAAGATTCAATTTGAGTGTTGATTAATCGTGTGTGGGATAATTAAGATGGGGTGCATCAGGGTAATAGACGAGTAAATTTCTAATATGGGGTTTCTGCAGCATATGCTCGTTGTGCTAAGAGTGCAAATTAGTGCATGTATTTGTCTGTGGGAGGACACACGGTCTCGAATTGGAAGGAAAAGAGGCAAATGTAAGTCTGTTGGTATGATTAGTGGTGTCATGTTCATGAATGGGCTATTGTTGGTCTGAAAGGATAGACTTGGTGATGGGTTTAAAGGAAATGGACTAGCTCATTATCTGAGTTAAGGCCGGTATGGCAGCAGTCCATTAGGCAAATCGATTTGGTTTCATGTTGGCGGAGTAATTGGTGCCTGTTTCCCCCTCTGGGGGGTGAATTAACTTTTTGGATTCCAAAGAATGTTACAGATTTTAATTTGATCCAGCGGTTGTGCATAGTGAAGAAATGAAAAGCCAGTGGGGACGTCATGTCCTTGTTCTTAATGCTGCAAATGTGTTCTGAGATCCGGCTTTTAAGTTTTCTGATTGTACTACCTACATACATTTTGAGGCATGAGCATCTGATACCATAAACAACATATTTGGTATTGCAGTTGATGAAATCTTGAATGAAGCCATTGTCGCCATTAGGCAATTTGAAAGATTTTAGAGCGTCCTGTGAGAATTGGCAAATGCTGCAGGAGCCACATTTGAAGTTCTCTTTAAGTTTGGCTTGATTCCGTAGTTGTGACAGGCCTGGTTTCTTGTTGCGGTATTGAAAATGAGAGGGGCAAAGTATATTTTTTAGATTTGGTGCTCTCCTGAATGTGAGGTTGGGTTGATCAGTTAAATGGTTTATAAGATCTCCATCTGCTTTAAGTATGGTCCAATGCTTTGTTAAAATGTTCCTGAGTTTCTGGGATTCACTGTTGTAGGTGGTTATGAACCTTGGAGGATTAGCTTTTGGTTCCTGAGTAATGATTTTATTTTGTAGGAGTTCTGTTCTGGGTCTGAGGATTGTTTTCTAATGGGCTTTTTTGAGCAGACGTTTGTTGTAACCCCTTGATTTGAATTTTGATTCTGATTCTGTCACATGTTTGTTGAATTCCACATCTGTTGTACAGTTTCGATTGATTCTGAGATATTCTCCAAGAGGGATATTGTTGATGATGTGCTGGGGGTGATTACCTTTCACATGCAGGATGATGTTACCTGCTGTAGGTTTAACGTAAAGAGTTGTTTGAATTTTATTGTTTTCTACATATAATTCCAAATCCAAGAATTGTATTTTGGTTGTGCTTTCTTGCATAGTTAATTGCAGGTTATAGTTGTTGTTATTCAGGTATTGATGATATTCTTCCAGTTGGGTCTTTGTGCCATTCCATATTACCAAAATATTGTCGATGTAACGTCCCCAGTAAACCACACAGTTGTGTTCTGAAAAAAGGGGGTGTTTCCATGCATGGTATAGTTCATAGTGCCCCATGTAGATGTTTGCATATAAGGGTGCAAATTTGGCTCCCATGGCTGTGCCCTGAGTTTGTCTGACGATTTGATTGTTAAATGTGAAGATATTCTTATTAAGGGTGAAATTGAACATTTCCAGTAACATGAGATTGTGTTGAAACAATGCGATAGATTTTGTTTTGAGCAAGTGATGAGTTGTTTCCATTCCTTTGTTATGTAGTATACTGGTGTAGAGTGATATGACATCAAAAGCAACCAGATGGAAATCTGGTTCCCAATTTACTGATGATAACTGCTGTATCACATGCTTTGTGTCTTGAATAAATGATGCCATACTTTTGGCTAAAGGCTGAAGGTGGGTGTCAATAAATTCCAAGATGGGTTCTGTGAGGATTGTTACACTATGCATACTAAAATACTGCATTACAATGTGTACCGAGGCTGAGCGACTAAAATGTGGGTTTCACATAAGAACCAGTGTACTAATGGAATTACTAACTTACCTTACTCTAAAGCCTTTCAAAAAAATTGAGTTAAGGCTTTCTCACTTCTCCTGTGGCTACATCATGAATATACAATCTCTTCCACCTTAAGAGCCTCTTTTCATGCATTAAACTTATACAACAAGTGCTTTCGCACTATATCAAACTGTTCAGCCGCATGTCCCCCTTTGATGCCTTTGATGATATTACCATAGCAGAGCACAACAACTTGTCAGCTAAACCCATTATCATATCCTAACCATTTCGACCTCTATTTTCTTTCTGTCTTTTTTCCCCCTTAGAGTGAAAAATTAATCACAATTATCTAGTGGCTTATCTCTCTCTACCCTCCTGAAGACCCCGTATCAACATACTGGGGAAACATGTGTCGAGGGAACTAGCATGTTGTGAGATCAAACACATGTGCACAAGAAATCACATTAAAGCAACAACCAATGTTTTGCATTACCTTCAATATTTACCTAGAAGTGCAATAAAACCCTAAGGCCTCCACAAAGTACTCTCAAAAATATACACAATACTCCAATCATATAAAGATCTCAAGGACTCTTAAGAACAAGAGCGCCTTTGAACAGAAATTGATTGCAACAAGGACCCAAAGGGACTCAATGGCTTGCTAAGAAAACAAACATTACAAACAGATACTCATTGTGAAGTTAACAATACATTCATGGCAAGATACTTATTGTGGAGCCAGCAATATATATAAATAAACAAGTATCTGCAACATCCACTGTGTCTCTGCTTTTCTCTAAAAAGATTTACTACCCTTCAGGATACTGTAGGCACAACTTACAGTTAGTACACTCAATATTTTGGCCTTTCAAGAGTTCATTTTAAAGTGAAATGTAAGTTAAAAGGCAATTTTGTCTAAGTGGGTGAAGCCCCTGGGTCTTTCTTTGCTTGTGATTTCTTCAAATGTGAAACTGAATTCTTTCCTTAGTTGTCCTGGAAACCTAAAGAGGCCTGTTACTTAAATATACAAATAATAGGAGGCTTAGAGATCGAAATCACGGTGTGGACAAGATAAGGACAGGTCTGCTCTCGAGTTTTATGACCGAGGTCACACAGGCTGCAATACAACTTTCATTAGCTGGCCTTTAGCAATTGGAATGTGCAAGCTAATCTCAACACAGGACCCCTCTTGATGACACAGCCAGGAACAGGGAAATTGCAAGGGTGGAGGCCAGGGCCAATCAGTGGTTTTGACTGCCCATTGTGTAAAATGGGAGAAATAGTTATCATTATGTAAAATCAATAATATTTACCCCACGCTAGTTGTTTGGGATTTTTGGAAAGGTGTCCGCTAGCCCTAATTTTTGTGGCACCTGCACAACCCAAGTAATTTAGGAAAATGTAATTTAGCCCTCCTTGTGAATGTGAAAGAGATGAAAATGTGATTAAAACATGCAAAATATGATTCAAATGCTGTCCATCAAGGATCATAGGTTTCACTGATATCATTTTGGAGTAAATGTGGAATAACTGTAGCTCCATACAGGAATGACCTACAGACACCTGATGAGGCTTATGTGAGTCATAGCAAAATATAGGTTTAAATAATGCATTTATTTTTGTCCAAACGTGGAGGTGAAGGGTATTTGCAAGGTAGTGGGTCTCCTCCTCTGGTGTCCCAAAGCACTCCCACATTTTCTGGACTTATCAGCACACAGGTGGGAGTGGGGTTCTGGAGCAGTGACCAATCCCTTCCGCTGGAAATATGACACATTATGTCATTTGCCCTATAAATTAGTCACCTGTGTCAGATCAGGACACTTGCCACTAACCCCTGAGGTGAGCTGCTGCCAAAATCTGGAGGAACATCCCAGCACTAGCGGTGAGGCCTAATCTTGCAGACCAGCCAGGAGACTTAGTAGCTGACTTGGGTCCCCTTGGAGGAAAGAGGAAATCCTTCATTGACCCCATTGGCTGTTCCAGCAGTTGCACTCTGACACTCCATGATGTCCAGTCCAGACCTCTCCTGTAAATAGAACTGAACCACAAGAACCATAGAGTGTGTAGGCCTGGTATACTTGTAGCATTGCATTAGATAATTCCCCCTTTCAAGAATCCCCATTTGCCTGTGTAAAACCTTAGTGTATTTTTCTAAGCTAATCAATTAATTTCCCCATTTCACAGGATTTGTACTGTTGGAATTTGAAACCAACCATCTTGTCACAGTGTATTGTGAACTGGTATAGTCATAACGTATTGCCCAAAAGAAATGATCCCATTGTGATCTGAGAAACACATTTCTCCCTGTGTTTCAATTGTGCCCTGCACAACGAATATCCATCTGCAGCTCAATTTTCCTACTGCATCTGTCATCCTAACCAAAAACTGATTTTCCTCTTGTGAGCTACCCCATTTCCCCTAGTTTGCCTGTCATTTTAAGCATTAGTGAAAACGAATTCCATTGACATTTTGCTCAACATCCCAAAACCGATTGTCCCCTTCTGTTCCTCTTTCCTCATTGTGAGGTAAAAACAAATATCCATTTGCCTTTTCTTTCCCATTTCCCATGTGTCGAAGATCCTAAAACCGATTTTCCCCTTGTTTGCTGACTAGTATTCTCTAAAAGCCCTGCCTGTCTTCCGGAGTGTATGTGTTACGCTCACCTGGTATCCACAGGGACGCCACCCAGCCGGGGTACTCGCTGGTATGCTTCTCAGCTTTGCCCTGATGTGGTCTGCTTGGAAGGTTCTGCCTGAAAATACAGGAGGACTGTGTTCAAGACTGACCGACTGGGGTAAGTATCCTCCCTCCACCCCCGTATGATTTCAGTCCCTCTGGCGCCCTCTCCTTGTGGTAGAATTAGGCATGCTCTCTGTCCTGCCTTCTTTGCAGGGGCGCTTTGTCTTTCATGGGCGAGTGCGGTCCAGTTACTTCACTGACGCCGGCCCATTTGATATTGTGCAGGTAGGTCTTATTGCTGTTCTTTAGTTTTGTTGCTATCCTGCATGCCTTCCTTTGTTTAAAATGCCTCTTTTTTCTCCCTTAGGTATGCAGAGCTTCAGCGCGGCGAACTGGCTTGGTTGAGCCCCGCTGGTAAATGTTGGTGCATTAAGAGTGCTATGATGCGGTAAGTAAGCGCTATGCACAGCGCTGCAAAGTCTTGCCTTTGCTAACCTGTGTTTTCCTTCCTTGTAAGGCGCGATGTTCTTCAGCACGAGTGGAATGTCCAGAGTGGAGCCAACTGAGAGGCGACCACCCAAGTAAGCCTTTTGAGCAGTTCGTAATTTGTAAATGTCTCTACTGCTTTCTCTAATGTTGCCTCTATCTTCCTCTTTTAGGTCGTTCTGTCCGGGAGGCGTGCAGATTCGAGGAAGCTGTTCTCAGTAGCTGCGAGTGCTTAAAGATGAAGACTGCAGGTGAGATGCTGCTGCTAATGAAGGTTCTGCTTCTCCGAGGTTCGAGGGAATAGCTGGACACGGTGAGCTTCACGTTGCAAGCTGCAAAGTAACACAAAGCGTGTTGTCTTGCTCGGGTGTGGTTTAAATAGCTCCAATAAAATAGTCCAGGAAAAGTAGTTCCTAGGCTACCACACCCAAAACACTAGACCGCATAGCTTGGTTCTTAGGAACCAAGCTATGTGGATGCCTCCATGTTGGCTGACAATAATAAAGTAGTTCCCAAGCACATTGTGTATTCATGGTGTATGAGCCTGGCGCCATAGGTGCCAGGACTGGCCCCATGAGGGCTTTTGAAGAGGATGCCAGGCTCTAGAGGCCCGAGTCCTGACTCCACCTGGCCAATGGGTTTGCCATAGGGGGTTTTGGGCGAGGGTCATGACAGCACCCCCCCTAAGGCCCCTCCCATGGTGTTCCTTCTTTCTGGCCCAGGTTTGGTTGGGAAGTTCTGATGGAATTTCCTGATTAGATGTGGTGCGTGGATATTCTTACTGGGCTCCCAGGATCTATCTTGTGGTCCAAATCCTTTCCAGTCGACAAGATAATATAGCTTGGTCCTAGAGTATTTAGAGTCGAAGATATCTTTGGCTTCGAATTCTGGTTCTCCGTCAACAAGTATGGGCTTAGGTGGTGTCCCAATCCGTGTGCCGGGTTGCATTGGTTTCAGGAGGGACACATGGAATACCGGGTGAATGTGTAGATTAGGTGGTAAATCCAGTTTCTGCTGGGTTGATAATTGCCTTAATGGTATAAGGCCGTAAGAATCTGGGATGAAAGGTCCGGGTTCCTTTTGCTGGGTAAGAATTTAGTGGCTAACCAAACTTTGTCTCCTACTTGATAATCAGGGGCCTTTTTCTGGTGTTGGTCGGTGAATCTCTTTTGTTTTTATTTGGCATGAATAAGGTGTTCCTTTGCCCTTTTGAAAGCCTGAGTAATGGTTGTGTGTAGAGTATTTACTGCTGGCATTCCCAAGCTGGCTCCAAGGTCTAGTTCAGAGGTACGTGGATGTCTGCCATAAAGGGTATAGAAGGGCGTTTGTCCGGTGCTTGAATGCAAAGAATTGTTACATGCATATTCGGCTATCCATAGTAGGTCTTTCCAATTCCGTTGTTCGTGGTGCAGCATGCACCGTAAATATTGCTCGAGTGTCTGATTGGTTCTCTCGGTTTGGCCGTCTGTTTGGGGATGGTGACTGGTAGATAGCCGAACGTCGATCTGCGCCATTGCACAACATTTTTTCCAGAAGTTTGAAACAAACTGGCTGCCTCGATCAGAGACCAGAACGAAGGGAAGCCATGTAGCTTAACCACGCCCCCCAGGAACACTTTTGCTAAAGTGGCTGCGTCTGGAAGGCCTTTGAGAGGAACAAAATGGGCCATCTTCGAGAATAAGTCCACAACTACAAGGATGGTATTGAACTCTTGGCTTGGAGGTAGATCAGTGACGAAGTCAAGGGAAGGGAAAGAGTGTGCCATGGAACTGGAGGAATGTCCAATGGTTGTAGGAGACCAGATGGTTTTTGTTTCTGTGATTTATTTTGTGTGCAGACACCGCAGGACTGAATATACTGAATGATGTCCTTACGCCAGGTAGGCCACCAAAAGTTCTCTTTCACCTTAGCTAGGGTTTTGGCGATACGAGGATGCCCTTCGATCAGTGAATCATGATAGTTTGAAATAATATGCTGTTGTAATTCCTTCTTGGGTACATATAGGCGATCCCTAAAAAAGGGTAGATGGTCCTTGATGGTATATTGTTCTCCTTGAGTTTGCCATGCGAGATAGACATCAGGATTCATTGTCCGTTGGATTTATTTTCGTATTTCTGCTTGTGTTAAGGCTGTCGTGATACCTAAGAGTTTGTCTTCAGGTATACTAGGTACTGGGTCTGGAGTTGTATATACTATTTCATCTATGCCCATGCGAGATAAGGCATCCGCCTTTCCGTTTCTGACTCCTGGTCGAAATGTGATTACTTAATCATATTCGGCGAAGAAAAGGGCCCACTGTAATTGGCGCGAAGACTGGGCCTTGGCTGTTTTGAGATATTGCAGGTTTTGGTGGTCTGTGATGACTGTAATGGTGTGTCTGGCCCCCAGAAGGTAGTGCCTCCAGGCTTTTAAGGCGGATTTGATAGCCAGGAGTTCCTTGTCCGTGATGGCATATTTAATCTCTGCAGGTGAGAACTTTTTCGACCAGAAGGCCACAGGATGTAGCTGGCCAGTTTCCGGGTCTCTCTGGGAAAGGACAGCCCCCATTACAAGACTGGCCACATCAATTTCAACAACATAAGGGAGATCTGGATGAGGATGTCGCAGGATTGGAGCGGAGGTAAACCTTTGTTTAAGTTCCTGAAAGGCTTCTTCTGCTTCTTCGGTCCAAGCAAACTTTGTATTGTTTTTTCGTAATAGTACTGTGATTGGGTGCACAACCTGAGAGAAGTCTGGGATGAAACGGCGGTAAAAGTTTGCAAAGCCCAGCATGTTTTGTACCCCGTTCAGAGACGTCGGTGAAGGCCATTTCAGAATGGCATCTACCTTGTGCACATCCATTCTGATGCCTCCTGGAGTAAGGATAAAACCAAGAAATTCTACTTCGGTGACGTGAAAAAAGCATTTTTCAAGCTTTGCAAACAAGCAATGTTGACGGAGCTTGGTGAAGACTGAACGAACGTGCCTGACATGATCTTGTTCCGAGGCTGAGTATACTAAAATGTTGTCTATGTACACTAAGGCGCACACATCAATTAACTCCCTTAAGACGTCCTTCATGAAATACTGGAATGCCGCAGGAGCGTTGCATAACCCGAAGGGCATGACTTGATATTCAAACAAGCCGTACTTAGTACGGAAGGTGGTTTTCCATTAATCTCCTTTTCTGATTCAGACCAGGTGGTAGGCTCCTCGAAGGTCCAATTTGGTATAAATCTGGGCATCTTTAACTTGGTCTAGCATCTCAGGGATAAGTGGCAAGGGGTAGCGGTTCTTCACAGTGATCTGGTTCAATGCGCGGTAGTCAATACAGGTTCTCCAGTCTCCTTCCTTTTTCAGTACGTAGAACAAAGGACTGGCTGAGGGGAACTTCGAAGGACGGATAAAACCGGTTGCAAGGTACTGGTCTAAATAGGATTTCAAATGAAGGTTTTCTGGTTCTGTGAGAGCATAGATCCTGCCGCAAGGGATTTGTGCACCAGGAACAAGGTCTATCTGCAGTCATAGGGCCTGTGCAGCGGCAATGTATTGGCTTGGTCCTTTCGGAAAATATCCTGGAAATCATGGTATTCACTTGGCAAGGTATTAGTTGCTCTCAGGGTTGATACTGTCGCTCTGGGAGTCATGGGGATACAGATGTCGTGTTTCTCCTCTTGGTAATAGCAGGCAGGGGAGCAATCATCGGGGAAGGTTAATTTTCGTGCCCACAGTCTATCAAAGGGTTGTGAGCAACCAACCATGGCATCCCTAGTATTAGCCTAAACTGAGGTGCCTTGATGAGATCGAATGAAATAGGCTCCCGATGTCCGTCCTGGCACAGCAAGGTTACCCTGGCTGTGCACTGGGTTACTGCTCCGGAAGTGATTTCTGTCCCATCCACGGTGGTTACCTTGTCCATAGTTGGCTAAGAACACAAAGGAAGCCCCATCTCTGCTGCCAGTTCTTGATCAATACAATTTACATCTGCTCTGCTATCGAGGTATGCTCCAACTGCATGCATTCTTGACGACTGTTGGTGGTTAATTAAGATCACTAGTATTGCTGTCATGATCTCTGCTTCCAAAAGATCAGGACTTGCCGGACTCCCTTGGAAGCAGACCCATAACCCCGGTTCCGAGTGCCAGCCAGTCCCAATTGGGACCTTTTGGACCCTGTCCTGGCGCCAGTGGCACCAGGCTCATAAAGATGCCCAGTCCCAGCGCTGGAAGCGCCGGGCTCATAATGCTTGGGTGGACTTACCTGCAGCAGACCATGCTGCTTACTTACCTGCCAGTTGAGCCCCTGACCCTCTTCTGTTTGGGACTACTTTTCCTGTTGGGTGGGGCAGGAGCCACTCCCTAGGTTCAGAACACTGGAACTCTTCTGGAAAGCAGGAACTCTTTTCTCACCTAGGCGTGGCTGTGGAAGGAGACACCTAAGCACTACAGGAGGCTATTTAAACCACACCCAATGGATGAATCTTGCTTTGCGTTATTCTGCATTCTCTGCAGCAGAACGCTCATCGTGTCTTCTGCTTCTGATCCTGGGCCTAAGGAACAAAGGCTTACCATCCTGGAATCCAGTCTTCAGCAGCACCTGTAAAGACAAAGAAAGAACAGGTTAGCACTACGATCTTCAGTGGCAGCGCATCTCTTACCTGGTCCATCGGCTGTCACCAACGCCTCGCGCTGCATTCCGGCATCTGTAAAGACAAAGGCTTACCTACTCTTCGCATGCTCCGGAGGTCTTGGCACTGCATTCCGGCATCTGAAAGACAAAAGCTTACCAGCTCTTCGCACGCTCCGGAGGCCTTCGGCGCTGAATCCCGCATCTGAAAGACAAAAGAAGGTGCGTTTAAAGACATTGGGCAACTTTATTACTCACGTGCCATTACTCCTTCCCACGCCGAATCCAGTGGGTATTCCAGCACCCTTCAGCTTCTCTAAAGCTCCGAACTTGTACCTGCAAGATAAAAGGGACAGTTAGTGCGCATCGTGAAGCAGGCTACAAGCGCTTACTTACGTGCTTCCAGGCGCTTCTATTCCTCACGCGGGTTCGATCCTCAACATTCATCAGCTCGCCATCCGCCATGGCCGGAACCCTGCAAAACAAGAGATATCATTACAAAAGACTTTTAAGACATTTGAAGTGCCCAGAACTTACCGTTCGTGCAGTTAACGACAGACAGCAGTCCTCTGAGGTCAAGAGGCCTGCACCCTTATCCAGTGAAGAAACTGGTTACGGTACCCTGCCCCGAGGCAGATGGAGAGCTCGGCGTTCACTTATCTAAGGTGAGGGTGTTAACCTTTGGGGTTCTACAGGAGAAGAGAAAGGGAAGAGGAGAGAGACACCAAATAACCCCAGTTCATTAATACCATATTTTCTATCTGCAGACATCTTACTCTTCGAGTCAGACATACAGTGCACAGAGGTCCAGCCCAAAGAGCCAACCGTGTGTTACACATCACCTTTGAAGATACGGCATTCACCCAGTCAAGACCGGCGCCTCTGCGGGAATCTGGTGAGCGTTACAGAACGCAAAGCCCACCGCAAAACTCCCACCCAGGCGCTATGGAAACCTCGGATACCGACGAGCTAGCCCAGTTACTTGGGGAACTAAGAGCAGAAGTGCATGCAGCCCGTCAGGAAACGAATGCTCTAAGAAGGGAACTGATTATTTCCAAGGAGCGAACAGACGATCTCGCTAGACAATTGCTACAGTCACAAGCCGGACAAACTCCGTTACCCGCATCAGGGGCAAATCTTCCTTCAACATCCTCTACGAACCCAGTGCAGATCAACCTACCTGGGAATGTACCTCTGGCTCCGCCCGAACGATTTTCTGGTGACCCAAAGAGGTTTGCAGTATTTATTAATCAGTGCCGGTTGCACTTCTTATGCCGGCCAGCAGCCTTTCCAACTGATCAAGCTAAGGTAGCTTTCGTGCTTTCGTACCTTAGTGGCAATGCGGCAGACTGGTCGATCCCTCTAGTTAATCAGGATGATCCGGTTCTCCATGATTTTCAAGCTTTTCAGCTCAGTATGGAAAAACTGTTTGCAAGACATTCACAGGGGCAGGCCTTGGACAATGAGCTCCTTTCATTGCGACAGGGTAATCAAGACCTTTTGGCTTATATTGCGTCTTTCAACAGACTGATAGTGGAAACTCGATGGCCTGAGGACTAAAGGATTATGCTGTTTTATAGAGGTCTACGTTGAGAGCTCAAAGATGTGTTAGCCCAAGTAGTGAATCCCCCGCAAGACTGTTCGGACTATATTGACTTAGTCGTTCAAATTGACCACAGACTGCAGAACAGGAAGGCCGATCGTTCCAAGTTTGATGCTCGAGTATTTTCCAAACCACCAACTCCTACCAAAGGAGTAGACTCCGGGGAACCCATCCAAATAGGGGGCCTGAAAGGACCACTAACACAAAAGGAGCGGGAAAGGAGAAAACAGCTGCAATTATGCCTCTATTGCGGAAACTCGGGGCACTTTCTTCGAGACTGTCCGGTGAAACCAGCCAAGAAGGCAGTAGGAGCTGCAGTTACCAGGGTCACAAACTCTGAGCAGGGAAACGACCTCGCCCGACAAGAATAGAGGTCCTCTTGCCGAGCGTTAAAACCAGTTCCGTGACCTCGCATTTTGTGATACCTATGATCCTCATTAGCCCTGAACATCCGGATCGATTACATGCGATTGAAGCTTACGTCGACAGCGGTGCCATCGGCAATTATGTGGATCATGAAATGGTTTTGAGGATGAATCTGACTCTTTGTCCAAAGGCTGTAAAGGACGTCATTACTACGGTGGATGGTACGGAGATAGCCTCCGGACCAGTAACGCATACCACCCAAGAAGTGACGCTAGTAAGTCAAGATGGACACCATGAGAAGATCGTGTTCGATGTGATCAAAGCCCCTCAGTTCCAGATTATTCTAGGAATTCCTTGGTTAGAGAAGCACAATCCTCAGATCGATTGGCGAGCAAGAACGGTTCAGTTTCCAGAATGTGTCTCTACTTGTCACCCTCGACCTGGTGTTGCACTGGCAGCAATTTCCTCGGAGGCTCCCCAGTTACCTCCTGAATACCTAGAATTCCAAGATGTTTTCCGGAAGGATCAGGCTAACTCTCTACCTCCTCATAGGTCTTATGACTGCCAGATAGACCTGATACCTGGATCTACTCCTCCCTGTAGTAGAATTTATGCCCTCACCGAGCCTGAGAATCTTCACCTCCGACAATACCTGGATCAATACCTAGCGAATGGGTTTATTCGTCCTTCCAAGTCCCCTGCTTCCTCAACTTTGTTCTTCGTTCCAAAAAAAGAAGGGGACCTTAGAACTTGTATAGATTATCGCGCCCTGAACCAGATCACCGTTAAGAATAGATATCCGTTATCTTTGATCCCTGAACTCCTGGACCAAGTCAGAAAAGCATGCATATATACAAAGCTGGATCTTAGAGGAGCCTACCACTTGGTACGAGTAAAAGAGGGCGATGAATGGAAGACGGCCTTCCGCACCAAGTATGGGCTATTTGAATATCAGGTCATGCCCTTCGGACTTTGCAATGCCCCGGCCGCCTTTCAATATTTTATGAACGATGTCCTCAGAGAGCTCATAGATGTGTGTGTTGTTGTTTACATTGACGACATCCTCGTTTATTCTTCATCGGAAACTGAACATCGGAAACACGTGAAAATGGTCCTCGAGAGATTGCGTCAACACAAACTTTTCGCTAAGTTGGAAAAATGTGTTTTCAACGTGACTGAAGTTGAATTCTTGGGATTCATATTATCACCTAGCGGAGTGCGTATGGATTCAAAGAAGGTCGATGCAATTCTGAAATGGCCATCGCCATCCTCCGTAAAAGGTGTTCAAAGCATGTTAGGCTTCGCTAACTTTTACCGCAGGTTTATCCCCGAATTCTCTCGAATAGTCCAGCCCATCACCGCCTTGTTAAAGAAAAACAAACGTTTTGAATGGTCTACCGAGGCAGAACAAGCTTTCCAGAATTTGAAGACTAGATTTATCTCTGCACCGATCTTAAAACATCCTCGCCCAGAACTCCCCTACATCGTTGAAACTGATGCTTCGAGCCTTGCCATGGGGGCAGTTCTATCACAAAAGGACCCAGTAACCAATCAGTTGCATCCCGTGGCATTTTGGTCCCGCAAATTCTCGCCACTGAAATCAATTACACTATTACTGATAAGGAACTTCTAGCTATCAAGTCCGCCTTTAAGGCTTGGCGGCATTATCTTCTGGGGGCCCGACACACCGTTACTGTGATTACAGATCACCGAAACCTGCAATATTTGAAAACCGCAAAAGCGCAATCCTCTAGGCAACTCCGTTGGGCACTATTCTTTGCCGAGTTTGACTTCATAATTACCTATCGACCTGGTACAAAAAACGGTAAAGCTGATGCCCTTTCTCGGATGGGAGTGGAAGAACATTTGATCAATCCTAAACCTGTACCTATCATTCCCGAAGAAAGAATTCTAGGTGTAATCGCCACACAATCCATAGAGGAAGTTAAGGATAAAGCCAGGCTACTGGTAACTCCAGCAGACATACAGAATTGGCATCTGCAGGGAAAGGACTTTACGGTGAAGGACAACCTATTATATTTCCAAGAACGGTTATACCTGCCCAGCACAGATTTACAGAAAAAGGTAATCTCTTGTTATCACGATTCTTTAATGGAAGGACATCCCGGTATGACCAAGACCTCGGAAAAGATCAAGCGCTACTTCTGGTGGCCGTCTTGGAAAAGATATCAGAGACTTTATAATGTCCTGTGGAGTATGCGCCCAAAACAAGAGTCAAAAGGAAAAACCAGCCGGCCTCTTACGCCCTATTGACATCCCACCTCGCCCTTGGCATACGCTTTCTATGGACTTCATCACCGATCTACCTCCATGCTCCGGATACAATACTATCCTAGTAATCGTGGACCTATTCTCCAAGAATGCGCATTTCATTCCACTCAAAGGCTTACCAACAGCAGCAACTCTGGCCCGAGAATTTCTCGAAAACATCGTCCAACTGCACGGTTTTCCTTCAGTTCTCATTTCAGATCGAGGTAGTCAATTTATTTTTCATTTTTGGCGAAGTTGCTGTCGGTCGGCTCAAATTGATGTGAGACTTTCGACCAGCCACCACCCTCAAACCGACGGACAAACCGTGAGGACCAATCAAACTCTGGAACAGTATTTGCGCTGCATGCTACAACAAACTGAAAAAACTTGGAAAGATATCCTTTGGATAGCCGAATATGCCTACAATAACTCTGTCCACTCGGGAACTGGGAAGACCCCGTTTTTTCTTTTATACGGTAGTCACCCTCGAACCTCGGAGTTGGATCCACTCCAAGATCTTGGAACACCAGCAGTAGACCACCTGCATTCTACAATCACCCAAGCCTTTAAGGAAGCCGTTTCTCACCTTCAAAGGGCTAAAGAACAATACAAGAAAGGAGCAGACCAACATCGGAAGGAAGCCCCCCAACATCAAGTAGGAGATCAAGTCTGGTTATCCACCAAATATCTACCTCTAAAAGGACCACGCACATTCAACCCAAGATACCTTGGTCCCTATCCCATCACTACGATAGTAAATCCAGTAGCGGTCAAGTTGGACTTGCCCCCTCACATGAAGATACATACAGTCTTCCACGTCTCTCTATTAAAACCCGTGCAACCTCAAACCCGACTAACTAAATCTCCAAAACCTATTCTAGTTGATGGAGAACTCGAGTTTGAAGTCAAAAACATTCCTGGATTCCAAGATCTCCAAATCTAAACTATTTTACCTGATTGACTGGAAAGGCTACGGTCCCCAAGAAAGATCCTGGGAACCTGCAGAATATGTCCACGCCCCTCGTCTAATCAAAAGATTTCATCGAACATTTCCTAACAAGCCCAAACCCCCGGAGAAGCCCGGTTTGGGAGGGGCCTTGAGGGGGGGTGCTGTCATGATCTCTGCTTCCAAAAGATCAGGACTTGCCCGACTCCCTTGTAAGCAGACCCATAACCCCGGTTCCGAGTGCCAGCCAGTCCCAATTGGGACCTTTTGGACCCTGTCCTGGCGCCAGTGGCACCAGGCTCATAAAGATGCCCAGTCCCAGCGCTGGAAGCGCCGGGCTCATAATGCTTGGGTGGACTTACCTGCAGCAGACCATGCTGCTTACTTACCTGCCAGTTGAGCCCCTGACCCTCTTCTGTTTGGGACTACTTTTCCTGTTGGGTGGGGCAGGAGCCACTCCCTAGGTTCAGAACACTGGAACTCTTCTGGAAAGCAGGAACTCTTTTCTCACCTAGGCGTGGCTGTGGAAGGAGACACCTAAGCACTACAGGAGGCTATTTAAACCACACCCGATGGATGAATCTTGCTTTGCGTTATTCTGCATTCTCTGCAGCAGAACGCTCATCGTGTCTTCTGCTTCTGATCCTGGGCCTAAGGGAACAAAGGCTTACCATCCTGGAATCCAGTCTTCAGAAGCACCTGTAAAGACAAAGAAAGAACAGGTTAGCACTACGGTCTTCAGTGGCAGCGCATCTCTTACCTGGTCCATCGGCTGTCACCAACGCCTCGCGCTGCATTCCGGCATCTGAAAGACAAAGGCTTACATACTCTTCGCATGCTCCTGAGGTCTTCGCACTGCATTCCGGCATCTGAAAGACAAAAGATTACCAGCTCTTTGCACGCTCCGGAGGCCTTCGGCGCTGAATCCCGCATCTGAAAGACAAAAGAAGGTGCGTTTAAAGACATTGGGCAACTTTATTACTCACGTGGCATTACTCCTTCCCACGTCGAATCCAGTGGGTATTCCAGCACCCTTCAGCTTCTCTAAAGCTCCGAACTTGTACCTGCAAGATAAAAGGGACAGTTAGTGCGCTTCGTGAAGCAGGCTACAAGCGCTTACTTACGTGCTTCCAGGCGCTTCTATTCCTCACGCGGGTTCGATCCTCAACTTTCATCAGCTCGCCATCCGCCATTGCCGGAACCCTGCAAAACAAGAGATATCATTACAAAAGACTTTTAAGACATTTGAAGTGCCCAGAACTTACCGTTCGTGCAGTTAACGACGGACAGCAGTCCTCTGAGGTCAAGAGGCCTGCACCCTTATCCAGTGAAGAAACTGGTTACGGCACCCTGCCCCGAGGCAGATGGAGAGCTCGGCGTTCACTTACCTAAGGTGAGGGTGTTAACCTTTGGGGTTCTACAGGAGAAGAGAAAGGGAAGAGGAGAGAGGCACCCAATAACCCCAGTTCATTAATCCCATATTTTCTATCTGCAGACATCTTACTCTTCGAGTCAGACATACAGTGCACAGAGGTCCAGCCCAAAGAGCCAACCGTGTGTTACACATCACCTTTGAAGATACGGCATTCACCCAGTCAAGACCGGCGCCTCTGCGGGAATCAGGTGAGCGTTACAATTGCAAAGTGCGAGGTCAGCAACTCTTTCTTCTCACTCAACAAACTGACCTCTACTTTTGTCGAGCTTGGTAGTTTTCCGATTCCTTAGCTTCAATCTTCTCTGTGGCCCCGACTGTTCTTCTTGGGGGTTTTACTAGACAGTCCTTCAGGAAATGTCCTGGTTCCCCACAATACAAACAAAGCTGCTGTTGTCTTCTTTTGTCCCGCTCTTGTTTTGTTAATGGAGGCCGTATCCCTCCAATCTGCATGGATTCTACAGCATTTTCAGGTAAATGGGTTGTGCTTTCCCTTTGTCGAACATACACGGTCCGAGGGTCCGTCTTAGACCGATCTGCCTTTCGGTCCTGACACCGGTGGTCTAGCTGCACAACCAGATTTATGAATTCTGCACAGTCTCTGGGTGGATCAACCACCTGGGCTAAGAGGTCCTTTAATTCGCCTCGTAAGCCTTGATGGAATAACATGGTTCTTTTGTTTTCTGACCACCTAGCTTCAGCAACCAGTCTGTAGAAGGTAGCAATGTATGTTAAAAAGTCCTGCTTCCTCTGTCGGAGGGACAAGAGTTCATTGTCTACTGCTTGTTCCTGGGTATGGCGAGCAAAAACCTTTTCCATTTCTCTCTGGAACCCCCCACAGTCATGTAATAGAGGATTGTCATGGGTTACCAACGGCACCGACCAATCTGCTGCACTAGCACTCAGGTATGATAAGACAAAAGCTACCCGAGCTTGGTTGTTTGGAAATGCTCCAGGCCTACAAAGAAAATCAAGGCGGCACTGATTGATGAATGCCGCATACTTCCGTGGGTCGCCTGAGAACCTTTCTGGTGTTGCCACGGGCACTGTTCCAGGTAACGTGATCTGTACCGGAGAGGGTGGTATGGCGGGGTTTTGTATCGTTGAATTGCTTCCAGGTAGAGGCGTCTGTCCTGCCTGTGATTGCAAGTATTGCCTGCTAATCTCTTCAGTGCGTTCTTTCGTCACTATTAGGTCTCTCCGGAGGGCATTAGTCTCTTGTCGGGCAGAATGAACCTCAGCACAAAGCTCTCCTATAAATTGGGCCAATTGGTCCATTTCGGATGTCTCCATTGCGCCCAGGTGGATTTGTTATTGGAGGCTTTGCGTTTTGTTACGCTCACCTGGTATCCACAGGGACGCTACCCAGCCGGGTTACTCGCTGGTATGCTTCTCAGCTTTGCCCTGATGTGGTCTGCGGGGAAGGTTCTGACTGAAAATACAGGAGGACTGTGCTCTAGACTGACCGACTGGGGTAAGTATCCTCCCTCCACCCCCGTATGATTTCAGTCCCTCTGGCGCCCTCTCCTCACCTTGTGGTAGAATTAGACGTGCTCTCCGTCCTGCCTTCTTTGCAGGGGCGCATTGTCTTTCATGGGCGAGTGCGGTCCAGTTACTTCACTGACGCCGGCCCGTTTGATATTGTTCAGGTAGGTCTTATTGCTGTTCTTTAGTTTTGTTGCTATGCTGCATGCCTTTCTTTGTTTAAAATGTCTCTTTTTTCTCCCTTAGGTATGCAGAGCTTCAGTGCGCGAAATGGCTTGGTTGAGCCTCGCTGGTAAATATTGGCGCATTTACAGGCTGATTCATGGAATTAATGTGCGCTGAAAATTGCTGCGTAAGCGTGCAAAAGCGTGCGAATCGCAGCACAAGTGCGAAAATCACAGCGAAACCCGTGCACAGCGATTCATGGAAGTGCGTGCGCGTGTAAATCCATGGATGTGTGCTACGCGCACAGCGAAAGCGCACATAGCACAGCGCACACAACAAAAGAAGGCGCAACACGAGGCGTAACACGTGGAATGGGGAACAACGCGTGAAAATGTGGCGTCACAGGGGAAGTACAGGAGGCAAATGCACGGAACGCCCACACGCGCACCTACAACACGTTTTCATGGAATCGAACAGGGCTAACGCGTGCGCCAAAAAAGACTCGCTAATCCGGAAACACGTACGCCAGCAGGAAGCCGGCATATGTGGACCCGCGTAGCATAAAAGTGCGCGCAAACAACAAACAAGCTCAGACGCTAAAATTAATATACCGTTCCTTGCAGCAGTGGTTGTGGGATACCGCAGGAGGAGGAGGAGGATAGTCAGGGCCAGAATTTTTACAACCAGAACCAGCCTTTTTGGGATGCCTGATGACCAGGTGTATGGAAGGCACAGGTTTCCACCTCACATAATACTCGACCTGGTCAGTGAGTGGGAGGATGACCTCACATCACCCACCCTGTGCTCCCAAGCACTGAGCCCTTTGCAAAAGGTGCTCAATGTACTGCACTTCTTGGCCACTGGTTCATTTCGGCAGACAAGTGCCATAGTGGGGGGTGGTGTCACAGGCCACGCAGTCACGCTGCCTGCACTAGGTGTTGGCCATCATGACTGCAAGCCCATCAGTCCGCAGGCACATATACCTGCCCAGAACACCTGCAGAAAGGCAGGCTGTCATCCAGGATTTTTACGGGGTGGCTCACTTCCCAAAAGTGCTAGGTGCCATTGACTGCACCCATGTGGCTCTACGTCCTCCCAGGACAACTGAGCACATCTACAGAAACTGAAAGCACTGGCATTCCATCAATGTGCAGGTAGTATGTGATGCCAAGGGAATCATCACCTCAGTATATGCCAACTATCCAGGGTCCACCCATGACAGTTTAATTTACAGAATGTCAACCCTAAACTGGGACCTAGAAGCTGGGCGGCATGGCAATACATGGCTGCTTGGTGAGTATAAATGCCCCCGCACATGCATGCATGTCAGATACTGAGTAATGTCACAACCCCACTAATGATACCCATCATCACCTCCCCAGGGGACAGTGCCTACCCTCTGAGCACCCACATGATGACGCCAATTCGGAACCCCACCACACCACCCGAGGTAAGATACAACACAGCCCATATTGCAGCCCGGGGCATAGTGGAGCGCACATTTGGAGTGCTCAAGTCACGCAACACGCCGGGGCCTGCCGGTGGACATGGTGGTGCCCCCACATCCCCAACCACAAGCAAGGCCGCTGCGCATGGGAGGGGAAAGGGCACATGATGAGGCACCCCGTACGCAGCTGGTGGCTAATTACTTCACCTAAAATCACACCCCTGTGGAGTGCACACAGCCCTGGCACATACCAGCTGACAATGATGATGACATAAGGGACATTCAACTGTCACAACCACACCAGCCTGAGATTGGTCACCTGGAAGTGTTACATTGTGTGCATCCCGACCTACCGAAAGACAACCAATGCTGTGTCACAAAAAGACACACATTTATGCAGCATGAATGACTACCCCCTTGCAAAATACAACATGAAAATGGCGCCATGTCACCCCACCCTTCCCCATCTCCGCCACCCAACACACCATGGCATGTCCTGCAAAGTGAAAGCAAACAAAGGAATGCACAACACATGACACACGTGTCACAAAATGCACTGTCCCAAATGGAAACAGGCCACAGACAATATGCTCCCAGTAATCAATAACAAACAGCACACATGACCAAATACTTACCCGCAACACAATACAGCAACACAGCATGAAACATTGCCAAAATATGACAGTACAAACTCAAAGTAATATAAGTCATACAACCTCAATAAGCCAGCACATCGACCCCTTCCAACTCCAGAGAGTTGCTGTCAGGCAAATGTGTCAGTGTACTGGATACAACATGAACTGCATCTGCAAAGGAGACAGCCTTGTGAAGACATGAATAAGGTACCTGCGAATAAGGAGGAAGACATGGATGCCCAAGCACATATCAATACACCATTCAGTGTTCAATACAAAAACAAACCCCACTAGGGATGTCCACACAGTTATGACTACAGACTGCCCACACAGCTCATGGGAGCCCAATGTCACTGTGTAAGTAACTGTCACTTGGTCACACCCTTTGCGAGCCTATGGAAACGGGAAGCAGGAGGGGTGTGTGTGTCAGGAACCCAAGCATCTAACCCAAACACAGGACAAGCCTGCATGTGCCCAGCAGGAATACACAGTGGATGCCCACGGGAGCCACACAAGGCAACACACTGTAAAAAAATAAAATAAAGAATATCAAAAATGGCCATTTGGGGGCCAGGGGAGGGGCACCCGGAGGTCTGAGGACAGGGTGCACACCAACACCCACCTGTGTGGATGTTGCGAAAAAAAAAACACCTCCATGGGCTCATGGCCTGCACGGCTACGCTACTGTGGGATAAGTGCTGCTGTCGCTCTCATCACCCTCTGCTGCTGCATCAGGAGGTGGTGGTGCTATGGGAGGCAGCCCACGCAAAGACCTGGTATGGTCCTCCATGGCAGCAAGCATGCCGGTGTGGAAGGTCTCGTTCTGGAGGATGATAGTACGGAGATCCCCATGCAGCACCTGATGGGTTGCCTGCATTTCGGCACGCATGGCCTCCTGTGATGCCTGGATCTCCCCCCAAGTTGCCTGCAGCTCAGCTAAGAGCGAACGTGTGAGCCGCTCCAGCTGCTTTTCTGTCCTCAAATTTGTGGAAGCCTCAAGTTCAACAAGAGTCTCCCTGAGGTTATGGAGTTCTACCCTCAAGGCTTACCTGTGGCCCTGTGACTCTATAGAAATGGCTTCCCGCAGAGTCTTCAGAGCCGCCCGTCGGTCCCTGTTAGACGCCAAAGTGTCTTCCCTGTGTGATTGGCAAATGAAGTCTGTTGCCTGCTGTTGTTGCTCAATCTGCCTTTCAGGGGGGGATAATGGAAGTGGCCTCTCCATTGCCTGAGCCATCATTTCAACTGATGCTGCCTGTTGGGTTGCTGTACCGTACATGGAGTTCTCCCATACAGTATTGCCTGGTGGCGTACAGCCACCTCGTTGGCGGGCACCAAACCTGTTTGGGGCAAGGCGATCTGCACCTTGCTGTGCTGGCACTGCCTGAGGCTGCAGGACTGCATTCGCCCTCGGATCTGCTGGCCCAGGAACAGGATCAGATGTTGTGGAGTGTGACCCTGCAACCGTGACCGCCAAAGGCGGAGTAACCAACACTGACATCCCCATAGAGCATTCTACCCCTGGTGCAGGTGGGTTGGACAGAACAGAATCCCTGCCAGAAACACTCACCTGCGACAGCACATAAGTCTCATCATCCGATTCAGCACCTGAATAGAGGTCTGAGGAGGTGCACCCAGAGACACCCCTGGACAGTATGGTCTGCAGTAACAAAGGGTTTTCACCCACCGCCACACCACGTCCCCCACTGGTGCCCGGTCGTGCCTGAGATTCCTCCTGGGTCTGCACCATCTCCTCCACCTCAACCGCATCAAGTGCATCATCACCTGCAAAAACATGAAAGACAGCAAATGGAAACAGGCATGAGCCCCATAACACACACATAGGCCTGACAAGGCAGAGATCCAGTACATGAATTACACATGTCCCACATGACTATAACCCTGGCATGCATGCACTGTCAATGAGTTGGCAGGGGAGGCAAAAAGCACACACTGATGACACCAAGATGGAAAAGCAAGACATTTGCTGCATGCTGGGTAGTGCTGGCATCACACATTAGCCTGTGAGTGGTATGTCCAATACACATACATGACACATGCCATCACACAGATGGCATGTAGCATAGCCATGGTACATTCCACAAGTACAGCCATATGTCAGTGAATGAGTACTGTCAGCCATCCATGTGAGATGGATATGATGAGATGAAAAAAGCTACATAGTGTGACAAAATATGCATGTGCCACTCACTGCAACACATCCAGTGTACACGAATACAGTGATTGCAGAAAGATGTACACATCAATAGTTGGTCACTTAAACTTGACAGGAAACAACTAGCATGTACCACATACAAACAGGCACCAAAAATCAATGTGAGCAGGCCAATACTCAATCAGCCTGAATGGTCTAATCATTCACATAACAAGGTAACAAATGTGGGCCAATGTGGGGTGTAATCAATGACAGAAGCATGTCACATATGTGACAATAGGGCTGAAAAATGCGTTGCAAAAGTGGGAGAATTGAAACAATCAGCCTGAATGCATACCGAAAAATTCTGAACAATGTTGTTGCAAGATGACAGTTCAAGGGCAACTGCAGTAATGTGGCGCTAAATGGCTACTCTGGGCAGAAGGGATACTGTCATACCCAAATCCAAGGCCAGTGAATGTTTTGGAGGAAGCACATGGGTGACCCATACCACTCAGGTGCACACACCCTCACCTGGCACTCAATCAGAACCTGTCATCCACACAACATACACATGGATTACACACACATGCATGGGCACTCACCGGACAATGCGTCGTAATCTGGTAGGTCTCCCACGCCTTGGATCTGTTCCTCTGTGACGAAAGTTCCAGCAACAGACTTATGTTCAGTGAGTTGGTTGTCCTCTTGTGGATACCCACCGCCAGTCACCAGAGTAGAAGCATGATTTGAGTCCAGCTTGTTCTTTGCTCTGCATTTTAGGTCATTCCACCGCTTGTAGCAATCATCAGCTGTGCGCCTCACAAATCCCAGGGCACTAATGATGTCCGTGATGGTCTGCCAGTGTGCCTTATGTTGACCAGGTGTGGTCTTGCACCCTGCAGTCACCACCATTTCACGGCTATGTGCCGACACATAGGCCACAAGTGTATCAAGTTCAGCGTCATTAAAGCTAGGCTTCCTTGAAGTGCCGGAGTGTGTAGCCGTGTCTGGGGTCTCAGCCTGTAGTGCCAGAGCACCCTTCTTCCTCTTTTTC
The DNA here is from genome assembly GCF_040938575.1 of Ambystoma mexicanum. Taxonomy (NCBI): domain Eukaryota; kingdom Metazoa; phylum Chordata; class Amphibia; order Caudata; family Ambystomatidae; genus Ambystoma; species Ambystoma mexicanum. The sequence continues at coordinate 958,797,268 of NC_090929.1, read as the reverse complement.
AAAGGTGGTGCGGATCCTGAGTGGCTTATGCAGCTCTGGTCAGTAGGGGCAGAAGCGCCGGTGGACTGGGTACTAGGAGTGTGAGAATGCAGAATGACCATAGGTCTTGGTGCAGGCATTGGCTGCAGGGTGAGGTTGGCATGGGCAATGTCGGTTTGATGGACCGGGACCGACACTGTCCCGGCTGGGAGACTCAGAGCTGGAGTGGATCGAGCTGCAGCTGCCCCTGCAGCCTCCCCACCCTGCCTACTTGGGGCAGCGGATGACATAGCTGCCCCAGATCCACGTGGCCTGGTGACACCAACTTGCACCGCCACACGTGGCTTAGACTTGCTGACCTGGAAGTCAGCCTGGGAGTCATCCTGTGCCAGTCAGGTGCCACAATGGGCTGGTCTAACAAGGGCTGAGCTGGGATGGTGTCAGCTACGTTTCCCACAACCATGGGCGGGAGGCATGGGTGTCCCTGATTGCTCCTCCACACATTGGAGTCTAGGGGCACCCTGCAAATCCTGGCCACATCCCCTACTGCGCCCACCACGCCCACCTTTTGGAGGTCAGCCACCTTTGCCTCCCTTACCATTTGGTTGCCTCCCAACCATGGCACTGATGTTGTTGTGTGTATGGGAGAAGCAGTAAACAATTGTCCTGGGCAATTGAGGGTGAAAGGGGAGGGTACTAGATGAAATTCGTACCCCAGTGCTCTAGCAAGGATGTCTGTGACCCCTGGGGAAAGATGACGGGTCACACAATGCACAGGCACCCCGAAAAAAAAAAATAACGTGCACGCTACCCATCGTAGACCACGTGGGTGGAAAAATGAACCCGCACTACTCTGTGGCACCCAGAAACAAAAAATGAAACGTACGGTTAATACACACCTCCTACAATGACCTCTGAAGGGGTACGCGACACACCGGGGCAAGCACAGTTGGTAAATACGTGCTCGACTCACCGTCTGCCTGGAAAAATAACGTGAAAAAGACACGCGTGTGCACGTTGGCAACACCCCCGCCAAAAGAAGAATTGTACGCTGTCTGAGGAGACAGGACAAAAGAAGAAGTGAACGCTGTTTGAGGAAACAGGCCCAACAAAAAAATTGAACGCTGTCAGAGGTAACAGGGAGTACGAACTTGAAACGCTGTGAAGTAATCGCGTGTGAACCGACAAGAAGTACAGAATTCAGCCACTCGCTCTCCACGAAAAGCACGTACAAGGAAATGGCATCCTACATGCACCTTTTAAACTGGCCCACATGTACAACGTCACTTACGCGTGTACGCCCTAAGGCCCTTTCCTCCAATTACACGAGCTGGCACTCGGACGTGCAGTTTTTGCACTTGTACGATGAACATGCACCCGTGTTGAGGGAAACGCCTTGCGTGTCACGTCACAGAAGCGTAGGCCCTTTCCTCGGATTACACGCATTCACACGCGGACGTGCAGTTTTTTCACGCACCCTGAACCACTATGCCCACGTCACGAGGGAAACGCCCGCGCGCGTAATGTCACAGACGTGCTTACGCGCTAAGGGCCTTTCCTTGAATTACACGCAGATCTGCAAGATTTTCACGTGCCAAATCACTCTGTATCAAGCTGGCCACGCAACAACACACGGAAGACCACGCTCCCGCCCAGGAGGCCGAATTACTGCCCCCCAGAGCCCCGAGCATGCTCCCACCTGCCATCTGCTGCTGCCTGCCTGCCTGCTGCCCACGTGCCCTGCTATTTGGTGCCTGCACGTCAGCCAGGGTTCCAGTTGCTGTGTCCACCCCTGCTGGAACAGAAGACTCCCGACTGGGATACCATCGCTCCACAGCCCAGCCCCAGGACCCAGTTGCCCACCCACGCCTGCCTCGGGGGTCGCCATGTCGGGGCAAACACCATCTGAGACCCCTGGCGACCCCCAGCCAGAGAGGCAGAGGGCCACCAGCTTCAGTGTGAAGGAAGTTGGTGTCCTGGTGGAGCATGTCCTGGGGCATTTTGATGCCCTCTTCGGAACATCACGCGCCAACAAGGAAGGATGGGAGAGGATCTGGGATGACGTAGTGGTTGCCATCAACGCAGAGGGGGTGGCAACCCGCGACATCAAGCACGTCAAGAAGCGCTGGGAGGACTTCAGGTCCAGGACCCTCTACAAGGCCCGGCGCCTCATGGAGGGGGGCCGGGTCGGCATGAGTGACATCCAGATGAGGGTCCTGGAACGCGTATGCCCAGCGTTCCACTCCCAGATCCTTCAGAGGAAGACCCATCTGGAGTTGAGTGGTAAGTGGCCAAGCATTGGTGTGTGAGACAGGGCATGTTGCAGTGTACTGGTAGTCTGATACTTGCCTGTATGTGTGACATAGGCCACGTATGGATGTGTGTGTGCAAGGACATCATGGTCATGCATGTGAGACCAGTAATGTGTGAACCACATGGTTGGTGCATGTGTTACAATGCAACATGGGGAGCTGTATGCCAAATGCACACATGAAAGCATGCCAGTCTCTGTTCTTGGACATGGAGGGGGTGTGAGGGATGGGTGCTGCTGTCATGTACATGTATGGTGCACATGTGTGTGTCTGAGAAGTGTGTGTGTGACTTTGAAACGCCATGCATGCATGACACATGTCCGTGATGATGTGTACATTCACTCATGCAGTGCGGTCACCGTTGTATGCACTGCGTCTATCCACTGTTTCTGTGGTGTACAAGCCATGATGCATGACCCTCCGGTGATGTGTGTGCATGGGATCAGTGTGAGCCATGATGTATGTGAGTTTGAAGGCAACATTTTGGTTAATAGAGGCCCTTGTACATGAATGCTGATGTTGATTGCAGCCGCCGTGCCTGTTTCTGCATGTGTGTTGCGTGCATTCACCCATGTGTTGTGGAGGGACAGGATGGAAGTGACGTTTGACACTGCCACTCATGTGTTATTGCTTCCTGTCTAGGGGAATATTGTACTGTACCCTGATGCTTGTGTTCTATGTCTCCCTCTATGCAGCGTCAAGTGAAGAAGAGGGCGGAGACGGCGATGTGGAGCCAAGCGGCTTGGATGCCTCCACCGGGTGGCGACGCAAGGCCCAGCCACCCTCCCAGGACTTGCCAGCATCCGGGAGCGAGGGGGCTGGTGCCAGGTCTGCCACTACGGCTGCGGTGGAAGGGCCGGGTGAGCCCCCACAGGAGCTTGCAATGGCGGAAGACAGTGTGGAGACATCCATGTTGGTGGTCTCCACAGAAGAGGAGCCCGCTACTAAGCCGCACATGGGGCCTGGTGGGGGTAGTACCACTGGTGCAAGTGGTGTAGTCCAGGCCCAGGGTCAGGAGGCAGCACAGGTCACCGCGGAGGGGCCTGTGCATGTCGCTGTCCTTGACCATGTGACTGCACCGCCATGCACCAGCAGGGATGCCCCGTCCCAGGCCCATCCGCAGGTAGGGGAGAGTGCCATGTCATCTGCCTCTCCACTACCTGCAGACGAGGGGTCCCATGAACGTATGGGCTCCGTCCTGATTGGTGTTGCGTTGCGCACGCGTGACATTCATGATGCCGTCCGTTCTTCCTGGGAAGAGAACGCAAGCCATCACGAACAGCAGCGTCGCGACGTGGCACTGTTGGGAGGGGCCCTGGTCGGTGGGTCCTACATGTGACACGCACTCTGGCGGACCTCTCCTCCTCTGTGGAGACTATGCGCCAGTTGTTCTCCCTGCCGTCTTCTGGCCCAGATTTCACCAGGGCCCCCTGTGGACCTGGACTGACCAACACAGCCAGCTTGGTGGAGATCCCATCCCTGCCACAGTCGGGAGTCGGCGGTCCAGCAGGGGTGGACACCACAACTGGAGACCAGCTGATGGAGGATGTGCAGGCATCATCGGACAGGGCACATGGACAGCAGCAGCAGCAGCAACAGCAGGAGCAGGCTCTAGGTGGGAGCAATGATGGCTCGGGCCATCGACATCGGGGGACGGCATCGGCCAGAGGGCAGGAGGACCCTGGAATCTTCCGTGTGGCTGCGGTTGGGCCAGTGTATAGGTGCAGAGCGGCGGTGGGCAGAAGAGGCGCGGCTCACCATGGTCAGGGCAGAGTTCTCCATGCGTCGGGCGTTGAGGCGGGCAGAGTGCGAGACCTCGGTGCCAGGGCAGAGGCCCACCTCCAGCAAATAGACATGGAGTTCGATGATGCCCTGGCCGAAAACATCACTGAGTGAGCCACAGGACTTGCCCGCCGCCATTGTAAATAGTTTATAGTGTTAGGTTTCCTTTTTTTTATTTTGGGGCTTTTGGACTATGCCCCACACTTTTGTATATTGTTTTTTTGTTAGGTAGGTTATTAGATGGGTTTCATTTGTTTTTTTGGGCTCATGGACCCTTGAAAATTGGATTGTACATAGTTGGACGTTGGATTTAATTTGACATTTTAATTTCATTTCACCATGGATCAATAGATTTACATTTTTGCGTTTCATTTGGATTTGGTTTGGTGGACAGAGAGTTTTGGTCATTTTTCTTTTGGATTACTTCGGTTTTTTTGAGGATTTATTTTTTTTATTTGGACATGCATTTCATTTCATGTTTGCCATTATTTTATGCTTTAATTACTTTAAATTGATTTTCATGTTAATACATTTTGATGTTTTACTTCAATGTGTGGGATTTGCTCATTGGGTTCATGTATGTCGACATGTGGGTTTACTCAATCAATGGCAACCTGTGTGTGTGTGAGACGGACATGTGTTGATGTACATAGTTGACTTTTGGTTTGTGTCATGAGATGGGCATGTCACTGCTGGGTGGGTGAGTGGGTGGGGGGACATGAGTGGGACATGAGTGGGGGCCTGCTGGCAGGTGCCCCTCACTAATGGGGTGTGGGGGTGCAGGGGGACATGAGTGGGGGCCTGCTGGCTGGTGCCCCTCACTGCTGGGGGGTGGAGGTGAAGGGGGACATGAGTGGGACATGAGTGGGGGCCTGCTGGCAGGTGCCCATCACTGCTGGTGGGTGGGGGTGCAGGAGGACATGAGTGGGGGCCTGCTGGCAGGTGCCCCTCACTGCTGGGGTTGGGGGTGCAGGGGGACATGAGTGGGGGCCTGCTGGCAGGTGCCCCTCACTGCTGGGGCGTGGGGGTGCAGGGGGACATGAGTAGGGGCCTGCTGGCAGGTGCCCCTCACTGCTTGGGGGTGGGGGTACAGGGGGACATGAGTGGGGGCCTGCTGGCAGGTGCCCCTCACTGCTGGGGGGTGGGGGTGCAGGGGGACATGAGTGGGGGCCTGCTGGCAGGTGCCCCTCACTGCTGGGGGGTGGGGGTGCTGGGGGACATGAGTGGGGGCCTGCTGGCAGGTGCCCCTCACTGCTGGGGGGTGAAGGTGAAGGGGGACATGAGTGGGACATGAGTGGGGGCCTGCTGGCAGGTGCCCCTCACTGCTGGGGGGTGGGGGTGCAGGAGGACATGAGTGGGGGCCTGTTGGCAGGTGCCCCCCACTGCTGGGGGGTGGGGGTTCTGGGGGACATGTGTTGGTGATCACTAGTGCAAGGTGACATGTGGCCTGGCTGGGGGCATGCCCATGGTGGATGGACTGCCTGCGGGACATGACCAGGGTTGCTGGGTAGTCCCCTGTAGTGTGGGTTGCCTGCAGGGTCCGTGGAGGGGGTAAAGGGCACAACTGTGAGAACCCACACTGCCAATTGACTTGTGGGACTCCCCGCACACCCCCCTGGATACACATACCCCGCTCTGACACCGAAAGCATGTGTGGAACTTCCCCCGTACCGCGTTATACACGTACCCCGCTCGCACAGGCCCAATCACGTGTGAAACTTCCCGCGCACCCCAGTAATCCACGTACCCCGCTCGCACAGGCCCAATCGCGTGTGAAACTTCCCGCGCATCCCAGTAATCCACGTAGCCCGCACGCACAGGGCCTGCCGCATGTGAAACTTCCCGCGCACCCCAGTTATCCAAGTAGCCCACACGCACAGGGCCTGCCGCATGTGAAACTTCCCGCGCACCCCCCAAATCCATGTACCCCGCACGCACAGGGCCAATTGCGTGTGAAACTTCCTGCGTACCCCAGTAATCCACGTACCCCGCTCGCACAGGCCCAAACGCGTGTGAAACTTCCCACGCACCCCAGTAATCCACGTAGACCTCACGCACAGGGCCAATCGCATGTGAAACTTCCTGCGCACCCCAGTTATCCACGTAGCCCGCACGCACAGGGCCTGCCTTGTGTGCAACTTCCCGCGCACCCCCCAAATCCACGTACCCCGCATGCACAGGGCCAGTTGCGTGTGATACTTCCCACGCATGCCAGTAATCCACATAGCCCGCACGCACAGTGCCTGCCGCTTGTGAAACTTCCCACGCACCCCCCAAATCCACATACCCCGCACACACAGGGCCAATTGCATGTGACACTTCCCGTGCACCCCAGTAATACATGTACCCTGCTCGCACTAGGCCAATCGTGTGTGCAACTTCCCGCGCACCCCAGTTATCCACATAGCCCACACGCACAGGGCCTGCCGCATGTGAAACTTCCTGCACACCCCCCAAATCTATGTACCCCGCACGCACAAGGCCAATCGTGTGTGAAACTTCCTGCGCACCCCAGTAATCCACGTACCCCGCTCGCACAGGCCCAATCGCGTGTGAAACTTACCACGCACCCCAGTTATCCACGTAGCCCACACGCACAGGGCCTACCACGTGTGTAACTTCCCGCGCACCCCCCAAATCCACATACCCCACACGCACAGGGCCAATCGCGTGTGAAACGTCCCGCACACCCCAGTAATCCAAGTACCCCGCTCACACTGGCCCAATCGCGTGTGATACTTCCCGCGCATGCCAGTAATCCACGTAGCCCGCACGCACAGGGCCTGCCGCTTGTGAAACTTCCCATGCACCCCCCAAATCCACATACCCCGCACGCACAGGGCCAATCACGTCTGACACTTCCCGTGCACCCCAGTAATACACGTACACCCCGCTCGCACTGGGCCAATCACGTGTGAAACTTCACGCAAACCCCAGTAATCCACGTACCCTGCTCGCACAGGCCCAATCGCGTGTGATACTTCCCGCGCACGCCAGTAATCCACGTAGCCCACACGCACAAGTCCTGCTGCTTGTGAAACTTCCCACGTACCCCCCCAAATCCACATACCCCACACGCACAGGGCCAATCGCGTGTGACACTTCCCGTGCACCCCAGTAATACACGTATCCCGCTCGCACTGGGACAATCACGTGTGAAACTTCACGCAAATCCCAGTAATCCACGTACCCCGCTCGTACAGGCCCAATCACGTGTGAGACTACCCGCGCAGCGGAGTACGTGTATTCAGAGGGGTCCGCGGGGAGTTTTACAGGTGTTTTCATGGTTGTGAGCCTGTGCGCCATGTACAGGATTTGTGCGCTGTACATGGTGCATGGGGAGGGGATTGGGGCCGTAACTGCGACTGCTGCAGGGTCGCTGCGCCACTCTGCGCCACGGCTGGTTTAGGATGTTAAAATCCATGAATACGCTGTGCGCGGAAATGGATTTTAGCGCACGTGGCTGGCGCAGAAAGTCGCACTCGCACACTGTGCGCCAGCCGTGTGCATCACTTGTGCGCAGAATTCTATGAATTACCCCATAAGAGCGCTATGATGCGGTAAGTAAGCGCTATGCGCAGCTCTGCGAAGTCTTGCCTTTGCTAACCTGTGTTTTCCTTCCTTGTAGGTTGCGGTGTTCTTCAGCACAAGTGGAATGTCCAGAGTGGTGCCAACCGAGAGGCGACCAGCCAGGTAAGCCTTTTGAGCAGTTCGTAATTTGTAAATGTCTCTACTGCTTTCTTTAATGTTGCCTCTATCTTCCTCTTTCAGGTCGTTCTGTCCGGGAGGCGTGCAGATTTGAGGAAGCTGTTCTCAGTAGCTGCGAGTGTTTAAAGATGAAGACTGCAGGTGAGATGCTGCTGCTAATGATGTTCCTTTTGTCTCCTTGCAGGTTCTGCTTTCCCGAGTTACGAGGGAATAGCTGGATACGGTGAGCGTCACGTTGCAAGCTGCACAGTAACGCGAAGCGTGTTGTCTTGCTCGGATGTGGTTTAAATAGCCCCAATAAAATATTCCAGGAAAAGTTGTCCCTAGGCTACCACACCCAAAGCACTAGACCGCATAGCTTGGTCCTTAGGAACCAAGCTATGTGGATGCCTCCATGTTGGCTGACAATAATAAAGTAGTTCCCAAGCACATTGTGTATTCATGGTGTATGAGCCTTGCGCCATAGGCGCCAGGACTGGCCCCATGAGGGCTTTTGAAGAGGATGCCATGCTCTAGAGGCCCGAGTCCTGACTCCACCTGGCCAATGGGTTTGGCAGAGGGGGTTTTGGGCGGGGGTCGTGACAGCAAGCAACAGACTGCCTGTCTTTATATTCTTTCCCATAGCAGTTGTGATCATTAATAAAAAAAGACATTCTTTGAGTGTGCTTTAAAAAAAACTTTCCCATTTTTTGCTTGCTCCCCATATTGTTTCTGTGAACTGTATCCCAAATCCGATTTTTCACTTGTGTTCCTACTCCTTGCCACTGCCTTCCATCTAAGACTGACAAGTCTAGTGTATGTTTGGGGAAGGGGGTGAGGTTTTCTGGGACTCAAGCACCATTTTGTTCGCATGCACTTTCCTGTTTGTTTGCATTCATTTCCATTGGTGAAAGAAGGTAAGAGGATATCATTGACACTGTATATTTTGAGTTATCTCAGTGTACTGCTTCATCATAAGGGATATTCGGTTTTTGTGTTGCCACAATATTGTTGGCTGATGTAAGCTGTTTATTCTCATTTGACATTAAAAAACAAATTAATAAATATCTTATTCATACACACCGGCCTGGTTCCTAGTCCATTGTGACACATAGTTTGTTTGTGGAGGTTGGGTGCGAGACAGCTTGGAGGCCTTCTCAAAAAGGATCCGAAGTATAAAAAAACAACATGTTTATATTGTACCCCACACTCATTGTAGAGGAAGGAGACCCCTGACTTGCGGGTGCCATTCAATAAACTGTGACACTCTTGTTCAGAGGAAAATTGCCTAGTATTTCGGGGATGTACTGCCCTTGTAGGTGGGACCAGACGGTAATGCAAGTGGAGTTTTCTCCTCTGAGAAGGGTGCAGTCAACTACAACATGATTGTAGACCCTCTTCAATGGAAGAAATTCCATAGAATAAGATATCATGTCCATGTTCGTTCTCAGTAGAGGGGCTCCCACACTTTTGTTTTATTTTGTTTTAATTCAAGTTTACAGTTAATCCTTTTGCAAAGCACAGAGAATAAAACGTACTGTTAAGGGGGAGTCTGTTGGAGATTGCGTTCAAAACACCAAGGAGCATGTGCCAAAACACTTGCTAATCTGGAAATGGCGACCTTGAATGGCGATGTTGTGGTTTTGGAGCAACCAGCTGCAACCGATGGGGGTTCTGAGGACATTAGATATGAATATATGGTTTTGCAGTGGGGTGTGGCCATGACACCTGAGAGTGATTCTGCTCCATTGAGCCATCATCAAAAACTGGGAGCCAAAAGCCCCGGCTATCGGGCCGCCTGTTATCCGGTGAGTATATCTTAATGCGAGCTTGTGTATTTTATAGGGCATAAGAACTAGCTATAGTTAAAACTATGCATAGTTGTTTTGTCTACAGCCTCTAACTGATAAAGTGGATGGCACTGAGGAAAACCAGTCTGTAGCAGAGCCTATCAATATTTACTGTGTTTGCCCGTTCAAACCAACTTGAAAACTTCTGAAAATATGTTGTGTAAGACCTGTGTTTTGCTAATGAAAACCGATAGCATTAAAAATGATGCGGTCACATCAGCTGTGATTGGGATCCATATTTTGGCCATCAAGGCTTTTACGGTCATTGTTGTGAAAATGTATTCAAAACAACACTTTCACAGGTGCTGTTCAGGGCACAAAATTGATGACCCCGACAGGCTGCTCATGAATGTTTGGAAAAAGCTTACACTGATAATTTGCTATGTAAAATATGCCACATGCTCAGCCCTAAACGAATTGTAGAAATGATGCGTTTGATACAGGTGTTAACACAGCTAAGGGTTGGTCTAGGGACAGAGCAATGCATGTCTAAAACATTGCTGGCTATACAAAAGGCAAATAGCCCCCTTCTCAAAATGAAGCATTTTAGACGGGGGTGTCCGATGTGTGTTAGAAGCATTATTGAGAAAACAGTTCGCAAGTGGGGAGATAAAGTATATCAAAGACGGAATGGTCACTGTATGGTAGAGCAATGTGCATGGAACCCCATAAACTGACCTACAAGGATTAAGACTGTAGATGTTTCATATGTATTTGTGCTTATTTACAGGAAATAAAAAATGAATACCTGCTGGATAGCAATCAATTTAATGTGAAACCCACCATTGGATGTGTTCAACAATTATTGCTGGATTCAATTAAAGAGCAGCTGGGTAGTATATGCCCAAGGCTGATATTTAATCTGTATGCACGACCAGCGTTATACAAAGGGAATGTAGCAATATTTTATGCATCGCAACATATGCGTCAACATCAGCCACCGGCTAATGGACAACTATTGGGAAAAGTATCACAAAGAGGGTTTTGGCAATTTAAGGTCGCCGGCGGGATCATCACTGCAAGTGGAGGCGGCCAACCTGCAACACAGTTGTCGATGCATTAAAGGCCAGTGGCTGTTTGACAGGGAGCTTTACGAATATTTGTCAGCCATTTCTTTATTATGAATGTTTGCTTATCGACGCGGCAAAAGACAATTGTGAATTAAGTAATTGGTCATACATAAAAATGTGTAACTCAAGCTACTTAATGTGAAGAAAATCTGAACAAAATGTTTTAAATGTCAATAAAACATGTGTTTTATGAAACCTTGTTGTGTATTTATTTTGAGCTGGGGTGAACACTCTCTGCATAAATCTGACATAAATATATTATGACAAAGGGGTGTTAAGAGCTTGTAGCATCATCTGTGAAAATAAAAGGCTAACATTTTAAACAAGAAAAGAGTTCTCAAACCATGGGATTAAAACAGTTTCTTTAACAATTGTTGCTTCCGTTACACGCATCAATTTGTACAAATAATTGTACTAGCTCTTTTAAACTGTCAAAATGTATTGTAGCCGTGTTGTTAACATTTAACATTACACCTTTTACTTTCATGCTGACGGCTCCTAGAGATGTCAGCTAGATATGATATGATATGATGTGGCATTTATAAGGCTCCTGTACACAAGTGTTTCTAGGCGCAACAAAACAATGAGGGGAAAAAAAGGAGGATAAAATAACGATCTTACTAGGCCTTGTGTCATTCCAATCGTGCAAGTGCAGGGAAGAGGGAAGGGGCGAAGTGCCAGGGGGAGAGGAAGTGGGAAGTGCTGTTAACTCATAAATGCAGCCAGCAGGTGGCTCATAAGTTCAGAGAGAAGGGACTGTAGGGTTGCAGAAACAGACCCTTAAGAGTGAGTGAAACTGGACATGAAAGAGCCTGGGCCTGAGTTCAGAGGGTGACCAGGTGATCAGTGGGCAGAGCAGTCAGGTGAATCAGCAGGGGAGAGGAAGAGAGGAAGAGAGAAAGCGGAAGTGAAAAGGAAGGTCTTGAACTATTTCCGTAACCAGAGGTGGTTCTGCTCTAGTTTGAGAGAGGCAGGAAGGCTGTTCCAGAGGGATAGCCAGCTGAGGAGATACTCAGTCTCCACTCTCTGCTTAGAAAAGTGTCTGACCTTCAGAGAGTTGGAGGTGGATGATCGAAGAATTCGAGAAGGAAGATTTCAGTAAGAGAAAGTTGGAGGTAATGGAGTTCCAGGCCCCAGAAAGCTGTCTTGAAGTTTATCCTTGCAGCCAAAGGGAGCCAGTGAAGAGATTTCAGAGCTGGAGAGATATGATCCCTGGGCTTGAGGCCAAGGACAAGTCTCACAAGTCCTGTTCTGGATAAGTTGTGAAGGTTGAAGAGTAGAGGCAGGCAGATTTAGAAAGAGTCTGTTGCAGTAGTCCAGCCTAGAGAGCACCAGGGCTCTGGGGACAGTGAGCTTCTGGGGGAAAGTGAGAAAAGGAAAATTACCTCTGAGGAGGTGCAGTTGATAGTTTTAATTCTTAGAGATGACGGAGATGCAAGGAGAGAAGGAGGGAGTGGAGTCGAAGATGACACCAAGGTTCTTAGCCTCACAGGAAGGAGCAGGGAGAGGTTCCAGAGTGGGCAGTCAGAGTGAATGAGAGCAAAAGAGGGAGCAGGTGTCCCGATGAGGAGGATGTCAGTCTTACTGGCATTAAGGCAGAGTTCATTGGTGGCACACCATTCCAGAATTGAGGCCAGGCAGTCCGGTAAGAGAGAAGGAACAGAGGTGGCTGAGGGGAGTCTGAAAGAGAACTGGGTACCATCTGCATAACACAGAAAATTGGAGCAGAAAGTAGCCGGGTAGTGCTATAAAGCCAGGGAGAACGGTTAGACTCCTGGGGAACACAAGTAGAGAGAGCGATAGAATAGAAGAAAGACGCCAGTTGGACCTGAGAGGGTCAGTCCATGAGAAAGGAGGTCAACCAGTCCAGGGCCTGATCAGTGATACCCAGGTTGTCACAGAGGCAATTGAGCAGGATGGCATGGTTGACCATATCGAAAGCAGAGGATAGATCGAGCAGAAGGAAGATTAGAGTCAAGATTAGATAGCAGGTCTTCACAGTTATTCAGGAGAGAAGTTTGCATGCTTCCGGCAGCTCTGAAGCAAGACTGGTGGTCGTGGAGACAACCAACAGATTCAGTTTGCAGATTAAACTGGGAGATGAACAGCGTTTCCAGGATTTTGCCCAGGAGTTTGCCCAGGAGTGATGGAAATCGGGTGATAGTTAGCCAGAGAGGAAGGATCGGCAGATGGCTTCTTTAGAAGGGGTGCACAAGGAAGTGCTTAAGGGGGAGGGCAATGTCTAGTGGCAAAGGAGTGATTGCAGAACTTGCCCAAGGCTGGAGCAAGGGTGTCAATGTGGTCTTAGATGGTTCTGGATGAGCAGGGGAGAACCTGCTTTGACAAGACTTTCATAGATCAGACTTGTCTTGAAACATTGTCAGGGGTGAACAAGGGACAGGAGGGAAAGGAGGAGGAGAAACGGCCACAGAAGGGCCAGGAGTGGTAGAAGAGGGGGAAGAGGAGGAAGAGAGGGTGGACAGGATGTCCCGATTTTTAGTAGGGAAATGAGAAGCAAAAGCCATGCAGAGGGTAAGGTAGAGACTGCAGCAGGATTGGCCAGCTCCTTGCAGATTTTGAAAGCTTCAGTCGAGTTGTTAGATGCCACAGAGATGCAGGCTTGGATGTATGTTACAGATATTAATTTCCTCCCACCTTAGAGACACCCGGCTCTTTTGCTGGACTTAGGAGATTTTTTTTTTTAACTCCTGTGTGAGTAGGACCTTTTTATCACTCTCTTATGTGTTTTTCCCTAATTAAGGATTGTATGTTTTCACTGTTTTTGGAGTCTGACAAACTCCATAGACATCTGCTTTTTGTATAGAGACACACAGCACCCTCAGTGCAGTGTCACTAAGAAATATTTTTCTTCAGGTTTAAATACCTTTTCTTGGGTGAACTACTGTTCCCAAGAATAGTAAGGTGAAATTGATGTTACTTACATTGTTACTTTGTAGGTCCAGCACACACCATCTTAAGTGAAGTGCTAGGGGATCCAGGGGGAGGGGGTTACCTAGCAGCCCCTTATCCTACTTTTATATGGAACATTTTTTTGTTACCCTCACTACTTTAAATGGCTGGTGGCAGTGGTTTAATTTTTACTACCAGTGTGCATTTTTACCACAGGCTAAACCCTTAGCTGCAGTACAGCACCCATGAGTGACCAATTTGTCAAAATGGCCCCCGTCTTCTTTTTTTAATCATTTTCTGTTTATGAAGTCTTTCTTGGCTTTTTCTCTGTATGTTGAGACTGGTTTGAGCCCTTTCTTTGTTTGTTTATTTATTTCTAATGCGCACCAAACCTGGAGGTAACAGGGCGCAGCAATACGAAGGTGCAAGGATTACAAAGTCTCAAGTGATTCACAATATAACAACATAAATGTACAGGTAAAATTACTTACAGGCAGGAGATAGGTATACATGTTCAGATTATATACAATTAAAATCTATGCAGTACAATTCCAGCTATTATTTACAATGATGGGCAACGTCAGCGAGGTGTAGTGTTGTGTAGGCAGTTGTGAAAGTCTAACTAGCCTTGAGCTAAGTTGAGATGGGTGATAAAGTGTAGGTAAGGTTGGTCTACTCTCAACTCGTGGGGAAGGGAGTTCCAAAGTTTAGCAGCCTTCACAGGAAAGCTATTACCCCCAATCCTAGTGAGCCTAAATCTAGGTACCACGAGGCAGTAAGTATTACTAACTCTTGTTGGCCTACTAGATGTTCTTCTTATCAGTTTGTCTATTAAGTAGCTAGGTGCAACATTGTTTAAGGCTTTATGGGTCAAGGAGGCCATTTTTAACTGTATTTTATTGTAGGTGGAGAGCCACTTGTGTTGACGTCTAGTCGAGGCAATGTGTACTCTTTTGTTCATGCCTAGTGTGGGTCTTAGAGCGTTATTTTGCAAGATATGTAACCTCTGAATAGTTGCTTTTTTAGCACCACTGTACAGAGCATTGCAGTAATCTAGCCTAGAGAGAATTAATGCTCTAGCCTGGATAATGCAACTGTAATTTGAGAGAAATGGCTTACCAGCTCTAATAAGCTTACATGTTTAGGCTGTGGTAGAGGCCAAAGTTTTCACTTGTTTATCAAAGGACATGGTTGAGTCAAGGTAGAAGCCAAGGGTTTTTACCGCCTTAGATACCTTAATGATGTTTCCATCAATGGTAAATGAAGAATATTTGTGACCTAATTTATTGATGTTAGAAAGAGTACCTAGAATTATCAACTCAGTCTTGACATCATTCAAGCATAGACCGTGGGTGGCCATCCATGCCTGATGATGAGATATACCCTATTCACCAGCGCCAAGTCCTTACCATGATCCTCCGAAAGCAGGAGGAGAATCTGTGTATCGTCTGCATACTTAGTGTAGGTGATACCCAGAAGTTCCAGATCATCGAACAATGGTTTGGTGAATATATTGTATAGAGTTGGGGAAGCGCATGAGCCCTGAGGTACACCACACACGATCGGGGTGGGGTCCACCGCTGCCGATGGGGAGAATACCCTGATGGTTCTCTTGCTCAGGAATGATTCTATCCATTTGATAGCCTCTGTGTAAAAGTGGAGTTCTGAGTCCAGGTGCCTGCAAAAGTACCTTATGATCCACCAGGTCAAATGCAGCGGAGAGATCAAGTAATAGGAGCAGTGATGTCTTCTCTTTATCTCTCAGTTAATCAATCTGTGTTTTCAAATCAATCAAGGCAGTTTCTGTCCCATGCAGAGGGTGGAAGCCAAATTGTCTAACCCCTAAAAGTTTGTGCAGCTCAAGGTATTTTTGAATCAGTGTATAGGCGACTTTGTGTATTTCGCCTTTGCTGGGCTTCAACCCTGAAGCCCTGAAGCCCACCCCTGGATCCAGTGTGTCTGCAAAGGCAGGAAGTGAGGGAGGGTATTGAAACTCCCCTGTCCTTTGTCTCTTGGTGGGCCTGATCAAAACCAGTCCTGATTGGCTGGCCGGCTGGCTGGCTGTTCGGGAAGGGTAACCACTCTGCTGTGAGACTGTCAGCCTAGGGTTGCGAATGAATGAGAATGAGCTTAAAAGGTGAGGTTCTTGGGACTACAGGCAGAGTCGACCACTGTAAGAAACATCCGAAGAAGAAATCATGAAGAGAAGCCTGCCACAACCTCCAGGACCTTGAAGTGCCCGGTGAAGCTCAGCTGCTGTGCTGACCTTCTTTTTCACATCGACAGAGAAGCTCCAGATGGAATGCCTTCTCCCCTGGGGTTGGTGGGACCAACTGGCCCTGTGACAAACTCTACTTCGGCACAACCCCCGACTTGCTGTGCCTCACCAGTGCTGCAGAAGCCCAATGGCAGAGGTTGAGTGTCCATAACCAAGTGTGACGTCTTCCGCGGAATGAATCCGGCCAAAATCTCCAGGAGACTCCTAAGGACACTCCAATCCAGAGTCCCCTCACCAGACTCCAGTACCGAGGGAGCAAGTAAAGTCCAACCGGATATATTCATTCTGCATCAATGCTGTTTTTGAGGCGCTGAAACCGCAAAGAGCCGCTGAACCAAAGAGAACCCGTAGCTGCTGAAGTCCTTTCCCAAGTACAGCTGAAGGAGGCCGCCAGACATCCTCCATATTGTCCCAACAACTGAGGCTCAAGGACAAGTATCTGCTTCTCTTTTTAGAGAGGACAGATAATCTGTACTGCCTTTGGAGCAGGCGGCAGGCCAGGTTGTTAGGGGGTGCGCCTGATGCCTTCCTCTCAGCCACCCTACACTTGCATTTAAGAGTGGTGAGGTCGGAATCATACCAAGAGGATAATCAAGCACATCCAGAGTGTTAGAGATAGAGAGATGAAGGTTAGAGAGGGCTGTGTCAGGGTGTGAGTCAGCCAAAGGTGCTGGAGGAGGAGAGAAAGTACCGGTCAGTGATCACAATCACTATCCATTAGTATTAGGTGTTTCAACACCTGTATCGATGTTACTGTGTGCTGTAGATGCATACACAGGGGGAACATGGACCTGTGTTTCAACACTTTTCACATGAGAATTTGTAATATTGATAACATCAGTTTTGTTTGTCACCCCATCGTTGTACCCATTCCCCTCTTGAACATCATCTAAAACAGTATTAGAAACATTGGCATTACATGTCACCCCATCGTTTTATCCAGCCCCCTCTTGAACCTCACCTAATACAGTATTATAACGATTGGCATTCTACTGCACCCCACCGTTATCTACAACCTCCTCTCGAATAGCAACTGGAGCTATACTAATAACACCAGCATTATAAACCTCCCCATCATTGGGCCCACCCTCCTCTTGAACATCAACAGAAGCAGTATTAGGGACAGCATCATTTTGACTGTCAACAGTATTGATAATTGTACCTGTTTCATAGAATCTATTAACAATGATATGATATGATATGATATGATATGATATGATATGATATGATATGATATGATAAGTCATTTATAAAGTGCATGTACACAAGTGTTTCTAGGCATGACAAAAGAGGGAAGACAGATGGAGGACAAGACAAACAATCTTACTATGCCTTGTGTCATTCAGATCATGCCAGTGTGAGAATGAGAATTGCAAGGGGAAAGGCAGGGGGGAAGTGCAAGGGAGAGGGGAGGGGAAACCTGGGCAGTCATGCTCTGAGTATGTGCAGCCAGGGCAGCGCGGCTCTGAGTAGTACAAGTAGAACAAGAGACTGTAGGGTTATAGTTACAGCCCCTAAGTGTATTATGGAAGAGAGTGTTGGATGTATTGAGGGCCCTAACACCAGACAGCCTTGTGGACAATGCAAAGGGTGTTGAGCTTGATCCTTGCAGTCACCAGAAGGCAGTTGAGAGATTTAGGGCTGGAGAGATATGGTCCCTGGGCTTGAGGCCAAGGATAAATCTTGCAGTCCTCTTCTGGATTAATTATTAAGGGCAAAGAGTAGAGGAAGGCAGATTGAGAAAGAGGCTGTTGCAGTAGTCCAGCCTGCCTAGAGAGAACCAGGGCTCTGGAGACAGTGAGCTTCTGGAGGAAAGTGAGAAAGGGAAGAGACCCTTTGAGGAGGTGCAGCTGGTAGTGGGACTTTTTGGCGATGTCTGAGATGTGAGGAGAGAAAGAGAGAGTGGAGTAGAAGATGACACCCAGGTTTTGTGCCTCGCAGGAAGGTGAAGGAAGAGGGACAAAGGAGGGCAGCCAGAGTGAGAGAGTTAAAGCAGGGACAGGGATCCCACTGACAAGGATCTCCATTTTACTGGCATTAAGGCAGAGATCGTTGGAGGCACACCAATCTGGAATCATGGATAGACAGTCAGTGATGAGCGAGAGAGGAGAGGAGGCTGAGGGGAGCCTGAAGCACAGCTGAGTGTCATCTGCATAACACTGAAAGTTAGAGGAGAAGGTAGAGATCAGATGGGCCAAAGGGGCTAAGTAGAGGTTGAAAAACCAGGGTGAGAGGATAGAGCCTTGGGGAACACCACTGTTAGCGATAGGGATGGCATAGAGAAAGGGACCAAGTTGGACCTGGGAGTGGCAGACCAGGAGATGGATGTCAGCCAATCCAGGGTCTAATACATGATGTCCAGGTTATCACGCAGTCGACTGAGTGTCCGTGTCGAAAGCAGAGGAAAGATCAAGGAGGATGAGGAAAGAGGAAATGCTGGAATCAATGCAAGAGAACAGATCTCCACAGGTTTTCAGGAGAGCAGTTTCCGTGCCCCTGGCAGCTCTGAAGCCAGACTGATGGTCATGGAGACAACCAACAGATTTAGTGTGGAGAGTAAGCTGGGAGATGGCCCGCTTTTACAAGAGTTTGCCAAGGAATGGGGTGATGGAGATTGGGCGATAGTTTACCAGGCAGGTAGAATCGGCAGAAGGGTTCTTGAGGAGGGGGTGCACAAGGCAATGCTTAATGGGAGAGGGTAATGTTCCAGTGGTGAAAGAGTGATTACAGAAATCGGCCAAGGCTGGAGTGAGGGTGTCAATATGGTCCTTGATGGTTCTAGAGGAGCATGGGAGCCCCTGTTTGGATTACACTTTCATAGATCTGACTTGTCTCGAAACCTCATCAGGTGTTGTCAGAGAAAAAGAGGAGAAAGGAGAGGGGGGATGTCCAAAGAGGGGCCGAGAGAGGAAGAGGGACAGGAGAAAGAGGACAGGATGTCCTGAGTTTTAGTGGAGAAGTGAGAGGCCAGAGCTGTACAGAGGGCCTACGAGGGAAAAGGAGAGGTAGAGACTGCAAATGGATTGGTCAGTTCCTTGCAGATTTTAAAGAGTTTGGCCACGTTGTTAGAGGCCGAAGAGACGCAGGCTTGAATGTGTGCTCTCTTCTTGGACAGGTCTGTATTGCCTTTGGAGCAGGTGACAGGCCAGTTTGTTAGAGGATGCACCCTGAAGTCTTCCACTTCCTCTCTGCACCCTGCACTTGCGTATCAGGCAGGCGAGGTTAGATTCAAACCAAGAGTTGAACTTAGAGGTAGGCTTCAGCTGGATTCTCATGACAGGGGCAAATATGTCCCTGGTGTTGGAAATAGAAAGATTCAGATTAGAAAGGGCTGTGTCAGGGTCTGAGTCAGCCGCAGGAGTGGGAGGAGCAGAGAAAGTAGAGGCAAAGGCATTCACTGACACATGCTTCATGGCCGAATGATCCAGAAGGTAGGTGGCAGTGCTGCGGGGGGGGCTTTGCCTGAGGGATAGAGAGCTTCAGATGAGAGGAGAGTAGAAAGTGGTCAGTCTGGGGGGTGTGGTGAGAGGGTTAGAGAGGATGTCTGAGGTGATGAGAACATCCAAAGTATGTCTGGCAGAGTGTGTTGGGCCAGCAGGCAGAATGGAAAGAGAGAGTGTACCGCAGAGATTGCAGAAAAGCCCAGAGGAGGGATTAAAAGCATCCAGGTGGATGTTGAGATCTCTCAGGAGGAGAAGCTGAAAAGTAGAGGCAAGGAGAGAAGAGAAGAGGTCGGCCCATTCAGAGGAGAAGAGGGTGACCTGGCGAGGTGCCTGTAGATGGTGGCCACAGTTAGAGAATGGCCAGGAGAGATAGAGAGCCTGCAGACCAGGAATTCAAAGGAGGAGTAGGACTGTGTAGGGATGACAGAGGCCAGGAACCCACTCTGGAAAGATCAGAGCTACTTCACCTGCAGGACGGTTAGTTCTGGGTTTGGAGAGGATCTTGTAGCCCACAGGGAGGAGAGTGTCAAAACTCATGATAGAACTGGCTGTAAACCATGTCTCGGTCAGAGCAAGGACATATAGGTTGAGTTCCTCGAGGAGGTGACAGATATCAGAGGATTGTTTGACAGCAGAACAAGAGTCGAGAGTAGCAGCGTGGAGCAGGTTGCCAGATTTGAAAGAATTCCATGGAGGGGTACAGGCTTGAGGTTCACCCTGCGGAGGTAGTAGAGGGGCCTGAGGGTGGGCAGAGGAGGAAGGTCAGGGTGCCAAAAAGGTGGCAGAAGGAGTAGCAGGAGAAGGGATGAAGTTGATAAAACACAGGAAACACATATCAAAAAGGAGAAGATTGGGCTGAGGGCCCTGAACCAAGACAGTGCTGTTCAGATAGACATCAAAGATGGTCTTGGAGGAGTGGAAGGGGGCCCAGAGGACCTTCCACCTAGTGCCACAATTAATGGGAGAGGAGGATAAAGGAGAGAGAACAGAGACCATATGAACTGTTCATAGGTCTGGAGAGGCGACGACAATGAGGATGTCAGTGAAAGTCTTTCTGAAGGAAGCACTGGGGTAGGTATCAGCCATAGGGAGGCCTGGGTTGGAGACCAGGACATCCCTCTTGAACATCTTCCTTCCAGACTTAGTGAGAAGGTTAGGGTAAGAGAAAGTGTAGCAGTTAGAGAAAATGGGAGGGACAGAGAGCACCATATGGGGGGGGAGGAGGTAGGTGGAATGAGAAGGGAGTGAGAGAAGAGAGAGAGACGCACAGCCCTGTGGCTCCTCACAACTCAGAATATGCAGGAGGAGGAGGAGGGGGGCCAGGGCACAACAAAGAAAGACACAGGAAGGGAACGAGTAACTCAAAACAATGAACGGCACACCTTGCAGGGGGGCTCTATGTGGGAGCCTAGCGAGAACCAGCAACAGTGCCACAGTTACCGGAATGCGAAAAACAACCAGATTATACTTTCCCACAAGGGGGAAAAAGGCATGTTTTGAGCACAGTACAATACAGCACACTCAGATTTGACTTTCCTAGAAGGGGGGAAAAAGGCACGTTTTTGAGCACAGCACAATACAACACACCGAGATTCGATTTTCCTAGAAGGGCAAGAGAGGTTACGTTTTTGAGCACAGTACAATACAACACACCCAGATTTGACTTAACTGATCAGTCGCTGCAAACAGATGGCAGCAGGCTATGTGCTACCACAGCAGACACTGGCAGCAACCAATGGAGCTGTCCTTAGCCTCAGTAACTTGGGCAAGGGGGCTGCCACGGCAGGGGTGCATTGGGTGGCCCATTTAAAGGGCCCACTAACCAATGGGAGCGTGGTGGGATTGGCCCAACAACAAGGAAGCAACCGGGACAAATGGAGGGGGAGCGGGCAAACATGCACTGAGGGCTGAGAATAAAGCTTTTACAAATTCACAACTTACTGTGCCGCAGAGCACCTGTTCTCACCCCAGCACCAGAGAAGTTGACGTTGGCATTGCCTGATGATGATGGGGATGGCCTGTGGGGACAGAGGGAGAAAACACATGTTGGTGAATGCTTACCTATTGTCTAAGCAGGGGTTCAAGCTCTGGGTCCATCTGGTCCAAACAGGCGCAAACAGGAATTGCCCTTTTCTTTGTCTGCACTTTGCTTCGGATGCCCGGGTGAGAGAAGCCCTTAATTTAAGAGTTAAAAGCAGAAAGGAAGAGGCAAGTGCTAGAAGGTGAGTGGTGCTTAGGCCAGGTGACCTAGATCCACTTGCACCTGCTCATCAACTACAAAGGAAAAGAGGCTGGAGGGCTGCTTACGTAGGGAAAAAGAGCGGCAAACCAGGAAGGCACCAACAGTTTAAAGTGATTGATAGGTGGGTGGGGCTTAGGTCTGGTGACCCAGATCCACTTGGACCTGCTCACCAACTCCAAAGGAAAAGAGGCTGGAGGTTTGCTTAAATAGGGAAAAAGAGCAGCAAACCAGGAAGGCGCCAACAGTTTGAAGTGATTGACAGGTGGGTGGTGCTTAGGCCAGGTGACCTAGGACCACTTCCACCTGCTCATCAACTGCAAAGGAAAAGAGACTGGCGGGCTGCTTACATAGAGAAAAAGAGCGACAAACCAGGAAGGCACCAACAGTTTAAAGTGATTGACAGGTGGGTGGGGCTTAGGTCCGGTGACCCAGATCCACTTGTATCTGCTCTCCAATTGCAAAGGAAAATAGGGTGGAGGGCTGCTTAAGTTTGGAAAAAGAGCAGCAAACCTGGAAGGCACCAACAGTTTAAAGTGATTGACAGGTGGGCATGGCTCAGGCCAGGTGACCTAGATCCACTTGCACCTGCTCAGAAACTACAAAGGAAAATAGTCTGGAGGTCTGATTAAATAGGGAAAAAAGAGCAGCAAACCAGGAGGGCACCAACAGTTTAAAGTGATTGAAAGATGGTCAGGGCTTAGGCCAGGTGACCTAGATCTACTTGCAAATGGTTGCTAGTAGATATAGTGCCTATGTACGACCTTGGCGGTAAGGGGTTAACGGCGCCTGTAAGGATGCCGGTGCTGTTAACCTCTTACTGCTGCATTACGAGGTCCTTTGGCGGGAGTCGCTAAGGGCGGCTGGTTTTAGCAGGCGACCTTAGTGGGAGCCGCTAAAGGACCAAGGAGCTAATAACGGGCCTGTTGTTAGCTCCATCCCCATTCCCATTGAGCCCTATGGAGGCTCAAATGGGAATGTGGAAGGGTAAATTGAAGGAGGAATTATCGGGTCCTCCAAGGTTGGAATGGCCCGGTAATTCCTCATTCAAGGAACCCGGACCCGAGTTTGGAGGCAGCCATGCCGCAAATAGCGGTATGGCTACCTCCAACCTCGTAATGAGGCCCATAGTGTCTGAAAACTCTTGTTGTGACGGGTTGTTAGTAAAATGTAACTCATTTCTCTGCAGAGCGCTCATTAGTGATTTCAGTTTATTTATCGGGTCATTATGAATAATGATGAATATCACCTGTATTACGTAATCCACACTTCCCTCATTCACCAATGCCCAAGTGTCTACCTGCAAAGGCATTAGAAGCTCACCTGAATGCATAGGTGAGTTATCGACCGCATGTACTGCAGCATTCGCTAGGTTATCTAGAATTTTGACAATTGTTGTTTTGAAAACTACCTATTCTGATGCATTGGTTTTATCGTCATTAAACACATTTATATCGTTTGTGCCA
Organism: Ambystoma mexicanum; assembly: GCF_040938575.1. NCBI lineage: Eukaryota > Metazoa > Chordata > Amphibia > Caudata > Ambystomatidae > Ambystoma > Ambystoma mexicanum. The sequence continues at coordinate 958,774,252 of NC_090929.1, read as the reverse complement.
GCCCCCAACTCTGTGCATCTGTTTATACTGTCAGCCCAACATTTTTCTTTACCTGCAGTCGAGAGCCATGGCCTTGTGGTTGTCTTGTGATATTCAAAATCCTTCTCAACATTATGCACAACGTTATGCAGCCTGAAATATTCAAAATGTATATTATCATTCCCTGACCCCACTTCACACCCCGGCTGGCTTGTGAATATACACTTTTTAAGGAGGATTCCAGCACAGAGCCAGTAGGAATTAGGTTTAAAGATGATGATGACATAGGAACTCTCACTCCCGCACTGGCAAGAGCTGTTTTGGAATTTAAATGCCCTGTGATATCCGTCCAGAGCCCTCCAGCGCCCCAGTGGTGGGGGAATAACTTCATAACCAGAGATTAAAACCAGAGCTCTCCTTATTTTGCTCGAGGGCTGGCTGCGTGTTAAACAATGTGTTGATTTGGTAGAACTCATAGGGGGAGTTTGCATGATCAGACCTCCTGTTAAAGTATCTATCCTCACCCCATTTCCAAGATATTCATTGTCACAGCTCAATGCAGGGATAGCACATAAAGGAAAATAGCCCTCCTGGGCCTTAGAGACTTTTTAAATCACTTATTAGGCCCCCCGACATTCCAGCGGGCGTTGCAAAGACTCCAGAGCCAGCCAGGCCCAGTGATGAGTCTACAAAAAAATGATCTATTGTTGGGCCCCCTAGGAATCCATCGGACCTTTCTGCTGCAACAACAATGTTGTGACCCCCACCCTTGGGACGTTAAAACATGCATGATTTGTTGATCTAAGAGAAACACGCTGCCCCATCCATGTACCCTCAAGACATTTTCAAGATTTGATTAATCAATCGCAGAAATATAAGAAAATGCATTGAGCACCGGTTGCCGTGCTCTACAATACACATTAAGAGAGTCTAGCGGCTGTGCTATTCAATTGGTGAGAAACATTTCTATAAAAACATACAAAAATTAAATCAGTATAAAACATATTTTACACATTATAATATTTGGCGCATCTCAATAGTCAACATCTTAAACCCTTATAACAACCAAGCACACCTCAACGCTGTATAACACACTCATACTTACGACCCTTAAAAATGTCAAACACTTTGTACAAAATAAATCACTGCACCAGTGTTTTAGCAAATGTGTGATCTGTCACACATTGACAAAACTGTCAATATTTTATAAAAGTTGCAAATATATTTATTATTTGTGGCAGACAATTAAGAAAGCACACTGCACATAAATCTCTAGAACCCAAAGTCTAAACTAATACAATATAATTTTTAAAGCAACATTGAATGCAACAGGGCCAATATAACAACTAAGGCCCCATTTATAAAAGGCACTCACCAAACAGGCCCAGAGTACAAATTACTATTATGTAATTAACACATCAATCTAGAATTCTGACTCTAAGTGCAGCCCTCCTCAAAACTTGCAGAGCTTGCATAAAATATATTTTCTGTGACCCTATATTCAAATTCACATCGCTCCGAAACACTAAATTTGCTATAAAATAAAACCGTGGTTGTAACATGATTTATTTCCACTTCACTATGCCTATATAAAAGGTCATGGCTATTAGCATTGTCAATACCTTTTGCCTTCTAAAATGTAAAAACATATTTTCCGGTTTATAGTGAATATGTCGAATGATATTTTTTCAAATTACATTTCTTCAACAAAAAAACACTGGAAAAATGATTTCAATTTTTTTTAATTTTTTTTTTAATGGGGATTTCCCCCTAACGTCCTGTCTTTTTTATACTTACACTTTATTTTTACTAGCTAAACCAAAAAAAACATACACATGAAAAAAACACATTCGAAAAAAAATGTCGACATCATTTTTTTTGATGAAATGGCATTCAAAAAAATGTTTTTCGACATTTTAACTGGATACCATATTTTCCATTTGTGGCACACACTTAAGAAAGCACCCTCACCATATGTTACATGTAGCGCCAACATTTGTTTCACAGTGTGCCAGTTTGCATGTGCTGAATAAAAAAGTGACACTTTCCAACTAGGCCCAGAGACTTTAATACAGTCTATAACCATCCTCCCTCTGCACCCCTATATTCAATTTCATATCGCTCCCAAGGGCAGACTATTCTCTAAAAACACAAAATTCTTAGACCATAAGATCATGTCTGCCATTTCACAGACAAAAATCATTTTGTACAAATTTGGGAAGTTCACCATCAGGCCAGCCATAGCCTATTGGAGACAAAAAGTATTACCAACCATATTATATGGTTTGGAGACCAAAGACCAAAAAAAATGTCTGCCCAAGCATATTGCAAAAGCTAGAGGCGAAATACTGGCGAGGTGTATTACAACTCCCTCGATGTGTCCGCGGCCCCTGGCTAAGACTTGAACTAGGTCTGACATCCTTGAGTGCAGAATACCACTGGAGGCTTTGTGCCTTGTTTCGCAAGTGCCTCATTCATGAAAAGCCTGATAACATTTTGAATATACTATCTTCTTACATTCTGACCTCTGATCACTCATTTGTTAAAAATTGGACTTCACAGATTCATAACATTCTAGCTAGAGCTGATCTGTCTCTGGAAGCTCTTATTGTTAATCCGATTAAAGCAAAGGAGAAATTGTTCAGATCAGATTGGATTAATACGAGAATGGTGTGTCTGTCATACAAAGATTTTGGGGCTCTGAGCTTTGAACATAAAAGTCTTGGAGTCTTGGCTCCATACATAAATCAATCTCCTTCGCCACAAGTAAGAACCACCATCTTACGTCTGCGATTTAATTTGTTTCCAACTCGCAATGTTTTGGTCAGAAGGAAGTTGTTGCCGGCAAACGAGAATCATTGTACTTTTTGCATGGTTTTGGCGGTTAAAGAAACCCTCAAACACATTATCACCGAGTGTCCAGCCCTAACTGAACTGAGAAGGAAACATTTTGAATCCCATATGTCTTATTTCAGTGCACTAACCCCTGAAACCCGGTGGTCGGTACTACTTTCTACCAACTCAATAAGTATTCGCATCGCCACCCATAACTTTTTGATGGCTATTATGTTGAAATGTAATTTTGTGTCCTCCATGGAATAGAATTATAAGGACTTATAAGGCTGGTGTAGTGCGAAAATATAGGAACAGTTAAAATATGGACGGGCCTGACCACAATTTAGGATAAATTATCATCACTAAATAATGCTGAGACTTATATTATGTAATGAGGTTTGAATGATATCATGAGTCTAATTTCATGCTTTTAATATTGTATATGAATTACCATATTTTTCTTTTTAGCCAAGTCTCTCACAAGTCTGGCCCGACCCAATGATTTCAACACTTTTAAACATTTTATGTTTGTATACTTTCTTTTATCCCTGTTGTTTCAGTTTCATTTTGTATTATAATGTATTCGAATTCTACTTGATTTTTGCTGTATCTAAAATGTAAATGAAATTCTGTTTGAATATTGAAAAAGTTGATTTATTCAGCTTTATTCAATAAAGAATAAAAAAGAAAAAAAACACTACATTTGTTATAAAATAAAATCCCCAAGTATAACATTCTCCATTCATGTCTGTTTGCTTTAAGCAAACTTCACTAGACCTACATAAGAGGACAGAGCTATCAACTTTGTCAGTTTCTGTTCCTTATAGAATGTGTTCATACATGGCCCAACCTTGAATGCATTTGTAAGATTGTTTAAATCAACATTTCCAATTGGTTTTGTGCAAGAAAAAACAGCAATTTTCGGCCATGGGTTCTATGTTGTTTACAGTAACTCCTGTGCTGTCTGCTACTTCACAATTCCCCAGACAGTGTCTGATAAGCGAAGTGTGCACAGTTACAGTCAGGTCTCAGCATTAACAAGAAGTCTAAATAATATGTTTTCATTTACACATAGAATGCTGTCTCACCCTGTGGCAGCTTGCAGAATCATTGATGAGCAAAGTTTGATAAGCTCAGCATAACCTTGCAGCTACAAAATCATGAATATCGATTAACCCTTTCTTATTTCACCAGACACATTCAAAAGACAGTTTTAAGACATGGTAACATTTTCTATGCCATGCAGTTTCTCGTATAGCTTAATGTTAGCCTAACAATGTTATAATTTTTCTCACAAGTGTGTTTAAAAGTACATTGAAGTTTCCACATAAAAATGGTGGCTGATACTTTGAGCTGCCCTGCACACATAGAATAGACACATTTGGATTGACATTGTGGCACTTTACGCTTTTCAACCAGACCCATAGTTAAAATACAAGATGAGTCCAGCACAATCTACAACAGAAAACTTTAGAAAAAGCTGGCTTTCACAACTATCTTCTCTTTGAAAAAATATTGACAAGCAATATTCCAGCATGTGTATATCAATCAAAAATGTTCATTTATAGCATTAAATGCCTAACCATTTTAAGCGGTTTAAAATTATATAAATTATACAGATAAAGTAGGAATAAGAAAGCTTTTATATATATAAGCTGAACTGCTTAATTAACTGCGCAATAACAAGTGGCAAACACCTCTAAACATTATTATATTCAGCCTGCAAGCCACAAAACTCTACATTTTTCAAACATGTCCTTAGAAAAGCAAAAGTTATTTTAATTTGTCAAACAGCAAAACAACATTTGTTAAATATTTTCTATTACTTATTTGAAATGTGAAAAAGCTTTGTGAATGAAATGTTATGAAAGTATCCTTTATAAACCGCACAACATTTGAACACCAACATCTTAATCCATAATAACACAGAGTTCAAGCCTAAATATATTTAGGGCTGCCCCAGAAAGTCTTAAATACATATCACAAAAGTCCACACATAGTTTTTAAAAAGCACAGGCTTGTAAGCCTGCCTTATGACTCCCACAGCACACGTTCTGCAGTCGGTCAAACATGCTGTCTGTCACAGATGCATTTCTTTCATGATCACGTGCGTTTAACATTGCCTCAGAATTTTATATATCTCTTTAATTTTAAAACATGAAAATAGGCTCCAAAATATAAACAGCATGCATACATTTGTTTTACATTTTGCCCCTCGGTTGGAATGTGAAATCCATCTTACCTTAATGTCTTTATCACCTTTTACTAGAAAAGGGCTTGCAGATAGCATAATTCCAATGTTCCAGGACACAGGGTAACAGCAATCCTCCATAGCTTGAAAGAGATATTTCTGGCTGGCTTCCAAAATCTGCTTTTAAACACCTACAGTTGCCCCCCACACCCTCTGTTTCCGATTATCAACAGCCTAAACCTTGCCATATACTGCACATACAGTATGACTCAGCCCTCTGCAAGTTCATTAATCATGCTTATTCTGCAGAAATATTTTCTACATAACACATTGCCACTCTGAGATAATGCAACCCTGCCTGTATGTTTTTGCAAGTCACAGTTTCAGCCTAATGGTTACATCATCCTGCTGGCTGGCTGAAAACAGAACTCAACTGAGTTCATAAAAACATTCACAGCTGACCCAGACCACACGGGCCTGTCTCATCAGCTGTGAGTTTGCTGCCTCAGTCAGCTGTGAGGATTATAGATAGAGCCCCGTCTCTGCTGGTGTGTGTGTGTGAGCCTGCCAGCAGCAGCGTCATGACTAGCCCACCTCTGCCTGCATAGGCCTGTGCTTTGCAACCATGGGTCACTGCCCAGTATTAAATATCTTTCATTTTTAAAAGGCCTTATTTTCATTGTATCAAGTATAATGTTAGTAAAATATATATGCTCAGGTCATGCAACGTTTAGCTCTGCTTTGTCATTCTATATTTTTGAAGGTTTCATGTCAGTGCATGCCCAGGCATGCTCGGCCCTAGCTATTAGCCTCATGCCCACTCCATAATAGCCTCGACCTAATATAAAAAAAAAATATTCACATTTATACATTTTATTCTGCTTTTATTCTCTTTAAAATGCCACAACCCTCCCAAATCATTTTAAAATTATGATGGCGTGCCTTAGAAAATCACAACCTCCTTTTTATATTAAATCTATACAAAAGTATAAAGTCAGCTAATCTGCCTAGCTTAATATTACATGTATATAAAACTCTTATCAAATGTATGCAAACTTTATATACACACCGTCTCTCCACATTTCCTCTTCTTTCAGGGCCCTGGATCTTTCAGAAGTATGCGTTCCTTGTGATTAGCCGCTGTTCATTGCCCACTGTGACTAATGAGCCTTTGATCTTAGTGACAGATAGTGGAACACTCCTGAATGCTTGTGTGTGCTTGCGAGTGCATGACTGTCTTACAATTACAGTCTCTCCTTCCTGGAGGTCTGCCTCTCTGGCTCTTTGTCTCATGTCCGCATGCTGCTTCATGCTTGTCTTAGCACGTGCCTCTCTTTCTCTCATTTTCTGGTCATCTGGATATTTCTCTTCCAGCAAGGTGATGTGTAGTAAGTGAGTTCTATTGTTGTGCCCAAACATGATCTCAGAGGGTGTCTTCCCAGTGGTGCTGTGTGGAGTGTTCCTGTAGTCCCTCAAAAGCTGGAAAAGTATTTTCTCCACTTGCTCTCCTCTCAGATGAGCAATCTGACTGGCTCTCTTGACATTACTCAAGAACCGTTCAACGGTTCTATTTGGTTGGGGTGGCAGGGGATAAATGGGGGCCCTTTATCCAACTTCACCACCCAAGGTACCTCATATGCTCTGAACATTCTATCTAATGCTGGGATGGTGCAGTAAGCTGATGAGGACACTACAAGCTGTATATGTGGGTAACAAGAGTACTCATCCATGGCCACAAGTATGTACCCCCGTCCCCCAATGGGTCCAAAGAAGTCAATGACGTCTACATCCCAGGCATGCTCCGGCAGTTCCATCATCTGCAAAGGCTCATGATTGGTATGTGGATTCAGGGTGGCCAGGTGGGGCATGCTTTCAACAGACTTGACTCTCCGTTTGAGGAAACCAGATCTTTAAGCATAGTAGACGCTTTGTGGACACGATTCCTCTGTGTCCCCTGCTTGCCATGACAAGCATTTTCCTTTGTAAGCTTAGAGGTACTACCATTTTTGTTCCCTTCAGTAGCAGACCTTTTCGACCCACATCAGTTCATCTTTGACCCTGAGTAGCCGTTAAATGTCCTTTTGAGTTTTCTGACAGGAGCCTTCTCCCATGTGTCGTGCCTGTCTCCACTTGCCATATCGTAGGCGATTTAGGATGATTTGAATGGCTGGGAGGTTCTGACTCCTGAACCACCCATGTGACATCAACAACTTCTGGGAAGGCTGCCTGAACCACAAAGTGGATTTATTGGTCCATAATTGAGGGGCTCGTTTCCGCAGATGGCATTGGGTGATGGGAGAGAAAGTCTGCTGGGTTCTCCTCCTTGCCTGGCTAATGCTCTTGCACTATCAGAAATGTCATCAGGTCTAGCACGATAGAAAATTACCCATTCTTTTTTGATCAAACACTTTTATTGGTTTTATTACATCATACAAGAAAAAACAGTGACCATGAAGGGTCCGACCATCAATAATAACATAAACAGTAAAGAGTGTATGGTCCGTTTTACAACATCTTGAGGACACATTGTCAGCGTTATGCACATTCTTGCTCTGCCATCACATGCTGGCCGTCGGCCTAGTTCCTACTAAAGAATTTCATACTGCATTCTCCCACTTTTCCCAGATTTTCCCCGCTTTCCTAGGACATCCCCTGGCCGCATATACCCTTCGCTCCATCGCAATGCATGCTTCCACATCATCCAACCACTGTGCGTGCACAGGGGTAACGCTCGAGCCCCACAGCCTGGCAATGTTGCGCTTAATCAGTGCCGTGGAGGTTGCAAATAATAGCCTATCGGAGCGAGACATTTCACCCTCTTCCTCCACTCCCAACAACATCAGTTTTGGATCTCTGAGCACAGTTCGACCCAAAACCTTACTGAGTGTGTCACAACAGTGCTGCCAGTATGTCGTGATGTGTGGGCAATCCCATATGATGTGAAAGAAGGTGCCCTCGTTTTGAAGGCATCGCAAGCAGTTTGGGTCTGTGGTCTTGCCCCATCTGTACAACGCTACCCGCGGGTAATATATTCTATGCAGGATTTTGAGTTGTACCAGGCGTAGCCTGGCCGAGATGGCCGTATCTCTTGGGTACATTAGGATCGTTATCCAATCTTCGGGCAATATCGCTCCCACATCCCTCTCCCACTTAGATTTTAGGCTTGAAAGCTCCGGCGTGGCAAACGAGGTGAGGACATTGTACATTACTGAGGTAATTTTGACATCTATGCTCTCCAGAACCAGGTTTCTTTCTATGGGGGTGCAGTCCGCCATATCTCGTAGTGCAGGTAAATGCTGTTGTAAAGCATGACACAATTGCACATGCCGATATCGGTCCGTGGCAGGCAGATTAAAATCCTCCACTAACCTCTCAAATGTCACCGGACTCCCCTCCCGGAACACATCTCCTACTTTGGAAATTCCCGCAGCCACCCAGTTCCGCCATTTTGGAAGTTTGCCCAGTTCCGGGATATTTTTGTTCGCCCACAGTGGCTGTACTGGTGTGGTTTTCCCCTCCCAGTGTATGTGCTTGTGTGCCTCTTCCCAGACTAGCGTTCGGTGATTAGCCATTGTTTTGTTACTACTGCTGTTAGTTTTCCGGTATAGGGATTCTAATGGGGTTGTGCTGGTCCCATCGAGAGTATCGAATTTTATGTGGGGTAGCGAGGAATCGCCGTGTAGGAGGTCGTTTATCACCGCCATTTGACTCGCCCAATAGTATGTCTGTATACGCGGCAATCCTATGCCTCCCTCCCAGATGGAGCGCTGCAGGATGTGGAGCGCCAGTCTTGGGTGTCCGTTATTCCACAGGAGTTTCCGAAGGATCCTGTCAATTCTGTGAAACTCTTGTCTGGGGATGTGTAGCGGGGCATTTTGGAGTATATACAGGAATCTAGGTAACGCCAACATCTTGAATAACGCTGCTCTCCCTAATAGGGTCAGTGGAAGGGCGTTCCAGTGTTTGACGTCGTTCGCAAGGCGATTAGTGACCGGGTGGAGATTCTTCTCTACATACTCGGCCAGATTCGTCGTTATCTGTACCCCTAGATAGCGGAATTGGTCAACTTCTATGCGAAATGGGCAGTCCCGTAGTTCAGCGCTGTCCACCTCTCTCAGTGGGAATAGTGTGGACTTCGACCAGTTCACCTTCAACCCACTAAAGGATTCATAATCCTTCAATATACCAATCACCACTGGGCACGAGACTATGGGGTCCGCTAGATACAAAAGCAGATCATCCGCATACAGCGAGACCCTATCCTCCCAATTTTCTGTCCACCGGAAGCCCTTCCATAGTCGAGATTCACGTAATAGAATTGCCAGTGGCTCTATGGCCAGCGCAAAGAGCATTGCAGACAGGGGGCACCCTTGTCGTGTTCCCTTGCCCAGTCTGAACGGTTGCGAAGACCAACCATTTACTCTGGTCACAGCTTCAGGGGATTCGTATAGTAGTTGTACCCATCCCAGGAACTGGTTACCGAAGCCCATTCGGCGCATTATTTCCCACAATGCTGGCCAGTGTACCGAATCGAAAGCCTTTTCAAAATCTATTGCTAGCAGGGCTAGGGGGTCCCGCAATAGGGGGGATTTTTCAATCGCAGTGTGCAGTCGGTGGATATTCATACGCGTTGACCGCTGGGGCATAAAGCCACATTGGTCAGGGTGTATAAGTGATGAGATAACTTTCTGCAGGCGGATTGCCAATGCTTTCGCCAGGATTTTGGTCTCGGTATTAAGTAATGAGATGGGCCTGTATGAGCTACACCTCTCTGGTGGTTTATCTGCTTTGGGGATCACCACTATAGTGGCCCTTCTTAGGTCCAGGGGAAGCTGCCCTTGCTCCCTCGAGTGAGTGTACATCTGCAAGAGATGCGGGATTAACGCACTCGGTTCCACCCCCTTCCACGTCTCTACCGGGAAGCCGTTTGGTCCCGGAGTTTTCCCAGGATTTAGTTGAGACATGGCCGCCCCAAGCTCTTCCTCGGTAATGGCTGCCTCAAGCAGCCCTCTTTGTGTGTCCGTTAGGCTGGGTAGGGTGATCCCGTTCAGCACAGAGAGATCAATGGGGGCTTCCGGCGACCCATAGAGCCCTGCGTAGTATTTAGCAAAGCCTTCTGCGATCGCCTGGTCTGTCCACAGCGGTTCTGAATTGTCGGGTTTGATCATCCTGACCTGTTTGTGCCCTTCATCCCTACGTTCCAGCCAGGCCAACATTTTACCCGCCTTATCGCCTGTCTCATATAATCTGGCTCGCATTGTGGCGTGTGCCTGTTTTGCATTGTCTAAGGCTACATTGTGCAGTTTTTTTTGGGCCAGGATTAAAGCTCGGTTCGTTTCGGGCAGGTCTCGCCCCAGATGCGCACTTTCTGCCCGTTCCACCTGATCTTCCGCTTCGTGTAATTTTTGCATGTGGGCCCTCTTTTTGCGCCGCTATCCAGGAGATGATCTCTCCCCGCAAGACCGGCTTGTACGCTTCCCATAATAAGCTCGGGTCGTCTACTGACCCAGCGTTCAGCTCGAAGTAGTTGGTTGTGGTTTCTTGTATTCGCTCAACTAGCTCTGGGAAGCCTAGATAATAATTGTTGAGGCGCCATGAGGGTGGGGGAATGGGTCGTGATGTTGATAATTCCATTAGTAGGGGAGAATGGTCAGAAATGCCGCGTGGAAGTAGTGCGGCACTAGTTACCCTATGTATCTCGGTGGTTGGCACGAAAAAGTAGTCTAACCGGGAGAGGGAAGCGTGTGCGCCCGAATGAAAAGAGTATTCCCGCTCCCCCGGGTGAAGGTCCCGCCACACGTCCCTCAGGCCCAGTGCTGATATGAAGGAGGCTAGCTTGGTGTGTAGTTCAGGATTCCTGCCCCTTAGGTGTGTGCGATCCATGCCCAGGTTCATGACTTCGTTGAAGTCGCCACCAAGGATTAGTGTGTCTGAGGAGTCCTGTGCTATCCGGGGAGTTATGTCCTCTATGAGACTTGGCAGCAGCGCGGGTGGTGCGTACACGGCTATTATTGTTATGGTTCGATTCCATAGGGATCCTGTCATGTGCACGAATCTGCCCCCCCTGTCCTGTGACACACTGGATAGAGTCAATGGCAGCCTTTTGTGAATCAGTATGAGGACCCCCCTGGAGCCCGTGGTGAAACCTGAGTGTAGTGCAATACGATAGTGGCCTCGTTTAAATAGGTTGCATGTGGAACCCGCTAGATGGGTTTCCGTGAGCATCACCACATCCGGCGCGTGTCTGTTTAATGTTTGGGTGACAAGTTTGCGTTTAATCCCACTACCCAGCCCGTTGACATTCCAAGTAAGAAAACGCAATGTTCTCGTATCATATCTGTCATGCGTCATCTGGCTGGGGAGCGGGTTGTTGTGAAGCAGAATGTGTGGGATTCCATGGGGATGCACGCGCTAGTGTTTCGCTGTGAGGCGCAAGCGCGTGAAAGTGGTTGTGTACTGTTGTCGGACCATACATGAATAAAATTTAAAACGAACCTGAAAACAAGCCTCCAAACACGGGAGTAGATTCTTCCTCCCATCTGTTCAAACATTTGTTCCCTCGGGGGCATCTACCGCCCCGGTTGTGTTATCTATCCCCCCTCCCTATACTCCCACCCAACTTGGAGTATCTGTCGCCCGAAGTTTGAACCAGAACAAATAAACTTTAAACTAAGCCACAGTCAGTGGCCTTTGCACCATATAGCTTACGCAACTGTCCGTGGTGCTGTCGTGGGCTTCCTCGGTGTTGGACTTTGCCCGTGGGGTGGGCGGCCGTCCGACCACTGGCCTGGTTGCAATCCGTGCGTTGACCTGCCCGGGGAGGGGGCACAAGTTTACTCGATAGTAGTCCAAATCCCAGTATCGTAGTTTCGTGCTCCGTGTTGTTCCCCAGTTCAAATATTTCCCTGCGGCGGATTAGCAGGCTGTTGGTGCTGTTGTTGGCCTTGCTCCGGTGGGCGCTCCGGTCGAGGGCTGTTGCGTCTGCCTCTTCTTCTCTCCTCCGCATTCCAATCCCCTTCTATGTGCCGCTCGGCCCAGTTCCATGCCTCTCTGGGGTCGGTAAAGTGCACTGACGTGCCACCGTGGAATATTTTGAGCTGGGCCGGGAAGATCAGACCATATTTGACGCCTGCTGATTGTAAGCGTCTTTTAAGCGGGTCGAATGATTGGCGTGCTTTCTGGACTTCTTTGGTGAAATCGGGGAAAAAGGCTATTTTGGATCCGTTAAATGTGACCGTGCCCTTCGATCTTGCTAGCTGGAGTACCGTATCTCTGTCTCTGTAATTCAGAAACCTGGCAATCACTGGGCGTGGTGGGGCCCCAGGTATCACTCTGCCAGTCGGAATGCGATGGGCCCGTTCAATAGAAAAAAATGTAGAGAAAGCCTCTCTGTCATAAATGTTCATCAGCCAGTCCTCCAGGAAAAGCTCCATACAATCCCCTTCGGCCTTTTCGGGCAGGCCGATTATGCGGACATTGTTACGTCGGGATCTGCCCTCGCTATCGTCCACCCTTGCCTCCAGGGTCTTTATCCGTGCTAACATGTTCGTCACTTGCCTGTTGACGCCACGTAGGCCATCCTCGGTTTCAGAGATTCGGGCCTCCGCCTCAACCGTTCGGGCGGTCAGCTTCTGGAGGTCGTGCCGTAACAGGGACACATCTGCACCGATGCTGTCCATCTTTTTCTCCATCGAAGTCCTGGAGCTGGTGATGGCACTCATGATATCTTTCAGGGAAATGTTATCCATGTGGTCCGGGGTGACCGGCGGCGTTCTCTCTGGTGAGCGGGGTGCTGGCATCGCCGCATATTGCTCGATCCTGCTCTGGGTGGACGTTTTCCTGGGTTTCTCCTTGCCCATTCTCTGTCCGGCAATGTGTTGGTACAATCTACCGATGTCTAATCCCAAACGTGGGGGAGCAGCCGGTGTTGACGCACTGCGACCGACTGTGTCTGTGCCGCTCTGGCTCTTTCCACGAGCAGCCCCGCTCTTAGCAGCTCTGAGGTTCCGTCTTCGCCCGTGGGGGGAAAGGCCCGTTCACCAGCCCCTTCTACTCCGGCTCCACCTCTCCTTACCACATCGCTGGATGTATCGGACCACGGCCAATAGGTCCGTGCCACCGTCGCCCGGCCCGGATTTGCGTGCCCCGGCCTTCGGTCGACAATTAGTGCGCAGACATGGCGGCCATTTTGAGTTCAACACTTGGTGCGGGTCGTGTCGCTTCCACACGGTCTGGACGGTGAATCCGTACACCGATTTGTGTCGGAGCGCCGCGATTCGGTGCAGGAGAGTCTCTCCCACCGCTGGGTTATTTCAGGATTTCGCACGAAGATATATTTTGTCAGGATTTCGCAGGATGGAGCCAGTGGTGCGGGAGCAGCGCGAGCTCACGTCCTCATCGGATGGCTGCTAGCCACGCCCCCCCAAAATTACCCATTCTTAATGTCTCAAGGCCTTGTAAGAATGTTATTGCATTTTCCCTGCTCCCTCCCCTGCCTTGAAGCACTTTGAAACACATGTGTATTGGCGCTATACAAATAAACCATCATCTGAACTGATAGTCTTGTAATCATAGACCCCACCGGGCGATCTGAGTTGGCATATTCGTTTGGGGATTGCCAAGCAAGAACAGGAGGGCCTGATGATCAGTCACCAAGGTAAATGGTTTCCCATATAAGAATAAAAGGAAATGTTTGCAGGACTTTATCACGGCTAACCCCTCCTTCTCTGCCTGGGATTATGCCTGCTACGTTCGGGATAAACTTCTGCTCGCATAAGATACTATGTGCCTCTTCTCTGGTGAGATTGGGTCTAGTCTACTTGGGCCAGGATGGCCGCAAGCCCCACTGGGCTAGCATCGCCTGTGAGCTCTGTGTCCCTGGACGTGCTGAAGTATGCCATGTTGTCTGCAGATGAGATGCTTTGTTGTATGGATTCAAACGCCTCCTGACAGGCTTCTAACCAGAAAAAAAGGCATTTTCTTTAGTGAGTGCATGCAGGGGCTCACTTACAGAGGCAAAGTTCTGAATATACCTGGTGCAGGAACTTGTAAGCCCTAAGAATAACTGCACTTCCAGTGTCACCGAATAGTTACAAATGACTGGGTAATCATTGCCTGCATGGAATCGGCATGTTGCTAATCAATGCATATGGAAGTGTCTTGGCATATCCAGACATTAGACATATACTCATGAATCTTAAAGTTGTGCTATTTTGCATATATATCATGAGACTCATTTCAATATTCCTAACTAGCAAATGTCCTCACACTATTTGTGGCATGTTGAGTCATTCCCAGTCCTTTGATCAACACTACTTCAAATGCTGAGATGTGTATATATATTGGGGGCAATGAAACTGTAAATCTTAGATTACAAAATAGACTGTAAAGCCAGCCCACTCCCATAATGTCACATATGACACGGGAGTTATGCATATGATGCTCTGGCGATATACATTTGCCGTGTAAGGCTTGAAGAGAGCAAAGCATTTTGCACATAGAGAATTGTGTGCCAGTCTACCACCAGGTTGTGCAACCTGGCCTAGTGGCATACTCTTCAATGTCTTGCATAGTGGCATACTCCTCAGTGCCTTTCATTTACACCCCCGTACAGCTTCTGCAGGGCCTGCCCGGCCTGAGGTAGGTCCCAGTGGTATCCAGTCAATATGTCGAAATTCTTTTTTGACATACTAATATGTCGAAACAAAAGTGCCGAATGTTTTTTTTTTTTAATGTATTGTTTTTTATTTTATAGGGTTTAGTTTTGTTTAGTTAGTAAAAAAAGATATTTTTAAAAAAAGGGGGGGTTGGTGGGGATCCCTCCTAAAAAAAATGTTTAAAAAAGGCCTTCGAAAAAAAAAATGTTGGCACTTTTGCTTCGACATGTTGATATTTCGAAATAGTGACTGTCGAAAAAGTCACTATAAACCAGTCCAAGTAGTAGCATGTGACTCTTTTCAGTCGCTGCCTCTATGCCCAGGGAATGATCCTCTCCCTTCTCGGCTCTCGCTTTCTCAATGCTGAATGTGGCATGTTTGCATACCACAACAGTGCATGTGTGCATTAAATAGCAGTACTTGTGCCCCATTTAGTTTAAATGTCCATGTTCAACACGTGCAATTCTAAACATACTATTCTTTGGTTGTCATTTTTGGGGATGAGGCGCCAAAGATTCTTCCCGCCTGGGGTGCAATCTGGTATAAGACCGGCACTGAGGACTGGGGAGACAAGAGAAACTCTGTGGTGCCTGCTAGGGACAGCAGCACGTGCTAGAAAGCATATCAGCCAAAATGCCTTTCTCATGGTGTAGCAGCATTAATTTCAGCACTCCTAACATAGTCTCCAGCCAACTGCTGCAGCCAAATATCTGGGCAAAATTAAAAACTTGAATCGCGGAACAGTGGGAGCAAGTTATGAACTATTTAGCAGACATTTTAATGCCCAAAATCAACACATTGAAAGCTGTGAAAGAAAGAATATCTGACCACTGGGAGGGAAGATGTGCCATGAATATTTGGCTTTAGAGCCAACCTCTTGGAACTTAAGCTTTTTTTAGAAACATGCAATTCCAATTCAGTTTCCTGCAGGTTTTCATCAGTTACCCTGGACCTTACACAACTTTGTCATTGTTATTGCATCACGCTACCTGTTTGTTGGTACGTATAGCTGCTAAAAAGTACCAACATGTGAGTGCACTTCCACCTCAAAATAAAGTTAAGACTCCATTTCGCAAAAGAAGTTTGACAGTGGCATTTGCCATGTGGCTCAGCCCTACTAACGGCTCCCTTGCTCCTTATTTGCCCTCATTCAATGTCCTACTGGCCCTTGATTTACCCAGCAACTGCCCTGTTGGCCAGTGATTTGACAAATCTCACTGTCACCACCCAGACATTTCCATTGCTTTCAGATTTGCTCCATGCCATTGCCTCCAGTACTGCCCTAATGCTCTTGATTCTCCCAAGAACGCTCAAATTGTGGCTGCAACTGGTCCAAGTCATGTCCTATCGTACTCTAATCTACCCCATGTAACTCTCATTGTCTCAGAACCGCCAATGTCACATATCACCGCCACCTGTTTTGGCTCATGTCACATTCACTCCATCCATTACTGCCTAATTTTCCTTTGATTTGCGCAATAATTTTTCTCAGAACAGTCACATTTCTCCCCAGTTTGCCCATGTCGCCCTAATTGCCCCAAGAACTGACACATGTCACATTCCACTGCCCCTTGCATTCCCGACGTCTCACCCATTGCTTAGACCAGTCCCATAGCCCTTTATTTCTCCATAGCACTCTTGTTGCTACCCATACTTCTATTTGTTACCAGGTGTGCCCCATGCCGCTGTCCATGTCAACTGATATTTCCAAAGTCTTCACATGCTGTCCATCAATATTATAATTGTCACTCTCAATGCACCTCAAACTGCCCAGTTGCACACTGATTTGTGCAATGACACCCTCATTGTGCTCAGAAATATATTAAAGCTTGATTTTCCACATTTTACACAAATTGACATTAGGCCTGCACCATGTCACATCCTACTATCAGATTTCCAACTATAATTATCATTGCCCTTAGAACTGCTGCTTTTCACCTACCATTGCCACCTGATATGATCCACGCTATCACTGACCCAGAACAGTCATCTTGCGCACTCATTTGCCCCATGATAGTCTCAGTGCCCAGAATTGACTATATGTCCCCTGGTTTGCCACATGTCATTCTTATTGCCCCACTGCCACATGTGACATCCCACAGCCAACTGGTTTGCCCCATGTCACTCTCATGTACCTCATGTTGTCCATTTAATTTATTTATTTACTGTTTTGTTTTTTTATAATGTCTTAATACCGTACCTGAGTTTGGTTTCTGAGTGCGGATCTGCGATTCGACCCTCTGTTGCTCTGCGTGGTCTTGCTTCCAAGATGAGCGCGTTGCCCCTGTGCTAGCCTCCATTTTGGTCCTTGACTTGTCCCATATCATTCTCATTAGTCCTAGAACTGCACCGCACCATAACCTTCTGACCCTGTTATGCCAAGTCATTTTTGCTAATTCTTGAATTGCTCCATGTCACACACCTGCAGCCCCATACGCTCCAACTTGTTATTCTTATCCCCAGAACTGCCCCATGAAGCCTAATTTGCCCATTCCGTTCTGAGAGCTCAAGTTGAACTGTCCTATGAAATGCCATATAGTCCTTTAATTTGCCCAATTTCAATCTCACTCAACAATTGCTCTGATTTGCACCATGTCAGCGTGACTGCATCGAGAACAGCACATGCCACATCCCACTGCTACTTGATTTGCCACATGTCACTCTTATTGCCCTTATACATCATGCCCCATGAATCAGCTCACTGCCACATGGTTTCCCACTACCACTCTTATTACCCCAAAACTGCTCCATTGCCCACATTTCCCCCATGCCATTCTCATTGCAACCCAAACCTACCACTGAAACTTTGCTTGAGCCAGGTCACTCATTCTGCCCTGCATTGCTAAACTCCATTCTCGATGCCAGTGAGATTTTTTGTTTAAATATGTTTAGTTTTATATTTTAATGTAAGATAGTGTGGTTCAGTTTATAGTTAAACGTCTCACACTTTTTATCAAAAGTCACCAAGTTGTTAATCCATGGGACATCATAAAACATTTACATCAAAATCAATTAATGTGATTTCATTATATAACCCAATCTCATTTAAACGTTGATTTGTAGAAAATACTTCTTTATATTATCCCACTGCTCACTGATGTCAATCTGAATGTATCCAGAATTGCCCATTGTAACCCTCGTTGTGCCATGCCACTCCCGCTGTCACAGGATATTCCTTATTGCTCCAAATGATTTCCACATGTTACTCTAATTAACTCTAGATCCACATCATGCCATGTCTCACTGCCCTCTCGCTTCCCCATAAAACTCTCATTGTTCTTGGAACTGTGAGTTGCCACATCTCTGCTACCTACCTACCAATTGATTTGCTACATTGCACTTCACTTCAATTGTCCCAGAACACACCCTTTGCATTTATTTACCCCCATTCAACCATAACCCTTGCAGCTCCCCCCTTTGCCACATGTGTTGCTCCCCCCATAAAGAGCACATAGCACTGCTCCCCTCATTTTCCCCATGTTCATTGCATCAGCATCCTCTGATTTTCCTAATTTATTTTAATTGGTTTTTATAACACAAATAAATAATTGAGCACGGATCTGGGATTGGAATCTCTGTTGATCTGTATGGGCTTCCAAAAACAGGACTTTGCCCCTGTGCTATCCTCTGTTCACTCTGCCTCTTTTCTAAAATAACTCCCCCATGGCTTCTTGATTTACTATTTGCCATGCTCTAATTAGTCTATTTTATTTGTATAACAAATAGATAGCATCATTAGGATGCAAATAACAGATCAGAATAACATTCAGAATCTTAATAGACTATATGTAAAAAAAAGAAGAGAGAAGGAGAGAAGGGGACAAAATCACAACAGAATGTACAGAATGTACTGATCATTTTAGTGAGATTACATAAGAAGGCAGCATGTGGGGATCCAAAAGAATTGGCCGATACAATGTGTATCTGCAGTTTGAAAACAGTTTAGCCATATGCCACCAAGAATGGACTCCAGATTGCCTCGAATGTATCAAGATCATCTCTACATGTTTATATGATTCCTTCATAAGTAGAGAAGGGCAGCAGGTCTTAAATCCATTCCTCTTTGCTCATACAGTTTGTTGATTTCCAGGCATGCAGAAGTATTTTATTTTTGCCAGCATGCATCCTCTGAATAGCCAGGCTTTATTTGCTTTCAGCAGGCCGTGCACCAGCTTGTCATCACCCATGATGAAAATGGAGGCTTTCATCCGGATATTGTTTTCCAATAGTAGGTTAATTCTCTCTGACACCTCTTTCCAGAATGCATTTGTCTTGGACATGACCAAATCATATGAGTCAATGTGACCTTCTCTCGTTTACATTTCCAACATCGGTCACCATCACACATATTCTTTTCACACATCCGATCCGGTTTCTAGTACACCCGGTGCAGTAGTTTTTTATTCTTACTGGCCCTTAAGCTCCAATCCAATGATGCAAGTCGGATATTAATGCAGCACCTAGATCAGCTGTCAGGTCTCAAATTGTCACCAAGATCATCAGTCCATAGTGGCAAGACGTTTGTGGTTTTCCTGCATGTTGTTGCTAAATACCGGTAAAAAGATGTCTCCAATTGAGTATTGGTCATGCATGATTTCACATTCAGACATGCAGAGCTCATGGATTGTAAACCTGATGTAGCCTCCAGAGTTTTGTTCAAAATCTTTCTTAATTGAAGGTATTCTGAGTAGGTGCAGCCAATCTAGTTGTCTTGCTCACATAGACGTCTATAGGGGATCCATTTACCATTGTCAAACAAGTCTGTAAAGTAGCAAATTGAACCCAGGTACCAGTTCGGCTACAATATACTGTTACCATGAAGTTTGATTCTCAACTCTTTGCCATTCTCAGTGTCCTCAGAACTAACCTTTCCACATGCCACTGAGCTTGATTTGCCCCATTCCATTTCTGTTAGCCAAAAAATGTCCTAATTGCCACTGATTTTACAATGTCATTTTATTGTCAACAGGACTGCCCACTGCTCCCTGATTTGCTGTATGCCACACGTATGGCACTTGTACTGTCCTATAAAAGTTTTAGGTAAAAACTCATGGGCTATTTTTAACCCACTCCTCTCAAAATATATATGAGTTTTGTAGAATCAAAGGAGTAACCTTTTCTCTGACTGTATTCTCAAGTAGTTGAACTCCCTGTTGTGCTCTCTAGAATCTAGAACAGTCAATCTCCTGTTGGTGTCAGGTTTGGCCCATGTCAGAAAGAAAAGAGAATGAGGAATAGTTATTCACCCGGATCTTAGACATGTATACCATTCATGGAAGAGATTAAATACACTTTCTTATGGTCTGAATAATATCTGGAATTGGCATTTTAAAATACAAAAGCTTGGCTGGTTATGATGGATGAAAGATTCTGCAGCAGCCAGTCCTGACGGATTATCAAATATTCATCTAAAAAAAGATCCAACAACCTGGGCCCAAATGATTAATGAGCTGTTCAAACTGATTGTGAGAATGAAGAAAATTCCAGGGGTCTGGAACCACCACCGTTCCGATCTATAAGAAAGGAAAACGTGAGGATCCGATCAACTATCGTCCAACATCCCTATTGTCAACAATAGGAAAAGTTATTTGCTACAGACCTACAAAAAAATCCCTCTAATAGGGCGGAAAAACATAACATCATTGACCCCAGACAATCAGGGTTTACGAAGGGAACTGGAACAGACTTAAACCTCTTTGTTTTGTCAATGCTTAAGGTAAATTAGATCAAGTTTAAGAGGGAATTACATCTAGCCTACATAGATCTTAGTCAAGCTTTTGACATGGTAAATAGGAAGAAGCTATGAGCCAAGCTAAAACGATGGAACTGTCCAGATGAGTTATTGAACCCCATAAAAGCATTACATTCAAACAGAAATAGCCATAAAAAGGTGTGTGAAACAAGGGTGTCCCCTAGCAGCCACTCTTTTTAAACTTTACATAGCGGATATTAAGATGATAACGACCGACAAAAGGCACTTTCCACCGAAGTTGAATGACCAGGAAGTGGCGATAATTTGTTATGCAGATTATATTGTCTTAATAGACTAAACTCGAATCGGTCTGCAGCACCTATTAAACTACTTACAAATGTATATGATGACAAATAACCTGGTGATAAACAGTAATAAATCAAAGATTATTACAATCGGAGGAAGTAAAAAGGTATTGTTAAAAAAATGTAAATGGCAAATTGGTGGAGAAAACCTCGAATCAGTCAGAGAGATTCACTACCTGGGGGTGAGATTTAATACCTCAAGCATAGAAAAAAGTTTGGAGGATGAATTAGTATCAAAAGCAAGAATGCTAAGATCACAAGGTTCTATCATAAATGGGAGATTTGGAAAGTTTTCCCTAATGTCGGTATGGATGTTCTACACACAGAAAGTGGTGTCACCACTTACTTATGGGAGTGAGGCTGGAGTGAATCTTTCATGTGAGATCTGGTCGAAACTAGAAAGTCTCTTTTGGAAAACAATATTAAAATTGCCCAAAAATACACCTATTGTGGCCATAAGAGCGGAGCTAGGCTTGGAGTCACTGGAAGTCAAAATGAAATGGAAATCCCTGGAGCTATTACGAAAATTGCTCGAAGAAAAGCCAGTAGAGGGATACAAAATATTAACAAATAAAGGTACAGAAAGAAATGCAACAACCATAAATATTTGGAGAGAGGAATGGATGAAGGTACTTACGGCTGGCCCTCATTACGACCCAGGCGTTAAGGGGTTAACGGCACTGTAAAAGGTTGCAGCGCCGTTAACCCCTTAACGCCTTACTACGAGGTCCCTTTGCAGCTCCCGACCTTAACGGCTGGTCTGTAGGTAGGGACCCGCAAAGGGACCTTGAAGGTAATTACGGTACCACAATTTGCGGTACCATAATTACCGCCTTCCCCATTCCCATTGAGCCCTATGGGGCAAAAATGGGAATGGGGAAGGGCCAATGGTAAATGGGGAATTGCCGCCCCGCCAACCTTGGAATGGGGTGGTAATTCCCCATTTCACCATGGCGGATTCGGTAAGTTACCAGCGTTAACCATGGCGCTAATAGCGCCATAGGTTAACGTCATGGTCGTAATGAGGCCCATGGACTCCTCAGTGGTGGAGCTGATTACGAATCCAAATTGTGTAAAAGAAAAACTTTATAGAAAAGATTGGATTCTGACAAGAGAGGCAAAATTGCAACTGCGAAACAACTTAAATACGTTTAGGAGTATACTCGACCAACGAATATAAGCACCGGACTGGAAAAAGAGGGATTAACAAGGGGATTTGTCGATTTTCTATACAGGAGAATCAATTGGAAACAACATTTCATCTTCTAATGGAATGCAGAGCAGTGATTGAACTGAGACACACAATGCTCGATAGACATATAAAGGATTTTAAAATGCGAAGTATTGAAGACTAGTGGGACTATTTTAGAAGAGGAAGTAATCACAGATTTACATGTGCTGGTATAGCAGATATGGAGAGAGATAACGCAATACCAGCAAATACATAAAGGAAATGGTTAAAGTGATTATGTATTGTGAGGATTGTATGAAAAGAGAAGTGATAAAAGTTTTCTAATAAATGTAAAACTAAGTTTTCGCTAATAAAAAATAATAATAAAATACAAAATTCTCTTCAATTTCAACTTAGTGGCATTTGAAGTGGATGTAACTCGGTTTTTGTGAATGGATTATTCTATCGGAGGATATTGCATCTAGAATTGTCTACCAGCAGCTGGAAATCACTGCACCAATTCCTGTCATACTGGCCGCTTATTTTCTCCATGTGTCTCTGAATGCACAGAGAACATCCCCCATTGCACCCTACACTGATTTGCACAACGTAACTCTCAGTTTCCTCATCAAGTCCTCTTAACCCCTTATTTACCATCTCTCTCTCCCATAGCTCTCATATCTCACACATGATGCACCATCTTCCTGCCTATCTTTCCTTCACTCTGCCATTCTCAGTTCTGCATGGAGGTGTCTCTGGTTCTGACAGGCCGGCGGGGTGCAATCCCTTTTTTAAATACACATGGGGGACAACCTTGTGACCAACTATCCTGTTTTTTCAGGATTACTTTCCTATCCCTCTGCTTTCAGCCCCCTCACCTCCCACTGTATTGTCCTGCCCGCTCACATCGACATGCAGAAATTCCGTCTACGAAATGAATGTTGCAACAGGATGAAAGGCAGTTGCACTTATACCTTCCAAGGGAGGAGCTCACTACTTGATTTGCGCCGTGCTTGACCTCTGAACCTCAGCTTCAGAAGAAAGAAACACTAACACACCCTCAAGTGACTGCTCAATATTTAGCTGCCTAGAAGAAATCAAACACTAAGGGCGACAGTATAATTTAGAGAATACATTGCACAGTCGTCACCACTTAGATGTGTACTTCTATCAAAAATGTACCCTCCATGTAATAGTACCCATTTCTAACATGCAATAGAAAATTAAAATGCAAATCACCTTTGAAACTATGTTCCGGAAACAGGTGTAATTGCCTCCCTCAATGAACGATTGAGGGGGGCATTCACCATGGATTATTGTGGCATCCTATACATTAACACCAGCATAAAAATGCCATGCTTTCGGAAATTGATTTTGTTAGTAGGTGGCATGAACAGGGCAGTTGTAAATGTAATTTGCAGACTGTGCCACAGATCAGACTGACAGAAGAAAACCAATCCCTAGATCTATAGGTGGCTCAATGTACTGCTTGCCTACTTACATTTCCAGCATTAGTCACTCTCTGAGAGGTGTCCCTTAAACATTTGTTCTGGGGTCCAATATGTCCTAAAAATTATTTTAGTTTGAGAGGTCCTCAGATCCCAATACATGCTAGCCAAATTGACTTTGTACAGCATCTCTGCCAACAGTCAGGGCCAATCGTCTCACCCAGTTCACCAGCCAGACATTGGCAAGCTCAGAATCCCATTTGCGATTTGACACAAGAACATTGTTCAAAGTGGCGGCCAGATGGGCTGCCCGGGCACAAACATCTAGCGCTGACCAGGCCCCACTCTGCATGGTTACCAGTGAAGCGTTAGGAAGCTTAGCCACAATGATCACCCTTGGCTGTCTGAATTCGGCAAAGCGGCAGTCTTCCGAGTTAAATTCTCTGCAAAGACGTGCAAAGGGAATCCATGCTCCATCCTCAAACAGGTCTTTGATGTACAGAATCCCACCCAGAAACCAGGATGGCCAGAAGAAGACCTCCCCCTGTATAGATCGGCAAGGGAGCAGTGTCAGTCTATTAGCCCTGAGTTGCTGAGGCAGAAACCACTGTGCTCTCAGATTCAATGCTCAGATATCTAACATGATGAGTTACTGATCGGACCATAGTTTTTCCCCATTAACATTGCAAAGGAGATAAGGTAAGATTTGTGATATTTTCTGGAGACAATGTTGAGGTTTCTCTGTTGTTACCATAACACTGTGATGGCTGACTAAAACACGGTATGCCAGGGTTGCTGCTCTTGGGCGCCCCTATGCTCACCCAAGATCCCTGCCCACCACCAAGTACTCCCACCATTCATGGAACCCCTTGCCCAATTTGGGCACCCCAAAACACTCCAAACCCCTGCACTTCTGAACCCTTATTCCAAGACCTTCTGAACCCCTCTTCTATAATCACCCTGACCCCTCCTCCTTCTACCCATTTTATTTGATAACGTGCACTTTAATGCTACATCTCGGACTTCATTGGACTAGATCCTACATGATGGATCAACAAAAGAAATCCCAAAGTGCGAGCAGAAACAGGGCGGACAATTATAGCAGCATCGCATATTAGTGCCATGCTGCATGCCAAAACACTCCACATTCTTGGAACTGTAGCAGCAGCTGGTATCTTTACCTGATTTAGTAATACAAAAGGTATCACTGCTTTCTCTATCTAAGTCATTGCATCTTAGAGTGAGGCCATGGAAACAGTTGGGAAGAGGTGTGCTGGAAAGGGGATCTGATCACTCGCTGCAAGGCAGTAAACAAAGAAGTTCACTATTGTACCATATGGAGTTCACCCCCGCCCGGTCATATCTCTGGCAAGCGCTGAACTTCTAACATGGAAGGGAAGTGTTTTTACAAGGATGAGAAAAGCAAAGGTACACTTTTCACAGGTATAATATTATATAACTAAGAGAAGATGTAATCTTCTCATTAAAACAGCATTACGGGTTCAACTATGAAAACAATGTGTCCAGGCAGATGTTAATCAAAGAACTGCCTTTGAATGCTTAACGCAGCCCCATTGATTCCCAATCTTAATTGAAATCACAGTGCTTTCATCTTTCTACCAACATATTTAGATTATTTTGTAGTACAATATTTACAGTGCCGCGAAGAATACCTAATTGCCGAGAAATTGAATGTATTCAGCTAATGATGTTTGCTCATTCTTTGTCAATTTTGATAAAAGCTGACTGTAACTCATGGCTTGTGGCTCAACAACAGGAATTCATTCGCAGAGACGGAACAGCAGCCTCGTAGACTTGTAATGGTTGCGCAGTCCCTACCACCTTGCAAACCGAGGGAAAGCATAGCTCAGAATGTGAGTTGAAACTGGCAGTGGAGAGCTGGCTAGTTTTTAGTCCCAGCTGCCTACACTCGCACAACTTGCTCCGGCTCACTGACCTCGCTATGAAAGACAGCGGAACGGGTCTGCATGCGCGGCTAAGAAATGGCAGGAATGCTGCGCTCCTCTTCTACATCCGTGGGCCTTTATTCACACTAGCCGCTGCCCCGTGACTCTGCCTGGGACCCTGGAGGACCCCTGCACAGCTAAACACAATGCCTCCTCATTCTTCATTCTTCACTCTTGAGGCAACGTGTTAAGCATCTTTTGAATTTCATTGTCAAGTGTACCCATTTGTTGACTGCATTCTGGACGCCTTATTATATGTTGCTTATAATACATTGCCACCTCCTGTCTGGGAATGGTGTGCACATCTGAGTGCTTTCAGGGAAGGTGGGAGGGATGAAGTGAGGCCAAACACAGAAGAGCACAGGGAAACGAAAAGGCGCTGGGGGGCAGCCGTACGATCTGTAGATTTAATTGAGCAGGTGATCGCCAAAATGTCAGGATACAGACAGAAGGGAGGGGCAATGGCAGTGCTGGGAGAGCTGTGCAATGTAAATATCCGTGCATAAGGTGTGTAGGAGCGTTCCCCGAAAAATATTTGCATTACCTCGGTGGTCTTCTGATTTGATGGTTAATCATGATATTTTAGATTTCTTTAGTTCCTGCTCAATATTCACATGCTGCCATAGCAGTGGTGTGCAATCACAAAGTGATGCGCTTCCCATCCTTATGTGCTGTCATCTTTCGTTTGTTATGTTATGTTATGTTATGTTATGTTATGTTATTTTGCATTTATATAGCGCCTCATATACCATTGGTATGGTCTGAAGGCGCTGGTAGGTTGAACGCCCTTGGGAACCGAGGTTCGGGTCAGTGGAGCGATTAGAGAGAGTCAAAGGTGCGTGTGCGCACCAGGTATGTGTGCAGCTGGTGCGGAATTTCTGTGGTAGCTGCTTCCTAGCGATAGGTGTGGTGGTTGAGGAATCAGGGGTATGTGTTCGGTCTGGCAGGAGTTATCCAGTCCGGGTGAGGCAGCGTTAGGCCTGACGAGAACGCCTGGCTGGGGGTGAGAAACCAGCAATGTTTACTTAGAGTGATGGGGAGTGAGCGGCGGATGTTGATATGAGAACAGTTATACCGAATGGTGTCATAGTATCTCTGTGTTCTACTTGAGTGGTGGTGTAAGGAGAGAGTAAGCGTGGGGTGTGAAATGAAGTATGCTCTTACAACGGTTCCTTGCGTTCCACATCAAAGTCTGCACATCACGCAATTCAGAGGGGTCCGGTCCGTGCGATGTGTTTTGTTTCTCATCTGCTCTTATGCACTATTCATCGGCTCAGCAAATTCATCCGTATAGCATATTCCTCCATCTAGCATAATCATGCGCTCTGGTCCATTCATTCATTTGTTTCGTGCGTTCACCCGCTCCCCAGGCTCATCTGTTACGCACTCATTCGCTTCAGAGGCTCATCTGCCACTCACTCGTCAGTTCTGCATTCATCAGCTCCATTCACTCTCCGTACAATGTACTTATCTGTTTTGAGTACACTCGTTCTCTCGCTCTTATTCTCATTCGTTCGACGCATACCCGTTCTCTCGCCATACTCAGCCGCTTACCACACTCGGTCGCCCGACAATACTCAGCTGCTTTCCATACTCAGCCGCTCGCTACACACCGTCGCTCGCCAGATTCAGCCGATAGCCACACTCAGCTGTTCCCTAAGCTCCTCCGCGGTCCATGTTCTTCCCCGCATTACACTCAACTGTTTTCTACATTCATGTGTTCTCCATATTCATTCAGCCGCATTCTACACTCATGTGTTCTCCACATTCATCTGTCCACCACATTTATTTGCTCTTCATATTCGTTCGCTCTGTACGCCCACTGCCCTCCACAGTCATGGGCTATTAGGTGTTGCTTGAAACAACTGTAAGCCGAAACTATTGCATTAGAGTACATGACAAATGCGGGACACACAGCCTGTAGGAGTTGTTTGGTTATGTGCCCACACATGGACTGCCCATGTCCATGCTAATCCCTATGGCCATTTCCACCCATTCCTGCCTCCGCCCGCCCAAAACACCTCCTCATGGGAACTCTTTGAGCTTGTTTTAGTCAAGCTTTCCCATCAAATTTTGCACTCGAAGTGCCAGCCAGTGTTTATTCAAAGCACTCTTCTGAGAGTTAATGACTTCTTTGGAGTTGTAATCCTGCTACTGGTGTAATAAAAATGTCTTACCATGTCTGCCTTTAGCCACCATATTTATAAGCACTCTGCATGTCCTTCACTGAAGTCCTGTTAAAAACAAGCATTGGCAAAGACAACCATTTTGGCTTGTGTTTACATTTTAGGCATTTGCCAGGCACTGCTATTAGATGCCCAGATTTTCACACCATTTCTGTCACCTGCTACCACTAATGGCCAGTTAATACCACTACTGCTATGCCTGTCAAGTGCCTTTTCCATGCCTACACAAAAGCCCAAACTGAGGCACGGTCGGGTCTCAGGGCTGCTCGTTCTTGCCGGATATGCAATACATCCTGCTCCATCCACAGCGACATACACCGGCACTCTTTATCATTTCTCTATACAGAAGGGGCGAGATTGTGCCGCCCACACTACTGCCGCTTGCAGCTTTGCATCTGTTGACCTGCACACTGCCGGCATTTCTTTACGTTGTTACTACGGCAACCCTCCGTGCTCTTCCGTATATGCAAGGACATCACGACTGGAGGACACCAGGCCTTCCTGCCTCCGCCTGCAGCCCTGCTGACGCCTACCAATCGCTTGTCACGACGCCATCCACACGTGACCTCGTTACTGCAGCAACCCCTTTATTTACTTCTGCATACCACAATATGCTGTATCTCCGTGGCATTGCATCTTTCCAGCCTGAGACCTGTTTAGAACCTGAAGGTATTTGCTTTACATACGGCGTACTGACAAGTTTAGGCACGTCTATAGCTCGCAGAGAGCCGCCCCAGACAACGGGTGTTCAGGCACTTAGTTTGTGGACTCAGCTCTGATATCTGTTGCACTCCGACAGTTACTTTCGCTATCATATAGCTCAAGAACACAGACATATTTATTGTGCACCCGGCAGGTCCGGACGCATGAACATAGAGATTATGCATTTATCGCTATGCCGGGGACAGGGGCATATTACGGGCCACCCTTTTACAACGAATATTTCGTGTCAACCCTCCCATTTAGGTGCATCACACTGAGAGCAGCCCGAGCCCGCCATCTTTTGTGGTCCCGACCCAGACGCCGCGTGAAACACAGCAGGCGACCTTTGTGTAACAACTTCTCCCCTGCTACACAGGTACAATGGAGCCTTATATTTACAAAATATGGGTCCTAGCCAGAATTTCACTGCATAGGCCACTTATACCGATATTTTTCAATTCTAGGCACTTTAGACTGTATGCAGTTGCTGGCTATGAATGACGTTTCTACATTTCGGCGCCCATAGGCACCAATGGCGATGTGAACATTACATCCTGTATCAAAGCTTACACCTGGATATTTTTGAAGGTGAGCACCACCGGCCCTTTTGTTCCTGCAGACCCAATTGTTCAAAATAATCAATGTGGTAACAACCAATATGTGACAAACTGGTAAGGAGCTCAATCTGGAATCCTTGTGGTCGTGCTAGAAAAGGGCTCATACAGCTAGGAATTGTTTTTCCGTTGGGTGGTACTCATTTTGTGCTGTTAGAATACCACCACGCAGGGAAATCAACATATAGCTTTCTAGTTGTCCTAATTAACAAAATACAAATAGTGATACATGTTTTTACATATATATCTTTGAACTTGCACATTTTTATATCCCCTACACAGGTCAGCCCGCTTCCAGGCAAGCGGTGATCTACATCCGCTTTCCACACCCTCTTATTAGTCTTTTCTTTTTTTCTCTCCTTCTCTGTTTTCTCTTTACAATTACAGGGTCCTGTTTACCACTGTCCTGATGAAGGCGGATCTTCCCGACTAAGGACTTGAACTCATATGTTCATGCCGCCGAAACGTATGGTTATGAGAGGGGACTGAAGATCCTTGTATTAGACCTTAACATAAGTTTGGGCCACTAGCGATAACTAGTCCAAACAATTGAAGGATTTTCCCTCTTTGGCCCCCCTCCTACGTTGGCAGTCCCGATTTCAGTTCAAGAATTATCTTGACTCTGGAATATCAAAGAGGACTGAAATTTTTTTCTCTCTCTCCATCTTAAACCTTTTTCATTTGAATTTACAACGACGTTTGGGTTTAAGAAACTTCCTGTTCAATTAGGAATTGGAAAGACTCCATAGACATAAGCTTTACGCTATGTGCAAAAAATAACGGCCAACTGTAGCCGATGATGCTTATCTTTTTCAAGTAAAATGTATGATTATGTTTTTTCTTCCTTCTCTCTCTTATGAATGACTTTATTTTCTTGACTCACTTTATCTGTTCAATGTATATATTTGTACTTATATGTTTTTGTATATGTTAAAGTGCCCCTGTGAGTTCGGGCTTATGTTTATTGCACATATTTGTTTTGCTTGACTATCACATTGTATGATTTTTTGTATTGTATTGTGTTGAAAATAAGATATGACTTAATTTCTACACCTCAATGGTTGACATTGTGTTGTTCTTCATATAAGGGGATATGAATTCAATTCAATTGGGTTGCACTAGGACACTTGATTTGAATGATCTGACCTAGTGACCTACCTTTTCATGTAACAGTCCCCCCTTCTTTGTGATATGGCTTTGCCATTAAGTCACTTTGGAAAAACAAAATCCATAAAGACTGTGTGTACAATTTTGTTATCTATGTCTTTGTTGGCAATAACCAAATTAAGAGTGATTGACTTGGCCTGTCTCTGATTAGCAGATTTTGGGAGGTCTATTTTACGAATCTGGCTTGCATGCAAGGACCATTCCAGTAAAATATCCTGGGGATAAACAGAGGAGAGTGGAGAGGACGAAGTGCAAAGTCTTGATGTTGGTTTGCTGTTTTATCTGGGGCCAATGAAGTTCTTGATTGTATGACTGGGGAGATGTGGTTGCATCGGTTAGGTGGACGATTAGGTGGGGCACATGGTTTTGGATGCGCATAATTTGTACTAGGGTCTTTGCTGAGGGGAATGTAAAGATGGCATTACATTATGTGAGTTTAGAAATCCCTACAGCAACGCCTACTGCTAGCATGAGTGTTAGCAATCTGCAATGCAACATTTCACCCATTTGTGAATGTGTCTGATACTGTATACTTTGCTACTGTCTCTATTTTGCCTTTGGCCACTTGCTAAAAGTTCTGAATTGGCCATATGCAGTGTATGATAGAGTAGAAAAAGCAAGCAGATAAATACAATATGAGGGGAAACTATCATCCAGAAGATTCTGACAATATATCCCAATGTCACTGAATTTGTGTACCTGTTTTATTGAGGTTCGAAGGTCAGGCCCTCATTGGAGATGGCTATTCTGCAGTAAGCCTCTCGCTGTATGGGCATGGATCATGAGAAAGATTCCATTAAGCAAGGGAGTAGATAAGAGATGCCCTGACAGATGAGCAGAATCATGGTCTAATCAATGAGATTGGTAGTATGTTATTTTGTTACCATTAACGTGCCCTCATTTGGATGTGTAGCTGATTGTCATCAGCATGCATGTGGTATTCTGGCTGTTAGCCTCCCTGAATGCATGCCATGTCCTGAGATATTCCACTGGTGATCACAAAGATGGAGAAGAGGAAAGACTTCATCTTCACTTGGTAAGTGGAGTTTGACATGAAGTATTCCTGCTATTACAGTGTGGCTCCATCAGTGCAGGTGTCCTCATTGAGCTGAAAAAGAGTATGATATGATATGATATGTTATTTATAACGCGCTTAATACCCAGAGGTTTCTAAGCACAGACCCGGGATGGAACCTGTGGTGCTCAGTGTTGTCTTGCTTCCAAGGCGAGCACGTTGACACTTAGCTATCCTCCCGTGATATGATGATACCAAAGTGGTTTAGAGGTAGAGTAGAAATAAGAGACGTGTGTCAATTGCCTCTCACTGAGGGGTCGTCTAGGCAGAAGTCTCGGATAAAAGTTTCTTTTGCGTTGTGACACAGGAGATAATCAGAATGATCTTCACTGAGGAGACTGTTTGACTCAATGCGGGAGGAGAATTATCCCAGAAATATAGCTGACGATCCTGAGTACATAACCTCAGTGGTAGGTCTGAACTCCAGGAGAGACAAGTGCTGTTGCTAAACTGAAGCAGTAGTGGAATGAAGGATTTCAATTTTGCAGTGGAAGTATTGCATCCTCTCCTTATGTAGATGTGGAGATGTGAGTGGGACCGCTGAATCACCATGATTCCCTTGGGGGATGGGAGTTGGGTTGCTGATCACATTGAGGGCCACCAGGGATAGGACTAGGGTTGCTGAATCCCCTTGACTGCTACCAGGGTTGGGACTGGACTTGTTGAATCATCTTGAAGGCTTCTAGTTAACCGGATATGTTGTAAAGATCCTTGGATTTGTTTTCAGCATTGCCGTTGCAGTTTGGGAAGTGAGAATTCTGCAACATAAAAAGGGCTCGCATGTAGCCTCTGTAATTGATATGTCAAACTGCACAGTGAGGTGGTATTTCGAGAGTTGTGAGTTTGAACATTGTCAGCGTGACCTGTAGAGCAGGTAGGGACTAGTACAATTAAAGCATGGCCAAGGCATTCAATAAGCCCCATGAGAACTTCCATATGAGAACTTGAAGGATCATTTGCACATGCATTTAAATCAACCAGTGAGCAAGAACACTTAGAGGACATAATAGGATCCTGTGCTAGGCCAATGAGATTTATATTCAGTGACTTTCTCTGACCGGGGTTACATTTGATAAATGAGGGCTAGGATCTTTGTAGAATGCAGGAGGTAGATTTGGTGGGTTGGGTGAAAGATGTGTTAAATGATATGCCTTATAAACAGCATGAAAGGAAGGAGGTGAATGATCGTAGTGACATTCTTAGCCTGCTTAGTGTGAGCAGCATGGTTTGGTCTGATAGACAAGGGATGCAACCAATGACATGGACCCAATGCAAATTTGTGGAAATGCACAGAGACTACGCTTTTTGTTCAAGAAAGGTGAGCGGAAAAGAGCTTCTCTGTTTACACAGAGTTTAAGAAACTTGAGAGTAACAGAGATTATTTGTTTACAGAATTTAATGTGGAGTGAAAGGGGTTGAGTTTTTATGTGAAAAGCTGTGTTAGATCAGAAGGAGAAACCATACTTGGACGGATGAGAAAGTGAACCTGGCAAGAAAAAGAATTACATATTAGATTAAAAGGAACATTGAAAGGGAATACATAACTGTGTTTGGGAAGGGGGGCAGGCAATTCAGATACAGCTTTGAAATAATAAATGTCTGAGGAGCCTGACTTCGAAAAGGAGGCAGTTCTTGTCGACATTTGTCTGAGCTTATGAAGGTACAGAATAGTTGAAACAGAGATTTATTTGTAACAGGATAGGAGACATGGGAGAATAAAAGGGTGAATGTGTGGGCCGCAGATCATTTATTTATTTATTTATGTATTTATTTACAGGAGGCACAATGATCTTTCAATCACAAAAGAGCGTACAATAGATAAGAAATCAGATCTGATCGGAAGCAGTGAGTTTCTTACAATGGGGAGAATTTGAGGGACATTCTGACCAGGTTGTGAAGGGGAGTAAATGGAGCAGTCAGCGGGGATAATACATAAGTCGACATACATAGATTAAGGACAATTAATATTAACATTTCTAAGTGCAGGTAGGTGGTTTGGCCTGCTATGCTCGGGATGTTACCATGATGGGTAAAATACTAGAGTTGAGGCAGAGCAAGTAATGGAGAGAGGCAGGTTAGAGGTGAGGGAAAAATGTTAGCTAACAGGTAGATGAGAGGTAGGTTAAGAGAGTAACTCAGAGGCAACGAGGTAGGCTTTTAGTTTGGTTTTGAATAAATCTGTTTGGACTGTTCTTGGATGTCTGGGGGAAGAGAATTCATTTCAAGTGGAGCAAGAAGAGAGAAGGAGTGGAAATGAGAGGAACACATGGCAGATGAGGAGCCAATATGGTAGTGGAGGAGGCAGAGTGGGGATTACAAGAAGGCTTGTAGAGGAGGATAGATACAGCGGTGCCTTGCCATAGGTGGATTTGTGAACCATAAGAAGAAATTTAAATCTGGCCCTGTTTTGCATCTTCAGTCATCCAGCCTGGTGATGGTACGAGGAAGTAGGTGTGAAGTGATCGGGTTCAAAGAGAGCCCTCGTAGCAAAGTTAATGTGCCTGTTGAGGTAAGAAAGCAAAGTTGGGGAGACCAAAGAGGATGCTGGCACAGAAGTTCAGTTTAGAGAAGACCAGAATGGTTAAGACTGCATGGTAGTGTTGAAAGGAAGGAGGTGCCTGATTTTCCTAATATTAGAGAGGTTGAGGTGAGCTGCTATACACATTTTGGAGATGAAAGTAGAGAAGGTGTGAGAAGGGTCAAAGATGACACTGAGGTTTCTAGCTGAAGAAGAGTAGGGGAGAGTGTCAGGTGGGAAGTGGATGGGCAGATGAAGCGATGAGAGAGAGCTTTAACAGGGATGAAGAGCACTTCTGTTCTTGTAGAGTGTAACATCAGAGAGTGCAAAGCCATCCAATATTTGATGTCAGAGAGACATTTTGATAGAGAGATTAGAGGAGAGCTCAGGAAAAGAGAAGAAGATTTTGGTGTTGTCCGTAAAGAGTTGGTGCGAGAACAAAAAGTAGGAGATTAGTGACCCAAGAGCAGAGGTATAGAATGTAAAGAGGAGTGGACCTAAGACAGAGCCTTGTGGAACACCAACAGTTAGAGGAGTGAGTTGACAGGTGTTGTTGCTCCGGGAGACAGAAAAGGTGCGAGTTGCAAGGTAGGATTCAATCCAGACACGGGCCAAGAAGAAAGAGAGTATTAAGGAGATCAGAGTAATCAACCGTGTCAAAGGCCGTAGACAGGTCAAGGAGAATAATAATAGAGGATAACTTTAAGTGCTTAGAAGAGGCAATTAAGTTGGACACATTCACAAGAGCAGTTTCCATTGAGTGTCAGGAGTGGAAACCTCTTGTAGGCAGTCTCAAAAATTGTAGATGTCTAAGAAATTGGTAATATGGCTGAACACAACCCTTTCAAGCACTTTATAGTAGTGTGTAAGGAGAGACTCAGAACGAAAGTTAGCCGGTTGGTTCGGGTCTTGCTTTTTTCTGAGAGAGATGACCATGGCTCTTTTGAAAGTGAGGCAAACCAAGCAGAGTCGAAGCACAGGTTGCAGAGTTCAGCTAGGTGAGAGTCCACTAAAGGGGCAATAGGCTTGACTAGCTGAGGTGCAAGAGTGTCGGATGGGGCACAAGGGGAGTTAGCCTTCATCAGTGGAGAGCACTTTGTCAGTATTAGTGTGACTAAAGTGGGAGATAGAGGCAAAGGATGATGTTAATGTAGGCAGAGTGAAAAACGTAGGAGGAAGGAGTCTGAGGACGGTTAGGAGAGAGTCTATAATTTTGAAACTTTACTGGGAATAGAAGGTTGAACATGTTTTAAGAGAAAATGTGGGAGGAAATTAGAGCTACAGTTATGCATGAAGGGAAGGCTTTTGTAATCCCGTTAGCAAGTTGATTGGTAAGTATTTGTATGTTGGAAATGTCAGGTGATATACTGCTGATCATGCTCCACCAGAAAAGTATTATCTAACAAGTAAAAGTAGAACGCTAACAACAGTATAAATGGTTATATAATCGCTTCATGTCTTGAAGGAGAAGAGCCATTCTAATGATGCACTGCAATGACTGATCAGGAATAAACATGAGTAAGTCAGTTCAGTGTGTATGGTGAGTGCAGTAGGCAGAAGAAGCAAGTTCTCAAAGGTGTGAAAAGATGAACAGATTAGTTGGAAATTCCGCACCAGAAGTAAAAATGGAATCAAGATTTCTCCATAGAGAGATCGCTCACCCGTCTGCAAAACCATTCATACCCTAAGGGCTTTGCTGACATTGACAAATAGGGAGATTGGCTCTGAGGGTGAGATAGGGGAAGCAGCATCATGTGAATACAGAAGTGAGGTCTTCAGAGTGAAGCCTCTATCGTTTGGTGCTTGGTGGATGCAATACCCACTCAGTGAGAAGCATATCTAAGAAGGCTCACTTGTGTTTTCTAGCATCATAGGAGGCTATGTACCAGAGACAGTGAATTACAGGAAACCAGCCTTGATTCTTCACAGTTCAGAGGGTCAAGTGATGCTGTTCCTCTACTTTGGCCAGGAATTTCCATACTTAGGTTACATATACCACAGAAAAGATCTTATAGTTTCTAACAAATTAAATCAATTAGAAGTGGGAAGGGTGTGGCATGTCGTCCTGTGTATACAGTAGTTATTATTCTAATAAATATTATTATTATTATTATTATTAATATTATTATTATTATTATTATTATTATTATTATTATTATTATTATTATTATTATTATTTTTGATGTTAGGTGCCATAGAATGTCATGCCTCCCACATCTGCAGAATGGGTTCTTGGAGAGTTGCAATCCAAGGTGCCTGGAAGAGGCATTTGTATTTGCCGGATAGTTTGGACAGTCACCTTTGCCATCCCTGCTGAACTATCTGCATTCAAATGATGGACTGGGTTATTGCAGGATTCTAAGTTGACATAGATTGTGGTCGGTCTTCATACAAGGATAATGCACAGAACATTTCTCTAGAGAGGTCAGACCCTAAGAGTGCTGTGTTAGTGCATGTCACTGTGGCAACAATAGTAAATAGGATCATAAACTATTAACAAAAAAACACTATATCGTTATGCTTGTAATGGATGAGACAAAAGAATCAGTGTTGGAAAAAAGCCATGGGATTAAAGCAAACTTTGGAAAAAAGGATAGGGCACAGTTACAGTGCTTTTTGGGAAAGATTATTGGGATGGAAAGTGAAGCCATAGGGAGCCAAAGATGCCTGCGAATGACAACTAGCCTTCAAGTACTCTTCCTTAGTCAATTTCTTGATCGCTCGATTGGAACAATTTGTCCTTTATGGTGCTTTTCACTGGTTAAAGATTAGGTTTGACAGCTGCGAGTCAGTCCGACGGTATTGTGTTACCTCAGAGTAGGTCTTCAAACACATGCCCTGATGGCTGTCCTTCGTTCAGATTATGTGGCAATGCCTTGAATCTGGAAAGTTTCAGGGTCCCCATATTGTGTCTTCTTTGTGCAAAGGTGAAAGTTGTTTTATGGTTGTCTCAAGGTTTGGTGCAGCAGATCGGCAAATCCTGATCACGCTGTTGATGTTTCAGAAGTAGGTAGGCTGTTCACTTGGGAGAACAGCAGCCATCTTTGGGTTTGGAGGTAGTTTGATGGTTTCATTTGTGAAAGAGGGTCTGCTTTCCATGCATTTGGCTTTTGCTTCCTCTGGAACAACCACTACCGGTCAAGGTTAGTTACTTCATTTCTGTTAAAATTATTATCACTATAATTTGACGTGTTCCTTTTGTGTCTGTGTCATTTACAGATATCTATAACTAGCATTCGAGTTATATAATGCTTTGACAGTGACACCTAGAATGATTAAACATTGAAAATACCAATGATTTTTAAAAGGTGCTTACTGTTTTGAAAGACACCTCATTGCTTCCAGGCAGCTTTAGGCCTTAGCATAATTGTATTTAAACATGTAATTACCTCGACCCTTGTCTTTTGATACTAATAGGTTTGAACTTGCCAATACAAATCTGTATGATATTAGGCCATCGACCTATTGCCAAAGTTCTCTTCAATTAAGTTAGTACGAGGAGACTGCAACACATGCTTCTTATGGCTATGTGATACTGCATGCAGCTTTTGCCATTTGAACAGCGAGCTGCCGGTGTGTCTTTGGACTGTGCATGGCTGAAGTATACACCTATCTGCTATATGGATGGCAGCGAGTAAGTAGCTTACTCACTGAGCCAGGTGGCAGCTTACGTTAACACTGACACCGCTATTTAACTGCACACCATATGGAGAAGGTATGCCTGACAGAGCACACTTGATTACAAAATCACATGACATTTGTTATTAACTCCAGGAATAACACCTTTTCAGGTGGCATTCTGTCAAGGCATTATAGTCTATTTTGTTAATATATTTATTTTATTTAAGTGCATTTGGTTATTCAACCTTTCACACTACAGTAGAAAAATACATTCATACAATACATATCTAAAATTTCACAGTTCATGGCAAAGATTATAAAAAACTATTTCCTTTCAAATTCCTTTTTTCGTTTCATAGCGTTTTAAGATTAGGCGTAAACCAGGAATTGAGGTGAGCTTGTGGTTGCCATTTACATATTTTTAGCAGAGCTAATTTATCTATAGATTGATTCATAATTGTAGTGTATAACTCTACTAAAGCTGTTGGGTCTGAACTGAGTGATGTAAGGTTAGTGATCGCATGGAGTAGAGGAAGTAGGTAATCCACTGTTGTATTCCATTTGTTTCTAGTCAAAGCTGGAGGGGCCAGGACTTTTGTCAGATTGAGTTGTGGACTGTCTTGAAGTGAGAAGGAAATGAAGTGGTGATCGGTCCAAGCACATGGTTCAATGGAAGTTTGGAAAGGTTCCCATTGCACTTAACTAATGGAGTATCTCCAAAATAGGGATACACAAAGTAATCTAAAGTTCAAAAGTTCAAAATGTACAAACCACAGTACATCATGTCACGAAGGAAACTTGTGTAATAAAATATCAATGGAAATATTGCCCATAAACTGAAAACCATTAATTATGTTACTTATTAATGGATTATTTCAATATTTTGAGTGGTCATTTATAAGAAATATTATACAGGAACATTTTGAAAATGGTAAAAACACATTTAAAAATTCAATGTGCACTACTCACCTTGGTCAGCGTGTGCTTAAATTCAGTTGGAAAAGCATTAGGAAGTCATTTGAGAAGGGATCTGGGGCGACGCTTTTTAGTGTACTGTGATTGTCGTACATATTATCTGAGAAGTGCATGCTGTAGACACAGAATCGATTGCTCCTCACGTCATCAAAAGGCATCCTTGGCTCTGCTTTCAATTTCAGACACTGGAATTCCATAGCTCAAGAGCCATCTTCTTATAAAAAGTAAATCCTTTTGAAATACATGCAGGAATGTACTTAGACTTTTAGCATTGCTCTTATATAAAAAATAAATACTTCATAAAAATGGCACCTAAAGCAAACATGCAGAAAATGTGCAGTATGAAAGATTACATTTGGAAACAATACTCTGCAATTTTATATGCTAATAACAGAGATAAAAATGTATAGGACAGTTCATAATGGTGTAGACTTTTTGAATAAAGTAAAATGAGAATAGGATGAACATTGAGTATAAAGCAAGTGGCGTGTGCAGTGTGATTGTGGTGTTGGGGACTCTGATTATTTCTCTGGAGGAACTGCAGCGACAAGTGTTTTTTTCTGTGGCTATTACCAGGAGGAGGCATGAATGGCCTAAAACCTGCACCCGGACGCAGAGCGTTGCAGAGTTTGCAGAGTGTTTGTGGTGTTCGTGGTGGTCGTGAAAGTGCAACAAGGGCGACTTATGTAGCCTATCATCGTCTCCAAACTTGGATCATTGACAACAGCCCCTCCTCCCCCACAGTGTTACCTGCAGATTCGGCTATGTAAATCCGCTATCGCACAGATGAGTGGAGCTGATAACTGAAGAAGCCTCGGAAGCGGCTTGAGAAGTGGACATGTAAGTAAAAACAAAAGCAAATGCTCACAATGGTGTGGAATACTGTGTAGGGAGGGGGTGGAAAAAATAAACCCCGGCACAAACATACCAACAACTGCTGGAATGCTAGAACCCAAACAAACAGTGGCAAACATGGATACATGCATCTGGCTGAATATGACACTGAGCAATAAGCAACTTGAAAATTGTATCACTGACATACTAGGCAC
Source organism: Ambystoma mexicanum (assembly GCF_040938575.1). Taxonomy (NCBI): domain Eukaryota; kingdom Metazoa; phylum Chordata; class Amphibia; order Caudata; family Ambystomatidae; genus Ambystoma; species Ambystoma mexicanum. The sequence continues at coordinate 958,735,041 of NC_090929.1, read as the reverse complement.
ATCCGACGAAAATGAAAAGGTTGCAGTGAATTTGCCGAACGTAACTATGGGAAGCGTAGGCACCGCAGGAGCGAGTTCTAACACACTCTGGAATCTGCAAAAGCAGGGAACACGACTATATGCGGAGGCCCCTGAGTGTGAGGACCTGCTAGGGCAGAACATGAGAAGACCGCCTCAACAAAGGGTTCTCGTGTGGCACTGCGTTGAACTCTGTAAAATCAGGAGCGCAGTGAAAAGGATGAGGATAGATCCCATAAAGCAATGTAAGACTGTGAATGAAAGTTACTCCCACGACCCGAAAGAGCTGGAGAAGAGAAGCGATTTGAAGAATTCTTCATTGAACTTGGCTAATAGCGCAAGTATCTTAGGTTGGTCTGATGAACCAAAGCCTTGCCATTGCAGAACAAACGATCACACAGCTACAACAACAAGAGCAGTGGGAGTTGGAAGATGTCTTCGTTCCAGAAGTCCAAACGGATGACATCTTTCAACCTACAAAGACAACCCCAACATTACAGGGATTATGGACCTAACTCCCGCAAGAGACATTGACCCCAGTGGGTCCAAAAATGGAATTTAATACTACCATCAATCGAAGTAACTCACTGGTGGTCGCAGAGCAGCTATTGAGGGACTTAGTATCTCTCAATGAAAAAAATAACCAGGGTGGAAACAAGGAAGTCTGGATGAGTAATCAAGGCAGTAAACATACATCCTACAAATTACTCACCAGGAAGAAACATGTGAGCCTTGATTCAAACGAGGAAAGTTCATGTGAACAACAAAAACAAATCAAGTGGCCAAAAAAGTGCAGAAGGATAGACTCTTCAAGCCCATCAACACAAATTTTGAGTTCCCAAAAAATTTCGGACAAATGAACGAGACACAATACAATCTCTATTCAACAGAGCAAAAAAGAAGCTACGCGTGCATCCTCATGAGATTCAGTTTCGTAAAAAGACTATCCAACGACTGACTCATCCCTTGCTAGAAGGGCTTTTCCTAAAATCCAAAGATCTATACCCTTGAAGTACTTGAAATCAAATGAAATAAACAGACAAATAAGAGAGATGGCTGAAACAGTGTGCTCCGAATTAAGACCCAACATATCATCAGCAAAGACCATAGCAGTGGCTCCATTTACTAAAAGGTATGAGCAATTAAACGTACAAGGATCAAAACACGTTAATAGCCCCAATGAACTCTAAAATGGTAAGCCTGGAATCTTAATTAAGAGAAATGAAAATCCAATCACATAATGATTTGCAAACTCTGGAATTTTCATGTACCCTGCTAAAAGAACAACCAAAAAAGAATGCTGATGACAAAAACTTACTAGCAGAGGTAGCCCGTGAAGCACTGTTGATTCTAAAAACAGTGCACGATGAAATGAACAATCGAGAGATGAACCTGGGAGAAACTTCTACAAAGGAGAGAAGTAGTGCCCCCCGCACACAGAGAAAGCGTCCTAATCCTCCAGAAGCTCTTGCAATATACATATACACTCAGCAAAAAAACATAGAGGCTGTGGTAGCCCTCAAGGAGCTAAGCTGGGAAAGCTCGACAAGGACGGAGGATATTCTGAAGGAAACAAGAGGAATCCATAACATGACCCCGGGCGAGATCACAAGTGAACAAAACACTAACAGCCCGATTAATGGAATTAATGTGCGCTGAAAATTCCCACGCAAGCGTGCAAAACCGTGCGAATCGTAGTCCAAGTGCGAAAATCGCAGCAAAACCCGTGCACATCGATTCATGGAAGTCCGTGCGCGAGTAAAATTTGGGATGTGCGCTGAAAATCTGCGTGGCGCACGCCGGCGCACAGGTCATCTAACGGCGTGCGCTACGGCCACAGCAAAAGCGCACATAGCGCGGCGCACATAACAAAAGTAGGCGTAACACGGGGCGTGACACGCGGAATGGGGAACAACGCGTGAAAATGTGAGCGTCACGGGGGAAGTACAGGAGGCAAGCGAAACGGAACGCCCACCAGCTCGCCTACAACACGTATTCATGGAATCGAATAGGGCAAACCAGCGCACCGGCGAAGACACGCACAGGCCTAAACACGTACGCCACAGGAAGGCAGGCGGTAGTGTCCCTGCGCATGAAGAAAATGTGCGCCAAAATGTGCGCTAACAAAAAGCACGTATACAGCTCTGATGATTGTCCCATACTGTGGCCCTCTAGGACAAATGACGTGCAAAGGGGTACGCGACAAACACGAACACCCGCTGTGTCAAAAATAGCGTGTGCGTGTATTTCGGTGGTGCGCGGGAAGTTTCACATGCGATTGGCCTTGGTCGAGCGGGGTGCGTGTAAATCTGGGGTTGCGGGAAGTTTCACACACGATAGGCCCTGTGTGAGAGGGGTGCATGTTTTCCTGGGGTCCGCGTGAAGTTTCACACTCGATTGGCCTGGGTACGTGTAAATCTGGGGTGCGCAGGAAGTTTCACACGCGATTGGCCTTGGGCAAGTGGGGTACGTGTATTTCGGGGGTGCACGGGAAGTTTCACACGCGACAGGCCCTGTGCAAGTGGGGTACGTGTATATCTGGGGTGCAGGGGAGTCCTACACGTGAATTGGCAGTGTGGGTCCTCCCAGGTGTTCCCTGTACACCCTCCACGGCCCCTGCAGACAGCTCACACCACAGGGGACTACCCTGCACCCCTGGTCATGTCCCGCAGGCAGTCCATCCACCATGGGCATGCCTCCCAGCCAAGCCACATGTCACCATGCTCTACTGATCACCAACGCATGACCCCTCTACCCCCAACCCCCAGCAGTGCAGTGCACCTGCCAGCAGGCCCCCACTCATGTCCCACTCATGTCCCCTTGCACCCCCACCCCCCAGCAGTGCAGGGCACCTGCCAACAGGCCCCCACTCATGTCCCATTGCACCCCCACCCCCCAGCACTGAGGGGCACCTGCCAGCAGGCCCCCACTCATGTCCCCTTGCACCCCCACCCCCCAGCAGTGCAGGGCACCTGCCAACAGGCCCCCACTCATGTCCCACTCATGTCCCATTGCACTCCCACCCCCCAGTAGTGCAGGGCACCTGCCAACAGGCCCCCACTCATGTCCCCTTGCACCCCCACCCCCCAACACTGGGGGGCACCTGCCAGCAGGCCCCCACTCATGTCCCCTTGCACCCCCACCCCCCAGCAGTGCAGGGCACCTTCCAGCAGGCCCCCACTCATGTCCCACTCATGTCCCCTTGCACCCCCACCCCCCAGCAGTCCAGGGCACCTGCCAACAGGCCCCCACTCATGTCCCCTTGCACCCCCACCCCCCAGCAGTGCAGGGCACCTGCCAGCAGGCCCCCACTCATGTCCCACTCATGTCCCCTTGCACCCCCACCCCCCAGCAGTCCAGGGCACCTGCCAACAGGCCCCCACTCATGTCCCCTTGCACCCCACCCCCCAGCAGTGCAGGGCACCTGCCAGCAGGCCACCACTCATGTCCCATTGCACCTCCACCCCCCAGCAGTGCAGGGCACCTGTCAACAGGCCCCCACTCATGTCCCACTCATGTCCCATTGCACCCCCACCCCTCAGCAGTGCAGGGCACCTGCCAACAGGGTCCCACTCATGTCCCATTGCACCCCCACCCCCCAGCACTGAGGGGCACCTGCCAGCAGGCCCAGGCTCATGTCCCACTCATGTCCCCTTGCACCCCCACGCCCCAGCAGTGAAATGGCAATCTCATGACACAAATCAAAAGTCAACTATGTACATCAACACATGTCCGCCACACGGAGGCAGGCGGTGACGTCCCTGCGCTAACAAAAAGCCCGAATATACAGCTCTGATGAATGTCCCATACTGTGGCCCTCTAGGACAAATGATGTGCAAAGGGGTATGCGAAAAACACGGACACCCGCTGTGTCAAAAATAGCGTGTATTGTGGGGATGCGCTGGAAGTTTCACACGCGATTGTGCCTGGGCGAGCATGGTACATGTGCTTAAGGGGCTTACGGGAAGTTTTACACGCGATTGGGCCGGGGCGAGCTGGGTACATGTGTTACTGGGGTGGGCGGGAAAGTACAGGAGGAAAATGCGCGGAACGCCCACACACACGCGCCAAAAAAGACACGCTAATCCGGACACACGTACGCCAGCAGGAAGCAGGCATACGTGGATCCGCGCAGCGTAAAAGTGCGCGCAAACATCAAGCAAGCTCAGACGCCAGGATGAACATACCGTTCCTAGCAGCAGTGGTCGAGGGATACCACAGGAGGAGGAGGAGGATAGTCAGGCACAGAATTTTCACACCCAGAACCAGCCTTTTTGGCATGCCTGATGACCAGGTGTATGGGAGGTACAGGTTTCCACCTCACATAATACTCAACCTGGTCAGAGAGTGGGAGGATGACCTCACATCACCCACCCTCTGCTCCCAAGCACTCAGCCCCCTGGAGAAGGTCCACAATGTACTGCACTTTTTGGCCACCGGATAATTTCAGCGGACAAGTGCCATAGTGGGGGGGGGTGTCACAGGCCACGCAATCACGCTGCCTACACCAGGTCTTGGCCATCATGACTGCACGCCCATCAGTCCGCAGGCACATATACCTGCCCAGGACACCTGCAGAAAGGCAGGCTGCCGTCCAGGATTTCTACAGGGTGGCACAATTCTCCAAATTCCTAGGTGCCATTGATTGCACCCATGTGGCTCTACGTCCCCCCAGGGCATCAGAGCACATCTATAGAAACCGCAAGCACTGGCATTCGATCAACGTCCAGGTAGTATGTGATGCCAAGGGAATCATCACCTCAGTATATGCCAACTATCCAGGGTCCACCCACGACAGTTTCATTTACAGAATATCAACCCTAAACCGGGATATAGAAGCTGGGCGGCATGGCGATACATGGCTGCTCAGTGAGTATATATGCCACAGCACATGCATGCATGCCAGGTACTGAGTAATGTCACAACCCTACTAATGATACCCATCACCACCTCCCTAGGGGACAGTGCCTACCCTCTGAGCACCCACATGATGACGCCAATTCGGAACCCCACCACGCCACCCGAGGTAAGATACAACACAGCCCATATTGCAACCCGGGGCATAGTGGAGCGCACATTCGGAGTGCTCAAGTCATGCTTTCGCTCCCTTGACCGTTCTGGCGGGCAGCTGTTATACGCTCCCCCAGTAGTGTGCAGGATCATAGTGGCAGCATGTGTCCTGCACAACGTTGCAACATGCCGGGGCCTGCCGGTGGACATGGTGGTGCCCCCACATCCCCAACCACTTGCACGCCCGCTGCACATGGGAGGGGAAAGGGCACGGGGTGAGGCAGCCCGAACGCAGCTGGTGGCTAATTACTTCACTTAGAATCACACCCCTGTGGAGTGCACACAGCCCTGGCACATACCATTTGACAATCAATGATGATGACTCAAGGGACAGTCAACTGTCAATACCATACCAGCCTGAGATTGGTCACCTGGAAGTGTCACAATGTGTGCATACCTACCTACAGAAACACCACCAATGCTGTGTCATCAAAAGACACATATGGGCTAATTGCATTACCCCCTTGCAAAATACAACATGAGAACAGTGCCATCTCACCCAACCCCTCCCCAGGACCACCACCCAACACACCATGGCATGTCATGCTATGTGAGAGCAAACAAAGCAATCCCGAAAACCTGACACAAGTGTCACAAAGTACAGTGTCCCTAATGGAAACCCAGGAGGTCCGAGGATAGGGTGCACACCAACAGCAGCCTGTGTGGATGTTGGGAAAAAAAACACCTCCATGGGGTCATGGCCTGCACGGCTACGCTACTGTGGGATAAGTGCTGCTGTCGCTCTCATCACCCTCTGCTGCTGCCACAGGAGGTGGTGGCGCTATGGGAGGCAGCCCACGCGAAGCCCTGGTATGGTCCTCCATGGCAGCAAGCATGCGGGTGTGGAGGGTCTCGTTCTGGAGGATTATAGTGCGGAGATCCCCATGCAGCACCTGACGCGATTCCCGGATCTCCTCCCGAGTTGCCTGCATCTCAGCTGAGAGCAAACCTGTGAGCCGCTCCAGCTGCTGTTCTGTCCTCAAGTTAGTGGAAGTCTCAAGGTCAATAAGAGTCTCCCTGAGGTGATGGAGTTCTACCCTCAGGGCTTCCCTGTGGCCCTGGGACTCTATTGAAATCGATTGGCGTAGAGTCTCCAGTGCCGCCCGTCTGTCCCTGTTGGACGCCAACATGTCCTCCCTGTGTGATTGGCAAATGGAGTCTGTTGCCTGCTGTAGTAGCTCCATCTGCCTTTCAGGGGGGACAATGGAAGTGGCCACCCTCTCCATTGCTTGAGCCATCATCTCAACTGATGCTGCCTGTTGGGTTGCCATACCGTAAATGGATTGTTCCCATGCGGTATTGCCTGGTGGCGTATGGCCATCGCGTCGGCGGGCACCACACCTGTTTGGGGCAAGGCGATCTGCGCCTTGCTGTGCCGGCACTGCCTGAGGCTGCAGGACTGCATTCCCCCTCTGATCTGCTGGCCCAGGAACAGGATCAGATGTTGTCGAGTGTGACCCTGCACCCATAACCGCTAAAGGCTGACTAACCAACACTGACATCCCCATAGAGGGTTCTACCCCTGGTGCAGGTGGGCTGGACAGAACAGAATCCCTTCCAGAAACACTTACCTGCGACGCCACATAGGTCTCATCATCCGAATCAACACCTGAATAGAGATCTGGGTAGGTGCACCCAGAGACACCCCTTGACAGTATCCTCTGCAGCAAGAGTGGGTTCTCACCCACCACCACACCACGTCCCCCACTGGTGACCGGTTGTGCCTCAGGTTCCTCCTGGGTCTGCACCATCTCCTCAACCTCACCAGCATCAAGTGCATCATCCCCTGCAAAAACATGAAAGACAAAAAATGGAAACAGGAATTAGCACCATAGCACACAAATAGGCCTGACAAGCTACAGAACCAGTACATGATTTAAACATGTCCCACATGACTATAACCCTTCCATGCATGCACTGTCACAGAGTTGGAAGGGGAGGCAAAAGTCAAGGCCGCAGAATGTTTTGGATGAAGCACATGGGTGACCCATACTACTCTGTCACACACACCCTCACTTGCCACTCAATCAGAACCCGTCACCCAAAAAACATACACATGCATTATACACACACTCTTGGGCACTCACCGGACAATGTTTCATAATCGGGTAGTTCTCCCACACCTCGGATCTGTTCCTCTGTGACGAAGATCCCAGCAACAGATTCATGTTTAGTGAGTTTGTTGTCCTCTTGTGGAGACCCCCCGCCAGTCACCAGAGTAGCGGCATGACTTGAGGCCAGCTTGTTCTTTGCTCTGCATTTCAGGTCGTTCCACAGCTTGTAGCAATCATCAGCTGAGCACCTCACAAATCCAAGGACACTTATGTTGTTGGCGATGGTCTGCCAGTGTGCCTTACGTTGACCAGGTGTGGTCTTGGACCCTGCAGTCACCACCATTTCGTGGCTATGTTGCAACACATAGCTCACAAGTGCATTAGGCTGCGCGTCATTAAAGCAAGGCTTCCTTGATGTGCCGGAGTGTGTAGCCGTGCCTGGGGTCTCAGCCTGTCGTGACAGAGCACCCTTCTTCCTCTTTTTAGAAGGTGGAGCGGAGCCAGAGTCGCTAACACCGCTCCGGTCAGTAGGGGCAGAATCACAGGTGGACTGGGTTGTTGGAGTGTGCGAATGCACATTGACCATAGGACTTGGTGCAGGCATTGTCTGAAGTGTGATGTTGGCAGGGGGAACATCAGTATGATGGACCAGGACCGACACTGTCCTGGCTGGGAGAGTCAGAGCTGGGGCGGATGGAGCTGCAGCTGCCCCTGCAGCCTCACCACCCTGCATACTTGGGGCAGCAGATGACATAGCTGCCCCAGATCCACGTGCCTTGGTGACAACTTGCACCGCCACATGTGGCCTAGACTTGCTGACCAGGAAGTCAGCCAGGGAGTCATCCTGTGCCAGGTCAGGCGCCACAATGGGCTGGTCCAACAGGGGCTGAGCTGGGATGGTCTCAGCCACGTTTCCCTCAACCATGGGGGGGAGGGCATGGGTGTCCCTGATTGGTCCTCCACACATGGGGGTCTACGGGCACCCTGCAAATCCTGGCCACGTCCCCTACCGTGCCCACCACGTTCACCTTTTGAAGGTCGGCCACCTTTGCCTCCCTTACCGCTTGGTCGCCTCCCAAACATGGCACTGATGTTGTTGTGGGTATGAGAGGAGCAGTAAACTATTGTCCTGGGCAATTGGGGGTCAAAGGGGTAGGGTACTAGATGTAATTTGTACCCTAGTGCTCTAACAAGGCTGTCTGTGACCCCTGGGGGAAGATGACGGGTCACGCAACGCAGAGGCAGCCCAAAAACAAAAATAAACGTGTATGCAACCCCTCGTAAGTCACATGCGTGGAAAAATGAACCCGCACTACGCTGTGGCACCCAGAAACACAAAAATAAGCGTACACGTAATACATGCACCCTACAATGACCTCTGAAGGGGTACGCGACACACGGGGCAAGCACAGTTGCTAAGTACGTGCGGAACTCACAGTCTGCCTGGAAAAAGAATGTGAAAAATACGCGCATGTGCGTGTTGGCAACACCCCCGCCAAAAGAAGAATTGTACGCTGTCTGAGGAGACAGGACAAAAGGAGAAGTGAACACTGTTTGAGGAAACAGGCCCAAAAAAGTAGAAAAATGAAAGCTGTCAGAGGTAACAGGGAGTACGAACTTGAAACGCTGTGAAGTAATCGCGTGTGAACCGACAAGAAGTACAGAATCCACCCACTCGCTCTCCACAAAAAGCACGTACAAGGAAATGGCGTCCTACATGTACCATTTAAACCGGCCCACACGTACACGTCACTTACACGTGTATGCACCCTTTCCTCCAATTACACACGCTGACACTCGGACGTGCAGCTTTTCCACGTGTGCTCTGTCATCACGTGCTATGAGGGAAACACCCGCACGCGTCACGTCACAGACGCGCTTACACGCTAAGGGCCTTTGGTCCAATAAAATCACGTATGTGCGCTGACGTGCTTACGCGCTAAGGGCCTTTCCTCGAATTACATGCTGACGTGCAAGATTTTCACGTGCCAAATCACTCCGTATCAAGCTGGCCACGCGTTCACACACGGAAGACCACGCTCCTGCCCAGAAGACCAAATTACTGCCCCACGGTGCCCCGAGCACGCTCCCACATGCCATCTGCTGCTGCCTGATTGCCTGCTTCCCACGTGCCCTGCCATTTGCTGCCTGCACGTCAGCCAGGGGTGCTGTTGCCTCGACCACCCCTGCTGGAACCGAAGACTCCCGACTGGGATTCCATCGCTCCACAGCCCAGCCCCAGGACCCAGTTGCCCACCCACTCCTGCCTCTGGGGTTGCCATGTCGGGCACACCACCATCTGAGACCACTGGCAACACCCAGCCAGAGAGGCAGAGGGCCACCAGCTTCACTGCCACTGAAGTTGGTGTCCTGGTGGAGCAAGTCCTGGGGCAGTATGATGCCCTCTTCGGAAGGTCACGCGCCGACAAGGAAGGACGGACCAGGATCTGGACGGACATTGTGACTGCCATCAACGCGGAGGGGGTGGCAGTCCGCAAATTCCATCATGACAAGAAGTGCTGGGAGGACTTCAGGTCCAGGACCCTCAACAAGGCCTGGCGCCTCTTGAAGGCAGAGGATGCTAAGGGGCGCCGGGGCCAACTGTCGGAAGACCAAATGAGGGTCCTGGAATGCGTATGCCCAGCGCTCCTCATCCAGGTTCTTGAGAGGCAGACCCGTCTGGAGTCGAGCGGTAAGTATACATGCATGCTGATTGGAAGCTGTGCGTGTGGTGGTGTGCCAGTAGTGTGCAGGTTGCACATGTGGTTTTGTAGGGCCATGTATGGATGTGTATGTACAGGGCAGTGAGGCTGACACATGGGAGTCCTTTCATGTGTGAGACACATGGATGGTGTATTTGTGGGTAAGAATGCAGGCCAAATGCAGATGTGTGAGCACACATGTTTGAATGACTGTGTATGTCAGTTGTCAAGGTTGTGGTGTCACACATGGATGTTGGTTCCAGCTGCATGTATCTGCACTGTACATGTACATGTATGCGTATCTGACAAGTGTGCAACTGTCATGCAACATGGATGCATGTGAGACTGATATGTAGAAGACTGATTGCCAGATGTGACATGGATGCCGATCTCATCACTGTGACACTTGGTGGAGGTGTACACATGCATGTAAGTGTGGTGGCGTGTGTGCATGTCTAGTGCACTCCCTGTATCTCATGTGATGTCTGGCTCACCTTTGCCTGCTCATGTTGTTGTATGTGTATGGATGGTGCTGGCTGTTGCGATATGGCTGTGGAATAGCTCATGTGTGTGATTTGAAATGACATGTGTGTTGGGGATTGTGATGCCATGTCTGAAGTTTGACAATGACACTCGTGTGCAACTGTCATGTGTGTATGAGTCCATTGTACAGTGCCCTGATGCCTGTGTCCTATCTCTCCCTGTCTGCAGCGCCGACTGATGAAGAGGGCGGAGAAGGTGCTGTGGAGCACAGCGGCAGGGATCGCACTGCCGGCCGGAGACGCAAGGTCCGGCTCCCTTCCCAGGTTGTCATCTCGTCGGGGAGTGAGGAGTCTGGTGCCGCGTCCCAGGTCGCAGCTGCTGAGGGGAGGTCCAAGAGGCGGAGGTTGGAGTCGAAGGGGCAGCTGAGACCTCACAGGGCCCGACGGAGGAAGATGGCACGGAGTCATCCAGGTTGGTGGGGGGTTTGGTGGAGGAGAAGGCCGTGCAAGGGACAGAGACAGGGTCTGGAGGTGGGGATTCCACTGGTGCTAGTGGTGCAGTGCAGGGACAGGGACAGGAGGCAGCACAGGCCGCTGCGGAGGCACCTGTGTGTAATCCTGTCCCCGATCCTGTGACTGCATCATCTTGCACCAGCAGGGATACCTACGTCCAGACCCGTTCTCAGGGAGGGGATCGGCTTACACCAACTGGCCTACCTCTCCCTGCGGATGTGGCTATCCGGCACCGGGTTGAGCCTGTCCTGGGTGGGGTGGCGTTGCGTCAATGTGCCATGCGAGCTGACCTGCAGTCTTTTCATGAGGAGACTGCATGTCTTCTCGCATGGCTCGTTGACCGCATTGACCCACTGGGACAGCTCACCAGGGCCGGATTCCTCCATTTTCTGGACCTTGTTCTGACCCCCTCCTCAACTGAACCCCCTATGCACCAGTCATCCTTCGTGCCATCTTCCCACCCATGTGTCAACTGGGTGCTCTGTGAAGCTGCCTCTGACCCTGGGGCCAGGCTGGTGGAGGACACATCCCTGCCACAGTCGGGAGTCGGACGTCCAGCAGGGGTGGCCACCTCAACAACTGCACCCCAGCTGGAGGAGGATATGCAGGCAGCAGGAGCCAGGGCACAGGCCGCGGCACAGCAGCAGCAGCAACACGGTGGGAGCCATGATGGCTCGGGGCCTTCATCATCGGAGGGGCAGGCATCGGCCATAGGGCAGGAGGACCCAGGAATGGGAGTGTCTTCCGTGTGGCAGGGGTTGGGCCATGCGATAGATGCAGAGCGGCAGCGGGCGGAAGAGGCACGGCTCACAATGGTCAGGGCGGAGAACTCCATGTGTAGGGCCCTGAGACGGGCCGAGTGCCTCGAGGCCATTCGCAGGGACCTGGAGATCCAGATGTCATCGTCCCTGCGAACCCTCAGGGCCATCGAAGAGGACCGCCTCTGGGACATCGAGCAGGAATTCGATGATGCCCTGGGCCGGGACATCAACAAGTGAGCCATTGGACTTGCCCGCTGCCCTTGTAAATAGTTAGTTAGTTAGTATTAGGTTTCCTTTCGTTTTTTCTTTATTTTTGACCGCTTGGACAATGCACCACATTTTTGTATATAGTTGTTTCATTAGGCAGTAGTTTTTGATAGGTTTCATTTCTTAAGTTGGGCTCATGGACCCTGGATTCTTCAATTGTACATAGTTCTACATTGGATTCATCTTTTTTTAATATTTTTTTGTGTTCACCATGGAGCAATGGTTTTTACTTTTTATTTTCCCTTGGATTTGACTTTTTGGACTGTGACTGTGGACATTTCTTTTTGGATTTCTTTTGCTTATGTTTTCTTGATTTTCATTATTTATCGGACATGGACCATTTCTTTTGTTATTCCCATTGTTGTGTGTTTAATTTGATTCACGTTCATGTTATCGTTAATATATATTTTTTTTATACTTCCATTTGTGGTATTATCTCATTGGTTTCATGCATATCATGATATGGGTTTTGACATTCACTTGCATCCATTGTGTGTGTGTGACGGACATGTGTTCATTTACATACGTGCCATTGGGGTTGTATCATGTAATTGGCATTTCTATGTGGGTGGATGCAATACTTGGGTGGGTCTTTGGCATGTGGAGGCTGGCCATAAGGGCCAGGGATCTAGATTGTGATGACGTATTGGCTGGGGGGCATGTGTCAGGGCTTGCTGGCAGGTGCCCTGCACTGCTGGGGTGTGGGGGTGCAGGGGACATGTGTGGGGTTTGCTGGCAAGTGTCCTGCAATGCTGGGGGTGGGGGTGGGGGTGCAAGGGGACATGAGTGGGACATGAGTGGGGGCCTGCTGGCAGGTGCCCTGCACTGCTGGGGGGTGGGGGTGCTGGGGGACATGAGTGGGGGCCTGCTGGCAGGTGCCCTGCACTGCTTGTGGGGTGGGGGTGCAAGGGGACATGAGTGGGGGCCTGCTGGCAGGTGCCCTGCACTGCTTGGGGGGTGGGGGTGCAAGAACACATGAGTGGGGGCCTGCTGGCAGGTGCCCTGCACTGCTAGGGGGTGAGGGTGCAAAGGGACATGAGTGGGACATGAGTGGGGGCCTGCTGGCAGGTGCCCTGCACAGCTTGGGGGTGGGGGTGCAAGGGGTCATGAGTGGGATATGAGTGGGGACCTGCTGGCAGGTGCCCTGCACTGCTGGGACGTGGGTGTACAAGGGGACATGAGTGGGGGCCTGCTGGCAGGTGCCCCTCAGTGCTGGGGGGTGGGGGTGCAAGGCGACATGAGTGGGACATGAATGGGGGCCTGCTGCAGGTGCCCCTGACTGCTGGGGGGTGGGGGTGCTGGGGGACATGAGTGGGGGCCTGCTGGCAGGTGCCCTGCACTGCTGGGGTGTGGGGGTGCAAGGGGGTAATGCGTTGGTGATCACTAGTGCAAGGTGACATGTGGTTTGGCTGGGGGGGCATGCCCATGGTGGATGGGCTGCCTGCGGGACATGACCAGGGGTGCAGGGTAGTCCCTTGTGGTGTGGGCTGCCTGCAGGGACCGTGGAGGGTTTAGAGGGAACACCTGGGAGGACCCACACTGGCAATTCACATGTAGGACTCCCCTGCACCCCCGAAATACACGTACCCCACTCGCACAGGGCCTATCGCGTGTGAAACTTCACGCGCACCCCGTTAATACACGTACCCTGCTGAAATTGCGTGTGGAACTTCCCATGCACCCCAGAAATACACGTACCCTGCTGAAATCGCGTTTTAAACTTCCCCGCACCCCAGAAATACATGTATCCTGCTGAAATTGCACGTGGAACTTCCCGCGCACCCCAGTAATACACGTACCCTGCTGAAATCGCGTGTTAAACTTCCCCGCACCCCAGAAATACACGTACCCTGCTGAAATCGCGTGTGGAACTTCCCGCGCACCCCAGTAATACACGTTCCCCGCTCGGCGTTTGCTGTTTGGCAGCCCTGTATACTGGTCCAGGGTTAGCGCAGCCCTTTGCGCTGAATTGGGAATTTTGATGGCTTTTCCTCGCGTGAGGGCTTTCTTGGGGGCGTAACTGGCGCTGCTGCAGGGTCGCTGCGCCACTCTGTGCCACGGCTGGTTTTGGAGGCTAAAATCCATGAATACGCTGTGCGCGGAAATTGATTTTAGCGCACCCGCGTGCGCCACTTTTGTGTGAAATTCTATGAATTACCCTCTAAATCTCTAACAAACCAAAGGGCTGAGTACTCACCAGAGTAACCCTCGACATCTGCAAATGCAAAAGGCCTGGTTGAGAATCCTTAGGAATCCGGTGAACCTGAACGTAAAAGTGTTGAACATAACAAGGGAACATACTCAATTTTTGAGAAACAAAAATCATCAAAACTACAAAATGTAGGGGCTCAAATCTAAAACAAGGAAAATGCAATAAGAAAACAAAAAATGTACCAGCTGGTAAACACATAAACGAGAATAGCTCACAAATGTTTAAAATCTCTGAATGTTACCGTCCATTTGATGGGTTCCCAAAAAGAAATATCCGTAAATGACACGCAAGAGACTTAATTTAAAGTAGCTAAAAACAGTAGCAAATGTAACCAAAATGAGAAAGATCTTGGTGAAACTCAGCTAGAGGATCAAAGGGTAATGGTAGAATTGATGAACCTTTCTACTTATGAAACAGAAGACGAGAATGAGACTCAGGAGGAGGAAATGACGGAGGGTAATTAATTATATGTAGTGATTCTGAAGATGAAACAGAACCACTAACACATGAAGATAAAGTAGTAAAACCAGCGCAAATCATAAAAAGAACTTGTGTCATGTCTCCCTCCCCAGAACCTAAAACAATTCCTAGTAAAAAGGATGAAAGGCGAGAGATGAGTGAACATTTCCAAACTACAGATGAGAGGAGAACAGCTATTGAAGCAAAGAATGTGATCGTGAAAAGACCTCAGCTGAGGGCCCAGATAATAGAATGGCCAGACAATGGCTCGTGATTGGTGCCAGAGAAGGTTGTAACAAAGCTATTACAAGGACAAAACAAGAGAAAATGGTCCACTCAACAAGAGAGGTGCTGTCATGATTCCTGCCCCTCATGGCCCCAGCCCTCCAAGATGTCAGGCTGGAGCCAGGCCACGATCACCTACATGGCCCTCAAGGGCCTCTCCATCCCTCCAAAGACCCACTTGGAGTCAGACTTGGTGCTTGTGGCACCAGATTCACTCACTCCCATACGATAACATTAGGGATTGGACTTGTAGTGCATTGATGGGGACAAGATGGATGCCCCCACATATTTCGGTTCCCAGAACTGCATGTGCAGTGTAGTGTTTTGGGTGTGGTTCAGCCGAGAGAAACCTGGGATACCCAGAGACTATTTAAGTCATGCCCAGGCTGAGAAACATGCTTTGTGTTTTTTGCACTTACAGCATGACACTCACCGTGTTCGGATCGGTTTCCAGTAGGCCTGCTTCTTTCTTCTGCACTCAGCTCCTGCAAGAACAAGAACACCGTTAGGAACAGCCTTACCTTGCAGTGCTTCTGCCCATCATTCATCACTTCTTCTGTTCTGCGGGCATCTTCGGAGGTGTAATTCCCATCCGGGCATGCCTCTTCCTAAGGAAAATGAAAAAGAACAGAAAAAAGGCATTAGTAAGCATTCAGCAAATCTTCGCTTATTTTTAAAGACTGTACGAGCTTCAAAAGCTTACCTGAATCCCAGCCGCTCTGAGGGAACTCTGTCTCCGGAACTTCTCATCCATCTGCAAGAGGGAAAAGACCCTCCAGGTTAGCGTGGAAAAATCTAGAGGCGCCGCATACCATGCTTACTCATGGCATATCTTCTTCATAACCGGCATCCATACTGAAAATGTCGCAGCACCTAAAAGACACAGAAAAAGAACTCAGTTCAATGCAAAAACAAAAGGGTCGCATCGCGCATTGCTCTCTCACTCACCTTCAGCGCTACTAATCTCAGAAGCACGTCGCCATCCCCGGACGCCAGCCATCATCTAAGGAAGGAAAGGAACGAAGTTAGAGAACTGTTCAAAAGACTCATTATACTTACCTGTCGGACTCTTGCCAGTGAAGTAACTAGGCAGCAATGATCCCGCTTCAATCAACGCGCCCCTGCGCTGAAAGCAGGATGGAGAGCACACTTTCCAAGAAAACAAGGCCCAGTCTTCAGTTCAGTAGACCCCAGGGAAGGGTTCAAGGTCGTAAGAGGTCGAAACAGGCTGAGTGACGTCCCCGTGGATACCAGGTGAGCGTTACAGGTAGGAGGACTGGAGAGCTGATAAGCGGAAGCCTGCACAGAACAGAGACAAAGGTAACCAGCGAAGACACAACATCGAATCAAACTACTGTATACTGTTGGAAAGAATCTCTCTCTCTGAGGACGGCCTAATACTAAATAGGAACAATGTCCTTTGTCTATTTCATCACATCCCATTTCTCAGATCCATCTGCTCACAAGACATTAAAACGGTTGAGTTTATTAAAGAATCACAATTTGACCGAGTACTACTTGACATTTATTCCAGAGACATAAGGGACGTGATCTTAAATGGAGTGGAGGACATAAACTACTTAGGCTTTGACGTAGCCGAGATCAACCTCGAAAGGAATTATGGAAATCACAAAATAGGATCCATGCAAAAGGTCGTAGAAGAAAGACCATTCCTGAATCAGACAATGGAGATTCATGACATGCAGGAAAAGACCTGCAAAACCGTTACGGGATTACGTGAAGGAGAGAGTTTGCAGGTCGAGCCAAACAATACAATTGGAGGTCTACAATAAAACACAAAAAAACAAATAAAGATTACAGTTCCTTGTAACCATGACGAGGAGAACAGAGATAGGAAAACAAAAAATCCAGAAAATAAACAAAATGTCAAAAATTGGAGTTGGCTCGCTGGAGCCCTGAACACAAACAAAGCAAGCTAATGTCTAACGATTCCAGACAAAAGTATTACACAAATAGGCTCCTGTAACACTAGAGGATTTGCTTATTTCAGGGGTCTCCAAACAGTCGATCGCGAGCTACCAGTAGCTCGCCAGAGCCTCTGAAGTAGCTCGCGTTCGACTTTCAGAAAGAAAAAAAAAAGATTGAAGGAAGTGCTCTGACCAATCACAGGCAAATCTGTAAAGCATATGCAATGCGTCCTGTGATTGGCCAGAGCAAGTTCCTTTGTGCTGTGTGAGAAAGCCCGGACTTTCTCTTTTAAAAGCACCGTGGCGCAGGTATTTTTTTTTTTCTATTTTGGAGCTCTCCTGGCGTTTTGAAGTGTGGACTGAGGTAACAAGGCTGCCTGAAGTGGATTTTGAGGTGAGGTGAGGTTGGTTGGGTCGGGGGAGGTGAATTGAGATGTTTTTATTTTATTTACTTTGTGTCTGTGCACGCCGAACTGCGGCCCCCCCCTCTCATGTGTGCACATGTTTGTGCTGTCGGAGGAGGGGTGGGCAGCTTGGCAGAAAGGAGCCCCGGGCAAAACAGAGTATTCAGCTATTTTGATTACTGTCTCCGCTCGCCCTGGGCTCCTTTCCAGTCATGTAAGTTATTTTTAGAAGGCAGGGCTCTGGCGAGCAAGCCCCCCTCGGGACTAACTCACCAGAACCCTGCGTTTCTAAACGCAACTCATATGACTGACACAGAGCCCAGGGCGAAATGGAGACTTTCAGCATGCTAGCTGCATGTCTCCGCTCGCCCTGTGCTCCTTTCTAGTCATGTAAGTTATTTTTAGATGGCAGGGCTCTGGCGAGCAAGCCCCCTCGGGATTTCCTCACCAGAGCCCTGCCGTTTCTAATAGTACCTCGCATAACTGGCAGTCAGACCAGGGCGAGCGGGGACATGCAGCATGATAGCTGCATGCCTCCGTTTCGACCCTGGGCTCATTTTGAGTCCATGGGTGGACTGGCCTATAGGGAAGTCTGGAGATTTCCCGGTGGGCCTCTGCACCCTGGGCCTCTTTTGTGTGGCATTTCCTAATTTTCGTATAGGAAAAGCATTGGGCTTGCTGAAAATGTGTCATGTGGCGCCACTTTGAAAATAATTTCCAGGGCCTCTTTTGGTCCCAAGTAAGTATTTCCAGGGCCTCTTTTAGTTCCCAGTCCACCCATGGCACTCTTTTCAGCTATTTTTCGAAGGCAGGGCCATGAGTGGACTGGCCTATAGGGAACTCTGGAGATTTACCGGTGGGCCTCTGCACCCTGGGCCTCTTTTGTGTGGCATTTCCTAATTTTCGCATAGGAAAAGCATTGTGCTTGCTGAAAATGTGTCATGTGGCGCCACTTTGAAAATAATTCCCAGGGCCTCTTTTGGTCCCAAGTAAGTATTTCCAGGGCCTCTATTAGTTCCCAGTCCACCCCTGGCACTCTTTTCAGCTATTTTTCGAAGGCAGGGCCATGGGTGGACTGGCCTATAGGGAACTCTGGAGATTAAGGGATCAATAGACACACTCTACAGTAGAAGGTTACCAGGGTAGCTCAGCAGGTTGAGAGACTGTTGCCGAGATGTTAAATATAACAAAAAAACTGCTTGTTATCGTATGACTTTTGCAATTCCTATAAAATGTTTGGCCAAGGCATGGGTTGGGCTGGTCGCTTGCTTATATTCAGGGGAGAGGGAGGGTAGGGTATTCTGCCCCTGTAGTGAAAATCAAAAGTTGGCACCATGAACCCACAGTTTAATTTCCTAATAACTGCTGTCAGCGCAACAGAAGCATTTATGTGATTAAGCAGTTTGTCACGCGTATACCATCTTTATAAATGTAACCTGTGATAAAACCCCAAGGAAGGGGCACAAAAATGACGTGGTATTTGTGTGGTAGTCTGACAAAAAAAGAAACCGTGAATGCAAGTTTAAGCAGCATTTTTGAGTTTAGAAATTATTTTTTTTCCTATGAAAGTGTTAGATGCAGATTTGGAAAACAATAGTGTGGCAACAAGCATTTTTCACCCAACCTGCAAAGAAAGCAAATGCTGCAACATAGGCATCCTTCAAAGTTGCACATTATTTGGCAAAACACAAATGCACTTTTACAGATGGTGCAGTTGTGAAAGGTGCGATGGCTCTCGTGGCTGAGTCAGTTTTAAAAGATTTTAAAAACATGCCCTGACATTATGTCTGCCAGTTCAGATGTGCAGTTAGGTGCAAACACAATGGCAAGGAGGGTATCTGCACTATCTGCCAATGTGATGGGGCAATTAGAAAAAGATTTGAGCATATGCAGTTTTTTCTCCATTCAGTGTGATGAATCGGTTGATGCAAGTGATACTGCCCAGCTAGCACTGTTTGCTCGAATGGTGTTTGAAGACTTCACCAACAAAGAGGAATTCTTGACCTTGTTGCCTCTGAAATCCACAACCAGAGGTGTTGATATCTACAATGAGGTGAAGAATTATTTTGTGAAAACAAAAATTCCATTGAACAAGTTGGTGGCAATAACAACCGATGGTGCACCAGCAATGACCGGGCGTCATTCTGGCTTTGTTGCGTGCTGTAAAGCAGACCCTGATTTTCCTCCATTACTGCACTACCACTGCATCATCCACCAGCAGGCAATTTGTGCCAAAGTGATGGGGTTTGATCACGTAATGGCACCTGTTGTGCGAATTATTAATTCAATTTGTGCAAAGGCCAAACAGCACAGAATGTTCAAAATATTCCTGGAAGAACTATCTGCCGCACATAGTAATCTGTTGCTACACACGGAAATCTGATGGCTTAGCAGGGGGAAAATACTACGTCGCTTTCTTTCACTTTTGCCAGAAATCAAAGATTTCATGAGGTCAATAAATGAAGACATCAGCTAATTATGCAGCATTTCTTGGCTACTTGATTTGGCATTTCTGGCAGATGTTACTGAGAGATTAAATACTCTGAACTGTGAACTACAAGGAAAGGGTAAAACCATTGCTGACATGATAAGCGCAGTAAAGACATTTACGTCAAAACTTAACCTTTTCACTGAACAAGTGGTGAAAAGGAAAATGCATCATTTCCCTTCTGTAATGCAAATGCTGACAGAGCATACAGCTAGTCCTGAACTCCTGAACATAGACAAATACAGCAGTCTCCTGAGCAGGCTTAAGAAAGAGTTCAGTGACCGGTTCAGGGATTTCGAAAGGATTGAACCGTGTGTGATGTTCATCGCAAACCCCTTCATAGAAGTCAATGTTTGTGAACTTACAGAACAAATGGGTGAGCTGTTTAACCTGAACAGTTGTGCTATGGAAATGGAGATTGTCAGCCTGCAAGGGGACATTCTGTTGAAAAGCAGACAATCTCACACCAATTTCTGGAGCCTTGTTGATCACAAGGAGTACAGTAACATTTGCACAGCAGCATTAAAGTGACTTCTCTGTTTGGTTCCACCTATCTCTGTGAATCTGCATTTTCATATATGAACTTCATCAAATCGAAATTTCGAACCCGCCTGACGGATGAGCATCTTAGTGACTCCATCCGAGTTGCTGTATCAAGTTATACCCCCGACTATAGAGCACTGGTGGATGGCATGCAGTGTCAACCTTCACAATGAATGTCTCATTTTCCTACATTGTGAAAGTCTTTTTATGAGAACTTCTAATAAAAAAGAATGCAATAAAGAGATTTTTGAACTTAACATAAACATGAAGGGATATGTTATTCCCTATATTTATGAAGGGAAAATTTCAGCTAAAAAAAAAAAGTTCCAATGTTTATGAACAACCCTGACCGCCGATATCGCCCGCAAGTAGCTCTCGCTGTTGGCCCCCAACTGAAAGTAGCTCACGCCAACACAAAGGTTGGAGACCCCTGGCTTATTTATTTCAAAATCCATTGACTGATCTGAAGGATCTAGATATAATCTGCTGAAAGGAAACCTTGATGTCAACAACTCCTTCTGTAACAGACTATGAAATTGCTTTAAAACAAGCAATATAACAACCAAAGGGTCGACCAATGTCAGGACTAATTGCTCTAGTCAAAAAGAAGAGTAGATTCCACATACTGAGTGTGTGCAGCATGTCCCCATATATTCAAATCATCACAATAAGATCTACATTGGATCAAGAAGGAAAGGGACAAATCCTAAACATTGTCAACATACATTGGCAACACAAAGCGACTGGAACATGGGTCTTCCTAGATTAGTTTTGTGACATAATAGACTACATAACGTCAACTGAGAAAAACCCAAACGTTATAATATGTGGTGATCTAAACATGGAATGTTTACAAATGGAAAAGGAAAAAAAACAAAACAGGGAGCCAAAGATCAAAAATCGACAAGATCAAATCACAATGGATGAGCAGGATGAATGCTAGAGAAATGAGGATGTTAAATGGGAATATAATATCCGAGCTGACATCCCACCAAAAGCAAACTGGCGGAGAGCTAACCAACAGTCTGTATTAGATTACTTTTTTGTATCCGAAGCACTTGCTAAAAACACGTTATATCTGAAAGTAATCAACATGCCTCAAAGTAATCACAACCTGATAAAAATTGCTCTCAAGTACTCTGTATGCTTGGAAAGAGAAACGTGGTCACAAAGATTTGTGATCGAACCAGGGCGAAACAGATTAAGATTGAACAGCAAAAAGATAATCAAAATAACAAAAAACCTTTGCAGTATCAGGAAAAACGAAGGTAGAGATGCCGTGGAGCACGTTCCCATATTAGAACAATACAAAGAGCTGCAGTACAAGACCGGAAAAGCAAAATTCAAGCCATTGCACATTTGTGACCTGGAAATCGCATGTAAAAAAAGAGAATTATGAAAAGACCTCAGAAGACGAAAGTCATTGAAGCAGATTGACCGAGCCAAACAGAAAAAGACAATCAGGATGAAGTATAATAACTGGCTAAAATTGCATAAGTCCATGATGGAGCAAAGAGATGTGGAAGAGATGCTAGAAAGTATGGCACAAAAAACATTGCGAGACTTCTGGGCAATAATAAACAAGACAGAATCTCCACAACAGGCCTTAAGTTGCAATATGGTAACTGTAGAACAGTGGATACTCACTTTAAGAACATGTTAAAAAAACAAGGAATTACACCAGAGCAACATCCAGAAGTCTTGAGTTTGTGGGACATTGAAATCACAAGGGAGGACATTGAAGCGAACATTAGATACATAAGCTCGTCAAGGGTTTCTGGACCGGACAGCTTAACAAATTCCATGTTAAAGCAAAACCCGGAGCAGTGGGCAGTGTTCTGTGATACCTTGTTCCGGACCATTTTGAAGGATGCACAATACCGACAAAAAGTGCCATAATTGTCCCCATCTTTAAAAAAGGGATAAGAACAGATCCTAGAAGCTATAGGCCCATAATGCTCCTAGGTGTCGTAAGCAAGATCTTCGGAACGCAAATTCAATGCAGATTAACAGCTTGGATAAACCTGGTGGTTGCCTTTGACAGCAGACACACAGCTTTTGTCAAAGGAGTGGGCTGTAGTCTGAACCTCCTTATGTTTAACCTCTTAAAGATGGAAGCTAGAAGGAAAAAAACAAAAGTCTACCTAGCATTCGTGCACTTGGCTCACGCCTTGACGCTGTCGACCGTGACCTGTTGTTGAAAAAGATGGAAGACCAGAACTGCCCAATAGGGTTAATACAGGCAATCAGGGAATTATATACCAACACTGAGATTAAAATGTGCCTTGACCAGAGAGAGGATTAAAGCAGGGATGTCCACAGGGAGCAATCCTGTTTAACTTCATTGCTGATATTGGAAGAGCCCATGGCGAGACACACTCTTTTGCTCCAAAGATCAACGGAAACCAATTGAACTGGATTTTATACGCAGTCAATATCATCTTGTTAGAACTAACACCAGTGGGATTACAGTGAAGGAAGGAATTCCAGGAATTCCTGGAATACATCACCAAAATGGTCTGGAGATAAATACCAACAAAACAGAAATCTTGGAACTAAAAAATATCCAAGGAAGCAAAAGACAACAGAAAAGAAAATTCCAATGGAAAATTGGACAAGAAACGCGAAAGTGTGTGACTAAGACAAGATACCTGGGAACCTTGATCAACTCCAGTATCTCTGACGAACCAATCGTAAAACAAATAAAATCGAAGTGCATACAACTGGCTTCTCAAGCAGTAATGATAAGCAAAAAGTATGGAAAATGTACTCTAAAGCTGGTCATTGATTTTTACAGAGCAAATGCGATACCAGCATTGATTCACAGTGCAGAAACTGCTTTAGGATGCACATATGCTATCTGGGAGGCATGTGAACACATCTTTTGGAAGAAAGTATTACATTTACCCAATGGTACCCCAACAGCCTGTATAAGGTACAAGCTAAATTTTCACAATCCTAACAGTAATACATTTAGCATAAAATCACATATCTTGCCATTCCTGTTTAGAACATGTCAGCAAGTTATAAGTCTTTTAAAATGTGTTCTTTGTTCATTTTTAGCAACAGATGGTTGCTTGGTTCCGCCTCTTTTTGTCTCCCTGCAGTCCATGGCATCCCCCTCCTTGCTGCTCCTTCCAGAGGCCATTTACAACCCCTTTCACACTTCCAAATTCCTGGGCTGCAACTTTGTCATTGTTCCTTGGCTTTCTGTAGACAAGATTCTGTCCCAACCTGCAATTAACACCTCCCTGTGAGTTTCTGCTGAGAGGAAGGCCCTTCTTCTGGGAGAAAAACCTGCTTTTCCAGTTCTTTGCAGCTTCAGCCAAGCTATTTAACTTTTTAACTTAGCAAAAACCACATTTGTCGCATCACATACAAATACATTTCTTTCTTGGCCTTAAAATCTGTGTAATCAAAAACACAACTACAATCTGTATTCCTTTTTGGCAACAATCATGTTTATGTTTGCTAACTCAGCAGACTTTTGAGTTGTAGGTCATTTTACAGCTTTCTCAGTGTTCCTCTGACAGCTGTCATTCAGGCCGCCCCGGGTACTGCACCCAGATTTTGGCATAGAGGCTGTCAGTTTTCAGACTTTATATGTTTCACAATGTTTCATTTGATACATGGATGTTAGCACCAAGCAAGATTGTGAATGTTGAAAGTGTTGTGTTATAGGCATTTTGGAGTCTTTGGCAACAAAGCGAATTCCATTTGTAGTCACATTTTTGGGTTTCATTTGCAAAGTGCCACTTTTCTCTCTGCACTCTGTTTACGGGTCATGGGCCCCACTGGCACATTTCTGCAGGGTGAGCTCTATTTCCACCGCACATGCACCATGGGGGGCAGGTTGTGCATCCCTCTTTTTGTGTGCTGAAGCACATGGTTTTTGTAGGTTTTTGTCGGTTTTTGGCACGCACAAGGGTTTTGCCACCATTGTTGCTTTTTATTTCCCCAAAACTGGCAGGATGATGCCGCATAGCATATAGGAGTGGGTCAATGCATCCCACAGTGGGTGGATAATGACATCTGCCTTATTGCCAGTAAGACGGAGATCATACCTATTGGGACACCTGCTCCCTGTTTCCCTCCTAACCCTCTGGCCACCCTCCTTGGGCCCTCTACCCTCACCTTCCCATGAGGTCAAAAACCTTACTGTCATCTTCAACTTCTCTCTCTCCTTCACCGCTCACATCTTGGACTTTCCAAGAAGGCCCACTTCCACCTTCCCCTCCTTAGCAGCATTCTCGCTTTTGTCACCTTCCTGCAGAAGATCAATGTTTCCAGAGCTCTGGTCTTCTCCAGATTGGACTACTGCAACAGCCTCTTCCTCAATCACCCCTTTCCTCTCCATGCCCCCTGCATCTCTCTGGCCCTAAGATCTCTCCACTGGCTCCCGGTGGCTACAAGGATAACATTTACGACCCTCTGCATCATGCACAAGGCTTTCAGGGGCCTGGCACCACACTATCTCCAACTTTCCCTCCCTAAACACCTCCCTGCTAGAGCTCTCCACTCCTCTAATTCCAACTCTCTGCTTGTCAAACACTTCTCCAAGGAGAGAATGGCAGGTCACTCTCTTCAGCTGATGCTTCTCTTAGGAACAGCCTCACTTCTCTTCTCAGACTTGAGTCGGACCTCCTTAAATTCTGGACACTTCCCAAAACTCTGCTTTTCTCTACCTCCTTCCCTCTTCCACTTCCCTGATAATCACCCCACTGCTGCTGAGACTGGCAGCCTGGACCATCATGAATCTCACAGTTTACCAGGCCGCTGCCCAGTTGACATCAGCACCCTTTCCCCCCAGCACTGCCCTTGTAGGCCGCCTACCTGGCGGCTGTACATCCCACTTGTGTTTCTCCATGCAGCACTTAGCCAGCAGCCTCCTCCCCTACTCCCCCAGTACTCCCGGGCTCTCACTAACACTTCTCCATATCTTCTACCTCCACGGCCGCTCTACCCAATATCTCCTGCACTTCCTTGCAGCACTTGCACGTCTGAATGCCACAAGGCCTAGTAGGACCACAAATGTTTACTACTGTTTTCATTTGTTACTCCCCTGCTCCCTCCCCACTTTGCCTTGTGGTGCCTGGAATCACAATTGGTTGTATAGGCACCTAACAAATGCTCAGTAAATCAATAAAATAAATAAATAACCCAGCAATGCAGCGTGGCCTATAGGATGGAAACAGATCTGGGTGCACATCACAGATGCCACCAACATGGAGTGGGTGGCAGAGCACTGCCCGAAGACAGTGCAGAAGTGATGGGAGGACCTGAAGACCTATGCCCATTCCAAGGCTGTAGCAGCCCTCAAGGCAGGTGTCACCGTGGAGATGCACCATGCGGGCTGCTACAAGTTTTCATCCTCCGATATGTGGCTCCTTCAGAGGTTTAAGCTGGAGCTCCATGACCAGATCTGTGAGTGGCTACAACATTGGAAGGCTGCTGGTGGGTAGCCATGTGCTGCACTGATCTACAATGTATGTGTGTTGTGCATGAACATGCATGATTGCAGGTATTCCCTCCTGCATGCAGCATGTGTGTTGCAGTGAACAACAGCAGCATGCAGCCTCCTGAGTATGCTTGCCATGTGTGATGTCAGACATCTGTTGATTGTACATTCGCTGGTATGTGCACTGTTGTTTGTTGGTGACTTGGCCCACTCGTCATGCACATGCAATGTCAGTTGATGGTAACACGTGTCCGGACAGTAAAGATGGCGGATTACGATGTTGTGGTCATGGGAGGGGCATGCATGCAGGACCCCTATATGTGTGGTACATCTTCAAATGAAGCCATCCACACTCAACATCTGGAGGTGTCACTGGTGTTTGGATGCCAGTGACTGTCATGTTTGTGCATTGTCCTGTCGGGGCCGGGGATGTGATCTGTCATCCCACTGCATGCAAAGTCAGAGCCAACGTGTTATCATGCCATATGGATGTGCTGAGTACAATAGAATACACTCTTGTACCTCTACAATATGTGCGTGTATGTGCTGCATGCTTATAGGTCAGGCTGTCATGGCGACATGTTGCTCCATGTAATTGGCTGGACAGATGCCCAAGCAGGAGTTTGCATGGCCATGCTGTGTGTAGTATAATCCTGAGTGTCTTGGGTGATCCAGCATACAACTGGGTGCCTTGCCCCCAATGTTTTCACACCAGAACCCCAGACCATCTATGCTTTCATGCATTCCGTGCTTGGCCACCCTACCAAGTGACTCCCTGCCCACCCCTGGGCCCCTGTACTCCTGGGGCAACGCAGCAGGTTACAGTTGGGTCACTTTGGCATTTCTATTGTGCCATGTCATGTTGCTTGCAATGTGTTTGTGGACCACCATCTATGTGCTGAGTTGACATGTGTATGTGTCAGGAATGTGACTCATCATTGACCCTACACTTGTGTGTCAGTTTTCATGGAATTTGCAAGTGTGTGTGTGTGGCTGTTGCTGATTGACCCATGGTGACTTGATGTTACTGTTCATGGTGTATATGCCACACATGCTTTGTAACTGTTGACTGCTCAATGTATCAGGAATTTCAACCCTGAGGAGGCATTTGGCACCAGTGAGGCAGGAGGGCCAAGGGGGGACGTGCAGGTTTTGTCGTGGGTATTCTGCAGCTACCAGAGGCAGCTGGAGGCAGAGAAGCAGTGGGGAAGGGAAGCAGCTGTGATGTTGGGCTGGGCTGAGGTAGCGCTGAGGCGGGCAAGGAGACAGGTAGGAATCCTGGAGGCTACTTTCAGGTTGGCAGAAGTGGTAGAGCAGCAGATGGGGGTCCCCCTGCAAGCCCTCCAGGCAAGAACAGAGACCCGCCTAAGGGAGGAGGATGTTGCATGTGACTCAGCCCTGGTCGAGGCATTGTCTGAAATTGGAGAGGACTAGCCTGCTGCCTATGTATATAGTTCATTATGATTAGGTTTCATTTATGACTTTTATTTAGTTTTTATCCCTGGTCTATTTTGAGATTCCCTTAATTGTATTGTATATAATTCTATCTTAAATAGTTCATTCCACGCTTTGTGCAGTCTGTGGCCTCACTATGTGTGTCATGTTCATGCTGTTATGTTTGCTGGGGGAGGGAGGGCTGCACATGTGCCTGACATTTAGGTAGGTAGCCATCACACAGCTCGGGGGGCACTGGATGATTTTTAGATGTCATTCCGTGTGTAGGGGCACTGCATGTTTGGTGTTAGTGTGTTGGTGTTGTTGGAGTGAAGGCTTTTGTTGTGTTTGTAATGGTGTACATACGGTTATGGTTGTGGTGATATGTGAATGTCTCATGATGGTGTTTGCAGTCTCTCATTGGGGATGGATTTCCACTTGTTCATATGTATTTCCACATGTTACACACATTTACATTGAGTGTTGTATCTGTTGTCATCTCTATTGCCTCTGCACATTTGCTACTGGAGGTGGAGTTTATTGTGCAGTGATTTCATTTCAGGTCCACTGTTATTTAGGTGTTCCCTTGCACTTGCTTGGGATTGTGTGTGCCCACCCTTCATTCACTGTTGTGGGTATTTGGCATTGTGGGTGTTGCAGTGAGATCTGGCCTCACTGTGGATGGGTGGCCTGGACACATCACTTATGCCTTTGACGGAAACTTACTGTGTCACTCCCATGTCATGGTCACCCACCCACACACATCTGCAATCATTCACTAACGGGTCTCATATCATGCATCACCTCTGCTATTGGAATGTAGCAGAGTCCCATGATTGATGTTTCAGTCTGGCAGAACACACTTCCTGTCTCCCCAAAGTCACACACTCTGATGGACTTCTTATCATGATTTTGTCCCTGACAGTGACTTTGCCACCCCAACCTCTGTGGCTACATTTGCATGGGCCAAAATGCAACCAGTCATTCTTTGCAATTATGCCCAATCTGTGATTCCTTGTACTTCTGACCTCCGAGGGCATTCACTTTCAGTGATTTGAGGCCATTACAATGGCACATGGCCACTATACACATGCCACATTGCATTGCATTACCGTGTCATATGTACATGCAGTGGCCACAGTGTTAGCAGTGCAACTATGTGCTGTCCAGTTGAGTGGCATGCTTCAGATTCTATTCTAGTATACCACAGAGTGATAGGAGATGATTTAGCCTGGATCCAACAGCTGTGCTCCCAGTTGATCATGTTGGAGGAGGGTATGTGGTGGGTATACTTCATGGTGGAGGCAGCCGAGATAAATTGATATACGTTGCAGCTCCAAATTGGACTGGTAGTGGGGACTACTGTCAGGAGGCTGCCTGGGGAGGTGGCAGAGGTGAGGGGGCTAGTGGGTGGTATCTGGATTTGAGGGATCTGTCTGGGGGTTGTGGCAGAGGTCAAGGGGGCATGGGGAGGGGGTGTACTGTCAGGGGGCTGCCTGGGTTTTGACAGAGGGGAGTGGGGTTGGTGGGTGGTGTTTCGACTTGAGGGGGCTGCCTTGGTTAGTGTTAGAGGTTAGGGGACCTGTTGGGTGTTGTTGGGACTTTAGGGGGTTGCATGGGGGAGTTGCAAAGGTGAGGGCGACTGGTGGGTGATGTCAAGACTTGAGGGGGCTGCCTGGGGATTGTGGTAGCAGTCATGGGGGTTCAAGAAGGGGGTGTGCTGTCAGGGGGCTTCTTGGGTTGTGGCAGAGGTGAGTGGGGCTGGTGCGTGGAATGTGGATTTAAGGGGGCTGACTGGCGTACTGGTGTAGTTGAGGGGTGCTGGTGTGTTCTGTTGGGACTAGAGCGGGCTGCCTGGGGTAGTGGCAGGGGTGAGGGGTACTGATGGGTGATGTCAGGACTAGAGGGGGCTGTCTGGAGGTAGATGTGGTGGTCAGGCAAGCGTGGGGAGGAGGGTGTACAGCCAGGGACCTACCTGGGGTAGTGGAGGAAATGAGTGGGGCTGGTGGGTGGTGCCAGGACTTCAGGTACTGCCTGGGGGTAGTAATGGAGGTCATAGGGCTATGGGGAGTGGGGGTGCTGTCAAGGGGCTGCCTGGGGTAGTGGCAGTGGTGAAGGGGATTGGTGGGTGGTGCCGGGGCTGGAGGGGGCTGCGTGGGGCTAGTTACAGAGGTCAGGGGTGTGTGGGGAGTGGGGTGTACTGTCAGACTCTCAGGGGGCTGCCTGTGGTTGTTGCGGAGGTGAGTGGGGCTGGTGCGTGGTGTCTGGACTTGAGGGGCTGCCTGGGGAAGGTGCAAAGGGGAGGTGGCTGGTTGGTGGTGTTGGGACTTGAGGACACTGCCCGGGTTAGGGGTGGAATTGAGGGGGGCTGGTGGGTGCTGTCAGGACTAGAGGAGGCTGCCTGGGAGTAGTGGCAGAGGTCCAAGTGGTTCGAGGAGAGGGGTGTACTGGACATCAGGGGCTGCTGTGACTAGTGGTGTAGGCCAGAAGTTTGGGTGCCTTGTGAGTAGGGGAGATGGTCCGCAGTTTCGACAGGGTGTAGCCTTGACCTATAAAGAACCGCACACAGTTTGGCCAGGGGAAAGTGCAGCGTTTAGCCAGGGTGCAGCCTTGACTTATGGGGGATTGCATGCAGTTTTGCCAGGGTACAGCCTTGACTTACGGAGGACTGCAAACAATTTTGCCAGGGTGCAGCCTTTCTGCGGGGAGCACACATAGTTTTGCTGGGGTGCAGCCTTGACTTACGGGGTGTGGGTGCAGTTTTGCCAGGGTGCAGCATTGACTTGTGGGGGACCTTGTGCAGTTTCACTGAGTGCAGCCTTGACCTATGGGGGGAGCGCACACATTTTCGCCGGAGTTCAGCCTTGACGTACAGGGAAATGCAAGCAGTTTTTCTGGGGTGCAACCTTGTCTTGAGGGTGAGCACATGCATTTTCGCTGGGGTGAACCTTGACTTTGGATGGACCGAACACAGTTTTGCAGAAGTGCTGCCTTGACTTAAGGGGGGGGGACCGCGCACAGTTTCGCTGGGGTACTGGATGGTGGGGCAAAGGTAGTTGCAACGGTAGGCACAAAGTTTGTTACTTGGCAATGGTTTTTGTTTGCGTGGGGGCGTGTTGTGGCATTTCAGGCACAGCTCAGTGTTTTTTGTGCATTGGAATCCATTAATACGTGTAATACGCAAACATACTTTTGCACACAAGTAGGCACAAAGTGGTTTTGGGGACATAGCACTTTTTCTATGAATCGGGCCCTTAGTGACTCACTTTCAAAGTCCCCAGAGCGTAAAAGGAGGTGGAAAAATCAGGTATACAAATCATATTCGTTCCTTAGCACCACTTTTGGTGCTCCAAAGCATTTTTTTGTGGCTTTTGGTGGTTGACTTTTGGCATGGAATTGAATCACTCACTTTGTCTGCTAGTATCCCCGCTTCGCCTTCAAAAACGAGATGGTTTCACACAGTATGGTATTCTCACGCTTTTTTAAAACGAAATAATTCTTAAAGAATAGACATGTTTTAAGCATCTATTAAAAACCGACATGTACACATTTTGTACTACGAAGAGCAGCAAAGACGTGTTAAGGTGATTTTTTTTCCCCGTGTCTTTTGTTTGCACTTTGTGGGTTGAATTATGGAACTTATTGGCAGGAAATTGCAAAACATAGCATGTTTCCCCTGCAGCTACAATTCCTTAAAAGGAGACCCTAAGAGGAGACTGTGGAGGATTCCATGTGAGAATCATTATGTATACATTAATACCAGTGTACAATGTAAGGCTGTAAATGCTGGTTATAACTCTGTACACCACCCAGAATGCTTCATCAATCATAGCAACGTGTTGTGATTTATATTCCCATAACAAAGGTTAACTTTTACATCCTATGAAGCGCACAGCCATTCCTACCCTGGGACCTGCCTAAAATTATGTGCACGGAAAGGAAACATTAGGCCTCATTATAAGATTGCCAGTTCGGAAACAAGGGTACCAGTAAGCTCACCGGCACCCTTGTTTCCAGACCGGCAAATTATGGGCCTCATTACGACCTCGGCGGTAGCCATGCCGCTATTGGTGGCATGGCTGCCGCCGAAATCGCGTCCGGGTCCTCAGAATGAGGAATTACCGGGTCATTCCGAGTTCGGAAGGCCCGGTAATTCCTCCCTCCAAGGACCCGGACCCGGTCCTTCCCCATTCCCATGAATGGGAATGGGAGAGGGAGCAAACAACGGGCCATTACGAGTTGGCCCGTTGTTTGCTTCCTCTTCCCCTCGCGGGACCCGGTAAGCACACCTGGTTTGACCAGGCGTTGCTTCCTGGGTCCCGCGAGGGGACCTCGTAATGAGGCAGTACGGGGTAAACGGCGCCGGCACCTTTTACGGCGCTGTTTACCCCGTACCGCCACGGTCGTAATGAGGCCCTATGTGTTTGCCTGCTGTGGCCGCTGCGCCCGACATGTTTGACCCTGCCGGGCACAGCGGCTATGGTAGGCAGTGCCATCACGGAAGCTCTGGCACCGTTAGCAATGGTGCTGGCACTTCCATGTCCCCACTCCCATAGAGTCCTGGGAATGGGGACTTACATTTTACCGGCACCTGACTTCCCGGGCTACTGGACTTGTAATCTCCCGGTTGCACCGGGAAGTCAGACGCCGGTAAAACATTACAAGACCAGCGGAAACCCGCTGGTAGCACCTCTGTATGGGCCTTCAACCCCAATGGAATAACTGACGTTGCAGTCATTTTATGGTTCTTTCTAAATACTCCGGCTTTTTGGATCATTGTATATGCTTCAATATTCCAAATATGTTATAGTTACAGAAAGTTTGGAATGCCTCACTATCTGCGCTGCCAATCTTTGTCAGTGTAAACTAAGTGTAAAACACATTTTTGGAGGATTAAGTTTATGGAACATTAGGCGCTTCTTGAGGATTAAGTTTATGGAACATTAAAAACAATTTGTTGGAATCTTTAAGTTGACAAAGTGTGTTTCCAATAGTCTCATCTGGAACCACTTCTAGATGCACGACAGCCTTAATTTATGTTACTGTATTATTACCAATGCGGTAATTCTCAACTTGAAAACGTTTATACTTAATAACATTACCTGGAATTATTACTTGCCCTGTTACACTTCTTTTACACTGACAAAGGTTGGCAGAGCAGATAGTGAGGCATTCCAAACTTCCCGCTTCTATTTGTATGAAGGGTTTTCGAGAAATTACTCTTCTGGACCCCACTACTGACGCATACCTCTCGATTAATGATTCTCACTTCATTAACATTTACAATAACCAGTCCTACCTTTTGTGTTTGTGCGCAGCTCCTCATCCAGGATAATTTCTCGGACATCTCAATTAAATGTTATAGTTACGGTGAGTGTTGGGAAACATGAACTGAGTACAGAATCCAGTGTGCATTATGTACTAAGTGATTCAAGAATACAACCCTTTTATCATAGGCGCATTTTATAAACATAAAGATCAGTGGTCATTCTGATCGTTCCAAAATGTGCTCATGTGATTTCATGTGAAACAGCCTGGACCGCCACTGATACTATTTGTCCACTTTCTGTTTCTAATAAGGCTATGGCCCAATCTTGGAATAATAACCTCATCTCAGTAAATATTGTATATTGTTACTCTAGATTTTGAAAATGACTTTGCTGAGTAAGAATTTAAACATTCATATTATGGTTGCAATATATAGTGGGAGTGATCGTAAGAAATAAACATTGTACAGTTTTAAAACGCATCAGTTCACAATGTTAATAAATGTCAAAAGAAATAAACATTGTACAGTTTTAAAACGCATCAGTTCACAGTGTTAATAAAACATCATTATTCAATTTTAAAAGCTGCCTTTGTGAGAAAAAGGCACATAACCACTTGCCCCCGCTCAAAAAATCCGGTTTTTTAACTTTGGTTGTGTAGCTCTCAGCAGCAGCTGGGTTGGCTCTAACAAATGTGCACCTGCCTCTGCCCCTCTCGCCCACAAAGAAAGACAAGGAGGCACAAAGTGAGGCAGAGAGATACAGAGAGTGTGAGACTGAGAGAAAGAGAGGGAAAGAAAGGGCAGAGAGAATGAGCGAGCAGGAGAGAGAGAGAGAGTGATAGAGTGTTGTATGACACACCTGCTGCAGCTAATAATGTTATAATTTCGATTAGGTATTTCTCCAGTACCATATATTTCCATTCACTTCCTGAGGAAATACTGCATAGCTGTGTGATTAATTCATTTTATCCACGAACCTCTCTATTCGAGTGAACGTCTCCAGTGTACCCAATCTTTTTACATTTCCCCACTACACATATAACACCGTAACTCTTCTTTTGTGCTAACATGAACACAATACTGTAATGTCAGTGCACGCGCAGACATTTCATTTGAGAAGATGTACAGGCACACTGGGAGTAACAGCCATTAAAGCCTTGGTGCCTTTTCTGCCGTGTGACTCTAATGAGCATATTAATGGGTCACCACTGTTTCTGCAGCATCATAAATTATCTTAATTAGTATTCAGAAAAAATCGCACCTGAGAGCCTTACCAATTTAGGATCTCAGAATTAGCCGCCCCGCTTTCACAAGCTTGGCTACTCTCAGGGGCTCATGTTTTCCTTCCGTGTCACACACAGTCACATCCTGAATTATGATGAATTCACTGGCGGCTGTTCTGGGGGCTCGTTCTCTGACATTTAGAATATATGGGTCCAAGGAAGTAAAAGGCACAAGGTGCCTGTACAGCTTTAAAAGCTACATGAGACTCAAGAAGTGGCCAAGCAGACACACCACATAGAAGTGTAGTTTCGCATGATTTTGATGACTTATTCCTTATACGTTCTTGAGCAGTAAGCAACATAAGATCTAAGGTTAGAGCTGAATGGGTGAAAATCAAGGAACATTAGAAAAGGTTTAATAAGAGAGTGTATGTGAACTAGCCTGATTCTTGCACAGCCACTTGACTTTACTGAGCTATTTGTATGGTGTTAGTGCGAGACACCTTGTGTGCACAGAGATATTGGGCAGTAAGAATGTTGGGGTTTGAGCACAGACACATAGTTGCAATCAGGTCCCAACATTTAGGTCATCCCACAGGAGAGTGAATGCATGTATTTTGGTGGAGGTAGGAGTTTCATGCAAGTCTTTAGCTTCAGATCCAAATCCATTACTGTGTCCAGCATCAGAGAAGCCACCAGCAAGAATGACCCCAGCCTAAGAGAAAACCATCATATGCCTCTCTTTAGTGATACAGCCTCCCTCGTGCCTTTCATCAGTATGGTAACTTCTTGCATGCCTCTCCTGAGTTCGAAAGCCTGCTATCTGTAATTCTTCTGTATGGATACACTGCTAGCATGACGGATTTCCTTTCAAGAGGTAATTCTCTAGTATCTAACTCCAACTCCTGACTATCCCTAGTCAGCTCCCGAGCCTTCAGTGAACTTGTCTTCCGTGTCTGAGCTCTACCCCTGGTTCTATGGTTCTATAGCGAGATTATCAACACTCAAGACCACCTATTTTTGTATTCAGTCCTCAGTTTCCTCCAGTGCCACCTCAAATAAAAATTGACATCTCTCACCGGAGAAAGTAGCCTCATTCAGGTGCCAACAGGCTGGGGCTCCAATGGGAAGGGGATACTCTCAAAATGTACTCAATTTCCTTTCATTTTCATGTCTATGGGGCATTATTTAGTTGTAGTGACATAGGCATGCTGCGATCTGGAGGTATAAATATTGCATTTCAGATGTGCCTTTGTAGCTTGATCTATTGAAGGATTATAGCAACCAGTACAATTCTATATTCTAAATTAGTACCCAGCAAGGGTCAATCAGATTGTAACAATCAATCTGATTGGCCCTCGCTTGGGCTTGACCCAACCGGGAATCTCTCTCCTAACATTCCCCCCCTTTGTCCCCGACATGGGGGTGGGGGTGTGTGGCAGCCCGTCAGCCAATGAGGAGGCTCAGAAGGGGAAATACCCGCTCCAAGCCACCACACTGCTGGAGGCTGCCGTCTTTCCCCGCCGGGGATTGAAGTAATTGTTTTCCCTCCCCCTGCACCACATCCAAACAATCCCATCCCCACCCTCCAAACCCCACTTACCTTCTTTTTGGTCCTTTTCGGGAGCAGACATGCTAGGAACACTTCTGTTCCCAGCCCGTCTGCTCCTGATCCGCGACAGGCCACCATGCAAAGGAAGAAGGGACTACACGTACTTATAGTCCCTTCTCCCTTTACATGGTGGCCATTTTATTTGTTTACTTTTTTCCATTAATTTTGAATGGCCGCCATGTATAGGGAAAACAGACTCCGTCTTCTCTTCCCCGCAGTCATATTTTTACATTCTTTTTTTTTTCTGTTCTGAAACTCCAAAGCGTTTTGGAACAGAAAAACAATGCTTTTAATACCCCGGTCTTGCGGACCGGGGTACTATTAGCAATAAGTCCCTTGCCGGGGGGGGCTTTACCGAGTCAGGTAATGCCCCAGTCCTTTGTTAAGTAACTATGGGTCCCGGGGCATTACCTGACTCGGTAATGCCCCCGTGCCTCGGGGCTTATTGCTTAATTCTATATTCTATATTGCACACTGCTTTGTCTCTGCTCTTGGATCCAAGGATACAATGGATACAGAACACATGCAGTTGGGAGGTGCTAGCATTAATCGGTTCAGGTTCAACCTACGACAGGTGCTCTTTCCACTTCCCATCTTCTTGCAGGCTCTGTCTTCACTACACCATCTACCTTCTTCTGTTGTTCCTGTGGGAATCTCAGAGGGTGTCAGGGCCAGCCTCCCTCCTCTTGTATTGCTCGATGCCCTTCTCAGCACTCCTTTTTTACTATTGTTTTCATTTACCCGCTCCTATATTCTGAGCAACTGAGTCTGTTGCC
This sequence comes from Ambystoma mexicanum, assembly GCF_040938575.1. Lineage (NCBI taxonomy): Eukaryota > Metazoa > Chordata > Amphibia > Caudata > Ambystomatidae > Ambystoma > Ambystoma mexicanum. The sequence continues at coordinate 958,699,083 of NC_090929.1, read as the reverse complement.
AGATGCCCCCACTCTGACCAGCAATGTGAGTGAGAATGCTGGTTCCTCCTCTCCCACCTCTACATGCCATTGATGATGGCCAGTCCATGAACTTCAGGATTTCTTTCCTTCCTTTTGTAACTTGGGAACATCACTGTAACTGCTGTTCTTCTTTAATGCCACCCTTAATTGTGCGTGTTTTCTTCTAAGGTGGACCACAGCAATGGAACCATGCTAATCTGACCCGCTCCCATCGGGAACATGAGATCGTTAGTCAGCAGAAAATGCCCTCGTTTGCTTATGTCCATGATTGGGCAATGTTGCAGCATTCAAGTTGTTGTACCCCCTCATGTTTCTGGCTCTTGAGTCCTTGAATTTGATTGTGTTGAATGTTAGATATGCTTTGCAGTGTTTCACTGCCACCTAGCTTTACCTTGTCTAGCATAATTCTTGTTCATGAGGATGAACTGTTGCAGTGCCCCCTTCTCACTGAACAGAACCATTTTACTGGGTTTTATAGCTGTTTGTTAGAGGTGGCTTGTGACCCCCAGGTCCCCCGCACGCATACACACACGCGGACACATGCAAGCAGCAGAGAGACACGGGACGCGTGTTGCTGGTACGGGGTCCCGGCTGCAACTGGTAGTCGGGACCTCCTTTATTCAATACACGCATGCTTGAGCCCAAACGAGGCTCGCGCATGCTCACAATAGTCACGTACTACGCAACATCCCTCCCTTTTCCCCAAACAATGAACAAGTATAAACAGTAACAACTAACAAAACGTTGAAGCACGCAAATAGTTCTCGACTTCCTACCCCCAGGGTCCCCACACGCATACACACATGCGCACGCATGCAAGCAGCAGAGAGACACGGGACGCGTGTTGCTGGTACGGGGTCCCGGCTGCAACTGGTGGCCGGGACCTCCTTTATTGAATACACGCATGCGCGAGCCCAAACGAGGCTCGCGCATGCTCACAATAGTCGCGTACTACGCAACATCGTTGACCTTTTTTTAATGTTCGCTTTATTAAAGACATTGATTAAGGCACAACCATAACGTTGAGGCATACTCGTCAACTAACCACCAATTAAAATATACAATACCCATTAAAACATACAATAACATTTTATCCAAACGGACATTATCTTGTCATAGAAAATACTAAACCAGATTAAGAAGTAAATAATAACAGTGCTCACATTGCAAGCAACCTAAAAACAATAAAAGAAATTCACCAGCTAACTAGAGAAAAGAAAGGATTTTGGAACAAAAAAAGTGTCAGAGCCAGTCGAACAGAAAATGGCACTGTCCCAAAACACTGCAAAGACACAGAAAAAAGGCTGGTGGTGATTTTTGGAGCTTCTGAAAGTCAGGGCCTTAAAGCTCAAGCTCCTCATGTAATCTGAATTATTGAAGCAGGATAGCGAGGCTGAGAAAGAAAAGCATCTGGGTCATTGTTTAATGAGTGGTGCTTTCCCCATCCATCTTGGTAGAGCACTCAGTTTTACGCATGCATGAGATTTTCACGCAGGTGTAAAACCACACGAGACCAATTGAATACACCATGGTTTAGCACCTGTTAAAGACTTGGATGATTCCCTTGGAATCATTATAAAACACTTACTGTAAAGCATAATTTGCAGGTGGTGTTTTATCTCTCACAAACGGAGAGAAAAAGTGAATCGTAAAGTCGATGTTGTCTTAATTTCTCGTCAAAATTTACTCTCAGCACTGTGAGTGTTGAAAAATGCATTCAGGCGACCAGCAACACGTAAGTGAGGGATTTGGTGGTTCCCCTGCATGCAATTAACACATCTTTTAAAATGGCCATCTAGTATTTTAAAAACACCAATTAAAAGTGTATCCTACTTTCCAAAAGAAGTCAGTGCAAAAGGGAGATGCAATCATTCTTTCTAGCCCTCTCTACTAGCACTAAGGCAGCAGAGTTAAATGTTGATTTCACCAGGTAGGACACACATCTGCAAATATCAGCCATCATGGCATTGCCCCATCAATGTCTGGTGGCAACAGTGGTTGTACATAAAGAGTGCAGTTGGTATACACGTTTCTATGCCGCAGAAGAGATTTCTCAAAATGGGCTGTCTGTTTTTCTTAGCCCCACGTTAATTTAAGCACAATGGACTCTCCAAAAAGAAGTAGTGAGTGAGCAATAGGTACAAGTGTAAGGGTCATGCCAAATGTAGCTAAAATGGAGAGACAAGACTGGGTCCTACTGTCAAACTCATCTTGTGTAAAGAAAATAAACTTTATTTGTTGCAACTAAATTACATTTCAAGCTTTCATCCTACAGCAGAAACTCAAAGGACAAAGGTTATCACCCCAGGGTGGAGACATATTACTCATGTTGGTGTGTTGCAATTGTTCTTAACTCAGTGGATAGTTCTTATTCAACCCCTGTCCCAACGCTCCACACCCTTGGTATGTAATCAGACCCCACAATTATGGTATAGGAAAAAGGCTCCATTAGAAATCAGAATTTTGTTAAACCATAAACCAATTTTACCATGGTCCAAAATATCAGATGAAGTGGCAAGTAGGCTTAACAAAGCGATTTAAAGAAAGCACAAGGGAGGAACAGGTTTTTAAACCAGCCATGCAGTCATGTTAAGAACTTTTAAAGGTTTGAAAGGAGATAATAAATCCAATTCAATCTTGCACCAGGTTTGGGAGGCATTAGAAAACTCCTTGCTGTATACACATAAAATACATTGTTTCAAAACAAAGGCTTTGTGGAAGGATTGAAAGTCCAGAAATGTAACACCTCCCAGATTCTTTGGGAGCTTTAGTGCTTTAAACACAATTTTCAGTTTTTTTTTTATGCATACTGTCGGGGTAAATTCCCGGGGCCAGACAGGGCCATACGCGGACCTCCGGGGTTGAGGAGGCCCCAACTCCTCCTGCCTCACAAAGGAGTATGAGACACACACAAGAGCAAAGAGTTACTGCTGTTTATTGTGCAAAACAGACAGGGACGAGCTCTCAGGTCACAGGCATCCGGGAGACCTTTTGATCATAGTGGGCTCGCAGGCCCTTTTTCTAGCTGGGTGACGCGGCTACGTGCGTCACCCGGGAAAACTTGCCCCAAAACCTAACGCCATCTCAGGTGGGCTCCCCGAGTGTTGTGGTCAGTATAGATACATATAGAGAAGATTGTTAGTGGTGGAGGAAGGGTCAGGTGGTACGCTTGGGCCTTCCCTACTTATTGCTACAAGAGAATTGTTAGAAGGGGACAACAAGTGATTGACTAAACTATAATGGTGTCAATGGTGGGCCCCTCGTATTCTGATTGGTTCAACAGCGAGCTCCCAAGCCTGGGACCATCGCTGTTCCCAGCTCGCGGTGTACCTGGTGTTGGCAACAAAGTAGGACTATGTGTCATTGCCGGACAATGGACAGGTCTGACTATTAGCTGGTGTGCAATTCTTTCCCATCGCTGTTGGTGTCCAATTTGTCACTTCATTGTTGCCGTCTGTGTCCCAGACGTGAGACCCCAGCGCTTCTCTGGTCCATGGGCTTGGCATCGTATCAGGTCGGCCTGGTCACAAGTTGTGAGACCGTGGCTGGAGCAGAATTGTGAGCATTTGATTTGTGTTTCGGCTCTGGGGAGCGTTTAGCAGTGGCAGGTGTAACCTTGGCACGGGGAGTGCGGCATGTAGATTGCAACATTGCGGCCTTGGCTGTGGGCTCCTGTCGGGGCTCGTTCTGTGTGATCAGCACCTTGCAGCTTTGTCTGGGCTGCTCCAGCATGGGGACTCTGGCTTTGTGGCCTACCTTGGCCTGGGTTATGGGTGGCGGTATATAGTCCATGTTACGGGGGTCGTGAGGGACGTCAGAGACTAATATGCATTAGTCCATATACAGGCTTACATCTTCATGGTTTTAGTGGCGAGGAGCGTCTGCAAGCATGTACACAAGATCTTCTGGCGTCTTGCATTTCTGCGGTGCTGTAGTTGGCCTATGTGAAAAAAGCAACGATGCATGTGTGAGTGTGAGTGGTCCTCTACGTCATAGCATTGAATATGTTCTTCATATGGATTGGTGTGGGTGTGACCAGTGTGCTTGGTGGCCCGTGTGTTCGTGTCTGCTGGCTATGTCGTCATGGCATCTCTAACGATGGCGGTATTTTGTGGTTGCTGTCTAGTCGTGTTGATCCATACGGTCGGTATCAGCTTCACCTGAGGCTCCGGCACGTGGTTTGATTGACGGGCAGCTTCCCTGGCTGTGTGGGGCATGGCCACAGTGGATCTTGACATCTGAGGCAGCCGTGAGCGGGTCAAATTCCTCTCGTGGTGGGTGCTTGGGTCGTGACGTCCTAGGCCATGGTCTGGATGGGAATCGGAGGAAGGGATCATCCCATTTTCCCTCTTCAGTCCGCCCTTATAGTACATATAAAGGCATCCGCCACTGGGTTTGCAATAAACCCACTTCCCCATGTAGCTCTTCGGGTTCCTAATGGTTCTCAATCTTTATTTATGGTGGATACAAATCTACTTCTATTATCTGCTGGCACAGCCGTTCACGTTCGTTAATAATGACGTCTGTGTGTTGGTCGTCTTCAGCTGGCATTAGGACGTGCATGCCTATCATTTCTTCAGCAGAACACTTTTATACCCATCAGAAAATCCATTCTTAATATTATGCATCCTGCCACAACCTTGAGACCATCTGAAAGCCACAACGGCATCCAGGACAAGATGTAAGAGAACCAGCTACCGTCCTTCTTTACTCCCTTTGCTTCTTCTTCCATCTTGGCGTGCATCTTGCCCAGCTATGATACTGCCTCAGATAGCGTGCCGTTGTCCTCGTCGTTGGCAGGGTAAAACATGCAACACAAGCTCCCAATTTTTGCAAAAACACCTCCTTCCATTGCTGTCAGGAGGTCCAGCATGTATCTGTTCTGTAGGGCCACCATCCTGATCGCCCTTAGCTCTTCCTTTATCGCGTTGAATCCTTTAACTGTGGAGTTTATTGTCATCATTACCTCCCATCTTGTTATCTGAAGCCACTTTGCATTTGCATATGCCTGTACCCCTAGATGTACGATGGAGGAAAAGAGCATTGCCGCTCTGCTAAATAGTCTGTGTACTGGAGGAATGTCACTCAGGGCTGTTTCTGACTTTCCCCACAGGTAGTTCCCTGTCAGTGGTTCTCCTTGTCTTTATACTCTGGATAGGTGGGTAGTGTCTTTCCGTTGCTTGCTTCTTCCCATCTTCGTTACCTTTTCTTCCTTTTTTTCCCTTCGTCCATCTTAGGGAAGTTCTCCATATTGACGTGTTTTTTCGGTACTACCAGTGATGGTACGTTGATGTGTGCCATAGTGCACACTCCATTCCACAATGGTGGCATGCCATTACTCCGCAGGCCCAATAGTGGTGCATCAGAACTGCTGTCCCTGCACCCCCCTCAGGAATCTTTATCGTTCTCTTGCATCCTTCATTTGCTCCAACGTCAACTTCTCCATCATGCTAGTAACACAGTGTTGTTGCTGTGAGTGGAAGTATTGTTATGGGTTCCTCCTCTATATCTAACCATGTCACCAGCGGTGCACTCTTTATCCATTCCTTGAAACATCTGTCATTTTCTTCTTGCACTGTCATCACTGGTGACTTTGCCAAGGTCAACATTTAACTTCCTATAACTCTGTCCACCATCCGCCTTTGGTGTATACCTTGCCATATATTAATATTAGTGGCCTTTCCCAGCATCCTGGTTCTCCAGCAACTTCCTTTGCGTACCATTGACATGGTAGGTAATTCAGTGTAACTTCTTCTGTCTCTCCTTTGTTGGGTCCATCTGTTACGTATCTGAGCCCTTTGGTCTGCTGCCATGAGTCGTCATACATTGGTAGTGTTTTGATGAAGTTATCTTCATAGGGGAACGTTGATCTTGATTTCCATCTTAGTGTTGCTCTTTTCCCTTGGAATCGCCCATGTGTTTGGAACAATGCTAGATACAACAAGCATTCAGCAGTGGTTGCAGGTACTTCAGTTGCCACAAACGTTCTTGAGGTGCTCATGGCGTATGTGATCAACGAGCACATATAGCAGTTGTCCTTTGTTGTGTCCTTACCAATTTTGGACATGTGCTTGTACCACATGTTGTTGGAAACGTGTGCGGATTCTGTGAGGTATGTGTCCACCCCATGTACATCAATGGAAACACTATGTTTATCCCACTTTATATCTGGTCCCGTACTACTTGTACCACCTGACACCATGCTTGTTGCAGCCATGGTAGGGAAAATGTTAGTAGAGGGAGACGCCATCACATAGAAAGCATAGTAGGTCTGCCAGACAGCGGCAGTAATCAGACCAGTGGTGAAGAATATCCCTAACATTTTTATTACAGTTGCTAATACCACTGGCATGTCTCTCTTACCTTTGCTGCCTTTCTGCAGCTACTTTACTTTAGATGGTATAGGTGCCCGCCTGAAAATCTCTCAAAATATGCGTTATTTGCGTTATTATTGTTAGTATTTTTATTCAAGCCCTGCGTATCAAGTAATCGTTCAGTGCCCAGGCGAAAAGCTGTTCCCATGCTTTCCTTACCATCCTATCTCTTAGGGCAGGTAATGCTGCGTGAAGATGTGGAAATGATTGATCTATTATCATAAGGAACATGTTATAGTATACACATATTCTTGTTCGTCTTAAGTATTTTGGCCTTTTTTATAACGTATACAAACTGCTGCAGTGGTTCTGGGGTGCTATCGTCCACGGGTAGCATTTACCCCTGTGCAGTGACGTATATTTCTTGTCTTTTGTTACATACACAATAGCAATGCGCAATACCTGCATGTGCGAGACAAAAAAGGAGAGAGCATGCACGTGTTTACACAGTGTAGTGTGTATTGCAGATTGTTTGACAATGTTCTTCATTAACTGGCGGTTGGTGGGAGTTATTCTTTAACTAAATTGTTTGCTTTGCCTGGGATCTCGTGATCATAGGGTGGGCTATGGATGGTTGATCATTTATGTCCTTTGGAGTATCTAGTGCCTGTACTGTGTCATTGTTGTTGTCAGTTGTCGTTGCTGAAGGGTTGGCCCCTTCATGAGGTGAGGGGGGATTATGCTTTGTAGGGCTTGATGTCATGGATGTGTGTCCAAACGTCTTTACCTTTTAGTTTTATGCCTCTAGGAGCTACCTTGTCCACCATGTGTGGGCCTGTAAATCTAGGATTGTTCCATGTCCGTCGATAATTTTTCAGGAGAACTTGGTCTCCCTCCTTCACTGTCCACTGTTCTGGTTGTTCCTGTTCCTCGTTGGTTGCTTCTCCTTGCTGATTGTTCTTCGACCCGCCCGTGTCCGTTCGATCTATTGAGAGATAAAAGCGGCACTAGTAACCAAGGAAAAGACATATTTGTGCATTTCTTCACCAAAAACTGTGCTGGTTGCTTGGCAGTCAGTTGTGGCCCTTGATGGTGGTGTGAGTGGGAGGTGCATTTGACGTCCGGTCACCACCTCGTGGGGTGTGAGGTTGTGGTCCGACCCTGGTCTATTCCTCAACTCAAACAAAGCCAAAGGGAGGCAGTACAGCCAACTCTTTTTGGTTGTTTGTTGTATTTTTGCTATCTCTTCTTTTAGGAGGCCATTGAGGCGTTCATAGGCGCCATTTGCTTGCAGGTGGTACACGCATGCAAACTTATGTTTGATTCCCAAAAGGGCAGTTACGTGCTGGAACAGTTCATTGGCAAAGTGTGGGCCATTGTCTGACCGCTGCACTTCACATACTCCCCACCTCAGGAATACCTCCCTCACCAAGAATGTGGCTGCCCTGAACACATCTGCATGAGAGCATGGACCAGCCTCGATCCACCTTGAAAATGGGCACACTACTACAATCATGTATTTGTAGCCTTGACATACATTGATCATGTCAACGTAGTCAATGTGTAGGTGCAGGAAGGATCCTTCAGGCTGGGGTATTGTACCTTTGATCACTTGCAGCATGTGACCGGCCGTAAATTGTTGACATGTGAGGCAGTTGCTAATGAAATTTGCAACATGTGAATTTAGCTTGGGGTAGAACCATGATTCTTTTATCCGTGCAGCAATTACTTCTTTCCCTGTATGCATTGGATAGTGTAATTGGGTCAGAGCTATTTTCAATAGGGGCAGGGACATCAGAACTTTTCCTGTATTATTCTGTCGCCATAATGCATCTGTGGGGGACATGGTGCATCCTCTTTTGACCAATAGTTGCTTCTTTGCCATTGGTGCTGCTGCCTGCAGTCTCATAATCTGTGTCTCTGGGATGTGTGTGTACCCATCCTGTATCAACATCTGTCTTACCCTCCCCTTATCTTTTGGTTTTTCTGGGAGGGCTCAAGTCTTGCCAAAGTACGCAGCATGTTTTGCATGTGCATCTGCTGTTTTGTTACCTCTTGATATTGAGTCATCCCATTAGTGTGGGCCTGCCATTTTACCAGTGCTACATCTTCCGGGTAGTTTATTACTTCAATTAGTTCAGCCAGTAAGCGAGCATGTTGTACTGGGGTACCGTCTGCTCTTCTGAATCCTCTTCTTTGCCATTTAATGAATCCTGAGTGCACTGTTGATGTAACATATGCACTGTCAGAGTATATAGTGACTCTTTTCTCGTTTCCTTCCTCTAATGCCAAAATGAGTGCTTTTAGCTCTGCTGCTTGCGTTGAATAGTGCTGTGGTAATTGTACACATTTCACTGGGACGTAAGTCCAGTCTTCTCTCAATCGTACTACTGCTGCTCCTGTCCTTCTTATCCCATTGCTTTGGTAAATTGTGATGACCCATGTACATTATCTCTCCCCCCTCTAGGGCATTTTCTTCCACTCTCCTTCTACTTGAATACATTTTAATGGCCTGTGTGCAGTCATGTGTGTGCTCTCCATCTTCCACTACTTCTCCTATTAATCGTGCCGGGTTAACATTCGTGCATCTTACTATTTTGAGGTCTGGTCTGGAGAGTATAATCTCGTAACCTGTAGCTCTATGAGTGGTCAGTGTGGATTTTGGCTTGTTCAATATTGCAAAGAGGGCATACAGTACAGTGTGGTGGGGCATCCCATTGTGATTGAAGAAAATTTGTCTACTGCAAATGCTGCTGCAGCTAGGCTTTGTTTGCACGGGAAGTGACCGATCAATACGGGATCCAAATGGCCACTATAAAATGTCACAGGTTTGTGTCCCAGGCTTGTCTTTTCTGTCAGTAATTTCATTACTGCCGTATCACAATGTGAAAATATGTAAAATAGTTTTTCGTAGTTGGGGGTAGCTAGTAATGGTGCAGTTCAAATGGCATGTTTTAATTCATTGAATGCCTCTGTCATTTCTTTTGTCCATCCCAACTTCCTTTCCCCCCTCTGTGCTTCTCTAAGGGCCTCGAGCAGTGGTCCTATATATGAGCTGTAGTCAAAGACCCATGCCATGCAGTAGTTGCATAAGCACAAAAATTGCTGCAATTCTCTTAGGGCCTCATTACAAGAGTGGCAGAATGGGTTAACGGGTGCCGCAAAAGGATGCAGACCCGTTAACACCATTCTGCCACATTACGGAGTCCCCTCGCGGGAAGAGTCCCGCGAGGGGAAGAGGGGAAGAGGGGAAGAGGGGAAGAGGGGAAGAGGGAGCTACCAACAGGCCGGTCGTAATCGGCCCGTTGTTAGCTCCCATCCCAATCCCATTCAGCCCTATGGGGGCTGAAATGGGAATGGGGATGGTCTGGGCTCGGGTTCCTGGAGGGAGGAATTACTGGGCCCTCCAAACCCGGAATGGCCCGGTAATTCCCCATTCTGGGAACCCGGACCCGAGTTTGGCGGCAGCCATGCCACCAATAGCGGCATGGCTACTGTCAGAATCGTAATGAAGCCCTTACTGTCTGCGGCTGTGGTGTATTTGGTATTGCTTGTGCCCTTTGTGGTGCAATGTTCCTTCCTTTTTGTGAAATGATCTGCTCAATATAGAGCACTTGTTCTTGACAGTCATGTAGTTTCCCCTTGTGAACTTTGTATCCTTTTTCATCCAGCACTGTGAGCATCTTTACAGAGTCCCTCCTGCACTTCTCTTCAGTGGTGCTGCAGATGATGATGTCATCTACATATTGCAGCACGGGGCTGCCCATCTCTATGTTTCCCAGGTCCATTTGTATTACTCTGTTAAAGATGGATGGTGACTCGCAGTACCCTTGGGGTAGTCTAGTGTATTTCCACTTTTGTTGCGGTATGTGAAACTTGTTAGGTCTTGTGAATCAGGGTGTAGGGTTATTGAGAAAAAGGCGTTTTTGAGGTCGATCACAGTGAAGCGTGACGCCTCTGCTGGAATTCCGCACAGTATATTGGCTGGGTTAGCTGCTATGGGTTATTCTGCCTCTACAATGTTGTTGAGGGGTCTCAAATCTTGTATGAAACACCAGGACCCTCCCTTTGCCTTGCGCACAGGATACACCGCAGTGTTGCACGGTGACTCTGATGGTACCAATATGCCTCTATTCACTAGGGCAGTTATTGTTGCATAGATCCCTTCATCAGTTTCATTGGATAGTGGGTACTGCTTCACCCTGGGCAGCATTGCACCTTTCTTTATCTTTATTTGTACTTCTCCAATGCTTATTATGCACCCTACATCATATGGACTAGTGGTCCATAGAGAGGCGGGTACTGCTGCTAAATCTTCCTCGTAGAAGGGTACTTGGGTGGGGGTGGGGGCTTCTAGTGTCATCGCCATTTTCTGTGCTACCTCCTTGTATGTCACTCTCAACCAGACCTAGATGCTCATCTGGAACACCATCTCCCCATCGCCTGCTCCATCTGAGAACAGTTCCTCATCTGATACCTGCGTTAGCCTGCATCCTTCTGCTAGTGCTATTACAGCTCTCCATACTTTCCCCTCCCCATCCTGGGCGTGGACTGCAATGTAGTCTGTGGTTGCCACAATGCTCTCTATGCCCACTGATATTATAGCCCCTTCCTCTTCACTGGTGGATGTTTCTGGTCTGAAAAGGTAAGCTGCTGGTCTCCTCCACACCTTGCCCTCAATTCCTAGTAGCCATGCTATTGCCATGTCTGTCCCATATTGGAAGAGGTCCCCATCCACTGGTTTGGCCCTCGCCACTGTTTTGCCATAGTAAGCCTGGAGTATGTGTCGTGCTGTGAGCATGTGTATGCCTGGGGTGGAGCACACTATTCCCTTGTCGGTAAAGGATATGGTCATGTTCAGTCTGCTCATGATGTCTCTCCCTAGTATGTTTACTGGCGATTGTTTTGTTTATAGCAGCGGTAGAGATAGGTTGTCATCTCCAACAGATAAGTAGATGTTATCAGTAAAAGGAACCAGCCCTCGAGCCCCAGAGAATGCAGGACCTAGTGGCCCCTGTGTCAACACTAGAAGGAAAATGTTTTCTCACCTATCGCCACCTTTATGCGTGGTTCCTCCGCAGGGTTAGGTGTTACTGATAGGATGGGACACATCAAAGACGTCTGTGGGCTGTCCTATTGCGGGTATAGTGACTGTCCGCTCCCTGTGTATGGGTTGTGACCCAGTATTGTCACCCTCCCCAAATGTTTCTGTTGTATTTGTGTGTCTACGGGTGGTATTTATTGTCTTGCATTTGTGTGGGCTGTTTTACTGTCTGGACGTGTTGTTGTTGTGTTGTTGCTGCCTGCTGTTGTGCGTGTTGTTGTGGCGTGTATGTTTATAGTTGTTGCTGGGGTGGTGCTTGTTGTTGTATTAGTATTTCTGCCCCCTGCTGCAGCTGTTGTTGTTGGTTGAATTGTTGTCCCCCATTGTAACCCTGTTGCCCTTGCTCTCCCAAACCTACTTGTGTCAGTCTTGATCTGCACTTGCGTGACATGTGTCCTACCAACCCACATGTCCAGCACTTTGGTGGCTCCCGTGCTTGCCATGGGTATCCTCCAGTGCCGTCTAAGTATCCCTGTTGTCCATATAGGTTGTGCCCCCGGAACCCTCCCCCTTGCGGTGGTGCTGCTGGTCCAAATCCCCTCCCTCTCTTATTCCCACCGCTCCCCCAGTAGTTGTTTGTGTACCCGTTTCCCATTTGAGTGTATCAACCTCCCATCTGTGCTGCGTATTGGTGGGGCCCCCCAGGGAAGCTGTGAATGGTGGGGGTGTTGGCATTTGCTGTGCTGTCATTTGTGGTTGCTGTAGTGATGCTGTTTGTTGTTGTGTAGTGTCTGGTGTCGAAGTGATCTGGGCTGGGCCTGTTATCAGCGCACCTTCCATGGCATATTTGGACAGTTTCTTTTGGACCAGTTTCGCTTCTTCTGCCTTTCTGGTGCACTATTGTCATCTGTATCTCTGGCCATGCATTTGCTTCATTCCTACTAATTTCTTTAATTGTCTCTGCACTTGTTCTGGGAGACCTTGAATCAATATTTGGTTAAAAATTGCTAGTGTTTTGTCCCACGGTTCCCACGTTTCCAGGCGCCACTTCTCCTGAATTTCCTGGATGTAATCAACAGGATCTTCTTTCTCACGCATTTTGCGTGACGTTATTGCTCCTATGTCTGAAGTGTCTGGGTATTGCACCCTCAGCGCCTGCCACAGTGCGTGTCTGCAATTTGCAAATGCCGCCCCATCATGTGATGTGTCGTTTATAGTTACCCCTGGGAATCCCGCCCTCTTCCGGATGTCATCTGCTGCGTCACCCAGTATTGAAATTAACAACCCTTTTACATCACCCACCGCTATTTTTTCCCTGCCGTTTCTTTTTCCATTTCATATTTCCATTTCCCGGCCCCTCCACTCAATGATGGAAGTCTGCATTTGACGTTTTCTTTGTCTGCATGTTTCCATGGTACATATTGTGGCCTTGCTCCCCCTCTCTCTAGTAATGGCATTAGACTGTACTCCTTCACCTCCCCAGGGGTTCGTCCTTGCGAGGATATGTGAGTCTATTCTCTGTCCTCTTCCATGTCAGAAAGTTCTTCAATAAAGTCAGTAATGTTTTGCGTCACTCTATTACCTTCTACACTCGTGTTCCTCCTCTGTTGACCCACTTCACCCTTCCTGTGTGTATCAGCTGATTCTTCCATTCTGCGTCCTGGGAGGTCTCTGAGTCTATTAACATATGGCGTTTGCTGTGCTGGCGTTGTCAGTGGCTGTGGTGTTCCTTGTTTTAGTTGTCTTTTTCTTTTCCTCCCTGTGTTTTCTTCTTCCTGTGTCTCACATTCCCATGATGACCCACAGTCTGTGCGTGTTATGTATAGTTTGCTTAGTCCCTGCCCACTTCCATCACTTCGTCCCCCGCACAATCCCTCCTCTTCCTCACTGCAAAATCCATCTGAGAATGTCAACCCTGTGCCTGTGCATTTTCCCCCCACCGTGACGGTCTTTAAATCTATGTCTGTGTACTCACCTGTCTTCTCTGCGTCCCTTTGGGACGGTGTTGTCACTACCCCCTTATTGCTAAATGCGTATGTCTTGACCTCCTGTTCCTTGCGCGTCTCTCCTAGCGCTATATTGCTTTGCTTGCTCACTTCACCACCTACCTCCGCTCTGGCTCTACAAAGTTCATTCATTATTGCATCACTTACCTGTTCTAATACCCTTTCCTCGTCCTCCTTGTTGTTCCATATTCCTCCTTCCCTTGCCAGTATACTTTCTATGATTCTCCCCTCTTCATACTTCCGTGCACTCTCCGATAAAATCTTCTTCCTCCATATTCCCATCTCCCTATCATTTTCTTTTCGTTCCTCTTCTTTTCTCCTAACCTCCCGCTGCTCCATGCGTGCCACCCTTTCTGCAATTCCCCTTATGTGGTCCTCTTCTCGCTTCCTTCGCTCTTCCTCTTGCCGTTTTAACCCCACCTTGTCCCCCTTACTTCCCTTCCTCTTCTCCTTCCTTTCCCGTTCTTCCTGCTCAAACTGTATGATCAGGGCGCCTCGTACCTTCCTCAGTTCTGCTAATTTCGCCTCCAACACCTCCTCTTCCTCTTGCGTTGTTCTTCCTTCCTCCTTTGTGCTTACCCCGTGCCCTCTCTGTGTGTACTCTGTCTCTTCTTTACCTACCTTCTTTACCGCTTCTACCCCTTACCCCGTTAATGTTCTTCGAAGCTTCAGTAGCACCTGTGTTGCTATCCATTCGTCTGGTCCTATACTTGCTAAATCTACTTGTGCCCTTTTTTATCCCGTGTGCTTACCTGTGTTTTTTCCATATCTGTTGTACTCCCCGCACCCACCCCCTTTTGATCTCTGTCTGCCGGCGCGTATAGTGGTGGGCTGTATGCAGGGTTGGAGTCTCCTTCAGCTGCTGCTAGTGGTGCTCGTGTAGCTTTCCTCAACTCTCTCATTGATACAGTCCCTCTGTTTCCTTCTTTACTTCTTTATTTATGGATGTCTCTTCCTCGCCTTCATTTTTCACCTCTGCAACTGTGAATGATCCTTCTGATTCTTCCTCACTTTCCTCAGCCTTGGGGTTATTTCGGGGCACGCTGCAACCGCCCTCTCCGTTCACCTTTTCCTCCTTTACTCCCTGCACTGTGAACATCCCTGGTACTCCTGGTGCAAACCCCTGCAACATTTTCCAGAGGTCAAAAACTTCTAGGTGGCTCGCTAATTTCTTCCCCGTATATGTGTTATGTAGATACGCTAGCAGTGAATGTTGGGTGGTCATATCAAAACTGCCGTTGGGTGGCCATGGTATCCTTTTTTGTTATCTGACCCTTGCGTCCATTCGATACTGTACTTAACTATTTTATCTCTGTGCGTTGTTAGTGTGGTGCAGAAATGCTGGAGTGGTGTTGTTAAGGTGCTGGCCATGTAACCTGCTCCTATCCCAGAACATATAGACATCTTTATAAGTTTTACTTTCTCACCACCACCATTACCTGGCCCCGTAAATTGGGGGTCTTCCGATTTTCCGCTGTAAGTAAAAGCAATTTTTTATTACGATATTTTTGTGCTGTGCGTCACTGCTACCATTATTTTTACAGTAAGATCGCTTTCCTTTGTGCTTTTCCTTCAAGAGCTAGGGCCCCCTTCGACCTGTGGCGCACAAAGTCTCCTGCAGCTGTGTGTCCCGCGCGGCGTGCTTTTGAGCTGCCCCGCCTTTCCTGTGCCGCCGCTACTTGGCACACCTAAAACGCACTTCTAACTCCTCCTCCTTCTCCTTTGCCCTCATATGCTCTTCTGGTCCCCCTCCCACTGGCTGCACCACCTCTTTGTGCGACCCCCGTTGTTGGGAGTGTGCGCCGGCATTTTCCGTGCGCGGCCACCTCTCCCCCTTCACCCCTTCCTTACCATGTATCCCTGCCCCAACCACTCTTTGGAGGAAAACAAAAGGCGTGGTATCCTATGCAAGCCCTATGGGTGACGTCACCAACTACTACAAGGGGTTACTGGTACATATAATTACAGCAAGGAATGAAAGCGCAAGATGTCTAACAGTCTTATTCCCCGTTATCCCAACAGTTGTCTTCCCACAACGTCTGGAGTGGAGTATTCATCAATTACTTCGTTATTATAATCGGACTGCGCACGCTGCGTCACCTCGCGTGTGATACGCCCCCTCTTTAGGGGAGCTTAACAAGCCAATTATCTTACGCACTGAGAAACAATCTAGCTACATCCTGCAGGAATACGTCATCTATTCACAGAGCTAAAACACTCAATCAATAGGCATCTTCATCTATTCATTGATCTAAAACACAAACCCATAGGAATGCCAAAACCCCTTATGCGGGTGTCCGCGATCTCGACCAATCAGCGTGATCCGCCAGTCACACGTGGGTGCTCGAAGCCCCACCCAGTTTGCTCTGTAACACAAGAGGGGATGGCCCTCGTGCCAATCCCCGCTACACCTTACACATTGATCGCCACTCAATTAACAACATTTTTCTGTAACACCCTGTAACAGCCACCCGCCACCCTAGTTACAATTCCTCCCACCACCCACACAGCATTGTATTGCTGGTTCTGTGTGCCATACTCATATCGAGCTCTCGCTTGCCAGTGCCGCTCAACTGCGGGCACCCCTCTCAATCAGCTTGCCGCCCCCCTTGTCTGGACCACGCCTGAACACTCGCCAATCGCGGGCGGGATACTTCTCAATTCAGCTCGCGACGGCCAATCTCCAGATTGCGCTGTCCGGTCTTCTCGCAGTTCTGCGATGGTCCTGTAGTCCTCCAAAGGGGGCAACGGCAGAGGGGGCCGCGTTGCTGGGCCACCTTGATGCAAGCGGGCTCGCTGTGATCTCGCTCACTCTCAGCAGATCTCAGCAGTGCCTTCAACTTGTCGGTCACAAAGGAGTATGAGACACACACAAGAGCAAAGAGTTACTGCTGTTTATTGCGCAAAACAGGCAGGGACGAGCTCTCGGGTCACAGGCATCCGGGAGACCTCTTGATCATAGTGGACTTGCAGGCCCTTTTCTAGCTTTGTGACATGGCTACATGTGTCACCCGGGAAAACCTTCCCCAAAAGCTAACGCCATCTCGGGTTGGCTCCCTGAGTGGTAAGGTCAGTATAGATACATATAGAGAAGATTGTTAGTGGTGGAGGAAGGGTCAGGTGGTACGCTTGGGCCGTCCCTACTAATTGCTACAAGAGAATTGTTACAAGGGGACAACTAGTGATTGGCTAAACTATAATGGTGTCAATGGTGGGCCCTCATATTCTGATTGGTTCACCCGCGAGCCCCCAAGCCTGGGACCATCGTTGTTCCCAGCTCGCGGTGTACCTGGTACAATGGCAGCAATGTAGGACTATGGCCCTCATTACGACCCTGGCGTTGGACCATGGTGCTATTAGCACCATGGTCCATGCCGGTAACTTACCGACTCCGCCATGGCGGAATGGGGAATTACCGCCCCATTCCGAGGTTTGCGGGGCGGTAATTCCCCATGCCGCCATGGCCCTTCCCGATTCCCATTTTTGCCCCATAGGGCTCAATGGAAATGGGGAAGGCGCTAAGTACGGTGCCGCAAATTGCGGCACCGTACTTAGCACCAAGGTCCTTTTGCAGGTTGGTTTTTAATGCCGGCAAAAAGCAGGCGTTAAAGTCTCCAACCCGCAAAGGGACCTCGTAATCAGGCGTTAAGGGTTTAACAGCGCCGCCACCTTTTGCAGCGCTGTTAACCCCTTAACGCCAGGGTCGTAATGAGGGCCTATGTGTCATTTCCAGACAATGGACAGGTCTGACTATTAGCTGGTGTGCATTTCTTTCCCATCGCTGTTGGTGTCCAATTTGTCACTTCATTGTTGCCGTCTGTGTCCCAGACGTGAGACCCCAGCGCTTCTCTGGTCCATGGGCTTGGCATCGTATCAGGTCGGCCTGGTCGCAAGTTGTGAGACCGTGGCTGGAGCAGAATTATGAGCATTTGATTTGTGTTTCGGCTCTGGGGAGCGTTTAGCAGTGGCAGGTGTAACCTTGCGTGGGGAGCGCGGCATGTAGATTGCAACATTGCGGCCTTGGCTGTGGGCTCTTGTCGGGCTTGTTCTGTGTGATCAGCACCTTGCAGCTTTGTCTGGGCTGCTCCGGCCTGGGAACTCTGGCTTTGTGGCCTACCTTGGCCTGGGTTATGGGTGGTGGTACATAGTCCATGTTATGGGGGTCGTGAGTGGCATCAGAGACTCATATGCATTAGTCCATGTACAGGGTTACATCTTCATGTTTTTTGTGGTGAGGAGCGTCTGCAAGCATGTACTCGAGCTCTACTGGCGACTTGCATTTCTGTGGTGCTGTAGTTGGCCTATGTGAAAAAGCAACAATGCAGGTGTGAGTGTGAGTGGTCCTCTTCGTCATAGCACTTACTATGTTCTTCGTGTGGATTGGTGTGGGTTTGACCAGTGTGCTTGGTGGCACGTGTGTTTGTGTCTGCTGGCTATGTCGTCATGGCATCTCTAACGATAGCGGTATTTTGTGGTTCCTGTTTAGTCGAGTTGATCCATACGGTCGGTATCACCTTCACCTGAGGCTCCGGAACATGGTTTGATTAACGGCAGCTTCCCTGGCTGTGTGGGGCATGGCCACAGTGGATCTTGACGTCTGGGGTGACTGTGAGCGGGTCAAATTCCTCTTGCGGTGGATGCTTGGGTCGTGACGTCCTAGGCCATGGTCTTGATTAGAATCGGGGGAAGGGATCATCCCATTTTCCCTCTTCAATACAATTTAAGGAGAATCAAGTTAAACTTTGTATAGAATGTGTTGGGAAAGGAAATAAGAATCATAGACAACACTTACAAAATGATAGGGTCAACCATCATTTTAAAAGATATTACCTTGTCATTGCCAAATATTTCACAACAAACCCCTTTCATACAACTTCAGAATTCTCTTACAAATGTTTCCACTAAAGCTGCAATGAGCTATGAATTCCTTATCTCCGATTCCAATGTGTTATCTGCGGACTGCCACATTAAAAACGGATTGCTCAATTACCTTTTTGGTCAATATGCTGTTGTCATTTGGAAAAGGTACGATTGCAAGTCTTTATGATGTTTAAAGCCACAAATTTAACTCAGACGTATTTTTTATTTTTTATTTAGTTTGCCTTACTCCTAAACGTGTTTGTAGATTTGCTCCCAATCTGACACGTTTATGCTGGTCTTGCAATGAATGCACTGCTGATTTTAAACACTGTATTTTTGACTGTGCATTTATATTTTTATTGTGAAAGTATTTGGATAAAACTAAATACATATTGTGCTGCTCTTCTTAATCTCAACAATCTTATGGTTGGGTTGCATGGTAACTCTGATATAACCAATATTCCTTCCCCAAGGTTCTTTCCCTTACTGCGCCTATTGTTTTTCATTTGATATATTCGAACTGGAAATATTTTGCTTGCTTATCTTTTGCTTCTTGGTGGAATTATCTTAGTTACATTCATAGAATGGAAAAAGGTTGATATGCATAAATATAATCAAAAATGGAAACCGTTGATCGAATATTCTAATGTCTCCTCAGCAGATTATTTTTAATATATGACTTAAGTTACTTTTCTTTGATTTTCCCTCTGCTTTTGTGTCTTGTATTGTCCCATTTGTTTGTCCTTTTTGTTTTCGTTTCTGTAGTTCATTAAGGTTTTGGTCTCCCATGTATTGCTTCCTTTTATTCTGATGTTGGAGTTCTGCAAATGAAATTGTAATGACTTTATGACTTTGATGTTTTCTGGTTCTTTATTTATTGGAACCTTGATACAACTCTTTGGTTACTTTTAATTTGTTGACTCAATTTATATATTCAACCTGGATTATTTGGTTGACAAGCCTCAATTTTATTCATTTACGATAAATGTTTAGTAACGAATAACTTAACGAGAACCAACATTTTGTTTCATTTAAATAAAATCACTTAAAAAGTAGGCCTCTTACTTTATGCAGACGAAGCCACTACATTGATAGCTGGTTTATAGAAAAAAACAATTGGCCTCCCCCTGATAACCTCACTAAAAACCATGCACACATGCTGTCATTTCATCCATCCATTAATTATATATCTAAATATCTCTAAACATCTGTCTCTCAATGATAAAATACAATTCACATTTTGTTTCACACCGCTTATTGGACTGTAAAGGTTATACTTTCACTACACATGTTCAACCTGAATCAATGAGGATTTATTTTCTCCACTCTCAAAACAGATATTACTATGGGGGAACTGACACACAAAAAGATGGATTTGCTTTAAATTTCCCGCTACTGATATGTTGCCATCTGCAATGTGGTGTGGTTGGTTTCTAGACAATGTATGTAAATGAATGACTAGTTCTAGTGAGGTGTGTGTTCAGTTTTAAA
Source organism: Ambystoma mexicanum (assembly GCF_040938575.1). NCBI lineage: Eukaryota > Metazoa > Chordata > Amphibia > Caudata > Ambystomatidae > Ambystoma > Ambystoma mexicanum. Next base: position 958,679,347 of record NC_090929.1, on the reverse strand, counting down.
TCCACAGAAAGTTGATATATCTACTCACTGCATCCACCCAAGATGAGTTGTGTGTATTTAGTTTGTGGTCTCGTCTCACTTTAACACATTACCATTGGTTACATTTTATTGTTTATTTGGAAGTGCATCTTTTCTTGGGAAATTGAAATGCTTAACTATCTTTCAGCCAAATCTCTCTTTTTAAATATCTATGGCTTTCACAGTTGTTGATGTGTATATTGTCTGTCAATCTATGAAGTTTGCATCTCAGCGCACAGCTTCAGCTGCAGACCATCCCTGTGAAAAATGCTGTGTGTTCAGTTTATTTCGCTAACCTTTACACATTTCTGTGTTCTCTGTTGTGGGAAATGCTATCTGCATTACACTGTGCACACAGCAAAGCAGAAGTCAGAAAAATTATTCAAATATAATTTCACTCAGCTTTGAATTCAGCACAAGCAGAATATTTTTTGACTCTAACAAGCTTACACATCCTATGAACATTTTGCTGGTAATAATGTATTGATATTGATATTGATATTTTATTTATATTGTGCTCATACACAAGTGTTTCAGAGTGCGACAAGGCAAGGGAAGGGGAACAGGGGAGAACAAAAACAACACGCTTACTAGGCCCAGTGACATTTAGAATGTGCAGGGTAGAGGGGGAAGGGGGAGATGTGCATGGAAGGGGGAACAAAAGGAGAGTGTGGAGCGAGAAGGAAAAAACAAAAATAATAATAAAATAATAAATAAAAAGGCACCAAATAATGGGAGTGCAGCCAGCAAGTGGCAAGTGCTGGGTTTATGGCAGCAGGCCATGTAGGTCTGAAAGTGCAGGAAGAAAAGGGGAGGGCTGTATGGGTACAAATACAGACCCCAGTGCCGGGGGTGGCCCGGAGGCAGTGCGTGAGGGTGGTAAGATGAGCAGGTACCTGGGCCCAGAGGATAGAGGGTGGCCAGGTGCATGCTGCCGAGGGGGAGTAGAATCAACAGGGGAGAGGAGAGGAGAAGGCAGAAGCAAAGAGGAAGGTTTTGAGGTGCTTCCGGAACCCAAGATGGTTCTCCTCAAGTTTTAGAGTGGCAGGGAGGCTGTTCCAGAGAGAGGCCCCAGCCGAAGACAGAGATATTCCCCCAGCTCATTTCTTTGAGAAACGACTGACCCTGAGGGAGTTGGAGGTAGAGGAGCGGAGTGCTCGAGATGGGAGGTATTTGCAGAGGGATAGCTGAAGGTATGTTGGACCCAGGCCCAAGAAAGCCTTGTGGACAATGCAGAGGGTTTTGAATTTAATCCTTGCATCCACTGGGAGCCAATGGAGAGATTTCAGAGCTGGAGAGATACGATCCCAGGGCTTGAGGCCAAGGACAAGTCTTGCAGTCCTGTTCTGGATAAGTTGTAAAGGGCGGAGCCACTGTGTGTAATTGCAGGAAAACTTTTACGCTCACCTGATATCCCCAGGGGCGTCTGCAAAGCTCTGAGGCCTGGAACCCTGGATAAGTAGTTTCCCAATGACGAAATAATGAATCTTGTTTTGGAGTATGGTGAGCTATATGTCCTGCGTTTCTTGTGCAGGGACGCTTAGCGGTTGCAGGCACTCCGACTGAGTTACTTCACTGGTGCAGTGTGCCTTCCTTCTGGTTCAGGCCTGCTGTGACCCCAAGTCTGCTGTAGACAGGTAGGTTTGATGTTTTATCAGTGTTTGTCTGCTCTTATATGGTGGTTTGCAGAGGTTTCAGTAATGTCTTTATTTCCTTCTTTACAGGTGTGAAAGTCTTTTCGTGCTGGCGTGCCGGGTTGAGATGCATGCTTTAGGTACGAGAAAGCGCGAAGCACGGCATTTATTTATTGTCCATTTAAAGCTAACCTGTGTTCTCTTGTTCTTCTCCTCACAGGCCACTGTGGAGCTATGAGTGGATGAGAGAACGATGAAACCTGGCCCCAGGCATCCGTTAAGGTAAGTAATGCATAGAGCGCAATGCGTTTGTTAAATGTTGAAAGCGAACCTGAATATTTCACCCTTTCCCTTGCAGGATGCTGCTGTGGTGTGCTGGATGGAAGCGCAATGTAGTGCAACGGAATTCAGGTACGATTATTGAAGTTCGATGTTTGGAAACCGCGTACACTTTAATATTATTCCCTTTCTTTTTATTTCAGGTCGCGATGTTCGAGCGGAGGTTGCAACAGCGGATTGCAGGAATTCCTCAGGCTAGTACTCACAGGTGAGTGATGTTGATGCTTTTCTTCTCTCTTTATTTCTACAGGCTGTGGTCTTCCATCGCGGGTTGAGATGATGGATGCTGGATCGTGTACTCAGAGGTAAGGCAGAGTAATCTTGTTCTTGTTCTTGCAGGACTGCAGGGAGCTGCTGAAGACCAGGAGCTGAACACAGTGAGTGTCACGCTGCTAGATGCAGAATAACATAAAGCGTGTTCTGCTGTTTGGGTGTGGTTTAAAAAGCCCAGGTAAAGTAGTTCCAAGCAAAGTAGTACCAGGCCCAGCCACACCTAAAGCACTAGACCGCATGGCTTGGTTCTTAAGAACTGAACTATGCGGTGGCCTCCATGTTGGATTTAAAGTTCCCATGTTTATAATTGAAAGCAACCCTGCTATGTGTCTTCCTTACAGCATATGAGCCTGGTGCCAGAGGTGCCAGGACTGGCTCCAGGAGCCCTTTTGCAGATGTTTTAAGGCCCTTAGGGCTATTGTGGGTGCTTGCTTGTGGCACAATTTGTGGCCCTTAATAGTGGTCATGACAGCACTCCCCCCGAAGGCCCCTCCCAGGGTATTCTTCTGGTCTGGTTTGGTGGGATGTTTCTGGTGAAATCGCTTAATCAAACGCGGTGCATGGATATGTTGACTTGGTTCCCATGTTCTGTCTTGAGGCCCGTACCATTTCCAATCCACTAAATAGTATAATTTGGATCTGGTACGTTTTCAGTCCAGATGTCTTTAACTTCAAATTCAGGCTCTCCATCGACCAGCGCTGGTTTTGGTGGTGTCTTGACTCGGGTCCCGGGCTGAACAGGTTTTATAAGTGATACATGGAACACCGGATGAATTTGCATGCTTGGAGGTAAGGCCAATTTGACAGCCACTGGATTAATCACTGATTTGATGGTGTCGGGTCCTAAATACTTGGACGAAAGGTCTGGGTTCCTTTTATGGGCATGTGTTTTGATGCTAACCAGACTTCGTCCCCAACTTGGTAATCGGGAGCTTTCCTTCGATGTTGGTCAGAATATTTCTTTTGTCTTACTTTAGCTTGCTGTAATTGTTTGGTTGCCTTTCTGAAGGCCTGAATTATACTTGTGTGCAAGGTCTTGACCGCAGGCATTTCCAAGGCCGTAGGGGAATCTAGTTCAGAGGTATGTGGGTGTCTCCTGTATATTGTGTAGAAAGGGCTTTGTCCTGTGCTGGTATGTATGGAGTTGTTGTATGCGTGTTCTGCTATCCATAATAAGTCCTTCCAACTCTCTTCCACTTGATGCAGCATGCAACGTAGATATTGTTCTAATGTCTGGTTTCTTCACTCTGTTTGTCCATCCGTTTGAGGGTGATGGCTAGTAGATAACCGAATGTCGATTTGTGCCATTGTACAACATTTCTTCCAGAAGCAAATTGACTTCCTTGATCTGAGATCAATAATGTTATAATCTGTTCAAGAAATACCTTAGCCAAACCGGTAGCATTAGGAAGGCCTTTGAACGGAATGAAATGTGCCATTTTGGAGAACAGGTCTACCACCACTACGATGGTGTCAAATTCTTGACTGGGGTGTAGGTCTGTAATAAAGTCAAGGGAGAGAGTATGCCAGGGAGCTAGTGGAATATCCAGTGGTTATAGAAGGCCAGCTGGTTTCTGCTTTTGAGATTTATTCTGTGCGCATACCCCACAAGATAAAATGAATTGAGCAATGTCTTTACACCAGGTTGGCCACCAATAATTTCGCTTAACCTTGGCTAGAGTCTTAGCAATTCTGGGATGGCCCTCAATCAAGGAATCGTGATAATCAGATATGACCAACTCTTGCAGTTCTTTATTTGGTAGATATAGTCACCCTCTGAAGGCGGGTAATCCATCCTGCACTGTATGATTTTCACTTCGGGTGTTCCATTTTTGTAAGGCCTTGGGGTTCATTAAGGGTTGAATCTTACCTTGAAGTTCGCCTAGAGTCAATGTGGTAGTAAGTCTCAATAATTTGTCACTTGGAATGATGGAAATAGGGTCCGGAGTAATGTTTGTTTTTTCTTCAACCTCCATGTGAGATAAGGCCTCGGCCTTACCATTCCGAACTCCCGGCTGGTATGTGATTGCGTAATCATATTCTGCAAAGAATAAAGCCCATCGCAGTTGTCGTGAAGATTGAGCCTTTGCTGACTTTAGGTATTGAAGGTTCCGGTGATCTGTGATTACTGTGATGATATGTGTGGCACCTCATAGATACTGCTGTCAGGCTTTGAAGGCTGATTTTATTGCCAACAATTCTTTGTCTGTAATTGCATAGTTAAGTTCTGGTGGTGAGAATTTATGTGACCAAAAGGCCACAGAATGCAATTAGCCTGTTTCTGGAACTCTTTGAGAGAGAACGGCTCCCATAGCCACGCTGTAGGCATCTGTTTTGACTACATAGGGGAGGTCTGGGCGAGGATGTCATAATATCGGCACAGAGGTAAATCTTCTCTTGAGTTCCTGAAAGGCCTGTTCTGCTTCTTCGGTCCATTGGAAATTCTTGTTGTTGTTTCGTAGTAACAAAGTGATTGGGTGCACTATCTGTGAGAAACCTGTGATGAATCGGTGATAAAAATTCGTAAAGCTAAGCATGCTTTGGATTCCTTTGAGCGATGAAGGTGCCGGCCAATTAAGGATGGCATCTACTTTGTGCATATCCATCCTGACTCCTTTTGGCATGAGAACATAACCGAAGAACTCAACCTCAGTGACATGGAAGGAACAAACATTTTTCGAGTTTCGCGTACAGTTTGTGCTGGCAAAGTTTTGCAAGGACTGAGCGAACATGTTTGGTGTGATCTTGTTCAGAGGAAGAGTACACCAGGATGTCATCAATATAGTAGCACAAAAAACAACGGTTTTGTAGGAAATAATATCTTTTTAATACTTGGAAAAAATCCTGAGGCAAAAAAACTAAAGGTGGGTCGCCTCTAATTCACAAGGGCAGGGAAAGTCAGGAGGGTAGCAAATCCAAAAGGGGTAAAGGCTTCAATGTTCAGAACTGTGGATTAGATTCTGGAACTGTGAGCTGATGGTCCGATCAAGATCGGGATGGCTGTTCATTTTCTGTGTTCTGTGTTAATTCTTTAATGGTTCCCGTGGGTAACAGAGAATCAGAAGTGTTGAACGTTTGGAGATGCACCAGAGTAAAAACACAGGGGAGACTTCTTTAGCCGTGGGGCCAAGAGATCGGAGAGAGCTCTTCTAAAAATGCACCCTCATAGCATCTGGGGGTGTACTGGAGAGGTAGTTCACGCAATATCTGATTCCTTCCAATTGAGATATTTGCTGAAGGTCATGAGAGCCCTCATGACCTGTGGGGTCGACCGGTTTCAATGGCTAGTAGTGATTCAAACCATCTTCTTCAGGACCGTAGTTCGGGATAAGGAGTAGATCAGGGTTTCAGGAGATTGAAACCAGGACAAATGCTGTATTGAAAGGATACAGAAGGGAAGGGGGGGCGAAACACAGGAGGAGAGCATGAAAGCTGGAGCAATCTATCAAGGAAAGTACTTACTGGATGGACAACAAGCCCAAATGAGTAAGAGGAGACCCAGGTGAGTTCTACCAATATCACTTGGAGGTGCAATATAACAGGATGATTGAAGTGCCTGATCACCGGTGTGAAATACATGGTCTCAACAAGGTAGGCGGGGGGGTGGGGGGTGAGGGGGAGCTAGGGCATCAATGTAAAAAGGGATATGAAGCAGGAAAGCTGCTAGTAACATGGGTACCTTTGGTCAGACTGGGCTGGAGCTGTCAGTGCAGTCTCTCTGAAAGACAAGAGGTGATGTGCTGTCAGCAAAGGTAAGTCAAATAAAAACTGGAAACAAGCCAGCTAATCAGGAGTACAGGGGCCGGAAGGGCAGTACCTGGATCCGTCTGCCTGTAGGTGTCCTGCTCGCGGTGCTGCTGCAGCTCGAAATGAGCTCGATGTGAAAGTGAGGCCAACCGCCTCTAGAAAATAGGGAAAACGCGCTCCACACTCGCGTCACGTGACGTGCGCCTACGTCGTGACCGCGTAGCGTGGAGCGGTGTAGGTACGTGCGGGCAGAATGTGCTCAATCGGCCGTAGAGAGTGCCGCAGAACGCGTGAAACGGTGCTCCTCAAGGGAAACAGTCATAGGGGCTGGGTTGAAGGAAGCCCGTGTGCTAAAAAGGGAGGGGGGGGGGGAGGGGGGGAGGCGGACCGGGGGTGGGGCAGAAAAAGGGGGGGGGGAAGGGAGGACAAGGGGGGAGAGGCGGGTGCCCTAGGGTGGCCCGAGCGATGCAGAAATAATAGATAAAAAATAATCAAAAAACTGGTAATTAAAGGAAATAAATGTAGGGAAAAGGCAGGAACCAAAAACGAGAGGATCGAAAAAAGAAAGGAAGAAAGGATCAAAACAGTGGAGGCACACTGGGGGTCCCTCACTTCTAGAGCAGAATAAGAGGGCAGAGCCTGTATGTGCAGGCAGTCTATGGTAGCACTGCTAGGTCATGCCACTGGATATTCTCATTAAGACCTTTCAAGCATGTGTTGAGTTTTCCCTCTCAATTCTTCCCTCCACACTGTACCAACACCCCAGAATCAATCACTTTCGAACAAGCACTGCTCAAGAAAATAGCAGAATTCGAACGGACCATTCCATTTATCAACAACAACTGTACCAAACCCCAATTGACAGCTCTTTCCGATCTAGCTGCCAATCCAGAGATCACCATTAAGCCGGCTGACAAAGGGGGAGCCATTGTCATCATGGACACCACCAACTATGTCAATATGGTCAATATCCTCCTGAGTGATAACATCAGTTACAAAAAACTCCGCGTGGACCCCACTCCTTCCCTCCAGGCAATAATAGCTCCTATCATCTATGAAGCAGAGGCCGAAGGCTACATCAGCAGCCGTGAAGCTGCCTTCCTCTCTCCATCCCACCCTCGCATTCCGGCCATGTATGCTTTACCCAAAATTCATAAAGGCATTGTGCCACCACCCGGACGCCCCATTGTGTCAGGCATTGGCTCTATCCTTGAACCACTCTCTCAATTTGTTGACTTTTTCATAAGGGACCAGATCCCTAAAATGACAAGCTACATAAAAGACTCCACTCACATGCTAAACTTAATAGACTCCTTGCAGTATGATCCACAACAAGAGTGGCTAGTCACGATTGATATCGAGTCTCTATATACTCGGATCCCTCAACAAGACACTCTGAATATGTTAAGTGGGCTACTACAATCTGGCATCGAATTACATGGTGTGCCGCCTACTTTCATCCACCAACTGGCAGAGATTGCACTAACCAAGAATTACTTTTTGTTTCAAAATACCTTCTACCAACAGACATCCGGCACTGCAATGGGAGCCACTTTTGCCCCCAGTCTAGCTAACCTATACGTCAATCTCTTCGAACAAGACCACATCTACCCAGCCACCAACCCTTTTGCTAACAATCTGGGCATATGGCGTAGATATATAGATGACATTTTCATAATTTTCAAAGGGACCGAATTGGACCTGGTGTCCTTCCATACTTGGCTGAACTCTCTCAACCCACACCTTCAGTTTACATTAGAAAAAGATAAGCAATCCATACATTTCTTGGATCTCGCAATCTCAGCCAACAATGGGGGACTAGTCTCAAGCGTGTACAAGAAATCTACTGATAGAAACTCTCTGTTATGCTACTCCAGTTACCATCCTCGAGCACTCAGAGACAACCTGCCATTTGGACAATTTTTAAGATACCGCAGGTTGTGCACTCAGACCCCTACATATACCACGCAGTCTAGCCTATTAAGGGACCAATTGGCAGCAAGAGGATATCCAAAAAATATCATCAGAGACACTTACAAAAGAGCCAGAAACATCCCGAGATCTGTTACCCTCCAACAACACTCGAAACCAGCCAATACCACAGGAATCACAGCAGTATTTAGCTATTCGCCTCTTCTCAACAAGATCAAGCAAGAAGTTAAGAAGCTATGGCCGATCTTAAACACAGGAGATACTACCATCCCCATACCCCGCTTTGCCCTTAAAAGACGGACTAACTTGCGGGACAAGGTAGTTAAAACACTAGCACACACTTTGTTACCCACAAGACCTAGTCAATGTACCCTCTGGGACACTGCACCAGCCAGAGGACACGCACCATGTGGGAATTGCTCCATGTGTCCTCAGACATCTCGCACAACAGAGATAGATATAGGTTGGCGTACACCTTGGAGGCAGATGACATTGACAAACTGTAATTCCAAAGGAGTGATTTATATGATCACATGCCCCTGCGCCCTGAGATACATTGGCATGACTGCCCGGGCAGTTCGGATCCGTATGGTGGAACATAGGTCATGCATACGTACCAACAAACTCACAGCCCCCCTAGTCCAACACTTTGCAGCTGAAGGACACACGGCAGACTCATTCAAATGGACCATCATAGAAAGGGTCACACCCCCTGCAAGAGGGGGTAACTATAACAACATACTCTTTAGGAGAGAACAGCAGTGGATTTTCAAACTCAACACATGCTTGAAAGGTCTTAATGAGAATATCCAGTGGCATGACCTAGCAGTGCTACCATAGACTGCCTGCACATACAGGCTCTGCCCTCTTATTCTGCTCTAGAAGTGAGGGACCCCCAGTGTGCCTCCACTGTTTTGATCCTTTCTTCCTTTCTTTTTTCGATCCTCTCGTTTTTGGTTCCTGCCTTTTCCCTACATTTATTTCCTTTAATTACCAGTTTTTTGATTATTTTTTATCTATTATTTCTGCATCGCTCGGGCCACCCTAGGGCACCCGCCTCTCCCCCCTTGTCCTCCCTTCCCCCCCCCTTTTTCTGCCCCACCCCCGGTCCGCCTCCCCCCCTCCCCCCCCCCCCCCCCTCCCTTTTTAGCACACGGGCTTCCTTCAACCCAGCCCCTATGACTGTTTCCCTTGAGGAGCACCGTTTCACGCGTTCTGCGGCACTCTCTATGGCCGATTGAGCACATTCTGCCCGCACGTACCTACACCGCTCCACGCTACGCGGTCACGACGTAGGCGCACGTCACGTGACACGAGTGTGGAGCGCGTTTTCCCTATTTTCTAGAGGCGGTTGGCCTCACTTTCACATCGAGCTCATTTCGAGCTGCAGCAGCACCGCGAGCAGGACACCTACAGGCAGACGGATCCAGGTACTGCCCTTCCGGCCCCTGTACTCCTGATTAGCTGGCTTGTTTCCAGTTTTTATTTGACTTACCTTTGCTGACAGCACATCACCTCTTGTCTTTCAGAGAGACTGCACTGACAGCTCCAGCCCAGTCTGACCAAAGGTACCCATGTTACTAGCAGCTTTCCTGCTTCATATCCCTTTTTACATTGATGCCCTAGCTCCCCCTCACCCCCCACCCCCCCGCCTACCTTGTTGAGACCATGTATTTCACACCGGTGATCAGGCACTTCAATCATCCTGTTATATTGCACCTCCAAGTGATATTGGTAGAACTCACCTGGGTCTCCTCTTACTCATTTGGGCTTGTTGTCCATCCAGTAAGTACTTTCCTTGATAGATTGCTCCAGCTTTCATGCTCTCCTCCTGTGTTTCGCCCCCCCTTCCCTTCTGTATCCTTTCAATACAGCATTTGTCCTGGTTTCAATCTCCTGAAACCCTGATCTACTCCTTATCCCGAACTACGGTCCTGAAGAAGATGGTTTGAATCACTACTAGCCATTGAAACCGGTCGACCCCACAGGTCATGAGGGCTCTCATGACCTTCAGCAAATATCTCAATTGGAAGGAATCAGATATTGCGTGAACTACCTCTCCAGTACACCCCCAGATGCTATGAGGGTGCATTTTTAGAAGAGCTCTCTCCGATCTCTTGGCCCCACGGCTAAAGAAGTCTCCCCTGTGTTTTTACTCTGGTGCATCTCCAAACGTTCAACACTTCTTATTCTCTGTTACCCACGGGAACCATTAAAGAATTAACACAGAACACAGAAAATGAACAGCCATCCCGATCTTGATCGGACCATCAGCTCACAGTTCCAGAATCTAATCCACAGTTCTGAACATTGAAGCCTTTACCCCTTTTGGATTTGCTACCCTCCTGACTTTCCCTGCCCTTGTGAATTAGAGGCGACCCACCTTTAGTTTTTTTGCCTCAGGATTTTTTCCAAGTATTAAAAAGATATTATTTCCTACAAAACCGTTGTTTTTTGTGCTACTATCCTTGATATATTTAACGGTTCTAAGGAATTCAACGGCTTGTCCGTGCCCTCTTTTTTGTTTATCTCAACAACATACCCTGTTTATTATTACATTCTCTTCGCGCAACTGCCCAAGTTGCTGGGTTTGATTAACTCAAAATTAAGAAGAGGAAGGCCATCCTCCCTCTCTCTAGCTGTTACTCAACACTACGGTGTGTTTTATTGGTCTCATCAGCACTCTCCCCCCCCCCCTTTTTGTTCCCCGGTCAAGTTTCGCCCCAATCCCATGCCCAATGGCCGATGGACATTTTCTGGCCTTTGCCGAAGAACTGGTTGATGGGATCCTTGCCAACCCCTCATTATTAGGTATTGATCTCACCCCACAGAACATCAGCAATAACGACGAATGGAATGAGATTGAAGCCTTGAGAAAGAAAATCATCCGCACAGAACTGCATGGAGCACTGATGACCGAATATCTAAGGGCACATGCAGCCCCTAATGGTCTAATTATTCGCATCGAACCACGAATTTTTTTGGATAATTTACAGTTTAGAAAAGACTGGTCCTTTATTGCTAATAAATGTACACGTGACTGGCTGGTACTTATCATTAACACCGCTAAAGCAATCACAGACAAACTAGTACGAGAACTGAATGAGAAGAGTGCTCTTTTGAAAACCAAAATAGCCACAGACATTTATACAGCCAAACTAAGTCTACTGGATACCAAACTGAAAGATTTTAAGGAAACCAACCTTAGCCGCAAGATCATTAAACTGAAAAAAGATCTCACTGCATTCACACATGTGAAAGTGTACCCATATGTAGGGGAAGAATATTTTTCAGAAGAGGCCAAACAATCTAGACGAGACGCTGCACAACTACGGTTCCAAACCCTACAACGGAGTAACGCCAACCGGTCTTACAACAGCTCGAGTAGCAATTCCAGCAATAGCTCGGGCAAGCAACATTGGGACAAGAGGCGTGTACAATTCGGTGGTCACAACCAAGGAACCCCCCCTGCGCTTCCTTTTTTAGGCACACGAGGAGGAGGCCAGCACCGGGCACGATGGCAGAACCACCCGCCGCCCACGATAATCACTCGCAGCAGAGGACAAGGCATTCTACCAGCGCTGCTCCCTCATTGATCGTTAACCAGTCCACGCATGTACTGACCAGAGCAGAACAAGAAATTCTACAGAAGGGACTTTCCTTCATCCCTACAGCACGGTATGACCCTTTTCAAACGCGTGTCGAATGTACACAATTGATGCGAAAAATAAGATTAAAACAGTACTTCAATAATGAGATCATTGCAGACACCGACGCTACGGGCCTACGCCCACCCTCTCAATTCTTCCCTCCACACTGTACCAACACCCCAGAATCAATCACTTTCGAACAAGCACTGCTCAAGAAAATAGCAGAATTCGAACGGACCATTCCATTTATCAACAACAACTGTACCAAACCCCAATTGACAGCTCTTTCCGATCTAGCTGCCAATCCAGAGATCACCATTAAGCCGGCTGACAAAGGGGGAGCCATTGTCATCATGGACACCACCAACTATGTCAATATGGTCAATATCCTCCTGAGTGATAACATCAGTTACAAAAAACTCCGCGTGGACCCCACTCCTTCCCTCCAGGCAATAATAGCTCCTATCATCTATGAAGCAGAGGCCGAAGGCTACATCAGCAGCCGTGAAGCTGCCTTCCTCTCTCCATCCCACCCTCGCATTCCGGCCATGTATGCTTTACCCAAAATTCATAAAGGCATTGTGCCACCACCCGGACGCCCCATTGTGTCAGGCATTGGCTCTATCCTTGAACCACTCTCTCAATTTGTTGACTTTTTCATAAGGGACCAGATCCCTAAAATGACAAGCTACATAAAAGACTCCACTCACATGCTAAACTTAATAGACTCCTTGCAGTATGATCCACAACAAGAGTGGCTAGTCACGATTGATATCGAGTCTCTGTATACTCGGATCCCTCAACAAGACACTCTGAATATGTTAAGTGGGCTACTACAATCTGGCATCGAATTACATGGTGTGCCGCCTACTTTCATCCACCAACTGGCAGAGATTGCACTAACCAAGAATTACTTTTTGTTTCAAAATACCTTCTACCAACAGACATCCGGCACTGCAATGGGAGCCACTTTTGCCCCCAGTCTAGCTAACCTATACGTCAATCTCTTCGAACAAGACCACATCTACCCAGCCACCAACCCTTTTGCTAACAATCTGGGCATATGGCGTAGATATATAGATGACATTTTCATAATTTTCAAAGGGACCGAATTGGACCTGGTGTCCTTCCATACTTGGCTGAACTCTCTCAACCCACACCTTCAGTTTACATTAGAAAAAGATAAGCAATCCATACATTTCTTGGATCTCGCAATCTCAGCCAACAATGGGGGACTAGTCTCAAGCGTGTACAAGAAATCTACTGATAGAAACTCTCTGTTATGCTACTCCAGTTACCATCCTCGAGCACTCAGAGACAACCTGCCATTTGGACAATTTTTAAGATACCGCAGGTTGTGCACTCAGACCCCTACATATACCACGCAGTCTAGCCTATTAAGGGACCAATTGGCAGCAAGAGGATATCCAAAAAATATCATCAGAGACACTTACAAAAGAGCCAGAAACATCCCGAGATCTGTTACCCTCCAACAACACTCGAAACCAGCCAATACCACAGGAATCACAGCAGTATTTAGCTATTCGCCTCTTCTCAACAAGATCAAGCAAGAAGTTAAGAAGCTATGGCCGATCTTAAACACAGGAGATACTACCATCCCCATACCCCGCTTTGCCCTTAAAAGACGGACTAACTTGCGGGACAAGGTAGTTAAAACACTAGCACACACTTTGTTACCCACAAGACCTAGTCAATGTACCCTCTGGGACACTGCACCAGCCAGAGGACACGCACCATGTGGGAATTGCTCCATGTGTCCTCAGACATCTCGCACAACAGAGATAGATATAGGTTGGCGTACACCTTGGAGGCAGATGACATTGACAAACTGTAATTCCAAAGGAGTGATTTATATGATCACATGCCCCTGCGCCCTGAGATACATTGGCATGACTGCCCGGGCAGTTCGGATCCGTATGGTGGAACATAGGTCATGCATACGTACCAACAAACTCACAGCCCCCCTAGTCCAACACTTTGCAGCTGAAGGACACACGGCAGACTCATTCAAATGGACCATCATAGAAAGGGTCACACCCCCTGCAAGAGGGGGTAACTATAACAACATACTCTTTAGGAGAGAACAGCAGTGGATTTTCAAACTCAACACATGCTTGAAAGGTCTTAATGAGAATATCCAGTGGCATGACCTAGCAGTGCTACCATAGACTGCCTGCACATACAGGCTCTGCCCTCTTATTCTGCTCTAGAAGTGAGGGACCCCCAGTGTGCCTCCACTGTTTTGATCCTTTCTTCCTTTCTTTTTTCGATCCTCTCGTTTTTGGTTCCTGCCTTTTCCCTACATTTATTTCCTTTAATTACCAGTTTTTTGATTATTTTTTATCTATTATTTCTGCATCGCTCGGGCCACCCTAGGGCACCCGCCTCTCCCCCCTTGTCCTCCCTTCCCCCCCCTTTTTCTGCCCCACCCCCGGTCCGCCTCCCCCCCTCCCCCCCCCTCCCTTTTTAGCACACGGGCTTCCTTCAACCCAGCCCCTATGACTGTTTCCCTTGAGGAGCACCGTTTCACGCGTTCTGCGGCACTCTCTACGGCCGATTGAGCACATTCTGCCCGCACGTACCTACACCGCTCCACACTACGCGGTCACGACGTAGGCGCACGTCACGTGACGCGAGTGTGGAGCGCGTTTTCCCTATTTTCTAGAGGCGGTTGGCCTCACTTTCACATCGAGCTCATTTCGAGCTGCAGCAGCACCGCGAGCAGGACACCTACAGGCAGACGGATCCAGGTACTGCCCTTCTGGCCCCTGTACTCCTGATTAGCTGGCTTGTTTCCAGTTTTTATTTGACTTACCTTTGCTGACAGCACATCACCTCTTGTCTTTCAGAGAGACTGCACTGACAGCTCCAGCCCAGTCTGACCAAAGGTACCCATGTTACTAGCAGCTTTCCTGCTTCATATCCCTTTTTACATTGATGCCCTAGCTCCCCCTCACCCCCCACCCCCCCGCCTACCTTGTTGAGACCATGTATTTCACACCGGTGATCAGGCACTTCAATCATCCTGTTATATTGCACCTCCAAGTGATATTGGTAGAACTCACCTGGGTCTCCTCTTACTCATTTGGGCTTGTTGTCCATCCAGTAAGTACTTTCCTTGATAGATTGCTCCAGCTTTCATGCTCTCCTCCTGTGTTTCGCCCCCCCTTCCCTTCTGTATCCTTTCAATACAGCATTTGTCCTGGTTTCAATCTCCTGAAACCCTGATCTACTCCTTATCCCGAACTACGGTCCTGAAGAAGATGGTTTGAATCACTACTAGCCACTGAAACCGGTCGACCCCACAGGTCATGAGGGCTCTCATGACCTTCAGCAAATATCTCAATTGGAAGGAATCAGATATTGCGTGAACTACCTCTCCAGTACACCCCCAGATGCTATGAGGGTGCATTTTTAGAAGAGCTCTCTCCGATCTCTTGGCCCCACGGCTAAAGAAGTCTCCCCTGTGTTTTTACTCTGGTGCATCTCCAAACGTTCAACACTTCTGATTCTCTGTTACCCACGGGAACCATTAAAGAATTAACACAGAACACAGAAAATGAACAGCCATCCCGATCTTGATCGGACCATCAGCTCACAGTTCCAGAATCTAATCCACAGTTCTGAACATTGAAGCCTTTACCCCTTTTGGATTTGCTACCCTCCTGACTTTCCCTGCCCTTGTGAATTAGAGGCGACCCACCTTTAGTTTTTTTGCCTCAGGATTTTTTCCAAGTATTAAAAAGATATTATTTCCTACAAAACCGTTGTTTTTTGTGCTACTATCCTTGATATATTTAACGGTTCTAAGGAATTCAACGGCTTGTCCGTGCCCTCTTTTTTGTTTATCTCAACAACATACCCTGTTTATTATTACAATGTCATCAATATAGACCAGGGCACAGAAGTCGATTAATTCTCGTAATACGTAATTCATAAAATACTGAAATGCTGCGGGAGCGTTGCAAAGCCCGAAAGGCATTACCTGATATTCATACAAGCCATACTTGGTGTGAAATGCGGTTTTCCATTCATCCCCTTTTTTCACACGTACGAGGTGATATGCTCCCATAAACTCTAATTCAGTGTAGATTTTGGCATCCTTGACTTGGTCCAGAAGTTACGGGATAAGAGGCAGAGGATAGCGTTTATTTACAGTGATTTCATTAAGTGTGCAGTAGTCGATACAAGTTCTCAAATCTCCTTCCTTCTTCGGTACAAAGAATAAGGGGGAGGCTGCTGGTGACTTAGATGGGTGAATAAACTCATTTGCCAGGTATTGGTCCAGGCAGGATTTCAAGTGGAGATTTTCGGTTTCAGTGAGTGCGTACATTCGACCACACGGAATTTGTTTGCCAGATATAAGGTCGATCTGACAGTCGTTTGGTGTACGTGGTGGTAAAGTGTTGGCCTGTTCCTTCTGAAAAACATCCAGAAAATCTTGATATTCTTTTGGTGAGGTATCTGTTGCTCCCATAGCCACAGACGCTATTCCTTGAACAGATATTTTTGGATTTGATTGTGGTATCGTTTTTGGATAGCAAGTGCAAGCACATTTGTCAGAAAAGGCAAATCTTTTTGCACGCCAATCTATGTAAGTATTGTGAGTTACTAACCATGGCATCCCTAAAATCAACCAGAATTGAGGAGCTTTAATGAGGTCAAACGCAATAGCTTCTTGATGTCCATCCTGACACAGAAGGGTTAATTCTGTTGTGCATTGGGTTACTGGACCAGAGGCTATTTCTGTACCATCAACAGTAGTTACCTTTTCGGTTGTTGATTTGTGCATAGGGGAAGCCCCATTTCAACTGCCAGATCTTGATCTATGTAATTTCCAATTGCTCCGCTGTCTATATATGCTTCTATTGCATGCGTCCGTGAAAGCCGTTGATGATTAATCAAGATTACTGGTAGGGCAAAATGTGACTCATCCTTCTTGCTCAACAAACGGACCTCTACGCTTGCCAGGCCTGGTAGTTTTCCAACTCCCACCCATCATCTTCTTTGTCTGTAGCACCTACTACCTTCCTTGGAGGTTTCACTGGACATTCTTTGAGGAAGTGACCTGATTTACCACAATACATGCATAACTGTAGCTGCCTTCTTTTGTCTCTTTCAATCTTGGTTAAAGGGGGTCGCACTTCCCCGATCTGCATGGGTTCTGTAGTATTGTCTGGTGAACGTTGAACACTTTTGAGCATACGTACACGGCCCGGTTTTCAAACCTATTTCAATCTGTTCTTCGATCCTGCAATCTATGATCCAACTGCACCACAAGATTAATAAACTCTGCACGGTCTTTAGGTGGGTCTACCACTTAAGCAAGGACATCCTTCAAGTCTCATTGTATGCCCCAGTGAAACAATGTGGGTCTTTTATCTTCAGGCCATCCTGCTTCAACGACAAGTCTATCAAAAACGGCAATATAAGTAAGCAAATCTTGATTTCCTTGATAGAGGGACAGGAGTTTATTATCTAAAGCTTGCCCATGCAAGTGCTGACCAAATAGTTTTTCCATCTCCTGTTGAAGACCCTTGAACTCCTGCAGTAATGGGTCATCCTGGCTCACTAAAGGTACTGACCAGTCTGCAGCACTGCCACCCAAATATGATAAACTAAAGGCCACCCTTGACTGGTCATTTGGGAAGGCCCCAGGTCTACAAAGAAAATGAAGACGGCACTGGTTTATAAATGTTGCATATTTTTTGGGGTCTCCATTAAATCACTCCGGTTGTGCCAGGGGTACTGCTCCGGCAGCGTTATCTGTCCATTGATGATGGTGTTGCAACTGGTGGGGCAAATCCGGGCAATGGAGCCTGTCGAGGCTGTGATTGTAGTAGCTGTTTGCTTAGCTCATCAGTACCGTTTTTCATAACTATCAATTCCCTTCTCAAAGCATTGGTTTCTTGCCAGGCTGAATGTACCTCGGCGCGTAATTGTCCCAAAAGCTGAGCTAACTGGTTGGTTTCAGATGTCTCCATGACACCCAGGTGTATAAAGTGTAAGTCTTCACGTTCTGTTATGCTCACCTGATATCCTTGGGGGCATCTGGAAAGCTCTGAGGCCTCAAACCCTGGATAAGTAGTTGCCCAATGTGGAAATAATTAATCTTATTTTCGAGTATGGTGAGCTATCCGTCCTGCGTTTCTTGTGCAGGGGTGCTGGCACTCCGACCAAGTTACTTCACTGGTGCAGTGCGCCTTCCTTCAGGTCCAGGCCTGCTGTGACCCCAAGTCTGCTGTAGACAGGTAGGTTTCATGTTTTATCAGTCTTTGTCTGCTCTTATATAGTGGTTTGCAGAAGTTTCATTAATGTCTTTATTTCCTTCTTTACAGGTGTGAAAGTCTTTTGGTGCTGGCATCCCGGGTGGAGATGCACGCTTTAGCCAAGAGAAAGCGCGTAGCACGACGTTCTTTTATTGTCTATTTAAAGCTAACCTGTGTTCTCTTCTTCTTCTCCTCACAGGCCACTGTGGAGCTACGAGTGGACCAGAGAACGATGAAACCTGGGCCCAGGCATCCGTTAAGGTAAGTAATGCATAAAGTGCAGCGTGGATTGTTATATGTTGAAAGCGAACCTGACTATTTCTCCCTTTCCCTTAGAGGATGCTGCTGTGGTGTTCTGGATGTAAGCGCAACATAGCGCAACGGAATTCAGGTAAGAATGATGAAATTCGATGTTTTGAAACCGAAAGCGTTTTAATATTATTCCCTTTCTTGTTATTTCAGGTCGCAATGTTCAAGCGGAGGTTGCAACAGCGGATTGCAGGAATTCCTCAAGCTAGTACTCACAGGTGAGTGATGTTGATGCTTTTCTTCTCTCTTTATTTCCACAGGTTGCGGTCTTCCAGCGAGGGATGATTGAGATGCTGGATGCTGGATCATGTACTCAGAGGTAAGGCAGAGTAATCAAATTAGAGTATCCTAATGGATAATGCCTCCAGATCCTATCCATGCTCAGCACTCATCCATTAGGAACAGGTTTTCCCTTTTCTGCAGCCTTCACAATTCCAGAGTTGTCCCTGAATCCCTTTATGTTTCTGTTTACATAAGGTGTGATATTTCTACATTATGTAAAAATGACTAAGCACTTTTGATTGGTGGAATCATCCCATTGGTTTTCTTAACAGGCTGACACTACCAGGGAATACACCCCATACTTTGAATAGGTTGATCACATTTCTTTGCTTGTGTCAGAGTGGGAAATGTACACTTTTGGGTTCATAATCATACTTTATCTGATATATCAACATAGCAACATGACAAATCGAAAGTAATATGAATTCCTCACAATTCTCACAATATCGGAAACAATCCACATGAGGGTGTGCAATGCAATATTAATTAATTATTAATATGTATTACCTTAATAATAAATAATTATCATAATATCATGTTTGGTCTCATTTTATAGAGAATAGTCTCACACTTTCAAAACACATTGTATTCTGTTTGCAATTTAATTACTAAAAGGGTTTTTATGCACCAATGAAGTTTCAAATCGTCCATTTTAATGTGTGTTTGTATCAGCACAATACACCATGTGAGCAGCTCTCAGAGGCCCCATTTGAGAAACATTCAGCCAATGGGCCTCATTACGAATCAGGCGTTAAGGGGTTAACGGCGCCGTAAACGGCGCCGACCCTTAACGCCTGATTCCGAGGTCCCTTTGCGCCATGGTGAGGTTAACGCCTGCTTTTTGCAGGCGTTAAAATCCATGGCGCTAAGGGACCATGGTGCTAATTACGCCACCGTAATTTACGATGGCGTAATTAGCGCCTTCCCCACTCCCATTATGCCCTATGGGGCAAAAATGGGAATGGGGAAGGGTAAAATGGGAAATGGGTATTTACCGCCCCACTCACCTTGGAATGGGGCGGTAAATCCGCTATCCACCATGGTGTAAACATAGTTTACACCATGGTGGTAAGGGTACGACCCAGGCGGTAACTTACCGCCTGGGTCGTAATGAGGCCCAATGACTGATATGAATAACAGACTGACTATTGTGAACATTGATAACCCTTGAAGAGGGTGTTGGGGACACACAACTTATGTTGTGATGAAGCCATAAAGGCAATTGTAGTGCAGTCTGTTATGCTGCATTCCTACAGTTTCTGTATTAGTGTTGTGTATCTGATTATGTCAAAGGTGGCTCATATGTCTAGTAGAATGAGGGCGGATTGAGTGCTGTTGTCTCTGTTTATTTGTATGTCGTCCCATACAGAGAGAATTGCTAATCCAGTTCCTTTGATGGGTCTGAAGCCAACTTGATAGAGGGTGAGTATTCTGTTGCTTTCTACATGGTGATTAGTACTTTGTAGATGTGGTTATCAAGGACTTTCACTGGGTGAGGTACATTTGATATAGGTCTGCAGTTCGTAGGGTCAGCCGCATTAAATGTTTTGTTTTTTAGGGGGGCTTGATTTATGCTGATTTGAATGTTTTAGGTAGCATTCCCATGTTTAGGGATAGGTTCATTAAAATTCAGTAGTACAAGGCTGTGTACTGTGGTTGAGGAGTTTTTTAAGATGCCCGGTGGGCATGGGTAACTGGGGTACCTGTGACTGAGTGTTTTGGTGGCTGGTGGTGCCCTGGTGTCGGGTGGTTCTGCAGCATGTTTTTGGTATTTTGGCTTGCATCTATAGTCTGTTGTAATGATTATATTTTGGTTCTTAGATGTGTTGTGAGGTTGGCACATAAGGATTGTGATGGTACGACACATTTGTTGCACAAGGTTGGGTTTTTAATTTCCTTGATGATTTTGAATAATTATTTGTGTGGGTGTGTTGCTGATTGGATTCTTGTAATTAAATAAGCTTTTCAGGACTGCTGATGTGTACATTCGGATTTGTCATCAGTATTTCTTTTTTGTCTGATTGGTTGTAGTGATTTCTCCATTTCTTTTACAGTTTGTGATTTGTTTCCCTTAGTTCTTCGATGAACCATCTTGCTGCAATTTTATTTGGGGTGGGTTTGAAGAGTTTTGCAGGTGCTAATTGGTCTAGGCCATCTCTCCATCTCTAATCCAGGTGTCTAGTTTCTCTTCTGCTGAGTCCGGAGTCATTCTATTTAGCTGGGAGGTGTTTGGTTTGGTTGATTCTAGTATCCCTGTTAGCGTTTCCAGTTCAAGTTTTTTTTTTGCCATAGGGAGTTTTGCATTTGTGGGAATCATGTGGCTTGGGATTTTGACGGTGAATGGGATCATATGGTGATCGCTCCATATGATGAGTACCAGCGGGGTGGCAGTCGAGAGCACATCCCTGCAGAAGATTGCGTCTAAGGTGTATCCAGCACTGTGGGTGGGACTGTTTAGTATTTGATTGAAGTGGAGGGTTTCCAGTAGGGCACTGAGGGAGTTTGCTGTGGTTTCATTTTCTCCTTCAAGCCAGATGTTGAGGACCCCCACAATTGTTTTCATGATAAGTGGAGAGGTTGTCAATGGCATCAGTGAGATTTGTGGCACAGTTGGGTTTGCAGGATGGCGGTGTGTAAATAAGGAGTAACAGTAGGCTGGATTGGTTGTCGAGCTTGATGTTGATTATCAGTGATTTGCAATGTTCTATGTCGGCTAAAGGAAGTGGTGTGGAGCAGATTTTTTTTTGTGCGCTAGTGTGATTCTCCTCTTCTTTGGTTGTCTCTGTTAGAATGTATTAGTTTGCAGTTGTCGGGTATGGATTCATGGCCAATTGTTTTGTAATTGACTGATAGCCATGTTTCTGTGAGAAACAGCGTGTCAGTGCCGCCTTCACTTAGGAGCCTGTACATTTCTGTTTTGTGCTTAGCCATGCATCTTACTTTGAGTAGACTGCAGTGGAGAATGTATGTTTTTACTTGTTCTTTAACGTGGATCATTTCTCACATTTCGGTTGGGTGGTGCCTGTTGGATTTTCAGTTCTCTCTTGGGTGAGGCTGTTATTTGCTGGTTGTGTAGTTGGGGCCTCTATCCCTTTGTTGAGGAGTTCAATTAAGTTGAGTGATGGGTTTCTTTGCTCTGATTCATAGTAGTCACTGTTTGGTTGTGTTTGTGGTCTTTTTCCAGTCTCTGGTTATGTAAGGGTGTAGGTAGTTAGGGATTCTAGTTTAGCTCTGATTCTTGTTTGGGTTGTGCCATAAATCTCTTTGGAGTTGCTGGATTCTCAGTGTTGTGGTGTGCAGTTGGGCAATCTGGTGCCGTGCACTCTAGGACTCATTGGGTCCTTAGCTGTGGGTTATTTGTTTTCTGTTTTGGTAGGATTGTAGGCGGAGATGTTGCAGGACATCTAGGCTGTTTACATTCTGTTTTCGTTAGTATCTGTAGTCCGCTTAGTGTTGGTTGGTGCGGATTTTGAGGTGTTGCAAATTCTGGTACGTTGTTCCAGTTCAACAGTGTTGAAATTTCATAACTCTTTCTTGTTCTCTTTTCCATTCCAGTTTCATTTCATTTTCATGTTTCATAAACTTTATTCAGCATGCAAAAGCCATCAAAAAACAAATAAAATGCAGACATAGGAGACTTACTTACACAATATGACATTAAAGCAGCAGCATTGGTTAGACACTTAAAACATAAGATTGAGCATAATCCAACCCAAGATCAAACCCACTTATATTTACGATATGATATGATGTGGCATATATAACGCGTCTTTACACAAGTATTTCTGGGCACGACAGGCAAGGAGGGGGAAACAAATAGAGGACAAAATAACAGTCTTACTGGGCCTTGTGTCATTCAAATCGCACAAGTGCAGGGAAGAGGGAAGGGGAGACATGCCAGGGGGAGGTGAAGGGGGAAGTGCAGTTAACTCACAAGTGCAGCAAGCGGGTGGCTCATAATTGCAGAGACAAGGCACTATAGGGTTGGAGATACAAACCCTTAAGTGTTGGGGAGCTCGGGGGCAGTGCAACGGCAACTGGACATGCAGGAGCCTGAGTTCAGAGGGTAACCAGTGCAGGGATCAGTCAGGTGCATCCGCAGGGGAGAGGAAGAGAGAAAGCTGAAGCAAAAGAGGAAGGTCTTGAGTTGCTTCCAGAACTGGGGGTGATTCTGCTCAAGTTTGAGAGAGGCAGGGAGTCTGTTCCAGAGGGAGGCCCCAGCCAAGGAGATATATCTTCCCACAACTCTCTGCTTGGAGAAGCGTCTGACCCTCAGAGAGTTGGAGGTGGATGAGCAGAGAGGTCTTGAACCAGATCCTTGCAGCCACGGGGAGCCAGTCAAGTGATTTTAGAGCTGGAGAGAAACGATCCCTGGGCTTGAGGCCAATGACAAGTCTTGCAGTCCTGTTCTGGATAAGTTGTAAAGGTTGAAGAGTAGAGGCAGGAAGATTAAGAAATAGGCTGTTGCAATAGACAGCCTAGAGAGGACCAGAGCTCTGGAGATAGTGAGCTTCTGGGGGAAAGTGAGAAAACGAAGAATACCTCTGAAGAGGTGCAGCTGATAGTTTAACTTCTTAGAGATGTCAGAGATGTCAGGAGAGAAGGAGCGGGTGGAGTCGAAGATGACACCAAGGTTCTTAGCCTCACAGGAAGGAGCAGAAAGAGGGCCCACAGTGGATGGCCAGAGAGAGAGAGAGGGGAAAGGAGGGAGCGGGTGTCCCAATGAGGAGGATTTCAGTCTTACTGGCATTAAGGCAGAGATCATTTGCGGCACACCATTCCTGAATTGCGGCCAGACAGCCTGGTATGAGAAAAGGAGTAGAGGTGGCTGAGGGGAACCTGAAAGAGAGCTGATTGTCATTGGCATAACATTGAAAATTTGAGCAGAATGTAGTGATGCGGTGGGCAAGAGGTGACAAGTAGTGGTTGAAGAGCCAGGGAGAGAGGGTAGACCCCTGAGGAACAACACAAGTAGAGAGAGAGATAGATGAGAGGAAAGACCCCAGTTGGACCTGAGAGAGTCGGTCAGTGATCAGGCCAGGGCCTGATCAGTGATACCAAGGTTGTCGCAGGGACGATTGAGCAGGATGGCATGGTTGTTTGTGTCAAAAGCAGAGAAGAAAGAGGACAGAAGGGAGATTAGAGTAAAGATTGGAGAGCAAGTCTTCACAGGTGATCAGGAGAGCATTTTCCGTACTTCTGGCAGCTCTGAAGCCAGGCTGGTAGTCATGGAGGCAAGCAACAGATTCAGTATGTAGATTAAGCTGGGAGATGGCCAGCTTTTCCAAGAGTTTGGCCAGGAAAGGAGTGATGGAAATTGGGTGATAGTTATCAGAGAGGATCGATCGGCCGAGGGATTCTTTAGAAGGTGGTGCACAACAGAGTGCTTAAAGGGGAGGGGACAGTTCCAGTAGCAAAGGAGTGATTTCAGAAATCGGCCAAGGCTGGAGCAAGGGTGTCGATGTGGTCCTTGATGGTTTCTGGACTTGTCTAGGAACATCGTCAGGGGTGAACAGGGGAAAGGAGGAGGAGGGACGGCCTCAGACGGGCCAGGAGCGGTAGTTGACGAGGAAGAGGCGGTAGAGGAAGAGAGGGTGGACAGGATGTCCTGAGATTTTGTTGTGAAATGAGAGGACAAGGCCATGCAGAGGACCTGGGAGGGAACAGCAGAGGTAGAGACTGCAGCAGGATTGGCTACCTCCTTGCAGATTTTGAAAAGTTTGGCAAGTTGTTGGATGCCACAGAGATGCAGGCTTAGATGTAGTCTCTCTTCTTAGAGAGGACAGAGATTCTGTACTGCTTTTGGAGCAGGCGTCAGGCAGTTTGTCAGGGAGTGCACCCGATGCCCTCCACTTCCTCTCTGCCACCCTACACCTTCCTTTAAGGGTGGCGAGGTCAGAATCATACCAAGAGTTGTACTTATTTGGGCTTCAAGCGGATCCTCATGACAGGGGCAAAGACATCTGGAGTGTTAGAGATATAGAGATGAAGGTTAGCGAGGGCTGTGTCAGGGTGTGAGTCAACCAAAGGTGCAGGAGGAGGAGAGAATGTGGCAGTGAAAGGCTCAATTGACACACATCTCATGTGTTGGTTGACAGAGAAGGTAGGTGGCAGTGCTGGAGTAGGCTTGACCTGCGGGGAAGAGAGAGAGAGGTGGGAAGAAAGGAGAGCGTTAGAGAAGGAGAGGTCTGAGAAGATTAGAACATCCAGGGTGTGCCCTGCAGAGTGAGTCGGGCCCGAGGGAAGAATATAGAGAGAGAGATAATCTGAGAGGTTGTGAAAGAGTCCTGAAGAAGGCTGGTATTATCCATGTGATGTTCAAATCTCAGAGGGGGAGAAGTTGAGAGGTAGAGGCAAGAAGCGAGGAGGAGAGGTCAGTCCACTCAGAGAGGAAGAGAACGATGTGGCCAGGTAGCCTGTAGATAGTGGCCACAGTAAGAGAGAGGCCAGGAGAGATAGCGAGCCTACAAACCAGGCATTCAAATGAGGAATAGCGGTGCATTGGAATAATAGGTGCAGGGATCCACTCTGAGAAAATCAAGGCTACACCCCCACTGGGATGGTTGGTTCTGGGTTCGGAGAGGATCTAGTAGCCATTGGGAAGGTGAGTGCTGAAACTCGTGACAGAGCTGACCGTGAATCGCTGAGACCAAGTACATCCAAATCAAGCTCTTCCAGGAGATGGCAGATGTCAGAGGAGTGTTTAACAGCTGAACGAGCATTGATAGTAGCAATGTGGACCGGGTTGCCACATCTGAAGGACTTCCGGGGAGGGGTACAGGCCAGAGGTACACCCTGCGAAAGTGTTGGAGCTGTCGGAGGATGGGCAGAGGAGGAAGGAAGAGAAGGCAGGGTAGTCAGAGAGGGAGAAGATAGTGCCAGAGGGGTGGAGGAGGAGGGAGGAAACAGGTGGCCAGAGAAGCAGCAGGGTGTGCCAAAGAGGTGGCAGTAGAAGGAGGTGGCAGATGAGCCAGAGAGGGGTAAGAAGGAATAGCAGCAGAGAAAAGTAAGTTGATAAGTTGCAGGAAGTGTCTATCAAAGAGGAGGAGATTGGCCCGAGGGGCCTGGACCAAGGCGATGTCATTTAAGTAGACATTAATGATGGTCTTAGACGAGTGGAAGGGATCAGGGGGGCCTCTCACTGGGTGCCACCATTAATGTGAGAACAGGAAAAAGGAGAGTGTACAGAGACCATATGGGGGTAAATAGGCCTGAAGATGGAACAACAAACGAGTATGTCAGTAAGGGTCTGTCCGGAGGAAGCATTGGTATGGTATCAGCGATAGCAGCCTGG
Source organism: Ambystoma mexicanum (assembly GCF_040938575.1). Taxonomy (NCBI): domain Eukaryota; kingdom Metazoa; phylum Chordata; class Amphibia; order Caudata; family Ambystomatidae; genus Ambystoma; species Ambystoma mexicanum. The sequence continues at coordinate 958,653,579 of NC_090929.1, read as the reverse complement.
GGTGGGGACAAGGATGTCCCATTGAGCATCTTCCTACCAGACTTAGTGCTAGGGATAGGATAGTCAATAGAAAAGTAGTTAGAAAAGATAGGCGAGGCAGAGCACACCATAGGGGGTGTGGGAGGATAAAGGGGGGTAGGGCGAGGGGAGCCCAGTCAGGGGAGTGGGAGGAGAGACAATGCAGGGGGAGCAGACAGGAGGATGCAGGCAACTGCAATGTGATGCCATAAACCGTGGATAGCAACACAATATCAAGAACCGTATAGAGCAAACACAACAGCAATACAGTCAACAAGGCACAGAACAAAACAGGAACCTAGAAGAAGAATGCAGGCAATGCAAAGTAATGCCAGAAAAACTATGAAGCACAAGACAGTGCCAGAATAATACACAATAGATTGAAAGGAAAGGGCTGAAATGTGAGAGGAAGGAAGGGAAACACAGGGGGGGGCCGAACTGGATGCAGGGAACTACAATGCGAGGATGCACATGCATCTAGAGAAGCAAGGGGGTGCCAACGGCCAAGTTGTGAGGGAGTGCATGCACGCAAACAGGATGAGGGGACCTATGATGCAATGAAGCACATACGGCTAGGGAAGCAAGGGAGCGATCACTGCCAAGTTTCATGGGAGCGCACAGACATGAACAGGATGAGGGGACCTATGATGCAAGGGAGCACACACGGCTAGTGAAACAAGAGAGCGCACGTGACCTGAAGTTGTGGGGGAATGCACAGGGCCTGAGTTGAAGGGAGCGCACATAGAGGGGACACTCAAGTGTGTGGGAGGATCGGTTGCAGGGGGAGCAACACATATGCAAAGGGAAAGGGGCACATCGTCAGGGGTGCTGCGTGGAGTGAAGCAAAGCAAACAATGCCCAAAACATCTTAGCTTGCAGCTGGAGACAGGAATGGGAGGTCATCTGCACTTGCAGCCTGCTCTGATACCCCATCGCTGCCAAACACCTGTGTCGCTCAACACCACAGCCTTGTGCTGCAAGGGCTTTGGCGCAGGGGGCCCATACCTTGGTTCTGTCCAAATTACAGATAAGTAGATTTTAAGATATAGTTCTACTACTGAATTCAATGTACTTCAGAAATTAGTCTGCATCTTGTCCTGCTCGCGGGTCAAAAGTTACTCACAGGGATAGTATAACGTTCAATCGAGTTCTGAACGATGTCGGGATAAAGTGGCGAGCGTGCGTACAATACATGGAAATTACCTAAAAGTGAATACATACTGACTCCTAAATCTACTGTTTTCTGATGTGTAGGAGCTTGTCTTCTAGCGTTGTACAAATAAAGCATAAAACAGGTTTAAAATCAGTTCTGTACAATGCTAGAATAGTGTGGCAATTCCGCATACAATGCATCAAGATAATCAGGAAAGTACATGCGTGCTAGAGATGTGTTTGGAGTTGGGAATGTTCAAGGCGGCATGCAGTGCATTGTTTTGGATAATCTGGAGTTTCTTTATATTTTGGACTGATGTGCTGGCGAATAGTACATTGCAATAGTCTCCCCTAGCACCTACCACTGCTCGGGCAATAGTCAGGCAATTGTCACTGGTGAGGAATGGTCTGGCGGCATTCAAGAGTTGAGTTGAGTACGCTGCTAAGGAGGATATGGCATTAACTTGGCTGGTTAGGGAGAGAGTGGCATCAAGGTAGATTCCAACTGTTTTGACAGCTGGAGAGACTGGGATCAGTGATCCATCAATATTAAATGCTGAATATTGTGAGTCCAGAATTTTTTAGCACGGATGCGGAACCGATGATGAGCAGTTCCCTTTTTTCATTGTTGAGACAGAGACCAATGGTTGCCATCCAGACTTGGATGGTGGCGTAGGTGGAGCTCAGCATGGCAGAGTCATTGGGGTAGGGGCCAGTAAGAGGGAGTAGAATTTGTACGTCATTGGCATAGTTTGTATAGGCAATGCCAAGATTGTTCAAGTGGTCGAAGAGGGGCTTTGTGAAGATGCTATATAGAGTGGGTGAGAAGCACGACCCTTGGGGTACCCCACAAGTGATGAGGGATGGTGCTGCACAAGCATTCTCTGTGAAAAAACGTTCATAACTCTTCCTTCCAAGAAGAAGCCAATCCAGGAGGCTGCTTCGGGTAAAAGGAGGCTGAGTATGTGAGGTTGTGGCATAGTATGTTGTGGTCAACTAAATAATCGATTTCTGCTGACAAGTCTAGGAGGAGCAACAAGGCAGGTTTCACTTCATCCTTGATCTCATCCATCTGGTTTTTGAGATCAAGGAGTGCTGACTGCGTTCTTTGCCCTGGGCAGAAACCCGATTTGGTGAGTTCCTAGAATTTGGTTGGTTTCCAGGTGGCGTTTAATTTGAATGTAGGCTGTCATGTCAAAGAAAAGGGACTGTAGTGATAGGCCGGTAGTTATTAGAGGACGCCGGGTCAAGTATATGTTTTTTCAGAAGGGCGAGAACCAAAGCTTCCTTACGGCTAAACAGCTCTATTACTTCAGCACAGTCTTTGATTAGGGGGGCCAGACAGATATCACCTTTGCATCTGGATGGTTTCAGACATTTTAGTCTATGAAGGGTGACTAGAGTGGATATTTTTTGGAAGCTTAACAGTGGGTCTCCTGTAGTGTTGGAGGTAGGTAAAGGTGTGACCAAGTGCGGGTGAGCCAGAGTAGTTTGTTTGTCAGGTCTTTTTTTTTGTAACCTGTAATATTTGAGATCTACTAACAGAGTTGAGTGTAGAAAAAGGCTTTTGTGTTGAACAATATTAATTAAATTAATAAAAGCTGCTTCATTAAACAAGGTCTGCCCTTTCCTGATCTTTATTGGCGAGGTGTATTGTTGAGTTTTTCTTGGAATACTGATGTCTACACTGATTTGTACTTCAGCAGCATAAGGCAGCAATTGAGCTGACCGAAATGCATTTTCATGATCGTTGAAGTAAATCTGGTATCCCTTAAATGTGCAACAGACTTTGTTATTATGAAAATGCAAATTAATTGTGAACCAGTGTAATATGTCGTAATGACATACAAATCAGAAATAACATCGCTAATGACCCATCAATTATGATTTATCTTTTTGTTTCTAATAAGCAGATATTCTGAATTCATATTCCCATTTATTTATTAGCTTAAATGTGTGAATGTTCTGATCCTTCTCTAACTGCCTAAGCACCCTTTCATTGATGAAGTCCCTGCATTAAACAAACTATGCAGAGAAATGGATCCTTAACTTCATTCAGTTGAATAGGGAAGAATATTAGTTCTCCTTTGCTTTGTATGATAGCTAAACCTCTGATGTTATCTGCTGAGTTAACCACAAGTTCACTTTGTTCCTCACTAGGGGTCTGACGTGGATAGAATGTCAGTGTATTTCCATCCAAAGTGGACAACCACTCATTATTTGGGGGAAGATTTATTTTCAAAGGTTCTGTTGGAGTCCCTTCACTATCATCTTGTTATTTTCACAAATAATAAAATGATGTCTAGGATGTTAGGGTTTTGGAAATTATTTCGACTCAGTTTTGATGTTTTTCAAACAAGGGAAAGGTGCCATTCAAATTAACATAGTTGGAACTTCTTTTTCATTTGATTGGTCGGTCCGATAGAACAGCAAGTACAGCGCTCGCTTTGACATCAGTGCAGAGCCTGCTGATGCAGGTTCGAATCCCGCAGGGCCAAACTCAGCTTTTCACCCTTCCGAAGTCGACAAATGAGCACCACACACCGTGGGTAATAATAAGCAGCGCTCAGATACCTGAGGGTTCGTAGCGCTATATAAATGCTAAATTATTATTATTATTATTAGGCAGCAGATTCCATATGACCTGATTCACAACAAAGGTGAAAGCCTTGCAAGTAAATCCTTTCCCATTAAAACAGGTGTGCTCTGGGGTGCCACTACTATCACTGGATATGGAAGTATATGCTGCTGGTTTTGATATCTACTTCAGTAACCCTCTCTGCTGGGATTTTGATGTACATCAAAATTGCATAATTCCCCAAAGAGGGTTTTAAGGGTAATATTGTGAATTTCTCTCTTCCTTGATTCAGAGTCACAAGGACTTCTCAAGATATCATTGTTGCCTGAGTCCCTGTATGTTTGAGAGGCAATAGGTCACACTGTCTCTGATCTCCAATAGGTGGGAAACACTATCCTTATGTGTTAGTGGATAATTCTGATTGCATTTTGTTGATGTTTGGGATTTCATGTGTTTCTTCTTAGGCAGACTCCTTGGGGGCTCTCTCATCAGGAAAAAGTCACTCCTTGGGGGCTCTCTCATCAGGAAAAAGTTCAAGTTGGTTGGTCAAGGACTCTCTTGGAAGGAAAATACATTTAGAGATATAAAATGTCAACCAGACTTCCCCCTTTTGCATTGGTTCATTGTTACCGCTGCTGCTGGGGTTGTCATCATCATCATCATCATCATTATGTTTATTTTGAATATGTGTGAACAATACATTAAAACAGTGCATAATACAGGAATATCTAACAATAAAGACACAGTAAAACATACATTCATAAAAGAGCACAGCAAATAATAACAGCTAAACGGATTATAAGTACAATTCCTTGGATGGTGTGTGTTAGCTTATTTCAAGGCAATAAACTCAACAAACATTCCCTTTGGTGCAATGCTTTTCTCATAAATGAGAGTAGAGACCAGCCCACGCGTGGAGAGTCCACCCACAACAGGTATATCAATGCAGGCTGATACTGTGCAAAACCCTGTTCCTGCAATACGGGTCGTATGAGCCACCTTCTGGCTGGTGCATGAACAGGGCAAAAAAGAAATCACCTAAATCCTCATAGGGAGCATCACATACCAGACAAGATCGGTCCACTCCCCGCAGACCATTCTGCCACCACAACCCTTAAGTGGATGCAGTAAAATCTTGCCCTGGATATGAGCACATGATCTGCCAGGAATTCTGCCCAGAGCAAATAGTGCTGAACACCAAGAGGAATCATGGTCATCAGGTCACGATTCTTTGGTTTTGCAATTTCTGAGCTTTCTCCGTCAAGTCTCACAGATTCAAACAGACATACTGTCCATCGAGTTATCTCTCTCCGGGAGAGTGCACTGCTTGGAGGGTACAAGTCCCCCTCAACTGTTTCTTGATATTAAACAGCCATGGAATCTTATCTCCAAGATCCATATTTAACAGGCAGATGATCAGTTCATGAGTTAAAGTGTGTTTATCATTACCCCATAACTTAAGCCAATGTAATACTGGAAACATGGAGATTGTATCCTCAATTGGTGTGCAGCCCAGCTCCATATATACTCAAACATTTGGGGCTCAGGTAGGCAACTCCAGGAAGCTCTTAAAAATGGTTTCTCCATAGTGTGGACCGCACCAACATTTGAGTGACCCCCCCCAATTCCATCCCAAAACTGGCCACCGATGCCACTTTACCCTTATACAAATGCAGCAACGGGGCGATAGGTTTGGCTGTAAACATAGACTTAGCCCTTGAGACCCCCCCCGACCCCCAAGGCCTGCTTGAACTTCAATGCCTGCTTAGATATGTGGGTGATGGCCCCAACATTTGCAGAGAATTGACCCCTAAGTAACAGTATTCCTGCAATGCATATTCCTAAAATTGATCCTCCTTCTCCCCTTCCAGCAAGCCATCACCTCTGATTTTGCTGCATTTACTACCAGGTCCAACCCTTCCATAAAAGTGGCATACTTCGAGATGAGTGCCTGTAGAGCTCTTGGTGTGCAGGCCATCAGGACAGAGTCGTCCGCATATAGTAGAACTGGCAGCGGCCGACCCGCCATTTTTGGGACATCAGGAGAAGGTTTTAGGAGGTGGTTATGGAGCCTATTTATATATAAACAAAAGAGCAGATGTGCCAACACACATCCCTGGTGAACCCCCAGTTTGACTGGAAAGGAGCTTGTGCATTGCCCATTAACACCACTCCTGACACATGCTTGCGTGGGACCATGCAACCTGGTCAAAAGGTTTACTAGAGGCCCTGGGCAATTCATGGACCTGAGCATATCGCACAACTTGGCACAATTAACTTTGTCAAATGCTGTGCTCAGGTCCATGAATGCTAGGTAGATGGGCTCTTCCTTCAGTTAGAGAGAATGCGCTGGTAGCAGGTAAAGGTTGAGAACCTGCTCCGCTTTGCCCAAAACCAGCCCAAAACCTAGCTGGACTGGTTAAAGGATTCCGCTACTCGTAACCCAATCCTCCAATTGGGCCAGAATGGCACAACCTAGTATTTTAAATAGGGAGCCCAAGAGAGATATGGGTCTGTATGAAGCAGGAGAAGGCCGGGGATTCTTTTTGTAAATTAGTTCAATAACTGCCATAAACCATGATGGGAGAATAGGCCCGCCCGCACATATTGCATTAAACCCTTGGATCAGTATGGGAGCCCCCAAGTCTAGAGCCATGACAAATAAATCAGCAGGCACATTGGGCTGGGCCTGGAGCACGGTTACTGCACTGTCGGCCAATTGCCTTCCTAATTTCATCCACTCAGAAGATAATGATTTCCTCTGTGCCCAGCGCTTCACTACATCCCATACTGACCGTAGATGCTGGTCCTTCTGTGTCAGCCATGTGCTCTGCACTGTAAAGGCTTGAGGAATGGTCCACCCAGGCCTTCTCTGAGACATTACTAACCAGGGTGTCCATGTTATATTTATAGAATGGGCCCTACTGGGAATTCTCCCAGAACAATTTAGAATAATTGTTCTTGACAGCTACCACCCAGGCTTCCTGTGCTTTTTCGTCAATTACCTGTTTTCTATTTGCCAGGGTTTTCTTGTAGTGGGATCTAGCCCCTATAATGTCAGTTTTGGAAGTTCCCATGCTCCCCAGTGCTAGCAAAAGATTGTTCCTAGCTCTCAAGCAGACAGAGTCAAATTACCCCCTCTTCTTTTCCCACCTTGTTTCCCTGGTTCACGCAAGAACACCTGTGAGAGTTGGATCAGCAGCCTTCCAAACTCCTCCAATATATTTATACTTTCTGTATTCCCCAACAGCATATTCTCAAGTTCCAGCGGACTTGACAATACTGTCTTTCTCAGTAGTTCCTCCTTCTTATCCTCCTTCCATTTAAGTCTGTGCCACAAGGTGTCCAGGGATAGCTCAGAGGAGTATACCTGGTTGAACCTGTCCTCCTTAGGTGCTAACTTAATCTCTAATTTAATGGGGAAGTGGTCACTGCATATATTGTGCAGCAACCCAAACCCCTTTATGAGACCCCAGTGCTCAACTGATACACAGAAGTAATCAATCGTCGAGCTACCCATTGCCGAGGAGAAAGTAATTTTACCGGGAATGTCCCCATACCACCGCCAATTTGTTGACCGTAGTCCCCATTCATGCAAATAATGCCAGAGACAAATCCCTTCTGCACCACGCCTGGTGTCCATCATGACTGTGGAAGAAATTCCTGCCACAGTATCTTTGGTCCTATCATATGGGTTATCTCCTGGGCCGGTCCTCAGTTTTGAATTAAAATCTCCTCCCAGAACTACACACACATTGCCTAAAAAAGGACCTGGCTGAGAGCTCATCAAGGGCTAGAGACAGCCAACCCAGGCAGTTGTTCCCATTTTGTTTGTGGGAGCTGTTATAGAAATGTATAACTAGGAGGTCCATCGGGCCCGGTCTAAGGATTTTCACAACCAGTTTAAATTGCAGTTGTCAGAATCACCTCTGTACTCTCTAAGTGAGTTTTGCACGCCATAACCTCTCCCTCACCTATTTCTCTCTGCCATGCACTGATATGAGACAAAGCCATCAACATTGATCTTATCCTGTGACAATGTGACAATGTTTACTGAAGCAATATAACATCTGCCTGATTCAGTACAATCTGTCTCTCTGCGTGGGCTAACCTTGTTCTAATTCCGGCCACATTCTATGACAGTAGAGACAAGTTATCCCTCTCATCCAAGATCCCCACTTCGGGGGTGACCCATAACAGCTCCTTGAGACTGTTCATGGGCCACCCCAGGGGTTCACATCATTCGATGGCGTCCATATCGTACAGGCAGGCATATTGATTCCTGGTCAATACCGAGATAGATACACTGCCATTTTGGCCAGACACTCGCACCCTCTTAGAGCCCCCGCCATGTGACTGCTGGACCGCTTGTGATGGAATCCAGCATGGCCCCAAGGGCATTTTTGCATTGTCATGACCCCAGTACCTAGCGGCCCCGGGAGGTAAACCTTTTTTAGTGTCAACCAGGTCCTGCAATCATGGCTAGGGGTACCCAAGTCAGACTCTATCATAAACATGATCCCCTGTGCATTCTTAAAGGTTACCACCACACAATCCCCCTCAATTGATTTTGTCATGGAGCCCATCCACGGTGCTCTGCAGTCCATTAGGATCGAACAGGGATCTATAAGACTCCTCTAGATATGTGAGTTGACCCACCTAGCTGATTTGTTAATCAGAGCCCACAATTGTCACTGTAACCCGTTCCCAGGGTTGTAACATCTAGTGTCACAGCTACCAGTGGTAAAGCTTCCCAGGGCAACTGAAGGGGGGAGCACCTTGGATCTGCCCTCCCTTGTACCGGCAGCGGTGCCCCTCCAGGAGTACCCCACAGTTTCAAATGCTGGGGTAGAGGCTGTGATCATTCTGACATCGGGGGGGGGCAGGGGTGGGCACATGCTGGCTGTGGAAGCAGTTAGAAGGAGTATGTATTTCCACCGGAACACTAATTCTTGGCTCATTGCATTCTCCCCACTCACCCCTGTGCCACTTTCCAGGGTTATTGGATGCCCTACAATGAGGTTTTGGGTTCCTGTGCAATCTCCTTCCCTGGGATGTTATAAGTCAGACAAAAAACTGATCTCAGTACTTAATGTCTCAACCTCTTTTTTTTACAGACCTCACCTGGTCATCCAGGATCGACAGAGTGTTCATAATACCTGTTTTAAAGCTTGTCAGGAAGTTCATCAGGGGCAACATCACTTCTCTGTTTAGTCCTTTGGCACTCCCTTCTCCCAAGAAGCCCTGTGATTCCATTATCAAAGAGGGAGGAGCACTGTTGCACTTCTGGGGGACATTATGGTGAATAGCTGGGGCACATTCACCCAACATAGGAGGTGGGTTTGGGGCTACTGATACAACATCCTGGTCAAACAACGTGCCCATGCCAGCCGCAAAACATGGTGGGCCACCCCCCACACCAGGTGCCGGTCCGGCGGTCTCTGGGATGTTTGCCCGTGCAGTTTGACGAAGGGTTGCCTGCCTCCCTGTGGCGGCAATTGCCTGTTCTGCCATCCTAATCTGCTCATCTAGTCATATGATTCTTCCTTGTCCCTTGTTTTTCCAACTTTTTTGGGACCCTGGGTAGCATGGAGGCTAGTGGTAGCTTTGTGTTTTACCATGAATGGTATCCTGCTAGACCCCAGCCACACAGTTTATCTGCTTCATCAATCCTGAGGTCAAATTGATTTAACACCAGGTGAGGAGGGGGAATGGAGTGAGACTAGTAATCAGTTCAGATGTAGTAAAAAGAAAATCCAATTAATAATAGTTAATATGTTTTATTTAAAATATAAAAAAGTGAGTAAAAATGAATGATGAGCATAAATATAGTGTTAAGAATCATAATGGGATAACATCGATAAGAATAATTAGAAGGGAAAAAGGGCATCAGCCAATTAATTCATCAGTTAGATCGCTAAACAATTCTAGCGAATTGCCAACCTAAGTTAACAGTAACTGATTGAGTTCTTCAGTGTTAAATTCCTCTATAGAAGTACAGGGAGATGCACAACAAAAAGCCCAGTCTCAGATCATAGTTCCGCAAGAATTTGTCCCAGTCACCAGATCACAATACCCGATTAGCCACCAGCCAGACACACTGAGGGATAGCACGCTGGCAAGCCTCAGGAGACTCCCCAGTGGCAGATTAATCAGAGTGGGTCATTATGACCCTGGCGCTAAGTGTTTAACGGCGCCGTAAAAAGGCCACAGCGCCGTTAAACACTTAGCGCCTGATTACGAGGTCCCTTTGCGGGACCCGACCTTAACGGCTGGTACAGACCAGCCGTTAAAGTAGGGTGCCGCAAAGGGACCTTGATGCTAAGTACGGTACCGCAATTAGCGGTACCGTACTTAGCGCCTTCCCCTTTCCCATTGAGCCCTATGGGGCAAAAATGGGAATGGGGAAGGGCCATGGCAGTATGGGGAATTACCGCCCCGCCAACCTCGGAATGGGGTGGTAATTCCCCATTCCACCATGGCGGAGTCGGTAAGTTATCGGCATGGCCCATGGTGCTATTAGCACCATGGTCCAACGCCTGGGTCGTAATGAGGCCCTCTGTGTTGATAAAACAGTTGGGGTCAGGGTAGTGACAGGACTGGGGCACCTAAATGGGGACACTATGCTACGCCTCTCCCCTTCACTTCCTCTGTTCCTGGGTTGATGTTTTTGTACTGTGCATGGAATAGGTTTCACAGTCCGTCACAGACCTGGGAGGCAGGGAACGCATGACAGCTTAAGGAACTGCCGCAGTCCGTCTCTCCCCCCCCCTGCCCTCACCAGAGGTGAGGTAAATGGATGTGCCAACTTTGAGCAATTCCTGGACAATGATACATTTGCACAGCTTAAGCGTTCGACAGATCAGTTCAGGGTTCAGGGAGTGTGGGTCGTTAGTGGGCAAACCAAAGCTTTGCGCCTCAATAAGTATTGAGCGACGAAAAGGCACAAGTGCAAAAAATAAACACAAATCCACTTATTCTCTTATGCGCTCAATGTCGTTTGGGCAGTACGCTCAACTTACGGTTCCTTTATGCTCCCCTCTTTGCACCAGCATGACGAGTAGAGGCAGCAGGAGACAGCATCGCCCTCACCTACGTCGAGCTCACACTGCAAGGGCTCATAGGAGGAGGTTTTAACCCCTCCTCTTCCTCTGATTCCTCCCCTCGATGTTAGGGGGCGTGTCCCAAGCTCAGGGAACACCAGCAACAAGGCCGGCAGGCAGTAGGAGACAGCAGGAGACAGCATCGCCCTCAACTCTGTCGGGGTCATGCCGCAAGGGCTCACAGAAGGAGGTTTCAACCCCTCCTCTTCCTCTGCTTCCTCATCTCGATGTTAGAGGGGGTGTCCCAAGCCATGGGGCACCGGCAAAGGGGCTGGCAGACAGAAGGAGACAGCAGGAGACAGCGTTGCCCTCAACTCTGTCGGGCTCATGCCGCAGGGGCTCACAGGAGGAGGTTTTAACCCCTCCTCTTCCTTCGCTTCCTCCCCTCAGTGTTAAGGGGCATGTCCCAAGTCCAGGGAGCACCGGCAACGGGTCTGGCAGACAGCAGGAGACACCATCGCCCTCAACTCCATCTGGCTCACACTGCAAGGGCTCACAGGAGCGGGTTTTAACCCCCCCTCTTCCTCGCCTTGATGTTACAGGGCGTGTCTCAAGCCCAGGGAGCACCGGCAATGGGGCAGACAGACAGCAGGAGACAGCAGGAGACGGCGTCGCTCCCAACTCTGTTGGGCTTGGATTGTGATACCTAGAACAATCTGGAGAGGAAGAAAAATCCTTTTGTTCTAGCAACTCAATTGAAAAATCTGTTTTGTTTTTCTTCTGTTTTATGTTTTGGGGTTTCTTGGCTAATCTCCTTCTTTTCTTTCAGGTTATTTGTCATATTTCTCTTAACTCAGACTCTGCTATTTTGTAGCAGGCAGTACATTTGAGAATGTAGAAACAGTGGTTTCTATATTCACAAAGTTCTCTTCTTCAAATATAATTGTCACATTTTTCTACTCACCAATTTAAATGTTTTATTTGTTTCTGATTTAACTTCAAGGAATAAAGAGGGTTCACCATTGGCCTCTGATACTTTTTCAGCCAACTCAGGGGTATTTTCGTTTGAGATAAAAGAAGCTTCACCTAAGGCACGGTATATCTTTTCTGTCGCATATACCTTTCCTCTTCTCCTTGTGGATTTGTAATGTGAATTATTTACTCTTTTCATTGTAATAAAACACTTGTCTACAGCTGCGTTATAATTGACTTATCATATCATATCATTGTCTACCCATATCAGTCAACTTATTCTGGCCAAGGTTTCTATGTGCTTTTTAATCAATATGTCCCTGATTTGATCTCATGATTTGGGGTATGCTTGGGGTATGCTCTAGGTCAATTGTTTCACCTGTCGCTCAAGTTGTGAAAATGTTTCTCCACTCTCAGGACTGTACTGTGGTATTTGGTGATATTTCTGTTCTTCCCTAGAAGGGTAACCATCTCTTCTAGGAAAGTAGTTTTGGTAACACTGAGAACTTATTTTGAAAGTATTGCTTGGTCACCACTCACCCTGATATTGGTATCTGTTATCCTGGAAGCTAGCTAATTTGTTCGAGGAGGCAGAGATTGGCTTATCTGCCAAGGATAATTCGGATTTGTGGTTCCCTGGGACCCAACCCCTGGGTCCTGACTATTTCTCTCTGAGGACGGAACATATTTGTAGTCGAGACTAGGCCAAGAACCTTCATACAGTGGACGGATTATGTCCCTGGTTTTGTGGGATTAGTATTTTGCATGCCAGGTGGAGGACTAGTCAGCTGGCTTTGAACTGAAGGTCTTCTGTGTCCATTAGTATCTGTAGCAGCAGACGAACAAGTATTTTCCATCACCTGTCTCCAAGTCCAACTGTGGAGTACTCGTCACCTGTTTGAGGTTCTTTTCTTTATTTTTTAGGAGTGTTTGTGTTCTGTACCTCATAGATCCTTGTAGCCTGTGGGATGACCCTCAGGAGTTCTTGATTCATCAAAATAAAGAACTGAGTCATTACATATTTTGGAAGGACCTTGAAGGTGGTCATTTTGAAATCTCAACTTCCAATATCAAAATGTTGAGAAATCTGGTAAAATGTGCACTTAAGCACTTGAAAAAACTCCTTAGGAGATTGATCCACAGCATACATGAAGTTATAGGCTGCCTTGCAGGTTTCTGGGTGATTTCAATGAGTTGAAATGGCCACATTATAATTGAACCATTTGTAATGATTTTGGTCTTCCAGCCTAGCAAAGAAATGAGAAATCTCAGGAGAAAATCTGCATTTTACGAACTCAACGTTGTTTTGGTCGTTCTTCTTTTCAAATGATTCCATCATCTGTTCATATACTTCTAGATGTGCCCGTATATTTTGTATTTTTAAGGTAAGATGCCTTAAAATAGCGTATAACCTTCATCTGTCTGATTGGGTCTTTCACAGCCTGCGATTGTTGTTTTCTTTTTCTATGTCTCCTGGCTTAGGTCCAACTTTGCTCATCAGAGCACTGTCCTCTATGGATCACACATTTAGAAGAGACATAGAGGATAGAACTGTTCTGATATGTCTACACCATGGCAGCTCCGTGCCTCCGCTTTGGGACAGGAGGTCCGTTGCCGCCTCGCTATACTTCTCCAGATGTGCTGAGGCCCACAATCAAACCCAATGCACTATGGAGCGAACAGCTATTGCATCAGATATATGTTTCTGAGCAAGCTCTATGTGTGATGCCAAACTCGGACAACTTTGTGGGAGGCTTACAATCTCTACTTACATAACTTTATTTAACTGCCTTTAGCCTGAGGCCCTTGCCTGCATATTGTAGATTGGTAGCACTGGGGAAAGTGCTCCATTCCATTGTTTAAATCCAAATTGAAGGACATTTTTACTAGCTCTTTCTAGGGTAACTAGTAATTTTTCAATGTGGGTCTACCCATGCTCGTGAATCTAGAGCCTAAAAAATCGAATTGATCAACTTCTTTGTATTCCCCTTCAATCGTTACTGAGAGTCTATGTGGCTTCCTATAAGGTTGGTGTAAAACCATTTGGTCTTGTCAGAGATGATCATGAGGCCACTCTGGGTGTGTCCTGCATGGAAAGCTGCCACATGTTTATAAGAACAAGTGGGAGTCAATGAAATCAAGATTGCATCATCAACAAAGAGTAAGAGAGGGTTCTTTCCCTGGGCCAGCCTTGAAGCATCCGACTGTATGTTCTCCAGCTTGTCAATTAATTGATTGATGTAGATTAAAAAAAGAGTGAGTGCCAAAACTCAACCTTGTCTCTCCCCCTTACGATCATCTTAATCAAGATGGTTCTGTCACCTACTAAGTTTCCTCTTGCTTCGTTGTTGTTGTAAATGATTATAATGGCTGGCAACAGGGCACTTGGAATAACTGGCTCTTCTAATGCTTTCCAAAGGTTGCTCCTGGGTACCCCATCGAATGCTACTCTTAGATCTATGAAGACATGTAGATGTACTTCTTTCTGATGCACTAAAAATAATCTAAATGACTGGTCGACTGCACTCAGGCCAGGCTGGAAGCCGGCCAGAATGTGACTAATCACCTTTTTATCCCAGGCCCAATTGGAAACTGGAACAGAAGGACATAGACTATGGCCCTCATTACAAGTCAGGCGTTAAGGGGTTAACGGCGCCGTAAAGAGCGTTGGCGCCGTTATACCCTTAACGCCTGATTCACACTTTAACGCCTGCTTTTTGCAGGCGTTAAAGTCCAAGGCGCTAAGCGACCTTGGTGCTAATTACGGCACCATAATTTACGGTGCCGTAATTAGCGCCTTCCCCATCCCCATTATGCCCTATGGGGCAAAAATGGGAATGGGGAAGGGCAAATGGTGAATGAGGAATTACCGCCCCACTCACCTTGGAATGGGGCGGTAATTCCGCCATCCACCATGGCGGAATCCGGCATGGACCATGGTGCTAATAGCACCATGGTCCACCGCCTGACTTGTAATGAGGGCCATAGATTTTCCCTGCCTTATCCGACAAAGAAATTGGCCTGTCATTCGCCTGGTTCTCACTGCCCCCGTTCTTATATATAGGGACAATTGTTGCCAGTGTCCAAGACTTTGGACCCACGCTCAAGTCTGCGGCTGCATTGAATAGAAGCAGGAAGACGGGCGCCCACAAGTCTCATTCCTTCTTAAAGATGTCTGCTGGTATCATGTCAGCACCACGTTGTCATGCCCGCGCCGCTGGCACACGCATTGGCAACCATCATGGACTACTTGGTACTCATTTATCCTCCTAATACTCCTTGAACAACTCCTTTTCACGCCTTGGTCTTTTATTTCCATTTGCTCAACTTTGGTTCTTTCTTATTTTATTCAATTAACTACATTTACCATAATGCACCTGGCTACAGTCTTCAATTCCTGGCTATTCTCATTCATCGTTATTGGGACCACAATCCTCAGAAGCCCTAGCGGCCAGTGCTGCTTCCACCTGCTCAGGACCAGAGAGGGAGGAGGCAGATTGTCTTCAGTTGTGCTGCCCCAGGTGCTGTCAATGAGCCTGCCTCAGAACAGGGCAGGGCTGTATATAAGCAGCTGCCTGTAGGAGCACAGTGTCTTGCATCTTCAGTTCTCCCCGCTCCTGTTTGCCTTGACCCTTTACTTTGTAATCTGTTCCTGTTGCTGAATTATCCTGTTTTGATCCAGTGCCCTTTCCGGGCTCCCTGCCTTGCAGCCTGCCTCACTCCGGCTGCCTACAGTCCTTGTCCTCTGGGCTCCCTGCCCTGCAGCCTGCCTCACTCCGGCTGCCTACGGTCCTTGTCCTCTGGGCTCCCTGCCCTGCAGCCTGCCTCACTCCAGCTGCCTATGGTCCTTGTCCTCTGGGCTCCCTGCCTTGCAGCCTGCCTCACTCCGGCTGCCTACAGCCCTTGTCCTCTGGGCTCCCTACCTTGCAGCTTGCAACCGTCTGCTGTCTCCAAGCCCTTGTCCTCTGGGCTCCCTACCTTGCAGCCTGCACCTCTTCGCTGCCTACAGCCCTTGTCCTCTGGGCTCCTTCCTTGCAGCCTGCTCCCTCCGCTGCCTACAGCCTGTCTCCTCTGGGCTCCTTCCTTGCAGCCTGTCTCCCTCCGTTGCCGACAGCCCTTCTCCTCTGGGCTCCCTGCCTTGCGGCTTGCTACAATCCTCTGCCTTACAGCCTGTTTTACACTTAGCTGCCTACAGCCCTGCTCCTCTGGGCTCCCTACCTCGCGGCTCTATTCTTTTGGGCTCTCTGTCTGTCGCCTCCTACTAATCTCTCTCTGTCCTGTTCTTCTGGACTCCCTGCCTTGCAGTCTACTACAGTCCTCCGCAGTCCACTACAGTTTGCCTGCACCTAGTCCCACTCTTGACTGCAGACCTGCTTCCTACTTTGCAGCCCTTCTGTTTTCCTGACTACTGCTCCCTTGTTCTCTTCCTTGAGTCCTCTGTACTCCACCTTAGGTTATCTACTTCAGTCTAACTGCCTTTCCTTCATTTCCTTCTGCTAGATTGCTCATTGACTTCCTTTTCGCTGGATATGTCTGTTCTTGTCTTCTCATGTGTCTTATTTAATCCCTTTGTACAGAGCTTTCCTGCTGGTTTCCGGCAGGCAACCTCTGCCCCTTCCCTTGTCGCATTTTCAGTGTTACAGACACCCACTGCTGTTGTTCCCAGCCATGAGCATACAGCGTGGGCCTCTGTTATAGCAATCTCTGCAGAAGGCTGGAGTTTCCTAAGGTTCGTGGAACACTCTTTCCCATTTCAGCATACACCCCAAGAGGGAATCCAGTTTGTTTGTACCTTTGTTTCTTTTGCCCCTTTTGGCTCACAGCTACAGTTTCCTACTCTTCTTTCTTTTGAACTTCCTGCTGTGTGTGCTTATCTGCTACCTTACTTCAGCACAGCCACCCAAAACCTACCTGGGTACCCTGTGCCACTCTTGACAGAGTGCCATTCCTGACACACATGCCTTTCGCCATTACTGGAGGTTGCACACATCTTTCACAGGGTGACATTTCGTGCCAACTCTTCCCCTGTTGAGCTTCAGCTGGACACTCTGTGTCATCCCAAATCTCACTCTGCATGGATGTAAAGTTTGGCAAAATGGTTCAACCAGGCCTCTTTGGGTCCTTTGCCATGTATGGTATTCTCAATCAATGCTGAGGATGTTACCCTTTTCCAAAACATGGCACTATCTTTGTTATTCAATGCATTTAGAAGTCCTTGCCATTTGTCCTCTACATCATCTTTTTTTCCCTCTTAACCAGTTCTTTATAGGACGCTCTTAGTGAGCGTAAACTATGCCTGTCAGTGCCATTCATTTCCTTCAATTCTACTGTGAGCGCCTTTTTGACTAGACCGCATCCACACATGGAATCGCTGTTACTGATTGTGCTAAATGTTGGGGGTCTAACCCAACTAAATTTCGGTTTCAGCAGCTACCACCAGCAATTCATACAAGCTAATCGGGTTAATAAACAACATGTATTCCCATGCTGCACATGCTATGAAAGGCCAATTAAATTGTCTTTGCACTTTTTTGGCTGCTGGCATTATTACAAAGCATTAAGTAAATGCTATACGAGGCTGCTTTTGCCGCATCTAGGAACCAGGCATTGTTCAGTGGCTTAATGATACTTTATGCTCCTGAAAACAATCAATGGTGATAATGACCTCCTCTGAGAGATCTGAGTAACTGGTTTATGTGGTCAATGTTATCCTCAGCAGTTTTGTTAAGTAGTTTTAGGCCATTATGTGTGTGTGAGTGTGTGATCAAATTCAAAATTAATGAAAAGGTAATGTGAAAACTAGATGTGTCTGTTATTTACACTATGCTCAAGCTCCTGCCAAATGATCTACGCTAGGGAAATAACCATGTAGCCTGCTATAATGTGGTGCGTTGAAAGGGGATGTTATATTATGATCAGGTTTATTTTGTCAATTCATATAAACTCGAAGTGATTTAATGTAATTCATTTATATTTATTTATTTTATTTTAATGTATTTATATAGTGGGTAATTATAATGCGCCTATACAACAAAATTGTGTTTCAAGGCGCAACAAGGAACGGTACGTATCCATGGATTCGACCGCGCAACCTCTCGGCAGGGAAATGGCCAGACAAAGCCCTCATTTGATTTGCCACCGGAAGGCAGGCTTTCAGACACTTGTGCATATGAATCACCACGTAGAGGTAAGATTGGGTGTCGGGTTTAGGGGTGTGTGCACGTAGCCGTGCTTCCGAACTAATTTAGGGGTGCACGTATGCAGTGTAGTGGAGTGCACGTTTATGGGTGTTCGCACGCAGATCTTTAGAATTTTACCTGAACTACAGAAAATCGTAAGCAAGTCATCAGTGAAGTGGGAGAATGGGAGAAAAAGCTCCCCCCAATCTCCTCGCGACCATGGCCTAGAGGATCGCGGCCCAGACACCCACCACGAGATGAATTCACCTATCTACCAGACGACCAAATACCCTGGTTCAGAACATAAGGATATGCCCACCAGCCTGCCCTACCCAAGCCGACACCTGCAGCATGGATGAACTCGACTAAGACCTCAACAACAAGCAACCATATCGTTAGAGATGCCATAACGACTTAGCCAACTGCCAAGAACACACGTGCCACCATGCACACTGGTCACTCAAGCACCAACCTACACGAAGAATATATTCAGTGCTATGACGTAGGTGACGGATACACCCACTGACGCGCATCTTTATTATTTTTCACATAGGGTTTTTTAGTAATGCAGAAACGCAAGATGCATAAAGCACTCATGTACACGCTTGCTGACGCTTCTCCCACCCCTCGCATCGTGATGAGAATATAAAGAAAACGTAATACGGCCTATGAAGCCAGGTCAAACCGCAACACAGGTGCCGTGCATTACACATCCCCACTCATGAACCAGGCCCAAGTAGGCCGCAAGCAAGAACCACCATGAACACTGCATGAGCGAGAGTACAAGTGCTGATCACGCAGAACAAGCCCATCGAGAGCTCACAGCCAAGGGGGCGATGTTGCAACTCGTATGCTACCAGCCGGCGCCAAGGTCACACCTGTAAGCAAAGCCAAGCACACAGAAGCAAAATACAACTTTAAATGTGCAGAATTCCGCCCCAGCTACGGTCTCTCCACACGTGACTAAGCCGACCTGACAAGGTGCCAGACCCACGAGGAAGAAGTTGCCTGGGTCCCACCTCTGGGACACAGGTTGCAACAGTGAAATGACCAGATGGACACCTACAGCGATGGGAACGGCCTGCTCTCAAGCCTATGAGCAAACCCGCACATTGTCTGCACGAACACATAGTTACACATTGTTGCTAGTGACAGGTACACCGCGAGCTGGTAACAACGATGGTCCCAGACTGGGGCGCTCGCGGGAGGACCAATCAGAACATGGGGGCACTCATCACTGACGCCACTAACATTAGCCAATCATCAGGGGTCTTCGTGTAACAATTTTCAACTATCTAATAGAAGGGACAACCCAAGTATACCACCTGACTCATCCTCAACCACTAATATTGCTCTCTATATGTATACTATACTAACCCTACGACTCGAGGAACCAATCCGGAGTGGCAATAGGTTTTTCGCTAACTTTCCCAGGTGACGCAAGTAGCGCGTCATACTGCGGCAAAAAGGGCCTGCGAGCCCCACGAATTTTGAGAGTCTGGACGGACGCGTACGATCCTAGACCCATCCCTGCGGTTGTTTTAATAAACAGCAGAACTGCCTTGCTTCTTGTGTGTGTCTCATACTCATTTTTGGGAACACGGGAGGAGTTGGGGCCTCCCAGCCCGGAGGTCCACGGACGGCTCAGCCGACCCCGGGATAACCACCCCGACAATGTGGAGGCACTGCTGAGATCTGTTTAAGATCTGCATTTTTATTTTTTTGATTTTTTTTCCAAGGCCTCTCATTGCGAGGAGGCCCGATGGCGCGGGCCCCCTCTGCCGCTGCCCCCTTTTTGAGGACTACAGGACCATCGCGGAACTGCGAGAAGACCGGACAGCGCAATCCGGATATTGGCCCTCGGGAGCCGGTTGAGAAGTAGCCCGTCCGCGGTTGGCGAGTGTCCAGACGTGGTCCAGACGAGGGGAGGTGGCGAGCCGCTTGGAGGGGTGCACGCAGTCGAGCGGCCCCGCATCAAGAGAACTTGGTGGGTATGTCATACCCAACAAGCAATGTGAGATTGTGAGGGAGGGGGGAGGAGTGAAATAAGGGCGGTGGGAGGTGTTACTAAGGTGTGCGGCAAAGATTTGATCAATTAGTGTTGACAGTAAAGTGAATGGTAGCAGGACAGGCGCGAGAGCCGCACGCTACAACGTCACGGAAAAGGGTGGGTGGAGCATGAAAGCACCACGTGCGGTTGCTCGTAGACACTGATTGGCCTAGGTCATGGCCACCTGTAAGGGGGGTGTGTGTGTGTGGCTTTCCTACGAATTGGCAGTTATTGATCAATGAGTAGATGAGGATCCCTATTGATCGAGCAGTGAAACTCGATAGATAGATGACGTTTTCCTGTAGGTGGTAGTTAACTTGTTGCCTAGTACGGAAGATAATTGGCTGGTTAAGCCCTCCCGTTGAGGGGCGTATCACACGCGAGGCGACGCAGTGTGCGCAGTCCGATTATACGAATATATTGTTGGTTACCTTGTTCCAGGCGTAACAGGAGGACAGCTGTGGGGTTAACGGGGACAAACAGTAACAACTTATTGCAAGCTTTCTGAAGTGTAAAGATCTTACCAGTAGTTTTTGGAAGAGGTCTGTGACGTCACCCGTAGGGCTTTCATAGGATACCTTGACCGCACAGCATTGTTGAAGGGTGGTGGGGAAGGGCAGGAGGTGCGCACGGAGGTCGTCGGCCACCCCAAATACGGGATAGGTGGAGAGGGGGAAGTGTCCGTGCACGGAGAACGCCGGCCACGCCGAGTGAGGGAGGAGGAGGAGGGGAGGAGAAAAGTGGGACGGCTGTATAAGCACGTCACACAGGGCACGCAGCCGCAGGGGGCCTCGTGTGCCGTGGCCGCAGGGGGCCGTAACGGTATTAAGGAAGAAAAACAAACACAGGAAAGGACAGCATATTTGCAATTGTTATATTTTTCTGTTTTTCTTTTAGGAGACGGTCGCAAGTCCCCAAACTACGGGGCCAGGTAATGACAGCTATACTGAAGGGAGCTAAAAACACAGTGTAACCATGTCATACGGGTTAGGATCGGGAGGATGGGGGAATACCCTCACTACCCCACTCCAGCATATGTGTAAAACACTATCGCCCCATAGGGAAAAACTGAGCAAATACAGCATAGAATGGACACAAGGGACTGACAACAAAATGACGACACCTTGGCCGCCTAACGGCAGTTTCGACCCGTACGTCCAACACTCACTACTGACACACATACATAGCACATACAAGGGGAAGAAGTTGGCGCATCACATAGAGGTGTTTAACTTATGGAGGATGTTCCAGGGGTCCCGACCAGGACCTACCGGGATGTTCAATGTAGAGGAAACGAAGGAGGGGAAGAAGATTAAGGAGGAAGAGGGAAATGGGGAAAAGGAGGTTGACACCACACAGTGCACAGGAAGAGACCGAGAGGGGGACGAAAAGCTTAGCATCGCCAACGAAATAGAAGTAAAGAAGGAAAGGACCGATGACATGCCCCTAGCGAAAGTAGTGAAGAAGGAGGAAGGGGGGGTTATATCCTGTGACGGAATTCCGAGAAATAGTAAGGCAACAACTAACGGCGGCTGAGGGATATTCGAACCCCGCGTACAGCCCACCACCATATACAGCCACGGGTAGCTACACAGGGGCGGAGGAGGTCACAAGTACGGTAGGCCCAACTTGTACGAAGATGCACGCAAAGGAAGGGAAGAATAGTGAAGAACCAATCCCAACCCACGACGAGTGGGTAGCCGCGCAGGTGCTGTTAAAATTACGAGGGACACTAACGGGAGAAGAAAAGGAGGTAGTACGGAGAATGAACCAGGACGATGGGGGGAGCAGTGAAATAAGAAGGGAGGAAGATAAAAGGAGAAAAGGGGAGCTGTTACGAGCAGAGGAGGAGATGTTGGAGGAACGATTGGCAGAATTAAGGAATGAGCAAAATGCAATGATCAAACAGCTTGAGAAAGAGGAACGAGGGAGAAGGCGGGAAAGGAAGGAAAGTAAGGATGAGTTAGAAAAAATGAGGGAACAAACTAAAGAACGGAAGAGGGAAGCTGAAAGGATGAAGGCGATAGCATAAAGGGTATCTCGAGCGGCACAGCGTGACAGGAAAAGAGAGGAAGAAGAGAAAGAAAAGAAAATGGAAATATGGAAGAAGAAAATACTATCCGAGAGCACCAGGAAATATGAGGAAGCTAAAGTAATAGAAAGCATATTAGAAAGGGAGAGAGAGCGATGGGAAAGGAGGAGAGAGGAAGAAAGGATATTAGAGAAGATGAGTAGTGAGGTGATGGAGGAATTGAAAAAGAAAAGAGAGGAAATAGGTGGTGAAATAGTGGAGAAGAGGGAAGAGGAAAGAAGAGAGAGGAAAGGGGACAGTTGGGTAAGGACATATGTAAATCGGGATGCAGTAGTAGCCACAACATCAGCGCAAAGGTGAGCAATTGGTAAAGGAGAAGAGGAAGGAATGGATTTAATAGACTTATAAACGGTGACGATTAAGGGGAAAAGGACAGATTGGGGGTTGTCGCTCCTGGATGAATTCTGCAGCGAAGAAGAAGAAGGAATGGGGGGAGAAGGAAGAAGCGGCGGTAGGGAAAGCTTAGACAAATTGTACATCACCCGCACCAACCGGGAATCACCATGGGCATGTAGAAAGAAGGAAGAAGTGGAGGGAAGTGAGGAGAAAGAACGAGAAGTGGCGGGAGGTCAAACACGTGCAGCTACACCCGCATCATTCCGCCCAACATGTCCGCCCACACCCGCTCCTGAACACACCCCCTACGCCGGCAGGCTTAGAGATCTCCCCGGACGTAGGCAGGAAGAACGGACACATACACCCACATTAAATAAAGAAAATAATAAGAGAAGGGGGAAAAATGAAGGGGAAGCTACACCGAGCAGCGGTAATATGGACATGACAGATGATCTGGTTGACACAGAAGAAGAAGAGGGGTATACAGACTCCACACCGTGACAACTGGGGGGACAGATGGGACACAATCTAATGCCGCTATTGGAGAGGGGGGGGTTAGACCACAATACGTCCCTTGGAAGCATGCCAATAAGGAAAACATTAAGTGCAGGCTCCCATCACTAAGTGGATGAGCGGGAAAATGGATATACGAGATGGAAAAGCACACCGCAGGACAGAAGCTAGCAGTAGGAGACGTGAAGGGCCTATTAATATCAATATTAGGGGATGCGGCAGATGACATCTGGAAGAGAGCGGGTTTCCCCGCGGTCACAATAACGAACACATCACATGACGGGGTGCCATTTGTGAATTGCAGGCATGCATTATGGCAAGCTCTGAGGGTGCAATACCCAGACACCTCAGATATAGGAGCAATTACGTCACGCAAGATGCGCGAGAACAAAGATCCTGTTGATTATATCCAGGAGATTCAGGAGAAGTGGCGTATGGAAACTAGAGAGCAATGGGACAAGACACCGGCAATATTTTACCACATAATAATACAAGGGCTTCCGGAGACAGTACAAAAACAATTGAAGAAAATAGTGGGGATGGAAGCCAAGGCATGGCCAGAAATACAATTGACAATAGTACACCATTGTAGGATGTGGCAAGAAAAGATGAAACAAAAGGAAGAAGATAGAAAAGCGGAAGAGGCTAAATTAGTGCAGATAAAACTGACTAAATACACCAGCAAGTGGCACAGAAAATGGCCATGTCACTTGAGGCACCCGCATCTACCCCAGTTCCATTCTATGAGGAAGATATGGCTAAGGTTCCAGCATGACTGTGGACCACCAGTCCCTATGACGTGGGCTGCATAAAGAGTATCAGAGGAGTGAGAATAAAGTTGAAGAAGGGTGCAATACTACCTAGAGTGAAACAATACCCACTATCAATAGAGGCAGATGAGGGCATATACGAAACCATAACGGCCCTGATAAATAATGGCATATTGGTACCATCAGAATCACCATGCAACACGGCCGTGTACCCAGTGCGCAAAGCTAAAGAAGGGTCTTGGCGTTTTATCCAGGACCTCAGACCCTTGAATAACATTGTAGAGGCAGAATACCCCATAGCAGCAATCCCAGCCACAATATTATGTGGAATTCCAGCAGAGGCCTCACGGTTCACTGTGATTGACCTCAAAAATGCCTTTTTCTCAATACCTCTGCACCCAGATTCACAAGACTTGACGAGCTTCACATACAGGAACACAAAATGGAAACACACGAGGTTACCACAAGGGTACTGCAAGTCACCCTCAATTTTCGACAGAGTAATACAGATGGACTTGGGAAACATTGAATTAGAAAGTACAGTGCTGCAATATGTTGACGATATAATAATTTGCAGCACAACCGAGAAAAGGTGCAGGGAGGATTCAATGAAAATGCTGACAGTGTTGGCTGAAAAGGGTTACAAGGTAGACAAAGAAAAGTTACAGTACTGTCAGGAACAAGTACTATACATTGGTCAACTAATATCCCAGCACGGAAGAAAGATTGAACCACAAAGAGCACAAGCTATATCCAACACGCCACAACCACAAACGGTGAGGGAGCTGCAGCAGTTCCTGGGATTATGCAACTACTGTAGAGCATGGGTTTTTGACTACAGCTCATACATAGGACCCCTACTTGAGGCATTGAGAGAGGCACACAAAGGGGACAAAACATTGGGATGGACAAGGTATATGAAGGAGGCATTTGACGAGTTGAAACACGCCATATCCACTGCTCCGGTACTAGCCACCCCAGATTATGAACGACAGTTCTTTATCTTTTCGCATTGCGACTCAGCAGTAATGAAAGCAGTATTGACTCAGAAAACCAGCATGGTACATAAGCCAATAGCGTTCTACAGCGGTAACTTGGACCCTGTCATGCTAGGACATTTCCTTTGCGAACAGAGTCTCGCCGCAGCCGCATTTGCGGTGGAGAAATCATAATCGATTACAATGGAGTGCCCAACCACACTATTTGTGGAGCATGCGCTATTTGCAATATTGAACAAGCCTAAGTCCAGACTAACCACACAGAGGGCGTCAGGTTATGAGATCATCTTGTCTAGACCCGAATTGTCAATTGTCAGATGCAGTACAGTTAACCCAGCCAGATTTATAGCGGAAGTTAGTGAGGAAGGTGATTATGCTCACGATTGTACACAGACTATCGAAACGTACTCATGCACTAGGAAAGTTGAAGAGGATGCTCTTAAGGGTGGGGAGATTTTGTACATTGATGAACCAAAGAGATGGGATAAGGAGAACTGGGGCAGCAGTTGTAAAAATGACAGAAGATTTGATGTATGTCCCGGTGAAATGCATGCAGTTACCACAGCATTATTCGGCTCAAGCAGCGGAATTGGTTGCACTGATCTTGGCATTGAAGGAAAGCGTTGACAAAAGAGTTACTATATATTCTGATAGCACATATGTCACGTCAACCGTCCACTCTGGGCTGATAAAATGGCAGAGAAGAGGGTTTAGGAGAGCTGATGGCAACCCAGTGCAACATGCTCTTTTGTTAGCAGAATTAATTGAAGTAATTAATGATCCCCAAGAGATAGCTTTGGTTAAATGCCCGGCACACACTAATGGAGACGACCAAGTAGCGCATCATACTGCAGCAAAAAGGGCCTGTGAGCCCCACGAATTTTGAGAGTCTGGACGGACGCGTACAATCCTAGACCCATCCCTGCCGTTGTTTTAATAAACAGCAGAACCGCCTTGCTTCTTGTGTGTGTCTCATACTCATTTTTGGGAACACGGGAGGAGTTGGGGCCTCCCAGCCCGGAGCTCTGCGGACGGCTCAGCCGACCCCGGGATAACCACCCCGACATCAGGGTGCTGGTAACAGTTACGGGGGACCCTGCGCAGTGTCCACGGGATACAGGCCTGCTTCCAGGGGACCCAATGAACTGTTTTGAGGGTGCATGTATTTGTGCCCAGGGAGCACGCAATGGTAGATGTTTTGGGCTGTTTTGCCTTTGCATGGGGGTGTGTGAGAGGAGTTCTGGCAACGACTTGCATATTCGGTTACTTTGCACATACAATTTCATGAATACGCGCACACAGAAAAAGTTGTTCTCAGTACGCAGGATTTGTGGGATCTCTGTTCACTATTCGATGGATCGGGGCTTAGGCCGTGAGACATTCGGATCATGCAAATGATGTAGCATGAAATAGAATGGGGGAGAGGGAGAGAACGGGAGGAGGGGGAAGTGAAGGTAGGGGAGGAAGCGAAAGTAAGGAGGTGGACAGGAGAGGTTCATTAAGTGCGAAGTGAAAAGATTCAAACACAGCCCAAGGCTGGAAATGGGAACAGCATAGGAGTGGGTGCACACATTGGAAAGCCTCACCTCATGGTATTGGCAGGAGTAGCAACAATAAGCAGATACAGTAGGCAGGATGCAACATTTGTATGGGTGCACAAAATGAGAAGTACAGTGCAGGGCTGCGAGTGACAATAATGTGTTCATGATAGGTCAAGTACATAGTACAGAGCAGGGCTGCGAGTGACAATCAGGTGTTCAAGGTAGGTCAAGTACATAGTACAGCGCAGGGCTGAGAGTGACAATCCAGAGACCAAAGTAGATCAAGTACGGGGCTTGTTATGCGTGGGGTGGGTATGCAACACAGTGATCCAGATGGCACACAAGCCAGCTTAGACTCACTATGTGGAGCTTGAGAACTTGTGACCGAAGGATAGACAGGTCCTCCAGTGTAGGACTATGGTAATAAGGATAAGAGGGGGGGACAACAGATACAAGAAAACAGCATGGAGCTGGAGGCAGGAGAGGGTGTGGCCAAATGATATGCCAGTGGCACTGGTAAGAACAAGGTGGAGGAGGTTCTGACACAGCACCTGACACAAGCAGGGTAAGAAGGATGAGACCCTGGAAGGGCAAAGGTGAGATGAAGGACGCAGAAGCGGGCAGAAAGCTTACCTTAGAACACACTGCGAGGAGAGATGGTGCGAGCATCCTGGTAATTACTCTCCAAGCTGGATGTTCGGAGAAGAGAAAGGCCCTTCTGGCCCATTCTGTCCCAGACAGGCACAGACAGGAGCTGCTGCACAACCCTTAAATGGTGCCGTTTAGATGGGGCCGGCATTGACTGCTGGCTCCCCATGGGGCAATCCGATTTTAATCAGGCATCTGCCAATAGGACGCTGCTGAATGCAGACAAAGCAGGGGAGGCACGTAGAGTCGAACAAGGCCACCATTTTGCAGTGGTTCTCAGATGCTGGTCACAATAACCCAACAGGGTTTTACCTCTAGAAAAAGCAGCATCTCTGCTGGGCTAAGGGCGGACCCTCCAGAGTATCATCCACAGCGATACAGGGCCAGACAGGAGCTGCAGCACAACCCTTACATGGGGCCCTTTGGAGGGGGCTGGCATCACCTGCCGGCTCCCAGGGGGAAATCTAATTTATTTTCTTCAGGCATCACCCATAGGAGGCTGCGGAAGGCAGGCAAAGCATGGGGAGCTCCGTAGTGTCGAACTAGGCCGCCATTTTGAGATGGTTTTCAGATGCTGGTCACAATAGTTTAACAGGGCTTACCTCTAGAAAAAGCAGCGTCTCTGCTGGGCTAAGTGGGGGACCCTCGAGGGTCTCATCCATGGTGATACAGGCCCAAACAGAAGCTGCAGCATGACCCTTGAATGGGGACCTTTAGACGAGGTTGGCATCACCTGCTGGCTGAAATGGAGCAATCAGATTTTCTTCAGGTATCTGCCAATAGGGGGCCACAGAAGGTGCGCAAAGCAGGGAAGTCTCATAGTGCGGAATGAGGTGGCCATTTTGAGGTGGTTCTTATATGATGGTCACAATAGCCCAACGGTGCTTACCTCTAGGAAAACAGGTGTCTCTGCTGGGCTAAGGGAGGGGGGGCACTCCAGGGTCTTATCACAGTGGTACAGGCCTGACAATATGAAGACAATATTTTATATCATATAAAATCTTTATTTGAAAATAGGAAGAATTGCTTGTACGTGATTTGATGAATCTATATTCAAAAAATAAAATATGTTTTTGTGTTGGAGAGAATAAAGGTGTATCATCCATCACACCATGAAAGAAATCAGGATACATGCAAAGATTGTGTCAAATAACTAATGATTAAACGTATAAAATCAAGCCAAAGTGTCACGACTAAACTCTAGAGAGTTAGCCAAGATGCATTGCACAAATGGAAAATGCCATGAAGTGGAACACCACAAGAGTTGCACTAAGACAAAGATGTGTCTAGCAGAAAACAACACACATAGAATGGACGAAATAGCAAGGAACACAATATAATCAATGTATCAAGGCAAGGAAAGAGAGATACAGATACTCTATTGGAAGGGAGTGAAGCTTAGTCTAAAGAGAGAATGTGGACATAAGAGATACTGCATCACATGCAAGATGAAACTTTAAGAGAAGGCCTGAGAACAATAGCTTCATACTTCATGTATTTATTGTATTGGAATTTTTGTTCAGTGCTGGCCCTTCCCAGTGGGTCTGGCAATGCATTTCAATATTCACAAGTACAAAAGGTTGGAGGCGAAACACAGTGTGAAACATTCATTCAGGATAGGGTATGAAGATTAGGCAAGACAGGTGAAGAAAGCGGAGGTGTTGAGAATGGCTTAGGTGTGGAGTCAGAGCGCCCCAGAGGTCGTTACAGACTCTGAAGATGAGTTAAAGGGCCGAGCACAGACTCTACCTCAACCACTAATGAGTCGTAATGACCAAACTGAAGTACCTCAACAACACAGAACCTTCGAATCTAAACCATGCAATGCCACATCTAGAAATGCTAGACTCGGAGCCAGACTTGCAAAACTATATGAACCACTCGCCAGAACACTGACCACATCTAACCGCAGCAAACCCATACCTAACTGGGGCATAGAAAAACCACACAGCCTTTACCCAAAGACACAGAATGCACATATGCACACTTCTTCCACAACCCATGAAAAGACATGCACACCCCCACCCACCAGCCCTCCTCTAAAAGGTGCACTAGTTAATGCTAGGTCCTTAATTGCTCATGCCATTGAGATCGCTGATCTTATCCAGACCACAAATTTTGACTTCCTGGCCATCACGGAATCATGGCTACATGCCGCCGCAGGACCAGCCATTATGTTAGCAACCCCTAACGGCTACACCATCCTAAGGGCAGACAGAGGCGAAGCCCGCGGAGGGGGCATAGCCCTTATCATTAAATCCAACCTATCCATCAGGCTAGCACCCTCGAACGACACTAAATCATGCGAAAGCCTAACAGCTAAACTAGCTATTAACAACTCCCAAACCCTCACTATCCATCTTATCTATAGACCTCCTGGCCCTATTGGAACCTTTGAGGAGGACATCTCTACCATCCTATCGCATAACCTAAAACAATCTTCACAAGTCATCCTGCTAGGGGACCTTAACCTAGGCTTCATTGACCAAAATGACCCACAGGCAAATAGAGTAGCCAGCCTACTCTCTGAACTAGGCTTTTCACAAAAAGTACTCCACCCTACCCACAACAAGGGTAGAATACTCGATTGGGTGGCAGACCATAACTGCAATGCCTCCATCCTATCGATCTCCCCACCTATTTGGACAGACCATTTCCTTATAACATTTGCTCTAGAAACAATCAGACCTACTACCACCCCAGGCCAGCCAGCACCATCCATCCCAACCAGGAACAAGAAAAACATCACCCCGAACAACCTACTCCCGCTCATCCTCCACACACTCAATTCACTACCAGACAACCTGGACCCTGAAACACGAGTGAACGAGTACAACAAAGCTATGTCCTCTGCCTTGGACATAATGGCACCACTCAAAGCGAGACGCAGCAAACCCAAAGCCCACCTCAACTCCTGGTACACCCCCCATCTAAAAACTCTTCGCACCAAAAAAAGACAATGCGAGGTCACTTGGAAATTACAACCTTCGAAAGAAAATAAGAGCACATTGAGAGATATATCTACCCTCTACAAAAAGGAAATACTGTCGGCCAAACGGGAAACCTACAACACTAGAATAGCCCAAGCCAACTCTAGTATGAAAGAACTCTTCATTATCCTAAAGGAAATAGAATCCCCCATCCCAGTGCCCGACAACTGTGTCAAAGACAAAATATGGTGCACCAACATTCAGCAAGCCCTAGCTAATAAAGTAACAACTCTCCAATCTAAAATTGCCACGAAAAAATCCTCACTCAGTCTCGACACGAAGCCCAAAACAGCTACCACCCCTCCTAATAATAACATCAACTACCCTCGCTTCAAATTCTCCAAAGTATCTATTATTGAGACAGAAAAAATCATACTGTCACTCAAACCATCTAATTGCCAGGGGGATCAATGTCCACCTCAACTGATAAAGGACTCAGCTAGAGACCTGTCGCCCTTTATCTCAAAACTCATTAACGCCTCATTCGCTACAGGGTCCATACCGAGTAACCTAAAAGAATCTTGGGTACTCCCTTTGCTTAAAAAACAGACACTTGACCCTGCCATACCCAAGAACTACCACCCAATCACCACTGTGCCATTCCTCTTAAAAATCATAGATAAAGTGGCATACTCACAAATACAGAAATACCTAGAAAACAACAATTTACTAGGAGTACGCCAGTCCGGCTTCCGTCCCCAGCATGGAACCGAAACTGCCCTCCTAGACCAGCCTTACTCCTTCTTCTGGACTTATCAGCCGCATTTGACCTTGTTGACCACAAGGTCCTCTGCAGGCACCTGGATACAGCCGCGCACTTCTCAGAAGAAGCCACAAACTGGATCCAATCCTTCCTCAATAACAGGACTATGAGAGTCTTCTCCACCACCGCGGCAGCAGACTCCATCCCCATCACATGTGGTGTGCCCCAAGGATCTTGTGTCTCGCCTACACTCTACAACATCTTTACTAAGCCCCTTTTCGATGATCTGGACCTTCTTGGTATCAACTACACTAATTATGCAGATGATACCCAGATTCTCCCACCATTTACCGGTGATTACGACAAGGATTTGGCCTTGGTGAACAGAGTGTATCTCATCATCCAGGCATGGATGGCCACACACGGTCTATGCCTGAATGACGACAAAACTGAAATCATCATTCTGGGCACACCCCCCACCCTTAAAAAACTGGGCCCCAACTACTCCTCCTTTAACATCGACAACAACCAAATCACGACCGCCCACACAGTAAAAACTCTGGGTTTCTACCTGGACTCCACCCTTTCTTTCAACAAGCAGGTCAATGCGATGGCTTCGGCTACCGCCTACACCTGTAAACTGATAAGAGCAGGCAAACCCTTCCTATCAAGCGATAGCTGCATCACACTCGCTAGAGCGCTCGTGTTATCAAAACTGGACTACTGCAACTCGCTCTATATTGGGGCTAACAAGGAAATCATCAAAATAATTCAAATTCTGCAGAACAACGCGCTTAGAGCAGCACTTTGCATTCCCAGGAGAGCCCACACCACCGCTCTCAGACGAACTAACAACTGGCTCTCTATGCAGGAGAAAATCCAACTAAAAGTTGCCTCTTTGGTCCACAAATGCCTTAACAACGCCGCACCACAGTACCTATCTGCTAGATTCACCAAACTAAAACCAATAAGACTTACTAGATCTGCTAATTCCAATAACCTATCTATACCTAGAGTCAAACTGACCAAAGTCGGTGGCTGCAGCTTTCAGGTGAAAGCAGCTCAACTCTGGAACTCCCTACCATCCACCTTGAAGACTGACCAACCCTACCTCACTTTCCGACACAACCTTATAATGTGGATCAAAAATACAGACACACTTTAGATCATCTACTGCCTGGACACACTCAAGCCTAGGAACTTCTGTTTAGGACTGTAAATACATGCTTTTACACTTTTTACTTGCTGTATATTCTTGCATATTTGTTGTATTTTAATTGTTGTATTTTATCTTTGCTGCTCTACTTGCCATGTGATATTGTAAGTAAGCTTTGAGCTGTCTTATAAAATGCGCCCGGTTACCCCTGGGTCTGGTGCGCAATATAAGTAATAAAAACAAACAAACAAACAAGGCATTTAATGAGGTTTATGGGCCCATCTCTTGGTACAGCTGCAGGATGGTGACTATTAAGCTATCACATCCTGCATGGTTCTTTGTACTGCATTTCATGGTCACCCATTATATGGTCCTCCACATGCCTTGGAGTTCAGCTTCCACGATCCGTAGCCATCCTTGTGAACAGTGAAGGATCATGGGAGTTGAAGTCCAAAACATCTGGTGGGTGACATAATGAGTAACCATGGTATATGGTATGTACTATGTGTCCATATACTGAAATTGACATTATATAAACCTGTCTGAGCCATTGCAGTGAATAGGCTGCAGGCGCTCCATCACTGGTTATAGCCTCAGAATAAAGCGTTCTGACATTCTGAACAATCTGCAGGCTACGCTGGTTCATTTATCTGGCAGATTGTCTAATGAGAATGCTCCATGAGCATTTCACAGGATATTACAGAAAAGTGTAGGTTCGAAAACGGAGACCAGGACATACAACAAAATCATTGAACAATGCATAACAGGTAAAAAAAAAATGCCGCCTGCCTCCTTATTGAAAGACGATAAGGCGTCATGGCTCTCTCAACCTATAGATGTCCTTCGACAGACGTATAGATCCATTCCAAGTGCAAGAACTCCTCTCCTATGCGCAGGTTCAATCTGTGCAGTAAAAAAAAACATATGAGTGGGGGGACAGTGTAGCGTTGATGGAAGTTAAAGGCAGTAACTACAAAACTGGTGCCTCATGAGTGTTGCTAACTTAACTCATCTAGGTGCTTGAGAAGCAACCAATGGATCAGCACTGGCAGAAGTTTAAATAGTATTCATTTTAATGTGTTTATTTGAGGAAGACGGATAGCAGCTCAAGAGTTGAACTAGATGTTTTTACCGTCGAAACTAGCAAAAGGGAGGTTCTACATTGATTATTGGGGACCATGCTTATTGGATGCTCATCCACTCTATAACCTCTAGTAGACAAATGGGTTATTTTGTCTCATATAGTGATGTTTGCAATATTGGATATGCGTTTATTTAATGCTGCCATTGCAGCACATGTATGTCCAATCTGCACGTACGCATGTTTGAACATTCTATGCCATTTTATAATAATTCCTATTTATGTGTTATTTTCTATCTATCGTTGATGACTTTTTATGAAATGTCTTTTTGTTGATTTTGTTCATATAAAAAAATTAAACTTTTTATGAACAAATTAAAATGAATACTATTTAAACTTCTGTCTGTGCTCATCCATTGGTTGCTTCTTCATCAACTTGTTGAAATATGTTTGCAACACTCGTGAGGCACCAGTTGTGTAGTTACTGTCATCACTGCTCCCCAGGTGCCTATGAAGAGAAGGGGATACCCATCCACAGGTTTCAATGGATGGAAGTTAAAGGGACACTCGGATATGGCTGCATGGGGTGCATACCCACGCTCTCCTCTTCCCATCCCCTCTCCTCGCCTCCTTATTTGCAACTTCCAGTTGCCTTGGAGGTTATTCATCATTTTATTAAAGAAAATGAGCAAGCAAAAATAATAGCCACTGTGACCAGTTTTGGAATTTGACTGAATGTCCCTGGATTTGGAAACTGGCTAGAATTGTCTTCCCTCCTTCTGAATCTGGGAAAATGAAAATTCCATTGCAGGGCCACATCGTGTCTGCAGTGAACAGCTGTACCCAGATCTCGAAACAGCTCTGCCATTGTTTCAAATTTAAGGACAATCAGACGACAATAACACGAGATGGTTGCAGCAGCTATACGGCAGATGGCAAATGGGCAGTTGTTATCGCTTGATAACAGAAGACTCAGGGTGTTTACAAATGGAAGGGATGCATCAAGCTGTATGATGTGTGGAATAATGACTTGGTTCAGGTGGTTGTTATGCATTTTCTTTCACTGTGTTTCTTTCTGTCTTGATAGTAAACTTAAACCCAGAATAGATTGTATAATCTATAATCAGAGTAGATTGTTTTTGGAGGATAGCTCAGGGGCAACCTGCTCACTTTGGAAGCAAGACGACACGGAGCAAAGCAGGTTCGATCTCCGGGTCTGTGCATAGAAACCTCTAGGTATTAAGCGTGTTTTCAATAACCAATTACAATTAAGGCTAAAATGACTTTTTATGATGGTAATTGTAGGCATCTGTTCAGAATGTACACATTAAAGCTACTGTCATTTTTTTTTTGCACACCATGTTATGTTACAATAACCTTTTCTGTATTGTCAGATAGGTTCATCACTGGATCTGTGTGTGCTTCAAGATATCGCCATGAAATGCAATGTTATTTTATTTGACCTCTGTGCTTTTGACAATTGACTGCCACGATTCCACCCCATCGCTCAAGTCCTGGTAGAATCTCAGAGTATTTGTTCCACTATTTTAGGTACTGCTCCACCTCACCTTTGCAGAAGTCATGGATAGTACCAGAAACTTCTGACAACCTACCAATCTTAACTTGTGGCCAAACTGGGCAAAGGGTGATGAGAGCACGAGGCGGACAGACCAGGAATTAACAATTAAAAGGTTTATTTTAGCAGTGAGAGACATAAGGTGCTAAGAGGAGCCGGTAGAGATAAGGCAAAAAGACTGTGGGCATAAAGGGAAGGGGTGGACTGGGAACTGAAAGAGGTCCTGGAAATCATTTTCAAAGTGGCCCCTAATTACACATTTTCAGCAAGCCCAACCCTTTTCATATCAGAACATTTGAAAATATAATAGGTTATCACACTAAAGAGGCCCATGGTGCAGAGGCCTGCTGTGAAATCTCCAGAGTCCCCTAGAGGTAGGTACACCCCTGATGAAGGGACATCAGAAATAAGTAGGTGTGTGAATGCGATAGATCGCACACAAAAACATTAATGAGAGGTGGGGTTACAAAATTAAATGGAGTGCAAAGAGAAATATAACACACCTCAGGGATTGGCCTCGGGTTGCAAATGGCAATAGTTTGCACAGCGGTGGGCTTGATTGGACGGTAATGGCTGCCAGTATTATTGTGGATATAATTGATTATTTAGCACCCAGGGTAGGAGTGCTGGCTTCACAGATTGGTCAGAATGCTGGCTGGGTCAGTGACGTGTCCAGACTGGGGTGGCCCAAGTGGAGCTTTGACTTCTACATGGGTGGAATGAAGTACGAGCGTACACACACATACACAGACACGTCTGAATAGCATTAATGTACTAGTTGTCTCCACTACCCATACCTCCTTTAATTACATTACAGTGTCTTACATTCCCTGCTTCAGAATCTGGGAAAATGAAAATCCCATGGCAGAGCCACACTGTGCCTGCAGCGAACAGCTGTACCCAGATCTCCAAACAGCTCTGCCATTGTTCGTCATTGTTTAAAATGAAAGGACAATAAGATGACGATAGCACAAGATGGTTGCAGCAGCTATACGGCAGATGGCAAATGGGCAGTTGTTATTCCTTAATAACAGAAGACTCAGGGTGATTACAAATGGAATAATTGCATCAAGCTGTATGATCTGCGGAATAATTACTTCATTCAGGTGGTTGTTATGCATTTTCTTTCACTGTGTTTCATTCAGACTTGATAGTAAACTTAAACCACAGGTGGCACCTGCGGTGGCCATTCAGATTCATGGGGTAGCATATGCCAACCCAGGCCACACCCCGGACATACCTATGGGCTGGGTACTGCAAGAAACAGACATCATCCCGGCCAAATGTTATTTTATTGTCTTTATCATGTTCCTCTCTCTCTTTTTTAGCCTATCCCGCCCCCATGGTTCAATTCATCCCCTCTTCACTCCACCACACACCTCCAGTCTGTGCATGATTCTCTCCTACCTTCATCTCGTTCCATGCCTCTCTTTCCCACAGTGATGCATCTTCCAATACAAGGCTCTTGACACCCACTCTATAGGGTCACCTTCTTGTGCGCTTTCACCGTTCCTGTCACAGACTTCTTTCACAGTGCCTCGTCTTACTTTTTTCGTTTCCCCTCGCTGTTCCCGAGATAAATGTGCATGTTTTTCCTTTTTCTGCTTTGTTGTATTTAATTTTCTTCTAACCGCACCCCAGCAGTTCCATGTGCCCGACCTCTGTTACCTTCCTGCCCACCATTATGATAGTTCTGTGGTGCTTTGGAGTGGAGAACGTTGAGGGGTTGGGGGTTGGCTATATAGATGTAACTGTATGTGAGGCCAGGCCCACAGGTTTATTTGAGGTTATGCCCCATTGTCTACTTGCTCTCTCAGTCCTCTACAATGATGCCATGTTATGTCTGCTTGCACACCGCTGTATCGATTGCATCATCTCCATCCTGCATTTCCAGTGTTTCAGTCTCCTCCTATTGGGTTCAAATGTGTTAATTCTGTCACTCAATCACATTATGTTTTCAGTCATTCTGATTACGGTTATTCCTTCTTTCCCTCCGGTTATCTTTACACTATTTTTCTCTTGGACTCTCAATGTTCGTTCAGTCTATCTTATTTTTGTTGTTGTTTCAGTAACTTGGAATTCTCATTCTCATTGCACTTTCATTCTCTCTGATGCTCATCGTTCTTTTCTTTCTCCTGGGTCTTATTTACACATTAGAACCCTGGCAGGGCTGCCAGCCAATCAGGTACCTAGGAACACAGGATTGACCTAATGGTGAAAGCCTGGGTTCCATGCCATTTGATGGCCGTTCCCCCGCTGCTCTATTCTGTCCCCTTTTGATATTTCTTTTTGCATCCCCTACCCACCTACTTCCCTCATTTCGGCAGTGGCTGGTGTTGCTGCTGCATCTGCTCCTTCCCCTTGCCTCCCTCCGGCCGCCACAGAAAGGGAAGATGGGCTCTTTACGGAGGCGTGCCTTCCCTTTCCATGGTGGCCATCTGTGCAAAGTTCAAAGGGACGCGCATGGTGTGCCATTGAACAAAGGAAAATCATTTTTTTAGCACCCCAGGTTACTGCTTTGGTAGCCCGGGATGTTAATGCCCTTAAGCGCTTGTTCCAAGTGCTGAAACAGGGGGTAATGGCCCAGAGCCTTGATGGCCCTTGCTTTGTACGGGCCATTAACGTCGGCTGCCGGGCTGTTAATCCCATTTCAGCCCTTGGAACAGGGGCTTAGCGCTACAATAAGAACTTGTGGCATGTAATACTGGTTGGTTAAGGCCTGCCAGCAGGAGATAATTTCCTGAGCGATACAAGGTAATTATGGCCATTACCACCCCGGAAGTACATCTTGGGCTTTGTAGGGTGAGATGTGTAGGGAGAGATAATGGAGATGTAGTGACACTGCATATGAAAGGTAGTAAGTGGGACATGACATTACTTTCAGTGGATGCAGTAAACTGAATGCAAAATGCAGACCGCAAATGGAAATGCACATTAAACAGGTTTCAAAATGATTCACTTCAGGGTGAATAGGTAATCTGTACAGCCTGCACTGCATACACATATTAACCCAATTAACCACCAACTAACAATTCCTAGTAATTAATAATTCACCCTGAACAAGGCAGTTCAAGATGCGGCAGAGGAAATGTTAAAATAATGTGCTGCTTTAACGTGCAAGTGATTTACTGGCTGTGTTTCAGTGCACAAACTATAAAAGGAAATATGGGCTCTGAACAGTCCCATTGTTTCAGAGGAAGTGTTGTTGCGAGTGGCTTTTATGAAGCTATGCTTCTAGAGAAATCAGCTCGGATGATATGTAGACATCAGGAGATAGGGCAGGTTTCGGTTTGAATGACATGGCTAGGCTATACATTTAGGCATATTATGTTGGGGCAGTTGCAGTTGCTGTCCTGAGGAGAATGGGAGTCTAGCTGTCAGCAGCCAAAGAGCAGAGCCGTGCAGTGCAAATCGTTCCATGAAGCTCTGGCATCGGGCTGTCCTTCGTGGGTGGTGAAGCTGTGCGGAATGGTGACACTCCTGTGTGATGATAAGTAACTTCAGAGAGGGCTCTCTGTCATAACAGCGAAAATATTTTATACACTGAATGTAAGTATTGGTAAAAGTTGAGGAGCGTGCGGATAACTGTGTTCATCTTTCCAGTCAGTCAGGATTAAGTGGTTATTTTTTAACAGAGTTTTTATCTTTCTTTTGCATTTGTAAATGAGAACACTGAAGTGTAATGGAGAAAAAAGTTGACATGCTGCTGTGCTATTTGCATTTGTCTCTTCTTTTAGATGGTACTTTCTGTCAACTGTCTAGGGCTTTGAGGTCTGGGTAAGAAATGAAAAGTAAATGTTTTATTATGAACACAGGCTGGTTATGTATCTAATGAAGAAGTATTAATTTGTATTAATGTGTGTACTGCACAACCTGTTTTCAAACAATAGCATATATAAAAAGAAAAGCATTTTTAAAACTGAATCAGTGGGGTTGTGTTTTCTGTGCCTATGTGTATTCACTGACAAAGAGGGGGAATCACATGGAAGTGCCCTAGTGTATCAAAAGTGGTAAAACGTTTTACCACAGGTGGTAAAGTTGGAGGTGAAGTTTGGGAACCAGCTAGCAAGCTAGAAAATGTATGATGAATGCATGGCTTGTGAATCATTGCTCATAATGAAGAGTGTACGATGAACAAATCGGTCCAGGACAGTAGTCCAGTCTCGTAGATAAGTGACTGGAATGACAGTTAGCACTGTCAGGTTCCCGTAGGTTAAAAGTCCCCTATCTTGCACTTACAGTTAACCCTAAGTAGAATACAGGGTTCAGAGGGGAGTTTTGTCACATTATATAGGGCATCACCATAAACACACTGTGCTACCACGTTACCACTATTTTACCACTATTTTTACCACAGTACTAAAATACGACCAAATTATGTAATAGCCCTCTGACAAAATCCCTAACATATTCTGGTGCATTAGCCTTGTGGGAACAAACTGTAAAGCAGTTACTGGGTGTGGCGAGTGTGTTCAGCACAGCCATTTGGTGCATTTAAAAGGGAATTAATTCTGTGAGGTGATAGTGTGGCGCTGTGCACAGTGTCATTATGTCCCAAATTGAAGCAAATTGTTCTGAGCTGGTGAACTACCTGGAGGCCAAGCTATTTGCCCATGGGGTGTGGTCATCATAAAATGCTGTTTTATGGAGAGATTGCATATGTGGGGAGGTGCAGAAAGAGTCGTTACATGACATTTTTGAAAAAGGCAGTATTGTCCAGGTCTACCCATTGAGACTTTTTAGGGATTCAGACAAAAATGCAGAGAGAGATTACATAATAAGTTTATGTGCAAAGCTTTGGTTTCTCTTAAATCGGTCTTTGAGATTGCAGGAGAATTATTTTGAAGTAATTAGGAAACTACGGATCCGTTTGGATGAGACCAGTTAGCAGGTAAAGTGCCTAAAATTGGAATTAGAGCAGTCTAACTCTGGGTTGCAGTCTAAATGCAGTGAGTTGGACAAACAGCTGTCTCAGAAGAAAAGGCAGTTTGAGGAGAGTGATCAGGAACTGGTACAATTAAATGGGGCTGCAGATGCAATTAGGCAAGACAAGGATGATATCATTTTGGAGACGCAGACACTTCAAAAGGACAACATGGAGAGAGAAGACAAATTTCATGCTATTGAACAAGAAATGGCCAAAATGCTAGAGGAAAATGACAAGAGGAATAGAGAGTTTAATCAGTGCCAAATGCAAATAAATTAAATGCAAGCTGTGATTAATAAGATCAGTGGTGAGAACTCTAACCTTTGTCAAGAGGCAGACCGACTTCATAAAAGGTGCAAAGATTTAGAACAGCAAATATGTATTTTTAAATCTCAGGAAAAACAACAAGACACCACATTTAATGGGATTGAGATTAGCCCCAACTCTTCACAATGTACCAATGGCTATACCTGTGGCTAGGCCTGATTGTAGCCCATTTGGGGGGTTTGACTCACCCGCTGGTGGTTACCATCAACCCTATCCACTTGAGAAAAGGAATGAGCGCCAGAATAATGCATTCCTGAATATTGTGCCAAGTAACCACATCAAAATAATGAAATCGATCAAGACTTTGATTAGACCGGTCAAAAGGGGAGGCAATTGTTGTATAGAAGACCACTTAGAATCAGTGCATGATATATTTAAGGCTCTTCAAATACCTAGGGAACAGTATAGACAATACTTTCCCCTAACACTTGATTCTGCAACTGCTAGTATTATTAGAGGCCTTAATGAACATGAAAACCTATCATGGGCAGACTTTGAAAAAGAGGTTAGACATTATTTCTCATCTTACCTGTCATTGCAAGATGCCAAGAAAGCAGTGTATACAATGACAGCAAGGCCAGATATGTCACCTTGCCAGTTTCTCCAAGATTTAAAAATAGCATTTTCCCAATTTGATGTGTCTTTTGATCCTAATTCTGTAGAATTTAAGACTGCATACTTTTATGGTCTTCAAAAAGACATTATATCACAGTTAATCCGCAAGTTTGATAGAGAAAAATCTCTAGAGTGAATTGTAGAACAGGGGAATAAATTATATGAGGTAATCTATAGTAATAGAGAGACAAAATCAAAATCTAAAAATTCCACACCAACGGTAACAGAGATAAAGTCTGCCAAAATGCCACTTGAATCGGCCCAAAATCAGACGAGGAACAATATGACACCTGATCAAAGGGGCACGCCGCCACAGAGGATGTCCCCCCAAAACCCTATGTTCCAATCACATAACCCGAGCAATAGAGAAAATTATATTAGTCCTAGATATTTGGGTGACAGTCCTAGAGTGGGATACCGGCCTGATATGTCAGGCATGACTAACAATCAAAATCAAAATCAAAGTAGTAATGCCCCATACCAGATGAAGGGGACGCAGAGTAGGTTTGACCCTAATACTATGCTATATGGCCATCAAGACAGACCAGGGTATGTGGATAGGTTCATTGAAAATGGAAATCAGCATAGGGGACAGTTCCCATCAAATGAAAGACAAAATATGAACTATGTCCTGCGCCATTATAATCAGTCACCACCACCAGACAATCACAGCCAAAGAATGGTCTCTTCGAGTTCTCGACCCCCTATAAATCAAGAGTTCAGAAATAACTCAAATAGGATACAATCTCCTGAGAGATACCGAAATTGGTCCAATCAGGGTGAATCTAACCAATACCAACCTAAGCTGCAAAGAGAGGAATCAATGGAAATGGACAGGTTTCAAGGCCTTGAAGCCCAGGTTAAAATGTGTCTGAGCAAATAGGAACACTCTGTGCAGTCCAGAAACAGCAGCCAAGTGAAGGTACAAAAAGTCAGAGGAGTGATCTTGTGCGTTCTGACAAGTGACTATTCTGTAATAGCCCCTGCAATGATAAAAGTACAGAATTCCATGTACCAGTTTTGGGTGATGGTCCTTGAATTGCTTGCTGATTCCAGCGTGAAATTACCCACCAGTCAAAGTGAAACAAGTGGTACACAACCACACAAAAAGTGAGTGTGGTTCAATTTAGAGTTGAACCAAACTATCGAAGTGTGTGCAGATGAAAGACAAAAAGGAGAAAATGAACTAAAACCTAAAGAACAGACACATTTAAAAAGGATGTCTTATGTGACAAAAACAAAATCTGATGAAGAGGCAGTATTGATTGTCCTCCCTTGAAAGTCAGAATGCTAATGAAGGCCAGACAGAAAAGATGGGTGCTCAAAAGGAGGGTGCAGGCCTCACCTGAGGCGTATTTTGAGCCACACATATTTTCAAGAGACCGAAAAGACTGAAAACATGCAAAATGCATATAGGTGTTCTGAGCCAGAAAATGACTAGCTACCACATGATTTTTGTGAGGATGTTCACTCAAAAAACTGCAGTGTAAACACTGATGGTCCCAGATCAGAGGGGCAGATGGTGGCTACACTCAAGATGGTTTCTGAACATGGAAAAATAGACAAAGATTCCAAAAATGAAATGGACAAAATAGAGGGAAAGATATCATTTCACTTGCCCATGCATGTGTTTGGCAAAAAGTGAAATGGGACAGAGA
The DNA here is from genome assembly GCF_040938575.1 of Ambystoma mexicanum. NCBI lineage: Eukaryota > Metazoa > Chordata > Amphibia > Caudata > Ambystomatidae > Ambystoma > Ambystoma mexicanum. The sequence continues at coordinate 958,611,656 of NC_090929.1, read as the reverse complement.
AAGGTGAGTCCTGAAATCAGCAAAGATTCTCACTTTTTGTGTGTGCTGGACGAAGTTGAGGACAGGTATTATGCTCCTATCACTGTGGAAGAGAAGTGCAATGCATGTGCAATGATTTACACAGGTGCACAGGCCACGATTATATCCAAAGAGCTAGTGAAAAGTATCAATGAAGGGCGATCCCCACAAAGTCAGATCAAAATGAGACCAAATGAAGGTACAGTGCACAATTTTAATGGTGAGGAGATACCTATCGAAGGTGTCACTGAGGTGACATAAAGATAGGGAAACATAGAATGAGAGAGGAAGTATTGATCACATCTCTCAGTGAAAACCCATTTCTGATGGGAATAGATTGCCTAAAGAGTTTGTCGCCCCTCATTGATGGGGTAAGTGGGGTATTATGGTCCCTAGCTAAAAATCCATTGAGGCCCAAGAAGGAGCGTTCACAAAACAACAGTGTAAGAGAATGCCACACAGTGGCTAAATCAGGTAACGCAGTGGAAGTGTATCTTCAGAATGGCTGTGTACCTAGTGTCACTGTCATTCTAATGTGTTAGGGTGAAATGTGAGGTGAACAGGAGAAGCTGTCTCTAGAGATTTATTTGGATCCCAAGAAAAAATTTCAAACAGAAATCGATGAAAACACATTATGCTTTTTCTTGAAAGCCACCTGTCACTCCAGAGATGGACTATAGAGAAACACATTTCAACCCTGTCTGAAATACAAATGGGAAATGGGCAGCCATGGATCCCTATACATGTAAATGGTCATTCTGAAATCACAGAAGTCACTTTAGCGCTGAAGCAGGAAAGAAGTTTCATTAATGAAAAAATACTCCAGCGAATAATTGACAGGGAGGAGATTCCAAAATTCAGAATAAAAAAACAACACATTTTTGGGTTGGATGATCCGGACTCAGGAAATATAATTGTAGGGAGATACTTGTTGAAAATCACCATTGGTCCTAAATCAATCTGTCATAATGTGTGGATAGTGAGTGGGGCACAGAATAACTTTTATTTGGGAAATTACATTATGCACAGAATGTGTATGGTGCCAGACTTCTTTAATCACAAAGTGTGGTCCAGATTGGGGGGACCTGCACCTTAATTTGAAGACAAGAGACAAGCTTATCGTTGTGCACAGATGGTTCCATATGCAATTGAGCTACAGGTGAAGAAGGATGTTACCATCCCTGCATTCACCCGGCAAGTTACCACAATGCTAAAACACAGAAAGGGACAGCAGATGAGGGATTCTGATGCACTTGTGTGCCTAAATGAGTCCATGAGGCAGCAGGGGCTGGGATGTAAATATACGCCACTGGTAAATATTGGGGATGGACCCATTAAAAAACTGGTGGACAACAAGAGGTGTCAGGATATTCATTTAGAAGAGAATTCAGAATTAGGAATGGCAATATAAAAATCTGACTATACTGCAGATTTCAATAATGCAGTGATTGGGAATATACCTGAGAGATATGTGAATGCGCCGGGTGAGTTGCCAGAATCTTTGGATTCACAACCTAAAGGGATATTTAAAATGTGGTCATTGTATCCTTATGAATCAAGTGAGACAATGTGCTGTCACCAAGATAATTGCATATTATTTGATTTAAACAAAAATAAGACAGAAGGGCAGCGTGTTGAAATGGAAGTCAAGATCCCAAAATATTTAAATGTATCTACTGTCCAAAGATATACAGCCACACGATTAGAGCAGAGTACAGAGGTTACTCCATTGGAGTATTTCCCAGAATGTTCATAAATGGTAGAAGAACAGGTTCAGGCTGCAGATGCAGGTATAAATGAAGAGAAAAGGAATGAGTTGAGTAAAATATTTATGGAGTTTAAAGAGGTTTTTGACAAAGACGCATATGATTGCAGCCTAACCGATCTGCATGTAGCCACACTGCCAGAGGGACACGGTAGGGAACCAGTATCGGTTGCCCCTGGCATGTTTGGAATCATTAGCTGAGATAATTCAAAATTTAGAATCCAGAGGAATCAGTAGGCCTATTCATAGCACATCAAATACTCCCATTTTGAGCGTGCTGAAACCTAATGTCCAATAGTGTTTTTGTGCAGACTTACGAGAATTAAACAAAAGAGTACCTGTTTCCAGGTGGCTACTCCCATTTATTGATCAGGGTCCCACACGTGTACACGGGTCAAAAGTGTTTACCACATTGGATCTTACAGCTGGATACTGGTGTGTGCCACTGGCTGAAGACATACAACATTTGTTTGCATTTTTGTTTGATAAATCCCAATATGCATGGTCCCGAACACCTTTCGGGTATGTCAATAGTGGGATTGAATTCAGAATATTTTTGAGGAAGGCGCTCCCCGATGCTGCAGAGAGGGGGACAATAGTTTATGCAGATGATGTGCCCATTAAAAATGAGAATCTGAAGAGTCATTTTAATGAGATTAGACATGTGCTTGGCCAGTTACGGGAGGCGGGAGCCAAAGTATCTTTGCAGAAAGCACAATTGTGTAAAAAGAAAGTTAACTTTTTAGGCCACGAGGTGACTGAGCATGGGTTGAATCCCCAAAGAAAAAGGTAGAGGTGATACAGAAGTTGAAAGATCCTACTAACTTGAAAGGATTGAAAAGTTTATTAGGGATGACAGGCTATAACAGAAAATGTATTGAAAATGATGCAGAGATTACACAACCTTTAACCAAATTATTGAAGCAGGTTATACCCTGGAAGTGGGAAAAGGAGCAATGTGAAGAGGAGGCTAGGCTGAAAGAATGCCTCATGAAGGCGCCATGTTTGGCCTATCCCATAAAGACCCAGGATTTCTTTGTAGAAATAGGGCTCATTAATCAGTGCTTGTCAGCTGTGTTAACTCAGAGGCATGATTTAAATCACAAAACTATTGCTTACATTTTAACTTCTAAATTCAGTGAATGTGAGAAAGCGCTCTTAACCACTGTTTGGGCATTGCAGCATTTCTGTCCCATCATTCAAGGGGAAAGAGTAATTATTGAAAAGAATTACCAACCCTTACAGTTTATGCAAAGTAAAAGAATTAGGTCAGGTAATTCGGCACAGTCCATAATTACTTCCTGGACGTTGGCATTACAGGGGTTCCCAGTGGAAGTAAAATATGGACAGAATAAAAAGAGCCCAATTGCCCAACGGCTGGCGGATCTACATGATTGTGCAGCTGAATGTACACCTGATGAAGCCGAAATAGAATCCATTAATGAATTTGAATAATCTCCCCACAAGGCATTCAATGAAGATGGATGCAGGGGTTTACCAACAGTGTATGTGGATGGGTGTGCGTATCATGTGGCAAATAATACAGACAAAGAGCTTGTGGCAGGAATAGGAAATATCTGGTTTAAGTGTGACAACACTCCAAGAGTAAGCATGAGAACTGGATCTAGGATTAGTCAAGTAGCAAAGTTAGCTGCCATTTATAAGGCAATTGCTACTCCGTTTGAAAATAAACTCAAAGAGATAGTTTTAGTTATTGACTCTGATTATGCGCAAAATAGTTTTGTGGAATATTTTCCTGGCTGGAAGGCAAAAGGTATGCTCACATACAATAATACACCTCTTAAACATTGGAAAATGATCCAAGCATTAGACAAATTAGCGTCAGAAAATGATTTAATAATACATTGGAAAAGAATCCGAGGCCATTTAGAGATGCCAGGTGAGGACAAGGAGGGGAATGACAAAGCAGATCAGTTAGCCAAAACTGGAGCTGTAATCGGAGAGTTTTTTTCCATTGAACACCTACTTGGTGAAATACAGGTAGATGCAATCACATGCTCCAAATCTCCGAAAGAAGTTGAATGGGCTGTAGTGCAATGCAATTATGATACCCCAGATGAGGACCTGATCAAAGCGCAAAAAGAAGACCCAATTTTAGGCATATTTTATTATCACTTGTTAGATGCAGAACAAAATCCTCTGTCTGAAAACGATTGTAAAGGGAAAGAAGAGTTAAGGGTACTGTCAAAGAACAAAAAGAGAATTACGTTACAAGATGGATTGATGAATAGATAATCTGTAACAGGGCAAATCCAATGGGTGGTGCCCTTGTCATTTCAGGGACTGATGTTACATTATGCACACAATGCAATAACTGCAGGATACAGGGGTTCACAAAAAACATTGGACATTTTGAAAGATTATGATTATTGGCCACATATGTCCCAAGATGTTGAACTATGCACCAGAGAGTGTCTAGTGTGTGCACAATTTCAGACTGCTTCACCTATGCATAGAGCCCTATTAATGAAAAGAGGTTTGACCCTTCCATGGTCTGATTTGCAAATTGACTATGTTGGGCCTGTAAAAAGATCAGCTAGGGGAAACAAATATTTATTAACAGTGGTTTGTCTGCTGTCCAATTGGGTGGAATGTATTCCTCCACCGGATTGCACTGCACAAACAGCAACCACATTACTGGTAAATCATATATTTTGAAGATTTGGGTTACCCCAAGGGATAGAATCAGACGGGGGAAGTCATTTCACTAGCGCCTTGATGAGTAAAGTTTGGCAAATACTAGGTGTGAAAAGGAAGCTGCACATCTCATATCGGCCGTGGAAAGGAACAATAGGTCTATAGTAGACATACTAAAGAAATTTGTGGCTGAGGCAGGTTCTAGTTGGGATCTTTGGTTGCCCTTAGTATTGATGTTCAACCCTTGCTAAATCAACAAATCTCAGTCCTCATGAAATACTGACAGGGAGAAAGAAGGTTTTGCCACAGCATTTACTGTACAGGACACATGAGCGAACACTTGTAAATGTCTCCACTGTACACGAAAATGTGGAAGATTTGAGGTAAGCACTTACAACATGCATTTGCATTTGTGCAGCGAAATCTAGAGAAGACTGCAAAAACCTATTATGGTAGGAAGGCATCTTAAAGGAGTAGGTGGGAGATCAGGCCTAAAAGTTCCATTTGGGAAAAATAAGAATAAAAACTCTAAGCTTCTAGCAGCGTGGCAAGGGCCATTTGAAATCATAGGCAAGGTCTCCCCTGTAGCATACGCAATAATTAAAACGGAGGGGAGGTGACAATGAGCAGTTTGTCCACATAAACCAAATCACACCTTGTCACCCGAAGCATGAGGTGAGGAGGATTGAGCAAATTGATGCTAGTCGAAGGAAAGTAAGGGGTGCAAAGTGAAGAGTGAAGTAACAGGGGAATCAAGGTGAATGCACATGCCTGTCAGTGAAATTATTGGGAAATGTTAAAGGTTTCCGATATAAAACGATATGTTCTATAAAATGCATGTTGCTGGGAATGTTTCAGTCATATGTTTTGAATTGTGTAATGATAAACTTGTTTTCAGGTGTTCCAGTGTGGCCAGTGACCCCTATGGAGCCACCATATGATAACAGTAATTCTAATTTTATTTTCAGACGTAGCAGCAGTAGTTATACTAGGTACTTAATTTTCTTTGTTTCTTTTACTTTAGATTACTAATTCCTTGGCCCAGTAGGGCTGGATCCTTGGAGTGCCAGACCCTTGGAGGATGCCACAGGATCGGAGGCCCTGGGAAAGGCCCACAGATCAAAGAATGGGCGTGAAGACAAAGTCTTCAGGAAGAAGGGTAATGATGACCCGATCTGAGGACTGGCCGCTCGTCTTGCTGCTAATATTGAGCGTATCAGGTGTTAAGATCACAAAAGCACAGGTTGTAATAGAACCTGGGCCGGCATCCACGATTGCAGAGGAGGAGGCACCGGGATTCATCCCGGGAAAGAGAAGACTGGTGTATCAGAACATGTATATCAGTCTAAACCCTGATCCCATCATTGAAAATGTTGTGAATTAAACCGTAATTGCATCAAATCAGGTGAGAGACTGGATAGAAGTGCGGAAAGAGGATGCTTCGGAAATCAACCAGAGATATTGCCATGCAGTTAGAAAAAACCTTTGTAAGTTCATCTGTTATGAAAAGAAGGAAGGGGAAGTGGGTAGCAGGTTGGTTTGTGGCCTCTATTGTAATGACTTTATTGGGGCTGTGGTGGACATGACAATGTCTACAGCCAATGTTATATCTGCGGGTACGTTAAGTGCTAAGGCACAGGAATTAACCCACAAATTGAACACAATACAGCAAACATTGGATGGAATTAGAGGCGGACTGAATGAGCAAATCAAATATGTAAATGAGACCATTGTTATCTTAAATGAAGAGGCTAAGGTGTTGGAGCACAGCACACATGTTGTTAAACATGATAAATTGCTGAATCATCTTATAAATGTGGTCAACCCAGTTCAAAGAATACTCAGGAAATACCCAAGGGAATTTCAAAGTGCAATATCTCAATTAATTCAAGGGCAAGTAGCTTTGTACTTTGTGTCGTCCGATATCATCCATCAAATGATAGCATGAATCACACAAAGAGAAGTGGAAATGGTACAGATAAAGATTGCTTTTGAAATGGGGAGTGCAATGCCTCTATATATTAACATAGAAAGGATGGAAGTAGGGTTTTTGTTATGCATCCCACACATTGCTTCTGAATTAATATACCAGAACAAATTGGTGCACAATGTGGGCTTTTGACAGAATGGTAAATATGTCAAAATGAAAACCCCAGAGATAGTGGTGTTTCAATCCTGGGAGCCTGATGTTTATCTGATTCCCAATTTGGATTCCTGTGTAAATTTCAAAAAGCAGAATTACATGTGCCTGGGCAAACCATTTGTTCCTGATGCAGCAGATTCTATTTGCAAGATGAAACCAGATCCTGGGGTGTCTGGGGGATGTGAAGTGGTCATTAGTAATCCTGGGATTGAGGAACTGCCCCAGGCAAGGTTGATTAAAAATAGGTGGTTTGTGAGCACCTCTTTGAAAAACTATCCAGTCACTCATCTGAATCATGGGTCTTTCATTGTGAAACAATTGAAACATAGTGTGTTCTACATATCTGTCCAAAGGATACGGTGATGTCGGTAGGGGGATTGACTCTGTTTCATGCTGGTGATGATTTATGGGAGGGCAAGGTGGAAAATATTGAATTCTTCCAGAGAAATTCATTCCCTATTGATCCGGATATAGAATTTTTATTGAATCACAAAAAGGTGCATAACGTCAGGAAGAATTTAAAGAAAGATAATATCACTGTGGGTAACCTGGGTCTGATGGAAGGAAATACATTCAACTCGGCGACCTGGGTAGAGAGAGGTATGGTGATTCTGGCAGTCCCAATTGTGTTGATGGTGGCGTGGCTGGTTGTTCTCACCATTAATATGCAGATATTGATCCTAGATATGACAACAATGGGGAAGGAGAGATGCCTTCTGGTGCACGCATTCTGAAAAGGTTGTTTTGTTTCTCCTGCAGTGATATCTCGGGCGATCCCAGTAGGATAAAAGGAGGGAGTGTAGGATGAGATGTGTAGGGAGAGATAATGGAGTTGTAGTGACACTGTATATGAAAGACAGTGAGTGGTACATGACATTACTTTCAGTCGATGCAGTAAACTTAATGCAAAATGCAGACCGCAAATGGAAATGCACATTAAACAGCTTTTAAAATTATTCACTTCAGGGTGAATATGTCATAAGTCCAACTCTTACTGCATACCCATATTAACCCAATTAAATACCAACTAACAATTCTCAGTAATTAATAATTCGCCCTTAACAAGGCAGTGCAAGATACGGCAGAGGAAATGTCAAAGTAATGTGCTGCTTTAACGTGCACATTATTTGCTGGCTGTGTTTCAGTGCACAAACTATGAAAGTAAATATGGGCTCTGAGCAGTCCCGTTGTTTCTGAGGAAGTGCTGATGCAAGCGGCTTTTATGAAGCTATGCTTATAGTGAAATCAGCTCAGATGATAGGTAGACGTCAGGAGATAGGGCAGGTTTTGGTTTGAGTGACACGACTAGGCTATACATTTAGGAGACAGATTAGGTTGGGGCAGTTGCAGTTGATGTTCAGAGGAGTATGGGAGTCTAGCTGTCAGCAGTCAGAGAGCACAGCCTTCCAGTGCAAATCTTTCCATGAAGCTGGGACATTGGGCTGTCCTTCATGGGTGGTGAAGCTGTGCGGAATGGTAACACTCCTATGTGCTGATAAGTAACTTCAGACAGTGCTCTCTGTGATAACAGCGAAGAGATTTCATACACTGAATGTGAGTATTGGTAAAAGTTGAGGAGCGTGCAGATAACTGTGTTTATCTTTCCCATCAGTCAGTCAGGATTAAGTGGTTATTTTTTAACAGAGGTTTTTCTTTCTTTCGCCTTTGGAAATGAGAATCACTGAAGTGTAACAGAGAAATAAAGTTGGCATGCTGCTGTGCTATTTGCTTTTGCCTCTTCTTTTAGATAATACATTCTGTCAAATGTCTCGGGGTTCAAGGTCTAGGGAAGAAATTAAAAGTCAATGGGCCTCATTACGAGACTGGCGGCCGCGGAATGAACGGTGTCGTTAAGGTACCGGCACCGTTCCTTCCAGGCTGCCACATTACAAGTTTGCTCGCAGGCGGCAGTATGCAAGTCTGGGCCAGACCAGACATGCATACCGCCACCCACGAGCACACCAGGATGATAACAACGGACCCGTCATTAACAAGTCCGTTGTTAGCATCCTTCCCATTCCCTTTGAGCCCTATGGGGGCTTTAATGGGAATGGGGATGTACCGGGTCTGGGTCCCGAGAAAAGGGAATTACCGGGCCCGCAAAAGTCGGAATGGCCCAGTAATTCCCTTTTTTCGGGACCTGGACACGAGTTCGGAGGCATCCATGCTGCTAAGAACGGCATGGCTACCTCCAAACTCGTAATGAGGCCCAATGTTTTATTATGCATACAGGCTGGTTATGTATCTAATGAAGAATTGTTAATTTGTATTAATGTCTGTACTGCATAACCTGTTTTCAAACAATAACGCTTAAAAAAAAGAAAAGCATTTTTAAAACTGAATCAGTGGGGTTGTGTTTTCTGTGCCTATGTGTATTCACTGACAAAGAGGGGAAATCACAGGGAAGCGCCCCAGTGTATCAAAAGTGGTAAAACATTTTACCACGGGTGGTAAAGTTGGAGGTAAAGTTGGGGAACCAGCTAGTAAGATAGAAGACGTATGATGAATGCATGGCTTGTGAATCATTCCTCATAATGAAGAGTGTATTATGAACACATCTCTCCAGGACAGCAGTCCAGTCTTGTAAATAAGTGACTGGAATGACAGTGAACACTGTCAGGTTCCCCTAGGTACAAAATCTGTTATCTTGCGCTTACAGTTAACCCTAAGTAGAATACAGGGTTCAGAGGGGAGTTTTGTCACATTATATAGGCAGTCACCATAAACACGGTGTGCACCACATTACCACTATTTTACCACTATTATTACCACGGTACTAAAATACCACCAAATTATGTAATAGACCTCTGACAAAATCCCTACAGCGTTAACAGATCATTTCTTTTTGTGTCAAACAGGTTTGCACAGGGAGCACAAAACTTACTTCACAAGAAAATGAACATAGAAAATGGCTTCCCTTGAACAAGTGAAGGGAGATCTAGGGCAAGCACGTTTTCCTTTCTATGAGGGGCATGGAGCCAAGAAAGAGGTGTGCTCTAGCACATTGAAGTGTCATTTGTGCTAGATTGAATTACAAATAATGATCTCAGACCAAATAATCAGACAGACTCAAGGAATATGGCAATGTATTCCTTTATTCTCTATATACACGTTTAATTGTCCAATACTGTGCCCTTCATTCATAGCTTATTTTGGTTAACTCCCCATGGGTCTTGCAATTATTCTGTAAAATACCATCCTTGATCCTAGGCCAACATAGCCTTCCTGTTGGTCGGCACACAGAGTCTTCCAGCCTCTCCTGATTCTGCAAGCCTTGGTCTCTCTCTGAGGTAGCTTGGCTGAATTGGACATGAGCCAGCGTCCATTTTCCTATCATGGCTGTTCTTGCCATGTTGTATATTCCTCTATAGAAAGCTGTATGTTTGTTTGGGGAATGAAAGAATGGATGACTGAGGAACCATCGGTGCAAAATATTGGAGATACCAATGTACAATATTTTATAATGACCAAAACCGTGTTCAAGTATCCCATAGTGTGATTAAAATACAATAACACAGTAGATCTATAATAAATTGCTTTTAATAGATGTATCATAGGAAATGACTGCCAGCCTAGAGGGCTAATCATTGTCGTTTGTCATAATCTCTAAAACAATAGGAAAAAAATAGAAAAAAAATGATTGTTCTTAAATGTAATGAAACATGTATTTTTTATACAATTGAATTGAATATGCTGGATATTTTTTTATATGAAAATGAAATGATGATATTTTTTGAATACAGAAGTCTTTGTTAGTATGTCAAAATTTAATTGGTTAGAGACATGCTCATAGGGTCATTAGCTGGATGAATAGTGGAAAACAAGGGACCGTTTGCACATTTAATACTATATCGTGGGCAGTGTTCTGAAGAGGGCTGTTGCAAACAGGTCCAAGACAAAAATATAAGTCAAAAACCTCTGGTCTCTCAAATTTGTGTGTTATATGTTTCCTTTCCACCTTGCGTTACTGCATATTTACAGTTATTGACCAGTACGTTAGTTCATATTCTTTGTATTCACGATTACTTTAGCTTTAGTTACATTGTCACTCTTAAGTATTTTCATATAGTTTCAGCATAGGTTTATATATCCTCTTTATGACATCACTCTACCCTCATCAGATTTCTCTTTAATGTTCCATGATGCCTATAGCTGCATGCTGACATCCTTCCACACTTTTAGTGCGAGGGTGCATTCTGTATGGCTGCCTGAGTGCACAACATCTCTCATACACTCGATGCGGTATAGTAACAATACATGGTGTCCCACATATAGCCCTTCTCCTGCTGTTCCAGTATGACAGCGGTGACGTGGCGGGAGATTGGGCCAATGCATCCAGCTGCTCCTCTATAGAGGAGCAAAAGAGAAAGCAAAGTTGGGGTTGCATTCAGCTTAGGTTATTATACTTTGAAATAGAGAAATGTATTTGTGGGCGAGAGAAAGAGATAGGTGGGAAAAAAGAGTGCGGATGACATAGGTTTAAGAATGGATTGCAAGTATTACATCACCAAATAATGTCCATATTTCTAGCATCCTGATTGGATGATACAGATGCTGCAGGTTCTGAGGTTCTTTTGTTTTCAATGTGTATCATTGTTGTTTAAATCTCTCTGATTCTCACTTTCCCTCTAATCTTTGATTTTATAAGTTCTTACAATTTCTCAGATTCCCATTGTTCTGTAATTCTGTCTGCGTCTCCTTGTTCTTTAGTTCTCTCTGTTTCTCATTGTTCTTACATTTTCTCTCTTGCTGGTAGGTGCTCCTTTAGTCTCTTTACTTTTGATGTTTCTGTCAGCCATCTTACTATCATTTTTCTTTAATATGTGTTTTTGTCAATCTCTGTTGTATTTCTGCTTCTAATAAATTAGAAAAACAGGCATCACTAAAAGGCTGGCATTCATCAACAGCATTACCTGTGTGAGGGAAAAACATAATTCGAAGTACACAAAAATGAGAGTAATTCTGGAACTGTCAAAAAGTATGCGGCCCAACTGAGCTGGACTGCCAGAGGCTGCCTCACAGAGATGGCACTGAAAGCCTTTTGCAACTTCAGACGTCTCCAAAATGGACCTTTTATTTTTATATGTCCATTATATGTGCTGTTTCATGGGTGAAGAATGGATTTAGACACTCTGTTTGTATATGAGGCCTGTGAGGGGCAGAGCAGTGAGCACCCTCCCATGCACTGGTGTTGCTTTGCATTACAGGCAATTTCACTCTATTTCTGGTCTCCTGTGTATTATTTGTGTTCAAGTGCCAAGTGCCTGCTGTGCCTGAGGTGGCAGGGTGGAGCAGGACAAGCCTGTATCAGTGTCCTATTTCAGTAGCAATGTCTCTTTTTTGAGTGGCAGCAGCCTGGCCTCAGTGGGCAAGCGAGACAGCTGTTAAGCACATCATGACCGAAGGCAGCGAATAAGAAAAACTACCATTGAATAAGCTCGAATTATGACAATAATTAAAATACCATGTAGAATTGAAGAGCCCAGTGAACCAAAAGTGTTTTGAATCCAAGTTAACAGTGAGTTGGCATAACCTTGGTTTATAGCATGTAATGTGGTACCAACCACTTGGAGGTGTTTTTTTTATTATAATTGTATTGGTTTATTTAAATCTTTACAAAAAACAGAAACGTATAACTTCATTATACATTACATAAATAATCACTCTTTAAAGACATCTAATCACAAACCAACATTTAGTATATTGAAAAAACAAAATTTTAAACAAACTTAATCATTAAAAATAACATATTTAATTACTATAAAGAATCTAAAATAGCTAATCCGAAACACTTATTCACGTTAACTCACATACATTTTTCAAAAATGCGATCACTCTGATTTTTAAAACAATTGATTCGCCATGTAACATTAAGTACCATAATTGCTCCCTGAATACCTGATGAACAGTATTCACAAATTGCGAAAAATAAAGAAGACATTGAGGAAGCAAAGCTGGACATACAAGCAATAAATGCATGAGCCCTTCCTCCTCCCCTGATATCAAACAGAATCAACAATATTTCCTACTGTCCTGCCCTGGATGACGTAGGTTTAACATTTCTTGTGTACTCAGAACATTGAAGCGATAACGCTTTGTACTGTTTCTAAAATCTCTGCTAGGATAGTTTTTTAAGTAAGACTCTAGTTCTGGGTACCATTCATAAAAGGAGACAACATGGTGATACAATTTGTTATTCAAAATGACAGTACTGTTTTCACACCAGTCGTTAGCCATGATAAGCTTCTTTACCTGGTTTGGGTTCTGAATCAATACTTGAATAGAAGAGCCCAAATTTGACAAAATAGAATCGCCATCCCTTTTTAGTTGCTTCATGAAAACTTCAGAGTCCTTTTCTCCTAATATAGAATATAAACCATCACATGGCAAATTATTTTCTCAACAGCAATTCAAGGATTGGAGTGCTAATTCATAGTATATTAACTCAATCGGAACACATTTAGGAATATTAAAGAAGGCCCTTCTCCCAAAAAAAACTCCACAGTTTTTAAGTAAGGTATAATTGACAATGGAAGGAATTCAAGATCATACGACAGTCTAGGCAGCACCTTCATGCGGTAGAATTGTCTGCATGAATTCATGCAAATTTACTTTATTTCCGGTCAATTAACCTTAGCTGTCTAGAAGCTACAGTGGCCTTAACCTTCAAACAGTTCCTTTAAAAAGTTTAACAATTGGTACTTGGTATTAAATAACCAAGATACTGAAGAATATTTTGACTTTTTATGATTTTATCTTCGCATTTCAATCTGAAATTCAAATGACGCTTACTTCCATTACCAAGATGAAGGATCACTGTTTTAGCTGCATTCATTTTCAAATTGAGTTCTTTGACAAAATTTCCAAACATGTTTATTAGATGTTGTAGGCCAATACGAAGGCAATCTAGCAGAAGAAAATCATGTGCAATCGCTACCCATTGCACTCTCAAACAGCCCAATTTCAGTGTTTATAAGTCACTAGACTCTAATGCTTTAGCTGCCCCAGAAACATAAAAATTAAACAAAGTGGGTGCCAAAATGCAGCCCTGTGGAAAGCCCATTTTGTGTAAGAATATCTTTAGACATTAAGCAACCTGAATTTAGCCTCACCTTCATCTTGGTGTTAGTATGAATATTAATGATTATGTTTAAGGGGCCCTTCGGAAGTTCCAGAGTCTGTAGCCTTTTACACAAAATGGCTTGATTGACCATGTCGAATGCCATGGACAAGTCCATGAAAGCAACATATACCGGTAAGGCATTTTTTGGGCAGGCTTTCCTCTGGAGACAAGTTAATATAAGACCCCCGCAATCGGTTCCTACGTTTTTCCTAAAACCAATCTGTCTTTGATCAAGAATATCCTTATCATTCATCCAGTCCTGCAGATGTTGAAGAACTATGGTTGCAAAGATCTTAGAATCTGTTTCCATCAACAATATTGGCCTATAGTTCATTGGGCAGATTCTACTCCCCTTTTCAAAAATCAGAATTACATAGGATACCTGCCATGACAAAGGCAGTTGTCTGTTCGATATAGCATTTGTGAAATAGATATTTGGACCATAATGCAACATTTTGTTTCAAGATAACATATAAAAAGTTGTTAGGACCAGGCGTTTTGGAGGTTTTAGATTTCCTAATGAGCCTTGTAATATTATCAGCAGTAACACCAAAGGACAAATCAATCATACTATTCAATGGAGGTGCAAGGTTTAGATCTGATGCCTTATCAAGACTTTATAAGTGGTCCAGCCAAATATTTTCTGGAATAGGATTTATTAGTAGCTGTACCTGGGCAACTTCAGTACTATTCACTAGGGTCCAAAGGTTATGTGAGTTGTGGCCTTTCAGAGATGCCAGAATTAATGTGTTATCTCTCTGATATAGAGGAGACCTGTAATGTATCAGCCAATTTTTATAAGCTTGTCTGATGCATTTAATCTGATTTTTAGTGACACTTTTTCGCCACTAGTTTTAAGGACAGCTCTTATTTCTTTGCACATCAGAGCTTTATGTTTTAAGACCAATTTGTCACAGACATGTTTATGATTACAATTGGAACTTCTAGTTAAAACATCTAATTTGGTGACCGTGTTCATCTTCTTCACCAAGTAACAGGGAAAATTAACGATAGAATATATATTTTTTTAATTATTTTTTTTAATTTTTATATGGTTTACACAAAATAAACCTTTACAAAACAGTTACTGTAAAAGCCAAAGTAATATAAAGAGATAAAATATGAATAAACATATCTGACAGACATATTTTACAGACACAGTTTTACGTTATAAAACAGGAATTTCAGCAAACCATGACAAACCTACTTGATCAGAGTAACATGTATCGGTGACTCTTATATCCTTTATGCAATGATATCCACACCCCTCTAATTGGCTAGAATCCATGAATTTGTCAAATAATTACCTTTAGGCCCTAGTATTTTACTTCTGTAAAATTGTTGAAAAATCACTCATTACAAGCACTGAATACTATGCTTAGGTTGTTACACGGTTCTATTAGCCCACATACTATAGATAGAAATCTAACAATGGGCAATTTGAATGCAATTAATTTCCCATGAAGCATATTCCACCATATGTCCTCTGTGTTAACCATAGATGGGTCGTGGACAAATCTGCCAAATACTGCTAATCGTTGTGGTATAAGGATGACACATTCCAGCAGTAGATGTTTTAGCATTTCAGTGGTTTTAGTGCAGTGGCAAAAACGGCATGGAATATGTTTTGTTGTCTCTCCTGAACGAATTTCCAGGATTTCACCTGTGGGTAAGACGTTGAAGTGAAATCTCAAGTATGATACCCGTCATTTGGGATCAGGGAATTTAATGAGATACGACACTGGGGTTCCCATTGTCTTCCCATCAGGGACCATATGCTAGTAAATCCTGGAGGCACGAACACTCTGCATTGTTTTCGTACAATCCGTGAGATAGAGACTGTGCTTTACTCTATCCGGATTGAGTAGGTGAATTTTGTGTGTTAAACCAATACTTTCAAGGGTTTTCATGCAGTCGATCTGAAGAATCAACAGCCATTTAGAGGTTGTAACCCCCTTTCTTAGCCTATTACCCAAAAGAGCAAAAAGGCAGTTTTCTTGTGCCATTAAGAGGTTTCTATACAGAGCCAATCTTCTCCAAAGCACTCTGCACTCTAAAGATAGAAGACCCAGCTCGAAACATATATCATTGATGGGAACCCCCTCCGGGAGATAGTAAATATTTCTTCGCCACATTTTAGATTCAAGCTTATGTATGAGTCGTTGTGTTACAAAAGGAAGTATTTCAAAACCATAGATGAGTTTCGGTACAACTTTTAAGTTATGAAACGTCAGAAGTGGAGTGATTTAGTATTTACAGTATTTTTCTGTCAGCCTTTTCATCTGAGAAATCAATTTGTCAGCTTTATCCAAATAAAAATTCCAATACATGTACTTAGTAGATCTGGAGAACACTGGAAAGCCCAAATAACATATGGATCTTACTTTTGTTAGAAGACAAGTGTTTACGGTCCATCTAAAAGAGGAGATTTTTTTTTTTACGATTTGTGAGGCAGATTACTACAGACTTCTTCTAATTTATAACAAGACTCTTTGCCACAACGTAGAGGGATAGAGCTGTGAGCTTTCGCTGGAGGCCTATGGGAGTGCCGTCTACCAAGGGAAGGTCATCGGAATAGGCACCCCAACTAATTCTAATACCTTCCACATTAGGGGAGATCAAAGATGCATCTTCAAGAGGCACAGCCACATCAGAAAAGTATAAATTCAAAAGAGTCAGGGCAAATAAAAACCCCTGTCTAAGCCCATTGGGGGTTTGTATCAGCCAAGATAGGTTACCTTCCGTGTTAAGCCGGATCTAGCTGGCTGATTCCTCTTGAAGATGAATAAGGATTGTCAATAGCCCAGAAGGCATTCCCATGAGTGCCAGCTTTGACCCTAATCTAACCTTGTCCACCTTGTCAAACGCAAGAGAGAGGTCAATAGAGGCCAAGAAGATGGGACTCGCAGATTTCTTACAGGCCTTTTCAAGCAGGAGGGTAAAGAGCAGACCACCTTTTTCTGTGCCCATGCCCTTCCAGAAACCAAACTGTCGATCTGATAAAATATGATTTGCCTCAGTCCAGTCCACTATACTTCTCAGTACTATATCTGCAAAGATTCTGGAGTCTGCGTCCATAATAGATATGGGACGGTAGTTTCCAGGATACTGCCTATTACCTTTTTTATAAACTGGAATAATATATGAAACCCTCCGCGAGGTTGGGAGAGTATGTGTCATTTAATGTCCGAAAATAGAATAAATAGGACTTTTGCCCAAACTTCTGAATGTCTCTTAAACATAATATTTGTAAGACCATTGGACCGGACAGCCCTAGCGGAGCTAGAACCTGTAATCTGTTGTTCAATAGACGAGATAGTGTTGTTGCATAACCAAGAACCATTTCTAATTACACAAAGCTCTTCAGACATTGCACATTTACCTGCATATAGGGAGGAAAAATAACAAAGCTCTCCAGACATTGCAAATTGACCTGCATATAGGGACGAAAAATAGTTAACCCAAGAGTCCTCCTGGACATATACTGATTGTACAAATACCTGTGGGGTTTCCAGAAAATGTATTAAGGGCCACAACTGAAACATCTCTTAAGGCTGTCACCATAGAGATGTTATCTTTTTATAGCATCACCATTTTATGGTTTTTTAGCTAGTTTTTGTTAGCCTGTTTAATTACACAAATTTGTTTTATCTTTGTATTGTGATCTAATTCAGACCTTACTATCCATCGAATACTATGATTGGACCAATTTTAATTTGATCTCACCAATGGATCATAAACATGAATATGTAAAGATCGAGAACATAAGTTATTTGAACATTTAACAGAGCACTTGATCATACATCTTAAGTATGCTGGAAAGAGAGACAAAGAGAATAAAAGCGATCTTGTGGGCCAAGTGGTACAGTGGTACTCAGGTACAAAAGTGGCATTCAATTTACTTATATTCCCCTCAAAAGTGATAGAATTAAAATCATGTAGCATAGAAGCACTTAATTTTTGAATCTTTTGAGCAGTCCATTTTATTTAATTACCTCGAACATCAATTTCCACATTATTACAATAAAAAGCCTGATCATCAACTTCACCAGACAATTGCACATTCAATGTAAGCGTGTAATGGTCACTCAAATCCGATGAATAGATCTCAAATTCAACCATTCTTTCAGCCAACTGGTGAGAGATAAACATGTAGTCTATAAATGAAGAGGCACCTCTAGCTTGCCAGGTCAGTGAATTATTTGCAGGTTCTAGGCCTCAACTATCTGCCAGATTCAACCAATGCGTCCCCCGAAATAATGTTCTATCACTTGACAGGACACAATTTCCTAGTGATGGCGATGAGTCTTCATATACACTGGGTTCCTGGTTGAAGTTAGCGTTCAGATCCCCAGATAGGCTGATGAGTCCGCCCTGTTTTCTATACAATCAAGCATCAATAAACTCACTCAGCTTGCCAAGAGTGATTTCCAGTTGACTATTCTCGAAATCCAGTGCATTCCAATAGACATTGATTACCGTTAGGTCCATCAATCCCTCGGTTAGTTCAACATTAAATGTAGCAATCAAGTAAACATTTAGAATTACCCAATCCGATACATTATGGAGAATGGATCCCTGCTTACAAGCAAGGAGTAAACCCCCTTTTGGTCGACCCTTTGGTCCACAAGTGGCATAATGACATATAACCTCAAATCCATCCCACACCAGGTTTCCCCTGGCCCAGGTCTCCTGTAAAAGTATCAGATCAAACATTGCCAAGTTCTTTATACATTTTTCATTCAAGAACAAATGTGAATTGCCTCTGGAATTCCATCAGATTAATTGGATACTATAGGTGGAGCTAAAGCGTTTGACTTAAAACTTTCAGTTCAGCAATAGATTCACGAAGAGAGAAAGACAACCATCTGAAATCAGGGCTATCTATTAGTTTCGATTCCCGCCCTCCGAATGTGCAAACATTCCCCTCTGCAATAGGTTCCCTCCCTGTCGAAACCTAGTGTTGAGCACTCGTATTCCTCAGAGTCAAATTAGAATTCTGAGAGCTGCTTATAGCAATGCCCTGCTTCTAGAGGCACATTGCTTCTTTTAACAATAAAGAGCGTAGCAGTGGCAATGGTATACTTAGTCTAACATAATCATACCTAACAGTATGAATAAAATCAACCAACTTGATATCTGCAGAAGTAATTAGACTCAGCTCTGGTACATCCGAAAAAATAGAAAATATATCTCTCTATTTAGAGATGAGGGACCGTCCTCCTCAAATAGATAATTTAGGATGAGTCTAGGATCGTCTTGGAAAGCTGGAGGTCTCAGACGACTCTCTATTTCTGGAATGGCTCTACTCTCTGCCACTTCCACACTTTCGCCATCGTTCTCCCTAGGTGCCTCCTGAATATCATTGTTGTAATGAGTAGTGAGTTCCCTAAATTTCGCCTGAACGTTAGTAATGTTATCTGGCGGACGGTGGAAAATAAATTCCCGCCCTGGTTTAATGGCTGTTGCGTGGGATCCCCCAGATTGAGTTTCCTGAGGTGCACATTTGCCTTCACAAGAAAGACTTTCTTGGAGTATCATACTTTCCAACAGCTGTCTCACAAAGTCTTCATTCAGAGCCCTATCTAATTGAGGGACTCCTTTCAATGGTGACCCAGAAATTGTTGGTAAAGAGGCATCTCTATCGAACTATAAGAGAGAAACCCCTCTGTCCCCTAGTTGTAGAGGCTCCCTTGGATAACTTTTGGGCTGTTTCTTTAATAATAGTCTGAGGTGTAGTCCTTAAATTTGAAGAGTTAAAGTTGGTTTTACCCTCCATTGAAAAAACATTCGAAGTAGAAACACTGTCCAAGGTGGATGGTAAGAATGTTCAAGGAACCTGAAACCCTTGCGGAATGACCAGGTCCGTCTCCCTAAATGAAGTGGACCCTTTCAAGAGAGGAGTTTTTGATCTTGATAGAGATGTTTGGTTTTAAAAAATATCAAATATGTCATTCACTCCCAATTCAAGTGATTTTAAGTGCTGATCAATCCTAGCAGTGTCAGTCTTATTTTCAATTCCTCTGATAGTTGGGTAAAACCATCAGTGTATTCACATTGTTTTACCCTGTTCTTACAGGGTCTACCATCCTCAGATGACATTACATTAGATGGCCGAGACTCACTATTTTTAGGAGACTCTGAGTCTGAAATCAAAAGCACATCCTCTGGTATCCCTACATATTATACCCACCAAAAATATCGCCATACATATGTTCGTCTGTCTCGCCATATGCAATATTTTTGGGGGGGATAATTTGTGGGAGCGGGGGTATCCCCCGTACATTTAAAAATAATACAGTGGTTGTGGGGGTGTCCATGGCTCAATATCGCCGCAAAAATATGGCGATATTTTTGCGGGGATATTAACACATGGAACCCATCCTCCTCTGCCCCTCTTATATCCATAAAATTGCTGAAACTCTTGTCCTGTAGGAACTTTCCCGATGTCTTGTTAATGGCAGTTTGAGCCAATGATAATATTCTCTTTTTTTTTAATATAGTTTTTTGGAGATCTTTAAATTGTATTTAGTGGTGTCAGAGACATGGAGAGGGAGGGCTTCCACCGACCTAATTTCTTCTATGTCGTTCAATACTGGGTGGTCTTCAAACTTGTCTGCACCTTTGGTTCTCCTGAGTTTGAATTATTTGCCCCTATCTTGATGTTATCAAGATTTCCCAGTAGTTTCTGGAGATTACCCGGCAAATAAATTACAGCCTTCTAAACTTAATTCATTGCCGTGGTCTGAAGTTTCAGTTCAGCTAGTATGTCACCTCGCAAAAATTAATGTAAACATTTCAGAGGCTTGAGACAGCGTACCATTTTTAACTCTTTCATTTTCACTAGGGGAAGAATTATCAGACCTCACTTCATTAAGGTCATGGTGTTCTGTCAGGCCCATTAGAGTGATTACACCTGAAAGGAATATTGGGGGTGTGTCTAAGAAGGAGCAGTCCAGAACCGACTCCCTAACAGATTCCCCACGTTTTAAGCCATGGCACCTTTTATGAATGCTTCCCACACAGTGATTGTCGCGATCCTCCGAAAAAAGTGATAGCGATGAATTGAACTGTATTTATTTCAGGGGCAGAATCACAGGGTTATTTAGTTGGTTCAAGCACATTTGAGCGCATTCGAGGAGGTTGGAATCGTTATCTGGTGACAAAGTGAGCGGCATCGCTGCAGCCCTTGAAAAACTGTTCCTGTGCTTGAGAATAAAAGCAGCAACTGGTAAATTATCTTTTTTGCAGCAAAGGTTTTTATTCTCATTTTCAATACGATGAAAGATCAAAAACAGCACTATTTAAATACAATATTGGTGCAATAGTAGGTATTAATATACGTAAACGTTCCCAGAGTGGAGCAAAAGTAATTTGTATTTCACTTGTATTTTCATTGAGCAAATTACACTTACGAAAAAGCACACAAAAGTACACAGAATACCAAATGGTTAACAAGCCCCGGCCCCAGGCCAACAGGCTAACAGGCACTCAAATGGCACTTCGGGCCCAAATAGGAGGCAGTTCCAAGAAAAGGGGCTTGCTTCTCGCCACTTCTGTGTTGAGTATATAACTCTGAAATAAGAGAAACATAGATGTCAAACACAATTAAGTAATGCATATCTTCTGTGTGCTTCAAAGTCAAAGTATCCACATACTGAGAATTCCAAAGTTGATAAATTCAAAGTCAATTTCCATGGCATTTTCTACAGCGTCCCACGGAGCAAGAAAGATCCTGCAGCCAGTGTCCCCATGCGTTATAGGCACTCAAATGGCACTCCTGGTGTGGAGGTGTTTTATGACATCCTCAACCTTGGAAGAGTTATTGGGTACCAGGTGCAGCATTTTTGTCCTATAACTTTGTATCTTCCCCCTTGGGCAGCTAGTAAATAATCGAGCACCATTCTATTCTGGAGGACAATAGTTGTAAGTGCAACTTGTTCGCTTTTAAGTATCTGTATTCCTTTGGCTGTGTTTTTGGTTACTGTTCAAGAAGGTTTGATAGGGCATTAAGATCGGCCCTGTTGGTTGTAGTGCAAATGCTCAGGATCACAAACCCTATGAGGTCTTTGAAACATGTCCAGGTGTCACGTTTGGATGGTCGGGGTGTGTATTGAACTTTTGGAAAAAGGGACAGATGGCAGATTGCTGGGTGAATTAACCCAATGCTGCACTGACCAGTCCAGTTAGCTGGTAGCCATTGTTAGGCACTAGCCGAACAAAGGAAATATAACCCTCTGTGCTATTCATATGAAATGTTCCTATCTTACTGACGGCTGTGTCGTTATAGATGATGGTAGTAGAACTTCTGTTAAGGTGCTGGTGTGATACCCATTGAAGACAGCATGCCTATCGCAGTGAAAGAGATCAGAGCATGTGTAAACAATGCAGTCTACACCAGGGGAGGTAAATTATTGGCCTAGCTGGGGTAGAAGAATCCCCGGGGAAAAGGATGGCTTATTTTGGGACAAGAAGAGCCATTGATCAGGAGATCATAACACCATTCAGCAAGATTGAACAGGACAGGGATAAAGGGAATCCCCCACTGGCGTACCTAGGTGTGTGGAAGCATACATAGCAATCTGATGCATTCGTTAGGTCATCATAGGCCCAAGAGAAGTTGAGGAAGGAGTTGGAGTCTGGGTGTAGGATGGTGGATGTAGGGTGAGGCGGAGCAAAATCCATGGTCAGGAACAGCAACATGTTGTAAACAATTCAGAATCAATAATGCAATAGCAGTGTTATTTCTAGCTTTAGCAGTCAAATCCTGTGGAGATTGAGGTCTTATGTCCAAAAGTTCAGATGAGTGTCTGTCATTAAAGGATCCGTTAGACAGGAGAGATGATGATGCAAAAGTTCAGGATCCCTGCTAGGATGACGATGACAGATGCGTAGAGCTGGAAGAAATCAGTTGAGACGCTGGGCACATTCAGCTGGCCTCCTAAGCGCCCTTGGGCTGGAGGTCTTATGCACCTACACTCCAGGTATAGCTGTTTGGTGACAAAAACCTTTTAGAGCGATGGGCCACCCATAGGATACAAATGTAACACACTTTTGAGAGCGATGGTTCACCTGCTGATGACAGGTGAGATGGTGGTCGCACTCGGCAGGTTGTACCTCAGGACAGGTAACAGAACTTTATCATCTAGCAGTGCTGCATACAAATTCACCAGGAGTTTAGCTGCTGGGACCCCATGTGGCAGCTCAAGGGCCTCATTATCCTGTACCCCTGCAGATTGCAGCTTTGCTGTTTCTTTGGTGATGGTGGACGGTGGGTTTTATTTGTCCTGCAACACTTGTTGTTTTTCATCATCGATTGGAGGTGCTGTTTTCACACACAGGCTGGCATGGACCCAGGAGTCATGGCCTTTGGAGCGTACTGTGGTGTGGGTTGTCAGCAGGATCTGGAAAGGACCTTTCCAGTGAGGCTGCAGGGATGATTTTTGCTGATGTACTTTCAGGACCACTAGGTCTCCCGGCAGGAGGCTTTGGCATGGCGTTTCATGCAGTCGAGACAGAGCTTCTTGGATATGCTGGTAATGGGAACTGACAATGATCATTAGTCTTTTGCAATTTGACATGACAAGATCATCATTCAGTTGTAATTCCCAGAGTTCAGGGGAAGGTGGCGTAGTAACTGGCATTCTCATAGGCCTCCCCATGATTATCTCATGGGGGAGGGGCTGTGCACTCTATTTACAGAGTTTCTAATGTCCAAGAGGACAAATGGCAGGGCATCAGGCCCATTTAGGCTGGTTTCCTGGCAGACCTTGACAAGGCAGAACATCACGTCAACGTTTCGTGGGTGAAAACTACTATGGAAGAGCTGGAAGAGCTGGAAGAGCTGAAGGATACCTAAGGCAGTGCAGGTGTTTAGTGCAATCTATCCAGTGAAATTGGTGTCTCTGACAGAGTTTATGGAAACTAGAAGGCCAAAACCTGAGATGAACTCTTTGAGCAGTTTTTTGGATACCCGTAATGGAATCAGCCTATTTAGAGGGGTAGGCTTCAGTCCATCCAGAACATTTGTCAATGATGACCAGGACATACTCAAAGGAGGTGCACTTTGGAATGCTAATGATGTCTATATGGAGAGTCATGAAGGGGCCATAAGGTAGTTTTCACAGACTTTCAAGGGTTGAACGTGAGACATGTTGCATAATGAGCACAGTATTTCTGAACAATGGACCGAAATGTAGGTGCAAACCAATATCTGTGGACCACTGAAGTCATCTATCCCTTGCTTGAATGGGACACAGAGTGAGCAATATATGCAAGATATGGCAATAGAGCTAGCGTGGCCCCTAACTGGCCTGTGTTATCCAGCTGTAGGCGATCAGAGCAACAAACACATTAGTTATTTTCCCGGCCCTGTTTCTCGGACTGGCGGGCCGCATCTTGGAAGTCTGCCATGATGGAAAGAGAGGCTAGGGGGTCCTCAAGTGAAAGGAGAAACAACAGCACCATGGAGGGACGCATTTTGCGCAGTGCGATTAGCCAGCGTGTTACCCTGCGAGGTTCTGTCAGAAAGTCAAGTGTGGGCTTTGCATTTCACAATTGCTAACTCAGTGGGTAGCAGAATCCCATTAAGCAGGGCTTCCACATTGGATGCATTGAGAATGGGTGTACCAAGTATGTTTGCTGGCCACAGATTCAATAACAGTCCAGCAGCGTGGCAGCTCCTTTCTTGAGGTCGGGTACCATGACAGTTTAGTTGCATTGTTGGTTTGACCTGACAGAAGCTGTCCCTTCATTTGTGTAGTTCTACTGGTATCTCGAGAGACGCAATCCACGTTAGTTTGGTGAGGTGTTCCACCCAAGTTTGTGTGCATGTCTGCTCCACGAGTGCTGCAATTTTTTCAGATAGCCCTAAGAGTCCTTCAGCCTTGCACGCATGTTTTGTTTTCTTGCCATTCGTTGTTGACATATCTCGCCCCTTCGATTACCAGATGTGGTTCTTTCAGACAGTTGGGGTTGTTGGAACTGGTTTTGCATTTTCGGGGATCAGGAGTTATAGATGAACGTTACGTGCCTGCAAAGCGCCTATGATCCTACATGGTGCAAGATGAATTAGGCATTGGGTCACTATCATGGGTACTTCTTGTGGAACTAAGACCTTGGGTGCCGCAGATGCGTGTGGTATTAAGGAACAGACGTAGCAACTCCCATTAGTTGTTTGTCTTCCCATTGCACTCATGTTGGTGTACCAACTGTTCAAGTGTTCAGAATGACACATTTCTTCCACTGAATCTAGTCATAAGCCATGATATGCATCATATTTATGTTAGCGTGCATGCCCTTTCTTTCTGCTATTGCATATCGCGTGTCTTTTCACTATTGCAATTTTGCTGTTAGTAATATTTACATTACTGTTGGCATTGCATAAGGAATTTTTTACATTTGGCATTAGTATTTGGAACATTTTGCTGTTACATATGTTGGTTTGGGAGCTTTTACTATTAACATTGGTCACATTATATATTTATCCAATTTTCGTTAGAGTGGTTGGTTCTGAAATAATAAATGGTATACTTTCATTCATCCTTTCATTCGGGTTTAGGCTTGGCATGCTTTTAAGGAGGCCGTTGATCCTCTCCACCATCCCATTTGCCTGTGGGTGCTAAATCGAACACATACAATGCTTTATTGCTAACAGGGTTATTATTTCTTTGAACAGCTCATTGAAAAAATGGGTGCCATTATCTGATCTCAAAACGTCACACACTCTCCAATGGGGGAATTCTTCTGTGACAAGGAATTTCGCAGCACACTTGCCATCTGGGGGGGCACATGGACTGGCCTCAACCCACCTTGGACACACCACCACGGTCAAATATCATGCCCCATTGCATCGCTCCCACATGTCTGCGTAGTCAATGTGCATTTCACGGAATGGACAGATGGGGGGGCAAAGTTCCTTTCATGATTCTCAGTGTCATGCCTGTGCTAAATACTTCACACAGTGTACATTGCACCACCATTTTTGAGAGTTGCTCCTGTAAGTTTAGGACAAACCAATATTCCTGAATGTCTGCTGTAATGTGTTGTTTTGAGCTATGGGATGGGTGATGCAATTGCTCGAAGACTGTATACAATAATTCCACAGGCATTAATACCTTCCCAGTGCTCGGCTGCCTTCATAAGAGATCCGTGGGTGATTGCATGCACCCACTTTTAAGCCATATGTCCTGTTCTTCTGGGCGTGCCCTACGCTGTAGTTCAATTATTTGTGCGATAGGGAGAGCTGTGTAGGCATCTGTGTCTGACCTGGTATTTGCTGTGGTCACAACATATTCTGCTGATGTTGGTACTGGGAGATACAATGCAGCTTTTGGCGCTGCGTCAGTGGCAGCATTTCCCAATGAGTTTTTGTCTGTATTGCGCGTATGTGCTGTGTATTTGACGACTGCCACCACAGAGGGCTCCGCAAGGACGGAAATTAGCGTGTTCAGTAGGGCAGCATGTTGTACTGGTGAGCCATCAGCTCTTTTGAAGGTTATAGGTCATAGTACCAAATCAAAAGGATCGAATGACAAAGGGGTTGATTCAATTCGACTGAAAAAAAGGATCGAAATTTGTTTTTTTTTTACCCTTTTAAAGCTAAACCAGAGCAACAAAAAAATATACATTTAAAAAAAAATGTTGATCCTTTGGTTTTCGGTCGAATGCACTCTCACCTTTTGCATTCAATCCTTTTGTTTTCGAAACTTTAACTGGACACCTCTTCTGAACCCCCTCTTTCTCCAGCATGACAGACCTGCATGCATCGTGGTGGTGATATAGGCAGAAACTGAATAGAAGGGCTTTTATGAGAGCTACTATTCAGCTGCTTGTGCAGAGTAATGCATGGGTAATCTTTTCATGACCAGTGTTTCGTATACTCCCTCCTCTAGGCGTACCGCTGCTGCCCCAACATGTCTTTCACCTGTTTACTGATCAACCGATGCTGACCCATCAAAGAAGAGCAATTCTCCCTCTTCTAGTGGCTTGTCTTTGGCTTTGGGGATATTATTGTCTTCTCCTTCATAGGATGCACAATCATGATGTTGCAAATCCTCAGCCGTGCATGGCTGAGTGAGGACCATGGCAGGGTTTACTGTCTTGCACCTTACGACATGGATGTGCAGGCTGGATAGTATGATCTCATATGCTGATGCCCTTTGTGTGGTGAGTGTGTACTTGGCGTGCTCTAGGATTGCAAAAAGTGAGTGCTCATGTACAATGTTACTGAGCACCCCATGACAATTGTGGAGCTCTTTTCAATGGCAAAGGCTGCGGCAGCAAGAGCTTGTTAGCAGGCGAACTGTCTCTGCATGACAGAATCGAGTTTTGCCACGGTAATAGGCTAGTGGTTTATGACCCATTGCACTTTTCTGTGTGAGTACTGCTGTCATGAATATGCCATTTGAGTGGGAGAAAATGAAGAATTCCTGTGTGTAATCTGGGGTTGCAAGGACAGGTGCTCTTGAAATTACTTCTTTCAGGTCATTGAAACTAGTTATCATCTCTGGGGTCCTCTCAATTTTGTTGTTCTCTTTAAGAGCGGCCTTGTGTATCTTGCGTAGTGTAAGATACATGCCCTGAAATAGTTGCATAACCCTAGGAACTTTTGTGTGTCCTTCACTGTAAGTGGTTTGGGAGTGGCACGTACTGTGGCTGCCCTGTCAGGAATTATAATTTTTCCATCTTTGGAAATGAGTTAACCTAGGTAAAGCACCTCCAGTTTAAAGTATTGGAGTTTTGCCTTATGCACTGTGTACCCTTTTCTTGCGAGCAACTCCAGTAATGCAACAGAGTCCCATCAACAGCCTTGCTTGCTGTCACTGCAGTCTAGTAGGTCATCTATTTATTGAATTATTATGCTGGGTACTTGGATGTTCCCTAGGTCTTCATGTACTATTTTGTTAAAGATGCTGGGGCTCTCACAGTACCCCTGGGGCAAACGAGTGTGCTCGTAGAATTTTCTGCCCTGGGTAAAGGCTGTGAGGTATTGTGAGTCTGGGAACAGGGGAACTGAGAAGAAGGCATTCTTCAAATCCACAACAGAGAAATTAGATGCCTCTTTAGAGATGCTGCACAAGATGGAGGCACGGTTTGGGATGAGTGGAAACTCCTTCTGTACTAAATCATTAAGGGGTCTCAAATCCTGGATCATCCTCCAACTACCCCCTGTTGCCTTTTTAATGGGGTATACAGCTGTATTGCATGGTGAGGTTGAGTGCACTATGATCCCTTGGTACAACAGGGCGTGAGTGTTTCTCGGATCTCCTCTTCCGCTTCTCTGGACAGCGGGTATTGTTTCACCCGTGGAAGTACCACTCCTGGCTTGAGTGTTATTTTGACGGGAGTCACCTTTTTTAGTATCCCTAAATCATGTGGATTTGTTGTCCATGAATGTGTGGGGACGTATTGCAAATCTGTCTCGCTCAATGGGGGTGGTCGACTAACAATAGCCATGAGGGGACTTTGCACTTTCTTGTATTGCACCATTATTTCACAAGATATGCAAATCTTGAAGATAATTTGTCCATCATTATTGCCATCCTCGAAAAGGTCTTTGTCAGACAATTCTCTTAGGGGCAGATTAGGGTTGATGCATAACACAGTGCACCATTGGCACCTGTGGGGGTCAGTACCTTGCACTACAATCCATTTTGCAGATATCATCAGGCCTTCCAGATCTAATGATATAATTGTCCCTGCAACCAGCACTTCAGTCAATGGGTACCCTCCACTCTTATCTGGTAATCTGGGGGACAGCATGTGTGGGTACCTTGATACCATAAACAAACATGTCAGGATTGACGGGGATACAACTCACTGCCACTTCACTGGCCACAGCATGTATTACTAGCATTGCTCGAAAGGAGCACATGCCAGGTGTGGCACAGACAATCCCTCTGTCTGTTAATGAAATTGTCATGTTCAATTTACTAAGCAGGTCCCTACTGAGCAAGTTGACAGGAGAACTCTCAGAATAGAGTAGGGGAGCTCATACACCCTTCCCTCCCACCTTGACATCTAGATCTTTTGTGTAAGGAACCGTTAAAACACCCCCAGAGAATCCCTGCATGTCGAGAGTCTTTACCGATAGAGGGAAGTCACCTTCACTAATGCACAACTTCTCCGCTCCTGAGTCCACCATGGAGATTAATTGTTTATTTGCTATTCTGCCCTCATCAGCGGTTCCTCTTCTGGATTTAAGGTCATTGATAGGACTGGGCACGCAAGTGCTCTCTGTGTCCTGACCAAGTCGGGGTATGTGTCTGTCCCAGGGAACGAGAAAGGGTTTCCCCGTGGTACCCCTGCTTGATATGGGGCTGCTGAGCCACTGGGTGCAGTGCTGAAAGGGTGTTGTCTCTATGTGGGCTGCTGGGTAGGGTGGGGCTGGTGTGGTTTCATTGCTTGTTGCTGGTGCAGTGGGTGGTAGGAGCCGGGGATTTGAGGAGGTAACTGCACATAGGCCACATGAATCTTGTATGGTATTGAAGTCATTCCTTGACTGGGCCCTTGTGGGCTACCTGGGTGGGGATACTTATACTGTTGTTGATTGTAGTTATAATTCCCTCCCTGACTGGTGTGACATTCTCTCAAAAAAGTGTCCCTACCTCTGACGTGTCCCACACTGTCCAGGCCCACCACCCCTTGGCCCTAGGCCCTCGGAACCCGGCTCGTCCCGGTTGCTGCCCTCCTTGCCACTGCGGTCCCGAAAGGTTTGGGTTCCTCCCGACTATCCTTGCCTGCCGTCAGCCCAAACTGCTGTTATTCTCACCTGGGTCACAATGGAGGCGCACCCCTCCTCTCCCGTCTGCTCTGGGGGCGGCCCTGTCAATACTGCTGCTACCATCACCAGTTTATTTTTAACTTGTTTCGCTTCCTCTGCCTGCCTCCTCTGAATAGTTTCTTTCACTCGCTCTTTGATCCTCCTACAATGGTGAACTATGATGCTTTGAATCTCGGACAACCCCTTTGCTTCCAACCCACTGTCTTATTGAGCGCTTTCTGCACTTCTTTGGGAAGCCCTCTTTTTACAATGAAATTAAAGAATGACGTTGATTGATCTCAGGAACTGCCTGTTTCTGCTCTCCACATCTCTTGAAGCCTGAGAATGTATTGCACACCATCTTCCTCATCCCCCATTGTGCATTGCATTATTTATTGTAAATCTGGGGTGTCTGGGAATGTGCATCACAGCGTATCCCATACTCGTGCTCTATTCTTGTTGAATGATACTCCATCATGGACATAATCTCTTAGCGTTCCTCCCGGTTACCCAGCTTTAATCCACACCATCTCTGCCTGATCTCCCACTGCGGGTAGCAACAAACTCTTAATGATATGATATGATTGTTTATTTATATAGCGCCTATACACAATGTGTTTTTAAAGTGCTTCAAGGCAAGAGAGGGAACAAGGGAACATACAATGACATTCTTACAGACCATGAACAGTAAGGATGTGAAATTAACTATCGTATTTGGCTTGATGACATATCAGATAGTTCAAGAGCTAAGACATAGATAAGGAAGGGAGGGGGACAGTGGGAAGGAAATGCAAAGAGACATGTGACTACTGTACTAGACCTGACGATATTTCGGATAGTGCTGGGGGGGACAAGTAAGGAAGTAAGGGGGGGGAAGAGGTTGCTATCATACTAGGTACAGGGACAATTTTGATAGAGTAAGTGCATAGAATAACGTAAGTGGAGGAGGGGAGGAGATAGGAACGAAGAGAAAGGGAGGGGAGGAGAGAACAGAGAGTAAGCAGAGAAAAAGAGTGGAGAAGCAAGAGCGGGAGAGCGAATACAATTGCACAATTCAGTAGGAAGACATAGGTCCTCATTACGAGGTTGGCGGAATGGGTTTACCTGCACCGGTAACGGGGCCGGTGCCGGTAAACCCATTCCGCCCTAATACAAGGTCTCCTCGCGGGACCTGCAATGTGTGCATGGTAAAACCAGGCATCCTTACCGGGTCCCGTGAGGAGACCAGGGAGCTAACAACGGGCCCGTTATAAACAGGCCCGTTGTTAGCTCCTTCCCCATTCCCATTGAACCCTATGGGGCTCGAATGGGAATGGGGATGGACTGGGTCTGGGTTCCTCGGACGAGGAATTACCAGGTCTGCCAAGGTGGGGATGGCCTGGTAAGTCCTCATTTGAGGATTCCAGGCCCGGTGTGCGGTAAGGAGGCAACCATGCCGCTAAATGCGGCATTGGTTACCTCCAACCTCATAATGAGGGCCATAATGTTGCATGCCTGGATACAAGGTGAATATGGGAAAAGCATGAGAAAGGGTGATGCACTGCGAATCAATAAAGTCCATAAAAGTCAAATCCAGCATTGGCCACAAGACAGTGATGGTGAAATCAGAATGTATCAGGACAGACTCCTGCAGAAGCAGGCTGGAGAGGGGTAGGGGGAGCAGGGTAGAAGAATTAAGCATTGATTCAATTGAAGAATTGTTCCCTTGTGCCCCCCCCCCTTCTTGCACCTGGGTGCAAGAAGGGGGGGCACAAGGGAACATCACAGGCGGACCAGAGGGGTGGGGATGGCCTGTCTGGATAGAGGGAGTAAACACATGTTGGTGCATGCTTACCTGCTGTCTGAGCAGGGGTTTGTTCCCTGGTTCCTCCTCGTCCGAACAGGTCCACACAGGAATTGCCCTTTTCTTTGTCGGTCCTTCGCTTCGGAAGGCCGGGCGAGAGACGCCCTTGATCTAAGAATTAAGAGCAGGAAGGAAGAGGCAGAGCTAAGAAGGTGGGTGGTGCTTAGGCCAGGTGACCAAGATCCACTTTTACCTGCTCTCCAGCTGCAAAAGAAAAGAGGATGGAGGGCTCCTTAAATAGGGAGAAAGAGCGCAACAAGAAAGGCACCATGTGGGCAGGGCTTAGGCCAGGTGACCAAGATCCACTTGCACCTGCTCCCCATCTGCAAAGGAAAAGAGGCTGCAGGGCTCCTTAAGTAGGGAAAAAGAGCGGCAACCAGGAAGGCACCTGGTGGGTGGGGCTTGCTAAGTGAGAAAAATAGTGGCAACCAGGAAGGCACCAGGTGGGCGGGACTTAGGCCAGGTGACCAAGATCCACTTGCACCTGCTCCCATTCTGCAAACGAAATGAGCCTGGATGGCTCTTTAAGTAGTGAAAAAGAGTGGAAACCAGGAAGGCACCAGGTGGGCAGGGCTTGCTAAGTGAGAAATAAGAGCGGCAACCAGGAAAGCACCAGGTGCGCGGGGCTTAGGCCAGGTGACCAAGATCCACTTACACCTACTCCCCATCTGCAAAGGAAAAGAGGCTGGAGGGCTCCTTAAGTAGGGAGAAAGAGCGGCACCCAGGAAGGCACCAGGTGGGCGGGGCTTAGGCCAGATAACCAAGATCCACTTGCACATGTTCACCATCTGCAAAGGAAAAGAGGCTGGAGGGCGCCTTAAGTGGGGAAAAAGTTTGGCAACAAGGAAGACACCAGGTGGGTGGGGCTTGGACCAGGTGACCAAGATCCACTTGCACCTGCTCTCCATCTGCAAAGGAAAAGAAGCTGTAGGGATCCTTAAGCAGGGAAAAAAAGAGCAGCAACCAGGAAGGCACCAGGTGGGCGGGGCTTAGGCCAGGTGACCAAGATCCACTTGCACCTGCTCCCCATTTGCTCCCCAATGTCCCCTCTTGCTAAGGGTACCCCTGCTGTGTTTTTCTCAAATGCGTAAATACACTCCCCCCCCCCTCCATCAGTGGTGGGATCGCCTTGAGGAGGTTATTTTTGTCCATTTGTTCCCAGGGTACATAGTGTGGTTGTACCGCACCCTTGTGTATTATGGGCATTTGCAGTTTTGCCTTTCCTTTCCCACCCTTAACTGCAATTCCCTTTTTCAATGCCAATGCTATTCTGCCAAATCTTTTCGTTAATCTTCCATCCCATAGGCTCTCCAATCTCAGTGTTGTCTGGGGTGCTTGCTGGGCCCTTCCTCTGCATCATCAAAGTCACTCCAATATTCCTCGTCCCTTATCCAGGACCCTACATTCTCGTATAACAAGCTGGCTGTTTCCCCATCCCGCTTTATGTGCACTGTTCTTATGGGTGCTCTGTCTATTCTGAACAGGAAGTTGCCTGACTTCTATTCATCCCAGGATGGCTGTGTGGGTGCCCCCACGGGCATCATTGGAACCTCTGCCACCCCCTAGGTCTCTTGCGCTCACCCCAGTGTGGGCCAATACCTCTGGGGCTTAAACATATGGTGGAGCCATACCTGGTATGGCCACCATAGTGCCCGCTGACATATATGTCGGGTTGGTGTACCCTTCTGCTGGGTGTGTTGCTACTGGTTATATTTTCTTTTCGTCCCCACATTTTCCCAGTCTCCTCCGAACTCATCTTCTTGTCACTGTCAGATGTTACCCCCCAAACCCTTTTTTGGGACCTCTGTTTCTTCGAACATTCTCCAGAGGTCCAATATTTTCCTTCTTTTCTGCAATGCTCTCCCCTCTTACCTTGCGGTGAAGTAAGTGGATATATGGTCCAGAGCGCATCTGTCAAAAGATCCACGTTAGGGACAGAAGTGGGGCATTCCCTTCCCTTTAGTCTCAGTTACCCATTGGTTGTGGTACTTTTTAATTTTCTCACAGTTTAGTGGCAAGGCTTTACATACATGGACCAGGGGTGTGTCCGTCCACATTGTCATGTCTGGAAAGTGTCTTGTGTTGTGGCCATGCTTGTACTGCTGTGCCACAGTTCAAACAGAAATTCATTCAATACTAGTTAAAGCATATACACCTTAATTTTGTCTTTAGTATGAGTCAATACTGTCAATAATTTCATAGAAAAATCCTCAATTCACTTTTCACCCTCCCATGTTCCCCACTATAGCTTCTTCATACACTCCATACTCATTCTCCTGATGCGCTCGCAGACATCAGACATGCCCATCCTGGGCCTCCTCCGTACACGTTAAAGTACAGCCCGTGGTCATCTTCAGGTGGAGTGGGCTGGAGCCCCCACCAGCCGCCCTGCAATCCTGCTCGAGTCCTGCAGCAGCATCTTCTACGACGCCGATCCTATGATTGGAGCGAGCCCTTCAATCCGGGCCTACATCCCGCATTTATGGTGAGCACACCCCCATGCTACCATCCAGTTTCCCCTTGGGCCCTGGGTCATAGCCATTTGCAAGAACAAAACATATTTTAACTTTTGACGCCGCTCCCCTGCATCGCGCCGACTTGCCTACTTACAAAATGTCGGGAGCGATGCATCCTCAGAACGAGGCATGGTTCCCCCTTCATTACTAGGCAACGTGAGGAATATCTTATGGAAACATCCGCCGGCAGGTGGAGTGGGCTTGACCAACATAAGGCCCTGATAGCTCCTGTTAGCGCTCTGGTTGCACATTTGTCTGCCCTTTCTATATTCTTAATTCAGGAGGCAGGACAACGTTAGCTGCCCTTGCATCTGTGCATATACGCTCCTTGATGACTATTACCCAACTATAACTACGCCTATACCCCTCGGACCCAGAACGCTAGTCCAACTACCCGGTAAATACGAAGCACACCTGGTAGCACATTAATTGATGCCTCATTCGCTTGGCGAGCTATAGGAATTGCTTAAGCTTCTTGCTGAAATTATGACTTTACTTACTACTATCTACATGTGCTGAGGATGCACTTTGGAATCTATACAATGCCTTTTGATGCGTACCCTTTTACAATCTATATACTGTTATGTTGCTGATTCATGCTTTTACTTTACCTATCTATGTTCCATGATAATATGCATAGTGTATTACAATACCGTTTTAATTAGTCTGAGCATGTACCTAGGGAAGCTAATTGAAACAACTGCTTGCACATACACAATAGGACAGACCTCTGTACCCACTGCTAAGTCGAATTAGCCGCCCTCTTGTGAACTGCAATCTAGCTGTGCATACTACTTGAATGTAGAACTGCATCGCGTTACTACTGTTTTGTGCCCTTGCCGCCCTATATCCAAACAAACTAGCTCACTTGTGTTCATTAATGCAAATTTACCGGGCTGCGAAAACCCGCTTTTGCCTATTCAGTGGATTTAGAACTTGTCCTGTATTGTGCATGCAAACCTATGTCACTGATATTTGAATTAGCCTACTGTATTCTTGCATCGTAATTAAACCACACTACTGTGATGTGTACTTTTGCATGTGTGCTCTGCTGCTGCCGCCTGAGTCAAGACAAATTAGCCTTTGATTCCTAATACAAATTAGCTGCCGTGCGGAACCTTGAATCCGCCCATTCCGTCGATTGGATATTTATACGTGCACCTTAACTCATGACTTGGCTATTTTAACTAAAGTAGCCTACTCTCGATTTCACATGGGAACTCTACCATGTTAATACGGTGCCTTTGCGCCCCTTGTAGGTTCCTTGTCAATGTGAGTTAGCTCATTTGTTTGAAATGCAATTTTGCTCACTACTACTACATGTATTTCCCCATCAACCATTGATGCCTGCCAATATTGCTCTATAGTCACCGAATTATGGCTACATGCCACTGCAGGCCTAGCCCTCTCACTGGCCATCCCCAATGGCTACACCATTTTGAGATCTCACAGAAACAAAGCGAGAGGAGGAGGTATAGCCCTTATGGTGAGATTGAATCTACCTATTAGACTAACTCCACCCCTTGACATCAAATCTTGTGAAAACATCACAGCTAAGCTCACCATCAACAATTCCCAGACGTTCACAATCCATCTTAGATACAGACCCACAGGCCACATCGGAACCTTTGAGGAAGATATTTCCAACATCCGGTCTAATAATCTAAAAAACTCCTCCCAAGTTCTCCTACTAGGGGATATGAACCTAGGTTTTAATGACCCTAAATATAGACATGCAACCAGAGTGTCCAACATCTTAACTGAACTAGGTCTTACCCAGAGAGTGCTCCACCCTACTCACAACAAAGGGAGAATACTTGACTGGGTGGCAGATTATAACTGCAACGCCTCTATCTTATCCATATCACACCAGATCTGGACAGACCACCACCTTATAGCCTTCTCTTTAGCAACTGAAAAACCTATCTCCAATCCCATATTGTTAGCTCCTCCCATACCCACAAGGAACAAAAAGAATATTACCTGCAACAACTTACTCCCCTTCATCCTCCCTACACTCAATGTGCTCCCTGAAAGCTTAGGGCCCGATGCATTGGTCAAAGAGTATAACAAAGTCATGTCCTCAGCACTTGACTTAATAGCACCACTTAAAATGAGAAGAAGCAAGCCCAAAGGCCACCTTAATTCATGGTGCACACCTTATTTGAAAACATTATAAACAAAAAAAAGACATTGCGAGGTATCTTGGAGATTATTGCCATCTGAGAAAAACAAGACCAACCTCAGCACCATTACTGCTCTCTATAAAAATGAAATACTTCTAGCTAAACGCAAAACGTATAATTTCAGAATATCGTAAGCCAAATCAAGTATGAAAGAACTCTTTGTTATCCTCAAAGAGCTATAAGCTCCCATCCCAGTGCCAGACAACAGTGTAAAAGATAAACTATGGTGCTCTAACATACAGCAAGCACTTGCCGACAAGGTTATGACTCTACAATCAAAAATTGCCAAGAAAAAAGCCTCACTAACTTGTACCACACCCTCCACAGTCGCCCCAGTACTACTTAATAACACTGCTGATCCCTTGCATTTTAAGTTCACTAAATTCACCACACTTGAAACAGAAAAAACTATTCTATCACTCAAACCCTCAAACTGCCAGGCTGATCAATGCCCTGCCCAACTTATGAAGGACGCACCAGAGACCTGACCCCTTTCATCATATAACTCATTAATGCCTGGTTCTCCTCAGGCATTATACCAATCAACCTCAAAGAATTGTGGGTGCTACCACTACTTAAAAAAACAGACCCTAGACCCAGCTATACCCACTAATTGCCGACAGATTACAACAGTGCCTTTTCTTCTGAAAATCATAGACAAGATGGCCTACACCAAATACAAAAACACCTGGAGTCCTACCGCTTACTAGGAGAACACCAGTCAGGCTTCCCGCCCCGACATGGGACCGAAACAGCTTTTTTAGATCTGAAGGCCCAGATAGACGAACTCAGGGATAAAGGAAAATCGGCCCTTCTACTCCTCCTGGATCTATCGGCTGCATTCAACCTTGTGGACCATGGGGTCTTATGCAGCTATCAGGACTCTGCTGCTCATTTTTCTGCAGAAGCTATAGCATTGATAGAATTCTTTCTTAGTAATCGGACTATGAGAGTCTTTTCCCCCACTGCAGTCGCAGACTCCATCCCCATCACTTGTGGAGTGCCTCAGGGTTCCTGCATCTCACCTACCCTATACAAAATCTTCACAAAGCCCCTTTTCTATGATCTGGATAATCTTGGTATCACCTACAGTAATCATGCAGATGATACTGAGATCCTCCTACCACTTACAGCGGATAATGAGAAGGATTTAGCCTTAGTGAATAGGGTATATCTCATCATCCAGGCATGGATGGCTACTCATGGACTATGCCTGAATGATGACAAGACTGAGATCATTATCCTGGGCACGACTTCAACCCTCAAAAAACTGAGCCCCAACTACACTGCCTTTAATATTGACAATAACACCATCACTGTCGCTAAGGAGATGAAAACCCTGGGGTTCTACCTAGACTCTACCTTGTCTCTCAACAAGCAGGTAAATAACATGGCCTCGGCCATGACATATACTTGCAAACTGATTAGAGCAGGTAAGCCCTTTTTGTCCAACAACAGCTGCATTACCTTGCCCAGAGCGCTTATTTTGTCTAAGTTAGATTACTGTAACACACTGCACATTGGGGCCAACAAACTATTAATAAAATCGACTTCCTCCAGAATAATGCCCTGAGAGCAGCACTTGGAATAGCCAAGAGAGAACACATCTCAGAGATTAGAAGATCTAATAACTGTCTTTCAACTTATGACAAAATCAAGTTAAATGTTGCTCAACTCACATATAAATGCCTGAACAATGCTGCACCTTGATATTTGACTGAAAGAATTACCAGAAAACCCTCTACAAGAACTGCCAGATCAACCAATACTAACTGCCTTCTAGTCCCAAGATTTAAGCTATCCAAAGTTGGGGGCAGTAGCTTCCTGGTCAAGGCAGCTCAATTTTGGAACTCCCTACCCCCTCTATTGAGAACAAAACAATCTTACCAGAACTTCTGCCAAAACCTAATAAGATGGTTCAAAGACTCAGACAAATAAAGCACGCTCCTGACACCTACAAGTAATCTTCCTTGATACCATGTAAATAATGTTAGATATGTATCCACCTACCCGTGAGCTTAAAGTTATATTTTTGACCAGCCATTATAAATGACAATTTTTACTATCATGCTATGCTGCCTTTCATGTGATCCTTATGCACACATAATTGTATATGGCTTGTATTTGTATTTGTTTATTATTTGTATTGCGCACCAAACCCTGAGGTAACTGGGCGCTTGAGAAACTTATAGGCAGTGTACAAAAGGTTCTGGCATAGTTCAAACAGTAAGGAACTATGGAGGACCCTGGTTACAGGTGGGTCGGTGCTTGAGTATAAGCAATATGCAAGATATAGTCACAATTCATACAGTAAGGATAACGATGGGTGACCCTGGTTGCATGATGGTTGGTGCTTGAGAAAGGAGACATACGAGTAAGAAGAACGCAAGATGGATTAATTCTTAAATACAGTTCTTAGATACACAATGGCAAGTATGCAAGGTAACTGTCTACTGAAGAGAAGACTTACTGCTCAGGCAATTTTTATATTGGCTTTGAAGGTGAGGAATGATGGTTCTTGTCTGAGAGGGATGGGAATGGAATTCCATCGTTTGGAAGCCTGAACTGGGAAGCTGGCTCCTCCCGCTGTTTTCAGATTGTATCTTGGTATTGTCAGGTTATGTGAATGGGCTGATGTGGTAGTGCGAGTGGGAAGGTGTTTGCAAAGCTT
Source organism: Ambystoma mexicanum (assembly GCF_040938575.1). Taxonomy (NCBI): domain Eukaryota; kingdom Metazoa; phylum Chordata; class Amphibia; order Caudata; family Ambystomatidae; genus Ambystoma; species Ambystoma mexicanum. The sequence goes on along the minus strand of NC_090929.1, from coordinate 958,572,970 downwards.
GTCAGCCAGATATTTTGGGGCGGAATTGGTTAGGCATTTGTGAGTGATGGCTACGGTGTGTAACGTGATTCTGTCATGCATGGGTAGCCAGCTGACCTTCTGTCTGTGAAGAGAGATGTGACAGGATCTAGGGAAGCAGAGTTCTTCTCTCAGAGAGTTATTCTGAAGTACCTGGAGTTTGCTTAGGTTTTGTTCAGATGAACCCAGGAAAAGGGTGTTACAGTAATTGAGTTTGGAGAGCACAAGCGCTCTAGCCAGTGTAAGGCAGCTACTTGTTGACAGATAGGCTTTACAGCTGTAGATCAGTTTGTTGGTGTAGGCAGTGGAGGATGCTAGGCTGTTTACCTGTTTTTTAAGGGAGAGAGTTGAGTCAAGGTAGACCCCCAGTCTTTTTATTTCTCTGGAAACCCTAATAGTGTTGCCATCAATGACGAAGTAGGAGTAGTTGGTGTCGAGTTTGTTTAGGCGAGCCTGAGTTCCCTCAATCATCAGCTCCGTCTTGTCATCATTGAGACGAAGACCATTGGTCGCCATCCAGGCCTGAATTTCGAGGTAGATGGTGTTTAGAAGTTTGGAGTCATGGTCATAGCAGCCAGTAAGGGGAATGAGGACGTGGGTGTCATCTGCATAGTTAGTGTAGATGACACCCAAGTGATCCAGATGGTCGAAGAATAGCTTCGTAAATATATTATACAGTGTGGGCGACACACAGGAGCCCTGAGGCACGCCACATAGAATTGGTGTGGGGTCAGCTGAGGCTGATGGGGAGAAGACTCTGGTAGTCCTGTTGGATAAGAAAGATTTGATCCAGTCAGACACATTCATGCAGAAGGCTGCTGCTGTGATCAGATGTTTGGTAAGGATCTGATGGTCGACGAGGTCAAAGGCTGCGGAGAGTTCTAAGAGTAGGAGGATTGAGAGTTTGCCCTTGTCCTTTGCCTCATCCATTTGGATCTTGAGGTCTAGAAGGGCAGTTTCAGTTCCATGTCTGGGTCTGAATCATGATTGTCTGAGACCAAGGAGTTCATTATCCTCAAGGTGCTTCTGTATTTGCAGATAAGCCACCCGGTCTAGGATTTTTAGAAGGAAAGGGACAGACAGTGGTGATGGGCCTGTAGTTCGTGGGAACATTTGGATCAAGGTTAGTTTTTTTTAGGAGAGGCATAACCCATGCTTCCTTGAGATTGTTGGGAACTTCATTGGTGGCGAAGGAGGAATTTATTAGAGCAGTAATGAAAGGGGCAAGGTCTTTGGCACCTTCTTTGATCAATGTAGCTGGGCAAATGTCACCTTGGCAGTGCAAGGGTTTCAGGCTTTTAATAATGTCCTCTACTTCCTTAGGGGTGACTTGAGAGAAGCTGAAAGGGGTGCATGTGAGTGGGGTTTTCTTGGGGTCCATGGCATGCTGGGCATTACATGAAAGGCTTTCCTTTTTGGCCTTGATTTTATTTTGGAGCATGGTGATTTTGTCAGCAAGTGCTTGCTGAATTTTGCTACACCACTCTGCATCTTTGATGCAATCTTGAGAAGGTGGAGCAGGGGATTCAAGCTCTTTTAGTATACTGAAGAGTTCCTTGGTACTGGATTTTGCATTCTGGATTCTGGAATTATAGGTGTCTTTTTTTGCTGAGCCTTTTAATAGATAGCAGAAGCTGACGAGAATGCAGTTTTGTTATTGATGGATGGGGATTTGCACCTAGTGGATTTGGCTGCTCTTTTTAAGCTTCTGAGACTTTTTATTTCGGGGGTGTACCATTTGTTGAGGTGAGCTTGGGGTTTGACTTTTTTGAGTTTGAGAAGGGCTACAATATCCAAGGCAGATTTGAGAGTGCAGTTGTCTAAGTTGACCAAATTAGATGGGTCATGGGTGCTGAAATTGTTCTCGTTGAGGATGTTGCTAATGAGAGGCTGGATGCTGTCTATGGTTATGTTGCGACAGTTCCTGGATAGTGAAGGAGGTACTAGAGAGATTTTGGTAGGGGATGGCCCCGGGATGAAGAATAGGATACTTCTGCTCTCTATATGGTAGAGGAGAGGCACAGAGGACCCCAGCCAAGATTCTCTATTACGGTAGCAATGGACAAGCAATCAAGGCTTAGCTTCTCAGGAGGTGATGCAGGCTGGTTCTTAAGTACAGTGTAGTCCCCAAGCACCCACAAAGGAATGTCCGCACACTCTATCAGTTAAAACACAGTCTTTATATAATTAATATTCAAGGTTATGTACAATATCACGATAACTCACTTTGTACTCGGTTATCTATAATGGCAAATATATACAGTTCTAGGCAGTACCACCATTACAATTAGATCTCTTTAAAGTGCATCAACTGTACAGTTAAATGGCACACAAATCAGTTTGTAAAGGAAACCAACAATAGAGTTAAGAGGAAAGCAGTTGGTGAGAACAATAGGCAGAATACTGGCCCCTACCACTAGACACAGTTCTGTGTGGAGATCCCCCCACCTGGGCAACCTGTAGAATAAAGATATATCACAAGTCCACTCCATATTTGTTCACAAGAGACTTTCCAATAGTTCTACAACCCCAAAGTACCTGGCGTTTTAGCGTTCCTTGTCGGGGAATCGACGGCCCTTCTTGAGTGCCCTCCCTTTAAGGCAGGAGTCACGGTTCGTCGAATGTCTGCGAAGAACAGGGTGAAGTACGGCAGTGAAGTGGCAGCTTCTTCCCTAGTGGTGCTCGGTCCGGGCGTTTCTCCTTGTGATTCCGCGGCGGTCCCCGTCTCGGGTCGGCAGCCTTTCGAAGGTCTGTCTACCAGGGAGCTTTGGAAAAGATCAGCTGGTGCACGATGGTCCCTCGTAGCTCGGGAAGAGGGCGCCTTACCAGGTCCTCTCTTGGTCAGTCCTTGGAGACACAGCAGCTTTCAGATTGACAAAGGAGAGCAAAAGCAATTCTTCTCTTCCACCAGGGCTTCAAGGTCAAGCTTCAGTTACTCCAGTTACTCGTCATAGTGGACTTCAGCTTCTGAACACAAATTCTAGCAGTGAGAGGCCCCCAGATATACTAGTTGATCTCCCATTCATTCTGCTGGGTCACACTCAGGCAAACAATCGGTCAGAAGGGCATTCATGCAGGCAGGCAGCCAATCAGGTGCATAGTGCATTCAGGCCATTCACTTCTCTCCAGACACTCACAACAAGTTATGTGTATTGGGATAAGTACCCAGCCATTCAACACTCGACACTGCATTCATACCAGTTTCAGGCAGGGCTGTCTCAGTCATTGTGTCAACAACCAGATGCTAGACATCCACAACACAGAATGTGTATTTGTCACACACTCCATTCACCCAGATCCCACCCACAGGCGTACCTACAACATACAGTCATTGGGAAGGCTCCAGCCAGTCTGGCCTGGACTTCACAACACCACCATATATGGAACTTCCACCCAACAGCCAGTCAGGGGGAAGGGACAGAGTCAGGGCTTCCCAGGACTTTGGGAAAACAAGGTAACAGGCAATAGAAAGCAAGAGGCCACAGCGGCCATCTTGTTTCCTATCAGAAATGAACTGATTCCAATGGCAGGACCTGGGTATCCCAAAATGGAGGATACTTAGGGCACCTGTCAAATTCAGCATGGAGCTGCCACCAGCCCATACCCTGCTCTGTGGGCCACCCACAGGTGCCCAAAAACATACACTAGGGGCACAGGGTTGTACCCCCACCCATGGGTGCCATAAGGGTATCCCATGGGTCTGTTCACCAAAACCAAAAGAGAGATCTGCTCCGCCAGGAGTCCCACATGAACTCCTGCATGGAAAACACAACAGAGCACACAATAAAAAGCATTAAAGGACAAGGATATGGAGGCCCTGTCCCTCCAATGCATTTCCAGCATCACAGTGATCTGACCAGTCTACAGGTTCATTTTGTGTGATGGATGTGGAACAATTTAGGTCCGAAATCCAATCTAGCGTTCTACATTTGGAGTGGATGGGTGAAGAGATTCTGTGTAGGAAGCCTAAGTTGGAGATGGTGTTATCCACCGCATGTCTCCTAGGAGGATAGTTTGAGATCCTAGTTTGGTGTGCATGGAGAGGAGGTTCAGGATATCTTCCTCAAAGGTGAGAGGTGGTCCGTGAGGCCAGTAGATGAGATGTAAGAGTATGGTTTGGAAGGGTGAGAGGCTTAGTTTCACCTAGAGAAGTTCTGCAGACAGGAAACTAACAGGTATGGTGCCCCTGAGGCCTAGTTGGGTTTTGGCAATAAAGGCTAATCCTCCGCCTTTACCGACAGTTCTATCTGCCCTGATGATAGTGTAGTCTTCGAGCAGGGCAAGGGAGAGTGCGGGTCCAGCTGCCTGGTGTAGCCAGGTTTCTGTGACTACCAAGAAGTCTAGACTATTTGCAATGATTAGGTTGGCGATCTCTGCCGAGTGGGCTAATAGGGAGCGAGCGTTGATAAGGGCTGCTTTGATCATTGGTGGTTGTGGCGCAGTGGTTGAGGATTTTAAAGTCAAGGTAGAAGGGGGTTATATTGTGCAGTGTGGGGTTGCAGTGATGGGATTTGTATTGCGATCTTTTGCACAGTATAGTGAAAATGTGTTTAAGGAATCGGGAGCCTAGTCTTTATTTATTTATTTTATTTTATTTATTACATTTGGTTACACGCCAAACCCTTGAGTGTCACAGCGTAAGTTGGATATATCTTCGTTATCGTATAAAGGTTACATACAGAATGTTTCCAGTTTTATATACATACAGTAGCCACAGTCTACTTTCAAAATTACAAGCATTTAGTAGGCAGAGTGGTATGTACAGCATGGGTATCATTGTTCTTTGCAGTGAGTAGTCTAGGTTGCTGAGAGGGTGACCCAGTCTGCTGAGGAACTGGTGACAAATTATTGGAATTTGTTAAATAGCCAAGTTTTGAGTAGCTTTTTGAACTTGGGTAAGGAGACTTTGTTGGACAGGTAGGGGGGGAGTGAATTCCAAATGCGGGGAGCTGCAAAGGGGAAGCTGGTGTTGCCTGCTCTTGAGGATGTGAAGCGAGGGATGAGGAGCTGGGTGTTGGCACTGGATCTGAGTAATATGGGTGAGGTTTTGCGAGTGATGCAGCTATTAAGATAGCTAGGAGCGGCATCAAATATGCATTTGTGGGTAGTGGTAAGTGTTTTGTGGAGGATTCTTGCGTGTACTGGGAGCCAGTGTGCATCACTTCTGTGTTGTGTGATGTGTTCTCTTCGTTTAATGCCCAGTGCTGCTATGAGGGCTTTGTTTTGTAGGAGTTGGAGTTTGGTAAGGCTGTTTTTTGTGGTACCTAGTAGTAAGATTTTGCAGTAATCTATTTTAGTTAGAATAAGGGCTCTAGCAAGGGTTAGGCAGTTGCCTGTAGTGAGGAGAGGCCTGCTTAGGGTAATGAGTTTGGCGGTGTAGGATGTTGATGAGGCGAGCGCACTGATGTGAGAATGCATGGTGAGGTTGGAGTCGAGGTGTACTCCCAGTATTTTCACTTTGTGGTAGATGGTGATGGGAGTGCCATCGATCAGTATGGAAGTGTAATCTGTTTGGAGTTTGTTGAGTCTGGCCGGGGAACCAATTATGAGGATCTCAGTTTTTTCTCCATTAAGGCAGAGACTGTTATTTGCCATCCAGTTTTGAATATGGGAATAGATAGTGTTGATGGTGGCTGTGTCTTGTTCCAGGTTGCCTGTGATGGGGATGAGGATCTGTGTGTCGTCGGCAAAGTTTGTATAAATTATTCCCATGGCATCTAGTGCAGCGAAGAGTAATTTGGTGTAGGCATTGTATAGGGTGGGGGAGAGGCAAGAGCCTTGTAGTACCCCTAGTGGTGCAGGGATGGGGTCTGCTGCTACTTCTCCTAGTTTGACTCTTGAGGTGCGGTCTTAAAGGAAAGATTTTATCCAGTTAGTGGCCTTCTGGGAGAAGTGGAAATTGGTGGTGAGTGTTTGGCATAGTTTGTTGTGGTCAACCAAATCGAACGCCGCTGAGAGGTCTAGGAGTAGTAGGATGCCTAGTTTACCAGAATCTCTGATCGCGTCCATCTGGTTTTTTAAATCCAGGAGGGCCGTTTCGGTACTGTGGTTGGGGCGAAAGCCGGATTGTCTTTCCCCTAGTAAGTGGTTTTGTTCGAGGTGTGCTTGTACTTGTGTGTAAGCTATTTTATCGACGTTTTGAGGAGGAATGGCACTGTTGTTATTGGCCTGTAATTGGTGGGGATGGTGGGGTCTAGTGATGTTTTTTGAGTAGGGGTGTGACCCAGGCTACTTTGATAGATGCTGGTATGTGGCTGGAGTTGAAGGACTCATTTACAAAGCTGGTGATAGTGGGCGCTAGTATTGTGGCGCAGTTTTTAATGACTTTGGCTGGGGTGCTGTCACCTTTACAATTGGATGGTTTAAGTGAAGCTATGGTTTTGAGGACTTGCTCTGTAGTCACTTGAGTAAAGTGGAATTCTGGTGTATTTGAGCTAGTAGTCATGGTCAGAAGGTGGTGGGGCATAGGGTTGAGCTGTAGTAGTTGTTTTTGCGCTGCTATTTTATTTTGGAGCATGGACACTTTGGATAATAGGGCGTCTTGAATGGTAGTGCACCATTCTTTGCTCGGGATTACAGAGTTAGTGGGAGGGATAGGGGATTCTAGTTCTTTGATAATGGTGAATAGCTCTTTAGTATTGGAGGCTGCAGCCACTATTCGGTCATTCAGTGACTCTGCTTTGTGGGTGAGTACACTAAGTTTGTAGGATTTAGATAATTTCCGTAGTTTGGTTAGCAGTTCTGGGGAATTGTGCTTTCTAGTTAGATGTTCTAATGCTCTTTCTTCTCTTCTGAGTTCTATGAGTTCATTGTTAAACCAGGGGGCATTGCGTTTGGGTTTGGGTATTTTGGTTTTTAGGGGGGCTACTTCGTCGACTGCTAATTTTAGGCATTGGTGGTAATGTATGGCAATGCTGTCTGAGTTAAGGTTTTCTAATGGTTTAATGTTGAGCAGGTTTTTGAGAACTGGGTTTAAGTTCTCTGGGGTGAGCTTACGAGCATTTCTGACCTGGATGTGAGGAGGGTTCCAGGTTTTGGCGGTGTAGTCTGTGTCTATGTTCATTTTGAAGTTAATAAGGCAATGGTCGTCCAGTGCAGATTAAGGACATCTGTTATGGTTACTGGGCCTCATTACGCTCCTGGCGGAAATCGAAAAACGATGGCGGAAATGCAATACCGCCATCGAATAGCGCTCGGTGCGATTATGACCCGTCACCGCAAAGTACGATGCCATTAGCGACACCGTAGTGAACGCCAACGCTAACTGCACCAAGTACGCGCGCGCGCGCCATGCCAAACCGTAATTACCACCATGGCGCAACGGTACGCGAATTCTGACCCTAGCGGACATGCACCTAACGCCATCAAGCACGGCGGAAAGTACCATTCCGCCATGGTGAGAAGTACGGCATCGCGAACCAACCGTAAACGGCCCCACTGAGTGCCTGTACACCGCTCCCTGGCCACATTGTACAACTCCCCGTAGGTGCAATGAAGTCACACAATGCAACCAGTGAAATGTACTAGTCATCCATGCCTGCCAACGAACAAATGAATTCCAAGAGGGGCCAATGGGAGCTGCAGGGCACAGATGGCACGAATACAGAAGCTATCCCAATGGACATGACCTCAGTCTCCCACCAAGAAACGCACGCAAACACAGGCACCTGTGACCAGCAATATTCCGAAAATCACATCATTCCACCAATCCACCTGGCTGACCGGCATCTGTTACACAAAAGCTAATCCCCCGCCCCTGAGCATGACATCATTAAAACAGTCATATTGGCAGCCCTCATCCCTGACCTCACTGGGCTTCGTAGGCAAACGCGCCCAGCACAGTACCACGCAACTATACTCCGAAGCTGGAACCCAATGCAGATCTCCTCACAATACATCGCTCCCCAAATAGGAATATGCCACATCACTTGCAAAGAAGAACGCTACACGGTCCATATCAGAATAGAAATTTAATGCACAACAAATTCACCAAGCCCATACAGCCATTAGGCCATGAACTCCAAAACACATTTCACCATTGTGGGCTGCATCCGCAATAAATGACCAGCTACTTCTTGTGTGACGCCCTGTTCCTTCATGGTACACAGGGGCTACATTCTCGTACGAAAAGGCAACATGGAAGCGCCTAGAACCGCAGGGCCGTCCCAATAGGGAGGCACTAGTCCAGCTGAAAGGCCGAAATGTTGCTCCTAGCCACTAGTACTGCGTAAGGGCATGTGGCCCATTGGCGATCGTCCCATAAGATCGTAATGCTGCTCCACTGATTAACACGAAGCAGCAGGTGTCGGGAGTAAAATCCATCTGCAGGAGTGGCATACAGATGGCAGTGGCAAAAGGGGAGGAGATACCTGTCAACCAAATGAAATGAAAAAGAATAGTATGGCCATCAGAACTACATTTGAATTACTCACTTCAATGATCACACCAAATCCACAGCCATATGCATGCTAGCCCACTCCAAAGGATCATCACCACCCAAAAACCACTTGCGAATCATAACTATCTATATCGAGGTGAAAACACCATCACAAACGAGTGTACCTGTGCATGCGTCTGTTAAAACAGAATCCATCAGATGGGATTGGTAACGTGCATAGACACAAGTGTCTGAAGGCGCGTCGAGACAGGGAGGGCTCAACAAGGCCAGATAGACGATGGTCCCACTATGGCAGCCCTGCATCACATAGCGCAGGGGAGGCGGACAGATTCCAAGAAGCCCTGTACATGGCAAACTCTGTATCAAATCATCTGTCCATGCATCCATTCATCATTCCCTCATCCCGTAATGAAAACGCATGTTTCCATACTCACATAACATGTGAAATTTCCATTGAGTCTGTGCGTTATGCAGCCTGCAAAATCCACTGTGCCCCAGCCCGTAATTCCAGTGTTGTGAAGTAACATGTATTTGGGAACGTCCGGCCTCATCGTCCACTTCGCCATTGCGCATCCCAAACTATTCATATCAATCATTGCATCCTCGCCATGGCCCCTGTCCCAAGGACATTGAACAATAGAACGTTATATTTGCAGTCAGACCTGTGGGCATCTCCTCGCCGCTAGCTGAAAACCGAAAGCGCCGCCCTTCGAATTCCTCATTTGCAACATCACGTCGAAAAGGCATCTGTGGCCGCTTGAAATCACAAATTAATCCATCTAGTGCGGCTGTGTGTGAAAATGGCAACTGCCTTCACTCACAAATGGGACGCCCCGCCCGTCGTTGAACCTCGGTACAGTGATGCATGAGGGTCCACCGTTACTCGAGTACTACGTTCCACTGACCCTTCACAAGTCTGTTCGCGACTGCAAAGATAGTATGTGAAACAATGGGACCATAGCCGAATGAACATATCAACCAATGTTACACTGCCATCGGGTACAAATACATGATTGTAATAGCAAGATGCCATTCGTCGAATTGCAGCGTTGTGTGCGGGACGTGCTCGCCCAAAGGGGAGAGCAGCTTGCACAGGTGGAATGAATCACCACAGGTGGAGGCCATACAGCCTGAAAACACATAAATTGCACACCCAGTCTCCTCCCACAACCACTCCGAAATGCTACCGGCAGGACTAGCTATGTTGGCCCTGGGGGACCTGATAGCACTGCAAGTACTCCAACTTCAAGAAGAAGACGAACACCAACTACAACCGGCCGCACGGAGGAGACGCAGGAGGAGGAGGAGGGCAAGGCAGGGCCAGCAAGGGCCGCCAGCACAGCCACTACCACCACGCAGGCAGCCCGCAATCCCACGCCTCCGAGCACATCCGTTCAACCTCACTGATGAGCAGATCCACACCCTCTACCGTTTGGACTGGGACACCATAACCGGCATTGTGGACATGACACAGGCTGACCTTGTCAGCATGATAGATAGCCCAACCGCCATCCCACCCCTACTGAAGGTGGTGTCTGTACTCCACTTCCTGGCCACAGGCACCTACCAGCACACAGTCGGACAGTTGCATGGCATTTCACAGCCACTGTTCTCACGGACACTATTGCAAGTGCTCGATGCCCTCCTGCAGCACGCAGACGACTACATCTCTCTACCACGCTCGGAGCAGGAAATTACCAACACAAAAGTGGGATTCCATGCACTTGCCGGCATACCGGGTTGCATTGGTGCCATCGACTGCACCCATGTGGAATTGGTCGTCCCACATGCCATGGAGGCCCAGTACCGCAACCGGAAACAATTTCATTCTCTGAATGTACAAATGGTGTGTGACTCCAACAGGATCATTACACATTGTTGTGCCCGATTCCCTGGATCAACCCATGATTCTATGGTCTTGAGGAACTCTACAATACCACGCTACATGGAGCGACACGCAGGGAACAGATCCTGGCTACTCGGTGAGTCTCATTTCATGCATGATGATGTGGGGTATGTGATGCGGCAATGACCTGGCAGGAAGGGGGGGGGTGCGTACGTAGCAATGGCATTCCACATAATTCGTTTATCGTCCACATACAGGTAATGCCGGATATCCACTGAAGAGATGGCTCCTCACACCAGTCCGGAACCCACGGGACCAGCATGAGGAGGACTACAACCATGCCCACTCACGTACCCGTGTAGTCATAGAACAGGCATTCGGCCTACTGAAGACTCGTTTCCGGTGCCTCAGCAGGTCTGGCGGGGCACTCCTGTACCGCCATGTGAAGGTTGCGAAGATGGTGATGGCATGTGTCATGCTACACAACATGTGCGTACGTAGAAATGTGCCCATGCCCCCTGACGAAGAACTGCAAGCACCTGAAGATGGTCATGATGAGGGTGGGGATGTGGCAGCACCTCAAGGAGTCTGCGAGGCACAGGAGGGCCGTGACATTCGTCAGCATCTCATAGATGCATGCTTCTAGCACTCACGCCTGGTGGCTGATACATGGACACGGGACTCGTGGCACTGTGTGTGTCTGGTACATGCACAATATGGACTGTACGCCTATAATGGCCTCGTACACAAAGATCAATGTCCACACATCTCATTGGTTGATCGTGCATTGTTTATGGCATATGTGATATCATGTTAAACACCCTATCGACCCGCCACCCAAGTGAGCCCAACACCCCCCCTCCACCCTCCTACCTCCCCCCCGAACACCAGTGTCCAGAGATGCTCATTGTCAGTGGGCAGTCGCTATTGCAAGCCCCCTCTGCGGGTATCAGGGGCACCCCTGCCTGTGGAGCGCAGGTTCCTCCCAGATCTACGTTGGGGGCTGCCCTGGACGGAACTTGCAATGGATGATGTCTCTGCCTGCTCACGTCCATGCATGTCCCTAAGGGTTTGTGAGAGCTCAGTGAGCACACGGCGCACTGCGGCAAGTTCGGCACATACGTCTTTGGACGTCGCATGCAGTTCCCCCCTCAGGCTCTCGGTGCTTCTCTCCATTTGGACTCTCAGGCTCTCGGTGCTACTCTCCATTTGGACTCTCAGGCACTCGGTGCTACTCTCCATTTGTGCCCTTAGTGTCTCTGTACTTCTCTCCATTTCTGCCCTAAGTGTCTCAGTTGATGTTTCTATGTCTGCCTTAGTGCCCCCACATTCATCGGCATGGTCCTTGAGGAGCGTGGCCAGTTGCTGCTGTTGCACGATTAACTGGTCGAGGGACTGTTGCCTCTGCTGGGCCATGGCCATTTGCGGTGGTGTCACAGAGTGGCTGTTCGCCTCATGTTGCCCTGCCACAGGGCTTGTGGGGGATGGCCAGTCGTCGTCTTGTGGGTGCCCCTGCGTGGTATCCTCATGGTGTACGGGATGGAACAGACAGGGGGATTGGGACAGGTCATGGATGGATCTGACTTCGACATCCCCATTTTCTGTGTCGGAGCATGCTGCCATTAATGCAGTGTCACCTATGGTGCTGCTGCCACCAGAAGCAGTGCCTACTGTGGCATCCATTGGGGGGACCTGTGGTGGTGGTGGTGTGGGCATGCTGGCTGCTGGGGTGCCTGTTGGAGTTCCCTCCTCTGTGCTGCCACTTGATTTGTGCTGCTGCCGTGTCTTGATGCGTGCAGCTGAGGTGGAGGGTCTTTGGCCGTTGGTCTTGGCCCTCTTTGCAGGTGTGCTGGTAGGGGTGTCCTGGAGCACGTCGTTTGGATCGGACCCTGTGGTGGAGTAAGGGAGGGCGTGCGTTATTAATGGGTCTGTGGGAATTGGAATGGCAATGTATCACATGCATTGGGGTGGTACCTGAGGGTGATTTGGGTCGGGGCCTTGGAGGTGGTTTCATTTGTGTGTGGAGTGAGGGTGCAGTTGTTTGGCAGTCTGCAGTTAGGGTGTGCCTGCTGCACGTGTAGAGGGTGTTTTTAGGATTTTTAATTATTTATGTATTTGATGTGAGTTTTGAAGTGTGCTATCAGGCCTATGTATGTGGACGTTCTCCTGGACATGTGTTACTGTTGCACTATGTGGGCACGTGGTACTTCACATGATTGGACATTGTGGTTTTGGCATTGTTTTATTTGGGCCACCTACCTGATTCTTCGGATGTCTGCACTCCTTTCTCCATCCGTCCGTTCGGTCCCCACCGCACTTACCCGCTGTGCCACCAGGGCCCATATGGCCTTCTTGTTCGCAAGTGCCGTCCTGGTCATTTGCGTGGAGAAGACGGCGGCTGCATTCTCCTGGAGGGTCTCTGTGAGTACGGTGAGTTCCTCACGGGAGAAGTGGACCTGCCGCTTGCGGTCGCACGCTTTCTTCGCTACTTTTCCCATTTTTCTTGGTTTCACTAGGGTGGATGACGGGTTGGGATGTGTCTCAGGGTAGTATTTTTAATGGTTGTGTGGATTTAGTGGTTTTATAGGTGTACGGCGTGATGTTTCCCGTTCCGGGACCATGCTTTTACTTCCGTTTCCGTATATTTACGGTCACCGTACTTTCCGGTTGGCGCTCACTGCGGTGTCCGCTAAGATGGGTGGCGGTATTGCACCTAGGGCGCCGTACGGCGGCGGTGTGGGCCGTTTTGGGGTCATTTCCGCCATCGCGGACTTTGCACTTCCGCCATGGCGTGGTGCTCGTGCCCGATGGGTCGGAATGAGCCGCACTTTGCTCCATCGTGCAATGGCGGAAACGCTATTTACGCTGTGGCGGTCCGGTCAGTCACTTTCCGCCAGGGTCGTAATGAGGGCCACTGTAGTGTTCAGGGTGAGAATCCAGTCAAAGATTCTGCCTTTAGTGTGGGTGGGTGTGTTCACTATTTGGGAGAATTGCATTTCCTGAAACTCTTTTTGGTGTGCTGATGCTTGGTGTTGGGGGTGTGACAAAGCGATGTAGCCATTCGAGCGGGCTCAATGACTCACTCGAGACAGTGTTTGCAGACATGCTGACTGGCATAAGAGGAGGCGGAGGAGGCATGGACGATGGAGGGCGGTGAGGGGTGGCTGGGTGCATTCAGGGAAGTAGTGAGGCTAGGGCCAGGGTGGCTCTGTGGAATGAGGACATGGTGTGTTGTCAGTAGACAGGATAGTGTATGTTGGGGAGATGATCCAGGTACGCATACACTGGTTCGAGGTTAGTTAGAGTGTACTCGGTAGGTTCAGAATTTGCATTGAGGTTAAAAGGTACACAATAGGCAGATTCAGCATTGGCTAGGGTGCACACAATGGGCAGATTCAACATTGGCTAGGGTGCACACAATGGGCAGAATCACATTAGCTAGGGTGAACACAAAGGGCAGATTCAACATTGGCTAGGGTGCACACAGTGGGCAGATTCAACATTGGCTAGGGTGCACAAAATGGGCTGATTCAACATTGGCTAGGGTGCACACAGTGGACAGATTCAATATTGGCTATGGTGCACACAGTGGGCAGATTCAACATTGGCTAGGGTGCACACAGTGGGCATATTCAACATTGGCTAGGGTGCACACAGTGGGCAGGTTCAACATTGGCTAGGGTGCACACAATGGGCAGATTCAACATTGGCTAGGGTGCACACAGTGGGCAGATTCAACATTGGCTACGGTGCACACAGTGGGCAGATTCAACATTGGGTAGGGTACACACCAACGGCAGGGTCAGAGAAAGCGTAGGCAGCTAAAATGCACAAAGTATGCATGTTACATATTAGTTGTGATGCACACTATAGTCAAAGATAGCTGGGATACACACAAAATACATGTTGGCTAAGGTGGGTACAGGGTTGTGATTCAGAGTGAGTACATGTCTCTAAGTTAGAGAGGTAAGCACAAAGTTGAGCACAGTGTATATGTGTACACTGAACAGTTATTTTAGCAAGAACATAATAGGGAGGCGTTTGTAAGGTTATGAATTGGTGTATGGGCACAGCATAACATCATTCCGGCATTTAACGTTACAATGGTGCGTGAGGCATTAGAGCACGCGTTGTAAAGTCCTGAGTCCAGCAGCGGGCAACGTGCTGTTGGGAAAGGCAGATGACAACAGTATTAGTATGTCTTATTGCAGGTTGATGTGAGTGCGGGGGAAGAGTGCATCGCGAGTGGAGCTCGGCCATGGGATAACTAGGCTTCAGTTAGCCGATCGGGTGCATGAGAATACATGTAATTCTAGAGCAATGCGGTAAAGGGTTCACGTGGGCGAACTGGAGACTTGCTTTTAGGTAAGCGTTAGATTAGGTTTTTAGGAAGCAAATGTGTATAAGATCTGAGAGCACAATAAGTAGATAGTAAATGCTGGATCTTGCCAAATGCTGGATCTTGCCAGGGTGGCAGCAGGGTGCAGTGCCCAAAGCCCAAACGGCTCCAGACAGGCTCACGATAGGATCGTACCTTGTACTATGTGCCTTAGGATGTGGTGCTGGCTCTCGCCTTCCGGTGCTCTATGCCCCAGGAAGTAGCCGCACTGGCCAATCGTGGCCTGTTAGCATCTGGCCTGGTTGCTAGGCAACCAAGATGCTAAGTGAGCGCCGGCCATTTTGTAATGGCTTCTGCTGTTTCTCGCGTCGGAACGGGTGCTGATAACGATGAAGAGGCCGCAAAGCGGTGCAAGCCGTCCTGTTGAGGTTGGTGTTCAGACGCCTGGGGTACAAGATGCTAGCAGGGAGCCTGCTTACCCGGCTATTTAAAATATGGCATGCATTTCTCCACTCATCACGGCGCTTTGGTGCTGGCAGTTGAAATGGAGGGAGTGGGCTCCTGCCCCTCCGGCATCAGTCCTGCTTGTTTGACCTGTATAATTCATATGTATTGTATTGTATTATTTCACTGTGTAACTATGCTGTAAGTTGTCTTATGCGATGCGCCATTATACCCATGGTTCTTTCGCGCAATACAAATAATAAAACAAACAACCAAACACCAACAAAACAAACTTAAATAGCAAGCTAAATTAACAACCACTACTTTTCCCGAGCTCTCGAATTATACAGATCTCCTATATTTCTCCTTATATTTTTTCCTGCACTGGTAAAGACAGTGCATGTGGCGCCACCCTCCACACTTACTCAAGGGAGCTCCTGTAGTACTTTTTCCTTATCCTTAATATCCTTAAAAAAGTTAATAAAAAATGGGCATGAAAAATCACCACAATCTACAAACCAAAATACTCTCTCCCTTTCATTCACTTCATGTTCACCCTCTTCACACTGCTCTACTCACCCAACATTACTTTGTTATCCTTTGCAGGCTATACCCATGTGTCCACATTCTTCCGAAAGCCTCCGTTGACAGGGGGTCCACATCATGCCTTGGCCTCTGCTTGGGGGCCATACCCCGCTCCAACGAGCAGGTGGGATTTCTGCAGGGAAGGCACTCGTAAGGCCACTCAGCATACACGTTTTGGGAATGGTCACTGTAGGTGGGCACGGTCCTTCCAGAGAGGCCAGCTGGATACCACCGCAATAACGAGGATGATGGAATCACGTTGCAAGAGTCACGAAATGAAGGCGAGTCACTTTTTACGCACACTCCAGAATAAAGACAACCCTCTAGGGAAATAGGCTAGGAGATAGAGTTGCAAGTACAACAACATTTTAATTATACAGAATACAATTATCAGCAATGGGCTCTGCTGCTCGAGAGCCCTCTGGTTAAGAACAAGCAGGAGCTTAAAAAGCCATGTGGCATCATCATATACAGTAAAAATGGATGCTACTGATTGGTAGATGCTTATAGATGGGCCTGCTACATAGGGGAGGCCAGGCTACAATTGGTTAGTTCTGTTGCCGTCGATCAGTCTCCATGTTGGTTAGCTGAGCTCATCTCAGTTTTGGGTGAAGGTCAGGTTGCTCCTATAATATATTTTTACATCTAAACTAACACGGTAAGCTCCCTATTCCATCACTGTGGCATGCACCTGGGCAGCACAGAAAATGGTGCCAGGAGGAAGGGAGGATACCATTTAGTCAAGCTGACCCACACATTCAGGGCTTCGTTGATACCGCACTTCCTGCCTCTCCTCCCTGGGTTTGATCTTTAATTTATCCCTCCCTGTACCTTGTGTTACAAAGGCTGTGTTTTATGCTGGAAGAAATACAGTTACACATGCTTGGATCTTTTATGGACACTTGATTTGTGTTAGGACATGAGGGTTGTTTGCTCATCATGGAATGCAGAGGTGTGGGGTCGAGTCAGTGGTGTGGGTCTAGCATTTTCACTCGCTGGGTGGGGGCTAGAGGCGTATTGTCAGTTTAGTGGAGATGAATGGATGCTGCGCAGAGCCTAGTGTTGTCTCACGCTCTTGCAGGGTGCTTCCTCTGAAAGATACTAAATGTTTGCAACAGTGGATGGATAAGGGGGAAGAGAACTTCGTGAGAACGGGCTGTGCGGATTCAATCTGCCTTAATGAGGTTGGACCTAGTGAACTAGTCTCATGGAGTTTGGCGAGTGCAGTGCGATCATACAATTCTGTGCTTCATGGCCTACTACAAAATGGAGTTTCATTCTATGTGTTTTCTACTGCCGCGCATCTACTGTTGGCGCTGCATTACTTCTACACTGTGTTTAATGGCGCGTTTTTCTCTGCCCTTGCACACTAAATTATTTCATATGGGGTTCACCTCACCTGAAAGCGCCTAGGAGAGGGTGGGATATAATTATTTCCATCCCAAAAGTTTCATGTTTGGCGAGAACATTGCAAAAACTTTGGCTTCGATCTGAGCTGTGGCAGCCTTCCAGCGCTTTTCCGCATCTTGCAGGGAGCTGCTCTGATACAGGGAAGAGGGAGGAATCATGGGCACCTGTGTGGCACCCTGTCAGTGCTTCTGGGAACTGCTCTAATAAAATGTGGGAAATCTAACAGTTTTTTTTTTCTTTGGCCAAGAACGCTCAACACAGACTTGTTATCCTAATGGTCTCTGAGCGACGGGATCAAAATAACTACGCACAGGATAGCCTGTGGCACTAATCCAATGGGCACTCAATTTGACCAATTTGAGCTATACATCTCTACACTGGAACCAACAAACCGTTCCTATGCTGAAGCAAGACAGACATAGTAAATACGATGAATGAGACAGACAAAAAAGATCTCTGCAGGGTAACTATCTACTTAGAAACAGACACATGCAAAACATACCAGGAGTTGCAGGGAGGTGCAGGTAGAGAGACAACAAATACATGACATGGCAAATCACTGTTTAGTCAAAATATAATGCAGTGTCAAGGAAAAACAAGGCAACAGAACATAAGTGAAAGGTTATATTTTCCAGCCATAAGGGAATATGTTCACCTCTGAGGGCTACACTGGAGATTCTTTGCGGACCTCTCGAACTACACCACAGATTTGCCAACTTCACCATCAAAAGGTGTGCCACGCTTATAAAAGCAACCTCCGATGGTGAGGACCTTGTGTTATTTGGCCATGCAATTGTGGTCGAGGGCAGCCTCACTGCACCATTCTGTGGTAGCCAAGATGGGGCCCCTTCCCACAGCCCCCCTCGGCATCAACCTCAGCTTGCAGCAAATAAGGAGAATAGATACAGACTGATGTTAAACCAAGCATCTTGTATAAGATAGCAAATACACAGTTTGCAGAGTGGGCAGCTAATAAGCAGCAAAATACAGCACACAGAGCTCTGAGGGAACTTTCCTTAGAGCACAGGTTATATTGCATATCCTAAGCAATCACTAATATATTATAGCCGTTTCACAACGAGGGGTGTTATTTGGCATGACATTGCAGGAATTTTGGCAATAACTGTCAGCATTTTACTTGTGACCTTGTGATGAAACCGTATGGGTACATTGTGTTGGAACATGGATAAGCAGCATTCGCAGAAACACTATTGGTATATGCCATATATGGTGCTCATGCTATACTTGTAGGAAGCACATGGAAGAGAAAGTCTGATGTGTCCCTTTGCTTTGCTACAAGGTGTCTAATCTGCACCAGGAGGGTTTTGGGCATGTCAGAGGAGCTGAGTGCAGAGGGAGGCAGAGGGATGATTGGAGGCCTACATGTATGAGAGAGAGGCCCAATGTAGCCTACCATAGCATAGAAAAACATAGCATAGTATAATGCAGCATAGCATCACATATCATAGCCTAGCATAGCATTGCATCACATCCTGTCACATCAATACTGTATGGGGTCACATTACTGTTTGTTGGGATCTTCCCATTTGTGGAGACCATGACATTAACATACAGTATTTTTCATTTCTACAGCACTAACACTACCACCAGTGCGGGACATTGCTTTGGATAAGGCATTGCACTAAACAAGACCATTGCATGGGAAATAGGTCAGGGGCTGCAATCTCTGTGATGGAGTGGAGGTGTAAGAAGCGCACCCGATGCCATTGGACAACACTATGGAAGGTGGACCCGAAGCAGGGTTCAGCACCTGCGTAGTTTCTCAACTGCAGGTTGGAGGGGCAAGGAGTTCACCAGAAACCAGCTGATGAAACCATCATGTGGGGAAAGGGCCAATGGGTGGCGGTGCAACGTCTAAATCCTGATTATGAGGCCAAACCTGAGCAAGTTATAAAATTGCAATCATATCAAGAAGGACTTTCAGGGGCCTGCAAAAAACCTTCCATTCCTGTATGTATCGCTGTAAATTGTACGTCTAGGGCTGGCATTTGGGCCTCTTAAGGAAATAGGTGCACCTGCTAAGGAGTACCATGGACAAGGAGAGTGGTAGGTTGGCTATAATACATGCACAAAAGGTTCAGAGTTCCCTCTGAGCCTACCAAGTACACTCGTTATCCCCTCACAGAAGGTTTCAAATAAAGCTTCTTTGGCTTCAAAACTTTTAAATCTATTAAATCACATCTCCCAAAGTCATTACTGTTTCATGACTCAATCATTTTATTGCTACAAAAAAGGCAGTACCCAAATTGACCAGGGGCCTCATTACGAGGAGGGCGGTAAGGGGTTAACGGCACCGGTAAAGGTGCCGGAGCCGTTAACCACTTAATGCCCCATTACGAGGTCCACTCGCGGGACCCGCTCAGGACGCCTGGTTTTACCAGACATCCTTAGTGGGTCCCGTGAGCGGCCCAGCATGCTAACAACGGGCCCGTCATTAACGGGCCCGTTGTTAGCATGCTTCCCATTCCCCTAACTTCATACCTTCATTACATGGGGCAAACACCAACATTTGCATTGTGCCTTATCTGGCAATGATATGTATTGGCTATATGGAGTTTGGTGGATGGTCGGGGTGGGGGCATGACATTCAAAACGACTGATCCAAAAAAAAAACAACTGAATCATGTCACCTTAATGCTGTGTACTGTACACACAAGTAATAATTATTACGATTTTTATATTACGTACCTGATCACAAGAACAGTGTCCGCTCATTAAACAAGAATAAAGTATTAGTGAGTCCTGTACCCGAATAGTATTTATATGTATCCATTTCTTTACCTGCCCTTACATGAAGCACAATAATCAACTACAAAGTTGCTGTCGGAATTGAAATAATATTATGCCTCCTATTGCAGCAATTGTATGTGTATTGGCCTACGCCAAGTTGTCTAAAACATGATGCGAATAAACTCCGCGGCAAGGTTTTGACCTTAGAGAAAGTAATGTAAATCGCCATCTTGGATCGAGCCGCCATTTTAGGTTCTCTTGTACTGTGTAAGTCACCCTGAACATCAAAATGGAGGCCAAATGACATTTTGAGTAAGATTCTGGCCGTTGTGACCTCCGTACACAGGAATAATGAATATGCCTGCAGGCCACTTGTTGGGGTCGAGAACTGAGACCTTGTCCTATTGCTGACCTATGTGTAAATGTACAACTATATCAGCGAAACTGATCAAAACACATACATTATAGGATTGACCTTGCTAGAAACCCTTAGGCCCGATCCCAGGAATGGTTAACCCGCGAGAGGGTTGGCCAAGGGCTGGACAAATCATATAAAAGACCCAAGTATTCCAATGTACAGTCTCTCTTACTAATGCATCGAACCTTCGTTGAAGTTCGTTACGTTACTCTGAGAGCCGAATAGCTATCCGTTTGTCAATTGACCTTAGCTTTGAAATAAAGCACTTGTATGTCCTTTGTAACCTGTGTTGGTGCGTTTCTTTTGGGCTTCCCGGCCTCATATTATTTTTATGTTTTCACAGTTGGCGCCCGAATAGGGACCCTCAAGATTGATGCCGGATCATTGAAGGTTGACGCAGACTATCGAACCGGGATCGGACGGTGTGATACTGCGGGCCCGACCGAACGAGACCCGATACCTCGGCAGCGCTGCACGATCCGATCCTTGGACGATAGTCGTGTGGTCTGACACGGCATCTTGACGAGGGTTCACCAAACACAAGGTAAAATTTGTTAGGTAAGTTCTTTGGTAAACCGTACGGTCCTCCTTAGGTTTGGTCAGGTGCAGTCGTGACCCGGCTCTTAGTTTAACCCTGACAATTTGAATTTGGCATATTGTATCTGCAGACACAATTATTGACCAGGTAACACCAATTTTTTGTGAAATGCCTGGGAAATTGTCTAGCTGCTTTAGGGCTCTGTTCCGCAGCGATCGACAATCTTTGGAATTTAGCCACCCGGCACCACAGGAGGGGTCGCCGGCATGTACTATGTACTGTAAGTATGGCATTGGAAGTATAGTATTTAATGATATTTGGCACAGACAGACCAGACATGCCTCCGAATTTCAGTGGCCAGTCAATGGTAGTTTTGAGATCCCCCAAATTGAATACCAAGAATCGGTCTTGCTAAAAAAGAAGGCCAGACCTGCAGCCTTTGATGTTTTGCAGAATTGGAAAAAAAAAAGCATTACAGCAGCTTAAAAGTAGGGATAAACATGCACGCCGTCATAAAACAAATGCCGAAAAGGCGTTGTTATATGATAAGGAAAAACATTTAGAGTCAGTTAAAAATATGGATATGGCTTTTTCACTCGGAATCCAGAAAATGTATCCCTCTAAAGATTTCCATGTTTCTGAAGAATTTATTGAAAAATTGTTAAACAAACGCAGGCCTGGTGCCTCTGCGCCACCCCCGTATGATCCTCTCCCGGGTGCCCTGCCCATTCCTGCTGTTGTCCCTGCTGTTATTCCTGTTCCCCCTGTACAACCTATTGTTCCTATTCCTCTAGCTGTTGTTCCTCCACCTATCGCACCACCCCTTCCTCCCGCGCCAATAGTTGCATCCTTATTAAATTTACCCGCACCTCCGGTCCCGAGTGGTTCCGTATTGACTGAAGTTGATCAAGGTGCGGGGTCAAAGATTGTCACTCGTAATACTGTTTCTGCAGATAAGAAACAGGAATTGTTTGCATGGGCTAAGCACTGTATGGAGAAAGGTGATCAAGTTAATGTTTTTTCCACATTATCAAATTTGAACAGTTTTCCCGAGAAAAAAGTTTTTATCGAAGGTTTGGGGACTCATTTATGTGTGATGTGGGGTAGATTACAAAATTCGGATCTCCCACAAGGGGTGAGGGATCTAAATGCTTTAGCACTTTCGAGGGACACAGAGAAGAAAGTACATGGTCATGTTGAAAGATTGTTTGAGTATAGGAGGGACTTTGAAAAATCACGAGATGAGGATGATGAAGATGACAGTATGTATGTACAGAAACGGTTCCTTCCGTGTCGTAGATCGGCACCTGAGGAAGTACGAATTTGTACCAAAGATGCGATTCGATGGATCACGTATAGTCAATATACAGTAGAAATGCAAAGGAAGGTGATTCAGGTAATGGTACAGTACCTGCAGGAAGAATGTGTAAGGAAGAAGGTTAGTTGTCCTATAGAGTTGTTGGGAATTTGTAAAAGGGCTTTTTCGCCCGACACTTCTTCGACTGCCTTAGCGCTCGACCTGGCTCTGTTGCTTAGTAAGCGGTCGGAATTACCTATATCTCAGTTGCCTATGAGAGAGGTTCCTCCGACATTTGTCCCAAAGGTTGAGATCCCAGCTAACGCTGGGACTGGTGCACCCACTGTGGATATCCCTGCGCATTATGTATCGCAATTTGTTCACGACCCGTTTTCGCGACAGGAAGTGAACACTATTAGACAATCAATTCCTGATATCAGGAAAAACCCGACAGGGTTTTACAAAGAGATAGAGTCCGTTTTGCAGTCCTCTGTGTTCACCTTAAGTGATATTGACTTGAAATTTCCTGTACTCCTACCCGTAGATTTATGGAAGCAGGTTCGGACAATAGACGATGTGCCAGGGTTGGGAGATACGTGGGCTAACATGACCAGGTTTGATGGGGAAAGACCAGCTGGTGAGAAACCACCTCAGGTAATACTCACTTTGCCTGATAGAATTGTCGCAAAATTAAAAACTATAATTCCAGAGAAAAGAATTGTTTGGGACAAGCTTACGGCCTGTGTTCAAGGAAAAACTGAAGGCACCACCGAATTCTTTAATAGATTCGAAGAGGTATTTTCTAACTTCAGTGGACAGGACTTGGGTACAGAGTCTTGGAAATGGTTGTTCATGGACAAATTTTGTACGTGGATTGTTGCCAGACATCCAGTCACAGTTTATGTCCTCTGAGAGCGCTTGGCAGGCAAAATCTCAATCTGAAGTTTTGCACATGGCTCAGTATTATGAGAAACGTGTTAATAATGAAAAGGAGAAAATAGAGAAGAGGAAAGGAGATCTGAAGACTAAAGTATTATTACAACAAATTGTTAGAAACCCCAGAGGAGGTACGACACAGACCAGAGGTCAGTATGCCCCAAAAGGAAACGCTCCTTTGGATTCTGTGAATATTAATCAATGTGCCTATTGCCGCCAGGAAGGTCATTGGCGAGCACAATGCCCCGTCCTTCGACAAAGGTCAAACAATGCGTTTGGGAGTATGGGTAGACGACCTAGAAGTCGCCCTGGAGCAGGGGGCCCTGATATAGGTCAGTTTTTACAAGATCCTCAGCAACCTTTTTCACAGGAAAATCAGACTTCGAGTAAGGACTCGAGAAACATATTTGATCACCCTTCTGCTGCCTACCTTTCTGAAGAGCTTCCTTCCGACGACATTCTATTTCGTTAGGACTGCCCGAAGCAGGGTTTGGAACCTTCACCTATTCCCGTTAATCAGAAAGGCCCCTACGTTGAATTGTTAGTGGGGAATAGGAAACACCAGTTTTTGATAGACACTGGAGCACAGAAGTGCTCCATTGATCATTCCCGGGTTCCAAACATTCCACTGTCAAGGCAAACAAATGTTTCTGTAGGGTTTTCTGGTATACCAATTGTTTGTCCGGTTTCCTCACCGGTGTCTGTTTCTTTGGGTCCCTTTACGGACCATTGTCCCTTCCTTCTGACTTCGAACTGTGGAGAGAATTTGCTGGGGTTGAATCTGTTGAAGAAATTGAATGCAGTAATTCATTGTTCCTCTGATGGAGTACGACTGACGGTTTCACCACAGCAACTTCCCAATTCTCAGTTTTTGACTCGACCATTGCCTCCTGAGTTTAGCGTTGTTCCGGAATGTTTATGGGCGGTTGACGACAATGATGTCGGGGTACTACAGATTGAGCCTGTTAAAATAGTTTTGAAACATGGAGTTAAACTACCACGCATTCGCAGTATAAAATATCAGTTGAGGGCGAGCGTGCTTTGAAGTGCATTGTCTCAGATTTTGTGCATCGTGGGGTGATCGAGGAGATTGCAGGTAGTTTATGTAACAGCTCGATTTTGCCTGTATACAAGAAAGGCGACAATGCAATCCCATACTGGTTCATAATTGATCTACGTGCTATTAACAGAGTTGTCGCCCCACAATTCCCAATTGTGCCCGATGTAACAACGATACTGACAATGATCCCTGCTACGGCTACGCATTTCAGCGTTGTGGATTTAATAAATGCTTTCTTTAGCATTCCTATACACAAAGAGAGTAGATATTTGTTTGCGTTCACCTTGGGGGGACGTCCATTTACATTTACTCGGGCACCTCAAGGGTATACTGAAAGCCCAAGCATTTATAGTAGAGCTTTGAAAGAGCAGCTCGACACCCTTGAATTGCCACCTACTTGTACACTGCTTCAGTATGTCGATGATTTGCTTTTGGCTGCAGATTCTGAAAGTGCTTGTAAAGAAGGCACTGTACTGTTGCTTGTTCATCTAGCTAAAAATGGTCATAAAGCTTCGCTCAAAAAAATTTCAATATTGTTGTCAGGAGGTCGCCTATTTAGGCTACCTCCTGTCAAAGGAGGGGAGAAGACTGACACCTGAAATAATAAAACACATTTCTGGCATGTCTGTTCCAAATACACAGAAGGAAGTCAGAGCCTTAATAGGAATGGCTTCTTACTGTAGGTTGTGGATCCCGAACTTTTCACTAGTGATAAAACCGATGTTGGCTTAGACGAAGAAGGGCATTTCTCTGCCACTACCATGGAAATCGGAACATCAACGATCATTTGAGCGTCTCAAAACCGCGTTATGCTCTGCACCGGTTCTGGGTACTCCAAATTATGACAAGGCCTTTGGGTTTTTTGTGCATGAATGTGATGGATGTGCTTTGGCTGTGTTAACACAAGAACACGGAGGGAAGAATAGGCCGTGCGGCTACTACTCCTCCGCCCTTGATCCTGTCGCATGCGCTTTGCCAAGATGTTTGCGAGCTGTCGCTGCTGCTGCCACGTCTGTAAAACAGAGTGAGGGAATGGTTTTAGGCCATGATTTGATTTTGATGGTACCTTACTCTGTAGATATCCGATTGAACAAAACCCAAACGCAACACCTCACCTCTGCACGGGTAACAAGGTATGAATTAATTCTGTTTGCCCCTCACATTCAAATTAAGAGGTGTTGTGTTCTTAATCCGGCTGAACTCCTACCTTTCCCGCAAAATACTGTTTGCGGTGACGAAGAATTACATGACTGCCTGTATACCACTGAACAGGAAACGAAGGGCAGGATAGATCTTATAGATACTCCTTTGGAAAATGCAGAAGGGGAGATGTTTTGTGATGGCTCCTGCTTCAAATTTCCAGATGGTACATCTACAGCTGCTTACGTAGTTACTACGTTGAGTACGGTTGTTGAAACTAAGAGAATTTCGTATAACTCCGCGCAGGCTGCAGAGATTATAGCATTGTCCCGAGCCTGTGAACTCTCCGAAGGGCTTATAGTAAACATATATACTGATAGCCAATACGCCTTTGGGGTGGCCCACCACTTTGGGAGGCTCTGGTCGGAAAGAGGGTTCCTAACCTCACATGGGACCAAGATCCAGCATGGTCCCCTGATAGTGCAATTGCTCTCGGCACTCTCACTCCCTAGGCAGTTAGCGATCATGAAATGTGCAGCACATCGTAAGGTCATAGATGATGTGGGAAAAGGGAACGCTTTCGCTGACCAGATAGCCAGGCAAACGGCCACAGACCATAGCGCAGACATGTATGCTCTAAGGGAAACAAAAGATGCCTATGTAATAGATGAGGGTATCGGGTCTGTGCGAGATATTCAAACTGATGCCACAATAGAAGAGTCTAAAAAGGTGGGCCGAAGGAATGGGGACACTGGATGATGATGGGTGTTGGGTGGATACATCTGAAGGAAAATGGTTGCTCCCTGATTCATATGTGCTGGCAATGGTTACGATGGCACACGGTCCTACGCATGTGTGTGCTCAGCAGATCACGAAAATGTTAGAACAAGTTTGGGTGAATGACAAAATTCTGAAGACTGCACAACGATATGTTCAGAATTGTATGATTTGCTTACAGCACAATGTGGGGAAGGGGACAGTAACTCCAAGGGGAAGCTTTGGGCCCCCTTCTGTTCCCTTCGAGGTCATCCACTTTGATTTTATTGAGATGGAACGGTGTAACAATCTAAAATATGTTCTTGGGATTATTTGTGCTTTTAGTAAATGGGTCGAGGCTTTCCCCGTTAAAGATGCTACTGCCATGACCACTGCAAAGACTATGGTAAAAGAATTCTTTCCACGATTTGGGCTCCCAAGGGTAATTTGGTCAGACAATGGTCCCCATTTTGTTGCAGCAGTAATTCTGCAGATATGCACAGCGTTACATCTTGAAAAGCGATTTCACTCAGCTAGATATCCTCAAAGTGCTGGGTTGGTAGAGAGACATAACGGTATCTTAAAGAATAAGCTTGCAAAAAAATGTGCCGATACCAAATTGAAATGACCAGATGCCTTACCTATTGTATTATTAGCCATGCGTACTACACCTCAAACCAAGACTGGGCTTTCTCCATTCGAGGTAGTGATGGGGAGACCTGCTAACATTTGGGGTCTTCCGAAGCCTAAAGCCCTGAGGGAGGTGGAAAATGTATTGCTTGTAGACTACTGCAACCAGTTGACTAAAAACCTGTATTTTATTTATCATCGGGTTCACTCAGCTTTACCTGTACGGTTCACGTGCCCAGGACACGATATTCAGCCTGGAAGTTGGGTCCTAGTGAAGGCCTACGAAAGGTCTTCCTGTCTCGCTCCTCGCTGGAGGGGAGCCTACCAGGTGCTGTTAGTCACCCGGACAGCAGTGCGGGTGGCTGGGAAAAAACACTGGATCCACGCGACGCATGTCAAGAAACTTCCTCACCCGACACCACACGTTACAGAAGAAGCAGAACCCCTCGCTGATGCTACAATCTCTGATCTTGGAGTAGCAAACAGCGCTGTGAGTGCGTCGCAGAATTTCTCTGAGCCCGTGGAGCTTGGGGAACAGTCCATTTCGTCTCCGCACTCTTTTGAAAAGTCACTTCCGGAAAACACTGTTTTAAGTTCTGCGACTTCCGTCGCCTCCGATACGTCGCTTCCCTCAGGAAGTGACGACACCTTGTTTTCGGATCAAACAGTTTTGGGTACCACCAGGTACGACCTTCGACGAAGAAAATAGAACTACGGCACGGGTCTTTCCGTGCATTTGGAAAGGAGAAGTGATTGAAAGTTTTCTCTTGTATAAGAAAGTTCCTTTCGAACAAAAGGAGCAAAAAAGGGATTCTGCTGGCTAGGGTTGGGAAGGACTAAGAAGTCGCGCGACCGTAGTGTCGCCTGCAACGAACATTGGGGTCGTTGATTGAGAAACTGCAATGCCTGCCACCTCCACCGCTGCTCCCCGCACTGGACTTGTAAATAGGGGGGTGACCAACTCGGACAACGAACAATGTGCCTGGGCCCCGAAAACTTATTGCTATGTTGTGTTAATAATAATTGGTATTTGTGTGATTACTGCTGTGGAACTTTGGTACTTCGAAGAAATGTACCCTCTAAAACCTCTACTGCCAATTGAGATTGTACCTACTGCTTTGACTCCCTCTGTACACCTTCACACTCTGTCACCTAGAGACTCCCAGCATAGACGAAAGTATCATAATAACACTTTAATGATATTAATGAATGCAACGCATGCCATTTTTAATAAGAGTAATTGTTGGATTTGTACCCATTTACCGCAACATGGGAACAAGGGGCTAGGATGGTATATTCACCCTTTACCTTTAAGGACTGCTTGCTATGCCTCTCTTAGAGCACTATTCTTTGGCCGTTGGAATGATAGCATCTCAGGGAACTTTGATGGAACTAATTTAAATGATTTTGAGAAACGAGAATTGACTCCCCTGGGATGCTTGCCTTTTGCAAATAGAGGTAAACCTAATGTTGCTTCTATTAGGCCGTCTGATAAACTATCTCTTCCCTTTCAAACTCTAATTTCCTTTAAAATGGCTCCGATAGGCAATAAGGACGCCGTGCCTCCTTCCTACTTTATAAATCATAGCCCTGATTCAGTCCCCTTTTGTGTACAAAGAAATGGCACTCGACCAATGGGAGATTTTGAAGGTTGTATGAACATTGTAAATTTGACTGGAGAGAACAGGCCTCTGTATGTAGGGGGGCCTGTTTATTTTGTTTGTGGTAGTTCAGCATTTCCCTGGTTGCCCAAGGATTGGCAGGGAACCTGTTATTTAGGAATCCTCCTACCTGGGGTATTTGTAGCTAGTACATCGGGGGTTTCTAAGGCTCGCCCACGGCGGGACGAGAACGGAGATACCCCTGGGCAAGTATTGGGAGATATAGCAAAATCAGTTGTGCCCTTTTGGGGACAAATAGCGAACTCTGAAAATATTAGGGGACTAGCAAGAGTACTGGAGAGAACCATCAACCGGACCACGGACCTACTCTACAATATGACACTAGAACAAAAGGCAATAAGATTGGTAGCACTCCAAAATCGGATGTCATTAGATGTCATTCTGGCAGAACGTGGTGGAGTATGCAAATTAGTGGGGTCCGCTTGTTGTGTTTTCGTACCAGATTCCTCACCGACAATTTTCAAAGCAATACAGAACTTGCACATCCTTAGTTCTGAAGGGCATGTTCCTGTAGGAGATTGGAATATTAGCAGCTGGTTTTGGGATTCTCTACGATCTTGGGGTTGGAAGGTGCTTTCTGTCATTCTGGTTATTTTAGGGATCCTGCTATTTCTTTGTTGCTGTTTTCAATGTTTACCTAGTATATGTGTAATGCTAGGGGGATGTTGTGCTCAAGCAGTGAGCACAGTAGGGCACAGAATGTATGTCCCAGATACAGCATCTAAAGAGTTTGTGTTACAAGAGGTTCTGATGAACGACCTAATGGCTATAGACATTACAGATAATGATTCAGGATGTATGGACGACAATGCATGGAGTTATTTGCAAAAGTATTAGGAATGATATTAGCACTTGGCATAGGCCAAAAGGAGGGTCTGTCGGAAATGAAATAATATTATGCCTCCTATTGCAGCAATTGTATGTGTATTGGCTTACGCCAAGTTGTCTAAAACATGATGCGAATAAACTCTGCGGCAAGGTTTTGACTTTAGAGAAAGTAATGTAAATCGCCATCTTGGATCGAGCCGCCATTTTAGGTTCTCTTGTACTGTGGAAGTCACCCTGAACATCAAAATGGAGGCCGAATGACATTTTGAGTAAGATTCTGGCCGTTGTGACCTCCGTACACACGAATAATTAATATGCCTGCAGGCCACTTGTTGGGGCGCGAACTGAGACCTTGTCCTATTGCTGACCTATGTGTAAATGTACAACTATATCAGCAAAACTGATCAAAACGCATAAATTATAGGATTGACCTGGCTAGAAACCCTTAGGCCCGATCCCAGGAATGGTTAACCTGCGAGAGGGTTGGCCAAGGGCTGGACAAATCATATAAAAGACCCAAGTATTCCAATGTACGGTCTCTCTTACTAATGCATCGAACCGTCGTTGAAGTTCGTTACGTTACTCTGAGAGCCGAATAGCTATCCGTTTGTCAATTGACCTTGGTAACTGTTGTAGCTTTTAAATAAAGCACTTGTATGTCCTTTGTAACCTGTGTTGGTGCGTTTCTTTTGGGCTTACCGGCCTCATATTATTTTTATGTTTTCACATTGCATTGGACAGGGTGTTTGAGGCCCACACAATGCACACTGTTATAAAGCTGGATTTGAGAGCTGACCCACACAATAAATACATTACCTAACTAACTTCTAAAAACTGCTATCAATAAACAGCCATTACTGTAGCTACTATAAACGATGCACTGTTACAGTCAGATTGAAACTCACCTCTTCGTACTGGCACATAAAAATGGCCCAGTGCCCACTGAAAATGTGCAAGACACAGGGGGGATTCCGAGTTGGATGGGTGTTGCCCTAAACACACTGTATACAGTATTGATTTTTATCACATGCATTGTTCTGATAACCTCTAACTGATTACAAGTTTGCTGATATGACAGCAGTAACGGAAACGCAGAATTTGGAAAATCAGAGAGCTCTGCGTACTTTAACCAGGAAATACTGAAACCCCATTCTAACACACACACGAACGCACGCACATGCGCGCAAAAATGTTATGGTGGGCATCTTTACAGTCAGAATGCATTCTAAATCCATACGTTTCACTAGTCATCTATGAAAAGGAAGTGGCTAGTGAGAGACAGGAGGGGACAGAGGTCACGGAAGGCTGAAGAAGTCCAGATTCAGTGACTGCCTCGCGGAGGTGTTCGTTGATGAGGCCACAAAGAAGGGATCCCGGCTATTTTGGTAGCCTGGTAAAAAAGACCATCATCAGAATGTGTGTCTGCTTATTGGAGTCCATCACTGTCTGAGTTGTGGCTATCTCCACACGCCCTACACTGTGAAGGGATGCACAATGTGCTGGAATGAGCTGAAGTGCAGGCAGGGCATGGGCTCTTCTATCTGAACATTGCTAAGAGAGGTCCTCCACAGAAGGAGATAGTCCCCACCACTTGTTCTCAGATCATAAGAGAAGAGCGACCCCTCGGTCATTGACTTTGGGGGCATCACCGTTGTTGGAACTGGAGACATTGGAACAAGGCCATCAAGAGCAGGATGTGAGTACATAATAGCGACCTTGTGCCCAACACATAACTTTTACTGGAAAAACACTGTGTGCAGGTGTAGAATTGGGGAATGCCTATGAAAGTATGCCATGGGACATGATTTTCTTTGCAGTGAAGAAAATGTGTATAGCCTAAATATCATACATCAATGGTACCACACATGCCCTGCATGGACAGTGTAATTACAAGTAATTAGAAAGGATTCACATTCAGGAGTTGATTGAGCTTCTGTTACCTGGATTCTCCAAAAATGTCAAGTGTGCTGGGTACATCTACCTTATCTCCCTCTGTGTCCAGCTTCCAACCTTCCTCTTCCACCCCAAGCACATCATCTGTCTACTAAGTTCTCTGCCTTCAAGCCCTAAAGCACTTATGGCCATAGCAATTGCTATAGGAAAGTTTAGCTTTTGGCTTAGGTTTTTGTGTTGGAGAAGGTGGGTGTTGTGTGTCTAGGGGCGTTGGGATGTGCCTGAACACTTCCAATGCAAAAGTCAGCTTCCATGAAGAAATGAATGTACTTCTGTCAGAAGACAGGTGTATTGCATGCTTACGATCGGGAGGTGCTGGTCAGCTCCTTAGAGCTGAAAAACAAACCCAGTTTTCAGAGTAATACAAAATAGCAGTTTATATATGGTTTAAACAATTTACATATTCACACATATTTTTTTTACAAAGTCACCCCCTATCCTCCATTGGCTAACACTAGTACAATGTAAGTTAATCCCCCTAATGCTAAAATTCCCATTGAATACTCTCATAAGGTACACCTCTTTTGACATGCAATCTTCCATTATCAGATATTACGTATTTAGTCATGGCAAATATATTGTTCATAAATGAACAACGTTTATTATTATTCTTACCATGTGACCGACACCCATTAACTTCAGATGTTGATTGTACAGGATTATTATTCTTTTGGAACAACAATGTAATTAAACCCTGCTGGCAGCTTTGTATTAATTTTCCATCATTACCTCACGTAGCCTTACTTGCCACTTCCATCTCAGACCATGTCATCTTTAACCCACAACCTACTTATCTCCTTCGGGGGCCATAAAAAAACCCTGGGCCAGCATGTGGTTTATTAATTAACCTTTCCTTTACCTTGCCATGCAAGAACCTACGTGCGGCCAAAGAAATTGCCTCTTGTATCTTCAATTCAATCCAACCATAAAGACTCTGAAAAAATGGCTTTGCATTGTGCTATCCACTGTAATATTATCACAGCCAGAAATATGCAGCTAAATTCCATTCCCCTATCATGACCTCAATCATGCTGCCTTCTAGGCCAGCTGAAAATTCCCTTCCCTGCAAGCCAACACATTCTGCAACTTACATAGACTTTTTTACTGAGTGAAAAACCCTTGCACGTTCTACGATCTCTTCATATACTATAACGTTTTTACCTTTTCAACCTTAATCAAACTCTGACATGTACAATGTTCAGAATTACTGTATCTCCCCACATTACTTCCTTTTGTTCCCATGTGTGATGAGCTTCCCGCTTCGTGTCTCTAAGCGCGACATTGTCCATTCCACTAATAATGTTACTACCTACTGTAACTGTGTCATGAACTATCGGTCGCGTCCTTTCTGGACTTCCTGGTCACTTACCCATAGGGGCTTGAACTCAGCAGTACTCCCAACATGGCTGACGAACGCCATGTTGGGAGTAATGTCGTACCATGTCGTACGCACTACGTTCTATAAAGCTGACACGCTCCGCGGCCCTGCACGTCTCAACGTTACTGCTTGCAGTGACTAGACGTGTGCTGCCGTAGTTCGCTTTTGCTAATTCCTTTGATTCCTGGTTCCCGGACCCCTAAATTCCTCCTCCTTCATTCCTCCCCTTTTTTTGTCCTCTATTGCATCCCGGATCTCCGTGCACTCATTCCCGAGTGCACTCTTCGCCGTTTCCTGGACTTTTCCCGGACATCTGAACGTTACCAGGAGACGGGACGCTGAACGCACGCTGGAACCCGAGGACATACGCACAGAGTTATACAAGACCCGAGCTGTGCGAAAGAAGACTCCATCGAAGAACTCCAACAAACAACACAGACAGGTGAGAAGGGGGGAAACCTGTGACAGATTGAGACGCCAACAAACTGATACAGATACGGACATGGAGGCTGCAGTTTAAGACCTCATGCTCGGCATGCAAGAGTTAACCACAGAAGTTCAGAATCTCAAAGTAGAGAATGCCGCATTAAAACAACTAGTCCTCTCACGTGATTCCGCGACCAAGGAAAGTGTATTGCTGGGCGGAGTAGTGGATAAATATGATGGCTCATCAAATAACTTTTGTGGCTTTCTTGATTCGTGTTTAGTACACTTTACCTTTAAGCCCTACTACTTTTCTACCCCCAGGACAAAGGTGGGCTTTATGATTTCGCATCTTTCCGGGAATGCATTAACTTGGGCTACGACCTTAGTTAATTCTGGAGATGCATTCCTGGATGATTATGATGGGTTCGTACGGGCTCTAAAGACCATGTTTGACTGCCCAGAACAGGTTTACAGTGCCCAAGAACGCCTACTGGATTTCCAACAAGAGTCCCAGGATATGCTTACCTATGTAACACGCTTTAAGCAACTGGCCAAGGAAGCAGATTGGTCTTCGGAGGCCTGCTTTAACCTATTTCGGAGAGGACTAAATGAAGAGATAAAAGACGAGCTAACCAGGGTAGCTCGCCCAGGTTCCTTCCAGGCTCTTATGGACCTCTCTTTACAAATAGACTTTCGTATCCAGGAAAGGAAGGCAGAAAAGAAGAAGACAAAAATGCCTTACCAAAAGACCACTATAGAACCATCCTCTAGACCCGAGCCCACTCCTGCCCCGACCACAGACCCAGAACCCATGCAACTGGGGGCCTTCCGCGGACCCATATCCCCGCAAGAAAGGTTGCAACGGGCTGTGTATTTACTGTGCCTCAGATAAACATCTTGTGAGAGAATGTCCTTTGGCCCCTCCACGGCGTTCAGGAAACGCCAGCTCCCGATCCTAGATGGAGCACAGCTTCGGGAGAGAGATGTTTGCTCCACATCTATTCCATCCTTGAACTCTCCTGGACAAAACAACCTTGTGATCTTGCAGGCCTTTCTATCGCCGTCCGAGAAAGAAACTTACCCCATTCTGGCATTAGTGGATTGTGGTGCCATGGGGATTTTTCTAGATCAGGATTGGGCCACTACCAACCACATTCCATATGAAACTCGAGACATCATGCAACCTGTAGAGGCCATCGATGGAAGACCTCTCTCTTCAGAACCCATAACCCTGCAAACCAAAGAGATCCAGCTCTCGATAAACCATCATTGAGCGGTGATCAAATTTGACATCATAAAGTCTGCCCATTATCCAATGGTACTGGGTATGCCCTGGTTACAGAAGCACAACCCATACATCAACTGGGCGGCAGGATCCTTGTTTCTTGGCTCTGAACATTGTATGTCTCACTGTCTATCCCTGGATTCCTCGTCAAGATCCTCTGAAGGTACGCTGACAGACCAGCAAAGCCCATTCATGGTCTCAAATATTATCCAGGTCCCCAGGGCCTATCAGGATTACACTGATGTGTTTTCAACTGCCATAGTTCAAGCCCTACCCTCTCACAGACCTGAAGACTGCGCTATTGATACTGAACCTTCAGCAGTGAATCCCTTTGGAAGGGTGTTCATTCTATCAGAACCAGAGAAAAGGGCCCTCCGAGAATACTTGGACACCAACCTAGAAAATGGTCCAGTACGACCATCCGAATCCCCGCCAGGAGCTTTGTTGTTTTTTCGTTCCCAAGAAAGATACTGAGGAGCTTAGGCCTTGTCTTGATTATCGTGGTCTTAATCAATGAACCCTCAAGGACCGCTACCCATTGCCCTTAATTTCAGATATCCTGGAAGCGGTGAGAGGAGCTGTAGTCTTCACGAATTTGGATCTCAGAGGTGCCTACCATCTGATCCGTATAAAGGAAGGCGACGAATGGAAAGCAGCCTTTAGAACACCCGTTGGTCACTTTGAATACCTGGTTATGCCCTTCGGACTCGCCAATGCCCCAGTGGTCTTCCAACGTTTCATGGACTGGGTGTTCTCCGATATGATGTTCCTCTTCTTCATAGTTTACCTGGACGATATTCTGATATACTCCAAGGACCATCTTAAGCATGAAGAGCATGTTAAGGCAGTTTTACAGCGGCTACGTGAACATAAGCTCCTGGCTAAACCCTAGAAATGCCATTTCCATGTCTCTACTGTTCACTATCTCTGATTCGTCCTTAGTCCAGAAGGAATTGGAATGGGCCACTCAAAAGTAAATTCCATACTATCCTGACCTGTTCCAACTACTGTGAAACAGATTCAATCCTTCCTGGGGCTTGCCAACTTCTACCGGAAATTCATACCTTACTTTTCGGAGATAGTTCAACCGATCATTACATTGTTGAAGAAGGATACTCCCTTGCTCTGGACAGCAGCCAAAGATGAAGCGTTCCAACGATTGAAGTCAGAGTTTACACAAGCCCCCATCCTGGCGGAACCTGACATTGATCGACCTTTCCTAGCGGAGACGGATGCCTCCAACTACGCCATCGGAGCAGTCCTAAAGCAGGAATTTGAGGTAAAGTTAGAACATCCCATCGCTTATCTATTGCAAACCCTAACTCCTAGCGAGACCCATTATTCTGTTCTGGAAAAGGAACTGTTAGCCATCCGTCAAGCCTTCACAGAGTTGCGTCATCTACACCTGGGAGCAAAACATCCTGATCAGGTCCGTACGGACCATCGGAATCATCAAGTTCTACAATCCCTGGAATGTAGGAATAGTCGTCAAGCCTGTTGGGCCTTCTTCTTTGCCCAGTACCAGTTCCAAATCCATCATGTTCCTGGAACACACAACATAATTGCTGACGCCTTATCCCGACGTCCCGAATACGAAACTCTTGAAGATCGATCCTTCCCAAAGATGTTTCCCCACACAATTTTTGTAGCCCAAGCAATCAGTTTCCTGGAAAACATTCGGATTCAAACCCAGTCCTCTGAGATCTGGAAGGAATTTACTGGGAAGAATCAATGGAATCTTAAAACAAAGGACGGTATTTGTTCAAGGATAATAGCCTGGTCATCCCCACACAGAGACTGCGACAAAGGATTACAAGCCTCTGTCATGATACCCTTCATTCAGGACATCGTGGCATCACCAACACTCTCCGTTTAATACAAAGACAGTTTTGGTGGGCAAAAATGAAAGTTGACGTCCAGCAGTATATCCAAGCCTGTGCAGTCTGCAATCAAAACAAGCATGATAACAAGAGACCGGCGTGTCTCCTACTCCAACCAACGCTACCAACAAGACCCTGGGAATTCATCGCTACAGACTTTATTGTGGAATTACCACCTTCCAGGGGATACACAACTATTATGGTTACCATTGATTTATTCACTCACATGGCTCATTTTACACCCTTGTATAAACTACCATCTTCCTCAGAACTTGCTGGAATCTTCCTGGAACACATATAACGTCTTCATGGACTCCCTTCCAAGATCATATGAGACAGAGGACCTCAATACATATCTCAATTCTGGAAACACTTATGCCGTTTACTAGGAATCCAACTACCCCTCTCCTCAGGTTATCATCCACAGACCAACGGAGCTACTAAACGTGTGAACCAAACCCTGGAGCAGTATCTTCATTTTTTCAACACCAAGGTCCAGGACGATTGGTCACTCTTAATACCTGTGGCTGAATTTGCCTACAAGAATTCAGATCACTCGGGTGTCAAGACCAGCCCCTTCTTCTGCAGCCAAAAATTCCACCCTTCGTTTCTACCATCCATTCTCACACATCCTACACCAGTTCCTACAGTCGACTCCTGGATTGAAAACCTCATCAACGTACACAAGGAAGCCAAAGAACACCTCGAAAGGGCCCAAACTAACACCAAGTACTATGCAGACTCCAAAAGAAGACCAGAGCCTTCCTATGCAGTGGGTGATAAGGTCTGGCTATCCTCGGAACTACTGCCTCGATACTTACGACCTAATAAGTTGGCTCCCCGGTACTATGGCCCTTTTTCCATAAAGGAAATCATTAACCCAGTGGCCTTCCGACTCAAACTACCAGACTCCTGGAAGAGGATCCACCCAGTGTTTCACATGTCTCTAATGAAACCATACGTCCAGACCTCCCGGACTGCTCCAAGGTCTACCCCTGTGGTTGTCGATGACCAGCTAGAATACGAAGTGTCTAGAATATGTGACTCCAGGTACAGACGTGGTCAGCTACAGTACCTGGTTGAGTGGAAAGGGTACCCTCCCAGTGAACGCACCTGGGAACCAGTCTCAAACCTAAATGTCCCCAGACTACTCCAAAGGTACCGCCCTATACACCCGGGCAAACCCAGAGGAACAGACCTTCGGAGGAGGCATGCTGTCATGTACTATCGGACGCATCCTTTCTGGACTTCCTGGTCCCTGACCCATAGGGGCTTGCACTCAGCAGTACTCCCAACATGGCCGATGAACGCTGAAATCTGTTTACCGGTTTCTGCATCGTACGCACTACGTTCTATAAAGCTGACGCGCCTCAACGTTACCGCTTGCAGTGGCTAGACGTGTGCTGCCGTAGTTCGCTTTTGCTAATTCCTTTGATTTCTGGTTCACGGACCCCCTAAATTCCTCCTCCTTCATTCCCCCCCTTTTTATCATCTATTGCATCCCGGATATCCGTGCTCTCATTCCCGGGTGCACTCTTCGCCGTTTCCTGGACTTTTCCCGGACATCTGAACGTTCCCAGGAGACAGGACGCTGAACACACACTGGTACCCGTGGACATACGCACAGGGTTATACAAGACCCGAACTGTGCGAAAAAAGACTCCATCGAAGAACTCCAACAAACAACACAGATAGGTGAGAAGGGGGGAAACCTGTGACAAACTGTAATCTGTGAATACAAAGTAACAATCCAATCCTCTACCTGCATTAAATCACATGTTTTAGTAGCTACATCACTTTCAACTCTACCGCACTGGGGCCTAATACACTCTGCGTAATGTAAATCTCTTTCCCCATTGGGGTTTAAAATGATTTCCCCAACATTCCCCCTCTAATTAATATATCAACTACCAAAATATGTTCCCGTTCTTCAACAACACCATCTTTGGGAAACCAACCCTTATGGACCTCCATCATGTTTTATGAATCAGGACAACAGACAGCACCTGGAGGCCCAGTCAATCCTTACTCTATCTGTCTACCTATTTGATTTGAGATGGAAGTGGACCTTCCTGTAGACAGAGCGACTGACATAATAGGAGCTGTTTGTGGTAGCTTAGCAGAGCAGCATCTATCCACCAAGAAAAAACAGGACAAGCAGAAAAACAAAAAGTGGCATCAAGATTTTTGGAGTCAGGCTTAGCCATAATGGATCCCAGGCAAAAAGTAAATCAAGCCAAGTATCATCTTTTAACAGAGTATCTCATTCCATGGCCTTACATAGATTACTTAAAGCTCTAATGGTATTCAATAAGGTTCCATTGTCCACATCATTTGGATGCACAAATGTGTAACAGGAAACCCCTATTATTTTTTGACACATCCCATCTTCCATTGTTTTAAGAAGGTCCATGGTATATCTATTTTGCAGCATCATGAGTTGCAAGCCTCTCATCTCCTCGCGCATAGCATTGAAAGCAGTCTTTGAATATTTGGCCAGTTGTATGAGTTTGTAGTTGTGAACTGAAGCCATTTAGCATTAACAATGGAGTGTACCCCCAGAACCAGGAGAGAGGCAAAAACCATCTCTGTTCTGCTGAAGAGTCTAAAATGTTCCGGTATTATTTGTAATGTTTCTGAAGAAGTTGTGGAAAAATAATTACTCTAGATTGATTGCCTCACAATTTCAACAGTTCCATGTCCTTCAACAGTCTTAAGTTCAGATGTATTCAACAAAAGAGGGGATTCAGGTGGCACAAAAGTGGCTTGGGTTGGTACGTTAGAGATAACCAGATGAGCTTCGGGGACTACCAAAATCAGGGAATGCAAGTAGCCCTGCTGCATACTCCATTCCAGATTGGTGGGAGTTGGAGGTATGCCAGGGTACCACTGACCCAAAAGATAGTTTTTAAAGAAGGCAGAAGTCCCACCAGCCAAATCCAAAATTCAGAAGGTTTTAGTACAATTCTTATTAGTCCCTACTGGTATAGTGCCATCACCCCTGAAACAAAAGCAAAAAAGTGTCAGTAACTGGATTTTAACATTACTTTTTTGTGGTTTTAGCTATGCCAACTTTTTTACATAATCCTTCCAAACTTCTGAATATTCATTGTTGACGTTCTCCACCCGTCATTCAGTATATTTCCTCATTCCTCTCACTTTTACAACTCTTCACTCACTGTTCCCATTCATTGTGTATAAAAAACAAAACCTGCTACTTACAATTGTGAATGTAGACTACATTGCACTTCTTTGTGCTCCTTCTTTTCTGTCCTTAATCATTCACATTGATCAATTGGTATGGTGGTAACCTGGACTGGTTGTCCTTGAAATAAGCTGTTCACTCTGCACAAGGATAGGTGTACTACACATTGTACTATCTGTGGTGACAATTCATCAAGAATAAATAATCTTGGGATGCCAGAAGCATGGAGAATGAGTGATCAGACATAGTATGGGTGTGTCGCCATTTACATCCCCACCCTCGTCATATGCCTATACCACAGATTATCAGGAGCAAATCTATGCCCATTCCCCATCTAGTCAAATTCAACCTCCTCATCTACAAATCCCCCTGGGCCCGTACCTCTTATGGTTCAGGATGCAATATTTCATAATTTTCAAACATATTACCCATATCTGCATTATTATTCATTGTCACACCCAAACAAAGAAAAAAGAAAAACAACACACAAAACATACATTTTATCACTCATGTTTATGAACAGACTTCTTCAATATCTACGCAGGAACTTTAAAGTCTATTTATTCACTCTGTTGTTTGCGCTAGAAAGAGCCCCACTTTCTATGGCAATATTTAACTCAGTATTTACTGTTGAATCTGCCCCCTTAGACCTCTGTTCTTGTGAAGGTGGAGAGTTGCAGGCCACTTACGGTACTTTGTTCAAACAGATTCAATGTTTGTTCTCTTCCACCTTCACAGCACTCTGGGTCACATAGACTACTTCATAGGGCAATGAAACAGACTTTCATCCCACTGGCGAACAAATTTTCCCATCAGAATTTGATCCGCGGGAAGGGATATGGCTGTATTAGGACTCCTGATTCCTGATCGATGCCCTCCGTTGCAGCGGGCTGTTGATGAAAAGAAGCAACCTGTGGAGATATCATCTTGACATCTCAGGTTAAGTCCCTAATGTAGGCCCTAAACTTCTCTCCTACAATCTCTGAGGACTTCTGAGCATCTGATATTGTACGTGTGGGTGAGAGTGGTGTGCCTATTCTTCTCCATGTCACTATTTCATTGGGGGGAAAATATTGCTCCTTCTTCGGCGGGTTATGAAGATAAAACAGAGCCCGGGGAAGTCAATGCACCCAGTTCTTTTTAAGATTGTAGAGGAGCAGCTACATGCCTTTGCAGAAAATCCTGCCCTCCTACGTCCTATGTGTTGGAGGCCAGGGATCGTGCCATGTTTGACACCAGCAGGTGTGTCAATACCATAGCGGATATTTGAAAGAAGGTACCCACTGAGAAAACCATATCAAATGTATCTCCTAAGAGATGAAAATCTGAGGGAGGAACTCCCTGACAGGATATGAAACGGAGCAAAGAGAGTAGCTAGTGACGTCACAAGAGATGAGCGTGACGCCCCGAAAATACTGCCCAGGAAAAATGCATGGATCTTACAGATCTGATGACAAAGTTAAGAATCGAGTAAACTTTCATGATGAAAAGACTATTGCACGTCTGCAAAGTGTTGCAGAAAATCAACCGTTCATTAATTGTACAGATTCTGAAACGCAAGTAGACTAAGTCATCATAGAAGCTTGCTATACCTAGTGAATGGACTGCAGGTGAAGCCACCATTGTATAGGAGCGGGACATCAGTGTCATGAATTTAGTAAGCCCAGACCCATGGAGAGGAAAGGCAGAGAATTGTGTTGCAGCAAGAATAAGATGAGAGTGTGGAAACGCCTGGCCAGGCTGTCTGGCCTGGTATCAAAACTGAAGCAGCCAAGGTCAGTTATCTATTCTTGAAAGCAGTGAATGTGCGAAGGATGAATCATCCCTTGTTAAGGTGCAAAGAAAGAACACCAAGAGTGCCAAGTTTGTTAATTTAAGACATTTAAATGTTGCAAAACTGACACAATTGTGGTCTCCTGTTACGTGAGCCAAGGAAGGAAATAGAGTTCTGCTTGGAGTTCTAGAACAACAATAGTGAGAGCCTGCACTCCCATATATTCCAACAGACAAGGATACTTTGCAAGGCCAAGTTCAAAGACAATCTGCATGGCACAAGGCATGGGGGATGAGAGATGTTGGGCTATTTGGGTGGGAGGTAAATTCAAGTCCACCTCCTGTCACCTGGGGTTGATCTTACGTGCTGCTAAGTGAACCGAATGTTCCAGACATGGCACGAGTATGCCAACCAATTGTAGAGGGCAATATAACGAAGAGCCTTATGGTGTGAAGACTGACCAATGATAAACCGTGTACTTAATAGTGTTAAAGATTACATGTTTTTAGAGGTGCATAACTTGTCCACCTGACAGTGGGCACCCAATCACGATCCTAACCCCTACAGAAAGTATATTTAGATATCTCCCTTAATCAATCACACCCCTTGATATGTTTTTTATTATATGTCACGTAGTATGACATAATATTTGCATATAAGGATGTTATTATGAGAAAATCATCGAGAGCTGAGCGAACATCCATTGATGTCCATTGTAACTTCCCTGTTTTAGATAATTGTTAATAAAACAGACTCTTTGCCATCTTCCTGAGTTGGTTTGATTATTTGGACTCAGAGTTATTCTGCAACCCCATCCATTACATGCACTTTACTAAAGGGCCATAAGTCTGTTAGGCAAAATCCTGTGCACTGCCCTTAGGGACCACTACACATGATTAAGACCACAGGTGGCAACACAAGTTTTACCTTTGATATAAGCCTGTACTACTAAGTAATAGTGGTAGCAGTAGCAGAGCAGCCAGGCTTATCTCAAGAGTATATGAGCAGTAGCAGAGATTACACAAAGGGACCACAATTACTTTGACTCCAGCAAACAGGTTTCAGGTAAAAAATATAAGTACATTTATTTTTAAACCATCAGTTATAAACACAACACCTCTATTAAACTTTAAACAAAACCACACGTTAAATATACAACAACTAACCAATTCACTTTGTACAGTAAGATTCAAGGTAAGTATCCTGTGTTTGAATGAACCGGTGTTATGAACAAAACACGATACCGCGGATAATGTTGCGATCACTTTTTGACAGTTCGGTCTACTAAATAAACGCGTATCCGTGACATGAAATGCTACCGGTGCAAAAACACACTTAGCACCTGAGATAACCAGATGGAGTTGGAGGCAAAAATCACAGGCAATATTAAGGTTAGGCAGACAGTATCGAGAAACACTCAGAAACAGGAGTTCAAAAGTCAAAGGGTCGGAGCCAGGTTTAGGTGACACCGGAGGCCTGTGCCGAAGATCACACTGTTAGACAGTTCACGATTGCGTGTAGCCAAAAAGTACTTAAATATTGTCAATGTTCGGAAGCAAAAGTTATAAGAAGAAGGGAAGACAAGGACGAGCCTTGAGGATGAAGAAAAGGGATTCACCCAGTTTCCTCGAGTAGAACACAGTACGTTATTCCCACAATGCAGCTGGTGCTCTGGCAGTTGTTCCTGTTGGTTTGCGGCAGACCCACGGTTGCTGGAGCTTTGTTGTGAAGGGGGACATCTGATGGGGGTCTGCACCACACAGGGATGAAGCCGACAGCAGCGACAATGCAAAGGTGTGCTCCTTAAAAACAGGAGAGGCTCAGCAGGTGGCTATCTGGACTACTACAGCAGTGTGCAGCGATTTTGACCACGGCGGAGATCTCTGGCTGAAGAAGATGAGCTGTTATCCCCACCAGGCTCAAGGGAAGAAGACCCCGGACTGGATCTTCTCTTAGTCGTCGAAGGGTGGATAGCTCAGGACTGCAGCAGGGCTACACCGGGACGGTGTAGTTGCAGCAGCGTCATTCTCTCCACTTCTCTTTGGTTCCTTGTAGTTCCAGAGGCAACTCTGACTTCTAGGCCAAGAGTCCTGCCTATTATGTGCAAAACCCCCATTCACACAGCCTGGCTGTCAATCACGCAGCAGGGGGGTTGTCCGGCCGGGACAACCACCTCAGCCAATCATGGCAAAGTGCGACTTGGGTTTCCTAGGATACCCTGTGCAGGGGGTGACTACACTCCTCCCTCACATTCAGCCCACCTGGAAACCCAGCCGCCAAGAGGAGGGCTTCTCTGCAGAAGCCCGCCAAAAGACAGTGAACAAAGAAGGCGAACCTAGTGTGCCGCGCAAAGTAAAACACAAGAAGGACTTTAACAAAAAGAAATGGCGAATAAACCCAACCGGAGCCAAAAGAAAGACGATTTGGTCAAGCAGGTTTATTTTCGAGGCTAATATAATAGGCAAGAACTGTACCACGTTTATCTAATATAATTGCGGTGGAAAAGTTAGGGTAGATACCACTGCCACCAGCCAAGTCTAAGGGCCTCATTACACGGTAGGCGGTGGACCAAGGTGCTATTAGCACCTTGGTCCATGCCGGTAAAATATCTGCACCGCCTTGGAGGAAAGGGGAATTACCGCCCTATTCCAAGGTTGGCAGACGGTAATTCCCCCTTCCCCCATTGCCCATCCCCATTTTTGCCCCATAGGGCATAATGGGAATGGGGAAGGTGCTAATTACGGTACCGCAATTTACGGTACCGTAATTAGCACCCTGGTCCCTTTGCGGGTTGGTTTTTAACGCCTGCTAAAAAGCAGGCGTTAAAGTACCAACCCGCAAAGGGACCTCGTAGTAAGGCGGTAAGGGTTAATGGTCACCAGTACCCTTACTGGTGACCGTTAACCTTTACCGCCTTCCGTGTAATGAGGCCCTAAATGTTAAAAGAGCAAAACAATGCTCAGGGAGGTACAGACAGAAAAGGGGTACAGATTAGCCCTTTCCAGTACTCCATGTAAGATGGGGTGTACTGGGTCTGTGGAAGAAATGACTATGTAAAGTAAATGGCAACTTTACCTTTCTCTGGAGGACAGTAGTCAGCCCCAGCGAAATGGGGTCAGAGGGAAGTCTAAAAGACAACCCTGGGTTACTACACTAAAGGTGCTGTGTAACCCATACAAGAACAGGGGCACTTGGAGTGGTGTGATCCAGTGCCCTAGATCACACAATGAGTAACAACACATAGGCCAAAACACATGTAAGAGTGGAA
This sequence comes from Ambystoma mexicanum, assembly GCF_040938575.1. Lineage (NCBI taxonomy): Eukaryota > Metazoa > Chordata > Amphibia > Caudata > Ambystomatidae > Ambystoma > Ambystoma mexicanum. Next base: position 958,528,725 of record NC_090929.1, on the reverse strand, counting down.
AAGGATATACACTCTTACCAGGTGGAAAAAACAAACTCCAGAAATCCAGCAAAGCTGCTGGGGGACTCACTAGGTGAGGGAAATTAGCCCTAGAAGGAGAATTCTCCCTAACACTCGCCCCCACCCCCTCAGACTAAGGGACAGGAGGATTTAATCCACTCCTGGATGGATCTCATACCTCTAGTTGGTTACAAACATCCTAGAGAGACCATCAGCATTTTGGTAGTGACTTCCTGCTCTGTGCTCAATGGAAAAATCAAATCCTTGCAGGCAGATTGACCATCTGAGTAACTTTGGGTTTTCCCCTTTCATTTGCATCAGCCATCTCAAGGGTTGGTGGTCAGTCTGAATGATGAAGGTAGATCCATACAAGTATGGTCTAAACCTCTTCAGTGACCACACAATAGCAAAGCATTCTCTTTCTATTGTTGCCCACCTTGTCTCAGGATCCTTTAACTTCCTGGTGATGAAACAAATGGGGTGTTCCCTACCTTTCTCATCCAGTTGACTAAGGACTGCACCTATACCTACATTAGAAGCATCAGTTTGTACAATGAAGGGTTGGTGATAGTCAGGAGCTCTTAGGACTGGAGCTTGACAAAGGGCTTTCTTTAGACCTTCAAAGGCTTGATTGCACTCCTCATTCCACCTGACCTTTTTAGGAAATTTGCAAGAGGAGATGACATTCAAGGGAGAAGCTATGGTCCCATAGTTCTCTATGAAGTTCCTATAGTACCCAGTAAGACCTAGGAAGGTCCTTACTTGGGTCTGAGTAGTAGGGGTGGCCCAGTTTTGTACAGCTTGTACTTTGCTAGGCAATGGCCTTATTTCACCTCCTCCTACCTCATACCCAAGGTAGACCACTGAACTCTGACGAATTTGACATTTGCTTGCCTTTATGGTCAGATGGGCCTGTTCCAGAGCCTGCAATACATAACCTAGGTGTTCAACATGTTCTTTCCATGTAGGGCTGAACACTGCAATGTCATCCAAGTATGCCATGCAGAAGTCATCCATCCCATTCGGAACTTGATTGACCATCCTCTGAAATGTAGCAGGTGCATTCTTTAACCCAAAAGGCATCACCTTGAATTGGTAGAGGCCAGCTGGAGTGGAGAATGCAGTTTTCTCCTTGGCATGGTCGGTCAGGGCTATTTGCCAATAGCCTGACGTTAGGTCAAATGTGCTGAGTTATTTGGCTGCACCAAGTTTGTCCACCAGCTCATCTGTCCTAGGCAAAGGATGGGCATCAGTCGTGGTGACTGCATTTAGAGCTCTATAGTCCACGCAGAATCTCAATTCTTTGGATTCTGCCTTTGGTACAAGCACAACTGGGCTAAACCATGGGCTAGTAGAGGGCTCTATAACCCCGAGTTCAAGCATTTTGTTGACTCATTCCTTATGTGGGATCTGATATTGTCCAACATTCTGTACCCCCTGCTTTTGACAGGCAAACAGTCACCAGTGTGTATGTCATGCTGACCCCAAGGGGTCACGCCTACTGAAAGTGACAACAGGGAGGAAAACGGATTTAACAGTAACTTGCACTCATCCTGCTGGTCAGATGTGAGACTGCAAGAGAGATTAACTCCTTCCACTTGCTCATCTAAAGGTAAGCCTCTGAGGAGGTCAGGCAGAGGTTCACTCTCCTCCTCCTCCTGAGCTGAAGCTAGCCGCAGAGCTTTTATGTCAGGTCTAGAGACATAAGCCTTCAAACGATTGGTGTGAAAGACTCTGGGAGCCTCCTTAGGGTTGCCTAAGTCCACCAGATAGTTCACCTCTCCAGGTTTACCCACAACCTTAAAGGGTCCTATCCATTTGTCCTGCAAGGCCCACTGCCTTGTGGGGATCATAACAAGAACAAGCTGGTCTTGAGTAAAGTCAACCAGTGTGCAACGATTTCGACCACGGCGGAGATCTCTGGCTGAAGAAGATGAGCTGGTTATCCCCACCAGGCTCAAGGGAAGAAGACTCCGGATGGATCTTCTCTTAGTCGTCGAAGGGTAGATAACTCAGGACTGCAGCAGGGCTTCACCGGGATGGGGTAGTTGCAGCAGCCTTCGTTCTCTCCACTTTTCTTCGGTTCCTTGTAGTTCCAGAGGCGACCCTGACTTCTAGCCCAAGAGACCTGCCTTTTATGTGCAAAACCCCCATTCACACAGCCTGGCTGTCAATCATGCAGCAGGGGGGTTGTCCGGCCGGGTCAACCACCTCAGCCAATCATGGCAAAGTGCGACTTGAGTTTCCTAGGATACCCTGTGCAGGGGATGACTACACCCCTCCATCACATTCAGCCCACCTAGACACCCAGGCGCCAAGAGGAGGGCTTCTCTGCAGAAGCCCGCTAAAAGACGGTGAACAAAGAAGCCAAACCTAGTTTGCCGCGCAAAGTAAAACACAAGAAGGACTTTAACAAAAAGAAATGGCGAATAAACCCAACCAGAGCCAAAAGAAAGATGATTTGGTCAACCGGGTTGATGTTTGGGGCTAATATAATAGCCAAGAACAGTACCACGTTTATCTAATATAATCGCGGTACAAAAGTTAGGGTAGATACCACTGCCACCAGCCAAGTCTAAATGTTAAAAGAGCAAAACAATGCTCAGGGAGGTACAGACAGAAAAGGGGTACAGATTAGCCCTATCCAGTACTCCATGTAAGATGGGGTGTACTGGGTCTGTGGAAGAAATGACTATGTAAAGTAAATGGCAACTTTACCTTTCTCTGGGGGACAGTAGTCAGCCCCAGCGAAATGGAGTCAGAGGGAAGTCTAAAAGACAACCCTGGGTTACTACACTAAAGGTGCTGTGTAACCCATACAAGAACAGGGGCACTTGGAGTGGTGTGCTCCAGTGCCCAAGATCACACAATGAGTCAACACATAGGCCAAAACACATGTAAGAGTGGAAAAAGGATGTACACTCTTACCAGGTGGAAAAAATAAACTCCAGAAATCCAGCAAAGCTGCTGGGGGACTCAGTAGGTGAGGGAAATTATCCCTAGAAGGAGAATTCTCCCTAACAAAGTCCAAGATCAAAACAGAGTTTTAACAATCTGATTTTCAGAAAAGCAATCATGCGCTCATCATTCCCATTGACTTGTAGGTGACACACCAAACACAACCTGTGCTCTATACCCTTTAGAGTAGTGATTTCAGCGAAAAGTTCATTAAAAAAGTGGGTCACATTGTTAGCCCTCAAAACCTTGCATATACCCCACAGTGGGAATACCTCCTACACCAAGAATGTTGCCACTGATTTATCATCAGGGTGTGCACAGGGTCCAGCCTCAATCCTTTGGGAGAATGTACAAATGACGACGATGATATAACGAAAATTATTGCATCTGTTTGTCATGTCCACATAGTCAATGTGAAGTACTCTGAAGTGCCCTAATGGTTTGGGGAAATTTCATTTGAATGTTTTCCATGTATTTCCAGGACTGAACTGGTGACAGGTCATACAGTTAGATACCAATTTACTCACCTGTGCTTGCAGGGTGGGAATTAACCTGTCCTCCTGGAGGTCTGTTCTATTTGTTGTCGAGACATATGCGATGGGTGATGTAACTTCTCTATAGCCACAATAGGTAACTCCAGAGGCATCACTTATTTACCTGTGAGATCCTGTCTCCACAACAATTCTGTGGGTGAGGGGTACACCCTCATTTCACCCACAGCTGCTTTTCATTTTCTGGCGCTCTGACTTACATTTCTACAATTTGCATGAGGGGCACTGCTGTGTAAGAAACTGATAACTGTGCCTGTTGGGACACAGACTCTTGGATATGGGAATCTGTGAATGTCAAATATATGGCCTCCTTTGCCATTCTGTCAGCTGCATTATTACCAAGCGCAAATTAGGTCAGTATTGTTAGTATGCACAGCGCACCAAACAACTGATATTTCTGCTGGTAATGTTCATGCATCTATTGATCTGGATAAAAGCGCAGCATGCTGGACTGGCGACCCATCCGGTCTCCTGAACCCTCTTCTCTGCCATCTCGACAACCCTGAATGCTCCGTGTGTGTGAGATATTCAGAGTCGGAGTAAATAGTGACTGTCTTCTCCCTACTGATCTCAAGAACCTCTGTGAGTGCTACCAACTCCATCGCTTGTGCAGAAAAATGTGAAGTCAATCCCTTTTTCACTTCGACTTGGTACTCACCATCCACCAAGCCCACAACTACTGTTCCTGTCCACTTTTCACCAGTGTCCTGATTGATTGTCAATGAACCGCCAACAAAGCGAACTTCCACTCCCTCTAGTGCATCTTCCTTACCATTCACACTTTCAGTTCCTTCTCCCTCTTAGGCTCCACAGTCAGGTACAATGTCATAAGGTTTCACTGGTTCAGCTAAGAATGTTGCATGGTTGACTGTATGATACCTCACTGCACATGTAGAGGCATTAGACAAGATTACCTCATACCCTGAGGCCCCATGTGTGGTAAGGGTTGATTTGGGATTCCCTAAGAAAGAAAAAGCGGCATGCTCTACATACAGTGTCACTGGTCAGCCCATAGTAATGAGTGACGATTTATGAATGACAATATCTGCTGCCGCCAGTGCTTGCTCACATGGAAATAGACTTTGCATAACTGGGTCTAGCAGTCCACTATCATAAGTCAAAGGTTTATGACCCAACAATGTCTTTAGGGTTAGGACTGCAGTCATTATCTGCCCATTTGATTGCAAAAACATATAAAATGATTTCTTATAATCTGGAGTCAACAAGATCACTGCTGAACACGGTCTTGAGTGCCTTAAAACAAGTTTTAATTTCTTCCTTCCATTCAATTAAACCTATCTCTTTCTGTACTCCTTTGAGTCCTTGTAACAAGGTCCTTGTGTAACGAGAGTAGTCAAAGATCCAATATCTACAATAGTTACAGAGTCCCAAGAACTGCTGCATCTGTTTTACGGTTGCTGGTTGCGGTGTATTCTGTACTGCAACAGCTCTCTCAGACATTACTTTTCTTCCTGCAGGTGATGTTATTTGCACTATCTTAGTGTTAAAATACTGCAATGTATCCTTGTCCACCTTGTATACCTTCTCAATGAGCAAGGTAAGAAGTGTAGTTGAATCTCCGAAACACTGCTCCTCAGAACTGCTACTAGCAATTGTACACATACTGAATTACAGTAGTGGGAATTTGTAGATTCCCCAAATCCATTTGAACCACCCCATTAAAAATACTCAGTGACTCTCAATAACCCTATGGTAACCTTGTGTGCTGATATATTTGGCATCTATGGGTAAATGCAGTAAGGTACTGAGAGTCACACTTCAACGGGACTGAGAAAAACAAATTTTTCAGATAAATCGCAGTAAATTGAGTTGAACCAGTAGGGATGTTACAAAGAATGGTAGCAGGATGTGGTACTACCAGGAACTCTGCTTCAAAAATATTATTCAGAGGAGGAAAATCATGTGCCATACTCCAACTGGACACCTCTGTCTTTTTTACTCGGTGCACAGCCATGTTACATGGGTACACGGAAGGTCGGTTAATACCTTGCTTCCAAAATGCAATAATGTTGTCTTAAGTCCCTTCATTCGCTTTCCTAGACATGGGGTAATGTCCTACATGTGGCAACATTGCACCAGGCTTCAATTTTATCTTTACCACTCCTATGCTTTTGAGTAACCCCACATCATGAGGATTGCTAGTCCATAAGGGACTAGGCACCTTGTCCAAATCTTCCTTCCAATATGGGTATGTGGTTTTAACAATAAACATAGTCTGAGGTATCTCCCTATGCTATTTCATTATCTGGAAAGGGGTCCCCACCTCAAAGATCATTTCTCCTGTGTCCTCAAAATCCTCGAACAATTGTTTGTCAGACACCTCCCTCAATGATAGTATTGGAACAATGCACAGAACTGTGTGCTTTTCCTCTCATTCCTCAAAAGTAGAGAACCACCTTCTCCTTTTAACAGTTACTGCATCTAGAAGTATATTAACAATCATACCTGAGACTTTCTCTGGTGACACTTCAGTTTGAAACAAAAACTCTGCTGGTATTCGTAATGCACTATCCCGAATCACAGAAACTCACCTCAACATCACCCTGGATTCATAAAGAAACAAATCTGAATGTACAGGCACCCCCAAAAGCACCATAGTTCTCACATGATACAAACTTGGGGTTGTGCATACTATACATTGTTCAGTAAACAAGATTGTCACATTCAGATTACTCAACAAGTCTGTGCCCAAGAGATTCACTGGGGTATCTGTATGCTACAACAAAGAGGAGCTGATAAATCTTGAGTGCCTACCTTGATAGGTAAATCGTACGTGCATGTAACCAACAGAATAGCCCCAGAGAATCCCTGAGAGTCCAGCTTTTTACCTGAAAGGGGCAATGTACATTCCTTAATGCAAGATTTAGTTGCCAGTGTATTGACAATAAAGGAAAAAATGTGATCACCTATTGTTACACCTACCTGGGGTTGTTATTCCAGATCGGCAGCAACAGACAGGACGCGACACGTCAGAGCTTTCTGTGTGCTGTCCTAATCCAGGTATGAATTTGTTCCCGGAATCAGGAAAGGGATTCCCCCCACAACACACACTCCTGTGTAATGTGTGACAGTACCTTGAGGCAAAGGATTACTATCCCATGGCTGTACTGGTACCTGTGCTGACACACATGACTGTGGTACATATGTCTGTGCAGCCTGAGACTCTGGGTTCTGCCCTACCTGTACTTGCTGCAGTAGCACAGAGCCTGGGATGCAGGATATAGTTGATGTCTGCCTTTCGGGAGTGGGATAACCCGCAAGTCTAGTTGCTGGTCCATTGGGGTAAGCACGTGGATCATAAAAATATGATGGCCTACACCGGCAATCCCATGATAAATGCCCCTGCTCTCCACATCTCCTGAATCTGTTATGTATATGCAGTGGGATCATCATTCACCTTCATGGTCCTAGCCATGAGTGAATTAATATCTAGTATACCAGGATACATGCCCCCCACACATTTGCCCTGCAATTGCTAACGGGTGAACTGTTATGGATATTTGGGTCTAGCTGTACCCCGGATACCCCACTTTCCTCCACATTTCATCTGCTTGTTCTCCTATAAGGGCGGCAAGTAGGTTTTTCATTTCTCCCATAATTACTGCATTTGCTTTTCTAATACATAAATCACTTCACTGCCCCTGAAGTGAGTGAGGGTAGTGACTTCATAAAATTATTCCAGTCGATATGTGGCCAAGGGACATATTGTTTTGTACCCAAACCTTTCTGCAGCACTGGAAACTGTCTTTCCCATACTTAATTGGTGTTTTCCCTGTTACTGCTTTATATTTCACTACTGCTATATGAGTACCACATCGTTTCCTAAGACCCCATGGTCTAATTTCCCTAACCACTACTTCAGGTGCTGGAGCACCCTCCTCTCCATGTTCTACCTCCAATTTCCATTCCTCTTCATCTTTCTCCCCTACACTCCTTACCTCCTCTGTCCATGCCAAATTGTGGCCGGTTCTACCATGGTGCTCTGTTTTTGGGACTAATGTATCAAGTTCACCTTCTAAGGACATATCTACCTGAGAGAAGTCTGCCTTGAGGTCTGTTATAACAGCACTGACAACTTTAAAATGGAACTGTCCGGACATCCATTGATCCAATCTGGTTACTGCTGTCTGACTGTCTCCATCTCCCTGTTCCTCTCATCCTTGCCATCCTGCTTGTACCTTCTCTCCCTCCGCCTGCTGCAGTGCTTCCTCCAAATTTCTGCGATCTTGGTTTTACAGCAATCATCTTAATCTTCCTTCTATTCTCGCCACTATAGGTGTTGCTTGCCTCCTCCTTTATTTACTGGAGTATTAAGATGACAGTGGTAAATACTGGGGATTGTGTATCCTGCAGCAGGTGATAAGTGAAAGCACCCATATGGTGGTGGGGCTGTCAGGGTCTCTGCACCCCCATTCATGTGTTGCTCTGAAATCAATTCTCTTAGTTATACATTAAAAAAATGCCTTATTAAGTGGAGAACATTTTGTGATAGTACATGTCTGTAGTGTGCAGTAATGTGGGTGGGCCTTCATGTGGTAAATAGGGTGCAGTGGGTGGCCTTCATGTGTTTGTGCTCCATTTGGTGATTCACCATGTTTACTGGAGCAGTTGAGAGTTAAGGTTGAGCAGGCAGCCTTTGTATTGCTTTGTGGTGGTTGTAGTGGAGTTGGAAACTTCCTTCACTATGATTTTGTTTTATATTAATTTTTGGCTGACCCTTTTTTGTTAAAATGATATGTATAGCACTTTATGTCTTGAAGTTCTTTATTGGAGTTTGAACCCATATTGTATAGCATTCACCTCGTGGCAAAGTGAACACATTGGGCCTCATTACGACCCTGGCGGAAAGGGGTTTACGCCGGCGTAACCCATGGCGTACCTCTCCGCCCGACTACGAGATCCCGTAGCGCCATGGTGATTTTTACGCCTGCTTTTTGCAGGCGGAAAAATCCATGGCGCTACGGGACTTGTCGTTAATTACGCCACCGTAAATTACAGTGGCGTAATTAACGCCTTCCCCACTCCCATTATACCCTATGGGGCAAAAATGGGAATGGGGAAGGGTAAATGGGGATTGGGGACTTACCGCCCCGCCAAGGTCGGAATGGGGCGGTAAGTCCGCCAACCACCATGGCGGAGTTGGCAGCTCTGCGCCATGGACCATGGTGCAAATTGCACCATGGTTCTCCGCCAGGGTCGTAATGAGGCCCATTGTCACTGAGCTATGCTTTATGCCGTAAGGATGTGTGCCTTTGGGAATACTAAAGCCAGGCATGGTAGAACATTTAGTGCAATCTTAACGTTTATTAAAATGTTTTATTTGTATATTTGGTTTATTTGGATTATTAAGAGCAAATTGGGAGTCTGCCTACACTTTTCATTACGACGTATGTTGATGTGGCTGATCGGAAGGGTTCCCTGGGCTTGTTTGTTGTGTGCTTGTTGTTTGTAATTTCGGGAGTGGTAGCAAAAAGCATTCATGTTTTGAAATTGAGAATGGGAGTTCGGGGGGGGGTCAGCGATTTCTCAATCTCTGTTTATTAATAGAGGGAGAAGGCATTTTTATTTGCATTTCACTAGACACTGTCAATGCACTTTTTAAACATTTAACTTGGGAGATTGTGGGAAGTGTGGGCGGTGCAGGGTTTGAGGATGGTAGGCATTCTTGTTTATTGGTGCCAGAACATTTATGTTTTTATTTAAGAATATAAATACGGTGGGGGGATGGGAGTTTGCATGGCACCTGTAGTTAGTATTTTTATAGATGTAGCCGGGTCGGTGGGGTGAAAAGTAACTGCCATTTTCTTCACTACTGTACTGTGACTGAGGGTGAGGGAGTGCAGGCTGGGTGTTTGTTTTTGTAGCATGCCCATCTGGTAAATGAGGGGGAGGTAAAGGGAATAGGAAGCTAGCACATTTGTATTTTTTAATCCCTAATTCTAGAGTGAATGGAACTTTAGTAATACTTTTTCAAATTTAAATTATGCATGCCTACTTTTTTATACATATACTGTAATGTTTAAAAAGTACAGCACATGTGCTAACATTATGCATTCTTTTTCAGAGACACTATTCCTGTACTGATTTTAACTTTGCATCCTTTGACTCTTAGGGCCTCATTACGACCTCAGGGGTAGCCATGCCGCTATTGGGGGCATGGCTGCCGCCGAAATCGAGTCCGGGTTCCCAGAATGGGGAATTACCGGGCCATTCCGAGTTTGGAGGGCCCGGTAATTCCTCCCCCCAGGGACCCGGGCCCGGACCTTCCCCATTCCCATTTTAGCCCCCATAGGGCTGAATGGGAATGGGAGAGGGAGCAAACAATGGGCCGATTACGAGTGGCCCGTTGTTTGCTCCCTCTTCCCCTCGTGGGACCCGGTAACGACGCCTGGTTTTACCAGGCGTCCTTACCGGTTCCCGCGAGGGGACCTCGTAATGTGGCGGAACGGGTTTAACGGATCCGCCTCCTTTTGCGGAGCCCGTTAACCCATTTCGCCATGGCCGTAATGAGGCCCTTAGTCTTGCATTTGTAATGGGGAAATCCAGGACTACAAATACCAGAATGCAAAGTCAAAACCTGGACTGGTCTGATGTCACTGTCATAATCTGTGCTGTGATTGATTATGGCTATGAGTGTTGTGATGGTGGTGATGTCACTAACATTCTAGGTGGAGTGTTGGTGTGGTGATGTCACTGGGACTCTGGTGGAATGTTGATGTGTGTTTGGTGTGCAGGGTTCTACTGGTGTCAGTTGGACCTAAGCTGCTGGGCTAGATGGATGTCCCAGGGCCTTCTCTACTTAATAACTAAGAGAATAAACCTACATGTAAACTACTTACCTTCTGGTGTTCTTGATTAGCGAAGAAGACTTAGTTTATATCACTGGCGACGAGGATGGGACTACTGGGAAGGGGCAGTAAGTGAGAGGCGCTGCCTTCCAGGGTGACATCTATCCAGCATCAAGGAGCTGCAGGCCGGGCGGTGCAGTGAAGGTCCAAGGCTGGGAACCTGTCTTGGCGGAGCACATAACCGGTGGCACAAGGAGGAATTGCCAGGCGGCTCTGTCAGCAGGTCGGGTGGTGCAGAGTTCTGTGCCAGGTTCCAGGGTGGGGTCTTGTGACCCCAGTGGCCAGTGGTTGGCTGAGGGCATCTTGACTGGCGGTCCGGAGCAACAGAGGGGATGCCGGCCGGCGTAGCGTCCAGCGAAGGAACCGCTGGTGGGCGTTCTGCAGGTGAGCCGGAGGTGCAGTGCGGGCAGACGGCAGCGTTGGCAGAAGTGTCCTCAGTGCATCGGAGGAGTAGATGGGACGTGGATGTGAGGAGGGTCCCTGTTCCATGGGCCGAGCGGCGACGCATTCAGGCGAATGATTCCGCTGTGGGGAGGAGCGGAGACGCGGCCGCACAAAGTGTTCTGCGGGCGGATGAATATAAGACGGAGTGCCAAACTGCAGGCGCGAGGGTTGCTGGAGCAGTGGGGCCAAGCAGCGTTGTTGTTGCTCTCATGGTGTTGGGAGCAGCTATGATGACGTCGGTTGGGGGAGGGCCGACGCCACGACTGGCGTTCCGGCGACATCAGCTGGAACGCAGCGTTGAGTGCCTCTCTGGCGTTGGTGTGGAACGCAACGTTCTGCAGGAGGATCACGCCGACGCTGAATGTGGAAGTTCTGTCACTGCAGACGTGAGGCTGGCTGGAGCAACGGGTCCAAGCAGCGATGTTGCTTTCATGGTGTCGGGAGCAGCTATGATGACGTCGGCTGTAGGAGGGCCGACGCTGATGGGAGGAGGACTCGTGTTTGGACTGGCGTTCCAGCAACATCGGCTGGAACGAAATGTGGGATGCCTTTCTGGCGTTTGTTTGGAACACAACGTTCTTCATGAGGGTTACGCCGGTGCTGGATGTGGGAGCCGTGGTGTTTCGGAAATGCTCAGAAGTTGGAGTGGGACACTTGCCAGAGTTTCGTGCTTCACAAACAGTCCGGGCAGTAATGAAATAAGTGACTTTTTGGCACAATTGGTGGGAGTGGATGGCATTGATGTGAGAACTCATTTGTCACTGGAAATGGAGGGAAGCTCTATGATCGTGTCTGGTTTTATGGACGTCTACAGTGAGTGCAATGGAAGGCGATGGTTGCCACTTGCAGGTGATTTCACAAGAAGGCTGGCAAGCTGGCGGCCGCTGGATCCGGACCAGTGGGGAATAAGTAACGTGATGAGGGATTTGACAAGGCACTAAATAGAGGTATGTGTTTGGTGAGGCCGGTTTTATTGGTTAATGCTGTTTGTATTTACGTTGTGGCCTCTGGGTTTAGTACAATTTTGGTTTGGGTTCTGGGTTGATGTTAGCAGTTTATGGCCTGTCATTTATGTGCTGATATCGTGTTTATGTAGGTGGCCTGCTGTTAGGACATGTCTTTTGGTTTTTACTATGGACTCGTGGGGGTGGGGTCCATGGGACATTGTAATGCTGTGTATGCAATGTTTTCTTTGCAGGTTGGCTGAAGTGGACATGTGGGTGGGGGTATGGCGCAGGGACTTTAGCGCCATGTCACTTCCATCCATGTTTTGCATTTACAATTACTTGCCATGCATTTTGTGTTTTGCATTTCAGGGACATGTTGGGGTTTGGCGCAGGGTTTTTAGCGCCATGGACTTGATCGGGTTATCGCTTACTGTGGGTTTTACATGTTGTCCTGCAGTGTTTTGTTTGTCGTGTTCGTAGGGGCATTACCCCAGATTATGTGTGGATGATGCCAGTACTTTTAGGGGCAGTGAGGTGCTGTTTGGTCAATTTTTGGGGGCAGTGAGGTGCTTTCACTGCATGCACATGCTGGGATTGTGGCGCAGAGGAATTGCAATTATGTGTGCATTTCATGGATATTTTGGGGGTGGTGCAAGAACTTTGGCGCCATTACGGTGCAAGAACTTTGGTGTCATGACGTCTGTTGGTTGTTGTTTGTAGGGGCATGTCCCCTGGTTATGTGTGCATGCTGCCGGTGTTTTTAGGGGCAGTAAGGTGCTGTCTAGTGGGCAGTTAGGTGTCATTTAGCGGGCAGTTAGGTGCTACCTGGGCCATCTTTGGGGGCAGTGAGGTGCTGTCCAGCGGGCAGTGAGGGGCTGTCTGGGTCTTTTTTGGGGGCAGTGAGGTACTGTTTAGCAGGCAGTGAGGTGCTGTCTGGGTCAATATTGGGGGCAGTGAGGTGCTGTCCAGCGGGCAGTGAGGTGCTGTCTGGGTCATTTTTGGGGGCAGTTAGGTGCTGTCTAGTGGGCAGTGAGGTGCTGTCTGGTTGTTGTCAGGGGTAGTGAGGTGCTGTCTGGTTGTTTTTTTGGGGCAGTGAGGTGTGTCTGGTCATTTTCGGGGGCAGTGAGGAGCTGCTGGTGTTTCAGGGGCAGTGAGGTGCTGTCTGGTGGTTTTAAAGGGGCAGTGAGGTGCTTTATGGTGTTTTTAAGGGCAGTGAGGTGCTGTCTAGCGGGCAGTTAGGTGCTGTCTGGGTCAATTTAGGGGGCAGTGAGGTTCTGTTCGGTGTTCTTAAGGGTAGTGAGATGCTGCCTGGATTTTAAGGGGGTATCGAGATGCTTCAGTGTGGTGTTAAGGGGTAGTGAGGTGCTGCCTGATATTGTAGAGGTTTAGTGAGGTGTTTATGTTTTGGAGGTTTTAGGAAAGGCAGGAGTTGTTTATATTCATTTTAGGGAGTGATTCTGGGGTGGCATAGTGAGGTGCTGCAGCCCAGTTGTTTTAGGTATAAGAGGTGTTTTCGGGGGCAGTGAGGTGCTGCTGGTGTTTTAGGGACAGTGAGGTGCTGACTGGTGTTGTAGGGACAGTGAGGTGCTGTCCGGTTGTGTTCTGGTGTTAGGGACAGTCAGGTGCTGTTTGGTGTGTTGGGACAGTGAGGTGTTGTCTGGTCGTTTGTAGGGGCAGTGGGGAGCTGTCTGGTGTTGTTAGGGACTGTGAGGTGCAGTCTGGTGTTTTTAGGGGCAGTGAGGGCTGTCTGGTCTTTGTAGGGATAGTGAGGTGTTTGGTTGTTTTAGGGGCAGTGAGATGCTGTCTGGTGTTTTTAGGGGCGGTCTGGTGTTTTTAGGGACAGTCAGGTGCTTTTCCCTGGTTATTTGTGGATCATGCTGGTTTTGAGGGGTAGTGAGGTGCTGCCTAGAAATTGTATGTGGTAGTGAGGTGCTGCCTGGAATGTTTTAAGTGGTAGTGAGGTGCCATTTAAAGTTTCAAAGGGGTAGTGAGGTGCTGCCGGGTATTTAAAGTGGTAGTGAGGTGCTGCTTGGTTAATTTAAAGGGCGGCTAGGTGCTGGTTATTTTAGAGGGCAGTGTTATGCGGTCTGTCGTTTTTCAGGGACTGGGAGGTGCTGTCGGGTTGTTTTAGGGTCTGGGAGGTGCTTTTCAGGGGCAGTGAGGTGCTGTCTGGTTGTGTTAGGGACAGTGAGGTGCTGCCTGGTGTTGTAAGGATAGTGAGGTGTGGTTGGTTGTTTTTAGGGGAATGTGGCGGAACGGGTTTAACGGATCCGCCTCCTTTTGCGGAGCCCGTTAACCCATTTCACCATGGCCGTAATGAGGCCCTTAGTCTTGCATTTGTAATGGGGAAATCCATGACTACAAATACCAGAATGCAAAGTCAAAACCTGGACTGGTCTGATGTCACCACCATGGAAAATGTTGGCATGCATGATGCACACAAACATGCACAAGTTATAAGCAGTGCTGTTAGTGTTTGGTTTGATGAATTTTTGTGTCATTTGATTTGCCAAAACCATTGTTAAAGAAAAAAGGGTGGGAAGGGGGGATTCTGAACTGAGACAACTGGCAATGCCACAGCATGGAAGTTTATTGTTCCGAACTCCTCTGCGTACTACCCAATGAGTAGTTCCCTAAAAGTATTTGCTCCAATCAGCAGCTTTGTAAGAAGTAAATCGGGAAACAAACTTTCTATTTCCCAGCCACATAGTGATTTGTAAAATTGCAATTCTGGGCTATTTCACTTACAATTTGGTTGTTTTGGGGATACTTTCCGGGCAGATGTGTTCATGTTAGTCCTCCCAAGGCTGCCTCTCTACCAGACATGTCCACTCTTTCTGCCCCTACCCACCCTACCCCACTCACTCTACAAACCCACCATCTCTCTAAGACGTACAAACTCTACCTCCAGTCTCTCTACACCCACTCACCCAACCCCTACTCTCTCTGTCCCAACTACCAACCCTACCCCTACTCTCCCTACCCCCACCCACCCTACCACCACTGTCTCTACCTCCACACACCTATCCGACCTCCACCGACCCTACCCCAACTCGCTCTACCCCCTCACACCCTACCCTATCCCCACACTCTCTACATGCAGCTGACCACCTTACCTCCACCCTCTCTACCCCCACCCACCCATCCTAGCCCCACCCGATCTACCTGCGCCAACCACACAGTCTAATCCCCCACCCCATGACCAATTTCTCTACTGCCAACCACCCACCCTTGCTCTCTCTCTACTGCCCCAACTTTCCCTACTCCCATTGTTAGTAGCATACCCCCAAGCTCTCTGACACCCTGACTCTCTCTCTACAACTCACCAACCCCACCCCATTCTCTCTAGAAACAGCCACCCACCCAACCCCAAACTCTTTTCATCCAAGCAGTCACCCCTCCTGTCTACCCCCAACCACCCGACTCCCAATCTATCGGCCCATACCCTCACTCTCACTACTTCCACCGAACCACCTACCTTAACCCCAATCTCTTTACCCCACCCACCTGCCCTACCCCACTATCTCTAACTCCAACCACCCGCCGTACCCCTCACTCTACCCCAACTCAACCTACCCCCTCTCCCTCTACTCAACCCTGCCCCTCTCTTTTCACCACTGATGCATGCTACCCCCTTCTCTATAGCGACACTGACCCTACCCCCTCTGTTCCCCACCCAGTCCCCTCTCGCTACCCCGTCTAATCCTTCCTCATACTTTTGCTTCATTTCTTACTCTCTCACTCTCACCCTTTCTCCCTCATATGTCCTCTTGTTTATCATTGATGGCACCCTCTATCAATGATTTGCTCCCTTGCTCTATTCCTCTTCTCATTCTCTTTCACACCAGAAGCCTTTAGTGCATCCCGATTTGAAAGTTTGCACTCCCGTCCATGCACCCTGTCGCCTATAAATGCAAAATGCAAAGAACAATGGTAAATGCCCAAACTATTGGCTTTGTCTATGCTTGTTTTTAATTTGCCATATCAGTAATGGGGGAAAAGAGAAAGTAATCAATCCAAAGCCCTGTCCCGAGGCAAAGGGACTCATATTCGTGAAAAAGGAAGTTATGTATATTCTAGAAAAAACGATACCCTCATTAGATATGAGGCACAACCGATGTACGTGGACTGTCTACCTCAAAACCTATTTTTGACCGAAAATTGACCAAGCAATGTGGATTTCAGGTACATGGGGATGAAACAAAGCGTTGCGACCTCCATGCAAGTTGTGGTGAGGCTTGCAAGAGTCATAGTCCATCTTGTGGCAGTATCGCTGTTATCCAAGCACAATGAGCGTCCATACAATAACTTTGGGCCTCATTGCGAGAAGTGCGCTAAAAACGGGGTCATTACCGGCATGGAGAAAGTAGCGGGTCCGTGCTCGTATGACGCCGCTACTGGCAGCTGATTACGAGTGCGCGAGCATGCGCAAACCCCCATGCCGGTAATGGCCATACTGCCATGCCGCTAAAGGCCCTCCAACCCCCTGATAGCGGCATCACGGGACCCGCCGATACCGCCTGCGCCCAGGAGGCACGCCTTAATAATGACCCGGTAATAACACCATGTAAATACCGGGCTCGCAATACCAGACCAGTAAGTAACGTCATTGCGTCGGAATGGGAAATGCGCCGGCGGCCTACTTTAAAAAAACAATCCATTGCAATCCTCCCAAACCACCAGTGTTGCATAGGAGAGACCAGGGCCATTAAGAACATCATGTCTAAGGCAACCCAAAAAACCAACCCCCGCCTGCGCAAGAAGCGTTTCACTAATGAGGAATTGAACATGTTGGCAGACACCCTTGCTGCCCATGCTGATGAGATCACATCCATAACCTCAAAAGGAAGGCGCAGCAGAGGAAGAAGGAGATATGGGAGGAGGTAGTCCGCGAGGTGTCTGCAGTCGGCACCACCCCACGGTCAGTCAAAGACTGCAAGAAAAGGTGGGATGACCTCCGCCTCAGGGTATGCAACATCCTGGCCAGCAATCGTCGGGAGGCCATGGTCACAGGCGGGGGTGCCCAGGCGGGGGTGCCCACTCCCCGGTCAAACTCATGCGCTGGGAGGAGGACATGCAGCGCTACCATCCAGATGGAGTCGATCAAGGGCTTCGGGGAGATGGAGACGGGTGCCGCAACATCTGAAGATGGAGGTGAGTGGCCCTGCAAACCCCATTAGGGCAAATCATGACGTAGCACAAGTGATGTGGAATAGAGCCTAGGCAAGGCAATGCATGTCCCATCACACACATATTTACATATCCATGTCCAGATGGAGGCCCAAACCCTGCCATATTGAAATGCATGCTGAGTGCCAATCCCATTACCAACATACAGCCAACACACAGGGACCATTCCCATGTCATACATCACACAAACCCCAAAACAACGGCATGCCACCTGGCATGCAGCATTGCCGAATTGAGACGTCACGGCTGATGCCAAAATGGCCTCCTCCCCCGTTCGAACTACCCTGTGCGACACACCTGTAAGATATAAATGCATGAGAAATGAAAAACTCCACAGCACCATCTCATGCATCTTGCATGTAACACCATCACTGATGCTCTGCATCTCTGCTTCCCCCCCCAGGCACCGATGGAGAAGATGGCAGTCAAGACCCAGCCACAAGACCATCCACGTCCCGGGCCAAACCACCTGGCACTGGCAAAACCACCTCCGGGGCAGCATCACGGCCCACAGTACAAGCCAGGGCGAGTGCACAGGCCATGCCGGCACATGAGGGCCCCACAGCTGCGGGTGAGACTGCAAGCACAGAGCTGCCAACAACAGTGGAAGGGGAGGCCAGTGGCACCCATTCTACTGCAACTAGTTCAATGGGTGAGGCAGAAGCCACAGCCACACTGAGTGACGTTGATATCGGAGAGGAGGAGTACATGGACCAAGAAGGCGCAATCCATGTGGCATGTCCACACACCCCAAGCCCCCCGTCCACCCCCAACACACAACTCAGGCCTCACCCTCCAGCCCCATGCTGGAATCTGCAGTTCTGCTGCACAGCCCCGAACTGAGTACCACCCCAGAGGCCAGCCCTGCAATGCCACGCCCTGCCACAGCACCATCAACCTCTGCTGCTCCCACTGACTTAGAGGCACGGCTGTCCAGGGTGGAGGCAAGGCAGGAGAGCATGATAGACATGGTGCGCCAATATGGGGAGGAGACAAGGCGGGAGATCCGTCAGGCCATTGCAGGGAACACTGCTGCAATCAATGCCTGTGCTGCAATGATCCGTGACAGTTTGGGGGCAGTCACGCAGGTCCTGACCGGCATACTGCAACACATGCAGCAACAATAATCTGCGCCAGCCATGCCAATCCCTACGGCATCCACCCCATCCTCCACACCCGCATCCTCTGCACCCTCCAGCCCTTTGCGACTTTGCGAGGCAGTCCGAAATGCTTCCCCCGGACACAAAGAAGTCACGCAAATAGTGTGGGACAACAATGGGAGTGGGGGAGGTGGTGTTGGTGGTGTATAGGGGAATAAGGTGGTGTTCATTGGGGGGAATGGGGAGTTCATTGGGGGAATGGGGAGTTCATTGGTGGAATGGGGAGTTTTGGTGTGTTGGGGGTAGGAGGGAGGGCATGTGAGTAGTGGAGGGGTGAGGCACTTTTCTGAGGTTTTCATTAATACACCCGTTGTGTAAAAAATCATTTAATGCTTGGACATTGTTCATTTCGTGTGTATTCATTTTATTCATGACAGTGATTGGCGTACAGCACGACCATCTTGTGCATCACGTACTGGCAGGGGTGCTGCTTCTCCTCTATCTTCATCCTCATCTTCCTCACCCGGTGCATGCATGTCAATGTCAGGTGGCAGTGGTACATTCCTCCGGATGCACATGACACTGGCCATGGTGACCTTTGCCACCTTCTCAGGCCTATAAAGGAGTGCTCCATCAGACCTGCTTAGGCAGTGGAACCGCGCCTTCAACAGGCCAAAGGTCTGCTCAGTCACGACACGGGTACGGGTATGAACCCAATTGTACTCCTCTTCATGCCTGTTACGCGGGTTCCGCACAGGGGTAATTAGCCACGGCTTCAGGGGATGTCCTCCATCACCTGCATGGGAGTACAAAGAGGTCTGTGTGAGTCATTCTGAGCTGCCACCTTCAGGATTCACAGCCATGCCCGCAGCTATTTGCTGTTGACATGCACATGTCCCTGTACACAAAGATTATTTGAATGCATTGTGTACCGCAATATGGTCTGCTAGTCTGGATGACGTTGTACAGATGATGCAGGGTGTTAACTTGCATGCTGATGCGGATGGACTGTGGATGCGGAACGATGTCTTGCCTCCCATAATTCCAGTGTATGCTACTCTGTGCCAAATCACACTGTTGACATTGGCACAGTTGTAATCATGTTTAGACAAGCATCGCTTGACATACCCATGGTGGCCTGGTCGTGCATCTTACATGTTGTCATTGATGTACGGCATTGGTCCAATGTGTGGCAGTGATGTGTCATGTTCGGGTTGGGAGGTTCAGGTCAGAAGTGTTTAGCTCTCAGTGCATTGTTCACTCACCGCCCATTCCCACCCAGGTGGAGTATGCATCCGCCCCATTCCCACCCAGGTGGAGTATGCGACGCCCTACCTCACAACCCTGATGCACTGCCATGGGCCAGTCAGGCAACTCACCAAGCAGCCAGGCACGTCGTCCAGCATGTCGCTCCATGTGACGGGGTAGTGTGGAGTTATGCAGCACCTTGGCATCATGTGTCGATGAGGGATATCTGGCACAACAAATTTGTGATGATCTTGCTGGAGTCACATACCATCTGCACATTGATGGAGTGGTTTTGCTTGCAATTGCAGTACACCACCTCTATGGCATGAGGGACTACCAATTCGACATGGGTGCAGTCGAGGGCACCAACGCAATTGGGCATGCCTGCCAGTGCATGGAGGCCTACTTTGGTGTCTGCAATCTCCTGGGCAGTCCGTGGTAGGGATATGTGGGTGCTAGCATGCTTCAGGAGGGCATCCAGAACTTGGGTCAGCATGCGTGAAAAGAGTGGTTGTGATATACCATGCAGCTGGCCCACAGTGTGGTGGTAGGTGCCTGTGACCAGCAAGTGGAGCACAGACACCATCTTTAGTAGTGGGGGGATGGCAGTGTGTATTTCAATGAGGCTGACAATGTCGTTATGTATCATGTCCACAATGGTGGTGATGGTGCCCGGTCCAACCGGAACAGGGTGTGGATCTGCTCAGGGGTTAGACTGAATGGACTGGGACTGATGCAAGGGATTGGTGGCTGCCTACAAGGTACTACTGGCTGCACTGGTGGTAATTGCTGGGCCTGTCTCACCCTCCTTCTCCTCCTGCGTCTCCTCTGTGCTGCCTGTTGTTGTGGCTGTAGTTGTTGTTGTACTTGCTGTTGTTGCTGTAGATGTAGCAGTGCAGGCATCTCTTCCAGCCCCATGATTGCAACAGCTAGTGGTATCATTTTGGTGTGGGAAGGCGTGTGGTGTGTGGGTGTACTCCTTTTATACTGGGACAGCCTCCATTGACTCCACCTGTGGTGATTGTGTGCACCTCTGGCAGTTGCCTTCACTGCAGGTTGCTATTTACGGGTCGATGCCTGTATGGTCGCCGTCGTGCAGGCCCTATTTACCGTCTTCTAAGTGCATGCCCGCGTAACTTGTGATGCCCTCCTATTACCGGCATCCCAGAATTTCCTCCGTGAAGGGGCGCGCGTATGCGCGCAAGCCGGTATGAAGGGGCACGTTAGGGGCGGTGGTGGTCTTGGCGGGTTGTCGGGTCGTAATGGCCCAGACCCGTTAACGATGCCGGTAATACCATTCCGCCTTCCTATTTTCATTACCTCCATTCTCGTAATGAGGCCCTTTGTGTTGCCTAACTGAACTATATCACTGTATTGTGCTAATCATAACAAGGGCTGGGCCTGTAGACATACCAGTGAGGTGTTACAAATATGCAAAAAATCTACAATGAAGTGTGTTGTATGCAAATGTTTCTCATGCATATTCATGGTGGGCATACTGAAAAAATGTCTGGATTTTACTGATCATATTCGATACCATTTCTCTTGTTGATTGTTCCACTACCTGGATAGGCCTTATCCACGCATTAAAATAATGTTAGATTTGGGGCCAAAAGCTCGTATTTTCACTGCAGGGATCTTGAAAGCTTGCGAGAATGCTGTCAGTGGAAAAATATTCCAAATCTGCCTGGGATCTCGAGGTTTAATACGTTTTTGATAATGCGTCTTTGCTTTGCCGATTAGTGGCTCCCATTCATGCTGAAGAAAGAACTTGGCTGCCTTAAACAACGATTGCATGAATCTGTATCATTTCAACACCCACGAGGATGGCAGCCACGGATATGATTTTATGCATTTGCAGATTACATTAATGAGTGGGTAGCCTAAGGTGTACAGCATATTATAAAGTCTGCTAAAGGCATTATCTAGGCTAGCGTCCAAGTCTTCCTGGTATCCCACTGTGACAGATTTAACTTGTTTTCGGATTATATCCTAATGCCTTTTACACTCTTATTTTCTCATTTTCCTGCCTTTGTACTCTGGACAGGAATCCTTCTTCAAATTATTAAGAAAACAAGAGAATATGTACTGCGTATGAAAACTGCAGGAGAAAGATTTTTAGGTGTACATATTGTTTCAAAATCCAATGAACTCAATTGCCCCTGAGTTTGATTATGGCAGAAAATTATAAATTAATATTCTTGAATTTAAATTAAAATAATGGAAAAAGGATATTCAAGTAACCGGCACATTCCTGCATTGCAGGCAGAATTGTTTAAAGGGGTGCGGGTGCATCTACAGTGATATGAGGATACCACAATTGCACCACACCAAAAGGGACTGTAAAACCACACGCCCGCGGAGCATCGAGCTGACACATAAAGAAGAGCACACTGATTCCAGCATAGTGTATGTCTTGTGCAACTGCAAGATGTAATTCCTTATAAAAAAACAATCTGCAATAAACTATAGAATTAATTCTGAAAATATATCAAAGATACATTACTGCAGTCTTTTGGACAAAGTATACCGAGGTAACCTGCAGAGGTTTACTGTGATTTTACCGAAGATTTTTTCATTGATGTATTTTTACAGAAACATTTTTACCAAAAAAATACAGAATTATTTATATTAGCGGGGCTCATGCCCCAAACCCCTCTGTTCCCCCGTTTTTAACGCCCCAAACCCCTCCCTATCTGTTTGAACCATTTAACTCACCCATATATATTTAAAAAAAGATTCAGCATTTTTTCGATAAAAATACATTGAAGAAAAAATCTTTGATAAAATCACCGGATACCCCGGCAGAGTGGTCTATACTACAGTTATAATAGTATAAACTAGATATCATACTAATATTTATACTCAACAAAATGTACCATGGATATTGATTTGTATATTACCTGATATACTGGAGTAAATGTACTGTAATAAGCCTGGTCGAAATGTCTTGCAACAAACAATTCTCACCTGCATTCTGGGTGATTCCTCTAGGAAGAACCTTGGATAAACATTTATAAAAGTAGGCTTAGGATATGTAGTTAATGCCTAATGAACTGGAGTGCATTTAGATTAGTTGTAAGAAGAAGGGTACAGAGAGGTCTTGTCTGGAACCCAGTCACTTAGTGTGATTTAGCGTTTGTTTTTTGTGTGATACATTCCGAGATTTGTAAGGGGTAAAAAAAAACTAGTGCCATCAACAGTGATTTGGGAGGTAGGTGATACAACAATCAGGTATCCATTTCTTGAACTGCGTGGACGAGTCATGTGCCATTAGGTTAACCTTTAGGAGGAAGAGGGCCAGGAGCCTGGAAGCCGTTAGGGCAGATAGAGAGTCTTGCCCGCAAAGGGACCTTGGTGCTAATTACGGTACCGCAATTTGCGGTACCGTAATTAGCTCCTTCCCCATTCCCATTGAGCCCTATGGGGGCAAAAATGGGAATGGCGAAGTGCCTTGGTGAATGGGGAATTACCGCCCCCGCTCACCTTGGAGTAGGGCGGTAATTCCGCCATCCACAAAGGCGGACACAGTAAAATACCGGCGGCATGGTTACCGCATACCGTGTAATGAGGCCCATAGTCTTTTCAATCCTGCTGCAGTACTCCTGTGCACTGTGGAGGCTGTAATTGTATGCAGTCAATTGAAGTGATCATGCAACACGCATTTCACACCAATGTCACAAGTCACTGTGGCTTAGAAGAAACTGCATGGATATGTCAATGGATATGTCAACAGAGCAAGGAAATTCCACTGAGACCCACAGAAGAGGTTGCACTTTTAGTTCCATTCACTGATGGGCAAAAGTAAGAGTTGTGCAGACATTTCCTAACAAAAAACAGGATTGAAGAATAGATGGAGGACAAGAACAACAGGATGATATTATACATTCCTTGTCTCAATCCTCTCTGCCCCCAAGCACTGATAGATGACACAGTAATGATGATGAGGTGGGTGATGATCAAGGCAATGATTATGTTCTACCAGTTCAGAGAACAGACAGGAACAAGCACTGTTGTTACTGGTGTTAAAAAGGAGCAATACAGAGAAAGATGGCAAGAATTACATTCCAGAGGCAGAGTCTGGGGTATAAATAGAAGCCATCAGAGCACCAGTACAGAGTCTCCTTTGGACCAGCCTGCCTTTCACAGGTCTGAAAGCACATCACATCATTACATGACATCGATGACAGCATCGACACCACCGCCTCTAGTACCCACAAGGAAAGACAGCATTGTGGCAGCGCTTCTTAGAGAATAAACAGCAAGACGTGATTGCCAATCCTTCACACTCTGAGGGAAGCATTGTGCCAAAGAAGGCAGGGAACAACTACCACATCTTTATGATCTCATATGCTGGTGCACCATACACAAACATGGAAAGAAGTCAAACGATGTGAGATCCATCCCTCCCCATATTATCAGAACAGCAGTTTACCTTCACCAGTCTGCATTACCCCTAAAACTATTTCAGATGTATCAGTGCTTGGCAGTGGGACACCAAGACCAACCCCCTGGGGAGCCTAGCATTGTTCCCCCATTGCATCAGGGCAGTGTTATGGAAACGTTTTAGCTTGGCCATAACAGGCAGCACATGTTTGATGCAAACCTGGCTATTGGGGTGACACACATTCTTGTGCCCTTCTCTTTTCTGTAAAACACTGAATTTCTAAGCATTATTGTAAATGTCAGTCACCACTGGGGGGTTCCTGGGAGGTTTCCAGCCAATGCATTTTTCTCTTGCAAAGTGACACTTGAATCATATAGCTGGTATTGCAGTAGTCTGTGGGGCAACATGTTCACTTCATGATGGGCATGTGGACCAGTGTTCAGAGAATTGACTACATGACCGTTCCAGGAATCTGGGATGCCTTTCCTTCCGCCAGCAGCCAAGAGGGGTCATGGACTAATTCCAGGGGGCCGCAGGAATATGTACATTTGCACCAAGCAATGTTATGCATGCAAGTATTTCAGGGCAGAAACCACAGGGGTAGATGACATTTGGGAGAAGTGGAGCCAGTGGAAGCACAGTGACTTAATCCTCCTAGTTTGTCTATGGGGCTTGTTTAATCAGACAATGGATCAAAAATCCTTATCAGTTTCTAATTTGGCAAGAGACTGCACATCCCATGCTTTCTAATGTCATTTGCCTTTTTATCACATCCTTTATCAGAAATTGTAAGGCTGTGAAGGAAATTGACCCTGTGGCCCAGAAGATCAGCTCTCATTTCACCTGTGTTTACCACGCCACACATGCAGTTCTCTAACTGCAAGTGTGCCACACATTGTCATTGCACAAGCTGAAGTCCTCATTGTCTTCCTGTTGGACCTCTTTTTACAAATTTGGACTGAGTCAGTGGCAGCTGCTGTCTAATATTTGTTCCCACAATGATTTTTTGAGGAGACCATCAAGTGTTTTAGTTTTCATAATGCATCCTTGAGCGAGGCTCTCCTTCTGGTGTACTTTTTTTGGCGTAACCTGACCAGCACAGAAATAACCTATTCCATGACAGGTTATGAGGATGTGGCACCGTTTTTGAGGGACTTGCTTTCAACTTTGAATATGTATTATGGGTAGTTTGATTTAAAGGTAACATTGAGCATCTGGCTTCCTTTGTGGAACCAAGTTTCAGCCTACAAGTGGCCTATTTTATCCCCATGTCTCAGATGTAAGGAATCACAGCAAGCTTCACATGGAGGAGACACTATGCAAATGTAAAGTATGCTATACTGCAGTGCTTGGCTTAGAGAGAAAGCACAAATAGTAAACTGTACCATTAATTTCAAGCTTATGGTTGATGACAAAACAACAGTCAGTTCATCACTGACACATGTTGAAAGGTATGTGGGCAGTGAGGCTGCAGACTACGGGAAGGAGAATCTGTGGGAGAATCACTTCAGAGGCTCTTGCCCTCATTACAACCCCGGCGCTAAACCATGGCGCTATTAGCACCATGGTTGGTGCCAGTGTTGTAACGAGTCCGCCATGGTGGAATGGGGAAATACCGCCCCATTCCAAGGTTGGCGGGGCGGCATTTCACCATGGCCCTTCCCCATTCCCATTTTCGCCCCATAGGGCTCAATGGGACTGGGGAAGGCGCTAAGTACGGTACCGCAAATTGCGGTACCGTAATTAGCACCATGGTCCCTTTGCGGCACCCTACTTTAACGGCTGGAAAAACCAGCCGTTAAGGTCGGGTCCCGCAAAGGGACCTCGTAATTAGGCGCTAAGTGTTTTACGGCGCCGTTAAACACTTAGCGCCTGGGTCATAATGAGGCCCTCTGTCATCTTGAATACAGGTGAGTCATCAAAAGTAACAGACAGTGGCCCATCAGCCATACATATATTTATGGCTATCTACTAGATACATAATGTGTAGGAAGGAGTGATGAACCTTTACAGTATTGGCACAGCAAGCCATACGTCTGATCAGCAGGAGTTGTGCAAGTTTCGGTAGAATTGATAAGCTGCCCTATCAAAAGTATGATTGAGAGAACTTCTAGTGCAGCCGGTGACATTGCCTCTACATGCTGAAGAAGCCTGACAGTACCACATGTTATGTTGAACAATTGCCTTTTATGAAAATGAACAGCTACTGCATGGGGAACAATATCTGCCCTTAGCCAAAACACCCACTAGGATAATGGTGATGATTTTTGACACGGTGCATGTTAGACAAAGAAAGGTGTTTGAGGTTGTTTCATGCTGCGTATGGTTGGGAGAGGCTACGATCAGTTCATCTCTTAGACATGCCGTTAACATTACTGCAAGTTATATTTTAAAATCCTAATTATAATACTTGTCAAATTTCTCACGTTCTCCCTCAGGGTGAAGTCATACACTGAAGTCTCAGGCAGTTTCACAGGGCACAACCCACACTAAGATTATTTGGCTTTTACACATGTTATGGTAACCAGCTCTTTCACAGGGCACAGCCACTCATCAAGGTTCTGTGACTCATTTCTAGGGTGAAGCCATCCACCAAATATCTCGGGTGCACTAAGGTTATCAGGGTCCTTCCCAGGGTGCAGCACCAACTAAATTACTCACGGTCTCCAACAGGGCATTTCCTAAAGTTCTCTAACTCTCCCAAAGATCTTTGTTACTCTCGATTGTGGAGTTTATCCCTGTGAGGCCAGTTTCTCCACCATGACCAGATCATTCCATCCCCTTGCACATATCCGTGGAGAATGGAAGGGTGGTAAAACTCCATATGTGTCCTCAAGTTGCCCACCACCACTAAATAGTCAGCTCCCCAAGCTAATGGACTGCTGCAGCAACAAAGACAGTAGGGCCCTCCTGGTGCAGAGGTTAGGCCATGATGTGCCTGAAGTCACTGCCATGCTGCACTGGGATGTGCTAGGAGCCTCTCTCTCCTACTCACCCCCACTGAAGTGGGATGTAAAGGATGCATGGTTGCTAGCAGACTCCGTGGAATCAGAAGACCCCTTTGCCTGTTACACCTTCCTGTGCCATCACCACAAGTGATTCCTCATACCTAGTATCCCAATGATGCAGCCTTTGCCCCATCCTTTCTGCCTCAGCTTGACCCAAAGACCTCAACAATGCAAACACCCTCAGACTCAAACTCAACCTCCGACCTCTCTCTCTTAGTCTCTTCCCTGGTGGCAAGGCAAAATAGTTACACACACACAGGACACTGTGGGCTGTCTAGGGGGAGTTGAGGTCACAAATCCCTGTGGCTCCTCCTTTGTGTGGCTTTCAGCCTCTTCCTTGGCACGAACTGGGAGATGATCCTCCTCCACCCCTTTTTCTACCTGCTCCCCCTCCTAGCCCTCAGGTAGGTCCACCTGGGGCACCGGTACAAGAGTGTGCTACTCCTAAGTCTCTTTATGATGGACCCCGTCTCAGCGGTTTCACCCTAGGGCAAGGGGGTGCACTCCTGAGCAGCCATATAAGATGGTTGCTCCTGTGTGAAGCTCCAAGTTATGGTGGATTCAACAACATCCATCATCTGGCTAAGGCAATAGTTGTTTTTCAGATGCAAACCACTCGCCCTATCTAAAACCCTGCAGTGTGTGGAGCTGGGAGATGCCACCCACCTGTCAAACTCTGTTGGGTGGCAAGACCTCATCTGTAGGCTGTCCCTGTTGATGGTAAGGCTGAGGTTCACACTGTGCTGATCAGGCCACATCAATACTATGGAAGTGATTGGGCTTGTGTGAGTCGCTGCCTAGGTGGCACTGTGATTGAGCAAGCAGTAGCGGCTGCAGTGCAATCCGCAGGGACCTATTCTGCATGGAGGGCATTGTGCGAGCACTGTTTCTAGTGGTGTGACCACGCAGCAAGCTGAACAGAGTACTGATCTGAAAGCCATATGGGTCAGTACTGGAGGGGCGCCCTCTGGAGCAACTGATTTATGCATGCTGGCTCTCATTACCACATCTATACCTATGACACACTGTGGAAATAAGAAAAAAGGAAGCATGGATAATTTCCCAAAGACATGTTTAGAAGTAGCTCAATACAGCCCCAGTAACAGGAAGGCAAAATGAGTAAGTCCCTGGTACCTCAGTGTCATCAGATATGCAGCATATACTTACTCCCAGATAGAAAGCTTTGACTAAGTAAATAGTAAGTTGGATGAGTTTTCAGCCATCATCGCCTCTCCAGAAATAATTTTAAAAAAAGGAAAGCACCAGAATTTATGAAGCAAAGGAGAGAATCAGTGCTCCTGAGGATGATGTGAAATAAATGCCGACCTCAGTGGATCCTATGATCGGAGAGCTGGCACAAGTCATGGTAAAATGTGATGATTTGTAATTGCAGTCCCGTTGCAACAAAATTCGGGTTATAGGTGTTCCAGAGAAAGCTCACTGTGGCAGCAAGGAAAAAGCCGTTGAAGAGTTCTCAAAAATGATTTTAGGGGATCCAACACTTTCACTGGACTTTACTGTTGAATGTGCCCACCGATCGCTCACCCGTAAGCCAAATCTTGGTAACTATCCTCAACCTATTTTTGCTCAAATCCTAAATTACACAAACTTACTTTTGAAGTAGTCAGGAGAAAAAAGTGAGCTTCACTATGAATCACATGTAGTATATTTCTATCCTGATTTTTCTACAGCTGTCCAACAAAAGCAGAGATCATTTCAAGGTGTCAAGAAACTTCTCAGAGAAAGGAACATCCAATATGCCATGCTTTACCCATTGCAACTTTGCTTTCAATTCTAGAATAAGAGTTTTTTGTCACAATGCCTGAAGAAGAGGTGTCCTTCATTGAAACAAATATCCCAAAATGTGATGCAGTCGATAGGACACATGTGGAACAATTGACTGAACGGTATGCCATGAATTCTATATATGTTAATCAAGTATATACATACTTAGACCTTGGTTTAGCAATACATGCTTTCATGATGTTTTTAAGTATGTTGAAGTCATCTAGCTTCTAAGCAGAAAGCCCCTATGCAAATGCGGAGCTTTATCATGAAGTGGGTTTGTTTGTTGCAGATTTTGTACACTGCTGTAGCAGGCAGTAGGCAAATTGAGGGGCTTATCTTTATGAAAGTAAAAGCAGGAATGCCAGATCTTTTCATATTCTAATGCTATATGATGAAGGGCTCACATGCATGGCACTGGATGAATGGTGCAGCGTAAAGATACTATTAATAATGCACACTTACAAAGCAGATAGAGCACAATAGTTTTAAATCTATAAGCTGCAATGTGAGGGGGATGGGTTAGCCCACTGAGGCATGTAAATTGATTGGCCAGTTAAACTGGTATAGGGTGTAGACAGCGCTCCTACACAGGAATTGGCAGTGGTTGGTCTGTGCTTTGCGAGACATCCCGGTGTTAAGGATTTCAATCAGGCGACACACACCTTAGTCTAGGCCCAGTATGCAGCGCACAATTGAAATGCATGTTTATGTTAGATTCAATATTGAGATGATACACCACTCATATCACACCACTCATATCACACACCCTTTTCAAATACCACGGTCACAATGGACCATGAACCAGGATGGTTGGTAAAATATAATATTTATTTATTTATACGAAAATTCAAAGAAATCATACCATTTTTAATATGGGGCAGCAATCACCAATGGGATGATAACAATAGGAATGTAAGCAATGCACTTAGTTTAACCTTCTTTTGACACTTCTACAAAACACCAGGGAATAGGAGCACTTTTTGATTTTAGGAAAGCTAGCACTTGAGTTAGAATTTCCCCCCTGCAATGTTCCCTCAACCCACAAATAATCAATGCTGAGTGGATAAGCAGAAGCAACAGGTAATCAGGAATGACAAATGGAAAACAGAATTGCAATTGAACCTTCCCTCCCCAAACAAGAGTTAAAAACGGATTTTAAACCCTGGCAATGCTGACACTCGGAAATGGATGAATTAATTAATTAATGTGTTGAAAAACCTTGAAACAAATATTATTCCTCACTACAGCAACCATGTAGAAGCACAAACAATCACAAGCAATGTATAACCAAGGGCATAGAGTTCGAAGATGAGTGGTAGGTTTTAAAACGTGTTTGCAGAAAATAACACATTGGCAAATTAAAAAATTAGCAAACTTTGCAATTCCCGCCTGAAATTACCAAAATGGGTTTTAATAAAAACAGGTGAAATATTGTAAATCACGATGCGGTTTTTGTTTTGGAGTGTAGCTATAGATTCCCTTTCTGGCTGGTATTGGAGTCTCTGGTCAACCCTAGGTGGATCACGGTAAGGGTAACTATCCCTTCTACCATAGTACCCTGGATATGGCGAATTCTGGTATTCCTCCAGCCTTTGCCTCCCCTCTCGGTTGTCTGGGTTCCTGAAAGCGGGGAATGAAAGGTGGGTTGTCCTGCAGGTTGGGGTTTTGTAGGTATCGGGGAAAGAAGCTTAACCCAGCATTTGGGGAATTCCTGCCCTCCTGAGGGAAGTTAGGAGGGTATTTTCGCGGGCAGCACTTACCTGTTTGGATACCCCCTTTGGGCCGGGGGAGTACAGGCATACCCCAGGATGTCCCTTGCCCTTGTATCAGGGGCTGATATATTCAGGGGAGTTAGGGGTCCCATTAGGGGGATAACTTCCCAAGCTGCCACCTGTTTGTGACTGGCCAGAAGGCCTTCTGGGTCCGGGATTCGGCTGACTTAGCGCAGGTGTATTTTTAGGCTCCCCCATCTCAAAGTCTAACATGGGGGCAACCTTTACCTTTGCCACCTTAGCAGCAGCTGGGGTGTTGGCTGGTTTGGGGTTTTTATTCAGATTTTTATTTTCTGCAGGTTTTTGTACCTCGTAAATGTGGGTCGATGCTGTTTTTGTGTTGGGGTGTAGCTATAGATCATAGGTACAATATGGAAGTGAAATTGAGTGAATTATGCAAGATCTAGTGAGGTTCGTTTTTAAGAAAATAGAGCAGAGAAGCAACAGAAAAAAGGGCTTTAAAATGGATTGCAAATTCTACTTAAACTGGATTTAATGACTAAGAAAAAGAACGCCTGCCATGAATCTCCATAGTTACACAGCTGTTGTAACTTTTCATGTGGTGTACCCTGTTTCCTTTATGGAAAATACATTTATTTAATCAAAACCGCTACTGGCTTATGTTCTAGCAAAACAAAAATGAAGAGAAAATCAGCGCTAACACTAGGAATCAAAGGCAGGGTTTCACATATAATGCAGACAATTTTAACAAGATATTAGGGTCAGAATAGGATAGCTTAGAGATTGGGATAGGACAAAGCAAGGCAAGGTATACTATGAATTTCTATAGTTCCTATTGATACTCACAGTCCACTTTTTAGTTTTTGGATTTTGGACAGTCAGCGCTCTGGTCACCACACAGATCTGGCCTAACAAAGGACAGCCAGACAAAATCAGCGGGACAGTATCAGCTGGGCATGGACTGGTTACCGGTTAGCACTTCTGTTCACCGGAAAAGATAGGGCATCAGGGTAGCAGGATGGCAGCAGCATGTAGTGAGTGGCAGCAAGCCAATCTGGATCAGGATGCCAAAAGTACCACAGTTTTCTCCTGGTTAATGGGAGATTAGTGTTTTTTAAAAAAATATTGTAGGGTAGGCCTTGCTGGAGCAGGATCAGCAATTCTTGGCCTTGTAGTTGGGATCTGGAGTCTGGATGGATGAAACAGGAACAGGAATGCAGTGCAGGAAAATCAGTAAGAGTGTCTGTGTCCAGGGTCTTGTCAGGGAACCTTATTTATAATGCCTAATGACATCATCCAAGTATATGACTGGGGCAAGCTTAACTAAACACAACCCTACTAAAGGGATAGGACAAGGATGCTAGTCTCCACCTCACTCTCAGTTGGATGGATTTCTAAGGGTATGATGTCAGGTTTATGAGGTGAGTTTTACAATGTCCAGAAACTCCCACATTTTTGCCAAAAACATACAATTATTCAATCGCAATCTCTTGACAAATTATACACACAGGTTACATATTATGTGAAACACAGATCAATCCAATCCCCAGGTCTGTGTGACCTTGTTTCGCCTTTCTGATACATTTTGGTAATTTTAAACATGAAAGATTTGGCCTACAATTCCACAATTTTATACACAGATGTGAATTGTCGCCAGGGATGTATGTACAAAATGTTATGTTTGCATAATTAATACTTTCCATGGAATATGTCACATTTTGTAACTTCTGTTCCCCATGCGGCAATGAGTTCTACCAAGTTTTAAAAGACAGCACGTAAAATTAGATTTCAAACTGCTAACTTTTTACATTTCTACTAATTCTTGCTACTGAGATAAAAGTCTTTAAAGTTTCTTTATAAAATAGTCTTTTCAATCAAAAGGCAGTCCATTGTTACTAGATCCTTTTTTTCTTCCTCCAACTGCAAGCAACTGTCATTTCCTTTCGAGGCAAGAGGGTTTTCTCACCTCAATTGAAGGTATATTGCCCTCTTCACACCTCTGGCTTCCTTCCCTGGGATCCTCCTTGTTTGGGTGCCAGCGGAACAAAAGTATGTTCCACCCCATAATTATCAGGGGATTGTCAGTATCTGCTGAAAGTTTTTATGATAGTCCCCTTCCTCTTAGGGGAAGTTTCATGACTGGCAACTGGAATGACTGGTTTTTCTAAGAGCTTGAAATTAAAACAAACCTGTGAAAGAAGATAGCCTATGTGTCTACTATCACCACTAACACAATACATTTACATTGCTAAATAAGCAGGCTTTTATTCAACACTTTATTTTTAAACAGGCCAATTGTTTCTTCAGTCAGCAAAGCCCATTTTTTCACATGTGTTTAAACTGCTAGCATTTCTTTCTTTAAATTCGGTTTGGGTAGCTGCCTCAGATTGCCCACACTATCTTTGCAGCTGTAGTCATTACCTTGAAGCAGGAGTTTTATCTAAAGTATAGACACATTTACACTTGACCTGGCTCAGAGAGTTAAAAGTCTCTTTAAACTGCTGCTCCTGGATACATTTGGAAGTAAAAGAAACACGTGTTCCTGTGTGAGTGAAAATTAAGTTGCTTCTTGATTTCTCTGAGAGATGGTTTGACTGGGACTGTTACTCAGGAATTATGCCTGGTTTTGGTGAAGCACATGGGAATATCCTGGGCATGACAGGGCCTTTTTACTCATAGTGGTTTCAGAAAGGACAGGTGGAATTAGCTAAAAAACAGCATTTTGAAAGGGTGAAAATGTTTAATTTTGAAGGGGATTTTTGGCTTTTGCAGCAATGCAGTGCTGCCTGTTCACCTGATTCCCTTTATAGGTGTCACAACACACTGGCATACTTTTTCAGTGTGTCCCCTTGTTCCATTTTGGATGAGGTGTGCAAGGCAGGATGGTGCAGCCATTTTTGCTGTTGCTGCCAAAACAAAGTTTTGAGGTCCTGGTGCGCACAAGAGCCAGCGCAGCCAGGTTGCTGTTTCTTGCACAAATGCAGCTCAGTGATGTGAGGCAATGCTGTTGAATGGGTCAATATATCCCACACCGGTCACCATCATTATTAACAAGTGGACTCTTCCTGTTTAAGAGGAGTACTCACCTTCATACATACAACAAAGCATTTTGTTGAGGGTTTTCTCACCTTAATTGAAGGTATATTGCCCTCTTCACACCTCTGGCTTCCTTCCCTGGGATCTTCCTTGTTTGGGTGCCAGCGGAACAAAAGTATGTTCCACCCCATAATTATCAGGGGGTTGTCAGCATCTGCTGAAAGTTTTTATGATAGTCCCCTTCCTCTTAGGGGAAGTTTCATGGCTGGCAACTGGAATGACTGGTTTTTCTAAGAGCTTGAAATTAAAACAAACCTGTGAAAGAAGATAGCCTATGTGTGTACTATCACCACTAACACAATACCTTTACATTGCTAAATAAGCAGGCTTTTATTCAACACTTTATTTTTAAACAGGCCAATTTT
This sequence comes from Ambystoma mexicanum, assembly GCF_040938575.1. Classification (NCBI taxonomy): domain Eukaryota; kingdom Metazoa; phylum Chordata; class Amphibia; order Caudata; family Ambystomatidae; genus Ambystoma; species Ambystoma mexicanum. The sequence goes on along the minus strand of NC_090929.1, from coordinate 958,495,041 downwards.
TTCTTCAGTCAGCAAAGCCCATTTTTTCACATGTGTTTAAACTGCTAGCATTTCTTTCTTTAAATTCGGTTTGGGTAGCTGCCTCAGATTTCCCACACTGTCTTTGCAGCTGTAGTCATTTCCTTGAAGCAGGAGTTTTATCTAAAGTATAGATACATTTACACTTGACCTGGCTCAGAGAGTTAAAAGTCTCTTTAAACTGCTGCTCCTGGATACATTTGCAAGTAAAAGAAACACGTGTTCCTGTGTGAGTGAAAATTAAGTTGCTTCTTGATTTCTCTGAGAGATGGTTTGACTGGGACTGTTACTCAGGAATTATGTCTAGTTTTGGTGAAGCACAGGGGAATATCCTGGGCATGACAGGGCCTTTTTACTCATAGTGGTTTCAGAAAGGACAAGTGGAATTAGCTAAAAAACAGCATTTTGAAAGGGTGAAAATGTTTAATTTTGAAGGGGATTTTTGGCTTTTGCAGCAATGCAGTGCTGCCTGTTCACCTGATTCCCTTTATAGGTTTCACAACACACTGGCATACTTTTTCAGTGTGTCCCCTTGTTCCATTTTGGATGAGGTGTGCAAGGCAGGATGGTGCAGCCATTTTTGCTGTTGCTGCCAAAACAAAGTTTTGAAGTCCTGGTGCGCACAAGAGCCAGCGCAGCCAGGTTGCTGTTTCTTGCACAAATGCAGCTCAGTGATGTGAGGCAAAGCTGTTGAATGGGTCAATATATCCCACACCGGCGACCATCATTATTAACAAGTGGACTCTTCCTGTTTAAGAGGAGTACTCACCTTCATACATACAACAAAGCATTTTGTTTTGTCTCACCATAAACATTGAACCTGCATGGTGATACGTCATAGTCGATGACAAACTCAATCACATTGAGGTTCCTATTTGCAAAACATATGGTTCAGATTGTAGATGATCCAGAATTTCACCATACCATCTTCAGGATTTGTACTGGTTTTCACACATCTTCTGTGATATTGGGTGAGGAAATAAGTGACATTTTAAACGTGTCCTGAGATCGCACAGCAAATGCAGAGACAATACTATCTGAAGAGGCTTGAGCTTTATGGCATGGAATGTCTGAGTTTGAACGTCTAGGTGTTTGGAGGACTTCACATTCTGAGTAGAGACGGCATACATTTTATTCCACAGTACATTAGGAATCCTCGTGCATTGGTGTATGGCTGTTATTTACTTGCATATTAGATGCAGTAGTGTAACATGATATTTTGCTCCAAACCTACTCGGACCATTCGCCTGTAAAGGTGGTATTACACTTAGGTCAATATGAATGTCTTAAACCGGTATGAAGATTCAAGCCTGCTGCATTGTTAGATACAGCATTTACATTGAATATGCATAACATTTGCCATTTCCAAGACAAAATGACGGTTTTGTGGCATCTGTTAGCACATTCTTGCAAATCCTTAAGTTTATAATCATGGGATTGCTATGATCTATGGCTTTGAGGTTTAAAGACAAAAAAGGAGGTACATTAAACATGCAGAAGATGTACTGACAGACAGAGCTTCACTAACATTATGCTACCGAAACCACAGCCTTGTTAGGATCAGAAATTAAAACATCATTGGTCAAATTGAATATGGATGCTCATTGAGTGGTAATCGTTTTGGCAAAGCCAGAAAAGACCTGACCGTATGATGACCCTGAAAGACCAGGTAGATTGCTAGCACTGTTGGTTAGACAAGAGAGTGGGAACAAGACTATTCCTGATATACGATCCAAGGAAGATTTCATGCAACAGAGAAGTGCTGAAATAAATTATATCTTTTTCCAGTTTTACTCAAACGTTTTTATATCATGCAATGATAGAAGACATGATGAGATCTCAAATGTCTTGAACATTATTCCAACTTCAGTACTCTCTACTGAGGTGGCACCCCAGCTTGATCTCGCTCTAACTATTGAATAATATGAGGGTCATATCCTCTTGGGGAATTTCCCACCCACAGACCCCACAATGGATATGCTGAATCAAATGACTTGGTAGAAAGCTAAGATAAATGTAGTCTCAGACATGTACCTGAATGGTCGACTTGGTGACTGAGTAGATGTGAACACTGTTGTACAAGATGGGATGATGCAAGCCTTCTGGTATCATTAGATGTCAGCAACCTCCACGGCCAAGTAGGCTTCATTCCCGGCTGAAACTCCACCGCATTCAGGTATATAGTATGTACTGTGAGTTCCAAATGCAGCCAAATCTGATTTCAAGTCAACACTGTATAAGCTGGTGCAGCAATGTATACCTGAAACTATATCAAAAGCTTGCACTAAATGTTGTTCTGATCTGCAGATCGATATCACAGATACACAATGCCAATATATGTGCAGCTTAACCAAAGAAGTATCATTCAATTACCAATTTCATCTTAATCATGTTTAGGTTCTTAGAAGACTGGGTTCTCCTTCCAGAACCAAACAGCGTATGCCGAAATTGTGAGAGTAGATGCCTGTGGTGTAGACATCTATCTGCAGGTCTAATATATATGTTATAGTCCTGTCCACAACTAATCGACTTATGGGCAGAAATGTGTTGTACTTTAACTGAAATCATTGGGATTTATGTTGTATTTAGTCCTGCTATCTGTCTGTCTGGTAGCAATAGAAACTCTCTGGAGAAGCAGAAATGTGTATTCTATGCTCTATCGCTGGCAAAGCAATGTCTCCTGCTGAAATAGACACACAATGCACCTCGCACAACGGGTATGTGGCAGAATAATTTATTATGGGCTAATAATACAGAAAAATGAATTATATGTTGTGATGATAACAAATTGTACTTACCCGTAAAGATATTTGCACTGAGTGTCAATGCTACCTACAGTCTTACATGGCCAACACATAGCACACTTTGGAACATCAAGAATGATTCTACGCTAAATGATTGGAATCTGAAAGTAATGCAATTTTAAATGTATGTTGATAGAACTCTACACGTTCTTAAATACAACCTAAAGACAACAGTTCCATGAACAACCTGCTGGGTGAAGACCACCTACTCCTGTATCCAGACAGGAGTTGTCCCAAACTCCTACTCCAGGGTACTCGCTGTGTCCGCCTCTGCCTTATGTCACATGCAAACATTCTCTCCTGCTTCTCTAATGTCCCAGGCCTCTGTGTGGACATCCACACGAGACCCTGCCTACCCTGCATCTATGGGTACAGCCACATCATGCTGGGCTACCCTTATCACTTCTAACATTCACTTGAGACCCTCTATCCCCTTTTCTGTGTCACTTGTTGCCACCTGGGTCTCCTTTGATGCCTCGGCCTACTCTCCCACTCCTTAGGCCTCCCAAATGCCTGAGCTCGCCAAACTGACTTGGAGGAAACCACAAAGAGCATGAGATTCCCCCACATCATCTATGGGGGAGGGGCGGGATCTGCTTCCTCCTCCTGCAAAGAGAAATGTATTTCCTCCTCCCAAGTCTTCTTTCTCTTCTCCTCCTTGTGTTGCAAGCATGCCATGACAAGCTCCACAAAAAGGCAACCCCTCAAACAATGTGCACAACCCAAGATACGAGAAATGTGAATTTAAAGAAGACTCAAGAGAACCAAAGAGAACATGAGCACAACACCAAGTGAACAAACGTATAAATAAATAATAAGCCAACTAAAACTACACCTAAAACTAAAACATTATTCCACTGCATTGCTGCACTTATAAAATATTACTAGAATACTATTCAAAACAGCACATGACAAACACATATTGGGGGGAACTAGTAAATTGCAAATAATATTTGTTTTAGGGATACAAATAGGCATATGTTAGGGTGAATTCTCCAGAATGGCTAATGTCCCTTACCTATAGAGTCCCTTGGCAGCTTTGCTGGATTTCTAGGATTAATTTTGTGAGCCCTTTTTCCCACTCTTACATGTGTTTTGCTGTGTGTGTTTAACATTTTTGTGTTCATAGACTGTGGAGCCTCACCTACTCCACAGGCATCATCTTTTTATTGTGTGTTACACAGCACCTCCAGTGCAGTGACACAGGGTTGTCTTTTAAACTGCCCAACTCATACTCAATTTTTCTGGGACTGACTACTGTCTCCCAGAACCTATGACGTTACCATTAACTTTATTAGCCTCTGTAAAACCACAGACCCAGTACAAACCTTCTTACATGGAGTACTGGAAAGGGTTAATACTTATCCCTTTATTGTCTGTTTCTCTTGGAGCCTTTCTTTACTCCCTTTTCATAAAGACTTAGCTGGTGGCAGTGGTAACTACTCTATTTTTTCTACCGCGGTTATCTTAAATAACCTTGGTATTGTTTTAGGATATCTTGGTAGCCTCGAACTTAAACCCGCTTGACCATATTGTTCTTAATATTGTTCCGGCTGGGTTTATTCGGCATTTCTTTTTGTAAAAGTCTTTCTCGTGTTTTACTCTGCATGCCAAACCAGGTTTGGTTCCTTTGTTCACCGTCTTTTTGCGGGCTTCTACGCAGAAGCCCTCCTTAGGCTCTGTATGTCTGGGGGGGAGACACGATGTGAGGGAGGGGTTTAGGACTTCCTGCACAGGGTCTCCTTGGAGGTTCATAGTGACTGTTTCGACAGTCACATTTTCGAATGACAAAAGTTCGACACAAAAGTGTCCAAAAAAAAGTTTCAAATGTATTTTAATTTTTTTTTATGGGGGGTCCCCCTCAAAACCCCTTTATTGTTGTAAAAACACTTATTTTACTATACAAATTAAAATAAACCCTTTAACATTAAAAAAAATACATTCAACACTTTTTTTTCGAAACTTTTGTTTCAGAACTTTTGTAATTCAAAACTATTGTTTCGAAACTTTGCCTGGACACCCTCCTTGGAGACCCATGTCTCACTCTATCATGATTGGCTGGGGTGACTGTCCTGGCGGGACAGCCAGCCTGCTGTGTGATTGACAGCCACGCTGTGTGAATGGGGGAAAACTGCATAAAAAGCAGGTCTCTGGGTCTGGAAAGGCAGAGTCGCCACTGGAATGAAAGAACCGATGAGGAGCTGATGGAAGAGGACCCCTACCAGGACTGAACCACCCGGTGAAGCCCTGCTGCAGGTCCGAATCCTCGAACTCCAATGACAGAGAAGAACCTCCAGGGATCTTCTTCCCCTGAGCTGGTGGGACCAACCAGTTTGCCCAAACTGCAAGCCAGGACTCCCTCCTCTGGTCGAATTCGCTGTACAGAGCTACAGTGGGCCGGATAGCCGGAAGGTCAGACCCTGCTTGGGTTTTAAGGAGCGCACCTTTTATCCATTATTTTGCTCTGCTGCTGGTTTCTTCCCTGGGTAGTGCAGGACCCTCCAGTCTTCCTACTTTGTGTCAGTCCAACAGTCACTTCAGGAACCATGAGCCTGCAGGAACTACCAGGAACGTCCGCCTCAGCTACAGCTTCCTCTCCATTGAAAGTTACTGTTCAAATCCGGTTCTTCGTTGCGTTCAGCCGCTGTGAAAGTGTGTGAAATCTTTCTCCAATCCGAGGGGGTGAACTTCTGTATCCTTTAAACTAACTTTTCTACCGACCAACTTCATCCGGAACTCTTGGCAAAGACTTCACCGCAAACTACCGAGAACTGTGTGATCTTGAGCAAAAGACTTTTGTCCTATTGACTTTGGCCCTAAGCCTATTTGATTTGACTCCATCACTGTAGTTCCTCTTTCTAGATTGCTCTGCTTACTTAACTGTTGGTGCTGCTCAATTTCTACCTAATTTTGTCTTTCCCTCCCTTTTAAATTTCTGAAGTGCCATTTTGCTCCCACTTCATTTTGTGAGCTTAACTTGTCTGGAAACTATTGGGAGTGCTGTGGTGTATTAAAAGTGTGATTTTTAGACGGCTTTATTTTATTGAAATGTTATATAACTGATGAGTAAATAAATATATATTATTTTACTTAGAAACCTTGAGTCAGTGTTTGCCTGAATCATAGTATCATAGTAAATGCTGTCCTTTGTGTAACTATTGATACTGCTCACTTACTCTTGAGATAAGTCTGGCTGCTCAGCCATCACTACCACTTTTACTGCGTAGTACATGCTTGTACCAAAGGTGAATTTGCACTGTCACTTGTAGTCTTAATTGTGTGTGGTGTTCCCAGAGGGTACTGAAATAATTCTGCCTAACAGTATAAGAAACGTTTCTTGGGTTTATTAAAATATATTATAACACAAAAGGGGAAGGGAAAGAGGAATAGGCAAATGTGTTTTTCTTTTTTTATGTAGGAGAGCTAACATAACGCACTAACATACATCGAGCAAATACTAAGACCAAGAACACTGACATTGTCTAAAAAGCACAGAAAATACAGAGAAACAGCGCAAAAAATAAACACCAAACAGATAAAACTCCTGCAAAGTCTTCAAAACCCTCCTCCAAGCCTCTGAAATCTCTCCAACACCGCTGATGCTGCATTGTGCAATACCTTTCTTCACTGCCTAACGAGACGTACAGGAGGTGAGCTCGACATTATATAAGGGGATCAACTTCCTTTAGTTGATTTTTGGGCTTTGATTAGCTAAACAAACTTTAAGGAACTTGACAACTTGCCTAATTGGACTCTGCTTGTCAAGATGAACACATCCAATAAACCCCTTATGTGTCATAAAATCCCTGACTCATGATTGCACGAGGAATCACCGCAAGAGACACAGAAGCTGCCATGTGTTTGTGTGAGATTCGCCAGCCACAAAAACCCTTCCCGTTCATCCGGTAGGCACTAATCGTTACAGAGCTTGGGTCAGTCCCAGGAACTTCATGAAGATATGGGGGATGGAGATGGCTGAAGGGCCTGACAGTATGGACCGCCCCAACCCTGAACTTTCTTGCTGCCAATGGACCTTGCTAGCATCCTATGTTAGTTACGCTCCCATGGAATCTACTGTATAATGCTTAAATCGTACCTATGCTGGTGTTTGCTCTGTTCCTTCATGAAAATAATAAACAGAATGATTTAAAAAAATATATATGTTCACTAAAAAAACATTTTATATACTAATATTGACACTTTAGTAAAGATACTGAGCATCATTTACTAATACTGTCTGTCTTTGTGCAAATATTTTTCAACTGGGATTCCAAAGTCAATCATGGTGCAGTATTACAATCTTATGATTCTGATACTTCATTTATGACCGTATTTTCCAATGACTTCTTCAGTGAGCAAACACATTTGTCATGTACCTGCTAGGTCCTAACATTGTGAAGTGAATACCATGCTCTGCACAATGTAAAACATTTGTCACTTTAACATTTGACCTTGTCCACTGAAGGTCACCACATTTGGCAGGTAACGGATCTGGCCTTATCCGGACACTCATGTCAAATTTTAGAAGTTTTATGAATTTTGGAACACATTCACCCTGCATCATCTACTTTAAAATCCCCTATCTTACACTGTCTAATGTCCCATAGACTAAAGGAGACATGGTTCCAGATACTGTCATAAAATAGGGTCTTATTTGTGAGGTACGATGTGAAAGAAGAGAAACTAGCACCCATGGTGGAGGGGTAGACCAATAAGCTCCCTACAAACACAGGCTGAAACTACCGATCTAAACATGAGTTTGGATCGAGCTGAACACTCCTTGTCCACATCTGCCCATCCCACAAATGGCGTTCCCTTGACCTCACCCCAGTGGCAACCTGCGCTGCCCTTCCGGTCTCCATCTTCTATAATGACCCTCTCGCTCCGCGTCCGACACCACCATCGTATTCAGGGTCCCATGGATCTCCTCCATAGTTTATCGTCCCCACCATTGCCATCCCCACTCTTGTACTCCATGACAGTGGAGGAGGGTCTCCGCCCCTTCTCCCATTTCAATGACGGCGCCAGGGGTGGACTGGGTCATAAAATTCTCTAAGGCACCAATGAAAAAGTGGCCCGCAATTCTAAATGGCTATCCATTCCTTTTGTGACACTGCTTGAATAGTAAGTAAGGGGGAGTTTGTTGATTAAGTGTGATGCTAATTGTGCATTTTAAATATTTTTTATTCAGCAACACTGATCAAAACCACTAGCCGCAGAGTGAATTAACTCATGAAACTGGCCCAAATTGCTCCAAAAGTTGGCCCTGTTTGACCAGAAAAACTGTCTCACACCAGCATTTAGTGCTTTTGGGCCTAATGCCCTATAGGCCAATTTGGGCCTGGACAGCATTCAGGCAGAGTAACTCAGCACTTTTACCTGCTTCAGTTTCTTTTTTTTAATAACAATGTTATCACCTACCAGGTTGTCCCCTGGGTGCAAACAGCAATAACTATGCGTTCCATTGGCCCACACTCAGTGAGGTCTTTCTAACTCAGGCTTGGACTGTTAGAACCCGTCACAGCCTGTGGAATGTGTCATGGCTGCTTAATATTAACAACATGTGACTTTTAGGTATTATGAACAATGTGGTGATGTATGTCCTTTATGGAGAGCCACTTCCGCGGGCCAAAATAATTGGTGTCATTATAATTACTCACTAGTAGTACTTCATTTACCACCACCGGGAGGGTGAAAGGTTGAGTCACGCCGACCAGGGTTTTGAACTTGTGTTATAGGGCATTGTACCAGTGCATGTGAGCTATCCATGCAGATTCAACTTAATGTGAATACAGCAGGAACCATCGTGTACAATGTGCACATGTTGCAGTGTGGAATCCATTCCCTGCAGTATTTATTACACACCATTACCGAGTACTGTAATATTTAACTGTACTCTACCACATAGCATAGAGTGTATTGTAATATATTAGAAATATCATGAATGTACTACTGTTTGTTGTTGATGCTACTGCCCTTAAATTGTGAATACTGTAGAATATTGTAATATATTTTATACATTTGTACAGATATTGCGGCGTGGAAACCATTGACTACAGCATTATCACAAACACATGTACAGTTCTGTGATATTCGGTAGTGCAATGCCATATACACTGCGGAATATATTGCAGTATACTAGTGATACGATTCCTGTACTACAGTATATTTGAGTGATTACTGCAGTTTTATATTCAGTACTGAAGTTAGCTGTACTAGACACCACTAATTCGTATACAAACTGCACTACACAAGCCTCATACTACAGTTACTGCCTATTGCTTACTAAGGTACATTGCATTATACCGTGGAAGATATTGTAGTATACTGTAGACCTTTTATGAGATATAAACAAAATGCTCCAGAATGCCAAGCAGTTCTTCCAAGGCAAAGATGCATGCATTTTTTAGTAGAGCAGACTTATTCAGCAAGATGACTGCTGCTAATCCGAAATGTTGCCAAATCCCACTGCCCATGAAAGAGTTAATAGAAGATGAACAGTGATTTTATGCGAACTAGATGGCTATCTATGAAATTGCACGACAAATGCAATCAGAGGAAAATGCAACATACACATTGTGCAAAAGAAAAGTGTCCCTATTCATGCGCAAATGTCAAAATCATTAATAGATCCATAGCATACATGTAATCAAAGGAACCACTCTATCAAGAATAATTAGAATTACACACGATATTTATATGGAAAACATCGAAAGCTACACACATTATTTCCTGGTATTCAGTGTACCCTGCATGGTCCAACCAGCCAGTACATTTCATGAGCACCAACACTGATTGTGCCATGCCACTGCAGACATATACATGGGTTCCAACAGAGGGACAGAAATCAGAAGACATGGAAAGTGGCCAATTGTAACAGCAGAGGACAGACCAGAAGAGGGCATGGGGGTCACCCCATGACCACTGACAATCACAGGAGGTTGAGGATTCACTGTTTAATATTGGCATATATTTATACATATCGCACCACTGACTGCTGACTACCAAGAAGCAAAGCTTCTGAAGAATCTTGGTCAACACAATGTGAAACGGAAGACTTCCAGGAAAGGATAAGGCTAGAATGGATGCTCTGTCACTCCACCAGTCCACATAAACCAGGCGGATAAAACTAAGGAGTCTAGGAATCGAAAGCGGGCTCAAGCTCAGGTAACAACATGAGTCACTGATCAGATGCAGAATCCGAATGGCGTTGAGGAGCGCCCATCCATTCAACAGCTGACTCTATGCTAAGGCCTGCCGGAAACATAGTCCATAGCTTCAGCTAGGGGTAGACTGGCCTATAGGGAACTCGGTAGGCCTCTGTAGCCTGGGCTTCTTTTTTGTGGTATTTCCAAATGTTCTCATAGGACTTGCTGAAAATCTGTAATTATTTCCTCGGCCTCTTTTAGTTCCCAGTCCACCCGTGGGCTCAGCATTTCGAGACCATCCATTCTTGCCCACCTCAAACTGTACAGTGTGGGACATAAGGCAAGCATTGTTGTGTGTCCACATGAGCCAGTATTGTAGCCTGGCAAACACAGACTCAGTTGACATGTAGAAAGACAACCCCATTAGCAATGCACAAATACTAAAGTTACACCATAGGAGTAAATCCATCTGACTCTAGGTTCAATTTAATATCCATTCAACTGATGCACAGTCCAGTGTTCAGATGGTTATCATTGAACACACCTGTGACCATGACTCCTACTCGGTGCCTATAGTAAATGTTTACACACATGAAGAGCTGAAGAGGCATACAAGTCCAAACAAATAAAAAAAATAAAACATTTACTTGGAAAAGATGCGCACTACAGATCGGCTGGTGCATGGTGACACAGCATGTTACTGGCTACATTAGACCTGCGGGACCAACATCCACAAAAGTAGTAAAGATTCAGGTGGGGCAATGCGAAAATCACAGCCGTGGAGAAACATAAGATAGAACCGACCACGACATAGGAGTTAGGGAAGTGCTGCATATAAATTAAAAGTGATGGTCATCACATTTACTGCATGGAAACACTAGGGAGCTGGAAAGAGTTCCTGAGATATCACTGTATATGTACTCAGCAATCGCAGAACTGAAACCAAAGTCTCTTCAAGGTAACCTCTACCACCACTGGGCTGCATGTCTAAGCTCACGGCTTGAATTTTTCAAGGGGAAAATTGCTATACAAGACTCAGCAAAACTCAGAATAACACAACCAGCTTCCAAGGGGAAGTATAGACTGCTATGACAAAGTATATTAAAAGCCCAAATACGTGCATTGGCTTTAGAGTGTGCCGAGACACTAGTCTCACAACCTATTGTGACAATTTGCTTATTGAAGAAAATCAAAATACTTGTGGAAAGAGTACAGAGAAAGCCACTTGAGATGACTTCATCATCATTGAAGAGACTGGGAAGCCTACTATAGAAACTGAATCCCGACGGAAAGAACTAAAACCCAGAGTAAAAAGAAAACAAAGAATGTGGTGTCTGTAAATGCGAATCAGAAATCTTCAAGAAAATGTCTATGAGCCCTCACCAAAAAAGTGCCACATGAAGATCATTTCTCTGTGAGATATGTCATCCAGAAAAAAATTGCTGACTGCAATATCCATAAAATCAATAAGAAAAATCAAAAGAAGCTCAATTATACACTGGTGTTGGTCCTAGATTGAGGATATCGAGCATCCTACTACGAGCGTTACTCAACATCTTCTGGTGGATTCCATTGGATAGCGGTGTACTACTAGAGAGAGTGGGACAGACAGATCTAATGAACCTGGCATTCAAACAACTTATGTAAGTATTATTTTTACAAAAGACATGGATCAATATAGTAGCCAAGACCACACTAATTCTTTTATGCCCACTTTGCCCACTATTAAAACAAAAAAACAACAACACTCTAAGCTTCTAAACTCCAAAATTAAATGTGGAAACTGCAACTAATTCTCAAATGGGTGCCAGAGTGATCCTGGAATTTGTTGTGCCTGGCAGGCAGATGACCTAGCCCTATTGTAAAATATACCAAAACTAGGACTTGTTTCATCCAGAGATATTGAACTAATTGATTTTTTTTAATTCAAAATGGCTGACCTTGTTTCAATTGAAAATCCATCAACAATAGTTTGTGGCATGATTTTATCCAAGTTAGAAACTTTTAAGACCATGGGATATTGCATCATGTCACAAGTATATAAGCACCACAATACCACACAGTTGAACTTTAATACAAAGAACTTGAATTGCAATGAAGCAGTTGAATTTAAAATCACATGCCTGTTTGGAGAGGGTGTACATCTCAAAGTAATGTTTGTAACTGTAAAACAACAATTTCCCTTCAATCATCGGGACTGGTCATGCTTAGCTGCTGTTCTTGACAAATCGCAAAACGTAATCAGTGATACCGGCCTTTCGCAATTAACAGTTTCTGAAAGTTGCCTCTTGGAACACCCATGGTCATCGGCAGTTTTTGTCCAATGCCAATGTATGCCCTCAACCTGTTGCAAAACAAACCGTAAATAAAAAATGCCCCGCGGGTTTATGTAGGGTTTGTCGATTTCCCCTCAGCATTTGATACGGTTAATCAGAAACACACTGTGGATTTTCCTTTTTAATTGGGGACATCCATCAGGTTTACTAACCATGCTAATACACCAACACACTAATACCAGTATTGGAACGAGGTTACAGCACACTGGTAATGTAATTGACCAAGTGCATATGTACCGTCATCTTAGGCAGGATGGCGTATTGGCAACCTGTCTATTTAATAGCTACTTTTCCGATTTATGAGGCTCTCTAGTAACGTGCGCAGTGCAGCTCCTCACCTAGGCAGGCATCACCTTCAAAGGCTTGCCTACGCTGATGATGTTTTTATAATGGACCACACTCCAATCGGCCTATAGAGAATGTTTACATCTCTAAATGCTTACGCGATAGCTAATGATTTGGTTATTAACAAGATGACAACTAAAATCATGAAGTTTACATCCACTAGGGGTAGAATTAAATTTAAATGGGCTATTGATAAGACCTTTATGGAAGTAACTAAGCACTTCATTTAACTGGACATACCTATGTTTGGTAAATATAATAAGTTGTCACTGAGAGGTTTCCTGTGAGCTAAAATTGAAGAATAGATTCCAAAGATGAGAAAAAAATAATTTTAAATATGGCAGATTTTCAATATTACTCATCATCAAATTGTATAATGCTAAAGTCAGGTCTAACTTTGTATATGGCATCGAACCTTTAATCTCCTATACATTTAGTGAATTGAATTTGGTTGAAGCCATAATGAGCAGGAGTGTCTTATGCTTACCAAACTGTCCATATCCATGATTCCTTTCAAATTAGGCCTGCTATGTCTTAAGGTCAGAGCAGTGAGGAACATGCTTTGAATTCTTTTAAATATTTTGTCCCCTCCCCCTAATTCACTGTTTATCGAGTTGAATGTACTTCTTAAGGAAAATAAGTGCAACAAAGAAATGGGTCTGAAATTGTAATAATTTTGACAGTTTCTGCTCACTGTTAAGCAGCGACGTTGGCATCTGGTTTGGATAGATAAATGTGCTTTAATCCGTAAATATAAACTATTTTTTGATGTGGCCCACGAACAAAGGAAAGGGGTATTCTCCCTTCTTATCTTGTCCAGTTCCCCAACGCTAAATGGATGCAGCAATTTATGAAGGTATGTTTAACCTAATACTAACGAAAGACATTATAAATATAAGGAACAATGGGAACATCCCTGTCCCTCATGTAATGTTATAATGGAGTACATGGGATTGAAATTTTAAAGCATCTTTTTGTAAATTGTCCTTTGCTGACAGGCACTCAAACCTTATTTGTTGAGAAATGTTTCTATATCTTTGCTTTGGTGGATATAGAATCATTCTGGTCCTGAGCTTTAGGAATTGTACGATCGGACCGAAAAAAAAGGTCAGACTGTACAAAAAGTCAGAAGAATGCTACCACCAAAGGTTCGAACACCAAAAGTTCGAACCTTTGGTGGTAGCATTGTAGGTAAGTATAAAAAAAAAGACTGCGGGCTGCGGGGGTGTCCCCTGCAACACCCCGGTCAGTTTACTGTGTGGTATAGTGAGCGAGGTGTTGCGGGGGACACCCCTGCAGCACACTGAAAAAAAAACAGGGGCTGCAAGGGTGTCTCCCGCAACACCCTGCTCACTATAATGTGTGGTATAGTGAGCAGGGTGTTGCGGGGGACACCCCTGCACCACACCCGAAAATAAATAAAAATGGGGGCTGCGGGGTGTCCCCCACAACACCCTGCTCACTATACTGTGGTACAGTGAGCGGGAGTTGCAAGGGACACCCCTGCAGCTCAGGAAAAAAAAAAAGAAAAGGACCCTACGCCGCCGGTTCCCGATCACGGAAGTGAAAGGGAACTGGCGCCGCAGGGACTCAGCATGTAAAAAAGGTAAGTAGGGTTTGTTTATGTTGGGGGTGTGGGTGGTGGTGTGTTGCGGGTGTGGGGGAGTGTTGTGGGTATGTTGTGGGTGGGGGTGTGGGTATGTAGGGGTTTTGAATGCGTGTTCGCATGGGAAATGAGCGAACCTTTTGTGGTTCGCACATTTCTCATGCAAACTTTTACGTTGCAGACTTTTCCGCGATGGAAATATCACGCAGATCCGAGCCTTATCAGTGGGAAATGTGTCTTTAACAATTGCCAATTTATGATTTCTGAAACATCTAAACTTGATTGAATAATAGAAGAGACTGAATCAGGGGGGTACTGATATGGTATGATTGAATTTCTATTATTCTACCCTTTTATGTTGATTCCTTCTAATATTTATATGATAAAGAGATAGAGTTCATACTTAAGGAAAGAAATGATTATTTCCTTAATTATGAATTCTATCTCTTTATCATATCAATATTGATTGAATCTTAATCTTCAATGTGTATATAGGAATTTGCTTTTGCTATGTTTTACTATTTCCAGGTTATGTTTATGATTTTACACGATGATGCACGTTTTATATAAGTGAACATTGTAATATAAACCATAACACAATAAAATAAATCTTTAACAGGTCAAGGTCATTGGACTGAATTGGGCTTAGGAGGGATCCAGGCTGCCAAAGGCAGATGTGCAGCTTGTGATGTAAAGTTACCTGAGACTTGACAATTGATGTGGAGGAACAGTCATTTGGGAAGAAGCTTGGCTTGGACAGTGTTTGAAAGCGTTTTGAAGTCTTCCGGTCAGGTCAGGGTGTGCTCCTAACAGCAACACCTGAGTGCATAGAAAATTCTTCAAGCGGGAGCTGGAATTCCATGTTACCAATGGAGATGACATGTTTTTGGATTGGTTTGCAGATGCACATGGCCACTATCCTGAAAATGCAGAAGTTAAAATGAATAGTAATATTTGCAGAATGTGTTTGAAGAAAACGCGAGCTTCTCATCTTGGAACAGTGAAGGCTCAATAAAGACTCAATGTTGGCTTCTTCTTTAAAACTTTATATCAGCAATGATATTTTCATTTTTTTCTTCACATAGGATATGTTAATAGTTTTCGGCCAGTTAGCTATAGTTTTTTCTTGAAAATATTGTTCTCCGTCATCTCTAATGTACAAGCGGAAGATCATTCATTATGTCTATCTGCATCAATATTCTGTATGGTGGTCCAGCGTATTCTAGCTACGCCTGCTATGGTTGTATGCACCCACTTCATGGAATATCAGGCTTTTCAGATGCCCAAGGCTTATACCATAATGTTTGTAGGAATCGGATGTATTTCTGGGAAAGCCAGGAAAACGTGCATACAAGCTTTGACTAAACAGCATTTAGTATGTGCTTCTGGGTTCCTTTGGAGGCCTACTGAATAATACCCCCAGAATCTGCATTTAATGCACTTGGGATTTGAAACATATCCATAAGCACATAATAAATAAACAATCAATCAATCAATCAATCAATGAACATCACTGTGGGAGACAAGAGCTCAACAATGCTGCCCTTTTGATGTGCGTAACTTTGTTGTCTTCTCTTGTCCTTGCTCCTATGTACCTTGTCTGTCTCTGATCCTTTGATTGAACATGTGTACTAGACCCCTATCTTCCCACAATCGACTTGTCCTGTCAGACCTCTCTGACCACGTGTACCAAATCACTAGACGCCATATCAGATAAGCCTTGCCAGACCCATCTGATACTCAATTGGACAGCGTGTGCAAACCCCATGTTCTGCAATACCAGACTTGCCTTAGTCTACTCCTGTTCTTTGCTGCATCTGTGAACCTGACCTTCAGCCTACATTTTTGACTTTCCCTCACCTTGCCAGTTGTTCCCAGGTTGCATCTTTGACCGCCTTACTTCTCCACATTAGATCCTGTATTTTTCACCGTCATGACCTCCTTGTTCACCTTGGGCCCACCGATGAATGATCCATTATTCATACAAGTTACTCCCAACTGCTCACCACTGCAGTTTTCCATTCATCTTTCTGCTGTTGATGTCAAGAATCGTTGATATATTGCCCCACTGTTCCTTGCAATATTTTCATGTCATTGGGACTGGTCCTAAGCAGACTATTATTGTTTTTATTGTCCATGTATGAGAGTTGGGAGAGTTTTGTCTAGCCTAAGGTCTTCTTTCATTCGGAAGGGAGCACACTACCCTCTAAGGTTTCTTTCCATTCTATCGTCCTTATCAGTTACTTGGCATACGTGTGGGTAGTGGAGTGTTATTGTATATGTTGGTGTGCACCATCCTTAACTCTTCTTTCTATTTTTTTTCTTGTACAGCCTGAGCACTAAATCTGCATCACTTCCTTCATACCTTTACTGCTCATCCCTCATCAATATAGCCATTTTATCTTATACAAGAATACTTCCAAGAAGGGTATCAAGGGCTATGCTCAAGCATACATATTCTGGGACTCCTGATGATCACCTCCTTCCACCAAATCGCAATCGCAATCACTGGGCATTCCCAGAAAATATGCCAAAACCGTGCTGAGCTCCCACCACACCGAGGGCACAATGAGTTACCTGTTGGTTAATATCATGAAATCTCACCAGGGTCATATACTTCCCATGTAGATAGTTGAATTGAATCAATCTCAACCTAGCATTCCTTGACACTCATTTCACCTGTTCGCAAATGTGAAGCAAATCTGTACCTGATATTGCAAAACCCACATCTGATCGCATTTAGCCTTAAACCTGAGGTCCTGTAATGGCTTCCTCTTCTGAGGCACCCAATACAGTTGTGCGATGATCCTTCTGCCTTCATTCAACCGTAACAATGTCAGCATCACTGAGTTAGTGTCCGGTTCTGTTCCTCTGGAATATCCCCCATAGAGCGGACAACCTCCTCACCACCCGTGAATATGCAAGAAAAGAACCCTTCTGCATGTTATTTTGACTACAACACTGCTCAAAAGTGAGCAATTCTCCAAAAAAAATCCCTGATTCTTTAACATCCCCAGCCTTGCAATGCCACAAGGTCCATGCTTCTCAATGCACTGAAGATAATACCATTAAAACCTAGAGACAGATATGTGCTATACATTCCATTGACTTTAACTCCTCCACACCTCCAGCAGAATATTATATATATTTGCCTTTCCTATAGACCCAATTGGATCCCAAAATAACTCAATTCGCTGCCTGTTATGTGGGAAAGTACCCAACAACTTTCCCAATTCCCCTTCTGGAGAGTCGTACTACCAGGCACCGCCTGTAGTTGGGCCACCACAAAGTATAATAAAAAATTCATAGCCAACCCTCCATCTTGGTGTGATCCTCGGAGTATCACTAAGCTATTTAGCAATGCTCCGACTATCACACCAAGATGGAGGGTTGGCTCCGAATTCTTCCACCAATCCGTACCTCATAGTAGTTCCCCTATCTTCACAGCCAGCATTAAAAAATATATAATTTTTGTCATACATGGAATATTTATGAAGTAGTGCAATAACCTAGGGAGGGTCACCATTTTACACAGAGCTATCCATCCCACGATAATGAAAACACTTTCCAGAAATCCACTGCATATCCTATGCCTGCCAATGCTCTACCCGTATTATTTACAAATGTCGCCTCCATATCGTGAAATATCTGTATTTTCAAATACCTGAAGGATTTCAATTCACACTTTACCTACCAGTCTGGGAATGTATCCTTCCGCCTTTCCCACAAAGCCACCAGAGTGAACAATATAGATTTTTCGCTTTTCACCAGGAACCCAGATAATCTTCTGAAATTGGCCAACACTTCCAGTATAATCGGGGCATTCTCAAGAGGGTTACCTACATATAATAAAACATCATCCACATACAATTATATAAAATATAAAGAAGGCCTTGTATCCTTATCCCTGTTTCCATAATGTACTTCCTAAAGTATCCTGCTAAAGGTTCCAGTGCCATGGCAAACAAGATAGGAGATACTGGGCACCCCTGTCTAGTGCCCCTCTCTAAAGTCCATCACAAGACAACCCAGCCTCCTGTCTTCACCATCACCATTGGATCCTTATACAATAATTTGTTCTACTGTATAGTGCCTGGTTCCAAAACAAAGGCCTCCAATACCTTAAAAAGCCACTTCTGCTTCAACGAGTCAAAAGCCTTGACAACACCAAGGACACTATTGCCAGTTCCTCCTTTACCACCCTCAATTGATCCATGACATAAAGCAATCGTTGGAGCTTCATTGAGCTACTCCTGCCCCTCACAAACCCACAATGGACTGGTTGTACCAGCCCTTGCAATACCTTAGACAATCTCAGCGCAATGACCTTCCCTAGGATTTGTATATCAATATTAATCAAGGAAATTTGTCTATATGAATCACAGTGGTTTGGGTCCTCCATGATTTTAATTGCACCGTGATCAGTGCCTCTCGCAGTGTGTTCCGGGATCATCCCCTTATCATATGCTTCATCACACACCTGCTTCATTTGGTGTATTAGAAGATCTTCAATTATCAAAAAAGGGCTCCTGGTTGATGCCTTGCTCTGCCCAAGTGGGTAGTAACGTATATAGAACAAGATTGAGTGAGGTCATGAGAACCTCACTGCTGAAAGAGGAATGACCAATCTCCTGGGTGGGTCTCGCCTTCACGTGGTGGACACAGACTAGTGCAAATAGTTTCTGACAAATATTTGACAGGACAATTCGGTGCACTGCAATTTGGATTTGATTTATTTGCAGTGAGTGTTTTAGGTACACTTGACTGAGTGAGACAAAAGATACTTCAATTTTAGTGCTTTTTCATGGTAAAAATGTTAAATATTTGTAGCATTATTCTAGTGCTTCTACATCCTCTAAAGTATCCTTGGGAAGGAGACTAGAGGACTTAGTGTAGTAGTCGCATAATGATCAGCACTAATGTGTCAAAACTAAGTAGGGTTGACCAACAACAACACAAACAATACAATAGGTCAACACAACAGTGTTTCGGCCAAAGAGTGAGCTAAATGAGCTCGGGTGGTGTGGTCTTCCAAGGGTAGAAGTATCCTAAGCGGTCTGTTGAGATAAACAGACAAGAGTAAATCAGGAGTGAGTCAATTCGAATAAGTCTAGCAGTAGAGGAGTGACTAAGTACAAAGAGAAGCCGGTGCTTACCGGATCTGGGGAGTGCAGTGGCTCAGAGATTCACAGTGTATAAGTACACTAGAAGGATTTCCGGGTCCTTGGTGTGGCCATTCCTGTAAGGATGGGATGGTCAAAGGGGTTGTAATTAGCTAAAGTGCTGCGATTTGGTAATATCCAGCTTGATAAGCATGATTATGGTACATGAGGCTTACCTATGGGTGGCCTATTGAATAAAGCCGGCGTATTGAATACAGATGGGTATCCGCGAAGGTGGATGGCTGTGGAGAGATAAAAAGGAGGCTCAAACACTGGGTCCAGGAAAACAATGAGTACCTGCGTGCTCATGCGTTGTGGTGCCGTGTGTGCATGCAAGGTCGCGATATAATCGTGGCAGGTGTGGCTGACATGCCATTGGTCTATATCATGAGTAAGACATCGGATGTGTCTACATTCCAAGGCAGTGGTTTGCTTAGGGCCTACATTTGGACCAAAAGGTATATTGAAGTTGCTGTTTACTATGGCGCACTTCGGTCGTCAAACTCCCAAATGGTGTTGTTTGCCGACTGGACTGCGCCTAGTGGGCAGTCTTCTGTTTAGACAGTTAGGCTGTGTGGTGCCAAAGACTAGAGCCAGCTAGATGGTAAGATAGACTGCCTGCGTGGGCGTTGGGGGTGAGTATGCATAGTGCCCGTGGCGGCAGTAGCTGTATTAGGGCTATCCGTGTGCGTGTGCTTACCTCGCTGGTGGGAAGAGTGGAACGCTGCAGTGCTGGATCTGTCGGCAGTCGCGTATTCCAGAATGACTCACAGTGTGAGCTGTGATGTACCCAACTCGCGTTTTATTCGAGTGGCCATTTTGGGGTGCACAGGGCTGTCCGTGCAGATGCCTGTGTGTCCAGGATTGCTGGTCAGCTAAATGATGCGATGTGCACTGGGCAAACTAGTCACGCTATTACAGATACACATCGTGTGAAACACCTGTGTAAAGTCTGGTCAGGCACTTTCTGTATTGTGACAGGCGCATGTAACAGACGCCTGTAGGTAAATCGTTACCATAGTATAGAGTGATTGGCTGGAAGCACAGGTAAAAGCAATGAGAACTTGCTGCTTCTGTTATCTAGAGTGTGGCCATTTGTACAAAGGGAGAACACACTTTTGGAAACAAACACATAACCTTGGGCCTGGAAATCAATCAGCTCCATGGTGTGCTACAGTTATCTCATGTGTGGCCATTTGTAAACAAGAGCACAATGTTAGAAAACAGAGGCCTAGACTCAACTCAATGGAGTGCTGTTAGTTGAGACTAGACTAGGTAGTACATCACATCCAAGGTGTACAGTTATACTATTCATTGAACAGGTTTAATACCCACGTGTTAGGATGTGACATTTGCACCATGCCTACTAAATTAGGTACCCAACTGGTTCCAAGGCGACAACGTGAGGACAATACATCATGTCAGGGTTACAGAAAAGGTTTCCACTCTAGGGTGATGTTAAGACCTTTTCTCACAGTGTTCAGTTTATGTACCCATTTTTGTTCTAGTTGGGTGAGGGTTCTGTCCACATCTCCCGCTCTTGTGGAGAAGCTGACTTTCTGTAGTACTATCCACTTCAGGTCCATGTTGGTGTGGTTCTTCTTGATGCAGGGGACTACAAGTGGTTTGTCTGGTACTTTGTTTTTTATACATGAGCGGTGTTCGCAGATCCTCCTCTTGACTGGTCTCATGGTTTTGCCCACATACAGGAGTCCGCAAGGGCAGGTGATGATGTAGATAACCTGTTTTGTGTTGCAATTGGTATGATCTTGAAGGGTCCAATTGTTGTTGTTGTGTTGGAATATTTTCGTGGTTTTGGTGAATTGGCATACTGTACACTTGCCACATCGGTAGTGGCCCTGTATGGGTGGTAGATTCCACAGAGTGTTGGTTTGCTTGTCTGGTTCAATGAAGGTGTGTACCAGTGATTCTCTGATGTTTCGATTCTTTTTGAAGGCAAACAGTGGGACTTTTTGTAGCGATCCCGTGTCTTTGATGAGAGGCCAATGTTGTTTGATGGCCTTTTTTGATCAGGTTGCTAAGGGGACTGTAAGTAGTGACGCATACCAACTTGTCTAGTTCTTTTCTGGGTGTTTTCATCAGACATATAGGGCCTCATCACGAGTTTGGCGGTAACCCTTAAATCCGGCGGTAGCGCTGTTACAGCCAGATTTAAGGGTCTGCCAAATCAGGGCTTCAGGGGGAAATTCGCCGAAAAATCGCGCTCATACTGCCGGCGAAAAATCCGCCGGCGGTATGAGCGCGAAATTTCCCCATTGAGCCCAGTGGGGAATGGGGCATTCCCGAATGGGCTCAATGTGGAATGGGGATTTCCAAATCCGCCAAACCCGTGATCCGGCGCTAATAGCGCCGGTGGGTTTGGCGGTAGGGCAGATAGCGCCAGCGCTATTAGCGCCGGCGTTATCGCCCAGCTCGTGATGAGACCCATTGTATGGTCTGTGTTGGAAGCCCGCTTCTTGGTGTGTTTCATTGCTTTTTTGGGGTATCCTCTGTCCAGCAACCGGGTTTGAAGCTCAGTGGCATGTTTCTCAAAGGTGTTAGGATTGGTGCAGTTTCTTCTGATCCTGAGGAATTGGCCGTAGGGTAGATTGTACTTCAGGCTTTCAGGGTGGTAACTTTCAAAATGAAGAAATGTATTTCTGTCCGTGGGCTTGCAGAATAGTTCCATGTGTAGATGATCCCTGGATCTGTAGATGTGAAGGTCTAGAAAATTGATGCCCTGGAAGTCCCAGTGTATGGTAAATCTGATGTGTTGATTGCGCCGATTGAGCCATAGGTGGAACACAATGAGGTCTTCTGGGTTACCTTGCCATATGAGTAGAACATCATCGATGTATCTTTTCCATAGGATGATGTTACTTCTGTAGGGATTGTTGGCTGACATGATGTATTCTGTCTCGTAGTTGGCCATGTACAGGTTGGCTATATCAGGTGCGAACGTAGCGCCCATGCTGACCCCTTTGATTTGTTTGTACAGCTGGTCTCTAAAGAGGAAGATATTTTCAGTCATTGCCAATATTACACATTCCAGTATGAAGTCTGTGGGGACGACCGTGGTGTCGTTTCTTTTGTCCAGGAATAGTTGAAGTACTTCTAGACCTGCTTGTTGGGTTATGGACGTGTAGAAAGCTTCCACATCCAGGGTAACTAGGATATATTCTTGTTTCATCGTTATTTCATCCAGCATCAAGATGGTGTTGGTGCCGTCTTTAGGTAGGATGCCATTTGGTTGACGAAAGGTTTAAGGAAGAAGTTGGTGTAAACAGATAACGGTTCGAAAATGGAATCACATGCCGAGACAATGGGTCTGCCCGGGGGATTAGTGAGATTTTTGCGAATTTTTGGAAGTATATAGAAGGCAGGAATGCACGGATGGAGTTTGTTAAAAAATCAATGTTCTTCGTCTCATATCCATGTTTCTTGTGGAGCGTGGTTGGTTAGGCTCAGAATTTCCTCTTGTAAGTGTTTTGTTGGATCTCTCTGTAGAGGTAGGTATGCTTCTGTGTTGCTGAGAAGGCATAGGCATTCATTATCATGGTCTGTGGTGTTGGAGATCACGATTCCGCCCCCTTTGTCAGCTGGCTTGATCGTGATGTTGTGGTTGGTTTTAAGTGAAGTTAATGCTGTCCTCTCTACTGTAGATAGATTGTCTGGATAGAAGTTCCTTTGTGCAAGACCCTTCTGGATCGCGGTGGTCACCATTTTCTCATAGGTATCAAATTCACATGGGATGGTGTGTGGAGGTGGCATAAATGTGGATTTCATTTTGAGACCTGTGATGTTGTCCTTGTCTCTATCCGGTGTGTTGGTTCCGGATGGTGAGTGTTCGAAGAAGCATTTGAGGCAAATGTTGCGAAAAAAGCATTTTAGTCCGCCTCAGTGTTGAATGCTTGAGCTTTGGCCACAGGGACGAAGGAAAGTCCTTTTTCACACAGCCTCCCCACTTTATCGGCACATGCACCTGCTCCCCTCCAAACAGCAGACTGCACACGCAGTCCAGTCGGCAAACAACACCATTTGGGAGTTTGACGAACGAAGTACGCCATAGTACACAGTGACTTCAATATACCTTTTGGTTCAAATTTAGGTACTAAGCAAACCACCGCCTTGGACTATAGACACATCCGATGTCTCACTCCTGATCTAGACCACTGGCATGTCAGCCACACCTGCCACGATTATATTGCAACCTTGCATGCACACACGGCACCATAACGCACAAGCACACAGGTACTCGTTGTTTTCCTGGACCCAGTGTTTGAACCTCCTTTTATCTCTCCGCAGCCATCCACCTTCGTGGATACCCATCTGTATTCAATACGCCGGCTTTATTCAATAGGCCACCCATAGGTAAGCCTCATGTACCATAATCATGTTTATCAAGCTGGATATTACCAAATCGCAGCACTTTGGCTAATTACAGCCCCTTTTGACCATCCCATCCTTACAGGAATGGTCACACCAAGGACCCGGAAATCCTTCTAGTGTACTTAGACACTGTGAATCTCTGAGCTACTGCGCTCCCCAGATCCGGTAAGCACCGGCTTCTCTTTGTACTTAGTCACTCCTCTACTGCTAGACTTATTCGAATTGACTCACTCCTGATTTACTCTTGTCTGTTTATCTCAACAGACCGCTTAGGATACTTCTACCCTTGGAAGATCCCGTCCTGATAAAGGCCACACCACCCGAGCTCATTTAGCTCACTCTTTGGCCGAAACACTGTCGTGTTGACCTATTGTATTGTTTGTGTTGTTGTTGTTCAACCCTACTTTGTTTTGACACATTAGTGCTGCTCATTATGCGACTACTACACTAATTCCTCTAGTCTCCTCCCCAAGGATACTTTAGAGGATGTAGAAGGACTAGAATGATGCTACAAATATTTAACATTTGTATTATGAAAACTGGGTAATATACCATGAAAATGCACTCAAATTTAAGTATCTTTTGTCTCACTCAGTCAAGTGTACCTAAAACAATCACTGCAAATAAATCAAATCCAAATTGCAGTGCACCGAATTGTCCTGTCAAATATTTGTCAGAAAATATTTGCACTAGTCTGTGTCCACCACGTGAAGGTGAGACCCACCCAGGAGTTTGGTCATTCCTCTTTCAGTAGTGAGATTCTCATGACCTTAGAAGATCTTCATACATGAGGAAAAATTCAATCAGAAAGCCATCTATACACGGGACCTGTTCCTTTGCATAGACCTTATCACACACCGTATTTCAGTCTCCTCAACTAGCACATCCAACGTGGCTTGGTGATCATTCGACAGCTGTGGCAATTGCACCACCTCCAATAAGCCAGTGGCTTCACCTTCTGAATACATGCCCTCACTAGTATATAGCCTCATGTAGTATTCTAGGAACACTTCATTTATCCCACCTTGCGAGGTAACCAATTTCCCCGATCAATCATAGATCTGTGTTATCGCCGACCCTGGTGATTCCTTCTGTATCAACCATGTCAGAAATTGACCCACCATGTCTCCTTTACCATGAGTTCGGACCATATATTAACTATATTCAAATTTAAGAAATGTCTCTTGAAGTTCCCGGTATATTTGAAGTGCATTTACGAAGTCCCCTCCCACTTGTTGCCCTCTAACTTGCTCTTCCTCTAAGTGCTTGATCTCCCAATCCTCGTGCGCCAAGGATATATTTAAAGTTATGCACACCCCTACCAACGTAGAAATACACCCCAGCCTCATTGTCACTTTAAAGGCTTCCCACAGTACATCATTACCCATCACCGAACCCTCAGGATATGTCCTCCTGCAATGTTTTACGAAATGTCACAACCTCCAGAGTTTACACACATAGGGCCTCATTACACGGTAGGCAGTGTGCCATGGCGCTATTAGCGCCATGGCTCATGCCGGTAAAATACCGGCACCGCCTTGGCGGAAAGGGGATTTACCGCCCCATTCCAAGGTTGGAGGGGCGGTAAATCCCCTTCCGCCATTGCCCTTCCCCATTCCCATTCCTGCCCCATAGGGCTCTATGGGAATGGGGAAGGCGCTAATTACGGCACCGCAATTTTGCGGTGCCGTAATTAGCTCCGAGGTCCCTTAGCGGGTTGGATTTTAACGCCTGCAAAAAGCAGGCGTTAAATCCCCCAACCCGCAAAGGGACCTCGTAGTAAGGCGGTAAGGATTTACCAGTACCGGTATTTTACCGGTACCGGTAAATCCCTACCGCCATCCGTGTAATGAGGCCCATAGTCTCCATAGCAGCATCTCTAGTCTCTGCTTTGTCTATTTCGACACCCCCGACCTATCCTTCTCTGGGTCAAGAAAGCAGTTAAATTCCCCCCCCAAATTAAGACATCCGACCAATGTCCCCCAGCCATCTTTAGTACTGCTCAAAAATACTACTCATGATCTATATTCGGTGCATATGAATTCACAATATCAAAAGACTCAAACACTGATTCCTACCTAGTAACATCAGAGTCCACCCCTCGGCGTCCGCCTGTGTATATCGGGATCCTCTTGCCTATCCAGATCAAAACCCCTTGCATATAAAAAAGATGTGGAGCCAAAGACAATACCACCCCAGTTGTGGCATATATCCTCCATGTCTGATCACATTAAATGCATTTCCTTCAACAGTGGTACCTGTATCCCATTACACTTCAGGAATCTCCCTACTTTCAATCTCTTCCCATGGTTCCTAGTTCGCTGACATTCTATGTCCCTATTCTGAGATCAGAAAACCCTGCATGAATTACTGATTCAACCCCTGTGTCTCATTTTCCACCATTCCTCAAATATCCTTCCAACCCTCTTTATATGCCATTAGCTGTGACCCAATCGTATAAGAGCAAGCAATTAAAAAAATGTAAAACTCAGCTCCCATTGAAGTCCCCCCATTCCTCTGCCCCCTAGTCCCATCCAACCTTTCTGTGCCGACCATTTCAAAATACAAATACAAATACAATGCAATGTTAATGTATTACTTATTATTTCTCCAGTCCACTCCCCTCTCTTCCCCCCTGTATTCCCTAAACCTGCATGTATCAATTGCTTATTTGTCCACTTACAATACAGCAACAACTGCTGTTCATCCTCCATCCTCTCTTGTAATCGATCATTGGGTCCCGACTGCTCCTTCCAGTGGTTTCTCCCTAAGAACAAGTGGACCAGGTGTCTGGGGTAGATCGGCCACAACTCCTGACCTGACTGTCATTATGCCTTACACTTACCCCTCTCCTAACCCAGTAGCCACCCCTCTCCACCCAGTAACCACCTCTCTTCATTACTGCAGGCCCATGAGCTCCCCCCAGGGTTGGAGGTACCCCTGTTCAATCTGTGCCATTATCCTCTGCTCCCCCCTCTTGTCGCCATTGTGTCCACTGTCATTTCGCCAAGCCCATCCATTCTCCAACCAGCTTCACACTTCCAGTGCAGATAGGAAAAAGTGCAATTTCCCATCTGCAAGCACCTTCAAATTGGCAGGGAAAAATAGCATATACTTCATGTTTTCTTCTCGCAACTGTCACTTCCCTGCATAAAACAATCTCCTCTGTTTTTGGATTACCTGAGTAAATCTGGAAAGATAAGGATTCTCACATTAACCAACTGAAAAGTGACCATTCCTCCGTGCTTCCTGCAGGAAGTTGAGTAATTTAGCTCAAATAGCCCTAGTAGATGCTGCCAGATGTGGCGCTCTCCCCGGCACTCTCTTCGGTCTCTCTGCTGTGAAAAATGTCGACAGTCCCTTCAATCAAAAAGTGTCGAACAGACAATCTTTCCACAAAGCTCCACGCATTAGCACTCTTCTCCTTCTGGAACCCCTAGCATTCGAATATTACACCTGCAGGATCTTTCCTCTGTTTTTCCTGACTTGTCCTCCAGAGCTCTTGTTGCCCGACTAGATCTTTCACCTGGTTTGGCAGGAGCATCAATGCACTGACTCACTGCTTCATAATAGTCACTCTCTTGTTCACCTTTCTCAGGTCTGCCCGCACTTGAGAGACATCCACACCCACATCTTGGATTTTCCTTTCCAGTGATATTCTGGACTTTTGAATTGCTGCCAGGAGACCTTCCATCGCAACCCCTTTAGTTCCTCGGGTCATGTCACTATCACCAGCATCTTCAGTTGTACCATGTTTACCTTGTTTAGTTTTAGCGTCTACATATTGATTGCTCCTTTTTTTGTTGGCCTTTCACCATTATGGCCACTTTGTTTGCACTTCCTCTTGACGCACCGATCCCTTCCTACAGCATCTCCTCCAATCATCCCTCACCTGCCATGGGCCTTCCACATTGCCTTGCAATCGTTCTCCTGCAGCTTGTGTGCCTGGCAGGGCTCCAGGACACCCTGCTGCTGATAGCCCCATTCCCAACACCACACTGAGGTCTTTGATCTCTCCAACAGTCCAGTTCTCATCCACTACCGTGTACTCATCAGGCCACCATCCCAATTCCATATACTTTAGCCCTCCACAGTATCCCCCAGTGTTTCCAGCAGCATTCCATACATTTGCCAAACCCGGGTCAAGCAGGCACCTTGTAAATGTCTATCTCCAAGGTCTCTTTCTACTCTCCTGAACACTGATTTTCTTCACTCTCCTTGTAAATAGAAATTAGCTGAAGCAGCGGATGGCTTCACTCTCTGTGGGCCAGCCTGACTGTATGCATAGTCCACTGCTCCCGTCAGCACACTGTACTTTCAGAAACCTTCTCCGATCACCTTCGCCATACAGGCTGTGTCTTTTCTCCAAAAATGATCATCTACTATGGTCTGTGCAGACAACACTGCACTCCAGATCACCAGCATCCGCTTTCTGTTGTCAAGGCTGACATCTCTCTGCTCCTTGGACCAAGTGCAGTGGGACTGTACTCCACTCAATCTCTTTCCCTGGGCTCGCACTCAAAGCCCTGCACCTCTGGATCCTGCCACCACACCACCCACAGCACCCTGACCACACTGCACATTGGCATCCTCTCCTCACGCTGGAGCATGGTACAAGCTTACTCTGGGTCGCTTCCAGCCAAGAGTCACCTCCCGGATGATATCAGGACTCCCTTGCTCGATCTTCGCCCTTAGCCACACAACCATTGGTGCCTACAAAAACATGCCACCTCTCGTAGCACCAAAATGGCAGCCGCCTCATGTTTAGGAGTATGTTGTGTCCCCGCCATTGCTTCCCATTCCTTTCAGCTCCCGATGATCTCTCTCACTTCAGGCACTCGGTGCAACATTATTACAATGCATTTTGGCATTTTTGCAGGATTTCGACAGGAGATTTGGCGGTCGGCCACAGAGCTTTCTTGCCTCACATCTCAATAGCTTGGCTCCTAGCCACGCCCTCCCATTCATATACTTAAACTACCATCCATGCACTCTAAGGAAAACTGACAGGAGAGAGACAGTGATTCTCTGTTGCAAAGTCTGTGTGACAACTTTGTTCAGAAAGCTGTATGTGCATAGAATTGATTTTGCATTAAATGCAGATAAACCCTCCATTCTTGCAAAGTCCTTTCTTAGTGCTCCTCTACATGAGGTAGCTTTCTTTAGCACTCCTCTATCTTCTGGGTTTCTGTAGGGTAACTCTATTTGTGGTTGCTGGGAGGGGTGGTTGAGGGCCCAGCTTTGGAAGCTGTCACTCATTTGTGCAGGATACAGTGACACGGCTTGTTTCAAAAGTTTGAAATTGTATTTACTGTCGAAAGGGTTAAAACACATCATTTGTTTTGTGTTGTGAGGCATACTCGTTTTCGCTCTTGCTTCTCAATTGTCATCCTTGGAACTTGCACTGTTGCTGTGATTCAATCCTTACATTTTATACAAACTTCTGTGTCTTGAATGTTTTACATATCTCTTGTTAATCGGATGCAGGGTGAAGGCTACTGTCAAGTTGGTGCCATAATGTCACTTTGTACATGAATTAGGCTTGTATTATGGAAGCTGTGTGTTGTTTGCATACTGTGTATATTCCTGCTTTGGAAGACCCTCTGGCATTCCTCGTGCAAAATGAGGTGTAGTGGCAGCCAACTGCTTTGGTGACTGCAGCATAGAGATCTGTGTTATAAAGCCATTGGTGTCTTTTTCCATAAGATACTTATTTGACTGAGGTATGTGTGGTCAGATTCATATGTTAGTGGCTTAATATCAGCATTACTTCCATGTCCATCCTCCTTGTCCGAGGCCCTTAATATTTGAGGTGAATATCAGCTCAATAGACAAGAATCCTGAATCTTGATTTTTTTTAAGTAACCTTTCTTGTTTGGTGCTGACCCACACACATCCCCCTGGTTTTGCATTCCTCCTTCTTGTGTCAACTGTCCACGTGCTGATTTCCTGTCTCTAACAGTTTTTTGGTTCCGGGCTATTAGGTGTTGCTTGTGACACCTATAATAGCCCAAACTATTGCAGTCAAATACTGCTTTTGGTGTTGGTTGTTATTTATCCCTCCCATTTCCTGCCCCTAGCCATGCTAATCCCTATGGCTAATCCCACCCATTCCGGCCCATCTCGAGAACTCTTTTAGCTCAGAGCTCTTCCATGGTCGTGGCCATTTTGGATGAATGAAGCTCTCTTTAAAGAAGACAAAACTAGCAGCCATCTTGAAAGTCAGGGTTGTTTATTTATTTTATAGTACAGATTTTCTTTTCTTTTTCAGAGCCTTAAAAAGAATTGTGCTCAAACGTTCTGCTATGTGCTGCCACCTATTAAGTTATGCCACAGGTAGGGGTGCACTGTGCACTGTTTTGAATTGAATAATCAATCCATAATAAAACTATCGTCTTTCGCTGATGACTGCGCTGGCGGAAATGAGTCTGTTTATTATAACTTTCATGAATACTCACACTTTTGAGTGCTCTTTGCCGTGAAAGGGGTTGGAGTTATAAGGGAGAGAGAGGAGGAAGAAAACACCCAACTACAGTAGCCTAAAGCGGATGTGGGGCGAGAATAAAGAAAATAGGAGTCGACAAGTGCAGGGAGCACGAGGTTGCGAGTGAGACTAAGAAGGGAGTAAGAGGACACCTGGGTGGTGCAAGTCTACTTTCCCAGAAGACTGTGGAAACGTTGTCAGTAGTCAAATTGGGACAGCAACCTTCTGGCCCAATTATCTGATTGGACTTTATACTCAAATCAAATCATATTCACAGCACCTGATGCACTGTGATGTGTCTGGGTGCCAGATTCTACTTTAAGAAAACCTCATAATGCATTAAAAAATGCATTAAACCGTTAAACCTTCACTTCATGGGCAACATACACCGGAGTACAATTGATACACTTGCCTGCAATTCCACTCGCAAGATACCGGTGTCCTGACTAGACATTATACATGTAAGCTTAACCTGCAATTCCAGATGTGTCACAGATTCATGTACAAGGGATTGCGAGGTTTAAAACTGTACATTCGCCTGCCCAATTTAACCCCACAATTCTACAAGATTTAAAATAGTAATTTCACAAAAATAGATGCTGCAATTTCACCAATAAAGCACATATGTCCTGACAAACATTTATGGAGAGTAAAAGCTGCAATTCCACCTATAGCATCCAGATGTCCCCAAAAACCATTAGGGAGATTTATGAGTGCAATTCCACTTACAACATACAGATGTCCTCACAAGCCCTTTGAGGAGGAAGCTGGACAAGAGCTGGACAAAATGCTGCTAGTATTGCCTTGGTGTGACATCAGACACAAAGTTGGTAGTGGTGTAAATTCTGTATTGTAATTAGAACCCCACCCCTTCCCCTTCCCCTTACTTATTTTGTATTAGTTTGGGCTATAAGCCGAAACCATTGCCTTAGAGTACAGATAGGGAGGAATGGCATTTGAGAAGGGACACAGCCTGTCGGTATTGTTTGTTTATTAGCCCACCTGTTAACTGCCCATGGTCATGCTAATCCCTATCGGCATTCCTACCCAGTACATTCCCCGCCCTGTCCAAAACATCTCCTCATGGTAACTCTTTGAGCTCGCTGTTCACAAGCCTTAACAGTAAACTGTGCACTCAAAGTACCTGCCAGTGTTTTTTCATGCAGCATTCTGAGAGTTAATGACATCATTGGAGTTGTAAACCTGCTACTGGTGCAATAAAAATTTTGAAACCAGGTCTGCCTTCCGCCACTCGATTGATAAGCAATCTCCCTGTCATTCACTCAAGTCCTGTTAAAAACAAGAATTGGCAAAGCCAACAGTTTTGGCTTGTGTACAAGTATTAGGAATTTGCCAGGCACTGCTATTAGATGCCCAGGTACACATATCATTTTGCACTTGCTACCATCAATGGCCAGTTACTAAAACTATGGTGTAGAGGAGCAGCTGAATGCTTCTACAGGAAGTCCCGCCCCCCTACTACCTGTATGTTGGAAGCATGAACCTGCACCCTGTTTAACACCAGTAATTGTAACCATAACGCGACAAATGTTTGAGAAAAGGTATCCATTAAGAAAGCCATACCAGATGTATGCCCGAAGAATAATCTCTTGGAAAATATTCCCAAAGGAATATGAAAACAAGAAGAAGAGAAGCTGGTAATGTCACAAGGATGAGCATGACGCACTGAGAAAGGTGGTTGAAGAAGAGGATGTATGGACTCTATGGAATCTGATGACAAAAAAAGGAACCCAGTAAACATTCCTGAGCAGGAAAGAAGATTGCATGCATACATGTGACACACTGAAGGCAATGTAAACCGTTTAATAACTGTACAGACACCATAGCGCAAGTAGATAAGTGATCATAGAAGCTAGCTATATGTAGTGAACAGATTCCAAATATATAAAGGAGCTGTACATCAGTGTCACAATTTTAGTAAACTCATACCCATGGAGAAAAAGGATTGAAAACGGTATCGCAGCAAAGAATTAGCTGGGAGCATGAAGGAAGCGAGAAAGGATGCTGGGCCTGATGTCAAGACTGAAAACAGTCAAGAACTGGTTATCTGTTCTCAAAGGCAGAAAACGTGAGAAGCTGAATCATCCCTTGATTAAGGCATAATAAAGGAACATCATCAATGCCAAGTATAATAATTCAAGACAATTAAAAGCTATGAAATGGCTCGAATTACGGTCTCCTGTCACATGAGCCAAGCATGAATTAGGAGGTGGGCATGCGGACCAGAACTGTGATAAGCATGTACCCACACTCTCTTATATTTCCAGAGAAGAGAAACTACTACAAGAATGATTTCAAAGACAAGTCTGCAAGGCATAAGGCATGGGCGATGAGAAATGCTGGGCTAACTGGGTGGGGAGGTGAAGTCAAGTTCACCCTTGGCACCTGGGTCTGAGCCAGATGTTCCAGACATGGCATGGAGTATGTTAACCAATTGTAGAAGGCCATATAACTAAGGGCCTTATAGTGTAAGAACCAATAATATTTGTGTACGTGTTGAGGATGA
This sequence comes from Ambystoma mexicanum, assembly GCF_040938575.1. NCBI lineage: Eukaryota > Metazoa > Chordata > Amphibia > Caudata > Ambystomatidae > Ambystoma > Ambystoma mexicanum. The sequence continues at coordinate 958,462,222 of NC_090929.1, read as the reverse complement.
CTTGCACTCGAGGCTGGCTTAAGTTGTCCACCTGATAATAGATATCCTATCACAACCCATTCTAATACAGAAAGTATACTTAGATGGTCCCTTTGAACCAACCAAAACTCTGCATATGTTTTTCTTGTTTGCCATGTAGTATGATGTCATGTATGACGAGGTTTTACTATAACAGTGTTGTTTTTTATGAAATGCTTAGGAGAGAACTCTAGCGAATGTCTGTTGATGTCCATTGTAACTCTCTGTTTTATACACTTGATAATAAAGCAGTCGAATGAGATTTTGCCAACTTCCTAGTCTGTCTTAATACTTGGTGTAAGAGTTACTCTGTATCCATCCAGTCAGGAACGATCATCGCTGCCATGGATAGGCAGATGATGGGAGCTTATTGAGGGTTAGGATTTACACAGTTTCCCTTGTTGGAAAAGGGGGAGCAAAACCACAGTATATTCCTTGGCCGCAGGTGGACAAGGATAATTTAAGGTGCAAGCTCCCAAGTTTGACATATGGTGCGGGAAAATTGATATATGAATTAGAAAAGATGACTGGTGGAAACACATTGGCAATAGGGTACATTAATGGTCTCTTGGAAGCCATTATTGGAGTTCATGACATATGGAAGAGAGCAGGCTATTAAAGTGTGACAGCAAAGAACACAGTGCATGATGTAGCACCATTTAATAATTGCAGAGCAGATGTTTGGAGGGCGTTTAGGATACAATACCCTGACACATCGGATATGGGTGCAATTATGACACGTAAAATGAAGGAAGATGAAGATCCCTTTGCTTACATTCAGGATATTCAAGAGTGTTGGACTCTTGAAATGAAATAGACGTGGGAAAAACAGTGGCACTATTTTACCACATTTTATGTCAAGGGTTGCCAGAGCAAGTGCAGGGACAAATGAAGAAATTAGTGGGGATGGAAGCCTAACCTTGGGCTGAGATACAGTTGACAATAGTGCATCACCGTCGGCTATTGCAGGTGAAAAACAAGAAGAAAGATGAGGCTAGGAAAGCTTAGGAAGCTAAATTAGTTCAGAAAAAGTTCTCAAAATATGCCATAGAAGGGGCGGTATTGACAAGTAGAGAAGGGCTGGGAATACAGCAAGCAGTGGGTACATCACAGGCGAATTATCAGCGCCTCGATGGACTATGGAGGAAATGGGTTCATGCCACAAGGAAGAGGTATGGGATACAGATGAAGGGGTGGATTTCAAAACAATCAAGGTGGGTTTCAAAATGCCCAAAGCGAGAATCAGACTGTACAAGGGGGACTAGTTAGACGGTCACCCCCTGTTTGTTGGACTTTTGGGATGGTAAGGCACATTGTGTGTTTATTTGTGAACCAAGAGAATGTACAGAATGGACAATTCACAAGAGGGGGGACAATTTATACTCCACTATATAATACACAAATTAGGGAAGGGCTTGCACAAGATCAGAGAGTGTATCCGACAAAAGCGCCACAAATGCAACAGGCACAGCAACTGGAAGAAGTGCAAATGATTCCACCGCAAAGGCAGTCACAGCACGCCTTCATGCAAACACAGCAGTGTGTGAACACAGGACAATTGTTGACATATAGAATAGTGGGTATCACTGTGGTGGGAGGAAATCCTTTCATGGGTACTGGGGTATGCATGTACCGCTCACAGAGTGACTTGATGTGTTCAGTACTATCTGTGAGACCAGACCCCCAAGAGGAACCAAGGATTGATGTGTTGATAGGAGGCAAATCTTATTCTTTTCGAGTAGACAGTGGGGCTACTCGTTCATGTATAGGAGAGGGAAAATATCCAATGTCGGGGATTGCCATGAATGTTCAAGGGTTCTCTGGAGCTACGAGTCGAGTTCCTTTTATTGATGAATTACTAGTCTCTATTGGAAAGTGTGACATGTCTGTTCCATTGTTGTATTCCATTGTTGTATTCTCGGCAGACACCAGTTAACAGACACCAGTTAACATTCTGGGAAAAGATTTGATGACAAAACTCAACATGACGATTTCTTTTACTGACACAGGAATAGTGTGTTCCACTCCTGGAATGCATTATATGAATGTGGGCAAATTTACAGGGCAAGTAGGTCTGTGAGGCGTTCCAAATGAGTCAGAGGTTTTCCTTTATGGGCGATGAGAGATGCAGGGCTAATTGGGTGTTGAGGTGAAGTCAAGTTCACCCCTAGGCACCTGGATCTGAGCCAGATGTTCCAGACATGGCATGAAGCGTGTTAACCAATTGTTGAGGGCCATGTAACTAACCGCCTTATAGTTTAAGAACCAATACTATGCTGTGTACTTAATAAGTATTGAGGATGACTTGCACTAGAGGCAGGCTTAAGTTGTCCACCTGATAAAAGATATGCTATCACAACCCTATCAGATAAAGAAAGAATACTTAGGTGGTCCCTTTGAAGCAACCACAACTCTGCATACGTTTTTCTTATTTGCCACATAGTACGATGTCACGTATGACAAGTGTTTACTATAGAAGTGTTTTTTTATGAAATGCTTAGGAGAGAACTTGAGCGAAGGTCCGTTGATGTTTGTTTTAACTCCCTGTTTTAGACAATTGATAATAAAACAGTCAAATGAGATTTTGCCAACTTCCTGTGTCAGTCTTTTTATTTGGTGTAAAAGTTACTCTGCATCCCATCCATTGCATGACGTGTAACTGATTAAGTACCATACGTTCAATGGCTGTGCCTGGAAAGTGCCATGCCTACACAGAAGCCCTAACTGTTGGCATTGCCAATGCTTGTCTGAACTGGAAGTTATACCTGCCAGAATACAATCTTCAATGACCAGCACCATAAAAACCTCACATCTGCCCAGAATCACTGATGAGGCCCAATAAGGCTGAAACATGTTCGGGGATTGGTGTGGTCTCGTGCAGCAGGGATGTGACCACGCAGTTTGGGATGGACTGCCCCTATTGGTGCCCGAACAAGCCTGATTTGCATATGGTCTTTCCCCCTTTGTCATGGCTTGGCAGGTGAAGAAAGATGTTTTGGAGGGTTTCCCAGAGTAATGCCAGAAGTTAAGATTCATTCTAAACCTTCCAGCCATCACCTCATTTATTTTGCCTAGTCATCCGAGTGGGACGGGTATGCCCAGACGTGAGACCTGTGCCTGCTGTGCCTAGAGATCCGAGCTACTCCACACTGATGAGGCCTGGCAAGGCTGAAACATGTTTGGGGATGTTTGTGGTCTCGTGCAGAAGGGGTGCGAACTAGCAGTTTGGGCTGGACTGCCCTTTTTGTGGTGGGGCCAAGTCTGATTTGCATATGGTCTTTCCCTTTTTGTAATGGCTTGGCAGGTGAAGAACGATGGTCTGGAGGGTTGCCCAAAGCAACGCCAGAGGTTAAGATTCATTCTAAACCTTCCAGCCATCACCTCTTTTGTTTTGCTAAGTATGCATCACTGACAGAGCCAAGGGGAAAACAACATTCTGCGCCCGAGAAGGTTTGTACGAATTCAGGGTCATGTCTTTTACAATAAAGAATGTAACTGCCACTTTTCCGTGATAGGTACATTACGCCGTTATTGGTATTGAGAACTTCTGTATCCAGTTGAGATAGCCGTCTGGAGTTAATTCTGAGAGGAGCACTGGAGCCAACTAAGTCAGTTGTTGGTGGCGTTGGCAGAGGCCCAAAAGACAATCAAGTCTTTAAAGTGCCAAATGGGCCACTGAGCAGTGGTCTAACTTGATCACAAGGTTGTTGGGGTCAAAAGTCGATCTTCTCCCAATAAGGTGCACGTTTTCCAGGACTGGAAAACAACAATAACACAGATACCCAGAAACCTGTGAGAGCCTTCTACCCTAAAGATGTACATTGGGTACAGGAGCTTGTAAGGAACCTGTTTGTAAGGCTTCTGACTACACTCAGCCCTATATTGTCCAAAGTGATGCCTCAGAATCTGGAATAGGGCGGTACTCTCCCAACTTTTTTTAAAAGGCAGAAATCGCCCCATCATCGTCATTAGTAAAAAGCTTAAGTGTAGAGATTTTAGGTGGGTCACAGTTAAGAAACTGTACTTTGCAGTTATGTGAGCCCTCAGATGGGTCTGGCCCTACTTAACTGGTTCAACCTTCATCATCCAAACAGACCACAAATTGAGAAATGGTCTGGTCATGCTCATGAAAATGCAGAGGGTCTTTCGAGAATGCAAAACTGTCCAAAACATGAATCCCATCTGTTGGGGGATTAGTTCTCCCTTACTTAGTGTATTTGGGGGGTAAGTGTTCGGTAGAAAGTCAACATTTGATCTGATAGGCTTTCCTCTGTACATTATTCTGGTTTTAATAGGTTGTGTACTTTATTTTGCTTCACAGTTAGGCTTAATCCAGAGCCTGACTGAGAGAGTGGTTCCGATTTTGTTGCTTCGCCTTAAGCACCCTTATAACTTCCAAGACAGGGGTACACCAAATCTACCCCATAATTTTCCAATGCACCCTGCCTCTGTTAGGCCAGTGTCTAGGCTAAACTTTACATTCCCCTGGCAACGAAGTAGCATGCACAACCGAGTGCTCCCGACCACATGGGCATGCTCTCTCCATACCTACTGTGCACATTTAACCTGCTTTGGAAATAAGATACACAGCCATCTACAGCTGCCAATCAATACAAAAACACCAAGTTGCAATCAAATAAAACACTTGACCTCATCGCTCTAGATCCTTGTGCTGACATGTACCTGAATGTCTCCGGAGAATAAATAGTTGTTTCTAAGACAATCCTGCTACAACACGATGATCCCTTGAACTACCCAGCTCTAGAATTGATATTGGAGAATCAAGTTGAATGACATGGTGAGGCATTTATTAACTAGTCTCAACTTTGATGGTTGTACTCTAAAAACCTTGGGTACTTGGCCCAGAAAAAGGTGGTACATCTATCCCCGCTGAAACGCTGCCTATGTGTCGACTATGGATAATCCTGCAATTACATTGGGCCTCATTACGACCCAGGCGGTAATCTTCCGTCATTACCGCCATGGCGTAATGAGCGTTTATGCCGTGGGCCGATGGCGTAAAGAGCGCCACATTACGACCCATCGCGCACGAGCATTACGCCATGGCGGTAATGCAATTAACCCCATGGCGGAAAAGGCCCCTACCGGCATCGTAAAGCGAGCAAGGTGCACTTCCGCCACCGTAATTTGCGGTGGCCGTAAAAAGCAGGACCGGAAATAGCGTCATCACGCCGGAATGGGAAACAGCACGTCGGCCATCTTTAAAAACACAATCCATTGCCATCCTACCAAACAACACCAGATCCAACCCTGACACCTGTCCCAACCAATCACCCACCCATCCAAGTACCCGAAAATGCCTAAAGTTGTAAAGAAGGCATGTGACCGCCAGCGCCAGGAGAGATTCAGCCGGGAGGAACTCTGCATGCTTGCGGAGACCCTGCAAGACAACGCAGGTGTCGTTTTCTCCCGGAAATGACCAGGACAGCGATAGCGAAGAAGAAGGCCATCTGGGCCCTGGTGGCCGAGCGCATCAGCGCGGTGGGGACCGTACCCCGCACCCCACAGCAGTGCAGGAAGCGCTGGGATGACCTACGCATACGGGTCAGAGCCGTCATATCTGCAAACCGCAACCTTGCCCTGGGTACCGGTGGAGGGTCGGAATCCCCACTAAAACTCCAACCGTGGGAGGAGATCTGTGCAACCACGATTGGCATGGAATCCATTGAAGGCGTCGGAGGGATGGAAAGGGGAGCTCCAACATCAGGCGATGAAGGTAGGTGCCTCAAACAAGACATGCCATAGTCACTGCAGTCCATTCATGTGTAGCACAAGGTTGCCCTACAGTTTAAATGCAACACATTTCAACACTGCCCATAGCCACATGCGAGCACCACCCTGTATACACTGCTGGCACCCGCATACCTGCATCCACATTCCACACTAAAAGGAGACAACCTGCATGGCCCTGCCTGAAATCTGCCTCATCTACTGACCAGAATAATGTCAATCATTGTCATTCCAAAGTCCGCAGACCCATCAATAACGCCCTCCCTCCTTTGCTCCACCACAGGCACAGATTCACACCCCGAGGACCAGGAAACCCCTGCGACGAAGAGAGCCAAGAAGGCCATCAATACCGTCCCCGCACCCTCAACCTCAGCTGCAGTGAGGCAGACCCCACAACAAGCAGGACCCACTGCGAGCATACCGGACGTCCCACCGGCAAGCACCCCTGTAGGCAGCAGGCCAGCAGCAGCTGCTCCACCTCTACCGACATTGCCTGCCACAGAAGGCACCGGGTCAGCGGCCAGCAGCAACATCGGTGAGACAGCTGCAATAGCTGCATGTTCAGACTCAGACATGGAGCACGAGGTCAGAAGCCCCACTGACCTACTACATTCCCCCTGTTTCTCAGACGCCAGCCCCCATGAGGATCACACACAGGGGCACACAGAGGTAGAGGAGTGGCCTTCCACCCCATGCCCAGTCCTCACTCCACAGGAGGGGAGCAGCCCCTCCATCACACCACCAGCACTGGCCATGGGCCAGCAGGGGCAGCAGTCCCTCCAGGACATCACAGAACGGCAGCAACAACTGTCCACGATGATGACTGAGCATGCCGCGGAATGTGTGGGGGCTAGGGCAACCATTGAACAGGCCACGGAGACCCTAAGGGCCGAAGTAGCGCAGAGCACTGCCACCCTGAGGGATGCCATGCAGGCCATGTCCAGGGACATCTGTGCTGAACTTGCCGGCTTGCGTCGTGCGCTCACTGAGCTCACCCACACCCTACAGGACGTGCATGCACGGGGGCAGGCAGGGACATCCTCCACTGCCAGTTCTGCACAGAGCAGCCCCGTGCGACGTTCCGGACGTAACCTGCGCTCCACAACCAGGGGTGCCCCGGGGGCCGGGAGAAGGGGCTTGTAACAGCCTGTGGCCACTGTCACAGGCATCTGTTGACACCTACATGGGGTGTGTTGGGGTGTGCAGGGGGGAGGTGGGAGGGGGTGTGTTGGGGTGTGCAGGGGGGAGGTGGGAGGGAGTGTGTTGGGGTGTGCAGGGGGGAGGTGGGAGGGGGTGTGTTGGGGTGTGCAGGGGGGAGGTGGGAGGGGGTGTGTTGGGGTGTGCAGGGGGGAGGTGGGAGGGGGTGTGTCATGACGTTTCATAGTTTGAATACACTTTTTTCTTTCCGAAAAAGAAATGTGTGGACATTTTCATTGCGTATGTGTGCTTTATTGGTGTACAGTCCACAGTGTGCATGTCCCAGAGCCACACAGTGCCCCAAGTGCAGTCACCATGTGATACACACCAGCCGTGTGTGCTAGAAGCAGTGGTCGATGATACTTTGGCGCATTGCACGCCCCTCCTGTGCATCGCCTCCTCCATGGGTTGCCGCCCCATCTGCACCCTCCTCATCCTCATCGTCAGGTGGTTGCAGTTCTGCGTCAGGGGGCAGGGGCACATTCCGTCTGACGCACATATTGTGTAGCATGACACATGCCATGACGATCTTTGCCACCTTCTCATGGCCATACAGGAGTGCCCCACCAGACCTGCTGAGGCTTCGGAACCGTGCCTTCAATAGGCCGAATGTCTGCTCTATGACCACACGAGTACGTGTATGTGCACGGTTGAAGTCCTCCTCGTGCTGGTTCTGCGGGTTCCAGACTGGTGTAAGGAGCCACCTCTTCAGGGGATAGCCTGCATCACCTGTATGTAGGCGAGAATGTATGTGTCAGTCATGTTGTCTGATCAAGAACATGATGTTCCACCATGGCTTGCATCCAACTGTTACTTTGGCTCACTTCTACATGCACTAATTGATTCACACAATGCAACCAGCATATGCTCATGGCTCCCATGGCCTGTTTTGCATGCCATCACCCAATGTATGCAGAGGGGTTGTGTGCATTGTGAGTGCCCATCCTCTGTCTCCGTTCTCTGTGTTACTCACAGCCAGGTGGCGTATGCATCCCCCCCCTTTCAGCCAGGTGGAGTATGCATCATCCCCCCCCCTTTCAGCCAGGTGGAGTTTGCATCGGTACGTCATTCACCTGCCCACTTCCATGACATTGGACTCACCGAGTAGCCAGGATCTTGGCCCTGCATGTCGCTCCATGTAGCGTGGTATTGTGGAGTTCCTCAGGACCATAGAATCATGGGTTGATCCGGGGAATCGGGCACAACAATGTGTGATGATCTTGTTGGAGTCACAGACCATTTGCACGTTGATTGAGTGGAACTGTTTCCGGTTGCGGTACGGTACCTCCATGGCACGTGGAACCACCAATTCCACATGGGTGCAGTCGATGGCACCAATGCAACCGGGTATGCCGGCTAGTGCATGGAAACCCACTTTGGTGTTTGCAATCTCCTGGCCAGTCCGTGGTAATGAGATGTGGTCGTCTGTGTGCTTGAGGAGGGCATCGAGCACTTGGATGAGTGTTCGTGAGAATAATGGTTGTGAAATGCCATGCAGGTGCCCCACTGTGTGCTGGTAGGTGCCTGTGGCCAGGAAGTGGAGTACAGACACTTCCTTCAGTAGGGGGGGGTGGCGGTTGGAGTTTCTATCATGCTGACGATGTTGTTGTGTGTCATGTCTACGATGGCGGTGATGGTGTCCCGCTCCAAACGGTACAGGGTGTGGATCTGCTCAGCAGTGAGGTTGAATGGATTGGCTCTGATGCGTGGGATTGGGGGCTGCCTGCATGGTGGCACTGACAGTGCTGGTGGGGCTTGCTGGGCCTGCCTTGCCCTCCTTCTCCTCCTGTGTCTCCTCTGTGCTGCCTGTTGTTGTTGTTGCTGTTGTAGCACATGCATTGCTATCAGGTCCTCCAGCCCCAACATTGCTAGTCGTATTGGTATCATTGTGGAGTGTGACTGGGTGTGGGAAGGGGTGGGGTGTGCTCTTTTTGTACTTCCTGAGTCTGTATTGCCTTCACCTGTGCTGTTTCTGTGCACCTGTGGCAGCTGCATTCACTGAACATGGCCCTTTACGGTTGGTTCGCGATGGCATTATTAGCACCATGGCGGTAAGGTACTTAACGGGCTGGGTGATGGCGGTAGGTGCATGTCTGCTTGGGTCGGCATTTGCGTACCTTTCCGTGCGTGCACCCTTAGCGCAGTTAGCGGCAGCGTTAACTACGATGCCGCTAATGGCATCGTAGTTAACGGTCACGGGTCATGATCGGACCTGGCGGAAAACGATGGTGGTAACCATTTACCGCCATCGTTTTTCACTTAGTGCCAGGGTCGTAATGAGGCCCATTGTGTCATTGTATTAGAACACTATACTTCTAATGTGTAAAACTGATAGTTAGGTTCTATCTGCTTGTCACTATGTCTCCTGTGTATCATCACAATTGGGTAATTGATGTTCATTTACTATATTCTGCAATAGTGCAAATGTACAAAGAATATAACACATCCATCTGGGATGCGTAGGTATTTATCTGTTTGTGTTTTTTTAAAGTATACATTCGAAGAATCATTGAATACTTTTTTTTGCTGAAATCTTAAATGAAAAAGGTGTAGTCACCAAACCTTAGCTATTAATCTTGTGAAACATAATATAGTTTATAGACCTCGCCCAAAGGCCTTACCAGGCGTTACAGTGCCTCAGGGGAGTTGCTAGGTCTGGAAAAGACCCGGGGCTAAGCTGATGTCGGAACTGTTGGGACTGGGGGCTAGCTAGCCTTTTGGCTGTAGCTCCTGAGATTCAATCCGGGGCTACAACCAAAAGATCACGGGCTATAGCCCCCTTAGCCCCCCCCTAGCAACGCCCCTGCAGTGCCTGAAGATCGAGTTTAACGAGGTATGAGGGCTCATAGACGGTGCGGCCTGAGGGCGAGGTCTATAAAGGTCTATTTGAACCCATGGGCAAAAAGAAAAAAGTTCATTTAAAAATGTAATTTGTAAAATGATTATATTGTTTTTTGGGGATTTAAATATTTGTGGAATGTTTAAGTAAAAAAAAACATTAAAAATAGCATGATAAAAACGTAAGACATGCTTAATTATAGTAAGCTATTCTTTTAACTAGCAAACTATTATAGGAAAAAAGACGCTATTGTTATTTTCATTTTGACCACTAGAGGGGGGTGAATCACTGTTAATCCACAACTTTCCGATTTGAAGAAAGCAAAGGGCAATTTGCGGTCTACAATGAAACTGCGAGCTGTACCGGTTCTTATAGCACGCAAATTGTCCAATGGAAAAAGGATTATTTACTCGCCCAGGGTTCTAATAGTTGATTCATGTAACAAAAATCAGGTCCCGATTAAATAAGTATATTGATAAGTGGATCTCTGTTTTTCCACTGGTAGAACCCCCACTTTGTAGTGTCTAGGCTAGAGGCAGCTTTTTTACTGTACCTAAATTAGTTTGACTTGTTGGAATCCATTGTACCTGGCTGGGTCGTTTCTGATCCACTTCACCTATTTTACGAAATAAACATAGTCTTTGCCTTGAAGACCTGGGGGGTCACATGACTATCCAGTGTCTCTCTTTGTAGCTATGAGGGGAGTTGGCCATCTTTGCCCATTGGATGCCTGAGCCCAAGAACACGGGGGCGGGGGAGTTGCATATGCAGATGCCTGTCTGGGATAGTATGAGACCCTTACTAAATACATGCGAATATTTGGATGGATGGTGTGCCACTGGCACACAATCCCTCTGTTTAAATAATAGTTGGTTTGTGATTGTGTGCTGTGTTCACTCACTGTGTCCCAAGTGGGATAAAATCAGATCCCTCTACCCATTCACCTTCTTTACTGCTGGAACTCTGCACCTGCACTCTTTTAAAGACTGCTGCTTGAGGAAGGACCGAAGCTCTGCACCAGCATCGTATGGCAGTCTTCTTCTCGAGACATCCAGAAAGAAATGAATGTGGTGCTCCTTACCCAAGAACTGGTGGGGCCAACTCGATCACAGCTCTTGCTTGAAGACCTCATCTGACTGAAGCTCCTGACTGTGCCTGCACCAGCACAAAATGGGAGCTTCATCATTGCCAGGATCCTGAAGGTGCCCCATGCTGCAACAAAAAGAGTTTATTCCTCCTAGCACATTAGGCCAGTACCCTGGTTCCAGCCACTCCACCTAGGAATCTCCTGGGGCCCGTGCTGCCCTCTGTCCTGCAACTGCACTGCAAAACCTGCCTCTGAGTACTTCTTCTATGGCTGGCTCCTCTCTGGTGTCACTTTGCAAGAATATCTTCAAAAATCATTCTTCCTTGGTGGGTACGAACACAAGGCATTTACAGCTATCATGAAGTATTCATGGCATATCATCCTGGAATAAAGAAGATAGTCTTGAAAATACAACAAGATATCTGGTTACCAAACTTAAAATCATGGATGTGGCTCGCTATAGGCCGATTTGACAGACAAAAAATTGTTGCAATGGCCAAAAGTTCTAAAAATACTATCACCAAAGGTTCGAACATCAAAAGTTCGAACCTTTGGTGGTAGCATTGTAAAAAAAAAAACAGGGGCTGCGGGGGTGTCATCCGCATCGCCCCGCTCACTAGACTTCATGGTATAGTGAGCAGAGGTTGCGGGGCACATCCCCGCAGCCTTCTGTTTCAAAAAACAAAATAAAGAAATGGGGACTGCGGAAGTGTCCCCCGCATTGGCCCGCTCACTACACTTTATGGTATAGTGAGCGGGGGCTGCGGGGGACACCCCTGCAGCCTTCCATTTAAAAAAAAGAAGAAAAGAAAAGGACCCTGTGGCACTGGTTCCCGATCACGGAAGTGAAAGGGAACTGGCGCTGCAGGAACCCAGCCTGAAGATGAAGGTAAGTGGGCTTTGTTTATGTTGGGGGTGTGGGTGGGGGTGTGCTGAGGGTGTGGGTGGGGGGTTGTTATGGGTGTGTTGTGTGTGTGGGTGTGAGTATTTATGTGTGTTCGCATGAGAAAGGTGCAAACTTTTGGTAGTTTGCACCTTTCTCATGGGAACATTTCGGCTGCGGTAGTTTCTACCGCAGCCAAATCACTAAGATTCATGTGGCTCCATACATTTCTCCATGAAAAACCTGGTTCAACATATGACACCCTGACAGAAACTACAGGGGATTTTGCAACCACCACGAGTACCTTTGAAACTATGACACAAGCTATCTTTAGATTTCATTGTAGAGCTAACCATGTGTATGGGCTAGATGGTCACATTAGTAGTGGTAGACCCACCATCCAGATGTCAACATATAGTAAGGCTCCTTGGGTCTACCATTGGCACCACAGACAGTGCGAGTCAATTCCTCTCACATTTCCGAGCATCTTTCTGTTATGCGGCTTATATTGATTCTCACTTATGTACCTGCTACCATTCCTACATGGATGGACAGAGTGAGAGTCAAAAAAGTTCTGGAACAATATCTTCGATGCACCTTGGCTCAAACACATCAGGATGGGATGGAGATCCCAATGGAAGCAGGATTTTTCTACAATATCACTCCCCATTCTTTAACAGGGTATTCCCCATTGTGTTTGCTACTTGCATACTATCCACAAATTTCACTAAGACACCAGTAAAGGCAGTCTGAGACTATCATGCCAGAATACACCACACCCTGAGACAGCCAAGGAAGACCTGCAACAAGAGAAAGCTGATTATAAAAAATTAGAAGACCAATCATGCAAGGTAGCTCCAGTCTTCTGTGATAATTTTGGTGCCCAAGAAAGAACCTCTATCTATATGTTCAATATAAATTCCTCCCTAGGAGAATGGGACTTACAAGTATCAATGGCTAAATTAGGTTATCCACCATCCAACTAGCCCTGCCCCAAGCACTCCAGATACATATGTCCTGGGTCAAGCCTCTGTATTCTTAAATCCACCCATGCAAGGAATCTCCTGTCTACAAGATTGATGAAGGGGGAAATAGAATAGAAAGTGCACTCAATGTTAGACTCAAAAGGGATTAGAACAAACTGTACTACCAAATCAGCTGGAAGGGATATGGGGCTGCAAAGTGTTGCTAGCCTCCTGCCAATGGCTTCATGCTACATGACTGATGAAACAAATTTACCAACATAATCTGGGGAAGATAGGGCTAGGAAAAAGATTTTTAGCAAAGAGTATTGTCGTGATCCACATGTTTAGAAAGGGGGGACTTGCACCCATAAAGAAGATAGACCTACTATTAGACACATTGGGTGTCATTATAATCTTGCCGGTATCCTAGCGGTAAAGCCACCAGGATACTGCCAAAGGCTATTACCATTTCCGGCACTCAGTCCGGTGGCACTGCTGCCAGATTCCAAGTGCCGGAGTGACAGTGTTAAGTCCCATTCATGGAGTCCCATAGGACTCCATGAGGGGATTTGCCGTCATTACCGGTACCAGAAATGCTGGTGCAGGTTATGATGACTTTTTCTGCTTGTAGGGAGCCTGCCTTATCACCAGCTCATAGCTGGGTGTAACTCAGGTGTCCCACCGGCAAACCTGTAGTCGGCGGGTCCGGTAAAGTGCGAGTATCCATCAATGCCAGCACTTTTTTACTGGACCCGCCAACTTGGAATGAGGCCCATTATATTATGGGGGAGACTGTGAGCTAGCTTAGTGCATAAAAGTTTGACCATATAGGGATCTATGTTTTATCCCAAAGAACTGAAGGCACAGATCCTTGAGAACAAGAATCAATCTTATGGGAAATCAGAATCTTGAGGGCCATCTTCAAGCTCCAATTCTATTTGAGCCACATCCAGCTTGAACGATGTGCTTCACATTCTGGATCTCCTGGTGAGCACACCTGTTTCTTGCCTTACCTGATTTCCTTGAAAGCTACTTGAACCTGTGAAGCCCACACTTCACCTTCTGGATCCATGAAGTTAGCACTACACTACCCGCAGAAAAGGGAGGAAAGCAGAGAATGGCAGATCACAGGAGTGAAAATTGCCTTGCCCAAAAGTGAACCGGATACTGGCTTCCCTAAAAAAATTATCCACTAAATGCATGGAAAATTGATTGTTAGTAAATCTAGCTATAAAACATTGCAGTTACAAACCTAGAACAACAAGACTCAGAAAGAACAACTTAGACATAAGGAATTATCTCCCCTACAACCAATGGCATATTTAGGGTTGAGTTGAGCCAAAGAACATTTTGGACTAATACGCTTTCAAAATGGCATTTGGATATTATCTTCAGAGACCACCCTTTGAAGCCAGACTCAGCAGGTCCTCACTCTTAAGCCAGTGATTTCAACAGTCTTCTGAGGCTTCTGAGACCCTTGATACAATATCAAGTATTCATCCTATCAGAGGAAAGTGGAATTTGGGGGTACAAGATGATTCAGATGTATGAGGTTCTACTATGTCATTTCCAAAATTTAAAAAAAACAATAGTCAGACATATCATCAAAAGACATACAAATAACATGGGGAGAAGAGGCTAGCACTAATCTCAAATGGCTAAATCCATGTGTAGGGATTGCAACCTTCTTACTTCATGGGTGTCAATATTTAATCTACAAAAAGAAGATGTATATCAATGTACCTATACACTGTGTATCCAAAAAGACAAATATGCAAAATGCCTTTTGTTCTCTTACATAATAATAGCAATTTTATTTGTCAAAAAATATTTTTGAACTATCATAAAATGATCACAAATACATATAACATTGTGTAAAAAACACCACATAAAAACAACACAAGTCGACCAATGTATATGGGTCCTAATCATATGGTACAAACAAATCCTCCATGTGACTCTTCACACTAAGGGCCTTCTTTTCTTTCGATTCGGTTTATTTAGTTTTTCCTCTTATACTTTATGACAACCCAACTTATACAAGTTTCTGTCCATTAAACAGTTGTATACGAATTGTTTGTTTTACAATTGCTCGAATTACAATTGACCTTTTCCCAATTGACCAAATTGTGAAGGTCAATTGTAACATATACGCAGGGGCAAACCCCCTGCAACCCCCTACCCAACGCAAAACCCCCCAAAACCCCTTATATATTACACAGCCACGGTAGTGGGCGTGTAGTTATGGTTAAGTTGCTGTTTCCATAGGAAGAGCACTTTTTGTGCGGCCTATAACTACTCTCCACCTGGACGAATCCCCACCAGACTTAGCAAAAAAAGTATATGGGCCACGCTGAATGTTTTTGTAAAATTTGGTGGGGAATCGTCTAGGTGGGGAAAAGTTATAGGGGGGGTCCCAAAATGTATTTTTTTCCCATAGACTGAATGGTGGAAAAACTTTGTGCACAGCTACAGGCCAAACCGCTGGAGGATTTTCACCAAATTTGTGGCAGGGGCTTGGTACCGTTAGCGTGCTTTTGTAAATTTGGTGACAATCCGTGCAGTACTTTTATTTAAAATGACCAAATAGTAGGTCTAAAAAAATGTGTAATATCTATGTCCGGTCCGCGGTCACACTTCCCTGTGCGCTCCGCGGACAAGATACCGATTGGCTAAGGGGCTGGCGTCATGACCGCGGACACGCAACGTCTCTGCCGATTGGCTGCAGTGAGACGTATTCTGCGTCAGATTGTTTGGAAGCGCCCGACATCTTGGATCCGCCGACAGCGCAGCAGTGACCAGCGGCAACATGCTATCTCGAAAACTATTTTGTTGAGTCATAGTGCTTGGGGAGGTTCACACAGTTAGAGATGGGTGAAAAACTATATTTGTTCAGGCGGTAGGTGTTAATGATGTATTCTCTATGCCCACCTTGTTCGGAATGTTTGTGCGTACAGAAATGGGGGGTTTTAATAAGGGTAGTATTTCAGTCCGTGCTGTGCACAGGCACCATGATACTGTTCTAAGGACACGCGAGGTGTTAGTGAACATTGAAATTGAGTACATGTCGTTATTATATTATTTTTTCCTATGGGTGTGCTATTGATTAGTACGCCACCATGGGTGTGAAATTATGCAGTGGTTGTGGCCAGGGCCTAGAGTCTTGGGTGCATGGCGATAGGCCATAGGCCGTAGGCCATACTTCCAATACTCTAGGCCCTGGCCACAACCACCGCAGCATGTCACAGCAATGGGTAGACCTGTGGTATTCGTTATCAATCAGATGGTTGTGGGGAGTGTGTAGAGTCTTGGCTGCATGGCCGAGTTGTTAGTACTGGAGGTATAAACCACTGCACACCCATACATTGTAATATCTATGGACATACAGCTAGGAGTGTAGTCTCTGGCCAGAACCACTGACGCATACCACACCTATGGATACACCTGTACTACCGCATATCACTCAGGTGGTTGTGGGGAGGGCCTGCAGTCTTCGGTGCATGGCCATGCACCCTAGAACAAACTTGTGAACTCTACAGTTATAAGCCAACATGGATTTTACATAGTGCGGTGGTTGTGGGCAGGATGTAGAGTTTTGGGTGCATGGCTGCAGGCTGTATGCCTTACACCCAAGTATGTACACACTGCCCACAACCACTGCAGCATATCATATTCACACATCACACCCATACAATCGACTATGTATCTGGTAGGTGTGGGCAGGGCCTAGAGTCTTGGCTACACATTGAGTACATGCTACAGTTGCAATGTTTCATTGTATGGGTGAGCTACTGATTTATAAGCAACCATGGGTTTAAAATGCTGTTGTGGTTGTGGCCAGGGCCTAGAGTCTTGGGTGCATGGCCATAAGCCATAGGCTGTAGGCCATCCTTCCAGACTCTAGGTCCTGGCCACAACCACCACAGCATGTCACAGCAATGGGTACACCTGTAGTATTCGTTATCAATCAGATGGTTGTGGGGAGTGTGTAGAGTCTTGGCTGCATGGCCAAAGGCCATGCACCCAAGACTGAATTCATAAGCTGTGAGGTTAAAAGTGAACATGGGCGTGGTGTGGTGCAGTGGTTGTGTGCATGTTCTAGTGTCCTGGTTGCATGGCTGCAGACCATGCACCCAAAACTAAACTTAGAAGTAATCAAAATAGAAGCACCATGGTTTTGATATGGAGCGATGTTTGCGGGTAGGACCTATAGTCTTGCTTGCTTGTCCGTAGGGTGTAAGTTACACATCAAAGCCGCTACGCCCAGCCTACAGCCACTGCACCATATTACTGCCATAGATTAGCCGTGTAGATTCGCATATGTATGAAATGACTGTAATTATACTTACTGTTTAATTTGTTCAGAATCCATACATGTCTTACATGACTGTAGTACTTGGCGGAACTAGCCTTTTTTAATTTCTGTGATAAAAGAAAAAGCATGTTAGTGTTTGCATTTTATGAAGACTTATTACATTGTATAATAGACAGTTTAGCTTTTTTTTTACCCTCAAATTTAGTTTACAAACCAGTGTACTGTGCATTGTGCTCAGTTTCTGTGTTTGTTTTTCTAATCCTTGAGTCTGGGGGAAAAAATCCTTGTCGGATTAAAAAAAACCTTTATTTGCTATGCTACAAACTATTTCTTTGCTTTCTTTGAGTGTTTCCTTGTTCTTTCTGATTAATGTTATGTTTGTTGCCGATTTTTACCAACAGTTATATACCTGTTGGCGTATTCTAACTGTGCATTTGTTGTTACGGTTCTGTGGCATTCATTTATTTGTGTTGTTGTTATACATTCTTGGGTGGTTAGATACCTGTTGGCGTATTCTAACTGTTTGTAGTGTTTCACTTCATTTTTTGGTAATGTTGAAGTACACATTAGTTATCAAATTTTGGCTTTAAGAAGATTAAATACACATTTGTAAGATTAGTTGGCAATCTCTGCTTTAGAGTAATGGTGCTATCATTCCATTCCACCCATCCACATTTCTTTTTAATGTATGCAGTGTAGTGACCTGGATTGGTTGTAGCTCCTGCATGGTAGATTATGCCTACTGTTGTAAAGGTTTTCTTTCCAAGTGACACTTGACCGTGTGTGAATCCAGTCAGCTTGCAGTTGTTTTTGGTACCACCTGCATTATAACGTAGCAGCATAAGTATTATGTACTAACTATATGTTTGTATCAGTAAGGTGGAGCGATTGTCTGAATTGCACATAGTACATAATCTGCCATGGTTTGCATATTGTACAAGTTGCTGAAATGGAATGGATTCACAATTAGGTATGGATACATACACAAATCGCTTAATTGGGATTTGTTCCTGTATCACATTGCTACAGAGAATGTTTGTATGTATCCACATGTATGACATGTGGAAGATTTCATTTATAGGTATGCTTTTGCTTTCCAGTACTTGTATTGAGTACATTAGAAATTCTTGTGGATCTTCTTGTGAGTTTATAGTGAATCTCACCATTCCAGCACAGTAGTCCAATTCTTGTCTTATTCCGTGAACATTGTACGTGTTCTCAGGATTATTTGTTGCGTCTCTATGAAGGACTAACATTTGCAAACACAATTGGTCTGTACTGTGTAAGTAAATATTGTTAACATTTGGTGGTAATTGAAATAGAATATTCATTGCTACATTTGCATAGCAACTTACAGCAGTTTCATTTGAAAATTTGAATGGACCAGCTAGTTCTGTTACTGAGTGCTTTTTTCAGAGTTTCTCTTCCTTCTTTGACAAAGTACCTGGTTTACTTTCCCTAATAGGTTCTTCTTTGCTTGTGGTAATTGATGAACCTTTACCTTCCTTTGTTTTCTTTGAAGGATTTGCTGTCAGATTCTGTTGCATTTCTGTTTCAATTAGTTTTCTTTTAGCATGTTTTACTTTTTCTAGAACAGGATATTGTTCCAGATGGGGGTGTACAGTGAACGTAGTCTATTGTTTTCTAAAATACAAGGAATATCAGCGTTCACTTTACTTGCATCAAAGTTGATTGGAAATAGACCGTCAAATGTACATAAGCGTGATAGTGCTACGTAGCTCATGCCTTCTTTAAGACTGTGTTTTCTATATCTATCAATGCTTTGTCTATGTTAAGACCTTGGGATTTATGAATGGTCACTGCATATGCAAGAGTTAGAGAAAATTGTTCTCTACGTACATACATGTCTTTGAACAGAAGGAATCGAGCAGTTGAGCGCCCTATCCTTTTCACTTCTGAAAGTTTGTCAAAGCGAATATTGACAAACTGAATGTTGTTGTCACGTGGGTATGAATGAAAGCCAACAACTGTACCCAGTGCCCCATTAACTAGCCCTTGCTCACGTCAAGGTTACGTTTAAGCATTACTCTACAATTTAAGGATAATTTTAATATTTTTTCCAACCCAGCTGTGTTGGAGATTGAATTTCTAAGCTATTTAGTCTTGTTGTGGCTTGCTCACACATGGGTAGTGTCACACCATGTACGTCTAGTTTGTCTATAGCGCAAATTTCCATTATTGGTTGCATTTCTTTATTTAACATTGTTTCTTGAATTTGAAACAGTTAGCAAGAGTTGGCATTAAGGCCATACAATTGACATTTTTGTGCGCTAATTGTTCCATAACATCAGTAGCACATGCATTATCGCCATAAAGTGCATGAATGTGCCAGTTTTTCAATATTGCTTGTGCTTCTTGAGATAGTACACCAACTCTAATACTTTTTAAGATGTTGGCATATGTGAAATCTGCAGATTGTGCATGTTTTCTGTTAATTCTCTGTATTGGAAATGTTGCCAAAGGTTAAAATTTCCTATGCTGCCAACAGTTTCACGGCAGAGTTTGTGTCCTAAGGTTTTAAAAATAGGTTCACCTTTCACTGGTGTCAATTGTAGAAGATCTCCGAAAACTATAATGTGTTTCCCTGCATAGAGTTCTTCGTAGTTTGTTTTAAGTACTTCTTGCAATCTGAGGTGAATCAAAGCCAACATTATGTTGGAGACCATGCTCACTTCATCTATTAGTAGCATTTTCATTTAATTTAATACCCTGCGTAGTTCCATTGCAGCTTCTGCAGAAAGATTGTAATGATCTAATTTATTTTGGTGTTCTACTGGTAGAAGTAGTAATCGGTGTAAAGTGACACCGCCTATGTTGTAGGCAGCTAAACCTGTGGGGGCAGTTACAACAGCTGACAGTTTGTTGTTTGTCAATTGCTGAAGGAACTTGCTGATGATTTTGATTAAGAATGTTTTTCCTGACCCAGCTTCACCACTGACGTACAGCAGTATTGCTTTGTAATTTTGGCAGGTACATTCTTTATTTTCGTGTTGTACACCATGTGCAATTTGTTTTGTTACGTCTACAAAAATGGTGCGCTGATCTTTGTTAAGTTTTGCTTGTTGTACTGTTAAGTATTCTATATTTTCTTGATAGTGACACAAGGGCCTTCATTACGAGTTCGGCGGTAACCATGCCACTATTGGCGGCATGGCTGCCTCTGAAATCGCGTTGGGGTCCGGGTCCTCGGAATGAGGACTTACTGGGCCATTCCGAGTTCGGAAAGCCCGGTAATTCCTCCCTCCAAGGACCCGGACACAGTCCTTCCCCATTCCCATTTCAGCCCCCATAGGGCTGAATGGGAATGGGAGAGGGAGCAAACACCGGGCAATTACGAGATGGCCAGTTGTTTGCTCCCTCTTCCCCTCGCGGGACCCAGCAAGCACGCCTGGTTTTCCCAGGCGTGCTTACCGTGTCCCGCGAGGGGAACTCATAATGTGGCGGTACGGAGTGAAAGGCGCCGGCACCTTTTACGGCGCCGTTCACTCCGTACCGCCAGGGTCGTAATGAGGCCCAAGGTGTTTTACACTTCTGTCATAGCTAATTCTGCCTCATTTGCTATTAGTGGCTGTCCTAGTGGTTCTTGGCTTCCTGTTACAGAAGGTTGACTACTGTTGGAAGAGTCCTTATCTAGTTGGGCCTGAAGTTCTTCTTTGTGTTGCTGTTCATTGTGCAACATTGCTTTGTACTGCGTAAAGTTCATATCGGTGATAGCACTTTCATTTGCTTTGAAAGCATATTCATAGCAGTCATAGTTGTCTAGTATCTCTTCCTCGTTTCTCCATGGTTTAAAAAGTTGTAGCAGAGACATATAATATAGTTCTTTCTGTTGAGGAGTTTTTAAGGACAATTTAACATGATTAATTAAGCTTCGTTTGGTAAGTTTCACTAAGCTGCCTTCACAATCTGTGACTCTATATCTGCCTTTGCTTTCATCGGGTTTTATAATATTTTTGTATGCAAAGTTTTGAGCTATGTGGTATAGACACATGCTTTCTAAAGTGCTACTCCTGTTCGGATAGTATGTGTCCATTAAATTGTTTTTTAAAGTGTCTTGGCTCTTGGGATCATTTCTGGCAATTGTTTCTATGTCCTCATATGATTTCAGAACTCTTTTTCTAGATTTAGCAGGACCAAGGCTTAGCCATACTATGTTATCTGATTTTCCGTACAAAGCAGTACCGGTTAAATGATCTGCTGCTTCATAGGCACCACATTCTCTATGAGAGAGCATTTTTATGCCTAGGCTGTACAATTTCTGAGATAGTGTTTTGTCTGATGATAAGTCATCCCAGAGGTCTTGAAGCTCTGTTTTTTCTGCTTTTGTTAAGTAGGCTGTAACATATCTTGCAACAGCAGTGGAATTGTCTGCAATGTACTGCACATCTATGTTTGCATTCCATAAGAGGGCAATGATTGCATTGTAATCATTGATATATTGTGATTCTTCTGTTCTTTTTGTGTAATGCATGTTCTTAGGTGATTTACCTTTAACACTATGTCAAACTGAAGACATGAAGTTGTTCACTTCACCTGTTACTGTAACTGGTCTAGGGAAACCAAACCGGCCTTTGTTGTAGTATTTCCCTTTGTTTTTGTATTTGCGACGACAATATTTGCCACATTTGTGTCTTTGAAATTGTAAAATCTGCCCATGCAGGTCACTATGTGCCCGTTGTGAAGGGATTACACAAGTGACATATTATTGGGTGAAGTGCAAAACAGTGGCATCAGTTTCGTAATCAAATTTAGGTGCACCTTTGATCCATAAAAGCATGTGAATATGTGGTGCTCCTCTCGCTTGGTATTCTTTTCTCCAAAAGAAGTGTTGCACTTCTCCGAGGGGAGGAACAGTTTTATTGCAAATAAAGTGTAGCATAGCAATGAAACAATGATGGAAATATCTTGACACATTAACTGGATCTAGAGAGCAAAGTTCTCCAGGTGTTAATAAATGTATGTTGATTTTGTTGCTGTTTGATATGCATAGGAACTCATGTAAATCTTCCCATGCATATTCTGCACAATTTAGTGTAACAAACCAAGTCGGTGGTCCAAGGTTTCTGATCCTTACAACGTACGTCTCCGTGCCGTCGGAACCAGTATTCTTTTGTACCATGCATGTTTGCAAACACACTTGTTATACTTGAATGTAAAACCTCATCTTTTTCTTGTACTTTTTGTTTTAATTGCGTAACTGACATATTTTGAAAGTGGGTTCCAGATTTCAAAATGTGTGCAACTCCGTAACATAGGGTTGCTAGTTCACATTCAAAGAGTAGGTGGAATATCTATTCCACATTTTGTCTAAACTTAGGGTCATGCGAATACATTCGTAATGAGCGGTATTCTGATGGTGTAATCTGAGTGGGTCTATCATCGTATCTTCCACCTTTGCCAGTAGGAAATAGCAGCAGAAAAGCATGTGCTTCTATACTTTTTTCCCATATGCTCATTGGTGAACCTTTGGTTTGTCGCATTTGTTAAGTTTCTAGTGCATCATCTATGCTTTCATTGGAATGCACTGGATGCATTTTGTACTGGTCCAAAAGAGTGGATACTGCAGCAGGATCCAGAAGTTCGAATTGTCCAGTTTCTGATGACTCTTCAATCATTTCACTTTTCTTAAGCTTTCTTCAATATTTATTTCCTTGTAGTATTCGTTATTGTCTTTTACATATTGCAAGGCTTGTCTAACTTTATGTAAGTCCACCAGTTGTTGCCAAATTTTTGTTGGGCCTCATTACGAGTCCGGCGGTAACCAAGGTGGTAAAACCGCCTGGTTACCGCCAGACTCGTATTACCATTCCGCCTCCATGACTCCCGGAATTACCGGTGCATTACAACCCCGGTGTCCCGGGAATTCCTGAGGCGGAATGGTGTTAATCCCCATTCCCATTGAGTCCCATAGGACTCAATGGGGATGGGGATCATGGAAACACTGGCACCATCTCGTGATGGTGCCGGTGTTTCCTCATCCGCCTGCAGGCGGCCAGTGTTTAACCCGCCAGGTCAGACCTGGCGGGTTTGACGCCTCCGCCTGCAGGAGTTGTGATCGCCCGGCATGGAAACAACAGTGGCGTTCGGTTTACCGCCACTGTTGTTTCCATACCGGGTCGATTGTAATGAGGCTTTTGTCTTTTGTTGGTACACCATTTACCAAGACAATTAAAGAATGCTCTATTGAACGTTACACTCATAGAGTGTGTACATTTTCTGTTAGATCTAATGGCAAATAAACTACTTTGCCACAAATGCCTTTCACCAATTCAGAGGGAGGTAATTTTGCTGTTTTTGGGTGAAGGCGTATAATTGCTTGAAATGGGTGAACTGTTTGAATTATGATGCTCTCATACAAATTGAGTTGTTGCAGGGTTTTTGGTAGTGGGAACAATTCCAAATTATTTGTGATAGCACGTGAAGGAGTTTAGTTGTTGTCTAGTTTTGTAGTGCAGTAACTGCAACATATTAGGGGTTCACTTATTTGATATTTGTTTTCGGCTAAAAGGTAGAGAGCTAATTCAAACCATTTGGAATCTTCATTGTCTTATATTTTGTATGCTATGTCTATATTTTTTGTGTTCCTTTTGTAAAACGTTCTGCGGCAACACACACACACATGGTTTGGTATTTATTTTTTGTATGTGTGTAATAGAAGGTTTCTATGTGCAGAATTGTTGCTAGTCTGTTCTACAACTATTGCATTTTGTAACTGACTTTCACTTCCAAAATATTTTCTCTGGATATGGTCCATTTCTTCTTGTAGATATTTAGGTTAACCATGCAGAAGAATGTTATTCAAATTGGCTAATTCTAAAGCTGGACTTTTGGCATAGTATATTTTATACACTAGATTTCTTACATTTGAATGATGTATTGACATCCTTTTGATATCATGGAAGGTGCTTTTGCAAATAGGTCCAGAAATGCAGGCTAATTAATGTCCATGTAGTCCTGTGTATTTGCGCATTGGACAGATATCCATATTTTGCAGCACTTTCATTTTAATTTTGTTAAGTTTTTGGTAGGAATGGCACACATTGACGTGCACGGCCACTTGTATACTGGGCAGTCTGGTTCAGTGGAATCGAGAGGTAATTCGGAGTTTTCAGGGGATACTTTTTTAAGCAGTGTTTCTTGTTCCATGATGCTATTTTTGATTTTTTCATACCCTCGTCCACTGCTATGGATGGCAATTGTGTTTGTTAGATTTTGTTTGTATGCTTCTTCATTAAAATATGGTTCTGTGGTTGTTGTGTAACTCCATTCACCTCCACAAATATGTAAGAAGTTATTTTTGTTCATATTACGTTTATTTCTAAGTTTCTTTTGTAGTTTGGTACTTAGTTTTGTTAGTGGTTTCAGCCTATTTAACACTAATATAAACAACTTCCTTTTGAGAAGTATTGCACTGTCCGCGAGAGCTTGTAGGATTAATTTTCTATGGTATGTTTTAAGGGATGAGGATGATTTCAGTCCTCTTCTTATTAGATTCTGAAGGAATCTGTGGCAAATCATTTTTGCTAAAATACTTTTTTTACTATAGGTTCTTGTTAGCATATCAGGATTAATAGGAACATTGATAGCAGTACTGGTAGCCAATTTTTTGTGAAGAGTTTTGTGTTTCGTGCCACATTTTGTTGGAGGAGGTAAAGTTTCGGTAGTTGAAGCTTCCTTTGTTTTGCCAAACGACTATATTAGCTGTTTTGTTCCAATGTTCTCTACAAACTCTGCTAGAGATGGATGCTTAGGTTGGACACTTATATTTTGATTTGCTCTACTTCTGCATTCCTTTCTACAGACTTGCTTTTTGGTGGGCATTCTTTGGGGTCTGTTGAAAAAAAAGGAGAGGTTTGGTCTGTTGTACAATGTATGTGTGCTGTGTGCATGCGTGCATGAGTTTGATGGGAAAGCTCTTTGTGGTGGTGTGTGAATGTGCATTGGCCTCTTCCAATGATTTGGGAAGGCTATTTTTCTGTTTGTATACTACTACAATGTGCTTCTGATGAGAGTACAAAGTGGGCTAGTGGTGAGGAGAAGCATTAACAGTAAACGCAATGGCATAACATTGAAGCAGCTATTTGTATTCTAGTACTAACATTGTAAGGCTACTGTATTTTATTTGAGTTGCAAACACACAGGGATTTGTGAGCCATTCTACCTGTTATTCTTTGTTTAATAAATGGGGATTTGTGGGTAGAATGGTTCAGAAATCACTGTTTGCTTTGGTGCGCAAATTAAATACATATCCCACACAGTCTGTTTGAGGAATCGTTAGAATATAAAGTTCGTACTGTACTTAATCTTTTTTTGCAGAATGACCATGTTTCTTCGGATATGTCGTTTGCAGTGTAGATGCTGTTGATTTTCAGGAGAGTAGTCTTCACTGCAATTGTAAAAAGAAGAAGTTAGTCACTTTGTGTGTTTAAAGCAGTGATGTTACTGTACACGTTAATTTTGCATTTTTCGTCGGAGTATTCTCCTTTGCTATTTCAACACAGTGCATGTGTGCATTTCACTTCACTATGTGCTGCCTTTCTATGTTACATGCAGTATGTCAGTTGCACGTGCTTCAGAAATGAGTGCAATTTTTAGGTTACGAAAATGCCTTATTTCTTTTAAGCTGTGTTATCTATAGCAGAGAGGTTTGTAAGCGATAGGTCATTATAGTAAATGGGAAACATTTCTATACTTTCACATTATAAGTACGATTTCGAAAAATCGGGAGACCCTCGAAAGGAGATGTCACCACAGCAATCGGGAGTGTTTACTTTTTCTCATACGATCGCATTGGAAGTAGCATTTATGTAGGCGGTACACAGTAAAATTGTAAAATTCGTAAAAATCGAGTTTCGCACTAAATAGGGAGGGTTGTAACGTATGTATAGGTTATGCGGGAGACAGTTAGAAGTAGTGCGGTTTGTCAATGAAAAATCGGACATCTTGTACTTAAAGGGGGAGCGTTGGTATGTATTGGCTATGGAGATTTAGTGGCATTAATTTGTTTAAATGAAATTATAAGGGTTGCACATGTTCTCTGATTAAAATATGCATACCTGTAGTTTATACGCATGCATGTGTGGATGCATGGAGCTGTACGTAGAAATCTGCGACACTTGCATAGTAGTTTTTGAAGTAGGTGCTTTGCAATGATATGCGACTTGCATTCAGAGTGATCAATAGTACATTTGAAGTGCAACATTTTGATGACGGAGTTAGATGTAGGGATGGTTAATGTGATTGGTGAATGGTTGTATGACTGCTTAGCTGTGTCCAAAGAGGAAATGGATTCGCGAGTGATGTGGAAAGGGTAGAAGGACTGGCTAAGAGTTTTGTGCCGCACATAGACAACGCTTGTCCGCGGGTAGGGGGTGTCACATACTGGTTTCTACAGCAAATACAGCATGGAAAGGGGACTGTGGGCATCAGCCAATCAGATGTTCACATTGTTCTTTTGTGTCGAAAGACAGTGCGTATACTGAAGATGGCAGAGGCGCAGAGGGTCAGGGTTTTGGTACTTGGAGATATTTTTGTCCATGGTTTACAGCACTATGCCGAAAGTAGGCATGTGGCACATCATTTTGATGTGAGAGGAGTGGAGGTGGTGTGGAGTGCTGAGACTGATCGCAATGTTGCAGCAATCTCCAAGTTTGCACCCAGATGCGTACGATGACCACTCCTCATGTGGTACTTTTGCACTACGGTGCTTGCCATTTGGGCTACCTGAGTTCACATACTTTGTTGAAAGATTTGGAACAGTTGGTTCAAGCAGTCATGAACATCATTCCCACTGCAAAATTATTTTTTTCTGGGTTACTCCTTAGAGGAAAATGGGACAACAGTTCTGTTTTCTGTCCTGATCAAAGTATTGGGAGGTGTAATATCAATGGCGGCATGCGTGCTTTTATGTTACGTGCTGATATGTTTTTCTGCAGCCACGAGAGTATTGTTCCCAGTAATGCGGCTTATTTTGAAGCAGATGGTGTTGCGTTATCTTCTTTGGGGAAGGCCATGTTCTTTTGGAATGTGAGGCTTGCTTTGGAGAAGGTTCTGTAATGGTTGCAGGAGTAAAGTAAGAACAAAAAATATAAATAAAAAAAAAAACAGGTGTCTGTAAGGCATCTGCCCAAAAAAAAAAAGCTCTTTACAGAGCCCACCTTAAAGGGGATAAGAGGAATAATATTTAAATGTACAGTAGTCTGATCCTGTACGTGTCTGTGAACATGGCAGTAGTTTTCAGGCGGCGCCTATTACCAACGGGGATTCTGGGGTGGAGACGCATGCAAATTAGAATGTGCGAAGGTAGGGATTGGTCAGTAAAAGTCAGTGAGTCTGTTCTGTTGAGAGACATTTAGTGAGAACGTCTTTTCCCTGACAGGAGACCAGACAGCCATGGCTCTGTGTGCTCGAAAACAGATTATCTGGATTTTGGGAGACACAAGGACACATTGGTTGAAGGTGCATGCAGAAAGTTGCGGTCTATCTGCAGATCTTGGATTTCCTCATGTGGAAGTGCACTGGCATGGCGTGCGTGGAATGAGCTGGCTGGACTTAGTACCTCTCTGCGCTACTTTACAGACAAAGCGTTATCCTGATATACTTATCATTCATTGCGGAGGAAACAGTTTAGGTCATGTCTCTGGAATTTCTTTGCAATTTGCAATGAAGAAAGGACTTGCGAAAGTCATGGACATGTTTCCAAATGGCCAAATAGTTTTTTCCCGTATTGCACAAACACAAAAGTGGCTGCGTTCTTCTGCATTTGGTCCACAAATGGAGAAAGCGAGGCACAATGTGAATGAGGCTGTTTATGCCTTTCTAAGAGATGTTGGCATGTCCTCATTCCACAATGAAAACATTTTGTTTCGCAGCTCTTTCATTTTTCGCAGAGATGGAGTCCATCTCACATATGCTGGCAATCAGATTTTTCTTCGCAATGTACAACATGCATTGCAACTTTTTTGGGAATCATAGTCACCTATTTGGCAATCTGTTTTTTCCAACCTACAGTTTTTGAAGCACACACAACACCACCGAAAGGCTCTTTTCAGAGCCACCAATTACTCCCAGCGAAAAGTCCATTGGTTTTGTTTTGCTTGCACCCTGCATTTTTTGTGTGTCCTACGACTGTCTGCAAACTTTCCCAAAAATGCGCGGGGGCCTACTACGGTCACTTGATAGTTCTATTGTTAAACTGAGAAAGGTGGCTCTGAAAAGAGCGCCTTTTTTGTAGTTTTTGTAATTTTCCACTTTACTACTTTTATGGACACGACTGACTGGGAGAGGAGGGCAAAGGAGGTTAAGGAAGGGACACCAACCACGGGGATAAGAATGGCCAGGTGGAGAGAGAAAGATATAGGGTGGGCTTTACTTAGGTAGGGAGCAGTTCTTCTGGTGCTCAGTGACCGTAGCGTCAAAATCACTTTGAAGACTCTCCCCCCTGCAGAGTACTGCATCACAGTACACACACAATATTGTGACCCTCGAAAGGTAAGAGTCAACAGCATTGCAAATGGCTGGTGAGGCAGCTGGAGGTATGCGCTCTCCCCAACAGGAGTGTCTCTTGTGGTGAGAGGATCGGACACAGAGGATGCTGTGGAGGAACTCAATCTACTACATTCTTCACATGACACCACCTTGCGAATGTCCCCACCGTGGAACGAAGTTAGGTGTCACTTCATGGTTGTCGTACCAAAGCTGTAAGCACCAGGTCTCCCGGGACTCAGCACCTACTGGCACTGGTTGCACCTGACCAGGTTCGCACGTGGTTTTGGTACATTCCCAAAAACGGAAAACAACCGCCACACCCACGACTCCTGGCGAGTGTTTGTAGTGCGGAGTTCCTCCACCTCATTTTCTTCATCCTCTTCTTCCTCGATCTCTACATCCTCACCCATATATCTCTATGCAGGCCCTTGGGGAGGAGGTGGCCGTGGAGGGTTTGGGGTGGTGCTGAGGCTAATGAAGCAACAGTAGCCATGGATGCATAAGGATTAGTTGCCTAATGGTCGCTACAGCAGTAAAGGCAGCTTAACTCTAACTGCTATAGCCAGAAGCACAATGAAGATGAGCTCGGGGGTGTGGCCATTTATAGGGATCGAGGGGTGCGGCTCGTGACCATATTGATCACTCAAAAGCGCTGCAAAAATTGTAAACGACACGTTCACAGGTAGAGCTATTGTATGGGACATGTGAAATGGTGATTTTATACTGAAAAAGAATTTCCCATGTGTGTATAAGTTATTTTGTAACATGATGACGTCCTGAGCACATCCTCGAGGGAAAAGCGTGCCCACTGGACAGCAAATGCAGACTAACAAACATGCGCATGCGTGCTAGTGATCTACGGACAGTGTTTGGATCCTGCAACTAATTAAATGTGTGACACAAGTGAGACGGACAGTTAGGGACAGGCGGTATTTTCGCAGTACTTATGGGTGTACTGCGCATGTGCGTACCTGATCTGATGACTGTACGGACAGGTACAGTCTCCTTAGGACACCTCCATTTTGTTTGACTATGATCATGCCGGCCACAGCGCCTGTTCTACGGACGGTTCCATCTTGGCTGCGGCCGATACGGACAGGTATAGTGTCCATATGACACTACCAATTTTGCTCATTTACATACATCCCGGACACCTGGTGTGTTCTAGGAACATGTTTTAGCTCGTTTGTGAGCTGTACGGAGAGGTATAATGTCCTTAGCATGCCCCATTCTGTTCATTTACGCACAACTTGCACAGATGGTGCATTGTAAGATCAGTTCCATCTTGGTTGGTATTGGTACGGGTAAGTGTATTGCCGTTAGAACATTCATATTCTATTGCTTACGGCTAGCTCAAACATCCGCACTGTTAGCGAACATTTTAAGTCTTTTTAAAAAAACTTTTTTTACTCAAACCCTTCCTCTAAAACAAATATACAAACACGTTCTAAAAACACACACACACACTTCAATCAACAGAAATACAGGGGGATGCAGATACTGACACGAATATAGGGGAATTAGGGTTCAGCACGGGCTGATTGTGAGGAGATGATTTGTGTGGGGAAGAAGGAATGGATGTTTCATCAAAACATCTATTTTCCTCTTGAAGGTTTGGGGATGGTTCACTAGGGAATGGAGAAGGGGGGCAGGTACAGGCGGGACAGTGATAACGTATTTTTCCTCTCACAAATTCCTCCACAAATTGCCTTAAACTGTTAAAATTGTCATTTAGTGTGTCCATTTTCAGTTCTATCCTTTTCAGCCTGTCTTCCTCTGTGTCATTTGTTGGCCTTTCTTCTTTTTTTTCCTGGACTGTTAAAAATAAATATATATATATGTTAAATGCCCATAAAATACTGACCATTATTTTGCTTATGCAGAGCACTGTGTACCATTGCTATCGCTATCTTCGGGCATTTTCCCATGCGTAAAATTCTCCTCCAGCCACTCCAAAGTACTGCACATTTCTGTGTAAAAACAACAGAAAGAAATAATTTTTTTTGCCCCTCATACCAAAAAAGTACACACAAATATAAGAAAAATGAGGTTCACTTACCATTTTGTTGTAATTTGTTTTTCTTTGTAGTGTGTGTGTGTCTACTGTCGGTCCTGGCTGCAGAGTTTCTGTGAGGTAATTACGTTGGAGGCATACTTTTATTTGTTATGGTATAATCCATTTCATTCTACATGGTCATTAAATGCATGGTTTTTGTTTCAGACGTTTAGGTTTCCCTATTTATTTACTAGTACTTATAATGTCTTTATGTGTCCTTTTTCCAAGTTGAGCATTTTTTGTGTAGACAATAGTACAATTTCAGATACCCTCTGACTGTTTGGGTACTGTTGACCTTGTCCGCGCCCATCCACAGACAGGTGCTCAGTCCGTGCCTTTCAAATATCAATAGCGAGGGAGTTCTATTTGTTCTATGTTACATGTATATAAAGTAAGCAGATTATACTACATATCACCCAAGATCACATGATGATAGTGTATATTCAGCAAAAAAACTTTATTACCGCGATGTTATGATTAGGTTCCCCTTAAAAAAACCTGTGAAATTCAGTTAGAAAAAACTTTGTTAAAGGGATGTCATGGTTAAGTTGCCCTACTAAAAACACCTACAATTCACAAAAAAATAACTTTGTTATGGTTAAGTTGCAATACTAAAAACCTGTGAAATTCCCTAAAGAAACTTTATAAACGTGACATTATGGTTCAAAGTAAAATCGAAAAACCCCTGAAATTCTACAGTTATAGTAGGCTAAGCAACCATAACTGCCCACACCACTGTGCACTGCTAACACTAACACCCAGGACATCAAAGATGACATCACAAATGGCATTGATGACATCACTGATGACATAACATGTGTAGCCCCTTCGTTTTTGTTCACTGTCATATCTAGGCCATATCAGGGGTTTTTCGATTGTACTTTGAACCATAATGTCACGTTTATAAAGTTTCTTTAGGGAATTTCACAGGTTTTTAGTAGCGCAACTTAACCATAACGTCCCCTTAGCAAAGTTGTTTTTAGTGAATATATATATATATATATATATATATATATATATATATATATTACACAGCCACATATATATATATATATATATATATATTACACAGCCACGATATCGTGGCTGTGTAGGTATGGTTAAGTTGCTGTTTCCATGGGAAGAGCACTTTTTGGGCGGCTTATAACTCCGCTACCCCGGACGAAACGTCACCAAACTTTGCAAAAAAACAGTATATGGCGCACTCTAAATTTGTTTGCAAAGTTATGTTAGGTTTGGTCCAGGGGGGAAAAAGTTATAGGGGGGGGGTCCCAAACTGTCTTTTTTTCCCATAGACTGAATGGGGGAAAAACTTGGCGCACGCCTACAGCCCAAACCGCTGGATGGATTTTCACCAAATTTGCAGCAGGAGCAGGGGCTTGGTCCCGAAACCGTGCTTTTGTAAATTTGGTGACAATCCGTCCAGTAGTTTTCTTTAAAGCGGTCAAAAAGTAGGTCTCACAAAATGACTGATATCTATGTCCGCTCCGCTGAGACACTTCCCTGTTCGCTCCACAGGTAGGACACCGATTGGGTAATGTGCTGGAGTCATGTCTGCAGATATACGACGTGTCCGCCAATTGGCTAGAGTGAGGCGTGATGTGCGTCAGATTGTTCCGATGCACCCGCCATCTTGGATCCGCCGACAGCGCGGCAGCGAACAGAGGCGAAATGCAGTTTCGGAGAGTGTTTTGGTGTGCAAGAGTTCTTGGGGAGGTTTAGGGAGGAAGAGATGGGTGAAATACTGCGTTTGTTTAGGTGGCAGGTGCTACTGATGCATTAGCTATGCCTGCGCTGTCCGAGATGTTCGCAATTACTGAAAATGTGGGATGTCCTAAGAACAGTATTGCCATCTGTGCTGTGCGCAGGCAAGTTGAAACTGTTCTAAGGAAATGCTTGGTGTCAGCGGACTTTGAAATTTAGTATATGCCGCAGTAAAAAAAATGCAATCAATGGGTGTGATACTAAGCCTTCATGGGTATGATATGCTGTGCTGGTTGTGGCCAGGGCCTAGAGTCTTGGGTGCATGGCCGCAGGCCGTAGTCCATAGGCCATACACCCAAGACTCTAGGCCCTGGCCACAACCACCACAGCATATCACACTCATAGATCACACCAATAGAATCGATTATCTTTTAGGTGGTTGTGGGCAGGGAGTAGAGTCTTGGGTGCAAATTGAGTATATGCAACAGTTAAAATGTTTGATTCTATTTGTGTGATAATGAGCTATAAGCCACCACGGTTGTGATATGCTGCAGCGGTTGTGGCCAGGCAGTAGAGTTTTGGGTGCATGGCCGCAGGCCATAGACCGTAGGCCATACACCCAAGATTATACGCCCTGGCCTTAACCACCGCTGCATATCACAACCATAGATGACACCCATAGAATCGAATATCTATCAGGTGGTTGTGGGAAAGGCCTAGAGTCTTGGGTGCAAATTGATTATATTCTGCAGTTAAAATGTTTGATTCTATGGGTGTGATAATGAGTTATAAGCCACCATGGGTGTGATATGTGGCGGTGGTTGCGGCCAAGCGCTAGAGGCTTGGGTGCATGGCTGCAGGCCATAGGCCGTAGGCCATACACTCAAGACTCTAGGCCCTGGCCACAACCACTGCAGCATATCACAGCCATAGATACACCCATAGAATCGAATATCTATCAGGTGGTTGTGGGCAGGGCCTATAGTCTTGGGTGCATGGCCAAAGGCCATGCACCCAAGACCAAAGTTATAAGTAGTGAAGATATAAGCCACCATGGGATTCATATACTGCAGTGGTTGTGGGCAGGACGTATAGTCTTGGGTGCATGGCCGAAGGTGGCCATGCACCCAAAAACAAAGTTATAAGTACTGAAGTTATAAGCACTATGGGTGTGATATGCTATAAGGAGTGAAGTTATAAGCCACCATGAGTTTCATATACTGCAGTGGTTGTGTCCAGGACCTAGAGTCTTGGGTGCGTGGCGGAAGGCCATGCACCCAAGACCAAAGTTATAAGAACTGAAGTTATAAGCCACAATGGGTGTGATATGCTATAAGCAGTGAAGTTATAAGCCACCATGATTTTGATATACTGTGGTGGTTGTGGCCAGGACCGAAGTTATAAGCACTGAAGTTATAAGTCAGCATGGGTGTGATCTGTTGCGGTGGTTGTGTGCACAACCTAGTGTCTTGAGTGCATGGCGAAGACCCAAGTTATAAGTACTGAGTTATAAGGTAGCATGGGTCTGATATGGTGCAGTGGTTGTGGCTGTGATATGCTGCGGTGGCTGTGGCCAGGGCTTAGAGTCTTGAGTGCGTGGCCGCAGGCCGCAGGCCGTAGGCTATACACCCATGACTATAGGCCCTGGCCACAACCACCGCACCATATCACAGCCATATATCACATCTATAGATTTGAATATTTATCAAATGGTTGAAGTTATATTTGCTGTTTGATTTGTTGAGATTCGATATATTTTTTACATGACTTTGGTATCTGGCGGAAATATTCTTTTTCAATTTCTGTGATAAAAGAAAAGAGCATGTTAGTGTATGTATTTTATAAAGACTTATTACATTGAATAATAGACATTTCAGCTTTTTTTTGGACCCTCATATTTGGTTTACAAACCAGTGTACTGTGCATTTTGCTCAGTTTCTGTTTGTTTTTCAAATCATTGGGTCTGTGGGAAATAAAATCCTTGTCGGATTAAAAAAGCCCTTTTTTTGTTATGCTACAGTCTGTTTGTTTCCTTTCCGTGTTCACTTATTGTTTCTGGTTTATGTTCGATGAGTTGGCTTGTTGCAGATTTCTGAAGCAGTTAGATACCTGTTGACGTATTCTAACTGTCTATTTTTTGTTACAATTTAGTGGTATTCATTTATCTGTTTGGTTGTTATAGAATCTTGGGCTAGTTAGATACCTGTTGGCGTAGTCCAACTGTTTATAGTTTTTTAATTGAATTTTTGTTAATGTTGAAGTACAGATTAGTTATTAAATTTTGGTTTTAAGAAGATTAAATAAGTGTTTGTAACATTTGCTGGTAATCTCTGCTTTAGAGTAATCGTACTATCATTACATTCGAACCATCCACATTTCTTTTTAATATATGCAGTGTAGTGACCTGCATTGGTTGTGGCTCCTGTGTGGTAGATTATAGCTATTGTTGTGAAGGTTTTCTAACCAAGTGATACTTGACCGTGTGTGAATCCAGTCAGCTTGCAGTTGTTTTTGATACCATCTGCACTGTAACGTAGAAGCATTAGTATTATGTAGTTACTATGTGTTTGTATTAGTAAGGTGGAGCGATTATCTGAATTGCAGGTAGTACATAATCTGGCATGGTTTGCATTTTGTACCAGTTGATGAAATGGAATGGATTCACAATTAGGTATTGATACATACACAAAGCGCTCATTAGGGATTTTTTTCCTGTGTCACATTGTTGCAGAGAGTGCATGTATGTTTCCACATGTATGAAATCTGGAAGATTTCATTTATACGTATGTTTTTGTTTTCCAGTACCTGTAGTAAGTACATTAGAAATTCTTGTGGATCTTCTTGTGAGTTTATAGTGAATTTCACCATTCGAGTACAGTAGTCCAATTCTTGTCTTATTCCGTGAACACTATACGTGTTGTCAGGATTGTTTGTTACATTTCTATGAAGGACTAACATTTGCAAACACAATTGGTCTGTACTGTGTAAGTAAATATTGTTAACAATTGGTGGCAATTGAAATAGAATATTCATTGCTACATTTGCATAGCAATTTACACCAGTTTTATTTGAAAATTTGAATGGACCAGCTAGTTCCGTATCTGAGTGCTTTTTTCATAGTTTCTCGTCCTTCTTTGAAGAAGTATCTGGTTTACTTTCCCTAATAGGTTGTTCTTTGGTTGAGGTAATTGATGAAGTATTAGCTTCTTTTACTCTTTTTGAAGGATTTGCAGTCAAATCCTGTTGCATTTCAGTTTGAATTACTTTTCTTTTACAACGTTTTCCTTTTTGTGGAACAGGATATGATTTTAGATGGGGGGTATAGTGAACGTAGTCTATTGTATTCTAAAATGCAAGGAATATCAGCGTTTACTTTATTCGCATCAAAGTTGATTAGAAATAGACCCTCAAGTGTACATAAGCGTGATAGTGCTACGTAGCTCATGCCTTTGTTAAAGACTGTGTTACCAATATCTATCAATGCTTTGTCTAGAGTAAGATCTTGGGATTTATAAATGGTGACTGCATATGCAAGATTTAGAGAAAATTCTTCTGTGCGTACATACCTGTCTTTGAAGAGAAGGAATCGAGCTGTTGAGCACCCTATCCTTTTTACCTCTGAAAGTTTGTCAAAGAGAATATTGACAAACTGAATGTTGTTGTCATGTGGGTATGTTTGAAAGCCAACAATTGTACCTAGTGCTCCATTAACTAGTCCTTGCTCCACGTCAAGGTTACGTTTAAGCATTACTCTACAGTTTAAGGATAATTTTAATATTTTCTCCAACCCAGCTGAGTTGGAGATAGAATTTTCTAAGGTATTTGGTCTTGTTGTGGCTTGTTGACACATGGGTAGTGTCATACCATGTACGTCCAGTTTGTCTGTGGAGAAAATTTCAATTATTGGTTGCATTTCCGTTTTCAACATTGTTTCATTGAATTTGGAACAGCTTGCAAGAGTTGGCATTAAGACCATACAATTGCCATTTTTTGAGTGCTAATTGTTCCATAACATCAGTAGCACATGCATTATCGCCATAAAGTGCATGGATGTGCCTGGTTTTCAATATTGCTTGTGCTTCTTGAGATAGTACACCAACTCTAATACTTTTTAAAATATTGGCATAAGTGAGGTCTTCAGATTGGTGCATGTTTTCTGTTAATTCTCTGTATTGGAAATGTTGCCAAAGGTTGACATTTCCTATGCTGCCAACAGTTTTATGACAGAGTTTGTGTCCTAAGGTTTTAAAAATAGGTTCAGCTTTCACTGGTGTCAATTGAAGAAGATCTCCGAAAACAATAATGTGTTTTCCTCCAAAGAGTTCTTCGTAGTTTGTTTTAAGTACTTCTTGCAATCTGAGGTGAATGAAAGCCAACATTAGGTTGGAGACCATGCTCCCTTCATCTATTAGTAGCATTTTCATTTGTTTTAATACTCTGCTTAGTTCCATTGCAGCTTCTGTAGAAAGTTTGTAATAGTCTAATTTGTTTTGGTGTTCTACTGGAAGGAGTAGTAATCGGTGTAAAGTGACACCGCCTATGTTGTAGGCCGCTAAACCTGTGGGGGCAGTTACAACAGCTGAAAGTTTGTTGTTTGTCAATTGTTGAAGGAACTTGCTATTGATTTTGATTAGGAATGTTTTGCCTGAACCAGCTTCACCACTGACGTATAGCAGTATAGGTTTGTAATTTTGGCAGGTACATTCTCTATTTTCGTTTTGTACACCATGTGCAATTTCTTTTGTTACTTCTTCAAAAATGGTGCACTGGTCTTTGTTAAGTTTTGATTGTATTACAGTTAAGTCTTATGTATCTTCTTCATAGTGACACATGGGCTCTCATTCCGAGGTTGGCGCTAGTCATGGCGCTATTAGCTATTAGCACCATGACTAGCACCAATACTGGTACCGCCACCGACGTGGTGGTATAGGGACTTACCGGTCCATTCCGCCCTTTGCGGGACCGGTAAGTCCCCATTTGAAATGCCATTCCCCATTCCCATTCGAGCCCCAATAGGGCTCAATAGGAAGGGTGAAGGCGGCAATAATGGTACCGTAAATTACGGTACCGTTATTAACCCCGGTATCCCTTTGCGGGTCCCGTCCTTAACGCCTGCTAAAAACAGGCGTTAAGGAAGGACCTGCAAAGGGACCTCAGAATAGGGCGCAAAGGGATTACCGACACCGGTGTCATTACCGGTGCCCGGTATCCCTTTGCGCCCGGGTCGTAATGACCCCCATGGTGTTTTCTACTTCTGTCATAGCTAATTCTGCCTCATTTGCTAATAGTGGCTGTCCCAATGGTTCTTGGCTTCTTTTTACAGAAGGTTGACTGCTGTCGGACGTGTCCTTATCTAGTTGGGCCTGGAGTTCTTCTTCGTGTTTCTGTTCATTGTGCAACATTGTTTTGTACTGCGTAAAGTTCACATTGGTGATAGTGCTTTCATTTGCTTTGAAAGCGTCTTCATATCAGTCATAGTTATCTAGTATCTCTTCTTCTTTTCTCCATGGTTTAAAAAGTTGTAGCAGGGACATGTAATATAGTTCTTTCTGTTGAGGAGATTTTATTGACAATTTGACATGATTAATTAAGCTTTGTTTGGTAAGTATCACTAAGCTGCCTTCACAATCTGTCACTCTATATCTACCTTTGTTTTCATCGGGTTTTATATTGTTTTTGTATGCAAAGTTTTGGGCTATGTGGTATTTACACATGGTTTCCAAAGTGGTACTCCTGTTCGGGTAGTATGTGTCTAGCAAATTGTTGTTTTTCAAAATGTCTTGGCTGTTGGGATCTTTTTTTGGCTATTGTTTCTATGTCCTCATATGATTTGAGATCTCTTTTTCTAGATTTAGCAGGACCAAGACTTAGCCATACTATATTTGTAGATTTTCCATACAAATCAGTACTGGTTAAACGATCTGCAGCTTCATAGGCACCACATTCTCTATGAGAGAGCATTTTTCATGCCTAAACTATATAATTTCTGAGATTATGTTTTGTCTGATGATAGGTCATTCCAGAAGTCTTGAAGCTCTGTTTTGGTTAAGTAGTAAACGTAATGGTATAAAATTAAAACAGTTCTTTGTTTTGTAGTACTAACATTCTAAGGGTTCAGTATGTTATTTGTGTTCCAAAAAAAGGGGATTTGTGTGCCTTTCTGCCTGCTAATCTCTGTTTAATAAATGGGGATTTGTGGGCAGAATGGTTCAGAAATCGATGTTTTTTTTGGTGTGCAAATTACATGAATCAACAACACAGTGGGCCTCATTCCGAGTATGGAGGAAGTCATGGCGCTATTTGTGTCATGACTACCTCCCATACAGGGTCCAGGTCCGACCTGGTTCAATGGGGATTTACCGGTCCATTCCGACCCTGGAGGGACCGGTAAGTCCCCATTGAAAATGTCATTCCCCATTCCGATTTGAGCCCCATAGGGCTCAAATGGAATGTGGAAGTAGCTAATAACAGTACCGCAATTTGTGGTACCGTTATTAGCTCTCTGGTCCCTTAGCAGCTCCCGCTAAGGGCACCTGGTAAAACCAGGCGCCCATAGCGGGACCCGCTAAGGGACCTCAGAATAGGGTGCAAAGGGATTACTGGCACCGATGTCCTTAACGGTGCCCGGTATCCCTTTTTTCCCACCTCAGAATGAGGCCCAGTGTCTTTGAGGAACATTAAGAATATAAAGGTAGTATTGTACGTACTTTTTTTGTGGATTGAGCAGGTTTCTTCAGATATGTTATTTGTAGTTTCGATGCTGCTGATTTTCAGGAGAGTGGTTTTCACTGCAATTGTAAAAGGAAGAAGTTAGAAATTTTGTGTGTTTATAGCACTGATGTTAATGTACACGCTGGTTTTTATGTTTTTGTGGTAGTATTCTTGTTTGATATCTGAACATAGTGTATGCATGCATTTCATTTGACTATGTGCAGCCTCTATATGTTATTTACAGTATGTTAGTTCAACATGCTTCGCAAATGAGTAGAATTTTAAGTTCATAAAATTCACTTCTTTTTTTACAGCTGTGTTGTAGATTGCAGAGAGGTTTGGAAGGGATAGTTCATTATAGTAGATGGGAAATATTTGAATAATTTTATATTGTAACTAGACATGCGAACAATCGGAAATACCTGAGAGGGAGATTTCACCACACCAATCAGGAACATTTATTTTTTGCATACGATTGCATTGGATTAGTATTAATTTAGGCGGGAGACAGTAAATAATTGCAACATTTTTCAATGAAAAATCGAGTCTTGCACGTAATCGGGAGGGTTGGCATGTATGTATAGGTTATGTGGGAGACAGTAAAAAATGTGCGATTTTTCAATGAAATCGGGAGCATTGACATGTATGTATTGGCTATGCAGATTTAGTGGCATTACTCTGTTTATATGGAATCATAAGAGTTGTACATGTACTCTGAATAAAATATGCATACCTGTACTTTGTAATCATGCATGTGGATATGTATGGAGCTATAAATAGAAATCCTCAAGATTTGTACAGTAGTTTTTGTAGTAGGTGGTTTCCGATGATATGACACTTGTATTCAGAGTGATCAACAGTACATTTGAAGTGCAGAACTCTGATGATGGAGTTAGATGTAGAGGTCTTAGATGTGATTGGTGGATGGTTGTCTGACCGCTTAGCTGTATCCAAAGAGGGAATGGAATCGAGAGTGATGTGGAAAGTGTAGAACGGCTGGCGCGGACACCATGCCTGTTACGTGCCGCGTGGACACCATGCCTGTCCACGGGTAGGCCGTGACACATATGGGTTTTCTAGCAAATCCAGCATGGAAAGGGGAATGTAGGGATCAGCCAATCAGATGTTGACATTGTTGATTTGTGTAGAAAGAGAGTGTGTGTAGTGAAGATGGCAAAGGTGGAAAAAGTCAGGGTGTTGGTGCTCGGCGATATGTTTGTCCATGGTTTACAGCAGTATTCTAAATGTAGGCATGTGGCAAACAATTTCGATGTTAGAGGAGTGGAGGTGGTGTGGAGCGCTATGACTGACTGCAATGTAGAGGCAATTCTCCAAGTTTGTAGAGATATGCGTAGGATGAACAGTCCCCATGTGGTAGTTTTGCACTATGGTGCTTTTCATTTGGGCTACGTGAGTTCCCCTACTTTGTTGGCAGATTTGGAACAGTTGCTTCATGCAGTAATCAACATCCTTCCAAATGCGAAAGTAATTTTTTCTGGATTACTACCTAGAGCAATATGGGACAACAGTTCTGTTTTTTGTCCTCAACAAAACATTGCTAGGTGTGTAATCAATCGAGGCATGTTTGCTTTCATTCTAAGAGCTGGTATGTTTTTCTGTAACAACGAGAATACTGTTTTGAGTAATGTGGCTTATTTTGAAGCAGATGGTGTTTCTTTATCTTTTTTGGGAAATGCCATGTTCTTTTGGAATGTAAGGGTTGCTTTGGAACAGGTTATGTGAAGCTTTTAGTTGTAAAATAAGAAGAAAACCCCCCAAAAAATACAAAATAACAGGTGTCTGTCAGGCATCTGCAAAAAACAAAAAAAAAAACAGCTCTTTTCAGAGCGCACCTTAATGGGGAAATGGGGAACACTATTTAAATGTACATTCGCCATGCTCAGATCTTCTACATGTCTGCGGCCATGGCGGTAGTCTGCGGACAGCGCGTATTACATACAGGGATTCTGGGGTGGAGAGGCATGCAAATGAGAATGAGCGGAGCTAAGTATTGGTCAGTAAAGTTTAGTGGGTGTGTTGTGTATGGGGAGATTTAGTGAGGACGTCTTTTTCCTGAGCGAAGAACAGATACCTATAGCTGTGTGTTCTCGAAAACAGATTATCTGGATTTTGGGAGACTCATGGATACATTGGTTGGAGGTGCATGCAGAATGTTGTGGTGTATCTGCAGATCTTGGATTCCCTAATGTGGAAGTGTACTGGCATGGAGTGCGTGGAATGAAGTGGCTGGACTTGGTACCTCTGTGTGCTACTTTACAGACAGAGCGTCATCCTGACATAATTATAAGTCATTGTGGAGGGAACAGTTTAGGACATGTGTCTGGAATTTATATGCAATTTGCAATGAAAGAAGGACTTGAGAAGGTCATGGTCATGTTTCCGAATTCCCAAGTAATTTTTTCTCGTATTATGCAAAGATAAATGTGGCTGCGTTCTTCTTCATTTGGTCCACAAATGGAGAAAGCGAGGTGCAATTTCAATAAGGCTGTTTGTGCCTTTCTAAGAGATGTTGTCATGTCCTCTTTCCACAATGAAAATATTATGTTTCGTAGCACATTCATTTTTTGCAGAGATGGAGTCCATCTTACAAATGCTGGCAATCAGATTTTTCTGAGAAATGTACAAAATGCACTGCAACCTTTCTTGGAATTATAGTCATCTTTTTTGCTGTGGAATCATAAAAATACAATATTAAGGCTTTACATCAAGCAAAGGAAAATACACCAATACGGGCTAGAAAAGATTCCCAGAATCTTTATTACAAAACTGAACAGTTACCAAACAAAGTACACAAATCGCTATTTGGCTGTCAATACATCACAGAGACCACCAGTAGGGTACAATGTGAGCAGTGAACAGGAATTGCTAGCTGGACATCGGCGTATTTATACATTTTCGTTATAACGATGTCCAGCCTCTTTCAGGTTAATTATGAACTGGGCTAGCGTCGCGCCAGGTTCGTTTCCTAATTTATATATCTCGTGCATGCAGTTTACTTTTCAACATATTTACTAACACACACTATTATTCTCTAGTTTAACGTTACACTCTTTACACATTGCTTCAATACAGATCAAACAAATGTTTCACATTCGTATTTGGATAGCGTTACTGTTCTTGTATACTTGTAGGTTAACATCGCCGATTCAAGTAATCCCTTGATCCCGAGGTCAACGAAGGTCAAGGTCTACATGACCCTAATATGTAGCCTGAAGGCAGGTTTGACATTAACTCTCCTACAGAGGTTGAAGAGGTTAAGGCAAGAACAAGAGCACACGCGACGGCCATTTTAGACTACAGGGTGACTTTATACAATAAACTAAAATGGCGGCTTTAACCTAAAATGGAGGCTTGATTCACTTGAGGTCACGACCTTGTAATAAGAGTTTCCTTGCAAAGCGACTGGGCATAGGCCAACATATACAATGAGGACGAAACAATATTATATCAGTTGTAACAAACCCTCCTTTTGGCCTATGCCAAGTGCTAAACTACCTTGAATCGTTTTGCGGTTAACTCCACATTTCAATGTCTATACATCCCGAATCATTGTCGTACATATCTATTGCCATTAGATCAGACACTAGACTTTCATTCAAAACTTACTCTTTGGAAGCCTTGTCTGGGGCTTATATTTTATGCCCTAATACACTTGTTACTTGCGCGCAACACCCCCCTAATACTGAGCATATACCACAGAGACACTGTATACAACAACAAAAGAATAGAAAACTTCCCGAGATAATCAGCAGGGCCGAAAACAACTTCCATCCCCACGACCGTAGGAGGTCCCAAAACCATGCACTAAGTTCCCAGTTTCCCTCAGGAACATGTACTTCTGAACTAAGAAAATGTAGATTTTGGATAGCCCTAAAGATCGTTGGAGAGGAGTCTGGTGCGTAAACGCAGCAAGCGGACCCCACTAATTTACATATTCCTCCACGCTCGGCCAGAATGACATCTAATGCCATCCGGTTCTGAAGAGCCACTAATCTTATCGCTTTCTGTTCTAACGTCATATTATAGAGTATGTCAGTGGTCCGGTTGATGGTTCTCTCCAATACTCTCGCTAGTCCCCTGATATCTTCTGAATTCGTAATTTGCCCAAAGAATTGTATGAAGGATTTCATGATGTCCCCTAGAGTTTGCGCTGGAGTATCCCCTTTCACACCTCGTCGTGGACGAGTTTTCGAAATTTCTGCAGTACCGGCAATAAATACCCCAGGTAGTAGAATCCCTAAATAGCAGGTTCCTTGCCAATCCCTGGGCAACCATGGAAATGCCACATCACTGCAAACAAAATAGACAGGTTCGCCTACGTATAGAGGTCTGTTATCACTAGTCAAATTCGCAATGTTGGTGCACTTTCTAAAATTACCCATTGACCGTGTTCCATTCCTCTGTAGGCTACTGAATCGGGGATATGGTTAACAGAATAAAATGGAGGCGTGGCATCCTTATTGCCTATAGGAGTCATTTTGAAAGAGATTAAAAACTGAAAATGACGAGACAATATCAGAGGGCCTAACAGAAGCAACATTTGGCTTGCTTCTATTTGCAAAAAGCGAGCATCCCAGAGGCATTAAAACATGCTTTTCAAAACTATTCAAATTTGACCCATAAAAGTTCCCTGAGATGCTGTCATTCCATCGGCCAAAGAATAGTGCTCTAAGAGAAGCATAACAAGAAGTTGTCAAAGGTAAAGGATGAATATACCAACCTAGCCTCTTATCCCCATGTTGCGGTAGATGTGAACAGATCCAGCAGTTGGTTCTATTTAAAATTGCATGAGTGGCATTCATAATTAACAAAATAGTATTATTCTGATATTTCCGTCTATGCGAAGAATCTCTAGGTGATAAAGTATGCAATTGCACGGAAGGAGTGGGGATAACAGATTATCAATAGGTAAAAAGTCCTCTAGCGGATATGCTTCCTCCAGATACCATAACCCAAAACCAACAGTTACTAAAAATCCAGTTATTATTAAAAAAGGCAAAACAATACACTTTGGGGGTCCCCTTACATGTTTGATCATTGTCCCTGCTAGTCACATATTTATCTAAAAGTTCGGTACGAGCGGTAGCGGGTGCAGGCATTGTAGTCTTCAATCGAAAAAACACCAATTGTTTGTTTGCTGGTCGACTCCAGTCGCGCATCTTCTTAATGTCTTTCCCACAACCCTTAGCCAAAAAAATCCTTCCGTACATTCGGGCCAAAAGACAAGCCCTCAAATGATTTTCTCAATCGCACAGTCAG
The DNA here is from genome assembly GCF_040938575.1 of Ambystoma mexicanum. Classification (NCBI taxonomy): domain Eukaryota; kingdom Metazoa; phylum Chordata; class Amphibia; order Caudata; family Ambystomatidae; genus Ambystoma; species Ambystoma mexicanum. The sequence goes on along the minus strand of NC_090929.1, from coordinate 958,417,908 downwards.
ACCGTGCTGTACGTCTATTTCCTTGGACGCAAATTATATTTCACAGTTTCTGGTGAGAACAAAGTGTCGTCACTTCCTCCTGGAGGTGGCGAGTGAACAGAAATGGGATCAGAAAAGGATTGATCCGGAAGTTCCACTGTTGGAGAGTGCGGAGACAAGATGGCTGGTTTGTCTGGCCTTGCAAATTCTGGAACAGTCTCCAATACTTCCTTGTCCGTTGTTACTGTTTCAGGCACGTTAGTTACAGCAGTGGGAAGGGATTCTGTGTCTTCTGTATCGTATGGCACGTGCTGCGGGATCCGTTTGGTGTGCATTGCATGGATCCAGTTCTTACGACCCACTACCCGCACAGCAGTTTGAGTGACTAGCAGGACTTGGTAGGGACCCCTCCACCGAGGTGCAAGGCAAGACGACCTCTCAAAAATCTTCGTGAGGATCCAGTCTCCCGGTCGTAGACTGTGACCAGGACCCTCGTAACGTACAGGTAATGCCTCTCGCACATGGAACAGAAGGTGGAGCGAAACTTATCTAGGAGTTGAGGTACCTTTTCCTACATTGTGCTGCAAGCAGACCATGCACCCTTGGACAAAGCGCTCCGCAGTTTTGAAAATCTTATCATTGGCCCATACACTGTGTAGCATTTTTGTCAATTTACGAGCACAAACATGTGTTGGACCATGAGCCATAATAACCATCATTGTTATGTAGGCGTCTGGGAGTAACCATTTTCCTTCAATATTGTCCACCCAACACCCATCATCATCCAATCTCCCTGCACCCTCGATCCATCTCTGAGTTTCCTTTATGGTAGCATCTGCTTGAATGTCTTTTACAGAATCGATACTTTCACCCAAAGTGCAAATATTTAGAGTTTCTCTTACAGCATACATTTCTGAACTGAAATCAGTGGCAGTTTGTTTAGCTATCTGATCAGTGAAAGCATTCCCTTTTCCTACATCATCTGTAACCTTTTGATGCGCTGAACATTTTATAATAGCTAACTGAACAGGGAGTGCGAGTGCTGAAAGTAATCGCACTATTAAAGTGCCATGCTGAATTTTCGTTCCGTGCGAGGTCAAGAAATCTCGTTCTTTCCAAAGTCTACCAAAGTTGTGGACCACCCCAAAGGCATACTGACTATCGGTATATATATTTACTGTAAGCCCTTCAGAAAGTTCACAAGCTCGAGTTAACGCTATAATTTCTGTGGCCTGCGCAGAATTATGTATAATTCTTTTGGTTTCCATAATCGTACTTAAAGTAGTAACGGCATAAGCAGCCGTAGATGTACCATTCGGAAGTTTAAAACAAGAGCCATCACAAAATAGCTCTCCTTGTGGGCCATTCAAAGGCGTGTCTCTCAGATCGATTCTGCCTTTAGGGGCCGATTAATGGAACAAACGTGCGCCGAAAATCTTTGCGCAAGCAGGCGCAAGAAGGCGCAAGCGCAAAAAAAAAAGGGCAAACGCGTGCGATTCATGGAAGTCCCTGCGCGTGTTTTCCTCGGGATGTGCGCCAAACCCGTGCATGGCGCACACGTCACTGCAACATCCCGAAAGGCGTGCGCGACGCGCACAGTGAAAGCGCACAACCTCGGCGCATACACCAGAAAGTGGGCGGAACACGGGGCGTAACGCGCGGAATGGGGAACAACGCGCGAAAATAAGGGTGTAACTGGGGATGTACTGCAGGGAAGCAGACGGAACGCCCACACGCACTCGAACCACACGTATTCATGGAATCTAATAGGGCAAAGCCACGTACAGCCAAAGACACGCACAAGCCGAAACACGTCCGCCACACGAAGGCAGGCGGTAGCGTCCCTGCGCATTACAAAAGTGGCAACATACAGCAATTGGCCTGTGCGAGCGGGGCACATGTATTTCGGGGGTGCGCGGGAAGTTACACACGCGATTGAGTGGGGTACGTGTATTTTGGGGGTGCGCGGGAAGTTACACATGCGATTGAGCGGGGCACGTGTATTTCGGGGGTGCGCGGGAAGTTACACATGCGATTGAGCGGGGCACGTGTATTTCGGGGTTGCGCTGGAAGTTACACATGCGATTGAGCGGGGTACGTGTATTTCGGGGGTGCGCGGAAAGTTACACACGCGATTGAGCGGGGTACATGTATTTCGGGGGTGCGCGGGAAGTTACACACGCGATTGAGCGGGGTACGTGCATATCAGGGGTGCGCGGAAAGTATCACACGCGATTCCATCAGGGTACGTGTATTACAGGGGTGCACGGGAAGTTCCACACGCGAATGTCCAGGCTACGTGTATTTCGGGGTGCGCGGGAAGTTACACACACGATTGAGCGGGGTACGTGTATTTCGGGGTTGCGTGGGAAGTTAAACACGCGATTGAGCGGGGTACGTGTATTTCGGGGGTGCGCGGGAAGTCACACACGCGATTGAGCGGGGTACGTGTATTTCGGGGGTGCGTGGGAAGTTACACACGTGATTGAGCGGGGTACGTGTATTTCGGGGTTGCGCGGGAAGTTACACACGCGATTGAGCGGGGTACGTGTATTTCGGGGTTGCGCGGGAAGTTACACACGCGATTGAGCGGGGTACGTGCATATCAGGGGTGCGCGGAAAAGTATCACACGCAATTTCATCAGGACACGTGTATTACAGGGGTGCGCGGGAAGTTCCACACGCGATTCCATCAGGGTGCGTGTATTACAGGGGTGCGCGGGGAGCACCACACGTGAATTGCACGTGTGGGTCCTCCCAGGTGTTCCCTCTACACCCTCCACGGCCCCTGCAGGAGGCTCACAGCACAGGGGCCTACCCTGCACATGTCCTGCAGGCACCCCATCCACCAGGCCATGCCCCCCAGCCAACCCACATGTCAATTTGCACTACTGCCCACCAACGCATGTCCCCCTGCACCCCCAGCCACCAGGGGCACCCTCCACCAGGCCCCCACCCATGTCTCCCACCACCCCCACCCCCCAGCACTGTGGGGCACCTGCCAGCAGGCCCCCCCCATGTCCAACTCATGTTCCCCACCACCCCCACCCCCCAGCACTGTAGGGCACCTGCCAGCAGGCGCCACCCATGTCCAACACATGTTCCCCACCACCCCCACCCCCCAGCACTGTGGGGCACCTGCCAGCAGGCCCCCACCCATGTCTCCCACAACCCCCCCAGCAGTGCAGGGGCACCCTCCACCAGGCCCCCACCCATGTCTCTCACCACCCCCACCCCCCAGCAGTGCAGGGGCACCCTCCACCAGGCACCCACCCATGTCTCCCACCACCCCCACCCCCAGCAGTGCAGGGGCAACCTCCACCAGGCCCCCACCCATGTCTCCCACCACCCCCACCCCCCAGCAGTGCAGGGGCACCCTCCACCAGGCCCCCACCCATGTCTCCCACCACCCCCACCCCCCAGCACTGTGGGGCACCTGCCAGCAGGCACCCACCCATGTCCAACTCATGTTCCCCACCACCCCCACCCCCCAGCACCGTGGGGCACCCGCCAGCAGGCCCCCACCCATGTCTCCCACCACCCCCACCCCCCAGCAGTGCAGCGGCACCCTCCACCAGGCCCCCACCCATGTCTACCACCACCCCCACCCCCCAGCACTGTGGGGCACCTGCCAGCAGGCCCCCACCCATGTCCAACTCATGTTCCCCACCACCCCCACCTCCAGCACTGTGGGGCACCTGCCAGCAGGCCCCCACCCATGTCTCCCACCACCCCACCCCCCAGCAGTGCAGGGGCACCCTCCACCAGGCCCCCACCCAGGTCTCCCACCACCCCCCAGCAGTGCAGAGGCACCCTCCACCAGGCCCCCACCCATGTCTCCCACCACCCCCACCCCCCAGCAGTGCAGGGGCACCCTCCACCAGGCCCCCACCCATGTCTCCCACCACCCCCACCCCCCAGCAGTGCAGGGGCACCCTCCACCAGGCCCCCACCCATGTCTCCCACCACCCCCACCCCCCAGCACTGTCGGGCACCTGCCAGCAGGCCCCCACCCATGTCCAACTCATGTTCCCCACCACCCCCACCCCCCAGCACTGTGGGGCACCTGCCAGCAGGCCCCGACCCATGTCCAACTCATGTTCCCCCCCACCCCCACCCCCCAGCCCTGTTGGGCACCTGCCAGCAGGCCCCCACCCATGTCCAACTCATGTTCCCCACCACCCCCACCCTCCACCAGGCCCCCACCCATGTCCCCCACCACCCCCACCCCCCAGCACTGTGGGGCACCTGCCAGCAGGCCCCCACCCATGTCCAACTCATGTTCCCCACCACCCCCACCCCCCAGCACTGTGGGGCACCTGTCAGCAGGCCCCCACCCATGTCTCCCACCACCCCCACCCCCCAGCAGTGCAGGGGCACCCTCCACCAGGCCCCCACCCATGTCTCCCACCACCCCCACCCCCCAGCACTGTGGGGCACCTGCCAGCAGGCCCCCACCCATGTCCAACTCATGTTCCCCACCACCCCCACCCCCAGCACTGTGGGGCACCTGCCAACAGGCCCCCACCCATGTCTCCCACCACCCCCACCCCCCAGCAGTGCAGGGGCACCCTCCATCAGGCCCCCACCCATGTCTCCCACCACCCCCACCCCCCAGCAGTGCAGGGGCACCCTCCACCAGGCCCCCACCCATGTCTCCCACCACCCCCACCCCACAGCAGTGCAGGGGCACCCTCCACCAGGCCCCGACCCATGTCTCCCACCACCCCCACCCCCCAGCAGTGCAGGGGCACCCTCCACCCGGCCCCCACCCATGTCTCCCACCACCCCCACCCACCAGCACTGTGGGGCACCTGCCAGCAGGCCCCAACTCATGTTCCCCAGCCAACATGTCATCACAATCTAGATCCCTGGTCCCTATGGTCAGCCTCCAAATGCAAACACCCACCTGAGTATTGCATCCACCCACTCTGAAATGGCAATTACATGACAGAACACCAATTGCAAGTTTCGAAACAAACACATGTCCCTCACATACACCCAATGGGTGTCAGTGAATCTCAAAACCCATATCATGATATGCATGAAACCAATGAGATGATACTACACATTGAAGTTCGATAAAAAAATATGTAATAAAAAAATATGTATTAAAGGAAACATACATAGATTCAAAAATAAAGAAACAGAAATGGGAATGTACAGAAATGAAAAGAAGCATGTCCGTGAAAAAAAGCAAAACCAAAAATCATAATCCAAAGTAATGGTGTCCAAAGTCACTGTCCACAAAAGAAAATCAAATGGGAAATAATAATTGAAAGCCATTGCTCCATGGGTAAATTGTGAAAGTGAAATAAAATCCAACAGTGAACTATGTACAGACGAACAAGCCAGGGTCCATTGTCCCAACCAAAGAAATGAAACCTATCTAACAACATTAACTAACAAAATAAACTATATACAAAAAACAAAGGAAACCTAACACTAACTACATAACTATTTACATGGGAGGCGGGCTAGTCCAACGGCTCACTGGATGTTGTCATGGGCCAGGGCATCATCGAACTCCTGTTCAATGGCTTGGAGGCGGGCATGTTCCCTGGCCCCGAGGTCTCGCAGGGATAAAGCAGTGTCCAGCTCCAACTCCCTGCGAAGACCCTCGAGGCACTCAGCCCGCCTCAGCGCCCTCCGCATGGAGTGCTCGGTCATCACATGTAATGAGGGAAACACCCGCGCGCGTCATGTCACAGACGCGCTCACGCGCTAAGGGCCTTTGGTCCAATGAAATCGCATATGCGTGCTGACGTGCATACGCGCTAAGGGCCTTTCCTCAAATTACACGCAGACGTGCAGGATTTTCACATGCCAATTCACTCCGTATCAAGCTGGCCACGCGTAAGCACACGGAAGACCACGCTCCTGCCCAGAAGGCCAAATTACTGCCCCCCAGAGTCCCGAGCACGCTCCCACCTGCCATCTGCTGCTGCCTGACTGCCTGCTGCCCGCGTGCCCTGCCATTTGCTGCCTGCACATCAGCCAGGGGTGCTGTTGCTGTGACCACCCCTGCTGGAACCGAAGACTCCCGACTGGGATTCCATCGCTCAACAGCCCAGCCCCAGGACCCAGTTGCCCACCCACTCCTGCCTCTGGGGTTGTCATGTCGGGCACTGCAACATCTGGCACCACTGACAACCCCGAGCCAGAGAGACAGAGGGGCACCAGCTTCAGTGCCACCGAAGTTGGTGTCCTGGTGGAGCAAGTCCTGGGGCAGTATGATGCCCTCTTCGGAAGTTCCCGTGCCGACAAGGAAGGATGGACTCGGATCTGGACTGACATCGTGACTGCCATCAACGCGGAGGGGGTGGCAGTCCGCGACTTCCAACATGTCAAGAAGCGCTGGGAGGACTTCAGGTCCAGGACCCTGAACAAGGCCCGGCGCCTCTTGAAGGCAGCGGATGCCAAGGGGCGCCGGGGCCAGTTGTCAGAAGAGCAGATGAGGGTCCTGGAACGCATATCCCCAGCGCTCCACGTCCAGGTCCTTGAGAGGCAGACCCATCTGGAGTCGAGCGGTAAGTGTACATGCATCCTGATTGTGAGCTGTGCGTGTGGTGATGTTTCAGTAGTGAGCAGGTTGCACATCTGTTTGTATGGGGTCGAGTATGGGTGGGGGTGTACAGGGCTGTGGGGCTAACACATGAGAGGGCTGTAATGTGTGAGACATGGATGGTGCTTGTGTGTGTAGGCTTGCATGCCAAATGCAGTTGTGTGGGCACACATATTTGGATGAATGTGTATGTAAGTAGACATGTCCGTGATGTCACACATGTATGTTATTTTCAGCTGCATGTATCAGCACTGTGTACATGTGCATTTGTGTGTATTTGACAAGGGTGCAACAGTGATGCAACATGGATGCATGTGACAGCGGGATGTGGAAGCCTGATTGGCAGATGTGACATGGATGCCCATCTGAACACTGCAACACTTGGCAGAGTGTTAGGGAGAATTCTCTGTTTAGGCTGAATTTCCTAACCTAGTGAGTCCCCCAGCAGCTTTGCTGGATTTCTGGAGTTTGTTTTTTTTCCATCCTGCCAAGAGTGAGACTCTTTTTCTCCCACTCTTGGACATGTATGTGTGTAATTCCTTTGAATGCCAATGTGTTCTATGGTCTATGGGGTCTTTTACTCCATAGGGTCTCATATGTTTTTCTATGTGTGTTACACCGCACCCTACATGCCGTAACACTGGGGCGTCCTAGCGGACCCCCACCATAGACTCCATACCCGGGGTCTGACTACTGTCTCCCCGGGCATGTAAAGTCACCATTGGCTTTACTAGACCTAAATTTACTAACAGAACTAGTACAAACCATCTTATTGTGGACGTACTAGTAGGGGTAATTCGATTACTCCTGGATCTGTTACTCGAGGGGGCACTGTCCCGTCCCCCCTCGTCGAGTTTTGGCTGGTGGCAGTGGAAACTACTTGTTATGTTCGACCCCGAACCTAACCCTATGGGATTCGTCCCATTGTTGGAGATTAATACTTTTTCTCGTTAATCTCTAACGTACCACCGGTCTACTTATCTTAAATAAGTTTATCGGATGGTATTTTCTGCCAGAACTCGGTTTTTAAGATGGCGTCTGTGTTCGTCTCTGTGACTCCTAAACCAAAGGTCGAGCCCTTTGTTCCACTTTTGGCGGGCCTCTGTACAGAGACCCTCCAAAGTGGTGCCATTCTGTCTGGGTTACCACAGGGGTGTGGGAGGGGGTTTAGGCACCCTGGACCGAGTTGCCTTGCCAACTCCGGTCGCACTCTGGAGTGATTGGCCCAAGTGGTGAGCCTTCCCGCTCACCACTTAGCATGTGTTGATTGACAGCTAGGCTGAATGAATGGGGGTTTTCTGCATAAAAGCAGGGCTTTTGGGACTGGATCTTCAGAAGTCGCCACAGGACCTAAGAATCCGACGAGGGTAACGCTGAGCCGACCTGCACGACGACACCTCCGGTGGAGCCCTGCAGAACCGACTCACCACTTCCCGACAACAGAGGAGATCTCCCTGCCGGAGAGTTTCTTCCCTTGACTGGTGGGAACAACCAGTCCCCCTTGCTTTTTATTCGCCTCAGGACGCAGTGGTCGAATTGCCCGTGCAGAGCACCTCGGCAACCGGATAGCCACTACCCCTGTACCGCGACCAAAAGGTGGTGCCTTGTGACGGAGCACTCCGCGGCTGGTCTCTTCCCTGGTGGTGCACCGGACTTCACTTTTCTTCGACGACGAGATCATCTCTACTCTTGGCAAAGACCCGACGTGCATCCACCACCAGGAACAACTGCCCCCGCCGGAGCTGCCCTCCACAACAAGGTACCGTGTCCGCCTGGCTTCCCTTTCGATCTGTTCGAGTGAGGTGTCTTAATCCTCTCCTTTCCGTTGGGTCGCCTCCAAGCTTTTCTCATTTATTGTTCTGAACTGGTTCAATCTGCCGATAACAATTTGCTACAAAGACTTGAAGGCCCCTCCACTAGAGACTTTTTGGGACATATCGCCTTGCCTCTCTCCGAGTGGGCCTGGCCTCTGAACTTTATGCTCTATTGTGATTCCTGCCTTCCTGCCTTGCATTTTCGCCCGTGAAGTATTGAACTGTGTTGATTTCGTAACCTGCCTATCTTTTTCTCTCCCGTCCTAACTAATATTAGAGTGCCATCTAGGTTGAGGTACACACCTCTGTCTGTAGATAAGTGGTGCCGGTAGAACCTAGACTTGTCGAAATATTACTAGGGGGATTGATCGTTTCTTCTTCGTAGAGTAATTGTGTTTGATTTGTTTGCCGTGTGCCATATTGTTTTTGATAGATGTTTCGTTATAAATAAATACCTTAATATCTTTACACTAAGCCTCGTTGCGTGTTTGCTTGTCTTGCTGTGAAGAATTGCCCTATTTTGTATACTCCACATACTGCTCAACTCTTCTTTAGGGAAGTCTGACTGCTCAGCCACAGCTACCAAGTGAATCTGTGTGGTGCAGACTGCTACCAAGTGGGTTCACCGCCAAACACCTTTCGTCCTAAATCTTTTGCAGTGGTCCCAGAGGGAACTGCACAGGTTTCCACCTAACACAGAGGTGTACACATGCATGCAAGTTTGGTGGTGTGTGTACATGTGTGGTGCACTTCCTGTGTTGCATGTGATGTCTGGCTCAGCTTTGCCTGCTCATGCTGTTGTATGTGTATGGATGGTGCTGGCAGTTGCGATATGTCTGTGGTATGGCTCATGTGTGCGAGTTGACATGACATCTGTGTTGGGGATTGTGATGGCATGTCTGAGGTTTGCCAATGCCACTCATGTACAACTGTCATGTGTGTATGTGCCCATTGACCAGTGCCCTGATGCCTGTGTTCTATTTCTCCCTGTCTGCAGCGTCAACTGATGAAGAGGGCGGAGAAGGTGCTGTGGAGCACAGTGGCGGGGATCCCACCGCCAGCCGGAGACGCAAGGCCCGGCTCCCCTCCCATGTTGTCATCTCTTTGGGGAGTGAGGAGCCCGGTTCCGCGTCCCAGGCCGCAGCTGCCGGGGGGAGGTCCAAGAGGTGGAGGTTGGAGTTGGACTCCTCGGCAGCAGAAGGGGCAGCTGGGACCCCACAGGGCCCAACGGGGGAAGATGGCACGGAGTCATCCAGGTTGGTGGGGGGTTTGATGGAGGAGGAGGCCGTGCAAGCAACAGAGATGGGGTCTGGAGGTGGGGATCCCACTGGTGCTAGTGGTGCAGTGCAGGACCAGGGACAGGAGGCAGCACAGGCCGCCGCGGAGGTGCCTGTGTGCAATCCTGTCCCTGATCCTGTCCCTGCATCATCTTGCACCAGCAGGGATGCCTACGTCCAGACCCGTTTTCAGGCAGGGGATGAGCAAACGACAACTGGCCTTCCTCTGCCTGCGGACGTGGCTATCAGGGTCCGGGTTGAGCCTGTCCTGACTGGTGTGGCGTTGCGTCAACGGGCCATGCGAGGTGACCTGCAGTCTTTTCATGAGGAGATTGCACGTCATCTCGAATGGCTTGTTGACCACGTCAGCCTGCTGGGACAGGTCACCCAGGCCGGATTCCTCCGTTTGATGGGGCTTGCTACGACCCCCTCCTCAACTGAACCCCCTACGCGCCAGTCGTCCTCCGTGCCATCTTCCCACCCATCAGTCACCTGGGTGCCCTGTGGAGCTGCCTCTGACGGTGCGGCCAGGCTGGTGGAGGAGGCATCCCTGCCACAGTCGGGAGTCAGACGTCCAGCAGGGGTGGCCACATCAACGACTGCACCCCAGCCGGCGGAGGATGTGCAGGCAGCAGGAGGCAGTGCACGGGCAGAGGCACAGCAGCAGCAGCAATGTGGTGGGAGCCATGAAGGCTCGGGGCCTTCAACATCGGAGGGGCAGGCATCGGCCGGAAGGCAGGGGGACCCAGGACAGAGAGTGTCTTCCGTGTGGCAGCGGTTGGGCCACGCCATAGATGCGGAGCGGCAGCGGGCGGAAGAGGCACGGCTCACAATGGTCAGGGCGGAGAACTCCATGCGGAGGGCCCTGAGGCGGGCCGAGTGCCTCGAGGCAATTCGCAGGGGGTTGGAGGTGGACACGTCGACGGCCCTGCGGACCCTCGGGGCCACGGAGGAGGACCGCCTCCGGGACATTGAGCAGGAGTTCGATGATGCCCTGGCCCGGGACATCCAAAAGTGAGCCGTCAGACTAGCCCGCTGCCCTTGTACATAGTTATGTAGGTAGTGTTAGGTTTTCTTTGTTTTTTGATTTATTTTGGACCTTTTGGACATTGGCCACATTTTTGTATATAGTTCATTTTATTAGTTAGTGTTGTTAGATAGGTTTCATTTCTTTTGTTGGGATAAGGGACCCTGGCTTGTTCGTCTGTACATAGTTCACTGTTGGATTTTATTTTTCTTTCACAATTTACCCATGGAGCAATGGCTTTCAATTATTTTTTCCCATTGGATTTTCTTTTGTGGACAGTGACTTTGGACACCATTACTTTGGATTATGATTTTTGGTTTTGCTTTTTTTCACGGACATGCTTCTTTTCATTTTTGTACATTCCCATTGGTGGGGGCCTGCTGGCAGGTGCCCCACGGTGCTGGGGGGTGGGGGTGGTGGGAGTCATAGGTGGGGGCCTGGTGGAGGCTGCCCCTGCACTGCTGGGGGGTGGGGGTGGTGGGAGACATGGGTGGGGGCCTGGTGGAGGGTGCCCCTGCACTGCTGGGGGGTGGGGGTGGTGGGAGACATGGGTGGGGGCCTGGTGGAGGCTTCCCCTGCACTGCTGGAGGGTGGGGGTGGTGGGAGACATGGGTGGGGGCCTGGTGGAGGGTGCCCCTGCACTGCTGGGGGGTGGGGGTGGTGGGAGACATGGGTGGGGGCCTGGTGGAGGCTGCCCCTGCACTGCTGGGGGGTGGGGTGGTGGGAGACATGGGTGGGGGCCTGGTGGAGGGTGCCCCTGCACTGCTGGGGGTGGGGGTGGTGGGAGACATGGGTGGGGGCCTTGTGGAGGGTGCCCCTGCACTGCTGGGGGGTGGGGGTGGTGGGAGACATGGGTGGGGGCCTGGTGGAGGCTGCCCCTGCACTGCTAGGGGGTGGGGGTGGTGGGGAACATGAGTTGGACATGTGTGGGGGCCTGCTGGCAGGTGCCCCACAGTGCTGGGGGGTGTGGGTGGTGGGGAACATGAGTTGGACATGGATGGGGGCCTGCTGGCAGGTGCCCCACAGTGCTGGGGGGTGGGGGTGGTGGGGAACATGAGTTGGACCTGGGTGGGGGCCTGCTGGCAGGTGCCCCACAGTGCTGGGGGGTGGGGGTGGTGGGAGACATGGGTGGGGGCCGGGTGGAGGGTGCCCCTGCACTGCCGGGGGGTGGGGGTGGTGGGAGACATGGGTGGGGGCCTGGTGGAGGGTGCCACTGCGCTGCTGGGTGGTGGGTGTGGTGGGAGACATGGGTGGGTGCCTGGTGGAGGCTGCCCCTGCACTGCTGGGGGGTTTGGGTGGTGGGGAACATGAGTTGGACATGGGTGGGGGCCTGCTGGCAGGTGCCCCATGGTGCTGGGGGTGGGGGTGGTGGGGAACATGAGTTGGACATGGGTGGGGGCCTGCTGGCAGGTGCCCCACGGTGCTGGGGGGTGGGGGTGGTGGGAGACATGGGTGGGGGCCTGGTGGAGGGTGCCCCTGCACTGCTGGGGGGTGGGGGTGGTGGGAGACATGGGTGGGGGCCTGGTGGAGGGTGCCTCTGCACTGCTGGGGGGTGGGGGTGGTGGGAGACATGGGTGGGGGCCTGGTGGAGGCTGCCCCTGCACTGCTGGGGGGTGGGTGTGGTGGGAGACATGGGTGGGGGCCTGGTGGAGGTTGCCCCTGCAATGCTGGGGGGTGGGGGTGGTGGGAGACATGGGTGGGGGCCTGGTGGAGGGTGCCCCTGCACTGCTGGGGGGTGGGGGTGGTGGGAGACATGGGTGGGGGCCTGGTGGAGGCTGCCCCTGCACTGCTGGGGGGTGGGGGTGGTGGGAGACATGGGTGGGGGCCTGGTGGAGGGTGCCCCTGCACTGCTGGGGGGGTGGGGGTGGTGGGAGACATGGGTGGGGGCCTGGTGGAGGCTGCCCCTGCACTGCTGGGGGGTGGGTGTGGTGGGAGACATGGGTGGGGGCCTAGTGGAGGGTGCTCCTGCACTGCTGGGGGGTGGGGGTGATGGGAGACATGGGTGGGGGCCTGGTGGAGGCTGCCCTGCACTGCTGGGGGGTGGGGGTAGTGGGAGACATGGGTGGGGGCCTGGTAGAGGGTGTCCCTGCACTGCTGGGGGGTGGGGGTGGTGGGAGACATGGGTGGGGGCCTGGTGGAGGGTGCCCCTGCACTGCTGGGGGGTGGGGGTGGTGGGGACATGAGTTGGTGGGCAGTTGTGCAAGTTGACATGTAGGTTGGCTGGGGGGCATGGCCATGGTGGATGGGGTGCCTGCAGGACATGTGCAGGGTAGGCCCCTGTGGTGTGAGCCACCTGCAGGGGCCGTGGAGGGTGTAGAGGGAACACCTGGGAGGACCCACACGTGCAATTCACGTGTGGTGCTCCCCGCGCACCCCTGTAATACACGTACCTTGATGGAATCGCGTGTGATACTTTCCGCGCACCCCTGACATGCACGTACCCTGCTGAAATAGCGTGTGGAACTTCCCGCGCACCCCGAAATACACGTAGCCTGGACATTCGCGTGTGGAAATTCCCACGCACCCCTGGAATACACGTACCCTGCTGATATCGCGTGTGAAACTTCCCGTGCACCCCGAAATACACATAGCCTGGACATTCGCGTGTGGAACTTCCCGGGCACTCCTGGAATACACGTACCCTGCTGATTTCACGTGTGAAAATTCCCACGCACCCCAGATGTACACGTACCCTGATGGAATCACGTATGGAAGTTCAAGCGCACCCCTGTAATACACGTACCCTGATGAAATCGCGTGTGGAAGTTCCCGCGCACCCCTGAAATACACGTACCCTGATGGAATCGTGTGTGAAACTTCCCGCGCACCCCTGAAATGCACGTACCCAGCTGAAATGACGTGAGGTACTTCCCGCGTACCCCAGTGATACACATAGCCCGCTTGCCGTGCTGGTACAGGGTTAGCGCAGCCCTTTGCGCTGGATTGGGGATTGTGATGGCTTTTCCCTGCACCAGAGGCGTTCTTGGGGGCGTAACTGGCGCTGCTGCAGGGTCGCTGCGCCACTGTGCGCCACGGCTGGTTTTGGTAGCTGGAATCCATGAATACGCTGAAATGGGTTTTGGCGCACGCGGCTGGCGCAGGGATTCGCACGCGCACACTGTGCGCCAGCTGCGTTTGCCACTTGTGCGCTGAATTCTATGAATTACCCCCCAAGTCTCTTGAACGGGAATAGGCGTCGGTTCCAAATCCTGCTTCGGGCAATCCTAGCGAAACAGAATATTATCAAAAGGAAGTTCTTCAGATCGGTACGCGGCAGAAGGGTGATAAAAAATGTTTCTTTTATCCACATTCGAAACTTGCTTATCTTGTGAAGGAGGTTGCTGTGATTTTAGTGCAAACTGACCTCTACCAGGGCCCCCTGCACCTGGACGACCTATGGATTGTCTACCCATGTTTCCAAATGACCTCTGCTGCAAGGTCGGACATTGTGCGCGCCAGTGGCCTTCCTGTCGACAATAGGCACACTGGTTAATGGTTACCGGAGCCAAGGGCGCACTTCCCTGTGGAATGTACTGACCTCTAATTTGATTATCCCCTCTAGGGCTTCTAACAATCTGTTGTAATAAGACTTTTGTTTTCAGGTCACCCTTTTTCTTTTCAAGTTTTTCCTTTTCATTATTCACACGATTTTCATAGTACTGAGCCATATGCAGTACTTCTGATTGAGACTTCGCCTGCCAAGCGCTTTCGGAAGACATAATCTGTAACTGGATGTCAAGCAGCAATCCACGTACAAATCTGTCGACAAACAGCCTTTTCCCTGACTCTGTGCCTAAGTCTTGTCCACTGAAATCTGAAAATACCTGCTCAAACCGATTGAAGAAATCGGTAGCACCCTTAGATTTTCCTTGGACACAGGCCATAAGCTTGTCCGAAATGATTCTTTTTTCAGGAACTACAGTTTTCAATTTTTCAATAATCCTGTCAGGCAAGGTTAATATCACTTGAGGCGGTCATTCGCCAGCTGGTCTTTCTCTATCTAGCCTAAACATGTTATCCCATGTATCTCCCAACCCAGGTATATTATCTATAGTCCTAATCTGTTTCCACAAATCGACTGGCAGGAGTACGGGAAATAATAAATCAATATCACTTAAGGTGAATACCGACGACTGTAAGACCGACTCTATTTCTTTATAGAACCCGGTCGGATTCTTTCTTACATCGGGAATAGACTGCTTTATGGTGTTCACTTCCTGTCTTGAAAACGGGACGTGAACAAACAGTGATACGTAATGTGCAGGAATTTCTCCCGCAAGTATTCCTCGTCCAGCATCAGCCGCAAACTCAACTTTCGGGACAAATGTCGGAGGGACCTCTCTCATAGGCAACTGAGAAGTAGGCAGCTCCGAATGCTTACTAAGCAACAGAGCCAAATCAAGCGCTAAGGCAGTCGAAGAAGTATCAATCAAAAAGGCTCTCTTATAAACACTCAACAATTCTGCGGGACAACAAATCTTTCTTTTTACACACTCATTCTGCAGGTACTCCACCATCACCTGTATCACCTTCTTTTGCATTTCTATCGTATACTGACTATACATGTCATATACTTCATCTGGAGTTATCGACATATCCGAAATCCATTTTATCTCATCCTTTGTACAAATTCGTGCTTCCTCACCCTTTAATTCACGGCAAGGAGAAAACCGTTTCTGTAAGCACATAATACCTAAACTACCACCATCTGCTTCCTCATTCTGTAACCCTTCCAACTCCTTCCTATACTCAAAAATCCTCTCAACATGCTCATATACCTTCTCCGCAGTATCTCTGGACAACGCTAAGGCATTCAAATCCCGTAACCCTTGTGGGAGATCTACATCGTTTAATCTATTCCACATTATAGTCAAATGAATCCCTATGTCATGATGCCTGCCCCCAGGAAACCAGACCAGGCCCAGCAACCCCAGAAGCAGGCATCATGCCATTTGGAGCAAGCCCAAAAACCCCAGCTAGGGGCTGTTTGGGTGAAGTCCTGGCGCCTATGGCGCCAGGCTCATAAGAATAGAGTCAGTCCTGGCACCATGGGCGCCAGGCTCATAGTAGAAAACCTACCTGATGCAGACCATGCTGCAAACTTACCTGATGCAGACCATGCTGCAAGAAGCCACAAGCCAAATGAGGTTTAGGAGGGACTATTTAACCTAAGGGACTACTTTTTACTCGGGTGGGGCTGTGGAAGAATACTTACCTGGGACTTCTTCCAAGCCTATTTAAACCACGCCCGGACAGCAGCACACGCTTCGCGTTATTCTGCATCCAGCAGCGTAACGCTCACCGTGCCTGCAGCAGCTTCCAGTCTTCAGCCACGCCCGCCTCGGTTACGGAGCTCCTTGAAACAAGAAGAAAGAAGTAGGAAAGGTCAGAACAGGAGTCCTACCTTTAATCCTTACCTAAATCCTGATCCATCACGCCACGGAGCTGGAGAAGAAGTCTTTAAAAACGCCTTACTTCGCATCCTGCAGCGCCGCGCGGTAATCACCTGCCTTGCAGCACTTCAGCATTCCATCACGGTCTTCTCCAGCTCGCGGCCGCTCTCCGACACCTAAGGAGACAAAAACAGCAAGGTGAGCCAAGGGGATACTCTAAGACTGTACAAGCTACCCCCCAAGACTTACCTGATTTACCACAGGGGGTACTTACCTCATTTCGGGTCGGTGCAGCCTCCGCTGCATCTCCGCCGTGCCCTGGCCCCTATGGGGAAACAACAGAACAGCAAAGCGCAATAAGGGGAAACTGATTTTTTCCCAATAGACTTACCTGGTTTTTACCGCAGGAGGCATCAATCCCAAAGACCTCATACCACATCAGCACCTGAATGGGGGAAAAGCCACATGTTATACATTGACACCATTTTATCGAACTGAGCCGGATAATATAAACCCTTACCTGCATCTTACCGGTTGCCAGGTGGAACTCTTCATAAGGGCAATTCAGCAACCTAAAAGGAATTGGACAGAGTGAAGGTCAGACGTTTTTTGAACTCTTACGAACTACAGACTTACGGCGTCTCGCTGGCATTCTTTGAGTCAATACCGTTCTGGAACTCCCAAACTCCTCCACGCCAGTGAAGGAACTGGTCATCTACGCGCCCCTGCGCTCGAGGCAGGTGCCCCACAGTGCTGGGGGGTGGGGGTGGTGGGGAACATGAGTTGGACATGGGTGGGGGCCTGCTGGCAGGTGCCCCACGGTGCTGGGGGCTGGGGGTGGTGGGAGACATGGGTGGGGGCCTGGTGGAGGGTGCCCCTGCAATGCTGGGGGGTGGGGGTGGTGGGAGACATGGGTGGGGGCCTGGTGGAGGCTGCCCCTGCACTGCTGGGGGGTGGGGTGGTGGGAGACATGGGTGGGGGCCTGGTGGAGGGTGCCTCTGCACTGCTGGGGGGTGGGGGTGGTGGGAGACATGGGTGGGGGCCTGGTGGAGGCTGCCCCTGCACTGCTGGGGGGTGGGGGTGGTGGGAGACATGGGTGGGGGCCTGGTGGAGGGTGCCCCTGCACTGCTGGGGGGTGGGGGTGGTGGGAGACATGGGTGGGGGCCTGGTGGAGGCTGCCCCTGGTGGCAGGGGGTGGGGGTGTTGGGAGACATGAGTGGGGGCCTGGTGGAGGCTGCCCCTGCACTGCGGGGGGGTGGGGGTAATAGGGGACATGAGTGGGGGCCTGGTGGAGGCTGCCCCTGGTGGCTGGGGGTGGGGGTGGTGGTAGACATGAGTGGGGGCCTGGTAGAGGCTGCCCCTGGTGGCTGGGGGGTGGGGGTGGTGGTAGACATGAGTGGGGGCCTGGTGGAGGCTGCCCCTGCACCGCATGGGGGGTGGGGGTAATAGGGGACATGAGTGGGGGCCTGGTGGAGGCTGCCCCTGGTGGCTGGGGGGTGGGGGTGCTGGGACACATGGGTGGGGGCCTGGTGGAGGCTGCCCCTGCACTGCTGGGGGGTGGGGGTGGTGGGAGACATTGGGTGGGGGCCTGGTGGAGGCTGCCCCTGGTGGCTGGGGGGTGGGGGTGGTGGGAGACATGGGTGGGGGCCTGGTGGAGGCTGCCCCTGCACTGCTGGGGGGTGGGGGTGGTGGGAGACATGGGTGGGGGCTTGGTGGAGGGTGCCCCTGCACTGCTGGGGGGTGGGGGTGGTGGGAGACATGGGTGGGGGCCTGGTGGAGGCTGCCCCTGCACTGCTGGGGGGTGGGTGTGGTGGGAGACATGGGTGGGGGCCTAGTGGAGGGTGCCCCTGCACTGTGTGGGGGGTTGGGGTGGTGGGAGACATGGGTGGGGGCCTGGTGGAGGCTGCCCCTGCACTGCTGGGGCAATGGGGTGTTGGGAGACATGGGTGGGGGCCTAGTGGAGGGTGCCCCTGCACTGCTGGGGGGTGGGGGTGGTGGGAGACATGGGTGGGGGCCTGGTGGAGGGTGCCCCTGCACTGCTAGGGGGTGGGGGTGGTGGGGACATGAGTTGGTGGGCAGTTGTGCAAGTTGACATGTGGGTTGGCTGGGGGGCATGGCCATGGTGGATGGGGTGCCTGCAGGACATGTGCAGGGTAGGCCCCTGTGGTGTGAGCCACCTGCAGGGGCCGTGGAGGGTGTAGAGGGAACACCTGGGAGGACCCACACGTGCAATTCACGTGTGGTGCTCCCCGTGCACCCCTGTAATACACGTACCCTGATTGAATCGTGTGTGATACTTTCCGCACACCCCTGACATGCACGTACCCTGCTGACTTCACGTGTGTGACTTCCCACGCACCCCTGGAATACACGTACCCTGCTGAAATCACGTGTGGAACTTCCCGCGCACCCCGAAATACACGTAGCCTGGACATTCGCGTGTGGAAATTCCTGCGCACCCCTGGAATACACGTACCCTGCTGATATCGCGTGTGAAACTTTGCGCGCACCCCGAAATACACGTATCCTGGACATTCGCGTGTGGAACTTCCCGCGCACCCCTGGAATACACGTACCCTGATGATTTCACGTGTGAAAATTCCCGCGCACCCCTGATGTACACGTACCCTGATGGAATCGCGTGTGGAACTTCAAGCGCACCCCTGTAATACACGTACCCTGCTGAAATCGCGTGTGGAAGTTCAGGCGCACCCCTGGAATACACGTACCCTGCTGAAATCGCGTGTGGAACTTCCCGCGCACCCCGAAATACACGTAGCCTGGACATTCACGTGTGGAAATTCCCGTGCACCCCTGGAATACATGTACCCTGCTGATAGCGCGTGTGAAACTTCCCGCGCACCCTGAAATACACGTAGCCTGGACATTCGTGTGTGGAACTTCCCGCGCACCCCTGGAATACACGTACCCTGCTGAATTCACGTGTGAAAATTCCCGCGCACCCCTGATGTACACGTACCCTGATGGAATCGCGTGTGGAACTTCAAGCGCACCCCTGTAATACACGTACCCTGCTGAAATCGCGTGTGGAACTTCCCGCGCACCCCTGAAATACACGTACCCTGATGGAATCGCGTGTGAAACTTCCCGCGCACCCCTGAAATGCACGTACCCAGCTGAAATGACGTGAGGTACTTCCCGCGCACCCCAGGGATACACATAGCCCACTTGCCGTGCTGGTACAGGGTTAGCGCAGCCCTTTGCGCTGGATTGGGGATTTTGATGGCTTTTCCCTGCGCCAGAGGCGTTCTTGGGGGCGTAACTGACGCTGCTGCAGGGTTGCTGCGCCACTGTGCGCCACAGCTGGTTTTGGTAGCTGGAATCCATGAATACGCTGTGCGCGGAAATGGGTTTTGGCGCACGCGGCTGGCGCAGGGATTCGCACGCGCACACTGTGCGCCAGCCGCGTGCGCCACTTGTGCGCTGAATTCTATGAATTACCCCCCAAGTCTCTTGAACGGGAATAGGCGTCGGTTCCAAATCCTGCTTCGGGCAATCCCAGCGAAACAGAATATTATCAAAAGGAAGTTCTTCAGATCGGTACGCGGCAGAAGGGTGATAAAAAATGTTTCTTTTATCCACATTCGAAACTTGCTTATCTTGTGAAGGAGGTTGCTGTGATTCTGGTGCAAACTGACCTCTACCAGGGCCCCCTGCACCTGGGCGACCTCTGGATTGTCTACCCATGTTTCCAAATGACCTCTGCTGCAAGGTCGGACATTGTGCGTTCCAGTGGCCTTCCTGTCGACAATAGGCACACTGGTTAATGGTTACCGGAGCCAAGGGCGCACTTCCCTGTGGAATGTACTGACCTCTAAATTTATTATCCCCTCTAGGGCTTCTAACAATCTGTTGTAATAAGACTTTTGTTTTCAGGTCACCCTTTTTCTTTTCAAGTTTTTCCTTTTCATTGTTCACACGATTTTCATAGTACTGAGCCATATGCAGTACTTCTGATTCAGACTTCGCCTGCCAAGCGCTTTCGGAAGACATAATCCTTAACTGGATTTCAGGCAGCAACCCACGTACAAATCTGTCGACAAACAGCCTTTTCCCTGACTCTGTGCCTAAGTCTTGTCCACTGAAATCTGAAAATACCTGCTCAAACCGATTGAAGAAATCGGTAGCACCATTAGATTTTCCTTGGACACAGGCCATAAGCTTGTCTGAAATGATTCTTTTTTCAGGAACTACAGTTTTCAATTTTTCAATAATCCTGTCAGGCAAGGTTAATATCACTTGAGGCGGTCATTCGCCAGCTGGTCTTTCTCTATCTAGCCTAAACATGTTATCCCATGTATCTCCCAACCCAGGTATATCATCTATAGTCCTAATCTGTTTCCACAAATCGACTGGCAGGAGTATGGGAAATAATAAATCAATATCACTTAAGGTGAATACCGACGACTGTAAGACCGACTCTATTTCTTTATAGAACCCGGTCGGATTCTTTCTTACATCAGGAATAGACTGCTTTATGGTGTTCACTTCCTGTCTTGAAAACGGGACGTGAACAAACTGTGATACGTAATGTGCAGGAATTTCTCCCGCAAGTATTCCTCGTCCAGCATCAGCCGCAATCTCAACTTTCGGGACAAATGTCGGAGGGACCTCTCTCATAGGCAACTGAGAAGTAGGCAGCTCCGAACGCTTACTAAGCAACAGAGCCAAATCAAGGGCTAAGGCAGTCGAAGAAGTATCAATCGAAAAGGCTCTCTTATAAACACTCAACAATTCTGCGGGACAACAAATCTTTCTTTTTACACACTCATTCTGCAGGTACTCCACCATCACCTGTATCACCTTCTTTTGCATTTCTACCGTATACTGACTATACGTGTCATATACTTCATCTGGAGTTATCGACATATCCGAAATCCATTTTTATCTCATCCTTTGTACAAATTTGCGCTTCCTCACCCTTTAATTCACGGCAAGGAGAAAACCGTTTCTGTAAGCACATAATACCTAAACTACCACCATCTGCTTCATCATTCTGTAACCCTTCCAACTCCTTCCTATACTCAAAAATCCTCTCAACATGCTCATATACCTTCTCCGCAGTATCTCTGGACAACGCTAAGGCATTCAAATCCCGTAAGCCTTGTGGGAGATCTACATCGTTTAATCTATTCCACATTATAGTCAAATGAATCCCTATGTCATGATGCCTGCCCCCAGGAAACCAGACCAGGCCCAGCAACCCCAGAAGCAGGCATCATGCCATTTGGAGCAAGCCCAAAAACCCCAGCTAGGGGCTGTTTGGGTGCAGTCCTGGCACCTATGGCGCCAGGCTCATAAGAATAGAGTCAGTCCTGGCACCATGGGCGCCAGGCTCATAGTAGAAAACCTACCTGATGCAGACCATGCTGCAAACTTACCTGATGCCGACCATGCTGCAAGAATCCACAAGCCAAATGAGGGTTAGGAGGGACTATTTAACCTAAGGGACTACTTTTTACTCGGGTGGGGCTGTGGAAGAATACTTTCCTGGGACTACTTCCAAGGCTATTTAAACCACGCCCGGACAGCAGCACACGCTTCGCGTTATTCTGCATCCAGCATCATAACGCTCACCGTGCCTGCAGCAGCTTCCAGTCTTCAGCCACGCCCGCCTCGGGTCCGGAGCTCCTGGAAACAAGAAGAAAGAAGGAGGAAAGGTCAGAACAGGAGTCCTACCTTTAATCCTTACCTGAATCCTGATCCATCACGCCACGGAGCTGGAGAAGATGTCTTTAAAAACGCCTTACTTCGCATCCTGCAGCGCCGCGCTGTACTCACCTGCCTTGCAGCACTTCAGCATTCCATCACGGTCTTCTCCAGCTCGCGGCCGCTCTCCGACACCTAAGGAGACAAAAACAGCAAGGTGAGCCAAGGGGATACTCTAAGACTGTACAAGCTACCCCCCAAGACTTACCTGATTTACCACAGGGGATACTTACCCATTTCGGGTTGGTGCAGCTCCGCTGCATCTCCGCCTTGCCCTGGCCCCTATGGGGAAACAACAGAACAGCAAAGCGCAATAAGGGGAAACCGATTTTTTCCCAATAGACTTACCTGGTTTTACCACAGGAGGCATCAATCCCCAAAACCTCATACCACATCAGCACCTGAATGGGGGAAAAGCCACATGTTATACATTGACACCATTTTATCAAACTGAGCTGGATAATATAAACCCTTACCTGCATCTTACCGGTTGCCACGTGGAACTCTTCATAAGGGCAATTCAGCAACCTAAAAGGAATTGGACAGAGTGAAGGTCAGACGTTTTTTGAACACAGACTTACGGCATCTCGCCGGCATTCTTTGAGTCAATACCATTCTGGAACTCCCCAACTCCTCCACGCCAGTGAAGGAACTGGTCATCTACGCGCCCCTGCGCTCGAGGCAGGATGGAGAGCTCATCTTTCCAAACCATCAGGTGAGAGCATAGAGGGAATCCAGAAGTGACCTGTGGGAAGAACTACGAGAGAGGGGAAGGTGGGGTTAGCGCTCGAACTCCACAGGTGGTTAATTCCCTTTCTGCATTACAGAAGGATATTCCTACGAGCCAAACAGACGAAGCTGGGTGGGCCAGTCCAGTCCATCATCTCTGCACTATGCATCTCACTGGTGGAAACAACAGCTGGCCAGTTCAGATCGATTCCCCCGTGGGAGCCAGGTGAGCGTAACAGAACACAAAGCCTACCCACAAATACCCACCTGGGTGTTATGGAGACCTCGGAAACTGATCAGTTGGTCCAATTATTAGGGGAACTGAGGGCCGAAGTGCATTCCGCCCGCCAAGAAACCAATGCCCTCAGTAGAGAACTGATTGTATCAAAAGAACGAACAGATGATCTGGCCAGACAACTATTGCAAAGCCAGGCTAGGCAAACACCCCTACCAGGACTCGGGGCAAGTCCAACTCCTGTACCATCGAGTACCCGGTGCACATAAACCTACCAGGAACCGTTCCATTAGCTCCGCCCGAACGTTTTGCCGGAGACCCTAAAAGGTTCGCCGTATTTATGAATCAATGCCGCTTGCACTTTTTATGCAGACCTGGAGCTTTCCCAAATGATCAAGCCAAAGTAGCCTTTGTACTGTCATATCTCAGCGGCAATGCAGCGAATTGGTCCATTCCACTAGTCAATCAGGATGACCCAATTCTTTGGGATTTCCAGGGTTTTCAAACAAGCATGGAAAGACTATTCGCCCGACACTCCCAGGGACAGGCCCTGGATAACGAACTTTTGTCCTTGCGTCAGGGTAATCAGGATCTTCTATCTTACATTGCAACCTTTAACAGATTAATAGTGGAAACCGGATGGCCTGAAGTAAAGCGAATCACATTATTCCATCGAGGGCTTCGGCGAGAACTCAAAGATGTCTTGGCCCAAATCGTGAACCCGCCTCAAGACTGTGCAGAATACATAGACTTAGTGGTCCAGTTAGATCACAGACTTCAAAACAGAAAGGCTGATCGAGCCAAGTTTGAGAATAGGGTGTTGGTCAAAACCCACGTTAGTCCCAAGGGAGCCTCAGAACCCATGCAACTCGGAGGGGTTAGAGGACCCTTAACCCAGAAAGAAAGGGAAAGAAGACGGCAAATGCAATTGTGTCTATATTGCAGGACTACTGGTCATTTTCTACGGAACTGCCCTGTAAAACCACCCAAGAAGATTGTAGGAGCAGCAGATAAAAACCATTTGGAACCTGACTCGGGAAATGACCATGCCCGACAAGCGTAGAGGTCCGCTTGCCGAGCTTGAAGAAGGACACTCAGACCTCGCATTTCATCATACCAATGGTCCTTGTAGATCCAGAGCAGCCATCATGTATGCACACGGTAAAATCATACGTTGATAGCGGAGCCATAGGAAACTATGTGGACTATGAATTGGCTTCCAGGATGAATCTACCTCTCACCCGAAAGACCACCTCAGATGTCATCATCACGGTAGATGGAACGGAAATTGCCTCTGGGCCCGTAACTCATTCCACCGCAGAGATGACATTGCTGGGTCAGGATAGGCACCGAGAGGCTATGGTGTTTGATTTAATCAAGGCCCCAAGTGCTACTGGGGATGCCTTGGTTGGAAAAACATAATCCCTGTATCGATTGGCGAGAGAAGAGAATAACCTTCCCCGAATGTGCGCACACCTGTTACCCAAAGAAAACACTAAACGCAGTCCTGGCCCCAGTAACCCCAGCCGCTGTGCAATTACCTACAGAATACCAAGACTTTCAGGATGTCTTCCAAAAAGAACAGGCAAACACCTTACCACCTCACCGATCGTATGATTGTCAAATAAATCTCATACCCGGCGCACAACTCCCTTGCAGCAGGATCTATGCCCTTACGGAGCCTGAAAACCTTCACCTGCGCCAATACTTAGACCAGTACCTTGCTAATGGCTTCATTCGCCCGTCCAAGTCGCCTGCATCTTCAGCTTTGTTCTTCGTGCCCAAAAAGGAAGGTGACCTCAGAACGTGCATAGACTACCGCGCACTGAACCAGATAACCATTAAGAATCGATACCCATTGCCTTTGATCCCTGAACTACTAGACCAGGTGAAGGACGCTTGCATATACACTAAACTGGACCTTCGGGGGGCATATCATCTGGTACGTGTCAAAGAGGGCGATGAATGGAAAACTGCTTTTTGCACCAAGTACGGGTTATTTGAGTACCAAGTGATGCCTTTCGGACTATGCAATGGACCAGCAGCCTTCCAATTCTTCATGAATGATGTCCTTTGAGAACTTATCGACGTTTGTGTTGTCGTTTACATCAATGATATCCTAGTATACGCC
This sequence comes from Ambystoma mexicanum, assembly GCF_040938575.1. NCBI lineage: Eukaryota > Metazoa > Chordata > Amphibia > Caudata > Ambystomatidae > Ambystoma > Ambystoma mexicanum. The sequence goes on along the minus strand of NC_090929.1, from coordinate 958,393,028 downwards.
TTATCAGAATCGGATCATGTGAAACACGTCCGAGCAGTCCTTGAGAAGTTACGCCAGCACAAACTATATGCTAAACTGGAAAAGTGCGTCTTTCACACCACAGAAGTGGAATTTCTTGGGTTTATTCTGACCCCGAGAGGAATCAGGATGGATACGAGTAAGGTGGACGCAATTCTTAAATGGCCTTCGCCAAGTTCAATCAAAGGAGTACAAAGCATGCTTGGCTTTGCCAATTTCTACCGCAGGTTTATCCCAGACTTTTCACACATTGTACATCCCATTACAGCACTCTTGCGAAGAAATCAACGCTTTGTGTGGACAGAAGAAGCCGAAAACGCCTTCCAAGAATTAAAAGCGAAATTCACATCTGCCCCTGTATTAAGGCACCTGCGTCCTGAGCTCCCATACATAGTGGAAACTGATGCATGCAGTCTAGCCATGGGAGCTGTCCTATCTCAAAAGGACCCCGAAACTAACCAGCTTCACCCAGTGGCGTTTTGGTCTAGAAAGTTTTCAGCTCCCGAATTAAACCATGCCATTACCGACAAGGAGCTGTTAGCCATCAAGTCCGCCTTCAAGGCTTGGCGGCACTATCTACTTGGTGCCAGGCATACCATTACGGTCATCACCGATCACCGAAACTTGCAATATCTAAAGACAGCCAAGGCCCAATCTTCTCGCCAACTCCGTTGGGCATTGTTCTTCGCCGAGTTTGATTTCGTGATAACCTATCGACCAGGTTGTAAGAATGATAAAGCAGACGCCTTGTCCCGAATTGGGATGGGAGAAGCAGAAATGACCCTAGAACCCGTACCCATAATTCCCGAACAGAGGATTCTTGGCAAGACAACTGTACAGACACTGGAGGACATCCAGGGGAAAATCCAACAACTCTTTGATCCTATTGCCTTACAGGACTGGGCAAGGAAAGGCCCAGAATAATCTGTCACCAATGATTTGCCTTATTACCAAGGGCGGCTATTTCTGCCACAAAAGGAACTACAAGAGCTAGTCATTTCCCGTTACCATGATACCTTAATGGAGGGACACCCTGGTATTGCAAAAACTGAAGCTAAAATCAAGAAACAATTCTGGTGGCCCACCTGGCGAAAAGACATTAAGTTATTTGTCATGTCTTGTGGCATTTGCGCCCAAAACAAAAGTCAAAGGAAAAAACCAGCTGGACTATTACAACCGTTGGACATCCCGCCTACTCCTTGGCACACCTTGTCATTAGACTTTATCACGGATCTACCCCCATGCAATGGTTTTAACACCATTTTAGTTATTGTGGATCTTTTTTCCAAAATGGCCCACTTTATTCCTTTAAAGGGAATACCTTCAGCTTCAGCCCTGGCCAAAGAGTTACTTGAAAACATAGTTCGCCTACACGGCTTTCCATCCGTGTTGATTTCGGACCGGGGCAGTCAATTCATTTCACATTTTTGGAGAAAATGTTGCCAACTGGCGCAGATAGATGTTAGGCTTTCGATCAGTCACCACCCTCAGACCGACGGTCAAACAGAGAGGACCAACCAGACTCTTGGACAATACCTGCGTTGTATGCTACATCAGTCTGAGGGTAATTGGAAAGACATTCTTTGGATCGCCGAGTATGCGTACAATAATTCTGTACACTCGGGAACTGAACAAAGTCCTTTTTATACCATATATTGACACCATCCTCGAACCTCGGACGTTGATTCGCCCCAACACTTAGAGATGCCCGCGGTGAACGATCTCCACGCGGTTATTACACAGGCCTTTAAAGAAGCAACTGCACATTTACGAAAAGCTAAGGAAAAATACAAGAAGGATGCTGATCAGCACAGAAGTGAAGCACTGCATTACCAGATAGGGATCAAGTATGGTTGGCCACTAAGCACATACCACTCAAGGGAACACGGACCTTTAACCCTAGGTATTTGGGACCTTACTCTATCAAGGCCGTTATCAACCCGGTGGCCGTCAAGTTGTACCTACCTGCTCATATGCGAATTCATCCCGTCTTTCACGTGTCACTTTTGAAGCCAGTGCAACCAGGAACAAGGCTAACCAAACCACCAGATCCCATCCTCATAGACGGGGAACCCGAATTTGAAGTTAAGAACATCTTGGACTCAAAAAGGGTGAGGTCAAAACTCTTCTATCTAATCGACTGGAAAGGTTACGGACCACAGGAAAGGTCTTGGGAACCTAGTGACCACGTGCATGCACCTCAATTGGTGAAGAGATTCCACCGAGATTTCCCAAACAAACCAAAGCTAAGGGGAAGAACGACTTTAGGAGGGGCCTTGAGGGGGAGTGCTGTCATGATGCCTGCCCTCAGGAAACCAGACCAGGCCCAGCAACCCCAGAAGCAGGCATCATGCCATTTGGAGCAAGCCCAAAAACCCCAGCTAGGGGCTGTTTGGGTGCAGTCCTGGCGCCTATGGCGCCAGGCTCATAAGAATAGAGTCAGTCCTGGCGCCATAGGCGCCAGGCTCATAGTAGAAAACCTACCTGATGCAGACCATGCTGCAAACTTACCTGATGCAGACCATGCTGCAAGAAGCCACAAGCTAAAAGAGGTTTAGGAGGGACTATTTTACCCAAGGGACTACTTTTTACTCGGGTGGGGCTGTGGAAGAATACTTACCTGGGACTACTTCCAAGGCTATTTAAACCACACCCGGACAGCAGCTCACGCTTCGCGTTATTCTGCATCCAGCAGCGTAACGCTCACCGTGCCTGCAGCAGCTTCCAGTCTTCAGCCACGCCCGCCTCGGGTCCGGAGCTCCTGGAAACAAGAAGAAAGAAGGAGGAAAGGTCAGAACAGGAGTCCTACCTTTAATCCTTAACTGAATCCTGATCCATCACGCCACGGAGCTGGAGAAGAAGTCTTTAAAAATGCCTTACTTCGCATCCTGCAGCGCCGCGCTGTACTCACCTGCCTTGCAGCACTTCAGCATTCCATCACGCTCTTCTCCATCTCGTGGCCGCTCTCCGACACCTAAGGAGACAAAAACAGCAAGGTGAGCCAAGGGGATACTCTAAGACTGTACAAGCTACCCCCCAAGACTTACCTGATTTACCACAGGGGGTACTTACCTCATTTCGGGTCGGCGCAGCCTCCGCTGCATCTCCGCCGTGCCCCGGCCCCTATGGGGAAACAACAGAACAGCAAAGCGCAATAAGGGGAAACTGATTTTTTCCCAATAGACTTACCTGGTTTTACCGCAGGAGGCATCAATCCCCAAGACCTCAAACCACATCAGCACCTGAATGGGGGAAAAGCCACATGTTATACATTGACACCATTTTATCGAACTGAGCCAGATAATATAAACCCTTACCTGCATCTTACCGGTTGCCACGTGGAACTCTTCATAAGGGCAATTCAGCAACCTAAAAGGAATTGGACAGAGTGAAGGTCAGACGTCTTTTGAACTCTTACGAACTACAGACTTACGGCGTCTCGCCGGCATTCTTTGAGTCAATACCATTCTGGAACTCCCCAACTCCTCCACGCCAGTGAAGAAACTGGTCATCTACGCGCCCCTGTGCTCGAGGCAGGATGGAGAGCTCATATTTCCAAACCATCAGGTGAGAGCATAGAGGGATTCCAGAAGTGACCTGTGGGAAGAACTACGAGAGAGGGGAAGGTGGGGTTAGCGCTCTAACTCCACAGGTGGTTAATTCCCTTTCTCAATTACAGAAGGATATTCCTACGAGTCAAACAGATGAAGCTGGGTGGGCCAGTCCAGTCCATCATCTCGGCACTACGCATCTCACTGGTGGAACACAGCTGGCCAGTTCAGATCGACGCCCCCATGGGATCCAGGTGAGCGTAACACCCTAATCCTTCAATAAAGACATTTTTCTCGGGAATACCTTTTAAATTTTCAAGTGTGGAAAAAACATCAGCTTGTTCACCCTTCTCCATGCAGTGTTTAACCCAAGCAGTCAATTCATTTTTTTTATCTGTGGACACAGTATTACGAGTCACAACCCTTGCTCTCACTCCCTGGTCTACTACAAGCGATGCAGAATCACTTGGAAGAGGAAGAGTAGGCACATTCTGGATACCAACAGGTGGAGGCAAGGGGGCAGGCAAAGGAGCGACAGCTGGAAGAACAACAGGAAAAACAACAGGGGGGACTGGAGGAACTATAGGAGGGGGGATAACAACGGGAAGAGGCAAAGCACCAGGAGGAGGAACGTACGGAGGTGGCGCGGAGGCTTCGGGCCTTTGTTCATGCAAAAGTTTATTAATCAATTCATCTGACGTATGACAATCATTTGAAGGGTACATTTTCTGAATGCCTAATTGGAACGACCCTGTCCGTGTTCCTAACTGACTCCAATTGTTTATTTTGATCATATAACCATGCCTTTTCGACACTCATCATATGTCTATGCATATGTTTCTCTCTACTCTTTTGTTGCTGCAAAGCTTCTGTTTTCCAACTATGCAATGCGTCAAATGCTGCAGGTCTAGCCTTTTTCTTTACTAATACAGACTCTAGATATTCTATACGAGGGATTTCAAAACTACCATTGGTTGGCCACCGAAGATTAGAATTATGTCTGCTCTGTCTGTGCCAAATGTCATTAAATGCTATACTACCAAAGCCTTTCTTACAGTACATAGTACATGACGGCGACCACTCCTGTGGTGCGGGATGGCTATCTTCCAAAGATTGTCTGTCGCTGCGGAATAATGCCCTAAAGCAGGCAGACAATTTCCCAGGCATATCAAAGTTCTGGTGTTACCTGGTCAGGTAATTGTGCTCGCGAGTACAATGCGCCAAATTCAAATTGTCAGGGTTAAATTAAGAATCGGGACACGATTCACCTGACCAAAGGACTGGGAGGCCCGATTGGTTTTACTAAGGACAATGCTAAGGACCCACGTGTCTGGAGATTTTCTGCAAATTTACCCACCTCGATATATGGACCCTCGTCAAGACGTCGTCTCGGGCTACAGCACACCGTTCAGGGATCGGATCGTGCAGTTTTGTCGAGGAATTCACTTCTCGTCCAGATTGGCCGTTTCTGTTGGCACCGTCCGATCCCGGTCTGATAGCCGAGCCAACCTTCAACGAGACAAAGTCGATCTTGAGGGTCCCTATTCGGGCACCATCTGTGGAATCATAAAAATACAATATTAAGGCTTTACATCAAGCAAAGGAAAATACACCGACACGGGCTAGAAAAGATTCCCAGAATCTTTATTACAAAACTGAACAGTTACCAAACAAAGTACACAAATAGCTATTTGGCCATCAATACATCACAGAGACCACCAGCAGGGTTCAATGTGAGCAGTGAACAGGAATTGCTAGCTGGACTTCGGCGTATTTATACATTTTCGTCATAACGATGTCCAGCCTCTTTCAGGTTAATTATGAACTGGGCTAGGTTCGCGCCAGGTTCGTTTCCTAATTTACATATCTCGTGCATGCGGTTTACTTTTCAACATATTTACTAACACACACTATTATTCTCTAGTTTAACGTTACACTCTTTACACATTGCTTCAATACAGATCAAACAAATGTTTCACATGTCGTATTTGGATAGCGTTATTGTTCTTGTATACTTGTAGGTTAACATTGCCGATTCAAGTAATCCCCTGATCCCGAGGTCAACGAAGGACAAGGTCTACATGACCCTAACATGTAGCCTGAGGGCAGGTTGGACAAACTCTTCTACAGAGGTTGAAGAGGTTAAGGCAAGAACAAGAGCACATGAGATGGCCATTTTAGACTACAGGGTGACTTTATACAATAAACTAAAATGGCGGCTTTAACCTAAAATGGAGGCTTGATTCACTTGAGGTCACGACCTTGTAATACGAATTTCCTCGCAAAGCGACTGGGCATAGGCCAACATATACAATGAGGACGAAACAAAATTATATCAGTTCTAACATTGCATTAGATGTTGACAAATCCAAGTTTTTCAAACACACAAAACACCACCAAAAGGCTCTTTTCAGAGCCACCACTTACTCCCAGAGAAAAGTGCATTAGTTTTGCGAGGGCAGCACCTCAACATTTTATCTGCTCTAGGACTGTACGTGGACCTTTACAAAATGCATAGGGACCTGCGCTGTTTATTTGGTAGTTCTATTTTTTAACTGAGAAAGGCGGCTCTGAAAAGAGCCTTTTTCTTTGTGGATTTTTGTTCTTTTATATATTTTTTTGGCTTTTTTACACAAGACACACTAGGAGAGGGGGGGAAAGGAGGGTAAGGAAGGGACAACAACCACAGGGATAAGAAGGGGCAGGTGGAGAGCGGAAGATGTAGGGTGGGCCTTATTTAGGTAGGTAGCAGGTCTTCTGGTGGTCCGTGGCCATTGTCTCGAAAGCACTTCAAAGAATCTCCGCCCTGCAGAGTACTGCGTCGCAGTACCTACACAATATTGTGACCCTCGAAAGGTAAGGGTCAACAGCATCGCAAATGGCCTGTGAAGCAGCTGGAGGGATGCGCTCTCCCACAGGAGTGTCTCTTGTGGTGAGAGGATCGAAAACGGAGGATGCTGTGGAGGAACTCAACCTACTACGTTCTTCACAAGGTACAACCTTGCGAATGTCCGCACCGTGGAACGAAGTTAGGTGTCGCTTCATGGATGTTTTACCAAAGCTGTACGAACCACTTTTCCCACGACTCAGCATCAATTTGCACTTGTTACAGGTGACCCTGTTCGCACGTGCTTTTGGTACGTTAACATAAACGGTAAACAACCGCCACACCCAAGACTCTCGGCGAGTGCTGGTAGTAGGGAGTTCCTCCACCTCATTCTCTTCATCCTCTTCATCCTTGTTCTCTACATCCTCACGTGTGTTCCCCTCTGCAGGCCCTTGGGGAGGTGGTGGTGGTGGAGGGTTTGGGGGTGGTGCTGAGGCAGATGTAGCAACAGCAGCCATGGATGCCATTAGGGTTGATGAGGTAAACTCAGCTAGAGCACTAAAGGCAGCCAAAGTCAATCTGCAATAGCCAGAAGTACAATGAAGATCAGCTCGGGGGTGTGGCCTTTTATAGGGGTGGAGGGGTGCGCCTCGCGACCATATTGAACACTCAAAAGCATTCAAAAACAGGGCCATTGTCTGGGACATGTGAAATGGTGATTTTTTTACAGTAAAATATTTTGGATTGTCTGAATATGTTCTTTTAACATGTTGGGCATCCGGACAGAGTCTGCAAATTAGGACACACTCTCAGCGTGGGTGCGGTCTCATGATGATGTCGGGAACACGTACGCGAAGGGAACAGGTGTCCATAGGCCAGCAAATGCGCAGGAACGGTTGTGCGCATGTGCGCAGGTGTTCTACGGACAGTGTTCGGGCCCTGAAACTAATTAAAAGTGCGACACAAGTGAGACGGACAGTTATGGACAGGCGCGATGTTCGCAGGACTTACGGGTATGGTGTGCATGTGCGTAGATGTTCTGCAGAGTGTACGGCCACGTATGGTGTCCTTAGGACACCTCTATTTTGTTTGACTACGGACATCCCGCACACCGCGCCTGTTCTACGGACAGTTTCATCTTGGTTGCGAACGGTGCAGAGAGGTATAGTGTCCTTAGAACACTTCCATTTTGTTGATTTATGGACATCCCGGACAGCTGGTGTGTTCTAAGAACAGTTCCATCTTGGTTGTGAATGGTACGGAGAGGTGTAGTGTCCTTAGGACATCTACATTTTGTTAATTATGGACAGGCCAGACAGGTGCGCTGTCCGCAGACATTTGAACTGCTTTTTAAAAAAAAAATAAGACACAAAGAATTCCTTTACAAGAAACATAACATTTTTTTTAATTATATGCATATATACACATTATGAAAGAGAGGGGGAAACAGAAACTGATACAAAAATAGGGGATTTAGGGGTTTGGAGAGGATGGATGGGTGGGGATGAAGGGATGGAAGTCTCATCAAAACGTCGATTTTGTTGTTCACGGTTTGGGGATAGTTCACTGGGACATGGAGAGGGGGCACAGGTACAGGTGGGACAATGGTACTTAATTTTTTCTTTGATGTGGTCCTCTACTAACTGTTTCAAACTATTGAAATTTTCCTTTAGCATGTCTACTTTCTGTTCAATGCATTCGAGAGTCTTTTCCATTGTATCTTTTGGAGTCACATTTTCAATGTTTGTATGGTCTGTAAAAAATGAACATATATATGTTAAGTACAAATTAGGTAATGATTATTAATGTCCTTGTATAGACAAGTGTCTACCATTATTATCACTGTCTTCAGACATTTCCCCATGTGGAAAATTTTCTTCCAGCCACTCCAAATTACTCCACATTTCTGTGTGAAAAACAAAAATATATTAATTATACTGTACCTCACACAGAAAGCAGAGCTATCTATACAAAAAATGAACTTTACTTACTTGTTTCTGGTAAATTGTATTAGTTGTGTTGTCTAGGTCTACTGTTGCTTCTAGCTCTGCAGTTTCTGTGAGATAATTATGTTGGATATATGTCTTTTTTGTTATGGTATAATCCATTTTATTACATATCTTATTTCATTGGCTGGTTGATGTGTTAAATATGTAGGTTCCACTGCTTATTTAATAATATATATAATGTGTATATGTGCTGCTTTTTCAACTTGCGTACTATTTATATGGTATGATAGAACAATTTCAGATACCCCCTGCATGTTTGGGTAGTGTTGATGTTGTCCGTGACCGTCCGCGGATATCAAAATCATTGGCGGGGTGTTTGGTATGTTCAAAGTTATTTGTACATAAAGTAAGGGAACCCTAGGACACATCTGTCAAATTTATACTATGAAAATGTATATTCAGTAAAAACACTTTCTTAAAGAGATGCTATGGTTAAGTTGCACTACTAAAAACCTACGAAATTCAGTAAAAAAACGTTGTTAAAGGGACGTTATGGTTAAGTTGCGTGACTAAAAACCTATCCAATTCAGTAAAAACACTTTATTACAGGGACGTTATGGTTCCAAGTAAAACCGAAAAACCCTTGAAATTCGCCAGTTATGGTACGCTAAGCAACCTTAACTCGCGCCACCACTGTGCACTGCTAAAACTAACACCCAGGACATCAAAGATGACATCAAAATGTCATTGCTGACATCACTGATGACATCACATGTCTGGCTCCCTCTATTTTCCTTTACTGACATATCTAGGCCAGTAAAAGTCAGGAACTAAAAAATCATAAAGTCATTATTCATATTCAAGTACTATATTTGTAGAGTTATTTTTCAAATATGTTCTTAGAGTAATTCACTTGGGTTTCACTCACAGTATATGAAACATATACATAGGGGATAACACAGATTTGGAAAACAGCAATGCTTTGTTTGTATAAAGATAAGCAGTAAGTTTATCAACACTTTCTTATAGTTCTTCCTTTTTTTAATTACTTTACTTTCCTGGATATGCTCATATTTGTACACATTGTATGCACACTACTCTCCTTAGGGTACGGTCACATTATATGATACTAATAAATAGCAAAGTAGTAGCTTTGAAGCACAGCGATCATTTCTGTGTATAAAGTTAATCAGTTGAGGTATGAAGATTGGCTGGTAATACTGTTGTTTACTTCATTTTCCCTGTATATGCTCATATTTGCATGTGTTGTTATTTGTGTTTCGTTTTGAATAATGCAATTATGTAGTAAGTGTGTTTTATTAGCTAGTTATTAAATGTTGCCTAGTAGACAAAACTGTAATAAGAAGCATGTATCATTTTACTATTCAACATGGTAAGATTAATAATATTCCACATCCATCATGTATGCTGCACACAATGCCTATGTTTCTACATGAGAAGCTTAGTATACTGGAAAGAACCTGATAATGAAATGGTATTTGTATGAATGCATTACTTAATGCACTACGTACCTCATGAAATGTATTCCAATAACCCTTCATACTTTTTGATCAACATTACTATAAGAATCCCTTCTACAGACCTTTTATGAAAATAAATGCACATGTGATGTCATCAGTTTTTTTACTGAATTGGATAGGTTTTTAGTAGCGCAACTTAACCATAACGTCCCTTTAACAACGTTTTTTTTACTGAATATATATATTTTTTTTTTTTTTTTTTTTTTATTTGTTTACAATTCAATGAAATGAATTTTTACAAACAGTTGAGAGCGACAGCAACCCTTAATGAGATGCGCCGCGAGCTTTCATATAGTTATGTCAGATTCCTGGTGAGAATAGGATTACCTCTTCCAGGTCAATGTAATGTTTAGATGGAGTTGGTTGGGCTCAAGCGGACGTAAAGGGCCGAATGCGTAAAAGATACCAGAGGAAGCTTAATCTCCCTGATTACCATTATGGTGATAAAGTGGTGGCTTTGGAGGTATTGCTCTCGTTCGTGGTTTGTGAACTGGAACTGATCATTTCAAAGGCAGACTCCAGGATTTTGACAGTCGCGATATATATATATATTTATTTGCGGTCAATTGTGAAAAGGTCAATTGTGACCCTTTAAAATCGGTCAATTGTTCTTTCGAACAATTGTAAACGAACAATTTGGGTAATACCCATTAAACACATATCAATGTTGGACATTCTTCAGGGGCAAACATTGTCTTGTGTCTGTTGTGTTAAAAACTCTTGCAGGCTACTAGGGTGTGTAGATGTCCTGTATCTTTGACTGTATTCTCAAAACAAGCAAAGGCTCATAATCGAGAACGTGACTGTTAATGTAAACTTTGGAACCACTACCTGTGGTCACATTGACCTGGAGGGAAGACATGATAACTAGTGACCCCAGGAAAGAATAAGAGGAAACAGGCTGATAATTACAATGAAGTAGGATATCACCTTCTACAACCACTTGAGGTTGTCCAGAGGCATTGGGATACTCACCCTAGTAGCCTGCAAGGGTATCACACAAATTGTTATGAAGAAAGGATATGAATAAAAGTGAAGAGTTTTTAACACAACAGGCACAAGACAACGTTTGCCCCTGAAGAATGTCCAACACTGATATGTGTTTAACGGACAGAAACTTGTACAAGTTGGGTTGTCATAAAGTATAAGAGGAAAAACGAAATAAAACAAATTGAAAGGAAAGAAGGCCCAGTGTGAAGAGTCACACAGAGGATTTGTTTGTACCATAAGATTAGGACCCATATACATTGGTCAACTCGTGTTGTTTTTTATGTGGTGTTTTTTACACAATGTTTTGTGTAATGTGATCATGTTATGATTGTTTAAAATGTTTTTTGACAAATTACAATTTGTATTATTATGTTAGAGAACAAAAGGAATTTTGCATATTTGTCTTTTGGATAACCAGTATATAGGCACATTGATATACATCTTCTTTTTGTATATTAAATAGAGAAGAGGCTAGCATCACATACAATCCCTTACTGTGTTGTGCCACTAGTGTATTAAGGAAAATGGTGTTGGCAGTGAGGGAGCAATGCGATTGCTGCAATACATTAGTTAAGCAGAGCACCCTCATACTTCTTGTTATCAGGGCTGGCTGGTGCAAACCTTTGTATGGCATTAGCAAGAGTAGTAAGTCTATACTCCAACGAGTATGCTGGCTTGCCCATGTACATTGGATCACTCAACCCCCCATCCCTACTGGTGAGTTTCTGCAAGAATCCAGAATCAAAGGTTATCAGAAAAGAGAAACGCAAAACTGTCCTGGTCATCAGTGAAGTACAGTTATCGATGTTTGAGCACACATTTCATCTCTGGAAAAGAGGGGATAGACCTGGGATCCACAAGTGCTCTTTTGGACAAAGATCACTCTCCACAAAAGCACCTTGCACTATGCAGATGTTGCATCTGGATAGGAAAACAATACACCACATTATTGAAACCAGAGTGCGCTCCGGTAAAGACCAGGCACCGAGACCTAGTGACATGCAATGGAGCCGGACAGTTTAACATTCCCTTCTGCCTGACTTAAAAAATGTGGACGGGCATAACCAAATAATACACCTAAATTGTGAAAGAATACAACTGGGAAGACAAACTTAGTAATAGGGAACATCAATTACAGCACAACATGGGGAAGAAGCTAGAGAAACAGCAGTCATAGGCCTTTTGAGTTAAACAGACTTAAATCCCACAGACAGACCTATGCAGGGAGAAACACAGACTGGTCTATCCACCGGAGGCAGAGATAGTAGAGTAGGAACCAGGAAGAGAAGTGAGAAAGAGTCAGATGTATAGAGGGAAAGCAAAGAGTCTTCAGAATAATAGGGCTGATTAACTGATAGGACCTATACAGAGAGAAAGCAGTTAGCCCACTGAGGGCCACAGGATAGGAGCTGGATAGGAACCAGCGATAGAGAGGTACCCGAAGAGAACCTTGCCCAAGAGAGCGACCCGTTACTACTTGGTTAAAACAACACAACCAGACAAAAATCCCATGCAAGGGATAAGGAATTCTTTTTGATAGTGAAAGGTATGATTGTCAGTTCTGAAGATTGACCAATGGCTAAAGAGTCGACAAATACCCTAAGGCAAAGGAAAAAAGTGTGTGCCTGAGATGACAAGTCTAGGCAAGAAAGAAAGCCAGGCACTACATGCCTAAGACTTAGGGAATCCGAAAGGACAGGGGGTTCCTTAGATGGGCCTTTGTATGGCACTATTTTGAATCGCATACTGACATTTCTATTATATTTTAAGATAGTTGCTGTGTTTTATTTGGGAAACCCTATGCCATATCAGCGTCCATTCCACCCATCATGTCAAAGTGATTGATACTTTTTCGACAATATGTTTTGGACTTGGGGGTAGGGGGTCTCTTGAACTTCAAATTTGCAGATTAATTAGGTATTGACTAAGAACAAGAGAGAGAAATTCTTAGTGGTGATGTGCACTTATGAAGCCATGAAGTGTAGAGCCAGGATCGATTAGTTTCCACTGTGTCTCTGGGGAGTGGTTCGGCATTAGCCTATTTGACTGAAAGAAATTGACCTAAATACCAATTTGGTCGAATTTCACATGGGTGATTTGGCCTTCGGCCAATTTGACTGCATATATTACTAAATAGCAACCCCGGAGAGCGGGGGTTGCAGGGGTGTCCACCGCTATCCAGGGTTTGTATTTAGCAATTTTGTGGGTGAAGGGGTGTCCCCCGCTTCCTTAACATTGGAGGCGGGAGACAAAAAAACACCAACAAAACATGCATATGCGTTTAAATTCGTTCTCGCGTGCCATTGTTTTTCGGTCAAATTGCCACAAACTAATTGCATATGGTCAAATCTACCTAAACCGAGTGGTTCCACCAATTGTAATGTTTTCTGAGAGAAAAGGGCTTATGAAGTCTTTCTCTTGCAGCAGCAAAGTTAGCACATGATTTTCATCATTGTATTGCTTTAGAATCATGCAACAGGCATTGCTGTTTCCATTGTTTTTTGTTCAAATATGGGATCTATCCTAACCGGTTTTTCTCTCTAAAAATCTTGGGTACAGTCCCACAGAACAGGTTATCATGCTGTGTTCCTTCTTGCAGAGTGGCACCCTGAAATCTTTTTGCATGTTAAAGAAACTTGGGGTTCGTCACACTAAGTTACCAAGGGTTATCCAGACGTGGACCCCTTGCTCACTGTGCTCAGAGAGGAAGAGCTCCACCTCACTAATGAGGTCCGACTAGGCCGAAACACGTGTGTGGGGTTGCTATTGGTACTATTATTCAAAGGAGGATTGCCATAGCATTTCGCTGCTGGACTGCTCAAGTGGGTGGGACAAAGGCTGATTTGAAAATGGCTATTCCTCCTTTGTGAACGGTACAGTGTGCTTAAACGTGTGGCTGCAGATTCTGAGTGGGTACATTCCCATAGAACAGGTTATCATGCCGTGTTCTTTCTTGCAGAGGAGCACTCTTACCGCTTTTTGTATGTGAAAGGACTTAAGGATAACAAGTGTTTCCTGTCCTGATTTATGAAATGTTTAGGGTGACCATTTAGACTGCCTTGAGTACTTTGTTCCTCATTATAAGATGCATTTCTGTAATCCTGGGGCCAACTGTCCTCTGAGCTACTCATATCTGTAATTATGTACACATTACAGTATGTTTGGCATCAAATTTGCCTACATGTCTTAATGGGATGGACAAGCATTATGACTACTTTGTACTTCCCCAGAAAGGAGGCCTGTGACAAGGGAGGGTCGGCCAGGAGCCTCATTACAAGCCTGGCGGTCCGGAAATAAGGGTGATGGTAGCAGTGTAGCGGCACACTTTCTGGACCGCCAGACTACAAGTATGCCTGCAGGGGAAGTTGCTCCCAGCAGGTCTGACCTGTCGGGGGCACCGGCCCCTGCAGGCATGGTTTTAGAGAAGCACTGCCACTATTAGCAATGGTGTTGGTGCTTCCGTGTCCCCATTCCTTTAGGACTCCACGGGAATGGGGAATTACACTTTGAGCCAACTGACATCCCGGACTTGTAATGTCTCGTTGGCATATTAATTGGTGGACCAGTGTTACGAGTTTGGCGGCAAACCCGCCGGTCGCACTGGCGGTTTACCAGCAAACTTGTAATTTGGCCCAAAGATGGATTACTGACTCGCAATGTTTTGCATTCAAAGACGAGACCAACTCTCCATCATCTCAGTCTGAGAAGTCTGGTAAAGTTTGGATGGAAGTTGTACCCAGCTGTCCCAAATTGGGTGGGCATCTGAGGAGGGTAAGAGGGTGGGGGTGGATCTGCTTGTTTTCCAAGGATCACCACACACATTTGAGATTTGGACAAGGCAAAGAATAGCTCAGTATTTATATTTTATTTTTTCTCATGCCCTTGGTAGGGTCCAGAACACGTAAACTCTTTCAAAGGCAACCTTATCACACTCGCTTGCGCTCTGCCCCATATGAAAAAAGCCCAAATTCAACAGCCGTTGGCAATGTGCAACTTAGAACATTCTACCAGAAAACATTAGTCTACTGTCCATTTTGTAACCTCACTGAATATTTGCAATTTAATGGTCCCTATTACAAAAGGTGTGCCTGCATTTGAAATAAACCAAAATAAGAAATCTCATAGCGAACAAATGGATAAAATGTGTCGCAAATCCTTACCTGCACTGATTAATTCTCTGGTATTGCAAGAACTAAGGGGCCGAATCACAGAATCTTTTGCACAGCGCAAATTGACTTTGCACTGCTGAAAAGTGACTTTGCACTGCTGACACAAACCCTGATTCATGTAACTGTGCAAAGTGTATTTTTGCATTGCAAAGTCAGTGCAACGTTCTTTTTGTAATGGAAAAATGGCTTTGCACAGCAAAAATACACTTTGTATAGTTCCACGAATCAGGGTTTGTGTCAGCAGTAAAGTCCATTTGAACCGTGCAAATAATTCCATGAATCCTGCCCAAAATGTGAATGTTAGCCCCCTCTCATCTGGCGGTATGTAGGCAACTTGGCAGATCGTGTCTGCTATAGATCATATTTCTAAGTTTGAAGAGCTACTAGCTCCATACTGTTCTCAATGTTAATATATATGTATCCACTAGATGGCAGTAAAGGTTCAGTTTTCAAAAGTAAGGTGGAAAATGTTTTCTCAGCAGATGGCAGTACAGGATACATTTTCTATCAATATGTTACATTTTTCAATCTCTCAAGTGTGCACCATGTTAAAAAAAAACATATCCTTCAGTATTTGTTGACACTCTCCATAGGATTTCATGAGTGAAATACATGTGTATGATACACTTCATTCCATGTATTTAATTTTCGCGTACGTATTGTGCTTTTACATACTGCCGACCTATTGCAAAATAAGCTGGAAAATACCCCTTTGTTCAATGAGTAGGAAGGGGAGAAGCATTGAGAGGGAGAATGGGTAGGTGGCAGCGCGGGGCAAATAGGTTAACTTTTCTCATCAGTCATTGCAGTGTTTTTGAAGAGGTTTCCAGTTTCTTTCTGCACATCTGGAAACACTTGTGTATAGGTGACAAAAACAAATGTCCAATAAATAAACATTGAAGCTACATTTCAGAAAGTTTGTTTTATTTTAGTTTTTCTGATATCTTCGATTTTTTTTCGAGTCCACTTCCTTTATTCTACCTCGTCACACGTTTCTTATTCTAGGGTTTAATGTTATTTTTTGTGGTCTCCTCTACCTTTCTTATCCCCACCTTCCACCCATCCCGCTCCTTGTTATCCAATTGGGCCCTGTTAGCTGCAACTTGTGTAGTGGCCCAATTTCCTACCAGTAATCCTCATTACCAAGCATCAAGGTCTGTGACGAGGAAGATCTGGATTTGAAGGAATGACGATAAATTGTAATAAATCAGGTCATCACCTCCTCGCCTGTCCTCCTCATCACAGTCCTTACTCTATGATGTTGCACCAAGCTAGACTCATGCCAGAATAAAGCTTTTGCAGTTTCTGCTTTGGCATTCATGCTGTGATAGCTGTATAACTAATCACACGATTAAACACTATCCCTGAGACACTCAGTTAGTACTTCTGAAAATGCTAATTGTGTTTTAGGTAGAGTGGGAAACAACCGAGTGCTGCAGAGGTCCTAACACCACTTCTTTAAACTTCAAGTAAGCCACTGTCCACTGACAGCCGTCCATTTATCTGAAAGGTATAGAACGGAAAGAGTCCCAGCCCTTATCAGAGAGACAACCTCAGATGGACTAGTCAATCAGGTGAAAAAAGTATCTGTCATTCCTTTTGGTTTTTTGCTTCCCTTTCTGTCTGGTTGTCACCGTCAGTGGCCATCTTGGATTGGTGGCATCACTTCCTGTGACCATCTTGCATTGGTGACATCAGTTCCCGTGGACCAGGTCCAGCTAAAGGTGACAAGAGGCTTCTCTGGGAACACCAATCAGGAAAATATTGCCTCATCCCAGCAACGCCAGGGACAATGTCAGAGAGACCAACGACTAGGTGATCAAGTGACATCCCTTCTGAGCCAGTGGAAACTCCTGTGCACGGGCGTAGGGGCCCCACCGGCCATTCTAGGTGAAAGATGTACTTTTAGATTGAAAGAACACTTGTATCTTTCTGCAGCTTTTAATTCAGCATAGTCAGTTAGGCGCGGATATCACGTGAAAGCAGTGTATGTTTCACCTCAGGCAATGCGCATGTGTGGAGTTTGCAATAGGCCTGCTATGGCCATTGAGTAAAGTGGCGCGTCCGTGTTAAGCAGACTTTCTCTGCTTCTGCATGAAGGCCTTTGCGCATATTCTGTTATACTTTAACATTGGAGGCCGGCAGGGCATACGAAGAGTGGCCACCACCTCTGTGTACATGCAAATATCGGAAGACTGTGACTGACAGCAGATGTGGCCCAATGGAAGTCCATGGTCTGCTGTCAGCCAAGCATGTATTCAAAATTCCATTAGCTGCTTTCTAAGGCAATAGGATTTCAATGTGGACTGAGCAGGGGCGGAGCTGACCTTCTTGTTACACATAGAAGTAGCATAGTTGGGCCTGGCACTAGCCGCAGGTGGAGACTGTTCCTCGAGTTATGATAATGGCTGCCTGGACGTAGAAGGACGTAATTCAGCTGCCGAATGACTGGGCCTCGCAAAATATGACAGCATGACACTTGACCAGAAAGTTGGAACCTCGTCCTGCATGTCTGGCCTTGCTTTCAGACCTGGACCCTGGTATGGAGGTAGTTAGTGTGTTACTGCTTTTGCATCTATGTTTTTGCATAATGTGCCGTCTTTGAGGAAGAGCGATAATTAATTTTGTACTATTAAAGACTTTCTGCCGTGAGTGTCCTAGAAAACAGGGTCAGCATAAAAAAATAAGTTAATTTATTTACTTTTGTCAGCAGGCTCCCCTTCTAGTCAAATACACAGCTGAGTTTAAATCTGCGCTGGTGAATCGGCTGCGATGGAGGGCTCTGGATAATTTCTTGGCTAATTTAATTGATCTTTTGTTCATTCACTTCCACACAAAATAACCTTTTTCTGCTTGCTATACCTAGCCACTTAAAGGCTTTTGCTAATTCAAGTAAGCAGCGATTTCACATTTGTCATTAGCATACTAACGTTCAGCTAAAAGGTGTATATTGTCATTTTAGGCTCCTTTTTAAGATGCAAAGTGAGCCGACTGAAGTAAAAAGAAACAAAAAACTAAACGCTATTTAACAGTCATTACATTTACTTGAGAATTTCTGAATTGTTGGCTAATTTGTGTCATTGATGCTGTGCGCCATTAAAAAAGTGAATGATTTTATAACCTAATCTCGTGGGACCAGAAATGTAGGTCATTTTGTAGCCAACAGAAAAGTCTTCAAGTATCATGGCACTGGACCCCGATTTTCATGATGAGGTACTCCTGAACTCTAGAAATAAAGTGGGAAACTGGTTGCGAAGTCCAATGTAATACATTGCAATACTCCCATATTGAGCTATGTTTCAAACTATTTTCTGTCCCACAGTGAACACTGATGTGCAGATGCTCACAGAAAGGCTTCTTTTTAACAGTGACTCGCAACAATGGGAATTGCATCCGGACTTGCTGGAGTCTTAAATCGGACAGGCCTTGGTATGAAACATTTGCTTTCCATCTGAATACATCCCTGCTGAATGCAGAGACGTTTTCATCATTGACTTTAACTTAGAAATGTGCTTTATGGTGACTGGGAAAAGTTACAGTGCCGATTACAGGGTCAAATGTCAGCCATGACAATATATGCAGTTTGCTCAGTCACATGCAGGGCTTGCAGAATATGTGGGAAGGGTCATTTAGAAATGAGGTTTGGAGGCCCCTTGCATGAGATTTTCAGTGTTGAATGTTTTCAAATGCAGAAGGAAAGTGGAAAATACATTTTTGGTGCACAAGTATTTCTAGTTGTTGCCGTTGTGCATCTCTGAGCTCACACAATCAATATATTAAAAGGAATGGGAAGAATTAATTCACTGTGGGTGGGGAGGCAGCTGTGCAGTGTTTTGATTATAAAAATGATTTTCCTAATGCAAAGTGCAATGGGTGACTTCCCTGGTTTTATCATTGATGCTGCATTACATGATCCACCCACTCCGAAGAGCTGAAAGCAGGGTAAACCATGCATGTTATTTTAAAAAAATAACATTTTTGGAGGTCTTTAGCCAGTAAATGCACATTTAAAGTTACCCAATTGTGAGACTGATGCTTCCTTATGGAGCATGTTCATGCCTTCAGCCCCACTGAATGGCATCAATCTGTGGCAAGATTCAAGATAAGGCAGTGGAGGGTGAGTGGCTTTGGATTATCAAGGGGCAGGTTTAGTGGCAGTGCAAAGAAGAACAAAGACAGACGCCCAGTGTGGAAGCAGAACCCCCTATATGACAACTTAAGGAAAACTATGAATCTTTCTCCATCACATGAGGCCCCACAAATCACTGGGTCCTATTTCAATACGCAAACAAAACAACCTAACGCAAGTCTAGTGACTGTGGCGCCGCCCGATGACGGGCGCGCACGCGGCGGCGTGAAGTTGCACGCCGTCGCATGCAGTATAAATAAACGGGGCGTTTCCCGGCCACGTTAGAGCGACCGGGAAGCCCGTACCAAGACGGACGTGTGGGTCTCAGTTCTTGGTGCCGGGGCTTGCGGCGATGCGCGCGGGGGGCGCCAGTCACCCTCAACAGTGGCGACGAGTGGGGGAAATGATGCCAGGGCCCGGCGGTGATCATCGGAATAATTTTTCACCGAAACGAGGTCGGAAGACAGACTTCGTTTCATGCCACGGGTAGTGCGTTGCCCACGCGGCTGGCGGCCATTTTGTGCAACGGGCTGTGGGATTTCAAGGAGCTCCGGTTTGGGCCCTGAAACGACCCCAGGCCTAATTTTTTGACATTTCAGTAGCTGACAGCTACATCTGCACGGAGGTATGCCCAATTAGTGCATCAACTCAATTTTGGGTTTCCTACGTCGAGTGAAAGCTAGGAGAAGGCCTATCTTGGCTGGGCCTGCTGAATCCAGTTATTATTTTGGCTACCAATTTTTGGAACAACCAAAGGCATACTGCTTTTTCATCCCCTTCATCATCATCCTGGTGACTCCACCTATCTTCATCCTCTTCATCATCACAGAGGTGGCAGGAGTCACTGCATCCAGAGGTGGTCCATGCTGAGGATCACTTTGGGCTGAATGTTTGAGTTGCGGCCCCAATCAGCATTATGGGGGTGCCTGTGCGCTCAAACTCATGAGTGACACCGAGGATCAGGACGGAGCACACGGTGTGGCGGCGCAGTTTCATCCTCGTGCACCAGTGGCCCCGCAGGGTCTACTACCTCCAATGCAGCAAATGGCAGCTCCAGCAGATGGTCAGGCAGCGGTTCCCGCCCTCCAACCCCCAGTTCAACCTGCTGCTGCTCCTGGTGTTCAGCAGGCGGCGCCTGCCATGGCACAGGTATGTGCGCATGCTGCCCTGCAGCCCATCCCCGAATTCGATGTGTAGGGCCCGCCATCCAGCTTGGGGCCCAGATGGAGAAGGTGGGTGGACCGCCTGGACATGTATTTCAGGGCTGCGCAAGTGGTTGATGATGACACCAGGCTGGCCACGATGTTGTACTCGGCAGGGCCCTCTGTCCAGGAGAGTTTTGAATCTTTGCCACAAGGGAATGGAACCTACGATCATGCAAAGGCCGCCCTCCAGGCATATTTTCTGCCCTTAGCCAACGCGGACTATGAGCGATTCGTGATGCTCTCTGCCAAACAAAAAGATGACAAGACCTTGGACACGTTCTATGGGCGCCTAAGGCGTCTGTCGCTCGCCTGCGCCTGGGGTGATGCAGAAGACATGATCAGGACCATGCTTATCCAGGCGTGCTCATCAGGCAAGCTCAGGCGCCAAGTGCTGAGGGAGCCTGGGATAACGCTCCAGCGCATCCTTGAGCTAGGAAGGTGCCACGAGGTGTCAGAGGTGAGAGCTGCAAGAATGGAGGCCGGGTCACGCCCCATCAAAACTGAAGAGATCTGCGCGATGTGGCGAGGGGGGAGAGGTGCTAGGAGAAATGGCGGCAGCACACGGACAGAGCTGGGAGGGCAGGTGAGATTTGCCAAAAATGCGGATACGACCTGCCTCACCCAGCGGAGTGCCCTGCAGCTGGAAAGACCTGTGGACGGTGCGGGTTGCCAGACCACTTCTCAAGGGTGTGTAGGGCGGCCTTGCCCTTACTGGTGCCAAGGGGCCAAGGCCGAGCTGTCTCCACTCGCCAAGGTCGGCCGTCCAATGTCGCCCAGGTGGACCAGGGCGAGGAGGAGGCTCAGGTGGAAGAAGCAGAAGAAGAAGACGAAGAGAACATATTCTTTGTCTCAAGTTTGGAGCTTCGAAGAGGCAGGAACCAACCACAACCAAGGTGCGTGGTCGAAGTGAACCAGTCTCCAGTCCCTGTACTCGTGGACACAGGGGCATCGGTGAACGTCATGGCCCGAGAACATTACAACGCCATGGATCAGCCGCCCAGGCTGGTCACGCCAAAGGCCCGCATCTTCGCATTCGGTGGTGTGGAGCCCATCCCTCTGGACGGGGCCTTTGTAGCAAAAGTAGAACACAATGGCTCCCACATCACAGCCCGCTTCTACGTGACCCCAGTGAGTAAGAACACTTTGTCGAGTTGTGCAGCGGCGGAGGCTCTCGACATCGTCAGCTTCGCGTACTCCGTCTACCTGGAGGACATTAATGACTTGCTGGAGAAGCATCATGCCCTATTCAGGGGGATTGGGCAGATGGCCGGGGAGCCGGTGCGGCTGCACATTGATGATTCGGTACAGCCGGTGGCCCTCAAACATCGGAGGTTACCTTTCCACCTCCGTGAGCAGGTAGACAAAGAACTGGACAGCCTCGTCGATCTAGACATTATCGAGAAGGTGGAGGGACCGACTCCTTGGGTGTCCCCCATAGTGGTGGCAAGGAAACTCAAACAACCGGGCGCAGTCAGGATCTGCGTAGACATGAGGATCCCCAACAAAGCCATCAAGAGGGAGAGGCACCTCACACCGACGCTGGATGACATCATTGCGGAGGTGCAGGGCGCTCGTTTCTTCTCGAAGCTCGACCTCAGGGCCGGCTATCATCAGGTCGTCCTCCACCCCGATTCAAGGTACATTAGCACCTTCACCACACACCGGGGACTATATCGCTACAAGAGGTTTAGTTTTGGGGTGTCCTCGGCCGCGGAAGTATTCCAGAACATCATTCGGGGTGCCCTAGCCGACCTCGAGGGCGTCCTAAACATAAGCGACGACATTCTGGTCTTCGCAAGGACGGAGGTGGACCACCTGAGGCATCTGGCGAAAACATTCGAGAGGCTGCAGTCGTTGGGACTCACACTACATAAGGAGAAGTGCGAATTTCTGCGCCCCTCCCTGGAGTTCTTCGGGTTTGTGTTCAAGGAGGGGGGGGTGTCTCCTGACCCAAAAAAGGTACTGGACATACAGAAGGCCCAACCACCGGAATCTGTGTCGGAGGTGCGAAGCTTCTTGGGCATGGTCACGTACTGTGGCCAGTTCATCAAGAACCTGGCATCCAGGTCTGAGCCCCTCAGGGCCCTGACAAGAAAGGACACCATCTGGAATTGGGGTCCGCTGGAACAGGCGGCTTTTGATGACATTAGGGGTGCCCTCACGGCCGAGGACACGATGTCGTTCTTTGATCCCGCCCTACCATCGGAGATCATCGTTGACACTAGCCCATTTGGCCTGGGTGCGGTGTTGACACAGGTTGACCGTGATGGCGGCGTCCGGCCAGTCGCATATGCCAGCAAAGCGCTGTCAGACGCCGAACAACGCTACTCGCAGATTGAGCGCGAGGCGCTGGCGGTGCTGTGGGGATGTCGCCATTTCCGGCTCTATGTACTTGGACGCCCGGTGACGGTGGTTACTGACCATAAACCACTGCTGCCCATCCTAGCAGGGTCGTCATCCAAACCGCCGGCACGCATTGAGAGGTGGATGCTGGCTCTTTTGGAGTATGGGGTGACCCTGGTTTACCGGCCAGGGGTAAACAACGCAGCTGACTACCTATCCAGACACCCCGGAGCGCCTGGAGAAGGAGACCGTGACATCTGTGGGCAAGAAGCTGAGGAGCATGTCCAAGTCGTGGTAGAAGCAGCCAGGCCGAATGCCATGCCTCTTCAGGAGCTGGAGGCTGCGGCGGCACTGGATGAGTGCTTCAAAGTATTGAGGCAGTCCATGCAGCAAGGCTCGTGGAAGTCAGCGCTCGAGGCCCTGGCGGGACGCACTCAGGAGGCCCGGACTGGTTTACAACAACTATGGAAGGTTTGTGAAGAACTGTCTTTCTCTGCGTCGGGCCTGCTACTTCGGGGTGACCGGATTGTAGTCCCCCAGTCAAAGGTGGGTGAGGTGATCGCACTGGCACACTGGGGCCACCAAGGGGCCGCTAAGACCAAGGTCTGCCTCCGGATGAAGGTGTGGTTCCCCGAGCTGGAACGCAAGGTGGACGAATTTGTGGCGGCTTGTGTCTGGTGTCAGGCAGCCTCACCCTTACAGCGGGAGCCGGTCATCGAGGCGATGCCGAGGGGGACCCATCCGTAGGAGGTGGTTCATGCCAATTTTGGGTCCACCACCATGGGCACCCACTTCCTGGTCCTGGTGGACGAGTACTCCCGGTACCCCGAGGTGGAGTTCGTGGAATCCGTGGCGTTTGAGCACGTGGTGGTGGCGGTGGAAAAGTTGTTCGCGGCTCACGGATTCCCACACACGCTGTGCTCGGACAATGGTGCGCCATTTCAGGGTGAACGGTTTGCTGAACTGATGGTGAGCTGCGGGGTGGTGCACCGGAAGATCATGCCTCTGTGGCCTTGAGCGAATGGGGAGGCGGAACACCTGATGAGGACCCTCAATAAGACATTTAGAATTGCCCAAGGACAGGGGGAGTCCCTACAGAGAGCCCTGTACCAATTCTTGAGGGCGTACCGCACCACGCCGCATGCGTCCACGGGGGTGGCCCCAGCGGAGGCAATGTTCAGAAGGTGTCCGCGAGGGCTTTTGCCGGAGGTCGGAGAGCGAGAACCTGCGGTGATTGACGACCAACGAGTCGAAATGGACCGGCAAGCGAGAATTGAGCAAGAGAACATGCGGAGGGGACTTCGCCCACAACAGCTGGAGCCGGGCGATGAGGTTCGCATTCGCAATCGACACCCGCATGGAAAACTCTCTTTGCCGTATGAGCCTGAGCCACTGGATGTCGTGGCAGTCCGGGGCTCCATGGTGACTGCGTCGGATGGACGGTCGGAAGTGACTCGCAACGTGAGTTTCTTCAAAAAGATCAGAGACCCTAGAACTGACCCACCTCCTGATCCGGACCTGGGAGGAGTCCTGGAGAACGAGGGAGACCCACCCTGCATGCCGGAGTCCCCAGTTCGGGGGCCGTTGGCGGACAGATCACCCGTGCCGGAGGCGAGCCGGAGGTACCCCCACAGGGCTGGGCGAGGGAAACCAGCTCGCCTCACCGATTACGTGCTGCGACAATTGGCTGAGGATCCGGAGGGTGAGAAAGGCTAGCTAAGGGGACCCGGGTGATTGCCAATAAAGGGGTGTTCATGGAACAGGGGTTTTGTGATTTGTTTTCGTTGTCCCATTGTTTTCATGACTTGTTTCAATTGCAGTGTTGTATAGTTTGCAGTGAATAGTTCAATGATAGTTGTTGGTTCTCCCCGAAAAAGGAGGAGTGTGGCGCCGCCCGATGACGGGCGCGCACGCGGCGGCGTGACGTTGCACGCCGTCGCGTGCCGTATAAATAAACGGGGCGTTTCCCGGCCGCGTTAGAGCGACCGGGAAGCCCGAACCAAGATGGACGTGTGGGTCTCAGTTCTTGGTGCCGGGGCTTGCGGCGATGCGCGCGGGGGGCGCCAGTCACCCTCAACAGTGACATGAGTACTTGTGGAGGAAGCCTGCGTGTAACTGTCAGGTTTCAAGCTTGACTCTTTGTATGGCTGACTCATCCTTCATTATTTTACAAGGTACATTTTAAAAACAGATCATGTATATTGAATACACACCTTCCAGTTGCTAATCCTCACCCACATAGGCTTGCAAGATTGAGACCCATGAAATGCTTGAAGGATCAGCCAGACCAGAAAAGCATATTTAGTTGTCGTGCGTTAGAATATGTGGGACCACATACACACTAACACTCTCCAGGAGCCTTAATAATACCCAGTGTAGTGGTGCACAAGCTATTGGCCTCAAAAGACTACAAGGAAGAGAATGTGATTTCCAGACTTTATGGCCTTTTTTTTCTTTTCAAACCCTGCTCATGTTAATATTTGCACAATTGTCTCAATTCTCACTTTACAAATATTGTTTGTGCTTGGATTATTTATCTGGCTCTCTCCGGTCTAAGTGTGCTGTATGCATTAGGTGTCACTTTGGTGATGTTATAACAAGAAACCCATGGCTACCTCTGACCTGTATCCCTCCATGGAAGTCATTCAAAGGTGGCAACCTGCTCCAGATTGCCTCTCTCAACTCTTGCTCA
This sequence comes from Ambystoma mexicanum, assembly GCF_040938575.1. NCBI lineage: Eukaryota > Metazoa > Chordata > Amphibia > Caudata > Ambystomatidae > Ambystoma > Ambystoma mexicanum. The sequence continues at coordinate 958,367,614 of NC_090929.1, read as the reverse complement.
GCTGTCAAACACTCCTCTAACATTTGCAATCTCCTGGAAGAACTCGATCTTGCTGTCCTAGGTCTGACCAAGATGTGGTTCACGTCCAGCTCTGTCACGAGCTTTGACACTCTCCTTCCTGATGTCTACAAGATCCTCTCCGCACCCAGAACCAACCGTTCCGTTTGGGGTGCAGTCTTGACCTTCCGAGAGTGGATTCCTGCTTCTATCATTCCCATGCAGGACTACTCCTTTGAATGCCTGGTCTTCAGGCTCTCTCTATCTCCTGGCCTTTCTCTCACTGTGGCCACTATCTACCGGACGCGCGGCCAGGTAACCACCTTCCTCTCTGAGTTGGAGGATCTCTCCTGCTGCCGCCTCACCTTTACCTCTCAGCTTCTCCTCCTCAGAGACCTTAACATTCCACCTGGATGCTTCTTGTCCTTCTGTGGGACTATTTTGCAACCTCTGCGACTCCCTCTGTCTTTCTATTCTTCCCTATGTCCCGACTCACTCTGCAGGGCACTCTTTGGATGTTCTGATCTCCTCAGACCTCCCCCTCTCCAACCCTCTCACCACTCCTCTCTCCAGGAGTGACCACTTTCTCCTTTCCTCCCATCTCTCTCTCCCTACCCAACAGGTCAAGGCGATCCCAGCACTGCCACTTACCTTCACGATCATTTGACCATGAAGCGTGTGTCAGTTGAAGCTTTCACCACTACCTTCTATCCTCCTTCTGCACCTTTAGGTGGCTCACATCCTGACACAGTCCTTCCTAACCTGCATCTTTCTATCTCTGACACTCTTTATGTACTTGCCCCTGTCATGAGGATCAGCTTGAAGCCTAAATCCAAGTGCAACTCTTGGTATGACTCAGACCTTGTCACCCTGAAACGCAAGTGCAGGGTTGCTCAGAGGAAGTGGAAGACTACTTGCACACCCTCTAACAAACTGGCCTGTAGCCTGCTCCACAGGCGGCACAGACTCTCTGTCCTCACCAAGAAGAGAGCACACATCCAAGCCTGCATCTCTGCCACATCTAACAACTCAACTGAACTCTTCAAAATCTACAAGGAACTGGCCAACCCTGCACAGTATCTACCTCTCCTGTCTCTTCCCAGGTCCTCTGCACTCCCTTGTCCTCTCATTTCATCACTAAATCTCAAGACACCCTGTCCACCCTCTCTCCCTTCTCCTCCTCCTCCTCCCTCACTCCCACACCTGGCCCGCCTGTGGCCTCCTCTCCTCCTACCTTCTTTTCCTTTCCCTTGTTCACCCCAGACAATGTCTCTAGACAAGTCCGAGCTATGAAAGTCTTGTCAAAACAGGCTCTCACCTGTTCTTCCAAAATCATCAAGGACCACATCGACACTCTTGCTCTGGCCTGGGCTGATTTCTGCAATTACTCTTTTGCCACCAGAACGTTACTTTAGCCCTTGAAGCACACCTTTGTGCACCCCCTCCTCAAGAAGCCCTCAGCCGATCCTCAGCCCATCCTTCCTCTCCGGCTAACTATCGCACAATCTCTAGCACTCCTTTCTTAGGCAAAGGCTTGGAAAAGCTGGCAATCTCCCATTTTAACCTTCAGACTATATCTGTTGGTTGTCTCCATGGCCATCATTCTGGCTTCAGAGTGGCCCGAGGCATGGGTACTGCTCTCCTGAACATCCGTGAAGCTATCAAACCTTGACTCTAACCTTTCTTTCTGTCCTCATTCTCATTTATCCTGGATCTTTGTTCTGCCTACGACACGGTCAACCATGCCATCCTGCTCAAGCGCCTCTGTGATAACCTGGGTATCACTGAATTGGCCCTGGCCTGGCTGACCTCCTTTCTCACTGACTAACTCTCTCAGGTCCAACTGGGGTCCTTCCCCTCTTCTATCTCTATACCTGTGGTGTTCCCAAGGGGTCTAACCTCTCTCCCTAGCTGTTCAACCAATACCTCGCTCCTCTCGCCCACTGCATAGCTGCTCTCTGCTCCAAATTTCAGAGCGATGCGGATGACACTGAGCTCTCTATCAGGCTCCCCACAGCCGCCTTGACTCCTTCTCTCATTCCTGACTGTCTCTCTGCATTTCAGGAGTTTTGTGCCACTAATGATCTCTGCCACAATGCCAGTAAGACGGAGATCCTCCTCATCAGTACACCTGCCCCCTCCTTACCACGCTCTCTCTGGCTGCCCACTCTGGGACCTCTTCCTTCTCCTACATGTAAGGCTAAGAACCTTGGGGTCATCTTCGACTCCACCCTCTCCTTCTTTCCTCACATTTCTGACAACTCTAAGAAGTCAAACTATCAGCTGCAGCTCCTCAGAGGTATTCTTCCCTTCCTCACTTTCCCCCAGAAGCTCACTGTCTCCTGAGATCTTGTCCCTTAATAGCTGGAGTACTGCAACAGTCTCTTTCTAAATCTTCCTGGCTCTACTCGCCATCCTCTATAACTCATCCTGCACAGGGCTGTGAGACTTGTCCTTGGCCTCAAGCACAGGGATCGTATCTCTCCAGCTCTGAAATCTCTTCTCCCAGTAGTGGCAAGGATCCAGTTCAAGACCCTCTGCTTTGTCCACAAGGCTTTCTGCGACCTGGGTCTGCACTACCTCCAACTCTCTCTTCCTAAGTATTTCCCTTCTCGAGTTCTCGGCTCATCCACTCTGGAGCTACAAGTCAAGTTCCTTTTACTGATGAATTACCAGTCTCTATAGGAGAGTGTGACATGTCCGTTCCATTGTTGTATTCATGGCAGACGCCAGTTCATATTTTGGGAAGATATTTGAAGACAAAACTCAACATGACAGTTTATTTTACTGATAAAGGGATAGTGTGTTCCACTCCTGTAATACATTACATAAATGTAGGCAAATTTATATTGGCATTTACAGGGCAAATGGCTCTGCGAGGCGTTCCAATAGAGCAAGACATTTTTCTTTATGGGGTGAACATTCTGTTAACATGGCTACCTGGCTTAGTGGCAAAACTATGAGATTACCTGACATCCCAATAGAATTAGATGCAGCCATAGTACGAGGGGAAATGGCAATGCTCGAAGGAACAGATGATGAGGGTAGACATGGAGAACAGTGATAGCTATTTAAGAAGGGAGTAGGTTGACTGACGTCACTGACGATGACATGTTTAGAAATTACCCAACAGATGATGAAGTAGTGTTCTTTATGAGCATCACATATTGGATTAGAATAGATAAAAGGGAGATCCCAAAGCGAATGGCCATAATGCAGCAGCGCCAAGCATTTTGTGATGAAGATTTGGAGAAGATGCCAAGCGCCTTATGGACTACAGGCCCTTTTGACGTAGGCCTATTGAAGGGGATAGAGGAAGTTAAAATAAAGCTGAACCCAGGAGCAATTTCACATCAAGCAAGACAGTGGGCCTCATTATAAGTTTGCCGGTTCAGTAACTATGGTACCGGTAAGATTGCCGGTACCGTAGTTCCCAGACTGGCAAACTACGAGTTGTGTTCACGGGTGCCTTTCTCCCCGCAAGGTCTGACCTGGCAGGCAGAGCGGCACCCGCAAGCACAGCATGTGGGATACACCGGCACCATTCTGAAAGGGCTCAATGGGAATGGGAAGCATTCCATTCCGGTGCTCGTGAATGGGCAATTACTGGGTCCGGCAGGGCCGTAATGACCCTGTAATTGCCATTCGCGGGTGCTGAAATTTTTTTTTTGACGTTTGGCAGCAGACTGCGGTTTTACCAGCAAGGCTACTGCCAAACTTATAATGAGGCCCAGTATCTGTTATGGCCATGGAAGGACTTCCCACCCGCCACTGAAACCACAATAAGACCTGGGACACTGAGCGTCCGTGCACACATCTTTCTTTATTCAAACAACAACTGGGCCCTCCCGAGCCCCCCTTTCCCGCATCATTTCCCCTTTCCCGTCCTTCCGGCTCCCACTCCTCGGAAATAGACATCAACATGACCTCTCCCCCCGTTTTAAACAGTCACTAGGCATCAGCAACAGGAAGAGGTCTAAACAAAGTTCTCTATGCCATCTCCTCAGCGAGGCGGCGCGGTTTGTTTCAGGCTCACTGTGGGCGCGAGTAGGTCTTCTCAGGAGTGTTGCTTATCAGCTCGTTCTCGACGTGATCCTCCTGTTCTGAGCCTTCAGTGTTCTTGTGATCTCTTTGATATGGCTCATCGGATAGGTAGTCAGGAGGGACATTCACTCTCCCCCTTAGCCACCGAGACCCAGAGGGGATGCTCCTTTTGAAGTGAGAGGAGTTACGGGTGGTGGGGCCTCTTGTTCCTTAAACTGTAACCATGGAGCCTTTCTTTGCAGTGAGGAGCAGGGGTTTCTCATGGAAGAATGAGGTGTGTTTGTGTGTTTGCAGTGTCTCACCGCCACAACGTCTCCTACTGCTATCTGAGGCTCTCAGCATCCCTACATTCATCAGCATATGCTTTCATGCGCTCTTTCACTACTTCATCCCGCTCTCGTACTTCTCTGTCCACCTCAGGTCAACTGCCCTCTACCTTGGCTTGAGGCAAACTTGTCCAAACATTAGCTTGGCAGGGGTCTTTCCAGTGGTACTATGTGGGGTGCCTCTGTATTCCCGTGACAGCTATTGCAGTACTTGTTCATAGGGTTGTCCAGTGAGTTTGGTAACTGTAGCGCCCTCTTAAGATTGGCCATGAACCTTTCGATCATGCCATTGGCGTGCGGTCACAGGGGAGTAATCTTTTGATGGTGAAATCCCATGTACTCTGCAAACTGTGCAAAGCTATGACCACTTAATGGGGGTCCATTGTCTGTTTTTATCACCTCAGGACTCCATATGCAGTGAAGATGCGATCTAGTGTTGGTATTATGTGGTGGGCCACTGTTTACGATACAAGCTGAGCATCGGGGTATCTGGAGTCTTCATTTATAATGGCTAGCACATACTTCCACCCTTCGCGGGGCCCGAAGAAGTCAGCGGTCACAGCCTCCCATATTTCTTCTGGCAGTTCAGACACCTGTAGTGGTTCTGGGTGTCTGTTGGGGGTGATGAGGCAGCAGGTGGGGCATGATTCCAGCCATTCCTCCACCCTGTAATCAAGGTGTAAAAACCAGACTTTTTGACGCAGCATGCGTTTTGTGGTAGCACCCCTCAATGACCTTCATGAACGAGCTCCACAATTTTCTTTCACAGGGATGGAGGAATTACGATTTTGCAATTCTTCAAATGCAAGTGATCATCAGAAAGCACCAGTTCATCTTTCACTTGTAATAAACCACTACTTCTGTGTGTACCTATTCGCCTGCTGCTCGCCCCTTTTCTTTGGCCCTTTTCCAGGGTGTGGTTGGAGCCCCTCACAGATGATCAGGCAGGCTCCGTAATTATCCACCTCACAGGCTATTTCGGATGTCTCAATTCCTTCTGGCAGGGTTTGTTGTATGAGATACCTGAGGTATCTGTCCACCACTGATGGTTCCGGGATACACCCCATTCTGGGGCATCTGGCCAGAAAATTGGCAGGGTTCTCGCCTTTCCCAGGCAGATGTGTAATTTCAAAGGAGTAGTCTTGCAACCTGAGCCCCCACCTCGCGATGTGGGGCTGCATTTTAGTCTGTGAATTGCCATACAGGACCAGCAGCGCCTGATGATCAGTCACTACTCTAAATGGTTTTTCGTACAAGAAGAGGTGGAAGTGTTCGCACGCCGAGTAGACCTGCTCCGTGGGGGAGAGCCTTCTGCTGGCATATGCGACGACGTGAGTCTGGGTCGGATCTGATGAGTCCACCTGCGCGAGGATAGCCCATAGACCTATGGGACTTGCATACATGGTCAGTTTCGTTTGCTGGTTGGGATCGTAGTATTTAAACCTTCCGCTTTAGTCCCTACAGATAGCTAATTGTACCTATACAGAGGAAAAACTCACTGTCCCTAGGTGTATAATAATATCCCTAGTGTGGCGCTGGTGTGTCGCCTGTCGGGGAAAAAGGGGATAGTTGAGAATGCACTCCCTAGCCTGGCTCACTACTTTCCTGATACTAAAAGGTGCACATTAGGGGCAGTCAACAATCAACTTTAATGGCGTTGCTGTCCGTTCATGTGACTTATCTTAAAATACGGTGGAGCACCCACTGTGTAGTGGAAATTTGATAAAAGATTATATGTGTCCTATATTCCAGTTCACTTTATGGTTATTGTGAGTCTGGTGGGTTGGATTAGCTGCTAGTCCAACCATTGTCGACCGGTTTCAGTGGTGTAACTTGTTTGCCGCTTTCTTCAGGACCCTATATTGTGCCCCATGTGGACACTTGTTCATAAAAAGGACAGTTCTTAATATGGCTGTCTTCTAATTTCTTTTGCTGGTGCGGGCATCCTCCACATGATTGGGACATTTCATCGTTGCGTCGACTCCCTAGAAGGGAAAATATAATACAAATCAGGGGACTGGAATCTTTATGACTACTATTTCCTATACTTTAGTATCCTTCATGTCTCTTACCGGAAACTTGTAACCTGTGTGGTATCGGTGTGAATCCAGTCTCTATGGCGCATCTGTAGTGCCTCAGTAGAATAAGTGACCACCAATCAGTTTGTATCCTGCTGTGTTGATACAGATCTCATCTTAAAGTCTCTTTATTGAAAGGTAACAAGACCCTTACCCTATTGGTTCAGAATCGAATTCCTCATTGCGTGAGGGATATTGTATCCTTCTTTTTCTGGTAGGCCGTATTATAAAGTAAGTAGACTATTCCTAGAATAACAAAATGTTGTCAGTTGGAGCATTTTTGCTTGGGCGGAGCATTTTATAGGAGTACATCTCGTGACTAGCAAGTGCGTTAGAGCTAATTGCTCTCTTATGGCTGGGCGGATTAATGACAGTATGTGTGAGGTCTTCCTATCCTTCTGCTTTCTGTACATTTCATAACAAGACAATCAGTAATTGATAATGCCTTATAATTCACTATTGACCCACCTTCAGGGACACTGGGACGAAGACAGCCTTGTGGATGTTAAGAATCTCCCTGTGGACCCTGAGCTCTAGCGCTGAAAGCAGCTACCAAAACCCAGGCCCGCCAGGGAAACCCTCTGGGGAAAAAAACCCTGGATGTCCGTCAAGGAGGTACCCTCTAGTTGGAGTCAGGAATAGAGTTCGATGGTTCTCTCCTCCTTAATGTCAGACGGTGTGGTAGAAGGAGGTGATGGCTGTAGCGGGAAGTAGAGAACAGGACAGGTTTAACTGGGAGTGGAAATGATAATAAACGAATGCTACGAACAATGGTAGTAAGATTGTCACCTGTGGCGTGCGTTTACACAGATTGCTGATGAAAGGCAGTAATAGCCGGGGAGCAAAGAGGAAGGAGGCGTGTCTCTCCTGTGTAAACAAAGATGTGCGACTGAATTACGCAAATGGTTGTTAGTTTAGAATGCAAGAATCCCCCAACTATTCCGCCACTATACCTTACACAGGGAGACAGGGAATGAGGATTTGAAGGAAAATGCTTCGCCTGTTTGTTTTAGTTCGGCAGGAATGGGGCAGAGCGTTCGCAGAACACAGAGAGCAGTTTTCGGATGATTGATTGAGTCCGTTCTGAATAGTGGAAATCTATGGAATCAAAGGAATATGGAAATTAAAGGGGTCGAGGATCTCGCAAGAGGATAGAAACAGGGTAAGGCTTAAAAGTGGATGTAATATCTTAACCGTTGTTCGCCAGAGAGATTAAGGGACTGATGAAAGTGTAGGTCCAGCAAGGAAATGACCTCAGAGCGCTGCGGATGAAAAGGATAATATTCAGCAGGTATATTAGGCAATAGAAAATGTTAGTACGGGGAGTTCCGAACTTACGTAGTGTTCGCTAAGAGGAGTAACAACGTGGCGGACTTCGGGCATTCCAGACAGAAGTATTCTCTCCGAAGGAGGGGGTAGAGCCACGCAGTCATGTGTCCACCGTCAGACTCCTGCAGGGAGGAGGGGGCAGATCCCTGACGGCGCCATGTTGGGAGGAGGAAGAGGAGCACAAATGCATGCAATACCCTTCCACTTGTGCCACAATGTCCAACGGAAGCGGCGTCGCATGACAGTATGCCCCCTCCGAAGGGGAGCACCCCCAGGCTTACCCAGATGAAACAAATGAAAACACTGCACAAGATGAGGGGCATGCACCACAGAAGCAGGTTCCCACGAACGGTCCGCAGGTGAGTACCCCTTCCAATCAATTTGATACTGTAGTGAGCCCCTGAAGTATTGGGAATCGCAAATCCCTGCCACCTCAAATTCAGGACCAGAGTTAGTAGACAATGGAGCAGGCCGGGACACCTTGTTCCGAGAGAAACGATCAGGAACCGCTGGTTTAAGTTGAGAGACATGGAAAACCGGGTGGATCCGAGACCATGAAGGTGGTAGTTGTAGAAGAAATGCTGCAGCCCCACGGCGCTCCATGATACGAAAAGGGCTGAAGAACTTCGGGGACAGTTTAGAGGGCACCAAATGACGAGGTAGGAATTTGGATGAGAGCCAAACACTATCACCAATCTTCAGATCAGGTGTAGCAGTTCGAAGCCTATCTGCCTGAAGCTTGACCCGCTCCTATTCTGTCAATAGTGCAGTCCGAGCCAGCTTGTTTCTTTGTTGAACACGATAAAGGAGCTGGTCTAGATCCGGGAGTGGAGTAGACGCAGAAACATTGTCGGGGAAGCAGGAGGGATGAAACCCATAGGTGCATTAGAAGGGACTGGTCTTAAGAGAGGCATGGGTAGAGTTGTTATATGAGAATTCAACTAATGGAAGCAGATCAGCCCAGTTATCTTGAGCGGCTGAGATATAACAGCGGAGATAACCTACCAAAGTCTAGTTCAGCCTCTATGTCTGGCCATTTGTTTGAGGATGATATCCAGAACCTAATGCCCTTGTAATACAGAGGGTCTTGCACAACCGTTTCCAGTATCTAGAAGTGTATTGTGAACCTCTATCTGAAATTATCCTCTCTGGAAGCCCATGACGAGAGAAAACATGTTCAATAAACACCTGAGCCATTCTTGCCGCTGTAGGAATTCCCGGAAGTGGGACAAAGATAGCCATCTTCATCAATGTATCGATGGTGACCATTACTGTGGTGCAGCCTCGTGAAGGTGGGAGATTGATAATGAAGTCTGTGGAAATAATTTGCCACGGTTTTTCTGGGATGGGCATCCTTGCCAGTTTGCCGAAAGGACGACGACGAGACGTTTTATTTTGTGGACAAACAATGCAGGAGGATACGTAATCCTTGGCGTCACGACTCAGAGAAGGCCACCAAAAGTAACGTCTGTAGTGCCCGTCACACCTCTATGACCCCCTACTGGAGTTTCATGACACCAACGAAGAGCTTCTGTACGGGTGTCTGGAGTGGGGACAAAAACAGGTGGACCATGGTAGAGACAACCCTGACTTTCCACTAGTTTATAACGGTGTACGAACTGTGGATTCTGTCGTGTAAATGCAACGGTTCCAAGCTTGATTTGTTGAAGAAGGTCTCGGATAAGGTTCACAAAAACAGCCTTGGGGAACAGAGGTTCTGATCTGAATCCTTGGATCGGATTAGAGTCTTTTCTAGACAGGGCATCTGCCCTAAGATTTGTCCTCCCTGGGAAAAACGTGAACTTAATGCAGAAAGGAGAAAAGAAGTGCGCCCACCGGGCTTGGCGGCTATTCTGAGTCTGGGCATACTGTAATGCCTTCAGGTTATCGTGATCTGTGCGGACTTCAATGGGACGTTGACATCCCAGAAGGAGATGACGCCATTCCTCAAAAGCTCTTTTAATCGCCAATAGTTCCTTCTCTAGGACTGTGTAGTTCAGTTCCGCCGGAGTAAGAGTCGCAGATAGATATGCCACAGGTCTCTCGTTCTGATGATCATCCTCTTGGAGTAGAACAGCCACCAGAGCTTGGTGGGAAGCATCTGTCTCTACTATAAATGGTTGCTTTTGGTCGGGGGATAGAAGAATAGGCGCAGATGAAAAGGCCTTTTTTAGAGCATCGAAAGCGGCCTGACAGGACCAACAAAAAGGGACCCCCTTTTTTAACAGTTGAGTCAAGGGGAGGACTTCCTCTGAAAAACAAGGAATAAACCGCCTGTAAAAGTTGGCAAACCCTAAAAAGCATTGTATGTCCTTCACACATGAAGGAGATGGCCAGTGAAGGACGGTGGTCACCTTCCTAGGATCCATGGTGATACCTTCAGCTGAGAGGACATACCCCAGATATGAAACTGAGGTCTTGTTAAACTCACATTTTTCGAGTTTACAGAATAAGTGGTTCTGTTGCAGCCTTTTCAGTACCTCTTGGACATGGAGCAAGTGTTCGGGAAAGAAGGATGAAGAAAATACAAGGATGTCATCCAAATACACAATGACATAGTGTAGTAGTAAATCCGCAAAGATGTGATCCGGAAAGTGCTGGAACACTGCCGGGGTGTTGGACAGACCGAAGGGCATCACTCGGTACTTATAATGTCCGAAGGGGGTCCTAAATGCTGTTTTCCATTCATCCCCTGGTCGTTTCCTGATCAGATGATAGGCCCCTCGCAGGTCCAACTTGGTATATATTGAGGAGTGTTTCACCGCCTCCAGGTTATCAGGAATGAGGGGCATAGGATAACGATCAGGAATGGTGATTTTATTGAGCCCACGATAATCGATACAAGGGCGTAACTCACTAGTATCCTTCTTCGGTATAAAGAAGAGAGAAGCCGCTGCAGGAGAGGTGGACTCCACGATCAAACCATTTTGAAGGTTGGTTTGTAAATATTGTCGAAGTGCTTCTTTCTCTTTCAGTGGCAAAATGTACATCCTACCAAATGGCAGTGTCTGATCCGGAACTAAATCTATAGCGCAATCATCACGCCTATGAGGAGGCAATTCCAAAACTTCAGAGACAGAAATATATCTCGGTATTTTAGGTAGGGGTCAGGGATTTCTTGCACCAGGTTTAGACAAGATGGAGGAGCAATATCCTGGCTCAAGAGTGAAAAAGGAGGAACGCCAATGGCCCCACATGTCAAACATTCCGTCAAACAATGGTCTGAACCCAGAAAAAATGTTCCTGCTGACCAGTTAATAAAAGGGTTATGGATCTTTAACCATGGAAGGCCTAGAATGATAGGGTAATGTGCTGTTTGCATTAGATCGAAGGAAATCAGCTCCTTATGAGTGGACAGTGACATACTCAGAAGTCCAGTTTGTTCTATGATTGTACCCGAAATTGGGGGACTACCATCGACACTTTCCACGGGGATAGCTACAGACTTTAATGCGCGTGGTACTTGGTGTTGGCGAGCCCATGCATCATCCAGAAAACAGCCGGCTGCCCCGCTAACAATCAATGCCGATAACTGAAAGGCTTCTGTATTTCCCCATGATAATGTGATCTTCATGACTACCATTGAGGGTTCCACAGAACTAGGAGGAGATACTGGGTATATTGAAATTGGGGAACTTGTTTGTGTTGGCCGATCCATAGTTCCCTTCACGGTCGGTCTCGCATATTTCCCGACTTTCTTGGAGGGACTACAGGACAATCCCTCAATGTATGAGTGTTGCTACTGCAATACATACATAGGCCAAGGGTCTTTCTCCTTGCCCGTTCTTCTGGGGTTAAAGGACCCCGGGCAGAACCCAACTGCATGGGTTCCTCAGGCGGGAGGGGCTTCCCCAGAGTGGGGGTCCGACTGGAGGAAGGAGAAGGATCGTAAGTCGAACGGGCACCCCTATTCTTTCTTCTTTCAGAGTGTTGTTCCCGAACCCGATAATCGAGTTGCATAGTTAAGGTTATCATTTCTGCAAGATTTGGGGGACAAGGAAGATGGGCTATTTCGTCCTTCAAATCTTCATTCATCCCTCTGCGGAAGAGTGTTATAAGGGCATCGTCGGCCCAGGATGTATCAGAGGCCATCTGTTTAAAGGTGGTAATATAGGTTAGAAGATCTTGTGTGCCTTGCCGGAAATCTAGGAGCTTCTCCTGGGCTGCCACAGTAATTTTCTGACGTCTAAACATAGATCTCAAACTGTTAACAAAGTCTCGATATGCATCCAACAAAGGATTGTTGGAAACCACCAATGGGGTTACCCAAGCAAGGGCAGGGCCGGTCATGTTGGAGATCATATGCCCTACCTCATCCCTATCTGTTGGGAAAAAAGTTGTCTTAAAGGGAAACTGGATTGTACAGGAGTCTATGAACTCCTTAAGTTTATGTGGATTCCCATAAAAATGACCGCAGGGGAGCGGTCCCGGGGGAAGTTCAGAACACTGAGGGGATCTGTTTTGGTGGAGTATTGCGTTCTCCTGTTTTAGGGCGTGTACCTTGGCCGATAAAGACTGCACTGCAGCCATCAACTAGGTGTTTGATCCATGCATTCCCATGGGTCAGCTAAAAAAATAAATTGCGTTGCTATCTGTTATCTGTAAATTTCGTAACAAGACAATCAGTAATTGATAATGCCTTATAATTCACTATTGACTCACCTTCAGGAACACTAGGACCAAGACAGCCTTGTGGATGTTAAGAATCTCCCTGTGGACCCTGAGCTCTAGCGCTGAAAGCAGCTACCAAAACCCAGGCCCCCCAGGGAAACCCTCTAGGGAAAAAAAACCTGGATGTCCGTCAAGGAGGTACCCTCTATTTGGAGTCAGGAATATAGCCGATGGTTCTTGTAGAACTCCTTGTTCCCCACAGATGACCATGACCTCAGGTGAAGTTCCAGTAACTTCTTTATTTAGTTCCAGTACATTATGATAGTCATATAATGTCAGGTACATCTGGGTTCAGGGCAACATATACCTGCATCCTCCCAGGTAGGCTTACATCTCCCAACTGACTCACATAGAACCCGAGTCACACATAAACATTCTAATCCTTAACACTCCATTGTCAATCAAGACACGGGGCCTCATTACGACCCAGGCGGTAAGTTACCGCCTGGGTCGTACCTTTACCACCATGGCGTAAACTACGTTTACGCCATGGTGGTTGGCGGACTTACCGCCCCATTCCGAGGTGAGTGGGGCGGTAAGTCCCCATTAACCCATTTACCCTTCCCCATTCCCATTTTTGCCCCATAGGGCATAATGGGAGTGGGGAAGGCGTTAATTACGCCACCGTAAATTACGGTAGCGTAATTAACAACAAGGTCCCTTAGCGCCATGGATTTTAACACCTGCTAAAAGCAGGTGTTAAAACCTCCATGGGGCTAAGGGACCTCGGAATCAGGCGGTAAGGGTCGGTGCTGTTTACGCCGCCGTAAACCCCTTACCGCCTGGGTCCTAATGAGGCCCACTGACTAAAGGTACCATTAGGATGCAGGATAATACCAAATCCCTACATATCTCCCTTCCTTAGGGACATAAAAAACAAGAAGATAACTTAACCATAACGGCTAAAAACAACACACACACAAACAACCCCACGTCCAATGCACTTGCATCATCACTCCTAACTGAGAACATTCTGCTAGTCTCATTCTATTTTCCAAAATCGTCCTCACAGCCGTGGGACACAATTATAATCAATGCCCCTTCCTCTTTCTACCAAGTGAAGAAAAGGCACCCAACTGCTCAAACATCCTTACTAATACTTTTACACATAGAGGCACCCATACCTCTCTTCCTAAACTTGACTTCATCATCCCACAAAAGAACACACAGACATCTCCCTCACCCCCAACAATGCAAACCGGTATGTGCCTAAACACACACCACCTCCAACTAGACTGAGGGCCTCATTAGGACCCAGGCGGTAAGGGGTTTACGGCGGCGTAAACAGCGCCGACCCTTACCGCCTGATTCCGAGGTCCCTTAGCGCCATGGAGGATTTAACACCTGCTTTTAGCAGGTGTTAAAATCCATGGCGCTAAGGGACCTTGTTGTTAATTACGCCACCGTAATGGGTTAATGGGGATTTACCGCCCCGCCAACCTCGGAATGGGGCGGTAAGTCCGCCAACCACCATGGCGTAAACGTAGTTTACGCCATGGTGGTAAAGGTACGACCCAGGCGGTAACTTACCGCCTGGGTCGTAATGAGGCCCTGAGTATCCCAGATACCCGGGTAACTACTTCACTGCTAGTGACACCATTACCCCTAAATTGCCCATGTTGAAAGTATCCCTCAATACAATACAGCTCCTATTAGGGAAAAACACACTTCATTCACACCAGCATCACACAAACATCAATAACTCTACTAAAGTCTTTACTGTATCATCATGAAACACTGCATGGTTTCTAAACAAAACAACCAAACAAAAAACTCGTTTAACACTCAGCACTCTAAACTTTAGCATTAAATAAGGTCTCAATACATCTGGATTACAAAAGTCCCACCTGTGGAAATAAAACATTAGTGCACATAACTCTACTTCAGTTTCCACATACCAAACTCTAGCAATGCTGAATGTGCAACTTATACAGCAATTAAAAGTCCATCTGTGGAAGGAAAAGTGTGTTAGTCGAACATCCACCATATTTCACTACTAAACATTTTTTTAACAGAGGCCACGACCTTAACATTCCCCCCGTGCACACCTATAGTTCATAATTCATGCACCACCACTTGCGAAAGACCTCTCACAACAATTGTTCCTACCACATGAATACTAAGAAACATTTTAGAATATTTCTAAATTACCATGTTACTATCTCTCACATCAAGAATGTCACCTTAAAATCTCACTTATCTATGCTCCTCAGCGTACGACCACTTAAAAATTGGGGCATTTCAATTTCATGTCACCACTTTCAACAAGAGACCAAATCCGTCATCTTCATATTTACACTCACACTCATTCATGCTTTTACATGTCAATAGCAGGCTTTAATCGACAATAAATATTTGTAAACACTTAAACATAACCGTTAAACTAATCCATAAAAGCAACCCCTTTTCTACAATCACTTTTCTTCATGGCAGCGTCATCCTTTATACACAAAAGTACCTCTGACATCTCCATTACAGCAAAATACTTTCTTGTTTGCCACCGGTCTCCTCACAAATTGTATGTTCATAATGCTGCTTTTTGTTGCTGCCAGCCACCTGCTTTAAAAAAATTGAAATTATATTGCCGCCTACTGCCACTGTCAGCATCCCCAAAATTGTTTCCCACTTTGCTGCCATTGCCGCAAGATGCTTTTAGAAATTGAATTCCACTTACTCGCCGCACTGTCCATTTCGCAGAACGTTTCCCAAAACGTTTATCTTTTCACATATAATCAGGAAGTGTTCCTTTACCGTGACGTCGGGCCAAGTTGCTGGGTCCTTTTCTTTTATGACTCCGAACTTCCCTTGCAGTAACGACCATTCTCGTAGTACGAACGTACTACTCCAAACTTTCCACCTGATCGCCAACTCCCCCGGTCAGCCGCGTGACGTCATCATTTTCACTCGGCATTTACGGAGCACAGACCTCCAGGCCCCCCAACCGTCGCCGCCACGACCACCGCAACATGTCACAAATCCAGTACATAACGCCGCTCCTGCAACCCTGCGCCCTCGACACAGATCTCGGAGCTTCCACTGCGCCGCGCCTCACAGCACAGCCGGCACTCCACCCGCAGTGTTATACTGCGCTCCTTGACAACGGGACGTGCCAATCTACACCAAGGTCAGTACCATGTCTGCTGACTTCACCATTATAGCTGTCATACTACTTTTAATCACTAGTTGATCTCGCAGTCCTTTAGTAGGCTCCAAGCCCCTCAGGAACTACTGACAACATGCCCTCAAAGTTCCTCATCACCTCATATGAGTGATAGCTCCTCCAGGCACTGCACATGTTGTCTTGGGCACTATTCCCTTCATCGCTGCACATGGGCTCTAAGCCCCTAAGGTGCAGCCACGGGCTACAAGTCTCTTAGGTGCAGGTATGGGCTCCAAGCCCCCTCAAACGCTGGAATGGCTCCCCAGGACCCTCCTCTGCTCCAGGCGCTTTTCACATTCGCCACCAATCTTCTATTTAACATCTAGGCGCTGCGTAGGTTCCCAACTTCTTATGAAGCCACTGCCCTGGGCTCCAAGCCTGCTGCTGCCTAACATGACTTCCTATTCTTTAATGTACAGGCGCAGCTTAGGCCCTCAGCCTCTCCTGTTGCTACTGCCTTGGCTTACAGCCCTCAGCTGCATAGCATGGCTTCCTCACAATTTCCAGGCGTAACTAGACCCCAGGCCTCTTCAAATTGCTACTGCCATGGGCACCAAGCCCTCCATGCTGCAGCTAGTGGTCCCAGACCCCTTAAGCCATCAGTTTCTGGGCCCTCAGCCCCTCCTCAGTCTCTTGCTTTCCTCTTTGCCTGACCTGTCCTGCTAGTGACAGGCCATCTGGCCCCTGGCTCTGGCGCAGCCCCTTACTTTCTGCGCCTGAGCTCCATGCGCTGGGCCCTTCTGCGCCTACAGTTTTAAGCGCTCGCCCTATCTGGGAGGTCTTCTTCTTGGGTTGGGGGGAGGTGTATGTGCCATCTTCAACGGTGACCCCCAAGCACAGCCAGCATCCTCGGCGCAAATGTAGAACTCCTTGTTCCCCACAGATGACCATGACCTCAGGTGAAGTTCCAGTAACTTCTTTATTTAGTTCCAGTACATTATGATAGTCACATAATGTCAGGTACATCTGGTTTCAGGGCAACATACACCTGCATCCTCCCAGGTAGGCTTACATCTCCCAACTGACTCACATAGAACCCCAGTCACACATAAACATTCTAATCCTTAACACTCCATTGTCAATCAAGACACTGACCAAAGGTTCCATTAGGATGCAGGATAATACCAAATCCCTACAGTTCTCTTCTTCTAATGTCAGGCGGTGTGGTAGAAGGAGGTGATGGCTGTAGCGGGAAGTAAAGAACAGGACAGGTTTAACTAGGAGTGGAAATGATAATAAACAAATGCTACGAACAATGGTAGTAAGATTGTCACCTGTGGCATGCGTTTACACAGAGTGCTGATGAAAGGCAGTAATAGCCGGGGAGCAAAGAGGAAGGAGGCATGTCTCTCCTGTGTAAACAAAGATGTGCGACTGAATTACGCTAATGGTTGTTAGCTTGGAATACAAGAATCCCTCCACTGTTCCGCCACTATACCATTTCCAGGGAGACAGGGTATGAGGATTTGAAGGAAAATGTTTCTCCCGTTTGTTTTAGCTCGGCAGGAATGGGGCAGAGCATTCGCAGAACACAGAGAGCAGTTTTTGGATGATTGATTGAGTCAGTTCTGAATAGCGGAAATCTATGGAATCAAAGGAATATGGAAATTAAAGGGGACAAGGATCTCACAAGAGGATAGAAACAGGGTAAGGTTTAAAAGTGGAGTAATACCTTAACCGTTGTTCGCCAGAGAGATTAAGGGACTGATGAAAGAGGAGGTCCAGCAAGGAAACAACCTCAGAGCTCTGCGGATGAAAAGGATAGTATTCAGCAGGTATATTAGGCAATAGAAAATGTTAGTACGGGGAGTTCTGAACTTACGTAGCATTTGCTAAGAGGAGTAGCAATGCGCTGGTCTTCGGGCATTCCAGACAGAAGTATTCTATCCGAAACAACGCAGTCATATCACCTCTGTCGGACTGCAATGCTGCAGATCCCCGACGGCGCCATGTTGGGAGGAGGAAGAGGAGCGCAAATGCATGCAATACCCTTCCACTTGTGCCACAGTGTCCAACGGAAGCGGCGTCGCATGACACCTTCATACGTTCACTCTCTTTCATAGTATCTGTATATCTCTGTTTCACAGTACGGTATCCAATGATGTTATGATTGCCACATTGATGTGCGGCTCCGCAGTTTTTAAATCTAGCGTTTAGCAATTTAGAGTTTACATATATTCGGGTTGAGTCATACATAGTTTACAATGTCTGTGTATACGGTATCTAGTGCTGCTTTTGTTACAATTGTGTTATACGGCTCCACGGTATTGCAATCTAGTATTCCGCAATTTAAGGGTTACACTTAGTGGAGGTGGGCCAAAGATGGGGGGCTGCATTTACCTCATGTCCGGATGGCGTCTTGTTGTGCCCGTCTCCTGCTTGCTTCTGCTTAGTTTGCGGTCGCCATGTTGGTAGGATTACTCTTTTATACTCGTGCGATGTTCCGCAGTCCATTTTTATTTTCTATTAGAGACTTTTTTTAATGATCGCACTCGCGCAATATGTTCTGTATATATAGGAGCATTATCTAAATGTGCCATTGTTGTCTGTACACTGATTTACTACACATCAACGTGGAAAACTGTGCTAATATATTTTTGTTATTCGGCATTGCAGGTATTTTCGTTTATACTTGCCTCAGAATTCAGTAGTCCCTTTTCAGTTTTAATTAGAGATAATGTTCACGTAATTCGTACCGGTTACCCAGGTACGTTATCTGTGTGTATCATCATTATATGTACATTGATTTATCATGAAGAGGCTGCTCTGCACAAGTATATTCTGTCCTTCAATATTGATGGTTAATTCAAATCATGTTGCAAAGCCCAATACAGTTATAATACTTTTGCCATTCATGAAGATGTGATCATTCGAACTGGGTAAACATGTAAGATAAACAATGACACTGTTGTTGATGTAATGCCATGGTTAGGGTTGGAATCTGTTTGTCATTCGTACAGATGTGCTTAATGTAGATGTAATTGGGCACTCGGACTATGTACACAGTATGGCAATCATTGGCCCTCATTAGGAGGTTGGCGGAATGGGTTTACCGGCACCGGTAATGGTGCTGATGCCGGTAAACCCATTCCGCCCTATTATGAGGTCTCCTCGCGGGACCCGCAATGGGTGCCTAGTAAAACCAGGCGTCTTTACCGGGTCCCGCGAGGAGACCAGAGAGCTAACAACAGGCCCGTTATAAAAGCCCTATGGCGGGTCGAATGGGAATGGGGATGGAGCGGGTCCGGGTTCCTCGGATGAGGAATTACCGTGTCCACCAAGGTTGGCATGGCCCGGTAAGTCCTCATTTGAGGAACCCGGTCCCGGTATGCGGTAAGGAGGCAACCATGCCGCTAAATGCGGCATGGTTACCTCCAACTTCGTAATGAGGGCGATTGTGTGTAAGAGTGTTGTCATTGATCTGATACCATACTTGGAGGCTTGTGCATATAGCAAGCCCTCTATTAATGTTTATAAAACCACTATGCTTGCCAACAGATTGCTTCATTCAGGCCAGTCAGGTGGCTCTTTAGTCTGAAAATCAATGCTTGTTCTCATTATAGGAGCATTGCTCCTAGGTTTCCACCTATTTTTGGTTGTAGTATCTTTTTCAATATCATCCAGCTCACATCATTCTCTGTTTGTTTCATCAGTAGGTAATGTTCGACTAAAGGAGCAGTGGTCATCTTCACTCTTATGTTCAATCTGTGCTCCCCAATCCGCACTTTTATTGGTCTAGTGGTCATCCCTACATACATCTTGTTGTTAGGGCATTTGAGCAAGTAGACCACATTAGAGGTGTTGCAATTGGTTAATACCCTCTGTTCCCAGGGCGTGTTCCATCCGATATTAATGGATGTGGTCCTTTTTGTGAAGGGGCAGGCTGAGCATGTACTACACTGTGTGTGTCCTATTGCTTTAGATTGATTCCACATAGTGGATTGGTTCTGTGTCATCTCTGTTTTCTGTTTGTAAGTCTGTACCAGGCTGTCTCCTATATTTCGTCTTCTTTTGATGGCAAGCCTGAGAGTGTTCAGAATATTGTCCCCTAAATTTAGTATATGCCAGAGTCTTTTTACCTCCTTTTTGATTCGATTCACTATGGGTGAGTGACTGAACAATGCTGTTATTTGGTTCTCATCTCTGTTTGTCTTTGGATGTTGTTCAAGAGTTACCTCCCTAGGGATGTTACGTACCCTTTTCTTTACATGTCTTATGATTTTTTCTGGGTACTTCCTTTCCTGCAGTGTTCTTACTAGTCCCTCTGCTTGTATGTCATATTCACTTCGGGTTGAGCAATTGTGTCGGAATCTAAGAAATTGCCCAAAGGGTAAGTTTTCCTTGAGGGATCGCTGGTGGAAGCTATTGTATTCCAATAGCGAGTTCCGGTCTGTTGTTTTTTGATAGACCATTGTTTCTATTCTTCCTCCTTGTTGTTTTTTGATAGACCGTTGTTTCTATTCTTCCGCCTTTCCTCAACAGTTTGAGATCAAAAAAGGTTCTAGTTTCTTTGCTACTTTCTGATGTAAATTTAAGGAAGGGATTTTGTGAGTTGAGCCATTCTGTGAATTCCTGGAGTGTTCTTTCATCTCCGTTAAACAACATCAATACGTCGTCAATATAACGGCACCAACTCAAAATGTTGGTTGTGAAGGGATTGGCTGGATGGTAAATCATCCGCTCCTCAAAGTCTGTGACATATAAGTTCGCTAAGGCTGGGGCAAATGTAGCCCCCATCGCTGTTCCTGAAATTTGTTAAAAAAACTGTCTTCTAGTATAAAGTAATTTTTGGTTAGGGCTAATTCTGCTAATTGCATAATGAAGCAGATTGGTATCTGCATCTCAGGGTTTTTTCCCCATAGTGTTTTTTTCAATGATCTTGAGAGTTTCACCCTGGGGAATCTTTGAATACAATGGGCCTCATTCCGAGGCTGGCGCTATCCATGGAGTAAATAGCACCATGGTAAGCAACCATGGAGCTATTTACTCCATGGAAATCCGGCATGGTGAATGGAGTAATTACCGGTCCATTCCAAGGTTGGAGGGACCGGTAATTCCCCATTCACTGTACCAGTTCCCCATCCCCATTCCTGCCCCCATAGGGCTCAATGGGAATGGGGAAGGAGTAAATTACGGCACCGTAAATTACGGTGCCGTAATTTACTCCAAGGTCCCTTTGCGGGTTGGATTTTTAACGCCTGCTAAAAGCAGGCGTTAAATGCCAACCCGCAAAAGGGAACTCGGAATATGGTGGTAAGTGTTAACGGTCACCGTTGCCATTAACGGTGACCGTTAACCCTTACCTCCAACCTCGGAATGAGGCCCAATGATTCTATGTCCATAGTGACAATATAGATGTTATCATTGTCTAGCATTAAATTCTCTAAGTATGTGAGGACCGCAATGGTGTCCTTTGTATACGATCTCGTATGGGTCATCTCATACTTTAGAAAGAAGTCCACATATTGGGACAATGGCTCTAATATAGAGCCTATGCCTGATACTATCGGGTGTCCAGGAATTTTGGTGATGCCCTTATGTATCTTTGGTAAAGCGTAGAACGCCGGGCATCTGGGATGTTTTAGACAGAGAAATTCTGCCTCTTTTTGACTGATATATTCCTCTGCGAGTGCCTCCTCAATAATGGGATCAATTAGTTGCTTTAGGTCCTCTGTTGGATCTCGACCAAGTCTTCTATATGTGGTAATATCGTTTACCAGAGTGTTTGCCATATTCTGATGATCTTCTTTCCCCATTACCACTATACCACCCCCTTTGACGGCTGGTTTTATTACAATGAGTTTGTTGTTTTCTAGCTCTCTGAGTGCTTGGCTTTCTGCTTTTTGCAAGTTAAAGAAGGGTTGTATATCTTCCACCTCTATAGTTTCAATTTTCTTAAGCAACGCTTTCTCAAATGTAATGGATTCAGGGGTGATAGCATGGGGAGGAGGCTAATAAGTAGATTTGTTGTGGAGGTCAGTTGCCCCTTGGTTCTCTCTCATTGTTGTGTTTGAAAAAAACTGTTTCAAACGGATCTTTCTCATGGGTTGTGTCACTTCAATCCAAACCTCAGAAGGGTTGTGTTTGCTTGTGGGGACAAACGAGAGTCCCTTCTGTAGAACTCTGAGTTGTTGTTGTGTCAATGTAATGTTGGATAGATTGTCTACCCAAAAACTATCCCTTATTCATGTTCGGATCCTGTGTTCTCCAATTCATACTCTTGGGGTGTTTTGGTCGTACCAGCCTCACCCGCGATTGCAAGTAACTGCAAGTAGGGTCCTGCCACCAACCTCTTGATGTCCCTCGGCCTCTCGGTTGTTGAAAACACTGAGGATTTCACCGCCTGTTTTGTTCCTGGTCTTCGAACCTCAATGCTCTTTCACGTCTATTACTTTCCTCATCCGAGCTTCCGCTCGAGAAGTTCCAGTTTCTGGGGCGGGAATTGTTGTTTCGTTGGTATGGGTGGCCCCTTGATTGTCCACCGGTCTGGTTTTGGTTGCTGTTTTTGTCCATGTCTTCCTAATATTCTTCTGTTATGTAGGGGTATTTCTTTTCATGGGTGAATGCCGCTATGTCCTTCTTTAGTTTAATGATCTTCTTGTTTAAGTTGAACTCTTCCTTTATTGTGGCATCCAACGCCTCCCTGCTTTTTAAGTAGTTCCCCACAATGGTTTTTGCAGCCAGAGCGTCTTGTTTTGTTGTGATCCCATTCATAATTTTTTTTGGATACTGCTTTGGCTGTGTTAATGATGAGGATCAACAAATCCTTGGTACACTTGTTAGCTATAAAGCTCCAGTCACGTCTCAATTGGATCTGGTCTAGGAAGATGCGAGGTTCTATTCAAATTATCAGGCCGCTAGGTGCTGTTTGGGACCTCAGATATTCAGTCATAATGGAACCATGTAGTTCCGTTCTTATCAATTTCTTTCTTAATACTTCCAGTTTGTTCCATTCATCTCCTTTTGTTTGGAGTCCAATTTGTTTGTCTACCCCAAGGATGGAGGGGTTTGCCAGTATGCCTTCGACTAGTTCTTCCGCATACGCTAAGTATGTTGCTTCTGTCATGGTGTCAGTCTCCTTTGTTTTATTTGTGTCCGTTTTCGTAGTCATATGTTCCAGGACCCTAATATGTAGTTTGTTTCTGTTTTTGTAGTGTCCTTATTGGTACACCAACTCACGGTGTATCAACACCGCTCGATAGACAGATCAATACAATTGAAGTCACAGGGGTATTCAGATTCGTCTCCTTCCCCATTTAGGTTAACACATCAAGAGCAGAATCAATTATGTCACTTTTAAAATATTTAAACCTTCTGCTTTAGTCCCTACAGATAGCTAAATGTCCCTATACAGAGGAAAAACTCACTGTCCCTAGGTGTATAATATCCCTAGTGTGGCGAAGGTGTGTCGCCTGTCAGGGAAAAAGGGGACAGTTGAGAAAGCACTCCCTAACTTGGCTCACTACTTTCCTGATACTAAAAGGTGCACATTAGGGGCAGTCAACAATCAACTTTAATGGCGCTGCTGTCCGTTCATGTGACTTATCTTAAAATACGGTGGAGCACCCACCGTGTAGTGGAAATTTCCACTAGGTTTTGATAAAAGATTATATGTGTCCTATATTCCAGTTCACTTTATGGTTATCGTGAGTCTGGTGGGTTGGATTAGCTGCCTAGTCCAACCAGTGTCGACCAATTTCAGCGGGGTTACTTGTTTGCCGCTTTCTTCAGGACCCTATATTGTGCCCCATGTGGACACTTGTTCATAAAAAGGACAGTTCTTAATATGGCTGTCTTCTAATTTCTTATGCTGCTGTGGGCATCCTCCATATGATTGGGACAATTTTATCGTTGCGTCCACTCCCTAGAAGGGAAAATACATACAAATCAGGGGACTGCAATCTTCATGGCTACTATTTCCTATACTTTAGTATCCTTCATGTCTCTTACCGGAAACTTGTAACCTGTGTTGAATCGGTGTGAATCCAGTCTCTATGGTGCATCTGTAGTGCCCCTGTAGGATAAGTGACCACCAATCAGTTTGTATCCTGCTGTATTGGTACAGATCTCATCTTAAATTCTCTTTATTGAAAGGTAAGGAGACACTTACCCTATTGGTTCAGAATCGAATTCCTCGTTGCGGAAGGGATATTGTATCCTTCTTTTTCTGGTAGGTCATCTTATAAAGTAAGTAGACTGTGCCTAGAATAACAAAATGTTGTCAGTTGGAGCATTTTTGCTTCGGCGGAGCATTTTATAGGATACATCTCGTGACTAGCAAGAGCGTTAGAGCTAATTGCTCTCTTATGGCTGGGCGGATTAATGCCACTATGTGTGAGGTCTTCCTGTCCTTCATATGTTCACTCTCTTTCATAGTATCTGTATATCTCTATTTCACAGTACGATATCCAATGATGGATAGCGTTTAGCAATTTAGAGGTTACATATATTCGGGTTGAGTCATACATTGTTTACAATATCTGTGTATCTACATTGCACAATACAGTATCTAGTGCTGTTTTTGTTACCGCGGTGCTATACGGCTCTGCGGTATTGCAGTCTAGTATTCCGCAATTTAAAGGTTACACTTAGTGGAGGTGGGCCAAAGATGGGGGGCTGCATTTACCTCATGGTCGGATGGCGTCTTGTTGTTCCTGTCTCCTGCTTGCTTCCGCGTAGTTTGCGGTCGACATGTAGGGAGGATTACTCTTTTATACTCGTGCAATGTTTCGCAGTCCCTTTTGAATTTCTATTAGAGACGTTCTTTTAATGATCGCACTCGCGCAATATGTCCCGTATATATAGGAGCATTATCTAAATGTGCCATCGTTGTCTGTATACTGATTTACCACAAATCAATGTGGAAAACTGTGCTAATATATTTTTGTTATTCGGCAATCCTCAGGGTTTTCAACAACCGAGAGGCCGAGGGAGATCAAGAGGTTGGTGGCAGGACCAGTCCCCGTGAGTTACTCGCAATCGTGGGTGAGGCTGTTACGAACAAAGCGCCCCAAGAGTATGAATTGGAGAACACAGGATCAGAACATGAATAAGGGACAGTCTTTGGGTAGTCAATCTATCCAACATTACATTGACACAACAACAACTCAGAGTTCTACAGAAGGCACTCTCCTTTGTCCCCACAACCAAACACAACCCTTTTGAGGTTCGGATTGAAGTGACACAACTCATGAGAAAGATCAGTTTGAAACAGTTTTTTTCAAACACAACAATGAAAGAGAACCAGGGGGCAACTGACCTCCACAACAAATCTACTTATTATCCTCCTCCCCATGCTATCACCCCTGAATCCATTACATTTGAGAAAGCGTTGCTTAAGAAAATTGAAACTATAGAGGCGGAAGAAATACAACCCTTCTTTAACTTGCAAAAAGCAGAAAGCGAAGCGCTCAGAGAGCTAGAAAACAACAAACTCATTGTAATAAAACCAGCCAACAAAGGGGGTGCTATATTGGTAATGGGGAAAGAAGATTATCAGAATATGGCAAACACTCTGGTAAACGATATTACCACATATAGAAGACTTGGTCGAGATCCAACAGAGGTCCTAAAACAATTAATTGATCCCATTATTGAGGAGTCACTCGCAGAGGGATATATCAGTCAAAAAGAGGCAGAATTTCTCTGTCCAAAACATCCCAGATGCCTGGCATTCTACGCTTTACCAAAGATACATAAGGGCATCACGCCAATTCCAGGACGCCCTATAGTATCAGGCATAGGCTCTATATTAGAGACGTTGTCCCAATTTGTGGACTTCTTTCTAAAGGATGAGGTAACCCATATGAGATTTTATACAAAGGACACCACTGTGGTCGTCACATACTTAGAGAATTTAACACTAGACAATGATAACATCTATATCGTCACTATGGACATAGAATCATTGTATTAAAAGATTCCCCAGGGTGAAACTCTCAAGATCATTGAAAAAACACTACAGGCAAAAAACCCTGAGATCCAGATACCAATCTGCTTCGTTATGCAATTAGCAGAATTAGCCCTAACCAAAAATTACTTTATACTAGAAGATAGTTTTTTTTAACAAATTACGGGAACAGCGATGGGGCTATAATTGCCCCATCCTTAGCAAACTTATATGTTGCCGACTTTGACGAGCGGACGATTTACCATCCAGCCAGTCCCTTCACAACCAACATTTTGAGTTGGCTAAACTCACAAAATCCCTTCCTTAAATTTACATCACGTCAGAAGGTAGCAAAGAAACTGGAACCTTTTTGGATCTTAAACTGTTGAGGAAAGGAGGAAGAATAGAAACAACGGTCTATCAAAAAACAACAGACCGGAAGTCGCTATTGGAATGCAATAGCTTCCACCAGCGATCCCTCAAGGAAAACTTACCCTTTAGGCAATTTCTTAGATTCCGACGCAATTTCTCAACCCGAAGTGAATATGACATACAAGCAGAGGGACTAGTAAGAAGACTGCGTGAAAGGAATTACCCAGAAAAAATCATAAGACATGCAAAGAAAAGGGCATGTTACATCCCTAGGGAGGTAACTCTGGAACAACATCCAAAGACAAACAGAGATGAGAACCAAATAACAACAGTGTTCAGTCACTCGCTCATAGTGAATCGAATCAAAAAGGAGGTAAAAAGACTCTGGCATATCCTAAATGTAGGGGACAATATTCAGAACACTCCCAGGTTTGCCATCAAAAGAAGACGAAATATAGGAGCCACCTGGTACAGACCTACAAACAGAAAAAAGAGATGACCCAAAACCAATCCACTTTGTGGAATCAATCTAAAGCAATAGGGCACACACTGTGTGGTACGTGCTCAGCCTGCCCCTTCACAAAAAGGACCACATCCATTAATATTGGATGGAACACACCCTGGGAACAGAGGGTATTAACCAATTGCAACACCTCTAATGTGGTCTACTTGCCCAAATGCCCTTGCAACAAGATGTATGTAGGGATGACCACTAGACCAATAAAAGTGCGGATTAGGGAGCACAGGTCGAACATAAGAATGAAGAGGACCACTGCTCCTCTAGTCGAACATTACCTACTGATGAAACACACAGAGAACGATGTAAGCTGGACGATATTGGAAAAGATACTATGACCAAAAAGAGGTGGAAACCTAGGAGCAATGCTCCTAAAATGAGAACAAGCATGGATTTTCAGACTTAAGAAACACCTGACTGGCCTGAACGGATCAATCTATTGGCAAGCCTTAGCGGTTTTATAAACATTAATAGAGGGATTGCAATATGCACAAGCCTCCAAATATGGTATCAGATCAATGACAGCACTCTTACACACAATGATTGCCATGCTGTTTACATAGTCGGAGTGCCCCAATTACATCTGTACGAATGACAAAAAGATTCCAACCCTAACAATGGCATTACATCAATGACAGTATCATTGTTTATCTAACATGTTTACCCAGTTCAAATTATCACATCTTCATGAATGGCAAATGTATTATAACTGCATTGGGCTTTGCAACATGATATGAATTAACCATCAATATTGAAGGACAGAATATACTCATGCAGAGCAGCCCCTTCATGATAAATCAATGTACATATAATGATGATACACACAGATAACATACCTGGGTAACCGGTATTAATTACGTGAACGTTATCTCTTATTAAAACTGAAAAAGGAGGCAAGTATAAATGAAAATACCCGCAATGCTGAATAACAAAAATATATTAGCACAGTTTTCCACATTGATCTGTGGTAAATCAGTGTACAGACAACAATGACACATTTAGATAATGCTCCTGTATATACGGGACATATTGCGCGAGTGCGATCATTAAAAAAAGTCTCTAATAGAAATTAAAAAGGGACTGCGGAACATCGCACGAGTATAAAAGAGTAATCCTCCCAACATGGCGACTGCAAACTATGTGGAAGCAAGTAAGAGACGGGCACAACAAGACGCCATCCGAACATGAGGTAAATGCAGCCCCCATCTTTGGCCCACCTCAATTAAGTGTAACCCTTAAATTGCGGAATACTAGATTGCAATACCGCAGAGCCGTATAGCACCGCGGTAACAAAAACAGCATTAGATACCGTATTGTGCAATGTAGATACACAGACATTGTAAACTCTGTATGACTCAACCCAAATATATGTAACCTCTAAATTGCTAAACGCTAGATTTAAAAACTGCGGAGCCGCACATCAATGTGGCAATCATAACATCATTGTATACCGTACTGTGAAAAAGAGATATACAGATACTATGAAAGAAAGTGAACATATGAAGGACAGGAAGACCTCACACATACTGTCATTAATCCGCCCAGCCATAAGAGAGCAATTAGCTCTAACGCACTTGCTAGTCACAAGATTTATGCTCCGCTCAAGCAAAAATGCTCCAACTGACAACATTTTGTTATTCTAGGCACAGACTACTTACTTTATAAGACAGCCTACCAGAAAAAGAAGAATACAATATCCCTCACGCAACGAGGAATTTGATTCTGAACCAATAGGGTAAGTGTCTCATTACCTTTTAATAAAGAGACTTTAAGATGAGATCTGTCCCAACACAGCAGGATACAAACTGATTGGTGGTCACTTATCCTACAGGGGCACTACAGATGCACCATAGAGACTGGATTCACACCGATACCACACAGGTTACAAGTTTACGGTAAGAGACATGAAGGATACTAAAGTATAGGAAATAGTAGTCATGAAGATTCCAGTCCCCTGATTTGGATGTATTTTCCCTTCTAGGGAATGGACGCTACGATGAAATGTCCCAATCATGTGGAGGATGCCAGCACCTGCAAAAGAAGTGAGAAGACAGCCATATTAAGAACTGTCCTTTTTATGAACAAGTTCCACATGGGGCACAATATAGGGTCCTGAAGAAAGCGGCAAACAAGTTACCCCGCTGAAACCGGTCGACACTGGTTGGACTAGGCAGCTAATCCAACCCACCAGACTCACAATAACCATAAAGGGAACTGGAATATAGGACACATAAAATCTTTTATCAAAACCTAGTGGAAATTTCCACTACACGGTGGCTGCTCCACCGTATTTTAAGATAAGTCACATGAACGGACAGCAAATCCATTACAGTTGATTGTTGACTGCCCCTAATGTGCATCTTTTAGTATCAGGAAAGTAGTGAGCCAGGCTAGGAAGTGCTTTCTCGACTGCCCCCTTTTTCCCCGACAGGCGACACACCAGCGCCACACTAGGGATATCATACACCTAGGGACAGTGAGTTTTTCCTCTGTATAGGGACATTTAGCAATCTGTAGGGACTAAAACGGAAGGTTTAAATATTTTAAAAGTGACATAATTGATTCTGCTCTTGATGTGTTAACCTAATTGGGGAAGGAGACAGAATCCAAATAACCCTGTGACTTCAATTGTATTGATCTGGGATCGTAGTATGACGTGTTTTCCGCCTTGGCAACTCGCTCTTGAATGGTTTTGAATGCCTTTTTTCATTTATCCGACTAGCAAAATGGGGCATCATCTTTGGTTAGCACCGTCAGAGGTTCACTAACAGTGGCAAAGTCCTTGATATAATGAGTGCAATAACTCGTTAGGCCCAGAAAGGACCTCAGTTCAGACACATTCAAGTGAGGTGCCATTTCATTTAGCACTGCCACCTTCTCAGTGTCGGTGTCATTTCCCTCTCCGAGAAAATGTGCCCGAAGAAACGCAACATGCTCTTCCTGAATTCGCATTTCTCAAGATTGAGCGTGAGATTGGCTGCTTCCAAGGCCTTGCACACTTTTGTTAGGGCTTCATTGTGCTTGTTGTAGTCCGTCCCGAAGACCAAGATATCATCGCTATAATTGATGCAGTTTGGTATATGCTTGATAACATTATGCACTTCGGCTTGAAAGATTTCTGCCGCCAAGGAGACACCAAAGCTTAGTCTCTTGTAAAGAAATAGCCCCAGATGCGTTACAAATGTGGTGATATTTCTGCTCTCAGGACTAAATGCCAATTGGTGGTATCCCTTTTTAAGGTCTAGTTTGGAAAAGACCCTGGCTCCATTCAGCAAATGCATCATGTCTGTGATGCGCAGGGCCATCTGTCTTTCCCTTAGTATGGATTGAGTGGGACATCTCATGTCCACGTATAATCTGATGGCTTCCGAACCTTTCTTGGGTACGGGTACTATCGGTGAGACCCACGTAGTGGGCCCTGTGGCTGGCTCGATGATATCTTGCTCAAGCAGTTTATGTAGATCATTCTCCAACATTCTGAATGTTGACTGGGATTCCTCTGTAGTGTTGGGCTACTGGGCATACAGAGTCGTCATTGTGAAGCTTCACTTGCCTGTTTTTGAGACATCCAACACCTTTGTATAGGCTGGGGTATAGGTTGTTGAGTCCCATTTCCACAGCTGCTTTGAAGCTGAGAATGCAGCCACTTTCTGTTTCGGTTGCTTGTACATTAAGGGGACTTTTTTTCATGACCTTTGTATCAACACAGGCCTTCGAATTGTCCCATGCTTTTCAGTGGTGCCTTGGACCCATATGCATAGATGTCCACCGTGGCTGGCGTCAACCCTGGTCTTTGTGGCAATTCCTTGAAGACCCTCTTGCTGACCACGTTTACCGTGGCCCCTGTGTCAATCAGGAATTCTGTTGGTTGTTCATTCAATTTGATGACTAGTGTCAGACTTTGCTCAGTGGCTGTGGGATCTCCCAGAGCATATACATACGCTTTCTTCCTCTGGTCACTCCCTGACGAGCTGATGTCAGAATCCGATGTGGATTGGTCCACGAGGTATCACACATGACGCCTGGATCTCGGATCTGGATTCATTCGCGTGGCATATCTTCTTCGTTCCCTTATGTCTCGTCTTTGTCTGTCTTCTCTTGAGTCTCTCTCTCTTGGTTCCTGATTTAGGTGGCTCGGTGGGTGCTGTGAGCTGGTGCTCAGCTGTGGTGCAGTTACAGGTCTGGTTCTCAACTTTGGTTTCCACATAGCTTCCTTGAATTTCTCCCTCCCTTTCTCAATGGAGAGTCTGCAGACTGATTTGAAGTGTCCTTCTTTGCCACACGTAGCACTTCACTTGCCGATTGTGCAGGTATTCAAAACTGCATTTGTAGCAGAATGGTTCTTCCATTCTTCCCTCCTGTTGGAGTCAGTGTACTGCTTCCGGTGGCGTGGGGTTGTTGAAGCTTTCAACTTGTGAGTCAACAACCCTCTTGGCATGAGCTAGCGCCAGAACAGAATCTCATCAAGGGTGGGTAATTTACGTCTAAATGTCTGTGATTCGCACCCTGCAATGATTTGCGATCTTAAAGCCTCTGTATTTGAGTAGTTGGCAAAGTCGCAGTGTTTCATCTTCGTGCGTAGACGCATGACATACGCTCCCATCACCCTTGGATTGCTTAGTGCTGTGGAACAAATGGCGCTCATAGTCTGCATTTGTGTGCAGCGTGAAATATGCTGCTACTGCGTCCTTTAAATCTTGGATGGTGTCAATGGTATCAGCAGGCATTTCGTCAATGATGTTGCGTGTCGCTGGTCCTACAGCAAGCTTGAGGAGGCATTTCCGCATTTCATCAGCAATGGGCCCTGTGGGCCCCATGTACAGTTCGAAATCCCTACGCCATCAGGCCCACCATGGACCCATGTTGCTGGTATCAGCAATTTCAAAGATGCCAGGCATCTGGGCTGCTAGTGTGTCTTGCAGTCTGTATTGGCTCTGATCTTGTCTCGGTACTCCCTGCCCTTATGGCCTTTGGACGTGGGCCTGTGCGGCCTGACCTCTGTCAGGGCTGGTCATTTTCCTTCCAAATTGTTCCCCTTGTGCCAAAAGGGTTCCTGAGGCAGATGTGGGGCACTCTGTACACTCCTTATGCTGGGCTTCAGGCATGAGTACCATTACTATCAGGGGGTCCCTCCCAGTGGTTGAAGTGTACGAAAATAAGTAGTGGAACTATGTTCCCTGCTGGTCTGAACCCACTCCCCAAAAGGCCCAGCATCACGCCCACTCCCAAACACAATACAAACTCCCAAACACATTCTCCAGCTTTTTAAGGGAATGCTCAGTGTATTGTATTGAAAGAGCAAGTTTCACTTCTTCCTAAACTTTTATTATTAAATGAAACCATTCTGGAGTGATTTACTTTTTAAAATAAAAGTATAGGAACAGTAAAACTTAATTTAAAAAAGTAGAGGAGCACCGCTCCCAACCGCTCCTGCTTACTTCGACCACTGGTCCCTTGTCACCTTGTCAGATGTGTTCTCCAGCCCTTTTCTTTTTCTTTTCCAGGCCCTGTTGAACAGTGGGTTGCCTTGAGTTCACTGCTGCTGCCCGGGAACTTTGATTCTCATTCTTTTGTCCCATGGAACATTTAGCAGGCGTTCTGTAACACCGCCGCAGCCCGGGCATGTCTCCGCTCTTTGTGAGCATTGGATGATGGGCTGTACTGTCTGCACTCCTGCGCTTGCTTCCCTTCAGGCTGTGACGCATGCTCCCCGAAAGCGGCGCCACCGGGCGGCCGTGACAGAGTGGATGGCACTCGACATGGGTCGGCTGGAGGATGCACCTCCTCGTCGCCAGTGTTATGGCCATGGCAGGGCTTCCCACCCGCCACTGGAACCGCATTAGGCTCGGACACCGAGCGTACGTGCACACGTCTCTCTTTATTCAAACTACAACCAGGCTCTCCCGAGCCCTGCCTTCCCCGCATCACTTCCTCTTTCCCGTCCTCGCGCCTCCCACTCGCCCCGAACTATACATCAACATGACAGTATCCAATGTCTCGAGAGGCGGTTGAGGGTATTTTTAAAACTATCTCAGCACTGATGAAACAAGGTGTTCTGGTACCGTCAGAATCACCGTGCAACACTGCGGTTTACCCTGTGAAAAAATCAAAGGGACATTCGTGGAGATTCATACAGCACAAGAGACTGATTAACCAGATTGTAGATGCAGAGTTTCCTTTAGTTCCTAACCTGGCAACAATAGTATGCAGTATCCCAGTAGAAGATGGATATTTCACAGTGATCTACTTGAAAAATGTGTTTTTCTCAATCCCATTGCACAAAAACTCACAAGACTTGACTTCATTTACTTTTTACCAGACTCGTCTGAAAGACCCTAGGCTCTCCCAAGGGTACTGTGAGTCTCCATCAATCTTTGACAGAGTCCTACATATGGACCTAAGCAATAATGATTTGACAAGCGCTGTGATGCAATACATAGATGACATTTTAATTTGTGGCACCACAGAAGATGAGTGCAGACAGGAACCAATTCAGTTGATGACTATCCTAGCAGACAACGGATACAAGGTATACAAAGAGAAGCTACAGTATTGTCAAGCAGAGGTGTTACACATAGGCCAGTTTATTTCACATGAGGTAAAGAGAGTGACACCTGAAAGAGCTGAGTCGAGTATGAAAACTGCAAAACCGCACACGGTAAAGCAGATACAACAGTTTGTGCGACTATGTAATTATGTAAGACTCTGGGTGTTTGACTATAGTTCATACACAAAACCCCTTTTGCAGGCTTTAAAGAAAGCACAGGCAAATAAGGTGAAACTAGAATGGACTGAGGAAATGGAGGGAGGTTTTGAAGAGTTGAAGAAAGCAATTTCTGCAGCTCCTGTTTTAGGAATTCCCAATTATGCTGAGGATTTTTCACAAACAAATGGGACAGTCATGACTGCAGTGCTTACAAAGAGGACCACATTGGGGTATAAGCCTCTAGCATATTCGAGTGATGGCAAGTTATTTTGTATTATACTGGGATTCTAGACCCAGTTATGAAGGGACACTTTCCTTGTGAACAGTCATTGGCAGCTGCCGTGTTCGCAATTGAGAAGTCTAGAAGCATTGTGATGGGCTGCTCTATGATGCTTTTTGTGGAACATGCTTTGTTTGCCATATTAGAGAACCCCAAAGGTACATTGACATCCACAAGAGCTTTTGCTTATGAAGTGATAATAATTTCAAATCAACTATTAAAATTGTCATATGTAAAATAGTGAACCCTGCCACCTTTGTAGCTGAGCCACTGGCAAAGGGTGAGCATGTGCATGAATGTGCAAATTATGCAGAGTTTTATGATGATATACCATGCATAAAGGAAAATGCATTGTCAGGGGGGAATTTCTGTTTATTGATGGGTCTTCAAAAATGTATCAAACAAGTGGAGCAAGGCATTCTGGTGCAGCTGTAGTGAGGCACAGAGCAAATGGTGAGTTTGAAGTTGCAGCAAGTGCAAAACTACAATCCCACTTTTCAGCACCAGCAGCAGAATTGCTAGCACTTATTGTTGTTCTCGAGAATCATGTAGGCCAGGAAGTGATGGTGTACAGTGACTTTGCCTATGTGACGTCAACCGTACACGCAAGGCTAGCACGTTGGAAAAGCAGGGGCTACCCCAGCAGCATGCATACTTATTAGACAGGCTTATTAAGGAACTACAACTCCCTGTAGCCATAGCAATAGTTAAATGTGCAGGGCATACTAAGCAAACTGACCTTATTTTTGGCAGGAACGAAGCTGCAGATGCAGAAGCCAAAAGAGTTTTGATACTCTAGATGTCAAGGAGAAAGTAGTCACGATTATGGTAGTGAAAGAAGGATTTACTCATTTACCAAGAACGCAATAAATGGAGATTCAAGGAAGTGCCCCACAGGAAGAGCAGGAATTCTGGAAGTGAAAGGGTTGTTCTTTATCCCCCACTGAGGCATTATGGTGACAGGACAGCACTGGAAATCCAGTGATGCCAGTAGCCTTACTAAGGGTGGCACTTGAACAGCTGCACTACCCTGCACATATATCGAGGGAAAGTCTTGCTGCAACCATTGTGGAAGAATGGTTTGTTCCAAATTTGTTACAACATGTAGCATTTTATATAGTAAACTGCATCAGATGTTAAAAGTTCACCACTGGGCATACACTGCGATGGATTAGAGGAGTAATTCCTTGACCAAATGGTCCTTTTCAGCATTTCATATCAAGTATGTTGATATGCTAAAAGTATCTAGTGGATACAGGTATTTGATAGTGGTGGTGTGTCCCTTCTTTAGGTGGATTGAAGCAGGTCCATGTGCACACCCTGATGCCACTTGCGCAGTGAAAAGTTTAGTACGTGAAGTCTTTCCTAGATGGGGTGTGTGTGAAGTGCTGAGATCCAATAATGGGCCACATTTTGTCAATGAAGTGTTTGAACAGATAGTACTATTGTTGCGTATTAAGCACAAGTTTTCTTCTGCTTATCACCCACAAGCGAATAGAATATGTGAGAGACTCAACGGCCTTCTTAGAGAAAGGATTGGCAAACTTAAGTTGACTCTGAAAAAGGCATGGCTATATTGCCTGCCCTTAGCTATATATGCCCTAATGAATCAGTCTGGTTCGGACCATCACCTCACACCCCACAAACTAATGACAGGAAGACGAATGAGAATGTCTTTAACTCTTCCATCGAGGAGTGGAGTGATGCTCAGAGTACGGCAAAATTGTTAGGAAATGAGTTATGTGATTATCTTCACAACTATCTTTATGCCACAGATCTAGACAATGGCCAATTCAAAGTGGTTGCAAATCACTCAGTGGGAGCTACTGAAGACAATCAAGACCACCATAAAGGGATTCAATGCTATCAGGGAAGAACTGAGGGCTATAAGATTGATGACCTTCCAGAACAGATATGTCCTTGATATGATCACAGCAAAGGAAGGAGGAGTTTACACCAAAATCGGGCCACTGTGTTTTACACGGTCATACCTTCTCATGATGACGAGAATGGGACCTTGACAGAGGCCATAACATTTCTGACAAATTTACACAACAAAATGGAAGATGAGGCAGAAGATATTGCAGATGACAGCTGGTTTGTGTCTATCTTCTCAGGGGTTCCACAATGGATGGCGAATACCTTCAAGCTTCTTGGAGCAGTATTGGTGATGGTAATGTTTGGATTCTTTGTGATTAGGATGATAATTACACAGTGCAAGAAGACAGCAAAGAATGCAGTAGGAATGAATATCATGATCGAGGGTTGAGTCAGGGTTTGGAACCAAGGAGTTGACAGATGAAGAGATCAGAAAATATATAGAGGCCAGCATTGTAGCACCTGAGGGAACAAAGTTCCTGCATCCAAGAAAGCACAAGAAGTATTTGGGAAGATGGGTCTACTGTAATCCGAATGGACAGTGCAGCAATATGACCTGGAGTGTTGATAAAAATGTAAAATCAGCAGGATCCCTGAAGGAGAAGTGAAAATCTGCACTCCGAAGAAGCATTTCTTAAAGAGAAGGTCCCAGGATGTGGAGACTAGTGAAAGAGTGGTTGATAAATCAACCAGAGCGGGAAGTGTGGAGGAGCAGCTGAATACCTCTGGAGGAAGTCCCACCCCCATTCTTCCTATATGTTATAAGCCAGAAATTGCAACATGCACAACACCAGTGATGGGGCCTATTCCACAAGAGACTTTGACAAAGGGTATCCATTGAGAAAACCCTATATGATTTACCCATGTAGAGATGACAATGTCTTGGAAGAGATCCTCAAAGCAATATGAAGATGAGAGGAAAAGAGGCTGGTGACGTCACAAGAAAGGAGCGTGACACACTGAGAAGAATGATCAAAGGAGAAGATGCATGGACCTTATAGAATCTGATGATGAAGTAAAGAATTGAGTGAACTTTCATATGCAGAATGAAGATTGCACATGTGAAGAGCACTGCAGAAAATACAAGCCATTTTATAACTGTACAGATGCAGTAACCACAAGTAGGTTAAGTAATCTTAAATGCTAGCTATACGTAGTGAATAGACTGCAGGCAGTGCCACCATTATATAGAATTCTGGACATCGGTATCACATATTTAGTAAGCTCAGACCCATGAAGAAAGAAGGATCGGAAGGCTGTGTCGCAGAAAGAAAACAGCTGAAGATCGACGAAAGGCCTGGAATAGCTGTCTGGCCTGGTGTCAAAGGATTGAACAGCCAAGAAGCAGTTATCTATCCTTAAAGAACAGTGAATGCGAGACGCTGAATCAGCCCTTGTTAAGGTGCAAGAAAGAACACAATGAGTGCCATGTTTATTAATTGAAGAGAATGAAATGCTGCAAAACAGGCCAAAATATGGTCTTCTGTCACGTGAGTCAAGAATGGAAGTAGGAGTTGGGCGTACAGACCTGAACTGCGATAAGAGTGTGCCTATGATTTTTTTTATTCTCCGGAGCAGTGTTACTTTCCAAGGACAAGCTCAAAGACAATCTGAATGGCAGACAGCATGAGTGATGAGCGATGTTGGGATAATTGGTGGGGAGACACGGTCAAGTCCACCCACTGGCACCTGGGTTATCAGCTTACGTGCTGCTAGTGAATCGAATGTTCCAGAAATGTACAAGCGTGCCAATCAATAGTAGAGGGCAATATAACAAAGGGCCTTATAGTTTGATAGCCAATGGTATAGTGTGTATCTAGTAAATGATGAAGATGACTTGCACTAGAGGTGGGCATAAGTTGTCTACCTGAATGTAGCGACCCAATCACAATCCAATCCCTTAAAGAAAGTATACTTAGATGTTCCTCTTAGTCCTATCACAACTGCCCGTAGGTTTTCTTAGTTTGCCACGTAGTATGACATCATGTATGACACATTTTTGGTATATAAGTGTGTTTTTATGAAAAATGTATTTAGAGCTCGAACGAACATCTGTTGATGTCCATTGTAACTCCCTGTTTTAGAGAGTTTAAAATAAAACAGTTGCGAAAGACATTTTGCCAAATTCCTGAGTCGGTCTTATTATTTGGTGTAAGAGTTATTCTGCATCCCCATCCGTTTATGACGTATTACTGATTTAAAGGGCTTCTCGTGGGTTCACGGGAGAAAGGGGATACCCAAGGAACATGCATAGGACCTGCCCCTCAGATTATCAAGGGACTGGTGGGTTATAATCAATTGTTTGAAGCAGAGCTCTGTCCTGATGTAATAATCTAATCAGATAAGAAACAATCTTAAAAAAAGAGGTCAAGGAAGGGAAACAACAGATTTACCTGGGCTATGGTTTCAGCTCCTTTATTGCTATGTTAATTGAACCACTTTGACAATGCATATATGGGCCCAGATATTCCCGGAAACACTAAGGAAGGTATGAGTGTCGAACAGGAAATCATATCATGCCTCCTATACTATATGAATATATGTATATTGGCCTACGCCAAGCCGCTTACGAAGGAATCCGCATTGCAAGATCTTGACCTTAGATCAGTGTAAGCCACCATTTTAGGTTCACCCGCCATTTTAGATTCTCCCTTTAAAGTCACCCCGTGTTCCAAAATGGTGGACAGTGTCATTCCGAATGTAACATGGCCGTCTTGACCTCTGAGTACAAACTAATATGTAACTTGACAAAGGTAGCGGGCGCCCCACTCTCGCAAGAACAGACATGATAACCTGTTCAGTGGTTATTAACCACTTGAGAGTTCGCAGCCACTGCTTTTACTCACTGTGCCTTTCACAGATGGGAAATATCCATTTGCATATCAGTCTTTGTCCTGCCCAGGGGCAGTCCAGCACCGAAATACAATGGCAATTCCAATCTGAACGAGAGTACCACCAGCAACCCCATACACGTGTTTCACCCTTGTTGGGGATCATCAGTGAGGTGAAGCTGATGCCTCTCTAAGCACAGTGAGAGGGAGACCACGTCTGGTTGCCCCCAGGAGACCTAGGGTTACCAATCCCAGGTTCCTTAACAAATAATTTAACAAAGGTAGCGGGCGCCCCTCTCTCGCAAGAACAGACATGATAACCTGTTCAGTGGTTATTAACCACTTGAGAGTTCGCAGCCACTGCTTTTACTCACTGTGCCTTTCACAGATGGGAAATATCCATTTGCATATCAGTCTTTGTCCTGCCCAGGGGCAGTCCAGCACCGAAATACAATGGCAATTCCAATCTGAACGAGAGTACCACCAGCAACCCCATACACGTGTTTCACCCTTGTTGGGGATCATCAGTGAGGTGAAGCTGATGCCTCTCTAAGCACAGTGAGAGGGAGACCACGTCTGGTTGCCCCCAGGAGACCTAGGGTTACCAATCCCAGGTTCCTTAACAAATAATTTAACAAAGGTAGCGGGCGCCCCTCTCTCGCAAGAACAGACATGATAACCTGTTCAGTGGTTATTAACCACTTGAGAGTTCGCAGCCACTGCTTTTACTCACTGTGCCTTTCACAGATGGGAAATATCCATTTGCATATCAGTCTTTGTCCTGCCCAGGGGCAGTCCAGCACCGAAATACAATGGCAATTCCAATCTGAACGAGAGTACCACCAGCAACCCCATACACGTGTTTCACCCTTGTTGGGGATCATCAGTGAGGTGAAGCTGATGCCTCTCTAAGCACAGTGAGAGGGAGACCACGTCTGGTTGCCCCCAGGAGACCTAGGGTTACCAATCCCAGGTTCCTTAACAAATAATTTAACAAAGGTAGTGGGCGCCCCTCTCTCGCAAGAACAGACATGATAACCTGTTCAGTGGTTATTAACCACTTGAGAGTTCGCAGCCACTGCTTTTACTCACTGTGCCTTTCACAGATGGGAAATATCCATTTGCATATCAGTCTTTGTCCTGCCCAGGGGCAGTCCAGCACCGAAATACAATGGCAATTCCAATCTGAACGAGAGTACCACCAGCAACCCCATACACGTGTTTCACCCTTGTTGGGGATCATCAGTGAGGTGAAGCTGATGCCTCTCTAAGCACAGTGAGAGGGAGACCACGTCTGGTTGCCCCCAGGAGACCTAGGGTTACCAATCCCAGGTTCCTTAACAAATAATTTAACAAAGGTAGCGGGCGCCCCTCTCTCGCAAGAACAGACATGATAACCTGTTCAGTGGTTATTAACCACTTGAGAGTTCGCAGCCACTGCTTTTACTCACTGTGCCTTTCACAGATGGGAAATATCCATTTGCATATCAGTCTTTGTCCTGCCCAGGGGCAGTCCAGCACCGAAATACAATGGCAATTCCAATCTGAACGAGAGTACCACCAGCAACCCCATACACGTGTTTCACCCTTGTTGGGGATCATCAGTGAGGTGAAGCTGATGCCTCTCTAAGCACAGTGAGAGGGAGACCACGTCTGGTTGCCCCCAGGAGACCTAGGGTTACCAATCCCAGGTTCCTTAACAAATAATTTAACAAAGGTAGCGGGCGCCCCTCTCTCGCAAGAACAGACATGATAACCTGTTCAGTGGTTATTAACCACTTGAGAGTTCGCAGCCACTGCTTTTACTCACTGTGCCTTTCACAGATGGGAAATATCCATTTGCATATCAGTCTTTGTCCTGCCCAGGGGCAGTCCAGCACCGAAATACAATGGCAATTCCAATCTGAACGAGAGTACCACCAGCAACCCCATACACGTGTTTCACCCTTGTTGGGGATCATCAGTGAGGTGAAGCTGATGCCTCTCTAAGCACAGTGAGAGGGAGACCACGTCTGGTTGCCCCCAGGAGACCTAGGGTTACCAATCCCAGGTTCCTTAACAAATAATTTAACAAAGGTAGCGGGCGCCCCTCTCTCGCAAGAACAGACATGATAACCTGTTCAGTGGTTATTAACCACTTGAGAGTTCGCAGCCACTGCTTTTACTCACTGTGCCTTTCACAGATGGGAAATATCCATTTGCATATCAGTCTTTGTCCTGCCCAGGGGCAGTCCAGCACCGAAATACAATGGCAATTCCAATCTGAACGAGAGTACCACCAGCAACCCCATACACGTGTTTCACCCTTGTTGGGGATCATCAGTGAGGTGAAGCTGATGCCTCTCTAAGCACAGTGAGAGGGAGACCACGTCTGGTTGCCCCCAGGAGACCTAGGGTTACCAATCCCAGGTTCCTTAACAAATAATTTAACAAAGGTAGCGGGCGCCCCTCTCTCGCAAGAACAGACATGATAACCTGTTCAGTGGTTATTAACCACTTGAGAGTTCGCAGCCACTGCTTTTACTCACTGTGCCTTTCACAGATGGGAAATATCCATTTGCATATCAGTCTTTGTCCTGCCCAGGGGCAGTCCAGCACCGAAATACAATGGCAATTCCAATCTGAACGAGAGTACCACCAGCAACCCCATACACGTGTTTCACCCTTGTTGGGGATCATCAGTGAGGTGAAGCTGATGCCTCTCTAAGCACAGTGAGAGGGAGACCACGTCTGGTTGCCCCCAGGAGACCTAGGGTTACCAATCCCAGGTTCCTTAACAAATAATTTAACAAAGGTAGCGGGCGCCCCTCTCTCGCAAGAACAGACATGATAACCTGTTCAGTGGTTATTAACCACTTGAGAGTTCGCAGCCACTGCTTTTACTCACTGTGCCTTTCACAGATGGGAAATATCCATTTGCATATCAGTCTTTGTCCTGCCCAGGGGCAGTCCAGCACCGAAATACAATGGCAATTCCAATCTGAACGAGAGTACCACCAGCAACCCCATACACGTGTTTCACCCTTGTTGGGGATCATCAGTGAGGTGAAGCTGATGCCTCTCTAAGCACAGTGAGAGGGAGACCACGTCTGGTTGCCCCCAGGAGACCTAGGGTTACCAATCCCAGGTTCCTTAACAAATAATTTAACAAAGGTAGCGGGCGCCCCTCTCTCGCAAGAACAGACATGATAACCTGTTCAGTGGTTATTAACCACTTGAGAGTTCGCAGCCACTGCTTTTACTCACTGTGCCTTTCACAGATGGGAAATATCCATTTGCATATCAGTCTTTGTCCTGCCCAGGGGCAGTCCAGCACCGAAATACAATGGCAATTCCAATCTGAACGAGAGTACCACCAGCAACCCCATACACGTGTTTCACCCTTGTTGGGGATCATCAGTGAGGTGAAGCTGATGCCTCTCTAAGCACAGTGAGAGGGAGACCACGTCTGGTTGCCCCCAGGAGACCTAGGGTTACCAATCCCAGGTTCCTTAACAAATAATTTAACAAAGGTAGCGGGCGCCCCTCTCTCGCAAGAACAGACATGATAACCTGTTCAGTGGTTATTAACCACTTGAGAGTTCGCAGCCACTGAACAGGTTATCATGTCTGTTCTTGCGAGAGAGGGGCGCCCGCTACTGATGATCCCCAACAAGGGTGAAACACGTGTATGGGGTTGCTGGTGGTACTCTCGTTCAGATTGGAATTGCCATTGTATTTCGGTGCTGGACTGCCCCTGGGCAGGACAAAGACTGATATGCAAATGGATATTTCCCATCTGTGAAAGGCACAGTGAGTAAAAGCAGTGGCTGCGAACTCTCAAGTGGTTAATAACCACTGAACAGGTTATCATGTCTGTTCTTGCGAGAGAGGGGCGCCCGCTACCTTTGTAAAATTATTTTAAGGAACCTGGGATTGGTAACCCTAGGTCTCCTGGGGGCAACCAGACGTGGTCTCCCTCTCACTGTGCTTAGAGAGGCATCAGCTTCACCTCACTGATGATCCCCAACAAGGGTGAAACACGTGTATGGGGTTGCTGGTGGTACTCTCGTTCAGATTGGAATTGCCATTGTATTTCGGTGCTGGACTGCCCCTGGGCAGGACAAAGACTGATATGCAAATGGATATTTCCCATCTGTGAAAGGCACAGTGAGTAAAAGCAGTGGCTGCGAACTCTCAAGTGGTTAATAACCACTGAACAGGTTATCATGTCTGTTCTTGCGAGAGAGGGGCGCCCGCTACCTTTGTAAAATTATTTTAAGGAACCTGGGATTGGTAACCCTAGGTCTCCTGGGGGCAACCAGACGTGGTCTCCCTCTCACTGTGCTTAGAGAGGCATCAGCTTCACCTCACTGATGATCCCCAACAAGGGTGAAACACGTGTATGGGGTTGCTGGTGGTACTCTCGTTCAGATTGGAATTGCCATTGTATTTCGGTGCTGGACTGCCCCTGGGCAGGACAAAGACTGATATGCAAATGGATATTTCCCATCTGTGAAAGGCACAGTGAGTAAAAGCAGTGGCTGCGAACTCTCAAGTGGTTAATAACCACTGAACAGGTTATCATGTCTGTTCTTGCGAGAGAGGGGCGCCCGCTACCTTTGTAAAATTATTTTAAGGAACCTGGGATTGGTAACCCTAGGTCTCCTGGGGGCAACCAGACGTGGTCTCCCTCTCACTGTGCTTAGAGAGGCATCAGCTTCAC
This sequence comes from Ambystoma mexicanum, assembly GCF_040938575.1. NCBI lineage: Eukaryota > Metazoa > Chordata > Amphibia > Caudata > Ambystomatidae > Ambystoma > Ambystoma mexicanum. Next base: position 958,324,831 of record NC_090929.1, on the reverse strand, counting down.
CTCACTGATGATCCCCAACAAGGGTGAAACACGTGTATGGGGTTGCTGGTGGTACTCTCGTTCAGATTGGAATTGCCATTGTATTTCGGTGCTGGACTGCCCCTGGGCAGGACAAAGACTGATATGCAAATGGATATTTCCCATCTGTGAAAGGCACAGTGAGTAAAAGCAGTGGCTGCGAACTCTCAAGTGGTTAATAACCACTGAACAGGTTATCATGTCTGTTCTTGCGAGAGAGGGGCGCCCGCTACCTTTGTAAAATTATTTTAAGGAACCTGGGATTGGTAACCCTAGGTCTCCTGGGGGCAACCAGACGTGGTCTCCCTCTCACTGTGCTTAGAGAGGCATCAGCTTCACCTCACTGATGATCCCCAACAAGGGTGAAACACGTGTATGGGGTTGCTGGTGGTACTCTCGTTCAGATTGGAATTGCCATTGTATTTCGGTGCTGGACTGCCCCTGGGCAGGACAAAAACTGATATGCAAATGGATATTTCCCATCTGTGAAAGGCACAGTGAGTAAAAGCAGTGGCTGCGAACTCTCAAGTGGTTAATAACCACTGAACAGGTTATCATGTCTGTTCTTGCGAGAGAGGGGCGCCCGCTACCTTTGTAAAATTATTTTAAGGAACCTGGGATTGGTAACCCTAGGTCTCCTGGGGGCAACCAGACGTGGTCTCCCTCTCACTGTGCTTAGAGAGGCATCAGCTTCACCTCACTGATGATCCCCAACAAGGGTGAAACACGTGTATGGGGTTGCTGGTGGTACTCTCGTTCAGATTGGAATTGCCATTGTATTTCGGTGCTGGACTGCCCCTGGGCAGGACAAAGACTGATATGCAAATGGATATTTCCCATCTGTGAAAGGCACAGTGAGTAAAAGCAGTGGCTGCGAACTCTCAAGTGGTTAATAACCACTGAACAGGTTATCATGTCTGTTCTTGCGAGAGAGGGGCGCTCGCTACCTTTGTAAAATTATTTTAAGGAACCTGGGATTGGTAACCCTAGGTCTCCTGGGGGCAACCAGACGTGGTCTCCCTCTCACTGTGCTTAGAGAGGCATCAGCTTCACCTCACTGATGATCCCCAACAAGGGTGAAACACGTGTATGGGGTTGCTGGTGGTACTCTCGTTCAGATTGGAATTGCCATTGTATTTCGGTGCTGGACTGCCCCTGGGCAGGACAAAGACTGATATGCAAATGGATATTTCCCATCTGTGAAAGGCACAGTGAGTAAAAGCAGTGGCTGCGAACTCTCAAGTGGTTAATAACCACTGAACAGGTTATCATGTCTGTTCTTGCGAGAGAGGGGCGCCCGCTACCTTTGTAAAATTATTTTAAGGAACCTGGGATTGGTAACCCTAGGTCTCCTGGGGGCAACCAGACGTGGTCTCCCTCTCACTGTGCTTAGAGAGGCATCAGCTTCACCTCACTGATGATCCCCAACAAGGGTGAAACACGTGTATGGGGTTGCTGGTGGTACTCTCGTTCAGATTGGAATTGCCATTGTATTTCGGTGCTGGACTGCCCCTGGGCAGGACAAAGACTGATATGCAAATGGATATTTCCCATCTGTGAAAGGCACAGTGAGTAAAAGCAGTGGCTGCGAACTCTCAAGTGGTTAATAACCACTGAACAGGTTATCATGTCTGTTCTTGCGAGAGAGGGGCGCCCGCTACCTTTGTAAAATTATTTTAAGGAACCTGGGATTGGTAACCCTAGGTCTCCTGGGGGCAACCAGACGTGGTCTCCCTCTCACTGTGCTTAGAGAGGCATCAGCTTCACCTCACTGATGATCCCCAACAAGGGTGAAACACGTGTATGGGGTTGCTGGTGGTACTCTCGTTCAGATTGGAATTGCCATTGTATTTCGGTGCTGGACTGCCCCTGGGCAGGACAAAGACTGATATGCAAATGGATATTTCCCATCTGTGAAAGGCACAGTGAGTAAAAGCAGTGGCTGCGAACTCTCAAGTGGTTAATAACCACTGAACAGGTTATCATGTCTGTTCTTGCGAGAGAGGGGCGCCCGCTACCTTTGTAAAATTATTTTAAGGAACCTGGGATTGGTAACCCTAGGTCTCCTGGGGGCAACCAGACGTGGTCTCCCTCTCACTGTGCTTAGAGAGGCATCAGCTTCACCTCACTGATGATCCCCAACAAGGGTGAAACACGTGTATGGGGTTGCTGGTGGTACTCTCGTTCAGATTGGAATTGCCATTGTATTTCGGTGCTGGACTGCCCCTGGGCAGGACAAAGACTGATATGCAAATGGATATTTCCCATCTGTGAAAGGCACAGTGAGTAAAAGCAGTGGCTGCGAACTCTCAAGTGGTTAATAACCACTGAACAGGTTATCATGTCTGTTCTTGCGAGAGAGGGGCGCCCGCTACCTTTGTAAAATTATTTTAAGGAACCTGGGATTGGTAACCCTAGGTCTCCTGGGGGCAACCAGACGTGGTCTCCCTCTCACTGTGCTTAGAGAGGCATCAGCTTCACCTCACTGATGATCCCCAACAAGGGTGAAACACGTGTATGGGGTTGCTGGTGGTACTCTCGTTCAGATTGGAATTGCCATTGTATTTCGGTGCTGGACTGCCCCTGGGCAGGACAAAGACTGATATGCAAATGGATATTTCCCATCTGTGAAAGGCACAGTGAGTAAAAGCAGTGGCTGCGAACTCTCAAGTGGTTAATAACCACTGAACAGGTTATCATGTCTGTTCTTGCGAGAGAGGGGCGCCCGCTACCTTTGTAATAATAATATGTAACTTGCCTGCAGGCTACATGTTGGAGTCATGAACTGAGACCTTGTCCTTCGTTGACCTGTGTGTAGAGGATTACCTGCGCCAATGAAGCTAATCCGCGAGCATATGTTAAACACAATGGCCCTCATTACGACCCTGGCGGATTTTTTCCGCCAGCGACGGACTTTCCGGCCATGGCGCAAAGTCCCTTTACGCCATGGCGGATGGCGGACTTACCGCCCCATTCCGAGGTCGGCGGGGCGGTAAGTCCCCATTGACCCATTTACCCTTCCCCATTCCCATTTCGGCCCCATAGGGCTCAATGGGAGTGGGGAAGGAGTTAAATACGCCACCGTAAAAAACGGTGGCGTAATTAACACCAAGGTCCCAGAGCGCCATGGATTTTTCCGCCCGCAAAAAGCGGGCGGAAAAATGACCATGGCGCTCCAGGAACTCGTAGTTGGCGGTAAGGGGTCCGCGCAGCTAACGCTGGCGCAGACCCCTTAGCGCCAGGGTCGTAATGAGGCCCAATGTATTCAAATACCGACATGTGAACACTTGTTTTACTGCATTAAATAAAACTGTTTGAGAAGGCTCTACGAGAAATCCTAAAACATACTGTTGCCATTGTGACTTGTTAGTGAATGTATTAATGTTAAACCCTAAATGCATAGATGTATGAACTCGGCACGAAGCCTAGGTCCATGATGTATTAACTTGTATTAACTTGTAGGTGGGCTGAACATCATGTTTCTGATAGTATAAAAGGTGCGACTATTCTAATGTACAGTCCCACTCACTGAGCACACCGAACAGCACTGGAGTTCATTGTGTTGTACTGAGGGCCGATAGCTATCTGTTGCTTTGTCCTTTGAAACTGTTCAGTATAGAATAAAGATCTTTGTATCTTTCTTTGTAACCCGCGTTTGGTGTATTTCCTTTTGGGGTACTCAGCCTCGATATCTTCTTTTTGTTTTCACAGATTGCACCCGAAATAGGACCCTCAAGATTGATGCCAGCTCGTTGAAGGTTGACGCACGCTATCGGACTGGGATCGGACGGTGTGACAAAAAGGGGCCCCTTACTGAAAGAGACGTGACACCTCAACAGCGCTGCATGGCCCGATCCCTGAACAATGAGCTTGCGGTCCGAGTCGGCATCTTGATGAGGGTCCACTTATCGAGGCGGGCAGATTTGCTGAAATCACTAAACACGAGGTAAAACTCATTAGAAAAGAATTTTGTAATCCGATCGGACCTCCTTAGGATTGATCAGGTGAGTCGTGACCCGATTCTTAAGTATCCTGATAATTTGTTTTTGCGCATTGTATCTGCAAATACAATTATTGACCAGGTAACACCAGTATTCTGATATGCCTGGGAAATTGTCTACCTGCTTCAGGGCGTTATTCCGCAGCGATAGACAATCTTTGGAATTTAGCCGTCCGGCACCACAGGAGGGATCACCGGCTTGTACTATGTACTGTAAGCATGGCATTGGTAGTATAGTATTTAATGATATTTGGCACAGACCAACTAGACATGCTTCCGAACTTCAGTGGCCGATCAATGGTAGTTTTGAAATCCCTCGTATTGAGTATTTAGTGTCAATTTTATTGAAGCAAAAGGCTAGACCTGCAGCATTTGATGCATTACAGAATTGGAAAAAAGAAGCTTTACAGCAACTTAAGAGTAGGGAAAAACATGCACGCCGTCATAAAACGAACGCCAAAAAAGCATTGTTAAATGACCAAGATAAACAGTCTGAGTCAGCTCGGAATATGGATAGGGCTATATCACTTGGCATTCAGAAAATCTATCCTCCTAAGGACTTTCATGTTTCCGACGAACTTATTGATAAGTTGTTAAATGAAGGAAGGCCTGGTTCCACTGTGCCACCTCCGTATGTTCCTCTTCCTGCTGGTTTGCCTCTTCCTGCTGTTGTTCCTGTTGTTCCTGCTCCTCCTGCTGTTCCTCCCATCCCTCCTGTTGTTCCTCTTCCTCCAGTCGTTGTTCCTATTTTTGTTGCTGCTCCTCCACCTGCTCCTCCACCTTTTCCTGTTGTACCTGTGATAACACCTCCGTTGAACATGCCTACTCTCCCTCTTCCAAGTGGTCCTGCACCGCTTGTAGTAGATCAGGGAGCGGGATCGAGGGTTGTAACTCGCAATACTGTACCTCCAGAGAAGAAACGTAACTTGATTGTGTGGGCTAAGCATTGTATGGAGAGGGACGATCGAGCTAATGTTTTTGCCACACTTTCTAATATGGACAATTTTCCTGAGAAAAATGTTTTTATTGAGGGATTAGGGATTCACTTATGCGTAATGTGGGACAGATTAAACAATACAGATCTCCCACAAGGGTTGAGGGATCTGAACACTTTAGCGCCTTCTAGAGACACTGTGGAGAAAGTACATGTTGAGAGGGTATTTGAGTATAGAAAGGAGTTGGAAAGGTTACAGAATGAGGATGAAGATGAGGATATTATGTATGTACAGAAACGGTTCCTTCCGTGTCGTAAATCGATACCTGAGGAAACACAAATTTGCACGAAAGATGTGATTAGATGGATCTCAGACACGTCGATAACTCCAGTTGAAGTTTATGACACATGTAGTCAGTATACGCCAGAAATGCAGAGGAAAGTGATACAGGTAATGGTAGAGTATCTACAGGATGAGTGCGTAAAAAGAAAGATTTGTTGTCCCACAGAGTTATTAAGTATTTATAAGAGAGCCTTTTGACTTGACACTTATTCAGCTGCTTTAGCGCTCGATTTGGCTCTGTTGCTTAGTAAGCGTTCGGAGTTGCCTACTTCTCAGTTGCCTATGAGAGAGGTTCCTCCAACAATTGTCCCAAAAGTTGAGATTCCCGCTGATGCTGCAGCAGGTACACCTGCTCGAGATATTCCTGCACATTATGTGTCGCAGTTCGTTCACATCCCATTCTCAAGACAGGAAGTGAACACTATTAGACAATCTATTCCAGACATTAGGAAAAATCTGACAGGGTTCTATAAAGAAATAGAGTCTGTTTTGCAATCCTCAGCATTCACCTTAAGTGATATTGATTTGTTATTTCCTGTACTCCTGCCCGTAGATTTGTGGAAACAGGTTAGGACTATAGATGATTCACCAGGTCTAGGAGATACATGGGCTAACATAATTAGACTCGATGGAGAAAGGCCAGCTGGTGAAAGACCGTCTCAGGTGATACTAACTTTGCCTGACAGAATTAATGCAAAATTGAAAACCATAATTCCTGAGAAGAGAATTATTTGGGACAAGCTTAAGGCCTGTGTCCAAGGGAAGTCTGAGGGTGCTACCGAGTTCTTTAATCGGTTCGAACAGGTATTCTCGGATTTCAGTGGACAAGATTTAGGTACGGAGTCTGGGAAAAGATTATTTGTGGACAAATTTGTGCGTGGATTGTTGCCTGACATCCAGTCGCAAATTAGGTCTTCTGAGAGCGCTTGGCAAGCGAAGTCTCAATCAGAAGTACTGCACATGGCTCAGTACTATGAGAATCGTGTCAATAACGAAAAGGAAAGAGTCGAAAAAAGAAAAGGTGATGTAAAGACAAAAGTATTATTACAGCAAATTGTTAGAGGCCCTAGAGAGGGTAGTTTGCAAATTAGAGGTCAGTATGTTCAACAAGGAAATGTGCCCTTGGGTCCTGTAAACATTAACCAGTGTGCCTATTGTCGACAAGAGGGCCATTGGCATGCGCAATGCCCGGTCCTTTGACAAAGGTCAAATAACACATTTGGAAATATGGGTAGACGATCCAGAGGTCGCCCGGGTGTAGGGGGCCCTGGTAGAGGTCATTTTGCACAGGATGCACAGCAACCTTTCTCGCAGGATAATCAGGCTCAGAGTGTGGATACTAGAAACATATTCGATCATCCTTCTGCTGCTTACCTCTCTGAAGAACTTCCTTTCGATGACATTCTGTTTCGTTAGGATTGCCCAAAGCAGGGTTTGGAACCAACGCCTATTCTCGTTCATCAGAAAGGTCCCTACGGTGAGATGATAGTGGGAAATAGGAAACATCTATTCTTGATAGATATTGGGGCACAGAAGTGTTCCATTGATCATTCACGGGTTCCAAGCATTCCACTGTCAGGGAAAACCAATGTTTCTGTAGTGTTTTCTGGCACACCAGTTGTCTGTCTGGTTTCTCCGCCGGTACCTATTTCTTTGGGCCCCTTTACAGACCACTGTCCATTCCTTTTGACTTTGAATTGTGGAGAGAATTTTCTGGGGTTGAATCTGTTGAAGGAATTAAATGTGGTAATTCATTGTTCTTCGGACGGAGTGCGTTTGATGATTTCACCACAGCAACTTTCCGTTCCCCAATTCTTGGCTAGACCTTTGCCGCCAGAATTCAGTGGTGTACCAGAGTGTTTATGGGCAATTGACGACAATGATGTTGGTGTTTTACAGATTGAGCCTGTTAGAATAGTTTTGAAACATGGAGTAAAGCTGCCACGTATTCCACAATATAAAATTTCAGTCGAAGGTGAGCAAGCTTTCAAATGCATCGTCTCCGATTCTGTGCATCGAGGGTTGATTGAGGAAATCGCAGGTAGTTTGTGCAATATTCCAATTTTGCCCGTGTACAAAAAAGGCGATAATGCAATTCCATTTCATTTCATAATTGATCTACATGCTATCAATAAGATTGTTGCTCCACAATTCCCAATTGTGCCTGATGTAACGACAATATTAACCATGATACCGTCTTCAGTTACTTACTTTAGTGTTGTGGATCTGAAAAATGCTTTCTTTAGTATCCCTATACACAATAGATACCTGTTCGCGTTCACCTTAGGGGGACGCTCGTTCACATTTACCTGCTTTTAGCTGCCGACTCAGAGAGCGCTTGTAAGGAAGGAACTGTGTTGTTGCTTATTCACCTGGCTAAACATGGTTACAAAGCTTCGCTTAAAAAGTTTCAATATTGTTGTCAGGAGGTCGCCTATTTAGGCTATCTCCTCTCAAAGGAGGGAAGAAGATTGACACCTGAACGGATACAACTCATTTCTAGCATGTCTGTCCCAAATACACAGAAGGAAGTCAGAGCCTTGATAGGTATGGCTTCTTACTGTAGGCAGTGGATCCCCAGTTTCTCACTAGTGATCAAGCCGATGATGGCTCTGACGAAGAAGGGCATTTCTTCCCCATTGCCGTGGAACATGGAGCACCAGCATGCATTTGATTTGCTCAAGACTGCATTGTGCTCGGCACCGGTTTTGGGCACACCAAACTATGAAAAGGCCTTTGTGTTGTTTGTGCATGAATTTGATGGATGTGCTTTGGCTGTATTAACGCAGGAACATGGAGGGAAGAATAGGCCATGCGGTTACCTTTCTTCCACCCTTGATCCTGTAGCATGCGCTTTGCCAAGATGTTTTCGAGCTGTCGCTGCTGCTGCTACGTCTGTAAAACAGAGTGAGGGAATGGTCCTAGGCCATGATCTAACCCTGATGGTGCCTCACTCTGTAGATGTTCTATTGAACAGAACTCAAACGCAACACCTCACTTCCGCACGGTTGACGAGATATGAATTGATCTTGTTTGGCCCACATATACAAATTAAGAGGTGTAGTGTTCTTAATCCGACTGATCTCTTACCTTTCCCGCAAGGTACTGCTTGCAGTGACGAAGAGTCACATGACTGTCTGTACACTACCGAACAAGAGACAAAGGGTAGAATTGACCTAAAAGACACTCCTCTGAACAATCCACAAGGGGAGCCGTTTTGTGATGGCTCCTGCTTCAAACTTCCGGATGGTACATCCACAGCTGTTTATGCAATTACCACATTGAGCATGGTCGTGGAAACCAAGAGAATCATGCATAACTCCGCGCAGGCCGCAGAGCTTATAGCATTGACCCGAGCTTGTGAACTTTCTGAAGGGCTTACTGTGAATATATACACTGACAGTCAGTATGCCTTTGGGGTGGTTCACAACTTTGGTAGACTTTGGTCAGAAAGAGGGTTCTTAACTTCACACAGTACAAAGATCCAGCATGGCTCCCTAATAGTACAACTGCTCTCAGCGCTTGCACTTCCCACTCAGTTAGCTGTCATAAAATGTGTAGCACATCAAAAGATTATAGATGATGTAGGAAAAGGGAACGTTTTCGCTGATCAGTTAGCAAAACAGACTGCTACCGATCTCTCTGCAGATATATATATTTCAAGGGAGACCGTAAATGCCTATGCAATGGATGAGGGTGTTGAGTCTGTAAGGGACATCCAGGCCGATGCCACATTAAAAGAGTCCATGAAATGGGCTGAAGACTTGGTGAAATTTGATGATTATGGGTGTTGGGTGGATATATTCGAAGGGAAATGGCTACTCCCTGATGCATACATAATGATGATGGTCGTCATGGCTCATGACCCTAAACATATATGTGCCCGGAAACTTACAAAAATGTTGGAGAAAGTTTGGGCGAATGACAAAATCTCTAAAATAGCTGAACGATATGTTCAGAACAGCATGATCTGTTTACAGCACAATGTGGGAAAGGGTACATCAACTCCTAGGGGAAGTTTTGGTCCACCTTCCATCCCCTTTGAGGTCATACACTTTCATTTGATCAAAATGGAACAGTGCAATAATTTGAAATATGTGTTAGTTGTCATTTGTGCTTTCAGCAAATGGGTTGAGGCTTTTCCTGTTAAAGACGCTACAGCCATGACTACTGCGAAAACTATGTTAAAGGAGTACTTTCCTAGGTTCGGGCCACCAAGAGTCATCTGGTCAGACAATGGTCCACACTTTGTCGCTGCTGTAATTCTGCAGATATGTGCGGCACTACAGATCGACAAACGGTTCCATTCGGCCAGACACGCTCAGAGTGCCGGATTAGTAGAAAGACACAACGGCATCATCAAAAACAAGCTTGCTAAGATGTGTGCGGGCACCAAACTAAAATGGCCAGATGCCTTACCGATCGTGTTACTAGCCATGCGTACAACCCCTCAAACTAAGACTGGGCTCTCTCCATTTGAGGTGGTAATGGGGAGACCTGCTAATATCTGGAACCTTCCAAAATGTCGTTCTTTGAGAAAAGTTGAAAATGTTCTTCTTTCAGATTACTGTAGCCAGTTGACTAAAAACCTGTATTTGATTTATCACCAGGTGCGAGAGGCTTTACCTGTACGATACGAGGGCCCCGGTCACAGCATTCAGCCCAGTGACTGGGTGTTGACAAAGGCATTTGAACGATCCTCTTGCCTTGAACCTCGGTGGAGGGGCCCGTTCCAGGTCCTGCTGGTCACACAGACTGCAGTGCGGGTGGCAGGCAGGAAAAATTGGATCCACGCGACCCACGTTAAGAGGATTCCGCACCCGGTGCCATACGATACAGAAGAAACAGAACCCCTCACCAGTACTGCAACCAACGATCCCGAATCAGTAAACAGCAACGAGAGTGCATCGGAGATTCTCTCTGAGCCTGCGAGGCCTGGGGAATCAGCCATTTTGTCTCCACACTCTCCAAAAGTTTTGTTTCCCGAATCTGTTGTTCCGGATCTTGCATCTTCACTTGCTCCTGATACGTCGCTTCCAATGGGAAGTGACGACACATTGTTCTCGGATCAATCAGTACCAGGGACATCGAGGTATAATCTGCGTCCAAGGAAATAGACTTACGGCACGGTTCGGCTGTGCATTCGGAGAAGAAGAGAAAAATCATCAAGGGCTTGCTTTTGGCCCAAGTAATTGTTCAAAAAAGGGGATTCTTTTGGCTAGGGTTTGTGGAAGGACTAAGAAGTCGCTCTGCCGGGAGGTCGCCAGCCAAAGACACTGTTTTTTTTTTCGTTTGAAGACTGCAATGCCTGCAACCGCCACCGCTCGTACAGGACTGATAAATGAACATGTGACCAGCAGTTAGAATGGACAAACTGTTTGGGCCCCGAGAACGTACTGCTGTCTTTTTATAATGTCAATTGGTTTTATAATAGTAATTGTTTTAGGCTTTTGGTACCTGGAAGAAGTGCATCACTTCAAAACCTTGTTACCGACTGAAAATGTACCCACTGTCTACTCCTTTCGTGCATCTGCATACTTTATCTCCTAGAGACTCTCAGCATAGACAGAGATACTACAATAATACATTATTACTCATCATGAATGCTACACATGCCATTTTTAATAAGTCCAACTGTTGGGTCTGTTCGCACTTACCGCAACACGGGGATAAGGGGCTAGGTTGGTATATTCATCCTTTACCTTTGACAACTGTGTGTTATGCCTCTTTTAGAGCTCTGTTCTTTGGCCGATGGAACGATAGCATCTCGGGGAACTTTGATGGTACTAATTTGAATAGTTTTGAGAAACATGTTCTTACGCCCCTGGAATGCTTGCTTTTCGTGAATAGGAGTATGCTCAACGTTGCTTCTATTAGGCCTTCTGTTAGATTGTCTCGTCCTTTCCAATCTTTGATTTCCTTTAAAATGGCTCCTATAGGCAATAAGGATGCCATGCTGCCTTCTTACACTGTTAACCATAGCCCCGATTCAGTTTCTTTCTGCATACAGCGGAATGGTACTCAGTCAATGGGAAATTTTAGAGGTTGCGCCAACGTTGCGAATATGACTGGGGAAGACAGACCTTTGTATGTAGGCGAATCTGTCTAGTTTGTTTGCAGTAATGTAGCATTTCCATGGCTACCCAGGGATTGGCAGGGAACTTGTTATTTAGGGATTCTGTTACCCGGGGAAATTCAAAGCCAGTACTATAGAGGTTTCAAAGGCTCGCCCACGACGGGACGAGAATGGTGACACTCCAGCACAGGTTCTGGGAGACGTAGCAAAATCCTTTGTGCCATTTTGGGGACAAATAGCAAACTCTGAAGATATCAGGAGACTAGCGAGAGTACTGGAGAGAACCATCAACTGGACCACAGACATGCTCTATAATATGACGTTAGAACAGAAAGCAAGAAGGTTAGTAGCACTTCAGAACCGGATGGCATTAGATGTCATTTTGGCTAAACGTGTGTGTAAATTAGTGGGGTACGCCTGCTGTGTTTTCGTGCCAGATACCTCCCCAACGATCTTTAAGGCAATACAAAATCTGCATGTCCTTAGTTCAGAAGTGCATGTTCCCAAAGGAAACTGGTATCTTAGCGCCTGGTTCTGGGACTTCTTGCCATCTTGGGGTTGGAAGGTGCTTTCGGTCTAACTGATCATTTTGGGAATTCTGTTATTTCTTCGTTGCTGTATACAGTGTCTACCTAGTATATGTTGGATGCTAGGGGGATGTTGCACACAGGCGATAGGTACAATAGGACACAAGGTATACGCCTCGGATAAGAACTCCAAAGAATATGTGTTGAAAGAAATCCTGATAACCGATCTCATGGCAATAGATATTTCTGACAGTGATTCAGTGTGAATGGACATTGAGACGTGGAGTTGTTTGTAAAGTGATCAGGAGTAGTTTTAGCACTTGGCATAGGCCAAAAGGAGGGTTTGTCAAATGGGAAATCATATCATGCCTCCTATACTATATGAATATATGTATATTGGACTACGCCAAGCCGCTTACGAAGGAATCTGCGTTGCAAGGTCTTGACCTTAGATCAGTGTAAGCCGCCATTTTAGGTTCACCCACCATTGTAGATTCTCCCTTTAAAGTCACCCTGTGTTCCAAAATGGTGGACAGTGTCATTCCGAATGTAACATGGCCGTCTTGACCTCTGAGATCAAATTAATATGTAACTTGCCTGCAGGCCACATGTTGGGGTCATGAACTGAGACCTTGTCCTTCGTTGACCTGTGTGTAGAGAATTACCTGCGCCAATGAAGCTAATCCGCGAGCATATGTTAAACACAATGTATTCAAATACCGAAATGTGAACAGTTGTTTGACTGCATTATATAAAACTGTTTGAGAAGGCTCTACGAGAAATCCTAAGACATACTGTTGCCATTGTGACTTGTTAGTGAATGTATTAATGTTAAACCCTAAATGCATAGATGTATGAACTCGGCACGAACCCTAGATCCGTGATGTATTAACTTGTATTAACTTGTAGGTGGGCTGAACATCATGTTTCTGATAGTATAAAAGGTGCGACTATTCTAATGTACAGTCCCACTCACTGAGCACACCGAACAGCGCTGGAGTTCGTTGTGTTGTACTGAGGGCCGATAGATATCTGTTGCGTTGTCCTTTGAAACTGTTCAGTATAGAATAAAGATCTTTGTATCTTTCTTTGTAATCCGCATTTGGTGTATTTCCTTTTGGGGTACTCAGCCTCGATATCTTCTTTTTGTTTTCACATGAGGTACTGTTTAAGACTTTTTCCTTGAGTGATAGAACTGGCCAAACTCCTTCGCTGCCAGTAGACCATGTGACAATATTTGCATTGTTATAGTTCCATCAAGTGTCATGTTTATATGAGAGAAAAATGTAAAGAGAAAGCGGCTGCATTAGCTCAAGATCTAACTGAATAGGCCACATTGCTCATTGAAAGGAATCCAAGGAGTTGCCCACTGAATCTTGGCTACCTGCCTGATCCTGCAGGCTATAGGAGAAACTATCTGGACAATGATAAATGGCCCAAGTCCTATCAAATCTGGTGATCAGATGTCCACCTTATGGTTTGGCAGACACATTGGGCCTCATTACAAGTATTGAGATAGCCATGCCGCTTTTAGCAGCATGGCTACCCCCATACCGGGTACCGGGTACCGAATACCGGGTCCGGGTTTCTTGAATGGGGAAATACCAGGCCATTCCGACCTTGGAGGGCCCGGTATTTCCCCATTCAAGGAACCCGAACCCGGTACATCCCCATTCCCATTTGAGCCCCCATAGGGCTCAATGGGGAGGATGCTAACAACGGGCCCGTTAATGACGTGCCTTTGTTAGCATCCTGGTCTGCTCGCAGGACCTGCTTAGGACGCCTGGTTTGAACAGGCGTCCTTAGCGGGACCCGCAAGCAGACCTCGTAATGAGGCGGTAGGGGGTTAACGTCACCGGCAGCTCTACCGGCACCATTAACCCCCTACCACCTGGGTTGTAATGAGGCCCATTCTGTTGCACTACACCTTTGCTGGATAAGCATATAGGGCTTTAGATTTCATATGCCGATGGAGATTTCCTTCAGATGGACTGCAGCCAGATTGTCTAAGTGGAAAACTCCTTCCCCTAACTAATTGTCCAGCATTATCTGCCATAACTTGACAGGATACAGGAAAAGGAGAGCAGAGAAAACATCTACAAAAACCTTCAGGGCAATCCTACCAACCTGGAAACATTCAACATAGTGCCTCCACCCATGTGAATTTTCTTATTAGTCAGTGTGTGAGAACAGAACCCTATAATGTTACAGTAGAGAAGTTCAGTATTAACCAAGGCATGAGCCCAGTACATGCTACCTGCTACCCACTTTTTACTCTTCATGAATTTGATACTGAGTCCATTGACCTACCTGTTGGTGCTGTAAGCCAGATTATATCGCACAATCCATGGGACTATGAATAGTCAAGTGAACCCAGTGACGAAATGACCTCTACCCTGAAGGGGGACAAGCATGAGTAGGGGCTAAACTGCCTACTCATCCCTCACACTTCTACAAAACAAGCGTGATACCAATAATAAAGGTGAAACAGGCACAGTTAATGCGATAAACATCCTTTCCCTTTTGTGGTAACATGAGCTGAAGGAAGGCTATACTCTGAAGAGCGGTGTCAATGTGATCCAGCAGCAACCCCTGATAGCAAAGTGTAACAGTTCAAAATAAAGGAAATATCCAATCAAGATTTTATAAAGAATTCACAAACTTTAATTAAACACACCATCTGCATAAACTACTAAATAGAAAAACCCTGTACAAAACCCACCCCTGTCGAACAAACATGGAATATGTAAATGTACAAAGCAGCAGCATTCTGGGTAATGAAACAGGGGTATAAAGGCAAAACATAATCATAATTCTTTTGAAAAGCATATATTCTTGTACAAAAAGTGACCTATACAGTCTCTAAGGCCAAAATTGGACCAAGGGGCCAGTTGCCAGTCAATACAACCTTTTGCTGTTCTTGGTGGTTTGACAGCGGTGAACTAAGTGTCTATGTGCTGTTTGTGAGGTTTGAAACAGGCTCTAACACAGGGGCTGTATTTTTCCAGACTGGGAATGATGTCAAACTGGAATTCAGCTGTTTGAAATGGAATTCCAAGAAGGGCGGATCTTGAGGGCCACCAGGAATGGTTTGACAGCCGGCTCAATAGTGAACATGCTGGTGACTAGATGAACTGTTCTAGACAGCTGGTTTGATGATGTGTTTGAGGAAGTGCAGCTCATGAGGGCCACCTGGATTGATTCGGCAGTTTGGTTCGACAGCAAATACGCTGATGACTGGATGTGCAGTTCAAATCAGATCGTTCGATGCACCTTTCAATGGTCTTGGTTAAATGGGCTACCAGGGTTGGTTCGACTGGCGATGTAGCTCGGCAACATTCTGGTGGTTAAAAAGGCGATTCAAACATGGCAGGTGTAGCAATGAGCTTCACGTTCAAGTTGATGCACCAACACATGAGCTGGCAAGGTGCGGCAGTGAACTGGTTTGAAAATGTGAGATAGCATCGCGGAGATCAGTGAAGCTCCAAGGGGTCCATGTAGTTTGATGAGGTTGACTTGGCTTCAAACAGGAATTTTAGTGGTTCAACAGAGAAAACACAGGAACCCTGACTGTATTGGCTTGCAGGTGCTGTGAGACCCACTCCATGGTCTCGAGCCAAGTGTAGTCTTTTTTCTCAACTACCAATGTAAGAGAGGCTAGTGCACACTTTCAGGAGTGCTTCATCACTATGAGCTCCATGCAGCAGTGTAACTGGGAGAGCTGCAAGTCTTGTTTCTGCAGCACATCACCACTAATGTGCCCTGGGGATGGGTAGGGACCAGAGCTCAACTATTCTTTGGACACTCAGGGCCTGTTTTACAAAAATATTTTCAACGTGGGTTCCCATGTTAAAACATTTTTGTAAATCAGACCCTCTGTCTTCACCTCACTGGGGGAGGGCTGTGGAAAGTCACCTCACCCAGACAGGAGGAACAAAACTCGAGGTCCAGGCCCTAGGATGCACGGTTTCCAAGATATTTGCACCACAATGCACCGCAATCAACTGCACCACAACATGGTGAGGAGACAGAAGGTCCCAGTATGCAGCAGCACACCAACTCTCACCTCCCCCCAACGCCTGGGCTGGTGTATGTCAGCTAGCCACAAATGTCCATTCTCAGTACAGTTTACTTTAGGGTGCAAAGCACATCAAGCGATAAGTGAATTGGAACGTCGACCTACAGGATCAGTGTTGTCATGCTTGTGTACAGAACCCATTCGGAAAACGGGTACTTCTGCTAGTATGTAAAGACAATAAAACAGGAGTTGGTTAGCGAAGGTCGGATGGTCATAGACCCCAGTTGGTGTGATGAGGTCTTAATGATGGAAATAGAAGTCATGCTTGAGCTGGATCCCTATCGTCTTTCTTCTTAGTATGGCTAGAAAGGTAGTAAATAGAGTCTGTCTCAGGAGCTGACACCTCGCGTAAGTAAGGACCATGACAAGGAAGACAGAGCTGACACCTCTCGTAAGTAAGGACTGTGACAAGGAAGACAAAGAGGTAATATGACCAATGCATTAGCAGAGAGGTCAGATGTACCATCAACAAACACACATTTGTCAGTTTGCATTCCCCCCTTTTTAAAAGACAGTGAACATGTGATAGATGAAATGCAACATTCGGAGAGTTCACCAGATATCATTTGGGGGTCACCAGGGACCCTGAGGTCTCCCTTGTTACCCCTAAAAAAAAGGAAGCTTCTGGGCTGTGGTTCTTTGTTTCTGGAGTGGCTGGCTTTCTTGATCAGGCCTCTTAAAATAACAGGGGGTTCCACAAGTGTAACACGTTGAGCAGTGATTCTAAACAAGAAAGAATAGGAATATCAAATAGTCTTTCTGGAATTCTATACAATAGTTGTGAGACTCATTAAAGGTTTATTTTAGGCACACTTCAGGGTTTGAGTCACTGATTTAGTCTAATTCTGTCTGTTCTTAAATACCTCCAATTCATAATGCAGAGAAAAACTATATGTATTTTGCTGTTTGCAAGTTGCAGTTATATCATGTTTTTTCTGCCCTTGTCTCTGTTACAATCATCACAAGACTTTTCATCTCAGTGTCCTCTGTGACTTGACAAAATCCTTGTGCCTAAAAGCTTGTGTACCGTGTAGAAATGTGTGACCATAGCACATAAAGTGGCCCTTGATTTCATTGTGCCACAATTAATGCTTTGTTGCAATGTGTCTGTCTTTCCTATCCCCTTGCCATGCTGTTCAGGATGTTTGTTTCCATGTATGAGGTAATGAGTGCCAAGAGTACGGGATGCCGTGTGAGTGCACTGCTTTTCCTATACTACTCTAAATTCTTTAATACACAGATGTGAACCCTCCCAATAGTATGTATTTTGCCAACCTCTGAAGCCTGAAAAGTAGATCTATGCATGCTTGACTTGTGGCCAACTTTGCACCAGACCTGCAGATGGACTGGCCTGCTGTTCAATCTCAGTTACCAGTTTATTGGTATCCACTCCAAAGTGAAATTTACTTTCTGACTTTGAGAGCATTCAGACATGTAATTGCTAATTTTGCTATAGCCGGTAACATAGCTGGCAAGATAGCTCAGTGGGTTGAGCACTCACTACTGTGATGTGTGTGTGATCTGCAGGTTGCAAGATCGAATCCCGGCAAGGCCAACTCAGTCTTTAATTTTTCTGAGGTTTATAAATGAGTACCAAAACAGGTTGGGTGATATTGTGTGCATATTTGTTCTGTATAAAACGCTTAAGCGTAAGTGCTATATAATAACACATCATTATCATTTGGCCTTGGACGTCTGCTTGCATTCTAATTCGTTAATATGGGCCTATACACACTGATATTAATGATACATATGGGGATTCATTCTTGTATGAACTGTGTATCACATTACAGTAATATTGTAACCATTATCGTAGTGTACCTAGGAACAATGCTATGTTATGCCACTTCCTGCCTTGTAAAGGGTTGAAAGATTATGTTCCATCGCTTCCGGTGATGTCACTTTGGGGTGGGGTCAAATGACATCACTTCCTGTGATGTCATCAGAGGTCAAGGGTCATGTGAAATCATTTCCGCTATCCCTGACATTTTGGTGAAATGGCATCCCTGACCCTTAGATCGGGTTGTGTTTGCATAAAATGGTGCTGACCGTGCAAAGATGTAAGTCATGCCTGTAATGGCATATTGTAATGGTTGCTGGTGCTTCAATGTTGGCTTTCTGCTTCCACTTGATCGCACTAGAAGTCATTACTCTTTTATACAGAATCTCACAAAATGTGGCTAAAGGATCAGATTGTCATATGGATCAGGCAGCGTTTCTAGAAGCTTTTGCAAACGTGAATAATATTGACCTCCTACCAGTTTTGAGTAGGAACATCGGGAATTCAGCCAATGCCTTAAGCCAACATCGCAGTCTGCAAGCCGATTTTCACATCATGAGTAAACAAAGTGTACACATTTCAATGCTCCACACTTAGGCTGCATGGGGAGCGGAAGGGAGCATTTGTTGTAGCTGAGATTATGCTAGGCACTGACCTATATTCACATGCTTGGATGGCAGGCCAATACAGGAGCACGTTTGCCCCTGCACTCGCAGATATGCTCATGCTCTGCAAATCTGTCATGCTGCACTTTTAACACTTGATCTTACCCAAAAGGCTGAGAAGTCAGTTGCGAAACTTTCTTGCTTTACATCTATCTTTTGGCTTTGCTGAGAGAAGGGCTCTGAAGTGGTCTGCAATTGTTTTCAGTGCGTTTAAACTCACTGACCACTATCAACGACCTGGCAGACTTCAGTGCCCTTCAATGAGCCCTAAAGCTTCCTGACAATAACGGGCCTTATTACGAGTTTGCAGTATTCCAGTGTTAAATCAACTGAAATATTGTCAAACTCAATTACTGTTACTGCCACTCAGTACAGTGGAGGGAGTTACCACAGGATTACAAGTGGTGGTTGTGATTCTGAAAATGCATCGGAGAGACAGGGCCTCCGTATCCTTGTCCGTTATTCCGTTTATCATTTGTTTTCCATGCAGGACTTCTTGTGGGACTCCTGGTGGTGCAGCTCTTCCTCTTTTTTGGTCGTGGTGAACAGACCCTTGGGATACCCTCATGGCACCGATGTGTGGGGGTACAACCCTGTACCCTTAAGGTATGTTTTTGGGCACCTGTGTGTAGCCCACAGAGCAGGGTATGGCAACTCTTGCTTTCTATTGCCTGTTACCTTGTTTTCCCAAAGTCCTGGGAAGCCCTGACTCTGTCCTTCGACCTGACTGGCTGTTGGGTGGAATTTCCATATATGGTATTGTGGGGAAGTCCAGGCCAGACTAGCTGGAGCCTTCCCAATGACAGTATGTTGTGGGTACGCCCGTGGGGTGGGTCCTGGGTGAATGGAGTGTGTGACAAACACACATTTCATGTTATGGGTGTCTAGTATCTGGTATGTGACACAAAGACTGAGACAGCCCTGCCCAAAACTTGGATGAATGCAGTGTGGAGTGCTGAATGGCTGGGTGCTTGTCCAAATCCACATTACGTGTTGTAAGTGTCTGGATGGAGAAGAATGGCCTGAATGCACTGTGAGCCTGATTGGCTGCCTGCCTGCAGGAATGCCCTTCTAAATGATCGGTTGCCTGAGTGTGACCCAGCAGAGTGAATGGGAGACAGACAGTAAATATGGCGACCTCTCACTGATGGAAATCGTTTCGAAGCTGAAGTCGATTCTTGATGCTTAGTCTCGAAGCCGAACCGGAAGAAGAAGGTGAGCCAATGTTCCCTTTGACACAATCTGAGAGCTGCTGTGTCTTCTAGAAACTGATCCAACAGAGGACCTCGTTAGGAGACCTCTCCCCGAGCTACGAGGGACCATCATGCACTGGCTGATCTTTGCCAAAGCTCCCTGGAAGTCAGAACCTCGAAAGGCTGCTGACCGGAGAAGGGGACCGCTGCAGAATCCGAAGTGGAGCACCCGGACATCCGTCCATCGTTGTTGACCAGGGTTTGCAGGTTTGCTATAACAGCTGGGAGCCTGTCTAAGTGTGTTGCTCAGAAGTCGGGACAACTTGACGTGCTGCTCAACGAATGGAGCTGTTCTGCTCCACCATTGCCTAAGACATTAGACCAAGGACTCCCTTGTTCATCCTCGTCGACCACTTTGTCCAGCTGGAGAAAGGTGAGGTTGTGGAAACCCAAATACCTCAAAGACGCCTCAAAGACGCCGACGAAGATCCGAAGGCCAGTCATGGTCGAGTCCTAATTGCCAAAAGCCAGACGCTGACGACCCAACGCCCTTGCTGGGCCAAAGTTCTTCATTGACTCTTTTCAGCAACAAATTATTGTCGTCGAGGAATACCGCACATCTCATCTTCACAGGACATTCACAAGCTTTGGTCAATGAGCACCACAAGGATTGAAGCTGCTTTCCCGACAACAGTGTTCACCTTTTCTTCACTTGGAATCTCAACGACCCGTGGCTCCTGCCTTAAAGGGAGTTCACTCAAGAAGGACCCGTCGACGACTCATTGAAGAACTCTACACTAGGTACATTGGGGTTGTAGAACCTTTAGAAGGACTCGAGACTATATTAAACATATCTAGAATGGGCTTGTCAATACGCTTTATTTACAGGTTGCACAAGTGGGGGGATCTTCACACAGAACGGTCTCACGGTAGTGGGATAGACTGTGCAGCCATTGCCTGATTTAACTTGCTTTCTTTCCATGTCTATCGTTAATTAATCTTATAATCGGATTCGTATGCCAAATGAACTGTTATCAGTTGATGCATGTCAAAAGAATCAATAGCTGGTACCACGTAGACCTTTATATATTTGCCATTATCCTATTGCCAGAGTACAAAGTGTGTTATTGTGATTGTGTACATAACGTGAACCTTATGTATATAAAGAACTGTGTTATCACAAACATAGTGTGTGGACATTCCTTTGTGTGTGCTTTGTGGGTGCTTGGGGACTACACTGTGCTTAAGAACCAGCCTGCATCACCGCCTGAGAGCTTAAGCCTTGATTGCTCGAAACTTCGCTGTTGAATAGAGAATCTTCGACAATGCCATATAGAGAGCAGGAGTACAGATACCCCACTCCAGTCCTTACAGTGGTTGTACCCAATTTTTAAAGTCCAGTACTCCATGGGAATCTTTGTTGGCTTTACTGCCTGTGGAATTACGGAACAGTAAATCCAAAAATGTTTGGAGGTAAAGTGGAGCATCCACCTCCAGTTCCAAGCTGGAGCCAATCCACCACTTTTCTTCCAACTAAATGATCTATTACCAGGTGTTAATTCTGCCGGCGCTAAATCAGCCAATCATTATATTTTGGCGGTGCAAAAAAAGGATGTTGCCACTTTTATCCTGCACTGCCAAACTTGTAATAAGGCAGGTCTCTGCAGACATTGAGAGTCCATGCTGAATTTTAAAATGGCTGCTAATTGTCACTTGGATTTCCTTCACTGGTTGGTCTGCGCAGTCTGGCAAGTGGTGAGGGGGTGATGGGTGGAGCTAAACAGAGAATGGGTAGGGGGAATGTGGAAATGTGTGGAGCTACTGTGCATTACCTTGCATTGTGCTAGAAATGTATGATGTTGCATTTTTGCATCATAGGTTAATATGGGCAGCATGCATATTTTTTATGTTTAAACAGTTTTTTATTAAATGTAATATAGCCAACACATCATACGGTATAGGATATTAGTCTTAAAAATATAACAATACATTTCAATCATATGTATGAAAAAGATGATTGTTTTCTCCTGTATTTGATAAGAGTACAGTCACACAAATGGCTAAGGGCATACAAGTTCATAAATAATTATCATCAAAAGAGAATGATTACATTTTAGAAATAAAACATATAGATACATTCTCTAACAGGTATATATTAAACTTGGGCTGTAATTACATCCATATGAATCTGTGCCATTAAACATCATATAATAAGTATAACATACACTGAAAAACCAAACAAAGCCAACACACAAGGTGAACATAAAAATGCAATAAAGGTCGGCATGGCTTATGTGGACTTATGAAATAATGGTTGGATCAGTAACACTTGAGCTTGATAGAAAGGTAGAAAACATATACAATTTTTTTCATATTTCTTTAGGAGTATAGGAGAAGAAGCTAAAGATTTTTCCAATGGATGAATATTACAGATAGAAATCCCGCACATTTTATAATTGATATTATTGAATTGCTTCTAATTGGAGGTAATATGGTGACAGCAGCAAGGATCATAAGATCATAAGGATTCTGATTTTTAAAAAGTACAATCTAAAAAAAGGTTACCTTTTAACACATATTGAAAATGAAATTCTAATTGAATCTTAAAAACTATGACTTTCAATCCATGTCTCCAGAATGGTTTGACTTATTTATATTTTTATATTCTACAAACATAGGTTTATAGACATCCTTCAAATTGAAAAAAAGTTAAGAGGGGGCTTATCAATACTCTATGTTGAAAAAAGAAAACTTATTGCGTTAGGCAGGCTGATGTAGTGATGTCTGATATTCTATTCCAAATAGGTGGCCACATGTCATTCGCAATCATTATTTCATTGTCTTGTTCACATTTAATTTAAAGTGACCATCTAGGTTCCCAAGTTCCTTCTACATTAATAATTCTATAGAACATTGATGAATGAAGGGAGTTAATTTTCAGATGTCTGATTCTATCTTGTCCAGGCAATAGATATATATTTTATTACTGCATCCATAGTTTTCTCAAACTGAGAAAGAAAGGAACCATGCAAAGAAAATCTCAGTCCAAACTCATTAAATAATATGGGTGCTCCATCTTGAAACAATATGGAAACAAATTTCAAACATTTGCGTAGCCATGGTTTCCAAAGAAATTAGTTCGCATTAATTGGATTATGCTTATTGTAACATATATGTTGTGACCCAAATTCTATAGTTTAAAAAAAATATATAAAGCAACAAGCCAGGTCCTAAAATATTCTGCTGTTGTTTTAATGCAGATATTCTTAAATATTATATTGTTATTCTTAATTTAATAAATATGCTGAATGGTAATAGGTGCAGCTAGTATCTTTTCAAAAATATACCAGGAGGGCATACAAATATAATCTTCTGGTAAAAGAAACACACTTAAATTTGTTTAAGATTAAATGCAGTATACTACATTCTAAAATGTAGAAACTTTACTCCCCCATAAAGGTTTTCTTTAATTTACTCAGTGAAATTCTATGCTTTTTATTTCTCCACATAAATTTAGCTAAACTATAATCTATAGATTTAAAGAACAGGGAATAAAAATGAAGAAGAAGCATATATACAGTATACAACAACATTGGAGAGCTCATAATTTGGATGGTTTCAAGGCATCCCCACCAAGATAAGTATAAGGGTGGACATGAGCCAAAATGGTCTTTAATCCTAGAGATTAATGATTTAGAATTGTGTTTGATGATTTATTTTACAGACAATGAGATATGAATTCCCAGATATTTTATATTTGTGGGCACCATTTAAAACCAGTACTAGTACATTCTTGTTTAAAACGAAGCAATTAAGAGGGAGAATCTCTTACTTCTCCAAATTAAATGTATACCTCGAGACCGATGAGAACAAGGACATAATTAGCAAAAGGTGTTTAACACTACTAATAGGATTTTTCAAGATTAGAAGTATATCCTCAGCATATGCCACTAATTTATTATCTAAATATGAAAACTTAATGCCTTGAATGTTCTTATTTCGTCTAAAGAATTCCAAAAACGGTTCCAGTGACAAGATAAATAGAATAGAGGAAAATGGACAGCCTTCTCTGTTTCGTCTATGTAGTGGGACATAGGAAGACATTTGATCATTCATAAATATAGATGTTTTAGGATTAGAGTATAACAATCTAATCAACAAAATAAACTGCAATCCAAAACCATGCGACTTCAATGATTCAAATAGATAGTCTCATACCACTCTGTCAATAGATGTTTCAACATCCATCACTATGGCTGCAAAATTGTCTCTTGATTTAAAAGTGATGTTAAGGATATTTAGAAAAAGTCTGGAATTAGAGGATGAAAGTCTACCTTTAACAAATCCATTGTGGTCTCTTTTTATTAATTTAGACATACATGGAGTTAATCTATTTGTCAATATTTTTGCAAAGAAGTGCAGTCTGAATTTATTAATGAAATTGGCCTAGAGCTTTTGGGTAATTCTAGATCTTTATTAGGTTTCAGGAATATAAGAAGCATAGATTCTGAAAAAGACCAATACGTTTTACCTGTTTTTTGAGAGTATGAGAAAAATGTATTTAATTTTTGAACCAACACATTCTGAAAATTAGCCTAATAATCTCCGGAAGAGCTATCCAGGCCAGGTATCTTTCCTTGAGTTCCCGGGTAGCTTTTTAAATTTCATTAAGAGAGATGGCATTCTCCAAGGAGTTAATATCACAATATGGGTATGAAGAATGCTGGAAATCTTTAAAAAAAATTAAACACGGGAACTGTCAGAAGTATATTGATCTTCATATAATTGAGTAAAAAAAACTAATAATACCTTTATCTGAGAGGACTCTAGTTCCTTGTTCATTTTTAATAACTGAAATTTTGGTTTGCTCTTTTTTAAAATTCAAATGTAAAGCTATGGATTTGTTTGTTTTATTCAAGGATTGACATACTTTAAGCCGTGTATCCCAGAATTGTTGCACTAGAATATTCCAATGCAATTGTATTGCATTTTACTGAAAGATCAATGATGCTTGTAAATAAATATAGGATTAGGGTCCACATTATATTTATTTTACACAATTTTGAGTTGTTTTAGTATGAAATCAGACTCCTTTTTCGTATCTCTTTAGTATTGACCTCTGAGAACTACCTTATATTGTTTACTACTGATGCTTCTTCACTTTTGTTGTGTTCAAATAATTGATGATGAATTTTATCAATACATTTAGTGAACGGTTCATCCTTTAATCCTTTAACAGGGCTCTGTTGAATCTCCATCTATTGGACCTCGGATCATTTTGTAAAAGAGGAAGAGTTGTGTGGACTGGCGCATGGTCAGACGAAGTTGTAATATCTAGACATGCATCCATCAGAGGCCTGGATAAAGATTTAGAAAAAAGTATATCATCTATTTGAGAAAATGACTTATGTGTTAATGAAACATATACTCCCTCTCAGTGGGATGAAAAATGCACCATGTATCTAACACACCTACTTCAGAAATACATTTTAGGAATTATTTGTGAGTCTTGCTATTTTTAAAATTGACTTTGGATTTTCTGTCTAAATATGGATCTCTTATTTCATTAAACTCTCTGCATACAAATAAAGTATAAAGTTCACATTGGAGGAAATGTTCTTTAAGCTTAATCCAAAAGGAGGGTTCTGGCTTTTGTGGGACTATATATTTTTAATATAAAGTATATGTTAGACACAACCAAGATCTTTATAAACACCCATCTCCCTTTATTATCTGTCTCAGAATGTGATAGCTGATATTTAAAAGATTTATGAGGAAGACATTTCACACCATTTATTTTCCATCAACCGTGCTAAGGATAACTTCTCTGACCAAATATCTTTTTAGTTTAGCCACATCTTGGATTAATAAATGTGTCTCATTCTCTTAAATGCATGCTATATATGGTTTTGATCTGTTCAGGTATGAAATAACTTTTTTGGCCTCATCACGAGTTGGGCGGTATTCCGGCGATAAATCTGCTGGAATACTGCCCAATGCAATTGCTGTTACCACCACATGGTCTGGCGGTATTAACGCCGGATTAAAAGTGGCGGTTTAAGTCCCCATTTTTTTGTCCATTGGAATTACGGTGTGGTAATTGCACTGAAAATGGGTGGAAAGTCAGCAAATTTACCTCCAGCTCAGAGCTGAAGATGAATCCTCGAACCTTCTACCCAACTCATAGGTCCGGCGGTATTAACGCCGGATTAAAAGTGGTGGTTTAAGTCCCCATTTTTTTGTCCATTGGAATTACGGTGTGGTAATTGCACTGAAAATGGGTGGAGAGTCAGCAAATTTACCTCCAGCTCAGAGCTGAAGATGAATCCTCGAACCTTCTACCCAACTCATAGATGGGTGATGTGGTAATGCGGCAGCAACAGTATTACTGTTCATTTTTACTGCACCGCCCAATTCGTGATGAGGCACTCTTTTAATTGGATTATTTACTCGTTTAACATTCCCTGGAGTAAAATTTAGCCCCATTTGAAATTAGAAAAAAATGTGACAAATACAGCCTGAATCATATCTGAAAATGCAAATGGTACATGTATGATAATTAAGTTAAAACATAACTAACCAGTTAATTAACTCCCAAACTTCTTTCAATTTAATATAAAACAAGTCCAGCTAAAATACATTATATAAACCACACACAGGTAAGACACAACATATATATCATCACTTTGAGTCATACTCTCCCAGAGATTATAAAACAATCTGAAAGAAACCCTCAAAAGATTATTTCATGAATATTGGTTAAAATAATAGATTAACAAAATAAATTATTTAGAGTCAGACGTTGATCAGTAAAAAGTAACACAATGTCCATAACTAGGGTTTTGAGTGAACAAATTAATTTCTTGAGATCCTGTGGGTTATCAAAGGTTGCTGTTTTACCATTTAGTACTACTTTGAAGAGGCCCGGATAAATTATACCATGTCTTGCATTCAATTGTTTTAATGCTGGGTGGAATGTTAAACATTCCTTTCTGTGCACTTCTGTTGCATTGTAAACGTCTTGAAAGATGAAAATCCTATGTCCATTCCAGATCTGTTGTTTAATGGAGTTCAACTTATTTGATAAGAATAAGCTGAATCTGCGTGTACTTACTACAAGACAGCAAAAGTCAGCATCCTCGAACTTTGTTTAGTCAATGGAGGACCTATTTTGTGCGCGTGTTAAAGTTTGAGATTCATAGATATAGGTAAAAATAAAGTTTAGGGATCAAAGATCTAAGGAAGAGGATTGGATCCTCACCTTCCACTCCTCCGGCAGCCCAACAATGCGCAGATTATTACGCCTGTTCCTGCTTTCCATGTTTTATGATTGTTTTTCACATTTTTTTACAGCTTTCTCCAGCTGAACTGGTTTATTGGAAACATCCTCAGCATTACTAATTCTTCTCTCAACTTCTTCCATCCGGGATTCAAAGGATGCCCATCTATCATCCAGTTGTTGTAACTTAGCATCAGTAACCTCCAGAAATGGTTTTAACGCTCTTAGTTCAGAAAGTATTGATAGCATAGTCAAATCTGCTACTGGTTCTTTAGGTGGTGGGGAATCAATTTTGGTCCTTTTTAGTGTACTAGTGCAAGATAGAGCTGAATCCTTGTGCATGCTATTTTTTTGATGAGGCCATGTTCACTCTGTAATCAAAACAAGTATATCGCCACTAGGACATTCACTATGAGAATGGTGCTCCTTTAATATGAAGATTTATAAATTAATGATGTCTTCACTAATTATTAAAAGGAGTTTCATTTTGTCGCCACTGACTTCCTCTGAAGTAAATAACTTTTTTATTGAAGTATATACATGTACGCTTAGACAGAACACTCAACCTTTTCCAGTCAAAATATTTGCACCACTTAAAGTACAGTAATTGTGTCACATACTCTACTCAGTTATGTAATGATGAGGAGAAAAGATGCAGTCCCAATTTATTTGTATCTCACTCCTACAATACCTCCCATGATAATCTTATCTTCACTGTATTGACGACTTAAGTATATCTCCAATAGGACCGGAGTCAATCACTATCGGATACTGTTATAACCAATTGGTCCCATGGGACATTCTTGTTTGGTGACCAGGATGATTTATAACCCATTCCTACCCTGCCCTTTACAGACTAGCTACACTCATATCCCATAGCCGCCTGCCACCACAGTAGTGCCAGACTCCATGCCATAAACTGCTTCATTCTGTGATTAGGAGTTGACTGATGGGGACAACTGTGGGAGCAACACAACAAAGTGTAGGGGGCAGTGGTTGCGCTAATCTAAAAACACTTTAGGTAGTATTGGTGCAGGGCGAAACGAGACTCCAGTCATCACCCTAAAACATGTTATGCCAACGTCCCATCCAGATCTGATCTTGAGCTGTCATTTGCTCTCTATAGGGATAAACCCTCTCAAACTCATTCATAGTACGTACGAGTTTGTGAAATAAATTCTTCCAAAATGTAAATCTATATACCAATGTATATCTTAGGTTAGTTGTGTACCACAAATACATTACTTAGCATTTTTAAATTAACATTCTTTACTGTAAAACACGTAGCTACATAATTTCATGTGGGACACAACATTTCATAACATATACACAAAATGACCACTTTCAACACAGCTCATACAAATACAAAAATCTTCTCATCTAAGTGCACAAATCATAGTTCAACATTGTAACATCACTATCATTATTCAAATCATTGTACTGTTCTACACTTTTAATCATCATGAAGCATTTTGAAGAAAAATAGGAACTGCTAGCCTCTATTCCTATAAAAAAGTAATACAAAGGCATTGACCTTTTTGTTGTAGCGACATTGTTAGCCAATGTCTAATGTAAATTAGATCCCCATAATAGGACCATTGTTAAGATAATGTGAAGTGCATTTATAAGATGTCCATTGAAGCTATACAAATATTTTGAGGAGATCAGAATACCACTTATACACATAAATATATCAAGCATCCAAATTATTCAATATCAAAGAGAGATTGATAGCTTCTATGCTTGAACCAATAGAAGCAAACAAAGAACTAAACTTATTCGAAACAACTAATTCCAATAGTTGTCGGAGAACCAGCCACTGGAACCTGGACCACAGTTCATGCCCTTGAGATTTAAGACCTGGATGGTGCCAATGAGATTGCTACTTTGCACATCACCATCCCTGAAGGCAGTACAGTACAAAACAGTGGGTTTTTCTTTTCCAAACATTTCACTGTGAGCAAACCTAGTGAAGACGTCTTTGGGACTTTGAAGGGTAATGCATTGTTCCATCTCTGCATACTATAAACAGTTAGTCCAAATAAATGGTATAAAGTCTGCATTTTGGGTTACTGGAATCAACGCATTTGACTATATCTTTCCAACCTGAAAACAATTACCTTGCCAATTACGGACCGAAGATGGTTCAAGACCACATGCATCATATATGTGTTTGAAAACTCAGCTGCTGGTCTACCTCTCCGTAGAACTCTCAACTTTTGGCAACTTGCCCACATCCAGGAGCCTCACTGCCTATAGGTTTCAGTCCAAATTAGCACAAAACGAGAGAACAAGTACATATGCTATGTCCCATTCTACTGGAACAGCTCCCTGGTTTCAAACAGAACAAATCAGGCAGTCCTTCAGTTCAGAAAACAGCTAAAGATTTTGCTCTATAAAGAATGCCTAAGAGAGATCACCCATTACTAGCTCCCACCTCTGGTGAACCATCCTCTGGCCTGTGCTACAGGTCAACAACTGGCCATGACATACCTTAGATGAACACACTTTTTTAAGACTTCTTTTATCATGGTGTGGTCCCCTATTTCTCCCTAGCTAGTTTCGTGTTATATAAAAACACATATAGATACATAATTGCATGCATGCATGCATGCATACAATATAGTTTAATGGTGTATCTGGGTAGACTTGGGAAAGCAAAGAGCAGCTAAAGATCAGTCAGGAATGATGTTCAACATTCTAAACTCCAACACAGTGTTAGCGCCAATAGCTAAAGTTACGAAAGCAGGGACAAAAGCATTGACTGCAATATTTCAAATGAAGTCTCAAATACCCCAGTAATACCTTCATATGCCTGGCATGGTAATGCATAATACACGTATTCACCAGTTGCCATCACATGACATGTTCAGCCTCATACTGCAATAAAACCTGCAAATAGATTTTAAAAAAATACATGTGTAGTCATTATAGAATCCTTGATTAAGTTCTTAGACACAGATGGTCTCTTTTCACGGGACGTCAGCTGTTGCCCTTTTTCCTGCCAGCATCTTTACGACAACCTTGGAAGAAACACACTTTTTAAATCTAATTTTAAAACCTAATCTTTCATATATTAAAGTATTTTACCCCAGCAAGCCAGAAACAATATATCTCCTTATAGCCTCTCAACTTGCCACCTCAATTGCATTTCATGATCTCACTATTATCGTTTTAAACATCTGCATGTTGGTAAGTGCTTCCATGTTAGGTGAGCAATTGTTGCAATATCTCCACTACAGAAAACCATCTCTCTATACTTTCATAATCTTCACCAAGCAAGCTCAGAAAAGAGTGGGAAAAATGTGGGAGGAGCTACTTAATGGTTTGGTGCCTTGAGGGCCTTTCAAGAGATAAAAACTCGAGCACCTCTTCCACAGTGCCCATACCAGTAACAGCCTCAGAGAACAGTGATGCAGACCCACTGGCTGAACATTGCAGTTTTGAATTTCAGATGTCTTGGAACCTCACAGAAATACAGCTTCAAGGTTGGCACCTGCGGCTTATATATTTGTAAGTGCAACAGACCCCTGCACTGTGGGACTGTCTCTGTATCCCTACAGCCTCTCATCCCAGCACTTGTCTGCACTTATCTTGCACTTGCCACCAGCTGGCCCTTATTATTTATCTTGTTCTACTAAACCTGTACTGCACTTCTCCTCTCCCTTTCACCCTTGCACTTTTCCCTTCCCCCCCCACCCTGCACTTGCGCGATCTGAATGACTCCTGGCCTAGTAGGATCGTTTGTCTGTCTCCCCTTGTCCCCCTCCCCTGCCTCGTCGCGCCTTGAAACACTTGTGTATAGGCGCGTTATAAATGCCATATCATATCATATCATATCATACCAGAACGCCTTGTAGCAGCCATAAGGCAGCAGCAGAAGCTTGCCACTACATGTAACGAGCGGTGAGCGAAAGAAGGGGGCATTGAGCAGTGAGAAAAAGATGGCTGAAGAGGAATGGAGAGAGTGGAGCACGCATGGTGCTGCCTTCATTTGTATGGAGAGTGAGAGGTATGCTGGTGGAGTGCATAGGGAGGGCGGGACAACAATCACATCTGAAACGTGTACGATAGAGGTTCAGGGGAAACCCATATGTGAGTAATTGCATCTAGTAAAAAACCATTTAAAACAGACAAATGAGATCTTTAGAAGAGCATGATCCCTTCAGGAAAGTAACCTGAGCAGCAGAGGCTAGTTACCACAATAGTCAGATAGACAATCTCCAAAACAGATGTTAAAAACAAACACATTAAATGCATACTATAAAATGAGCATTAGTGGAACTTCCTTCATATCAATTGATGAGCTGTTCTCAATCCCATATCTCAACAACTGCATTCAGTAGGATACCTTTACATGGCCTATAGCTTGGAAAATTTGGCAGAGCACACTGTTGAATCTATACTTTGGGTGGAGAATACTACTTCAGTGCGTTAGTGCAGCCATCTAATTAACCAGACTATAACGTGAGCGTACCATGTAGCATTATTTAAACAGTACATAAACAGGCAACGTTTGTTGTAAAATAAACAGTCATGCTTATGAATTGCCTTCTTATGTGTGCATTAATTGCTCCAATCAAATGCCTGGAAAGAGATTTTTGGAAGAGTCAGTGTAGGAATTGACCATAAACTGCAGATACAATGCTTATATTTCTCAGCAAGTTCCCTAAAACTGAAAATTTGAATAAACAGAATAACATATGGGTGAAAAGCGAGATAATGGTTGGTTATAGAATTATACTACATACCTGGAAAGAATGATGAGAAATGCAAGGCGACAAATTATTGGCAAACGTTTCCATGCTGGCTACCTTGGAAAGACGAAGTTGTAAAAAGGAGCTGTTCTCAGTGATTTGGGTGGAATACATGGAGACCTACTTCTGAAATGTGACTAAGCTTACTGAAAATTAGTATTGTCTAATGCTGCAGAGTGAACTTGCAAGGAATTTCTCTTCAAGAACGTCTCCATCGTATCCTTTAGACATATTATTGTTGTTTCTTGCTTTTGTGTGTAATGCAATTTAAATAAATACAAGATAAACATCACTGAAATGGTCAGGTTATTCAGAATGATGCAACAAGCAAAATGATGGGTTCCACATTTGAATGCACCTTTTCTAACTTTTCATTGCAATGTGTATGGTCAAAGCCTCATGTTGTAAGTATGAGATTGGCCCATTCCATAACCCGTAATATTATTAAGCATTTATTAATGAATCCCTGGAATCGACCCACATCCCTTCTACATCTACAAACGAGTTTGAAGAGCTAATGATAAGGCAATTATTGTCTAAAACATAAAAAGCATGATAACTGCAAATTGTTTCCACCCCTCTGAAAACTGGACTCTTTAGTGTCAACTTTTAATATGAGGCATAAATCCTAGAAAACCAAACAACATGATGAAAAGATATAAAAGCAATTGGTCTGCTCAATGAGATACGTCATCCTTAGGTTAAGTCCCAGATTCATCCCAGGCTCTTATGATCAGTGTGCCTGTTTTTCTCCCATGGCCACAGATCTAGTGAGTTAAGGGATCTTATTAAACGTTTTCTGGCCACCCATTGCTAGCCAGCCAAGACGAGATCTCTTTCTAATACTTCTGCAGAACATAGAATAGTTCCTCAATTTAGCTCTGTCCTGACACAGATCCAAGTGTGGCAGTTGCATGGCAAATGTCAATTCCCAATGGCTTTTGGTCACTAAATGCCCCAAACCTCGTAGTCGAATTATGATCTCCTAAGACCGATGCTGGGGGGAAACAAGCAGTATGACGATAGCAAGACATCTCCATTGTAAATCCTTTGAAGCCCCCACGATTAGGATGCTGTGGTGCTGTCACTAAAGACGTTGGTAACACGTTGACTAAAATCCCACTTAAGGACAGCCATTCTACATTGACTTGACACATATTGTAAAGCTTTTTATGACAGTGGTCTTCACATGTTTTACATATTCCGAAAGAACAATGTAGTCTGTACAGATAATTAACAGGGCGAAATAACATGTTCTATGTCACATTGCCTGTTTACGATCTATAATGAGGTTTTAGCTCTTCGCAGAGGAGATCTGACTATTTCCTCAAATGTTGGAAAGATTGAGGTTTTACCGTAGGATAAGTATAATCCAAATATGGACCACTTGCACTTTGTACTTATAGAGATGCTGCACCTCTGCTGCAAATCACTGATGACACTGCATGATCTAGAAACACATGTCTAGGGTTGCTGTTGGTACCTATGTTCAGAGGAGAATTGTTTGGAATTTCGGTGCTTGGCTGTCCAAGACTGATATGTAGATTGAGTCCAAGGAAAGTGACACTCTGCAATTTATGGATGCTTGGAATGGCTGGTTCTGTGACGATGGGACTTGGATATGCTCTGATTCCCATGTACAAGATTTTCAAAGTTCCCAATGTAACTGTAAGGATATTTGGCGTGTTACAGCACAGAGTACAGCACTACTGCACAGGTAGCATTTTTTTATGCAGCACCACTACATGGGTGTGGTGCATTGCTATATGTGTTGCCAGAGTAACATGGACATATAAGTAAAGATAGGCTATTCAGTCAAAAAACGATTTTTACATATAAGATGCAAATCCATTTTTACAGTTAAAAGCACACATCTGCACATTCAAAATGCACACTATTTTTCACCTGAAATGCCTATGTTGCAAGAGACACATTTGAAAATTAATAACTAACCTTATTAACAACTAACCTGACTAATAAAACTTCATTTAACATAACCCGCTAATAAAAATGTGTCTCCACTGCAGAATTAGGCCTACTCTGAAAGTGAACTTTTAAACGCACATTCATTTTTTTTCTCTGCTGCTCTGTCCACATAACTACAGGAAGCAAAGAGCTTGAAGGAGCAGGAAATCAGTTTGTTACAATTGCCACTGTAGAAGTGAGCCATTGTGTAGTGAGGGAGGAGATGACATGATTGATTCTGATTGGAGCAGCGTCATAGCAAGTATCATGCTAGAGGCTGTGATTAGAACTTTGCTGGAGAAGCTTGAGAGGGGGGGGAGGAGAGTCGACATCTTGCAGAGCTGGGGGAAGGATCTCTTTCCTGGCTGGGGCATTCCTGCTGCAAAAGCTGAGAGCACCAGGCAATAACCCCGGTTTGAGAACGGCAGACGCTTGTTCTCACTGGGGTTGATCTTCAAGGGAGCCAAATTCAGAAAGAGAATAGCCGGAGAAAACTCATGCTGAACAGATAAGGTAATTACAGAAGCTAGTGGGAGCTGTGCGAAAGTGTGCGAAGCTGTTCAGTCAGTGTATTAGAGGGAGTCTCAGTCTCTTATCAGCATATTTAATGTTACCAATTGAATATATTCTCGCAGCTCTCTGTTCATTTTATCACAAATAATGTTGTACCATTTTATTTATTTCTGTAAAAAAAGTTAAACTGTGTTTAAATGAAATTTCTATAATACAAAAATATTTGAAAACAGATAGCTAGTGTGTATTATTTTTCTCTTTCATTTTGCATGGGGAAAGGTTTAAACGTGGGTAGATTTTTAAACAGTGCAATTGTCATTTTAAAGCAGATGTGTGCATGATTCTATTCAGTATGGACAGTTGTGAGTGACTGTTTGTAGCATAGCCTGTTGGAGGTACATGAGTCAACGGGAAGAGAGACTCTCTGGACATAGTTCCCTACCATATATGAGGTAGTGGAACTTACCACAAAAATACCACAATTGCCCATGGTGGCACACAACACTAACACTGAAATTGTGGTATCCCTAAAATGTAGGCCTGAGGTCTCTCTAGTGATCAAGAACAATCTAGGTAAAAAACAAGGGATGTTGGATATTGGGGCCACAAATAAACCAACCACTATACCAACCAACCAGGCAAACTAAAGCGCATACCATCTAAATAGGTCTGAATTCTGAAATAATGCAATGTATTATTGTCATGTGTGACCCAATATGAATACAGAGAGTGATTATTGCTAAAGGTATTTTGGTGGTAAGAAAATACCGCAAAGCCCCAAATATCCACAAAATACCCAACATATTTATGGTGCGTTGCAGGCCGGGAAAGTGATCATAGAGTACCTACTGGGCGTGGCAATCTTGTCTCACACTGTCATTTGCACATTAAAGGGAACCCATTTTATAATAGCAGTGTGCCACTAAAAACGAATTTCAGAATGTCACAAAGGGAAACCACATTTTCAGACCTAGTGCAATATTTAGAGGCAAAGTTGTTTGTACATGGGACGTGGTCGTCGAACAGCATCTTAGAATGGCGTGACGGCATTCAGGGTGAGCTGCAGAAAGAAAAACTAGACAATATTTTTGCAGAAGGCAGCATAATTCAGGTCTGCCTTACAAGATTATTGAATGCAGCCGATAAAAGTGCAGAGAAAGACTGTTTAATACGGCTATGCGGCAAAATATGGTTTATTTTGAATAAGTCCCTGCGAATGCTGGAAAATGATACCCAGCTAATTAACAGGTTAAAGACTGAATTAGATGGGGCAAGTAAAAATCAGGAAATGTTAAGAGAAGAATTGGATGTATGCCAAAAAGACATGCAATTAAAATGCAGAGACTTTGATGCTCAGTTATCCAAAAGCAAGAAACAATTTGAGGATAGTGAGCAAGAATTGATACATTTAAAAGCCTTGGTGGACCACATTAGACAGGATAAAGATGAGGTTGTTTCAGAAATGCAGATTTTACAAAAAGAACATTGTGAAAAATAATGTGATCTCCAGAGTGCAGAACAAGAAATGATTAAAATGACTCAAGAAAGAGACAAGAGAAATAAAGAGTTCAATGAATGCCAAATTCAAATGTGCGACATGCAGGAAGTGATTAATAAGATGAGTGATGAAAACAACTATTTGCAAAATGAAGCAAACAGACTCCTTAAAAAGTGTAAGGACTTAGAACAGCAAATGTGCATTCCCAGGTCCAAGGAGAGGCGGCAGGGTACCACATTTAATGGAGTGGAGGTGAATTCTAGTTCTGCCCAAAGAGATAGTGCTCCAGTGACTAGGCCTGTGACTGAACTTGGTTGCAGCGCCCTTGGGGGATTTGATACTCCCATTGGGGGCAGCCACCAATCTCATACACCT
Organism: Ambystoma mexicanum; assembly: GCF_040938575.1. Taxonomy (NCBI): domain Eukaryota; kingdom Metazoa; phylum Chordata; class Amphibia; order Caudata; family Ambystomatidae; genus Ambystoma; species Ambystoma mexicanum. Next base: position 958,288,830 of record NC_090929.1, on the reverse strand, counting down.
GAAAACAGGATTGAATCACAAAGTAGTGCAATTCCATGCATTGCAACAAGTAGCCACATAAAAATAATGAAATCCATTAAAGCCCTGATCAAACCATTTAAAAAGGGAGGTGAATGCTGCATTGAGGATCACTTAGAAGCGGTGCATGACATTTTTAAAGCATTCCAGATACCTAAGGAACAGTACAGACAATATTTTCATTTAACCTTAGATGTTCCCCCAACGGCCAGCATCATAAGGGGATTAAATGAACAGTAGAATATGACCTGGGTGGAGTTTGAAAAAGAAATTAGGCGTAATTTTTCTCCTTTTCAGTCATTGCAGGAGGCAAAGAAAGTCGCTTACACAATCACTGCTGGACCTAATACATCCCCTCGCCAATTTTTACAAGACTTAAAAAGAGCATTTTCTCGCTTTGATGTATCTTTTGACCCAAGATCCAATGAGTTTAAAACTGCATACTTCTATGGGCTACAGAAAGATATCATATCCCAATTGGTCCGTGAATTTGACCGTGACAAGTCCCTTGAATGGATTGTACATCAAAGCACAAAACTATATGAGGTACTCTATTGTCAGGGTAGAGAAAGTGATACAATGAAAGATACTAGACCTAAATCTAAAGAACCCTCAGCCACAGTAATGGAAATCAGGTCAGCCAAAATGTCCCTTGAGTCTGCTCAAAGCCAAGGTAAAAATAATGTGACACCTGAACAAAGGGCTAATCAACAAAGATCGCCATTTCCTGTACCAATGTTACAATCACATGATCTTAGTAATAGGGAGAGCTACATCAGCCCTAGGTATTTAGGGGACAGACCCCGGGTAGGATATCGGCCTGATATGGCAGGTATGAACAATAACCAGAGACAAAATCAAGATCAAAGAAATGATGGTCCCTACCAGTCATTGGGGACACAGAGCAGATTTGATCCCAACACCATGATATATGGTAATCAGGATAGACCCCGATATGTGGATCGATTTACTGATAATGGAAATCAACATAGGGGCCAGTACCCACAATCTGAGAGACAGGACATGAGGCAAAACATGAACTACAATCCACGTCAGTACAATGATTCCCACCAGGGGACTATAATCAAAGGATGGGTGCACCCCGCTCCCCTCCACAAATGAATCAAGAGTTCAGAAACCATCCCAACCGACATCAATCACCTGAGAGGTATCAGAATAGATCCAATCAGGGGGAAAACAACCAATATAGACCTAGGCCACAGAAAGAGGATTCTAGAGAGATGGAAAGGTTCCAATGCCTTGAGGCCCAAGTGAAAATGTTAGCTGAGCAAATAGGAAAGCTCTATACAGCGCAAAAACAACCTTCCAAAGAGGGGGCTGATGGCCATAGCAATGACCGGGGGGCTTCCGAAAAGTGACTAAGTACTCATGATAACTGCAGTGCCAAAATGACAGATTGCTCTGATATAACTTTGCATAACGACTCTGAGATGCCTAATGAATTAAAAATGATAGTGCCAGTAAATGAACATGTGACAGAAAGTGCAAATACTTCTAAAAAAGAGGTAGGGTTTAACCTAGAGCTAAATAAAAGAGTAAAGATTTGCACAAATGAAAAAGAAACATTAGGAATTCCAAAAGAACAAAGGGACAGATTTAAGAAAAATGACTCATGCATGGGGAATACCAGTGAACAGGGAGTAAGTGGGGATGCTATAGCTCCTTCCCTGGGCAAGCAAAACAGGCAGAAAAAGGAAATACTCAAAAGGAGGGTACAAGTCAATCACCTGAAGAATTCTTTGAGCCACATATTTTTGAAGAGGCTAAAAGGGCTGGTATCACACTAAATGATCACAAATGCACAGAATTAAAAAATGACAAATTGCTGAATGATGTTGGAAGGTTGTAATGTGGTCTCTGATGTTACCCAGATGGATGGGCGAACAGTGGCCACACTCCAAAAAACCTCTGATCATGGAGAAATGAAAAAAGTCTCTTGTGCAGAAATGGGTAAAAAGGAGGGAAAAATGTCTTTCCATTTACCAATGTGCTTAGCCAAAAGTGAAAAAGGCCTGAGAAAGGTGAGCCCTGAAATCAGTAAGAATTCACACTTCTTATGTGTATTAGAGGAAGTTGAGGACAGATATTATGCACCCATCACTGTAGAAGAAAAATGACACACCTTTGCTATGATTGACACTGGCGCACAGGCCACAATTATGTCCAAGGAGCTGGTAAAGAGTATCAATGAAGGGAGACCCCCACAGAGTCAGATCACAGTGAAGGAAAATCAAGGTCCAGTGCATAACTTTAATGGGGAGGAGGTGCCCATCATAGGTGTAACTGAGGTTGACATAAAAATAGGAAAGCACAGAATGAAACAAGAGGTATTGATCACATCTATTTGTGAAATTCCATTTCATATGGGGACAGATTGCCTGAAAAGATTGTCTCCTCTCATAGATGGGGTGAATGGAGTGCTGTGGTCCTTAACCAAAAAACCATTGAGGCCTAAGAAACTAAAATCACAAAACAGCAACATAAATGAATGTCACACTGTTGCCAAAACAAATGATGCTGTGGAGGTATATCTCCAGAATAGTTGCATACCTAGAGTCACTGTTATATTAATGTGTCAAGACAAAATGCAGAGCGACAATGAAAAACTACCTGTACAAATATACTTGGACCCAAGGAAAAATTGGCAGACTGCCATAGATGAGCACACATTACGTTTTTATTTAAAAGAGAAAACATGCAAACAGAATATTGCTCCTAAAACAGATTCAGAAAAACACATTACCACTCTGACAGAAATACACATGGAAGATGAGCAACCATGGGTTCATGTTGGTATAAATGACTATTTTAGAAACAATAAAAGCCACTTTAGCGCTTGGACATGAAAGGAGTTTCATTAATGAGAAATTGTTGCAAAAAATAATGGAGAGGGAAGAAATCCCGAAATTTAGGATTAAAAACCAATATGTTTCTGGGTTGGACAGTCCAGACTTTGAAAACCGAATTGCAGACAGATGCATGCTTAAAATTAGCATTGGGCAGAAAACAATTTACCATAATGTATGGATAGTGAGTGGAGCACAAAATGAATTTTACATGGGCAATGACATCATGCACAGAATGTGTATGGTGTTAGATTTCCTTAATCAAAAAATATGGTCACGCCTAGGTGGTCCGGCACCTGAATTTGAAGACAAAAGAAGGACTTATCATTGTGCACAACTGGTTCCTTATGCAATCGAATTACAAATGAGGAAAGATACTATTATTCCTGCATTTACAAAACAGTTTGCAATAACACTAAAATGCAAAAATGGGCAGCGGATGAAAGACTCTGATGCATTTGTATGCCTGAATGAATCCATAAAACAGCAAGGCCTGGATTATGAATACATTCCATTGGTAGATATTGGTGAAGGATCTGTAAAAATTATGGTAAATAATAAAGGTTGTCAGGATATTCATTTAGAGGAAAACTCCTCATTAGGAATGGCCATACAAAAATCACATTATACGGCAGATTTAAATAACATGGTGATTGGAAATATCCCTGAAAAGTATGTAGATGCCAAGGGTGAGTTGCCAGAACACAGGACTCTCAGCCCAAAGGAATATTTAAAATTCATTCTCTGTATCCTTATGATTCAAATGAGACAGTGTGCTGCCATCAAGAGGATTGCATAATATTTAATTTAAATGAAAATGAAACAGAAAATCAGCCCATTGAAGTGAAAGCTGATATGCCGAAATATTTAAAAGTGGCAGCTTTACAAAAAGACACAGCCACACAGTTAGAGGAAAGCGCCGAGATTCCCTTACCAGAAGATTTTCCAGAATTTTCCAAAATGGTAGAAGAGCAGATCTCCTTAGCAGATGCGTGTGACAGCAATGAGGATAGGAACAATCTGAGGGAGATATTTATGGAGTTTAAGGATGTATTTGCAAAAGATGCTTATGATTGTGGTTTAACTGATTTACATGTGGCCACACTACCAGAAGGGTGTAGCAGAAGTCCAGTGTTTGTACGCCAGTATAGACTACCGCTGGCATGTTTAGAATCATTGGCAGAGATTATAAAAAATTTGGAATCGCGGGGAATCATCAGGCCCATTCATAGCACATCCAATACACCTATTTTAGGTCTGTTAAAACCAAATGGTCAATGGCGGCTATGTGCAGACTTGAGAGAGTTAAATAAAACAGTACCAGTATCTAGATGGCCACTGCCATTCATTGATCAGGGCCTAGCTCAGGTACATGGTTCAAAAGTATTTACCACATTAGATCTCACCTCTGGATATTGGTGCGTGCCATTGGCAGAGGAGATACAGAATTTATTTTCCTTTACATTTGACAGGACTCAATACGCCTGGCTTAGAGCTCCGTTCGGGTACATCAATAGTGGGAGTGAATTTGGCATATTTTTGAGAAAGGCCATGCCGGATGCAGCGGAAAGAGGAACAATAGTTTACCTGAACGATGTCCTGATAAAAAATGAAGGCCTGAAAAGCCAATTTGATGAAATAAGACATGTGCTAGGCCAATTGCAGAAAGCAGGCGCCAAAGTATCTTTACAAAAAGCACAATGGTGCAAGAAAAAAGTGAACTTTCTAGGGCATGAAGTGACTGAACATGGGCTAAATCCACAAAAGAAGAAAATAGAGGGCATGCAAAGATTAAAAGATCCTAAAAATGTGAAAGGAGTAAAAAGTTTATTAGGGATGACCGGCTATAACAGAAAGTTCATTGAAAATTATGCAGAAATCACTCAACCATTGACTAAACTGCTTAAACTGAATACTCCCTGGAAATGGGAAAAAGAGCAGTCTGATGCAGTGGCTAAATTAAAGGAATGTCTTGTAAAAGCACCATGTTTAGCATATCCCATAAAGGACAGGGATTTCTTTATAGAAATAGGTTTTTCTGAACATTGTATGTCAGCAGTGTTATCACAAAAACACGATTTGAATCACAAGACCATTGCCTATGCAAGTAAGGCATTTTCCCAAGTTGAAATGAAATCTAATGAATGTGAAAAGGCCCTATTAACCACTGTGTGGGCGCTACAACATTTCCGCCCCATTGTTCAGGGAGAAAAGGTGATTATTGAAACAAATCATCAACCTTTGCAATTTTTAGAGAGTAAAAGAATTAGATCAGGTATTCTAGCGCAGTCCAGAATCACTTCATGGACGCTGGCATTACAGGGTTTTCCTGTAGAAGTGAGATATGGACAAAATAAAAATAACCCAATTGCTCAAGGGTTAGCTGACTTATATGACTGCGCAGCTGAACAAATACCAAATGAAATGGAAGTGGAAACTAGTTTGCAGGAATTTGAACAATCACCACACAAAGCTTTTGATGAAAAAACATGCAAGGATTTGCCAACTGTATATGTGGATGGTTGTGCTTTTCACATTGAAAATGACAGTAATAAACAATTAGTGGCAGGAATAGAAAATGTCTGGTTGAAATGTGAAGGCGTCCCCAGTATAGAGGATTGGAGCTAGGAGCAGTCAGGTGGAGGAATTGGCAGCCATTTATAAAGCAATTGCTACTGCAGTTGATAAAAAGTTCAGTGAAATTGTCCTGGTGACTGATTCTGACTATGCACGGAATAGCTTTGTGGAGTATTTGCCTGGTTGGAAAGCAAGATGCATGGTTACATACAACAAAAAGCCACTTAAACATGGAAAAATGATACAAGCCATAGACAAATTGGTGTCAGAGAATAATTTAACAATATACTGGAGAAAAATTTGTGGGCATTTAAAAACACCAGGAGACGATAAGGAGGGAAATGATAAGGCAGACCACCTGGCTAAGATTGGGGCTGTGATGGGAGAATTGCTACCTATTGATTATTTAATGGGTGAAATACAAATTGATGCAGTAACACGTTCTAAAGCACCAAAGGAGGTGGATCAACCAGTGGTACAGTGGAGTCATGACACGCCAGACCAAGATTTGATTGAGGCACAAAAGAATGATCGAATTTTGGGAATCTATTATAATCATTTGATAGATCCTGAACAAAATCCTTTAACAGAAAATGATTGTATGGGAAAAGAGGAGTTGAGGGTGCTATTAAAGAACAAAACACAAATTAGATTACAGGATGGACTCATGATTAGAGAGTCCATAACAGGACAAATACAGTGGGTGGTACCCCTTTCATTCAGAGGGCTAATGCTACACCATGCACATGATGCCATAACTGCAGGCCATAGAGGTTCACAAAAAACATTGGAAATACTAAAATATTATGCTTACTGGCCACATATGTCCCAAGATGTGGAATTATATACAAGAGGATGTCTAGTATGCGCCCAATTTAAACCTGCTTCACCAATGCGTAGAGCCCCATTAATGAAAAGAGGCCTAACTCTTCCATGGTCAGATTTGCAAATAGACTATGTAGGGCCTTTAAAAAGGCCGAGCAGAGGAAACTGTTATATTTTAAGTGTGGTATGTTTGATGTCAAAGTGGATTGAATGCATTCCTGCACCAGATTGTAGTGCGCAAACAGCAGCCACATTGCTGGTGAACCATGTGTTCTCAAGGTTTGGGTTGCCACAAAGAATTGAGTCAGACAGAGGAAGTCATTTCACAAGTACTCTAATGAGTAAGGTATGGCAAATACTGGGTGTGAAAAGAAAACTACATATTGCATATCGGGCGGCTTCTTCAGGTGGAGTTGAACGGTGCAATAGGTCTGTTGTGGACATTTTAAAGAAATTTGTGGCAGAAACAGGTTCCAGCTGGGATTTACGATTACCTTTGGTTTTAATGGCAATCAGATCAACTCCTGCCAAAGCAACAGGTGTTAGCCCCCATGAGGTCTTGACAGGTAGGAAAATGGTGTTACCACAACACCTGCTATACAGAACACATGAGCAAACACTTGTGAGTGCATCCACAGTTCATGAATATATTGATGCACTGAGGAGGCATTTGCAACATGCATTTGCTTTTGTGCAGAGAAATCTGGAAAGAGCTGCTGACAGTGCAAAGTCTTACTATGATAAAAAGACATCAGTAAAGGAATACAGTGTAGGGGATCAGGTGTATACATTTCATTTTGGAAAAAGTAAACAGAAAAATTCTAAATTTCTAGCAGCATGGCAGGGTCCATTTCGAATCATAGATAAGGTCTCTCCTGTAGTTTATAACATTTTGAAAATTGAAGGTGAAACGGCAATAGAGCAGTTCGTCCATGTAAATCAAATCAAACCATGCCATCCCAGACATGAGATCAGGCAGCTTGAGCATGTAGAAACAGATAAAGTCCCTTGAACACAAAAAGAGAAAATAAATGGGTACAATCAGGAGGCAGTGACAGAGAAGTTAAAAAATTGATTGTTATAATGGCACATAAACACTGTAATATATGTAAATATATATAATATAAAATAAGTAAATAAATAAAAATATATATAATGGAAGCTCATGGTTGGTGTGCAGAGAGAAAATGTATTAAATATTGAATGCTGTTTTATATATGCTTGTTTTCTTTTTAACTTGTGTTTAATTTCAGAAAAAAAAAAACAAAAAAAATGAAATGTTTTTACCAAGCATGTTTTATTTTTGGCAAAAGGGTGAAGTTAGTATTGTGCTATGTACTTAATTTGTTTCTTTTCTATTTAATTTAGAAAATTAACATTATTTGGTCGGAGGTTCCGGGATCAGAGGCCACGGGAGACGATGGAGTCCTGGAGCCCATGTGGACGGATTCCGGGAAAGCCCCAAAGAGGGGTGAAGACCAAGGCTGCAAAGCGATCAGCATTGAAGATGATACCAATGATATGGTTAATGATGATGATATTTGGAGGGATCTTCAAGAATTCAGAAGCACAGGTTGTCATTGAACCTGGACCAGCATCTGGTATCGCGGTGGAAGAGGCACCAGGATTCATCATGAGTGATAGAAGGATGATTTTCCAAAATATCTACATACCATTGAATCCTGAGATTTTGATTGAAAAACATTTGAACAATACCGGAATTAAGAGTGAACAGACTAAAGAGTGGCTGGAAATAAGAAAAGAGGACGCTAAGCAGTCAATAAGAGATATATTAATGCAGTTGGAGAAAACATTTGTGAATTCAGCAGACATTAAGAAGAGGAGAGGAAAGAGAGGTGCGGTGATGCTCGCGATATCATTGGTAATATCTATAGTTGGAGCCATAATAGGTACCACAATATCAACAGCCAATTCTATTTCGGTAGGAACACTGAGTACTAAAGCGCAACAACTGAGTATTGACCTAGAAATAATACAAAAAACATTAGATGGGATTAGAGGGGGACTGGATGAACAAGTAAGATTGATAAATGAAACTGCAATCATTCTAAATGAACAAGCGGATGTGATGCAACGGGCGACTAAAATAATACTTAAGCATGACAGAACTTTAAATGAAATATTGAACATAATGAGTCCTGTTGATAGACTATTAACGAATTATATGAGAGAAGTTCAAACTGCAGTTTCACAATTGATTCAAGGACATATCCCCTTGTATTTTGTTTCGCAGGATATTATTCGTCAAATGATAGAAAGATTGACCAGGAGGGAAATTGATGTGATACAGGTAAAAATTGCATTTGAAATGGGTAATGCAATGCCATTATACGTGGACTTGGAAAGACTAGAGATCGGATTTTTGCTATGCATCCCATATGTAACTCCTGAACTTATTTATCAAACGAAGTGGGTACACAACGTGGGATTTTGGCAAGAGGACAAATTTATTAAGATTAAGACTCCAGAAGTGGTGGCATTTCAGTCATGGGAACCTGAAGTTTATTTAATACCAAACCTGGAAAAGTGTCAAATTTAAAGAACAAAATTATATGTGTCCAGGTAAACCGTTTGTTCCTGATGCCACAGATGCTATTTGTGGTTTGAAATCTGACCCAAGTATATCAGAAGGATGTGAAGTGATTATTAGCAATATGGGGAGTGAAGAACTGGCACAGGCTAAGATGGTCAGCGGTAAATGGTTGGTCAGCACCTGTTTAAAGAACATGACAGTAGTACATTTAAACCATGGAACATACGTGGTTAAACAGGTGAAATATAATGTTTTTTTATTTACAGGTTCCAAAGGATACAATTGTGTCAATTGGGGGGTTAACATTGTTTCATGTAACAAATGATGTTTGGGAAAGCCAAGTGGAAAATATCGATTTTGTTCAAAGGGATACTTTTCCAATAGATCCGGATGTGGAATATTTATTGAATCACAAAGAAAGACATGTTATAAAAATGAATTTGAGAAAAAACAATGTTACAATTAGTAATCTGGGGATAATAGAAGTGGAAAGATTTAATTGGGGAACCTGGGGGGAACACTCAATAGTGGGTTTGGCTGTCCTGGTGCTAATCATGGGTGGATGGTTGATTGTGCTATCAGTAAAAATGAAAATTTTACTGATTTTAGTAGCTACGTCAGGAAGAGAAAGATATCCCAATACACATGCATTTTAAAAGAAGAAAAAGAACAAGTTGTTTTTAGGAATTGGCTTGGATCGTAGCCAAGTTCTAAAAACAAAAGGAGGGTATGTAAGGATATTTGGCGCGTTACAGCACAGAGTACAGCACTACTGCACAGGTAGCATTTTTTTATGCAGCACCACTACATGGGTGTGGTGCATTGCTATATGTGTTGCCAGAGTAACATGGACATATAAGTAAAGACAGGCTATTCAGTCAAAAAACGATGTTTACATATAAGATGCAAATCCATTTTTACAGTTAAAAGCACACATCTGCACATTCAAAATGCACACTATTTTTCACCTGAAATGCCTATGTTGCAAGAGACACATTTGAAAATTAATAACTAACCTTATTAACAACTAACCTGACTAATAAAACTTCATTTAACATAACCCACTAATAAAAATGTGTCTCCACTGCAGAATTAGGCCTACTCTGACAGTGAACTTTTAAACGCACATTCATTTTTTTTCTCTGCTGCTCTGTCCACATAACTAAAGGAAGCAAAGAGCTCGAAGGAGCACGACATCAGTTTGTTACAATTGCCACTGTAGAAGTGAGCCATTGTGTAGTGAGGGAGGAGATGACATGATTGATTCTGAGCAGCGTCATAGCAAGTATCATGCTAGAGGCTGTGATTAGAACTTTGCTGGAGAAGCTTGAGAGGGGGGGCAGGAGAGTCGACATCTTGCAGAGCTGGGGGAAGGATCTCTTTCCTGGCTGGGGCATTCCTGCTGCAAAAGCTGAGAGCGCCAGGCAATAACCCCGGTTTGAGAACGGCAGACGCTTGTTCTCACTGGGGTTGATCTTCAAGGGAGCCAAATTCAGAAAGAGAATAGCCGGAGAAAACTCATGCTGAACAGATAAGGTAATTACAGAAGCGAGTGGGAGCTGTGCGAAAGTGTGCGAAGCTGTTCAGTCAGTGTATTAGAGGGAGTCTCAATCTCTTATCAGCATATTTAATGTTACCAATTGAATATATTCTCGCAGTTCTCTGTTCATTTTATCACAAATAATGTTGTACCATTTTAATTATTTCTGTAAAAAAAAGTTAAACTGTGTTTAAATGAAATTTCTATAATACAAAAATATTTGAAAACAGATAGCTAGTGTGTATTATTTTTCTCTTTCATTTTGCATGGGGAAAGGTTTAAACTTGGGTAGATTTTTAAACAGTGCAATTGTCATTTTAAAGCAGATGTGTGCATGATTCTATTCAGTATGGACAGTTGTGAGTGACTGTTTGTAGCATAGCCTGTTGGAGATACATGAGTTAATGGGAAGAGAGACTCTCTGGACATAGTTCCCTACCGTATATGAGGTAGTGGAAATTACCACAAAAATACCACAATTGCCCATGGTGGCACACAACACTAACACTGAAAATGTGGTATCCCTAAAATGTAGGCCTGAGGTCTCTCTAGTGATCAAGAACAATCTAGGTAAAAAACAAGGGATGTTGGATATTGGGGCCACAAATAAACCAACCACTATACCAACCAACCACGCAAACTACCGCGCATACCATCTAAATAGGTCTGAATTCTGAAATAATGCAATGTATTATTGTCATGTGTGATCCAATATGAATACAGAGAGTGATTATTGCTATAGGTATTTTGGCGATAAGAAAATACCGCAAAGCCCCAAATATCCACAAAATACCCAACATAACAACATTTTACAACTTAGCACTGCGTATGTAATGGACAGTGCAGGACAACCACAACCTATCTAATCTTGCTTGTTTTAGAGGTAATGTAAATGTGCCTCCTTACCTCTGCCCTATTATTAAATGTGCATCTTCATAATGTCTGTTTCTCTCCATTCATCTTCCTTGCTTCTCTCTTCCTCACCCCTTATCTTTATGTCTTCTAACATTATTCAATCTCGAGTTCCATCTATTTATTTATTTAATTATTTAATTTTTAAAGCGCACATGCAACTCATAGGCATTGAGGCACTGTTGCAGGTACAAAGTACTAGTCAAGCTAGTGTATTACAGTCAAGTTGAATACAAATACAGAGAGTCAAAGGGTGAGCAAACGACAGTTGTCAAAGAAAACATGCAGAAACATACACAGGTATATAGCAGGTGGCAATTATCCTATTTAGCGGGCAGTTGTACGGAAGGACAGAATGTTCCTGGTCAGTGTTATGAAAAAAGCTGAGATTTTTGAGCTTTACGGAAGATCCAGTAGGATTTCTCTGCCCTCAAGGTGGGGAGTGAGGTTGTTCCAGGGCTTGGCAGCCAAGTATGGGAAGCTGGAGCCTCCGGCTTTGCACCTTTTCACTTTGGGTACAATTAGTTTATCTGTGTATGGTGCTCTAGTGGGTCTGTAAGAGTGGACTTTGGCAATTCTATTGGACAGGTAAGGTGGCGCTGTGTTGGATAGGCACTTGTGAGTGATTGAGACTGTTTTGAAAATGATCCACTCCTGAATGGGGAGCCAGTGTGCATCTCTTCTAGCATTTGAGATGTGTTCTCTTTTAGGTATGTTCAGGGCTGCTCTAAGGGCGTTATTCTGGATAACATGAAGTTTGAGTATGTTTCTGGAAGAGGTGCTATTGAATAGGATGTTGCAATAAACGATCTTTGATCCAATTATTGCACGTGCAATGGTTAGGAAGTTATTTTTTAGAGAGGAATGGTCTGGCTGCATTAAGGACCTTGGTAGCATAGGCTGCCAACAAGGCAATGGCATTTACGTGTCTTGCCATGGTTAGTGATGCGTCTAGATAGACTAGGGTCTTTATGGTGTTAGAGCAAGGGATTGAGCAATTGTCAATTGTTCAGGCAGAATATGGGTTATTGGGGGACTTTAATGTGCTTGGAGGGCCAACAATCAGGATTTCTGTCTTGTCGTTGTTGAGACAGGGGTGATTTGCTGCCATCCAGGTATGAAATGTGGAATAGATTGTGTTAAGGGAGTTAGAGTCTTCTATGTTGTTGCCTGAGAGGGGGATCAGGATTTGTATGTTGTCGGCATAGTTGATAGAAGGAGAGAAGGATAGAAGGAGAGGTGCTGACGATTTCTATGAAAACTCTCATCACTCTCTTCCATTAAGGAAGGATGCTATTCAGGCAGTGGCTGAGGGTGAGAAGTGGGCGTGAGTAGTGAGGTGGTGGCAGAGGATCTGGCGATTGACAAGGTCAAAGGCAGCAGATAAGTCTAGGAGGAGGACTAGTGCTGACTTGCCTTTGCCCCTGATTTCATCTTGTTGAATTTCTAGATCAAGCAGGGCAAATTCTGTGTTGTGCCGTGGGCAGAGAACAGATTGATGCATCCCTAGGATGTGATTGTCCTCAAGGAACTGCTGAACTTAAAGGTAAGCAGCTCTGTCCAACATTTTTAGGAAGAAAGGGACAATGGTCATTGGCCTGTAGTTAGTGGGAATGGCTGGGTCACGAGTTGTTTTTTTTTTTCAGGAGAGGGAGTACCCAGGCTTCTTTGAGACTAGCTGGAACAGTGCTTTGAGCGAAGGAGGTATTTATGATAGCTGTGATGATGGGTGTTAGTATGTCGGCACAGTCTTTGACAAGGGGAGCATGTCACCTTTACATTCCAAAGGTTTCAGACTTTTAATCTGTTTGGTGACATCGGTTTTAGGGAGGTCCCTGAAAAAGAACTGGGTGGTGGAGGAGGAGGTGAGAAAGTGCTGCTAGAGGTCATGGATGTTATGTTGAAGGTTGTTTGTTGGGAGAGAATCTTCTTATTCAGAGTGTCAATCTTCCCTAGGTGTGCCTATTGAATGCTCGAGCAACAAGTCTTGTCTTTAATGATGATTGTGGGGGGAGCGGCCGGGGATTCACATTCTCTGTAAATGGTGAATATTTCTCTTCTGTCTGATATAGCATTGCTGTTTCTAGTGTTGAAGGAATTGGACTTAGCTGTGAATATGGGTAATTTATAATATTTGGAGGCTTTGGTGAAGTCCTGTTTTGTAGTGAAGGTTGGATCTTTCAGCCAGATTAACTGGGCTTGTCTTTTCAGTGTGCGTAAATCTAATAGGACAGGGGTAAACCATGAATTTTGTGTGGTATTATGGGGCTACGGTGTTCACTGCCTTAGAGATTATTAATGTTTAGGTATCCAATAGTGAAGAGGGGTTCCACAGCAAAGGGAGCCTGGAGGCAGGGAATTTTGATCAGGGGTAGCATATCTTCTCTAGTGAGCTTCCGAGAGATCCTTGAGACAGCAGGAGGAAGTGGGTTGGGTCGCGCTATAGGCTTTTTTGGCTGTGTGATAGAGAAGTGGATAATATAGTGGTCCGACCAAGGACAGGGTGTGTTGGCACTGGTGGTGATTTGATAATTATAGTCCGCGATCCAGACCAGTAGGCAGCCTTTGTTGTATGTGGGTTTGATGAAGCATTGACTGAAGCCAAGTGTGTTGGTTGTATCAGATAATGATTTTGAAGGTAGGTCAGTAGGGACATGGAAGCCCAGGTTGAGATCACCTATTTTGAGGAGGTTTTGCGGTTATCCTGGAGGGAATGTAGTAGGTTTTACTCAGAATTGGGAGAGGGGCGAGGAGGGCAGCAGATAAGGTGAATGGTGATAGTGCAGGTAGGGGAGGCTGATCATATTAGAGAGAGAAGGTCTGTATTCCCATCAAATGATGTGTGAACCTGTCTAATAGGGGTGGAATCTCTCACAATCATAGTGACTCTGCCTACCCTGGACATGGATCTGTCATTCCATAAGACAGTATATCCTGTGGGTAAGGCTAGGGCTAGGGCAGGGCCAGAAGCTTCATGAAGCCATCTCTCGGTAATGGCTAGTATGTCAAGGTTAGAGTTTGTGATGAGGTCATGAATATCAAGTGCATGGGCAGGAAGGGAGCCAGCATTGATCATGCGCAGGTTAAGAATGGCTGTGGATCACAGGACAGTGTGACAGAGCCTTGATCGGGGGGGAGGTTTAAGTCTGAGAGGCTGACTCGGGAAGTGGGGGGGTGTCTGTTGTGTAGGTGATGTTTGGTAGAGTTGGCAACTGTGTGTTTCGTGAGATTCCTACCGGTGATAGGAAGAGGGGTGGAAGTGTTTGGTGTTTGATGCTGAAGAGGGTGGTTTAGTGGATAAGCTGACACTTTGAGTGAGGAATTGGGGCTGATAGTGTGGCTTTTCCAAGGTGTTGTGGTTGTAGAAAGGACAGTATTAGGAAGCTTGTCATAGAGGAGGCTTGTGCGAGATCTGAGGAGTGAATTCCTAATGAGGATGTCTTGGGTTGTGGGGAGGGCTGATTTATTGCAGAGAGGTAGTGCGGCGATAGTGTATTTGCGAGGGGCGTGCTGCTTGCATTGCCATGGGGTTCAGTCTTTGAATGCGTGAGGCATGAGGGCACTGAAGGTGGGCGCTTGTTCATAGTGTGTCTGGGCGCTAGTGTCCATATGGTGCCTGCACTGATGGCATAGTGAGTTTGCCGAGGGTTAGAAAGTTCTGGGGCTTTACTGGCGAGGTGCGGGGTGATGTTCACCAGGTATATATGGAAGCTGGTCATCCAAGGAAAGGAAGTACCTTGGTCTCTGAGCAGCACGCAGAATCGGAATTCCGCGAGAGTTCAGCTGTTGAGGAGGGTGGGGAATGCGTAAGCGCATGTCCGCTGGTTGGGCATTGTGATTTCCTCCCTGCAAGTCGCGTAGAGCCATTCTGGTGTTAAGGCGGTTTGCGGAATGCAGGGCAAGGGCATGGGGAGAGGGAATGTGATGTTTAGCAGAGGACTGGCAGCGAGAGGACAGGTAAGATCTTCACAGGCAGGGTACGTGCTCGATCAGGAGTTGCTTTCTTTCATGGTATCTCGGGAATGGGTCAAACATGTATCAACGTAAGTGAGCGCTGATTTGTTTCTGAGCCCTGCAGTTGTTCTTTTTTCAATCGAGTCTCTCTCACCGTGCAACGCTGATCTAAAGAAGTGTGTGGGGGGTGGCAGAGTGATGTTAGTATGGCAATAAAGGCGTGTGCCAGGCATATTGTATAAATTAACTGCTTTTTGCAAGCGTGGGAGACCCACAGTCAGCTCCTTATGTACAAAATCTCTAAATACAGCAGAAAACGGGGACATCCCTGGTGCAGTGTTAATCACAGAGGGATTTCTAGCAAAAGCATGCATATGATATGGCAAAGTAGACTCACACTTATCTAGCCAATGAAACATAACATTTGAATTATCTAGGCAGGTTGCTCTAGTAACAGGCATGTAGCGTTTGCTGAAGTTGCACATACAACTTACAAGCGCCTCTGTTGGAGGTGCGTTGGGCTGATCATAGGAGTTAATAGGACCAGTACTGCACATGCTAATATTTGTGCTCAGTGGAACTGCATAGTGTAAGTAGTGTTTCGTAAGAAAATCATTTTTACAGGTTCCTGGTTGAGCATTAACTTTAACAATAGCATTTTCAGTCACATTTTCTCGGACGGTACAATTGTTAGACAAAGTAGCACATGCATTTAAGGCAGATACATCAATATTATGCAGGACATACATTAGGCAAATATTGTAGTCAGTTTGAGTCTGCAACCCACTGCCCAAGAGTAGCTGGTGACAGTACCTGATACGAAGCATGTCTAACTTCGCGGTCAACGCGGCTGAGACTGGTGGAGACTCCTGGAAAGGGCCTTGAGTGTAGGCCTTCAGTGGGGGCCGGCTTCAATTGCAGGCGCAGTGGGTTGGCTGCTTCAAAAGGGGACACCAGCCAATCATAGTGCTGCAGGCCCAGGGCAGTTTGGGAGCCTTGTGTGCACTGAGGCTCAGCGGTGGCCATCTTTGGTGTTGCTGCTGAGCCTCCGATTTCTGTGTTTCTTTCTCAGCTCATGGGGTTGCAGGTCTCCCTGTTAGGAAGGGGGACCTGTCTCACCTTGAGACCGGCAGAGACTACTGGAAAAGGCCTTGAGTGTAGGCCTTCAGTGTGGGCTGGCTTCACCTGCCGGTGCAGGGGGTTAGCTGCTTCAAAAGAGGACACCAGCCAATCATGGTGCTGCAGACCCAGGGCAGCCGGGTGTGCACCAAGGCACAGTGGCGACCATCTTTGATGTTGCTGCTGCGCCTCTGATTTCTGTGTTTTTTGCTGGGCTGATGGGGTTGCAGGTCTCCCCGTTAGGAAAGGGGACCTGTCTCACATTGAGACCGGCGGAGACTGCTGCAAAAGGCCTTGAATGTAGGCCTTGAGTGGGGGCCAGCTTCACCTGCTGGCGCAGGGGGTTGGCTGCTTCAAAAGGGGACACCAGCCAATCATGGTGCTGCAGGCCCAGGGCAGTCTGGGAACCTGGTGTGCACCGAGGCACGGTGGCGGCCCTCTTTGATGTTGCTGCTAGGCCCGCAATTTCTGTGTTTCTTGCTGAGTTGATGGGGTAGCAGGTCTCCCTGTTAGGAAGGGGGACCTGTCTCACATTGAGACCATCAGAGAATTGACCGCATGTAGGGGGTGGAAAAAGAGAACTCCTTACAACACCCGGAAGACTAGAGGAAATAATTCTCTAGACCACGTGTGAACAGCCCTCTACAATTTGGTACAATACATTATATTCACAGGGTCACTTGTTTCCCCTGCACCATTCGTGTCTGCCCATTTGTATGTATTATTGTTCATTAAATCATCACATACTAGTTAATCGAGTATCAAAAATATCAATTTATAAATTTTTCTATAAAATAGATTCATGAAAAAGTGTATGCACTTCTATTATGTATCAGACGTGTATACAACATTCTAAAACAGACATTACAATTTCAGCATATTAACACTGTACTTAAACAGTATTTTGTTGTCTCTTAGTTCATCAGTAATTTCATTCTCTCATTAAATTAATTTACAAAATGGATCTTTGATCAGAAACCCTCTCCAAATGAGATGGTACACCTTAGTCCATACCACTTTTACCTATCAGTGCTGACTCCACTCATTCCAATCATTCACATTACATTAAAAAAACACTCCCAACATGTTTCTTTCCTTAAACTTTTGTGATTATTTTTATCGGAAATTCATCAGGGGTAAAACCACATTCAATTGTAATGTACAATAATATGTTGTCTTCTTGGAACCATTCGGGGATCTACACCTAGCCCCTTCCTTTGTTCCTTTCTTCAAGTTAAGACACCGAGTGGATATCTGTGGGAAACAAGTAAAGGACAATCGACTTTTAATGTTCGATACATCCACATTGTATTCTTATTACATACAACTTGCTATGTATAACATCACAGCAGGAGGGAATCATTAACTTGTTTAAACTCCTCCTTTCCCTCTGTTAAAGATGCACCCACACTTGGTTAATGTCACAGGCTTCACATGATTCAGTCTCTTCAGTATTTTTGTCTCTCTTATCACTGTTCGTTGCCATATAATCTGTCACGTTCTGGTCTATAATCAATGTGACCCACAACTCTGTTGACAGTCTCCTTACATTAGTTTTGAAATAAACAATCAAAGAGGCATGATCTCATTGTGCCTCAATATCATAATCTAGTCTTGTGTTTAGATGGGTAGACTCACTACATGGTATTTATCCCTCAAAACCAACGCACGGCTTCTGCTCTTACCCAAGTGTCTGATTTCAGTCTCTCTGTTTGGGCCTTGCTACTTTTGCAAACTGTTAGTTCTGGAAACCTCCCGTCCTCTTCGGGTTATTCCAATTGTCCCAATCTTCAATAGGCTACAAATGACAAATAACAGTGCACCTGGGAACCAAATCTAAGTTTAGCTATTTTTTTGTATATTTAATTAAGGCCATTAGTTCTATTGTTCTTCTTTTGGAGCTAAATGCGCCAAACCGAATTTTTAACCTTACCGTTTAAGAACGATTCCATTCTCAGGTGTAGTTTCATGCATCTAGCAGGGCTATGGGCTATGGCTCCTACTCTGTGCTGAAGGACGCATATCTCAAAATAGCTGCTTAACCAATTGCAATGGCTATTTGGCTGCAGGACAAGAAAACAAGAACAGACACAAAAGGGAAAAAATGTCCCTTTAGACAAACAAAGGGTATATGGGGAAGGTTGAGGATGCATTTACATAGTCCTCCTAAACCCTCCCTCTTCAAATCATATCCCTTCTATTTTCTGACAGCCTTCTTTCCTCTACACTGCTACAGCCCGCAGTCTCTTACCTGTGTAATCCTGCAGAGTTCCTTGTGCGCCTTCCTTCTCGTTTGGTACGGCAAACGCATTCTCTTTCCTCAGGCTTTGCTTCCTGTTTTTAAAGGCACTTCCATTCTCACGTGACCGTTTCGTCACGTGGTTTCTATCGCTGTCTAAAGTTGCTTTTTTCTATGAAGGGATCTGAGGTGAAAACTTCGCCTTCGGCACCCCTGCTTGGTTCCAGCTCCGGCGGCTTGCTTTGCTGTAGTGCTACATTGCCCTCTCAGGTATCACCTTCTGCGCTCGAGCCTATGTACATTTAGCTTTGGTTACCAAAAACGATTACCAAGCGCAATTATATTGGTATCCACGCGACTCCGATGATTACGGGCATGTAACCAACTCGTCTCCCGCACTCTGTCCACAGATGCGCAATTTATCAGGTTACATGGACAACCCTTGTCAACTCGGTTTTGTGTGTCTGTATCCATGTGTACTTACTTTGTTTTTGATTTTTCAAATATCCTTACCTTATGCTAGTACAGAGTTACACATTTTTCGGTGGCAGTTTAAATGGACAACCCTTGTCAACTCGGTTTGGTGTGTCCATATCTATGTGTACTTAATTTGTATTTGATTTTTCAAATGTACTTACCTTATGCTAATACAGAGTTACACATTTTGCAAGTGGCCATCTTTACACATTTTTCTTGCCACTCCACACTTGTTAACATTACTCTTAGCTTTAACGCTTACCGTAATCCTATCTCTTCCTTACTTAAGCATTGACTTTTGGTTTTTTTTTGTCAAATGATTGTTGCGACCCATGAACATTTTTAACCCTTCTGGGCTACCAAACTTTTGCATGCCTCTCAAATCCACGGGGCCACTAGATTATATCTACTTCCCGAGTCTCACTATGTGGACTTCTTGGGCCAATCTCCCATTTGTAGTGTTAGAGTCGGAGATCACACTCTACTAGAGTGTTCAATGTATCCTAATATCACCTCCTCTTTTGGTAGAGTAGTTTTTACAGTCTATGTTAGTATTATTACTGTTCTTTACCTGATAGATTACGGACCACCATAAATCTTGCACTCTATGGCCCTCATTACGACCCGAATTCGAAAAACGATGGCGGAAATGCAATACCGCCATCGAATACCGCCCGTTGCGATTATGACCCGTCACCGTAAAGTACGATGCCATTAGCGACACCGTAGTGAACGCCAACGCTAACTGCACCAAGTACGCGCACGCGCGCCTTGCAAAACCGTAATTTCCGCCATGGCGCAACGGTACGCGAATGCCGACCCCAGCGGACATTCACATAACGCCATCAAGCATGGCGGAAAGTACCATTCCGCCATGGCGAGAAATACGGCATCGCGAACCAACCGTAAATGGCCCTACTGAGTGCCTGTACTCCACTCCCTGGCCACATTGCACAACTCCTCGTAGGCGCAATGTAGTCACACCATGCAACCAGTGAAATGTACAAGTCACCCATGCATGCCAACGAACAAATGCATGCAGGGGCTCCAAGTGCCCTGTGAGTGGCCATCCACATTTGGCAAGACACCATTGCCGTACTGATACAGCACAGGCATCTGAAGGTGCAAGTACACCAAAATGAACTGAAAATCCCATCAGACAAAACAACAACAGTCCCCCATCGCATGCCACCAGTGTAAATCATCATTCAAAGCAGTAACCTGAGGGAGACCGCACCAGCCCTGTACACTTGCCAGTTGTCAAACCAACCATCAGCACAAGCACGTACCACACAACTGTACTCAGAAGCCGGAACCCAATGCAGATCACGTCACAATACATCGCGCCACAAATCGGAATATGCCACATTATTAGCAAAGAATAACGCTACACGGTTAATATCTGAATATAAATTTAATGCACATCAAAATCACCAAGCCCATACAGCCATTTGAACATAAACTCCCAAATGATTATCATTACTGTGGGCTGCATCCGCAATAAATGACCAGCTTCCCCTTGTGTGACGCCCTGTATCTTCATGGCACACAGGGGCCACATCAACGTACAAAAAGGCAACATGGAAGCGCCTAGGACCGCAGGGCCGTCCCATGAAGCAGGCACTAGTCCAGCTGGAAGGTAGGTATGTTGCTCCTAGCCACTAGTACTGCGTAAGGACATGTGGCCCATTGGCGATCGTCCCATAAGACCGTAATGGTGCTCCACTGATTAACCCGAAGCTGCAGGTGTCGACTGTAGAAGCCATCTGCAGGAGTGGCGTACAAATGGCAGCGGCAGAAGGGGAGGAGATACCTGTCACCCAAATGAAAAAGAAAATGGAATGGGCATCCGAACTTCATACGTATAACTCACTTCATGCAACACACTAAACCTACAACCATATGCATGCTAGCCCACCCAAAAGGATCAATTCCACCCAAAAATCACTTGCGAATCATAACGACATAAATCGAGGTGAATACACTATTACAAACGAGTGTCTGTGTGCATGCGCCTGTCAGAACAGGATCCATCAGATGGGATTATCAACGTGCATAGACACAAGTGATTGAAGGCGCGTCGAGGCAGGGAGGGTTCAACAAGGGCAGACAGACGATGGTCCCACTATGGCAGCTTTGCATCACATAGCGCAGGGGAAGGGGATAGATTCCAAATAGCCATGTACATGGCAGACTCCCAATTAAATCATCTGTCCATGCATCCATCCATCATTCCCTCATCCCGGTATGAAAACGCCTGAATATCTACTCACATGACATTAGAAATTTCCATTGAGTCTGTGCGTAATGCAGTCTGCAAAATCCACTGTGCTCCTGCCCGGATTTCCAGTGTAGTGAAGTTACATGTATTTGGGAACGTCCTGCCTTATCGTCCACTACGCTATTGCGCATCCCATTCAATTCATATCAATCATTGCATTCTCGTCATGGGCCCTGTCCCAAGGACATTCAACAATAGAACGTTATATTCCCAGTCAGACCTGTGGGAGTCTCCATGCCGCTAGTTGAAACCCGAAAGCGCTGTCCTTCGAATTCCTAATTTGCAACATCACGTCGATAAGGCATCTGTGAACGCTTATATTCACAAATCATCTATGTAGTGCGGCTGTGTGTGAAAATGGTAACTGGCCTCAATCACTAATGGGACTCCCCGCCCGTCGGTGAACGTCGGTACAGTGCTGCATGAGGGTCCACCGTTGATCGAGTACTACATTCCACTGACCCTTCACAAGTCTGCTCGCGAATGCAAATATAGTATGTGGAACAATGGGACCATAGCAGAATTAACAAATAAACCAATATGTCACTGCCATCGGGATTAAAAACATGAATGTAAATGCAAGATGCCATGCGTCGAATTGCAACGTTGTGTGCGGGACGTGCTCGCACGAAAGGCATTGCAGCTGACACAGGTGGAATGAATCACCACAGGTGAAGGCTATACAGCCTGAAAACACATAAATTGCACACCCAACCCCCTCCCCCAACCACACCCACTCCAGAATGCTACCGGCAGGACTAGCGATGTTGGGCCTGGGGGACCTGATTGCACTGCAAGTACTCCAACTCCAAGAAGAAGATGAACGCCAACTACTACAACAACCGGCCGCACAGAGGAGACGCAGGAGGAGGAGGAGGAGGAGGAGGAGGGCAAGGCAGGGCCAGCAAGCCCCACCAGCACAGCCACCACCACCACGCAGGCAGCCCGCAATCCCACGCCTCCGAGCTAATCCGTTCAACCTCACAGCTGAGCAGATCCACACCCTCTACCGTTTGGACCGGGACACCATAGCCGCCATTGTCAACATGACACACGCTGACCTTGTCAGCATGATAGATAGCCCAACCGCCATCCCACCCCTACTGAAGGTGGTGTCTGTACTCCACTTCCTGGCCACAGGCACCTACCAGCACACAGTCGGACAGTTGCATGGCATTTCACAGCCACTATTTTCACTGACACTATTCCAAGTGCTTGATGCCCTCCTGAAGCACTCAGACGACTACATCACTTTACCACGCTCGGAGCAGGAGATTACAAACACAAAAGTGGGATTCCATGCACTTGGCGGCATACCGGGTTGCATTGGTGCCATCGACTGCACCCATGTGGAATTGGTTGTCCCACATGCCATGGAGGTCCAGTACCTCAACCAGAAACAATATCATTCTATCAATGTACAAATGGTGTGTGACTCCAACAGGATCTTTACACATTGTTGTGCCCGATTTCCAGGATCAACCCATGATTCTATGGTCTTGCGGAACTCTACAATACCACGCTACATGGAGCGACACGCAGGGCACCGATCCTGGCTACTCGGTGAGTCTCATTTAATGCATGAGTATGTGGGGTAGGTGATGCGTGAATGACCTGGCAGGAAGGGGGGGGGATGCGTACGTAGCAATGACATTCCACAAACATCCTTTGTTGTCCACATACAGGTGATGCCGGGTATCCACTGAAGAGATGGCTCCTTACACCAATCCGGAACCCACAGGACCAGCATGAGGAGGACTACAACCATGCCCACTCACGTACCCGTGTGGTCATAGAACAGGCATTCGGCCTACTGAAGGCTCGTTTCCGCTGCCTCAGCAGGTCTGGCGGGGCACTCCTGTACCGCCATGAGAAGGTTGCAAAGATGGTCATGGCATGTGTCATGCTACACAACATGTGCGTACGTAGGAATGTGGCCATGCCCCCCGACGCAGAACTGCAAGCACCTGAAGATGGTCATGATGAGGGCGGGGATGTGGCAGCACCTCAAGGAGGCCGCGAGGCACAGGAGGCCCGTGAGATTCGTCAGAATATCATAGATGCATGCTTCTAGCACTCATGCCTGGTGGCTGTTACATGGACACGGGACTTGTGGCACTGTGTGTGTCTGGGACATGCACAATGTGGACTGTACGCCAAGATAGGCCTCGTACACAAAGATCAATGTCCACACATCTCATTGGATGATTGTGAAGAATTATATTGCAGATGTGAAATGACATTACACACCCAATCGACCCGCCACCCAATGAAGCCCAACACACCCCCTACACCCTCCCACCTCCCCCCCGAACACCAGTGTCCAAAGACGCTCATTGTCAGTGGGCAGACGCTATTGCAAGCCCCCTCTCCGGGTACCAGGGGCACCCCTGCCTGTAGAGCGCCGGGTCCTCCCAGATCTACGTTGGGGGCTGCCCTGGACGGAACTTGCAACGGATGATGTCTCTGCCTGCTCACGTCCATGCATGTCCCTAAGGGTTTGTGAGAGCTCAGTGAGCACACGGCGCACAGCGGCAAGTTCACCACATACGTCTTTGGACGTCGCATGCAGTTCCCCCCTCAGGCTCTCGGTGCTTCTCTCCATTTCTCCCCTCAGGCTCTCGGTACTTCTCTCCATTTGTCCCCTCAGGCTCTCGGTACTTCGCTCCATTTCTGCCCTAAGTGTCTCAGTAGATGTTTCAATGGCTGCCTTAGAACCCCCACATTCAGCAGCATGCTCCTTGAGGAGCATGGCCAGTTGCTGCTGTTGCACGATCATCTGCTCGAGGGACTGTTGCCTCTGCTGGCCCATGCCCATTTGCGGTGGTGTCACAGAGGGGCTGGACGCCTCATGTTGCCTTGCCACAGGTCTTGTGGGGGTATGCCAGTCGTCGTCTTGTGGGTGCCCCTGCGTGGTTTCCTCATGGTGTAAGGGATGATACAAACAGGGGGATTGAGACAGGTCATGGATGGGTCCTACGTCGACAGCACCGTTTTCTGTGTCGGAGCATGCTGGCATGAATGCAGTGTCACCTATGGTGCTGCTGCCACCAGAAGCAGTGCCTTCTGTGGCATCCATTGGGGGGACCTGTGGTGCTGCTGTTGTGGACATGCTGGCTGCTGGGGTGCCTGTTGGAGTCCCCTCCAGTGTGCTGCCACTTGATTTGTGCTGCTGCCGTGTCTTGATCCGTGCAGCTGAGGTGGAGGGTCTTTGGCCGTTGGTCTTGGCCCTCTTTGCAGGTGTGCTGGTAGGGGTGTCCTGGAGCTCGTCGTTTGAATCGGACCCTGTGGTGGAGTAGAGGAGGGCGAGCGTTATTTATGGGTCTGTGGTAATTGTAATGGCATTGTATCACATGTATTGGGGTGGTACCTGAGGGTGATTTGAGTCAGGGCCTTGGAGGTGGTCTCATTTTTGTGTGGATTGGGGATGCAGTTATTTTGCAGTCTGCAGTTAGGGTGTGCATGCTGCACATGTAGAGTGTGTTTTTGGGATTTTTAAGTATTTATGTATTTAATCTGACTTTTAAAGGGCGCTGTCATGGCAATGTATGTGGTCGTTCTCCTGGACATGTGTTTCTATTGCACTATGGGGACACAGGTACTTCACATGGTTGGTAATTGTGGATTTAGCATAGTTTTATTTGGCCCACCTACCTGATTCTTCGGATGTCTGCACTCCTTTCTCCATCCCTCCGACTCCCTCTATGCTCTCCATTCCAATGGTGGAGGCACAGATTTCTTCCCAGGGGGTCAACTTGATGGGTGATTCCGATCCTCCCCCGGTAGCTGTGGCAATGTTCCGGTTGGCAGAGAGTATGCTCCGGACGCGTATCCGTAGGTCGTCCCATCGCTTTCTGCATTGCTGTGGGTTGCGGGGTGCGGTCCCCACCGCACTTACCCGCTGTGCCACCAGGGCCCATATGGCCTTCTTGTTCGCAAGTGCCGTCCTCGTCATTTGCGTCGAGAAGACAACGGCAGCATTCTCCTGGAGGGTCTCTGTGAGCACGGTGAGTTCCTCATGGGAGAAGTGGACCTGCCGCTTGCGGTCGCGCGCTTTTTTAGCAACTTTTCCCATATTTATTTTTTTATATGGGGTGGCTGACGGGTTGGGATGTGTCTCAGGGTCGGAGTTTTAATGGTTGTGTGGGGATTCTGTTTTATAGGTGTACGGTGTGCTGTTTCCCGTTCCGGCCCCATGTTTTTACTTCCGTTTCCGTATATTTACGGTGACCGTAGTTTGCGCTGGCCGCTCATTACGGTGACCGCTGAGATGGGTGGCGGAATTGCACCTAGGGCGGCGTATGACGGCGGTAAGGGGCGTTTTGGGGTCATTTCCGCCGTCGCAGACTTTGCACTTCCGCCATGGCGTGATGCTCGTGCCCGATGGGTCGAATCAGCCGCACTTTACTCCATCGTGCAGTGGCGGAAACGCTGTTTACGCTATGGCGGTCATGTCAGTTACTTTCCGCCAGGGTCGTAATGAGGGCCATGTATGTTTTCTATAAAGTGTCCTACTAGTGGTGCTGAGTGTACTCTGTTTTTTATGCAAATTTTGTGTTCGGTGATCCGGGTTTTGACTTTTCTTTCTGTTTTCCATATATATAGTTTATTGCAGGGACACCAGATAACGTACACCACAAATTTTGAGTTACAATTTGTTAGGACTTTTTGTTTCAATGGAGTGCTGAGACCAAGGTCTATTTCTGTTTTTTTTTTTCGTCTGTTCACAGAAGGTGCAAGATCCACATGGGTAATGGCCCTCTGGTCTTCATAAACCCCACATTTCTGTTAAGGTTGGTTTTGTTTTACAGGGTAATTCATAGAATTTCGCACAAAAGTGGCGCACGTGGCTGGCGTACAGTGTCCCCGTGCGATACACTGCGCCAGCCGCGTGCGATAAAATCCATTTCATCGCACAGCGTATTCATGGATTTTAGCCTGCAAAACCAGCTGTGGCGCAGAGTGGCGCAGCGACCCTGCAGCAGCGCCAGTTACGCCCCCAAGAACGCCCTCGCGCAAGGAAAATCCATCAAAATCCCCAATTCATCGCAAATGTCTGCGCTAACCCTGGACCAGTTTACAGGGCTGCCAAACAGCAAACGCCAAGCGGGGAACGTGTATTTCAGGGGTTCGCGGGAAGTTTCACACGCGATCCCAACAGGGTACGTGTATTTCAGGGGTGCGTGGGAAGTTTCACACGCGATTGCATTAGGGCACATGTATTTTGGGTGCGCGGGAAGATCCACACGCGATTGGCCTGGTTACGTGTAATTCGGGGTGCGCGTGAAGTTTCACATGCAAATCCTGCAGGTTATGTGTATTTCGGGGTGCGCGGGAAGTTTCACACGCGAATTCAACAGGGTAGGTGTATTTCAGGGGTGCGCAGGAGGTTCCACACGCGATTCCATCAGGGCATGTGTATTTCAGGAGTGCGCGGGAAGTTCCACACGCGATTGTTCTGGATACGTGTATTCCAGGGGTGCGCGTGAAGTTTTCACACATGATTCCATCAGGGCACGTGTATTTCAGAGGTGCGCGGGAAGTTCCACACACGATTGTCCTGGGTACGTGTATTCCAGGGGTGCGCATGAAGTTTCACACGCGATTCCATCAGGGCACGTGTATTTCAGGGGTGCGCGGGAAGTTCCACACGCGATTGCCCTGGGTACGTGTATTTCGGGGTGCGCGGGAAGTCTCACACGCGATTTCAGCAGGGTAAGTGTATTTCAGGGGTTCCGGGGAGTACTACACGTGAATTGGCCGTGTGGGTCCTCCCAGGTGTTCCCTCTACACCCTCCATGGCCCCTGCAGGCAGCCCACAACACAGGGGACTACCCTGCACCCCTGCTCATGTCCCGCAGGCAGCCCATCCACCATGGGCATGCCCCCTAGCCAAGCCACATGTCACCTTGCACTACTGATCAACAACGCATGTCTCCCAGCACCCCCACCCCCCAGCAGTCAGGGGCACCCTCCACCAGGCCCCCACTCATATCCCCCTGAACCCCCACCCCCCAGCAGTCAGGGGCACCCTCCACCAGGCCCCCACACATGTCTCCCAGCACCCCCACCCCCCCCGCAGCCAGGGGCACCCTCCACCAGGCCCCCACTCATGTCCAACTCATGTCCCTCTGCACTCCCACCCCCCAGCAGTCAGGTGCACCCTCCACCAGGCCCCCACAGATGTCTCCCAGCACCCCCACCCCAAAGCAGCGCAGGGCACCCTCCACCAGGCCCCCACTCATGTCTCCCAGCACCCCCACCCCCCAGCAGTCAGGGGCACCCTCCACCAGGCCCCCACTCATGTCCAACTCATGTCCCCCTGCATCCCCACCCCCCAGCAGTCAGGGGCACCCTCCACCAACCCCCACACATGTCTCCCAGCACCCCCACCCCCCAGCAGTCAGGGGCACCCTCCACCAGGCCCCCAATCATGTCCCCCTGCACCCACACCCCCCAGCAGTGCAGGGCACCTGCCAGCAGGCCCCCACTCATGTCTCCCAGCACCCCCACCCCCCAGCAGTGCAGGGCACCCTCCACCAGGCCCCCACTCATGTCTCCCAGCGCCCCCACCCCCCAGCAGTGCAGGGCACCCTCCACCAGGCCCCCACACATGTCTCCCAGCACCCCCAACCCCCAGCAGTCAGGGGCACCATCCACCAGGCCGCCACTCATGTCTCCCAGCACCCCCAGCAGTGCAGGGCACCCTCCACCAGGCCCCCACACATGTCTCCCAGCACCCCCACCCCCCAGCAGTCAGGGGCACCCTCCACCAGGCTCCCACTCATATCTCCCAGCACCCCCACCCCCCTGCAGTCAGGGGCACCCTCCACCAGGCCCCCACTCATGTCTCCCAGCACCCCCACCCCCAGCAGTCAGGGGCACCCTCCACCAGGCCCCCACTCATGTCCCCCTGCACCCACACCCCCCAGCAGTGCCGGGCACCTCCCAGCAGGCCCCCACTCATGTCTCCCAGCACCCCCACTCCCCAGCAGTGCAGGGCACCCTCCACCAGGCCCCCACTCATGTCTCCCAGCACCCCCACCCCCCAGCAGTGCAGGGCACCCTCCACCAGGCCCCCACACATGTCTCCCAGCACCCCCAACCCCCAGCAGTTAGGGGCACCCTCCACCAGGCCCCCACTCATGTCCCCCTGCACCCCCACCCCCCAGCAGTGCAGGGCACCTGCCAGCAGGCCTCCACTCATGTCTCCCAGCACCCCCACCCCCCAGCAGTGCAGGGCACCCTCCACCAGGCCCCCACTCATGTCTCCCAGCACCCCCACCCCCAGCAGTGCAGGGCACCCTCCACCACGATCCCACACATGTCTCCCAGCACCCCCACCCCCCAGCAGTCAGGGGCACCCTCCAACAGGCCCCCACTCATGTCTCCCAGCACCCCCACCCCCCAGCAGTACAGGGCACCCTCCACCAGGCCCCCACTCATGTCTCCCAGCACCCCCACCCCCCAGCAGTCAGGGGCACCCTCCACCAGGCCCCCACTCATGTCTCCCAGCACCCCCACCCCCCAGCAGTCAGGGGCAACCTCCACCAGGCCCCCACTCATGTCTCCCAGCACCCCTACCCCCTAGCAGTGCAGGGCACCCTCCACCAGGCCCCCACTCATGTCTCCCAGCACCCCCACCCCCCAGGCAGTGCAGGGCACCCTCCACCAGGC
This sequence comes from Ambystoma mexicanum, assembly GCF_040938575.1. Classification (NCBI taxonomy): domain Eukaryota; kingdom Metazoa; phylum Chordata; class Amphibia; order Caudata; family Ambystomatidae; genus Ambystoma; species Ambystoma mexicanum. Next base: position 958,259,790 of record NC_090929.1, on the reverse strand, counting down.
CCCCACACATGTGTTCCAGCACCCTCACCCCCGAGCAGTCAGGGGCACCCTCCACCAGGCCCCCACTCATGTCTGCCAGCACCCCCACCCCCCAGCAGTGCAGGCCACCCTCCGCCAGGCCCCCACTCATGTCTCCCAGCACCCCCACCCCCCAGCCGTCAGGGGCACCCTCCACCAGGCCCCCACTCATGTCTCCCAGCACCCCCACCCCCCAGCCGTCAGGGGCACCCTCCACCAGGCCCCCACTCATGTCCCTCTGCATCCCCACCCCCCTGCAGTGCAGGGCACCTGACAGCAGGCCCCCACTCATGTCCCCCTGCACCACCACCCCCCAGCAGTGCAGGGCACCTGCCAGCAGGCCACCATACATGGCCCCCAACACCTCATGACGATCCATAATCATGGCCCCCATGCCCCCTCAATACACTGCCTATGCCACCCCAGTCCGAACACACCACCAGGTATGACATCCACCCCACAAAGAAATCACCAGCACATGATGCAACCCAAATGGCTAGTTTGCACATCAACATATTTCCGTCAAACCCACACAATGACAGCATGTGATTGATAAAACACACATTGTGAAATGCATGAAACCAAAGAGAGAATACCACACATTGAAGTACCAAATGATAATGTATTAAACAGAAAAGCAAGGCAATGAAATGGAACAGAAGAAAATGGAAAAATAAATGAAATCCAGCATGTCCAATAAATGAAAAAGATGCACGAAATCCAAATGAAAAGCAATCCAAAAGCAAGTCTCCAAAGTGTCAGTCTGAGAAAATAAATACAAGGTGCAAAAATGACAAAAAACCATTGATCCATGGGAAAAAAAAATCAACAATCCAAATCCATTGTCAAACTATGTACAAAGTGAACATCCAGGGTCCATTTGCCCAATCCTTTAAATGAAACCTATAAAATAAAACCCTATCTAACGAAGAACTATATACAAGAAGTTGGGGCATTGTCCAAGCGCCCCAAAACAAAACAAAACCGAGGAAACTTAACACTAAAGAACTATTTAGGGCAGCGGGCTAGTCCAACGGCTCACTTCTGGATGTTCCGGGCCAGGGCATCATCGAACTCCTGCTCAATGTCCCGGAGGCGGTCCTCTTCCATGGCCCCGAGGGTCCGCAGGGATGACGACATGTTCTCCTCCAACTCCCTGCGGATTGCCTCGAGGCATTCGGCCCACCTCAGGGCCCTCCGCATGGAGTTCTCCGCCCTGACCATCGTGAGCCGTGCCTCTTCCGCCCGCTGCCGCTCCGCATCTATGGCGTGGCCCAACCGCTGGCACACAGAAGACACTTCCCGTCCTGGTTCCTCCTGCCCTCCGGCCGATGCTGTCCCTCCGATGTCGAAGGCCCCGAGCCATCATGGCTCCCACCTTCTTGCTGCTGTGCCTGTGCCCTGGCTCCTGCTGCCTGCACATCCTCCACCGGCCGGGGTGCAGTCGTTGATGTGGCCACCCCTGCTGGACGTCCGACTCCCGACTGTGTCAGGGATGTGTCCTCCACCAGCCTGGCTGCACCGTCAGAGGCAGCTCCACAGGGCACCCAGTTGACAAATGGGTGGAAAGATGGCACGGAGGACGACTGGCGCATAGGGTGTTCAGTTGAGGAGGGGGTCGGAACAAGCTCCAGCAAACGGAGGAATCCGGCCTGGGTGACCAGTCCCAGTAGGCCGACGCGGTCAATGAGCCATTCGAGATGACGTGCAGTCGCCTCATGAAAAGATTGCAGGTCACCTCGCATGGCCCGTTGACGCAACGCCACACCAGTCAGGACAGGCTCAACCCGTACCTGGATAGCCACGTTCGCAGGCAGAGGAAGGCCAGTTGTTGTAAGCTCATCCTCTACCTGAAAACGGGTCGGGACGTAGGCATCCCTGCTGGTGCAAGATGATGCAGTGACAGGATCAGGGACAGGATTGCACACAGGCACCTCCGCGGCAGCCTGTGCTGCCTCCTGTCCCTGGTCCTGCACTGCACCACTAGCGCCAGTGGAATCCTCACCTCCAGACCCCGTCTCTGTCGCTTGCTAGCCTCCTCCTCCACCAAACCCCCCACCAACCTGGATGACTCTGTGCCATCTTCCCCCGTTGGGCCCTGTGGCCTCCCAGCTGCCCCTTCTGCTGCCGAGGAGTCCAACTCCAATCTCCGCCTCTTGGACCTCCCCCCGGCAGCTGCGGCCTGGGACGCGGCACCGGACTCCTCACTCCCCGATGAGATGACAACCTGGGAGGGGAGCCGGGCCTTGCGTCTCCGGCTGGCGGTGCGATCCCTGCCGCTGTGCTCCACAGCACCTTCTCTGCCCTCTTCATCAGTTGACGCTGCAGACAGGGAGAAATAAAACACAGGCATCAGGGCACTGTACAATGGATACATACACACATGACAGTTGTACATGAGTGGCATTGGCAAACCTCAGACATAGCATCACAATCGCCAACACACATGTCATTTCAACTCGCACACATGAGCCATACCACAGCCATATCGCAACAGCCAGCACCATCCATACACAAACAACAGCATGAGCAGGCAAAGGTGAGCCAGACATCACACGCAACACAGGGAGTGCACTACACATGCACATACACCACCACACGTGCATGCATGTGTACACCTCTGCCAACTGTCGCAGTGTTGAGATCGGCATCCATGTCACATCTGCTAATCAGTCTTCCACATCCTGGTGTCACATGCATCCATGTTGCATCACTGTTGCACCCTTGTCAAATACACACACATGCACATGTACACAGTGCAGATACATGCAGCTGAAACCAACATCCATGTGTGACATCACGAACATGCCTACTTACATACACATTCATTCAAACATGTGTGCCCACACATCTACATTTGGCATGCAAGCCTACACACGCAAGCACCATCCATGTCTCACACATGAGAGCCCTCGCATGTGTTAGCCTCACAGCCGAGTACACCCCCCCCATACTTGGCCCCATAAAAACACATGTGCAACCTGCACACTACTGGCACACCACCACACGCACAGCTTACAATCAGGATGCATGTACACTTACCGCTCGACTCCAGACGGGTCTGGCTCTCAAGGACCTGGACGTGGAGCGCTGAGGATATGCGTTCCAGGACCCTCATCTGATCTTCCGACAAGTGGCCCCGGCACCCCTTAGCATATGCTGCCTTCAAGAGGCGCCGGGCCTTGTTGAGGGTCCTGGACCTGAAGTCCTCCCAGCGCTTCTCGACATGATGGAATAGTCGGACTGCCACCCCCTCCGTGTTGATGGCAGTCACGATGTCCGTCCAGATCCGAGTCCATCCTTCCTTGTCGGCGCACAAACTCCGAAGAGCGCATCATACTGCCCCAGGACTTGCTCCACCAGGACACCAACTTCAATGGCAGTGAAGCTGGTGCCCCTCTGCCTCTCTGGCTGGGGGTTGCCAGTGGTGCCAGATGTTGCAGTGCCCGACATGACAACCCCAGAGGCAGGAGTGGGTGGGCAACTGGGTCCTGGGGCTGGTCTGTGGAGCGATGGAATCCCAGTCGGGAGTCTTCGGTTCCAGCAGGGGTGGTCACAGCAACAGCACCCCTGGCTGATGTGCAGGCAGCAAATGGCAGGGTACATGGGCAGCAGGCAGTCAGGCAGCAGCAGGTGGCAGGTGGGAGTGTGCTCAGGGCTCTGGGGGGCAGTCATTTGGCCTTCTGGGCAGGAGCGTGGTCTTCCGTGTGTGAAAACGTGGCCAGCTTGATACGGAGTGATTTGGCACGTGAAAATCCAGCACATCTGCATGTAGTTCGAGGAAAGGGCGTGTAGCATGCGTGGGCGTTTCCCTGTACACGGGTGTCACCAGGATCGGTGATATCCTCGCCAGAGAACGTAGAATCCGATTCACCACCCTCCCCTAACTCCTCACCTTTGTCTCTTCTTCCTGTACCCTTCTTTCCTTTACTTCTTAGTCGCTCCTATTTTTTATGTAGGTAGGGGCGCCCACGGAAGGAAGCCACCGTGTCACCCAAAAAGGGTTTCCGGTGCCTCCTCCCTGGAACGCCGGGAAGGGGAAAAAGCCAAAAGGCACAAAAAAAACCTAAGCGACCTGCGTGACTCTCCTAAGGAATGAGCTGGTATGCTGGAAGAATGCAGTCGGCTGAAGCTGAACTCCGTGGTAGAAAGGTTGAGGCTCCGGAGGGAGGTAGACAGTAAGTAGTACGGGAACTCACAAGGGGAACAAGTCCAAAGGTGAAGTACAATAGAATACGCAGTCCTTATAAAGGCCGGGATCTGGTACACGGGACATCAGAGAGGAAGGTATCCGAATCAGAAGAATCAGCAATCCAAGAAAACAGGCCTAGGTCTGGTACACAAGGAGGCAGGCAGAAGGAGAAAAAACAGGAAGGGGAAAACAATAAGGAAGAAGGACGGAAGCAGAGAAAGGACGGGAGAAGGAGGGTGGCAAGGAGAGAGGAAGGAAAATAGTAGAAGAACAAAAAGGATGAGAGAAAAATTGGGCGGAACCCTCTTTTTTGTGAAAGGGGCCTGACTCCTGAGGGTGGGTATACTAGAAAAAGAGGAAATGGAGTCAAAAGGCTACCCTGACCCAAGACGGGAAAGGAGGTCACAACATTTGCAGCGAAGCTAGGTAATGGCTAGCTTATTGAGACAAACACCATTAAAGACGGCGAGAGTATCAAGAAAAAACAAGTTTATTTAACACTAACACGATAAACATATTTTCAGAAAACGAGACATATTTTCAAAAAGGGTGCTATTGCATTCAGGATGTGCAACCGTGAGCACATAAATATCTGCTATTTCGTGGGTTAGTAGGCAGAGTGAAAACTTAGTACATGTATTGCTTGGAATCACAATACGATCGTTTTGTCGACACAAAGACTGGTGTTTCTGGTTCGGTGTATTCATTGGTGTTGTTGCAGTGGCTGTACCAGGTGGAGCCGCGCTGCTTGGATGTACCGAACGGTCTTCAGGACTTATACGTTGTGGTTGGAGTCATGATGGTGAAGTGTGTCCATCTAAATATTGTGAGAGAGGACTGGGTTAGTCTGGGGGCGGTGTTGTCAAAGATTTGTATGATTTTCAAGAAAAAGAATGCTGCAAATAAAAGGACCTACCGTGGTCGGATAATTATACGTCTGGGTTGAGGTCCAAATTAATTGGCAGGCATCTGCGGTAAGGTCAGATGTCAGGAGCTGTAAGTGGACAATTAAATGAAAAAAAGGTTGATTGCCCTATTGGGCAACGAATGTTTGCAAATGCCTATAAAGTGATTCGGTGCCGTAGAGAGAACCGCCTGTGTTGAGTACAAGTGGTCGTGCATAGTTTTAGTATAAAGGATTGGCGGTGCTTCCAGTGCTGGTTGGGTTGAAATACCTCACCGCTGATGTGGGGAGACTAGTAACGGCGTGTGGAACATGGATGCAGGTCAAGTTGGTTTAGCGTACGTCTGAAAACCTGGGCTTAGAACCTAGGGGGTTGAGTTTCGGAGGGCATGGCGGAATGAACATGCGTTGCTGAAGAGGTGACTCGAAAGTGGCGCGCACAGGTACCTGGTGATAGTCGACTGTGGAGCTGTGTTGCCTCCTGCGCTCGGTCCAGTTGTTCTGTGGGTAATGAGCTGTGCTCCTCCGGAAAACGATAGTGCGCCTGCGCGATGGCGAGTCGTGTTTTAAAGGCTGCAATGCGCATGTCGCCGGGGTGTTGGGTGTACAGGCGCATGAGTCGGTGATTAGTGTACAGGCGCATGAGTCGGTATGGACGTCAGTCCAGGGTGGGTATTGTACGAGGGTTGTCCAGGCACTGAAATGAGCATGTGGATTACAATTTAATGCTTTATAAAGATACTGCGCTGGTTAGCATCCGACAAGTAAAACATTTGCTATTGTCGTAAAGGAAACATTTGGATGTCAAAGGATTGGCAGAAAGTTTCGCAAACGATTACGGCTAGCAGTTTGGATAGCACACCAGTCCATATAGTGCAATTTGACTGTTTATACATATGGTTTTCAAAATGAACAAATTTAACAATTGTGGGAAAACCATCGATTATGGCATTTTGTATAGATGTCAAAAGATGTGACAGGATTGGCAGAAGGTTATTTTGCAAAGGATATCGGCTTGCAGTATGGATGGCACACCGGTACATTTCGTGCAATTTGATTATTTATACATATAGTTTTCAAAAATGAACAAAATTGACAATTGTGAGAATAACATCAATTGTGGCATATTTTCGAACTGAACAATAGAATGGACATATTCATACAGACATGAGCATTTTGTTACCAAGTACACTTTGGTGGACGGCTAAAAAACCCAAAGATGCTTCGTGGCTGATTTTTGGTGGTAAGGATCGCTTTTATTTGTTGAAAAAGAGATTCCATTCTATTGAAATGTTTAAACCCTGTTTTACAGAGTCTAGACGGTAAATCCATTTCTGTTCTAGTTTGCGCAAGGCCAGGTCCCTGTCACCTCCGCGAAAGGGGTTCCCCACTGTTTGCAAAACTGTCCAGAAGATGTCATTATTGGTGTGATTTTTGGCTTTGAAATGTGCCACTAGGGGTTTGTCGTCTACTTGGTTGCGCACACAAGAACGATGTTCGCATATGCGTTGTCTAATCTCTCTTTTCGATTTGCCAACGTAGATGAGGTTGCAGGGGCATTTGATTATGTAAACAGACCATTTGGTTTTACAATTCGAGAAAGAATTTAGGGTCCATTGTTGGCCCTTCAGGTCAATTGTTTTGAGGTTGTCTGTCAGGGAACATACCGAACAATTTCCACATTTGAAGTGTCCTTTTGCTGGCGGAAGGTGCCAGAGAGTGGTTTGTTGGTTTCTTGGGGTCTCAACTTCCGAATACGTGTGAACCAGGTGATCTTTGAGATTGCTGCTTCGTTTGAATGCGAATCTTGGTTTCTCTGGTTTGAAAGTGTCGGTTTGGAGTATATCCCAATGTTTAAGGATCACCTTTCTGATGGTGTTGCTTAGTGGCGTAAAGGTGGTTACGCAAGTCATCTTGGTCGCCAGTTGGTCTCTTTTGGTTGGTGTAAGACATGATTCTCGGTTTGTGTTTTTTACACGCTTACGGGCTTGTCTGACGATATGTTTTGGATAGCCTCTTTCTTGTAATCGGGTAGCTAGTTCTTTACTCTTTGATATCATTCATTTTTTACCTGACTGAGGAACGTCGAAACCATTCCGATACTTCTGGGTCGGGGAAACATGTGTTCACGAGGAGACTCGGAATCGGGTAGGTAATCACAACGCCTTGAAAGGGAGTCAGCCAACACATTCAGCTTTCCTGGGATATAAGTGATGTGAAAATCGAATTGGGCGAAGAAGTGAGCCCATCGGGCCTGTCGGGTGTTGTAGCACTCGAATTGCCTCAGGACTTGCAGGTTCTTGCGATCTGTCCGGATTGTAAATGGATACCTGCCTCCCTGAAGGAGATGCCGCCATTCCACACAAGCCGATTTCATTGCTAGTAATTCTTGTTCAATGACAGAGTAGTTTCTTTGACTGGCGTTAAGTGTCTTCGAGAAGTAGGCGACAGGATGCTCTACTCCCCGAACCTCTTGGAGAAGGACAGCTCCTATGGCAGCAGCAGAGGCGTCGGTCTCCAGGATGAAGGGCAGCTCCTGGTCAGGCTGTAGTAGTATGGGTGCAGCACAAAAGGCGTTCTTAAGATAACCAAAGCTATCCTCGGCCTCAGCCGTCCATCTGAACGGCTCAGAAGATTTCTTGAGGAGAGTAGTGATGGGCAAGATCTTCTTGGAGAAATTGGGAATGAACCTACGATAGAAGTTCGCCAGACCCAGGAATCTTTGAATTTCTTTCACTGAAGAGGGTGAAGGCCATTCTAGGATAGACGACACCTTGTGGGGGTCCATTGAGATACCCTGACTGGACAAGATATAACCCAGATAAGGTATCGATGAAGCGGAGAACACACATTTAGCAAGTTTGACTGATAAGTGATTGTTCTTAAGCCTACGGAAAACTTCCTTGACATGTTCCTCGTGTTCTTTGGCATTGTTGGAAAATACTAGAATATCGTCAAGATACACACGAGTTGTTTGGCACAACAAATCGGAGAACAGTCTGTCCATAAACCGTTGAAAAATAGAAGGGGCATTCACCAACCCAAATGGCATGACCTGATACTCAAAGAGCCCGAACGGAGTCCGGAAGGCAGTCTTCCATTCATCTCCTTTCTGCACTCGGAGAAGGTGGTAGGCGTTCCTTAAATCAAGCTTGGTAAACGTTGTTGCACTGTGGACGGCTTGTAAGATCTCAGTTATCAAAGGCATCGGATAACAATCCTTAACAGTGACTTTATTTAAGCCTCGATAATCAATGCAAGGTCTTAGGTCCTTCGAATCTTTTTTGGAAACGAAAAACAAGGAAGCTCCAGCAGGAGACTTTGAAGGTCGGATCAGCCCATTAGCCATGTTACCGTCCAGATAACCTCTGAGAAATTGCCTTTCCTCCAGTGACAGAGGAAACATTCTGCCGAATGGTACTAAAGCTCCCGGAGTTAGTTCGATGCAACAGTCCTCAGGCCGGTGCGGAGGTAGTTCAATAGGTATCTTTTCTGTCACAACTTCTGTGAACTCCCTTAGGTAATGGGGTAAGCAATGGACAGACTTGGTCTCACAACTATTAGATGTCTTGACAGTTTCGAATCTTGGCTCGGGTAAATACTCAGCTCTACAGAATGAAGATTGAAAATTCAATAGATTTTTAGAACAGTCAATGCCGGGGTTGTGCTTGCATAGCCAGCAGATTCCCAGAATGATGGGGAAGTGCGCGGCTCTGATGATGTCAAACATAATTCTTTCTGTGTGCTGTTGTATCGACAAGGTGAGTTCCTCGGTGGTGTGGGTGATCATGCCTGAGCTCAAGGGCTCACCATCCACTCCTTCAACCTTCTGGTCTTCCTGTTTGGCAATTCTTTTAAGACCTTTTTGTTTGGCCCAGTGAGTGTCAATGAAGTTGCCGGCAGCACCACAATCCAGTAGAGCTAATGTGGTCACCTCTGTAGATTCTAGTTTGAGGGTAACTGTGAGCACCATAAGACGAGAGTCTTCAGGGATTTCGGGAGATGACACAGATAGAGAAGCGTAAGGACTTGGACCAGCCCCTCGTTAGTGAGTCCCAACACTTACCGAGGGCGAGCGTTTCCCGGCCTTCTGGGTGGAACCTCCGGACAGTCTCATAACATATGAGTAGAAGCTCCGCAATACATGCACAGGCAGCCGTCCCTGCGCTGTTTGCGTTCCTCAGGGGTGAGCGGAGCACGCGCTGTCCCAATTTGCATGGGTTCCTCTTTGGAGAAGCGTGAGAAGGGTACTGAAGGAGACGGGTGTGTTTCCAGGAGAGGGGGAGCATTAGTCTTGGTCTTTCTTCTTTCCATACGTCGTTCGGTCAGGCGGAAATCTATCCTGAGGGTAGCCGTAAGGAGTTCCACAAAGGATACAGGTCTTTCTATCCTAGCTAGCTCATCCTTTAAGTCTTCTCTCAGACCCCGCCAAAAGATTGCATATTGAGCCTGCTCCTGCCACCCAGCTTCAGCTGCCACCTGTTTGAATGTTGTAATGTAGGTTAGCAGATCCGAATTCCCTTGACGGATGTCTAGCAGATCTTCTGAAGCCAAGTAGGTGCTTTCGGTACGTAGAAAGGTTTGTTGTATCAAACCCTTGAAAGCATCATAATCCTGTAAGACTGGATCCGGCAGGTTCACCAACGGAGTGGCCCATTCCAGGGCATTACCTGACATGTGTGTTATCATAAACCCCACCTTGGCATGGTCCGAGGAAAAGGTCTGAGGGAGGAATAAGAAGTGTAAATGGCACGCATCCAAAAACTCTTTTACCTTTTTTGGAGTGCCATCAAACTTGCCCGACACAAGGGGGAGCGGTGGTAGATAGGTGGAAGGTCGTTCTCTCTCCGTTATCCGTTGCTGTAGGGTGGCATTGGCAGCCTTGAGATTCTGCATTTCCACATTTAAGCTCTGGACTGCTGCTACAAGTTCCTGTACTTGCTGTGGCGTAGCCATTTCAACTTCAATTTGGCGTTGCAAACTGTCACCAGGATCGGTGATATCCTCGCCAGAGAACGTAGAAAACCGATTCACCACCCTCCCCTAACTCCTCACCTTCGTCTCTTCTTCCTGTACCCTTCTTTCCTTTACTTCTTGGTCGCTCCTTTTTTTATGTAGGTAGGGGCGCCCACGGAAGGAAGCCACCGTGTCACCCAAAAAGGGTTTCCGGTGCCTCCTCCCGGGAACGCCGGGAAGGGGAAAAAGCCAAAAGGCACAAAAAAACCCTAAGCGACCTGCGTGACTCTCCTAAGGAATGAGCTGGTATGCTGGAAGAATGCAGTCGGCTGAAGCTGAACTCTGTGGTAGAAAGGATGAGGCTCCGGAGGGAGGTAGACAGTAAGTAGTACGGGAACTCACAAGGGGAACAAGTCCAAAGGTGAAGCACAATAGAATAGGCAGTCCTTATACAGGCCGGGATCTGGTACACGGGAGATCACAGAGGAAGGTATCCGAATCAGAAGAATCAGCAATCCAAAAAAACAGGCCTAGGTCTGGTACACAAGGAGGCAGGCAGAAGGAGAAAAAACAGGAAGGGGAAAACAATAAGGAAGAAGGACGGAAGCAGAGAAAGGACGGGAGAAGGAGGGTGGTGAGGAGAGAGGAAGGAAAATAGTAGAAGAACAAAAAGGGACAGCAGGCAAGACAAGGGGGAAAGGACAAGGACCCAATAGAGATCGGGTAATACTGCAGCAAGAGCGAGCGAGGGAAGAGCAGGCAAAAAGGCAGACAGCACTAACGGAGGAAACCGGAAGCGTTGCAACGCGTACACAACCCGGAAGGAGCTGTATTTAAACTCCGGGCCGCGTAAGCGCGCATACGCACGGGCAGGCTGCAGGTGGGCGTGCCAGGCTACCAGCGTGCACGGCGGAATAATGTTCGCGCCGCCAGCGGTTCCACAGGCGCCAAGTGCCGCGTGGCATGACAACGGGTGCATGTTACACGTCCAATGACTGCACGTCAGAGTGTCAGCTCGTGTAATTGGAGGATAGGGCCTTAGCGCATACACGCGGAAGTCATGCTGGACATGTGGGCATGTTTAAAAGGTACGTGTGGAACGCCATTTCCTTGTACGTGCTTTTCGTGGAGAGCGAGTGGCTGAAATCTGTACTTCTTGTCGGTTTACACGCGATTTACTTCACGGCGTTCCAAGTTCGTACTCCCTGTTACCTCTGACAGATTTTTGTCTTTTTGTCTTTTTCCTGGGCCGGTTTCCTCAATAAGCGTTAACTTCTTCTGTTGTCCTGTCTCCGCAGACAGCGTACAATTCTTCTTTTTTCGGGGGTGTTGCCAACACGCACACGCACGTCTTTTTCAAGCTCTTTTTCCAGGCAGACGGTGAGTCGCGCATGTATTTAACATCTGTGCTTGCCCCGTGTGTCGTGTACCTCTTCAGAGGTCGTTCTAGGCTGCGTGTGACACGCATACGTTCTTTTTTGTGTTTCTGGGTGCCACAGCGTAGTGCAGGTTTATTTTTACACACACGTGGTCTAGGAGGGGCTGCGTGCACATTATCCCCCTTTTTTGGGGTGCCTGTGCGTTGCGTGACCCGTCATCTTCCCCCAGGGGTCACATACAGCCTTGCTAGAGCACTAGGGTACGAATTCCATCTAGTACCCTACCCTTTGACCCCCAATTGCCCAGGACAATAGTTTACTGCAACTCCCATACGCACAACAACATCAGTGCCATGGTTGGGAGGCGAGCACGCGGTAAGGGTGGCAAAGGTGGCCGAGCCTCAAGAGGTGTGCGTGGTGGATACGGTAGGGGATGTGGCCGGGACTTGCAGGGTGCCCCTAGTCCCCCATGTGTGGATGACCAGTCAGGGACACCCATGTCCCCCCCCCCCCTGGTTGAGTGTAACGTGGCTGACACCATCCCTGCTCAGCCCTTGTTGGACCAGCCCATTGTGGCACCAGACCTGGCACAGGGTGACTCCATGGCTGACTTCCAGGTCAGCAGGTCTAGGCCACGTGTGGCGGTGCACGTTGGTGTCACCAGGCCACGTGGATCAGGGGCAGCTATGTCATCTGCTGCCCCGAGTAGGCAGAGTGGGGAGGCTGCAGGGGCAGCTGCGGCTCCATCCACCCCAGCTCTGAGTCTCCCAGCCAGGACAGTGTCGGTCCCAGTCCATCCTGCTGACGTTCCCCCTGACTACATCACACTTCAGCTAATGCCTGCACCAAGTCCCATGGTGAGTGTTCATTCCCACACTCCTAGTCCATAGTCCACCGGGGCTCCTGCCCCTAGTGTCCAGAGCGGCGTAGGACACTCAGGATCCCCACCACCTTCCAAGCGGAAGAGGAAGAGTGCTCGTCCAGTACAGGCTGATGCCCCAGACACAGCTACACAGTCCGGCCCGCCAAGGAAGCCCAGCTTCAATCAGGCCGAACATGATGCACTTGTGGAGTATGTGTCCGCACATGACAGTGAAATGGTGATTACTGCAGGATGCAAGACCACACCTGCACAACGTCTGACACACTGGCAGACCATCGCGGACATCATAAGTGCCCTTGGATTCGTGAGGAGCACAGCTAATGATTGCTACAAGCGCTGGAATGACCTGAAGCCCAGGGCAAAGAAAAAGCTGGCCTCAAGTCATTCCGCTACTCTAGTGACTGGAGGTGGGTCTCTAGCAGAGGACATTGAACTCACTCCACATGAGTATGTTGCTGGGACCTAGGTCACGGAGGGACAGATCCAAGGCGTGGGAGACCTGCCAGATTACGAGGCATTGTCCGGTGAGTGCACATGCATGTGTGTGTCATCCATGTGCATGGTGTGTGTGTGAGGGCTTCTGATTGAGAGCCAGGTGAGGGTGTGTGTGCCTGAGTGGTTTGGGTCACCCATGTGCTTCATCCAATACATTCTGCGCACCAGGATTTGGGTATTGCAGTATCCCTTCTGGCAACAGTAGACATTTAGCCCAACCTCACGCCAGTTGCCCTTGAAGTGTCATCTTGCCACAACATTGTTGCGTATTATTCTGTGTTCATTCAGGGTGATTGTTTGCATTTCACCACTTTCACTAGGCATTTCTCAGTCCTATTGTCACATGTGTGACGTGGCTATGGTACATGCCATCTGTGTGATGGCTTGTGTCATGTATGTGTATTGGACATGCCAATCACAGGCCAATGTGTCATGGCACTGCTAGCCAGCATGCAGCACATGTGTTGGTCTTCCATCTTGGTGTCATCAATGTGTGCCATTTGCCTCCCCTTCATACGCAGTGACGGTGCATGCATGGGAGGGTTATAGTCATGTGGGACATGTGTCAATGAAGTACTGGTTCTGTTGCTTCTCAGCCCTAATTGTGTGCCATGGTGCTAATGACTGTTCCCATTTCTTTTCTTTCATGTCTTTGCAGGGAATGACGCACTTGATACTGCTGGGGTTGTGGAGATGGTGCAGACCCAGGAGGGGTCTCAGGCCCGACCGGGCACCAGTGAGGGACGTGGTGTGGTGGTGGGTGAGATCCCACACTTGCTTCAGACCATTCTCTCGAGGGGTGTCTCTTGGTGCACCTCCCCCGAGCTCTATTCAGGTGTTGATTCGGATGATGAGACCTATGTGCCGTCGCAGGTAAGTGTTTCTGGGAGGGATTCTGTACTGTCCAACCCACCTGCACCAGGGGTAGAACCCTCAATGGGGATGTCAGTGTTGGTAGGTCCGCCTTTGGTGGTTACGGATGCAGGGTCACACTTCGCAACATCTGATCCTGTTCCTGGGCCAGCAGATCAGAGGGGGAATGCAGTCCTGCAGCCTCAGACAGTGCCGGCACAGCAAGGCGCAGTTCGCCTTGCCCCAGACAGGTGTGGTGCCCGCCGACGCGGTGGCCGTACGCTACCTGGCAATACCGCATGGGAGCAATCCATATACGGTATGGCAAACCAACAGGCAGCATCATCTGAGATGATGGCTCAGGCCATGGATAGGGTGGCCACTTCCATTGTCCCCCAAGAAAGGCTGATGGAACAACTACAGCAGGCAACAAACTCCATTTGCCAGTCACACAGGGAGGACATGTTGACGTCCAACAGGGACAGATGGGCGGCACTGGAGACTCTGCGGGAAGCCATTTATATAGAGTCTCAGGGCCACAGGGAAGCCCTGAGGGTGGAACTCCGTCAGCTCAGGGTGACTCTTGTTGAGCTTGAGGCTTCAACTGACACGAGGACAGAACAGCAGCTGGAGCGGCTCACACGTACGCTCTCAGTTGAGATGCAGGCAACTAGGGAGGAGGTCCGGGCATCCTGTGAGTTGTTGCATGGGGATCTCCGCACGATTATCCTCCAGAACCAGACCTTCCGCATCCGCATGCTTGCTGCCATGGATGACCAGACTAGGGCTTTGCGTGGGCTGCCTCCCACAGTACCACCACCTCCTGATGCAGCTGCAGAGGGTGAGGAGAGCGACAGCAGCGATTCTCTCACAATAGGGTAGCCGTGCAGGCCATGAGCCCATGTAGGTGTTTTTTTTTCCCAAAATCCACACAGGTGGGTTTTGGTGTGCACCCTGTCCTCGGACCTCCTGGGTGGCCTCCCCCACACCTCCTGGCCCATACATGGGCATTTTTGATTTTTGATTTTTGATTTTTTTTACACGTAACATGCTTTCCCAGGCCCAGTCGTGTGTAAATCTTCCCACCCACCCCAGGAATAAACGTATCCCACTCTCCCAGGCTCAGTCGCGTGTGGAAGTTCACACGAACCCCGTAATACACGTACCCTGCTGATGTAGCGTGTGGAAGTTCACACGAACCCCGTAATACATGTACCCTGCTGATATCGCGTGTGGAAGTTCACGCGAACCCGTAATACACGTACCCCGTTGAAATTTGGGTGTAAAACTACCCGCGCACCCCTGAAATACACGTACCCAGGCCAATCGCACTGCTGGGGGGTGGGGGTGCTGGGAGACATGAGTGGGGGCCTGGTGGAGGGTGCCCCTGACTGCTGGGGGGTGGGGGTACTGGGAGACATGACTGGGGGCCTGGTGGAGGGTGCCCCTGACTGCTGTGGGGTGGGGGTGCAGGGAGACATGAGTTGGACATGAGTGGGGGCCTGGTGGATGGTGCCCCTGGATTCTGGGGGGTGGGGGTGCTGGGAGACATGTGTGGGGGTCTGGTGGCGGTTGCCCCTGGATGCTGGGGGGTGGGGGTGCTGGGAGACATGAGTTGGACATGTGTGGGGTCCTGGTGGAGGGTTCCCCTGACTGCTGGGGGGTAGGGGTGCAGGGGGACATGAGTTGGACATGAGTGGGGGCCTGCTGGCAGGTGCCCCTGGATGCTGGGGGGTGGGGGTGCAGAGGGACATGAGTGGGGGCCTGGTGGAGGGTGCCCCTGACTGCTGGGGGTGGGGGTGCTGGGGGACATGAGTTAGACATGAGTGGGGGCCTGCTGGCAGGTGCCCCTGGATGCTGGGGGGTTTGGGTGCAGGGGGACATGAGTGGGGGCCTGGTGGAGGGTGCCCCTGACTGCTGGGGGTGGGGGTGCAGGGGGACATGAGTTGGACATGAGTGGGGGCCTGCTGGCAGGTGCACCTGGATGCTGGGGGTGGGGGTGCAGGGGGATATGAGTGGGGGCCTGGTGGAGGGTTCCCCTGACTGCTGGGGGGTGGGGGCGCTGGGGGACATGAGTTGGACATGACTGGGGGCCTGCTGGCAGGTGCCCCTGGATGCTGGGGGGTCGGGGTGCAGTGGGACATGAGTGGGGGCCTGGTGGAGGGTGCCCCTGGATGCTGGGGGGTGGGGGTGCTGGGAGACATGAGTGGGGGCCTGGTGGAGGGTGCCCCTGGATGCTGGGGGGTGGGGGTGCTGGGAGACATGAGTGGGGGCCTGGTGGAGGGTGCCCCTGGATGCTGGGGGGTGGGGGTGCAGGGAGACATGAGTGGGGGCCTGGTGTAGGGTGCCCCTGACTGCTGGGGGGTGGGGTGCAGGGAGACATGAGTTGGACATGAGTGGGGGCCTGGTGGAGGGTGCCCCTGGATGCTGGGGGGTGGGGGTGCTGGGAGACATGTGTGGGGGCCTGGTGGAGGGTGCCTCTGGATGCTGGGGGGTGGGAGTGCTGGGAGACATGAGTTGGACATGTGTGGGGGCCTGGTGGAGGGTGCCCCTGACTACTGGGGGGTGGGGGTGCAGGGGGACATGAGTTGGACATGAGTGGGGGCCTGCTGGCAGGTGCCCCTGGATGCCGGGGGCTGGGGGTGCAGGGGGACATGAGTGGGGGCCTGGTGGAGGGTGCCCCTGACTTCTGGGGGGTAGGGGTGCTGGGGGACATGAGTTGGACATGAGTGGGGGCCTGCTGGCAGTGCCCCATGATGATGGGGGGTGGGGGTGCAGGGGGACATCAGTGGGGGCCTGGTGGAGGGTGCCCCTGGATGCTGGGTGGTGGGGGTGCTGGGAGACATGAGTGGGGGCCCGGTGGGGGGTGCCCCTGGATGCTGGGGGGTGGGGTGCTGGGAGACATGAGTGGGGGCCTGGTGGAGGGTGCCCCTGGATGCTGGGGGGTGGGGCTGCAGGGAGACATGAGTTGGACATGAGTGGGGGCCTGGTGGAGGGTGCTCCTGTCTCCTGGGGGGGTGGGGGTGCAGGGGGACATGAGTTGGACATGAGTGGGGGCCTGCTGGCAGGTGCCCCTGGATGCTGGGGGGTGGGGGTGCAGGGGGACATGAGTGGGGGCCTGGTGGAGGGTGTCCCTGAATGCTGGGGGGTGGGGGTGCTGGGAGACATGAGTGGGGGCCTGGTGGAGGGTGCCCCTGGATGCTGGGGGGTGAGGGTGCAGGGAGACATGAGTTGGACATGAGTGGGGGCCTGGTGGAGGGTGCACCTGACTGCTGGGGGTTGGGGTGCAGGGGGACATGAGTTGGACATGAGTGGGGGCCTGCTGGCAGGTGCCCCTGGATGCTGGGGGGTGGGGGTGCAGGGGAACATGAGTGGGGGCCTGGTGGAGGGTGCCCCTGACTGCTGGGGGGTGGGGGTGCTGGGGGACATGAGTTGGACATGAGTGGGGGCCTGCTGGCAGGTGCCCCTGGATGCTGGGGGGTGGGGGTGCTGGGAGACACAAGTGGGGGCCTGGTGGAGGGTGCCTCTGACTGCTGGGGGGTGGGGGTGCAGGGAGACATGAGTTGGACATGAGTGGGGGCCTGGTGGAGGGTGCCCCTGGATGCTGGGGGGTGGGGGTGCTGGGAGACATGCGTTGGTGGGCAGTAGTGCAAGGTGACATGTGGGTTGGCTGGGGGGCATGGCCATGGTGGATGGGCTGCCTGCGGGACATGTGCAGGGGTGCAGGGTAGTCCCCTGTGGTGTGGGCTGCCTGCAGGGGCCGTGGAGGGTGTAGAGGGAACACCTTGGAGGACCCACACGGCCAATTCACGTGTAGTACTCCCCGGCACCCCCGAAATACACGTAGACTGCTGGATTCGCGTGTGGAACTTCCCTTGAACCCGAAGTGCACGTACCCTGCTGAAATCGCGTGTGGAACTTCACACGCACCCCCCGAAATACACGTACCCTGCAAATGCGCGTGTGAGACTTCCCGCGCACCTTGGAATACACGTACCCTGCTGAAATCTCCTGTGAAACTTCACGGGCACCCCGGAATACACGTACCAAGGACAATCGCGTGTGGAACTTCCCACGCACCCTGAAATAATACACGCACATGCTATTTTTCACACAGCGGGTGTCCGTGTTTGTCGCGTACCCCTTTGCACCTCATTTGTCCTAGAGGGCCACAGTATGGATCATTCATCATAGCTGTATATAGGTGCTTTTTGTTAGCTTACATTTTGGCGCACATTTATTTCAGGCGCAGGGACGCTACCGCCTGCTTTCTTGTGGCGGACTTGTTTGGCCCTGTGCGCGTCTTTGCCCGTGCGCTGGTTTGCCCTATTTGATTCCATGAATATGAGTTGTAGGCGAGCGTGTGGGCGTTCCGCGCACTTGCCTCCTGTACTTCCCCCGTGGCGCCCATATTTTCACGCGTTGTTCCCCATTCCGAGTGTTACGCCCCGTGTTACGCCTACTTTTGTTATGTGCGCCGCGTTATGTGCGATTTCGCTGTGGCCGTGGCGCATGCCGTTGGATGACCTGTGCGCCGGCGTGCGCCGCACACTTTTTCAGCGCACATCCAATATTTTTCTCGCGGACGGACTTCCATGAATCGATGTGCGCTGGTTTCCCTGCGATTTTCGCACTTGCACTGCGATTCGCACGTTTTGGCACCTCTGCGTCGGAATTTTCGGTGCACATTAATTCCATGAATCGGCCAGTACGTCTGTTTAGTGATGTCCTTGCGCATGATCTGATCCTTAATGAATCTACTCCTCCGGAACGCGATCAGTGGTTTATCTAGGGGAACTTTCCCTTTCTCAATGATTCTCCAATTACGATGCACAATCCTCTGGATCTGATTGGACAGGTTGCTGTATGTGTTAACCAAGACTAGATTGTCTTTATTTTTAACTTTTGGTGTTTGTTCAAGGATAGCTTCTCAATGGTTATTATCAGCTCTTTTCATGTCTTTTTTGGTCAGATTTACCGGATACCCTCTTTCATGTAGGCTGGTTCTTAGTTTCTTGGCCCCATCTCTATAGTCAGTCCTATTTGTGCTGTTTTTCTTCAATCGTAAGAAATGCCCAAAGGGCAAGTTGTCATGTGTGTGGGTTGGGTGGAAGCTACTATAGTGCAATAGTGCATTACAATCTGTCAGTTTTTTATAGGGTTTTACATATAGCTCACCCTTCTCTCTGTCCACTTTTATTGTAACATCAAGGTAGTTGACTTCATCCTTGCTAAAGTTTTCGGGTGAATTTTAGGTGTTGGTTTCGCACATTAATCCGCTCCAAAAATTGGATGTCCATGTTCTCTTCCCCTTTTCCAATGATAAGAACATAATCTGTGTATCTTCTCCATAGCAAGATGTTTTTTTCTATATGGATTGGTATCTGAATAGATGTTAGTTCTTCTCGAATGCTTCCATATATAAATTTGCAATGCTTGGGGCCAATGTGGCCCCCATTTTTGTGCCCTGTATTTGTTCATAGAAATGGCCATTAAAGGCCTTGATTGGGGGCCGGCTTCACCTGCTGGCGCAGGGGGTTGGCTGCTTCAAAAGGGGACACCAGCCAATCATGGTGCTGTAGGCCCAGGGCAGTCTGGGAACCTGGTGTGCACCGAGGCACGGTGGCAGCCATCTTTCATGTTGCTGCTAGGCCAGCAAAGTCTGTGTTTCTTGCTGAGTTGATGGGGTTGCAGGTCTCCCTGTTAGGAAGGGGGACCCGTCTCACATTGAGACCAGCAGAGACTTGACCCCATGTAGGGGTTGGAAAAAGAGAGCTAACATAATAAAAATATAAATGGCAAGCACCATGTAGTGGTTATGTAAAGGCTTGATGAAATCCCTTCCACCAGAAGTGGAAAGAAGAATATGTTTCGAGCAATACTGTGTCACAATCAATCAATAAATAACACTCATGCTCTAGAATTTCGCCATTGGGTCTTTATGGTTGCCAGAGGTGTCGACACGTGTTTCGACCCCACAAGTGTCTTCAACAAGGGTGTAGCATACAAAGTTCATACCACAGTTGGATGAGATTTGGTAATTGGTTTCAAGTAGGTGAAGTGAGACACATAAAGTAGCCCAATTTGTGCCTGAAAAGAGTGAAGTTATGCTTAGTGATGGTGTTTGGTGACAAGTGAATTTGGTGAAATACACATGTTTATCCAACGAGATGGGTGAGGCAAAATTAGGATGTTTACATAATTTGCTTGGCAATTATTAACATAAAAATTCACAGTTATATATCATTGTACATATTTACATCATGTTAAGGAATTTCCACACAATTGTTGTATATGATGGTGCACCAAGGAAGAAAAAGAAAAGAAGAACAGTACGTTGGAAAGAGTGTCAGAGTTTATGTAAACTACTGCAAATCTGATCATGTGTGCTCATCTGTGATAATGCTTACCAAGATTAATATTTCTAAGTGGTCGGATTTGTGAGGCTTGATGCCAATGGATGTTCCTTGTATGACTGCACTGATTAGTGTTCTGTGAAGCAAGTTTAAATCCCAGTGTTCATCCAGTGCTGGTTCCCAAACACTTATGTATGAATACACTTGCATGCTGTTGTGACTGTGACACACAGATGGGGGCAATGCATATAGTGTGCAAGAGACTCAGGAGTGGTGGTGGACGTTGTTCTTGGTGTGGCTGTGTGTGTGATCAATGGTGTGGGGTGACGGGGCCACATGTTAGTTATATCCCACATGCTCGTAGCTCAAAGGAACTGTAGTGTCTGTAAAGCCACAGGGGGGCACATGGGCTTACTGCTCGATAAGTGTGTTTGTGCACTTATTGCGTGTGGGTTTCTTAAAAATTGAGGGATGTGCGGCAGAGGAGCGATGGTGTTGGCGAGCCATAGTGAATCCGAGGCAAAGGCCTGCCCAGCTAAGATGGGTGCCTAGGCGTACATCGTGATTAAGTTCTCGTGGAATTTGAGATGGAAGATATAATGGTCTCCATTTTAAAGAACACGTTTGTTACCGGCTGTGAAAAGCACACATGGCTGAGGTGCATCGTGGGTTCAGGGTGATGGGTCTGGTGGATAAGTGCATCTGCCTGGTGATGGAATGAGGTTTAAGCCTGCCCAGATGTGACGGGGGGTGTATGCGTAGAGAACGATTACGTTCTTGTGGAACTAAAGAAGTGTGATATAATAGCCTTTATTTTTCAACATTTTTGTTGCCAGCTGGGAAGCAACACGCAGCTGAGGTGCATTGAGGATCAAGGGTGGTGGGTCTAATTGGATATGTGCATTCACCTGATGACGGTGTGAGGTTGTGTGGTGCGCAGAGGTGGGTGCGAATGCTGGGTGGCGTGTAGTGCAGCTGTGGTCATGAGAGAGATCCGATTGAGAATCTCAAGGCCAAGCACTCAGGAGGCCGCATGAAGAGGAGGAGCAAAGAAACAATTATTAAAGAGCTGTGCGGTTTCAGAGTCGTTCATTTGGTGAGGGTCCCTGAGCTGAGTTCTTACCTAGCGTGGCCCGGTGCCTCGGCTGTATATGTCTCCCATGGTCAGTGATCAGTCCGATCACGCTGAGCAGACATTCTCTTGTTATATAGTACAGTAGCAGCCATTGGCTGCACAGGGCAAGCTATTGATTGGCTGGTTCTGCTAATAGCAGTGATTGGCTGTGCCTGTACATGTGTACGACCTAGGTTCAAGTATCATTGTCTGTTGCCATGGTGAGGCAATTCCGTAACTACCAAAACTGAGTAAATTCCAATCCCCAAAGTTTAAAGGTAGTTATCTGTTTGGGGACTTGGTTTGAGAAGACAACCTCTGTCTGTTGCCATGTGTGGGTTATATTGAAATTAAATTAGGAAAATCATTGTGAACCACCACTGAACTAATACTGGGATTTAACCTTGCCTCACAGAACACTAATCAGTGCATTCATACAAGGAACCTCCATTGACATCAAGCCTCGCCAATCAGACCACTTAGAAATATTAATCTTGGTAAGCATTATCCCGGATCAGCACACATGGTCAGTTTGAAGCTTACATAAACTCTGAAACTAATTGCAACCTACTGTTCTTCTTTTCCTTTTCTTCATTGGTGCACCATCATATCCTACAATTGTGTGGAAATTCCTTAACATGATGTAAATATGTACAATGATATATTTAACTGTGAATTTCTAATGCTAATAATTGCCAACCAAATTATGTACACAACCCATTGCTTTGGACAAACATTTGTATGCCACCAAATTCACTTGTCACCAAACACCATCACCATGCATAACTTCACTCTTTTCATGCACAAACTGGGCTACTTCATATGTCTCACCTAACCAAGTTGACACCAATTACCAAATCTGCTCAAACTGTGGTATGATTTATGTAGGCTACAGCCTTGATAAAGATCCCTTTGGGGTTAAAAAATGTGTCGGCACCTCTAGCAACAATAAAGACCCAATGGCAAAATTCTAGAGCAAGAGTGCCCTTTATTGATTGATTGTGACACAGTATTGCTTGAAAATAAGAGATTTTCGCAAATCTTATATGCAGCGCCAAACTCGCAAGATTCCCACAACAATTCTAGGCTCACTTACCTGGGGCACATAAGCACTGCCCCATGGGAATCTAAAAACTGGCATCTTAATGTATCATTACTACTCGGATCAGTTCAGCGAAGTATCCCCATGTTCCTTGTGCTCTTACCTGCTTTTTTATATCATTGGAGAGGTGCAGTATAACTGACATAATTGAAAGGAAATGGTGGAGTGTGTTCGGTGTTGTTCGGTGTTGTAAGGAGTACACACCCTTATTCACCCATTGCAGCCCGTAACTCCACAGTGGGCATCGTTGAGAGGAGAAGCCTATACATCAAAACACCCACTGAGAGCAGAGCGTGGGGGAGTGCTAGTTGAGTGTGTTTGGTGTTGTAAGGAATAAGGACCATTATTCACCCATTGCAGCGTGTACCTTTACAGAGGCCATCATTGAGAGGAGGAACCTATACATCAAAACACCCACTGACAGTGGAGCGTGGCAGAGTGCTGGTGGAGTGTTTTCGGTGTTCGACTGTTGGCAGCTGCAGCCTCCATCAGTCAATGAGCTGTTTCATTTGGGTGGTGGGAGTGATTGCAGGCTTCTATTGCCCTGGAACACTGGCCAGCTCTGATGGAAAATGGCAAAGGTAAAAATCTAGCCCCTGACTGAGTAACTGCAAATGAGCGGTTTCCTTTGAGCTGCCAGAGTGACTGCAGTCTTTCTTTGCCTTTGTGCTCCTGTCAGCTTTTTATTCATCTGAAATTGTGACATTTAGACACATTGAACACTGTGCTATGGGTCCACGGCGCAATAATTTGCTGTTTCCAGTATCACTGGATATACTGTGCCACTAAAATTGTTATTGTGACTCTAAAGGTGAGGCAGAATGTGTTGGTGTTTGGGGAGTGGGGCCGTTCCATAGCTTTGATTATCCATTCTGAGCTTGCTTCCTAGGGCCAGCAGGGCAAACATTGTGATTCTGTGTGTCTGCTCCTGTCCATTCCTCTGGTTTCCTCTGATCTCGTTGGTCTCCTAATTACTCAAGTGTTTTTTTTTTCATCTCTGCCTCCTTACAACACAGAGAATGCAGCCAAAGAGACAGCGTCGACCCGGATTGCAAAGTGAGATGGTAAGACTTGGCAAACGACTGAGAAGCCCCAATAAGCACCTTGATATATTAAAATTAGCCCCATGTACTAAAAACGGTAAGGCGGATTCTGGTGTGATCTTGGAGAAATCTGACAAGCTCCAGAGAACGATAACCAGCTTTCTCAACCTGAGAACGCAACCACTGGTAAAGAAACAAGATCCACAGAGTATTACATTAGTGGAAAACCCTCTGAGTACATTCACCATGAGTGAAATGCTTAATACCTTTGTTATTGATAAAAATAGCTCTATTTTAAATGTGTGCAATAATTTAAAGCACAATTCTTTGGGACTAGACATTTCTGAAACAGGTTATATTAAGGAGACAAACCTATCAGCAAGTCCTAACTTAGTGGGGCTGGGATCCATTTCAGAATATTGAGATGATGAAACGAAAGATGGAATTAATATACAGCCAGTGAAAGACCATCTATCCCAATAGAATATTGCCAACCTTCCTTCTACCATGTTATCCACTTTGACAAAAATTGAGGCATTGTTCGAACTCTGCACTAGGCCTGAGGAGGAACAGCAGGGAATACAATCTTCTTTGGGCAGTGTGGTTCATATCATGGGTACTTTGGGGATCAGGGAACTTGGTTTGCTGAACGCGGTAGCCCAATTTCAGTGCATTGTTGCACATTTACCCATGATACCTCCTGTATATAACATGCAAAGCCTACAAACTTGAGTGATCCTTCAATACATTATTCCGCTGCCGGCTCTATTAGGCAGTTGAAAGACTATGGAAAACGATAAAGACACTATAGACATTCTTTGTCAAGAAATATCTTTTTTGGAAAGTTTGGCGGCAAAGAAAATAACTGACAAAACTAAGAATAAACCGTAGAGATCTCAAAATCTGAACACCCATACATGTTTAAAATGGGTGGAATTCACTAAGAAGAAACTGGAACCACATCCAATTAGTTACTTAATAAAATATACTGCTCCATCAACCACAGTAAATACAATGATTACACGTGATATGGGTGATGGGACAATGATGCAGGTTGAACTGAGAGGTCCTATGGATCACTGGCTAATTAACAACACAGCCCCTGGTCAATTCGCACAACCATAAGTCCCTATTGGTAGAAATGTTTTTAATGAGTGTAAGACAACTGATGATTTTGGCACTGGAATTGCATTGTCCAATGCTATTTGATCTCCACTTAAGGTTGCCAACAAGGAATCCAATAGTGATATGGCTAAACCTTTTATTACACCTAAGGGAATTAAGTGGAATGCGTTAAGCAATTTGGTGAAGCTTGAGGAAAGAAATACCACGAATGACAGTCTATTTCTAAATAGAACACGTATACTTTCTCTCTGGGAACAAATTCCACGGCTCTTGGCAATTACCAATGAAGATCTAATAAGAGTCGAACTACCGAAATGGGATAGCTCATCTAATTGGGCACAGCTTGCGCTTACCTCTCCAGCAATCACAACTTTGCTATACTCCTGTTCTGTTGTACTATTGGATATGGGCCTCCACCTTGTAGTTAAATATAAGCAATACATTCCCATAAGAAAGCAATTACCTTCAAGGCATTTGCACAGTTCTGGAAAATTAGCCATTAGGAAGAACAATTATGGTCCTTCTGATCGATAGTAGAAGTGGAACCAAGGGCATTACCACCATCACTGATAATTGACCATCTTATAAATCATTGTCCTTAAATTGGTTCTCAGGGAACACCAGAGGTTTTAATTCATGTATTAATCATTCAGATAGCAATGCTCTTATTAGAGCAAGTAACATTTTTATTCTCCAGGAAACCTGGGCACTAAAAGATCTTACCATGGATGGGTATAGTATTATTTGTAGATGATTCACGTGGTTTGCGTGGCAAACCTATGGTCGGTTTGGCTTTAGGTGTCCAATTTTTTCTCTCCATCCACTTATTCTGTCTGGAAGAAAATGTGTCATTTTTACTATCAGTATTGTTATACTCATAAGTGTTGGAGATTGACATAGTGATACAAAATTTATACTCTACCACTGGTAGGGAACGTGCATGCAAAATACTGTATTATATCGACAAAATAATAAACCAGTGGTCATTTATTATTGCCCCAGTGGTAACATCTTAATAGCTGGGGACTTAAACGACCTAACTTGAAGAAATATAACACAATGCACCCAGACCTTTTAGAACTTACTGAAACTGAATCCCTTTCACTTGTAGTAGATGAGTGGATGCCAATTGGGCTCAAGTTTTTAATTCATATGATCTTTATTGTCTCAATGGAAAGGGAATGAAGCATGATTCTGTTATAAAGACATGTTTCAATGGGTTTAGTTACTTTTGCCTAGATTACGTATATGCTGATTATGATCATTGGAACATTTGTGGCTCCATAGGAATATGTTTTAATACATTAAGTGATCATGCTGCATTTACATGGCCGCACAGATTAACCCAAGCGCATAAAATTGTATTCTATTATGAGTGGGTTGAGACAAAAACATCCCGAAAGCGCATCATATGGAACAATACAAATCTGGACACAATGAATCACTTGGTACAGGCAAATAGTCATTGGGTTCACAACTGGCTTTTGTACAATCAATGGGACTTATCCAGATTGGTGGTGGTATTAAAGGACCACCTAAATCTGAATTATTGCCTTAGTAAAGATGATAAGACACATATTCTTTGCTTTGATAAGGTGGTACAGCAAGCCAAAAAGAGATTTCATTCTTGGCGTAGATGGATTAACAATGACCAGTCCCTCACATGGGCCACAAAGCACTTGCTTAAAACAGCTGGCCACCAAATTTAACAACTGGTTAAAAATGCACAAATCTTCTACTAATAATGCTATTTGGCTTTATATATTTGAGCTTCTTAAAAAGCATGATGACAGGAGGTTTTGGGCTTTGGTCAGAAAGAATAGAAATCTTTTGTCTACGATCGAGGCCAATTCCATTAGCAAACCTGAATGGATCCGTACAGTTAATTTATTATATTTTGTACATGATTACCCTCATAAAGAATCTAATGCTTACCTCCTGAAGAGTCGTTTTCTAGAAGGGTTTGCATATGAGAATATTGTAATAATCATCAAATCCATAAATAATTTACGTGCCCCAGGCCCAGATTTCATGCCTAATAAGGTATTAAAAGAGAACCCTTTATTTTGAGCCTATATGCTAGAACAATTTTTTTCTAAATCACGAATTGAGGGTGGTAATCCTCGTACTTGGCAGAGATCTATCATGATCCCAGTGTTTAAAGGTGGAGATCAAACTAAAACAGCAAGCATTCTGTTTAGAAAATTAAATAAATGGGCATAAGAAGAAACAATCCTCTCCCTGTTCCAAATGGGTTTTTCGGAAATGTAATAGTTCTTTAACTGATATAAGTTTACTACAAAATTTTATAGCAGCGTGTAATCAGAGGAAACAAGATAGATTGTATGTATGTTTTTTATAACTGACATACAGGTGTCCTCATTAGAAATCACACTGAGATCAACACAACTATATAGGAAACTGACCAATGTACTTCATATTTTCTTATTCATTTTACTGTATGTCAACAGTCATGTTTTTCGTCTAATTTCAGTAATTTCAAATTGCATAAAGAAACCTGAACAGCATTTCATTTTCTGTTTGAATATTTTCTTCTGTATCCCCCTCCCTCGTGCATAATCATTCCTTCAAACCGTGCGCCGTCATTCCTCCTCCACTTGTACTGTCATTTCTCACCCTTGTGCTCTCATTCCTTCCCCTTGCACTGTCATACTTCCTTTCCCCCTTGAGCTCTCATTCCCTAAATCACTTGCCCTGTTATTCCTTTCCCCCTTGCACTGTCATTCATGTTCCCCTTGTGCTGCCACTCCTTCCCGTGTGCTCTCATTCCTTTACCCTTGTGCTGTCATGCCTTCCCCACTCTGCGTTGTCATTCCTACACCTCTTTGCACTATTTATTCTTCCTTCACATGTTGTACAATGCTCCTGTGTACTTTGCTGGCCCGGCTTTCGTCTTTTAAATGTGTTTATTATCCCACATAAGGAAAGGAATTCCTTTTTCCTCGCCCCACAGTGCTTCCCTCATCCCAGGTGTTGCCATTCATTCCCTCCATGTGCTGTCATTCCTCATTCCTTCCCTTCATGCTAGAAGTACAATGCAATTACCAACTACGAATGCCAAAATGATTGGCTTTGCCAATGTGTGTTCCAATAATGATGAACTCTACGAGTCAAAACATTGAAAGCCTCATCTAAAGAATGTGGGACTTTGCATTCCCTCTGCATACAATATTTCAAATATGCCATACTGTGTCCCACTGCCAAACTCAGAAACGTTTTGTAGGTGATCAGGTTCACCTTGAATGAAGACTTGCGAATTTTTGGATACAGTGCATCTATTTTCCATATGAAAATTTAGGCAAAATATCAAGTAGTTTTGATCTTATAAATCCGGATGTACAAATCCCAGGCCCCTTGCTGACCATGTTCAACCAGCACTGGCACGATCTCCCTCGTCCTTGCCAAGGTTGAAACAACAACAGCTTGTAGCTCTGACTTCCAGGAATTCAGCATCAAGGGCTATAGTGGAGCTGGCAAAAAGGAACACCGGCAACAACAAAAACTAATTTCCCTGGCTATATTATAACTGAATTGCTTCCATGTTCACAGCAAAATCAATTTAAAGACCTGATACACGAGTTTATGGTCAGCCATTTGCCAGTGCTTCTGGGGGGCACACTCAGCATCCTCCTTGCAGCATGTGAACAGGGATGAATGCAACTTGCAAATCAAATTATTGAAATGAATTAGCCACTTCTCTCTCAGACATGTTTCTGGAAATAGCAATGAATTTTTAAACTTTCTATACGAGAAAATAACAACTTACTGACTTTCTTTGCCTTACGCAGGATCTTTGGCTTCAGAGCGCGTAGAAGTGACAAGGTTGCATTAAGTGTTTTATTCCTTCATGAATAGCTCTCATTCTGGGCCAAATACTCATATTGTGCAGTAAAAGGCAAGTGAGAGTTCTTTAATTTTCCCCAGAAATCCCAAACTACCCGATCTGTCACTTTATGGGATATGACTAACTGCAATATCTTCTCATGTCAAAACAAGTGTTTAGAAATCCTCCACATCCATTCCACGAGGAAGGCCCTCCCAGGTTGGAAAAATCACCTGGAATTGGAGCAATCCACCCAATCCTGCAGCCAGAGCTGAATACGGAAGCCCAAGGGCCTCCGCGTTGCCTTTCTGGGCCAATAACCATGCAATCCATCCTCCACATCCATTCCATGAGGAAGGCACTTGCAAGGCAAAAAGATCACCTGGCATCGGAGCTGCATTGCCACCCGTTCCCCATCTTGCCGCCAGAGCTGAATACTGATGTCCGGGAACCTCAACTCTCTTCCAAGATGGCTGCTGGCCTTCCAGAGCCTACAGCCAGCCCCTGTACAGCTTCACTTGGTGTACGAGCCCTCCCCATTGATACCTCTGATTGGTATGAACGGTTTCCAAAACACTATGCAGCGATTTGCCGGCTGGCAAAGCCAGGCCACCTGCAAGGGCCACCTTTAAGGGCCTTGCTTGTCTGGGCCAATAACCCTGCAATCCGTCCTCCATATCCATTACACATCGAAGACCCTTCCAGGGCAAAATAATCACCTGGAATTGGAGCTGCATTGCCACAGAGCCCAATCCTGCAGTCAGAGCTGAATACTGATTTCTGGGAGCCTCAAATCCCTTCCAATATGGCCGCTGGCCTTCTGAGCCTACAGCCAGCCCCTGGACAGCTTCTCTTGGTGTACTAGCCCTCTCATCGACACCTCTGATTGCCTTGAAGGGTTTTCAAAACCCGAAATGGCAATTCGCCAGCTGGTGAAGCCAGACCACTTGCAAGGGCCACCTTTAAGGTCATTGCATGTCTGGGCCAATAACCCTGCAATCCATCGTCCAAATCCATTACACATGGAAGACCCTTCCAGGGCAGAAGACTCACCCATTGGAGCTGCATTGCCACCAAGCCTAATCCTGCAGCAAGAGCTGCATACTGATGTCCAGGAGCCTCAACGCCCTTCCAAGATGGCCACCGTGTTTGCAGATCCGACAACCAGACCCTGGACAGCTTATCTTGGCTCATCAGCCCTCCACATCGACACATCAAATTGGTGTAAAGGGTTTCCAAATCCCGGAATTGCGATTCACCGGCTGGTGAAGCCAGACTACCTGCAACGCCCACCTTTGAGGGCCTTGCCTGTCTGTGTTTGTCAGGGTGTGAAAGGTGTCCCCCTCTATGCCTTCCACGAGCAACCAGAGGATCTCTTCTACTTCATGTGAGCTGCATTGTGTCGCTTGTCTACCTGCCCAGGAGTTCACTTGACATCCAAGGAGGAAAGCCCTCTCCCCATGCCAGCACACCAGCATCGTTGGCTCCACATTGATGCTGTCCCAATCACTGCCATCACTATGAAGGTAAGCCTTTGCACTTGCCCTCTGCTAGTTCATCAGCACCACCCCTCAGCATGTCTCTCTGGCACTCTGTAAACCTTACTTGTGTTGCTAATTTTCCCCCAGCTAAACCCACCTCTATCCTCCCATCAATCCGCCCCTTGCAAATTCCTGACCTCCCACTGTGATGTTTGCTGCAGCCGGTGATGCGGGCGGCAGCGGGGTTAGGGAGTGGGCCCTGACAGAGGCCTACTCTGGTGCGCGGCGCGGCGGGGCGCAGCGCAGCAAGGAAGACACGACCACTCGCTGAGGTGCATAAACCCGGACTGGCGCACTGACGCCAGTTCCGGTGGTTCCGTTATTTTTCCTAGGGTCACGTGCCCCGGCTAACGGGTCACGTGACACCACATTCCTCCCCAACTTGGAGGTGTTTAACCAACTGTTCAACATAAGTGTTTATGATAGAATATTACTTGCTCTGCTGTCTCAGAGTCTTTCTTGGCAGGATTTTCTGTAGACTCCGTCCAACACGTATCCTTGAAGACGGGACGACGGTCTGGGTCTTCCTCTTAGAAGGTACCGAGTGCTACTTCTCTCCGGTGCACCGGTTCTCGGTGTTGGCGGCATGGTTAGGTCTTCTTGCTGGGGCTGTGTTCCGGAAGTGGGCATTGTGGTGTGGGTTTGTGACGGTGTTTGGCTCTGGGGTGTGAGCGGCCCTCTTGCTTCGCTCCTTGGGGACGTTGGTTGTTCTTCCCACAGTTCAGCTGGTACTCTCCTGAAGTGCGACACGTTTCTCGTCACGGTCTCGTGTCCTCGTTTGGCGGTGACCATGCTGTGGTTCGTCGCGCTGACTGTCCATGGTTGTAGCTCGAAGTTGAGGGACGTCTTCTTAGGTGTTTCTCGGTTTCTGACAATTACTGTATCACCTGGTATCAGTTCTCGGTGGCGGGCATGCCGGGCAATGCTTTCTTGTTGGTTCTGCCTCAGTCTCATTGCGTCTATGGCTGGGATGTCCGGTTCGGGGGCTACCCAAAGAGGGTGTATGGGAAGTTCTGCCTGTATCGGCACCCCGAGCATGAGGGCGGCAGGGCTGACCCCGGTGGATGAATGTGGGGTTTGCCTGTGACTTCTTAGGAATTGATAGACAGCTTTCAGCCAGGGATGTCCATTTCCTTTTGCGATGCAAATGATTTTGTTCAGCGATCCCATAAATCTTTCTGCGTCGCCATTCGCTTGGGGCCATCTGGGGGTGATGCGCTGGTGCTTGATGTTTGTTTCTTTGAAGAACTCTCGCAGTTCTTGGCTGGTGAACGATGGACCGTTGTCGCTCTTCACTTTTCTCGGAATTCCGTGTGTCGCGAATATCTTCTCCAGCGTGAGGATCATGGTTTCCGCGTTTGTGGATGCGACGTGCTCTACCTCAGGATATCTGCTGAACTCGTTGATTACTACGAGTAGGTATCCTTCACCTGCAATTGTGCAGTGATCCATGCTAACTGCATCCCACCGCTTGCTGCTTCTTGGGGCGCTGCTGATGGGCTCTGGGCTCTCCGGTCTCCTGGATGCTTGGCACGCAGCACATGATTCCACTAGCTCCATTACCTTTTGTTGTATATTGGGCATCCACATTCTAGACTTGAGGTATGCTGTAGTCTTGATGATGCCTTGGTGGCCGCTGTGAGCTAGCCATAGGGCTCTCTTCTCCAATGACTCGGGTAGCACAATGCGGTGGCCCTTGAGGAGCACTTCTTCGGGAGCAACGGAGAGTTTGTGTCGTATCCCGAACAGTGCCCGGAGTTTGGTTTGGGCTGATGTGGTGCGCTGAGCTATGGATGTGAGGTAGGTCTTCCAGTTGCCTGACTGGATGGCAGTTGTAGTGTGTTGCAGGATGGTGTCGGCTTCAGTTTCGCTGGCTACTTCCTGCATGGTGAGGGCGCGTGGTCGGGCGCAGGCGACCACGTGGCATACGTGTTTGTATGTATCTTTTGAGTGGTGTTGTTCTCCTTTGGTGGCAGGCCTCGGGTGGCGGGACAAGTAGTCCGCTGGGTTGTCTGTCCCTGGGCGGTAGTCAACCTCTATGTTATAGGGCTGTAGCTGCAGCATCCATTTCTCAATGCGTGCCGGTGGGTGTGGAGCAGAGCCTCGGAATAGACTTTTGCTTGCTTTCCGAGCAGATATACTTTGAAATGGCGACATCCCCACAGGATGGCAAGGGCTTCCTTCTCTATGTGGGCATAGTTTTGCTCTGGTTTGGTGAGTGCCCGACTGGCAAAAGCAATAGGGAACACATTGCCCTCGTTATCCGTTTGGGTTAGGACGGCTCCTAGGCCTACTGGGCTGGCATCCACTAGTAGTTCAGTGTGTCTGTCTACGTTGAAGAATGCCATGGTTGTGGATGCTGACAATGTGTCCTTTATTTGCTGGAATGCTTGTTGGTGGATCGATGTCCATTCCCATTTTTGGTCCTTTTTTGTCAGTTCACGTAGTGGGCTTGCGATGTTAGCAAGGTCTGGAATGAAACGCGCAGAGTATGTCACCATCCCCATAAAACTTCTCACTTCCGTGGCTGATTGAGGTGCTTTGGTGTTCTTAATGTCGTTTACCTTCGACGGATCAGGGGACACACCTTTGGCGCTGAAAATATATCCTAAGAAACATAGTTCTTCTTTTGCGAATTCGCATTTCTCTGCATTTAGCATTAGGCCTGCTGTTTCTAGCCTGCTCAGGACTGCTGCTAGGCGTTTGTGGTGCTCTTTTTCGTTTGATGCGTACACAAGGATGTCGTCGCTGATGTTCGTGGTGCCATCTAGGCCCGTGATGACCTTGCGGATTTCGTGCTGGAATACCTCGGCAGCCGACGATATTCCGAAGTTGAGTTGTTTATATCTCATTAGCCCAAGGTGAGAGGAGAATGTTGTGATGTACCTTGAGTCTCTGGCTAGTCTGAGCTGGTGATAGTCAGATCTCAGGTCTAGTTTGCTGAAGATTGTTGCTCCAATAAGATCTACAATGAGTTTGTCAATCGTTGGGGTTATGTGGCGTTCCCTTCCGATCGCTGCGTTGGGGAGTCTCATATCTATACAAATTCTCACAGCATTAGGTTGTTTTGGTTTTTGGGCCACCACCATTGGTGACACCCACGGGGTTGGACCTGATGTCTTTTCGATTATTCCTGCTTCTTCGAGTTTAGTTAATTCTTCCTCTACGGCTTCTCGCAGGTGGAACGGTATCCGCCGGTGCCGTACCGCTTTCGGCTCTATCGTGGGGTCTATGTGAAGCTTGATTGTGCGGCCTTTTAGACAACCGATGCCTTGGAATAGTTTCTTGTGTTGCTGTATTAGATCATCAAGGTCGTTGTGTTGGAGGTTGAAAGCAAAGTGAATTAGCTTGAGTTTTTGTGAGGTCTTGCAGCTGAGTAGCGTCTCACAGCCAGCGTCCACCACATAGATGCGCGCCCTGCAGCTAGTGTTCTTGTGGGTGAAATCAGACTTGAAGGACCCTTGTACTGGTAGGGGTCTCTTACATCCATACGCATATAGTCTGACCTTCTTCTTGTGGAGCATGGGTTTCGGGTGAAGCTTGCTGAATGCTGACGTTGGCATTACATTCACAGTCGCGCCAGTGTCAATGACCACTTTCAGAGGTTCGGCGTTGGCGATGACGGTGCACGATGGTCTCTTCCTTTGTCATGACCGGTGTGGTTCTACGGCTGATATAAGATGTACTCGATGTATCCAGTTACCTCCTATCTTCCGTCCCCCTTTTCGTTCCGGGGACACGCTGTCGTCGCTGTCTTCGCTGTCACTCGTGTCTGGGGAGAGTGGTCGACGGCTCTGGCTTTCCCTTTTCGGTCTTGTTGACGTGACGACTCTCTCGGTGCAAACTTCTTCCGTCGCTCAGGTGCTGGCCGTGATGTTGTTTCCCTATCGTTTCGATTTGGTGGGTTCATGCAGACCACCGCATAGTGATTGAGACGGTTGCATTTTCTGCACGTGGATCCCCATGCTGGGCAGGATTCTCCTTTGTGCCATGGGCCACCACACCATTTGCAGGCCTTGCTTCGTTCTTGCAGCACCGGTGTTCTCTGGCTGTATTTCATGCGAGTGTTCTGGTGTTTGGATATGGCTGCCACGTCTTCAGATGGTTTAGGGTGGTCCAGCGGGAGCCTTTGGATTTCTGCTTCAATCACTGCTACCTGGTCTTCTGTTTGCTACCGGAGGCACGCCATTTTTAGGATACGGGACAGGCGCATGTTTCTTTCAGAGAGTATCGCTCTTCTCAGTTTTTCTGAGGATATGCCGTTAATTATTTGGAGGCGGATTGCAAATTCTTCATCCGTGAATTCGCAGCCAACCGCCATCTCACGAAGGCGAGCATGAAATTTGTCCACTGTTTCTTTCTCCCGCTGCCTGGCCATGCAGAAGTGGAAGCGTTCGTAGTCTGGGTTGAGGTCTGGTTTGAACATGTTTGTGAGTACAGACTTGGCTGCGTCGTAGTTGTTGTTGTCTCCACGGTCTGGGGTGGCGTTGAATAGGCGCAGGGTGGCAGCTCCGACATTGAGTAGGAGAAACGTGCGCTTCTTTTTTGCTATGGTAATGTCTCTGGCATCCAGGTGCATTTCAAATTGTTGCAACCAGATTTCCCATCTGATGGCTGCTCCCGTGGTAAATGGGTCGAATGGCGGCATGAGCGTGGTCAGTGCAGGGTCAGGATGGTCAGTGGTGATGCTTTTCCTGATGGCTGAGCTTGTGGTGGCCCTCACAGGGCTAGTTTCGGTGCTAGACATGTTGCTGTGGGTTATTGAGGGCGGTTATAGGGGTGCGCTCACCGGTACTTGCTTTTCCTGGTGTTGGCACCGGTACTGGTCATCCACGGACCTTGCACGTTGTGTGACAATGTCCTCTCAACATTCACCTCCCCTAGCAGCACCCTGGTGCCCCCACCATTGGTCAGTATAACTGTCCGGAAAAGTGGAGTACCACACTTTACCTCTCGGGAAACCCCACAAGTGTTGCCCACTGTCTGGTGCCCCAGCCAACCTCCTTCCTTCCACCACTCTGCCCCTTGACAAACATTTCTCCCTTTTTGCCTATGCTGACCATAGCTACCATTCACCCAGCACATCCCACAACATGCGGTCCACCGCACACTGGGACTGCAAGCGTGCGCTACCATGTACAACCCAGTACCTCCTCTCTCGACCCATTGCTTGACACTATCCCTAGGTCACCCACTACTGCTGGCATCTCGACACACAACTTTTGGAACTCCCTACCATGCCGACTGTCAGAACATTCTCACTCCCCGGCAGCTCACACCCTAACGCTGACTACCCTCCTGACTCTTTCCCTCCTGCTATAGGGATACGCAATGCCAACTTCAGACTCCAAACTGCCATTAATAGACTTACCACCCCTGTCCCCTCCTGTGTGACTCAAACCTCACCCCTCTGGTGCACCTTGATCAACGCCAGATCCCTAGTGGCCGGTGCACCTGAAATCTTGGATCTCATTACATTGAACAATGTTAACAGCTTGGCCATCACATAAACATGGCTCACTCAAAACGCTGGTTTATCACTCTCCATCACAGTTCCAAAAGGCTATGCTATACTTTGCTGTGATAAAGTGCTCAGAAAAGGTGGCAGAGTGGCCCTCATTTACAAGGAAACACTCTCACTTTGCCCTATCACTGCGTCCCCGTTCACCCACTGCAAATTCATCTCAGTCAAACTCAACTGCTTGCTCAACTGCACCATCGCCCTCGATCTCATCTTCGGCCCTACAGGCCCTATTGCAACATTTGAAGATGACATCATCCAGCTCATATCAACTAACTTCAAACCCACCTCATAGCTCATCACTATGGGTGACTTCAACCTCGGCTTCAATGACTCCTCTGATGCAGTTGCCATTGCTCTTGTGAAATCTACCTCCACCTTGGTTGCACCCAACGTATCCTCAACCCCACACACTCACAAGGATGCACCTTAGATTGGCTCTTCAATCATGAGTGCAACATCCCCATCCTTACTAACCTACACTGCCCATGGTCAAACCACCATACTATCACCTACACCATCCTCATCCCAAACAATTACATCAAAACCTGTATCAGAACATATACACCTCCACCCCTCACCCTTGCCCCAGCACTTGCAACCTTACCGGTGCCCGCCTCCATCCTTAACTTAGCTAGTTTCAGCCCCTTCTCCATGACAAAGTGGCCTTTGAGGCCCACTACATCTCACTGATAGGCAAGGCATTCGACTCCCTGGCTCTACTCAAAGCTTGGAAAGCTAAAAACAACCATCACCACAACACATGGTTCACCAGGGATCTTTGAACATTATGGGCAAAAAAGAAGGCAGCTGAAGCTGCCTGGAAGAAACAGCCTACTACAGCAAACAAATCCTTCTTCTCAAAGATAGCTCTAAACTTCAAGCATGCTATTCACTCCTCCAAAGCTACCACTTACAATTAAGGAATTGGTAATGCCTCCTTTAATACGCAAGCATTGTTTGCAATCCTCTGCAAGCTAGAAAGCCCCATTGCCCCCCATCCACTGTCATGAAAGAAACCATTTGGTGCAGCAACATCCAAGATGCCCTCACTGGAAAAATCAAACAACTACAAGACAAAATCAAAACCAAACTCACCAACAAACCTGTTGCCCGGCCACCCATCCATCAATCCGGAACACCAATTGACCTCCCTCTTTTCAACTTCCAACCCATCTCTTGTTCCGACCTGCCACCATAATCAATGGCCTCAAACCTTCCAGGTTTAAAGGAGGCATCAGCCCAGCATCCCTTGTAAAGGAGTGTGCAAAACCCCTGCTCACACTCATCACTGCCCTTGTTAACTCCGCATTAGCACCCTGCTCTGTCCCATCCACCCTCAAAGAAACCTGGAACACCCTTCTTCTCAAAAAAACCTTCCTGGACTTAGAGATTCCCTCTTACTACTGTCCCATTACCACCGTCCACTTTCTCTTGGAAATAATCGACAGTGTCGCATACCTCCAAATTCAAGATTTCCTTGAAACTCACAACAAACTGAGCTTCCGGCAATCTGGCCTCCACCTCAGACATGGAACTGAAACTGACCTCTTGGACTTCAAGATCAACTTGATGACGCAAATGACACTGAAAATCACTCTCTCCTTTTACTCTGCTCTCTCTCTGCAAACTTTGATCTCATTATCCACAAGACACTCTGCCACCACCTCTGGATGGATCTCATCCTTCCTTGCCAACAGAACCTCCCGAGTCTTCACAGGCGATGCTGTCGCCCAACCCACACCAGTCTCCTGCGGTGTCCCTCAAGGCTCCTGTGTCTCCCCCACATGCTGCAATGTCTACACAAGGCCATATTTGACCACCTCAACTTTCTCAGTATCTCGTTGGCAAACTATGCCAATGACACCCAAAATACTCATCCCCTTTACTTGTGAAAGCACACTGCTGAAAATTGCTGAAAATACACACACATTTGTGTAGCAGAATGTCTATCACACATTTAGAGTATCACACTCCGATGAATAATGATGATCAGTTTAATCTGTGAGTACTACAGCACTGTTTTACTGAGCAACATACTCAGAGGACAGGATCATGGGAAAGAGGGAATCACGAGAAGATGGCGAATAAGACAAAGAGAGAGAAACACACACTGTGTAAAATAGATGAGACATAAAGAGGTGAAGAAGGAACAATGGCAAGAGAGAATGAAACACTCACACACGCGGAGGTACACTGTGGCCTTCCCCCTTTGATTTGTAGAGCACTCTGCTGCTTCCCGAAGATATGTTCATGCTTAATATATACCCTATTAATAATATAGGAGAGGGAGAGAGAAACACAGAGACAGAAACATAGGGAGCGAAAGAGAGAAATACACTGAGAGATTAATGCGGTTGAAGAGAGAGAAAATGACAGAGAGATGGTCTGTGTACCAGACAGCACTGACACAGTCATAAATACCAGAGCTTCCAAGACCACATTATCAGAAAAAGAGGTTAGCGAGAGAGGGGAGAATCATAAGACAATGCTAGAGAGCACATTGACACTGAGAAAGAGAAATAGACTGCTCTTCCATAGCTAGACAGTGAAGGTATACAAGACTGTGTTGACATTGAGAGCATAAATGAC
Organism: Ambystoma mexicanum; assembly: GCF_040938575.1. Classification (NCBI taxonomy): domain Eukaryota; kingdom Metazoa; phylum Chordata; class Amphibia; order Caudata; family Ambystomatidae; genus Ambystoma; species Ambystoma mexicanum. The sequence goes on along the minus strand of NC_090929.1, from coordinate 958,221,873 downwards.
AGCACAGCTCTTGACCTAAAAAGAATGAGATGTAGCAGCACAGTGAGAGAGATAGTGCATGCAGACAGAAATTAAGAGCGAGAGAGAGAGTGAGAGAGAGCGCAGAAGAGAACACTGGGGGCCAGATTACAGAAACTTTGCATCTGTGCAAGTGGAAAGTTTGCACAGTATTAGCACTAGGGCAAAGTTTGCTCTATTTTTAAAAACACTGGGACACATTAAAAAACCATTGCACCCTGACAAGTGCAGTGTGCCATATTGAAAGCAGCAGGGCAAAAATTGCCCTAGTGCAAAATTAATGCATTTTCAATACATTTTTGCACCAGGGCAAAGTTTGCCCTAGTGCTAATACAGAATGGTATTAGCACAAGGAAAAACTTTGCCCTGATGCAAAAATGCATCAGAAATGTATCTTTTTAGCACTAGGGTAATTTTAGCCCAGTTACTTTTAATATGCCAAACTACACTTGCCGAGTTGCAATGTTTTTTTTATGTTTCCCAGTGTTTTTAAAAATAGGGCACATTTTGCCCTAGTGCTACTACTGTGCAAACTTTGCACATGCACTTGTGCAATGTTTCTGTAATCTGGCCCCTGATCGGCATGTGATACATCCGGCACAGCTAGTATGAAATAATCAATACGATATGTATGCTACTTACTCAGTAATCAAGAGATACTCTTATGACATATCGGTATTTGTGGAAATCACAGTTAAGTCTATGGCTGTTGGAGTGGGGCTTTCGCATAGTGAATGGCCGATTGGCCCCAGACATACCGGGTGCAGTGACCTTCAATAACCATCTTGGAAGTTCCACAATCGACTATTTTTGTATCTCTACAAACCTCTGGGAATCAGCTGTAAGTTTTGAAGTTTTGGCTGACCCTCACAGTGACCACCTACCCATCTGCCTGAAGTTGAAGGGGTTGTTGGGGGAGGGGGTTTCGCAGGTAACAGCCCCTACCCCTTCTATGGGCATACCTATCGGTACCAGAAGAATTAAATGGGGGAAAATCCAAAGGGGGGATTTACACTATAAAGCCATCACCGACAATGTATCCCTTGTGATGGATATCTTGGATGATTGCTCACCCCCGGGGGTAACTGTAGCGAAATTTGTGGAATTGACGGCTGCCCTCACTAAAAAATTCTCGATAACAACTAGACCAAAGGGTAAGGAAACCAATAGAGGTTGGATCGATGAAGCTTGCAAAAGGGCCAAAAAAACTCTACTACTAACTCTAAAGGATCCGTCCAGCAGCAGATCTATGATTGCCCAAGTTAGGAAAACCTATAAATTAGAACTAAAGAGGAGGAAAAATGAGTTGGAAAGGGCAGCTTGGGAAGGTTTTTTGGATGTCGCTCGAAGGGGGGACCAGAAGGCCTTTTGGGCATATGTAAAAAGTGGCCCTGTGGAATGTGGCTCCAATGTGGGAAGCGGTACTTATGTGGAAGAAGGGGCTTGGCTATCCCATTTTGGGAATTTATTTGGGTCAGATGGCGTACAGGATACTCCAGATCATGCAGATGTCTGCCTGAAATTTGAGGTGGAGGAGACGGTAAAGGCCATAAAGCTCCAAGCTCACAACCGAGCCCCGGGGCCAGACATGATCCCTTCCGACCTGTTTCAGGACCCTATTGCGTTGTGGGCACCGCTCTTAACAGTGGTTTTTAATGCCTGCCTAAAGCTAGGGGAGTATCCCCCGTCCTGGAAAAAGGCCATAATATTTCCAATATTTAAAAAAGGAGACATCTCTAGTCCAACTGCATATAGGCCTATCTCTTTGCTGGATTCTTCCTTCAAAATCTTCGGGAGAATTCTGTTAGCACGAATTGAAAACTGGATTGGGGCACAGTCGATCTTGTCAGACATCCAATTTGGATTTCGTCCTGGTGTAGGCACCATTGAACAGAGCCTTAATCTTTACATTTTGGTGGCTAATTCGGTATTCAGATTGGGTGAGTCAGTATATCTGGCCTTTATGGACCTAAGCACTGCCTTTGACAAAGTGGACAGAGCTAAGCTCTGGGCAGTGCTTGGGTCCTTGGGGTGCCCGGGGGAGATCCTGCAGGCTCTGGTTGACCTTCACACGGATAACGAGGCCTGTGTACGCAGTGGGCCGGGTGGGCACTGCACAGCTTGTTTCCGGGTGGGATGCGGTGTAAGGCAGGGGTGTGTGCTTGCTCCCATTTGTTTTTGCCTATATATTAACGGTCTCTCGCGGGACCTCACTGATGTAAGGGCAGACTATTTGGTTTTGGGGGGTAGGGGCTTTCCGGTCCTGGCTTATGCGGACGACACAGTACTAATAGCCAGAACACCAAGGGCATTACAGGTCTTGATTGACGCCTATGCAACCTTTATGAACAATTTGGGCCTAAAAATTAACACTAAAAAGTCAGCAGTCATGGCATGTGTCGGAAGGAAACGTTCAGCACCAATGAAACCCATGCTATGCGTTGGGGAAACAATCCCTAGAGTCAAGGTGTTCGACTATCTCGGGATTAGTTTCTCAGAGGCCCTAAATGGAAGGGCACATGTGGCAAAGCAATCGGCAAAGATGAGTCAACAGATAGGGGGGCTTTTTAGATTTGCGTCAAAAAGCAAAGCTCAGCCTCTTGACGTGATTCTGAAAATCTATGGTGCACAAACTTTGGGAACCACTCTGTATGGTGCAGCTATTTGGGGTTATCAAAACGCGGCTGAAATCCAAGGCAAAGAAAACAAATATTTCAAAAACTTGCTGGGGCTACCGCCCAGCGCCCCCGGATTAGCTATCCATAGAGAATTGGGGGTAGAGTTCTGGGAGGATCAGTGGATGAAGGCACCTTTACTTTTTTGGATCCGGCTGTGGGCTAACGAACATGCAACTCTGTGCCACTTTATTTTACGTACTGTGTTGAGCAGATCAGGATGGAAAAAAATCCCATGGCTAGCCTATGTTTCTGCTAAATTGGGGGAAGTCAATCTAAGTGCCCTGTTTCCGCCTGAATCCTTAATTACTAAGCCTGAGGGGGCAGCCTACAAGGCTAAACTGGGGGAAATTGCAGCTAGGAGAAAAATTCTCCTGGGTCATACCCAGCAATATGATTCTTTTCACTCCAGTATTAGTAATCTCTCTGGAATTCAACCATATTTGACCAGGAGCACTTTTAAAACAGAAAGGTGGTTGATTACGAGGGCCCGCTTTGATTGTCTTCGGCTACAGGGAAACACATGCAACTGGAAAAGTTTCCCCAGTGATGCCGGCTGCCCAGTCTGTGGTCACAAGCGCGAGGACCTCGTGCATCTGTTGTTTTTTTGTACAGGTTATGCGGGTATCCGCAGAATGACCTTGGTCCCCGCTCTTAAGAAAACGGAGATACGTTTATATAAGGTCGCACTAGAGTTTCTTCTGAGCGCCGAGTCAGTTTTTACATCCTGGGCACTGTTGACTTTTTTAAAAAGAGCGATGTATTTTAGAAAAAACTTATTGAATGTGCAAGGTGGGGGTAGTTAGTGCCACCAATTTTTATAATGAATTGTGCATGGGGAATAGGGGTTGAGTCCTGTTTTACGCTTGATTACAATGTATAATATCTAAATTGGGCCCTCCTGATTGGAAAGCAAGTGTCAGTTGTTATTACTATTTTCGACAGTGATTCGTAATTTTTGGTACCTATTTTTATCTGCCTTTTATACAATTAGTGCCTTTGCAATGTTGGAAATGTGTAATTCATTTTTCCTTTTTTTTTTTTTTGTTTTGTTGTTTAATGGAATTTTTCATATTTCCGAATAAACATGTTTGAAATCACACACACATGGATTAATAAGTCATAGATACACTTCATTTACACATAATTGGTCTCACCTATACATCAAAAGATTATGGGGGTAATTCATAGAGTTCAGCGCAAAGGCAGCGCACGCGAGCAACGCAGAGAGGTGTGGGTGCGATTTCTCGCCGTCCATAACCAGTACAAGAGGGACCCTGCAATAACTCAGACAGAAAAGAGCCAAGTTAACATTACTTTATTAATGCACAAGCATTCGCGAATGGGCAGCAAGTTCAAACGTCTCGCAAAGCAAGTCGTCAAAGTGCCGCGCTTTGCCCTGCACATCGTGGTCCTTTTATACCCATCTGTTTTACATTGTCATACATTGCTGCACATAGATTATGTCCACCACAAGGCGGTTCCTCCCAGTCATGACTTTGCATCAAGGTCAACAGTTCAACATCTGCTATTGTGGTTTCCTGTTATCTGTTATTCGCTCTCTCTCGTGCCCCTCTGTGTATCTCTGTGCACGAGGCTGTGCTTACTCATTCCTTCCCCACCCGTAATCTGCAGATAGTTTTAGCAGGCTCAACATGCTTCGACATACAGTGACCAAACACAATTCTTCTGTTAAAAACAAGTTCTTGCCAGGTCAGCAGGTCTCTTTCTAGTTTGCAATTGCTATTCATATATGGCCATTAAACGCCACCGTATAAAAGAGAAGGCCTCTTCTTTTAGCAAAAAGTACATTCTTTTAACGCATATGATGATTAGTACAAACTCCAAGTGTGAGCACAACATTACATATGTATGCGTACCTTCAATCCACCCTTTGCTCACACTTGAGCATCAATCTAAACCTTCCTAGCATAAGCAGATGGCAGGAAAGCAACATCATCACATACTGTATGTACCATAATCTTCTCCAGGCCTCCCATGTCAAAAAAATTCCTGTTGTACATGGCTTTTATCCATTGGATTTAGGCGCGTTATGCTGGAAGAACACATGGAAACACAGCACGACACACATACCGGGAAACATTGGATGCAGAGACAAATACCTACAACTATTGCCGCTAGAACCAGTATAGGCGTAAGAAGTTGCCATCCAATTTCTTTCAGGAGCTTCATCCACCAGCTATCTCCTGACCCTTCCTCCTGGTGGATGCTATCCGCCACTTTATGCAGTTTGTTTACTCCATCCAGGATTCCTGTACTCCCTTCTGGTATGTAAACACAGCATTGGGATCCCACCAAAAACAGACTCCGCCCCTTTCTGCAGTGAGTATGTCTAAGACATACCTATTTTGGAGAGCCACTAGCCGAATTGCTTTCATTTCATAAGTGATGTTTTCCATTAGGTCTGCAGATTCTTCGATTACGAACTCAAGGGCCCTGCTTAGCTTTTGGATTTCTTGACTGTTCATAAAGATGCCCGCTGGAGGAACCAGGACCCCCATCAGATCTATAAACGTTTCCCATCCTGTAGGTTGATACGTAGGAATTTTTGGGTTTACTGCTCGTTTATTTCTGCTGTGTATTTCTTTATGCAGAGTAGACGGGGCATATACCATCACAGCCGGCATTATTCTGGCTATGTAACATACCCCAACAAAATCTTTGGCTAACCACAAATAAGCCCTCTTGTTACAGACGTAGGCATGTCCTTCAATCTGTAACAATCCCTTTGTGTAGTTATTTAGATTCACCATTTGACTGCACCCCGAGATCATTCTTTGATTACCTCTTGCGCTCCTCTTAAAACATATATTCTTTGGCCTAAACTCTTGTGTGATGGTGATAGGGGGAGGAGGTTCTCTTACTATCTGTACCATAGCAGGTGCAAGCCCGATTCCCTCAGTTTTGATTTTATAGCGTATCTTTTCCTTTAGAAGGGTTTTGTTCTCTCCTCTAACATAACAAGCGGTATTCGGTATCATATATTGCTGTGCTGACACTATTCTCATGTAAATTAATGTACACCCCGCATCCTCAGTAACTGGCGATGCGTACACTGGGATGCCTTCACTGCTATGTCGGGGCATGTGGGTGCAGATCCAGCAATCAGTTTTATTCACTACCCCATATGTTGTGTTTATTATCTTCACGTATTCATTTTTAGCATAGTCTTCCGGGTCGTGTTGGTCATAGGCATCTCGATTCCTGCTCTTGACCCAATCTGTTCTCCCTGTTTCATTTGACTCGGGCAACAGGTTCTTTAATTCATATCTAGATGGATGTTCCAGATACCAGAATATTATGGCAAATGCTATTAGTACTACTATCGTGCATACAGAAAACAAAATTTTGCCTCTTGTGGTACAAACTGGTATTTTCCTCTTACCTTCTGTGTTTGAGGAGCATACACTTATCCGTTCAGGGACTAAACCAGCATACACGGGTGTAGACATAGTTCAGTATATGGCTCAGTATACAGCGTATATCAGTTGCAACCTAGCGATATAGCAATATCCCCTATTTAAAGCACCAGTGTCCTTATTACTCTAGTAGTGGTAGGTCTCACTGAAAACCTTCATCCGATCTGTCCCACGTCTCGTAGTGCCTGTCCCAGGAGGGGAACGCCGAAGGCCCTTCAGGCTACAAGCCCGTCGTCTTCAGTAAGGCACAATTCTGCTAAAACCAACAAGAGAGTCCAAATGTTCATCTCCCTAATGATCAAAGTTCAAAACAGTGTCCTTACACGTTGCTTGGCACATACACGTCACGGGATCGGAGGCGATGGGCACACCTGTCACTGGCATCTGGCAGTACACTTGCAACCTGCGGTTTGTCGGTTCCCTTTTCTGGAGGAATCAATAGTGGCAGCGTCTTCTTGACGTGATTCACGTGGTACCAGTGCGGTTTGCCATCAACTTTTACCGCAGTTTGTGTTGCGAGGAGAACCTGAAACGGGCCCCTCCATCTGGGTTGCAGTCCGCTGGTGCGATCGAAGGCTTTTATAACAACCCAGTCACCGGGCTGCACGTCGTGACCTTCTCCTATCAGAGGAGATGGAGCTACTGCGTTCACCTGTGCATTAATAGAAATCAGTCTATTAGTTAACCCAATACAGTACTGTTGTAATGCAGGCCATGCTTGCTCAGACAATCTCTTAGGTGATATGGGGGTCCCAATACTTGGTGGACGCCCCATAACAATTTCGAAAGGAGATAAACCATGTGTACGCTTAGGCATAGTACGCATACTCAATAATGCAATAGGCAATGCATCCGGCCATTTCAGTCCCGTTTCAGCACAAGCCTTTGCCAGTTTGTTCTTCAATACCTTATTTGTGCCCTCTATAATCCCAGCTGATTGAGGATGAAAAACTGCGTGGAAACGTTGATCAATACCAAGGGCCTTGCAAACTTTGCGTACTACTTCACCAGTAAAATGAGTCCCATTGTCAGACCATAGATATCTGGGGACCGTATACAAGGGCACCCAGTGTTTCAATATGCATTGTGCTGTGGAGGTGGCACTATTGTCCCGCAGGGGATATGCTTCCACCCATCCTGAGAACCCACATTTCATCACCAAACAGTAGGAATGTTTATTTACAGGCTCCAGCTGTATAAAGTCCATATACACCACCTCAAAAGGGCAGGTGGGTAACTTACTGTGGCCCGCCGGGGCCGGTACACCTTTCCCCACATTATATAAAACACATATTTCACATTGTTTTGCCCATTGGCGACAATACATTCCCAATCTTTTGTTGTACCACACAGTACTTAAAACTTCTTCCATAGTTCTTGCGTTAACGTGGGTTGGACCATGAGCCACGCTCACTATCACAGGTAAGTATGCGTCAGGTAGTACCCAGGTGTTCGTTTTGGTATGTGCCCATAGCCCATCTACCGTCTCCTCATATTGATCATCCTTGTGCCAAGATAGTCTTTCTTCAATGGTTGCATCTGCTTGGATTTCCTTTACGCGCTCCTTCGTCCCTTCCATAGTCACATCCCTCCCCACTATGAGCTGTCGGGCTTCCCACCGAGTGTCCCTTGTGGCAGCTAGTTTAGCCATCTGGTCAGCCAAAGAATTTCCCTGCGTGACATAATCCAGTGTTTTTTTATGCGCTGAGCACTTCACTACGGCCACCATTTTGGGCAGCGTAAGGGCTTGCAATAATTCAGCAATCAATCGGGCATGTTTAATAGTATCACCTTGAGAGGTTAAGAAGCCACGCTCTCCCCAGAGTTTACCAAAACTGGAAACCACCCCGTGCGCGTAGGCTGAATCAGTATAAATTGTCACTTTCATGCCGCTGCTTAACACTAATGCTCTAGTTAGCGCAATCAATTCTGCCGCCTGCGCCGATTTCTCACACACTTTCCCACTCTCAATCAACTGTTCCCCTGTAGTTACTGCATACCCTGCTGTTGTCTCCCCATTTGGCAGTTTGAAACAGGAACCATCACAGAATAATATACCCTCATTATCAACCAGCGGGGTGTCTTGCAGGTCTGCTCTACCCTTAGTGTGTTCTTCCATTTGAATCACACAATCATGCCTAATGTCATCAGGTGAGGTGGGCAAAGGAAGCAGTGTCGCTGGATTCAAAGTGTTACACCGTTCAATTTTTACATTACTGGCAAACAGGATCATCTCATACTGTGTGAGTCTAGCTGTAGTCAAATGCTGTGTATGCACTCTATTCAGAAGAACATCTACCGTATGTGGAACTTTTACTGTTACTTCACTCCCTAGGATGATACCTGCACTTTGTTTTAGGGCTGTCGCTGCTGCAGCTACTGCTCTCATGCATGGGGGTAGGCCTCGAGCTACTGAGTCCAGAGTGCTAGAAAAATATGCACATGGTCTCTGTTTACCCCCTTGTTCCTGTGTCAAGACTGACACAGCGCAACCTTCCTGTTCATCAACAAAAAGGCAAAATCTCTTAGTATAATCAGGTGTGCCTAAGGCCGGTGCGTGGCATAGAACATCTTTCATAGCTGTCAGGGCTTTTTCCATCTCAGGTGTCCATTCTAATGGGCCGTTTTCTTGTACTTCTTTTAAGGCTTTTAGCATGGGCTGGATCAATACAGAGAATTCAGGAATCCAGTGCCTACAGTAGGATAAAACACCAATTATCCTTCGGAGACCCTTTGCCGTGTCTGGACCTTTTATGGACTGTATCAAAGCAATGCGATCAGTAGACAGGGTTCGCCCCTCTTCGGACAGCTCAAAGCCTAAATAATGGACCTTTTGTTTTACATACTGCATTTTGGCTAGGGCTACCTTGTGCTTATTCTCTGCTAAGTGCATTAGCACCAATCTGGTCACATAATGGCATTCCTCTTCGGTGGCTGCACATAATAGCAAATCATCAACATATTGTATCAGAGCAGTGTTAGCGGGTAGGGCTAGGTTATCCATCTGTGTTTTTAGTGCTTGGCTGAATATGGCGGGACTTTCTGTATATCCCTGCGGGGCTCTAGTAAATCGATACTGTCTATCTCGAAGAGTAAAACTAAACAGGTACCTGCTTTCTTCGGCAATAGGAATGCTGAAGAAGGCATTTTTCAAATCAATTACCGTAAACCATTTTGCTGTTTTGGGAATTAAAGTGAGTACACTTGAAATATTAGGGACAACTGGATATCTGGGTTCTACTATTTTGTTTATTTCTCTTAAATCAATAATAAAACGATAGGGTACGGCTTCATCACCTTTCTTGTGTACTGGAAGGATCGGAGAGTTACAAGGGCTATCATTTGTTGGCTCTACCACCCCTAACCGTATCATGTCCTGTACTATTTGATATAGTGCCTGCTCTCCCTCGTGTGATATGCGATATTGTTTTATCCTGGGCAACCTGGCACCGGGCTTTAGTTTGATTACTACTGGGGAAACATCCAATACTCCTACATCATTCCCATGAGTGGCCCATAGTTCATTCGGGATGTCTTGGAGTTCCGGGGGCAGGGTTTGCATTACTCCTATCATACTCATAGGTTTGCTTATGGTCATTCTCACTCCCTGGGGGGAGCAATATATTGTGGCCCCTAGCGTTTTTAATGCATCAATACCTAACAAGTTTTCTGGGCAGTGATTGGTCAACAGCCACCCATTCTCCCATTTTACCCCATGAAGTTCCGCTTCTACTATTTCACTTACAGGAGTCTTTATTGGATTTCCCCCAAATCCAACTGATACCTTGCTTTTATCCGATAATGGGACAGCGGGGACGGCTCTGATATTCACGGAACTGTTTCCAGCTCCTGTGTCTACCAGACATCTCAAGTTTCGGTGGGGGCCGATCCTAATAGAGGCATAAGGCCCCCTTTGGTCTATAGGAACCTGCACCACTCCCGCTATCTCATTCCGGCATCCTCAGGACATATCGCTTGTGTTATCCTGAAAATCATCGCTATAGTATACCCCTTCTCCACATTCTTCACCCTGGCATACACCTTGTACTTGTGGTGTTTGTTGTGGCTGATACAGTAGATTGGGGGGAGGCGGGGCCGGCCAGGGAACATCCCCTCTTGCTTGTCCGTCAAAGGCATTGGGTTGAGGGGGTTTAAACATTCTATTGTCTTGGTTGCCGTACCCACCAGTCCTATTTCCTGGGGCAAATGTTGTCTGTGAAGGGGGCCGTACGCCCCTTCCTCTCCCACCACTCTGGGGACACTGGGATTTCCAGTGTCCGGGTCTCTTGCAGAAGGCACATACATCTTGGGGTAGCCCATCACTCCTCCCATATAGCGCACCTCCTTGCACTGTACCTCTTCCTGTCCCTTGGCCCCCTATCATGTTGCTGCTATAGCCCTGTGACGGGCCGTTATTATTGTAGTTATACCTGCCTTGGGGCCCTTGATGCAACTGTTGCATCAACACTTTGGTTTTTAAATCCTTCTCTTGTCGTGCCTTTTGTTGTCCCTTTACTCTTTCCCCTCTTTCATAATACCTGGCCATTTCGAGGAGATCCCGGGGGTTTCTAGTCATCCATGTACTTTCTGCCCTCCTAATGTTCTCCTGAATTGGCCCGTGGAGCCCCTCTACAAAGTTTGTGGCAAAGTACCGTTGGCCCGTTTCAGACCCTATCTCTAGCCCACTGTGCGCTTTGAATGCTGCTTCATAACGCAGAAAGTACTGTGCTACCTCCTCACTTGCACCCTGTATCACAGCGGACAGTTTCTCCACATTCACATCAAATGGGGGTAACACCTTTTCTAGAGCCCTCAGGACTGCCATGCCATGCCCCCTTAGGGGTTCAGGATATTCCTCATGCAGTTTTCTATTTTTGCTCGCATCCATTACATCTTTCCATTTTATTGTTTCATTGTCTTTGGCACGAAAGGGGGTCCATATTTCTTCTGGGACAATGGCTAACAATATGTTATCTACATCCTCTACGGTAAATAACCCTGGTCTGAATAACTTTCCCACTTCTTTGTAGAATCCTGCCGGGTCTATACGGGGGTCGGGGATGGACTTGGTGATATGCATTAATTCAATTCGGGATAAAGGGACATACACATAGGTGCGCATCATGTTACCAGTGGCTGCCTCTATGGTGGGTTGGCACTCTCTCATTGGCATTAATAGTGACTTTTCTGTATTTGTTTGTTCACTCACAAGGGCCTGCACTGGTGATGAAGCAGAGGACTGGTGACTAAGAGTTTTCTCTTTTATTTTTTTATAATCTTTTAATAGTTTCTCCACCTTAGCCATCCTCCATTCTTCCGCCCCTGAATCATCCACTCTTATATTAGATAGCAGTTTCTTATCCAATTCCGTCCTAATCCTATTCCACTGGGACACATATCTAGGCTCCTTTTCCTCTTCTATATCATCCACCCTAATAAGAAGATATTTAATTACGTTTACTTGTATAGGCCAGCCAAGGCCCTCCATCAGACTCACCAGGGTGGACATGGACTGCGAGTGTATGGATGCTATCATACGATTAGCTACGTTTTGGCCCGCCTGGTCTGCATCTTTGAGTTTAGCCTCTCTTTCCCTCACCTCTCTTTCCCATGCCCTCTTTTCCTTCTCCCATTCAACACTGCCCCTTATGACTTCCTCTATTATGTCTGACATACATCCCCATAACTGAACACTGGACGCAGTCACTGGTAGTAACGCGACAGCGTCCTGATATGCTGAGGGCAGATCCGCAGTACTCTGTCCTCTCAATTTACAGTTACCCTCATGAAAGGTATATAGTTTAGTGGCCACTGTCCTAAATTCCAAAGGTGTCAAACACCCCAATTGGTCCCGTAGGCTGTCATTGAGGGGTGTGCCATACAGCCCGGTCATAAGGATTTGCAAGTCTCCATCTCTATCCTTTTCTACAGTAGTCGTTCTCCTATGGTCTATCAACCTATCTGGGTCCCCATACTTCATTGGGAATTCCACCCTTTCACCCTCACTGTCTGCCGGTGGAGCTGTAGCTCCTGGAAACAATAATTCAGTCGTTGTTTGTTCTGCTTCTAGCCCTATCACATCTTCATATCGAGGCACCGGCACGGCAGGATACATACCCCCACTGTTCTTAATCATCATATGTCTATCCAACTGATCTAGCCTCTCACCCTTCTCTTTTATCTCTAGATCATGTAATTTTTGATTTACCGTTCTCTTCTGCTCCTTTGCTTTTTGTTTATTCTGAGCATTGCGCCTGCGCATTGCTTCTACCCTCCATAGTCGTATAGCCTCAAACTGTGCGGGTCTAACCCGTCTTTTTACTAACTCTATTTCTACTTTGGATATGCGGTCCACATCAAAGGACCCGGTGTCTGGCCATTTATGCTCAATCAAATCTTTTGTGTATTCGGACCATTCTTTTAAGAACAATGTTGAATTCAATCCATGTTTAATCAACATATCAAATGCAGGGGTTCCTTCAAGAGGGGCATAGTGTCTCTTGCCTATACCACTCTTGCTGGAAGCCGCTTGACCCATTTTGTTGGTATACCGCAATTGCCTAAAACACTCACCTTTCCCAAATATGCACCTATTGGTTAACAATAATAATACATCCTCCTGGCGTATCTAACATATCATATCATCATTTCAACATTACTTCTTCATAGACGGACTTACCACCGTCCTCTTCACAAACCCTGAATCATTATTCCCTTATTCCATCATGCATCCGTCCATACCACTTATCTTAAGGGTCCCGCCAGAGTGTTCCGGACCCGAAGGGCGACAGCCTGCTGTTCCACCGCCGACGGAGCCGGAAAAACAAGGATGACGCGTTGGTTGCAATCAAAGGTGCGGATTCAGTTGTTGGGGCCCCGTGATCAATTCCTTCTCCGGTTCCGCCGCGGCGTTCCTCACCCAGTGACGGACTGTCGCTCCTTCGCGTCCCACTTCTGACACCAAAATTGTGGGTGCGATTTCTCGCCGTCCATAACCAGTACAAGAGGGACCCTGCAATAACTCAGACAGAAAAGAGCCAAGTTAACATTACTTTATTAATGCACAAGCATTCGCGAATGGGCAGCAAGTTCAAACGTCTCGCAAAGCAAGTCGTCAAAGTGCCGCGCTTTGCCCTGCACATCGTGGTCCTTTTATACCCATCTGTTTTACATTGTCATACATTGCTGCACATAGATTATGTCCACCACAAGGCGGTTCCTCCCAGTCATGACTTTGCATCAAGGTCAACAGTTCAACATCTGCTATTGTGGTTTCCTGTTATCTGTTATTCGCTCTCTCTCGTGCCCCTCTGTGTATCTCTGTGCACGAGGCTGTGCTTACTCATTCCTTCCCCACCCGTAATCTGCAGATAGTTTTAGCAGGCTCAACATGCTTCGACATACAGTGACCAAACACAATTCTTCTGTTAAAAACAAGTTCTTGCCAGGTCAGCAGGTCTCTTTCTAGTTTGCAATTGCTATTCATATATGGCCATTAAACGCCACCGTATAAAAGAGAAGGCCTCTTCTTTTAGCAAAAAGTACATTCTTTTAACGCATATGATGATTAGTACAAACTCCAAGTGTGAGCACAACATTACATATGTATGCGTACCTTCAGAGGGAGCGTGCGCCAGCCGTGTGTGCTAAACAGCATTCTGGCGCACCGTGTATTCATGGATTTCCCAAGCCATTTTGAGCCCTGGCACAGCGAACATCCCGCAGCACCAGTTTACGCCCCCAAGAACGCCCCTTGCACAAGGAAAAGCCATTGAAATCCCCAATACGGCGCAAAGGGCCGTGCTAACCCTGGACCAGCTTACAGGGCCACTACACTGTAATCGCGTGAAAATACTACGCGTACCCCGCTGGCGGCAGCCAAAACGCATGAAAATCTACTCACACACCCCTTGGAATACGTGTACCCCACTCGCACCAGGTAAATTGCGTGGAAAAAGTCCCCCCTGTGGTGTGGGAGGGTGAATGGACTGCCTGCGGGGCATGCCCAGGGTGGATGGGCTGCCTGCGGGGCATGGTGAGGGTGAATGGGCTGCCTGTGGGGCACACCCAGGGTGGATGGGCTGACTGCGGGGCATGGGGAGGGTGAATGGGTTGCCTGCAGGGGAACGGGGAGGGTGGATGGTCTGCCTGCGCGTATTCCACGGGTGCGCAGGGAGTTTTATACGCAATAGGCCTGGGGCGAGCGGGGTACGTGTATTTCGGGGGTGCGCGGGGAGGCTCACGCGCGATTTTGCTAGCGCGAGCGGGGTATGTGTATTCCTGGGGTACACAGGGAGTTTTACATGCGATAGGCCTGGTGTGAGCGGGGTACGTGTATTCCGGGGGTGCATGGGGAGTTTTACACGTGATAGGACTGGCGCGAGTGGGGTACGTGTATTCTGGGGGTGCACGGGGAGTTTTACATGCAATAGGCCTGGCGCAAGCAGGGTATGTGTATTTCAGGGGTGCGTGGGGAGTTGTACACGTGATAGGCCTCGCGCGAGCAGGGTACGTGTATTCCGGGGTTGCGCTGGGAATTTTGCACGCGATAGGCCTGGTGCGAGCGGCATACATGTATTTATTGGGGTGCGTGTGGAGTTTCACACGCGATAGGTCTGGCGCAAATGGGGTACGTGTATTTCAGGGTGCGCAGGGAGTATCACATGCAATTTTGCTAGCGCGAGCGGGGTTCGTGTATTCCGGGGTTGCGCATGGAGTTTTACACCCGATAGGCCTGGCACGAGCGGGGTACATGTATTTCGGGGGTGCGTGGGGAGTTTCACACGCGATCTGGCAGTGTGTTCCCTCTCGGGTGTGCCCCCCCTTCCCCACGCCCTGCTGGCAGCCCACACCACAGGGGACCAGCTCACACCCCAATCCATGCCCCGCAGGTAGCCCGTCCACCCTGGGTATGCACCGCAGGCAGCCCACACCACAGGGGACTACCCTACACCCCTGACCATGCCTTGCAGGCAGCCCATCCACCCTGGCCATGCCCTGCAGGCAGCCCACACCACAGTGGATTACCCTACACCCCTGACCATGCCCTGCAGGCAGCCCATCCACCCTGGCCATGCCCTGCAATCAGCCCACACCACAGGGGACTACCCTACACCCCTGACCATGCCCTGCAGGCAGCCCATCCCCCCTGGGCATGCCCCGCAGGCAGCCCACACCGTAGGGGACTACCCTACACCCCTAACCATGCCCTGCAGGCAGCCCACATGGCACCATGAACTTGTGAGCCCCAACACATGTCCCCCACCCACCTACCCACCAGTGAGGGGCACCTGCCAGCAGGCCCTGACTCATGTCCCCCACCCACTCACCCACCCACCAGTGACGTGCACCTGCCAGCAGGCCCCGACTCATGTCCCCCACCAGTGACGGGCACCTTCCAGCAGGCCCCGACTCATGTTCCCCACAGTGCCGCTCACCCAATGACGGGCACCTGCCAGCAGGCCCCGACTCATGTCCCCCACACGTGACGGGCATCTGCTAGCAGGCCCCAACTCATGGCCCCCAACCAGCCGTGACGGGCACCTGCCAGCAGGCCCCGACTCATTTCCCCCACCCACCAACCAGTGATGGGCACCTGCCAGCAGGCCCCAACACATGGCCCACCAAAAAACATCTCATAACAAAACCGACCCAAGGCCCTAATGCCCCCAGTACAAGCACGCAACCATTCACTGCACCCACTCCCAAATTAGCCATGCCATGAGAGTGTCAAAAGAACCAGCATGGCCATGTATGAGTGTACAACAGAGCCACACATAGAGACATGCACAAACCAATGAGAATACACCACACCAATAATGAAGGAATATGAAATGTATTGAAAAACGTAATGAAATAACAAAATGAAAAATCAAATGTGCAAATAAAGAAATAATGAAAGGAAAAAAATGAAATGAAAGAATTTCAATGTAAAACAAAAATCCACAACAGGAAACTAGAAAAGTGGTCCATTGTCATTGTCCATATAAAGTACATAAACAAAAAATAACAACCATTGATCCATGGTAAGTTCCAAAAACAAAAGTATGTAGAAGTCTTGAACTATTTACAATGCAACTCCAAGGGGTCCATGATCCCAAAAGAAAAGGAAACCTACCAAAAAACCTATAAAATAAACTATATACATAAAGTGGAGCAATGTCCATGAACTCCAAAAAAAATACTAAACAAAGGAAACCTAACCATAAAGAACTATGTACAAAGGCGGCTGGCAAGTCCTACGGCTCACTCTTTGATGTTCCGGGCCAGGGCATCATCGAACTCCTCTTCAACGTCCCGGATGTGGGCCTCTCCCCTGGCCTCAAGGTCTCACAGGGATGCAGCCATGGCCTCCTTCAACTCCCTGCGAGTTGCCTCAAGGCACTCAGCCTGCCTCAACGCCCAGTGCATGGAGTCCACCGCCCTGACCATAGTGAGCTGTGCATCTTCTGCCCGCTGCAGCTCCGTATCTATTTGCTGGCCCAACCGCTGCCACACGGAAGACACTCCCAATCGAGGGTCCTCCTGCCCTCCGGCCGATGCCTGCCCCTGTGATGTTGATGGCCCCGAGCCATCATCGCTCACACCTTGAGCCTGCTGCTACCGTGCATGTGCCTGTCGATGCCTGCACGTTCTCCTCCTGCTGGGGTCCAGTTGATTGGGTGGCCACCCCTGACCTCCGACTCCCGACTGTAGCAGGGATGTGTCCTCCACTAGCCTGGCCACTGGGTCAGGGACAGCTCCACAGGGTGCCCAGGTGATACTTGGGTAGGAATATGGCACAGAGGACAACTGGCGCATTGGGGGTTCAGTTGAGGAGGGGGTCGCTAGAAGTTCCAGCACACAGAGGAACCCAGCTTTGCTGACCCGCCCTAGTAGGTCGACGCGGTCAATGAGGTATTCGAAATGACGTGCATTATCCTCACGAGAACCCTGCATGTCATCCCGAATACCACGTTGACACAACGCCACCCCAGCTAGGACAGGCTCAACACAGTCCCGGATTGCCATGTCCACAAGGGAGAGGAAGGCCAGTTGTTGTGTGCGCATTCCCTCCCTGAAAACGTGTCTGGACGAAGGCATCCCTGCTGGTGCTGGGTGATGCAATCACAGGATTGGGGACAGGATTAAACACAGGTACCTCCGCGGTGGCCTGTTCTACCTCCTGCCCCTGCCCCTGGACTGCAACACTAGCACCAGTGGAATCCCCTCCTCCAGGCCCCATGCGTGGTCCTTCCACGGCCTCCTCCTCAACTGAACCCCCGACAAACCTGGATGACTCTGTGCCATCTTCCTCCAAAGGCCCCTGTGCGGGCTTAGCTGCCTCTTCTGCTGCTGAGGAGTCCACCTCCGACCTCCGCCCCTTGGACCTACCCTCGGCAGCTATGGCCGCAGACATGGCACCAGACTCCTCACTCCCCAAAGAGATGACAATCTGGTTGGGGAGCTGGGCCTTGCGTCTCCGGCTGACGATGGGATCCCTGCCACTCTGCTCCACAGCACCGTCTCCGCCCTCTTCATCAGTTGACGCTGCAGACAGGGAGAGACAGAACACAGGCATCAGGGCATTGTACAATGGTCTGATACACGCATGACAGTTGCACATGAGTGCCAGTCTCAAACTTCACAGATGGCATCACGCTCCCCAACACACATATCATTTGAACTCACACACATGGGCAAATTAACAGGAATGTTGCAGCAGGCAGCAGCATCCATACACATAAAACAGCATGGACATCCGTAGATTAGCTTGACGTCACATGCAACATGGGGAGTGCCAAACACATGCACAAACACCACCAGACATACATGCATCTGTACATCTCCACCACCTGTCACAGTGCTATCATCGGCAACTATGTCACATCTGCCAATCGTGTTCCTACATGTCTGTGTCACATGCATCCATGGCGTATCACATTCGCACACATGTCCAACACACACACGCACATGTATGCTGTGCATGTACATGAAGGTGGAACCAGCATCCATGTGTCACACCCCAACCATGCCATAGTACATACACAGAAATGCTAACATGTGTGCATCCCCACATGCATTCGGGCATCATGCATTTGAACACATACAACATTGATGTGCCTCACACATGACTGGACTCACATGCGACAAGCTCATGTCCCTGCACATACACAGCCATACATGGGCCTTTCCAGACATATGTCCAAGCTGCACACTTCTTGCACACCTCAAGATGCACTGCATCCAATCAGTATGCATGGACACTTACCGCTCGACTCCGGACGGGTCTGCCTCTCAAGGACCTGGAGGTGAAGCGCTGGGCGTATACGTTCCAGGACCCTCATCTGGTCTTCGGTAAGGCGGACCCGGCACCCCTCTTCATCCGCTGCCTCCAAGAGGCTCTGGGCCTTCCTGAGGGTCTTGGACCTGAAGTCCTCCCAGCGCTTCCGGACGTGTGGTATGTCATGAGCTGCCACCCCCTCCATGTTGATGGCAGCCACGATGTCCTTCCAGATCCTCTTCCGTCCATCCTTGTCGGCGCGTGGTCTACCGAAGAGGGCATCATAATGCACCAAGACTTGCTCCACCAGGATACCAACTTCTGTGGCACTGAAGCTGGTAGCCCTCTGCCTCTCTGGCTGGGGGTAGCCAGTTGTCTCTGGTGGTGTTTCCCCCGACATGGCAACCACTGAGGCAGGTGTTGGTGGGTCTTGGTGCTGATCTGTCGAGGGATGGAACTTCAGTTGGGAGTCTTCTGTTCCAGCAGGGGTGGTCACAGCAACTGGACCCCTGCAGATGGCTGACGTGCAGGCACCAAATAGCAGGGCACATGGCCAGCAGGCAGGCAGGCAGCAGCAGATGGCTGGTGGGAGCCGGCTCGGGGTTCTAGGGGGCAGGAAAATGGCCTCTGGGCATCAGCGTGATCTTCCGTGTGTTGTTGCGTGGCCAGCTTGATACAGAGTGATTTGGCACGTGAAAAAACAGCACGTCAGCGTGTAATTCGAGGAAAGGCCCCTAGCATGTAAGCGCGTATGTGACGTGATGCATATGGGCATTTCCCTCCTCATGAGTGCATAGTGATTCAGCACGTGAAAAAACAGCACATCCGCATGTTAATGCGTGTAATTGTAGGAAAGGGCCTAAGCGCATAAGCGCGTAAGTGACATGGCACGTGTGGGCAGGGTTAAAAGGTACGCATAGGACGCCATTTTCTTGTATGTGCTTTTTGTGGAGAGCGAGAGGGTGATTCTTGTACTTCTTGTTGGTACAGACACGATTACTTTGCAACGGTTGCAGTTCGCACTCCTTGTTTACTGAGACAACGTTCAATTCTTCTTTTGGCGGGGGTGTTGCCAACATGCCCACATGTGTCTTTTTCACATTCTGTTTCCGGTGAGTTGCGCACATATTTTTCAACTGTGGTTGCCCCGTGTGTCGCGTACCTATTCAGAGGTCATTGTAGCCTGCGTGTACCACGCGTATGCTTATTTTTGTGTTTCTGGGTGCCACAGCGTAGTGCGGGTCCTTTACTCCATGCAAGTGGGCTACCAGGGGTCGCGTGCACATTACATTTTGTTTTTGGGATGCCTGAGCATTGCGTGACCTGTCATCTTCCCCCAGGGGTCACAGACAGCCTTGCTAGAGCACAAGGGTACGTATTCCGTCTAGTACCCTGCCCCCGTCACCCCAATTGCCCAGGACAATTGTTTACTGCACCTTCCATTCGCACAAGAACATCAGTGCAATGGTTGGGAGGCGACCTGTGGTAAGGGAGGCAAAAGTGGCCGACCTCCAAGAGGTGTCCGTGGTAGGGGATGTGGCCAGGATGAGCAGAGTGGACAGCTGATGAATGCTCAAAGCGGTGGAATGACCTCAAACGCCGAGCAAAAAACAAGCTGGCTTCCAACCATGCCTCTACTCTGGTGACTGGCAGTGGGTCTCCACCAGAGGAGGAAGTACTCACAGAACACAAGTCAATCTCTGGAGGCTTCATCATAGAGGATCATATCCAAGGCGTGGGAGACCTACCAGATCTTGAGGCAATGTCCGGTGAGTGGCCATGCATGTGTGTGCAAACCGTGTGTATGTTGCTTGGGTGATGTGTTCTGATTGAGTGCCAGGTGAGGCTGTGTAGTCATGACTGCTATAGGTCACCCATGTGGTGCCTCCATACCATCCCCCGGTCTTGGGTTTGGGTTTCACTGTATCCCTTCTGACCGCAGTTAACACTTTGCACCTGATTACTGCACTTGGCCTTCAACTGCCATCATGCCACAACATTGTTGATACTGTTGTCCGGTTCATTCTGCCTGATTGATGGAATCATTTGCATGATAAACCCGCATTTTTGTGCCGTTCTGCCCCAAATTCACCATACTTCAGACAGATTTCACCCCACAATGTCCCACATTTGTTTACTTATTTACTTATTTACTTATATACTTATTTACTTATGCACCCTGCACCTCCTCCCTCCTGGGAGCCCCACCCCGGTCGACACATGGCCATTTTTTCTTTTTCTTTTTCATTTTTCTTTTTGACCTTTTTTGGGATTTTTATTTTTCATTTTTGATTTTCATATTTGATTCCGATTCGAAAATTTTAATTAGATTTTAATTTTTAAAACATTTTTTCTTTTGCTCTTTTCAGTTTATTTTCATTTTCATTTCTTTTTTCATTTGATTTTTTCATTTTTTTATTTTTAGTTTCTTTTTTAATTTAATTAGTATTTTGATATTTTGTTTTTAATTTCATTTATTTTCTTTACTTTTCATTTTTTTAATTTCCTTTTTTGTTGATAACTATTTTCTTTCAGATTGTAAATTCATGTTACAATGTGTTGCTTTGTGTGGCTCCCGTAGGCATCCACTGTGTATTCCAGCTGGGCACATGCAGGGTTGTCCTGTGTTTGGGTTTGAAACTTGGGTTCCTGACACACATGCCACTCCTGCTTCCCCTTTCGATGGGCTCGCAAGGGTGTGACCAAGTGACAGTAACTTACACAGAGGCATTGGGCTCCCATAAGTTGTGTGGGCAGTCTGTAGTCCAAACTGTGTTTACATCCCCACTGGGGATTGGTGATAATTTCTCCACTGCATGGTTGATTTGTATATTGTATTACATACAGGACATTTTGCATATATGCATGTAGCTTCTTCATGTCTTAACGAGCCGGTCTCCATTGCAGATGCAGTTCATCTTGTATGCAGTACACTGCCACATTTGCCTACCAGCAACACACTGGAGATGGAAGGGGTCGATGTGCTGCCTTTGTCAGTTTGTGACACTTGCACTACTTTCATATTTTTTACTGTCATACGTTGCCACTGTTGGGTCCTGTACTACTGTTTTGTCTTGCTGGTAAGTATTTGTTCATGTGTGCTGTTTCTTTCTCATTAGTGAGAGAGAATTGTCTCTGGCCTGTTTCCATTTGGGATGGTGCACTTTGTGACACTTGTGTCATGTGTAATGCAGCATCCATTTGGTTGCTTTCACATAGCATGCCATGCCATTGTATGTTGGGTAGCTGAGATGGGGTTAGGGAGGGGTTGGGTGACATGCAACTATTTGGGTGTACTATTTTGCAAGGGGGTAGTACTTCATGCTGCATGAATGCGTGCCTTTTACTGACACAGCATTGGGTCTGTTTAAGTAGCTAGGGATGCACACAATGTAGCACTTCCAGGAAAACAATCTCAGGGTGGTATGGTTGTGACAGTTGTATCTCTTTTGTCATCATCATCATCAATTGTCAGCTGGTATGTGCCAGGCCTGTGCACACTCCGCAGGGGTGGGAGTTTAGGTGAAGAAATTTGCCACAAGCTGGGTACGGGCTGCCTCAACACGTGCCCTTTCCCCTCCTATGCGCAGTGGCCGTGCATGTGGTTGGGGAAGTGGGGGCACCACCATGTCCACCGGCATGCCCCACCGGGTTGGAACGTTGTGCAGGACACATGCTGCCCCTATGATCCTACACACTACTGGGGGCGCATATAGCAGCTGGCCACCAGAGCGGTCAAGGGAGCGAAACAGGACTTGAGCACTCCGAATGTGCTCTCCAATATGCCCCGGGTTGCATTATGGGCTGTGTTGTATCTTATCTCAGGTGGTGTGGTGGGGTTCCATATTGGTGTCATCATGTAGGTGCTCAGAGGGTAGGCACTGTCCTCTGGGGAGGTGATAATGGTTGTCATTAGTTGGGTTTTCCCATTTCTCAGTGTCTGACATGCATGCATGTGCAGAGACATTTGTACTCACCAATGAGCCATGTGTTGCCATGTCTCCCAGCTTCCAGGTCCCCGTTTAGGGGTGACATTCTGAATATAAAATTATCATGGCTGGACCCCGGATAGTTGGCATATACTGAGGTGATTATTCCCTTTACATCGCATACCACCTGCATGTTGATGGAATGCCAGTGCTTGCAGCTTCGATAGATGTGCTCAGTGGCCCTGGGAAGATGTAGAGCGACATCGCTGCAATCAATGGCACCTAGCACTTTGGGGAAGTGTGCCACACCGTAAAAGTCCTGGACCATGGCTTGCCTTTCTGCAGGTGTTCTGGGCATGTATATGTGCCTGCGGACTGAGGGGCATGCAGTCATGATTGCCAACACCTGGTGTAGGCAGCGTGACTGCGTGGCCTGTGAGACACCCCCAACTATGGCACTAGTCCACTGAAATGACCCGGTAGCCAAGAAATGCAATACATTGAGCACCTTTCCCAAGGGACTCAGTGCTTGGGAGCACAGGGTGGGTGATATGATGTGATGTGAGGTCATTCTCCCACTCAGCAACCAGTTTATCCACCAGTTCATCTGTCCTTGGTAAAGGGTGGGCATCAGTCTTGGTGACTGCATTAAGTACTTTATAGTCCACACAGAATCTCAACTCCTTGGATCCAGCCTTTGGTACTAGAACAGCTGGACTAGACCATGGACTGGTAGAGGGCTCTATTACCCCGTGATCAAGCATCTTGTTGACCTCCTCCTTTATGTGGGATCTTACATGATCTGACATCCTGCAACCTCTGTTTTTGACAGGTAAACAGTCACCAGTGTGAATATCACGCTGGCCCCAAGGGGTCAAGCCTGGTGATAGTGAAAACAGGGAGGCAAACTGATTTAACAGAAACTTGCACTCCTCCTGTTGTTCAGGTGTCAAGTTAGAAGTGAGATTAACTCCTTCTACTTTCTCATCTAAAGGCTGGCCTCTGAGTAGATCAGGTAGAGGTTCACTCTCCTCCTCCTCTTGGGCTGGCTGAATCTAGAAGCAGAGCTCCCACTTCTGGTCTTGAGACATAAGCCTTCAAATGGTTGGTGTGAAAGACTCTGGGAGCCTCCTTAGGATTGCCTAAATCCACCAGATAGTTGACCTCTCCAAGTTTACCCACAACCTTGAAGGGTCCTATCCACTTGTCCTGAAAGCCCTCTGCCTTGTAGGTACCATAACAAAACGTGCTGGTCTTGAGTAGACTCAACCATGTTGGCCTTCTGGTCATGCCAATGTTTGACCTGAGCCTGACCTGCTTTTAGGTTATCTGATGCTTCTGGCATCATGTGTGACATTCTCCTCTAGAGACCTATTGCATAGTCAGTGACTCTCACTGGCTTAGGGGAAGTAGCACTCTACAACTCCTCCTTAATTAGGGCCAATGGGCCTCTAACTGGATGTCTATAAAGAAGTTCAAAGGGACTAAATCCAACTCCCTCCTGAGGGACTTCTGTAAGAACGAGAACATATTGAGGCTGAGTACTACATAGGAAATACACCAATCACAGGCTAAAAGATTCACAGATCTTTTATTACTGTACAGTTTGCAAAGTAACACAGATAGCTATCTGGCTCCCAACACCCCGCAATGTGTACCAGCCCGACAGAGAGAGGTGAGAGAGAGCTGGACATCTGAACATTCATGCTTTTATCCAATTTCTAGTAAAATTGTCCAGCCCCTCTTCACATTAATAATTCGTGGTCTAGAGTTCGTGCCTAGTTCACATATGGATCATACAATATTATACAAGGGATTACATAGGTTTGTATTTCCGCAGAGGCACGAGGATGTATGCTCTCAAATCCTACAGCAAGCATGTTTATGGTTCCCTTACAATTGCGTTCGGCCTGTGTCCATGCTCGAAGTTTGCCTTACATTGTCCCCAGCGTGTATTCAAGGATGAGTCTTGTGAGCACAGACAACACTTAAACTACAGTTCATATGCAGTGCAAGGCCTCATTGCCTAGTCTAAACAGTCGGCTCTTGGACAGTCTAAAAATTAACAGAACTCAAAGTTCGGGAAGCTTGGTTGCAAGTTGAAAACATAGTCCACCATTTTAGAACAGAGAACACACAAGTAGAAATCAAAATGGTGGATGAGTCTTAAAATGGCGGTGAAGTCAATCCAAAATCGAAACTTTGCAGTGAGGTTTTCCTCGTGGAGTGACTAGGCTTAGGCCAATATAAATATAAAGGAGGCACTATACAATTACCGTTTAACAAACCCTCCTTTAGGCCTAAGCCAAGAGCTTTACTAGAAATAGTCGCTTTACTTGTAACTCCACGTTTTGATGTCCATACATCCTGAATCACATTCATCAGATATATCAATCGCCATTAGATCTGTGATAGTAATATCCTTCATCACTAATACATTAGTCATCTTTTCAGGTGTGTGCACTTTCGGTCCTAATGTTCCTACAGTTTGCGCACAACATCGCCCTAACATTGAACATATGGCAGGAAGACATAGTATGCAACAACAACAGAACAACAGAATGCCAAGGATTACCATTAAGACTGAGAGAAGCTTCCATCCCCAAGACTGTAAGAAGTCCCAAAACCAAGTACTAAGATCCCAGTTTCCCTCGGGAATGTGCACTTCTGAGCTTAGAACATGCAGATTTTTTTATTGCCTTAAATATGGTCAGGGAGGAGTCAGGTACAAAAACACAGCAAGTGGACCCCACTAATTTACACACTCCACCACGCTCAGCCAGGATGACTTCTAACACCATCCGGTTCTGTAGAGCCAATAATCTAATTGCTTTTTGTTCCAGAGTGATGTTATAGAGTATGTCAGTGGTCCGGTTGATGGTTCTCTCCAGTACTCTTGCCAGTCTCCTAATATCCTCAGAATTCATGATCTGTCCCCAAAATGGTACAAAGGATTTTGCTACATCACACATGACTTGTGAAGGAGTATCACCGTTCTCGTCCTACCTTGGACAAGTCCCAGAGATCTCAGTGGTACTAGCTACATATACCCCTGGTAGCAGGATACCCAAGTGACAAGTTCCCTGCCAATCCCTAGGTAGCCACAGATAAGCTTCATTACCGCAAATGAAATAAACAGGCTCACCTACATACAAAGGTCTGTCCTCACTGGTCAAGTTTGCAACATTGGTACAACCCTAGAAATCACCCATTGACTGAGAACCATTTCTTTGTATGCAGAAAGAGACAGAGTTGGGGCTATGATTGATAGTGTAGGAAGGTGGCATGATGTCCTGGTTGCCTACAGGAGCCATCTTGAAAGAGATCAGTGATTGGAAAGGTTGAGATAGTCTATCAGAAGGCCTAATAGAAGCAACATTAAGCTTGCTCCTATTTGGAAAAAAGTGAGCATCCCAGAGTGGTCAGGACTCGCCTTTCAAACTCATTGAAATTAGTCCCATCAAAGTTCCATGAGATGCTACCATTCCAACGTCCAAAGAATAGTGCCCTTAGAGAAGCATAACATGTAGTAGTTAAAGGCAAAGGATGAATATACCAGCCCAACCCTTTTTCCCCATGCTGTGGTAAATGCGAACAGATCCAACAATTCGTTCTATTCAGGATCACATGAGTTGCATTCATTATTAACAGAAGTGTATTGTGTCTGTGTTGGGAGTCCCTAGGAGATAGAGTGTGCAGGTGCACGAACAGTGTACACATAGTAGGAACATTCTCAGTAGGCAAAAAATGTTTCAAGGGGGCTCACATCTTCTATATACCAGTACCCAAAAGCAATCAATACTGTAAGACTGGTTAACACAATTATGAGAAAACAATACGTCCTTAAGGACCATGTATTTGATTGTCCAATGTCTTTGTTGGCCACACAATCGATCGGTTGCTCCGCACGAGTAGAGATAACGACAGGCATTGTTCCTCAAAGCTCTTTCCCAAAAAGTTCCTGCGAAAACTCTGTAGTCCGTTTACTGGTGATCTCCTGATCACGTGGTTTCTTGATTGAAGATAGTTTTTCCCAGTCCCCAGCCACTTGCTTATACTTCAGCACGAAAGTGGCAAAGGACAAGCTCAGCAATCGTTCCCTATGGGCACAGCCGTGCTGTGCAGCAAATCTAGTGTCGTGGACGCAGATTGTACCTTGAGACTCCTGGTACTGTGTGATATGCGAACAGTGTATCGTTGCTTCCTGATGGAAGTGGTGAAATGACAACAGAATAGTGCAAGGGTGCAGAAGAATCTGCAGAAGAGTTCAGAGACAAGGCAGTTTCTCCAAAACACCCTTGACGCTGTTCAAGACTGTTTGATCATTTGGAACAGAGCAAGTAGGTTTTTTCTTGTCTGCTCTGTCGTGTGGTAAAGGGAAAGGTATCCTCTTGACATGTGTAGCATGGATCCAGTGTCGTTTCCCCGCTACTCGTACGGCAGTCTGTGTGGCCAATAGGACCTGGAAAGGCCCTCTCCAGCGCGGTGCGAGACTGGATGCTCTCTCAAATGACTTTGTGAGGACCCAGCATTTAACTGGGAGGGCTTCTCGCACCTGTTGATAAATCAAATACAAATTTTGAGTTAACCGCTCACAGTACTCAGAAAGAAGTAAGTGCTCTACATCCCTCAAGGCCCTTGGCTTGGGAAGGTTCCAAATGTTAGCTGGCCTCCCCATTACAACTTCATAAGGGGAGAGCCCAGTCCTAGTCTGTTGGGTTGTGCGCATCGACGGAAGCACTAGCGGTAAGGCGTCCGGCCATTTCAAATTGGTGCCTGCGCACACCTTAGCGAGTTTGTTTTTTAGACTACCATTGTGACGTTCTATTAGTCCAGCACTTGAGCATGTCTAGCCGAATGGAACCGTTTACCGATCTGTAATCCCGCGCATACTTGCAGCGATAAAATGTGGACCATTATCCGACCAGATGACCCTTGGCAAACCAAACCTAGGAAAATATTCCTTAAGCATGGTTTTTGCTGTTGTCATTGCTGTGGCATCTTTCACAGGTAGGGCTTCAACAGATTTGCTAAAAGCACAAATAACTACCAAAACGTATTTAAAACTGTTACAGCGCTCCATTTCAATGAAAACAAAATGAATTACCTCAAAAGTGACAGAAGGAGGACCAAAACTACCCCTTGGTGTCGATGTAACCTTCCCCACATTATGCTGTAGACAAACCATAGAACTCTGGACAAAACGCTCAGCAGTTTTCGGGATGTTAACATTTACCCAGACAGATTCTAACATTTTGCAAATCTTCCTAGCACATATATGAGTGGGACCATGGGCCATTGAAATCACCATTTCCCTCTGAGTTATCCACCCAACACCCTTCTTCATCCAACCTCGCCAAGCCCTCAGCCCATTGCTTGGTTTCTTCTAGAGTGGCATCTGCTTGGATATTTCTTATGGAATCAATCCCTTCGTCTATAGTACAAATGCTTGTTGCTTCCCTTGTAGTATACATATCTTAGTAGTGGTCAGTAACAGTCTGTTTAGCTATCTGGTCAGCAAAAACATTCCCTTTTCCTACATAATCTATGATTTTCTGATGTGAAGCGCACTTCATAATTGCTAGTTGAGTGGGAAGTGCAAGCGCTGAGAGTAGCTGAACTATCAAGATGCCATATTGGATCTTCGTTCCATGTGAGGTCAAGAAACCTTGTTCTGCCCATAGTCTACCAAAGTTGTGAACCACCCCAAAAGCATACTGGCTATCAGTATATATATTCATTCTAAGCCCTTCTGAAAGTTCACAAGCTCAAGCTAGGGCAATAATCTCTGTGGCCTGCGCAGAGTTATGTGAAATTCTCTTGGTTTCCACAATCGTGCTTAGTGTAGTGATGGCATAAGCAGCAGTGGATATACCATCCGGAAGTTTGAAGCAGGGGCCATCGCAAAACAGCTCCCCTTGAGGATCGTTCAAAGGTGTATCTTTCAAATCAATTCTGCCTTTAGTTTCTTGTTCTGTGTTATAAAGGCAGTCATGTGACATTTCGTCACTGCAAGCAATGTCTTGCGGAAGAGGTAACAATTCAGCCGGATTTAACACACATCTTTTAATTTGGATATGCGGTGCAAACAAGATCCATTCATATCTCATTAATCGTGCGGAAGTAAGATGTTGTGTTTGCGTTCTATTTAATAGAACGTCTGCAGAGTGAGGTACCAACAAGGTTAAAGCATGGCCTAGGACCATACCCTCGCTCTGTTTTACAGACGCAGCAGCAGCATCAGCAGCGACAGCTCTCAGACATCTCGGCAAAGCGCATGCAACAGGATCAAGGGTGGAGGAAAAGTAACCGCACGGCCTATTCGGCCTATTCTTCCCCCATGTTCCTGCGTTAACACAGCCAAAGCACATCCATCACGTTCATGCGCATACAACTCGAAGGCCTTTTCATAATTTGGTGTGCCCAAAACTGGTGCTGAACACAGTGAAGTCTTGAGCAGATCAAAAGCTTTCTGGTGTTCCAAGTTCCACGGTAGTGGCAAGGAAATGCCCTTCTTGGTCAATGCCAACATTGGTTTGATCACTAGTGAAAAGTTCGGGATCCACTGTCTACAGTAAGAAGCCATTCCTATCAAGGCTCTGACTTCCGTCTGTGTATTTGGGACAGACATGCTAGAAATGATTCTAATTTGTTCAGGTGTCAATCTTCTTCCCCCCTTTGACAGGATATAGCCTAAATAGGCGACCTCCTGTCAACAATACTGGAACTTTTTTTTTCAGTGAAGCTTTATGTCCATGTTTTGCTAAATGAATAAGCAACAACACAGTGCCTTCCTTGCAAGCACTTTCTGAGTCTGCAGCTAACAGAAGGTCATCGACATATTGCAGCAATGTACAACTAGTAGGCAACTTAAGGGTATCGAGCTGCTCTTCCAAAGCCCTACTGTAAATGCTCGGACTCTCCCTGTACCCTTGTGGCGCGGGTGAATGCAAACGAGCGTCCCCCTAGGGTGAACGTGAACAAATATCTACAATCCTCGTGTATGGGAATGCGAAAGAAGGCATTCTTAAGATCCACAACACTGAAATGAGTAGCAGAAGCTGTAATCATCGTTAATATCGTCGTTACATCAGGCACAATTGGAAATTGTGAAGCAACAAGCTTATTGATAGCGCGTAAATCGATAATGAAACGGAAAGGAATTGCATTATCCACTTTCTTATACACAGATAAAATGGGACTATTGCACAAACTTCCTGCAATTTTTTCAATTACCCCACGATGTACAAAATCAGAAACTATACACTTCAAAGCTTGCTCACCATCAACTGAAATCTTATACTGAGGAATTTGTGGCAACTTTACTCCTGGTTTCAAAACGATTTCAACAGGCTCAATTTGTAAAACACCAACATCATTGTCATCAATCGCCCATAAACACTCCAGAACTTCACTAAATTCTGGCCGCAAAGGTCTAGTCAGAAACTGTGAGGCAGGACATTGCTGTGGTGAAATCGTCAAACGCACTCCATCCGAAGAGCAATGAATTACCGCATTTAATTCCTTCAACAGATTCAACCCCAACAAATTCTCTCCACAGTTTGTTGTCAAAAGAAACGGACAGTGATCTGTAAATGGACCCAGTGAAATCGGTACTGGCAAGGAAACCAGACTAACCACTGGCGTACCAGAAAACCCTGCAGAAACGTTAATCTGCCCTGACAGTGGAATGTCTGGAACCCATGAGTGGTAAATTGAACACTTCTGTGCTCCTGTGTCTATCAAAAATAGATGCTTCCTATTCCCCACCATCATTTCAATGTAGGGGCCTTTCCGATTAACGGGAATAGGCGTCAGTTCCAAACCCTGCTTCGGGCTGTCCTAATGAAACAGTATATTGTCAAAGGTAAGATCTTCAGAAAGATAGGCAGTAGAAGGATTATCGAAAATATTTCTGCTATCCACACTAGGTTGCTGATTATCCTGCGAAAAACACTGGGAATTTTGAGCAAACTGGCTTCTACCAGGACCCCCTGCCCCAGGGCGGCCTCTGGATCGTCTACCCATGACACCATATGCGTCATTCGACCTCTTCTGGAGGATCGGGCATTGTGCTCGCCAATGACCCTCTTGTCTGCAATAAGCACATTGGTTTGCGTGAACAGGACCCAACGGCACATTACCTTGTGGAACATACTGTCTTCAAAACTGTGTACTACCCCCTCTAGGCCCTCTAACTATCTGTTGCAACAATACTTTTGTTTTCAGATCTCCTTTTTTCTTTTCAATCCTTTCTTTCTCATTATTGACTCTGTTCTCATAATACTGAGCAATATGTAATACATTGGACTGTGATTTAGCCTGAAAAGCACTCTCGGAAGTCATAATTTGTGACTGGATATCAGGCAACAATCCACGCACAAATTTGTCCACAAATAATCGTTTTCCGGACTCAGTGCTTAAATCCTGTCTGCTAAAATCTGAGAATAATTGTTTGAACCGATTAAAGAACTCTGTAGCACCTTCAGATTTCCCTTGGGTACAAGCAGTGAGTTTGTCCCAAACAATCCTTCTCTCGGGAATGAAGATTTTTAATTTTGCTACTATTCTATCTGGCAAGGTCAGTATCACCTGTGGTGGTCTTTCACCAGCTTTCCTTTCTCTATCTTGCCTAACCAAACTTTCCCATGTGTCACCCAACCCTGCAGCATCATCTACAGTCCTAATCTGTTTCCATAAATCAGCAGGTAGGAGCACAGGAAACAACACATCTATATCACCCAGAGTGAAAACTGACGATTGCAAGACAGATTCTATTTCTTTGTAAAACCCTGTCAGATTTTTCCTAATAACTGAGATAGACTGTCTAATATTATTCACCTCAAGTCTTGAAAACGGGACGTGAACAAACTGTGATGCATAATGTGCATCAATATCATAGGCGGCTACACCCGTTGCAGCACTAGCCAGCACCTCGACTTTAGGAACAAATGTCGGTGGAACCTCTCTCATAGGCAACTGAGAATTAGGCAACTCCGAACGCTTACTAAGCAATAGAGCTAAATCAAGCACTAGAACGGTGGAAGCAGTGTCAGGTGAAAAAGCTCTTTTATAGATATTCTATAATTCTGTGGGACAACAAATCTATCTCTTTATACATTCATCTTGCAGGTATTCTACCATTACCTGAATCACTTTCCTATGCATTTCTGGAGTATACTGACTATATGTGTCATATACTTCTACGGGAGATATTGACATGTCTGAAATCCATCTAAGTGCATCTCTTGTGCAAATTCGCGTTTCTTCACTCATCGACTTACAAAGAGGATGGAACCGTTTCTGTACATAAAAGGATCCAAACTATCAGCCTCTATTTCATCATTCTGTAACCTTTCTAACTCCTTTCTAAACTCAAATACCCTCTCGACATGCTCATATACTTTCTCCGCAGTATCTCTTGAATAAGTTAAAACATTTGAATCCCTCAACCCTTGTGGGATATCTATATCATTCAGTCTGTTCCACATTACTGTCAAATGGATTCCCATCCCTTCAATACAGACACTTTTCTCAGGAAAATTTTCTAGATTAGAAAGTGTAGTGAAAACATCAGAATGTTCACCTTTCCCCTAGTGCCCTGGATTTGTGCCAGACAAAGATGACTGCTCTAAAATCCAGAAAGTGCAGATACTGGAAACTGTTCCCAGAAAGTGATGGAAGTGGATGGACTCTTTCCTCAGTGGTAGGAAATCCAGAATTTGATGGTGGGATGCTTCATCGAAGTCAACTCAGATCTTCTATGGGGTACCACAAGGTGCTTGCTTGTCCCCATCATTGTTTAATATTTATTTTAAACAGTTGTGTGCTAAAATGGAAAAACGTAGCTTACAGTCACCAGTTACGCCGATGACATTCAGTTGATTGTGGAGCTTAGTGGTGATCATGCTCTAGATCAGGAAAAATTGAATCAAGTATACAGGGTTATGAAAGATAAGATGACAAAAAAAACTGGCTCTATTTAAATAGCACTAAAACTAAGCTAATGGTCTATGGGTCCAAGCAAGCTAGGGCAAACTTGAACCACACCTACTAAGGTTTTGAAATTGAAGGATGCCAAATTCCAGTTGTTGACAAGGTAAACACACTAGCCATTTACGTGGTAGCATCATTGAACTCTAATGCCCACTGGAATCACTTGGTAAAGAATTCTTACTATTATCTGAAGTTCCTGCAGCAAATTAGCCCATTAGTCACTCAAAATGACTGTGAAAACCTGGCCCAGGCTATCATATTACAGAGACTTGATTATTCTAACTCTCTTTTAGGAATGGCAAGCAAAGAGTGCTTGGGCAGGTTTCAGAAAATCCTGAATGATGCTGTTCGCATAGTCTGCAATATCTCCAAGAAAGAACTAGTATCCAGGGCCCCGAAAGAGCTCCATTAGATCCCGCTGGCAGCATGAGTTTGATTTAAAATACTTACCCTGGCATATAACTGGTTGTTTGGAAATGCCTCTGCTTACTTGAAAGAAAAATTGGAAATGTACAAGCCTCACCGCAAATTGTGGTCTTGTGATGGCCAACAGCTCACCATTCCACAATTTAAAAGAGGCAGAGGCAATGGACGATCATTCTATGTGCTGGTTGCACAGGCATGCATTGAACTTCCTTTCTAATTCTGAAAGAAAAAGTAATCTTGCCTTCAGAAAATGGTTTAAAACTCTCCTCTTCAAGTAGAATAAGTTAGATGGTGTTCATATCTTTGTCCGGTTGACTCTCCTGCATCTTTGTGTTTGTGTAAGTGCCCCTGATGCCTGTGGGCTTTGGTGCCCCAATAAATAAACATAACATAACATAACCTCCTTGTGCTCATTCATTGTGTGTTTGGAAAACTATTGGGCAGGGCACCTTCCCTTTTTCAAATTACTATTCAACAATATACCTAAACTTTAGAAATGTTTTTCTTCCATTGCTCAACATGCCTTTCTCCCTTTTCTGTGTGACTGCCATGGGCACACCTATAGTGCGTCTTTTAAAAATGTACCATATATTGCTAAAAAAGATTCCTACAATGTTTAAATGGGTTAAAAAAACACAGGGGGTGGGGGCTTTTATCTGTGCTAATATAATGTCTGTGATCAGGGTCTGAAAAGTGTCCTGCATAGCCCTAAAATCCAAAATAGGTAATAAAACCTTAAAAAGGGAAGTAGCTTGTGTAATTTTAAAAATATTCTAATGGCACCAATCCGATCAATACATGAGCAATTAAAGGGGACACATTCCAGTGTGAAATAGTGTGCTCAAAATATGGTTAATCATACATACATTTGAAACAAAACAAAAGTATTCAGAAATATAGACCCACAAAATCAGAACCAGGCGTCCATATACCCCACAATCCCATATATATCAGTCAAAGGTGCCCCAAGGGCATCATCTTAACATAACATATAACAACAATCAAATCCCTTCTTTTTTTAAATAAAAAACCCATCCAATCTCAAATTCCTTCAACTGGTGTTGCTAGATCAACCTAAAAATGACATTTCCCACTCAGAAAACAACCTTATTACTCATATATCTCATAACAAACCATTGAAAGAGAAGTCCGTTTACTGAGTCCTGGCTCTGGGGCCCTGTTTGAATGAGAGTGGTACTCATCCCCAGCTCACTTAAAGCCATGCATTAATAAAATATGTTTTCAAAATATGTCATCACATCCATTAAAATACTCTCTCCATTGACAATGTCAGTCCAAAACCACTTTGCTATTATATACAACATTCTTACTAATAAACAACAAACAACATAAATAATTATAAATCTTAAAAACCTATCTTTATTTAACAATCTACACTAATCATCTTCATGCACATACATATATTATCTTTAGCCCTTCTTCTTATATATCCTAATCCAAATCTCATATTTTCCCAATCTATTTTCAAATATGCACTTTCATGCGCCTCAGATTCCACCACTAAAAGTGATTTATATTTAATGAACCTACTATATAGCCCTTATTCTTCGTATATTCACAACAGCATCCTATACACAGATACAGCTATGCCAATTATTCCCTACCTCATTAAAAGGCCCAACAATGCCCCCTTTTTGAATTTGTCATCTTATTTTCATACCTAAATTAACACCCAATAACTGCCAGCTAAAGCAAAATACATTTCCCTCACA
The DNA here is from genome assembly GCF_040938575.1 of Ambystoma mexicanum. Taxonomy (NCBI): domain Eukaryota; kingdom Metazoa; phylum Chordata; class Amphibia; order Caudata; family Ambystomatidae; genus Ambystoma; species Ambystoma mexicanum. The sequence goes on along the minus strand of NC_090929.1, from coordinate 958,187,394 downwards.
ATAAATTTCACCACTACTCAATGTATAAACACTCTGATATTTACATAGCTCCTTGATTCAAGGTGGTTTACAATGCCTATATTTTTCATACATTACTATTATCATTGTCTAGTCAAAATGGACGATCACATAAAACAACTTTTCCTTCTATGTCAGCATGTGCCTGTGTGCATGACTTATCAAATACTCCCACTGACAATTTGGGCAATAATAAACATGCTGTCACTTTTCCACATAATATTTCAAAAATACTTGCAAACAGCCCAATCCAGTTTTTCTAAAAACAAAATCATTTCCCATCTTTTCTCCAAACTACCCTATCCCTGATGGTATATCTTACACAATGGCTCCTAAAGGGACTGGCCTCAACTTAAACTCAAATAGCAAACTTAAATTAAACTGTGCATACAATACCTAACTCCCCCTCCTTCCTGGGAGCTCTCTAATATCTACCAAAACGTCATAAATGCATGTTACTCCGTCAGTGTGGGGATCTGAACACCCACCACTTCATACCAACTGAGCTATCCAGCTCAGCCCCTCTTCATCTTAATTTCTTAAGAAATGCATCCTGTCTGTTCTGCTGCACACACACAACAACCCCAAAAAGCCCTATACCCCTCCCTATTTGAAGTCTGCGAGTAAGTCAAAGGAATCTAATCTTCACCTGGCAGTCGGCTATCCATTTTGCAAATAATACGTTCACTGGCTATCCACCCAATTCAAGAATGCAGCTTTGCCTTTCTTGCAGAAATGCAATCCACATTCCAGTAAGCCACAGAACAAACTTCCTTTTAAAAAATATATGAAATCCTTTCCACACAAAAAAAATGGTTTCCTTTGAATTCAAAATATAATGACGCACAATATAACACACATCACATTTAACATAAGTTAGTCTTCATTAACACAACACGACAAACATGAACACACAACATAGGAAATATTCAAAACAAATATTTCCATTAATAGGGTAATTCATAGAATTACGCACAAAAGTGGCGCACGCGGCTGGCGCACAGTGTCCCCGTGCGATATAGGGATGTAACGGTATAACGGTATACCGTTAAAGATACCGTGAACAACTTAATTGAACAATAATAACCGTCAAGTTGTTTATACTGGTATACCGTTTATACCGTTAAGTGTGCTTTTCAATCTGATTTGGAAAGGCTGCAGTAAGCAAGTGCTGCATAGTTTTGGTCTTGCACTGTTGGATGTGCCGTCTGCCAAGGGGGCCTTGTTTGGCAGACAAGGGCATAGGGAAAGCGAGGCCACATTAGTAAATGCAGCTTTGCTGCTGTGACTGCTCTTTCTCTGTGATCAGTAGAGTCGGGTCAAAGATCAGCCGATTTTTCGCAAATTGCGTTGAAAGCTGCCCTGCCTGAACCTTTGTGTTCCCCATGCATAGTTGGTAACAATGAGCTGACTGACTGGCTCTATAAGCATACCGGAGACTCCAGTTCATAGACTCAGCCAGACCTGGATTTCATAGGCAAAATAGAACAAAGTTATTTTGTTTCAGGCATTATTTATTTGAAAGGCAGCATACAGATTTCAAACGTTTTCACACAGTCCTGCTGCTCCGTGCTACAGGTCAGATCTTCTATGGTGACTGTCCCGATTTTCAATTTGCAATTAGCAAGACCAAAGGGACATCACGAGGGTGAGCTGAGGGCCTGAACTGAAAGTGAGCATTTTATTTTTCCTTTTGTTCGTATATTAACAAATGTAATAAAATGTTCAGTGACTTGCAAAACAGTGGAGCTAGCAGCACTTTGCTTAGCAACCACTCAGCCAGCAGGAGCAGAAATGTATCGATTCAGCCGGGCCCTGCATCATGTGCCATTAGTTCTGTAAGTTAAGGACCTACTGTACTGAGCAAACAGACATTGTAACAGCTCTTGCTCTGGCTGTGCAAATTGTAAAAAAAAAAGACAGCCAGTAAAGTAATGCATATCGAATTACTCTCCCCAAGGTTTAGATTCAAGGAACTTAAGTTTCTCATGGTCATGGATCGGATAGCCATCCAGTTCTGTATTAGCTTAGAATTCTGGGATTTGTAGTTTACCCACCAATTTGATAGATGGGGAATACACATCCCAGAATTCAAAGGGGGGAAATGAACTGAATGCCCTTCTGATGCATATCCACAAACAACTTTAGCCCTGTAGACCAGGCATGGACTGGCCTTTAGGGCAATAGGGCCATGGCCGAACCAAAAACATGAAATGCTGGCGTGGGCCAGTTTTTTGGGTCAGAGTGGAGCACTTTTTTGGCCAAAGTGGGCCAGTTTGATGAGTGACTTCACTATGCGGTTAATAGTTTTGACCACCGTTGCTGGATAAATATTCTTTTAAATGTACAATTTGCATCACATTTTATCAAAAATCTCCCCCTTTGGGTACTATTCAAACAGAATTCCAAAAGGAATGAATTCCCATTTGCAACCGTGGGCCACATTTATGTTGGTGCCCGAGACAATTTTAAGCCCCGGTCCGACCCTACTGCAGACTGTGTGAACACTGGGCCTATCAGTGCTTTCTGCTAGTAAATAAACCCCCCCCACTCCCCTGCCCACTTTCCTCTGTGTAGATTTGTACATTGGCACTAGAGTTGTTGCTTCGCTTGATCCTTGACCTACCTGCCTTCTGCATATGGCACTGGACTCAACCAGGCAGGACAGACTCTACATTCAATTTGAAGTATCCAGAGCAATGGGGGTAAAATATTTCTTAGGTCTATTCTCAATTTGTGACACCAGCCATGAAAGCATTCCTCCCTTTGAACTCGCATCACAAGGGTCGTAAATGCACTTAGACCTGGGGAAAACGGTAAAACAGGGGCTGTAGTGAGGTAGTGGTCTAGGCCATATTTCTGCTGATATGCATTTTAACTTTGTCATTTTCAAAGTTTTTTTTGCCCCTCTCTTTAAGTAGGCAAATGAACATGTATTGCAAGAATCAAGAAAGAAATCAACAGTGCCCACTGAGCGCTGTCCCTTTAGGATTACATGGTCAGTGGTGACTCCGACATCAGACCTTCATAATACACCAGGCAGATGGTAAACAAGCTATAGTATTAGATCAGTATGCAAACCTTTGGTGTGTCTTTGTTGGCTATGACATTTTGACAAAAGTAACACAATGACATGGGCTTTCAGACCGCACATGAGTGACTTTTCTCCCTTTAATGGGATAAAGAGTTGTCAAAACAAACTTTTTGTCGCAGCGAGGGGTCATGATGCCCATGCCATGTGGTTTAAAAAAAATGCAAGTCGAGGCCAATTTTCAAAGCGATGACATGTGACTGAGCAGCAAGCTCATTGCTCAAAATGTGCATTATAACACTTCCACTAGTCACTCTTTCATTCAAGGCGATCAACGAGTGAGCGCCATGAAAAACCAATTCTGCAGCCGCCTTAGATTCCTGCATGATAGGCTAAATATGTGCAGAGACAAGTTTCAAAATGCTACCTTGCTACAGCTGGAAAATCCTGCCTGTGTATTCGTAAGTTAACTAAAAAGCATTGACTTAATGGTAAGTTAAAGAAGTTCAAATGCAAAAAGGCAATGTAAAAAAATAAAGTTCTTTTTTTTGGTACAAGTAGTTTCAGTTGGAGCAGTTTTTGATGCCATTCCGTAAACCACACATGCCTGACACAAAATCAGTATGTTACCAATAGGAAGAATAAATATAGTGCCAAGAAGGAAAAGGATTTACTTTGGGTTGGTGGCTTTGGGGTTTATACATTTATAATGGATAATGTTTTCTAAACATATGACAATGGGGGATTTCCCTGGTTCTATCATTGAATTTATACATAATAAGTCACAGCGTGAAATTAACTCATCTCTGCGGGTATTCCCTGCTGCCATACCAAAGGATAACATGTCTGTGATTACTGAACACCTTTTGGCCCGCAAGTAAACTAAAGGCTGTAACATAAAGAGAGAGAGTGCGTGTGCAAGTGTGTGTATGCGCACAAGCACATACTACCATCAGACTCCATTGATCTGTGGCATGCAGATTATCAATATGGCAACATGTTCATCTACCCCAGTAGCTAGTGGGGAGCTAAAAGCCAAAATGACCACTTAAGAAAAGCTATTAAGTTTGCATTGCCAGTCGCAGCAGGGCTCTCCCCCTAACCTCTCCTCTACACACGTGTGTCTGTGTTATTTGGTGCAAGCGAGGGGTGGCATTTCAGTGGAAAGTATGTTGAAAAGCCCAATTCTGGCCCTGGGTGCCTGATTTTGTTTGTGATGATAAATCTGACAATTTATTACCTTTTTCTGAAAATATTTTTTAAGATTAGTTAACTCCACCTGCTATACCGCGATAACCATGTTATACCGTCATTTGGCAAGAAGGTTATCGTACCGCCATAAAACTAATACCGTGACACCCCTAGTGCGATACACTGGGCCAGCCGCGTGCGATAAAATCCTTTTCATCGCACAGCGTATTCATGGATTTTAGCCTCAAAAACCAGCCGTGGCGCAGAGTGGCGCAGCGACCCTGCAGCAGCGCCAGTTACGCCCCCAAGAACGCCCTCGCGCAAGGAAAAGCCTTCAAAATTCCTAAATCATCGCAAAGGGCTGCGCTAACCCTGGACCAGTTCACAGGGCCTCCAAACAGCAAACGCCAAGCGGGGAACGTGTATTTCAGTGGTTCGCGGGAAGTTTCACACGCGATTGTCCTGGGTACGTGTACATCAGGGGTGCGCGGGAAGTAACACAGGCGATTCCATCAGGGAACGTGTATTCCAGGGGTGCGCGGGAATTATTACACGCAAAAGCAGCATGGTATGTGTATTTAAGGCGTGCGCGGGAAGTATCACACGTGATTCCATCAGGGTACGTGTATTTCAGTAGTGCGCGGGAAGTATCAAACGCAAAATCAGCAGGGTACGTGTATTTCAGGGGTGCGCGGGAAGTATCACACACAATTCCATCAGGGTACGTGTATTTCAGTGTTGCAAAATCAGCAGGGTACATGCATTTCAGGGGTGCGCGGGAAGTATCACACGCGATTCCATCAGGGTACGTGCATTTCAGTGGTGCGCGGGAAGTATCACACGCAAAATCAGCAGGGTACGTGCATTTCAGGGGTGCGCGGGAAGAATCACACGCGATTCCATCAGGGTACGTGTATTCTAGGGGTGCGCAGGAAGTATCACACGCAAAATCAGCAGGGTACGTGCATTTCAGGGGTGCGTGGGAAGTATCACACGCAATTCCATCAGGGCACGTGTATTTCAGGGGTGCGCGGGGAGCACTACACGTGAATTGCCCGTGTGGGTCCTCCCAGGTGTTCCCTCTACACCCTCCACGGCCCCTGCAGGCGTCCCACACCACAGGGGACTACCCTGCACATGTCCCGCAGGCAGCCCATCCACCATGCCCCCCAGCCAACCCACATGTCACCTTGCACTACTGCCCACCAACGCATGTCCCCCTGCACCCCCACCCCCCAGCACTTTGGTGCACCCTCCACCAGGCCCCCACTCATGCCTCCCTGCACCCCCACCCTCCAGCATCCAGGGGCACCCTCCACCAGGCCCCCACTCATGTCCCCCTGCACCCCCACCCCCCAGCATCCAGGGGCACCCTCCACCAGGCCCCCACTCATGTCTCCCAGCACCCTCACCACCCAGCATCCAGGGGCACCCTCCACCAGGCCCCCACTCAGGTCTCCCAGCACCCCCACCCCCCAGCATTGTGGGGCACCCTTCACCAGGCCCCCACTCATGTCCCCCTGCACCACCACCCCCTGAATCAAGGGGCACCCTCCACTCATGTCCCCCTGACCCCCACCCCCCTGCATCCAGGGGCACCCTCCACTAGGCCCCCACTCATGTCCAACTCATGTCTCCCAGCACCCCCACCCCCCAGCATCCAGGGGCACCCTCCACCAGGCCCCCACTCATGTCCCCCTGCACCCCCACGCCCCAGCATCCAGGCACACCCTCCACCAGGCCCCCACTCATGTCTCCCAGCACCCCCACCCCCCAGCATCCAGGGGCACCCTCCACCAGGCCCCCACTCATGTCTCCCAGCACCCCCACCCCCCAGCACTTTGGTGCACCCTCCACCAGGCCCCCACTCATGACTCCCTGCACCCCCACCCCTCAGCATCCAGGGGCACCCTCCACCAGGCCCCCACTCATGTCCCCCTGCACCCCCACCCCCCAGCATCCAGGGGCACCCTCCACCAGGCCCCCAATCATGTCCCCCTGCACCCCCACTCCCCAGCACTGTGGGGCACCCTCCACCAGGCCCCCACTCATGTCTCCCAGCACCCCCATCCCCCAGCATCCAGGGGCACCCTCCACCAGGCCCCCACTCATGTCTCCCTGCACCCCCACCCCCACCAGTCAGGGGCACCCTCCACCAGGCCCCCACTCATGTCCAACTCATGTCTCCCAGCACCCCCACCCCCTGCATCCAGGGGCACCCTCCACCAGGCCCCCACTCATGTCCCCCTGCACCCCCACCCCCCAGCATCCAAGGGCACCCTCCACCAGGCCCCCACTCATGTCCCCCTGCACCCCCACCCCCCACCAGTCAGGGGCACCCTCCACCAGGCCCCCACTCATGTCCCCCTGCACCCCCACCCCCCAGCACTGTGGGGCACCCTCCACCAGGCCCCCAGTCATGTCTCCCAGCACCCCCACCCCCCTGCATCCAGGGGCACCCTCCACCAGGCCCCCAATCATGTCCCCCTGCACCCCCACCCCTCACCAGTCAGGGGCACCCTCCACCAGGCCCCCACTCATGTCCAACTCATGTCTCCCTGCACCCCCACCCCCTTGCATCCAGGGGCACCCTCCACCAGGCCCCCACTCATGTCTCCCAGCACCCCCACCCCCCTGCATCCAGGGGCATCCTCCACCAGGCCCCCACTCATGTCTCCCAGCATCCCCACCCCCAGCACTTTGGTGCACCCTCCACCAGGCCCCCACTCATGCCTCCCTGCACCTCCACCCCCCAGCATCCAGGGGCACCCTCCACCAGGCCCCCACTCATGTCCCCCTGCACCCCCACCCCCCAGCATCCAGGGGCACCCTCCACCAGGCCCCCACTCATGTCTTCCAGCAGCCCCACCCCCCAGCATCCAGGGGCACCCTCCACCAGGCCCCCACTCATGTCTCCCAGCACCCCCACCCCCCAGCATCCAGGGGCACCCTCCACCAGGCCCCCACTCATGTCCCCCTGGACCCCCACCCCCCTGCATCCACGGGCACCCTCCACCAGGCCCCCACTCATGTCCAACTCATGTCTCCCAGCACCCCCATTCCCCTGCATCCAGGGGCACCCTCCACCAGGCCCCCACTCATGTCCCCCTGCGCCCCCACCCCTCACCAGTCAGGGGCACCCTCCACCAGGCCCCGACTCATGTCCAACTCATGTCTCCCTGCACCCCCACCCCCCTGCATCCAGGGGCACCCTCCACCAGGCCCCCACTCATGTCTCCCAGCACCCCCTGCATCCAGGGGCACCCTCCACCAGGCCCCCACTCATGTCTCCCAGCACCCCCACCCCCCAGCACTTTGGTGCACCCTCCACCAGGCCCCCACTCATGCCTCCCTGCACCCCCAGCCCCCAGCATCCAAGGGCACCCTCACCAGGCCCCCACTCATGTCCCCCTGCACCCCCACCCACCCAACATCCAGGGGCACCCTCACCAGGCCCCCACTCATGTCCCCCTGCACCCCCACCCCCCAGCATCCAGGGGCACCCTCCACCAGGCCCCCACTCATGTCTCCCAGCACCTCCACCCCCCTGCATCCAGGGGCACCCTCCACCAGGCCCCCACTCATGTCTCCCAGCACCCCCACCCCCTAGCATCCAGGGGCACCCTCCACCAGGCCCCCACTCATGTCCCCCTGCACCCCCACCCCCTGCATCCAGGGGCACCCTCCACCAGGCCCCCACTCATGTCCAACTGATGTCTCCCAGCACCCCCACCCCCCAGCATCCAGGGGCACCCTCCACCAGGCCCCCACTCATGTCTCCCAGCACCCCCAACCCCAGCACTGTGGGGCAACCTCCACCAGGCCCCCACTCATGTCTCCCAGCACCCCCACTCCCCAGTACTGTCGGGTACCCTCCAACAGGCCCCCACACATGTCCCCCAGCCAACATGTCATCACAATCTAGATCCCTGGCCCTTATGGTCAGCCTCCAAATGCCAAACACCCACCCGAGTATTGCATCCACCCACTTAGAAATGGCAATAACATGATAGTACCCCTATTGCAAGTTTTGAAATGAACACATGTCCCTCACATACACCCAATGGGTGTCAGTGAATGTCAAAACCCATATCATGATATGCATGAAACCAATGAGATGATACTACACATTGAAGGTTGAACAAAAAATATGTATTAAAAGCAACATAAATTGAATCAAAAATAAACAAACAAAAATGGGAATTTAAAAAAAAAAAAACAGCATGTCCGTGAAATAATGCAAAACCACAAATCAAAATCCAAAGGAAAGGTGTCCAAAGTCACAGTCCACAAAAGTAAATCCAATGGAAAATTAAAATTGAAAACCATTGCTCCATGGGTAAATCATAAAAAAAATTGAAAATCCAACAGTCAACTATATACAGATAAACAATCCAGGGTCCATGATCCCAACAGAAGAAATGAAACCTATCTAATAACACTACCTAATAAAAAAAAACTATATACAAAAATGTTGGCCATTGTCCAAAAGGTCCAAAAAAAATGCAAAACCAAAGGAAACCTAACACTAACTACAGAACTATTTAAAAGGGCAGCGGGCTAGTCCGACGGCTCACTTCGGGATGTTCCGGGCCAGGTTATCATCAAACTCCGCCGTGACCATCGTGAGCCGTGCCTCTTCCGCCCGCTGCCGCTCCGCATCTATGGCGTGGCCCAACTGCTGCCACACGGAAGACACTTCCCGTCCTGGGTCCTCCTGCCCTCCGGCCGATGCCTGCCCCTCTGATGTCGAAGGCCCGAGCCATCATGGCTCCCACCTCGTTGCTGCTGCTGCTGTGCCTCTGCCCGTGCACTGCCTCCTGCTGCCTGCACATCCTCCACTGGCTGGGGTGCAGTCGTTGATGTGGCCACCCCTGCTGGACGTCCGACTCCCGACTGTGGCAGGGATGCCTCCTCCACCAGCCTGGCCACACCGTCAGAGGCAGCTCCACAGGGCACCCAGGTGACTAATGGGTGGGAAGATGGCACGGAGGACGACTGGCACATAGGGGGTTCATTTGAGGAGGGGGTCTGAGCAAGCCCCATCAAACGGAGGAATCCGGCCTGGGTGACCTGTCCCAGTAGGCCGACGCGGTCAACGAGCCATTCGAGGTGACGTGCAGTCTCCTGATGAAAAGACTGCAGGTCACCTCGCATGGCCTGTTGACGCAACGCCACACCAGTCAGGACAGGCTCAACCGGACCCGGATAGCCACGTCCGCAGGCAGAGGAAGGACAGTTGTTGTGAGCTCATCCCCTGCCTGAAAACGGGTCTGGACGTAGGCATCCCTGCTGGTGCAAGATGATGCAATGACAGGATCAGGGACAGGATTGCACACAGGCACCTCCGCGGTGGCCTGTGCTGCCTCCTGTCCCTGGTCCTGCACTGCACCACTAGCACCAGTGGAATCCCTACCTCCAACCCCGTCTCTGTTGCCTGCATGGCCTCCTCCTCCACCAAACCCCCCACCAACCTGGATGACTCCGTGCCATCTTCCCCCATTGGGCCCTGTGGGGTCCCAGCTGCCCCTTCTGCTGCCGAGGAGTCTAACTCCAACATCCGCCTCTTGGACCTCCCCCCGGCAGCTGCGGCCTGGGATGCGGCACTGGACTCCTCACTTCCCGACGAGATCACAACCTGGGAGGGGAGCCGGGCTTTGCGTCTCCGGCTGGCGGTGCGATCCCCGCCGCTGTGCTCCAAGCACCTTCTCCGCCCTCTTCATCAGTTGACGCTGCAGACAGGGAGAAATAAAACACAGGCATCAGGGCACTGTACAATGGACACATACACACATGACAGTTGTACATGAGTGGCATTGGCAAACCTCAGACATGGCATCACAATCGCCAACACACATGTCATTTCAACTTGCACACATGAGCCATACCACAGCCCTATCGCAACTGCCAGCAACATCCATACACATACAACAGCATGAGCAGGCAAAGGTGAGCCAGACATCACATGCAACACAGGGAGTGTACTACACATGCACACACACCACCACACTTGCATGCATGTGTACACCTCTGCCAACTGTCGCAGTGTTCATATGGACATCCATGTCACATCTGCCAATCAGGCTTCCATATCCCCCTGGCACATGCATCCATGTTGCATCACTGTTGCACCCTTGTCAAATACACACACATGCACATGTACACAATGCTGATACATGCAGCTGAAAACAACATACATGCGTGACATCACGAACATGCCTACTTACATACACATTCATCCAAACATGTGTGCCCAAACAACTGCATTCGGCATGCAAGCCTACACGCACAAGCACCATCCATGTCTCACACATGACAGCCCTCGCATGTGTTAGCCTCACGGCCCTGAACACCCCCACCCATACTCGGCCCCATACAAACAGATGTGCAACCTGCACACTACTGGCACATCACCACACGCACAGCTTACAATCATGATGCATGTACACTTACCGCTCGACTCCAGATGGGTCTGCCTCTCAAGGACCTGGACGTGGAGCGCTGTGGATATGCGTTCCAGGACCCTCATCTGATCTTCCGACAAGTGGCCCCGGTGCCCCTTAGCATCCGCTGCCTTCAAGAGGCGCCGGGCCTTGTTGAGGGTCCTGGACCTGAAGTCCTCCCAGCGCTTCTTGACATATTGGAAGTCACGGACTGCCACCCCCTCTGTGTTGATGGCAGTCACGATGTCCGTCCAGATCCGAGTCCGTCCTTCCTTGTCGGCGCGGGAACTTCCGAAGAGGGCATCATACTGCTCCAGGACTTGCTCCACCAGGACACCAACTTCGGTGGCAGTGAAGCTGGTGCCCCTCTGCCTCTCTGGCCGGGGGTTGTCAGTGGTGCCAGATGTTGCAGTGCCCGACATGACAACCCCAGAGGCAGGAGTGGTTGGGCAACTGGGTCCTGGGGCTGGGCTGTGGAGCGATGGAATCCCAGTCGGGAGTCTTCGGTTCCAGCAGGGCTGGTCACAGCAACAGCACCCCTGGCTGATGTGCAGGCAGCAAATGGCAGGGCACGTGGGCAGCAGGCAATCAGGCAGCAGCAGATGGCAGGTGGGAGCGTGCTCGGGGCTCTGGGGGGCAGTAATTCGGCCTTCTGGGCAGGAGCGTGTTCTTCCGTGTGCTTACGCGTGGCCAGCTTGATACGGAGTGATTTGGCATGTGAAAATCGAGCACGTCTGCATGTAATTCGAGGAAAGGGCCTTAGCGCGTAAGCGTGTCAGCACATGTACGCGAATTCATTGGCCCAAAGGCCAACAGCGCGTATGCGCGTCTGTGACGTGCGTACGCGGGCTTTTCCCTGTACTCGGGTGCATGTTACACTTCCAATGACTGCACGTCAGAGTGTCAGCGCGTGTAATTGGAGGATGGGGCCTTAGCGCGTACACGCGGAAGTGACGCTGGACGTGTGGGCATGTTTAAAAGGTACGTGTAGAACGCCATTTCCTTGCACGTGCTTTTCGTGGAGAGCGAGTGGGTGAAATCTGTACTTCTTGTCGGTTCACACGCGATTTACTTCACGGCGTTCCAATTTCGTACTCCCTGTTACCTCTGACAGCTTTTTCTCTTTTTGTCTTTTTCCTGGGCCTGTTTCCTCAAACCGCGTTCACTTCTTCTGTTGTCCTGTCTCCTCAGACAGCGTACAATTCTTCTTTTGGCGGGCGTGTTGCCAACCCGCACACGCGCGTATTTTACACGTGATTTTTCCTGGCAGACGGTGAGTTGCGCATACGTTCATTGTTGTGTTTCTGGGTGCCACAGCGTAGTGCAGGTTTTTTTTTCCACGCACGTGGTCTAGGAGGGGTTGCGTGCACATTATCTACCTTTTTCGGGGTGCCTGTGCATTGCGTGACCCGTCATCTTCCCCCAGGGGTCACATACAGCCTTGCTAGAGCACTAGGGTACGAATTCCATCTAGTACCCTACCCCTTTGACCCCCAATTGCCCAGGACAATAGTTTACTGCAACTCCCATACGCACAACAACATCAGTGCCATGGTTGGGAGGCGAGCACGCGGTAAGGGTGGTAAAGGTGGGCGCGCCACAAGAGGTGGCCGTGGTGGATACGGTATGGGACGTGGCCAGGACTTGCAGGGTGCCCCTAGCCCCCCATGTGTGGGTGACCAGTCAGGGACACCCATGCCCCGCCCTGGTTGAGGGTAACGTGGCTGACACCATCCCTGCTCAGCCGTTGTTGGACCAGCCCATTGTGGCACCAGACCTGGCACTGGATGACTCCATGGCTGACTTCCAGGTCAGCAGGTCTAGGCCATGTGTGGCGGTGCACGTTGGTGTCACCAGCCCACGTGGATCAGGGGCAGCTATGTCATCTGCTGCCCCGAGTAGGCAGGGTCGGGAGGCTGCAGGGGCAGCTGCGGCTCCATCCACCCCAGCTCTGAGTGTCCCAGCCAGGACAGTGTCGGTCCTAGTCCATCCTGCTGACGTTCCCCCTGACCACATCAGACTTCAGCTAATGCCTGCACCAACTCCCATGGTGAGTGTTCATTCCCACACTCCTAGTCCACAGTCCACCGGGGCTCCTGCCCCTAGTGTCCAGAGCGGCGTAGGACACTCAGTACCACCACCACCTTCCAAGCAGAAGAGGAAGAGTGCTCGTCCAGTACAGGCTGATGCCCCAGACACAGCTACACAGTCCAGCCCACCAAGAAAGCCCTGCTTCAATTGGGTCGAACTTGATGCACTTGTGGAGTATGTGTCCGCACATGACACTGAAATGGTGATTACTGCAGGATGCAAGACCACACCTGCACAACGTCAGGCACACTGGCAGACCATTGCGGAACTCGTAAGTGCCCTTGGATTCGTGAGGCGCACAGCTAATGATTGCTACAAGCGCTGGAATGACCTTAAGCACAGGGCAAAGAAAAAGCTGGCCTCAAGTCATGCCGCAACTCTAGTGACTGGAGGTGTGTCTCCAGCAGAGGACATAGAACTCACTCCACATGAGTATGTTGCTGGGACCTACGTCACGGAGGAACAGATCAAAGGCGTGGGAGACCTGCCAGATTACGAGGCATTGTCCGGTGAGTGCACATGCATGTGTGTGTCATCCATGTGCATGGCGTGTGTGTGAGTGCTTATGATTGAGTGCCAGGTGAGGGGGTGTGTGCCTGAGTGGTTTGGGTCACCCATGTGCTTCATCCAATACATTCTGCGCACCAGGATTTGGGTGTTGCAGTATCCCTTCTGGCAACAGTTGACATTCAGCCCAACCTCACGCCAGTTGCCCTTGAATTGTCATCTTGCCACAACATAGTTGCATGTTATTCTGTGTTCATTCAGGCTGATTGTCTGCATTCCACCACTTTCACTAGGCATTTCTCAGTCCTATTGTCACATGTGTGATATGGCTAGGGTACATGCCATCTGTGTGATGGCATGTGTCATGTAGGTGTATTGGACATGCCAATCACAGGCCAATGTGTGATGGCACTGCTAGGCAGCATGCAGCAAATTTGTTGGTCTTCCATCGTGGTGTCATCAATGTGTGCCATTTGCCTCCCCTTCATACGCAGTGACAGTGCATGCATGGGAGGGTTATAGTCATGTGGGACATGTGTCAATGAAGTACTGTTTCTGTTGCTTCTCAGCCCTAATTGTGTTCCATGTTGCTAATGCCTGTTCCCATTTCTTTTCTTTCATGTCTTTGCAGGGGATGACTCACTTGATACTGCTGGGGTTGTGGAGATGGTGCAGACCCAGGAGGGGTCTCAGGCCCGACTGGGCACCAGTGAGGGACGTGGTGTGGTGGTGGGTGAGAACCCACACTTGCTGCAGGCCGTCATCTCAAGGGGTGTCTCTGGGTGCACCTCCCCCGAGCTATATTCAGGTGTCGATTCGGATGATGAGACCTATGTGCTGTCGCAGGTAAGTGTCTCTGGGAGGGATTCTGTACTGTCCAACCCACCTGCACCAGGGGTCAAACCCTCAATGGGGATGTCAGTGTTGGTAGGTCAGCCTTTGGTGGTTACGGATGCAGGGTCACACTCCGCTACATCTGATCCTGTTCCTCGGCCAGCAGATCAGAGGGGGAATGCAGTCCTGCAGCCTCAGGCAGTGCCGGCACAGACAGGTGTGGTGCCCGCCGACGCGGTGGCCGTAGGCCACCAGGCAATACCGCATGGGAGCAATCCATATACGGTATGACAAACCAACAGGCAGCATCAACTGAGATGATGGCTCAGGCCATGGATAGGGTGGCCACTTCCATTGTCCCCCAAGAAAGGCTAATTGAACAACTACAGCAGGCAACAGACTCCATTAGCCAGTCACACAGGGAGGACATGTTGGCGTCCAACAGGGACAGGCGGGCGGCACTGGAGACTCTGCGGGAAGCCATTTCCGTTGAGTCCCAGGGCCACAGGGAAGCCCTGAGGGTGGAACTCTGTCATCTCAGGGCAACTCTGGTTGAGCTTGAGGCTTCAGCTAGCAAGAGGACAGAACAGCAGCTGGAGAGGCTCACACGTACGCTCTCAGCTTAGATGCAGGCAACTAGGGCAGAGGTCCGGGCATCCCGTGAGTTGTTGCATGGGGACCTCCGCACAATTATCCTCCAGAACCAGACCTTCCACACCTGCATGCTTGCTGCCATGGAGGACCAGACTAGGGCTTTGCGTGGGCTGCCTCCCATAGTGCCACCACCTCCTGATGCAGCTGCAGAGGGTGAGGAGAGCGACAGCAGCAAATCTCTCACAATAGGGTAGCCGTGCAGGCCATGAGCCCATGGAGGTGTTTTTTTTTTTCGCAAGATCCACACAGGTGGGTTTTTGTGTGCACCCTGTCCTCGGACCTCCTGGGTGGCCTCCCCCACCCCCCGCCGGGCCCATTAATGGCCATTTTTTAATTTTATTATTATTTTTTTTGATTTTTGATTTTTTGGACAGTGTGTTGCCTTGTGTGGCTCCCGTGGGCATATGCTGTATTGTGGCTGGGCACATGCAGGCTTGTCCTGAATTTGGGTCAGATGCTTGGGTTTGTGTGACACACACCCCTCCTGCTTCCCGTTTCCATGGGCTTGCAAAGGGTGTGCCCAAGTGACATTGATGTACACGGTGACGTTGGACTCCCATTTGATGTGTGGGCAGTCTGTAGTCAATACTGTGTATACATTCCTAGTGCATATTGTTGTTGTATTGCACACTGCATGGTGTATTGACATGGTGCATCCATCTCATCCTCCTAATTTGCAGGTCCATTTCTCATGTCTTCACAAGGCGGTCTACTTTGGGACTGGAGTCCATGTTGTAAGCAGTGCACCTACACTATTGCGTGGCGCTAACACTGTATACTTGGAAGTGTTCGAAGTGCTGGCATTATCAGGTAGTGAGGCTACCAATATTTTAAGTCTGTTTTTACGCTCACCTGGTTCCCACGGGGGCGTCGACCGGAACTGGGCCGCTGTTGTTTCCACCAGCGTGACGTGTAGCGCCGAGATGACTGACTGGACTGGCCCGCTCAGCCTAGTTTGTCTGGCTCGCAGGAATATTCTTCTGCAAAGGAGAAGAGGAATTAACCACTCGTGGAATTGAGTGTCAACCCACCTTCCCCACTCCCGTTGTCTTCCCACAGATCACTCTTGATGTCCCCTCCTTAGACTCACCTGATTGTTTGGAAGGATGAGCTCTCCATCCTGCGTCGACCGCAGGGGCGCGTTGATGACCAGTTACTTCACTGGCGTAGAGGAATTGGTGAGTTCCAGTATTGACTCTAAAGTCCAATTGTTCATAAGAGTTCAAATGCCTGATCTTCACTCTGTCCGATTCCTTGCAGGTTGCCGATTAATCCACTCGAAGATTTCCAAATGGCAATTGGTAAGATTCAGGTAAGTCTATTGTGGTTTTCCCCTTAGGGGCCGGGGTATGGCGATGAAGCAGAGTTGACTGCGCCGACCCGAGATGAGCTGAGTACCCCCCGTGGTAAATCAGGTAAGTCCTTGGGAGTAGCTTGTATAGCCTTAGAGAGTCCCCTTGCTCACCTTGCTGTCTTTGTCTCCTTAGGTGTCGGAGGGCGGCCGCGAGATGGAGAGAGCGTGATGGAATGCTGAAGTACCGCCAAGCAGGTTAGTTCAGCGCAGCGCCGTAGGAATGCGAAGCAATGCTTCAAAGACTTCTGTCTTTCAGCTCCATGGCGAAATGGATCAGGATTCAGGTAAGGATTAAAGTTAAAACTCCTGTTCTAACCTTTATCCTTCTTTTCTTCTTGTTTCAGGAGTCCCAGGACTGAAGCGGGCGTGGCTGAAGACTGGAGCTGCTGAAAACACGGTGAGCGTTACGCTGCAGCAAGCAGAATAACGTGAAGCACGTGTGGCTGTCCGGGCGTGGTTTAAATAGCCTTGGAAGAAGATCCAGGTAAGTATTCTTCCACAGCCCCACCCAAGTAACAAAATAGTCCCTTCAGTAAAATAGTCCCTCCTAAGCCTCATTTGGCTTGAGTCTTCATGCAGCATGGTCTGCCTCAGGTGACTATGCAGCATGGTCTGCTTCAGGTAAGTTATCAATAATGAGCCTGCCGCCCATGGCGCCAGGACTGACTTTATCTTTATGAGCCTGGCACCATAGGCGCCAGGACTGCACCCAAACAGCCCCTACATGGGGCTTTTGGGCATGCTCCAAGTGGCATGATGCCTGCTTCCGGGGCTGCTGGGCCTGGTCTGGTCTTCCGGGGGCAGGCATCATGACAGCACTCCCCCTCAAGGCCCCTCCTAAAGTCGTTCTCCCCCTTGGCCGTGGTTTGTCTGGAAATTCCCGATGGAACCTCTTCACTAAACGAGGTGCATGCACGTGGTCACTAGGTTCCCAAGACCTTTCCTGCGGACCATAACCTTTCCAGTCAATTAGGTAAAAGAGTTTTGATCTCACTCTTTTTGAGTCTAAAATATTCTTGACTTCGAACTCGGGCTCCCCGTCTATGAGGATAGGTTCAGGTGGAGTGGTTAGCCTAGTTCCTGGTTGCACTGGCTTCAAAAGAGACACGTGGAAGACGGGATGGATTCGCATATGAGCAGGTAGGTCCAACTTGACGGCCACTGGGTTAATAATTGCCTTGACAGAAAAAGGTTGGGTTCGAGTCCCCTTGAGTGGTAAGTGCTTAGTGGCTAACCATACTTGGTCCACTATTTGGTATTGAGGAGATTCACTTCTGTGTTGATCCGCATCCTTTTTGTATTTTTCCTTAGCCTTTTGCAAATGGATGGTTGCTTCTTTAAAGGCTTGTGTAATAACAGCATGGAGATGGTCCACTCCGGGCATCTCTAAATGCTGGGGTGAGTCCAAATCCGAGGTTCGAGGATGGTGCCCATAAATGGTAAAAAAAGGACGTTGTCCAGTTCCTGAGTGTACGGAATTATTGTACGCATACTCTGCGATCCACAGAATGTCTTTCCAATTCCCCTCAGACTGATGTAGCATACAACGGAGGTACTGTTCAAGAGTCTGGTTGGTCCTCTCCGTTTGACCGTCGGTCTGAGGGTGGTGACTGGTCGAAAGCCTAACATCAATTTGTGCCAATTGGCAGCATTTCCTCCAAAAATGTGAAATGAATTGACTGCCCCGATCTGAAATTAACACTGAAGGAAAGCCATGCAGGCGGACAACATTTTCAAGGAATTCCTTGGCCAGGATTGAAGCTGAAGGTATCCCTTTTAAAGGAATGAAGTGGGCCATTTTAGAAAAAAGATCTACAATAACTAGAATGGTATTGTAACCTTGGTACGGGGGTAAATCCGTGATAAAGTCTAATGACAAGGTATGCCAAGGGGTAGGTGGTATGTCTAATGGTTGCAATAATCCAGCAGGTTTTTTCTTTTGCCCTTTATTTTGTGCGCAAATGCCACAAGACATGACAAATGACTTGACATCCTTTCGCCAGGTGGGCCACCAAAATTGCTTCCTAATTTTAGCTTCGGTTTTTGCAATACCCGGATGCCCTTCTATTAAGGTGTCATGGTAATGGGAAATGACAAGTTCCTGTAGTTCTTTTTGCGGTAAAAATAGCCGGCCTTGGTAATAAGGTAAATCATCGATGACAGAGTACTCTGGACCTTTCTTTGCCCAGTCCTGTAGGGCAACGGAATCAAAGAGTTGGTGGATCTTGTTTTGAATGTCCTCCAGTGTCTGTATGGATGTCAGGCCAAGGATTCTCTGTTCCGGAATTATGGGTACGGGTTCTAAAGTTATTTCTGCTTCTCCCATTCCAATCGGGACAAGGCGTCTGCTTTACCATTCTTACAATCTGGTCGATAGGTTACAAAATCAAACTCGCCGAAGAACAATGCCCAACGGAGTTGGCACGAAGATTGGGCTTTGGCTGTCTTTAGGTATTGTAAGTTGCGGTGATCGGTGATGACCGTGATGGTATGTCTGGCACCCAGTAGATAGTGCCGCCAAGCCTTGAAGGCGGACTTGATGGCCAGCAACTCCTTGTCGGTTATGGCATAGTTTAATTCGGGGGCTGAACATTTTCTTGACCAAAACGCCACTGGGTGAAGCTGGTTAGTTACGGGATCCTTTTGGGAAAGGACTGCTCCCATGGCTGAACTGGATGCATCTGTTTCCACTATGTAGGGAAGCTCGGGGCGCGGGTGTCTTAATATGGGAGCAGATGTGAATTTAGCTTTTAACTCTTGGAAGGCGTTCTCGGCTTCCTCTGTCCACACAAAGCGTCTGTTTTTTCGCAATAGCGTCGTAATGGGATGTACAATGTGTGAGAAGTCTGGGATAAACCTGCGGTAGAAATTGGCAAAGCCAAGCATGCTTTGAACTCCTTTGATTGAACTTGGAGAAGGCCAATTAAGAATGGCATCCACTTTTCGTGTATCCATCCGGATTCCTCTCGGGGTCAGAATAAATCCAAGGAATTCCACTTCCGTAGTGTGGAAGATGCACTTTTCCAGTTTAGCATATCATTTATGCTGGCATAACTTCTCTAGGACTGCTCGGACGTGTTTCACATGCTCAGATTCTGATAAAGAGTATACTAAGATGTCGTCGATGTAAACGACCACACAAACGTCGATAAGCTCTCGGAGGACATCGTTCATGAAGAACTGGAAGGCTGCTGGTGCATTGCATAGTCCGAAGGGCATCACCTGGTACTCAAATAGTCCGTACTTGGTGCGAAAAGCAGTCTTCCATTCGTCACCCTCTTTGACACGTACCAGATGATATGCCCCCCGAAGGTCTAGTTTCGTGTATATACAAGCGTCCTTCACCTGGTCTTGTAGTTCTGGGATCAAAGGCAGTGGGTATCGATTCTTGATGGTTATCTGATTCAGTGCGCGGTAGTCTATACATGTTCTAAGGTCGCCTTCCTTTTTCAGTACGAAGAACAAAGCTGAAGATGCAGGGGACTTGGACAGGCGAATGAAGCCATTAGCAAGGTACTGGTCGAGGTACTGGCGCAAATGGAGATTTTCAGGTTCCGTAAGGGCATAGATTCTGCTGCAAGGTGGTTGTGCTCCAGGTACAAGATCTATTTGACAATCATACGATCTGTGAGGTGGTAAGGTGTTTTCCTGTTCCTTTTGGAAGACATCTTGAAAGTCTTGGTATTCAACAGGTAATTGTATGGCTACTGGAATTACTGGGGCCAGGACTGAGTTTTGAGTTTTCCTTGGGTAGCAGGTGTGAGCACATTCTGGGAAGGTTAGTCTCTTCTCTCGCCAATCAATACAGGGATTATGTTTTTCCAACCAAGGTATCCCCAGTATCAGCTGAAACTGTGGGGCCTTGATTAAGTCAAACACCATAGCCTCTCGATGCCCACCTTGACTCAGCAAGGTCATATCTGCAGTGGAATGAGTTACGGGTCAAGAGGCAATTTCCGTTCCATCTACAGTGGTGACAACATCGGCCGTGGTCTTGCGGGTGAGAGATAGATTCATCTTGGTAGCCAATTCCCAATTCCAAGTAATTTCCTATGGCTCTGCTGTCTACGTATCCCTTTACCGCGTGCATGCGTGATGGCTGCTCTGGATCTACAAGGACCATGGGTATGGTGAAATGCGAGGTCAGAGTGTCCTTCTTTAAGCTCGGCAAGCGGACCTCTACGCTTGCCGGGCGTGGTCGTTTCCCGAGTCAGATTTCACATGGTTTTCGTCTGCTGCTCCTATAACTTTCTTGGGTGGTTTTACAGGGCAGTTCCGAAGAAAATTACCAGTAGTTCCGCAGTATAAACATAATTGCAGTTGCCGTCTTCTATCTCTTTCCTTCTGGGTTAAGGGTCCTTTAACCCCCCCGATTTGCATAGGTTCTGAGACATCTACTCCCTTGGAGCTTACGTGGGTTTTAACCAACACCCTGTTCTCAAACTTGGTTCGGTCAGCCTTCCTGGTTTGAAGTCTGTGATCGAGCTGGACCACTAGATCTACATATTCAGCACAGTCTTGAGGCGGGTTCACGATTTGGGCCAAAACATCTTTGAGTTCTTCCCAAAGTCCTCGATGGAATAATGTGATTCGCTTGGCTTCAGGCCATTCGGTTTCCACTACTAATCTATTGAAAGTTGCAATGTAAGATAAAAGATCCTGGTTACCTTGACGTAGGGATAAAAGTTCATTGTCCAAAGCCTGTCCTCGGCAGTGTCGGGCGAATAGTCTTTCCATGCTTGTTCGAAAACCCTGGAAATCGCGAAGAATCGGGTCATCCTGGTTAACTAGTGGAATGGACCAATCCGCCGCACTGCCGCTGAGATATGACAGTACAAAGGCTACCTTGGCCTGATTGTTTGGGAAAGCTCCAGGTCTACATAAAAAATGCAAGCGGCATTGATTCATGAATGTTGCAAACCCTTTTGGGTCTCCGGCAAAGCGTTCAGGCGGAGCCAAAGGAACAGCTCCAGTTAAATTTATCTGCACCGGGTTACTCGATGGTACAGGAGCTGGACTTGCCCCAAGTCCTGGTAGAGGTGTTTGTCCAGCCTGGCTCTGTAATAGTTGTCTGGCGAACTCATCAGTTCGTTCTTTTGACACTATCAGTTCCCTCCTGAGGGCATTGGTTTCTTGGCGGGCGGAATACACTTCGGCCCTTAATTCCCCTAATAATTGGGCCAACTGATCAGTTTCCGAGGTCTCCATGACGCCCAGGTGGGTATTTGTGGGTAGGCTTCGCGTTCTGTTACGCTCACCTGGTTCCCACGGGGGCGTCGACCGGAACTGGGCCACTGTTGTTTCCACCAGCGTGACGTGTAGCGCCGAGATGACTGAAAGACTGGTCCGCTCAGCCTAGTTTGTCTGGCTCACAGGAATATTCTTCTGCAAAGGAGAAGAGGAATTAACCACCCGTGGAATTGTGTGTCAAGCCACCTTCCCCACTCCCGTTGTCTTCCCAAAGATCACTCTTGATGTCCCCTCCTTAGTCTCACCTGATGGTTTGGAAGGATGAGCTCTCCATCCTGCGTCGACCGCAGGGGCGCGTTGATGACCAGTTACTTCACTGGCGTAGAGGAATTGGTGAGTTCCAGTATTGACTCTAAAGTCCAATTGTTCATAAGAGTTCAAATGTCTGATCTTCACTCTGTCCGATTCCTTGCAGGTTGCAGATTAATCCACTTGAAGATTTCCAAATGGCAATTGGTAAGATTCAGGTAAGTCTATTGTGGTTTTCCCCTTAGGGGCCGGGGTACGGCGATGAAGCAGAGTTGACTGCGCCGACCCGAGATGAGCTGAGTACCCCCCGTGGTAAATCAGGTAAGTCCTTGGGAGTAGCTTGTATAGCCTTAGAGAGTCCCCTTGCTCACCTTGCTGTCTTTGTCTCCTTAGGTGTCGGAGGGCGGCCGCGAGATGGAGAAAGCGTGATGGAATGCTGAAATACCGCCAAGCAGGTGAGTTCAGCGCGGCGCCGTAGGAATGCGAAGCAATGCTTCAAAGACTTCTGTCTTTCAGCTCCGTGGCGAAATGGATCAGGATTCAGGTAAGGATTAAAGTTAAAACTCCTGTTCTAACCTTTATCCTTCTTTTCTTCTTGTTTCAGGAGTCCCAGGACTGAAGCGGGCGTGGCTGAAGACTGGAGCTGCTCAAAACACGGTGAGCGTTACGCTGCAGCAACCAGAATAACGCGAAGCACGTGTGGCTGTCCGGGCGTGGTTTAAATAGCCTTGGAAGAAGATCCAGGTAAGTATTCTTCCACAGCCCACCCAAGTAACAAAATAGTCCCTTCAGTAAAATAGTCCCTCCTAAGCCTCATTTGGCTTGAGTCTTCATGCAGCATGGTCTGCTTCAGGTGAGTATGCAGCATGGTCTGCTTCAGGTAAGTTATCAATAATGAGCCTGGCACCCATGGCGCCAGCACTGACTTTATCTTTATCAGCCTGGCGCCATAGGCGCCAGGACTGTAACCAAACAGCCCCTAACTAGGGCTTTTGGGCATGCTCCAAGTGGCATGATGCCTGCTTCCGGGGCTGCTGGGCCTGATCTGGTCTTCCGGGGGCAGGCATCATGACATCTGTACTGTCCTGGTTATGGTAGGTTGGAGGTTGTGTAGGTGATTGGTATTCTTGGTAAGTATTTGGTAATGTGTGTTGTTGGTCCTGCATTACTGTGAGCATTTCATGTTTGGCCAGTTTCCATTAGGGACACTGTAGTTGGTGACACTTGGGGTATGTTGTGGGGATTAATTTGTTTGCTCTCACATTGCATGACATGCCATGGTGTGTTGTGTGGCCGTGCTGGGGAGGGGTTGGGTGACATGGCACTGTTATCATGTTGTAAATTTGCAAGTGGGTATTCATTTTTGCTGCATGGAAGTGTGTCTTTTGATGACACTGCATTGGTGGTGTTTGTGTAGGTAGGGATGCACACATTGTGACACTTCCAGATGAACAATCTCAGGCCGCTATGGTTCTGACAGTTGACTGTCCCTTTGTTCATCATAATTGTCAGATTGAGTCATCATTGATTGTCAGATGGTATGTGCCAGGGCTGTGTGCACTCCACATGGGTGTTCTTTCTATGTGAAGTAATTAGCCACCAGCTGTGTACGGGCTGCCTGTTAGGACAGTTTTTCTGAAGTCCAGTTAAGGGCCTAGTAAAACCATTCAACTGAGGCAGTACAAGACTCCACTCTTAGTATAAGACTGTACCACCTGAGTACATGGTAGCGTAGGCAGAGCAGCCAGGCTTATCTTAGGAGGGAGAGAGGGCAGTAGATACAGTACAAGTGAAAATTGTAATACAAATGATCCAAAGAAACACTGAAACACTATGTATTATAAAAAATAAAGGATTTATTTAAATACAAGTAGGATCAGATAAATCTAGGGGTTAAGTAAATACTAACACATTATATGAAATCACAATATGAAACACACCACGATACCTGAAAGCACACAGGCCCAAGTATAAACCTTATTTGGAACACCTAACAGTAGTTCTAGGGAAGTCAAAACCTTGTTATACACATTTAGTATATGACAAGCCTATTCTTTGGGAGTAAAAGACCAATGGTTACTTTTAGATTACTTTTGGTAATACAAGGACAGTAGGCCCTTCCAGTTGTACAGTGACTCTTGGAACAAATCACATAAACAGTCAACTGGACAATATACTTTTGGTGAATATTGAAACACTTATTCTAGGTGCAGTAAAAACCTATAACTACTTTTGTCATAACACACAGTTATACCAGGTGAGCAAAACCTAATGGATGTAATATACAATTACAGATGCTTTGGAAATCAGGGAACCCCAGATTGAGGTAAGCAATAACTCTTGTAACTTGTTTTGGATGGCACACAGCTAACACAAGGTAAGTAAAACCCACTTACTTTAACTTCACAATGAAGGGGAAAGTAAAACCCAATGTCACACTTTACTGAATAGATATTCTAGGTAGGCAACAACCTAATGTAGACTTATTAAAGACAGGCTAGCAGCAAGTCAGGGGAAGCAAGACCCAGTTGGGGGACACTCATACAGTTATCCTAGCAGGACTAACCTGGTGATACCAACAGTTGGAGGACACTCATACAATTAACCTTCAGGAATAATCTGGTGAAACCAACACATTACTTTTGTAAAGAGGCACAACCTAATCACAGGAGAGTAAAATACCTTCACATCTACTTTCTTTTGGACTGGCAAAACAGTGGCTAAGGAAGCAAAGATGTTAACCATACTTTTAAGAATAGTGCATCACACATCCAAGATCAGTAAGAACATTTGTAACTGTTCACTCTTAGAATTACAGTTACCAACCAACTCTTTACAAGTAAGTAAAAACACTTGATTTCTTTTCTAGGCAGAAGTCCCAATCCCTCCAAAGTCTTTTCCCTTAGAGCATGAGTGTTCTCAGTTGCAGAAGGGGGGTCACTAGGACTAGTGACCAACAGGCAGTGTTAGAATGAGTTCTTTAGTAGCAAAAGTCAGAGTTTCCTGAGGAAAACTGGCAAACAAGTGAGTACTTTTACTTCTAGGGTTAGAAGAGGGTCCAGGGGCTTCACAGAAGACACCCCAGCAGGATTCTAGCAGTGGGACTGGGTGTACTGGACGAGGGACCTCCCAATCACAGAAAACACCCCAGGACTACACAGAAATCCCAACAGGCTTAAGGTAAGTATATACCCAAGCCAACACAGCAATGAAGAAGAGATTGCAGCAGGAGAACTTCAGGGACTGCAGCCAAATACCCGGTCACTGGATTCCTTGCCCTGGAGACTGAACACAAGACCTCAGAAGGGACTTTGCAGCAGGGATCGATGAAGAAGGCTCTAGGCAAGATTTCTCTCACGGCTGAATTCGGTTCTGCGGGTTTGGTGCCTTTTCAAGGAGCACAGAAGAAATCGCGGTTGAATTCTCGTCGTTTAAAAGGTCGAGCACTCTTGTGAGGGGACTTTTTGGACTCGATTCGTGTCTCTGGAGATAGACCAAGATGCCCACGAAGTTTCAGCGAGATTCAGAATTCGGAAGACCGTGCACCGCACAGTGGCAGGAGGTCCCAGGGTATTGGGGTATTGCAAGAACGCAAGGTTGCAGCAACCCATGGGATGGCTCAAAATGCAGGTCGTCTTGAGTCTAGTGGGTCTCACTAGACTCTGGGTTTTGGTCGTCGTTTTCGGAGACCCCAGGTCGATCGGAAGGAAGGACTGCAGCAGGCTCCGGTTACAAAGCAGGCTCTCCGGCCGCTAGAAATCATTCCCGCCGCTTTTCCTTCGTCATCCTCTTTGGTTTTCGGTTCCAGTGGTCGACATGACTTCAGCTTCCAGGTTTCCAGTATTTATCAGGAACTGCAACACAACCTCTGCATTCTCTCCCCGCATTTTACAAGAAAGGGGCGTTTGGCTGTCCAATCAGGACAGCCAACCCCCCACTGGGATCTGACCCAGTTGAAGGAAGACCTAAGACAAAGGAGGGGGAAGTTTGGGACCCCTCCCCCACTTCCTGTGCTTACAGACTGACTGGAGCCTGGGTGGGGTGTTCAGGGGACTCCCGCCAAAGACAAAACTCAAACAAAGGATTTTCCCGCCCTGGATGTCAGGGGAAGGAACAAGAAACAACAAGAAACACTAAAATGGCAGAAAAAGAAGACAGGGGCCATTTTGGTAAAAATGAGCACCCTTAAGTGCCTTTACTGCAGCTGTGATTACAGCACGCGGTAAAGGTGCACCAAATTAGTAAAAGGTATCACTGCCACCAGCCATTGAAGGTAAGCTTGTCACTGTAACAGAATTGTTATGGTTTAAATGTGAAAGGGGATACATTGTATCTCCCCAGCACTCCACATAAGGTGGGGTGTGCTGGTTTCACAGAATAAAATGTAAAAGGGATCCAAAGATCCTTTCTACCCTTGGGAACTGTAGTTCACTCAAGGTTAGCACAAGAAAGTTAAAGGGGGAGCCCCTAGGGCAACCCAGCAACAACAGGCACTTATTGCCAATAAGTTGTTAGACATGATAACTTTAAAAAGACACTATGGAGAGTCTTAAAAATGACACCCATAAAAAGAGTTAAAGACAGGTGAGTGTGAAAAAAGGTTCCCACTCATTGAGGTATTAATGGAAAATATCTCACTAGAAAAGCAAAAAGTTCTGGAGTTGAACCAGGCAAGGAAGATTTACCAGCCCTGTGGAAATCTTACCTAACACTGCCTCACCCCGTGCCCTTTCCCCTCCCATGCGCAGCGGGCGTGCATGTGGTTGGGGATGTGGGGGCACCACCATGTCCACAGCCAGTCCCCGGCGTGTTGCAACATTGTGCAGGACACATGCTGCCACTATGATCCTGCACACTACTGGTTGAGCGTATAACAGCTGCCCGCCAGAACGGTCAAGGGAGCGAAAGCGTGACTTGAGCACTCCGAATGTGCGCTCCACTATGCCCCGTGTTGCAATATGGGCTGTGTTGTATCTTACCTCGGGAGGCGTGATGGGGTCCCAAATTGGCGTCATCATGTGTGTGCTCAGAGGGTAGGCACTGTCCCCTGGGGAGGTGGTGATGGGGATCATTAGTGGGGTATTGGCATTACTGTGTATCTGTCATGCATGTGTGTGCTGTGGCATTTCTACTCACCAAGCAGCCATGCATTGCCATGCCGCCCAGCTTCCATGTCCCGGTTTAGGGTTGACATCCTGTAAATGAAGCTGTCATGGGTGGACACTGGATAGTTGGCATATACTGAGGTGATGATTCCCCTGGCATCACATACTACCTGGACGTTGATGGAATGCCAGTGCTTGCAGTTTCTATAGATGTGCTCAGATACCCTGGGGGGACGTAGAGCCACATGGGTGCAATCAATGGCACCAAGCACTTTTGTGAATTGTGCCACCCTGTAGAAATCCTGGCTGACAGCCTGCCTTTCTGCAGGTGTTCTGGGCAGGTATATGTGCCTGTGGACTGATGCGCGTGCAGTGATGATGGCCAACACCTGGTGTAGGCACCGTGACTGCGTGGCCTGTGACCCCCCCCCCCCACTATGGCACTTGTCCGCTGAAATGATCCGGTAGCCAAGAAGTGCAGTACATTGAGGACCTTCTCCAGGGGGCTGAGTGCTTGGGAGCACAGGGTGGGTGATGTGAGGTCATCCTCCCACTCACTGACCAGGTTGAGTATTATGTGTGGTGGAAACCTGTACCTCCCATACACCTGGTCATCTAGCATACCAAATAGGCTGGTTCTGGGTGTGAAGATTCTGGCCCTGACTATCCTTCTCCTCCTCCTGCGGTATCCCACGGCCACTGCTGCTAGGAACGGTATATTGATCCTGGCGTCTGAGCTTGTTTGTTGTTTGGGCACTCTTTTATGCTGCGCGGGACGTGCGCCTGCTTCATGCTGGCGTACGTGTTTCAGGATTGGTCCTTTTATTTTTTGGCGCGTTGTAGGCGAGCGTGTAAATCTTCCCGCCCACCCCAGGAATACACGTAACACGCTCTCCCTGGCCCAGTCGCAAGTAAATAATCCCGCCCACCCCTGGAATACACGTACCCCACTCTCACAGGCACAGTCTCGTGTGTATCTTCACGTGCACACACCGAAATACACATACCCTGCAAATCTGCGTGTGAAACTTCCCGCGCACCCCGAAATACACGTACCCTGCAAATTTGCGTGTGAAACTTCCCACACACCCCGTAATACACGTACCCTGCTGATATCACGTGTCAGACTACATGCGCAACCCTGATATACACGTACACAGGCGATTCACACTGCTGGGGGTTGGGGGGGTAGAAGGAAGGAGTGGGGGCCTGGTGGAGGGTGCCCCTGACTGGTGGGGGGTGGGGGTGCTGGGAGACATGAGTGGGGCCTGGTGGAGGGTGCCCCTGACTGGTGGGGGGTGGGGGTGCAGGGTGACATGAGTGGGGGCCTGGTGGAGGGTGCCCCTGGATGCAGGGGGTGGGGGTGCTGGGAGACATGAGTGGGGGCCTGGTGGAGGGTGTCCCACAGTGCTGGGGGGTGGGGGTGCTGGGAACATGAGTGGGGGCCTGGTGGTGGGTGCCCCACAGTGCTGGGGGGTGGGGGTGCTGGGAGACATGAGTGGGGGCCTGGTGGAGGGTGCCCCACAGTGCTGGGGGGTGGGGGCGCTGGGAGACATGAGTGGGAGCCTGGTGGAGGGTGCCCCACAGTGCTGAGGGGTGGGGGTGCTGGGAGACATGAGTGGGGCCTGGTGGAGGGTGCCCCACAGTGCTGGGTGGTGGGGGTGCAGGGAGACATGAGTGGGGGCCTGGTGGAGGGTGCCCCTGGATGCAGGGGGGTGGGGGTGCTGGAAGACATGAGTGGGGGCCTGGTGGAGGGTGCCCCTGGATGCTGGGGGGTGGGGGTGCAAGGAGACATGAGTTGGACATGAGTGGGGGCCTGGTGGAGGGTGCCCCTGACTGGTGGGGGGTGGGGGTGCTGGGAGACATGAGTGGGGGCCTGGTGGAGGGTGCCCCACAGTGCTGGGGGGTGGGGGTGCTGGGAGACATGAGTGGGGGCCTGGTGGAGGGTGCCCCACAGTGCTGGGGGGTGGGGGTGCTGGGAGACATGAGTGGGGCCTGGTGGAGGGTGCCCCACAGTGCTGGGGGGTGGGGGTGCAGGGAGACATGAGTGGGGGCCTGGTGGAGGGTGCCCCTGGATGCAGGGGGGTGGGGGTGCTGGAAGACATGAGTGGGGGCCTGGTGGAGGGTGCCCCTGGATGCTGGGGGGTGGGGGTGCAAGGAGACATGGGTTGGACATGAGTGGGGGCCTGGTGGAGGGTGTCCCTGACTGGTGGGGGGTGGGGGTGCTGGGAGACATGAGTGGGGGGCTGGTGGAGGGTGCCCCTGGATGCTGGGGGGTGGGAGTGCAAGGAGACATGAGTTGGACATGAGTGGGGGCCTGGTGTAGGGTGCCCCTGGATGCAGGGGGGTGGAGGTGCTGGGAGACATGAGGTGGGGCCTGGTGGAGGGTGCCCCTGGATGCTGGGTGGTGGGGGTGCAAGGAGACATGAGTTGGACATGAGTGGGGGCCTGGTGGAAGGTGCCCCTGGATGCAGGGGGGTGGGGGTGCTGGGAGACATGAGTGGGGCCTGATGGAGGGTGCCCCACAGTGCTGGGGGGTGGGGTTGCTGGGAGACATGAGTGGGGGCCTGGTGGAGGGTGTCCCACAGTGCTGGGAGGTGGGGGTGCTGGGAGACATGAGTGGGGGCCTGGTGGAGGGTGCCCCTGGATGCTGGGGGGTGGGGGTGCAAGGAGACATGAGTTGGACATGAGTGGGGGCCTGGTGGAGGGTGCCCCTGACTGGTGGGGGGTGGGGGTGCTGGGAGACATGAGTGGAGGGCTGGTGGAGGGTGCCCCTGGAAGCTGGGGGGTGGGAGTGCAAGGAGACATGAGTTGGACATGAGTGGGGGCCTGGTGGAGGGTGCCCCTGGATGCAGGGGTTGTGGGGGTGCTGGGAGACATGAGGTGGGGCATGGTGGAGGGTGCCCCTGGATGCTGGGTGGTGGGGGTGCAAGGAGACATGAGTTGGACATGAGTGGGGGCCTGGTGGAAGGTGCCCCTGGATGCAGGGGGGTGGGGGTGCTGGGAGACATGAGTGGGGGCCTGGTGGAGGGTGCCCCACAGTGCTGGGGGGTGGGGGTGCAGGGGGACATGAGTGGGGCCTGGTGGAGGGTGCCCCTGGATGCAGGGGGGTGGGGGTGCTGGGAGATATGAGTGGGGGCCTGGTGGAGGGTGCCCCTGGATGCAGGGGGGTGGGGGTGCTAGGAGACATGAGTGGGGGCCTGGTGGAGGGTGCCCCTGGATGCAGGGGGGTGGGGGTGCTGGGAGACATGAGTGGGGGCCTGGTTGAGGGTGCCCTACAATGCTGGGGGGTGGGGGTGCTGGGAGACATGAGTGGGGGCCTGGCGGAGGGTGCCCCACAGTTGTGTGGGGTGGGGGTGCTGGGAGACATGAGTGGGGACCTGGTGGAGGGTGCCCCTGACTGGTAGGGGGTGGGGGTGCTGGGAGACATGAGTGGAGGCCTGGTGGAGGTTGCCCCACAGTGCTGGGGGTGGGGGTGCTGGGAGACATGAGTGGGGGCCTGGTGGAGGGTGCCCCTGACTGGTGGGGGGTGGGGGTGCTGGGAGACATGAGTGGGGGCCTGGTGGAGGGTGCCCCTGGGTGCTGGGGGGTGGGGGTGCAAGGAGACATGAGTTGGACATGAGTGGGGGCCTGGTGGAGGGTGCCCCTGGATGCAGGGGGGTGGGGGTGCTGGGAGACATGAGTGGGGTCCTGGTGGAGGGTGCCCCTGGATGCTGGGGGGTGGGGGTGCAAGGAGACATGAGTTGGACATGAGTGGGGGCCTGGTGGAGGGTGCCCCTGGATTCAGGGGGGTGGGGGTGCTGGGAGACATGAGTGGGGGCCTGGTGGAGGGTGGGGGTGCAGGGGGACATGAGTGGTGGCCTGGTGGAGGGTGCCCCTGGATGCGGGGGGTTGGGGGTGCTGGGAGACGTGAGTGGGGGCCTGGTGGAGGGTGCCCCACAGTGCTGGGGGGTGGGGGTGCAGGGGGACATGAGTGGGGGCCTGGTGGAGGGTGCCCCTGGATGCAGGGGGGTGGGTGTGCTGGGAGACATGAGTGGGGGCCTGGTGGAGGGTGCTCCTGGATGCAGGGGGTTGGGGGTGCTGTGAGACATGAGTGGGGGCCTGGTGGAGGGTGCCCCTGGATGCAGGGGGCTGGGGGTGCTGGGAGACATGAGTGGGGGCCTGGTGGAGGGTGCCCCACAGTGCTGGGGGGTGGGGGTGCTGGGAGACATGAGTGGGGTCCTGGTGGAGGGTGCCCCTGGATGCTGGGGGTGGGGGTGCAAGGAGACATGAGTTGGACATGAGTGGGGGCCTGGTGGAGGGTGCCCCTGGATTCAGTGGGGTGGGGGTGCTGGGAGACATGAGTGGGGGCCTGGTGGAGGGTGCCCCACAGTGCTGGGGGGTGGGGGTGCACGGGGACATGAGTGGTGGCTTGGTGGAGGGTGCCCCTGGATGCAGGGGGGTGGTGGTGCTGGGAGACATGAGTGGGGGCTTGGTGGAGGGTGCCCCTGGATGCAGGGGGGTGGTGTTGCTGGGGACATGAGTGGGGGCCTGGTGGAGGGTGCCCCACAGTGCTGGGGGGTGGGGGTGCAGGGGGACATGAGTGGGGGCCTGGTGGAGGGTGCCCCTGGATGCAGGGGGGTGGGTGTGCTGGGAGACATGAGTGGGGGCCAGGTGGAGGGAGCTCCTGGATGCAGGGGGGTGGGGTTCTGGTAGACATGAGTGGGGGCCTGGTAGGGGGTGCCCCTGGATGCAGGGGGCTAGGTTTGCTGGGAGACATGAGTGGGGGCCTGGTGGAGGGTGCCCCACAGTGCTGGGGGTTGGGGGTGCTGGGAGACATGAGTGGGGGCCTGGTGGAGGGTGCCCCACAGTGCTGGGGGGTGGGGGTGCTGGGAGACATGAGTGGGGCCTGGTGGAGGGTGCTCCACAGTGCTGGGGGGTGGGGGTGCAGGGAGACATGAGTGGGGGCCTGGTGGAGGGTGCCCCTGGATGCTGGGGGGTGGGGGTGCAAGGAGACATGTATTGGACATGAGTGGGGGCCTGGTTGAGGGTGCCCCTGACTGGTGGGGGGTGGGGGTGCTGGGAGACATGAGTGGGGGGCTGGTGGAGGGTGCCCCTGGATGTTGGCGGGTGGGGGTTCAAGGAGACATGAGTTGGACATGAGTGGGGGCCTGGTGGAGGGTGCCCCTGGATGCAGGGGGGTGGGGGTGCTGGGAGACATGAGGTGGGGCCTGGTGGAGGGTGCCCCTGGATGCTGGGTGGTGGGGGTGCAAGGGGACATGAGTTAGACATGAGTGGGGGCCTGGTGGAAGGTGCCCCTGGATGCAGGGGGGTGGGGGTGCTGGGAGACATGAGTGGGGGCCCGGTGGAGGATGCCCCACAGTGCTGGGGGGTGGGAGTGCAGGGGGACATGAGTGGGGCCTGGTGGAGGGTGCCCCTGGATGCAGGGGGGTGGGGGTGCTGGGAGACATGAGTGGGGGCCTGGTGGAGGGTGCCCCTGGATGCAGGGGGGTGGGGGTGCTGGGAGACATGAGTGGGGGCCTGGTGGAGGGTGCCCCTGGATGCAGGTGGGTGGGGGTGCTGGGAGACATGAGTGGGGGCCTTGTGGAGGGTGCCCCACAGTGCTAAGGGGTGGGGGTGCTGGGAGACATGTGTGGGGGCCTGGTGGAGGGTGCCCCACAGTGCTGGGGGGTGGGGGTGCTGGGAGACATGAGTGGGGGCCTGGTGGAGGGTGCCCCTGACTGGTGGGGTATGGGGGTGCTGGGAGACATGAGTGGAGGCCTGGTGGAGGTTGCCCCACAGTGCTGGGGGTGGGGGTGCTGGGAGACATGAGTGGGGGCCTGGTGGAGGGTGCCCCTGACTGGTGGGGGTGCTGGGAGACATGAGTGGGGGCCTGGTGGAGGGTGCCCCTGGGTGCTGGGGGGTGGGGGTGCAAGGAGACATGAGTTGGACATGAGTGGGGGCCTGGTGGAGGGTGCCCCTGGATGCAGGGGGTGGGGGTGCTGGGAGACATGAGTGGGGTCCTGGTGGAGGGTGCCCCTGGATGCTGGGGGCTGGGGGTGCAAGGAGACATGAGTTGGACATGAGTGGGGGCCTGGTGGAGGGTGCCCCTGGATTCAGGGGGGTGGGGGTGCTGGGAGACATGAGTGGGGGCCTGGTGGAGGGTTCCCCACAGTGCTGGGGGGTGGAGGTGCAGGGGGACATGAGTGGTGGCCTGGTGGAGGGTGCCCCTGGATGCGGGGGGGTTGGGGGTGCTGGGAGACATGAGTGGGGGCCTGGTGGAGGGTGCCCCTGGATGCAGGGGGGTCGGGGTGCTGGGAGACATGAGTGGGGGCCTGGTGGAGGGTGCCCCTGGATGCAGGGGGTGGGGGTGCTGGGAGACATGAGTGGGGGCCTGGTGGAGGGTGTCCCACAGTGCTGGGGGGTGGGGGTGTTGGGAGACATGAGTGGGGGCCTGTTGGAGGGTGCCCCTGGATGCTGGGGGGTGGGGGTGCAAGGACACATGAGTTGGACATGAGTGGGGGCCTGGTGGAGGGTGCCCCTGGATGCAGGGGGGTGGGGGTGCTGGGAGACATGAGTGGGGGCCTGGTGGAGGGTGCCCCTGGATTCTGGGGGGTGGGGGTGCAAGGAGACATTAGTTGGACATGAGTGGGGGCCTGGTGGAGGGTGGCCCTGGATGCAGGGGGGTGGGGGTGCTGGGAGACATGAGTGGGGGCCTGGTGGAGGGTGCCCCTGGATGCAGGTGGGTGGGGGTGCTGGGAGACATGAGTGGGGGCCTTGTGGAGGGTGCCCCACAGTGCTAAGGGGTGGGGGTGCTGGGAGACATGTGTGGGGGCCTGGTGGAGGGTGCCCCACAGTGCTGGGGGGTGGGGGTGCTGGGAGACATGAGTGGGGGCCTGGTGGAGGGTGCCCCTGACTGGTGGGGTATGGGGGTGCTGGGAGACATGAGTGGAGGCCTGGTGGAGGTTGCCCCACAGTGCTGGGGGTGGGGGTGCTGGGAGACATGAGTGGGGGCCTGGTGGAGGGTGCCCCTGACTGGTGGGGGTGCTGGGAGACATGAGTGGGGGCCTGGTGGAGGGTGCCCCTGGGTGCTGGGGGGTGGGGGTGCAAGGAGACATGAGTTGGACATGAGTGGGGGCCTGGTGGAGGGTGCCCCTGGATGCAGGGGGTGGGGGTGCTGGGAGACATGAGTGGGGTCCTGGTGGAGGGTGCCCCTGGATGCTGGGGGCTGGGGGTGCAAGGAGACATGAGTTGGACATGAGTGGGGGCCTGGTGGAGGGTGCCCCTGGATTCAGGGGGGTGGGGGTGCTGGGAGACATGAGTGGGGGCCTGGTGGAGGGTTCCCCACAGTGCTGGGGGGTGGAGGTGCAGGGGGACATGAGTGGTGGCCTGGTGGAGGGTGCCCCTGGATGCGGGGGGGTTGGGGGTGCTGGGAGACATGAGTGGGGGCCTGGTGGAGGGTGCCCCTGGATGCAGGGGGGTCGGGGTGCTGGGAGACATGAGTGGGGGCCTGGTGGAGGGTGCCCCTGGATGCAGGGGGTGGGGGTGCTGGGAGACATGAGTGGGGGCCTGGTGGAGGGTGTCCCACAGTGCTGGGGGGTGGGGGTGTTGGGAGACATGAGTGGGGGCCTGTTGGAGGGTGCCCCTGGATGCTGGGGGGTGGGGGTGCAAGGACACATGAGTTGGACATGAGTGGGGGCCTGGTGGAGGGTGCCCCTGGATGCAGGGGGGTGGGGGTGCTGGGAGACATGAGTGGGGGCCTGGTGGAGGGTGCCCCTGGATTCTGGGGGGTGGGGGTGCAAGGAGACATTAGTTGGACATGAGTGGGGGCCTGGTGGAGGGTGGCCCTGGATGCAGGGGGGTGGGGGTGCTGGGAGACATGAGTGGGGGCCTGGTGGAGGGTGCCCCTGGATGCAGGTGGGTGGGGGTGCTGGGAGACATGAGTGGGGGCCTTGTGGAGGGTGCCCCACAGTGCTAAGGGGTGGGGGTGCTGGGAGACATGTGTGGGGGCCTGGTGGAGGGTGCCCCACAGTGCTGGGGGGTGGGGGTGCTGGGAGACATGAGTGGGGGCCTGGTGGAGGGTGCCCCTGACTGGTGGGGTATGGGGGTGCTGGGAGACATGAGTGGAGGCCTGGTGGAGGTTGCCCCACAGTGCTGGGGGTGGGGGTGCTGGGAGACATGAGTGGGGGCCTGGTGGAGGGTGCCCCTGACTGGTGGGGGTGCTGGGAGACATGAGTGGGGGCCTGGTGGAGGGTGCCCCTGGGTGCTGGGGGGTGGGGGTGCAAGGAGACATGAGTTGGACATGAGTGGGGGCCTGGTGGAGGGTGCCCCTGGATGCAGGGGGTTGGGGTGCTGGGAGACATGAGTGGGGTCCTGGTGGAGGGTGCCCCTGGATGCTGGGGGTTGGGGGTGCAAGGAGACATGAGTTGGACATGAGTGGGGGCCTGGTGGAGGGTTCCCCACAGTGCTGGGGGGTGGAGGTGCAGGGGGACATGAGTGGTGGCCTGGTGGAGGGTGCCCCTGGATGCGGGGGGGTTGGGGGTGCTGGGAGACATGAGTGGGGGCCTGGTGGAGGGTGCCCCTGGATGCAGGGGGGTCGGGGTGCTGGGAGACATGAGTGGGGGCCTGGTGGAGGGTGCCCCTGGATGCAGGGGGTGGGGGTGCTGGGAGACATGAGTGGGGGCCTGGTGGAGGGTGTCCCACAGTGCTGGGGGGTGGGGGTGTTGGGAGACATGAGTGGGGGCCTGTTGGAGGGTGCCCCTGGATGCTGGGGGGTGGGGGTGCAAGGACACATGAGTTGGACATGAGTGGGGGCCTGGTGGAGGGTGCCCCTGGATGCAGGGGGGTGGGGGTGCTGGGAGACATGAGTGGGGGCCTGGTGGAGGGTGCCCCTGGATTCTGGGGGGTGGGGGTGCAAGGAGACATTAGTTGGACATGAGTGGGGGCCTGGTGGAGGGTGCCCCTGGATGCAGGGGGGTGGGGGTGCTGGGAGACATGAGTGGGGGCCTGGTGGAGGGTGCCCCTGGATGCAGGGGGCTGGGGGTGCTGGGAGACATGAGTGGGGGCCTGGTGGAGGGTGCCCCAAAGTGCTGGGAGGTGGGGGTGCTGGGAGACCTGAGTGGGGGCCTGGTGGAGGGTGCCCCACAGTGCTGGGGGGTGGGGGTGCAGGGGGATATGAGTGGTGGCCTGGTGGAGGGTGCACCTGGATGCGGGGAGGTTGGGGGTGCTGGGAGACATGAGTGGGGGCCTGGTGGAGGGTGCCCCTGGATGCAGGGGGGTGGGGGTGCTGGGAGACATGAGTGGGGGCCTGGTGGAGGGTGCCCCTGGATGCAGGGGGTGGGGGTGCTGGGAGACATGAGTGGGGGCCTGGTGGAGGGTGTCCCACAGTGCTGGGGGGTGGGGGTGCTGGGAGACATGAGTGGGGGCCTGGTGGAGGGTGCCCCTGGATGCTGGGGGGTGGGGGTGCAAGGAGACATGAGTTGGACATGAGTGGGGGCCTGGTGGAGGGTGCCCCTGGATGCAGGGGGGTGGGGGTGCTGGGAGACATGAGTGGGGGCCTGGTGGAGGGTGCCCCTGGATGCTGGGGGGTGGGGGTGCAAGGAGACATTAGTTGGACATGAGTGGGGGCCTGGTGGAGGGTGCCCCTGGATGCAGGGGGGTGGGGGTGCTGGGAGACATGAGTGGGGGCCTGGTGGAGGGTGCCCCTGGATGCAGGGGGCTGGGGGTGCTGGGAGACATGAGTGGGGGCCTGGTGGAGGGTGCCCCACAGTGCTGGGGGGTGGGGGTGCTGGGAGACATGAGTGGGGGCCTGGTGGAGGGTGCCCCTGACCGGTGGGGGGTGGGGGTGCTGGGAGACATGAGTGGGGGCCTGGTGGAGGGTGCCCCTGGATGCAGGGGGGTGGGTGTGCTGGGAGACATGAGTGGGGGCCTGGTGGAGGGTGCCCCTGGATGCAGGGGGCTGGGGGTGCTGGGAGACATGAGTGGGGCCTGGTGGAGGGTGCCCCACAGTGCTGGGGGGTGGGGGTGCTGGGAGACATGAGTGGGGGCCTGGTGGAGGGTGCCCCACAGTGCTGGGGGGTGGGGGTGCTGGGAGACATGACTGCGGGCCTGGTGGAGGATGCCCCACAGTGCTGGGGGGTGGGGGTGCTGGGAGACATGAGTGGGGCCTGGTGGAGGGTGCCCCTGACTGGTGGGGGGTGGGGGTGCTGGGAGACATGAGTGGGGGCCTGGTGGAGGGTGCCCCACAGTGCTGGGGGGTGGGGGTGCTGGGAGACATGAGTGGGTACCTGGTGGAAGGTGCCCCTGACTGGTGGTGGTGCTGGGAGACATGAGTGGGAGCCTGGTGGAGGGTGCCCCTGGATGCTGGGGGTGGGGTTGCAAGGAGACATGAGTTGGACATGAGTGGGGGCCTGGTGGAGGGTGCGCCTGGATGCAGGGGGGTGGGGGTGCTGGGAGACATGAGTGGGGGCCTGGTGGAGGGTGCCCCTGGATGCTGCGGGGTGGGGGTGCAAGGAGACATGAGTTGGACATGAGTGGGGGCCTGGTGGAGGGTGCCCCTGGATGCAGGGGGGTGGGAGTGCTGGGAGACATGAGTGGGGGCCTGGTGGAGGGTGCCCCACAGTGCTGGGGGGTGGAAGTGCAGGGGGACATGAGTGGGAGCCTGGTGGAGGGTGCCCCTGGATGCAGGGGGGTGGGGGTGCTGGGAGACATGAGTGGGGGCCTGGTGGAGGGTGCCCCTGGATGCAGGGAGGTGGGGGTGCTGGGAGACATGAGTGGGGGCCTGGTGGAGGGTGCCCCTGGATGCAGGGGACTGGGGGTGCTGGGAGACATGAGTGGGGGCCTGGTGGATGGTGCCCCACAGTGCTGGGGGTGGGGGTGCTGGGAGACATGAGTGGGGGCCTGGTGGAGGGTGCCCCACAGTGCTGGGGGGTGGGGGTGCTGGGAGACATGTCTGGGACCCTGGTGGAGGGTGCCCCACAGTGCTGGGGGTGGGGGTGCTGGGAGACATGAGTGGGGGCCTGGTGGAGGGTGCCCCTGACTGGTGGGGGTGGGGGTGCTGGGAGACATGAGTGGGGGCCTGGTGGAGGGTGCCCCACAGTGCTGGGGGGTGGGGGTGCTGGGAGACATGAGTGGGTGCCTGGTGGAGGGTGCCCCTGACTGGGGCGGTGGGGGTGCTGGGAGACATGAGTGGGAGCCTGGTGGAGGGTGCCCCTGGATGCTGGGGGGTGGGGGTGCAAGGAGACATGAGTTGGACATGAGTGGGGGCCTGGTGGAGGTGCGCCTGGATGCAGGGGGGTGGGGGTGCTGGGAGACATGAGTGGGGGCCTGGTGGAGGGTGCCCCTGGATGCTGCGTGGTGGGGGTGCAAGGAGACATGAGTTGGACATGAGTGGGGGCCTGGTGGAGGGTGCCCCTGGATGCAGGGGGGTGGGGGTGCTGGGAGACATGAGTGGGGGCCTGGTGGAGGGTGCCCCACAGTGCTGGGGGGTGGAAGTGCAGGGGGACATGAGTGGGGGCCTGGTGGAGGGTGCCCCTGGATGCAGGGGGGTGGGGGTGCTGGGAGACATGAGTGGGGGCCTGGTGGAGGGTGCCCCTGGATGCAGGGGGGTGGGGGTGCTGGGAGACATGAGTGGGGGCCTGGTGGAGGGTGCCCCACAGTGCTGGGGGTTTGGGGTGCTGGGAGACATGAGTGGGGGCCTGGTGGAGGGTGCCCCTGGATGCTGGGGGTGCAAGGAGACATGAGTTGGACATGAGTGGGGGCCTGGTGGAGGGTGACCCTGGATGCATGGGGGTGGGGGTGCTGGGAGACATGAGTGGGGGCCTGGTGCAGGGTGCCCCTGGATGCTGGGGGGTGGGGGTGCAAGGAGACATGAGTTGGACAGGAGTGGGGGCCTTGTGGAGGGTGCCCCTGGATGCTGGGGGGTGGGGGTGCAAGGAGACATGAGTTGGACATGAGTGGGGGCCTGGTGGAGGGTGACCCTAGATGCAGGGGGGTGGGGGTGCTGGGAGACATGAGTGGGGGCCTGGTGGAGGGTGCCCCTGGATGCTGGGGGGTGGGGGTGCAAGGAGACAAGAGTTGGACATGAGTGGGGGCCTGGTGGAGGGTGCCCCAGGATGCAGAGGGGTGGGGGTGCTGGGAGACATGAGTGGGGCCTGGTGGAGGGTGCCCCACAGTGCTGGGGGTGGGGGTGCAGGGGGACATGAGTGGGAGCCTGGTGGAGGGTGCCCCTGGATGCAGGGGGGTGGGGGTGCTGGGAGACATAAGTGGGGGCCTGTTGGAGGGTGCCCCTGGATGCAGGGGGGTGGGGGTGCTGGGAGACATGAGTGGGGGCCTGGTGGAGGGTGCCCCTGGATGCTGGGGGGTTGGGGTGCTGGGAGACATGCGTTGGTGGGCAGTAGTGCAAGGTGACATGTGGGTTGGCTGGGGGGCATGGCCATGGTGGATGGGCTACATGCGGGACATGTGCAGGGGTGCAGGGTAGTCCCCTGTGGTGTGGGCCACCTGTAGGGGCCGTGGAGGGTGTAGAGGGAACAGCTGGGAGGATTCACACGGCCAATTCACCTGTGGGACTCCCCGGCACCCCAGAAATACACGTAGGCTGCTGGATTCGCATGTGGAATTTGCCGCGCACCCGGAGTACACGTACCCTGCTAATTCGCATGTGAAACTTCCCCCGCACACTGAAATACATGAACCCTGCTAATTCGCGTTTGAAACTTCCCGCGCACCCCGAAATACAAGGACCCAGGGCAATCACGTGTGGACTTTCCGCGAACCTCGTAATACACCTACCCTGCAAATTTGCGTGTGAAACTTCCCGCGAACCCCGTAATACACGTAACCTGCTAATTCTCGTGTGAAACTTCCCGCGCACCCCGGAATACACGTGCTCAGGCCAATCGCGTGTGGAACTTCCCGCGAACCCCGTCATACACTGTTAGGTGGATGTTAGGGAGAATTCTCTGTTTAGGCTGAATTTCCTAACCTAGTGAGTCCCCCAGCAGCTTTGCTGGATTTCTGGAGTTTGTTTTTTTCCATCCTGCCAAGAGTGAGACTCTTTTTCTCCCACTCTTGGACATGAATGTGTGTAATTCCTTTGAATGTCAATGTGTTCTATGGGCTATGTGGTCTTTTACTCCATAGGGTCTCATATGTTTTGCTATGTGTGTTACACCGCACCCTATGTGCCGTAACACTGGGGCATCCTAGCGGACCTCCACCATAGACTCCATACCCGGGGACTGACTACTGTCTCCCCGGGCATGTAAAGTCACCATTGGCTGTACTAGACCTAAATTTACTAACAGAACTAGTACAAACCATCCTATTGTGGACGTACTAGTAGGGGTAATTCGATTACTCCTAGGTCTGTTCTTCGAGGGGGCACTGTCCCGTCCCCCATCGTCGAGTTTTGGCTGGTGGCAGTGGAAACTACTTGTTATGTTCGACCCCGAACATAACCCTATGGGATTCTTTCCATTGTTGGAGATTGATACTTTTCCTTGTTAATCTCTAACATACCATCAGTTTACTTATCTTAAATAAGTTTACCGGATGGTATTTTCTGCCAGAACTCGGTTTTTAAAATGGCGTCTGTGTTCGTCTCTGTGACTCCTAAACCAAAGGTTGAGCCCTTTGTTCCACTTTTGGCGGGCTCTGTACAGAGACCCTCCAAAGTGGTGCCATTCTGTCTGGGTTACCACAGGGGTGTGGGAGGGGGTTTAGGCACCCTGGACCGA
Source organism: Ambystoma mexicanum (assembly GCF_040938575.1). Taxonomy (NCBI): domain Eukaryota; kingdom Metazoa; phylum Chordata; class Amphibia; order Caudata; family Ambystomatidae; genus Ambystoma; species Ambystoma mexicanum. The sequence goes on along the minus strand of NC_090929.1, from coordinate 958,146,949 downwards.
GTTGCCTTGCCAACTCCGGTCGCACTCTGGTGTGATTGGCCCAAGTGGTGAGCCTCCCCGCTCAACACTTAGCATGTGTTGATTGACAGCTAGGCTGAATGAATGGGGGTTTTCTGCATAAAAGCAGGGCTTTTGGGACTGGATCTTTAGAAGTCGCCACAGGACCTAAGAATCCGACGAGGGTTACGCTGAGCCGACCTGCACGACGACACCTCCGGTGGAGCCCTGCGGAACCGATCGCCACTTCCCGACGACAGAGGAGATCTCCCTGCTGGAGAGTCTCTTCCCCTGACTGGTGGGAACAACCAGTCCCCTTTGCTTTTCCTTCGCTCCAGGACGCAGTGGTCGAATTGCCCGTGCAGAGCACCTCGGCAACCGGATAGCCACTACCCCTGCACCGCGACCAAAAGATGGTGCCTTGTGACGGAGCACTCCGCGGCTGGTCTCTTCCCTGGTGGTGCACCGGACTTCCCTTTTCTTCGACGACAAGATCATCTCTACTCTTGGCAAAGACCCGACGTGCATCCACCACCAGGAACAACAACTCCCTGCCGGAGCTGTCTCTCCACAAACAAGGTACCGTGTCCACCTGGCTTCCCTTTCTGCCGGATCGAGTGTGGTGTCTTAATCCTCGCCTTTCCTTTGGGTCGCCTCCAAGCTTTCTTTAGTGTGTTGTTCTGAACTGGTCCAATCTTCCGATAACAATTTGCTACAAAGACTCGAACGCATTTCCACTAAGAGACTTTTTGGAACATATCGCCTTGCCTCTCTCCGAGTGGGCCTGGCCTCTGAACTTTATGATCTATCGTGGTTCTTGTCTTCTTGCCTTACATTTTTTCGTGAAGTATTGAGCTGTGTTGATTTCGTAACCTGCTTATTTTTCTCGCCCGTCCTAACAAATACTAGAGTGCCATCTAGGTTGAAGCATACACCTCTGTCTGCAAATAAGTGATGCTGGTAGAACCTAGACTTGTCGAACTTTTGTTAGGGGGATTGATCTGTTTCCTTCGTAGAGTAATTGTAATTGAAGTGTTTGCCGGGATAGTGCCAGAGTGTTTTCTATAGATGTGTCGTTATAAATAAATACCTTTATATCTTTACACCGAAGCCTTGTTGCGTGTTTGCTTGTCTTACTGTGTAGAATTGCCCTATATTGTATACTCCACATACTGCCTAACTCTTCTTGAGGGAAGTCTGAATGCTCAGCCACAGCTACCAAGTGAATCTGTGTGGCACAGACTGCTACCAAGTGGGTTTACTGCCAAACACCTGTAGTCCTAAATCTTTTGCAGTGGTCCCAGAGGGAACACCTTGTTTCAGGATCCTTCAGCTTGCGGCTGATGAAGCAAACGGGGTGCTCCCTACCTTTCCCATCCAGTTGACTGAGTACGGCACCTATTCCTACATTCGAAGCATCTGTCTGCACAATGAAGTGTTGGCGGTAATCAGGAGCTCTGAGTACTGGGGCTTGGCAAAGAGCCTTTTTCAGGTTTTCAAAAGCCTGATTGCACTCCTCGTTCCATCTAACCTTTTTAGGAAATTTGGGCGAGGAGATGACATTCAGTGGAGAAGCTATGGTCCCATAGTTCTCAATGAAATTCCTGTAATACCCAGTGAGGCCTAGGAAGGCTCTCACTTGGGTTTGAGTAGTAGGTGTTGTCCAGCTTCAATCTTACTGAGCAAAGGCCTTATTTCTCCACCTCCTACCTCATGTCCAAGATAGACTACCTTACTCTGTCCAATTTGGCATTTACTCACCTTGATGGTCAGATTGGCTCATCCAAGAGCCTGCAAAACATCTCTCAGGTGGGTTACATGTTCTTCCCAGGAATTGCTGAACACTGCGATGTCATCCAAGTATGCCATGCAGAAGTCCTCCATCCCATACAGAACCTGGTTTACCATCCGTTGAAACGTAGCAGGTGCATTCTTCAATCCGAAAGGCATTACCTTAAATTGGTATAAGCCAACGGGGGTAGAAAATGCAGTTTTCTCCTTGGCATGGTCTGTCAGGGCTATTTGCCAATAGCCTGACGTCATGTCAAATGTGCTGAGGAACTTGGCGGTGCCAAGTTTATCCACCAACTCATCTGTTCTTGGCAAAGGGTGGGCATCAGTCTTGGTGACTGCATTAAGAGCTCTATAATCCACGCAGAATCTAAGCTCTTTAGATCCGGCCTTTGGTACTAACACAACTGGGCTAGACCATGGACTAGTAGAGGGCTCTATTACCCTGAGATCGAGCATTTTGCTGACCTCACCTTTGATGTGGGTTCGTACGTTTTCTGACATTCGGTATCCTCTGCTTTTGACTGGCAGACAGTCACCAGTGAGTATGTCATGCTGGCCCCAAGGGGTCAAGCCTGGTGAGAGCGAGAACAGAGAGGCAAACTGATTCAACATAGATTTGCACTCTTCTTGTTGCTCGGGTGTCAGACTAGAAGAGAGATTTACTCCTTCAACTTTTTCGTCCAAAGGTAAGCCTCTGAGGAGATCTGGAAGAGCTTCACTCTCTTCTTCTTCCTCGGGTGATGCTAGAAGCAACACTCCTACATCAGGTCGGGAGACATACGCTTTGAGTCGGTTGGTGTGGAAGACGGTCGGAGCCTCCTTGGGATTACCCAAGTCCACCAGATAGTTGACCTCTCCGAGTTTACCCACAACTCTGAAGGGTCCCATCCATTTGTCTTGCAAGGCCCTCTGCCTTGTTGGGATCATAACGAGAATGAGCTGGTCTTGAGCGAACTCAACCATGTTAGCCTTTTGATCGTGCCAGTGCTTGACCAATGCTTGTCCAGCTTTCAAGTTATCGCTTGCTTCTGTCATCATGTGTGACATTCTCCTCCGGAGACCTATCACGTAGTCAGTCACTCTGACTGGCTTGGGGGAAGGAGCACTCTCCAACCCCTCCTTAATCAGGGCCAATGGACCTCTGACGGGATGACCATAGAGAAGTTCGAAGGGAGAATAACCTACTCCCTCCTGAGGGACTTCTCTATAAGCAAAGAGAAGGCATGGCAGTAGAAGGTCCCACTTACGCTTAAGGGGTTCCTCTAAAGCACCTATCATGCTCTTCATGGTTCGGTTGAACCGTTCTACCAACCCATTGGTTTGTGGGTAGTAAGCTGTTGAGAACTTGTAAGTAACTCCACAGGTTTTCCACATGGCCTTCATGTAGTGGGACATAAAGTTTGACCCCCTGTCAGAGATTACTTCCTTAGGAAACCCGACCTTGATAAAAATACCAAGGAGGGCCTTAGCCACAGCCGGCGCTGTAACAGTCCTCATAGGAATTGCCTCAGGATACCTAGTAGCATGGTCTACTACAACAAGTATAAACCTGTTGCCTGAGGCGGTTGCAGGATCAAGGGGACCAACAATGTCAATCCCTACTCTCTCAAATGGGACTCCCACAACTGGGAGAGGCACTAAAGGTGCCACATTCTTGGAGCCAACCTTACCAGAGGTCTGGCAGGTGTGGCAGCTCCTGCAGTGTTTTTCTACTTTGGCCCCCATCTTTGGCCAATAGAAGTAGAGAGAGAGCCTTTCCTTAGTCTTCTTGAAACTCAAGTGACCAGCCAAAGGAATCTCGTGGGCTAACTGCAAGAACTGTGGTCTGTTCTCTTGGGGTACTACAAGCCACTTGTAGTCTCCAGGTGCAGACTCGGTCGGTTCACTGTAGAAGAGGCCATCTTCTCAGTGCAACCTGTATTTCCCAGGCTCTTGCCCTTCAGCCTGAGCTTCTGCCTGGTGGCGAAGACCTTCCAGAGTTGGATATTCTCTCTGTCCCTTACTGAAGTCTGCCCTGCTGGGTCCACCTTCTGCCAGTAAAGACTGCAGCTCAGGATGGTCAACAGGATCCAGATCTCCAATGAGTTCCTGGCCTTCCATTAGCTCTTCGTCAGAGTCTAATTCTACCACACAGGGTTGTACCTCCCTCTCAGCCTCAGCTGGAGGTGGAGTTACGGGTGTAACTTTGGACAACCGCGGGGAAGTCCTGGTTGGCTGCACTGAACTGCTGGCTGCTGGTTTCGGGTTAGAAGTTTTAGGTTTCCCTTTCGCTTCTGATTTCTTCAAGACAGCTGCCGACAATTCCAGTGGAGCAGGAGTGATCTCTTTCTTCATCATCTCCTGGAGAGTACCGCGCATGGTCCTCTCTCTTGTGGGTCTGGTTAGCTCCTGTAACCGTTTATTAGGAGGTCTGGGAGTATGCGATACAACTCCGAGAGTTTTCAAATCGTTACCCAACAGTACGCGTCCTGGTACCTCACTCTGTATGCTGACAGGTATCTTTACAGTCATGTCGTTACACTGGATGAGAACTGGTAATTGGGGAAGCATCTGCACAGGCCCTCCAGCTAACTTGGTGAGGCCTGACAAAACAATTTATCCACCACAGTTATGCTGGCCCCAGTGTCCCTAATGGCAGGAGTCTCTTGACCATTCACCTGGACCCTGTCCTTATAATACTCTTTAGTATTATCGGGGATAGAATTATAGACATCTAAATTCTGTTGTTCCCACAACCCCAGAGATACTAAAGAAACGCTGGCTGAGACTCCAATGGGTTCATCAGCTAGCAGTAGAAAGTTTCCACTTGCCATTTGGACTTCCTCCTCTGGAGCGAAGGCTAAGGAGACAAGCTGGACCCCTGAAGGTTTACCCTTACATCTGGGATCTCCTTTCACGTGGTCAGTCGAGCCGCAAACAATGCTTTTTGGAATGGTGGCTTGTTCTGGCCTCCTTCCGGTTTGGCACCAGAAGACACACTATTCTGCTGTGGTTTTCCTTGTGGCTTACCCTTCTGGTTTTGTTTGGGGCCCTCTTTGGAATTTGAGTTATTCGAATTCTCTTTTGAGTCTTTTTTAGGCTGTTTTCCCTCATCCTTTTTCTGAGTTGCCCCAGAATCCTTATGAGTAGCCCTGTTGGCAAACCCACAAGTCAGCAGCCTTCGCCAGCTTCCGGGAATCTAATTCCTTCGAATCAGCCAAGTGCTTTCTGAGCTCAGGAGAACAGGCATCATAAATAGACTCTAACATAAAAGGATTCTTCATACCCTCATAAGTGTTCACTTTGTAACCCTTAATCCATCCCTCTAAGTTCTTCAACCCTTCACTCACCCAGGTAGCCCAAGGGGTACCATCATGCTTTTTGAGGGTTCTAAACCTCTTAAGATACTGGGAAGGGGTCTTCCCGAATCTAGCTATCAAAGCTAGTTTCACACTTTTGTAATCCGTCTTATCCGCCTCCCCCAACTCCATTACCACATCAGTCGCAACAGGAGGGAGCCTAGAGAACAACCAGGGAAGTAAATCGTTCCCGGTGATGTCCTAGAGCCCATGATTGTACTCAAACAGCTTCAACCAATCCAACACATCCAATCTTGGTTCATACATACCCACTAATTCCTTCAGCATCCGGGGTCTTTTGGGACTGGAGCTCCAAGAGGAACCAGAGGAGAGAGAAGCATTTTCTCTACAGACAACTTTTTCATCTCTAATTCGTGATTAAGTTCTATTTCCCTGAGCCTTAACTCAGCTTGCTTCTGCTCAGCCTGGGCATTCATCCATCTGAACTCGAGCTCTTTCAGTTTCTTTCAGATTGAGCCAAGAACCGTTTGTATTCTAATTCGAGCTTCATTTTTTCAAGTTCAAAATAAGCGGGGTTACATGTGGGACCTGGTATGGGCCCCGTAGGTACAGCTGGTAAGGCGGGTAAGAGGAGCAGGGGAGACAGTTTCGTTAGCCTCTCCTTCCTCTTCAGCCTCTTCATCACTATCATAAGAATTATGATTTAGATCAACACCATCACTGTTATCTACATTCACTGGAGAAATTGGTTCCTCTGAACCAGTACCCAGACTTTGGTTCGCCAGCAATCTCTCTATTAGTTCTAACTTCTTGCCTCTTACAGAAAGATTCTCTTGCCTACAGAGAGCTCGTAAACTCTCAGTATTTTCACCTGACAAGGATTCTTGACTGTAAGCTTCCGTAGTAGACATGTTTTTGAAAGTTGCTTTTTAGTGCTAAGCTTTGTGGTTAGTTATCCTAAAGTGTCGAAAAGCACTCTAAACTGTATGCTCGATACAAATCCCACCGCTGTACACCAGTGTTAGGCGGAAACCTTTGCAGTTCCCTCTGGGACCACTGCAAAAGATTTAGGACTACAGGTGTTTGGCAGTAAACCCACTTGGTAGCAGTCTGTACCACACAGATTCACTTGGTAGCTGTGGCTGAGCAGTCAGACTTCCCTCAAGAAGAGTTAGGCAGTATGTGGAGTATACAAAATAGGGCAATCTACACAGTAGAACAAGCAAACACGGAACAAGGCTTCGGTGTAAAGATATAAAGGTATTTATTTATAACAACACATCTATGGAAAACACTCTGGCACTAATACGGCAAACAACCTCAATCACAATTACTTATACGAAGAAAAAGATCAATCCCCCTAACAATAGTTCGACAAGTCTAGGTTCACCGGCATCACTTATTTGCAGCCAGAGGTGTATGCTTTAACCTAGATGGCACTCTAGTATTCGTTAGGACGGGAGAGAAAAATGAGGCAGGTTATGAAGTCAACTCGGTACCAATACTTTACGGACAAATGCAAGGCAAGTGAGGCAGGATCTACTGTAGATCACAAAGTTCAGAGGCCACTCGGAGAGAGGTAAGGCGATATGTCCCAAAAAGTGTCTCAGTGGAAATGCGCTTCGAGTCTTTATCGCAAATTGTTATGGAAAGATTGGACCAGTTCAGAACAGCAAGTTAAAGAAAGCTTGGAGGCGACCCAATGGAAAGGTGAGGATTAAGACACCTCACTCTATCCGGCAGAAAGGGAAGCCAGGCGGACACGGTACCTTGTTTGTGGAGAGACAGCTCTGGCGGGGGCAGTTGTTCCTGGTGGTGGATGCACGTTGGGTCTTTGCCAAGAGAAGAGAGGATCTCGTCGTCGAAGGAAAATGAAGTCCGGTGCACCACTAGGGAAGAGACCAGCCGCGGAGTGCTCCGTCACAAGGCACCACCTTTTGGTCGCGGTACAGGGGTAGTGGCTATCCGGTTGCCGGGGTGCTCTGCACGGGCAATTCGACCACTGCGTCCTGGAGCGAAGAAAAAGCAAAGGGGACTGGTTGTTCCCACCAGTCAGGGGAAGAGACTCTCCGGCAGGGAGATCTCCTCTGTCATCGGGAAGTGGTGAGTCGGTTCAGCAGGGCTCCACCGGAGGTGTTGTCGTTGCAGGTCGGCTCAGCTTTACCCTCGTCAGATTCTTAGGTCCTGTGGCGACTTCTGAAGATCCAGTCCCAAAAGCCCTGCTTTTATGGAGAAAACCCCCATTCATTCAGCCTAGCTGTCAATCAAAACACGCTAAGTGGTGAGCGGGGTTGCTCATCACTTGGGCCAATCACACCAGAGTGCGACTGGAGTTGGCAAGGCAACTCAGTCCAGGGTGGCTAACCCCCTCCCACACCCCTGTGGTAACCCAGACAGAATGGCACCACTTTGGAGGGTCTCTGTACAGAAGCCCGCCAAAAGTGGAACAAAGGGCTCAACCTTTGGTTTAGGAGTCACAGAGACGAACACAGACGCCATTTTAAAAACCGAGTTCTGGCAGAAAATACCATCCGATAGACTTATTTAAGATAAGTAAACCGGGGGTATGTTAGAGATTAAGGAGAACAAGTATTAACCTCCAACAATGGGAAGAATCCCATAGGGTTACATTCGGGGTCGCATATAACAAGTAGTTTCCACTACCACCAGCCAAAACTCGACGAGGGGGGACGGGACAGTGCCCCCTCGAATAACAGACCCAGGAGTAATCGAATTACCCCTACTAGTACGTCCACAATAGGATGGTTTGTACTAGTTCTGTTAGTAAATTTAGGTCTAGTAAAGCCAATGGTGACTTTACATGCCCGGGGAGACAGTAGTCAGTCCCCGGGTATGGAGTCTATGATGGAGGTCTGCTAGGACGCCCCACTGCTACGGCACGTAGGGTGCGGTGTAACACACATAGAAAAACATATGAGACCCTATGGAGTAAAAGACCCCATAGCCCATAGAACACATTGACATTCAAAGGAATTACACACATTCATGTCCAAGAGTGGGAGAAAAAGAGTCTCACTCTTGGCAGGATGGAAAAAACAAACTCCAGAAATCCAGCAAAGTTGCTGGAGGACTCACTAGGTTAGGAAATTCAGCCTAAACAGAGAATTCTCCCTAACACTCACGCACACGCTAATTTTCACACATCGGGTGTCCGTGTTTGTCGGTACCCCTTTGCACCTCATTTGTCCTAGAGGGCCACTGTATGGACCATTCATCATGGCTGTATATGGGTGCTTTTTGTTAGCGCACTTTTTGGCGCACATTTATTTCAGGCGCAGGGATGCTACCGCCTGCTTTCTTGTGTCGTACTTGTTTGGCCCTGTGCGCATCTTTCACCGTGCGCTGGTTTGCGCTATTCGATTCCATGAATACGGGTTGTAGGCGAGCGTGTGGGCGTTCTGCGCACTTGCCTCCTGTACTTCCCCAGTGACGCCCATATTTTCACGCGTTGTTCCCCATTCCGAGTGTTACGCCCCGTGTTCCGCCTACTTTTGTGATGTGCGCCGCGCTACGTGTGATTTCGCAGTGGCCGTGGTGCACGCCGTTGGATGACCTGTGCGCCGGCGTGTGCCGCGCACTTTTTCAGCGCACATCCAATGTTTTTCTCGCGCACGGACTTCCATGAATCGATGTGCGCTGGTTTCCCTGCGATTTTCGCAGTTGCACTGCGATTTTCGCACTTTTACTGCGAATCACACGTTTTGGCACCTCTGCGCGGGAATTTTCGGCGCACATTAATTCCATGAATCGACTCGTAAATGTCAACAGCTCAGGCCAGCATTAAAACGCTGCCCATTCTCTAGATGATACCTCTTTGATTCCAATCTACAGTTCCCCTTTCTCCACATTATGCAGTAAAATAAAATTCACTTCTATTCACCATAAAAAACGACACTATTTCATACATCTAACGCTGATAGAAAATATCTTATTGTCACTAATAAACCCCCAAAAAAGTGCACCATACTTTTCTACAATCGTCTTCTCCAACTTGCTCGAGTGAAGTTAACACATTTCTATTTTACCCCATCTTGCAGTTTGACATGCACCTTCATATCGGCCCTTGAATCAGGAATCCTTGAAAAAATATACCCCACTTGGAGTGTGATGCATGCCCTTCTACCTCCTTGAGGATTGGAAATGAGGAAACCTCTCTCTTCTTAAATTAAAACCTGTTACTCCCACTTATATATCTATTTACACTTAAAATGTACAATATAATCCTTCCATTCAGTTTAATGTATTGCACAATGCATACTTGACGATAAATGTATGAGGCTGGTTCTTTATTCCTTGTCTGCTTGCACTGCCAGGCATGGAGAAGAAATGTTTGTTCTACAAACTCTCTCTGCCTTTCAGCGCCACACACCAGCGGATTGTGGGCACTTGTCCTTGTGATCTGAGAAAGATTCAAGGCCCCACAATGTAGGCGCCATATGTATTGGGGGGTCATTCCTCAGACATACCCCCATGAAGCCAGCTCAGGATAAAGACACATACTGTGCAAGAAAGAGAAACATTACTTATCTTCCCCATGGCTAGCTGGGAGCTCTGTTTAATCAACTCTAATACAGTTTGACAAAAGAACGTCTCAAAATTCTTTTACAACCAACATATATTCATGGACAAAAAACATCACACATGAATTCTGTTCTAATATGACTCTTATGACATAATTGGTCATGTTTCTATAAGCAAAGTGCATTGCCTTTTTTCATTGGAAATAAACGCTTCCTGAAATACCTCATGATTTCTTCTTGCGAATACCTCATCATATGCTAGTCAGCATAAAACATGTTTTTATCCTTTTCAATGAATCACAGGACATGTTTCGCAACTTTAAAAACTGGATAAAAGTAATTCTGAGATAACATGAGCCACTGCCAGCCTGCCAAGGACATGACACTTTGCTGGCTCATTCCTGTTAGTTCCCTGTATTTTTATCTACTCCTTACTTTCTTCCAACTTTCAGTCCAAGATACCAATACAATTGTATTTTCCTACCATTTAATATTTCTAAATCACTGCACCCGGCATTTGACCAGCCCCCCCTGTTCCCAAAAACCTGCCTTGAATTGCTATTTGTCTGAGCTCCGCACAGCTGTATAATTCTGTGTTTTCAGCAATTTTCAGAATTTTGCTATAGCATTTCTATGTCAGGGGGCTGTATTTGGTGTTATTCAGGTTGTACACAACGTATGCATTTCTTTATGTTTGTGTTGTAATAAATGAATTTGTGCAGTATCACTTATTCTTATCATCTTCAATTTACATTGTGCCTATTTCCTAATGCACCTGCCTGGAATAAGGGCAGTATGTTTATTTAGTAATAATATGCTTACAACAAAAAGTTTTGCATATATAAACACATACAATGATCCATCAGGGTCCATATAAGAAACACATCATAGTTAAAACACAAATATACCAATTGATAGCTCTTTTAAAATAGCTAATGTCACCACATAAAATGTCATCATATAATACATTAAATTCATATCATTCCCATCAAGCAGTCTTTGCCAAAGTTCATATATATTACAATTGTACTTATTGTTATTGTACTTCATAAGATGTTTACTGTGTTGCTCATCAAGACTATCACACTCACATATTATATGGTATGCTGTTTCTACGGTATTTACTCCACCTAGTCCACAGTATCTTAATTCTATTTGTATACCAAGTTTTGCCCCTAGTATTTCTAGGACATTACATAATTTACATTTGAACATCATTTACCAGCAGATAGTAATGCAATCAGGGTAGGCACACTGATAGGTTGCTTTACTCTCTCTCATAGTTACATGGCCAAGAAATAATCCACTATTTACTTTTGTCGCCAGATTAACTAGAGTTTGTTCACTATCCAAATCATAGATCAGCTGTTTTAATTTTCGCTTTGTCTGTGCAATGAAATATAGAAGCCAACCAGAGATATCATTCTCATTCCATTTGTAGTAGACCCCTCTCCATCTATGTAAGGTTAGAAAATCAGCCTTGTTGTGTGCCCGTCCATATTGCTCCATAAGTTTCACCACAAAAGTACCATTTGCAAGTCTTGTCAATTTGAGATACAACATTGCCACCATCAATTGTATTCTACTATTGACACTGTACAGCTCACATTCTAGTAAAATATATTCGAGCGAGAGATTGTTGGGCATTCTCATTAATATCTTCAGTAGTTTTGCTTCAAATGTATCCAACTCATTTTTGAAGTGACACCCCAAATTTCAGCACCATATACCATACAGGATACAATTTTAGTTGCGTATAATTTCAACACCATGCTCACTGAGAAATTTCCTTGACATCCAATGAATTTACTTAATGCCATTGTTGGTATCATGCATTTTCTCTTAGTTTCACACCAGTGTTTTTTCCAATTAAGCTTATTATCGATGATGATACCCAAATATTTATATTCATTTACAACTTCGATCGTTCTTCTATCTATCACCCACATTGGGTTTTTGTTTGGGTTTTACATTTGAACGTCATTATTTTAGTTTTATCAGCATTAATCACCATTTTATTCGCAGCTGCAAACTTTTCAAGTTCATCTAGCTTTACTTGAAGTCCCTTAGGGGTATAGTCTAATAGAAGGAGGTGGTCCTCATACCCTAGCCAACCAATCTTCAATACTCCCATTTTAGTATCATTCATCTGTATTTGCCCCACATCTCTTAGGAAATCTGCCAGGTATAGATTAAAAAGTATCGCCGCTAATGTGCAGCCTTGCTTTATACCACGCAAAGTGGGTATGGCTTTTGACAGTCTCCCCTCTATGTCAAGGTGAACTCTAACAGACGTGTCTTGATATAGCAGTTGTATCATATAAAGAAGGCCACAAGGTATTCCCCACTGTTTCAATTTAGCCCATAATTTACTTTGAGAGACAGTATCAAAGGCCGCTGAAATGTCGATATAGGCTACATATACAGGCAACCCAGAGGTCTTCCACGAGTATTCCACTGCACTAACTAAAATAGCTATATTGTGGGATGTCGATGACCCCACCCTAAATCCAGATTGGTTATCAGGCAATATCCTACAATCTAATATCCACTGATTGAGCTCGCTTAACAGTATTTTAGCGAATATTTTGGCTGGAATATCCAGCATAGCCAACATCCTATAGTTGGCTGGTTCTTTACGGGCACATTCCTTGTATTGGAAGTATGATACTCTTCTTCCATGAGTCAGGTATCTTCCCATATTTTCCAATCCACAGATATATAATATACAACACCTTAGCCCATAATTCTGGCGACTGGGTAGGCAAGGCATTACAGGTACTATCTGGTCCAGTCTCTCTAGACTTAGGCAATTTCTTTATCAGTATTGTCAGAGAGGCAACCGTAAACGTTCCCTTCCAGACCCTCACATCATACTGTGCACCTTCATCATCTCTCGTCGGAGTACTTAATGTGTTCTGAACATAGGTAATCCAGCTACTTTCTGGAACACAATTGATCTGGAGGGCCTTTTCCTTTTCACTATTTATGATATCCCAAATGGCTTGACTATTTTTATTGTTTGACGCATAGGTCAAAGTAAGCCATATTTCTTCCTTTTTCTTTATCAGGTGATTTTTTTATCCATCTCTTATGTTGTTTCTTAAGATTGTGTATCCTATCTATTGCCTGTATGTCTTTTTCCCTTATACATTGACGGATGTTCACTCTAAACATTTCTTTTCTCAGATGGCTATCATTATCAAATTTCTTGTGGTGTGCTAGATTCCATTTCTCATTCACTGACCTATATCTTTGTTTTACCATTACATCCGCTTTTATTTTTTCGGTCACTTGTTCGAATTCACTAAAGACATTGCTCTCAGAATTCAATGGACTAGATACAAATGATTCAATAACATTTTCTAACAGAGGTATGGCCATCACATTCCCTTTCTTGATTTTCTAGGATTCCATTTTATTTGGTTGCCTGCCGTATTTATTCCAATATCTCCATTCTTTTGATACACATTTCTGGTTTTAGATTTATCTATTAGCCATAGGTAAAGGGGAAGATGGTCACTTTCCTCCCTGCAGTCTACGGCCATATCACGTACAAGCCCATGCGCTCTTTTGTGCACTATCATGTAATCAAGGGTACTCATACTCCGACCACATATATGAGTCACATTTTTCTCACAGTTGCCAGGTGTATTACCATTCAAAACCGTTAGTAAAAGGGCTATCCATGCTTTACCCTTCTTATTATTGTTACATGTATTGAATGGTTCAGAGTTATATTCTTCTGGAATAATTTCTGACACAAAATTAAGTTTTGCGTTTAAATCTCCTACGATAATTAGCTGCATCTTACTACTATATTCTAAAAGTATTTTGGTTAATGTCAAAATATTCTCTTTATTATACCTCCCACTTGGGGAATTATATATATTAACTAATATAAATTTGTCTAGGGTCGATGACCTGCAAGTGATGATAACTACTAATGCCATGTTAGTGAATTCCTTATGCTTTATCCCACTCATTGGTTGTTTAATGGAGGTCACTAAACCTCCCTTCGGGCATCCTCTAGGTCCTTGTGTGGCATTGCTTGCATGATTACTGCGACCATCAATCTCACATTCATTAACAAGCCATGTTTCTTGCAATGCAATGACTCTGAACTTAGCAATATTATCCAAGAGCCCATTTTCACTTGAATAATGAGCATTACCTCGAGTATTCCAAGATAATATTTTTTCACAGTCATCAGGAACAGGCTTCATAGTGGGATTTAAATACAGCGGGGAGCCACTGCCAATAACCATCTGGTATTTCTTTGTCAATCAGTATATTGGATGTTTCTACACATGGTATCTTAAAGTTCTGGGTGTTCTCGCTTTTTTCTTTGACCACTTGTGTATTCCTACTCACAATTAGTTTGGGTGTTACTACCTCATACTTTACTTTCGACCTATATCATTCGTTACATGTATAGCCTAATTTCTCAAATAATTTTCTCTGGCTCAGTATAAATTCATGAATAGTCAATTCTTTACACCATACATTCGTCATGATTCTGGTAGCGCTCACCAATTGATCAACAATTTTGAGATCATATGACACAATCCTCTGCAGAGGTACGATAGATGCAAATATTGCTAAAATTTGATTTCTATTAAGGACAGTCATCTCAGATGTATCAATTTTTTCAATTTGTAGAGCCAATATCATGTCACTCATATCTACTATCGCATGATTATTTATTTTGGCAAACTTATCATTGCCTTTTTCAGTATGCTGAGGAGTTCCACTGGTATGCATTCCACCCATCAATGATTTAGTATCTTTCATACTTTTTTTTCTACCACCATCATCAGGGAGTCGTACTGTATTCTCATATAACTTATGTACATCTGTGAGTATTTCATCAGGGATTTCCAAGTTTTTTAGCTTTTTCTTTTTTCGCATTACCGCCTTCTTGGGTAGACCCTGACACCCTTCTCCTGCTTTACCTGAATTCGACTTTGAAGGGTTTATTAGGAATTCTCTAATGTCTGTATCATTAGCCTTCTTTTGTTTTTGAATTTTGCTCTTACTATTATCTTTCGACCAAGGCTCATGAATCGCAGCATTATGATCACCCACATAATTGGGTTCTTTGTATATTGTAGGAATGTTCTGTTCAGTATTCTTTCCCTTCCTTTTTATTTCAGGTCCAGATATTTCAATCTTATTTATTTCTGAAATATCATTCAATTCGACAATACATCCATTATTGACTTTTTTTAATCTTATTTGTGCTATACATGGCTGCTTGTCCATAACTAATTTTCTTATTACCCTTTTTCTGTTTTAATTGTCTTTTGGAGGCCATGTTTTCCAGCTTCACCTTATTGCAGCTGCCCTTTTTCTTCGACGGAATGTATTCTGCCACTGTATATTCATTTTTTCGCTCTTGAGACTCACTATTATCACTGAAATCACTCATAGTAAGATGGTCTCTCACATTTATATTTACTATTTCAGTACAGGTGTTTGGCTTTTATCGCAGGCCTTTTGCTTGCTTTTTTTGCTAATGTCACATAGTAGCAGTGAGTGAATAGCTAATTTACTTTCTAGTGAAACACATTTTTCCACAAGTGTAACTAATACATTTTCGAGTGCTTGAAATAATTCTTCCATATTCATACTCATAAAGCTCGTATCATCTAGTATCTCTATTTTGTCTGCTTTAGGTTTACATTCCGGGGACCTTTCCATTTGTCTCTTACTAGGCGTGCTTGTCATATAACTATTAGGCCAGACTTTGCATCAGTTTCGAACCTCTGCCCAGGGTTTAGCAGCTCTTAAATTTCCCATGCTTTTTCCTCTATCAATGACTCAGACTGGCTTACACTAATTGAACTCACTGGTGGGTAATTACTTGATGATGCAGTTCTATTCTTCTCTTGACAAGGTGGAGTAGAATTTAAAACTTGTGACAACAGTTTACTACCAATATATGGAAATGCTGCTGATAGTTCATTCATGATTTGTAGTCAACCTCTTTAGGAGTCACCATTAATTCTCCGGCTTCTCCCATTTTGGTGCCAGGATGCTCAATTTTTCAAAAGAAGTTGTCATTTTAGCTAACTTACATTCGGTCAGCAACCCCGGTTGGGAAATAATCTTGCGTTTGCACGCACGATTTGTCACGATTTTTCCTTAACTCATGCATATATTTAAAACTGCTATAATCCGCTTGCTTTAGCTTATATTGTGCTGAATCGCACATTTTCCCTTGGGGGTTTTTAGTGGAGTGCAGTTCCATTATCTTAAAAGCTGACCGCGGTGATCAAACATTTTTTCACAGTTAACTATCACAGTTCATACTCAATTAAAAAGGGGGTATACCATATTTAAAACATGTTTAATAAAAAACACAACACCTTACCGCTTATGGCTCACTGCGCACAGTGAACAGTCAACAGTACACTTACGTGCACTTCCAGGTGCACGCGCAGGTGCGCTGTACTCTGGGTATTTCTGACATCCTGCGGGAGATAGATGGGCAGGGCCACTAACTCTTACCCAATCACTGCGCTCTACAGTTGGGAAAGAGAAAAGTATAGGGTGTTAGCACAAGGGCGTATACATCAGTGACATCAGGGAGCTCTCCTAATATAGTGTGCATGCCTCAACCAATGGCTCATTCAAAACATGGTATGCACGGCTTCACCATAGGCTCATTCAGCATACTCTTCGAGGGGCACAGTCTATTAAAGTCACGTGTTTGACACAAGGATACATGTAAATATAATTACTTAGTTTTCACGTTAGTCAGGCAAATCCGTGTTACACGGAACAACGTCCTCCTTCTTTAGCCACGGCTCGGCAATCCAGGTGATCCGCGTATGAGCAAAATCCAAAATCCAACCAAGGAGTAAAACAGTCAACAGTACACTTGCATGCACTTCCAGGTGGGCAGTATATCTGCATCAATTAATTATGCTTCTTGAACAATGTTGGCCAGGAGGGCAAAGAATGAGTGCTGAATGACATGTTCACCTGTCCATCACCAGAGGAGGTGGGCAGTCAATATTTTAGTGTACTCCTCCTCAGCTACAAGGATCTACATGAGGTATCCCCCTGTTACTTACACTCACTGTATCACACTTACTTCCAGCTAGCAATCTATTAAGGAGACACTCATCATATGAACTGGATAATTGCTTTGAAGTTGGCTTTTCCACTAATTAATGCATATAAACAATAATGAATGTAGCCAAATGGAATACACAGTACATATGTATGTTATTACCATTGTGAATTAATAATGTTCACATTCCTTTAATTAAATAAAACAACACAACATATTTACAGGGTAATTCATAGAATTTCGCAGAAAAGTGTCGCAAGCGGCTGGCGCAGAGTGTCCGCGTGCGATTGTCTGCGCCAGGCACGTGCGCTAAAACCGATTTCCGCGCACAGCGTATTCATGGATTTTAGGCTCCCAAACCAGCCGTGGCGCAGAGTATCGCAGCGACCCTGCAGCAGCGCCAGTAACGCCCCCAAGAACGCCCTCGCGCAAGGAAAAGCCATCAAAATCGTTAAATCATCGCAAAGGGCTGCGCTAACCCTGGACCAGTTTACAGGGCTGCCAAACAAGGAACGAAAAGCGGGTAACGTGCATATCAGGGGTACGCGTGAAGTTATACACGCGATTAGCCAGGCTGCCAGGGTACGTGTATTTCAGGGGTGCGCGGGAAGTTCAACACGCGATAGTCCAGGGAACGTGTATTACAGGGGTACGCGGGAAGTTCAAGACGCGATTGTCCAGGGAACGTGTATTTCAGGGGTGCGCGGTAAGTTCAACACGCGATTGTCCAGGGAACGTGTATTACAGGGGTACGCGGGAAGTTCAACACGCGATAGTCCAGGGAACGTGTATTACAGGGGTACGCGGGAAGTTCAACACGCGATTGTCCAGGGAACGTGTATTACAGGGGTACGCGGTAAGTTCAACACGCGATTGTCCAGGGAACGTGTATTACAGGGGTACGCGGGAAGTTCAACACACGATTGTCCAGGGAACGTGTATTACAGGGGTACGCGGGAAGTCTTACATGCGATTAGCCAGGGTAGGTGTATTACAGGGGTACGTGGGAAGTTCTACACGCAAATCGGCTGGGTACGTGTATTACAGGGGTGCGCGGGAATGATCACACGCGATTTGGCCTGGTACGTGTATTACAGGGGTGCGTGGTAATGATCAGACGCGATTTGGCTTGGTACGTGTATTACAGGGGTGCGTGGGAAGTTCTACACGCGATTGGCCAGGGTACGTGTATTACAGGGGTGCGCGGGAATGATCACATGCGATTTGGCCTGGTACGTGTATTACAGGGGTGCGGGGTAATGATCAGACGCGATTTGGCTTGGTACGTGTATTACAGGGGTGCGTGGGAAGTTCTACACGCGATTGGCCAGGGTACGTGTATTACAGGGGTACGTGGGAATTATCACACGCGATTTGGCTGGGTACGTGTATTACAGGGGTGCGTGGTAATGATCAGACGCGATTTGGCTTGGTACGTGTATTACAGGGGTGCGTGGGAAGTTCTACACGCGATTGGCCAGGGTACGTGTATTACAGGGGTACGTGGGAATTATCACACGCGATTTGGCTGGGTACGTGTATTACAGGGGTACACGGGAAGTTCTACACGCGATTCGGCTGGGTACGTGTATTACAGGGGTGCGCGGGAATTCTCACATGCGATTTGGCCAGATACGTGTATTACAGGGTTGTGCGTGAATTATCACACGCAATTAGGCTGGGTGGGTCCTCACAGGTGTTCCCTGTACACCCTCCACGGCCCCAGCAGGCAGCCCACAAAACAGGGGACTACCCTGCACACCTGCTCATGTCCCCCTGCACCCCCAGCCCCCAGCAGTGCAGGGTCACCCTCCACCAGGCCCCCACTCATGTCTCCCACCACCCCCACCCCCCAGAAGTGCAGGGTCACCCTCCACCAGGCCCCCACTCATGTCTCCCACCACCCCCACCCCCCTGCCACCATGGGCAGCCCCCACCAGGCCCCCACTCATGTCTCCCACCACCCCCACCCCCCAGCAGTGCAGGGTCACCCTCCACCAGGCACCCACTCATGTCTCCCACCACCCCCACCCCCCTGCCACCATGGGCAGCCCCCACCAGGCCCCCACTCATGTCTCCCACCACCCCCACCCCCCAGCAGTGCAGGGTCACCCTCCACCAGGCCCCCACTCATGTCTCCCACCACCCCCACCCCCCAGCAGTGCAGGGTCAACCTCCACCAGGCCCCCACTCATGTCTCCCACCACCCCCACCCCCCAGCAGTGCAGGGGCACCCTCCACCAGGCCCCCACTCATGTCTCCCACCACCCCCACCCCCCTGCCACCATGGGCAGCCCCCACCAGGCCCCCACTCATGTCTCCCACCACCCCCACCCCCCAGCAGTGCAGGGTCACCCTCCACCAGGCCCCCACTCATGTCTCCCACCACCCCCAACCCCCAGCAGTGCAGGGTCACCCTCCACCAGGCCCCCACTCATGTCTCCCACCATCCCCACCCCCCAGCAGTGTAGGGGCACCCTCCACCAGGCACCCACTCATGTCTCCCACCACCCCCACCCCCCTGCCACCATGGGCAGCCCCCACCAGGCCCCCACTCATGTCTCCCACCACCCCCACCCCCCAGCAGTGCAGGGTCACCCTCCACCAGGCCCCCACTCATGTCTCCCACCACCCCCACCCCCCAGCAGTGCAGGGTCAACCTCCACCAGGCCCCCACTCATGTCCCCCTGCACCTCCACCCCCCAGCAGTGCAGGGTCACCCTCCACCAGGCCCCCACTCATGTCTCCCACCCCCCAGCAGTGCAGGGTCACCCTCCACCAGGCCCCCACTCATGTCTCCCACCACCCCCACCCCCCAGCAGTGCAGGGTCACTCTCCACCAGGCCCCCACTCATGTCTCCCACCACCCCCACCCCCCAGCAGTGCAGGGGCACCCTCCACCAGGCCCCCACTCATGTCTCCCAGCATCCCCAACCCCCTGCCACCATGGGCAGCCCCCACCAGGCCCCCACTCATGTCTCCCACCACCCCCACCCCCCAGCAGTGCAGGGTCACCCTCCACCAGGCCCCCACTCATGTCTCCCACCACCCCCACCCCCCAGCAGTGCAGGGGCACCCTCCACCAGGCCCCCACTCATGTCTCCCACCACCCCCACCCCCCTGCCACCATGGGCAGCCCCCACCAGGTCCCCACTCATGTCTCCCACCACCCCCACCCCCCAGCAGTGCAGGGTCACCCTCCACCAGGCCCCCACTCATGTCTCCCACCACCCCCACCCCCCAGCAGTGCAGGGTCACCCTCCACCAGGCCCCCACTCATGTCTCCCACCACCCCCACCCCCCAGCAGTGCAGGGTCACCCTCCACCAGGCCCCCACTCATGTCTCCCACCACCCCCACCCCCCAGCAGTGCAGGGTCAACCACCACCAGGCCCCCACTCATGTCCCCCTGCACCCCCACCCCCCAGCAGTGCAGGGTCACCCTCCACCAGGCCCCCACTCATGTCCCCCTGCACCCCCACCCCCCAGCAGTGCAGGGGCACCCTCCACCAGGCACCCACTCATGTCTCCCACCACCCCCACCCCCCTGCCACCATGGGCAGCCCCCACCAGGCCCCCACTCATGTCTCCCACCACCCCCACCCCCCAGCAGTGCAGGGTCACCCTCCACCAGGCCCCCACTCATGTCTCCCACCACCCCCACCCCCCAGAAGTGCAGGGTCACCCTCCACCAGGCCCCCACTCATGTCTCCCACCACCCCCACCCCCCAGCAGTGCAGGGTCACCCTCCACCAGGCCCCCACTCATGTCTCCCACACCCCCACCTCCCAGCAGTGCAGGGTCAACCACCACCAGGCCCCCACTCATGTCCCCCTGCACCCCCACCCCCCAGCAGTGCAGGGTCACCCTCCACCAGGCCCCCACTAATGTCTCCCACCACCCCCACCCCCCAGCAGTGCAGGGTCAACCTCCACCAGGCCCCCACTCATGTCCCCCTGCACCCCCACCCCCCAGCAGTGCAGGGTCACCCTCCACCAGGCCCCCACTCATGTCCCCCTGCACCCCCACCCCCCAGCAGTGCAGGGTCACCCTCCACCAGGCCCCCACTCATGTCTCCCACCACCCCCACCCCCCAGCAGTGCAGGGTCACCCTCCACCAGGCCCCCACTCATGTCCCCCTGCACCCCCACCCCCCAGCAGTGCAGGGTCACCCTCCACCAGGCCCCCACTCATGTCTCCCACCACCCCCACCCCCCTGCCACCATGGGCAGCCCCCACCAGGCCCCCACTCATGTCTCCCACCACCACCACCCCCCTGCCACCATGTGCATCCCCCACCAGGTCCTCACAATCCCCAATCATGTGCGTAATGGTCAGCCTCCACAGCCAAAAAGCCCTACCAAGTAACCCATTCACCCACATGGAAATGAAAACACATGTTACACCCCCAATGTTCATGAAGCAAATGAACCCATGTCCGTCACACACATATTTTCCAATTGAATGGGAAAACACACAACATGACATGCATGAAACCAATGAGATGAAACCACACAGTGAACAATGGAAAAAAAATGTATTGGACAAAAATACGAATGGTAAAGAAAGAAAAATAACTAAAATGTAAATGTGAAAAAATAAGCTGCATGTCCGCATAAAAACACAAAAGTAGAAAATCAAATCCATAAAATTTTGTCCAAAGTGAAATATAAAAACTCTCCATGCAACAAAGAACTATGTACAAAAATAACAAGGGTCCATCATCACAACTGAACTAAGGAAACCTCCTAAAAAACCTACCTAAATATCAACTATATACAAAAAGTGGAGCAGTGTCCGTCGACTCCAAATCATAAGAAAGAACAAAGGAAACCTAAAACTAAAGAACTATATACAAAGGCGGCGGGCAAGTCCAGCGGCTCACTCCGTGGTGTTCCGGGCCAGGGCATCATCGAACTCCTGTTCGATGTCCCGGAGGCGGTCCAGTTCCATGGCCCCGAGGGTCCGCAGGGACGACGCCGTGTCCTCCTCCAACCCCCTGCGGATTGCCTCGAGGCACTCGGCCCGCCTCAGGGCCCTCCGCATGGAGTTCTCCGCCCTGACCATTGTGAGCCGCGCATCTTCCGCCCGCCGCCGCTCCGCACCTATGGCGTGGCCCAACCGCTGCCACACGGAAGACACTCTCTGTCCTGGGTCCTCCTGCCCTCCGGCCGATGCCTGCCCCTCCGATGTCGAAGGCCCCGAGCCTTCATGGCTCCCACCATGTTGCTGCTGCTGCTCTGCCTCTGCCCGTGCACTGCCTCCTGCTGCCTGCACATCCTCCGCCGGCTGGGGTGCAGTTGTTGATGTGGCCACCCCTGCTGGACGTCCGACTCCCGACTGTGGCAGGGATGCCTCCTCCACCAGCCTGGCCGCACTGTCAGAGGCAGCTCCACAGGGCACCCAGGTGACTGATGGGTGGGAAGATGGCACAGAGGACGACTGGCGCGTAGGGGGTCCAGTTGAGGAGGGGGTCGGAACAAGCCCCATCAGATGGAGGAATCCGGTCTGGGTGACCTGTCCCAGCAGGCTGACGTGGTCAACGAGCCATTCGAGATGACGTGCAGTCTCTCCATGAAAAGACTGCAGGTCACCTCGCATGGCCCGTTGACGCAACGCCACACCAGCCAGGACAGGCTCAACCCGGACCTGGATAGCCACGTCCGCAGGCAGAGGAAGGCCAGTTGACGTCAGCTCATCCCCTGCCTGGAAACGGGTCTGGACGTAGGCATCCCTGCTGGTGCAAGATGATGCAGGGACAGGATCGGGGACAGGATTGCACACAGGCACCTCCGCGGCGGCCTGTGCTGCCTCCTGTCCCTGGTCCTGGACTGCACCACTAGCACCAGTGGGATCCCCACCTCCAGACCCCGTCTCTGGTGCTTGCACGGCCTCCTCCTCCACCAGACCCCCCACCAACCTGGATGACTCCGTGCCATCTTCCCCTGTTGGGCCCTGTGGGGTCCCAGCTGCCCCTTCTGCTGCCGAGGAGTCCAACTCCAACCTCCGCCTCTTGGACCTCCCCCCGGCAGCTGCGGCCTGGGACGCGGCACCAGACTCCTCACTCCCTGACGAGATGACAACACGGGAGGGGAGCCGGGCCTTGCGTCTCCGGCTGGCGGTCGGATCCCCGCCGCTGTGCTCCACAGCACCTTCTCCGCCCTCTTCATCAGTTGACGCTGCAGACAGGGAGAAACAAAACACAGGCATCAGGGCACTGTACAATGGACACATACACACATGACAGTTGCACATGAGTGGCATTGGCAAACCTCAGACATGTCATCACAATCCCCAACACACATGTCATTGCAACTCGCACACATGAGCCATACCACAGCCATATCGCAACTGCCACCACCATCCATACACATACAACAGCATGAGCAGCCAAAGGTGACCCAGACATCACATGCAACACAGGAAGTGCACCACACATGTACACACACCACCACACTTGCATGCATGTCTACACCTCTGCCAAGTGTCGCACTGTTCAGACGGGCATCCATGTCACATCTGCCAATCAGGCTTACACATACCGCAGTCACATGCATCCATGTTGCATCACTGTTGCACCCTTGTCAAATACACACACATGCACATGTACACAGTGCTCATACATGCAGCCCAAAACAACATACATGTGTGACATCACGGACATGTCTACTTACATACACATACATACAAACATGTGTGCACGCACAACTGCATTTGCCATGCAAGCCTACACACACAAGCACCATCCATGTCTCACACATTACAGCCCTCGCATGTGTCAGCCCCACGGCCATGTACACCCCCACCCATACTCGACCCCATACAAACAGATGTGCAACCTGCACAATACCGAATAATCACCACACGCACTGCACACAATCAGGATGCATGTACACTCACCGCTCGACTCCAGACGGGTCTGCTTCTCCAGGACCTGGACGTGGAGCGCTGGGGATATGCGTTCCAGGACCCCCATCTGTTCTTCCGACAAGTGGCCCCGGCGCCCCTTGGCATCCGCTGCCTTCAAGAGGCGCCGGGCCTTGTTCAGGGTCCTGGACCTGAAGTCCTCCCAGCGCTTCCTGACATGTTGTAAGTCCCGGACTGCCATCCCCTCCGCGTTGATGGCAGTCACGATGTCAGTCCAGATCCGAGTCCGTCCTTCCTTGTCGGCGCGGGAACTTCCGAAGAGGGCATCATACTGCCCCAGGACTTGCTCCACCAGGACACCAACTTCGGTGGCACTGAAGCTGGTGCCCCTCTGCCTCTCTGGCCGGGGGTTTTCAGTGGTCACAGATGGTGTTTGCCCCGACATGACAACCCCAGAGGCAGGAGTGGGTGGGCAACTGGGTCCTGGGGCTGGGCTGTGGAGCGATGGAATTCCAGTCGGGAGTCTTCGGTTCCAGCAGGGATGGTCACAGCAACAGCACCCCTGGCTGATGTGCAGGCAGCAAATGGCAATGCACGTGGGCAGCAGGCAGTCAGGCAGCAGCAGATGGTAGGTGGGAGCGTGCTCGGGGCTCTGGGGGGCAGTAGTTCGGCCTTCTGGGCAGGAGCGTGGTCTTCCGTGTGCTTACGCGTGGCCAGCTTGGTACGGAGTGATTTGGCACGTGAAAATCCTGCACGTCAGCGTGAAAATCGAGGAAAGGCTCTTAGCGCGTAAGCGCGTCAGCACGCATACGCGATTCTATTGGACCAAAGGCCCTCAGCGCGTAAGCGCGTCTGTGACGTGACTCGCACGGGTGTTTCCCACACAGCACGTGATGACAGAGCACACGTGGAAAGACTGCACGTCAGAGTCTCATCGCGTGTGATTGGTGGAAATGGCCCTACACGCAGAAGTGACAAAGCGTGTAATTGGTGGAAATGGCCCTAGCGCGTACACGCCGCGTAAGTGACGCTGGACGTGTGGGCCTGTATAAAAGGTACGCGTAGAACACCACTTCCTTGTACGTGCTTTTCGTGGAGAGCGAGTGGGTGAATTCTGTACTTCTTGTCGTTTCACACGCGATTTACTTCACGGAGTTTCAAGTTCGTATTCCCTGTTACCTCTGACAGCTTTTTCTCTTCTTTCGCTTTTACTGGTTTACCTGGGCCTGTTCCCTCAAACAGTGTTCCCTTCTACTGTTGTCCTGTCTCCTCAGACAGCGTACAAATCTTCTTTTGGCGGGGGTGTTGCCAACCAAACGTGCTCCTTTTACACGCTCGTTTACCAGGCAGACGGTGAGTCACGCACGTATCTAACATCTGTGCTTGCCCCGTGTGTAGCCTACCCCTTCAGAGGTCATTCTAGGCTGCGTGTGACACGCATACGTTCATTCTTGTGTTTCTGGGTGCCACAGCGTAGTGCAGGTTTTTCTTTCTGCACACGTGGTCTAGGAGGGGTTGCGTGCACGTCATCTCCCTTTTTTGGGCCTCCTGTGCGTTGCGTGACCCGTCATCTTTCCCCAGGGGTTACATTCAGCCTTGCTAGAGCACTAGGGTACAATTACCATCTGGTACCCAACCCCTTTGACCCCCAATTGCCCAGGACAATAGTCTACATCCACTCCCATACGCACATTAACATCAGTGCCATGGCTGGGAGGCGAGGATTCCGTAAGGGTGGCAAAGGTGGAAGAGCCACAAGTGGTGGCCGTGGTGGATCCGGTAGGGGACGTGGTCGTAACTTGCCGGGTGAGCCTGTCCCCCCATGTGTGGAGGACCAGTCACGGGCACCCATAATCCCCCCCCCTCCCATTGAGGCTGATGTGGCTGACACCATCCATGTTCAGCCCTTGTTGGACCAGCCCATTGTGGCACCAGACCTGGCTGACTCCATGGCTGACTTCCAGGTCAGCAGGGCTACGACACGTGCGCTGGTGCACGTTGATGCCATCATGCCACGTGTATCTGGGGCAGCAAGGTCATCTGCTGCACCAAGGAGGCAGGGCGGAGAGGCTGCAGGGGCAGCTGCGGCTCCATCCACCCCAGCCCTCACACACCCAGCCAGGACAGTGTCGGTCCTAGTCCATGCTGCTGACATTACCCCTGACACCATCACACTAGAGCCAATGCCTGCACCAACTCCCATGCTGAGTGTGCAATCCCACACTCCTGATACAGAGTCCACCAGGGCTCCTGCCCCTAGTGTCCAGAGCGGCGCAGGACACTCAGGATCACCACCACCTTCCAAGCGGAAGAGGAAGAGTGCTCGTCCGGCACAGGCTGATGCCCCAGACACGGCTACACAGTCCGGCCCGTCCAGGAAGCCCAGCTTCACGGATGACGAACTGAATGCACTTGTCGAGTATGTGTCCGGACATGACAACGAGATGGTCATTGTTGCAGGATCCAAGACCACACCTGCACAACGCCAGGCACACTGGCAGACCGTTGCGGACATCGTAAGTGCCCTTGGAATCGTGAGGCGCACAGCCAATGATTGCTATAAGCGCTGGAATGACCTAAAGCGCAGGGCAAAGAGTAAGCTGGCCTCAAGTCATGCCGCATCTCTAGTGACTGGAGGTGGGTCTCCAGTAGTAGACATGGAACTCACTCCACATGAGTCAGTCGCTGGGACCTACGTCACGGAGGAACAGATCCAAGGCGTGGCAAATCTGGCTGATTACGAGTCATTGTCCGGTGAGTGCACATGCATGTGTGTGTCATACATGTGCATGGTGTGTGTGTGAGGGCTTCTGTTTGTGTGCCAGATGAGAGTGTGTGCGCCTGAGTCGTATGGGTCAGCCATGTGCTTCATGCAATACTCCCTGCGCAGCTGCATTTGGCCATAGCAGTATCCCTTCTGCCAACAGTAGACATCTAGCCCAACTGCACGCAAGTTGCCCTTGAAGTGTCACCTTGCCACAACATATTTGCTTATTTTTCACTGTTCATTCAGTCAGTTTGTTTGCATTCCACCACTTTCACTAGGCATGTCGCTGTCCACTAGTAACATGTCTGACATGGGTATGGTAAAGTGGAGTGACTTTGTTACCTGGATATCATTTGTACACACATGTCCCTGTGCAATTGGACCATTTCAGACTGGCAGCTCCAGGTGAAAAATCTGACCTGTTAGAATTAGAAAAGCAATTACATGCGGGAACTGGACTGAATGAATAGGTGCTGCCCTCCTCTCCATCTTCACTCAAAAGCAATGGTACATGCCATCTGTGTGATGGCATGTGTGTTTCACCTGCCAATCACAGGCCAATGTGTGATGCCACTGCCAGGCAGCATGCAGAAAATGTGTTCATCTTCCATCTTGGTGTCATCAGTGTGTGCCATTTGCCTGCACTTCATACGCAGTGAGGGTGCATGCATGGGAGGGTTTTAGTCATGTGGGACATGTGTCAATCAAGTACTGGTTCTCTTGCTTCT
Source organism: Ambystoma mexicanum (assembly GCF_040938575.1). Taxonomy (NCBI): domain Eukaryota; kingdom Metazoa; phylum Chordata; class Amphibia; order Caudata; family Ambystomatidae; genus Ambystoma; species Ambystoma mexicanum. The sequence goes on along the minus strand of NC_090929.1, from coordinate 958,119,876 downwards.
CAGCCCTCATTGTGTGCCATGGTGCTAATGCCTGTTTCCATTTCTTTGTTTTCATGTCTTTGCAGGGGAAGACGCACCTGATACTGCTGGGGTTGTGGAGATGGTGCTGACCCAGGAGGGGTCCGAGGGCCGACCAACCACCAGTGAGGGACGTGGTGTGGTGGTGGGGGAGAACCCACAAGTGCTGCAGGTCGTGCTCTCAAGGGGTGTCTCTGGCTGCACCTCCCCCGAGCTGTACTCAGGTGTTGATCCGGATGAGACCTACGTGCCGTCGCAGGTGAGTGTTCCAGGGAGGGATTCTGTTCTGTCTCACCCACCTGCACCAGGTTCAGAACCCTCCATGGGGATGTCAGTGTTGGCAGCTACGCCTTCGGTGGTTACGGATGCAGGGTCACACTCCGCGACATCTGATCCTGTTCCTGGGCCAGCAGATCAGAAGGGGAATGCAGTCCTGCAGCCTCAGGCAGTGCCGGCACAGCAAGGCGCAGTTCGCCTTGCCCCAGACAGGTGTGGTGCCCGCCGACGTGGTGGCCGTACGCCACCCGGCAATACCGCATGGGAGCAATCCATTTACGGTATGGCAACCCAACATGCTGCATCATCCGAGATGATGGCTCAGGCCATGGATAGGGTGGCCACTTCCATTGTCCCCCCAGAAAGGCTGATGGAGCGACTAGAGCAGGCAACCGACTCCATCTGCCAGTCACACAGGGAGGACATGTTGGGGTCCAACAGGGACAGGCGGGCGGCACTGGCGACTCTGCAGGAGGCCATCTCCATTGAGTCCCAGGGCCACAGGGAAGCCCTGAGGCAGGAGCTCCTTCACCTCAGGACGACTCTTGTTGAGCTTGAGGCTTCAACACACCAAAGGACAGAACAGCAGCTGGAGCGTCTCACCCGTACGCTCTCAGCTGAGATGCAGGCAACGAGGGCGGAGGTCCGGACATCCCGTGAGTTGTTGCATGGGGACCTCCGCACACTCATCCTCCAGAACCAGACCTACCACACCCTCATGCTTGCAGCCATGGAGGAGCAGACTAGGGCCTTGCGTGGGCTGCCTCCCATAGTGCAACCACCTCCGGATGCAGCTGCACAGGGTGATAATAGCGACAGCAGTGATACTCCCACAATAGGGTAGCCGTGTGGGCCATGAGCCCATGGAGGTGTTTTATCTTCCCAGGATCCACGCAGGTGGGTTCTGGTGTGCATCCTGTCCTCGGACCTCCTGGGTGGCCTCCCCAACCCCCCCGGGCCCATCAATGGCCATTTTTGATTGTTTCTTATTTTTATTTTTATTTTTATTTCTTTTATTCACAATTTTTTTGGGACAATCTGTTGGCTTCCGTGGTTCCTGTGGGCATACGCTGCATTGTGGCTGGGCACATGCAGGCTTGTAATGTATTTGGTTCAGATGCTTGGGTTTGAGTCACACACACCCCTCCTGCTTCCCGTTTCCATGGGCTTGCAAAGGGTGTGCCCAAGTGACAGTGAATTACACAGTGACGTTGGACTCCCATGAGCTGTGTGGGCAGTCTGTAGTCAATACTGTGTATACATTCCTAGTGCATATTGCTGTTGTGTTGTACACTGCATGTTGCATTGATGTGTAACTCTTCTTCTGTGTCTACCTCCCAATTTGCAGGTCCCTTCCTCATGTCCACACAAGGACCTCTAGTCTGGAGATGGGGTCCATGTTGGCAGCAGTGCACCTACAACTCTACATGGCGACAACACTGCACAGTTGGTAGTGGTGGGAGTGCAGGCATTTCCAGGTGGTGAGACTACTAATATGTAACATTTGTGATGTCATGTTACTGGTAGTACGTGGTCAAGTATGTTGTTGGTCCGGCATTGCTGTGAGCATTACAGGTGTTTGTAAGGATATTTGGCGTGTTACAGCACAGAGTACAGCACTACTACACAGGTAGCAAACAGCACAGAGTACAGCACTACTGCACAGGTAGCAAACAGCACAGAGTACAGCACTACTGCACAGGTAGCAATTTTTTTCGCAGCACCACCACACGGGTGCGGTGCATTGCTATATGGGTTACCAGATTAACAAGGAAAGACAGGCTATTCAGTCAAAAACGATTTTAACATAAGATGCAAATCTATTTTTACAGTTAAAAGCACACGTGCTCATTTAAAAATGCACACTATTTTTCACCTGAAATGCCTATGGTGCGAGAGACACATTTGAAAATTAACAGCTAACCTATTAACCATTAACCTGACTAATAAAACCTTATTTAACATAACCCACTAATAAAATGTGTTCTCCACTGCAGAATTAGGCATACTCTGAAAGCCATTTAAATGTGTGTGCAGATTTTTTTTTCTTCTCTTCTTTGTCTGCTTCTCCGTGTTTTTGTGCACAGTAACTGCAGGAAGAAGGAAGTCAGATTTGCAACAATTGCAAATGTATAAGCGAAGCTATTGTTGAGAGTAGGAGGATGAGAGATGATGGATTTCATTGGGACACGTCATACAGAGGGCTGAGATGAAAGTTTTAGTGGGCAGTATCGGGGAAAAAGACAGGCAGACATTTTTCTGCACTACTGGGGAGAAGACCTGGCTGTGGGACTCCTGACTGAATGCAGATCCCTGCATCCTGCTACAGTCAAGATTTGGCAGTCGAGATTGGGGAGAGCTGAAAGAAGGACCTTTCCACTGGCTGAGGCGTTCCTATCTGCAAAAGCTGAGAATTCCAGGCAATGACCCCGGTTTGAGAAGGCAAGCGTTCCTTTTTGCTGGAGTTAATCCAAGGGAGCCACATTCACAAAGAGAACAGCCAAAGAGAACAACTAAAAAGATAAGGTAATGAGAAGTGTGGGAGCTGAGTATGTACGGTAATATGCAGTCAGTGTAGGATTCCTGTGCATGCCTTAATCAAATGCTAATGTTGCAATTTGAGTTCTGTTCTTCGCCACGCTCTTTGCAGTGTGTCATAGACAATGCTTTTACTGTACCATTTCATTTATTTCTGTAAAGAGTGAGATCGTGTTTAAATGCAACTTTTATAATACAGAAAAATATTTGAAAACAGACGAGTGGTGTATTTAATATTTACCATTACAATGCCGATGAAGTGGGGGAGATTTTTAAACAGTGCAATGGTCATTTTAAGACAGATGTGTGCATGTCAGATTCAGTATGAACAGTTGTGAGTGATTGTAGCATAGCTCGTTGGAGGTACATGAGCCAACGGGAAGAGAGACTCTCAGAACATAGCTCCCTACCGTATATAAGGTAGTGGAAATTACCACAAGATTACCATATATAGCTCTCTGTCGTAAATAAGTCAGTGAGATCGCCCATGGTGGCACACTATCACTGAAAAATGTGGTTTTCCTAAAATGTAGGTCTGAGGTCTCTCTAGTGATTACATGAAAAATCTAAGCAAAGATAAGGGATTTTGGACATTGGGGCCACAAATAAAACAAGGGAATTATGCTCACCAAAATACCACCAACCGCGCCTGCCACCCACGCATACCAAATATGCATGCCTGGGTGCTGAAATAACGCATGTTCACTGTATTATTGTTGTACATGGCCCAATCTGAATACAAGGAGTGATTGTTGCTAAGTTATATTTCGGCGGTAAGAAAATACCGTCAGGCCCCAAATCTCCACAAAATACCCTACATATTTATGGTGCGTTGCAGGCCGGGAAAGTGATCATAGAGTACCTACTGGGCGTGGCAAGTGTGTCTCACACTGCCATTTGCACATTAAAGGGAACCCATTTTATAATAGCAGTGTGCCACTAAAAACGAATTTCCGAATGTCACAAAGGGAAACCACATTCTCAGATCTAGTGCAATATTTAGAGGCAAATTTATTTGCACATGGGAATTGGTCTTCGAATAGCACGTTAGAATGGAGTAACCGCATTCAGGGTGAGGTGCAGAAAGAAAAACTAGACAGTATTTTTGCAGAAGGCAGCATAATTCAGGTCTGCCTTACAAGATTATTGAATGCAGCCGATAAAAGTGCAGAGAAAGACTGTTTAATACGGCTATGCGGCAAAATATGGTTTATTTTAAACAAGTCCCTGCGAATGCAAGAGAATGATACTCAGCTAATTAACAGGTTAAAGACTGAATTAGAAGGGGCAAGTAAAAATCAGGAAATGTTGAGAGCAGAATTGGATGTATGCCAAAAAGACATGCAATTAAAATGCAGAGACTTTGATACTCAGTTATCCAAAAGCAAGAAACAATTTGAGGATAGTGAGCAAGAATTGGCACACTTAAAAGCCTTAGTGGATCACATTAGGCAGGATAAAGATGAGGTTGTTTCAGAAATGCAGATTTTACAAAAAGAACATTGTGAAAAAGAAGGTGATCTCCAGAGTGCAGAACAAGAAATGATTAAAATGATCCAAGAAAGAGACAAGAGAAATAAAGAGTTCAATGAATGCCAAATGCAAATGTGCGAAATGCAGGAGGTGATTAATAAAATGAGTGATGAAAATAATTATTTGCATGATGAAGCCAACAGACTCCTTAAAAAGTGTAAGGACTTAGAACAGCAAATGTGCATTCCCAGGTCCCAGGAGAGGCGGCAGGGTACCACATTCAATGGAGTGGAGGTGAATTCTAGCTCTGCCCAAAGAGCTAGTGCCCCAGTGACTGGGCCGGTGACTGAACTTGGTTGCAGCGCCCTTGGGGGATTTGATACTCCCATTGGGGGCAGCCACCAATCTCATACACCTGAAAACAGGATTGAATCACAAAATAGTGCAATTCCATGCATTGCAACAAGTAGCCCCATAAAAATAATGAAATCCATTAAAGCCCTGATCAAACCATTTAAAAAGGGAGGTGAATGCTGCATTGAGGATCACTTAGAAGCGGTGCATGACATTTTTAAAGCACTCCAGATACCTAGGGAACAGTACAGACAATATTTTCATTTAACTTTAGATGCCCCGACGGCCAGCATCATAAGGGGATTAAATGAACAGCAGAATATGACATGGCTGGAGTTTGAAAAAGAAATTAGGCGTCATTTTTCTCCTTTTCAGTCATTGCAGGAGGCAAAGAAAGTCGCGTACACAATTACTGCTGGACCTAATACATCCCCTCGCCAATTTTTACAAGACTTAAAAAGAGCATTCTCTCGCTTTGATGTATCTTTTGACTCAAATTCCAATGAGTTTAAAACTGCATACTTCTATGGGCTACAGAAAGACATCATATCCCAATTGGTCCGTGAATTTGACCGTGACAAGTCCCTTGAATGGATTGTACATCAAAGCACAAAGCTATATGAGGTACTCTATTGTCAGGGTAGAGAAAGTGATAAAATGAAAGATACTAGGCCTAAATCTAAAGAACCCTCAGCCACAGTAATGGAAATCAGGTCAGCCAAAATGTCCCTTGAGTCTGCTCAAAGTCAAGGTAAAAATAATGTGACACCTGAACAAAGGGGTAATCAACAAAGATCGCCATTTCCTGTACCAATGTTCCAATCACATGATCCTAGTAATAGAGAGAGCTACATCAGCCCTAGGTATCAAGGGGACAGACCCCGGGTAGGATATCGGCCTGATATGGCAGGTATGAACAATAACCAGAGACAAAATCAAGATCAAAGAAATGATGGTCCCTACCAGTCATTGGGGACACAGAGCAGATTTGATCCCAGCACCATGATATATGGTAATCAGGATAGGCCCCGATATGTGGATCGATTTACTGATAATGGAAATCAACATAGGGGCCAGTACCCACAATCTGAGAGACAGGACATGAGGCAAAACGTGAACTACAATCCACGCCAGTACAATGATTCCCCACCAGGGGACTATAATCAAAGGATGGGTGCAACCCGCTCCCCTCCACAAATGAATCAAGAGTTCAGAAACCATCCCAACCGACATCAATCACCTGAGAGGTATCAGAATAGATCCAATCAGGGGGAAAACAACCAATATCGACCTAGGCCACAGAAAGAGGATCCTAGAGAGATGGAAAGGTTCCAGTGCCTTGAGGCCCAAGTGAAAATGTTAGCTGAGCAAATAGGAAAGCTCTATACAGCGCAAAAACAACCTTCTAAAGAGGGGGCTGATGGCCATAGCAATGACCGGGGGGCTTCCAAAAAGTGACTAAGTACTCATGATAACTGCAGTGCCAAAATGACAGATTGCTCTGATATAATTTTGCATAACAACTCTGAGATGACTAATGAATTAAAAATGAAAGTACCAGTAAATGAAATTGTGATAGAAAGTGCAAATACTTCTAAAAAAGAGGTACGGTTTAACTTAGAGCTAAATAAAACAGTAAAGATTTGCACAAATGAAAAAGAAACATTAGGAATTCCAAAAGAACAAAGGGACAGATTTAAGAAAAATGACTCATGCATGGGGAATACCAGTGAACAGGGAGTAAGTGGGGATGCCATAGCTCCTTCCCTGGGCAAGCAAAACAATGACCAAACACAGACAGAAAAAGGAAATACTCACAAGGAGGGTACAAGTCAATCACCTGAAGAATTCTTTGAGCCACATATTTTTGAAGAGGCTGAAAGGGCTGGTATTACACTAAATGATCACAAATGCACAGAATTAAAAAATGACAAATTGCTGAATGATGTTGTTACACATGTTCAGTTGGAAGGTTGTAATGTGGTCTCTGATGTTACCCAGATGGATGGGCGAACAGTGGCCACACTCCAAAAAACCTCTGAACATGGAGAAATGAATAAAATATCTCGCACAGAAATGGGTAAAAAGGAGGGAAAAATGTCTTTTCATTTACCAATGTGCTTAGCCAAAAGTCAAAAAGACCTGAGAAAGGTGAGCCCTGAAATCAGTAAGAATTCACATTTCTTATGTGTATTAGAGGAAGTTGAGGACAGATATTATGCACCCATCACTGTAGAAGAAAAATGCCACACCTTCGCTATGATTGACACTGGCGCACAGGCCACAATTATGTCCAAGGAGCTGGTAAAGAGTATCAATGAAGGGAGGCATCCACAGAGTCAGATCACAGTGAAGGCAAATCAAGGCCCAGTGCATAACTTTAATGGGGAGGAGGTGCCCATCATAGGTGTAACTGAGGTTGACATAAAAATAGGAAAGCACAGAATGAAACAAGAGGTATTGATCACATCTATTTGTGAAATTCCATTTCTGATGGGGACAGATTGCCTGAAAAGATTGTCTCCTCTCATAGATGGGGTGAATGGAGTGCTGTGGTCCTTAACCAAAAAACCATTGAGGCCTAAGAAACTAAAATCACAAAACAGCAATATAAATGAATGTCACACCGTTGCCAAAACAAATGATGCTGTGGAGGTATATCTCCAGAATAGCTGCATACCTAGTGTCACTGTTATATTAATGTGTCAAGACAAAATGCAGAGCGACAATGAAAAACTACCTGTACAAATATACTTGGACCCAAGGAAAGATTGGCAGACTGCCATAGATGAGCACACATTACGTTTCTATTTAAAAGAGAAAACATGCAAACAGAATATTGCTCCTAAAACAGATTCAGAAAAACACATTACCACTCTGGCAGAAATACACATGGAAGATGAGCAACCATGGGTTCATGTTGGTATAAATGATTATCTTAAAACAATAGAAGCCACTTTAGCACTTGAACATGAAATGAGTTTCATTAATGAGAAATTGTTGCAAAAAATTATGGAGAGGGAAGAAATCCCGAAATTTAGGATTAAAAACCAATATGTTTCTGGGTTGGACAGTCCAGACTTTGAAAACCGAATTGCAGGCAGATGCATGCTTAAAATTAGCATTGGGCAGAAAATAATTTACCATAATGTATGGATAGTGAGTGGAGCACAAAATGAATTTTACATGGGCAATGACATCATGCACAGAATGTGTATGGTGTTAGATTTCCTTAATCAAAAAATATGGTCACGCCTAGGTGGTCCGGCACCTGAATTTGAAGACAAAAGAAGGGCTTATCATTGTGCACAACTGGTTCCTTATGCAGTCGAATTACAAATGAGGAAAAATACTATTATTCCTGCATTTACAAAACAGTTTGCAATAACACTGAAATGCAAAAATGGACAGCAGATGAAAGGCTCTGATGCATTTGTATGCCTGAATGAATCCATAAAACAGCAAGGCCTGGATTATGAATACATTCCATTGGTAGACATTGGTGAGGGATCTGTAAAAATCATGGTAAATAATAAAGGTTGTCAGGATATTCATTTAGAGGAAAACTCCCCATTAGGAATGGCCATACAAAAATCACATTATACGGCAGATTTAAATAACATGGTGATTGGGAATATTCCTGAAAAATATGTAGATGCCAAGGGCGAGTTGCCAGAACACCTGGACTCTCAGCCCAAAGGAATATTTAAAATTCATTCTGTGTACCCTTATGATTCAAATGAGACAGTGTGTTGCCATCAAGAGGATTGCATAATATTTAATTTAAATGAAAATCAAACAGGAAATCAGCCCATTGAAGTGGAAGCTGATATGCCAAAATATTTAAAAGTGGCAGCTCTACAAAAAGATACAGCCACACAGTTAGAGGAAAGCGCTGAGATTCCTTTACCAGAAGAGTTTCCAGAATTTTCCAGAATGGTAGAAGAGCAGATCTCCTTAGCGGATGCATGTGACAGCGATGAGGATCGAAACAATCTGAGGGAAATATTTATGGAGTTTAAGGATGTATTTGCAAAAGATGCTTATGATTGTGGTTTAACTGATTTACATGTGGCCACACTACCAGAAGGTTGTAGCAGAAATCCAGTGTTTGTACGCCAGTATAGACTACCGCTGGCATGTTTAGAATCATTGGCAGAGATTATTAAAAATTTGGAATCACTGGGAATAATCAGGCCCATTCATAGCACATCCAATACGCCTATTTTAGGTGTGTTAAAGCCAAATGGTCAATGGCGGCTGTGTGCAGACTTAAGAGAGTTAAATAAAAGAGTACCAGTATCTAGATGGCCACTACCATTCATTGATCAGGGCCTAGCTCAGATACATGGTTCAAATGTATTTACCACATTAGATCTCACATCTGGATATTGGTGTGTGCCATTGGCAGAGGAGATACAACACTTATTTTCCTTTACCTTTGACAGGACTCAATATGCCTGGCTTAGAGCTCCGTTCGGGTACATCAATAGTGGGAGTGAATTTGGCATATTTTTGAGAAAGGCCATGCCGGATGCAGCGGAAAGAGGAACAATAGTTTATGTGGATGATGTCCTGATAAAAAATGAAAGCCTGAAAAGCCATTTTGATGAAATAAGACATGTACTTGGCCAATTGCAGAAAGCAGGCGCCAAAGTATCTTTGCAAAAAGCACAATGGTGCAAGAAAAAAGTGAACTTTCTAGGGCATGAAGTGACTGAACGTGGGCTAAATCCACAAAGGAAGAAAATAGAGGCCATACAAAGATTAAAAGATCCTAAAGATGTGAAAGGAGTAAAAAGTTTATTAGGGATGACAGGCTATAACAGAAAGTTCATTGAGAATTATGCAGAAATCACTCAACCATTGACTAAACTGCTTAAACTAAATACTCCCTGGAGATGGGAAAGAGAGCAGTCTGATGCAGTGGCTAGATTGAAGGAATGTCTTGTAAAGGCACCATGTTTAGCATACCCCATAAAGGACAGGGATTTCTTTATAGAAATAGGTTTTTCTGAACATTGTATGTCAGCAGTATTATCACAAAAACACGATTTAAATCACAAAACCATTGCATATGCAAGTAAGGCATTTTCCCAAGTTGAAATGAAATTTAATGAATGTGAAAAGGCCCTATTAACCACTGTGTGGGCGCTACAACATTTCCGCCCCATTGTTCAGGGAGAAAAGGTGATTATTGAAACAAATCATCAACCTTTGCAATTTTTAGAGAGTAAAAGAATTAGATCAGGCAATCTAGCTCAATCCAGAATCACTTCATGGACGCTGGCATTACAAGGTTTTCCCGTAGAAGTGAGATATGGACAAAATAAAAAGAGCCCAATTGCTCAAGGGTTAGCTGACTTACATGACTGTGCAGCTGAACAAATACCAAATGAAATGGAAGTGGAAACTAGTTTGCAGGAATTTGAACAATCATCACACAAAGCTTTTGATGAAAAAACATGCAAGGATTTGCCAACTGTATATGTGGATGGTTGTGCTTTTCACATTGAAAATGACAGTAATAAACAGTTAGTGGCAGGAATAGGAAATGTCTGGTTGAAATGTGAAGGCGTTCCTAGTATAGGGATGAGGATTGGAGATAGGAGCAGTCAGGTGGCGGAATTGGCAGCCATTTATAAAATAATTGCTACTGCAGTTGATAAAAAGTTCAGTGAAATTATCCTGGTGACTGATTCTGACTATGCACGGAATAGCTTTGTGGAGTATTTGCCTGGTTGGAAAGCAAGAGGCATGGTTACATACAACAAAAAGCCACTTAAACATGGAAAAATGATACAAGCCATAGACAAATTGGTGTCAGAAAATAATTTAACAATATACTGGAGAAAAATTCGTGGGCATTTAAAAACACCAGGAGAGGATAAGGAGGGAAATGATAAGGCAGACCATCTGGCTAAGATTGGGGCTGTGATGGGAGAATTGCTACATATTGATTATTTAATGGGTGAAATACAAATTGATGTAGTGACACGTTCTAAAGCACAAAAGGAGATAGATCAACCGGTGGTGCAGTGGAGTCATGACACGCCAGACCAAGATTTGATTGAGGCACAAAAGAATGATCAAATTTTGGGAATCTATTATAATCATTTGATAGATCCTGAACAAAATCCTTTAACAGAAAAAGATTGTATGGGAAAAGAAGAGTTGAGGGTGTTATTAAAAAACAAAACACGAATTAGATTACAGGATGGGCTCATGATTAGAGAGTCCATAACAGGGCAAATACAGTGGGTAGTACCCCTTTCATTCAGAGGACTAATGCTACACCATGCACATGATGCCATAACTGCAGGCCATAGAGGTTCACAAAAAACATTAGAAATACTAAAAGATTATGCTTACTGGCCACATATGTCCCAAGATGTGGAATTATATACTAGAGGATGTCTAGTATGCGCCCAATTTAAACCTGCTTCACCAATGCATAGAGCACCATTGATGAAAAGAGGCCTAACTCTCCCATGGTCAGATTTGCAAATAGACTATGTAGGTCCTTTAAAAAGGTTGAGCAGGGGACACTGTTATATTTTGAGTGTGGTATGTTTGATGTCGAAGTGGATTGAGTGCATTCCTGCACCAGATTGTAGTGCGCAAACAGCAGCCACATTGCTGGTGAACCATGTGTTCTCAAGGTTTGGGTTGCCACAAAGAATTGAGTCAGACAGAGGAAGTCATTTCACAAGTACTCTAATGAGTAAAGTATGGCAAATACTAGGTGTGAAAAGGAAACTACATATCGCATATCGGGCGGCGTCTTCAGGTACAGTGGAAAGAAGCAATAGGTCTGTTGTGGATATTTTAAAGAAATTTTGTGGCAGAAGCAGGTTCCAGCTGGGATTTACGTTTACCGTTGGTTTTGATGGCAATCAGCTCGACTCCTGCCAAAGCAACAGGTGTTAGCCCTCATGAGGTCTTAACAGGTAGGAAAATGGTGTTACCACAACACCTACTATACAGAACACATGAGCAAACTCTTGTGAGTGCATCCACAGTTCATGAATATATTGATGAACTGAGGAGGCATTTGCAACATGCATTTGCTTTTGTGCAGAGAAATCTGGAAAGAGCTGCTGACAGTGCAAAGTCATATTATGATAAAAAGACATCAGTAAAGGAATACAGTGTAGGGGATTAGGTGTACAAGTTTCATTTTGGAAAAAGTAAACAGAAAAATTCAAAATTTCTAGCAGCCTGGCAGGGGCCATTTCGGATTATAGATAAGATCTCTCCTGTAGTGTATAAAATTTTGAAAAATGAAGGTGAAACAGCAATAGAGCAGTTTGTCCATGTAAATCAAATCAAACCATGCCATCCCAGACATGAGATCAGGCAGCTTGAGCATGTAGAAACAGATAAAATCCCTTGAACACAAAAAGAGAAAATAAATGGGTACAATCAGGAGGCAGTGACAAAGGAGTTAAAAAGTTGATTGTTATAATGGCACATAAACACTGTAGTATATGTAAAATATAATATAAAATAAATATAAATAAATAAATAAATAAATAAATGCACATATAATGGAAGCTCATGGTTGGTGTGCAGAGAGAAAGTGTGTTAAATATTGAATATCTGCCTGTTTTCTTTTAACTTGTATTTAATTTCAGAAAAAAAAAAATGAAATATTTTTACCAAGCATGTTTTATTTTTGGCAAAAGGATGAAGTTAGTATTGTGCTATGTACTTAATTTCTTTATTTTCTATTTTGATTTAGACAATTAACATTATTTGGTCGGAGGTTCCGGGATCAGAGGCCACGGGAGACAATGGAGTCCTGGAGTCCCCTGGATGAAGACCAAAAGATGCCTGCCTCCAGGTGGAGGTGAAGACAAAATAACCGGAATGCCAAAAGAGATGACTACTGTGGATTCAAGATTGCCAAGATGAAAGAGTACTCGAATGGACCGAATAACATCGCTGGTCGGGACATACCAAAAGAGACAAAACAAAAGTTACGGCATATGAAGTTCCACGTATTTATTATTTTAATTATTTATTTTAATTTGTTATATTAATTATTTGTTTTAGTTAGTTGTTTTATTTCGTTGTTTTTAATTGACTTGGAAAATTTAAACTTAAAGTAATGCCACTTCCACTGAGAAGGCAAATGTGAAACATTTTATGAACTGATGGACTCAGATGAAATGTTGATTGCAAATTTTCATTGATGCACATGAATATTCATTTTGTTGGATTGCTATATTGTAAAAAAAAAAAAAGAACAAGTTGTTTTTAGGAATTGGCTTGGATTATAGCCAAGTTCTAAAAACAAAAGGAGGGTATATGTAAGGATATTTGGCGTGTTACAGCACAGAGTACAGCACTACTACACAGGTAGCAAACAGCACAGAGTACAGCACTACTGCACAGGTAGCAAACAGCACAGAGTACAGCACTACTACACAGGTAGCAAACAGCACAGAGTACAGCACTACTGCACAGGTAGCAATTTCTTTCGCAGCACCACCACAAGAGTGCGGTGCATTGCTATATGGGTTACCAGATTAACAAGGAAAGACAGGCTATTCAGTAAAAAACGATTTTAACATAAGATGCAAATCTATTTTTACAGTTAAAAGCACACGTGCTCATTTAAAAATGCACACTATTTTTCACCTGAAATGCCTATGGTGCGAGAGACACATTTGAAAATTAACAGCTAACCTATTAACCATTAACCTGACTAATAAAACCTTATTTAACATAACCCACTAATAAAATGTGTTCTCCACTGCAGAATTAGGCATACTCTGAAAGCCATTTAAATGTGTGTGCAGATTTTTTTTTCTTCTCTTCTTTGTCTGCTTCTCCGTGTTTTTGTGCACAGTAACTGCAGGAAGAAGGAAGTCAGATTTGCAACAATTGCAAATGTATAAGCGAAGCTATTGTTGAGAGTAGGAGGATGAGAGATGATGGATTTCATTGGGACACGTCATACAGAGGGCTGAGATGAAAGTTTTAGTGGGCAGTATCGGGGAAAAAGACAGGCAGACATTTTTCTGCACTACTGGGGAGAAGACCTGGCTGTGGGACTCCTGACTGAATGCAGATCCCTGCGTCCTGCTACAGTCAAGATTTGGCAGTCGAGATTGGGGAGAGCTGAAAGAAGGACCTTTCCACTGGCTGAGGCGTTCCTATCTGCAAAAGCTGAGAATTCCAGGCAATGACCCCGGTTTGAGAAGGCAAGCGTTCCTTTTTGCTGGAGTTAATCCAAGGGAGCCACATTCACAAAGAGAACAGCCAAAGAGAACAACTAAAAAGATAAGGTAATGAGAAGTGTGGGAGCTGAGTATGTACGGTAATATGCAGTCAGTGTAGGATTCCTGTGCATGCCTTAATCAAATGCTAATGTTGCAATTTGAGTTCTGTTCTCCGCCACGCTCTTTGCAGTGTGTCATAGACAATGCTTTTACTGTACCATTTTATTTATTTCTGTAAAGAGTGAGATCGTGTTTAAATGCAACTTTTATAATACAGAAAAATATTTGAAAACAGACGAGTGCTGTATTTAATATTTACCATTACAATGCCGATGAAGTGGGGGAGATTTTTAAACAGTGCAATGGTCATTTTAAGACAGATGTGTGCATGTCAGATTCAGTATGAACAGTTATGAGTGATTGTAGCATAGCTCGTTGGAGGTACATGAGCCAACGGGAAGAGAGACTCTCAGAACATAGCTCCCTACCGTATATAAGGTAGTGGAAATTACCACAAGATTACCATATATAGCTCTCTGTCGTAAATAAGTCAGTGAGATCGCCCATGGTGGCACACTATCACTGAAAAATGTGGTTTTCCTAAAATGTAGGTCTGAGGTCTCTCTAGTGATTACACGAAAAATCTAAGCAAAGATAAGGGATTTTGGACATTGGGGCCACAAATAAAACAAGGGAATTATGCTCACCAAAATACCACCAACCGCGCCTACCACCCACGCATACCAAATATGCATGCCTGGGTGCTGAAATAACGCATGTTCACTGTATTATTGTTGTACATGGCCCAATCTGAATACAAGGAGTGATTGTTGCTAAGTTATATTTCGGCGGTAAGAAAATACCGTCAGGCCCCAAATCTCCACAAAATACCCTACATGTTGCAGGTTTCTAATAGGGACACTGTACATAGTGAGACTGATGTCATGTTGTGGGGATTACTTTGTTTACCTGCAATTAGCATGACATGGCACGGTGTGTCGTGTGGCGGTGCTGGGGTTGGGTTGGCTGACATGGCACTGTCCTCTTGTTGCATTTTGCAAGTGGGTATTCATTTTAGCTGCTTCAATGTGTAACTTCACAAAACTGCATTGGTGGTGTCTGTGTGGGTAGGGATGCACACATTGTGACACTTCCAGGTGAACAATCTCAGGCTGACATGGTATTCCCGGTTCATTCTCCAGACATTCAGGATCAGTGTCAGGTTGAGTCATCATTGATTGTCAGATGGAATGTGCCAGGGCAGTGTGCACTCCACAGGGGTGTGATTTCTATGTGAAGTAATTAGCCAGTAGCTGTGTACGGGCTGCCTCCCCCCGTGCCCTTTCCCCTCCTATGCGCAGCGGCTGTGCATGTGGTTGGGGATGTGGGGCCAACACCATGTCCACGGCCAGGCCCCGGCGTGTTGCAACGTTGTGCAGGACACATGCTGCCACTATGATCCTGCACACTACTGAGGGAGCGAATAACAGCTGCCCGCCAGAACGGTCAAGGGAGCGAAAGCGTGACTTTAGCACTCCGAATGTGCGCTCCACTATGCCCCTGGTTGTAATGTGGGCTGTGTTATATCTTACCTGGGGTGGCGTGGTGGGGTTCCGAATTGGCGTCATCATGTGTGGGCTGAGAGGGTAGGCACTGTCCCCTGTGGAGGTGGTGATTGGTATCATTGTTGGGGTTGTGACCTTGCTCAGTATCCAACATGCATGCATGTGCAGTGGCATACATACTCACCAAGCAGCCATGTATCGCCATGCCGCCCAGCTTCTAGGTCCCGGCTTAGGGTGGACATTCGGTAAATGAAGCTGTCGTGGGTGGAGCCGGGATAGTTGGCATATACTGAGGTGATGATTCCCTTGGCATTACATGCTACCTGCACGTTGATGGAATGCCAGTGCTTGCGGTTCCTATAGATGTGCTCAGATGCCCTGGGGGGACGTAGAGCCACATGGGTGCAGTCGATGGCACCTAGCACTTTGGGGAATCGTGCCACAGCGTAAAAATCCAGGGCGGCAGCATGCCTTTCAGCAGGTGTTCTGGGCAGGTATATGTGCCTGCGGACTGATGGGCGTGCAGTGATGATGTTCAAGACCTGGTGTAGGCAGCGTGACTGGGTGGCCTGTGACACCCCACCCACTATGGCACTTGTCCGCTGAAATGATCCAGTGGCTAAGAAGTGCAGTACATTGAGGACCTTCTCCAGGGGGCTGAGTGCTTGGGAGCACAGGGTGGGTGATGTGAGGTCATCCTCCCACTCACTCACCAGGTCCAGTATAATGTGTGGTGGAAACCTGTACCTCCCATACACCTGGTCATCAGGCATCCCGAAAAGGCTGGTTCTGGGTGTGAATATTCTGGCCCTGACTATCCTCCTCCTCCTCCTTTGGTAGCCCACTGCCACTGCTGCTAGGAACGGTATGTTCATCCTGGCGTCTGAGCTTGTTATTGTTAAAGTCCGCAAATTTATGCTTTGCGCGTGTTCTAGGCGAGCGTGTGACCCGCGCACCCCTGGAATCCAGTTCCCAGTCCAATAGCGTGTGGAAATTCACACGCACCACGGGATACAGCGTGTGACCCGCGCACCCCTGGAATCCAGTTCCCAGTCCAATAGCGTGTGGAAATTCACACGCACCACGGGATACAGCGTGTGACCCGCGCACCCCTGGAATCCAGTTCCCAGTCCAATAGCGTGTGGAAATTCACACGCACCACGGGATACAGGTTCGCTGACGTACTTGTGTGTGTAAGTGCCCGCGCACCCATTAAATACACGTACATAGGCCAATCGCGTGTACGCGCACTTTTGTCCAATTACACGCGATGACACTCTGACGTGCAGTATTTCCACGTGTGCCCCGTCATCACGTGCTGAGTGGGGAACACCCGTGCGGGTCACGTCACAGACGCGCTTACGCGCTGAGGGACTCTGGTCCAATAGAATCGCGTATGCGTGCTGACGCGCTTACGCGCTAAGGGCCTTTCCTCGGATTTCACGCTGACGTGCAGGATTTTCACGTGCCAAATCACTCCGTATCAAGCTGGCCACGCGAAAACACACGGAAGACCACGCTCCTGCCCAGAAGGCCGAGTTACTGCCCCCCAGTGCCCCGAGCAGCCTCCCACGTGCCATCTGCTGCTGCCTGCCTGCCTGCCTGCCTGCTGCCACCGTGCCCTGCCATTTGGTGCCTGCACATCAGCCATCTGCAGGGGTCCAGTTGCTGTGTCCACCCCTGCTGGAACTGGAGACTCCCGACTGGGATTACATTGCTCCACAGCCCAGCCCCAGGACCCAGTTGCCCACCCACACCTGCCTCTGGGGTTGCCATGTCGGGCACTTCCACATCTGGCACCAGTGGCAACCCCAGGCCAGAGGGGCAGAGGGGCACCAGCTTCACTGTCACCGAAGTTGGTGTCCTGGTGGAGCATGTCCTGGGGCAGTATGATGCCCTCTTTGGATCGTCCCGCGCCAGCAAGGAAGGACGGCAGAGGATCTGGGCCGACTGTGTGGTTGCCATCAACGCGGAGGGGGTGGCAACCCGCGACGTCCTGAAGATCAAGAAGCGCTGGGAGGACTTGAGGTCCAGGACCCTTGTGAAGGCCCGGCGCCTCGTGGAGGGGTGCCGCGGCCGCATGAGTTCCATCCAGATGAGGGTCCTGGAACGCGTACGCCCAGCGCTCCACGCCCAGATCCTTGAGAGGGAGGCCCGTCTGGAGTTGAGCGGTAAGTGTCCAAGCATTACTGTGTGAGACAGGGCATGTTGCGGTGTGCTGGTTCTATGATACTTGCCTGTATGTGTGCCATAGGCCATGTATGCATGTATGTGTGCAGGGACATCATGGTAATGCATGTGCGACCAGTGATGTGTGACCCACATGGTTGTTGCATGTGTTCAAATGCCGCATGGGGAGCCCTATGCAGATTTTGAACATGAGAGCATGCCAGTCTCTGTACCTGGACATGGGTGGGGGTGAGGGATGGGTGCTGATGCCAGGTACATATATGGTAGCCATGTCTGTGTGCCTGACCTGCGTGTCTGTGACTTGTGCATGCCATGGATGCATGACACATGTGTGTGACAATGCACAGATTCAGTGAAGCAGCCAAATTACCCTTGTATCCGCTGTGTTTGGTGTGTTTGGGGCCAGATGGATGTGACTGAGGTGAAGTGTGTGCATGTGATAGGCATGAGCCATGATGCATGTGAGTTACATATCATTGAATGTTTCAAGAGTCCATTGGACATGCATGGAAATGTCCATGGCATGCACCATGCCTGTTACTGTGTGTGTTTTGCCTGGACTGACCCATGTGTTGTGGAGGGACATGATGGAAGTGTACTTTGACAGTGGTGCTCATCTGCTATTGCTTCCTGTCTAGGGGACCATTGTACAGTGCCCTGATGCTTGTGTTCTTTGTCTCCCTCTACGCAGCGGCTAGTGAAGAAGAGGGCGGAGACGGCGCTGTGGAGCAAGGCGGCGGGGATGCCCCCACGGCTGCAGCGGAAGGGGTGGGTGAGCCCCCACAGGGGCCTGCTACGGTGGGAGACGGTGAGGAGCCATCCAGGTTGGTGGTTTGCACAGAGGAGGAGGAGGAGGCCGCCCCTGGGGCACACATGGGGCCTGGTGGGGGCATCCCTGCTGGTGCAAGTGGTGCAGTCCAGGGCCAGGGGCAGGAGGCAGCACAGGTCACCGTGGAGGGGCCTGTGCATGTCGCTGTCCCTGACCCTGTGAGTGCACCACCATGCACCAGCAGGGATGCCCCGTCCCAGGCCCGTCCGCAGGTAGAGGGGATGTCCATGTCACCTGACTCCCCTCCACCTGCGGACGTGGGAACCCCTGGCCGTGCGGAGAAGGTCCTGATTGGGGTCGCGATGCGCACGGCTGTGATTCGTGATGCCGTGCGTGCTTCCCGGGAGGAGCACGCACGTCATCACGAAGTGCACCGTGCCGACGTGGCCCAATTGGGATCGGCCATGTTCGGGGGTTTCCTGCATGTGTTGGCCAATGTGGCGGCCCTCTCCTCCTCTGTGCAGGCTATCCACCAGTCGTTCTCCTTGCCGTCTTCCAGCCCAGATGCCACCAGGGCCCCCTGTGGACCTGCCCCGACCAATGCAGCCAGCTCGTTGGGGATCCCATCCCTGCCACAGTTGGGAGTCGGAGGTCCAGCAGGGGTGGACAACACAGCAACTGGACCCCAGCAGGTGGAAGATGTGACAGCGTCATCAGGCAGGGCACGTGCACGACGGCGTCGGTGGTTTCCATCAGCCTGGATGCCGTCGTGCTGGCAGAGGCAGTGGCGTCGGAGGCAGCAGCGGGCTCGACGTGGGAGGCATCATGGCTCGGGGCCTTCAAGATCAGAGGGGCAGGCATCGGCCGGAGGGCAGGGCAACCCTGGGATGGTGGTGTCTTCCGTGTGGGAGCAGTTGGTCCAGCGGATAGGTGCGGAGCGGCAGCGGACGGAAGAGGAGCGGCTCACCATGGTCAGGGCGGAGTTCTCCATGCGTCGGGCGTTGAGGCGGGCTGAGTGCCTCGAGGAAGCTCGCAGGGAGTTTGAGCTGGACATGGGGTTATCCCTGCGAGACCTCGGGGCCAGGACAGAGTCCCGCCTCCAGGACATCGACATGGAGTTCGATGATGCCCTGGCCAGCAACATCACCGAGTGAGCCGCAGGACTTGCCCGCTGCCTTTGTATATAGTTATTTAGTTATTTAGTGTTAGGTTTCCTTTATTAATTTTTTTTTTTTGGACCGCTCGGACAATGGCCACTTTTTTGTATATATTATTTTCATTAGGTAGTAGTAGGTTTCATTTATGGTGTTGGGCTCATGGACCCTGGAATTTTCGTGTATATAGTTTGCTTTTTGAAGAATTTTTTTTTTTATTAATTATTGTGTTCACCATGAGGAAATGATTTTTCATTATTTTACTTCCACATGATTTTGCTTTGGACAACATTTGTTTTTGGATTACTTTGTTTATTTTATTTTTACATTTGTTCTCGGACATGGACCATTTATTTTGTTATCGCCATTGTTGTATGTTTGATTTTTTTAATTATTTTTCATCTTTAATACATGTTCTTTTTAACTTTCACTTGTGGTATTTTCTCATTGGTTTCATGATATGGGTTTTGACATTGACTTGCACCCGTTGTGTATGTGTGTGTGACGGACATGTGTTCATTTACAGACTTGCCATTGGGGTTGTATCATGTAATTGCATTCACTATGTGGGTGGATGCAATCCTTGCCTGGGTGTTTGTGCTGGGTATGCTGCCCATTACTGCCATGATTGAGTATCGTCAGGACCTGGGGGCAGGGGGACATGAGTGGGGCCTGGTGGAGGGTGCCCCTGCACTGCTGGGGCGTGGGGGTGGTGGGAGACATGAGTGGGGGCCTGGTGGAGGGTGACCCTGGTGGCTGGGGGGTGGGGGTGGTGGGTGACATGAGTGGGGCCTAGTGGAGGGTGCCCCTGCACTGCTGGGGTGTGGGGGTGGTGGGAGACATGAGTGGGGGCCTGGTGGAGGGTGCCCCTGGTCGCTGGGGGGTGAGGGTGGTGGGTGACATGAGTGGGGGCCTGGTGGAGGCTGCCACTGCACTGCTGGGGTGTGGGGGTGGTGGGAGACCTGAGTGGGGGCCTGGTGGAGGGTGCCCCTGCACTGCTGGGGTGTGGGGGTGGTGGGAGACCTGAGTGGGGGCCTGGTGGAGGGTGCCCCTGCACTGCTGGGGTGTGGGGGTGGTGGGAGACATGAGTGGGGCCCTGGTGGAGGGTGACCCTGGTGGCTGGGGTGTGGGGGTGGTGGGAGACATGAGTGGGGGCCTGGTGGAGGGTGCCCCTGGTCGCTGGGGGGTGGGGGTGGTTGGTGACATGAGTGGGGGCCTGGTGGAGGCTGCCCCTGCACTGCTGGGGTGTGGGGGTGGTGGGAGACATGAGTGGGGCCCTGGTGGAGGGTGCCCCTGGTGGCTGGGGGGTGGGGGTGGTGGGTGACATGAGTGGGGGCCTGGTGGAGGCTGCCCCTGCACTGCTGGGGTGTGGGGGTGGTTGGAGACATGAGTGGGGGCCTGGTGGAGGGTGACCCTGGTGGCTGGGGGGTGGGGGTGGTGGGTGACATGAGTGGGGGCCTGGTGGAGGGTGCCCCTGGTGGCTGGGGGGTGTGGGTGGTGGGAGACATGAGTGGGGCCCTGGTGGAGGGTGACCCTGGTGGCTGGGGGGTGGGGGTGGTGGGTGACATGAGTGGGGGCCTGGTGGAGGGTGCCCCTGGTGGCTGGGGGGTGTGGGTGGTGGGAGACATGAGTGGGGGCCTGGTGGAGGGTGACCCTGGTGGCTGGGGTGTGGGGGTGGTGGGTGACATGAGTGGGGGCCTGGTGGAGGGTGCCCCTGCACTGCTGGGGGGTGTGGGTGGTGGGAGACCTGAGTGGGGCCCTGGTGGAGGGTGACCCTGGTGGCTGGGGGGTGGGGGTGGTGGGTGACATGAGTGGGGGCCTGGTGGAGGGTGCCCCTGCACTGCTGGGGTGTGGGGGTGGTGGGAGACATGAGTGGGGCCCTGGTGGAGGGTGACCCTGGTGGCTGGGGGGTGGGGGTGGTGGGTGACATGAGTGGGGGCCTGGTGGAGGGTGCCCCTGGTGGCTGGGGGTGTGGGGGTGGTGGTAGACATGAGTGGGGCCTGGTGGAGGGTGCCCCTGCACTGCTGGGGTGTGGGGGTGGTGGGAGACATGAGTGGGGGCCTGGTGGAGGGTGCCCCTGCAGTGCTGGGGGGTGTGGGTGGTGGGAGACATGAGTGGGGGCCTGGTGGAGGGTGACCCTGGTGGCTGGGGTGTGGGGGTGGTGGGTGACATGAGTGGGGGCCTGGTGGAGGGTGCCCCTGCACTGCTGGGGGGTGTGGGTGGTGGGAGACCTGAGTGGGGCCCTGGTGGAGGGTGACCCTGGTGGCTGGGGGGTGGGGGTGGTGGGTGACATGAGTGGGGGCCTGGTGGAGGGTGCCCCTGGTGGCTGGGGGTGTGGTGGTGGTGGTAGACATGAGTGGGGCCTGGTGGAGGGTGCCCCTGCACTGCTGGGGTGTGGGGGTGGTGGGAGACATGAGTGGGGGCCTGGTGAAGGGTGCCCCTGCACTGCTGGGGTGTGGGGGTGGTGGGAGACCTGAGTGGGGGCCTGGTGGAGGGTGCCCCTGCACTGCTGGGGTGTGGGGGTGGTGGGAGACATGAGTGGGGGCCTGGTGGAGGGTGCCCCTGCACTGCTGGGGTGTGGGGGTGGTGGGAGACATGAGTGGGGCCCTGGTGGAGGGTGCCCCTGGTCGCTGGGGGATGGGGGTGGTGGGTGACATGAGTGGGGGCCTGGTGGAGGCTGCCCCTGCACTGCTGGGGTGTGGGGGTGGTGGGAGACATGAGTGGGGGCCTGGTGGAGGGTGCCCCTGGTGGCTGGGATGTGGGGGTGGTGGGAGACATGGGTGGGGGCCTGGTGGAGGGTGCCCCTGCACTGCTGGGGTGTGGGGGTGGTGGGAGACATGAGTGGGGGCCTGGTGGAGGGTGACCCTGCACTGCTGGGGTGTGGGGGTGGTGGGTGACATGAGTGGGGGCCTGGTGGAGGGTGCCCCTGGTGGCTGGGGGGTGGGGGTGATAGGGGACATGGGTGGGGGCCTGGTGGAGGGTGACCCTGGTGGCTGGGGGGTGGGGGTGGTGGGAGACATGAGTTGGACATGGGTGGGGGCCTACTGGCAGGTGCCCCACAGTGCTGGGGGGTGGGGTGGTGGGGGACATGAGTTGGACATGGGTGGGGGCCTGCTGGCAGGTGCCCCACAGTGCTGGGGGGTGGGGGTGCAAGGGGACATGTGTTGGTGTTCATTAGTTCAAGGAGACATGTGCCTTTGCTGGGGGGCATGCCCATGTTGGGTGGGCTGCCTGCGGGACATGACCAGGGATGCAGGGTAGTCCCCTGTGGTGTGGGCTGCCTGCAGGGGCCGTGGAGGGTGTACAGGGTACACCTGGGAGGACCCACACTGTCAAATCACATGTGGGACTCCCCGGCACCCCTGAAATACACGTACCGTGCAGAAATCGCATGTAAAACTTCCCGCACACCCCTGAAATACACGCGCCCACGCTATTCGCGTGTAGAACTTCCCGCGCACCCCTGAAATACACGCGCCCAGGCTATTCGCGTGTGGAACTTCCCGCGCACCCCTGAAATACACGCGCCCAGGCTATTCGCGTGTGGAACTTCCCGCGCACCCCTGAAATACACGCGCCCAGGCTATTCGCGTGTGGAACTTCCCGCGCACCCCTCAAATTCACGCGCCCAGGCTATTCGCGTGTGGAACTTCCCACGCACCCCTGAAATACACATAGCACGCTTCCCCAGGCCGGATCGCGTGAGGAACTTCACGCGAACCCCTGTAATACACGTAGCCCGCTCCCCCAGGCCCGATCGCGTGAGGAACTTCACACAAACCCCTGAAATACACATAGCCCGCTCCCCCAGGCCCGATCGCGTGAGGAACTTCACGCGAACCCCTGTAATACACGTAGCCCGCTCCCCCAGGCCCGATTGCGTGAGGAACTTCACGCGAACCCCTGTAATACACGTAGCCCGCTCCCCCAGGCCCGATCGCGTGTGAAACTTCACGCGAACCCCTGAAATACACGTAGCCCGCTCCCCCTGGCCCGATCGCGTGAGGAACTTCACGCGAACCCCTGTAATACACGTAGCCCGCTCCCCCAGGCCCGATCGCGTGAGGAACTTCACGCGAACCCCTGTAATACACGTAGCCCGCTCCCCCAAGCCCGATCGCGTGAGGAAATTCACGCGAACCCCTGTAATACACGTAGCCCGGTCCCCCAGGCCCGATCGCGTGAGGAACTTCACGCGAACCCCTGAAATACACGTAGCCCGCTCCCCCAGGCCCGATCGCGTGAATAACTTCACGCGAACCCCTGTGATGCACGTACCCTGCAAATCGCGTGTGACACTTCCCGCGCACCCAGGTATACATGCACACGTATTTTTTGTCAGCGGGTGTCCGTGTTTGTGGGTACCCCTTTGCACGTCATTTTTCCTGGAGGGCCACAGTATGGGACATTCATCATGGCAGTATATAGGTGCTATTTGTTGGCGCACCTTTTGGTGCACATTTCTGACAGCCGCAGAGACGCTACCGCCTCCTTTCTTGTGGCGGTCGTGTTTGTGCCTGTGCGCTGGTTTGAGCCTGCGCTTTTTTGCCCTATTCTATTCCATGAATACGTGTTGTAGTCGAGCGTGTGGGCGTTCCGCGCACTTGTGCCCTGTACTTCCCCCGTGACGCCCACGTTTTGGCAAGTTGTTCCCCATTCCGAGTGTTACGCCCATGTTCCGCCTACTTTTGTTGCGTGCGCCGCGCTATGTGCGAATTTCGCTGTGGCCTCTGCGATTTTCGCTGTGACCTGGCGCACGTTGTTAGATGGCCTGTGCGCCAACGTGCGCCAACGTGCGCCGCGCACTTTTTTATCGCACATCCGCTGGTTTTCTCGCGCATGGCCTTCCATGAATCGACGTGCGCTGCTTTTCGTGCGATTTTCGCACTTGCACTGCGATTTTCGCTATTCCACTGCGATTCGCACGTTTTTGCCCACTTGCGCCGCGCTAATTATTCCATGAATCGGCCTGTTAATTGTGAGACAAAGAATCTGGTCAATAATGTAAACTATTGGGTTGCTAAAACAAAGGCCTATCAACACCAACATACTTTATTTTGTTTTTGTTTTTTTATTTTATTGATTTGGTTAGTTTTTGAAAAAACATCTTTACAAAATTTCAACAGCAAATTACACTTGTTAAAACACATGTTAAAATCTCTTAACATACACATTTTACATCTCATCTTAAATAGTAAATTAATCATGCAATGTAATTATTGTTTATTTCTTCAAAATTCGTCATCGAGCTATGTGAAATACATCACCGGTTGCACTATAGTAAATCATTTAAACCTTAAAACCTTTATGTCCTTACATTTTATAGATTTTCAAACTGTTAAAACTGCATTTCACAAAATTACTCACTTTTACTCTGTTTGTATATTCAATCTCCTCTCATTACTAATTTTTCTAGACAGTCTGTTCGCCCTCAAGCTTTTTTTTAATACACTTGCACAATTGGTACAGACTTATGTGTACTGCCTGTAATTCTATATTCTGGCATAACATATATTCAGATGCTAGATCAGGGCATTGTGAAAGAACATGCTGTGGTGTTTCCAAATTGTTTTGTTTTTTATAGATTCTACATATTCTTTTTTCTCGTGGCATTTTTAACTGCGCCCCCATCAGTGCTAGTAATGGTAAGTGGTTAGTTCTCAGCCTTAGTCTATGATGTCTAACTGCCGGACTTAGGCATCTTATTAAGTATGTGTCTGATTGCAAATACTTATTTACTATATTAGACATGTGTTATCGTTTTTTAGCCGTTCAAGGTGTTCATAGTTACGATTCCAGTCCCATACTTCGATTCAGTCCCGCCATACTTTAACCAAGCAGCCTCAATTAAATGAAAAAAATGACTATCGTTCACCTATAAGGGTCACAGAGTTTTATGCCTGGCCACCCAACTTGTTTTTCAGTGTTTTGAATGAGAGAGAGAGAGAGAGAGAGAGAGAGAGAGAGAGAGAGAGAGAGAGAGAGAGAGAGAGAGAGAGAGAGAGAGAGAGAGAGAGAGAGAGAGAGAGAGAGAGAGAGAGAGAGAGAGAGAGAGAGAGAGAGAGAGAGAGAGAGAGAGAGAGAGAGAGAGAGAGAGAGAGAGAGAGAGAGAGAGAGAGAGAGAGAGAGAGAGAGCATGTATGTGAATGTGTTCACATGTATGTTTGTGTGTATGACAGACTGACTGTATAGTTGTTATATGATGAGCACTGGAGTTCCGTATGCCTGCTCTGAAGATACCACTTGGTTTTGTTTCTTATTCCTGTACTACTCTGATTGGATTGGAAATGTATGATGTTTGTGTGCCTCTAGGCAATACTGTTGTACATCATTTGCTCCCAACATTGTTTCCCTTACACTATGTGTTCTGATGTACCTTCGTCTGGAAACTAAAATGTAAAGTTAGTAGTAACTCATGTTGACGTTTTTCAGGATTTACAGTTTCTTAATTGTAATTGAACAGGTGTGTTACAATGCACATTCCAACAAAAGTATAATCCCAACAGTCAAAATGACTGGGTAGAGGCCTAGAGAGACCACCTTATTTGTATGTGTTGCCTATGATTAAGAAAAGCGACACAGACTCTAGTCCGCTTTCCAATGTAGTGAAATAGGAATTGATTTGCTATAGTAAATGGAAAAAGATATGATATACCACAGCATACAGTAAATCCAAATATATCACAATACATTGTCAACCCCTTTTAATTGTCTTCTGTCCATGAACATATCTAACCTTTTTCTTTGCGATTTTACTCTACAGGGTAATGAAAAGATAAACCTTCATTATTAAAGGCCACAACACTCCACAAAAGCAAACACATGTAAACCAATTGTTAATTTCTTGCAACCTACCTGAAGGTCATCATTATCATCAGGAGACAATTAAAAAATATACATGTTTTCACTTAAACGTTACCAATTGTTGATTCTGAGTTCACGATTCCCTCTTTGTGCCTTACAACCTAGAATATCCTACATTGTGTAAACCCACTAGTATTCTACAGTTGCAGCAATTAAAAATCTCACAGGAGAAAATATTGAATCCTTTTTAATAAATAAGCACAGTACAAATATGGTCAATAAAAGGTCCCTCCAATAATTAAAAATCATAGTTTTACTGTAACATTGACCTTAATATGTGAAGACTGCATGTTTGTATTTTTTCTTTCTTAATGTATTTCTGTTTAGCAATAATCGGTCATCATTTTCGAGGAAAGGGTGTTGAATGGAGGAGAGCACTGAACGGGGCAGCCATTCTCCTTTTGCATGGACTGAAATGGTATGTACAAGGGACTCTCACCCCTCTAACTCTCTCTTCTCTCGCTATATTTGTTTTTCTGTAGGTTTCCTACTCATTCATGGTTACTTAGAAGACATGACATATACCATTTTAGGAATCTTGATGTTACTTCCAACTCAGATTTCATTTTTTGTTGATCTCTGTTGAAGAATATTAGATTCATGCAATGCAATGACATCACATTGTTTATGTTTTATTTTACTCTCTACTTAATGGTCCAGGGAATGAACATTCTGTCTGTGAATGCAAGAATAGTCAGGATGCGTCTGAGATACATTACTTGATTTGATGCTTAGATATATGACACCCGGATGATATAGATCAACAATGAGCCCATCCCACCCAAATTGTCAGTAACATTTTATTGATGCTGGAAATGCTATTCTTTAAAGGCAAGACCATTTATAGGATAGGGCTCTTTCATTTCACTGTTAATTTGAATCTCTTCGAAATATCTTACCAAACAGAAATTTCATAAATTCAATATTTTTAATTGAAAACCTGATATTAAGATGAGGCAAAGAAGCAGACAAAATGGAACAGTAATATGAGAAGGAGGTGAAAGATAATACCTGGAAGGCAACTGTTTCATATATTGTTAAAAAGAGGAAGGAGGGATATCTCATCTTAGATAAGATGGTGGGAGAAGTCATTTTGAAGGGAAGGGAAGTGATCTGTGTCATTAGTCCCATGCCCCTCTTTCTTTTCCCAGTACCCCAGTAGTAATCTGTGTCATTACCCCTTACTATTATTTCTTGTACCAGTGCCCCACTACCCACCTCTTTCATCCTCATACCACTTCTCTATTAATCCCTCCCTCACCTTCAGTCATCATAAAACCCCATAAGTATTCTATCACATAAGCTCACTGTGGAAGTGGAAGGCAGGCCAAAATGGGGAAAGCCATGTCGGGGAGCCCCCAGTTAGGGCCACAGCTTTGGGTCAGGGAATTAACAGACCCCAGTGAGGTGTCTGTTGGGTTTGCAGACTGGGTCCCTCCTCTGGCAATAACAGTAAGGATACCCAAGAAAGTGAGAACATAAAAAAAGGCATAAATATCTTTGCAGAAATCAGGAAACACATTTATTACAGGCAGGGATGTCGGCTCATTTCCAGCAGAGTAAGTTAGGCACACTAGATATTGATGATTGTGTGCACTGGCCAGTGGCACACAGAGGGGAATTGATGAGAGGAATACTGACTAGGCACACCCAGAAGGAGAGTGAGGGTGAGTGAGGGCGAGGAGCACAGAATGACAGAGAGTGAGGGGCACAGACAGAGTGAGGGGCATGGACAGCGGGTGAGGGGCATAGACAGAGAGTGAGGGGCTCAAACAGGGAGAGAGACAGACAGACAGGGAAATAGATAGACAGAGAGATAGACAGATATCTAGAGAAAGGTGCAGAGGTGGGGCAGAGGCAGGGCAGAGGCAGGGACAGAGGTAGGGGCAGAGGAGAGCAGGCTGGGGGAGGAAGGGGGCACAAAGGGATGGAAAAGGAGTAGGCCAGATTAGGAGAAGTGTACCTACTTGGCCTCTGTAGCTCCCCTGCCTCCACTCATGCATCCAGCACGTCAGCCAATAAAAGAGGAGAGACCCAGCCCTGGTTCTCTGTCCACATATAGGTCTGTTGCTCCACGCCTGCAGAGCCAGCCCACAGGATCCAAGGAGAATGGGGGCAGGGATTATGACAGGATGTAGGATGACACATGCAGGCACAGGTCCCCCTCCACAGCTGTCACTTCCCCTTCCATAGGGGAGACGAAGAGTTTCTCATGAGGTAAAACTATTTCCCAGGGTCCAAGTGACAGGAAAAGGGGTGGATATTCGCAGGGACGGGCGCTAGACTGCCACTTGCAAGCACAGTCCCCCTCCTCCGCAGCTGTCTCAGGAAGGGGATGATGGGAACAAGGGGGCAGGGGCATGCCAGGTGGCAAACATCCCAGGATGGACACAATGGTGGATGCACAGCCCCCTCCTCCACAGCTGTCCCCAGAAAGGGGATGAAGGGACTAAGGAAGAAGGGGGCAGGGACATGAAAGGTGGGTAAATATCCAGGGACAACAGCAAAGGGGTGTGATGGAAGGGCTTCCCTCACCCAGCCCTGTGGTGATCAGAGCTGTTCTCATGAGTCTAGGGAGGAAGGGGCAGAAATCAAAGGGCATAGGTAGTCTCCCTTGTGGGAGCAGGAATGTTCAAGTGACAGAAAGAGGAGGAGGAGTCCACAGGATGGGGACAACTGGGTACACATGCAGGGACTGGGGAGGTGAAGAGTTCTACACGAAGAGGTGATTCACTGGTCATAAAACTGGCAGCTGTGAGAACACGTGTACAAGATGAAAAATACAGTGGGGGATGAAAAATCATGCAATACATTAAAAAGCACCTTTTGACATGCTATACATGAAAATGACCTATATCGGAAACACAGGTATCCATCTGTGGAGGCTCATTTCTATCACCCCCTCTGGTCCCAAAAGGGTTGACATGAACTGTGCTGGGGACCAGCATTACTCCTCAACCCGGGCCATCCTGTAGAGTTCTTTGTTTAAGGAGTCAACATTCTAGATGTGAGGGGGGGGTATGAATTATGGTCAAGTAGGATCTAGGGGTCCGGCAACACCTTGATATGATGCACAAGAGCAGCTTTCAGATGGTAATTAGTGCAAGCAACCCTCCAATAGCATACACGACATGTAAAGGATTGTGTCCCCAGAAGGAGTTGAAGCAGTCTCTTATTCCTTCCAGAAAGTCTTTGGAGGTATCCCTGTGGGGTGGCCCCAAGGGTGGTGATGTGAGCATCATTGTCAAACATTTTATCAGAGAATTCCCAAGAAAAACACACACTGCTCTGATGCAATAAGTGCACCCACTGCACCATGGGAAGCCAATATCAGGTTGTAGTTTTTGAGTCTGTATTTTTCAAGCCCCTTTGCTCTGTTGCCAAAGTTCCCAGTGAGACAGCAACCTCATTTGCCACCACTTCAGAATGCTCTGATATACAGACCAACCCACTCTCATGACACCCATCTAGGACAATGGCATACAGCTGGGCATCTTCCAGGGTAGTGTAGGTGTTTATGGGCTTGTTGTAGGTCACTGCATTTGATTGTGGTCACCATATGGCCCAGGGAGCAGCTGCCACTCCAGAGTTCAGGCAGCTGCTACCTCAGTTCCAGAGTATTTCTTCAGGTGCCAATCAGGTGTCTGTTGGCTAGCACTAAGGTAAGGGTAACATCCATACCCGGCAGGTAATGTAAGGTATGAGGTGGGGCTGCATTGTTCAATTTTCTTCATAACCAGGGGCGCTTGTGCGACCCGAGCACCGTGGACTGGAACCTGGTTGTGGTTCCTGCATCTTTTCCCCTTCTTCACCGAACAGTTAGAGCTGCGTTTTTTTATCAGGTATGCAAAGAGCATCCCAGGATTGCAAAGGAAACACTGACAGGTATGTTCTGGATTGGGAACTGTGCACCCTAATGGGAAGGCATATGGGCCCGGACCCAGCAGTTGGTGTGATTGAGTGCCCAGGCTGCCAAATGGCAGATCTGGAGGAAAGAGTTCTCTTTGTAGTCTGTTAATGCAGGAGGAAGGCGCAGTGGGAGCAGAGCAATGATAAACTGTCAGACGTTTAACATTTAAGGATTGGCTTTCAGGACCCACAGGGAGCAAGAACACCCAGTTGGGGCAGAGCGTGTGCAGATGAGTCTGAGTCTCCCTGTCCTTCAAGACTTTCGGGGAGCAGACGAAAAGTTCGCACGATCCCGGGGAAAGCAGAGATCTCACAATAAAGCAAGCTGGAAGGAAAAACTGGCACAAAAAGGTTTGACACTGGTATAGTGAAATAATGAAAGATGAAAGGCAAGGCTGACACACTGGAACACAAATGTAAAATAAAATTAACTTAAAACAAAGTGAACTGGTTCATTGTATCCAAACATCGCAAACTCACAAAATATCTTCCAAGAAGATATCAAATGTCAGAAAAACCCAACAAAATCCACAATTTAAATATTATTTTTTTTAAATCGAACACATCCAAATCAAAACATGAAAAAAACAAAAATCAAAATATCAAAATAAAAATTATCAAAATACAAAAATCTAAATACAAAAATCAAACACATTATTACTACATTACTACAATTAAAATGCAAAAGTATAAACATTTTTATCAAAACTTAAATAAAAAAACTTCAAAAATTAAAAATGCTAACATTTGAATTATGAAGTACAATTTCAAAATACCAAAATCAAAGTATAGACATCAAAATGGAAAAAATAACAAAATCAACATGTAAACGAAATAAAAAAATCAAAAAAATCACAGTTCTGCCATTGCTGTTTTCCGAAAACGGGTCACTTCCCGACGGCGGCAGAAAATACTCTGTTACCATTCCAGCAGGGTTTCTGAGCAGCGTTGGAGCAGAATTTGGGGAAAAAAATATTCCATGCTCTAGGGTGAAGTGTCCTAGCTCTCCCTCCTTCCCTAAATGTAATCTTTGCTGCCTGGCACAGCTTGTGCCTCGCTGCCATAGCTGCAGATTTGTTTTATGACTGAAGTAAGGTGTTTGAAATATGCCAGAAATGAATCATCAGTCAGTGCCAAAAGCAACCTCTTCACAGAGGGATGTGCTGCAGCAGGCAGGGGCATTGGTCTTGCCAACAGGATCACAAAGGGAGAGAGTCCAGTAAGCGGCTGGGCATACCTCTCATGTACATGAGGGCAAGGAGCAACGCTCCTGGCCAGCTTAGTCTGGGCGCACACTTTTGCCAGCTTATAGCTCCGCATTCTTCTTTTCTATTTTCCCCAAGCTTTGTGTTCTAGTTCATCCCTATGGTAGCATGCAGTTTGTGTAGCAATGTTTTCAGTTCTGCTAGAGCATCTGGTACTGGTGCATGGAGAGAAAGAACCAGGGACACAGAACGCACAACAACACACAGACAAGAGGGTAGGGCAGAAGTGACAGGGTGAATCAGAGTGTTGTAGTAGGCCACAGAATGCAGTGCACCACAATAAAACAGGGACCTTAGATGGATGGCCTCTATCCCCTATACCTGTGACAGTCCGGCCAGACACTGGGTCATCTGGGAGCTCCCCCATCCTTAAAAGGGTGGCTCCTGTGTCCACCAGCATCGCGGCATGCTTGTTACTTACCTGGGCTGTCACGTAGGGGAGGGGGCCACTGGATGGGAAGGAGGATTGCTAGGGAGAGGAGGTGGGGTGCCAGGATACATAGTCTGGGTCCAGTTTTTGTCAAACTTGAGGAAATTGGAAGGGACTCTGGCCTGACAGCTGGGGCTAGGGTTGCAAGGCAATACCATGAAAAGCAACCTGTCTGCGTTTATTACAAGTTGGAGGATGAGAGGCATTGGTCTGGAATCCAGCCTGGGGATGTCCAGGCTAGGGTGCTGGGCAAGAACCAGCATTCTGATATGGGGTTCTAGGCTGAGCTAGGAGCTGAAAGGAGACAAGGCGGGCATGGTGCAGGTAGCTAGTATTGGCTCTGAGCAGACAGTGCGGTGTCCTTGTTCTTTTGATGCTGAATCTGCTGAGGACAGTTGTACTTCCAGTGGTGCCATTCCTTACAATAGGCACACTGTTCTTGATGCATGCATTGACCTAACTGGGATGGGCTTGGGACATGCTGAGGCATGTACCTAGGGTTCTGATTGTCCCCAGTACTGGGAATTCAGAGGGGGCATTTAGGGGTGGTGAATTATCCCTCCTCTTCTTCTCCCTCCAAAATCCATGCTGCACTCTAGAAGCCCCATACTGGTCCCTATAAGTTTTGTGCACCATCTGAATGGCAGTCTTATTTGGGCAAGATAGTAAAAGGGTTGAAGCAGCAGGGGCATACCCCCAAGAGGCTGGGACTGGGAAGGTAGAAACATACCTTGGTGGGGGAGCAAGCACAGAAGCATCTAGGACATCCACTGAGGCAGAAGGGGCTACTGAGGTAACACTGGGAACAGGCGGGGGTCACCCCTGTAACTGGTAATATTTCTTGACAAATACTAAATCACTACAGGGCGTAGGTCAGCACCACTGAGTCCCTACTATCCAAGTCTGTCAACCAGGGTTACACTAGCACGCTCACAATCGCTCACAGGCACTCACAGATGTACACTCATAAGTGTTCAACTAGGGAAGGGGTTGGGTGATACCCTGTTTCAGGACAGAGGGCCCAGTGATGCCAAGCTACCATTTCCAAAAGGTAGTGTCAGGTTGAATTCCCAGGCGTCCCAGGAAAACTACTTGGATTCAGACAGGCAGGCATGCAGGTCTGGCACTCCACACAAAGGAGTTCCAGGCAAAGATGATCTCTAGAGGCCCACTGTCGTGGTCCTAACAAAATACACGGCTTTCACAATTAGGATATTTACACAATCAAACTGTGTTAATGGGTGGGGTTGGGCCCTCTACTACCCTTGTTTATTCCTAGTGAGTGTCTAGGAGATGAGTTTGGTACAGACTTGGTGGCTCTGGTACTAGTAAACTGAATTAACGTATTTAGTGGGATGAGGGCTCCAGCTACCCAGACAAGCAAAATGAAGATTGCCAAGGGTGTACTCCAGAAAAGTATTTACGGGTGGATTTACCATAAATATGCTGTCTCACCCCCTTCAGCCAACCAGCCATGCAAACAGAAGGGTGTCATGGCACTCTCCACAAAGGTATCTACAGAAGGAATTACTATTAAGATGCCTCCTCACCACTCTTTTTACTCATATTCAGGCAAACTACATGAACATTGATTAAAATGCATTAAGTGAGCTATATGGGAAACACAGGTATCCCCCCGTGGAGACTCATTTCCACACCACATCACTCTCCCTCATCTCAGTTCACCATTTGTAATCCATTCTTATCTAGTGGGCAATAAAAAGATTTTATACTTGATAAATCCCATGTTGCGTAGCTGAAGAAAATATATTGATAACAAAGTATATGAAATCAGCTATGTTACCAGAAGAAAAACTAGAATTACAGGGTGTGTGAGGTATAGCATCACAAAACCCTTGAAATTCAATTAATTTTTTTTAGTTAAGGGTCACTTAAGCTGAATAAGTTCACTGCAACATAACCCCTGAAACGAATCACATCCTGGAAGCTTTGACAATTTAACCTAGAGGCCCGCATTGCGCAGTCCTTTAGCACACTGACAACATCATAAATGACACTGCTGTTGGCACCACATTTGACATCATGTAAGACATGTCAGATGCCATCAGTGATAACATCATATGTGAAATCAGTTAGGACATCACCTATAATCTCTTTGATGACTGTACTGGTAATTACGAACCATGGGGAAACATGTTTGGACTGTATTTCAGGATATAGGGCCTCATTACATGTTTGCCGGTGCAGAGATAATGTGCCAGTAATAATGTTTACCAGCATGTTGCAGCTCCGGCAAACAACAAACCACAAGTTTGCCAGTGGAGGCCTGATTTACCTCCAGCCAGGAGCAGGAGGGAAGTGAGGCACCCCACTGGCAAAAATCACCCTTTATTACTGGCACCGATAATATCGATAATCCCTCTGTGGATGCCTTTGGAAATCCATGGATTGGGGATTAACCACCCTTGCTGGCACTTGGAATTTGCCAGTAATTCTGGCAGTCCAAGTGCCGGTAACAGTAATTCCACCTGGCAGTATCCTGCCAGGATACCACCAGACTTGTAACGAGGCCTCTAAACTGCATTCTTGCACAAATGCAATATACCATGTCTTTAAGGAAGATCCAGAAACATGTGTCAAGCATTGTACATGATGGTAGGATAACTTCACAAAGTTGGTCTACCACATAGCAGTCTACAATTTCCAATGCAATACACAGAGAGTCAGCAATCTCTGATTCGCCAAAGGATTTACATTACAACTTCCACTAAAGCTAACCACCATAGGCAATGGTATGTAATCATGGGAGTCATAGTACAAAACATGTAGCAAAATGCAGGCTTCATATTCCAGCACTAAAACTATTGCAACTTTCCCCCCTTCAGTACATTAGTTACTCTAGTCCTGATAAACCTATGTCCTCACAGCATGAAAGTGTTTGTCAACATAGTTGGCCTTTGCAGGCCACTGATCCGAACCGTTGCCAAGGCCTACCTTTTGATTTGTTATGCTGTCCTTTAGTTGTCTGATATACGAAGATACATTTGATTTCGGGAACTGTTCCTTCTCATTTGTGTTGTAATCTTTGATGGGCTGGTGCTAAGTCATAGTTGTACTACCCAAATGTCTTCTATGCACATGGGAATGTTTTTAGAAGAGAAAGATGAAGGTAATAGAGTATCTTATCATAGTAAATGCTCATTCAATACAGAGTAAATCTGGTGTGTAAGACTACCATGTTTGTAAATGGGCAGTATTTTATAATGCAAACTCCAATGAAGCGTTGCACTTTAATTCAAACTTATATGCAGATACATGGTTTTTAACTGTTGCACCCCTCTTAATTGCATACATGATCTGCTGTACCAGTGATGTCACTGATGATGCCGTAAGTGATGGCATATGTGATGACAGGTGATGTCATCGGTGTACTTAGGGGCTGTGCAAGGAGGGCTTTAAAGTTAAGGTGGCACAGCTTCCATCACCTGTCAAATTTCATAGGTTTTGTTGCATTAAATCAGCACCTTAACGTCACTTCAGCTAAAGTTTTGTTCACTGAATTTCTATGGTTTTGTTGCACTGAATGTATTCACCTTAACTGTCCCTTAACTAAGGTTTATATATATGTTTGTTATAGGAATTCTAGATATCTGCATTGCAAGATGAAATATGTACATGTTTGAAAATCAGAAATCAATTGACATTTTTTAATTGTTATGGGACATGCTAATGCCATTAAAGGAATAATAGCTTGATAATATATCCTAACATAATTGACTGCAATCACAATATCTTCACTTTCAAGAGGAGTACATGCATTTTTGACAGAGAAAAGCACTGACATTCATATACCAGACTTTAAAAAACAGACTTGTATATAACATGTGATAAGAGTCTTTGCTTCATCACAGGCACTATCTATTTAGCAAAAACAAAGAGGTGATGGCTGGAAGGTGCTATATCACCCCGAGTGGGACGGGTATGCCCAGACGTGGCTCCCGTGCCTGCTGGGCCTAAAGACACAAGCTACTCCTCACTGATGCGGCCCAACAAGGCCGAAACATGTTTGGGGATGCTTGTGGTCTCGTGCAGAAGGGATGTGACCTAGCAGTTCGGGCTGGACTGCCCTTTTTGGGGTGGGGCTAAGCCTGATTTGCATATGGTCTTTCCCCTTCTCTAATGGCTTGGCAGGCGAAGAACGATGGTCTGGAGGGTTGCCCAGAGCAATGCCAGAGGTTAAGATTCATTCTAAACCTTCCAGCCATCACCTCTTTGTTTTTGCTATATCACCCCGAGTGGGACAGGTATGCCCAGACGTGGGTCCCGTGCCTGCTGGGCCTAGAGACATAAGCTGCTCCTCACTGATGAGGCCCAACAAGGCCGAAACATATTTGGGGATGCTTGTGGTCTCGTGCAGAAGGGATGTGACCTAGCAGTTCGGGCTGGACTGCCCCTTTTGGTGTGGGGCTAAGCCTGATTTGCATATGGTCTTTCCCCTTCTGTAATGGCTTGGCAGGTGAAGAACGATGGTCTGGAGGGTTGCCCAGAGCAATGCCAGAGGTTATGATTCATTCTAAACCTTCCAGCCATCACCTCTTTGTTTTTACTATCTATTTAGCAACATGTATAGATGCCCTAGTTAGTATTGACATCCCTATCATGCCTCTTGCATTAGGAATAACACTAAGACTCTGGTGGACGCCATTGTTGAGTTGTGTAACACGTTCCTGATTTAAGTAAAAGGCTCTGAGATGTAGGAGATTTCAACTATCACCCCCCTTCATGATTAAAACCAAATGACAATCCTCATGAGCTGAAAAATATTGTCCCATATCAACCATTACTTTCATGGGCAAGAGTGAAGAGGCGTAGACCAAAGCGACTCCCCCTCCACTTTGGTGATCGGCATGAAGTATAAAACAATGTTTTCCATTTAATTCTGCTAGAAATCTCTACATGAGATATAGGTTAAATTTATACCACACCAACGAGCGTATTAAACACTGGAAGCACAATGAGGAAAGTGCCAATGATGGGTTGAGTTGCTTTTGCCAAAACAGTACTGTCCTGGAAACATTGAAGCATTCGATTATATGTTGTTCTTTTTTTTAAAAAACTGCGACTCCTAGCATTTGCCAAATATCTATTGCTTCCTTACCCCTTTCACGTGAATTGCTCTGGCTGAGATGCACGTGGGGGCGAAGCAACGTCTTAATGATTTCATTGGTGCGGCTTATAAGTTGTGTTCAGGCAAAATTTACTGAATTTGAGGAATAAATGAAGTCAAGTGTATTTGCCCACTTTATCAAAAGCCTATTCACCCTTTTACTATTTCGGTATGTTGAAGAATACGACTCTTGGTGAACCTGAAGAAAGAAATAGGTTGTACTTCATTTTTCTTGCAAAAGTCTATTCATCTTTTTTGTCAGCGTCATGTAGAAATTGATCTCATGTGTCTGTTCTTCTTGTATAATTTTCCAGGCTGATTTGATACATGCTGATTACGTGATTGATCTCAGAGGATAATTCCACATAAGTAATTATCTTTATAGTTGTATGGTATCTGTAGAATTTGGGTTTGCCTTAAGTATTTTTAATTTTAGTATGGAAAATTGTCTCCATTCCTTTTATGTTATGTATCTCTTTTTATGAAAAAATGTGTATAAACTTGTATACTTCATGTTTTATTTATGTTTTTTCAAGGTGTATGTGCACTAAAAACAAATAAAAAAAATATTTACATTCATCATGAAGTTACATAAACAATGAGTTAAAAGAATGCACTTAGACATTGCAAATATGACACTGCACACATTCATGTAGTAAAACACATATATAAATAAATGCATACATTTGCGCACAACATGAATAACATGGATGTATTTCATTAACACATAAATGCTTCAGAAAAAGGTACCCATCGTATTTAAAATGGACACCATAGCATGCATTACAAATTAATCAGGCAGGGTTGAGAAAGTAGAACATTGAGGATCTGTTCAGGCACTCGAATTTGACAGTATTAAATAGTAGAATGGACAGTTTTTGCAGTGTTGCTCAAGAGTTTTTCATGAATTAATTTGGCAGTAAAGTGGGAAATGGATAAGCTAGATAAATGGGGCAAAAGGAATGTGACAACAAGCCTTACGTCCTTGGCAGAATCAGCTAGAGCACACATCTCTAAAAACCGCTTCCATCCAGTCTCTAAGTTGCAACACGTCCTGTGTTCATAAAATTGGGAATAACACATTGTTATGCTGGTCATCAGAGTATGAGGCCACTGGAATAGGAAATAATGATGTATTTCACAAAGCATTTTTACCCAATAAGAAAGGGCAATATATTTTACTCATATATACCTGAGCAATTACATTGTAGGATTAATATTAGAACAGGACTGATGTGTGATGCTTTTTCTGATAAGATATAGGTTAGATATAGGAGGACTTTGCAACTTTCTTCTTTTCAGCTTGTACCATGGTTGATTGAACAAATGCTGTCTGTGGGGAAAACGAAAATAAATGTCTCTCTTTCTTTCACAGTGTGTGTTTACTTCCAAGGCTGGATGCATTGGGTTATGTCTGATGAGTGACTTCCAAGGCTGGATGCATTGGGTTATGTCTGATGAGTGACCGCATCTCTACTACATATGGCGACAGTGATCAGTGATGTTTTAATCTTTTTGCAATTTACAACAGAATCTTCTCCGATGTGGTGCACTGGAGGGCATGAAGATCTCTCGGAGCCGAATGGGAGGCGCGAGGAAAGGCACGCAGTCTGACCCCATTCTTCAAAGCAGTCATCTGGTGATGTGTCCGCTCTGTGTCCTGGCAGTGCAACGCAGACAACAGACCTGAAGGAAGAGCCGGAGCCATACACTATGGTAAAGTATGCATTGTGCATGAAACAGAACTGAGGGGATGGATTGTATTGTAAGTGTAAATATATAGTGGGAAGAATGTAACGTCATTGATTTAAGTAGAGATTGCCTCGATTCCTATTCTCAATGCGATAGAAGGTGACGCATTAGAGTGCAAGTTGGGGTATTTTTAGAGAGGATTCCTGAGGCAGGGCCGACATGAAGAATGGGTATACACTCCAAAATGGGGTAAAATGGAGATGAGATACCTTTACTAGAGAAAGTAAAGAAAGACGATCATAGAAACTGTTGTGCACATTTGTTTTGGGGTTTATTTGTGACATATAGATATTTTGTGTTAGCGCCAGATGTATAAAATGATGCAGTTTGGATGGTGAATAGAAGTGGATTTATTTTATTGCATATTATGTAGAAAGAGGAATTGTAGTTGGAATAAAAGAGGAGTGGTCTAGACAATGGGCAGCGTTTTGATGGTTGGCGGAGTATATGGTTTCTAACAAGGAAAGCTAAAAGCATTACAGCGTTTTGGAAGGGTGGAACATACAAATGAACACGGGATAACATTAATTTAAAGCATGTACATTTTCTTTAAGCGTTTGTCATGTTGTATATGTGTATTTTGTGTTGTGTCTGCCACATCTGACTTATTGTGTGTAATAATGTGTATTCTGTGCTGAGTCATTATTTGTTGAGCTCAAAGGAAATTATTTGTATATGTCAGGGATAAGGGATTTCAGTTTAATTTTTAAAGAAATGCAGTCTGTTCGTGGCTGGCCTCGAATGTGAGGTGTGGTTCTGCAGAAAGGCAGAGCCACATTCTTGAATGGGGGTGAAAAGTCAATGAACAAAGCTTTAAACGGTAGCTCATTCATAGCTTGGTTGGCTTACAGATGCTGTGAAAAGGAAGCATGGTGTTCTATAGCTCTGAGTTAAAGAAGCACATTTTT
The DNA here is from genome assembly GCF_040938575.1 of Ambystoma mexicanum. Taxonomy (NCBI): domain Eukaryota; kingdom Metazoa; phylum Chordata; class Amphibia; order Caudata; family Ambystomatidae; genus Ambystoma; species Ambystoma mexicanum. Next base: position 958,080,053 of record NC_090929.1, on the reverse strand, counting down.
ACAATTGTATTTTACTTATGCATGACATGTGCTTATTCAATAATAGATACGGTTAAGCTAAAAATGAAAGACTTTAGAAGATACGCAACACAGTGGTTTGCCAAGTGGAGATTGAGTTGCGAAATGTACAGCCGTCTGCACGGAAGAACCTTCTAAAAGCAGAGATGGCATTCCTCTGGTTTGTTCACACACTTGAAATATGAGGGCTTTTTTTGCAGGCTGCAGTCGCCAAGAGATGAGACAGGGAGGAGGCACACATGGGCTCAGCTGGATAGCACAGTTCGTACAAGCAGTGGGTTTTCAGCTTGACACGTTGATAGAGTAACATGCATTTATGCAGTTTAACAACATTAAAATAAGAGACGGGAGGCAAGGATTTGTAGAAACACATCTTATGTTAGAGAGCTCCAAGGAAGAAGGAGGAGCTAGGTATTGTATGTGTAGTTTAGTTTAAGTTTAGTATTTGAGTTTAAGTTGAAGACAGTACCTTTAGCAACCATTATGCTAAAGTTGCCTGTAGGGCTGGGACAGCAACAGTTGAAAGTTTTTGGAGAAGTGTGGGAAAATGATGGGAAACGTTAAAATGCATTTTGTTTTAGCTAAGAAGCAAATGGGTTGTTAACTTTGATGTGAAAATGAGATGACAAGTTTGAAATTGTGGTTTTAGAAAAAATATACATAATGGCTGTGACACAGAGGGGGTGTGGAAAAGGCTGTATTGCTGGACCTTTAATAAAAGTTGGTGTAGATATATCTGTGTATCGGATGTATTTTGTGACTATAAGAAGAAAAAAGGGCTGTGAATTAGGTTAATTAAATAGGACAAATCACTTTTAGTGGTGTGATCTGAGGCACATAAAAGTGCACATGTGAAAAATAGATTAGGAAAACATGGGATTTGGAATAGAACATATAAAAATTAGTAGGGCTAGAGATTATGGGGGTATTTCATAGAATTCAGCGCACAAGTGCGCACGCGGCTGGTGCACAGTGTGCGCGTGCGTATCCCTGCGCCAGCCGCATGCGCCAAAACCCATTTCCGCGCACAGCATATTCATGGATACCAGCTACCAAAACCAGCCGTGGCACACAGTGGTGCAGCGACCCTGCAGCAGCGCCAGTTACGCCCCCAAGAACGCCTCTCGCGCAGGGAAAAGCCATCGAAATCCCCAATCCAGCGCAAAGGGCTGCGCTAACCCTTTACCAGCACGGCAAGCGGGCTACGTGTATCACTAGGGTGCGCGGGAAGTACCTCACGTCATTTCAGCTGGGTACGTGCATTTCAGGGGTGTGCGGGAAGTTTCACATGCGATTCCATCAGGGTACGTGTATTTCAGGGTTGCGCGGGAAGTTCCACACGCAATTTCAGCAGGGTACGTGTATTTCAGGGGTTCGCGGGAAGTTCCACACGCGATTCCATCAGGGTACGTGTATTTCAGGGGTGCGCGGGAATTTTCACACACGATATCAGCAGGGTACGTGTATTCCAGGGGTGCGCGGGAAGTTCCACATGCGAATGTCCAGGCTACGTGTATTTCGGGGTGCGCGGGAAGTTTCACACGCGATATCAGCAGGGTACGTGTATTCCAGGGGTGCGCGGGAAGTTCCACACGCGAATGTCCTGGCTACGTGTGTTTCGGGGTGCGCGGGAAGTTCCACACGCGAATCTCCTGGCTACGTGTATTTCGGGGTGCGCGGGAAGATACACACGAAAATCTCCTGGCTACGTGTATCTTGGGGTGCGTGGGAAGTCTCACAGGCGAAGTCAGCAGGGTACATGTATATCAGGGGTGCGCGGGAAGTTACACACGCGAATCTCCTGGCTACGTGTATCTTGGGGTGCGTGGGAAGTTTCACACGCGAAGTCAGCAGGCTACATGTATATCAGGGGTGCGCGGGAAGTTACACACGCGAATGTCCTGGCTACGTGTATTTTGGGGTGCGCGGGAAGTTTCACACGCGATATCAGCAGGGTACGTGCATATCAGGGGTGCGCGGAAAGTATCACACGCGATTCCATCAGGGTACGTGTATTACAGGGGTGCGCGGGGAGCACCACACGTGAATTGCATGTGTGGGTCCTCCCAGGTGTTTCCTCTACACCCTCCACGGCCCCTGCAGGTGGCTCACACCACGGGGGCCTACCATGCACATGTCCTGCAGGCACCCCATCCACCATGGCCATGCCCCCCAACCAACCCACATGTCAACTTGCACTACGGCCCACCAATGCATGTCCCCCTGCACCCCCAGCCACCAGGGGCACCCTCCACCAGGCCCCCACCCATGTCTCCCACCACCCCCCAGCAGTGCAGGGGCAGCCTCCACCAGGCCCCCACCCATGTCCAACTCATGTCCCCAACACCCCCACCCCTCAGCAGTGCAGGGGCACCCTCCACCAGGCCCCCACCCATGTCCAACCCATGTCCCCACCACCCCCACCCCCCAGCACTGTGGGGCACCTGCCAGCAGGCCCCCACCCATGTCCAACTCATGTCCCCACCACTCCCAACCCCCAGCACTGTGGGGCACCTGCCAGCAGGCCCCCACCCATGTCCAACTCATGTTCCCCACCACCCCCACCCCCCAGCACAGTGGGGCACCTGCCAGCAGGCCCCCACCCATGTCCAACTCATGTCCCCACCACCCCCACCCCCCAGCACTGTGGGGCACCTGCCAGCAGGCCCCCACCCATGTCCATCTCATGTCCCCACCACCCCCACCCCCCAGCAGTGCAGGGGCACCCTCCACCAGGCCCCCACCCATGTCTCCCACCACCCCCACCCCCCAGCACTGTTGGGTACCTGCCAGCAGGCCCCCACCCATGTCCAACTCATGTCCCCACCACCCCCACCCCCTAGCACTGTGGGGCACCTGCCAGCAGGCCCCCACCCATGTCCAACTCATGTTCCCCACCACCCCCACCCCCAGCACTGTGGGGCACCTGCCAGCAGGCCCCCACCCATGTCTCCCACCACCCCCACCCCCCAGCAGTGCAGGGACACCCTCCACCAGGCCCCCACCCATGTCCAACTCATGTCCCCACCACCCCCACCCCCCAGCAGTGCAGGGGCACCCTCCACCAGGCCCCCACCCATGTCCAACTCATGTCCCCACCACCCCGACCCCCCAGCAGTGCAGGGGCAGCCTCCACCAGGCCCCCACCCATGTCCAACTCATGTCCCCACCACCCCCACCCCCCAGCAGTGCAGGGGCACCCTCCACCAGGCCCCTACCCATGTCCAACTCATGTCCCCACCACCCCCACCCCCCAGCAGTGCAGGGGCAGCCTCCACCAGGCCCCCACCCATGTCCAACTCATGTCCCCACCACCCCCACCCCTCAGCACTGTGGGGCACCTGCCAACAGGCCCCCACCCATGTCCAACTCATGTCCCCACCACCCCCACCCAAAGCAGTGCAGGGGCAGCCTCCACCAGGCCTCCGCCCATGTCTCCCACCACCCCCACCCCCCAGCAGTGCAGGGGCACCCTCCACCAGGCCCCCACCCATGTCCAACCCATGTCCCCACCACCCCCACCCCCCAGCACTGTGGGGCACCTGCCAGCAGGCCCCCACCCATGTCCAACTCATGTCCCCACCACTCCCAACCCCCAGCACTGTGGGGCACCTGCCAGCAGGCCCCCACCCATGTCCAACTCATGTTCCCCACCACCCCCACCCCCCAGCACTGTGGGGCACCTGCCAGCAGGCCCCCACCCATGTCCAACTCATGTCCCCACCACCCCCACCCCCCAGCACTGTGGGGCACCTGCCAGCAGGCCCCCACCCATGTCCATCTCATGTCCCCACCACCCCCACCCCCCAGCTGTGCAGGGGCACCCTCCACCAGGCCCCCACCCATGTCTCCCACCACCCCCACCCCCCAGCACTGTTGGGTACCTGCCAGCAGGCCCCCACCCATGTCCAACTCATGTCCCCACCACCCCCACCCCCTAGCACTGTGGGGCACCTGCCAGCAGGCCCCCACCCATGTCTCCCACCGCCCCCACCCCCCAGCAGTGCAGGGACACCCTCCACCAGGCCCCCACCCATGTCCAACTCATGTCCCCACCACCCCCACCCCCCAGCAGTGCAGGGGCAGCCTCCACCAGGCCCCCACCCATGTCCAACTCATGTCCCCATCACCCCCACCCCCCAGCAGTGCAGGGGCACCCTCCACCAGGCCCCCACCCATGTCCAACTCATGTCCCCACCACCCCGACCCCCCAGCAGTGCAGGGGCAGCCTCCACCAGGCCCCCACCCATGTCCAACTCATGTCCCCACCACCCCCACCCCCAAGCAGTGCAGGGGCACCCTCCACCAGGCCCCTACCCATGTCCAACTCATGTCCCCACCACCCCCACCCCCCAGCAGTGCAGGGGCAGCCTCCACCAGGCCCCCACCCATGTCCAACTCATGTCCCCACCACCCCCACCCCTCAGCACTGTGGGGCACCTGCCAACAGGCCCCCACCCATGTCCAACTCATGTCCCCACCACCCCCACCCCCAGCAGTGCAGGGGCAGCCTCCACCAGGCCTCCATCCATGTCTCCCACCACCCCCACCCCCCAGCAGTGCAGGGGCACCCTCCACCAGGCCCCCACCCATGTCTCCCACCACCCCCACCCCCCAGCAGTGCAGGTGCAGCCTCCACCAGGCCCCCACCCATGTCCAACTCATGTCCCCACCACCCGACCCCCCAGCAGTGCAGGGGCAGCCTCCACCAGGCCCCCACCCATGTCCAACTCATGTCCCCACCACCCCCACCCCCCAGCAGTGCAGGGGCACCCTCCACCAGGCCCCTACCCATGTCCAACTCATGTCCCCACCACTCCCAACCCCCAGCACTGTGGGGCACCTGCCAGCAGGCCCCCACCCATGTCCATCTCATGTCCCCACCACCCCCACCCCCCAGCAGGGCAGGGGCACCCTCCACCAGGCCCCCACCCATGTCTCCCACCACCCCCACCCCCCAGCACTGTTGGGTACCTGCCAGCAGGCCCCCACCCATGTCCAACTCATGTCCCCACCACCCCCACCCCCTAGCACTGTGGGGCACCTGCCAGCAGGCCCCCACCCATGTCTCCCACCACCCCCACCCCCCAGCAGTGCAGGGACACCCTCCACCAGGCCCCCACCCATGTCCAACTCATGTCCCCACCACCCCCACCCCCCAGCAGTGCAGGGGCAGCCTCCACCAGGCCCCCACCCATGTCCAACTCATGTCCCCATCACCCCACCCCCCAGCAGTGCAGGGGCACCCTCCACCAGGCCCCCACCCATGTCCAACTCATGTCCCCACCACCCCGACCCCCCAGCAGTGCAGGGGCAGCCTCCACCAGGCCCCCACCCATGTCCAACTCATGTCCCCACCACCCCCACCCCCCAGCAGTGCAGGGGCACCCTCCACCAGGCCCCTACCCATGTCCAACTCATGTCCCCACCACCCCCACCCCCCAGCAGTGCAGGGGCAGCCTCCACCAGGCCCCCACCCATGTCCAACTCATGTCCCCACCACCCCCACCCCTCAGCACTGTGGGGCACCTGCCAACAGGCCCCCACCCATGTCCAACTCATGTCCCCACCACCCCCACCCCCAGCAGTGCAGGGGCAGCCTCCACCAGGCCTCCACCCATGTCTCCCACCACCCCCACCCCCAGCAGTGCAGGGGCACCCTCCACCAGGCCCCCACCCATGTCTCCCACCACCCCCACCCCCCAGCAGTGCAGGTGCAGCCTCCACCAGGCCCCCACCCATGTCCAACTCATGTCACCACCACCCCCACGCCCCAGCAGTGCAGGGGCAGCCTCCACCAGGCCCCCACCCATGTCTCCCACCACCCCCACCCCCCAGCACTGTGGGGCACCTGCCAGCAGGCCCCCACACATGTCCAACTCATGTTCCCCACCACCCCCACCCCCCAGCACTGTGGGGCACCTGCCAGCAGGCCCCCACCCATGTCTCCCACTACCCCCACCCCCCAGCAGTGCAGGGGCACCCTCCACCAGGCACCTACCCATGTCCAACTCATGTCCCCACCACCCCCACCCCCCAGCAGTGCAGGGGCACCCTCCACCAGGCCCCCATCCATGTCCAACTCATGTCCCCACCACCCCCACCCCCCATCAGTGCAGGGGCAGCCTCCACCAGGCCCCCACCCATGTCTCCCACCACCCCCACCCCCCAGCACTGTGGGGCACCTGCCAGCAGGCCCCCACCTATGTCCAACTCATGTCCCCACCACCCCCACCCCCCAGCACTGTGGGGCACCTGCCAGCAGGCCCCCTCCCATGTCCAAATCATGTCCCCACCACCCCCACCCCCCAGCAGTGCAGGGGCAGCCTCCACCAGGCCCCCACCCATGTCCAACTCATGTCCCCATCACCCCCACCCCCCAGCACTGTGGGGCACCCTCCACCAGGCCCCCACCCATGTCTCCCATCACCCCCACCCCCCAGCAGTGCAGGGGCACCCTCCACCAGGCCCCCACCCATGTCCAACTCATGTCCCCACCACCCCCACGCCCCAGCAGTGCAGGGGCACCCTCCACCAGGCCCCCACCCATGTCCAACTCATGTCCCCACCACCCCCACCACCCAGCAGTGCAGGGGCAGCCTCCACCAGGCCCCCACCCATGTCTCCCACCACCCCCACCCCCCAGCACTGTTGGCCACCTGCCAGCAGGCCCCCACCCATGTCCAACTCATGTCCCCACCACCCCCACCCCCCAGCACTGTGGGGCACCTGCCAGCAGGCCCCCACCCATGTCCAACTCATGTCCCCACCACCCCCACCCCCCAGCAGTGCAGGGGCAGCCTCCACCAGGGCCCCACCCATGTCCAACTCATGTCCCCATCACCCCCACCCCTCAGCACTGTGGGGCACCCTCCACCAGGCCCCCACCCATGTCTCCCACCACCCCCACCCCCCAGCAGTGCAGGGGCAGCCTCCACCAGGCCCCCACCCATGTCCAACTCATGTCCCCACCACCCCCACCCCCCAGCACTGTGGGGCACCTGCCAGCAGGCCCCGACCTATGTCCAACACATGTCGTCACCCCCCCACCCCCCAGCAGTGCAGGGGCAGCCTCCACCAGGCCCCCACCCATGTCTCCCCCCACCCCCACCCCCCAGCAGTGCAGGGGCACCCTCCACCAGGCCCCCACCCATGTCTCCCACCACCCCCACCCCCCAGCAGTGCAGGGGCAGCCCCCACCAGGCCCCCACCCATGTCCAACTCATGTCCCCACCACCCCCACCCCCCAGCAGTGCAAGGGCAGCCTCCACCAGGCCCCCACCCATGTCTCCCACCACCCCCACCCCCCAGCACTGTGGGGCACCTGCCAGCAGGCCGCCACCCATGTCCAACTCATGTTCCCCACCACCCCCACCCCCCAGCACTGTGGGGCACCTGCCAGCAGGCCCCCACCCATGTCTCCCACCACCCCCACCCCCAGCAGTGCAGGGGCACCCTCACCAGGCCCCCACCCATGTCCAACTCATGTCCCCACCACCCCCACCCCCCAGCAGTGCAGGGTCACCCTCCACCAGGCCCCCACCCATGTCCAACTCATGTCCCCACCACCCCCACCCCCCAGCAGTGCAGGGGCAGCCTCCACCAGGCCCCTACCCATCTCTCCCACCACCCCCATGCCCCAGCACTGTGGGGCACCTGCCAGCAGGCCCCCACCCATGTCCAACTCATGTCTCCCACCACCCCCACCCCCCAGCAGTGCAGGGGCAACCTCCGCCAGGCCCCCACCCATGTCCAACTCATGTCCCCACCCCCCCACCCCCCAGCAGTGCAGGAGCAGCCTCCACCAGGCCCCCACCCATGTCTCCAACCACCCCCATGCCCCAGCACTGTGGGGCACCTGCCAGCAGGCCCCCACCCTTGTCCAACTCATGTCCCCACCACCCCCACGCCCCAGCAGTGCAGGGGCAGCCTCAACCAGGCCCCCACCCATGTACAACTCATGTCCCCATCACCCCCACCCCCCCAACACTGTGGGGCACCCTCCACCAGGCCCCCACCCATATCTCCCACCACCCCCACCCCCCAGCAGTGCAGGGGCACCCTCCACCAGGCCCCCACCCATGTCCAACTCATGTCCCCACCACCCCCACCCCCCAGCACTGTCTGGCACCTGCCAGCAGGCCCCTACCCATGTCTCCCACCACCCCCACCCCCCAGCAGTGCAGGTGCACCCTCCACCAGGCCCCGACCCATGACCAACTCATGTCCCCACCACCCCCACCCCCCAGCAGTGCAGGGGAACCCTCCACCAGGCCCCCACCCATGTCCAACTCATGTCCCCATCACCCCCACCCCCAGCAGTGCAGGGGCAGCCTCCACCAGGCCCCCACCCATGTCCAACTCATGTCCCCACCACCCCCACCCCCCAGCACTGTGGGGCACCTGCCAGCAGGCCCCCACCCATGTCCAACTCATGTCCCCACCACCCCCACCCCCCAGCACTGTGGGGCACATGCCAGCAGGCCCCCACCCATGTCCAACTCATGTCCCCACCACCCCACCCCCCAACAGTGCAGGGGCAGCCTCCACCAGGCCCACACCCATGTCCAACTCATGTCCCCACCACCCCCACCCCCCAGCAGTGCAGGGGCACCCTCCACCAGGCCCCCACCCATGTCCAACTCATGTCCCCACTACCCCCACCCCGCAGCACTGTGGGGCACCTGCCAGCAGGCCCCAACTCATGTTCCCCAGCCAACATGTCATCACAATCTAGATCCCTGGTCCCTATGGTCAGCCTCCAAATGCGAAACACCCACCCGAGTATTGCATCCACCCACTCAGAAATGGCAATTACATGACAGAACACCAATTGCAAGTTTTGAAAGAAACACATGTCCCTCACATACACCCAATGGGTGTCAGTGAATCTCAAAACCCATATCATGATATGCATGAAACCAATGAGATGATACTACACATTGAAGTTCGATAAAAAAATATGTATTAAAGGAAACATAAATAGATTCAAAAATAAAGAAACAGAAATGGGAATGTACAATAAAGAAAAGAAGCATGTCCGTGAAAAAATGCAAAACCAAAAATCATAATCCAAAGTAATGGTGTCCAAAGTCACTGTCCACAAAAGAAAATCCAATGGGAAATAATAATTGAAAGCCATTGCTCCATGGGTAAATTGTGAAAGAAAAATAAAATCCAACAGTGAACTATGTACAGACGAACAAGCCAGGGTCCATTATCCCAACAAAAGAAATGAAACCTATCTAACAACACTAACAAATAAAATAAACTATATACAAAAATGTGGCCAATGTCCAAAAGGTCCAAAATAAATAAAAAAACAAAGGAAACCTAACACTAACTACATAACTATGTACAAGGGCAGCGGGCTAGTCTGACGGCTCACTTTTGGATGTGCCGGGCCAGGGCATCATCGAACTCCTGCTCAATGTCCCGGAGGAGGTCCTCCTCCATGGCCCCGTGGGTCCGCAGGGCCGTTGACGTGTCCACCTCCAACCCCCTGCGAAATGCCTCGAGGCACTCGGCCCGCCTCAGTGCCCTCAGCATGGAGTTCTCCACCCTGACCATCGTGAGCCGTGCCTCTTCCGCCCGCTGCCGCTCCGCATCTATGGCGTGGCCCAACCGCTGCCACACGGAAGACACTCTCTGTCCTGGGTCCTCCTGCCCTCTGGACGATGCCTGCCCCTCCGATGTTGAAGGGCCCGAGCCTTCATGGCTCCCACCACGTTGCTGCTGCTGCTGTGCCTCTGCCCGTGCACTGCCTCCTGCTGCCTGCACATCCTCCGCCTGCTGGGGTGCAGTCGTTGATGTGGACACCCCTGCTGGACGTCCGACTCCGAACTGTGGCAGGGATGCCTCCTCCACCAGCCTGGCCGCACCGTCAGAGGCAGCTCCACAGGGCACCCAGGTGACTGATGGGTGGGAAGATGGCACGGAGGACGACTGGCGCGTAGGAGGTTCAGTTGAGGAGGGGATCTGAGCAAGCCCCATCAAACGGAGGAATCCGGCCTGGGTGACCTGTCCCAGTAGGCTGACGTGGTCAACGAGCCATTCGAGATGACGTGCAGTCTCCTCATGAAAAGACTGCAGGTCACCTCGCATGGCCCATTGACGCAACGCCACACCAGTCAGGACAGGCTCAACACGGACCCAGATAGCCACATCTGCAGGCAGAGGAAGGCCAGTTGTCCTTTGCTCATCCCCTGCCTGAAAACAGGTTTGGACGTAGGCATCCCTGCTAGTGCAAGATGATGCAGGGACAGGATCAGGGACAGGATTGCACACAGGCACCTCCGCGGCGGCCTGTGCTGCCTCCTGTCCCTGGTCCTGCACTGCACCACTAGTACCAGTGGGATCGCCAGTTCCAGAACCCCGTCTCTGTTGCTTGCACGGCCTCCTCCTCCACCAAACCCCCCACCAACCTGGATGACTCCGTGCCATCTTCCCCCGTTGGGCCCTGTGGGGTCCCAGCTGCCCCTTCTGCTGCTGAGGAGTCCAACTCCAACCTCCGCCTCTTGGACCTCCCCCTGGCAGCTGCGGCCTGGGACGCGGCACCGGACTCCTCATTCCCCGACGAGATCGCAACCTGGGAGGGGAGCCGGGCCTTGCGTCTCCGGCTGGCGGTGGGATCCCTGCCGCTGTGCTCCACAGCACCTTCTCCGCCCTCTTCATCAGTTGACGCTGCAGACAGGGAGAAATAAAACACAGGAATCAGGGCACTGTACAATGGACACATACACACATGACAGTTGTACATGAGTGGCATTGGCAAACCTCAGACATGCCATCACAATCCCCAACACACATGTCATTTCAACTCGCACACATGAGCCATACCACAGCCATATAGCAACTGCCAGCACCATCCATACACATACAACAGCATGAGCAGGCAAAGCTGAGCCAGACATCACATGCAACACAGAAAGTGCACCACACATGTACACACACCACCACACTTGCATGCATGTGTACACCTCTGCCAAGTGTCGCAGTGTTCAGATGGGCATCCATGTCACATCTGCCAATCAGGTTTCCACATCCCGCTGTCACATGCATCCATGTTGCATCACTGTTGCACCCTTGTCAAATACACACAAATGCACATGTACACAGTGCTGATACATGCAGCTGAGAACAACATACATGCGTGACATCACGGACATGTCTACTTACATACACATTTATCCAAACATGTGTGCCCACACAACTGCATTTGGCATGCAAGCCTACACACACAAGCACCATCCATGTCTCACACATTACAGCCCCCGCATGTGTTAGCCCCACGGCCCTGTACACCCCCACCTATACTCAACCCCATACAAACAGATGTGCAACCTGCACACTACTGAAACATCACCATACGCACAGCTCACAATCAGGATGCATGTACACTTACCGCTCGACTCCAGACGGGTCTGCCTCTCAAGGACCTGGACGTGAAGCGCTGAGGATATGCGTTCCAGGACCCTCATTTGATCTTCCGACAAGTGGCCCCGGCGCCCCTTGGCATCCGCTGCCTTCAAGAGGCGCCGGGCCTTGCTCAGGGTCCTGGACCTGAAGTCCTCCCAGCGCTTTTTGACATGTTGGAAGTCGCGGACTGCCACCCCCTCCCCGTTGATGGCAGTCACAATGTCAGTCCAGATCCGAGTCCGTCCTTCCTTGTCGGCGCGGGAACTTCCGAAGAGGGCATCATATTGCCCCAAGACTTGCTCCACCAGGACACCAACTTCCCTGGCACTGAAGCTGGTGCCCCTCTGCCTCTCCGGTCTGGGGTTGTCAGTGGTGTCAGATGTTGCAGTGCTCGACATGACAACCCGAGAGGCAGGAGTGGGTGGGCAAGTGGGTCCTGGGGCTGGGCTGTGGAGCGATGGAATCCCAGTCGGGAGTCTTCGGTTCCAGCAGGGGTGGTCACAGCAACAGCACCCCTGGCTGATGTGCAGGCAGCAAATGGCAGGGCACATGGGCAGCAGGCAGTCAGGCAGCAGCAGATGGCAGTTGGGAGCGTGCACGGGGCTCTGGGGGGCAGTAGTTCGGCCTTCTGGGCAGGAGCGTGGTCTTCCGTGTGCTTACGGGTGGCCAGCTTGATACGGAGTGATTTGGCACATGAAAATTTGGCACATCAGCGTGTAATTCGAGGAAAGGCCCTTAGTGCGTAAGCACGTCTGCACGCATACGCAATTTCATTGGACAGAAGGCCCCTCAAGCGCAAGCGCCCCTGTGACGTGACGCGCACCGGCATGCATGGCCATTTCAGCGCGCGTGAAAAACTGCACGTCCGCGTGTAATACGGGGAAAGGGCCCATGCGCGTAAGTGACATGACGCGCGCGTGCGTTTCCCTCAGCACGGGTTAAAGGTGAGCGGGCCCAGCAGTTCGCTGTACGTGCCTTTCGTGGAGACCGACGTGTGTTGCTGCTTCCTGTTGTTTCGCGCGCCATCACAACTTCACAGCTATCAAGGACGTATCTCTTCTTTTGGTGGGGGTATTGGCTACGCTTGTTTTTCTGCATCGCGCTAGTCAGACGGTGAGTCGCACACGCTCTTTTTCCCACTGCGGGTGCCCCTGTGTATCGCACCCATTTTCAATGTCAAAGTAGCCTGCGTGTCCCACGCGTACGCGTTATTCGTGTTACTGGGTGCCACCGGATACTGCGGGAGGTTGAATCCACGCACGTAGGCTGCAGGGTTGCGTGCACGGTTTTACTGCAGTTTTGGGGTGCCTGAGCATTGCGTGACCCATCGCTACATCACCGGGGTCACATACAGCCTTGCAGGTGCAGGGGGGCTGTTAACATCTTGCTTCCCACCCCCTTCACCCCAATTGCCTAGGTCAATTGTGGTGTACACCTCCCATTGGCACCACTCCATCTGTGCCATGTTTGGGAGGCCACCAAAGGTGAGGGGCACCTCAGCTGGGCGTCCTCCTCGTGGCGGGCGTGGTCGGGGACGTGGCTGTGGTGACCAGGGAGTAGGGGGACTCCAGGGTGTCCAGGGCGGCCACAGAGGGGGAAGAGGCAGGGGTGCGCCACTTGAGCACAATGTTGTACCATGTGTTGGTGCAGTCATGCCACCACCCCCTGTGGTTCCGGGGGATGCAGCTTCTGCATCTGGCACTGGCGCCCGTGTGACCCTGCAGTCCGTTCCATCAACTGCCACGGGCTGAAGGGTAGTGGTAGCTGCAGGTGCAGCTGAGGACACCGCCACCCAGGCTCGGGGTCTGCCAGCGCAGGCTGTGTTGGCACTTGAAGAGCCCTTGGTAGATCTCCAACAGACCAGGGGGGAAACCATAGGGGCAGGCCGGGCTGCTCAGACCAAGACACATGTCCCTGGGGCAGTCATGTCATCTGCTGCCCCAAACAGCCGGGTTTTGGCAAGTGCAGGGGCAGATGCACCCAACAGCACCCCGGTTGTGAGTCAGCCAACCAGGAACGTTGCGGTCAATGACCCTGCCACAGCTGGTGTTGCTGCGCAGGGTCCATTAGTGGGCACCCAGCTGCCACTGACACAAGTCAGGCCTTTGGTCATCCCTCCGCCTGCCACTCCCTTGGCTCAATCCACTGAACCCACTGGCCATACTGGTCAGGGCGGCATTAGCCAGCCAGGGTCTGCGCCACAGTCCAAGAGGAGGAAGGTTGCACCTGCAGCACAGGCTGGGACCCCACACACAGCCACGACCTCCTGCACGTTGAGGAAGAAGCCTTTCTGTAAGCAGGAACTGGACTTCCTCGTGGACTACGTGCGGTGCCACAGCCGTGACATGCTAGTGGGTGCCAATAGTCAGACTACGGCTGCCCAACGTGACACCCACTGGAAGCATGTTGCGGAACATGTCAGTTCATTCAGCCATGAGGTGCACACGGCGCAAGAGTGCAAAAAGCGTTGGAATGACATCAAACGCAGCACTAAGGCTAAGCGTGCCTCTAATTACAACTTGACTCTGGTGACTGGCGGTGGGCCTGCACCAGAGGAGGAAGAGCTCACTCCGCATGAGGCACTCGTTGCAGAGTTCATACCACCTGAATTGGTCGAAGGAGTGGGAGAGATGCTGGACTTTGATGCCCAGTCCAGTGAGTGTTGATGCGTGTTTGTTGAGGACGTGTGTGCTTCACTTGTGGGATGTGTTGTGCATGATTGCCGCTACATGTGACGTGTACATGGTTCTGATGTGTAAGTAATGCAATGCTTCCGTCATGCATGTCTCCTCTGCCTGCATGCGGGGACTCCATGTAGGCATGCTCCCTTGCCCCTCCTCCACCACTCTGCACCCCAGTTCCACCTTTGCACTGGTGTTCTTCAATCTTGCCAATGTGTACTTTCTTGTTCATGCGTCCTGTGTAGATGCTAACTTCCAGCGTAGAATCTGCCAAACATATGCCGTGTGGTACAGCCTTAGTACTTGATGCAGGGTATCTCACTTGTACTGTGCATAGGTCAGATCTCCCGCAGGGACATGAGTCCCCATTCATGCTCCATGTGCATTGCATGCATGCCCCTATGTGTCCTTGACTGGATGATCACTGTAATACAAGTCCTTGGTTACATACATTGCCTGCCATCTCATCAGCCTTCCCATGTCAACTGTGGCTCATTCCTGCGTTGCACACATGTTTAGGGTCTGACAATCTGTGTGGCTCACAGGCCTCAGCCTGTTCAATGGCCAATGACTCTGTCCAACTGTTGTTGTGTCTTCTTCACACATGGGCGGAATCCAGAGTTTTCATCATGTGTCCTGCTTACTGTCCCTGCATCATTTGCAGTGTTGTCACTTGAATCACATTCAGCTGTTGATGCAAGTCAACACTGCCTGTCAATACACAGGTGTATGGTCAGCCTTTTGATACCATGCTAGGCATCCCTGCTTTGGTACTGGGTGGAGGGGTGCTTGGCTTCTAGATATGGTACACATTGAATGCACAATGCACAATTCACGTGATGTCTGAATTTGACATTGCACTGCCTTCACATTTCCTGGCACATACCATGGAGTCCTTGTACATGTAGGTAGTGAGTGGCGCACACATTTTCTGCACTGCATAGACCCACTTCCATGGAAACTGCCACCTTTCAACAGGTCTGATCACAGAAGCAATTCAAAGTTGACCCAGCATGCAGGTTATATGTTGTGTGTCACATGTCTGCCTGATGCGTTTGCTGTTGGTGTGTGTGTGTGTTGTGTGCTTCTGACATGTGTAGTGACCTTTTTTCTCTCTATTTTTCAGGTGATGATGCAATGGAGGTGGAGGATGGTGTTGTCATGCCAGACACAGGGTTGTTACCACTACATCAACCCGGTACTAGTGGGGGTCGTGGGGTGGTAGGCCACGAAAACCCCCAAGTGCTGCAGTCCATCTTGTCTCTGGCTGCCTATGAGTCCAGCCTTGATGACGACTCTGACGTCCATGTTGAGTTGGATGAGCATCAAGTCCATGTGTCAGGGGTGAGTGATTCTGATGTGGACACTACTCTGTCTGCAACACCTGCACTGAGGGATCAGACAGTCTTGGTTCCTCCGCCCGTGGTGGATCGGGATGCAGGGTCACCCTCCACACCAGTCACTGATGCGCCTGGGACATCATGTCGACGGGGGCATGTAGTCGTGCAGCCGTGGGCGGTGCCAACACAGCGAGGACCCCCGGTCCTTGGGTCCCACAGGGGTCAAGCCCGGCAACGCGGTCACCGCGCGCAACCGCAGTATACTGAGTGGGAGCAAGACATGACTGCCAATTCAGAACGGCAGGGGGCAGCAATGGAGAACATCGCTGAGAGCATGGAGTGTGTGGCCCGATCTGTTCTCCCCCTGCTAGGCAGGTGCTTCTCCAGCAGCAGGCGGCACGGTCCACGGCCCGCTCGCTCAGGCTGGGCATGGCGGCCTCAGACAGGGCACGCCAGGCTGAAATGTTGTCTCTGCGTCAAGCAATTGCTGATCACGCAGAGACGCACCTGGATGCCCTGAGGGAGGAGTATGCTTCCCTCAGATCTACTCTGGGTGTCCTTATGATGTCCCAGAGGCAGCAGGCAGAGGAGAGGTTTGCACAGCTTGAGCGTACCATCTCGGCTGAGCTACAGGCTTGCTGGTAGGTGCAGAGGTTGTCCAGCCAGGCCTTGCAGGAGGAACTCTGTGTTACACGTGCTACCTTGCAAGAGGAAGCACGTGTATCACGTGAGGTTCTGCATGCAGACCTACATCACATCGCCACACAGAACCAGGCTCACCCGTCCGGCAGACTTGCTGCCGACGAGGGGCAAGCTGCGGCTAGGCGTGTCCAGGCTACTGTGCCACGTCCTCCTTTACAGGATGAGCCAGACTCGGACGACCATCTATCTCCCACATAGGTCGGGCTGTGCAGGCGTTGAGCCCATGGAGGGGTTTTTTTTGGCTCAGCATCATCGCATGTGGATGTTGAGCAGCACCCTGTACCTCCCCCCTCCTGGGTGCCTCCCCTCCCCCCCGGGTCATATGTGGCTATTTTTGATGTTTCTTTTAGTTTAGTTAGTTAAGTTTCTGTTTGATAGTTAGTTTAATTAGGTAATGTAGGTTTTCCATAGTTAGTGTAATTAGTTAATAGTTACTATAGTTTAAAATTCCCCGTCTATTGTGCTTTCATGTGACGGTGCAGTGCTTTGTGGCTTTTGAAGGCATCCACTGTCTGTTCCAGCTGGGCCCTTCAGGCTTGTCTTGTGTATGTGTTTGCTGCTTGGGGTCCTTGACTCACATATGCCACTCCTGCCTCCCTTGTCCATGGGCTCGCAAGGATGGTTCGATGTCACAAACTTTTACACAAGGGCCTTGCACTGTCATATCTGGTGCTGTGTGACTTGTGTTTACACTCCTAGTGGGGATGATTTTGGTGTTATTGTCCACTGTTCAGCTTTTGCTAGATGGGGTGTTTCATGATTAATGTGTACATTCATTGCTATGCATTATGTAGTGTGTTTCTTATCTTTACTGTACACGTGCTTGTTGCAATTCATACTGTAGATAGTGTTACACACTTTGGATGTGAAAGACGGACTGATGGTGTGATTTATGCTGTGACTCTCTGACATGGTCAAGTAATGAGATGCCTGATGAGACACACACAGATGACTTTGAAGCATTAATCATGTGTTCCATGCCCTTTCTGCAGGGGGATGAGCCTCCAGAGCACCTTAGCCAGCAGACATGGCCCATTGGATGACGGAATTCTGGACACGTTTGTTGGTGCCCACATGCACATGTGTGCACAAGCAGAGGCACAGGGATTGCAGACCTACATCCTAGAACTGCTGACGTGTTCCAAGGAACTCCAGGCAAGTTGAGCAGCACAGGGGGGCCACAACACAGCAAAGCTTGCACCAGGCGAGTTGCACATGCAGGCAGAGTCACAGCATTGAGGGTGAGCTTGGACGAATATTGGTGTTGAAGCACACAATGCAGCTCAGATGTGTTGGTGGACTGATGGCTGTTGATTGTAAGGTTGTCTGGGACACCTGCAGGGGCAGTGGCACATGCCCTCTGGTACACCAAGGTCCATTGAGGCACTTGTATCAACCATGTAGCCTTCCGAGACATGGAAAGGGGCAGCTCACAGGGACATACAGCAAGGGACATACTCGGGTGCAGTGCATTTCATTTCCATGTACTTTATGATGAATGCACTGCCAACTTTGTTTCGGTCATGGTGGTATGCAAATTGCTCTGAAGTCATGGCTTGCTATATGGGTCTGTCTGCTTACCCAGGGAACATTGCATGTTGTGTGAATTGTGACACATTGGTGTTCCATTTGCCACGCACCCACCGGCGGCTGACTTACTGCATTGACTGTGTATGACCCGTCACAGGGGTAATGTTATATATGGGTACGAAGCATCTTCACCAGATTGTCTGTTTGTAGAGTAGTTTGTTGCTATGAGCATGTTTGGTGGTGTGTTTTTGTGTAATTGGCACATACAGGTTGTTGACTGTGGCTCTCTTTGCAGCATTGCAGTGCTCCTGTAACCGGACCTGAGAGTGCGCAGGCAGGAGGCCAGCACTCAAAACCAGAGCTAAGTGTCTTGTTGTTTTTCTTTCAAACTGCTCTGCATAGGCTTGCTGGGGGGTGCACTAATGCATGGATGTATGTGTGATTCAATTTGGTATGTTTTTTTCCCCCTAATCACGCGGAATCCTATTCAATTTTGAACCCTGTACCCTCTACCCGGTGTTCCTGCTTCCCGTACCTATCCAAGCAAGGTTCCCTAACCCTCTTTCCCCGCTGGGGTTGTGGATGCCTGTATAAGCCCCGAACTTGCAGGGGCCAAAATCCTAGAGGGGGTGGTTGGTTCGTACCACTCCTAAGCCTGGACTACAGAAGGCAATGACAATGATGTCCAAGTTTGTTTGGATTGTGTATGTGTTCATGCAGGTAGTACATTTTCGTGCATTCCCTACTTTCATGTGTCATTCCTCCTCCCCTCTCCTGCCACTCATTCCAGTTATCCAGTGTGCCAACACCTGCCCCGACTGCATATCCCTGAACCTCCTTCCCCACCAGGGTCTCAGGGGCCTGTGTGAGTTTGACCTTGCAGGCACCCGGGACACGGTGGGGGTGGTTGTTTCGTGACACTCCCGCGCCTGTACACGGGACCTGTGACAGTACACATCCGTTCATGGTGCATCATCCTATGTTATGTACCACACATGGTTTACATCCTGTTGTGACATTGTTGTACTGTGCTACCTTGGTTGTTGCATCATTCTGGTAGTACTTGGCCTTTGTGAGGTACTGCTACGTCAAGTCATCTACTGGAGGGTGTTCGGGTTCGTTTTTATGCCTTGGATTTTGTGATTTTGAAAATGAGTGTGGATTCTGAGGGTGCAGGCACCTTTTTACACACAAGGTGGGAGATGATGACGAAGGGTAAAGGTGATCCTGTGGCAGGTGGAATTGAGGGTTGAAGGCTCCATGACCCAGGTGCAGTTGTTCAGTGGGTCATGGTCATTTGTGAGGGAGGGGGGGTTGTTGTTGATAGTTGCCTTGCCCTGCAGTGTGATGGGAACTCTGACATTGTAATGGTGGTATCCTATGTACATGTTGTGTTGTGCTGATCAATGCCTGTTCATGTGTTGTGTTTACCTTTCAGGAGAAAGGGGATAGTTGTGGTTTGACATTCTGGGGTGTACACATGGTGAATGTTCACATGTGATGTGTAGAGAACACTGATGGTCACTTGAGTGCACATCCATATGTTGAGTGCATGTCCTTGCAGACCCACACACTTGCACTCTGATGCACTACATGTACTCCCACCCTTGCATATCCACGTGTACACTCTTTGCCTTCTGGTGGCCACTGTGTCCCTGCAGCACATGTTCTGTGACCAATTATGGATCCTGTACATGCCTAATTTGCTTTTTTATGTGGTCTGTCGCTTAGATGTGATGCTCAGGGTGTGCATCACACACAATGGCTGGTCACTGTGATGTGCGCTGAGCAGTGTGTTGCAGGAGTAGGACACAGCACACAGAAGCTGCAGTGTTGATTTTGCAATGCACAATGTGCATGCAGACAGGCATTCATTCTTATGTTACGTCTACAACTCTTGTAATGCATTTGGAAATAACTTATTTTGGGTGGGAGGTTGTTGGTCAGTCATTTCATCTGATTCCAGGTCAGGCATCATTGTCTGATGCCACTGTACATTTTGGACATGGCAATGTGTACCTTATTGTTACTGTGTTGGTGTATGGGTATTGCTTGCCATGTCATGTTGTGGTTTGGGAGGGTTTGAGTGACATAACAGTGATGGCCATGGCCTGTTTTGCAGGTGTGTGTGATGCACACCTTGCATGTCAGGGTCATCCGCTTCTCAGAGCAAGTAGCTGGGGTAGATCTCCCTCTGCGGCAGGGCCCTCCCTCTGGAACAGCCTTCCTGCATCACTTGAACTTGAGGGGAACCATCTCCGGTTCGGGAAGCACCTCAGGACCTTCCTCTTTGCTTCTGCTTTCTCTCTGCCTCTCCCTTGCGGAATTCTTCACTGGAAATGCACTGGATCTGCAACTGGGCCACTCTCACCGACCTCGGTCCCTGGCCCAGCCACTCTCCACTTGCACTGCCTCCCTGGCAACCCCTGCACTGCAGTACTGTCTCTCTATCCCTACAGCCCCCCTTTCCCAGCACTTGTCTGCACATACCTTTGCAGTGTCCACCAGCTGACCTATATATTTGTTTTTTGGTCTACTTCCCCTGTACTGCACTCCCCCCCTCCCCTTCCCCTTGCACTTTTCCCTTCCCCCTACCCCTGCACTTGCACAATCTAAATGACACCTGGCCTAGTAGTACCGTTGTCTGTCTTCCCTTGTTCCCCCCTCCCTGCCTCATCGCACCTTGAAATACTTGTGCATAGGCCATATCATGTCATATGTCATATGTGTGCCTTTTGGTCACACAGGATAGATTGTGTTTAAGTAGCTAGGGATGCAGACAATGTGGTACTTCCATGGCAACTATCTCAGGGTGGTAGGGTTGTGACAGTTGACTGTCTCTTTGTCATCATCGATTGTCACCTGGTATGTGCCAGGCCTGTGTGCACTCTGCAGGGGTGGGAGTTTAGGTGAAAAATGTGGCCACAAGCTGGGTCTGGGCTTCCTCACCACGTGCCCTGTCCCCTACCATGGGCAACGCCTGTGCCTGTGGTTGGGGATGTGGGGGCACCACCATGTCCAACGGGACGCCCTGCCGTGTTGCAACATTGTGCAGGACACATGCTGCCACAATGATCCTGCACACTACTGGTGGTGCATAGAGTAGTTGCCCGCCAGAGCGGTCATGGGAGCGGAAACGTGACTTGAGCACTCCGAATGTGCGCTCCACTATGGCCCTGGTTGCAATATGGGCGGCGTTGTATCTTACCTGGGGTGGTGTGGTGGGGTTCCGGATTGGCGTCATCATGTGGTTGCTCAGAGGGTAGGCACTGTCCAGTGGGGAGGTGATAATAGTTGAAATTATTAGGGTTTGGGTATTTGTCTGTGTGTGACTTGCATGCATGTGCAAGGGCATTTGTACTCACCTAGGAGCCATGTGTCGCCATGCTGCCCAGCTTCCAGGGCCCGGCTCAGGGCGGACATTCTGTATATGAAACTGTCATGGGTGGAGCCAGGGTAGTTTGCATAGACAGAGGTGATGATTCCCTTTGCATCGCATACCACCTGTACATTGATGGAATGCCAGTGCTTGCGGTTTCGGTAGATGTGCTCAGTGGCCCTAGGTGGACGTAGGGCCACATGGGTGCAATCTATGGCACCGATCACTTTGGGGAAGTGTGCCACCCTGAAAAAATCCTGGACAACAGCCTGCCTTTCTGCAGGTGTTCTGGGCATGTATATGTGCCTGCGGACTGAGGGGCGCGCTGTCATGATTGCCAGTACCTGGTGTAGGCAGCGTGACTGCGTGGCCTGTGAGACCCCCCCCACTATGGCAGTAGTCCGCTGAAATGACCCAGTGGCCAAAAAATGCAGGACATTGAGCACCTTCTCCAAGGGGCTCAATGCTTGGGAGCAAAGGGTGGGGGATGTAAGGTCATCTTCCCACTCCCTGACCAGGTCTAGGATGATGTGGGGTGGAAACCTATACCTGCCATAGACCTGGTCGTCAGGCATCCCAAAAAGGCTTGTCCGTGGTGCGAAAATGTGTGCCCTGGCTATTCTCCTCCTCCTGCGGTGTCCCACGATCAGTGCTGCGACAAATGGGGCATTCATCGTAGCTGTATATACGTGTTTGTTGTTTGCGCGCACTTTTGTACTGTGCGCGGGGACGCTTCCGCCTGCCTTCGTATGGCGGACGCGCTGACGCCTGTGTGCGTCTTTTGCCGTGCGCGGGTTTCCCGTATTCGGATCCATGAATACGGGTTGTTCGCGTGCGTGTGGGCGTTCCGTGTAGTTCCCTGCAGTACTTCCCCAGTTACGCCTTCTTTTTCACGCGTTGTTCCCCGTTCGTGTTACGCCCACTGTTCCGCCCACTTTGGTTGTGTGCGCCGCACTATTTGCGCTTTTGCTGTGCGCGTAGCGCACGCCGTGTATGCCTGCATGCGCCATGGCTGGATTGGGCGCACAGACAGCGCGAAGCACGCGCAGCATCTTCCTTGAATCGCACGCGTGCGCATGCGCTGCATTTCTCACGCTCGCGCTCCCTTGCGCCTGCTTGCGCATGGATTTTCGGCACACGTTTGTTCCATGAATCGGCCCCCAAATGTATGTGTGCATGTATATAATTAGTGTAGATAGTTGAACAAAGATCGTTTTTTAAGGTTTGTAATGTTTAATTTATATCAGGATGAAGCAAAATGTTGCTTATAATAGCAAAGTGGTTTTGGACTGACATTGTCAGTAGAGACAGTATTAGAATGGTTTGATGACATATTTTGAAAACATGTATTATTATTAATTGAGGGTTTTAAATGAGCAGGGGCTCAGTACCACTCGCATCTAAATATTGCCCCAGAGCCAGGACTCATTGAACTGACTTCCTTTATTAAGGTTTTTTATTCGATATATGAGTAATAATGGTGTTTCTTTGTCAGGGGATGTCACTTTTAGGCTGGGGTAACAACACCAGTTGAAGGAATTTGAGATTGGATGGTTTTTAAAGAGGAAATTAATTTGAATGTTGTCATATGTTATGTTGAGGTGGTGCCCTTGGGGCACCTTTGATTTGGGATGTATGTGATTGTGGGGTGTATGAACCCCTGTTTTTTTTAATTGGAGGGTGTCTATGTTTTTGAATATTTTTGTTTTGGTTGAAATGTATGTATGGTTAACCATATTTTGAGCACATTTTTCACACTTGCATTTGTCCCCTTTCATTGCACATATATAGGTATGATTGGCCCCATTAGATATTTTTTTTTAAATTACACTGGCCACTCCCCTTTTTAAGGTTTTATTAGCTATTTTGGATCTTAGGGGTATGCCAGACACTTTTCAGGCTCTGGTAACACAAATTATATAAGCACACATTAGTGCCCAACCCCCCCTCTGATTTGTATCCCATTTAAACATTGTAGGTATCTTTATTAGTAATAGAGGAGCATTTTCTAAAGGTACCCTATAAGTGTGTACAGAGCAGTCATACAGAAACTGGAGAAAGGAACGTTAATCAATAAAAGGAGACCCTTTTTAAAAGTTTTGGTATATTGTTGAAAAGTAATTTGACAAAGGGAAGGTGCCCTGCCCAATGGTTTTCTAACACACAATGAATGAGCACAGGGAAGTTCCTCATACAAGGGTGTTAAATAGCACAGAAAGGACTGCAGCAACTGGAAGAGCTCTTGGGTGTGCCAGAACATTATTAAAAAAGAGAGCAGATGCATACAACTAATTTCTATAGAATTGTATCAATAAAAGACAAGAAAGTAAGATGAAGAGGGTAATTAGAATGAGATTGAAGAAGGAAAGAGAGATAGATGGTGGTGCGAAAGAAACAGGCATGGGAGGCAAGGAGATAGAAATGGAGGAAGAGAGTAAGGGTGAGATAGAGACTGCAATGAAGGCACATGAGAGTACTGCAGGTAAAAAGTCAATGAGAATACTGGTTAGAAAGGTAACTCACAGGGCAAGGCTGCAGTGTCGAGTGACACAGGTGTTTGGCGATGAAGGGGTCGGAACGTGTATTGGAATCAAAAAGTGCGAGCATGCAGCACAGCCTTCGACCAGCAGCAACCACAAGGTACGAAAGGTGTGGGTGGGGGGAAGCAGCCATTTCTGCGTTCTACTAAACTGCCCTTCCTCGTGTGTACTTTCCTTTCCAATATGTTTTTTTACCTTGCACTGTGTCCCATGCATCCGCTAGACTCCCCTGTCTCCAAGTTAGCCCTACTCTGTTTTTTCACTCCTAATACTGTTTTCTTGCACTTCTCTTGCACCCACTGCCTTTTCCTTGTAGTTGAACACTTGTGGACCCCTGCTACTACTTTACCTTTCAGTTTGTATTGGGCTACAGTTCTGTTCTCATGATTAGCTTTTCCTAGGGTGCGCTGAGCCGGCTCCAACTGTTGCTATTCATTGCATGTACTTTTCTGTTGTTGTCTATACTCTGTTCTAGTTTTGTTACCCTACTGTTACCCTACTATTCTTAGCCTGTTCCCTGTATTTGTATATCCCTTTGTATCCCTGCGTTCCCCTTTGTTCTCTCTCCCCCCTCCCATCATACCCATCCCTTGCACCTCAGTTGCTCAGCCTTGCAAAGTGCCTCTTCTACACTCTCCCCCACCAACTATGGTCCTCTCTTATTCCACATCTTCTCTAATTGCTTCTCTATCTCCTATCCTTCTCCTCTTACTAAGTCTGACAGGAAGAAGCTTAAGAAGGGCACACTGGTCTCCAACCCGGGCCTTCCCATCGCTGACACCTATGTCAGTGCTTACGCCAGCGAGACTCTCACTGACATACTCTTTGTCGTTCTTTCACCCTTCATATGGTTGCTCTGATGTCTCCTTACTCTTCCTCACCCATTAATGGTGGCACACACTGGGAGGTCATCTTAGCCTCCTTCCGTTCCTCCAGAGTCATCATTAATGTCTATCCTAATGGTACCATCCTGGTACCAGGGCCTCAGCCCAAACTTTTACATTTCAATAGGTGCCTCCATTGCCTCATGAACTTCCTTCCTTCTGCCACCCTTGCTACCTCTGCGCTGGCCCCTTGGCCACCTTCTTCCCTCACCCTGGCGTCCTTGCCATTGTCCTTCCTGACTCACTTGCCACCCCCTCCCTCTGCTACTCTTGTATCCTTGCCACTTCCTCCCTCTGCTTCTCTTGCTCCCTCGCCAAACACATCCATGCCTTCCTTGCCACCCCCTCCCTCCTCTACTCTGGCTACCTTTCCACCTCTACCTCCGCTACACTGGATCCATTGCATCTTCCTCCATGGTTCCCTTTCCACCCCAACCCTCCACTACTCTGGCTCCCTTGCCAGCCTAGACTCTCCTGGCTTCCTTGCCTCCCTTGTCCTCTGCCCCTCGGTACCCCTTGCCTGATGCCTATCTCCTGGCTACCCCACCTCCTTAGCCTTCACCTCTCCAGCCCCTCTGCTACCCACTTCTTCCTTGGATCCTCTGCCTCCTCCTCCCTTCACCTCCCAGGCTCCTCTGCCACTTCCAATGGGGAACCCTGTTCCCTGTACCCCTCCCCCAAAGTAGTTCAAAAGTGGCAATTTATCCACCACCTTACTCTTAACTGTCACTCTGCTGTCAAACACTCCTCCGGCATCTGCCACCTCCTTGAACCACTGTATCTCAATGTTCTTGCCCTTACTGAGACATGGTTTAAGGCCAGCTCCATCACATGTTTTGACACACTTCTCCCTGAGGGCTACAAGATCCTCTCCGAGCCCAGGCCCAACAGGCCTGGAGGCGTAGTGACCATTATCTTTTCTGAGTGAATTCCTGTCTCCATCATTCCCACTCAAGACTTCTCCTCCTTTGAATGCCTGGTCTTCAGACTCTCTGTTTCTCCGGGCTCCTCTCTGATGCTGGCCACCTTCCACCAGCCACCTGGCCATGCCACCCTCTTCCTCGTTGAATGGGCTGACCTCACTTCCCTCCTCTCCTCTACCTCCAACCTTCTTCTCCTTGGGGATCTCAACATCCACCTGGACTCTGCTGACTCATCAGGACTTTTCTGCAACCTTTGCAACTCTCTCACTCCTTCCATTCTACCCTCTGGTCCAACCTACTCTGCTGGTCACACCTTCTATGCTCTCATTACCTCTGACATCCCTCTCTCTAACCCTCTCACTACTCCTCCCTCCTGGACTGATCACTTTCTTCTCTCTTCTCACTTGAAGCTTTCTGTTCCCCTGGCTATGGCCCACCCAGGACTGGCAACCTCCTTCATGGTCATCCAACCCATGAAGCAAGCGTCAGTGGCAGCCTTTGCCTCTACCTACTATCCTCCACCTACTCCTGCGGCTGACTCCCATCCTGACACAGGCCTTTTGAACTTTCACGTTTCCATCTGTCACACTTTTGACTTCCTTGCCCCTGTCATGAGGATGCACCTGAAGTCTGACAAAAAGTGGAATTCTTGGTATGACTCCGACCTGGCTGCCCTGAAATGCAAGTGCAGAGCAGCTGAACGGTAATTGGGAGCTTCAGGTTCACCCTCTGACAAACTGGCCTGCTGCCTACTTCAAAGGAAATATAGATTCTCTATCCTCTCTAAAAAAGAGTCTACATTTAAACCTGCATCTACGCGGTATCTGACCACACAGCCAAACTTTTGAAAATATGCAAGGAACTGGCCAATCCTACTGCAGTATCCTCCTCTACCACACCCACCCAGGCCCTCTGTTTGGCCCTAGTCTCTCATTTCACCACAAAAACTCAGGACATCCTGTCCTCACTTTCATATGCTCTCCTCCCTCCCTCTACCTCTCTCAGGCCCTCCTTGGCCACCCCTTCTCCCCTACTCCTCGTCTCCCTCTCTGCTGTCCTATCTGATAAGGTATCCAGACAAGTCCGGGGTTATGAAAGTCTCATCCAAACAGGTGTCTCCCTGCCCCTCCAGAACCATTAAGGACATCATTGACTCTCTAGTTCCAGCCTTGGCTGATCTCTGCTGCCAGTCCTTCGCCAATGGAGTTTTCCCCCTCTCCTCTCAAGCACTCCTTTGTGCACCTCCTGCTCAAAAGCCTTCTGCCTACCCCTCCATCCCAGCCATCTATTGCCCAATTTCTATTACTCCTTTTCTGGGAAAGCTCAGTCAGAAATTGTGTCTCTCCCAACTAACCCTCCAAATTGAATCTGTTGGTTGTCTCCATGACCATCCGTCTGGCTTTAGAGCAGCCAGAAGCATGGAAACTGCTCTCCTGAACACCCGTGACAACCTGCTCTCTAACCTGGACTCTAGCTCTCCCTCTGTCCTCATCCTTCTTGAACTTTCTTCTGCCTTTGACACAGTGAACCACAACATCCTGATCACCCATCTCCAAGTTACCCTGGCCATCATGGACCAGGCTCTGGCGTGTATATCCTCTTTCTTCTTGGACCGACTTTCCCAGGTTGAACTTGGGTCCTTCCTCTCCTCCATCACACTCTCTACATGTGGTGTTTCCCAGGGATATATTGTCATGCCTGCGCCATGGGCGCATACATTGGCGATCAATATGGACTAATTGTTATTCATTTATCTACAGAAAACTCCTGGATCAACCGCTATTCACTATTTGGACTTTATTTCCCATTTGCAATACTTTGGTGCTTTTTTATTTTTCCCAGAAAACTACACTTACCATAATGCACTTGGCTATAACCATCTATTCCTGGCTATTCCTATTTTTCTTCATCAGAACTACAATCCCCAGAAGCCCTAGGGATTTGCTCTGCTTCCACCAGCTCAGGAACAGAGAGGGAGGTGGCCGATTGTCTGCAGGTGTGCTGAGCCAGGTGCAACCAATTAGCCTGCCTCTGTGCTGGTCTGGGCAGTTTAAAGGCTGCTGCCTGCGAGAGCTCAGTCTCTTGCATTGAGTGTCCTTCCGGCACCCTTTTTGCTTCGAGCTACAATCTTTGTATGCTGTTTCCTGCTTTCACCTGCTTTTTGTTCCAGTGCCCTGGAGGGCTCCTGCCTTGCAGTCTGCTACACCCTGCTGCCTATAGCCCTAGCCTTTTGGGCTCCCTGCCTCAGCCCTGCTCCTCTCGGCGTCCTGCCTTGCAGCCTGCTACACCCTGCTGCCTACAGCCCTAGCCTTTTGGGCTCTCTGCCTCAGCCCTGCTCTTCCAGGCTCCTGCCTTGCAGCTGATCACGCTCTGCTGCCTTCCAGCCTCCGCCCTTTCCCTGCCGGGCTCTCCACATTGCAGCCGATCACGCTCTGCTGCCTTCCAGCCTCCGCCCTTGCCCTGCCGGGCTCTCCACATTGCAGCCGATCACGCTCTGCTGCCTTCCAGCCTCCGCCCTTGCCCTGCCGGGCTCTCTACATTGCAACTGATCACGCTCTGCTGCTTTCCAGCCTCAGCCCTTGTCCTCTGGGCTCCCTGCTCTGCAGCCTGCCTCACTCCGGCTGCCTACAGCCCTTGTCCTCTGGGCTCCCTGCTTTGCAGCCTGCCTCACTCCGGCTGCCTACAGCCCTTGTCCTCTGGGCTCCCTGCTCTGCAGCCTGCCTCACTCCGGCTGCCTACAGCCCTTGTCCTCTGGGCTTCATACTTTGCAGCTTATCACGCTCCGCTGCCTACTACCTACCTTTTTCCGCTGGGTTCTCGGCCTAGCAGCCCTCTACAGTCCTCTGCAACCTTCTACGGTCAGCGGCCCTGCCCCTCAGGGCTCACTCCTTGCTGCCCGGCCCTTCTGGGTTTCTTGCCGTGCAGCTTGCTTTACTCTGCTGCCCAAAGCCCTTTCCCTCTGGGCTCTCTACCTTACAGCCCTGCTCCTGTGGGCTTGCTCATTGCTTTCCTGCTCCTCTGAGCTCTCAACCTTGTTCCTTACTGTCCTCTGTTATCCAATCCTGTTACACGACTTTCCCTTCATTTCCTTCTGCTAGTTTGCTATCAACCTCCTTTTCCTGGATTTGTCTGTATCTTCTCTTGTACTGTTTGTAGACCCTTTTGTACAGAGCTTGTCTGTTGGTTCCCATCAGTCAACCTCTGCCCCTTCCCTTGTCTCGTTTCTACATTACAGACACCCATAGCTGCTGTTCCAAGCCATGAGCAAACAGCGTGGGCCTCTGTTATAGCAAACTGTGCAGAAGGCTAGAGTATTTCCTAAGGTTCGTGGAATACTCTTTTCCTATATCTGCATACACCCCAAGAGGGAATTCATTCTGTACCTTTTTCCTTGCTACACTTGCCTACTCTTCGTTCTCTTTCCTTTCTGTTGTGTGTGTACTCATCTGTCCACTTTATTTTGGCACAACCACCCAAACCCTTTCTGGGTGTCCTGTGCCACTCTTAATAGAGTGCCATCCTTGACAGAATGCAAGAGCCAAAAATGTCTTGTTCCATAGGCAGGAAAGGCACACACAGACCAAGGATGCTTTCCTTTCGGGTTAAGAAACCTTTGCAAAAATCTATACTTTCCCTAAAGACAGCAAACAAGAACCTTAGTCTAAGGAACAGTCTTGCCTTAGTAAACAAAGATTTACAAGCACGGTACTACACTCACTGGCTTGCTGATCTTTCTTCCATGTATAACTATTATGACATTTGCGACTATGATCCGCAGTCCTTATCGGTTGAAGAGCTACAGCAAGATAATGAATTCTTACAGATCTTGTTAGCCCAAACAGTGAAAGACACTCCTGAGCCTGATAATTTTTCTAACACTGTTACAGCCAAGGATATTGCACTCATTGTGGGGGTCTCTAAACCAGAGTACGCTGTTGCTAGAGTGATATGTTCAAGATCTGCTTGGCAAGCTCCCCAGTCTACTGGTAACCCTCATTTGACAGGACACGGTATTATGTATCCTGAGGTTAGTTCACCTAGTCCTGGGTACAAAAGACCAATACTGACCATCGGTGGTCTTAATACTTGCCCAGTGTCTACCAACCACAATAACCTTAAGGTCAGTCTTCCCATTGCTACAACCGAATTTTCGGCCACACCAGATTCTGAAGCTTTAGATCAGGCTAATGATACATACCTGCTACAAGAAAAACTCCTACGCCTTAAAAGAAAGACCGAAGATCTCTATGATGACTTTGTTTATTTACATAGTAAAAATTATATGAAGGGACACAATATTCCAGACCTTTTGACACAATGTCCTACACCCGAAATACTGTCTTTAGAGATCGACATGGTAAGGCCTGGAATTGCCACGCAGAAAAGGATACAGATTTATACCAAGCAGATGGAAAACCTAAATTTAGCATATGCATCCCTTCTAAAGTCTGACACAGCTCTTTCACTTTCCAACCACAGTAACTCAGGTTCTGGTACTCTAGACCATGATTCCAATCCTGAACAATACCCGGTACCTGCCTGGAATCCAGCCTTTCCATCAGTCTATACCCCAGACCCACCAAGTAATTTGAGCACACCAGACTTTGAAGATCAGCCTTCAGGACGCCTACCCAATCATGACCCCACATCTGTCTTATTACCTGTTACTGCATCTGCTAGCCCAATCTCTGCTGCTCCTCCTGCTAATACTTCTAAATCTGCTACTGTTGCAGCATCTCACATCACTCTTTTCGCAGCAGAAGCACCCCCTTCCCCTCTGCCTGCAAGGACAGAACCTGTTGCTAAGTCAGATAACAACTTTTCTTTTGGGACTACAGCTCCGGTTGTTCTTGCTGGCGCCTCTGCAGCACTAAGACTACCAGACTCTACTCTATCAGTCTCAGGTGCGTCACTGTCCGCTGGTTCTTCTATGGCACCCACTCTCCCAGTTGCTACAGCATCGGAACTATCCACAGCTA
Organism: Ambystoma mexicanum; assembly: GCF_040938575.1. Classification (NCBI taxonomy): domain Eukaryota; kingdom Metazoa; phylum Chordata; class Amphibia; order Caudata; family Ambystomatidae; genus Ambystoma; species Ambystoma mexicanum. Next base: position 958,049,659 of record NC_090929.1, on the reverse strand, counting down.
TTCATGATCTCTTTGCTGCGGTGGCTTCTGAAACTCCTACAACTCATGGAGAACCTGCCACTGTGACTCTTAGGGGCCAATTCATAGAATTCGGCGCACAAGTGGCGCACGCGGCTGGCGCACAGTGTGCGCGTGCGGTAGTCTGCGCCAGCCGCGTGCGCCGAAACACATTCAGGCGCACAGCGTATTCATGGATTCCAACATCCACAACCAGCCGTGGCGCAGAGTGGCGCAGCGACCCTGCAGCAGTGTCAGTTACGCCCCCAAGAACGCCCCTTGCGCAGGGAAAAGCCATCAAAATCCCCAATCCAGCGCAAAGGGCAGCAGCAAACGCAGAGCGGGGAGCGTGTATTTCAGGGGTGTGCGAGAAAATCTACACGCGATTGGCCTGGGTACGTGTATTACAGGGGTGCGCGAGAAAATCTACACGCGATTGGGCTGGGTACGTGGATTTCAGGGGTGCGCGAGAAATTCTACACGCGATTGGCCTGGGTACGTGTATTACAGGGGTGCGCGAGAAATCCTACACGCGATTGGGCTGGGTACGTGGATTTCAGGGGTGCGCGAGAAATTCTACACGCGATTGGCCTGGGTACGTGGATTTCAGGGGTGCGCGAGAAATACTACACGCGATTGGCCTGGGTACGTGGATTTCAGGGGTGCGCGAGAAATTCTACATGCGATTGGCCTGGGTACGTGGATTTCAGGGGTGCGCGAGAAATTCTACACGCGATTGGGCTGGTGTTACGTGGTACATTTCTGATTCTGCACTTTCTTTTGGTTCGAGATACATCACATCTGAAGCAGGAACACTGGCCTAATGATTTGACATAAGGACTGGCCTAAACATCTAACAGCCATGAAAGCAGATGTCGCAGAGAACCACCAGAGCACAACCAGCCCAGCTAGCTGTGGAATGCCGCAGGCCTCAGAGACGGGCATGAACAGCCCTCCCTTCGAGAATGTACACAGTTCGGATGCTGCTGGCTCAAGTCCCAAGGTTGATAAGAGCCTGACTTGCAAAGACAATCTGAAGTTACGAAATGTACTTGATTGCCTTTTCTTCGGCGAAATGAACTATTGTTATGAATACGTACGGCTAATGGGAGGAGATTAATATGTAGCTTTGCATTGTACATAAGTATGAGCCAGGCCTGGGAGGGGGCAGAGTCGATGCAGCCCTCCAGAGCCTGGTGTGTGTGTTAACATTACAGCACTTTTACAACCCCACTTCTGGCTTTGTGGGTTATTTGTGTCCGAGTGCCAAGTGCGTGGAATGCCTGAGACGGTGCGAGGGAGCTGGATTTGCACTAGTATCGGGGAGAGCAGGACGAACGATTGTAACATATGGTGCCGAAACCCGGGAGCTCTTCTGTTCATCAAGTGCACAGAGATAACAGCAATACAACGGGTAAGTGAAAACATTTTCGCGGACCCTGTTGCATGTTGCGGTAGTGGAATTTGGGGAATTTGGAGTTTTCAGGGACTCTAGGAATAATACAAAGATAGGGCAGAGCATTCTTAGGCACCTGTAATACAGTCAGAGCACCGGGGCGTGGAGAGTGGGTGTAGGGTCGATGCTGTAGAGGGCACAGAGTGGGAGGTCTGTCTGAAGGTTGAGTAAAAGAGGAATAAAAAGAGGAATAAAAGAGGAATAAAAGAGATTAAAGAATACAGATTACAGAATACAGTTTCAGTGGCAACATGGCAGATGCCGGTCCACTGACAAGGCAAGAGGCGGGTGAAGATCTGTCATATAAGTCGGGGGCAAGGGCTGTGCTGGAAAGGCTGAAGAGCATGTTGCACAATTGGGATGTGATCCCCCAGTCGGTACAAAGGAAGAAGGAGTTTGGGGCTGCCCACGAACATCAGTTACAAAGGGTGGTGAAGGGAATGGACAAGGGAGGAAGTGCTGAATCACAAGAAAAGGTACAGAGTGATCAGAGACGCTCAGATTTTGAAGTAATGCTTACACAAAAGTTCATGATCGGCACAAGATGGCAGCTGCTAGTAGAGATAAGGAGGGCGGTTGAAGGGAATGTGGAGGAAAGGTTAAGATCCGCCAAGGGGTGGGCAGACATTCTGAATGCAGCTGATGACGCATGGCTGAAAATGAAAAAAACAGTGTTAGTAAAGGAGGGGGAGGAGAGAGGACACAAAGAGGGGCAGGAATGTGAGGTGCCAGCACCAGTGCCTTTGGGGGTTGGGGTGGATGACGCACAACGCTGTGGGGATGGCTCTATGTATTTCCGAGAAAGGGAAGGAAGTGGGGGAAGATACCGGAGGGAGGACATTTTGGAAGAGAGAGATGCAATCACTTATTTGGCAAACGGGGTCCTGACAAAATGGGGGAAGGCATGTCCAGACAAAGGGGCAATAAATAAACTGAATTTCAGAAGGACAGGTGACTGTGCAGTGTGCACCTTAGACAAGGAATTGAACAAGATGATAGTGAAAGGTGTAGTGTCAAGCGAATACATGCCAGAGAATGTCAAATCACAACAAGAGGCTTTCAGGGCATGTGCACCAGAGAAGCACATTGACAGGCCCACATATGAAGTTGGTGGTCAGTGTCAGCGTCACTTAATAGTGTTTGGGGGGGAAAGAGCAAAGCATGGTGAAGCACAATCAGTGGTGCTGCATCTGGGAAGAAAGATGGTAACTGCATCTGAGCGAGAGTGGCCCGTGGCACCTGACAATGATCCACAGCCAGAGCTAATGGCATCCATAGAAGATAAGGAGTGTCATTTGATGGAGGGGCCACAGCTTGAAGTGGTGGAGATTATCTTACAGAAGAGCAAGAAGCAGGATCAAAGGAAATGTGAGCGCCTCCTGGGTATTTGGAAAGCAGAGGATGAACTAATGATTAAGCTTCTCAGTGCAGAGAAAGGGCAAGACAATGCATTTCAGTGCCCGACAGAGAGGGCCTGGGGGCCCACAGCAAAAGATGAGTGGCAGGAGCACATGGACATTTGTGTGGCTCAATGGAAGAACAAACAGAAAGAGGTGCCCAAGAAGGAGCAGTTCAAACAGATGGATGAGAAAGACACACAGTGGCAAGACTGGCTGTCATTTGTTCTCCATGGACTGCTGAGAGAGTTTTCAGCGACCAGGTATTCACCATGGAAGATGCTACTTGGGAAAAATATGACAAGCACTGACAAGTGGCTGCTGACACTGACTGCGGGTGCACCTAGGGAATGGGAGGTACTAGAGGGTTACTATCTATTGGAAAGTAAGGGAGAGTTTGACTTGGACAGTGCAAACAAACATGACAGGCACATGTATGTGGTGTTGCTGAATGTGAGAGTGACAGGGATGCTCAGAGCTAGAAAGGGCGGGACATGTAGTTATGTTTGTTTTAGATGCACTGTAGATTATGGCTGAGGTTAATAGGTGGCAGTGTTTATGCAATACAGTACAGTGAAGGGCTTTAGATGAGTAAAGACATAAATAAGCTGTCTTAGTTTGGTAATGTTTTTTGTTATTTTTCTGCTTCTTTATTGAGTAAGAATAGTTTTATTACAATGTGCTTATGTAGAAGTTGTGCAAGGGTTTTCGTTAGTGATTGATAGATAAAATAAGAAGAGATGAAAAAAAAGTGGGCACATGTTACGTGGTACATTTCTGATTCTGCACTTTCTTTTGGTTCGAGATACATCACATCTGAAGCAGGAACACTGGCCTAATGATTTGACATAAGGTCTGGCCTAAACATCTAACAGCCATGAAAGCAGATGCCGCAGAGAACCACCAGAGCACAACCAGCCCAGCTAGCTGTGGAATGCCGCAGGCCTCAGAGACGGGCATGAACAGCCCTCCCTTCGAGAATGTACACAGTTCGGATGCTGCTGGCTCAAGTCCCAAGGTTGATAAGAGCCTGACTTGCAAAGACAATCTGAAGTTACGAAATGTACTTGATTGCCTTTTCTTCGGCGAAATGAACTATTGTTATGAATACGTACGGCTAATGGGAGGAGATTAATATGTAGCTTTGCATTGTACATAAGTATGAGCCAGGCCTGGGAGGGGGCAGAGTCGATGCAGCCCTCCAGAGCCTGGTGTGTGTGTTAACATTACAGCACTTTTACAACCCCACTTCTGGCTTTGTGGGTTATTTGTGTCCGAGTGCCAAGTGCGTGGAATGCCTGAGACGGTGCGAGGGAGCTGGATTTGCACTAGTATCGGGGAGAGCAGGACGAACGATTGTAACAGCTGGGTACGCGTGGATTTCAGGGGTGCGCGAGAAATTCTACACGCGATTGGGCTGGGTACGTGGATTTCAGGGGTGCGCGAGAAAATCTACACGCGATTGGGCTGGGTACGTGGATTTCAGGGGTGCGCGAGAAATTCTACACGCGATTGGCCTGGGTACGTGGATTTCAGGGGTGCGCGAGAAATTCTACACGCGATTGGGCTGGGTACGTGGATTTCAGGGGTGCACGAGAAATTCTACACGCGATTGGGCTGGGTACGTGGATTTCAGGGGTGCGCGAGAAATTCTACACGCGATTGGGCTGGGTACGTGGATTTCAGGGGTGCGCGTGAAATACTACACGCGATTGGCCTGGGTACGTGGATTTCAGGGGTGCGCGAGAAAATCTACACGCGATTGGCCTGGGTACGTGGATTTCAGGGGTGCGCGAGAAATTCTACACGCGATTGGCCTGGGTACGTGGATTTCAGGGGTGCGCGAGAAATCCTACACGCGATTGGGCCTGTGCGAGTGGGGCAGTGTATTACGGAGGTGTGCGGGAAGTTGAAGAGGTGAATTGCCAGTGTGGGTCCTCCCAGGTCTCCCCTCTACCCCCTCCACGACCTCTGCAGGCAGCCCACACCACAGGGGACTACCCTGCACCCCTGGTCATGTCCCGCAGGCAGCCCATCCACCATGGGCATGCCCCCCAGCCAAGCCACATGTCCCCTTGCACCCCCACCCCCAGCAGGCCCCCACCCATGTCTCCCACCACCCCCACCCCTCCAGTCACCAGGGGCAGCCTCCACCAGGCCCCCACCCATGTCTCACACCACCCCCACCCCCCCCAGTCACCAGGGGCAGCCTCCACCAGGCCCCCACCCATGTCTCCCACCACCCCCACCCCTCCAGTCACCAGGGGCAGCCTCCACCAGGCCCCCACCCATGTCTCCCACCACCCCCACCCCTCCAGTCACCAGGGGCAGCCTCCACAAGGCCCCCACCCATGTCTCCCACCACCCCCACCCCTCCAGTCACCAGGGGCAGCCTCCACCAGGCCCCCAACCATGTCCCACTCATGTCCCCTTGCACCCCCACCCCCCAGCAGGCCCCCACTCATGTCCCCTTGCACCCCCACCCCCCAGCACTGTGGGGCACCTGCCACCAGGCCCCCAACCATGTCCCCTTGCACCCCCACCCCCCAGCAGGCCCCCACTCATGTCCCCTTGCACCCCCACCCCCCAGCACTGTGGGGCACCTGCCACCAGGCCCCCAACCATGTCCCACTCATGTCCCCTTGCACCCCCACCCCCCAGCAGGCCCCCACTCATGTCCCCCTGCACCCCCACCCCCCAGCACTGTGGGGCACCTGCCAGCAGGCCCCCAACCATGTCCCCTTGCACCCCCACCCCCCAGCAGGCCCCCACTCATGTCCCCCTGCACCCCCACCCCCCAGCACTGTGGGGCACCTGCCAGCAGGCCCCCAACCATGTCCCACTCATGTCCCCTTGCACCCCCACCCCCCAGCAGGCCCCCACTCATGTCCCCCTGCACCCCCACCCCCCTGCACTGTGGGGCACCTGCCAGCAGGCCCCCAACCATGTCCCACTCATGTCCCCTTGCACCCCCACCCCCCAGCAGGCCCCCACTCATGTCCCCCTGCACCCCCACCCCCCAGCACTGTGGGGCACCTGCCAGCAGGCCCCCAACCATGTCCCACTCATGTCCCCTTGCACCCCCACCCCCCAGCAGTGCAGGGGCAGCCTCCACCAGGCCCCCACCCATGTCCAACTCATGTTCCCCACCCAACATGTCATCACAATCCAGAATCCTGGTCTCTATGGTCAGCCCCCAAATGCAAAACACCCACCCGAGTATTGCATCCACCCACTCATAATTTGCAATCACATCACAGAACACCAATTGGAAGTTCCGAAACAAACACATGTCCCTCACATACACCCAATGGGTGTCAGTGAATCTCAAAACACATAACATGAAATGCATGAAAACAATGAGATACCACACATTGAAGTTCAACAAAAAAATAATGTATTAAAGGAAACATGAATAGAATCAAAAATGAAGAAACAGAAATGTGACTGTAAAAAAATGAAAAGAAGCATGTCCGTTCAAAATAAAAAAAATAAAAATATATTGAAATCCAAAGTAATGTTGTACAACGTCAATGTCCACAAAACAAAATCCAATGGGAAATAAAAATAAAAGCCATTGATCCATGGAGAATGTTAAAAAAGAAAGTATGTACAAGTCTACAACTATGTACAATGCAAGAAGCCAGGGTCCATTATCCCAACAAAATAAAGGAAACCTATCTAACTACACTAACTAATAAAAAAAATATATACAAAAATGTGGCCAATGTCCAAAAGGTCCAAATGAAACAAAAACAAAAATGAAACCTAACACTACCTACATAACTATGTACAAGGGCAGCGGGCTAGTTCCACGGCTCACTTCTGGATGTGCCGGGCCAGGGCATCATCGAACTCCTCCTCAATGTCCCGGAGGCGGTCCTCCTCCATGGCCCCGAGGGTCCGCAGGGCCGTCGACGTGTCCACCTCCAAACCCCTGCGGATTGCCTCGAGGCACTCGGCCCGCCTCAGGGCCCTCTGCATGGAGTTCTCCGCCCTGACCATTGAGAGCCGTGCCTCTTCCGCCCGCTGCCGCTCCGCATCTATGGCGTGGCCCAACCGCTGCCACACGGAAGACACTTTTTGTCCTGGGTCCTCCTGCCCTCCGGCCGATGCCTGCCCCTCCGATGTCGAAGGCCCCGAGCCTTCATGGCTCCCACCATGGTGCTGCTGCTGCTGTGCCTCTGCCCCTGCACTGCCTCCTGCTGCCTGCACATCCTCCGCCGGCTGGGGTGCAGTCGTTGACGTGGCCACCCCTGCTGGACGTCCGACTCCCGACTGTGGCAGGGATGCCTCCTCCACCAGCCTGGCCGCACCGTCAGAGGCAGCTCCACAGGGCACCCAGGTGACTGATGGGTGGGAAGATGGCACAGAGGACGACTGGCGCGTAGGGGGTCCAGCTGAGGAGGGGGTCGTGGCAAGCCCCATCAGACGGAGGAATCCGGCCTGGGTGACCTGTCCCAGCAGGCTGACGTGGTCAACGAGCCATTCGAGATGACGTGCAGTCTCTTCATGAAAAGACTGCAGGTCACCTCGCATGGCCCGTTGACGCAACGCCACACCATCCAGGACAGGCTCAACCCGGGCCTGGATAGCCACGTCCGCAGGCAGAGGAAGGCCAGTTGACGTCAGCTCATCCCCTGCCTGAAAACTGGTCTGGACATAGGCATCCCTGCTGGTGCAAGATGATGCAGGGACAGGATCAGGGACAGGATTGCACACAGGCACCTCCGCGGCGGCCTGTGCTGCCTCCTGTCCCTGGTCCTGCACTGCACCACTAGCACCAGTGGGATCCCCACCCCCAGACCCCGTCTCTGGTGCTTGCACGGCCTCCTCCTCCACCAAACCCCCCACCAACCTGGATGACTCTGTGCCATCTTCCCCCGTTGGGCCCTGTGGGGCCCCAGCTGCCCCTTCTGCTGCCGAGGAGTCCAACTGCAACCTCCGCCTCTTGGACCTCCCCCCGGCAGCTGCGGCCTGGGACGCGGCACCGGACTCCTCACTCCCCGACGAGATGACAACATGGGAGGGGAGCCGGGCCTTGCGTCTCCGGCTGGCGGTGGGATCCCCGCTGCTGTGCTCCACAGCACCTTCTCCGCCCTCTTCATCAGTTGACGCTGCAGACAGGGAGAAACAAAACACACGCATCAGGGCAATGTACAATGGACACATACACACATGACAGTTGTACATGAGTGGCATTGGCAAACCTCAGACATGTCATCACGATCCCCAACACACATGTCATTACAACTCGCACACACGAGCCATACCACAGCCACATCGCAACTGCCAACACCATCCATACACATACAACAGCATGAGCAGCCAAAGGTGAGCCAGACATCACATGTAACACAGGAAGTGCACCACACATGTACACACACCACCACACTTGCATGCATGTGTACACCTCTGCCAAGTGTCGCAGTGTTCAGACGGGCATCCATGTCACATCTGCCCATCAGGCTTCCACATACCGCTGTCACATGCATCCATGTTGCATCACTGTTGCACCCTTGTCAAATACACACACATGCACATGTACACAGCGCTGATACATGCAGCTGAAAAAAACATACATGCGTGACATCACGGACATGTCTACTCACATACACATTCATACAAACTTGTGTGCCCACACAACTGCATTTGGCATGCAAGCCCACACACACAGGCACCATCCATGTCTCACACATTACAGCCCTCGCATGTGTCAGCCCCACGGACCTGTACACCCGCACCCATACTCGACCCCATACAAACAGATGTGCAACCTGCACACTACTGAACAATCACCACACGCACTGCTCACAATCAGGATGCATGTACACTCACCGCTCGACTCCAGACGGGTCTGCCTCTCAAGGACCTGGACGTGGAGCGCTGGGGATATGTGTTCCAGGACCCCCATCTGTTCTTCCGACAAGTGGCCCCGGCGCCCCTTGGCATCCGCTGCCTTCAAGAGGCGCCGGGCCTTGTTCAGGGTCCTGTACCTGAAGTCCTCCCAGCGCTTCTTGACATGTTGGAAGTCGCGGACTGCCACCCCCTCCGCGTTGATGGCAGTCACGATGTCAGTCCAGATCCGAGTCCGTCCTTCCTTGTCGGCGCGGGAACTTCCGAAGAGGGCATCATACTGCCCCAGGACTTGCTCCACCAGGACACCAACTTCGGTGGCACTGAAGCTGGTGCCCCTCTGCCTCTCTGGCCGGGGGTTGTCAGAGGTCACAGATGGAGTTTGCCCCGACATGACAACCCCAGAGGCAGGAGTGGGTGGGCAACTGGGTCCTGGGGCTGGGCTGTGGAGCGATGGAATCCCAGTCGGGAGTCTTTGGTTCCAGCAGGGGTGGTCACACCAACAGCACCCCTGGCTGATGTGCAGGCAGCAAATGGCAGGGCACGTGGGCAGCAGGCAGTCAGGCAGCAGCAGATGGCAGGTGGGAGCGTGCTCGGGGCTCTGGGGGGCAGTAGTTCGGCCTTCTGGGCAGGAGCGTGGTCTTCCGTGTGCTTACGCGTGGCCAGCTTGATACGGAGTGATTTGGCACGTGAAAATTCTGCACGTCAGCGTGTAATTCGAGCAAAGGCCCTTAGCGCGTAAGCGCGTCTGCACGCATACGCATTTTCATTGGACCAAAGGCCCTCAGCGCGTGAGCGCGTCTGTGACGTGACGTGCGAGGGAGTATCCCTCATTGCACGTGATGACAGAACACACGTGGATTTCAGCCAATCGCGTGTGAAAGTTCACGGCACCCCGGAACACACGTACCCAGGCCAATGGCGTCACGTACCCAGGCCAATGGCGTGTGGAACTACCCGCGCACCCCGAAACACACGTACCCAGGCCAATGGCATGTGGAACTACCCGCGCACCCCGAAACACACGTACCCAGGCCAATGGCGTGTGGAACTACCCGCGCACCCCGAAACACACGTACCCAGGCCAATGGCGTGTGGAACTACCCGCGCACCCTGAAACACACGTACCCAGGCCAATGGCGTGTGGAACTACCCGCGCACCCCGAAACACACGTACCCAGGCCAATGGCGTGTGGAACTACCCGCGCACCCCGAAACACACGTACCCAGGCCAATGGCATGTGGAACTACCCGCGCACCCCGAAACACACGTACCAGGCCAATCGCGTGTAGCATTTCTCGTGCACCCCTGAAATCCACGTACCCAGGCCAATCGCGTGTAGAATTTCTCGCGCACCCCTGAAATCCACGTACCCGCTCAATCGCGTATTTAACTTCCCGCGCGCCACTTTTTGGATGCGCTGGGACTCTACCGCCTGCCTTCGTGTGGCGGCCGTGTTTCAGCTTGTGCGTGTCTTTGGCTGTGCGTGGCTTTGCCCTATTCGATTCCATGAATACGTGTGGTTCGAGTGCGTGTGGGCGTTCCGTCTGCTTCCCTGCAGTACATCCCCAGTTACGCCCTTATTTTCGCGTGTTGTTCCCCATTCCGCGCGTTACGCCCCATGTCCCGCCCACTTTCTGGTGTGTGCACTGCGGTTGTGCGCTTTCACTGTGCGCGTCGCGCACGCCTTTCGCGATGTTGCAGTGATGTGTGCGCCATGCACGGGTTTGGCGCACATCCCGAGGAAGACACGCGCAGGGACTTGCGCCTGCTTGCGCCTGCTCGCGCGTAGATTTTCGGCGCACGTTTGTTCCATGAATCGGCCCCTTGATGTTTCTGCGGCTAATCTTGACTCTGCCATTGCTGTGTCTGATGCCTTGGAAAACCTTCCTGAAGCAACCAACTCTGCTGTGCCTCTGGCTCCACCTTTCACCACCTTACTGTTGCCTTTCAAAGCAAGCTTTGCCATGGAACCTGCAACAGACATTCACAGTTCCTCTATTCATGAACACTCTGTTGGGTTTTGTGCTCCAAAGACTTTGTCTTTTCTGATTTCTACCGCAAAGGTTCAGCACATTGATACCGTCTCCACCTTTCAAGACTCCCACCTTACAACCTTAAACAGTTTTTGGTGCTTCATGATGTGCCTTTTCGGAATAAGACTCTTTCACAGTGTGACAGACCTTCTTCCTGTTGGTCAGTCTTCAGGGAGCCTGGAGAGGGGCCTGGAGAGGGGCATACTGTCATGCCTGCGCCATGGGCGCATACATTGGCGATCAATATGGACTAATTGTTATTCATTTATCTACAGAAAACTCCTGGATCAACCGCTATTCACTATTTGGACTTTATTTCCCATTTGCAATACTTTGGTGCTTTTTTATTTTTCCCAGAAAACTACACTTACCATAATGCACTTGGCTATAACCATCCATTCCTGGCTATTCCTATTTTTCTTCATCAGAACTACAATCCCCAGAAGCCCTAGGGATTTGCTCTGCTTCCACCAGCTCAGGAACAGAGAGGGAGGTGGCCGATTGTCTGCAGGTGTGCTGAGCCAGGTGCAACCAATTAGCCTGCCTCTGTGCTGGTCTGGGCAGTTTAAAGGCTGCTGCCTGCGAGAGCTCAGTCTCTTGCATTGGGTGTCCTTCCGGCACCCTTTTTGCTTCGAGCTACAATCTTTGTATGCTGTTTCCTGCTTTCACCTGCTTTTTGTTCCAGTGCCCTGGTGGGCTCCTGCCTTGCAGTCTGCTACACCCTGCTGCCTACAGCCCTAGCCTTTTGGGCTCCCTGCCTCAGCCCTGCTCCTCTGGGCATCCTGCCTTGCAGCCTGCTACATCCTGCTGCCTACAGCCCTAGCCTTTTAGGCTCCCTGCCTCAGCCCTGCTCTTCCAGGCTCCTGCCTTGCAGCTGATCACGCGCTGCTGCCTTCCAGCCTCCGCCCTTGCCCTGCCGGGCTCTCCACATTGCAGCCGATCATGCTCTGCTGCCTTCCAGCCTCCGCCCTTGCCCTGCCGGGCTCTCCACATTGCAGCCGATCACGCTCTGCTGCCTTCCAGCCTCCGCCCTTGCCCTGCCGGGCTCTCTACATTGCAGCTGATCACGCTCTGCTGCTTTCCAGCCTCAGCCCTTGTCCTCTGGGCTCCCTGCTCTGCAGCCTGCCTCACTCCGGCGGCCTACAGCCCTTGTCCTCTGGGCTCCCTGCTTTGCAGCCTGCCTCACTCCGGCTGCCTACAGCCCTTGTCCTCTGGGCTCCCTGCTCTGCAGCCTGCCTCACTCCGGCTGCCTACAGCCCTTGTCCTCTGGGCTTCCTACTTTGCATCTTATCACGCTCCGCTGCCTACTGCCTACCTTTTTCCGCTGGGTTCTTGGCCTAGCAGCCCTCTACAGTCCTCTGCAACCTTCTACGGTCAGCGGCCCTGCCCCTCAGGGCTCACTCCTTGCTGCCCGGCCCTTCTGGGTTTCTTGCCATGCAGCTTGCTTTACTCTGCTGCCCAAAGCCCTTTCCCTCTAGGCTCTCTACCTTACAGCCCTGCTCCTGTGGGCTTGCTCATTGCTTTCCTGCTCCTCTGAGCTCTCAACCTTGTTCCTTACTGTCCTCTGTTATCCAATCCTGTTACACGACTTTCCCTTCATTTCCTTCTGCTAGTTTGCTATCAACCTCCTTTTCCTGGATTTGTCTGTAAGTATCTTCTCTTGTACTGTTTGTAGACCCTTTTGTACAGAGCTTGTCTGTTGGTTCCCATCAGTCAACCTCTGCCCCTTCCCTTGTCTTGTTTCTACATTACAGACACCCATAGCTGCTGTTCCAAGCCATGAGCAAACAGCGTGGGCCTCTGTTATAGCAAACTGTGCAGAAGGCTAGAGTATTTCCTAACGTTCGTGGAATACTCTTTTCCTATATCTGCATACACCCCAAGAGGGAATTCATTCTGTACCTTTTTCCTTGCTACACTTGCTTACTCTTCGTTCTCTTTCCTTTCTGCTGTGTGTGTACTTATCTGTCCACTTTATTTTGGCACAACCACCCAAACCCATTCTGGGTGTCCTGTGACACTCTTAATAGAGTGCCATCCTTGACATCTATCCTCTCGTCCTGGTTCTTGAAAGTCTATCTGGCTCTCTTGGCCCGACTATTCTCTACCTTTTCCTCTAACTTTCAGTGTTATGCGGATGACACACAGCTCTTTCAGGCTACCCTTGTCCTCCTCCACGCTCATCTCCTGACTGTCTTTCCGCTATTCAGGCATGGTGAACTTCTAATGATCTCTGCCTCAATTCTAAAATCATTCTCATTGGGACCCCTTCTCCCAGCTTTCCCCTTTCACTCTGGGCGGCCTGCCTTGGCCCTGTGCCCTCAGCCTCTTGTGAGACAAAAAACCTCAGAGTCATCTTCGACACACATTATGGATGTCTCTAAAAAGTCCCATTTGCAACTGCACCTCCTCAGCGGTATTCTACCTTTTCTCACCTTTCCTCAGAAGCTCACTGTCTCCAGAGCCCTAGTTCTCTCAAGACTTGACTATTGCAACAGCCTCTTTCTAATTCTACCTAACGTTACCCTACACTCTCTTATTCTACCTAACGTTACCCTACACTCTCTGCAACTCAAGTCCAGGGACTGCATCTCTCCAGCTCTGAAGCCCCTACACTGTCTCCCAGTGGCTGCAAGGGTTAAGTTCAAGACCCTCTGCATTTTCCACAAGGAATTATTGGGCCGGGGGGCCGCACTATCTCCAATGCTCTCTTCCTAAGTACCTTCTTTACAGAGCTGTCTGCTCCTCTACCTCCAATTCTCTACTGGTGAGTCGCTTCTCCAAGCAGAGAGGGTGGTAGATCTCTTTCTTCTGCAGGTGCTTCCCTCTGGAATGGTCACCCCACCACTCTCTGTCTTGAGCCGGGCCTAATTAAGTATGAAAGTTCCACAAGACCTTCCTTTTCTCCTCTTCCTTTTTGCTGCCTCTCCCTTGGTAACCTTGCCCCACCTTCCTTTTCTCTATGCATTCCCTCTGCTATCCCTCCCTTCCTCCTGCTGTTACCTTGACTGGCTGCCTCATGCTCCTCTGAGCCAAATAGGACTCCTGCACCCCCTGACAGTTCCTTGCACTTGCCTGCAGGCCCTCCTGCTCTGCTAACTGGCCTTCCTTGTACTTACTGGGCATGTTCCCCTTGGATGCCCTGCCTTCTTGCACTTATTATTATTATTATTATTATTATTATTATTATTATTATTATTATTATTATTATTATTATTATTATTATTTAACCGAGGGCACCGTTCCACTGGGCGCATTTCCCCCCCTTCCCCTCCCTTGCACTTCTTGTCTGTGCACTTGCATGATCTAAATGATACTAGGCCTAGGAAGATAGTTTGTCTTGTTCTAGCCTGTTTTCCCCCTCCCTGCCTGGTTGTGCCTTGAAACACTTTTGTATAGGCGCACTATAAATAACCTATCATTCAACCAACTGAGGACAGGAAGAGGGGGGCGCAGCATATTCCCCATTGCATAGCGCAGAAACATTGGAAAATGATGCTCAAGGTCACACACGGTGTCAGACATTCACAGTGAATACAACTATAACTACAAATGCAACTTACTCAACAGAGAAGGCTAATCACTTGGCACTAGATCAAGCACAACAAGCCCCTACACGAGTACAGCAAGTACTAGCACAATCCTAAGCACCTTTGCAGCAAAACACAGTAGCATCATGGAAATGCATATGCACTGACACATGCACCTATTCCCAGAATAGGGGGAGCAATAGAAATGGGAGGGAACATTTTTACCAGCACAGGACTGAACATACACACACCATAGGATAGGGGAGCATGATCTTTGTATACCATCACTGCATTTTTTTATTTTTTTTACAAGATGTCATCAGACATATCGGGGAATGTGAGTAACTGACCAGGGGATAATATGTACTACCCCAAGGATTAATTATGTAAATACACAAGAAATCATATTAGCATTTTAAGGCCAGAAAACATAATGGGGAATGCCATTTGATTACGAAGTATTACTTATGGAGGGCAGACACTGATTGGCATAGCTTTCAAGAATAAAGGATAGATTGTTAAGATCACCCTCAGTGTTTTTAATCAGATAAGAAGTACCATGGATGAAAAAGAGGGACCAATGAGTATAAACAAGCTAGGAACTGCAAACGTGAGGGAATAAACTGAAGGGCACTGATAGCTCTTGGTGAGGAATACAGATGGATTAATTTGGCAAAGTCTTGTTTAATGTAAGTTTATTTAGCAGTTAATGATTCCATACAGAAAGGAGGATTTGGCACATGTATTGAGCATGTTGTGGACCAGTAGTACCTATGATGATTGGTTTATTAGAAGGTATGAAGAAAAGGAAACTTGGAGATGTGGAAAGAGAAGGCATCATGCATAAGATATGGAAAAGAATAGGGATATCACGTTGTTATTTTGTCACATTATGACCACAAAGAGGGGGGAGCAACACACATACTGAATATATATAGTCACCCGCCACATTAGTAGACACTATTTCGGCAATGCAAGCATAGCACCAATTTAAGCAACAGTAACCCCATGTCCTGCTAGCACAAGATAAGAGAACATAGAGTGCATGCCATACATGTAATATATTTGGAGAATTTTGAAAATTACAGGGGAGTGTGAGACAGACATGGTATCAAGAGAGAGAACCAGGCTCAAAAGTATTCATTTTAAAACCTTTATTTAGTAAGGTTCATGGGGTGGTGGAATGCCTGAGTGGCCCTAACTCTAAAAGGATGATTTCCTTAACTGATTTTTCTAATGGCCATCGTCGTTTAGTAGTCCAAAATAAAATTCTGTCTGTGTCTAAACCTATGCTTACCCTCCTGCTGTACACAAATGTGATATGAAGTCTTTTGGAAAGAAAAACAGTGGTTCAACAAAATGACGAATCCAAAGTTGGTTTCAGATGGTCTTCCCACCAGGTGCAATTTGGTCAATGCCACAAAAATGGGTTCACTCAACAGGGCTGTTCGTACGACCTTCGCCACATGCCCTTACAGTGAATTCAAACTCTCCCAATGTCCTTGAGCTCCTTGGGGTTCCCTTCCACACTTTCAGCTTTCAATGCAAAACACAAAGTCAGTTTCTTCAATATGCCCTCAGGGTTCCCTTCCCCAAGCTTAGACCTCTTCCAGATTTCAAAACACAAAACACAAAGTCAGTTTCTTCAATAGGCCACTCAGGGCTTCCTTTCCCAAACTGAGACCTCAAACAGCTTTCAAAATGCAAACACAAAATCAGCTGGTCAGGATGTGCCTGTTCTCATCTACAATCTTTCCTGCAAATGATCATTTTATGGGGTAGAATCAGAGGCTTTCGAAAATGCTAGGCTTTTTACTTTTCCTCAGCATGACCACTCTGACCCTTTGCTCTTCTCTTGGTTAGTTACTTTCACTTCCTTTTGCACTTTATAGCTACAGGCGCTTCCTGCATCACCCATGCTCCTTCACCTTTTCGTGCACAGTTGCAATGACTTTTATTCTTTATCTTGATTGTGCCTATTGCATGCTTCTTTTGTGCTTTTGCACACTCTTGCACCTGCTTCTTTCTTTTTGGGTCAGTCGCACCCTCGTCATACTGTGCTTTCATTTGTGCCTCTTGCACCTTTCACATGGGTTTCTGGCCCTCTTTCATTCTTATCATTTCATTGTCCAATACACATGCGCAACTTGTGCTTACACTGTTACACGGTTACTTGTATCTTTGTTGAAGACTTTCGGTCAGCTTCAAATAAACACCCATTCAAACACTGTCCTCTTTCTTATGCTTTTCTGGCATTACCTTGTATCGTGCTCTTCACAACCCAGCTCTACAAAGCTTTCAGACTCACTGGGCTGACTTCAGGACCGTCGCTTCACTCTGGGTCTTCGTTCCAAGGTCACAGTCTCACCACCTGCTCCCCAGACATTCCTTGGCTGTCTCGCCAACCCAGGGGAACAAGCATTCACGTACACAGGTTCTGTGGGGCACCAGCACGCCTCTCGGCTCTTGTACATGGACCCTTCTTGGCTGCCTGGAGATACGGCTCCCTCTCCATGCTTCTACCCTTTTGCATGGCAGTTCCTCAGAGTCTCGGCATCCCGGTCTCTGGCCTCTGGTCTTGGACAGCTCTGGTGTCTCAGCTCTCCTCCCAACTCATTCTCCTGCTTGCTCTCCTACTCAATCACACACTTGTCAGATCACACCTTTAATAGTGAAAAGACCAGTCAAGTGGAATCAGGTGTGAATGGTTACTACTGAATGCCTGACCTTGCCTTACTCTAAACGTGAGTTTATTCCATAGTAGGTTTCCCTTAATTTCCCCATGTTACTCCTATGGGTAATCGTTAGTAATCTTAGTCGATTCTTCCTCATCTCAGTATTTAGTGGAAATGGGCAGGGGAAGATGTTGTCAAGGAGTTCCCACCTTCTCACCTGGGTCCGGAGTTTGCCGGTGTCTTCGAACGATGCCTTCTTGCGAACGCTCCTGGTCTTGAACAGCGCTGCTCGAGTCTCGTCTGGTTCCAGGTTGCGTTTAGTTCCGGGAGTGCGGAGTCCAGGAATCCGGGAGTCTGGGAAAGGCTAGAAATGCTCAGAACCAGGAAGGAGGAAAGGGTCAGGAGCGGGTAATAGCACTGGACAATGGAAACAATACCGCGAGCTACGAACACACGTCTGGGCTACTCTGCAATAGCATTGAGACGCGCAGAGCCGCGGAAGGCGTGGTCTATAAATAGATCACGCCTCGTTCAGCGCATGGAGCGAGCAAGGGCTTCAGCTCTGGATGGCCATGTTGGAAGTAGTACGGAATGTAAGCCCTGTTGAGACAAGGACCAGGAGGTCCAAAAGGGGCTTGATCTGAAGTTCATGACAGATGTGCTCAGACTGGAGATGCCCCAAAAATGCTGCGGATGAGTAGGTCGGGGTGTTTTTGGTACTGGGGAAATACTATGTCTTGCCCTTGGGTATCCTCCTCCCAATCCCCCATGACCCTCCACTCAGTTGATCTTCCTTTGCTTTTCCACCACCAAGGTCGGCACCCAAAAGCAAAACCCTACCCGGGCCACCTGAATGGAAGGTCCAGTGGGAGTGGGTGGCAGAATACAATCAGGTTTCCCACAGAGGAGACTACAAGAAATAAAATGACACACAGTACCATGGAATTGTCAGGGCCAGGAATGCGGGGCTGTGAGGAAAAACACAATGCGAGTACTCCTGCTAGAGCATGGAACAACATATGAGATAGAGCAACAAGAACAACATTTTGTATATATGTGTGAGTAAAAATATTGATATATGTTATAGAAGAAAAAATTGTCATTTTTTGGATCGCAAGAGGAATTTCTACATGGCCTTAGTGGAACAGAGTAGAGTGATACAGTTGGAAGGATCATCATGAAGAAAGCTAAAAGCAGACCTGCCATCACGTTTACACAAAAAAAGATAAAGAACAGTGCACCACAGCCACCACTCTGAGAAGATGAGGTCACACTCTACCTGGCCCTGGAAAAACAGAGATGACACCAGCACTGTCACATCAAGCTAATACACAGCGACAAGGCCAATGCCCTACATGCAAAGCAGGAAGAGAAAGTCTTACTAAAACGAGAGTCTGATTACATTTGTTAGTATATCGTGACTTTTGCCTCTATTTGGTCTCTACAGGAAGTGAATAACATGTATCCATGGATGCGCCAGGAAGAAAGAAAAAGAGCAGCGGAAGAAAAAAAAGGAAATTGTTTATTTTTTCTTGTTGTTTTTGTGTTGTCTGTTTTTATTTTTATTTTATGGTTAGAAAAGAAAGGGGATAGTTTATCCTGAGTAGTATTAATGATGTAACAATTCACAATGAATTTTATTAAAAGATAAAGAGAGATTTTTCCTTTTCCAATTAAAAGAAGTGCTTGGAGATGACATTTGAGGTCACCACAACACCAAGTAGGACATTGTGTGGCATGAACATGTGAAAGGGGTGAGGCAAAGGAGTTTAGTGTGCTCTCTTGTCTCACGTTACAGGCACACCCAGGAACAGCATACATTGAAAATGTTGATACTAAACTAGGCACAACAGGAGGGAGGAGAAGCTATTTGATTAAATTAAAAAATAAGAAATTTTAGTAGTTTGTGTTTAGGAGGTATTAATATTTCCAAGAAACAAAATCATTGAAGCATTAATGTTCCAGTTTTAAGAGGGAGCGTTGATTATAAATGCACTTATATTTCAAGAAACTCACCCAGTTTTTTATGTTACAGATGGACAGGGAATACCTGCACTTCAAGTGACCTATGCACCTGAGCATACCAGCAGGGATGAAGGCTCTAACTTTCATAAAAACTTTTTATGAGCCCCAGCCAGATGGGCATGTTGCTAACGAACTAAAAGAAATAAACAACAATAATCCTCTTTATGAACTCCCCCACCCTTGTGCCCTCAACTATAACAATTTCCCCTTGCCTGACTATCCTACTTAAGAAGAGAAAGTGTTCTGAAGCATGGCCTTTTATATAAACTAAGGATCCCTGAACTTGCTGCAAACCAGTGGAAAAGATAATCGGCTGATGAAAGGTCCTTAGACTTGATATGGAGAAGAACAAAAAAACAGATGGAAGATGTGTCGATGGAAGTTGAGTCAATTGAAGAAAATCAGCTGGCGAACAGGACAGGGACAAGGAAATGTTGTGGGGTTGAGAGAGAAAAAATATCTGTGTATGCATTTTTGATGAACTGCCATTTACAGGAAGAGAAGAAAAAATAGGAGTGAAAGTAAAAATGGGCTGTTGGGTCAAGGAGTATTTAAATGTCTTCTAACAATATATCCCGATTCTCGTCATGGCAGGGTCACGCGTTGTGCATGTTAATTAATGTTTAATTGGGTAAGAAAGGTGGAACAAGATAGAAGTAAACAATGTCACTTTCTGGGGATAAATATGTACACATAAACAATAAAAGAGGACAAAGTATGCCACACCTCTGACAAAAAAGGTACATATACTATGAAGAATACAACATGCTTGGAAACACTATTGGTCCTCTATGAGTCTTTTACAGGACACATCCCATATTGAGAAGAGCACTGAGTTGAGGGTGTGTGACTGAAATAGTGATACATAAACATACCTCATGTGGCGGAGGGTAAACAATGAGGGTATGATCGATATCTCGACCAGAGGGGGAATGAAGAGGAGTAGACCAAAAATGACTACCTCTCCCCCTCTGGTGATCAGCAAGTGAACATGTCACTCAGAGCCCATGCCCTGCCTCCTGTCCAACATTATAAAAGTGAGAAGCGTTATACATTGCGGCAGCCATACTCCAGGCAGGTGAATTATGTTATGGATACAATGCCAGTTGAAAGTGTATAGGGGTTTCTGTACATATTCAATAGACATGAAGTAAATTACATTCACCATGAAGCTACATGAACAATGAGTTAAAAGAATGCATTTAGACATAACAAATATGACACTGCACACATTCATATAGGAAAACACATATATAAAGAAATGCATACATTTACACACAACATGAATAACATACGGATATATTTCATTAACATAGAAATGCTACAAAATGGACGTCATAGCATGCATTACAAATGAATCATGCATGGTTGAGAAAATAGAAAAGGGAGGGTCTGCTCAAGCAGAGCCAGGCACGCAAATTTGGCAGTTTTAAATAGTAGAATGGGCAGTTTTTTGCAGTGTTGCTCAAGCAGTTTTTATCAATTAAATTGGCAGTCAAGTGGGAAATAGATAAGCGAAATAAATGGGCCAATGAAAATGCAAGAGCAAGCCTTATGTCCTTGGAAGAATCAGCTAGAGGCTACATCATCTCAAAACCGCTTCATCCAGTCTCTAAGTTGCAAAACATGTCCTCTGTTCATAAAATTGGGAATATGTTTTATGCTCGGCAGCACAGTATGAGGTCATTGGAATTTGAAATAATTATGCATTTCAGGAAGCATTTGCACCCAATAAGAAAGGGCAATGCATTTTACTCATAGAAACCTGACTAAATACATTGTAGGATTTATATTCGAACAGCACTGATGTGTGATGCTTTTTTGGTATACATATATGTTAGATATAGGAGGACTTTGAGACTTTCTTCTTTTCAGCTTGTACCATGGTTGACTGAACAAATGCTCCCGGCTGGCTGTGAGTAATATGCAAATACATGTCTCTCTTTTTGTACAGTTTGTGTTTACTTCCAAAGCTGGATGCATTGGGTTAAGTCTGAGGAATGGCCCTAACCCGACAAGAGCCTAAACAAAGAAGTGTTCAAGCAACTTTAAGTTCACACTGAATCAAATATGTTCCTCCATGACCTACAGCCTGGCTTTTGACAAGGCACACACAAGAACATGTAATGAAAGCCATAGATGCCAAAGTTCCATCAAACATTGATATATGTGAACTGTTCTCTGCCAGTGATATCATTTATCATTGATTAATTGATCATTCAATACTCTTCAAAGGTCTCAGTAACTCCATGTATTTCATGGAGAGCTTTTAAACTGGTTAACATCCTTCCATGAATGCAGAACAGCTCAGTTGTGGTGCTTTACTTGCCTTAAGCCACACCATTAACGGTGCAGTTCCCGAAGGAGCTTCTTTGACACCAGGCGCATCAACGCATATATGAAACTGATAGCTTTTATGTTCAAATTCAAATCATCTACTCTTACCAATGACCAAGTGCTAACAATAGAACTACCTGATTTTGAGACTGCTTGAATCAAAAGAGCCATCAACATGCGATGCTCGCAGACCTGAACAATTAACGTCAGCAGCCATTGAGAAATAAGCATCGAGTAATTGGAAAACTGAATGAAATGTGATGCAAGGATTGTAATTCAAAGTACAGTATTTTAAATGTTTTAAAGGAAATGTTGTGTACCCTGATGATGTATATGATTCTGGCAGTCCACACAAGTGTTAGCTCACCACGTTCAAAGAAATATGAATACTTGTGGCTCAAATTCTGTCAAGATGATTTCACAGAATTGCTGTAAAACCAGCTTTTGTTTGTTGATGGCTAAACAACACCAAGTATATTGAGCATATAATTAGGCTAAGTAGTTAATACAAAGAAATGCTTCAAATCATACAACTGTAGAATGCCAAAAAACTTCACAGCAACCATCTGACACAATTACAGGTCAAGCTCATACTAGATGTTGGCAGGCCCTTATTCCACAGGATGAACAAAAGAAATATGTGACAAACTAAGGAATTACTTCATATTTTAAAAACAAATGTAGGAATGTTTTTACTATGCCTAGAAGTATCTCATCCAATACTTTCAACTATATCCTAACTATTCCAAAAGTTGTATTCACGGACATTATCATAAAATAATCATGAACCTGCTACCAACTGTCCAGAAAATGCATATCTACAGCTGGGAAGTAACTTGTAATTATCAGCAATATTAATAGATCAATATTTGATCAAGTAGAGTCAGATAGAAATTGATATTGCCACCTTTAGGATGTTGTGTAACCTGTTTTATCACTAACAATACCTAATTGTCACTGTGAATCAATTTTCTACAATGTTGTACAACTTGTTCATTTTCATCCATGTTAAAAATACATAACCTTTGCTCAGAAACCCTATGTTTTATTTGTTTAGTTGGTCCACGTGTGCATTTCATAGCATAGATTACATTTGCACTTAAACAATTAGTGAAACAGTTAATGATCAAATTGGACTTTATTGAACATGATTATGTTCAATATATTTTGTCATTTGAGTGAACAGACAGGTCACACAGTGGCAGCACTTACACTGTCGCTTTATGGTTGAATAAAAATAGAGGTGCTATATTTTTATGACCGACTGAGTAGCTAGCATTTCTCCTCATACAGCGCAATCATAGAACATATGTACTATAGAACAGGTCCTATTGATCCCTTGAAATATTCAAAAGGTGGTATGCATACAAATAATTGGTATTGTATAGAATTTGATCTCAATAAGCACAGTAATTA
This sequence comes from Ambystoma mexicanum, assembly GCF_040938575.1. Lineage (NCBI taxonomy): Eukaryota > Metazoa > Chordata > Amphibia > Caudata > Ambystomatidae > Ambystoma > Ambystoma mexicanum. Next base: position 958,026,933 of record NC_090929.1, on the reverse strand, counting down.
GTTAGGTTTCACTTCTCTTGGTTTGAAAAAAACAATGTATTGTTAGGTTGCTATTTCACATTCAAGATGCCACCTGAATGAGTCAATGCTAGGGTTTAACAATGAGCAGTCAAGCTATATTAATGAGTTTGCACATAAGATACTCGTTGCAGTTGCTTATGATCATCTGGAAGACCATCAGACAACGGTATGCTTGAGTATGGATGTCCCCAACTAATTCTCTACTAGGATTTAATATGGTTAAAACATTGTACACTTCACACATTTATAAAATGATCCATTAGGTCAGCATCTGATAGCCTTGCCAAGTTGTACATTTATGTAATAGACCAGAAAAAAGTACTGGTTCTCTGAACGTGTTCTGTGGACAGTCATGACAATACTCTCATCAATTGTATAAATCAATGATCCTGTAGGTCGCTGCCCGATTCACTTCTCGCTTGATGTCCCTTTCCCTCTGAAGTAAACTGCACTGAGAAGGTGCACATGTGGCTGGCTGACATACCCCAGATCAGACATTGGGGGGAGGCGAGAGTTGATGTGCTGATGCATACTGGGACCTACTGTGCACTTGCCACATCTGCTGCGCTCCGTGGCATAATGCAGTTTGTTGCAGTGCATTGCGGTGCAAATGTAGCAGAAACTGTGCATTGTAGGGTTGAGGACCAGGTCCTTCTCCGACCACATTGATGTTTCGCCGTTTTCAGTCAACCATCTCATGTGTGTAGGTGCTGAAATCCAGAGGAAGGGGTAGGGTGTTCAAATGTTATGTATCCAGACATGGCTGGAGGATCCTAATAGGTAACTATTCAAAATGTGGTGCAGATTGGTGAAACGGTGTGGAATTGTAAAAGGAGCAACTCTTCACCAAGCCACACACCCACAAACCAATTTAAAGTTTTGACGAAATGGGGAAAAGGAGTGGGGTGTCCAAATGTCATGTAGTCAGTAATGTGTTGTGGTTTCTAACGGGTAACTATGCAAAATGTTGTGCATCTTGGTGAAACGGTGTGAAATTGTATAAGGAACAATGCATCACCAAGCCACAAAGCCCACAAAGAAATGTTACCTTTTGCTGAAATCCAGGCAAAAGGGTGCAGTGTCCACACAGCATGTAGCTAGTAACGTCTGGAGTGTCATAACAGGTAACTATGCAAACTTTGGTGCAAATTGGTGAAACGGTGTGGATTTGTATAAGGGATAACACTTTGCCAAGCCACAAACCCACAAATTCAGATTTTTGCTGGAATCTGGGGTTAGGAGTGTGGTGTCCAAATGCCATGTAGCCAGTAATGTCCAGAGGTTCCTGACAGGTAACTATACTACATATTGTGCAGATTGGTGAAACAGCGTGGAATTGCATAAAGAACAACACGTTGTCAAGCCAAAAACCCACAAACACATGTTTACTTGTTCTGAAATCTGGGGAACGGGGTGGCATGTCCAAATGACATGTAGCCAGTATTGTCCAGAGGGTCCTAGCAGGCAACTATGCAAACTTTAGTGCAGATTGGTGAAACAGTATGGAATTGTATAAGGAACAGTACTTTGCCACAAACCCACACATTTTCACATTTATAAATATAGATAAGCTTTTGGAGTGTTTCTTAAAATCTAAAATATTGCTTTCAATCCAGGCCACATTTGTCTATATTGTATTCACTATGAAAATCTTGAGATTGGGAGTGTAGTCCAGAGTATGTACTATCTGTAAAGAAGAGTTAGTGAATAACCATTGCACAGGATACAGACTAAACCTGAAGTGCAGTAAACAAATAAGAAAGTTATACTATGACAAGTTTAAACACACAAAGGTAATACCATTTGTGGATATTGTTATATGTTAAAGATGTTTTGCAGAATTAACTCTAATGGGAAATCACTAGATGAGATACAATTGAAATCCTGATGATCTGTGGAGCAGTTTGTTGTCTAGTTGCATCTGTGGCCAAAAAGCAGATTGTCTACTCTCATGTTTTCTTCTTTATGTTGTGATTTTTTGTTTCATACATTCATTTGGTTCTAATGGATTAGGTGCGTTGATAGATCACATCTTAGTCCGTATGCGTATTGAACAAATGTTTGAACAAATGTTTCAGCCAACACTCTTGCCTCCTGAAACATAAAGTAATATTGTCAAAGGTACCCACACATGTTTAAATGTAATTATATGAAATTTGTTTATCGAAATGTTTTCATTCCATGCATATGTTTTGGGATTATGTTGTTGTACAATGTTCTATACATTAAATAAAAGTCAATATTTTAAGTGTATAGAATTAATTACGTTTAGCATGATAACATCTTTATGTGTGAATAGCACTATTCAATATGATTTAATGATGTTGAGAATTATTTTTACATTAATAAGTGTTTCTTTATATTGCATAAGACTAAAATAAACATATTAATATTAAGATATGGTCAATGAAGTTCCTGGTACATGTTCTAACTGTTTTCTTTCTCTAAGCTACAAGAGGCATATTATTAGAATAAAGAGTATTTCGCAAATCAGTACATGCATTTCACTTACAACTAGAGTCACTCACAATTGCATTTCCCACCAACATTCTTTGAGAAATTAATTTGCATATGTATGCTTTTTCTTCCACATATTCCCTCCTTTGAGGCTGATTATCACTAGCCTCATATCTGTGAACACTTTAAATAATACACTTGTGGCAGAAAAAGATATGCTGAACTACATCAGGACTTTTGTGAAGCAAAAAAGAAAGTGGGCCAATCGGAAAAGCTGAGAAGTCCATCTGTGAGAAATGACTAGAGCAAGGCTTAGGTCCTTTAGAGCTGGTAATCAATCTCATATCACTGTAGATATTGCTTCAATTAAAACGAACGATGTCATAGGAAAGCTGGGGTCTATATCATGTGAAAGCTTACCGCAAATCCAGTAGTTGGACACATTCTTCATGCAGGTACATTGCAATATGGAATATAGAAAAGTATTTTGCTTTCACTCCAAGGATGAGCGTTGGAGCCCTATTATTTAAGATGAATGGTATTGTATGTTTAGCAGGTTAGACAATTTTCAGCATCAGAAGTTTCATCTTGATAAATCAGTTAATAATTCACTTTCATCAGAAATGACCTCATTGCAGGAAAATAGTTACAGTTCAGATATGTGTTCTATCTTCACATTCATTCGAAAGGTTGATATGCATCATACAAGCCTAGAAGCAAAAAGAACAGCAATGCAGACCAAAAAAAGAGTTTGTCATCTGGATGGGCTAATGGATGTGTGGGAAAATAAGCAGTGGCATGTATTGTTAAATAAAGCAACACATCCGGATCTGGATTAGGATGGCAATTATGAACATGAAGAACCCAGGGTCAAAATTGCAGAGAAGAAAGAAAGCCAGAAAAGCCTTTTCTATGTAACCTTCTCAGTCGTTCATCTGGTGATCACTCTGTATTTATTACAACAAATCTTCTTCTTCTTTAAAACTTTATTTCGGCTTGGACCATAAAGCATCAAGATACAAAATACAAAATACAGAATACAGATAATCATAAAAACAAATCATTGAATTCTTGTTGAATGTGACCACATAAATGTACAACACATATTAAACTATAAAATCTGCTACTTCCACAGCTAATACAGTTCTACAATTTGGGACACAGTATTTCCGTACAAATTAATAATCTGTGAATAAAATCTTACTTAAAGTTGATGCAATAGGAATGGATATCTTAGATACTCAGAGCTTGTTGGTTGAGTTCTCCAATGTGACTCAGGACTTTGCCGGTGGTGTAACACAAGCTCTGGGGGCCACCCTGCAAGCCATGCTGAGGCCCCCCCCAACTCGGCAACAAATCACGAGTCGTGCCACACTCTGGGCCGCCCTAGATTACCACGCTTGCGCAATACGCACAAACGTGTTGCTGAACCAGTATGCCACACACTGCACTAGGAGGAAGATATAAATATGAGTTTTTATGCAATATACAGTACACTTTCTGAGAAAAATTGACTAAAAAGCCCCAGTGTTTGCTATTGTTGTGTAGGGTAACAGCAATCTAAAACATGCAAGTCACCAACAGGGCACATGTACATTAATGCATTAATGCTTTACTATTAAAAATGCCATGTCACAATGAAAACATGTCCAACTGGCTGCAAAATGCAGACCAGTGTAGACACATAATAACATTACAGTAAAGCATGCCAGGCCACATTAAGACATACCTAGACTGGTTGCACCAAAATGCCAGTCAAAGCAATAAGGCTCATGAAGAAGAGAGCACACATTCAATCCTGTGTCTCTGCGGCCTCTAACAACACAGCCAAACTATTTCAAATCTGCAAGGAAAAGGCCAATCCTGTTGTGGTTTCTACCTCTCCTGTTCCCTCAACAGGCCCTCTGTACGGCTTTGGCCTCTTGCTTCTCCGTTAAAACTCAGGACATCCTATCCACTATCTCCTCTTCCTCTCCCTCTTCCTCTCTCGGCCCCCTTTGGCCATCTCTCCCTCTCCTCCTCCTTTCTCCTCTTTCTCTCTAACACCTGACGAGGTTTCTAGACATGTCCCATCTATGGAGTGTCATCGAAACAGGTGCTCACCTGCTCCTCCAGAACCATCAAGGACCACATTGACACCTTTGATCCAGCTTTGGGCGATTTCTGTAATCATTCTTTTGCCACTGGAACTTTCCCCTCTCCCAAACTCTTGGACAAGCTGGCCAACTGCCAGGATACTCTCCACACTGAATCTGTTGGTTGTCTCCATGACCATCAGTCTGGCTTAGGAGCTGCCAGAGGCATGGAAAGTGCTCTCCTGAACACCTGTGAAGATCTGATCTCTAACCTTGATTCCAGCATTCCTTCTGTCCTCATAATCCTGGAACTTTCCTCTGCTTTTGGCATGGTCAACCACGCCATCCTGATCAATTGACTCTGTGAGAAACTGGGCATCATGGATCAGGCCTTGGAGTGGCTGACCTCCTTCCTCTTGGACCACCCCTCCATGTACAACTTTGTCCCTTGCACTCCACCACCATTCTCTAAAAGTGGGGTTCTCCAGGGCTCTATCATCTCATCCTTGTTTTTCAACCTCTACTTTGCCCCTTTGACCCACCTGATCTCTACCTTCTCCTCAAACTTACAGTGTTATGCGGATGGCACTCAGATTTCCTTCAGGCTCCCCTCAGTCTGCTCTCCTCTCTCGCTCATTCCTGGTGTCATCTTCAACACCACCCTCTCTTTCTCTCCTCACATCTCGGACGTCGCCAAGAAGTCCCTCTACCAGTTGCACCTCCTCAAAGGGACTCTTCCATTTCTCACTTTCCCCCAGAAGCTCACTGTCTCCAGAGCTCTGGTTCTCTCAAGGCTGGAATACTGCAACAGCCAATTTCTCAATCTGCCTTCCTCTGCTCTCCTCCCTCTGCAACTAATCCAGAACAGGACTGTGAGACTTATCCTTGGCCTCAAACCCAGGGACTGTATCCCTGCAGCCATGAAATATCTCCACTGGCTCTCCGTGGCTGCAAGGATCAAGTTCAAGACCCTTTTCATTGTCCACAAGGCTTTCTGGGTCTGGGATCCACACTACATCCAAAGCTATCTTCTAAAATACCTTCCTTCTCGAGCCCTAAGTGTTAGATGCTTCTCCAGGCAGAGAGTGGGGGGTAGATGCTTCTCCCCTGCAGGTGCCTACCTCTGAAATGGCCTCCCTGACCCTCCCAAACTTGAGCCGGACCATCTGAAGTTCTGGAAGCAGCTCAAAAGGTTCCTCTTCTCCTCTGCTTTCTCTCTATCCCTCCCCTGCTGACCTACCTGCCCTACCTGTCTGCTGTACCAACTGGTTGATTGGCTACCCTCTGTCTCACTGAGTCCAGGCTCTTTCTTCATCAGTCACCCTTGCACTGCCTCCAGGCCTGCCACGCAGTTAAGGGCTGTAACTGTAACCCTACAGTCCCTTGTTCTCCTTGCACTACCCAGAGCCGCGCTGCCCTGGCGGCACTTACTCAGAGCAGTGCTGCCCTGTTTTCCCCTCCCCTCTCCCTTGCACTTCCCCCTCCCTTTCCCTTGGCACTTGTCGTTCTCGCATTTGCACGATCTGAATGACACAAGGCTTAGGGCCTCATTCCGTGTTTGGTGGTAGTCATTGCGCTATTTGTGCCATGACTGCCACCAATAACGGGTCCGTCACCTGTGCAGTTCAATGGGGACTTATCAGTGTAGTCCGACCTTTGCGGGACTGGTAAGCCCCATTAAAAATGCCATTCCCCATTCCCATTTGAGCCCCCATAGGGCTCAATGGGAATGGGGAGGGCGCAAATAACGGGCTCGCGAATGGCAAGCCTGTTATTAGCGCCCTGGTCCCCTAACAGGACCCATAAGGGACGTGTGGTCTGACCAAACGTACCTCACGGGTCCCATTGGGGGACCTCGGAATCGGGCGGTAGGGGATTACCAGCACCGGTCTCCTTACCGGTGGCTGGTATCCCCTACCGCCAGACTCAGAATGAGGGCCTTAATAAGATCATTTGGCTTGTCCTCCCTCAGTTTCCATTTTCTTGTTTTGTCGTGCATAAAAACACTTGTGTACAGGTGCGTTATATATGACTTATTATATCATAACATATCATTTTATCACAGATTCCCAGAAAAATAAACAGTGCCGCAGTAAGAAACTGCTAGACTGGCAGAACCCAAATGCCAGTCTAGCCAGGTAATTGCACTTAGCAGGACTGCTTTATCAAAAAGGTCCAGTTAAAAAAAAGTCATACCAAACTGAGGAATGACTAGACTGGCTGCACCAAAATGCCTCTCTAGCCACTAATACCATATATTATGCCTGCTTAGCTTGGACATGGACGACCATTATGATTTATTGCACAACCCCACCCCCCCACACATCCCTTCTCCCTCCCATCCCCTACCCCAACCTCCAAAATCAGCTCATTGGCCCAGAATTACCTCCACGTCCCTCTTCCTTGTTCCAGTGCTTACGTATGAGGCTCCTTGCCTCACTGGTAAGTACTGGGATGAGGAATGGTGGGACTAGGAGTAATGAAGATTACAGGTAGCTAAGTTAAGCAGTATTTTCACGTACCTCTACCTTATCCCAGTACTTGTCTATGAGGCATAGTGCCTCATACACAAGTACTGCCTCATACACAAGTACTGGGATGAGGAAGAATAGGGTTAGGTGTAAAGAAGAGTACCAATAATAAATCAAGGCATTAAACACAAGTAGTGGTGCAACACCATTGAGCTGACTGGGCTTCAGCACTCCACCCCCACTGAAATTGTGGGCTATGTTGACTTGACCTGGCTGACCTACAGAGCAGTTGCCGGACAGAAAAGGGCACATATGTCAAAGGGCACCTGGGATTTGCCGTTAACAAGGGCCCGGCCCAGCAATTACTAATGTACAGCATTTTATTGTTAGTACCTGCATTCAAATGCCAATTTTTTTAAGCAATTGAAATTGTGATGTGGGTTTAGTACTTGCATGCCAGGGGTGTGATTGGAAGGGTAGAGCGGAAACAGGAGACCAGTCATTCTCACAGCAGCCCATAAGTGGGTGCTTTCAGACCTAATGGAGAGAGTTAACTGCTTGTAACATTGAAGCTGCACTAGAATAGTCTCATTAAAATGCGTAAAGAAGTTACATGCCCCCACACAAATAAGTTTGCTCCTCCCCACCACACGTGAAGGTAGCACCTCTTCCAACATTTTAAGGGTTAGCCCCCCTGAAATGTAGGTTTTGTTGCACCCCTGAACACAAGCACACACACCATTCACCATATATACACACACGCACACCCAGCCATCCATATATTTAAGAGTGCACTCTTTCACCATACAGGCACACCCAGGCAGCCACCCATACATTTAAGTGTGCACCCTTTCACCATACATGCACACCCAGGCAGCCACCCATACATTTAAGTGTGCATCCTTTCACCATACACGCACACCCAGTGACCCATACATTTGTATGCACCCTTTCACCATACCCCCACAAAGACAGTCACCTATACATTAAAGTGTGGACATTTTCACCATACAGGCACACCCAGGCAGCCACCCATACATTTAAGTGTGCATCCTTTCACCGTGCACGCACACACGCATACCTAGCCACCCATACATTTGTGTGCACTCTTTCACCATACACTCACAAATAAAAAAATACATTGGGCCTCATTAGGACCCTGGCGGTGACTGTATGAACGGTGCCGGTAAGGCACCGGCACTGTTCATACCGTCCCGACGCATTACGAGTTCTGCTCGTAGGTTCCTGGCAGCCCGCCAGGTCTTACCTGGTGGGCTGTGCGGCACCCGCGAGCATAACACGTAATTGCGTTGGCACCTTTATCACCGGGGCTGGCGCAACCATGCTCCCCAACCCCATTCTGCCCTATGCGGCAGAATGGGGATCGGGAACCGGTCAATACCAACACCCGCGAATGGGCAATTACCGGCCCATTCATCTTGTAATGTCCGGTTATTGCCCAATCGCGGGAGGTGGTACTGGTAGCAAGCATGGCAGTAGCTGTGCCTGCCATACAGGCACGGCTACCGCCATGCTCGTAATGAGGCCCATAGTTCTTTTTGAAGTCACTCTGACTTCATAAAGAAATTATTTCCGTTAAGGACTGAACCATAACGGAAATAATTTCTTTATGAAGGCAGAGTGACTTCAAAAATAAACTATTTATTTTTGAAGTCATAGGGCTTCCTCCACCCCATGACATGGAGCCCTCCAGCCTAGGGTCTTCATGTCATGGGGTGGGGGTAGCCACCAGACTTTTTGCATTCACTTTGCCTTCATAAAGAAATAATTTCTGTTACAGAAATCATTTCTTTAGAAATGCAGAGTGAATTAAAAAAGAAAATGTAAAAAAAAAAAAGAATTTGCAATTTTTTTTAATTTTTTTTAACTCCAAGTGGGGCTCCCTTCCAGAACATGTGGTCGCGGGCCCCCCCGCACCGTGGGAGGTGCGGGGTCCCTGTTACGCCAGTGGACTTTGCCTCTTCTCAACGGCGCCCCGAGAATGAATTTAGCGTTAAATATAGAATATTGACATCATCACAACTTTTGCAGTATTCCAATGCCTCTACCACCCTTAGAGTAATAAACACATTACTCTAAGGTCGTTGTGTCTGGGGCAAAATATAACAAAGTGGAGAACGTACTCATTCAGTGCGGCACAGCACAAACAGACTGGACAATTTAAATCGCTCCATTTCCTCGTGAAGGAGGCTACCTGCAAAGTTCTGGCTCTCAAAGCATATACTAATGAGTGAGAAAGGTTAGGTGTAATAGCGTCTAATTAGTATCCATAGCCGAAAGTACCTTTAATCTGCAAATAATACTGGGCACAAGAAAAACATTCACAGGCTACCTCCAAGGCCCTTTTGTAATAAACCCTGCTGGCCGCATTGAGCACTTCCTTGCACCCAGAGTTCATAGTTGAAGGCCGCTCCCAGTGATCAAGACCCAAGGTTGCACACCAATATTTCATGTGCCTCAGCCATGCTGTTGTACGGCTACCTTCCTGTGCTAGGAAGTTTACCAATAACTCTTTAAGCATGCGGAGCCTGGGTCTGTTCAGATACAGAATCATAGAAACAAAAGTTTGATGGCCGCTGAATATACAATAGGGCACACTTCACATTCTAAATGTAGTATGGCATTCAGGGCACTATTTGGTTGTATCATTATTGATTTTTAGAATGTGTTCTCTGCTACTCCTAAGTTCAACAGCTTTTCAGGACCCCAAATCTCTGCACTGTATGTTGATGCTGGCATAGCTGTTACATTACATAGTTTCAGGGCAGACAGTGCTCCCTTTCCATGCATAAAATGAAATCTCCAATACTCGACTATACTTAGTCAGAGTCGTAGTGGCTTTTTAAACGTGATCATGAGATGTGCCATTTTCATTCAAACTCTAGCCCAAGTAATTATACATGGTAACCTGCTCCCAGCACAACCCCTTCGATTTCTAAATGCACTTTCACGTGCCTGGTTGTTTTACTTCTAAAGACAAGAGATTTAGTCTTACTGTTGTTCATTTTAGAACAAGATGTATGCAGCTCTTGGCAAATGTTGACACAGTGGGCCTCATTACGACCCTAGCAGTCCCGTAATGAATGGTGCCAGTACGGGACTGACACCGCTCATTACGGGATGCCCTATTATGAGTTTCCCTTGCGGGACCCGCACAGAATTTCTGGTCAGACCAGACATCATTAGCGGGTCCCACAAGGGGACCAAGGAGCTAATAACGGGGCTGTTCTTAGCACCATCCCCATTCCCATTGAGCTCTATGGGGGCTCAAATGGGAATGGGGATTGGTTTCGTGGATGAGGAATTACCTGGTCCTCCAAGGTTGGAATGATCCGGTAATTCCTCATTCACAGAACCCGGTACTGGAACCCGGTATGGAGGCAGCCATGCCCTTATTAAGGGCATGGCTGCCTCCATACTCGTAATGAGTCCCAGTGTGCCTTGTACCCATTGAAGTGGTAGACAGTAACATCAGGTAATGCGCAAAAACAAATCACTTAATCACTGCTCCTTTGTTTACCTGGATGGAAAGGGTACTTGCAGTGATAAAAATGGAATCAGAACCTTCGAAAGCAGAATCAGATTATTGCTGGTCCTCTTCTGAAACTCTGTCAGCACTCACTGATTATGACAGTGCTGGATAAACTTAAGCTCCCTCTGACACCTGCCCTAAAGCAGCTTCAGTCTCTGAACAGGCATTAAAGATGTGCCACTCGTCACAATAGAGTCCCATACAGAATTCAGTTTGCATATGTATGATCCTAATGATGCAATCTCTCCAGAGGTGTGCAAAGCAGCGGTCTGCAGAGATGTTGTAGTCAACACTGATGATTCAGATGGAGGCAGCACCTTCAGCATTTGGAGGAATAGACCAAAATCAGAGGCCCCTTAATTTTAACAGCAAACTGAGTTGTGAGCACGATCTGGAATGGCCCCCACCAACAAAGTGGCAGCACCTTTTCTCTGATGTACTGGTAGGTAGATCCAGTCCTAAGGTTTAAGAAAAAATCAAATTCCATCAGTGTGTTCTGTCAATCGATTTTTGACCTGCAAATTGAGAGATCTGACATTCTTCTCAAGGGGCTTACACCCATTACTGTATCATCTTCCAAAGTTCTTCCGCGATTAAACAAAACCTATAATCAAACAGAATCAACATGGAGTTCAGCATATGTATGTTTTTTAAATCAGTTCTGGGAGTTGAGAGGTTTTCCTTTTTCAAGATGCAATTATATTGCTCCCCAAAAGGGTGGATTAGAAATATGCTGGGTATTCCCTTTTGAAATACATGCTAGGATACCACGAAGAACTGTTAATGTAATATTTGCCCAGATTGCTGTATTTTTCTATAATGGGCTTACTGCCACTGTGCATAAACCAGATGGAAAACATACAGCCAAATTATCTAATGTAGCACTATAATTGGCAATTGTAAGGATATTTGGCGTGTACAGCACAGAGTACAGCACTACTGCACAGGTAGCAATTTTTTTTTGATGCAGCACCAAATGCCTATGGTGCATTGCTATATGTGTTACCAGATTAACAAGAAAAGACAGGTCATTCAGTCAAAAACGATTTTAACATATAAGATGCAAATCTATTTTTACAGTTAAAAGCACACGTGCACATTCAAAAATGCACACTATTTTTCACCTGAAATGCCTATGGTGCGAGAGACACATTTGAAAATAATAACTAACATTACTTATAACTAACCTGACTAATGAAACATAATCCACTAATAAAAATGTGTCTCCACTGCAGAATTAGGCCTATTCTGAAAGTGAACTTTTAAACGCACATCCATTTTCTTTTCTCTGCTGCCCTGTCCACATAATTACAGGAAGCAAAAGAGCTCGAAAGAACAGGAAATCAGTTGGTTACACAGTATTACTATAAAAATGAGCCATTGTGTAGAGAAGGAGGAGATGGCATGATTGATTCTGATTGGAGCAGCGTCATAGCAAGTATCATGTTAGAGGGAGTGATCAGAGTTTTGCTGGGGGGAGTTTGAGGAGAGAGAAGGGCAGTCAAGATTTGGCAGAGCTGGGAGAAAGACCTTTTCCTGGTTGGAGCATTCCTATCTGCAAAAGCTGAGAATTCCAGGCAATGACCCCGGTTTGAGAAGGAAAGGCGATCCTTTTTACTGGGGTTAATCTTCAAGGGAGCCACATTCAGAAAGAGAACAGCTGAAGAAAACTCTGAACAGATAAGGTAATTACATAAGTGTGGGAGCTGAGTGTGTACGAGACGAGAATGTTCAGTCAGAGTAGGAAAGGAGATTCCGGTGCCTTAATCACACGTTAATGTTGCAAATTGTGTTCTGTTCTCCGCCATTTTTTTTCAGTGTATTACAGACAATGCTGTTAATGTGCTGTTTTATTTATTTCTGTAAAGAATGAGATCGTGTTTAAATGCAACTTTTATAATACAGAAAAATATTTGAAAGCAGACGGGTGGTGTGTTTAATATTTACCAATACAGTGCTGATGATGTGGGGAGATTTTTAAACAGTGCAATTGTCATTTTGCATGATCAGATTCAGTATGAACAGCTGTGAGTGATTGTAGCATAGCTCGTTGAAGGTACATGAGCCAACGGGAAGAGAGACTCTCTGGACATAGTTCCCTACCGTATATAAGGTAGTGGAAATTACCACATATAGCTCTCTGTCGTAAATAAGTCAGTGAGATTGCCCATGGTGGCACACTAACACTAACACTGAAAATGTGGTATTCCTGAAATGTAGGCCTGAGGTCTCTCTAGTGATTACACGAAAAATCTAAGCAAAGATAAGGGATTCTGGACATTGGGGCCACCAATAAAACAAGGGAATAATGCTCACCAAAATACCACCAAATACGCATACCAACCACGCACACCAAATATGCATGTCTGGGTGCTGAAATAATGCATGTCCACTGTATTAGTGTTGTACATGGCCCAATCTGAATACAAGGAGTGATTGTTGCTAAGTTATTTTTCGACGGTAAGAAAATACCGTCAGGCCCCAAATATCCACAAAATACCCTACATATTTATGGTGCATTGCAGGCCGGGAAAGTGATCATAGAGTACCTACTGGGCGTGGCAAGTGTGTCTCACACTGCCATTTGCACATTAAAGGGAACCCATTTTATAATAGCAGTGTGCCACTAAAAACGAATTTCAGAATGTCACAAAGGGAAACCACATTCTCAGATCTAGTGCAATATTTAGAGGCAAAGTTGTTTGCACATGGGAATTGGTCGTCAAATAGCACGTTGGAATGGAGTAACCGCATTCAGGGTGAGGTGCAGAAAGAAAAACTAGACAATATTTTTGCAGAAGGCAGCATAATTCAGGTCTGCCTTACAAGATTATTGAATGCAGCCGATAAAAGTGGAGAGAAAGACTGTTTAATACGGCTATGCGGCAAAATATGGTTTATTTTAAACAAGTCCCTGAGAATGCAAGAGAATGATACTCAGCTAATTAACAGGTTAAAGACTGAATTAGAGGGGGCAAGTAAAAATCAGGAAATGTTGAGAGCAGAATTGGATGTATGCCAAAAAGACATGCAATTAAAATGCAGAGACTTTGATACTCAGTTATCCAAAAGCAAGAAACAATTTGAAGATAGTGAGCAAGAATTGGCACACTTAAAAGCCTTAGTGGATCACATTAGGCGGGATAAAGATGAGGTTGTTTCAGAGATGCAGATTTTACAAAAAGAACATTGTGAAAAAGAAGGTGATCTCCAGAGTGCAGAACAAGAAATGATTAAAATGATTCAAGAAAGAGACAAGAGAAATAAAGAGTTCAATGAATGCCAAATGCAAATGTGCGACATGCAGGAGGTGATTAATAAAATGAATGGTGAAAACAACTATTTGCAAGATGAAGCCAACAGACTCCTTAAAAAGTGTAAGGACTTAGAACAGCAAATGTGCATTCCCAGGTCCCAGGAGAGGCGGCAGGGTACCACATTCAATGGAGTGGAGGTGAATTCTAGCTCTGCCCAAAGAGCTAGTGCTCCAGTGACTGGGTCGGTGACTGAACTTGGTTGCAGCGTCCTTGGGGGATTTGATACTCCCATTGGGGGCGGCCACCAATCTCATACACCTGAAAACAGGAGTGAATCACAAAATAGTGCAATTCCATGCATTGCAACAAGTAGCCCCATAAAAATAATGAAATCCATTAAAGCCCTGATCAAACCATTTAAAAAGGGAGGTGAATGCTGCATTGAGGATCACTTAGAAGCGGTGCATGACATTTTTAAAGCACTCCATATACCTAAGGAACAGTACAGACAATACTTTCATTTAACTTTAGATGCCCCGACGGCCAGCATCATAAGCGGGTTAAATGAACAGCAGAATATGACATGGCTGGAGTTTGAAAAAGAAATTAGGCGTCATTTTTCTCCTTTTCAGTCATTGCAGGAGGCAAAGAAAGTCGCGTACACAATTACTGCTGGACCTAATATATCCCCTCGCCAATTTTTACAAGACTTAAAAAGAGCATTTTCTCGCTTTGATGTATCTTTTGACTCAAATTCCAATGAGTTTAAAACTGCATACTTCTATGGGCTACAGAAAGACATCATATCCCAATTGGTCCGTGTTAAGCAGAAACCTGTGCAGTTCCCTTGGGGAACACTGCAAAAGATTTAAGACTACAGGTATAGCAGTAAACCCACTTGGTAGCAGTCTGTACCACCCAGATTTACCTGGTAGCTGTGGCTGAGCAGTCAGACTTCCCTCAAGAAGAGTTAGGCAGTATGCAAAGTATACACAATATGTACCCGGACACAATAGCACAAGCAAACACTGACCAGAGCTTGGTTTCAAAAGTATATAGTTATTGATTTATTAAATACACATAAGTGGAAATCACTCTAGCAAAATATAGTAAAAAAAACACTTCAAACACAGTTATGATGAAAGCAGTTTCAACCCTTACTCCTATCTAGACAACTCTAAGTTAATACCACATAATTAAAACAGAGGTGAGCGCTTAACGTTAGATGACACTCTAGTAGGTTAGGGAAAGGGGTAAAGAGAAACAGAAATGGGTTAAACACACCACTCTAAGATCCAGAACACTTGCAATAGGCTCAAAGAAGCACAAAGTCACAGGTGAGCAAAAGTCACTAGGCAGGGCCCACTCTTAGAGTAGCCGGAGCAAAAATGTGCCCAAGATCACACTGTTATTAGGGATTCAAAGTCTTGCACAGAGTTAGAAAGAGTTTAGTGTGGCTTAGAAAGTTTAGCCAAGGTGCTCCAGGCACTCCCAGGTTCGAAAGCCGGGGGCTAAATCTACCCCGTACAGTCGGTAGCAAGGGAAGCCAGGCGGAACACGGTACCTTAAGCGGAAAGGATCCTCCAGCGGTGGCAGTTGTTCCAGGCAGTGGCAGCAGGGCTCGACGTCGGTCAGGGGAGAAGAAGTTCTCGCTGAAGAGCAGAAGAAGAGGGTCCTTGCACTGCCCGGGAAGAAACCAGCCGCAGAGTCCTCCGGTTAAAGGGTTGTACCGACTTTCGTGGTTGGGGTAAAAG
This sequence comes from Ambystoma mexicanum, assembly GCF_040938575.1. NCBI lineage: Eukaryota > Metazoa > Chordata > Amphibia > Caudata > Ambystomatidae > Ambystoma > Ambystoma mexicanum. Next base: position 958,011,345 of record NC_090929.1, on the reverse strand, counting down.
TGGTGGGGTTCCGGTTGACGGGGTGCTTGGCACTGGCAAGGCGGCCACGAGATACCTCGAGAAGCGAAAAGAAGGCGAAAACTGGTTGTCCCCACCAGTCAAGGGAAGGAGCCACTCCGCTAAGAGTTCTCCTCGGTCGTCGGGAAAAGTGGTGAGACGGTTCAGCAGGGCTCCACCGGGTGGTGTCGTCGAAGCAGGTCGGCTCAGCTCTTCCCTCGTCGGATTCTTGGTCCTGTGGCGACTTCTGAAGTTCCAGTCCCCAAAGCCCTGCTTTTATGCAGCAAACCCCCATTCACCCAGCCTAGCTGTCACTCAAACATGCTAAGTGGTGAGCCGGCCGGCTCACCACTTGGGCCAATCAGGACGGAGTGCGACTTGAGTTACCAAGGTAACTCAGTCCAGGGTGCCTAAATCCCCCTCCACCCCTCCTAAGTACCCCAGACAGAGTGGCACCACTTTGGAGGGCTTCTGTGGAGAAGCCCGCCAAAAGTGGAACAAAGGGCTCCACTTTGGGTCAGAGTTACAGAGGCGAACACCAACGCCATTTTAGAATCAAGTTTTGGCAAAAAGTCCCAACCGGAGTTATAAAAATAAATATATAAACCGGCGGTATGTTTAAGGCTACCGTAAATAAATAATTAAATGTGTTAGCCTAAAACAATGGGAAATCCCATAGGAAAATATTCGCGGTCGAATATAAAACGTAGTTTCCACTGCCACCAGCCAAAACTCGATCAGGGGGGACGGAGACGTGCCCCCTCGACTAACAGACCCTGGGGCAATCGAATTGCCCCAGCCAGTACGTCCACAATATGATGGTTTGTACTGGTTCTGTTCAGGATTCAAGACTAGCAAAGTCTTTGGTGACTTTACATGCCCTGGGAGACAGTAGTCAGTCCCAGGGTATGGAGTCTAGGTTGGGGAGTCCCTAGGACACCCCTGGGTCACGGCACAGAGGGTGCTGTGTAACCCACATCACAAAAAATACATGAGGCCCTATGGAGTAAAAGACCCCATAGCCCATTCAACACAAGGTTTAACCAAGAAAACACACTTCACCATGTCCAAGAGTGAGGGTAAAAGAGTCTCACTCTTGGCAGGAGAAAAAAAGAAACCCCAGAAATCCAGCAAAGCTGCTGGGGGACTCACTAGGTAGGGAAATTCAGCCTAAACAGAGAATTCTCCCTAACACTCGCCCCCCCCAGACTAAGGGACAGGAGGATTTAATCCACTCCTGGATGAACCTCATACCTCTAGTCGATGATATACATCCTAGAGAGTCCATCAGCATTTTGATGGTGACACCTTGACCTTTGCTTAAGGGAGAACTCAAAGGTTTTCTTTTGCAAGCTAAAGGACCTATAAACCCTTTGAGGAACATCAGTCTTTTTGTTATAGGGGATCTGGTTGACCAGTCCCTCGGAAGTTGGTACAACTTCTGAACCTATGTTAGGCTTTTTGAAGGGGTCCTTATAAAGGATTCCCTTAGATCTAGAGGGGCCTCCAAGGTTCCTCACCACCTCTCTTGTGGGAGCAGGTTGGGTCTTAGGCCTCTTAGTTGGAGGGGTTGGGGTTAGGCAATGTACCTGCTTCCCCTTCCTCTTAGATCTACCCTTACCTATTTTAGGAGTTTCCCCCCTAATATTAGGATTTGAGTTGGGGTCTTCAGTAGAAGGTCCAACAGTCTGAAGGTTTTTGGCCTTAGACTTTTCTTTCCTGGTTTTCCACCAGCACTGAGAATTACCAGTTCTCTCAGGTCCAGATAGGGGCCTAGTTGGTCTATCCACCTCTTCCTCAGAAGTAGGGGGAGTCAGAGACTCTGAGACTAGGGGAACAATGATGGAGCTTGGTTGGGGCGCCCATGTTCCTAGCATACTATCCTGAAATGTGCCTGGGTTAGAGGTCAACTTACTAACACCAGGGCTTGTAGTGGGGTTCTCAGTAGAGGGTCCCACAGGCTTAGAAGGGTCCTTCAAGGTAGCCTTTCTAGCCAATTTGGTTAAGTTCTGCTTCTCCAAACTGGGAGGCCTGGGGGTATGTGACACTACTCCTAGAGTTCTTAGGTCATTCCCTAACAGGACCTTCCCAGGTACCTCAGCCTGAACACTGACAGGGATCCTTACTGTCATGTTGTTACATTGAATGAGGGCTGGTAGAATAGGAACCATTTGGACAGGGCCTCCAGACATCTTAGTGGGACCTTTGGGTGCTTTGGCCACATCCTCAGGTTGAAAGAAGCTTTCATCCACTACTGTTCTGCTGGCCCCAGTGTCTCTCCTGGCAGGAGTATCCTGGCCATTGACAAGAACACTGTCCACATAATACACCTTAGAGTTAACAGGTAGGGAGTTATACACAACCCTATTCTGGGGACTAACCAGACCCATAGGCTCTAAGTTTACAGTTGCTTGAAGACCCAAGGGTTCTTCAGCAAAGAGTTCAAAGTGGGCACTAGCCATCTGTACTTCATCCTCAGGAGTGAAGGCTAAGGAGACTGTGCTGATCCCTGCAGGTTTACCCTTGCACTTGGGATCTCCTTTGATATGGTCAGTACCCTGACAGACATAGCATTGTCCAAATGCTCTCTGGAAGGGTGGCTTGTTCTGACCTCCTTCTGGCTTGTGGCCAGAAGGTACACTAGCCTGATTCGGTTTACCCTGGGGCTTACCCTGGTTATTTGGTTGTTTGTGGCCCTCTTTGGTATGGGAGGTATTAGAATTCTCTGGATTCACTTTGGGTGGCTGCTTTCCCTCCTCCTTCTTCTGAGTTACCCCAGAATCCTTGTGAGTAGCCCTGTTGGCAACCCACAAGTCAGCAGCCTTAGCTAGCTTCCTAGGATCTAATTCCTGTGAATCAGCCAAGTGCTGTCTGAGCTCAGGAGAGCAGGCATCATAAATTGACTCCAACATAAAGAGATTTCTCATTCCCTCATAAGTGTTCACCTTGTAACCCTTAATCCATCCCTCTAAGTTTTTCAAACATTCACTCACCCAGGTAGCCCAAGGGGTACCATCATGCTTTTTGAGGCTCCTAAACCTCTTAAGATACTGGGAAGGGGTCTTCCCAAACCTAGCTATCAAAGCTAGTTTCACACATTCATAGTCCTTCCTATCCTCCTCCCCCATCTCCATTACCACATCAGTTGCAACAGGGGGAAGCCTAGAGAACAACCAGGTGAGTAAGTCATTTCCTGTGATGTTCTGGAGCCCATGATTATATTCAAACAGAGACAACCAATCCAACACATCCAACTTAGGCTCATACATACCAATCAATTCTTTAGGCATCCGGGGTCTTTTAGGACTGGAACTTCTAGAGGAGCCAGAGAGAGAAACATTCTCAACAGATAATTTCTTCATTTCTAAGTCATACTTGAGCTCCATTTCCCTTAGCCTTAGTTCTTTGTCAGTTTGAGCATTAAGTTTCTTATACTCCAATTCTAGCTTCATTTTCTCCAGTTCATAGTACTGAGGACTAAATGTGGGACCTGGTAAAGGTCCAGTAGGTACAGCAGGTAGAGCAGGCAGAGGCCTAGGGGGGGCAGTTACAACAGCCTCACCCTCCTCTTCTGACTCTTCCTCAGAATCATCAACATTTTGCTCCATGTTAACTTCAATACTGTCATCTACAGTGGCTGGAGTGGTAGGTTCCTCTGAACCATCACCCAGACTTTGGTTAGCTAACAATCTTTCAATCAGCTCCATTTTCTTGCCCTTAGTCAGGAGATCCTTAGGTTTACAGAGCACTCTTAAACAATCAGCAGTTTTGGCTGCAAGGGACTCTTGACTATAGCTTTCTATAACTGACATGTTAGAGGATTACTTTTACAGTGCTAAGCTTTGTGGTTAGTTGCACTAAGGTATCTAAAGCACAATAAAATGTATACTCAATACAAATCCCACCGCTGTACACCAGTGTTAAGCAGAAACCTGTGCAGTTCCCTTGGGGAACACTGCAAAAGATTTAAGACTACAGGTATAGCAGTAAACCCACTTGGTAGCAGTCTGTACCACCCAGATTTACCTGGTAGCTGTGGCTGAGCAGTCAGACTTCCCTCAAGAAGAGTTAGGCAGTATGCAAAGTATACACAATATGTACCCGGACACAATAGCACAAGCAAACACTGACCAGAGCTTGGTTTCAAAAGTATATAGTTATTGATTTATTAAATACACATAAGTGGAAATCACTCTAGCAAAATATAGTAAAAAAAACACTTCAAACACAGTTATGATGAAAGCAGTTTCAACCCTTACTCCTATCTAGACAACTCTAAGTTAATACCACATAATTAAAACAGAGGTGAGCGCTTAACGTTAGATGACACTCTAGTAGGTTAGGGAAAGGGGTAAAGAGAAACAGAAATGGGTTAAACACACCACTCTAAGATCCAGAACACTTGCAATAGGCTCAAAGAAGCACAAAGTCACAGGTGAGCAAAAGTCACTAGGCAGGGCCCACTCTTAGAGTAGCCGGAGCAAAAATGTGCCCAAGATCACACTGTTATTAGGGATTCAAAGTCTTGCACAGAGTTAGAAAGAGTTTAGTGTGGCTTAGAAAGTTTAGCCAAGGTGCTCCAGGCACTCCCAGGTTCGAAAGCCGGGGGCTAAATCTACCCCGTACAGTCGGTAGCAAGGGAAGCCAGGCGGAACACGGTACCTTAAGCGGAAAGGATCCTCCAGCGGTGGCAGTTGTTCCAGGCAGTGGCAGCAGGGCTCGACGTCGGTCAGGGGAGAAGAAGTTCTCGCTGAAGAGCAGAAGAAGAGGGTCGTTGCACTGCCCGGGAAGAAACCAGCCGCGGAGTCCTCCGGTTAAAGGGTTGTACCGACTTTCGTGGTTGGGGTAAAAGTGGTGGGGTTCCGGTTGACGGGGTGCTTGGCACTGGCAAGGCGGCCACGAGATACCTCGAGAAGCGAAAAGAAGGCGAAAACTGGTTGTCCCCACCAGTCAAGGGAAGGAGCCACTCCGCTAAGAGTTCTCCTCGGTCGTCGGGAAAAGTGGTGAGACGGTTCAGCAGGGCTCCACCGGGTGGTGTCGTCGAAGCAGGTCGGCTCAGCTCTTCCCTCGTCGGATTCTTGGTCCTGTGGCGACTTCTGAAGTTCCAGTCCCCAAAGCCCTGCTTTTATGCAGCAAACCCCCATTCACCCAGCCTAGCTGTCACTCAAACATGCTAAGTGGTGAGCCGGCCGGCTCACCACTTGGGCCAATCAGGACGGAGTGCGACTTGAGTTACCAAGGTAACTCAGTCCAGGGTGCCTAAATCCCCCTCCACCCCTCCTAAGTACCCCAGACAGAGTGGCACCACTTTGGAGGGCTTCTGTGGAGAAGCCCGCCAAAAGTGGAACAAAGGGCTCCACTTTGGGTCAGAGTTACAGAGGCGAACACCAACGCCATTTTAGAATCAAGTTTTGGCAAAAAGTCCCAACCGGAGTTATAAAAATAAATATATAAACCGGCGGTATGTTTAAGGCTACCGTAAATAAATAATTAAATGTGTTAGCCTAAAACAATGGGAAATCCCATAGGAAAATATTCGCGGTCGAATATAAAACGTAGTTTCCACTGCCACCAGCCAAAACTCGATCAGGGGGGACGGAGACGTGCCCCCTCGACTAACAGACCCTGGGGCAATCGAATTGCCCCAGCCAGTACGTCCACAATATGATGGTTTGTACTGGTTCTGTTCAGGATTCAAGACTAGCAAAGTCTTTGGTGACTTTACATGCCCTGGGAGACAGTAGTCAGTCCCAGGGTATGGAGTCTAGGTTGGGGAGTCCCTAGGACACCCCTGGGTCACGGCACAGAGGGTGCTGTGTAACCCACATCACAAAAAATACATGAGGCCCTATGGAGTAAAAGACCCCATAGCCCATTCAACACAAGGTTTAACCAAGAAAACACACTTCAACATGTCCAAGAGTGAGGGTAAAAGAGTCTCACTCTTGGCAGGAGAAAAAAAGAAACCCCAGAAATCCAGCAAAGCTGCTGGGGGACTCACTAGGTAGGGAAATTCAGCCTAAACAGAGAATTCTCCCTAACACTCCGTGAATTTGACCGTGAATGGATTGTACATCAAAGCACAAAACTATATGAGGTACTCTATTGTCAGGGTAGAGAAAGTGATAAAATGAAAGATGCTAGACCCAAATCTAAAGAACCCTCAGCCACAGTAATGGAAATCAGGTCAGCCAAAATGTCCCTTGAGTCTGCTCAAAGCCAAGGTAAAAATAATGTGACACCTGAACAAAGGGGTAATCAACAAAGATCGCCATTTCCTGTACCAATGTTCCAATCACATGATCCTAGTAATAGAGAGAGCTACATCAGCCCTAGGTATTTAGGGGACAGACCCCGGGTAGGATACCGGTCTGATATGGCAGGTATGAACAATAACCAGAGACAAAATCAAGATCAAAGAAATGATGGTCCCTACCAGTCATTGGGGACACAGAGCAGATTTGATCCCAGCACCATGATATATGGTAATCAGGATAGGCCCCGATATGTGGATTGATTTACTGATAATGGAAATCAACATAGGGGCCAGTACCTACAATCTGAGAGACAGGACATGAGGCAAAACGTGAACTACAGTCCACGCCAGTACAATGATTCCCCACCAGGGGACTATAATCAAAGGATGGGTGCAACCCGCTCCCCTCCACAAATGAATCAAGAGTTCAGAAACCATCCCAACCGACATCAATCACCTGAGAGGTATCAGAATAGATCCAATCAGGGGGAAAACAACCAATATCGACCTATGCCACAGAAAGAGGATCCTAGAGAGATGGAAAGGTTCCAGTGCCTTGAGGCCCAAGTGAAAATGTTAGCTGAGCAAATAGGAAAGCTCTATACAGCGCAAAAACAACCTTCCAAAGAAGGGGCTGGTTGCCATAGCAATGACCGGGGGGCTTCCGAAAAGTGACTAAGTACTCATGATAACTGCAGTGCCAAAATGACAGATTGCTCTGATATAATTTTGCATAACGACTCTGAGATGCCTAATGGATTAAAAATGAAAGTACTAGTAAATGAAATTGTGACAGAAAGTGCAAATACTTCTAAAAAAGAGGTACGGTTTAACTTAGAGCTAAATAAAACAGTAAAGATTTGCACAAATGAAAAAGAAACATTAGGAATTCCAAAAGAACAAAGGAACAGATTTAAGAAAAATGACTCATGCATGGAGAATACCAGTGAACAGGGAGTAAGTGGGGATGCTATAGCTCCTTCCCTGGGCAAGCAAAACAATGACCAAACACAGACAGAAAAAGGAAATACTCACAAGGAGGGTACAAGTCAATCACCTGAAGAATTCTTTGAGCCACATATTTTTGAAGAGGCTGAAAGGGCTGGTATCACACTAAATGATCACAAATGCACAGAATTAAAAAATGACAAATTGCTGAATGATGTTGTTACACATGTTCAGTTGGAGGATTGTAATGTGGTCTCTGATGTTACCCAGATGGATGGGCGAACAGTGGCCACACTCCAAAAAACCTCTGAACATGGAGAAATGAATAAAATCTCTCGCGCAGAAATGGGTAAAAAGGAGGGAAAAATGTCTTTCCATTTACCAATATGCTTAGCCAAAAGTGAAAAAGACCTGAGAAAGGTGAGCCCTGAAATCAGTAAGAATTCACATTTCTTATGTGTATTAGAGGAAGTTGAGGACAGATATTATGCACCCATCACTGTAGAAGAAAAATGCCACACCTTTGCTATGATTGACACTGGCGCACAGGCCACAATTAGGTCCAAGGAGCTGGTAAAGAGTATCAATGAAGGAAGGCCTCCACAGAGTCAAATCACAGTGAAGGAAAATCAAGGCCCAGTGCATAACTTTAATGGGGAGGAGGTGCCCATCATAGGTGTAACTGAGGTTGACATAAAAATAGGAAAGCACAGAATGAAACAAGAGGTATTGATCACATCTATTTGTGAAATTCCATTTCTGATGGGGACAGATTGCCTGAAAAGATTGTCTCCTCTCATAGATGGGGTGAATGGAGTGCTGTGGTCCTTAACCAAAAAACCATTGAGGCCTAAGAAACTAAAATCACAAAACAGCAATATAAATGAATGTCACACCGTTACCAAAACAAATGATGCTGTGGAGGTATATCTCCAGAATAGCTGCATACCTAGTGTCAGTGTCATATTAATGTGTCAAGACAAAATGCAGAGCGACAATGAAAAACTACCTGTACAAATATACTTGGACCCAAGGAAAGATTGGCAGACTGCCATAGATGAGCACACATTACGTTTCTATTTAAAAGAGAAAACATGCAAACAGAATATTGCTCCTAAAACAGATTCAGAAAAACACATTACCACTCTGGCAGAAATACACATGGAAGATGAGCAACCATGGGTTCATGTTGGTATAAATGACTATTTTAAAACAATAAAAGCCACTTTAGCGCTTGGCCATGAAAGGAGCTTCATTAATGAGAAATTGTTGCAAAAAATTATGGAGAGGGAAGAAATCCCGAAATTTAGGATTAAAAACCAATATGTTTCTGGGTTGGACAGTCCAGACTTTGAAAACCGAATTGCAGGCAGATGCATGCTTAAAATTAGCATTGGGCAGAAAACAATTTACCATAATGTCTGGATAGTGAGTGGAGCACAAAATGAATTTTACATGGGAAATGACATCATGCACAGAATGTGTATGGTGTTAGATTTCCTTAATCAAAAAATATGGTCACGCCTAGGTGGTCCGGCACCTGAATTTGAAGACAAAAGAAGGGCTTGTCATTGTGCACAACTGGTTCCTTATGCAGTCGAATTACAAATGAGGAAAGATACTATTATTCCTGCATTTACAAAACAGTTTGCAATAACACTGAAATGCAAAAATGGACAGCAGATGAAAGGCTCTGATGCATTTGTATGCCTGAATGAATCCATAAAACAGCAAGGCCTGGATTATGAATACATTCCATTGGTAGACATTGGTGAGGGATCTGTAAAAATCATGGTAAATAATAAAGGTTGTCAGGATATTCATTTAGAGGAAAACTCCCCATTAGGAATGGCCATACAAAAATCGCATTATACGGCAGATTTAAATAACATGGTGATTGGGAATATTCCTGAAAAATATGTAGATGCCAAGGGCGAGTTGCCAGAACACCTGGACTCTCAGCCCAAAGGAATATTTAAAATTCATTCTGTGTATCCTTATGATTCAAATGAGACAGTATGCTGCCATCAAGAGGATTGCATAATATTTAATTTAAATGAAAATGAAACAGAAAATCAGCCCATTGAAGTGGAAGCTGATATGCCAAAATATTTAAAAGTGGCAGCTTTACAAAAAGACACAGCCACACAGTTAGAAGAAAGCGCCGAGATTCCCTTACCAGAAGATTTTCCAGAATTTTCCAAAATGGTAGAAGAGCAGATCTCCTTAGCGGATGCATGTGAAAGCAATGAAGAGAGGGACAATCTGAGGGAGATATTTATGGAGTTTAAGGATGTATTTGCAAAAGATGCTTATGATTGTGGTTTAACTGATTTACATGTGGCCACACTACCAGAAGGGTGTAGCAGAAACCCAGTGTTTGTACGCCAGTATAGACTACCGCTGGCATGTTTAGAATCATTGGCAGAGATTATTAAAAATTTGGAATCACGGGGAATCATCAGGCCCATTCATAGCACATCCAATACACCTATTTTAGGTGTATTGAAGCCAAATGGTCAATGGCGGCTATGTGCAGACTTGAGAGAGTTAAATAAAAGAGTACCAATATCTAGATGGCCACTGCCATTCATTGATCAGGGCCTAGCTCAGATACATGGTTCAAATGTATTTACCACATTAGATCTCACCTCTGGATATTGGTGCGTGCCATTGGCAGAGGAGATACAGAATTTATTTTCCTTTACATTTGACAGGACTCAATATGCCTGGCTTAGAGCTCCGTTCGGGTACATCAATAGTGGGAGTGAATTTGGCATATTTTTGAGAAAGGACATGCCGGATGCAGCGGAAAGAGGAACAATAGTTTATGTGGACGATGTCCTGATAAAAAATGAAAGCCTGAAAAGCCATTTTGATGAAATAAGACATGTACTTGGCCAATTGCAGAAAGCAGGCGCCAAAGTATCTTTGCAAAAAGCACAATGGTGCAAGAAAAAAGGGAACTTTCTAGGGCATGAAGTGACTGAACATGGGCTAAATCCACAAAAGAAGAAAATAGAGGCCATACAAAGATTAAAAGATCCTAAAAATGTGAAAGGAGTAAAAAGTTTATTAGGGATGACAGGCTATAACAGAAAGTTCATTGAAAATTATGCAGAAATCACTCAACCATTGACTAAACTGCTTAAACTGAAACTCCCTGGAAATGGGAAAAAGGGCAGTCTGATGCAGTGGCTAAATTAAAGGAATGTCTTGTAAAGGCACCATGTTTAGCATACCCCATAAAGGACAGGGATTTCTTTATAGAAATAGGTTTTTCTGAACATTGTATGTCAGCAGTGTTATCACAAAAACACGATTTGAATCACAAAACCATTGCATATGCAAGTAAGGCATTTTCCCAAGTTGAAATGAAATTTAATGAATGTGAAAAGGCCCTATTAACCACTGTGTGGGCGCTACAACATTTCCGCCCCATTGTTCAGGGAGAAAAGCTGATTATTGAAACAAATCATCAACCTTTGCAATTTTTAGAGAGTAAAAGAATTAGATCAGGCAATCTAGCGCAATCCAGAATCACTTCATGGACGCTGGCATTACAAGGTTTTCCCGTAGAAGTGAGATATGGACAAAATAAAAAGAGCCCAATTGCTCAAGGGTTAGCTGACTTACATGACTGTGCAGCTGAACAAATACCAAATGAAATGGAAGTGGAAACTAGTTTGCAGGAATTTGAACAATCACCACACAAAGCTTTTGATGAAAAAACATGCAAGGATTTGCCAACTGTATATGTGGATGGCTGTGCTTTTCACATTGAAAATGACAATAATAAACAATTAGTGGCAGGAATAGGAAATGTCTGGTTGAAATGTGAAGGCGTTCCCAGTATAGGGATGAGGATTGGAGATAGGAGCAGTCAGGTGGCGGAATTGGCAGCCATTTATAAAGCAATTGCTACTGCAGTTGATAAAAAGTTCAGTGAAATTGTCCTGGTGACTGATTCTGACTATGCACGGAATAGCTTTGTGGAGTATTTGCCTGGTTGGAAAGCAAGAGGCATGGTTACATACAACAAAAAGCCACTTAAACATGGAAAAATGATACAAGCCATAGACAAATTGGTGTCAGAAAATAATTTAACAATATACTGGAGAACAATTTGTGGGCATTTAAAAACACCAGGAGAGGATAAGGAGGGAAATGATAAGGCAGACCACCAGGCTAAGATTGGGGCTGTGATGGGAGAATTGCTACCTATTGATTATTTAATGGGTGAAATACAAATTGATGCAGTCACACGTTCTAAAGCACCAAAGGAGGTAGATCAACCGGTGGTGCAGTGGAGTCATGACACGCCAGACCAAGATTTGATTGAGGCACAAAAGAATGATAAAAATTTGGGAATCTATTATAATCATTTGATAGATCCTGAACAAAATCCTTTAACAGAAAATGATTGTATGGGAAAAGAAGAGTTGAGGGTGCTATTAAAGAACAAAACACGAATTAGATTACAGGATGGACTCATGATTAGAGAGTCCATAACAGGGCAAATACAGTGGGTAGTACCCCTTTCATTCAGAGGACTAATGCTACACCATGCACATGATGCCATAACTGCAGGCCATAGAGGTTCACAAAAAAACATTAGAAATACTAAAAGATTATGCTTACTGGCTACATATGTCCCAAGATGTGGAATTATATACTAGAGGATGTCTAGTATGCGCCCAATTTAAACCTGCTTCACCAATGCATAGAGCACCATTGATGAAAAGAGGCCTAACTCTCCCATGGTCAGATTTGCAAATAGACTATGTAGGTCCTTTAAAAAGGTCGAGCAGGGGACACCGTTATATTTTGAGTGTGGTATGTTTGATGTCGAAGTGGATTGAATGCATTCCTGCAACAGATTGTAGTGCGCAAACAGCAGCCACATTGCTGGTGAACCATGTGTTCTCAAGGTTTGGGTTGCCACAAAGAATTGAGTCAGACAGCGGAAGTCATTTCACAAGTACTCTAATGAGTAAGGTATGGCAAATACTAGGTGTGAAAAGGAAACTACATATCGCATATCGGGCGGCGTCTTCAGGTACAGTTGAAAGAAGCAATAGGTCTGTTGTGGATATTTTAAAGAAATTTGTGGCAGAAGCGGGTTCCAGCTGGGATTTGCGTTTACCATTGGTTTTGATGGCAATCAGGTCGACTCCTGCCAAAGCAACAGGTGTTAGCCCCCATGAGGTCTTAACAGGTAGGAAAATGGTGTTACCACAACACCTACTATACAGAACACATGAGCAAACCCTTGTGAGTGCATCCACAGTTCATGAATATATTGATGAACTGAGGAGGCATTTGCAACATGCATTTGCTTTTGTGCAGAGAAATCTGGAAAGAGCTGCTGACAGTGAAAAATCGTATTATGATAAAAAGACATCAGTAAAGGAATACAGTGTAGGGGATCAGGTATACAAGTTTCATTTTGGAAAAAGTAAACAGAAAAATTCTAAATTTCTAGCAGCCTGGCAGGGGCCATTTCGAATTATAGATAAGGTCTCTCCTGTAGTGTATAACATTTTGAAAAATGAAGGTGAAACAGCAATAGAGCAGTTTGTCCATGTAAATCAAATCAAACCATGCCATCCCAGACATGAGATCAGGCAGCTTGAGCATGTAGAAACAGATAAAGTCCCTTGAACACAAAAAGAGAAAATAAATGGGTGTAATCAGGAGGCAGTGACAAAGAAGTTAAAAAAAGTTGATTGTTATGAAGGCACATAAACACTGTAGTATATGTAAAATATATAATATAAAATAAATACATAAATAAATAAATAAATGCACATATAACGGAAGCGAGGGTGTGCAGAGAGAAAATGTATTAAATATTGAATGCTGTTTATGTGTGCTTGTTTTCTTTTAACTTGTGTTTAATTTCAGAAAAAAAAAAAAACGAAATATTTTTACCAAGCATGTTTTATTTTTGGCAAAAGGGTGAAGTTAGTATTGTGCTATGTACTTAATTTGTTTATTTTCTATTTGATTTAGAAAATTAACATTATTTGGTCAGAGGTTCCGGGATCAGAGGCCACGGGAGACGATGGAGTCCTGGAGTCCCCTGGATGAAGACCAAAAGATGCCTGCCTCCAGGTGGAGGTGAAGACAAGATAACCAGAATGCTGAAAAAGATGACTCCTATGGATCTAAGATTGCCAAGATGAAAGTGTACTCGAATGAACCAAATAACATCGCTGGTCGGGACATATCAGAGACAGACAAGAGTGCTGACATATGGAGTTCCATGTATTTATTATTTTAATTATTTATTTTAATTTGTTATATTAATTATTTGTTTTGGTTAGTTATTTTATTTCATTGTTTTTAATTGACTTGAAAAATCTAAACTTAGAGTAATGCCACTTCCACTGAGAAGGCAAATGTAGAACATTTTGTAAACTAATGAACTCAGATGAATACTGTATTGATTGCAACTTTTTCATTGATGCACATGAATATTCATTTTATTGGATTGCTATATTGCGAAAAGAAGAAAAAGAACAAATTGTTTTTAGGAATTGGATTGGATCGTAGCCAGATTCTAAAAACAAAAGGAGGGTATGTAAGGATATTTGGCGTGTACAGCACAGAGTACAGCACTACTGCACAGGTAGCAATTTTTTTTTTGATGCAGCACCAAATGCCTATGGTGCATTGCTATATGTGTTACCAGATTAACAAGAAAAGACAGGCCATTCAGTCAAAAACGATTTTAACATATAAGATGCAAATCTATTTTTACAGTTAAAAGCACACGTGCACATTCAAAAATGCACACTATTTTTCACCTGAAATGCCTATGGTGCGAGAGACACATTTGAAAATAATAACTAACATTACTTATAACTAACCTGACTAATGAAACATAATCCACTAATAAAAATGTGTCTCCACTGCAGAATTAGGCCTATTCTGAAAGTGAACTTTTAAACGCACATCCATTTTTTTTCTCTGCTGCCCTGTCCACATAATTACAGGAAGCAAAAGAGCTCGAAAGAACAGGAAATCAGTTGGTTACAAAGTATTACTATAAAAATGAGCCATTGTGTAGAGAAGGAGGAGATGGCATGATTGATTCTGATTGGAGCAGCGTCATAGCAAGTATCATGCTAGAGGGAGTGATCAGAGTTTTGCTGGGGGGAGTTTGAGGAGAGAGAAGGGCAGTCAAGATTTGGCAGAGCTGGGAGAAAGACCTTTTCCTGGTTGGAGCATTCCTATCTGCAAAAGCTGAGAATTCCAGGCAATGACCCCGGTTTGAGAAGGAAAGGCGATCCTTTTTACTGGGGTTAATCTTCAAGGGAGCCACATTCAGAAAGAGAACAGCTGAAGAAAACTCTGAACAGATAAGGTAATTACATAAGTGTGGGAGCTGAGTGTGTACGAGACGAGAATGTTCAGTCAGAGTAGGAAAGGAGATTCCGGTGCCTTAGTCACACGTTAATGTTGCAAATTGTGTTCTGTTCTCCGCCATTTTTTTTCAGTGTATTACAGACAATGCTGTTAATGTGCTGTTTTATTTATTTCTGTAAAGAATGAGATCGTGTTTAAATGCAACTTTTATAATACAGAAAAATATTTGAAAGCAGACGGGTGGTGTGTTTAATATTTACCAATACAGTGCTGATGATGTGGGGAGATTTTTAAACAGTGCAATTGTCATTTTGCATGATCAGATTCAGTATGAACAGTTGTGAGTGATTGTAGCATAGCTCGTTGGAGGTACATGAGCCAACTGGAAGAGAGACTCTCTGGACATAGTTCCCTACCGTATATAAGGTAGTGGAAATTACCACATATAGCTCTCTGTCGTAAATAAGTCAGTGAGATTGCCCATGGTGGCACACTAACACTAACACTGAAAATGTGGTATTCCTGAAATGTAGGCCCGAGGTCTCTCTAGTGATTACACGAAAAATCTAAGCAAAGATAAGGGATTCTGGACATTGGGGCCACCAATAAAACAAGGGAATAATGCTCACCAAAATACCACCAAATACGCATACCAACCACGCACACCAAATATGCATGTCTGGGTGCTGAAATAATGCATGTCCACTGTATTAGTGTTGTACATGGCCCAATCTGAATACAAGGAGTGATTGTTGCTAAGTTATTTTTCGACGGTAAGAAAATACCGTCAGGCCCCAAATCTCCACAAAATACCCTACACAATACAGTGTTGCTTGTCACCATGAATTTGTGTCAACGCTCCTAGATCAAACTTTGTTGTTCATCACAGTATAGGGTAAAAGTTTACTGATAATTTGGTAAGCCTAATACGGGAGCGTGGAAACAAGGGTGCTGGTAAGCTCACCAGCACCCTTTTTTCCAGAATGGACAAACTACGAGTTTGCCTGGCGGGGCCGCTGCGCCCGAGAGGGCTGACCCGTGATGGTAGGCAGACCGTTCATGGAAGAACCGTTGCTTCCAAGTCCCCACTCCAATAGAGTCCTATGGGACTCTATGGGAATGGGGACTTACATTTAACCGGCTCCTGACTTCCCGGGCTACCGGACTTGTAATCTCCTTGTGGTACAGGGAACTCAGGTGCCGTTAAAATGTTACAAGTCTGGTGCCAACACACTGGTAGCACTGCCAGATTGGTAATGAAGCCCAAAGTCTTCCCAGTAATGGCACAGTTTAATCAAGGAGCAGACTCAGTGGTCCACTAATATTACTGATCCCTTGGATGTTTTCTTGTTTATTAAAAATCAAAGGCTTTGGAGGTGGTCAAAATAACTCTGTAACAGAATGAGGACGCTTTTTGGTTCGGTTGACTGTTGAGCTGGTTGATTTGGGCATTACATCTTCCAGTGTGCAAATTCCTTAGAATAATAACACAGATCATTGTACACATTTGACATTAGTTTAGCCGGAGCTCTTCCTCATCCAACATTACCAGGGACTCTGCTTTCCCAGTAGTTAGGTCTTGCTCAGTGATCGCCCTTCCTTGTGAAAGCTCCAGTTGCTAGATTTGTAACTCTATTAATCTTGCCTTAGTAGATTCCTTATGTCACTGTGCCTTTTCATGGAAATGCTGTACAGCTAATGACACCCCTTAGTCCAATCTGATGTCTTGGGGACAATCTCTAAAATGTTGTGGAGTAAACTATCATTACATTATTTTAAAGAATCCATACAGGGTTCTTCCAATGGCCAGTTACTTCTTTGTTTTAATAAATTGTACATTTCAGGAGGCATGGCAGCTATCAACAACTGAGTGAGGTCGGGACAGGTAGGGTTGTAACAGCCACTAATTACTTGTACTTCTTCTTGAAACTTAACAGGATCTTTATGGATTTTAGGAAATCATTGCACGATATTAAATAGATCAGTGGAGCTCCATAGTGCAGCCATCATATAACATGCCCAAGGAAGCTGTCTTATGGGTTGCACTGCTATGCCAGCTTAAAGGGGTGTGTTAGGGACCAATCCAAATGTTCCAGATGCACTAGATGCATGCGGCATTCAACAATATCAGATATCTTCCATCTATTACTGAGACCACCAAAGTTTGTAAGCACTTGTGAAGTTGAGCCTCCCAATGATGGAATATGATTGTATTGACTATATGCTGGCGGTTAACCAAGGAATGCATCTGGGATTTGAAATTGAACCAGCACACTTGGTGGAGATAACAGAGCATATGCACCTACTGTGAGGTTATATGGTGCCTAATCTGATGTAGGGTTTATAATACAAGAATGATACAGCTCTATGAAATCTTCTGAGTTTTTTTTTTTTTTCGATGGGGGTACCCCTTGACAAGCTGGATAGTGTACTGTAAACATTTCTGTTTATTAGGGCTGGACATATTTGCTCACTCTACTCTTAGTTGATTTAACTGCTCTCTAAGTTTCCCTTGGGCATCTTTCTGAGCTCCGGTCTTAGATTCAGAGCACCTTTTAGTGTCTTCTGCATAGAAGCCAAAAAAAGAATTACTCTACTTTTGGTGAACCCACAATCCCAAGGTCCCTAGAACTCCTCTTTGTTTAGCAGTCTTAATAAGATCAAATCTACTTTGCTCTAGAAATTTGTTTATGATGCCACTTTGAGTAAAATCGTGGAATATATCCAGAATAGTACAAATCTTGGTCAAATAATGTTTGCACATAAAGTAAGCTGGAATTCCATTAAGGCTAAGTGGCTCTTGCTTTGTCTGGTGTGAAACAGGCATGGTATCAAGAGAGGCAGAGACCCAAAGATGATTGATTCGAAAACCACTAATTACTAAAGTCCCTGTGTTGGTGGAATGTCCAACTGGCCCTATCACTGAAGCGATGGTTCCCTTAACTGATGTTTCTAAGGACCACCGAAACCTAAAAGCCCAAAATAAAAATCTGTGTCATTCCAAACCTATGTTTGCCCTCACTCTTTGACAAAAATGTGTTAGGAAGTCTTTCAAAAGCAAACAAATGGTGGTTCAAGAAAACTAGGAAAACCAGGGTTGGTCTCATGTGGTCTTCTTACCAGATGTAGGTGGACCAGCTTCAAAAAGATATGTTCAATCAAAAAGTACTGTTCATAGGACCTTCTTCACAGTTCAAACAATGTCATGTCTTTAATGCCTTGGGGTTCCCTTCCCCAAGCTTCAGTTCCTTCAGTAACACACAAGAATCAAGATTCCACTTTGATAGGCCTCTTAGGGTCCATTCCCCAAGTGTAAGCCTCTTTCAAGTTCAAACACAAATACAGTTCTTGGGCCTCTCAGGGTTCCCTTCCCCAAGTATAGGCCACTCTTGAGCTAAAACGAAAACACAAGTTCAGTTTATCAGGATGTACTGTACCTTTTTCATCATATATAGTTCTTTCAAAGTGTTAACATCAGAGGCTTTTGAGAACACCAGGTTATTTGACACCCTATCCCCTTTTTTCCCTCTCTCTCTCTCTCTCTCTCTCTCTCTCTCTCTCTCTCCCTCTCTCTCTCTCTCTCTCTCTCTCTCTCTCTCTCTTTCTCCCCCTAGTAACCCATCTTAGTTTTCTTCACCCCCCTTCTTTCCTATGACCTCTCTTCCTACTATCTACTTTACTCCCTAATCTCTCTCCCTCATCCTTCCTTCCCCATACCCCTCTTCTTCCCCTCCTTCTCATATGCGAATTATTCTACATACAGTTTTTTGTTTTGATTCATGTATATTGTTGCTTCTACTGTTCCATGTTTGATGTATCCTTGTTGTTAAACTGTAAAGCGCCTTGGATTAAGGCACTACATAAATACAATAAATACAATACAATAAAATGTGCTCCTCCTAAACATGAACACTCCGAGCTTTAACCCCTCTCTTTCATTTCCTGCTCTTAATGTTTTCCTTCATGGGCTTTCTGCACCCCTTCTTGTTCCATTCTGTTTTCTTGGCTTTCTTTCTTGTGCCCACTGGCACTTTCCTTCTTTCTCCTGCACACTTGCACTTTCTTACCTTTCCGTGCCCACTGGCACCTTCCTCCTTGGTTTGCCGTGCACACTTGCCCTTACTTTACATTTCCGTGCCTACCAGCACCTTCCTTCTTGCTTTGCCGTGCACAGCACACCTGAACTTTCTTTACCTTTCCATGCCCACAGGCACCTTTTCCACTCTGCTTGCTTGTTTACTTTCACCCTTCTCTCTCATTCCCTGACCCTTGCGCCCTCTTTAACAGTCATTTTCCTTTGCGTCCCTTGTGCACTCTGATTTCTGACTTTTTCTAACTTTCTCTCGTCAGTCTTCTTTAAATCTACTTACTTCACTGGTTTCCTTTTCTTTCCTCTTTTTCGCTACATGCCGCTTTATGCATTTCCTTTTTCCTGCTCCGCTTCAGTCAGCCGCAAGCTCCTGAGTCTCTCTCGCTCTCTCTTAGTTTCACGAGACTCACCCGGAACAGCAGTGCAGTGACAAGCGGTCCCTACTGGTTGTGTGGGCCTGAGGTCAGTGTCTCACCACCTGCCCCTCAGAAAACCGTGGGGCCGGCACAGGTCCAAAGGGAATGAGCAATGTTCCAACCGGCAACAGCAGCAGGTTATTTTCTCCGGCTCTCCGGAGACACAGCTACCTAGCCACACTGCAGCCACCCAGAAACACTGGGACCTGTGCCGGCCCCCCCTCAGAAACCCGTGGGGCCGGCACAGATCCCAAGGGAATGAGCAATGTTCCAACCACCAACAGCAGCACGTTATTTGCTCCGGCTCTCCGGAGACACAGCTCCCTAGCCACACTGCAGCCTTCCAGAAACACTGGGCCAGTGTCTCGTCCTGCCATTCACTTCTGAGCCATCAATTCTGCTGTTCTCTGCTGCATGCCTTCTCTTATCCAAACAATGTCCCCAGCTCGTTTATTCTGCTGCGCAGAGCCACACCTTTTATAGTTGAAAAACAGCCAAGTGGATTTAGGTGTGAGTGAAAATGGGACAACCTAAGTTCTTTCTAAAGCAGTTTTCCCTTTCATTGCCCATGTTATTCCTATGGGAAATCTTCACTACTCCCAGTTGTCTCTTCCTCGTCCCAGTATTTGTTGGAAATGGGTAAACGTATGGGTTTGGAAATACCCCATGAAAGCTGAGGGGAAGGATTTTGAGATGGAATGAGAAATGGGGGAATACCATGTCTCTCTCTTGGATGTTCACCTTCCAATCTCCCATGATCCTCCACTCAGGTGATCCTTCCTAGGTTGTCCACCCTCAGGGTCGGGATCCAAACAGGAAGGCCCTTCCCTGGCCATCTGACTCAAGGATCCCAGGGGAGTAGGAGGAAGAACATGATCAGGTTCCTCACACTAGCCTGTTCCATTTCTCACAGAGGTTGGACAATTATTGACTTATGTCAAGTCTGTGCTGCTCCATGCTATGCCCCACAATATCAAGCTGAGATTTCGCAAGACCGGACTGCAAGCATGATTGCTGCTCATTTACCATGCTCCAGGTTACAGCGTTGAGAGTCAGTCTATTTTCAGATAGTTGTTCAGGGACTTCAATTGATGTCCTGTCACTGCTGCTTCCAGCATAGAACATGAGACCTGACATTATTTGATAGGAAGAAATTGATTCTTCACCAAAAACACTCATGCCAAAGCATCGGGTCTATAACTGCACTAATGAATCATGTTTTCAATGGGTGAATGGACAGACAACAAACTCTTTCTCACAATCACTTTTTGACACGGGTACAGCATTCTCTGTCACCAGCCCAGTACAACAACCTTTTTCCAGTTATAATGTCTAGTTGGCTTGCAGGAGAGGTAAAGCTGGTGTATGCTGATTTAGAATTGTGCACAGGCCTTTTCTTTTTTGTCCTTATTCATTCAATAGGCGTTCATACAAGAATACTGACTGCCCACATTCATGATAACCCTTTCTTAAATGTAGTGGATGGATGCTAGTGCTTTTACTAGTGATGACTGGCTGACTGCAGACAAGATGTGGTTTTCAGGAGTGCTATTTCTGACAGACCAAGAGTAACAATTACCAGAGACAAACACAACAAATCAAATACAAACACAATTATAATCTTGTATTTTTACTGAACCATCCCCCTTTCAGTTGGCCAAGGTTTCCCCCACCTACGGGGGCTCTCCTCAGAGAGATCCCATTCAGACAAAGCATCTTACCTTCATCGGTGAGCATGTGGTATTGCTGAAAGGCTCACTGAGGACTGCTCTGGGGTGCCCTTTATCCAATGAGTCAGATGCTAAAGACAGCAAAACTCTCATGAAAATGAAATGGGGGACTCAAATCTCAGGTGAGGTTATTTCAGTAAATCTATAACAGCAGCATTTTGAGGATGAACACAGCATCCCCAATCAAGCCAAGACTTTTCCTTCACCACTTTATAAGCAAGTGTTCAGTACAATAACTTCAATACTAGTGGAAGATTCCATAGGGGCTCATTATAAGTTCACCGGTATCCAAAATGGATGGCCGTTCCCTGGCCATCTGACTAAACGATCCAAAGGGAGTAGGAGCGAGAACACTGTCAGGTTTACCACACTGGCCTATTCTAATTCTCACAGAGGTTGGACAATAATTGGTTTATGAGGAAATCTGTGCTGTTCCATGCTATCTAATTCCAGTGGGATACTTGGGAACTACCGTGCCATCTTTGCTGCCTGATATCCTGGTGTTTCCAGCATATTAAGGGTGACAGAGATGCTGGTAACTCACAAATACCAGTGCCTGTGATTGCGGCAATTGTCTGCTGGTAGGGGCCTGAACTGCCGGCAGGTTAGGCCTGCCAGTAGCTCACAGCCCCTACCGGCAGACTTGGAGTTTGCCAGTCCGAAAAGTTGGTAGTACACGTTGTTACCGACACCTTATTTCTGCACCAGCAAACTCCTAATGAGCCTGTATGACTTAGCCCTCCCAATAAGCACAATGGTCTTCTATGTGGAGGCATGCAAGCCTAACCTCCAAAGATCACTTCCCCCGTCTACAAGAGATAAACAGCAAAGATATGCACCCTTGATAGCATTAAGACTCACACACTTTATAATCATTTGTTTGAAGGTTCTTCTGTCAATTGTACATTGTATACCTTTGTCAGTTTAGGCATATTTCTAAAATAACTTGCAGATCTGTCAGAATACAAAAATTGTGACTAACCACAGCATTAGCTGCCAAGTGTCAAATCTCCATTAAGACTGCAAGCATTTCATTCAAAATAAAGTCTTACCCTAAGCTACATGATGCCTAGTACTGAATATGGAGAACTAGTCTTTCTCAAATGAGTATTCTTCTCCCACCTACATCTAGAATAAATTACAGTGGCATTTCCCATCAACATTCTTCACGACATTACTTTGCACATATTTGCATTTTTTCTCCACACACAAAAAAACCATAACTTTGTGGTATAATCACCTGCAGTCTCACATCCATCTTGAGCATAAGATGTAACATCACTAAGGCCTGCGTAGCCTCAACATGAGTGAAACTCAGCAGCAACGCATGAGAAGCTATGGTCACTTGCATTGTCCTCCTTGTAGAAATGGTGACAGTCCCATAAATATCCAACACTGCCTATACATTATTTGAAAGGGAACTGGAACATCCAATGACAGTTAACTAATTGTCCTGGATCTAAGGAACTTTTCTGACATGAAGAACAAAAGCGGTTTACTTAAATAGTGCTGGGTTATAAATGTGATGTCTCCATTCTAGAAGCAACCATTCTGCAACATTCATGACAATGCATGGAGTGGTCCGGAAACCATGCAGTGGCATGTGGGTGGCACAGAAAAAAAGAGAAATGAAGTAAGCATTCACCCATAAACATTGAATAAACGGGTGTCCTGGGGGAGAATAATTAAAACGAAAACATGGGGGTCACAGAGTTGTCCCCTGCGATAGTGATCGAGTCATAAAGCAAAGACAGCCTGGGCTGAACAGACAATGGCTTGGCTGCTGAAGTGCAGAATGCGATATAGACAGAATCAGAAACAGAGAGGGTGTGGGGCCTGGGAAACTTCCCTGAGGAAGAGGCGCTAAGGAAGAAGATGGCTGCATGCTAATGTTGAAGGGTTGATTGGCGACCCTTGTGGGAAAAAGGCATACTAAATAGTT
This sequence comes from Ambystoma mexicanum, assembly GCF_040938575.1. Taxonomy (NCBI): domain Eukaryota; kingdom Metazoa; phylum Chordata; class Amphibia; order Caudata; family Ambystomatidae; genus Ambystoma; species Ambystoma mexicanum. The sequence goes on along the minus strand of NC_090929.1, from coordinate 957,988,592 downwards.
TTCCACACGAAGAATCCCTATGAAAAAAATACCCTGATCCTATTCAGCTAATGCACATTGCATAGATTTGAAGACGACTCATCCTAACAAACACTTCTACAGTTGAATGAAGATTAGTCTTGGTGAAACCTCGTGGAAAAATATGTACGTTTTATCTTAGAGTAATGTTGGCAAGTTGAACAACATGAAGTCGTCTTTCCCCTTCCAGGAGAGAACATTTAGTTATTTTACAATGACTCAGCCGGCATTCCCTTCTAAAGGAGACCTACTAACACTTCCCAAATCTACTTTGGCTGCTCACAAAGGAGACATCAGGGGAAGGGATCCACATCACAGATCTCTGATTTAATATCATTGGTGACCAACAAGAGTGATGCTGTCATGTGAATCATAAGATTAGCTTCAAGACCTAGATTCAAATAACAGCTGACCAGTGATAGCATCTCTGATTGGAGTAACCTGTTCATCATTTTCACTTTATTCCCAAGTAGGTCCCTTTTCTCTTTGTACTTTCAAATATTTACTGGGGTGTGTTGGTGTTGCACCATGTATTATATACGATGCATGCATGAATGAAGACTCACATCTGGCGTTCATTGAATTGCTCTGACAAACCATGAACATCGTATTTCATGTTGTGATTGAGAACAGTTGAAGCTGTGACTTACTTAAGAAGGATCAGATGTCAGACTATCCAACATTTCCACCAGTGCTAATTATAGGGTAAATGGTTAAATAATACGTGATGGGGCAAACCGGTTTTCTTACAATCTGTATTATCTAAAAACATGCGCTACTGGGAAAACATGTATCTGACTGTTTTGTGTACTGTATTTCCTGCTTAACATAAAAGAAGTTTGTTGATCACATTTCGTTTCTTGTTAAGTAATAAACACAATAAATAAAACTGCTTAATTTTCGCCTTGTTGAACACATTTTAGATAATAAGGATTGGAGCTAAACCTATGTGCACCAGTCTGAAATTGGTGCGAAATTCATTTGCTCAATTTTTTGGTACAAGAGCAAACATTTCATGATCCAGCAGCTGGTGTCATTGTTATGTAGAATTAATCCTGGAAAAAGGCAACTCTGTGTGTTCTGCCAACGTGTCTGATCATTTCAGGGATTTTGCACATCATTAACAATATAAGGTTGCATCTTTCCAAACAACTTCTTAATCAGTGCACACTTTGTGCTTTATGTTGCAACACCCTGAGTCAAAGCTTGCATTTTGAATGAAACAAATCACCAAACACAAGAACACTTACTGTAACTGCAATAACTGTTGGGTTGATTGAAACACCCCTCCAGCAATGGAATACTCTTCAAGTTAGACTCATGTGTATTGGTTTCTAAATTACAGTTGACGTGTCTCATGTAGCAAACATAACAAACTACAATTGTTACAATACTTAACAAATAGTGTTTCTCTTGAATTTCAAATACAATTTCAGGGCGTACTGGCTGTATAACTAAACTATGACTGGCCCAGGTGTTAGCAGTGGTAAATTATACATGAGTGCATTATAAGAGATTCATTTGTCTTTGAAAGGTTGGCATTATAAGAAATGACTATGTGCAAATGCACGTGAGAATGCTATATATATTAATTGCAAAGGTTAGAGTGATGCTTACAAGAATAGCAAAATAATGTGTCTATACTATTGTTATAATACAGATCATAATGTTAGAAGAATTGAAATTCGAAAAAATGAAATGGTTATATTCATCACATATTATGCTACCAAGACTATTCAAACAGTTCAGCAATTGATGAAATGCCAAGCGGGGATACTTCATGTCATTGGGCCTCATTACGACCCAGGCGGTAAGTTACCGCCTGGGTTGTACCTTTACCACCATGGCGTAAACTACGTTTACGCCATGGTGGTTGGCGGACTTACCGCCCCATTCCGAGGTTGGCGGGGCGGTAAGTCCCCAATCCCCATTTACCCTTCCCCATTCCCATTTTTGCCCCATAGGGCATAATGCGAGTGGGGAAGGCGTTAATTACGCCACCGTAAATTACGGTGGTGTAATTAACAACAAGGTCCCTTAGCGCCATGGATTTTAACACCTGCTAAAAGCAGGTGTTAAATCCGCCATGGCGCTAAGGGACCTCGGAATCAGGCGGTAAGGGTCGGCGCTGTTTACGCCGCCGTAAACCCCTTACCGCCTGGGTCGTAATGAGGCCCATTATGTCTGATACTTCCAGTGAATTGGCCAAAATTCCAAACAAGTGCACAAGTTTTATAAATCCTAGCACCACCGCTAAACTATTGAAGGGCGAACTGATTCCCAAAATAAATTCAGTGCAAAATCCAACTGTGCAAAGGAAAATCTGTAGCGCAATACACTCCCACAACATGACCCGAGGCCAGGCCAACATTGCACTGTGGACTCACATTGCTCCACAATATGATGCACTAAACAGGTGATTGCAGCCAGTGAGTGGTGCAATTATATAGAATGCCTCAACAAATAGCTTTCACCCCAAATAATAGGCAAAAACAGTCTGTGAGTGGCCACATCTTGCAAGTATTCACCATAGGAACAACAGGTACACCAGAAGGAGGGACTGATAAGTGCATACCATGATGTGAAAGTTAATTAGATCACAAACAGGCCAAACAACAGCACGGATGGAAGCAGTATCTGTACATGCAGCATGTGGCTTTGAGGCAATATTGCTTAAACTGAAAGATGAAGCTGGCTTACATCTGTTGGAGCACATGTAGCCACTGGATCCTCAAGGACGAAACCATGAAAGACAAACTGATGATGGGACAGTACTTGATGTGTCACTTGAGGTTCATTCTTGGTTACTTGACAATTGCAAACACTTCCCAGAGGTGATGGTGCTGTGACTGATGGAGCTATGGATGATGGCTTGCCAAGAGGTGACTGCTGCAGGTGGAATTTTCAGGGGTACGGATGCTGGGAAGATGGTCGCCATCGACAATGTTCGCGTTGTTAAACATAGGCAGTAAATTGTGGTGTTGCTGACTCGCGCGCATATGGGCCCGAATAGACATGCTGTTGGTCTCGTGCAAAAGGGATGTGACCAAGTAGTTCAGACTAGACTGCCCCTTTTGGGGTGCGACCAAGACTGATTTGCATATGGTCTTACCCCTTGTGTAATGGCTTGGCAGGTGAAGAATGATGGTTTAGAACCCTCCAGATCAATGCCATAGGTTCAGATTAATTCGAAACCTTCCAGCTATCCCCTCTTTTGTTTTGCCCTAGAACAGACACAACATGTTGATACATCTCATGGCGTTTGTATACTTGGTGGACCACTGTAAATGTGTGTTGTGGAGACTCTCAATGCTACGCATCATGGCCACTGTATTGCTCTGTTTGCCTATGGTGTTAATATATAATGTGCCCTTTACACTGGATGTCAGTAACCTGTTTATGGTGCATACTTACCTGAGGTGGCCATGGATGGAGGCAGTGCAAGAAACTGACTAAGACACTCCTTCTCTACTGAAAATTCTAGAGTTTGAAGTGTTCATTGTACCATTCTGTGGAAGTTCAAGGCTATATGATGTGTTAACACACAGGTGGAACATGGTCAACCTTGGCTGCAACCTCATTGAATACTTTCACTCACCTCGCCCCATGAGAGGAGGATGTTGCTGAGGTCTACCCTGACAGCCAACACTAGTTATCAGTGAATGATTTGGGGCCTTTTTCTTGCTTAACCGGTGAATGTAGTTGAATGAGAGGTGTGACTCATGTGAAAGTCATTTGTCACATTCACCAATACGTACATTGTTATTTGAAACCCATGACAGAGCAGAGAGTGTGTCAGGTGTTCATGATGATGAATAAAGGAGATGGGAACTTATATGTGTATTGTTTTCCTTGTCTACTGTGTCTGGTTCAGACTGTTCAGAATGCACTGGACACATTCTTTCAGAAAACTGTTACAGTATTGCCATGAGCACGGAAATCAGTGAGGAGGAAGGTGCTAGGATGAATAAGATACATTATGATGAGCAAGTCTGAGAAGTCTGTAAATTAAGAAATTGACTGCCCTTGGGTGGGATTGACATGAAGTTGATGCTGTCCGTGCCTGTTTTGGAAGCAGGAAACCACCAAAAGGTGTAAACAATGAGCCAGTGCTGAAGAGGTACATTAGGATGTATATGAACCATAGTTTTTGATGGGGACTCCTCTGGCAATCTTCCATGGATGGACTTATTATAGTAAGCAGTATGTAATGTGAATGGCTACCTCTGGTATGTTGATTTCGGTCGGTGACATACAAGTTTCAGTCATGAAGGAGTAAATGGTCTGTGTGGGGATCAGCTTGCTAACATATTATGCATGTCATGTCATGTATTTTTGTGCATGTAGGGGAACATCAAACCTCATGCAGTGGGGACAGCTGTAGTGCATATAACTTTCAGCAACAGCTGACCAAGGACTAATCCCAATGGGTGCACAGACTGCAACTGACAGTGCTACACTATTTTTAAAGATTCCATACCAAGCACTGGCTACCCACACCCTGCACAGCACCCACTGGTCTCAAGCTAGGCCCACAAGTTAAACAATGAAATAAAAATATGTGTCCTATGCCAGCATGTGTGAAGTAGCTGTGATGCTATATCCATGACTTGTCTGTGAGCAGAAGCATCAACAATGAGTGGAGATGGCATAGCTGGGCTGCTGCAGGATGATGGAGGAGCTTGAATTAAGTGGCAGTAACACACCTGATGTGTGCAAAGCCAGTCATCTAGTTGTGCTAGCTCATGGCACAAGTCTTTCACACAAAAAGTATAATGCAGTATATCAGTACTACCCTTAGGATGTCTAGCAGAGGGATGGCTGGGGACTTGACAGTGAAAAAAAGGAAAGCAAAAGGCATGGAAGAAGAGTTGGGTCAGGCAGATTTGACAACACCTACCACCACTTCCACAAGCTTTCCTTCTGTGCAATGGCACTCGTCTCCCACAATGGTAGACACCTCTATATCAATAGGCAGCATAATTAAACAACATTCCCTCATCCTAGCAAAATAAATCACACCTGCCATCCAAACCTTGGTCCCCTACCACCTTGATGGCCGTCATGTACTTCATAAGGAAGGACATGTACAGAATGCACCTGTGCTCAGGCTGAAAGGAAGGAGAGGAACACATGCCTTCCATCTCCACTGGTTCCTACAACACCCTCTCCATCAACATCTGAGTTGCCACCATGCTTATACCTCGCATGAATGAGCCCAATGCCATCATCACCATGAAATGGCTCAATCAGATTACCTACCTCCAAGCACCCGCCACTCCCCACCGAGACTGACAATGGACCTTCTCAACCCACTGATACATCAACTGATCACATGAATATTTCTTGCTGAGCATTAGCCTGGTCTTCCCACACCATTGTAGTGACCCCCTGCCAAATGCTCCATCAATGGTCACATCTCATATGGCCAAGTAAGCAGAATGTAGCTTCCTGAATCAATCAAGCTCCACCATAAGGAGACACACAAGTTAAATAAATCAGAAGAAAAGTGAAAAGCTTCTCCTAGCCCACAATACCTCCTCAAACAACCAACCAACCAACACTTAGAGCAATTATCTGACTGTATGTCTAGCTAGTATTGGAAGGTTCACAGCTAGATATGGATTGGTAAAAGACTAAAATCTGAACTTGTCAGGTGCTAACACTACTAAGTGACCATCTAGATGCAGTGGACATGATACACAAATTCTTACCTAGAAGGTGCCACGGACCACGGAGTGATGTCCTGCAGAAACTTGTAAACTGACAGAATGACTGGCAGAGAATTGCATCTAATCTTGGGACACTCCTGCTACAGTCCCTGGAACATGGACATTATGCGTCAAACAGATAGGAAAATGCACACTAACGAACTCAGACACACATATGTCAGCAATCAAAAACATTCACCACATGCTCCAAAAACAATGCAACACCAGGGACTGCCTTAGCAAAGTAAGGAATGTAATGAAAATGCACATAACATATGAAAAATAGGAACATATGTACACAAATATGCCAAATATGTCAAAGGAAACCTAACTCTACCCATCCTAAATAATGAATAAACTAAACATAACTATGTTCAAAAATCAAAGATCCATGTCCTCCACTGTAGCCATGCCTGGGCCAAGGCCAACAGGCCAACACTGTTTCCACACAGGCCTCCCAGAGTTGAGCTTTCCTCTCCACGTGGAGGGTGTCCAGTGCCTGCCTCATCCTCAATTCAATATCTTAGGCAACCCTCTAAGACTCCTCCACAACTGAAGCCCAAGCACAGGCCATGTTGTCCTCTGCTTCAGTCGTAGCACTGGCAATGGCATCCACAATTTCTGCAGACCGGGCTGCCCAGCTCTCCTCCTCCTCCTGTGGCCTATTTTTTTCCAACACAGCTTCTACCTGTATGTTCACCCTTACCCTGGCCTCCTGCCTTGCATAGGCAATGATGTGGATCTGTAGTGCCCTCCCATCCACCATAATGTCAATATTGCTCCTTCACTGAAGCAACAACTCCTGCTGTCTAGCAATCCATTTCACTCACTAGTTCTCCCTCTGCAAATATGATTGGCTGCAGGGAGGGGAACCTATGTTGGTTCTGATACTGCAACCTATCCTGGAATGACTGTTGGCCCACCACAGCCTGTTCTTCACCCTTCACCGCTCACTACAGTCTAATCATGGATGCCATATTTTCTGCCTCAGTAACAAACTCCACCTCCACCGGGGACAAAGGCACTTCCATAGAGGCTGATGGCAGGACAGCAACAGAGGAGCCAGACCAGTTGTCCATCATGGATGCCCTACTTGAGTTTGTCTGGGGGACATATGTGGAGGAGTAGGAGGGGGCCATTGAAGGAGCCTGTCTGAATTAGCCGCCCCTGCCTGGTCCTCTGCTAGGTAAAATAAGATCATGACCACCGCTCTGTGATGCTGTTCAGTCTGCTTTTGAGTGGTAAGATAAGCATCATGGAGAGCAGTTGGCCAATGCAATCTACATACCAGCCGTGACAACATTGTCTCCTGGATGTTCTCTTCGTCTGAAGAAATGGCTATTGTCTGGGTGGAGGCATGGGAGAATGTACATAGTGCTGAAACTGATGTGCCTGGGACAGGAGGATGTGCTAACACACCCAGAGTGTCCAGCAAAGCCACCTGTCTCATGACCAGGTCTGCAGCATGTGCATCTCCCTCAGATCATCCACCTGACACCAAGAGCAGGCCCTCAATGTCTTACTCTCCCCTCTCAGCACCCAACCTTGACACCACAACCAAGGTGTCCATGATCCATGGCACCTCTGTCTCCTGGGAAACACTTCCCATCCTTCTGCTGCTGATGTGTCCACAAGAATAACCTCAACTATGTCCTCTTCATTGTCAGGAATGGCTCCTCCCTTACCACCCCTCTCCTTCTTGAGGCTAGTTATGTGATTAATAAACACCCAAATGATTAAAGTAATAATAATCGGCAGTGCCATTTGAGGACATCACCACCCCAGACACATGACCCTCTGTGGTGTTCAATGTAATAGAGAGTGCCTGAGGTCTACAGTATCATCTGGGGGGCATTTTCCATGGCATGCAGCTACTCCTTAGGTGTGGTTCCCTCTTCAGTTGATTGAGATGATGGAAAAGAAGGACAGGAGGAAAACATCACTGTCAAAATTACATACATACACACTTCAAACCATTACTTACTCAGCAAGAGTCAATTATCAAGCAAGGTCTATTGCACATTTTGAGACCTGCACATATCTCCAGGAGACCGTAATATTATTTATTTTTTTATTTTTTTATTTGTATAGCGCCGACCGCTCGCAAGCATCGGGGCGCATATGTAGAGACAAAGACAGACGAAAAATGACGAAACAAGCGACAGGAAGTGACAATTGCAGAGGGATTGGGGACAAGCGGTGGTCAGGAATATTACCAGTGCTTATTTAAAGAGCATAGTTTTAAGTTTTTTGTGAAAAGAGTAGAGGTTTGTTTCCAGCCTGAGACAGGTTGGTAGTTTGTTCCAGCTAGCTGCCGCGCAGTTTGGGAAGGCTCTCCCCTGACCGAGTTCTTTTTTATATATATGGGCATACAGCCATTACACCAACGCATTTAGCATTCTATGGGCACAGATGCATTTCTCAAATGGCTGTCTGCAGCGACAATATAAGGGAAAGGACGTCTGGGCACACTTGACCACCAATTAACCGAGTAATGCCTGTCCATATTAAGCATCCTGGGCAGCCTTGGGGGAATAGTGTGAAAAACAAATGTATTTGGCAAGAGTCAGCGGTGGATCGCAGACGTTTGGACCCTTCATGAGACATATCCTAAAGGTTGCCATTTTCCCTGACAGCCTGCAAATGTGTCCTACTACTACTCCTTGTTGGAAAAAGCAGGGTCACAGCAATAGAGAATGAAAAGTCTACCTGCCATGGAATGCAAAACAAAAGAAGACCATCAATGCATAGTTTTTCTTGTGAGTCAATCTGCACTCCTGTCAGATTTATCCCTCAAAGCCTTCCATGACCACATCCCACATATGCACTGTGAGAAGATGACAAGAGAATATTTCCTTCAAGACTACACTTGTGAAAGCATCAATCCACCTCATGTGAAATTCACGGAGGGACAGCACATGACACAGCAGCTAGAGCTTGCTTCCACTACTTGACCAATTGTACCTAAGCCCATCGTGTACCCACTAAGCCTATGTGCCTATTATTTGTGTAGTGTACAAATGCACCACAAAGCAACAAACATGATGGACAAACCCCAATTAGTGGTCTAAATACCCTTTCCCTTATTTCATGCCATCTCATCCATGGCATTACAAAAATGCAGGAGTTTGATCAATATTACCAAGAATTGAAACTCTCCTGATAATCCCTTTTGATTCTCAAAAAGGGTGAAACACGTGTAGAGAGAACTTGAAAACCTTCTGTGTAATAAAAACACATTCAACTATCTTCATCCATAAGTGTGGAAATTATTATTATGGCTCTCACCAACTAAAGCTGAATACATATCTATTGGAGTGGCGCAATAGGGATTGTACAAGTTAACTGAATCTATACATTCTTATCTCTGGTAATCAAGATAATATTACAATCCTAATAGCTGACAACCAAACCTTTAATCCTCTGAATAAATAGAGACTGAATTTGCCCAAAGAACAAAGTCCTCATCAACTGATTGCCATTCACGATTTTCAATGTGTTCTATGGACATCTTAGGCTGTATTCTAATACTGATACTCATAGCGAACTGACACCACTCTCTCAATAACTGAGCAGAACGTGATTTCCTTTGTGGTATGACGCCGTTTTTTCAACTGGTGTTTTTATGAAAACACTTTGCAGAAAAAACTCATCTAAATGTTTTGATGGTGTGGGAAAGTGCAGATAGAGGGTTAGGGGGGACGGGAACAATACAATATAGGCTTGGGAGGCTTTACTTTGTGGGACCGCCCACAAATTAAAAAAAACAAATGTCAATTACTTTTTTCGGCAAAATGTTTTCGTAAAAACACCCATCAAGAAACGACGATCGATGATATGACATAGAACCCCCTTTCTGTAGCTACTAACAGCTTGGATCCGGGCCTGCAGGCCAAGGACCTGGATATGAAGAACTGGGTTCATCTTCTCCAGGATCTAGACCTGTAGTGGTGTTACATGAAGGTGCCATGAGAATGGACCTTGACACTGTGTCCTGCCTAAATTGCCACCCTTACCTTCTTCTAGCTTCGTATCCTCGTGTCATTCAAGCGTTTCTTCAATTTCTCCACAGTCTAGACTACAACCCCCTCCATGTTTATGGCAGTCACGATGTACTTCTAATCATTTGAGGGCTGCCTGCCTTTTCCCATATTAATGGCAGGTCCATGAACTCACCTACTGAAATAAAAGGTTAAAGTGTGCATAATGAACAATGTATGATGATACAGTACTTAATGCACAAGGTTTATTAACAATGTATAAGCATACACCATATATTGCAAAAAATTCATATTTATTCACTTAAAGTTGCATTTTGCAATAATCCTCCTACAGACCAACAATCACATTTGTTGCCATATATTTAAATCAAGTACTAGACAGATAAAGTGCCTACGTAATCCAAATTATGGTACATAAACTAGGATACATGATTGTAAAACCAATAAACTTTGGTAAACACAAATAAAAAAATAAATAAATAAAATAAAATACTTCTTCATCTATCAAACCTAAATGCACAGCATTACAATCAGTCATCAGTACAAATCAGTAATACATGGTTTATAAAGAGCTACAAGCTAATCCAACATCCTCTGTATTTCTAGCCTGTTCAAAGAGGTAGGTGTCTTCGTATTCTGGGTGCCCTACATGTACATGTTTTTGTCTGGATTGCACTTCACATGCTCAGACATTCATCTGGAATCTCTTTATTTTCTTTGCGGTCTGCTCAGGAGACAGTGTTGAAGTATTACTGTCTAATTTGTAGTATTACGGTATCATCACTTTTCTCCTTTTCATCTGTGTAGATTAACATTGCTGCACCATTACCTGCGTGTGGTGCATCATTTACATAGACCATTACATCTTTAATGTTTGAAATTGAGGAACTTATTTATTTACAATTGATATTTATTTAGCGCCTTTATCAAAGGTGCTGTACAGCTACAACAGTACATGTATATATGAAAAATTACAATGCATTAGGAAGAATGACAAAAAACCACAAGCCAGCAATAAATCAGAAAAACACACGACTAGTAAAGGAAGAATGCACAAAATGCAATTTTAGACATTTTATTGAAAAGAGCAAGTTTAGAGCAAGATCTAACCTCAAGAGGAAGAGAATTCCAAAATTTAGGAGCAAGTAATTGAAAGAAATGGAAGCGGGAAGAGGGACAGTGAGGGCGAGGCACTGTAAGAAGAAACTGGGATGAGGAGCAAAGAGCCCTAAGGGAGTGAGAGGGAGAAATTAAGAAAGCCAGATAATCTGGAGCCAAAGCGTGAACACATTTAAAGACAAAGTGAACGAAATTCAAACCTGAATTTAATAAGGAACCAACAAAATTGAATTAGAAAAGGGGATTTGTTAGAAAAATACTGCAGACCAAACGAGAGTCCGACCACTGGATGGAAAAATAGAACAAAGTGGCAAAAGAGCATACTGTGGTAACTGAAGTACAAGGAGGTTGGTTAGAGAAGTCTAGTAGAAGAAAAACTTAGGAGATGACAGATTTTCCTGATATTATGAAGATAGACATGGCAAGATTAAGAAATATTAGAGATTTGGATTTGAAGGGAAAATGCAGAATCAAAGATAAATCCCAAAAAACTGACGTGAAAAGCAATAGAAAGATCATGAGGAGGACAATGAATAGAAGAAGGTGAAATAACAGAAGCGGAAGCAGAAAAGAAAATAACTCCCATTTTATTTTGGGTTGGACATACAAACTGAGATGCAATAGAGTTTTGACTGCCAGAAGGAAGTCAGAAAGGTGCTGATGGATGGAATTGTCAAACGAAGGAAAGGAAAGAAAGATTTGGGTGTCATCAGCTTAAGGTTGCTCTTGAAACCCATCAGAAGAAATCAAAGAAGCCACAGGGGAGGTGTAAATAGAAGCCACAGGGGAGGTGTAAAGAGTAAAAAAGGAGATCCCAAGGACAGATCATTGCGGAACACCGGAAGAGAGAGGGCAAAATTGTGAAGAAGTATTTTTCCAGTACACTTTGAAGGAACAACAGGAAACATAAGAAGAAAACCACTGAAGGACCCAACCCAAGATGCCCAATGAAAACAAAGTAGAAGGCAGCATAGAATGATCTACTGTATGAAATACAGCATTGAGGTCTAATACAACTAGAATGGAAGAAAGCTTAAGATGTTGTGCATAAAGAATAGAATTAGAAATAGGCAAAAGGGCAGTTTCCATGGAATGCTCCTTATGAAAACCAGATTGATGCGAGTTAAAAAGAGGATGGTAGCTCAAATAAGAAATATGTTGGAGATGAACGATGTGCTCTAGAACTTTCAGCAGACAAGGCAAGAGAAAAGAAAGGGCAAACAATATGCAAGATCAGAAGTAGGATGGAATGAGAAATAATGGCTAACACGTTACTATCTAGGCCAGGACGATAGGAAGAACATGAACTTGCTGGGTCAACTACCCCACAATGACAGAATTATGATGAGGAGCCCGAATGATCAAGAGGAGAATGAATGTTATGAATCGTTGCTAAGAAAGAATTTGCAAAATAAACACAATCATGGCTAGAATTGTATGAAGGGTTACACTTAGGAGGAGGTAAAAGTTGATTGAGAGTGGATAATAAGAATCTGTGAGAGGATGTCTGGGACTGAATAGAGAATGGAAATATTCAGACTTAGCCTGGGCCAAAGAGATAGAGATGGACTGATGGAGGGAAGACAACAAATTTAAAGTTAACTTTGCCGCAATGCTTCAGCCATCTCCACTAACGCCTAAGTAGACTAATCACTTGATGTTACTATGTAAAATTTCAATAACAGGGTGACACAAATTGATGTTAGTTTCCTAGTTTTGTCCCTCGAAAATAGAAAATTGCAGACAATAACAAACATGAAAAGCAGAAACAATCGGGATAGTACATCAGACAAAATATATCAAGTTGAGTAGTTTATTTCAGATCACTGCGATCCATAAAAGCAGTAAAAATCACACATGAAGCACAATCAAATACAATGTTAAAAGCACAGCCTAAAACACAATTATAGTCACAATTTAAAATACAATCAAAGTTCAGTGTTTACAGCGCCACCACTTTCAAACAACATGGCATAGCTACATATATCTATAAGTAAATCATGACATAGAACCTTAACATGTAATTTACCACCCCCAGCTCCCACACAATTAAACCTCTCCTCTAGGTGACTTTTTGTAATAAAAATGCAAGGAAATAATATCCACTATCTTCAAGTGCTGGGCGATGAGCCCTTAACCCTCTTTCTCAAAGTAATTAATCAGTAATGTGACACATAGATCATGAAATAGTAGGCAAAATGAAAGAAAATTAGATAATATTTCTGTACTCCCGCCCATACAATTAACATATATGCCCCCGTCATTACCTTTAGACCAAGATTGCATAACAGCTTCAAAAGGGAGAATATTAAATCCAGCAATCGTAAAATGTGCTCTCTGCAGTTGGACAGTCACCAATTGGAGATATGCTACGGGCCAGAGGCAGGCGCTAGTGGTAAATAAGCTCTGTGCCATATTGTCTACTCTCCAAGAGGCCAGGTATTGCATGTCCTTAATTTGAGCGGCATTTGGGGTTTTTAAAACATGTCGGCCAAGCAGGTTCTTATAACACAGATTTAATTTGAGCTGGCCGACCTATTTTTTCGTACCCATCCATCATTAGTATATTCTCAATCGTATCATTTGTAAGACAGGTATATTCACCAGCCCATAAAAAAGCCCAAGTTAACAGTGCGTTCACATATATTGCATCCGCCATGTATGAGATATCAGCATCCAAATGCAACAAGTACTCCAGAGTAGAAGGGGCAACCATTAGCACTCTTCTGAGGATGCAATTGTCAATCTTTTGGGAATGTGTTTGCATTCCCATATATCTTGGACCCTAAAGTACCAGTTGGAATGGCCTTACCCAGATAGAGCGAAATCATATGAGGGACAAATTAATGTTGATGGGCTTTTTCCAACTCTAAAAATGCCCCTGATTGTTTGGCTCATTTTCAGACCTAGCTTAGACAAACAGTCATTCTACTTTTATCTATTTATTAAATCTAATGCCTAAATAGTCAAAAGAAGTGCAGCGTTCCAATTGTTCCCATGCTAGGAAGTTCAGTGGGCAGTGCTTCAACGTCTGAGAGACAAACATTGTAAAGCATTTGAGACTGTCAACCTTTAATCCCCTGTCTCTCATGTAATTGGCATATCTATAATCACTGCATTCAGTGATCTAAGGGTCTTCACTAGGAGAATAGTGTCATCCGCATAGCTGAGCACAGGCAGTCTCCTGGCACCACACAGAGGAATATCAATATTGACAAGCAACTCTTCATAGGTAGCAAGTGAGGTGATATATGCAATACAAAAATAGAGGGGCAGGACACATCCTTGTCGTAGACCTTTCATCACTGTTATACCCTCATCAGCTCTCCTTTCTGATGATTCACAGGATCTGGTTACTTCTCCTCAGGGGGGAGACCTTCCCTTTTAGGCCAGAGAGGTGAGGCCGCTACCCGATAGTCCCCCTAGGGGTGATAGAAAGCAGGAGAATCTCACACAGAGAGACTTGCCCTCTGGGGACAAGGACTCCCATTCCATGAAGGAACTCCCTAACCCTCCTGCCCAAGAAAATATGACACCCTTAAGATCTGTCAAGGTTCAGGCTGACAGTACTGCTGTGTGCTATTGCACTCTTTCTCTTCTTCCTGTGAGAATAGATACCATCAATATGATCATTCAGTATAAACAGGATGTAAACTATGAAGGTACTGAGAAGAAGAAGAAAATTCATGGAGTCATGCTGAACACTCATGTGAAAGATACTGGGACAAGATGGTCCAAGGAGGCAAGAGAAGTACAACACTGAGCTCGATAACTGACTGTGGCACTCTGCTGGGGAGGTCCTAGCTCAACAAGAAAAAAAGCACAGAAAGGCCCAGTAAAGAGAGCCAGGAAAATTCAAACCAGGAGATAAGAAGGGATGTTGAAGGAGCAACCCAAAAACTGGGAGGATGCTGGCCACAGACCAGAAGATTCCATCCATGGTCGAGCGAGAGCAAGCCAAACTAGAAGCTGGAATCAGGGAGACGGTGGTGTGATCTTGAGGAGGTGGATAAAGTGGTCCCACAACTATGCCAATACTGCCTGTCCGGAACGCCAGCAGAAACACAGCAGGGCCGGGGAGAGGGAAGAGCGAAGCAGAACAAGCGTTTACTGGTACTGCAGAAGCCTGACACACTAGGAAGAACCAGTGACGTGCTCCGAGCAAAGCAAATGTTACGGAAGCTATGGGAGACCCGTTAGGGAAGTGGGGACATGTAAAGAAAGCCTTTGTAGTGATGTATCTGGAAGCAGGGCAACACATAGCAACACAGGTATGAATCCTTGTCTCGTGCTTAGAAACTGGTCTTCGGTATTAAGCGTGTTATAAAAGAACAAATATAATTATAATGTCAGTAAACACATTGATAATAAGAATTGAGAAGACAGTCTCAGGAGTGATCCGCCTCGTCTAAGTAAACCCATTGATAATACAAATTGTGAAGCAAGCCTCAGGAGTGATCTACCCATTTTAGTAATTGCATCGAGAAAAAGAATTGTGAAGAAAGCCTCAGGAGTGATCTCCCTCACCCTAGTAGTTGTACTAAGGATATGAACAGTTGAGAAGAATGGCTGGTAAAGCATCTCCTTCATCTCAATAACTGTTTCACCAATAATCAAAGTTAACTGAGCCTCGGAAGCAGTGTCCCTCATCTCAGTAAGTGGGACAACATTGTTTAAATCAGAGATAAAGAGTGTGATACATTCAAGAGAGCCCTCAGAGAACCATGGAGGGGACGAGAAGGGCTCAAAATAACTATTTTGGAACTCAGATAGAAGAATAATGTGAGACACAAAACCAGTTCAGTGTTTACAGTGCCGCCGCCTTCATACAACATGGTATAGCTCCATCTATCTATTAGGAAATGATGACATAGAGCCTTAAAATTTAATTTACCACCCCCAGCTCCCACATAATCATAATTCTCTTCCAGGTGACATTTTGTAATATAAATGCAAGGAAAAAATATCCACTATCTTCAAGTGCTGGGCTATGAGCCCTTAACCCACTTTCTCAAAGTAATTCATCAGTAATGTGACCCATAGATCATGAAATAGTAGGCAAAATGAAAGAAAATTAGATAATATTTCTGTACTCCCACCCTTACAATTGACATCTATGCCCCCGTCGTTACCATTAGACCAAGACTGCATAAAAGCTCCAAAAGGGAGAATATTAAATATTAAAAGGAGTAGTGAGTCATTCTCCTGGCATTTTCTATCCAAGAAGAAAAACTGAACTGAAATAAACACTTGTGGGCATTGGCCCTAGGGCTGATCCCTGTAGCACCAGAAGAAGCAAGTCATTCTCCTGGTACTATATAGGTGTCTTTCTGTTGTTTAGTGGTAGGGTTAGAGTAGAGGAGATTCTTGGGCAGAGGACAGATATTCATTTGGACTACCACCCTGACGAACGATTGCCCAGTTATTCCTTTGTTAGGTAGGGACTTCCCTCTAGAAGTAGGATGCAAATGGAGGGGATGCACCTAGCTTGCATAGTGTTTTCCAGAGGAGTCCCCTATCCACTTGGTCCAAGGATCAGCTAAGAAGACTACGTATATAGGTTAGTCAAGAACCTCTACATGTTTTGACAAAATATATAAAAATTGACACAAAGGGTCATTCATAATAGGGTTAACCCACCGAATTTGATCATTAATGACATCATGGACTATGTAAAAGTTGCATTAAGCACAGGTAATGATGTAGCATTGTTAATCTTCACAGATGAAAAAGAGAAAGGTGATGGTTGATTAATGCTACTCATTAGACAGTCATCCTTCAATGGAGACCTTCTGAACAAAATGCAAAGAAAATACAGAGACCCCCATGAATGTGTGAGCATGCGAATCACAATGCAGACAGTAACAGTTACAAGAGGGCACCCAGAATAGGAAGACACCTATCTGTACGAACAAGCTAGAAATACAGAGGATGTTGGAATATCATGTATTTATGTACAAACAATGTATTTTTCATTCATACTGAGGGTTGCATTTAATGCTATGCATTTAGCGCTGATCGATGAGGAGGTGTTTGATCTATATTAGTTAATTAGTAGCACTTTTAGGCTTCTTAGACTGATGTGTTAGTCATGTATTTTTAATCAATCAATTGTTCTATTTCGTGTATTGTAAATTGGATTATGTAGCACTCTATCACTTTATCTATCTTGCACTCTATTTGAAAGCATGGCAGGGTAGGAAATTAAGATTTGATGTGTAGGAGCTAAAACCACTTCCTCTGTGTTGGGCATCACCCAGTAGACCAGAGATACCACTGGAAAAGCAGGAACGGGTGCAACATGTACAACACATCTAACTTCCATAGGATAGGCATATTTTAACTTTTTGACTTTTTGTAGGATCCATTAAGCTTAAATTTCTCCACATATTTATTTATTAACATTCTCAAATACTCAATATTCTCAAATACTTTGTCTGGGGAGGATAGCTCAGGGGCAATGAGTTTGCCTTGGAAACAAGATGACAGGAGCAACACAGGTTCAATCCCCGGGGTCTGCGCTTACAAACCTCTGGGTATTAAGTACATTATAAATATCCTACCATATCAAAGTTAATCTGGCATATGCATGTTGTTTGTTAAGTATCATTTGGTCAATGAAGTTAAATGTGGCTACTCTTGGTATCTGCTAGTTTCAAGCTAACCAGGCCCTCCAAGACTTGGAGCATGAGCTACATAGTGCCGAGCAGTTTCAAACTCACTATGGCAATACATATGATTGTTGTTCTGTAGGAGGGTTAATGTAAAATGCAACTTTAAATGAATAATAGTTTTGCAATATATGGTTAATGCCTATACAATGCTAGTAAAACTTGTGAATTAAGTGCTGCATCATCACACACTGCTCATTTAGATCACATTAACATTTTATATCAGCGATGATGTTGTCTCAGATCCTTCGATGAGCAGTGGCCCAAAGCTGCTTTTCAGCATTGAAGAGGGACTTGTAATGGCTCACGATCTGGTCAGCAAGGATGCCAACTTCTTTGGAAAAGAAGTTGACAGTCCTCAGCCTATTCACATTGTCGGTATCGGATGATGGAGCAGCCAAGGCAGAGTTGAGGCTGATATGGTGACGGTGGATTATGAGAGTACCTGAACAGAAGGGCTGTCATGGTACAAAGTAGGTGTTGGTGTCCAGTTGAGGCAAATTAGGTTGTTGGGAGGAGTAGATGGTGCAATGGCGCACAGTGCTCCAGCAGGAGTTGACAGGCTGTGGTGGTCAAACAATAATTCTAGCATAGCGCACTTGGCTAGCCACCAATGATAGACTACCAGGCAGCAGGAAGTGCCATGCAGAGAAGGGAGAGAAAGTAGGAAGAGAAACAAGTCAGGCAAGGCAGGAGGACAAGCAAGGCACAGGTGGCATTAGGAGCACTATGAGGCAGTAGCTGGCGAAAAGTGGATGAGATGTTGTCAGTGCCTAGGACCTGGATGGACACTATGCATTCTATGCATGTACTGTGTAGGTGCTTTCAGATTTTATAAGGGGGCGCATGCAAAGGCTGCAATTACATCGCGCTATCACAGTGGGTGCATATGTGGATTACATTAGCTAGAATTCCCACAGGCTGCTGGAATTCCCACAGGCTGCTTGAATCCATTGCATGCAATTCTAAGTGTAGCACCTACAGTCAGAGGGAACAGCCATGGAGAGGGAAGGAGCCACAGAAAGATAAGGGCCCAACAAAAGAAAAGTGGCTAACGAAAAGAAGAAGCCAACAATTGTGAAAAGCCACAAAGGAAAACAAGCTGCACAGATGAGGAGCTGCTCATCCTCACCGACTTTGTGGATAAGCATCAGGGGACCTCTATACCTGGGCATGCAGTATCCAATAACTTACAGAATGCGACCACCTGTGAAATGAGGTTACAGAGAAAATACAATCCTGTGGGGCAAAACATTGCAATGCCACAGAGGAAGAACATTGGAGATCTAAGTAGGAGAACAAAGGAAATGTTGAGTAGGAATGTGAGTTCACCCCAGTCAACAGGTGGAGGATGCCCCGAGATGGAGGAGATGACCGAAATCAAAGAGCTGTCCATTACTCTAACATCAAATGAGCAGGTTGTGGGAGTTGGAGGTACATACATATATATGGTCAAATCAGACAAGTGACATATGTGCATGATATATTTGTTTTTGGCTGTATATTCAATGTGAGCTCAAGTACGTAGGACATTATTCAGGGTCCTCTCTTCCTCCCCTCACTCCTCACAACATGTGAGCACAGCCTAGCCCATGTTATAGTGTGCTGCAAACCAGATGATGGCATCATCCGAGGGACAGTGTAATATTGATGTCCTATCACTCATGACTGAAATTCACACGAGAGAGAAGAGTACTTTGTAATGTGCCTTTTGAATGTAACTCAAACGTCACAGCAGACAATCCCAGTGTCAGGTCAAGGGATGGACATGTGGCCCCAATATAATTACCTTTTCCTGCATTACACTTTACTGTTGTCCATGTAGGAGCCATGTCTTTAGTGTCCATAGCACCCAATGGGCAAGAATGGGGTACAATGAATAGTTCACCTACCATTTATTGTCCTGTGGTCAACCACAAGCCTGCGGTGAAAGTTATGGAATGTCAGTCATCATGCCCTGGCCAGACTGTGAGTAGCAAACATGGCAAAGTATACCAGTGTACTTATGTTACGCATGAAGGAGAAGGTGGTGATGATGATGTAAATCCCACATGTCCTAGCTTGAATATTGTTGTTGTAAGGCATGATGGCTGACCCTCAGGGAAGCATTGTTGGTAGAAGTAGAAGACCTATGCATATATGACACAACACTGAAGTCGGATACTGGAAAAAGCCATTTGTATGACTTACATACACATATATGCATATATGGTGATAGCCACATGCTCTAAGGCCATGAATCGAGCCCCCCAGAGCGTGCAACTGAGGTTGTCCAGTGTACTCTTCAATGTGTGGGTGTGTTGCACAGTTGCCCCATTCATTTGCGAGTATAACACATATTGGCCAGCACATGCAGCCATATGACTTACCTGTTAGTGTAGATCTTCATGTGTCATGGCAGGAACTAGCTGTACACACTACATGTCCAGTAATGAATGTTGCACATCTGGCTCCATGACATGTTTCTTGCATGGTGTACACTGTGATAAGAGGGCTTATATTTTCACATGCTTTGCATGTGTTTTGTGTGATGAACGTGTAATATGCATTGCCCGCATTTCCAAGGCCGAGACCAAGATGTCATGGTGTGCATGACATTGGTGTTGAGGGAAAATGTCATATAACATGTTTGTTTGCTTTTCCAGCATGTGATGTGTTCTGTGTTGAAGTCATATTGGATGGGTCTGGGGGCACCAGGTTGTTAGAATGCATTTTATGCTGGGATATTGTGGGACAATGTAAGAACATTGTAGCCTATGTGTGTAAATGTTGAGGTGTATGAGGTGTATGTAAGAACATTGTAGCCTATGTGTGTAAATGTTGAGGTTGTTGTCTTTTATTATTTAGGGGAGGGTTCCCTAGAGGAAGGTCAGGCTGGCTCATCTACTAGCCCAGGCAACTTAGCTGTGTCTGGCGAACAACCCCGATGCTGGCAGACAATAGTGAGCAGTTCTGATGACTAGTCCTCCTTAGAGAATTGGGGTACAAATGTGGATGAAATAATGAATTAACTTATGAGTGGGCCCAGGTTCACAAGCCAGGATGAGGAAGAGTTTCACCTGTTAATGCCAGAGGCTGGGTAAGAGGGAAAGAACCAGACCACCTTGCCCTCGTCTGGTGTGACCATAGCAAAACAGCCAACATCTGCTAGAGGTGCCAGGAACACTCAGGCACATGTGGATCAAGATTCAAATGTGGCTTGCCATGGTGTGTCCACAGATGTAAGGCCTGCATCAGGGTCTGTACCATTGAAAAAACATCAGTAGAGTTTGCAGTGATGGGTGGGCCTGGTACATCTGGTATAGGACATCATCCACAGGCAATTTGTGGGTATGAAGCACAATTGCTCCATTCGTTTTCAAGTGTAACCCATAATGGCCAATACATGCACCCACAGGCCCTATGACTTACCTTCAATTGTAGATCTCTGTATAATCACATTGGGTAAATGAACACTAGTGGTTCTGTACTCCATCCTCAGTGCAGCTTTTGCTCTACTTCCTTTTGGCCTGCACATTAGACATGGGTCACGGTATCCACAGTCCAGAATCGGTACTCAGAAGCTGTGAATCTGACATGTGTGTGTGGAGCGCATGTGCCCTTTCACATGAGCAAGAGGGGGTCGATTGGAGGCACATTGCCTTACAGGGCAACCAGCATACACTACTTGTCATGGTATTGTCTTCTAAAGCACCAATCAGGCGGTGTCAACGAAAAGACAGGAGACTGTTGTTGTTGACTCTTTGAGCCTCTGTGTGAGTGATTGGCACAATGTGGCATTTGTAAGGGGGCAACATTATTGGGCTGTGTAATGGGAGCTTGGTCTCTACTGAGGCTTGGCCAGGTATTGCAAGTTAACCTGCGAGTACATGGAGTGATAAGGGGGAAATGAGAGGTCATGGTTTATCAGTGGTATGTGTCCATTGTCAGTGGATTCGTCATGTCAGGTGTGGGGTACATTTATCTGCCCAGCAGAACTTCCCTCATCACCAAACCGCATCTCAGCAGTCCCCAGCAGAATGGCTGCGGTGGCTCTGTTGAGCACTATCGCCTTGCACCAAAACTGCGTTTTGCAGTCACTGAAAAAATGGCTGTGCTGTCTTTACCAAGAACATATGGGGAGAGATGGAACATGGAACACCCTGAGAAAGGCTGCCAGTGTTTCCCTTATGTGCACCAAAGAAAAGAATTGAAAAACAGTGCTGCTATGCTGCTAGTTAAAAATTTCCCATTGAAAAAGGAAATATTTTGCATTTAAAATGACTGCGCCCTGATGCTCTTTTCCACAGTTTCAACAGTACACAGTTCTGTTCCAGTGAGACCCAGCTATGTCCATACATATTCAGGCTGTGCTCCAACACAAGGGGGCATTTCTCACTGAATGACAGCCTGTGTCAGGCAAGATCTGTGAAATAACAAAGAACTTCACTCCATGCCATAAGGAAAAATGCTTGACCTTCTGCAACAAAATATCACGGCTAAACTCTTCACAAGAAGCCCTATCTCTCTATGTTTATGTCAGTTCAGTGCACTCTTCCCTTGAGCAGATTTCTGTGAATGAGAAATTGACTAGGGCTACAAATGTTTAGAATCTAGATGTAAGAGAAACCGCATTGTGAAGTAACAGCAAAGGAAAACAGACCACGTGTAAAATGGTGCTTTTTACAAACAAGGAAATGTCTGTTTAAAAGTAAATTGTTGAATTAAAGCCTTGTCCTTGCATAGAAAGATGAAGAGGTTTGGTTTAAAACATATGTAGGATATTTAATTCCAACAGTTTTGCTTTCTGTTTCAGGAAAGAAGAAAGAAAATGGCGGAAGCCACAGAACAGGTTTTTTCCTGGCCTGGCTTCAAAGGACTTTGCTTCCTGGGAAAAGAATGCCTCCCTTCAAGTGGACCAGCCCCCAGGGCATATGAATAAGCAAGGGTGGTGGATCTCGCACCCTCCTCAGACTCTGTGGCAGTGCTCCAGCCTGGTACAATGGATTTCTGGGACGCATAAGTGTGACTTTATAGTAGCACCTCCCGTCAACTCAAACTGGGTAGCTTCAAAGGCAACTCCAGAGCAACATTGGATTCAGGCTGGCTAAAGCCTGACATTTAGGTGGGGGTTGGGAAGTATGCCCTTATTTGCAAGACAATGTTGGCCCATTTGGGGAAAAAGACTGTTCTGAATTAATAAACGTTTAGACTTTTATTTCTGCAACCAGAAAACACAGTAATACGACAGTTTAACAGTTTAAATGTAATTTTAGTGGCATTAAAACAAGACATTGTAGCTTTCTCTAGTATGTGGGGACGCAAATGGCAGAAAAACCATAAATCATGGGAAAAGTATACATGGTATAACTTGGAAATGTAATGCAAACATGCTTTGTGATAATAGGTACACATATCTAAAATTGCAGAATTTTAGGTGAAGCGGTTCCCACAAGAAATGGTGCAAAATTATTAGAACGGCAAATCAACATCGTACAAATGTGGGAATTGGAATGACATGTTCAGTGTAAAATATGGAATCTGCCTATGCGATTTTCAAAAGTGTTATAACTGTAAAAATGTGCAATTTATGTCATAACTGATTTTGGCTAAAAGAACTGTGGGAAGGCCATGGGCCTTGTAAGCACACCCTATAAAACGGATTTCATGTCCCTGAATACCAACCGGCTGACAGGAAGGCGGTAACTGCCCCCATAGTAAATCCTGGGATGTCATCCGCCTTATAAAAGGTGGAAGCTCACAGAGACCAAGGACACTCTCTTCTGAATTTTCCAGATCCTGCGCATCCAGATATTCCATATTCATGCTACAAGATTCCAGATTCCACTGCCAGAGCATAGCTGACCCTATCCAGGCAGGACCATTGATCCAGAAAAACCCCACTAAAAATCCCAATAACTCAGGGAGAAAGGCTGAATCCTCAACAGGATTATCCAGTACTACCTGCTTGGCCTGCTACCCGCTTTATCCAGTTGAGGTGCCGCTGTGCTGTGACCAGAACCCTGCCCAGCTGTTTTTGTTGAGGAGAGCCCGCCCCTGTGACCAGTGACCAGATATTGCCTTTCTGTCCAGAAACTCGGTCTGCTGTCCAAAATACCCCATTCAAGTGCTTGTTGTGAGTATTTCCCTTCCCCAACAACCACATACTGCATCCCTTGCTTTGATACATTGGATTAGGTCAAATCCCATAGCTGCCTTAGCAGGAATCCTTAAAACTATCAGAACCCTCTGTGTATCCTTTTCATTGATTTCCAAGTGTTAGTGCTGTTCTTCCACTCATTTGTGTCCTGGTGTAAGTCCTTAGTACTATTTTGATTAAATACATTAATTCTCCCTAAAAGAGGGACAGAGCGTGAAGGCGTTAAAACTGCAGCTTAACCTTTCTATTCACGGGTGCCGTTTCTCTTTTCTAGCCACTAAAATCTAGTTTAAGTGAAAATTGTCCTTTCCTTTCCAAACCGTTTTCTCTGTCATCTGCTGTTATTTTTAAAATCGAATTTCCTTACCCATTGACAATCTCATCCTGTCAATTTAGAGTCACTCTCATATTATCCCTGTGATGTGCATCTGTCACTCAGCATAAAAACCGCATTCCGATTTTGTCTATTCAACCAGTTTTTCAAACCGTTTTGACATTTAAGCCTGTGTTAATTAGCAAATGCAATTTCTAAGCATGTGATTTGACGGCATTGTGTTTTCACTTTCAAGTCGATTTTCTAATCTGTATGCCCGTTGTTGGTACGTTGCCTTGTAGTTTGCTAGTGTTCTTACATCCCTGATACTGCTATTATTCATTTTTACCTCATTAATTCAACTGCACACGTAAAACAAATCTTTACTAATTCTGAGTTCTATTTTGTTCAATTGCAAAGGGCTTTGAATCCAATTTTGCCTCTCATTTCGTGGGGGAAGGTCAGATTTGTATAATGTTTGTTGCCTGGGATACCTGACTCCTTGCTACTCCTTGCTACCAACACAAACTTCGGTTAATAGGGGTTTGAGGGAGTATTGCAGGGGGAAATCTTAACTGGGGTGCTATCTACCCAGAAGAAAATATTGCTCTCATTCATTTGTGCTTGGTGTATGTTATATTAGAAGGTCAAACTAAGTGTATTCTAGCATTTTACATTGTAATTCTCACCACACTGGTGATTGCTGCTCAATATTAAATTTGTGTGATTTCATTTGAATTTAAAATAAAATAAAAAAATGGTGTGCTGCAACCTAGGCCAGTGGCAAGAGTCCTGGGCTGGTGTGTGACGCCCGATTAGAATCCTTAACACAGGAACTGGCTGCACAAACCACATGCCCATTGAATGTTGCAGGTCTGACTCCATATTATGTTCCTTGCATGGTGTACACAATGAGAGGAGGGTTTGAATGTTCAAATGCATTGCGTGTGTTTGGTGTGATGAAAGAGAAATATGCATTTCAGGCATTTTCAAAGGCAATACAAAGATCTGATAGTTCGAATAACATTGGCATTGATGGAACATCACATGTAGCATGTGTGTTTGCTTTTTCAACTTGCAATGTTCTCTTTGTGGTGGTCATATGATATGATAAGGTATGATATGATGTGGCATTTATAACGCGCCTGTACATATGTGATGGGTCTAGGGGCAATAAGCTTGTTAGAATGCATGTTATGCTGGGTTATTGTGAGACATTGTAAGAACATTGTATCCTATGTGTGTAAATGTTGAGGTGTATGATAGCTGTTGTCTGTTCTTATTTAGATGACAGTTCCCTAGAGGAAGGTCAGGCTGGCTCATCTTCTAGCTCAAGACAGTTAACGGCGCCTGGTGAACAGCCCCAGTGCATGCAGGCAGTAGTGAGCAGGCCTGATGCCTATTCCTCCTCAGAGAATTTGGGTAGGGATATGGATGACATAATTGATGAACGTATGCACAGACCCAAGTTCACAAGCAAGGATGAGGAGGAGTTCCTCCTGTTCATATCAGAGACTGGGTCAGAGAGTAGACCAGGCGACCTTGTCCTCATATGGTGTCAGCATAGCACAAAAGCAGGCATTTGCTTTTAGTGCCAGGAACATTAGGGAACATGGGGATCAAGATTCAAACGTGCCTTGCTCTGGTGTGTCCACAGATATAAGGCCTGCATTGGGGTCTGCACCATTGCCAACAACATCAGTGCAGTCTACAATGATGGGTGGGCCAGGTGCATCTAGTATAGGACATCATTGGGACAGCACACACCATTTACATCATGCCAGCTGAGGCCACAAACACGGTACCTATTTGACTGCCAGCCAATCTGAGTGGGAGAAGGAATGGCTTCATGAGAGCAGCAGACAGAGACAATTCCTACGGGTGTAGTCTGAAAATGTGACTCAGATGGGCAATGCAGTGGTAATAACAGGCATTGGGGATCTTATCCAGGAGATGTGTTTATTCAGGGAGAACATGCACCAGGGCATGGTCGCCAGAAGGGAGGACGTGCACCAGGGCATAGTGGCATTCAGGAAAAGCAGAACTCAGGACATGGTGGCATTTGGGGAAAGCATGCATCAGGATTTGGCTGCATTGACGGTTTGCTGCATGCGTCTCTGTCATATATGGCTGTGGCAACAGAGAATCAGACTCTGAAAATGTGTGGTTTTAGTGGTCTCCTAGTCCAGCATGCACGAATGAATGCTGGATGCCAGTACCTGTGGAAATGCTGCCTCTACTGGATTGGCTTACGTGTGATACGTATGCTGTTTGTTTGACCATGCCCTGTTGGTGTGTTGACATTGAATGTGTTTGTCATGCCTGCTCGTGTGATCTGTTATGTTAGGGGTGCCGTTCTTTTTTAGAAGTAGTAAAGGTGTAGTAAAAGGTATATCCCATGGCACAGATTTGACTGTGATCTTTTACGTGCATACATAGGTGCTGACATCCTGTCACAGACAGTGCACTGCTATGCAACTCATCGGGGTGTAGGTAGTGCACTTTTGCTACATCTCTGTGGTTTATGGGCTCTTAAAATCATAAATAAAGTCTTCTGCCAGTGTGATGAGTGGTTATGTGTATTATTTTCCATATTCATGGCCTGTGTGTCCTGGGGATTTGGTTGGTGAGTCCTTAACTTTTTGGCTAAATCATGTCATCTCATGATGCATATGTGTTTCTGAGGTCCCTGCAGTGTGATTGTACTGGTATTGTTGTGGATATGGATTATATACAGCCAAACAATCCCTCACACCCACGAGCTGCCTAACCATTGCCCGGGCAATCATCATGGGCAAGACTTGATTACTACAACGCCCTCGTTGCTGGTACCACCAAAAAGAAAATCCAAAAATGCAAGTAATCCAGAACAATGCCCTTTGATCGGCGCTCAACAATTCTAAAAGAGGTCACATCTCAGAAGCAAGAAAGGAAGTTCACTGGCTCACAATTCAGGAAAGGATTATCTCCAAGAAACGCATAAATGCCTAGCTAAGACTGCCCCTGAATACCTTTCTCAAAAGATGGTGAGATGCCAATCCTACAGACCCATAAGAAAAATCCATGTGCATCATCTTGCCTTACCGAAATTCAAAAGAGCCAGAGGAGGAAGATCCAGCTACCTGACTGTGTCAGCGAAACAATAGAACGTCCTCCCTAATGCACTAATAGCTGAGGAAGGATACTGGCCAGTCCAGAAGGCCCTAAGGCTAAGCCCTGACTTTCTCTCTCCGCACTCCTACCCTCCTTTACCACCTTAAGCACTGGTATGTGTCTGAGGGCATTGTCTTGCCCCATTCATATACTGCAATAGACCCCATTTTGTGCTTCTACTGTCTATTCTTTCCTCCGTGTTTTGTGTGTAACTGGTTCCATAACAGCCCCCAGATGCCTTCAGGCTTGGGCGTTTTATAAATGTAAAAATAAATAATTAATTAAATAAATATGCCGATAGAATTGCATGTAGTCCATATGTTGTTACCAGGTACTGATTTTGTGAGTCATGTGTTAGGGGTGTCCTGTGTATGATTATTTATGTTCGAAGCTTGTGAAGGGAGATGAGTTTACATCATGTGTTTTCTGTGGATTTGCATACACGCTCATTGCTGCTCCGAGATAGGCATTCTCAGGGTATTATGTTGGGCAGACAGGACTTGCCATCTTTCATCATTGAAACCCATTGCAGATGGGTTTTGTAGTATATTGACAACACAGGGTGCATTTTAAGGTTTGCACCAGATGGTTTCAGGTGACTTGGCCCTGCACCCTTTGCCCCACTCGAGGTATGGGTAGAGCCTGTGGATTTAGGTGCAAATGGTCAAATATCTCCCCAGGTATGCCATGGTGTATTGCAATGTTTTGTAGAACACAACATGTCAGTATGAGTTTTCATAACACTGGCGAGGTGCATAGCAATACACCACTCAAGTGGTCAAGGGAGTGGAACCGTGATTTGAGCAGTACAAATGTGCTCTCCACTATGCCCCTACTGGCAATGTGAGCTGAATTTTTCTTGCAGATCTCATATGCATTTCCAGGATTCCTGATGGTTGTCAAGAGTAATGGTGAGAGTGTGAAGGAATTGTCTCATGCAGGTGGCTAAACAGTACATATTGGTTAGTTTGAGTCCTGCTTTAGGCAGACATTTTTAGTGTGGTTGTTTGTGTGTGTGTGTGGTTAGATATGTGTGATGGGTCTCATGCACCAAGGAGCAACATTTTGCCAAATGTTCCAGATGCCAGGGCCTCATGAATGCGTGAATATTGTGAGATGTAGATGTCATGAGTGCATCCTGGTAAACTGGCATTCACATTATGCATTATGTGGCCATTTTCATTGCATATGAGCTGCACATTGATGGAATGCCAATTTCTATTCAGGTATAAGTGCTCTGTTTCTCTAGGGAAATGCAGTGACGCATGCATGCAATCAATACCTCAGAGAATCCAGTAGAACTGTGGTAGTATGCAGAACACCTGGGCCGCTCTTTGCCTTTCCTGCAGAGTGTCGGTCATGTCTATATGGCATGGGTGCACAACATACGGCCCGCGGGCCAGTTGCGGCCCACCATGCCGTTTTGTCTGGCCCGCCAGCAACAACGAATTTCCTATTGGAGGGCGGCCCGCAAGCAGCATCGGCCAACAAAAAGTCTTTGTTGTCTTCCGGGCCGGGCAAAACACTGGCCCTCATTGGCTCAGAGCACAAGAACCACATAGCTCCGACGAGCCACGTAGTGCGTGTGTGCTGCATCAATGGAGGGCCAGCACTATGACTGGCGTGGCCAGTAAGGCTTGATGCCTGAAGGCATTTCAGCCTTGCCCAGCCCACGCCAGCCGTAGTACCAGACCTCGCCAGCATTCCAGTTCGCCTGCCTTCCAGCACGTCGTCCCGTAAGTACAGATTTTTTTGGGAGGGGTATGTGTGTGTGTGTGTGTGTGTCTGATCTTTGTGCTGCTTGTATGTTGAGATGCGGGTGTGGGGTGTGTCTCGGGGGTCTGCCTAAATGTTTGTTTTTGTGTGCAAGTGCAGTGTGTGTTGAGATGCAGGTGTGGGGTGTGTCTCGGGGGTCTGCCTGAATGTTTGTTTTTGTGTGCAAGTGCAGTGTGTGTTGAGATGCAGGTGTGGGGTGTGTGTTGGGTCTGCCTGAATGTGTTTGTGTGCAAGTGCAGTGTATGTTGAGATGCCGGTGTGGGGTGTGTCTCGGGTCTGCGTGAATGTTTGTTTTTGTGTGCAAGTGCAGTGTGTGTTGAGATGCGGGTGTGGGGTGTGTGTCGGGTCCTCCTGAATGTGTTTGTGTGCAAGTGCAGTGTATGTTGGGATGTGGGCGTGGGGTGTGTCTCGAGTCTGCCTGAATGTTTGATTTTGTGTGCAAGTGCAGTGTGTGTTGAGATGCAGGTGTGGGGCGTGTGTCGGGTCTGCCTGAATGTGTTTGTGTGCAAGTGCAGTGTATGTTGAGATGCGGGTGTGGGGTGTGTGTCGGGTCTGCCTGAATGTGTTTGTGTGCAAGTGCAGTGTGTGTTGAGATGCGGGTGTGGCATGTGTCTCGGGTCTGCCTGAATGTATGTTTTTGTGTGCAAGTGCAGTGTGTGTTGAGATGCGGGGGTGGGGTGTGTGTCGGGTCTGCCTGAATGTTTGTTTTGTGTGCAAGTGCAGTGTGTGTTGAGATGCGGGTGTGGGGTGTGTCTCGGGTCTGCCTGAATGTGTTTGTGTGCAAGTGCAGTCTATGTTGAGATGCCGGTGTGGGGTGTGTCTCGGGTCTGCGTGAATGTTTGTTTTTGTGTGCAAGTGCAGTGTGTGTTGAGATGCGGGTGTGGGGTGTGTGTCGGGTCCTCCTGAATGTGTTTGTGTGCAAGTGCAGTGTATGTTGGGATGTGGGCGTGGGGTGTGTCTCGGGTCTGCCTGAATGTTTGATTTTGTGTGCAAGTGCAGTGTGTGTTGAGATGCAGGTGTGGGGCGTGTGTCGGGTCTGCCTGTATGTGTTTGTGTGCAAGTGCAATGTGTGTTCAGATGCATGGGTGAGGTGTGTGTCGGGTCTGCCTGAATGTGTTTGTGTGCCAGTGCAGTGTGTGTTGAGATGCAGGGTGGGGTGTGTGTCAGGTCTGCCTGAATGTTTGTTTTTGTGTGCAAGTGCAGTGTGTGTTGAGATGCCGGGGTGGGGTGTGTGTCTGCCTGAATGTGTTTGTGTGCAAGTGCAGTGTATGTTGAGATGCTGGGGGGATGGGGAGGGTCGGGTCTGCCTGAATGTGTTTGTGTGCAAGTGCAGTGTATGTTGAGATGCTGGGGGGATGGGGAGGGTCGGGTCTGCCTGAATGTTTGTTGTTGTTGTGTGCATGTTCAGTGTATGTTGAGATGCAGAGGTGGGGGGGTCCGGGTCTGTATGGTGCATGCTTGTGAGTTTGTTTGGTGAGTTGGAGGGGGTGGGGGTTTCAGGTCTGTATGGATGCATGGTGTATGCTTGTGAGTTTGTATGGTGAGTTGGGGGTGGGGGTCTGTATGGGTGCATGGTTTATGCTTGTGAGTTTGTTTGCTGAGTTGGGGGGTTTTGGTCTGTAAGGGTGCATAGTGTATTGGTTTATGCTTGTGAGATTGAGTGCTGAGTTGGGGGGTGGGGGTTCGGGTCTGTATGGGTGCATACTGTATTGTTGTATGCTTGTGGGTTTGTGTGCTGAGTTGGGGATGGGGGGTTCGGGTCTGTATGGGTGCATGGTGTATGCTTGTGAGTTTGTGTGCTGAGTTGGGGGGGTGGGGGTTCGGGTCTGTATGGATACATAGTGTATTGGTTTATGCTTGTGGGTTTGTGTGCTGAGTTGGGGGGTGGGAGTTTGGGTCTGTATGGGTGCATAGTGTATTGCTGTATGCTTGTGGGTTTGTGTGCTGAGTTGGGTTGGGGGGTTCGGGTCTGTATGGGTGCATGGTGTATGCTTGTGAGTTTGTGTGCTGAGTTTGGGGGTGGGGGTTCGGGTCTGTATGGGTGCATAGTGTATTGCTGTATGCTTGTGGGTTTGTGTGCTGAGTTGGGTTGGGGGGTTCGGGTCTGTATGGGTGCCTGGTGTATGCTTGTGAGTTTGTGTGCTGAGTTGGGGGGTGGGGGTTCGGGTCTGTATGGGTGCATAGTGCATTGGTGTATGCTTGTGAGTTTGAGTGCTGAGTTGGGGGGTGGGAGTTTGGGTCTGTGTGAGTATGTATGCATGGTGCATGCTTGGTGGCATGGGGCATAGTTTTTGGTTGGGGGGTGGGGGCCATGGTGTTTGGTTGAGATGCTGGGGGGATGGGGAGGGTCGGGTCTGCCTGAATGTGTTTGTGTGCAAGTGCAGTGTATGTTGAGATGCTGGGGGGATGGGGAGGGTCGGGTCTGCCTGAATGTTTGTTGTTGTTGTGTGCATGTTCAGTGTATGTTGAGATGCAGAGGTGGGGGGGTCCGGGTCTGTATGGTGCATGCTTGTGAGTTTGTTTGGTGAGTTGGAGGGGGTGGGGGGTTCAGGTCTGTATGGATGCATGGTGTATGCTTGTGAGTTTGTATGGTGAGTTGGGGGTGGGGGTCTGTATGGGTGCATGGTTTATGCTTGTGAGTTTGTTTGCTGAGTTGGGGGGTTTGGGTCTGTAAGGGTGCATAGTGTATTGGTTTATGCTTGTGAGTTTGAGTGCTGAGTTGGGGGGTGGGGGTTCGGGTCTGGATGGGTGCATACTGTATTGTTGTATGCTTGTGGGTTTGTGTGCTGAGTTGGGGATGGGGGGTTCGGGTCTGTATGGGTGCATGGTGTATGCTTGTGAGTTTGTGTGCTGAGTTGGGGGGGTGGGGGTTCGGGTCTGTATGGATACATAGTGTATTGGTTTATACTTGTGGGTTTGTGTGCTGAGTTGGGGGGTGGGAGTTTGGGTCTGTATGGGTGCATAGTGTATTGCTGTATGCTTGTGGGTTTGTGTGCTGAGTTGGGTTGGGGGGTTCGGGTCTGTATGGGTGCATGGTGTATGCTTGTGAGTTTGTGTGCTGAGTTGGGGGGTGGGGGTTCGGGTCTGTATGGGTGCATAGTGTATTGCTGTATGCTTGTGGGTTTGTGTGCTGAGTTGGGTTGGGGGGTTCGGGTCTGTATGGGTGCATGGTGTATGCTTGTGAGTTTGTGTGCTGAGTTGGGGGGTGGGGGTTCGGGTCTGTATGGGTGCATAGTGCATTGGTGTATGCTTGTGAGTTTGAGTGCTGAGTTGGGGGTTGGGAGTTTGGGTCTGTGTGAGTATGTATGCATGGTGCATGCTTGGTGGCATGGGGCATAGTTTTTGGTTGGGGGTGGGGGCCATGGTGTTTGGTTGAGGGGTGGGGGCCTTGGGGCATAGTGTTTGCATGAGCGGTGGTTGTCATGGGGCATAGTGTTTGGTTGAGGGGTGTGGGCCATGGGGCATAGTGTTTGGTTGGGGGTGGGGGCCATGGGGCATAGTGTTTGGTTGGGGGGTGGGGGCCATGGGGCATAGTGTTTGCATGAGGGGTGGGTGTCATGCCCTATGCGCGGTACAAATATCCTTTAACATTAACATTAACATTAACATTAACATTAACATGCAGTTATGCAGTGAAAAGAGCTATAGCGCATAGCCATGTGTGTGAACCACACTTCCTAATTGGGTATCCTATTGACGTGGGTACAAGTCATGTATAGTCGCATAAGCGCAGCATGCAATGTGGTTGGTTGATGGTTTAGGTGTGGATATGTCATTGCCCCTGGGCATACCCATCATATGAAAGTCATATAATGATTGCCTTTTCCATGTAGCCGTGTCTAGTCCCCACAACCATAGAAAACTCTCTTTTTTTCTCATTGCTTTTTGTCTCTTGGTGACCTTGAAGTATGCTCATTTATCCATTTCTTTTTTACCTTTCTTGTTTCTATACCCTTGTTCTTTGCCCAGTTATTTATAGATTGTGATTTGTTTTGTTGTTGAACTTTTTCCACTTTAAGTGGCAGAGTCCATTTTGTGTTGTTTTATTTTACAGTTTTGTTTTTTCTCCATGGTTCCACGTTTACGTATGTCTGGGACCAGCAGTGATGTAGAGGTGGTGTGGGTGTTTTCTGCTTTACCTCCAAGGAAGAAGACTGTTGCTGATAGTTTGCAGTATTTTCGTGTGAAAGAGCAATGGAGTAAGAAGGAGATTGAGGAAGTGCAGTGTATTTTTAGTGAGTATGTGTTGCGCAGGGGACCTTCTCATAAGCCATCTCAAAGTTTGGGAACCTTGACTTTGATGCAGCACCTTATCTGGGTCATGTGGAGGAACCCTACAGGGATGCTCATTTTCAACACAAGGTGGGAGCGCAAGGCCACTGCCTTGCACTTACCTTGCTTCTTATTTTCCACCAACCACCACCCAACCTCATCTCATCGTGCCTGCACCTGACCTAGAGGACTACTTGGTAATGTGTAAAAAATGTCACAATTGGATCATGGTGCGAGGTGTCACCCTAGATGGTTGTGGAAGGGCTGTTTTAGAGCACAATATGTGTACCCCTTTTAAAAAATAAGACACACATAATTGCAAAACATAAAATACAAAGAAAAATAGTATTTTTAGCCCTTTGTTATATGGATGAATCCTAATGTTTTTTCCCTTACCAGTTCCCTCCTTTTTCTTTCCTATACCCCAAAATGGTCATTTTCGGGGCCAACCTTTTAGTTATAAACGCTGACCAAAACAAACATAGACTGTATAAATGGATCAATAATCCTTAATTGATCCTTTTAATAGAATGTGTGTCGAAAAAGAAGCACATTTGGCAATGTATTTTATTAATGCCCTGGCTCTCCTTCATTGTAGCCATGGGTGCAACGGGTGCCTACACCTCTTTGTGTTTGATAATCATTGAAAACTAGGGTTTTTTCTCCCCTCGCAGGTTTTTCAAACTTAGGTGGCCTCTCCACTGTGTTCACTTGTGTTCTGAACTTGTGGTATACTATGGTTTTTCTCCCCTCGCAGGATTTTCAAACTTAGGTGGCCTCTCCACTGTGTTCACTTGTATTCAGAACTTGTGATAAACTAGGGCTTGCCACTTTCTTCCTGTCCGCTTGCGCTTGTCCTGTCTCCCCTCCCCCCCCACTCCCTTCTTTTCCATGGTGCTCTCTATCTCACCTATCTTTTCAAACTGCTACTCCATTGACTATCCTGCTCTCCTCACTAAATCTGGTAGGAAAAAGTTTAAAAAGGACATCCCGGTCTCCAACCCAGGCCTCCCTATCGCTGACACCTACACCAGTGCCTCCTCCAAGGAAACTCTCACTGACATCCTCTTTTTCGTGCCTTCACCTGACGTATGGACCCTTCATATGGTCTCTGTGCTCTCTCCTTTCTCCTCTTCTCCCATTAATAGTGGCACCCGATGGGATGTCCTCTTGGCCTCCTTCCACTCCTCCAAGGCCATCATTAATGTCTATGCTAATGGAACCGTCTTGGTCCAAGGCCCTCAGGCCAACCTTCACCTCTTTGATAGTCGCTTCCCGCGCCTCATCAACTTCCTTTCCTCTCCTGCTGTCCCCACTCCTCTATCCTCAGCTACCTTGCCTCCACCCTCCCTCCCTGCCCCCTCTCTCTTTCCCTCCTCACCTCCGCAGGGCGTACCTCTGATCTGTACCCCTCCCCGGAAGTCCTTCAAAGATGGCAACCTTCTCCACATTGCCACACTTAACTCTCGCTCTGCTGTCAAACATTCCTCTGATATCTGCCGTCTTCTAGAGGAACTGGACCTTGACGTGCTCGGTCTCACTGATACATGGTTCACGGCCAGCTCTGTCACCAGCTTTGACACACTCTTACCTGACGGCTACAAGATCCACTCCGTGGCCAGGCCCAACCGTGCTGGGGGGGGTGGCCCTTATCTTCCCTGAGTGGATTCCTGCCACTGTTACTCCCACGCAGATCTACTCCTCTTTTGAATGTCTTGTCTGCCGACTCTCTCTCTCTCCTAGCCATTCCCTTACCGTTGCTACTATCTATCGGCCACCTGGTCAAATCTCCTCCTTCCACTCTGAGTGGGTGGACCTCTCCTCCTCACTCTTATCCTCAACCACTCAACTCCTCCTTCTTGGAGACTTCAACATCCACCTGGATGCCTCCTGTCCCCCCTCTGGACTCTTTCGCGACCTCTGCGACTCTCTCTCACTCTCTATCCTCCAGTCTGGGCTGACCCATTCTGCAGGGCACACTCTTGATGCTCTGATCTCCTCTGACCTTCCCCTCTCTGTCCCTCTCTCCACTCATCTCTCTTGGAGTGATCACTTTCTCCTATCCTCCCACCTCACCCTCTCTACCCCACAGGCAAAGCCACCCTCACCACTGCCACCTTCCTTCTTGGTCATCCGACCTATGAAGCGTGTGTCAGTTGAGGCTTTTGCTGCCACCTTCTCGCCCCCTCCTCTCCCTTCGGCTAATTCCCACCCTGACACAGCCCTCTCCACTCTCCACTCTGCTATATATGCTACTCTTGATATCCTTGCCCCTGTCATGAGAATCCGCCTGAAGCCCAAAGCCAAATGTAACTCCTGGTATTACTCGGATCTCGTCACCCTTAAACGCAAGTGCAGGGTGGCAGAGAGGAAATGGCGTGCCTCATGTGCATCCTCTGACAAACTGGCCTGTCGCCTGCCCCAAAGGCAATACCGGCTCTCCGTTCTCTCCAAGAAAAGAGCCCTCATCCAAGCCTGAATCTCTGCGGCATCTAACAATTCGGCCGAACTCTTTAAATTCTGCAAGGAAGTGGCCAACACTGTTGCAGTCTCTGCCTCTACTGTCCCCTCCCAGGCCATCTGCACAGCACTGGCCTCTCACTTCATTTCAAAAACTCAGGACATTGTGTCCTCACTCTCCTCCTATCACATCCCCCCCTCTATTCCCTGCTCTCCCTCTGGCCCTTCTGCAGCCACCCCTAGTCTCCCCTTCTCTGCCTTTCCCCTTTTTTCTGCTGACGAGGTTTCGGGACAAGTCCGATCTATGAAAGTCTCGTCAAAACAGGTCCACCTCTGTTCCTCCAAAACTATCAAGGACCACATTGTCTCCTTGGCCCCTGCCCTTGCTCACTTCTGCAATCACTCTTTCGCCTCTGGAGTCTTCCCATCCCCCCTCAAACACTCCCTTGTGCACCCCCTTCTTAAGAAGCCCTCTTCCGACCCCTCCTGCCCAGCTAACTACCGCCCAATCTCTATCACTCCCTTCCTGGGCAAGCTCCTGGAGAAACTGGCCATCTCCCAGCTTAATCTCCATGCTGAATCTGTTGACAGTCTTCATGACCATCAGTCTGGCTTCAGAGCTGCCAGAAGCACGGAAACTGCTCTCCTGAACATCCATGAGGACCTGCTCTCGAACTTTGATTCTAACATTCCTTGTGTCCTCATTTTGCTTGATCTCTCTTCTGCCTTTGATACTGTCAACCATACCATCCTGCTCAACCGTCTCCGTAATAACCTGGGTATCACTGGTCAGGCTCTGGCATGGCTGACCTCTTTCCTCTCCAATCGACCCTCCCAGGTCCAACTGGGGTCTTTCCTTTCTGACATCTTTTTCTCTACCTGTGGTGTACCCCAGGGTTCTAACCTCTCCCCCTGGCTCTTCAACCAGTATCTGGCCCTTCTCGCCCATTGCATCGCCGCTCTCTGCCCCTACTTTCAGTGCTATGCGGATGATACCCAGCTCATTTTCAGGCTACCCTCGGTCTCCTCTTCTCCTTCCCTCATCTCTGACTGTCTTTCTGCTATCCAGGACTGGTGTGCCGCCAATGACCTCTGCCTTAGTGCCAGTAAGACTGAGATTCTACTCATCGGCACACCCACTCCCTCCTTCCCTGCCCCTCTCTGGCCGGCCTCTCTTGACCCTCTTCCTGCTCCTACCTGCAAGGCAAAAAACCTCGGGGTCATCTTCGACTCCACACTCTTCTTCTCTCCTCACATATCTGACGTCTCTAAGAAGTCACACTACCAGCTACACCTCCTCAGAGGTATCCTTCCTTTCCTCTCCTTCCCCCAGAAGCTCACTGTCTCTAGACCCCTGGTTCTCTCGAAGCTGGACTACTGTAACAGTCCCTATCTAAATCTGCCTGCCTCTACTCTCCGCCCTTTGCAACTCATCCAAAACAGGACTGCGAGACTTGTCCTTGGCCTCAAGCCCAGGGACCGTATCTCTCCAGGACTGAAATCACTACACTGGCTCCCAGTGACTGCAAGGATCAAGTTCAAAACCCTCTGCATTGTCCACAAGGCCTTCTGGGGTATTGGGCCAAAATACCTTCAACTCTCTCTTCCTAAATATCCTCCTTCTCGAGCTCTTCGCTCATCCGCCTCCAACTCCCTCAGGGTCAGCCGCTTCTCCAAATAACGAGTTGGTGGAAGATCTCTCTCCGCTGCAGGGGCCTCCCTCTGGAACACCCTTCCTGCCTCCCTGAAACTTGAGGAGAACCATCTCCGGTTCCGGAAGCACCTCAAAACCTTCCTCTTCGCCTCCACTTTCTCTCCCCCTCTCCCCTGCTAAAGTTACTGAAACTGCACTGAATCTGCAACTGGGCCACTCGCCGTTCTCGGTCCTTGGCCCGGCCACTCTCCCCTGGCACCCCCTGCACTACGGGACTGTGTCTGTATCCCACAGCCCCCCCTTCCCAGCACTTATCTGCACTTACTCGCACTGCCACTAGTTGGCCCTTGTTATTTCCTGTATGCTATTGACCCTGTAATGCACTTTCCCCTTCTCCCTTTTCCCCTTGCACTTCTCCCTGTCCCCTCTACCCTTGCACTTGCGCGATCTGAATGACACCTGCCCTAGTAGGATCGTTGTCTGTCTCCCTTTGTTTCCCTCCCTTGCCTCGTCGCGCCTTGAAACACTTGTGTATAGGCGCGTTCCAAATGCCATATCATATCATATCATAACCTTCAGTCATTTCCGCGGTTAACCGTGTCTGCAGTTTAACCAGTCACCTCCTTTATGGTAGCCATTGGAACAACCTCCAGTCGTTGCTGCAATTAACCGCACCTGCATTTCAACCAATCGCATTGTTCATGGTTGCCGTGGGTACAATGACAGTGCAGACAGCAGCCGTTGCTACAATGATTGTCTATGGGCCGTGGGACCTTATTCCATACCATCTTTTGTAGCCACGGCTATATATATACATATGTAGATGTAGGTGTGGTAGGTAGTCATGTAAAGTTCTATTTTAAGTTGTAATTAGTGTAGTCTTTGTGCAAAGTTACTGTAACACTTTCATGACTTTTCAGTCCATCAATAATAAATATAACTGTAAATATTTTTTACAGTTAAATAAGTGTGCAAACAAAGATTTTTCTTAAATATTTATTTCGGGGGGGATGTGGTTGTGGGATATCTTTTTCTTTTAGTATTTGGACATGAAACATCTTTATCAGCCCAATTGTCATGCATTTTTACTATATATTATTCGTCTCAGGTGTTTCATGTCCTTTTTCATTGATTCCATACCATTTTGATGATTCATTAACATTTGTGTCATTTCTTTTAAAGTATCAATAATTGTTATGTGTGGGGAATTCCTGAGGTTGCTGTTGCTCAATTCTTCTAGATACCTGAATCACTTCTTCATCTGTTTGAACATCTTTGAAATATTTGTAAACAATTGAGAACAAAATAGACTTTAAAATACTTTTGGTGGTTGCACAGACATTTAAAATCAGTAATCTAAAGTACATCTATATGCTGAATGATATTTGTTACTTATAAATATTATTTTAATGACATTTTACATAAATATAGATAATAAACTCACAAAATCCTGAATGTTACGTACTTACTTGTGGCTGCTTCTCGTCGGCATCTTGCTTTAGTATTTCCTCCTCTCTGGGATAATCTTTTTCTAGGTAGTCCATGTAGTTGTCCATTGTAATGAGAGAGTAAAAAACACTGGGCCTCATTACACGGAATGCGGTAAGGGTTTACCGGTACCGGTAAGGGGACCGGTACCAGTAAACCCTTACTACGAGGTCCCTTTGCGGGACCCGACCTCAACGGCTGGTTTTACCAGCCGTTAAGGAACGGGCCCGCAAAGGGACCTTGGTGCTAATCACGGTACCGCAATTTGCGGTACCGTAATTAGCTCCTTCCCCATTCCCATTGAGCCCTATGGGGGCAATAATGGGAATGGGGAAGTGCCTTGGTGAATGGGGAATTACCGCCCCCGCTCACCTTGGAGTAGGGCGATAATTCCGCCATCCACCAAGGCGGACATGGTAAAATACCGGCGGAAACCATTGGCACTAATAGCGCCATGGTTACCGCATACCGTGTAATGAGGCCCACTGTCACCTCACTTGTTAGAATAAACAATGGAAGAAGATTATTTCTGATTGGGTCTTTGTTTCTTTTGTGGGCAGCTGCCAATAGGAAGTCAAGCACCTCAGGTGCTCTTCAGCTATTGAACATATAAAACAATGGGCCTCATTACGACCCTGCCGGTCCGGAAAGAACGGTGGCGGTAAAACCACCGCCAATGTTGTTTCCGGACCGGCTGATTCAGAGTCCTGGAGGTGTCACTCCTGCCACGTCTGACCTGGCGGGTTGAACACCACCAGCCTGCAGGCGGACATGGAAACACTGGCTCTGTTATAGGCTGAACCAGTGTTTCCATGGTCCCCATCCCCATGGAGTCCAATAGGACTCCATGGGAATGTGGACTTACAGAATTCCGCCTCTGGAATTTCCGGGTCACCGGGGTCGGAATGCCCCGGTGATTCTGGGAATCATGGAGGAGGCATGGTAATACGGGTCCGGCAGTAGCCTGCCAGTTTTTCTGTCACAGTTACCGCCGGACTCGTAATGAGGCCCAATGTCATTTTTTGAGTGATGTTTATATGTACAAATTAAACTGGACATTATATTGCCACATACTCTTAAGAGTTGTTCTATATAGTAGGTTGGTATTGCATGAGAGGGAGGTATGTTTTCAGGAGATTGTGCAGTTAAAGACGCTATACATATTGTTTTTGTTGGATATTTCAGAAATGGAGGCAATTACAGCAGGAAAGGAATCACATTGCTCAAAAGATTGTTGAGGAATAGAGCATTTTGAAAATAGGACTAATAGTTATGTTGAGGACACAGGTGATGTCTTTTCAAAGCATTGGCTTAGAATGTTTTTCTGATTCTATAATATTACTTTAGATGGAGTATTTGAAATGAGAGGTATGTGTTCAAGTTGTAGACAAACATTTCTGACTGCAAGCACATGATTGTTTCTCTTTGGGAAAAGAAAATGAGTTAGTCATCTAAGGAAAGAGCAGAGAGAAATCTTGCAATATTTTTGGAATTTTAATAGATGAGAGCAGTGTTTGTCTGAATGAAAATATATTTTCGGGTTATACATTGCCACAAAAACAAAGGATCTTTTAAGAGCCACCCATAGAAGTTTTGAAATATTACGGAAAATGAAAATGTTTTTTGATGCCCTTTTTGTGTGTAGCCATGGCTATGGACAAGCCAATGAAACGTTGTGCGCTGTCAGGGACTTTATAGATACAGTATCAGCAAACCAATGAGATATAATGTATGTTGGCAGGCTTGTGTAGCCACGGCTATAACTTCCTCCAGAGCCGTGGCAAGAACAATCCAAATTTCTCTGCAGTAATCATATTATTTTATAGATTTTACAGTTCAAAATTTTACATGTCTTTCTGATTCCATGCCCTGCACTGTAACTTTGTGTCATTTGAACATTGTTAATATGAATTTTTGAGTATGTAAATAAATCTACATGTACCGGTGGCTATGAGCGAGCATTCCTACCAACGGCTACCAGCACTCCAATTAGACCTTGTGCATTTTGGTGCGTTCATATTGCCGTGGGTATAAAAGCTCTGTATTAGCCACAGCTATACGTTTACCTATTTCTGAGCAGTAATCGTATTATGTTATGGATGTGACACCACATAATTGTACATGTCTTTCTGATTTCATATGACCTCAAGCCATTTGTAATTTTACTTTGACACCTTTGAAATATGTTTTTTTGAATATATGAAATAAATGTATGCATACCCAGAGCTATAATGGGTCTGTTTATAGACAGGGTAGCATAGCCATGGCTATGAAAAATTATTTATAAAACAATACATTTTCTGTTGTTATTGTATTATTTTTCTGCATATATATATGTAATAAGTAGTCCTTAAAAGGACTATTCTGGGGTACACTGAGTGCAGTATGTTAGCACAAATGGAGTACTGCTTTGATGTTATCAAGGAACACTGAATTTCCTTAACCAGTCAGGTGTACTCAGTCATGTATATAGAAATTAGTCATGTAAACCTGTATGTTGTTGTTTGATATACATCATTATTTTTGGTCTCTCATTAAAGTTGAAACTACCTTATTATGTGAGGAATAAGTTCCATTACTTTTTGCAAGTCTTGTTTCATCATTAAAGCAGGGGCCATACCTCATAAATTACCACCATACATTACCCAAATCATTGCCTCCACCATGAATCAGTATGACATCTGGTTGCCCTGTATTTCACAGACTGAACAACTTAGGAAATATTTGGGAACACTGAATTCCCCGCAATCCAAACCATTTAATTCCAAAATCAGTCAAACCCAGATCTTTGTTAATAGTCCCATTTTCACAAAAGGTTAGTAATGAAAATAACCACCATCTCCAATAAACCACACAGTTTTACAAACAGTCATGACATGTGTTCTCCTCAGTGTGTAGTAAAATGATTTTCAGTTAGAATTTTTAGGACTAGTAAATGTGGGGCATGCATGATGTGAGCGGTTTGGTGTTTGCAATTGGTTGGTACTAATGTTTAGTTCTTGTGAGTTCTTGGCTGTGGTAGGTTGCAGTAAAAATGGGTCTGCCATTTTAGAAGTTTGCTTTCTATCTTTTGTGCTATTTGATTTCGAAAAGTAGGATAGGCACCATTTTGTAGACTTGTATCATTCTGATTGCAGAACCCACACTCTGGATGTGTTGACTCTTTGGCACTTGTGAAGATCTGTGCATTCATTGCAATAGTTCAGGGTGAGTGATAGTGTATTTGTATCTATTTGATGCTTCTTATGAACTGGGGTTTATATGAGAGTTGCCTATCATAGCATCAGTGAAAAAGCCAGCACTACACAACTCTTTTTGTGGAAGTGTCTGGAAACGATATTGCTTTCTCAAACTCAACATTTCCTCAAAGTGCTCTCTCGGAGTGAACAGGGTGTTTACGAGGAAAGGTAATTACTGACGGGCCCATTGGTCAGCACTCACCCTCGAAAACGTGTAATTCAAGATAGCTGCACCATGCGAGGACAGAGTGCAGGATTCACATACTCCGGCAAGTATCAATAATCAGGACTCAGTAAATTGGCAAAGGGAAGTCCGTTTAATGATACATACATCAGCTTATGGAAATCAGCAGCATCACAAACACCTGCCTCACCCCGACTTCCCCGACCATTAGTCCAACAGACTCTTTTATGGGCAAAATCTGTCATCATTGATGTCTAATTCTACAAAAAATCATCATGCAATACAATTGGTTGGGAAAGGTAACTTAAGTATAGGTGCTATAACTGTATATGGAAATAATGCAAGTGGATTGGATAACTCTTATCGGGTTGGTGTCAACGCCCTTCCCTCTACACCACACGTGATTGACGTCACTACAAGTACGACGTCTCATTGGTTACAATGTCTATAGGACCCTAGATTACATGGTCCCTTGTGATTGGGCAAGTTACACCCCTAAACATAAAACTCCATTTTAAGTAGCAACATGCAGAATAGACACCCAGGTGCCTAGTGTCCCAAGATTCACCCTG
The DNA here is from genome assembly GCF_040938575.1 of Ambystoma mexicanum. Taxonomy (NCBI): domain Eukaryota; kingdom Metazoa; phylum Chordata; class Amphibia; order Caudata; family Ambystomatidae; genus Ambystoma; species Ambystoma mexicanum. The sequence goes on along the minus strand of NC_090929.1, from coordinate 957,945,822 downwards.
CCTCCCTTCCATCAATCAGTGGTTTAGGGCTATGTGTCAATTAGTTGGCTGGGTATGGCCTCGGATCTGTAGTCTCTTATCAGGAAAAGTTATGGCACCCTCTGGTTCTGGATGACATCAGGCAGTGGTACATCTTCACGCCTGTCTGGTCCACCGTGAATCTGCTTCAGTTTCCAACCTTTTGTGCATTTAATTCTGTATGCACTTAGCCACCTGCATGGGCCTCTCTTATCTTGACCTTCACGGGTGGGCTGGCATGCTCTGAAGTTGGAGCCTCGTGAGCTCATGCTCACCTCCCCTTCTCTAGTGGACCTTGATTTCCCTGGCATGAGCCATCCTTTGTTAAGTTTCGATCCCGCTGCTTTCCTCAGCTTGGCCCTGGATATGAAACTTGGCCAGTCAGGCCTTGGCCGCCTGGGAGTACTTCTGTTTATACAAAATGTAGTTGCACGTGTACATTGTGCTGTATTGGAGTAGATGTATACAGTCAGCGCTTGCCGCTCTAACTTCTACTAAGCATTGTAAGCAGAATCGATTACTTAGCACCTTGCGTTTCAAGCTTATTTACACACGTTCAATAAGGCGGTTGCTTCCATCTTGTCTCATGGCACCATTCTCATACGTTTTTCACAGTGTCTCTCCCCTTTGTCCTTTACAATTATCCTCACAGTTGTCAGTACTGGCATGCATGCTTTCCGTACTCCTTCAGTTCGTTGTTGGAGCTGCTCTGGTCCTTGTTCCATCTCCACTGGCCTTCCATTATGGCTTTTGGAGTCTCTTCATGGACCGCGTGTAGGCATTCCTCCTCGTTCCCTATCAACGGCTGGTATGGTTGTCTGATCGGGTACCGTGCTGCCCAGGGTTGCCTGGTATTTCAACAGGTATTGATCTTCTAATGTACACAGGGCAGTGGCCCATTGCAGCCCTTTGTTGGTTCAGCTGCTCCTCGTACGTCACATACCTTGGTGAGTACTTTACTGGCACCTCGAAGCGAGGGGCAGGGGTGCAGGCCACGTCTGGGGTCTCCTCTACACTGCCCCCTCTGGTCGGTTCATCGACCACTCCTGCTTCCTCCTTTACATTCAGTTTCTTTGATTCCTCAGCTTCTTGCTCATCGTCTCCTAGGTTTACACAAGATGGCGTGAATGTATGCAATTTGGGTGTCCATATCTTTATCACTCCTTTCAAACTTCCTGCTGTGATCACTTGCTCATCTTTGTTCCAGGTCATCAATTGGCATTGTCCATTTGGACTGCAGTAAATCCATTTGCCTTCATACCTTCTTCGTTTCTTGGGATAAGTGAATTTTGTTCCCTATGGTGCAAATTCACTGGCTTTCACGAAGTCCTTTATCTCCTCATCTGTCAGGTATCTGGGCTTCCAGCCTGGTTCGACACCGACCATAATTTTCATCCCGATGGCCTTCTTTACAGTTTTTTGGCACTGCGTGATGATTATCTTGATAACACAGAATCCTAGCAGCACCATTGCTGGCAAGGCTCACAGAAACTTGAATATATCGGCCATCCATTGTGGGACCCATGAGAATAAGTTCCCAAACCAACTGTCACCATCCACTTCGTCCGTTTCATCAGTCATCTGGTTTTTTAAAGTTGTCAACATGCTTATGGCCTTTGTGAGGGTTCCATTTTCCTCATCATGCGATGGTATAAATGTGCAACATGATTCTCCGATTTTTGCACAAACACCTCCATCCATTGCTGTATTCATGTCGAGCACATATCTGTTCTGGAGGGTCATCAGTCTAACCGCTCTCAGCTCTTCTTTGATCGCATTGAATCCTTTTATTGTGGTGTTGATGGTCTGCAGTAACTCCCATCTTGTTATCTGCAACCATTTAGCATTCACTCCAATTTGGATGTGTGGCAGGAGCATTGTGGTGAATACTGTTGAAGTGAGGCTGAACAGCCTGTGTTCGTATGGAATCACATAGAATGCTTCTTCTGATTTGGCAGAAAAGTAGTTTTCTCTCTTCATTCTGGATATCAGCTCTGTTGATCTCCTCCTTCTCAGATGCGCATCTGCTTTCGGGAAGCTGTCCAGATTCAGATCGTTTTTTGGAATCACCAGTGCGGAAACATGGACATTGACCAATGTACATATGCCCCCCTAATTTTTTGGCAGTCTTATGTATGCTTTGGATCCACACTCACAATAGAGGTCCATCAGGCCTGCGGTTCCTTGTGCCATTCCTGGTGCCTCATATATACATCCACAGTTTTGATTCTCCCCCATTTCCCTTGTGTCATTAGTTCTGAAGCACAGTTTCGGGTTCTCCAACGGTACTATTTGCAGGGGCCCTCCCCTGTCTTCGACCCATGTTAACAGCTTCACCAACTTTGGCCATAGAGGTTTACATAACCTCTGTGAGTTTTCCATTGCTTCCTTGCAGGCTCCAAGGACCATCCAAGCTCGGCAGATTACGACTCCTTCCTCCCATCCATTAGGGGAAACTACTGATCCCCAGATCTGCATTTGTCCCCGGTTCCTCCATATTTGAGCTTCTTCTGCCGTTTTTCCTTGGACGTTCAGTCTTGAGTTTATTTCCCACCTTATTCCTGATCCTTTGACGTCAGGGTTTTCATATCTAATAACGTGATTATTGGTGTGCGCCCTGTTTCTTGTTTTGATGTCCTGGACAAACCCGTCTTCATCAGGGTAGTACTTTTCGTTGGCCCATATCAATGAGGCATCTCTTCCCATGAATTGTCCTCTGGTGTTGCACATAGCTACATGTGACATACAGTGTGCTGTGGGGACATCTATTTCTACAGCCACGAAGATCTTGGACTTTCCCATGCTGTATGGCAGGAGTGCACAGACGAAACATTCTCCTTCCGATTGACTTCATCCAACTTCCTTCATGTGCTGGTACCATATGTTGTTTCCAAGATGGGCTGTGCAGTCCAAGTAGTCGTTTAGTTCATTGTCCGTTTCATGTGGGCTTCTCTTGATTCTTAACGTTTTTCTGTAGTTGGCCATCACTATGCCTCTGAATGCGTCAGTACTGGTCTTTCGTTCAGGTAGTTTCTTGGGTATTATCCTTGGAGAGGCAGGTTTCATTTCCTGCCCTGCAGTAACAGGGGGAGGTTTTGTGTTTCTTTTCCTTCCCTCGTGCATTCTTTTGTAGATTTCCTCCCACCACATCTGGCTTACCATTCTTCTGACACGCGGCAGTGTCGTAGGCTCGGTAGTTGCTTCTAACATTGGAGCTGGTGTGCTCGCTATCATAGTTGTGGTAGTTGTCTTGCTCAGCTCCTCATGTAGCTCCTTTGCTCTATGTATGAGTGGTAACACATGCTAAGCTATCGCATTTGTTTTCTCAGTGAGTTCTTTCGTTGCTTCCTTTGTTCTATCGAGTGATTTTGCTATTTCACTTTGGTTTGGTTTCTCGCGTTGCTCCCTGCCTTCTGGAGCTGCTTGTTCCACAGGTGATTTTTCTCTTTCAGTGGGTTGAGCCTGCAGGTTCGTAGCCATTGACACTTGCCCTTGTTCATGTGCACTCAGTGTATGGGTGCGTGCCGTGGACTGTGCTATATTATTATTCATTCCGTGCTGACCCTGTCTCCAGCTTTTCTCGTCATTCATAATTTCAGGTGCATCCATATCACTGCTAATTAAATTCAACTGTAAATCATTTGCTTTATCATCAATTTTTCTTGGAACAGGGATGACGATATAAGGTCTGGGTACCATTGTGGGGCCCAGACACTCATTACCTGGTGGATGCACAGACATTGGGATGCTTCATGTACCAATAAAAAATGCAGTTCTGCTCGTTAACGACAAAAATACTACAACAATCACTATACATATGATTGCCTTGAAGGACAGTTTGCAGCACCTCCTTCCAGGAAAGCGGGGGCGCCCATCCACTGGTGGCACAACTAAATTACTGTTTTGGGCCACCATCTCGAACAAGTCCATAGTCAATAGTGTATTTCTTTTCTTATCTTGATTTCGTTACTTAAAAAGTTCAGCAAACACTCAAGTGACGGGTGCAGTTAAATGTCCCCCCTCTTGCGAGTGATGACGAAAGTCTCTAGTTATGGAGTACAGATCCTTTTGCTAGACTATGGAAAAAGGTTAGACTACCGTTTTTAGCACATCACATTCTTCCTGCATTTGTGTATACAACGCATTCCCAGGGCACCTTCCCAATTCGTCTTGGCCCTGAAGACATGCAGGAATTTGCTCGCAGTGACACCATAAAAATGGATTTGTTACACATCAAGCATAGATAAACCATTGAAAAAATAAAAACAAAAATAAAAATAAAAGTGAACATATGAGGAGGTAGGAAAAAATAAGAAAAAGGTTGAAAACGGTAAACACGGAAGTGAAGTTTGTGTCGCTGTTCCTTTCACTTGGTCGTTCGAGGTCGAGTTGAGGAACAGTCTCTCTCTCTTCCCCATTTACTCCACTGCGGAATGATAATGCACAAAATAGGGAAAAATAAGAAAAATAGGAAAAGAAGTTCAAGATGTAGTTATCCCCTTTTGATTCGTTCTACGTTGGCAGCATAAAGAACTGTGTCTTTGTTTCCTTGCTCTGCCCCCGGCTGGGGACTCTAAAGGATTTTATCTTGGATCTCTCCTTTCAAAGGCTCGCCTCAGCAGCGGATGTCCATAATTGCTTCTCAATTATGATGCAATAGCTCTTAGGAGCCTGTTTAGTTGGGCATTCTTTGCTGGATCATTAAGAAAAGTGGGCACATCAATGTTGTGGGGTCTGCCCACTAGTTCTGGAAAGTTTTCAATGAGATTAAAGAAAACACGAAAAGCATACCGACTGTCTTCCGGTGTTAATGACATTTGTCTGGTTCTTTGGCTGTAGAGTCACAGGCCTTCTCTCGCAGTGTGCTTTCAGTTGTTTTTTTTTTTTCCTCTTCGATCTGTCCCTCGTCGGCTAGTCTCATTGAAATCTCCTCAGGAATTCTCACTGGAAATTGGACAGTTCCACCTGGAGCATGATGCCTTGGAGGAGTGCGCCCATGTGTGGGGCGTTGGCCGGATTCCTAAGAAAGGTGATGACGTCAACATTTGCAGGTCTCCCCACCATTTCCGGATAGTCTGTGACTAATTGAAATAAAACGTTGTGTGCCAGCCGTGTATCCTCAGGTGATAGGGACATTTTCCTCGTTTGCTGGGTCCTAATCACAGTCCCTTCTTCTGATGCAAACATGTTTTGCACTTTCCTGCTGCGTGAGTTGCAACCACGTGGTTCAGCTTGTACCACACTTGGTTGAGGAAGTAATTGTTTTTTGGATCTCTAATGAATGTCAATGTATCTGTAGTTCTCCCGATAAGTCCTGGACATTCTTCGATGATGCGGAAGAACAAAGTATATGTGATCTCGTCAATGATTACTTGAGGTGGGAGCGTTGGTCTTTGAGTCACTGTGCTCGGGAAACTCGGCGAAGACCTCTGCGATGACAGTCAATAGTTGCCAGATTACCTTCTTGTTTGCAGGGTCTTGAATGAATTCAGTAACGCTGGCTTCTCTGCCTATAAGTGACGGATAGGACAATACAACTAGTTGAAAATAGGAGAGCACATCCCACTTGAGGCTTCTGCTGGGACGAACCATGTGATCATGATCAATGTCTTATGCTGGATCCTTCAGGATAACAGTTTCAGTTCTCAGGAATGTCCGGTTCTGTTGCTTACCAGAGTCTTAGGCTTATGAATGCTTCGTGCGGTTTTAAATGTCCATGAGATTAACGCTTTTCCTGATATGAGTATGTGATTTTCTTCCTTTACCCTGCACCTTTGGCTGCACAGAGTGTTTACTTGCTTACTATTGTCTCTTTTAGTGTATACAAAAAAGTTCAGTCGCAGGCACAATTTTCACAATAGTTCTTTTGTTGGCTATACTGACTTGTTCGTGTAATTGTTCTTTTGACACATTTCACTTGGCTCGAGGAAATGTCTTGTTTTACGAGTCTAACTTTCCTAGCGTTCTCGTTACTTGTCTGCTCATGCATCCTTCTTCCTCACCATATATCTTGTCTGCCCGTGCTGATGTTCTTCCTCCTTATCTGTAGGTTCTTCGTCGCTGCGTGCAGTAGGAATGCCCTCTCCTGAAAGGGGCCCCTAGTGGTCCCTAACGTCTATGGAAACAAGGCGAGTCACCACACACGATAGATACGCCAGACACAAGGTTGTATTCCCAAAGCTAGGGTTTATTGCAAAGCAAAAGTCTCAGTTGGCCAACTCGGTCTCACGCCCCGCGACGTGTATCTCTAGACCTCGAGGGACACAAGAGAGTGAATTACATACATCAGTTACATATATACAAAATGCATATCAAACAATCAGCTATGACATGTTTAACACCCCCCTTTATTGGGTTTCTTTGAACTTGGTGTGATGATGGACATTTTCGACAACTATGACACCTTCAAACATCTATTCTAATAACAATTTGCAATTTGTGAGTGCGGAGGCATCTTTCAGTTGTTGAACAGAACACAGCGCTTCTGTTCTTGGAAGCGAGCTACATACGGGGGGGGAGTTGCATTCCAGACCTTGCTATCTATGAGGTGCTATTCGTGTCCTGGGAGCCGACACGCTCCAACGGGGCTCAGCAAAGGGGGGCCATAAAAAGAGCATAATTCAAGCCTTTAGCTGCTTTATTCTAACATATTCTACCATATAAGGAGACTGGCTGGCAGCTGCGAAATGATTAAATGCCCTCCAGCTCTGCTTCAAGGCTACATTCGGGACTGAGCCGGGCATTCTTCCTGGCGCTGCCTACGTTGTGTTTCAACAAACTCTTGTTATCCTCGCGGCCCTGCGGCCTTGTCCTTTTACGTGCAGACAACAATGTTTTACAGTCGAGCAGTGTAAGCGGAAAATGTGCTGCGAAGCAATGAGAACAGAAAGCAATGAGCAATGGTTAGAAAACAAAATGGCGATTCTTGTTACATCAAAATGGCCGTTCATTGGCAAACTCGAAAACCTATATTCTGTCATATCGTGCATGAGACGGTTGGCCCACGGCCACCAAAATACGTTTGCTGTCAGAAGAGTAGAGGTATCCATTTTTCTAGACTGACAAACCCTCCTTTGGCCGTACGCCAAATGTCTCATCTATTTATTGAAACCTCCTCTAGTGATGATGAGTCTGAAGTACTTATGTCTGAATTTTTCATGCTATCGTAAACATCATCGTCTTCATCAATATCTATAGCCATCAATTCTTTTAATGTTTTCGTCTCATTTGTGTCTTGGTCAGCTCGACCATGAGGTTGTTTTTTCTATGTCATCATATGCATACATCCCTCCGTACATCCCTCAGTTACCTCAGCGCAAACTATTGGAAGGCAATGTATGCAACAACAGCACGTTAGGAATATTCCAAACACCACTACTAATATCGAAATCAACTTCCATCCCCAAGAACGCAGTATTCCCCAAAACCAAGACCCTATTCCCCAGCTTCCTTCTTCAGTAGGGAGTTCGGAGCTTAGGACATGCATTTTCTTTATCGCTTCAAAGATCGTAGGGGAATAGTCATCGACATATACACAACACGCTGATCCCACTATTTTGAAAATTCCCCCACGATCAACCAGGATTACATCGAGAGCCATTCTATTTTGCAGGGTCATTAACCTGATTCCTCTTTCTTCCAACGTCATGTTAAATAGTATATCTGTCGTTGTATTTATGGTATTTTTTAGTATTCTGGACAGCTGCCTTATATTATAGGAGTTCACTATCTGCCCTAAGAATGGAATGAATGATTTTGCTACATCAGTTGCTATCAAAACACCCTTGTCAGTCCTTTTGACTCTAGTTCTGGATAGTCTGGCCATGTCTGCTGTTTCTAAGAGGAATACTCCTGGGAACAGTAGACCTAGGTAACATGTACCTCCCCAGTTTCTGAGCAACCAAGGATATGCTTTCTCTCCACATATAAAATAAACTGGATCTCCCACATATACTGGTTCTATTTCCCATTTCAATACCACTGTATTCATGCACCCAGTATATGTTCCGACTGAAAAAGAGCCTTTCTTTTTTAGACAAAAAGGGACAGTTCTTGGGCTATAATTCACCGTGTAAGATGGGGGAATTGCATTTTTGTCCCCTTCAGTTCTTACATGAAACGTCATTACAGATGTTTTTTTCTGGTGGGGACAATCTATCCCGTCTATTTTGTCGTGTTATCTTTCGTGTACTTTTCCTCGTGGGCTCTGGGGCCATTACTTGTGCTTTATGGAATATGGAACAACCCACAGGCTTCATTATTATTTCCTCAAACTCATTCATGTTGGTTCTGTCTAATTGACCCGTACTACTCTCATTCCATGTCCCATAGAACATTGCACCTAAAGATGCACTACATGTAGAACTTAATGGTAATGGCTGTACATACCACCCTATTCCTTTCCCAGCATGCTGTGGTAAATGGGCACATACCCAGCAAATTGTTTTCTTCAGAACCGCATGTGTCATGTTCATTATTAATAACAACGTGTTGTTCCCAAACCCTTCCCTGTGTCTTTCTTCCATTGGGGGCAGAGTATAAGTTATCACCTGAACCGGGCTTTCAGTAGTGGATATATTAACTATTGGTAAAAACATTTCTAATGGGTGTATCGATTCCACATACCATAATATTAGGGCTGTCGTTATTGGTGCTACCATGCTCATAAAGCACATAATTATTGTCAGTGCCAGCATACAATTCGTTTTACCATGCGTTTTTCTTAAGCTTACAGTCTTTATAATTGACTCATTCTCAGCAGTGGTGCAGGAGGAGGCTGGAGCCGGTCCCGACATGTTTCTCCTCGTTCTTCTTCTTCCTTATTAGAGTTTGTCGTGGATATCTATCTTCGTCGCGCTTGCTCTGATGTCAATAAGTTCAACGGAATTGTCACAGTTCAGTTCTGCCAGTCCTTTATAGCCTGGATTTGCTTATTTATTTTTAGGCAAGATCACTTGTCCTTTCTCATACTGCTCAGATGACTCTTGATCAGTTACCTTTTGCCATAGTACCATATGCGCCCAGCTTGTCCGCTCTGGTTCCTGACACATGTACTTTTTATGATCGCACCGAGGAGCCGTGGGTCTTGAATTGTCCGACTTGCACAATTCTCACACTTCTCTCCTCTACACTTCTAGTTCCTTCTCCGTCCATGAGCAGAACCAGAGGTTGACATAAACACCAAAGAACTGTGGATCACTTTGTCTTTCGAGGCCGCAAGTTGTATCGCCTCACTCCTGGTATCGTGTGATCCGTGAACAATGCCGGTTCACTTCCAGATTCAGGCTCAAAGTCAGCCTGTGGCGCTACTGCAGGTGCTGGTGTGCGCCACGCCAGTGATGCAGATTCGGTCTTTGGCGTGCTGGCAAGTGCTGGTGGGCGCCAAAGGGTTCACGGTTTGTTTCTGCTGGTATTTGCAAGGCAGATTTCGTGTCGGCCAACAGTGATGTCGATTCTGCTGGGCAACGTTGGGGCACTCTTTGCCATTCCCCCTTTTTGGCAGTCGTCTCAGGCTTTGTTTCGAGTTTCACTTCTCGTTTTGGCAGATTTGGTGGCAGCTTACTGGCAACAGTTTCTTTTGTTTCTGGGACCGCTGTCTCCTTCCGGTCATCTGGGTCAGGCAAGCCTTTCAGTGAAGTTGGAATCCTTTTGGGATGGGTGGCATAGATCCACGACTTCCGTCCATCCACCCGTATCGCCGTCTGCGTTGCCAAGAGTACTTGATAGGGCTCGCGCCACCTGGGTGCTAACGATGACTTTCTTTCAAAATTCTTTAGCAGCACCCAGTCTCCTGGCTCCAGCGCATGCCCCGGACAGGTGTATCTCACTGGTAATGCCTCCTGCACCTGCTGATGAATCAAACGCAATTTCTGCATTAAAAGGCCACAATAAGTACTATGCAGAGGATGTTCTACCTCACTAAGTCATTTTGGCTGTGGTGCGCACCATACATTTGCCGGCCTCCCCATTACGATCTCGTACGGGGAGAGCCCAGTTTTAGCCTGTACAGACGTACGCATGCATATTAGTGCTATTGGTAATGCTTCCACCCAACTCAACTTGCTTCCCACACATATTTTACTAATTTTTGATTTGAGAATCCCGTTGTGCCTCTTCACAAGACCGGCTGAACTTGGATGCCTTGTACTGAAGCTCTTATCGATCTGAAGACCTGCACATATCTGTAATACCACTGCACCCACAAAATGTGGTCCATTATCGGACCATAAGACACGGGGCAAGCCAAATCTGGAAAAGTATTCCTTAAGCATTACTTTTGCCGTACTCATTGCTGTGCAGTCCTTCAAGGGATATGCCTCCACCCACTTACTGAATGCACAGATCACCACTAAGACGTATTTTAAGTTTTGGCATCTCTCCATCTCTATGAAATCAAAATGGATCACCTCAAATGGCACAGAGGGCGGGCCAAAACTGCCTATTGGAGTCACTGTTCCCTTTCCTACATTGTGTTGCAAACACGTGATACAGTTCTGCACCAACCTCTCTGCATTCTTTTTTATGTTTACATTCTGCCATACTGTAGATAGGTGCTGTATTATCTTTTTCGCACAGATGTGGGTACGGCTGTGGGCCATTGTGACCATTGCAGTCACATATGAATTTGGCAACATCCAGTTTTTAGTTCCCTTGTCCACCCAACAACCTTCCAGATCTAACTCAGCAGAGCCCTCTGCCCACCCTTGTATTTCATCGGCCGTAGCTTCGGCCTGCATTTCTTTGACAGTGGCAACTGCATTTCCTATCATACAGGGTACTTCCTCAGTCATCATTTTGGCATTTAAATCAGTGGCAGTTTGTTTCGCAATTCTGTCTGCAAACACGTTTCCCTCTCCTACTTTGCATGTTACCTTTTTATGTGCCTCGCATTTCACTATTGCCAGGCGTTTTGGAAGCGTGAGTGCAGACAGTAATCGTACAATCAAAGGGCCATGTTGAATTCTGGCACCATGTGATGTCAAGAAACCTCTCTCAGCCCAGAGTCGACCAAAGTTATGAACCACCCCAAAAGCATACTGGCTATCAGTATATATATTCACATTCAAATTTTCAGAAATCTCACAGGCTCTGGTTAATCCTATTATCTCTGCGGCTTGTGCCGAATTGTAGGGGATTCTTTTGCTTTCTACAACGCTCTCTAGGGTAGTGATAGCATATGCAGCAGTTATCGTGCCATCTGGTAATTTAAAACATGAGCCGTCACAAAATAACTCTCCATCTGGCTCTTTCTGTGGGTATCACTTAAATCAACTCTCCCGTTGGTTTCTTCCTCAGTGACCATTAAGCAATCGTGGAGGGGGTGATTCATCCTCCCCAATTTCTTTTATGGTTAGTGGCATTAATTCTGCAGGATTCAAAGCGCTACACCTCATAATTTGGATATGGGCCACGAACAAGATAATTTCATATCTTGTCAATCTAGCAGAGGTGAGGTGTTGTGTCTGTGTCCTATTTAATAGAACGTCTATGGCATGTGGCACCATCAGAATTAAAGCGTGCCCCAATACCATCCCTTCCGTTTGTTTCTCTGACGCAGCAGCCGCCGCGACAGATCGCAAACATCGTGGTAGTGCGCGCGCTACAGGGTCCAGCGCAGAAGAAAAATAGACGCATGGCCTATTTCTTCCACCTTGTTCCTGTGTCAAAACCGCCAATGCACATCCTTCACTTTCACACACAAAAAGTCTAAAAACCTTCTCATAATTCGGCGTGCCCAAAACTGGAGCCGAGCATAATGCAGTTTTCAATTGATCAAATGCTTTCTGACATTCCTCACCCCACTCTAATGGCATAACCGCATCTTTTTTAGTCAAATTCACCATCGGTTTCACAATTAATGCAAAATTACCAATCCATTGTCGGCAATATGAAGCCATGCCTATTATGGCTCTGACTCCTTTTTGTGTCTTTGGAACAGGCATTCAAGAAATACTTTCTATGCGTTCTGGCGTTAGCCTTCTCCCTTCTTTCGAAAGTAGGTAGCCCAAATAGGCCACCTCCTTTCGATTATATTAACATTTCTTCAAACTAGCTTTATGGCCATGTGCCACTAGGTGTGACAGTAGTAATACAGTGCTTTCTTTACAAATCTCCTCTGTGTCTGCAGCTAACAATAGATTGTCTATGTATTGCAAGAGTACACAACCCACTGGTAATTCTAGCATGTCTAGCTGCTCTTTTAATGCTCTACTGTAAATACTTGGACTTTCCGTGTAACCTTGCGGAATCCGCGTGAATGTAAATGATCGTCCTCCTAATGTGAACGCGAACAAATATCTGCTGTCCTTGTCCACTGGAATGCTGAAGAACGCGTTTTTCAAATCCACTACACTAAAATATTCTGCTGAAACAGGTATCATTGTCAATATTGTAGTGGCATCTGGCATTAAAGTAAATTGTGGATCTACTACCTTGTTTAATGAGCACAAATCAATTATAAAACGGTATGGTACTTCATTGCCTCCTTTTTTATAAACTGGAAGAATCGGGCTGTTGCATTTACTGCCTGTAATTTCTTCAATTAGCCCTAATTTCACCAAATCTGTAACAATACTGTTCAATCCTTTCTCACCTTCAGCTAAATTTCTGTATTGGGGAATTCGCGGTAGGGTAACACCTTCTTTCAAAATTATCTTTACTGGCTCTATTTTCAAGCACCTTACATCATTGTCATGCATTGCCCATATACAGGTTGGCACTTTACTTAGTTCTCCTGGTAAAGTTTCGGACATGAATTCTGACACAGGGGCATCGTGTGGCCAAATCGTTAGGAACACCCCGTCTGCCGTACAATGCATAACGGAACCTAATTTTTTCAACAAATTTAATCCCAACAGGTTTTCCCCACAATTTTCTGTTAAAAGAAAAGGACAATGTTCAGTAAATGGTCCTATAGTAACTGGGACTGGTTTGGACACTGGGTTTATGACTGGTGTACTTGCGAACCCTACGGAAACATTCTTTTGCCCTGACAGTGGTATATCCGGAACCAAGTGGTGGTCTATTGAACACTTCTGCGCTCCTGTGTCTACAAGAAAGCGGTGCTCCTCATTTCCGACTCTCATTTCTACGTAGGGTCCTCTTTGATTCACGGGAATAGACACTGGTTCCGACCCCTGTCCTGGGCTGTCCTATTGGGGAAATAACACATTGTCCGATGTGAAATCATTGCTGTTACTGTAATACGTGTTTGGCTGTGTATCGAAAACATTCCCACTCTTTCCTCTATTTCCCCCACTCTGGTTTCCATACTGTTGGTTTTGCTGTCCCTGGCTCTGGTTAGGGGCATTTTGGTTTTGGCTTTGGTTTTGATTACCTCCGTTATTGTGGTGCTGCTGCATTCTATTCCTATTTGGTCCATTCGCTCCTTGGTGCCCTCTATGCTGTCTCCTCTGACCAAACCCATTTCTATTCTGCAGATGGGAGACATTGCGCTCACCAATGTCCTTCCTCCTTACAATACGCACAATGATTTGGTCCCACTGTTCCCCCATGCATATGTGTCCAACTACTTGCTGCAGTAGTACCTTCATTTTCAATAGGCATACTTTCAAGTCTGCCCCCATCTGTTTTAGCAACGATAATTCGTCCACCATTTCCTTCTGCCCCGGTGATGGTAACTGCTGCCGTTTATTATGTGACCCCTTTTTTCCCTTCCGATGTCTCCCGATATCCTTACTCCTGTAGCCAGGTGTAGTAAACATTTTGGCGTAATCATTATCTAATTCATCTTTAAGTTCAAAAAGTCCATATACATGTTCTCTACAGCGTGCTAATGCATTCAAATCTAACAATCGCTGCGGTGGTAATTTCCCAATTAACTGTTTCCATTTCTCTACCAAATATTCACCCATGCATTCCAACACTACCTGTCTTTCGTTGCTTCTTCGGAAGTCATACATCGAGGCGAATGCTGCCGTCCCATCATTCCCGTCTATACAGATCTCTGCCTGTTGCTGCAATTTCACCTTCCTTTCTTTGCTGATCTCGCTGAGAGTTATCCTCGTGCATCCCCGTTGCTCAGTCCTGCCTCTTGCCCCCGTGGTTTCAACTTCAACCCCAGGAGGAATGGACGGTACTGAGTCTGTGTCTGAGGCGGGAGGTGCGGATGGAACAATGGGAACAGGGAGTATCTGTTGTGGGCCTGGTTGGCTAATAGGAAGTGTTACGTGCATGGTCTGTGGCTGTGGGAGGGCTTGAGCTACCAGAGGGATAGCTTGGGCTACGGGCGGGGTTTGGGCAATAGCTACTGACGTGTCTGGCCTCACTTCTGATCTTGAGCCTTGTTTTGTATGGGTCAATATGTTTTCTATCAATTCATCTGCTATGTGTAATTCTCCTTGTGGATATTCAACTGGTCACGCCTACCTGCCCTTCTTAGACTCTCAGTCCACTCCTCCTCTTCTTTCTCTTCCGCTACTTCACCTTTCGATTTATGCCTGCGCGCATGCTTCGCTCTACTTCTAAATCGGAGCATTGCATCCCTTCTCCAGTCTTTAATAGTCTCAAATGCTGCAGGACGCGCTTTCTTTTTATCAACACCCTTTCCAAGTTATCTATTCTCGCTATCTCAAAACTACCATTAATCGGCCACTGATGGTCTTGTTGCTTTCTGGTTTGCCTATGCCAAGTCTCACAGAATATTATCACACCCACTCCATACTTCACATACATCTCATACGCTGGCGTTCCCCAAGGTGGTACAATTTGGCCAACTTCCAAAAATTGTCTACCACAGCGGAAAAACCCTGCTAGGGTGGACAATACCCCAGGCATGTTTCAACCTTCCCCCTGGTTAATCAACCTTACCTAGGGCGTTTGATTTTGAAAAGTCAACTCTCAACCAATATCAGGATTACTTTGAATCGGGGAATGACTCACCTGATAAATAAAGTCATCCGTATACTGAAGCACCAAATGACGTTGTGGCTGCGTTTCTTGGCTTCCGCCTCGTTTCAGGACCCTCACCTCCTTGTTCTCTAGCCAGGCACGTCGATCAGGGATCAGATGTGTGCAGATCTGCAAAGGAGTCTCTCATCACTTTTACAGGGTGCCCCAAACACCTCTTGATGCCGGCTTGATCGTCCCGTCCTTGCCGTTCTCTGCCTTACTCAATTACAACGTTATGTGATGGGACAAGTGGGGGAGGGTGCCTATTTGGGCGCCATCTTGAAAGGGGCCCCTAGGGGTCCCTAACGTCTATGGAAACAAGGCGAGTCACCACACACTATAGATACGCCAGACACAAGGTTGTATTCCCAAAGCTACGGTTTATTGCAAAACAAAAGTTTCAGTTGGCCAACTCGGTCTCACGCCCCGCGACGTGTATCTCTAGACCTCGAGGGACGCAAGAGAGTGAATTACGTACATTAGTTACATATATACAAAATGCATATCAAACAATGAGCTATGACATGTTTAACACCCCCCCTTTATTGGGTTTCTTTGAACTTGGTGTGATGATGGACATTTTTGACAACTATGATACCTTCAAACATCTATTCTAGTAACAATTTGCAATTTGTGAGTGCAGAGGCATCTTTCAGTTGTTGAACAGAACACAGCGCTTCTGTTCTTGGAAGCGAGCTGCATACGGGGGGGAGAGTTGCATTCCAGACCTTGCTATCTGTGAGGTGCTATTCGTGTCCTGGGAGCCGACACGCTCTAACGGGGCTCAGCAAAGGGGGGCCGTAAGAAGAGCATAATTCAAGCCTTTAGCTGCTTTACTCTAACATATTCTACCATATAACGAGACTGGCTGGCAGCTGCGAAATGATTAAATGCCCTCCAGCTCTGCTTCAAGGCTACATTCGGGAGGGAGCCGGGCATTCTTCCTGGCGCTGCCCACGTTGTGTTTCAACGAACTCTTGTTATCCTCGCGGCCCTGCGGCCTTGTCCTTTTACGTGCAGACAACAATGTTTTACAGTCGAGCAGTGTAAGCGGAAAATGTACTGCAAAGCAATAAGAACAGAAAGCAATAAGCAATGGTTAGAAAACAAAATGGCAATTCTTGTTACATCAAAATGGCCGTTCATTGGCAAACTCGAAAACCTATATTCTGTCATATCGTGCATGAGACGGTTGGCACACGGCCACCAAAATACGTTTGCGGTCAGCACAGTAGAGGTATCCATTTTTCTAGACTGACACTCCTATGAGTAGCTTGATGTTGTTCATGAAAATCCAGGCTCTTCGGGCCCATGAGCTAGACAGAGGACGGGGTGCAGTCCTCTACGATGAAGGGGCCGTTAAACCTTGGTACGTCCCATCTCTTTCTCGTAAAATTCTTCACTAGAACTCTGTCCCCCGGGAAGACAAGGGGTGCGCCAAGGCTGAGAGCTGCGCCTGCATCAGCATTGTCTGTTGTGGTTTGTGCTGCGCTGTCCCCTTTTTGCCGTCGCTGTAGCTGGCCTGAAATGATAGAGGTGCTGGCTATGAGATAGTCTAGGTACGCTTTCATCTCATCTCCCAGAACCTCCCTAGTTGACTGGGCATCACATCTAGCTCTGTCTCGGTGGTAAGAGGGGTCCTCATCCTTCTCCCAGAGACTATTTAGTGCAGCGTAAGATGATGGTCGGAGCCTGGTTGGTTCCGAAGCGCATACAATGCCAGTGGTAGGCAGTGCATCCATCCCTTTCTTAATGTGAGTTTCAATTTGGCAATCCTTTCCTTAAGCAAGCCATTGATTCATTCACATATCCCATTTCCCTCTGGGTGATACGCCGACGAGAACTTGTGCTTTATACCAAGCAACAAGCTAATCTGTTTGAACGCTGTGTTCACGAAATGAGGCCCATTGTCTGATCTCATAACCTCACACACCCCCCATCTAGGGAAGACCTCCCTCACCAGGAATTTAGCAGCACAGGCAGCATCGGGGTGTGTACAGGGACCTGCTTCTACCCACCTGGAGAAGGGACATACCACCACAAGTAAATACCTGTACCCATTACACACCTAGATCATATCGACATAATCGATATGTAGGTGCTGGAAAGGTCCATTCGGTCTGGGGATGACTCCTTTTACTACTTTCAATGTGTGCCCAGAAGTGAATTGCTGGCAGATAATACTGTTTATCATAAAGAATGCAACATGCTCTGCTAAATTCGGTGTAAACCAGTCTTCGGCAAGTGTTGCGGCAAGATTTTCCTTAGTCATATGCATTGGGTAATGGAGCTGTTCAAGAGCTATTTTTAGGAGGGTGACAGGCATTACTGGTTTACCAGTTTTTTCTTGCCTCCACAATCTGTCTGATGGGTTTAAAGAACACCCTCAACGCTTTCATACATTTTTCTCCTCCTCAGGTGCCTCCCCCTGGAGCTCCATTAACTGTAACTGCCCCATATTGTTATAAGCTCTGGTGTGGCTCGTGTTCCCATCATTTTTTCATGGGTATGTGCCACCTCCACGTCCATGATTGTTTCAGTTTTGGATGCCATACGTTTGGCTTCCGTGTCTGCTTCGTGATTTCCAAGTGACAGGAAATCTGTCCCTTTGGTATGAGCGGCGCATTTCACGACCACTATGCCCACAGGGAGCTGTAGTGCTTTTATCAGCTTGTCCAATAAGGCTGCGTGTTGCACTGGCGTGCCATCTGCTCGGAGGTAGCCCCTCCTTTTCCAGTGTGCTAATCCTGCGTGCACTGTTGACGTCACATAGGCAGAGTCGCTGTATACTGTTACTTCCTGGTCAGCATGGTTCTCAATGGCGAGTATCAGCGCCACTAGCTCTGCAGCCTGTGCCGAAGAATGGGATGATATTCGTGCACTGACAAGTACTCGGAATTCTCCACTCGTTATGTGTTTGATCACAGCCACGCCTGTATATCTTTGTCCGTCTTCTTGGTTGATTCTAGAAGACCCGTCAATAAAGACGATCTCCCCACCTGTCAGGGCATTTTCCTTTACCCTGGGGATTTCATCATAAAATTCCTCATAGTTTGCACAGACATGCACAGGTTCTCCCTCTGTGACTGGCTCAGCTATAAACATGGCAAGGTTCACAGTTTTGCATCGCACTATTTTGATCGATGGATTAGAGATAATCACCTCGTAGGCTGATGCTCTCTGAGAAGTCAGCGGGCCCTTTGGCTTTTCCAGTATGGCAAATAGCGAGTGCTCAACATATAATGTCATGGAGCACCCCATCACAATGGATGACGCCTTCTCAATGGTGAACGTGGCAGCAGCTAGGTTTTGTTCGCATGGGAAGTGGCCCTTCATTACCGGGTCCAAACTCCCGCTGTAATATGCTAGGGGTTTATATCCCAATGAGGTTCGCTGCGTGAGCACTGCCGTCATAAAGTTGCCATCACTATGAGAAAACAAATAGAATTCCTCAGTATAATTAGGAATCCCGAGAACTGGGGCCTTACAAATTGCCCCCTTGAGTTCGGTAAACCCCTTCTCCATATCTTCATTCCATTCAATTTCTTCCCTCGTCGCCTGGGCCTTTTTAAGGATCTGCAACAAGGGCTTGGTATATGAGCTGTAGTGGAAGACCCATGCTCTGACATAGTTGCACAGGCCTAAGAAGCTTTGCATTTGTTTTATTGTGCGTGGCTTGGCTGTGTTCATGATAGCCTCGGCCCTTTCTGGGGTTACCTTTTTCCCCTCATGTGAGATCAGTTGGTCTATGTACAACAACACCCGTTGGCAGTACTGCAACTTGTCCTTGTCCACTTTGTATCCCTTCTCAGCCAGTATAGTTAATAGCTGGACTGAGTCATGTCGGCTTTGCTCTTCAGTGATGCTGCAAATTAGAATGTCATCTACATACTGCAAAACAACACTGTCCACCGCAATATTGCTTACGTCCATTTGCAGGACTCTGTTGAAAATAGATGGAGACTCGCAATACCCCTGTGCCAGCCTGGTACTTTTCAGGCGCATTTGTCTGAAAGTAAATGACGTCAGGTCTTGTGAGTCACGGTGCAATGGAATCGAGAAGAATGCATTTTTCAAATCGATCACCGTGAAGCATTTTGCCTCAGTGGGTATGTTGCACAAAATTCTGATGTCACTAGAATGCCCTGCACCATCATGGCGGAGATTGTCTTTGCAATCCCTTCATCCGCTTCTCTGGACATAGGATATTGTCGTGCCCGTGGCAGAATTGCTCCTGGTTTCAATTTAATTTTTACTTCGCCGGCTCCCTTCAGGAGACCTACGTCATAGGGCCCTGCAGTCCATACTTTGTCCGGCACTAGGGCCATGTTGTTATCAAAGTACTCTGGGCGTATTAACGCTAACATCATCCTCTGTGGTACCTCTCGCCTGATCATTTTTACCCAAAATATGAGACTCACTTGCACCCATGTCTCTTCTAGGTCAGGGTGTTCTTCGAACAGATCGTCATTGGTGACGTCAGTCACTCGATACCCTTCTTCGATGACGACAATCGCACAACAAGGTCTACCCTGGTCGTCACATCCTTCAACCAATACTACCTTTCCTCGTACCCCGGCAGATTGTATCATTAAGGGAAACACCTGTCCCTCCTCTTCGTGGATGGGTATTCTTGGCCTGAATAGAAACTCATCAGGGGTTCTCATAGTCTTGTCTGCGAGGCCTGGCAATCCTGCCATGAGCACTCGTACTCTATATGCGAAAACTTCTGGTTCCAGCAGTACAGCTCTCTTACCCACACGTCCAGAGTATGCTCTGATCATTTCGCATACGTTTGAATAATGCATTCCTTGGGTGGAGCACACTATGCCATCCTCAGTGAACGAGATGGTCATATTCAACTTCGACATCAAATCCCGACCCATGATATTCACCGGGGACTGACGCGAAAACAATAAAGGTACATTCATGTCGCACTCTCCCACTGAGACTGGGAGTGCATCAGTAAAGGGAACTCTGCTATGAGCGCCAGTAAAACTCTGGGTGTCTATTGCCTCGCCGTACAAGGAGAACTTGCCTTCTCGTATGCACGAGCGCGTTGCACCCATGTCAACTAAGAATGAATATTCTTTCCCCCCTATGGTGACATTTACCCTAGGTTCCCTGTTAGGGTTTGATGTCACTGATAGGATAGAACACATCAGAGATCCCTGTGAGCCGTCCTATTTCATGTATAGGTTCGGTCCACTGTATACCTGTGGGTCTCCCCCACTAGTGTTAGTGCTCTGAGCAACTTGCGTCAGTGTCTGCTGGGGTTGTCCCTGTGGTACATTCCCCATGTTCAGTGGTTGGATCACTTGCTGTGCACCTTGCTGCAAGCCAGCTGCCTGCTGCCGCACGGTATAGTTTTGGGCATTGCCCTGTTGTAGGATAGCAGGTTGATTCACTGTGCCTGCCCCCAATCCTTGATTGTTCTGCCACATGCCTTGGCATCTGCACATGCGTGCCACATGTCCTGTCACTCCACACAGCCAACACACTGGTGGTGGTCGGGCCATCTGTCCATCTGACATAGCTGGACTGCCCATTGGTGTGCTCTGGATACCACCTTGAACATTTTGAAAACCTCCTTAGTTACCTCTAAAGCCTCCCTGATTACCCTGCCATCCTCTTCCTCCAAATCCCTTTCCTCTCGGATAATATCCCGTGTTACCCTGATTGTTTTGTTTGTTTGTTTGTTTGTTTATTTATATTGCGCACCAGACCCAAGGGTATTCAGGCGCGAAGGCAGAAAGAGGGTTGTTCAACCTAGGTTACATGTTACAAATAAAAAGGGGTACAACTACGGTTACAATGCTGTAGACATGTAGTGTCAAAAAATCACAGAGGTATGTACAGTGTGTTAACAAGAATGCAGATGTGACAGATAAATAGAGCAGAGCAAACATACAAAATATACATGAGAGCCCAAATGACAGTAGGGCAAAGTTAGGCATCATGATCTTTTAGCCATTGGATCAGATTGGATCTGAATTGCTGGCAAGGGAGATCTTCCCTTAGAGCAGTTGGAAGGGAGTTCCACAGTTGTGCCGCTTTAACAGCGAAGCTACTCCCGCCAGATTTAGTAAGTTTGAATCTGGGTACTAACAAAAGGTTAAAGTTAGCTTTTCGTAAGGGGCGAGAGGCTGTTTGTCTGGTGAATCTGTCTGTAAGGTATTGCGGGGCTGAATGGTTGAGACATTTGTGTGTAAGGGAGGCTGTTTTGAGGAGGATTTTGTCTTTAGTGGAGAGCCAGTTGGTAGACCTCATAAGGTCTGATATGTGGGCATTTTTAGGGAAGTTTAGGGCGGCTCTCAGGGAATTATTTTGAAGTGTCTGAATTTTGGAGGTTATGTTGTTACTGCCTTTGTAGAGGGCGTTGCAGTAATCTAGTTTCGACAGGATTAATGCCCTTGCTAGAATGACGCACTTATTAGGTGAGAGGAAGAGCTTGGCTGCTCTAATTAGCTTGCAGGTGTAGGATGTGGCTGAAGCCATGGAATTCACTTGTTTACCAAAGGTAAGCGTGGAGTTTATATAAAAACCGAGGGTTTTAACTACTTTGGCTACAGTAATGATGTTATTGTCAAATATGAAGGAGTCATAGTTGGGGCCCAGTTTTTTGATGTTGGAAGAAGTGCCTAGAATGAGGAGTTCAGTTTTGTCATCATTCAGGCATAGACCGTGGGCGGCCATCCATGCCTAGATGAAGAGGTAGACTCTATTAACAAAGGCCAAATCCTTGTCATAATCTCCTGTCAACGGGATGAGGATCTGTGTATCGTCTGCATAGTTGGTGTAGGTGATACCAAGACCATCTAGATCATTGAAAAGGGGCTTTGTGAAGATATTGTAGAGGGTGGGAGATACACAGGATCCTTGGGGTACGCCGCAAGTAATGGGTGTGGGGTCAGCAGCTGCTAGAGGAGAGAAGACTCGCATTGTCCCTTTATCTAAGAAAGACTGGATCCATGCGACTGCTTCCTGGGAGAAGCAGGCTGCCATGACCAGATGATTGCATAGTATTGCATGGTCTACCAGATCGAATGCGGCAGAGATGTCAAGGAGTAGTAAGAGTGAAGTCGTGCCTTTATCTCTTAGTGTGTCTATTTGTGCCTTAAGGTCTAGGAGTGCAGTCTCAGTGCCATGCTGTGGTCTGAAGCCAGACTGTCGGACTCCTAGGAGGTGGTTTAGTTCCAGGTGGTGCTGAATTTGTTGCTAAGCTACTTTGTCTAGGATTTTCAGTAGGAACGGCACAGTGGTTATGGGGCGGTAATTGGTTGGAATGGAGGGGTCCAAGGTTTGCTTTTTGAGGAGGAGGAGGACCCAGGAATGTTTCAGGTTGCTGGGTATGGTACCTAATGTGAAAGAGGCATTTATAAGTTTAGTAATGAAGGGTGAGAGTTCACGGGCGGCGTCTTTTATGATTTGGGCTGGACATGGGTCGCCCTGGCAATTAGAGGGTTTGAGGGTGAGGATGACTTTCTCGACTTCTTTGGTGGAGACTTTTCAAAAGTAGAAGGGGGGTGTCCAGAGGTTTCAGAGTCGGTAATAGGTTAGTGGTAGCGTTGGAGGGGGGGCCTATGTTAACAGTGTTTGGGGCAGTTATGGATGCTTTTTTGTTGTTGATCTTCGCCTGAAGCATTGTTATTTTGTTGGCAAGGGCAATTTGTATGCCTGTGCACCAGTTCTTGTCCTTGAGGCAGGAGTCGGGCGCTTGGGTGGGGGATTCTACTTCCTTCAGGATGGCGAACAATTCTTTTGTGTTGGATTTGGCTTGAATGATACGGGTGTTGTAGGAGGTTTGTTTCGCTAAGATGATTTCTTTTTTGTAGAGGGTGGCTAATTTCTTCAGGTTGTTTTTGTTGGTGTCTGAGGGATCTAATCTCCAGGTTTTTTCGCTTAGGCGTTTATTTTGTCTGATGTCTTTCAGTAAACATGTGAACCAGGTATTCAGGTGTTGGCAGGGTTTTCTCTTCCTAATTTTCAGTGGTGCGATAGTGTCCAGAGAGGCAAGCATCACTTCATTGTATTTTTCTATCATGGAGGCTGGATCAGACTGATCTGAAATGGAATTTAAGGTGGGGAGAATGAGGGGGATAAGATTTTCAGGGGTAATATTTTTTTGTTTCTAGTAGGTGCAGTGGGGGCTAGGGTACTGTTGTTCCTAGGTGTGGTGGCTTCTAAGGTAAAGGATACCATGTGGTGGTCAGACCATAGCTGAGGCATTATAGAGGTGATAGTAGTTGGGCAGTTATGTTCGGCAATCCAGTCGAGGGTCCTTCCTTTGATATGTGTGGGATCTGTGATCTTTTGGGAGAATCCTAGTTCCTCCAGGGTGTTGTTAATTTGTATGGCATTGGAGTCACGTGGGTCATTGAATCCAAGGTTGAAGTCGCCTAGGATGAGGCTTTGAGTGGAGTTTTTTAAATTGTCAGATAATAGGTTCGCGAGGTCTTCCTCAAAGGAGCCTATGGGGCCTGGTGGTCGATAAATCAGGTGGATAATGATGGTTTGATTATTGGCAATGGTGAGTTTAGCATTGAGGGATTCGCAGGAATTGGTTTTATAGGGTGAGGAGAGTCTTAGGGTTAGGTTGTTTTTGACAATTATAGCCAGGCCGCCACCTCTAGACGTGGTGCGATCCATGCGTATAAGAGTGTAATTGTCTGGGATAGCTAACATAATGGCTGGTCCTGCTGTGGGATGAAGCCAGGATTCCGTGATGGCCAAGAAATCCAAGTTCTCATTTTGGATTGTGTCCGCTATTTCGGTGGCATGTGCTACCATAGAGCGGGCGTTTAATAAGGCGCCTTTTATTCCAGGTAGGGATGGTGGGGCAGAAGGTGGTTGGGCTTTGTGTTGGCATTAAGGGGAGGAGGAATCTCTAAAGATTCGACTGTTGAGTTGTAGTCGGTGTTGGCCAGTGTTGGTTATGTGTAGTGGATTGTTGGTGGTAAGCAGGGTGTGCTTTTTGTGATTAGAGGCGGGTTGGGCATTGGCTAAAGGGTCATAAATTCTTGGGAGTCTGGCACCGAGTCTAAGGTTACACTGTTGGAGGCTGCATGGTTTAATGGCCATGTTGGTTTGCTCCGGGGGTACATTACCATGATGTAGCTGATTCTGTGGTTGAACTAGGTTCATGTTGTGAAGGGTGGTCATCCAATTGTGGCCAATGGTGGTCAAGTGGAGGATGGTTCTGAGTAGAACTGTGTAGAGTAGTGGTAGATACATAATAGTGGGCTAGTGTAGGTCAAGGAACCTAAGCGCACATTACTAAAACAGGCACGCTAGATGCAAGTTTGCAGGGTGCAGGAAGCAGGCAAGAATAGGTGGGCTGGAGGCTACTGGGCAGATACAGGCACTTGCAAGCCCATTGCTAAAATAGGCAGGGGTGAGTGTGATAGCAAGTACATATGCGATTGAGCAAAACGGGTTTGCCTGGATTCAGAGTTCACGCAATGGTTAGGGATGCATGTGTAAGCAGATACGGTTGAGCGATGGGGGGGTTCACCTAGATGCAGGCTTCAAAATTCACGCTATGGCTAAGAATGCATGTGAAAGCAGATACAGTTGAGCAGGGGGTTCACCTAGGTTTAGAGTTTACGCAAAGCTAGAGGAGGCATATGCAAACAGGGTTCACCTAGATTCAGAATTCAAATTAGGGCAACAATTCATGTGCAAATGTGCAAACAGGGTTCACCTAGATTCAGAATTCAAATTAGGGCAAACATTCCTGTGCAAACAGGGTTCACCTAGATTCAGAATTCAAATTAGGGCAAAAATGCATGTGCAAACCCGTTTTGCGGCGGGTTAGTGGCACATTGCGCACTCGAATCGACTGGGCTTGTTAGCATGGCTCCCTCAAGAGCATATTTTGAGAGCTTTCTTTGCACTAGCTTCGCCTCCTCTCCCTTACGTGTTGCCTCTTACTTCTGATTCTTTTCTTGCAACAATCTACAATAATGTGCAATCGTCAACTGGATTTCGGCCCATGGTTTAGCTTCTACTCCTACCAATTTTATTTGCTGTTTTTGCACCGGTTCTGGTAACCCTTGGCACAATATATGGTAGAATACAGATAGATTTTGTCCAAGATTCATGCGTTTCGAGTACCCACGGTTCCTGAACATTTTGGATATAAAGCAACGTATCCTCTGACTCTTTCATTTTACGAATCATTATAGCTCCCATATCTGATGTGTCCAGATATAATATGCGCAGCGCTTTCCACACTGCTGCCCTACAGTTATTAAATGGTGCTCCGTCATGAGTGGTATTAGTTATGGTCACCCCAGGGTAGCCTGCCCTTTTCCACACATCATCTGCTCTTTCGCCAAGTATAGCAATTAGGAGTCCCTTAATGTCCCCTATGGCTAGAGTGACACCCCCTGCAATTTTCTCTAACTCATGTATCCACTTCCCAGCCCCCGACGTCAGCATGGGAAGTTTATTTTTAAGATTCTCACGGTCCATGTGCGGCCAAGGAATATACTGTGGTCTTGCTCCCCCTTTCTCTAATAGCAGGAATTGGAATGCGCAGTCCTCTCTATCTTTTTGGTCTTTTGCCAGGGTGGCGTTTCCACTTTGCCGCCTGCCTGGTAATGCTCTTAGCCTGTCCGCATAGGCAGGGGCTGACACCCCCCTCTGTCCGTGGGGTGTCTCTTTATGTCGGCTGGACTGTCCAGCGGACTTCAGTGTCCTACTTGTGGACCCGATAGCATCTGGCCATCGTACCTCTCAGTTCCCTGGGGGCTGCTTTTCGCACCGTCTCCCTTCGTCATACATCGTTTCTTCCGTTTCCCCTTCGGAGTCTGACTCTGAATACTCCCAGTTCACAAAAGCATCTCGCATCATCTTCATTCTGCCCAACTTCTAGTCTATCTAAGGAACGTCCCCTACTCTCATTACTTTGGGTGACATCCTCAGTATCGTATAACTGAGTGCTCTCTAAGCGCTCATCTTCCCTTCCCTCTTGGGAGATTCGTTCCAGTCCCATTTCATCATATATTTTATCAATCGCTTCCCTGATGCTTCTGGTGTCGAAGTCATCATCAATAATTGTCCCGCTTGTACCTGGTACTGCATCATTTCCTGGAAAGAACTCTTCTATGTCTTCCCAGTCTACAACAGGATTGGGTTTTTTCACTTCCCGCTGCAAATATTCTAAATCTCGCACCCTTTGCCTGCGCTCACGCTCTGCTTCCTCATCCATTTATCTTTGCTTCTTCGCCTCCTCTCTAGCCTTATCTACTTCCCTCATCCGTTCGTTTCTACATTCTTTCGCCCTTCTACTTTCCTCATCTTCTCTCTTCATCACTTTCCTTTCGTGCACCCTCCTTTCTTCCTCGAACTTTAGCATGTTCTGCCTGCACCTTTCATAGGCTGCATATTGCGTGCGACTGAGCGGTATACCCTGCTCTTCGCGATATAGTTGGTAGCGCCTCAACCTATCCTTTTTTCTTGCCCTCTCGTCTCTCATAGCCATTTCTTTCTTCTTTTCCTTACTTTGCTCCTCAACAGACCGTTCACTCGGCCTTGCGTCATCACTTCCTTTTCCATCTAAAATCAATAGTATCTGCCCTCCCATCCATTCGTCCTTTGCAAATGTTACCTCATCGGTCCCTTTCCACTTCTTTCCCTCTCTCTCTCTATCGAGAGGTGCACTTGTTTGTGCCTGGCCCTTTCTTTCTTCATCTCGCCTCTCTTTGTCCCACTGGATTGTGGAGGCCGAGTCAATTTCCTGTTCCTTCTCTTTCGTCTCGTCACTGCTACACGCAGGTGACTCGTATGCAGGGTTGCTATAACCTGTGGCTACCTTAAGTTCTCATAGTGGGTAAAGGCCTTCACTCAACAACTGGTTCCGGTGGGGCAGGTGGCGCGGTAGGCGTCTCACCGCCCTCCGTACATACTTTTATATCCAGTCTGCGGGAGGTTCTTCTTCCTTTACTTGTTCAAACATTTTCCATAGCTCGAGAACAGCAAGACGTTTCTCGAGGTTCTTCCCGCTATATGTGGCATGTAGGAACGTGGTCATGTGCTGTAAAACAGCCTTAGACAATGACCCATTCTGGGGCCACGGCATAAACATTTTATTTGCGGTGCCCTTAACGCACTCCTGGCTATATTTCTTCAGCTTTGCTGCATGTTTTGGCAATTGCTTGCACAAGTGTGCAAGTGGTGTAACTTCTTCCATTCTTAATTTTGTCACCAACAATGATCACACAGTGTTTCAACTTTACACTATTGTGGAATCAGAAAAATACAATATTAAGGCTTTTACACCATGCAAAGGAAAATACACCGACACAGGCTTGTAAAGATTCCCAGAATCTTTATTACAAAACTGAACAGTATCTAACAAAGTACACAAATAGCTATTTGGCCGTCAATACATCACAGAGACTACCAGCAGGGTTCAATGTGAGCAGTGAGCAGGATTTTCTAGCTGGACATCAGCATATTTATACAGTTTGTTATAATAATGTCCAGCCTCTTACAAGTTAATTATATACTGGCTAGGGTCGCGCCAGGTTCGTTTCCTAATTTACATATCTCGTGTATGCGGTTTACTTTTCAACATATTTACTAACACATACTATTATTCTTTAGTTTAATGTTACACTCTTTACACATTGATTTAATACAGATCAAACAAATGTTTCGCATGTCGTATTTGGATAGCGTTATTGTTCTTGTATACTTGTAGGTTAACATCGATGATTCAAGTAATCCCCTGATCCCGAGGTCAACGAAGGACAAGGTCTACATGACCCTAACATATAACCTGAAGGCAGGTTGGACATTAACTCCCCTACAGAGGTTGGAGAGGTTAAAGCAAGAACAAGAGCACACGAGACGGCCATTTTAGACTACAGGGTGACTTTGCATGAATAACTAAAATGGCGGCTTTAACCTAAAATGGAGGCTTGATTTACTTAAGGTCACGACCTTGCAATACGAATTTCCTCACAAAGCGACTGGGCATAGGCCAACATATAGAATGAGGACAAAACAATATTATATCAGTTCTAACAAACCCTCCTTTTGGCCTATGCCAAGCGCTAAACTACCTTCAATCACTTTGCGACTAACTCCACGTTTCAACATCTATACATCCCAAATCATTGTCGGACATATCTATTGCCATTAGATCAGACACTAGAGTTTCTTTCAACACATACTCTTTGGAAACCTTATCTGGGGCATATATTTTATGCCATAATACACTTGTTGCTTGCGCGCAACACCCCCCTAATACTGAGCATATACCAGGGAGACACTGTATACAACAACAAAGGAACAGAAAACTTCCCAAGATAATCAACAGGGCCGAAAACAACTTCCATCCCCATGACCGTAAGAGGTCCCAAAAACAAGCACTAAGTTCCCAGTTTCCCTCAGGAACATGTACTTCTGAACTAAAAACATGTAGATTTTGGATAGCCCTAAAGATCGTTGGAGAGGAGTCTGGTACGTAAACAGAGCAAGCAGACCCCACTAATTTACATACTCCTCCACGCTCAGCCAGAATGACATCTAATGCCATCCGGTTCTGAATAGCCACTAATCTTATCGCTTTCTGTTCTAACGTCATATTATAGAGTATGTCAGTGGTCCAGTTGATGGTTCTCTCCAATACTCTCGCTAGTCCCCTGATATGTTCTGAATTCGTAATTTGCCCAAAAAATGGCATAAAGGATTTCATGATGTCTCCTAGAGTTTGCGCTGGAGTATCCCCTTTCACGCCTCGTTGTAGACGAGTTTTCGAAATTTCTGCAGTACTGGCAATAAATACCCCAGGTAGTAGAATCCCTAAATAGCAGGTTCCTTGCCAATCCCTGGGCAACCATGGAAATGTGACATTATTTATTTCAATAAAATCAAAGTGAATAACCTCAAACAGAACAGAAGGTGGAGCGAAACTTCCTCTAGGAGTCGAGGTACCCTTTCCTACATTGTGCTGCAAGCAGACCATGCACCCTTGGACAAAGCACTCCACAGTTTTGAAAATCTTATCATTGGCCCATACACTGTGTAGCATTTTAGTCAATTTACGCACACAAACATGTGTCGGACCATGATCCATAATAACCATCATTGTAATGTAAGCGTCAGGGAGTAACCATTTTCCTTCAATATTGTCCACCCAACACCCATCATCATCCAGTCTCCCTGCACCCTCGATCCATCTCTTAATTTCCTCTATGGTAGCATCTGCTTGAATGTCTTTTACAGAATCGATACTTTCACCCAAAGAGCAAATATTTACAGTTTCTCTTACAGCATACATTTCTGAAATGAAATCAGTGGCAGTTTGTTTAGCTATCTGATCAGCGAAAACATTCCCTTTTCCTACATCATCTTTAACTTTTTGATGTGCTGCACATTTTATAATAGCTAACTGAAGAGGGAGTGTGATTGCTGAAAGTAATCACACTATTAAAGTGCCATGCTGAATTTTTGTGCCGTGCGAGGTCAAGAAACCTCGTTCTTTCCAAAGTCTACCGAAGTTGTGGACCACCCCAAAGGCATACTATCGTTATATATTTTTACTGTAAGCCCTTCAGAAAGTTCGCAAGCTCGAGTTAACGCTATAATTTCTGCGGCCTGCGCAGAATTATGCAGAATTCTTTTGGTTTCCACAATCGTGCTTAAAGTAGTGATGGCATAAGCAGCCGTGGATGTACCGTTCCGAGGTTTAACACAAGAGCCATCACAAAATAGCTCTCCTTGTGGGCTTTTCAAAGGCATGTCTTTCAGATCGATTCTGCCTTTAGTCTCTTGTTCTGTCACATAAAGGCAATCGTGTGACGTTTCGTCACCATCAACAGTATCTTGTGGGACAGGTAAAAGTTCAGCCGGATTTAATACACAACACCTCTGAATTTGAATGTGGGGGGCAAACAAGATTAGTTCATATCTTGTCAATCTGTCACGCTCACCTGATTCCCATGGAGGCGCAGGTCTGGCTTCGAGTGCTGATGCTTCTTCAATGGTGAAGCGTAGGACTCTGATGATGGACAGGAAGGGCCCCTCTACTCTGGCTTTTCTGGCTCGCAGGAATATTCCCCTGTGCGTGAAAAGGGAGTATTACCTACTGACGGAATAATGCTCAAGCCTCCCGCTCCCTTCCAACCCTCCTCGATACCCTTCCACGATTCCCCGTGAAGTCTCACCTTAGGGTCTGGAAGGATGAGTTCTCCATCCTGCTTCTGATGCAGGGGCGTGTTGAAACCCAGTTACTTCACTGGATTGAGGTTTGATGGGAGTTCAAAATAAGCTTGACTATTCAGGTGAGGCGCTGTAAGAGTTTTGTTGCAAGTTCAAAAGTTCAAGCTTAATAATAATGGTTATTGTCTTATTGCAGCAAGCGCTAATGCTTATGTCTTTTTCCCCTTAGGGGCCGGGGTTTGGAATGCCGGAGATATGGCGCCGACCCGAAGTGTAAGTTCTGGATGAGCGTTCAGGTAATGTCTTTGCATTCGCTCATTCAATGTCTTTGTCTTTTTTCCCCATTGGGGCCGGGGTCCGGAATGCCAGGAAGCGGCAGGACCCGAAATGAAATGGGAATGACCCAACAGGTAAGTCTTAGAAGGAAACTGAGCTTTTCCTATTTCCCTTCCTTCTCTCACCTTGTTTTCTTGTCTTTTCTCTCTAGGCTCTGGGAAGTGGGTGTGGATCCGGATGATCGCTGCTGAAGATGGAGGCGCCCAGGAAAGGTGAGTGAAATGCAGCGCTGCAGCGATCGAAGCGAAATGCTTTTAAAATGATGTCTTCCCTTTCAGGATCGTCGGTGTGATGTCTCCGTGATGCAGCTTTAGCAGGTAAGGTCTTCTTTCTCTCCCCAATTCTCTCTTATCTCCCTTTGCAGGCAACCCAGGATGCTGACAGGCGTGGCTGAAGTCCAGATGCAGGAGCTGACACGGTGAGCGTCCAGCTGCGAGGAGCAGAACAACACGAAGCGTGAGTTGCTGATCGGGCGTGGTTTAAATAGCTTTGGAAGAAGTTCCAGGCATGTATCCTTGCACCGATCAGGTATGTATCCTTCCCCGACCACACCCAGGTGGAAAGTAGTCCCACAGGTAAAGTAGTTCCATTCAGGCCTCAAGAGGGCCTGGATGTAGCAGCATGGTCTGCATCAGGTAAGTGCACATTAAAACACTTGAACACATGTCTAGCTTAATGAGCCTGGCGCCTAAGGCGCCAGGACAGGGGTCCAACATGAGCCTGGCGCCTAAGGCGCCAGGACTGTGTCCAAAGGGCCCCAGCTTGGGCCCGCTGGCACTTCCTGGGGGGAATGATGCCTGCCTCTGGGGTTGCTGGGTCGGACCTGGCTCCTTGGAGGTAGGCATCATGACAGTACCCCCCCTCAAGGCCCCTCCCAAGGTTGTTCCCTCTGGGGGTTTTGGCTTGTTCGGAAATCTCCGGTGGAACCTTTGTATTAATCGAGGTGCGTGAACATGGTTACTAGGCTCCCACGATCTCTCCTGAGGTCCATATCCCATCCAGTCAACAAGATAGAAGAGTTTTGACTTTAACACCTTGGAGTCTAAAATGTCTTTAACTTCGAATTCTAATTCCCCTTCAATTTGAACTGGGTCTGGAGGCTTGGACAGTCGGGTCCCTAGTTGTACTGGCTTCAAAAGTGATGCATGAAAAACTGGATGAATACGCATGTTAGACGGTAAATCCAGTTTAAAGGCCACGGGATTGATTATAGCCTTGATGGGATAAGGTCCTATGAATCTGGGATTGAAGGTTCGCGGGCCCTTGAGGGGTAAATGTTTCGTTTCTAGCCATACCTGGTCTCCTACTTGGTAAGGAGGAGTTTTTCTTCGGTGCAAATCAGCATTTTCTTTATACTTTTTCTTGGCTTGCTGTAAATGAGTTGCAGATTCTTTGAAGGCTCGGGTTATTGTGGAATGCAGATGATTTACTGCGGGCATTTCCAGGGTCAGAGGTGGATCTAGGTCAGAGGTCCGAGGATGGTGACCATACAAAGTATAAAAATGAGTTTGTCCGGTTCCAGAATGCACTGAATTGTTGTATGCATATTCTGCGAACCAAAGGATGTCTTTCCAATTTAACGCGGATTGGTGTAACATGCACCGAAGATATTGCTCGAGAGTCTGATTGGTTCTCTCGGTTTGTCCGTCGGTCTGGGGGTGGTGGCTGGTGGATAACGGCACATCTATTTGTGCTAGTTGGCAACATTTCTTCCAAAAATGGGAGTTGAATTGACTTCCACGATCCGGAACTAATATGGAAGGAAAACCATGTATGCGAACTATATTCTCCAGAAATTCCTTGGCCAAGGTGGAAGCTGAAGGCAAACCTTTTAAAGGGATAAAGTGGGCCATTTTGGAGAATAGATCCACAATTACAAGGATAGTGTTGTAACCAGCACAAGGAGGCAGGTCAATTATAAAGTCCATTGACAAGGTGTGCCATGGTGCCGGTGGAATATCCAAGGGTTGAAGTAGGCCGGCTGGCCTTTTCTTTTGACCCTTGTTTTGGGCACAAATTCCGCAAGACAATACAAAAGACTTTATGTCTTTTCTCCAAGAAGGCCACCAGAAGTGGCGTTTGATTTTTTCCTCCGTTTTAGCGATACCAGGGTGTCCTTTTATTAATGATTCATGATGATGGGCAATAACAAGTTCTTGCAATTCTTTACTTGGCAGAAACAACCGCTCCTGGAAGTAGGGTAAATCATCCTTAACGGTGTAATGAGGACCCTTTTGACTCCATTCCAGTAAGGCTGAAGAGTCTAGAAGTTGTTTTACTTGCGTTTGGATGTCCTCAATAGTTTGCAATGAAGTTAGGCCTAAGATTCTTTGTTCAGGTATGATTGGCACAGGTTCTAAACTCGAATTGGGTTCTTCCATGCCAATCCGGGATAAGGCGTCCGCTTTACCATTCTTGCAGCCAGGGCGATAGGTAATTACGAAATCAAATTCCGCAAATAATAGAGCTCATCGGAGTTGTCGTGAAGATTGAGCTTTGGCCGTCTTTAAATATTGTAAATTTCTGTGGTCCGTAATTACGGTGATGGTGTGTCTTGCCCCGAGAAGGTAGTGACGCCAAGCCTTGAAAGCAGATTTAATAGCCAGTAACTCCTTGTCGGTAATTGCGTAGTTGATTTCAGGAGGAGAACATTTCCTGGACCAAAAGGCCACAGGGTGTAGTTGGTTAGTTTCTGGGTCTCTTTGCGACAGGACAGCTCCCATGGCCGAACTGGATGCGTCGGTTTCCACAATGTAAGGGAGATCTGGGTGCGGGTGCTTCAATACAGGTGCAGAGGTGAATTTGGTTTTCAGGTCCTGAAAGGCTTGTTCGGCCTCAAGAGTCCATTCAAAGCGTTTGTTTGTCTTTAGGAGAGTTGTGATGGGTTGGACTGTTCGGGAAAATTCCGGAATGAATCTTCGATAGAAATTGGCGAAGCCGAGCATGCTCTGAACTCCCTTCACCGAGCTAGGAGATGGCCATTTGAGGATGGCGTCCACCTTTCGCGAGTCCATTCGGACTCCTTGAGGTGTCAGGATGAATCCGAGAAACTCAACTTCTGTGGTAGGAAAAACGCATTCTTCGAGCTTTGCAAATAGTCTGTGCTGGCGCAATTTCTCAAAAACTGCCCTAACATGTTTTCTGTGATCGGATTCTGAAGAAGAGTACACCAGGATGTCGTCAATGTAAACAATGACACAGACATCGATAAGTTCCCGAAGAACATCATTCATAAAGTACTGAAAGGCGGCAGGTGCATTGCACAAACCGAAGGGCATCACCTGATATTCGAAGAGCCCAAATTTGGTGCGGAATGCAGTCTTCCATTCGTCGCCTTCTTTTATACGCACCAGGTGATAAGCTCCTCGGAGATCTAACTTGGTGTACACACAAGCGTCTTCCACCTGGTCGATAAGCTCAGGGATCAGGGGCAGAGGATAACAATTCTTAATCGTTATTTGATTTAGGGCGCCATAGTCTATACATGTTCTAAGGTCACCCTCTTTTTTCGGCACGAAGAACAGAGCTGAGGAGACAGGATACTTGGACGGGCGAATAAAACCATTGGCTAGGTACTGATCTAAATACTGATGCAAATGCAGGTTCTCAGGTTCCGTAAGAGCATAAATCCTACTACAAGGTAGTTGAGCATTGGGTACCAGATCGATTTGGCAATCATAAGACCGATGGGGAGGTAACGTGTTAGCCTGTTCCTTCTGAAAAACGTCTTGGAATTCTTGGTATTCTGACGGTAGCTGTACAGGGGTGGAAGTTGCTGAGGCTAGACCCATAACTGGTTTTCTTGGATAACAAGTTGGTTCACAATCAGGAAAAGTTATCTTCTTTGCTCGCCAGTCGATTCTGGGATTATGTGTTTCTAACCAAGGAATTCCAAGAATTACTTGAAATTGTGGGGCATTGATCACATCAAACACGATTGCTTCCCGATGTCCATCCTGACCCACCAGTGTCATTTCAACAATGGAATGCGTTACAGGCCCTGAGGCTATTTCGGTTCCATCTACTGTAGTAATGACATCTTGGGTTACTTTCGGGCGGAGAGGGAGCTTAATCCTGGAAGCCAATTCATGGTCTATGTAGTTTCCAATAGCTCCACTGTCGATGTATGCTTTTACAGCATGCAACTGCTGAGGCTTTTTTGAGTCCACAAGCACCATTGGCATGACAAAATGCGAGGTCAAAGAGTTTGTTTTCAAGTTCGGCAAGCGGACCCCTACGCTTGTCGGGCTAGGTCGTTTCCCGAATCAGGTGTCAATAAATCGTTATCAGTGGCTCCAACCACCTTCTTAGGTGGTTTAACCGGACAATTTCGAAGAAAGTGACCGGAAGTCCTGCAATACAGACAAAGTTGCATTTGCCGCCTTCTCTCTCATTCCTTCTGCGTTAATGGTCCTTTAACACCGCCGATTTGCATAGGTTCGGATACGTCGGTACTCTTGGAGTTAGCGTGGGTTTTGATCGGTACTCGGGTTTCGTACTTGAACCGATCTGCTTTTCTATTTTGAAGTCTGTGATCAAGTTGAATCACCAAGTCTATGTAGTCTGCGCAGACCTGGGGTGGATCTAATATCTGAGCTAGAACATCCTTAAGCTCTCCGCGCAGGCCTCGATGAAACAATGTGATCCTTTTGTTTTCTGGCCATCCAGTTTCCACAACCAGTCTATTAAAGGTGGCAACGTAGGACAGGAGATCCTGATTACCTTGTCGTAAGGATAGCAGTTCGTTATCAAGGCCCTGTCCTTGAGAGTGTCGAGCAAACAATCTTTCCATGCTGGCCTGGAAGCCCTGAAAATCCTGGAGAATGGGATCATCCTGACTTACCAATGGAATAGACCAATCGGCAGCACTGCCACTGAGGTAAGATAGTATAAAGGCTACCTTGGTCTGGTCGTTAGGGAAGGCCCCGGGTCTGCATAGAAAGTGTAAACGACATTGGTTCATAAAGACGGCATATTTCTTGGGATCCCCCGCAAAACGTTCAGGCGGGGCCAAAGGCATGTGTCCAGGTAGATTGATTTGTACCGGGTTATTCAAACCCATTGATGTGGAAGTACCTCCGGAACCTTTTTGGCCAGGTCATCAGTTCTTTCCTTGGATAGGATCAGTTCTCTTTTGAGAGCGTTGGTCTCCTGGCGGGCTGAGTGCACTTCTGCCCGTAATTCCCCCAAAAGCTGGGCCAGCTGATCTGTCTCAGAAGTCTCCATAGCGCCCGGGTGGGAAATTGTGGGTAGGCTTCGCGTTCTGTCACGCTCACCTGATTCCCACGGAGGCGCAGGTCTGGCTTCGAGTGCTGATGCTTCTTCAATGGTGAAGCGCAGGACTCTGATGATGGACAGGAAGGGCCCCTCTACTCTGGCTTTTCTGGCTCGCAGGAATATTCCCCTGTGCGTGAAAAGGGAGTATTACCTACTGACGGAATAATGCTCAAGCCTCCCACTCCCTTCCAACCCTCCTCGATACCCTTCCACGATTCCCTGTGAAGTCTCTCCTTAGGGTCTGGAAGGATGAGTTCTCCATCCTGCTTCTGATGCAGGGGCGCGTTGAAACCCAGTTACTTCACTGGATTGAGGTTTGATGGGAGTTCAAAATAAGCTTGACTATTCAGGTGAGGCGCTGTAAGAGTTCTGTTGCAAATTCAAAAGTTCAAGCTTAATAATAATGTTCATTGTCTTATTGCAGCAAGCGCTAATGCTTATGTCTTTTTCCCCTTAGGGGCCGGGGTTTGGAGTGCCGGAGATATGGCGCCGACCCGAAGTGTAAGTTCTGGATGAGCGTTCAGGTAATGTCTTTGCATTCGCTCATTTAATGTCTTTGTCTTTTTTCCCCATTGGGGCCGGGGTCCGGAATGCCAGGAAGCGGCAGGACCCGAAATGAAATGGGAATGACCCAACAGGTAAGTCTTAGAAGGAAACTGAGCTTTTCCTATTACCCTTCCTTCTCTCACCTTGTTTTCTTGTCTTTTCTCTTTAGGCTCTGGGAAGTGGGTGCTGATCCGGATGATCGCTGCTGAAGATGGAGGCGCCCAGGAAAGGTGAGTGAAATGCAGCGCTGCAGCGATCGAAGCGAAATGCTTTTAAAATGATGTCTTCCCTTTCAGGATCGTCGGTGTGATGTCCCCGTGATGCAGCTTTAGCAGGTAAGGTCTTCTTTCTCTCCCCAATTCTCTCTTATCTCCCTTTGCAGGCAACCCAGGATGCTGACAGGCGTGGCTGAAGTCCAGATGCAGGAGCTGACACGGTGAGCGTCCAGCTGCGAGGAGCAGAACAACGCGAAGCGTGAGTTGCTGATCGGGCATGGTTTAAATAGCTTTGGAAGAAGTTCCAGGCATGTATCCTTCCACCGATCAGGTATGTATCCTTCCCCGACCACACCCAGGTGGAAAGTAGTCCCACAGGTAAAGTAGTTCCATTCAGGCCTCAAGAGGGCCTGGATGTAGCAGCATGGTCTGCATCAGGTAAGTGCACATTAAAACACTTGAACACATGTCTAGCTTTATGAGCCTGGCGCCTAAGGTGCCAGGACAGGGGTCCAACATGAGCCTGGCACCTAAGGCGCCAGGACTGTGTCCAAAGGGCCCCAGCTTGGGCCCGCTGGCACTTCCCTGGGGGGAATGATGCCTGCCTCTGGGGTTGCTGGGTCGGACCTGGCTCCTTGGAGGTAGGCATCATGACACAATCGTGCGGAAGTGAGGTGTTGCGTTTGAGTTCTATTCAATAAAATATCTACAGAGTGAGGTACAATTAGGGTTAACGCATGACCCAGGAAAATTCCCTCACTCTGTTTTACAGACGCAGCAGCAGCAGCAACAGCTCTCAAACATCTCGGCAAAGCGCATGCAACAGGATCAAGGGCGGATGAGAAATAGCCGCATGGCCTATTCTTCCCTCCATGTTCCTGCGTTAACACAGCCAAAGCACATCCATCATGTTCATGCACATACAACACAAAGGCCTTGTCATAATTCGGAGATCCTAAAACCGGCGCTGAACACGGCACAGATTTGAGCAAATCAATTGCTGTCTGGTGTTCCAAAGTCCAGGCAATGGCAAAGAAATGCCCTTCTTTGTCAAAGCCAGCATTGGTTTAATCGTTAACGAAAAGTTAGGAATCCACAATCTACAGTAAGAAGCCATACCTATCAAGGCTCTAACTTCCTTCTGCGTATTTGGGACAGACATGCCAGAAATAGTCTTTATTCGTTCAGGTGTCAACCGTCTTCCCTCCTTTGACAGGAGATAGCCTAAATAGGCGACCTCCTGACAACAATATTGGAATTTTTTAAGTGAAGCTTTGTGGCCATGTTTCCCTAGATGACAAAGCAACAACACGGTGCCTTCTTTACAGGCGCTCTCAGAATCAGCAGCCAAGAGGAGATCATCTACATACTGTAGTAATGTGCAAGTAGTAGGCAACTCAAGAGTATCAAGCTGCTCTTTCAATGCCCTACTATAAATACTTGGACTCTCAGTGTACCCTTGTGGTGCACGACTGAATGTGAACGAGCGTCCACCTAGGGTAAACGCAAACAAATACCTGCTATCCTTGTGTATAGGAATACTGAAAAACGCGTTTTTAAGATCAACAACGCTAAAATGAGTGGCAGAAGCCGGAATCATGGTTAGTATCGTTGTAACATCAGGTACAATAGGAAATTGAGGAGCCACAATTTTGTTAATAGCACGTAAATCAATTATAAAATGAAAGGGAATCGCATTATTACCTTTTTGTATACTGGCAAAATGGGGCTGTTACATAGGCTACCCGTAATTTCCTCAATTACTCCACAATGTACAAAATCAGAAACTATACATTTCAAAGCCTGCTCGCCTTCAACTGAGATCTTATATTGCGGGATGCGAGGCAATTTTACTTCATGTTTCAGAATAATTTTAACAGGTTCAATTTGAAGAATGCCCACATCATTATCATCAATTGCCCATAAGCATTCTGGAACATTACTGAATTCTGGCGGTAAGGGTCGAGTCAAAAACTGAGAGGCGAGTGGTTGCTGGGGTGAAATTGTTAACCGAACTCCGTCCGGAGAACAATGTATTACTGCATGCAATGCCTTCAACAAATTTAGCCCCAGCAAGTTCTCCCCAAAGTTTGTGGTAAGTAGAAATGGACACTGTTCCGTGAAGGGACCCAGTGTTATCGGTACCGGCAAAGAGACCGGACAAACTACAGGTGTGCCTGAAAACCCTACGGAAACGTTGGACTGCCCTGACAGGGGAATATTTGGAACCCGTGAATGATCAATGGAACATTTCTGTGCTCCCGTATCTATTAAAAATAGATGCTTCCTATTTCCCACCGCCATTTCAATGTAGGGGCCTTTCTGATGAACGGGAATAGGCGTCGGTTCCAAATCCTGCTTCGGGCAATCCTAGCGAAACAGAATATTATCAAAAGGAAGCTCTTCAGAGAGGTACGCGGCAGAAGGGTGATCAAAAATGTTTCTATTATCCACATTCGAAACTTGCTTATCTTGTGAAGGAGGTGGCTGTGATTCTGGTGCAAACTGACCTCTGCCAGGGCCCCCTTCCCCTGGGCGACCTCTGGATCGTCTACCAATATTCCCAAATGACCTTTGCTGCAAGGTCGGACATTGTGCGCCCCAGTGGCCTTCCTGTCGACAATAGGCACACTGGTTAATGGTTACCGGAGCCAAGGGCTCACTTCCCTGTGGAATGTACTGACCTCTAAATTGATTACCCGCTCTAGGGCTTCTAACAATCTGTTGTAATAAGACTTTTGTTTTCAGGCCACCCTTTTTTTTCTCAAGTTTTTCCTTTTCAGTATTTACATGATTTTCATAGTACTGATCCATATGCAGTACTTCTGATTGAGACTTCGCCTGCCAAGCGCTTTCGGAAGACATAGGCCCTCATTACGACCCTGGCGGAAAGTAACTGACCCGACCGCCATAGCGTAAATAGCGTTTCCGCCATTGCACGATGGAGTAAAGTGCGGCCAATTATGACCCATCGGGCACGAGCATTACGCCATGGCGGAAGTGCAAAGTCCGCGAAGGCGGAAATGTCCCCAAAACGCCCCTCTCCGCCGTCGTACGGCGCCCTTGGTGCAATTCCGCCACCCATCATAGCGGTCACCGTAATGAGCGCCAATCGCAAAATACGGTGACCGTAAATATACGGAAACGGAAGTAAAAACATGGGGCCGGAACGGGAAACAGCACGCCGTACACCTATAAAATCAGAATCCCAACACAACCATTAAAAATCCGACCCTGAGACACATCCCAACCCGACAGCCACCCTAGTTATAACAAACAAAATGGGAAAAGTAGCAAAAAAAGCGTGCGACCGCAAGCGGCAGGTCCACTTCTCCCATGAGGAACTCACCGTGCTCACAGAGACCCTCCAGGAGAATGCTGCCGTCGTCTTCTCGACGCAAATGACCAGGACGGCACTTGCGAACAAGAAGGCCATATGGGCCCTGGTGGCACAGCGGGTAAGTGCGGTGGGGACCGCACCCCGCAACCCACAGCAATGCAGAAAGCGATGGGACGACTTGCGGATACGCGTACGGAGCATACTATCAGCCAACCGTAACATTGCCACAGCTACCGGGGGAGGATCGGAATCACCCATCAAGTTGACCCCCTGGGAAGAAATCTGTGCCTCCACCATTAGAATGGAGAGCATAGAGGGAGTCGGAGGGATGGAGAAAGGAGTGCAGACATCCGAAGAATCAGGTAGGTGGGCCAAATAAAACAATGCTAAATCCACAATGTCCAATCATGTGAAGTACCATGTGGCCACATAGTGCAACAGAAACACATGTCCAGGAGAACGGCCACATACATTGGCCTGATAGCGCACTTTAAAAGTCACATTAAATATATAAATAATTAAAAATCCTAAAAACACCCTCTACACATGCAGCATGCACACCCTAACTGCAGGCTGCAAAACAACTGCATCCTCAATCCACACAGAAATGAAACCACCTCCAAGGCCCTGACCCAAATCACCCTCAGGTACCACCCCAATGCATGTGATACATTGCCATTCCAATTTCCACAGACCCATAAATAACGCTCGCCCTCCTTTACTCCACCACAGGGTCCGAGTCAAACGACGAGCTGCAGGACACCCCTACCAGCACACCTGCAAAGAGGGCCAAGACCAACGGCCAAAGACCCTCCACCTCAGCTGCACGGATCAAGACACGGCAGCAGCCCAAATCAAGTGGCAGCACACAGGAGGGGACTTCAACAGGCACCCCAGCAGCCAGCATGCCCACAACAGCAGCACCACAGGTCCCCCCAATGGATGCCAGAGAAGGCACTGCTTCTGATGGCAGCAGCACCATAGGTGACACTGCATTAATGCCAGCATGCTCCGACACAGACAATGGTGCTGTCGATGTAGGACCCATCCATGACCTGTCTCAATCCCCCTGTTTGTTTCATCCCCTACACCATGAGGATACCACGCAGGGGCACCCACAAGACGACGACTGGCCATCCCCCACAAGCCCTGTGGCAAGGCAACAGGAGTTGATCAGCCCCTCTGTGACACCACCGCAAATGGCCATGGCCCAGCAGAGGCAACAGTCCCTCGACCAGGTGATCGTGCAACAGCAGCAACTGGCTACACTCCTCAAGGAGCATGCTGATGAATGTGGGGCTTCTAAGGCAGCCATAGAAACATCTACTGAGACACTTAGGGCACAAATGGCGCGAAGTACAAAGACACTTAGGGCACAAATGGAGCGAAGTACAGAGACACTAAGGGTACAAATGGAGAGAAGCACCGAGAGCCTGAGGGGGGAACTGCATGCGACGTCCAAAGACGTATGTGGTGAACTTGCCGCTGTGCGCCGTGTGCTCACTGAGCTCTCACAAACTCTTAGGGACATGCATGGACGTGAGCAGGCAGAGACATCATCCGTTGCAAGTTCCGTCCAGGGCAGCCCCCAACGTAGATCTGGGAGGAACCTGCGCTCCACAGGCAGTGGTGCCCCTGATACCCGGAGAGGGGGCTTGCAATAGCGTCTGCCCACTGACAATGAGCATCTTTGGACACTGGTGTTCGGGGGGGAGGTAGGAGGGTGGAGGGGGGTGTTGGGCTTACTTGGGTGGCGGGTCGATGGGGTGTGTAACATAACTTCACATATGCTATGAACATTACATAATCATCCAATGAGATGTGTGGACATTGTTCCTTGTGTATGAGTCCTTTATAGGCGTACAGTCCACATTGTGCATGTTCCCGACACACACAGTGCCACAAGTGCCGTGTCCATGCATCAGCCAACAGGCGTGAGTGCTAGAAGCATGAATCTATGATACTCTGACGAATTTCACGGGCCTCCTGTGCCTCGCGGACTCCCTGAGGTGCTGCCACATCCCCAGCCTCATCATGACCATCTTCAGGTGCTTGCAGTTCTGCGTCAGGGGGCATGGGCACATTTCTACGTACGCACATGTTGTGTAGCATGACACATGCCATGACTATCTTTGCAACCTTCTCATGGCGGTACAGGAGTGCCCCGCCAGACCTGCTGAGGCAGCAGAAACGAGCCTTCAGTAGGCCGAATGCCTGTTCTATGACTACACGGGTACGTGAGTGGGCATGGTTGTAGACCTCCTCATGCTGGTCCTGTGGGTTCCGGAGTGGTGTAAGGAGCCATCTCTTCAGTGGATAACCGGCATCACCTGTATGTGGACAAGATAGGATGTTTGTGGGATGACATTGCTACGTACGCATCCCCCCCCCTTCCTGCCAGGTCATTGCCGCATCACATACCCCACATTATCATGCATGGATTGAGACTCACCGAGTAGCCAGGATCTGTTCCCTGCGTGTCGCTCCATGTAGCGTGGTATTGTAGAGTTCCTCAAGACCATAGAATCATGGGTTGATCCAGGAAATCGGGCACAACAATGTGTAAAGATCCTGTTGGAGTCACACACCATTTGTACATTAAGAGAATGATATTGTTTCCGGTTGCGGTACTGGACCTCCATGGCATGTGGGACAACCAATTCCACATGGGTGCAGTCGATGGCACCAATGCAACCCGGTATGCCGGCAAGTGCATGGAATCCCACTTTTGTGTTTGTAATCTCCAGCTCCGAGCGTGGTAATGAGATGTAGTCGTCTGCGTGCTTCAGGAGGGCATCGAGCACTTGCAATAGTGTCCGTGAGAACAGTGGCTGTGAAATGCCATGCAACTGTCCGACTGTGTGCTGGTAGGTGCCTGTGGCCAGGAAGTGGAGTACAGACACCACCTTCAGTAGGGGTGGGATGGCGGTTGGGCTATCTATCATGCTGACAAGGTCAGCGTGTGTCATGTCCACAATGGAGATTATGGTGTCCCGGTCCAAACGGTAGAGGGTGTGGATCTGCTCAGTAGTGAGGTTGAAC
Source organism: Ambystoma mexicanum (assembly GCF_040938575.1). Taxonomy (NCBI): domain Eukaryota; kingdom Metazoa; phylum Chordata; class Amphibia; order Caudata; family Ambystomatidae; genus Ambystoma; species Ambystoma mexicanum. The sequence continues at coordinate 957,902,964 of NC_090929.1, read as the reverse complement.
GGATGAGCTCGGAGGCGTGGGATTGCGGGCTGCCTGCGTGGTGGTAGTGGCTGTGCTGGTGGGCCTTGCTGGCCCTGCCTTGCCCTCCTCCTCCTCCTGCGTCTCCTCTGTGCGGCCGGTTGTAGTAGTAGTTGGTGTTCGTCTTCTTCTTGAAGTTGGAGTACTTGCAGTGCTATCAGGTCCCCCAGGGCCAACATCGCTAGTCCTGCCGGTAGCATTTTGGAGTGGGTGTGGTTGTGGGAGGGGGTTGGGTGTGCAATTTATGTGTTTTCAGGCTGTATAGCCTCCACCTGTGGTGATTCATTCCACCTGTGCCAGCTGCAATCCCCTTTGGGCGAGCACTGTACCGAGGTTCACCGACGGGCGGGGCGTCCCATTTGTGAGTGAAGCCAGTTGCCATTTTCACACACTGCCGCACTACATGGATGATTTTGTGATTTCAAGCGGTCACAGATGCCTTTTCGACGTGATGTTGCAAATGAGGAATTCGAAGGACAGCGCTTTCGGTTTTCAGCTAGCGGCGAGGAGACGCCCACAGGTCTGACTGCAAATATAACGTTCTATTGTTTAATGTCCTTGGGACAGGGGCCATGGCGAGAATGCAATGATTGATATGAATAGTATGGGATGCGCAATAGCGTAGTGGACGAATAGGCAGGACGTTCCCACATACATGTTACTTCACAACACTAGAATTCCGGCCTGGAGCACAGTGGATTTTGCAGGCTGCATTACGCACAGACTCAATGGAGATTTCAAATGTTATGTGAGTAAATAATCAGGCATTTTAATACAGGGATGAGGGAATGATGTATGGATGCATGGACAGATGATTTAATAGAGAGTTTGCCATGTACATGGCTTTTTGGTATCTATCCCCTTCCCCTGCGCTATGTGATGCAGAGCTGCCATAGTGGGACCATCGTCTATCTGCCCTTGTTGAACCCTCCCTGTCTCGACGCGCCTTCCAACACTTGTGTCTATGCACGTTACTAATCCCATCTCATGGATTCTGTTTTAACAGACGCATGCACAGGAACACTCGTTTGTAATAGTGTTTTCACCTCGATTTATATTGTTATGATTGGCAAGTGATTCATGGGTGGAAATAATCCTTTTGAGTGGGCTAGCATGCATATGGCTGTAGATTTGGTGTGATCATTGAAGTGAGTGATTCAAATGAAGTGCTGATGGCCATACTATTCTTTTTCATTTCATTTGGGTGACAGGTATCTCCTCCCCTTTTGCCGCTGCCATCTGTATGCCACTCCTGCAGATGGCTTTTACTCCCGACACCTGCTGCTTCGAGTTCATCAGTGGAGCACCATTACGATTTTATGGGACGATCGCCAATGGGCCACATGCCCTTACGCAGTACTAGTGGCTAGGAGCAACATATCTACCTTTCAGCTGGACTAGTGCCTACCTAATGGGACGGGCCTGCGGTTCTAGGCGCTTCCATGTTGCCTTTTTGAACGTGAATGTAGCCCCTGTGTACCATGAAGGAACAGGGCGTCACACAAGGAGTAGCTGGTCATTTATTGCGGATGCAGCCCACAGTAATGTAGTTATTTCGGGGTTTATGACCTAATAGCTGTATGGGCTTGGTGAATTTGATGTGCATTAAAATTTTAGTCTGATGTTAACCGTGTAGCGTTATTCTTTGCAAGTAATGTTGCATATTCCTATTTGTGGAGCGATGTATTGTGAGTAGATCTGCATTGGGTTCCGGCTTCTGAGTATAGTTGCGTGGTACTGTACTGGCCGCGTTTGCCTACGAAGCCCAGTAAGGTCAGGGATAGGGGCTGCCATCATGACTGTTTTAATGATGTCATGCTTAGGGGCGGGGGATTAGCTTTTGTGTAACAGATGCCGGTCAGCCAGGTGGATTGGTGGAATTATGTGATTATCAGGAAATGGCTGGTCACAGGTGCCTGTGTTTGCGTGCGTTTCTTGGAGGGAGACTGAGGTCATGTCCATTGGAATAGCTTCTGTATTCGTGCCATCTTTGCCCTGCAGCTCCCATTGGCCCCTCTTGAGATGAGCCTGGCTGCTCAGTCACTCTGCCAACTTGTGTGGTACATGCTTATGCTGATGGTTGGTTTGTTTACTGGCATGTGTACAGGGCTGGTGCAGTCTCCCTCAGGATACTGCTTTGAATGTTGCCTTGCACTGGTGTCAGGCGATGGGGGCCTGTTGTTGTTTTGTCTCATCTTTCAGTTCATTTTGCTGTACTTGAACCTTCGCATGCCTGTGCTGCATCAGTACGGCAATGGTGACATGCCAAATATGGATGGCCACTCACAAGGCACTTGGAGCCCCTACATTCATTTGTTCGTTGGCATGCGTGGGTGACTTGTGCATTTCACTGGTTGCATTGTGTGACTTCATTGCACCTACGAGGAGTTGTGCAATGTGGCCAGGGTGTGGTGTACAGGCACTCAGTAGGGCCATTTACGGTTGGTTCACGATGCCGTATTTCTCGCCATGGCGGAATGGTACTTTCCGCCATGCTTGATGGCGTTATGTAAATGTCCGCTAGGGTCAGAATTCGCGTACCGTTGCGCCATGGTGGTAATTACGGTTTTGCATGGCGCGCGTGCGCGTACTTGGTGCAGTTAGCATTGGCGTTCACTACGGTGTCGCTAATGGCATCGTACTTTACGGTGACGGGTCATAGTCGCAACGAGCGGTATTCGATGGCGGTATTGCATTTCCGCCATCGTTTTTCGATTTCCGCCAGGGTCGTAATGAGGGCCATAATCTGTAACTGGATGTCAGGCAGCAATCCACGTACAAATTTGTCGACAAACAGCCTTTTCCCTGACTCTGTGCCTAAGTCTTGTCCACTGAAATCTGAAAATACCTGCTTGAACCGATTGAAGAAATCGGTAGCACCCTCAGATTTTCCTTGGACACAGGCTGTAAGCTTGTCCCAAATGATTCTTTTTTCAGGAAATATAGTTTTCAGTTTTACAATAATTCTATCAGGCAAGGTTAATATCACTTGAGGCGGTCGTTCGCCAGCTGGTCTTTCCCTATCTAACCTAACCATGTTATCCCATGTATCTCCCAAACCAGGTATATCATCTATAGTCCTAATCTGTTTCCACAAATCGACTGGCAGGAGTACGGGAAATAATAAATCAATATCACTTAAGGTGAACACCGACGACTGTAAGACCGACTCTATTTCTTTATAGAACCCGGTCGGATTCTTTCTTACATCGGGAATAGATTGCTTTATGGTGTTCACTTCCTGTCTTGAAAACGGGACCTGATCAAACTGTGATACGTAATGTGCAGGAATGTCCAACGCAAGTATTCCTCGTCCAGCATCGGCCGCTATCTCAACTTTCGGGACAAATGTCGGAGGGACCTCTCTCATAGGCAACTGAGAAGTAGGCAGCTCCGAACGCTTACTAAGCAACAGAGCCAAATCAAGCGCTAAGGCAGTGGAAGAAGTATCAATCGAAAAAAAGGCTCTCTTATAAACACTCAACAACAAATCTTTCCCATTACACACTCATTCTGTAGGTACTCTACCATCACCTGTATCACCTTCTTTTGCATTTCTAATGTATACTGACTATATGTGTCATATACTTCATCTGGAGTTATCGACATATCCAAAGTCCATCTTATCGCATCCTTTGTACAAATTTGCGCTTCCTCACCTTTTAATTCACGGCGAGGAGAAAACCGTTTCTGTAAGTACATAATACCTAAACTACCACCATCTGCTTCCTCATTCTGTAACCCTTCCAACTCATTCCTATACTCAAAAATCCTCTCAACATGCTCATATACCTTCTCCGCAGTATCTCTGGGCAATGCTAAGGCGTTCAAATCCCGTAACCCTTGTGGGAAATCTACATTGTTTAATCTATTCCACATTATACTCAAATGAGTCCCTAATCCTTCAATAAAAACATTTTTTTCAGGAATACCTTTTAAATTTTCGAGTGTGGAAAATCATCAGCTTGTTCACCCTTCTCCATACAATGTTTAGCCCAAGCAATCAATTCATTCTTTTTGTCTGGGGACAAAGTATTACCAGTCACAACCCTTGGTCTCGCTCCCTGGTCTACTACAAGCGATGCAGAATCACTTGGAAGAGGAAGAGTAGGCACATTCTGAATATCAACAGGTGGAGGCAAGGGGGCAGGCAAAGGAGCGACGGCTGGAAGAACAGGAAGAACAGCAGGGAGGACCGGAGGAACTATAGGAGGGGGAATAACAACGGGAAGGGGCAAAGCGCCAGGAGGAGGGATATACGGAGGTGGCGCGGAGGCACCGGGCCGTCGTTCATGCAAAAGTTTATTAATCAATTCATCTGACGTATGAAAATCTTTTGAAGGGTAGATTTTCTGAATGCCTAATTGAAACGCCCTGTCCGTGTTCCTAACTGACTCCAATTGTTTATTTTGATCATATAACCGTGCCTTTTCGACACCTGTCATATGTCTACGCATATGTTTCTCTCTACTCTTTTGTTGCTGCAAAGCTTCTGTTTTCCAACTATGCAATGCGTCAAATGCTACAGGTTTAGCCTTTTTCTTTACTAATACAGACTCTCAATATTCTATGCGAGGGATTTCAAAACTACCATTGGTTGGCCACCGAAGATTAGAATTATGTCTGGTCTGTCTGTGCCAAATGTCATTAAATGCTATACTACCAAAGCCTTTCTTACAGTACATAGTACATGCCGGCGACCCCTCCTGTGGTGCGGAACGGCTATCTTCCAAAGATTGTCTGTCACTGTCGAATAATGCCATAAAGCAGGCAGACAATTTCCCAGGTATATCAAAGTTCTGGTGTTTCCTGGTCAAGTAATTGTGCTCGCGAGTACAATGCGCCAAATTCAAATTGTCAGGGTTAAATTAAGAATCGGGACACGATTCACCTGACCAAAGGACTGGGAGGCCCGATCGGGTTACTAAGGACAATGCTAAGGACCCACGTGTCTGGTGATTTTCGGCAAATTTACCCACCTCGATATATGGACCCTCGTCAAGATGTCGTCTCGCGCTACAGCTCACCGTTCAGAGATCGGATTGTGCAATTTTGTCGAGGAATTCGCTTCTCGTCCAGAGTGGCCGTTTCTGTTGGCACCGTCCGATCCCAGTCCGATAGCCGAGCCAACCTTCAATGAGACGAAGTCGATCTTGAGGGTCCCTATTCGGGCGCCATCTGTGGAATCAGAAAAATACAATATTAAGGCTTTTACACCATGCAAAGGAAAATACACCGACACGGGCTTGTAAAGATTCCCAGAATCTTTATTACAAAACTGAACTGTATCGAACAAAGTTCACAAATAGATATTTGGCCGTCAATACATCACAGAGACCACCAGCAGGGTTCAATGTGAGCAGTGAGCAGGATTTGCTAGCTGGACATCAGGGTATTTATACAGTTTGTTATAATGATGTCCAGCCTCTAACAAGTTAATTATATACTGGGCTAGGGTCGCGCCAGGTTTGTGTCCTAATGTACATATCTCGTGCATGCGGTTTACTTTTCAACATATTTACTAACACACACTATTATTCTTTAGTTTAATGTTACACTCTTTACACATTGCTCTAATACAGATCAAACAAATGTTTCGCATGTCGTATTTGGATAGCGTTATTGTTCTTGTATACTTGTAGGTTAACATCGCTGATTCAAGTAATCCCCTGATCCCGAGGTCAACGAAGGACAAGGTCTACATGACCCTAACATGTAGACTGAAGGCAGGTTGGACATTAACTCCCCTACAGAGGTTGGAGAGGTTAAAGCAAGAACAAGAGTACACGAGACGGCCATTTTAGACTACAAGGTGACTTTGCATGAATAACTAAAATGCCAGCTTTAACCTAAAATGGATGCTTGATTTACTTAAGGTCACGACCTTTCAATACGAATTTCCTCACAAAGCGACTGGGCATAGGCCAACATATAGAATGAGGACGAAACAATATTATATCTGTTCTAACACTATTATGAGCGAGCACCACATACGCAAGCTCCAATCCAATATTTCGCAATTTTATACCAACAATTCTACTCAAAATGCATCAATTCAGTGGCGATTCCCACTCCTTCACAGAATTGCGTAAAGCAAAAATGCATTGCCATTAATTTGATAACACAATTATTCCACATTCAGCATACACAGGACATATATGACAGACGCTTGACATACTAGACAGACACCAGCTAGTCATACATATACCTGCCTTCTAATTAATACCCCAACATGGGATTTGAACTACCCCTTTATGACGTCTTTAAACGTCATCGTAGCCTAGCGTCCCTCTCTCTGTGGGCTCTGGGTTCAAGTTCCTTCTGACCACTCTTTAAAGTGCAGGAACAAGGTGAATTTTACAGTTTTTGTCTCGGGTGCCCTCCCGGTATCCCTTACAGTTTTTGTCGCGGGTGCCCTCCCGGTATCCCTTACCGTTTTTCTCTCGGGTGCCCCCTGTATTCTTTACAGTTTTTAGTCTCGGGTGCCCCCCCCGGTATTCCTTACAGTTTTTAGTCTCGGGTGCCCCCCCGGTATTCCTTACAGATTTTAGTCTCGGGTGCCCCCCCGGTATTCCTTACCCTAGTTCCTTCAGGTGACCAGGTCTTTTACCCCCTATATATATATACAGTCTTTTCTGCATCTAGCTGTGTTATTTTTTCTCCGCCACCCACTGTTACCTTTCCCTTCTTAATCTAAGGCCTATAAGACCTTTGCCAGGATAACGAGTTTCATTGTTTCACTCACCAATCGACTCTTTTCCTCTCTGGAACTTCAGGATCACCGCCCCTTCCTCTTCCAGTTCTTATGTTTTTTGTCTGATCCGCAGCCCGTGGGAATGAGAAGGGTTATGCTTGTAAAAGCGGGTTCCTTCAGACCCACTGCAGATTTTTGGGAATAATTACACTATCATTGTCCATGAGGAGTTTCTCAGCTTACACATCCGGAATGGCGAAAGGATTCGTGATGTAACCGAAGGCCCAGAGTTACTTCGTGCCGTTGGTTTAAAAGGTGTCTTATAACTATATCAATCGATTATCACTAATCGATGGCCGAAACCATCCTCAAGCTACCAAGTGTTTACGAGGAGAGGTTATTACTGACGGGCCCATTGGTCAGCACTCACCCTCAAAAATGAGTAATACAAGAAAGCTGCACCATGCGAGGACAGAGTGCTGGATTCACATACTCCGGCAAGTATCAATAATCAGGACTCAGTAAATTGGCAAAGGGAAGTCCGTTTAATGATACATACATCAGCTTATGGAAATCAGCAGCATCACAAACATCTGCCTCACCCCGACTTCCCCGACCATTAGTCCAACTTCCTCTTTCATGGGCAAAATCTGTCATCATTGACGTCTAATTCTACAAAAAATCATCATGCAATACAATTGGTTGGGAAAGGTAACTTAAGTATAGGTGCTATGACTGTATATGGAAATAATGCAAGTGGATTGGATAACTCTTATCGGGTTGGTGTCTACGCCCTTCCCTCTACACCACACGTGATTGTCGTCACTACAAGTACGACGTCTCATTGGTTACAATGTCTATAGACCCTAGATTACATGGTCCCTTGTGATTGGGCAAGTTACACCCCTAAACATAAAACTCAATTTTAATTAGCAGCATGCAGAATAGACACCCAGGTGCCTAGTGTCCCAATATTCACCCTGCCTCCCTTCCATCAATCAGTGGTTTAGGGCTATGTGTCAATTAGTTGGCTGGGTATGGCCTCGGATCTGTAGTCTCTTATCAGGAAAAGTTATGGCACCCTCTGGTCTGGATGACATCAGGCGGTGGTACATCTTGGCGCCTGTCTGGTCACGTGTTGGTCCACCGTGAATCTGCTTCAGTTTCCAACCTTTTGTGCATTTAATTCTGTATGCGCTTAGCCACCTGCATGGGCCTCTCTTATCTTGACCGTCATGGGCGGGCTGGCATGCTCTGAAGTTGGAGCCTCGTCAGCTCATGCTCACCTCCCCTTCTCTGGTTGACCTCGATTATCCCGGCATGAGCCATCCTTTGTTAAGTTTCAATCCCGCTGCTTTCGTCAGCTTAGGCCTGGATATGAAACTTGGCCAGTCAAGCCTTGGCCGCCTGGGAGTACTTCTGTTTATACAAAATGGAGTCGCACGTGTACATTGTGCTGCATTGAGGTAGATGTATACAGTCGGCGCTTGCCGCTCTAACTTCTACTAAGCATTGCAAGCAGAATCGATTACTTAGCATCTTGCGTTTCAAGCTTATTTTCACACATTCAATAAGGCGGTTGCTTCCAACTTGTCTCATGGCACCATTCTCATACGTTTTTCACAGTGTCTCTCCCCTTTGTCCTTTACAATTATCCTTGCAGTTGTCAGTACTGGCATGCATGCTTTCAGTACTCCTTCAGTTCGTTCTTGAAGCTGCTCTGGTCCTTGTTCCATCTCCACTGGCCTTCCATTATGGCTTTTGGAGTCTCTTCAGAGACCGTGTGTAGGCATTCCTCATCGTTCCGTATCAACGGCTGGTATGGTTGTCTGATCGGGTACCGTGCTGCCCAGGGTTGCCTGGTATTTCAAGAGGTATTGATCTTCTAATGTACACAGGGTAGAGGCCCTTTGCAGCCCTTTGTTGGTTCAGCTGCTCCTCGGACATCACATACCTTGGCGAGTACTTTACTGGCACCTCAAAGCGAGGGGCAGGGGTGCAGGCCACGACTGGGGTCTCCTCTACAAGGGTATCAAGTATTAATATCCCCAACAAAAATATTGCCGTAAATATGGCCGTTTGGTTCGCCATAGCCGATATTTTTATTGGGGATATTATGTGGGAGCGGGTGTTGCGGGGGGGGGGTCCCACGCACATTAAAAAATGGTGCAGGGGTATCCCCCGCATGGTCAATTGTGAATTTTGCCGCAAAAATATGGCAATTTTTTTGTATCGCGATATTTTTGCGGCGGAATTATCACATGGAACCGTGAACATACACTTCAGTATAGAAGTCTTGGAGAAGGCAGGACACAGAACAAGACAGGGGCTCTGATAAAAGCTGAGTGGGTTTACTTTTGCAGCAAAGGTTTATTTTATATTGATGTTTCATTATTGCATTCCTATTCACACCCAATAATGTTAGTCACCCGATTACTGCATTTAAAACCAAAAGTTTGCAAAGATATGATTAACATAAAACAGAATGAAATAATTAGAGTGCACAATTAAATCCTACATTTAAGTCTTTGTGACAGTACAAGTACTAGAAGTAGTGAACCTGGCGGTCTTCTCTGTATGTTTACTGTGGCCAGAGAAGGCATCTGTTCAATGTGTGTGCTTTGATCTCTAGTGAATGAAGTGGACCATTTTGTCTCACCTCTTCATTTAATCTCTCTGAGAATCATCTATTTGCTCCAGACTATTTTTTGTGCATTGTGCAGTGTCAGATACAGAATTCTTTATTTGTAAAAATGAGTATTCAGATGTCAGTAAACGCAGATCGCACATCCGGATGTTGCAATGAGAATAATGATTGAAGTTACAAAAAAGGCAAAAGTCATATATTACAGGGCCTGCGGTAACAGCCCTATAGTTATGGTTAAGTTGATCAACCCATAGGAAGAACATTTTTTGGGTTGCTCATAATTTCACCCCCCTGGACGAATCCTCACAACACTTTGCAAAATAAGTATATGGCCCTGTCAGATTGATTCTGCGAGGTTTGGTGGGGTTTTGTTAAGGGGAGGCAAAGTTATAGGGGACCACAAAATGGCATTTTATTCCATACACGCAATGTTGCCCTCTCAAGGACATGACGTATGGAGTGCTGGATAAGCAGCCATGCTCAGTGACGTCAACAGCCATGGTTGCATTGTGTTGGACGGGATGACATGTGTAGGTAACATTGTGTTGCGTGAATATTGACGCATGTGTGCAGCGTGTATGGTACTGTACTATGGCTGTTATAATGCCGTGCCCCATGTTGTCACAGTGCTTCGAAATGAGGCAGTGACTGCACTTCCAGGGATACACTCTGCACCCTTTGACGTCCCAACTCCCCATGCCCTCTGCCAGGCACTGGACCTCCTGTCATCCATTTGGATGCACAGTTTCTGGTGTAGGTAATGCAGGAATCACATCATGCTGGCTCAGTCAGCAGGTAAGCATGTGCACTGTCTTGCATGTTCTGCCAGTGTAATTGTTCCCCATGGTTTCTGCATGCAGTACACATCTTGATCAGCTGGTGCGGTTCACCTTGTGTCACAGTGAATGCCTGTGTTGATTTGTGTCTGTACACATGCATGTGTGTGTATGTGCATTTTCACTTCTATGCCAGTGGCTTGTTTCTGTGGATGCACTCATGACGCTGACAGCATGCTTGGATGTGATTGTGCAGAACTACTGTCGCATTCCTCATGATAAGTATTTCATTCTGTTTGGGTGCGGGTACTGCCTGGCCACATGCATTGTTGGTGCTTCTGAATTCTGGGGGTTTCTGTTCTCTGACACTTGCCACACTGACCGTGGTGATGTCTCCTTGATGCCACCCTTCTACTCCCACCGTCCCTATGTTTCATACTGTGCCCTGCAGGTGTTCTTCCTCTGCACACTACTCTTTGACCGTTGGCAATTCTAAATCCAATTCCTTCTCCACTTACATGTCCCGCCCAGCCAGCTCACTGGTCACCATGACCCATTCACATTGATAAGCATGTATGCACATTCTACACTGCAGCGCTTCATAACATGGGCTCTGTTGACTCTGTTGTGGACATTTGTGTGCATTGACTCCACAGGATATATTTGTTGCACTTGATGCATGTTGGTTTTGGCAGACATGCACGTGTACCTCTGACTGACTGCTTCTGTGTTACCTAGTATGGTGACTTTTTCTACATGTTTTTGTACTGTTGGTTATCATCACTGGTGTGTATTACATGTTTTCTGTTTTTAAATTCTACTACATGTTTACTGCCACAATCTGTTTGTGTACATTGCATCCGCACAATGTAGTTGCATGCATGTCTGACATACTATACTTCCCGCCGCTTGGCTTTATCTGGTGTCCCTGTGTCAGGTTCAAGTTAGCCCTGTAATCCATGTACACTTACTGGGGCAGTCTCATTCAGGGTTGTGGTGTGTTGGGGTGAATGTACAGCTGCATTTCCATTTTCTGTGTTGTCCAACAGGGGTATATGTTGGCTGATGAAGGGTAGGGGTATATGCTTACAGTGCCTTAGTTCCATGGACATGGGGTACATTTGTCTTGTTGTGTAATGCATGCCAGAATCTATTGTTTGCCTTGGTTTGTGTGAGATAGGGCTACTGATTGACCCTACACATGTGCTTATTATTTGCAGTCTGTCCTTCACCACCCTCGACTTTTGTCCTTCATGGCCTCTACATGTGGATATTTTCCTTCTTAGTGCCTTCCGTGATCTCATGCCATAATGGTACGTCCGGAGGTATTGATATCATTATCATCCTCCCTAGTGATGTTGGGCATGTCCATCTCCATCTTCACTCCAGACAGTGTACTCCTTGCTATGGTTTTCAATTCTCTCTCTCTCTCTCTCTCTCTCTCTCTCTCTCTCTCTCTCTCTCTCTCTCTCTCTCTCTCTCTCTCTTGTGCTACTCTCCTCTCCTAGGCAATTCTCAATGTGTGTCCTGTCTCCCTCTTGCACCCTACGGTCCTTCTACACTTGGTGGTCTATGCCTGTTTTCTGATTTCATAAATGGTTGTCATGGATCTCCACTGTCTATAAGTTGTTGCAATACATGTCTTTACAATGTGAGGATGTGTTTTCCGGTGGGATGCAGTGTATTGAGGCCAGGTGGGTACCCTGTACAGGTAAGTGAAGGGAACTCAGGGTGTCACTTGTGGTGTGGTGTTTAGCAGGGAGTCTGGCACTGTGTGCATTCACTTTTGTTTAACTTGTTTTGTGGGGCACGGGTCCACGTTCATGGGTGCATGTGTCACATGGTATTCTTATGGTCATGTGTCTGTGCATGCTGTTTTCGTACTCATATCATGATGCCACAGGTTGCAGGATCGTAGTTGTGGGTAGGCGATCTCTGAAGGCAGGGCATATCTTGTTGATTTGTCAGGAGGGTGGCAGGACCAGCTGTTTGTGGCCTGTGACACATGTTAATGGTGGTAATGGTGTTTCTTTCCTTGCACCTTTCACATGTGTATTATCTAACACATGGCATCCCATACAATGATTCACTAATATTGATTCATGTACACGGAAGACAGTATTTAGCCTTTCTTGGTCAGGGTTCACCGTTCTTTTTGTGCAGTCACCATTGATACACATCTTTGAGATGCTATGTTGTCAACAGACACCAGGCACACTAAATTGAGCAGGGTTTATTTGCCATGCATGTGCCATGCATGGTGCACAATAGGGATTACAGTGGCATGTTGACAGATGCTGGGTACATGTGAATGTTACCTTCAATTCAATGCACATTTCACCCAATGCAAGCAGTAAAGTCTGCATTACCTTGCACTTTCCAGTTACCTGCTCCCTTTCTCATGCATTTGTCTTTTGTCTCTGTTTCTCATTGCTTTGTCATGTCTGCTTGTGTGTTTCATGCCAGTTACCTCAGTGCCCAGCCTTCCGGTCTGACATCTGCTTATGTGAAGTGCTGCTTCTGCAAGATCCTGTCTGTAGTCCAATTGGTGAGTTTTTGGGTTCAGACATTCTTGGGCTCTGCATCATCGTCTCCCCTGCCAGTGTTCATTGAACTGTCCCAGTACTACGCTGATGATAGTGTGGCATGTCATGGCATGGGAAATACTCTCAGGGTTATCCAGCCTTTTAGTGATCTCGTTGATGTACTTTTTGTGGGTCCAATCATTGTCATGCTGACTGTTGCCATATGTGTGTGTTGAGTATGTGCCATCAGTTTGAAGATGGGGTAAGTGTGACATGGCCATTCACTGCATGGCACTTTGGGGTTCAGGCAGTGTGTGGGATGTGGGTGGGTGTTTGTCAGTGTGTGTGTTTTGTGTGATGGATGTGCATGCAGTGTGTTGATCTGGCTTCATGTGTTCCAGGACACATGTTGATGGTCGGTATTTGAGTTGTTTGCATCTTTTGCATGTCACTCAGGGGGCACATATTGCTGTGTGTTTGGGTGCATGGATCTGTTGGCTGTGCTGACATTGATTTGTCTTTCTCTGCAGATCCATCTGTCATGAGGTGGTGGGTGATAGGATGGAGGGGATATTTGCAGTTATATACATGCACAGGAAACAGGTGAGATGTTCATTTCTCTTGCAGTGCATTGTGTAGCTCTATAGTTTTTGATATTCAAAATGACTACTTTGATGACACTGCATTTTATGTGCATTGTTGTGGTCAGGGGATGGGTTGGCCAGTGTATGTCTTTTTGTTGTGTAACACGCATTGTGGGTCCATGTCTTTCCTTGCATGTGTTAATTGGCTTCAAGATTCTACTGTGCCTTACTACTTGTGGTCTCATGTTAGACCGTCATTTGCAGTTGCTGTGACTGTGTTGTTGAATGGTGCAGTGCCATGCTGCTTATGGTCATGACTCACTGTTGAGTTTTCTATGGAATGTCTATGTTACTTGCTGCATCTGTGACTGTGTCCATTTCGGTGTGTCAATCAATTTGTCTCACTTGTCAATTGTATCCTGTTCAGTGTGTTTTTTTTTTATATGGGGTGCCTTCTCTCAATATTGGCTGCATGTATGTCACATGTGCATCCTGACACCACTGCTTTTGTGCTCACAGCAACAAGAATACATTTATGCCTGGCATGCACATTCTCACACAGGTTTGCAACCCTATTTCATTGGGTTTATGGGGATTGGTGGAAATTATACTTTTGGAATCCATGAATGCCTAGCTGCTCATAATTGATAGTTGGCAAGTTGCTGCATGTATCTTTGGCAACACATAGGTCGGGTGATATTTTCTTTGACATTAGTGATGGTTTTGTGCCTCAGTAGTGGTTTAATTCCATGCTTACTATGGTGGTAATGGTGTTATGCTCCCACTTGCATGTCTTTAAATTGGCCACACTTTGTTCATGTTGTTTTTTGTCTAATGGAAGCACAAAATGTTGCCCACCCAGGGGAACATTCTCAGGGTGTTTTTCTGGACATGGAGGATTGACCCATGGTCATCAATGAATGGCACCTGGGATGTGGATTGATTGTGGGCACTCCACAGGGGCAGGATTTTGTGTAAAGTAGGATTGCACCAGCTTTGTACGTGCAGCCTCTCCACTTTCTCTTTGGCCAGCCATGCACAAGGGTCATTCCTTTGGGTGTGGGTGGTAGGCCACCAGCATGTCCACTGGGACAACACAACGTGTAACGACATTGTGCAGGACACATGCTGCCACAATGATCCTGCACACAACTGATGGTGCTAATAGCAACACACCACCAGAATGGTGAAGGGAGGAAAAACGTGAGTTAAGCACTCTGAATGTGCGATTCACAATGTCCCTCGTCACTACAGGGGCAGTATTTGTGCCTTACCTCAGCTGGTGTGGTGGGATTCCGTATGGGCATCATCATGAATGTGCTCAGTGGGTAGGCACTGTCTCCTGTAAATGTATACATGGTTGTCATTACATTTGTTGCCAGTGTCTATTGGTAAGTGTGCAACGTGCATACATTTGCATGTCTGTTCATACTCACCAATGAGCAATGCGTTCCCATGCTTGCCAGCTACAAGGTTTCGGTGTAGTGGTGACATCCGGAATATGTAACTGTTGTGTGTGCTTCCTGGATAGTTTGAATACACTTCAGTTATGAAGCCCTTAGCATCACACACAACCTGAACAATGAATGAGTGCTAATGTTTGCAGTTGTGGCATATGTGCTCTGTCAATCTGGGGGGAGTCACACAACATGGGTGCAATCTATTGCTCCAAGCACTTGTGGGAAGCATGCCACAACATAAAAGTCCTACATTACTATTTGTCTTCCTGCCGGTGTTCTTGGCATATAGATGTGGTGGCGCACAGAAGGTCATGTAGTTATGAACGCCAGCACCTGCTGTAGGCAGCATGACTGTGTGGCTTGGGAGATGCCACCGACTATGGCAATGGTCCGATGGAAGGATCCAGTTGCCATGAAATGTAAGGCATTGAGCATTTTTTGTAGGGGGCTATGGGCCTCGGAACACATGGTGTGTGATGTTAGCCCATCTCCCCACTCCCTGACCAGGTCTAGGATGATATGGGGGGAACCTGTACCTGCCCTAGACCTGGTCACCAACCATCCCAAAGAGGGTGGTACGGTGGTTGAATATCCGGGCCCTGGCCATCCTCCTCCTTCATGAACACTCTGATAAATGCTGGATTCATCGTGGCTGGATTTGTTTTGATTGGTGTGTATTGCATGAGTTTACGCTTGCTATCAGGTGGCAGGAGTGTACCAGGATTTGCGTGTACTTTTTTGCAACCCGACGTTCAGAATACAAATCCATCAACACGTGTTTATTTGCCCTGGTATGGGCGTGGGATTGCTTCACCGTGGCCCGCCTATCAACACACCCACATTTTCACATGTTAATCCCCATTCTGCATGTTCCACCCCCTATTTTTCTCATTGCGTCTGCCCGCCCCACACTCTGCTTGGAGTCTCACGCAAGGCGCTCGAACGCTCGCAGCACCATGCCGGGCCTATCTCCTTTGAGTATGGTAAGGTATTTTCAGAGACAGCAAACCATATTATCAGAGTGAAGACCATTAGTTGCACTGCCAAACGGTGAAAACAAGGGTCTTTAGGCTGAGTTGTGCAAGATTTGCAAACTATTTCCCATACAATCAATTGTAAGTTACCAGTGTTTACAGGCCACACAGGAAAACCTTATAGGCTGTAAGCGATATCAGGGGTTACCCACATGCCCAATACCAGACTTACAGTCCAAATGTTGTATTTGGCCAACACAAGCACTAAGATTGCAGTTAACAGGTGACTGATTAGTCGGATGAGAAATGATCCTGCAGTTGAGCACCGCTATAATGAGCATTTAGTGTCATATACACGACAGTAGTGTACCTTCGATTTAGTCCCGATGATACCATTTCCCAAGATTGTATTGTGAGGGACAGGTGTCTAAAATTGAGAAATGGTCAAATGAAGACAAGTTATTGCTAAAAGCAACATGGCAGCATAGGCCATACCTCCTGGTCAGGATCCTCAGTTGTTGCCAGGCTCTGGCTGTCAAATCTTCATTGGGAGATCTCAAACCCATATATTGTATTTCTGGCTGGATAGCTCATGAGTGTTACTCACCAGTCGGGGGAGCACAAAAGCCAGTGAGCCAGGACTTCTAGGAATCGGATCAATAAGTGTTGATTGAAGAGCTCGGTGTGGAGCCTCCAACCGAGCCTCCTCTCTATGAGGGATGTTAGACCTTTTCAATGATATGACACCCTGTTGTATGCGTGTAACAATCAAGGTGACTGATCACTTAAAAGAGCGGGGAGAACGCACCGCCACGGACCCAGCTGAAAGAATAAAGACAGAAGGTAAGTAACACAGACACCACGAGGAGCCACCTTTTAACCCCCCACTATGTGAATACCTGAATTAAACTGTCCTGAAATCCCGACAGAATAATCTGGTGACCACCCAGTGATGTAAAGAGAGGTGTACAAATTCAAAGTATCAGAAAACGACGATAGTGTAAAACAAAAAATAGGGAAGGTTAGTATAGGGTTCTGTACCCAGACGACACGAGGAGCGCACTAGATACGGGAAGGTGCAGCTACTGCAGAGTGTCCTGTGTGCACTTGATGCTAGTAATCAATGCAAGGAAGCAGGAGTCAGAATTAGGAAGTCACCAAATGGGCAGCACACAGAGTACAGAGTCATGCAGTCCGTAGTACTTGAATCAGCAGCTAACCAGATGGATGCTGGGATCTGTAGTTTCGCAGCACGAGTGAAAATGTAGTTTGAAAACAGCAGCAGGCGGAATGCTGTGTTTTCGGCAGGAGAATTACTTGTTCCAGATGAAATGCAGGTAGGAATTGTTCCGTGAAAGGAGAGTCTTCTAGCAGGCCAACGGGTTTGGTACACATGCGGGCAGCAATGAGGCAAAACAGTAGACAGGCAGTCCGGAAGCAGGCAATGAGGTCGGGTTGAGGGGCAGACGGTAGCCGAACGAAATGAGATCCAGATCAGTCCTTTTACCAAACGAAGGTCCTGGTACACGGGGTTAACACAGTGTTAAGGAATAACCAGAAGGAAGTCCGTAAGGAGGAAAAACAGGGTCTGATACATGGGAAAGCAGTTTCGAGAGAAACAAAGACTTCACAAAATGCCAAGGTAACGGTAATCAGAAGCCGCGAGCCACGGGCTACTGCAGCTCATATTCCAAAAAGGGGCGTGCCCGAGCAAAAGTGAAGCACCATGCTTGGATACTGAACTACATTGAGAGGCAGGTTTTCTGGGTAATGTAGTCCGCTTTGCCTCCCCTAGATACCACTGCAGCGATCGTCCAGGGCAGCTGCCAGCGCGAATAGAAAGGAGCCACAAAACGCTGCACACTCTTCGGGAGAGCAATATCCCTCCTAACAGATCTATTCCCCGTGCCCTTATTGAATGAAAGATCCCAAGGGGAATGTGGTGGAGAACTAGGCAGGACCTTAGGTGTGACAATGAGTATAATTCTGGTCTCTGATCTGTGGGTAGCTTAAACTTTGTAAATCCTGTAGAAGGATAAACTTTAATCCTCTCATGTTAAGCTAATTGGGGACCATTCAAATGGGGGTAACAATTACACCTGGTATCCAGTGCATAGATGATGGAGGAATCTAGCATAAAGCACTATAAAAGAAGACAATGGATCATCAATGTTAGTATTATCATGATCAGCATCAACTTCTGGTGTCAGATGCCTTTCTCTGGAACTCGAGAGTGGCTGGGCGTCAGTGTGGGAGGGCTGTGTGTAGGCCTATCTAAGAGGCGGAGATGATGAAAAGAAAAACCAGGTAAGAAGATGGCTTGTACTTTAGGAGAGCATCACGCTGGACCTTGAGAGACGCCTCTTCCATGCATCAGCAAAGCAGATGATCAGTCTCTTCACATTCATGGGGAAATGGTGTCAGGAATGGATGACTCAGCACTGGTGTGCATCTATTCACACCTTTGCCAGCCACCTAATCAGCAGCATTTGCCACAATCACAATTCTGCAAGCTACTTCACAGTAAAATGGTCAGGATGTGTATTACCTTCAGGTGTCACTGTCACATTGGACAGAGCTTATCCTGGCTCACTGTGCTTATTGAGATTCCCAGACAGGTGTGCCAGGATAGTCTATGGCCACGCCCATGTCCCACAAAACCAGTAGGACTAGTGCCATGCTGTATTTTAGTGCTGACACGGTGTACTTTCCGAAATGAAAATTCTGTCTGCTTGGAGAGGGGGCTCCTCGCAGACGGTCGGATGAGGCTACATGCCCTCGGAATGAAACGGTGCAAGGTGTCACAAGAAGGCTCAACAACCTTTGCACATCAAGGGATTTGCATCTCACTTAAGCACTTTGGTTAGATCCAACAGTAAAAAGCCACGAAGCAAGCAGGGCAAAAGACAGGGCGCTGGTTTAGGAAACTCAACCCTATACCAGTATTTGCGGTCAAATATTTACATTGTGGAAAAAGAAAACCCCAGGGAAACGGATTATCTGGCATTTGCTCCAGTGCTCCAGATTGAGCACATGCTTAGATAATAAGGGGGAGCAAACAGATTGTCAACATCCCTGCTATTTAAAAACCTTTGCACTAGGGCAAAAGATAATCGGGCTGTTTTTGCATTTTTTTGTTGCATAACATAAAAAGAAATGTGTTCAATTATTTTTTTTCCATGATACAGGGCATAAAAAACGATTTTTGCCGTAGTAAAAACATTTTTAGATAATATAAATTGCGGCTACACCTATTTGCTCCCTTCCGTATTATCAAAGAAGCAAAATTGGTGCTAAATTCATTTGATCCATTTTTTGCACAAGGCCAACGTTTTTATAATTTGACCTCTGGAGTGCAGTTTAAAAGCAGGGATCACATCGAGGGTAGATGCCGGTGGACAGAGTCCACCCCCTTTTTTTCTAGAGGGTGGCCTCTCTTGTTTTGGTGTATGTGTTGATTTTATGAAAGGCGAATACCATTTGTCCTGTGCAATTTGGGTGGTTATGAAAAGCCAATTCAATGAAATCACCTTGATATGCTAATTTCTGGCCACGTAACATCATTTTGCGTTTGCTAATGAGTCCACCAACTTCTTTTTTTAGGACTTGACCCCCTGCTGAAAACCACGGACCGGCCTAGATTGTCATACCTAACATGGGCACAATTTTAAGATAAAGTAAGTGCAAATCTAAATCAGTGTTTTTTATCGTTGGTAAACTATAGCGAGGGATGTTTTGACTCACAGATTTAAAGATGGCTGTCCTTTTGCTCCGCTATAACAGCCGTCCAAGTATTTGTTCACTGCTAATCCTGTTATGTATTTCATTGCCATCTTCCCTTCATTAGTAAATTGTTACGTTGCCACAAAGAGCTAAGTGCAGGGACAACATGGTGATGCCTCTGTGCAGTATGATGCCAAAACAGGACGAATCCGATCCCAGCATTTAAACCCGTGCCCTTTACAGTTAAGCTTCTCAGCACTTGATGGAGACATCCCCGACATGAACTGCCACATGCTTCAGTGATGTGATTGAACTTGCCTCCCCAAGATGTATGAGCAATGCACCACTTGTGTCCATGTTATTAAAAATGAGTGAATTGCAATGTTGCTTTGACAATTAACGCAACATTAAAGGGGTTATTTTGCAAGCCCCGAAGTGCAAAGGCAGGCATGAAAGCAAAGTGTAGTCATTTCCATCTTCCTTTTACACTGCATGGTATTTTGCTGCCATTTGTAGTCAGAGAAAGAGCACACTCTCTGACTTCAAAGGCCACATGCTTTGTGCTTGCTTGACATTCTCATGCAGTCCAAACTAAATGCCATTTCAAAGCGTGCATTGAAATATTTTGTTAAAGCGCAGAGAATAAAATGAAAAGGCAACGTTTTTACTCTTATTTTTTTACACCGTTCTGTAAAAGTTGAAAATTGCATGCACGGGACACAACCACATATGAATACAAGAGGTGGAAAAAGGGAAGTGGCACATTGGCAAAGACAATGGGTCCGCCTTGTTTTGAGTAGGCGAGTGGTTGCATATGGTTGTGTGGGTGAATTGCTAGCCTTGGCTTTCCACCACAGAATGACACTGCATTCTCTCATACTGACCTCTCCTAAGACTGAAGTTGTCTAACTCACTGCCACTAAAGCCTCACCTGTCTTGACTTCTTCTATATATTTCCCTCAGACCTCCTCCTGCCCTACCCGAGGCTTTTGACCTTGGCTTCTTCTTTAACTGAAAACTCAAACTTCACTAATTCATAACCTCCACCATGAATGATGCAAGATTCACCCTTACGAACTTTATGAACATACACCCTAATCTCACTTACCACTCCACCAAAACTCACATCTCTTTTTTTCTTGATCTTAACAGACTTGGTTACAGTTGCAGCTTCCTCCTGAACTTTTGTGTCCCCTCCTTTGCCCCCCTAAGCAAAGTTTTGAAACACAGACTGCCTATAACCTTCCCTCTCTTCCCTCCTTCTGCTTAATGCTTTCATGCCCCCTGGAACTCAACGCACCACTGGTCCCTCTTCAATTGACTCCCCTTAACTTGTTCTATCTGTCCTTGATCTGTCTCTGAACCTTTGGACAGCCACTGTTTCCCAGCACTCCCCACCCTGCACTCTGTGATCTAATTTCATACATTGCCACACTGCCCATGGTCGTTCACGCTTTTTGTAATTGTTAGGGAGAATTCTCAGAAATGTGCTAATTCCCTTCTACATTAGAGACCCCCAGCACTCTCAAGTATTTTCCTGTGATTTGAACACTTTGTTTCTTTTGGTTTTGGAGTCTGACAAACTCCATAGGCATCATCTGTTTACATTGTGTCACACAACACCTACAGTGCAGTGACACAGGGAAGTCTTTCTGATTTCCAAAAGATTTAAATACCTTCTCTTGTTGAAACTACTGTTTCCAAGAACTGTGAAGTGAAATTGACTTTACTTACATTTGTAACTTTGTAGACCCAGCACACACTATCTTACAAAAGGCAAAGGAGGTATATATCTTGACTGCTCCTGTTTTACCTTTATAATTGTGTTGGCTTTTGGTTTGTAGAAGTGTGAAGGATGAGTGGGCACTTTGGCCTCTCCTCATCATTGTTCTCCTGCAGGGCAGGAGTCATTCGTTACCAGCCACATTTATATGTTTGAAATGCAAGCCACAAACCTTTGTGAAAAATATAATTCCATGCACAACATAATATGAAACACCATCCCTGCCTGAAATAGAACCAATCAACATACAGAAACACTCTTCTGCACCTATTTGTGTTAAATGCATGTGCACACACTCAGGAACCATGGCCACATTGTAATGTGCCACTCAGTTTCACGCTATAAAACTGTGAGGGTGTGTTAAGTAATTAAAGCTTTAATTAAATTCACAACTACACTTATATAGTATTATGCACTAAAGTTAACACATATAGCACATTTTACAAACTCTCAGCATTTCCCATTGTTATTTTAGTGGAATTTGAAAACATGAAAATATTGATGGCACCCAATACAGGGTAGTAAACCTTGCCACTCTTTGCTCTTACTTTTCCACTGTGGTTTATTTCTGTGCGACCGATTGTTAAATTTAATATGGTGTTATTACTAACAAAGTGAACAATATGCCTTTTTCACAAGATGTACACATTCCTATAATCATAAAGGTCACTTAGTACCCGGCGGGGGCCTGATCTTGGCCTCCCAGCCAAAGAGGAGGCTCAAAACAGTAAAGCTACAGCTCCGACCCTCCTCAGACCTGGTGCCGCCATCTTCCTCCACCAGATAATGAGTGAAGTGTTGAGTGTCGCACCGTATCCCAATCCCCCCAACTCTCTTCCCGCTTTTCCACACATTTCGCCCCCTCCCATCAGTGCTCCAATTACCTTCTGCTTCCATGTGGCCCGCCGGTGCCGGGAACAGTAGTGTCCCCGGTGTGTCCCGACAAACGACTTGTCAAATCTGACCCATGGTCGCCATCTTCTTTTGATTTATTTTTAAGTTGAGAAACGGCATACATGTCCTTTCTCAACATTAAAAAAAAAAACATTATTGGTATCCCAGTACAATGTGCCCGGATACTAAAAGCAATATTACCCTTGCAGGGGGGACATTACCGGGCTGGTAATGCCCTGGCTATCGATAAAGCCCTCGATTTTTTTGGGCTTCTACCTGGCTCAGGACATTACCTGCCCTGGTAATGATTCCCTTGCTCGGGTAATATTTCTTATGTACATCATGTGTTAAACACTCCCCTTATTAACGTACACATTAGCTATATCAACATGATATTGTTAGGGAGAATTCTCTGTTTAGGCTGAATTTCCTAACCTAGTGAGTCCTCCAGCAGCTTTGCTGGATTATTGGGGTTTATTTTTTTCTCCTGCCAAGAGTGAGACTCGTTTACCCTCACTCTTGGGCCTGATTTGAGTGTGTTTCTTTGAATCTAGATGTGTTTAATGGGGTCTTTTACTCCATAGGGCTTCATGTGTTTTTGTGATGTGTGTTACACAGCACCCTCCGTGCAATAACACAGGGGTGTCATAGTGACCCCCCAGTATAGACTCCATACCCTGGGACTGACTACTGTCTCCCAGGGCATGTAAAGTCACCATTGACTTTACTAGTCTTAAATTCTGAACAGAACCAGTACAAACCATCATATTGTGGACGTACTGGCTGGGGCAATTCAATTGCCCCGGTGTATGTTAGGCGAGGGGGCACGTCTCCGTCCCCCCTGATCGAGTTTTGGCTGGTGGCAGTGGATACTACTTTTTATATTCAACCGCAAATATTTTCCTATGGGATTTCCCATTGTTTTAGGCTACTACCTTTATTTAATTAATTATCCTAGCCTCGAACATACCGCCGGTTTATTTAATTAATATTAATTCTCTGGTTGGTATTTTTTGCCAAAACTTGATTCTAAAATGGCGTTTGTGTTCTCTTCTGTGACTCCAACCCAAGTCGAGCCCTTTGTTCCACTTTTTGGCGGGCTTCTCCACAGAAGCCCTCCAAAGTGGTGCCACTCTGTCTGGGGTACTTAGGAGGGGTGGAGGGACATTTAGGCACCCTGGACTGAGTTGCCTAGGCAACTCAAGTCGCACTCCATCCTGATTGGCCCAAGTGGTGAGCCGGCCGGCTCACCACTTAGCATGTTTGAGTGACAGCTAGGCTGAGTGAATGGGGGTTTGCTGAATAAAAGCAGGGCTTTGGGGACTGGAACTTCAGAAGTCACCACAGGACCTAAGAATCCGACGAGGGAGAAGCTGAGCCGACCTGCCACGACACCACTACCGGTGGAGCCCTGCTGGACTGCCTCACCACTTTTCCCAACGACAGAGGAGATCTCCCGCCGGAGAGTCTTCTTCATTTGACTGGTGGGGATAACCAGTTTCACCGTCTTTTCGCTTTCCCGATGTACCTCGTGGCCGCCTTGCCCGTGCCAAGCACTCCCGCAACCGGGCTACCACGTTTTACCACGACCGCGAAACAAAGGTACCACCTTTAACCGGAAAACTCTGCGGCTGGTTTCTGCCCTGGTAGTGCAACAACCTTCATCTTTCCTCCAAGTTGAGATCTTCTCTTCCCCTGGATGACGACGCAACTTGCACCCACTACCAGGACCAACTGCCACCGCTGGAGGATCCTTCCCACTTAAGGTACCGTGTCCCGCCTGGCTCCCCTTGCTACCGACTGTACGGGGTAGATTTAGCCCCTGGCTTTCGAACCTGGGTTAGCCTGGGACACCCTGGCTAAACTTTCCTAAGCCTCTCTAAACACTTTTTGAACCCTCTGCAAGACTTTCTAAGCCTAATGTAACTGTGTGATCTTGGGCGCATTTGTGCTCTGCTCTCTCTAAGAGTGGGCCCAGCCTTTGGACTTTGGCTCACCAGTGACTTTTGCTCTTCTGCCTTGCTTGTTGTGTTCCTGAACCTTAGAGTGGTGTACCTTTCCATATTCTGTCTTTCTCCCTCCCTTTCTCACAAATTTATTGGAGTGCAATCTAGTTAAGCACTCACCTCTGTATGAAAATAAGTGGTGTTTTACTGTGACTTATCCAATAAGGGAAAAGGGGGTGTATATATTACAATAGTAACTGTGTTTAGAATATTTTACAATAAGAGTGCTGGAGTGTTTCAAACTGTGTTTTTAAATAAATAATTATATACTTTGATACCAAAGCTCTGGTCAGTGTTTGCTTGTATCGTTGTATTTGAGTGCCTATTGTGTATACTTTGCATACTGCCTAACTCTTCTTGAGGGAAGTCTGACTGCCCAGCCGCAGCTACCAGGTAAATCTGGGTGGTACAGACTGCTACCAAGTGGGTTTACTGCCAACACCTGTAGTCGTAAATCTGTTGCAGTGGTCCCTAAGGGAACTGCACAGGTTTCTGCCTAACAGATATGCATTTGCATTCATCACATGCACACATGTAACATGTATGTACTGACTCGTGCATATTCCTCCCTTCTCCAACAATGTTACTTGAACACATTATACCACAATGTATATACACATACTACACATACTACCTGATACAAATCAGTAGAACATATTGCTGTTTCCATGTGTAACTTAAGAGTTCAGGTGATCATTTGTTCTCACACACACACAGAACACATTAGAACTATAATTGTAAAAACAAGTCCCAAGCGTCTAAATCTGATCACTTCTGTATGTATTCACTGTTTAAAATACCACACCTTACCTGTGGCTTCTGATTTACATGCGCATGAACCCTGAGAATACTGCAAGTATAATTTTAAGGCATTTTGTTATCAAAATTCAAAAAGGTACATTCTTAGATAACACATATCTAGTAAATGTCACAATGTTCATATCTGAACAACATATTATAGAACCTGAATGGTTGGTCACCATCGCAGCAAGAGAACAGGGAGCTGTTTGATTAAACCATCTGCAGTCTATCCGAAGGGACAGAAGTGCATGATCACTCATGGTGTCACTATTTACCCGTAGTCACTTTAAAAAAATAAAAAAATAATCAGCAACTGCAAAATAATAGTCTATAGTTCATTGCACCCCCGCTTCTTACTATATTTCCCTTGAATAGCACCTTTTATTATTCCCTTTTGCCAAAAAGGCCCCAACACCTCCTTGTTCACACTTTTCTGTAGAAGTATATAGGATCAGGTATTGTGTTTACATGAAATGGTCTTGCTGCTTGTAATATACTTTTGTGGTATACTTAAGAAATAAACCCCAAGCCACGGGGGCATTCCGGAGTCAGGTAATGCCCCGGGCCCATAGTTATAGGCCAGAGCGAAGCAAGTGCCTTAACGAAGGCCCTGGGGCCTTACCTGACTCAGTAATGCCCCCGTGGCAAGGGGTTTATAGCTATTAGTACCCCAGCCCGCCAGACCGTGGTACTAATAGCATTGTTTCTGTTCTGAAACGCTGCAGCATTATGGAACAGAAAAAAAAATGTCAAAGGAAATGGCCGCCGGGAAGGGAAAACGGAGTCTGTTTTCCCTTTCAATGGCGACCATCGGGAGCGGATGCGCGGGGACAGAAGTGTTCCCACCGCGTTTGCTCCCGAAAAGGAGAAATACGAAGGTAAGTGGGGTTGGGAGGGTGGTGAGGGGATTGTGTGCAGGGAAAGGGTGAAGAAAAAAGAAAAAATTACTGTGTGGAGACTCAGAGCGGGGATGGCCCCGCTTCGAGCCTCCTCATTGGCTAAGGGGCTGCTATGCCCCCCACCGGGAACAAAGGAAGGAATCACGGCTGAGGGATTCCCAGCCGGGTAAAGCCCCGGCAAGGGCCAGTCAGAATGGTTGTTACATTCTGGTTGACCCTCATCGGGTACTAACACTATTGAAACTATTTATGTTAGTGGTAGACCATGACAAAAATTTCAAAATCAAATATTTCATGCCAAATCTACTCAAGATGGTTTGAAATGTTTAAAGCAGGGCAGTATTAATAACTGATGAAGACTGCATGCTTACTAACATCAGGCTTCCATTTATCTTTCTTCGAATGCTTGAAACCATGAAATGTGATGATAGTTACATTTTTGGGGGCAATCATATTCTTTCATTTGGCTGTATGGTACAGTCAACACCAGTTAAGGGAGAATCTGTTTATAAAACAATCACAGCTAAAGATAGTGTCAATACAATTGTCAGCATTGATAATGTAAATGTACAGAGTTACTTCTGATGCTTTGATATTACTGAAAATATGAAACTAAGTGAAGATGTTGAATACAGCAACATACAAAGAAATACAAATTGGAAAAGTTACCCCAACTTCAATACAAGATTACTAAAGCAACGCATTCTGTTGCTACATGGAAATGAAGTAACTAGACCAAAGTGCATAGAATATTAGCCTTTTAAAAATGTGTGTAAATGCAAGAATTATTTCAAAAGGAATTGTCCATGTGGAAGGTGGCTCTGTTAATTGAGCTCTGAGCTACGTACTTGGTTTAAAGAAAACATTGCCAGCAACATATTTAGTACCTTGACCTTGATGTTGGCAGAGAGGAGGAAGTACAGCAGCAGTAGGAGGGAGAGGTAGCCTTAGAGCTGTGTTTGGGGGGGAGCAAAGGGCGGAAGGAAGAGGTGATAGTGGTGCTGCAAGAGAGTGAGGAGCACCAGATGAAGGAACCAGACATGGTCCCACAGTAGATCACTCCAGAGGAGACTGGGTACAATGAATCATTGGCTGCTAGTGCCAAGGCAGGCTCACCCTTCCTCAAGAGGGTGAACCCAGGTAAAAAGACATCCCCACCAGCCCTACAGGTAAGGGGTGTACCAACCACTTCTACTCCCTAAAAATAGGTGAATACTCCCAAAAAATAAAAATAGGGAGTACAAATACTGCCAACAGAAAATAAATAAGAAAAGACACATAAGACCTTCTGCCCTGCTTTGACCCACACAACTCCATTGATATGATTAGATCGGTAGGGAACGTAGTACCACAGAAAGTAACTACTATTATTGTTTTCTAACTGCAAGAAGTGAACATGTTTCTTTTAATGTGTACGATCAACTAGGCGTGCAAAGGAATTATTTTTACAAAAACATTTCAGTTTTCCAGTTAAAGCATGTTTACTCGCTTGAAAAATACTCAAATTGGGAATTGGACATACATTTTTACTCCCTACATTTTTTAAATTGTACTCCTAACTTTAAAAAATAGGGCGTAAAATACCCCCACTTCAAAGATTTATCTGGAGCACTGGCCCCACCCATGAAATTACTGACCATATGGTTATGGGTGTGTGACTGCTTCAGCTTGTCAAAGAGTATGGGCCTCATTACACGGATGGCGATAAGGATTTACCGGTACCGGTAAAATACCGGTACCGGTAAATCCTTACCGCCTTACTACGAGGTCCCTTTGCGGGTTGGGGGATTTAACGCCTGCTTTTTGCAGGCGTTAAAATCCAACCCGCAAAGGGACCTTGGAGGTAATTACGGCACCGCAAAATTGCGGTGCCGTAATTAGCGCCTTCCCCATTCCCATAGAGCCCTATGGGGCAAAAATGGGAATGGGGAAGGGCAATGGTGGAAGGGGGATTTACCGCCCCTCCAACCTTGGAATGGGGCGGTAAATCCCCTTTCCACCAAGGCGGTGCGGTATTTTACCGGCATGAGCCATGGCGCTAATAGCGCCATGGCTCACCGCCTACCGTGTAATGAGGCCCTATGACTGTCAGGGAGTAGGCAGGCAGTTTAATATGCAACCTCTACCAGACTTTCGTTGCAGTAACCCAAGTAAGCGTGTCTTGGGTACCTTCTCAATGTGAAAGCATGTTAGGTTGTGGCACAATAACTACTTCAAGTAACACACATCACATTCCACTGATGGAGCTACTACAGAACCCTCCTGTAGTAGTGACGGTGCCCCTAAGGGATTCTCATATTACTCTCCAGAACTTCACTGCTCACCCTGTAGCCACCAACTCCCAACCTACCTGTTTCTGGATTAGCCCATACATCTTCCTGAACACCCCATGTCTGGTACAACATGCCAAAAGGTGGTGCTAAAAACAATTGGATGTATTGATAATTAAATGTATGGAGTTACCTCTCATACTTTTAATTAACTGTAATATTAGACTAAGTGAAGATGTTTGGCCAGGGGTACAAGCGACTAGCAGGGCCACTCTACCACCACTAGCAGGTGTCGCTGGTGCTAAAATTTAGGTTGTGGAACAGCTGAGTTTGGTGGCCTGATCCCTCAAGAACACAATAGGGTCCTGGCCACTTGCCCAAACACCACCAGCCTCCACTTCCCACACCCCCTGCACTGCCCTCTGGGCCATACCTACTAGTTGGGTTGTCTCAGTCTTGGACTTACTTGATGGGCGTTAGACCTCCCCCTTGGCTTGGGATGCCACTGGCCTTGCACTTACCTGTTGCCTCCCCAACAGCCACCTCTGGCACCCCCCTACCCCTGGGACCCTTTAACACTTACATGCCCAAACCCCACTTATTTTTCTTTGCACTTGCACGTTCTCAATGTCACAAGGCCTAGTAGGACAGCTGCTTGTTTTTTTCTTATTTATTCATCTTCATTTCCATTGTATTCCATCCCTTGTTCCCTTCCTTTTCCTTGTGGTGCTTTGAAACACTGTCTTGTTGTATAAGCGCCATATAAATAACGAATATATACAAAATAAATTAATGCATTTGGGCAGAGCATGTGAGACAAAGCATTGAGGAATGCAGGCACATACAGCATGTATTGCATCATCTCTGTAGGTCAGTGTGAGCTGAATGACACACTAGTTGTTGATGCCATGGAGAAGCACATGCTACTGCACCAAACTACCCTCTTCCAGGTGACAGAACAAGAGGGTAGTATATGAGGGGACATGGGGCAGCTGAAGAGAAC
Organism: Ambystoma mexicanum; assembly: GCF_040938575.1. Classification (NCBI taxonomy): domain Eukaryota; kingdom Metazoa; phylum Chordata; class Amphibia; order Caudata; family Ambystomatidae; genus Ambystoma; species Ambystoma mexicanum. The sequence continues at coordinate 957,873,907 of NC_090929.1, read as the reverse complement.
AAATAAAAGGCCATTGTGGCTCTGCTGGGTGTTAGAACCAAATACATTGAGTCAACATTCCCAGTTGCTGAGTGCGGCACTAGGTTTCAGAGAGTGACTCTGCTAGTTGGTACAGCTAAATAAAAGGAGGAGGAAACACCACTGTATCCTATGTGTTGGTATCCAGACTGACGAACTGAAGCATGCAATGCTTTGTAGAGGATGCTGTGTGACTTGGTTGGTTGATAGCGCTAAATACATTGAGGCAGAACCTCCAGTTGGTGAGTGCGGCACTAGGTTTCAGACAGTGACTCTGCTAGTTGTTACAGCTAAATCAAAGAAGGAAGAACCAGCACTGAATCCTATGAGTTGGTATCCAGACTGATGAAGTGAAGTATGGGATGCTATGTAGAGGATGTTGTGTGACTCTGTTGGTTGATAGAGCTAAATACAGTGAGGCAGGACCTCCAGTTTGTGGGCATTGTGCCGGTGCTTGGAAAGTGGCTCAGCTGGTTAGTATACCCAAATGAAATGAGGAATAACCACTGCTGAATCCAAAGTTGGTGTTAACTGGATTGAAGAAATCAAGAATAGAGAGGATCCTATGTGGCAGTGCCCCTTTGCAGAGCCAAGTTAATTGAAGATGAAGGAAATACTAAAGATTTACTTGTGCAACACACTCAACCACTACAGTCACAGTAAAAGTATCCACAACCTTTCCACACCTCACTCCATCCACGTGACTGGAGCTGGCTAGCAAACAAATCATAATGATCGGATATATCAGTTGTGCTGTCTTCCAAGCAATGGGCGTAATGTGTCCTTGCACTGAAGCCTTCCGCCTGCAGCGGTTTGAAGATGCAGGGAGAAACCACAGAGGCAGCTTCCATTGATGCTGGAGTGCCGTGTGGCCTTGACAGGGACTCTAAGGAAAGAGTACATTCTTCTTCAGCTCTTCCCCAGAAGGAAGGGTGCCAGAAAATCCCGCACGTGTGCCACTTTGGCAGGCAGAGTCAAGGGTACCAGTGCACAAGTGTCCCAGCAACAGGCAGGCTTTGAAACAGCAGTTCACTTCAAATGTTCCCCAAAAATAGTTAGGGGGAATGTCTACACACACTCCCTGGAGATCTATACCTTCACCCAATGACTTTGGTCAGACTTTACTTCAACAAGGTTCTGGCAGCATGCTATTTCATCAACTCAAATTGTGAGAGGTAATTTGGTATTTGCATGTTTTCCTTTGTTTCTTTTATTGAGGGGTCCACCCATGCCCCCTCATACCACTTGGCCCACCGTATAACCCCACCCTCACTGTCATACTCCCACCCCACCCCACATAGATCTCTTCCTCAGCAAAGTATGGGGTCGATGTTTCAAACAATTCTGAAATACTGGAAATAAATGCAATTGTGCATGCATCACGTTTGGACATGTAGTAGGTGCTAGAGGATGGCGTTCAGGTGGTGTAGAAGGAGGAATTCGAGACATCACCAACTGAGGTCCAAGAAGGAGAAGATATGGCATGAACTCAGTTACAAAAAGAGCAGTTAATTGATGGGGAAGAAGAGCCAATTCTGGTTTGCTTAGAAATAAATTACAGTGGAGACCATGAGAAAGATTAAGATCCATTCACTAATTCAAGATCAAGAATCAGGCACCTCAGAAGAGGGCGCTAGAGAGCCATCCAAGATGGCTGCCTCCTAGAGAGCTCCGTGTGGCTCTCCATTAATCCTGCGACATCCTCCCCTCTGCGGTGTCCGTTTCCCCCATAACTACGGCCAGGTGCATTCAGGAGGCGCCGAAGAACATTTTGAGCCCAAAATCGTCTTTGGCGGCAGACCAACGGCCGAGTCCCGGCCTGGCCAGCAAGGCCTGCCGCTCACGCCGGCAGTGAGCCTCGAGCGGAGGAGGGGATCGGGAGAGAGAGAGGTGCAAGAGCTCCCCATCAAGCTCGAGCGGCGGCATCGGAGTAACTCCCGACACCCAGAGCCAGCGGAGACCCGTGGGAGTGCAGGGCTGGACCACGTCAAACAGCGGGTAGACGTGCGCGCCGGTGGCGCCAAGAGACACACAGTCTCCGTCCCTGCAACAGCCCGGCTCAAGAAGAAGTGCGACGAGCAGCGGTGCTCTCGCCGAGCACCCAGGTAGGAGCTCCCCCCCAGCGTGCGCAAGCTGCCTCCCCGATCCGTCGGTCTACGGACGACCTGCGCTTCCGTCACAATCATCGGTGGACGAGGGGGGCGCAGCAGGAAACGCCACACCAGCAACCGTCCCCAACGCTCAACCAGCTGTCTCCCCTCCGTACGAGGGCGGCACCCGACCCACTCCGGGCTTCCTCGAACTGCGAGAACACCGAGGCCCCCCCAAGGCGGAACGGAGCGGAACACACAGCGACAGGGGGATATCACCATCATTCCCCACAACCACAGTGAAAGCCACAGTGATCAGCCCATTTGGCCGAGGCCTTCACTGCCAATCCGCCGAGAAACAGTACCACGTCTAGGGGTCTGGGCTACGACACAAGACCATACGGGTCCCGCCGACCGGCGACACATCCCCTCACACCGGGGCCCGGGAAAAACCCGGCAGCTCATAACCAGAATACCTGCAGCCTGGGGAGCACAACGACCCCGTCTGAGAACCTCAGAGGAAGCAGAAGATAGTCCAAAATGGGGAAACCAGACAAATCCCAAAAGAAACTGAACTTTGAGTCTGGCTCCACCAGCAAACCGCAAACTGAAGCGAGCGGAGCAACGTCACCAACACCCACTATGTCCCGGCCAGAAGAGCAATTTCCTAGTTTCGATATCAGGGAAATTCTGATGGACCTCAAAGCTGGAATTGGCGACTTAGGCAGTAAGCTCGACAACTTATCATCTAAAGTAGACCTGCTCCAACATCGCCTCGACAAACACGCCGATAGGTTAGACACAGTCGAGCAACGAGTATCCGACCTGGACGACGGCGCAACAGGCCTTAACACAAGAGTCACCCCCCTCGAGTCCCAGATGAAAGCAGTCTGCGCCAAGAATGAAGACTTAGAGGGTCGCTCACGAAGGAATAACATCCGAATCATCGGAGTCAGAGAACAACAACTCCGAACGAAAATGGAGGACCATGTCGAACAGATCTGCATAGATCTCTTCGGGAAAGAACTTCTCTCCAAATTGTTTGTAGTTGAACGAGCCCACAGAATTCCGAACACCAGACCAATCCCAGGCGCAACTCCACGGCCGATCATTGCAAAACTATTAAACTATAAAGATAGAGATGCGATACTTACGGCAGCCAGAGAAAAAGGGATACTGCAATACGACGGAGACCCAATCCAGATCTTCCCAGATTTCTCCCCTACCGTTCAAACACTGAGGCGCTCCTTCACGACAGTTAAGAGAAGACTGCAAGACAACCAGATACTTTACTCAATGCTCTACCCAGCAAAGCTTCGCATTCAACATGAAGGGAAAGCCCTCTTCTTCCACACACCCGAGGAAGCCAGCGACTACCTTGATCACGCCAGCTGCAGATCCGCCGCTAATAACCCCAGACCGCAGCGTGAACACCAAAGACGCAGAGATCCACCATAAGGTTTGACCCAGGCTCCTAAGGGAACAGGATTCATACCCCCGGCACCTATGCATAAACCTAATACCGCAGAGACTCACTCCCAGTGCATTGGAGAGCCACCCGCCCCTCTCGGGAGGCACAAGTGCCCCAAGCACAGCACCCTTATAGTTTAGTTATGAAGAGGGAACCTCGCGGGTCAGTTGGGGGTTACCCGCGCGCGGGAGGGAAGTCACAGTTGCCACACCACCTCCAGTTGAGGTGCGCATCCTCACCTTCGTTTAGCCGTGAGGAGCGGCCAAATTATGCGCCACCAGTTCCACGCCGTCCTCCGACCCTGCATCCCCTTCGCTCGCCACCACCTCTACCTCCCCGTCCATCCAACAATCCTCCTGGCAAGACCATAGAGAACAAAAAACGAATCAATATAGACCCTGAAACGTTCCATTCAGAATCATAACCTGGAACATAAGAGGAGGCAACATCCCATCTAAAACCAGGAAAATCCTCCAGTACCTTAGAAGACACGAAGTCGACGTGGCCATGCTTCAAGAAACTCACTTACTCCCAGGGAAGGATCATCAGTGGGCCAAGAGCTGGGGTTGCCATAGATACTTCTCCTCGTACTCATCTTACTCCAGAGGAGTCGCGATTTTAATACACAAGAAGACCAGCTTCCGGCTTGTCCACACCACAAAAGACAACGAAGGGAGAACTCTCCTTGTGAGCGGCATTATAGCAGGCCAAAAAATCACCTTTGTTAACTCGTATGCACCAAACATAGACGGCCCCGACAGCTTCAGCTGGGTACTATCCCGTCTATCATCCCAAGAACCTGCAACCATAATCTGGGGCGGAGACATGAATACAGTGCTGGACCCGGTGAGAGACAGATCAAGAGCAACCCCACAACCACCATCCAAAGCCAGCCTCCAAATAAAAGAAATCTGCAAGGCATTCAATCTGATGGATGCCTGGAGAACGTCTAAAGGGGAGCTGCGTGAATACACTTTCCACTCCGCCGTACACAACTCGAGTTCCAGGATCGACTATCTGTTCACCTCCGTGAACGGCCCATGGACCAGCGGCCCATGCGATATCCATCCAAGAACTCTCTCAGACCACTCCACGGTAACCCTCGTTCTAAACCCAGCACACCCCAAACCCCCCCTACAAAGGTGGCGTTTCAAAACCAGCTCAATGCGGGATGAGGTATTCGCTGCCGAACTAAGAGAAGAGATTGCGTTGTTCCTCGAATTCAACACAGGATCAGTGGCCTCACCCAGCACACTGTGGGAAATCCTAAAGTGTTTTGTCAGAGGGGTCTGCCACGCCAAAGAAAATGGCATACTGAAACTCATACGACGGGAGCTAACAACTTGTGAAGAGAAACTAAAACAACTTGAACTCCAGCGCTCCAACACAACCAACCCGAACATACGAGTCGCCCTGAGGGAAGAGCTGCAGAAATTCAGTAACGCAGCGGAGCGGGAAGTGACATTTTTAAATCGCAACAGACTAGTCAGACAATACGGCGAAGGTCAAAGACCAGGCACCCTCCTGGCAAACCTGGTCAAGGCACACAACAATCAATCGCCAATAGAAAGGATTCGGGCCAGGCAGGGACACTTCGTCCACACCGATGAAGACATAGTGGAGGAATTCAGGCTCTTCTATCAGGTCCTATACAGCAACAGTCACAACAGCGACCCACAAGTCGCGTTGGAGTACCTCGAAGATGCAGAGTTGTACTGGGTCGAGCACTCCCTGCGGGAACCACTGAACGACCTAATCACTCAAGAGGAGATCACAGAAGCCATCAAAACCCTCCCTAGCTCAAAAGCTCCTGGCCCAGACGGCCTAACAGGGGAATTTTACAAAGCCTTCGCCACCACCCTCGCCCCCCTTCTGGCGGCGGTGTATGCCGAGGCACTAGAAAAAGCGATACTTCCCCACTCCTCTCGTGAAGCCAATGTCATCCTGCTACACAAACCAGGCAAGCCACCGGAGGACTCTGCATCGTACAGGCCCATTTCCCTCCTCAATCTCGACAACAAAATACTTGCAAAGGTGCTTACCAACAGGCTACTACCATTGATGCCCACCCTCGTCCTGGCTGATCAGGCAGGCTTCATCCCAGGCCGTAACACGATCTTCGGCATCAGGAGGCTGTTCAGCGTTATTGAAGCACTAGATCCCTCAACTCAAGCAATAGCGGTCCTCCTCGACGCCGAAAAGGCATTCGACTCGGTGGAATGGCCGTTTATGTTCGCTGCACTCACCAGAATGGGCCTAGGAGCCCGTTTTATCAAACTAGTATCGTTATTGTACAACGAGCCGCGCTCCAACATCATCATAGGTAAGGCAAAATCGGCTCCAGTGATACTCCAGCGGGGCACCAGACAAGGCTGCCCACTCTCAGCATTGATCTTCACCCTGGTGATGGAACCGCTGGCCTCCAGCCTAAGAGAACATTGACAACGAAGAGGACTCGTTATTGGACCACACAAGCTCATCATATCCCTCTACGCGGACGACGTGGTCCTGTTCGTTCGAGATCCCGAAGAGAACCTGAACCCAGTCATGAGGGAAGTAATCAAATTTGGGAATGCCTCCAGACTAAAAATCAATCAATCAAAGTCCATCATATTCCCGCTGACCCCAGCCACCAAACCCTTCGAAGATGACTTCCATTTCATATGGAAAACGTCTAATGTCCGATACCTGGGAATCCAAATGTCCCTGAGCTACCACGAGGTGTTCCGCGACAATTACGAAGAGGTGACCAAAGCCCTCCAGGATAAAGTGACAAGATGGAATACCCTACCACTAACGCTCTGGGGAAGAGTTTCCCTGGTCAAGATGGTGATCCTACCAAAATTACTCTACCTGTTCACCAACATTCCAATATTCCTTCCTCAATCTTATCTGAAGAGACTAAAAAGCATGGTCCTCGAACTACTATGGGCAGACAAACCGGCCAGAGTGGCGTATGCAACACTAACACTTCCAGTGGCGAGCGGTGGCCTCGCCCTCCCAGACCAGGAAAAGTACTTTTGGGCAGCGCAAGCGCAATTTCTCAGTCACTGGTATGCCTCCCACATAATCAGACCCCACGTTCAGGTGGAAAGGGCGCTAGCAACACCGAACCTGTTAACCGCAGTCATCTTCAGTCAAATTCCCGTCCCCAACTCCACCATGAACGTAATGCTGTCAACATATAGAGTTTGGCTGAGATTGGCCCAAAGGTACGGGGTAAAAACGAGATACTCTCCCCTGTTGCCTGTTAAATTCATTCCAGGAGTTCCGCTCACGTCGGAAAAAGTATTTCATCAGTGGGCCGATAAACTGAAAATTGTGACTCTGGGGGATCTCTTCACAGAGGACGGCTTTATAACGCCGCAACAAGCAAAATCTAAAGGCGGTAACACAGCACTCGATGTATTCCTCTATTTCAGGACCCGATACACGTTTCAAGCGCTCCTACCAGACTTCCCTCGTCAGCCACAGACCTGGCAATTACTACACAACGCCATTCAAGCACAAGGTGAAGGCAAGCTGGTGTCACAAATCTACAGAGCTATTGTCACCGATACATCACCTAAACTCTTCCAAGCAAAGATCAGATGGGAAAGGTCCCTGCATAGTACAATATCCGAGGAGGACTGGACCTACATCCTGAAGCAGACTTAAAAAATCGCCCTCAACTCACGCTTTAAACTAATCCATTTTAACTTTCTACACCAGACCTATTACACACCAGCGAAAGCAAACAAGCACCGCCCTGAAACAGCTGCTAAATGTGAAAGATGTGGAGAACATTCAGCAGACTTCGTCCATTTGGCATGGGATTGCCCCGAAATAACACCGTTCTGGAACCGTGTCTTGGAGACAACGGCAGCAATAGTGGGAGAGGCGATACAACCAAGCCAGACAGCGGCCTTGTTGGGCATGACTAGGCGGCTCTCTGCCCCGACAAGGAAACTGACAGGTCTTCTGCTGACACTGGCCCGGAGGAGAGTGGCCATGTCCTGGGGCCGAGGCCCCCCCCCCATCGTTTATCGCCTGCGCAAAGACATCCTTTATTGCCAGGATGTAGAAACAGACTTTGTCAAACAACTTCCCCTGCATACCCGGCCTCCAGACATCTGGGGTCCACTGATATCATTTTTGCTAAAAGAATCAGAAGAGGACTCGACCAGCCAACCAGATGCCTCAGACACAGAAGAAAAGTCACAGTGAAGGCACAGAATCAACAGCACCAGTTCCACGCTATATCGACTTGGAATCAGGACGGCACAAACTGTTGAACAATGGGCCGAACCGGGGGTGGGGGGAGAGGGGGAGGATGGGTGGTGGGACACGGCGCAGAGTTAAGTCCACCCTAATGTGGGTGTGTATTTGTTCTTATGTCTTTATAGAATAACATAAAAACCAAAAATAAAGGTTTTTTTAAAAAAAAGAATCAGGCACCTCTACTTTTAGGATACAACAGATAGTTATGGAGACCAAGAGAAAGACGAAGATGTGCAGTCATTGACAAAGACACACAATTGTCAAGTTACAAGCCACGTGCAGAGGAAGCAACCTACTGGTTCTACCTGTGAGCCAGTGTAGTTTTGAAAAATGCTAGTGGTAGCACAACTTTGCAGGCAGCCACATCAACAGCACTGGCTCCTCTGCAAGTGCCCAACACAGACTCCAGTGCAAAGTAAACTGAGCAGACCGCAACACCGAGAAGAGGTAAGTCTCTGTTACAGCCCTCCCCCAAAACTGAGTTATTTTACACTGTAAAAGCAACATGCTCCTCTTGCCACCTAACATGTGTACGAAAAAAGTATTTTATGAGGAACTCTGAGTAGCTATTTGGGTTTCTGTTCCCTGAGTGCCCACATGAGATGCCATCATATATTTACTTGGTGAAAGCAAAGGGGAACATAGTAGCTTCCCTGAACCCCTCAACTGAAGGCTGTTGATTGGTACCACCAAGGTGGACCATTATGCTGGAGAATCTTGATTATTCACAGATTTTCACAAGCCCTGTCCTAACACCATCTTTGTCTGCAAATCCCATGGCACACAGACAATGTGTTACAGGCTTTTGAGAGAGCAACACAGTATAACAAAAATATATGACAAGGACTGTCTATTGAGTGATATCCTTGGTTTACTGTCAGCACTACTTCAAGAAAGGTTCTGTACCACGCAGCTACGGCAATGTGAAAGCTGTGGTAATAGGACTGGACCAGTGTAGGGTGTCACAGATAGTGGTAAAAACTCAAAAAAAATGTTCAAGGGTTTTTATTTCACAATAAGAAAAATATATGGCTTTCATTCTGCTAGGTTGCAGTAAGGGTACACTAAGGGGCTTCCCTCTCTCAACCTCCCATGGGCTCCCTCCACCCAAACCTAGGTGTGTATAAAAACAAGGTCTTTCAGCTAGCGATCAGTAACCCTTGCTATCTAAGGCTTTCTATTTGTAAGGGCAAAATGGCAAAAACCTTATCTCTCTGGTACTTCTGGGGGTCTTCTAAGGGTTCCCTTACCTAACACTTTCCCAGGTATTTGCAATATGAAAGATACTTTCATTATGTCAATATTAGACACCCTGGTCTATTCTATTATTCAGTTGCTCCCTTCCCACCTCTCCTTGATCTTACTACTCATGCTGTTCTACTATTACTCTCCCTTCTTCCCATCTGCTCTCACTCCCTCCATTTCTCATCCTACTCCCTCTTCACTTCTTTCCCTCTGGTGTACACACCCTTTATCCGCTATGCTATACTATGCCCTATCCTATTATTATTATTATTATTTATTATTATACTCTTCTCTGTCCTCACCACTCTTCTTTCCTCTCCTCTCATTTCACATCTCCTATCTCCTAACCCCTCTCCTCTCATATCTTGTGACACCACACCTATTCCTTATTACCCTTTCTACTAAAGTCATCCTCACACACTCTCACATTCACAGCTTCAAACTCACAAATGGTACCTCTTTCTCTTACAACCACTACCTCACCTACACTCTGCGCCAACTCTGCCACCAACTCTTTAGGACTAGTCTCCACCAACCTTCCTCCACCTGGTCTCCTGGTCCCCCTCAACTCTCTCGGACATCATCCATACATATCATACTGTGTCTCTCATTCGCTTTCCTTTGATACTTTTCTCTTCCTTATTCTATATCACCCTTTCATTGGTTCCAATGGTCACCTGACTCTGAGAGACTATCTATAGATATTCTTTAACCAAGGACCATGTAACACAGGTGCAATGCTTTAAAACCCTTGTTATCCCTTCACAGTTCCCCACACTGTAGTGGCTGCTGTTTCTGTCGTGTGTTCTACAGATTGGTTGTTCATGGGTTCTCTCTGTTTTCACTCGATCTGCTCATGTTTTGCTGCTTGGATGTCTGGTACTCGAGGTCCTAAAATACAAAAGAGAGTACTCTGGCCAGAAAAGGTACCTGGAGGCATTGGGTGACATAGGTTGGTAATGGTATTAGTATTCAAGGCACATGAGGGGGCTTCAAGGACTGGACCCCCCAACTCCAACTCCCCACCTCTGGGACATTGCTGGCTCTGTATTTTTGCCTTGGTAGTCTCCCATCTTCATGTTGAGAGAGGTCCATGTCACATATTTCGATCCTTTCTTCAGAGCCCTCCCCCTCTTCTTCAAGCGCTCTTGCTCATGTAGGTCATCGGGAGAGGAGATCAACATTGGCATGGCATGTCCAGGGACTGTGCTCCTTCGAGAATTAAAAGAGGACTAAGCAATGAGGAATTTGTTCTGGCATGTTTTAATGGCCCACAGTTTCAAGTCAAGGTGTGGCATTTTAAACATCATGTGAGTGAGGGAAGGGAAAATGCAGGGGATTGTCATTCACAGGTGGACATGCTAGCCATGTTTTAGGACGTATGTACTGAAGAGGCACGTAAAGTCGCAGCTGGGAAAGAGAAAGATCAACAATCCAGGTGCCGGAAAGACATTTATCAGACAGTGGCCCACATTATAAACATGGCGGTCCGGTAACTATGGTACCGGTAAGCATGCCGGTACCGTAGTTCCCGGACCGCCATACTACGAGCTGTGCTCGTGGGCGCGTGTCAGGTCTGGCCTGGCGGGCAGAGCGGCACCTGCGAGCTCAGCAAGTCGGATGCACCGGCACCGTCGTTCGGTGCATCCAACGTCCCCATTCCCACTGAGCTCCATAGGGCTCAACGTCCCCATAGGGCTCAATGGTAATGGGGACGGACAGGCAGGAATTACCGGGTCCGGCAATGTCCGAATTAACCAGTAATTCCTCATTGACGGGTGCCAGAAAAATTGTAACTCTGGCGGCAGCCGTGCCTGTTTTGCAGGCACGGCTACTGCCAGGGTTGTAAGGGTTGTAATGAGGCCCAGTGTATAATCATTCCCCACAACCTCTGACATTAGTTTAGGCAGAACCATGGTGAGCATTTGGAGAGTGGGAAAATATATCAGGCTATCGGATAGACTCCTGCCCCCAGTCTGGCTTGATATTAAAATTCAGAGGCCCCACTGAATTACAAATGGTTTATGCCTATTCTCTTGACACAAGACAACTGGGTAGTGATTAGAACCTGATGAAACTTTTGCTTGGCAAGTAATCATTGTGGCCATCTATACTTGTTTTATTAGCTGTGTAAAGCCTATGCTGCCCCACGCTAGTGTGCTATGTTAACATGTTTTTAGCACTGCTAGGACTATTGTCTCTGACCGCAGGTAACAACTCAATTGTGCTCATGTGAGAGTGCTCACTTTTGTAAAAATAAGTGAGCAATTTACCGCCAAAGACTATAGATGGGAATCATTAGGCCCAGTGTATCACAACAGATTTCTCAGATTATGATGATTTATTTGTGAGCCAGCTACAGTCACATGAATGGATAAGGGTGGGGAAATGTGGTCGATACTTTTAACGTGACTGCAATGGTTGCGTGTATTGCAAAAGTAAATCTTTGGTATTTCCTTATCCTCAATTTGTTTCGCTCTACCAACCAGCACAACCACACAACATCCTCTATATGGAAGTACATTCTTGATTTCTTCAGTCTAGTTAATACCAACTTTGGATTCAGTGGTGGTTCTCCTTCATTTTATTTGGCTCTACCATTTAGCTGAGATGCACTCTGAACCCTAGTATTAGGTCTCAAACTGAGTGTTCTGCCTCAATATATGTGGCTCTATCAACCAACAGAGCCACACAACATACTCCAAATAGCAGTACATCGTTCACTTTTTCAGTCCGGTTAACACTGGTTAAGAAAGGATTCAGTGATGGTTCTCCCTCGTTACTTTTGGCACTGACAACCAGCAGAGCCACTCTACGAATATTAGTGGCACACTCACAAACGTGAGATACTGCCTCAATTTATTTGGTTGAAACAACCTGCAGACGAAGTAGTGTATTTTTCTGTACTCTTCCAGTGCCCTATATCCCCCCATTTTACTACTATCTTGTCCCGTCACCTACAAGAGTGTAGGATGTTGCAGGAACATCTGCTTTTCCATGTGATCAATAACTAGCTCATCATCCAGGTCACACTGACCTACTGAGATCATGTAGGGCATGATGTATATGCCCGAATTCCTCATAATTTGCACCTGCTTTGCCCAAAAAGCACCAAAACCTGAATTCTACCACTAGCAACAGAGGCTGCTCTGCTAGTGGTGGTAGAGTGGCCCTGCTAAGCGACTGTACCTCTGGGTCAGGCTGTGCTGGGCCAGACATGAGGGGTCTGGGAGATGATTGGGCTGAACCTGGGTCAGGTGGGATAGAGGTTGGTTGCCACAGCGTGAGCAGTGAGGAGCTGATGATACAGTTGACAATTCCTTGCAGTCACCATCAACACTGCAGGAGGGTGCTGCATATCTGCATCTGTGGCACATGATGTGCACTCAATGAACATATCATTGTGCCACTGCCTAAAGGGCTTGCTCATTGATGAGGCACCCGTGACAGTCTTACGTGGACTACAGCAAAGAACTGGCAGAGGTTGTTTATTAAATTGGCTCCTTGGCAGTCACACACATTGGAAAGCTGAAGCAGTTTCAAACTCATTATTGAGGAATGCCTGAACCTGGCTCTGTGCTGGCAGGCATTGCTTCAGTGGACCCATACTCCCCTCCTGAGCCACCAGCTGTAGGACCATCTCTGGCTCCTTTAGCTGGCACCTAAGCTTCTTGCAGAATCACCACATCCTCTTACCTCTTCCCTTTGGCTCTCTGCATCTCTATGGGTACCTCTCTCTGCGCTTCTGGTGTACTTCCTCCTCCCTGTAAATTTCTATGTGAAGGCACTCTCCCACCTGCTGCAGGTACTCCTCGAGTGACTCTGCCTTTACTACTACCTCCTCTAGATTTGGAAGCCACATCCTCTAATGCTCCATCTTCCCTTCTTAAACCAGTGTCTCCCCTCCTCATCCAACATATCACTCCCGTCAACCAACGTTTTCCCCCTATAACACTTCGTCTCCTTCTCTGCATCTCTTCTTCTTCATATTCTGCTCCTCTGATGGTTGCCTCCCTCAACCTCTGACACAGTGTTTGTGGAGTAGGACTGCTCCTCGTATTCTCTCCAGCACACACTCCAAATTAAAGGACATGTAGCCTAAGGTTGAATTGCACAAAGCACAAATGTGCATAATCTGACCGATGTACTTAAAGTAGCACAGGTTTCTCTACAAACACATGAAAGGAAATGTGGAAGAATACTTTGTTTAAAAAAAATAAAAGGGAGGAAGGGCAAAAATGAATGAACGAAAACACCCAAACAGTCAAAGGGGGATACAGCAGGGATCAAGAACAAACTAAAACACTGCTAAATTCAACCAAAGCACACCAGCATGCCCTTACATTCTGCATTTGTAAGCCTGTCACCCACTCCTAAATTGACAGCCAATCAAAATCCACAAACTATACAGGAAGCAAGGAGGGCCTTTACAAGACCTTTAAATCTGTTTCGGAATGGCTTAGGGCCTCTGATCGGCTGGTCATATAGTAATATGTGTATAGTAATAATAGGTTCTGCAGGGGGAGTATACAGTATTTGTAATATGGTGAAATTATATAATTGAATTGTATATGGTATTTACGATTGTAGTACAATTTAGGATAGTGCTTATGGAATATGTATTTGTTTGTTTGTGAAGATAACAAATAGGATAATACTTGGCATGGTTACTTAGTTGAATACCGTAATAAAGCTGGAATCTCTGGTTCTTTTTCTGTCATAAAAACAGTATTATTTGTTAAGCAGGATATTTTAAAAGCTTTAATTGCATAACATTTTACATATACATCTACTTTTTTGACCCTCATAAACAGTACATGCTATGGACTATGTTATGCTATGGACTATGTTTGGTACAACATTAGTGTGTGCTACACTGTTTTTGTATTGACATGAAATAACCATTCGGTCATTGGTAAAAATAAATCCATAGATTAAAAAACCCTATTATAATTGTGTGAGTGTAAGTGTGATAGTATGTTTATTTGAAGTGTGTTGTAATTAAGGGAATGTTTGAAGTAGTTAGATACCAGTTTGCATATATTCTAGCTATATTGGACTTCACAAGAAGTTTTGCAGTAAGAATCACTGTGACGGTACATTTGAAGTGTATTGCAATAAAGGGTATTTTAGAAGTTATTAAGAAACCTGTTGGTGTATTCTAACTGTTTGGGGTTTTAAAAGTACTATTGTAGTATTTTAGATGTATTTAGATACCAGTTGACATATTCTAACTGTTTATTGTACTATAGTTAAGTGAGTAAATTTGGGGTGAAGGAATATTATGCAGGCATTTGTTTGATTTGGTGGTAACATTGGTGTACTGTAATTATAATGGATTTTTCAAGAAGTATTTCAGTAACAAGAACTGTAATGGTGTATTTGAAGTGTATTGTAATGAAGGGTATTTTTGAAGTAGCTAGATACCTGTTGGCAGATTCCATTTCGGCTTTTAAAAGTACTATTTTAGTATTATGAGTGTAGTTAGATACCTGTTGACACATCCTGTTTATTGTGCTACAGTTTAGTGACTACATTTGGGTTGAAGGAATATTAAGCAGGCATTTGTTAGATTTGCTGGTAACCTATATTTTGGAGTAACTGAGGTGTTTTTACATTCAAACCAATCACTTCTTTTTTTGCCATATGCAGTATAGTAGCCTGAAGTGGTTGTAACACCAGTCTGGTAGATTATGCCCACTGTTGTGAAGGTTTTCTTGCCAAGATCTTCTTGGCCGTTTGTGAAGCTAGTAAGCTTACAGTTGATTTTGGTACCATCTGCATTGCACCTTAGAAGCATTACTATCACATATTGGCAATGTCAGTTTATTTGTATGTTGGAACGATTGTCTGAATTACGAAAAGGGCATACGATCGTATGATTTGCATTCTGCAGAAGCTGGTGAAATGGAATGGATTCAGAATTTGGTATGGACACATACACAAATCGTTCATTAGGGATGTTCTCTTGTGAAGCATAGTTGCAGAGAGTGCATGTATGTTTCCACATGTATGAAATGTGGAAGATTTGATTTATAAGGATGTTTTTGGTTTCCTGTACTTATAGTAAGTACATTAGGAATTCTTGTGGATCTTCCTGTGTGTTTATGGTGAATTTAACGATTCGTTCACAGTAGTCCAATTCTTGCCTTATACCTGAGACACTGTAGGTGCTGTCAGGATTATTTGTGGCATTTCTATGAAGGATGAACATTTGCAAACACAACTGGTCCGAGCCATTTATGTAAATGTTGTGAACAAATTGTAGCAATTGGAAGAGAAGATTGATTGCTACATTTGCATAGAAATTTACTCCAGTTGTGTTGCTGAATTTAAATGGACCAGTGAGTTGTGCCCCTGTTTCCTTTGATGGGCCTGCAGTTGTTTTTTGAGAAGAGATATTTGTCTCTTTGTCCTCTAATGGATGTGCAGTTGATTTTGGACTAGACAGTTTTGTGGATTTATTATTTGATGGAACAGCAGTTGTTCTTTGTTTCTTTAGTGGTATTCTTGGGAGTTTTCTTATAGGTTCTGTTTGTATTAGTTTTCTTTTTAAAGGTTTTCTTTTTTTATGTACAAGTTACACATCTAGATGGTGTGTGTGCAGTGCACGTGTCCTGTTGTATTCTAGGATGCAAGGAATGTCAGCCTTGACTTTGTTTGCATCAAAGTTAACTAGGAATAGACCATTGGGTGTATGCAGACCTTCTTTAAGGACTGTGCTGCCAATGTCAATCAATGCATGATCTAGGATTAGAACTTGCTATTTATGAATGGCGACAGCATATGCAAGAGATACAGAAAATGTGTCTCTGCGTAAGTACATGTCTTTGAAAAGAAGGAAGCATGCTATTTGGTTGCCTATTTCTTTAACTTCTGCAAGTTTGTCAAAGTGGATGTTGACAAACTGAAAGTTGTCAGGTGGTTATGTTTGGAAGCAAACATCTGTACCAATTGTTCCATTGACTAAACCTTGTTCTATATCAAGGTGATGTTTTAGAATTACTCTGCAGTTTAGACTCAGAGTTAATACATTTTCTAATCCAACTCTGCTGTTGCTTTTTAACACATAGGGAGTGTCATGATGTGCACTTCTAGTTTGTCTGTGGAGCTGATATGCAGTATGGGTTGCATTTCATTTTTCAACATTGTATTGTTGAATTGACTACAGCTTGCAAGGGTTGGCATTAGGATATGCATTTTATATGTTGTTGAGGTAATTGTTCCATAACATCAGTAGCAGATATGTTTTGCCCATATAGCTCATGGATTAGTCTTGTATTTAAGATGGATTTTGTATCTCTAGTAAGCAGACCAGTTCTAATGATTTTTAAAATGTTAGCATAGGTGAGATTTTCAGACTGACATATGTTGTGAGTTAGGACCTGTAGTGAAAATGTTGCCAGTGATTTACATTTCCAATGCTGCTGAGTGTGTTACAGCATTGTTTGTGTCTGAATGTTTTGAAAATAGCTTGTTATTTTACTGGTGTTAACTGTAGGAGGACTCTGAAAAACAATATTGTGTTTTCCTCCAAACTGTTCTTCGTAGTCGCTTTTTAGTACTTCTTGCATTTCTGAGATTAATCAAAGCCAACATGAGATTGGAAACGATGCTTATTTCATCTATCAGGAGCACTTTCAATTGTTTCAAAATTCTGCATACTTCAGTAGCAGCTTCTGGTGATAGTTTCTAGTATTCTAATTTGTTTTGGTGTTCTACTGGGAGGAGCAGTAGTTGGTGTAAAGTCACACCTCCTATGTTGGAGGCAGCTAAACCTGTGCAGGCTGTTGGATGAAAGGTTGTCGTTTGTTAAGTCTTGTAGGAATGTGCTGATTATTTTAATTAAGAATGATTTATCTGAACCAGCTTCACCAATTACATATAGGGGCAGATGATTATAATTTTTACAGCCACAAGTGTTAGTTTCATGTTTAAAACAATGTTCAATTTCTTCTGTGACTTATAGATAAATGGTGAGTTGTTCATCATTTAGCTCTGATTTGAGCACTGACAAGTCTTCTTCAGATCGTTTAGACTGATAGATGGTATTTTCAACCTCAGCCAAGGCTATTTCTGCTTCATTTAAAATGAGTGGTTCTCTGAGTGGTCCTCTAAGGGAAGGTTGACTGCCTTCAGGAGTGGCTTTATCTAGTAGGGCTTCAAGGTCTCCCTCTTGTTGGCATTCATTGCCCAACATTTCTTTGTATTGTTTACAATTGACATGTGTTATACTGCTTTCATTTGCTTTGAATGCAGCTTCAAATGAGTCATGGTCACCTGATAGGTCTTCTTCTTTTCTCCACGGTTTAAAAAGTTGCAGTAGGACCATGTCATAAAGTTCTCCATGTTGGAGAGATTTACATGATAACTTTGTATGATTAATTAGGATGGGTTTGGTAAGTTCCACAAGCCTTCCAACACAGGTTGAGACTGAATATTTGCCAGTGGTGTGACATTATTTTTGTAGGAGTAGTTTTGGGCTATGTCGTACAGGCACATGTTTTCCAAAGCAGGACTTCTGTTTTGGTTGTATATGTCTATTAAATTGTTTTTTAAAATGTCCTGGCTGTTGGGATTATTTGTGGCTAGTGTTTCTATCTCTTGGTAGGATTTGAGTACTCTTTTTTGGGATGAAGATGGACCAAGGTTTAGCCAGTCAATGTGTTCAGATTTGCCATGTAAGGCGATGACTGTTAAATGGTATGCAGCTTCGTAGCACCCGCATTCTCAATCGAAGTGCATTTTCATACCAAAGCTGTACAATTTTTTTGACAGTGTTTTGTCAGATGATATGTCATCCCAGCTGTCTTTTAGATCTCTTTTCTCTAGTTTGGTATGATAGACTGTGACATATCTTGCAACAGCAGTGGAATTGTCTGCAATATATTGTATGTCTATATTTCACAAGAGGGCAATGGTTGCAATATAATCATTGATGTACTTTGATTCTTCATCCCTTTTAATGATGTATGTGTTTGTAGGCGATTTGCCTTTAACTCTGTGTCTAACAGAAGACATCAAGCTATTTACTTGTCCTTTTGCCGAAACTGGTCTAGGGAAGCCCAAGCGATGTTTGGTATAGTATTTACCTTTGTTTTTATATTTACTTCAGCATTATTTGCCACACTTATGTTTTTGAAAGCATAAAATGTGTGTACATCGGTCACTATCTGTGGTTTCTGTAGGGATGTCGCAGGTAATGTATTTTTGAATAAACTGTAAAACAGTGGAATCATTGTCATGGACACATTTGGGAGCATCTTTTATGCACAAAAGCATGTGGATGTGTGGTGCTCCTCTGGATTGATATTCTTTTCTCAAAAAGTAGTTTTGCACATCTCCTAGTGGAGGGGTAGTTTTATTGCAGATGAAGTGCAGCATGGCAATAAAGTGATGGTGAAAGTACCTTGATATATTCACAGGATCAAGAGAACAAAAGTCGTGGAAGTCAACCCAGGCATATTCTACACAACTTTAAGTAAATAACCATGTGGGTGGGCCTAGGTTCCTTAGCATACAACATACATCCGCGAGACGTCGGAACCAGTATTCTTTTGTAGCATGCATGTTTGCGAAGAGATTTGTGATATCTGACTACAAAACATAATCTTTGCCTTTTTTCTTTTGAAGCAGTTGGGTAGCAGAAATGTTTAAAACATTTTAACCTGTTTTTAATGCGTTTGCAAATCCATAACATAGAGTTACTAGTGCACCTTCGAACAGGAGTTTGAAAATGTATTCTACATTTTGTCTGAATCTGGGGTCTTCATAATACATTCGTAAAGAGCGATATTCTAATGCAGGTATTTGTGTGGATCTTTCATCATATCTTGATCCTTTTCATGTAGGAAGGAGTAGAGGAAAGGAACATACTTCTAAACTTTTCTCCCATATGCTCATTCAATATCCTTTGACTTGACACATTTGTTATGTTTCTAATGCATCCTCTATGGTGCCTTTGGAGTGTAGCGGGTGAATTATATACTGGTCCAAAATGGTGAATGCAGTAATAGGATCTACACATTCAAATTGGCCAGTTGGTGGTGTATCCTGAATTATTTGGGTGGTTTCTCTTAAGTTCTCTGCTATGTCTATATCTTTGTAGCATTCTTTGTTTCGTTTTAGATATTATAGGGCTTGTCTTACCTTGTTTAAGTTGACAAGTTGTTGCCAAATTATTTTTTGTCTTTTGTTGTTACACCATTAAATAGTACAATTAAAGATTGATATATTAGCCTCTGTACTCCTAGAGTTTTTACATTTTCTTTAGGACCTAATGGCAAATATACTGCTTTGCCACCAATGCATTTTAGTAACTCAGAAGGAGGGAATTCGGCTGTTTTGGGTTGAAGCAAATTATGACTTGAAACGGGTATACTGTTTGGATTATACTGCTCTCATACAAGTTCAGTTGTTGGAGAGCCTTCTAAGTTATTCCTGACAGCACATGATGGCATTTGGTTATTGCCAAGCTTTGTATTGCAGTAGGTGCGCACTCTTCAGTATTAATTTTCTGTTGTTATATGTAAAGCTAATTGGAACCATTGGGATTCCTCATTGTCCTCTATGTTGTAGAACATATCTACTATTTGTGTGCTGTTTTTATAAAAAGTTCCGTGACAACAGACACATACTTGGTCTGGTATTTCAGCAGATGTGTTTTGAAACTTTGCTATTTCTTTTTTATATGTGTTTGTAAGGAGGGTGGTGTTTTTAAGGTTTTCACTAATGTTTTCTGAAGGTACTACATTTTCTAAGTGAACTTCAGTTCCAGAATATTTACTTTGGATGTGCTCTATTTCTTGAAGGAGTTTTTTGGCTGTTCCATGTAAGAGACTAGTATTTTAATTGTTGCAGTTGCAGAGCAGGACTTTCTGCACAGTTCAATCTATGCACACGATTTTGTATAGTGGAGTGGTGTGTTGCTAAGACTTTGATGTGGTGGAACGTGGTTTTGCAAGCAGTTCCCGAAATGCAGCCAAATGAATGTCCTAGCAGTGAGTGGGGCTGTACACTGGACAGGACTCCATGGTTTGTACATTTTTCATTCTACTTTTGTCTTTTAATTTTACATAGCAATTGAGAAATTGTTGTGAAGATTTGAAGGATTGTTGGCGTACGTTGCACCTTGAGCTGCATGTCCATTTGTACACTGGACAGATTGTTTGGGCGAAAGGAACACTTGGTTCAATGTTTGTTGGGGATGTTTTTTCTATAAGGGTTTCTTTCACAATAATGGTGTGTCCTACCATTGCATTCCCTTGGCCATTGCTGTCTATGGCAATTGGGATTTTTTGTTCTTGTTCATAAGCCTCTTAATTGAAAAATGGTTCTGTGCTGCTTGTGTAAATCCATTCACCTTCACATAAGTTTGAAAAGGTATCTATATTGACATTGCACATGTTTAGAAGTACTTTTTACTGATTAATTTAGTTAGTTGTTTCATTCAGTTTAAAATTAAACTTTCTTTTCCATAGAAATATGCTGTCAATTAGAACTTTTGTAGTTGTTTTTAAGAGTAGATTGTGACTTTTCAGCTGTCTCCATAAGATTGTGAAGCGCTCTACGGTGGAATTTTTTTTTGTTATATACATTTTTTTGGATGCTTCACTGTTGCTTTGTTAACATTGGTAGATATAGTGTTAGGTTAATTAGTAGGTTTGGCTTTGTTTATACATTGTGGGCCTCATTACGAGTGTGACAGTCTGGTAACAACGCTGCTGGTAAGCTTACCGTCACTGTTATTACCGGAACAGCACACTTCGAGTCTGCATGTGGGTGCCATCCCGCGTGCAAGGTCAGATCTGGCGGGCGGGAAGGCACCCGCCCGCAGCCTTTCACAGAAGTGCCGGTGCTTCCATCATCTCCATTCGCATTGAGTCCTTTGGGACTGAAATGGGAATGGGAATTAACAATTTTCCAGCGCCTGACTTCCAGGAACACCAGGGTCATAATCCCCTGGTGTTTCTATGAAGCCAGGCGCCAGAAAAATGTACAAGTCTGGTGGCAGCCTGCCGGCCCTTTGTTTTAGTTTTAGTTTTTGGAAGAATGGCCTTACTTCTTTTAGTGCTTGCTGGTTCAGTTTTGTTGAGTTATGTTACTAGCAGTTTTGTTTTAATGTTTTCTATAGATTGCTTTAGAGGTGGATGACTATATGGCTTGCTTTAATTCTAATCTGCTCTATTTTTCCTTGTTTTCTACAGAGTTGCTTTTTAGTAGGCATTCTGTTGTGTCAATTGTAAAAAAATTAAATGTGGGTGTGAACGTTCTGGAAAGTATATGGATGTATTGTGAATGGGTGTGTGAATGTGATGGTAGAGATGAATAGACTGGTGTGTGATTCTGCAGTTGGATGATTGTTATGGGTGGGAAGGTTGTAAGAGTGTGTAGAGGTGTGAAGGGTTTGGATTAGTGAGGAAGAGAATGGTGGTGTCAATGAATAAGTAGGGACATTAATATCTTTTGAGAATATCAGTGGGTGTTGTAATGATGGTTGTTAGAGGAGAATAGAAAGAGTGTGTATGTTGAAATATAATGAGTAAGTGTGAAATACATGTTGATTTGAAATGAATACCGTAGTCTAATATACAGTGAAACTATACTGTTACAGTAACAGACATATAACTACAATAGTAATATACTAACTTTGTAGGATGTGAAGAGTAGTCTTCTTCTGGGTGGGGTCTTTGGGAATTGTCTTCTTTAATGTCATTGTAAAAGAAAGTTAGTGAGTATATATGGTAATGTAAAGTTCTTTTAGTAAAAGAGGTTGTTGTTTATGAATGTAGGAGGCATTGTTGGGAAAACAAGTTAATTTGTGTTATGGATAGTCTACTAAAGTATATTAACTATGTTGTTAGAAAAATTGTAATATGAGTAGTGCTATTTGGGAGATTAGGACAGAGCAAACGTGTGTATAAGAAAAAAGCACATTTGTAGGTTACTTTAGTGCTGCTGATTGTAATGAAGGAAGTGCTGTGTTTCTGGTGCAATGTATTTGTAATGTGTTGCACTGTTTTAAAACAATAGGGACACTGTGGCCTAGTAGTAATGCAATGGAGGATTGTTGCTGCAACAGTGTGTGGTGTCTTATAGTGGAGGTGAGGAGTACTTTATCTTAAGGGGAAGTGTTGTATATAGATACTTTGGTTGTATATATGTATGTGTGAGCAGGTAGAGAATGGTGGCAGTGTAAGGGATGTAATGAGTGAGGTTGGAAAGTGTGACATTTCTAAGGAATAAACAATAGAAAATGCAGAGAGTTTAAAAAGGTTTCTTTTTATGAGTATTTTCATTAAAGTAAAACAATGGAAATGTGAATTTATAGCAGCACTGTGTGTAACTTTTTTGTAAAAGAAAAGAAAAGCAAATGGAAAAGATTTATAGAACAGTCTGAAGCAGCACTTGTTGTGTGGAAGTTTAATATGTTGGCAGTACATGTTGTGAGAAACCTGAAGGTGTCTCACCCGCTAGTTCCCAGGGATCTGTCATCCAGGTGGCCAGGACACACCCATTGCTATTGGATCCAGTTCCTGGGGGTGGACTGGTGCAGGAGGATCACCTGGATATGGGGACCTCGGGCAGTGGAAGTAGGACACTGACGGGTGAGATGCGGTACCCCCTTCCGTATAACACCTTTTCCCCATCCTACCCCACAGGATATTTATAAGCTCTACCCTCCTTTTCTGACACAAACGCTTTCTTATACTGTGAAAGACAGCGGACAAAGACCAGAGCCATTTACATGACATGTCCCAACACAAGGGTCAGGCAGAGTCAGGCAATTGTCCATAACTATGCACACTTGATGGCCCTTTCCCTTCCCCACAGGGATAAAAGGCGGAGCACAAGAGCATACTTTGAACAAGTCCGAACACACGAGGAAACAGCTATACTGGACCGGCAGTTCAAATGGAGGACAAAGGCAGAGAGACCTGGAGGGACGACGAAGGGGGAACTGCCCTGACCCTTTTCAACTAAGACTCGCAAAGCGTAAGACCGGGAAATCAAGCTGGCGTGTAGTTTGACAGGTGTCAACGGTACACAGGGTCCCCCACGCTAATAGACAAAGTGGGAGGAGGTGCTTGCCATTGTGGTGCTGTCCTTTACTTACAGACAAGAAAACTCTGACAGTTCAGCACAGCCGGTGAGTCAAAGAAGACAGATAGTAAAACCAATATCTGCTGGACACAAGGTTGCAAGCAGTGACCTTGTTAAACAAAGAACTTGTGTGAATGAACTTTAAAGAAACCCCAGTAAAAGGTTCAAAAGCAGAGTGGTCACGCATCATGAGGTGCTCATTCAAATGACTCTAGCTGAAGCCTTTTTTGGGTTGTGTTTCTGTGTTGTTGAAACTACTTAAGCCCAAAGGACTTAAGAGAAGCCAGACAGAAATGTCAAAGTGGTCCTACGAGGGTTGAGCAAAAGCCCTCGTACACTCAAAAGTCTTTGACGAATTGGAGATCACTTATTGAACTCTGAATGTGTGAAGCCTGACTTCGGGCTAAGAGAAAGCCTGACTGGGGGCTGGAAAACCGAGGGAAGTCAATTCTGCATAGTGTTAACCCACCTATGAACATAGTGGCGACAAGTGTGTGTCTGGCTGATGGATGGCCACAATGAATAGTTGTGAACTAGCAAATGTGAACCCGGCAGAGGAATGCCTGCGAATTGAGGGTAAACAGTATTATACCCGTGAGCATTGTGTTGACAAGTGTGAACCCGACTGAGGGATGTCCACAATGAATAGTTGTTGAAAAAGACATCACATTTTGTTTTAATGCTACGATTTTGAGTGAAAGTCCATAGTGAACCTGATTGAGGGAGGCTAACTTTACAAGAAGGATCAGAGCTCGGCTGAGGTTGATCCAAGGGGAAAAGAGCAATCTCCCAGCGTGAAAGATCACAAAAGGAACTCTTGATTTGTTTATTGTTTATCGTTCATCAGGCCTTCTAAGGTAAGAGACTTTGCAGGAAAGAGACTTGGCCCCAAAAGGTCCTGGCATCATTGAAAGAAACAGTAACATTGTGCTGGCGAGGGCCAGCAGTATGCTATTCTCAAAAGGTCCTGTCTTGTCTTGTGCTAAAAACATGGGGAAGGGAGACCGCAGCCCTAATATCCTTATCATTTGGCATACACTCCTTTCTTTTCTTGTGAATATTATCTCACCCTACTTTATAATTTAGTTATAAGGATTGGCAATAGGTTTTTTTGTATGTGCCCTTTTTATTTGACAAAACACCACTAGGACTCTCTAATTATTATTTGATGGTCATAGTTTAGATTTAGGTTTAGAGTAGGCCTTTTTCTCACCCATTATACAGTTTAATAAACACCCTTAAACTGTGATGACTTGTGTCTGTCTTTACTGTTGCCACCATGAGTTCCTTTGAATGTATACATGCCAATATGATGCATTCTAATATTTATGTACTCGTTAAGTGTTGGTTTTTGTCTTTGTATTGTGGGAGTTGTTGTTGCACTTTTTCTAAAGTTTTACTACAAGTCCCAGAATGCAGAGAAATGATTCGGACTGGATAAGCACCTACAGATTGGAATGGGTTATGTTAGCAAGTATGCATGTGCTCCCAAGTTATTAAACTTGCACACACCTTGTGGCACTCAAAAACGTTGTACACATAATTTGCATTTGCTTTCTTTAAAACAAAAAGATACACACAGTGCTGTGTAAATGTATGCATGCATTTGTTAGCTTTAATGAAAATACTGCTAAAAGAAATATTTTTAAATACACTGCATTTTCCATTTTTGTAAAAGAGTTGCAGAAAATACTTAAAAAATATAAGGATACCTATGTATTGTTAGATGCAGATGTTGAATCCGGAAATAGGAATGTTGGAAAGTTTCAAAGTAGTTTTTGTTGCAGATGGCTGTGATAAACAGGAGATATGTACTTGCAGAGTTCAAGTGTACATCTGAAGTGTTGAACTGAGATGACAGGGTTAGATGTAGAGTTGTTTGATGTGATTGGTGGTGTATACATGTGTGACTTTTTGAAGCAGCCAATGAGGGAGTACTGAGAACATGAAAGTGGAAAGGGTAGAAGGGCTGCCCTTGTGTTACGGGATCCACGTACACCACAGTACTACCACGTACACGACTACCACATCCGGGTTTTTCAAGTATGCCTAGCATGGAAAGAGGACTGTGGGAATTGGCCAAGGAGGTGGTCTGGTTGTGGTTTACAGGAAGAGAGGGTAGTAGGTGTTTTGATTGTTGTGTGCAGTGAAGACGGCTATGGCTATGGCTTTGAGTAAGCGGAGTGTGTGGATTTTGGGAGATTCTTCAATTCAATCATTGAAGGTGAATGCTAAAAATCATGGCACCTTCAGAAGTATTAGATTGGCAGAGGTGGAAGTAGAGGTTTTGTGGCATGCAGTTTGTGTCTTAAACTGGACAATCATGTTCTCATTATGTGAGAGTATGGCTCACTTTAAATGTCTAGACATTGCAATTGTGCATTGTGGATGGAGCAGTTTGGGGTATGTGACTCCAATGTATTTGCAGGTTGCCCTGAAGGATTTCTTGAAAAGCCTAACAGAACTTTTTCCTGCTACAAAGATTATTTTTTATGAAATGAATCATAGGCAAACATGGAGATGTCCAAACGTTTTAAGTCCACAAATGGAAGAATCGAGGCAACTTGTCAATAAAAGTGTATCTGCTTTGTTTGATGGAGTGAATTGTTTTGTGAAGATGGAATTAATTTTAGAGATGTAAGAAATGTGATTTTTCTTTACAATGTTAGGAATGCATTGAAAAAGTTCCTGTGAGAAAATTGTAAGTGAAGATGTACCATGTACATTACTACTGCACATACAAACAAAAAGAAAAAGGTGTTTGTGATCTAACCCAACCCCCCCAAAAAAATGTTATTTTCAGAGCCAACAGAATAAATAACTGAAATTGTTTTTAAACTCCATCACCAACGATTTGAGTGGCCGCAATGTCCACGGCCACTCTGTTTGTCTTGCGAATGGCACGTGCCGCGTCTTGGTCTTTTGAGGATGCCTGGCATGGAAAGGGGACTGCGAAGATGGCGGACAGTTGCGGTGTCCGCGGACATTGGGGGATCAGCTAATCAGGTTTCCTGGGTGTGTTGTACAGGTATAGATGGTAGGAGGAGTTATGAGAGCAGTGAAAATGGCTATGGCTATGTCTTTGAGGAGGCAGAGTATATGGATTTTGGGGACCTCTTGGATCCATTGGCTGAAGGTGTATGCTGAGCACTGTGGAGTGGCTGAAAATCCTGGACTTCAAGAATTTGAAGTGTCATGGTATGGAGTGGGAGGAAAGAAGTGACCTGACCTACTCCTGTTTTGTAAGAATATGATTCACTTAAAACATCCGGACATTATTGTTGTTGTTGTGTAGGGAACAGTTTGGGGTGAGTTATCTGGATTTCATTGCAATTTGCAATTTAGGATAGATTTGGAAAATTGACAGAAATGTTTCCAAATTCCAAAATTATGTTTTCGCGCATTGCTCAAAAACAAATGTGGATGTGCTCTAATTTATTTTGTCCACAAATGGAAAAAGCAGGGCATAATGTCAATAAAGCTGTGTATGTTTTTTTACAAGATGTTGGCAGGACATCTTTTCATAATGAGAAAATTAAATATGACATTGCCAACATTTTGGCAACATTTTTGCTAACACTGTTGCCAACATTTTTCGTTGGGATGGTGATGGAATCCATCTAACTGATATGGGTAATCAGATTTTTCTAGAAAATGTAAAAAATGGTTTGAAGCCATTTTTGTGAGCATATAAAGTATGGATTTAAGAATTATTTAGTAGTTGAAATAACGAAATTGGAAAAACCGGAAAAAATACACACTTTTTGTGAATGTTCGAAGAAATAATTAAGTTTAGTAAAAAGTTCCTTAGTTCAGTTTGTAAATATATAAAAGCCAAAAACACAAAAACAGGTTATTTTAAGAGCCACTATTTTTTTATGTAAAACAATTAAAAGGATTTTAATTATCCCACCCCACTCCTTGAATGTTTTCAGATGTACACGGACTACCACCCTGTCTGCAGACTATGAACGCTGCACAGAGGCCTGTCACTTTTTTTCTTACTTTTTAACAGTGAAAGATGGCTCCTAATGGAACAGTTTTTTTGTGTTTTTTTAGTTTTGTATTTTATTTGGCTGTTATTGTTTTTTTCCAGGACAGGTAAGGTAAGGTGAGACAGATGGACAGAGGAAGATGTTGGGCGGGTCTTAATTTTAAGGTAAGCAGAAGTGTTTATCATGCTCCTTGACTGTGGCCTTGAAAGCACTCCAAAACTGCCCCCCCCTACAGATTGGTGCATCACAGTCCATATATAGTACTGTGACCCTCAAAAAGTAAGCCAGAACAGTGTTCTGTATGGCCTGTGAGGCGGCCACTGGGATCTTCTGCCCCAAAGGATTATCCTTTGTGGTAACAGGAGCAGTTAAAGAAGATGAGGTAGAGGGTGTCAACCTACTTTCCCTGAGAAAGGTACCACCTTTCTCAGAGCACTTAGGTGGTAAAAATTGGTTTGGCACCTCATGGAGGTTGTACCGTAGGAATACTACCCAGGTTTTCGAAACAGAGTACAACTTTGCACACTGTGCATCTGACCTTGACTGCACAAGCTTTTGGGACATCCCCAACGGTAGTGAAAAATTGCCACACCGAGGACTAGCTGCGGGTGAGGGAGATAGAGACTTTCTCCACCTAATCTTCATCTCCTCTTCATCCTGATCTGTATCACCGTGCCTGTTTCCCTGTCCAGGCCCTCCAGATGGTGGTGGTGGTTGGGAGAAGGAATGGCCATAGCAGATGCCATTGATGCAGTATTGCAGATAATCTCCAAAGCCGGTGCTGAAAGATGCTCTCTCCTGGATAGCCAGATTGAGATTAAGGAAAAGTAATGGGTGGGACCCTTCAGAGGAGCAGTCCACAGACAGTCGTGCTGTCCGTGGACAACTGAGTCGCAAATAGGCATGAAAACGTTGTATAAAGTTGCCAGATGAAACATGAATGGGTCTGGGAGCTGTGGAAGGGTAACATTTCTGCTTGAAACACCCTAGAGTGGCTGAAAATGCACTTTTAAACTGTCCGTGGAGCATGTACACCATCAGTGAACATGCCATCAAGCCGCACGGGGGCGGTCACCTGATGACATCTGGGGATGTCCGCAGGCAGCCATTAGGCAAGAATCACGGCACATGCACGTGGGTGTCCGTAGAACAGGCGCGGTGTCCGCGGACTAATTAAAAGTGCATCATGCGAGACGGACATGACCAGACACCACATTTGTCTGGGGTCACCTCCATTTTCAGTGCAGACACCCCAGACAGTCATACTGTCCGCAGACTCATATTTGGGCTTTCTTTAAAAAAATCAAGTTAGCCACCCATGCCAAACAATACAAAAAGGAAATCATTAGTACAAAAAGAAAACTTACAATGACAGAATAACCAAAGCCAAATCTGACACTAAGGAATTATTCTCCATCCTGCATGAAATGGAATCGCCCATACCGCAAACGGATAATACTCCCAAATATAAACTCTGGTGCACTAACATACAAAATGCCCTTGCAGGAAAAATTAGCTCTCTTCAAACCAAAATTGCAATTAAAAAAGCTGCCTTGCTATTGCCACCGGAGCCCTCTCCCAACGCACAGCCCTCCCTAAACCAGGCCAATAACACTCCTCACCCCTTTAGCTTCAAACAAATAACCATACTAGAGACAGAAAAAATTATATTCTCCCTAAAGCCGTCTAATTGCAAAGGAGATAACTGCCCTCCTCAAATGATAAAAGATGCAGCGAGAGACCTAGCTCCCTTCATCTCAAAACGGATCAACGCCTCCTTTAAGACTAACCTAGTGCCCAATGACCTTAAACAGTCTTGGGTCCTACCCCTGCTAAAAAAACAAACTCTCGATCCTTCCATCCCGACAAACTACAGACCCATCACTACCGTCCCATTCCTACTCAAAATTATTGACAGGGTAGCCTACCTGCAAATCCAGGATTACCTTGAAACCAATAACCTTCTAGGCTCACGAAAATCTGTCTTCCGCCCCCTCCATGGCACAGAAACAGCCCTGATTGATCTTAAGACTCAAATTGATGAGTTGAAGGATAATGGAAAATCAGCTATGCTACTCCTCCTTGACTTATCGGTAGCCTTCGACCTGGTAGATCACGCAGTTTTATGCAATCACCTCAGCTCAGCTGCCCATTTTTCAAGTGATGCCATAACCTGGGTTAAATCCTTCCTGGCTAACCGGACTATGAGAGTCTTCTCCCCCCTTGCAGCTGCTGATCCCATACAAGTCTCCTGCGGTGTCCCCCAGGGATCATGTGTATCTCCTACTATGTATAACATCTTTACCAAACCCTTGTTTGACAAGTTGGATAGACTGGGTGTCATCTACGCTAACTATGCAGATGACACTCAGATCCTCATCCCCATTTCGGGTAACTTCTTGGAAGACTCAACTTTGGTAAATAAGTTATATCTCCTCATTCAGACATGGATGGCATCCCATGGCCTCTGTCTGAATGACGACAAAACAGAGATTCTGATCCTCGGCACAGAGACAGCGATTAAAAAACTCGACCCTAACTATGCCTCATTTAACATTGACAACAATGTCATCAAAGTGAGGCCTGCAGTCAAAACCCTTGGGGTCTATCTGGACTCAGCACTCACTTTCAAGAAACAAATTAACTCCTTAGCCTCCTCCACAGCCTATACTTGTAAACTGATCCGAGCATGTAGGCCATTCCGAACAGAGGCCAGCTGTATTACCTTAGCTAATGCACTTATCATATCCAGATTGGACTACTGTAATGCCCTATATGCAGGATCTAACAAGTATATCCTTAACAAACTCCAAACTCTCAAAAATAACGCTCTTAGAGTAGCCTTAAACATACCTAACAGAGCCCATGTCTCCACTGCCAGAAGGAACATCCACTGGCTAAAAATTAAAGGCAGGATCACCCTCAAAACTCTCTCGCTCACATCCAAATGCCTCAACAATATAGCTCCTCCGTACCTAGTAAACAGAATCAACAAGAGAATCTCAATCCGCCCCACAAGAATGACTGACACCTTCACCTTGCTGGTGCCTAGATACAAATTGAGCACAGCGGGCGGCACCAGCTTCCCAGACACAGCTGCCCAAACCTGGAACAAACCTCCCCCTAGAACTCAGAAAGGACCAACCTTACCCAAGTTTCAGGCATAAGGTGCTCTCATGGATACGATCCAATGACATCTAATGTGTGCCCCCTCCTTAATAGAACCACTCATCCTGAGTGCCACCCTCCTGACTATGCCCTTGCTAACCTGTCCCCTAGGGACCCCGACCTCCACTGCTAGTATCCAGCTACCTCACTGGACCCCACTAGGACTACAAACTGTGGTTGACTGGTACTCAGCTCTTTCATGTTCTCGACACCTGACACTCAACTGCACAAGTATATTCAGACTGTAACGTTGAACTGTCCTACGGCCTATTTCCTTGCTTCCAACAACTGGCATTAACTGTATAAGCACATGCAGACTATAATGTTGTTGAACTGTTCCTACTGCTTACTTGTGTGTGTAATGTTTGCGCCCGGCTACCTGCGGGTTTGGTTTTGCACTATATTAAATACACAAACAAACAAACAAAAAAAAGACATTTCACACAATGATATACAAAATATTTATAGTATGAAAGAATACATGTATTCATGAAAGGTTCCATGTAATAATGTCCCCTCAAAAATATTGCCATGCAAAAAAGTCACCGAAAAATGGCAGTTTTTTGTGGGGACATTATTGCATGCAACATGCGGGGGACACACCTGGAACCCCTAAACCCTTTTTTTTCTGCTACCCCTATCCCCATATATATGGTCACCCATATAATATTGCCACAACCTTTTCCCGGCAATATTATGTACGGCAATCATATATAAGGGGATAATATTACCTGATACCTCATGAAAGGGATGGGGTATCGGAATGGGAAACATAAATGGGAGAATTAGGAATTTCTGTACAATAAGAGGAAGAAGGGAGTGAGGTTTCATCAAAGCATCTTTGATTTAAATGTTCAGAAATTGATGGGGATGATTGCTGGGAACAAGGGGTACAGGTGATAGGGAACATTTTTAATTACATTATTTTTCACGTATTGTAAAAGTTCTTTAAAATCATTACTTAGTTCATCCAATGTTGTAGACAAGTTCATGATTTGATTATGTACAGTTGGGGATAGGGCTTCTCATTGTGATGCTTGGGATTGTGTATAATTAAACTGGGGCATGGTTTCTTCATGAAAACTATGCACTATAAGAAAAAAAGAAATTAGTATTTTAGTGCGGTCTGTACAAATTACATTATTTGTTAACATTAAAACATGTATTGTTTACCATCAGCAATGTTATTATCACTCATTTCTTTTTTTGGGGAGTTCTTCTCTAACCATTCAATGGTTTTTGCCATTTCTGTCAAAATGAAAAAAATAGTGCTTTTTGTTTACAATACACGTTTAAATAAGGAATGCAAATAATAATTAAATAAGTACAGTGTACGCACTGTTTGGTGAGAGGTTGTTTTAGAATAAGTGCTTGGTGTATGTCAGTGTCTATGAACAGTTGGATTGACGTGATAATATGAGGTATACACTTATGGTTTATGCTTGGTGCATTGCATTATATTGTGTTATAAATAAACAAAATAATGTGTACATTTGCAAGCAATCATTTCCACAAAAAAGTGTATTTGGGTGAAGTAAATATAAATAACGTTGCATTATGTATATGTGTTAGTCAGTTCATGGGTAGAACATTTTCTGTTCTCCCCTGTGCTTCTGGGCTTTGTGAATGCTACCTGATGTCCGCTGACATTCGTATTGTCTGCAAACTCTACACCTGCTCCATTGGGGATGAGTACAATTTAAGGAACTTGTAGCAGATTAAGGGTGCACTGGTAAAAACCTATGCAATTCAGTGAATAAAACATTGTTAAAGGGGCTTTATGGTTAAGTTGCACTAATAAAAACCTATGAAATTCAGTGAAAACACTTTGTTAAAGGGACGTTATGGTTACAAGCAAAACTGAAAAACCATTGAAATTCACCGGTTATGGTAAGATGAGCAACCATAACTCTCGCCACCACCGTGCACTACTGAAACTAACACCCAGGACATCAAAGATGACATGACAAATGTCATTGATGGCATCACTGATGACATCACATATGTAGTGCATTTGTTTTTGCTCACTGACAAATCTTGGCCTGCTGATTTTCTTTACTGGCAGTAAGAATTTTAAAATTTAAAACATGCTTTATATCAAGACGTTAACATTGCCTTTGTTGTTAAGGCACTTTCTTTAGGGTTTCGCGCTAAGGAGTCACCTGCGGAGGAGAGAGATCTACCACCCCCCACTCTCTCTTGGAGAAACGTTTCATTTGCTCAAGTGGATTGGAGGATCCTAACAAGGAAGTATTTAGGGAGATAGAGTTGGATGTAGCAAGGTTTCAGGCCCCAGAAAGCGTTGTGGATGATGCAGAGGTTCTTGAATTTGATCCTAGCAGCCTCCAGGAGCTAGTGAGGGATTTTAGGGCTGGGGTGATGTGGTCCCTTGGCTTGAGGCCAAGGATAAGGATTGCAGTCCTATTATGGTTACGTTGAAGTGGGTAGAGGGAGGAAAGGGGCAGATTAAGGAAGAGGCTGTTGCAGTTGTCAAGCCTTGCGAGAAGTAGTACAAAGAACAAGAAAGTCCATTTAGGTACCACACGATAGAACATTGCTTGGGAATGACATGGGGTGTATCTGATTTGTCTACTCAACCGGAAAGGGCAGCAACCTGCCATACCCAATCCTATAGATAAAAATGGTGGTATTTGGAGAGATGCCAAACACATTATATGCTTGTGTGACTGTTGTGGTGACATGCTTGCCAGGCCAGAAACCTTTAAAGAACCAAGACACAAAACTCTTGAGGTTGAACTTCCCGCACTCTACATCAAGCTCACCACTCTTCAATTAACTTCACTTAATTCAATGTCACTAAAAATCACAATATTTATTCATAACACAATTGTATCTGAATTTTTTTGTAATAATGTATATGTATGATCACTAAATTAAATCAAAATGTCACCACCATTGACATACCTTCTACAAGTTTTCATAACAAAATACATTCATTATAGTATTTTTTTTTAAAAAACATAAGATTACTTGTGTGTCCCCTTGGGGGACTTTCCACTTTACTGAATTTCACAAATCTCAAGCAGTTAACAATTTAATATCTCCCTCTGACCTGTAACAAGCTGAAAAGACCGCAAAACTATTGTGTCAAATTCCCAGAAAAACAGATTGATAAACTTGTTCATGAAAGCAATATTAAATCTGTTGCTAACTCACAAAATTATATCTATTCGGGGATCGTCGAGCGACCACGGATGTCGCCTATGTAAAAAGGCAGCAGTGGTAGAAACATTGAGACATCTGGTGATACACTGCACCAAAACCAAACAAAACAGAAGCACATATCTCCTACCGCTGATAACAAATCCGTGGATGCTACAAGCAGACGATCTGTGGAACAAATTAATCTCAGGTGAAACTACCAGTTGGACGGTGGCCATGGTGAAATTAAAGAACTGGCATTCCAGCAGATTAACCAGACATCGAATTCAACTATCGCCCAGTCGAACTGTGAGCCATCCAAGTGATTATGGTGAAGACGCAATCCCCGGTCTATGTACGCTAAAACAGAGGGACTTGATAGCGGACAGGTGAGGACATGAGAAGAGAAGATACCAAGCTTGTTTGAAATCTTGATAAAACTCACGTTCACCTGAGTAAAATTCAATAAAAAAAAAAAAAAAATGTAATGCATTTCGAATGTATGATTCTTCTTCAGGAATTTAACCACTTTATATATCTGATGTTGCTAACAGAAAATCCTAAACTGACTCCACTGTCATTAGAAAATTGCTTTGTGATCTTCAATAATATCTAAAAACTCTTGATTCTCCCAACCCTCTCAGTTTAATAGTAGTGACCTCTTAGTTACTTTATTACAAAGGAGTAGTAGTAGACAGTGTTTTGAACTGCACACTACTTGGGTGCCTTTGATAAAGAAGTGCCTAATTAGAGTCGAGCTAAGCATCAACTCATCCTCTCTTACATTCACAGTTAGAGGATATAGGCTGAACATAACAAAGTGGAACTGCTACCCAGAGACAGTTATGAACGGTACGCAATCAACTACTTTCACACAGTACTTTGATTACCTTTTGCCAGGAATTTCATATTCCAGCAAAACAAATGATGCAACATGAGCATGTGTGCTGTGAAACCTGAAACATTGCATACTGTGACATCAAAAAACCTCGCTTCCACATTTAACAATTCTATGTAATCCTGGGCAAATCACTACTATTTACACTATCCTATTTCATTTGACTGACACAATTGCCATCACTTAGAAATTACTCATTTAATGTTGTACTACAAACAGCCCCACTTGTTCAGTGTTTGCTGCGAAGATAATAACAATATTGATCCCTTAGATTGTGCACTCTACTGGCGGAAGTATCTCTTAACTTTCTCATTGGTTTGTCACGTAGTAAGCCAGATTACAGAAACTTTGCATGCACATTTTGTACGGTATTAGCACTAGGGCAAGGTTTGCCACATTTTAAAAAACACTGGGATGCATTGAAAAACCATTGCACCTCGACAAGTGCAGTTTGGCATATTAAAAGCACCAGGGCAAAAATTGTACTAGTGCAAAAAAGATGCATTTTCACCACATGTTTGCACCAGGGCAAAGTTTGAACTAGTTCTAATACGGAATGGTACTAGCACTAGGGCAGACTTTGCCCTGATGCAAAAATGCTTCAAAAATGTATGTCTAGCACTAGGGCAATTTTACAATATGCCAAACTGCACTTGTCGAGGTGCAATGTATTTTTAATGTGTCCCAGTGTTTTTTTTAAAAATAGGGCAAACTTTGTCCTAGTGCTAATAGCGTGCAAACCTTGCACTTGCACTGGTGTACAGTTTCTGTAATCTGGCCCCAGGTGTCCCTTCTAACCGAAAAGTGAAATGGATGTGCTTCACATTTGGTGGGCAAGAGGGTTTCCAGAGGCATTTTCCTTTGCTGCCTAAGGAGCCTGCAAGATATGGGCAGCACTCATGAGTTCTCCACATAGTTCAAAATTTGTGAATTGAATGGAGCGTTAGGAGGTCACACTCGTCTTTTGCAGGGTGGATGCTTATATTGACATGATGCTTCACATCTGCCACATAGCCCCTAAGGTTTTGTCCTCAATCTCCCTACATCCAGGACATGTGGTCTTGTCTATTTCTCACACTTGTGCCTGCTGGAAGACTCCAGTGGGTTTAAGCACAGTAGTAGCTGTTCACAATAACCAGATCCAAGTGTATGTGAAACAATGATTACAAATAGTTTTGTTCAGTGTCTAAAAGAACAGTTGCAAAACACAGGCGATTATTTAGGCTGACATTACTTTGCATTATGGCACATGCAGAGTTCAATTCAGGATGGTGCAAATAAAGATATAATCACTTATAATGTACGTTTTTATATATTTGTCATGTTGGTTTACATTGTGATGTGTTTTAAGTCATCTTTATGAATATAGCGTTATTTTATCTCCTTAAAAGTGAGCATTAACACACATTTATTTCAGCTAGCGATGAGAGGATAAGTGCTTAAGTGACTAAAGTGGGAATGTGCAGGAAAGGAGCGAGTGGTACGGTCAGGAGAGTAATTTAACTGTCAAGGGACACCGAATTGGTCCGACCAACATATTTTTGCATCAGGCCTTCAAGAGAGGATATTTATTTAGGCTCCCACTACAGCCAGTAGTAAAGATCAGGATGACTCTTACAGCTAATCCATGTTGTGTCTATATGGCTCTTGGAACAGTTGGAGCACAGCTGGTTTCTCTATGATTGAAAAGGGTTTCTGTAGTGAAGTGAGGCTCAGCCCTATGATTTGCAGTGCCCTGGGTGGCAAAATACTTGTGTGCCTCCTAATGTGCATATTCATCATCATCAATGGCTTTGCAGAAACTGCTGTCACAAAACTAAATGGGCCTCATTACGACCCTGGCGGTAAGGGGTTAACGCCAGCGTTAGCTGCGCCGACCCCTTACCGCCAATTACGAGGTCCCCTAGCGCCATGGTGCTTTTAACACCTGCTTTTAGCAGGTGTTAAAATCCATGGCGCTAAGGGACCATGGAGTTAATTACGCCACCGTAATTTACGGTGGCGTAATTAACGCCTTCCCCACTCCCATTATGCCCTATGGGGCAAAAATGGGAATGGGGAAGGGTAAATGGGGATTGGGGACTTACCGCCCCGCCAAGGTCGGAATGGGGCGGTAAGTCCGCCAACCACCATGGCGTAAACGTAGTTTACGCCATGGTGGTAAAGTCACGGCCCAGGCGGTAACTTACCGCCTGGGTCGTAATGAGGCCCAATGAGTCTTTAATATTCGTGCGAGTCCGTTGGAAGTTACAATAAAAAGTTGCCAGGACAAAAACAAACGTTCTGAAGTTCAATATATGTATGTTTATAATTATCATTGCTTATTTATACCGAAAGGTTTCTAAGCATGGACCCAGGGATCAAACCTGTGTTTCCAAGGCGAGCGAGTTGCCTTTGAACTAGCCTCCCAAGACTGGTCACTGTTATTATAAAAAATAGGGCAATATCATGAGTGGGGCTTATTTGGAGTAGCAGACAGTGCAAGCTGAACCCCTCGTAATAACATCTAATTTTGTGCAGAAAAGGCATAGTAAAATAACATGATTTGGACTGGCGCACATACTTTGGTTACGTGGTGAAGCTAGGATCTAGACTAATTTGCTACACAGGCACTTGAGCGCATATCTTCTGAGAAGTGGAGATGCTAGGATCGGGATCAGTCTTTTACAAGGGCACTTGAAGGCAGCCCACTCTCTGTCCCACTCACCACTCCTCTCTCCTGGAGTGATCACATTCTGCTTTCCTCCCATCTCTCCCTCTCTACCCCTCAGGCCAAGCCAACTCCAGCACTGCCACCTACCTTCTCGGTCATCCGACCCATGAAGCATGTGTCAGTTGAGACTTTCACCGCCACTTTCTCTCCCGCTCCTCCTCCTCTGGCTGACTCACATCCTGACACAGTCCTTTCCATGCTCCACTCTTCTATCTCTGATACTCTTGATGTCCTTGCCCCTGTCATGAGGATCCGCTTGAAGCCCAAAGCCAAGTGTAACTACTGGTATGACTTTGACCTCGTCACCCTTAAACGCAAGTGCAGGGTAGCTGAGAGGAAATGGCTAGCTTCTTGTGCATCCTCTGAAAAACTGGCCTGCCGCCTGCTCCAAAGGCAATACCGGCTCTCTGTCCACACTAAGAAGAGAACCCACATCCAAGCCTGCATCTCTGTGGCATCTAACAACTCAGACAAACTTTAAAATCTGCAAGTAGCTGGCAATCTCTACCTTTCCTGTCCCCTCCCAGGCCCTCTGCATGGCCCTGGCTTCTCATTTCATCTCTAAAACCCAGGACAGTCTGTCAATCCTCTTGTCCTCTCCTCCTCCTCCCTCTATTCCCTCCTCTACCTCCAGCCCCCCTGTGGCCACCTCTCTTTCTCTCTTTCTCTTCCTTTCCTCTATTCTGCCCTGACGAGGTTTCTAGACAAGTCCGATCTATGAAAGTCTCATCAAAACAGGTCCTGCCCTGTTCTTCCAAAACCACCAAGGACCACATTGACACCCTTGCGCCTGCCCTAGCTGACTTCTGCAACCACTCCTTCACCACTGGAGCCTTTCCTTCCTCCCTGAAGTAGGAAGCACTCTACTGGCTCTGTAAACAGCTTCCCCTAGGTCACGCTGGTGTACCACAGATCTAATAGGGATAGCAGGGAGAAAGATGTCCCTACACATATGCTACACTAAAAAGATTTTTATTAAAAGAAAGTATTTTTATTTTCTTGATAAGCTTGTACAGAGCTGCGCCTAACAACTCATCTCTATAAAAAAAAGTTACAGCCAATAAAGGTACTGTTTATAACCTTTGTTCCTACTCTTACTTGAGCCTGTATCCCCAAGTAACACTATAGAATCACCACCTTGACATTCCACAGAGCCGTAATGCCCTATGAGGTCTGCCAGTTCCCAGCAAAGTATTCCTTAATGTTTAAAAATAGGATATCAGTGATGTGGTCTGTTGACCGGTTTTAGTGGACAGATTTGCTTCTTCAGGACCTTACAATGGATATCGACAACCCGTCGTCTCCCAAGATAATTTAGGGTACCGCAGAGGATTATTCACTGCCACCCGCAGGACCAAAACATAAAACGAAGAAGGACTCACTAATCACCCTAATATGGTGCTCTTTAATTTCATCAATCTGAATAGAACAAAACATTATTTGAACATGTGAGCACATCCAAAATAGACAGTTCCAGTCAGTAAATCAAGTCAACCAACCTATGGCAGGCTTCGCTTACCTGTTTATTGTTTCACCAAAAAGCGTGTGATTTATTGTTCATGATGCCTCCTCTTCATCCCTCCCGCTAGTGACATGTCGTGTCCTTAGGTCCCACCTGCAACCCTTTGTTGTGTTGGATCATCACATGTACACCTGTAATACCAACATCTACGGTTACCAGCTTGTGCCTGAATGGGAATGTGCCTCTTGGTTATTCTGACACATCCTACAACACGTGGTGCTAGGCTACTGCCCGCTCCATGCTAACCAGCTGAAAGGGTAAAGCCATCATAACTACCAGAAAAGGGATAGATATCCATCTGTGGTAAATTGGATGTGTGGCTAGCTTGCCCTGCTTCACTGCAACAAAAGTCATCTTTATTAAACGCAATTGTGGGCTCTCATCGAATGATCTGATGAAGGATTGGTGAGTTGTGCCTCTAATCACATATTAATACACTTTAAACTGCAGCCCACATGTGATTTAACCAACATGTCTGGCTCTTGCATTGGTTGTAATCTGCTTCTGCTACGATTTTACAATCCTTTCGCGGGATCGTTCCGCGAATCGCGGAATGATGATTCAGTTCATAAGAACCCATCATTCCATATCTCCATACACATGTCCGTACGTGGCAAGTGAAATGTCTTCAGATTTTAGCTTACCATAATATGCTAGTAAAGGAGCCTCCACACAGACCTCTGCCGCAGTCACTCAGGCATCTCTGTTTAAAGCTGCCAGCCATGTGTGAAAAAAAGTAAATAAAGAGTCACTCTCTTGTAGGGCTAGTGTTTCATGCTGATGCTATGTAAGCGTCGCGCAGCACACCATTGTAGTGTGGTCCTTAAGTTACAGTGCAGCTACAGTGACAGTCAATCTGTCCCTCCTTTTATTAACCCTCCATGTCTAATGTGTGGGGTATCTGTATACCAACTTCTAACCCACATTCATATTTTGATTTTGGTATTTATTATATTTAAGTTGTTACCTAGTAGGCCTGTAGTTCTCACCAATAGGTTGTAGGCATAACCTACCCAGCTGTCCATTATTTCTTTTGCACAATTAGTGCATCAGTGTCTCATTTGATCACATGATCAATGATGATGTAATCAGTAGTGTGTCACTAGCATCCAATTTCTGTGTATGGGAACATTCTGGAGTCATGTGTGCTTACCACTCAGTGAATCTATGCTCCTTCCATCATGTCTGTGTGGAAGATCTAAACCACAGTATAAATATATGCTGCTGGCATAACGTCCTTGTCATGACTTAACAGCATATAATTTCTTAGCCCTTTCATTTTCTAGTGGGTAACCTTCTTGTGCATAACTCCCTGGGCAGGCTGTGTGACCTGTTTCTACTGTCTTATAGTAAACTCTGATCTTATAGAGCCCAACTGAGGGCTGGACTCATCCTTTGGGCACATCTTCATCGTCCAAGAGTGGCAAGGTCATGCCACTGTATCTGCTCATTCAGTCCTTGCCCGACTTTTTAGACATAAAATCCAACATTACCCCTGCTTAAGGAGGATTGCTGTACAATTACCTCTTCTCCTTGGAGTATGAGGTTTTTCTAGGAAAGTCCGTTCAAGTTTGCTGTGTGGTTTGCCTTGATAAAGTGGCTCACCAATGGGGCTGTGATCTTCTTGGTCCTTACACAGGACTTGTGTTCCAATATCCTTCACTTGAGGCCTTATGGTCATCCCCACATATCTCAGGGGACATGGGCAGGTGATCGTGCAAATGACCCCTGCTGTGTTGCAATTAGTAAAAGTGATTTCTACCCATGGGTTGTTCCAACCAATGTTGATTGTTTTCATGCACTTAGTTGGGGGCAAACCACACATGAACCACACAGTGCATGTCCCATCAAACCTTGTTCACTCCAGAGTTCTATCTGTGTTGATGACTGTGGAAGTTTCAAGTCTGCAGTATGTACCAGTCTATCTATGAGGTTCCTTCTGCATTTAATAGCAAATCTCGGTTTTGTTAGTGCTGTTTTCCCAGTATTAAGATTCGGCCAGAGGCAAAGGATTTATTTTTTCAGCCTCCCGTACATTATTGAATAGCTGAATTCGGCTGTTTCTGTGGCTGTTATTTAACTCTCTGTTCAAGGGTGACCTCCCTCTATATTTTTGGAGCCCTCTTCACCACTCCCCTTGCCAACCTCTGGGGATAACCTCTTTGCATGAGGCTGTCTGTGAGTGCCTAGGCTTTCTGTCTATATTCATTCACTTCTGAGTAAGTGTGCCTATGGCGTAAACATTGCCCAAATGTGAGATTATCACGTAAAGCCTGTGGGAGGTAGCTCCTGTAGTGGAGAAATGAATTGCAGTCTGTTGGTTTTCTAAATACTGCAGTGGTCAATCTCATATCTGCAGGTCTGATTTTGAAATCTAAGAAATCAATCGCATTGGTGCTAGTTTGGTTGGTACATTTCAAAAAGGGATTCTGTGTATTTAACCAAATGAGAAATCGGTGTAGTGTTTCCAGTAAACCCTGAAAGATCAGGAGCATATAGTCAATGTAGTATCGCCACACAGTTATCTGTCCCAAGTATGGATTTGAGGGCAGATACATAACTATCTCAACAAGTTCATTGACATAAATGTTGGCCAGTGGGGCAAATATTGCCCCCATCGCTGTACCTGAAATCTGATAATAGTGCTGGTCTTGGTAGCCAAAGAACTTTTTAGTTAGAGCGATCTCTGCAAGCTGCAGAATGTAGAAATTTGGCACCTCCCTTGGTTTCAGATCCAGAAATATCTGCATGGCTAAAACGATAGCTTTCTGTGCGATTTTGCTGCACAGCGATTCTATGTCCATGTTCACCATGTATTGGGTGGCCGGATTGAAGGCCATTGTCTTTAAAAGTGTGCATGGTTGTGGAATCCTTCACATAAGACTGCATGTTCGGGATTGCTTTCTTCAAAACATGGTCCACATAGTGGCACAATGGTTCCAAAATGGATCCTATGCCTGACACTATGGGTTGAACTGAAGGAGGCTTGATGCCCTCATGAATTTTGGGTAAGGCATAAAACATTGGTAAGATTAATTAATGAAAATACAGGACTCTGCGCCAACAACTCAAGTTGAGTTAAATCTTAGATTATGCTTTATTAATCATCCATGACCATTGAGCCCATAATTGATAACATGTTTCGGCTCCACTGAGCCTTTTTCAAATCCGGGCTACCCATAATTGTAATATAGGACATACAATATATCATAGTCAAAAAACAATTTGTATGAACGACATCATAAAGTATAACATAATACCAGTTTTCAAATATCGTGACCACAAAATATGCATAATAACATGAAAGAAATTAGACAGAAAAACAAGGATGGGCAAAAGGGAAGGGTTCATGGGTGTAGAAAAATATAGGCAAACATATCATAATACATTGTTATATTTGAGTAAACAGAAAAAGAGCACAAAAAACAGAAACAAAAACACAAACAAAAAGAAAAAAGAACCCATTAGTAATCATTATTCTTCAATTCATTGAATAATATAACCAAATTCTGCAATGGTCCCTTAAGACAAACTGACAACTTGGTGGATGTCCTTACCCGAAATTTGATGTAACCAGTTCTTATGACTATTTGTCCATGTAGTAGTAAAGGGGTACAATCCCCAATATCAATCTAAACAAAAAATGTAAGTAGCGAAGGTAAATAAAACTGATTGTCCAATTTAGAAAATACATTAATTGTGTATATCAAGGTTGCCTATGGCAACTAGGCATTTTCACTTATGAGAATAAATCCCGCCCTTCACCAAACGGGCAAAACAACTCTAGTTAATGGTCACAGGCCATTTCTGCCTTATTCAAAACAATTCATTATAAG
The DNA here is from genome assembly GCF_040938575.1 of Ambystoma mexicanum. NCBI lineage: Eukaryota > Metazoa > Chordata > Amphibia > Caudata > Ambystomatidae > Ambystoma > Ambystoma mexicanum. The sequence continues at coordinate 957,831,426 of NC_090929.1, read as the reverse complement.
TTCCGTAGTGAAGACAATTGTAATTAACCATCATTACGTAAAATGATGACGCATTTCAAATATAGAACACGTATTTCAAGTACGGAAATCACAACATATAGCTTATTTTGTTGCTACTCGTCAAGTACCATTAAAGCTAAATCTCATTGAAAAGTAAACCATGAGATAAGCGGTCCTCTCTTACCAGTTCCTGGAACACAAACAGTCACACGCGTCGGCAGGTAAGCCGAACGCTTACCAGGTATGCCTTCTTATACTAGGCGTCATCACTGTGCGCGGTTACCACGGCGACGCAAGGACAAGCGTCGTCATTGAAATATATATATAGCATATGTAATTTGTAGAATGCTGGGGGATAGAATGCGGTTTTCAATGACGACGCTTGTCCTTGCGTCGCCGTGGTAACCGCGCACAGTGATGACGCCTAGTATAAGAAGGCATACCTGGTAAGCGTTCGGCTTACCTGCCGACGCGTGTGACTGTTTGTGTTCCAGGAACTGGTAAGAGAGGACCGCTTATCTCATGGTTTACTTTTCAATGAGATTTAGCTTTAATGGTACTTGACGAGTAGCAACAAAATAAGCTATATGTTGTGATTTCCGTACTTGAAATACGTGTTCTATATTTGAAATGCGTCATCATTTTACGTAATGATGGTTAATTACAATTGTCTTCACTACGGAACTTATAATGAATTGTTTTGAATAAGGCAGAAATGGCCTGTGACCATTAACTAGAGTTGTTTTGCCCGTTTGGTGAAGGGCGGGATTTATTCTCATAAGTGAAAATGCCTAGTTGCCATAGGCAACCTTGATATACACAATTAATGTATTTTCTAAATTGGACAATCAGTTTTATTTACCTTCGCTACTTACATTTTTTGTTTAGATTGATATTGGGGATTGTACCCCTTTACTACTACATGGACAAATAGTCATAAGAACTGGTTACATCAAATTTCGGGTAAGGACATCCACCAAGTTGTCAGTTTGTCTTAAGGGACCATTGCAGAATTTGGTTATATTATTCAATGAATTGAAGAATAATGATTACTAATGGGTTCTTTTTTCTTTTTGTTTGTGTTTTTGTTTCTGTTTTTTGTGCTCTTTTTCTGTTTACTCAAATATAACAATGTATTATGATATGTTTGCCTATATTTTTCTACACCCATGAACCCTTCCCTTTTGCCCATCCTTGTTTTTCTGTCTAATTTCTTTCATGTTATTATGCATATTTTGTGGTCACGATATTTGAAAACTGGTATTATGTTATACTTTATGATGTCGTTCATACAAATTGTTTTTTGACTATGATATATTGTATGTCCTATATTACAATTATGGGTAGCCCGGATTTGAAAAAGGCTCAGTGGAGCCGAAACATGTTATCAATTATGGGCTCAATGGTCATGGATGATTAATAAAGCATAATCTAAGATTTAACTCAACTTGAGTTGTTGGCGCAGAGTCCTGTATTTTCATTAATTAATCTCTTCAACGTATGGGACGGTTAGGCTTTTTACCGTCCTTATACAGTTGACCTGCGACTTCATAGACCGGATTTTGAAACTTTTAATCTTGCACGTATAACTATCGGGATTGTAAGGAGTCGCCCTGGTGGAGCAAGATTTGTCAAAGCCACAGTTTTTCAAAAATAAAACATTGGTACTCTCCAATCATTTGGTATCAGAAATACTGCCTCCTTGCTACTGATAAAGACTTCCAGTTCAGCTTATTTAATTATAGGGGCTATTAATGCCCTCAGTTCCTCTGTAGGCTCTGATATTCACCACGTATAACATGTTTGGTGTGCCAGTAGGCGCATGACCATCTGGTGGTAATCAGTGTGGTCCATCACCACTGTGGCACCACCTGTATCGGCTGGTTTGATTTAAAAAAATGTGTTTTTCTCTAAAGTAGTGAGTGCCGTAAGTTCCACATTGGTGAAATTATTGCGTTGAAATTAAATGGCACCTTCCATTTCCACCAGTTTCTTTTCGAATGCCTGGCTGAAAGTGATAGATTCCAGGGTAATGGACTGAGGGGCACTATAAAAAAGGGATGGAGCATGTACACAAGTTGCCTCGCTCTCTCCTAAATTCTACCATTCGCCAAAGAGTTGCTTCAGTCTGATCGTCCTAATCAATTGGCTGATTTCTTTCCTTGTCTCAAAAGGATCGTACCTTGCTGTGGGAACAAAAGAGAGTCATTTCTGTAAACATGCTTTTCGGGGACAGATGAAGGCTCTGTGGAGAGATTAGCCACAAATTGTTTTTCTCATAGTTGATCCCTCTGCCTTGACTGCCTGTAATTCTCGGCGAGTCTGCTTGCCATCATCCTCTCCCTCTGCCTCGTCCTTGCTGTCGTAAAAAAAGTTTTTTGTGGTTGATTGCCCATTTCTACTGGTCTTTGGTCCTCGAACCACAGTTATCGGAAACGGTTGCAATGTTCTCCTCTGGCCATCGATGTTCCTGGTATTTGATCATTCTCTGAATTATTTCTTTAGTAAATCCATACTTCTGAATGAGATCTGTTAAACTGTCTCTTTTGCAGGTAATTTCTCCTCTGATCTCTCCTAGGCGGCTGTGCTTCCTGTTGATAGTATGCTTCTGTAGTGTATTGTTATACCTGTGCATGTTAGAATGCTGCAATGTCTTTCTTCAATTTAATGATCTTTTTGGTCAGATTCAGATGCCACAACTCTTTCATGGTTGGATATAATATGGCTAATTAGCTCTTGTAGTTCTCCAAGTCCCATGTCCTTAGCATTATCCAATTGTTTCTGGATGCTCCCTCACCAGGTTCCTATAGAACCAGTCACTGTGTCGAAAGAGAAAGTATATTGTGCCTCCTATTTTAATAAATATATTAATATTGGCCTACGCCAAGCTGCTCTAAAGTTGCTTGCGAAAGAAATCCGTGTTGCAAGGTCCTGACCTTAAATCCATGTATGCCGCCATTTTAGGTCAAACTGCCATTTTAGGATTCATTGTGAAAAGACACCCTGTGAGTTAAAATGGTGGACGATATCATTTCAGAATACAACATGGCTGTCTTGACCTCTATAAATAGCTAATGTGTAATTTGCCTGCAGGCCACTCATTGAGGTCATGAACTGAGACCTTGTCCTTCATTGACCTATGTGTAGAAGGATTACTCGTGCAATGCAACTAATCCTCAAGCATATGTTGAGACAATGTATTCAAATACTGACCGAAGAACATCTGTTTAACTACATTGCATTTAACATTCAAAAAGGCCTGCATGTAAAACCTTAGAATACACAGTTATTGCATAGGCTTGTTGATACATGTATTAAAGGCAACCAGTAATATATGCAGTTGTTTGAGACTTGGCACGAACCCTAGATCGGTGATGTATTAAAAGGAATATTAACCCGAAGTGGGGCTGGACATCGAGCCCACCAAATGTATAAAAAGCGAATGCATTCTAATGTTCAACGTCTCTCACTGAACACACTGAACCACGCTGGAGTTCGTTGTGTTGTACTGAGGGCCGATAGCTATTTGATTTTGCTCTGTCTTTGTAACTGGATTCAGTATAAAATAAAGTACTTTGTATGTTCCTTTGTAATCCATGTTCGGTGTATTTCCTTTTGGGGTACTCAGCCTCGATATTTTGATTCTGTTTTTACAACTGGAACACTTCTTAGCCACGAAACTCCAGTCTTTTCTGAACTGGATATTGTACATGAAAATCTGTGGTTCTATGTGGATAATGAGTCCACTTGGTGCTGCATGTGCATGAAGATATTCAATCATTAGTGCTCCGTATATCAGTTTCTACATCAGAATCTCTATCTCACTCCACCCGTCTCTATTAGTTCTGTTTTGGACTGTTACCTCTTCCCCCAAAATTGAAGGTTTAGCCAAAATGCTGCCACCAGGTCCTATGAGAATGCCAAATAGTTCTGATCAGTCATTGTGTATTATATTAGCATTGTCCTTAGTCAAAGGAAAGTTTTACTGTCTGTCTCCTACCTGTCTTGGTATTGTGCTTTAGCACCTTGAAGCGTCTTATGTACTAGATGGAATTACCAGTAATGATTTTGGACCCAAATAACTGGACAGACTCAAAGAATATGGAAAAGTTCTACTTTATTATTAGAATAAAAATATAGGAGGGCAATCTGGTGAACGACAAGCAGTACTTCACACACTCACAAACAAATGTGATTATACAAAGGTGTTATACCTCAATATGTGTCATCTATGACATCATCCTACATGGAAAACTGCCCCTTTTCTGGCCTTGAACCACCTCCAAATATTTATAATACTGATTATAGTGGAAAAATGGAAGCGGGTTGGTCTTTGCAACATTGTATAGCATGTTGCTACATAGACCCTCTGATTGCTTGGTAAGCTTTCCCAACCTTGGACTTTCCGCTTGTAAGCAGCACGGAAGCAAAACAAAACTCAGGTGCTGAGAGTAGCGTCAGACTACTCCCCACTTTCCCAATTAGGCCATCATCAGCCAGTTATCTGTTCTGGGACATTCAAGGGAGTGTAGGCACACCATTATCTTTGTTTTTGGCTTAATGAATAGGCCTTCTTTTTCGACTACTAAATCACGTGTGAGGAGATCACAAATGTGTCCATCTGGACCTTCTATTTACTGCTATTTGATTCACTTGAGCTGCGTGTTATTACCCTTCTTGGCCTCTGGAGACTTGCTCACTCCATCTTGCATAGGTTTTCTGCATCTTTATTGTCCAATACTTGGCTCTTGCAGATGTTTTCCTCTTTGCTTAATCTAAGAGAATTATGTGTTAGGTACATGGTGTATCCCTTTGACTCTCTTTGTGCCTTGCAATTATTCCTTGATGTGGAATCCTTGATCCCAGGCCAGTAGACTCCTCTTTATTCCTCACACAAAGCTATTTTTCCAGTGTCTCCCGACTCTGCAGCCTGGTCTGTCTCTGAGGTAGCTTGTTTGGTTTCAATACAAGTCAGCGTACATCATTCCATCATGGCTGCTCTAGCCATGTTATGTTTTCCTCTTCAGCAAGCATCTATATTTCTCACCTACCTTCGTTTCTGCATATATACACTTTTTAGTCAGCAGGTTACTTTATATTCTTTGCATATAGGATTTCTTCATATTCAAATACATTTTTCCCTTGTTACATCGTTTCAGTGAGTCTCAGTATCTTTCCTCTATGACATGACTCTGCTCTTGTCAGATTTCACGTATAGCTCTATGATGTCCAATCATGTGTGCAGCCATCCTTCCACATACTCAGTGCAAGGGTACATTTGATACTCTTGTCTGAGGGCATATCGTCTCTCTACACTTGATGCAGTATTGGGATGATACCTGGGGTCTCACATAGGGCTCTTTTCCTGTTATTCGAGTATGATGGAGGTGAGGGGACGGGAGCTTGGGATGACATGTCCACCTGCTCTTCTACATTCCCCATGCTGGTCGAGTCCTCGACCACCTCCTCTTTTTTAATCTTCTTCCCCTTCTCTTCACATCTAGGTTTCTTTGGGATCCATATTTTCGTCAACCCCACCACAGGTCACCTGCATTCTTCATAGGCTCATCAACACTTCAGGTCATGTGACAGCATTCTGCAGTTGGTTGACAAAATAATCAATATCCTACATATTGTTTGTGATCCTTAAGGTAGTGGAACCTTATTTCCTGGGGGAGCCATGCAACTTTTCTTTATGTTCTAATGGGTGGTCTCTTCAGTCTGTGGTGTATGGTCTCCATTCACATCAATTCATTATATTCATCCCAACAGATTTTTTGGTGGTCTTTTAGCATTGTCCAAAAATGATGCTTATGAGACAAAATCCTAGCAATAGCAGCACTAGTATTGCTCCATGAAATTTAAAGGCATTTGCCAGCCAGGTTTGAATCCACAAAAACAGAGACGAAAACCCGTCATCTCCTGCTTGAATTTGAATTTATTTAATATACAAACAGCTATCCAGCTTTGTGTATACAGCAATGATGACACATACCTATACATATACACAATCCAATTAATAAAAATGTACATTATCCTCTATGTTAAAATTACAACTTTGTTGATCATTGAATGAGCAACGATTTAACAGGCAACCACTATTATGCCAAACATTTTAAAATATCAACACTCCTCAGATAAAATTTCACTATAAAATAAATTAGATTAGAGTCATCTCCTTCCATAAAATGTTTCCATATAACAGCTACTGTACCAATATCAATGTGTTCATCATACGATTTCAAATACTTGGTTCTCAACTCTTGCAGGCTTTCACAGCACCTGACCAGGTTATATAGAGACTCAATAACTGTGCAGCTACATAATCTACATTCTCTACTAGATCTAATTAAACCTAGCCAAGACCCTTTTGTCTCCAGTGCTTCAGAATTATTAAACTTCATTAGCAAGTAAGTTCTAAAAACTAGCTGACTAGGAAATGCTTTAATGTATTTCGGAACATGCTCTATATGAATATAGTATTGACAGTAGCTGCCACTATGTACTTTGGTTGCTAGACAAACCGTGTGGCACTTGTGACTATATACTGTCAATTTTTTTTTAGCCACCTGTTAAACATATCCAACGGGACAATATGCATTGCAACGACAAATCCAACGTTCCATTTTTCAAACATAGATTTGACCAGTGCTTAAAGTGGGCCGGGGCCTGCCGGGGCCGGGCCCCGGCAGTCTCCAAAAAGTGGGGCTGAGCTGGGGCCCTGCCGGGACCCCCCATCCCACACAACATTGGCGGGATGCATTATCCCGCCGCGGCCGCAGCCGCGACGGGCGATGCGCCCGCCAGTTTGATTTCAGGCGAGCTGACAGAAGTGACAGCCAGGCACAGTAACTTCCCTGATGACCCCTCATCTGAGGGGTCATCAGGGAAGTTACAGTTCCTTTGTTTGCCCTCGCCAGGTCACTGACCCTCAGCGAACCTGCGGGCTCCATGATCTAATATGCAGATTAGATCACGGAGCCCGCGGGTTCGCAGAGGGTGAAAGGCGCCTCGGGCTCAGTGATCTATCTGCTCTGAGCACAGATCACTGAGCCCGAGGTGCCTGTCTCCGTTGGCAAAGCTTTATAAAAGATGCCTTGAATTGTATACGTTTCAAGCCATCTTTTATAAACATAGAAATATTTCTATGTTTATAAAAGACCGCTTGAAACGTGCACAATTCAAGGCATCTTTTATAAAGCTTTGTCGATGGACAAAGCCACCTCGGGTTTTGTCCGTCCTCAACACTTTATAAGAGATGCCTTGAATTGTTTAAATTTCAAGCCGTCTTTTATAAACAAAGAAATATGTTATAAATGTCTATGCTTATAAAAGGTGGCTTGAAAAGTGCACAAACCATAGTAAGGTAAGCACACAAGTGTGCGTAAATTACTATGGTTTGTGCACTTTTCAAGCCACCTTTTTATAAACCTAGAAATACGTAACATTGGTATGTTTATAAGGCTTGAAAGGTGCACAAACCATAGTAGTGCGCATACAAATATATAAATGCTCACATACATTTATATATTTGTTTGCGCACCTTACAATGATTTGTGCACGTTTTAGGCCACGCCCACAATGGAAGCCACGCCCCCAAACGAGGCCCCCCCCCTCAATTTCTTACCCCACTTAAAGCACTGGATTTGACGATGCCTAAGGTATCCATCATAGACAATTTTTCTATATTTAAAAACGCTTGCACATGTGTAGCAACGATAGTACAATTTTCTTGCTGCAACAAGTTGGCATAACACACCACAGATTTGCTTAGATACTCTGTTTGAATACATTTCATATTAAGTTCCAAATAGAGGTATTACACTGATATGGAGGCAGAAAGGCGCATAAGTTTTCTCAGAATACACGCCTCAAGTTTCACTAAACGAGATAGGAATTTGTAACCCCATACCTCAATTGCATACATTAACATGGCTCTGATGTTTGCTGTATACAGCATCAAGACTGTGTGCGCAGAATAACCTACATTCCTACCTATACAAGCAATAATGGCATTGGTGGATACTAAACAGCAGGATTTGATTGACAGCCATTGCATCTCTCAATTTAATTTGCTATTGATCACAATCCCCAAATATTTGTAACTGAATACTTTTTCTAGATTCACTTTATTCATGTGTCATACATGCTTTTTAGGTGACTTCTTTGCCGAAAACACCATTGTTTTACTCTTAGCTACATTCATTTTTAACCCATTAATGACAGAGTATTCAGCCAATGCCTCGAATAGCTTTTGCAGGCCAGATAGAGTGTGATCAATCAATAACAGGCCGTCGGCGTATGCCAACCATCCCACCGACGATGACCCACTTTTCACTAGACAAGTAGATTGAATCTTAAATGCAAATGACATGTCGGCCAAGTATAGGTTAAACAGGGTTGCTGCCACAATGCAACTCTGCTTAAGTCCACAGCTAATTGGAAATATATCCGACAGTTTCCCCCTTGCATCCAACTGCAGTCTCACCGAAGTATCAGAGTAGAGCAACATCAGCATCTTGAGAAGACCTTGTGGGATGTTCCAGGAGTTTAATTTAATCCACAAACGATTCTTCAGCACAGAATCAAAAGAAGCTGAGAAATTTCCATGCATATTCAATACCCAATGTTAACACAATTACATTGTGGGTTGTTCTAGTTTTTACCCTAAAGCCAATTTGATTTGATGGCAGAAAGTTATTGCTTTTTATCCAATAAATGAGCTCTATCAACAGAACACTAGCTAATATTTTAGAAGGAATGTCAAGCATTGCCAACATTCTGAAATTGCTACGCTCAGACCAGGAACCCTTTTTATACAAAATCAAAATATGGCTCATGGTCCATGACACTGGAATTTTATTTGTAGCACTTATTTCAATGAACAGCATACAGAAAGCAGAGGCCCATAGATCAGGTTCTAACTTTAGTAGTTTATTACATGAGCCATCAGGGCCTGCTGCTCTAGAATTTTTGAGCTGTTCAATTATTGATGCTATATCTAGAGCAGAGGGTTTGCATAACCATGTGTCCTTTGGCAGTGGAAAGACTACACTAATGTTTTCAGTTCGACACAGTATTGATTTTACATGGTTACACCATATCTCTTCTGAAATACAGTTCATTGCGACATCTTTTTTTTAATTATTCCTAATCACATCCCAAATGTTAGAGGATGGGTTTGAATAGGCTAAGATAGCAATCTTTTGCCATCGCTCTATCTCACGACTCAATTGATGCTGCCTTAATCAACGACGATATCCATTCTTAATGGCTTTTACTCTGGTTGTAATCAAGGCAACATCAAGCCCTATCTTTACGCCACACACAACCTCAGCAATTTCACAGCAAACTCTTTTTTTGCAATGCTAATTGCTCTGTTGTTATGTTTGTTATTGGCTATACTTTTCGTTAGTGGTCTTATATACACAAACTGCCTTGACTTCACTTTGTATGACTTCCATCATCTCAGAAAATTGTGTCACAAGCATTTTCCCATCTTTATTTTCCATCAATTGCCCTTCCCCTATACATTTGGGGAGAACTGTTTTTTTTTCTGAGCCATATTCAGAGAATCATAAACATTAACAACTATTATTTCCACTTTTAAATATGACAGTTTACCAGCCAACATGTTAACCGTGGATTCAGTTAACATTTTTAATACCCATGGCAGTTTCACAGTTATTAAAAGACCACCTTTAGGACGTCCTAATTTCCCTTGTGTTGTTACTTGATGGACTGTACTCCGCCCATCAAATAGAACTTTGTCCTTACGCCAAGTTTCTTGGAGGGCTACAATCATAAAATTATCGAGCATAGATACAAGTACTTCCTCTGCAAACAGATGGGTGTGCCCTCTCGTATTCCAGCTTAAAACAGTCTGATCAAAGTTTTCCTTGCATGACATGTTGTTTAAACCAACTGGGAGCCACTGCCAGTAACCTGTTTCTGTGACTTTATGTTTACTGAATACTGGATTCTACTCGCTAGCGCAGCCGATACCACATTAGTACTATTATTCTGTATATTTTCTGCTAATTCTATGTTCTCAGGACACTCAACACCACTGGTACTGGGTATTGTTTGCAAACACACCACTTTTGCATTCTTATTCAAGTCCTAACTTTGTACAGTCATAGTAGGACGCAATTTGCATGAAGGTATTGATACCATGCTACAATTCTTTCCCAAGCATAATAGATCTTCTTCAAATTTCATTACATAATATAGAAGAGAATCAGTATTGAAGCATATATTCGATATATGCTCTCCCACTACTTCAACCTGATACACTAATTGTATGTCCTGAGTCTTAATTGACCTTAAAGGAAATATAGAGTGAAGAATTTCTAATACAGTTGCTCGATTCAGAGGCTGTTTGTTCTTCTCTTTAAATATCAAATGTAATTGCAATGCATTCATTAATTTAATGCCATTTTGAGAATCACTCCCAGCCGGTTTTGCTGGTACACCAACAGCAATCTCTTTCACCTCTCTGGTACTGGATTCAATATTCCATATGATAGTCAGATTGCTCTGTTTTGGTGTATGAACATCATCTTTCTCTACATTTCCCACCACAGCTACTATCGCTTTCTGTTCATCAGGAGTGGTATTTTCTAATTGCAGAATGGGGACATTGGTAGCCTCTACACTAATATTTGATTTACACTAATATTTGGTTTCATATGGGGCACTACTTCAATCACAGACTTATCCAAAACGGGATTCAAACTAGAATCACTGATACCAGAGCTAAATTTTTACTTTCTTTCAACCTCACCGTTATTATTTATTCTCTGTTTAATTTTTTTACTATACATGAAGGCATGATTTACTACTGAGGATGATTTCCTTGGTGCGGGCAATTGTTTCTTGTTTGATCTACATTTACAATTGCAGAGTTCCACAATATCTATTATCAGCTTTTTATTTTCTTCATTTTCTTGCGCTGCATTTGCTCTTGGCATACTGGTGACACGTTCACATGCCACCTTTCGGCCAACATTCACACTTTTATGAATTAAGAGTGATTGTACATTCAATTTTACCTCTAAATGTGAGCATCTGGCCAATAATTCAGTAAATAGGTTTCAAAAGCATTAAACATCTCACTGGATGACATGCTATCATCACCGATGCTTGTGTTCTTACTCTTGCTATGATCATATTTAGCCTTGGTCAAAGCTTCCTCGGGGTAGCTGGACTTTTCAGACCCCAATCCTTCGCCCCATCTACCCACTATGGATTTTCCCATCTATCACACCACCACCCACTCCAAGTATATAAGCAGACTCAGAGTGAATCATCTTGGCTGCTGCTAAAGGGGACATTTTAATGTGTGCTCGATGAGTGGAGGACTCCGAAAATGATGTTGACATGTTGTTGCTAAAATACCCAACTCCATCTTCTGCTAAGTACCAACACAGAAGATCTAAGTTTACTATGGCTGACAAGCCACTTTTAGCACTGTTATGTGCCATCACTTGAGTATCTATATTCTTGCCCTCTACAGTAGGTGGTAATATCTCAGCAGCATCCCTGGCAACACCATTACCATTAGCATCGCTCTCACTTACAAATGGAATAAGCTCATTATTAGCATAACATAAACTCGTACGTACAGAAACATTACTTATAGGTGTATTTACTATTAACGTGGTATTTACACTTGGCGTATGCAGCTCATCACCACAAATGACATCGTCTAACAATTTAGAACTGACATAACCAAGATCTTTTATATGTACACCAAGTAATTATTTTGTTGCCATCTCTTTACTGTTTACTGATGTTGGGAGTTTAGGAAAATATTCAGTCATTTGTTTACAGGCCACTTGTAGGAATTTAGGATGGACAGTTACCTTAGGTATACATATAGATCGTCCACATAGCAATTTATGTTGTTCTAAACATTGAATATCCATGTTTTTTGTAGCAGTCACACTATTGCGCATATTTTATTTGGTTATTTAGGTATCACTCTATTGCTCAATTATCACAAGAAGAAGACCACAAATGCTACTCACTTTCTCGCTGTTCGTAAATGCGTGAATGCGTAAATGCTCGTAAATGCTCGATCTAATTAGTTACACAAACGTTTGACGTAAACATATACCTAAACTATCGAACCGCCACTAGAAGCAAGCTCACACATACATTCCATAATGCACTGGACCTTTCCCCTTCACCTCAGCCAGCCATAGTGGGAGCGCAGTTGACAGTGGGCTAGCCACACACACCTCCCCACCATCTGCACTCGCTCCTCACCCCCGTCTACCTCCCCCCGTCGATGTGTGAACGGCACAGCGCAGGCACACACTTACCCAGCAATGCAGCACCAAGTCGTCCACACAAGGCTAAACAGCAAACGAGGGATAGGAGAAGGGACACAGGAAAGAGGCACCGGGGAGGGAGGGGGGCAGAGCAGGGCAGGGACTAACAGGGACAAGAATAATCTCTGTCTACAGTGCACAAGCACAAACAAAGCAGCCAAACAGCAAAACAGTGACTTCTCGAAGCGTGTGCGCTGATGCGCACGAGATCTCTTTATGTAGCCTTCTGGGTCACGAAGGGGCCGTGGCCACACTTAATATAAGGAAAAAGCCAATATGGATGACTTTTAAGGACTTTTTTAGGACTTTTTATATCCAATAACAATAATAACATTAAAGTCCAGTATTAGAAATAATATATGGCTACCTAGCCACACAAGGATTACAGTCTCTATAATCCACAGTGTAATCTTTAGCAGGTTGAGGAGCAGGGGCGATGCTAGGGGGGGGCTGAGGGGGCTATAGCCCCGGATCTTTTGGCTGTAGCCCCGGATAGAAGCTCAGGAGCTACAGCCAAAAGACTAGCTAGCCCCGAGTCCTGACAGCCTGGACATTAGCTTAGCCCCGGATCCTTTCCAGACCTAGCAACTCCCCTGTTGAGGAGTTTCCACCAGCAAAACAGCGACTTCGGAAGTGACTTCTTGAAGCGCGCGTGCTGAAGCATGTGAGATCTCTTTATGTAGCTTTCTGGGTTTACAAGGGGGCGTGGCCACACCTAATATAAGGAAAAACGTGTTATAGATGACTTGTAAGGACTTTTTATATCCAATTACAATAATTACATTAAAGTGCAGTATTAGAAATAATATATGGCTACCTAGCCACACCAGGCATGAAGTCTCTATAATCCACAGGGTAACCTTTAGCAGGTCCAGGAGTCTCCACCAGCAAAACAGTGACTTCGGAAGTGACTTCTCGAAGATCTGTTTATGTAGCCTTCTGGGTCACGAAGAGGGCGTGGCAACACCTAATATATGGAAAAAGCTGTCATAGATTTATAGATGACTTGTAAGGACTTTTTAAGGACTTTTTATATCCAATAACAATAATGAGATTAAGTACAGTATTAGAAATAATATATGGCTACCTAGCCACACCAAGCATAACGTCTCTATAATCCACAGGGTAATCTTTAGCAGGTCCAGGAGTTTCCACCAGCAACATTTTGACTTCGGAAGCGACTTCTCAAAGCGCGCACGCTGATGCACGCAAGTTCTCTTTATGTAGCCCTCTGGGTCATGAAGGGGGAGTGGCCACACCTAGTCTCTATAATCCACAGGGTAATATTTAGCAGGTCCAAGTGTCTCCACCAGCAAAACAGCGACTTCGGAAGCGTCATCTCCTGCTGTCTCAACAATTTCATCCAAAAAAACAAGGGGGGTCCTGGAAGTCGCTCTGCCAGATATTAGTCCCGGTTACAAGAGCCTTACCCAGAGTATTTAGCTCACTATCTTTCACAGAGTAGAAATATCCAAAACATATCAGTCTTTGCCCTGCCCTGGGGCAGTCCATCCCTGAAATGCTAGGCAATTCTCCTCTGAACAAGAGTACCAACAGCCACCCCAGACATGTGTTTCAGTTTGGTTGGACCTCATCAGTAGGGTGGAGCTGTGCCTCTCTAAGTATAGTGAGCAAGGGGTCCACGTCTGAATTCCCCTACTAATTTAGGGTGAGACGCAAAGTTACTTAAATTATGCAAAAAACAAGGTAGTCCTGGGAGAATTGCCTACCATTCAGTGCTTTATGGACCCAGGGCAGGACAAATTTAAATATTTCTCTTCTGTGAAAGATAGTGAGTTAAAGAATCTGGGTAAGGCTCTCGTAACATGGACTAATGTCCGGCAGAGGGACTCCCAGGACCCCCCCTTGTTTTTTGCATCATCAATTTCATCCTCCGTTTTCATACAGAGGGTCATCAGCATAGTTATTGCTTCTGTCAAGTTTCCATTTTCTCCATCATGGGAAGGTATTAAAAAAAAGTACAGCAAGAGGCCTGACCTGGGCGCACATGCCTCCTTTCATTGCTGTAATTAAGTCCAGGACATACCTGTTTTGGAGGGTTATAAACCTGATGGCCCTCAGCTCCTCTCTGATTGCATTAAATCCTTTCATCACTGCATTGATCATTTGCAGCAACTCCCATCTGGTGATCTGCAGCCATTTAGCATTCTTAGCAGTCTGGAGTCCTGACATAAGTATAGATGTCATTATCATTGCCGTCTTGCTGAATAATCTATGCTCATCTGGTATGTCATTATAGGCTTCTATTGACTTTGATGACAAATAGTTCTCCCTCGTCAGTCGACAGAGGTTGAGCGACCTCTTCCTTCTCTGGTGTTCATTCATTTTTGGAAATTTCTCAATATTGAGATCACTTTCAGGAATCACTAATGCACAAACGTGTATTTCCACAAGGGAGCATACTCCTCCCTAATTTTTAGGCAGCTGCATGTAAGCTCTGGATCCAAAGGCCCAGTATCTATCCATCAGCACAGCAGTTAATCTATTCCTTCCTGGTACTTCAAGAACCTGCTTACATCCTTTATTTTCTCTAACCAGTACCAGGCCTTCGTTCTTAAAACAATCTATTGCATTTTTTTGCTGTCTTTTTGATACTGGCCGTCCTTCATTGTTAATCCATGTTAGTAGCTTAGAGTATTTGGCCCATCACTCTAAACACATGTCATTCACTATGTTTACTATGCTTACTGTTTCCTTCATCAATAAGTCTGAAGGGCAAGATAACATTCCTTCTTCCCATCCTGTGCTGGTAGCAACTCGTCCATACACCAATAGCTGATGTCTCTCCCAGCATACTGGTACTCTTGATCTTTCCACTATTTATGAACATTCCATCCTCCTCATTTTGGCATCCTTTATTCGTTCTACAATCTGGAATGGATACATACGTTTTTTGCGTGTCCAAGCCATCCCTTTCTCCACCCTTTGTGTTTTCACATAAGTAACTTCATATGGAAATGTTCCCCTTCATCACCATCGTAGGGTTGCCCATTTTCCTTCAAATTATCCTCTGGTTGTGCACACTGCCAGGTGACTGAGGTGCTTTGCATCATGTGTAGACATTTCTTTCACAATAAATGTTCTTGCTGAGTTCATGGCATAGTGGAAGAGAGAACACATGTAGCAGCTTTCATCTGACATTCCCTCTCTCACCTCCTTCATGTGCTGGTACAATAGGTTACTCTTTAAGTGAGGTGAATCATCAAGATGTGTATTTATGCCTTCATGATATTCCCCAACATCTCTTTTAAGTCTAACAATTTGTGTAGTAAAATTACAGAAGATGCTACTCGTGCTTTTGGTAGGAATCATAAAGGATGTTTTATTGTCCCCCCCTATTATCTGCATTTTTAATTGTGTCTAAATACCATAACAATAAGGAAGACAAGACAAATCATGACGCAAAAGGAATTCACAATTACCATTTCAGAAAAGCTCATTGACTTTCTTGATGGTAGTATTTTGAAATATTTCCATTTTGTTTAATTTAATATGTAATTGTGTTATCCTCCGTTACTCACACTTTTATATCAAGAACTGTATAATAATTGCAAAAAGAATTCTGAAAATTGTTTTTAGGATTGCCAAGAAATGTTATAATGTCCAGATGTCTTATCAAAAGCTGGGTAAGACTGTAATATCTAGGTGAAAACAGCATACAGGAATGTGTGCAATGTTATTATGATGGGTAGCATAGAAGATGCAGTGTATTCTTTATCATTTGGCTCTGGTGCATCAACGCATTGTCCCTTGTACCTATCTAAAAAATGCCAGGATAGCTGCAAGTCCAATAATTCCTTATTAGATTTAAGAAATGTCAATCTTTATTTCAAGGGTATTTCTATTATTCCTTAAACTCATATTCCTTGCTCTCGGTTGCTGACATATGTCTGCATACTCAGAACCTATTCACTTGCTTCACTGTCAGTAGATGCAGGAGGGGGTCAAGGTTTCTCCCTTTTACAGTTTGATATTGTGCAGATGCAGCCAGGCTCACCATCCTTGTAGCTTAACAGCTGTGGGAGTAACTGCTTCCACCTCATGGGGTTCCTCAAAACAGGGTTTATTCCAAGTGTGGACACATTTTTGAATCAGCACCTGGTCCCGCGGATATAAGCTACATTTTATTAAAAGCCTGTCTTGATCAGTTGGCTGGCTTTCTGTTTCAATACTCTTTGACCCCTCCCTGCGGTTCTTGATCTGTTGAGAAACAAAAGAGACACTAGTAGTCATAGTTGCCAAATAATCATGCATCTCATCACCTAATGTCTTCACTACACTGTGGGCATCAGTTTCTACCCTAGTTAGAGGAGAAAGGGGTGTTCTCATTCTGTGTACAGTCACCAACTCATGAGGAGTTAAGTGGTGATATGAGCCGGGCTGATTTTGCAGCGCATATAGCGAATGGGGTAAGCATTGTAACCACCCCTTTTTAACGGAATTGCAATCTTAGCTACCCCCTCTTTGAGTAATCCATTTAATCGTTCACAAACTCCATTCTCCTGTGTGTGATAGGCAGAAGAGAACGTGTATTTTATCCCTAATAAGACAATGATCTGCTCGAATAATCTATTTACAAAATGCGGTCCATTGTCAGACCGCAAAACATCACACACACACCCCATCTTGGGAACACCACATGCACAAGGAACTTAGCGGCGCATGTGGATTTGGGGTGCGTACATGGACCTGCCTTAATCTATCTAGAAAAGGGACATACCACTACCAGTATGTACCTATAACCGTTGCATGTCTGAAACATATCCACATAATCTATATGTAGATGCTGAAATGGGCCATTGGGTCTAGGGATTACTCCTCTCACTGTTTGCAAAGTGTGCCCTGCAGTATATTTTTGGCACACTATGCAATTCACAATAAACTGGGTCACAAGTTCCAACATATTTGGTGAAAAGCAATCTTCTGCAATTGTACCATTAAGACTCTCTCGATCTGTATGTGCGGGGTAGTGAAGCTGTTCCAGTGCTACCCTCAATAATGCTAGAGGCATAACTGGCTTTCCAGGGCTATCCTGACTCAAGATTGCCTCAGTGCGGGATAAAGAACACCCCTGAACAATAGACAGCATGTTAAAGCGCTCCTTTACCACCATGCATCATCCTTTCATTTGCTTAACACTTCTTATTTCAAACTGAGAAATATTTTGAAAATATATTGTCTTTTTGGCTTCTAAGGCTGCGGCTTCATTTCCAGGAGAAAGGACATCTCTTCTTTTAGTATGTTCTGCGCATTTTATGAATGGGATAGTCAATGGGAATCTAAATGGCTCAATAACCTTATCCAATCGGGCTGCATGTTGCACTGCAGTGCCGTTTGTGCGGAGAAAGCCTCTCCTTTTCCAGCATAACAAACCTGCATGTACAGTTGATGTCACAGAGGCAGAGAGAGAGTACACAGGCACTTCCTCATCATCATATCTTTGGAGTGCTGTGATAAGCACCAGTAATTCTGCAGCCTCTGCTGAGCAACACAAAGGCAATCCCGCGCTTGTAACTACTTCAAATTCACCCTCTCTGTTCAGCTTTACTACGCTGACCCAGTATGCCAGTCATTTGATACATTTTTGAAGAACCATCCAGGAGCATTTTCTCCAACACAGGGGCTGTCATCATAAAATTCAGTTGATGTTGTGCCGTCATGTCCATAATCATCCTCCCCTACTGGTCCTGCTATGAAATGTTGCTGGATTCCCTATTCTGCATCTAACAATTTTGCTCGCAGAGTTGAGATAATTTACTCGTACCCTGATGCTCTTTCTGTGGTTATTGTACTTTTGGGTTTCTCTCAAAAGGCAAATAATGCATGCTCAACAAATAATGTTACTGAACACACACTTTAAATACTTGAATCCTTTTCAATTGCAAATGCAGTGCAGGTAAAGCTTGTTCGCAAGGATGTCTGTTCATGACTGGATCTTAAATCCCACTGTAATAAGCTAATGGTATATTCCCATGTCCTAATGTTGTTTTCTGTGTGAGAACTGATGTCATAACTTCTCCATTTGAATGAGAAAATACGTAAAATTCTTCATGATAATCTGGAATTCCTGGCACAGGGGCTGTACTGATTGCCATTTTTAATTCCTCAAATCTTTCAGTCATTTCATATGTCCTTGTTATTTTAGTTTTGTCTACCTGTGATTCTGTGAGTCCTTTTAAAAGTGGTTGAATATATGTACTGTTATCGAAAACCCAGGCCCTACAATAGTTAAATAGGCCTAAAAACATTTGCATTTCCCTCACTGTTTTATGTTCTGAAGTCTTCATAATTGCGTCTGCTCTTTCAGGTGTCACTTTTCTCCCCTCTTGAGAGATAAACTGTCCTATGAACAGGACCTCTTCCTGACAATATTGTAACTTTTCTTTGTCTACCTTGTATCCTTTCTCTCCTAATATGGTAATGAGTCACACTAAATCATCCTCCACATTTCCTATGTCTCACTGCACACCAATGTGTCTTATACATACTGAATGATTGCACACTCAAAACGTGCATTATCCAGGTCCATTCTAAGGACCCTGTTAAAGATTGAGGGGAACTCACAGTACCCCTCAGGCAAAGAAATATGTTTCAGGTAGATATTTCTATACAAAAAGGAAGTCAATCTTGCAAGTCCTCGTAAAGAGGAATTGAGAAGAACACCTTTTTTAGATCCATAGCTGTTATGTTATATTATAGGTATTTATACCGCACACTTTCACCTGAAGGCATCTTGGCGTGAAGATTCAAAAGAAAGCAGCCTCCCTATAAGCACATTAAAGCTAAATGGTTTTCAAAGCGTGCCTGAACTGAAGATGGTTGGTCACGCCTCTAAGATCAACCGGCACACTGATCCACAGCTTACCAGCTGCAAAAGAGAACGCCTGTCCCCCAACTCAAGCAAGAGAGACTTTGGGAATAGATTGGCACCGCCGGAGCAGAGTGATTGACCTGAGAAATTGGGACAACGTTTGACTTGCAAGTTTTAGGCCCTCTGGCGATAATAAGCTTGAAGGTCCAGGCACATAGATTTAAATGTAATCCTCTGATCCATCAGAAGCCAATGCAGGGCACGAGGCACAGGACTGACATGGTCTCCATATGTGGAATTGGTGGCCACCCTAGCAGCTGCACGCAATGTATAGATCCCTCAGGTTGGGCCAAATAAAGTGCACTGCAGTAATCAATATGACTGGTTGTTAGCGATTCTACCACCAAAGGTCGTAATTGATTAGGTAAAAAAGAAGTACTTTACACAACACTCTAAGCAAGAAATGCCTGGCTTTACACACCGCACTTACGTGCGGGGCCATAAACAATGAAGAGGATAGAAGGATTCCAATACTCCTGACCACGCTCACTGGGATTGGAAGAGCACCAAAAGTGTCAGGCCAAAAAGTGGGGGTCCATAGGACATTGCAGGAGTGGCCACCACCAGGACCTCCGTCTTGTCTCCATTCAGTTTAAGCCAGTTTGCACTCATTCACCCCCCCCCCCCCCTCTGCCAACAGACAATCCTGGAGTCGAAGAGACTCTGGTACCTGTTGAGATCTAAATGGACCAGGATTTGAGTGTCGTCAGCACAGGAATAGCAACAAAAGCCATATGAGCGGATGAGGCGAACCAGCGGCTGAACATATATGTTAAACAATGTAGGGGACTGGGCAGAGCCCTGAGGAACCCCACAAGATGGTGCATACGGACGAAAGGAAAAAGGAGGTAAAGAAAGTGTTTGGCTTCTCTCCATTAGAAATGAGGTAACCCAACCAGGACTTGCCCCGAGAGGCCTGTGTAGCTAGTTGGGAGAGCAGAATGGAGTGGTCGACTTCATGAAATACAGCTGACAGATCCAACAGGATCAAAGCCCCCAACCCACCCTGGCACACCAGCATGGTCAGATAATTGACTACTGCTGCCAGGACACTCTCAATTCCTCATCCTGGCCAAAAGCCAGACTGGAAAGGGTCAAGAGGTCCAGAAGATTCCAGAAAAGAGGAAAGAAGAGGAGCAACTAAAGATTCCAGAAGTTTCATGACGAAAGGAAGGAGCAATATTTGATGAAAGTTAGCCAACAACACAGGATCCAGGGAGGGTTTCTTTGGTAGAGGGATTGTAGTCCCCTGCTTCAAATCAGCTGGAATAAAACCTCTCAAACAGGAGTCAGTCACTGCTTAAGTGATCTAAGGGATGAAAGAGGGCATGATTGCTTAATGGATGGTCAAAGGGATAGGAACCGCGGGGGCCACTGACTTTAAACGGTCAACTGTCAGTAGAACTTTGTCCTCTGAAAAGGCAGGTAATTGTGACCAGGTTTTCGACAGTGGTTCTCCACCTTCTGAGAGAAGTAGAGTGATCCCACATCCTTCAGCAGTAGCAATATTCTTCCGAATATCAGCTACTTTAGTATAGACAGTCAGACAAAGAGTCACAGCGAACCTGGGAAGGGAGGACCCCAGAGAAGAAGCAAGTCGTAGAAGAAAGCGACTTGACCACAGAAAATAGTTATTTGGGCTGATTAAGAGCCCATTCCACTTTGCAAGTGAAAAAAGTCTGTTTGACAAGGCAAATATCTTGAAGGTACCCTCTCGTAAGTTGTTGAAATAATGTTTTCTCTAAAGGTCTGTAAGAGCACCACCATTTACGCTCAGCCTGCCTCACTTTGAGGTGGGTGACTTTTAATTGGTCAGTAAACCAAGGCTCAGAGGGACACTTCCGGGCCTGGGTAAGTTTGAGAGGGGATTTTACATTTGCCACTTCTTTAAACATGGAGGAAATAGAGTATAGATCAATTACCCCCACCTCTCTACATTTATCCTGAATCAGAGATGATATTGATTGTTGATCCACGGTGTGCCATTTATGGTCCAGAAAGTAGCCAGGGATGATTTGGTCGCTACCACTGGGCCAAGTAGCCTGAATGAAATGAGGTAATGATCAGACCACAGCACTCGCTTTTCCTGAACATTAGCTATACTTGCAGCAGGTGCAAAAATCATGTCCACTCTACCATCCAAAACATGAGTTGGTTGTAAAGACCGGAGGGGGGGTCTGCACTTCCGCTCTCTATATGGTAGAGGGGAGGTACAGATACCCCTGCCAAGATTCTCTATTATTGGTACGTGGTTGAGCAATCAAGGCCTAGCTTCTCAGGAGGTGATACGAGCTGATTTTTAATTACAGTGTAGTCCCCAAGCACCCACGAAGGAATGTCCGCACACTGTATCGGTTAAACACAGTCTTTATATAATTAATATTCAAAGTCATATACACAATCACGATAACTCACTTTGTACTCTGAAAATCAGTAGTAGAGAGAGGAAGGAAAGCAAGATGGTTGAGCAATAGGCAGAATACTGGCCCCGATACCTAGACACAGTTCTGTGTGGAGATCCCCCTACCTGGGCAACCTGTAGAAAAAAGATACAAGCCCAGTCCATATATTGTTCACACTAGACATTCCAATAGTTCTGCAAGCCCAAAGTACCTGGCATTGTAGCATTCCTTGTCGGGGAAATCGACAACCCTTCTTGAGTGTCCGCCCTTTCAGGCAGGAGTCATGGATCGTCGAACGTCCGACGGAGAACAGGTCGAGCTATGACGTTGAAGTGGCCGCGTCTTTCGTAGCGGTGCTGGTTGACAGGGAAGCGTAAACGTCCTTCAAGGAAGAGGCGTGCAGGGCACCTCGGTGTCGATAGTTCTGGACCGCAAAGAGTTTGAAGAATGGTGGCCCAGCAAGGGCGTTGAGTCGCCGGCATCTCTGTTGTCTTTGGGTGGTGGGAAACCCACCAGTGGATGCTCCTCGGCGTGTCGACGGTCAGGCCTTCTCCAGCAGGATACGGCGGCGATGATGTGGACGAGAGCGTCCTTGGATCAATGAAGTTCTTAGGCAACGGGAGCACGGTGGCTGCAGTCGGCAATGGCGGTCATCGACAGTGGCCGACAACAGTCCGGTGCTTCTCCTTGCAGTTCCGCAGCAGTCCCCGTATCAGGTCGGCAGCCTGTCGAAGGTCTGTCTACCAAGGAGCATAGGCAAAGATCAGCTGTGCACGATGGTCCCTCGTAGCTCGGGAAGAGGGCGCCTTACCAGGTCCTCTCTGGGTCAGTTCTTGAAGCACAGCAGCTTTCAGATTGTGAAGGAGAGAAACAAATTCTTCTCGTCCAGCAGGGCTTCAGGATCAAGCTTCAGTTACTCCAGTTACTCGTCGTAGTGGACTTCAGCTTCTGAACACGATTCCTAGCAGTGCGAGGTCCAGAGATATACTGTTGATATCCCATTCATTCCGCTGGGTCATACTCAAGCATCCAATCACGACTACGGTCATTCATGCAGGCAGGCAGCCAATCAGGCACACAGGGCATTCAGGCCATTCACTTCTCTCCAGACACTCACAACAAGTTATGTGTATTGGGACAAGTACCGAGCCATTCAACACTCCAAGCTGCATTCATACCGGTTTCGGGCAGGGCTGTCTCAACCATTGTGTCGACCACTAGATACTAGACAGCCACAACATAGAATGTATATTCGTCACACACTCCATTCACCCAGGTCCCGCCCATAGGCGTACCCACAACATACGGTCATTGAGAAGGCTCCAGCCAGTCTGGTCGGCACTTCCCCACACTACCATATACGGAACCTCCACCCAACAGCCAGTCAGTGGGAAGGGACAGAGGCAGGCCTTCCCGGGACTTCGGGAAGATCAAGGTAACCGGTGATGGAAGGCAAGAGGCCATGGGGGCCATTTTGTCTCCATCAGGAATCTACCGATTCCAATGCCAGGACCTGGGCATCCCAAAATGTAGGACGCTCAGCGCACCAGTCATTTCAGCACGGAGCTGCCACCAGCCCGTACCCTGCTCTGTGGGTCACAAACAGGTGCCCAGAAACATACACTAGGGGCACAGGGTTGCACCCCTACCCATGGGTGCCATAAGGGTATCCCATGGGTCTGTTCACCAAACCAAAAGAGAGAGAGCTGCACCTCCAGGAGTCCCACATGAACTCCTGTACGGAAAACACGACAGAACACACGATAAAAAGCAGTAAAGGACAAGGATACGGATGCCCTGTCCCTCCGATGCATTTCCAGCTTCACATTGGTTGAGATACAAATTGCTGTAGCTTCAAGTCAAGCATAGCCTCACATAATTGAGCTAGTGCAGGAGCCTGGGGAGGGTTCAACCTTGTAACAAAATTACCTAGTACCACTAGGTTCACAAATTTCAGCTGGAAAGCTGCCACTAGTTCAAGAAAAAGGACTCAGAAAAGTGGTGTAGGGATTGGGTGGACGATATACCAGCCAAAAGTGCCACAGAGCGGAGGTAGATATGCTAAAATGCGCCAGGAGCGCTTTCATAGTAGGCTTAGGGCCCAGAGGAACCATGGAAAGTTAGAGAGCCATTCTAAAAATGACCGCAACCCCACCTCCTGGGTGGGTTGAGTTTCTATCAAGACAAATGAAGTTATAGCCATTAGGAAGAGTGTGAGAGAAAACCAGGCCAGATATTTCAATCAGCCAGGTTTCAGTCGCAAAGACCACATCTGGGCGAGTTACAACCAAGAGTTCACATATGGATAGTGCATGTCCCACTAGAGAGTGTGTATTAATCAGAATTGCATCCAGTAGGGAGCGACATAGCGATGCAGCAGTACCCCCACTGTTTTGCCTATTATTAAAAGTAGTTGCTAATACTACGCCCGGAGAGAGTAGCTCAAACAATGCTTGTCGAGAATAATATCTTCTCTCGTGGAGAATGCCCCCTCTGGACATGGCCAGAATCTGCTGCGCTGTTTGAATATGACATTCATATAAATGACTAGGTATTACCGGTTTACAATACGATTCTACTGCTAGTAGGCAGTGAGGACTGACTGCCCCTAAATCTGCGTGTGGCAAGAAAAGGAAGAAAGACGTGTGCGATTTGAGTGCGAGCCTCAGAGCACAGCTGAGGCCAAGCACACTCTGCCGCTTACTGGCATACAATGAGAGGAATCAATAAAACATGGGAGTAATTCAAATAAAATGAAAATGCAAAATATAAATGGTATGAAGTGCCCACTCACACGCCATAGCTTGGAATATGATCCAGTGCTACGAAAGGAAATCAATTTGTGAATGCAATAAAACTGAAAGCAAGACAAAAAAATTAAATGTAAAGCAGCTAAGCTGTATCTTCAAATCTGCTGGCGTGCTGAGTTGAGGAGCCTAAAGCTCCACAGTCGCCAATCCGATCCTACTGCTAGTAGGCAGTGAGGAAAGACTGCCCCTAGAGATGCATGTCGAAAGAAAAGAAAGAAACACTTGTGCAAGCCGAGTGCAAACCTTGGAGCACAGATGAGGCCAGACACCCTCTTCCGCTTATGGGCAGACAAGGAAAGGAATCAATAAAAAATTTGAGTAATTAAAATAAACTGAAAATGCAAAATATGAATGCTAAGAAGTAGCATGAGTGTGGGTGGGAGGTGCCCAGTCACGTGCCGTAGCCCGGAATATGATCCAGTGCTATGAAAGGAAATCCATTTGTGAACGCAATAAAACTGAAAGCATGATAAAAAGATAAAATGTAAAGAAGCAAGACCGTTCCTTCAAATTCAGCTTTAAAATATTTAGCCTTAGATGGGATATTATATAATATCATAGCAAGATTTGGAACTAAAGGAAACTCTGCTTTGACAATATTGTTTAGGGGGTGAAGATCCTGAATAAATCTCCATGATTTCCTCAATGGCTACACAGTCGTGTGTTCGGGAGAGTTTTCAGATTCTGTGCTAATTCCCTTTAACCTTAGAGACCCTCAGCTCTTTTGCTAGAATCTGGGATATTTTTGATTTTAACCTCCTGAGTGAGTGGTACTTTTTGGTACTCCCTTGTGTGTTTTTCTCTGAGTTGGATTTGAACTGATTAATGGAGCCTGTTAAACTCCATAGGCATTTGCATTTTGCACAGGGACACACATCACCCTCTATGCAATGCCACTGAGATGTCCCTTGGACTTCTCTTAATGTTTACATGTTTTTCTTGTGTCAACTACTGTTCCCAAGAACTGTGAGATAGCTTTAATCTTACTTATCTTTTGCTTTGTGGGTCCAGCACACATCACCCTATGTTAAGTGCTGAGGGGGTTATCTAGAAACTCCTTATCCCACTTCTCATGTATCTTTTTGTTACACTAACCTGAATGGCTGAATGCAGTGGTTGCTTTTTAGCATCTTTTGTGCAGAGTACTAGCAGGCTTATTTCTCTGCTGCAGTACTGCACCCATGGTTGATGATTTTTCCAAAATGGCCTGTGTCTTCTTTTTTCACCATTTCTTGTTTGTTAGTTCCATCTGGTCTTTTACTCTGTTCTTTAAACTAGGTCTGAGTCCTTTGTGTATTTTGCCTTAGGCGGGCTTCAGCCCTGAAGCACGCCCAGGCTCCAGTCTGTCTGGGAAAGCCGGAAGTGAGGAAGCAGCTCGAAACCTCACTGATCTTTGCTTGTAGGCATGCGTGGCCGAAACCATTTCCAACTGGGCAGGTGGCTCTTCTAGAGGATGACCCCCCCATGTGTGATTGATAGCTATAGGGCTCTGAATTAATGAGATTGTGCTTAAAAGGCAAGTCATTTGGGACAACAGGCATAGTCACCCACTGGAACCTCATATCCAAGGAAGAGGACAAGCAGAGACACCAGCAGCACCTCCCAGGACCACAGAAGCACATTTGAAGCCTTGCAGCTGTACTGACCCTGTATTCATTTCAACAGGGAAGATCTGTGCAGGGCGACTTACTCCCTTGGGCTGCTGGGACCAACTAGTCTTGAGATCTTCTTCATTTTGGCGCATCCCCCGACTTGCTGTGACTTTCCTAGGCTGCAGAATTCCCATACCTGGGGACCCCTGATTATTATCGAGTGCATTGGGTTCCTGAGATTGATTTGGTCAAAACTTCATGCAAAAGCATGAAATATTTGTCCCAATACCCCTCATCAGAGTCCATGACAGAGGGACCGAGGAAACTCCAACTTCGAAAAGGTGCCAAAGCCACAAAGAGCCACTGAATCGAGTGGAAAGCATCGCTGCCAGTGCCCTCTCCAGAGAGCTGCCACAGAAGCCCACCAGGCATCCACACTTTCGTCACCACAACCAAGGACCAGAATGACGTCAGTCTCTTGATTTAAAATCTGATGATCACCTTAATATTTTACTATCATTTTATATCTCCTAATTTATACACAATAAAAGTTTTATACTTACATATTTATAACGGCCGCGGCGCCGGCACAGGCGAGGCGAGGGCAGGCGAGAGGCGACAGCAGCCAGTGTCAGTGACAGACACTTGGAGACTCGAGCGCCTGATTTATGCAGTTCCGCCCCAGCCGCATCTTAAGCAGCTGCCCCCACTTACGGACTACAGCCAGAGCGTTTATTCTTTGCCTGGATGACGCCATATTTTGACCACTGATGCACACGTCCTGAAGACAGTTCGGTATCCATCTTGCAGCGCTGTCTCATGTCTACCAGCCCTGCGCTCCGCCAACCAATTACCGAACCAGAAACACACATCTAAGTGTCGACACTGTTTGCTGAGCGTGGAGAGCGGTCGCCGGTGGCCTGAGGGGATCAGCTGGCCTGGAAAGCCCTGCCTGGGCCTCCGTGAGTGTTGTGTGGTTTTTTGTGCTTTTTAAAAAAAATAAGGGAAAAGGAAAGTTGAATTGTTTCCCTCGCGCTCCTAGCGCGGTGTTTGGCCTGCTCCTGCTCCCCCCTCCCACTTCCTGGTCTTCCCCTCCCTCCCCGCCTCCCTGCCCGCCCACCCCTCCCTCTGATTGGCTGTGTGCCTGCCTCCCCTCTGGCCTACTAGACGGCCGTTCCCCACGCTCGCTTCTTTTCTCCAGCTGAGCGTGGAGAGCGGTCGCCGGTGGCCTGAGGGGATCAGCAGGCCTGGAAAGCCCTGCCTGGGCCTCCGTGAGTGTTGTGTGGTTTTTTGTGCTTTTTAAAAAAATAAGGGAAAAGGAAAGTTGAATTGTTTCCCTCGCGCTCCTAGCGCGGTGTTTGGCCTGCTCCTGCTCCCCCCTCCCACTTCCTGGTCTTCCCCTCCCTCCCCGCCTCCCTGCCCGCCCACACCCCCCCCCCCTTCCTCTCCCTCTGCCTATAACCTCCCCCCTCCTGGGCAGCCCTCTGCCCGGCAGCCCCCGCGGCTAAGGGCCCCAGGCCAAGGGCGACTCCTACAGTGCGGCTCCCTGTGTGTCTGCAGGTGTCCGCAGGGGACGCCAGGCGCCAGCTCCTCCGCTCTCTGGCCCACCCCTCCTCACCTTGCTCACCTCATCCACATGATGCCTCGCCCCCCTATTCCAATTGTTTGGTAAACTAGGGTGCTTTTTTCTCCCCTCGCAGGATTCTCAAACTTAGGTGGCCCTGACCTATTACGCATTACTGTTTGCTCTGCATTGTGGTAAACTAGTGCCCTCTACTCACTTCCTGTCTGCATACTCGTGTCGTCCGCCTCCCCTCCTACTCCATGGTGCTCTCTATCTCGCCTATCTACTCTAACTGCTTCTCCATTGACTATCCTGCTCTCCTCACTAAATCCGGTAGGAAAAAGTTTAAAAAGGACATCCTGGTCTCCAACCCAGGCCTCCCTATCGCTGACACCTACACGAGCGCCTGCTCCAAGGAAACTCTCACTGACATTCTCTTCTTCGTGCCTTCACCTGACCTATGGACCCTTCACATGGTCGCTGTGCTCTCTCCTTTCTCCACCTCTCCCATTAATGGTGGCACCCGTTGGGATGTCCTCTTGGCCCCTTTCCACTCCTCTAAAGCCATCATTAATGTCTATGCTAACGGGACCGTCTTGGTCCAAGGCCCTCAGGCCAACCTTCACCTCTTTGATAGACGCTTCCCATGCCTCATCAACTTCCTCTCCGCTCCCGCTGTCCCCCCTCCTCTGTCCTCGGCTACCTTGCCTCTCCCCTCCCTCCCTGCCCCTTCTCTTGCTCCCTCTTCAACTCCTTCTCTAACACCTCTGCAGGGCGTACCTCTGATCTGTACCCCTCCCCGGAAGTTTTTCAAGGGTGGCAACCTTCTCCACATTGCCACTCTAAACTCTCGCTCTGCCATCAAGCACTCCTCTGATATCTGTCGCCTTCTTGAGGAACTGGACCTCGACGTCCTCGGTCTCACTGAGACTTGGTTCACTGCCAGCTCTGCCACCAGCTTCGACACACTCCTACCTGACGGCTACAAGATCCTCTCCGTGCCCAGGCCCAACCGTTCAGGGGGTGGTGTTGCCCTTATTTTCCCTGAGTGGATTCCTGCCACTGTCACTCCTACGCAGACCTACTCCTCTTATGAATGTCTTGTCTGCCGACTTTCTCTCTCTCCTAGCCATTCCCTTACCGTGGCTACTATCTATCGGCCACCTGGTCAAATTTCCTCCTTCCTCTCTGAGTGGGCTGACCTCTCCTCCTCACTCCTGTCCTCAACCACCCAACTCCTCTTTCTCGGTGACTTCAACATCCACCTCGATGCCTCCTGTCCCCCCACTGGTCTCTTCCGCGAACTCTGCAACTCTCTCTCACTCTCTATTCTCCCGTCTGGGCCTACTCACTCTGCAGGGCACACTCTTGATGCTCTGATCTCTTCTGACCTTCCCCTCTCCCTCCCTCTCTCCACTCCTCTCTCCTGGAGCGATCACTTTCTCCTATCCTCCCACCTCTCCCTCCCTACCCCACAGGCAAAGCCACCCTCTTCACTGCCACCCACCTTCTCGGTCATCCGACCCATGAAGCGCGTGTCAGTTGAGGCTTTCGCTGCTACCTTCTCGCCCCCTTCTCCCCCCTCGGCTGACTCCCACCCTGACACAGCCCTCTCCATGCTCTATTCCTCTATATCTGATACTCTCGATATCCTTGCTCCCGTCATGAGAATCCGCCTGAAGCCCAAAGCCCAAAGCCAAATGTAACTCCTGGTATGACTCGGATCTCGTCACCCTAAAACGCAAGTGCAGGGTGGCAGAGAGGAAATGGCGTGCTTCATGTTCATCCTCTGACAAACTGGCCTGCCGCCTGCTCCAAAGGCAATACCGGCTCTCCGTTCTCACCAAGAAGAGAGCACTTATCCAAGCCCGCATCTCTGAGGCATCTAACAACTCGGCCGAACTCTTTAAAATCTGCAAGGAGCTGGCCAACCCTGCTGCAGTCTCTACCTCTCCTGTCCCCTCCCAGGCCCTCTGCACTGCACTGGCCTCGCACTTCATCTCAAAAACTCAGGACATCCTGTCCTCGCTCTCCTCCTCTCTCCTCCCTCCCTCTCTTCCCGGCTCTTCCTCTTGCTCTCTTGCAGCCGCCCCTCCGCCCTCCTTCTCTGCTTTTCCACCTTTTTCTGCTGATGAGGTTTCCAGACAAGTCCGATCCATGAAAGCCTCGTCTAAACAGGTTCACCCCTGTTCCTCCAAAACCATCAAGGACCACATCGACTCCCTGGCTCCTGCCCTGGCTGACTTTTGCAACCACTCATTCGCCTCTGGAGTCTTCCCATCCCCCCTCAAGCACTCCCTTGTGCACCCCCTCCTCAAGAAACCCTCTTCCGACCCCTCCTGCCCGGCCAACTATCGCCCAATCTCCATTACTCCCTTCCTGGGCAAGCTCCTGGAGAAACTGGCCATCTCCCAGCTTAACCTCCATGCTGAATATGTTGGTAATCTTCATGACCATCAATCCGGCTTCAGAGCGGCCAGAAGCACGGAAACTGCTCTCCTGAACATCCGTGAGGACCTGCTCCTGAACCTCGATTCCAACACTCCATGTGTTCTCATTCTGCTCGATCTCTCCTCTGCCTTTGACACTGTCAACCATGCCATCCTGCTCAACCGTCTCCGTGATAACCTGGGTATCACTGGTCAGGCTCTGGCATGGCTGACCTCTTTCCTTTCCGGTCGACCCTCCCAGGTCCAAATGGGCTCCTTCCTCTCTGACATCTTTTTCTCCACCTGTGGTGTCCCCCAGGGATCCAACCTCTCTCCCTGGCTTTTCAACCAGTATCTGGCACTCCTTGCCCACCGCATCGCCGCTCTCTGCCCCTACTTCCAGTGCTATGCGGACGATACCCAGCTCATTTTCAGGCTACCCTCGGCCTCCTCCTCTCCTTCCCTCATCTCCGACTGTCTGTCTGCTATCCAGGAATGGTGTGCCGCCAATGACCTCTGCCTTAACGCCAGTAAGACTGAGATTCTACTCATCGGCACACCCACTCCCTCCTTCCCTGCAGCTCTCTGGCCGGCCTCCCTTGGCCCCCTTCCTGCCCCTACCTGCAAGGCTAAAAACCTCGGGGTCATCTTCGACTCCACACTCTCCTTCTCTCCTCATATATCTGACGTCTCTAAGAAGTCACACTACCAGCTGCACCTCCTCAGAGGTATTCTTCCCTTCCTCTCCTTCCCCCAGAAGCTCACTGTCTCCCGAGCCCTGGTTCTCTCAAGGCTGGACTACTGTAACAGCCTCTATCTTAATCTGCCTGCCTCCACTCTCCGCCCTCTGCAACTTATCCAGAACAGAACTGCGAGACTTGTCCTTGGCCTCAAGCCCAGGGACCGTATCTCTCCAGGACTGAAATCTCTTCACTGGCTCCCAGTGGCTGCGAGGATTAAGTTCAAAACCCTCTGCATTGTCCACAAGGCCTTCTGGGGCCTGGGGCCTAAATACCTTCAACTCTCTCTTCCTAAATATCTTCCTTCACGAGCCCTTCGCTCATCCGTCTCCAACTCCCTCATGGTCAGCCGCTTCTCGAAGCAACGAGCTGGGGGTAGATCTCTCTCCGCAGCAGGGTCCTCCCTCTGGAACAGCCTTCCTGCCTCCCTGAAACTCGAGGAGAACCATCTCCGGTTCCGGAAGCACCTCAAAACCTTCCTCTTCGCTTCTGCCTTCTCTCTCCCTCTCCCCTGCTAAACCTGCTTAACTCCCCACTGAATTCTGCACTAAACCTGCATCTGGGCCACTCTCAGTGACCTCGGTCCAGGGCCCAGCCACTCTCCACTTGCACTGCCTCCCTGGCTCCCCCTGCACTGTGGGACTGTCACTGTATCCCTACAGCCCCCTTCCCAGCACTTGCTCTGCACTTACCTCGCACTTGCCACCAGCTGGCCCTTTTATTTATTATTTATTATTTTATTACGCTACTTACCTTGTACTGCACTTTCCCCCCCACCTCCTCCCCCTGCACTTTCTCCTTTTCCCCTTACCTCTGCACTTGCGCGATCTGAATGACACCTGGCCTAGTAGGATCGTTTGTCTGTCTTCCCCTTGTTTCCCTCCCTCCCTGCCTCGTCGCGCCTTGAAACACTTGTGTATAGGCGCGTTACAAATACCATATCATATCATATCATATCATACTAGTACATTAAGGTAAGATAAAATATGAAGACATCTCATGGGCCACGTATGGAGATGTGGGGTGAAGGGTTGTCATTAACTGAATCATCGTTCCATGAGTTAGTTGATAATCCTGTGAAAGGATTGTAAAATCACAGAAGAAGCGGATTACGGCACATGCAAGCGCCAGATATTTAGGTTCAATCATACGTGGGCTGCATTTTAAAGTGTATTAGTATGTGATTAGAGGCACATTCGTCAGATCATTTAATGAGACGCCCGCCAGAACATTTGAAATAATGATGACTTTTCCTGCAGTGACACAGGGCAAGTGACATACCTCCAGTTTATCACAGAGGGACACTCATCGTTTTTGTGGGAGTTATGATGGCTTTAGCCTTTTAGCTGGTTAGCATGCAGGGGGCAATACCAATAAGCACATTCTCATTCAGATACAAGCCAGTAACCATAGATGTTGTTGTTACAGGTGGACATCTGAAGATCCAGCGCAGCAGATGGTTCCAGGTTGGACCTAAGGACATGACATGCTCCTAGCAGGAGGGATAAAGAGGACATATCATGCACAATAAAGGACAAGCTTTGTGTAACACAATAAACAGGTAGGTGACGCCTGACATAGGTTGGTTGACTTGAATTACAGTCTGGAACTGTCTGTTTTGGATGTGCTCGCGTGTACAAAGCATGTTTTGCTCTATTCTGATTAATGAAATTAAGGAGCACCAAATGAGGGTGATCAGTGAGTCCCTCTTCTTTTTATGTTTTGGTGCAATTGTAAGTCCAACAAAAGCTATGGGTGGCAGCGAATAAACTTCTGTGGCACTGTAAGTTATTTTGGGAGGCAACAGGGTGTCGATCTCTATTGTAAGTTCCTGAAGAAGGTGGCACCAGATAGTCTGTCCCCTGAAACCGGTTATCCGACCACATCAGTGTTATCCTTTTTTTTAAACATTATGGGATACTTCAACTGGCAGACCTCATAGGGTGGTAGGGCTCCGTGGCATGACTAGGTGGTGATTTTATAGTGTTACTTCGGGATACAGCCTCAAGTATGAGGCAGAATACAGGTTATAAGCCGTACCTTTATCGGCTGCATCTTTTTCACAGAGATCAGTTCTAAGGTGCAGCAGTGTCCAAGCTTATCAAGAAAATAAAACATATTTTCTTTTAACAAAAATCGTTTTAGTGTAGCACATGTGAAGGGACATCTTTCTCGCTGCTATCCCTATTAGATAGGCGGTACACCAGCGTGATCTAGGGGCATCTGTTTACAGGGTCATTAGAGTTCTTCCTTGAGGGACTAGCATGGTTTAGAAAAAGGGCTTTTTTGTTTATTTTTATGGACATATCCAGCCATTTTTGTCATATAAAGCTTAGGAGATCCTCCAATTGCCCGACCCCCTGAAAGTGACATGAGCTGAATTCACCTTTGAACCAGGAACTACAATTGAGAAAAATGTTACAGATTGCCTCATGCATCAAAGTGGTAAACTGGTGCTCATATCCCAGCAATGTTAACTTGATTTGCTTGTGGTCGTGTCCTTTCTTTATTGAAAAAAACAATCAGAAAGTATGAGTACTATTTCAGGGAAACTGCTTATTAAATATAAGCATAGTTTCAGGAACTATTTCTCTACTTTTAAACATTGATTGGCTTGAAGGCTGTTTTGTGCATTTATTTAATTATGTATTCATTGTGCATTTGTTAGGCACTTACGCAGTAAATAAATTCTGTTTCAAGGCGTGCAGAACCCTGGCAAAGTGATCATGTCACCCTGATCCTTGGTTCTTGTTAAGATGATGGTAGGGACGACGACTTACTAATGATTCCTTCCATGGCTCATAGTATTCAGAGAGCCTGCATGTTGTATCACCTTTATCTTTTGGTTTATTTGTATTTTATTGGCATTCATAAAGTGCTTTTGACAAAGTGCTGCACACGGGCAGCAATAATACTGTACAATTCAAACTATAGTGGACAAATAAATGCGGCTAAGAGACATTTTAGGGGTCAGTGAAGGATGAAGGAATGTGAAAAAATTTGTTAAGAAACAAAGAAGTGGACTGGCAAGGGGAAAGTGTTCCAGAGGTTTGGGGAAAGAAGAGAGAAAGTGCAAAACTGAGCAGAAGCAAATTTGGGTTTTGGGACAGTGAGAAAGAAGAGGAACAGGGACAGGAGCAGGGGTGTTGCTAGGCCTGGAAAAGACCCGGGGCTATGCTGATGTCGGAGCTGTCAGGACTGGGGGCTAGCCAGCCTTTTGGCTGTAGCTCCTGAGATTCTATCCGGGGCTACAACCAAAAGACCAGGGGCTATAGCCCCCTTAGCCCCCCCCCTAGCAACACCTCTGGACAGGAGGATGAGAGAATGAGAGTAAAGATGAAAAATTGGGAAGGGGAAGACCATAAAGACATTTGTAAACCATGGTGAAGGAAGTGAAAGGAAAGTCAAAAGGAAGGAGTGAAATAGAAAGAAAGGAGGGTGACACAGAGGAGAGGGGTGAGTTGGAAAAGGAGACGCAAGGCTGAGTTAAAGAGAAAACAAAGTAGAGCAATGTGAGAATGTGGAAGGCATACTAGAAGAGACAAGCAATAATCAAGGGGCAGATGATAAGAAAGGACATTAAACGCTTAGTCGTGTGAAAAGAGAGGAATTGGGTATCACAGCAAAGTTAAAAAAGATAAAAGTGACAAGTGTGAATGGCAGTGTTGGAAATGAAAAGATAGATTGAGAGAGAGTAGTCAAAGATTACATCAATGTTATAGGCAGATGGAGAGAAAAGGAGGAGGGGGAAATAGGAAGCCACTTAGAGGAGAAAGGGGGGGTTATGGAAGGAACAAATAGGATCTCTGTTTTTAATAGATCAAGGTGAAGAAAGTGACAGTTCGTCAAGGATTGTATAGCGATAAGGCAGGAAGAGACAGAAGTGTGGAGTGAGTCAGGAAATGAGGAAAAGAAATAGAAGATTTGAGAATCATCACCCTAAAAGTGGTTTGAGTGGTTAAAGGAGTCAATTGAAGAAGAGGGAGGGAGGATATAGAGAGAGAGAAAGGTAAGGGGCAAATAAAAGAACCTTGAGGGACATTGTAAAGTAAAGGGTGAGAAGTAGAAGAGTGTCTACCACAAGAGGCAGGACAGGAGCATTACGAGAAATGAGAATGGACCCACTAAAGCACAGTGGCCAAAGAGTATAGGAAAGCAGGGTGGTCCACCATATGGAAAGCGGCTGGGAAATTGAAGAGTACACGTATGGAAATCTGTTTGCTGTGACATGCAGTAAGGAGGGAATATGATACATGTAATAGAGCTGTTTCCGTGGAGTGAGAAGAGCGAAAGCTAGATTGATAGAGTGGAAGAATGGCATGCTGAGTAAGAAAGGAAGAGACTTGATTATAGACATCTCTTTCAAGGAGTTTAGATAGAAAAGAGATAAGGGAAATGGGTCGAAAGTTGGACAGAAGAGAAGGGTTGAAAGAGTTTCTTAAGAATGGGGATGATAGTTGCATGATTGAAGGAAGTCGGGAAGATAGAGGTAAAGAGGAAGAGATTAAACAGGCAGGTTAGATAAAGTAAGAAGGAAGGGTACACAATTCGTGTCAAAGACGAGGGAAGAGGGTCGAGTGGTGAAGCAGTTGAGTGAGCGCAATAAAGAAGAGAGGCAGAGTAGGTGTCAGTAAGAGAG
The DNA here is from genome assembly GCF_040938575.1 of Ambystoma mexicanum. NCBI lineage: Eukaryota > Metazoa > Chordata > Amphibia > Caudata > Ambystomatidae > Ambystoma > Ambystoma mexicanum. Next base: position 957,796,020 of record NC_090929.1, on the reverse strand, counting down.
GCAAAGGAGGAGAGGAGGGAGGAGAGAGGAGAGTTGATCAGAATGGACAGATGGTAATGTAGAAAAAGCCAAGAGTGAAGAGACTTTAGTGGTGAAGTAGTCATTGAAGTCAGTTGATGAGAGAGGAGAAGAGAGAGAGTGGTCAGAAGAATGGGGAATATCATATATTTTAAGATTTGATAGAGGCATCGAGGGTGTGGGGAAGGAGAACAGATGAGCTTGGAAACGTAGCATGCCTTGGCAGAGAGTAGAAGAGAATTGTCAGATGAATGAAGAGCAGTGAGAGAAGAAAGAGTGAGTGATTTTACAGTGGCTTATGGGGCTACTTTCTTTGAGATAGATGTTCTAGTGCATTGAAAATAAGGTGCTCCAAAAGTCATTGAAGAGGTTTCAGTTTACAGGCTTTGGCTGGGATGCAAGGAAGCATTAACAACAGCCAAGATGCAGTTACGTGTATTGCTCAATGAAGCAGCTCTTTCCAGGCAATCCTGGTGGTTTAGCAACAACCACAGCCTATGCTCCTGGCCTACAATGAAGCTCTGGAGGACCTCAGGGTCAGGGTTTCATGAACACCAACATCTTGTTGTGTGTTTCCAGGTCTGTGGCTCAGTGGACTAATGCATCCACTAAAGAGGCCTGTGTTTGACCTCATGGTCAGTGGTTCTAATCCCGAAGGTCCACTCAGCCCTTCATACTTCTGAGGTCGATAAAATGAGTACCATCAAGTTGGGTAACAATAAACATCTGTTATTAGAGACAAGGTGGTTATGTCTTAGGGTTTAGTATTACTCTCCCTTGCACAGCACAGTCTGTCACTAGCATATTGTTCTGGTTTTCCTGGGTCTGCAAGTTCCAAAAACATTTCCATTAAGAGCACAGCATAGAGAGCGGCTTCTTGCTCTTCGTTTCCTGGGTCTGCAAGTTCCAAATGTTCTTCTCTTCACTACAGAGCATCAGCCCTGGCACCTGGCTCTGTGTTTCCTGGGTCTGCAAGATCTTGATCACACTCCCCTCCACAGCACAGCGCTTGGCTTCCGCAGCTCTTCCATTCAAGGTACAACATTCCCAATTTCCATGCCTTTGAAATTGCCTACTTTGAGTCCTTCTTGTGGCTATCCCTTTTCCGTTTTGGCTATTTGACATCTTCTACCATTAATGGATAGGATAGTTTGTACCATTATGGAAGTGCCTGGCAAATGCCTGTCCCAACTCCTGCACAAAAGCCAAAACTGTTGGCATTGCCAATGCTTGTCTGATGTGCTTGCATTCAGGGTCCTCTTTTGAATTCCCATTCTCTACCACGTGACTGTATTATTGCGGTGATGTGCCTGTCAAATTCTCCATCATTCTGCAGGGTGCCTGACCGGCTTGACCCTGAGGTGGATGGAGGTATGGGGGTCAGGTGGTAAGGATGGAGGTAAGGGGCCTGGTTATGTGTGGGAGCCTGCAATCAATCTACATTAGTGGCACAGCCCCTGGTTCATTCTGGGGAGCGTCTGAGCTGCTATGGTGGTGGTGGATCAATGGGAAAAGCAATGGGAGGATGTTTGCTAATTCTGAAAAGTCACATTTTTCTTCTTGTGTACCCGGCCTGGCCTTCTGCCACGAGCCTCTTCGCAAAGTTGTCAAACTGAATATGACTGTCACATTAATGGCGGATGCAGGTCACAACACCATTAACAATACTGTGCATGCGTCATAGCATTCTTTAATGGTGACGTTGCTACACATAACCACCTCAGGATGTCCCCAGGCTGAAATAGCTAGACATCAGTGCATCCAATTCCCCAAAAAGTCCCATTGGGTAGAAGTCCACAATTGTTCGGTGGCAGAGAAATCCCTGGGATCAATACCTCACCCACACAGCAGTGTTTGTGTTATGATCACAATTAAGAATTCAGAATTCAGATGAGCTAGAGAGCAAACACATGAAGGAAAATAAATGCAAAATATGAAGAAAAAAATCGAAATTCGGTTTCCCTGCACTATACGCACATTCATTAAAAGAGTGAATTGCCAAATGAATCCGTCTATCTTTCTAGGATGTTGCCCCGTCATCAGTTCCTGGTCAATGTGATAGTTGTTTTAATAGTGCACATCCACCATTGAAAGGGAGTTGTAGCCCTATTTGCTTGGCCGAAAAGGTGCATTTGTTTCAGAATCCCAGATGCGTGACAGGCACAATCTTGTGTCTGGATCCATAAATCCAGAGACATACTTTGGCCTATCCATCACCTCGACTGTGCAGCAAATGCACCGGCTTAGTGCATGTATGTGGTAACTAGCAGGTGTAATGTGGTGGGGTGTGCCTACAATTTCCTGAGGTAGGCCGGCAGGAGAGTAGTTCGTGAGGTGACTGGTGGAGCCTGGATAGGCAAGGATTCTCACATCCAAATTTGGGCAAATTGTGGGAGGTCGTTCCCAGTTCTGCAAAGTCTAGATTGACTTGCAGGTGGAACGATTGGACTACCTAGCTTTAGTTGTCGCTGCACTTTGTAATTCGAATGTTGACAACCTGTTCTGTAAAAGAGATGTTTGGAAAAGAAGAATGTCAGTTGTGACAATAATATGCTACTCATGTTTTAGATCTAATATTTCGACAAAGCTTTGAAATGGCACTGTAACTGCTTGCATGCACATGCGTTTGTGCACAGGTCGAAATATAGCTCTTCCTGTTAGTGTATTTGATAATAAATAATAATAATTCAGCGCTACGAGCCCTCCGGTCTCTGAGAACTGCTTATTATTACCCACGGATGAAAGGCTGAGTTTGGCCCTGCCGGGATTCGAACCTGCGACAAATGTTAAAGCGGGCGCTCTCCTCGCTGTGCTATCACCGAACAAGGCTGGCAACGAGGGATTTCTCACAAACATGAGGCAAAGAAAAAAATATTCGGATAAATTGTCCCTCGTGCATGCCCAGTCATGGCTCCATTTCTTTGTGATTTACAGAAACGATGGAGAAAATTAAATGACAGAAAATGGGTGACTGATGCCTCACTTCTGTTCATTGTTTTTGTAGCCCATGCTTGTTTTTGTCACAAAGAAATATAGCACTGATTGACTCGGCGAGGACTAATCAGCGTGGTCCATATGTCTCGTGTATAGGCCTAATTCCTGGAGAATGCTCTGTGCGGCAGGAGCTTTCTGTTTTTTTTCGACTTCCTGCACAGATGTTGCTGGAACAGGCTCTTCCATCTGTGGAGGTGGGCGGAAGGGGGCGGTGAGGGGTTAGCCGGAATAATCCCTATTCGTGGAGGATAGCAGGGGGGATTACAGCAATGCCACTGCGGCAAATAACAACATTTGTAATCAGCAGAAACACAGGAGACACAGACAGCAGAATCAGACAGCAGCAAGACAGGTAAGAACAATACCTGCTTGTAGTCTTTCAGCTGTCCCAGAGGCCTTTTGGCTGATGGGTGCTCTCATTGACCTACACTCCCCCCCTCCATGTTTGGGTAGCGTCACTGCATGTGATTTGTGTCTATGTGCTTCACTTTGTGATTGCCCCTTTCATAATGCATGTCATCTTGTACTTGTGTGCTGGCTTTCTGAAACCAGTGGGACTGGGCAGCGGTGTGTCTGCAATGAGTGTGATTGGGTCACCTGGTGGTGCAAATCCAATCAGTTATCACGCACAGAGCTGAGTGATTTTGAAAATGGAGGGAGTGGGGCTGTCATACCATTACACCTGCTCAACAAAAGGAACGTTGAGGCATGTCAATACAAACATTGACCTGATTCAGTTGAAGTACATTAAGACCAGGCATCCACTTTGCAGGGGGCTGGGAAGTATGTAGGCCCACTTCATAAACTAGATGAGCCTGGTTAATGTTGAACAAAAACTTAGCTACCTGGAGCTACTTTTGTCTCCCCAGACAACCTATGCCATTCAGAACTACCTTTGTGACATTAACTTTATGTTTTCTGAAATGGGCCTAAAGGAGCACTTGGACAGAGAACATATAAGACAACCAAAGTAAGATTTTCATTTTATGGTTTTGTACTACTCTGTGTATTATCTCCCCAATCCCCAGAGGTAGCTCCTGTCCCCTGGGCGATGCCTGATACCTCACAGCTGCTTTTAGCTGCTGAATGGAAATCCCTAGTTCGACCCTTGCAGGACAACCACTCCTGTATGTCTTTACTTTCTTAAATGAAAGTCAGGGCTCAGGGCTGGAATCATGTCTCTGTGACAGGGAATCATATAAGAACTCTACCAAAGAGGCCCACCTTCTGATGAACTAGGGCCGGGTGGATACTTCTAACTGAGGCATAAGTGACCTATTCACACGGCTTTGTGGCACACAAGACTGACATGCTCTGGGAAAACGAACTGCCACCTGGACCTGAATGGGTGATTTAATCGCTGTCGCTTTAGCTCGGTTGGCAGTTGTTGGAAAGACTCAGAGAAAAGTTTAGCTGCGGTTCCTTAGTCCCTGGTAGCTTTTAAGTGGTTAGCCTGCTTCTCCTAGTCGGCTAGCAGGTCATGCCAGCAAACCACGGGGCTGTTCTGAGGAAAGAAGTGTGTGTTGGCAGAGTCTGTCTGGTGTCAACAAACCCTACCCTCATCTCCACTCTGATCTATGCCAATTCGCCTACTCCTTGTCGTGAAGCCCTATCCCGTATGATATCTGCAAATGTACTTGGGACCTAAATGTGCTGTTTTTCCTCTTGAAGTGGTTCGATAACTAAGATATCTCAGTGAAAGTATTTTTTTAGTTGAGAAAAATTACATGTATTCATTATATGTTGCCTGTGCTTGTGAAAAGATGTTTCAGTAATAATGCAATGAGCCGATTCATAAAAAAGGTTCCTTATGTGCGGGCAAAAAAGTAGTAATGACATTAATATATTTCTTCGAATGTTTGCCTGCTTCTAAGCACTGTAATTTCTTCCAAATTTGATGGATCTCAATTTATCCGCCTCTAAAGAATGCCTAAAATGGCCACGCATGGATTCAAACTTTACCCATGATACACCATCCTATCCTTCTGTAAGAAAATGATTGCATTTTATGGTACGTCAATATATTAAATGCGAATGTGTAGAGGTATGTGCAGTGTATCCGAAATTCATCACTTCCCCAGAACGGGATGCACTCTTGGATGTGCTCCCCCCATCAGCACAATCTGCTGAATGTGGTCTGCAGTGTTGCCTGCTGTCCAAAGCAGAGGTGGGTCTCTTCAGATCCTCACACCTCCCCATTGCTCACAGGCGGGTGGCATACATTTGTTCGTTTGCACTATTGACATGTAAGCATAGCATTTCCAGTGATGTGCCGATGGGGGCATGGTGTGGGGTATGCCCAATAGTCAGCATGGCTCAGGCACGCCCTTAACCATGTACTGACTCTTCCCAGTGCCCCAGTGTAGCCACATGCCAGGCAACCCCTAGACGTACCATGTGCTCACTCAGCATCCTCAGTGTGAATGTTGCCCAGTGTCTGGCCTTTAGTCATGTCCCCAACACCACCCCGGGCCTGATGTGCCCAATGGGCATGACCCATGTCCATGTCCTAGGCCTGACCCACAGAACCAGTCTGGTTAGTCCGCCCCTTGCTACCCACTGCGTCCACTGGGCATGTCCTGGGACCAGGAACGAGTAGGCACTGTTCCCAGTACCTAGAATTTGACAATGCCCTTTTCTCTTGCCAGAGCTCCAATGAGGATTATATGCATGGTATGCAATCATGTCTATTCTGAACTTTGGCCAGGGCATGGCAATTTATCCAGCTTCCAGGCACCTACTTGATACATGATGTATACACTGGGCAGGGTCCAATGGCTGCTTTTCCGGGAATATTATCAAATGACTTCCCTGGGCACACCCTCCAGATCTTAACAGTAGTCCTGGCCTTCATCCATGTCCAGTGGACTCTTTGCTGGGGCCAAACACATTCTGCATTGTTCCAAGGGCATGTCCTATGCCTAAACCCTGTCTCCTTTCAGAGTCCTAATGTAGTCACTGAGCATGACCACAGTACACACTATGTTAATGACATGACCTTTGGTGATGCCCAGTTACCGCCAAGACATCCCATGTGCCCCACTGGATTGCCTGATGCAGTGCACACCTGTTACTTTGAGGCATGCTCTTTGGCCATGCTCCAGGCACTAGGAGTTGCAGCAGAAGTCAGTGATCAATGAAATAAGCATAGCCGTGGCCTTTTTGCCTGCATTCACACTTGTGATATATGGATTGTATAGGGTTGTCTGAAACAGGTCTGTTAACACATTGAAGCGTTTTATAATTGCACAATCCCATAGGAAAACGTTCTGTGAATCAGGCCTTTAATGTGCCCCAAACGTACTTTCTTTATCACACATAAAATCAACTTTCCAGTTGCTCAAAGGACAATTCTAATGTTTCTTCAGTCTTGTGGTTCATGAATGTCATTTTGCATAGTTGTTAACCCCCCACAAACGTCCTCCAAACTTGTGAGAAAGGTTTTAGGGTTCCATAGACCTCATCATGGGAAACGTGTCTGGATTATATACTATCAGATTCACAAGGCTTCATGAATGCAGTTCTGTGTTTCTCTCTACCGATACATGTAATCTGTTCCTTAGTCACATAAAGTCGGCTATTAAGGTTACAAACAATTATTTTTTGATTGCATGTAAATATATGCTCTTACATCTTATGTTGCTCTTCACGCCCCTATTTCCTAATCATAGTCTGCCCAATTTTATTCTAGCCAAAGACTCAAATGCTTAACCTAAACGATAGTGGTCTGAACATAGATAAAGGTTGAATGACACACTGTGGCCAACTTTGACTCCAGGTCCAGCAATTCAATCACATCAACAAAGTCAGAAAACAAACCCTAGTGCCCTCTTTCTCCAACAGGTGTTGGACACTAATATTCACGACCCCTAAAGAGCGATGGGCACAGGACACTGGCAATGGAAATCTTGGGTGACTGAGCTCATATGGTTAGCACCCATTACACAGCTTAAGACGCACTGAGATAACAGTGGACGTTGCACTGTTCAAACATGGGTAATATATTTTGCATTTGCCATTTTGTATCCAAGACAGCAGACCCTCGTGAATCTTGAGACATACTGAGGCATCATTTGAGCCTGCACCAGTTAAACCGTAAGAATGTATTTTTTGTATAACAGAGAGGAAAGGGTGGTGTTTTATGAATTACTTCTTTTTGATATTATGGACCCCCCCTGTATAGAAATGAAATATTTCAGAAACAGTCATCCAAGTGTTTATTGGCTATACCGAATATAACACACTGGGCATGAACATTTGTTAGTTTCAAATTCTAACAACACTCGTCCCATGGTCTTCTAAATGGAAATTAATTGATTTATTTTAGACAAATGTGCCCTACACAGCTTCCCCACTCCCCACACTCCCCACACTTTAATGAAAAGGATTAATGGTGGCTGCTGCCAACACAATGCCAACACAATGCAATTTAAACAGAGGGGTGGTTTTCTATGGGGAAATAAGTTTGAATGGATTTAATACATTTTGTGAACGCCCCATCTAGCTCTACCCCCCACACCCCTTGACCCACTAATGGAAAGGGATAAAGGCAGGCTGAGCCCACACAATTGATGACTTTGGGATATCTACTTACATGGGATGCTTTGGTCAGGGAAAACAGCAGGGCTCTTCCGAGGACAGCACAGGTCTGGTCAATGGCTTTCAGTCAAGGATTTCCTACTGCACCCAGACTCCTTCTGCTCCTCTGGTTTGGGTCCCAGCTAGTTTCTCTATTTCCCAGTCACTGTCTCCAATGCAAGGATTGAGGCCTCTCTGTTAGTTGTTCCTCGCAAGAGTCCAGCATCAGCTCTCTCCCAGAATAATTCACAAAAAGCACAGTTCTGATGCAAACTTTTATAGCATGGATGACACTGCAATATGGTCATAATTCCCATGATCAGGATTGGCTAGTTTGCTCCATTCACCTGCCCCCGCCACACCCCCTGCCTGCTGATAGGACCAGACATTGAGAGATGTGTACAATGTAGGCTGAGGGAGGAGAATAGATATATCATTTCAAATTGACAAGAATTAGTGCATCTTTTATTATATATATATTACATGGACGCGGGAGCGTCCATGTAGTTATGGTTAAGTTGGTGTTTCAATAGGAAGAGCATTTTTTGGGTGGCTTATAACTTAACTCCCTCTGGATGAATCCTCACCAAACTTTGCAAAAAAAGTATATGGCCCACTCTGAATTTGTTTGCAAAGTTTGGTGAGGATTCGTCCAGGGGGGGAAAAGTTATAGGGGGGTCCCAAAACTTGTGTTTTTTCCTGTAGACATAATGGGAAAAAACTTTGCGCACGGCCACAGGCCAAACCGCTGGACGGATTTACACCAAATTTGCGGCAGGAGTGGGGGCTTGGTCCCAAAAGCGTGCTTTTGCAAATTTGGTGTAAATCCGTCCAGTAGTTTTTTATAAAATGACCAAAACGTAAGGCAAAAAAATTAGTGATATCGGTGTTCGCTTCGCGGACGGACTTCCCTGTTCGCTCCGCGGACAGCACCCCGATTGGCCCATGGCATTGCGTCATGTCCGTGGACATGCGACGTGTTCGCTGATTGGACGGCGAGGGACGTGGAGCGCGTCAGATTTTCTGTGGCGCCCGCCATCTTGTATTCGCCGTCGACCGCGTACAGCGTGGTGAAACGTGGATACAAAATTTTATTTAGTGCCATGTGTTGGTGTGTAAGAGTGTTTGGGGAGGGTGGGGGAGTATGAGATAGGTTCAATGTTTTGTTTTTTTATGTGCTAGACGTTTTTGTTGTGTTCGATTTGTCCGCGGAGAACACAGCTGTTCTCAAAATTTGTAAATAAACTAAATGGTGGGGTGTTTAGAGGACGGAGTATGTGTCATTTTTGTTCGCAAGGAAGGTAAAAATGAGCTATCCACACTCACGGTGTACTTAATTGTTCGTAAATACACAAACTAGGGGTGTCCTCAGGATGCTGTCCGTATTGTAATCTGTCTAGTTGAATGTGTTCTAAGAACACTCGCGGTGTCCCGAAATGGTTGCAATTACACAGAATGGGGGTGTTCTGAGAACGTTGTTTGTATTGTTCGTTGTCAGGGTGAACGTTTTTTAAGACCACTCCTTTTGTCCGCTGATAGTACAATTTCCTATGGGCGTCAACCGACTTTTTGTCCACTAAAGAAACGATAAATCTGGCTGGTGTGCGCCGACATTATGTGATAATCCTATGACTGGCGCTATTGACCTGGCTGACTTGCTTTTGCGACACTAAATCATATCTCCCGCCCCTAAACCTGATATTATCAAAGCATTCATATTCCCCGCCTCTCTCCATGACGTTACAGGGTGCGTCATCAAACGCGCCCAGTCCTCTCCAGTCCTAAGTGACTTTACACAGAACCCGGAAGACAACACATATTATGTCACAACACAGTGCGCCACAATTCGGAATATGAAACTGTGGTTTAAAAGTTAACAGCAGGATTGTACATTTGGTAAAGTACATTTATTTCACATGATATGTTTAGTGAATATTCAGCGATTTGCTATTGTCTCTGCTGTCGATCAGCAAAAGTTTATTTTGAGCCACGCGTTGTTCCTTTGCGGTAGATAGGCTGTTGGTTTATGATAAAAGCAGTAAATGGTCGCTCTGATAATCGGAAGGTTGCTCCAACAACGAGCCATTAGACCACCGTATTGGTTGGTATGTTGTTTGTAGCCGCTAGTACTGCGTAAGGGCATATTGGTCCTTGGCGATTGTCCCATAAAATGGTGAGGGTCATGAAGTTGCATATTTGGACCTGCACCTGACAGTTGAAGACCCCATCCGCTGGAGTCTGTAAATGGTGACATAGACAAAATGGGGCGACATACCTGTTTTAAAAAACATAAATTAGTCTCACCAGCCGACCTTCATTAAAAATCATCATTTTATTTATTAGGGCGTGAAACTATTTGCTATCGAAGATAGTGCAACGGAGTATGTTAATAATAAAATAATAATATTTTCCCATTCATATACCTCTAAGAACCGTGAGGTATCTAAGCGGTGCTTATTATTACCTACGGTGTGTGGTGCTCATTTATCCACCACGGAAGGACGAAAGGCTGAGTTTGGCCTTGCCGGGATTCGAACTTGCGTTCGCAAGCTGTGCACAGATGTCAAAGAGAGTGTTGTACTTGCTGTGCCACTTGACAGGCTACAGTGAAGTGGCACAGCGAGTAGAGCGCTTGACCGCCTATAGACCGGTTAAATTATTTCTATTAATCCACCCTGTGTCGTCTGCCTTTTTCAGAGCCCTCTAAACGACAGGGGATCAATTTGGCGGTGATAGTGCGCGGTAGAAAACATTATGCCACTTTGAACGAACAAGTTCAACTTGAGCGGTCTTTAATGCTACGCTATTGTAATTATATTTGGTATAAAATAATCTAAAGGGTTACTTACAGTACAATTGCAATTTCCATTGTCTACGAGTAGTGCAGTCCCAAAATACGACTCTGCGTGTGCGAACGATCTTTCGCATAGTGATATAATATATAATATATATCATCAATTACATTTGTGATGTCATCTTTGATGTCCTGGGTGTTAGTGTTAGCAGTGCACGGTGGCGCGAGTTATGGTTGCTTATTTTACCATAACTGACGAATTTCAGGGGTTTTTCGGTTTTACTTTGAACCATAACGTCCCTTTAACTAAGTTTTTTCACTGAATATATATATATATATATGTATATATATATATATATATATATCTCAATAAAAAAACGTTATTAAAGGGACGTTATGGTTAAGTTGCACTAATAAAAACCTATGAAATTCAATGAAAAAAACTTTGCTAAAGAGACTTTATGGTTACAAGTAAAACCGAAAAACCTCAGAAATTGACCAGTTATGGTAAACTAAGCAACTATAACTCATACCATCACTGTGCACTGCTAAGACTAACACCCAGGACATCAAAGATGACATCACAAATACATATATATGAGTTATATATTTTACTGCGAATCAGACCATACTAATTTGACTTCAGCACGCCCTTCCTGAGTGGAGCTACTGTTTTGCGCAGTTTTCTGCTGCACCACAATAGCTAAAATTGGGACAGTTCCCCATTTAAACCTGACTTTCATGATCTACCCCTATGCCAACTCTCCCATTGCTCAGGTGTATTTAAATGGGAACAATCATACTTTTCCACATAACTTAAATTATGTACATCACCAAAATTTCATCTTTACAGGGTCCCAAAGGGCCGTTTCTCCTTTTTAATTTGAACACGGGTGGGCTCTCTAGGACACACACTGCTCCTTTTATCAAGGAAGACTGTTTTGATGTTTAATCAATGGCAGGATATAACACGGCTTCAGTAGGTTTAATTTCCCTCAAGACATGTAACCAGTCATCTGGTTTATCTGTGTTTATCTTGACATGTCCTTCTGCTGGGCTTCAAAGCCTTGCTCAGTGCTTCATGTACAGGTTATGTGAAGCTTAACCTCAAGGTTACTTCTGCAGGACATGTTATCAGCAACTTATTGAAATTCAGACATTCTACATGGTAGTCCCAGCTCCAAATGTTCTGGAGTTCAGATTTCAAAGGGTCTTTGTTCAGAGTTAAATGCACTTTTTATGGAGAACCTGACCTTAGAGGTTGTGTCTGTCGTCTGTGTTATCAACACTTGACCACAAATCTGATATGCAGCTTTGTATTTCTTTTTATTTTACTGAACTTACAGACCAGTGCCTATGGTGAACCCAGCCACCAGAGATTCGAGGTTACAATTCCAGATACCCCGCAGCTGCATTAGTGACCTGCATGTTCCTAAAGGAATAACATTTCCCATTGGCCCAGAAATAAGTTCACTCTCTCCCCACAGACAAGCCATAGTTACATCAGGGATCAGTATTCAAATCTACACCAAACGATATAGGCCTTTCTTCGTCCATGCTGTCATTTTATATGATGAAAACAGGTCTCTTCCCTGCTGATGAATGTAATATGTCCTTCACGTTATTTCTGGATTGCATATGGATTGTTTCTCCCTTGTAGCTTCTAATTTTAACACTATTTATTTTCTTCCCATGTGTTCCACGTGTAATCTCTTTCTTTAATATAACAGTTGAAATAACATGAGTATCGCAATGCTCCAATTAGGCCTTTCTCCACTTGCCGCCTTGTCCATTTTAATAGAGTGTAACTAGGCCTCTTTCTTTCCATGTCATTCGGCCTTACGTCAGATATAGAAGTGTTTTGGGACTGACCTACTTTTTCCAATGGGTAGCATCAGTCAGCTTCACTAATACTGCCCTGGTCTGGTCTTTTTATTTGTGACATTGAGGGGCTATATTTTACACCACATTAGCAATGATGTAGCCAGCAGCAAATATGACCTTAAATAAATAAACAATACAACAAAAAACAGTTGACCACATTTCTTTTGACCTAATTGGCATCAGATACCAGTATGCATAAGGGGGACACATACCACTACATAGAGAATTGTCATATTCCTTACGTCTAGTTAACATTTCATTGTTAGCTTCCATTATGACTAAATATTAGATGATGTCTGATTAACACCTTAAGATTCCAATCTATCAACTAAGCATACAATGTTCAGATTGCATGATTTTCAATTGATGCTTTGTGATCAGGTGACATAACATCTCTTCATCACAAGCTTGGTGGTGTGGGAAAAAAGTCCTGGCAAGTCCGTTTCCAACACTTTTCCTGCATGCAAAATTATACTTTTTGGCAGACATACTGCCGTCGGAATTACTTTTCAAAGAAAATGCAGCAGATTCACCTCCAGCTTGTTGCTAGAGATGAATCCTCCACTTTACCTAAAGAAATCAGTGGATTTACTTAGTGCACAGTAATTCCTCTGATGGTAAATCCACCGAAAATCCCCATGAAGTACTATGGACTCTAAAAATGGGTACTTACCACCACTTGCAATCCTGTGGTAACTCCACAGGACCAAGTTGCAGTAATGGTAATTGAGTTTGTCAGTATTTACCACATGAATACCGCCAAACTCATAATGAGGCCCATTATAACTTAGCATAGTAGAGACAGATTTCATCATGCCCAGTTAGAAATGTGCTGCTATACATTACTCTCCTCTGCAGCAGAGACAACGCATCCTCGTTTGAAAGAGATTAATCATCTTGGAGCCCATAGCTGCAACGTCTGGGGCAGGATTTGTTGTGGCGTCTTGGTGAACTCAGCGGGTGACCTGGAAGCCAATCTTGCATTACTCAGCAGAGTCCATGCTTTTTTTCGCCTGCTGAGGAACTGGGATGGATGTGACATGTGTCTCATTGACTGGTCCTGCATTGACCTCTCTAGATACATCTGGGGATGCGATCGTAAAAATGCAGGTCTGGTGGGGAAGGAGCCAGATTGGAGGTAAAAGCTGATCATTCAGAATACATTAATGCACCTGCTCTACTCCATTGAATCCAACTGCCTGCTTGGTATTGCTGTTTATAACACCAGGCAATGGCTGGAGAAACACTGGGGAAAGGAGCAGGCTCAACATAGCAATTTATAAGGAGCACCTATGAGACAGGCAGAGAGCAAGCAGTGATGTGCTGCACCTCCTCTGCTTGTAGCAAGATATACACGGTGTTCTTGCTTTCACCTGGCAAGATGAGCATGCACTCATCATTCTGTGTCTTATTGATGATTTATTTATATCATGCTTGTACAGAAGTGTTTCACAGTGCGACAAGCAAGTGAGGGGAACAGGGGAACAAAAACAACAATCTTACTATGTCCAGTGACATTGAGAATGCGCAAGTGCACGGGAGAGGGGAAGGGGAAAAGTGAATGGAAGGGGAGAGTGGATAGTGCAGAGCAGAGGAGAAACAGCTAAATAATACAAATAATTAAATACAATAAATAATAAAGGCAACAAATTGTGGTAGTGCAGCAAGCAAGTGGCAAGTGCTGGGTTAAGGCAGCCCGGAGGCAGTGCAGGTGGGTGGCAAGTTGAGCAGGCACCTGGGCCCGGAAGACAGATTGTGGGCCAGGTGCACGGTGCTGAGAGAGAACAGATCAGCAAGGGAGAGGTGGGCGGTGAAGGCAGAAGCAAAGAGGAAAGTCTTGAGGTGCTTCCGAAACCAGAGATGGGTCTCCTCAAGTTTCATAGTGGCAGGGAGGCTGTTCCAGAGGCAGGCCCCAGCCAAAGACAGAGATCTACCATCAGCTATTTTCTTTGAAAAACGACTGACCCTGGGGGAGTTAGAGGTAGAGGAGTGAAGAGCTTGAGAGGGGAGGTATTTGTGGAGGGATATCTGAAGGTAATTTGGACCCAGGCCCCAGAAAGCCTTGTGGCCAATGCAGAGGGTTTTGAGTTTAATCCTTCCATTCACTGGAAGTCAATGGAGAGATTTCAGGGCTGGAGATATATGATCGCAGGGATTGAGGCCAAGGACAACTCTTGCAGTCCTGTTCTGGATTAGTTGCAGAGGACAGAGAATGGAGGAAGGTAGATTTAGAAAGAGGCTGTTTCAGTAGTCCAACCTAGAGAGAACCATAGCTTGGGAGACAGTGAGTTTCTGGAGGAAGGAGAGGAAAGGCAGAGTACCTCTGAGGAGTTGCAGTAGGAAATCTGACTTTTTAGAGACATCAGAAATGTTGTCAGAGAAGGAAAGTGTAGAGTCAAAGATGACCCTGAGGTTCTTAGCCTCGCAGGTGGGGGTGGGTGGAGGGCCAAGGGAGGCCAGCTAGATAGTGTGGGGAAAGAAGGGAAAAGGTGTGCTTATGAGGAGGATCTCTGTCTTGCTGGCATTCAGGCAATGATCGTTGGTGGCACACCAATCTTGGATGGCAGTTAGGCAATCAGAAAAGAGGGAAGAAGAGGTGGTGACCGGGGGAAGCCTGAAAATGAGTTGGATGTCGTCAGCATAGCACTGGAAATTGGAGCTGAAAATAGCAATGCAGTGGACGAGAGTTGCCCGGTATTGGTTGAAAAGCCAGGGCAAGAGGTCAGACCTGAGAGATAGGAAGGACAAAATTTGGAACTGGGAGGGTCAATCATAGAGGAAAGAAGTCAACCAGGCCAGAGCCTGATCGGTGATACACAGGTTATCATGGAGACAGCTGAGCAGGATGGTATGGTTGACCGTGTAGAAGGCAGAAGAGAGATCGAGAAGGATGAGGACAGAGGGAATGTTAGAGTCAAGGTTGGAGAGCAGATCTTGACAGATGTTCAGGAGACCGGTTTCTGTACTTCTGGCAGCTCTGAAGCCAGACTGGTGGTCGTGGAGACAGCCAACATAATCGTAATGAAGGTTTAAATGAGAGATAGCCAGAGTTTCAAGGAGTTTGCCCAGAAAAGGAGTAATGGAAATTGGGCGATAGTTAGCCGGACAAGAAGGATCAGCTGTGGGTTTCTTGAGAAGGGGATGCACAAGGGAGTGCTTCAGATGGGAAGAGAAGAATCCTGAGGCCAAGGAGAGGTTGCAGAGATCAGCAAGGGCAGGAGTGAGGGTAACAATGTGGTCCTTGATGGTTTTAGAGGAACAGGGATGAACCTGTTTTGATGAGACTTTCATAGATCAGACTTGTCTAGCTACCTCATCAGGGGAGAAAAGAGGAAAGGACGAGAAAAAGGGTGGAGAGTGGATGAAGAAGATCAGAATAAACAGAAAGAGAGGGGAGCGGAGGGAGGAGAGGGTGGACAGGATGTCCTGGGATTTTGAGATAAAGTGAGAGGCAAGGGCATTGCAAAGAGTCTGGAAGGCAACAGGAGGGGTAGAGACTGCAGCATGGTTGGCCAGCTCCTTGCAGATTTTAAGGAGTTCAACCAAGTTGCTTGATGCGCAGAGACACGAAATTGAATGTGGGCTCTCTTCTTGTTGAGGTCAGAAAGTAGGTAATGCCTTTGGAGTAGGCGACAGGCCAGTTTGTCAGAGGATGAACAAGAAGCCCTCCATTTTCTCTCTGCCACCGTACAATTACGTTTAAGTGTAGCTAGGTCAGAGTCATACCAAGAATTGCACTTGGCTTTGGACTTCAAACGATCCTCATGACAGGGACAAAAGCGTCACGAGAATCAGAAATAGAAGAGTAGAGCAGAGGCAGGGCTGTGTCAGGATGTGAGTCAGCCAGAGGGGGAGGCGGAGGTGGGGAGAGAAGGTAGCAATGAAAGCCTCAACTGACACACGCTTCATGGGCCGGATGTCTGAGAAGGTAGGTGGCAGAATTGTGGTACACTTGACCTGGGGTGAAGAGAGGGTTAGATGAGAGGAGAGGAGGGAATGATCACTCCAGGAGAAAGGAGTGGTCAGAGGGATGGACAGGGGGAGGCCTGAGGAGATCAAGACATTGAGTTTGTGCCCTGCAGAGTGAGTTGTGCCGGAGGGGAGGATAGAAAGGGAGAGGGTGTCACAGAGGTCACAGAAGAGTAAAGAGGAGGAACAGGGAGAGTATAGATGGATATTGAGGTCACTGAGGAGGAGGAGGTGAGTGGTAGAGGCTAGGAGGGAGGAGGAGAGGTCAGCCCACTCAGAGAGAAATGAGGTGATTTGATCAGGAGGCCAGTAGATGGTAGCCGCAGTAAGAGAATGGCTAGGAGCGAGAGAGAGCCTACAGACAAGCCATTCAAATGCCTGAGTATGTCTGAGTGGGAGCGATAGAGGCAGGGTTCCACTCAGGAAAGATCAGGGCTACACCCCCACTGGACCGGGAGGATCTGGGTGTGGCAAGGATCTTGTAGACATTAGGGAGGAGAGTGTCAAAGCTCGTGACAGAGCTGTCCGTGAACCATGTCTCAGTAAGACCAAGGATGTCAAGGTCTAGTTCTTCAGGGAGGGTGCATATGTCATAGGAATATTTGACAGCAGAGCGGAAGTTGTGAGTGGCAAGATGAAGAAGGTTGCCAGCCTTAAGGACCTTCCGGGAGGGGTACAGATCAGAGGTATGCCCTGCAGAGGAGAAGGAGCCCTAGCAGTGGCAAAGGAGGAGAACGAAGGGAAGCTAGTCAAGGGGGGATAGGAGGGGACAGCAGGAGAAGAGAGGAAATTGATAAGGTGAGGAAAGCGCCTATCAAAGAGAAGGAGATTGGACTGAGGGGCTTGGACCATGACAGTGGCATTAAGGTAGACATTAATGATGACTTTAGAGGAGTCGAAAGAAGCCATGAGTGCTTCCCAGCAAGTGCCACCATTAATGGAAGATGAAGAGATATGACAGAGCAGAGAGATCATATGAAGAGTCCATAGATCATGGCGAAGGAACGACAAAGAGGATGTTGGTGAGGGTCTGTCTGGAAGAAGCATTGGAGTAGGTGTTGGCGATGGGAAGACCAGGTTTGGAGGCCAACATATCCTTTTTGGGCTTTTTCCTGCCAGACTTAGTGAGAAGGAAAGGATAGTCAATGGAAAAGCAGTTGGAAAAGATAGGAGAAACAGAAAGTGCCACGGGAGTGGCAGCGAGGACAGGAGGGAGAAACAGGGGCGGGGGCTTAATGTAGGTAGGAGTGGAAACAAAGAGAGTGGTGAGGTCACTGGGCCAGCAAGTTACAGAGAAGCAACAGTTTACAAGCAGGCTACAGAGAAGTTGGCAATGGGCAGCAAAATGTGACTTTCAAAACAGAAGCAAAAACAGCAAAATTTGACTTTCAAGCAAAAGGCCAAAACAGCAAAATTTGACTTTCAAGCAAAAGGAAAAACAATGTATGTAATGTTTTAGCATGCTGCTTTGAATGATATAGGATAAACACAGCACCTGCTTATTATTATTATTGTATTTTTGAGCGCTGCGTTAGCTTCAAGAAGCAACAGAGTGCTTTACAGAGGTATACAACAGTGCAGATGCATAACAGAGCACTTTTCAGAGGTCACAAACAAACAGATATAAAGTGGGTGATAGGATACAGTTGGACACAGAGGAGGGGTACAGATCTACAATGTTGTGGGGAGGAGGGGCAGATGGCTTCTAGCAAGTCAGGTGGCACAGGGGTGACATGATGGCCTAAGTGTTGGGGAGGAGAGACTCCTTGAAGAGATGGGTCTTGAGTTATTGTCTGAATTGTAGCAGCATGGGTGCAAGTATGATGCTGATGGAGAGGAGTTTCCATAGTCTTGCGAAACAGGCAGAGAAGGCTTGTTTTCTGGTCCTTTGCTTTTTGCAGTGGTGGATTTCAAGTCTGCACATGTCCTGGCTTCTGGTGGTGCACTGTCTGCTGGATATGCTTAATTTCTCTGTGAGATAGCTGGATGACTTTAGGGTGACTGCCTTTTAAATGATGCAGCAAGACTTGAAGGTGATTTGCGCATGCAGTGAAGGTCGATAAGGGCCGGGTGATGTGGTCGTATCTGCATAGACGCTTGATGAGGTGTGCAGACTTCTGGAGTACACTTCTCAGGGGCACAAGTGAGGACAATTGCAGGCCTTTGATGAGGGCATTGCACCCATCCAGGTGGATAATGACCAGTAATTGAACGGTGGATCTAAAGCTGCGTGGAGTGAGGAAGGGCTTAACTTTCTGCTGGAGGGAGAGCTGATATCAAGCGTCTCAGTTTTCTTAGCTATGTGTGTCTTGAAGGAAAGGTGTTTGTCGATGTAGACCCCAAAGGACTTGGTGCAGGAGGTGAGCTCGGATGTGAAGCCCTCAAGGTTCATGGTTGATAGCCAGATCTGTATGTCTGGGTGTTCAGTGTTGTTGGTGAGTAGTAGGAATTCAGTCGTGGATGGGTTGAGCTTTAAGTATGCACTGGACATCCAAGTCTGGATCAGCGAGAGACAGGTTTTGAGCCTGTGGATGTCCTTGATGGAATCGATCTTGAGGCATAGCTCTGTGTCCTCTGCATATCGGTGGTTGTGGATGCTGTGCATGGCTAGGTGGACTCCCAGAGGATTCATGTATAGATTGAAGATCACTGGGCAGAGGATGGAACTCGATGGGACTCCCCAGGTGACAGGTAGCATTGGCGATAGAAAGGACTCCATCTGAACAAACTTCTGGCAGTTGGTGTAGTAGGACTTGAACCAGTGTAGGACAATTTTGCTGATCCCCATGTACCAATGTATGGTGTCAGTGAGCGCCTGGTGGCCTACTGTGTCGAAAGAGGCTCAGAGGTCGAGTAGAACCAGGAGACAGGGATGGCCATAACCAAGGATGCTGAGGGTATTGTCGACCACCTGTATGGTTGCAGATTATGTGCTGCATCTGGGTCTGAATCTGAATTGGTAGGTTTGGAGGAAATTGCTGGTGTCGATGTGTTGCTGCAGCTGACCGATTACCACTTTCTTGATGATCTTACCTATGAAGGGAAGATGGTGATGGGGCGATAGCTACATAGGTTGTCGGGATCCAGAGTGGGTTTCTTTAGTAAAGGGAGGATTTATCCTGTCTTTACGGTCGATGGGAAAGTGCCTTGAATTAGGGAGCTGTTGATGATTTCCATGTAGGGAAGGAGGATTTCTGCGGGGAGGGTCTTGAGGCTGGATGCTGGGAGGATGTCATCTGTATACAATGTAGCTTTGAGAGCAGCTAGGGTCAATGGTGTGGAGATTTCATGAGGAGTGATGTGAGGTGGTGGTGTCTATGTGCTGGCAAATCTTGCAGATTATTTCAATGAAGAAGGAGTTGATGTCAGTGGATTTTTCAATGGATTGTGGTATGGAAGGGTTAGTTAGCGGGTTGATGCAGTGCTTGACTGATTAAATGAGGGCTCTGGATTTGTTGTTGGCTTCTGCTATAGTGTTCGGATAGTAGGAGGCTTATCTGTGTTGATTAGCTCTCAGCGTGTTGCTTGGAGTTCCTTGAGAAATGGCAGATCTGATGAGGTCCTGGAGCAGCACCAGGTTTTCTATTGTTTCCTGATGACTCTTTTGCTGAGGTTGAGTTCTTGCATGTACCAGTGTGCTGACGGTTTCAGTTTGCAGGCGCATTGTTTGAGAGACGCGTGTCGGTCAATGGAGGCTGAGAGGGTTGCATTGAGTCCTTCCAGCAGAGAGTCGCAGTTCGGTTCGGGGTGTTCTGTCCATGTGAGGTGGAGGTTTGCAAGGTCTTCTGTGAGAGCTTCCATCGGGAAGTTCTTGAAGGACCTGAAGGTTTGTCTGATGTGATTCCTTCTGGGAGTGCTTGACTGGGGTGGGGTGCAGGATGTTGAACGGCATGGCCAGGTGGTCACACAAGTCAAGCGGGAGAGGATAGCTGCAGTGGAGGGAACGCAGTGCAGTGATGATTAAGTTGAGGATGTTACCTTTCTCGTGCGTTGGGTCTTTCATGTGCTGTGTGATTCTGAAGGTGTAGAAAAGGCAGAGGAGAGCTTCCTTCATCGGTTTGGTGGCCTTGTTGCATCGGAGGTTGAAGCAGTCTAAGAGGATGTTGTTGGTGTGCATGAGGGACACAGTGGTGACCAGGTCAGTGAAGACTCTGATGAAGATAGTGTTGGTTTTGTGTGGTCTATTGATGAGATGTGAGGTGACTGTGTCCTTGGGGAGAGCAGGAAGTGACATGAGAGGACTTTCATGGAGCCGATGTTGTCAAGGTCAAGTCTGGTGCAGGGCTGATCTCTGTGTTGGATGTTGTAGCCGTCAGGGACAAGGACATCTAGGATGTGGGTGGAGGTGGGTGTCAGCCAGGTCTCAGTGATGAAGATGGCGTCAAGGTTGTATGTAGTGATGAGGTCAGCGATGTCTGCTGCATGTGTGATACCCGAGTGGATGTTGGCGAGCAGCAACTTCTGTCTTGTGGACAGTGAAGGGTTGCAGAAGGGCTTGAGGCTGATGTGGATGATCTTGCTGTATTGTGGAGTCCATGCCTTAGAGGAGGAGCAATGACGTTTGCGTGGCTTGGTGATGCCCACTGAATTGACTCTTGTATCTGTGTGTGCTGCCGCCCTGCAACATGGGGTAAGGGTCCATGTTTATGCCCACTGAATTGACTTGTGTATTTGTGTGTGCTGCAACATGGGGTTAGGCTCTATGAATGTACTTACCTGAACCCTCTTTTGCCCTTTGCGTGTGTGGTATTACTTCTTTATGTTCCTCCATGATGTAATCAACATATGCGCTTCCCATCTGTAACGTGAAGCACTGTAACCAATCTCTTCAGTAAAAGCGCCTAGATACCCCTGAGTTTTGTGTGCTATATAAACAAATACAATAAATAAATAAACAAATGTTGAATCTGCCTTTGTAAATATGTTGTTCAGAAGAGGACTAGAGGTGAAAATATGCCTCACGGTCTAAACCTCAGAATTATAAAGCCTATCTGTTCGATTAATCAATGGAACGTTCACCCAAGCACCAATAACCTCATTGGTATGTTTGTACACGTGGTGGTGAGGGTTCTGACTCCCGTCAGGAGTGCTTGTGCACCCCTCATGTGTATTTTTGGAATCCCTCATGCAGGGGGCAGCATTGTGGTGCTGGAGAATCTTTTTGGAGTGTTTTGGACACTTTCTTCTCATCGAGTGTGCAGTGAGGAGGAGGGGAGGCCTAGTTTTCTTTCCCTGTGTCCCACCTGCTCAATTTTTTGAGCTTCTGGCCTATGGTCTAGGGCACTACTCTATACTCATGGCTGTTTGGACATTGGTGGAGGAGCAATCAATACAGCAAGCCCAAGGGTGGAGTAGTGGCAAGTGCTTGCATGCTCAATTTTTGGGCATTCTGGACTGTGCACTGAAAAACACATTTTGTGATTGTGTGGACTTGCTGGAGGGGAAATCACCATCACTAGCCTGAAAGGGAGTGTTGGCTAACATCGGCATGCTTAATATTTTGGGGCATTCTGCCTGGAGGAGGGCCATTGTGAGTTGCAGCCCCAGTGCTCATGTGGGGTGCTTGTGTGCACAGTGACACCACCATGGGGGTCAAGCAAGACAGTGCAGGAGCCCTGGCTGCATAGGCAGGACCAGCAGGCCCAGTGGGTGCACGCATGCTGAGACAGCAAGGGGCACTCATGCCAATGCCTGAGTTTGATATTTCTGGACCAAGTTTTCAATTCCCAAAAACCAGTGGACACATCCTACACGGTGGCCAGAAATGTGCGGCGCGAGCATTTCATGCCATTGGCCAACGCAGACTATGAATGCTTTGTCATCTGTAGCACCAGGCAGAAAGACAATGAGTCTCTGGAAACTTTCTATGGACATTTGTGCCGGATGTCGTTGTTGTGTGCCTGGGAGAACACCCAGACCATGGTGAGAAACCAGCTAATACAGGGCTGTTTGTCTGGAAAGCAGAGAAGGCAGGTGCTGCGGGAACCGGGACTCACTCTGCCCCACATATTGGAGCTAGGCCGGTGCCATGAGGTGTCTGAGGTGCGGGTGTCAAGAATGGATGCAGCAATACGGCCAGGGAAGACAGAGGAGGTATGTGACATGGGCCAAGGTCATTGAGGAAGAGGGGCCCAATGTCCAAGTGGTGGCCAGTGTGACAGATGAGCCACAACCCTGGAGTCACGCCTCAAGTGTGGATATGATTTTCCGCACCCCACAGATTACCCTGCACAGGGGACAGCCTGTGGATGGTGTGGTGCACTAAATCATTATTCCTGTATGTGCAGTGCACCATTGCCGGTTGTGGTGCAGAGGGGGCCGGTTAGAGCAGGCTTCTTCAGGCGACAACACCTCCTAATGTCTCCCAAGTAGATCAAGGGAAAGATGGCATGGCTCACTAAGAAGAAGAGGAGGATGAGGAGGAGGAGAACATTTTCTACATCTCCAGCATCAGTGTGCTACATGCCACCACCAGAAGGCAGCCATGGTGCCTCCTAAAAGTCAATGAGTCGACAGTACCAGTGCTGGTGGACACAGGGGTCTCAGTCAAGGTAATGGCCATAGTGCACTATGATGCTTTGGTGGCACCGCCCACATTGCAGAAACACAAGGGCCGAATATTCACTTTTGGAGGTGAGCAGCCCATTCCATTGGCCGGGGCATTTGTGGCGAAGGTTGAGCATGGAGGGTCTTCAATAAAATCTCAAATCTATGTGAAGAGCGTAAGCAGCAACACTCTCCTGAGCTGTGTGGCAGCAGAGGCATTGGGCATCATGAGTTTTGTCTATGCAGTGTATGTGGAAGATGTACAGGGGCTTCTCGCGAAGTACAGCCTGCTCTTTGAAGGGATAGGCCGTGTGGCCAGCAAACCTGTGAGGCTGCACCTTGATGAGTCACAGCCAATTGCGCTCAAGAACCGTACAGTCCCAATCCATCTGCGGGACCTGGTAGACAAAGAACTGGACAATTTGGTGGGGCTGGATGTCATCGAGAA
The DNA here is from genome assembly GCF_040938575.1 of Ambystoma mexicanum. Classification (NCBI taxonomy): domain Eukaryota; kingdom Metazoa; phylum Chordata; class Amphibia; order Caudata; family Ambystomatidae; genus Ambystoma; species Ambystoma mexicanum. The sequence goes on along the minus strand of NC_090929.1, from coordinate 957,772,789 downwards.
GGTGGATGGACCTACCCCATGTGTGTCATCAATAGCCATCTCAAGGAAGCCAAAGCAACATGATTCGGTGAGAATCTGTGTGGACATGAGGCTCCCGAACAAGGCCATCAAGCAAGAAAGAATCCTCATGCCCACAATCGACGACATCATTGTGTAACTGTAAAGGCTGTGTTTCTTTTCAAACTTGACCTATGGGTGGGATATCATTTGGTGGTGTTGCACCCAGACTCAAGATTCATTACCACCTTTACCACGCACCGAGGCCTGCATAGATACAAGCGCCTGAGTGTCATCAACGGCGGAGGTGTTCAAAAACATCATACTTGGGACCCTGGCAGATCTAGAGGGTGTCCTCAACATCAGCAATGACATTTTGGTGTTTGCGAAGCCGGAGGAGGAACACATGGAACGGCTGGTGAGGATGCTGGAATGGTTGCAGGCATTGGGGCTGACCTTGCACAAGTACAAATGCAAATTCCTCAAAAAAAACATTGAGTTTTTCGGGTTTGTATTCAAGGTGGGAGGTGTGTCACCCAACCCCCCAAAGGGTCAAAGACATGTGGAAGCAATGCCTCCCGAGGATGTATCTGAGGTCTGAAGCTTCCTGCTTCCTACGGATGGTCGCCTACTGTGGTCGATTCATTTCCTGCAGATGGTCACCTACTGTGGTCGATTCATTGAGTACCTATCCTCCAGGTCTGAGCTCCTGTTGAGTCTCACCAAGAAAGAGGCAACGTGGCAGTGGGGCCCGCTGAAACAGGCCACGTTCGAAGATTTGAAGGGAGCTCTGACAACAGAAGACATGATGGCATTTTTTGATCCATCCTTGACATCAAAGATCGTGGTGGACGCCAGCCCATTTGGTGTGGGTGCGGTCCTCACTCAAAAGGAGACTAATGGGAAAGTCAGACCAATTTCCTATGCGAGCAAGGCACTGTCTGAAACAGAGCAGCACTACTCGCAGATCAAGAGGGAGGCCCTGGCCATCTTGTGAGGGTGTTGGTATTTTTGATTGCACATGCTGGTACGGCCAGTGACAGTGGTGACTAACCACAAGTCCCTGCTGACGATCATGGCTGGCTCATCTTCCAAACCTCCAGCCCAGATTGAAAGGTGGATTCTGGTGCTCCTGAAATATGGGGTCTTGTTGGTGCATTTGTCAGGCAGTAACAACACAGCAGTCTATCTGTCTAGGCATCCCAGAGGTGTGACGGAAGGACGTGAAGACATCAGTGGTGAGGACGCGGATGAACATCTGCAGCTAATTGTAGAGGCGGCAATCCCAAGCTCAGTGCCTCTCCAAGAGCTCAAAAGGGCGGCGGCTGAGGATGAGTGCTTCCTAATACTGAAGGTGGCCCTTCAGAAAGGGTCATGGAAGTCGGTGCTGGACATGTCAGCGCAGAGGACCCAAGAGGCATGGGTGGTACTGCAACAGATGTCGAGTGTAACGGAACAGCTGACATTTGTTTAGTCAGGGCTATTGCTCAAGGGACACTGCCTAGTGATACCGATGTGCAAGATTCCCCAAGTCATTGAGCAAGCGTACAAGGGCCATCCCAGGGGGAACAACGCTTTGCCAAGCCACAAACCCACAAACACATTTGGACTTTTCTGTGATATGAGGAACGGGATGGGGTGTCCAAATGCCATGTAGCCAGTATTGTTCGGATTGTCCTAACAGGTAACTATGCAAGAATTGGTGCAGATTGGTGAAACGATGTGGAAATGTATAAGGAACAAAACTTCGCCCGGCCACAAATCCACAAAAAAATGTTGACTTTTGCTGAAAACCGGGGAACGAGGTGGGGTGTCCAAATTTCATGTAACCAATAATGTCTGTAGGTTCCCACCGGTGAATGTGCAAAATGTGGTGAAGATTGGTGAACCAGTGCGGAATTGCATAAGGAACAAAGCTTCGCCAAGCCACAAACCCACAAACACATTTTGACTTTTGCTTAAATATGGGGAATGCGGTGGGGTATCCAAATGTCATGTAGCCAGTATTGTTTGGAGGGTCCTAACAGGTAACTATACAAATATTTTTGCCGATTGGTGAAACGGTGTGGAATTGTATAAGGAACAATGCTTTGCTAAGCCACAAACCCATAAACAAATTTAGAGTTTTGCTGAAATACGGGGAAAGGCATTGGGTGTCCTAACAGTTAACTTTGCAACATTTTGTGCAGATTGGCGAAACAGTGTGGAATTGTATAAGGAACAATGCTTCACCAAGCCACAAACCCATAAACAAATTTAGAGTTTTGCTGAAATGTATTTATTTATTTTATTTGGTTTTACGCCCAAACCTTAGGGATCACTGCGTAGGTTACAAGTATATTTGGCATCTTAACAGTTTCATGCAGACAGTTACACGGTTGGTTACACACATTGGCAGAAAAAAATGAATGTTTACATAACTGGTTGGTTACTTATAGGCTTAGAGAGATGTTACAAGTGTAAGAGACAGAAGACACAGTCATGTAGGTGGTATGGGTGAGCTGGCCATGAAGTGTTAGTATTTGTTGAAAAGCCAGGTTTTTAATAGTTTCTTAAATTTTGGGTAAGAGGTTTCATCACATATGTTGGTAGGTAGTGAATTCCATATTCGCAGGGCTGCTATGGGAAAGCTGGAGCTTGCTGATCTAGCAGTAGTGAAGCGTGGGATGGTGAGGTGTGTGTTGGAGCTGGATCTGAGTGTTCTAGCAGTGGTTTTACGTGAGAGGCTTTGGCAGAGATAGATAGGGGCATTGTCTGAGATGCATTTGTGTGTGATGGTGAGTGTTTTGTGGAGTATTCTTGCTTGTACTGGTAGCCAGTGTGCTTCTCTTCTGTGTTGCGATATGTGTTCTCTTTGTTAATTCCCAGTGCCGCTCTGAGGGCTTTATTCTGAAGTAATTGCAATGTATTTATATTTTTCTTCAAGGTGCCTCATAGGAGGATGTTGCAATAATCTATCTCTGTTAAGATGAGGGCTCAGGCGAGCATGAGGCAGTTTTCTGGGGAGAGTAGGGGCCTGCTTAGTGCAATAAGTTTGTCTGCAAATGCCATGGGGGAGGCAAGTGCGCTAATATGTTTTCCCATGGTGAGACTGGAGTCCAGGTATACCCCTAGTGTTTTGACTTGGTGTGATATGGTGATTGGCGTACCATCTATGACTGTAGAGGTATATTCTGGGTGGAGCTTGCTTAGGCGGGCCACGGTGCCCCCAATGAGGAACTCTGTTTTTTCTCCATTGAGGCAGAAACTGTTGTTTGCCATCCAGTTTTGGATAAGAGAATACATTTTGTTGACACATAAAGTATCCTGTTCGAGGTTGCCTGTGATTGGAATGAGTATTTGTGTGTCGTCAGCAACATTTGTGTATACTACTCCCATAGCATCTAGTGCTGCAAAAAGTAATTTTGTGTAAGCGTTATAGAGTGTGGGGGAGAGACAAGATCCTTGAGGTACTCCCAGTGGTACTGGGATGGGGTCAGCTGCTTTGTCACCTATGGTTCTCTTGAGGTGCAGTCAGAAAGGAAGGATTTTATCCAGGTAGTGGCTTCCTTTGAGAGATGGAAGTTAGTAGCTTTGGTTTGGCATAGTTTATCATGGTCCACTAAATCGAAGGCAGCACAGAGATCTAGTAATAGTAAAATACATAACTTTCCTGCGTCCCTGATGGCATCCATCTGTTTTTTTAAAGTCCAAAAGGGCCGTCTAAGTGCTGCGTCTGGGGCAGAAGCCTGATTGTCTGCCCCATAGTAAGTGGCTATTTTCTAGGTGGGTTTGCAGTTGGGTGTATGCGATTTTATCAATGATTTTGAGGAGAATTGGAACTGTTGTGATCGGCCTGTAGTTGGTGGGGGTGGCGGGATCTAGTGTAGGTTTTTTTAGTATTGGTCTACCCCAAGCTACTTTTATGGAGGCTGGGATTTTGTTAGACCTGAAGGAAGTTAAACAAATTTGGTGATGATGGGTGCAAGGATTGGGCGCAATCTTTAACTATTTAGCAGGGAAGTTGTTTCCTTTGCAGTTGGGTGGTTTAAGCAATGCTATCGTTTTAAATACCTGGTTGTTAGTAACTGGGGTGAAATGGAAATCAGGCACATTAGACCTGGTGTCTGTAACTAGTGGGAGGGAAGTTTTAGCAGAAATCTCTAAGAGTTTTCTTTGCAGAGTGGTTTTATTTTGGAGTGTGTTCACTTTAGTGGACAGTGCACCCTGAATGGTTGTACACCAGGCTCTGCTAGTATTGATTGAGCTGGTGGGTAGGATGGGGGATTCAAGTTCTCTAATAATAATAATTAGTTCTTTGGTGTTTGAAGCAGCATTGGTGATAGGTTTGTTAAGTGAATTAGCTTTGTGGGCGATTACTCTGAGTTTGTAGGTTTTGGATAATTGTTGGAATTCGTTTAGGAGTTCTGAGGAGTGTTTTTTTCTAGATAGGTGTTCTAAGGCTCTTTTTTACGTCAAAGTTCTATAAGTTCATCATTAAACTAGGGAGATCTGCGTTTTGGCTCGGGAAGCTTAGATTTGAGTGGGGCTGCTTCATTAATAGCTGATTTCAGACAGTGGTGATAGTGTAGTGAGATGCTGTCCGGATTGGCGTTATCTTTCGACTCGGAATTGAGCAATCTATTGAGAAGAGGAGTCAAATTTTCGGGTGTGAGTTTCCATGTATTTCTGATCAGTATAGGTACAGGGGTGCATTTTTTTACTTTTGGGTCAGTAGCTATAGTTAGCTTGAATTTGATTAAGTAGTGGTCAGTCCATGGCATCTTGAAGATGTCTTCTATGGAAACTACAGTATTCAATGTGAGTTTCCAATCAAGAATTCTACCTTTTGAATGGGTTGGGGCATTTACAATTTGTGTGAATTGCATTTCTAGGAATGCATTATGGAAAGCCGTGGCTTTGTGGTCAGTTGGGTCATTGTAGCCTAGATTTAGGTCTCCTAGAAGGATATATTTAGTTTTGGGTTTAAGATAAGGCGTAATTAATTAGGAGTGCTAAATCTATGTTGGGATTGTTTGTAGAGCTAGGGGATCAGTATATTATTAGAACATTGATAGTTTCATTAGTGTTGATGGCTAGTTTGAGGGATAGGAATTTGTACCCTGGTAGGGTTTCCATTTTGCATTCCCTGAATTGAAGTGAAGTTTTAAAGATGATAGCCACCCTGCCGCCTATAGCATCTTGACGGTCTGCTCTAAGTAGTGTGTACTCTAAAGGAATAGCTAGGGTGATCAGCAGACCTGAGGCTGTATTTAGCCATGTTTCGGTTAGTACTAGAAAGTCTAAGTTCTATAATAAGATCATGTATGTTTATGGCATGGACGGCAAGGGATCTTACATTGAGTAGGGCTCCTAATAGTGGTTGTTTGGTTTTAGGGGAGCAGGGTATTTGGGTCAGGCAGGCCAGTGGCCGAGCTGAGGTGGTGCTGGGTGTTTTTTGTGGGGTGTTGGTGGGATTGTTAATGTGTTGGGTGGTAGTGTTAGGCTTATCCTGTGACACATGGGGTTTATGCATAGCTATCATATTTGCGAGTGGAGGGGTGTACTGGTTTTTGGTGTTAGTGTGCAGATGGTGAGTGCGCGCCGACAGTCTATCAGTTCTTACATACGCAGGGGTGGATCTAGATAGGGTGCTGTTGTTAAAAATTGTGGATGAGAGGCGTGTGCGGCGTACTCTGCCTAGCAATGGTTTGTATGTGGATATGTGGTGTGTTTGGAAAAGCTAGTGTATTGGGAAGGAATGGAGTGGGGCATGGTAGAGGGTGATGTCTGGGGCAGTGTAGTCAGGCAAGGCTCGTGCCTATGTGGATGAATGTTCTCTTTGTGCATAATGTGTTATTAGTGGTGTCGGCATCTAGGTATGATGGCATTATTTTGTGTGTGCTGGTATTGTTAGTGCTAGTGGCGTGGGTCTGGTATTATGGGTCACTGTGTAGCAGGAGAGTAATGCTATAATGAAGAACACTGTGTAAGTTATGGTCAGGCCTCTAGGGCACGTGTGCCCTGACCTATTTCTGGGGGGCTCCTTGGTATGAGGTGGGAGTGCGCACGCACTAATATTGGTGTGTATTTGCATTGGGGCAGAGGCTGTAGAAGAGTATGCAGGGTGCAGGGCGGTAAGACCATTTGGGCAGCTTACTAAGATCAGGGTGGAGAGGATGATTAGCACACTAGTATATGAGTGTACAATTTGAGGAGCTTATATAATATAGGCAACGTTATTCGTAGCATACGGTTGCATCGGCAGAACAATCTAGGTTAAATGGACTATCAGAGCAACAAACTAGGCAATATGAAAAACTGAATAGAGAAGCAGACAGAGCTGATATTATTTAAACTACTGTAACCAAAAGAGATGCAATGTGCTAAATAATTCTCAGTTGGTATTCAGGACAATAGTACAGGTTATCAAAATACGGTTAAAAACATATCAATGGCTATTCATTTGGAACTGCTGAAATGCGCAACCGGCGTATCTGAAGTTATTAAGTAATGCGACCAAAATAATCAGTGCTGCGGATCAGAGGTAGAGTCTGACGAGGTGGCGGCTTAGTTCTTCAACACGGGAGGGCATTATGCGGGAGGATTAGAATAATGCACAAGACAGGTACAACATTTCAGTAAGGAACGGGGGTCAGATAATGGTCTCAGTGAGTCTTACCGCACCAGGAGGGTTTTAGTAGATAGTTCTGCACTTCTGATGGAGCACCGCTGACTGCAAGCACGTTCGGGGTGTTTGTGAGGGAAGATCTGGGGTAAAATTTGGCAGGGGTTTGTGTCATTGGCGTCTGGACATCCCAGGACAGGCGCCTTTAATGGGGTACCTTCGGTCGGGTTGCTGGCTTATGCCTGCCGGTCCTTCCTATTGGTAGATAAAGGTGCAGGCAGCTGATTGGGCCGGAGAGGCTGGGGTGTGTTGCACCCATCTGGGGAAAGGGGTAGGGTGTCCAAATGTCATGTACCCAGTAATGTTCAGAGGGTCCTAATAGGTAACTTTGCAATATTTGGTGCAGATTGATGAAACAGTATGGAATTGTATAAGGAACAATGCTTTGCCAAGCCACCAACCAACAAACAAATGTTGACTTTTGCTGAAATCCAGGGAACGGGGTGGGGTGTTCAAATTTCATGTAACCAGTAATTTCTGAAGGGTCCTAACAGGTGACTATGCAAAATGTGGTGCAGATTGGTGAACCAGCTTGGAATTGTATAAGGAACAACTCTTCGCCAAGCCACAAACCCATAAACAAATTTAGAGTTTTGCTGAAATTAAGGTAAAGGGGTACGGTGTCCAAATGTCATGTAGCCAGTAATGTCCAGAGGGTCCTAAAGGTAACTTTGCAACATTTGGTCAGATTGATGAAACAGTATGGAATTGTATAAGGAACAACTCTTCGCCAAGCCACAAACCCACAAACAAATGATGACTTTTGCTGAAATCCGGGGGAAACAGGTGGTGTGTCCAGATTTCATGTAATGAGTAATGTCTGTAGGTTCCTAAAGGTGACTATGCAAAATGTGGTGCAGATTGGTGAACCAGTGTGGAATTGTATAAGGAACAAAGCTTTGCCAAGCCACAAGCCCACAAACACATTTTGACTTTTGCTTAAATATGGGGAACGTGGTGGGGTGTCCAAATGTCACATAGCCAGTATTGTTTGGAGGGTCATAACAAGTAACTATGCACACATTGGTGCAGATTGGTGAAACGGTCTGGAATTGTATCAGGAACAACGCTTCGCCAAGCCACAAACCCATAAACAAATTTAGAGTTTTGCTGAAACCCGGGGAAAGGCACAGGGTGTCCAAATAACAGGTAGCCAGTAATGTCGAGAGGGTCCTAACAGGTAACTTTGCAACATGTGGTCAGATTGATGAAACAGTATGGAATTGTATAAGGAACAATTCTTCGCCAAGCCACAGACCCACAAACAAATGTTGACTTATGCTGAAATCCAGGGACAAGGGTGGGGTATCCAATTGCCCTGTAGCTGGTGTTGTCTGGAGGGGCCTAACAGGTAACACAATTTGGTGCTGATTGGTGAAACGGTGTGGAATTGTATAAGGAACAATGTTTTGCTAAGCCACAAATGCACAAACAAATGTTGACCTTTGCTAAAATCCGGGGAACAGAGTGGGGTTTCCAAATGTCATGTAGACATTGTTGTCCGTAGTGGTTTAACTCGGAACTATGCAAAATTTGGTGCATTTTGGTGAATCAGTGTGGAATTGTGAGGAACAATGGTTTGCCAGGCCACAAACCCAAAAACTTATTTTGACTTTTGCTGAAATCCGGGGAACGGGATGGGGTGTCCAAATGTTCAGAGAGTCCTAACAGGTAACTCGGCAAAATTTGGTTCAGATTGGTGAACCAGTGAGAAGTTTTATAAGGAACAATGCTTCACCATGCCACAAACAAACCCACACATTTTCACTTTTATAAATATGGAAGATAAGTCAAAGAACTCATCTGTTATTTATTCAGTATAGTGCAGAGGTGTGGGGGTTACAAACACATCGCTGCCATCAGGAAAATGAAAGGGGGGTGTCTTAAAATTCTTACTAAAAGTGTGAGACACATCAGAATATCTGTATGCTGAGCTAGGACTCAATATTGTTACTAGGCAACTTAAGTCACATCAGATGAACCTCTATTGGAAGCTAGTGAATAGCCCTGGTGCACCTTATCCTTGAAGCTTTCCGTACTACGAGGTGTGGTTTGGGGGATCTAGTTTAATGATGACTGTATCATAAGCCAGAAAATGGCATCTTAGTCCTGGAATGGACCCTGCATCATACGCTGATTAGCCAATTAAAAATATGAGGTGCATCAAAACATTTGAAACGGACGCCATGTTAGATTCACAAAATGTGCCCGTAGTCCGTAGAAATTGCAGTAAAAACATAATAAATAACACAACATTTCACTTGTAAAACTAATGAAACAATCTCTGGGGAGGTGAGGGCTGATGAAGATGCAATCGGATAAATCAAGAAAAAGACAACAATCAGGTTTTTTTTTCCTTTTACAAATTCCGTGAACATGTTCGGGGACATTTCTGAGATGTTCGCAATCTTTACAAAAGTTCAAGGACATCCATGCATATTTCTGACGTATAGGGTTGGTGAAGCGTACTTTTTTGGATGACTTATAACTTTCCTGCAATTCAATGAAACTGTATGAAATTCTGTAATATAATTGTAGACCCAACGTTGAATGCTTTTGTAATGTTTGGTACTGTTTGGTGCTGTTTCGAGAAGAGGGGTCAAACTTAGAGTGGGGGTCCCGAAATGTTTGAACGGCTTATAAATTTGGTGCCATTTGTCAAATCTGCATACAAGTTTGCAAAACAAATTTATACACAAATTTGAATATTTTTACAGGGTTTGGTGCATTTTGTCAAGAGGGGGCAACATTAGAGGGGGGATCCCAACATTATTAGATGGCTTATAAGCTTGGGGCCATTTGACAACTCTGCACAAAGGTTTGAAAAACGATTACAGACGCAACTTTGAATGTCTGTGCAGAGTTTGAATGGATTTTGCTAAGTTGTATCACTATTTTTTGTAGCTATATTTTGACAGTTTTCAATAAATAAAACACGGACAGATTTGCAGAAAACTTGTGCAAGAAGCAATGGTAAGGACTCGAAAGCATGGTTTTGAAAGACATTACTTTGAAAAAACTCTTCACATTTTTTATTGTTTTTAATTTTGGGGGCCCCCTTTAAGCCCCTCCCTTCCCTTTACTATTGCTCCTACCCCAACCTCCTCCCCACCCCTTTTAATGCCTAACAACCCCTATATGTTTTAATTATTTTTAAATGTAATTTATTGGTAAAAAGTTAGTTTGAAAGAATTTGCACCGTTAAAACAATGTGATATTATCCTAATGTACTTACAACAATTAATGATATACCTTTGATGATGCCTGTGGCCATGGCCAGTGGCTAGATTGTCCAGGGTATGCCCTGAATACTCCGGCCACTGGCCATGGCCACCAGGGACTGGCAATGAGGTTAAAGTGGGCATGGTCACCACGGACCGACTTTGTGGTAAATTTTGGGGGAAATTGGGATAGGTTTGAATGGGAAAATAAATTCTGCCTGTGGCTACAGCGTGAACTGCTGGATATGATTGCAGCAAACATGGAAGCAAAATAAGTGTATAGAGCGAAATAAGTATATAGAGCAGAATGAGTGTATAGGACGGAAGAGTGTAGATGATGGATGTGTGTATAATAAGGATGAGTGTATGGGGCGGATGTGTGTAAGGAGCTGATGGGTGTATGGAGTGGAAGGGTGTACGGAGCGGATGGGTGTACGTAGCAGATGGTGTATGGACCGGATGGTGTATGGAGCGGATGGATGTTGGAGCGGATGGGTGTTGGAGTGGATGGGTGTATGGAGCGGATGGGTGTGTGGAGCGGATGGGTGTATGGAGCGGATGGGTGTGCAGAGGGAAAGAGTGTGCAGAAGGAAATAATGTGCAGAGGGAGTGTGCAGAGGGAAAGAGTGTGCAGAGGGAAAGAGTGTGCAGAGGGAAAGAGTGTGCAGAGGGAAAGAGTGTGCAGAGGTGTGCATCACTGCAGAGGTGACGAGTGCGCAGAGGCGGCGAGTGCGCAGAGGGGACCAGTGCGCAGAGGGGACGGGTGCGCAGAGGGGACGGGTGCGCAGAGGGTGCGGGTGCACAGAGGGGGCGGGCGCGCAGAGGGGGTGGGCGCGCAGAGGGGGCGGGCTCGTAAATCTGAGAGAAGCGAGTAGAATGCAGGAATGCAGGAATGCGCAAACCAGACGAATACGCAGAATGGATGAGCGTAAACTGGATGAGTGTGTAGAACAGATGATTATGTGGAGCGGACGAGTATGTAGAGCCCACGAGTGTGGATAGTGGATGATTGCGGAAGTGAGGAGAGTGTGTAAATCGCCGGAGCAGATGAATGTACAAACCTGGCGAATGTATAGAGCACATGGGTGTATGAAGTGAATGAGCGTATACACAAGAGTACATGCGTGGGGTGGACAAGAGGGCATGTGTGGGGCGGACAAGAGGGCATGCGCGGGTAGACAAGAGTGCATGTGCGGGACAGACTAGAGCGCGCAGGGCAGACAGGAGTATTGGACGGACTGGAGATCATAGAATTGCATGACATATATAGTATGGCTTAGAATGCAGAGAGCGTTTAAAGAGCATATAACACATCATATCACACCACCACGCTTACTCTCTTCTTTACATCACCACTCAACTAGAACACAGAGATACTATGACACCATTCGGTATAGCTGTTCTCATACCAACATCCGCCGCTCACTGCACATCATTCTAAGTAAACACTGCTGGTTTCACCGCCCCCCCAGCCAGGCGTTCTCCTCAGGCCTATCACAGCCACAGCCGTTCTGGATAAAACCCGCCAGAACGAACACATTCTCCTGATCTCTCAACCACCACACCTACCGCTAAGAAGCAGCTATTACACGAATACCGCACAAGCTGCACACATACCCGGGGCTCACATGCACCTTTGACTCTCTCTACTCTCTCTACTGATCTGAACTTCGGTTCCCAAGGGCGTTCAAACTACCAGCGCCTTCAGACCATACCAATGGTATATAATACGCTATATAAGTGCAAAATAACATAACATAACAAGTAGCCTCAGCAAGGACCTGATAGCATTTTATCGCAAATTTTTCCTGGATTTTATATTTCCAAAGTGTCCAAATGTAAGCACAACAAATATTGATGTAACTTTGGTGCCTGGGCAGTGGGCGTGGCCTTCACCAAGGACAAACGTCTACTTAGATTTGCTTATTGGTGCAAGCGGCATGGCCGGAGCCTATGGCCCATGGATTGTGGAGACTGACCATGGCTGTAAGCAATGAGCACTGGCCATTGGTCACATTATGGGGATATAATGGAAACTGGACTAGGATGCAGACTAGAGGCAATGGATAATAGGGGTGGTCTGGTAGGGCTGGGGTCATGGTCGAGCATCATGCCCTAGGCAATTCAACCACGACTTGCATCCCCAGTATGCGCTGCTGAAAATGACACACATCAGTGTGAGCTACACAAATATGTTTGTTAGAGGAGGTATATAGTTCCTTCATATATGTTAAAAGAGGAATTATTAATAACTTATATGCAGTGCTGTAACATCATCAAATTCACTAAAAAACCTTCATTAAAGGGGCATTACGATTAAGTTGCACTAATAAAAACCTATAAAATGTACTGAAAACACATTGGTAAAGGGAAATTATGTTTAAGTTGCACTAATAAAAACATATGAAATTCATTGAAAAAAAAACGTTGCAAGCTCAAATCGAAAAACCAAAGAAATGTACCAGTTATGGTGAACTATGCAACCATAACTCTCACTACCACCATGCACCTCTAAGACTAACATCCATGACGTCAAAGATGGCATCACATATGGTATCATTAATGATATCACTGATGACATCACATATGACATCAATCCTGATTAAATGTTCCTACAAGGGGTTCTTTTTAGAATGTTGCTAGCTACACATGAAGGGTGATTGGGAGTCCTCTCGTGAACTACTCCATGTGTCACAACATATACTTATTGAAACAGAAAAGTTTTTTATTAGAGTCTTGTTTATAATACAGCAATCTAATAATACGCACAAAAAGGCAATAGCTGCAGCATGGGCCATTGAAGTAGAGTATTTTTAATCATCTGGTAATATTGGCCTGTAGAATCAGAAATCAATCCAAGCCTATTAGAATCTTGACTAATGTTAAACTTGTATTAACAGCTAACAATACAAGAATTACTACACAAGAATGACTACACACATGTTAATAAACAAAATATATAGGGAGAGCATTGATGCATACAAAACTGAGGCACTTACAGGGAAACTCAAGTTAGAAGTAAATAAACACCATGCCCAGAAAAGGACACTAAGATTAAAGTTCATCATCATTTATAAAACATGAATTGTCTGTCTGGGGCCTGATTATTGCCCCATGTATGTGCACAATGAGCTCAGGCCAAAACCTAAGGAAAGTACATTAAACAACATAGCACAAGGTTAGGGTCTGCATATATAGCACCATTAGAGTATGTTTATCATGTTTTCAATGCAGTATGGCCAGATTAAATCATCTGTTTAACATTCTCACTGTCACTGAACAAAAACAGTAAGCACAAAAGTAATGGGTGGAAGGTTTTGAATTAATCTGAACCACTGGCTTTGCTCTGGGCAACCTTCCACACCACCGTTTTTTAGCCCGTCTGCGCCATGCAAAAGGGGTCCAGCGATATGCAAATCAGTCAGGTACTGCCACCAATGGTAGCAGCCCAGCCCGAACTGCTAGGCCAGGTCCCCTCTGCACGGAAACACAAGCAACCCCAGACATGTTTAGTAATGCAATTCAACCACAACATCACTTTAACAAAGTCTTTTCATTGAATAAAGATATAATCAATACCAGCATAGCTACATGTTCTTGGATCCCAAGGAACCGAATACATTCAGCACAGCAACAAGGAAATTACTTGTCTGAAACACATTGACCTCTCAAATTTGTAAATGCTGCCGTTGGCTCTATCCAACGCGAATGTAATTAATTTAGTCCTCCGGCTGTAATGGACCCTCTCTGCCCCGTATTGCTTTAATCTGTTGTGTCTGCCGTGTTTTCCTACAGGATGATGCACTGAGAGGTTTAAGGATGCAGGATTACATCACTGTGTTTTCATCTCCCTCTCTCCTCAGCATTGGAATCCCCCCTCCTGCCTGACAGAGTCTCTGCCCCGCTACTCTCCACTCACCTGTTCTGGCACTGTACGAGTAACTGACAGCGCTAATGAAGAAGAAAGAGGCCTAGCCAAGCATGGATGGTTTAAATCACCGGGTAAGGGGGCGCCGCCCAAATAATTGTTAGAGAAAAGTGTTTTTATTGGGTTGATAATTGGGATTATGGTTATTTATGGTCTACTGCCTTCTTAATCTCTTCTAATTCTTTGCCCTTTCTGCTGCCGCCCTACACTCAAGAATTACATTTTTGGGGTGCGTGGAAAGTGCTCTATATGATAGCAACCTAACATAAATTAGCACTGTATATTTTTCTCAACTTTAAATGCTGGTGTTATTATAAAAGCAATGACATTTATTTTAGAGGATTTGAGCATGAATGTGTCCCTTTCAATTCGAACATGAATCATATTTTCAGGGTGATGTTAAATCATGAGATGAGTGTCAGGGAGTTTTAAAGTCAAAAAGAGCACCTGGAAACTTCTCACTGTAGCCCAGGGGTGTTGCTAGGTAGGAAAAGATCTGGGGCTACACTAATGTCGGGACTGTCGGGACTCGGGGTTAGCTAGCCTTTTGGTTCTAGCCCCTGAAATTCTATCCAGGGCTACAACCAGAAGACCTGGGGCCATAGCGCCCCACACACCCCTAGCAACGCCTCTGCTGTGGCCTGAACCCGATGACCAAGAACTGTCCGTTTCAGATGTTGGCTAGCATCAGATACCCTGAAACACACCCTTGTTTGGTAGTAATCTTTGTCAGAATGGCATGCCTACCACTGTGGAAGTATAAGGGTTATAGTTAAATAAAGGTCAAAATAAAATGGGGGATGATGTGTATAATGCCTGCTTCACCCCAATCGACTTATTCATATATGAACGTTATGTCGTTAGTACCAACCCAGATGCCAAGGTTGAGATTATCTCCCCCGCACCTCAAAATATTTGTAAACATTTTTCTCCTAACCATTTGAGGATTTATTTCAAACTATTCACAAATATTGTTACTGTTAGGCGTGCATAGTGTTGTATTTCTTTTCACGTTAGTGGGACATATGAACAGGAATTTGCAAAGTGTGCTGCAATTTGTTTTCACTATATACAGGGCAAGTGTCTGTCAATTTCTCACCAAATTTGCACAAGTCTTATTTTATGCACATCTTGCATTTGTGGAGTTCGCTCAATCACCTTTTTTTCCGTGGTACTCAATTCAAACTGACGTTGTGTTTTTTAGCAGAGCAGAAACTTTTTGCAAAAAGCATTGTACAAAAGAAAACAAAATATAAAAATATTTCAATGGACATGCTAATAATAGTTGTTTTTTTTGCGTATGCACGTGTGTGAGTGTGAGTGTTTGTGGTTTGGTTATATGCAGACTGTGTATGTTGGTTATTGTGTGGAGTGTGAATTAGTTATACAGTCAACCGAATGCATTGATTATGGTGTGGAGTGTGTGTTTTGGTGAAGGTGTGTTTCTTTCTGTGTGTGACATTTTTGCAGGTTTGTGGGTTGTGCTGTGAACTGTGTGTTAGTTACCATGTTCAGAGTGTGTGTGTTATTGTGTAGAGTGTGTGTCTTCTGTGTTGGTTATGCTGGTGTGTGTCTGTGTTTTGGTTATGGTATGCTCTGTGTGTTGTTTGCTTCTGGAGTTTGTGTGCTGTTGATAGCATCAGTTAAAGGTGTCTTTATTATATTAATTACTATTTACTGATTGTATTTGTTATATGTATATAATTCCACAATGACATGGTGGCATGTGCATTAGTAAATGCAGCGCGGAAAGGAAATGATGGATGCTGCGCGGACAGGGATGCTTATCGCAAATGCGCGAATTAGAACCAAGTATTGCATTGTACAAGCGCATTTGCCGAGTGAATTCAAAGATAGATTTTAGAGGCAACTTTAAGATGTGCTCTGGCATCAAAATCAAGTTTTTAAAAAAAAAGTCGAATTGTGCATCTTAAAAATTCTTCTGACGGACATTTCAAAGTTGCCAGCTGGTGATTCTCTTCCATGACATCGTGCTCTACTTTCTTTTGTGTACACTTTCTCATGCACGGTGTTTCTCGCAGGCCATTTCACTTATTGTGATGGGTTTAGATTTTTAAAGACACGTTTGGTGTTGGCCAAAATGTTTCTTCTGGGCAATTTCAGACAAGCACATTCTGGCCTTGAACCTGTTTCTGCTGAAAAAAGAAACAATGCTCGATCAGATCAGCACGTGCACAGATAACAATGCATCCACTGCATTGATTTTTTCATCATCTTCTTGCGATGGAAAAATGGTTCTATAATGTTTGGAAAATTCCTACGAGTTCCTGCAATAAGTGAACCTTTCAAAATGTTGACACACGATTTGATTTTTGATTTTGATTCCATGGCGAGCAATAACGGCAGCATGGTCAGTCAGGTTCTTTGGCTGAAAAAAATGGTTTACTTTGCTCCGTTCCAAACGAAGACCTCCACAATTTATATTTTTGGTTGGGCAAATTTGCACATCAGGAAAATCATTTTTTAATTGTTTTAAGAGGTACTGGTTTCTCAGTGTCGACCAGTTTTATGCTTCTTGCTATGTGTTAATTCTTGATTTTCCTTCGATTACCTTCACTGTTTTATGTACAATAATAAAGTGTGTTGTATTTGTTTTATGGAATTCTATTTCCTGCAATAGAAAATTCAGTGCTGCAGCCATCGGTAGTTGTGCCCAGTCACAAATGGAACAGACCTTGTGAGGTGTTGGTGCGTTAGAGGTTACTTCTTTTAAGATATTGTATCTGCTGTGTGATGTGTTCACTAGAAGAGGCTACCAGAAGAACAGACTTCCACCTGAACTGCGGTCTAGCAAATCTTTTGCCTACAAGAAAATGATTCCCTGAATTGACATTCTCATCAGCTGCTGTGCATTTCAGATTATGTCCCCACCCTCATCTATATTAACTGGTAGCCAAGTCATTTCTGCAGTACAAAATGACTTTGCACTGACTTTGCACGGCAAAAATACACTTTGCACAGTTCCATGAACCAGGGTTTGTGTCCGTAGTGCAAAATCACTTTTCAGAAGTGCAAAGTCACTTTTCAGCAGTGTAAACAAAATTCCATGAATCAGCACCCAAGGTGTAAAAGCTAGGCGTCAAGCTGTTACATCTCAATTTACTTCTCTGGGATGCTTTTGTTCACTTTGAAGGCAGAGAAAGGGCATGAAGTAGCATTGACGTTTCACCCATGCTTTGTTCCTCTGTCTTCAAAGTGTACTTCATTGTACACCTTCATGGGATGTTCCTGCAGTCACAGCACACATGGATTCCAATGCAATAGACCTGCATTTAGCACCTGCTAACAGCAGACATATTGCATAGAAATCCATTATAAATGGCACCTGCAGAGCATAGTTTGCAGGCAGCCTTAATATTTTATTACAAAAAAAAGAGTACAATGAAAGAGTGAAGATAATTCCGCCTTTTATTAGTCTCTAACATCCCACTCTGTTGTGTGAAAATTGGAAATTGCAGTTACTGGCCCAACAGGATTTACATGCTGACGTTGGCGGCCCCGTGCAAGTAAATTTGACTTTTTACAAATTTGGCAACTACAGTAAACTTGAGTGTTTTGAATAGATGTTTTAAAGGTTTCCATGGGAAAAATTATTCTTAAGCAATCTTTACAAACTGTAGTAAGCTAATGAATGGGGCACCCAGACCCATGATTAAAGCTCTAGTCCCTTTCGGTTAACCTAAAACACTTTCATGCAATTGAACCCCTTTTTTTCCCCAAAACATTACTACTGCAGGTAAAAATGTTTATGTCTCCTTTTCAACAAAAAAGTAATTTAAAGAGGCTCATTATAATAAAAAAGTAAGAAAAATATTGATAATAATAGATTTTCAGACTTTATTTCAGAGACAACAATGTAACATTGATATTACTATTTTTCCCATGAACAATACGTGGTTTTACATTATTATTTTGCACATCCGTTTAATGAGAGGTCCTTTGTGAAATATTATTAGCAAAATGCAAGTGTCATCCGTCCAATATTGAAAGTTCTCTAAATGTTTTTTGTTGGGCACAGTTAGAAAATGAGAGCAAAGATGAGTGACAACTGGAAATTTGCAAGGTTCAATTTGATTACTCCACCATCATCACTAACTTTACTCTCTTTCTTCAAACTTATCCACCTGTCATGGGGAGATAATTGCAAAAAATAAGGAAGCCTCCAAGCAACTAATGGAACCATGCCTCTTGATTCCCGAGATATCAAGGAGCTTACCAGCATGTGTGCCCCTGAAGTCTCTCAAATGATTAACACGTCCTAATCCCAAGATAATATCCTGCACTGCGTAGCATTACTTCCAACTACTGAATGAATTTGCACCTTGCCCGAGGGACCAGACCACTACTGTCCAATCTTTATAATAATAGGTAGAGGTAGGCAACTAGACAACTCCAAGAACACCTGGAGACCTAGAACAACTTCCATGGCCTTCAGTCTGTATTCCAGGCTATAAGATGGAGCGAGAGGGACGTAGTTGATATAGACAGTCATTCGAGAAGAACTTGTATTAGATGTAGACCACCATTCAACCGCCATGTTTCCCAATCTGACACTGAGGGCAATGTAGACAACTAAATACTCAGCGAGTAATTGTCCAAGGTCATTTTGAGGGATTGCTAACAGGTTTTTAGTGTGTTTTTAATTTACCTTAGTGCTTGAATATAATGTATTGTAATATTTGTCAATGCTGTTGATGAATAAACTCTTCTTCTTCTCCCATGCACTTGCGCGATCTGAATGACACCTGGCCTAGTAGGATCGTTTTCTGTCTTCCCTCTGTTTCCCTCCTTGCCTCGTCGCGCCTTGAAACACCTGTGTATAAGCGTGTTATAAATGCCACATCATATCATACTTCTTCTTCTTCTTCTTCTTCTTCTTCTTCTTCTTCTTCTTCTTCTTCTTCTTCTTCTTCTTCTTCTTCTTCTTCTTCTTCTTCTTCTTCTTCCCGTTGTTGTTCTTCTGTCTTTTCAGTAGGGAACCGTCCACTGGCAGACAAATTTTAATTTTTCACATGAAAGCTGAATTTTGCTCAGATGTTTACTGTTTTCCACAGTGCACATATCCCAGAGCGCATTAATCAAATCCCTGTGTGGGAACTGCAATGACATGAATAGCACGGTTCCTTTTGCCTTCCTTATCTAATGCAATGCGTTTATCCAGTCCCCACAGGCGGTAGCTGTGAATGTTATGACAGGAGCAGTGCAAATGGCTGTGAACGCCTGTGCGAAGCAACGATTTTCTGTATGCAGTCATGCAAGACAACGGTGCTAATTTTCATTGAGCTATACCATTAATTGAATGCGTTAAAGTCCTCCGTAAGACGTGTATGCATTAATTTAACAGTGCGGCTCATTTTCAAACATTTCCATGTGTGGTGGTGAGGGGCGCATCATTCATAATTAATACTCCAGCATTTGTCACAGCATGCATTTTCATGTTGAAACAAAATGCTGTGGATTCTTAAGGAATCTGCCTGCTTTTTACACCAGCAACAGATCCATGGGAATCCATTGTAAACATGAATACATGAATGCATGACAGGAAGGCTAATTGCAAAAGGGTGGTGAACAAATGAGTATGCCACCTTTTTACAGTGCACTTTTGCAGTCCGCCATGCAAAAGTTGAATATTATGCAGAGGGGCCTGTGTAAATCAAGTTGCAAAAGTAACGGGTCACCTCTGTGTAATTTATGAGGACTTCTGGTAGCAACATATCAGCACACTTTCCTGACTGCCAAACTAAGAGTCTTCTGGTAGGGGCACGGAACTCCCAGCAGGCCTGACCTGCCGGATGTTCAGGCTCCTACCGGCAGTCTTGTCACTGATGCACCGGCACCATTACTAATGTTGCTGGTGCTTCAGGTTTCCCATTCCCATGGAGTCCTATAGGACTCCATGGGATTGAGAAATAACCGTTCCCCTCTGCCTATGATATCCTGGTAGCACAGGGATATCAGGCGCCGGAAATGGTGTTACAGGGTTTTCTTTGTATCAATGTTTTTACATCAGTCATGGTTTAGATGGTCAAAAAAGGTTTAAACTGGTTGGACTCGATTCTTTCCCTGCTGGTTATCCACTTCAAAATATTGAATGCTTGCCTGTGATTTGTATTAATTAATGTTTTATCTCTTGCAATCAAATATGTTCTCTATTAAATGCACAAACTACTGGTAGCTCCAGGTTTGTTATGATTGATCCTCTTTATCTGAAACAGTTTTTATTTATCGTTGATTATGATAATCATTTTAGCTTTTAGATTCTTTTATTATGTATGATGTGGCATCCTCATATCTGTTTTTCGATTTAATTTTCATTTTATGTTCTATGCTTTTATGTCAAATTTGCTGAATAATGTTATGTAAATCATTATCAATAGCAGAGTATTGTCGCCTTTGCACTTGCCCGCCAAAAGCTTCCAAAATTGTATGGAATCACCACTAACCCTCACGTCTTTTAACTCATTCCACTGAGATTTTAAAAATAAATCTTTTTTCATCTAGTTAAAACATCATAGTGTTTCCTCTCTAATTGGAGTATCCACCACAGAATCAGTATGCAGACAGGCAGTTTAGCAGCTCTACAGTTGCTGTCATACCAGCCCCCCTCAGCCACTGCTTTCTTTCCTATTAACTTTACAGAACGGGTAACTTGTGGCAGGTTGATACCACAACACAAATGAAACTATTTGTTACCCTCACATCTGCACAATCTTGGTTGCAAATACTTTCAATGTATCTGAGTGCCATGCTGTATAACCAGGCTTAACTGTTGAAACCTGCAACTTATTCCGCTTGGGTTCTTTCCTGGCATTCTCAATTTGAGCTATAACAATCTCAAAATCATTATACTGCGAGGGGTTTGGAATAGTAAATTGAGGGCTAAGGGTAAGACTCAAGGGTTTATGTTTGCTCTCCCATCTTGCAGTCACCTCAAACTGCAAAGCATTTCCCCAATTGGTTGCTAATCTATCTATCTATCTATCTATCTATCTATCTATCTATCTATCTATCTATCTATCTATCTAATCAAGGAAGTCAGCAAGGAGTAAGACACAGGAGAACAGACAGTTTAACCTATTCCTCTATCAAACAGAAATGTCATTAAATGTTTCTTAAATTGAGTGGTCGATACACAACCTCTATGATCTGGAGGAAGGGTATCCCAGAGAGCGGGTGCCCAAGCATTAAACCTTGCACCAGCAATTTCTTTTAGAAGAACTTGAGATTGATGAAGTCTAACTTTGTCATTAGAGTGTAGGGTTCACCTAAAAGAAGTCTTCTTAACACTTGAAGATAGATATGCAGGTGCTTCACCTTTAAGACACTTGAACACCATGACAAAGCACTTCAACTGAATTCTCTGATCAACTGGGAGCCAGTGCAGTTTCCTACGGGTCTCAGGCACCTGGGACCGACGACCCAATCCACAGATAGCCAGCACTGCACCATTTTGTGTCAACTGCAGCTTTCTTATGTTGGTTTGAGAAGTACATGCTAACAAGCTGTTGCAAAATTCTAATGTTGTATTAATAATAGCAGCAGCAATCAAGGCTCCATTTGGATCTGAGGGCAGAATAAAATTGGTGAGGCTGCTGAAACTATGGGGGATATTGAATTCCACAACATTACCAGTAGCTGGAGCCTTAATGCCTGGTACAGAAACAAGTAGATGATAATCCCCCCACCCCACCTGTGCATAGTGTTTCTCTACCTAAAACACTTTTAAATGATTATCAGTCTTTGGGGGGCAAAGAGGCCTAAAAGACCCTCAGACCATCGCTTGTATTACTACATGATCAAGTTCAATCCCTGAATTCCCCTTGTTGGCCACACAATTGAAGGCAGAACATTTGGGAGCCCTCTTATTTGGACTAGCGGCATTATCATCGTCCAGTTCATACAACAAATCCTTAATCTCTTAGCATATTTAATTCCTTAATAGGTTTGAACATTTAAAAATATATATATTTTCCCCTCCATGGGAGAAATAGAAACATTAGCTTTCCTTTTAGACATTGCACTAAGTCACAATAAAAATGGTAAAGAATAAGGTCTATGCAATTACGCTAATTGTAACAATAGCAACAGTAAAAATCACATTTCATCCACTTGCTTTGATAAATAGTTCTAATAACAATTTAAACAGTGACAGAGGAGAAGGACATTCTTAATGTGTCATGCCTCCTCATATACGCAAAAGGCGTACATACAAAATTTTAGTCCATATGGACATCCAGGCTGGCCTGCACTCTGGGCCTGCCATGAATACCCATGGTCCACCATCACATGACCGGGCATTCTGAAGGATCACGATGGGCATATGCGGACCATGGACTAGGTACCCTTGCAAAGCCCAAACCCCCTGCAGCATGGCCCCAGTAGGCAGAACACAGGGGCACATGGGTGGGCGGTGAGTCCCTTGATAGTGTTGAGAACAAATAAATTCATGGATGCAGAGCTGATCTTGGGTACTGCTTGGAACACATTGGTGTCAAGACACCCTGTCGTATGCAGGATTCCACAAAACAGTCATAATCTGACTACGCACTACATGGCTGATGCGAGCTGGTGGAATGGTCTCTTGACACCTGCATGGGCACCTGTCCACCCAGTTACATGTAGCAACATGCATCCCTGACCGCTTGACTTGTAAGCATGCAACACGTACAGGCACACATTTCTGAGGAACAAGCGTTTATGCTGTTTGCCCCAGCACATACATATGGCATGATCAAACATAAACTCTGATTTCACATGCAGTGGGACGACGCATAATATCCCTTTCCCTGAAAGGTTTATACACCAACATTAGATTTACAGACATCCATGCACATGTGTCACTCTGAGCTGATGTGTGTGGATGGCTTCACGTGCAGTGGTGCAACCCATAGAGGTGCCCTGAATGCATTTCCATCACATAGCCACACTGTAACCTGGCATCTGTACTGTCTCAGCAATTATTTCCATAAACTCACATTGAACCACCTAATGGAGCCAGTTTCTTTGCATTGTACATCAAGCACTTTACAAACGATATCTGATGTGGAAACACGGCTGTTGCTGCTGAAGTGCATGTTTATTCTGTCACCTGCTTTTAGGGAACACCTTGCCAGAATGCATTTCAAAGCTGCCCATACTGTCACACTGTGGAGTGATCAGCCTGCCGGGGTCTGAGTGCCCATAGTCCACTGCCCTGTGTTGCAGGCGTTATGTTAAAACAACCTCGCTTGAATATCGCAAGGGGTGAAACTAGACCACCATAGGAATAATGTATTGATAGAGTGTCATTATTCCAAGGTGGACAGTCAGGTACACTCCTATTGTACTGTATCAAGATAACCCTTTAAGAAAGGGTGAGAGGATGACTGGCACCAATGAGTGATCCTGTCAGATTTGCGTCAAATCAACGTGCATTTGGGAATTGAAACAATGATCACAGAGCTCTATTTTCAATTCATCAGTCCATGATGAAAAGGTTGTTGGTGTGAATCAGTGAATACATGACAGACACATGGCTTGGTATCACATCAGTGTTCACAACACTCACCATAACATTGAAATGTCTGTAACCATGAAACATGCATACTTATCCATACATCTAAATTAATTGTATTATGGAATGGAATGGCAGCAACATCGGCCACTCATATGGGGTATGAGGGCTCTGTTGCTCCTTGTGTCAGGAGAATTTCAGATGAGGAGGGGCTGGGTGTCTGTTTGAGCATGCCCAGTCAGCAATACAGAAGCATCTTTTGTTCATAGACTGGAACAGATGCCCCACAAGAAACACCCAAACAGGAGGTACAAATGTTGGGAAGGAATGTTCAACTTACGAACATTAGCCTGACCATTAATGAGCTGATGAAGTGTTTTTAACAAAACCAGCTTCTGATACATTGTATAGGGTCCACATTTCCCCAGCCACTGCCTCCACGCCATTGCGCAAAAGAGCAGGACCATGCTTTGTCTGACAGAGCTGGCGTAAGCATATCCCGTTAGTGCTGGCCTGAAGCCAGTGAATATCATGGTGTGGTGGTGCGGTAAGGGTGTTTAGTCCAGTGGAGTTTCAATTTCAGGGAACTTCTGTGATTGATTAATGTGTTTAAGTGTGGAGTAAGTATGGCACACTATTCATAGCCTAGCAATAGGAAGGAATAGAGTCAAAAGCTACCCCTATTCTTAGACGCACTGTAGGTACATGAATTCTGCAGCATAGGCTAGTTTTAGCAAATATTGGCCAAGGGAAGTATATCCACAGGGTTATATTTTAATTAGTCACTGGACGAACATCTAAAAAGACCAGGGACAGAAAGGTCTAGATGAAGCAAAATCAATCACAAAAGTAGTCATACATTTTGTGTAGGTTAGTAGCAGAAGAATAGTGTGGCAGAAAAATAAAAGCTCATTTTCATGTACTACTCAGGAATAGTAGCATGAGTTTATTGTCAACACACAACAGTGGGCGTTTCTGGTTCGGACAAAGTTAGCCAACAGAAGTGTGTGTTGGAGGCAAGTTGTCTTAGGTAATAGAGTATACCGATAGGGAAAGATGACAAGGGAGTTGTCAAGGAGGTTGATCTGAGAGGGAATTGTCTCAGAAATAAAATGGGGTGAATGCTGCAGTTGTAGGACCTATCTTTGTTTCATAAGGTGTCGTCTTGGAATAGAGAAATATTCAATAAATCGCTGTCTGAATTACTGGTGAGGTATTATTGGAGAAAAGATCCTGCAGTGGCTAAGATCTATGGAAAGCGCTATCGACTATAAAACCAAAATACCCATCCTTTTCTTTAGGAATATAGCTGCCTGCATTTTTGGCTACGAGGCTAATCACAATGTTCGACGTTGTCAACACAGCTTCACCCGTCTGGATGTTATTTTATAACACCTATGGGAGGTTCATTGTCCACATTACTTTGAAATCCTTATTTGTATATTAATTGGACTAACACCCAGCCCTTTCCACAGATCCTAGCCACTACAGGAACTTTTCTCCAACAATACCTCGCCAGTACTTCGGACAGCGATTTACCAAATATGTCTCTATTCCAAGACGACACCTTATGAAACAAGATAGGTCCTACAACTGCAGCATTCAATTCCCTCTCAAATCACCCCCCTTGACAATTCCCTTGTCATTTTTCCCTATAGGTATACTCTATTACCTTTCCATCTACAGCGTCCTGATACCCGTACAGTCCCTTCAGACAACTTGCCTCCAACGTGCACTTCTGTTGGCTAACTATGCTCTAAACCAAAAACACCCACTGTTGTGTGTCGACAATAAACGTGTGCTACTATTCATACATGAAAATGAGCTTGTATGATTCTGCTGCACTATTCTTCTGCTACTAACCCACACGAAATGTATGACTACTTTTGTGATTGATTTTGCTTTATCTAGACCTTTCTGTCCCTGGTCTTTTTAGATGTTCATCCAGTGACTAATTAAAATATACCCCTGTGGATATACTTCCCTTCTCTCTGATCTTTCCTTGGCTAATATTTGCTAAAACTAGCCTATTCACCCTCTAGAGTCAGGCCACCCTTCAACAAAAAAGAGGGTCCCCCTTTGCCCTACTATATCTCTACACTCATCAAAGCTGCATATGTCAACATTTTCAGTGCGCTATTGCATGGACAAGTAATACAGAGATGGCTCAAAGGACAATCAAGCGGTGCGGTCACACAGGGCCCCCACAAATATTGGGCGCAGCAAGCTCACACAATGTAAAATGTTACTTTACATTGTGTTAACTGGCAGTGCCCTTTGGATGAAACTGTTATGTCAAGCGTCAGTCAATGACTGTCAGTCACTCATTTATAGACAGTCACAGTCATCGACTGACACTTTACATGACAGTGTCATGTAAAGGGTCCTGCCAGCTCACACAATTTAAAAGGATACCACCTATTCATGAATTGCGCCGGGTGAACAGGAGGGGGCTCATGCCCATGAGAAATCTCACACAAGGTGCTGGTAGACCTGGGGCCAGCACTGATGTGACACTTTAGACAGAAAAGGTCATACGTGCCGTTAAACAGAGGAGCAGCACATGGAGGCATTGACAACAGGGTGGTGACTTGGGCAGCACTCTATTCATTGTTGCACACATATCACAACATCGATTGTACACAGACGACGGTCTGCACAGTGACACGATGGACCATACTGTCCTAATCAAAGTGCATTGAGGAGCTACCTGGCAATGGTTGGCATGTTGAGAGAATGGAGAGTAAAGTGATGGCGAGGGGATGCATGTACTCGATGTCCCAATGCAGTCACTAGAGCACTTTGTCAAGGATATCACAGTTAACCTTCTCAGGCATATGAAGTTATGAAGTGATATTCATGAAAGGTTTTTTTTGTGCATGACAAGACATGGAATTGAAGTACATTGTTTAGAGCTTTTTCTGCGTGGCATGTTAACTTTCTTGTCAGAATGTGTAGATTTGGTAAGCTAACTGATGCTTTGTGCTGGCCTTCAAAATGAAAATGCCCCATGTTCAGTATGTATACCTGGGTTTTAGAAGCATAAGCTTGTTATATGAGCCATCAGTCATCAATGCTTTCCAATTTAAAGGCTCGGTCAACACCAAGAGCATGAGCTGGACACTGAGCGGAACAGAGTTAGTTGCAGGCTGGATGGCTGGATGGTATCTGTATCAAGAGCATCTCAGTGACTATGTTCTCAATATGCAATGATAGTGATATTGATATTGATATTTTATTTCTATCGCCCTCGTACACAAGTGTTTCAGAGCATGGCAAGGAAGGGGAACAGGGGAGAACAAAACAGCGATCTAACTAGGCCCAGTGACATTGAGAACACGCAAGTGCATGGGATAGGGGGAGGGGAAAAGTGCATGGGAGGGGGAAGAGGGGGAGAGAAAAGTGCATGGGAGGGGGTAAGTGGAAAGTGCAAAGCAGAGGAGGAACAGATAAATAATAATAAATAAATAAATAAATAAATAAATAAATAAATAAATAATACAGGCAACAAACAGTGGTAGTGCAGCCAGCAATTTGCAAGTGCTAGGTTTAAGACAGCAGGCAGGGTAGGTCTGATAAGTGCAGGAAGAAAAGGGGGGGGCTGTATGAGTACAGATACAGACCTCAGTGCAAGGGTGGCCTGGAGGCAGTGCAGGAGGGTGGCAGGGTGAGCAGGTACCTGGGCCCGGAGGACAGAGGGTGGCCAGGTGCATGGTGCCAAGAGAGAACAGATCAGCAGGGGAGAGTGGGAGTGAAGGCAGAAGAAAAGAGGAAAGTCTTGAGGCGCTTCCGGAACCGGAGATGGTTCTCCTCAAGTTTTAGAGTGGCACGGAGGCTGTTCCAGAGGGAGGCCCCATCCGAAGACAGAGATCTAGCCCCAGCTTGTTTCTTTGAAAAACGACTGACCCTGTGGAATTTAGAGGTAGAGGAGCAAAGAGCTCGAGAGGCGAGGTATTTGTGGAGGGATAGTTGAAGGTATTTTTGACCCATGCCCCAGAAAGCCTGATAGATTTGGTACATAGGATGTTATGATTTTTTACCAGCGGTGAACTCAAAGTCAGCTGTCTGGGTCAGAACTTTCCTTCTGCCTACCGGGAAGTCACAACCTCCGCCTGGAACGTGAAATGGTGCAGCTTGTATGCGTGGCAAAGGCATGCAACACATGTGTGACTGTACACATTCACAGTGTCTTGCCTGTGTGTCGTCCATTGGGTGTGATAAACTTGACTCACGCAGTGTCACAGAATTTTGTGCATGTTTTCCAAGTCACCCATTACCCGACCCTGGTGGTCGATGGACATGAATGAGCAACGATGTCTGTGTATAGATGCATACACCCGTCTTCCTGACGGTACAAGAAATGGCTGGTCAATAGTTGCCCCTGTGTAGTACATTCCACACATGGAATATCAATGGAGCAGTCTCCATGCAAGCATGCCTTTGTTAGTTCCATATCTCAGCCCCCTACACATGTATGCAAGGCATGTGACATTAACCAGCCACGTATCTTGCAGGGGGCAATGTTGCAATGGTGGTTGGAGATATCATGTCAAAACATATGCATGACATTTTGGTTCATCAGATGTGCAGGTCATACTTCCACATGTTGCAACAAGTAAATGTTGGAGTTGGGTATGGGATCACAGATGATGCAGCGACCTCCATCCTTTCACTGATGTGTATCACTGCCACTCATGTGTGGGTGAATTTATATACCCTCACACAAGCAGGCCATGCCATGTTGCACAGCCTGATATGCCCAGCCATGACTCCACATGTCAGCGAATGCAATTCACCTGCAATGTACAGCTCACAGTGTGGCCAGTCACAATGGGTGATGTATGTGTGTCTGGCCATTTTGGCAATAAGGTCCCAGCTCCATGAGGAGATGGACGCCCTGAGGCGACGCTATCCCAGAAAATTGATGCATCATGAGTGAGTGCACATGCAGAGTCTGTGGCCACTTGGGAGGAAGTTCATTGAGACCTCTCTGCCATTGGGATGTTATGCCTGCATTTTTATCACGGGTGGCCCTAGCCAATGAGGACCAGGCTTTGGCACTGCATGAACAATATGCACCGCCACACCAACACCTGAGGATTCACCAGATGATGGCAGTCCCAGTCCACCCATGCCACCTCTGCCACCTGTGCCCCAATGCCCATGACCCCATGGACGGTTTTCATTTTTTGGGGGATTTGGTGTTAACTTTTTTGTATGCACTCATGCAGAGAAAGGAGACACCCCCTCACCCACCTCAGTGGTGGACATGTTGTTTTCCCCTTTCCAAGATGGACATTTTTAATTTTTTACTAAGCATCTCTTGGATGGACACATTTTGATATTTTTTCCGCCCTGTTCGTGATGGACACATTTAGATTTTTTTCATTTCAACCTTGAGAGATATATTGTTGCAACCTCGAGGCCTTTATGAGTGAAAGACTGGACATGCAGCAATGCACAAAGCCATTAACTGCCATAGCTGACTTGACAGCAACAGTATCACACATACAGGTACAGGTTGCACTAAACATTGATGTTCATATGTGCAGTCTGCATGAATTACCCTGTAGCTGGTGAAATCCAATGCTTCATGTTGTTACAGGGATACTGACTCATCCAGTAACTGCACTCTATGAGAGGTCCACTCAATGGCCTTTAATACTCACTAGTCCCTCTGCCTTCTGCTGGACACTGGCCCTCAATTCACAAATGTGCAGGAACAGTGTTCGGTGGAGTTGAATAGGGAATCACATCAGGACAGCTCTACTGGCAGGTAAGGTTGTGCATTGTCAATCATGTTAATGGCTGGTCAAGTGTGCACCAAAATATTGGCACACTTAGGGTTTGCATGGGTCATGTGATTTTGGGATGTTGACTGTGAGTGCACATGTGAGATTGTCCACATGTCTGTGTGTGTATGTCCCCTTGATCATCCCTACATGTGCTTTTGCTTTCTGATTTAAGTTCTGCAAAGGACAGCAGACTCAGGAGGCTGTGTGGCACTCATCCCCCTGAGCCATCAGCAGTCTTCAACACATTCAATGACAGCATCCTCATCTTCAGACTCCAATCTCTGGGCATCATGGACTCTGCATTCTGACTGTTCTCCTCTTGCCTCACTGACTGTTCTCAAGTCTTCTTCCTACTACCCTTCTCCTCCCCCCTATGTCTTCTCGTATGTGGTCCTGCAGGTGTACTCTCTGTTCATCTTACTCTTCAACCTGTGCCTGAGCCAACTCCCTACCCTTATCTGCTCACATGACCTGTCCTGCTACAACTACACATATTACACACACATTCATTCACAGGTAAACAAGACCTCAGTTTCTCCCCATCGTGACCTTGCCTCAGGACACACATATTTCCAAACACTGCCTGGCAGCTAGCCATATCCTCATGTATACTCTTTGGTGCAGAATCATGTTTGCAGTGACACTGCACTCTTCCACCAAGCCATGCCCTATCTGTGCTCCCTAGTCCACACTTTCACAGCATCCAGCTCAGTGAAGTAACTGTGATGCACCAGGAATTATGACTGAACACTTAATGTTGCCCATTACCCTCTCCCATCTAGACTGCTCGTATTCCATTTATCTGTATGGCCCAGCCTATCATCTCAGTAAACTACAACAGATCTTGAACAACGCAGCCAGCCTCATCCTTGCACTCACTCCCAGGGTGCACATGATTCATGCACTCTGTGTGCTCCAATGGCTTCCTATAGTCCAACATAAAAAGTAAAGATTTTAGGTACGTTAATTGGAGGCATCTCTGAGCGCTGATGCTCATGTCAACAATGCGGTCAGAAATGCTGAATACCTTTTTTATTTATCACATCAAATAAAGCCTTTGGTTTCATTTAAGAACTGCACAAATCCGGTACAAGCAATCATTATGCCTCACCTGACTGCTGCAAGCGCTGCGTGTGGGGGCAAGCAAGGAAAGCATTCATAGGCTCCAGATTGTCCAAAATAATGCAGTGAGAGTAATTCATACAATACCAAGGAAAGAACAGGTTTCTGCAGGGACCTTCACTGGTCCTGTCCCTGAAAGAATCCAATTCAAGATCCTCTCCTTGATCCACAAGTGTTTAGGCTAATCTCCTGAGCCCCCAAGACTCTCTGACAGTTTGAGCGCATGGGTTGTTAAAACTGTGATTTTTCTATCTGCACAGCAGCACTGTCTGCATACATTTGCACACTAAAGAGGGTGAGATTAAAGGAGTAAACACTCACCCTAGTGTTTGGGTTTTAATGAATATCTAAAATAGGCAAGTAGTGAGTTAGGCAAGGGCCAGCCCTTCCTCCATCCCTTTCCTAGATATGCGGCACAACAGCGCCCACTGGGGACAGACAATCTAAATAAATGAGGGATTTCTAGACTTTCCAACAAGGGGATTTAGTGAGCAATAGGCCACTTGTTGAAGTTTTAGATTAGAGGCTTCTACTTGTTATGTGTGATAATCAATCTTTAATAAGACCGAGCAGAACATTACGCCCCAGCTCAACGAACATATTGATTGTCCCTCGATTGAAGAGAATGAGAGGCAAAGGAAGAAAGACTGATTCAGTTTAGAAGGAAGTTAAAAGCCTTGTTGTTTGGCTGTTTTTTCCCTGGCCGCTCCTGTTTCTGCCTCTCCTGGCTTTTCTTATTGTTGTTGTGTTCAATGTTGCACCCTGATGCCTGTGGGCTATGACACATTACAAATGAATAAATCATCAAAAATCAAACGTACGACCTTCTTGGCCATTTGCATCCACAGCTGGGCACTACACGAGAAGTGACTTGACTTCGTCCAACACTGGCTAACAGCCTGGCAACACTACATATAACACTCATCAGGCTCTGCACTAGTGCGTGTGATCCCTTCCTTCAATTCAACTTGAATTTTGCATGCTTCTTTCTCTGTCAAGGCTCCCACACTCTGCTACTCCCTCCCAATCAGCATCGGCCAAATGATGCACCACCTTTCATTCTCTAAGGCACAAGGAACCTGGCTCTTTCCTTCCCCAGGTAGGACATAGGACACACCCCATACAATGTCCCAGCCAAGATTGACCTGCCGGGGACACTCTGCCAGCCCATGAGAGTGTTGCACTGCATGTCATGGCTATGTTGGTTTTCAGGAGTCTGGATTGTTTAGGCCAGCAGGGTGACTGGCCAAGGGGTGTACATCAGCTCACTTGCATGCAGGTGACAGGGCATCCTGGTTGTACGTCTCCCTACACTCCACTAGAACACTTGGACCATCTAGGTTTGTACTGGTTTGCACAGGTGGATCCCTGACAGCCTTTACCTGTGTTCCCCATAAACATCACTTGTTGCTTATTGTTGTTTTCCTATATGTTCTCTCATCTCCAATGTATGGCATGACTTTTCTTTCCATAAGCTGTTGTTGAAATTCAGCACTGTGAGTAACCTCACTGTATGTGTCTGTACATTGTGGGTACATGCATGTGGAATATCATCCCCTGTCCCCAGCTTCTGTGCATCTGTTGTCCCTGCAAGTGTTTTCACTACACCCTATAATCCCACCTGGGAAAGGCTCATCCAGGGTGTCCGATCTGTTTGAGGGGAAGCAACAGCTGGGGAGTGAGGACCTGTCCATGAACTGTGGTGTCCAATAGAGGGGTTTGGTGTAGAGTGTGGGTGGCACAACCTTATTTGTGTGGATATTGAGGACGTGTCTCTTTCTGGGTTGCATACCATGGTGTGTTGACCATGTGGTTTTGGTGATGAGATGCTGAGGAGTCCCCTTTAGCAGGTGGCCTTTGTTTACCAGTCTGCACACCCCTTTCACCCCAGTGTCCTTCTTCACCCACAACCTGTGCTATTTTTTCCATCAGTGTGCCTCCCAAGCTCTCTGCCCCTGCTGCCTTCTTTTCCTGTCCTTCTGTCTCTGTCATCCTCTCTTCGCCCCTTCTCTCAGCCTTCACACACTCTGATGGCCCCTTTCACTCTCCTCATCTCCCCACCAGCCAAGCTCCTCATTGCTCCCAAATATCTTTTTCTCTATCACTCTCTTTCTCCACCTCTCTAAGTCTATCTCTCTTTCTTTATGCTCTGCAGCTGCACACCCTTCACTCTGTTTCCTCACTCCCATTTGCCCTCTTTCATCCGTCACATCAGCTCCCACACTTGTACTTCCACTCCCTAGACTTCACCTCCTCCCTTGGTGTTCCTTTCCCTCTCCTACATCCAAGGGTAACCCAAAGGCACAAGTGACACCTGACAGTGGGTGTGCATGACTTGTAAGCCTGCAATTGATTGCCCAGTCGTGCCTGCATCCCAGGGTAGTCTAACCTCTGTGTCCAGACTGCATAATGTGCTCTGGTGGAAATGTGTTTGTGTCACTGCCAGTGATTACTCTGTCAAAGAATTCAGATTTTGTTGGATTCATTGTTGCTCAGACTCATTGATGTGGCCTTCCGGTTGTTGACACTGGGTGGACCAAAGCTGTCAGGTTACCTTGTTCCATACAGGACACATTAAGGCTGTACTTACTGTTTGTTTACTTTCATGCACTGCATTTCTTTGCAAGCTGAGACTGTGATTGCTGGTGAAACGCTGTGGATGTGAGCCAGGTGTGTACCTTATGAAGGTATGTTCAAGGCACTCAGAGGGACACATGGTGTGGTGCAATTTCTGGTATGGATTCTGTCACTGTGTGGGGTGGTTTTCATTGCGTTGGCCTTAGGTGAGCAGGCCTCATGGGTGCAGGTGAGACATGGTGATATGAGGGTGGTGTGTCATTGCTTGCAGTTGTTGCATGGTACTCAGGGGGGCAGGCAGTGGAGAAATTGAGGGTGGGGTGTTGTCACTGTGTGGGGTGTATTTCATTGCATTGACCTGAGGTGAGCAGGTCCCGCTGCATGGGTGCAAGGGAAACATGTTGATGGGAGGCTGGTGAGTCATTGCTTGCAGTTGTAGCATGCACTCAGAGGGGCATAGGGTGCAGTGTCATTGGGTGCCTGGATGTGTTACCTGCTCTGACCTTGTGTTATTTTATTTTATGAGGCATTCTGCTAGGGGAGATGGCTGCTGCTATGCAAAGACACAGGGCTGTGGGATGCCTGATTACAACACCTTGGCATTGTAGGCTGTTTGGATGCCTACAGAGGGGAGCATGGATATGTGTCTGGGTACAGGTGGAGCAGGCTTTCAAGGAGAGAGATGTTAGGTGAGATGGGCATCTTTCTTGAATGTAATCTTCTCAGTCTGGATGAATATTTCGATGTAGATGTGTATTGTCAGCTAAATTGTTGTCAGGGAATGGGGTGGCCATTCCAACTGTATATTGTTTTGGAACACACATAGGGTAGCCAGGGCATTCCACACAAGTGTTAGTCACTGCTTACATTATATGCTGTGTGTTTGTGTTCTCCTGTGTGTTGTTGGGGGTCGGCATGCACAATTGTGGTAGTGAGCATGTGAAACTGGTAGAGTATTTCATTGGTTGTGTTGTGTGCTTTTCTGTGAACGACTTGTACACTGTTGTTTCCACTTGTGACTGTGTCAGTGGCTGGTGCAGTTGGTTTTATGGCTAAGGATGCACACAGTTTGCCTCTCCGAGACACCCATTCTCAGGGTGTTGTTATGGGCAAGGTGGAAAAATAGTTTCTCTCAAAGGAGTAAAAGTCTCCTTATGTCCACATCCCACATTTGCATTCTCTAGGTTGAAAAGATGGTCATTAAGTCTGGTCCCTCCATGATTAAGGAAGTGATTAATGGCCCTCGTCTCACACGACATTTCTGGTTACCAAAGGTTTGATGCAATACTTCACTGCCATAACGTTTTGGAGTTTTAGATTTTTCAGTTTTTAGGTCATTTGAGTTTCGTTTTCAGGTCAGGGTTCTTTTTCTTGCATTACCGACAAGCAGCCGGATCAGGCACTTACTTCATACATGTATAGACATTGGGCTGTGGATAAAAGTATCACACCCTGTGAGATTATTTCACCTTTTCAATCCTTTTTGGCATCCACCACACTCTCCAGTGTCTCCATAGTCACCAACTTTTGTATTCACATGCAATCTCAGGATGTTTAGCCACTCAGGTTTCCAGGCGTCCCAGTCACACTGATCATACATTGTTCTGGTTTGTCCTACTATTTAAAATTTCAAACAGTTGTGCCCTGTTTGTATATTGGCAATCGTGTTTTTTGTTCACCCTAACATACAGATGTATATAAATAATACTTGGCTGAGGGACCTGCCTATTGGATTATAGAAAGAGTATACTATAGTTACCACTGGGCACATGCTGCATGTCCAGAAAAGGGCAAACACCTGCTCAGACCATGAGGTATCCTTACAGGCAGCGAGGCAAGGCTACCGCATGAAGAACATTCGGATACA
Source organism: Ambystoma mexicanum (assembly GCF_040938575.1). NCBI lineage: Eukaryota > Metazoa > Chordata > Amphibia > Caudata > Ambystomatidae > Ambystoma > Ambystoma mexicanum. The sequence goes on along the minus strand of NC_090929.1, from coordinate 957,738,101 downwards.
TAGTGCAGCCAGAGCCGCAGGAACCTTGCATCTTGGGAGTGTATATCAGCAAATTCACCCTTGTTGAATTATGTGGATAATAATTTATGAAGAATGAGTCAACGACTTATATAACCCAATTAGGAAAATCAATAACATTGAAAGAATCTTTCACAGAGCTGTGGATAGGACTTACAATATTACAAAGCTCTCCACAGAGAGTTATATGGGATTTGAAGCCCCAACAGTTTCTAGCAAGTAGTTCCCTCTCTAAATCTGTACAGTTCTGTGAGGAAAGGCCTGCAGACAGATGCTAGGCCTAAGCCTGATTATGCAAGTTTACCCCTGTGTGCTGAGGCAATTAGTGATGACTGGAGCCCACACTTTATGGTCCTTTCCAAAATGAGTGTTGGTTGGGGGATAGTTGGAGGCAAGCCATGTAATACTTATCCAACGCATCCTATATGTACCGTGAGGCTTGGTAGCTAGACACATCCTCTTCTCCACTGCTGGCACTCCAGACATCTGGGTGGCATTCTCTCTTTCCCAAACGCTTGAGTGGGGCGAGGAATGCTCTTTATGTCTTTTCACATCCATGGCAGGCTAGGTGGTGCAATTCTTTCCTCCAAACAGTGCCGCCTGTGGCTCAGGAGGCACAGTATCCCTTAGACGGAGCCTCAAAACAGTGGATGGTAGCTGGGAAGAAAGGTTACCCTCATTTTAGTTTCCACCCCTACCTAGTGGGTGTAGGGAAGTATTAGCCTTCCTGCTGGTCTTTCCCCTTCTCTTTGTGCAAGGCAATGAAATGCGTATTTGAGTGATGGCTCCCACTACATTACAGCCACATTGGATTTCCATGAACAGCCCAGTTCATGGGAAGCCCATTCAAAGCTCTCCGCAGATTCAGCAGGGCCCACTGCAGAGGAAGAAGCGGGGGGAGCACGGCAGCGAGAATCCAGAAGGTTTGGTGTCAGCAAGAGCAATAGGCCTCAACGAGATATGATGGTCCACTACACAAGTTAAGGTCCCTATCCTATGGCAAAGATTGAGCCCCTTAAACATGGTAAATGGGAGCTCAGGAATTTTAAAGCATGGACCAATATCGCTGACCAACTGCCAGTTTAATGTTTCAATGGAAAATATTGTATTGTATTGTATTCGTTATTTATATAACGCTCTTACCACATTTGTATGGCCACAATGCGCTTTGTGGTGGAACGCACTCGGTGACCGCAGCCAATGTGAAGGAGGTTCTAAGAGTTTAGATTAAGAAATGCTTGTGTGCATTTTCACCAGCTTAGGATTTAGGTGGCTGGCCCTCCAGTAAGCAGCCCAGAGGTCAGGCACGTGGGTGGGCGCTGTTGGTGGTTTAGGATAGAGTGTTGGTGCTGAAGAGTCGATGTGTGCCCAGCTATGCCAAATTTTATTTTCATTGGTAGTCGCTGTATGCTAGTGGCAGAGGTGTTGAGGTACGTCAGGGGTTTCAGTGTGTGTTATATGTGTAAAATATGATAGTTGAATAGCCTCAACATTATTTTATCCCAAAACCACACAATATGCAGAGCATTACACATGGCATTCTCTGACTCATGCCATCCCGTTGATTTCAGTTCACCTATTATTCTAACTGTGGGGATCAAACAGAAAAGCAATTCCCATGGTTTGCTGATGAAAGTAGTATTCACAGTGGATAATGGCATCGCAGTGGGCTCTGCTAGATGGCATTCAAAACTAAAATACCTGAAAATGAAAAGCTAGTTATAAGCGATGATCATTTTTGGTAGCTCCAACCGTGAAGACTATTTGTTCCTTCGCAATATGTGTGAACAATCATACGCCTGCGGTGTATTGACAACGTTTGGCTTTGCTATTTTCGTGGAGGGGTGTATCGTTTACAGCAGAGTTTATTACGTGTTTGTGTAAAAATTACGTTTTTACATTAACCTAAGCAGAGAGCGTTGAATAGCTAGTAATTGGTGTTGGAGGATATTTGGTCCTAGCATCCAAAGCTATGTTATTTATCTTATATAAGCCACCAGTGTGAGATATGTGCTGGAACAAGAGTAAGATGTATTTGTCTTTTTTTAAGATCTGTTACTGTTGTATGGTCAGGGCTTGGGCAGCAAATACCTGTTAACTCTGTAACACACCTTGGCAGTATTTAATGTTCTTTGTGATCTTCTGCCCTGCCTTCTCACATATTAGATCAAAAACGCTGAATCTAATATTAAGTCAGGCAGGATGTTTTCAGTGTCGCCCGCATTATGCAAAAAAGGTAGCAGGCGCCCCTCTCTCGAAAGAACATGGCATGATAATCTGTTCAGTGGTTATTTAACCACTTCGAGAGTTCGCTACCATCTGCTTTTTGCTCACTGTACCTTTCACAGATGGCAAATATCCATTTGCATATCAGTTTTTGTCCCGCCCACATGGGCAGTCCAGCACCCCGCATTATGTTACTGACGCTCATATAATTGAGTGGTTTTTATGCCTGTATCTCAGGGTAGCTGTAAAAACCAGGAAGCTGTAGCTTTCATTTTAAATGTGTTTCTTTTACTCAAAATCTGAACTGCTATTTGATTGTATGCACTCTATATTGATGTATTGTTTTAATGGATGTTATTATTGCAAAAAAATAAATTTCTGAACCTGATATTTGGTTCTTTGTGGGCGTGTCTGTCTGCCAGAGTTTCAAAGCTGCAGGATCTCCATGAACCAATTCGCTGTCTTTATGTCATGTTTCAAGTGGCTTTGCAGTCACTGAGGGACACTATTTGGCCACACATCAACACTCATTCTACATGTTTATGTATTGGACATGTTTATGGCGCCTATACACAGGTGTTAAATGAGGAACACATTCGACAGAGAGGAGCTCGGCTGCTAACACTTAGATGTCAGTGGCCTTTCTCATGTAACTGTGGTAGCTGTTAAATGAAGCACAGAAATCTGGGTGGTGCAAGGTCCCCGTGTCTATTCACACCCCTATTAAAACACGCGATATTGACTTTATTTTGGAACACCCTTTATCAAGCGGAATCTATAGTTATCACTGCAGCTGCACATCATTTATGGAACATGTTTTTAAATATTCTTAAACCTACCCAATTTTATTTATTTATTTATTTAGTTTCAAGGAAACTTTACAAAAACACTAAAATCGCAATAATAATAAAACACAGTATATCAAATCCATTATGCCATTAAAACAAATGTGTGGCAATTAATGAAGCAAATCAAAAGAAAACTGATTCTAACCAAGTGGCATTTAATCTGCTCAGAAATTCTGAATACCATAGCATTAAAACTAGACAACCTTATGTTAAATCTGCTTATGGTAAAGAGGAAACTCTTGGATGGGGATTGGACAGCCACCCTGGACAGGCTTAGTGTTTTGCCATCAATAACCCAAGGTACGGACGAGCACTACTGCAGAGGTACCGGTCACCCGTATTTGGATAAATTTCCCTCAAATACGGAAAGGCAGCGGTTTCTAAAATTCAGATTAAACCTTTTCCACACAAGAGAAGTCCTAGGGAGAAGAAACAAAAAAGAGGAAAAACCCAGTTTGCTGTGTCGAGGTTGTGGGCAAGAGGCTGAAACCTTACAGCATCTAGTAATGAACTGCGTTACCTTATCTAAGCACAGAGAGAAATGGTTGGGGTCGCACCTTTCAAATTTAAGTACTTTAACCTTGCAGGATAGGTGGTTAATCCTGAGAAGGGGAGAAAAGGTATCTATGACTTTGGCCTTGTTGAATTTCGTGAGAGAAATTTCTTCAATTCTGGACATTTAGTTATTCTTCCATCTGAATTGTACCTTAGAAGCATTAGTATCACATATTGGCCAGGTGAGTTTATTTGTATTTTGGAATGACTGTCTGAATTACAAAAATGGCATAAGGGATATGCTCTTGTGAAACAAGGTTGCAGAGAGTGAACGTATGTATCCACGTGTACGAAATCTGGAAGATTTCATTTATAGGGATGTTTTTGGTTTCCAGGACTTGTAGTAAGTACTTTAGGAATTCTTGTGGATCTTACTGTGTGTAAATGGTGCATTTTACCATTCCTGTACAGTAGTCCAATTTGTGCCTTATACCTGAGACAGTGTAAGTGCTGTCAGGATTATTTGTGGTCTTTCTGTGAAGGATGAGCATTTGCCAACACAACTGGTCCGAGTGGTTTAAGTAAATGTTGTGAAAAATTTGTGGCAATTGGAAGAAAAGATTGATTGCTAGGTTTACATAGCAATTTACTCCATTTGTGTTGCTCAATTTAATGGCCCAGAGAGTTGTGCCTCTTCATCCTTTGATGGGCCTGCAGTTGTGTTTTGAGAAAAGGTATTTGTCTTTTTGTATTCTGAGGGATGTGCAGTTGATTTCGTACTAGACATTTTTGTGGTTGTATTATTTGATGAAGCAGCAGTTGTTTCTTTAGTGGAGATCTGTTATAGGTTCTGTTTATTCGTTTTATTTGGAAAGGTTTTATTTTTTGTGGTACAGGGTTCATATCTAGGTAGGGTGCACAGTGCACGCAGCTTGCTGTATTCTATGATGCAAGGAATGTCAGTGTTGACCATTGAGTGTAGGCAGACGTGAAATTGTACATAACTCATACCTTCTTTAAAGACTGTGCTGCCAATGTCAATAAATGCATGACTTAGGGTTTGACTTTGCCTTTTGTGAATAGTGACCGCATATGCAAGAGATACAGAAGATTGTTCTCAGCATATGTACATGTCTATGAAAAGAATGAAACGTGCAAATGTGAGGCCTATTTTTTAACCACTGCAAATTTGTCAAAGTGGATGTTGAGAAACTGAATGTTGTTGTCATGTGGATATGTTTAGAAGCCAACAACTGTACCAATTGCTCCATTTGTTCTTTGTCATGGTTACGTTTTAGAATTACTCTGCAAATTAGACAAAAAGTTAATCGTTTTTCTAATCCAGCTGTGTTGGAGATACATTTTTCTAAGCTATTTAGTCATGCTACTGCTTGTTGACACATAGGGAGAATCATGCCATGCACTTCTAGTTTGTCTGTGGAGCTGATATGCAATATGGGTTGCATTTATTTTTTCAATATTGTATAATTGAATTGACTACAGCTGGCAAGAGATGACATTAAGGACATGAATTCTATAATTTGTTGAGTTATTTGTTCCATGACATCAAGAGCAGATGTGTTTTGCCCATATAGCTCATGCATTAGTTTAGTATTTAAGATGGATTTTGCATCTTTTGTAAGCAGACCAGTTCTAATGCATGTTTTGAGTTATTGTATTGTATTGTTTTGTTTATTTATTTATAGAGCGCACCTGGCCGTTGAGCAACTGGGCGCTTGCAGAAAAATAAAATCTTAGGTTACAGGTACATAAATAAGTTACATTTCTTATGTTACAGGATCATATATCAAGCATTTCTTATGTTACAATGTCGGCTGATTTACATGTATGATATGTTACAGTTTCAAGGTGTTTTACAATAAATGTACAGATAAATTAGTACAGTTAAGGCATTTAGCAGACGTTGGTGTTAAGCCAAAGTTTGACGTTAGCTTTGAACACATGGAAGGAAGGGGTGGCTCTGAGTGTATTTGGGATGGAGTTCCAGAGATGAGCTGCTAGAACTGGGAAGCTGGACCCACCAGTCCTTTTCAGTTTAAAGTTGGGGATTGTGATTGTGTTTGAGAGGGCCTTTCTGATGGGTCGTTCAGAGGTGTACTTAGTGAATTTTTGTGTGAGGTATGCCGGTGCTTTGTTGTTCAGACAATTGTGTGTAATGTTCAGAGTTTTGAATTTGATGCGGTCATTGATGGCCAGCCAGTTGACAGCTCTTCTATGGACAGATATGTGTTGGCCTTTAGGAATTACTAGGGCTGTTCTAAGGGCATTGTTCTGCAGGGTTTGGAGTTTGTTGATGTTATGTTTGCTGGTGCCTAGGTACGGTGCATTGCAGTAGTCTAGTTTAGAGAGGATGAGGGTTTGCGCTATGGTAGTACAGATATCTGTGGATAGGTATGGTTTACAGGCGTGGATAAGTTTGCAGGTGTAAGGTTGCTGATGCTGTAGCATTAACTTGCTTGTTGAGGGTGAGAGCTGAGTCTAGGTAGAAGCCTAAGGTTTTAACGTCTTTGGCTACCTTGATTTTGATGCCATCAGTCGTGATGGAATTGAACAGAAGGGGTAATTTGTTCAGTTTTCTGGTAGACCCTATGATTAGGAGCTCGGTCTTATCGTCGTTGAGACATAGGCCATGTGTGGCCATCCAGGTTTGGATGATTTGGTCAATTTTATTTATGAGGCTGGTGTCCTTTTCATAGTCGCCCTGGATTGGGATAAGAATCTGCGTATCATCGGCATAGTTGGTATATGAGACCCCTAGTTTGTCCAATCTATCAAAGAGAGGCTTTGTGAAAATATTGTACAAAGTGGGGGAAAGACATGACCCTTCAGGGACTCCACAGGTGATGGGGACTGGATCCGCTGATGATGTAGGTGTGAAGACTCTTATGTTTCTCTGGTCCAGGAATGAGTTTATCCACTCTGTGGCTTTTGTGGAGAAGTTGGCCGCCGATTTAAGATGATTACAGAGTACCTTGTGATCTACCAGGTCGAAAGCAGCTGATAGGTCTAGGAGTAGGAGAATAGCGATGTCTCCTCTGTCTTTGCGCTTGTCTAGTTGGTTTTTAAGATCAAGGAGAGCCGTTTCGGTTCCATGTCTTGGTCTAAATCCTGATTGTCTTGTCCCTAGTAGATTGTTGATCTCCAGACAAGATTGGATCTGTAGATATGCAGCTTTATCTAAGATTTGGAGGAGGAACGGGACAGTTGTTATGGGTCTATAGTTCGTTGGGACATTGGGGTCCAAGTTTGCTTTTTTTAGGAGAGGTAATAGCCAAGCATCTTTAAGGTTAGTTGGACCAGAGCATGATTTGAATGATGAGTTGATGAATGTGACGAAGGGGGCTAGTTTATGTGCAGCCTCTTTGATAATTGGGGCTGGACAGGTGTCACCAAGGCATCGAGAGGGTTTAAGAGACATGATGATGTTCTTAGTTTCCACAATAGAGATGGCTCTGAAACTAAATTGGTTAGTGGGTTTAGTTTGGTGGCGGCAAGTTTCTGGAGGATGGTTTCTTGCGTAGAGAGGGCAATGTTGTGGAGGGCAGACTTTTGGCTAATATCTTGTCTTGTAGCATTGTGATTTTGTTGCATAAGGCCTTTTGAATGTTTGTGCACCAGGCTTTGTCTTTGGTACAAGAGTCTATGGGTGCAATTGGGGATTCTAATTCTCTCAGGATGGAGAATATTTCCCTGGTGTTCGAATTTGCTTTTTTGATTCTGTCATTGAAGGTCTCTTTTTTCGCCTAAAGGATTTGTTTTTTGTAGGTGTTAGTAAGGGCAGTGAGAAGGTTTTTCTTATGGGGAGAAGGGTTTTTTCTCCAACAGGCTTCTGCATGTCGTTTCTCTTTGCGTAGGGCTTTTAGCGTAGGAGTGAACCAGGTGTTAAGATGGGCAATGGGTTTACATTTGGTGAGTTTTAGCGGCACAATGGCGTCAATCGCTGAGTTAATGGTGTTATTGTACAGGTCAGCTATATCATTAGGGTTAGAGATCAGGCTAGTGTGATTAGTGATGGGTTGGATCAGCGGGAGAAGATTCAAGAGTGTTATATTTTTTTTGCAGCGGGTGAGGGCAGGAGGAGCATGAGGTTTAGTAGGTTTTGGTCGGAAAAGGTCTGAAATGGTCAATGAAATCAGATAGTGATCCGTCCATATGCAAGGTTCAATTGCCGTTATGAGGGAAACACAGTTGATATATGCGACCCAGTCCAATGTGCGACCTTTAGAATGCGTGGGGCCGATATTCCGTATAGTGAGGCCTGCTTCCGCAATGGTGTTGGCTATAGTGGAGGCATTGGAATCTTTTAGGTCCTTGTAGCCTAAGTTAAAATCACCTAATAGAATGATTTGTGTTCCCGATTTGGCATTAGTGTTTAAGAGGGTGGTTAAGTCTTCTTCAAAGGTGCCTAGTGGACCAGGGGGTCTGTAGATAAGGTGTACCATAATAGCACGTGAGACTGAGATTTCTAGTTTTAGGGATAGTAGCATAGTGATGCTGTCTATTTCTTTAATGGTGAGGTTGGATCTACAGATAAGAGCTAGGCCTCCTCCTTTGGAGGTTTCCCTGTCTTTTCTAAAGATGGTAAAGTTTGGGGGTATGGCTATCATAAGGGCAGGGCCGGCTGCTTTGTGTAGCCATGTTTCCGTGACTGCTAGGAAGTCGAGTTGGTTACAGGTGATGATGTCAGCAATTTCAGAGGCGTGGGCTATAAGAGATCTAGCGTTGATGAGACCTCCCTTGGGGTTTTGTGTTATTTTAGTGTTATTGCTAATGTGGATCTTGTTGGGCAAGGTTTCAGAAGATTTGGTACAAGGTATTTGATTGCAGCTAGTTTTCCTTTTGTGCGTGTTTCGCCTGGCGTGTATTAACTCCTTCTTTGGGTGGCTATGAGGTGGGTGTGCACTTGGTGCTTTAGGAAGTCTAGTGCATAGTCTAAGGTTCCTTAGTCCAGTAGGACAAACCTGATTCAGCTGGGTCTGGGTAACGGGTGCAGGTTGTTTAGGTAGTCTAGAGCCTAGTCTAGAGTTCATTCGTCCAGTAGGACAAGCCTGATTCAGTTGGGTCTGGGTAAAGGGCGTAGGGTGTTTGGGTAGTCTAGTAGCTAGTCTAGAGTTCCTTCGTCCAGTAGGACAAGCCTGATTCAGTTGGGTCTGGGTGAAGGGAGCAGGCTGTTTAGGTAGTAGCTGTGTGTACATCTTTCTAGTTGGTTCCCTTTCTGTAGGCAGGTGGTGGTGAAGGGCTACCATAATGGCTAAGGCAGAAAGTGTAGAGAGTATAGCTAAGTAGCATATAGGTGTGTCAGACATGGGAGATGTCATAACAGTGTTTATTGGTAGGCTGGCCTGTAGTAGTCTGTTGCTTAGTGGTAGTATAATCTGAGTGTATAGAGTGCGGATGGGTTCACCTAGAATCCAGAATCACACTATGAGCTAAAATGCATGACTTAGAGTAGTTAGCGACGTGCGAGGCAAGCGACCAAAGTTAGTTCTCTGCTGCAAAAATGTTTCCAGACATTTACATTTCCAATGCTGCCGAGTATGTTACAGCATTGTTTATGTCCTAATGTTTTGAAGCTAGGTTGACCTTTTACTGGTGTTAACTGTAGGAGGTCTCCGAAAACAATAACATGTGTTCCACCAAACAGTTTTTCATAGTCGGTTTTTAGGACTTCTTTCATTCTGAGATGTATTAAAGCCAACATGAGGTTGGAAACCATGCTTACTTCATCTATCAGGAGCACTTTCCTTTATTCCAGAATTATGTGTACTTCAGTAGCAGTTTATGCTTATAATTTGTGGTATTTTCATTCGTTTTCGTGTTCTACTGGGAGGAGCAGAAGTCAGTGTAAAGTTACACCTCCTATGTTGTAGGCAGCTAAACATGTGGAAGCTGTTACAACAAATGAATTGTGGTTGTTTTTTAGGTTTTGTAGAAATGTGCTGATTATTTTAATTAACAATATTTCACCAGAACTAGCTTCACCACTTACATGCAGGAGTAGAGGTTTACATTTTTTACAGCTACAAGTTTTAGTTTCATGTTTAAAACCATGTTCAATTTCTTCAGTGACTTCTAGATAAACAGTGAGCTGTTCATCATTTAGCTGTGATGTGAGCAATGACAAGTCTTCTCAGATTGTTTCTATTGATACATGGTATTTTCTACCTCAGGCATGGCTATTTTTGCTTCAATTAGAATGAGTGGCTCTCCAAGTGGTTCTTGGCTTCCTATAAGGGAAGGTTGACTGCCCTCAAGAATGTCTTTATCTAGTAGATCTTCAATGTCATCCTCTTGTTGGCCTATTCCAAAAATTAAAGTTGGTACCCTTTAGTGCGCTCCTTGGGAAGAATTACTCAATCACTTGGTTATGTTAATTCCAATTTGTTTATTCAGTATAGGTTCTGGATACTCAATGCACTTAAAGTTTCAATAAATAAACTTTGTCTCCCAGATTGTCTCCCAACACGTGTTTCCCCATGACTTTAGCCACGGTTCCTCAGGGGAGATTCTAAAATGAAAAAAGAACCCAAATTCATACATCCTATGTAAATAAACAGAGACTTAAGTGCATAAAACCTCTAGTTTCATAACCACTTCTATCTGAGAAGAGGACATACGCTCACCCTTGTCATGTTTTTCATAATTCTGATTAAATATTGATTGGTATTCAATTTTCTCTCTCATCGGCTCTCTATTTGTCTTCCTTTTGTTCTTTATCCCTTTTTTCTTCTGTTTTTCTATAAGAAAAATGCACAAAGCTCACATGCTTTGGTTCACATTCTAATACTGGCTATTAATGTGTTATATTTCTGAACAGCAAAGCAGTCTTTGCTGTCCTAGACAGTGTGCTGTATCCATCCTAGCTTATATATAATGGCATGTTAGCATTAGTCCATTATTAGTAGTATGAATTCTGCATTTGCATTGGTATACAGTTTATGATTGAATATATGCACCCTCTATGAGGTAGCCCTTTACATTTCTAGAAAAAATTATTATAAATTGCTATAGTGTTTACCTTGTGTGTAGATTCTTATGGATTCAAAGTTGTTCCTTTCTCTCGGTACGATTGCCTCTGTGCATCCGTGGTTCCCGGATGCATCTTACCTCAAATCTGCTTCTGTTTATATATCGCGGAGCACGTCGCAGAATCATCTATGAAACTCAAAGAACGTAATATCCAAGACATTTCACCCCTCACTGTGGTACTAGCAGAAGGATCAGTAAACATAATGAATCTAACAGAAACAGATTTCACATTGGATACTTTCATGGCGGAACAAAATATAGATCCGTTCCAGACGGAGGAAACACATTTAAGATCTAAATCGAAATTCATACCCAATTTAATGGAAAACAATGCCATAGATCTTTTTCAAAAAGCTGTAAGCAATGATTTACGAAAAAAATACCTTGAAAACAAGGTAACTAACATCAAATACAATTTAACGAAAGCTGAGAAAAAGGCAATAGATATACTCTCCAAAAATGAGGAAATAGTTGTGAAGTCAGCTGACAAAGGAGGGAACATTGTGCTTATGAAGAAACAAGATTACATAACAGAAGGAACCAGACAACTAAAGGACACTAAATGTTACTCAACACTACAAAAAAACCCAATTAGAGACCTACAAGCTCAATGGAATCAAATGGCAAAACATTGGGAAGAAATGGGCCTACTGACGGAAGAAGAAACAAAGTATCTGGTAATAGACAAACCTGTCATGCCAATAATATATTTCCTTCCAAAAATACACAAAAAGTACAAGACGTTTCCACCATGTAGACCCATCATTAATGGGATAGGTTCTTTAACAGAAAGAATCTCAGAATATATAGACTTATATCTACAGCCCCTAACAACAGGGCTAGCCTCTTATTTACGAGACACGAAACACGTGATACAACAAATGGAGTGTATACCGTGGGAAGCAGAATATTTATTTGTGACGTTGGATGTGGTGTCACTTTACACCAGCATCCAACACACAAAAGGAATGGAAACAACGGAATTCTTCTTGAAAACAAGGTCTATTTCATTTCTTAATCAGAATAATATGATTCTAGAGATGCTAAACTTCGTTCTGTTAAACAACATTTTTTTGTTTAATCAAGTCCTATATAAGCAGGAACAAGGAACTGCCATGGGGGCGAAATTTGCCCATCATATGCGAATCTATTTATGGGCCATTTTGAATTAATCCATGCCTGGCAACATGAGGCATTCATAGAAAACAAAATTGTCTACTGGGGTCGTTACATAGACGATATCCTTGTGATATGGCATGGAAACAAAACAAGCCTCCTGAAATACATTGCCTATCTTAATGATAATAATCACAATATTAAATTCACAGAAAAAATCAGCTCAGAAGAAATAGAATTTTTAGATCTACTATTGTACACTGATGGTGAAAAGATACTAACAGACTTGTATATTAAACCCACAGCAGTCAACAACAAGCTACATGCACAAAGCAACCATCCAAAACACACCATAAAGAACATCCCATATGGAGAAATGCTTAGAATAAATAAAGAAGATTCTCTTAACCATGCAATTCGGAAAGCAGAAAAAGTAACAAGAACCAGCCTATTAATTGAAAAACGGAAAGTAAAGAATAAAGAAATGAAAACCCATTTCATTACAACATTCAGTAGTGAAATATACAACATAAAGAAAACTTTGAATAAACATTGGAACATTCTATTCACAGATGATACACTCAGCACCATTATTGAAGAAAAACCATCAATGGTATTTAGAAAAGCTCCAACTTTGAAAAAGAAATTAAGTCCGAGTCATCCAAGGAACCCAGTAAAGGTCTCCTTGAGTAGTTTTTTGAAAGTGCCGGCACCAACAGGATCCTACAAATGCAGCAAATGTTTAATTTGTTCACACATGATAAATGGAATCAAACAAATTAAATTACCCACTGGAAAAACGATTGACATCAAACAATTTATAAACTGCAGAAGCCAATATGTAATCTATGCTATACAATGCATTTGCAACAAGAAATACATCGGAAGCACGATAAGAGAAATTAGAATACGGATATTGGAACATCTTAGAGCAATCAAGAACGGGGATGCAAGGTACCCAATGGCCATACACTTTGCAAAAGAACACCAACAATCAGACATCAAGGACATCAAAATCATTGGACTACAAAAAATCGAGCAACCTGAAAGAGGAGGAGACAGAGAACTTATATTAAGGAGAATGGAGTCTAAATGGATTTGTATAATGGATACATGCCAAACTGGTCTAAACACAGATCCAGAGATGGCAAACTGGTTATAAAAACACTATTGATTGTATATGTTCATTATCCTAAGTATCTCTCTGTCTACCACTGAAAGCATGTATAAGCAACTTGTTGTTCATTTATACATAGAGTCTATATACACTATACCACATACACTGAAATATAGTAAATGGAAAGTTGGATCCAACGTGTAGATGCCATCACACACGCATAGTTATAACAACATTTAGAGACACAACTAAATTAATGAAGACATTAGTGTTAGCTTAGGGGTTCTTTGAAAATAAATCCATTCTTTTGCAAATTAGCAATGCTACCTGAAAAATTTAAATCCAAGATGGCCGCCGCACGGTTTTTTTGACGCGTATGACGTCATCGCGGCACATTACGCGATGACGTCATCACGCGACGTGCTCCGCGATATATAAACAGAAGCAGATTTGAGGTAAGATGCATCCGGGAACCACGGATGCACAGAGGCAATCGTACCGAGAGAAAGGAACAACTTTGAATCCATAAGAATCTACACACAAGGTAAACACTATAGCAATTTATAATAATTTTTTCTAGAAATGTAAAGGGCTACCTCATAGAGGGTGCATATATTCAATCATAAACTGTATACCAATGCAAATGCAGAATTCATACTAGTAATAATGGACTAATGCTAAAATGCCATTATATATAAGCTAGGATGGATACAGCACACTGTCTAGGACAGCAAAGACTGCTTTGCTGTTCAGAAATATAACACATTAATAGCCAGTATTAGAATGTGAACCAAAGCATGTGATCTTTGTGCATTTTTCTTATAGAAAAACAGAAGAAAAAAGGGATAAAGAACAAAAGGAAGACAAATAGAGAGCCGATGAGAGAGAAAATTGAATACCAATCAATATTTAATCAGAATTATGAAAAACATGACAAGGGTGAGTGTATGTCCTCTTCTCAGATAGAAGTGGTTATGAAACTAGAGGTTTTATGCACTTAAGTCTCTGTTTATTTACATAGGATGTATGAATTTGGGTTCTTTTTTCATTTTAGAATCTCCCCTGAGGAACCGTGGCTAAAGTCATGGGGAAACACGTGTTGGGAGACAATCTGGGAGACAAAGTTTATTTATTGAAACTTTAAGTGCATTGAGTATCCAGAACCTATACTGAATAAACAAATTGGAATTAACATAACCAAGTGATTGAGTAATTCTTCCCAAGGAGCGCACTAAAGGGTACCAACTTTAATTTTTGGAATAGTACATATATTGCTGCAGCCACAATACAGGCACCCCTGGTGCAGACCCTTGGCCATCTGAGAAAGGAACCAGAGAGGCACAAAGGCTTCGCTCTAGATAGGAACTCAAGCCGATATTGGCTGCAACATCTGCTTTTTCAAAAATATACATCCTCTTGTTGGCGTTCATTGTCCAGCATTTCTTTGTATTTTTTCAAATTGACATTTGTAATAGTGCTTTCATTTGCTTTGAATGCTGCTTCAAATGAGTGATAGTCCCCTAATCATTCTTCTTCTTTTCTCCAAAGTTTAAAACTCTACAGTAGGGCCATGTAATAAAGTTCTCTGTGTTGCAGAGATTAAAATGATAACTTTATATGATTAATTAGGCTGGGTTTGGTAAGTTTCACTAGGCTTCCTTCAAGTTAAAACTAAATATTTGTCAGTTATCTCATCTGGTCTGACATAGTTTTTGTAGGAGTAGTTTTGGGCTATGCTGTTCAGGCACATGTTTTCCAAAGCAGTACTTCAGTTAAGGCTATACCTGTTAAATGGTGTGCAGCTTCGTAGCAACTGCATTCTTTATGGGAGAGCATTTTTATACCGAAGCTGTAAAATTCGTGTGACAATCTTTTGTCGGATGATATGTCATCCCAGAGGTCTTTTAGCTCTGTTTTCTCAGCTTTGGTGAGAAAGGCTGCAACATATCTTGCAACTGCAGTGGAATTATCTGTAATGTATTGTATGTCAATATTTGCATTCCACAAGAGGGCAATGTTTGCATTGTAATCATTGATGTACTTGGATGCTTCATCCCTTTTAATGTTGCATCTTTTTTAGGGGATTTGCCTTTTCCACGGTGTCTAACAGAAGACATCAAGCTATTTACTTGAACTTTTTTGCAAACTGGTCTAGGGAAGCCAAAGCAACATTTAGTATAGTATTTACCTTAGCTTTTTTGATCTACATCAGCAGTATTTGCAAAACTTAGGTTTTTGGAAGCATAAGGTTTGTGTATGTAGGTCACTATCTGTGGTTTCCGAAGGGATGCTGCAGGACATGTCCCGGGAGGATAGCTCAGCGGCAGCGTGCGTGTCTTGGAAGCAAGACGACACGAAGCAACAACAGGTTCGATCCCCGGGTCCGCGCTTAGAAACCTGTGGGTGTTTAAGCGCGTTATAAATGCGTAACTAAGACAAAAAAAACACAATTGCAACTTAGAAAAACAAACAATTTCTGTAACAGCGCCTCGATGCCTGCGGGCTGTGTGAGCGCTTTATAAATGATAAATAAATAAATAAATTAATGTATTTTTAGATAAACTGTCCAAAGAGTGGCATCACTGTCATGGCCAAATTTGGAGCATTGTTTATCTACAAAAGCATGTGTATGTGTGGTGCTCCTCTGGATTGATATTCTTTTCTCCAAAAGAAGTGTTCCACATCTCCAAGTGGAGGGTTAGTTTTATTGCAGATGAAATGGAGCATGGCAATGAAGCGATGCTGAAAGTGACTTGATACCTTGACAGGTTCAAGAGAACAGAGTTCTCCCGGTGTTTTTCTATCAATTCCCTATTTATTTTGGTTTACAGTGGGTAAGAAGTCATGCAATTCAAACCAGCCGTATTGTGTACAACTTAAAGTAACAACCCATGTGGGTGGGCCTAGGTTCCTTGGCATACAGCATACATCAATGTGACGTCAAACCCAGTATTCTATTGCACCACGCATCTTTGCCAAGAGATTTGTGAAACTTGACTGCAAAACATCATCTTTGTCTTTTATCTCTGGAAGCAGTTGGGTAGAGGACATGTCAAAAACATTAGAACCTGTTTTTAATGGTTGTGCAACTCCATAATACAGAGTTGCTAGTTCACTTTCAAACAGGATTTGGAAAATGTATTCTACATTTTGTCTGAATCTGGGGTCTTCAGAACACATTCATAAAGAGTGATATTCTGATGCAGTAACAGGATCTACACGTTCAAATTGGCCAGCTGGTGGTGAATCTTGAATTATTTGGGTGGTTTCTCTTAAGCTTCCCTCTATTTAATATCTTTGTAGTATTGATTGTTTTCTTTGAGATATTGTAGTGCTTGTCCAACTTTGTTTAATTCATCTAGTTGTTGCCACATTAGTTGTCTTTGTTGATACACCATTAACTAGTACACTCAATCATTGATCTATTGGCTGCTGTAGTCCTAGAGTTTCTACATTTTCTCTAAGAGCTAATGGCAAATATACTACTTTGCCACAAATACCTTTTAAAAACTCAGATTGAGGCAATATGTCAATTTTTATATCAAGGCATATTGTAGCTTAAAATGGGTGTACACTTTGAATGTTAATGCTCTAATACAAGTTAAGTTGTTGGAAAGCTTTTGGAAGCCGGAAGAGTTCTCATGTGGCATTACTAAAAGGGTTTTAGTAATGCCACGTGATGGCATTTGGTTATTGTCAAACTTTGTATTGCGGTACATGCAAACTATTTCAAGGTCAGTTATTTAGTATTCATTTTCTGTTGTTAGATATAAAGCTAATAGGAACCATTGGGATTCCTCATTGTCCTCTATTTTGTAGACCATATCTACTATTTCTGTGCTCTTTTTATAAAACATTCTGTGACAACAGACATACTTGGTCTGGTATTTCAGCAGATGTGTTTAGAACTTAACAATTTCTTTTTTGTATGTGTTTGTTCGGAAGATGGTGCTTGTGAGGTGTTTTCTGAAGTTACTGAATTTTATAAATCAACTTCAGTTACAAAATATTTACTTTGGATGTGCTTATTTCTCGAAGGATTTCTTTGGCTATTCCATGTAGGAGATTGTTATTTGAATGTTGGATTCTAGAGCAGGACTTTTTGCATAGTACAGTCTATGCATACGTTTATGTATAGTGGAATTGTGTATTGCTAACATTTTGATGTGATGGAAGGTGCTTTTGCAGGCAGTTCCTGAAATGCAGGCTTATGATTGTCCTCAAAGTCCATTGTGGCTTTGCACTGTGCAGGAGTCTATGGTTGTAAAATTTTGATTCTACTTGTGTCGTTTAGATTCACATAATGATTGAGGAATTGTTGTAAAGATTTGAAGGATTCTTGCTGTATGTTACATACTGAGCTGCATGTCCATTTGTACACGGGCCGGTTTGTTTGGGTGAAAGGAACATTTGATTGAAAGTTTGTTGGGGATGTTTTTTCTATAAGGGTTTCTTTTACCATAACGGTGTCTCCTACCATTTCATACCCTTGGCCGTTACTGTTTAATGCATTGCATTTTGTTGTTCTTGTTTCTAAGCCTCTTCATTGAAATATGGTTTGATGCTACTTGTGTGAATCCATTCATCATCACAAACATTTGAAAAGATATCTATATTGACATTGCTCAAGTTTAGATGTACTTTTTTTAATGTCTTGATTAATTCAGATAGTGATTTCATTCTGTTTTAAATCAATATAAACTAAGATTAGTCTTCTGAAGTCGTTTTTAAGGGTAGATCATGACTTTTTAGATGTCTTTACAAGATTCTGAAGAACTCTACAGTGGAAAACTTTTTTGTAAAATGATTTTTGGGGAATTCTTTACTGTGGCTACGTTAACAATGGTAGATATAATGTTAGGTCCATTAGTAGGTCTGCTTTTTTTTGTACTTTTTTGTTTATGTTTTGTTTTGGTAAGAGGAGCCTTACTTTTTTTAGTGGTGACTTGTTTCATTTTGTTGAGTGAGGTTACTAGCTGTTTTGTTTGAATATTTTCTATAAATTGCTTTACATGTGGATGACTATATGTCTTGCTTTTATTCTTATGTGCTCTATTTTCTCTTTGTTTTCTATGGAATTGCTTTTTAGTAGGCATTCTGTTCTGTCTGTTGGGGAAAAAGAAAGTTTGGGTTTGAAAGTTGTGGAATGTATATGCCTTATTGTGCATGGGTGTGTGAGTGTGATTGCAGGGATGAATAGAGTGTAAAGTGGGATGATAGGGGTGGTAGGCAAGGTTGTAAGAGTAAGAGTCTGTACAGGTGTGATGGGCTTGGGTTAATGAGTAATCAAGTGATGGTGTGATTGAATAAGTAGGGACTTTATGATGTTTTGAGGAAAAACGTGGGTGTTATAATGGTGGTGTTCTGATGGGAATAGAAAGAGTGTGAACTTTGCAATATAATGAGGAAGAGTGAAATTAATGTTACTGATTTGTAAAGAATACTCTAGGCTAATATATTGAAAGTAAATTGTGCAGTTAGAAAGATATACATGTTATGTTAATGTCCTTACTTTGTAACTGTCTTTGTCAATCTTCTTCTTTCCTGTAATTGTAATAGAATGTTAGTCGGTATATGTGATAATGGTGAAGTACTTTAATTAAGCGAGGTTGTTATTTATGAAGGTAGGAAGTGTTGTGAAAACTAGTTAATAACTTTGTGTTATATGTGGTTAAATAAAGTGTGTTAACTATGTTGTTGGAACAATTGGAGTATGATTAGATGTTTGGCACATTAGAGGGAAAGGGGCAAACATGGGTGTGACAAAAAGGTGCATATCTAGGTTATTTTTGTGCTGCTGATTTTAATCAAAGAAGTGCTGTGTTTGTGGTGCAATGTATTTGTAATGTGTTGAAGTGTTCTTAAAGAATAGGGAAACTGTGGACTAGTGCTAATGAAATGGTGGATTGTTGTTGCAGTAGTGTTTGGTGTCTTATAGTAGAGGTTGGAAAAGAAGAGTACTTTAAATATAAGGTGAAGTGTTGCATATAGATACTTTGGCGGTATACACATTTGTGTGAGCACGTGGTGAATCGTGAAAGTGTAAGGGATTTAATGAGTGAGGTTTGAAAAGTCATAAACGTCCATACACCAAGTGCCACTTAAAAATGTTGCACACAACTTTTCTATCTGCTTTTCTTTTCTTTTCGAAAAATGTTACACACAGTGCTGCTATAAAGGCACATCTGCATTTTTTACTTTTATGAAAATGCATTTTTAAACGCAATGCATTGCAAGTAACTGCCACTTAATGTGAGCAGGTGATGAATGCTGCAATACAAGGCATTTGCTAGAGTGGTTAAAAAAGACAAAGACAAGAATGGCACTTGGAGCTCTCTATGGCCTGCGAGGCAGCCAACGGGATCCTCTGCCCCACAGGAGTAGCCTGTGTGGTGGCAGGAGCGGTTGAGGAAGATGGATTAGAGGACGTCAACCTTCTTCTCCCTCAGAGCATCTGAGACGTTGTTTCTGGTGTGGCGCGCATGGAGGTCATCTGAGTACAACCCTGCACTCAGTGCATCTCACCTTGGATGCCCGAACCTTTGTTAAATCCCTAACGGTGGTGAAAAAACTCCACACCCATGACTCACTCCAGGCGTTGGAGGTAGGCACTTCCTCTACCTCATCTTGCTCTTCCTCTTCATCCTTATCTGCACCTCCATGCCAGTTCCCCTGTCCAGGCCCTCCAGATGGTGATGGTGGTGGGGTGGCTGTGGAGGAGGAATGGCCATAGCAGATGCCATTTTGCAGATAAGTCCACACAGGAACTCAGGAACTGCACACAGAAACTCTCTCCTGGTCTACCAGATTGAGAATGAGTAAAAGTAATGGGCGGGTCCCTTCAGAGGAACAATCGATGGACCGCGGGACTGTCCTCAGACAACCAAGATGAAAAAAGGCCTTAGAAAATTGTAAAAAGTTTCCAGATCAACTAAGAATGCCACTTGGAGCTCACAAAGAGTACACCTTCAACTTGAAACATCCCCAATTGGCTGAAAATGCAGTTTCAAACTGTACTCAGTGACAGATAACGTCCACAGACACTCAGTCACATCACATGGATGCAGTCACATGATGACATCCATGGACCTCTGTGGAGGGGATGGCTGTCCACGAACACTCCTTCAGGCAGGAGAGGCCAGGTCCATGCACGTGGGAGCCTGCAAACAGGTGCGCTGTCTGCAGACTAATTAAAAGTGTGCCATGCAACACCGGACATGGTGGGACACGGCACGATGTCCGGGTGCACCCCATTGCATAAAATAGCATCCCAAAAAGTTGTATAGACAGCAGACTATCAATTTGGGTTTTTAAAAAGCAGAATGATGTCAGAACAATTTATAAGATTTTTATAGTACAAAAAATACCATCATTTATGAAAGGGATGGGGTACCGAAATGGGAAAAGTAAATGGGAGAATGTGGATACAATGATCATAAGCTGAGGGAGGGTGGGAGTGAAGGTTAATCAAAGTGTCTTTCATTTATATTTTGGGAATTTGATGTAGTTGATTGCTGGGTTCAAGTGGGAAATATACAAGAAGGACAGTGATAATCAACATTTCTAATAACACGATGTTTAACATAATTTCAAAGTACCTTAAAGTCATTGATAAATTCATCCAATTTTGCAGACAAGATCACGATTTCATTATGTATAGTTGGGAACAGATTGGGGGTCATTCCGAGGTTGGAGGTAAGGAATTACCGGCACCGGTAAGGGTGCTGATGCCGGTAATCCCTTACCTCCGTATTCCGAGGTCCCTTTGCGGGTCCTTCCTTACCTCCTGCTTTTAGCAGGAGTTAAGTACGGGACCCACAAAGGTAGCTCGGAGGTAATTATGGTACCGTAATTTACGGTGCCGTAATTACCTCCTTTCCCATTCCCATTGAGCCCTATGAGGCAGAAATAGGAATGGGGAAGGGCAAAAGGTGAATGGGGAATTTCCGGTCCCTCCAACCCTGGAATGGTCCGGTAATTACTCCATTCACCATGCCGGATTTGGGACAGTTTCGGAGGCAACCATGGAGCTAATTACTCCATGGTTAGCTCCAAACCCAGAATGAGACCGATTGTCTTTGTGATTTTGAGATTCTGCATAATTAAATTGGGGTGTTGTTTCTTCATGTAAAGAATGTTCCATAAAAAGAGAAGAGATGATTATTTGACTAAGTACTGTTAAAATTACGTTATTTGTTTATATTAAAAGATGTATTGTTTACCATTAGAGATGTTATCATCACTCATTTCTTCTTTTGGGAAGTTTTCTTCTAACCACTCAAGTGTGTTGGCCATTTCTGTGAAAATTAAGAAATAGTGCCTTTTGCTCATATGAAATGTTTATATAATGAATGGTGGTAATACAGAAATAAATACAGTGCGCATACATTTTTGTAAACCATTGTTTTGGAATGAGCACCTGGTGTATGTGAGTCTGTATGAAGAGTTGTACTGAAGTGATACTATGAGGTGTACCGTTATGGTTTGTGCTTGTGTATTCCAATATATTTTGTGCTAAATGAAAAGAATTATGATCTACATTTTTTTTAAATGACAATTTTGTATAAAAAGCTATTTCCGGGTGTAGTTAAGTACAGTTGTTTTATGTATATGTGTTTGTTGGTTGAAGGGCAGACAATTTGTTGTTCTCCCTTGTGCTTCTGTGCTTTGTGAATGCTACCTGATGTCCACAGACTTTCATATTGTCCGTGGACTCTGGAGCTGTTACATTGCGGGTCAGTATAATATCAGGAACTTGCAGCAACTTAAGGGTGCACTGGTAAAAACCTATGAAATTCAGTGAAAAAATGTAGTTAAACGGACGCTATGGTTACAAGTAAAACTAACAAAAACAGAAATTCACCAGTTATGGTAAGCTAATCAACCATAAATTGTGCACCACCGTGTACTGATAAGACTAACACCCAGGACATTAAAGATGACATCACAAATGGCATTGAGGACATCACTGATGACATCACATATCTAGGCCAGTTGTTTTTGTTCATTGACAGTGAGAATTTGAAAATTCAAAAGGTGCTATATATCTAGACTTTAACCTTCTTATATGTTCTTAAATTACTGCCTAAGGGTTTGGTCTCAGCTGATGGTGCACATCCACAGGGGAATAAGCAGGCCTCAAACATACAATTCATTTGTATACATGATGGAGAACCTCTATGTTATGGACATTTTCTGGTAATGTTGTTTCTTTCTTCCTTACTTTAATTTCCCTGTATGTGTCTCTAATTTGTATGCATTGTGTGTCTTGATATGTATTGTTTGCACTAGCACAAGTGTGTAGTATGTCTTGAATGGTTAGCTATTTATTATGTTTAACAGTTCCCAAAATTCTGATAAAATAGCATTAATTATTTTACTATCTAAAATTACAAGATTAAATATATTGTACTTCTATGGTACATGCTGCAGCCATTGCCTATGTGTTTGTATGATTAGGTCCCTGTGTTAACAACAACACTCCATTATAATGTTTTGTTTAGATGAGTACATTAAGAAGTTCACTATATATCTCCCGACCACCCCTGACGTCTTGTTACCAGCATTATAAACACAACCCCTTGTTGGGACTTTTCATTAAAATTAATTGTATAAGTGATTTCATCAGTGATATGATATTATATGATATGTCATTTATAACGCACATTTAGTGTTTCTAGGTGCAGCAAGACAAGGGAGGGAGGACAGAGAGAGGACAAGACAAACAATCTTAATAGGCCTTGTGTCATTCAGATCGGGGAAGTGCAACATTGCAAAGTAGAGAGCACAGGGAGAAGGGAGAAATGCCAGGGAGAGGAATGGGGGAAGTGCAATCAGGGCAGTATTGCTCTGATTAAGTGCAGCCAGGACAACGTGGTTCTGGGTAAGTGCAAGGAGGCAGGGGAATTTAGGGTTACAGTTACAGCCTTAAGTGCATGGTAGGCCCAGAGGCAGTACAAGGGAGACTGATCATGGTGGAGCCTGGTACCCAGTGAGATTATGGGAGTAGCCAAGCATCCAATCAGTGCAACAGACTGGTAGGTCAGCAGGTGAGAGGGAGATGTGATGTCATCAATTACATTTGTGATGTAATATTTGATGTCATATTTGATGTCTTGGGTGTTAGTCTTATCAGTTTGCAGTGGTTGCCCAAGTTATAGTTGCTTAGCTTACAATAACTGTCAAATTTCAGAGGTTTTTCAGTTATACTTGTAACTATAGCGTCCCATGAACAAAATGTTTTCACACCTGCGGTTGCTGCCTCTTCCCTCCCTTCCCTCGCCTACCAGGCCTCTCCTGAAAAAAAAAATTAAAAATATATAATCCCCAAAAAATAAAATAAAAGGTTCTTTTAGAAGACACCTTTCACAATAAAAATAATAGATGTGAAAAAAAGTCGCACACCCCTGCACAGCCTGCATAGTTCCCTGACAGAGCGATAGTCCACAGACATCTGGAAAATTACAGGGATGGGGTGGATGAATTAAAATCCTTCTAATTGTTTCGCATTCAAAAATGGTGGCTCTTAAAAGAACTTCTTTTGTGTTTTTGGCTTTTATATATTTCTTTTAATTTTTGTTTTTACAAAGTGAACGAATAAACATTTTACTGAATTTAATTATTTCTTCTCTGTTTTCCACAAAAATCTGATTACCCACATCAGTTAGATGAACTCCATCTCTCCGAAAAATGTTGGCACTATCAAATTTAATGTTCTCATTATGAAACAATGTCATCCCAACATCACGCGCAAAAACACACACAGCTTTATTGACGTTGCACCTCGCTTTTTCCAATTGCGGACCAAATTAACTCGTATGCATCCACATCTGTCTCTGGGCACTGCGTGAAAAAATAGTTTTCATATTAGGGAACATTTCCTTCAACTTTCCCAATGTCTCTTTCATTGCTAACTGCAATGGAATTCTAGTCATGTTCCCCAAACTGTTTCCTCCACAATGAACAATAAACATTTCTGGATGTTTCTATTCAACCATATTTGCACAGAATGTGAGCAAGTCCACTCCCTTCATGCCTCGTACTGCATACCAGAACACTTAAAATTCAGGGAATCCAAGATTTTTGCCAATTTCCCAATGCAAAGCATATACCTTCAAACAATGAACCCAAGAATCCCCCAACATTCAATCACTCTGCCTGCTGAAACACATTGCCATGACCATTTTCAAACCTCTCACAACTCCTACTAATGAAACTTCTGCTAACCTCTTTTTCTGCACACCGCACACAGGAAAACTGGTTTGCTGATCCTCCGATGTCCACGGACACCCACGACTGTCCGCAGTCTCCGCAGTACCCTTTTCATGTCAGGCAACTTTTAAAGACCCGGATGTGGCACATGCCGTCAGCTGACAAATGCGGTATCTTCGACCATGGTGGCCACTCAAAGGGTTTTTGAGGGGAATTAAAGACAATTTAAATTGTTTAATCTTTAGTGGTGGCTCTGAAAAGAAACCTTTTTTGTTGGATTTGTTAACAAAAGCCTTTTTTTTCTTTTTATGCTTTTATGTACATTACTGCTGTACACTGTACATCTTCCCTTACAATTTTCTTACAGGAACATTGCATTCCTAACATTGTAAAGGAAAATTGCATTTCCGACATCTGTGAAATGAATTCCATCTTGACAACAATAATTCACACCATCAGAACTTATATTGTCATTCTCAAAAATTGACATTCCTGCACATATATAAAAAAAATCAGATACAGCTTTATTGACAAGCTGCCTTGATTCTTCCATTTGTGGACTGAAAAGGATTGCTGGACATCTCCATATTTGCCTCTGATTTATTTCAGAAAAAAATATCTATCTTGGCATTCAATGAAGCTCTTCAGGGCAACCTGCAAATACACTGCAAATACACTGGAGTCTCAAAATCCAAATGGTCACCTCCACAACACACAATTACAATGTATGGACATTTAAAATGAGACATACTCTCACAGAATGAAAACAAGCTTGTCCGGTTTAAGCCACAAACTGCATGTCATAAAACATCCACTTCTGCCAATGAAATACTTCTAAAGATGCCATGATTTATGGCATACACTTTCAATGACTGAATTGAAGAGTCCCCAAAATTCCACAGAGTCTGCCTTCTCAAACACATAGCCATAGCCATGTTGAGTGCTCTCACAACTCCTGCAAACAAAATCCCTGCTACCCTCTCTTCCTGTTCACCACACCTAGCAAACTTGATTGACTAATCCGCACAGTCCATACTACAGGTATGCTTTCATTTAAAAACCTTTTTTCTTCAACTCTTTCACAAATCTAGATATACAAAACCAAGTTGTGTTTGTTTTTGGGTTTGTATGTGGCATTCTTGGGGTTGTGCGGTCTGGTGTCATGCATTTTGCATGGAATATTCTTTATTCCATTGCTGAATTAATGCAACTATTTCCAGCTCAATAGGTCATCCCATTCCTGAGATAATTAATCTTTTTTGTTGTTCGGCTTTGTTTTTCAGCATTATGTTTTGTGGTGTTACACCGCCATCTACAGGTCATTTGAAGAACGTGCTCATCATCACGCATTGAAGCTGAAACATGATCAACACTTGATTCATTTCTGCTGCTAAAATGTTGTAAAGGATAGGCACTTCTGCCTCGTGACATCAAATGGAATTTTGCTACAATTTGAAGATGACATAGTTGAATCAGTTGATTTGAATCAGGTTCATTGTTTAACAAAAGTACTTCTTTGTTCTGTATTCTCTCCTTTCATTAATTCTTTAATCCCATGAATATATTTTTTCTAGAAATGCCATGAAAAAAGAGCAGTTTTTAATCCCAATCGAATCAAAACAAAACATTGAACACTGAAACATGATCAACATTCTGAAGAATGTTAATGTTAATGTTAAAGGTCATTTGTACCGCGCACTATCACCACCGGAGTGGTCCCCTGGCGCTCTGGCGGCTCTGAAAGAGGGGGGAGGGTGGGTTAGTGGGTGGAGGCTGGAAAAGTGCAAGATTGCAGTGATGTGCTGTTGGCAGCCTCAGCCCGGTGGTTCCGTCGGCTGGGCCTCGGGTGTATGCGGCCGGTAGTCGTCGTGTGCTGATGTGCGAGTCTATGTGTTTTTTTGTTTTGTTGTTGCAGTGTAGTGAAGTTCGTGCGGTTTGCTGCGCTAGAGGTTTGTGGTTGTGTTTGGTTTGGAGTTTGAGAGGTGTATGCAGAGAAGGAAATTGTTAATGGTATTCGTTAGTCATCTCTATCCTGGACTGAACCGGTTGGGCTTGTGTAATCTTACCCGACGGGATGCTTGTACGCCCTGAGCCTCAGGAGGTACGTGCCCGTTTTTCCATTCGAGGCCGTTTGAGGATCTAGCTGTCCCCTCCGCCCGCTCCCTTAATAACCTTGCATGCTCCTCACCCCCTCCACATGACTAGCGCCGCTGCTAGTGTCCATACACCCGGTTGTGTGGTGATTGGTGGTATCTTGTTCGTTCCACAGCCTCGTGGAACCTAGTTGTGGCTGTACGGGCGGTGGGGGATGGTAAGGGTTGGCTGGAGTAGTTGTATCCATTTCTCTGGGTCTCGCGGGTGGACCCCTGTGTCCAGCGTCAGCCCTACTGGTGCCCAGGGTACTTCTGTCGGTTCTAGGGGTTTGTCAATGTCCTTTTTTATGAGTCGTTTGTCTTATTGTTGTTTCGGTTTTAGTCTCCGGTGTTAAAGAGGCAGGTTTTTAGTAATTTTCTGAATTTAAGGTGGTCTTTGGTGTTCCTTATTACTTTTGGGATGTTGTTCCAGGTTTTTGCGGCTAAGTGGTAGAAAGCGGTGCCTCCGAGTTTCTTCTTGATGTAAGGTTTTTGTTCCAGTCGGATTTCGTTGGTTGACCTGAGCGGCCTCGTTGGCTTGTAGATTGTTATTATTTTTTGTAGGAATTCTGCTCCTTGTCCGCTGATTGCCCTGTGCGTTATGCACAATGTTTTGAAGATGAAACGCTGTTTTACTGGGAGCCAGTGTAGTGTTTTTAGGGCCGGGGTGATGTGGTCTCTTCTGGATAGTTTGAGGAGTAGTCTGGCTGCAGTGTTTTGGATCCGTTGTAGCTTCTTCAGTAGGTATTCCGGTATACCGAGGTAGAGGCTGTTTGCATAGTCGATATTTGACATGATGAGGCCGACGATGGTGAGTGTTTTCTGTGTGAAGGAGAGGAAAGGTAGTATTTTTCTTGCCGTGTGGAGGAGGAAGAAGCATTTCTTGAATGTTGCATTTATTTGCGGT
Organism: Ambystoma mexicanum; assembly: GCF_040938575.1. Classification (NCBI taxonomy): domain Eukaryota; kingdom Metazoa; phylum Chordata; class Amphibia; order Caudata; family Ambystomatidae; genus Ambystoma; species Ambystoma mexicanum. Next base: position 957,710,981 of record NC_090929.1, on the reverse strand, counting down.
TCTAAGGTTAGGGTGTTGTCCATCAGGACTCCCAGATGTTTTACTACGTTAGATGGTGATGGTGTAGATCCCATTTCCGTTGGCCACGGGATGGCGGTTTCCTTCTCTTGGTCTTTGGATATGATCATGATTTCGGTTTTTCCTGGATTGATTTTCAGGTTGTTGGCATTCATCCAGTTGAAGACTTTTTTTAGACAGTCGGTTAAGTTTGAATGATCGGCTTGGGTGTCTTCGATCTTGTAGATGATTTGTAGCATTTGATGTTGTGTTTCTTGAAGATTCTGATTACTGGGGTTTGGTAGATGTTGAAGTACAGTGGAGATAGTGAGGATCCTTGTGGTACTCCACAGTCGTTGACTCGTGGGGTGGATTTGAAGGGTTTGATCCAGACGGTTTCAGTTCTGTCTGCTAGGAATGATTTAGTCCAGCGTAGCGCTGTGTCTGTTATGCCTATGTCTTCTAGCCTTTTGGTTAGGGTGTCATGGCTAACTGTGTCGAAGGCTGCAGAGAGGTCGAGCAGGATAAGGGCAGATGTTGTGTTGGAGTCTGCGTTTGTTTTTAGGTCATCCCAGATGGATAGTAGTGCTGTTTCTGTACCTCTTGTGGGTCTGAAGCCGACTTGAGCTTGGTCTAGCAGGTGGTGTTCTTCAACGTATTCTTGACAAATCACCCCTAAAGTTGTCACCGGGCTTTGGGTGCTGTAACCCATTCCTTCCACCAGAACACGCGTCCTACTTGCTCTGGCCAATGGCAAAGCCAAAGTGACCGAGAACCTGTTATGTTGTCCCAAAAACATGATGGCCTGAATATTTACAATATGGCCAGTTAGACAAGAAAACATTACATGTATTAGGAATACAACGGAACCGGGGAGGAGAGACATGCCCGCCAATGCTCGAAGTGTAGCCACAGAATCAGAGCAAATAGCGGTCTAGTACAGACCGCTAAAGTTGACTGGGGCTCTCTAATTGGAAACAGACCTGGTCGGCTGCGGGAACGTAGAGGAGCCAGGCAGACGGAAGGCTGTTTGAAAGTAAAGATAGCACAAATGCCCCTTTAAACGCATGCAGCAAAATCGTGTGGTGAACAAACAAAGTAAGCTCAGCGCACCAGGGACAAGGATCATGACACATTCCAGGAAAATACATAAGTCTCCTGTTCTGTACTCGAGAACAGTCAGTCTTTCTTTCCGCCTCGCCCCCTCCCTCATCCTCCTCCCCCCAGCTGCTTGCCTAGGACGTGGCTATTTCCAGTTGGACGGACAATAATCACCAGGAAAGCCGGTCTACTTCACACACCCGATGCCTTACTCGTGTGAAAGTGACAGCAGCAGCGGCCCAGTATCGCCTAAACAAAGACATGGCGAAGCCGGCAGCTGCATACAGCCGTCCTCTCGGGGTCCAAGCAGGAGCACGGTGGTTCTGTTGCCGAACCGATCCGTGGGGCCACGCACAAAGCAGCGACCTGGCACTAGTTACCGGGCAGCACGTATTGCAGTTCTCAAACGCCCAAGCGCAACGCTTGCCCTCGCATGCAGGGTGCAAGCGCCGAAGCGCAATGTATATGGAACCTGAGGTCATTCTGGATGCTTCAGCATTACTATGGCAGGCGACTACTAGTACAACTCTAACAGGTTGACTGCTACACTTCTAAAATACAACAAAAATGCAATAGTGGCAACTCCATTGGGTCTTTAAGTATGGAAATGTGGTTGTGTGGGTGTCTCAGCAGATGTACGTTGACACAATAGGTTAGAGACTGCCAGGGCAACCTCAAACGTTACCAAGTAGTCTGCATAATGCACTAGAGAGTGTCGCTATTAGGAACATAGGGAGTGTTGTGAGGGGGTGACCAAAATGGGAGAAGACTAATTAAAAAGAGAATCACCAAATACCTGCATCTAAATGTGATCAGCATACGTGGCCAGAAACAGTAATTGAACTGTGTAATAAGGCAGTGAAACGGACAGTCAACTATTACACGTTAACTTACATTTAACAGGGGATATTATTATATCATGGTTACTATAAAGAACACAGAGAACTCGAACAGCACTACATACTGCAGAGAGCAGGGGTCGGTTCAATGCCCCCTACACCACCCAATCCAGCCACCCGCCCCCTCCCAGCCCAGGCCTGGAAGTGGAGCACAGTGTCAATTGGCAATGCAGGCAGGGTGTCAGGCGCGACTACTTCACGGGTGAGTAATACACAGAGCATGTACATTGGGTCTGGCAACAGGCGGGATGCGTTCTAGCTGCAGGCTGCCCGTGTGCAATGGCCATGGGGGAAAGGAGAGGGTGGGGGTAACTGCGGCGTAGAGTGGGAGCACAGCCGCATTTCACAATGAGGAATAACGGGAACATTGTAGGCGACGGAGCAGCGCGCGCTCCCGCGAATCAGGGAGAAATAAAAGCAGATAGAAGGGGGGAGGGGGGCGCGTGCAAGAGAAAAGGTAAAGAAGAAATGCTGGTCAGAAGAAGGCAGGGGCACTGTCATACACGGACCGTCCGGCAGGGACACGGTGCGAGCAATAGGAGGACACACAAGCTGCTTCTGCCCCCGCTTCTCTCACCTTGCTGCTGCCGCCGCTACTCGCGACCCCCGAGTACATGTAATAGGCAATGCCCAGTACCCAAAGCAGGGCGAAGCAGAGGAGGGCGCGAGACTTCATGCGCATGGTGCGGGTTGCGGGAAGGAAGATCTCAAGACCATGAAGCTCACAGAATTCAACATGATTTCGGGCAGAAAAATGAAAGTGCTCAAGAACCTGAAGCAAAACTTACTAATTAGAGAATGTGTGCTGCTAAAAAATACAAGCAACGAAATTGCTGAAGAAACTGAAACATGACTTGCTGTTAAGAGAATTAGTGCTGCTTAACAACGATGGAATGAAGCTGCTGATGAAACTCAAGTGATACTGATCTGACAATGTGTGCTGCTAAAAACAAAGCAATGAAACTGCTGAAGAAACTGAAGTGAGACTTGCCGATCAGAGATTTACGCATCTGAGAATAGACATCCCGGGTGAAGCCAGAAACTTAGGCTAGTATAAATATATATATATATATATATATATATAGGGTTCCTGCTACTTACCCTGTAATAAGCTTCTTAATAAGCATATTCACTTTTTTACCCACTCTAGCAAAGGTCATGCATTGCAGCATTCATCACATGCTCACATGAAGGAGCAAACAATTTTAATGGTCTGCATTTCAAAATGTTTCTTTTTACAAGCATTGTAATGAAAGTAAAAAAAATGCATATGTACATGTACAGCAGCACGGTGTCACTTTTTCATAAAAGAAAGGAAAATCAGATACAATAGATCTGTGGACCATATTTTAAGTGGCACTTAGTGTCTGCCACTTTAATATGTTGGCAGAACATGCATACATCCCAACATCACCCATTCCAATCTATAGGTGCTTGTTAATTCTTCATTTTTTCTTTTGGATTCTGTCACTTCCAATTCCACTTCGGCCATTATAAAACTCAAACTACAAGTTCCAGAATGCAAAAAAAAAAATTACTATACTTCAAGATTCGAAACAATGATATGTATATCAAAGAAAGATATACAATGTTGTGCTTTTCAAAATATTTCTTTTTGGATGCATTTTGAAGAAAGTAAAAAAAATGCATAACTGCATTTATAGCAGCACTGTGTCACGTTTTCATAAAAGAAAGTAAAATAAGATAACATTGATTAGTACACCATTTATAATTGCCACTCAGTGTGTGCCAGTTTAATATATTGACAGTGCATATATACTTCCTAACATAACACATTCCAATCTTCTGCTGCTTGTGCAGTTCCAATTGTTTCTCTACAATCTGGGATTTGTACTCCAACTTTTGTAATTTGATAAATTGAACTACAAGTCCCAGAATGCAAACAAAACATCTAGGACTAAATGGACACCTACGAAACACCTACAGATTAGAATACATCACGTTGGCAAGTATGCATGCACTCCTGAAATATTAAACTTCCACATACCAGCTACTATTTAAAAGTGTACTACAAATGTTTTCCATCTATGTTTCTTCTTTTTTTACAAAATGTTACTATGTATTTATTATAATTATGTTATAGTTCAAAGAGCTTTATCATAATATATATAAACAATACAAACAACAATTAATAAAGATACAATAAAAATACAACTGACAGTTACTATAATTAAATGTTCAGGATCAGATACAATTTAGTTACAAAGATGGACAAAAGATATACTGAAAAATATCGTTTTTGTGTAAGACATTCATACAGATTCATAAAGGCTGAAAAAAATACAAAGGAAATCCAAGGATACTAAAAGCTGAGAGCAGATAACTATTCGTATTAGGAGGTAACTCCATAATAGAACGTTTAGATAAATCAATGTATCATAACAAGATGTCAGCTGAGGTTTGAATTAACTCACTTTTCACTGGTGATAGTGTAACTTAAATCAATAGGGTGATATACAGATTAACTCACTAACCTTTCGAGTTAAAAATTACCTTCCTGATATTATAAAGTGCAATGTGCATTGACTAATGACCAGAGTTAATACAATAGCGCCAGAAAGATTCAGACTTAATGGTGTTGCAATCATGGACAAAAGGCGCCAGCCACTTGGCATAAAGGTCCCCATATACTTTGCACTCTGACAGGACGTGTTGGGAAGTCTCCAGTTTGGACCCTACACCCCAAAAGTGACAGCTCCTTTCATCTTTAGGTATACCCTGCTCAGACCCATTTGAGGCCAAGACTGGTAGTATGTTTATTCCTAGCAAAAGCAAGAATCTGCACAATTCTGGGGAGGCAAAGAGTAATAAATGGCCTGGTTGGGATTTATATTTTTGATATGATATGATGTGGCATTTATAAAACGCATATACCAAGTATTTAAAGGTGAGATTAAGTGCTATGGACCATTAAGTCCACAGTGTTTCAGCAGCTGGAAGGATTTGCAAGATGTGCATAGTTCTCACACCATTCCCAGTGTTTTCTTCTCTTTTACAAAATGTTACAGAGCTTCTATAAATGCACACACACATTTCTTAAATTTCATGAACATTTTCCTAAAAGGAAACAATTTTAACCGTCCACAAATTTTATTAGTTGTTTTTCCCCAACACTCCTTCTCCCTTCATAAATAATAACCTTGCCTACTAAAAGTATTTCACTATTACCAGATGTCACCACTAACTTTCTTTTACAATTACAGGAAAGAACAACATTACTGAAGACACAAACTGAAAATACTCACTGACCCAACACACCACACATCTGCACACTCGTACTCTCGTAACCCTCCGAACCACACCTAATATATAACCTCACAATCAAACAGCACTCTACTAATCTCTACAATCACACCCAAAAACCCTTGCACCATACACGCATTTACATTGCACAACTTTCACACCCAAAGTTTCTCTTTTACCAACAGACACGACAAAATGCCTACTAAAAAGCTACTCCATAGAAAAGAAACATAGAGCAGATAAGAATAAAACTACACCATAAAGTCATCCACCTCTAAAACAATGTATAGAAAACATTAAAACAAAAGAGCTTGTAACCTCACTAAAAAAGCCAGGGCCCTTCTTGCAAAAACTAAAAGTAAAGAAATATGTACAAGAAAAGCAGACCTACTAACAAACATAACACTGTATCTACCAGTGTTAACATAGTCATCGTAGAGCAATCCAAAAAATGTATGTTACAGAAAATAGTCCACCATAGAGCTCCTTACAATCTTTTAAAAACAGCTGAAAAGTCATGGTCTACCCTTACAAACTACCACAGGAGACTAATCCTGCAAGCTCTAATTGACAGCACTTTTCTACTAAAGAGAACATTGCTTGTATTGATTTTAAACAGAATAAAACCACTAACTAAATTAATCAATACATTGCAAAAAATGAGTGCTTCTTAACATGTGCAGTATCAATATACAGACCTTTTCAAACTTCTGTGATGGTGAATGGATTCACACAAGCAGCACAGAACCATATTTCAATTACGTAGCTTATAAACAAGAACAACAGAAAACTATTGCCAGACAATATGGTCGAGGGTAAGAAATGGTGAAAGACACCATTATGGCAAAAGAAACGCTTATAGAAAAAAGTCCCCAACATACTTTGAACCAAATATTCCTTTCACTCAAACAATCCATCCAGTGTACAAATGGGCATGCCTCTCAATGTGAAATGTACGCCAACAATCCTTTACATTTTTACGACAATTCCTCAATCACTATGTGAAACTAAAAGACAAAAGTAGAATTCATATTTTCCAAACCATAGAGTCCTGTCCAGTGCACAGCCACACTGGTCTGCAAGGACATTCATTTGCCTGCATTTTAGGAACTGCTTTCAATAGCACTTTCTACCACAATCAAAATGTTAGCAACACACCATTCTGCTATACAGAATCTTCTGCATCGACTATACTATGCAAAATGTCCTGCTGTGCAATCGCAAAATTTCAATAACATTCTCCTACATGGAACAGCCAAAGAACCACTTCAAGAAATAGAGCACATCCAAAGTAAACACTTTGGGCCTCATTACGACTCAGGCGGTAAGGGTTTTACGCCGGCGTAAACAGCGCCGACCCTTACCGCCTGAGTACGAGGTCCCTTAGCGCCATGGAGGTTTTAACACCTGTGTTAAAATCCATGGCGCTAAGGGACCATGGAGTTAATTACGCCACCGTAATTTACGGTGGCGTAATTAACGCCTTCCCCACTCCCATTATGCCCTATGGGGCAAAAATGGGAATGGGGAAGGGTAAATGGGGATTGGGGACTTACCGCCCCGCCAAGGTCGGAATGGGGCGGTAAGTCCGCCAACCACCATGGCGTAAACGTAGTTTACACCATGGTGGTAAAGTCACGGCCCAGGCGGTAACTTACCGCCTGGGTCGTAATGAGGCCCTTTGAAACCGAAGTTAACTTAGAAAATTATGTACCTTCAGAAAATATTACTGAAAACCTTATAAACACCAACATCCTAATAAAGACATACAAATGAGAAATAGCTAAGTTTCAAAACACATCTGCTGAAACACCAGACCAAATATGAGCTTGCTGTCACAGAACATTTTATAAAACGAGCACAAAAATAGTAGATATAGCCCACAAAATAGAAGATAATGAAGAAACCCAATGGTTCCTATTAGCTTGATATCTAACAGAAGAAACTAAATACAAAATGACCCCTCAACAGTTTGCACATACTGCACCACAAAGCTTGACAATAACTGAATTTCATCATGTGCTATCACTAATATTCCCACTTCTGAAAGATCACCAAACAACTTAACTTGTATGAGAGCATTATAATCCAAACAGTGCACCCATTTCATGCCTGTAACCAAAGTCAGCCAAATGACCTACATCCGAGTTACTAAATGGCATCAGTGGCAAAGTAGAATATTTACCATTAGATCTGAAAGAACATTTAGAAATTCTAGGAGCACAACAACCAATAGATCAATCTTTGATTGTACTAGTTAATGGTGTGCCAACAAAAGACACAAAAATCTGGCAACAACTAGTCGACTTAAAGAAAGTTAGACAAGCCCTACAAAAGAAAACAATGAATACTACAAAGATATAAACAGAGAGGAAAAAGTAAGATAAACCAACCAAATAATTCAAGACTCAGCAGCAACTGGCCAATTTGAATGCGTACATCCTGTTAATACAGCCAACATTTTAGACTAGTACACAATTCACCCACTACACTCCAAGGACACCATTGATGGTGCGTTAGAAACATATCAAATGCATCAAGCCAAAGAATCCACAATGAGCATATGGGAAAAAGTGTAGAAGCACGTTCTTTTCCTCTGAAGGCCCCAGATTCAGACAAAATGTCAAATACATTTTCCACCTCCTCTTTGAAAGTGAACTAGCAACTCTAGGTTATGGAGTTGCACACACATTAAAAAAAGGCTCTAACTTTTTAAACATATCTTCTTCCCAACTGCTTCAAAAAATAAAAGACAGAGATGAAGTTTTGCAGTCAAGTATCACAAATCTCACGGGGGGCATGGCCAAGCAGCCATGTAGCAAGACGTGCACCTGACTAAGCTCCCGATGATCCTGAATTGATCCTTCAAGTTAACTGGCACGGACAGACTCTGGACGGAGGAAAAACAAAGCAGCAGATCGTAATATGCTGGAGCACAATCACTGACATTTCAGTGCAGCTCGCTGGTTTGGGTCGTGAGGAATTTGCTGGAGAAACTTTACAGTGGACCGAATGCCGTGATCCCAAAATGGCAGACGTTACTGACCAAAGGGTCTGCCCAAGAGACAAAGCTTGACCCGCAGCGGTGATAGACACGAATAGAGGCAGGTGTGCCTAAATGAACTGGGACGACAGAACACTTTGGATAATTCTACCAGTAAGTCGGCTGCAGAGGCGTATGGACACGCATGGATTGGGAGCCCATGTGAATGGGCAGAGAGGACACACCAGGCGATCGAGCAACAAAGCAAACTGCAAAGCCACAGTGATCAGGAGTTGCGGAAGCGCAGATGAGAAGACCGGGATGTGTAGCGTCGGAAGACAATGCGGATAACTTGACACCCTGCCTGAAACAGACTACATGATTGCCCGAAGGCCATCCACAACGAGGTATGGTGTGCAACACTAGCGGAATAAATGGTACCTGAAAACGTATGATAAACCGTCAGTGAGCGGTACCAGCTGGGACACAGTGTAAGCACAGACCAACTGAGGAGGAGATGCTCATCGGGCCAGGTACAAACTGGCCTCACGAAGCAGAGGAAGGATGAGCTGAAACCAAAGAACCAAGAATAACGGACAATAGCATGGATGACGCTACGCTCCACCCGATACGAAATGGTTGGTTGCCCGTAGCTTAATCACACAGAGATAACACACACAGTGCTGGATGTGCACACAGTGGCTGTAAATGCATGCAGAGTCGCCGATAAGCAGAACGGACAAGGTAATAGTGCGAACTCAGGTCGGCAACGGAGAGGAGACGCTTGCCACAGCAGGGGGCAGACCGGCCACAAGACACTACAGGTAGATGGGCCAGGACAATAAGGTACAGGCATAACACGTTTGGGTCAATGAGCAATGAGGGACAGAACAAAGCGGTTCCATAAACAAATGGGCTAAAATACCACACAAGAGTGATCCAGCAAACACAGTGATAATTTTAACAACTCTTACTAACGCATTGCTGCATATACTGAGCTCAGGAACATGAGAGGCGATGAGCCAGGCTCCACTTAAGATGCCAGGTAGTTGGCCGTGCAAAATGGCTGATATAGTGGCACTGGAGAATCCCAGGAACTCAGACAAGCTGTTGGCAGGAGGTGAATAAGTGGTAACTGGAAGCACTGTGCAAGCACAGCATGCCGCCCCGGAGTAGCATTACCAGAACCCTCCCAGGATAAGTAGTTAGACATCGAAGAGAGTCAGGATCCTTGATGAACCTGTGGGAGGAGCTGTGGCATACTCATTGTACCGAGGAGCCTGAGAGAACACCCTAGTCAACAGAAACGATCCCACAGATACGGCCGTGGCAGGAGGGAGTGCGCAGAGCCATAACAGACACAGCTCCACATCGGACATCACGGAAAGAGCATAAAGAAGCGAGCTGGGGGACCTAACTAGACACAGAGACTGAGAGAAACTGCAGGAGAAGGAGCCTACCCAGAGCTTCTCCCCAGGAGACACCACGTCCAGAGAGAAGGAACTCGAGTCACACAAAGGCCACAGTACATTGTGAAGCAAGCAAATAAGGTTGGTGGAACGACTAGAGGGATGGCAATTAAAAGCAGTAAAGCCAAAGGAAAACAGCCCATGATGGACATCTCTACCAAAACAACACAATCCCCAGACAGGGCCACAAATGCAAAGAGTCACACACGGGGAACAACCTCCCCGCTGCATACTGATCATTTGATCCTAGATGCCATTGCAGAGCTGAAGTCCTCATGGGGGAGCAAGATCGATGCAGCCATGGCAGAACTTAAAACAGCGCTGGAACAAAAAATGGATGCAGTCAGTGTGGACGTTAACCTCTTAAGACAGGATGTTAGAGCACTGGCAGAGCACACGAGTGGCCCCGAAAGTGTGGTAAAGACTAACACAGATGTCAGCACGGCCAACGCCAAGGAGGTTCACATTTTGCAGCAGAGAGTGCGCAACTTGGATAGCCGAGCAGAGGAGGCGGAGGGGCGAGCAAGACCTAACAACATTCGGGTGGTGGGGCTGCCAGAAGGAGAAGAAGGCACAGACCCGACAAATTACATGGAGAACATGCTAATTCAAGAGATAGGAGCGAATGTGCTCACCCAAGGGTTTGCAGTCGAAAGACCACACAGAGCCCTAACTAAGAAACCCCAACCAAGAGCCCCACCCCGGGCAATTATTGCCAAGATACTGAACTATAAAGATAGAGAAAAGATCCTGGAATATTTTCACAAAGGTTGACCGATAAATAGAGCGGCAGCAACTGTCACGGCGTACCCAGATTACACCATGCTGGTACAGAGGCAACGTCTAAACTATGTGTCGATAAAAAGACGGCTGAGGAAATCTGGCTTCAAATACATGCTCTTGTACCCTGCGAAACTTAAGGTCCTGCACAAAAGCAAGGCATTCTTTTTCGAGACACCTGAAGAAGCGGCGGGCTGGCTGGACGCTCAGGGTTGCCCTGCGGATGCAGATGACGGGGACCGAGATTGACAGGATAAGTGAATCGGCATTCCACTACTGATTGACTGGGCTGATGTTAATTTACTGGTTCCATTATGGACATAGGTCTGGGATAGTATGTTAGCTCAGAGGGGTACAATGGGTAGATAAGAAGCTCATTATGTGGACTTTTCAGAATGGAACATACACATGAGTAAACTCATGCATAAGTCAAGCGTGCGCAGTCTACTGCGGCAACAATTCGGGAGAAACAAGGGAGGCACATTCTTATCCCCAGTAGTTAAGTTTAGTTGAGACACCAGTAGGGTGGTATCCCCCTGCTGTGTTCCGAGTACTGGTGCAGGCCAAGAAAGGACTAGATGTGGGGTAGCCTGAGATCCAGGGATGGAGCTGGGCATCAGTTGGGGCTTGGGAGTGTGGGGGGCGGGAAGGGAGTTGGGGAGTTTGAAGGGGTAGCAAAGAGAGTTGGGAAGCGAGCCAGCACCTATAATTCACTGCACACAGGGATGAAGATGAAGAGAGACAGATGTGGAACGGGATATGGATGAGTTGGGGGACCTGAAGATAGTGACCTGGAATGTCAGGGGACTCAATAGTTACTTGAAAAGAAATAAGGTCATGATGTATCTGAAGAGGCAGAGAATAGATATTGCCTCACTACAGGAAACTCATTTGACGAAAGAAAAGCAGGAAGTGGTGGGGAGGAAATGGAAAGGGACCACCATAGGAGCAACCTACACGGTGTATGCCAGAGGGGTGATTATGTGGGTAGCACCACATGTCCCCTTTAAGCTGTTACAGTCTGCCATTGAACCTGACATGAGGATGGTGCTCATAAGAGGAATAGTAGAACATAGAGAACTGAGCATTATCAATACATATTCCCTGAACCAAGACGCAACCAATTATTTCAAAACTCTATACAACAAGATCAGCCCATATGTTGGGGGGGCATTTATATGGGGTGGAGACTTTAACTGCACGATTGATCCTAAGGTCAATAGGCCGGATAAGAAACTGGTGAAACCTACCCCAGTGGCTAAATCCCTGAAAGCCCTAGTGGGTGATTTCCAGCTGGAGGATGTGTGGAGGACGCACCATCCCAGGATAGGCAATATTCTCACTACTCTGCCCCACAAAACCTGCACACGCAGCTAGACTACATATTTGCATCACCGGAGATAATGGCGGAACTAGTGCAGTCTGAATATAAAGCGAGAGTGCTCTCGGACCACTCGCCATTGATGGTAGTATGGCAGTACTTGCTGCCCAGAGCACAGATCCCGACATGGAGACTTAGGTCTGAAGCCTTGAAAGATACAGTATTTAGGGAAGATTTGCGGGAAGGGATAGTGGAATAATTTGAACATAACACCGGGAGTGTAGAATCGGCTGGTACATTGTTGGAGGCATTCAAGATAGTGGTAAGGGGAGCAGCAATAGCTAAATCCAAAGGTCTGCAAGGTGGAATAACACATGGCCTACACAAAGCAGAAAAGAAATTAGAGACAATCATGTGTAGGGGGGAGCATTCCCTTGAGGAGGCTGGTACCATAAGACATTTGCAACAGTAATGTGGGGAATATTGGGAGAGATTGTGTAACCTGAACTATAAGAAATACGTGGAAAGACAACATGCAGGGGCAGCCAAGCCGGGTAGGCGGCTAGCCTGGTTGTACAAGAGTGAGACACCCACCCAACCAATAAGAGCAGTGTGAGGAATGAAGGGACAAATTTTAGATACTCAAGAGGGAGTAAACAAAGGCTTCTTGGAGTTTTACCAGCAACTATATAGAGATGTTGAAGAGGGTGATGAGGGTGAGGTGATAGAGACACTGGAGGACATTGGTCTTCCCAAACTGGGGACTGCGGATAGAGAGAGTTTAGAGGTCCCAATCACGTTAGATGAATTAGAAGCAGTGATCAAGCTTTTACCCACCAACAAGGCACCGGGAGTGGATGGGCTCCCGAGCGAGTTTTACAAAACATACAAGGCAGAGTTACTTCCCCCGCTGCTTGCGATGTTCAACAAAGCATTGGACAGAGGGATGCTGCCGGAATCTCTGAGAGAGGCGATCATTATCCCGCTCCTTAAGCCTGGCAAAGCATGCATGGACTGCGGGTCATAGAGACCACTATCCATTCTTAGTCAGGATAGCAAGATACTCCATGCAGTGCTGGCGAATAGCCTAAGACCAGTTATTAACAAACATATACACCCCGATCAGACCAGGTATGTTCCATATAGAAGCATATCCGACAACCTTAGAAGGCTCCATCATGTCATTGAACAAATGGAGGGGGACTCAGAAGAGGTTGCAATAATCTCATTGGATGCAGTGAAGGCCTTTGACTCTGTCGAGTGGCCCTGGTTGATGGCGGCCTTGAAGGAATATGGTGTCAGACCCACTTACTTGAGGTGGGTACAACTGCTGCATAGTGCACCACTGGCTCAGGTTAAGACAGGAGCGACCATTTCAGATCAATAGCAACTCATTAGGGGCACTAGACAGGGGTGCCCATGGTCCCCAATGTTATTTATTTTAGCATTTGAACCCCTGGTGATATACTTGAGAGAACAATATGAAGAGGTGGGGATCAGCACGAAGGTAGGGCAACACCTGATATCAATGTATGCGTATGATATGCTACTATACTTAAGATACCCTGAGGAGAACCTACAATATTTTCCCGAAGTAATGGGGCGATATGCAGTGCTGTCTGGCATAACAGTGAATCCCAGGAAGTCATGTGTATTCCCCCTGGGTAGATATAAAGGGATACCGCACAAGGAACTGCCGGTATTACAAATATAGTGGGAGACCGGGACTTTCAGATACTTGGGGATAGATGTACGTAACACTGTTGAGGCTGAACACAAACAGAATACAGTGAAGGCAGTTGCTACTATAGAAATTAGCATGAGGTTCTGGGTCAAGCTCCCCTTGACCATGATCGGGAGAGAGGCATTGTTAAAAATGGTGGTGCTGCCCAGGATGTTGAACTTCTTTGGGAATATTCCATATATGATACCTAAGCTATTCTTTGTCAAACTTCAAAGTATTTGTAGAGGGTTCATTTGGCACAACACTAAAAACAGAATAGCACTATGGAAACTGCAGAACACATATGACTGAGGGGGCATTAAATTACCCAACTTTGAGATTTACTATCTGGCCAGCCAACTAGAATATGTGACTAGATGGCTATCAGAAGACCCAACATCGGAGTCCAGATTGTTAAGGGCTGAAAGTGTCCAGTTGTTTCTAAGAGAATGGATAAGGCTGCTGAAACCACTGCAAGGCAAGGGGACAAACATTTTAGACTTCGACGGAGGATTTGGCGAAGGGCATGCAAGGTCATGGATAACCCCATCCCGTGTTCTTCACAAACACCGCTTGTGACATTAAATGGAGTAGATGAGCAATTAAGAAAGATAATCCGGAGGCACTGGGAACTGATTGGTATAGCAACATTGGGGGATGTATGGAACGACGGGAAGGCAGTGGAGTTTTACACACTGGTGGGAGACACTGGTCTATACCGGGGACAGCATATCACTAATACTAGGGTGGTGCAGCAGTTAAAAAGCACTTGGTCAGGAATAGTGCTAGATGGTCAGCTGGACGCGGCCATAGAAACATTTTTTGATATATCAGAAGGAGGCCATGAGGTCTCCCGAATTTACAAACTACTGATGTCAAGGGCAGGAAAGGAGGTGCTCCGTGCTGTGGGTAAGGGTGCAGAAGTACCATAAAAAAGTGTCCAGGAACACAAGGCTGCAATAAATCCAATTCTATATTACCCATAGGCGTACATGACTCCTCAGAGGATCACAAGGTTTAAAGATGCAGGTATACAAACATGTCCCAAGTGTGGGGAGATGAACGCAGGAATGATAGATATGTTCTGGGCATGCCCGGAAATAGGGAGATTCTGGAGGGAGGTGGACCACCTTTTGACCGAGAAAGAGATATAGAGGCCGATTCATGGAATTAATGTGCGCTGACATTTTCGGCACAAGCGTGCGAATCGCAGTGCAAGTGTGAGAATCGCAGCGAAACCCGCGCACAGCGATTCATGGAAGTCCGTGTGCGTGTAAATCCCTGGATGTGCGCTAAAATTCTACCTGGCGCACTCTGGCGCACACGTCTCCAAACAGCGTGCGCTAAGCGCACAGCGAAAGCGCACATAGCGCAGCGCACACAATAAAAGTAGGTGGAACAGGGGGCGTAACACGCGGAATGGGGAACAACGTGTGAAAATGTGGGTGTCACAGGGGAGTACAGGAGGCAAATGCGCGGAACGCCCACACGCGCGTCTACAACACGTATTCATGGAATCGAACGGGGCTAATGCGTGCGCCAAAAAAGATGCGCTAATCCGGAAACACGTACGCCAGCAGGAAGCAGGCGTACGTGGACCCGCGCAGCATAAAAGTGCGCGCAAACAACAAACAAGCTCAGACGCCAAGATGAATATGCCGTTCCTAGCAGCAGTGGTCGTGGGATACCGCAGGAGGAGGAGGAGGATAGTCAGGCCCAGAATTTTTACACCCAGAACCACCCTTTTTGGGATGCCTGATGACCAGATGTATGGGAGGTACAGGTTTCCACCTCACATAATATTCGGCCTGGTGAGTGAGTGGGAGGATGACCTCACATCACCTACCCTGTGCTCCCAAGCACTCAGCCACCTGGAGAAGGTCCTCAATATACTGCACTTCCTGGCCACTGGATCATTTCAGCGGACAAGTGCTATAGTGGGGGGAGGGGGGATGTCACAGGCCATGCAGTCACGCTGCCTACACCAGGTGTTGGCCATCATGACTGCACGCCCATCAGTCCGCAGACACATATACCTGCCCAGAACACCTGCAGAAAGGCAAGCTGCCGTCCAGGATTTCTATGGGGTGGCACAATTCCCCAAAGTGCTAGGTGCCATTGATTGCACCCATGTGGCTCTACGTCCCCCCAGGGCATCTGAGCACATCTATAGAAACCGCAAGCACTGGCATTCCATCAACGTGCAGGTAGTATGTGATGCCAAGGGAATCATCACCTCAGTATATGCCAACAATCCAGGATCCACCCACAACAGTTTCATTTACAGAATGTCAACCCTAAACCGGGACCTAGAAGCTGGGAGGCATGGCGATACATGGCTGCTTGGTGAGTATAAATGCCACTGCACATGCCTGCATGTCAGATACTGAGTAATATCACAACCCCACTAATGATACCCATCACCACCTCTCCAGGGGACAGTGCCTACCCTCTGAGCACCCACATGATGACGCCAATTCGGAACCCCACCACGCCATCTGAGGTAAGATACAACACAGCCCATATTGCAACCCGGGGCATAGTGGAGCGCACATTCGGAGTGCTCAAGTCACGCTTTCGCTCCCTTGACCACTCTGGTGGGCAGCTATTATATGCTCCCCCAGTAGTGTGCAGGATCATAGTGGCAGCATGTGTCCTGCACAACGTTGCAACACGCCGGGGCCTGCCGGTGGACATGGTGGTGCCCCCACATCCCCAACCACATGCACGCCCGCTGCGCATGGGAGGGGAAAGGGCACGTGGTGAGGCAGCCCATACGCAGCTGGTGGCTAATTGCTTCACATAAAATCACACCCCTGTGGAGTGCACAAAGCCCTGGCACATACCAGCTGACAATCAATGATGATGACATAAGGGACACTCAACTGTCACAACCATACCATCCTGAGATTGGTCACCTGGAAGTGTTACATTGTGTGCATCCCTACCTACCCAAACACCACCAATGCTGTGTCATCAAAAGACATACATCTATGCTGCGAAATTCATTACCCCCTTGCTAAATACAACATGAGAACAGTGCCATGTCACCCAACCCCTCCCCAGCTCCACCACCAAACACACCATGGCATGTCATGCAGTGTGAAAGCAAACAAAGCAATGCACAAGACCTGACACAAGTGTCACAAAGTACACTGTCCCTAATGGAAACTGCCCACACACAATATGCTCGCAGTAATGTATAACTAACAGCACACATTACCAAATACTTACCACCAACACAATGCTGCAACACACCATGGAAAAATGCAAACACATGACAGTACTAAGTTCAAGTAGTGGGAGTCTTACAACCTGAATACGCCAGCACATCGACCCCTTACAACTGTAGAGTGTTGCTGCCACGCAAATGTCTCAGTGTACTGCACACAACATGAACTGCATCTGCAAAGTAGGTGGCCTTGTGAAGACATGAGGAAGGAACCTGTAGATTAGGAGGAAGACATGGATGCACAAGCACATATCAATACACCATGCAGTGTACAATACAACAACAATATCCACTAGGGATGTCTACACAGTATTGACTACAGACTGCCCACACAGCTCATGGGAGCCCAACGCCACTGTGTAATTCACTGTCACTTGGTCACACCCTTTGCAAGCCCATGGAAACGGGAAGCAGGAGGGGTGTGTGTTTCATGAACCCAAGCATCTAACCCAAACTCAGGACAAGCCTGCATGTGCCCAGCCGGAATACAGTGGATGCCCACGGGAGCCACACAAGGCAACACACTGTAAAAAAAAAAAAATCAAAAATCAAAAATGCCCATGTGTGGGCCAGGGGGTTAGGGGAGGCCACCCAGGAGGTTCGAGGACAGGGTGCACACCAACACCGACCTGCGTGGATGTTGCGGAAAAAAAGGGCTCATGGCCTGCACGGCTAAGCCATTGTGGGAGAACTGCTGTCGCTCTGCTCATCCTCTGCTGCTGCATCAGGAGGCGGTGGCACTATGGGAGGCAGCCCATGCAAAGCCCTGGTATGGTCCTCCATGGCAGCAAGCATGCGGGTCTGGAAGGTCTGATTCTGGAGGATTAAAGTGTGGAGATCCCCATGCAACACATCACGGGTTGCCTGCATTTTTGCACGCATGGCCTCGTGTGATGCCCCGGATCTCCTCACGTGTTGCATGCAGCTCAGCTGAGAGCGAACATGTTAGCTGCTCCAGCTGCTGTTCTGCCCTAACATTTCGGGAAGCCTCAAGTTCAAGCAGACTCTGCCTGAGGTTATGGAGTTCTACCCTCAGGGCTTCCCTGTGGCCCTGGGACTCTATTGATATGGATTCGTGCAGAGTCTCCAGTGCCGCCCGTCTGTCCCTGTTGGACGCCAACATGTCTGCCCTGTGTGATTGGCAAATGGAGTCTGTTGCCTGCTGTTGTTGCTCCATCTGCCTTTCAGGGGGGATAATGGAAGTGGCCACCCTCTCCATTGCCTGAGCCATCATTTCTACTGATGCTGCCTGTTGGGTTGCCATACCGTACATGGAGTTTTCCCATACAGTATTGCCTGGTGGCGCACGGCCACCGCGTCGACTGGAACCACACCTGTTTGGGGCAAGGCGATCTGCACCTTGCTGTGCTGGCTCTGCCTGAAGCTGCAGGACTGCATTCCCCCTCTGATCTGCTGGCCCAGGAACAGGATCAGATGCTGAGGAGTATGACCCTGCATCCGTAACCGCCAAAGGCGGACCTACCAACACTGACATCCCCATAGAGGGTTCTACACCTGGTCCAGGTGGGTTGGACAGAACAGAATCCCTGGCAGAAACACTTACCTGCGACTGCACATAAGTCTCATCATCTGACTCAGCACCTGAATAGAGGTCTGGGGAGGTGCACCCAGAGGCACCCCTGGTCAGGATGGTCTGCAGTAACATTGGGTTTTCACCCACCACCACACCACATCCCCCACTGGTGCCCGGTCGTGCCTGAGATTCCTCCTGGGTCTGCACCATCTCCTCAACCTCAACAGCACCAAGTGCGTCATCACCTGCAAAAACATGAAAGACAACAAATGGAAACAGGCATGAGCACCATAGCACACACATAGGCCGTGACAAGCCAGAGATCCAGTACATGAATTACACATGTCCCACATGACTATAACCCTGCCATGCATGCACTGTCAAAGAGTTGGAAGTGGAGTCAAAAAGTCAGACACTGGGGAGAGCAAGATGGATATGCAACTCATTTGCAGCATGTTGGGTAGCACTGGCATCACACATCAGGCTGTGAATGGCATGTCCAATACACATACATGACACATGCCACCACACAGATGTCAAGTAGCATAGCCACAGTAAATTACAAAACTACAGCAATATGACAGTGAATGAGTACTGTCACACATCCATGTCACATCGACATGATGCGAAGATTGATGCTCAATAGTGTTGCAAAATATGCATGTGCCACACACTGAAACACATCCAGTGTCCAATAACACAGTCATTGTGGGATCATCAATGGTTGGTCACTTTAACATTACAGGAAACATCTGTCATCTTCCAAATGCCAACAGGCCCTAATAAAAAATGTCTGCAGCCCAATACTCCATCGGCCTGAATGGTGTAATCATTAACATAACCAGGTAAAAATAGTGGCCCAGTGTGGGCTGTAAACAATGACCGAAGCATATCACATATGTTGCAATAGGGCAGAATAATGCGTAGTAAAATGGGAGAGTGGAAACAATCAGCCTGAATGAACACTTACAAAATCTGAACAATGTAGTTGCAAGATGACAGTTCAAGGTAAAGTGCACTAATGTGGGCCTTATTGGCAACTGTGGGCAGAAGGGATACAGTCATAACCAAATCCAAGGCACGTGAATGTATGGAAGGAAGCAAATGGGTGACCCATAACACTCAGGAGTACGGATCCTCACCTGGCACTCAATCAGAACCCGTCACCCATACAACATACACATGGATTACATACAAACGCAAGGGCACTCACCGGACAATGCATCATAATCAGGTAGATCTCCCACACCTTGGATCTGTTCCTCTGTGACGAAGGTCCCAGCAACAGACTCATGTTCAGTGAGTTGGTTGTCCTCTGATGGAGACCCACCGCCAGTCACCAGAGTAGCGGCATGATTTGAGGCCTGCTTGTTCTTTGCTCTGCGTTTCAGGTCATTCCACCGGTTGTAGCAATCATCAGCTGTGTGCCTCACAAATCCAAGGGCACTTATGCGGTCCGCGATGGTCTGCCAGTGTGCCCTACATTGACCAGGTGTGGTCTTGCACCCTGCAGTCACCAACTTTTCGCGGCTATGTGCCGACACATAGCTCACAAGTGCATCAAGTTCTGGGTCAGTAAAGCTAGGCTTCCTTGACGTGCCGGAGTGTGTAGCCGTGTCTGGGGTCTCAGCTTGTTGTGCCAGAGCACCCTTCTTCCTCTTTTTCAAAGGTGGAGCGGAGCCTGAGTGGCTTACGCCGCTCTGGTCAGTAGGGGCAGAAGCACCGGTGGATGGGTGGTAGGAGTGTGCGAATGCACAATGACCATAGGCCTTGGTGCAGGCATTGGCAGAAGTGTGATGTTGGCAGGGGGAACGTCAGTATGATGGACCTGGACCGACACTGTCCTGGCTGGGAGACTCAGAGCTGGGGTGGATGGAGCTGCAGCTGCCCCTGCAGCCTACCCACCCTGCCTACTTGGGGCAGCAGATGACATAGCTGCCCCAGATCCATGTGGCTTGGTGACACCAACTTGCACCGCCACACGTGGCCTAGACTTGCTGACCTGGAAGTCAGCCTGGGAGTCATCCTGTTCCAGGTCAGGTGCCACAATGGGCTGGTCCAACAAGGGCTGAGCTGGGATGGTGTCAGCCACGTTTCCCTCAACCATGGGGGGGGCATGGGTGTCCCTGATTGGTCCTCCACACATGGGGGTCTAGGGGCACCCTGCAAATCCCAGCCACGTCCCCTACCGCGCCCACCATGCCCACCTTTTGAAGGTCGGCCGCCTTTGCCTCCCTTACCACTTGGTCGCCTCCCAACCATGGCACTGATGTTGTTGTGCATATGGGAGTAGCAGTAAACTATTGTCCTGGGCAATTGGGGGTGAAAGGGTTAGGGTACTAGATGGAATTCGAACTCTAGTGCTCTAACAAGGCTGTCTGTGACCCCTGGGGGATGATGGTGGGTCACGCAACGCACAGGCAGCCCAAAATCAAAAAATAACGTGCATGCAACCCCTCGTAGATCACGTGCATGAAAAAATGAACCCACACTACGCTGTGGCACCCAGAAACACAAAAATAAGCGTACGCTTAATACACGCAGCCTACAATGACCTCTGAAGAGGTACGCGACACACGGGGCAAGCACAGTTGTTAAACACGTGCGCAACTCACCGTCTGCCTGGAAAAAGAACGTGAAAAAGACATGCGTGTGCGAATTGGCAACACCCCTGCCAAAAGAAGAATTGTACGCTGTCTGAGGAGACAGGACAAAAGAAGAAGTGAACGCTGTATGTGGAAACAGGTCTAACCAGAAAAAAAGAACACTCTCACAGGTAACAGGGAGTACAAACTTGAAACGCTGTGAAGTAATCGTGTGTGAACCGACAAGAAGTACAGAATTCACCCACTCGCTCTCCACGAAAAGCACGTACAAAGAAATGGCGTCCTACACGTACCTTTTAAACCGGCCCACACGTAAAACATCGTGTGTACGCGCTAATCCCCTTTACTCCAATTACACAAGCTGACACTCGGACGTGCAGTTCTTGGACGTGTACACATGCACCCATGCTGAGGGAAAGGCGCGCATGTCACATCACAGACGCGTAGGCCCTTTCCTCGGATTACACGCATTCACACGCAAACGTGCAGTTTTTTCACGTGCCATGAACCACTTAGCCCACGAGGGAAATGCCCACGCGTGTCACGTCACAGACACGCTTATGCGCTAAGGACCTTTGGTCCAATGAAAACACGTACGTGTGCTGACGCTCGAATTACACGCTGACGTGCAATTTTTTCACATGCCAAATCACTCCGTATCAAGCTGGCCACGCGAAAACACACGGAAGACCACGCTCCTGCCCTGAAGGCCATTTTCCTGCCCCCCAGATCCCCCGAGCACGCTCCCACTTGCCATCTGCTGCTGCCTGACTGCCTGCTGCCCACGTGCCCTGCTATTTGGTGCCTGCACATCAACCATCTGCAGGGGTCCAGTTGCTGTGTCCACCCCTGCTGGAACAGAAGACTCCCGACTGGGATAGCATCGCTCCACAGCCCAGCCGCAGGACCCAGTTGCCCACCCACGCCTGCCTCGGGGGTCGCCATGTCGGGGCAAACACCCTCTGAGACCACTGGTGACCCCCAGCCAGAGAGGCAGAGGGCCACCAGCTTCAGTCAGAAGGAAGTTAGTGTCCTGGTGGAGCATGTCCTGGGGCATTATGATGCCCTCTTCTTCGGAACATCACGCGCCAACAAGGAAGAACGGGAGAGGATCTGGGACGATGTAGTGGTTGCCATCAATGCGGAGGGGGTGGCAACCCGCGACATCAAGCACGTCAAGAAGCGCTGGGAGGACTTCAGGTCCAGGACCCTCATAAAGGCCCGGCACCTCATGGAGGGGGGCCAGGCACGCATGAGTAACATCCAGATGAGGGTCCTGGAATGCGTAGGCCCAGCACTCCATGCCCAGATCCTGTGGAGGCAGACCCGTCTGGAGTTGAGCGGTAAGTGGCCAAGCATTGGTGTGTGAGACAGGGCATGTTGCAGTGTGCTGGTAGTCTGATACTTGCCTGTATGTGTGACATAGGCCATGTATGGATGTCTGTGTGCAGGGACATCATGGTCATGCATGTGAGACCAGTAATGTGTGAACCACATGGTTGGTGCATGAGTTACAATGCAACATGGAGAGCTGTATGCGGAATGCATACATGAAAGCATGCCAGTCTCTGTTCTTCGACATGGAGGGGGGTGAGGGATGGGTGCTGATGTCATGTACATGTATGGTGCACATGTGTGTGTGTGTCTGAGCAGTGTGTGTGTGACATTGAAACGCCATGAATGCATGTGACTTTGAATGCAACATCTTGGTTAACAGAGGCCCTTGTACATGGATGCTGATGTTGATTGCAGGCGCCGGGAATGTTTCTGCATGTGTGTTGCGTGCATTCACCCATGTGTTGTGGAGGGACAGGATGGAAGTGACATTTGACAGTGCCACTCATGTGTTTTGCTTCCTGTGTAGGGAAATTTTGTACTGTACCCTGATGCTGTGTTCTATGTCTCCCACTACGCAGCGTCAAGTGAAGAAGAGGGCGGAGGTGGCGCTTTGGAGCCAAGCGGCGGGGATGCCTCCACCGGGCGGCGACGCAAGGCCCAGCCACCCTTCCAGGAATTTTCATCATCCGGGAACGAGGGGGCGGTTGCCGCGTCAGCCACTACGGCTGTAGCGGAAGGGCCGGGTGAGCCCCCACAGGGGCTTCCAATGGCAGAAGACGGTGCAGAGACATCCAGGTTGGTGGTCTCCACAGAGGAGGAGGAGCCCGCTACTGAGCCACACATGGGGCCTGGTGGGGGTAGTACCACTGGTGCAAATGGTGCAGTCCAGGGCCAGGTCAGGAGCCAGCACAGGTCACCGCAGAGGGGCCTGTGCATGTCGCTGTCCTTGACCCTGTGACTGCACCACCATGCACCAGCAGGGATGCCCCGTCCCAGGCCCGTCCGCAGGTAGGGGAGGGTGCCATGTCATCTGCCTCTCCACTACCTGCGGACGAGGGTCCCACGACCGTATGGGCTCCGTCCTGGTTGGTGTCGCGTTGTGCACGCATGTCATTCATGATGACATGCGTTCTTCCTAGGTGGAGAACGCACGCCATCACGAAGAGCAGCGTTGTGATGTGGCACTGCTGGGAGGGGCCCTGGTCGTTGGGTTCCTACATGTGTCGCGCACTCTGGCGGACCACTCCTCCTCTGTGGAGACTATGCACCAGTCGTTCTCCCCACCGTCTTCCGGCCCAGATTCCACCAGGGCCCCCTGTGGACCTGGCCCAACCAATACAGCCAGCTTGGTGGAGCTCACATCCCTGCCACAGTCGGGAGTCGGTGATCCAGCAGGGGTGGACAGCACAACTGGAGACCAGCTGTTGGAGGATATGCAGGCACCATCGGACAGGGCACATGGACAGCAGCAGCAGCAGCAGGAGCCGGCTCTAGGTGGGAGCAATGATGGCTCAGGGCCATCAACATCGGAGGGGCAGGCATCGGCCGGAGGGCAAGAGGACCCAGGAATGGAAGTGTCTTCCGTGTGGCAGCGGTTGGGCCAGCAGATAGGTGCGGAGCGGCGGTGGGCGGAAGAGGCGCGGCTCACCATAGTCAGGGCGGAGTTCTCCATGCGTCGGGCGTTGAAGCGGGCAGAGTGCCTCGAGGCAACTCGCAGGGAGTTGGAACAGGCCATGAGTGCCTCCCTGCGAGACCCCGGGGCCAGGGCAGAGGCCTGGCTCCGGCAAATAGACATGGAGTTCGATGATGCCCTGGCCGACAACATCACTGAGTGAGCCGCAGGACTTGCCCGCCGCCATTGTAAATAGTTTGTAGTGTTAGGTTTCCTTTTCATTTTTCTTTATTTTGGGGCTTTTGGACTATGCCCCACACTTTTGTATATATGTTTTTTGTTAGGTAGGTTATTAGATAGCTTTCATTTATTTTGTTGGGCTCATGGACCCTTGAAAATGGATTGTACATAGTTGGACGTTGGATTTATTTGGACTTTTGAATGGATTTTCCTTTTTGCGTTTAATTTGGATTTGGTTTGGTGGACAGAGACTTTTGGAAATTTTTCTTTTGGATTACTTTGGAATTCTTCTGCATTTCATAAGTTTTTTATTGGACTTGCATTTCATTTTATGGTTGCTTTCATTTCTTTACATTGATTTTCATATTAATACATTTTTATATTTTACTTCAATGTGTGGGATTCGCTCATTGGGTTCATGCATGCCAAAAGGTGGGTTTACTTATTGAATGGCAGTGTGTGTGTGTGTGTGTGTGTGTGTGTGTGTGTGTGTGTGACTTCTGGTTTGTGTCATGAGATCGGCATGTCACTGCTGGGAGGGTGAGTGGGTGGGGGGACATGAGTGGGACATGAGTGGGGGCCTGCTGCCAGGTGCCCCTGACTGCTGGGGGTGGGGTGCTGGGGGACATGAGTGGGGCCTGCTGGCAGGTGCCCCTAATGCTGCGGGGTGGTGGTGGTGAGGGACATGGCTGGGGCATGAGTGGGGGCCTACTGGCAGGTGCCCCTGACTCCTGGGGGGTGGGGGTGCTGGGGGACATGAGTGGGGGCCTGCTGGCAGGTGCCCTTGACTGCTGAGGGGTGGGGATCCAGGGGGACATGAGTGGGGACCTGCTGGCAGGTGCCCCTGACTGCTGGGGGGTGGGGGTGCTGGGGGACATGAGTGGGACATGAGTGGGGGCCTGCTGGCAGGTGCCCCTGACTGCTGGGGGGTGGGGGTGCTGAGGGAAATGAGTGGGGGCCTGCTGGCAGGTGCCCCTGACTTCTGGGGGTGGGGGTGCTGGGGGACATGAGTGGGGGCCTGCTGGCAGGTGCCCCTGACTGCTGGGAGGTGGAGGTGCTGGGGGACATGAGTTGGTGATCAGTAGTGCAAGGTGACATGTAGCTTGGCTGGGGGGCATAGATGGGCTGCCTGCGGGACATGACCAGGGGTGCAGGGTAGTCCCCTGTGGTGTGGGCTGCCTGCAGGGGCTGTGGAGGCTGTAGAGGGAACACCTGGGAGGACCCACACTGCCAATTCACGTGTAGGACTCCCTGTGCACCCCCGAAAATCACTACCCGGTCTGACAGCAAAATCGCATGTGAAACTTCGCACGCACCACAGGAATACACGTACCCCACTCGCACAGGGCATTTCGCGTGTGATACTTCCCGCGCACCCCAGGAATACACGTACCCCACTCGCACAGGGCCTATCATGTGTGAAACTTCCCGCGCACCCCAGGAATACACGTACCCCACTCGCACAGGGCCTATCACATGTGAAATTTCCAGCGCACCCCAGGAATACACATACCCGACTCGCAGAGGGCCTATCGCGTGTGAAACTTCCAGCGCACCCCAGGAATACACGTACCCCACTCGCACAGGGCATTTCGCGTGTAATACTTCCCACGCACCCCAGGAATACACGTACCCCACTCGCACAGGGCCTATCATGTGTGAAACTTCCCGCGCTCCCCAGGAATACACGCGCACAGGGCCTATCGCGTGTGAAACTTCCCGCGCACCCCCGAAATACACATTCCCCTCTCCAATCGCGTGTGAAACTTCCCGCGCACCCCAGGAATACACGTCCCCCACTGGCACAGGGCATTTCACGTGTGAAACTTCCCACGAACCCCTGTTATACACGTACCCGCTCCAATCGCGTGTGGCACTCCCTGTGCAGCAGGGTACGTGTATTCGGAGGGGTGCGCTGGGAGTTTTACAGGGGTTTTCGTGGTTGGGGCCTGTGCGCCATGTACGGGATTTGTGCGCTGTGCAGGGCGCACAGGGAGGGGTTGGGGGCATATCTGGCACTGCTGCAGGGTCGCTGCGCCACTCTGCGCCACGGCTGGCCGGCTTTTGGAAACAAAAATCCATGAGTACGCTGTGCGCGGAAATGGATTTTAGCGCACGCGGCTGGCTCAGAAATTCGCACGCGCACACTGTGCACCAGCCGCGTGCGCCACTTGTGCGCTGAATTCTATGAATTACCCTCTCAATTAGAAGTGGAATCCCTGTGGGCGTGCATGTTCGGAGGGTTTTCTAGGCCGCGTAGGTTAGAGCATGTTAGCAAACTCAAAGACCTGGCCTATATACTTGCCAAGCGCAGAATTGCAATGGGTTGGAAGGCAAACAATAGACCAAAGGTAGAAACTTGGTGGCGGTGGCACAACCTCCTGGAATGGGTAGATGCAGAAACGGTGGTGTGGAGTGAAGCAGTCAATAGAGGGGGGAGAAGAAACTGAGAAATTAATGGCCTGGAGACACTCAGTAGCTATGCTGTCTGAGTTGGTCTCGACCGGTCTAGGAGACGATAATTCCTTGGAAGATACGGGAGACGGTGTACCCCCGGCTGGATCAGTGGAAGTTGATAACGGTGCAGAGGCTCAAGACAGGGGGGAGGACATCAGGAAAGTAATGGACATATCATGATGTTGTATTTAATATCTGGAAGCTATATCTGATGATCATGGTCTGGTTTTGTTGCTCTTTTCTCTTCTTTTTTTTGGTTTGTTGTGTGTGTTTGTTTGTTAAAATCAATACAAACTGTTTGTATAAAAGTATCACAAATCACTTGGCAAACATGTGTGGTACAAAAGAATACTGGTTTCGATGTTACGCTGATGTACATTGTATGCTAAGGAACCTAGGCCCACCCACATGGTTTGTTACTTTAAGTTGTGCAGAGTATGAATGGGATGTCTTGCACGACTTCTTACGCACTGCAAACCAACATAAAGACAGTATACATATAAAAACACCAGGAGAACTGGGAAAGGTATGCTCAGTTAAAACATTATCTCACCTTCTTCATTCTCTTTTGTTGCAAACAACACTGTGTCACTTACTCCTGTCAATGTCAGTGTGGGATCAATACATATTATTGATCACCTTTCCATGTTGTTCTCATCAGTACCAACCAACATAATCATGTCTTTCCATACTACTACTTCCTCCAAGTACAGTAAAGTGTGTGTGCCTGAGGAGGGACACTGAGGTGTGAACAAAAGGTTGTTGGACAGCCAGACCACCTTCCCCTCAATCCCTGCAAACCATCACAGCAACATGTGCAGTCCATATACAA
The DNA here is from genome assembly GCF_040938575.1 of Ambystoma mexicanum. Taxonomy (NCBI): domain Eukaryota; kingdom Metazoa; phylum Chordata; class Amphibia; order Caudata; family Ambystomatidae; genus Ambystoma; species Ambystoma mexicanum. The sequence goes on along the minus strand of NC_090929.1, from coordinate 957,683,593 downwards.
ACACCTCTATCAGTGTAGGTATCCCTCTCATTGCGCTGTGTGCATGGTATGCCTGAATCAGTACTGCCACCCGGGGTGGGTCCATTCCGGTTATGGAGCACATTATCCCTTTCTCTGAAAATGAAATTGTGGTATTCAATTTTCTAAGTAAGTCCCTCCCCAGAATATTGATGGGAGTGCCTTTGAGTAAATCAAAGGTGCTACAATATGCTACACCCCTATCATCAACGGCAAACCATTTGTTAGAGGAACTTTCAAAATTGTCCCCGAAAAACCTTTTGTGTCCAAACTTGTGTTAGATAATGGAAATCCTTCATCCTTGATCTATGATCTGGTAGCCCCAGTATCTATAAGAAAGGAAAACCTCCTCTGTCCTATCTGAACTGCTACCTCTGTTTCCTCCTCAGGGTCTTAAATTACTGCTAGAACAGGACACACTTGCACTCCCCGGGGGCAGCCCTATTGGGAAAATGTGTTTGCGGATGATGCAAATGGGTTACCACCCACAATCTTCACTCTAGTATATTGGGGTATGGTGTTCGGCCCCAATATTGTCACCTCTTCGGGTATCTGTGTCTGCACTGGTGCCTGAAGTACACTCACTGTACCTTGATTTCCCACCATTTCCCCATTTTGTACCTCCACTTGTCCTTGGGTAGTAATTCCCTCTGTCTGTGCAGGCTATATCTGCACTTGCTGCTCCAGTGGCATTACCTGTACTAGCAGTGTAGTCTGTGGCATGTATGTCTGCTGTTGTTGCGGTATGAGCTGTATCTGTTGTGGTGTCTGCTGCATGTATGTCTGCTGTAGTTGCCCTCCCTGTGTAACTAGTGGGCATGTTCATACGATGTGTCAAAAATTCCTTAATGCGTAAAATTGTACTCCAAAATGTGTAGTCCTACCTCTATATCCCATTAACCTTCCACGTGTGTAGTATCCTCTACTCGTTGGATACTATCCCACATATGCACCTCCCCCACCTGCCTGCATAACCCCAGGCTGCTGCATAGATGTGAATGTGGGTTGCTGTGGCATCGGTACCATCCCCCAACTTTGTGGGTGGAACCTGTGTGTAGCTTCCTGGTTGAATCATTGCAACCACGGGAAGTCCCCCTTGCTGTGCCGAGGAACCACCACTGGCCCTGTTAGTACTGCTCCCTCCATGTGTATTTTTGCCAATTTTTTCTGAACCAATTTGTTTCCTGCCCTCATTGCATCATCATCTATTTCCTTCTCCTTCTCCTGTTTTTTCTTGCAAAAGTGCACAATTGCTGCCTGTATCTCAGGCCACCCCTTTGCCCCAATTCCCACAATTTCTTCTAAAGAGACCTATACATCCGTGGAAAGTCCCCTCACTAGTGTATGGTAAAAGACAGGTATTTTTTCATTCAATGACTGCTTATTTTCCTGTTTTCCACATTTCCTGCATGGATTGTAGTTATTCTGCAGGGTCCTTGTCTGGCTTCATTTTGCCCAGCCAGTATAAATCCCATGTCTGACATGTCAGGATAGGGCTCCATCAGAGACTTCCAAACATGTGCTTGATAATTGTTGAAGGGTGCTCCATCATGAATATTAGAGCTTAATTTTGCTTGGGAATATCCAGTCTGCTGCCATATTTTGTCCCTTCTCTCCCCTACCAATAAAGCCAACAAACATTTTATATCTCCAATGGCCAATGGGATTCCCGCAGTCTCTTTCTCAAAAACATAAATCCACTTGCTCACCCCTGCTCACCCCTGCCATAAATGAAGGTAAACTGTAAATTGAATTATCCCTGTCCATTGTCTGCCATAGTATGTAATGAACCTCGCTCCTTGCTTTCTGTACAATTGGCATTTCTGTGCATGCCCTGCATTTATTACCGCATTGTGGTCTTTTTGCTACTGCTATTCCGGTGTTCTTGCTGCAGAGCCTGTTTCCCCAGTCACCCAATGATTCTTATCTTTCCTCCTCTTCTCTTTCCTCACTTCTCCTTTACTGTCTCCTATCTGTCAAAGGCTGGGTGTCTGTTTCATCATCCCACTTATCGCTGTTAGCGCTGTCTTCCCAGACAAATATGGTTTGCCCTTCGTCTGCTGTGTCAGTTTCACTATGGTCCGAGTCCCATCCCCACTTGTCTATCTTAAATTTGATGCATCCTGCTGTCCACCCCTGTTCATTTGTCCCCTTCTCGTGTTCCTTTCCTTTGTCATTTAACAGCTTTCTCTTCACTTTTTTGTCCTTGCCGATGATGTTTTTACTGCCTCTGGATTTGTATACCCTGCAGCTGGTTTTAATAAAGGGTGTATTGTATAGGACGGTGACGCTCCCCGTCCTCTTTCCCCTTCTCTGTTTCTTTCTCTTTCTCCACATATAATACGTCCAGAATGTCCTGTCACTTTTTAAGTTTAGCTCCTTTATATGTAGCTGCTACATACTTGCTATAATATCTTTATCGAACCTTCCCTCTCCAGGCCACTCTTTATAACACTTGCCCACAGTGTCAAAATGATACTTTGATATGTTTTCACTGTATTGGGGCAATTTCCTACACAAATGGTTAAAAGGGGCATTCATCCAGTAGGATGTCATTGCCTCCGTCTTACCTTTTCCTATTAGAATATTCTTCTTTCCTGCCTTCACACTTTCTTCAAACAACCCCACTCACTCAATGTTTAAACTAACCACTTTGCTCGATCGCCCTACTTTCGCCCACTCCGGCCTCCTCCACAGGCCCCACCCTTTCCCATCTCACACTCAACGCTTACACACAGTTGCCTTCTCCACTGGCCCACCTTGTTAAATCGAATTAGTATAAAAGTGACCTTCTCCCCATGCCCACCACCTTAATAATAAAGCCCTTTATTAGTGAGTTAGAAAATGTTGTTACTCTTCTCCTTGTTCAACTGTATCAGCCACTCACGCTACATGATTTTGCGCTATGTACACATTCATTTGGCTCTGGCTCTTCCACCCCTTCTAAAGCCACATAAAACAAACACTATGATCACTTTTCTCAACACTGAAAAACAAACTGCTGCTACTAACAAACACGTGCCCGCATATACCCAAATAAACTCTTCCCAGAGAAAAAGAAATGACGCAACTGTACCAATTGCCTGCTCTGCATGCAACTCTTGTCCAACAAGGTCTGCCACTTACTACGCAACCCTCTGCTCTAATGCAGATGTGCCACCATTTTCCTGCTCCCGTTTGGAACAGTAGACCTAACATCTAACACTAGCACAGTCAATTGCCCTCTTCACCACTAACAAGGGTGTATGCTATAGACTGTAAAAATAGTCCCTCCCGCCCCTGGTGAGTTCATGCATGGGTACACTCACGTATCCTTTTCAGAGCTTCTCCACTTCTTTTGACCTCAAATTCTCCCTTTAAAGGCCTGTGTTCTGAGTGAAGGCAGAGCCGGACCAGGCAGAACTTTGGGAAGTGGCATCCACAAACCTCTCTTCAGCTTTTTATACTGGTCAACAGATGCTGACTCACACTCCTTTGGGGGCACGGCTGGAAGTCTTCATGCCTCAGTCGAATGGAAAAGATATCTCGCTCGGGTCTCCAAAAAAGTATTGGGGTCGCCTCATAGCACTCACCAAAAAATTACAAAGTAGTCAAGAAGGAGTGTACACCAGTGCAAGAAGTAGCACAATTGTATTCAGGGCCCCAGACACAGCTGGGACAGCAAATTCAGACATAACCCAGAACAGAACTGCATGAAAAGGTGCTGTCCAAGAAATGCCATTCAAGTGAAAACATTTACAGACAGAAAATGAATTAGCATTTGAGATCGTGCAACATAGAAATAATCTCCCCAAACAGAAATGATTGGTTCTGGCACTTTGGACTCATATAGAACTCTATACATTATGTTGGATCACTGGCTCCATGAGCCTTCCCACACAGCCCTCAATTACAATTATGTGATGCCACAATCAACCCTCAATTTCCACAACACAAAATATGTGTTAGAAATATTTGAGACAACCAGCAGAACTTTATTATTCTGCCATGGGCGCCGCTTCCAGTCTCCCATGGGAACGGCTACTCACCATGACACCATCAGAGCCTTGACCCATGGACATTCTTTAAAATGATTGTTGTATATTGGGAACATTCTAACCCTCTTCCCAGGAAAAATGGTCTGCGGGTGATTCGAAACTGCCGTGGGTCTTGCCGGCTTCACTAGAAAATCACATTTCATAAATGATGTTGAATTATAAAATGGTCATATATTCCTCTTTCACTGGCAGACTCTGTGCGCTCTCATTAGTTGACCTCGAAAAATAACAACATCTGTGTGCTTCTCTGTGCACTTGGCCAGGGATTGCATGCTCTGTGCAATTGAACCATCTGCAGTAGCCTTTGCCATGAACTAAATGCTCTCACAAGTTTAAAACAAGCCTGGCTTTTGGGGCCTATTTACAGTGCTTCATTCTGCCACTAAGTTTAATTATACTTACCTGTGCCCCAGGATTTATGCATTTGGTTTATTAAGCTTTAAGTTTTGCATATATGAGAAAATGCGTTCCCTCGTACGTGCTGGACTTGCATTTTTATTACACCACCAAAAATGTGCTCGTGTTTTACACACCAAAACAAAACAAATATTGCTTTATTTTTTCTTTTTCTACAATTCAAAATCTGGCTCAATTAAGTATTCTTACCTAATTGGAATACATATTCTCCATCCATGTTACCCTCTCAAACACATTCTGATGCTGCCTGAACGAGTGTATGGTCATGGTTACATAAACTTCAAACTTGGTTCAGAGTGTTGTGAAAAACGAAACTAGCACACGCCAAGTGTTCATTATGTTCTTATTTTCCGTATACAAGACTCAGCATGTATTCCTATTTATCCCTAAATGTTCTTTAATTGTATGCAAAGCACTCAGAAGAACGCATTGGTGCTATGTGTTCTACTTCCCTTCTCAGATAGGGTTATTTCAAAAGAGTACAACAGGAGTCAAATGGACAGCCCATCTTGGAAGGATGACCTTCTATCAGAAAATACTTTTAATGGTTATTCTAGGTTTTTGATAATTTGTTTCGCTCAGCAAGACAAATGTAAGATTTGTATTTTGACTACAACATGTACTGGAAGTGATCATTAGAAATGAACATTGTACATTTAGAAAAAAGCCAGTTTATAATGTTAGTAAGAATGTGTAGTTTTCTCTTTTGTAAAAGGCCTTTCTTTGCAAAGAATACATACCATTGTTTTTCATGAAACGGCCTTCCTTCCTGAAAGGCTCATCCTCAGATGAAATCAAATGATCTGTTTCTTCTGTGAGCACCAAGGTATTGTTTAATTTTGTGAGCTGGCCACTGCTTAGGTGTGCTGATGAACCTGCCCATTTCTTACAGTATGCCAAATCACTAATATATAGTAACAAATAGAAACAAAAAACACAATTCTAGACCTTGCACTCTGGTCCTTTGGTCCCTTAAAAGTTCTGTTGGAATCCGAGCATCCCTCACAGACCCTTTCACCTCTCGCGTATTGACAATCTTCCATCAGGATGATGGTGACATTGCTGCAGGGCACATACAATGACAACAGATCTTTCTAAGTGCAGTCTGTTCACTATCTGCTCTCAATATACTTTTAACCATAAAATACAGTATCCCATGTCCATCAAGATATCTGTGTTTTTTCTTTGGTGGCTCTCACAAACACGCATGTGAATACCTAAACCTCTCCCAGACAGAGAGACATATGAGAAAGAGAGAGGAGAAAGAGGGAGCAATTGCATCCTAAAATCAAGATCGGGGTGGAGCAGACATGGCGCCCAAATAAAACAAAGGGGGTGGAGGGTGATGGCACATCAAAATTGGGTCAAAATGGCCACAATGGTTTAAGTAAACATATTTTTTACCAAGCTGGTTAAAAAAAGGTGCCATTATGGAAGTTCAGAATTGGTTTAAGACAATTCAAGTTTTTAATCTAGTTAATGTGCAGCCCGAAAAGTTAATTGATGTTGAACAGTGGCAAAAAGCCCCTAAAATAAATCCAAAGGCATTTAGTCGAATAAGTGTTCTACTGTGTGAGCTTTCATGCAACACGTTATCATCATTTGTTGCTCTAACATTAAAACAATTCATGAAAAATGATATAACAACGGAAATTAAAATTCTGAAATCCCCACCATCCTGCACTCTTCCCTTTAATCAGGTCCCTTCAAGGTCCAATCAATGGCAACCTGATTGGCACCCCAGCCAAACTCACATATTCGAAATTTAACACGACAGTTCAACTGCTTTACTTATGTAACTTCCTCTGTGATTCAAACAGAATCCATTACAATGTTCCATCTAACACTGGCCCATTATTCCAAATAATACCTTCTAAACGAACCTTCCTGGAACCTTCCTACTGCCTTAGGCTTCCAGCCTAGGGCTAACAGGAATCTGCACATTGGTATACGCTCCCAAGAATGTCCAGTTAGCAAAGCTCACCCTCCTGCCACGTGAAACAGCCCTCACCAACCCCCTGGCCTCACACCCACACCAGCCAGCATACCACCACTACACCTTGCCCCTCACCAATTGCCACCAGTACCAACATAGCCAACTCAACCACAATACACAACACCACAGAAACACCAACAACACCAACCTCTAAAAAGAGCCCTCATCAATGCCAGATCTATCCCAGTGCACTCTCTGGACATTGATGACTTTATTGGCACCCTCAATCTTGACGTCCTGGCCACCATTGAAACCTGACTGCATGGACCATCCGGCCCAGCACTTTCCCTAGCCGTCCTTTCTGGCTATGATGTATAAAGGAGTGACAGACCCAGTGGGAAGGGGTGTGGCGTTGCCCTGCTTGCAAAGGAGACCCTCTCAATCAGACACATGACTACCTCCTTGAATGGAAACTATGACTTACTCTCAATCAAAATCGCCACTTCACACACTGAAACACTCAAACTCCATAGCATATATCACCCTCCAGGATCTATCTTATAATCTGAGGAGGACGTCCTTCATCTACTAGGCTCCTACATCAAGCCTACAACCAAAACTACACTACTGGGCAACCTTAACATTGACCTCAATGACCCCACGGACATCAATGCTGTCTCAGTAGCCAACTCGCCAGTGCACTCACTGCATCAATGTCCTCACTCATGCCAAAGGCTGCCCCTTGACTGGATATCAGACCTTAATTGCCACATCACCATTGGGACCAACAACCCTTGTCCCTGGTCTGACCATCACATTGTGTCCTTCACCATCGCACTCTCTACACCGCCAACCCCCCGATGTTGCCCTGCCTCACACACTTGCCCGCAGCTCCCGTAAACTCTCAAAAGATGCCATTGCACCACTGCTACAGGATCTGAGTCCCCTAAACCTCAATTCCTATGACCCTGACACACTAGCGGTCCTTCACTCCAGGACACTCACCACCAAGGTTAACACTGTTGCACCCCTCACCCCACGCAAACCCAAACATGTAAGACACTCCAACGCCTGGTTTACAACTGACCTTTTCGAGCTCTGAACCAAATAACGTACAGTCAAAGACAACTGGAGGAATAGTGCCACAGACGTGCACAAAATCCTCTTTGCCAGAGCCTGCAAAACCTACAGACAAGAGGTTACCACAGTCAAAGCAACGTCATTTAAACATAGAATAGCCAATGCTAACTCCAGAACAAGGGAGTTATTCGTCATTCTAAGAGAACTGGAAACGCCAGCTGCCCCGCCCTCAGCCATCACCAATGACATAGCTTTGTGCACTAAGATACAGAATGCCCTGTTGAACACAATGGATTTTCTACACACACAAATCTTCCAAAAACAATCACTTCTCAAAAGTCCTAACTCGCCCACCTCTGCACATTCTCCTGACTGTGCCAGGCAAACTCTTGAACAGATCCCACTATTCACTTGCAGACCTGTCTCGGAAAATGAAACTGCCACCATCCTAAACAGCCTGAAACACACCAGGTACAAAGGAGACACCTGCCCAGCATCCATTGTCAAGGAACGCTCAGAGTCCCTCCTCCCATTCATCACCAAATTCATTAACTGCTCATTTGCCACCGGCCGAGTACCAGCCGGCCTTAAAGAAGCCTGGGTTCTCCCACTAGACAAGAAAGCTTCCTTCGACCCAACATCACACAACTATTGGCCCATATAGAAAGCAGCCTCCATGCAAATCCAGCATGTTCTTGAGGCCCACCACATCCCTGGAATGAGACAAACAGCCTTCAGACCATACCACAGCCCAGAGTCTGCCATGCTCGACCTGAAGAACCAGCTGCATGAGATCTACGCCTACTCTTCTCCTTATACTATAACACCACATCCATCACCTCACCACAGCAGCCCATTTCTCACCCGAGGGCCGGCCTGGGTTCCATCTCTCCTGAAGGACCGTTCAATGAGAGTGTTCACCGACAATGTCAATGCCCCAACCAAGCCCATTCCCTTTGGAGTCCCACAAGGATCGTGCGTAGCCCCCACCTTATACAATATATTAACCAAACCCCTCTTTGACTTACTTGTCTCGATCTGTATAATCTACAGCAATTATGCTGATGACACCCAAATTCTCCTCCCACTGACCAGCAACTACTTAAATTACACGCACACCCTTTACAAAGTGTTCTCCACCATCCAGACCTGAATGGCCACACACCAACCCTGCTTCAATGATGAAATGACAGAGCTCCTCTTGCTCCGGCCCTCACCTGCAATTAAGAAACTCAACCCTACCTTCTCTTCCTTCAATATTGATGGCATACATGTATTCTCTTCAGTTAAGACCTTGGAGTCTACCTCAATGCCACCCTCTCACTCACACATCAGGTGAATGCCATTGCATGCTTTGCTGCCCACACCACAGCCCATCAAGGCCTCCAGAGCCTTCCTCTCCCAGGACAGTCGATTTACCATTGCCAAAGCAATCATCAGGGCAAGCTAGACTACTGCAATGCCCTCTTCGCAGGCAGCTCACAACATCAGCAAGATGCCGATTATCCAGAGCAATGTCATCAGGGCTCCCCTTAATATTGCCAAAAGAGAGCCCATCTCTGGTGCCAGAAAAGAGATCCATTGGCTCCCTGTTCGAGAGCAAATCATTTTCAGAATCTTTCCATCGCTCACAAATGCCTCTCCAATTCAGCCACACCCATGGGCGTAACTTTAGGGGGGGACAGGGGTGTTTGTCCCCCCAACTTTCATGGCACACCATTTTGTCCCCATTCATTTGTCTGTGGCACCTTTCCTTCAGATGTCATGTCCCCCCAACTTTTTCAGCAAAGTTACTCCACTGGCCACACCCTACCTCTCCCAGAAGATCACCAGAGCTCAATCAGACAGACCACTCCGATCGGCATACACAAACAGGCTGCTTCCTCCTAAATTAAAAAAATCCAGGACAGGCAGGGCAAGCTTCCCTACCTTTGCAGCTATACATTGGAAGGCTCTCCCTGCCATCTCTGAGAGCAGAAACACCATACTCGGTGTTCAAGAGAACACTGAAAACATTGCTCTGCAACTAACTTTGTGTTTAAGAGCCTCACCCCTGCCTGACCGTATATCCCTCCCACTTTTTCCCAGGCCCTTCCCCCCCTACTCTGTATGTCCACTTAAGACTATAGTGTAACTGGTTGTCACAGCGCCTTGATGCCTACGGTTTAGTGTGCTTTATAAATGTCAAAATAAATTAAATAAATTATAATAATAATAACAATAATATCACGTTCTTATCAGGTGCTTCCTTACGAATATCTCTCGCTGCAAAGTGCTGTGATAAGTGCTATTATTATCCCAAATTAATGGTAATGTTGTGTAACATAAAGTAGAATTGTGCATCTCTGAAATTTGTGGTGGCCTTGTGGGGTGTGGTTTTGCCAAAACAAAAGAGGAGGTTGGTTATAAGAGTGAGGCAGGTACTAATCATGTGGCGCTGATGAGTGTGGTCTAGAAGTATCAGAGTCCTGAGTGCTGGTATGGTTAATTGTGGTTTGTGGCAAAGACACCTGCATATGTGTTCTATCTAGAAGAAAACACTCAAGATATACGAGAGGCCAGTAGTTAGATACCGCAGGAACCTCTAGCAGAGCAAAATATTTGATAGAGCTAAAGATATAGAAAGCTGTGCGATTACTCTGAGCTGCTCCCAAATGTCCTGTGGTTGGAATGCTGCTAGAGGCCATAAATCTGATGTTATTTGTCAGAGTCGTGTGTAGTGGTGATAGTAGATTGAAAGGTTGTAAATGTGGAGGTGATTTATGGCATTAGAGTTTTAGGGATAGAGTGAATTGGTAGAGTTCAAGTTATGTTTTTCATCCATTTTGATGAGGTGGCATCATTGTTCTAGGTTCCATTTTATGAAGATTGTGGGGTGGTGTCAATGTCTTATGTGTGTTGGGGAGAAAGGTTTGGGAAGACATACCCGACTAGGTTCCATTCTCCAAGGTGTTCTTCATTTACGTTCTGTGGACAGGTGTATTGTACATGTCACTGCGGCTGTCCAGAATGGGTCAAACTCTATTTTATCCTGTTTGTGAAAGTAATGCTCTGATCAGTTTTTCTGCCCATATTTGTGATTTGCATTTATATTTTTTTATTTGCATAGCACTCCAAGCCAAAGGGCATCTAGGTGCATTTGTTACATAGCAAAGTTACAGACTGTACAATAACACATAAAATACAGAGTTACAGTGGCAGGGTTACATATTTACAAGTGTACAATTTCTTACAAAAGTTGATAGTGAACAGTTACACCAATACATATATTTAGTGAGCTGTCGAAGGTTTAGCTAGGTTGCAGACATAGGGCAAGGGGTATCTAGGCCTCTTGGTCGAGGAGCCACATTTTCGCATTTCTCCTGAATGGAAGGTAGGCAGATTCTGTTCTTAATGGTAGAGGCAATATGTTTCACAATTTAGCTGCAAGAACAGTAAAGCTGCTGCCTCTTGCCTTCTGTAGCTTGAAGCTGTGAATTTTGAGGCAGTGTGATTGAGCGGATGTAGTCGGGCTATCTGAGGTATTGTATGAGAGGTTATTGGTTAGGTATCTCGGTGCTAGGTTCGTGAGGCACCTGTGGGTAAGTGACAAAGATTTGAATGCAATCCTTTGCTTGACTGATAGCCAATTCAGGTTGCGTCTTGAATCAGAGATATGTCGGGATCTAGGGATATTCAATGCTGACCTGTTGGCTATTATGTTGTGAAAATCCACGTGGTCCATTGCTTGGGAGTTGCAGGTCCCTGCTGGCTCATCTGAATGCTTCTGGTGGGTCTTAGAATCCCAGCCTCGGTTGAAAGTGTTTTTAGTCTTTTCAGGGTACTGTGCAAGTTTGTATTTTTTCAGTATTGTGAACAAACATGTTTTGAGAGATTTTCCAAAGAGGATCGTCCTCTTTGCAGAAAAGCACTTGGGCATTGCACTCCATGGTTTGTTTGTTGGGAGAGAGGAGGAGGACCTTCAAGGTACTCAGTTCATCAACTTATGAAGGATGGGAGACCTTTACCACCCTGCCACAATTTAAATGTATGGTTTCTGGTAGCGCTCAAATGTCGAAGACGAACACTTCATTTGTCTGAAATAATGCAGCCAGAGATCCTTGGTATGATAAACCCAGCCTACACTTCTCCAGGACTGCAATCCCTATTCTGTCTATAAACTGAAGTGTCATATTTAAAACTTGGTGTTGCCTAACTCACTGGGAATACTGGGTTCTGGGCTCCAAATATCCATGGAAACTACAACCTGCTTCGGAATCGGTCCACGTTAGAAGAAAAAAAATCCTCAGGCATCATTCAAGGCATAAACATCTTTGGTGTAGATGAGCTAGCTGTATGAAAGAAAATGCTTCCAAATAAGGAAATAAAGGTAGTTGAGCTTAGTGGGGTAAGTAGGAGTAGAGAGAAAGTGAGGCTGAAATGGGAAATGTATATGTTTAGGTGTAGCTTACAAATTCTATACCTATTATGTATGAGAGAAGCTTTCACTGGTACTGCCTAGGCACCCATGTTGCCTTTTGTGCAATAAGCCTATCTGTTTCTGTGGGGGTCAGTGAGGGGCACTTGTAATAATCCTGTCTATACAGCAATCAATATTATCTTTTGATAGCCAGGTCCTTCTACCATTAGACTACCCTTAACGGTTTAAGCTTGCTTTTTATGTGCACACTGATCACTATAACTAGTGGCAGCTTGTGAATTTTGAAATTGGAGGTGCTTAAATATTTCTCACAAATATGCCAGAGCAACACAGTGCAACGAGGGAGCCTGACCCAACCAATGGAGAACCACGGGATTTGTCCACAATAACATTTTTTGAATAAAGGGATACAATGGTACTTTTTACAGCACACTTTATGTGGAAGATTTGGTAAAAAAACAAACATTTTAAAATTGATTTTGTAGGGTAACTCATGAAAAAAACAATAGATGCAAGTCACCAATAGTGCACAAGAGCATTTCCCAACACATCTTCATGTTGTCTTTGCCCACTATATATGCAAGTATTAAAACATGTTTTTACCCTGTCTGTGTCCATACTTTTCCATGCTGGCTGCAGCTACAAATGCAATTATTGTCATGTCAGAACATAATCCTGTTTGCTTTGCGTATAATTAAATTAATGATATTAAAAGAAAACATGTCCATGCTGATTCTGCCAATATATGGCAGTATCCCCACCTATGAAAATACTACTTTTAGCTTTGCCATTAAAAATGCCATGCCAGAATACAATAACATGTCCAAACTAGCTGTGCCAGTGTAGGTCAATCTAGACACGTAATAACAGGTATCATGTTTGTTTTTCGTCTTGATGGTCAGAATAAAATGCCGTGCCACAGTAAGAAATCATAACCAGACTAACTGCACCAAAATATACCAGTGACCAAAATAGTCCAGTGTAGCCACGCAATGACACAATCATGTTTGCTTTTTGACAGATGTCAAATTAAAAATACCATGTCACAGTTAGCAATTGCTAGACTGGCTGCTATGGTCCAGATACTCCTCACTGCCTCCTAAAATCCATCTGATTCCTGCAGCATGAACAGAAACCAGGATGCAAATAGAACCTATCTGGTTCCTGCACATGTACGGTGGATCCGGAGGGCTCCTAATGCTCAACCCAGGCTATCTGAATGTGTTTGACGCTAGGAGCATCTATTAGACTCATTCAGATGTGCAGTTCCCAGGCTTACATCCCCAGTGGGCCATGGAATGCTGGGCAAGAAAACCACTCCCAGCCTTGCATGGTTTATTGGACATGCACACTGGAGAATTAAACTGTCAAGGGGAAAACAAAAATGTCAAAGGGAAACCTTGTTTCCTTTTAACAGTTTCAGACAGCCCTGGAGCACTCCCCAATTCGGACAAATCTGTCACTGTTTACACCCGGTTGGTGAATCTCCTTCATAATGGGCAAGGGTACTGGTGGGTCAACTCCCACTTACCCATTATGGGCGAGCTGCCCTTTGGTATAACACATTTCTAATTATGCATCAAGAGGGGTGGGTGGGATAAATAAAGTGACCATACAACTCCATATTACTGAGATGCCTTTTTCCAGCTCCATTTTAGTCCTGGAAATATCCCAACAATGTGGAGGATTGTTAATGGGGGCATAGGACTAACCCCTGCTGCTTCTTTGGATTATGCATAATAATATGCAGAAATAATGTTTTGTGCTATGCCCTGTAAGGGCTGAGATATTCAAGTCCTTGCCTTCAGCACACTTCATTTAGGATTCATGTACAGGAATGTTGCTTTCAGTTTCAGCCTTTACAGTCAGATTTATAAGTACCGGATTGTAATGTGAGGATGAGAAATGGTTTAGCATCTTATAACTGACATGCACTCATTTGTGATGTCTTTAATCTTCTCACTGGGTTATATATGTGATAGTCCCCTGCATGCAGTCTTTGTTTGATGAAGGAATGCAGCTTGTTGTTATGCAGAAGTGCATGCAGCCAGGAAACAGCAGATCTTTAGTGAGAAGAGATCACTCACTGTTCACCTAATAGTATTCACTCAGCAAGAGACTGTGTTTTTATTTATGACAGGTCTCTCTGCCAGAATATTGAATTGAGATGGTGTTTAGCAGAGCGACATCACTCCCAGCTGAACTTCAAATAAAATACAACTAAAAACATGTTATTAAATAGATACAATATCACTCATAGCTCAGTTTCAAATGATAGGGAGTCAAAGATGAGATATCATGCATAGGCAGTGAGTACAGTTGGGAAAGGGAGCACCTGTCCCCTTAGTTCTTTAGCAACGGGGACAGGAATCTTACTTCGCCTCCGTACAGATTCACACAGTTTTAAGTTTCTGGCTGCACATCATAAATGAGACAATGCACGGTGCCATTGTGGCTGGAGATGAAAACCATTTTAAAGTCATATGCATCAACTGCACTTTTACTGATGCAGTGATTTTTACAATCCGGGATCCATATCAGATGTTCAATTCTTTGACGACAGAGTGACAGGTCGTAGGTATCAAGGTAGCTCAGCAGTTTGAGTAACTGTTGCTGTAATGTATGTTTAAAGGTGGCTTTCTTCAACTCCTGATAGAAAATAGGAGCTATAATATGCACTTTTTGGCAAGGCGATGGGTTGGTCTGGCACTTAGTCATTTTCACATAGGCAAGGGAATTTCTGCCCTCAGAGTGAAAATCAAAAATTGCCAACCCTGAACTCAAAGCACAGGTTCCTTTTAACAGCTGTTAGCACAATATAAGTATTTCCTTGTGATTGACAAGCAAATAACCTCTTTAGAAGTATAGCCTGCAATAAAACTCAAAGCAAGTGCACAACAATTGCAGGGTATTTTGGGGGGTAGTCAGAAAAAAGGTAAAGTAGTTTAAAGAAAAAAGGTAGCTTTAAGTTCCAGAAGCATATTTCATTTTGGAAATGTCTTTGTTGTTGTTTGAATGAAAAAGTAAGATAAACATGTATAAAATAAATGTGTGCCCAGCATGTGGGAAGGCTGCTCTCAACATGGATGCCCACCGCCCCAATGATGTTGATGGTCCATCTTTTCCTGTGGTGTCTGCTTCAGGCGTGAGAAAGGAGATTTAAGCAGGCACAGGCCTGAAAGCACGTGATTACCAGCTGTTCAAATGAGCGCCTTGTAGGCTCCTGGGAAGTGTTCTTTGACAGGAGGAGGGCTGGGAGGATGGGATGGGCCAGGCACCAATTAGAATGGGGAAAGCAAGAAATATGGCGGCAATTGCCGCTCTTTGCCCCCCTACTCCCTGCGGTTGAGACGCCTATGAGCAGTGGTCTAAATGTACGGAATGCTGGCCTGTCGACGCTCCCCACAACCCCATTGCCAAACCGCCTCCCACGCGCATATACAATTCCCAAACAAACACACCTGCTATTTAAGGGAATGTTCAGGGCAGTGCACTGAAGTGCAAGTTTGAACTTCTTCCCGGACTTTTATTTGAAAACGAGACCATCTCGGAACGGTTTGTTTTTCAAATAAAAGTATAGCACCGCTCCTGCCCACTTCCGAGACCAAGAGAGATAGAGAGAGATGGTGCCCTAGATTCACTCATGATATGCTTGGAAAAGCTGGTATGAATAAGAATAAACCTGATCGGGCTAAAAAGGCACCGATATCCGGATAGACATTCGTGTAAGAGTGTTCATGGATAAAGTTGTAGGCATTTTGAACTTTGCGTTCATCCCTATTTCGCAGCACAAATTCAGTGCTGCTGATCACGCGCATAGATAGACAGCACTTTTTCAGCAATGCCCCTGGTGTGGGCAATTTAATCATCATGGATCCACATACTCAGGTAATACGCACACATTGCAACGAAGCATCATCTACTAATAGAGTGGGTGCAGCACGGGTTAAGCTCCTGTTCAGATGCTAAAAGGGGATGAAGGGTCTATAAATAGCGGGGGCACCTCGCTGATTTCCAGGGCAGATTCACACACACACACAACGGAGAGGCATTAGAGGGAATTAATATCCAATCTGCCGGGCACTGCGAGCCCTCTGCAAGGGAAAGGGCGGGCAAGCTCGCCCTGCAAATTTGATGAATCTCTGGGGCTCATCTACTTCAGTGTATGGTTAAAGAAGTCATGCTTCTGCTCCTGGAGGCCTCCGTTACCTCAGCGGATTGGTGGCGCCATTCTTTCCCGTATCTTCTATTTATTTTCTAGCTGAAGCTTAAAGGCAGCATCTATTTAATTTAGCAGAAAGCAGCGATACGGGTTGTGTTGCCTCTTTTTCCCAGATTGATTTAACATGTAATTGGCATATGCCGAATTATGTTACCGGGTCTTACTCTCAGCTTTTGTATGTGTAGTAATTTCCTGAAGAACTGACCAAAGTGGTGCCAGATAAGATACACGAGGCTATTTCTAAAAAGCAAAGCAGTGAACTTTTAAATCAGACTTGATTTGATACATTTCTGAAATCGGCCGAAAAAACGCCAAAAATAGCTCTAAGGTTGCACACGCATTCAAATGATATCACTGCTGAACTAGGAGGAACGAGCCATTGGAAATATCACTAAAATAACAACAGAAGTATTTATGTAAGTGCACACAACAAACTGTAATTAGCTGTTCCCATTCAACTCAATAGAATATAGCTGATTATAACAACCATTCATGTTAATGTTAAAGGACATTTGTACCGCACACTATCACCACCGGAGTGGTCCCCTGGCGCTCTGGCGGTTCTGAAAAAGGAGGGGAGGATGAGTTAGTGGGACGAAGCAGGAAAAGTGCAAGAGAGCAGTGATGTGCTGTTGGTGGCCACAGCCCGGTGGGTCCGTTGGCTGGGCCTGGGGTGTTTGCGGCCGGTAGACGTTGTGTACTGTTGTGCAAGACTATGTGTGTTTTTGTTTTGTTGTTGCAGTGTAGTGAAGTTTGTGCGGTTTGTTGTGCTGTAGGTTTGGTTGTGTTTGGTTTGGAGTTTGAGAGGTGTATGCAGAAAGGGAAATTGTTAGTAGAGTTGGTTAGTTTGCGTCTCTATCCCGATTTGAGGCGCTCGGTTTGCGTGGTCTCCCCTGATGCGGCTCTGTCCAGAACTGGGTCCGACTTGCATATAAGGTTCCTTACTCTTCTGGACCCCACCTCTAACATGCTCTCTCAGAGCTCCTCTTATCCTCCCTTAATACTCCTGTGGCCAGTGCACCTGCCAGTGTCAACCTCTCAGGTAGTGTGGTGATTGCCAATGTCTCATCAATTCCATACCACTGTGGTACCTGGCGGTAAGTAACTAAGGGCGGGCGAGGAGTTGGTGGGATTGTCTGGGATAGTTGACTCAGTCTCTGTGCGCATGGACAGTCTTCCCGTCTGTCCGGTGTCACCCGTCCAGGTGCCGTGTGAGTTACCCTCTCGTGTCGGGGAAGTCCGTCTCCTTTCCCGTTTAGTCATCCTTTTTTTGTTATTTTTTTATTTAGATTTTGGTTTCGGTTTCCCGATTTAGTCTGTGGTGTTGAAGAGCCAGGTTTTTAGTGATTTCCTGAATTTTAGGTGATCTTCAATGTTTCTTATTTCTTTTTGGATGTTGTTCCAGGTTTTTGCGGCTAAGTGGTAGAAGGAGGTGCCTGTAAGTTTTTTCTTAAGGTATGGTTTGAGTTCCAGGCGGATTTCGTTGCTTGATCTGAGGGGTCTCGTTGGCTTGTAGACTGTTATTTTCTTTTGTAGGAATTCTGCTCCTTGTCCGCTGATTGCCCTGTGCGTTATGCACATTGTTTTGAAGGTGATGAGATGTTTTACTGGGAGCCAGTCTAGTGTTTTTAGCGCTGGAGTGATGTGGTCTCTTCTGGATAGTTTGTGGAGTAGTCTTGCTGCTGCATTTTGGATCCTTTGCAGTTTCTTCAGGAGGTATTCTGGTATTCCGAGGTAGAGGCTGTTTGCGTAGTTGATTTTTGACATGATTAGGGCGACGATAGTGAGTGTTTTGTGCGTGAAGGAGAGGAAAGGTAGAATTCTTCTTGCTGTGTGGAGGAGGAAATAGCATCTCTTCACTGTTGCATTTATTTGTGGTTCCAGGGTTAGGGTGTTGTCCATTAGGACTCCCAGATTTTCTACTTCCTTCGATGGTGTTGGTGCGTTTCCCATTTCCGTGGGCCATGGGATGGTGGTTTCGTTCTCTTGGTCTTTGGATACGATCATGATTTCTGTCTTTCCTGGGTTGATTTTCAGGTTGTTGGCATCCATCCAGTTGAAGACTTCTTTTAGACCGAGCAAGGATAAACTACTTACTGAGTCAATCCTTCCCAGAACCAAACCCTCAAATATGAAGTTTACCCACAATCCTCTGCAAAAGGTTCTCGAGCCAGTGAACTATCTTGAAATATGGTGGCTGTGGTTAGGCTTGTATAAAAGTGTATTTCGCCTCAGGGCTATAAACTAATCTCCACAGAGATAACGGACACTGGCAAACATTAGTCTTTCAGTCTAACACTTAGGACTGGCTGAAAATATTGCAGATCAGTGACTGAGTAGCATCAGTGAGTTAGCATCATTATTGACTTAATGTAATCAGTAGCTTGGCATTGTCAGCAGCTCACTATCATCAGTGACTCATTATTGCTAGTGAATCAATGTCATCAGCGGTTTGGTATCATCAGTGGGCCGTTATAAGTGACACTTTATTAGTGGTGACCTGGCACTGCAAGTTAATGTCAGTGTCGCAATATTGTCACGCTCTTGTCAGGGACGTCATTTAACTCCAGGAGTGATTTAAGATCGTTGCTTCACAGCTATCAAGCATAATCACTGAATGAGAAGAGTATATGCCATCATTTTCTTTAGGACTGGGAGCATGGGGAAACATTACATGAAGGTTGAATAACCAACATCAATCACATAATAAGTGAGAGCACCGTGGTAGCGGTGAGTTGTTTTTGTATTATTCCGTGACCCCATAGTAACAAGGTTTCCTTTCCGGTGATCACAAGATATTATGTAGAGTTACATGGAGGCTCCCTTTTCTGTTTATTTCAGGATAACGAGTTCTAGGGCTGCTTTTACCATTTTCCTAACACAGGGATTTCCTCCAATCTAAGGAGCATGGAAGGACAGACTTATGGTACCCCTGAACAATACATAAAGAGTCGGATCAGTATCCTGATTAGAGATACCTCTTTTAGTTACATGTGATCATGTGAATAGATACTAAGGAGGGCTAAGGTACACTTGCATGGGTTGAACTCCTTTTTTCCATTCCTGAGATTGAAGTGGAGTCAATCCATTTAAGATATCCGTAAAACCACTCATTAGGAGAGCTAGATCCTGATATAGTAGTGGCAAACATTGTGAACATTATGAATATGTTGCAAATATTATTATCAATATGTGTTTGACTTGTGTTATCAGTACGTATTTAGTTGATAGACAAGCTTACAACATTTTTCTCTATACATATTATCTGTCCACAGTTCACTCTGGCTCAAGAAGAAGAGAGAATAATCTCAAAACGTGTCAGCTGTTTATTTTGGACTTTGTATACATTCTTGTTGACATTATTGTTCATTGATTAAATCTCTGTGTTTTTTAATCAAAACAAAAAATCTCTCTTTTTTTAATACGAAATGGATGTTAATTTTTGATATCTTTAGAAATGAATATTTAACCGTCTTACAACGGGACTTTGACAGTGTGCAGGGGACGGTAGGGTTCCAACTTTGGATCCTCTTTCTTCTGTTTATGAGATGAAGGGAGGAGGCAGAAATATTAGTTGCGTTCAGCCCCTCATCTCCGCCATACAAATGAATGAAAATGGGGGTAACGCTACTGGAAGGCATAAAAGGCTGCTACACCTTCCATTAATGTTATCCCCCCATAGAACATGAGCCCCAAAGATGCGAATAGTGGGTGATTAGAAATGGTAGGGTGCATAAGGGTGCATGCTTTGGGGGACAATGCATAAAGGTAATGAGGGTCGTTGAAAATGCATTTTGCATTTTCTTTCACTCTATTTCTTCCAGACTTTACACATTTTTGGGGATAGAATGGAGGAAAGGTGGGACCCAAGTATAGGGTTTGAATTGTGAGTGGGAGTGGTCATGGTCATGGGCGTAATTTTAGGGGGGAACAGGGGTGTTTGTCCCCCCAACTTTCATGGCACACTACTTTGTCCCCATTCATTTGGCTGCGGCACTTTTTTTTCAGATGTCATGTCCCCTCCAACATTTTCAGCAAAGTAACTCCACTGGTCATGGTAATGTGGTTTTGAAGAAGCAGGGGTGGGACAGCAGAGAACATAATTCCAGTGCTTCTTTTTGTACACTTTAACCACCGATCAACAGTGTCAATGTGTGGCTCGATCATAGAAATTGAAATCTCATTCTGGTGTCTCAAGAGCTGGTGAAATGGCTTTAAAGGGATCACTACTGAGATGACTTAGAAGCGTATAAGATCAACGGGCTATATTGTGCAGCTAAAGAAGCATGAAACTCTGATGGCCGTTCACTGCATGAAGTCATCTTGCTGTTTGAATGCAGTTTGATGGCAGTTTGAATCCACAAAACTGGCTTGGTGTGCATTTCTGAATCTGCTGAGAATCAGTAGTAGTAGAGGAAATGCCTCTGCATTGAGCAGTGATAAGACTCTCCCTGCAAAGAACCACAAAGAGATAACTTGACCTTCTGCTGCTCCCCACCTCAGGCTGAAGCAACAGCATGGCACCTAAAGGGGAGCCATGCATTTGAAGACACACGCCACAGTAACGAATTACCATCAAGCAAGCTCAACATTTTTAAACCACCGCGAGGACCAGATTGATGCTGTTGATTCATCAACAAAGAGAAAGAGGAAGTACACATATGGGCAAAGTCTTTCCTTGGTCCATAGAGACTTACTAGGTCCTCATCCCCCACCTTGACAAAATACACATAAGAGACTGTTTTAAAAATCAACTGTCTAATATTTTCGCTCCTGCTGTGCAGTTCCTTCCACCAGGATACCTAAGTCTCCCGGTCTCCTTTTTGTCAGGGATTTTATAATACAAATGGGGCCTAGAATAAGTAAAATGTGTAAGACCTTCTGGGCAGAGCAAGAGAACCAATAAACATGGACTCTGTACAATTGCTGTAGATTCCTGCCTCTTGTGCTGTCACAATCAATCAGACACATGTCAGACTGCACATTTTGCCATCATATTAAAATAAATTGCCATTACATATTTTCTTTTAGCCATGTGTGTTTCCCTGAGCCTAATATATCCAGAGCAGGAAATCGGAAATTACAATTGTGTGACATAGAAAACTCCATGTATTTTCTAGGACTGCAAGATTTCTATGCATTTTCACATATACAGATGTACATGAGTCTTGGTCACTCCTAACTGTCCTAAAAAAGGAATGTTGTTAGCCAAAGTCAAGTAGGAACCTCTTGTGGGTTTGGCGGACAGTCAATCTTGGGTTACTCTATGCCTCAGAATTCCTAGGCTCACTGCACTGCAGACCATTCCCCCAGTAGGCCTTGTACAACCCAGGCACCTTGGTGTGAGCCTGTTTCTCTGCCTGTCTGCATATGCAGATCTGCTAGAGTGGGACTATCCCTTTGTACCTAGTAAAAGTAGGTCTGACTTGGGCCTCCAGCTGAGGACAACTAAGTCAGTTCTGGCAGGTGACTAATATCTAAAGTAAATGGATCCTCCATTTCAGGTTCCTTTTCAATGCACATAGGCAACCATGAGATCGCTAAATCATGTGCTTCCACAGTAGTCACATCAGCGGCCACTGGGCCGTCTGCTACCGGAGCATGTGCCGCAGTGTGCTTAGGGTCTGGAGTAGGTGCCATTTGCACATCTCTGATCTCTCACACTCCCAGCAGGGAGAGCTTCTGACCCATACTCTCCAGTGGCTTCTTTATGATCTCCCGCTTTAGTGGCCACCACAATCATCCTGAGGGAAGGAATTTCATTACCCAACAGAATTGCTTCAGAAATGTTGCCCTTAAATGATATGCAGTGCTTAGAGTTTTCTCCTCTCCAACTAAACTGTATGATTACCATGGGGCTTTGTATGAGGATATCACATCCCCAGACTAACATGTCTGGGCCCTGTATTATCTGTCCTTCGGGCTCCCACTGTTCCCTGACAGCAATGACATTACCATTTCTGTCATTGGGTGTGATATGATATGCTTGATATGATTTGGCATTCATAACACGCCTGTACACAAGTCTTTCTAGGTGCCACAAGACAAGGAAGGGGGGACAGATGGAAGACAGGACAACCAATCCTACTAGACCTTTTATAATTCAGATTGTGCAAGTACGACAGCAAAAATGCAAGCGTAGGGGGAAAATGCAGTCAGGGCACCATAGCTCTGAGTAAGTGCAGCCTGGGCAGCGAGTCTCTGGGTAAGTGCATGGAAAGCAGACGGTAGTAGGAGTTACAGTAACAACCCCTAAGTGCATGGTAGGTCCGGAGGAAATGAAGGAGGACTGGTCATGGAGGAGTGCGGTAGCCGGTGAGACTCTGACGGTAACCAGCAACCAGTAAGGGCAGGCAGGCAGGAAGGTTAGCAAGGAAGAGGGAGAGAGAAGTAAGAGGAGAAACAGAAGGTATTGAGCAATTTACAGAAATTAAGGTGGTCTGGCTCAAATGTGAGAGGGGCAGGGAGGCTATTATAGAGGGAGGCACCTGCAGAGGAAAGAATTCTGTCCCCCACTCTCAGCTTGAAGAAGCGTCTGACTATAAGACAGGTCGACGTAGCTGAGCGAAGAGGCTCTAGAAGGAAGGTATTTAGGCAGAGAGAGTTGGATATAGTGCGGGCCCAGACACCAGAAAACCTGGTGGATGATGCAGAGGGTCTAGAACTTGATACTCGCAGCCACTGGGAGCCAGTGCAGAGATTTCAGGGCTGGAGAGCTGTGGCCCTGGGCTTGAGGCCAATGATACGTCTTGCAGTCCTGTTCTAGATTAGTTGAAGGGGCAAAGAGTAGAGTTAGGCAGATTGAGAAAGAGACTCTTGCAGTAGTCTGGCTTGGATAGAACCAGAGCTCTGGAGACAGTGAGCTTCTGGGGGAAGGTGAGAAAATGTAGAATACCTCTAAGGAGGTGCAGCTGGGAGTGTGCCTTTTTAGCAAGGTCCATGATGTGAGGAGAGAAGGAGAGAATGGAGTTGAAGATGACTTCAAGGTTTTTTGCCTTCGAGGAGGGCGAGGGTAGAGGGCAGAAAGATTGTGAGAGGGAAAGTGGGAGTAGGGCTCCCATTGAGCAGAATCTCAGTCTTGCTGGCATTGAGACAGAGATTGTTGGAGGTGCACCATTCCTGAATCATGGATATACAGTCATGAAAGAGCGAGGAGGGAGAGGAGGATGAGGGAAGGCTGAAAGAAAACTGTGTGTTATCCACATCAGAATGTTAGAAGAGAAAGTGAAAATCAGGTGGGCCAAAGGGGCCAAGTAGACATCAAAATGCCAGGGCAAGATGATAGAGGCCCGGGGGACACCGGACGTGGAGAGAGATGGTTAGTAGAAAGTAACCAAGTTGAACCTGGGAGGGTCAGTAGAAGCGGAAGGAGGTCAGCCAAGCAAAGTCTGATCCACGATGCCCAGGTTCTCGGATGGTGTGATTGACCTTATCAAAGGCAGAGGAAAGGTCGTAGGTGGATGAGAACAGCAGGAGTGCAGGAGTCAAGGTTAGATAGCAGAGCTGCATAAGTGTTCAGAAGAGCAGTTTCTGTGGCCTGTGGCTGCTCTGAAGCCAGATTCATGATCATGGAAACAGCCCACAGATTCAGTGTGGAGGGTTAGCTGGAAGATGGACAGCTTTTCTAGGAGTTTGCCCAGGAAAGGAAAGATGGAGATCGGGCGATAATTTGCCAAACAGGAAGGATCGGCAGAAGTTTTTTTTAGAAAGGGGTGCACAAGGGAGTGCTTGAGGAGAGATGGGAAAGATCCAGTGGCAAAAGAGGGATTAAATAAATCGCCCAAGGCTGAAGCAAGAGAAGCAATGTGGTCCTTGATAGTTCTGGAAGTGCAGGGGAGCACCTGTATGGAAGACACTTTCATAGATCGGACTTGTCTGGAAACATCATCAGTTGTTATCAGAGAGATGAAGGAAAGCAGGAGAAGAGGGAGAGTGATGGCTAAATGGGGCCTGAGAGCAGTAGAGGGAGAAAGAGAGGAAGAGGAAAGTGAGGACAGGATTCCTGAGGTTTTAGTGGTGAAATGTGAAGCCAGATTCTAGCAGAGGGCCTGGGAGGGAATATGAGAGGTGGAGACTGCTGCTGTACGATTGGCCAGCTCCTTGCATATTTTAAAGTTTGACTGTGCTGTTAGAGGCCGCATAGACGCAGGCTTTAATATGGACACTCTTCTTGGTGAAGACAGAGAGTTTTTATTGCCTTTGGAGCAGGCCACAGGCCAGTTTGGCAGATGATGCACCCAATGCCCTCCACTTCTCCTAAGCTACCATGCACTTGCGTTTCAGGGTGTTCAAGTTGGAGTCATACCAATAGTTGCACTTGGAGGTCGGTTTCAGACGCATCCTAATGACTGGGGCAAGGACGTCCACAGACGTAGGTTGGAGAGGGCTGAGTCAGTGTGGGAGTCAGCTGCAGGAGTGAGCAGAGCAGAGAAAGTGGAGGAACAGGTGGCCACTGACACTCGCCTCATGGGCCGAATGACAGAGAAGGAAGTGGCAGTGGCAGTGCAGGGGTGGGTTTTGCCTGGGGGCAGGAAGCTTCATGTGGGAGGAGAACAGAAAGTCATCAGTCGACAAGAGAGGAGTAGTGAGAGGGTTAGAGAGGGGGATGTCTGCAGATATGAGAACATCCAAGGTGTGTCTGGCAGATTGTGTCAGACCAGAGGGTAGAATGGCAAGAGAGAGAGAGAGACAGTCACAAAGGCTGTGGAAGAGTACCAAGGGGGGGTCAGAGGCATCCAGGTTGATGTTGAGATCTCCAAGGAGGAGAAGTTGAGAGTAAGAGACAAGAAGAGAAGAGATGAGGTCCCCCCATTCTGAGAGGAAGAGTGTGATCTGGCCAGGTGGCTTGTAGATGGCAGGTATGGTTGGAGAGAGAAGTGAGGTGGAGAGAGCATTCGTGGAACCATGGACCCCTGTGCTGATTTTACTGCAAGTTTAATTGTAGTGTTCTGCTACCTGGTCACGGGTTTCTGCGCGGCAATGCTCAAGATGGTCATGTGCGGTAGAAAAGGTAAAAAAGAGGGATTGGGAACACTATTTCAATAGGCGCTGGACTTCAAGTGTTCATATAGAGTTACAGTAATGCTTATAGCATAGTTGTCTAAAGTACTGTTTTTATTAGGTTGCTAGAGTTTTGAATGCACACATAGTGCATAGTGCATCCAATGGTGATGCTCACATAGTTCAAAGCCGGTTGTTAGAGTTTTGAACCAGCACCAAATGATGCTCAATCATCATGGGAACGCTGTGTCCAATGATATGTAGCCACATATTGAGCTCATTGGCCAATAGCGAGCCATATTACCTTTATACTGAGAAACCTTAATGGTGCCCGGAATCAAAAGTACTCCGAGACCGGTCGACCATTATTCCGGCGTCCCCGCTGACCTGTATAGGTAAGCACAATACTAGTGCTCTAGTCACCCAACCCTCCCAGAGCTCCTTTCTGTCGGCTACATGCTTTACCCCACCTTTCACCCTTATGTTTCCCCCGCACCCATGCACCAACCCAACAGCCTGCACTATCACGGCACAACATGCATGCTCAGCTATATTCCACTTTGTCTTAAATGTACACACGCCATGCCGAACACAGATGCACCACAGTGGTGGCACCTTCTGCACCTAAGGACCCGGTGGCATTGCACATGCAGATAATTGATTTTTATAATGTTCATCACCTTCCTACATCATGGACGCCACTTTGTTCGTGTCATTGCTACCCCCACAGTAATCACTCTTTCACAACTTCCATAAAGCATTCCTGCTGCCACTCGCTCTCATCTCTGCACACACATTGCCCTTCAGTCTGCACATTGTAGGTACATTCTTATATACCTGTGATATATGTTTGCGCTTGGCGTCCCCAAACCAGACCAATTGCCTCCAATGCTCAAGTGCCTCACCCCAGTGCCATCTACTAGAAATGGCTTGTGTTCCATCATGTTACTTAATTCCAGCCGCTTCAGCATGTATTGCGTGGAAGCTGTTGTGGTTTTACCCTTCATTACCCACCCGGGCACTGGGCCCAGATAGTACAAGTCTGGCATTTGAACTGCTTGCATTCACTGCCACGTAGTGGCCTAGGATAGACTTCTTGAGGGCTCCTACATAGGCTTATGTGCCCATACCCGCGTTGGCCTTAACCCAACTCCTGGCTCTAAAGTGCACCATACAGGATGATTTGCCACATTAACACCCCCGCCTGTGACCCCATTTTCACTTAACACAATGCTTCCGTATCTATGGTCTAAACCCCTTACACTTCACCCATCACCCACCCCTAACACATCTGGGATTCTCAGCCACAATTCAAGTAATTGTCTGTTTCTTAGCACAGTTGCTATCCAGCATCCTTATACAAGGAATCTTACCTGTCTTTTACTATCTCCACGGTAAGAAACCCATCCCAATATCTGACAATGCTTCCATACGTAGCCTTACCCTATCTAACCTCTCTCCTCTTCCCTCTTTCGCCCCTTGGTATACATCTTGCCCTCTCCAACTGGCCTGCTATTATGTCAATTATTGACGTTGTGTAGCAATGAACCTGTACGTGTATGTCACCACTTACCCACTGTGTCACTAAACACACCAATGGAACATGTAATGGAATATGTAAAGCAATTATTGGCTTTGTAATCAATCACATCATCACGCATGGCACCACGCCACCCACCACAACACCAATTTGTGAACGTTACCATGGCACCACTACACAGTCTTGATAAAGACCTTTTGGTTGAAACACGTGTTGGCTCTGTGCTATGTGAGTATCACTTGGTGCTCATTCAAAACTCTAAAAACCAGCTTTGTACTATGTGAGCATCACCATTGGTGCTCATTCAAAACTCTAGCAACCTAATAAAAATAGTACTTCAGACAACGGCTCTGTGCTATGTGAGCATCACTTGGTGCTCATTCAAAACTCTAGGAACCTAATAGCACTTCAGACAACTAACAAGCAGTATGAAATATTTTTCTTTTGTGACTATGCTATACGCATTACTGTAAATCAATATGAACACTTGAACTCCAGCGCCTATTTCAATACGGGTCCCAATCCCTTTTTTTATTGTTAGAGAGAGGCCAGGAGAAATAGAGAGCCTACAGACCAGGCTGTGGAGGATGTGTCCCTATTAATGTGCTCCCGAAAGATCTGTGTGCGAACTGAGGCCTTCTTGGGGGTCCCAGCACCTTTCCAATTCCCACGCAGAGTCACTAGCAGGGGCGTTGCTAGGGGGGGGCTAAGGGGGCTATAGCCCCTGATCTTTTGGTTGTAGCCCCGGATAGAATCTCAGGAGCTACAGCCAAAAGACTAGCTAGCCCCCAGTCCCAACAGTTCCGATATCAGCTTAGCCCCGGGTCTTTTCCAGACCTAGCAACTCCCCTGGTCACTAGGGAACATTCAGTCACTCCCTGGCCTAGTGGAAAATATTTCTCTCTAATGCCCGCACTGATAATGGCCTCATAACTGAGACCAGCTCCAGTTTGGGTCTATCCATACTGGCTGGATTTCCCTTCCTATGAGTCACGTCCCGACACAGAAAGTATTCTTTAGGTGTTGAGGATGCTGGTTCTCCAGTTTTGGGCCCTGAAAAGCCATGAGGCTGGGATTTGCCATCTGATTTTTTAGGCTATGCGTGGCAGAAGGGTTAGACCCTGTCCTTCCCCTCCTTTTGTTTATTTTTATCAGCTGCCTTTCATAAATCTTTGGGGGATGCTCACCTGAGCCCTTTTCTTAATGCGAGTACTCACGTTTAATTTTATTTTATTTTATTGGACATTTGTAAGGTCCCTATACACATGTGTTTCCAGGTGCCACAAGACAAGATGGGGGTGGGAGGACATGGTAATCATGAGAATACAACAACAAAGACCAAAGAAATCGTTATATTCGCCTTTTGACAATCCAACCATGCAAGTGGATGACAAGGTCATAAGTGCAAGGGGGTGTGGGAAGAGGAAGAGTGAAAGAGTGGCGTACCCCCACAGGTGAGGTGGAGGCAAGTGCTGGTCAGGCCATGGTGGCAAGTGCCAGTCAGAAGTAGGAGGGGGAGAGTGCAGTGGATACAAGGACTGAATTAAGATAGTCCCGGAAAGCGCACCAAAGGGGAAGTGCTGGAAAAGGATGCTGGGAGGGACTTGTGTGGGATGGTCTGGTCCCTGTATGACTCTGAAGGGACCAGGCCCCAGTTGCAGCGGCAGGTGGAGAGTTTAGCAAGGGAGGGGGAGAGGGAAGGAGGAGGAGAAAAGGACGGTCTTAAGAAGTTTACAGAACTTGAAAGATTCAGCTCAAGTCCGAGGGGAGTAGGAAGGCTCTTTGCAGAGGGAGGCACCATCTGAGGAGAGGGATCTACCTCCCACTCTCTGCTTGGAGAAAAGTTTGAAGACCGAAGGATTCTGGCTGGGTGGTATTTCAGGAGGGAAACCTGGATGTAGAGAGGTCCCAGGCCCCAGACAGCCTTGCAGATGATGCAAAGGTTTTGATTTTGATCCTTGCAGTCACTGGGAGCCATTGGAGAGATTTTAGGGCTGGAGTGATGTGGTCCCTGGGCTTGAGGCCAAGGATAAGACTTTCAGTCCTATTGTGGATTAGTTGTAGGGGGGAAATTGAGGAAAGAGAAGGTTGAGGAAGAGGCTATTGCAGTAGTCATTCCAAGAAAGAACAAGGGCTCTGGAGACATTGAGCTTCTGGGGGAAGGTGAGGAGAGGTAGATTGCCCATGAGGAGATGAAGCTGAACATTGTACATCCTGGCAAGGTCTGTGATATGTGGAGAGAAGGAGAGAGAGGAGTCACAGATGATCCAAAGGTTTTTTGCCTTCCAAGTGAGTGAGGTCAAATACCTGTCGGCCGCCATGACAAGGTCCCTGTGCTCTGTGATATTCTTGTCCAGTAAATTCTGGTGTAATTCAGCTGCACAATTATTTATGATATGCTCTTATGTAATCAAACTACACATTCCTTAAAAACCATCAACTTTGTTGCTGGTCAGTGGCCCACTTAGATACTTCAGGGCAGGTGGGTAAATGAGTCATAATCATGACTTCCACTTTTGATGAGTTATATATAACTTCTTAGGTATTTCTCTGGGGTCCTGTAGAAGTTCTTGAGGATGATGGCATTTGTTTTGGAATGAATGGGCCTTCCTTCAGTAGCTAACAGAATGATGATATCAGTCAATCAATCAATCAATCAATGTTTATTCGGATTCAAAATCCATCAAACACAAAAGAAACATGACAATGCATCAATAAAAAAAGTAAAATCCCTTCCCTTGCAGTTCAACATGAATACAACACAGTATATTGCATATAAAAAAATCCATTACTAAAAACATGGAATAGGGTACATCAGGGCATTCACATCCACAGCTGTCTAAATAGCAAGGTGCTAAATTAGTCAAAGACCATAATTCTATGGAAAAATAGAGACGCAGTACAAAATATCAAGATACATCATTCACCGAACAGCCTTTTCCTCATGTACATAGCTCTTTTAAAAAAAAGAAAGTAATGCCCACACAGTTAAAACAGAGTCTGCACTCAAAAGAAACAGGATAGCAAGCCTATAAAGGTGAACATTAGCCTCCCTTAAAACTGGCACTAAAGTTAATCGTCGGATCCCACTATAACCGGGGCAAAACAGTAGCAAATGTTCCAAGTCCTCTTTTATGTAGCCACACACTGGACAAGCAGCTGAATCTGGTTAGCCACTCCATTTAACTGTGTTGCCCCTTAGAAGAAGCCAATCAAACCTTGCTTGTGTGATTAGTCAGCGATCATTCCTAGTTGTGCCCCATATAAGATAGGGCTGTATCTCCTTTGCCCGACTGATCACTGCATTCTCTTTATCTGCATTAGTTCCATGCTCTAGAAATATTCTTTTCATTGTGGGAATTTCCCTCAAAATGCTTTTATAACTTCTCATCTATATTTTAGTCAAAAGTGCAACTGGTGGAGAAAGAGCCCTTATGTTACCCTCAACCAATGTTTTGTTTCGATGTGGTCAAGCCACGGCATTCTCTTCCAACCAGCTTTAGACATTATAGACCTAATTATAAAGTGGCCGAGTGATTCCTGTTCATTTGCCCACATTCTGACCCAGAAGATTATAGGGGCCAACGGCCACTGGTCCTCCCAAAATTCCATGCCCAGTTCTATATGAATAGAGGTACAGGGAGAGGAACTCGGGATCCCCAGTAGCCGCCTAAAAAACATGTTCTCCTTCACTTGTAACTCCTGTGCTTTTTGGAAACCCCATAATGGAGTGCCATACAGAGTAACAGCCTTTGTTTGTGTCGAATACATTTTGACTACAGTATCTAGCGGTTGGGACTTGAAAGGTGACAAAAGATGGGATATTCACCCTATTTTTTGGGTTTGTTTAACTGATTGTTTTTTTTTTTTAAATGTGCCAACCCCATAAGAGATTCAGGGAATCTAATCCCAAAATAATCAAAATCCTTCACCCTTAGGATTATTTCGCCATTACCTAACATAGGCCGCATTTTCGCTGACCGCTTTCTGCCTACAAAGGCCATTAAAGCCGATTTCTTGGTGTTAATCTTAAGCCCCAAGTTTCCCATAAAGGTTGCATACGCATTAATAAGAATCTGTAGTTCTCTAGGAGTCCTGGCTAGCAACAACGTATCATCCGCATATGCCAGCACAGGAAAAGCTCTGCCCCCCAAAACCAAATAGTCAGCCATTGTAGCAATCAGATCCTTTAGAAGCCAGTTAATATACAAACAGAAACAAATGGGTGCCAAAACGCAACCCTGCCGGACAGCACACCCCACCTTAAAACAGCCTGTGCTGTGTCCCCCCGGGCCACTGCAAACACAAGCCTCATTGTTTCTGTGTATTTCCACCAAAACCTCAGGATATCACCCAGGCAACCCATCGACCCTAGCACGGACCATCATTTTGTTCAATCTACTTTATCAAAGGCCGTACTCAGGTCCATGAATGCAAGATATACCCCCTCACCCTTGCAGAACACAGAGTTAGCCAACAATAGATACAGATTAAGACTCTGCTCCATGGTGCCCACCCCGTGGAGAAAACCAAACTGTATATCGGATACAACCTACTCCACCGAGATCCAAGCCTCCATTAGCCCCAGCAGAACCCTTCCAAATATCTTAAAATATGTTTCCAACAGCAAAATTGTTCTATATGAAATCAGGCTCGCTGGATCCCCCTTCTTAAATATGGGAAAGATAATGGCCTTTTTCCATGAGGGGGGATAACAACCTGTCTCCATAAAGGCGTTAAACACTACAGTTAGTAGTTGGGCCCACAAATCCAACTGATCCTGAAATAGGTCAGAACGAATTACATCGGGACCCGGCGCAAGTTTACGTGCTTGCTGGCTGATTGCTCTGGACACATCCTCCAAATTAAACTTCTAATATGATATCAGTACACTGTGTCAATATGTAGCTCATCCAAACTGCACCCCACAATCATTCTTCCACCTTCTGAAGCTGGAAGACTAACCCCAGTGCTTTAAACAAATCAGAGATGTTGCTCCCCACCTCATATGACTTGACTTAGTCTTTGCAGATGTGGCGCCTAGGCTTTCTTTGGATGTCAGCAAGTGCAACTCTTCCTCACCCTCACAAGTTAGGTTGTGGGTCTCCCTTTTCTCCTGAAGCTCTCACTTGCACAGCTCCAGCATTGCCCAAACATCTGTTGCTATTCTTGCAGCCAGACCTGTCAGTGTAGACCACACTGGGGCCTGGCTGAAACTTGGAACACAACAGAAACCTGGCATCTAGCTGAATCTATACATTTGTAGGAAACCACACCATCCTCTCTGTGTGTAGAATGGTGGCCACTGCCATCACTATCGCTATCCCCATATGCTACCATGCCCCACTATAATGGGTACTTGTGGTGCAGGTTCATGGTCACTACTCACCCCCTGAGTCAGCTTCACCACCCTTGCTTTCCCAAAAACATCATATGATATGATATGATATTTTATTTACATCGCGCTCGTACACAAGTGTTTCATGGAGAATTTTCAGCATTTTGGGTTTTCTAACATTATTGCCATGGAGATGTCCCCTTCCCTGACATAGATCACAAAGACTTGGGACCTTCAGGCCGTTCCCTGAATCCATGTTGAGTTCCATTGGGCATAAATCATAGATACCTGCCACTGTTTCGTGCCCTGCCTGCACAGAATTGTATTTTGGCTGACTAGGCTGTAGGGACAGTGTGCATGAGATCCCCCCACTGGCCAGCGGTGCAACTAAATGCTCTGAAGGAGTGCAGGGAGTAGAGAATAAAACCCCTTTCACCCCCACACTACTACTAATAAGGTACAACCGAAGAGGCATGCCTCCTTCTCCTCTTCAGGTTACACAGTCAGGGAGCAGGCTAGGAATGTCAGTGGGTCAGGGGGTGATCTGCTCCAGTAGCAAACCGACAATAGTACTGTGGTACCAAAACAAAAACAAATCCAACCAAGGAACTCTAAATATTGGATTTTTAATGAAACTAACAAAAATCATGAACTATTAAAAACACGAATGACCTTCCCTGGTAAGGGAAAACTAAAAGAAAGCACACATTAGCATAAATGGGCACTCTGGGTGTATAGATAATGGTTCTCAGGCAATGATTCCATCAGAAATTGTACAAGTTAAGTTACTTAATATATCTTAAAGAAGGTTGGGAAGGGACATACAAGTCACTCTGTCCCATTAATGTGGGCAAAGGGGACAAAGCCACTTCAAATGCCTTCAGTCCCTGGTCTGCTCAGCAACGTCGAGCTGGACTTCTGGGTGCTTTATTGCAGTTGCGCTGATGTTATGATGGTCAAGTCATGCTTCCCAGTGGCGAGTCAGCATTGCTATGGTTCAAATGGAGGGATCCCATTGTATCGAGTTGTGTTCGAGATTGGCCAAGTTGATGGTAAAGTGGATCGATTTGGTGGCTGTGTCAGCGATGAGACGATGCTTCCACTGGAGAGTCAACAGTTAAAATGATGCAAGTTGGTTGCTTCCGCTGAGCAATGTCAGTGGTCGAACCTTGTTGGGATGATCATCTTCAATGTGACAAGTCGACGTCAAGAGGACTTGAAAAGCCGGTAAACTGAACAAAGTTCTTAGAGTGCCAAAGGCAGTACATTAAGTCCTAAAGTAGCTGAACTCGAGCATGGTAGATTTGGCTTTAAAAGTGTCTCAGTGCCTATCCCATGCATACGCAAATGCCAAAACAGTTAGCTTTTCCAGTGCATGTTTGCAATTTGGCCCACAGACTGCAAAAACGTTGGGGGTGCGGAGAGAATTCATTTTTTTTGGTAAAACGTTTTTAAGTAGCAGGCACACTTGTGTTTCATCATGTGAATGGAAGGTGATATGCTAGCTCAGAGCAGGTCCATTAGTGGCCTTATGCATGTTCTAAAGAGGAGAGGCGAGATGAGGACTTTCTGTGGGACTCTATAGCGGACACAGACATGTGTGAAAAGATAAATCTCCACCTTGGCTCTCTCAAGGTGATTGGTCAAATAGTCTTGCAGCCAATCCAGGGACTGTTGAGACAGGGCGGCCACCTATACCGTTCCTTATAAGAGAGGTCGCCAGCTT
Organism: Ambystoma mexicanum; assembly: GCF_040938575.1. NCBI lineage: Eukaryota > Metazoa > Chordata > Amphibia > Caudata > Ambystomatidae > Ambystoma > Ambystoma mexicanum. The sequence goes on along the minus strand of NC_090929.1, from coordinate 957,649,859 downwards.
CACTGTGTTGCAGTGCACCACCGAGTTACATTTTTTAATAGAACCTTCTGGACACCTGTGAGGATGTATGAATTGAACATGTGTGATTCGAGTCTGTGCTGGTGGAGTAGGCATAATGATGAGACGTTGGAACACATGATTTGGGATTGTATCACGGTGAGAACATTCTGGAGTGAGGTGTGCACATTGTCCAACCAGGGTGTTGAGATTGGATGTTGCATTTGATTTTGAAACCATGATACTTGGGCATGACATTCTCAGAGACGAGTTATCCAACCTAAAGAGGAGGTGGATGTTCAGAGCTGCTGCGATGGCAAAAAAAGGTTTATTCTGGGAGGTTGAAAATCTGATAGACATCGGAAAACTGGATTAATGAACTCTGAAATGTATCTCTGATTGAAAAGATACTGTTTTCTCAGATACATAAGTTTCATATGTATGAGAAGATTTGGGATGGATTCAGTGAATTAGACCTGCACGCTATATGGTCATGTTTTAATAGTGTATTTAGAGGTTTGTAGTTATTATGATGATGTTCCTTTTTTTGTATTGTTTACTGTAAATGTTTGTAAATATATAATTTTAAAAGAAAGCAAGTTGAGAGGGACATCCATGAATAGGAAGCTTGTATCTGCAATGGTCTTGCAATAGCCCTGATGATGTTTGGTTACATCGTGTCCCAGGATGTTCGAGACCCAGGCAAGGCCCATGGTGGGGAAGTAGGTATCCATCACAAGGGGTTCTCCATGTTTTTATAGTAAATTAACCATTGTTCTCTCAAGTATGGTGGAGTTGAATAACCTGTTTGTCCATTAATGATTTCATATTCAATAGATATGCATACAATACAACAGATAATAGATTTTTGCTGTCCACTAACAGTGACTCCGGGAAATGTCTTTTCTAGCACAGGGGTTACAGAATTTCGGTCACTTAATACTTTGGTATCGATTTCAGGGAAACGCGTGTGTGTGTGTGTGTCCGTTTTTGCCCCACTGCTAATACATCAGAAAAACCACTTGCACGATGCAAAGTGTGTGTAATGAAGCCTCTGGTGTGTTACACGGGTGGTATTTATGGCATGCCTGCGCTTCACACATTGACCTTTTTGCACACCACATGTCCCTCGTTGCAAGCATAAGTTGGTGAGGTTTGTGATATGGGCCGCCGTGATGTCATTGGTAAATTTCCACGTGAAGACATTGAGCTGGAAGTATTCTTGATGGGGCCACCATATGGAGAGGCTACAACGTTTATTTTGCAAGTCATGCAAACGGCTACAAGTAAACACATTGTACAAATTATGTATGTATAACTATTTATTTATAATATACATACAGTTATTCATATTTTTTCATATTAGAAAATCTAATTCATGCTGTAGAGCAAACAGAAGAAAACACACCCACGCAGTGCTGAGCATGCAACAACAAAATAGCACAGATACAAACAATTCTGCTGATTAATAATTGGGGATGCTATTTTATACCCCAACCCACAACACAAACAAGCACACAGCGGCCCCATATAAAGACCTCAGCCACTCTGTTCAGTTTCTTCTTTCTGGTTTAGATTGTGTAATTGAATGTGTTGTGTTGGAACTGAAAGTCCGAGATCTGAAAGAAGCAGATTAGGTGTTATTACCTCCGTGCGGAGATTTGACTTGAGCTGAAATCCCTGGATTGCAATCTGACGTCAGCCCTCTCAGAGCGACATGCAGCGTTTCAGGAGAGAAACTATCTGGCGGGGGTCGGCGCACGGGGATGGAGCTAGGAGCGGGAGTTCACCCTGCAGATGGCTTTCAGGGTGTTCCCCGCTAAAGAGCAGCGCTCCCAATGGCAGCTGCAATGGCCTCCGACATGGTAAGTGCTCCCGTTGGAATGTCCAGCTCAGGTACTATTTTTCTGCCAATGATTTGCCTTTAGAATCCCGTGCCTCTGTTGCATAACTGAATTGGTAGAGTTTAGAAACTGCCTTGTAGTGGCATTGTCCTATGTAGTTGTTAGGTGTTAACCGAAAAGAACGTGCAATTTAAACACCTCCTATTTAAATAAAATATTCCCTAAAAAGAAGTTGGAATCGCATGGGATCAGAGACGTTTGTGGGTGGAGGCACCTGCTGCCCAACTTGGGGGTCTGTGGGGTGTCACTGCTTGGCGGGGGTCGGCACTTCATGGTGTGTGGCCAAGTCACGCGGCCAGAAAACATTTTGCGTTTTCTATTTCTTTGTCTCGTTTACATCATCATTTAGATACAAAGAACATATGCTTTGTGGTACGTGCCTGCACGTACATTTGAGACACATAAAGCAAGTATTGGCAATAGCAACAGTTTGGGCTTTTGTGTAGGCAAGTGAAAAGTACTTGCCAAGCACTGCACACTGCTATTAACTAGCCATTGATGGTAGCAGGCGCCAAATGGTGCGAGTACCTGGGTATCTAATAGCAGCGCCTGGTAACAGTGTAATACTTATACACACGCCAAAGATGTTTATTTATTTATTTATTTATTTATTTGCATTTGTTAAGCGCACTTGCAGCCCATGAGGCATCGAGGCGCTGTTACAGAGGAAACACAGATTTAAGATTACATTCGGAGGCTCTTAGTTACAAGTTAGCAGGCATAAAGGCAGAAACAGGTTAAAGTCACACAAAGAGTCTGGTTTTGATAGCCTTACGAAAGGCAAGGTGGGACTCAATGAGTCTGAGGTGAGGTGGCAGGGCGTTCCAGTGCGTGGCTGCAAGGGTGGGGAAGCTGGAGCCACCAGCACGCACTTTCCGAGAGGTAGGCCTGACAATGGTGTTGGCGTAGAAAGATCTAAGCGGTCTTGTGGCGGAGTGCCTGGTGATTCTGTTCGTCAGGTAGGGGGGGGCAAGCTCGTGAATGTATTTGTGGGTAATGGCAAGAGTTTTAAAGACAATTCTTTCTTTAACAGGGAGCCAATGCACTTGCCTTCTGATTTCGGAGATGTGGTCTCTCCTTGCGGTGCCGGTGGCTGCCCTTAGAGCATTGTTCTGGGCTAGCTGAAGTTTGGCAATGTTTTTGTTGGAGGTCCCGACGAGACCGTAGCGGGACCGTAGGCGCGCATTCCTACTGTTGTGCAGCGGAGGGCATGCAGATAAAGCGTGAAACAAGGGGGCATAGGGGATGTTGGCCTTACCTTGACCTGGACTGGCAGAGTTTTTGTGCGCCATCTGCGGCCTCGAGCAGCGGAGAGCTGCAGAGAGCGGCGTTGGCCTTGTCCTCTGGCCTTCGCCTCGATGCGGCTTCGCCTGCCAATGCTTGTTTTTAACAGGACTTCAGTGAAGGACACGCATAGTGCTTATAAATCAAGTGGCTGAAGGCAGACTTGGTTGACAACTCAAATTAAGTCATTAACTTTCAAAAGACTTTTGGAAAAACACTGGTAAGCACTTTGAGAGCAAAGTTTGGTGATAAGGCTTGGTTAAAGCAAGCTGAACAAGTGGTGATTTGGGTGGTGAGGGGCAGAAACTGGGAAGGAATGGTCATAGGGATTAGCATAGCCATAGGTAGTCAATGGGTGGGAAAAAAAGCCATACATCACCTTCAACCTTTGTGTTCCTTCTCAAATGCCATTTCTCCCAATCACACTCTAATGCAATAGAGTGAATTTTCATTTTTGTGCTAAAATCCTCCCACCTTAGACCCAGCTCTTTTGCTGGATTTAGGACTTTTTAATATTAACTCCTGATTGAGTGGGACATTTTTCTCACTCTCTCCTGTGTTTTACCTGATTTGGAATTGTTTGTTTCACTGTTTTTGGAGTCTGACAAACTCCATAGGCATATGCTTTTTTAGGGTGACACCCAGCACCTTCAGTGCAGTGTCACTGAGAAATCCTTTAGATTTCTCATAAGATTTAAATACCTTTTTTTGTGTGAACTACAGTTCCCAAGAATAGTAAAGTGAAATTGACTTTACTTACCTTTACTCTTTCTAGGTCCAGCACACACCATCTCATGTGGAGTTCTGGGGGGTTAGCTAGGAGCCCCTTATCCTACATTCTCATGTAACATTTTTATGTTACCCTCACTACTTTAAATGGCTGGTGGCAGTGGTTAAATGTTTCCTACCACTGTGCTTTTCTACCGCAGGCTGAACCCTCAGCTGCAGTGCATTATGTCAAAATGGCCCCTGTCTTTTTTCACCATTTTCTTTTTGTGAGGTCTTTGTTGGGTTTTACTCTGTGCATTGAGACAGGTTTGAGCCCTTTGTTTGTCTTGCCTTTGGCAGGCCCTTAAGCCTGCCCCTAGCTCCTGTGTGACTGGAAGGACAGGATGTGAGGGAGGGTCCCAAAACTCCCCTGTCCTTTGTGTCTAGGAATGCCTGAATGCAACTAGTCCTGATTGGCTGGCTGTCCTTCCAGGAGAGCCACCCTGCTGTATGATTGACAGCCTAGTATGTGCATGAACTGGAGAAACCTGCTTAAAAGGCAAGGGTTTTGGGACTACAGGCAGTGTCGACCATTGTTAGAAACACCTTATAAAGAAACCATGAACAAAGCTTGCTGAAACCTTCTGGAACTTTGAATTTTCCGGTGAATCCCTGCTGCTGTGCTGAACTCCTTTTTCTCCTTGACATAGAAGCTCTGAATGGAACAACTTCGCCCCTTGGGTTAGTGGGACCAACTAACCCCGGGACAAACTCCACTGGACCACCAACCCTGACTGGCTGTGCTTCTTCGTTGCTGTGAGAGCTTAATGCCTGGGGTCGAGTGTCCGTAGTCGAGTGCAACATCTGCCATGGAACGAATCTGGCTAGAAGCTCCAGGAGACTCCTAAGGACCATCCAGAAGCAGGACCTCCAGATCCAGAGTCCCCTCCCCAGACTGCAGGACCAAGGGAGCAAAGAGAGCCCAACCGGTATCCGAGATCTGCAACGGTGCTGTTTGCTAAGTGCTGAAACCGCAAAGTGCCGCTGAACCGAATAGAGCCCATAGCTGCCGACGACCTCCCAAGTACCGCCACAAGAGCCCTCCAGACGTCCCCACAAATGAGGCTCAGAAACAAGGGTCTGCACCGCTATATCAAGACAGAATCCAGCTGTGCCACACTTCTTCAAACCATAGGTACTGTTTAGGCTTGGGGTACTTACCTTATTGCCTTTAGCTGCGCTCTTCTCATTTGGGAATTGCATTGGATCACCTTTTCGAGTTGATTTCAACTCTCTTCCCACAGGATTAACAGCTTGTGACCCTACACGTGTCGCTCTAACTGTGTGCAAGACTTTGATCTAAGAATGTGATCAGATCCATAGACTGTATACCAAATGACCTTGGCTGTCCTGGCTCCCTGAGGACTATTTTAGTCCATTGACTTTGATACTGTTTGTCCCTCATGGGTGGTAGCTTGTTGGATACTTTTACTGCTGGGAAAGGCTGCTGTAGATTTCATTCGAAGATTTTGTTGTCCTCGCATTTACTGAGAAACTGGCTAACCTTTTGCCCTTCTGTAACCTTTCCTTTCTGCAACCTCAGAATCTGCAAAGTTTACTAGTGTGATATATAAATTCCATTACTGTCCTTGTGATTGGAGTCACCTCAGGGTGTAGGAATTGTGTAAGAAGCATATTCAAATATTATCCACTAACATGTTTTGATTCTAAAAAGTAATTTTAAAGTATATTTACATTGTTACAACAACTTGTGTTTTCAAAGAACGCTTATTTAAAAATTGATGTTAATTAAATATACCATTATTTATAACTGAAATCTTGAGTGTAAGTGTTACTTGGCTACTTGTATTTACAGATTTCATTTGCACAGCTCTACAGCTCACATGTATCCCTCTTGAGATAGGCCTGGCTGCCCAGTCACACTTCCAACTTGTGTAGTACAGACCTATACAAAAAGGTGGGTTACCTAATACCAAGCAGATAAGTATTGTCCAGTCTCACAGAGTGTGACAGCACGAATTCTTACCTATCAATAGCCAAACCTGATGAGATGATGTATTGTTGCCCTGGACCGTACAGTCCCCACCATATGGCAACCAATCAGTTTGCTGATTGGTCACTTGCTGCTCACTGTTGGTGGTAAAGTGGGACTACAGCCAGGAACAAGGAATATATAAAAACAAGCAATAGCAATATACCGAAGGTTTGGGCTTTTTTATAGACATAGGAAGGGCACTCACCCGGCACTGCAACACTGGATCTTGATGGCAGCAGGTGCAAAATTGTGCAAGTACATGGGCCTCTAGTTGCAGTGCCTGTAAATGCCTAATACTTATACACAATACAAAACAATTGGCTTTGCCAATGCTTGTTTTTAACAGGCCTTCAGTGAGGGACATGCATAGTGCTTAGAAATTGAGTGGCTGAAGGCAGACCTGGTTAAGACATTTATATTACTCCAGTAGCGTGTTTGTTACTACAATTAAATCATTACAACTCATAAGACTGCTTTGAGAAAACACTGGCAGGTAATTCCATCTCCCAAAGGTTAATCTGTCAACCAGATTCCTCTTTTCATCAACTCCATGCCAAAATCATAGTGTACTTGTGCCCTGCTGAATCAGTAGCCTGATCTGGAGTGCCTTCTCTGCTCGTTGAGCAGAGCATATTCAAAGGTAACTGGATGCCCACTCGACAGCCACAGCGACAGCCACGTTTCTGCCATTGAGTTAAGATATGCCCCTGTATCAAAACAACAATGATCATGAGTAATCCATGCTTGGAAAAAGAGAAGCCTCACACCAGGGTCCTCCATCTCTAAGGGTCTTTGTTATTAGTGGGAAGGGAAAGGGGCACAATTAGAGAAGGCAGGAGGGCATGGCCAATGGAAGGAGACTTCCACCATCTTGTTGCTGTCTGTCTCTCTTTAGCTTTCCTGCCCCCTCCACTTCCTGTGGAGCAAATCACTTTGGGTGTGACGCCAGGGATTGGATCACTAAGTCAGGCTAGCTCTAGTGAAATCACCTGGGGACTTTTGCCTTTGAAGTGAGGGGTCTTCCACCGATTCTTTCGATTCTCTCAGATCCTCTCAGTTCCTCTCAAGTCATACAGATTCAGCTGAGAAGAAATCACTGGACATCATTTGGGAAAGTTGTGCTTCACAAAGCCCTCAACCTGAGTTGAAGAAGGAGAACTCCAATGCGGAAGGAAGGTCTGCCCCCCACCCTGCTTACTCCTGCCCTGGCTGACATCTGCAACCACTCCTTCACCACTGGAGTATCCCCTTCACCCCTGAAGCACTCTCTTGTGCACCCTATTCTCAAGAAACCCTCAGCTGACCCTTCCTGCCCAGCTAACTATTGGCAGATCTCCATCACTCCTTTCCTGGGCAAACTCCTGTAAAAGCGGACCACCTCCCAGCTTAATCTTCACACTGAATCTGTTGGTTGTCTTCATGACCATCAGTTTGGCCTCGAGCAGCCAGACGCACGGAAACTGCTCTCCTGAACATCCATGAAGATCTGCTCTCTAACCTTGATTGTAATTTCCCCTCTGTCCTCATCTTACTCGATCTCCCTTCTGCCTTTGATATGGTCAACCATGCCATCCTGCTCAATCGTCTCTGTGATAACCTGGGTATCACCGATCAGGCCCTGGTCTGGCTGACCTTGTTCCTCTCTGATCGACCCTCCCAGGTCCAACTTGGGTCCTTCCTTTCCTCTATCTCACTCTCTACCTGTGGTGTTCCCCAAGGGTCTAACCTCTTTCCCTGGCTGTTCAACTAATACCTGACACCTCTCACCCTCCGTGTTGCCGCTCTCTGATCCACCTTTCAGTGCTATTTGGATGACTCTCCGCTCGTTTTTAGGCTACCCTTGGCCACCCCTTCTCCTTGTCTCATCTCTGACTGTCTGCTATCCATAAGTGGTGTGCCGCCAACAATCTCTGCCTAATGCCAGTAAGATGGAGATTCTCCTCATCGGCACACCTGCAGCCTACTTTCCTGTCACTCTCTGGCCGGCCTCCCTTGGCCCTCTTCCTGCTCCCACCTGTGAGGCTAAGAATACCTGGGTCTTCTTCGACCCTACTCCTCACATCTCTGACATCTCTAAGAAGTCAAACTACCAACTGCATCTCCTCAAAGGTATTCTTCCTTTCCTCTCCTTCCCCCAAAAGCTCACTGTCTCTAGAGCTCTGGTTCTCTCTAGAATGTACTACTGCAACAGCCTCTTTATAAATCTGCCTGCTTCTACTCTCCACCCTTTGCAACTCATCCTGCAAGACTTGCATTGGCCTCAAGCCCAGGGATCGTATCTCTCCAGCACTGAAATATCTGCATTGGCAGACCTTCAGTAGTTGCAATGGTTAAGTTCAAGACCCTTTGCATTGTCCTCAAGGCCTTCTGGGGCCTGGGTCCTCAATACCTCCAACTCTCTCTTCGCAAATTCTTTCCTACTGGAGCTTTTCGCTCTTCCACCTCCAAGACCTCTTTCTTCGGCTGTGGCCTCCCTCTGGAACAGCCTCCCTGCCTCTCTGAAATTTGAGGAGAACCATCTCCAGTTCCATAAGCCCTCAAGACCTTCTTCTTTGCTTCTGCCTTCTCTCTTCCCCTGCGCTGCTGATTACCTGTCTGATACTGCACTGGTCACCTGGCTACCCTCTTATTTTGGGCCCAGGTCCCAGCCCGCCCAGTTGCACACCTGCACTGCCTCCCATCAACCTTTGCACTTGGGTCTGTATCTGGAACCCTACAATCCCCATACCTGCACTTTAGGAGACCTGCTGTCTGCACTTGCTGTTGCAACTGCCACCTGCTGGCTACACTTCTTAGTACTTTTGTGGTCCCATGTACAGCACTGCCCCCTCCCTTGTTTCCTGGCACTTTTCCCCTCCCCCTCACCTGCACTTGCACAATCTCAATGTCACTTGGCCTAGTAAGATCGTTGTCTCTCTCCTCCCTATGTTCCCCCTTCCATGCCTCATCACACCTTGAAACACTTGTGTATAGGCGTATTGCAAATGCCATATCATATCATATCATATCATACCCACTCCCTGGGCACATCAGGAGTGACCTTTGCGGTAGACAAGGACCTACCACTCTGTACCAGAATCTCCTGACACTGGGAGAACTGACCCTGAATGGAAACATCCTTTCCTTGAGTCCCTCTAAGTGGGCTTCAAAGCAGCCGGAGAGCTGAGCTAACTGAAAATCTCTGTTCTACCAAGCCAGTCTCTCTGTGTTTTTTGCATCGTGAATGAGAGGGAATGTGCCAGTGCTGGCTTTTGTGCTCCTGCAACAAGTAAAACGATTGCTTTCACTTCGAACCATCTTGATGCCGCCCTGTGCCCTATCAATACCTGTCACCTACTAGCCCTGAATCGAATGCTCAATGCCGAGACCAGATCTGAATCACTAGTGAGTCACACACCGATTCTGACCATGGGTTACAACCATTGCTCAGCCCAGCTAGCCCTTGAACAGCCCCCTCATCAATCTGTACATCAGAGCCCCCGTAGTCACAGCTTCAATGACTATGGCCTGCTGACTCGAACTGCTGGAGAGTCACTCATCAACCCCTCCCAGCAGATAACGCCTGACTTGGCTTGGCTCAACATCGAAGCAATCCTGTGACCACTGTGATCTGAATCATTGAGAGCCCCACTTTTACTGCACAGAGTGACCACATTTGCCCCCACTCAGAGCCCACCAACTACTGAATCAATGTAGAGTTGACGCTGAACTGCCCCACGGTCCACTTGGGCCCTAGAGTCTGGTTAGGTCAGTATAGCGCATATTTTCAACATTGATACATCCTTTTTGTGGGTAGTAATTCACCTCCCACCACTCGTACCACGTTCAGAGTGCGAGTTTCTTCTTACATCTTCCATGCTCTTACTTCTGGGTGGGATTTTGTACAGTTTTCTCTATTGTAGGTGGTGTTTAACTAAAGTATATATATATTTGTATTCAGTGAAAAAACTTTGTTAAAAGGGACGTTATGGTTAAGTTGCGCTACTAAAAACCTATCAAATTCAGTAAAAAAACTTTGTTAAAGGGACGTTCAAAGTAAAACCAAAAAACCCCTGAAATTCGGCAATTATGGTAAGATAAGCAACCATAACTCGCGCCAATGTGCACTGCTAACACTAACACCCAGGACATCAAAGATGACATCACAAATGTCACTGATGACATCACATGTGCATTTACTTTTCATGCAAACTCTGTAGGAGGGATTCTTATAATGTTGCCCAAAAAGTGTGAAGGATCATTTCAATTAATATCATGAGCTAATTAGTGCATTAAGCAATGCATTGATATAAATAGCATTCTATTATGAATTTCTATCCAGTATATATAGGTTTTTCGGTTTTACTTTGAACCATAATGTCCCTTTAACAAAGTTTTTTTACTGAATTTGATAGGTTTTTAGTAGCGCAACTTAACCATAACGTCCCTTTTAACAACGTTTTTTCACTGAATTTCAAAGGTTTTTAGTAGCGCAACTTAACTATAACGTCCCTTTTAACAAAGTTTTTTCACAGAATTTCATAGGTTTTTAGTAGCGCAACTTAACCATAACGTCCCTTTAACAAAGTTTCTTTACTGAATTTCATATGTTTTTAGTAGCACATCTTAACCATAATATCCCTGACTTTATATACATGTAAAATAGGACATACTGAACCCCTAGCTAGTGATTTCGATGTCCACGGACTACCGCCATGTCCGCGGACATGTCGAAAATCTGAGCGTGGTGAATGTAAAGTTAAATAGTGTGCCCCATTTCCCCTTTGAGGTTGGCTCTGAAAAGAGCCATTTTTTTGGTTTTTTTGCAGATGCTTGACAGACACCTGTTATTTTGTATTTTTATTTTTTTTATTTTTCTTACTTTACTCCTAAAATCTTCACATAACCCTTACATTCCAAAACAGAATGGCATTTCCCATAAAAGATAAGGAAATTCCATCTTCTTTAAAATAAACAGCATTACTGGAATCAATATTCTCATTATTACAGAAGAACATACCAGCTCTAAGGATGAAGGCACACATGCCTCGGTTGATTACACACCTAGCATTGTTTTGCTGAGGACAAAAAACTGAACTATTGTCCCATATTGCCCTAGGTACTAATCCAGAAAAAAATACTTTGGCATTTGGAAGGATGTTCATTACTGCTTGAACCAAGTGTTCCAAATCTGCCAACAAAGTAGGGGCACTGACATAGCCCAAATGGAAAGCACCATAGTGCAAAACTAACACATGGGGACTGTTGATCCTGCCCATATCTTCACAAACTTGTACAATTCCCTGTACATTGCAATCAGGCACAGTGCTCCACACCACCTCCACTCCTTTAACATCAAAATTCTTTGCAACATGCCTGCATTGAACATATTGTTGTAAACCATGCACAAACATATCTCCGAGCACCAACACCCTGACTTTCTCCACTTCTGCCATCTTCACTACACACAGTCTCTTTGAACACAAATCCACAACCTCAACATCTGATTGGCTGATCCCTACAGTCTTCTTTCCATGCTGGATTTGATGGAAAACCCTGGATGTAGCACGCCCTGTCCGCAGACCGCATAACTCTTAGACAGCCCTTCTACCATTTCCACTTCATTCTCTGTGCCATTTGCTCATTGGATACAGCTAACCAGGCACACAATACAGAGAACGTCCTCAGAACACCCCCATTTTGTTTATTTTCGAACATTTCAGGACACCGCGAGTGTTCTTAGAATACATTCAACTTGCCAGCGAACAATACGGACAACGTCCTCAGAACACCCCCATTTTCTTTATGTACGAACATTTCAGGACACCACAAGTGTTCTTAGAACACTTTCAGCTTGACAACAAACAATACAGACAACGTCTTCAGGATTCCCCCTGCGAACATTCCAGGACCCCACAAGTCTTCTTAGACCACTTTGAACTGTATGCTTTCAACTTGACACCAAATCCATTCTGTCTATTTACGAACATTTCAGAACAGCCGTGTTGTCCGCAGAAAAATCGAACACAACAAAAGTGTCTAGCACATAAAAAAAACAGAACATTGAACCTATCTCAGACTCCCCCACCCTCCCCAAACACTCTTACACACCAACACACTCCACTAAATACAATTTTTAATCCAAGTTTCACCGCGCTTTCTGTGGTCGTCCGCGAATGCAAGATGGCAGGCGCCACAGAAAATCTGACGCGCTTCATGCACCACGCCATCCAATCAGCGAACACGTCGCAACCGGGAAGTCCGTCCGCGAAGCGAACAGAGATATCACACATTTTTTTGCCTTGCATTTTGGTCATTTTAAAAAAAACTACTGGACAGATTTACACCAAATTTGCAAAAGCACGCTTTCGGGACCAAGCCCCCGCTCTTGCCGCAAATTTGTCTATGTCCATTATGTCTATGGGAAAAAACAAAAGTTTTGGGACCCCCCTATAACTTTGCCCCCCCTGGAACAAACCTCTACAAACTTTGCAAAAAAATTCAGAGTGGGCCATATACTTTTTTTTGCAAAATTTGGTGAGGATTCGTCCAGAGGGAGCGAAGTTATAAGCCACCCAAAAAATGCTCTTCCTATGGAAACACCAATTTAACCATAACTACATGGACGCTACCGCGTCCATGTAAGAAAACCTTGATTGGGCATTACTTTTATTTTGGACTGTGATCCTCTGGGTCACTACTGGTTCACCTTCACATCCCTCTTAAGAGCATAGCCTTCCTCTGCCCAGGTTACCACAAAAGGCAAATCAGGTGTATCGCTTACATATGCCTGTATTACCTTTATAATTGACGCTAGATTGAATTCTTTGGCTCTCTTGAGCATTGAGTCTGCAATGGTTTAAGAGACCGAATTTTCTGACATAATTAATGATTTTGCAATATGCAAATCTAGATGGAAATAAATAATTTAATCTTGGCAGTGTTTCAGGCACATCAGCCTTGGGCAGTTGAAAGCACTGGGTGCTTCTTATTTCATTCTTTCTATGATTACTTGAATGTGTCTGCTGTGTGGGCATGAACTGAAAATCTAAGTGAATTTTGATGTTTGTTACAAGCCTTTTGTCTTTCTCTGCTGTGTAGTCATGTAATGTTTTTTCCAAAGGCATGTACTTTGAACACATTCATACAGAAGATCATTGTCAGGTTGAACTGTTATGTTATCATTTTATTAAATAAATGCTTGCTTACAAATAATGCTCCTTTATTTTCTTTGAAACAGTATATATTATTCGGGAGAAAAAAAATGGAAATGTCTTCAATATAGCACCCCTTCTGGAAATAGGTCACAGAGATGTGAAATGTTTATAATTTATTAACAACTAGATAATCTAAAGCCTAAATGAATTTGACTCGAGGTATGTAATCCCTTTGTTTTGCAGATTGGGAGGGGGCATGAGTTTCAGGAGAGGTGACATGAGTTTCAGTGGGGTGGGTGGAGGGCATGGGTTTCAGGGGGGGGTAAGGCAGTCTTTGCCCCAAACCCCAGAAACTGTTAAGATGGCCCTGTATTGGATATTCATGAAAGCTAAAAAAAGCTTTAGGAGGAAATGTGGGACATACATGGCACAAATTAAAAGACTTAATACTAAGTACGGCCGCTTCTCCATAATTGCAGTAATCAAGTATTATAGATCGAAAGTCATTCCGGCTATCTTATATGATACAGATCTTGTTTTTACGTCTAATGATGATGAATGGCAGGTTTTTATGGGGAAAAGACTGGGATTGTCCAATTGTGTACCAGCTTTGACTATTCGTCAGGCACTGTGCCTTCTTTCCATGGCAGCTCAGATTAGATCGAAGACACTGGCGTTCGATAGGAAAATCCTAATGCCTCCTGAGAAGTCAATATTTGTAATTTAAATGCGTTGATGAAAAATGATAGTGCTGTCTATTTTTCCAACCGGTTAAACGAGTGTGAGTCTCTTACACTCATTAGATCGGTCACAGGAGATGTTAATATTGACACCCCATAAAGTTTAAAAGGCTTTAAGTGAACAAGATTGGTGTAATACCCGGGTGACTTATATGAAGTATGTGCGGTTCTGCAATATGTTACCCATGAGAAACCCGAAATGTCCTTGTCCACAGACATGCGTCATCTGCTGTGCAAATGGAGGCATACCCACTCTCATGAGAACTTGTGAGTCTACCTCTCTTTCATGAAATCTCTTAAGTCCACGCTTGATAGAGCGAAAAGGGAATTGTACCTAACCCTCATTGACTCTCACTCTCTCACTCTAACCATTCTCACCAACTACAAGGCACCCAAATCTCACTACTCACATCTCCTAAGTCTATGGCTAACAACTCCACTATCATAGCTAGTGACTTAGCTCAATACTTCACTGCAAACATTTCCAACATTAGAGACTCTATCCTGACCTTCCTCACACTCCCTTCTTCTACATTTTACACTCAGCCTACTCTGCCATCATCCCCTGCCTCTATTTCCCTTTTTAGTCACACTAATCCTGAAAAAGTGCTATCTCTACTAATGAAGGCATACCCCTCATGTGCCCCATCAAGCTGTCTTTGTTTCTCAACTAGTCAAACCTATTGCCCCTCTAGTGGCCTATAGCTCATTGAACTCTTCAGTCTGTCCATCGACTCCGCTTGCTTTCCCTCTACTTTCAAAACACCAACAGTCATCCCTCCTCCTAAAAAAGCAAGGGGCTCAAACGAACATACAGGCTTACTGTCACCCTGTGTCTCTCCTTCTGCACTAAGCTAAAGTGTTTGAAAGGGTTGTGTTCAAGCATCTTACCAATTTCTTAGACATCCAAAACCTTTGAGACCCCGAAGAAACAGGTTTCCTGTCACTCCACAAAAATTGCTCTTATGTTTGTGTCCAACATCATTAGCTCTGCTTAGCATTCCAACGTATCCTCTATCCAAATTCTCATTGACCTGGCTACTTGCTTTGACACTGTCAATCACTCTGATCTCCCTAACACTCTCTTTTCTTTTGGGATTTGCAATGAAGTCCTTGCCTGGATTGAATCCTACCTTACAGCTCACAAATTCCCTCTCTCCAGGAGCACCAACACCTCTCAGCTCACTCCTCTAACTGTTGGTGTTCGACAAGGCTCAGTCTTGGGTCTGCTCCTCTTTACACTCCAAACCTCTGCTCTTGGGGCACTCTTTGGGTTCTCGTACCAACTCTTTGCAAACGGCACTCAAATCTTCTTCTCTTTTCCTGAACTCTCCACTGGTCTCTCTATTAACATTTCCAACTGTCTCTCTGCCATTAAATATTGGATGGCTTTGCCCTCTCTTATGTTAAACACTACCAAAACAAAGGTGCTCTTCTTCCCTGCCAAAAGCTCTCTTGCATCTCTTCCTCTGCCTACCCAGGTCCCACCTGATACTCTCCCCTACTCTTCTTCAGCTAGAAACCTCAGCTTCATCTATGACTCTTCTCACACCTTCTCTACTTTCATCTCAAAACTGGAACAGCAGCTCACCTCAGTCTCCTAAATATTTGGAAAATCAGTCACCTCCATCCCTTCAACACCTCCAAGCATCTCTTAACCACTTTTGTCTTCTTTAAACTGGGCTCCGGTGCCAGCATCCTCTTTGGTCTCCCCAACTATGCTCTCTGTCCTCCTAACAAGATAATTTACTTCACTGCCAGGACTCTCTTTGAACTCCCCTATTTCACACCTACTTCACCCATAATGGTCACAAAACTTTAGCATAGCTGGCCGTACCGCCTACCTGCACTTAAAAATGTCCAATGTTTGTTGTCCTTATTCTATGTATGTCCACTTCTGTATTGTCCCCGGTGACTGTTTCATTTACTCCCCTCCAAAGCCTGGTCAGAATGTCCCACAAACTCACCCAATTGGAAGAAGCTCACCGCTTCCAGTTGAAGCGTATTTCTTATCTATTGTATGTTCTTTTGTTATCAAAAGAGAATTGTTCCAATGGCATTTAAATAAATCAATATAATGCACATCACAATGAGTAGAGTAGGATATATATGAGATTTCTTTTTAACCTCATCCCTAGGCTGGTAGTAGAGAGTGCTTGTCGGGGCACTGAGAGACACAGCATAATATGGGGATACTGAAATGAGATGGGGACAACAGAGACACTGGAATATCTACTAACGAAATGTCCAAGAACTGTTTTATGTAGACACAAGCTCTTCAATAGTTTTTTTCGAGATCGAAGAACATATGATCATGTTCACTTTTGGAATGATTTTGTATGTGGAATCCATTGACATTAGCAACATTAAGATGTATAAATGAGATTTTTTTAATTTTTTTATTTGATTTGGCTGAACTTAATCAAACTTTCAGCAGCACATATACAATGAGATTTTAAATTTTGATGGACATTGTGATTAAGGATGTGGATAAATGAATGATATACTGCAATATAGGGTTACTTCTTTTTAATGTGATGAATTTAAGACATATTCTGCAGATACATTTTTGTGGAGTATGTAATTTATTTTTCAATTGTTTAACTTGTATATATTATGAAAGGTTTTGATAAAAAAAAGATAGCACAATAAAGAATGTATACATTCATGCAATTTGGTGCATAGAAAGTAACCCATGGGGTAACTAACCCATATTTATCCAACGCTGTTAATTCTGTGTACCCAAAGCCGGAAATAGCCCAAAATATCCCAACTTATAATTTGATGGTATATTAAAATTAGGAGGTTTTTTTGTTTATTTGTTTAATCAACAAGAGATTTTTACAAAAAGAAACAACGCAAATGAAGTAAGGAGGTATTTAAATTACCACAAATGTTTACTGTTACCACCAGGCTCATGATTAGCCCATAAAGGTATATCACACTTTGAACCATTTGTTCATGGAGGATGCAGAGCTTTGCTATTTGGCAAAGCTATGCATTCACGTGGCATCGGATTACAGGGCCTGCATTAGCTGCCCTGTAGGTATGGTTAAGTTGCTCAACCTATAGGAAGAGCGCTTTTTGTGCGGCTTACAACTTTGCCCTCCCTGGATGAATCCTTACCAAACTTTGCAAAGAAAGTATACGGCCCTGTCAGATTGATTCTCCGAAGATTGGTGATGTTTTGTCAAGGAGCGTTAAAGTTATAGGGGGTTCTCAGTATTTCTGCTTTTTCCATAGGCGCAATGGAAAACATTTCTGCTCATGTGTACAGCTCATGTCTACAACCCAAACCTCTGGGTGGATTTTCACCAAATTTATGGCAGGCGCGGCGACTTGGTCCCGAAAGCGTGCTTTTGTAAATTTGGTGTAACTCCATTCAGTAGCTTTCTTTTTAAATGGTCCAAAAGTAGGTAAAAATAATTAGTAATATTTGGGTTCGGTCCACGGACTTCCTTCCCCATCTGATTTGCATAGAGGGTGACGTGATGTCCGCCGACATCGGACACGGCCACTGATTGGATGGTGAAAAGCGTGAAGTACCATGCCCACCATGTTAGATTCGCGGACAGCCATTGGTGTCCGTGAACATTGCAGTAAAAACATATAAAAAAGCACAACATTGCACTTGTAAAACTCATCAAACAATTTCTGGGGAGGTGAGGGGTGATGAAGTTGGGGTGGGATATGGCCGTTGTTTTTCGTCCCCAAAGTCTGCGAAGAGTCTGGATGTTTGGGTACAGTCATATGATGTTTGTGGACACTTCAAATGTACAGGGACATCTGTGCCTATATCTGCATTACAGAGTGGGTGAAAAGCAGTTTTTGGATGGCTTATAACTTTGGCATCACTCAATGAAACTGCACGAAATTGGGGATTTGTATTCTAGATCTGATTGTTAATGGTTTTGGAAAGTGTGGAGCGGTTTTGTCAAGAGGGAACAAAACTTAGAGGGGGGTCCAAAAACATTGTGAAGGCTCGTAAATGTGGTGCCATTTGACAAATCTGCACAAACTTTTTCAGAAAGATTATAGACCCAACCTTGAATGTGTGTGTGAAGTCTGAATGGTTTTTGTCAAGTGGGGAAAAAGTTATATGACTATTATTTGTACATACATTTTGACACTTTTGAAAACATAAAACAAGGGTGGATTTCAAACAAACTTGTGTAAAGAGCATTGGCAAGGACCTTAAAGCATGGTTTTGCAAATGTGCCTGTGTTTTATTTTTTGACAAGTGTCATAACGTAGGTACAAACAATAGTGATATACCTTTGGTGAATGAGGGATAGCCTGTAGCCATGGGCAGTGGCCAGATTGTCCGGGTCATGGCATAAGGACATGACCCAGACAATCTGGCTATAGCCCATGACTACGAGGGACGACCAATGCAGTTATGTGGTAAAGTTATTCGAAAGTGTGATAGCTTTGAAAGGGGAAAAAAATGTGCTTGTGGTAAAATGGTCATAGAGTTCTGTCTTTGCCTTCTGGAGGCTGTCATGGAACGGGAAGAGGGGCTCTGTACGGAGCCCCGCCTTTTCCTTTCCATGGTGGCCATCTTGGAAAAAGATTTTCCTACCTACAGCAGGATGCCGCATACTTCCCGGTGTAGGAAGAAAAATAACGGGGAATAATGGTCCCAAGCCCTCGTTATATGGCCTCGCTTTGCTTGGGATGCCGTGCTCTTATCCCCTGTTTCAGTCCCTGGAACGGGGGATGAACGCCACATTATTCCCATTAGCATAACACAAAATGCTAATGGAAATGTTGGAAAATCTTATTGAGTCTATGGTCTTTACTGAGAAAGGTAATGTAGATGGAGTCTATAAGAATTTTTTTTGTTCTATTTTTTAACTGTGAAGTCTCTAGCAGAGGGGCAACCCCCCTCCCCCAAGGCCACCCGCTGCCCCCAAAGAAAGGAGGTCTTGTCAGTGGTGTTAACCACCACCGGCCCCATGAAGGGACTAGGAGTTTGCAGGCAGGGGGGTTTAGCTATTAGAATTCCTAGAGGCTGCACTGCAGGAGGCCCGGCCAGGATTTGTTTTCTTGCCTTGGACAAAGATTTATGCCCCACAGCCATGAAAACAGAAATAACCAGGGAGATGGAGGACCATTAACACCTCTAAGTGAGGTAACACACCTGCTCAAGCAGGCAGCCTAAAACAAGCTAGCAAGATCTTGTGTTGCTTTTTTAACTACACTGTTCATCTTACTTATATTTCAAACTCTCATTTACAAGATAGCTATTTTTTCAAACCTATCAAGTTGATTTCTGTAATTTAAAATCATTTTTTGTGTGGAAATATAACTTTTGTTCCCATCATGTTTAATAAGATAATAACTGTAGCAAACAACAAAAGGCAAGTGATGATGTTTGGAAACAGGTTTCTGCAGCAGGTGCATAAACGTCTGCGGACCCTGAAAAATTAAATTCACTGGAAAACAAGCCACCACAAGCATTCTTAGGCCTTTTGGTCCAGCAATTTGGGCAGAGCTGCTCACATTAGTTGCAGGGAGGCCAAGGCTGATTTGCCAACAATGGAATGGAAGTCTGACCAAAGGAATGCCAGTAGTTATGATTGATTCAGAAACATACATCCATCAGACAGACCAACCTATACACTTGCCCTTTTTTTGATCTTCTCGATAGCATCGGCATAAGTTATACTAACTAGGCTGTTGATCAAAATGACTGGCAATTATGACCTGGATCTCATAAAATTCACTTCTATCCATGCTACAATTGAAGATTGGATAATCAAAAACTCCCTCACTTTCAATGATAATAAAACTGAGATTATCCTTTTTGGTACTCCCCAACGCCTTGATAAACTGGAACCCTGATATTCTGCTTTTAATATTTCTGGAGTCTCTATTAAGATCAGCCCCTGGGTCAAGACCCTTGGGGTATACTTTGACGCTAATTTCAATATGAAAAAAACATGTTGGTCAGCTGGAGGCCTCTTGTGCTTGTACAACATGTCTTATTAGGCAAATCAAACCATTTCTGTTTGATTCTAACACTGCAGTCCTCGCTGTTGCTCTGGTCAGTTCTAAACTTGACTACGGTAATAGCCTTTTGTCGCGCACCTCTCAGTCTAACCTAGCCTACTTACACGTTGCACAAAATAATGCTGTTTAAGCAGTATGCAGCCTCTCGAGAAGGAATCACATCACTGAAACCTGTCATTCTCTATATTGACTTCCAGTTAAGCACTGCATTACCTACAAGGTGCTGTCTCTTACTTACAAGTGCCTTACTGAAAATGTGCCATCCTACTTAAAGACTAGAATCAAGCTTTCTCGTCCTTCCCACTGACTTCGGTCCAGTAACTTAAACAAACTTGAGCAGTCACGATACAGGCTTTATTCGGTTTGGAGGCACTATTTTTAATTCTGTTGCTCCATCCCTCTGGAATTCTCTCCCTGTTTCTCTACGTCCCTGTTCAGAGTTTCTCCCTTTTAAGAAATCCCACAAAACATTTATTTTTAATTCTGATGATTAGAACTTCCCAGTGATTTTGGCGTCTTCACTGGAATTTTCTGTGGCTTTTCTTCTCTGTTTCCCTCTTACTTGCTGCAGATTGAGGCCTTATTGCGAGTTGCGCCATATGACAGTTAATTAACATTAACATTAACAAGGGCCTACCTGAACATGTCAAGGCTAGGAGGGCAAGTATGAACCAGCTTCAGATCTTCTTCTCATGCGTACTTAGCAATGGGGTTCTGATTGAAATAGTATGTATCTTTGTCTGTGTGGAAGCCTAGCCTGCTTAGCCAGAACTTTTCATGAAATGAACAGATGAGTACTGACTTGAAAACATCCCATTGTTGGAGTAACCATTCACAATGTTTGCATGCAAACAGAATACATCATGTGCATTGTGGGTAATTTCGTTTTCCTAAAAATCATCCGTATCACTTAACATATTTTTGTATATACAGAGTAGCAGGTATGGTAAGCGAGGTATGAATACCATTTGAAATTCTGTATAAAAAGTGAATTGTGTGCAAAGTCTTTATTTTAAAACCAAACTTCAATACATATTTGTACCAACTTGAGCTGGGTCAATATGTGGTTAAATATCTACATTTCAGGCTAGTCTGAAATTCTGGCTTTACCACTTAACCAAAGTGTGTATTTCTGGGAAATTCATGCAATTTCATGCTGTGTTTCCTGCAAAAATTAGGTGCCCATAGAAGTAATTTGGTTTGCAGTATGAGCTATTAAAAATAAAGTGCCACTTATGATTTAATAGATGGGCAGCGCAAGGGTCAGGGCCCACCAAGGAGACATGCACACTTCTTTCTTTGAAAAATATAAAGACGCATTTATTGAATGAAATTGTGACATTCAATAGCAAAGCAAAGTAAACATGTAAAACAAGTAGTCATCATGGACAATTGCACATTTTAAAAAGTATGTAAACAGTATGTACCAGACAACGATGTATTGAGTGTGGCAGGAAAGCAGCAGCCCCTCCTCCGTGCCACATCCAACGGGGAGCAAAACCAGGAGGCCGGAAAATCCTCAACATGCACAGTCTACCCCACTCTTATCTGCAAGCTAGCACTCCAACACACCCTCAACTCAATTAAAATGTGCTGAAAAATTGCAACAACAAAATCGGCTTCAAAATGTAATTTTGTAAGAAACAAAATGTCATATTCCTTGCTTCAATATTTGTCAAGGAGGAGGGGAGTCTTTCACAACAAGATGGGTGGACCACAACACCTCCTCTGTGGCCTGCTAGGAGTACCCACAGTAATGTTGGGGGAACACCATCTTAGATGGAATAAGGACTTGGGGGCCTCTTTGCTGAGCCCATGCAGAGGAAGAGGTGGCAACATCCTCGATTTTCCACAGCCAGGCCAAGAAGACATGGTGGCGGTAGGGTGAGGTAGGTGGGAGTGGTTGTAAATGGGAATGGTGGTTGGGGGAGCTGGTGGAAGGTGGCAGTGGGGTGAAAGATGATGGAGGAGTGGATAGAAAGGAAAGGGGAGATCAGATGTGAAGGGAAGATAGGTGATTGATATTGCCACACTATTTTCTCTGCTTCTATTTTGCACTGTACTATTATTTATAGCTCAGTTATAGCATTATGTGGAAAAAAGGTACCACACAATTGTCTTAGGGCATGATTAATTTGGAGTCATCTCTCAGACTCTTGTTAAGGGTTCTTCAGTATACAGCTTTCATTTTCCATGCTTTTGCAATAATGTTTAAATTATGGAGATGGGGAAGAGTATGGAAGATGAAGTCAGTAGTGAATGAAAGGTCAAAGTAGTGAGGGAGCTTATGAAAGGAAACAAAGGAGCAAATGGAAGAAGAGACCAGAAGACTTTGCGAGAGGTACTGGAGAGCCTGTGATTTTGGAAGGGATAAAATGGTTGAAGGCGAGTGCAGATTGCCCATTTGAACAAATTGAGTAAACCTGGGCAAATCACCTTATGTCACCAAAAGTGGTGAGGGGAATAGGTTGTTTCCATCCAGGGTCATACCCTTAAACACACAGCTGCACTCATGGCAAACATTAACTACTCCAGCCATAAGCTCCACACCCATGACCCACCTACCCAGCATCATCTATCAGCCTTGCCCAAGAATCCCTTTGCCGTACATTTTCCACAGAGTGCAATCCTACAAGGCATCTTGATCAGACATGCAAGTAGTCTTGCAGGTAAATGTGTCAACCTGGTCCAAACAACCAGGGTTTGAATCCAGGCTTCTGCATCTTATAAAGTAGTCTTAAAATTACATCATTTTAAGGCTGCAAATATATTATTCCAGATCAAAGAAGACATTGTTTGATGAATCACTGATCTGATAAATCTGGCTTAACTGCAGCACTTTCTTAGGGTACTCCTACACCCACACACAATGGAAGTTGTGCCCCCCTGATCACGAGCCTGCCAACCCAGATAGAATTTCTTGGAGCCGAGCCTGTAACCCAGGCAGAATCTGAGTCACAAAACAGTTGAAGTGAAGTTTAGGGTGAACTTTTTTTGTTATGTTATGTCTTACCTCCCAGTTCCTAGAGGACATTTAACATTTAACCCCTCCTCCCCCCACCCAGAAAGGCTTGTGTTTGGCAAGCAATTATTCACAAGCGTATGCACTAAATTGCTCACTGATATTGCCATTGGCAGTAAATGGTACAACATCAACAGTAGTTGAACTTGTTAGCCAATTCAGTGATAGTCAGTTTGTGGTTAAGTGAACTGTAATTTGAGTTTGTGACCTGCGGGTTATAAAAGATTATAATGTGTGGAGTACATGCATTTGTTCACTCAGCTATATGCCTGGGTTTAAAACAAGCAACCCAGAGGTTGCTCAATGTTCTCTGCAGCAGGTACATTAAGCAAGTTAGCTTTCTTAGCAGCAAATACAAGTTATGTATCTACTTATTTACTTATGAAGTGCCAGAGCACACAGGCATCAGGGAGCTACTGGAAGGGGCAAGATTACTCTGGTTTGTAGGATGAGCAGGAAACTTACAGACAGGCTTGTGCCATCACAATGGCAGTAGGGCTGGACCAGAGTCTGTCAAATGCCATGTATGTCTGACTTTAAAAATGTGGGAATTTGGCTGCATTTGGTACAATATAAACCACTGTTGTACAATAATCAGCTATGTTGTTGGGCTTTCTACAAAAATGACAGAGGGCAGTTTATTTATATCAGGCAAAAAAGTATATGTTTTGTTTTCCTATCGTGAATGGTGTGTGAGAAAATTGTGCAAACAGCGTACTTGGTCTGTCGAAACAAGCATTGGGTGAGCCAATTAGTCTGGCTTTTTAAAGGTTGATGTCCTAAATCTTCAGGAAAGCACACACATGACAAAAAGTCTTACCCTTTACACATAAAAAAACACCTCTCCATTTTAAAAAAACACATCAATTGGTATTGTCAGTGTTTATTATGGTAGATTTGATCATCACAAAATGTCCTCATGCTTCCAATTCATAATGGTTGCCAAATTGTCAGAACATATATTATCTATGCTACAGACATCAGTCAGATCTCATTGCTTATCTGTTGTTTGGATTTTTCACTCCTGCTTTCTTTCTCTAAATAATGTTATGTTTTCACATAGGATGGATTACAAAGGCATAAGTGGATATTGTTGAATGGATGCATAGTTTTGTGAGAATAAACATATTTAACCTAATCTGAATATTTTCAGAAATAGAGCTATTGCTTTTTCTTTAATTATGTGCTTTTGGTTAATCAAACCCTTTTGCAAAACAATGAAATTATACCTAAAATAATATAAATACATACACAACAACATGATGCAACAAGCAGCCCAATAATTCATCAATTTCAACATGATAATGCATCATATTTCATAATTCTCGAACTGGTGCATACTAAATTAAAATATGCCATTTTTCAAATGTACTATCCAATGCTGGAATACGATATCTAAAAAAACTCAATGTTCAATGCTCATCTTCCAACAATACTCTAAATAATATATCCAGAACTAGAGCTATTGTTTACCAACACACAGACCAACCACCTACAACTACGCAGATGACACACAAATGATTGTGTATATGATCACGATCCAGGAACCAAACAACAACCTCAACAACTGTCCCACAGACATCTACAACTGGATGACAATGAACAACCTCAAACTGAACCAGTGCAAAATGGAAATAATGATCTCACGCACAGAAGGCAATGCAACCAACCCACAACTGGACTAGCTGACTAACATGGGAACACAACTAGAGACTTCCAACATGGTAAATAACCTGGGAATAGTCATGGACAATGGACTACCCCTAGAACCGCAAGTCAGCGCAATCGCTAAAATGTGCTTCCATCTCCTAAGACTAATCAGCTGGTTGCTCCCATACCTCTCCTTTCCACACAGAACCCTCAAATCATATCCCTGGTACTAACAATAATTGACAACATAAAGAGCCTCTAAATAGGAATGCCAGAAAGACTCACCTAGAAACTCTAACAAGTCCAAAACACAGCAGCAAGGATTCTCCTAAGATTAAACAGAATCACTCCAGCTTTTAGATTCCTCCACTGGCTACAAGTAAAAATCCGTACACAGACAAGGAGCTGAATTTTTCCAGGCCAAGATCCGCCACTACCAGCCAAGAAGGGACATAAGATCAAGCAACAACCTACAAATAGAGAAACAACAATACGAAAAGAGGAAATTCCAAGCAACAGCTTTCTCACGCCTAATTGTTAACCTATGGAACACCACGCCCAAAGAAAACAGAAACACAGAAGACCACATCACCTTCAGGAAATGACTAAAAACCTGGTTATTCAGCAGACAATGACAGTAGCTTAAGGTCAGTGGAAGCCAAAAAATAAAGAATTGCGGACTGAAAGTAATACACAAAGGAACGCAGTCACAGATACAGCGCACAACCAGGGAGGACCAGAATACCCCACTGCCCACGTTCCCAGCCACCCAGTCATGTCCCACTACTAGAGAGATTTGTGAAGAGTAGCCTGCCCAATCAATAGACTGACCCAGGGAAAGACACCCTGTGTGCAATTCATGCACTCAGGAAAGCCTAGGCAGGTAACACATTACATTGTAGCATCACCCTAGCAATTGCTCACCCACATAACTAGGGACACCCTGTAGATCACCACTCCCTCAAATGTATTTAGCTGCACACCAATTTAGCAGCCAACCAGACAACAGGCCAAAACTCAACTGCCCCGACTTATCCCTGCAGGAGAACAAGGACCACACTGGGTACAAAAGACCCCTATACTCAAACCTGTAGTGGAATTCAGCCTCCATGCTGGGAGAGGAGGCAGGGCTTGACGATACACCACAACCAAGAATGTGGGAAAGTACCATTGAGTGACAACCAAAGACAAACTTCAGAGGCACTTTCAAACTAAACAATGTACTAATCAATTCACCCTTCCTAATCCTCTATCATTACCAACTCCACTATACATTACTACGAGCTAGCCACAGTACACATAGACACACCATACCCCCTTATGGATACAACTAACCAGTGTGTATGACTACAACCTCGTCCTAACCTCATATGACCCACACACCAAACACAAACACTAGCACACATCCGAGACAATGAGCCCTACCTATATGGTTACAACAATCAGGGCCTCTCGAATTGAATCAAACCAACTCCCACACGCAAAACAACACACACACATGCCAGTTCTTCCTGGCTCTGCACCTATTCTTTCATCCTATCCTCACTAACATACCCTACTCTCTTCTGTTGCATAGCCATGTGAGCACCTGCAGACTGCACTCGGGTAGTAGCAGTGTGCGGTATAAGTCAACATAACATAACATAACATAATCAATCAATTCTACTTTGCAGAGTTGTAAATCTTCCCCAAAGCTATTAGACCAGGTCTCATTATGAGTACAGTGTCAATAGTAAAATAGTCAGTATTTTCCAAAAGCCACATATTTTACTGTTCTGCCTTGTTATAGTTCTGAAATCTATGCAGCATGAAAATCATGTTTTTATGAGTACATTTATTACCTCCACTAGTAATGGAGGTTATGGTGAAGGCAGCATTACTGCATTCTGCAATATAGGTGTCTGCAACCTGCAGCTGTTCCGGGGTGTTCGACTACAACTCCCAAGCTCCTTCACTGTTGACTATGCTCACTAGGGCTAATGGGTGTTGCAATCCAAAACATCTGTTGAGCCAAAGGTTGAACCTATGCTGTAATACCTCTACTCCCAATGAAGTCCCATAGAACTTCAGAATCGGGAGTTACATAAAAGCAACATCAGACAGTGAATTACAACTTCCACTGGTGGTAATACTTTTTCAGTACGGCAATATTGCCACTGTTAATACCACCAAACGTGTAATGTGACCGATAGATTTCACAAATGTTTTTTTTTCTTATTCTAGAGGGGCAAAGATACCTTGTCACCCTTCTCTGATACGTAGTTTGCCCTGAAAGCATTTTTTTTAAAATAAGATAAAGATGCATTTAGTGGTGCAGTTATTAACTCTGTTGCTTTATTGTTTAACTTGAGTACTTTTAGTAACATATATATTTTTTAAACATAGCTTTTTCTCAGAATAATATTAAGATTTGATGCAAACATAAGGAAAACATGAACACATTTTGGTTACAGTTTAACAGTTGAAGCCTATGGGCAACATAAACAAATGCTTTTGGCATGATCCTCACATATAGAATGTATTGCTGTGTAGTAGCTATTCTCAAGCACAAAATCTGCTTTTCCCAGTTTACAGCAACCATAAAGGTAGCGTGTAAGGACAGGGGGAATCCGAGACATTTGATATTACCAGTTTAGGAGAGAACAAGGACAGTTTAAGTGCCAGAAACCAGAAGCCAATGAGCCTGCCCACAGGCAATAGCTCCCTCATTGCTCAGGCTATACTGAAATTATAGTTGATTTTATTATAACGCGCTTAATACCAAAGAGGTTTCTAAGCACAGACCTGGAATTCGAACCTGTGTTGCTCTGCATCGGCTTGCTTCTAAGACAAGCACATTACCACTGAACTATACTACCCATGCAGGGCACAGGCTAAGAGAAGATGGGCCCCATTTTCACGATGGCTGGTTGAGAGTAGTGGGTGAGTTTGTGCGTGAGAAAGCCTACATACAAGAAGAAAGGTTATACTGTTGGCCATGATCACAAGGCTGCTGTTTCAAAATACATTCACTTCCCAGTGCTGATTGTGGCCATGTATCTCCTTAGTTGCAACACAATATTTCTAGGTATACTGTTTGCCTAAGATCGCAAAGCTGCACTGTACTGAATCCCTACAACTCCAGTGTTTATGGCTGTGCTCATTGCTTGCTTCCCCATGGTTGGAACACAGGCTCTCAAAATATATTATTTAAAAGGGGTCACAAGACTACACTGCATTGAATCCCCTCATCTCCATGTGCTGATTCCTTGTATTGCCTCACTATGGAAAACAAAACATCAAAATAGACAGTTTGACATTGATCACAAGACTTCAAAATGATGTTTCATTCTTCTGCCAGTGGCTATTGTTTGTCTTTTAACTCTAGAGAAAACAAACATTCATGATCACATGTTCATGATATGCTTCTTATTAAAAATCACAAGCATACACTGTAATGAGTGTTTCACTCGCCCAGTACTGATTTCCTTCCTTCCTCTTCATTGAACAAAATAGATAATTACATATTATTATGTTTACCCAGGACACCAAGGCAAGGCTGCATTGTGATGAATCTTTGCTTCCTTTTCCTTCCATTGAATACAATAGCTCTGCATATACAAATTGTCCTCCATCACAAGGCGCTACTCTACTTGCAGAAATTAGGAACCCACCCACTTTAATTTAAAATTACTGTATTGCTTGCCATGTCATGCTTTAAATAACATACCAAA
Source organism: Ambystoma mexicanum (assembly GCF_040938575.1). Classification (NCBI taxonomy): domain Eukaryota; kingdom Metazoa; phylum Chordata; class Amphibia; order Caudata; family Ambystomatidae; genus Ambystoma; species Ambystoma mexicanum. The sequence continues at coordinate 957,621,634 of NC_090929.1, read as the reverse complement.
GGGCACGTTCATTAAACAATGAGTTGTTAAGTCGAAGGAGTACAGTTCTTCTGTCAGATTCAACTATCAGTGATTTTAATTTTAATTTAAGTAAGGCTGTATGAATGGAGATAGTATTATATAGCAGTCTAGCTTAGCAAATCATATTTTTCATGACATCCAGTTTTATACAGGCTTCACCTGCATCAACTATGTGGACTGGAAACAAATTGTCTGCAGACTCATGAATGATGCTATAACAGACCTCAATGCCTGCCTTACGTGGGAGGACACCTTGATGACTGTCAATAGACTTAAGCTCAACCCACCCAAAACAGAATGTATGATCAGCAGCACAAAATGTTGGCACTGTTGTTTAATTACATTTCCAGAAGCAATTGACCTTGACTGCTTCCATCACCTACTGTGAGAAATGTAGGAGTCTAATGGAAGGTGTCCTCATGCTAGAATTTAAGATCAAAGTCATTGTAAGGGGTTGCTTCATCCAACTCTGCACCTAATGGCACACCATGCCCTAGCTGACCTTTACACTCAGGACCACTGCAGTCATCTCTGGGTACTATCAGCCTTTACCTCACATTACCAAACTATCTACTTAACATACTCCAATGAGTTCATAACACAGCAACAAGACTACTACTTAGATTCTACAGACATCAAAACATCTCACCAGCACTCCATACTCTGCACTGGCCCCAAACAAAATGATTCACTTCAAAACCATGTACATCACCCACCATTCCTACCACTGCAAAGACCCAGAATCCACGAGAAATACATTCTCCCACTCCATGCCCTCAAGAACGCTTTGATCTACCAGCATTGATAATGCAATGATACCAGGGTGTTAAGGAAAAAACATGGATGCTCCACCTTCTCCTTCCTACAAGCCAACCTCTGGTATTAGATACTCACAGCTTTTGTACAGAAGAAGACCACCTCACCTTCAGAAAGCAGCTAAAACATGACTCCTCAACTGACCAGTCACAAGACCACCATCTAGATCTGCCATATCAAAAGACCAATAATCTTATCCTCTGGCCACTTTTCTCACCTTTCAAAACTACAGAAAATAATGGAGCCCTTCCTCATCTCACTGACCATCTCATCACTATGAACATACCATGTAACCAAAATGGAAACTAACACAGATACCACCAAAAACAGGAAACAAGCATCTTGTTTGTTTATTTATCAATGGTGTTATTTTATGTTATAAGATTTGTATAGCGCCAAATGCCCTAGGGCGTCCAGGTGCTCACTTACAACAACAAAGAAAGGAACAGAGGCATCTATGTAGAAGCTTACATGAACAGCGTTGTTTTCAGAGATTTCCTGAACACTAGATGGTCTGTTTGTTCCCTAAGTATTTGTGGCAGATTATTCCATGCATATGCAGCCAAAACTGGGAAGGAACGTCCATTACCCCGTGCTCTCTTGACCCTGGCCACTTTCAAGAGGTGGGCTGAGATGGATCGAAGATCTCTGGTAGGCTTGTGTATGGAGACTTTTTCCTTCAGATAACTAGGTGCTGACCTATAAATGCACTTATGGCATGAGGGTGTGAGTTTAAAAGAGATCCTGGCTGATGTAGGCAGCCAGTGCAATTCCTTCCTGGCAGAGGTAGTAGATTTATAGCATTTCATGCCATAGATTATGCGAATGGCCGCATTTTGTATTTTTTGCAGTCTGGAGATGTCTTCCTTAGTGGCGCCACCCAGTAAGGCATTGCAGTAGTCCGCACGTGGAAGAATAACGGCCCTAACCAATTTTGCTCAATTATCTGTAGAGATTAATGGAGCCACCTGCCTTAGAACGCTCAAGTAATATTGAGTATTTTTCTTACAATGGCATCTACTTGGCTGCTTGTGTTCAGGGTGGCTTCTAAATATGTTCCTAAAGTCTTTACCTTGTTTACTACTGCTATCTGGCTGCCCTCTACCTGATAACTGGCAAAAGGGGGGACTAGGTTCTCCATGAATTTCTTAGATCCATATATCATCAATTCCGTTTTACCGGCATTTAAACACAGCCAATTCGTGGTCATCCAGTTTTTCACGACTTGGTAGATCTCACTGAGCTTATCTTGGTCCTCCTTGTAATGGCCTGACAGCACCAAGGATAGCTGGAAGTCGTCGGCATAGTTCGTAATGAAAAAGCTCAGTCTTTCCAGTTCTCTTCATAGGGGCACTAAATAGATGTTGAAAAGTAGGGGGGATAAACACGCCCCCTGGGGGACACCACATAAGATGGTCTCCACCTCAGATGCAGAGTCTCCCCAGTACACTATAGATTTTCGATTTTCCAAGAAAGAATTGATCCAGTTTACCCCCTCTTCGGCAAACCCACCTGTGTCTTGCAACCACTTCAGCAGGGTCCCATGATCTAGCAGATCAAAAGCTGCTGACAAATCCAGTAATAGTAATATCAGCAGCCCTGATCTACTTTTCTACACTATGGACAACATATAAGTCTGGAGATCTACCAAGGCACTCTCCGTACCATGGAAACGTCGGAAGCCCGATTGCCTTCCATGCAACCGACCAGAGTTTTCCATGCACTGTTGAAGAATTGTGCATGTGCAAGGCGCTTACAAAACACATAAATTATGTTTCATTTTACCTACTACACTGCAAGGCACATACTACCAAAGACGCTACCCTGCTTGCACATTTATGTTTTTGCTCTCAGCTCCCACCACTCTTTCCTTATATATCTGCCCTCCCACCCAACCAACTATGCATCATATGCCCAACGACAACTAACCAACTTCTTCATACATGTCACCTCTCACTTTTCAGAACACCTGAACACCCCCTACTGATGGCAATCACAGAATTAGTCAACACCATAGGATGATTATCAAACTATGAACAACACTCTTCTTTTCAGTAGTACAACATTTCCTCACATTAGTGAGCAACCCCCTCCCCCCGCACCACACCCACCGCCACGGAGCATTCTATACAGTTTTACACTTTGGGATTGCTTTCAGGATATCATATTTCAAATTACTGCACCAAATACATGGACTCTACACTAGCACACAGGAGCCGGGTCCTTGTAACTTGCAACCATAGACACCACAGGTTTCCCCTAAAAGAGCAGAGTTTAATGCAGACAAATCAATTGTCACATAACACATCAGATCTCAAAGTTAAAACTCACTTTACATATTAGAGTGCATGTATTCATTCACTATAATATATTATCACAAACTGAAGCTGAATGTTTTCAAATAATACAAGGTAAATGCACACTTAGTAAAAGCATTTTCACAAAGCTGGAACACACAAAAGTTGTTGCAGCCTTTCAAAATTACTGTGAGGAAAGGAACTTTAGTACTGACATCACTAAAATGCAAGTTATGGAACTGGAAATTAAAGGGATGCTGGGGGTAAAAAAGAAGTTGCGTGTCTGTAGTGGTTACAGGGGTGTTGCCCGCTACAATGAAGAGGCAATGTGCACTGAGTCTGACTGCACACTACACACTCCACTCATCAGTATGGACAAAGGCAGAGAATATTTATTATTCATACAATCAATACATAAAGGTTCTGCACTATTACTGTAACTAGTTTGGTTAGGTGCCTTGCATGGACAAAAAGTGGGGTGTCTCTAGTATAATGTTTTGCTTAAATAGTGCTCATTATTGACAGTTTCTTTGTGATTGACAGTTTCAGTCACAATTCATGACTGGGTCTGTCAAATTATATTGGATGTTTGATAGATAGATAATGAAATTTGATTCAAAAGGGGTGGGCAGACCAGAGCAGCATTGGGGGCAAAACAAGGGAGAAAGAGCCAAGCACCAAGCAGCCGAGCAACCTGCATGACACAGGCACACTAGGCTTTCGGTATGCTCACTTCACAAGCCCTATATCTCACTCTATCTGTCTCTCCCACTCTCTTGCCCACTTGTGACCCTCAACCAGCTACTTTATCCCTATCTTCCTCAGGCCTTCTCATGACCATTAGTCTCCCTATTGCAATCCCCTCACTCTCATGCCCCACACACTTTCTCCCATTTTCTCTCCCACGTATGCCCCTCATCCAACCTACACTATCACCATTTACCTCTGTCCCTCAATTTCTCATCCCCCTTTTCAAGGAATCTCTATTCCTGTCTCCTTAGACCTCACTTCCTTGTTCCCTATAGCCACATTTTCAACCCAGATATTGTCTAGAATACACAGGTGCTAGCAGCATCAAGTTTAAAGCCAACATGACAAGTGTTCTTATGTAGCCAAACTGGCCTATATTGGGGCAGTGTGTCTGGATATGTGTCCTTATTGTGGCATGGAGTGCTCTACCGTCATCAAAGGTATATCCAACATGATAAGTGTTTTTGTGTGGCCATACTGGCCTACAATGAGGTAGCCAGTCTGGACATGGTTTAAACATGTCCAGACTGGATGCACCAATGTAGGCCAGTTGGTCAATGCAAGAATACTTCCTTACTCTGGCATGTAGCCAGTCAGACCATTTTTCTTTCTGTGACACCATTTCTTACTGGCACCACACAAATAGCCAACATGATGAGTGTTCTTCCGTGCCCATACTGGCTTGTATTAGTCCAGACTGTCTGGACATAGTTTAAACAAGCCCAGACTGCTGCACCAAAGTAGCCAATTATAGCTTTGGAAGTACATTTTCTTTCTGTGGCATGGCAATTTGTACTGGCATCAAGGGTGAAGCTAAACTAATGAATGTACTTCTGTGGTCAGAATGTTGTCATACTGACCTACAATGTAGCAGCCAATCTGGACATGTCTTCTTACTGTGATATGACATTTTTATACTTGCAGCAATGGTATATCAAACACGATGGGATTTCGAACATGACCACACTGCCCTAAACTGGTGTATCCCGTTTGGAAATACATTAAACATGTCCAGACTAACTGCACCAATATAGACCAGTATGGCCATCAAAGCAATCCTTCTTGGTGTGGAATGGAATTGTTGTTGGTATAAAGGGTAAAGCCTCCATTATGAGTGCTTTTAAATGGTCATACTGGCTTCCATTGCTGAAGCCAGTCTGGAAATGCTTTCTTCTTGTGTGTGGATTGTTTAGTGGCTTCGAAGGAAGAGCCAACATAGTGAGTGTCCTTACATGGACATATTGCCCTTCATTGGTGCAGACAGTATAGACGTGGTTTAAACATGTCCAGCCTCAATGCACCAATGTAGGACTGTATGGCCATGTAAGAACAATTTCCTTCTGTGGCATGGCATTTTGTACTGGCATCAAAGGTGAAACCAACATAATAAGTAGTTATGCATAGCCATACTCCCCTACATTGCTGCAGCGAGTCTGGACATGTTTTCTTGCTGTGGCATGGCATGGTTTACTGGTCTCAATGGGAAAGCCAACATGGTGAAAATTCTTAAATGGCCACACTGGGATACATTGATGCAGCCAATCTGGACCAGTTTTTTAGTGGAATGGCATTCTATACTCGAAAATCCAACAGTAATATGTTCCAGCTCGTGGATACCGACATATTGCATGGCCAGAATGGAATTTGGAAATGTTGACTTGCATTATCATAACTGGAACGATGCGCAAAGCAAACATTAGTATGTCCTTCTTTTGGAACACTAACATATATTGGTGGAACAGAAGACGTACATTTGATATGATATGGCATTTATAATTTGGGCACAGCCAGTATGGACATGTTTTATATACTAGCATAACTCTGGACAAACACGTCATGAACATTTGTTGGCAAATGCTCCTTCAAACTGTTGGTGATTTGACATCATATCTTCTCATGTGTTACCCTATAAACCGATTGTTACCCAGTTTTTCGCGAAAAGTGTGCTGTAAAATGCACAATTTTAACCCATTATTTTGATTATTTTCTGGGGGGAGGAACCTCCTAAGCCCACCTTGATTGTTTCAGGCTCCATGACTGCCCTTGTTCACTCACCCATATTCACGAGAATCATTTATGCACATCAAATTTAAATAATTCTCTAGCTACCGCTATGTATCAGTGAAATCTAGCTCCCTATAGTCAAGGGTTTTGACTATTTGGTACCATGGATTACCCTGGTAATAACTGAGCTTGGGATCCCTTGTGAAATGCCCACACATTGCAAAGAAAATCCCAAAACATACTTGTTGTGAATGTGAGATGGGAAACAATTACAAAGGTATACCTTTTAGGCTTGTTTCCTAGTGCAGGTCACAAAGCACTAAACGTTGCATGGCATGGGCTAGAGTGGCACGAGAAGGGGAATGATGAGAGGTGAAATTGTGATAGCTGGCGAAGAAGCTGGACAACAGTCTAAGGTCTAAATTGATGAGAAAGGAGAGCATGAGCTTCCACCATAGGCAAGATGATTATACTGTTAGTAGGGTAGGGTGGTGGTAGAAGGGCAACATAGGTCTTCTCCACAAGATGACTATAGGGAGGAGAATCAGGGTACAGAAGGGTTGGCAAGGGAAGGACATTGTGGGGATCTCCCTCACATCAAGGGCTGCAAACAACAAAAGTGACAGACACACAACTGGATCCACACCAAGAGATACAACACTAGCAGGGGAACACGTTGCAGCCTTAAAACCAGCCCTGTATTGGAAGTGGTTATGGACAAATTGTCAGACAGGTATCTTTAGGCCTTTCCTACTGGAGATCGTTGGTCTCAAGCCCTCAATAACTTTACCCTAGAGCGCTGATGCTAAATTACTCATTTAGTTGGAGACTTGTTTGCTTGCTTTCAAAATCCATGACAGGATATTTTAAGGGTTGCTACTGGGATTCGATTTTGGAACCCCCATTTTGGTACTGCAAACATGTTTGAGAGGGTACATTATCTCTAGGATTCTTAATTTATTTACAATACTTGTAAAACATGAGCCACAAATACATGGGATATGTATATTGTAGGAATGTGACTAGTGGTGCTGCCTCTAGCTGAAGATACTTGTATATGGAAGGGTAACATTCTATAGAGATTAACTGAGGATAAGAAAGAGTCATGTTGGAAACTAGGTCATACTTCTTTCGTTAACCACCATAAAAATATTATGGCTAAATTGCTAATACTGATTGTGTCCGACTGCATGTAATGCATGAACTTTCAGTAAAATGTCATTTGCTTATCAAGTCAACCAAAGCTAGGGTTTATATCATTCAATTACTTATGGAAAGCATGGGATTGCAGGAGTACTTTAGCAATGTCCATGTTACAATGGTTATTTGTATTCTGACTAGTAGTCAAGGACACTTTCATTTATTCTTATTTCTTAAGGTTTTAAAACACGATTTTTACTCATAGTCCTAGTGTAACATTAGCTCTAATAGGTTAGATTTTTAAATATTTCATATGTATCTATTTTTTAGTTACTGAGATGTATGTTTACTTATTGTTTCTGTTTTCTTTACATTTGTAATGGCTATGTCAATCAATACATTGCACTGAATACGTTTTGCCTCATTTTGCCTAATATTGCAGGTGATGTGCTTGTACCCACTTAAATGAACTGTATCTAACTTGGGGGTTGGGGGTTCCTGGACATAGTCAAGATATTCAGTTGCACTAGCACATGTTTATTGTACAAAGGGAAGGACCTGCCTGACCACAAGCCCCCTTTCTTTCTCTTTCTTTCTCTGCTCTTAGCTATGTGCTAGTTATGTGAAGAGAATGTTGAGAATAGCAGGCTGATTTTGGAGGGGTCGTTTTAGATCTGTGTGAGAGCATTCAAGGGTCAAAATGGAACACTAATGAGAGCCTGCTGTACAATACACCCTTAGTACTTGCTCTTTTTGGTTCTTCTTTTGTTACTGAAATAGGGTATAGGCTTAGACGTTGTCTTGAAAGCTAGGGAGAGAGACATCTTTAATGGCTCAATGAGAGGGAATCATAGGATGAATACTTTAGTTAATGAAGCTTTTTTGAATCACCCTACCACATCAAGAAATAAAAACAAGGTTATCCTGGTTCACAGCAGGTTTCTTGGATTTTCTAAGATAAAGTACTTTAATTTTGAATAGACAACACATAGGTTTTGCAATTAGGAGATGTTGCTTCAGATCTTCAGCAGCCATGTATGATTTAATATCTCCTCACTTTATATTGTCCTGGCTAACTGGATGAGTTGAAGGAAAGGAGTATAAGCTAATATAAGATAGTGTGACCTCTTAAAACACGGTTCTTCAACCTGCAGTTCTCCGGATGTTTTGAACCACGACACCAATGCTTCTCTAGCAATGTCCATACTGACTAGAGCTGACAGGAGTTACAGTCCAAAACACCAGCATAGCCAAAAGTTGCAGACCTATGTCTTAGAAGGTATTTTGAGGATCTGTGCACCTTTTTCTTTAGGTATTTAGGTATTTATCTCATTCCTGATAGGGTTTTTTAATATCAGATCATAGACAACTGGCGAAGCAGACAGCAATGTAAACTGGATGTGTGGACGTGCTCTACAAGATCCTTGTTGAGTTGAACATGCTGATTCACTAATGAGGGTGATGATGCTGTTCTACTAATAAGTTACAAATGTTAAGCCTGATAATGATTGGAATTTTTTGGTTGGAATTAGTTATAAAATAACACCCACAGATATTGTAAAACAGAAGTGGAAACTAATATTAAAATATCTGGAGAGAGAACAAGCTCCTCACTCAATTTAGTGAATATATATAGGTCAGCAGATTTAGTGACCAGGAATAAAAATCATCTTCAACTAAAGGATCAGGCAGTTTTAAGTAGCTTTTCATTAGGTATGTTAGTCATGCCCCTCCTGATCCCCAATAAAACTGCAGATTGAAGAAATTGGGATTCAGATCTCAGGAGTGAGTAAAAAGAAACCAAAGCTGAAAGGTAGGGGGCTTAGGCCATAGAGACATTTAAAAATGATATATAGGTAATGGAAAAGTAAAAAGATCCAATGGAAATCTATTAAAGGGAAGATAGAACTTGAAGGATGGGATAATGGAAGAGATGCTGAACAGAAGGTGAATACAAGACTTATATATCGAGATCACAGTGGCCAATCAATTAGCAGGAAAACCAAAGAGAAGAGTTGAACAAACGTTATGATGATGAAGAACATTGATCAATAGCTTGGTAGCAAGGAAAGAAAGGAATGTATATGCATTGTGAATGTTAAAGAGTTGCAGTAGTAGAAATATGGGAAGAAAAGGAGAGTGAAAAATCAAGAATGCAGACTCAAATAGCAAGAGCGAAGAAATAGGGAATGAAATAGAGGTGGGACTAGGATGAAGAAATGATGAGGAAATTAAAAGAACTTCAGTCTTGGTTAGAGTAAGGTAGAGGTAGTATGCACACATCCAGATTGAATAGCCAATAAACAGTTAGACATTAAGGAAATAAGGGAATCTGTAAGAGAAGGGAAATAGATAACAATTTGTGAATCATCTGCATAAAACTGGTGAGAAAAAGCAAATGAAGCAATGATCGAAGAAAGTGACTTGGAATAGAGTGAGAAAGGAAGGGGGGGCAAGGACATACCCGCTTGGTAAAACAAACTTGAGAAGAATTGTGAAATAACAGTGCCAGCTCAAGCGATTAAGTTTTGCAAGCCAATATGTTGCAGAAGCTTAGAAATGAATTGGATAAGAGAGATTGGTCCAGAATCGAATGGAATAGGAGGATCAAATAAGGTTTTTTTGAAGATTGGGGGAAAGGATGCATGTTTGAATTCAGAAGGAAAAGTAGCAGATGATAGGGAGATAAAATAGAGAGTAGGTAAGTATGGAAGAAGAAAAAGGTAAATCGTAGGAATTAAGAATGAGGGTATGGGATCAGAGGGGGCAGAAGCAGGGAAGTTATTAAACAAGAAGCAATATCTGCCTCGGGAGAAAGGGAGGAGGGGAAGGAAGGAGCAAAGCAATCAAATGGTGGATGCATGAAAAACAGCAACTTTAGAGGTGAAGTAGTTGGCAAGATGAGCAGCAGTATAGTAAGGGAGGATGAGTGAGAGAGGAACTTGTGGACGACAGGATCAAGACCTTAAAAAGATTACGAGGATGAAGGGCATGGGCAAGACGAAGATTGCACAATTTAGCCATTTAGCAGACAGAAATAGAGAGTCTTTGGAAACATGGAAACAAGACAGTTTGTCAAGGTCTTGGAGAAACTGTTTTCTTCCAACATCGTTCCACTTGGCGCAATGAATGATGGGAAGATTGGAGGACAGGAGTGATGCAGGTTGGAAGTCGTTTTGGGAGCGGAAAGAAGCATGAAAGCACATGGAGGAGATCAAGAGTAGGACATAGGGAGGAGAAAAGTGATGAAGAAGCAAGATCAGCTGATAGACACTAGAATTCATCAAGTGAAGGGAGAGAGTAAGAAAGGGTAGATATAAAAGAAAAGGAATCAAATGAGCGAAGATTGTGATGCAAAGAGTTAAGTGATGCAGGATTTTAGACTGGTGAGGAAAAAAGAGGGAAGTGTAAAAATGAAAGCAGAAAGTAATCAGAGAAGTAAATAGGCATAGCCAGAACAAAGAAGGAAAGAAGAATCGTAGAGAAGATCAGATCAATTAAAGAGCTGGAAGAATAAGTGGCAGAGTTGGGATATAAGTAGAATAATAGCAATCATGTATTGAGAGAAATGGAATATTGGCATGTACATAGAGAGATGAAGTTTGAAACCTCTGAGAAGAATGAGAAGAGAATCAGTAGAATAGTCCAGCGCAGGTAGAAGGGTGGTGTTTAGCATCAAAGTAAACAAGGCTTCAACAGCGCGCATAGAGGTACTGAAACTACAGAGCTGTATTCATGTGTCCAAGGCGAGAGGCAGAAGCAAGCTCAAGTGAGGTCCGCATGAGTTGGGAAGGGAGAGCCTGTGTGCTCTGGTCCCTGCTCCCGCCTGCCTGCTTTGATGCCTTGACAGCTTTTAACAGTGCATCTTGCAGTGATAGCACCGGCTGCGTGGGTACTCGTCTTTACAACAGGTGTGTCTGTGTCTGTTGGTTAAAAGATGGTGAGTGGTGTCCGGCTGCAATAGCTGCTGTAGTGCTGTCCTTAAGCAAAAAAGCACGTACAGTCCAGGCCGTCCAGCTATCCTGGTAAATTATTTAAACGGAACACGCTTGGCACTCTATTAAGGAAAGCGTCAAAGAACGCTGCTGGCTATCCTGTGCACCTTGTTTGCGGAATTAACAAGCTCCAGCAAAGGCAATGCTGCCTGACCACTAAGTTCCGCTGATGGACATACATCTTGTCTCGCATTGGGCTCTGACTGTGGAACTCTCCACGGCATCTCCATCGGCTGCAATCATTTAAAGAGCAACATTTCAGAGCCCACTCAACACTTCGTAATCTCGCCTGCCATGCCACCGATTTCTCCCAAAAGGAACATTTTAACTGTAAGAAGACACATGCTAACTGCCTCCTCACCACTCACACCACCAAGTGCAGTAAATAATAGAGTCAATAATTTCTCACGAACTGCGTGGGAGGCACACATCCTCATTAGTGAAATACATGAGTTTCTTGGTACTACCAATGTCCCCGTACGTCTGGACCAAAGACAATGAGGAGGTTACCAGGCCGACCAGCATGATCTAGGCTTTAGCAACAGGGATAGGGAAGCAGTCTGTAGCCTCGTGCACTGGGATACTGAGGACTCGGATAAGGCTGACGTAACCCAAAAAATGCCAAAGGAACAGCATAGTAAAATGCCCCTGGCCCAGCAGAGACCCTGTTCATCTGTGGCCACAGGAAGTTCAAATCTCTATGCTAATGTTACCTCTGCAGCTATCATGCCCATCACACGCTCCGCTGGTCTGATTTCCAGCCATTGTCTGCTAGACAACCCCTAGCATTATTGACACTTCTGATATCCCGGAGTTCTCTACAATCAGTGTTGGTGGAGGCCCAATTACATCAATGGAAGACAGCGTGGACAAAAACACCCCCACTAGAGCATAAACCTATGAATCACAGAGTGGGGCGAGGATGGAGGTTTTTTTGTAAGATGACTAATGGGGGCAATGTGAATGTCCCAATGCTGGATGCACCAATGGGGGGTAAATGTGGCTCTCAGCCTTGTGCCAACTCCCTCCAGCTCATCTTCCCACCAGCCACCTCTCCCTCCTTTGGACCGGCTGTATGTCCACCGCTAACCAATATGGGGTGGAGGATTATCTAGGTGCCCATGCATGGAAATACAATTTAGTCTTGTCCGAGTGGCCATCAAGTAAGAACTTACTTCTACTGCTGCTGAAGGAACATGGGAACGGAGGGACTAAGGGGCAGTACCAACAATCCTGGAGGGCACATAGGGGGGCCCAAAAGCTTTGGTGACTAGCACTTGCCAACCCAGCCACTGTTAGGTAAGATTTTCATAGTAATTATTAATCTTCCCTAACAGTGTCAACCCCAGAACCTTTTGCTTAACGGGTAGATTATTTTTCCTTAAACCTCAGCGGGTGGGAACCTTTTTCCACACCCACAGAATCTTTCACTCTTTTTATGGGTGCCATTTTCTAGACTCTCCATAGTGTCTTTTAAAGTTATCCTCTTTGATAACTTTTTGGCAATAAGTGCCTGTTCTTGCTGGCTTGCCCTCGGGCTTCCCTTTTAACTTTCTCTGGCTAGCCTTGAGAGAACTACAGTTCCCAAGGGTATAAAGGATCTTTGGATACCTTCTACATTTTATTTGGTGAAACCAGCACACCCCACCTTTTGTGGAGTTCTGGGGAGACACAATGCATCCCCTTTAACACTAATTCTGTTACAGGCACAAGCTTACCTTTAATGGCTGGTGGCAGTGTTACCTTTTACTAATTCGGTACACCTTTACCTCGGGCTGTGTTCACAGCTGCAGTAAAGGCACCCAAGTGTGCTAATTTTACCAAAATGACCCATGTCTTGTTTTTTCACCATTTTAGTGTTTCTTGTCTTTTCTTCTTCCTTCCCCTGACATCCAGGGTGAGAAATTCTTTTGTGGGATTTTTATCTTCGGCGGACATCCCCTGCACTCCCTGCCCAGGCTCCAGTATGTCTGTGAAGCCAGGACAGGAAGCGAGGGAGGAGTCCAAAACTCCACAGCCCTTTGTCTTCCTGCTTGCCTGAATGGGGACAAATCAAAATGAGGTGCTGGCTGTCGTGATTGGACAACCAAACTGCCCCTTGTTGTATAATGCAGGGAAAGAATGCAGAAGTTGTGCTGTAGTTCCTGTTAAATACTTCGAACCTGTAAACTGAAAAAAAATTTGACCACTGGAATGAAAACCAAAGAGGATGATAAAGGAAAAGCAGCTGAGATGATTTCCAGCGACCCGAGATCCTGCTGTGTAACCTGAGCCTGCTCTAGACCTTCCTTCCAATTGACATGGGGACTCCGAAGACAATGACTCCAACACAGAGCCAGGTGAGACTGCGTAGACCCAAAATGACCTGCATTTTGAGCCACCCCATGCTGTGCTGCAATCTTGCGGGCTGTAATACCCCAATACCCTGGGACCTCCAGCCATTGTGCAGTGCATGGTCTTCCGAATTCCGAATCTTGCTGAAAATTCGTGAGCATCCTGCTGGATCTCCAGAGACATGAATTTAGTCTGAAAAGTCCCCTCACCAGAGTGCTGGACCTTTGTAAAAACGACAATCCAACCAGCGATATTCTGTCTTCTTCTGTGCTCCTGTAAAAGGTGCCAAATCCACAAAGCCACATCCAGTCACAATGAAAACCTTTCCTAGAGCCATCCCAGTTGATCCCTGCTGCAACGTCCCTTTCAAGGTCCTGTTTTCAGTCACCATGACAAGGAATCCACCAACCTGGTTTTTGGCTGCAGATCCTGAAGTTCTCCTGGTTCAAAATCTTCTTCTGTGCTGAGGTACTGTGCTGGCTTAGGTATTTACTTACCTTAAGTCTCCTGTGATTGCTGTGTAGTTGTGGGGTATTTAATGTGATTGGGGGTCCTCTCTTCCAGTCCACCCAGTCCCACTGCTAGAATCCTTCTAGGGTGTCTTCAGTAAAGCCCATGTGCCATCAACTAACTAAAATATACACCTGTTTGAACATTCTTCCTAAGGAACTCTGACTTTTGCTACTTAAGAACCTATCCTGACACTGCTTGTTGGACACTAGACCCTACTGTCTCCCCTTCTGCCACTGAGAACACTCATGCTCCAAGAACAAGGGAACAACTTTTAAAGGATTGGGCCTTTTGCCAAGAAAAGAGAATGAGTGTTTACAAAGTAGTTAATTGTTAAAGAGTTGGTTGATAACTGTAACTCTGAGAGTGAACAGTTACAAAACTCCTTACCTTGAATATGTGTTGCACTATTTTGAAAAGTATATGTAACATCTTTCTTTCATTAGAAACTGGTTTGCCATTCGAACAGAAATTAGATGCAAGGGTATATTACTCACCTGTGATTTGGTTGTGCCTCTTCCCAAAAGTAATGCTGTTGGTTTCACTTCACTATTCCTGTTAGAATATATGTAAGAGTGTTCCCCAATTGGGTCTTTCTTCCCCTGGCTTGCTTTTAGCCTATTCAGAATAAGTCTGCTTCAGGTGTTACCTACCTAGAAAAAACTATGAGTCATTCATAAAGTGTAACATTGGGTTTTGCTTTCCCTGGTCTGTTTTAGACAGACACAAAAAGAGTCTTATGTTTACATCTGCCCCAAGTTGCTGATAGCTCCTTGAAAAAGTACATGGGTTTTACTTACCTTGAGTTAGCTGTGTTCCATCCAAAAATAAGTTACATTAGTTACTGCTTATCTCAATCTGTGTTTCACTGATCGACGAGGTGCCTGCAAGGATGCGTTGCAGTAGTCTAGTTTGCTGCCTATAATGGCTCTGGCGAGCGTGAGGCAGTTGTCAGTGGATAGGAATTCTCTTCTGAGGTTGATGAGTCTAGTCGTCTAAGCCCCTGAGGAGGCTAAGGTTTTCACGTTTGAGATGGTACGGGGAGCCTACGATGAGGAGCTCAGTTTTGTCATAATTCAGGCAGAGATGGCGTTCGGCCATCCAGGCCTGAATGACGCTGTAGACTTGATTGATGTTAGCAGAGTCAGTGGCGTGGTTACCAGTGAGTGTTGGCAAAATTTATTTGTCGTCAGCGAAGTTGGTATAGAGGATCCCAAGGTTATTGAGGTGGTCGAACAGGGGTTTAGTGTACATATTGTATAGGTTAGGTGAAATGCAAGATCCCTAAGGGAAACCGTAGGGTACAGGTATGGGGTTGGCAGCTTCCGAGCCTACGAAAGGTTTTGATCCAACTGGTGAGGAGTAGCATGCCAACTTTTTTTGATGAGGGGGTGACCCAGGCTTCCTTGATAGAAGCTGGGACAGAGCTCGTTTGCAAGGAGGCATTGATGAAATTGGTGATGATGGGTGGCAGGTGTTCAGCACACATTTTAATGATGTGGGCAGGGCAAAGGTCTCCCTTGCAGTTAGATGGTTTAAGGTGTTGGATGATGAGGAGGACATCTGAAGGGGAGACAGGGGAGAACTGGAATGCAGGAGGGGTGATTTGATAGAGATGACTGCAGTCTTGTATGTTTTAGCTGCAGAGTGAAAGGCTTCTTTGTTGTCAGCAGAGTTTTTTTTTCACCAAAAGTCTTCTAAGACTCGTTTGTGTTTGCATAAGGAGATCAGTTCATCGGAGGACCAGTTGTGAATGTGAGGTTTCATTTGGATGATGGTCTTGAGAGGGGCATGGGAGTCTTGTGTCTGGACCAACTGGGCCTTGTAGGTGGTGAGAATGGAGTCAGTGTCATTTTGTGCAGACAAGGTGGCAAGGAACGATGAGATGGTAGGTTTGCGCAACTCAGTAGTGACTTTACGCATGTGTGTGGCGGTTATGGGGATGCGTGTGGGGTTGTTATCAGCAATGGGGTGTTCAAAGGTAGGAGGAAGAGGATCAGGGAGTGGTCAGTCCATGGGACAGGGTTGATGTCAGTGACTTAGATGGGCAGGTTAAGATGTGTGACCCAGTCCAGGGTTCAGCCCTTAATGTGGATGGGGGAATTTATGGCTTGTGTAATGTTCATCTCTTGAAGAGAGGTGGCGATGGCAGTGGCTTTGGCATCGGAGGGTAATGGCGACAGAGGTTGAAGTCTCTGAAGAGTAGTAATTTGGTTTTAGGTTTGATGAGTGGCGTGACAAGAAAGAGGATCATGGAGGTAATGGTACAACATGTTCGTTGCTGCCTCAGCTTTAGCGCAACTTTTAGAGGACTGCACTGTTCCAAGCACTGTGTTCATGTTACACTGTGGTAATAATAAAGGTGAGCCAAACCATGGGTGCCGACTTCTGATTATCAGTACATGGGCGAGATTGTTTTATTTTTCACTTACCAAATCCTGAACCCTAAGCTGCAAAAGTTAGCACGATTTGCACCAACAATTTGTAAACACCTTAAAATCGCTGGTTAAAATATGGGATTCTGTTGTAAAAAATGGAATTGAAAAAATTCAAATGCTCGGTTATGATCTATAAGTGTCTGGTTGGCTCTGCCCAAAGCTATATTGGAAAGAGATCAATCAAGGTTCCCGTTCGAAGAAATCTTCGATCTAACAGAAAACATAACTTACAACAACCACGTAAAATCTTGGCAAGTGTAGGTCGCACTCATTTTGTTCATTGGGCTCCTATGATCTGGAATCCTATGCCCTATTTGATTAAAGATAGTGTCTCTCTCACCACATTTTAAAAAACTACTCAAAACGCATCTGTTTGATGAAGGGGAAACTTATTAGTACTGGTTGCGTCTACCCTCCTTGAGATATTTGTTCCATGTTGTCTGTTTCTTGTGAGCGCCTTGAGGCCCATGGGTGATAGGGCGCAATATAAAAACTATTATAGATAGATAGATAGATGGATAGATAGATAGATAGATAGATAGATAGATAGATAGATAGATAGATAGATAGATAGATAGATAGATAGATAGATAGATAGATAGACATGTCTAAATAAGCAAAGCCTAATGCTTTACGTTTCATTCAGGAGACTACTACAAGCAAAGCATTATGAATATAAAACACAGCTTATTGAAATTACCACTACTGCAGGCAATCTTAAACTTCAAATATGTTTTCATGTACATTTGCCATCTGATAAACTCATCCATAATGGTGTCCATGACCAAAGGTATAATTTATCAGAATGGCAATTTTAAATCAAGAAATGCTGATGACCAAAAATCTGCCCAAAAGAGGGAAGTGAGGTAGGCCATACATGCCCAATTAAGCCTCACACCTGGGAAAGAAAACAATGATGTTCCGGTCGGCGCCAATGTGCTGTGATTTGATAAAAAGCACAGGCATGGACCCAGAGAATGGAAACCTGTGTCACATATGGAACCATTTCTGACTTTTGATCAATATCTGCATGAAGCAGAGTAAAACATGCATATATGGGGTGTAAGGGCCAGAGGATAAGGAGAAGTGAATAGAAAGCAGTAGGAAACTGCAGTCTTATCTGAAAATCTGTCAGACCTGGTGGTGGCCCATTTAAAAAATATGTTTTACTAGAGCATAACTAGATCGAAATAGGGAGCAGGTGGGTTTGTCGGTGCTAAGTTGGAACACTCGAGGTTTCTCTCATTTTATTAATAACTCTGAAAGCATTCTGGGCGATTATGATTTGGTTTTTCTTCAAGAGACTTGGGTGTCCATGGCACCAACTTGGAATAATTACGATATATTACTTGAACCAACATTGCGTGCTTTGAGAGGTAGACCTATCTCAGGTCTGCTTATGGCATCTAATTCTCTAGCAAATATCCATCTCTCTCCCTTGCCTTTCAGCAATCCATTTATCCAATGCTCCTATATTTCTGTCAGTTCTCTTAAAATTGCTTGCATTAATGTATATTGGAATCCAATGGGCATTACAACTACCACATTTTTGAAAGATCTAACAGCTGTTCTGGAAAATGTTATGCTTGTGCGGGAAATTGTACATTTT
Organism: Ambystoma mexicanum; assembly: GCF_040938575.1. Lineage (NCBI taxonomy): Eukaryota > Metazoa > Chordata > Amphibia > Caudata > Ambystomatidae > Ambystoma > Ambystoma mexicanum. The sequence goes on along the minus strand of NC_090929.1, from coordinate 957,603,720 downwards.
GTTATTGCGGGTGACCTGTATTTGCATCTTCTCAACAAAGAAACCTCAAAAGATCTTGAGCATATAAGATTATGGAACAAATTCATGAAGTCATGGAATCTAATTATTCTGAATGGCACAAGTGCAGCGGACTCTCCTCCATTACCGACATGGCATAGCCAAAAACAGTCAGCAATTATTGATTTTATTTTTGTTTCCAGAAATCTCTTTGCACACAACACCGATTTTGCCATCAAGTCATCACAATATAGTGATCACTGCCCATTAACGTTTAAGATCATGTTGTCCCCAGTACCAAATGTAGAAAGTCAATCTCTTATGGGCCAACATGAAACCAATAAATCTTTAAACCGATTAAAATGGTCTCACAAGTCCTTAATGTGCTATCGTGACCATATAAGATCTTATGCAGAAATTTCTCAAATGTCAGTAGAATCATACAGAATGGTCCCTTTTGATCTTATGCAATTATATGCCACAAAACAAAACATCAAATTAAAGTCAGCTCAACCATATGATACTGCAATTCGCACTAGGAAAGCTCTGTTTAAAACACAAAAGAGACAAGCTCACAAATTATCTCCACTTTTAAAGATTCAAACATTAAGAGCTATTAGAACTGCATATAGAAACTGGTTAAAGAATACAAAATAACAAAACAACAAAAAGAAGGAGAAGCTATGTTAGACCAAATTAAGAACAAAAATACAGCACAAATTTGGTAATTTCTAAATTCAGTTACTAATGCATCGCAAGTATCATTTCACATAAATGGAGTGTCGGAAAACGATTGATGCAACCATTTTTCATCCATATATGTTGCTCCAACCTTGAGTGAGACCTCGGACATGATATTGTCACCCTTTACTTTAAAATTTGATCAAGATGACATTTTTTATTATATTAATAAAACAAGCATGTCGCGAGCTCCAGGTCCTGATGGACTCTCGAACGCGGTCTTTAGGAAACACATCGACATGTGGGCACCAATTTTGTACTCACTTTTTCAATTGATCTTTTACCCTCAAAAAATTCCAAGCTCCTGGACACACTCTATAATCGTCCCTATTTATAAAAAGGGAGATAGGCAAAATCCCTTGAGCTATCGACCTATAGCCTTATTAGATGTTCCGGGAAAACATTTCTGCAGGTTGGTATTACGTGATCTAAATAATTGGTCTCTCCATTGTAAGTGAAGAGACCCGTTTCAATCCGGTTTTGTAGCAGGACTCGGGGCAGCTATTAATCTGACCATTCTTAATGCAATTAAACTATCTTATGCCATGCGAAAGCAACCCTTATATGTCGCATTTTTGGACTTTCGCATGGCTTTTGATTCTGTTGACCGAGTATGACATTTGAGGAAACTGGCATATTATGGTTGCCCAGGGAGATTGTTAAAAATTGTGAGTTTGCTACACTCTAACACTTCCGTCCAGGTGAAGCTTAATTTAGAGGGCCTTTTATCTAAAACAATTCCAACTGAGAGGGAACTCAAGCAAGGATGCATACTTGCCTCTACTCTCTTCAATCTGTTTTTCCTTGATTTGGCGGATGACCTTGCTGTGGCTCAATCTGATCCCCCAAAGTTGGAAAATCAAGCTGTTGCCTGGCTTCTTTATGCTGACGATTTAGTCCTTATTTCTCAAGCTCCTAGTGGGCTCCAACATTTACTGAATGTCATTGATCTTTATGTAGCAAAAAATAATCTCACAGTGAATGAACATAAGACGCAAATTATTACTCTTGGGAAACCAAAATCGTCTCTACGGACTAAACATACATGGTCGATATGTAATAAAAAACTACAGATCGTGGACGAATACAAATATCTAGGAGTATATTTTAACAACTTTGCCTCAGAAAAGGCACTTGAGACAACAATTCAAATCAAATTAGCAGGATTAATTTCGCAGGCCAGAATAATTCATGTAAGATTTGGTAAGTTTACTTGCATTCCGATCATGAAATTTTACCAACTAAAGGTAATACCTGTTCTCATATATGGTTTGGAATCTCTGCTCCCAAGAACCTTTAAGTTCTGGAATGGCATTGAAGCAAAATTTTAGAAACGTATACTTGGACTGCCTAAGTGCATGTTACTGAGATTTGAACTTGGCTTGCTGTCCATTCATGCTCAAGTTACATGGAAAATGTGCAGTCTTCTAAGAAAATGTCTTATGGGGATAAGTAAGCGAGATAGCCTCGCCATTTTAGCAAACTACCTCTTATTCTCCACTCATTCATTTCCACAAAAATGGAGAACACATGTTATGAATGCCCTTGCTGACGCACACATATCAATTGATCTTTTGATTACAAATCCGAATCGAGCCAAGACTAAAATGTATCAGACCTATTGGCTAGCCACTCAAGAAAATTGCCTAAGAATAAAAGATTTTAATAGACTTCTTTTTGGTCACAAAGAATTTGGTAGTATGGCTGACTATCTCACTAAATGTCCGTCTGTAAATTTAAGATGGAAAATTTTGCGTTTGCGTTTTAATCTATGGCCAGTCAATGAAATCTCGTTAAGACGTGGTATGGTCACAAAGAAGCAGAGCTATTGTCGGTTTTGTAATGATAAATGTCAAACAGAAACACTTGCTCATATCATTATTCAATGTAATGGTTTTGCTCCACATCGATCCAAACTGATAAAAGAAATGACATGGCAACAAGTTAGTCGATCCTATGATGAAATATGGTGTGAAATTTTCAGCGCAAGAAAAATATCGATCAGCATTGCTGCTTTACAATTGCTTGACATAGCATTTCCTTGTGCAAAAAGAATTTCCTAAAAGATGTACCTTAGTGTACTGGAATGCCGCGGAAAAAATACATGTCTATATTTTTACATAGTTATTTTTATATGTTGAAAGCAAATGTTGATTTTATTTGTTTATTTGTAAAAAAGAAAATTTGTAAAGTTGTACTAACAACTAAACCAAATAAAAAAAAAAAAAAAATATATGTTTTTGAAACCCCTTACCTATGGCTGGGAAAAACAGTCCAAAGCACAAATTGGGTGCTTCAATGATAATGGAGTCAAAAGAATGCAGCAAAGGGGTTAATAGCTGTAGATCATCACGTGCAAGCAGCCAGCGGGGAGCTGAAACACTAAATATCCATTGAAAAGCTGTACATTTCTCTTTCACAGCAGGATGCTAATGTACTGGAAACTGGAGTAAAAATGTAACGATGTGATAAGAAGGTTGCTGGATAATGCAAGAGGCCTGAGGGAGGTGATGGCCTGATGACTCCTGCAAATGTAGCCTGTAATCTGTGAGGTGCAATATACACATTTAATTTCCCAAAATAAAGGAGCATGTTGCTGTGTCATAAAACTACCAACATGGATCAGCTTCTCAGTAGACCTCCTGTGGCTCAGGGATCACTTCAACTGAAGGGATTGAAGACACTGACACAGTCCCAGAGATACTGACAAGAATCTATGGGCAAATATAACAGGAGGATTCTCAACAGGAAAAAACCCAAACTTAATACCAGTGTTTAAAATCACTGTGTTTGTGGAGGAATCTAGACATTAAGTTATATTATTTTTGCACATATTACAGGTCCATATGTTTGTTCTGTTTGTCATTGGAACACAGCACTTGTGCTCAGTCTCCAAAATGTGTATAAACTTCACATTTATTCAATAAAACGAAAGGTAATCTCGTGAAAAACACACAAAAATGGTGGTACACATAGAAATATGCTACATGCATATGTGGCAAAAACAATGAGAAACATCAAGGTGTAAACACAATACAAAAATCCATACAGTAGATTACCACCCTTTCCTATGGGTGACATTTAGACTAAAAACATCTACAGAAAAGATGTACAGAAATGTTTCCCAATCTGTTATACGTCAAGCACACCTATACTCAAACATTAGTCAATAATCTGGCTGAAACATAGCGTTGTTGGTGTGTTATTTCAAAAACACTATAAATAGACCAGCCAGTTGGAAGATGTGTGTAGAAATGTTATAAATTCTTTTAGTTCAGGGGTCTAAGTAGTGCCTCACTGTACATCCGATATGGCGCAGGCCACATGCGTATATAAGTCAGAACGCAAAAGCGTAATACGTTTCAGCAATAGAAGTGATTGATCAACTTCCCCAGGACCAGGGTGCTGAACTTGTGTGTTGACCCCTGGGGAGAATAAAAACAGAGTAACAGAAAACCTATCATTAGATAATAGAGGGATACGCTATTAAATTCATATACAGGTCAATGAAGAAATTACAATTAAAACTGCCCAAGGATGAGCTTGGTGAACACAGTGCTTGTGTGTGATAGGTTAGAAACCAAAAATCTTCTATAACCATGCACTGTGAAGGGATGGACGCCTTGACAGGGTGGGGTAAAGGCAGGATTGGCAGAGATGGCATGTGCATATTCATTGGGCATATGTTAGCAAGGCAGTTAGTCAGTGCATGCGGCAGTACTAGGGTGACGAGGCGTGTAGAGCTCTGTACTAATTGGGGCTGGTTGTATGAAAGGCAGTCCCAGAGTGACAGAGCAAAATAGTGGAAGGAGAGTCCATAGTTAATCCACTTATAGGCATACACTAACATGGAGAGAGGCCTCAAGGGCTCAAGCCGGACAGGAAGTGAAGGAGGTGAAGGCAAAAGGCATGCTTTTATAAGGGTACCTCAATTCGTGCTTTAGGTATCTTTTTAGTTGCAAACTCGCATGGATGGCAAGTGTGGAAAACGGCTTTATTCCGTGTATCCGCACCTAAGGGCCATGCCGTTCCTTGGAGTTACTCTGTCCTGGCACCTACACAGGAAAAACCAAGGTATATGCGTTCAATGACAGAGAATACATAACGGTATGCAGCACATGGTGCAGTTATTCTAAGTGCTGCCACAAGGTCTTACCTGTTGGGCACCTAGCAGCTGTGCACTGTCACTCTCATCTGAAGCTGCACCAGCTAATCTTGGGCACGTGTATGAAAGAAATGGATGAACTGCACTGTGCCTCACGGAATCAAAAGGCGATGTACCTGAAAATTAATAAATAGACAAACGATCAGTCTAGCATTAGGATATGGCACTGCCTGAGGCGTGACAAATGCTCATTCTCCCCTACTAGGCCCACCCTCTCCAACTCTGCCAACATCATACCTTTCACCTTCGCACCGCTCACTGTCACCGAAGTAGAAAACATCATCCTCAGGATGAAACCATCCAACTGCCAAGGTGACCCGTGCCCAGCTCCCATCATTAAGGACTCCGCCCATGACCTAGCCCCATTCATTACAGCCTTCATTAACTCATCCTTTGAAACAGGTATTGTCCCGGACAACCTGGGTGATCCCGCTACTAAAAAAACCTTCCCTTGACCCAAGCATACCTACGAATTTCCGACCTATTACTACAGTTCCATTTCTGCTGAAGATACTGGACCGAGCAGCTTACCTGCAGATCCAAAACTACCTTGAATCAAACAATCTGTTAGGTCTACGACAATCCGGATTTCGGCCCAGACATGGGACCGAAACGGCTCTATTAGACCTAAAAACCCAGATCGAAGTCCTGAAGGACAAGGGCAAATTAGCAATGCTATTACTCCTCGACCTTTCCGCCGCATTTGATTTGGTTAACCACCAGATCCTTTGCAGGCACCTCCACTCTGCTGCCAACTTCTCTCCCTCCGCAGCGGCCTGGATCAAATCCTTTCTGAGCAACAGATCTATGAGGGTCTTTGCACCTTCCGCTGCCGCAGTTCCCTCCCCTATTCATTGCAGTGTTCCTCAGGGTTCTTGCGTGTCACCTACTCTTTACAATATCTTTACGAAACCACTCTTTGATGTGCTTGATTATCTGGGTGTCTCCTACACCAACTATGCGGACGACACCCAGATACTCATTCCCATCTCTGGTGATTATCTTGCTGACACCAAGGCCCTCAATGACGTCTACTTGGTCATCCAACCCTGGATGGCCCAGCACCAGCTATGTCTGAACGACGATAAGACGGAGCTACTTATCCTGGGTACATCACAAAGCCTGAGCAAACTTGAGCCATCCTATCAGTCATTCATCATAGACGGCAACTCCATACAAGTCTCGAAAGACACTAAAACACTAGGCTTTTACCTGGATTCCACCTTATCCTTGTCAAGACAAACTGATGCAGTCAGGTCCACCTCCGCCTACACGTGCAAACTCATTTCAGCCTGCAGACCATTCCTCACCACCCACAATAGCGTCACACTAGCGAGAACACTTATCATAGCAAAAATAGATTACTGCAGTGCTCTATATTTAGGCACCAGCCAAGAAAACCTGTCCAAACTCCAAACCACCCAGAACAATGCAATTCGAGCGGCCCTGAACATCCCTCGTAACCACCAGATCTCAGAAGCCAGAACGAGCCTTAAGTGGTTACCCGTGAAGCAGAGAATTTCCCTAAAAACGCTTGCCCTCATGCACAAATGCCTAGCCAACAAGGCTCCGATCTATCTCTGCAGTCGGCTTTCACGCCACTCCACTGCCCGACCACTAAGAATTGCTCAGACTCACTGCCTTACTATCCCTAGGTTTAAGCTCCAAAAAGCGGGAGGCACTAGCTTCCGTGTCCTAGCCACCAAACTTTGGAACACCCTCCCCGCTGCCATCAGAGCTGAAGACTCCTTCAACACCTTCAAGAATAAAACCAAATCTTGGATCTTTGACCAGCAATAGTTGTGTTAGACATCTGTCCTACTTACCCAGCCCGCCTGTTCCCCTGCACGATTTCCGGTCTGCTACCTTCCCAACTACCTCAGGGATACTTCCTCTGCGGAGCCTAGGGACACTGTACCATGTGTAATATTTGTAATTATTAAGATTGTTATTATGCTGTTTTGATATACTTTTATTGTAATCTATCTGCCTGTATGTTCTTTTCTTGCAACCCTGTACAAATTGCGCCCTGATGCCCCAGGGCCTGATGGTCTGCGCGTTATAAATAAACAAATACAAATACAATGTCTGTGCAGCTTGAACAAGTTGGGAATTGTAACCTCCCCCGTACCCGTTCTGGAACTTGAGCATCTTGGTGGTGAATTTACAAGTGCTACGGTTTCCACAGGAAAGTGTCCCACAATGGGGCACAAGTCCCAGCTACTGGTGTTTGACCTTGTCTGCTTGATTCTGGAGTGAACAAGTTAATCTTTGATATCTTTAGATCGCTTGAAGGTGAACAATGGTGTTGGCATGTTGGGTAGGCAAGGAGACATCATGGGCCAATATTTCATAAGGGTTTTCTTAATCGCAAATGAATTGGTGCTGTAGGGAGTAACACGGGTGATCCTTTCCTGTGTTATGTTCCTGTCATTTGTCTCTAGAAGCGACTCCCTGGGTGTATACCTCACTCTTTTGAGAGCATGGGTCACCAGTTTCTTAGGATATCCCCTTTCTCAGAGGTCAGAGCTCAATTTATTGGCATGTAAGTAGTAGTCTGCTATGGAAGTGCAGTTATGTCTCAGTCTGAGAAATTGACTGTATGTAGATTTTCTTTGAGAGATCTGGGGTAGAAGCTAGAGAAGTGCAAGGTGGTATTGCGGTCTGTCTTCTTCTTGTACAGTGTGCATGCCAGATGCCCGAGTTCTGCCTTAATGGTCAGGTCCCGGAACTTAATGCAGTGCTCATTGAATTCCATCGTAAACTGTATTGTTGGGTGCAGATCGTTGATGTACTTGAGGAAATCATACAGGGTTTCCTGACTGCCTTCCCATTTACAGATGACATCATTAATATACCTGTGCCATTTCCTGATCTGTGATTTAAATGGATTGATGTCTGTCAGGATATGTTGCTCCTCGAAGGCTGCCATGAACAGCATTGCCAGGCTCGCTGCAAATACTGCACCCATTCCAGTTCCCCAAATTGGTAAATAAAATTGGCCTGCAAACTGAAAAATTTTCTTTCTAAGCTTGATGGTCATAAATTCCACAATAGATTCTGCTGGTACTCTTTGTTGTGTGCTGTGCTGAGTGTAAACATTGCGTACTATGTTGGTGGCTTCATCCTGTTGTATATTGGTATATAAGGATTTGATGTCCATGCTTACTAGCAGGTTTTTATCTGTACCGAAACTCTGACCTTCAAATATCTTAATCGTAGCCATAGTATCTTTGAGGTAGGTTGTTGTCCACTGGCTAAAAGGCTGGAGAAATAGATCCACAAATTGGCAGAGAGGTTCCAGGGGGGAACCACATCGAGATACAATAGGTTGTTCCAATGGTCTAATGGGGTACTTAAGAATTTTAGGGAGAGCATAGAAGAACAGGATTCTCTGTTCCGAATGGGTGAGGTATTCTAGTTCCTCCTTTGTCAGCCAGCCTTTATCTGCTCCCAATTGTGTGGTTTAGTCCATAACCATCCTGTTGTAGTGAGACAGTGGGAAGGCTACAATGCTGCCCCTGAATCTATGGGCATCAGAGCAGCACTCAGGAGCTGGGATGAATATAACAATGATTGCTTGATGTTTTCTCAGGCCTGTTTGAAGCAGGGCCTCAGAGATGCCTTGGGCTTCAGAGGGCCTGTGGTTCTGCTGCACCGGTTGGAGGGTGGCATATCCCTACCTGGATCCTCGTGGCCACTGTGGGGGTATGCAATTTATTTTCTGTTTTATACCTTTTGTTTCTCAGGGTTTGTGTCTGCATGTAGATGTCTGGGGTGGGGGTTATATACCATGAGTATCTACACAATCTCTTGATCTGCCCTTCCACACTTGCATTCCCTTACCATCTCACTCCTCTTTCCAATATCCCTCCATCCTTCCATCACCTACCGTCTACCAAATCTACCTCTATCTTTTCCCATTTGTCACTCCCTCTCTCATCCCGCAAATGCTTAGTCCTTTTTCCCTTTTCTCCTGCCATCTCTCTGATTCACACTCCCTCAGTCTCCCTTCCTCTCACCCATCCTTCTCTCTCCACACATTAATCCCTCGTGCCTCCTTCATTCTTTCTTCCTTGCTCGCCCCTTCCCAAACCCAATTACTCTCTCTCTCTCTCTCTCTCTCTCTCTCTCTCTCTCTCTCTCTATCACTCGCCCATCCTGCACACCCTCCTATATGCTCTCCACAGATCTATCTCTAACAAACTCCCTGCTTTTCTCTCCCTTCTTCTATCTTTCCATGTCATTACCTAACTTCCTCCCGCTATTTTCTTTCTTCCCCTCATTCTCTCCATATTTCCCTCTATTCCATTCCTCTCTTCCAGTCTCTTAGACAGCTTGACCTTCTGATTGAGCACTGCGTTACAAGGCAGGTGCATTAACATGCCATGCTAACTTATTGGAGTTTCAATCGGTGGCCTGTGGTTTAAAACGGCTATGGACATTTGATCTTTCAGAGGGTGGGGCTAAGGTACTGCTTAAGAGAGAAGGAGAAAGAGACAGCAGCAAAATCATGGGGGTTGGAAGCAGATGAAAGAGCAAAAGAAAAATTGAAGGTTGGCAGGTAAGATGGCTGAAAAAAAGGTTCATAAAGAAAGCGAATGTCAGGAAAGAAGAAATGGAAATAAAGTGATATGTAAAATGTCAAAGCTAGAAAAATAAAACAAATTAAAGAGATAAAAAGTAAGAAATAGCAAAAAGAGAACAAAGAGCTCTGAGCAGAGCGTGTCCCCTGTCCCTAGAATTAGGGCTAAAGTGATGATGAGGTGGCCTTCCCACTTTGAAGCGGGCAACACTTGCTAATTTTGGAAGATGCATGCTAACACTTCACCAAACCAGAGTACAGAAGAAGAGGAGTCAGAAGCCCTGCCCTGTCCAGCGAGGGAGTAAACAGTCACAGCATGTTTGCCTTTTACGACTGCCTTCACTCAATCCGCATGTTTCTTATTTTCGTGTTTGGTTACACTTACAAAGCTCCCCATGCAAATACTTGTATAATCTACACAGGGGCAAAATGGCACTCTGCCAGTACTGCCCAGTACTGGTATGTGTTGTCTATCAGGCATAATACATACATATTAAAGCTTTCCTGTGATTTTCCCTGTGAATAATGAGGGAATAAATAATGTGACTGTAAGATGCAATGAACAGTCCATTTATATCTCACATGCAGTCAGACATAATTTCACCTTTTATGAATCAGGGTCGACTAGACTGACTCATTAAAGTTTATCTCATGTGACTGCGTATTAGGTGTAAGTTCAAGGGACATTACATTTCGCAGTCACATTAATTTGATCTTTTAAAAGCACCAGCACAGGAGGCTTCTGTTGATTCACAGAAAGCATCCTGGACCAGCAGTGCTGTTTTTAAAAGATCAAAAATAACAGTCACTGTCAGATGGAATGTGCACTGGTGCAGTACATTTACTGGGGACTGACTCATAAAGCGCACATTATGTGGCAGTATCATGGACAGGTGCTGCTTAAGTTTAACTTACCTTAAATGACCTGCCTCGACTCAGAGTCCAGTCAGTGCCCCTGTGAAACTTCTTGACTTCCGTATTCTGTTGCTGGCCTGGCACGTGAAGTGGGCGGATAATGGGAGGGACCGTTCTTCCTCCACGAGCCTCTTGAAAACAACACCGCTCAAGTCAATCGCGAGCTGAGGGAGGATGCATGGAATAAAGCCCGGTTCTGACTACTTCCAGGGGTGTAGGAGACACATAACATTTGGGGGGGACAGGGGATATCTTGGGGACTTTGCTTTATTTATTTATTTATTTTTTGTGTTTTAGTCAAAAAACTGGACTTTTCACAAAATTAGAATTAAAATAGCAGTGTCTATTAAACTACAAAGATCACTGTGTAAAACAAGAGAAAAGAAGAAAAGAAAACAGAAGAAAATTAAAGGATGCAGCAGCAAAGAACATGTCTTTGTATGTTGCATTTCTGGATTTTTCATCTGACTATGAGCTCATGGTAAGAGAGAGGAAATAACAATTACTTCCAGTGGGCCACCGCTAGGACGCCAGCTCGTTAAGAGGCAGATCACCTGTAAGTGGACTCCTGCCAAATAAAGAAGTTGCAGCCTTTTCTACCAACAGCAAGTTGCTACTTTTTTTGTGTGGGGCAAGGAGACGTGTGTGTCTCTTGGAATGGAAGGATGGGGGTTTCAAAGAAAGAGGAAATCTTGTTTGTACCTCTGAGTAAGCCCTGTTATGGGAGTAGAGGGACCAGCTGTGTAATGTTGCTGCTTTGATTGTCCCCGGGGGCGTGGGTTACAGCAAACAAGGAGAATGAGCAATCGCTAGCCCAACGCCTTTTAAGCACTCCCCAGGTCCGCGGCCGGATGTGTTGGACCCGGGGGATTCCTAGTAGGTGGGGTGTATGTGGAACCAGGGGGGTTGACAGAGGGTCAGCCCGCTATGTGGGCTGCCCCTCTAGCAGCCCTGCGAGGGCCGGGCCAGCCTCTCACGATGAGTCTGGTCCTTCTTATTCCATCTCATGCTGGCTTCAGAGCCTAGCCTTTCTTTGCCTCTGTTATTCTGAATGCAGACCTGGACTCTGTCCCTTTCTCGTTTAACAGTTGCTGCAAAGCCTAATCTATTTGGTTCACTCATATGTTACTAGGACAGCAGAGCATGGGTCCTCTGCCCTGTTACATTATTCAAAGAGCCCTTCTAGCCTTTCTTTGCCTCTCCCTTGTCTCACTGCTTGCTTGGTTAATACATACCTCCTTGCTTGAACACTCAACATATTCTCCATAACACAGCAATGGCAGCTGCAGTCTGTCTTAACTTCTATGTGTTCTGTGTCTTGAATTGGCCTCTTATTTCCGCTTTTCTGTCTGCAGGGGAAAGGCATTTGCCAGTTACTGCCATGATCATTCTTCCTGGCCATAAGAGGGCAACAGCTAGCCAATATTGGAAGAACATGGGCATATTATGCCAGAGGCTGGCAACTGCCTTCCTAATGCCTACACAAGAGACACAACTCTTGCCTTTGTCTCTAATAGTAAATCAGTGGATGAGGAAACGCGAGAAAACACATATTGCTTATAAATGAAGGGGGTGATGTCACACTTGGTTAAGACATTTTGATCACGCCAGGAGCTAATTTCCAGCTGCAATTAAGAGATTACCTTTTAGACTTCTGGCTTTAAATAACGTTAGTATCACCTGGAAAGCACAGAGGTTGCTCAACAGGGCTCCTGGAGCACAAGGGGTACCCTACTCGTGGGCATGTATGATTGGAGGGCATTCTTGTCCTGGTTTGGAGCCTGGCCCCTACAGCCATGATGGGGGGAGTGGCCTATTACTTTTGGTTGTACATACCCTTTGAGGGTGGGCAGACATTGCCTCCTGCTTTAGCCCACTAACAGCTCTGCTTTGCAACTTTATCACAAATACCTGTCAGGTGGCATGTAACTCAATGCTACTAATGATATCAGCATCAGAAATCTGGAATCCTTTGCCACATCAACTAGGATACAGGCTTGCCACCTGAGACTTACCATGTCTGAGTCTGCATCTGTCGCCCTGGGGGAAGACGCACACAGAAAGAGCAGGGCACAGTGCCCTTGTGGGTTTTTCACACTTCTTCCTCGGGGTGGCACAATTCACTCTGCAGAGAAAGTGGCACATGCTGGGCAACATTCTACCAGGTTTAATTTCCAAGCAGATCCTAGAGGAATCCCTATCCTTATTTCCAGCAAGAGAATCCATGCTGGCAGTAAGGCCGCATTTGTCTGGTGAAGCAGGAAATACAGGGGGTCCTGGTGTGTCCACTCGGCTCCCGAACTCCACCCAGAAAATGCACGAAAATCTGGCCAATTAGAAAAAGCGACAGTAGTAGTGTTTTACACCACTTTTTCTGAACCAATTGACCTGGAAAATGCTGTGTTGCATCGGAAGCCGAATGCATTCACTCTGCCTATTATCCCACCAGAAGATTAAGACAGGTGCTGAACACAGGTGTTACATATTCCTGTGCACAATCTGCATTTGGAGCATTAACTAACTGAGCTACCTTACAAATGATATCTCCTCTGGGGCTTTACTGTCTTAACCCCTTAACTGCCATGGGTATTTCCTCCCAGTGCCAAGGCCTTTTTTGGTGATTTCGGTATGTCGGCATTCAATCCCTTGTAACTTCTTTGTTACATGAGATATCTCAGTTGGCCCCTTTTTCCCACATGTAGGCGGTCATAACGCCACCCAGGAATCCTAGTTTGCTGTAGGGAGTGGGGGGCGTGGTGAGAGAAAATGACCAAAAAGGAGAACTTTTGGGTTTTTTCAGAAAATGCCAATAAAATGTTGTACAATTAAGACTGTGGTGTTTTCCGTGTAAGAGCTAGGAACAAATGGTTTGCTGTGCTGGATTCGCCATTTTCCAGGCTTTCAAGAACAGATTGAGTGGAAACCAAAATAACATATTCGGATATGCTAATCAGCCGTTTTGTGAGAGGTAGACGATGTTGGCGTTTTTTGTCGAATAGGACATGCGTGGACGGAATGGAAGAAAAGGGTAGGAAAGATGAATGGGAAGCCAGAAAGGCATACATTTCTGAAAAGTAGACTATATTCCAAGTTTAGGAAGGGGTGATTTGCACAGGTCAGGCAACAACTATGTAGAGAAAGATTCCATAGTTTGGGGGGAAATCGGGAAAATGACAGAAAAATCCCCACAATTTCCGCACATTTCACTCTGGTCGCCCACCGAAACATGCAGCCAACAACACATATTCTACCTTCCCGCGTTCCCACAGGTTTCCCGACGAAAACGATCAGTCACATGTGTGGGTGCACCTACCTGGGTGCAAAGGGAAAACCCTAACACACTGGTAACCCCAAGTCTTTTCGCACAGTAGATTTTCAGGAATTTTGCTCATGTGGACAACCTACAGATTTGGGCCTAGGGTGTCGAAGCCACTAAGGAAAACAGGGAACCCCATGCATTTCTTAAAAGAAGACACCCGTGGGAATCCACAGAGGTCTGACTTTCGCAAATTGCCCCATAATTTATGACCCACAGTCCTTGACAAAATCTGAAATTTGGTGGAAAAAACACAATTTTCACTTTGTCTTGGATTGTGGGTAATACATTCGGGGGAGATTCGCGCAAGTCAGACCTCTGTGGATTCCCACAGGTGTCTTCTTTCTTGGAAATGCATGGGGTACTCTGTTTTCCTTCGGGCTTCAACACCCTAGGCCCAAATCTGTAGGTTGTTTCCCCAAACCCTTTGGGGGTTACCAGTGGTTTAGCCTTTTCCCTTTGCGCCCAGGTAAGTGCACCCACACATGTGAGGTACCGTTTACGTCAGGACACCTATGAGAGCGTGGGAAGGTAGGACATGTGGTGTTGGCGACGTGTTTCAGTGGGGGGTAAGAGGGAAATATCTGAACATTTTATTTTTTCACCAAATTTCAGACTTTGCCGGGGATTGTGGCTAATACATTCTGGGGCGATTCGTGCAAGTCAGACCTCTGTGGATTCCCTTTTTGGAAATGCATGGGGTTCCCTGTTTTCCTTGGTGGCTTCGACACCCTAGGCCCAAATCTGAATGCTGTCCACATGAGCAAAATCAGCTCTGCTGAAAGGCTTGAGGTTACCAGTGGGTTAGCCTTTTCCCTTTGCGCCCAGGTAGGTGCACCCACACATGTCAGTTACCGTTTTCGTTGGGACACCTGTGGGAACGCAGGTTGATAGGACATGTGTTGTTGGCGGCGTTTTTCAGTGGGTGGCCAGAGTGAAATGTCTGAAAATTGTGATTTTTTTCCACCAAATTTCAGAGACATTTCCCTCTGCCCACCCACCGAAACACGCCACCAACAACAGATGTCCTACCTTCCTGCGTTCCCACAGGTGTCCTGACGAAAACGGAACCTCACATGTGCAGTTGCACCTACCACGGCGAAAAGGGAAAAGGCTAACCCACTTTCGGCAAAGCAGATTTTGGTCATGGGGACAACCTACAGATTTGGGCCTAGGGTGTCGAAGCCACCAAGGAAAACAGAGAACCCCATGCATTTCTGAAAAGTAGACACCCATGGGCACCCCCCTTCCAACGAAAAAACATTCATGGTGGTTTAGTGACCCCCACACCCACCCAAAACAAGTTATCATTTATTTGTTTTGTTTTTGTTTTGCCTCTTTCCTAGGGACAGATTGTGCTAGCAATCTGCCCCTAGGGAGGGCTACATTAGATGCCCCCCATCCATTTGGGGTGGGAGGAGAGGGCCTCCCACCTTTCAACTAAAAACATCCCTGGGGGTTCAGTGGCTCCCCACACCCACCCAAAACAAGTTATAATTTGTTTTCTTTTTGTTTTGCCCCTTTCCTAGGGGCAGATGGGCACATGTGTGTGGCCATCTGCCCCCGGGGGAGGGGCAAAACATACTGCCCCAGGCTTGGGGGTGGCTCTGCCAATATTTGCAGTGGCCTCCTCCCCACCCCAAATGGATGGGGGCATCTCATGTACCCCTTCCTAGGGGCAGAAATCAGCCCCCATGGAAGGCTACATAAGGTGCCCCCAACCACTTAGGGGGGAGGGCCACCCCTCCTTTCAAACACAAAAAATCCTGGTGGTCTAGTGGGCCCCCCACCCACACCCAAAACAAGTTATAATATATATTTTTGTTTTGCCCTTCCCTAGGGTCAGATGGGCACATGTGTGTGACCATCTGCCCCCGGGGGAGTGGCAAAACATACTGTCCCACACTTAGGGGGCGGGGTGGCTTCACCAATATTTGCAGTGGCCTCTCCCCTCACCCCAAATGGATGGTGGCATCTCATGTACCCCTTCCTACGGGCAGAAATCTGCCACCAGGGAGGGCAACAGAAGGTGCCCCCACATCCACTTCGGGTGGGTGGTAGGGCCACCCCCATTTCAAACACAAAAAATCTTGCTGGCCGAGTGGGCCTGCCCCGCCCCACCCAAAACAAATTATGATATATATATTTTTGTTTTGCCCTTCCCTAGGGGCAGATGGGCACATGCATGTGGTCGTCTGCCCCTGGGGGGCTCAAAGCATACTGCCCCAGGCTTGAGAGGGGTGGCTCTGCCAATATTTGCAGTGGCCTCTCCCCCCCACCCCAAATGGATGGGGGGCATCTCATGTACCCCTTCCTAGGGGCAGAAATCTGCCCCCAGGGAGGGCTACATAAGGTGCCCGATCCACTTAGGGTGGGGGCGAGAGGGCCACCCCCCTTGCAAAAATCCTTGGTGGCTAGTGGTCCCGCCCGCACCCACCCCACCCAAAATGACATTTAAAAAATATATATATATATTTTGTTGGCCCCCTTCCCCTGGGGGCAGATGATCACCCATCTGCCCCCAGGGTATTGCCCTCATGCTTTGGGGGCCATGGAGGGAGAGGGCAGCTTACAAAGTAAGCACCCCCTCCCCCACTTCAAAAACAGATCCCTGCACAACACACCAAACACATATTCTGGGGGGGATAAATGACATTACATCCCCCCCACTTAAAATTGTGGGGGGGATTTGTCCCCCCTGTCCCCACCATGTCCTACACCCATGTGTCCCCCAGAAAGGGTAAAGTTGCCATTAACTTTACTTAGGGCCTCATTACACGGAAGGCGGTAAGGGTTAACGGTCACTGGTAATGGTACTGGTGACCGTTAACCCTTACCGCCTTAATACGAGGTCCCTTTGCGGGACCCGACATCAACGGCTGGTGTAGACCAGCCGTTAAAGTAGGGACCCACAAAGGGACCAGGGTGCTAATTACGGTACCGCAATTTGCGGTACCGTAATTAGCACCTTCCCCATTCCCATTATGCTCTATGGGTCAAAAATGGGAATGGGGAAGGGCAATGGAGGAAGGGGAATTACCGCCCCGCCAACCTTGGACTAGGGCGGTAATTCCCCTTTCCTCCAAGGTGGTGCTGGTAATTTACCGGCATGGACCAAGGTGCTAATAGCACCTTGGTCCACCGCCTACCGTGTAATGAGGCCCTTAGTCTTTTAACCACAGATCCAGTACACCCCATCTTACATGGAGTACTGGAAAGCCCTTAGCCCTTTTTATATGTACCTCCTAGAGCATTGTTTCGCTCTTTTAACATTTATACTTGGCTGGTGGCAGCGGTATCTACCCTAACTTTTCTACCGCGATTATACTATATAAACAATGTATTGTTTTAGGCTATTATATTAGCCTCAAACTTAAACCCTCTTACCAAATACTTTTTCTTTTGGCTCCGGTCGGGTTTATTCGCCATTTCTTTTTGTTAAAGTCCTTCTTGTGTTTTACTTTGTGCGGCAAACTAGGTTTGCCCTCTTTGTTCACTGTCTTTTGGCGGGCTTCTGCCAAGAAGCCCTCCTCTAGGCGCCTGGGTGTCTAGGTGGGCTGAATGTGAGGGAGGGGTGAAGTCACCCCCTGCACAGGGTATCCTAGGAAACCCAAGTCACACTTTGCCATGATTGGCTGAGGTGGTTGTCCGGGCCGGACAACCCCCCTGCTGCGTGATTGACAGCCAGGCTGTGTGAATGGCGGATTTTCGCATTAAAAGGCAGGTCTCTTGTGCTAGAAGTCAGAGTCACCACTGGAACTACAAGGAACCGAAGAGAAGCGGAGAAGAAGTCGACTGCTGCAACTATCCCGTCCCGGTGAAGCCCTGCTGCAGTCCTGAGCTATCTAACATTCGACGACCAGAGAAGATCCAGTCCGGAGTCTTCTTCCCTTGAGCTTGGTGGGGATAACCAGCTCATCTTCTACAGCCAGAGGATCCTCTCCGTGGTCGAAATCGCTGCACACTGCTGTGATATCCTCCTTCAGATCGAAGCTCCAGGAACCGTGGGTCTGCAGGAAACTACCAGGAACAACTGCCGTGGCACCATCCTTTTCGTTGAATAAGGTACTGTGTTCTGCTCGAGGAAGTAGGGTGAATCCCTTTTCTTGGCCTCCAAGCCTTGCCCACGTCTTCCGTCCTTCTTATAACTTTTGCTTCCTCTGTTGACAATATCTAAGTACTCCTGGCTACGTTGAATCGTGAACTATCCGACTGTGTGATCCTCGACAACAGGAACCCGGTTCCACTTGACACTGATTCCGGCCTATTGACTTTTGAATTTCTGTCTAAGAGTGTTCTCTGGTTCTGTCTGCCTTGACAAAGTATTGCCTATGATTTTTGCCCCCAACTCTCCCTGGGCATCTCAGGTGCTAAGTGTGTTTTTGCCCCTAAGTGTGTTTTTGCCCCGGTAACATTTCTTTCCGCGTATACGCGTTTCTTTTGTAAGACCGAACTGTCCTTACTGTCAAAAAGTGATCTCAAGTGTAGTCCCTTTAACATCTTTTGTTTCACAACACCGGTCCGCTAAAACACAGGATACTTACCTTGAAGTGTACCGTACAAAGTGAATTGGTTAGTTTTAGTATATTTTACGTGTGGTTTTTGAATTAATAGAAGTGTTGTGTTTATAAGAAATGGTTTAAAAATAAATGTACTTATATTTTTTACCTGAAACCTTGAGTCAGTGAGGGTCATTACGACCCAGGTGCTAATTGCGCCAACTTTACCACCATGGTTAAGAGCAGCCGTTAAAATCAGAATAGGCGTTAAGGGTTAACGACGGCGTTAACCCTTAACGCCTGGGTCGTAATGAGGCCCAGTGTTTGCTTGAGTCACAGTAATCGTGTTCCCTTTGTGTAATCTCTGCTACTGCTCATATACTCTTGAGATAAGCCTGGCTGCTCCGCTACTGCTACCACTTTAACATAGTAGTACAGGTTTGTACCAAAGGTAAATCTTGTATTGCCACTTGTAGCCTTAATTGTGTGTAGTGGTCCCTAAGGCACCGCACAGGATTTTGCCTAACATCCGCTTCTACTCTGTGAGGGATTTTTCTGTGCTGTATGTGGTGAATTCGGCACCGGGGTTGGCGTTGAGGCAGAATGTTTTGAATATATGGGAGGCGAGGAGGTGTTAGAATGCCAGGTATTATTTTGTACATTTTCGGGAGAAAGTGAAATCCAAGAAGAGGGAGGCAAGGGGATGCGGTTCAGGTGAGGTATGTTTTGATTTTTGGGTTGGCGGGAATACATACCATGGCGGTAGAAGCAGGATGGCAGCGAATTAGGTTAAAGTTCCTTATTGTTGTATGGGGGGCCTGCTATGGGCATACAGCAGGCCCCAGGGATGCTATGTCTCATCAGCACCTTAGAGGATTGCCGGGGAACAAACGGTCTTCGGTGGGGGCAGGGTGGCCCATATCATGACCATGAGGACCCTTGCCACCTTGCTTGCTCAAGGGTCCCACGCCCACGGCATCTTAGCCAGGGTCGGACTAGGACAAGAAATAAGCCCGGTCACCCAAAGAAAGCTTCCACCCCTCGCCTCATGACCCTTGACCTCTGATGACATCACCGGAAGTGATGTCATTTGACCCCACCCCAAAGTGACATCCCGGGAAGCAATGCAACATGACCTTTCACCCCTTGACAAAACAGTAAGTGGTATCAAATAGCATTGGACCCAAGTACACTAAATTACTGTGAATCCCAGCAGACGCCAAAGGCCAAATGATAATATGTTATTGCATAGCACTTACACATAAGCTCTTTTTTTATAGAACAAATATGCATACAATATCACCCAGGTTTTTTGAAAAAAATAAAATAAATGGACGCTATGGGGCTGCTAGCATAGCAGAGTGCTGGCCGCTTTACTGGTGGAAGCGGGCAGCTTCTGTACACTATCTTCACCGCCTGGCCTGGGACATTACTCCCCCCCATGCTCCGGTGTTGGAAGCATAACGCTGGTCGGAGGGTGAGGTGGTGGCAGCGCGGGCAGGCACTTACCTCTGCAAAACTCTCTCCCCAGACGGGAGGTCCCTTTGTTCTTGCAACTGTGGCTGCTCTATTTCTTCTTGCAGCTGCGGCTGCTTCCTCTCCTTTCCTTTCCTCACGTTGGTGGACACCACAGGGGCAGCAAGGCCCCCAGGGGCTGCAGGCTGACCCTCCCCTGGCCACACAAGCACCCTGTTCACAGAGAGGCCCTGGTCTCCCCTTTTCTTTTGGGGCGATTGTTTCTGCACCCACCATGTTGAGCAGCAGCGGCCACCCAGTATACTTCTCCCTCTCTTCTCGTGGTGGATGCCGCAGTGAGGCTGCGGGCTGACTCCCAGCCTGGCAGCGCTCGCACCCTCCTCACAGAGGACAGCAGCCAGGGGGCAAATCGCCGGCAGGGCTCCAGAATGATCTCTCCTTGCCATCCCAATGGTGATGGATGCCGCTCCTCCTCCCTTCACACGTGGTAAAGCAATGGCTGCCTCCCCTGCATTCTCTACCCCAGCTGGGGACAGCTCCCTCCCTCCTTCCTTCATGAAATAAAAAAGAACGAGGAAGAAAAAACAACAACTCAGGAATAGCGGGGACAGGGAGCCCTGCAGGGGTTCTTCCACATCGCCATTGTTGTATGGGGTGCCTGTTATGGGCATCCAGCAGGCCCCAGCGGTGCTATGTCTCATCAGAACCTTAGAGGGTTGCCGGGGACACCCAGTCTTCAGCAGGGGCAGGGCGGGCCATACCCATGACCATGCAAACCCTTGCCACATTGCTTGCTCGACGGTCCCATGGCATCGTGGCCTGCACGCTCACACAGTGAGGGACTACAGGCTTAATGAGAGACAGACTAGTCATTCCTCTTTGGGGTTCTGAAGCTGTTCTGGTGCACGTGCCTGCAGGGGCTCCTTTTATTAGCTTGGGCCATGACACAATCATGGCCCATGTTAAAAGGGCAATACAAATGGAAGTGACGCATTCCCTAAAGGGGCAACACACCACACTTATGACTCTGCCTTTGACTGCCTTTGTTGCCTGTCTGCTGTGGCATCTCAGAGGGTGGCAAAAGGGGGGAAATACACAACATACAGTTCTACAATGTTAGGTATCAGTAAGGGGTGCTTTCTTCCTCAGAGTTATTAGTGACATCATAGACAACAAAGATGAAGGGTCACTCTGAGGCCCGCAGCGATAAACAACTACGGTATTGTCTACTTATCAGCAGTTCTATAGGTACTTCTGGCAAATTATGTTTTATCTCAACCTCCCAAGCCATTTTTTTAAGAGCAGTAATTGTCCAACACTTTTTCACATGATCCTTGTATATCCATGACCTCTTTGCAATTTGAAGCACTTCCCCTCATAAGTTAATCTTACCTATGTAAGTCACTTGTTTCGCTTTGTCCCTGGTCTCTGTCCAATTTTCTGTCTTGCCACTGGTTCTCATTGTTGTGCTATTGTACATGAACACTTCTGGGGAATGCCTCTACCATCTGTAAATGTGTTATTCTAAGTCAATTCTGATCGAGATTGACATCCCTATTCTCCAAATACAAATCCAATACTACAAATAACCTGTGCTGGAAACATTCTGGCAACTGCTGTCTTAACGTTAAGTGATCTAATATACCGCATCCCTTTCTTCCTTGCTAATTGTTACAGAGCTGAATATTGTTTAATTATCAGTACATGTTTTATTTATATTAATTCAGATTGGAACAATTCATTAGTTTATAATAAGCTCATTTTGAAAAAAAGCAGAAACTAAATTTAATAAAATATAGAACCACTATAATGTGGTTTCCACAATGATAATGTCGTCCCTCAGGTAGCGGTATGATTGTAATAAAGCATGTTCCCATTTCATGATTTTTCATGTTCTTTTCAAGATTTTAATTGTGGCTGCGCTGTTTAAAAAAGGACACTCCGTTATATGATATGATGGGTGCTTTAACCAGAGGTGATCGAACCTGTGGTGCTCCGCATCGTCTTGTTTCCAAGGCGAGCACGCTGCCCCTGAGCTATACTCCCGAGACAAGTAAAGTATGTAATATTACTAATATCATTTCAATCAATAGCCCAAGAAGATGTTGTGTGAACCATTAATCACAAATGTTGTAATTTCACGGTAAAAGCAAATCATGTATTATATTTTGCAACCACATGTTGGAGATAGAATAGACCTTAGATTAAAACTTGACATGTCTGCCTTTTCTCTTTGATTTGCAGCCATCGCCTAGGAGGCGGGGTATTCGCAGGGCATCAATGCCGGTTTTCAAATGGAGTTACCTGGTGTTGGCCTTCTTCATCCTGCTCTCAGTGACCATGACGGCCCTTTTCATGTGGCAATATAAACTTCCTAAACTGGAGCCCAGTGAGTAATTATCCAACCAGTCCCCATGTCATTGTTATCATATTCATGCTTACACTTCTATTAATCAAATATGATCTAGACTAACTGATGCAACTACCTCAATGTCAATAGTGTATTCTCATTTTTTTTTCTCATTATGTGTTTTTAAAACCTAAACGTGTTGTCATTCCGACATCAAGTTCGACTATTTATTTTTTTCAACAATGTAGGATGAAGGTCACCGACTCGGTGTGCTTTTCCTCACTTCCTCACCCCGTGGCGTTTCCCTCCTTTTCTCTGCATATATATATATATTTTACAGGGCCTACAGTAGCGGCCCTGTAGTTATGGTTAAGTTGCTCAACTCATAGAAACAGTACCTTTTGGGTAGCCCCCATTGGACGAATCCTCACCAACTTTGCAAAAAAGTATATGGTCCACGCTGAATGATTTTGTGATTTCAGGTGCAGTTTTGTCCTGGGGTGGCAAAGTTATAGGGAGGGGGCAACATTTGTGGAAATCCTCATAGACGCGAAGGAAAATAAATCTTGCTCCCCCCTGAGTTGCTGTGTGTCACAGTTTATACAGAGAACTGTGACCCTCGATGGATAAGGATCTACAGCCTACTGTATGGCCTGGGAGGGAGCTGGCAGGATCCTCTGCTCAAAGCGATTTGTTGATGCACTCCACAGGTTTTTCAAAAGAAAAGGGTTTGTAGTAAATCTTTGGTAATTTATAAAATGTTCAAGGTGAGGAGGAGGAAAAGTGGGCCTGGCACAGGTCTACTGATACACCTACGTAAAGAAGAAAAGAGGATCCAAAAATTGGAACCCTCCCATCGCCTGCATACTGTTACTAATCTATCATAGGATGGTGCACCAAGTATGTGTATTAAGTTAGTACTTTTAAACTACAATTGAAGATGTAAACAACATCATAGACATTCATTTGGTAAAAAACACAATAATTTTATGTGTACAGCAATTTTTTTTATCGTTAGCTTCTAAGATGCAGAAACCAAGTATTAGCGTAAATGGATTGTATGAATGAGTATCATCAACTCATGTGTGCAGTTCAAACTGAAAGGTTGACACGTTTCGAGATAACAATCTCTTCTTCTAGAGCCAAGATTGAACTGTAAAACAATGATGCAGTTTTAGAGTTTATCAGCTATATGCCTCACAATCAAGCATAAGAGATATCAAAAAAATGGCACAGTCTAACAAAAGAAATACTGTAAGGATCCCCTGTCCAGGGATAGGGCACAATCAAATAATCTTTTAACAATTATTCAAGCACATTCAAAGGAGTTAGCGATAGTTGAGACCAGCATGCAATATAGTATATTCACAATCAATGGATGATGATATTCATGTTAAGCCCAATTGTCACATTAAAAGTAACATATGTCTATTTATTGAAGAAATCTTTACCCCTATAGATACAGATCAACATATTCAGCCCTGGCCTAAAATGACAAGTGCCACTTCTTTAAATGAATAAATTGTGCATCTCGGTATCAGGGCCATAGTAAAAGATTCCACAACGGTTAAGCCATTAAGAAACATTGGGGTGTTGTGCAGAGTGACCCACTTCTCCACAAACTATTTCCTGAATCTCCTATGGTGGCCTTCAAAAGAGGTCATAATTTAAGAAATAAGCTGGTGAGAGCAGAGAGCCCCCCCGAAAGAGAAACAATTGTTATTGAGCACAAGAAAGAAGGGCACTTACCCCTGCTTAGGTTGCTCACATTGCAACAATGCAATTAAAGGTGAAATCATTGCACATCCTCAGACGGGTAAGAAATACAAACTGAGAGACTTTGTTACCTGCATCTCTGTGGGTGTCATCTATGCTATTAAATGCCCTTGTGGCAAATTATATGTGTGCCAGACGACGAGACCAGTAAAAGACAGAATCACCGAACATAAATCAAACATCCAATGTAAATATATTTGATCTCCTTTAGCAAGGCACTTCACTGATAATCATCACACAGTAGCTCAGGTTAAATTCCAAATGTTGGAAGTTGTAAAGAAACATACAGAGGGGGTGATTACCAGTCTACCCTCGTCCGCAGAGACAAATTCTTGGTGAACTGAGTGCTTGAGGAAGATGGGGCAGAGGAAGTTAACTGCTTCTCCATTACAAAGGAACAGACTTTCTCAGAGCACCCGAATGGTTCGATTTAGTGTGACGGTGCATGGAGGTGGTGCAAAAGGAGTACTAAATACAACCCTACACTGAATGCATTTCTCCTGGTCAGCCTGAGCCTTTGGTACCACCCCAACAGTAGGAAAAACAATACCACACCCATGACTATCTCTGAGCGCTGGAGGTAGGCACTTCCTTTACCTAGATTATGAATTACTAGAAGTAGCGTGTGGGTCCCTTTAGAGGACCCGTCCACAGACTACTGAGCTGAAAGCAGGTCTTGGAAAGTTGTAAAAAGTTGACAGATGAAATAAGAATGGGTCTAGGACCTGTGGAGGGGTAAACTTTGAAATCGGAATATTGTAGATTGGCTGAAAATGCAGTTTCAGACTGCACGCAGTGATGGACACTGACTGCAGACACTAGTGGTTACATGATGACGTCTGGGGATGTGTGTGGCAGTGGGTGTTTGCAGAACATGTTGACTGAGAGACACAGGGTCTATGCACATGGATGTCTGGAAATGGGTGCTGTGTCCGTGGAATAATTAAAAGTGTGTTATGTGAGACCGGACATGTGCGGACACAGACCGATGTGTGCGGATACTCTATTTTTTAAGTGGCCCCCCGAATAGTCGTGCAGTCCGTGGACTATTAATTGGGATTTAAAAGAAATGAATGCATCACAGAATAACATAGAAAATATTTATAGTATACAAAATAATGTATTTATCAAAGTGATGGGGTATCAGAATGAGAAACATAAATGTGAGAATTTGTATAATGTGATGATCGGGTGAGGGAGGGATGTTTATATAATGAATGGCAGTAATATTATTGGTTAAGTTGCTGAGGTTATAGAAAGAGGTATAGAAAGAGTACTTTTTGGGTAGCTTACAACTTTTACGCCATTCAACGAATGTTCACCAACCATTGGATGTTTGAAAATGTGAGGTGTGTCATAATTTTTGAAACAGTGGTCGTATTGGATGGGTGGGTCTTTGTCTGTGGACAATGTGGTGTGGAAAAGGAGTTTGGAAAATATATTTGGGGTTATTTTGTGGACGGCAGATGGCTTGGAAAGGGTGGGGGACTGGAAAAAAGTTGATATACAGCTATTTTTATAGGTGAAAAAAAGCTGTGCAGGTGCTGCCGTGCATGTGTGGCGTACATTTTATTGGGATTAGGGATTGGGGAGTTAGGGGAGTCTAGTTATTTTAAGGTATATTGTATAAACTTTCTATATGGTTTAAGTCTATTGTGGTGGGTGTGGGCAGGCACCAGATTCTTGTCAAGAAGGCAGACTTTCATTTTCACCTCGTTACAGGCATTCTGCCTTTCCTCACCTTCCCCCAGAAGCTCAACGTCTGTACAGCCCTGTCCGGTATAGTCTGGGCTACTGTACTATTTTCTTCCTCAACCTCCCCCTTTGTTCCCTACGCCCCATTCAGATAATCCAGAATAGGGCTGCAAGACCTAACCTTGGCCTCAAGCCCAGGAATCGTATCTCTGAAGACCTAAAAAATCTACACTTGCTCTGAGTGGCAGCAAGGATGAAATTGAAGACCATATGTATCATCGACAAAGCTTTCTGAGGCCTGCAACCTCGCTATCTCCAATTTTCTCTGCTGAAATGCCCCCCTGCCAGAGCCCTCTGCTTCACTAACTCAAATTCTCTGATTTTCAAACAGTTCTTCAAACAGAGAGTGGGAGGCAGGTTTCTCTCTTTGGCTCATGCTTCTCTTTGGAACAGCCTTCCTGCTTCTCTTAGAATTGAGCCGGACTTCCTTAAGTTCTGGACATTTCCGAGAACTCTTCCTCTTTCCCTTTGTCCCTTCCCTGCTAACTCATAACACTGCCACTGAGACTGGTGGCCTGGTCCCTCATGAACCTCAAAGGTTCCATGTCCTATACCTAGTGGACACTAGTACCCCCGCTCCTTCAGCACTGCCCTTGGGGGGGTAACGCTTGGCGGCAGTGCACCCCACCCTTGGGAATCCTCTGCCCCAGCACTTCCACTACAACAACAGCTATCATTTTAACATAGCATAGCAATTTCTCAGTGTTAGGTTGCCACTTGCTGACCAAATAGAAAAGTGCCCCTCTGTGGGCACTTCCACTTTAACAACTGCTATCAGTTTAACAAACAGAAAGAGCATGGTTCTACGCCGTCACCTTCACCTTCCACTACCATAAGTATTCAGAATAATTTGAAGTTACTTCTTTCCATGCCCACTTCTCTTCACACAGGGAATGCCGGTTCCAGTGTCAGTGGAAAGTTGATTACCGTTCAACTTTTCAGTCTCTAAAAAGCAAAACTCTGCAGGACCAATGCCTCCTCATAAGCTAAAACTGAAAGTAGGTGCTGTAATTATGCTACTACACAATCTTATGCAATCATGGGAACTGAAATGGAAAAAGGTTGACAATTGAGGCATCTACAAACACACATCATAGAGGCCTGTGTCATCAATGGATTAAACTTAGATAATGTTCTTCTACTGTGCATACCTCTCATTCCATCTGATACAAATATGGCGTTCAAATTCAAGAGAAGACCGTTTCCTATACGTTTAGCCTTTTCAATGAACATTAATAAGTCACCATTACTACGCCTCCCTCCTGGAAACGATCATTTGTAATTTCTGATATTTAAGAAGGGAGACAGAAGTGACCCTATGAAATACCGACCAATATTGACCTTTAATGTATGCTAGAATGACGTATGTTATGACTGGACTAGCTAGTATGTTATCATTTCTTTTGACATTTAATATAGGTGTACATTTAATGTACTTTTAATGATATGAAATGTTATATAATTACATTTTATTATGTGTACAATTGTTATAATCTTATGGTAAAAATATATGCTTTAAAGTGTGTGGGTGAGTTAAGGTTACCATGATATTTGATTTAAATATAATATTTTTCATGAATTAATAACGTTTATTATGTTATGACCTTAACTTTACTTTTTCTGATGTTTGTAGACTTTACATTTTTGTTGGTTTAACCTTAATTTCTTTCTAAGAAGAAATGTTTACAAATAATTGCAACTTTTTTATACAGTTAAATGATTATTGATTGTGAGTGTTGTAATACTATCCTGTTTTTTACGAGCATGTAGTAGAAGTGTGTGTGTGGCATAAGATCATATTGCATAACAGTGTATGGCATAAGCATATGTGTTGTAAGTACATGTATTGTAAGTGCATGTGTTATAAGACTGTGTGTTGTAATATATGGGTTGTGTGTGTTGTAGGAGCATGTGTTGTAGGAGCATGTGTCATATGAGCATGTGTTGTAGGAGCATGTGTTGTAGGTGAATGTGTCATATGTGCACATGGCCTAGGTGCATGTGAGAGCATTTGACATACATCCAGAAGTTATGTTTAGTAGGTACATTTGTAGTAGAAGTATGTGTGGTTACAGTGTATGTCATAGGACCATGTGTTGTAAGAGTGCATGTTGTAGAAACATGTGTTGTAGGAATGTTTGTCATAAGAATGGGATATAAGACTTTGTGGTAAGTGTGCATCACAAGAGTGTGCATCACAAGAGTGTCATGAACGTGTGTGTGGTTGGAGTATGTGTGGAAAGACTATGTGTCCCACATCCACATGTAATTTGTAGTAGATGGGTGTATAGTGTGTATTAAAGGTCCATTTATTACAGGCATATGTGTTGTAGGAGCTTGCCATCGTAGGACCACATGCCATAGGAGTGTGTGTTATTAGATTGTGTGTCGTAAGAGTGTGTGTGGCAGGAACATGCGTGGTACGTGAATCTGTCATAGGGGCATGTGTCACAGGTGCATGTTTTAGGTGCATTTTAGAGCATGTGTCATTGTGAGGAATTCCAACCATCCACATGGTGGGTGTGCACTTACATGGATGTTCTTATTATATTTTTAATTAAATAAAATGATGGGAGACTGATCTCAGCAAAATATGTGGGGCTAATCCACAAACAATTTCATATGCTCACAGCACGACAAAGGCACAGACCCTTGTATTCTGGGTGGACATGGCCTACAGGCACAGCCCTCCCCCTGCCATATTTAGGGGGTAATTCATAGAATTCAGCGCATAAGTGGCGCACAGTGTGCGCGTGCGAATCCCTGCGCCAGCCGCGTGCGCAAGAATCCATTTCCGCGCACAGCGTATTCATGGATTCCAGCCACCAAAACCAGCCGTGGCGCACAGTGGCGCAGCGACCCTGCAGCAGCGCCAGTTAAGCCCCCAAGAACGCCTCTCGCGCAGGGAAAAGCCATCAATATACCCAATCCAGCGCAAAGGGCTGCGCTAACCCTGTACCAGCACAGCAAGCGGGCTACGTGTATCACTGGGGTGCGCGGGAAGTACCTCACGCGATTGGCCTCGTGCGAGCAGGGTACGCGTATTTCAGGGGTGCGCGGGAAGTTCCACACGTGATTTCATCATGGTACGTGTATTTCAGGGGTGCGGAGGAATTTCCACACGCGATTGGGCCCGTGCGAGCAGGGTACGCGTATCTCAGGGGTGCGCGGGAAGATCCACACACGATTCCATCAGGGTACGTGTATTTCGGGGTGCGCGTGAAGTTCCACACGCAATTCCATCAGGGTACGTGTATTTCGGGGTGCGCGTGAAGTTCCACACGCGATATCAGCAGGGTACGTGTATTACAGGGTGCAGGGGAAGTTACACACGCGATTCCAGCAGGGTACGTGTATTTCAGGGGTGCGCGGGAATTTCCACACGTGATTGGGCCCATGCGAGCCGGGTACACGTATCTCAGGGGTGCGCGGGAAGTTCCACACGCGATTCCTTCAGGGTACGTGTATTTCGGGGTGCGCGTGAAGTTTCACACGCGATTCCATCAGGGTACGTGTATTTCGGGGTGCGCGTGAAGTTCCACACGCGATATCAGCAGGGTACGTATATTCCAGGGGTGCGCGGGAAGTACCACACGCGATTCCATCAGGGTACGTGTATTTCAGGGTGCAGGTGGAGTTACACACGCGATTTCATCATGGTACGTGTATTCCAGGGGTGCGCGGGAATTTCCACACGCGATTGGGCCCGTGCGAGCATGGTACGCGTATCTCAGGGGTGCGCGGGAAGTTCCACACGCGATTCCATCAGGGTACGTGTATTTCGGGGTGCGCGTGAAATTCCACACGCGATATCAGCAGGGTATGTGTATTTCAGGGTGCTGGGGAAGTTACACACGCGATTCCAGCAGGGTACGTGTATTTTAGGTGTGCGTGGGAATTTCCACACGCGATTGGGCCCGTACGAGCAGGGTACGCGTATCTCAGGGGTGCGCGGGAAGTTCCACACGCGATTCCATCAGGGTACGTGTATTTCAGGGTGCAGGGGAAGTTGCACACGCGATTTCAGCAGGGTACGTGTATTCCAGGGATGCGCGGGAAGTTCCACACGCGATTCCATCAGGGCACGTGTATTTCAGGGTGCAGGGGAAGTTCCACACGCAATTTCAGCAGGGTACGTGTATTCCAGGGGTGCGCGGGAAGTTCCACATGCGATTCCATCAGGGTACGTGTATTTTGGGGTGCGGGGGAAGTTCAACACGTGATTCCATCACGGTACGTGTATTACATGGGTGCGCGGGGAGCACCACACGTGAATTGCACGTGTGGGCCCTCCCAGGTGTTCCCTCTACACCCTCCACGGCACCTGCAGGTGGCTCACACCACAGGGGCCTACCCTGCACATGTCCTGCAGGCACCCGATCCACCATGGCCATGCCCCCCAGCCAACCCACATGTCAACTTGCACTACTGCCCACCAACGCATGTCCCCCTGCACCCCCAGCCACCAGGGGCACCAACCACCAGGCCCCCACCCATGTCTCCCACCACCCCACCCCCCCAGTCACCAGGGGCAGCCTCCACCAGGCCCCCACCCATGTCTCCCACCACCCCCACCCCCCAACCTACCAGGGGCAGCCTCCACCAGGCCCCCACCCATGTCTCCCAGCACCCACACCCCCCAGCAGTACAGGGGCACCCACCACCAGGCCCCCACCCATGTCTCCCAGCACCCCCACCCCCCAGCCACCAGGGGCAGCCTCCACCAGGCCCCCACCCATGTCTATCAGCACCCCCACCCCCCAGCACTGTGGGGCACCTGCCAGCAGGCCCCCACCCATGTGCAACTCATGTACCCCTGCACCCCCACCCACCAGCACTGTGGGGCACCTGCCAGCAGGCCCCACCCATGTCTCCCACCACCCCCACCCCCCAGCAGTGCAGGGGCAGCCTCCACCAGGCCCCCACCCATGTCTCCCACCACCCCCACCCCCCACTCGCCAGGGCCAGCCTCCACCAGGCCCCCACCCATGTCTCCCACCACCCCCACCCCCCCCAGTCACCAGGGGCAGCCTCCACCAGGCCCCCACCCATGTCTCCCACCACCCCCACCCCCCAGCCACCAGGGGCAGCCTCCACCAGGCCCCCACCCATGTCTCCCAGCACCCCCACCCCCCAGCACTGTGGGGCACCTGCCAGCAGGCCCCCACCCATGTCCAACTCATGTTCCCCACCACCCCCACCCCCCAGCACTGTGGGGCACCTGCCAGCAGGCCCCCACCCATGTCCAACTCATGTTCCCCACCACCCCCACCCCCCAGCACTGTGGGGCACCTGCCAGCAGGCCCCACCCATGTCTCCCACCACCCCCACCCCCCTGCAGTGCAGGGGCAGCCTCCACCAGGCCCCCACCCATGTCTTCCAGCACCCCCACCCCCCAGCACTGTGGGGCACCTGCCAGCAGGCCCCCACCCAGGTGCAACTCATGTACCCCTGCACCCCCACCCCCCAGCACTGTGGGGCACCTGCCAGCAGGCCCCCACCCATGTCCAACTCATGTTCCCCACCACCCCCACCCCCCAGCACTGTGGGGCACCTGCCAGCAGGCCCCCACCCATGTCCAACTCATGTTCCCCACCACCCCCACCCCCCAGCACTGTGGGGCACCTGCCACCAGGCCCCCACCCATGTCCAACACATGTTCCCCACCACCCCCAACCCCCAGCACTGTGGGGCACCTGCCACCAGGCCCCCACCCATGTCCAACTCATGTTCCCCACCACCCCCACCCCCCAGCACTGTGGGGCACCTGCCAGCAGGCCCCCACCCATGACCAACTCATGTTCCCCACCACCCCCAGCCCCCAGCCACCAGGGGCAGCCTCCACCAGGCCCCCACCCATGTCTATCAGCACCCCCACCCCCCCCCAGTCACCAGGGGCAGCCCCCATCAGGCCCCCACCCATGTCTCCCACCACCCCCGCCCCCCAGCAGTGCAGGGGCACCCACCACCAGGCCCCCACCCATGTCTCCCACCACCCCCATCCCCCAGCCACCAGGGGCACCAACCACCAGGCCCCCACCCATGTCTCCCACCACCCCCACCCCCCCAGTCACCAGGGGCAGCCTCCACCAGGCCCCCACTCATGTCCCCTATCACCCCCACCCCCCAGCCACCATGGGCAGCCTCCACCAGGTCCTCACAATCCCCAATCATGTGCGTTATGGTCAGTCTCCACAGCCAAAAAGCCCTACCAAGTAACCCATTCACCCACATGGAAATGGAAATTACATGTTACACCCCCAATGTTCATAAAGCAAATGAACCCATGTCCGTCACACACAATGGTTGCAATTGAATGGGAAAACATCCAACATGACATGCATGAAACCAATGAGATGATACCACACAGTGAAGTATGAAAACAAAATTGTATTAAAAAAAAAAGAATGCAAAAGAAATGAAACAAACTACAATGGCAATGAAAAAAAGATAAGCTGCATGTCTGTTTAAAAAATTAAAAACACCAAATCCTAATCCAAAAAAATGTTGTCCAAAGTCAAATGAAAAATAAAATCAATCCAATGAAGAACTATGTACAAAACTTCCAAGGGTCCATGAGCCCAACTGAACAAAGGAAACCTACAAAAAACCCTAACTAAAATGCAACTATATACAAAAAGTGGAGCAGTGTCCGTCGACTCCAAATCATAAGAACAAACAAAGGGAACCTAAAACTAAAGAACTATATACAAAGGCGGCGGGCAAGTCCAGCGGCTCACTCCGTGGTGTTCCGGGCCAGGGCATCATCAAACTCCTGTTCGATGTCCCGGAGGCGGTCCTGTTCCATGGCCCCGAGGGTCCGCAGGGACGACGCTGTGTCCTCCTCCAACCCCCTGCGGATTGCCTCGAGGCACTCGGCCCGCCTCAGGGCCCTCCGCATGAAGTTCTCCGCCCTGACCATTGTGAGCCGCGCCTCTTCCGCCCGCCGCCGCTCCGCATCTATGGCGTGGCCCAACCGCTGCCACACGGAAGACACTCTCTGTCCTGGGTCCTCCTGCCCTCCGGCCGATGTCTGCCCCTCCGATGTCGAAGGCCCCGAGCCTTCATGACTCCCACCATGTTGCTGCTGCTGCTCTGCCTCAGCCCGTGCACTGCCTCCTCCTGCCTGCACATCCTCCGCCGGCTGGGGTGCAGTCGTAGATGTGGCCACCCCTGCTGGACGTCTGACTCCCGACTGTGGCAGAGATGCCTCCTCCACCAGCCTGGCCGCAACGTCAAAGGCAGCTCCACAGGGCACCCAGGTGACTGATGGGTGGGAAGATGGCACAGAGGACGACTGGCGCGTAGGGGGTCCAGTTGAGGAGGGCGTCGGAGCAAGCCCCATCAGACGGAGGAATCCGGCCTGGGTGACCTGTCCCAGCAGGCTGACGTGGTCAACGAGCCATTCGAGATGACGTGCAGTCTCTCCATGAAAAGACTGCAGGTCACCTTGCATGGCCTGTTGACGCAACGCCACACCAGCCAGGACAGGCTCAACCCGGACCTGGATAGCCACGTCCGCAGGCAGAGGAAGGCCAGTTGATGTCAGCTCATCCCCTGCCTGAAAACGGGTCTGGACGTAGGCATCCCTGCTGGTGCAAGATGATGCAGGGACAGGATCGGGGACAGGATTGCACACAGGCACCTCCGCGGCGGCCTGTGCTGCCTCCTGTCCCTGGTCCTGCACTGCACCACTAGCACCAGTGGGATCCCCACCTCCAGACCCCGTCTCTGGTGCTTGCACGGCCTCCTCCTCCACCAAACCCCCACCAACCTGGATGACTCCGTGCCATCTTCCCCTGTTGGGCCCTGTGGGGTCCCAGCTGCCCCTTCTGCTGCCGAGGAGTCCAACTCCAACCTCCGCCTTTTGGACCTCCCCCGGGCAGCTGCGGCCTGGGATGCGGCACCGGACTCCTCACTCCCCGACGAGATGACAACACGGGAGGGGAGCCGGGCCTTGCGTCTCCGGCTGGCGGTGGGATCCCCGCCGCTGTGCTCCACAGCACCTTCTCCGCCCTCTTCATCAGTTGACGCTGCAGACAGGAAGAAACAAAACACAGGCATCAGGGCACTGTACAATGGACACATACACACATGACAGTTGCACATGAGTGGCATTGGCAAACCTCAGACATGTCATCACAATCCCCAACACACATGTCATTACAACTCGCACACATGAGCCATACCACAGCCATATCGCAACTGCCACCACCATCCATACACATACAACAGCATGAGCAGCCAAAGGTGAGCCAGACATCACGTGCAACACAGGAAGTGCACCACACATGTACACACACCACCACACTTGCATGCATGTGTACACCTCTGCCAAGTGTCGCACTGCTCAGACGGGCGTCCATGTCGCATCTGCCAATCAGGTTCCCACATACCGCTGTCACAATCATCCATGTTGCATCACTGTTGCACCCTTGTCAAATACACACACATGCACATGTACACAGTGCTGATACATGCAGCCGAAAACAACATACATGCGTGACATCACGGGCCTTACATACACATTCATCCAAACATGTGTGCCCACACAACTGCATTTGGCATGCAAGCCTACACACACAAGCACCATCCATGTCTCACACATTACAGCCCTCGCATGTGTCAGCCCCACGGCCCTGTACACCCCCACCCATACTCGACCCCTTACAAACAGATGTGCAACCTGCACACTACCGAATAATCACCACACGCACTGCTCACAATCAGGATGCATGTACACTCACCGCTCGACTCCAGACGGGTCTGCTTCTCTAGGACCTGGACGTAGAGCGCTGGGGATATGCGTTCAAGGACCCTCATCTGTTCTTCCGACAAGTGGCCCCGGCGCCCCTTGGCATCCGCTGCCTTCAAGAGGCGCCGGGCCTTGTTCAGGGTCCTGGACCTGAAGTCCTCCCAGCGCTTCCTGACATGTTGTAAGTCGCGGACTGCCACCCCCTCCGCGTTGATGGCAGTCACGATGTCAGTCCAGATCCGAGTCCGTCCTTCCTTGTCGGCGTGGGAACATCCGAAGAGGGCATCATACTGCCCCAGGACTTGCTCCACCAGGACACCAACTTCGGTGGCACTGAAGCTGGTGCCCCTCTGCCTCTCTGGCCGGGGGTTGTCAGTGGTCACAGATGGTGTTTGCCCCGACATGACAACCCCAGAGGCAGGAGTGGGTGGGCAACTGGGTCCTGGGGCTGGGCTGTGGAGCGATGGAATCCCAGTCGGGAGTCTTCGGTTCCAGCAGGGGTGGTCACAGCAACAGCACCCCTGGCTGATGTGCAGGCAGCAAATGGCAGTGCACGTGGGCAGCAGGCAGTCAGGCAGCAGCAGATGGCAGGTGGGAGCGTGCTCGGGGCTCTGGGGGGCAGTAGTTGGGCCTTCTGGGCAGGAGCGTGGTCTTCCATGTGCATACGCGTGGCCAGCTTGATACGGAGTGATTTGGCACGTGAAAAATCTGCACGTCAGCGTGTAATTCGAGGAAAGGCCCTAAGCGCGTAAGCGCGTCTGCACGCATACGCATTTTCATTGGACAGAAGGCCCCTCAAGCGCAAGCGCCCCTGTGACGTGACGCGTACAGACGTGCATGCGCATTTCAGCGCGCGTGAAAAACTGCACATCCGCGTGTAATACGAGGAAAGGGCCCAAGCGCGTAAGCACGTGTGGAAACTGCACGTCCGCGTATAATACGTGGAAAGGGCCATGCGCGTAAGCGCGTGTGGAAACTGCACGTCCGCGTGTAATACGTGGAAAGGGCCATGCGCGTAAACGCGCGTGGAAACTGCACGTCCGCGTGTGATACAGGAAAGGGCCTATGCGCGTAAGAGACCTGACACGCGCGTTCAATTACCTCAGCACGGGTTAAAGGTGAGCGGGCCCAGCAGTTCGCTGTACGTGCCTTTCGTGGAGACCGACTTGTGTTGCTGCTTCCTGTTGTTTCGCGCTCCATCACAACTTCACAGCTATCAAGGATGCATCTCTTCTTTTGGCGGGGGTATTGGCTACGCGTGTTTTTCTGCATCGCGCTAGTCAGACGTTGAGTCACACACGCTCTTTTTCCCACTGCGGGTGCCCCTGTGCATCGCACCCATTTTCGATGTCATAGTAGCCTGCGTGTCCCACGCGTACGCGTTATTCGTGTTACTGGGTGCCACCGCGTACTGCGGGAGGTTGAATCCACGCACGTAGGCTGCAGGGTTTCGTGCACGGTTTTACTGCAGTTTTGGGGTGCCTGAGCGTTGCGTGACCCATCACTACATCTCCGGGGTCACATACAGCCTTGCAGGTGCAGGGGGGCTGTTAACATCTTGCTTCTCACCCCTTCACCCCAATTGCCCAGGTCAATTGTGGTGTACACCTCCCATTGGCACCACTCCATCTGTGCCAGCACTACTACATCTGTGCCATGGTTAGGAGGCCACCAAAGGTGAGGGGTGCCTCAGCTGGGCGTACTCCTTGTGGCGGGCGTGGTCGGGGACGTGGCCATGGTGACCAGGGAGTAGGAGGACTCCAGGGTGTCCAGGGCAGCCACAGAGGGGGAAGAGGCAGGGGTGCGCCACATGAGCACAATGTTGTGCCATGTGTCGGTGCAGCCATGCCACCACCCCCTGTGGTTCCGGGGGATGCAGCTCCTGCATCTGGCACTGGCACCCTTATGACCCGGCAGTCCGTTCCATTGACTGCCACGGGCCCAAGGGTGGTGGTAGCTGCAGGTGCAGCTGTGGACAGCGCCACCCATGCTCAGGGTCTGCCAGCGCAGGCTGCGTTGGCACTTGAAGAGCCCTTGGTAGATCTCCAACAGGCCAGGGGGGAAACCATAGGGGCAGGCCGGGCTGCTCAGACCAAGACACGTGTCCCTGGGGCAGTCATGTCATCTGCTGCCCCGAACAGCCGGGTGTTGGCAAGTGCAGGGGCAGATGCACCCAACAGCACCCCGGTTGTGAGTCTGCCAACCAGGACCGTTGCGGCCAACCACCCTGCCACAGCTGATGTTGCTGCGCAGGGTCCATTAGTGGGCCCCCAGCTGCCACTGACACAAGTCAGGCCTCTGGTCATCCCTCCACTTGCCACTCCCTTGGCTCAATCCACCGAACCCACTGGCCATGCTGGTCAGGGCGGCATTAGCCAGCCAGGGTCTGCGCCACAGTACAAGAGGAGGAAGGTTGCACCTGCAGCACTGGCTGGGACCCCACACACAGCCACGACCTCCTGCACGTCGAGGAAGAAGCCTTTCTGTAAGCAGGAACTGGACTTCCTCGTGGACTACGTGCGGGGCCACAGCCGTGACATGCTAGTGGGTGCCAATAGTCAGACCACGGCTGCCCAACGTGACACCCACTGGAAGCATGTTGCGGAACATGTCAGTTCATTCGGCCATGAGGTGCGCACGGCGCAGGAGTGCAAAAAGTGTTGGAATGACATCAAGAGCAGCACTAAGGCCAAGCGTGCCTCAAATTACAACTTGACTCTGGTGACTGGCGGTGGGCCAGCACCAGAGGAGGAAGAACTCACTCCGCATGAGGCTCTCGTTGCGGAGTTCATACCACCTGAATTGGTCGAAGGAGTGAGAGAGAAGCTGGACTTTGATGCCCAGTCCAGTGAGTGTTGATGCGTGTTTGTTGAGGACGTGTGTGTTTCACTTGTGGGATGTGTAGTGCATGATTGCTGCTACATGTGACGTGTACATGGTTCTGATGTGTAAGTAATGCAATGCTACTGTCATGCATGTCTCCTCTGCCTGCATGCGGGACTCCATGTAGGCATGCTCCCTTGCCCCTCCTCCGCCACTCTGCACCCCAGTTCCACCTTTGCACTGGTCTGCTCCAATCTTGCCAATGTGTAGTTTCTTGTTCATGTGTCCTGCCTAGATGCTAACTTCCAGCGTAGAATCTGCCAGACATATGCCATGTGGTACAGCCTTAGTACTCGATGCAGGGTATCTCACTTGTACTGTGCATGGGTCAGATGTCCCGCAGGGACATGAGTGCCCATTCATGCTCCATGTGCATTGCACGCATGCCCCTATGTGTCCTTGACTGGATGATCACTGTAATATAAGTCCTTGGTTACATACATTGCCTGCCATCTCATCAGCCTTCCCATGTCAACTGTGGCTCAGTACTGCGTTGCACACATGTTTAGGCTCTGACAATCTGTGTGGCTCACAGGCCTCAGCCTGTTCAATGGCCAATGACTCTGTCCAACTCTTGTTGTGTCTTCTTCACACGTGGGCGGCCTCCGGAGTTTCCATCATGTGTCCTGCCCACTGTCCCAGCATCATTTGCAGTGTTGTAATTTGAATCACATGAAGCTGTTGATGCCAGTCAACACTGCCTGTCAATACACAGGTGTATGGTCAGCCTTTTGATACCATGCTAGGCATCCCTGCTTTGGTACTGGGGTGGAGGGGTGCTTGGCTTCTAGACATGGTACACATTGAATGCACAATGCACGTGATGTCTGATTTTGACATTGCACTGCATTCACATTTCCTGGCACACACCATGTAGTGCTTGTACATGTAGGTAGTGAGTGGAGTACACATTTTCTGCACTGCATAGACCCACTTCCATGGAAACTGCCACCTTTCAACAGGTCTGATCACAGAAGCTATTCAAAGTAGACCCAGCATGCATGGCAGGTCATATGTTGTGTGTCACATGTCTGCCTGATGCCTTTGCTGTCGGTGTGTGTGTGTGTCGTGTGCTTCTGACATGTGTATTGACCTTTTCCTCTCTATTTTTCAGGTGATGACGCAATGGAGGCAGAGGATGGTGTTGTCATGCCAGACACAGGGTTGGTAACGCCACATCAACCCGGCACTAGTGGGGGTCGTGGGGTGGTAGGCCACGAAAACCCCCAAGTGCTGCAGTCCATCTTGTCTCTGGCTGCCTATGCGTCCAGCCTTGATGACGACTCTGACGTCCATGTTGAGTTGGATGACCATCAAGTCCATGTGTCAGGGGTGAGTGATTCTGATATGGACACTCCTCTGTCTGCGACCCCTGCACTGAGGGATCAGACAGTCTTGGTTCCTCCGCCCGTGGTGGATCGGGACGCAGGGTCACCCTCCACACCAGTCACTGATGCGCCTGGGACATCATGTCAACGGGGGCATGTAGTCGTGTAGCCGCAGGCGGTGCCAACACAGCGGTCCTTGGGTCCCGCAGGGGTCAAGCCCGGCAACGCGGTCGCCGCGCGCAACTGCTGTATACTGAGTGGGAGCAAGACATGACTGCCAATTCCGAACGGCAGGGGGCAGCAATGGAGAACATCGCTGAGAGCATGGAGCGTGTGGCCCAATCTGTGCTCCCCACTGCTAGGCAGGTGCTTCTCCAGCAGCAGGCGGCACGGTCCACGGCCCGCTCGCTCAGGCTAGGCATGGCGGCCTCAGACAGGGCACGCCAGGCTGAAATGTCGTCTCTGCGTCAAGCAATTGCTGCTCACGCAGATGCGCACATGGATGCCTTGAGGGAGGAGTATGCTTCCCTCAGATCCACTCTGGGTGTCCTTATGATGTCCCAGAGGCAGCGGGCAGAGGAGAGGTTTGCACAGCTTGAGTGTACCATCTCGGCTGAGCTACAGGCTTGCCGGGAGGTGCAGCGGTTGTCCAGCCAGGCCTTGCAGGAGGAACTCCGTGTTACACATGCTACCTTGCAAGAGGAAGCACGTGTATCACGGGAGGTTCTGCATGCAGACCTACGTCACATCGCCACACAGAACTAGGCTCACCCGTCCGGCAGACTTGCTGCCGACGAGGGGCAAGCTGCGGCTACGCCTGGCCAGGCTACTGTGCCATGTCCTCCTTTCCAGGATGAGCCAGACTCGGACGACCATCTATCTCCCACATAGGTCGTGCTGTGTAGGCGTTGAGCCCATGGAGGATTTTTTTTTGGCTCAGCATCATCGCATGTGGATGTTGAGCAGCACCCTGTACCTCCCCCCTTCTGGGTGCCTCCCCTCCCCCCCGGGTCGTATGTGGCCATTTTTGATTTTTCTTTTAGTTTAGTTAGTTAAGTTTCTGTTTGATAGTTAGTTTAAATAGGTAATGTAGGTTTTCCATAGTTAGTGTAATTAGTTAATAGTTGATTTAGTTTAAAATTGCTAGTCTATTGTGCTTTCATGTGACGGTGCGGTGCTTTGTGGCTTTTGAAGGCATCCACTGTCTGTTCCAGCTGGGCCCTTCATGGTTGTCTTGTGTATGTGTTTGCTGCTTGGGTTCCTTGACTCACATATGCCACTCCTGCCTCCCTTATCCATGGGCTCGCAAGGATGGTTCGGTGTTACAGCATTTTACACAAGGGCATTGGACTGTCATATCTGTGGCATGTCTGGTGCTGTGTGACTTGTGTTGACACCCCTAGTGGGGATGATTTAGGTGTCATTGTCCACTGTTCAGCTTTTGCTAGATGGGGTGTGTCATGATTAATGTGGACATTGATTGCTATGCATTGTGTAGTATGTTTCATTTCTTTCCTGTACATGTGCTTGTTGCAATTCATGCTGTAGATAGTGTTCCACACTTTGTAGGTGAAAGACAGACTGATGGTGTGATTTGTGATGTGACTCTCTGACATGGTCAAGTAATGAGATGCCTGATGAGACACACACAGATGACTTTGAAGCATTAATCATGTGTTTCATGCCCTTTCTGCAGGGGGATGAGCCTCCAGAGCACCTTTGCCAGCAGACATGTCCCATTGGACGACGGAATTCTGGACCCGTTTGTTGGTGCCCACATGCACATGTGTGGAGAAGCAGAGGCACAGTGATTGCAGACCCACATCCTAGAACTGCTGACATGTTCCAAGGAACTCCAGGCAAGGTGAGCATCACAGGGGGGCCACGACACAGCAAAGCTTGCACCAGGCGAGTTGCACATGCAGGCTTAGTCACAGCACTGAGGGTGAGCTTAGACGAATATTGGTGTTGAAGCACACAATGCAGCTCAGATGTGTTTGTGGACTGATGGCTGCTGATAGTAGGGTTGTCTGGGACACATGCAGGGGCAGTGGCACATACCCTCTGGTACACCAAGGTCCATTGAGGCACTTGTATCAACCATGTAGCCTTCCGAGACATGGAAAGGAGCAGCTCACAGGGAAATGCAGTAAGGGACATACTCAGGTGCAGTGCATGTCTTTTCCACGTACTTCATGATAAATGCACTGCCAACTTTGTTTCGGTCATGGTGGTACGCAACTTGCTCTGTAGTCATGGCTTGCTATATGGGTCTGTCTGCTTACCCAGGGAACATTGCATGTTGTGTGAATTGTGACACATTGGTGTTCCATTTGCCACGCACCCAGCAGCGACTGCCTTACTGCATTGACTGTGTATGACCCGTCACAGGGTTGATGTTATATATGGGTACGAAGCATCAACCACAGATTGTCTGTTTGTAGAGTAGTATGTTGCTATGGGGCATGTTTGGTGTTGTGTTTTTGTGCAATTGGCAAGTACGGTTGTTGACTGTGTCTCTCTTTGCAGCATTGCAGTGCTCCTGTAACCGGACCTGAG
Organism: Ambystoma mexicanum; assembly: GCF_040938575.1. Lineage (NCBI taxonomy): Eukaryota > Metazoa > Chordata > Amphibia > Caudata > Ambystomatidae > Ambystoma > Ambystoma mexicanum. The sequence continues at coordinate 957,562,620 of NC_090929.1, read as the reverse complement.
AGTGCGCAGGCAGGAGGCCAGCACTCAAAACCAGAGCTAAGTGTCTTGTTGTTTTTCTTACAAACTGCTCTGCATAGGCTTGCTGGGGAGTGTACTGATGCATGGATGTATGTGTGGTTCAATTTGGTATGTTTTTTTCTCCCTAATCACCCGTGATCCTATGCAATTTTGAAACCTGTACCCTCTACCCGGTGTTCCTGCTTCCCGTGCCTATCCAAGCAACGTTCCCTGACCCTCTTTCCCCACTGGGGTTGCGGATGCCTGTGTAAGCCCCGAACTTGCAGGCGCCAAAACCCTAGAGGGGGCGGTTGGTTCGTACCACTCCTGAGCCTGGACTACAGAAGGCCATGACAATGATGTCCAAGTCTGTGTTCATGCAGATTGTACATTTTCGTGCATTCCCTAGTTTCATGTGTCATTCCTCCTCTCCTCTCCTGCCGCTCATTCCAGTCATCCAGTGTGTCAACACCTGTCCCGACTGCATATCCCTGAACCTCCTTCCCCACCAGTGTCTCAGGGGCCTGTGTGAGTTTGACCTTGCAGGCACCCGGGACATGGTGGGGGTGGTTGTTTCGTGACACTCCCGCGCCTGTACAGGGGAGCTCTGACAGTACACATCCATTCATGGTGCATCATCCTATGTCATGTACCACACATGTCTCACATCCTGTCGTGACATTGTTTTGCTGTGCTACCTTGGTTGTTGCATCATTGTGGTAGTACTTGGCCTTTGTGAGGTACTGCTACGTCAAGTCATCTACTGGAGGGTGTTTGGGTTCGTTTTTATGCCTTGGATTTTGTGATTTCGGAAATGAGTGTGGATTCTGAGGGTTCAGGCATCTTTTTACACACAAGGTGGGAGATGGTGACGAAGGGTAAAGGTGATCCTGTGGCCAGGTGGAATTGAGGTTTGGAGGCTCCATGACCCAGGTGCAGTTGTTCAGTGGGTCATGGTCATTTGTGAGGGAGGGGGGAGGTTGTTGTTGATAGTTGCCTTGCCCTGCAGTGTGATGGGAACTCTGACATAGTAATGGTGGTATCCCATGTACATGTTGTGTTCTGCTGATCAATGCCTGTTCATGTGTTGTGTTTTCCTTTCAGGTGCGAGGGGATAGTTGTGGTTTGACATGCTGGGGTGTACACATGGTGGATGTTCACATGTGATGTGTAGGGAACACTGATGGTCACTTGAGTGCACATGCATATGTGGAGTGCATGTCCTTGCAGAACCACACACTTGCACTCTGATGCACTACATGTACTCCCACCCTTGCATATACACGTGTACACTGGTTGCCTTCTGGTGCCCATTGTGTCCCGGCAGCACATGTTCTGTGACCGATCATGGATCCAGTACATGCCTAATTTGATGTTTGACGTGATCTGTCACTTAGATGTGATGCTCAGGGTGTGCATCACACACAATGGCTGTTCACTGTGCTGTGCGCTGAGCAGTGTGATGCAGGAGTAGGACACTGCACACATGAGCTGCAGTGTTGATTTTGTAATGCGTAATGTGCATGTAGACAGGCATTCATTGTGATGTTACGTCTACGACTGTTGTAATGCATTTGGAAATGACTTATTTTGGGTGTGAGGTTGTTGGTCTGTCATTTCATCTGATTCCGGGTCAGGCAGCAGTGTCCGATGCCACTGTGCATTTAGGACATGGCAATGTGTACCTTATCGTTACTGCATTGGTGTATGGGTATTGCGTGCCATGTCAGGTTGATGTTTGGGAGGGTTTGAGTGACATGACAGTGATGGCCATGGCCTGGTTTGCAGGTGTGTGTGATGCACACCTTGCATGTCCGTGTCATCCGCTTCTCAGAGCAACTAGCTGGGGGTAGATTTCTCTCCGCAGCAGGGCCCTCCCCCTGGAACAGACTTCCGGCCTGACTTGAACTTGAGAGGAATCATCTCCAGTTCTGGAAGCACCTCAAGACCTTCCTCTTTGCTTCTGCTTACTGTCTGCCTCTCCCTTGCAGAATTCTCCACTGGAACTGCACAGGAGCTGCAACTGGGCCACTCTCACCGACCTCGGTCCCTGGCCCAGCCACTCTCCACTTGCACTGCAGTACTGTCTCTCTATCCCTACAGCCCTCCCTTCCCAGCACTTGTCTGCACTTACCTTTGTAGTTGCCACCAGGCGACCTATGTATTATTTTTTTGGGCTACTTCCCCTGTACTGGACTCCCCCCCACCCTTCCCCTTGCACTTTTCCCATTCCCCCTACCCCTGCACTTGCACGATCCCAATGACACCTGGCCTAGTAGTACTGTTCTCTGTGTTCCCTTGTTCCCCCCTCCCTGCCTCATTGCGCCTTGGAATACTTGTGTATGGGCCATATCATGTCATATGTCATATGTGTGCCTTTTGGTCACACAGGATAGCTTGTGTTTAAGTAGCTAGGGATGCAGACGATGTGGCACTTCCATGGCAACTATCTCAGGGTGGTAAGGTTGTGACAGTTGACTGTCTCTTTGTCATCATCGATTGTCACCTGGTATGTGCCAGGACTGTGTGCACTCCGCAGGGGTGGGAGTTTAGGTGAAAAATGTGGCCACAAGCTGGGTCCGGGCTTCCTCGCCACGTGCCCTGTCCCCTCCTATGGGCAGCGCCTGTGGTTGGGGATGTGGGGGCACCACCATGTCCACCGGGACGCCCTGCCGTGTTGCAACATTGTGCAGGACACCTGCTGCCACAATGATCCTGCACACTACTGGTGGTGCATAGAGTAGTTGCCCACCAGAGCGGTCAAGGGAGCGGAAACGTGACTTGAGCACTCCGAATGTGCGCTCCACTATGCCCCTGGTTGCAATATGGGCGGCGTTGTATCTTACCTGGGGTGGTGTGGTGGGGTTCCGGATTGGCGTCATCATGTGGTTGCTCAGAGGGTAGGCACTGTCCCCTGGGGAGATGATAATAGTTGAGATTATTAGGGTTTGGATATTTGTCTGTGTGTGACTTGCATGCATGTGCAAGGGCATTTGTACTGACCTAGGAGCCATGTGTCGCCATGCTGCCCAGCTTCCAGGGCCCGGCTCAGGGCGGACATTCTGTATATGAAACTGTCATGGGTGGAGCCAGGGTAGTTTGCATAGACAGAGGTGATGATTCCCTTTGCATCACATACCACCTGTACATTGATGGAATGCCAGTGCTTGCGGTTTCGGTAGATGTGCTCAATGGCCCTAGGTGGACGTAGGGCCACATGGGTGCAATCTATGGCACTGAGCACTTTGGGGAAGTGTGCCACCCTGAAAAAATCCAGGACAACGGCCTGCCTTTCTGCGGGTGTTCTGGGCATGTATATGTGCCTGCGGACTGAGGGGCGCGCTGTCATGATTGCCAGTACCTGGTGTAGGCAGCGTGACTGCGTGGCCTGTGAGACCCCCCCCCACTATGGCAGTGGTCCGCTGAAATGACCCAGTGGCCAAAAAATGCAGGACATTGAGCAGCTTCTCCAAGGGGCTCAATGCTTGGGAGCAAAGGGTGGGGGATGTGAGGTCATCTTCCCACTCCCTGACCAGGTCTAGGATGATATGGGGTGGAAACCTATACCTGCCATAGACCTGGTCGTCAGGCATCCCAAAAAGGCTTGTCCGTGGTGCGAAAATGCGTGCCCTGGCTATTCTCCTCCTCCTGCGGTGTCCCACGATCAGTGCAGCGACAAATGGGGCATTCATCGTAGCTGTATATACGCGGTTGTTGTTTGCGCGCACTTTTATGCTGTGCGCGGGGACGCTTCCGCCTGCCTTCATGTGGCAGACGCGTTGACACCTGTGCACGTCTTTTGCCGTGCGCGTGTTTCCCGTATTCGGATACGGTCCGAGTGTCATCGCGTGTGATCGGAGGGGAGTGTGCGTACACGCAACTGGCCTGGCTACGTGTGTTTCGGGGTGTGCGTGAAGTTCCACACGCGATTAGCCTGGGTACGTGTGTTCCGGGGTGCCGGGAACTTTCACACGCGATTGGTGGAAATCCACTTGTGTTCTGTCATCACGTGCAATGAGGGAAACACCTGCGCGCGTCACGTCACAGACGCGCTCACACGCTAAGGGCCTTTGGTCCAATGAAATCGCATATGCGTGCTGCCGTGCATACGCGCATGGCCCTTTCCTCGTATTACACGCGGACGCGCAGTTTTTCACGCGCGCTGAAATGCGCATGCATGTCTGTACGCGTCACGTCACAGGGGCGCTTGCGCTTGAGGGGCCTTCTGTCCAATGAAAATGCGTATGCGTGCAGACGTGCTTACGCGCTAAGGGCCTTTCCTCGAATTACACGGTGGAGTGCAGATTTTTCACGTGCCAAATCACTCCGTATCAAGCTGGCCACGCGTATGCACACGGAAGACCACGCTCCTGCCCAGAAGGCTGAACTACTGCCCCCCAGAGCCCCGAGCACGCTCCCACCTGCCATCTACTGCTGCCTGACTGCCTACTGCCCACGTGCACTGCCATTTGCTGCCTGCACATCAGCCAGGGGTGCTGTTGCTGTGACCACCCCTGCTGGAACCGAAGACTCCCGACTGGGATTCCATCGCTCCACAGCCCAGCCCCAGGACCCAGTTGCCCACCCACTCCTGCCTCTGGGGTTGTCATGTCGAGGCAAACACCATCTGTGACCACTGACAACCCCCGGCCAGAGAGGCAGAGGGGCACCAGCTTCAGTGCCACCGAAGTTGGTGTCCTGGTGGAGCAAGTCCTGGGGCAGTATGATGCCCTCTTCGGAAGTTCCCGCGCCGACAAGGAAGGACGGACTCAGATCTGGACTGACATCGTGACTGCCATCAACACGGAGGGGGTGGCAGTCCGCGACTTACAACATGTCAGGAAGCGCTGGGAGGACTTCAGGTCCAGGACCCTGAACAAGGCCCGGCGCCTCTTGAAGGCAGCTGATGCCAAGGGGCGCCGGGGCCACTTGTCGGAAGAACAGATGAGGGTCCTGGAACGCATATCCCCAGCGCTCCACGTCCAGGTCCTAGAGAAGCAGACCCGTCTGGAGTCGAGCGGTGAGTGTACATGCATCCTGATTGTGAGCAGTGCGTGTGGTGATTATTCGGTAGTGTGCAGGTTGCACATCTGTTTGTATGGGGTTGAGTATGGGTGGGGGTGTACAGGGCCGTGGGGCTGACACATGCGAGGGCTGTAATGTGTGAGACATGGATGGTGCTTGTGTGTGTAGGCTTGCATGCCAAATGCAGTTGTGTGGGCACACATGTTTGGATGAATGTGTATGTAAGTAGACATGTCCGTGATGTCACGCATGTATGTTGTTTTCGGCTGCATGTATCAGCACTGTGTACATGTGAATGTGTGTGTATTTGACAAGGGTGCAACAGTGATGCAACATGGATGCATGTGACAGCGGTATGTGGAAGCCTGATTGGCAGATGTGACATGGATGCCCGTCTGAACAGTGCGACACTTGGCAGAGGTGTACACATGCATGCAAGTGTGGTGGTGTGTGTACATGTGTGGTGCACTTCCTGTGTTGCATGTGATGTCTGGCTCACCTTTGGCTGCTCATGCTGTTGTATGTGTATGGATGGTGGTGGCAGTTGCGATATGGCTGTGGTATGGCTCATGTGTGCGAGTTGTAATGACTTGTGTGTTGGGGATTGTGATGACATGTCTGAGGTTTGCCAATGCCACTCATGTGCAACTGTCATGTGTGTATGTGTCCATTGCACAGTGCCCTGATGCCTCTGTTTTGTTTCTCCCTGTCTGCAGCGTCAACTGATGAAGAGGGCGGAGAAGGTGCTGTGGAGCACAGCGGCGGGGATCCCACCGCCAGCCGGAGACGGAAGGCCCGGCTCCCCTCCCGTATTGTCATCTCGTCTGGGAGTGAGGAGTCCGGTGCAGCGTCCCAGGCCGCAGCTGCCGGGGGGAGGTCCAAGAGGCGGAGGTTGGAGTTGGACTCCTCGGCAGCAGAAGGGGCAGCTTGGACCCCACAGGGCCCAACAGGGGAAGATGGCATGGTGCTTGGAGACATGGGTGGGGGCCTCGTGGAGGCTGCCCCTGGTAGGCTGGGGGGTGGGGGTGGTGGGAGACATGGGTGGGGGCCTGGTGGAGGCTGCCCCTGGTGACTGGGGGGGTGGGGGTGGTGGGAGACATGGGTGGGGGCCTGGTGGTTGGTGCCCCTGGTGGCTGGGGGGTGGGGGTGCTGGGAGACATGGGTGGGGGCCTGGTGGTGGGTGCCCCTGCACTGCTGGGGGGTGTGGGTGCTGGGAGACATGGGTGGGGGCCTGGTGGAGGCTGCCCCTGGTAGGCTGGGGGGTGGGGGTGGTGGGAGACATGGGTGGGGGCCTGGTGGAGGCTGCCCCTGGTGACTGGGGGGGTGGGGGTGGTGGGAGACATGGGTGGGGGCCTGGTGGTTGGTGCCCCTGGTGGCTGGGGATGCAGGGGGACATGCGTTGGTGGGCAGTAGTGCAAGTTGACATGTGGGTTGGCTGGGGGGCATGGCCATGGTGGATGGGGTGCCTGCAGGACATGTGCAGGGTAGGCCCCTGTGGTGTGAGCCACCTGCAGGTGCCGTCGAGGGTGTAGAGGGAACACCTGGGAGGGCCCACACGTGTAATTCACGTGTGGTGCTCCCCGTGCACCCCTGCAATACACGTACCCTGATGGAATCACGTGTCGAACTTCCCCCGCACCCTGAAATACACGTACCCTGATGGAATCGCGTGTGGAACTTCCCGCGCACCCCTGGAATACACGTACCCTGCTGATTTCGCGTGTGTAACTTCCCCCGCACCCTGAAATACACGTACCCTGCTGATATCGCATGTGGAACTTCACGCGCACCCCTGAAATACACGTACCCTGCAGAAATTGCGTGTGTGACTTCCCTTGCACCCTGAAATACACGTACCCTGCTGATATCGCGTGTGGAACTTCACGCGCACCCCGAAATACACGTACCCTGATGGAATCGCGTGTGGAACTTCCCACGCACCCCTGAGATACGCGTTCCCTGCTCACACGGGCCCAATCGCGTGTGGAAATTCCCGCGCACCCATGAAATACACGTACCCTGCTGGAATCGCGTGTGTAACTTCCCCTGCACCCTGAAATACACGTACCCTGCTGATATCGCGTGTGGAACTTCACGCGCACCCCGAAATACACGTACCCTGATGGAATCGCGTGTGGAACTTCACGCGCTCCCCGAAATACACGTACCCTGATGGAATCGCGTGTGGAACTTCCCGCGCACCCCTGAGATACGCATACCCTGCTCACACGGGCCCAATCGCGTGTGGAAATTCCCGTGCACCCCTGAAATACACGTACCCTGCTGGAATCGCGTGTGTGACTTCCCCTGCACCCTGAAATATACGTACCCTGCTGATATCGCGTGTGGAACTTCACGCGCACCCCTAAATAGACGTACCCTGATGGAATCGCGTGTGGAACTTCACGCGCACCCCGAAATACACGTACCCTGATGGAATTGCGTGTGGAACTTCACGCGCACCCCAAAATACACGTACCCAGATGGAATCGCATGTGGAACTTCCCGCGCACCCCTGAGATACGCGTACCCTGCTCGCCCAGGCACTATTGCTGTATGTTGCCACTTTTGTAATGCGCACGGACGCTACCGCCTGCCTTCATGTGGCGGACTTGTTTGGGCTTGTGCGTGTCTTTCGCTGTGCGTGGCTTTGCCCTATTCGATTCCATGAATACGTGTGGTTCGGGTGCGTGTGGGCGTTCCGTCTGCTTCCCTGCAGTACATCCCCAGTTACGCCCTTGTTTTCGCGAGTTGTTCCCCATTCCGCGCGTTACGCCCCGTGTTCCGCCCACTTTCTAGTGTATGCGCAGAGGTTGTGCGCTTTCACTGTGCGCGTCACACACGTCTTTCGGGATGTTGCAGCGATGTGTGCGCCATGCACGGGTTTTGCGCACATCCCGAGGAAGACACGCGCAGGGACTTCCATGAATCGCACGCGTGCGTGTGCTCCTGTTTTTTTCCGCTTGCGCCTGCTTGCGCGTAGATTTTCGGCGCACGTTTGTTCCATGAATCGGCCCCTAAGCTGGGATATGACAGCCAAGGGTACACAATGTATCTCCAGAAAGGAGAGAACCACATCTTCCCCCTGCCATGGTCAGCATGTTTAACTAACAAAGGCTCCATTGATCCACCCTGATCTTTTGTTGGGCCCTGCAGCTAGTGGCAGATATTTGCATATCAATTAGAGGGTAATTCAAACAGGCCCACGTGGGGCCTGGCTGTAGAGGTTAACAAAGGAGACAGGAAACCCCAACAACCTTTCAAATGCAACTGTGTCAGCGCGAAGCCAGCTCCCGCTCTCAGTATCGATGATAGTGAACTGTCATGTCTGAGACTGTGTGTTTTTAGTAGTCCATGCCACAGGGGGACCCCATTCATAAGGTAAAAGAATGTAGTTTGCAAGAGCCAGAGAGTCTGGTCTCACCATAGCTTCAATGGAGACCTGCCACTTTAATCAGGAATCACAGAGAAATCCATTAAAGAGAGATACTCTTTGATCCACAACAGACAGGAAAATGGGTGGCACTTAGCATCACATGTTTTTACCTGTTTACCTTTCCTGTTGCAAAGCACTATGGCATGACCTCATGCATACAGGAGATTGTTGGTGGGGCCACAGGATGGGTTAATTAAGGTAGGCTTAGCCTACACCAATCATTGTGGCTCACTTGGCCAGGACCTTCAAAGAGGGAAACCAGATCCCTCCCGTAAACATCTCCCAGGGAACAGAGGGAGATACCAAATCCAGAGGACCCTCTAGCCGCTCCATACGCAGTACCCAACCAGCACGCACAGTGTGCCCTGCTAGGTACGGCAGCAAGCTTCCTAGGTGGGAAGTGCCAGAAGGTCTCTGAAGCCATAACCAAGGACAGGGCAGCTGCCTGTAACACACTCCTCAGCTTTGGGACGTCTGCCTTAAAGGATGACACGAGCCCAGTGAAGAAGCTGGGAGAAGTGCCTCGATGAGCATCTAACGACGGCCACCATAAGTAAATTTTCGAGTCAGTCGAGTTCCTCAAGCTACAACAAACTGCAACACTGACCTTTGTTACGCTGCAGGCACTTAAAGACATCTGAGTCATTTTTACCAGTGCTTCAGAACCACCGATCAGCACTGAGACAACGATTCCTGAACATGAACCGCTGTGTAAGCCAGCCTGCAGCCAATAATCCAGCTTCACTCGTCAAACTGCCTTGCTGCCTGATACCTGCAGCTGACTCCCATCTTGAACTGTATCACAGAAGCCTGCAAAGCACTCTGAAGCCAACTCAATCCTGTGGATCATCAAGAACACCTACAGCAGAGGTTACATTGTGGTTCTGTCCCCTGGTCCTTCCCGTAAGGCCCCTAGAGACAGTTTAAGAAACCTTGTTCCCTTTGTGCTGGAGCCAAGTAACCTTGAACTATTGGGATCATTAACCATACCAACTACCCCACTGTCAGTATCCAGATTGAAACTGACTGTCCTCTGCATTCCTATACAGGGTGGGTTGTATTTATTTGTGTTGCTAGAAAAGTATTTTTTGTGTTAATAATAAAGTAGATATTTGTATACAACCTTGACTGGATAGTTCCTTTATCATTGGGTAATAATTGTATTTCCGCTATCTAACCAACGATCCACGACCTTTCAGAGATAAACCTGCTGTTCCATCCACGTTACCAACATTGGACAACAAGGTTTATAATTTACTGGTGTTTCCTATCTGTTTGGATCCCTTCTGGTGTACTAGAGGTGTGGGGCTGATTGAGGTTTCAGAAACTAATATTCATCCTGTACCACTGGTGACCCGGACGTTGATTTGTCACAGTCGCACATCTACATGTTATGTGCAATAAGCGCGTGTGTAGTAGGTGAACGTATAAAAAGCAACATGTTTGATAGGAGTGTGTGAGAGAGTTTCAGCTGCTGACACTTATCTTTAATATGAGCTTTTAGGAGATCTTAATTGTGTAATGTATGCATTGAGGAACATACGCTCTGTGGATAGTTCATATAGTAAGTGTAAATGTATTCCATCACCTTAAAGCTCACATTAAAGTGAGCTGAGATATGCCTTTAATATTAGTTTAGGAGATGTTAGTTTTGTAATGTACCAACTGCAAACCTCATATGGTCTGCGTACAGGATTGCAGCACATGTTGAGAGTGCCTCTATGGTTGGAGCATGTTATGTTATGTTATGTTGACTTATACCGCACACTGCTACCATCCAGAGATGGTCTCCAGGTGCCCATGTGGCTCTGCAAGAAAGTGGATGGGTGGGTTAGTGAGGGTAGAGTTATAGGATAGGTCCAGAACCAGGAGAGACGGACACCTGTGTGTGTTTGATTGCAGACGGGTTGATTGCAGGCACTGGCTTTTTGTATCCATAAGGGTGAGGCCCGATGCCTATGTTGTATATTGTATGTGCATGTCTGGTTATGTTGGATGGGTGTTTGTGTGTTTTGTGGGTAGATTGGTTGGTATTTAAGGTTGTGGTTGTGCTCACAGGCTGGTTGTATCCGAAGGGGTAATAACCAGTGCCTGGGGTTGTTTTTTGTATGCAAGTGTTACTTATGTTGAATGTGTTTTTGTGTGTAATTTGGCTAGCTCATAAGTCATATATAGTACTTTGGAGGTGTTTTGTAGGGGAGCAGGAGTGGGGGGTTAGTACACTGGGAAATCTCAAAAATATTTTAGGTGGCTAATCTTCCCAATTCTATGTAAATGTGATGCATGGCTAATCTTCACAATTCTATCTAGTTATACACAAGGCTAGTCATCACAGATCTATCTAAGTGTGACGCCTGGCTTATGTACACAACTATATCGAAATGGGACGCATAGTTAATCTTCACAATTCTAGCTAATGATACACCTGGCTAGTCTTCACAATTCTATCTATTGTAATCCATGGCTAGTCTTCACAATTCTATCTAATGTGGCACATGGCTAATCTTCACAATTCTATCTAATGTGACACATGGCTATTCTTCACAAATCTGTCTAAGTGTGACACTTGGCTAATATTTGTAATTTTGTCTAAATGTAATGCATGGCTAACCTTCACAATTGTATGTCAGAGTGACAAATGGCTCATCTTCACAAATCTAACTAAATGTGATGCATGGCTAATCTTCACAGTTGTATCCTAATGTGACACATGGCTTAACTTCACATATCTATCTAGGTGTGATGCCTGTCTATTGTATACAAATCTATATAAATGTGACACATTGCACATTTACACAGATCTATCTAAGTGGGACGGCTGGCTAATGTACACAAATCTATCTTAATATGATGCAAGGCTAATCTTCACAATTACTCTGAGTGTGTGGCATGGCTAACCTTCACAATTCTATCTAAATGTGACACATGGCTAATCTTCACAATTCTATCTAAATATGAGACCTAGCTAAGGTACACAAATCTATCTAAGTGTGAGACATGGCTAATCTTCACAGTTGTATCTAATGTGACAAATAGCTAATTTTCACAGATCTATCTAAGTGTGACGGCTGGCCAATGCATGCAAATCTATCTAAGTGTGACACATGGCTAATCTTTGAAATTCTATCTAAATGTGATGCAATGCTAACCTTCACAATCATTCTGAGTGTGATGCATGGCTAACCTTCACAAATGTGTCTAAATGTCACATACGACTAATCTTCGCAATTATATCAAAATTTGAGGCATGGCTAATCTTCACAATTCTATCTAATGTGACACATGGCTAATCTTCACAAACATACCTAAATATGACACAAGACTAATCTTCACAATGTTATCTAGATGTGATGCATGGCTAACCACATGAATCTATCTTGGTGTGATGCATGACTGATCTTCACAATTCTATCTAATGTGGCACATGTCTATTCTTCCCAATATCTCTATTGTAACATGTTTTCTGCCCCCACTATACATCTAAGTACAAAACATGTCCTGCCCACAACAACACATTTCCTTTCCTGCAAAATACAACTAAAATCCAACACAACATCTGCCCCTAAAATAGATCTAGGAGCAACACATTTCCTTCCACAATTCAGTACAGTGTCTAACAATGGAGTGCAGCACAGTTGACAGTGATAGTAGTGTGAGATTGGCTGGGTTTTCTGGGGAACAGCAATGACTGTGCTCCTCACACTTATCACCTTACGATGGCTAGTTACAGGGCTAATTATAGGGCACAGCACATTTCTAGATCAGAGGGCAGCATGTGGATATAACTAGCCTATACCAACAGTTCAGATGTGAAATATGGCTACCTTACATAATTAGGATCAGTGCAGAATATAATTATCTTACACACTTAGGCTGAGTGCCAAATATGGGTACTTTATACAATTTGGATATATCATAATAGGTAATAAGAGTGGTGGGATTTTAATGGAGTACACTAATGACTGTACTACCCACCGCACAGCACTAACCTTATTTGTTGCTGTAGGTAGTCTGCGTCAGGTGTCCCAGTCGAACACAAGCAAACATGGAGTGGAGTTGCTTAGACTGGAGCTGCCCTGTGCTTTATGGCCCTTAACCGACGGGCTGCCCTGGAAGGGTCTCTGAAATGCAGCTGTTCCAGTCACGTGAGAGATTGGAAGAGAACTAGAGAACCCCAACCCACTGCCAGACACATGCACTAAGGACAAAGCCTGCTGCACCAGCATCCAAAATGCCCTCTCTTACAAAATTAAAGGTCTGCGGACCATAATAGCTGACAAAAGATCCCAACTAACAGTCACTACACCAGCACCCACTACCACCCCTCACACTAACTCAGGTTTCACGTTAAAAAAAAGTCACCATTCCTGAAGTCCACAAAATCATTGCGTCTCTTAAACCATCTAACTGTAAGGGCGATAGTTGCCCAGCTCAGATTATAAAAGATGCAGCTAGAGACCTTGCCCCATTCATTACTAAACTTGCAAACTCCTCCTTCTCGAACAATTCCGTCCCAAGTAACCTCAAACAGTCCTGAGTTCTACCACTACTGCTAAAACAGACCCTAGAACCGGCTATACCTACCAACTACAGGCCAATTACGACAGTCCCCTTTCTACTGAAAATTCTGGACAGAATAGCCTACTTGCAAATACAAGACTATCTTGAAGCTCACAAATTACTCGGTACCCGTCAATCTGGCTTCAGACCTCGGCATTGAACAGAAACTGCACTTGTCGACCTTAAAAGCCAGATTGATGAATTGAAAGACAAGGGAAAGATGGCCATCATACTTCTACTCAACCTCTCTGCGGATTTTGATTTGGTGGATCACTCTATACTTTGCAACCACTTATCCTCTTCGGCCCACTTCTCTAGCTCTGCAATTGCCTGGATCCAATCTTTCCTCGCTAACAGAACTATGTGCGTGTTCTCACCGTCAGCAGCTGCTGACCCCATCCTCATCACCTGTGGAATCCCCCAAGGATCCTGCGTCTCGTCCACTTTGTACAACATTTTTACAAAGCCACTATTCGACAAACTGGACCATCTGGGTGTCACCTACCCAAATTATGCAGACGACACCCAGATACTCCTACCCCTCTCAGGAACCTATGATACAGACGTTGCATGGATTAACAAAGTCTACATCATCATTCAGGCATGGATGGCCACACATGGCCTCTGCCTGAATGATGATAAGACAGAACTACTCCTAGTTGGATCATCTAATAACCTTCTCAAACTAAGTCCTTACTACACAAATATTGTTATTGATGGGAACAGTATACCCATAGCCAAACATGTAAAAACTTTAGGTTTCTACCTCGATGCCCAGGCTAACCTAACCAAGCAGATCAACATGACCTCTTCGGCCACAGCCTACACTGGCAAGATGATCAGAGCCTGTAGACCTGTACTATCCCCCACCAGTTGCCTTACTCTGGCGGGAGTGCTCATGCAATCCAAACTGAATTATTGCAACAGCCTTTATCTAGGAGCAAACAAGTCCATTCTAAATAAACTACAGATTATGCAAACCAACGCGCTTAGAGCAGCGCTGATTATTCCTAAAAGAGAGCACACCTCAGATATTAGAAAGCAACAAAGGTGGCTCTCTATACATGACAAAATTGCCCTAAAAACCATCTGCCTCACACACAAAGCGATTAACTTCCAAGCCCCCCCCCCCCTATCTCACAGACAAGTTCACTTGGAAGGTATCCAATAGATTCACCAGATCATTTAACGCGCCATCCCTGGTGGTGCCTAGATACAATCTAAAAAGAGTCAGAGGTTCTAGCTTCCCGGTATTAGCCACCCAGCTTTGGAACTCTCTCCCACAGAACATCCAAACCATTCAAACCTTCAACAATTTCAGAAGCCATGTTATCACTTGGATTCTTAACAAAACACAAAACAGTAGCTCTTGATACCATTAATAGCTAGATGATCTGCTCAACTAGTATATGTGTCACCCATCCTATACTACTGCTATGACCCAATGTATAATATGTATAATATGTATAATGTTTATGTATATATGTACCACTGTAATTTTACAAACTGTATTTATGCCTTCAACTGCATATGCTATACCATGTAACCACTTCCAACCTTAAGCGCCCAATTACCTCTGGGTCAGGTGCGCGATATAAATAAAATAAACAAACAAACAAACGTGGGGGGCACAGACCAATGAGAACCAAATGGACAGGCTGGGAGGAGTGGGGAGGGAGGGTCACAGAATGGATCAAGGTGAATGGGAGAAGCAGAGGGTAGCAGGGAGAGATGGCTGCCAGGACAGAGGCAAAGAGACAACTGACTGCCTCAACCAATTGCTAAGGGGTTGGGTGGAGAAAGTAAAAAAAGCCAGAAACAACAAAAGGATTACATAACAAAGGCAGGGTACTATAGAAGCAGAACAGCTAAAAAAACTGGTTGAACGTTAAAGTAAAACACCAAATAAACCCCTCAGAAAACAAACAACTAGTCCAAAAAACAATTGCAAAATACACACAAATCCTTCCAAAGAGCACCCCAAACCAAGCCAAAAAACAGATTATAATCAAAGTAAAGAACTGACAACCCACCAACTAGGCAGTACAACTGCTTTCCAAGTGGTGTCTCTGTGGGATGCCTACAGATTACATTCACGAATGGAGGGGTAAGCAAGGAGTGATTGGCACCAGGACAGAGGCAAAGAGACACTTGAGTGCCTGAACCAATAGCTAAGGGGTTGGGTGGGGAAAAGAAAAAAGCCAGAAACAAACAAAGGACCACAGAACAAAGGAAGAGCACTTTAGAAGCAGATCTGCTGAAAAAAACATATTGGGAGTAAAAAAATAAAAACACCAAATAAACCCTCCAGAAAACAGACAAATAGCCCAAAAGACAGGTGCAAAATACACACAAATAACTACAAAAGTCACTCAGAAACAAGCCAAAAAAATTATTAGAATCAAAGTAAAGCACTCACAAACCACCAGCCAGGAGTGCTTGGCAAGTGGTATCTCTGCAGGATGCTGTAGATTACATTTAGGAAGGGAGGGGGAAGCAAGGGGATATGGCAGCCATGATAGAGGCAAAGAGACACCTGACTGCCTGAACCAATTGCTAAGGGGTTGGGTAGGGAAAGGAAAAAAAGCCAAAAACAAATAAAGGCCTACAGAACAAAGGCGGGCACTCTAGAAGCAGACCAGCTCAAAAAACGGGATGAGAGTCAGGGAAAACACCAAATAAGCCCCTCATGAAACCAACAACTAGACCAAAAAACTATCGCAAAATACACACAAATCCCTCCAAGAGGCACCCAAAGCCAAGCCAAAAAACAGATTAGAATCATCAAAGTAAAGCAGTTGCAACCCTACAGCCATGCCCTAAGACTGCTTTCCAAGTGATCTCTGTGTGAGATGGCTACAGATTACATTTAGGAATGGAAGGGGAAGCAAGGAGAGATGGCCGACAGGACAGATGCAAAGAGACACCTGTCTGCCTGGACCAATTGCTCATGGATAGGGTGGGAAAAGGAAAAAATCCAGACACAAAAAAGGACTACAGAACAAAGGCAGGACACTCTAGAACCAGATCATCTTAAATAAACGGGTGGGAGTAAAAAAACCAAACACCAAATAAACCAATCAGAAAACCAGCAACTAACCCAAAAACAATTGCATAATACACAAATCCCCCCAAAAGGCACCCAAAACCAGGCCAAAAAACAGATTAGATTCCAATTTAAATCACTCAAAAGCCACCAGCCAGGCCGTACAACTTCTTATCAAGTGGTTTTTGTGCAGGATGCAACAGATTCCATTCAGGAAGGGAGGGTGACACAGGGAGAGATGGCCGCCAGGAGAGAGGCATAGACACCTGAGTGCCTGGGCTAATTGCTAATGGGTTGGGAGGGTTAAGAAAAAATCCAGAAACAAACAAAGGACAACAGAACAAAGGTGGGAACTCTAGTAGAAGACAGTTAAAAAAACAGGTTGGGAGTAAAAGGAAAACACCAAATAAACCCCTCATAAAAGCAACACGTATGTGTTGTAAGAGTGTGTCATAGGACCATGTGTTGCAGGAGCTCTAGTTGGAGTATTGTGTCATAAGAGTGTGTATCCTAAGAGCATGTGTGGTAGGAACTTGTGTCATAAGTGCATGTGCGAGCATGTGTCATATGTCTGCATGTTATGTGCAATCAATGTATGTGTAGTAGGTCTATATGTCAAAGGAGCATGCATGATAGGAATGGATGTTGTGGTAGGATTTCTTATAGCAGCATGTGTCAAAAGAGCACATATCGTAGAAGCATGTGTTATAGGAGTGTGTATCATTACAGTGTATTGTTGTAAGAGTGTGCAGTAGGTGTGTGTGGTAAGGATGTGTGTGGTTGGCGCGTGTGTCACAGAAGCAGGTGTGATAGGAGCATGAGTCGTAGGTGCACAGTTATTCCATCACCTTAAAAGTGACATCAAAGTTAATTCATAGACTTGGTGGAAAGTTTGTACTGAAAGTGTACATTTATTCCATCACCTTAGAACTCAAATTCAAGTCAGCTGAGACTTGCTGTTAAGATGAGTTTTTAGGAGATGTTACTTGTGTAATCTATGTATTGTAAAACTCATATGCTCTATGGACAGCTTGTATTGAAAGTGTACCTTTATTCCATCAACTTAAAACTGACATCAAAGACAGATGTGACTTGCATTTGATGTGAGTTTTTAGAAGTTTATTGTGTTACGTATGTACTGTAAACTCATACACTTTGTGTTCAGTTTGTATGAAAAAGTCACATTACTTCTGCACATGCAGCATATATAGATATATTTCAAAGATTAATATCCATGTTTTACAATTTGAGCAGAGTTGGGCCTGCCGTCACCAGGGGCAGAGTGGGGTGCGCCTAACAACCCAAGACTCACCCTCAAGCCTTCATAGGCTCTCATCTCGCCTTGGTTACAGAATGGATCCCGCCAAAAGATGTTTAGGGATGCAGGGCACACACTTTATTCCTCCGGTCTACTCCTGCCTTTTCTGCATGTTCTTTGTGTCAGACGCAGCCGGTAGCCAGCAGTGTTCCAGCAGCAGGACGCGAGGCAAAGCAAAAGTTGAGAAGTGGGACAAAGGGACCCTCAAGCGTCTCTCAGACGTCTCTCATGCATGTCAAGCCACACTGCGCACTGGATTAGCATTAATATCTTAAAATTCGCCAAGTTGGTTTTCCAAAGTTTTCTTCTGTGCACGAATTCCAGATAAAATCTAGGTGCCTGCAAAAAAATTGGAAAATCCAAGTGGTCAATTTTGATATATTTTCTCAATGGAAAACCCCATATTAAGAATGTTTAAAACACAATCAAAGAAAACATGTTTTAAACTATGAAGGCATTAATGTAGAAATCTAAAACGTTGTATGCACATGCGGTTTCCTCAAAATATTACTCTGGAATACTCTCAGATGTTTTTAATGCCAGCGTTTGAAAGTTATAAAGAAAACTAATTTTCTGA
Source organism: Ambystoma mexicanum (assembly GCF_040938575.1). Lineage (NCBI taxonomy): Eukaryota > Metazoa > Chordata > Amphibia > Caudata > Ambystomatidae > Ambystoma > Ambystoma mexicanum. The sequence continues at coordinate 957,544,661 of NC_090929.1, read as the reverse complement.
AACAACATAGAGACTTTTTTTAACCTTAACTATGCCTTGTGCTGGCTTGCAGACATAATACATGTATCACTCATCTCTCTCTCTCTCTCTCTCTCTCTCTCTCTCTCTCTTTCTCTCTCTCTCTCTTTCTCTCTCCCTCTCTGCTCCCTCAAGCTCTCTGCAAATTATCTTTCTGTCTGTCTCCCTCTCTTTTACTCTCTTTTACTCTCTGTCTAACATGCCTCTGTGTTTTTGTGTGAGTGTTGCATTATCAGATGTGTTTACTAGAGCTACTCCAGACATGTGTCAAAGGGAGGGAGTGTTGGTGTGTGTGATGTTTTACGGTAGAATACGAGGAGCAGCAACTCAAACATCCCCCACAGTGTGTATTTAGAGAGATACATTGTCATCACGTGTCCTACTAGAAAGTTGCCATCACATTGCTGATAAAGGAAAGGTGAGGGGGACTCATATAAGACCTCCGGGGGTGCTGGGATCATAGCAGACCTTGCACGGATCTAGGGGATTAAACTGCAGTTTCAACAACTGCACTTGCTATTTTCTATTTTGCTAATTATTAGTGTGTTTGTATACTGTAATACATGTAACTAACAGAAGAAACAGATTATTGTTTTCAATCAGAGAGCACACCTTCCTGAGAAGGTACAGCATTTTGGCAGACAAAATGGTGTGCATTATAAGAAAAATAAGTATTTAAAATAATAATATTTAATTGTAATAACATTTCAAACTGATTCTTTTTTAAAACTGTTCACATGCCTTACTGAGGAAAGCACATTATGCAAACTCTGAATCACAATTTAAAATACCTAGAATAATAATTTAAATTATTTTCTGATTAAAAGTTGTAATCCAAGATGGACAGTTTGGCACACCACAGTATTACACTTTTGAAATACCTTTATGACAAAGGGGAAGAGGGCAAATAGAACCAATGAGAGTTCATCACTGCAATGCAAAAAACTAAATAAAACCAGGGGCTTTTTGGGAAGATGGAAAGGAGCAGATCTCCTAATATTGTATACATTTGAAAAAAAAAGGTTGGATGCTCAAACCTCTAAGTACATAAAGCACATGGGTCTTAGCTCTCATTTTATTTTTCACAGCACCAACCATGTAATAAAATATATGTAAGCATGAACCAGATTTACTCATTAGGACAGTCACATGATTTGGAAGTGAGGATAAAATGACTGCATTTGTCACTTCATTGGGTTCCAAGGACTCAATTGAGCGTGAATTTTAGAAGAGGTAGGCTAGGAGGGGATGACGCCAGCCGGTAGTGTGTTTATAGGCTATTGAATGATTCACTGATACTGTTTCTTGCTCCGAGCAATGTTCAGGAGCATAATGTGAAAGGTTATTGGAGCTTCTGGGGGCATGTTAATGACTACCAGTGAGACAGCTGTTTTCTTGATAAATTCTCGCTCATAAATAACCCATGTTTACCCCATTCATTCCTTTCTATTTACCACATGCTGTAACTATCCCACTAGATCCCAACCTGGGAATAGGTGGGAATTTAAAATAAGAGAGAGAATAAACACCACTTTGTTTATATTGTTACCACAACACCTTTCATCGGGTCCTATGGGTTTTTGTCAGGAAAGAAAAATGATCATTTGAACTGAAAAAATTAGCTGAGGATCCAGAAGGCAGATTTCTAGTGGTAGAAGTAAATATCATAGATTTTGATGTGTTGAATCGATGCCTGTCAGCATCTACTACTTTTCGACTTTTACAGCACATTGCACATATAATTGCCAAGTCAAAGGAACAAACAGGCCTCTAGATAAATTGCATACCAGACCTTTTGCACATTACTGGAACTATGACACTTGTTTAGATGTTCATGAGTTTAATTCATGCATCAGCTTTTCCTCCCTCTTTGAAAAAGATTGGTGAGCGCAGAGGGAAGATGGCTCGACAGATCCCAAAATACAATTCTAGATTTTTAACAGCATGGATTAAAGTGCAGGCCATAAATGACATGTCCCAGAACAGCAATGCCTCTGAACTGAGCAATGATCATGACAAAAAGCAGATGATGGCGAGATAAGAAAGCGGTTCTCTATTGTTTCAAACATCTATTGTCTTTACTATAACTTAACCCTAGTGGTCGTTGTAACAGATGGTGCGCTAGTTAATACTGTCACAAATGAGCATTTGCTAGTATTAGGCTGGTGATCGGAGGTGCTGCGTTGAAACACTTCGAATGGTACCCCCTAGTAAGTACCAGAAAACATGAAATAAACAACAGGATGAAGGTACATTCAATGCACAAGTCTCATGTCTTTGGATTGGCTAGATTGTTCACTTATAAATTCACAGTGAGTCTTTTAGCTGTAACACATCTTGAAATTTATTTTGCCAGTAGAAAAGTCAGCCGACACGTGTTTCGACCCACTGGGTCGTTGTCAAGGCCTGAAAACTGGGTAGCGAATGTTGGATAAAATAGCTAATAGTCAAGGTGGTCATCAAGAAGAAACTCTATATGATAGGTAATCCTGTGCAGTAGGTATCAGGGCTTAATCCCCAGAAATATGTTGAAGCAGCTTGCTTCAACATAACTATAAGTGAACAATCTAGCCAATCCAAAGACATGAGACTTGCACGTTGAATGTACCTTCATCCTGTTGGTTATCTATTGTCTTTACATTTAGCAATTTGGTGGCTTTACCTAGTAATGTAGAGTAAAAGAAAGAGGGAGCCAACTTCATTCATCAAAAATAGTTATTATGAATGCATAATAATGATTCACACCTGTAAATTATGGATTTCTTCAGCAGTAAGAGACACAGCAGTACCTGGCATTCGGGAAGTAACCATTGTAATAATCAAAGCATGTTTCCACCAATTCATGCTTGCTGTGTACAATACTACTTGATATAAGAGTTCCCTGAGTCCAAGTACCATCAAGACACAGCCATGAGGTGCATGACTATAAATGAAATAACTGCATGAAGCCAGATATGTTTGTTTTCTTCTAAAATTGTCTATTCCGTTGTATATTCAGGCACATGTTGGACCTCGTAGAAGTTGCTATAAGCATCAATACCAAAAAAAAGTTATATAATGTAGGATATAACAAGTTCTCAGAATCAATGAAGTTTGATTCAAAATTGCACACTGTATTTGATTAATGGCTTGTCTAAGGTAGCAAAAGCACAACTAATAGCAACTGAGTTCTACCTGGAGCATTTAGAATCAGTAGGTGCACAACACAAGGTGGCATTTTCTCTATTTGATTGATCTATTTATCACTTGAGAGTGTATCTATTGCTGCAAGAGAAAACAAGGAATACATAACGATAGCAAACAACATAAGATAGCATTTAGTACTCTGTGTGAGGGAGGCAAACCAGAAATATCATCTATAATGTACGCAATGGGAGAATTTAGCACAACATCAGGCTACAAACAAATTGGACATCGTATAAAGTGATGCCAATGTGAAACGGATTAAACAAAAGATATATCTCATTGGCCAAACATTTGGTCTTGTGCACAATTGAATAATTGTGAACTACTTTTACTTATAACAGCAAGAACATGTATAGTATCAATATAGAGCCATTGATAGATAGGATGAGAAGGAAAACTGTACAATTCCTTGTGTTTTGGGAAAGGTTAAGCTTGATAAATAAAATACTACCTCCAAAAATCATAAACATTCCAAAGAATATATGTGTGGATGTCAGTAAAAACATGCCTTTAAGTGCAAGACGTGATTAAGAAGTGTCTATGACAGAGCAGACAACCACATCTTTCTCTGCAAATGTTGAATTCTGGTGGGAAAAGATACATGCAAACTTCAGATGTCACAAGTTATTTAGATATTATAGAATATTTGTTAAGCACAGACACTACCCGTTGGACACCATGGCACTGCTTGCTTGGGAGGTATTGTCTGAAAGGTGTAATTTTGATTAGATTATTCTATTATCAGAGTTTCGTAATAATGTTGGCATACATATTCTTTTGAGGCAGAGGAAGAACAAATTCAATGGCTGGTTGACATGGAATCTCTGAAACAGACTGGCACATCTTGCGACAAATTGACCTCTGCTCTCCATGAGTACCAAGAATGAGTATAGGCTATATCGCCCACTCAGCTCTCACACTTCTACAAACCAAATCCAAGATAACCATAAAGGTAAAACAGGCACAGTTATGTGATAAACCTCCTTCACCATTGGTGGTAACTTGGCCCGGGTGAAGATTATACTCTCAAGGGGTGTGTGAATGTGCTACATAGCAACCCAAACAGCTAAATATAACAGTCCAAATAGAGGAATGCCCAATCAAAGGTCCTTAAAAATATATACTTTAAATAAACACACCACTACTTTAATTAAACACACCATGTACAATAATAGCTAACTAGAAAACTCTATAAAAAACCCATGTCTGTATAAAGAACACAGAATACGCAAAATAGCAAGATGCAGCGTTCTGGATAATGAGACGGGGCGAAAAGGCAATAAAAACCTCAATGTTCAAAGGATATTTTCTTGAGTTGCAAAAAGGGATTCATGTGACCTAGCCAGTCTCTTGGGACCAAAATGGACTGGGTGGCAGTTATCAGGAAAAAATATCTTTTACAGTGTCTTGCCAGTTCGACAATGGTGAACCAAGACTTTCAGCGCTGTTCGGCAGGTTGAGTCAGTTTGAGGTGCGGCAGTCAAAGCCATCCAGCGGCGAGTGTGTGTTGAAACAAGGCCAAACTAGAAGAAGGCTGAGCTTCAAAGCGGCTCGAGCGGTGTGGAGATCACCAGTTAGGGTTCAACAGTTTAGTTTCGCATCAGATGGGCTGATGAAGGAATGCAAATGTGAGGCAGTTTGATGCAGCTCAAAGGATGCGTTTGCGAAGCGCACAAGCGTTGGTTCAGTCTTTTTGATCAGCAATGAAAAATATGGTGGTGAGAATAGCAGTTTGAGCAATACAGTTGCTGCAGTGCTTCTCTGTTCGAGTTGAGGGAATTACACACTTTAGCTGGCATGAAGCAGTGGCAAACGTGTTCTAACGGGCGTTCTCCAGTTTGGAAGGTGATGAGTAGCAAAGGCAGATTCAGAAAGTCCCAGCAGCTCGCACTGGGTCAAACACACTTGAAATACAGCTAGCAGTGGTTTGATCCCAGAATGAAAGGAATCCTGGCCGTCTTGCTTCTCAGGAGCTATGAGTCTCATACACGGGACTCAGGGACAAGATGAGTCCTTTTCTCTGGCTCCCTAACACAGCCGAGGCTGGCACACACCTTCCAGGTGTATTTCAACGAAGTGACATCCCGAGCAGCTATCTGGCTGTTACAGTTGCAGGTCTTGTTCTACCAGCCGGTTTACCCCAAATGTTCCTGAGCAAGATGTTGGAACCTTCCTCCAGCTGTTAAGAGCTCCCTCTGTCTACACAAATCCTGCCCCTTTCCCTTCTCAATACAATCAAAGCCTTTTGATATGTAGCACCCTGGAATGAGGCCACACCTTTTGTAAATGGGTCTGCCCTTTGATTTTTGCTCCCAGTCGAGCTTCCTGTGGTCTGGCTCTCTCTCAGAGGAGGGCGTTCCCTGTCATCACAAAGTAATGAAAAGAGGCATTCCCCGAAGGCTCCAGTCCTGCCTGGGGAAAATACAAATAACCCCTTTCACAGCTGAGCTGGGATCACTTGGTCGACACATATTTAATGTTGAATTGCTGTGGTTGTAATAACTATGAGAATGCCATCCACCATACCATAATTCATGTATGGTTTATATTTAGAGATCATCTTGCACCAGTGCAGTACACTCAGAATTATGTAGATTTTGTGCCAGGGGTCCATGTATCTTAAATGCAGACCCTGTGCTGCAGAGACTTGGCTGTCACTGCAGCTGTCAAGAGGGCGTCTGTCTAAAAAGCTTGCACACTGACTCTGACGGTATCTCGTGGTCATGACACTTCGGCAGCTGTAAGGTACAGGCATCACATCTTCATCGCAGTACATCACAGTCAGGTTTCCAGTGGTCTTCTATCTTTAGCTGTCAATTTCCCAGCCTCTACATTGAGACCCTGTTCAGTTTATGGCACACAGTCTCTAGGACCATGATGGTGTCAGATTATCATACTGGAGTTATCCTATGCTAATGACCTCTGTATGGAGAGAATTAGGAGGTCCTAACAGGTGATGACTGATTCCAAAGTCATTTGGGGTAGTTCAAGTTCCTATTTTAATTGCAAGGCCTGAAAACACTAGAAATATGCTTTCTAATTTTCCCAGCATGGACAGGCTTCACTGTACAAATAAGAAAGTTATATTTCAAGCATGAAGGCTATTTGAGCTACAAATGTTATTTCAGTTCGTGGCACGAGTCCTGCCAATTCTAGAAATAGTGAGAATTCAAATGTGAGGGTTCCTTGATATCAGCACAATTGCCCTGATTCAGCTATGTAGGACCCCCACTGGGGAATGATTCATGCTCATGCAGGATGAGGACATCCTCCCTTGAGTGAATGGCCCTCATTGTCATACCTAATCAAAAACATCACTACAAATGTTTGGTGATCCTACAAACCTAGACAAGTAAGTTTGCTAAAGACTAAAACACTGTACATGGTCGTGACAAGCCCTAATTTATTTTCAGGAAGGTCTAAATTAAGGAAACTACTGATAATCTTTTTTTTAAAAACTTTTATTTAACCATGGCAGGTACATCGCATAACACCGAAAACAATGTCAGGATCATAGTACAATGTTATACAAGGGTAAAAGCGGGAAGGGACAGATATGGCAGTGAATAAACTGTTGGTCTGCATTTCATACAAGTTGTAACCACAGGAAACCGCTGATGTATGGCAACAATGTGTCCCACCTTCCGGACACTAAACCCGGGCCCGGGTGGCTAGGTGGGATCGGAATTCCGCCCAGGTATCTTTAGGTCTTGAGATAGCGGGTAATGTCTATTTATAAGCATCTTCACAATTTTGAGCCCATGTTAAGTCCACAAGACACGATTCAGTGCCGGGTGGGTGTCTGTCCTTCCACCATGCATCGTTTAGCAATCATGCAACCCATATTGAAAAATGAGCGAAGACGTTGATTAGCAAATGTGGGTCACCCCCCAAATAGTACCCCCAAGTGGGTGTGGACCAATGTACCATTTGATAATTTTTGGCAGAATTCTCATAACTGAAACCCAGAAGTGCACAAGGGAGGGGCATCCCCAGAACATGATCAGCATGTGGGCAGCGGCACTGTAGACAGGTCTCTTCCCCCATGCTGGGCATTTTACCCAGTTTCCAGGGGGTATAGTAAAGTCTGTTCAGCAGCTTGTATTGAATAAGTCTAAACCTGGAATTTAGGGAGATGTTACGCGTATGTAGACACATATTCCTCCACTGTGTATTGAAGAGTTCCGACCCTAGATTCTCCGCTCACCTATCCCTAATTGTGCAGGCCATAGTAGGTGTTTTGTGCAGAATCATTTTATAAAGGGTGGAAAGGATACTCTGAGAGGTACTCGAATTGGCAATGTACAGTAACTCTGGATTTTCTGCGGGTTGAGAGAGGTAATCGTGCCACCACGCGGTGACCGCTGCTCTTAGTTTGTAGTATTGTATCAGTTTGGTGGCCGTGCCTTTGTGTTCCTGATGCCAGGTTTGTGGGGGGACAAAGGATCCATTTGGCAATAGATCTGCCAGTGCATGATATCCCAGACCATCCCAGTATCTGCTCACAGCACTGTCCCATGTGGGGCCCAGTCCCCGGAATTCCACATTGTAAGCAACTTGTAGCATGGGTGTTGTGCCCCAGTCCAGAGAAAGACAGAGCGCCATGCTAGTACTGTTGTGTGCACAGGGTCAAATGGACAGTCATCTGTGTACCTCCCAACTAGGATGAGTGTCCTAAGATACGAACCCCCACAGCCAGCCCCTCCAGCTTAACATGGAGGGGGAGCTGTGGGGCAGCCCCGTACCAGTGAGATGCAAATTGGGCCTGGGACGCTAACCAATATATTTCGAGGCATAGGGGCAGCAAATCCCCCATCTGCATAGGTCAGAGTCATGTTGACCCATTTCTTTCACATATAAACTGCAAGAATGCTGTGTATCATGGTAAAGAGTAGCTTGCCTGGCCAGATTGGAACATTGTCAAATGTATACAGAAGTTTGGGTGGGAGGATCATTTTAACTAGCGAGAGCCTACCTGCCAGTGATATGGGAAGCGGAGTCCATCTGGTGACCTTATCCCTGAAGTACCCCTCATTGGCCATATAATTATCTAGAAGGAGGGAGGTCGTCTCACTAGAAATGTGCACACCTAGGTACCTAATGCCTTTTGGGGATCAATAAAGGAGGATAGCCCTCTGTGGTTCTTTCGTACATTCTGTGAGGGACAACATCTCAGATTTAGCATAATTTATTGGAAAATTGGGTCTAAATTGACTAGCGATTTCATATATTAAGCAGAACATCGTCTGCATAAAGTGAGATTATTTCTGGGGAGCTCAGGAGACAAACACTGCAGTGGCAGTGTCTCTAACAAACAAAGTCTGCCATAGGCTCAATGGCCAGTGCGAACAGTATAGGAGAGAAGGGACATCCCTGATGTGTTCCCCTTCCTAGCGTGTACTGTTCTGAAAGGCAGGAGTTGACCATTACCCTTGCAAGGGGGGCCGAATAAGGGAGTTTGATAAATCGGAGCATCACAGGGCCAAAACCCATTTTATCCAGAACCACGTATATGTACTCCCAGGGGACCATATCAAACGCTTTCTGGGCATTAAGTATGATTGCCACCGCCTCAGTGGTCGTGTCTATTCTTGCAAGCACATTGAATTGTAGCCTGATGTTAAGGAATGCAGCTGTGCTAGGGACTTATCCTGATTGGTCTTGGTGGACAATATGAGGAAGAATTGAAAGGATACGGTTTGCAAGTGCTTTCACAAAGAATTTGCTGTCAAAGTTCATAAGGGAGAGCGGGCAATAGGACCCACAATCATTACCGGGCTTGCCAGGTTTCAAAAGCACTGTGATAGTGGCCTCTCACCTAGACTCAGGGAGATTAAAGTTTACCAGTGACTCATCCCAAACCTCTACAAAGCAGGGAGCCAGCAGGGTGCAGTATTTGCGGTAGAACTCGGACGTTAGTCCATCAGGGCCAGGAGCCTTGCCACTGGGGAGGTATTTCATCACTGTCATTAGTTCCTCCTTGGTGAGGGGGCACTCAAGCTTTCTGTCACCTGGGGGCTAAGTCTTGAGAACGTAAGACCCTCCAACCAGGCCATGGCGTCCGAGGGGTCATGGCGATGGTCTGTCCCGTATAGCAAGCCATAAAAATTCCAGAACACTGCAATGATGTCCTGATCATTACATTTGGCTTCCCCCTGGTTGTCTATTATGCTATCTACCAAGGTTTGGCCACATTCCATTCTGACCATTCTAATGAACCTCCTCTCAGAAAATTCACCTTCCCCATACTTCCTGGCTGCCAATGGGCACGTTAGATACCGGACCTCATGTTTGGTGTGTGACCTAAATAGTTCCAACTCCGAGCGAATAAGTGCCAGCGTATAGTCTGACGTTCGGGTGTGTTCCCCCTGAAGAGCCTTAAGACAGTCTTTGCTTTTTTATAGGTCTCTCCTAATTGTTTTGTGGACCCGCCTCTGTGGAAATCAACATTCCCTGTATGAACACTTTAAATGCTTGTCAGCGGAAGTACTGAGATGTGTCCCCATTCCTATTGTCAGAGAAAAAGGATTCTGGTCTGCTAGTGGGTGCTGCTCTGCACGTCTGGTCTGACCAGGCATGAAAAGCGGGACCCGCTGCAGACCTCGTAATGTGGCGGCCCGGAATCAACGGTGCCGGTCCCTTAACAGCACTGTTCATTCCGCGGCCACCTACGTTGTAATGAGGCCCTGTGTCTTTAAATGCTTCTAGGGACGTCATTTAGGGGTCGCCAGACGTCACAACTGTGACCTCTGAGGTCCCCCTTGTGACCTCTGTGGTCTCCCTTGCGACCTCTGTTAAATAAAATTGTAATGCAGCCTCCTGGTCTCTGTCTAGCACCATGTGGCTCTTTACTTCTGAAGTGGCTGGCTTCTTTTTCAGGCCCCTTAAAAAAAAAAATTAAAAAAAAATAAGAACAGGAGTGCCACAAGTCTAACACTTTCAGCACTGGCCCTAAATAAGAAAGAATAGGAGTACAAAATAATGTGTCTTTCTGGAATTCTATACAATAATTGCTAGACTCAATAAAGGTTTATTTCAGGCACACTTCAGGGGGGTTCACTGATTTAGTCTGTTCTTAAATGCCTCTACTCAGCCTTTCATCCTTCTGAGCTTTATAAATGAGTACCAACACAGGTTGGGTGAAATTGGGTGTATATTTTTTCTATATAAAGCACTTAAGCGTAAGTGCTATATAATAACACATCATTATCATTTGGTCATGGACGTCTGCTTGCATTCACAGTAATTTGGTAATATGGGCCTATACACACTGATCTTAATGATACATATGGCGATACATTCTTGTATGAAATGTACATCACATTATAGTGATATCGTAACCATATTTTTTGTAGTGTACAGTGCTATGTGATGCCACTCCCTGTTTTGTCAACAGGTGAAAGGTCGTGTTCCATAGCTTCCCGCAATATCACTTCGGGGTGGGTCAAATGACATCACTTTCTGTGATGTCATCAGGGGTCAAGGGTTGTGTGATGTCACTTCTGCTGCCCCTGGCATTTTGGTGAAATCGTGTCCCTGAATGCTTCTGACTTAAATCTCCAACAGATAGCTCGTGAGAGGGCATGTTGTTTCGCAACTTTAGTATTACAGGGGAGTAGTTAGACAATGGGCCTCATTACAGGTCTGGCGGTCTGGAAATAACAGTGGCGGTAAACCCGCCGCCACTGGTAATTCCAGACCGCCCGATCTCGAGTCCTGCAGGCGCGAGGTGGAGTTCCCCCCAGGTCAGACCTGGCGGGTTTAACACCGCCCGCCTGCAGGCGGACATGGAAACACCAGCACCATCACAAGATGGTGCCAGTGTTTCCACTTCCCCATTCCCATTGAATCCTATGGGATTTACCGAATTCCGCCTACGGAATTGCCGGGACACCAGGGTCGTAATGCCCTGGTAATTCCGGGAGTCATGGAGGCAGAATGGTAATACAAGTCCAGCAGTAACCGAGCTGGAAAAACCGGCTGGTTGCTGCCAGACTCGTAATGAGGCCCAATGTGCGTGGTTGGATATCTGCCTCCGTTACCTTGCCCAGCAACGTACTGCAGACCAGAAAAGTGTCTATGCGCAGAGCCATGTCATATGCCAGCGAATAGTAGGTGAATTATCTGGCAAAAGGCACCAGGCATCCCTTAGTTGGGGGTCCTGCATATTTGTCAATAACCGTCGAGCAGCCCTGGAGTGGGGTCTGGGGGGAATGTCCTGCTCTATCAAGCTCCAAGTCAAGGATCAGGTTCATGTCCCCTCCACATTGTTGGAAGCCTGGTATATGTGGAGATGAGCCCACTAATTCATCAAAGAATTTCGGGCAGACCACATTCGGGCCATAAATGTTTACAAGTAAAAATGCCATCCCTGCTAGGGTGCAGTGCACAAGGACGCATCGTCCCTTTGTGTCTATATGAGTTTTCCATGTGGTGAGGCTTATTGATTTATGTTTAAGAGTCAAAACACTGCACAATTGTGTTGAATAGGAGGTGTAATATCTGTTCCCACCCCAGGAGGGTGCGACGTTCTGAAAAACATCTGCCCTACTATGGGTTTCCTGCAATAGGAGAACATTGACCCTGTTCTGGTTCCCATAAGCCACAATCTTCCTTGCTTTCAATTAGTTCCCCAGCCCCCTGATGTTCCAGCTCATTAATTTAATCACCATATTTCAAATCAGACATTATTACAATGACACATTTCCATCCTGTCCCACCAGTCCCCCATAGGTTGTTATGCATATCGGGTCCCAGCGCCCCCCTGCCAAGGGGTTTTCAAACTTTTCCACCAACTCAAATTTGAACTTACCCCCCCACCCTTTAGCCCTCCCTTAACTTCCCACCCCAATCTACACTGCCCTTCTCCAACTTGCAGTGTAGTGTACCACCTGTTCCACCCCCATTAGCCACCCTCGAACCGCCACTGGTCCGCAAATAGCAGCAGGCAAACATGTAAACCAGAATAAAGCCATCGCTTGGGGGCAGCTGCCACCGTGGTGGCACATTAAACTCATTACCATTATGATATGATACCTTATGTTGGTTAGGTCAAGGACAATTCAGCAACCCATGGTACTGCAGTGTTATGTAATCAGCTTTGTGCGAGAGTTCAGTCCGGTGGGTGATTCACATGTAGGTGCCCGCCGGGAACATCCACCGGGATTTGGGATTCAGTGAATTGAATCAAAGGTGTGCTCGGAAAAGCATGGCCTACTGGATGTTTTGCTCCCGTAGGAGTTTCTTGAACCTGTTAAAGTGACGTCCCTCCTGTTGGACTGCAACCGAGAAGTCTGGGAAAATTTGGATGATTTGGGATCCCATTTGCAGCTCTTTTTTATCACTGGCAAGTCTTAATATGTGGTCTCTGTCCCGATAGCTAAGGAGCTTGGTAATGATTGTTCTGGGAAATCCCACGGTTTCAGATACGGGGCCAGTGCACGGTGGGCCTGCTCGATGGTGATGAACGGGCAAAGTTGAGGGTCATCAAGAAGCTCCCTGAGCAGTCGCTCAACCGCTTGCTGCATTCCACCAGTGAACGCATACTCAGGTACACCTACAATACAGATGTTATTTCTTCATGATCTGGATTCAAGGTCGTAACATTTATTATTAATCTGCTTGACATCTTTGGTCAGTGAGGCGACTTCGGTCTGTATCTTCCGTGGTCCCTATCCGCTCCTTGGCCTCATTTATTCACAGGACCTCTTTTGCCAGTTTTGTGAAGATTGATGACACATGGGCCTCATTAGGACCCTGGCGGAGAGGGTATTACGCCAGCGTAGTGCATGGCGTACCTCTCCGCCATACTACGAGTTCCCGTAGCGCCATGGAGGTTTTCTCCGCCTGGTTTTACCAGCCGGAGAAAACCATGGCGCTACGGGACCTCGTTGTTAATTACGCCACCGTATTTTACGGTGGCGTAATTAACTCCTTCCCCACTCCCATTATACCCTATGGGGCAAAAATGGGAATGGGGAAGGGCAGAATGGGGATTGGGGATTTACCGCTCCGCCGAGGTCGGAATGGGGCGGTAAATCCGCCAACCCCCATGGCGCTATCGGCGGCTTTCCGCCATGCTTCGCGGTGCATTTAGCACCGCGAAGTCCGCCTGGGTCGTAATGAGGCCCATTGCCTGTGATGTCATCAAGTTTTTCATGAACTGCAGCAAATCCTCTGGTAATCGCCTCCATCACTTGTTTGAGGGCAGGGCCTGTGGGTTCAGGCGACTGCCCACTAGTAGCCTGGGAGGGGGTTGCAGGTTCCAGCTAATTCTGGGAGCTGCTTTGGAAAACTTATCCATGGCTCCCATTTTCTTCCCCCCTCCTGCCCACTTGGTCATGGCTACCAGAGAGATTGTGACCCCAAAGCAGGTGTGTAGAAGTAGGGAACAGCCGGGAGTCAGGATGAAAGAGCACGCTGCACTTAGGTCCACCAGGTTACAGGGCTTTTCTGAGAATGAACTGTAGGATGAGGCACATAGGGGCCTGGGTATGCTGGTTAGGGCACTCTCCAGAAGGTTCAGGAGTGTAAAGGACCAGGGAAGTAAGATCCTGGGTACCAGCAGAGGGCCAGGGCTGAGCAGGATCCCCTTATCAATCAATGGGTCTCCTGCACTTCAAGGGGGCCTAGGGCGCCGGAGAGTGAAACCTCAGGGAGGTATGTAGGAGCTTGGTAGTGTGGAGAGAGTACTTCAGGCCTATAATAGGAAGGGAGCACATGGGTTCCTCACCTTCAGTATGAGAAGCACTGTGTTTCAATAGAGTCCGGCTTGGCTGGTCAGCGTGGAATCCGGAGCGTGGCCAAAAAGGTGATGTCTCTCTGGTTGGTAAGGTCCAAAGGTGCGCGGGTACCACTTTGTGCTATGGGTGTTTTGTGGTGCCACGTGTGATGGTGAAGGTCGCAGGCCATAAAACCCCGGGCAATCGGGGGATGGTGGATTTGCTGAGCCATTGGGCTGTTTCTCTATGTGCAGGGGCCCCCACAGCTGGATCGGGCCGATGCGTGCTGACAGTCTAGATGGCCCGGGTTGAGCCACCCTGCCACTGGTGTTCCGCAGGCTCCTTGTATGCAGAGTGCGGCCCAGCTCTTTGTGAGCCCACGCCTCTGCTATCTCCCAATCTGCACCTCTTAGTAGCAGTTCCAAGTTGGCGGTGCCAGGTGGCGTGGTCCGAACTCCCACCCTGGTGCGCAAGTGGGTCCGGTATGCCGCAGGGATGGCGGGCTCCTCCTCCAGGTAGCAACGACCCAGGTCGCCAGGGCGCCTGGAGGGTACAGTCGTTCCAGGGTTTAGAACAGCAAGATCCCAGTGCGAGATAGGATCTAGGACTGATGAAGGGACATGATTTTCGTGCCGCTAACTCGAGCTCTGCAGCTAAGCAGCTATCTTCGTTGGCTGCTCGACAGTGCCACCTGGAAAATACTGATATTTATGTAGTAATGGCAATGACAAAGAAAATGGCTACTCTGAAATTGAAAGTAGCAACCACCTCCCATTTTCAATAATAGTGAAAAGAGAAAGGTATGACCCAAATCCCTTGTGCCTCCCTTTTCTAAATGTTGTAATAATAATTGTAATACTAGTTGTTATTATTAGCCTATTATTAATTATTAATTGTACTAACTCTATCAACTTTGGACATATATAGATGGCAGAATTCATACCTGTATTTTTCAAACTGTCGTGAATGCTTAATTCACTGAATTCTTCTGATGGCTTTATGCCGAGTGTTACAGGTCTTCTGGGAGAGCTGTACTAACACGATCTCTGCCACCCTGGCAACTCCAATCCCCAGGGATCCCAAAATGATGCTGTTGGGAATCCGGGGTGAAGTGGATCTCTCGAAATATGAAAAAATGTTTTTGGCACTGGCATTCGGGGCAGGCAAAAGATTAATCGCGACTAACTGGGGCTCTGCCGACCCTCTATCTTTGAACCGCTGGAGTAATGAGTTGGACAGATGCGCGGCCTCGGAGCGCCGGATTTATAATGCACGGGGTTGCCCCCGCAAATTCGAAAAAATATG
Source organism: Ambystoma mexicanum (assembly GCF_040938575.1). NCBI lineage: Eukaryota > Metazoa > Chordata > Amphibia > Caudata > Ambystomatidae > Ambystoma > Ambystoma mexicanum. The sequence goes on along the minus strand of NC_090929.1, from coordinate 957,529,431 downwards.
GGGTAAATGGCTTGACGCTAACTGAGATGCGCCGATGAAAGTAGAACTGTACTGCTGTTAACATTGGTTACCTGCCTCATCCCACAAACGTCTGATGGCTCTCGGCCCTACAGAGCTCCTTTTGCTTTTTGAAATTTCCTTACTACCATGGTCAGATGTATGCCTTTGATTCATGTTTGTTTTGTTGTTGTGTTATCAAAACGTAATAAACAGAGAATTACTTCATTATACGTTTGGCGGTCTGGAAATAAGGATGCCAGTAGCAATGTACCAACAACCTTTCCCAACAACCAAAATACAAGTCTGCCGGTAGGGTCCACGGAACTCTTGACTGGTCTGACCTGCTGGGATTTCAGGCCCTGACCGGGAGAGTTTTCACTGAGACACCAGCACCATTAGCAATGGTGCCAATGCTTCAGTGGCACCATTCCTTTACCCTCTGCTGCTGCTCATGATATCCCGGTAGCACTGGGATGTCAGACAGCAGAAACAGTGTTACGTGGTCTCTGATAGCCTGCCACCTACCAGTGGGTTTTACTGCCAACCATGTAATGAGGCCCAGGGTATATAACTATATTAAAAATATTAAGGAACACCTGAATGGAGGCTAGAGTAGAAATATTAGGCTTTTATGCTTATTGTGATTTTTTTAACTCTTTTTCACAACTGTATTGCATTTTCTGCAGGCCCGTTCGCAATGAAGGTATCTTCTGACCAGGTGCAGATGTGTCCTCGCTATCCAGAGCCTGTACAACTGGCTCATCCAATACAAGTATTGAAGGAAGCACTCGAAAAGGTTTGTGATTTTTGGTTTTCGCTAGTTTACGTTGCACAAAGCACCACCTCTATGTGAGTGAATAGCATTGATCCTGAATGGGATTTGGGTGCACTGCTTGTTTCGCTCTGGGCAGCCATTTTAGTGTCAAGCATAGCCATATTATTATTGGCCTGGACTTATTTTGGTTAGGCAGTCCATAGGCTGATTGCGCCCAGACAGCAGAGCACAGGAGTGGAGATCAGTGTGAGAATGTCCGGCAGTGGTTGCCTACCCCTACCCCTTCCCTAGAATGACCCCATTCCGCAAACCTGATTGCAAAACCATAACACTTCAAATCTCCGCCTATATCTCACCTACTGTACCCAGACCACCTACCTTAATCCAGCTCATGCCTTCCATGCACCCAACCTCATCCCACCCCTTAAACTTACACAAATCACACAGCCACCACCTTTCCCCACCATCACCCTCATCCCACCTCAATCCAATAAAAACATCCTCTTGACCTCACACCACTGACACCCCCAACCTCAACCAAACACTCACTCCACCCACCAAATACTACTCTATATAAGCAATCCGCCTCAACTCAGCATGTCACCACTGAAAATGACCTCACATTACTCATATAACTCTACTATCAATCCTCACCACATCCCCACCCCAACCAACCATTCTCTCCCCAGCATTCCAAGAAAACAAATCCCTGTCACACTATTACTTCACCACACCCACACTTAACTCAATATCTAACCTCATCCAAACAAATCACCCACCCAATCTCACCCCACAGTATTATCTCACCAATTCCCTTCCCCACTACACAACATCACAAGACCACCTTACTTCACCCCACTCCGAAGTCCAGCCTCGCATCACCCTAACAACTAATCGTACCTCAACCACCAACCCAATCTCACCCCACTGCCTCAGCACACCACACCAATCTCCTCTGCCATCTCACTGCACCAATACAAACCTCACTGACTATCTCACCTTACCCTAACCACTGAACCTCACCCCATCCAATATCACCCCACCATCAATACTGAAAACTGGCCCACTATTTTACCACATTAACTCACCTCACCCAGCTGCATTACCTTACAACACCTACCTGTCCATCCATATCCACCACCTCAACCTCACCAAACCACTCAACCCAACCGTGTCCCTCTACCTCACACCAATTGAACCTCATGCACCTACTCACCTCAGCACCCAGACTCACCATACCCACCCAACCTCAGTGTACCATTTCAATACCTCTATGCAACACTACACCTGCCCACCTCACCCTACTCCACCACCTCACCTTACCAGCCAACCTCAATCCACCACCTCAGACACACACCTAATCCTCAGACAAACTCACTCCACCATCTCACCATGTTAACTCACCTCAACCAACTCACCATGCCCAACTATGTTCCAGCATGTAACTCTAAAATGTCTCTTTCTACCATCTCACACAACACCATGCCATGCCCTTACCAACTGAGCTCACTCCACCTACCCCAATTTTAATTGCAGCACATAAACTGACCCTACCAGCTCACCCTCTCCCATCACACCACTACAAAAAACGTTATCTGTCTGACCCCACTCTATTTGACCCCAGTTCTCCAGCCATCTACCCTAAATTGCCCCTACAGCCTACCCACCCATATTATCTGAACTCAGCACTCCACCCAAATGTCGTAGACCACTCCAGAAGCATGCCAGTCTCCCACCAAGGTAAACCCATCAAAAGCTCTCCCAGGAAACCCCTCATCCAAACTAGGTCAAGACAGAACCACCCAATGGTGGAGTGGAGAGAGAGTGGCTGTCTGAGGCTGTCTGAGGCTGCTACCCTGACAGAAACGCTATTGCAGTCTGTTTCATACTCCTATTCTACAAGGCGGAGCAAACATACAAAAACCCCAAGACTGCCGCAGAGCAGCACAGAGAGGAGAGGGAGTGGCTGTCTGAGGCTGCTACCCTGACAAAAACGCTATTGCAGTCTGTTTCATACTCCTATTCTACAAGGTGGAGCAAACATACAAAAACCCCAAGACTGCCGCAGAGAAGCACAGAGAGGAGAGGGAGTGGCTGTCTGAGGCTGCTACCCTGACAGAAAATGTTGTTGCAATCTGTTTCCTACTCCTATTCTACGTGGCAGAGCTAACATACAATAAACCCCATACTGCTGCGGAGCCAAGTGGAGAGAGAGTGGCTGTCTGAGGCTGCTACCCTGACAGAAATACTGTTGCAGTCTGTTTCCTACTCCTATTCTACGAGGCAGAGCCAGCATATGAAAACCCCCAGACTGCAGCAGAGCGGCACGGAGTGGAGAGAGAGTGGCTATCTGAGGCTGTCTGAGGGTGAACAAGTATACTCAGCGTGGTCTACTGCTGTCGTGCAGATGGAACACAATGGTGTATCGTCTGGAGCCACCACCACGCATGGAGGACAGAGGACAAGAAGAGAAGTCTGCTTATTTGCAAGGGACAGATCTTCCCTGGAAGATCAGGTGAGCAGAACAAGTATGGGGGGGGGGGAGCTGCCGACAACGCTGTTTGAACACGATACTGAAGTGGACAGGTATGGAAACATTAAGGAGCATGAGCATAACACCTTTACCTCAAAAATATGGGGAGGCTCGGTTCCCAGAACTTCCTCCCCTTTGATGCCCTTGCCCCCCTCATCCTCCCACCCTGGAATAACAGGACACAGGAAAACTCTATTGCGATCTTCATTAACATAGGTGCCCCAATATTCGGTTTCTCCACCAGCACCAAGCATTAAGACTAAGCTGCCCTCTGAGGCATGCTTGGATGTGGAAACACAACCTGCCACTCAGTTCTTGACCACAGCTATCATACAATTATCTGGCTCGGAAACGCTCCCCCTGTCATTGGACCTATCTCCCCTTGCAGTGAAGACCTCCTCGCCGGCTCTGATATCGGAGGTCCCTAGGGAGAGTGAAGGAGCCATGCCGCCCAATATTAGACCGGGAAAAAATGTAAGCCTCCCCATGGGCTACAACTGGATGAGGCACCTCAATCGATTACTACTAATTCACATGCATTATTGCATGCGACAAAGTATGTACAGGCCGCATCCAGCAGACCAAGGATCTTGGGCAAGGAAGTGGCAGTGGATACTTACTTTAATGACTTCCCTGATTGGATCTTATGGGAAAATGAAACTCTGCCTAAAGCATTCACTGCCTCGAGTGAGGCACCCCGGGGGGAGGGTTATTACATCAATGCCACCAGGGAAAGAGGAGACACCCAGATGTACTGGGGTAGGCAAAACTACTGTAAATGGGCCAGCAACATTAGCAATACCAATTATCAATCTGGCGCAAAAAGAAGGTGCGTTGATGACATCCTGGGAATTCAGTAGACCTCGAACTGTGGTTGATGAGCTTTCACCTAAAGCTTTGACCTTGCCATACCATAGCTGCATTCAATGAATGCACGCTTGATAAAGAATATTGCCTCATTATCATTGGTAATTGAAAAAAATCAACAAGTCACTGCAATATCGCGATTTAATGCGGATGCCTCCCAAATTGAACTACATCAGCTGGTATTATCAAATGAGCCTTCAGGGTGGACCAGAACTACGGCTGCCAGAGGAAACACTCAGCCCTACAGAGCTCCGAATGACTCACTGGATTCCAAACAAAACATTTGCAACTCGAAGTGGCAAGAGAGATCTTGAAGTGGGGGAAAGAACCAGTTAACAAAATGATTAAATTGACTTCTAAGGAAACTCAATTGTCAGCCCCAGAGTCCTATCAAGTTCCCTTGAGTCCTTCCATGGAAGATATGGTGAACCTGAGAACAACTAGTAATAATCTACACATCAATAGCTCTGAGATGAGGACAGCCATCTGGGAGAATGTGTCCTCATTGAAACGCCTCAGTCGGTTATTACAGTAAACCCCACATCTGGAGAAAGAGACAGCGTAGCCACTGTGGTGCCTGAGGTGGATGACATTGAGGCCTTGGACTCTGTGTTGGCTGAAGAGGAGCAAGTGGAAGTAACGCCTAGGAAATCTTCTATTCAAGAAAAAAGAAGACGAAAATGGCCAAGAACAATGCAACACCTGCACAAGCGCAATAACAGAAAAAACTGAAGAATATACTAACAAAAAAATCAGCTAAATCTAATGGCATCCGTGGTTTTATTAGAAACCTACAAAATCCTTTGTTGGAGGCCAAAGTCAAGACAACGACAATATAAAAAAAAAAGAATATTTGAGGGAAAAGAAAGAACTAGTGTCACCCCTATTACCCTCAAATAAAGAGACGGGAGAAAATCCAAAGGACCCCGACCAAGTCAGGGTGAATGTCCAAATAGACCAGGATCTTTTGGAGCTGTCGATTTACAAATTTGAAGATAATGAACAGGAGCTGCTCACCGTTACCACTTTGAAGGAAAGGAGAGCTACTTCCGAACCTTTGACACCCCCACCTGAGTCCGGAAGGATCCCACAAACCATCCTGTCACCAATGAAGCCGCCAGTTACACGTTTCCTAACCTTAGAGGAGAAACGCAAACTGCTAACAGAGAGAGAGGTTAATAGAGAAACAATAGTTCTAATACCTCTGACAAACCCTACTGCTACAAGGAAACTACCGGGTGGATCAAGAAGAGAGAGATTTCCACCAAGAACAAGGATTGGAGAGGGGAAATATCTTCCAAAAGACGTTTCCAGAGGGTCTGAATGAAAGAGTTGGGGAAGGGCCCCCAAAACAATGCCTTTGCAATGGAAAAGGAGTCTCTTACCCAGTTGCACAAATACCAAGAGGGCTATAAATGAACTAACCAACTATCTTTTCTTGGCAACGGTAATGAGACGCAAAAGCTATACCTGGAAAGAATGCTGCCTGTGAATGATGATCTGAGGATGAACCGCACCAACATTATAAAACCCCTTCCCCACATCCCATCTCTTAGAGCAATAGAATCAGGTGACATTAGATCAGCGGAATTCCCTATACCACTGAAATTTGACTTTGCCTAAATATCGACTTGAAATTAATCTGTAACCTGTTACTCGAGTCAGCAGAACAGCTTTGTCCCCTTGGCTTCGATATAAGTGGAAGCATGACACCTCATGGCAGCTCACATAATATATCCAGGGCAGGCAATCAACTGGTCTGCGACAATATAGAAGGAAAGTGGAAGATCTTCAGTGAATCAAGAGAGGTGGAGGAAGGGTATTTGGAGAGGGAAAATGTTTGACAGTCGAAGAAGACTGCACGACTGGAGAAAATCCCAGTCAAAATCACATTCAATCAACAACAGGCCTCAAAGAGGTTAATAATGGTGCAAACAAATCCAAGATGTTATCCCTTTGAGGATGAAAGTTGGGCGTGGTTGGCAGGCGCCCTAAACGCAAACCGAACCGCTAATGTGAGGAGCTCCTCGATAGAGAACAAGTAGTATTTGGATCAGAGAATATGAGGGGCTTCAGTCACTTATTTAAAAGGACTGAAAACGGTTTTAGGACTTTGGACTTTTGGACTTTGATATCTTGCGCATCCAGGTGACCTGGCTCTCGGTTGCCCCAAGGGGTTGAGGTTTTCAACTTGTTCATGAATCCAGCTTTAAAGGGTGTGAAGGACAGACCCTCCAAAGACTTTTGACATTAATTAAAAAGCACTTGGGAATTAAAATGATGGACTCACACAACCCAAACCTGTATATACAAACAACAGTAGTACAATGGGCAAAAGGGAAGACAATGACCCCCCGGTATTGTGATACTCATAAACATCTATTGGAATCTGTCAGTGTGGAAAGACAATGGCTTTGTGGACATGGTCATAAAAGAGAAAGATGCATTAGTTGTAAATTCTGGGGACCCAATTATCATAATCTGTGGGGATTTTAATATGAATTGTATGAAGATAGCGAAGAAAACTGTGAACCCAAATACTAGCTCAAGTTTGTGTCAGAGGAAATAATCTAGGGCTGAGGTTTGGCTAAATGAAATGGCAGAACATAACTTTCATATGCTTAATGGGCATAACCTGGGGGGTGTCCCGGGAGCTCCATTGTCAACCCTGGATTTTTTCTTTGTTTCAGATGGTGTTGCCCCACTGGTTAAAAAGTTGGAGGTTGTTTGTATGCGGCATAGAGACCACGATTTGGTGAAAATGTCACTGTTCTAACTGACCCATAAGGCGGGAGACCAGTGGCAAATTAGTGTGGAAAAAGCCTGGGAAGAAATCGTCTTTGGTTAAATCACAACAAGGTGGCCTCAATACGTCGCTGCTCTGACCTGTAAGGGCACTGGTTGTGATTATGTACCCCTCTTGAGTGACTATCAGGAGTTTAAAGGGGGGGCTGAGTAAACCCCAGTTTGAATCAAAACATCAATATGATGAAGAGATAGTTGCAAAAAAAAGCGAACTAAGGAACGATATCAAACATCTAAATCGCAATGGAAACTCAGGATGGGAGGATCAAATCAAAAGACGAAGGCAAAAATACACAAATTGGCTAATCTCGCACAAAGCCATCGTGGTGCAAACTGATGCAGAGAGAATGCTAAGTGCTCCATCAAACAAAAACTCACAGAGTTTGTGGTTGCTCTTAAACAGATCAGGGGGCCCCCAGAGGGCCCTCCAGGCCAGTGCAGTAAACAAGGACACTTCGGTGGCCTTTATTGGGGTCCTATATGAGAAATCAACAAAATTGAAACATCTTGCTGTGCCCCCGCAGATAAAGAGGGTTTGGGACTTCAGCATTTCAAAAGAAGAGATTATAGATTTGATTTAAAAGGCTAGTAACTGCAGGGCCCCTGGCGCAGACGGCTTGTCAAACATTTTGCTCAAGCAGGCTCCAGAAGAATGGGGGGGGGTTTGTATGAACCTCTTCACCAAGATCACGCCTCAAGGAGAGATCCCAGACTCTTGGAAAAATGCAGTTGGGATCCCGATCTTGAACAAGGGCATTCGGGCGGATCTGAAAAACTATTGCCCAATTGCCCTCCTGGATGTTTTGGGCAAGATATTTGCATCCTTAATGTTGTCCCGACTAAAGAGATTGGTCCTCAACTCGGGACATTTTGATCTGAGACAATCGGGATTTGTGAAGGGGGTTGGATGTAGCTTAAATCTATTGTTGTTAAACATCCTCAAAGCTAGGTCATTAAATAAGGGCAAGAAAACGTATATCACCTTTGTTGATTTTGTTTAGACATTTGATAGCATTGACCAGACTTTGTTATAGATAAAATTGGCAGAATGGAATTGTCCTTCGAACATGTTATCCCCGATTTTGGCCCCTTATATGAACACCTCAATGCAGCTAATATGTAATTATGAGGGGCTCCTATCTAGAAGATATATACCATGAAAGGCCTAAATCAGGGCTGCCCACTAGCCCCAGAACCTTTCAACCTGTTCGTCTCAGACATAAGGGCCACAATGAGGTGGATTGTTCCTTGGACCTTTGGTGAAAACAGTGTACAGATCTTCTGCAAAATGCAGAGGTAGCGGAGGTTCTGTTCAGATCAAATCCACAGGCAACTAAAAGTAATATCTGACGTGGGGACTAAATCACAACTGAAACAAAAAAGCCAAAGTTTGGCCTATTCTCTAAACTAAAGCGCTAAATCATGTGCCGAAATACCTGACAAAATGTCCAAGCTATGCACATTAAACCTTTTTTATGAGAATCAGGCTTAACCGGTTCCATACTAGAGAAGTTCTTAATGCTCATAAACAGGTGGCTAACGACATGGTAGTATGTCGACTGACTGTGTAATGGACCAACTGAAACACTCAAACTTCTGACTCTCCTCTGCCTGTCTGTAAAGGACTTAAGAACAAGGTGTTTGGGCAATTTTGTGGGTACTTTCCAAACAAGCAATGCCGATGACTGGTCATTGGAATTATGCCGAGCGGAGAATTTCCACCTGGTATTTGCCCTAACAAAATTTCTGGGGGAGATTTTTAACTTGCCTCAATGGATGCAAGATAAGGCAGATTCTGAGAGGAGAGACACCCCTTACGTAATAGTCCATGCAATATGTCTATATTAATGACCCCTGCATCTGCTCTGGGTTCTTATGAAATTCCATTCTGTTAACAGTGTTATTTATTTTCCTCCTTTTTTCTCTTTTGATGTGGCTAAGGGCGACTTGAAAAATGTATGTTTTATTTGTTCATTTTTAAAGGTTGTTTTAAAGTTGTTTCGATACTATCTTGTAAATGTATTGCAATTTTATGGAGTTATGTGGCAAAGGTTTGAAATAAACCAAAAGCCAAAATACAAAATAAAATTGAAAAAAGAAACACTCAACCTCTGTTCAACACAGAAACACCCTATACAACCCCCACACCCATCCTAGCTCACTCATAAAAATAATAAAACTCAACCACACTCAGTGCCACTCAACCTAACTACCACCACAGCAATCTTAACTCATCTCATCTGTACTCTGTGGATGTGAAGAAAGGCCCTCTGCGCAGACATGAAGCCAGAGATGTTTCGATTTTCACTATCTAAAAATGAGGCTGTTTTTCTCTCTCATAAAGTGTACTCTGCTAATCAGCCTGATTTTCTGATCTGAATATTTGATGATGAGAAGGTATAGTACACATTTGTTCTTTTGTCTGGGACCTGGCTGCTGACCCAAGAGCAACTGCCGTGTAGTTTGACAGCCACAGAGTAACGTTCAATCCTGACAACAGGCTGCTGCAATCCAAATTATTTCCAGCCGTCATGGGCTAACTTAAACCAATGGTCACCCGTTATTTAAATTATTTAAATTATGTACAACGGTCTATACCTAAGGCATGGTGGCAGTTTTGTTAAATATAAATATAAAGCTACATCCAGTTTGATTGAGTGGAATATGAGGAAATAGAGTTTGCATTGCCTAACCCATCTGATTTGGTTTTCAACATCAACTGGTCCTGCTATTGCAACAGTTGTCTGATATTTTGGTCCAAACCCCTACACCCTTAAATGAAACATTTTTGGACCTTATTGGGGTATCAGTCTGCAGAAAGGCCCCTGACATTCGAGTGGAGATAACAATTTCCAAGGGGACTTCAGGGGAACATTTGGAGTGCTTATTTCAATTATGGGAGATCCCAGGGTGTTTGGTATAGCAGCAAGAAGGTTATCCCTGGTAACACAAGCTCCTATAAACACAGAACCAGCCTGGACTGCTGGTGTAGGTAGGGTTAGACAATCATCTTACTATTAGAATTTCACGTATTTTGAAAATGTTATAATCAATCGATAAAAACCATTATCACCCTTCAGTATCACATGAAGGTATGTTTACAAATAAACAAGACTCAATGAAATACAGTACAGTTAAAACACATATAATAAAACCAATGTTAAGTGTGATGTACCAACGTGTCACTGTGATAAATACTTCCAACTGTGTAAAACACCTACAAATGGTACAAAACTTGCAATTACTCCACAGATCCTATTAGAGAACTATAATCCCATAGTGTGCCCAACATGTTTCATTCCTCTAGTTTCAGACTGAATATGTGGAACTTCTTCAGGGGCTTGTCAAGCTTCTAAAAACTTCTGTACTTCTATATGTAATTGGGAGATATACAAATGCCCTAAACTTTTCTAATGGCAGGTCATTTCTGCTCTCTGCTGCTGAGAGCCGTGCAATCTCTAGTTTCCACCTTTGAGTGTTGTGGCTCTTTTCCTATACAACATAGGGATCCAACATATCCCTTTCAATTTCTTCCTTGGTCAAAGTCAACCTAAACCGATTAATAGCTTGACTTGAAAGGCCCTTTTAATACGCCCTGCAATGCGGCACGACATCCAGCTTCTTGCTTATCGCTGTCCGTGTCTCTCTGTAGATATATCACCTAAGACACAGATTCGGTACTGCTCTGCAAATGGTGTTTTAACTATTTTAGACTCTGCTTATACCTGCTTAAATACTTACAGTCTAATATAGCTCTTCTCATTGCCAGAGTGCGGGATATCCACCTGCACCTGTAAGGACATATGAGTAAACGTCTAAGTAGTAGTCTAATTGTTGTATGGCTGTTTCTTCCTTCTGCAAATTGCTGAGGTACATCAAGGAGAAAGAGTCACTCAACAGGAACGAGTATTTCCTACCATTGCATAGCACTTACTTGTTATTTAGGTGCTTTACCCCCACATGTATCAGAAGCTTCTAGGGCGTCAGTCCAGATGATTCTGTTTGATATCTATCATTAATAAGGCAGGCTTTTAGATTGTTTGCTTTTGTAAATAGAAATATTGGGCTAAACCATTAATGAACTACCTAGCTGTTCAATCTAACCATCTAACCTGGTCTACGTACTTTGAATTCTCTTACACCAGCTTAGATATGGGGTGCTTTGCTGTGTCTTTTCTGGACATTTGTGCTCCAGAACAACACAACTCTTGCTTCTCTGGTGTTCTGCATTTAGTATGACATCTGTCAGCCGTAGCTTGTGTTAAGTAGTCTACAATGACTTATATAATATCCCAGGGTGGCTCTCTTAGCATAGCATATATACACTTACTGGCTATGTGTACTGCTTAGTCCTGTCTTATCTTTCCTTTCATGCCATGTATCATTCAGTTCTGTGTCTCTGTTAAAGCCCTGCATACTCATTAGGCGGTTTAGACAAGTTCCCATGGGTAACAAGGTCACGTGGAATAGGCACGTAGCTAGAGGCCCATCGCCGTAATTGCGGTCCCCATCTTAGAGAGGGTTTAAATACTTTCATGTACAAATGCAGTAGAAATTGCTGCACATGTATGTAAACCCCCTGGCACTTTTTATCCAGGCTCTATTTAGATATAAGCCTATTCTTTGTATAAAAAAATGGGTGTTTAATCCAGGGATCATTTTAAAAGACGTATTTTCTAAAAGTTATTTATACTTTTTCTTAAGAGCAATCATGCATGCCATCTAGATATTGTAGTGGCATATCTATAATGCTTACGCTCAGAGGAGCTAAACTGCACTCTTATGGAACCTAATCAATCTTGCTGTTCTTACTGGAGTAAAAGTATTCCCCAGCTTTGAGCAGCTCTAGAGCAACGCCGCTTCTAGTCTGCATTGTTATGGCAACTGTTGCTTCTTGCCTCTAAACTTGCACTGCATCATCTGTTGATGTTAGGACTTCTGTTACAATCATGAATACAGTTGGCATCAGTACAAATTAGGTATTGCTTAATACATCAAAACAGTGTTGGAAACCATATATGATATGAATGATAGTTTATTTATGTAGCGCCTATACACAATGGGCCTCAATACAAGGTTGCCGGTCCGGACACAACGGTACTGGTAAGCTTACCGGTACCGTTCTATCCGGACCGGCAAACTCCGAGTTGTGCCGTGGGTGCCTTGGGTGCCTTTCATTCCGCCAGGTCTGCCCTGGCGGAATTAAAGGCACCCGCGAGCACAGCATGCCTGTAGCACCGGCACCATTACGAATGGTGCAGGTGCTACGTGCATCCACATTCCCATTGAGCCCTATCGGGCTGAAATGGGAATGCAGATCTACCAGCACCTGCACCTGCGAAAGGATCCATCGTGGTCGGAATCCCCTGGCAATTGCCCAGTCGAGGGTGCCGGACTTTCATGCCATTACGAATGGTGCAGGTGCTACGTGCATCCACATTCCCATTGAGCCCTATCAGGCTGAAATGGGAATGCAGATCTACCAGCACCTGCACCTGCGAAAGGATCCATCGTGGTCGGAATCCCCTGGCAATTGCCCAGTCGAGGGTGCCAGACTTTCATGCCGGTTTGGAGGTAGCCTTGCCGCTCTTACCGGCAAGGCTACCTCCAACCTTGCAATGAGGCCCAGTGTGTTTCAAGCGCTTCAAGGCAAGGGAGGGAACAAGGGAAAATACAATGACATTCTTACAGGCCATGAACAGTAAGGATGTGAAATTAACACAGGCATTGGTCCTGCTTCCCCCCACGTATGATATACATTACACGTGCTCCCCAGCCGTTCCCTTGGACCTGCCCTCCTCTCTGCCCTCTGTGATTCCGTCTGCCACTTATCAACCTCACACAGTGCTCACCAGCGTTAAAGTCATGCCGCCTGCTGCCACCGGGGCTACGGCGGTTCATCCTTCCTACTTTACTAAAGAAACACTGTCACACAATGCTGTGGAGGCAAAAGACTTGCTGCAAATGGTGACATCTGACCTCCCTCTGCCAGCTGACCAATATTACGAACCGCTAATCCTGAATACCCCTAGGGTTGCTCCTAAAATGCTTGGATCTGTTAACCATGACTCCCATTTGCACCCTCCTGCTATAATGTGGTCCTCTACCCTGACCACTGCTTTGTTTGATCTGCATCTAGCCACTGTTGCGCAGGTAATACTGCCATCCTCCCATGTTGTTCTTTTGCCTCCCTGTGCCATTGAGGTTAATACACTGCCAATACTTCTGTCTAAAGTTGTGCGTATGCCCCCCAGGTTGATGCTTATGTAACCGTGCCAATATTTCTGCCTAATGTTGTGGATATGCCCCCCAGGTTGATGCTGATGTAACCATGCCAATACTTCTGCCTAATGTTGTGGATATGCCCCCCTAGGTTGATGCTGATGTAACCACGCCAATACTTCTGCCTAATGTTGTGGATATGCCCCCCCGGTTGATGTTGAAGTAATCATGCCAATACTTCTGCCTAATGTTGTGGATATGATCCCCCCAAGTTGATGTTGATGTAACCGTGCCAATACTTCTGCCTAATGTTGTGGATATATCCCCCCCCAGGGTGATGTTGATGCTACTTTGCCACTGTCTGCCACCCGCTCCTTGCTTGCTGAGTCACTTTTGCCTAAGTCCATTACACCCAAAGTATACCTCCCCACCATAGCCACAAGCTATGACTCACCTGGGGTTGTAACTGTTAACATTGATTCTAACGTACCTGACACTGCCATAGAGGGTACAGATGTCTCATAGGTGTCCATCCCCTGTACTACTTCCACCCCTCCACCTTTACCTACCTGCCTCCTTAACTGTGCCCTGCTCAATTCTCGCTCACTCCCAGCTCATGCCTAGACATCCATGACCTGATTATTAAGGATAACATTGAACTTTTTATTATCAGCGAAACCTGGTTGAATGAAACTTCTGGTCCAGCCCTTACCCTCGCCATCCCAGCAGGTTACACAATTTTTAGGCTAGTCCGCACCCTCCAGAGTGGTGGAGGGGTAGCTCTCATTGCCAAATAGACTCTCGCAATCAGGAGGATTGAAGTGGAACTTGATCACAATTGCGACTACCTTCTTCACAAAATTAGTCTCACCCCTAACTGCACCATCGCTCTTCATGTCATTTATTGATTGCTTGGTCCTGTCACAGACTTCCATGAAGCCTTGATTCACTCCCTTTCGGACAATCTGAAGAATACCTCTAAGGTTCTGCTCTTGGGAGACTTCAATTTAGGTCTTAATGACCCTAAAGATGCCCAGGCAGCTTCCTTGAATAAGGCCCTATCCACCTTAGGGTTCTCTCAAGCCATCTCTGAGCCGACCGAAACATGTTAAAGGGTGCACTCTGGATTGGGTGATGCACCATAACTGTTCCATTCAGGTAACTGACATTATGACCATTCCCTGGTCTGACCACCATTACATTCAATTTGACCTTAATACAGCTAATTGCAAGGTCAGAGGTAGCCTTGCCGGTAAGAGCAGCAAGGCTACCTCCATACCGGCATGAAAGTCGGCACCCTCGACTGGGCATAAAACTGCTTTAACTAAGGCCAAAGCCGCATCATTTAATACCAGGATAGCAAAGGCTAAATCAGGCACCAAATACATTTTCTCCATTTTTAGAGAGCTGGAAAATCCTGCCACCCCACCCACTACACTCTGTAAGGATGAAAAGTGGTGTAATAACATTCAAAATGACATGCTTGATAAACGTAATACCCTTCAAACCAAAGTCCTAGCTCATCAAAAGGCCCTCACTCACCTAATAGCCAACACTCACTGTAACTCATCTCCAGCTACCATGTCTGCTGATACACTGCCCTTTGACTTCAAGGATATGAGTGAAACTGAAGTCATTGCTCTTCTTAAATCCATTAAAACCTCCAATTGCAAAGGGGATATCTGCCCGGCTCACCTCAACAACGACTGTGCCTCTACCCTTGCTCCTTTCCTCACAGCCTTTATTAATGCGTCTTAACAGTCTGGCCATGTCCCTACTGGCCGGCCAGGAAGGCTGGGTTTGCCCGCTCCTTAAGAAACTCTCCCTTGACCCAACAGTGAGAAAATTGAACTTCTGCTAATTGGATCCCCAGAGAAGCTCAGTAAACTAGACACACAGTACAGCTCTTTCACCATTGATAATTTACCAATCTTGGTGTCTCAAACTGTCAAGACCCTTGGTGTTATCTTGACTCTAATCTGACCATGAACAGGCAGGTGAGTGCTATTGCTTCCTCGTCAGCATACTACTCCAAACTGCTCAATGGAGCAAGACCCTTCTTATCTCAACAAAACTCCCTCACCGTTGCTAGGGAAATAATTGGATCAGGACTGGACTATTGTAATGCCCTCTTTGTGGGACCTCTGGCAAAAATATAGCCAAACTCCAACTGGTTCAAAACACTGCCTCAGAGCCACCACTGGTATCTCTAAAAGGGACCACATCTCTGAGGTGAGGAGACAGGTTCACTGGTTTCCCGTTAAAGAAAGAATTGTCTTTAAAACCCTTGCCCTGACGCATAAATGCGTAAATGACCAAGCCCCCCCATACCTGGTCCAAAGAATAGCTAAGCCCACTTCATCCAGGCCCACTAGAATGTCCTACGCCAACAGGAATTTCATTCCTAAAACCTGCAGAGTTTGTGCAGGCGGCATCAGCTTCCCCACTATGGCCGCTTCACATTGGAACGCTCTACCTGGGCACATTAGGCTGATTGATTCTCACACAGCCTTCCCCAAAGCAATTAAAACTCAGATATGTGCATGATTGTACACTGTTCCTTGATCCTATACTTACATCTTCATTAACTAAACTCCAATGTTGTAACTACTTATGTTCTAATTCACTTAATAACATGTATTTTGTAACCATGAATCTACACTGTGGGGCCGCTGTCAATGTAACCCTTGAACTACGCCTGCTTACATTTGCCTGTAACAGCACCTCAATGCCCCTGGGCTGTAGTGCGCTCTACAAATTCAAATAAAAAAAAAAAAAAAATCGTATTCTGCCTGACGACATTTCAGCTAGTACAAGTGCTAAGACATAGGTAAGGAAGGGAGGGGAGAGTGGGAGGGAAATGGAAACAGACATGCGACTACCGTACTAGGCCTGACAATATTTCTGGTAGAACCGGAGAAAAACAAAAGGTGAGGGAGAGGGGTGCAGAAAGGGAGGGGACGAACAAAACAAGCGACTATCGTACTAGGCTTGACGACATTTCAGATAGTGTTGAGGGGGGAACAATTAATGAGAGGGAGGGGTGACAGACAAGGTTGCTATCGTACTAGGTCCAGGGACAATTCTGACAGAGTAAGTGCATAGAAGAAAGTAAGGGGAGGAAGGGAGGAGATAGGAAAAGGGAGAAAGGGAGAAAGGGAGAGGGGGAGAGAACAGAGAGTAAGCAGTCAAAAAGAGAGCAAGAGGTGAGAGCGAAAACAATTGGAGAACTCAGTAGTAACACATAATGTTGCAAACCAGGATACAAGATGAAGTTGGGAACAGCATGATTCAGAGCCACCATGAGTACACACATGCAAAGGGAGTCCAGCATGAGAGCTGAGAAAGGGTGACGAACCGTGAAACAATGAAGTCCATAAAAGTCAAGTCCAGAATTGGCCACAAGAGGGTGATGGTCAAACCAGAATGTATCCGGACAGACTCCTGCAGAAGTAGACTGGAGGGGGAGGGAGAGGGAGCAGGATAGAAAAATCAAGCAAAACAGGCAACACCTGTGTGTGAGAAGGGTGGGGGGCACAAGGGAACACCACAGGGGACCATAGGGGGTGGGGATGGCCTGTAGGAACAGAGGGAATAAACACATGTTAATGCATGCTTACGTGCTGTCTGAGCAGGGGTTCGGGCCCTGGGTCCTCCTGGCCAGAACAGGAATTGCCCTTTTCTTCATCTGCCCTTCACTTCGGACGCCCGGGCGAGAGACACCCTTGATCTAAGAGTTAAGAGCAGGAAGGAGGAGGCAGGGCTAAGAAGGCGGGTGTTGCTTAGGGCAGGCGACCTAGATCCACTTGCACATGCTCCCCATCTGCAAAGGAAAAGAGGCTGGAGGGCTCCTTAAGTAGGGAAAAATAGCAGCAACCAGGAAGGCACCAGGTGGGCGGGGCTTGCTAAGTGGGGAAAAAGAGCTGCAACCTGGAAGGCACCAGGTGGGCAGGGCTTAGGCCAGGTGACCTAGATCTACTTGCAACTGCTCCCCATCTGCAAAGGAAAAGAGACTGGAGGGCTCCTTAAGTAGGGCAAAAGAGCCGCAACCAGGAAGGCACCAGGCGGGCGGGGCTTGCTAAGTGAGGAAAAAAAGCGGCAACTTGGAAGGTGCCAGGTGGGCAGGGCTTAGGCCCGGTGACCTAGATCCACTTGCACCTGCTCCCATCTGCAAAGCACAATAGGCTGGAGGGCTCCTTAAGTAGGGAAAAAGAGCGGCAACCAGGAAGTCACCAGGTGGGCGTGGCCGCTGGGGAAAAAAGCGGCAACGTGGAAGGCACCAGGTGGGCAGGGCTTAAGCCAGTTGACCTAAATCCACTTGCACCTGCTCCCCCACATACAATCATGAACATTCTTGGCATCAGTATGAATTATGTATTACTTAATACATCTAAACAGTGTTGGAAGCCATACATACATCATGATTCTTCCATGTTCACATCCCCTTAAGGGTATACCTAATATCATGTGTCAACATTGGAATGTGGTACATCTCAGCTTGGTGAGTCTGCTCTTGGCATGTCCTTATGTTTTTTTTTTTTTCTCTAGCCTCCTATGGCTGTATAACTGTATTTATTGTTTAATCTTATGCCATTCTATACTTTCATTTAGCCGAACTTGATCACATTTTGTGATAAAAATAAGCTCTTGTTGTTTTTTAAATAGTTGGTCCTTGTCTACATTGCTGTCTTTACGTTTGGATATTTTGTATAACACTGTCCATTTTATTTCTTTGCAGTTTTGGCCTAGAGTTATAAGGTGTTCTACCATTGGTGCCTCTGTGACTTTGTTACTGATGCAGCTTTTGTGCTTGCTTATCCGTGTTTTCACTTTCCTTATTGTTTTCCCCATTTAGAGTAATCTGCAAAGGCACCAGATAGTTTATACTACCATTGCGGTATTGGAATTGGTCAGTGGTGTTTGCTTCCATTTAGTCTTCAACCCTTTGTTGATCTCTTTTGATCTTTCTGTAGTAGTGCAACATTTAAATTTCCCACAGGGGACATGCCCTCTTGTTTCCTCAATTCCCCATAATTTGTAGGATGAAATGCATAATCAGGAATACCTCTATGTGACTAACGGTCATATTATGAGTAATGACTGGTACCACATATGATAATCAGAAGTTCTCTGTGCGATCAGGACTTTACCACACTACTAGCTGAAAGGCACGTGGATTTTCTGAAATGCTGCATGTATTATTTCCGACAATCTGGATGTTATGTTGCAATTTTTTTTTAAATACTTTTCAATCACTTGGAAGAGGATAGTATTGGGGAGGATACAGTAGCAGATCATGCCACTACTGTTCTATGCAAAGTAGAGAGATAAATCACCAATCCATTAATTTGCATGAAAAGCAATAGAAGTGGTGACCTATGAGATGCTGAGATATTTAACCCCTTTGGGGGACCATCTGCAGATTTGTTCCACTTATGTCGAAGCGATGCACCAGTGCTTCTCTTTACTTTAGGAGGAACGTTATTTGCCCTTGCTATTGGGTGTCAACAGTTTAACATCCACACATCAAGGATAAAGGTCAGATTTGTCAGCGTTGTCATGATGCTTTGCAAATCGTAATTGTGTGTTATTTTTTTGTTATTTATTTATTTATTTTTTTAGCTTCTGTGTGTTATTTAAATCATGCAGTCTTCCCATAAAGTACCACATGAGGTAAAATTCATGACCTGTCAGCAGGAGGTCTTTAAAAACAGGCAGCCTACGAAGTACCACATTTTTTACTGTTACCGCCAGAGTCATAATGAAAGACTGATTCTTTTCTGACTCTATTAGTCTTTTCAGAAATGCACACATTTCATGTAATCACTTTGTAGTTCATTGCTGCTCATATCCACAGAAGGATGAAAGAAAAGGGTGAGTCCTTCATACTTTACATATGAATGATACTGTCTTAAGAGTAATGGCCTTTCACGTATTTCAGATATTTTGATTTCTTACCCTGTAATAGTACCTTCCGCAATGTGTGTTATAAATGCACCATACATCATTGTTAGGGATCACGTGTTGGGGATTGTGGAGCTCAGTAGTTCCCACCCCCGCCCCCACCCACTTATACCACAGATTCTGCATTTCTCTTATTTAAAAGCACATAGTCAGCAATTCACTCCAAATGTACGTTGCCAGTAAAATGGAAATTGGCAATTAAAATCGGTATCTGGTCTTTCCATCTAAAGCCATACCATCGAATACCACACCATCTAAAATTATTCATTGAATTGCCTTTCCATCGAAAAGCATATTCATCGAATAATGTTCGATGGTTAATTTCGATGGATAGGGTTAGTGTTAGGGTTAGGGTTATGGTTGGGGCTAGTGTTAGGGTTAGGGTTGAGGCTAGGGTTAGATTAAGGGTTAGATTAAGGATTAGATTAAGGATTAGATTAGGGATAGGGTTAGGGTTGGGGCTAGGGTTAGATTAAGGGTTAGATTAACGGTTAAATTAGGGTTTGGGTTAGGGTTAGGGGGTAGGGGTTAGGGTTAGGGTTAGGGTTAGGGTTAGGGTTACGGTTAAGGGGGGTGGGCGTGGGGTTGGGGGGCTGGGGAGGAACACCCCCCCAATATATAAAATTAAATACAAGAATGTACAAGGAGTTGGCCAGTGTCGAAATTTCAGCACTGGACAGCTCCATGTAACGTTTTAATGTCGAAAATAAAAGCATTGAAATGTTATCTTTTAAATTTAAAAGTACATATCCATTGGAAAAGTTTCGATGGATATTTACTTTTAATGTAAAACATAGAATGTCGATGCTTTTATTTTCGATGCATCTTTTTCGATGCATTGGCATTTCGATGCATCATTTTCGATGCAATGACTAGACACCATTAAAATCATACACATTATACTTGCACACACTTTTTGTTATTTATTTTAAACAGTGAATTGACTAACCCATCAAATTTATTGTAGACATAGCCATCACAATATAACAAAAATATGCCTCAATTATTGTATTTAAGAACGGTCCAGAAGCAACATATCTATTATGACGTCAATATTTCCTCTCTCTAATGTCATTCTACATAATTGCGTATTTCACTTCAAATAAGCTTCAGCAACGTAATTGTCTTGACCAGGCTACATATGCTTAATTGGATGTCAAAACAAGCACATTTACAAAGTGTTCTAGAATCACCAAACTAGTGATCATTTTAGAAATTCAGACAATTGCATATGGGCATGCTGATTAAATAGGGGGCTCCTGCTTGAGAAGTTGGTTTGTTAAAGGGACATATAACAATAATATTTATTAAAACACATTGGTATGTTTTATTTCTACAAAGAAATGCTTACTAGAAGGAATAATTATGTTGAAAGATAGAAGCCACCAAAGCAATTTAGGGTATTGCTCATCCAAAATGAATGCAGCATGAGAACGCTCCGGCATTCGGTGCACTTATCCAGCTAAATATTCATTTTTCTGTGGATTTGCATGCATACGATCAGCTCCAGTGCAATTGGATGCTCTGTGGCACCAAAATAAACAAGTGTCACCCTTTGGGACCTCTGCATTGCTGAGACACATTGAATGACCTGCCATAGCAGAGTTTGCCTGGCTGCTGGTGCCCGGCATCAAAATTACGGAGTGCAGCGGCTGGGAGATGAGACCATCCCCAACTGCCACCCTATGAATAACTTCTCAGTGGCTTTGAGGTGATGAGATGGTGGTTGTCTGCCACTATCTGGCCACGCTAATGGAGCGCCTATGGCCTGTGGAAGCTTCTTGCAGTGCAGATCGTTGGAGAGTAAGGAGCCGAGCCGGACCTGTGTGCAGCATTATTCTTGTGGGTATCTCAGGAGATCTGCGAGCCGCCGGGACACAGCCCACTGATCAATGGGCCTCATGCTTTGGTTGTGACCATGGACCTCATTCTAAGTGTGGTGGTCCGGAAATAAGGGTGCCAGTCGCAATGTCTCAACACCCTTTCTGGAGCGCCATACTATGAGAATGCCGGTAGGAGCCACGGATCTCCCAGCAGGCCTGACATGCTGGGTTTTCAGGACTCTAGTGGCATGTCTCTCACTGAAGCACCGGCATCGTTAGCAATGGTGCAGGTGCTGAAATGGGTATTAACCATTACTGCCCGGTGTCAACGGGATATCTGGTGGCAGAAAGTGTGTTACGGGGCTGCCGGCAACCTGCCGTCTACCAGCGTAACGAGCCCCAATATGTGGGAGGTTTGCAGATGAGATGTGGTAGCCTTTACAACATCAGCAACTACCTGAGAGTGGTAGGTGGTCGCTGAGCTCTGGTGCATTGTGCAGTGCGGTGAGCAGCGTCTCTGTCTGAGGCTTGTTACACCAGATGTTGTGCAGCCCAGCTAGGCAGAGTGATGTGCTGCACCAGGGGAGCACAGAGAGTCAATCCATTATCAAAACAAAGAGTAAGGAATTGAATACAAGGATACCAGATATATACAGATGAAAAAGAAATTTACAACTGTCATTTCTCTCGGCTGCCTATAGTACTAGAGATCAGAAGCTGGGAGGAGAGGCCTACGGCTGGGAGGCGAGGTCTATGGAGATGGCGCTTAGCGCGTGTAAAGATTGATGAGGTGTGAGAATCAAGGTATTCTAATTATGGATCAAGGTGCTCCAATTATGGACAGAGGTACTCATTTTTTAAACACACGCATGGTGAGGTGGCCCAGTAATTGGGGTGTTACCAGCACGTTGACCCCCTGGAATTCTCAGATCAATGAAACCCATACAACCAACCATGGTCATAGCATAAGTGGTCACTGGTCAGTTGACACAGGAGTTCAATACCCACGTTCCTCCGCTGACTCACTTGATCCCCTGAGTGTGGCAGAGTTCCAGGACTGAGGTGCAATAGACCCTCATGGGCCTTGTGGAATACCCCCCCCCCCCCGGATTCTCAATTTGTGCATTTATAGTGATCCTTCTAGTTGGGGAGCTTGAGCCCAGTGGACCCAAACAACTCTTGCTCTACCGCCATAATTCACTTTGACTGGAGCCCGGTGGGGCTCACATGGTTCTCTGATCCTGTAGAGGTACGATTCCACCAGAAAATACCTTGGCTGCCCCCTCTATTGCATGTCTGGGAGCCCTGGTGGGTCTCTACTAAGGCTGTGGGAAAGCTACCTCCACCAGATCTGTTGTTTAACCCATAGGGGCAACCTTCTCTGGCAAATACTCCTGTCAGTTAACACTTCTCTGGCTTGCTTCCACTTAATTGTTCCTCCCACCTGAGTCAACTTCCTCCCTCCTCTGCTGCTGGAGCAGCACAATTCCACGTTCGGCGACCTGTGTGACGTTGTGCACCTGATTCGACTGCGACTGTCTTGCTGCTATGCCACCTGGTGAGTTCATTGTGCATTGTGCAGTTTCTCTGTCTCTCTCTCTCCCCCTTCCATTTCTCTGTCCTCTCCCTCCATGGTGCTCTCCATTTCCCCTATTTACTGTAATTGCTACTCTATCACCTATCCTACCTCTCTTTCGAAGGCTGGAAGGAAAAAGTTCAAGAAAGATCTCCTGGTCTCGAAACCAGGCCTGCCCATCGCTGACATTTACGTCCATGTTTCTTCAAGCAGACTATCACTCTCTCCCCAGACCTATGGACTCCTCATATGGTCTCAGTCCTCTCCCATTTATCTCTCTTATCCACACTGAACTCCCAGTCTGCCTGGGCCTGCAGCACCCTGATTGGGTGAAATTCGAATTTGAACTGCCCAGCCCCCTGAGCCTGGAGAGCAAAGTTGGCCCCACAGAAGGCCAACATATAAGGCCTGGATCAGCAGTCTCTGCCAGTCTCAGTCGCATTCTGCGTGTAGTTACGCATTCTCTGCAACCTATGCAACCCCCCAAATCTTCCATGAGAAGTAAGCCTATCAACACTGGCTACCCCATTAAACAATCTGTACCCTCAGGGCAAACCACATCCCACACAGTATGCATACAATTGTTCTGTGCTAATAACATTGCCGTGACCCCACTGACAACATTCCTCTTGCCTGCAACCCCGTTTTGCCGCATGCCGCTTATGGCTAAGTCAGACAATATAGGGTTTTGTTAAACTGCTCTATGTGCCTCTGATGCTGAAGCCAAGGTCGCTATCCTTGCATGCACCACAACCACCGCAGTCAAAACCCTGTCATATGCATCAGGACGAGACGCCACTCCCTTGCCATCCTCAATACATGTGCCCCTAGCACCAGCTTACATCCGATGCCACTGACCGACATCACCCTGCGTACTGAGATTCCATCGCAGAGTCTAAATCCGCCAACATCCTCTCCCTCCACGCATGCATGACGAAGGACAAACCTATCCCCAAAACACCCATTCTCCTCCTCTTCTATGTTCACCGCAACATGACACTAGCGGAAACCGTGTAATCCCCATTAAATGGCCATCTCTCTCATTGCATTGCATATCTCGGCAAAGGCCAACCTCTCAACATGGAGGCCTAAAGGCTACACTTGTACCCGCGGCACAAGGCCCACTTCTGTCATGATGCCGATCTGCATCATGCAAGCCCAACCGTTTGCCAGACTTAACCATCCATCTGCCTCATAAAACTTCCTGCAGCACAGTCTGGTAGGTCACACCTAACTCACAACCACAGACTTGGATCCTGCGCTGTGCTGAGACAGCAATAAACCTACACACAACTCACAAAAGCATGAAATCACTGCCTACATGGATGCCCCCATCTAGGCGTCACGAGGAGGAGCTACATGCCCAGCAGTATTCCTGGACACATGGACATGCCACTAAGGTACCAATTACCTGCAGCTACTCGCACTAACAAGGCAAGTGCACCCATGCTGCCTTAAACCTAATACGCTCCGCCATCATAACATTTCTAATGCACCCCTATCTAAAGCAGAAGTATCTATTATTTATGGTGATGCCCCCTCCCATACATGCTCAAATGTTATTTTGCCTGCATCTACGATGTCTGCTGTATCAAAACTACACAATATATGTATACCTTGTAAACCCCCTGTTATTGATGTTCCTTATGTGGATTCCACTTGCACAGGTACCAGACATCTGAAGGACCACAACTCACATAAAGTAGCACAAGCTCTAAATCCCCAGTAAAGCTGCACACCTATATCGACATAAGCTATGGCACTTACAACTGCCCCACCTCACAAAATCAGTGGGCAACCCTCACAGCACAGGCTCCCAAACAGGCCACGCTCTTAGACTCACAAACCACTACAGTATCCTCGGCCACCCTAAGCCCCATTACTTGTGCCCTCATTACCGCACGATCCTTACCTGCTCACGCACTGGACATACAGAATCTCATAAATCATAACATTGATGCCCTGTCTATCTCAGAAACATGGCTCCAGTAGGCATCAAGACCAGCATTATCCTTAGTCATCCACTCCGGCTACAATATCTACCAGAAGGACAGGCGTTCATCCAGAGGAGGCAGCGTTGACCTGGTAGCAAGACTCTCCCTCCCTATCACACAGGTCAACTTCTCCACTATCGTAAATACTGATTTACTATCCATCAAACTGTAACCCTCTCCCTCCTGCACCATCACCATCAACCTCATCTACCGCCCTCCCAGACCCACTTTCAACTTTGAGGAAAACCTCCTCCACATCCTTCAGGATAATATGAAAGCCACCTCATAAATCATCCTCTTAGGAGACCTCAATCTAGGGCTGTGGTATTCAAACTGTGGGTCGCGACCCCCTAGGGGTCCGCGGGTGCATCCCAGGGGGGCCCTGAGAGCTCAGCATGAAAAAAGATTTTTTTTTTTTTTTTTTTAGATTGGAAGAAATGGGCAGGGGTGGCCCACATGGGCGGGCTGAAGCATGAAACTGTCTCAGGCAACAATGAAAAAGTGGCCCACAGTTGTAAATGGATATTCATTCCTTTAGTCACAGACTGGGCCTCATTACTACTATGGCGGACCAGTAACAACGGTGCTGGTAAGCTACCGGCACCGTTGCTACCGTTCCGCCATAGTAAGAGTTGTGCTCGTGGGTGCTTGACAGCCCCCGCCAGGTCTGACCTCAGCTCGTCGGATGCACCAGCACCGTTATTAACGGTGCCGATGCATCCGAGCTCCCCCTTCCCATTTGAGCCATATGGGGCTCAAATGGGAATGGGGATCTACCGGCACCTTCGAAAGGGCAATTATCATGTCCGCCTAACTCGGCATGACCTAGTAATTGCCCATTCGCGGGTGCCAGACCCGGATGCAACTCCAGTGGCAGCGTGCCGGTTTTACCGGCACAGCTACCGCCAGAGTAGTTATGAAGCCCACTGTTTCAATAGTACCCAAAGGGGTGCTTTGTGTTAAAATGTAAGTAAATTGTGATATATTCAGCAACAATGGTCAACATTACTAACTGCATAGTGGCCCCTCACCCATTATGGAGGAGCTAAGGAGCCAGCCCAGTGAAACAGTGAGCACTCCCTCAGCTGCTTTATCCAGCTAATGGAGTGCTCCTGGGCTGGCTGAACTGTCAAAGGGAAACACTGTTTCCCTTTGACAGTTCAGTTTAGTTCCCCAGCCGCACATGCTCACTGAGCCATGCAAGTGCTGGGGCGTTTTGCTTCGCCAGCATTGCATAGCTCATTGGAAATGCTGGCTGGGGCACTGCATGTCTGTATGTCCAAGGGGGAGCTCCTGCGCCTCCTCGCACATACGGACAGAGCAGCTGGAGCAGCACCCACACACAGGCCAATACAGAAGGTACGTTTATGTTCATTGTTTTTATTTAAACATGTGTATGGATGCGTTATGAGTGAGTGTATGGTGATGGATGCTCATGTGAATGATAGAGTGATTGCTGTATGAATGTGCAGCGCCTTGCATATACACATAATCATGTTCATTGTGTTAGGACCAGTGGGGCCCAGGGGACAGGGATGGTATCTTTTTACCGGACATCTATCATTCAAAACCCTCTGCCTTGTCCACAAGGCTTTCTGGGGCCTCGGTCCAAAATACCTTCAGCTATTCCTCCGCAAATACCTCCCCTCTCGAGCTCTTCACTCCTCTACCTCCAACTCCCTCAGGGTCAGTCGTTTATCAAAGAAACGAGCTGGGGGTAGATCTCCGTCTTCGGCTGGGGCCTCCCTCTGGAACAGCGCCCTGCCACTCTAAAACTTGAGGAGAACCATCTTTCTTCCTGCACTTATCAGACCTACCTTGTCTGCTGCCTTAAACGTAGCACTTGCAAATTGCTGGCTGCACTACCACTGTTTGTTGCCTTTATTATTTATTTATTGTTATTTATCTGTTTCTCCTCTGCTTCGCACTTTCCACTTCTCCCCCCTTCCATGCACTTTTCCCCTCACACTTGCGCGTTCTCAATGTCACTGGGCCTAGTAAGATCGCTGTTTTATTCTCCTCTGTTCCCCTCCCTTGCCTTGTCACGCTCTGAAACACTTGTGTACGAGCGCGATAGAAATAAAATATCAATGCCTGCCCCCTGGACTCCCAGCAACAATTGCAAACTGTTTGGCTATTTACCCATTTTTTGTTAAAAATATGCTCTACAATGCAACATTTTAACCTATTATTTAAAAAAAAATTCACAGGGGGAAACCCCCCCGAACCTCCCCTTAATGCCCCTCCACTTAAAAAAGATTCACCAGCCGCCACTGGCCCTCAGACTGTGTTGGGAACGGGATGGGGGAACCGAGGGACTATGGTGGGAGCACAATGGGCGGGAACCATGGGATAGTGATGGGAGCAGAGTGGGGAGAGCCCTGGGTGTGTGATGGGGTGGGGAGAGACCAGCGACTGGGTAGGAGTGGGATGAGGGAGCCCAGCGACTTTGATGGGAGCAGGTGACGGCGCGCAATATATACTGTCCATTTGGCATTTCTGGGGGGTCCCGACCTGCCCAAATTTTGCTCAGGGGGGCCCTGGCCAAAAAAGTTTCAAGACCACTGATCTAGGGCATCATGACCCTAATGTCCCTTATGTCACATCATTGGCCAACGCCCTTCACACCCTAGGTTTCCAACACCGCAGCACCTCCCTACCCTTGTAAAGGGACGCACATTAGACTGGATTGAAGACCACAACTATCAGATCTTAACCAGTGCCACTACACCATGTTCATGGTCAGGCAACCACATTATCAACTTCATCATCCCACTGCCCAAATAACCTAAACTCCACTGCATTCCACTACCTCCAACAGTCACATGCAGCTCTAGAAAACTCACAAAAGAAAATATCATTCCATTGCTGGACACTCCCTGCATCAAACCTCCCTTCACTACTGACTCCAAGTCACTAGTGGACAGATATACCTCAACCCTCTCCAATGCAGTAAATGCCATTGCCCCCTTAGTCCCTCACAAAGCCAAACCTGTCAGACACTCCAACTCTTGGCTCACCCCAACCTCCTGGAAATGCGCAACCTAAAACGCTAGGCAGAAGTAAAATGGCAGAAAAATCCTACAGACACCCGGAAAGAGGAGTTGGCCAAAATCTCTAAACAATACAAATGAGCAATTGTAACAGCAAAATTCAACTCCTTTAATACCAGAACCTGCAATGCCAAATCAGTCTCTAGAGAAATCTTCAGCCACACCTCCCACTACCATCAATAAAGATGAAAGATGGTACTCTGTCATCCAATTGGCAATACTTAACAAAATTGACACCTTGAATAAAAAAACTTTAAACCTCCCAGCCAAACACCAGAAGCACCCCCATGTCCTAGACAAGAGCTGCCGACCAAACAACCACAACGCCTATCTCCCAGTTTCACTTTAAAACGTTAGCAGAAACAAGTCCTAAAAATAATCAACAGCATCAAACCCTTCAGAATTTAAAGGAGACATTTGCCCAGCACCCCTTATCAAAGACTGTGCATGGGTCCTCTGCCTACTAAATAAAACATCTCTAGGTCCTGCTATTCCTACAAACTAAAAGCTAATCACCACGGTCCCCTTCCTACTAAGAATCCTTGATAGCGCTGCCTACTTGCAAGTTCAGGGCTTCCTTGAATCCAACCAATTCTAGGTATGCAGCAATCAGCTTCTGCCCTGGCCATGGCAATGAATCAGTCCTACTCGACTTAAAAAATAAGATTAATGAGGGAAAGTCAACTCTTCTCCTCCTCCTGGATCTGTCTGCAGCATTTGACCTGGTTGACCACAAAATCTGATACAACCACCTCACCAGCTCTGCAAATTTCTCCACCACGGCTATAGCCTGGATGACATCTTTTCTGGAAGGAAGAGTCATAAGGGTATTCTCAGAGAATGCCAATGATATGATTGGTTATTTATAACGTGCTTAATACCCAGAGATTTCTTAGCAGGACCCGGAGATCGAACCTGTGTTACTCCGTGTCGTCTTGCTTCCAAGGCGAGCACGTTGCCGCTGAGCTATCCTCCCACGACTCCAGTGCCTCTCCATCTACCATCACTTGGGTACCTTAAGGGTTACGCATATCCCTAACACTCTAGAACATCTTCACAAGTCCCCTCTTAGACATCCTGGACTCCCTAGGCATAGCCTACACCAACTATGCCGATGATACCCACATTCTTATCCCACTTTCAGGCATCTATGCTGACGATTCGAACACCCTCAACAACAACTACTCCCTAATCCAATCCTGGATGGCAGCAAACCATCCATGCCTAAATGGTGCCAAAACTGAAATCTTACTCGTCAGACCACCTAGAGCCCTAAATAATCTTAATGAACAATACACTGTCTTCCAGATTGCCAACATCTCTATCCCCGCCTCTGCATCAGTAAAAACTCTAGGGGTCTACCTCGACGCCTCCCTTACCATGTCTTCTCCTGCAACTGAAAAGATTTTTTGTCAGTCGTAATGCAAATTACATGTACCTGTAGCAGTGCCTCAATGCCTTTGGGCTGTTTGTGCACTTTATAAATAAAATAAATAAATAAACAAACCCTTACAACCTAGTGTCCTCCCAGTGCTCCTACTACTGGACACCTGCATACAAGTCCAATTTCCCTTTATCACAATGCCACTGCCAGACACTGTCTCTCGCTTTCTTTTTTGCTTCTTTAGTATGCATATTGACAGGCCGACGTCTCCTCAAACCTCACTCTAACATGCTCAGGTGCTGTACTGAGTAGCTAGCTGGGACTTTTGCCCATCGAGCAACACCGGTCATGGCATCAAACAGTGTTTGCCAATCATCTGATAAACACTGTTTGATGCCATTGGAGCCGGGTCCAGAACCCTTTGTTGTTTCTCCCACAAGACTACGCCAGTGTCTTCTACAAGCCTGAACTTAAACACATTTTAAACAGCACACACATCCGCATCCCAAAATGAAAAATCCCACCTGGCTACATTTGTCATCCCTTACCTGATTTTGGGAGCGTTGCCTAGCATTATTTTCAGAATGATGCTGAATGATGTTTCACATTGAAATGAGGAACAGAAAAGATGAAGGATGGGGCCTGGAATCTTCACAGTGATCATTATGCTGGGTGCAGCATTATTTATCCTAAAAGAAAATGCTGAACGAAGCATGCGACACAGACTTGGAAAGTGTTGGGGCACAGGGATAGGAGGGGCAATAACACAGCCATATTGAATTTGCAGTATCTTCGGCCCCTTACTTGGTACTGTTCTCTGCTCGAGCTCTTTAGAAAGTGCTGTACCAGAGCGATATATTGATCTTTAACTATAAAAAACATAATACTTTTCATAATCAGACATTTATCAATGTTTTTACATAGTGGTGGATGAAACATTTAAATAGATTAACACATGGAGGTCTTCATAAGTATAGCCTCTGGGTGATGTATGTGTGCCACCCACTTATTTTGAAAAGGAGGAACCTTTTATCCATGTGGTCACTCATTTCTAAATTAAAAACACTATGCCATCATAATTCTCCACTTGATGTAGTCTTGGGATTGTCTATAGATACGTCAATGTTTACGTTTGAAATTGTTTTGTATCAATCAAGAAGACAATTACACTCGTAACTCAGTTTCCACTCCATGTTTCAGCTAACTACCATCATCATCAGGTGGGTATAAGTACCAAAGAGACAGATTTACTAAATCATTCTCGCACAAATTAAACATAATCTAACCTTTCATAATACTACATTTTTGTTTCTTGCATTTTGGAAACTGTACTAGTCATGATTACCAGAAATTCATCAATTTCAAGCACACCTTAACGTAGATGAAAGACTATTTTTAATACAATTCTAAGAATTATGGTTAATGTAGGTAAACCCTATATCAACTATTCATTTATATCAAATGGGTGATCCCTGATGTTCTATTGGTCAAACAATTCTTATAGCAGTTTGTAACTTGTGTAGTTTTTTTTTTCCCAATGCTAAATCATGCTCATTAAAAACAAGTAAACAAGCATTCCTCATTCATCCCCTTCAAAAAGGTAGACACCAACATAAAGTAATGTAGTTTCACTTTGAATACATCATTCCTTCCTGTTGCCCATAGATGTAGTTCTACATACATCTGTGATCTAGAATATGAATTGGGATACTTGATGATTAGTTTTAAGACAATATCTCACTACTGCTGATTTCAAGTTATTCAATTTTATATCACGTTTGGTTTCCCTTCAGGGCTACTATGAAGCAACATCACTTGTAGTCACACTGCCGAATGTGAGACTTGTCTGCCTTGAAACTAAGGTTTAGTTCATTAGATATCTATTTGTGAACTGACCAAACTGTGAGCACTCTGTCTTCTGTCATGCTCTGTAGTGCCCACATTTTCTGTCTACCAATAGAATTTGTATTTTCTCTAAATATGATACTTAGTATGCAGACGAGGCTGCCAAAATGTCATGAATTACCCAAGACCACTTTGCATCACAATTCTGAAAGGGCAAGTAGAATGATGTCAGGGTAAATCAATTTTCTTTTTGTACATTGCATGTGAACAGGGAAGGTATTGAAGAAAGACCACACATTTTCCTAGGAGCATCCACACACCATGTCTTCATGCAACTTAGCTGTCTGCGGGTCAGTACACTAGCTGACAAATTCCCAAAAGTACTAAGGACAGGAAAGTTGGTCTTTGCAATAAATATTTGCGGTCTAAAAACAAACCATTTGTTTTTGTGGCACTTCAAGTAAATGAGTTTTCAAGCAATACAGATCACGTGTTATTAATGAATGCTTGAACATGTTACACGTGGGAATCTATTAATTTGCGACATATTTAGCTGTGGTTCACATTATCTCCAAAACCTGGGATAAGAAGTGCAGGCCTCTGGGATGAGGGTCCACAGCACAGTTTCGAGACAACAATGTGCCAATGGTGAAACACTAGAAAACACACTTACACTGGGAGCCATGGACTGCAATCCCTCCCCAAAATAATACAATAATATCAATATAAAGAAAATAAAGTTTTATTAACTAGCAATTAAAGTACCTAAAAAAGTAGACAGATCCAAGTAGGCAGCAGTTTTGCAAACCATAATTGGCCTTCATTATCAGATTAATAAGTACATTCTCTAAAGCATAGTATTCAGGATTTAGCTGGTGTTAGTGTTCATTGCTGTTGCATAATATTTCTTGCAGTGAATATGTTGTCAACTGAATGTATACAAAGTACATGTTTAGCCCTTAAAAACCTCAAACACATTTTTATCAGATTTACTTTACTACAACTCCTCTCAACAACACCTGTAAGCATGAGCTTCAAGGCGGCCCTCAAATTTGGAAACAACAAATGATTCATATTTCTTTGTATGAAAATATGTTAAAACAAAGACAGGATTTTCACTATCCACAACCTATAATTGTTGCTTTGCCCATAACTAGTTAGTAAACCATTTGTGAGTTTTTTTCCAGTCTTGTCGTGCAGTCTGTGAACTAGTTCCCTCCTGAGTGATCCCAATTTTCATAGCAAAAGCACAGGGAGATTAAATAATATGTAGAGGATTACACATTTCAGTTAAGAGGAGGAGCGGAAACCCGAGGACAGTCTGTAATTTAGACACTAGATCACATATATACCCACATCTAGCGGGTACACATATTTGTTAATGGGAGCTCAAACGCATCCTCTCTGAGTTATACAGCTTTTCCGTGGAGGCTTAGAGTCACCACTTAAAGATAATGCATAAAAAAGTCACCTATTTGTAGTGATTTTTAATACAGCATGGAGTTTGGTATGTACACCTTCTGTGTACTAAGTAGACCCCCAGGGCTATTTATTGGGGCAGGCAAAATGGGTGGCTGCCAGGATTGCAGGTGATTTGATGGCAAATCATCAGCTGCTCGCAAGCCAAGATTTTATTTATTTATTGTTTTCTTTTTAGGTGCTTATACAGGAAGTAAAGATTGTTTCAAAGCGACCACAGGGAAACAAGGATGGGACAAGGGGATGCAAAAAAGATCAAAATACATAAAAATATTAATACAGTTGGAGGGGGAGACAAACCTATTATGCCTTGTGAGTGTTCAGAATGTGCAAGTGCAGAGGGGAGGGGGAATGGGATAGGTGCTGTGGTGCTCATGGGTGAGCAACACATTAAGTGCAATGTAAGGTAAGTGTGAGACTCCAGGGTGGAAGAGAAGCTGAGGCAAGAGCTGAAGATAAACAGACACTGCAGGGATTCGGTGTGGGCGGTCAAGGCCCCAGGGATGCATAAGGGCCCTGAACACCAAACAAGCAACTGTGAGATTAGCAGAGGAAAGTGGGGGAAGGCAGATGTAAAGAGGAAAATCTTGAGGAGATTCCAGAATTTAAGAAAGTCATACTCAAGATGAAGAGTGAGGGGGAGGCTGTTCCAAAGAAGGGAGTCAGCAGAGGATAGAGATCGACCTCCTGCCCTCTGTTTAGCGAACCGCTTTACACATAAAGAGTTGGTGCCAGAGGAGTGCAGGGGCCTAGAGGGGGAATATTTAGTAAGGGAGAGTTCCAGATATTGTGGTCCGTGGCCCCAGAAAGCCTTGTGGATGATACAGAGGGATTTTAATTGAATCTGTTAAGCAACTAGGAGCCAGTAAAGACTTTTTAGGGATGGAGAGATCCGGTGCCTGGGCTTGAGGCCAAGGATAAGTCTTGCTGCCCTATTCTGTATTATCTGGAGAGGATGCACTTAGAATAAGGAAGATTAAGAAGGAGGCTATTGCAATAGTCATGCCTAGAGAGAACCAGGGCTCAGGAAACATTATGCTTCTTGGGGAAGGTGAGAAAAGATAGAATTCCCAAGAGAAGGAAGAGCTGAAAGTGAGACTTCATGGCAATGTCCTCATTGTGAGGGAGGAAGGAGACAGCGGAGTCAAAGGTAGCAGACGGAGAGCCCATGGAGGAAGGCCAGATTGAAGGGAAGAAGTCGGGAGCAGGGGTCCCAATGGGAAGGATCTCTGTTTTGCTGGCTTTGAGTCAGAGATCATTGGAAGCGCACCAGGCATGGATGGCAGAGGGGCAGTCAGGAATGATGGAAGGTGCAAGAGGGTCAGCAGGAAGTTTGAAGAAGAGTTGTGTGTCGTCTAAATAACACTGTATAGAGCCCTGGGGGACACCACAAGAGGATAAGGAAGTAGGAGAGGAAAGGGTGCCAAGGAGGACTTGAGAGGAGCGGTCAGAAAGGAAGCAGGTCAACCAGTCCAGTGCCTGCTCTGAGATACCAAGGGGGTCATGGAGCCTTTGTATGAGGATTGAGTGGTTTACCGTGTCAAATGCAGAGGAGAGATCAAGAAGGATGAGGACAGCTGGGGAGTTGGAATCCAGGGATGCGAGCAGTTCTTCAGAGGTGTTCAGGAGAGCAGTTTCTGTGCCTTTGGATGCTCAGAATCCAAATTGATAGTCGTGGAGACCAGCAACAAGTTCGGTGTGTGTGTTGAGTTGGGACAGGGCCAACTTCTCCAGCAGTTTCCCCTATA
The DNA here is from genome assembly GCF_040938575.1 of Ambystoma mexicanum. Classification (NCBI taxonomy): domain Eukaryota; kingdom Metazoa; phylum Chordata; class Amphibia; order Caudata; family Ambystomatidae; genus Ambystoma; species Ambystoma mexicanum. The sequence goes on along the minus strand of NC_090929.1, from coordinate 957,495,363 downwards.
TATTGACATGCCACTAAACGTTTGCATGTGGCTCATGCCCAATATATGCAAGCATGCCACTGTAAAAACAATGCACCAGTTATTGGGCCTCATTACACGGAAGGCGGTAATGGTTAACGGCCACCGTTAATGGTAACGGTGGCCGTTAACCATTACCGCCTTACTACGAGGTCCCTTAGCGGGTTGGTGTTTTAACGCCTGCTTTTTGCAGGCGTTAAAAACCAACCCGCTAAGGGACCTCGGAGCTAATTACGGCACCGCAAAATTGCGGTGCCGTAATTAGCGCCTTCCCCATTCCCATAGAGCCCTATGGGGCAGAAATGGGAATGGGGAAGGGCAATGGCGGAAGGGGGATTTACCGCCCCACCAACCTTGGAATGGGGCGGTAAATCCCCTTTCCGCCAAGGCGGTGCCGGTAATTTACCGGCATGGTCCAGGGTGCTAATAGCACCCTGGACCACCGCCTTCCGTGTAATGAGGCCCATTGTCTTTCCTTAGTGTTAAATGCTCCCTTGTATCCGTTCATTACCCCTTTTCATTATATTCATCTTTACAACTGCAAGTTCTATTTTCTGCTGGATTGTCCTTTATCTTTTGGTTTTCTTTCAATCTAAATGCATTTTTCCTCTTGTTTCTCTTTGTCTCTATCACTGTCATCTGGCATTTAGCTCTCTTTCACTTACTATACTCCTTTTTTTACACCTTCATTTTCTCGTTCAGTTTCTCATGATAGCTATTCCCTTTCTTCACTTTTCCTCTAATATCGATTATTTCTCTTCGTCTCTACTACTTTGCCTCTCCATTTACTTTTGCTTGATTGTAGCCTCCACCAATGCTTGTTTTAAGCCCATCTTCCCTGAGTTTGTGGATTTCTTTCTGCAAAGGAGTCTGCGAGATAGGCGATGCAATCTAGGCAAGCTCCTGGCCCCGGCTCGGCATGAGAGAAGTGCAGAGCGGGGTTGGGAGAGTTGTAGAGGGAGATCACTTAAAAGGTCTGATGGGATACAACAGTCCGGGGGGCAATATAACAAGGATGCATGTTCAATATCAATGACAGGGTCCTAGACACAATGAGCTTTGTTTATTGATATTGCATAACTATATTTTATGAACATATAACACATACCCCTTTCACATCTCCCAGGCAATAATTAAGCATTATCAATCGTGCTCATGGCAGTGCTGGCAGTATGCTAAACCAGAACCCCAAATTAAAGGCAGAGTTAAGCCAGGTTAGATAGGGAGGGCTCTGGGAACATAAATATCCATATTACGCATGGATCAAGCTATAACAGTATTAGTTCCGGGCTGCTATGCCGTGAAAATCACAGTGCAAGCGTGAAAATCGCAGCGCACACGTGCCAAAGCCGCGCACATCGATTCATGGAATTCAGTGCATGTGTAAATACTGGGATGTGCGCTAAATTTGTGGGTGGCGCACGCGGTCGCACACGTCACTAAACGGCATGCGCTACGGGCACAGGGAAAGCGCACATAGCGCAGCGTACACAAGAAAAGTGGGCGGAACACGGGGCACAACACGCGGAATGGGGAACAACGCGTGAAAATGTGGGCGTTACGGGGGAAGTACAGGAGGTAAATGCTAGCAATGCCCACACGCGCGCTAACAACACGTATTCATGGAATTGAACAGGGGAAAGGTGTGCGCCAAAAAAGACGCGCTAATCCGGAAAAACATATGACAGCAGGAAGCAGGCGTAAGCGGCCCCGCACAGCATAAAAGTGCGCGCAAACAGCAAACAAGCTCAGACGCTATGATGAATATACCGTTCCGCGCAGCAGTGGTCGTGGGAAACCACAGGAGGAGGAGGATAGCCAGGCCCCGCATTTTTTTACCCAGGACCAGCCTTTTTGGGATGCCTGATGACCAGGTGTATGGGAGGTACAGGTTTCCACCACACATAATCCTAGACCTGGTGAGGGAGTGGGAGGATGACCTCACAACACCCACCCTGTGCTTGCAAGCACTGAGCCCCTTGGAAAAGGTACTCAATGTACTGCACTTCTTGGGTACTGGTTCATTTCAGCGGACAAGTGCCATAGAGGGGGGTATGTCACAGGCCACGCAGTCACGCTGCCTACACCAGGTGTTGGCCATCATGACTGCACGCCCCTCAGTCTGCAGGCACATATACATGCCCAGAACACCTGTAGAAAGGCAGGCCGTGGTCCAGGACTTTTACTGGGTGGCACACTTCCCCAAAGTGCTAAGTGCCATTGATTGCACCCATGTGGCTCTACATCCTCCCAGGGCCACTGAGGACATCTATCGAAACCGCAAGCACTGGCATTCAATCAACGTGCAGGTAGTATGTGATGCCAAGGGAATTATCACTTCAGTATATGCCAACTATCCAGGGTCAAGCCATGATAGTTTCATATTCAGAATGTCACCCCTAAACCGGGGCCTGGAAGCTGTGCGGCATGGCGACACATGGCTGATTGGTGAATATAATTGCCACTGCACATGCATGCATGTTAGACACTGCGTAATATGAAAACCCCACTAATGATAGCCATTATCACCTCCCCAGGGGACAGTGCCTACCCTCTGAGCAACTACATGATGACGCCAATTCGCAACCCCACCATACCACCCGAGGTAAGATACAACACAGCCCATATTGCAACACGGGGCATAGTGGAGTGCACATTCGGAGTGCTCAAGTCACGCTTTCGCTCCCTTGACCGCTCTGGTGGGCAGCTGCTATATGTGCCCCCAGTAGTGTGCAGGATCATAGTTGCAGCATGTGTCCTGCACAACGTTGCAACCTGGCGGGGCGTGCCGGTGGACATGGTGGTGCCCCCACATCCCCAACCACATGCACGGCCGCTGCGCATGGGAGGTGAAAGGGCACGTGGTGAGGCAGCCCGTACCCAGCCTGTGGCAAATTACTTCACCTAAAATCCCACCCCTGCGGAGTGCACACAGCCCTGGCACATACCAGCTGACAATCAATGATGATGACAAAAGGGACAGTCAACTGTCACAACCATACCAGCCTGAGATTGTTCACCTGGAAGTGTTAAATTGTGTGCATCCCTAGCTACTTAAAGACACCCAATGCAGTGTCACAAAAAGACACACATTCATGCAGCATGAACGACTGCCCCCTTGCAAAATACCACATCAAAATAGTGCCATGTCACCAACCCCTCCCCATCTCAGCTACCCAACACACCATGGCATGCAATGTGAAAGCAACCAAATGAATGCACAACACATGACACAAGTGTCACAAAGTGCACTGTCCCTAATGGAAACAGGCCACAGACAATATGCTCTCAGTAATCAATAAGAGACAGCACACATGAACAAATACTTACCAGCAACACAAAACATCAGTACAGGATGAAACAGTGGTAAAATATGACAGTAAAAAAATAAAGTAGTGCAAGTATCACAACCTGACTAAGGCAGCACATCGACCCCTTCCAACTGCAGAGTGTTGCTGTCAGGCAAATGTGACAGTGTACTGCATACAACATGAACTGCATCTGCAAAGGAGATGGGCTTGTTAAGACATGAAGAAGCTACATGTATATAAGGATAAAGAACTGGATGCACAAGCAAATATCAATCCACCATGCAGTGGAGAATCGAACAACAATCCCCACTAGGGATGTACAAACAGTTTTGACTACAGACTGGCCACACAACTCATGGGAGCCCAATGTCACGGTGTAAGTTACTGTCACTTGGTCACACCCTTTGCAAGCCCAGGGAAAGGGGAAGCAGGAGGGGTGTGTGTGTCAGTAACCCAAGCATCTAATCCAAAGTCAGGACAAGCCTGCATGTGCCCAGCTGGAATACACAGTGGATGCCTATGGAAGCCACACAAAGCAACACACTGTAAAAATAAAAAAAATTAAAAAAATAAAAATGGTCATGTGTGGACGAGGGGGGCACCCAGGAGGGATGAGGTACAGGGTGCACCCCAACACCCACATGCATGGATGTTGAGAGAAAAAAAAAACCTCCATGGGCTCATGGCCTGCATGGCTACGCTACAGTGGGAGAACTGTTGTTGCTGTCATCACCCTCTGCTGCTACATCAGGAGGTGGCCGTGATATGGGAGGCAGACCATGCAAAGCGCTGGTATGGTCCTCCATGGCAGCAAGCATGCAGGTCTGGAAGGTTTGGTTCTGGAGGATAATGGTACGGAGATCCCCATGCAGCACCTCATGGGTAGCACGCATTTCTGACTGCATGGCCTCGCGTAATGCCCGGATCTCCTGACGGGTTGCCTGGAGCTCAGCTGACAGTGTACGTGTCGGCTGCTCCAGCTGCTGTTCTGCCCTTGTACTCCGGGACACGTCAAGTTGACCCAGAGTATCTCTGAGGGACCTGTGTTCTAACCTGAGGGCTTCCCTGTGGGCCTGTGACTCTACAGATATGGCTGTGCGCAGAGTCTCCAGTCCAGCCCGTCGGTCCCTGTCGGACGCCAAATGTCCTCCCTGTGTGAGTGGCAAATGGAGTCTGTTGTCTGCTGCTGTAGCTCCATCTGCCTTTCAGGGGGGAGAATGGAAGTGGCCACCCTATCCATTGCCTGGTCCATCATTTCACACAATGCCCCCTGTTGTGCTGCTATACTGTACATGGAGTTCTCCCACACAGTATTGCCTGGTGGTGCACGGCCACCGTGTTGGCAGGCACCACACCTGTTTGGGGCAAGGCGATGTGAGCCTTGCTGTGCTGGCACTGCCTGAAGCTGCAGGACAGCATTCCTCCTTTGATCTGCTGGCCCAGGAACAGAAGCAAATATTGTGGAGTGTGACCCTGCATCTGTAACCACCACAGGCAGACTTTCCAACACTGAAATCCCCATAGAGGGGTCTACCCCCGGTCAGGTGGGTTGGATAGAACAGCATCCCTGCCAGAAACACTCACCTGCGACGGCACATATGTCTCAATGTCCGATTCAGCACCTGATTCATAGAGGTCTCCGGAGGTGTACCCAGAGACACCCGTGAACAACATGGTCTGTAGGAGAAATGGGTTTTCACCCACCACCACCCCATGTCCTCCACTGGTGCCCGGTTGTGGCTGTGAATCCTCCTGGGTCTGCACCATCTCCTCCTCCTCAACAGCATCAAGTGCCTTTTCACCTGCAAAAACATGAAAGATAACAAATGGAAACAGGCATGAGCACCATAGCACACACACATAGGCCTGACGAGGCAGAGATCCAGTACATAAATGACACACGTCCCACATGACAATAACCCTGGCATGCATGCACTGTCAATGAGTTGGAAGGGGAGGCAAAAAGCAGAAACTGAGGACTCCAAGATGGAAAAGCAACACATGTGCTGCATGCTGGATAGCACTGGCATCACACATTAGCCCGTGAGTGGCAGGTCCAATACACATACATGACATATGCCGGCACACAGATGGCATGTAGCATAGCCATGGTACATTTGACAAGTACAGCCATATGGTAGGAAATAAGTACTGTCACCCATCCATGTGAGATGGACATCATGAGATAAAACATGCAAAATAGTGTGACAAAACATGCATGTGCCACACGCTGCAACAAACCCAGTGTTCACTGATGCAGTGATAGCAGGCACATGGATACATCAATGGTTGGTCACTTCAACATGACAGAAGACAACAGTCATGTTCAACATTCAAACAGGGCCCAAAAATGATTGTGTGCAGGCCATGTGTAGGTGCACATTACTCAATCAGCCTGAATGGTCAAGTCATTCCCATAACAAGGTAATAAATGTGGGCCATTGTGGGGTGTAATCTATGACTGAAGTATGTTACATTTGTGGCAGTACGGCAAAAAAATGTGTGGTAAAAATGGCAAGGATTAAAACAATCAGGCTGAATGAACAGGAAAACATTTTGAACAATGTTGTTGCAAGATGACAGTTGAAGGGCAACTGCAGTAATCAGGTGCAAATTGGCAACTGTGGTCAGAAGGCAAACTGTCATACCCAAACCCAAGGCCGGGGAATGGTTTGGAGGGACCACATGGATGACCCATACCAGTCATGACTACACAGCCTCACCTGGCACTCAATCAGAACACATCACCCAAGCAACATACACATGGATTGCACACACATGCATGGGTACTCAACGGACAATGCTTCAAGATCTGGTAGGTCTCCCACGCCTCGGATCTGAACCTCTGTGATGGAGCCTCCAGCGACAGACTCATGTTCAGTGAGTTGGTCATCCTCTGGTGGAGACCCACCACCAGTCACCAGAGTAGAGGCATGATTGGAAGCCAGATTGTTCTTTGCTCTGCGTTTCAGGTCATTCCACCGCTTAAAGCAATCATCAGCTGTGCGCTTCACGAATCCAAGGGAACTAATGTGGTCCGCGATGGTCTGCCAGAGATTTCCCAACTTTATCATCAGTCCACTAAAGGTATACAGGGAAGAAATGGTAAATGGTAATTGAGGCTGCTGCACTGGCCTGCAAATTATAGAGTGTTTTTTTCCTCCAATGTAACATGTGAAAGTGCATGTTTATTTATTTTTTTTTTCTTTTCTTCCTATTGCAAAAGGAACATTCAGGTTGATGCATTGATAATGTTTCCTTTTCAGGCTGATGTTTTTCTAATGTTTTCATTTAAATGAGCATAACGGTACATGTTCTATTTTTAGTGTGATTTGTTTATTTGGCAATGCAACATAACTGATGGAGAAAAGTAGTGTTCCTGGATTAGCACCAGGTCGGGCATTGCCCTAGCCAAGTGTCCCATAGAAAAGGGTATAACGGTGAGCTAATTTCCCATGCTTTAGCAAACACAAATCAGAGAAACACATAGTTGCACAGAGTGAAATGGACCTATATATATATGTATTTATATATTACCCTACAATGCACAGCAATGGACAACACCATATCACAGACTACTGTACACTATCAAATAATTAACGCTGAGGCAGGGCAAGGAAACATTGAAAGTAAATATTGGCTGCCACAGAAGTATAGAATCAACACTTTCTGAACTTCCATTGATGCACGCAAAATAGTTATCAAGGTACATTTCCAAAATGTTGGTACATTAAGCATTCCTTTCATGCAATCATGTGTTCCACCCCATATTGCAGTAAGTGTTGCCCTGCATCCAGCTACACATTCTTAATAAAAAAGCATGGGGTATGGCATCACTAAGAGCCAACTTTAATTTGAAATGTCAGAGTAAAAATGAAAGTAGCATTCTGAGAAGGATGCAGTGGAAAGTGTGGATGTGCATTCATATGTGTGAAATGCTTGTCATTCAATAAGATAATATGCTGCACTTCAAAATGGCCTAATTTTGGAATGCACTATATCTGGTAAAGAAATCTGGGCATGTTCAAAGTCATACTCTGAAAATAGACAACTTGAAACTTCAGAATGTTGCATCTTGGAATGTTTAAAGCTATACTGGGGAAATGGGGCAATGATTTGATATCAGAATATTACCTGGGCTTTAATGCAATAACAGTTCTTTACCCCCCCACAAAAAAAAATCTGCATATTAATTGTGGCATCCTCCACAGAGGTGCAAAACTAAAAGTGAAGTGATAGCAGTGGAGCAGTCATTGGGCCGAAACAAAAATGCATATGCAGTAAATTTATTGTTCTAATCTGTGTCCTGAATTGAATGAAGTGTATAATACAGTCGGCTTAACAGTATTGTTTGACAACTCACTGTTTGTTGGACCAATTCTCTCTCTTTGGTTTGGGAGGGTTCATATGTGTTTGTCTTGTGAAAAGTACAAACAGTGGCTGTCTGTTTTTACTTGTTCTGCTCTGTTCTTGTTTAATGTGTGGGAGGGTAGGCATTGCCTGTTACTATAAAATAAACTTACCTCCTAATGAAATACACAATAATTGCATTTAAGGTGCACTTGAGTATAGAAACACTGTATTTTGTATTTTGAAGACATCAGCCCTGTAATCCCAAAACGTGTGACCCATGATCAGGCATTCATTTTCTCTACACTGTGCCCAATGTACCGATTGTACATTAAGCACACACCAATGTCTTAAAAGTTGGGGTCTGCAACCCGTGTCTCTCTTGATATTTTGGTATACAAATCCACATGGTGCCTCACACTTGACAATGCTGAGTAGGGCTGATGCTGATGGAAGGTGAAGTGGGAGAATGGGATAACAGCTGCCCCTCAATCTCATCCAGACCATGGCCTAGGGGATTCCGGCCCAGACACCTCCCACGAGGGGAGATCATCTACTTACCAGATGACAAAATACCCTGGTTCAAAAACCTACACATACGAGGACTATGCCCACCAGCACGCCAGGCTCAAACCAACGCCTGCGACATGGATCAGCTCGACTAAAACAACAGCCATGAGTATTCACATTGTTAGAGATGCCATGACGACATAGCCAACAGACAAGAATACACGTGCCACCAGGCACACTGGTCACTCACACACCAACCCACACGAAGAACATACTCAGTGCTACGACGCAGCGGACGGTCACACCCACAGACATGCATCATTGTTATTATTCACATAGGCCTTCTACAGCACCGCAGAAACGCAAGATGCCCGAAGAGCTCGTGCACATGCTTGCTGACGCTTTTTCTCACCAACCATCCCTATGAGGACACCACCATGTATATCTAACGCTGCCTGTGACACTCTGTCGCCCCGCGAACTCCATACTATGGATTATGTACCGCCACCCAGAAACTAGCCCAAGTAGGCCGCAAGCAAGAGTCCCCAGGCAGGAGCCTTGCAAACGAAAACCCTCCCAGAGTGAAATACAAGTGCTGACCATGCAGAATGAGCCCTAACGAGAGCCCACAGCCAAGGCCACGATGTTGCAACCCGCACGCCGTGCGCCCAGCGCTAAGGTTACACCTGCAGGTGCCGAGCCCTCAGACAGAATACAAGATCTAATGCTCATAATTCTGCTCCAGCTATGGTCTCCACACACGTGACCAAGCCGAACTGACAAGATGCCAAGTTTACGAGACGAGAAGCCGCCGGGGTCCCACGTCTGGGACACAGGTTGCAAGAACGAAGCGGCAAAGATGGACACCTACAGCGATGGGAAAGACCTGCTCACCAGCCCATAAGCAGAACTGCCCATTGTCCGCACTAACACATAGTTGCACATTGTTGCTAATGTCAGGTACACCGCGGACTGGGAACAGCGATGGTCCCAGGCTTGGGAGCTCGCAGGAGAACCAATCAGAATACAGGGGGCTTATTACTGACGCCATTACTCCTAGCCAATCACCAAGGGTCCCTTTGTAACAATTCCAAAGTAGCAACTGTTAGGAACAGCCCAAGTATACCACCTGACCTGTCCTCCACCACTAACACCTCTCCTTATAGGGGACATATACTAACCCTACCACTCGGGGAACCAATCCAAAGTGGCAATAGGTTTTGTGATGATTTTTCCCAGGTGACGCAAGTAGCGCGTCATACTGCTGTAAAAAGGGCCTGCGAGCCCCACTAATGATGATAGCTTTTCCAGAAGCATACGGACTAAGCGTATCCCTGCCGTTACTCTAATAAACAGCAGTCATTGCCTTGCTCCTTGTGTGCGTGTGTCATACTCCTTCTGGGACGCAGGAGGAGTTGGGGCCTCCCCAGCCCGGAGGGCCGCGGACGGCTCTGCCGGCCCCCGGGATAATCACCCCGACAAAGGTGTGGTACGCCACATTTGGTGAATTAAGGGTATGTTTATGATGACATTAGCTGTCCTTTCCCATTCTGCAAATGGTGCAGCTTGACAAAGCCTAGTAGTGGCACACTCAATGGAGCCGCCATGCCCACCTTGCTTTTCAACACAGCAACCACAGTGTGTCCCAGAGGACACCTTGCTATAATCATTAACTCACTGGTTTTAAAATGTTATGTCATAATGTATCTTACATTTAAATGAAGACCTGTGTAAAGAAAGAACATATGGTAGTCTGTAGTTAATGACTCTTTAATGTTGTATTTTATGTACATGCACATGTCATGGCTACCTTCCATCCCCAACTTCATCTGCAATAACAGACACAGGCTGGGAGCAGCAACCAAACACCTATTAGGAGTTGATTGGCAACTAGATTAACTTCCTTGTCTCTGGGGCAGGCAAACAATATATATCATGGGAGAAAAAAGGACAATAACTGGAAGGTGCTGGTCTGATAGTAGCAGCAGGTGCAAGATGGGAAGGGAAATGTCTATGGTTCTTGGTACACAAAGGTGCACTAACTAAGGTCCCATTAATTGACATTAATACTATGGATGCCAGTGGAGTGGCTTAACATCTGACATTAATGAATCAAAAATCAGATATGTTGCACTTATTCACATGGGAACCAATTGTTGTCAGGTGTGAAAAGCCCGGAGAGAGGGGAGATAAACAAGTGTAGGGCACCTGAGCTCAAAATTGCCATTGAACAAGGTGGTCGAGGATTGGGGGTCTGTTGAAAAGCGCACAATGAAGAAGTTGTTTCCTGTTTCTGTTGTTTGTTATATGTACCACATACAAATATACTACAAGCATTCATTAATTCCTGGACAAAATGTACTTTTAAATAATACATCATAAACTAACAACACACATTTTCCAGCATATTTTTCCATTGCCTATTTCTCAAATAAATAAATGATGTCAAATTATTGATTTAGTGAACAGAATTAAAAGTAACCGTTGTGGGGCAGATCAAACCCCATGTCCCCAAATGTATAACAGGGCCACTAGCAACTACTGCATTCATGATTGCTACAAAGAGCGGCAAGCACCTTTATGCTTTAAAGGATGCTCGAAGCATACTCTTCTCCTGTTGGAGGAATGGATGTGGCCAGGTCCAGTGCACGAATGTGCAAATGTTTTCACCCCAGTTGATGGCAAGAAGCCAAAAGTTGCAAACATCATCTCGAAAGACTGTGCATAACCGCTATCAAAGACCACACCAGGTTTGAGATCTGTCAAAGATGTGGCAGATTGCCTGCTAAAATAGGAGATATGCACAAATGTAGAAGTTAGATAGATGTAGATGTAGTACCTATCTATCTATCTATCTATCTATCTATCTATCTATCTATCTATCTATCTATCTATCTATCTATCCATCTATCTATCTAAGTATCTTGACTAAAATAGGTGTTTATTAGAGGGATTTTGAGTTAATACCTACAGAAAATAACATCTGAGAATTCCAACATTAAAGTACAAACAGTCAACCCTAATGAACGACTGTTGGTAACAAACCTTTACGTACGCTACCGATAAACTCCAAAACATTCAAATTATGTAATGTTAAGCTTACATGAATGTTATCATTGAAGGGAGTGTTTTGAACTGTTCTGTAGTGTGTGTTAACATTTAATTTAAAGTTGGATGGACTTTGTTTATATTTGGGGATTTGTTAATTTGGCCAAAGTGCATTGTCAAAATATTTGTATACTTAACATTTTTATTGGCAGTGTCTTCGCGCCTTGAAACACTTGTGTATAGGCGCGTTATAAATGCTATATCATATCATAACTAGATGTAAAAACATATTCTTTTTGCTTAATTTAATAATTATATTTGACTCTAATAAAGGGAATGCCCGGCTGTTTTCGTATGTCTGAATGTTTCTTTGTGGTTATGGCATATATGTCTCCTAAAGAGATAGATGACATTGTTTCAACATGATTAATAAATGGTCAAAGTGTGACTTCGTTTTTCTGTAAGTGTTGGGATTTTTGGTTCTTGTGCTCATGCACTAATGATAGAAACATTTCTGCTCATGTCTATGTATACTTCACATGTTGAAAGTTGGTTTTTGGTAATGTGTTAAGGCTGGTTAATGGATGTGTATGTTCAAACTCATGTCCATGTATGTCTTATTGCTTTCATTCCCGACCAATGGGAAAGATTCAGAATATGTTTGTGCCCTTGTGTGTGTATTGTATGCATATGTTTGTGTTTTTTCACATGTGGTGCACATTGCATAATTGTGTTTTCAGCCCTCTAATAACAACTGCTCATGGCTCATAACAGCTTACGCATGGCCTATTTGTGTTTGTACTTTTCCATATGTTGTGTGCAAGGCTGAATCATATGCTTCAACGGTGACTGCTTTGTGACTGTGAATGAGCATGTGTGTTCTGTGTCTACAAAAGTTGTATTTTATTACTGTTTTGTACATGCTGAATTATGAATGTGTATGTACATTTCTGAAACATTGTGTACATTTCTGATTTTCTCTGTGTGTAATTTTTAACTCTTTAAAAGTGAAAAGCAAAAAACAACATTATGTAACTTTTAAAATATGTATTGGGTGTTCCAGTTTTGCAAAATGTCTCTTTGCATGCCACAAAATGTCAAAGCAGAAATTATATGGTTTATCGAAAGAACATGCAAAATCTGCATCTTCAAACACAATATTTTTCATCATTACAATTTTAGTGTAATTTCTCCAAATTTCGAATGATGTTATGTCATAGAATGTATAGAGTGTGCCTTCGCCAGAGGCAGATTGGTGGTAATAGGTCATTTGTTCTGATGTGGATAAACTTTGATTGTCTGCTAAGTTAGGTGAACGTTCATGGATGAGTTCACAAGTTACAGAGAAAAGTGTTTTACATTTTTTAATGTAAAGATTCATATATCCTTAGCAATGGACCCGTCTATCCCTTAATCTGTATTCTAATACTGTAATTGTCATTTGAACATAAAATAGTAGTCTACAAGGGATGTTCCCTTTTCTGTGATACAAGACCATGCATCTCAGCAAGCAGTCTCCCACTCATGTTTTCCCCAATTGCCAAGAGGCTTAAAGGCAAACTAATGCCACCTCTTCACTCTCTACATGGTGTGGCGCTACTCTCAAACTACAAGGCAGCTATACCCACCATGTTGTGTTATTTACTGTACTTACTGCAATACCAAAGTTGGCACTGAGTGCATAGTCATGTACCATGCTGAGCTTAAGCTTATATGTGCATTTACAAGCTTCATGAGTGCAGCAATGGTAGTGGAGAGATAAGACAACTCAACTAAAAAATGGTTTAGCAATGGAAGCTGCGTTTCAGGGGCTCCATTGATGTTTTCTTTATTGTAGATTATCAATTTACAACTTACCCAAGGAAAAAGTGAATATTTATTTTTACTACTGTCCTGTCACTCTAAAATACAATACAATAAAATGAAACCGTGCTGCTTGATTGAAAAGAGTGCTACTGTTTTGTAAACAGATTGGTTGAGTAGAAAATAAAATAGATTACCAGCTCATCTCAAAAACTCCAATGGGACTACAGAAGCTACTAACTGCTTTTGACCAATACATTGCACAAAATGAGCTGACAACACTAAAAAGATAGTAGACTACTCTCAAAGTAAAGTGACTAGAGGTAAAGTGATGTGGTCCATTAATAATGTCCACATGGAAGTGGTGCCCAATTATAAGTATTTAGGGATGGTCTTTGAAATTTCAGCATATATGAGTGGCCAGATGGAAGCCATGGAGCGGAAGGTAGCCTAAGCCATGTCGCAGACCAAAATCTTATTACATAGATATGGCACATTTTCAATAGAACCTGCTATGACATATTGCAACAAAAAAGCTTCTCTGAGTCGGTTGTATGGGTTGGAGACTAGAGCAATTTTGCCCATCATGTGTCTCAATAAATTGGAAGCAAAATTTTGAAGACACTTTCTTCAACTCCCTCAATGTATTCCTGGTCCCTGCCTGCGATATGAACTGGGGCTCATTTTGCTTAATGTGCTTTTTCATTGGGGTCTATGTGCATTATTAAGGAAGTGTCTCATATCTACCAGCCTGAATGTTCTCTTAAAAGTATTATCGACTTATATATTTGCGTCTCAACATGTTTTCATACAAACGTGGATAAAGGGCATTTACCGTATACTTGCTTTGGCTGATGTATCCATAGAAACCCTAGTCTCCGATCCAGATAGAGCCAAAAGTAAAATATACCAAACAGATTGGATTGAAACAAGAAACTTGTGCTTGAAATACAAACATTTTGCCATCAATCCATTTGGGGAAAAAAAGTTTTGTATTCTGGAACCCTATCTTTGCAAGTCACTGTCTCCATGGATTCTTACATCTATTCTACGTCTGAGATTTAACTTGTGGCCCACCAGAGATCTGTAAGCAGAACGGAAGTCCATCACAGCAGATCACAATGTGTGCCACTATTGTCAAGATCGATCATGCAGGGAAACTCTTGAACACTTGATTGTGGACTGTCCAGCCCTAAAATCATTGTGATTGAGATATTTTGCATAACATTGTATCTCTTTTGGTCATGTGAATGCAGATCTTAGGTGGGCAGTCATTTTGTGTACTCCATCAGTTGCTATTCACATTTCGACTGTTAACTTTTTGATAGCATTGGTGCTAGAAACCTCAGCTCCTCCAGAAAACACAATCATTTAAATGTGTATTGTCTGATAATTGCTCATTAATAGCTACAGCTATTATTTTATGTTTTAATATCAACTGAACAATGGTCATGTGCTAAAAAAAATGTTTAGACAGCATGGTCATGCAGACCATGACTATGTTGCTTGTGTATCCAAGTTGATTATTTCTTTATTTTTATTTATGATATTGGTTGAGAAGTCACTTCATATTAAAATGTCCTTGTGTATTTAGGTTTTAATGATTTTGAATTGGTTTAATCATCATGAATGTGGAGTAATATTTTATGTTAAAAATATTGAAAAGTTGATTAATTTCAGCTGAATAAATAAAATAAAAAAATACCATTACAGATAGGCTCTAAAAAAAAGCAGCAGACAGAGGAAGCCTAACGTTGGTGCAGTGGCCGAATATGTTTTTCCATGTGTTTTGCACATACCTAACTAATGTCAAAGTTTCTGCAGGTGTTTGTGTCTTTTCTTTATACATTATCTACACATTCGTTTGTTGGATTTCTGCATGCTGTGTACAATGTGAAATTGTATGTTTCAGCTGTCTGTTTGGTGTGGGTGAGCAAGCTTTAGATTTTTCTGTTTGTTTATTTCTTTGTGTTATTCCATGTGCTATGTGCATGGTTGAATCGTATACTTCAAGCATTTGAGCATGTGTGTTCTCTTTCATTAAACGACATTCTATTTTGTTGTCTGTTTTGAGCATGCCAGAATTATGGATGCATTTTTATGCCCATGGACATTGGTGGAACCTGTTCTACATTTCCATATACCTCTGTATGTTTTCTGCATATTCTGCATTTTCCTGAAGTAGAGATTTATTTTAAGCAAGTTCAATTGTTTACTTATTTAGTATTATACTGTCACTCTGCAATGGCCACCAGTGAAAAAATCTGCTTGATTAAAATGTGGCTACTACTTTGAAAATATATTAGAAGAGTAACAAATCAAACAAAATAGATCAAGAACCATTACAGACAGGTTCCACTAGGAAGGAGAGCATCTCAAGGGGTTAATTTTTTCTTTTTATTATTTGTTTAGCTGAGAATATCAACCTTTCAAATCAACATAATTAAAACATATCAAGATTGTTTAGATTATCTAAAAGAACAAACAACATTTTTTTTATTTTTTTTACAACCAAGGTAAAAAGTCGCTGCAAATCGATCGGTGCAATGACACTGTAAAATGTGCGAAATGTAAGATGCAAAATATGACAAAAGACATGATACTAAATTGTATCAAGCAGAGCAAGACATTACACGTCTTATCAAATAGATGGCATCTAGAGGAATCACAGACACATGGAGACTTAGTGTTGACTAAACATTTAGCAGAAGTGAGACCATGAGGATGAGACCCATTAGGACAACCCATTAGATGGAACAGAAATAATTTATTTTTATAAAGCGCTGTGGTTTTTTATAAAGTCTTATCAGTCAGCAATGATGATAATGTGGCTTCAAGAAAGTGCACTACAGCTATCTTTAAGGCCGGCCTGGTATTGGAGAAAATAAGCTCTCATACAGAGTTTGAATCTAAAGAGTGATTGAGTGAAATAACATTTTTGAAGTATAACTGCTGAACCCATATGCATGCATTAGTAATGGCCGAACCCCAAACCCTCACCCATAATGATAGGCTCACAACTTGTTTCAAGTGTTGGCAATAAAAGGCCGTAGGATTTTATTGTACAGATATGGGTTATGACAATAACAATATCACATATCATGATGGTATCATACTTTTGGGCACCGGGTCCTGAGGTTGACCCCTCTGACCCGTGCCGCCACACACGGGCAGGTTTCCGGCTGACCGTGTTCCCCCAAAAGTATGCCCTAGAGACAGCCCCTGTCAGCAAGTGTTGTATTGATTTCCCGAAAGAAATGCTCCATGCCCTGGCTAGACAGATGGGTGCCGTCGTGGAGAAAAAGGTCTGGGTTGCCTAGTGTAATGGCTGGGTGTTTTATGAAACCCAGTCCTCTTGTCATACAGAATCTCTCTATAGTCCTGTTCAGTTTTCTTCTGGATATGTCTATAGATTTGTAGCAGTTGGCCCCTAGCCATTTCTTTCTTGGTAAGATGGCTGAGAAGTATATTTCGATACCCCTCCAGTTGTGCGAAATGCCTGCTAGGGAGGAGCAAATTTCTTCGCATAGGATGCGTCTAGCTGTGTTGACATGGTCGTTGCCCCCTAGATGAATGATCAGGAATTCTGGTGGGTCCCTGTATGCCACCAGTTCCGCTAATGTTTCGTGGACATCCGCCCAACGTAGGCCTCTGTATCCCCACCATGAAGTAATGGTGTTTCTGAAAGGTGGCCCTTCTTTTAGCCTCTTCTGCCCATCTGCCTGTCCTGAAAACGAATGAGTGGCCAACTATCCATGTTGATCGGAGTGTGGTCCTCAATTCGCCTGTTGTTTCTGTGGTGGTGGGAGGTAGGGAAAAGCAAGAAAAATTATAAGGGCGGATGGCTATATCGATTGCGGCCTGATATATCTTTTATAACAGTCTGACTTCCATCCCCCTATGTTTTTTAGTAGTTGCGGTGCTAAACCTCCTTGCCATGCTGCGGTGGCGGCACCTATCCTGAAGGAATGAGTGCCGAAATGTTTGGGATCCCACCCTGCTTTGCTGATTGCTTTCATCAGCACTCCTTTAAATTGGTAGCGGCTTAGGGCCGATGCATCCTTGTGGATTAAAAAACTCCCCCCCACTTTGGGTCGTTGTGCGTAATAGAGGTTGGTGATGCACACCTGGCAGTTTGTTGCTTCATCGATGCAACAAATATTGATGGTTCTTTTTGCACCCATTTTTGACTGTTGCATTTCTATATTAACACTCTCCTGTCTCACCCTGATTTCCATGACGCCCAGGCCGTTTGTGGCCTTGGTGCTGGAAGTGATGAGTTCTCCTACCCAGAAAGCCCCGAAGTAGGCTAGGAAAAAGGCTGTTTTAAATAACCTTATCTCGTATGGGTGCCAACATATGGCTTCCAAATGGCTTGCTATCTGTACCAGTTTGCTGAAATCAAGGGGTCGGCGGGTGTCCACTTGCGGACCCTCTAATTTGCCCCATCCCTTCATTGCATAAGAGATGAGGGCGTTCTGGGTGGGGTCTGAATCGCCCCGTATTTTTGTAAAGTATGAAATTGCCACCAGGTGGCTTTTAGCCCAATCCGTTTTGAAACCTTGTTCCCGAGCCCACTTAAAAATACTTCTATATCTTTAATCGTTATTAGTTCTACGTGGTTTACACCTGTGGCTTTAAATACTGTTTGCAAACACTTACTGTACTGTGTTACCGTGGTGCTTGCCACCGCCCTCTCTGCCATCTCTGTTAGGAAGCCTGTGAGGTTGTTGGCACCTGTTGTTGATGTGCCTGATTCTTGTTGGGCATCCCGGCCTGGGCTCTCTGCCACTGGCGTTGATGCCAATGTGTTGCTGGCACCCCTTTTAGAGGTGCCTGCTTTGTATTGGTCATCCCGGCCTGCACTCTCTGGTGCTGGCGTTGATGCCAATGTGTTGTTGGCATCCGTTTTGGAGGTGCCTGCTTTGTATTGGTCATCCCGGCCTGCACTCTCTGGTGCTGGCGTTGATGCCGATGTGTTGTTGGTACCCGTTTTTAAGGTGACTGGTTTTCGTTGGGCATCCCGGCCTGTGCTCTCTGGTGTTGGCGTTGATGCCGTTATTCTTGTCTTCCCATTATTGCCCAGCATTCTGCTGATATTGGCGTCATATGTTCTTGGGCGTGCGGCGCTAGCTCTCGGAATCTTGTCCACTGGCTACAACGTTTCCTTGTAGTGTGACTGTTGTAATGGCTCGTAAAACTTTTAATACTAAAGGGCATTTCGTAGACCTTTTGTTTATGGAGCCCACTACAGCCATGTTATCACACCAGATCAAAAGTTTTGTGTTCGCTAGTCGCCTGCCCCAGATGTGTAATGTTAGCCAGATGGGGAATATTTCTAGTAGGGTGATGTTTCTTGTCCACCCTGCTACTTGTCATGAATTGGACCAGTGTCCGGCCACCCATTCGGAGTTTTAGTATGGCTCCAAACCCCTTGCTCCCAACTGCGTCGGTGTATAGGACCCTGTTTGACCGGGTATTTAAAGGCGTTCGCCAAAGTAAAGACCCGTTGAAATCTCTGAGGAATTTTCCCCATGTTTCCAGGTCCTGTTTCACCTCTCTGCCTAGCCGGATATGCAAGTGTGTTTTGGTGAGTGATTTGATTTTGAACTCCAGGCTTCTGGAAAATATCCTCCCTTGAGGTATTATTTTGGATGCGAAATTGAGGCTGCCTGCTAAGGATTGTATTTCCTTTACAGTCCCCTTTTCTCTCATTATCTGGTTTTGTATTTTAGCCAGGAGTTCTGATATGTTTGTTTTGGGGATTCCGCAAAGCCCCTTTGCTGAGTCTATTTCGAAGCCCAGAAAAATTATGTTTGTGTCTGGTTTGGTGGTTTTTTTCCCTTGCTAGGGGAATTCCCCACTGAGCGGCCATGTGCTCCAGTTTTGCTAAAGCCCGGCCGCATTCCTCGGAGTTTGGTGGCCCTATGACCATGAAATCGTCTAGGTAATGTACTATTTTTGTCCCCGGTCTCTGCTTTAGGAAAGCCCATTGAAAAAAGGAACTGAATTGCTCAGATAGTGCACAGGATACTGCGCACCCCATGGGGAGGCATCTATCTACGTAGAATTTGTTGTTAAAAGTGAAACCTAGCCACTGCTGTGACTCTGGGTGGACTGCCAGGCGTCTGAAAGCAGATTCGATGTCCAGCTTAGCCACCAAGGCGTTTCTGCCGAACTCTTGTATGAGCCTTACCGCCTCTTGGAGATGCGTGTAAGATACAGCGGATTCTGTGTGTGGGATGCCGTCGTTCAAAGACTGGCCTTTAGGATAGGATAGGTGGTGGATTAGTCTCATTTTTCCAGGTTCTTTTTTGGGGGCCAGGCCTAATGGAGATATTAAAAAGTCCTTTAGGGGCATGGCGTCCCAGGGACCTGCTACCCTGCTGTCAGGAAACCAGCTCTCTGTACCACCAAAGATTATTCTAAACATGCAAGTTCTGATTCCCCGAGATCTTTGGAGCCGAAGTGTTTCTCTTTACGTTTCCAAAACCTTTGACAACGCTGGGGGTTGCCTTGGAAACGCTGGTCGCCTGAGCACGTACGTGCATGTCTACGGCGTGTGCAACGTTCCCCTCACAGTCACGTGACACTATAAAGGTCCGCCCTGACCATTGAACGCTGCTTCCGAATTTCGTCTTTTTTAGCTCATCTTGTTGTTACCTCTTTACTTGAACTACAACCTTGTTTTGTCTTACGGATTGATTTTTGGACTCCCTTGGCCTTGTCCTTTGATGCCTAGATATCCTTGACCTCGGAACGAACAACCATTCCTCTTGTTTTACGCTAGTTTGCCTTGTCCCCTCGGAACTCCTTTTTGCACTTCCTGATACACTCAACCTATTCTCTGTTTTTGTCCACGGTCCATTTGCAAGCACAAACTTTCTTCTTCATCTACACAGAACTTGTCACACGGAAAACTCATTTTGGGAACTTGTCACAAGGAACACAATTACATTGGAACCTTATCACAGACTTCCATTCCTCTACAGGCGTCCGTGTGCCGGCGGGTACAGGTGTAGGTTGGATTGTCCTTATTTTTGAAACCACGCTCCTCGGATGGACTTCCTTTCTTCTTCTGGTTTTCCTACTTCCACTGCTGGAACACTTCACGGACAAACACCAAGACTGGTTTCCTGGATATCTCTGGCCTTCAGTTTGACTTGCTATCATTCCCCAGAAGTATCCCTTTACGTGAGTACTTTGGTTTGCTCAATCATGGTTTTTTTCTCTTGTTTGTGTCGTGAACAAGACTCCTAACACTGTGTTCTCTGTCTAGGCAGCTGTGTTCCGACTCACTATAATTTTCCGGGCAATTCCCCTTCCAAAATAGTTCTTTGGTACTATTGGGAGTTGCATTGTCAGGAAGATTTCTACGGCTACACTACGTGCTCAACTGAATCCCGGTCTCACCACCAGGTCCACGTGGGTGATTCCTCACATATTCAGAAGCCATATCATTATCCATGATGGAAGCTGCCGACGATCCATTGGCAGCTTTGGTTCAGTTGGTCGCCGGTTTACGCGCAGATATGACTGCGGCTCATGATGCCACCCAGCGTCGGATCGACGCCCTGCAAGTTTATTTACAGGCAGGTGGTGGTGCTAGTGCCTCTTCTTCTGGTTCTGCCCTTGGGGCAAGCGCTCCTCAACAAGGGAACGCGCCCGTTTACATGACAGCACAGTTTCCTTTGGCCCCTCCGGAACAGTTCATGGGGGATCCTAAGACGTTCCGTACGTTCATTAACCAATGTAGACTACATTTCTTATGTCGTCCTACGTCTTTCCCTGATGCCACTACCAAGGCGGCTTTTGTGTTATCTTACCTCGGGGAACAGCAGCGGTCTGGGCTAATCCTTTATTAGAACAGGGTAGCCATCTTTTGTACAATTGCGATGCCCTCATCTCTGCTATGTCTCGTGTTTTTGATACTCGGTATAAGTCCCAAGCCTCTGATCTGGAGCTGCTTTCCTTACAACAGAAGGATATGCCATTATTGTCTTACTTGGCTAAGTTCAACCAACTGGTAGCAGAGACGGATTGGCCTGAGGCGAAGAAAGGGGCTCTGTTTTATAAGAGTCTTTCAGACTCACTCAAGGATGTTCTGTCCACTGTCCCCGTGGTTCCTGCCACTTTTTCTGAGTTGGTGGACCTGGTTCTACAAGTCGATGCACGAAGGGCAGAACGTAAAGGGGAAAAGAGTCTGGTTCCCTATCCAACACCAGTATCTAGTGATCAAAGCCATGCTACACCTGAGCCTATGCAGATAGGCACCCTCAGGGCTCCTCTGTCATCTGAGGAAAGAGAAACCCGCAGGAAGAATAATGTATGTTATTACTATGGTTCCTCGGAACATTTCTTGAGACAATGCCCCAAGAAACCACGTAAGCAGGGAAACTCCAAAGCTCGGCAATAGAGAGAGCCCCTTTGTCGAGTCCCACCAGTGCGGGCTCTCATACCATGGTTTTGTTCCCCCTTACTATTGACATTTTCGCTCCTTCAATGGTTTCTTGTTCTGTTGATGCAGTATTGGATTCAGGGGCTACCGGAAATTATGTTGATAGTCAGTTTGTTCAGGACTATGGTATTCCTCTGATTCCCAAGCCTTCCCCCGAGCTGGTCAACGCCGTGGACGGCACAACTCTGTTATCAGGGTTGGTTACCGAACAAACAGTAGATCTCCTTATGACTACGTCCTCTGGTCATACCGAAACCATAGCCTTTGATGTCATTACAGCACCTCAATTCAAACTTATCCTTGGGTTGCCTTGGTTAAAGAAACATAATCCGTTAGTGGATTGGGTTAAAGGGTCGGTATCCTTTCATTCTAAATTCTGTGCTACATCGTGTGGGACGTTAGGATCTTCATCTTCGGGACCCAGTACTCATCTGTTGGATTCCGCTTTGGTCATTAGAACAGTCATTACTACAGTAGTGCCTCAGAAGTACAGAGATTACAAAGACGTCTTTGATAAGAAAGGCGCTGAGATCCTACCACCACATCGACAATATGACTGTCCCATCGATTTGGTCCCTAATGCCACGGTACCCTCTGGCCGCGTCTATTCCCTAACCAAGAAGGAGGACGCAGTGCTGAAGGATTATCTGGACAGATCCTTGGCTTCTGGCTTTATCAGGCCATCACGTTCTCCGGCTGCATCGCTTCTCTTCTTTGTCCCGAAAAAAGAAGGCGATTTGCGCCCCTGCATCGACTACCGCGCAGTGAACGATATCACCATTCGTAACCAGTACCCAATTCCGCTTATCTCAGTTCTTTTAGACCAATTGGGATCTTCTACCATCTTCACTAAGTTGGACTTACGGGGCGCTTACAACCTGGTCAGAATGCATAAGGGTGACGAATGGAAGACGGCTTTTAAAACAAAGTATGGCCTGTATAAATACTTGGTTATGCCGTTTGGCTTATGTAACGCCCCAGCTACGTTTCAATATTTTATCAATGATGTTTTCAGTGATTTACTCGACCAATATGTCATTGTATATCTTGATGATATTCTGATCTACTCCCCCGATTACGATACTCATGTTCAGCATGTCTCCACAGTACTACAAAGGTTACGAGACCATCGTCTCTATGCGAAATTAGAGAAGTGCATCTTCCATGCCAAGCATGTTGAGTTTCTGGGATATGACATCACGAACCATGGAGTTGGTATGAGTGATTCTAAAGTAAGGGCTATACTGGAGTGGCCTGATCCTACGTCTATCAAGTCCTTGCAGTCCTTTTTAGGATTTGCACATTTTTATAGGCGTTTTATACGCTCATTTTCTGCCATTGTGGCCCCCTTGACTGCCCTTACCAGCCCTAAGAATGGGATCAAATGCACGAAGGAAGCACAGACAGCCTTTGACAACCTCAAAACAGCCTTTACCTCCGCACCAGTCCTCCAGCATCCCAAGCCTACGCAACAGTTCTACGTGGAGGCTGATGCTTCGGATCAAGCAGTTGGTGCGGTATTGTCTCAGTATTGTAAGGACACGGGTTTCCTTCATCCTGTGGCGTTTCATTCTAGGAAACTTACCAAATATGAAACAAACTACACTGTCACCGAGCGTGAACTGTTGTCTGTGCGTGATGCCTTCAAGGTTTGGCGACATCACCTCCTGGGTACTGATATTCCGGTTCAGGTTTACACTGATCACCGTAACCTTCTTGCTATGCAGTCAGTTAAATGTACCACAGCCAGGCATGCTAGGTGGCACGAGTTCTTTTCACAATTCAATTTTCAGATTACGTATCGTCCTGGAGCTCTACATTCTAAACCGGATGCTCTAACCAGGAGGTATGGGGATAATTCCTCTCCCAAGGACTTTGGTAGCTTGGTGTTACCAAATCAGGTCATATGCTCTTGCACCTTGAAGCCTTCGTTAAAGGATTCCATTAGGAAATGGGTTTTGGGGAATCCTCCGGAGATAGAACGCTTTAACATGACAATTGGTAACACATTGCCTTATGTCAATGGTCGTCTGTTTCTTCCAGATGTTGATTCCAGACGAACAGCGTTACATTGGGGTCATGACTCTTTGATTTCAGCCCATTCCGGTTTGCGTAAGACCTTGGAGCAACTTAAGCGATGGTGCTGGTGGCCTTCAATGCAGAAAGACATCTCGGATTACATTGCTACCTGCGCTGTTAGTGCACAGTGTAAATCCACAAATACGAAACCTATGGGATTATTATGTCCCCTTCCTGTTCCACGCAAACCATGGACTATGATATCTATGGATTTTATCACAGAACTCCCATCCATCCAGGGCTTTGATACCATATGGGTGGTGATCGATTCTTTCTCTAAACTGGCTGTCTTTGTCCCATGTCAAGGTCTACCTACGGCATCATTGTTAGCGGATTTGTTTCTTTGCCACGTTTTCTGCTGTTTTGGTCTACCTGACATCATAATATCTGATAGAGGCTCGCAATTCACCTCGCGATTTTGGAAACACCTTACCATGTCCCTGGGGGTTGATGCGAGGTACTCTACTGCTTATCATCCGGAAACGCATGGTCAGACAGAAAGATTGAATGCCACTCTTGAACAGTACTTACGTTGTTTAACTATGCAGCATAAAGAGTCATGGTTGTCAGTGTTAGTGGCAGCCGAGTTTGCTTATAACAACTCGGTTCACACTTCCACCGGTACTTCTCCTTTCTTTGCTTTGTATGGTTACCATCCACGTTCTTTACCTTTGGATTTGCCGGTTTTGACAGACAATCCTGCAGTCCAGGACAGTCTCAGGGACATTACTATTCTGCATCAACAGGTACATTCTCGTCTGAAAGAAGCCCAAGAACGTTCTAAGGACAACGCCGACCGACATAGGTCTTCCGCGCCCGATTATCATCCGGGTATGTTGGTTTGGCTTTCTACCAAGCACCTCTGTATTCCCATTAGAAGTTGTTTGAAACCTAGATACGTAGGTCTTTATCGGATCAAGGATGTCATCAACCAGGTTGCAGTTAGACTGGAACTACCAGACAAATGGAAAATCCATCCGGTTTTTCATGTCTCTCTTTTGAAACCCTGTTCTGAGGGGACTAGGCTCCCCGTTCATCCACCTCCGGTCAGGGTACAGGATGAGGAAGAGTATGAGGTGAAGGATATTCTTGCTTCCAAGATTTCCCGAGGTGTTCGGTATTTCCTCATTGACTGGAAGGGTTATGGTCCCAAGGATCATACATGGGAACCTGAATCTAATTTGCATGCGCCAGTTCTTTTGGCTCGGTTTCTGGCCTCTCGGGGGGGGAGTGCATCTTTGGGGGAGGATACTGTCAGGAAACCAGCTCTCCGTACCACCAAAGATTATTCTAAACATGCAAGTTCCGATTCCCCGAGATCTTTGGAGCCGAAGCGTTTCTCTTTACGTTTCCAAAACCTTCGACAACGCTGGGGGTTGCCTTGGAAACGCTGGTCGCCTGAGCACGTACGTGCACGTCTACGGTGTGAGCGACGTTCCCCTCACGGTCACGTGACACTATAAAGCTCCGCCCTGACCATTGAACGCTGCTTCTGAATTTTCGTCTTTTGGAGCTCATCTTGTTGTTACCTCTTGCCTTGAACTACGACCTGGTTTTGTCTTACGGATTGATTTTTGGACTCCCTTGGCCTTGTCCTTTGATGTCTAGATATCCTTGACCTCGGAACTAATGACCATTCCTCTTGTCTTACGCTAGTTTGCCTTGTCGCCTCGGAACTCCTTTTTGCACTTCCTGATACACTCGACCTTTTCTCTGTTTTTGTCCACGGTCCATTTGCAAGCACAAACTTTCTTCTTCATCTACACGGAACTTGTCACACAGAAAACTCATTTTGGGAACTTGTCACAAGGAACACAATTACATTGGAACCTTATCACAGACTTCCATTCCTCTACAGGCGTCCGCGTGCCGGCGGGTACAGGTGTAGGTTGGATTGTCCTTATTTTTGAAACCACGCTCCTCGGATGGACTTCCTTTCTTCTTCTGGTTTTCCCACTTCCACTGCTGGAACACTTCACGGACAAACACCAAGACTGGTTTCCTGGATACCTCTGGCCTTCAGTTTGACTTGCTATCATTCCCCAGAAGTATCCCTTTACGTGAGTACTTTGGTTTGCTCAATCATGTTTTTTTCACTTGTTTGTGTCATGAACAAGACTCCTAACACTGTGTTCTCTGTCTAGGCAGCTGTGTTCCGACTCACTATAATCTTCTGGGCAATTCCCCTTCCAAAATAGTTCTTTGGTACTATTGGGAGTTGCATTGTCAGGAAGATTTCTACGGCTACACTACGCGCTCAACTGAATCCCGGTCTCACCACCAGGTCCACGTGGGTGATTCCTCACACCTGCCCAGTTGCAGTTCATTCTTGATTTTGGTTTCCACTATGTGGGGGTTGTCCCTGGCTGACTTTAGGTTCATCGGGATGTATTGTGACCCAGTGCCCTTAAATGGGATGAAAAACCCTTTGGTGAAACCCTGCGATATTATCCTGCTGGTTTCCTTGTCTGGGTAGCTGTTTAGGGCGCCCCTAAAATTTCCCGGGTTGATGGACATTCGTTCTGGTTCTAAAACTGGGATATCATTCTTTCTTGGCTGGTAGTCTGGTGCAGTTGCTTGCTGCATGGTCGCCGTTGCAGTTTGTGCAGGCGTGTTTGTACCAGTTCTTTGCCCCATGTACACTGGTTTTTCCCAAAATTTCTGCATGGGATGTTGGATTTGACAGCCTGCTGTTTGTTCTGTCTGTGGGCATTATTTTTAGGTGCCCAATGCTGGTTCCTCCGAAAGGGCTTCTACCCTTTTATCATTGTCATGGGATTTGCTTACTTGTGAATTTTTTCATATTTATTGAAGAAAAATGCATGGTATCTTCTTCCTGGGGAGGTTCGGTGTTGAGGGTGTATAAATCGTTCTGGACTTCATCCCACTCAATGGCCATCCTTTTTGACATGCTCCTCCTAAATCTGATGTCGTATGCAAGCCATGTCTTCCCCCTCTGAGTTACTTTTACTTCCCTTATTTTATCAACATATGCCCAGATCTTCCTACCATCCATGGGGAATTTTTCTTCATATATTGTTGCAAGATGGCAAAAGCATGTAACTAGTTGTCCCAGTTTTGTTCGACCTGGGCGTTTCAGGCAATAGCTTTTTATTGTATTTTTTTGGGGTCTCTGAAAGCGTCTTTCCCTTTGCGCTGTGCTTCTATTAGGGAAAAGATTTCTATAAATTCTTTAGCCTATATGGCTTCTTTGATTGTGGTATCAATGTTCCATGCCAGGCATCTTTTGTATCTATTTAATATCTCTGTTTGGAAAGATTTAATTTTTTGTTCTAATTGCGCATTACAGATTGTTACAATGTCAGTTGTATTGCTGCCAAGTGTCCCTGTCGCGCCCATGTTGTCTGTGCCTGGCGTTGTCCATGCTTTTAGGGCACCTGTTGGATCAGTTGCTGGAGTTGTGGAGGCTGTTGTATTTATAGCTGTGGGCGCTATTCGCAACTGCTGTACTTGTTGTGGCGGGATTGCTATTGGTAGTGTTACGGGTGGGTTGACAACCGTTATAGTAGGTCCTATTGCGATGGAGGGGTTTGAGACCCCAGGTTCCCTTGTGGGCGGCGTCTGTTTCCCCCTTATTTCTATCATTAGTTGCTGTAATTCCGCTACATTCTCGCATGGTTTTGACAATTTTTTGGTACCTTTTCTGGCGTCTTCGGCTATTTTTCTCCTTTTTAATGGTGCAGAAACCTCATCGTGGCTGGGTGGGCTGGTAATTCCTTCCCTGGGTAGGCCATACATGTTTTCTCGATTCCATGCCCATCCGTAGTGCTCTGCCGCTTCAATGGCTGCTAGCAGTTGTGGTGATTTGGGCTTCTGCGCCAGTGTTGGGGGTGCCTGTGTTTTCCGTTTGGGCCCCATGTTTTTCTATGCCTGCTATAGGTAAAAGAAAAAGGATTTTATCAAGGAGTTAAACCATTGTTATCAGCGAGTTCTTTGCGCCTGTTCTATTTGTTGCCCGTGCTGGGTAACTGTTGACTGGTGCCTTCTTGCATGGGTTCAGAAAATTGGTCAGCCCCCAGGCTTGATTTACTGGATTTAAATAATTAGTTTCGCTGTGAGGTCGCCCTGCAATATTACAGAAATTATTTTAATTCTGCAGACTTTGGGCCCGCCGAGCTTGGAACTGTTTTCGCCAGATCTGCGTGGCTGTCAAGCAAAGACGAGCTCCCAAGCTGGCTTGTGACTCTGCCCGAGTTTACAACTGGCTTGTGTTATCTTGCCCCGTCTGCCTTATAACGCGGGGGTTCCGGTCCACTGTAATAAATTGTATCTTTTTCTGACATAAATGTCTATTTATCCTCCCTCATGTCCCCAGCACGGTGGCTCACCTGTAAAGTGTTGAATCGGAAACCGTCTGCGCCGTGCTGTTCGAGTGCCGCTTCTCTTTTGTTCCCACTGGTTTTGGGGATGAATCCGTAGCACGCGTCTTTGTTTGTTTTGTTTTGGACACGCTCGCCGCTCGCTTTTCGTTCTATGCCGAGAATGTTGATGCTGACAGCGTCCACGCTGGCTGTTCGGTCGCCGCTTCTTCCTTCGTTAAAGCTGCATGAATTGCTTTGAACAGTACAATGTTCAGGAAGGAAAAAGACACTGCGATGTACAGCACACTTCAAAGATTTGCTAAAGAAGCAAGAAGATTTGGAAGACACTGAGCAAACAGTGAACCTCCTGTTTGCTTGGGTCCCCATTCAGGGTCCACAAACACATTGTGTTTACTCTGAGCATGCTGCTCTCATTTATAGGACCCAGGGTGGCCTTGGGTCTTTGTTGTGTATGTGTTGGGGGCTGCTGTTGTCGCAGCCCCCGGCCGGATAGCCGACTGTCTGACCCCTCTGGTGGGGGCAGATCTTTGAACCTGGGCCCTGCCTGATGGTTGTTTTCCTTATGGCACTTAGCACCTTTTTGTTTGGAGGAAGGGTGCGATGACTGTTCGCACCTTACCCTTCCGTGGCTTTTTTGGCTGCCGAGACTACGTGTCTCCGTAGCTGGGGGGGAATGAGAGGAGCAGGCGCAGGGAGGTTGAGGCTTCCCCTCTCCCAGCTGCCGATGGTAAGAGCAGTTACCCTGCCTCGCTTGTGGGATACGCATGCAGCAATGCCCATAAATGCTGGTTGCTTGCCAGGGCAGGACAATCTACAATAAAATGTTATAGCATTTCTGGTTGCAGAGTGTCGAGGCAAAACCGACAAAAGTTCAAAGCCTTTGAAATCTGACCCCTTCTCGCTAACATATCATTTGTAGCCCATAAATGTTGCCTAAAACTTGGGTATTGGTTACGAATATGAGGGGCTGGACACTTTATTAGATAATCAGCCATGATCCGAAATCTTTTGTGTCCAAAGAGGACCCATTAAAATCTTTATAGGACTCACATTTGAGCCGATTGCTTATCCAATCAAAATCCAATAGTTTGTTCTTTGCATGTTGAAGGTTTTCCAATAAGAGATCCAGCATAATGGATGCATCTGATAGGGCGTCCAAAACACCAGTCCACCATTTCCGGGGGAAGTGATGGTCAGATTCCAAAAGATAATACATTCAAGATTTTGTTGGTGTTAAGGCCCAGCAGATATTTGTGGAATAGTGCAAATCATTTTCTATAAAAAATGAGTGTGTAACGAAGCTGATCCCAATTCATAACGTATGATTGGTAATGGGGAGCAATTTGGGAGTTTTAGTACTTGTATCCAGAACCTCGCCTAGAGAAGGTCCCAAGTTTTCTGCGCTCTTGGGATTCTTGCTTCGATTCCATCCAAAAGAATTGGGACAACATTTTGTTTGAAAAAAATCATTACGTGTGTACAGGAAAATGTGCCATATTTGTACATCAGAACCCTTGCCTGTGATATCAATGCCATTATTTTTAGATCTAAACATTGTTCGAAAATAAGATTTGACATCGAATTGTTAAATGGCACTCCTAGGTATTTTTATTAAATGACTATCTTGAGGTCAGACTTTTGGAGCGCCCACTTGTATTTGGAGACAATTTTGTTTTTTGTGCCATCATTACAAACAACTGTGTTCTGTCTGTATTAATGAACAGATTGTTGTTGCGGGCGTACTTGTCCAAACTATCAAGGAGATTTTGTAACCCTTTGGGTTTCTGAGATAGGAAGACAAGATCGTCCACATACAGAAGCCATGCGATCTGTTGTAAACCTAGTTTTGGGGCATCTGACACAATGGCTGTGAATATTTCACCCAAGTCCAAAATAAACAGATTAAACAAAATGGAGGCCAAAATGCATCACTGTGTTAAGCCCCATTCAGTCAAAAAACATGAGACCTTCTAAGGTAATTCTCACCTGCACAGTTGTATTGGTATGCAAGAGTTTGATTAGGGTCAAGAGCGAGCTAGAGCATTTATAGCAGGTTAGTTTCTCAAACAATAGTTGGCAGTCGATGGAATCAAATGCCACTCAAAAGTCTACAAAAGCTAGATAAAGTGTTTGTTTCGAGTGGCATAATGTGACTTGATCATATTTAGAGCACTAAAATTGAGTGGGGTCCCTAATCTAGCCGCAAATCCTGATTGAAAGGGATCCCTCATGTTCATGTCTGTAGTTCACTTGTTTAAGTCTCGCAGAATTATTCGACAAAAGATTTTCCCTAGGGCATCTAGGAGTGCAATGGGATGATAGCTGGAAGGTTTGCATCAGTCACCCTTTTTGTAAATAGGCAGGACTAATGAATGTTTCCACTATGGAGGTACTTGCTGGGTGGTGTTTACATAATTGAAGATGTTATACAACACTTCAGCCCAGATTTGTGGATGTTGTTTAAGGTGGAAATTTGACAGGCCGTCTGGCCCCAAAGTCTGTGAGTTACTTGCTTTCTGGATGTAGAATAAAATATCTTCTTTGTCAAATATTAGATGGAACAATGGTGTTTCTGCCATGGGAGGCATAGGCATCACGGCCGGAAGCGCATGCAATTGTGAATAGTAAGTAATCCAGTCACGTTCTGTGACCCCTTGAGATTGTAGAGCTACCTGGGGCCCTATAGATGTTTGATTGATAGCTGACCATATTTCAGCTTTGTTTTTATTTTGCAATGCAAACAGCATCTTTGCACCATCCAATTGATGTATAAGAGATTTTCGACTGCAAAGCCAATTTTTATATTTAGTTTTTAGTTGAGTCAGAAAAGCACCCCTGAAGCCATCATTCAATTTAAGGGCTTCTCGTTTTTGAGAGCGATATAAGGTTTTTCATTCTCTTATATCCTGGTTATATACGTGCAGTTTTGGGTGTAGATTTGGTTTGTTGATGCAAGTTAGATTGAAAAAGCTGGATCAGATCACAGTATATCATTTCTTGTTCTGTGGCGCTGATGAGATTTTTATGAATTTCTGATGCTAGGTGGTTACTGAACAAAGTCAGAGAGGTCTCAGACCAAGGTAGTCTGTAGAAACTGGGATTAAGTGTCAGGAGTCCCTTAGTTGAATACTGCGGGTGAAGAGCAGTGAGATTCTCTACAGACCACACCATTTTGAGCATATTGCGTTCGCTCCGATTAGTGGACAAGACCCCAAAATCCGTGATCTCAGTGACAAGGGCAGCATTAACAAAGATATAGTAAATGATTGCAAAACTAGTTCCTCTATGCCATGTGGGCTTCGGTGGAATGTCAGTTTTGAACGAGCCATTTAACATTTGGAGGTTACGAGATTTGACAAAATTATTCCATTTGGACAATCTTTAGGGGAGTTGCGTAGACAGTGAGGAGTTAGGTCCCCCGCTAGGATGATCCTCGAAATGTTAACGTCTAAAGATATAAGTTCCATTATGTAATTAAGGTCTTTAAGAAAATGTTCGTCGGATATCCCCATTGGGTTCCAATAGACGTTCAATATGGCGTAGGCCGTTTCATGGAACTGTAGTTTTATCATTTGAATAAAAGCATTTGGAGAGGCTCAGGGCTCTGAAATAATGTGAGCATGCTTTTCACAGCAATTAGCAATCCTGAGGTGGTTGTTAAGTTCAAGTGAGGGATTGTTTAGTAAATGTTTAAAGCCCCTAGAGTTCCAGCTAAGCAAGGATACCAGGCTGTATAAATGTTCTTGGTCTAGTTAACGCTGGGTTGCATTACATTTGCAAACACATTTGGTGGTCATCAACGCTGATGATATTTGGGATGGCTTAAGAGCTGGAGTCAAGGCAGGTTGGGACAGAGGGACATTAAATCCAGAGCTCGCAGTGATGTTAACGGTCGGACCAGTCACAAGGATGAAGCCCATGGAATAAAGTTGAGGTTTGCATAACCATATGGTGTTTTGGACCAGGCGAGATGTCATCCATATCTCGACGGATGACAGTTTGCTTTCTTGAGTGAATTCAACCAATTCGATATCTGATGATACAATGGGCTTCATTACGAGTTTAGAGGTAGCCAATGCCGTTCTTAGCGGCATGGCTGCCTCCAAACCCGTGTCCGGGTCCCGAAAAAAGTGAATTACCGGCCCATTCCGAATTTTGCAGGCCCGGTAATTCTCTTTTCTTGGGTCCCGGACCCAGTACATCCACATTTCCATTCGAGCCACCATAGGGCTCAATGGGAATGGGAAGGATGCTAACAACTGACCCGTTAATTATGGGTCCATTGTTAGTATCCTGGTCTGCTCGTGGGTGGTGGTATGCACGTCTGGTCTGGCCCAGACGTGCATTCTGCCACCCGCGAGCAAACTCATAATGTGGCGGCCCGGAATGAATGGTGCCTGTACCTTACCGGCACCGTTCCTTCCGTGGCCGCCAGCCTCGTAATGAGGCCAATGTCTTCCAAAGTTGGAATTTTAGAAAATATTTCCATGATCGACTGCCGATTCAGGTCCTATTGAGAGAATGACAATGGTCTGCAAAGAGTAGCATGGAAAACGGAGCTGGGTGCTTTGCAAGGCAAGTGGCTTGATTTTTAAGAAGAGAGGGGGTGAGTTGTTTTATGATTGGTTTTGCCACTGTAGTGGTTCTTGTCTCTTTGTTGCTCAGCGCAGAGTCGATCAAACATAGTATTTCCGGAGTAAGAGACGCTAGTGTAAGTGTACCTTCAGAATTGGTTGAGAGCATCTCATGAGTAGGTGACATCTTTTGTGTTTTCTCAAGGACTGTGCTATTGTTTGTAGGTGGATCACCCTTGTCTGCAATAGTGGGATCAAAACTCACACGAAGTTTAGAAACCTGCTGAGGCAGGTTGTTGCTTTGACTTTGAGCATAGTCCCCCTTATTTGCAACAGAGTGATTAAGACAGACCTGAGATGTGGGGGCAAATTGGGATAGACAGCCTGCCGGCTCTTGAGTGAGAGAGGGAGGAGTTATATATTTTTGTAATGGTTGTGCAGCCATGTAAGCATCAACAGCTTCCCGAATTTCTTGCCGATGGAAAGCATCAGAGCACCGTGAAGAGGTGGTAGTGGATGTTATGACCTTGGGTAATGGGATAAAATCACAAACCGATGGTTGGGCATCTGATGTATCAACAGAAGCCGCTGCTGCAGCAGCAACTAGTTCATCAAGCGGGGCATGAGAAGGGATGGGTAGCTTCAGGGTAGAGGTGGATTGCATTTTCTTATCATGTTCGAGTCTAGCATACTTCTGTGTTACAGCCTTTAGGGCTGTAGATAAAGCTCTCTTTGGATGAGTTAGAGATTTAATGAATTGATTAGTCTTCATTGAAGATGATTTGACCGAGATTTTTTAATGTTTTTATTGGTAAAACCGGGGGGGGGAGGGTGGGGCTTGAAGACCTCAGAGAGAGGTTTGTTAGCTTGGAAAATCATATATGCAGGTTTTGCGCTGTACTGGGGACATGGAAGCGAAAATTATCTTTCAAAGAGGGTGTATTTACTACATCCACAATAGAGACATCAGTAGATCCATCATGTATGACATCAGCAAAGGTATCAAACTACGGGAGGTTTTGGGTCCCTTAAATGCAACAAGAGTATCTGTATTAGACATGCAGCTGGTGGTTTGACATGAGACAGAGGACATAGATGTAATTGGTCGTGGTGGTTCAACATGGGCTCGTGCTTCAAGACTTTGGGAGAAGCACAATTGTTTTGCCAAGATAGAATTTGATCCATTTGCGCCGCTTAACGTGTAAGTTTGACATCCAATGTATCAAAAAGTCTGGTCATGGAAAGTATGTAAAGATTCATGGCGTTTAGAGTAATTTCGGGCAATTTAGAGGAAGATTCTGAATGCCTGTGGGATTTAAGATGCAGTGATGATTCACATGGTTTACGGGGCGTAGGGGCTGAGTATGAGACTTCCAAGGCAGAGTTTGGATGACTATAATCAAGAAAAAAGGTCTGGTGACCTGGAGAGTTTACGGAAGGAATTATGAACCTAGAAGCACGAGCCGTTAAGTTCAAGATCAGTCACAGGAATATCAATTGGCTCCAACTGTTTTACATTATTATCAACAGTTGGAGCCGGAGCAGTGAGAGCATTGTTCAGCAGAGCACTGTCAGTAATGGAAGTGTTTAAATTGTGACTAGATGGTGAGGCAGTCAGCAGGACAGACTTAGATATGGAGAGATCGATGACAGAGGCAGTAACAGGTAGGGAGGGACCGCTAATAGATTCAATTATATCCACTACTGGCTGCAAATCTGTTGACAGATTAAGCGGGCCCAGTGATTTTGCTTTGCAAATGACTTGAGGACTCACCGGGGCAAGCAGGAGGGGGTCCAGTGCCTGTATCCTGCTCCTTGTTGAAGGTACGTCTGTCCGTATTCGTGGATGATTTGTTTGCAGATAGTGTCAATTTTTTCATGGAGCGAGAGAGTGGTGTCGAACAAGATTGTTTGTCGTCTTTCCGTTTGCCACTTGGAGCGGGTGCTTGCAGTTGAGCCTTATTAAAAATGAGGGCTGGGGGAGGCATACCAGTCCTCCGGGTAAAAACTTCTCTTTGCATGGGTCAGACTACAATAGACTGATCTGGGAAAGAACGTTTCCAAACCACCACCCAATATCACGGCACTTAAGTTCAGACTGCTGGGAGCCCCGTTCTACACGCGAAAGTACCAACATGGAAGGATTGCTTTGCTGCAACACCGTGACAAGCGCGGCAAAGCGGCCAAGCGGGTACTTCCGGGTACTTTGTTTGGGTGCGCGCGCGTGCCTGCTGCCTTATATAGGGAGGCCGAAAAAGTAGGCGGGGCTCCAGCAGTTAAAGAGCTAGTGTGCTCTTAGTATTGCCTAAATGAAAGAACAAAGATGGTAGTTTAGTTCAAGGCACTTCCACAGTAAATGTAAACAACAGTTAGCCAGAAAAAGCGATGGTATACCGTTGAAGAGAAATGAAGGATTCCAATCCGTGAGGACAAGTTGGAGCAGAAAGAGCGGCCATGCGGGAGCTTCTGAGTACTTCGTTGGGTGCGCTCACGGGTGTGCGTGCCTGTTGCCTTATGTAGTATGGCAGAAAAAGTAGGCGTGGCTCCATAAGTTAAAGTGCTAGTGTGCTCTTAGTAGTGCCGTTGAAGAGAGATGAAGGATTCCAATCCGTGAGGAAAAGTTGGAGCCGAAAGAGCAGCCAAGTGGGTACTTCCGGGTACTTCGCTTGGGTGTGCTAAGGGGTTAACTAAGGCACTTCGACAAATGAAAGTTAGTCTCCAGCTAATGGATTCCCTCATCTCCACCTGAAATGCAAATATGTCTTCATGCCTGCAGAACAGTATATTTTGTTGCTGGTTCATTTAGTGGTGCCACCTTTGTGTCAAAACATTGCTAAAACAAAAGACAGAAGTAGGGTGTCGAGAAGCAGAATATTGGGTTGGCATGATAGCTCTCAATTCTCATGGCATGAAATTGCAAAATCACAAAATGTTTTTTCTTGTGTCCTTGGGCCATTTAAATCAATGCATGGATGCTTAAAAATGATTCTTCTATAAGGAGTCCGGTGGAAAAATACATGCTTTCATCCTACACTGGCACAGTCATTCTTTTGCCGGCAGCTCAGTCCACCTGCCTCTATGTGTGAACTCCCTCCCATAATGCCATTCATAGCAGGACCCCGCCCAACCACTGTCATGCTCCCCCTTTCTGAACCCATTAAAGAAGAGCCTCAGAATAACATAATTTTCAATTGTTGCTTGTCATGTCACAGGCTGAAATGTTATCCTTTGTTTGATGCCAGTAGAATTCTGGTCTATTTCTGTCTGTCACTCTTCCCTGAAAACAGACAGTGCACATTGGCAGTATTGGCATTCTTCATGGATGCGCCCCCAGCCCCCCACCAAATGCTTGATTGCTTACTCTGAAGCAACTATGCCCCAACCACTCCGGTGGCGCTGCACGCATTCAGCCTAGTCTTTCATCATGCTGGTCTCCTCGGAATCGAATCCCCTGGACTGGCCCTGCATGGATTAATTGCTCTCCTTTCCAATAACTTCCTGTAGTTAGAGACTGCTCAGGCCAAAGAAAATATGAAGATAGCGTGTGCAGTGATATAAGGATTTTACTTTTTTTTTTAATGCATGCATTTTTGCAATTAAATGTAATGGGGGTGTGCAACAGTGTATACATCTGTAAGAGTCTCTGTATCTATTTATGTATGTGTGTTTGAGAAGTGTGTGCACGCATGCTTATTAGTGATTGAGGGTTAGGATGAGTGGCTGTATTTAAGACAGCAGTCATGATGTGTATTTGGCATTTGCCTGTCATTTATGAGATGCAGATCAGGGATTCTGTTTCAAGTTTAAAGCATGTTAGTTACATTTAACTTTCCCAACCCACACTCCGATCTCATCTATCTCTGGATGGAGTCTGTCGCTAATAGATCAGAGGTGCATTTATTTACTACAAAATGCCTCTTATAGCTGTTGTTTGCAACTACACTAGGCTACTGGTAACACCAGAGATATTCTGTTTTAAGTAGCTGCAGTTCAATTTTCAAGTCATAGTGCACGTAGTAGGGTGGTATACATTGTTATAAGCAATAAGTGCTCTGAGAACAGTGGTAGATAATGCGTACACATATTCCTTAATAGGAAATTCCTGCCATTCTCTGAATTTCTGCACTCATTAGCTGGTAAAAGATTAACTACGAACGAGCCTTGTACAGAAATACACTTACTGGCCTTAGGGACAGTGGAGAGAGGGATTCAACTCTATACATTAATAGACATTTTAAAACAGACGACCAACGTTGAAAGTATGCAAAACATGGCGGGGGGGTCTGGGAAACTCTACCAGCACAAACACAGCCCATTGACTTGTTCTTGGGTGGATCAACCAAGTCTTTAGCTCACTGATCTTTTCAGAGAGAAGAAATGTGCCCACATATCAGTCTTTGTCCTGCCCAGGGGCAGTCCAGCACCGAAATGCTAGGCAATTCTCCTCTGAACAAGAGTACCGCAGCAACCCCAAACACGTGTTTCAGCCTTGTTGGGCATCATCAGTGAGGTGAAGCTGTGCCTTTCTAAGAGCAGTGAGCAAGGGGTCCATGTCTGGATTCCCCTGGTAACTTAGGGTGAGACCCAAAGTTACTTGGTATGCAAAACAGGGGGGGGTCTGGGAAACTCTCTACTTGCACGAACACAGCCCATTGACTTGTTCTTGGGTAGATGGCCCCTGGGACATTTAACGTTTCAACGTTGAAAGTAACCTACCTTGATGTGCTGTGTAAAATACGTTTACCAAAAGATACAGACTGAATATGTGATTGAATTCCATAACAACGATTTCATACATGTCAACATTATGCATTCCATTTGAAGACACATGTCTAGTCATGGTTTGAACTTTGCATTCTGTGACTGCTAGTCCAGAATTTCCCCATTATAAACTCAGGACTAATGATAGGATGGTCAGACCGTCCTAATTGATACTCACTGGTATCTACTGATACCGACTGGATAATCACATATACCTTTATAATGAGTAGGTAGAATTAACATTAATTACATCTCTTTGTTAATTTGCTGAATAATGACCTAAATTAAAATAAAGCATCAGTGACAAGGCTCGAACCATGCGCACTTGCCTCCTCCCTTCAACCTGGCATTTCTGTCCTTCCGTCCACCAAGGCGCTGGCTAAGTGGTGTGGCAGCATGCTGAAGTGCATGACACTGGAGTGTTTGAATGTGCTGTGTCCCGTAAATGCTTGTGCAGTCATGTTGACTCCTCTTGAAAAACAAGGCAATCCCAAGTGACAACAACAATAGCCAACGTCACACACGGTTCTATCTGCTGTGCTCGGGAATATTCTGGCACCAAACACGTGAATTAATGTGTTCAAGAAATGGCGGGTTCAGATCATAAAAAACGATTGATGTATGCAAAGTTGCTTTGAAGTACAGCAGCTATCCCTCTCCCTGCTCTCGCTTTCACTCTCTCCTCCTCACATTGTTCTGTCTATCATGCGCGCTGCTCTATATAGATTTCTCGCCCTCCCCTTCTCACTCTCCTTTATTCTCCACAAGCCCCTGCCCCTCTTTCCTTCTTTCTTTCTTTCTTTCTTTCTTTCTTTCTTTCTTTCTTTCTTTCTTTCTTTCTTTCTTTCTTTCTTTCTTTCTTTCTTTCTTTCTTTCTTTCTTTCTTTCCTTCCTTCCTTCTTTCTTTCTTTCTTCTTTTTTTCTTTCTTTCTTTCTTTCTTTCCTTCTTTCCTTCCTTCGTTCCTTCTTTCTTTCATTCTTTCTTACTCACTCTTGCTCCACTCGTCTATTTAATTTCAGAAAAAAGTGTAGCATTCCCACTGATCAGTGTATTTGCCCACCTTTCACATTATAACATGTTGTCCTGATGATTTACCAGCATATTCCACTTGCACAAAAATAAAAATGATCATATATATTATACAGGATTTTGCCTAAAAAAGATAAAGGCAGTATTTTGCACACCACGTCACTGAAGAGCGTGATCTTCTCTTGCTGCAGGTGGATCAGCTTCTGAGGCACAAGATCTCGGATCCGGGTCTCCCGTCCATCTCAGCCATCGTCATCTACAATGACACGGTGCTCTGGACAGGGAACTTTGGAAAGAAGAACGGCTCGGACCCGATGTCTCTTCCTCCTAATGAATACACCATTTACAGGTCAGAGGTCACTAGCCTCCGGGCTTGATGGTGTGCGTTACAAATAAAACAAATACAAATACAAAGAGGCTTAAGTTAAGGTCCAGGGGCCTAGAATGTTGGAAAAGTACATGTGTTGAGGGGTGTGGCCGTAGGAACATAACTAAGGAGGTGGCACGCTTGAATCTAGAGAACTGACCTAATCTATGTGACCGAAATTTGTAAATTGGGTATGCTTTGTGGAGATGTATGTGTGTGCGTGACCTTTGAACTCGAATTCTAGTTTTTTAAAGGCAGCTCAGAGGAAAACTACACACCTTCTGCAAACATCGGTGTGTAACCTCTACACTGTCCCAGAGTTGTGCAACGCAAACATGTCCTGCAATCAGCCATGCTCCATATGGTCTTTCCATGCCCAAACATGAACTACATGCCTCTGTGGAACACAGGAAGAAAATGCACCACAGCTTTTCCACCACCCTGCTGTGACTGCAGGTCAAAAGGAAGAAGAGATCCAACAGGGCAGGCGGAAGAACACTACAAACATTACAAACGCTAGGACTAGGAACCAAAAGAGGCCCTGGAAATAATTTTCAAAGTGCCCCCATTTCCACAAGCCCAGTCTTTTCCCTATGAGACCATTTGGAAAGAAAACACAAAAGAAGCCCAGGGTGCAGTGGCCTACTGGGAACAGTCTAGAATTCCCTATAGGGCAGCGAGCCCTGCAACCACTGCAAGCACTGAAATATGGACCCACCAGGGAGCATATTTGGAGGCCATTTTATATTTTAGCTTGGTCTCGGGCCCTGGTCACCAGACCCACTCAAAGCCCTAAACACTAGACATTAGCAAAGAGTGCACAGGATCAACCAAAAACATACACATACACTATGCTATAAGGTAAAAATGTCAGCAGGAACATCTAGTGTATCATGGTCTGTAGGTGCCGCCTGGAATAAGGGTTTAGGTTTGAGAGGAAAGGGATACATATGGTAGTGGAATGATCAGGGACGTCATTTCACCAAAATGCCAGGGGTAGCGGAAGTGACATTACATGACCCTTGACATCACAGGACGTGATGTCATTTGACCCCACCCCAAAGTCACATCCTGGGAGGCGATAGGACACACACTTTCACCCCTTTAATGAGTTATTGCATAGGATTCCAGAAAGACAAATTATTTGTTATTCCTATTGTTTCTTATTTAGGGTCCATGCTCAATGTGTTACACTTGTGGAATCCCCCTTTTTTTAAGGAGGCCTCAACAAAAACTCTAGCCACTCCAGAAACAAAGAGCCACATGCCACTGGCCACATCAATGTAAAACCAAAGTGCAAATGTAAACTCTGGCGATCCCCAAATGGCGTCCCTGTGAATGATAAACTAACACAACAGTCCTGGGGCCATATTACAGAAACTTTGCGCTGATACAAGGACAAAGTTGCACGGTATTAGCACTAGGGCAAAGTTTGCCCTATTTTTAAAAACACTGGCACACACTAGAAAACAACTGCACCATGACAAGCACAGTTTGACATATTAAAAGCACCAAGGCAAAAATTGCCCTAGTGCAAAAAAGATGCATTTCTACTGCATTTTTGCATCTGGGCAAAGTTTGCCCTAGTGCTAATACGGAATGGTATTTATTAGCACTAGGGCAAACTTTGCGCTGATGCAAAAATGCATCAAAGATTTATCTTTTTTGCAACAGGGCAATTTTTGCACTCGTGCTTTTAATATGTCAAACTGCGCTTGTCATGGTGCAGTAGTTTTTTAGTGTGTGCCAGGGTTTTTAAAAATAGGGCAAACGTTGCCCTAGTGCTAATACCGTGCAATTTTGCCCTTGCACCGGTGCAAAGTTTCTGTAATCTGGCCCAAGATCGTATACAGTGCAGAATTCAAACCTTCTAGCCTCCATGCTTGCCTTGGAGCTAGAACACAACTACCCACTAAGAGTGCTTTTTCAATAAGACTCTATTAGCCTCTGAAGAAGAGTCAAGGAAGCAGTCACCATCCCCTTCTTGATGTGACTAGGAGAGGTATGCACTCACAAATAAATGAACTGTAATAAAATGCAGGATCTTTTTGATATAGCACTCAATAAATCATCAATATCCTGGGCCACAACGTATTATTTCTTACATTTCAGATGTTTTGAGTACAGTTATGCAGTTTCCTTTTAGCTGTTAAAAAAATGCATTACTGTGCCTAACCATTTTTTGTCCTCTTTGGGCACTAAAGAGTGCATTCATTTACACCCCAATGTTTTCGATTCATCTGATGGACCTAAGAAAAAAAGGGGCATACCTTCGATGACAAAGCACCAAAGCGCATCATATAAACAAATTAAAGGCATGCCAATGCGGTCTGCATTTGCCACAAACCTCCATGCTCAGACTCGTCACAGTTAATAACCCATTGCTGAGAATATACCAGTCTGGAAACGCTATTTTGTTGATGTTCCCTTCATGTTGATGCTGTTCTCTTCATAGAGGAAGTAGAGGTAGACTGACAATGTTCCTCAAATGAATAAACCAAGACAAAAGATTCAACATGATGTCCGACATACACCACATTTATTGTTGGACCAATATATCCAGCATTGGGATGGTGCCTTCCTTCCTTGTCTTGTCACACCTAGAAATACTTGTGTATAGGCGAGTTATAAATAACCCATGTCATATCAAACTCAAGCTATAGAAAAGATATGGCAACTGGACAATCAACTTTTAAAATAAGTTTCTTATATGCCTTGTGTAATCACCTGTTCTGGTTTTGTGCAGGATCGCTAGTCTCTCCAAGATCTTCCCTACTCTCATGCTGTACAGACTGTGGGAGGAGGGCAAAGTGAGCTCACTGGATGATCCTCTGGAGCGCTACGCTCCAAACTTCTCCATCAAAAATCCTCTGGGCCGACTGCGAGGGTCTGAGCCGAAGCACACAATGGACGGCCTGCTCTTCCATGAGAACAGGCCAGGTCCCGTAAAACCATCTCCAGTCACGCTCCGTCGCATGGCGAGCCAGCTTTCAGGTAAATACTCTTAAAGCCAATCGATCATGTCTAAAATGATGAGACTGGTATGTGCCTGGGTTAGTTCTCTTATTTTCATTTGAAGAAGAATTTAGAGATTGAAAGTTAATTTTGAGCATCAATGCATGCTTAGCGTACATAGGGCCTCATTACGAGGCTGGTGGTAAGGGGTTAATGGCGCTGGTAAGGATGACGATGCTGTTAACCCCTTACCGCCGCAATTACGAGGTTCCTTAGCGGGTCCCACTAAGGCCAGCTGGTAAAACCAGCCGTCTTTAGCGGGACCCGCTAAATGTCCATGAAGCTAATAACAGGCCCGTTATTAGCTCCCGCCCCATTCCCATTGAGCTCTATGGGGGCTCGAATGGGAATGGGATGGGTATTTTGAATGGGGCTTACCGGGTCCTCCAAGGTTGGAATGACCCGGTAAGTCCTCATTCAAGGAATCCGGACACGAGTTTGGAGGCAGCCATGGCGCTAATAGCACCATGGCTACCTCCAAACTCGTAATGACCCCGATAGACCTTTCAATAGCAGAGAACAAGTTATTTCTCACTTGATAGAAAGCTTTGTATAATGCATGTAGTATGTGCAGGGACCCTCTTCTTGTCACTGAACAATATCACCTTCATGTAAAAGAGGAAGGTATTAATAAGACACTCTTTATTAATTTGATTACGATGATTGGTAAATTATTTAGTTAGGTATCTTATACAAATAGGATAAGCTGCAAAGAAAATTGGATCACTTTCAAGAATGGCACTGCGATTGTTCACAATAAACTGTATGGATAGTATCTGGAGGTGCATTTATGAGAACATGTGAATGGTACCTTCTAAATCACAGTTTGATCAGTAGTATTGGTGTTAAATGTACCAGTTGCAAAGTCACTACAGTGGCCCACATTAGCTCATGATACCGTCCTACAAAGACATTCATTCCAATCTGTCAGTGTTTAGCCAACCCTGTTTTTTTTTATTTTGCAGTCTTGGACTTGAAGTTCTGATTTTCCCTATTATGACACTCAAAGTTCAAGCCCCAGAAAGCAAAGAAAAAAACGGAACAGGATAAGCACCTACAGACTGGGGTGGACTATGTTGGCAGCTTTTTGTATCCTGTCTGGCTCTTTTTGGTCCTTGTATCAAACATTTTGAATCAAAGTGGAGACTGATCCTTTTGTCAAGAATATATTCAAGATCGAATACCCCAATAACCCCAGCTGAAATTGGTTTTTAAAGTATTTAAAATTAATTGATTGAGTCTCTGAAGGAGTGTTAACTTGATTATATGAATTTTTTTATTGTATAGATATATTTAGCAAAAAAACGTTGTCAAAGGGCCGTTATGGTTAGATTGCACTATAAAAATCTGTGCAAATCATTGACACAAACTTTGTTAAAGGGACTTTATGGTTACAAGTAAAATTGAACCCCCGGAAATGTGGCAGTTATGGTAAGCTAAGCAACCATACGTCACGCCACCACCATGCACTGCTAAGACTTATATCCAGGACATCAAAGATGACATCACAAATGTGATTGATGACATCACATATGAAATTATATTTGAAAAAAGTCTCTCCACAGTGTTGTGTTTTCAATGTTGGTAGCAACGGCTATTTGTTGCTATCCAGTTCTGGATGAGTCAGTAGATATTGTTAATGCAGATAGTGTCCTGTTCAAGGTTGCCTGTGATAGGGATAGGTATCTGTGTATCATTGGCGAAATTGGTGTATATTACTTCCATGGCGACGAGGGCAGTGGAGAGTAATTTGGTATAGGCATTGTAGAGAGTGGGGTATAAGCAGGATTCTTGTTGGACGCCCAGTGGGACTACTATGGATAAGCCGCTTGGTACCCTATGGCTACTCTAGAGGTGCGGTCTAACAGGAATGATTTAATCCAGGTGGTTGCTTCCTTGAGGAGTGGAAATTGTTTGCTAGAGTTAGGCATAACTTGTTGTGATCTACTACATCAAATTCCATGGATAAATCAAGTAGTAGCAAGATGCATAGGTTGCCTGAATCTCTGATGGCATCCATCTGTTTTTTAGGTCCAATAGGGCCGTCTCAGTGCTCTGCCTGGGGCGGAAGCCTGATTGTCTATCCCATAGCAGATGGTTGTTCTAAAGGTGGGATTGAACTTGGGTATAGGCAATTTTGTCTATAACTTTAAGAAGAAAAGGCACCGTAGTGATGGGTCTATAGTTGGTGGGGGTAGTGGGGTCTAGGGTGGGTTTTTTGAGGAGGGGTGTGACCCATGCTTCTTTGATGTTGATGGGAATGGAGTTGGTGCTAAACGAGGCATTGATGAAAGTGGCAATAGTGGGAGCTAGTGAGGAAGTGCAGGCCTTAACTAATTTTGCAGGACAACTGTTGCCTTTACAATTGGATGGTTTCAGAGAGGCTATAGTCTTTAGAACCAGTGTGGTGGTCACTGCCGTGGAATTAAATAGCAGTATGTTGGCAGAGGTGTCTGTTTGTGGCATGGGAGAAAGCTCTGCAGTATGTGCTAGGAGGTTTTGGATATAGTGAGGAGTTCTTTTTTAGATTCATTATTAGAGATTTTTCTGAATAGGTGTTCTAAGGCTCTTTTTCTCCTTCTCAATTCAATGAGTTCATCGTTAAACCAATGGTTACTGCTTTTGAGTTTGGGAAGTTTGGGT
The DNA here is from genome assembly GCF_040938575.1 of Ambystoma mexicanum. Classification (NCBI taxonomy): domain Eukaryota; kingdom Metazoa; phylum Chordata; class Amphibia; order Caudata; family Ambystomatidae; genus Ambystoma; species Ambystoma mexicanum. The sequence goes on along the minus strand of NC_090929.1, from coordinate 957,451,053 downwards.
ATCAGAGGGGCTGCTTTATCGATGGCTATTTTGAGGCAGGTGTGGTAATGAAATGAGATGCTGTCAGGGGTATTGACGACTAAGAGTTGTGCATTAAGTAGTTTGTTCAGGATGGGCAAAGGATTTCAGGGGTGAGTTTGTGTGTGATTCTCACCAAGATGGGGGTATGAAAGGTAGTGGCAGGCACTGGGTCATTGGTCATTATTAGGTTGAAGCTAATTAAGAAATGGTCCGTCCATGATAACTTACGGATGTCTTCTAGGGTGACTGAAGTGTTCAGTGTTAGGATCCAATCAAGAATTCTGCCTTTTGAGTGGTTTGGGCCGTTTACTATTTGTGTGAATTGCATTTCTAGGAAGGTGCTACAGAAGGCAGTGGCTTTGTGATTTGCTACATCGTTGAAGCCGAGGTTGATATCTCCTAGGAGGATGAATTTAGTTTTGGGTTTAAGGAGAGTCGTGATGAGAAGTGGCAAGTCAATATCTGGGTTGCTAGCTGAGTTGAGGGCTCTGTACACTATTAGGAAATTGATGGTAGTATTAGAATCAGTAGCTAGTTTGAGGAATAGGAGTTTGTAACCTGTCTAACGGTATCCATTTTACATTCTGTGAATTGAAGGGTGGATTTAGTGATGATAGCTACACCTCCTCTGGTAGCATCATGGCGGTCAGCTTTGTGAATGGTATATTCCGGTGGAATGGCTAGCATTAGTAATGGACCTGAGGCTGGGTGGAGCCATGTTTCAGTCATTACTAGGAAATCTAGTTGGGAGTCTATGATGAGGTCGTGCACGTCTATGCCGTGTGTGCCTAGGGATCGAACGTTAAGTAGGGCACCTTTTAGTGGTGTTTTGGGGCATGGGGAGTGTGTAGTTTGGGCTGAAGAGGTCCGTGGCTGTGCTGTGGTGTTGCAATGTGTCTTGTGCTGTGAGATGTGGCAATTAGGCGGTGTTGAGTGAATGTGGTGGAGGGCTTGTGAATGCGGGGTGACTCGTGTGGGAGTGGGTTGCTGGTGGAAGGGGGGATGCTATGATTCTTTGTGGCTAAGGGGTGAAGGTGGGTGCGGGAGGAGAGTCTAACTCTCCTTGTTGATCCTATTATGGTTCTTGTGGGTGTACGTGAGGTGAAACTTCTTGAGGCACGGCATGCAAGGGGTGAGGCGCCTAGGTGGGGTGCGGTGAGTTGTGATTTAATGGTGTTATAAGGTCTGGGTGAAAAGGCTGCTATATTGGGTAGGAATGGCGTGGGGCACGGTAGCTGGTGATGTCTGGGGCAGTGGATGCATGCTAATCCTGAGCCAAGGTGAATGAAGGTTCCCTTGGAGCAAGCTGTGGTATTGTCGGGTCTGATATCCAGTTGGGAAGACATTGTTGCTGGGTGGGAGTTAGTGGCTAGGCCACTGCTGCTGGTAAGAAGGAGAGAGTGCTGGAGGAATTGTATTAGTATGAGAGTAGATAGTGTGTCAATAAGTCCTGAATAGGGTGGTTTGGCTCCCTTTGAAAACATTTGCCGGAGGCTGCGTCCACAGGTAAAGAAGGTGGGAGGTGATAGTACGAGGGTACTAGCGCAGTCGCGTTGTGACATAGGGAGGCTGCATAAGGGAGGGTCTGCCGTGTGACAAGGGTTTATATTAGGTTGTGGCACTATAGTGGGGAAATCATGCATCAACAAGCGAAGCAACACTGGATGAGCGCTTGGCTATTTTGTGTACTGGTAAATACAGTGTACTGTGTTATGCTAACCTGGGAATCTAGACAGTGCATTCAAGCAGCAATGGCAGGCGTTAACAAGCAACTCAACGTGTTCCAGTAACTTAGTCATAATTGGATACGTTTTTCGAGATAAAGACATTAGCAGAACAATCATAGAGGATTTTAGAGATTTCAGGAATGGTGAGCGCATGGGATCAGCCCCTATCACTCTTTGGGCATACAATGCGTGCAGCGTGGTGCACAAGTGGGAGCAAGACAGTTGGAATTGTTGTTGGAGACAGGAAAAGACGTTTGGATGGTATATGTGAGGTGAGTCTTACTGCGACAATCCGTAGTCCACTTTGGCTTGCTGTTCTAGCATTGGATAGCGGCACAGTCACTGGAACACCAGAGCCACACTTGCAGTGTATTAAGTAGGGGATGAGGTGAGATTTGGAAAGGGATCCTGGCATAGGCGTATGGATGTCACGGCACAGATGCCTTATTTGGGTGCCTGTGTTGGGGGCTGGCTAACGGTGCCCCCCAATTGGTTAAGGTAGAAGGCCTGGCCAATCAGGAAGCAAGCACTCAATCACAATGCTGGTAGTCCTGAATTCAGACAGCAGCGGCCATCTTAGAGGTACAAACCTCATGGTTTGCGTGCATCAGGAGAATAGGAAGGGGAATCAAATGAACACGGTGCAATCTCGTGTATCAGCGTCTTTTGCTATTACAAGAAGGCAATAATTAATGCAGTGATGAAATCGTGCATCGGGGCTAGAGGCAGCTCTGGTGCCCTTACAGTGCAATAAGCCTCACGGGCTTATCTTTTGGAGGACAGCTGTGGGTGTGGAGCGGGTGAGCTGCTCCTGCAGTCCTGGGGGAGAGGAGCTCCTGATCCAGTCGATGACGATGTTGCGAGTCAAAGGCACAGGACAGGTGCCTTATTTGGGTGCGTTCATTGGGAGCCGGCTAACGCCTGCTGGTGCCCCACAATTGATTAAGGCAGGAGGCCTGGCCAATCACGAAGCAAGCACTTAATCACAATGCTGATAGAGCCAAAGTCAGATGGGGTCGGCCACTTTAGAGGTGCGAACCTCGCGGTGTGCGTGTATCAGGAAAATAGGCAGGGGCATCAAATCTACATGGTGCAATCTCGTGGATCAGCTTCTTTTGCTATTACAAGAAGGCAATAATTAATGCGGTGATGAAATGGTCCATCGGGGCTTGAGGCAGCTCTGGTGCTCTTACAGCATAATAAGCCTCAAAGGCTTACGTTTTGGAGGACAGATGTGGGTGTGGAGGGGGTGAGCTGCTCCTGCAGCCCTGGGGGAGAAGAGCTCCTGCTCCAGTCGACAATGATTTTGCGAGTCACAGGCAAGTCATAACATTATATTGAAGTGTTGTTGTTGTTAATACAGGAACCAAATCATATATACATATAGGCAATGGTTGCAGCATGCACTATAAAAATACAACATTTTTAAGCAAATTTTGGCCACTAAATAAATAAATGCTACCCTATTAGAGTTATTAGTAATGTTGAAAATTGAATAAATAGGGAAATAATACACATGAGGACCCTTAAAACATAAAAATCAGGTGCAAATAAAAGAAAACTGCAGTAAGGAATAAAGAAACAACATCATTACATGACATTAACTTTAAAGTTTATTATCATTTATACAAATGCATTGTGTGTTTCAGGCATGCTTATTGCCCCACGTATGTGCACAATGGACTGAAGGCAAACCATAAGGAAAGTACTTTAAAAACATACAACAAGTTTAATATCTAGATTTATAGGACCTTTTTCCATTGTTTTTTAATTCTCACTGTCAGTGAAGAAAAACTACTTGTTTACATATGTCAGTCAACATAAAATGTGGTGTACATATGTGATGTCATCAGTTATGTCATCAATTACATTTGTGATGTGATCTTTGATGTCATGGGTGTTAGTCTTGGCAGTGCACAGTGGTGGTGCGAGTTATGGTTGCTTAGCTTACCATAATGTCCCTTTACCACAGTGTTTTCAATGAATTGCATCAGTTTTTATTAGTGCAACCTAACCATAGCGTCCCGTATAGGTTTTTACACAGAGACTTTAAACAACGTCTATATTATATTAAAAAGCATATTATTACAAATGTTCATTATTACTGTCCTACTTGTACCTGTCCAACCTCACAGAGCAATCACCCCAATAAAATTCTCCAAACATTCTCTCCCTCCTTCCCCTAATAGTCACTTTATAAAAATCAAAATTCTCCCATTTATGTTTCCAAAGCAATGCCCATCCCTTTTAAGAAATAACATTATGTATTACACTATAAATATCTTGTATATCAGTGTTCCAAATGTACTTTAAAAATAATCCCAATTGGAAGTCTGCAAACTATACAGATTTTCGGAGTCTGGTGTCAAACGGATGACGTTCGTGGACACAGAGCCCTGTCCGGTGTCGTGTGCGCATGTGCTCTGTGAATCCGGTCACTGAGGTCTGCAGACATCATCACCTCATCGCGGACAGCATCACGTGACCACATGCATGAGACATGATGACGAGTTTGCGAATGGGTCCATGCTTCGCAAACTTCGTAAAACTACATTTTCAGGCAATCTAAGAACTATACATTTAAAACTGAGTCATTCCTCACCTCACAGCCTCATTCTTAACACTTGCAGCAACCTTCTACAACTTTGAATGCTACTTGTTCACTCGCTGATGTCCGCGAACGTCTGACAACATCGCAGTCCCTCATATGACCGCACGCACATGCACGTCATAATGATGTGTAAACAAACGTTCTTCTGCTTCGCAGACATTTTAAACCTGCCAGAAGTTTCAAGTGGAAAGTTTACCCTTCCACAGCTTAGAAAACTATTGGCAGAACTACTGTTTAAGTTAAAAAATGGCATCAGTGATGGCCATCCCTCCTCCCAAGGGGCCACCACCACCGCCAACACCACCACCAGCTGAATAACCTGGACAGGAGAACAGGAACAATGATGCGAAGGAGGATCAACAGAACCAAGAAGATGAGATAGAGGGAATGCCTTCTTACAGCACTCAGAGAGAATCATTGGTGCAGCAGTTCTTTAAAACTGTACGGGGTACCAAAGGCTTGGGCTTCCTATCTCGAATGCATTGAGTGTGGAATCATATTCTGTCGCGAACAACATGGGCACTACTCTTTTGGTACCACCTCCATGTGCTGGCACACCCGCTCAAACCACCAAGGTGCTCTCAGAAAGGCTATTCCTTTCTCAGGAAGTAATAAGCTTCTCATTCTCTACCTCATGTTCCTCAACCGCTCCTATCAGCATACAAACTACTCCTGTAGGAAAGAGGATCCCATCAGAGGCCTTGCAAGCCATAAAATATGCTGTTGATCCATATCTTTCCAAGACAACATTACTGTGCATATACTGCAACACAATACTCTGCAGGACAGAGCGATTCCAATGTGCTTTCGAAGCTGCACGCAAGAACATGAGAAACACTGCCCCCTAACTTAGATGTAAGGCACACCCAACATCTTCCTCTACCCACCTTCTGCTCCGTGGCTGCAGCTAGTTCCCCTTCCCTCATTTCCCTCTGCCACCTTACTACCTTTCCTCTCCTCGAAAAACCCTAAACAATGCCCCCAAAAACACCAAGAAAAGGTTCCTTTTGGAGCCACCTTTCACAGTTAAATAAAAAAACTAAAAAGAAAATCTTAAAGACTACGGGCCTCATTACGACCCTGGCGCAGTGGGTTTACGCCAGCGTTATTCGCGGCGGACCCGTCCGCCCTACTACGAGTTTCCGTAGCGCCATGGAGCGTTTTCCGCCTGGTTTTTCCGGGCGGAGAAATCCATGGCGCTACGGGACCTTGTCGTTAATTACGCCACCGTATTTTACGGTGGCGTAATTAACGCCTTCCCCACTCCCATTATACCCTATGGGGCAAAAATGGGAATGGGGAAGGGTAAAATGGGGGATGGGGATTTACCGCCCCGCCAAGGTCGGAATGGGGCGGAAAATCCGCCAACCCCCATGGCGCTATCGGCAGCTTTCCGCCGTGCTCCATGGTGCATTTTGCACCGCGATTTACGCCAGGGTCGTAATGAGGGCCTACATCTGCTTTTTCAGTAAAGTAATTCGAAATGCAAAAAAAAAAATAAACAGGGGTGATCAGTGATGGGAAGAATACACCACAGGGAGCCAGCACAGCTATATTACAAAAAAGATTAACTCTGTGTGTAAACTTCAAAATAGCACTAAAATGTAACCTTCATATATAACAAAGTTGAATCAATAGAGCAATTTCTACAGTTGTTGCTTCGCATGAAAACAACATTCAGTTTGTCACCATCCACTTTCACAAACTTGTAGAACTTAAAAAAATAAACCACACAAACGCACATTTCATCTTTTCAAACACATGTACGTACAGAGAGAACAATTTTCTCTATTTCCTGCATATGCTGTCACTATTCACAAATTACAAAATCTAATCCTGCATCACACATTGATTCAAATTGGCAGCACAGTCTTCAAATAAAGTATCAGTTACGCCGCATGTTCTTTTTCCCATACACTAAATAGTCTATTTGTAGTTAACTTTCATGCAAACAAAGTCCAAACTAACATCTCTCGCATCCTACAATACAACAAGGTTACAAGCACTATATACTCCATCTAGATATGTACCCTGTACCACAAAAAAGGAAAAGTTTCAATACAAAACTAATACAAACATAACCTATAGTAGATCTCACAGCAATAACACTGGAAAAGCAAAGAACAACTGCTACTCCATCAAATAATGCAGTCACCAAACTCGATGCTCCAAAAAAGTACTAGTTTGGAAAATATTTGTCTATACTCCAACAAAAGCAATGTCACACCAGATGAGACAGCTGGCAAATATTCAGTATCAACTTGTGAAGGAAGATGAGTAAAATGTACGAAACCCAGCCTAATTAATCATATAAAGTTATCATTTAAATCTCCGCAACATAGAGAACTTTATTACATGGCCTCACTACAACTTTTAAACCTTGGAGAAAACAAGAAGGATTATTTGATGACTATGACTTATTTGAAGCTGCATTCAAAGTAAATGACCGCAGTATACCAAATGTCAATTTCAAACAATTCAAACAAATGTTGAACAATAAACACCAACAAGAGGAAGAAATTGAAGCAATACTAGCTAAAGACACTCCTGAGGGCAGTCCATCTTCCGTTACAGGAAACTAAAAACCACTTGGAGAACCAATCATTCTAAATTAAGCAGAAATAGCCATCACTGAGGTAGAAAATACCATGTATCAATCTAAACAATCAGAAGAAGACTTGTCAGTGCTCAAATCAAAGCTAAATGATGAACAACTCACCATTTATCTAGAAGTCACTGAAGAATTTGAACATGGTCTTCAACATGAAACTAAAACGCGTAGCTGTAGAAGTGATAACCTCTCGACTCCTGTATGTAAGTGGTGAAGCTGGTTCTGATGAAATAATCTTAATTAAAATAATCAGCAAATGTCTTAAAGACTTAACACACAGCAACCTTTCGGCTGTTGTAACAGCCCCCACAGGTTTAGCTGCCTACAACATAGGAGGTGTAACTTTACACTGACTACTGCTCCTCCCAGTAGAACACCAAAACAAATTAGAATACTACAAATTATCAGCAGAAGCTGCTACTAAAGCACACTGAATTCTGCAAGAAATGAAAGTGCTCCGGATAGATGAAGTAAGCATGGTTTCCAACCTCATGTTGGCTTTAATTCATCTCAAAATGTAAATATGAAAAAAAACAACAAAGAAAAACTGTTTGGAGAAAACCAAACCATTGTTTTCGGAGACCTCCAACTGTTAACACTACTAGAAGATTAACCTATTTTTAAAACATTAGAATGCAAACAATGCCATAACACCCTCAGCAGCATTGGAAATGTAAATCTCTGACAACATTTTCATTACAGAGAACTAACTCAAAACATGTGTCAATCTGCAGATATCACTTATGCTAATATTTTAAAAAGCATTAGAACTGGTCTACTTACTAAAGATGCAAACCCCATCTTAAATACTAAACTAATCCATTAACTAAATGGGCAAAACAAACCTGCCACTAATGTCATGGAACAATTAACTCTACCAGATATACAATGCATGTGCTTAATGCCAACCATTGCAAGGTGTAGTCAATTCAATTATACAATTTTGAAAAAAGAAATGCAACTGATAGTTCATATCAGCTTCACAGACAAACATGAAGTGCACGGTATGACACTCCCTATGTGTGAACAAGGAACTGCACAAATTAATAGCTTAGAAAAATGTAGCACCAACGCAGCTGGATTAGAAAAGTATTAATTGTGTGTCTAAACTGCAAAGTAATCCTAAACATAATCTTGATGTAGACCAATTGACCAATTGGTACAGTTGCAGGCTTCTAAACCTATTTACATGAGAACAGCATTCAGTTTATCAACAACCACTTTGACAAAGAAAATAGGCCACACAATAGCATGTTTCCTTCAAAGACATGTACGTAGGCAGAAAACAATTCTCCCTATCCCTTTCACATGCTGTCACTATTCATAAATCACAATGTCTAACCCTAGATCATGCATTTATTGGCATTGGCAGCACATTCTACAAAAAAGGTATGAGTTACGTAGCACTTTCACATCTATGTGCACTCGATAGTCTATTCCTAGTTAACTGTGATGCAAACAAAGTCAATGCTGATATTCCTTGCATCCTAGAATACAACAGGCTACATGCACTGTTCACCCCCACCTAGCTATGTACTCTGTACCTGAAAAAAGAAAACCTTTAAAATAAAAGTAATACAAACAGAATATATACAAGATCTCTCAGCAATACTGCTGAAAAAACAAAAAAAACTGCTAGTCTATCAAATAATACAACCACAAAACTCTCTAGTCCAAAAACAACTGTATATCCATCAGAAGACAAAGAGACAAATGTCTCGTCTCAAAAACCACTGCAGGCCAATCAAAAGATACACAACAATTCAGAATCACAAGTGGAGTAACTTGTTATGCAAATGTAGCAATCAAACTTCTCTTCCAATTGCCACAATTTGAAAGCAACATTTACTTAAATGGCTCTAACCAGTTGTGTTTGCAAATGCTCCTCACTAATAGAAGTGCCACAAATAAGCCTGACAAAACCTACAGTGTCTCAGTTATAAGTCACGAATTAGACTACTGTACAGGTATCGTAAAAAAATCATCTTAAACATACATGAAGATCCACAAGAATTCCTAATGTACTTAATACAAGTACTAGAAACCAAAATCATCCCTATAAATGAAATCCTTCAGATTTCATACACATGGAAACATCTATGCACTCCCTGCAAACATGTTTCACAAGAGCACATCCCTAATGAATGATTTGTGTATGTATCCAACCCACAATGTGAATCCATTCCATTTCAGCAGCCTCCCTAAAATGCAACTTATAGCATATGATGCCCTTTTTGCAACTTAAACAATAATTCTGAGCATACAAATAAACTCAAAATTCCAATATGCCATACTAATGCTTCTAAGGTACAATGCAGATGGTACAAACATATCTATAAACTGACTAGCTTCACACACGGCCAAGTATCGCTTGGCAAGAAAACTGTCACAACAGTAAGCATAATCTACCACACTTGTGCTAAAACCACTTTAGGCCACTATACTGCATATCTTAAAAAAACAAGTGGTTGGTTTGATTGTAACAACACATCCGTTACTCCAAAATGTAGGTTACCACCAAATCTAACAAATGCCTATTTAATATTCCTTCAACACAAATTTGCCCAGTAAAGTATAGTACAGTAAACAGTTAGAATACACCAACTACATCCATAATACTACAATACTCATTTTGATATCCAAAACAGTTAGGATACGCAGATGGTGTCTAACTACTTTAAAAATCCCTTTCATTCTAATACACTTCAAATATACCATAAAACTCATTGTTACTGCAATATTTCATCTAAATCCGTCAATGTGTATCTAACTAATTTAAACATATATTTACTTACAACACACTTCCAACAAACATCCTACCACACCTACACTCACAACATATATCAATGCTACCAAACACATGTACTCTGTAACATGTATATTCTTTCAAATGAAGTCTTTCTTTTTTTAATCCACAATGGATTTTTTCCCAATTACCCAATACTTATTTCAAGTCAATACAACAACATTGTATCACAAATTAATGTTGTATCAAACATAGTACTTACAACGTACTGTTTATGAGGGCTAACGGCCATGACCAACAGGGAGTGGCAATGGGGTTAAAATTGGCATGGCCACCATGGACTGGCTATGTGGTAAATCTCTTCAAAATCTAATCTAAGTAAAAAGAAATAGTGATAGACCTATGGTGCCTCTGCAATTGGCCTGGCCCTGAGCAAGGATACATTGTGTACTCTGAGTTGCTTATTGGGGCGTGCAGCATTGCCGAAGACCTAAGTTTAAATGGGAAATTATTGCAGCAAACTTGCATAAGCAGCATCAGCAATAACCTGAAAGCATGCTCTTGCAAATCTGTTCTTTGTTTTACTTTTTTGAAAGTGTCAAAAAGTAAGTACAAAAAATATTGATATAACATTGCTGCCTGGGAAGTGGGCCTGGCCCTTGACAAGGACAGATATCTACTTTGATTTGCCTATTGGGGAATGCAGCATGGTCAAAGCCCATGGATTGTGGAGACTGGCCATGGCTGGAAGCCATGAGCACTGGCCATTGGTTACAATTATGAGGGTATAGTGGACACTGAACTAGGATGCAGGGTAGGTGCAGTGGATAACGGGGTAGTTTGGTGGGGAGAGGGTTATGGTTGAACCTCATGCCCTAGGCAATTCAACCATGACTTGCATCCCCAGTATGCGCTGCTGATAACGACACACATGATTATGTGTTGCAAAACATAGATTTGTTAAAGGAGGTTTACAGTTCTTTTATATATGTCAAAAGAGGAAATATTAATAGCTTATATACAGTGATGTAACATCATGAAACATTTTCACTCATAAAACCTATTAAATTGACATATAAAACTTTGTTAAAGGGACACTATGGTTAAGTTGCACTTAAGCCAGCCCATGAAATTGTGAAAAAAACACTGTTAAAGGTTTTTATTAGTGCAACTTAGCCATAACGTCCCCTTAACAATTCTTTTCACTGAATATATATATATATATATATATATATATATATATATATATATATATATATATAGAGAGAGAGAGAGAGAGAGAGAGAGAGAGAGAGACATTATAGGGTGGCCCCTGCCTCAGTATAGTTGAAATCAATCGGTCAGACTTCCATACGAACCCCTCAAAATTCGATTGTTGATAACTTTTGATTCTAGTAATGGTTTTGTCCGAAGTTTTGAAAGTGATTAAGATCCCGCGGGTTCCACCAGACTGCAATGTTTTGTAAAGATTTGTTAAAAAAATACAAATGTTATTAAGCGTGAGAAAAACATAATTTTTCTGAAAGAGCAGACTACTTCCCATTCATTTTCCCATAGACAATCAAGGTCAATTTTTGGTCAAGTGCACAGCCCAAACTGCTGGATGGATTTGGACCGGTCTCAACAACCTGGGCATGAAGCATTGACTTGCGATCCATGTATGGTTTGGAGTTATTCTGTACAGTAGTTATTTTAATATTTGACAGAAAATCGGATGCCTCCTTCTGAAAAATAGAGATATCTCAGGGATTTAGCCAAAATCAGAGGTTTTTCAAATGAAATAGCCGCCATCTTATTTTTCTTATGATACGATATATATCCGTGGCTATAGCTGAGGATATGGGAAAATGAAACGCAGGAAAAAAGCTATTTGCAGCTCAGAAACATGCAAATGCCATCAGGCTACAGGTGGGGAGGTTGGTTGAGGACAGCAAGTGAAATGTCTAAGTTATTGGAGGGCCAGTGACAGAGTTTGCAAGACAAAGTTTTTTGTAGCCTCGGCTATAGCCGCGAATAGCTGACATCTAAAACCTGCATCACAGAAACAGTGTGTGTTATGGGGGAAAGGGAGAGGGCAGGAGAGGTGAGGTAGCATTCGGGGAGCAGGGGGAGCTGGCACAAATGAGGGGGGCACTTGGTGAGGGCCTGCGGGCTCAGGAGAGCATTTCTTTCAAGTCGTTTTTCTTATATTCACGGCTACATCCGAAGCTACAAAGGACTACAGCTATCTGCAGGTAGGAGTAGTTCCGTGCACGTGCCTATCTATTTTTGGGTGTCAGTGTTTAATTTTATTTTTTACGTTATTTTTATAGGCATAGTGATGTTGGGAGTGAAACATAACTTCAGTTTCATGGTAGGTATTTGGTAGTCTTTTTTTATTTTGACTGTGTGTTTTCAGACCTTTGCATGTGTGAGACTTTGGAGAAAAAGAGAAGAAAATAATTTGACAACATTAATATAAAAGGAGCAATCATACTCTAGTTTTAGACTGTATTTTAGGTTGTGTATTCTCACTTATGGTATTATATTGTGTGGCTGTGAAATGTTTGCCTACCCAGTTTACTGCTATGTATTAGTCTTTGCTTTCTTTATCTTCACCTAATTTAGATAACTACATGAGTAGTGTTGTAGTGTATTGATCTTTTAAATTCTCTTGTATTATACAACCTGAACTGAGCCCTCTTTTTAACCAATTCCTTTGTAACCGTGGTTATGTTAAAAGTCAATGAACTATAACAGCGGGCATAATAAAAACATTTTAACATGTCTAATATTGTGCAGGAATACACTAAGATGTGGCCCTTCAAATGTTCAGTCAGAAAGCTTGGGAACACATTATCTGGTTTGAATCTTCTGGGATGATGTGGATGATGCATTTTGGAAATTGCACTGGGCCATACAGGGCTGCAGCATTCGTTGTCGTATGTGTGGTTTTATATCTTCACTGTAGCTGTGAGCTGTGGATGTGCAGAAACAACCTCCACCCATTAAAGGTAGCAAAATCCAGAGTTTTCAAACTTCTGCATCATTGGTACATTTTATTTGAAGGGTTATTAGAAATGCTACAGAGGTTCAGAGAGGTAGCTTCATTTTGTGTTGCATTGTTTTTTTAGAGTTGTCATTGTTGTTATTTTATATTTTCGTCATCAGTTGGACATTTGAATATGTCTACAAATGTGCAAGATAACCCTAGGATGTGGTCTTTATAATGTTCCATCAGAAAGCTTGGGAAAATAAATCATGATAAATCATTTGGTGTGAGTCTCCTAGGATGATGTGTATGATGGGGATAAGAAATTGCATGAGATTGTCTGGCCCATACTGGGTGGCAGCCTTTTTTGGCTTATATGTGGTGTTAGATCTTTCCTGTATCTGTGAGCATTGGTTCTGCAGAATCAACCGCCACCCATTGAAGATTCTGCCAGAAACAGCCAGAGTCTCCAAACACCTGCAGCACCAGAACACTTTATTTGAAGAGTCATTGGAAATGCTAGAGAGGTTCAGAGAGGAGGCTTCATTTTGTGTGGCATCGTCTTTTTAGCGTTGTCATTTTTAATATTTTATGTTTTCCTCAGCAGTTGGACATTTGAACATGTGTAGCATTTGCAAGAAAACATTTAGACATGGCCCTTCTAGTATTCCGTCAGAAACCTTGGGAACATCAATCTTGATAGATCATCTTGTGCAAGTCACCTGGGATGATGTGGATGATGCGTGTTCGAAATTGCACAATGGGCTGGTTATCAACAGAGAGAAAACTCAGCTGATGGTTTTCTCTGGTAAAAATAATTGCTCACCCAGAGTATTGGTTCGAGTGCTAAAGATCTTCTTTATGACCCAATAAAAATATCTTGGGGTTGAGATCGAAGCTAGCGGGGCTAGAGGGCAGTTTTTTCTCTCACACAGTCACATATAGCTAGGGCTGCTCAGATCACCGCCCTTGCATATCAATTTACTATCCAACAACGTGGTTATACAATCTGGGGAGCACTTCAACTATATATTCTGGTGCTAATACCGATTGTAACATATGGTATTGAATCACTTATGTCTATTGATCTGAAATGGCTGCACATAGTGGAAGGCTAATTCTGGAGGAAGATACTGGGCCTCCCTACATGCATCCCTATGGCCATTATCAGACTATAATTAGGGCTGATATCATTAAAATCAATAGTGCCAAAATAAACTAGCGGAAATGTACTTGAAAATGTGTAGTGCCCTGGAAAATTTGCTCTTAGCTTACATGAATAAAGAAATATCGAAAGAGTCTGAGAACTCCCACTTCTTGAAGCGTATGGAATGTTTTTACAGAGATGTATGCTAGACACCTAGATGGGGGGGTGTGATACTACTTGAATGAAGTTATCATTGGCTAAACACGTTGATCAATGAGACTGATTGGAAAATTATGTTCATTTTAGCAGCCTTGAAAGATACTAATTAATTTCACACATTGTATACACATTTATGTGTCCTCAGCAATATCTGAACCTTTGTCCCTCATACAGAATCAGAAGATTTATATTACTAGTTAGAATTGACCAAATCCCTGTTATGGCGGTTATTGGTAGCAAAAGGCAGCTGTTGACAACCGAACACTACTGTCGTTTATGTACATCGAGATAAACGAGACTGCCAAACATGTACTGACTGAATGTCCCAACATGGTTAAGGTTTATCAAATTCACTATGGCAGGTTTGTGCACCATCTGGAAACTATAAGTGATTCTACTTTTTGGCTTCAATGTATAAACACAAGAAACTTTAATCTCCTCATATAACTATTCAACGTGTGGCTGGTGATTGAGAAAATCTTGAACATTAGCATATAAGCCTGGTTAACCTTAATTTCAGATATGATGGGAAGGCAAGCTGTTTAATCTTGAATGCCATTGATTCAAGTTCGGGTCTAACTGAAGTATTATTTTGATGAAGAATTATACCCATCCATTGATTATGACTAGCTGATATTATGGTTAAGTTGTCCGAGGGTTGATTTTTAGCTATTTGAGGAACCTACACATATGTTTTACTATTTATTCTTATCTAGGTTTGTTTTATTACGTTTCTATGGAAATGCATTATCTGTATGATTATGATACCATTTATGATGTGTAAAGTGCACTTGTAAACTATATCATATTAAATAAATAAATAAATAAATACATCTTTCCCGTATCAGTGAGTGGGGCAGAATCAACCTCCACCCATTAAAGGTGCTGCCAGCAACAGCCATAGTCTTCACAAACCTGCAGCACTGGAACACTCTTTTGAAGAGTCATTAAAGTCTAACAATGTCTAACATTATTAAAGAAAACACTAAGACATGGCTCTTCTAATTTTCCATCAGAAAGCTTGGGAACATCAATCATGATAAATCATTTGGTGCGAGTATTCTGAATGATGTGGATGATGCTCATTTGAAATTGCAAAACATGTCACAGCTTCCTACAGGTGGGAGGTGGTACCCTAGATGCTTTGGGCAAGTCTTTTTTTTAGATCATACTGGCAATTGACAATGCTAGGTATATTTTTAAATGTCAATTGTTTTTCTACCCTATTCTTTAGACAAAAAAATACAAACAAATGTACTAAATATAAATATCTTTTGTTATATGTAAGAATCTTAGTGATTTTCCCTCCCCAGTTCCAACCTCTCTTTTCCTAATCTAGCAAAACAGTCCTTTTTAGGGCTAAACTTTCAGTTATAAAAATAGACAATAAAACAAATGCTGTATATATGGATCAAATACCTTTAATTGATCCTTTCAATAAAGTGTGTGTTAAAAAAATCTACATATCCTTATGTATTCTATTATAGCCGCCATTATCCCCTGCGGAAGACATGGGTAACCCCCACCCCCAGTCATTGCCCATTTAGCTGCACATGCATCTTTGGTAGCCACTGTTATAAAACCATTAAAAAACTAAAAAACATATATACATACAACATGATATGATATGGCATTTATAACATTCCTGTGCACAAGTGTTTCTAGGTGCGAACACAAATGTACACTGAATGTAGTCATTGTACTAAGTTACTGTAACACTTTAATATATTTCTATTCAGCAACAGTACATATGAACATAAACACTTTAAAAAGTTAAGTAAATATGCAAACAAACTTTTTAAAGAACTTATTTGGGGGGAATGTGGTTTCACAATTTCTTTTTATTTTACTTTCTACACATGAGACATTCTTTTCATGAGCCCAATTGTCTGTATTATTAATGTCAATTATGTGTAGCATAACAAAATCCTTGGAAAATAACTTGAAATTCAAGGAGAAAACTTTAGTTGCAGGAACATTAAGATGAGAAATACATTGTTAAAAAAAAACTTGAAATTCAAGGAAAAGACTTTAGTTGCAGGGACATTAAGGTGAGCAATACATTGTAACAAAAGCCTTGAAATTCATGGAAAAAACGAAAGTTGCTTGGACGTTAAGGTGAGAGCTTAATTCCGAGGGAGATGTCCTCAGTGAGAGCACATCTCCCATCGGAAAGAAGAAAAAAGAGTAAAAAAATGGTCCGACTGTGAGATGGTTTACCTAATGTTGAATAACAGTAGGGTGATGGATATACATGTAGATATCCATTGGCATCTATCATTAGTTTTCATTCATTCTACCCCCGGGTGCCATGTATCAATGGACTATTGAGAAGCCATTTACCCATGATATAAGATATCTAGCTTGTATTCTCTTGCCTCTATATTCTGTCTTCCAGAAATGTCAATATATATGTTTCAGAGATGTAAAAGTTTTGTCATTCTCAAGATGAATTTTATAGTGAGTGTTCTGCTGGGGAGATCGCACTCCTTCAAAGGGAAAGAGTTAAAAGACCTCAAGAAGATGGCCATTCTGCATATGGAATTTATTGACTTACCAGAATAGATGTTTCTAATGTGGAACAATTCTAGTGAGACCCTACTCATTCTCCAAAGATAATCACCTTTAAATAGAAAAAACTATTTTTGCAAAGATGACCTATGTATGCAGGGCATAGAATCATTGTTCATCCAAATGTACACTGCAACATGGCTCTTTAGACAAGGCGGTTGATCCTTCCTGAAAACCTCAGTGCTTTGCCATCTTTGATAAAGGTTCATGCATGTTTGCTGATATATCATTCTTATCCCCAGGGTTGCCCAGGAGAGTGCGGGCCACCAACCTACTTTGGAAAGGAACCACAGCAGAGGCAATCTCCCTGCTAAAAGATGACGTTCTTGTAGCAGATCCGGGCACAAGGTTAGTGACCGGAAGGTTAATTCCACTCCCAAACAAAGCGATTGACTAGTTATTGAAAAGCTGATGAAAGAGGTATTTTTGTTATTTGAGATGAACAACTTAGCAGTCTGTTTCTTTTCTGAATAAAATGTGGTTTTGTTCGGGGACAGGTAAGATAGAATGGTGCATAATTTATTACTGGAAAAAAGATGCAACATTAACTAAATGTTATGAACACGTAAGTATTGCAAAAACAGGATTATCATTTGAATGCAGTGTCCTGTCACTTGGTAATTGATCTGGGTATAACCACCTCTTGGTGAGCTCTACCCTAGTGATATATTGCGTGGCGGTGCTGCGTACCTAGTATGAAGAGGTTCTACGTTAAATCTCATATGTAGTGTGCAGATCTGTTGCTTTATTAATTCTAGGCCGAGCGTGACTAAAGAGTATAATTGCTTGTTCTCTCACCGACCCAGGGTTTTCTGAGTAAACAAAACCGGAAAGGGTTACCTCCCCTCCTGTTCAAAATCCGAATTCCTAAAGACACTTATGATGTCCGCATTCGCTTGTGGGCAAGGGAGGCGTTTGGTCCTGCTCATTACCAGCTCTATCTGCTGCAACTTTTCCTTGCTGCTCCCTGATGATGACGCCACTTGTACTGTCCTGGTTATTGCCAAATTAGAGAAAATGGGCAGCAGCGCAAGTGCAACTTTTCATTTTATTAGCAAAATGGCAAAAAAAGCTTTAAGGCAAAATCATATTTCATTACGATTTTGATGGTTATTTGGCAGTAAATATGCCAAATGACTGCCAAAATCAGTACTCGGCCCCTTGGATTTACCATGGGATTAGGAGGGATGGGAAGCAGGCTTAAATCCCCATGTATGCAGCCCGTAGGACTCAATTTGGATTATGTCTTAATTACCATGAGCATTGATTCCCCCATCATCATTCTGCCGATTTTTGGAAATAAAGGGGAACATTTTGCTTGAATTGAACCCTCCACTTTACCTCCAAACTCGGAATTTGGTATTGTGGCAAAATTGGTGGTATTTCAGCTGCTACAAGAAAAGTGTTGATAATGGAATTACTGCCACCTTTGTACTGCTGCACCAAACGCGTAATGAGGCCCCCCGGGTTGTATTACAAAAATGTTACAGCAGTGCAAGTGCAATTAGCACCAGAGGAAATATTGCTCAGGTCCAAAAACATATTTGATCAATGCATGTTCACCAGATCCAAAGACTATGGGCCTCATTCCAAGATTGGAGGTAGCCATGGCGCTAATTTAGCCATGGCTGCCTCCAATAAAGGGTCCAGCACCGGTGTTGTTCAATGGTGACTTACCGGTCCATTCCGACCCTGGAGGGACCAGTAAGTCCCCATTGAACAAACCTTTCCCCATTCCCATTTTAGACCCTATAGGGCTCAATGGGAATGGGGAGGGTGCTAATAACGGGCTCGCAAGTAGCAAGCCCTTTATTAGCACCCTGGTCCCTTAGCGAGACCCGTAAATGATGTGTGGTCCGACCACACGTCCCTTACGGTTCCCGCTAAGGGACCTCGGAATTGGGCGGTAGGGGATTACCGGCACCGGTCTCCTTACCGGTGCCGGTAATCCCTTACCGCCCACCTTGTAATGACCCCCCTATGACTACAGCAAACATTGCCTTGGCCAAACATGCTAACTGCACTTGCAATGGTTAAAAGTTTCTGTAGTACCGCCACTTTTTATGTCCATGTATGTTTTCAATAGCACAGTGTTTACCATAGTGCCGATACCATTCCTTATGGCAAGCAACACTAGGGAGTGCTTTTTACTCATGAAGAGAAAGTGAACGCTATCTATGTGATAACAAATTTCTTGCCGGATAAATTATTAATACATTTACAGGGTAATTCATAGAATTTCGCAGAAAAGTGTCGCAAGCGGCTGGCGCAGAGTGTCCGCGTGCGATTGTCTGCGCCAGGCACGTGCGCTAAAACCGATTTCCGCGCACAGCGTATTCATCGATTTTAGGCTCCCAAACCAGCCGTGGCGCAGAGTATCGCAGCGACCCTGCAGCAGCGCCAGTAACGCCCCCAAGAACGCCCTCGCGCAAGGAAAAGCCATCAAAATCGCTAAATCATCGCAAAGGGCTGCGCTAACCCTGGACCAGTTTACAGGGCTGCCAAACAAGGAACGCAAAGCGGGTAACGTGCATATCAGGGGTACGCGTGAAGTTATACGCGCGATTAGCCAGGCTGCCAGGGTACGTGTATTTCAGGGGTGCGCGGGAAGTTCAACACGCGATAGTCCAGGGAACGTGTATTACAGGGGTACGCGGGAAGTTCAACACGCGATTGTCCAAGGAAGGTGTATTACAGGGGTACGCGGTAAGTTCAACACGCGATTGTCCAGGGAACGTGTATTACAGGGGTACGCGGGAAGTCTTACATGCGATTAGCCAGGGCACGTGTAATACAGGGGTATGCGTGAAGTTATACACGCGATTAGCCAGGGTACGTGTATTACAGGGGTACGTGGGAATTATCACACGCGATTTGGCTGGGTACGTGTATTACAGGGGTACACGGGAAGTTCTACACGCAAATCGGCTGGGTACGTGTATTACAGGGGTGCGCGGGAATGATCACACGCGATTTGGCCTGGTACGTGTATTACAGGGGTGCGTGGTAATGATCAGACGCTATTTGGCTTGGTACGTGTATTACAGGGGTGCGTGGGAAGTTCTACACGCGATTGGCCAGGGTACGTGTATTACAGGGGTACGTGGGAATTATCACACGCGATTTGGCTGGGTACGTGTATTACAGGGGTACACGGGAAGTTCTACACGCGAATCGGCTGGGTACGTGTATTACAGGGGTGCGCGGGAATGATCACACGCGATTTGGCTTGGTACGTGTATTACAGGGGTGCGTGGTAATGATCAGACGCGATTTGGCTTGGTACGTGTATTACAGGGGTGCGTGGGAAGTTCTACACGCGATTGGCCAGGGTACGTGTATTACAGGGGTACGTGGGAATTATCACACGCGATTTGGCTGGGTACGTGTATTACAGGGGTACACGGGAAGTTCTACACGCGATTCGGCTGGGTACGTGTATTACAGGGGTGCGCAGGAATTCTCACATGCGATTTGGCCAGGTACGTGTATTACAGGGTTGTGCGTGAATGATCACACGCAATTAGGCTGGGTGGGTCCTCACAGGTGTTCCCTGTACACACTCCACGGCCTCAGCAGGCAGCCCACAAAACAGGGGACTACCCTGCACACCTGCTCATGTCCCCCTGCACCCCCAGCCCCCAGCAGTGCAGGGTCACCCTCCACCAGGCCCCCACTCATGTCTCCCACCACCCCCACCCCCCAGCAGTGCAGGGTCACCCTCCACCAGGCCCCCACTCATGTCTCCCACCACCCCCACCCCCCTGCCACCATGGGCAGCCCCCACCAGGCCCCCACTCATGTCTCCCACCACCCCCACCCCCCAGCAGTGCAGGGTCACCCTCCACCAGGCCCCCACTCATGTCTCCCACCACCCCCACCCCCCAGCAGTGCAGGGTCACCCTCCACCAGGCCCCCACTCATGTCTCCCACCACCCCCACCCCCCAGCAGTGCAGGGGCACCCTCCACCAGGCACCCACTCATGTCTCCCACCACCCCCACCCCCCTGCCACCATGGGCAGCCCCCACCAGGCCCCCACTCATGTCTCCCACCACCCCCACCCCCCAGCAGTGCAGGGTCACCCTCCACCAGGCCCCCACTCATGTCTCCCACCACCCCCACCCCCCAGCAGTGCAGGGTCACCCTCCACCAGGCCCCCACTCATGTCTCCCACCACCCCCACCCCCCAGCAGTGCAGGGGCACCCTCCACCAGGCACCCACTCATGTCTCCCACCACCCCCACCCCCCTGCCACCATGGGCAGCCCCCACCAGGCCCCCACTCATGTCTCCCACCACCCCCACCCCCCAGCAGTGCAGGGTCACCCTCCACCAGGCCCCCACTCATGTCTCCCCCCACCCCCACCCCCCAGCAGTGCAGGGTCAACCTCCACCAGGCCCCCACTCATGTCCCCTGCACCCCCACCCCCCAGCAGTGCAGGGTCACCCTCCACCAGGCCCCCACTCATGTCTCCCACCACCCACACCCCCCAGCAGTGCAGGGGCACCCTCCACCAGGCCCCCACTCATGTCTCCCACCACCCCCACCCCCCAGCAGTGCAGGGTCACCCTCCACCAGGCCCCCACTCATGTCTCCCACCACCCCCACCCCCAGCAGTGCAGGGTCACCCTCCACCAGGCCCCCACTCATGTCCCCCTGCACCCACACCCCCCAGCAGTGCAGGGGCACCCTCCACCAGGCCCCCACTCATGTCTCCCACCACCCCCACCCCCCAGCAGTGCAGGGTCACCCTCCACCAGGCCCCCACTCATGTCCCCCTGCACCCCCACCCCCCAGCAGTGCAGGGTCACCCTCCACCAGGCCCCCACTCATGTCTCCCACCACCCCCACCCCCCTGCCACCATGGGCAGCCCCCACCAGGCCCCCACTCATGTCTCCCACCACCCCCACCCCCCAGCAGTGCAGGGTCACCCTCCACCAGGCCCCCACTCATGTCTCCCACCACCCCCACCCCCCAGCAGTGCAGGGTCACCCTCCACCAGGCCCCCACTCATGTCTCCCACCACCCCCACCCCCCAGCAGTGCAGGGGCACCCTCCACCAGGCATCCACTCATGTCTCCCACCACCCCCACCCCCCTGCCACCATGGGCAGCCCCCACCAGGCCCCCACTCATGTCTCCCACCACCCCCACCCCCCAGCAGTGCAGGGTCACCCTCCACCAGGCCCCCACTCATGTCTCCCACCACCCCCACCCCCCAGCAGTGCAGGGTCACCCTCCACCAGGCCCCCACTCATGTCTCCCACCACCCCCACCCCCCAGCAGTGCAGGGGCACCCTCCACCAGGCACCCACTCATGTCTCCCACCACCCCCACCCCCCTGCCACCATGGTCAGCCCCCACCAGGCCCCCACTCATGTCTCCCACCACCCCCACCCCCCAGCAGTGCAGGGTCACCCTCCACCAGGCCCCCACTCATGTCTCCCACCACCCCCACCCCCGTGCCAACTTGGGCACCCTCCACCAGGCACCCACTCATGTCTCCCACCACCCCCACCCCCCTGCCACCATGGGCAGCCCCCACCAGGCCCCCACTCATGTCTCCCACCACCCCCACCCCCCAGCAGTGCAGGGTCACCCTCCACCAGGACCCCACTCATGTCTCCCCCCACCCCCACCCCCCAGCAGTGCAGGGTCAACCTCCACCAGGCCCCCACTCATGTCCCCCTGCACCCCCACCCCCCAGCAGTGCAGGGTCACCCTCCACCAGGCCCCCACTCATGTCTCCCACGACCCACACCCCCCAGCAGTGCAGGGGCACCCTCCACCAGGCCCCCGCTCATGTCTCCCACCACCCCCAGCCCCCAGCAGTGCAGGGTCACCCTCCACCAGGCCCCCACTCATGTCTCCCACCACCCCCACCCCCCAGCAGTGCAGGGTCACCCTCCACCAGGCCCCCACTCATGTCCCCCTGCACCCCCACCCCCCAGCAGTGCAGGGTCACCCTCCACCAGGCTCCCACTCATGTCTCCCACCACCCCCACCCCCTGCCACCATGGGCAGCCCCCACCAGGCCCCCACTCATGTCTCCCACCACCCCCACCCCCCTGCCACCATGTGCAGCCCCCACCAGGTCCTCACAATCCCCAATCATGTGCGTAATGGTCAGCCTCCACAGCCAAAAAGCCCTACCAAGTAACCCATTCACCCACATGGAAATGAAAACACATGTTACACCCCCAATGTTCATGAAGCAAATGAACCCATGTCCGTCACACACATATTTTCCAATTGAATGGGAAAACACACAACATGACATGCATGAAACCAATGAGATGAAACCACACAGTGAACAATGGAAAAAAAATGTATTGGACAAAAATACGAATGGTAAAGAAAGAAAAATAACTACAATGTAAATGTGAAAATAATAAGCTGCATGTCCGCATAAAAACACAAAAGTAGAAAATCAAATCCATAAAATTTTGTCCAAAGTGAAATGTAATAACTCTCCATGCAACAAAGAACTATGTACAAAAATAACAAGGGTCCATCATCACAACTGAACTAAGGAAACCTCCTAAAAAACCTACCTAAATATCAACTATATACAAAAAGTGGAGCAGTGTCCGTCGACTCCCGGAGGCGGTCCAGTTCCATGGCCCCGAGGGTCCGCAGGGATGACGCCGTGTCCTCCTCCAACCCCCTGCGGATTGCCTCGAGGCACTCGGCCCGCCTCAGGGCCCTCCGCATGGAGTTCTCCGCCCTGACCATTGTGAGCCGCGCCTCTTCCGCCCGCCGCCGCTCCGCACCTATGGCGTGGCCCAACCGCTGCCACACGGAAGACACTCTCTGTCCTGGGTCCTCCTGCCCTCCGGCCGATGCCTGCCCCTCCGATGTCGAAGGCCCCGAGCCTTCATGGCTCCCACCATGTTGCTGCTGCTGCTCTGCCTCTGCCCGTGCACTGCCTCCTGCTGCCTGCACATCCTCCGCCGGCTGGGGTGCAGTTGTTGATGTGGCCACCCCTGCTGGACGTCCGACTCCCGACTGTGGCAGGGATGCCTCCTCCACCAGCCTGGCCGCACTGTCAGAGGCAGCTCCACAGGGCACCCAGGTGACTGTTGGGTGGGAAGATGGCACAGAGGACGACTGGCGCGTAGGGGGTCCAGTTGAGGAGGGGGTCGGAACAAGCCCCATCAGACGGAGGAATCCGGTCTGGGTGACCTGTCCCAGCAGGCTGACGTGGTCAACGAGCCATTCGAGATGACGTGCAGTCTCTCCATGAAAAGACTGCAGGTCACCTCGCATGGCCCGTTGACGCAACGCCACACCAGCCAGGACAGGCTCAACCCGGACCTGGATAGCCACGTCCGCAGGCAGAGGAAGGCCAGTTGACGTCAGCTCATCCCCTGCCTGGAAACGGGTCTGGACATAGGCATCCCTGCTGGTGCAAGATGATGCAGGGACAGGATCGGGGACAGGATTGCACACAGGCACCTCCGCGGCGGCCTGTGCTGCCTCCTGTCCCTGGTCCTGGACTGCACCACTAGCACCAGTGGGATCCCCACCTCCAGACCCCGTCTCTGGTGCTTGCACGGCCTCCTCCTCTACCAGACCCCACACCAACCTGGATGACTCTGTGCCATCTTCCCCTGTTGGGCCCTGTGGGGTCCCAGCTGCCCCTTCTGCTGCCGAGGAGTCCAACTCCAACCTCCGCCTCTTGGACCTCCCCCCGGCAGCTGCGGCCTGGGACGCGGCACCGGACTCCTCACTCCCCGACGAGATGACAACACGGGAGGGGAGCCGGGCCTTGCGTCTCCGGCTGGCGGTCGGATCCCCGCCGCTGTGCTCCACAGCACCTTCTCCGCCCTCTTCATCAGTTGACGCTGCAGACAGGGAGAAACAAAACACAGGCATCAGGGCACTGTACAATGGACACATACACACATGACAGTTGCACATGAGTGGCATTGGCAAACCTCAGACATGTCATCACAATCCCCAACACACATGTCATTGCAACTCGCACACATGAGCCATACCACAGCCATATCGCAACTGCCACCACCATCCATACACATACAACAGCATGAGCAGCCAAAGGTGACCCAGACATCACATGCAACACAGGAAGTGCACCACACATGTACAGACACCACCACACTTGCATGCATGTCTACACCTCTGCCAAGTGTCGCACTGTTCAGACGGGCATCCATGTCACATCTGCCAATCAGGCTTACACATACCGCAGTCACATGCATCCATGTTGCATCACTGTTGCACCCTTGTCAAATACACACACATGCACATGTACACAGTGCTCATACATGCAGCCCAAAACAACATACATGCGTGACATCACGGACATGTCTACTTACATACACATACATACAAACATGTGTGCACGCACAACTGCATTTGCCATGCAAGCCTACACACACAAGCACCATCCATGTCTCACACATTACAGCCCTCGCATGTGTCAGCCCCACGGCCATGTACACCCCCACCCATACTCGACCCCATACAAACAGATGTGCAACCTGCACAATACCGAATAATCACCACACGCACTGCACACAATCAGGATGCATGTACACTCACCGCTTGACTCCAGACGGGTCTGCTTCTCCAGGACCTGGACGTGGAGCACTGGGGATATGCGTTCCAGGACCCCCATCTGTTCTTCCGACAAGTGGCCCCGGCGCCCCTTGGCATCCGCTGCCTTCAAGAGGCGCCGGGCCTTGTTCAGGGTCCTGGACCTGAAGTCCTCCCAGCGCTTCCTGACATGTTGTAAGTCCCGGACTGCCACCCCCTCCGCATTGATGGCAGTCATGATGTCAGTCCAGATCCAAGTCCGTCCTTCCTTGTCGGCGCGGGAACTTCCGAAGAGGGCATCATACTGCCCCAGGACTTGCTCCACCAGGACACCAACTTCGGTGGCACTGAAGCTGGTGCCCCTCTGCCTCTCTGGCCGGGGGTTCTCAGTGGTCACAGATGGTGTTTGCCCCGACATGACAACCCCAGAGGCAGGAGTGGGTGGGCAACTTGGTCCTGGGGCTGGGCTGTGGAGCGATGGAATTCCAGTCGGGAGTCTTCGGTTCCAGCAGGGGTGGTCACAGCAACAGCACCCCTGGCTGATGTGCAGGCAGCAAATGGCAGTGCACGTGGGCAGCAGGCAGTCAGGCAGCAGCAGATGGTAGGTGGGAGCGTGCTCGGGGCTCTGGGGGGCAGTAGTTCGGCCTTCTGGGCAGGAGCGTGGTCTTCCGTGTGCTTACGCGTGGCCAGCTTGGTATGGAGTGATTTGGCACGTGAAAATCCTGCACGTCAGCGTGAAAATCGAGGAAAGGCCCTTAGCGCGTAAGCGCGTCAGCACGCATACGCGATTCTATTGGACCAAAGGCCCTCAGCGCGTAAGCGCGTCTGTGACGTGACTCGCACGGGTGTTTCCCACACAGCACGTGACGACAGAGCACACGTGGAAAGACTGCACGTCAGAGTCTCATTGCGTGTGATTGGTGGAAATGGCCCTACACGCAGAAGTGACAAAGTGTGTAATTGGTGGAAATGGCCCTACACGCAGAAGTGACAAAGCGTGTAATTGGTGGAAATGGCCCTAGCGCGTACACGCCGCGTAAGTGACGCTGGACGTGTGGGCCTGTATAAAAGGTACGCGTAGAACACCACTTCCTTGTACGTGCTTTTCGTGGAGAGCGAGTGGGTGAATTCTGTACTTCTTGTCGTTTCACACGCGATTTACTTCACGGCGTTTCAAGTTTGTATTCCCTGTTACCTCTGACAGCTTTTTCTCTTCTTTCGCTTTTACTGGTTTACCTGGGCCTGTTCCCTCAAACAGTGTTCCCTTCTACTGTTGTCCTGTCTCCTCAGACAGCGTACAAATCTTCTTTTGGCGGGGGTGTTGCCAACCAAACATGCTCCTTTTACACGCTCGTTTACCAGGCAGACGGTGAGTCACGCACGTATCTAACATCTGTGCTTGCCCCGTGTGTAGCCTACCCCTTCAGAGGTCATTCTAGGCTGCGTGTGACACGCATACGTTCATTCTTGTGTTTCTGGGTGCCACAGCGTAGTGCAGGTTTTTCTTTCTGCACACGTGGTCTAGGAGGGGTTGCGTGCACGTCATCTCCCTTTTTTGGGCCTCCTGTGCGTTGCGTGACCCGTCATCTTTCCCCAGGGGTTACATTCAGCCTTGCTAGAGCACTAGGGTACAATTACCATCTGGTACCCAACCCCTTTGACCCCCAATTTCCCAGGACAATAGTCTACATCCACTCCCATACGCACATTAACATCAGTGCCATGGCTGGGAGGCGAGGATTCCGTAAGGGTGGCAAAGGTGGAAGAGCCACAAGTGGTGGCCGTGGTGGATCCGGTAGGGGACGTGGTCGTAACTTGCAGGGTGAGCCTGTCCCCCCATGTGTGGAGGACCAGTCACTGGCACCCATAATCCCCCCTCCTCCCCCCTCCCATTGAGGCTGACGTGGCTGACACCATCCATGCTCAGCCCTTGTTGGACCAGCCCATTGTGGCACCAGACCTGGCTGACTCCATGGCTGACTTCCAGGTCAGCAGGGCTACGACACGTGCGCTGGTGCACGTTGATGCCATCATGCCACGTGTATATGGGGCAGCAAGGTCATCTGCTGCACCAAGGAGGCAGGGCGGAGAGGCTGCAGGGGCAGCTGCGGCTCCATCCACCCCAGCCCTCACACACCCAGCCAGGACAGTGTCGGTCCTAGTCCATGCTGCTGACATTCCCCCTGACACCATCACACTAGAGCCAATGCCTGCACCAACTCCCATGCTGAGTGTGCAATCCCACACTCCTGAAACAGAGTCCACCAGGGCTCCTGCCCCTAGTGTCCAGAGTGGCGCAGGACACTCAGGATCACCACCACCTTCCAAGCGGAAGAGGAAGAGTGCTCGTCCGGCACAGGCTGATGCCCCAGACACGGCTACACAGTCCGGCCCGTCCAGGAAGCCCAGCTTCACGGATGACGAACTGAATGCACTTGTCGAGTATGTGTCCGGACATGACAACGAGATGGTCATTGTTGCAGGATCCAAGACCACACCTGCACAACGCCAGGCACACTGGCAGACCGTTGCGGACATCGTAAGTGCCCTTGGAATCGTGAGGCGCACAGCCAATGATTGCTATAAGCGCTGGAATTACCTAAAGCGCAGGGCAAAGAGTAAGCTGGCCTCAAGTCATGCCGCAACTCTAGTGACTGGAGGTGGGTCTCCAGTAGTAGACATGGAACTCACTCCACATGAGTCAGTCGCTGGGACCTACGTCACGGAGGAACAGATCCAAGGCGTGGGAGATCTGGCTGATTACGAGGCATTGTCCGGTGAGTGCACATGCATGTGTGTGTCATACATGTGCATGGTGTGTGTGTGAGGGCTTCTGTTTGTGTGCCAGGTGAGAGTGTGTGCGCCTGAGTCGTATGGGTCAGCCATGTGCTTCATGCAATACTCCCTGCGCAGCTGCATTTGGCCATAGCAGTATCCCTTCTGCCAACAGTAGACATCTAGCCCAACTGCACGCCAGTTGCCCTTGAAGTGTCACCTTGCCACAACATATTTGCTTATTTTTCACTGTTCATTCAGTCAGTTTGTTTGCATTCCACCACTTTCACTAGGCATGTCGCTGTCCACTAGTCACATGTCTGACATGGGTATGGTAAAGTGGAGTGACTTTGTTATCTGGATATCATTTGTACACACATGTCCCTGTGCAATTGGACCATTTCAAACTGGCAGCTCCAGGTGAAAAATCTGACCTGTTAGAATTAGTAAAGCAATTACATGCGGGAACTGGACTGAATGAATAGGTGCTGCCCTCCTCTCCATCTTCACTCAATAGCAATGGTACATGCCATCTGTGTGATGGCATGTGTGTTTCACCTGGCAATCACAGGCCAATGTGTGATGCCACTGCCAGGCAGCATGCAGAAAATGTGTTCATCTTCCATCTTGGTGTCATCAGTGTGTGCCATTTGCCTGCACTTCATACGCAGTGAGGGTGCATGCATGGGAGGGTTTTAGTCATGTGGGACATGTGTCAATCAAGTACTGGTTCTCTTGCTTCTCAGCCCTCATTGTGTGCCATGGTGCTAATGCCTGTTTCCATTTCTTGGTTTTCATGTCTTTGCAGGGGAAGACGCACCTGATACTGCTGGGGTTGTGGAGATGGTGCTGACCCAGGAGGGGTCCGAGGGCCGACCAACCACCAGTGAGGGACGTGGTGTGGTGGTGGGGGAGAACCCACAAGTGCTGCAGGTCGTGCTCTCAAGGGGTGTCTCTGGCTGCACCTCCCCCGAGCTGTACTCAGGTGTTGATTCGGATGAGACCTACGTGCCGTCGCAGGTGAGTGTTCCAGGGAGGGATTCTGTTCTGTCTCACCCACCTGCACCAGGGTCAGAACCCTCCATGGGGATGTCAGTGTTGGCAGCTACGCCTTCGGTGGTTACGGATGCAGGGTCACACTCCGCGACATCTGATCCTGTTCCTGGGCCAGCAGATCAGAGGGCGAATGCAGTCCTGCAGCCTCAGGCAGTGCCGGCACAGCAAGGCGCAGTTCGCCTTGACCCAGACAGGTGTGGTGCCCGCCGACGTGGTGGCCGTACGCCACCCGGCAATACCGCATGGGAGCAATCCATTTACGGTATGGCAACCCAACAGGCTGCATCATCCGAGATGATGGCTCAGGCCATGGATAGGGTGGCCACTTCCATTGTCCCCCCAGAAAGGCTGATGGAGCGACTAGAGCAGGCAACCGACTCCATCTGCCAGTCACACAGGGAGGACATGTTGGGGTCCAACAGGGACAGGCGGGCGGCACTGGCGACTCTGCAGGAGGCCATCTCCATTGAGTCCCAGGGCCACAGGGAAGCCCTGAGGCAGGAGCTCCTTCACCTCAGGACGACTCTTGTTGAGCTTGAGGCTTCAACACACCAAAGGACAGAACAGCAGCTGGAGCGTCTCACCCGTACGCTCTCAGCTGAGATGCAGGCAATGAGGGCGGAGGTCCGGGCATCCCGTGAGTTGTTGCATGGGGACCTCCGCACACTCATCCTCCAGAACCAGACCTACCACACCCGCATGCTTGCAGCCATGGAGGAGCAGGCTAGGGCCTTGCGTGGGCTGCCTCCCATAGTGCAACCACCTCCGGATGCAGCTGCACAGGGTGATAATAGCGACAGCAGTGATACTCCCACAATAGGGTAGCCGTGTGGGCCATGAGCCCATGGAGGTGTTTTATCTTCCCAGGATCCACGCAGGTGGGTTCTGGTGTGCATCCTGTCCTCGGACCTCCTGGGTGGCCTCCCCAACCCCCCGGGCCCATCAATGGCCATTTTTGATTGTTTCTTATTTTTATTTTTATTTTGATTTCTTTTATTCCCAATTTTTTTGGGACGATCTGTTGGCTTCCGTGGTTCCTGTGGGCATACGCTGCATTGTGGCTGGGCACATGCAGGCTTGTAATGTATTTGGTTCAGATGCTTGGGTTTGAGTCACACACACCCCTCCTGCTTCCCGTTTCCATGGGCTTGCAAAGGGTGTGCCCAAGTGACAGTGAATTACACAGTGACGTTGGACTCCCATGAGCTGTGTGGGCAGTCTGTAGTCAATACTGTGTATACATTCCTAGTGCATATTGCTGTTGTGTTGTACACTGCATGTTGCATTGATGTGTAACTCTTCTTCTGTGTCTACCTCCCAATTTGCAGGTCCCTTCCTCATGTCCACACAAGGACCTCTAGTCTGGAGATGGGGTCCATGTTGGCAGCAGTGCACCTACAACTCTACATGGCGACAACAGTGCACAGTTGGTAGTGGTGGGAGTGCAGGCATTTCCAGGTGGTGAGACTACTAATATGTAGCATTTGTGATGTCATGTTAATGGTAGTACGTGCTCAAGTATGTTGTTGGTCCGGCATTGCTGTGAGCATTTCAGGTGTTGCAGGTTTCTAATAGGGACACTGTACATAGTGAGACTGATGTCATGTTGTGGGGATTACTTTGTTTACCTGCAATTAGCATGACATGGCACGGTGTGTCGTGTGGCGGTGCTGGGGTTGGGTTGGCTGACATGGCACTGTCCTCTTGTTGCATTTTGCAAGTGGGTATTCATTTTAGCTGCTTCAATGTGTAACTTCACAAAACTGCATTGGTGGTGTCTGTGTGGGTAGGGATGCACACATTGTGACACTTCCAGGTGAACAATCTCAGGCTGACATGGTATTCCCGGTTCATTCTCCAGACATTCAGGATCAGTGTCAGGTTGAGTCATCATTGATTGTCAGATGGAATGTGCCAGGGCAGTGTGCACTCCACAGGGGTGTGATTTCTATGTGAAGTAATTAGCCAGTAGCTGTGTACGGGCTGCCTCCCCCGTGCCCTTTCCCCTCCCATGCGCAGCGGCTATGCATGTGGTTGGGGATGTGGGGCCAACACCATGTCCACGGCCAGGCCCCGGCGTGTTGCAACGTTGTGCAGGACACATGCTGCCACTATGATCCTGCACACTACTGGGGGAGCGTATAACAGCTGCCCGCCAGAACGGTCAAGGGAGCGAAAGCGTGACTTTAGCACTCCGAATGTGCGCTCCACTATGCCCCTGGTTGTAATGTGGGCTGTGTTATATCTTACCTGGGGTGGCGTGGTGGGGTTCCGAATTGGCGTCATCATGTGTGGGCTGAGAGGGTAGGCACTGTCCCCTGTGGAGGTGGTGATTGGTATCATTGGTGGGGTTGTGACCTTGCTCAGTATCCAACATGCATGCATGTGCAGTGGCATACATACTCACCAAGCAGCCATGTATCGCCATGCCGCCCAGCTTCTAGGTCCCGGCTTAGGGTGGACATTCGGTAAATGAAGCTGTCGTGGGTGGAGCTGGGATAGTTGGCATATACTGAGGTGATGATTCCCTTGGCATCACATGCTACCTGCACGTTGATGGAATGCCAGTGCTTGCGGTTCCTATAGATGTGCTCAGATGCCCTGGGGGGACGTAGAGCCACATGGGTGCAGTCGATGGCACCTAGCACTTTGGGGAATCGTGCCACAGCGTAAAAATCCAGGGCGGCAGCATGCCTTTCTGCAGGTGTTCTGGGCAGGTATATGTGCCTGCGGACTGATGGGCGTGCAGTCATGATGTTCAAGACCTGGTGTAGGCAGCGTGACTGGGTGGCCTGTGACACCCCACCCACTATGGCACTTGTCCGCTGAAATGATCCAGTGGCTAAGAAGTGCAGTACATTGAGGACCTTCTCCAGGGGGCTGAGTGCTTGGGAGCACAGGGTGGGTGATGTGAGGTCATCCTCCCACTCACTCACCAGGTCCAGTATAATGTGTGGTGGAAACCTGTACCTCCCATACACCTGGTCATCAGGCATCCCGAAAAGGCTGGTTCTGGGTGTGAATATTCTGGCCCTGACTATCCTCCTCCTCCTCCTTTGGTAGCCCACTGCCACTGCTGCTAGGAACGGTATGTTCATCCTGGCGTCTGAGCTTGTTATTGTTAAAGTCCGCAAATTTATGCTTTGCGCGTGTTCTAGGCGAGCGTGTGACCCGCGCACCCCTGGAATCCAATTCCCAGTCCAATAGCGTGTGGAAATTCACACGCACCACGGATACAGGTTCGCTGACGTACTTGCGTGTGTAAGTGCCCGCGCACCCATTAAATACATGTACATAGGCCAATCGCGTGTACGCGCACTTTTGTCCAATTACACGCGATGACACTCTGACGTGCAGTATTCCCACGTGTGCCCCGTCATCACGTGCTGAGTGGGGAACACCCGTGCGGGTCACGTCACAGACGCGCTTACGCGCTGAGGGACTCTGGTCCAATAGAATCGCGTATGCGTGCTGACGCGCTTACGCGCTAAGGGCCTTTCCTCGGATTTCACGCTGACGTGCAGGATTTTCACGTGCCAAATCACTCCGTATCAAGCTGGCCACGCGTAAACACACGGAAGACCACGCTCCTGCCCAGAAGGCCGAGTTACTGCCCCCCAGTGCCCCGAGCAGCCTCCCACGTGCCATCTGCTGCTGCCTGCCTGCCTGCCTGCCTGCTGCCACCGTGCCCTGCCATTTGGTGCCTGCACATCAGCCATCTGCAGGGGTCCAGTTGCTGTGTCCACCCCTGCTGGAACTGAAGACTCCCGACTGGGATTACATCGCTCCACAGCCCAGCCCCAGGACCCAGTTGCCCACCAACACCTGCCTCTGGGGTTGCCATGTCGGGCAGTTCCACATCTGGCACCAGTGGCAACCCCAGGCCAGAGGGGCAGAGGGGCACCAGCTTCACTGCCACCGAAGTTGGTGTCCTGGTGGAGCATGTCCTGGGGCAGTATGATGCCCTCTTTGGATCGTCCCGCGCCAGCAAGGAAGGACAGCAGAGGATCTGGGCCGACTGTGTGGTTGCCATCAACGCGGAGGGGGTGGCAACCCGCGACGTCCTGAAGATCAAGAAGCGCTGGGAGGACTTGAGGTCCAGGACCCTTGTGAAGGCCCGGCGCCTCGTGGAGGGGGGCCGGGGCCGCATGAGTTCCATCCAGATGAGGGTCCTGGAACGCGTACGCCCAGCGCTCCACGCCCAGATCCTTGAGAGGGAGGCCCGTCTGGAGTTGAGCGGTAAGTGTCCAAGCATTACTGTGTGAGACAGGGCATGTTGCGGTGTGCTGGTTCTATGATACTTGCCTGTATGTGTGCCATAGGCCATGTATGCATGTATGTGTGCAGGGACATCATGGTAATGCATGTGCGACCAGTGATGTGTGACCCACATGGTTGTTGCATGTGTTCAAATGCCGCATGGGGAGCCCTATGCAGATTTTGAACATGAGAGCATGCCAGTCTCTGTACCTGGACATGGGTGGGGGTGAGGGATGGGTGCTGATGCCAGGTACATATATGGTAGCCATGTCTGTGTGCCTGACCTGCGTGTCTGTGACTTGTGCATGCCATGGATGCATGACACATGTGTGTGACAATGCACAGATTCAGTGAAGCAGCCAAATTACCCTTGTATCCGCTGTGTTTGGTGTGTTTGGGGCCAGATGGATGTGACTGAGGTGAAGTGTGTGCATGTGATAGGCATGAGCCATGATGCATGTGAGTTACATATCATTGAATGTTTCAAGAGTCCATTGGACATGCATGGAAATGTCCATGGCATGCACCATGCCTGTTACTGTGTGTGTTTTGCCTGCACTGACCCATGTGTTGTGGAGGGACATGATGGAAGTGTACTTTGACAGTGGTGCTCATCTGATATTGCTTCCTGTCTAAGGGACCATTGTACAGTGCCCTGATGCTTGTGTTCTTTGTCTCCCTCTACGCAGCGGCTAGTGAAGAAGAGGGCAGAGACGGCGCTGTGGAGCAAGGCGGCGGGGATGCCCCCACGGCTGCAGCGGAAGGGGTGGGTGAGCCCCCACAGGGGCCTGCTACGGTGGGAGACGGTGAGGAGCCATCCAGGTTGGTGGTTTGCACAGAGGAGGAGGAGGCCGCCACTGGGGCACACATGGGGCCTGGTGGGGGCATCCCTGCTGGTGCAAGTGGTGCAGTCCAGGGCCAGGAGCAGGAGGCAGCACAGGTCACTGTGGAGGGGCCTGTGAATGTCGCTGTCCCTGACCCTGTGAGTGCACCACCATGCACCAGCAGGGATGCCCCGTCCCAGGCCCGTCCGCAGGTAGAGGGGATGTCCATGTCACCTGACTCCCCTCCACCTGCGGACGTGGGAACCCCTGGCCGTGCGGAGAAGGTCCTGATTGGGGTCGCGATGCGCACGGCTGTGATTCGTGATGCCGTGCGTGCTTCCCGGGAGGAGCACCCACGTCATCACGAAGTGCACCGTGCCGACGTGGCCCAATTGGGATCGGCCATGTTCAGGGGTTTCCTGCATGTGTTGGCCAATGTGGCGGCCCTCTCCTCCTCTGTGCAGGCTATCCACCAGTCGTTCTCCTTGCCGTCTTCCAGCCCAGATGCCACCAGGGCCCCCTGTGGACCTGCCCCGACCAATGCAGCCAGCTCGGTGGGGATCCCATCCCTGCCACAGTTGGGAGTCGGAGGTCCAGCAGGGGTGGACAACACAGCAACTGGACCCCAGCAGGTGGAAGATGTGACAGCATCATCAGGCAGGGCACGTGCACGACGGCGTCGGTGGTTTCCATCAGCCTGGATGCCGTCGTGCTGGCAGAGGCAGTGGCGTCGGAGGCAGCAGCAGGCTCGATGTGGGAGGCATCATGGCTCGGGGCCTTCAAGATCAGAGGGGCAGGCATCGGCCGGAGGGCAGGGCAACCCTGGGATGGTGGTGTCTTACGTGTGGGAGCAGTTGGTCCAGCGGATAGGTGCGGAGCGGCAGCGGGCGGAAGAGGAGCGGCTCACCATGGTCAGGGCGGAGTTCTCCATGCGTCGGGCGTTGAGGCGGGCTGAGTGCCTCGAGGAAGCTCGCAGGGAGTTTGAGCTGGACATGGGGTTATCCCTGCGAGACCTCGGGGCCAGGACAGAGTCCCGCCTCCAGGACATCGACATGGAGTTCGATGATGCCCTGGCCAGCAACATCACCGAGTGAGCCGCAGGACTTGCCCGCTGCCTTTGTATATAGTTATTCAGTTATTTAGTGTTAGGTTTCCTTTATTCATTTTATTATTTTTTGGACCGCTCGGACAATGGCCACTTTTTTGTATATATTATTTTCATTAGGTAGTAGTAGGTTTCATTTATGGTGTTGGGCTCATGGACCCTGGAATTTTCGTGTATATAGTTTGCTTTTTGAGGAAATTTTTTTTTTATTAATTATTGTGTTCACCATGAGGAAATGGTTTTTCATTATTTTACTTCCACATGATTTTGCTTTGGACAACATTTGTTTTTGGATTACTTTGTTTATTTTATTTTTACATTTGTTCTCGGACATGGACCATTTATTTTGTTATCGCCATTGTTGTATGTTTTATTTTTTTA
Source organism: Ambystoma mexicanum (assembly GCF_040938575.1). Classification (NCBI taxonomy): domain Eukaryota; kingdom Metazoa; phylum Chordata; class Amphibia; order Caudata; family Ambystomatidae; genus Ambystoma; species Ambystoma mexicanum. The sequence continues at coordinate 957,415,464 of NC_090929.1, read as the reverse complement.
CTTATTTTTCATCTTTAATACATGTTCTTTTTAACTTTCACTTGTGGTATTTTCTCATTGGTTTCATACATGTCATGATATGGGTTTTGACATTGACTTGCACCCATTGTGTATGTGTGTGTGACGGACATGTGTTCATTTACAGACTTGCCATTGGGGTTGTATCATGTAATTGCATTCACTATGTGGGTGGATGCAATCCTTGCCTGGGTGTTTGTGCTGGGTATGCTGCCCATTACTGCCATGATTGAGTATCGTCAGGACCTGGGGGCAGGGGGACATGAGTGGGGCCTGGTGGAGGGTGCCCCTGCACTGCTGGGGTGTGGGGGTGGTGGGAGACATGAGTGGGGGCCTGGTGGAGGGGGACCCTGGTGGCTGGGGGGTGGGGTGGTGGGTGACATGAGTGGGGGCCTGGTGGAGGCTGCCCCTGCACTGCTGGGGAGTGGGGGTGGTGGGAGACATGAGTGGGGGCCTGGTGGAGGGTGCCCCTGGTCGCTGGGGGGTGGGGGTGGTGGGTGACATGAGTGGGGGCCTGGTGGAGGCTGCCCCTGCACTGCTGGGGTGAGGGGGTGGTGGGAGACATGAGTGGGGGCCTGGTGGAGGCTGCCCCTGCACTGCTGGGGTGTGGGGGTGGTGGGAGACATGAGTGGGGGCCTGGTGGGGGGTGCCCCTGCACTGCTGGGGTGAGGGGGTGGTGGGAGACATGAGTGGGGGCCTGGTGGAGGGTGCCCCTGGTCGCTGGGGGGTGGGGGTGGTGGGTGACATGAGTGGGGGCCTGGTGGAGGGTGCCCCTGGTGGCTGGGGGGTGGGGGTGATAGGGGACATGGGTGGGGGCCTGGTGCAGGGTGACCCTGGTGGCTGGGGGTGGTGGGAGACATGAGTTGGACATGGGTGGGGGCCTACTGGCAGGTGCCCCACAGTGCTGGGGGGTGGGGGTGGTGGGGGACATGAGTTGGACATGGGTGGGGGCCTGCTGGCAGGTGCCCCACAGTGCTGGGGGGTGGGGGTGCAAGGGGACATGTGTTGGTGTTCATTAGTTCAAGGAGACATGTGCCTTTGCTGGGGGGCATGCCCATGTTGGGTGGGCTGCCTGCGGGACATGACCAGGGATGCAGGGTAGTCCCCTGTGGTGTGGGCTGCCTGCAGGGGCCGTGGAGGGTGTACAGGGTACACCTGGGAGGACCCACACTGTCAAATCACATGTGGGACTCCCCGGCACCCCTGAAATACACATACCGGGCAGAAATCGCGTGTAAAACTTCCCACGCACCCCTGAAATACACGCGCCCAGGCTATTCGCGTGTAAAACTTCCCGCGCACCCCTGAAATACACGCGCCCAGGCTATTCGCGTGTGGAACTTCCCGCGCACCCCTGAAATACACGCGCCCAGGCTATTCGCGTGTGGAACTTCCCGCGCACCCCTGAAATACACGCACCCAGCCTATTCGTGTGTGGAACTCCCCGCGCACCCCTGAAATACACGCGCCCAGGCTATTCGCGTGTGGAACTTCCCGCGCACCCCTGAAATACACGCGCCCAGGCTATTTGCGTGTGGAAATTCCCGCGCACCCCTCAAATTCACGCGCCCAGGCTATTCGCGTGTGGAACTTCCCGCGCACCCCTCAAATTCATGCGCCCAGGCTATTCGCGTGAGGAACTTCCCGCGCACCCCTGAAATACACGTAGCACGCTCCCCCAGACCCGATCGCGTGAGGAACTTCACGCAAACCCCTGTAATACACGTAGCCCGCTCCCCCAGACCCGATCGCGTGAGGAACTTCACGCGAACCCCTGTAATACACGTAGCCCGCTCCCCCAGGCCCGATCGCGTGAGGAACTTCACGCGAACCCCTGAAATACACGTAGGCCACTCCCCCAGGCCCGATCGCGTGAGGAACTTCACGCGAACCCCTGTAATACACGTAGCCCGCTCCCCCAGGCCCGATCGCCTGAGGAACTTCACGCGAACCCCTGTAATACACGTAGCCCGCTCCCCCAGGCCCGATCGCGTGAGGAACTTCACGCGAACCCCTGTAATACACGTAGCCCGCTCCCCCAGGCCCGATCGCGTGTGAAACTTCACGCGAACCCCTGAAATACACGTAGCCCGCTCCCCCAGGCCCGATCGCGTGAGGAACTTCACGCGAACCCCTGTAATACACGTAGCCCGCTCCCCCAGGCCCGATCGCGTGAGGAACTTCACGCGAACCCCTGTAATACACGTAGCCCGCTCCCCCAGGCCCGATCGCGTGAGGAACTTCACGCGAACCCCTGAAATACACGTAGCCCGCTCCCCCAGACCCGATCGCGTGAATAACTTCACGCGAACCCCTGTGATGCACGTACCCTGCAAATCGCGTGTGACACTTCCCGCGCACCCCGGTATACATGCACACGTATTTTTTGTCAGCGGGTGTCCGTGTTTGTGGGTACCCCTTTGCACGTCATTTTTCCTGGAGGGCCACAGTATGGGACATTCATCATGGCAGTATATAGGTGCTATTTGTTGGCGCACCTTTTGGCGCACATTTGTTACAGCCGCAGAGACGCTACCGCCTCCTTTCTTGTGGCGGTCGTGTTTGTGCCTGTGCGCTGGTTTGAGCGTGCGCTTTTTTCCCCTATTCTATTGCATGAATACGTGTTGTAGGCGAGCGTGTGGGCGTTCCGCGCACTTGTGCCCTGTACTTCCCCCGTGACGCCCACGTTTTGGCAAGTTGTTCCCCATTCCGAGTGTTACGCCCGTGTTCCGCCTACTTTTGTTGCGTGCGCCGCGCTATGTGCGAATTTCGCTGTGGCCTGTGCGATTTTCGCTGTGACCTGGCGCACGCTGTTAGATGGCCTGTGCGCCAACGTGCGCCAACGTGCGCCGCACACTTTTTTATCGCACATCCGCTGGTTTTCTCGCGCAAGGCCTTCCATGAATCGACGTGCGCTGCTTTTCGTGCGATTTTCGCACTTGCACTGCGATTTTCGCTATTCCACTGCGATTCGCACGTTTTTGCCCACTTGCGCCGCGCTAATTATTCCATGAATTGGCCTCTTAATTCAAAGATTACTGAGCAATATTCTTCAATGAGACAGGGAAAACAACTGCAGAACATGACAAAATATTTGTATTGCAATATTTATAAAAAACATAAATTAAATAACACATCAATACATACAGTGCAATAATAAAGTGATTTTTGTTACCGTACATAAACACAACTGACCACGTTATAGTTAATGCAGGTGTCATGTATGGCTGTCCTGCACATGAAGTGTTCCAATATTATTTATCTAATTGTCATTTTATATGATAAAAGAAGTCTTTGTATTCTATCTTTAAACAAAGTTCACTTAGTGCCTTGTTGCCGGTGTCATGAAATAAATACTCCCCTGTATAAACCCTCCCCTGGAGACTTTATTCTGAAATAGAATCTCTGGGGGGAGGAATATATTTCGTGCCCCCTGCAAAATGAAATCTCCCCCTCTACGTGCTGCAAAGGCGCGTGCAGCAAGATCCCATTCAATCCCTTGTAACCTTTATGTGACTTGAGATTCCCTGGCTGAATTTGGCTCCTTTTCTTCCCACATGTAGGCGGCCATAACGTCACCAAGGATTCCTAGTTTGCTGTATGGGGGTCATAGAAAATAACAAAAATGAGAGCTCATTTTGTTTTTTTCCAGAAAATGCCAATAAAATGAAGTACAAACAAACCTGTGTTTTTTTTTTTCCCTGTAAGAGCTAGGAACACATGGTTTGCTGTGCTGGATTTGCCATTTTCCAGTCTTTCAATAGCAGGTTGAGTGGAAACAAAAAAAACAAACATATTTTTATAAGGGTACCATCAGTTTTGTGAGAGGTAGGCGATTTTTCCCTTTTTTCCCAAAAGGACATGCATGGACGGAATGGAAGAGGACGGAAGGAAAGCTGAATGGGAAGACAGAAAGGTATACATTTCCGAAAAGTAGAAAACATTCCAAGTTTAGGAGGGGTCATTTGCGAAGGTCAGGTAACAACTATGTAGGTAAAATTCCCATAGTTTGGGAAAAAATTTGAAAAATGACAGAACAAAAAGTATGTGTTGGACATGTTTGGACCTGTAAGGTAATGGCTTCTGTGAATATTGTTAAAAGTAATGCACCGCTACATCCCCCGGACTCTTCTAGTTAGGAAATACTGATTTTTCATAATGTTTCACAACACATGCAATACCACAAGCCAAAAACTGTGCCATGGAACACTGGATTTTAATGCTGGCGGCCTAAACAGACGTACTTAGCATGTGACAATAAGGAAAACAAATGTGGTGAGGAATGGCAAGCATGCATTTTTTTTAAAAGCACAGGCAGACCTTTTGAAGGATAGGTGACTTTGCAGGATACTAAAGTGTACAGTGCCTAAAGCAGTGACTGAATGTAGGTTACATTTGGCAAATGAAAGGGTTGTGTAACAAAGTGCAGTAGCAAACGTATGAAAAGGTTATCAAAACCAAGAGAAAATAACACATGTCCCACCTTCCCACAGGTGTCCAGACGAAATAAATACCTCACATGTTGTGTGTGCTCCTACCTGGGTGCAAAGGCAGAAGGCTAAACCACTGGTACATCAAATGCCCCGAGGAAGACTGGATGTGGCTTTGTGGACAACCCACAGATTTGGGTTTGGGGTGTCTCTGCCACCAAGGAAAACAGGGAACCCCATGCATTTCTGAAAAGGAGACCCCTGTGGGAAACCAAAGAGATCTGACTCACACGAATCGCCCTAGAATGTATCACCCACAAGGCCTGACTTGTGGGTGAAAGTCCAAAATTTAAGGGAAAAAACAGTTTTAAAAAATTTGCCAGCAGGAAACCACCGAAACACGCAGGCAACAACAGATGTCCTACCTTCCCACATTCCAACAGGTATCCTGACAAAAATGGTGCCTCACATGTGTAGGTGCACCTACCTGGCAGGAAAAGAAAAAGTGTCAACCGTCCACAAGTCCAACGGCAGTCTCAGGGAACCTTTTCTACTCTATTGAAGGAAATGCCACGTACCTTTGGAAACATTTTACCCCAGAATTGCTGCCAGTCAACCTACTACTCCCAAAACTCTCCAATATGGGACTGGGAAAAATCAGAACATCATGAAACCCCTTTACAATATAGCTAATGAAAGCTGAGTCAACCCTTAAAGACCAGTTCATAGGTTATTTTAGAAAGACCAGTAAAGCCACTCAACCTCAACCTACATCGAAGAAAGAAAATCAATGGACTATGTGAGAATCCCTGGACATATCTCATCCCTGTTCTCTTTCAGGTCTTTCCAAATAGGAACCTGGACAAAAAACAGGCATATCCACCTTGCATCTGGGAAGGGTATGTGAGAAACCTGAAGGTGTCTCACCCGCTGGTCCCCAGGGATCTGCCATGCAGGTGGCAAGGACACGGGAATCACATTTGGATCCAGTTCCTGGGGGTGAACCAGTGCAGAAGGATCACCTGGATGAAGGGTCCTCAGGGAGTGGAAATGGGACACCAATGGAGAGACGCGGTATCCCCTTCCAAAAACATCTTTTCCACATCCTACCAAGTAGGATACCTTGGAAATCGCCCCCCCCCCCGCTCCTTCCATTTCCAGATAAAAACACTTTTTCACGGACAGTCCAACATGAAAGAAAACATGCTATCACCTGAGTCGTATACCTGTCATGGCGAAAGACGGCGAGATCAGAAAGGGTTGCGAGGACAGAATTGCCCTTGGCCATTTAAATGAAAGGAAACTGTTACTTTCAAGAGCCCTCAAGGCTAAGAAACATACAACCTGGAACTAACACTGAAGAAAGGTGTATTGTGTGTCGAAGGTACACCGGGCTCGCCCACATCGATAGCCGAGGCGGGGAGGAGAGATTGCCGCCATGGTACAGTCCTTGGCTCCTGCAACAAAGCTGCTCCACTAAAGTCAGCACAGCCAGTGAGTCTGGGAGACTGATAGCAGACCGGTCTGTGTTAGACACAAGGTTGCAACCGATAATATTGTATGAAGAAAGCTGCAAGGAACAAAGCATTAGGCATATGTGATGAGCGACACAAATATAATCGAATATTGAACGAGTGAGTGAACATTTGAAACAGAATAGATTAAAAAAAAGGCAAATGTGAACCCGATGGAGGGATGCCGAGAGAAAGCTAGGTGGAAGGGAACCCCACTTTCAGATGTGAGTGTAATTGTAAATTGTGAAGTCAAAGTGGTCCTGCATCGGGTCAAACCAAATCCTGTGCATATTCGAAAGCCTTTGATAGCAAAACTGAAGTTGAGATTGGTCAGAGCCCGACTGAGTGAGATTAATTGCAAACATTGATCTGAGTCCGCCAAAGGGGGATCCGGGGTGAACCGTGAGTCACCCAAGACATAATTGTAAAAAGGGATCTGAGCCTGACAGTGTGAAGAGTGAATCATCTGAATTGAATACTTGTGAGAGGAAAAGAACTTTGTGTTTTGTTTTTATACATCAGGCCCTCTGAATTAAGAGACTGATAATTAAAGATACTTGGGCACAGAAGGCCTGATGCTGGTACTGGAACTGTATCCTTGTGCCAAAGAAGCCAGAGTGTGTGCTATGCTCGAGTGAACCGCCTTGTCGCGTGCTGAAAACATGGGGAAGGGAGGCCCACGGCCTGAACATCCTAACTTATAATTTGTTAAAACGTCTTTATTTTTCATGAACATTATACCACCCTATTTTTGATTTAACGGTAAGGATTGGCAATGGTTTTTTTAGTATAGGCCTTTTTTATGTTGACAAGACTCCACTAGGACTGCGTTATTATTATTTGATGGTCGTAGCTTGCTCCCATTTTAGATTTAGGTTTAGATAGGCGTTTATCACACCCTTGTTAAAAGTTCAATACACACCATTGAACTGTAGTAACTTGTATTTGTCTTGCTTCGATACCATGTCTTCCTTAGAGGGGCAAGTATATTCTGATACAGAGTCTCCCCTTGAAGGGGGAGAGTTTATTCAGCTACAGAGTATCCCTCATTAAGGGGACGGGGGTATTCTACTACAGGGTTTCCCATTCAAGGGGGAGATTTTACTCTGCTACAGAGTATCCCCCATCAAGGGGGGGAGTTTATTCCTCTACAGTCTCTACCCTTCAAAGGGGAGAGCTTATTCTGATATAGAACCTCTCCCATCAAGAGGAAGAGCTTATTGTGCAACTGAGACTCCCATTCAAGGATTTGCGTTGAATCTGATACAGAGTCTCCCTCTTCAATGGGGTGAGTTTATCTGATACAGAGTCTCCCCCTTTCCGGGCTGAGAGTTTATTCTGATACAGAGGCTCCCCTTCAAGGGGAAGTGTTTATTCTGATACAGAGTCTCCCCTTCAAGGGGGGAAGTTTATTCTGGTACTGAGTCTCCATTTTAAATGGGGAGAGTGTATTCTGACATAGAGTCTCCCCTTTTCAGGGGGAGAGTTTATTCTAATACAGATTCTCCCCTTCAAGGGGGAGAGTGTGTTCTTGTACAGCGTCACCCCTTCAATGTGGTGAGTTTATTCTGATACAGAGTCTCACCCTTTCAGTGGATAGTTTATTCTGATAGAGAGTCTCCCCTTCAAGGGTGAGAGTTTATTCTGCTACAGATTTCCCCTTTCAAAAGGGAGAGTCTATTCTGCTACAGATTATCCCCATCAAGGGGAGAGTTTATTCTGATACAGAGCTTCCCCTTCAAGGGGAAGAGTTTATTCTGATACAGAGTCTCTATCTAGAAGGGGAGAGTTCATTCTGGTACAGAGTCTACCCTTTCAATGGGGAGGGGTTATTCTGCTACATGGTTTCCACCATCAAGGGTGGTGTTTTTTCTGACACAGAATCTCCCCCTTTTCAGGGGGAGAGTTTATTCTGATACAGAGTTTCCCCTTCGAGGGGGCTAGTGTATTCTTGTACAGAGTCTCCCGCTTCAATCGGGTGAGGTTATTCTGATACAGAGTCTCCCCGTTTCAGCTGGATAGTTTATTCTGATACACAGTCCCTCTTCAAGGGGGAGAGTCCATTCAGCTACAGATCTCCCCTTTCAAGAGGGAGAGTCTATTCTGCTATAGATTGTGCCCATCAATGGGATGGTTTATTCTGATACAGAGGCTTTGCTTTAAGGGGACAGAATATCCCCTGTCAAGGCAGAGAGTTTATTCTGCTACAGAGTCTCCTTTTTCAAGGTGGCAAGTTTAATCTGCTACAGACTCTCCCCCTTCAATGGGTAGAGTGTATTCTGACACAACATCCTTCCTTCAAGGGGCAGAGCTTATTCTGGTGCAGAGTCTCCTCTTTCAAGTGGGAAAGTGTATTCTGCTACAGAGTCCTCCCCATCAAGGGGAAAGTTTATTCTGATACAGAATCTCCCCATCAAGGGGGTGAGTTTATTGTGAAACAGGGTCTCCCCTTTAGGGGGGAGAGTTTATTCTGGTACAGAGTCTCCTTTTTCAAAGGGGGAGTTTATTCTGCTACAGAATCTCCCCCATCAAGGGGAGAGTTTATTCTGATACAGAGTCTCCTTTGTCAAGGGGGAGATTGTATTCTGGTACAGTCTCCCCTTTCAAGGGAAGAGTTTATTCTGCTACAGAGTCTCCCCCATCAAGGGGGAGAATGTATTCTGCTGCAGAATGTCCCCCATGAAGGGGATAGTTTATTCTGATACACAGTCTCCTTTTTCAAGGGAGAGGGTTGATTCAGCTACAGAGTCACCCCCTTTCAATGGGGAGAGTTTATTCTGACACAGCGTCTCCCCTTCAAGGGGAAGAGTTTATTCTGGTACAGAGTCTCCCATTTCAAGGGGAGTTTATTCTGCTACAGAGTCTCCCCATCAAGGGGGAGATGGTATTCTGCTACAGAATCACCCCCATCAAGGGGAGAGTTTATTCTGATACCGAGTCCCCCCCTTCAAGGGAGAGCTTTTATTCTGGTACAGAGTTTCTCCTTTCAAGGGGGAGAGTTTATTCAGCTACAGAATCTCCCCCTTCAATCGGGAGAGTTTTATTGACACAGCGTCTCCCCTTCAAGGGGCAGAGTTTATTCTGTTACAGAGTCTCCCCCATCAAGGGGGAGAGTTTATTTTGCAACAGAATCTCCCCCATCAAGGGGAGAGTGTATTCTGATACAGAATCTCCCCTTCAACGGGGAGAGTTTATTCTAGTACAGAGTCTACCCTTTAAGGGGGAGAGTTTATTCTGATACAGAATCTCCCCAATCGAGGAGGAGACTGTATTCTGATACAGAGTGTCCCCTTCAAGAGGGAGAGTTTATTCTGATAGAGAGTCTCCCCTTTCAAGGGGGAGAGTTTATTCTGCTACAGCGTCTCTACCCATCAAGGAGACTACTAAACAACATTTCAACAGAGACTCGCCTGACTGGATTTTTCCAAAACCCTCCCTAGAAGAGTAAAGACACAATTTTAAAAATAGATTGCAGATGTTGAAGGGTACAAAATGAAAGGAAATTAATTGCTTGTCATGGGGGAGAATTTATTTCACTGGGGGAGATTCCATTTCAGAATAGAATCTCCCGGGCAGACTTTATTTTCAGAATAAAGTCTCTTGGGGGAGACTTTACTATGGCAGGGGTTCATTTTATGACACCGGCTAGTGAACACTAGTTTCGATGAATAGCCATGACATTAAAGTGGCCTTGTCTTCTTTAGGGCTATACATAAACCAACTACGTACTAAACACTAAATTGACATTGTCAAAAAGAAAACAGGAAAATAAGCAGGCAGGCCATATAAGTTGGAATCATGTGTCCTTTGCCAACAGTTTTACACTAATGATTCTACAAATTAGCTTACCTATTGGAAACGGCCAACATTCACGTCCATTACATGTCATTAAGTTTCCAGATAAAGACACATTTTACTGGATTTGCGATTTTCCTTTCCTACTTCTTTATTCAATTGCTGTGAATAATACAAACAGTGGATCAAGGTATACCCTAAAAATCTTTGCAAATGCATTTATAGACGTGGAGCTCCTATCGCCTGTGGTAGATATTCACTGTATTAGCTTGAGTTTACTAATGTTTACAAAACCCGCCAGTATCCCACCTTCACGTAATGTGTAAAGAGAAATCGAACTGTACTGCTGATATCTGATTCAACACTGTACCACAAACCTGTATGTCTGTTTAATAATATGTTGAATAGCAATGAGTGCGAACAAATACTCATTAAAATATGTTAAAATAATATTTTTTTTGTACTGGTACATATCTTGCCCTAAGCTGAATACTGTTCAAAATTGCAAATGGAACAGTGCAAAGTTTCAGTAATTCAACCAATGCAAAATGTAAAAACACCCACAGACAGACAGGCTTACAAAACTTCAGAAATGGTACCTACTGTACTCTCACTTCAAGTATCTTCTCATGCCCACAATGTCATTTTGCCCAATAACAAAACCAGGTGTGACTGTGTAAGTATTGCATGATTTTTAGTCTCACAAAATATATTGTTTTTGTCAGTCGGTGTTGTCCCTTTTCAATGGCACAAGACAATTTCAAATCCAGATTATTTCACTACTGCTATTGTGCACCTTCTTTGATCCACACATCCAAAAGAACTTTGTAATTAGGCATCATCTTTTGTGCGCGCATGTTATGAGATGCACTTGATCATCTCACCACTTGTGCCAACAAAGGTTTTAAGAGTAGGCATTTTACTGTATGTATGTTTTATGTTTTTCTCCATGTACAGAGCTCATATAATTGTAATCCTACCTGGCTAAGTGGTATTTATTTAACGAACATTAGAGTCGACATCATGAATGCTTGACATGTGGCTGGCTCTGCCTCAGCCCTATTGGCCTTTCTGCAGTCATTGACCTGCAGCCATGTGTGTTTCCTATCATTTAACAAACAATCTCTGTTGTCCTCATGTAAGCGATCTCAGCGGGATGAAACATCATGCACCTCTACTGCGTGTGTGCTACTTCCCCAGCCCTATAGGATTTTCAGAGGTCCCCTGTATTGTAATATTATAATACAATGAACAGTGCTGCTTTCCTTGCAATTTTAGGCACTTAGTGAATCTTATGCATACAAAGATTCTCACGCTAGGTGCAGTATTTCCAAGTGTGATTCTTTACTTTCAGTAGTGTAGATACATGGTCTAGGGTGGTCAGCCGACACGTGTCTCGACCTCGAAGGGACCTTCTCAAGGCAAGATAAATTGTAGAAAAGGGGGGAATGTTGCCCCAGGAAATCCTCAGTAGGCAGTCAGAGGCACAGCTTCACCTCACTGATGATGCCCAACAAGGCTGAAACATGTGTATGGGGTTGCTGTTGGTACTCTTGTTCAGAGGAGAATTGCCTAGCATTTCGGTGCTGGACTGCCCCCGGGCGGGACAAAGACTGATATGCGGGGACATTTCTTCTCTGTGAAAGGGACAGTGAGCTAAAGAGTTGGTAGAGTCTCTCCCAGGGGTTATTCACCCAAGAACAGATCATTGGGCTGTGTTCTTGCTGGTAGAGAGATTCCCAGACAATCCTTTGTTTTGCATAAATTAACTTTGGGTCTCACCCTAAGTTACCAGGGCGATCCAGAAGTGGGCTCCTTGCTCACTGTTCTTACAGAGGCACAGCTTCACCTCACTGATAATGCCCAACAAGGCTGAAACACGTGTATGGGGTTGCTGTTGGTACTCTTGTTCATAAGAGAATTGCCTAGCATTTCGGTGCTGGACTGCCCCTGGGAAGGACAAAGACTGATATGGGGGGACATTTCTTCTCTGTGAAAGGGACAGTGAGCTATTACTTGGTTGAGTCTTTCCCAGGGGTTATACACCCAAGAACAGGTCATTGGGCTGTGTTCGTGCTGGTAGAGAGATTCCTAGACCCCCCCTTTGTTTTGCATAAATTAACTTTGGGTCTCACCCTAAGTTACAAGGGGGATCCAGACGTGGACCCCTTGCTCACTGTTCTTAGAGAGGCACAGCTTCATCTCACTGATGATGCCCAACAAGGCTGAAACACGTGTATGGGGTTCCTGTTGGTACTCTTGTTCAAAGGACAATTGCCTAGCATTTCTGTGCTGGACTGCCCCTGTGCAGGACAAAGACTGATATGTGGGGAAATTTCTACTCTGTGAAAGAGACAGTGAGCTAAAGACTTGGTAGAGTCTCTCCCAGGGGTTATTCACCCAAGAGCAGGTCATTGAGCTGTGTTCGTGCTGGTAGAGAGATTCCTAGACCCCCGTTTGTTTTGCATAAATTAACTTTGGGTCTCACCCTAAGTCACCATGGCGATCCAGACGTGGACCCCTTGCTCACTGTCCTTAGAGAGGCACAGCTTCACCTCACTGATGATGCCCAACAAGGCTGAAACACATGTATGGGGTTTCTGTTGGTACTCTTGTTCAGAGTAGAATTGTCTAGCATTTCGATGCTGGACTGCCCCTGGGCAGGACAAAGACTGATATGCAGGGAAAATCTTCTCTGTGAAAGAGACAGTGAGATAAAGACTTGGCAGAGTCTCTCTCGGGGGTTATTCACCCAAGAACAGGTAATTGGGCTGTGTTTGTGCTGTTAGAGAGATTCCCAGACCCCCCTTTGTTTAACATCTAGAAGGAGATGTTCAGCATCAACGAGTTAAGAAACCAGATAGCCTGCAATAACACACCAATTCCATCCTAGAAGATGTGTGATTACCTTGCAAACAACTCCAAAAACAAAATTATAAACTTCCACCAAGTCTTTAAGTGTATGCCCAAGAACACAACAGCAACTCTACCAACCAGCCAACTCTAAATTTAACAATAAGACCAAAGTACTTCAAACCAATTTCGACAGAAAAATGTGCTATCCTAGTGAATCAAAGCAATAAAGCAGGATCACTAGCAGAACCTTGCCCACCAGATATCTACAAGACCGACTTCACCCAAGAGATGCCCGCAGAACACTTCTGGATTCTCAAGAAACATTCACTGGCAACAGGAGCTGTACTGCAAAGTTTCAAAGTGGCCTACATTAAACCAATCCTCAAAGAACCCTTGAAACACAGAAGACCTAACCAACTACCAGACTACCTCAAACATCCCTTACCCAGACAAACTCATAGAAAGCACTGTGTAAAAACAAATCCTTGAACATGTCAAAAGCAACCAGATACTAGACCGGGCACAAGTCAGTATCAGACAAATGAGAGGAATAGAATCAGTACTACTGTCCATCTGGGATGACTTAAAAGCTATCACTGTCTCTAACATCACCTCCACACTGATAATACTAGAAATTCAAGCAGTCTTCAACACAGTCCACCACAAAACCATCATTATAAAACTCCAAGAAATAGAGATAAGCTACTTGGTTTGGTATGGATAAAGTCCTTTATAACAGAAAGAACGGAAACAACATGTTTCAGTCCCTTCAGCTCAGCACCACACTTCACCATGTGGGGTTCCACAAAGCTTAACATCCTTGCCATTACTCTTCAACATCTACAAGACTCCACTCATCAAACTCATCAATAGACATGGACCCACTTATTACAACTATACAGATAACACATAAATCATAATTAAATCATTATCACCAGAGAACCAGACCAAACTCTCACCAATTGCCTTACACAAATAAATAGATGGATGAGCACCAACAGCCTTAAACTTAACCCAGACAAAACAGAAATCATGATCATGCCCAACAACCCATCGTACAAACACCACATTTCATGGCCTAACAAAATGAGAAATTGATCAGAATCATCCAAAGAAGTTAAAAATCTATGAGTATTAATGGACAATGACCTAACAGTAGAACCACAAGTCAATGCAGTAGTAAATAAATGCTTCTTCCATCTATGTAAAATCCAATGGATACTACCCTTCCTCGCCTTCACCACACAGAACACTCGCTGTCATCTCCCTTGTCATGTGAAGTACAGAGTATGTCAAAAGCATTTACCTTGGAATGCTTGACTACCATAGCAATGAACTACAGCAAACACAAAACACAGCAGCTAGATTACTCCTCAGACTCACTGAAATAGAACACATAACACCAGCATGGAGAAGTCTGCACTGGATACCAGTCAATACAAGAATTTACTTCAAATTGCTTTGCATACCCCACAGAGCAAACCATGCCCAGGGAGCAAAATTATTGCAAGAAAGAATCTTCATCCATAGATGTAAATGAATCCTCAGACCAGGTGATGACATTTGCTTTAAACGAAAGCAATATTCAAAACTGAAATATGATGGATCAGCTTTCTCATGTATCTCAGCAAAACCTTGGAATTCAATCCCCAAGGAACTATGAACAACAGAAGAACACCAAAACATTAGAAAATGACTTAAAACGTGGCTCTTTACCTCACCAACCGAAACATGAAGTACTATAGAAAAAAAACATCCATTCTCTATACAAGGAAACACACCACAAACCATTATACCACCAACGCCGACTCAACCAAACCGGGCTGGACTAATAAAAAGAAAGCATAATATTGCCAACCACTAAATAAGGATTTTACAATTGCTTCTTCCTGCCAATGTTGTAGTACCTATAGCAAAGACCCTAAACGGCATGAAGAGGCCATTGGGAAAGCGCAAGCAATTGTGTACGATGTCCTCCCTCTGGGTAAATATTGCAAAAACTGTATTGATGTTCTGCAATTCATCTAAAACTATAAAAATGTTATTTGTATCTAAATAATGACACAATGCATCAAGTACCCTTTATCCGGGAATCAGAATACATCGGTTTGTTCAAGGAACCAGCCTATGGAGCAATGTATTTTGTATTTTCATATTTACTTGTCATTTATATAGCGCCTTGCATCAAGGCGCTGTACAAAACCAATTTACAGCACAATCGAGTGAAGATATTAATACAATAGATAACAATTAAAAACTACAGTGAGACTTCAAAAACAATTAGGATTGAAGTACAAAGGTTTTCAGGGCAGCATGAAAAGTAGGATAAGAGTCAATAGAGTATAGAGAAAGTGAGAGAACATTCCAATAGAGTAAAGTGAGAAAAGAGAAAGAGGGAACCGCGAAGATGCACATGGGGGATGGGGTACAGTTAGAAGTAAGAGAGACTGTGAGCGAATAGCATGAAAGGGAACATGGAAGGAAACAAGAGATATGAGATAAATAGGAAAAAGACCATAGAAGAACTTGAATACAATACAAAGAAAATTGAATAATTTTAGTTGAGAATGAAAAGATAGCCATCAAAGAGAGGCCAGAGAGGTAGAAATAGAGTCATGAATAGATAAAGAATACAAGAGATTAATAGAGGAATTAAAAACAGACTATAGAGGAGCTGGGTGAGAAACAGGAAGACCAAAGAGAAGTACAGAACAGTAGAATAGTCGTGATGAAATTAAGGAGATTAAAGATTAGTGCCACTAAAAGTTACAAGAGGTTTAACTTCCCGAAATTTAAAAAGATGGAAATGACAGGAGCATGATGTTATGAAAATGTGATAAGCAGAAGAAAGATTAGTATCAAGATGAAGGCCGCAATTGCAGGCAGTAAGAGAGATAGGCAGAAGGGAGCGAGAAAACAAGACAAAGGAAGGAGGAACAGGCAGAGGGATCATGTTAGTTGGGAAAAACAGAATTCAGTTTTTGAAGGATTGAGGAAAAGAAAGTAATCAGACATCCAGGTTTTGATAGCAGAGAGACAGGCTGAAAGATTTGTGTGAATAAGAGATGTTAAGGAAGAAAAAGATGTAACTAGTTGGGTGTCGTCAGCATAAAAATTATGAGACAACCCAAAATAAGAGATATTAGCCAGTGGAGAAGTATAAAGAGAGAAGAGGAATGGGCCAATAATGGACCCTTGTGGAACACTGTGCGAAAGGGGAAGAGGATCACAACAACTTCCTGCCAAGATACTGAGTAGGTTCAATAAGACCAAATAAGATTGAAACCATGCAAGTACAGAGCCAGAAAACCCAACAGAGAAAGAGATTGGAGAAGTAGTAAGTGGTCCACTGTGTCAAAGGCGGCTGATAGATCCAAAGGTATAAGAATAGAGGAGTGTTTGACATAGCATACAGAGAGCAAAGTGTCACAGACAGAAAGAAGGACAGTTTATGTGGAGTGAAGAGGTCGGAAACCAGATTGCAAACAAGGTAACATAGAATTAAGGGTGACAAAGAAAGAAACCTGGGAGTAAACAAGACGTTTTAGCAGTTTTGAAAGTTAGGGAAGGTAAGAGATGGGATGAACATTTGAAAGAATAGATGGGTCCATGGAGGGTTTTTTCAAGATAAAAAGGATAATGGCATGTTTAAACAAAAGAGGGAAAGTAGAAGTACTGAGAGAAATATTAAGAAGACTACTAAAATCGGAATTAAGAAAGGGATAGATTTTACGAATAAGAGTAGAAGGAAC
The DNA here is from genome assembly GCF_040938575.1 of Ambystoma mexicanum. NCBI lineage: Eukaryota > Metazoa > Chordata > Amphibia > Caudata > Ambystomatidae > Ambystoma > Ambystoma mexicanum. The sequence continues at coordinate 957,399,099 of NC_090929.1, read as the reverse complement.
TGGGTCTTTGGGAGAAGCACCAGGATGAGGCTGCGAGATTAGCAATGAGGTATCAGAATTAGAAATAGTTGAGAAAGAGGAACAAAACATAATAGAGGAAGGTAAAGAAGCAGAGTGAGAGGAAGTCAGATAATTTAGAGAAATGGCTGAGAAGTGAAAAAAGTTTGCAAAGTGAGAAGCAATAAACGTCGACAAAACAGAATAGTCCGGAGAAGGATAAGAGAAGGATGAGTCAATAGGCGAGAGAGAGATTGAAAGAGGCGTTGGTGATGGGATGATTAAGAGTTTAAAAGATCAGTATAGTCAAGACTTTGGAAGAGAGATGTGCATTATCATACAGATCTCAATGTCACTTAGCCTAGTAAGATCATTGTTTCTTTCTTCCCTTTGTTCCCCCTCCCTTGCTTCATGGTGCATTGAAAAACTGTGTTTAGGCCCATTATAAATGCCATATCATGTCATATCATATCATATAGAGTATGGTAAGAGGAGAATGACTCACCATCAGACATGTTCCGAGATTCATGCCAGCGACTCTCAAGACTACCGATTTCCCTTTGCATAGAGCGCTGGTGAGAAGTAAGCCAAGGCTGTGAGGGTTTACGAGACGGAACAAATTTAGAGAGAGGATATAAAGTATTGAGAGGGGTAGAAAGAGAAGTGGAGAGAGTTGAGGTAGCTTCATATGTTGAAAGAGCTGCTAGAAAATCAGGATCAGACGGAAGAGTGGCAAAGCAAGAAGATACAAAAAGAGGAGTAATAAGAGTATGAAGATCACAATGGAAAAAAGAAGGAGTAGCAACTGAAGGAAAAGAACAAGTATCAGAAACAGTGGGGAAAATAGATAACAGAAGCAAATGATGATCAGAGGAATATACAGGATAGATAGAAACACCAGAGGTAGACATAGAAGAAGTAAAAAAAATATATTCCAGACATGATTAAGAGATATGGGATGAAGGAGTAAGAAGAGAAGAAAGGCAGTAAGACTCTATAATAGCTAGAAATGGAGAAGAAGCATGAATAGAAGAGAGATGTAGATTAAAGTCGCCCAAAAGTATAAAAGAGTTACATCAAGGCAGGAAGACACTAAGTAGGGCATCAATGGTATCACAAAAAGTGGAAAGGGGACAAGGAGGATGATAAATTAGCTGAACAGTCACAGCAGAAAGAGAATATTCAAAAGACGTAAAGGCAGGTAAGAAGTGACTGGTAGTATGTATCATGGAAGATGGCCGGTAGAGGATACCGGTACCTCCACCATGACACAGAGGACGAGGAACATGTGTGAACATAGTGTCAGATGTGAACAGAGATGCAGGTATAGCAGAGGTGAAGGAAGAAAGCCAGGTCTTAGTAATAAATATCGTTGAAAGAACATATCAGGGACAGAGTGAGTTTTCTTAGAAATGGACCAAGCATTCCAAAGTCCAACTATTAATGCAAGAGTCATCAGAGTCGCAAGGTGGAAGAAAAAGATTAGAAAAATTACGTGAAGCTAAGAGCTGAGGAGATCTACGGCAAGTTTGTGTAAACTATAATATACAAACTATAATATACTAAAATAATAGGCTTATTGACTGCATTTTCAACAAGAAACCAAATTCTCAGGTGGTATAGCTTATACTAAGAGTGGAGTTTTGTACTGTCTCAGTTGTATGGTTTTACTAAGCCCTTAGTTGGACTTCAGAAAAACTGTCCTAACACTTATGTATGTAGATAACATTCAAAGATGCCCAGTACTTGATTAACTAATGGTAACCCCCATTCATCCTCAGCCCTCCCCTTCCCTATTCTAACCTTCTCTCCTTTCCTGCAGTCTTTCGACTTACTTTTAATGCTTAAAATATCTACACAATGTAGCTTCAACCATGCCCACATTTGGCTTTTCTGAGTAGATAAATACCTCTAAAAGGGGATGTAGGTAGACATAAGATGTAAACCAAATCAATGAATATCTGCAAAACCTTGGCAATTTGATGGAGCCTGCTGGGCACTTTTTAAAAGTTCACTTAGAAATACAATAGACATTTGGAAAATGTCTCATTATTTGTTTTGCCATACATTACTCATGTAATTGCTTATTCACATGTTGTGTGGTATTCTTTTTTTTACAAACACTGTGTGCAGTTGCAATTTGTTTAGCAGTTGTGAATGGCAAGGGTGCTAGAACTATCAGTATTTTTAATGATATTTGTTTGTTTCATTTCAGGTGCCACTACAGTAATCTAGCATTTTCCATGCTAGCTCATGTATTGGCTGGACTGACTCCAGAGGCTGATTACCAGCATTGGGTTTCAGAAAATATTCTAGACCGTGTGGGTATGGAGGACACAGGCTTTGACATCTCGCCACCTGTCCACTCCCAGATGGCAGTGGGTTTTTACAGCAGTGGCCAGACTGCTCCTCTGTATGACCTTGGTTGGTATAGACCCTCAGGTCAGATGTACTCTACAGCTGCTGATCTGGCTAAATTAGCCATGGTGCTGCTGGGCACTTATCACCGTCGGCTGCTTGAACCAGACACAATGAAGACAATGCTTACACCACTTTTCAAATGCTCCTCCAGCTACTTTGCAAATAGGACAGGCACCCCCTGGGAGATAAATGAACAGCATGGGTATGACATCATTAGAAAGGATGGGGACTTGGACGGCTATGCTGCCACATTTTCCCTTGTCCCCAAACTCCGAATGAGCTTCATAGTTCTAATGTCTGGAGCCAGGCCAAAGGAAGAGGATATAGTGGCAAAGTCATACGACCACCTCATTCCCGCTATAGAAACAGCATTCAGGGAAGCTAACAAAAGTCTAAACCCTCCCACAAACCCTGCCCCCTACGTGGGATACTACACATATGCCAACCTCACCTTCTATGAGATCAAAACAGATCTTGGAGGAGTTCTGGTCATGCAGCAGTTCGGGCCACATATTGAGGAGTTAATTCCTGAAAACTATCGGACTATCAAGCTCCAACACTTGGAGGACCGTATCTTTCAGGTGGTATTTGACAAGGAGTTCCCTTGCACACTGCGCCTTGGCACTGCCTCAGTCTCTCTAGAGACCCAAGATGGACAGCTCTTTAACTTTTTTCCGTTTGACAACAAAGGACTGTCCCCTGGTTTTGATGCCCCGGGGCTCAACACTTACAATGTGCTTCGTATACAAAACAAACCTGTATTTCACAACTAAGATCCATAGTTTGGAAACTGTTTGGCAATTAACTATTGTGGATTTCTATGTACAACATTGTAGCCTGAAATTATTGCTCTTTGGACAAGCTGAGCACAGTGCCAAACCTGTAATCAGACAGATAACCATGTGATCCTGGTTTCCAGAGAACCCTTTGCTTATCGGAGTAATCAATATCACGTCTACAATAAAGGCAAGAGGTGATATGAACATTTTTCAGATGCTAATATAGTAATGTGTGGTATCCTGCCCACCTCTTTGTCTGGTCTGGTCATTCTTTCAGTCCATCCATATTGTCTTTTCTGAACTGCTTCCAATAAAGTCATACCAGCAATGGGGACACCCATGTGTCATTGACCGAATTTCAGAACAACAATTTAGAACACACATATTGGTTAAATGGGGATGTTTTGTGTATAATTGGATTTCCTTTGGAAAGACACATTTGACAGTGAGCAGTAGATTAATGAGTTTTTCAACATGGGATGGTGTTGGACAGTTCTTGACAGGGAAATGCCCTGACTTGATATTCATGTTTGAACGAATATGTCTTGTTTTGTTTAAAGTTGCACACTCTAAGAAGTTGTGAATCATGGCTGTGTAGGCGTTCTGAACAATTATGAAAACTCTAAAGTGAGTCAATATGTTTGAACATTTGTGTACTGCAAAGAAAGCGAATATGACTGAAGGAGGACCTGCTGCGTCAAATCGTAAGTATACAGGAGCCTCTTAACAAGGCCCTTGATGTAATGCAACTGAGGACGAAGACATGCTGTAGGCTGAGAGAAAAGGAGCATAGGCAGACAACTGTCTTCAAGAAGCCTGGAAGCCAAAGTAGTTAAGCGACAAATAATACTGTAAGATTAGGACATAGGAAAACCGTGATACACAGCTGGTAAATATGTTCTAAGACTTAAGATGTTCTTCATGATGTACAATGCCCCTTCCATTTTAGAACTACCCAGGATTAATCTGAGCATGCAGGGGTTATAAAAAATGCACTGATTATCTTACAGTATTAAGGGTTGTCACAGTTCCACCTGTCACCCAGAAAACAATAATATTGTCTGGGTGACAGGTGGAGCTGTGAAAACCCAAGAAATCCAAGTGGGCAATTGGAAATGTCAATCGAGAACTTGCATAAGAACATATGGGCTGGTTGAAAAAGAAGTACTAAAAGTGGGATCAATTGACCAAAATAATATGGATTGATGAAACATATCCTTTGGCTCAGATGATTGCCCATGTGATGTTTTTATAAGTCCAATCATTATTAGAAACAGAAGACTGTTACATGTTTATAAAAAGTATGTGCTACCTACTAAAAAAAGTAAAAGCTGGCTGGTATTGTTTTAAAAAAAGGATGGAAGGCCAGTACGCAGGGAATACAAGCATCAGCATAGGATGTTGCCGACAAAAGCATGCTTATGCACACTACCTAAGCGAGGCAAGATACAATGTTAGATCATTGACCTTCACCTATAGATGTACCCATTGTGATTGTAAACTATGTCAATTGTGAAAACAGGTCCTAAATAAAGCACTGACATACATTATTTATTTGTGACAATACGATTGGCATTAAGAGTTACTGTGAAATTGTTGAGGGACACCGAATTGTTAAAAATGAGAGTTCTTGCATTACATGAATTAAATAACATATACAACTAATACATGTTTCATGTCAGCATGTATTATTTTTGTTGTCACTAAATTGTATTAAGTGATGAATAATTGAGAGAAAGGGACCACACCTTATTATCTGCAAGTTGCTTGTTAAGGATTATTAAAAAAGGAAACTAAAGTAGATATATACATTGTACTTGAGAGTGAGATTTGTACATACCACTCTTTTTTATCAGCTGAATTGGCCACCGTTAACAATATTTTGGCCCCAATAAATAGCAAATGCATCTTTCTGAGATTCTGTTTTTATTTTTGCCACTGAGAAGCTTCATTGAATTTAATAGGGTTTGAGGCAACTATACCTACATGCCCTGGCCACAAACACACACAGATGCACGGTGATGTATTGGAGAGTGTGACATGGTCATCCTTTTAATCTCAGAGACAATCGGCCCTTTCATTCTGTGAAATACAGGTAAACCCAAGGTTCAGTGCCAGCTGGTGTACCTACAATCAATTGGCATCCGGTGTCACCAGATTTTGATACACTCCATCAATGATATTTGGTCACTTAACAAAGCAAAATCTGCTGATTGTCGTGTACTTTGTTTTTACTTTTTTACATTTCATTATGTATTAATTAATGTACATTCAACCAGACGTTTTCTCTCCTGATGACACCTATCCCCCTGACAGCATCAACCATGATATGATATGATAGGTTACTTTTAACGCATTTAATGCCCAGAGGTTTCTAAGTGCGGACTTGGGGATCAAACCTGTGTTGCTCCGTGTTGTCTTGCTTCCAAGATGAGCACGTTGCCCTTGAGCTATCCTCCCAAACCATGATAATTTCCTCCACATCAGCACAACACAGTTTCCTGGATATATGCAACCTGGTAACCCTGTCCGACCTTGCAACCCATTGCCCTGGTTGCTGCTTATAGTAGCATTGCTCATCCATTACCCAGACTCATGTCTCCATGGAAGAATACTGGTGCATATTTGCCAGACAACCATTGCAAGCTGTTTCCCCACTGATTTAGCTGGCCATTATTCACATTTGCAAACCTTCCCCATGAAGATGGGCTTCATCCTCTTCAAAACCTGGTCACCTTTGAACAAAATCAAGAACAGTATGATAAAAGTCAACTTTCCTGCTTAATTTGAGGACCAATATTCTGTTATTTGCCTCTGATGACCTAGGTGGCCACCCACTTACCCTTTAGGCGAGTGTCTCTCTTATACACCTCAGGCCTGCGCGCAGTGAACTTCCCCCGAAAGGGTCAGCCGAATGTGTGAGAACTAATTTGTTCATGTAGTCATTCATTCCTGTTTTTATTTATGGATGCCTTCCTGATGAATCAAATCTGGAAATGAAGAATAAAAAGCATTCCTATTGAATCAGTAAATGCAACAAAAGTAAACAGTAGTTCTGTTCAGCTCTGCAACCATTAACAGGGATACAAGTGGAGGGGCAGATCTGTGAGAAGTCAAAAGGTCAAGTTGAGTGGCATTACTAAATATCAAAGAGTACTTGACTATGCTGGCAAATGCATCCCAAGACAATTTAGTGCCAGTATGTAACCTGTGCCTCACGAGACGTTTCAAACTACAAATCCCATCATCCCTCGAGGTGTAGCCAAACATTTTGGTGAGTAAAGTGTTCTATAGTACAAATTGCTACAAGAGCTAAAAATAGACTAAAGCAAAGAACAGTTAAATCCCACCCTCCTGCATCATGCTCCATTTACTCATGAAACTACATTAGGCTAAAGAATAAGGCCACCCACCTATAGTGTTGTTATTTCTACAGTATGCACTGTCTTGTCAGAGTTGCAGAATAATGTCATCCCTTATCAGAATGTGGTCAGCTTCTGAGCATATGCATGCTTCCACTTTTAAAAGCAGCAGGAGATACATGTGCCTCCACCTCAGCTCCACAAGTCAAACAGTAAAGTAAATATAATTGGCAGGAAATGTAATTCAACAATTGGCAAGGTATACTAAGGGTCAAAAGGTCAACACCTGCATTGGTGCAATTGTGATCCGTACTGTACTATAATTAATCCTAACTAAATAGGTCTGTATGAGCTGACTTTTTCCAGATCATCAACTCTGCCCATCACCTGTGGAGTCCCACAAGGATCCATCCTGTCCACTGTGATCTTCAATCCATACATGTACTCGCTTAGAATCCTCCTCGCTCCACACAGCATCCACTTTCACCAATATCAGATGACATGCAAATCTACCTCAAGATATCCTCCTTCTAAGACATACACAGGCTCAGGTGCCCTAAAATTGATTCAGTCCTAGATGTCCACTGTTTACCTGTAGATCAACCCCTCCAAGACTGAATTCCTAATGCTGACCAACAAGAATAAACTCCCTGACATCTAGACATGGCTCTCTGCAAGGAACCTCAAAGGCTTCACACCACAGCTGGCCACCTGTGACAAATAACTCGGGTTCACCATCGACAGACACTTCACGTTCAAAGCAATGAAGACACACACGGCTTGGTACCAACTTTCTCTCATGTGGAAAATCAAGCCCTTCATCCAAGAAAACAACTTCCGCTGTCTAAGCCTTGGTCCTCCCCCACCTGGATGATGGCAATGCCCTTCCGTGACTAGCCTGGCAGCCCTGAGATGTGTCTTCCAAACTGCAGAAAGACTCAACAAAGAACTCTGCAAATTCAACCACATCAAAGCAACCCTCATCAAAGTGCACTGGCTCCCGCTGCAAGTCTGAACCATCTTCAAATCCTTATGTAGAATCAACAAGGTTTTCGCCCTGAAGCCCCCACACTACTTCACTGAGAGAATCAATATCTCTGAAGGCCTGCAACCCATCGGAAGTTAGGAAATATGCATACCTGACCTCTGAAGGTGCAGGAAGGAAAGAACCATAAAACAGGCTTTCTCCGTCTATGCTCCAACACTCTGGAACAAACTTCCCATCAACATAAAACTTGCCCCACCACTTCTACAGTTCAGGAAAGAGCTGAAGACCATTCTCTGAATGACTACTCCCTAACACCTAGATCCACACATCCTTCATTCCCTATCCCCCAGAGACTCTGTAATTTGCTCCGACTATCTCCTCCCCTGGTTGCTTGTAGCTCTCTTGCTGCCAATTGCCCACCCTCACCTCCTCTGGTATCTCCCCACTCAGTGTTCTCTGCTTCTCTCACTGTGTTCTTCCCCCTAGGATTGTAAAGCACCCCATTGCTTCCTGAAGCTACAACCACGCTCAAAGAATAGCCTGACAATAATCAAAATAATAATTGGCTGGATGGCCATGGGATACATGTTGGCTGTCTTCTAAGAACAAGCTAACAACAAAAAAATGCATTTTACTGCAGTTTGCCCCTTAACGTGCTCCGTCCTGTACATCCAAGTGTCCCTATTAATAGGGTTCTTCTAGCAATTACACCACCATTTTCTTGATCAGTGAAGTTTGGGCAGCAGTGGCAGAGATTGATATTAGTCGGCATGAAAAGAATGTTCTAGTAACAACATATAACGATATACATAATAGGTAGTTAGATTTAGCAACGGTTCGACCATCAGTTTAAGAAAATATATCAGTTTTATTCACACACAAATGGTATTAAAAAACCAATACTGAGATATCAAATACATACATTATGAAAAAAAACTGTTATAAAATGATGGTCTAGAGTCAGATTATCGTTATCGATAGGAATCTGAATTACCAGTTTGATAAATCAGTTGGAAAACAACATCGGAGTACTCATATTAATTCCAATGTTAGCAGTTTCAATTCGATTCTGATAGCATTCTAATAAGACAAATTCTAGAAGATTAAACTCAACATGTTTCTCTTCTCAAAATCACTATGGAACATTCTTCAGTAGAGTGGAAAATTGGTCACAACGACTATATACAGAGTTGAACTTTGTCTTCTTTTTGTGAAGGTTATTTCGACTTGTATTAGGAGGAACTGTTGATAAAACATAAAAACAGGGTAAGCTATAGATGCTATAATTCCTTGAGACAGTATAAAGCTGTCTAACTCGGTACAGGTAAGTAATTACTTGATCCAGTCTGTGAGTGTGGTCCTATGGGGCCTTCCTTATTAATGGGAATGCTGTCCAGATGGATTATATCCAGTCTGAAGTTAGTATCTGTAAGAATACAATATAAATTGGTAGGCACCGCTTGTTCAGTATAGAAACTATAGTCTTAGCTCTCTCATGATAATCAGTCAATTATTGCGCACCTGGAAAAAACTCAGGTCTCATATGGCTATGATGATAAGTCTCTCAGTCAGTAGTTAAGGTTAAATTGGGCATGTTAAACTGGTATTTCTCTGTTCGCCAGCTGCTAGTAGTCATAAGTGAGCCTTTAGATGTCTAACAGGTGGAAAGATATATAATCATTATGTTAGGGTTTTTATAACTAGCCACTTGTTAAAATCAAATGCAGTCATTTCTAGACCCTGGCTATGTATAGTTTCTGAAGCTGTAAAGCTATACTCTGCTAAATAAATCTCTATCTGTGAAAGATTGTCACAGAACTCACAAAAGCCATCTTACCTGTAGAATATCAGGTCATCCGGTGCTTAGAGGTGGCATTCTCGAGTTTCGAGTAAGAACGAGTAAATAATCTATTCTGTGGCCATGTTCGGTACACAGGCTTGATGGGTGTAAATACATTCAGACGTGGCTAATCTGAAAGGTAAATAGTGTGATATTTAAATGGGCGACATCAGTCTCTCTTTCAATGGTCTAAGATGCTGTTTTACTCGTTCACCTTATTATGTAGGAGACCTCTTATGCTGCACATTTAAGAGGTAGCATTTGGATTTTCATAAAAACTTACCTTGATTTGTACTTTTGCGGCGTCCACGAGCAGTACATGGTCAGCTGTCTACAACCTGGGTTTACAATTCAACTGGAAGTATAATGTAGCGGTGCGTCATTTATTTTTACTGTACCGGTAGAACCCGCATAACGCCGAAAAACACTGGTCGCCATGTTGGAACTGAGGAAAAATTGACTGATTTAGACAGTGTGGCACTAAAGGGGCAATCTGGGTTAAGTTAAGTGGTGCAGTGCCCATTAAACACCTCAGTTGTGGGCAAATTAATGGATCGAATAATTAGTCCTGACATCAATCTATGACAGTGTGCTAAAGAAAAATGTACCTTTAGCTAAATCAAAAGAGGGCGTTACATAACAAGTAGTATGCGATCCCTAAAGTAACCAACAAACTCTTGAGAGTAGCTCTGTCAATTCTATTGGTTTTTTCCATATAGATTAATCTGCATTGGGCAAGTGATCATATATACCATATGATCAGAACTACAGTTGGGAAAGTTATTTTGTATCCACTTCTTTTGATTTTGTTGTCAATTTGCACACTGTGCATTGTCCACAAGGGTGGTGTCCACTAATGGGTTGAATCCCCATACGATGGTGGTGCTTTCAATAGCTGATCTCTTGGCTTTGATCTTACTAATGCTGACACAGTTGCCTATACATGTCAATTTTTATAGGGAAATAAAGGAGAAGGTCAATTAGAGCTAGCTGTTCTGAATATTTTCCAATGTTTAGAGATTATATTACGTATGGTTAAACTGTGGTTGCTAAAGTGTTGACACACACGATTCTGTTATCAATAGGTTTTTTGATTTTATCCTCTAAAAGTGCATCCCTCTTATTATTGTAGGCCCTTTTTGCTGCCTTATTAATATGTTTTTAGGGTAGCATCTTTTTTGTAGTTTGTTCTCCAATTTGTGAGCTTCTTCTTCATAGGAAGCATGTTTACTGCTGTTTCCTTTAAGTCTAAATAATTGCCCATAGGGCAAGTTATCCTTCAAATATTTAACATGGTGACTTTAATAATGGAGAAGGGAATTTTTTCTGTACTTTTATGGAAGGGTTTGACTAATAGTTTACCTGGATTGTGGTAAATAGTAAGGTCTAGAACATCGATAGAGTCTTTTTTTATCGACATTGTAAATTTAAGGTGCTTGTTGCGATGGTTAAGCCATTCTAGAAATTCAGTTGCTTTTTCTATCGTGCATTTCCAGATCACTAAGATGTCGTCTATATATCTAGACCATGCTTGTAGATGATGTTCAAAGTGGTTGGCTGTGCAGATAAATCTTTTCCCGAACATCTCTACATATAAATTAGCCAAACTCGGTACCATTGTGGCCCCTATGGGGGTACTGTCTATCTGTTGATAGAAGGACACATGGAACTCAAAGTAGTTTTTAGTGAGAGATACTTCAATACACCACATAATAAATTAAGTGGGAACAGGGTCCTTGTCCTTTTGGGTTAAGATAATTTCTTCAACTGTATTAAGTGTCTCTTGTTGGGGGATGTTGGTAAATAGCGATACAATGTCCAGTCCATTCAGGTAGTTATTATCCAGGTTGTAATCTAAGTGTTCAAATTGTCTTATGACATCTTTAGTGTCTTTCAGGTAAGATTTCAGTGCAACTACGTGATCCTTGAGATAGTGATCCGCGAATTTCGAGTGGGGCTCAAGTAATGAATCAATACCTACGACAATTGGTCAACCGGGGGGGGTTGGTTAATGTCTTGTGGATTTTAGGTAAGCAATAAAAGGTAGGTGTAGAAGAGTCTTTGTTAATAAGGAAGTCACATTCTTCTCTGCTAATCCATCCACACTCTCTGGTTTTGGAGACTTTTAAATCTATCATAGACAGTAGTTCTTTTGTCGGCTCTCCGGGGAGTCTTTTGTAGTACTTTGTGTTGTGCAGTTGTTTTAGGCACTCGTTCATGTAATCCGTTTTGTTTAGTATGACGATGCTGCCCCCTTTGTTGGCTCTTTTATAATAATGTTTTCATTATCGGACAGCGCTTCAAGGGCTTCCTTTTCGAGTTTGCTAAAATTTTAGATAATTGGTGAATTTGTTATGATAGATTTGGTATCAACATCGCTTGCATCACGTAAAGGTCTGCTGAAACTCACACAGTTGAACATCACATACTGTGGTGTTAACCCCCCCCCCCATTCCAAGGGCTGGAACAGGGGTAACAGCCCAGCAGCCCAAGTTATCAGCTCAAGCGAAGCAAGGGCCTATAATGAGGGGACTGGCCCATTACCCCACATTCCAGCACTTACAACGGGGGTCAAGGCCATTAGCACCTGTTGCAAGGGCTGGGATGTGGCTAATTAAAAGTATTTTCCTTCAGTGAACAGGAGGCCTTGTGGTATCCGGTTGCATGAGGAAAATACTATTCCAAGATGGCTGCCATGGAAAGGGAAGCAGGGCTCCATGTGGAGTCCCTCTTCCCTTTCCTTGGTGGCCTTCTAGAGACGAAAGGAAAGGGCGGATGTGGCAGCGTCACTCGCCGCAGCCGAAATTAGGTAAATGAGGTAAGTGGGGGGTGAGAAGGAAAACAAAATGGGCACAGAGGGTTGGCGGAAGATGGCAGCGGGGGACAGGCCATCAGGTGGCATGGAACGCAGGCTGAGATCGCTGGTTTCAACCCACATTAGTAGCTACCTGATTGGCTAGCTCACTCTATCAGGGTACAAATGCACATTTCTACCCACACACCAGAACCAGATGCGCCGAAATGTCCTGCTCGGCCAAACATAACCAGATGCTCTTCTGAAACCAATATCTATGTGCGAAAAATACTTTCAAAATACATATTTCACTGTTAATAGCAGTTGGGACAGGTGGGCTCATCTTATCCCTTATTTTCAAATGGAGGTGGCACTTATCCTCCACTGTAGACACGTAAGCAATTAAAGAACTAAACGCCAGGAGGTGTAGTATTTGTCAGGAGGAGCAAGACAAATGGGAAAGTGCCAGACAGTAGACACAAATACCACTGATACAAAAAACAGCATCAGGTCAAAAATTCTCATAGAATTATCAGCAATGAAGAAAAGTTAAAAGAGAGTAAGAAATACACTGAAATAAGGACATGTTTGCTGTATTACAGGAAACAAGAATGAATTCGGGTGGATCATCAAACTGATTAAAACAAGAACAGCAGGTGTCTTTAAACACTGAATGTCTTCTCAATTTTATACTGTGGGCAGCTGTGACTCCAGCACTAGACACAAGTCACTTCTGGCCATTGTATCTGTAGCCCCACCCCCACCAAATGCACACACCCAAAGTACAACCTATGGGGATTGCCCTATAGATTCAAAGGTGCAATGGCAACAGAGGAATGCTGGGCATTCTACTCCAGGAACAACCCACAACGCCCCAATCCTCTGGAATATATGTTGTTTTCTTATTTGCCCACCCATTGACTGGCCATGCTAATCCCTATGGCCTTTCCCACATAGTTGCTGCCCCTCCACACCTAAAACACCTCCTCATGTGCTTGCTTTTAGCAAGCCTTACCATCAAACTTTTCACTCAGTATCAGCCAGTGATTTTCAATGCAGTCTTCTGAGTGTTAATGACTTATTGGAGCTGGAAATCTGCTACTGGGGTAATAACAATGTCTTAACCAGGTCTGCCTTTATCCACTCGATGTATAAGCACTATGCATGTTCTTCACTGAAGTCATGTTAAAAACAAGCATTTGCCAGGCACTGCTAATAGATGCCCATGCACTCATACCATTGTGCACATGCTATCGTGAATGGTCAGTAAATAAAACTACAGCAGTGCCCGTCAACTACCTTTCTCATGCCTACACAACTGTTGCCATTGCCAATGCTGGGTTAAATGAATTATTGCTAAACCCAGTGAAAATATTGTGTCCCCTCATTCATGGCACCATTTTGAGGCTGCACACTTCCTTCCTTAATAAGGGACAGATTTGCTGCACTTAGGGCAAATCTGGCGCCTTTTTTTGTCCCCTCATGGAAACTGGCAGCCATGATGCTGTAGCCAAAAACAACATGATTAGAGACAGAGATCACTTCCTTATTTTAGATTACAAACTGGAGACTGGGAATATTATGTTAATCTGCCGACTGAAAGTGAAAGGTTAATTGTACAAAGGAATGCTTGTAAAATCATTGCATCTTAATAAGGACATGTGTGGTCCTTAAAAGGAAATACAGGCAGAAATTAAAATAAAGGTTTAAGCAATCATTTAAAGATAAACATGTTTTTTTTATTTTTAATTGAGGTCTGAAAAGGAATCAAACATGGCGAAAACATTGGACTGTGCTGGTGAACCGGGTTTTTATGGTGAACAGAATTTCTTCTACACCTCTGCAATCCAAAACCCTCTTGGTGCCCAACAGTGACATACTTAAAACAATAAGCCTAGTAAAGTGAAGTAACTTGCAAAATGCAGAAATCCTAGAAATAATTATTGCAAGGGTAGCCTAGCTATGTGCTAAGGAGAAACACAATTACAGGGTTCTAGAGTTGCCACCTGCCCGGATTTAGCCTTTCTGACTGTATTTTGAGAGCTTTGTCCACTTAACAGACAATACATCTGGGTTGTATATGTGTCCTGAGACAACATTCAGAATCTGAAGACACAGAAGTCAGTGCACGTGGTTGAAGTTTTAAAGTCTGTCAGCCAGAGCTGAATGGGCTCCCTGCAGTGTTCCTTCCAGCTGTGATTTACAGCTCTGCTTTCAGGAAAGGGCCCCCAATGGCAATCAATACATGTAAAATGGGTCATGGAGTAAGAACACCTTAAGTGACCCGTTCATGTGCAAAGCTCCAACTCTTCCTGAAAGCGGCAACACCCAGATGTTGTTTTTGATACTCCATATGTTTTTTAAAGGCAAGCCCACACAACAGGTCTCCCACGATCTTTGGTTCATTTGTGAAAGAAAGGGTCCACTTTAGATTTAAAGACATCTACAAAGCTTCCTGTTAGTTTGAAAGCAAACCATTTTTTTTTGTCTCCAGAACTACAGATTTGATTTACAGATGCAAGACAAAATGCTGGACGGCTGTTCTCAATAATGCACAAAGCAAGCAGCCTTTATTAGTGTACATCTCTGCTTCACAAAAACCGTATAGAATAAGGAGGCAGTGAAGGGAAAGAAGCTGACAAGTGGTCAGTGCTTGCTTTTAGCCCAATGTCAAATTGCTTATGATTTGTAGTACAAACATTTAAGAAAAACTAAACTAAACTACAAGTCCCAGAATGCAAACCGCTGTGGAAGGAACAGTTCATGCTGTTGAGAAGTGTCAGCCATTTTATTGGCCCTCTTCTCAATGCTTTGGCTTTCTTGTAATGTAGTCCCCTCTCGCAGATCGATGGAGCTAATTAACATTAACTAGAGTTACACCATTATTATTAACAGTGTATTAGTTGCTATCTAGGAAATGGGTCATTTTTATAGTGATTTTGCCTAAACGTTTTACATGGAACAACATGTTTACATACAATATCACCAAACTGAACTTGGTACTCATTTATCAACCTCATAAGGATGGAAGGGTGAGTTGGTCTTGCAGGGATTTGCACCTGCTGATCTCAGATTGCAGCAGCAATACCTCAACTCGCTGAGCTATTTTACCTGCATTCTTAACCTCCCTATCCGCATCATATTTCAAGCCTGCTACTTGTGGAGCTGCATTTCTTTGGGAAAGTTAAACTTCACTGTTATGTAAGGGAGCGAGATGTCTATAAAATTGCTCTATAATATGCCTTACGTGCAACAACAAAGACAAAATGAGTATATTTTATAACAAGACCGTTTCGGTAAAAGGCTAGGAGGGACAGGAAAAAATTAGTCACAAGTATAGTATGCGGCTATGCATCTAACATTTTCAGCAGACCATTCTATCATAGTTGTGCACTATATAAAATTGTCTGAGTATCGCGCTCACGTTTTAGCCATGTGACTTTATTTTAGAATGTTTGCTTGGTGGGTTATTGTGCGTGGTGCAGTGATTTATGTAACATCTGCAGCTAGATATGTCCTGCAGGTTCGTATAAATAGGGTTCAAAGCTTAAAATAAAGCTTATAGGAGTGTTTTCACAGCTGTTTTTTTTATCTAATAACATGTTCATAAATTAAATGATCAGTGGCATTTATTCATCTGGCAAGATGGGCCAAGTTGCTTAATTCACATGTTGTTAAAATCAGAGCAGCTGGACAGAAACTGGATCAAATTTGGTCTGATAATCAGGTCAACTTTTCATTGATGTCGGGTTTAAATATGTGTGCTATTTAATTTAGTGAAATGCCATTTTCAGCCTTCGTTAATTCTTTTTTTATTTGAGCAATGCAGGTTGCTTTTAAAAGCGAATATAGTATGTAAAAAAAACTACGAGCATGAATGTTTCTCTCCCTTTGTTATTGTACCGCCGATTTAAAATCTATTAAAGGGGCGTGGCAGTGGATTGTGGCTCCTAGAACTGTGGGCGGGGCTTCACGTCCAGTTTTTGCTTCAAACAAAGGTGGTAACCTTACTGGATTCTGACATTATTATCAGCAAATGTGTGCAAGAATCCAGAGGCCGAGACAGGCAACTGCACAGCTTCCACCACAAAATTGTACCCATGGGCTTGAGAGGCAAGAAGAGTGAGTGGGGCAGATCTGCGAGGCTCAGCCACCCGTGCCTGAGAAGACAACTCCAATGACATCACTTTGCAGGCTCGTGCCTGATTAGGAACGCCAAGGGGCAAGGCGTGCATGTTTTAGGAATCTCGCTTAACACAGCTCATGAATATAGATGTGCTAAGGCATCTGCGTCATTCAGTCGTGCACAGCAGGCGGTGCACGTATATCTGGTGCGTTACAATAAATACATCGGCCCTGATTTACAGAGATGTGCACTGCAGCAAATCAGAAAATGGATTTGAGCAGCTGAGATGTACAGGGCAAGCAGAACAATGACGGACTACATTGATTTAGTTGTAGGAAAAGGGTTTGAAATGCAAAAGGGTGGAGGAAAACATGCACGTGTGTTTTTGGGGCACTAGCAGTTCCACTTGGTGTATGTGTTTATTCCTGAAGCAGATAACCTATCCCTGGACTTATCACCCAATAGGAGTACACTAAGTAATGGGAAGAATGAATTCAGTGCATGTGGTGAAGGACATCCGCTGTTCTAGGCATCTCAATGCTTGCCCACATTTTAGGATTTGGAATTTAAAATAAGACAGCAGCTGCAAATCCGAAATAATCACTTAGTGATGGGGTAAGCCGGCCACCATCCAAAACTAGACCACTTGCACAATCTGTGATAGTTAGATCTATGCTACTGTCCACAAGGCACACTGAAGCCTGGTGGAGACACAATCGACACCAAATAGTGAATGATAGAAGCTTTCAATTGATTGACAAGCACCTGGAATACCTCCTATCAGCCTTCAGTCTGTTGGTTTTTAGCCTCTCTGTGTCATTAAAGTAGAAGAGTAGCCGTATGCAAACCAGTCTACGTCCTAGTCTCAAAGAGCACCGTTCAGATCACACTACTAAGCCACAATCACTCTTCCTTGGAGCACAAGCAACCACAGAAAAATACTGACTTTGGGACAGAGGGGGCCTATGAATGCCAGATACCCAGCCCTAAGGAGGACTTATGATCGTCATGACAATCCTATGGGAAAGAAATGGGAAACCCATAAAGTGGCCGATTCATGGAAAAGAGCACATTAATCCTGCAAGGGCCATGTGTTGAGAACGATGCTGCGTGAGGCTGCGCGCAGAATAAAAAATGCGCGCCTGCCTATTCATGGAATTTTCTGGACAAAGTAACCTTATACGCAAGTCGCGGCCGGAATGCCCCCGACACACCCCATGCAAAGCAAAAACAGCCAGAACAGCTACCTTTGTGTGCTCCACCGGGTGTGAATACACGCACCCTTCAAAAAGTTCATGGGATCCCCACAAGCAGGCCTGCATTTCGGGGACCCTGTACAGGGTCCCCCATAGCTGTTACTGGCACCCCGATAACATGTGTATGATGTATGATGCATCGTAGCTTGGGTTAAACTTGGAAAAAATGCATGCCTGCTAGACACTACACTGTGTATGCGCACACCTAAGTGTAATCAGATCCTAAGTTGTGTACACGCACCCCTAAATCTGACATGCAAACCCTCCACCGCGCTGTGATTCCTATGTACAAGTGTACTTACGCCTTGCTTCGGATGGCGGTTAGATGGAGGTATTTGGGTGGTCATTTCGCAGGTGAGAGGTTGCACGGTCACATCCATGAATACACTTTGCCGTGTGCATTTGTGGGTATGCTATGGACTGCCTGCGACCAGTCCCTCGTTCTTCCTCTTTTTTTGAGTTCCGCCCCTACTCCGGCCTGTGCGGAGGCCTCAGCCACATTCTGCGTGGTGTCAGGCACAAGGCACTCGACCACTCGCAGACATGTACCGAGCCTGCGCGAACTCCACGCAGGTTACGAAAAGAGATGCACAGTCGATTCCATGAATCAACGAATGAGGTGTTGCACGCAAATTGGTGTGCAAATAAAATAATTCCATGAATCAGCCCCATAGTCTTTCAATGCCCCAGCCTGACAAAATGCATCCCTAGGGACACAGATGCTCATACATTACTTCAACAACTCAGCAGGAGGATGGGTAAAGCCTAGAAGTACTGGTACTGCCCGATTGGCAGGATGTCCTGCCACATCAGCTACAGATCCACACCATTATACCCAGCAGACAACCCTAATAGGTATTGTCAAGCACATCTTCAAACACTGCATATTGTTATTCATGCCACGAAGTAAGTCAATAACAAGGCAGTGATGTGTCCTAGAGATCCATGTCATATAACTTGAGACAATATAACATAAACTATTGTTTATTTGCTCAGGACCAGTAGCACCCATTTAATGATTCCTTGATCACATGTATTTAAATGGTCCAGCAACATGTTTACATTAGTAGTAGAGAGCCCACATAGTTGCCTTGTCTTAAAATGGTCAGCAAATTGTTTTACATTAGTAGTAGAAAGCCCAAATAGTTGCCTTGTCTTGAGTGAAGTCTGATGATGAGCTGGTGGTTCTAGCCGATCAAGTGATGGGCTGTGCTTGGTAAGATGATGCAGGAATCTGTTTTGAATTTGCAGCAGTGGGCGTGGGTTCAAAGATTGAGAGAGTGCCAAAAGCAGATCCACCAGATCCAGTTGTTTTGAGGGGTGTTCAACATGGTACAAAGATGACTCGAAGCAGTTTGAACAATGGGATGCTTGCTGTTTTGGCGCCCAGGATGCTGTGAGTCCAAATCCAGAGGCTCGGGAATATAATTAGTATGTGTTTTTGTTCTCCCAACACAGGGGGCTTGGCAACAACTACAGGGTTCCTTCACCTTCAGTGAGGTCCTGACTACCAATGTAGCTTGCAGAGAGGCAGGTCTTGCTCTAGCAGTAGGTCACCCCCAATGTGCCCTTGGAGTAGGTAGGGAGGAGAACTTGCCTCTACCTTGGAGCATACAATATTCACCTCACTTGCGGAGAGCTTTGGAGAGGGCTGATCACCTAAAAGAAGCCCAAATGAATTATTCTGTAAGTTGTGGATTGTCCAAAAGTGAATCAAAGAAGGGGTGGGGTCCCGTTAGGGCATTTGTCTTTTAAAGACAAAAGTCTTCACATGATTAGACGGAAGCTAGCCTGCTTTAAGAGGTCCAGTCTCTGTCCTTTTTTAAAGTTGTCTTTTCCTGGTTACATCATACCCAAAGTGATTTGTGCAGAAAGACGTTTTGGAGACAGGAAGAAAATAGATAGAGGTGCAGAAAAATGCAAGAAGGTCTAATACATTCCCAGCTATGCTGAACTCCCTCTGGCTACAGTAACCCTATCCCCTTCTCTGACGCATAGCAAGACCATTTGGTATAACGCTGCAGTGTGGGGCTAGTCCTTTTGTTAATGGTGAACCCTTTGATTCCTGTTTCCCAGGACAGCCCCTACCGGGCTGTCCTGCTGGAGAGAAGTATTACCTGACCTCACAAAAGATCAAAACATAGGTGGCTCCCACTGTGTATTGTACTGTTGGTTGCATCAGAGATAGACAGTCTGGTTGTCACAGCAGCTGCCAAAACTGCCCCTCTGACCTTTGAACCTGCTTTGTGCCACTCAAGAGAGGGGTTGCTGGTCAGATGACTGCTGCTGCAGTAGAGTGCATGTGTCACTATGTTTTCAACATGGAGTTAAATGAAAAAGGGTCTGGTTAGCAGACCACCTGTTCTGAGATGGAATTGCCTACATAATTTTATTAATAAATACAAATCAAAAGAGCCAGGCTTCTACTCCCTTGCCAGGTGGTAAATACTAACACTGAGCACTAAAAGATATTCGCTGGTTAATGATAGAGCAGCTTAAAATATGACTCCAAATACCTTGTGTAGCCTTTAACCAAATGAGGCACACAGAACAATTTAAGATCTAGAACTCTGAATGGACTGTCCCCAGGAACATTTAAACCCAAAACATTTTAGAAAAATAGATTGGCTGTTGTGTGTAAGAGGTTGTGGAATGAGTTGTGGAATGCTCTCCATCAGGAAGTAACAATCCAACAACATGACATTGAGGTAAGCCCTGAAACACGCTAGTTTAGAAAATGCATATCACCCTAATAACAGGCTACGGGAATATAGTATTATTCACTGAGGCCTTTTCTTTTATTTTCAATTGAAACCATCCAAAATGGCTGGAATGCTACCCTTGAGACCACATGTAGTCAGTTGCCACAGGGAACCAATCAGAAAGAGCTTTGACAAATTATAAGAGTCGGAAGACAGCAATGGGGACACCATTGGTAGTTTTGGAGGTCTTGCTCAGTGGGGATATAACATGCTGTGGTGTGACTTGAAAGAGGAATGCATCGAAGCATCAAGCAGCTGGCTAGATCTTGTCAGGAGAATTCCATGTGTGGTGGGAAGAGTAAATGAGGAACTAGGAGGTGTGAACTTGTGACATTGAAACCTCATGCAACAAAGATTTCATAAAACAGTGATCTGACTGTGAAAGTTCAATTCAATTTTTCACATCGCCGTAACGACTATAAAGGGACTATCACAGGAATGGATTCTCGGTGGATGTAGGTAGGCCGTCCTTCTAATCCATGTAGAGTGATCTCACATTGTAAAGACATTGATTTGTGTTTAAAAACATGTCCTTTGCAGAATGCCATGATTATGGTCTAGTGTATAGTCATGGCATTGAAGATTTTCTAAGGAGTAACTGTGTTTCAGAATCCAGGTCTAAGAGTTTTGTTCAGAAAAGGGGAGTGAAATGCTACCCAATGCTACCCAATGGCATGAAGGGCTTTGCACTTACGGGCAAGAATATTGGCTGTCCTCTGTGCACAATACCAAACCAATTTAGCATTGAGTCTGCCAACCTACATAATATGAAAGTAGAATTGGGTTCATCCTATTTCCAGCAGCTCAGCAGCTACTTCTTTGATCCAAAGGTTCTTTCTTTCCATCACCCTTGGCACCTAGCTTATGGTAATACATGGAGTCTCTAGGGAGAGAGAGAGGGAGAGTGAGAGAGAGAGAGAGAGAGAGAGAGAGAGAGAGAGAGAGAGAGAGAGAGAGAGAGAGAGAGACGGAGAGAGAGAGAGAGGGAGAGAGAGGGAGAGAGAGAGAGAGAGACGGAGAGAGAGAGAGAGAGAGAGGAAGAGAGAGGGAGAGAGAGAGAGAGAGAGAGAGGATCTGACATTTGCAATGTGAAGAAGTGAAAAGGGAATTGTCACCAAGTGCTAGTGGTAGGATCACTGTTAGCACACTGGGAGGAGAGTATCAAAGGGTAATGACATTTAGGGTCTGATTAATAGAAAACATGCAAATGTCCCCACCATGCCGAAATTGACTTGGTGCCACCCTGCATGCAAACTTTTCTTTGCACACTGCGCATATTCATGGAATCTGAGGGGCAAAACAACCTGATGTTCAAAGAAACGTGTTTTGTCTGAGGAACACCCATGAGATACAAAGCAGATGCAACCACATAAACCAACCTTTGTGCAGTCTGCATCCCCGCATCATGCACCCCGTGAATAATGCAGGCCGCTCCCCCCCACAATCAAGGCAGCACCAAGGTGACACTGCGTACGGTCCCCTGTAACTCCTAATGCGTCATGATAACATGTGTTACATGTCTCGTAATTCAAATCGGCCCCAAGTAAATATGCGTTCAAAGCCCCGCAAATCATGGCTGCACCCCGCTAATCTGCATATGAGCACCCTTATTTTCAATCAGCACCCCAACTGAGTGCCGACACCCCTAAATCCCTGACTGTACCTTATCTTTGCACGTTAGTTACTATGCGATTGTGACTTTGCGCCTCCTACCACGTGGCACTGAGATCAAGAGCTTTGCGTGCATCTTTGCCCGACATGACGTTGCACGGTCGGATCCAAAAAACACTCTTTCGTCTGTGCGTTGCTGGGCGTGCGATTCCTTTGTGTAGCCCGTCCCTCGACACGTCCACTTGAGTCCTTGTTCTTCCTCATGCTGCATAGGGAATGGGAAATACCATCCTTTTCAGTTAATCAGACACTAAACTTTCCGACACTCTCTTCAGTCCATCCTTACTTCTTTTTGTATAGTCCTGTGCCCCTTATTTATTTCTTTGCATAGGCCAATCCTTCACTTTGTGTGGAGTCTCGCACAAAGCACTAAACTACATGCAAACGAGTGACAGACCTCCGCAAAGTCGGGAACAGCATGCAAAGTCAGATCCATGAATCGACAAAAGGAGCTTTGTGCCCTGAAACGTGCATAAAGTCACATTTCAGTTCACAAAAAATTCTATACATCACAGCCTTAATATCAGTGACCGCCTTGGCGCAGGATTCTAATAATTTAAAGGGAGTGCAAAGTCTACATCGTTGCGGCGAAAATGGCATTGTGTTGCGTGGATCACTTCAGCGTCATGCAGGGATTTTACACAGCACCAGACAGGCGTGCGTGTTCATTCATGGTTAAAGTAGGCCTTTGGAAATGAGATACAATCCACCAGAGTTGAGGTGACACATTGTAAAATTGCAGTAAATAATTACGACAAGAGACTGTCAAAGAAGTGGCACTTCCTCCTAACTGCCTTCCAATGTCTTTATAAAGTGCCCCACTCCAATCACCTCCTGTGAGACAAATGAGCAACTCCTGCTGTTTCCTCCATTCTGCCTCGAGTCCCAAATACATCACAATCTACCAAGCCACCCTCTAACCCACTAAGCCCCACCGTTACTTCCAGCAGCTGTGCTCGTTCCTTCTCAGTCCCCCTGAGCCAGCCCACTGTGTGTACTGGAGCCTGTAGTCTGGGTGCCTGACTGGAGGAGGAGAGGAGAAGAACTGTGTGTGTTCTGGGCAAAATATTTGTTACATGAGTTGGTTTGGCATTTTGGGTTTGTGGGTGTCACTGTTATTGCTCTTTAGGCAATGGCTCCCCGAATAACTGAACTTGCCGCCAGATAGTTTTTATTGCCACTGCCAAGAAGTCCTAGGGCCTGATTCACAGAGCATTTTCCAATGGGATTGCACCATTATATATGTGTGAATCAGACCCATCGTGCTCTTGGTTCAGAGGTCTGTAGCAAGGACCTTGACAAGAATGTACCCTGTTACAAGTTTGAAAACGTAGGATGAGGATTAGTTCACCCTACTATGGTGCTCATGTCCATACTACACAAATGGACATCATGCCATACTATAAACACGGACATTAACAGATAACTACAAGTCTTAATGAACATTAAATGCCTTCCATCCTTCTATTCCGAATATGCGAACAAGTCACAGATGTCAATGTCGACCTTCGTGGTCTGCATGACAGAGTCATGAAACGGCTCTATTTGAGCAAGTAGTTGGCAGGTCTGGAAAAGATCAGGGGCTGAGCTAATGTCGGGGCTGGCGGGATTCGGGGCTAGCTATAGCCTTTTGGCTGTAGTCCCTGGCCTTATATCTGGTGCTACAACCAAAAGCCGCGGGGCTATGGCCCCCACAGACCCCCGTCAACAACAAATCCGGTGCACACTGTGAAGTGAAGACAGGTGAAATCATGTAAAGAAATAATGTGAACATTAGGGGGTGGGGTCCACGTAACCCCTGCCTGTGACAGTGCCAGAAAGATAATCTGGATCCGGGTTTGCTGTCATTTGGAGGCAGTGTACCCCATAATGCGTGTAGGTAGTGTTAGAATTGACCCTCCGCGTTAGCACATAAGTAGTGCACGCTTTGTGTTTTGAAGGACTCACACTAAGTACTTTCTGAACCATCCCTTCTGATTCATTATGTAGATCTCGTTACGTGCCGTTGTTTATCTTTTAAGTGCAAATGATCCCTGCAGGCGAGACTCCATTGGTTGCAGTATTAGCACGGAGACACACATTTAAGAAATTACCCAACAAGCACTTAGCACCTGGTGATAATTGTTCCTCCGTTGAGGTCACACTGTGCGTAAAAACAACACCATCTTGGATAATCACCCAAAAAGTGACACATCGTAATTTCACGCTAAATAACACTGGCATAGAGGTCTGCGCACAGTGTGCATTCTTTAATGAGCTGGCCCCAGGCAGTAGGGCTGTGTTCATGTGTTTCTATGACTTCTACTGCCAAGCGATGACCTTTGTGACCTTTTCATGCCTTGCTATGCCATATTATAATCGGCTTCATGTGGTTTTAAGTTTGGCTGCCCACTGAGGTTTCTAATTGCTCCGCACAGAAACAACTGTGTAGTGTAATATAAACACAAACCACAATATCCCTATCAGCTCTCCTCCCAACAAGACATCACACACCAAAAACATTATACCTCAGACCTAGCTTGCATTTCCCCCTCTCTGCTCACTAAACGCATCCAACCCCCCCTATCTCCTCCCCCCTCTAACTATGGACTTTTCGACCTTGTTTGATAGCGCAGGAGCCTGTCTCATAAAAGGAAGAGATGATGTAGTCTGGGACAAACAAAGGAGACAGGCTACACCTCCATGTTCCACGCTGCTGATAACCTTGAGCTATGTTCGGTGCTATGGTTAAATAAATTCACTGCACATTAACCTGAAATCTGTTAAAAAAACATTTTAATAATTATTTGATTTTTCTAAAGACAATTCACATCACAATCAACAATAGTGGGTATCGTCCCTGTCCCAATTCTCATGGACGTCTCAACACACATTTTAAAAAACCTATCACACTGCAGGTTTAGTATCAAAAGTGATGAATATTTCTTTGTTTTGTACCACAGCACAAACTGTTCTGGTGAATTTACAAGCTAGAACACCAAGAAACATGTAACACTTTTCATGTATTGCAACGAGATTGTTTAGAAAAAATGTGTGGCTGATTCCACTGACTTTTTATATTATTACATTTTATATCTTTATACTGAGAGGTCGTGAGAATGACCAAATCAAACCAATAGGACAACTGACTCATAGATCATTTTAGTAAGACATTTGGTTGACACTTTGTGTTTTGGCCCCTAGCGTCAGATATGTCTGGACATTCTCATCTGATCTCGAGAGATGGGGCCTTCATCAGAACATGACATTCCTTCTAGTACATGAGGTTTATTGACGGTTTACAAAAAACTCCTTTTCAATGAGTTCAAAACTGTGGAAGACATAAAAACATCAAATGACCTATTAAAAACCCGATTTTGGTTTACTTGTTCTAAGTCCAAGTACACAAAAAAGACTATGGGCCTCATTCCGAGATTGGAGGTAGCCATGGCGCTACTAGCGCCATGGCTGCCTCCAATACCGGGCCCGAGTCCGGTCTGGTTGGATGGGGACTTACCGGGTCATTCCGACCCTGGAGGACCCGGTAAGTCCCCATTCAACCAGTCATTCCCCATTCCCATTTTAGCCCCCATAGGGCTCAATGGGAATGGGCAAGGCGGTAATTACGGGCCTGCTATTAGCAGGCCTGTAATTAGCGCCCTGGTCCCTTAGCGGGACCCGTAAAGAACGTGTGGTCCGATCACACGTCCTTTGCGGTTCCCGCTAAGGGACCTCGAAATTGGGCGGTAAGGGATTACCGGCACGGGTCTCCTTACTGGTGCCCGGTATCCCTTACCACCCAACTAGGAATGAGGCCCTATAGCTTGACATTAACCTCCTTATTGTTCCTGCGTGTTTGGAGCAACTTATTTTATTTATTTATTTGTATTGATTCATTAGGAACCTTTAAAAAAATATATACGACAGATAAAACATATAGAACATATGAAAACATAAAAAATGTGTTTGTTTCAGATTACATAGAGTCCTCACAACTGGAATTATGCCATATTACACTTAATAAACGCGGTCACTCAAGCAGATATTTCACAATGGATATACAACCTGTTATTAGATAGCTAAAAATCCATACTACAAGTTAAAAACTATCTATAAAACACTTAAAAGCATTGATGATTAATAAGTAAATACATTTCATTTGGCATTTTCCATTAGTCCTAGTTAACAGAAAAATACAATACAAACAGGACATCTCCTCAATTATGGCTTCTCTCGATGTTCAGAAACTTTAATATATCACCCCAGATCTTATATAATGCTATATGGACAGATTGGAGATCAGAATTTAAACAAAAGTTCCAAAATTCATCACTTCTTATAGCATCATAACTGCCCACAAACTAACCAAAGGTAGTCATAATGTGTTCCTATCTTAGTGCATAAAGTCAGACATGTCTCAGTGATTCGATGTTAGACTGCAACTTGCAGACACGGCATATTCTTTGTACAAGAGAAATGTTAGTATAGCCACATTATAACGCAAGCACTGGAAGTTGATTTACTCGCAGTTCCGTCATGAATTTGCGAACATTCGGACATGGACTTTTCAAAAGGTACTGTTGTATTTTGAGGTAATGATGGCTCATATTCGATATGTATTTAAAATTGTGCAGTGTCTGGAGATGCGGTTCATTATTAATCCAGTCACACTGTTCAAGTTTACATTTAAAAATACTCTTCAGTACTACAACATGTGTACCTCGTGTGAAATCAGGAGTCCAATTCATGTCTATAAACAATCATCGTTCAATTTTACAAAGAGAAGAAGAAAACTGAGCCTCTTTTCTAGATACATCTAAAATGTTTTCTGGAGGTGAAACAAAGAGAAGGTAATTATTACTTTTAAGCTGTCTCAATACACAGATAGGGCTTAATGGAAAAATAAAACTATTTATTGCTCTGGCAATTGTGTATTTTTAAGGGAAAAAACAATAAAAGTGACTGCACAAAAAAAAAATGAGTAGAACTTAAAATAAGTTACTCCAATCACGCAAGAACAATAAGGAGGTTAGTGTCGAGCTATGCTCTTTTTTGCGTAGGTGGAATTGGAGCAAGTAAACCAGAACTGGTTTTTAAAAGCTAATTTGGTGTTTTTATGGTTCTGTGTTCATTCATTGGCTGTTTTCTTTTGGGCAGCACTTTTTGCAGACAATTTTCTGTCCGGAAAAAAAAGAGGCATTTTTTTATTTTTTGGGGGTCCTCCCTAAACTCCCTTCCCCTATTATGTATTCCCTATACACCACCCCACCCTACCCCTGATATGCCCCCTATATTTTTCATAGATTTTTTTCTGCAAAAATGTCTTGCCAAAAAGTTCAGCAGAAAAATTAAACGGGCCATGAATGAACGCTGTACCGTTATTCAGGGTAATTCATAGAATTTCGCAGAAAAGTGTCGCAAGCGGCTGGCGCAGAGTGTCCGCGTGCGATTGACTGCGCCAGGCACGTGCGCTAAAACCGATTTCCGCGCACAGCGTATTCATGGATTTCAGGCTCCCAAACCAGCCGTGGCGCAGAGTATCGCAGCGACCCTGCAGCAGCGCCAGTAACGCCCCCAAGAACGCCCTCGCGCAAGGAAAAGCCATCAAAATCGCTAAATCATCGCAAAGGGCAGCGCTAACCCTGGACCAGTCCACAGGGCTGCCAAACAAGGAACGCAAAGCGGGTAACGTGCATATCAGGGGTACGCGTGAAGTTTTACACGCGATTAGCCAGGGCACGTGTATCACAGGGGTACGCAGGAATTATCACACGCGATTTGGCTGGGTACGTATATTACAGGGGTGC
This sequence comes from Ambystoma mexicanum, assembly GCF_040938575.1. Taxonomy (NCBI): domain Eukaryota; kingdom Metazoa; phylum Chordata; class Amphibia; order Caudata; family Ambystomatidae; genus Ambystoma; species Ambystoma mexicanum. The sequence goes on along the minus strand of NC_090929.1, from coordinate 957,371,317 downwards.
GCGGGAATTATCACACGCTATTTGGCTGGGTACGTGTATTCCAGGGGTGCGCGGGAATTATCACACGCGATTTGGCTGGGTACGTGTATTCCAGGGGTGCGCGGGAATTATCACACGCGATTTGGCTGGGTACGTGTATTCCAGGGGTGCGCGGGAATTATCACACGCGATTTGGCTGGGTAGGTGTATTACAGGGGTACACGGGAAGTTCTACACGCGATTCGGCTGGGTACGTGTATTACAGGGGTGCGCGGGAATTCTCACATGCGATTTGGCCAGGTACGTGTATTACAGGGGTGCGTGGGAATTATCACACGCGATTTGGCTGGGTAGGTGTATTACAGGGGTACACGGGAAGTTCTACACGCGATTCGGCTGGGTACGTGTATTACAGGGGTGCGCGGGAATTCTCACATGCGATTTGGCCAGGTACGTGTATTACAGGGGTGCGTGGGAATTATCACACGCGATTTGGCTTGGTACATGTATTACAGGGGTGCGTGGGAAGTTCTACACGCGATTGGCCAGGGTACGTGTATTACAGGGGTATGTGGGAATTATCACACGCGATTTGGCTGGGTACGTGTATTACAGGGGTACACGGGAAGTTCTACACGCGATTCGGCTGGGCACGTGTATTACAGGGGTGCGCGGGAATTTTCACATGCGATTTGGCCAGGTACGTGTATTACAGGGGTGCGTGGGAATTATCACACGCGATTTGGCTTGGTACGTGTATTACAGGGGTGCGTGGGAAGTTCTACACGCGATTGGCCAGGGTACGTGTATTACAGGGGTATGTGGGAATTATCACACGCGATTTGGCTGGGTACGTGTATTACAGGGGTACACAGGAAGTTCTACACGCGATTCGGCTGGGTACATGTATTACAGGGGTGCGCGGGAATTTTCACATGCGATTTGGCCAGGTACGTGTATTACAGGGGTGCGTGGGAATTATCACACGCGATTTGGCTTGGTACGTGTATTACAGGGGTGCGTGGGAAGTTCTACACGCGATTGGCCAGGGTACGTGTATTACAGGGGTATGTGGGAATTATCACACGCGATTTGGCTGGGTACGTGTATTACAGGGGTACACGGGAAGTTCTACACGCGATTCGGCTGGGTACGTGTATTACAGGGGTGCGCGGGAATTTTCACATGCGATTTGGCCAGGTACGTGTATTACAGGGGTGCGTGGGAATTATCACACGCGATTTGGCTTGGTACGTGTATTACAGGGGTGTGCGGGAATTATCACACGCAATTAGGCTGGGTGGGTCCTCACAGGTGTTCCCTGTACACCCTCCACAGCCCCTGCAGGCAGCCCACAAAACAGGGGACTACCCTGCACACCTGCTCATGTCCCCCTGCACCCCCACCCCCCAGCAGTGCAGGGGCAGCCTCCACCAGGCCCCCACTCATGTCACCCACCACCCCCACCCCCCAGCCACCAGGGTCACCCTCCACCAGGCCCCCACTCATGTCTCCCACCACCCCCACCCCCCAGCAGTGCAGGGGCAGCCTCCACCAGGCCCCCACTCATGTCCCCTATCACCTCCACCCCCCCGCCACCAGGGGCACCCTCCACCAGGCCCCCACTCATGTCTCCCACCACCCCCACCCCCCAGCAGTGCAGGGGCAGCCTCCACCAGGCCCCCACTCATGTCACCCACCACCCCCACCCCCCAGCCACCAGGGGCACCCTCCACCAGTCCCCCACTCATGTCTCCCACCACCCCCACCCCCCAGCAGTGCAGGGGCACCCTCCACCAGGCCCCCACTCATGTCTCCCACCACCCCCACCCCCCAGCCACCAGGGTCACCCTCCACCAGGCCCCCACTCATGTCTCCCACCACCCCCACCCCCCAGCAGTGCAGGGGCAGCCTCCACCAGGCCCCCACTCATGTCTCCCACCACCCCCACCCCCCAGCAGTGCAGGGGCAGCCTCCACCAGGCCCCCACTCATGTCCCCTATCACCCCCACCCCCCCGCCACCAGGGGCACCCTCCACCAGGCCCCCACTCATGTCTCCCACCACCCCACCCCCCAGCAGTGCAGGGGCAGCCTCCACCAGGCCCCCACTCATGTCTCCCACCACCCCCACCCCCCAGCAGTGCAGGGGCAGCCTCCACCAGGCCCCCACTCATGTCACCCACCACCCCCACCCCCCAGCCACCAGGGTCACCCTCCACCAGGCCCCCACTCATGTCTCCCACCACCCCCACCCCCCAGCCACCAGGGTCACCCTCCACCAGGCCCCCACTCATGTCTCCCACCACCCCACCCCCCAGCAGTGCAGGGGCAGCCTCCACCAGGCCCCCACTCATGTCACCCACCACCCCCACCCCCCAGCCACCAGGGGCACCCTCCACCAGGCCCCCACTCATGTCTCCCACCACCCCCACCCCCCAGCAGTGCAGGGGCACCCTCCACCAGGCCCCCACTCATGTCTCCCACCACCCCCACCCCCCAGCCACCAGGGTCACCCTCCACCAGGCCCCCACTCATGTCTCCCACCACCCCCACCCCCCAGCAGTGCAGGGGCAGCCTCCACCAGGCCCCCACTCATGTCCCCTATCACCCCCACCCCCCCGCCACCAGGGTCACCCTCCACCAGGCCCCCACTCATGTCTCCCACCACCCCCACCCCCCAGCAGTGCAGGGGCAGCCTCCACCAGGCCCCCACTCATGTCACCCACCACCCCCACCCCCCAGCCACCAGGGGCACCCTCCACCAGGCCCCCACTCATGTCTCCCACCACCCCCACCCCCCAGCAGTGCAGGGGCACCCTCCACCAGGCCCCCACTCATGTCTCCCACCACCCCCACCCCCCTGCCACCATGTGCAGCCCCCACCAGGTCCTCACAATGTGCGTAATGGTCAGCCTCCACAGCCAAAAAGCCCTACCAAGTAACCCATTCACCCACATGGAAATGGAAATCACATGTTACACCCCCAATGTTCATGAAGCAAATGAACCCATGTCCGTCACACACATATTTTCCAATTGAATGGGAAAACACACAACATGACATGCATGAAACCAATGAGATGAAACCACACAGTGAACAATGTAAAAAAAAATGTATTAGAAAAAAATACGAATGCTAAAGAAAGAAAACTAACTACAATGTAAATGTGAAAAAAGAAGCTGCATGTCCGCATAAAAACACAAAACTAGAAAATCTAATCCAAAAAATTTTGTCCAAAGTGAAATGTCAAAACTCTCAGTGCAACAAAGAACTATGTACAAAAATAACAAGGGTCCATCATCACAACAGAACTAAGGAAACCTCCTAAAAAACCTACCTAAATATCAACTATATACAAAAAGTGGAGCAGTGTCCGTCGACTCCAAATCATAAGAAAAAACAAAGGAAACCTAAAACTAAAGAACTATATACAAAGGCGGCGGGCAAGTCCAGCGGCTCACTCTGTGGTGTTCCGGGCCAGGGCATCATCGAACTCCTGTTCGATGTCCCGGAGGCGGTCCAGTTCCATGGCCCCGAGGGTCCGCAGGGACGACGCCGTGTCCTCCTCCAACCCCCTGCGGATTGCCTCGAGGCACTCGGCCCGCCTCAGGGCCCTCCGCATGGAGTTCTCCGCCCTGACCACTGTGAGCCGCGCCTCTTCCGCCCGCCGCCGCTCCGCACCTATGGCGTGGCCCAACCGCTGCCACACGGAAGACACTCTCTGTCCTGGGTCCTCCTGCCCTCCGGCCGATGCCTGCCCCTCCGATGTCGAAGGCCCCGAGCCTTCATGGCTCCCACCATCTTGCTGCTGCTGCTGCTCTGCCTCTGCCCGTGCACTGCCTCCTGCTGCCTGCACATCCTCCGCCGGCTGGGGTGCAGTTGTTGATGTGGCCACCCCTGCTGGACGTCCGACTCCCGACTGTGGCAGGGATGCCTCCTCCACCAGCCTGGCCGCACTGTCAGAGGCAGCTCCACAGGGCACCCAGGTGACTGATGGGTGGGAAGATGGCACAGAGGACGACTGGTGCGTAGGGGGTCCAGTTGAGGAGGGGGTCAGAACAAGCCCCATCAGACGGAGGAATCCGGTCTGGGTGACCTGTCCCAGCAGGCTGACGTGGTCAACGAGCCATTCGAGATGACGTGCAGTCTCTCCATGAAAAGACTGCAGGTCACCTCGCATGGCCCGTTGACGCAACGCCACACCAGCCAGGACAGGCTCAACCCGGACCTGGATAGCCACGTCCGCAGGCAGAGGAAGGCCAGTTGACGTCAGCTCATCCCCTGCCTGAAAACGGGTCTGGACGTAGGCATCCCTGCTGGTGCAAGATGATGCAGGGACAGGATCGGGGACAGGATTGCACACAGGCACCTCCGCGGCCGCCTGTGCTGCCTCCTGTCCCTGGTCCTGGACTGCACCACTAGCACCAGTGGGATCCCCACCTCCAGACCCCGTCTCTGGTGCTTGCGCGGCCTCCTCCTCCACCAGACCCCCCACCAACCTGGATGACTCTGTGCCATCTTCCCCTGTTGGGCCCTGTGGGGTCCCAGCTGCCCCTTCTGCTGCCGAGGAGTCCAACTGCAACCTCCGCCTCTTGGACCTCCCCCCGGCAGCTGCGGCCTGGGACGCGGCACCGGACTCCTCACTCCCCGACGAGATGACAACACGGGAGGGGAGCCGGGCCTTGCGTCTCCGGCTGGCGGTCGGATCCCCGCCGCTGTGCTCCACAGCACCTTCTCCGCCCTCTTCATCAGTTGACGCTGCAGACAGGGAGAAACAAAACACAGGCATCAGGGCACTGTACAATGGACACATACACGCATGACAGTTGCACATGAGTGGCATTGGCAAACCTCAGACATGTCATCACAATCCCCAACACACATGTCATTGCAACTGGCACACATGAGCCATACCACAGCCATATCGCAACTGCCACCACCATCCCTACACATACAACAGCATCAGCAGCCAAAGGGGAGCCATACATCACATGCAACACAGGAAGTGCACCACACATGTACACACACCACCACACTTGCATGCATGTCTACACCTCTGCCAAGTGTCGCACTGTTCAGACGGGCATCCATGTCACATCTGCCAATCAGGCTTCCACATACCGCTGTCACATGCATCCATGTAGCATCACTGTTGCACCTTTGACAAATACACACACATGCACATGTACACAGTGCTCATACATGCAGCCGAAAACAACATACATGCCTGACATCACGGACATGTCTACTTACATACACATTCATCCAAACATGTGTGCACGCACAACTGCATTTGCCATGCAAGCCCACACACACAAGCACCATCCATGTCTCACACATTACAGCCCTCGCATGTGTCAGCCCCACGGCCCTGTACACCCCCACCCTTACTCCACCCCATACAAACAGATGTGCAACCGGCACAATGGGGAATGATCACCACACGCCCTGCTCACAACCAGGATGCATGTACACTCACCGCTCGACTCCAGACGGCTCTGCTTCTCTAGGACCTGGACGTGGAGCGCTGGGGATATGCGTTCCAGGACCCCCATCTGTTCTTCCGACAAGTGGCCCCGGCGCCCCTTGGCATCCGCTGCCTTCAAGAGGCGCCGGGCCTTGTTCAGGGTCCTGGACCTGAAGTCCTCCCAGCGCTTCCTGACATGTTGTAAGTCCCGGACTGCCACCCCCTCCGCGTTGATGGCAGTCACGATGTCTGTCCAGATCCGAGTCCGTCCTTCCTTGTCGGCGCGGGAACTTCCAAAGAGGGCATCATACTGCCCCAGGACTTGCTCCACCAGGACACCAACTTCGGTGGCACTGAAGCTGGTGCCCCTCTGCCTCTCTGGCCGGGGGTTGTCAGTGGTCACAGATGGTGTTAGCCCCGACATGACAACCCCAGAGGCAGGAGTGGGTGGGCAACTGGGTCCTGGGGCTGGGCTGTGGAGCGATGGAATTCCAGTCGGGAGTCTTCTGTTCCAGCAGGGGTGGTCACAGCAACAGCACCCCTGGCTGATGTGCAGGCAGCAAATGGCAGTGCACGTGGGCAGCAGGCAGTCAGGCAGCAGCAGATAGCAGGTGGGAGCGTGCTCGGGGCTCTGGGGGGCAGTAATTCGGCCTTCTGGGCAGGAGCGTGGTCTCCCATGTGCTCACGCGTGGCCAGCTTGGTACGGAGTGAATTGGCACGTGAAAATCCTGCACGTCAGCGTGAAAACCGAGGAAAGGCCCTTAGCGCGTAAGCGCGTCAGCACGCATACGCGATTCCATTGGACCAAAGGCCCTCAGCGCGTAAGCGCGTCTGTGACGTGACCCGCACGGGTGTTTCCCACACAGCACGTGATGACAGAGCACACGTGGAAAGACTGCACGTCAGAGTCTCATTGCGTGTGATTGGTGGAAATGGCCGTACACCGGGATACAGGTGCGCTGACGTACTTGCGTGTGTAAGTGTCCGCGCACACCTCATATACACGTACATAGGCCAATCGCGTGTACACGCACTTTTGTCCAATTACACGCGATGAGACTCTGACGTGCAGTCTTTCCACGTATGCTCTGTCATCACGTGCTGTGTGGGAAACACCCGTGCGGGTCACGTCACAGACGCGCTTACGCGCTGAGGGCCTTTGGTCCAATGGAATCGCGTATGCGTGCTGACACGCTTACGCGCTAAGGGCCTTTCCACGGTTTTCACGCTGACGTGCAGGATTTTCACGTGCCAATTCACTCCGTACCAAGCTGGCCACGCGTGAGCACACGGGAGACCACGCTCCTGCCCAGAAGGCCGAATTACTGCCCCCCAGAGCCCCGAGCACGCTCCCACCTGCTATCTGCTGCTGCCTGACTGCCTGCTGCCCACGTGCACTGCCATTTGCTGCCTGCACATCAGCCAGGGGTGCTGTTGCTGTGACCACCCCTGCTGGAACAGAAGACTCCCGACTGGAATTCCATCGCTCCACAGCCCAGCCCCAGGACCCAGTTGCCCACCCACTCCTGCCTCTGGGGTTGTCATGTTGGGGCTAACACCATCTGTGACCACTGACAACCCCCGGCCAGAGAGGCAGAGGGGCACCAGCTTCAGTGCCACCGAAGTTGGTGTCCTGGTGGAGCAAGTCCTGGGGCAGTATGATGCCCTCTTTGGAAGTTCCCGCGCCGACAAGGAAGGACGGACTCGGATCTGGACAGACATCGTGACTGCCATCAACGCGGAGGGGGTGGCAGTCCGGGACTTACAACATGTCAGGAAGCGCTGGGAGGACTTCAGGTCCAGGACCCTGAACAAGGCCCGGCGCCTCTTGAAGGCAGCGGATGCCAAGGGGCGCCGGGGCCACTTGTCGGAAGAACAGATGGGGGTCCTGGAACGCATATCCCCAGCGCTCCACGTCCAGGTCCTAGAGAAGCAGAGCCGTCTGGAGTCGAGCGGTGAGTGTACATGCATCCTGGTTGTGAGCAGGGCGTGTGGTGATCATTCCCCATTGTGCCGGTTGCACATCTGTTTGTATGGGGTGGAGTATGGGTGGGGGTGTACAGGGCCGTGGGGCTGACACATGCGAGGGCTGTAATGTGTGAGACATGGATGGTGCTTGTGTGTGTGGGCTTGCATGGCAAATGCAGTTGTGCGTGCACACATGTTTGGATGAATGTGTATGTAAGTAGACATGTCCGTGATGTCAGGCATGTATGTTGTTTTCGGCTGCATGTATGAGCACTGTGTACATGTGCATGTGTGTGTATTTGTCAAAGGTGCAACAGTGATGCTACATGGATGCATGTGACAGCGGTATGTGGAAGCCTGATTGGCAGATGTGACATGGATGCCCGTCTGAACAGTGCGACACTTGGCAGAGGTGTAGACATGCATGCAAGTGTGGTGGTGTGTGTACATGTGTGGTGCACTTCCTGTGTTGCATGTGATGTATGGCTCCCCTTTGGCTGCTGATGCTGTTGTATGTGTAGGGATGGTGGTGGCAGTTGCGATATGGCTGTGGTATGGCTCATGTGTGCCAGTTGCAATGACATGTATGTTGGGGATTGTGATGACATGTCTGAGGTTTGCCAATGCCACTCATGTGCAACTGTCGTGCGTGTATGTGTCCATTGTACAGTGCCCTGATGCCTGTGTTTTGTTTCTCCCTGTCTGCAGCGTCAACTGATGAAGAGGGCGGAGAAGGTGCTGTGGAGCACAGCGGCGGGGATCCGACCGCCAGACGGAGACGCAAGGCCCGGCTCCCCTCCCGTGTTGTCATCTCGTCGGGGAGTGAGGAGTCCGGTGCCGCGTCCCAGGCCGCAGCTGCCGGGGGGAGGTCCAAGAGGCGGAGGTTGCAGTTGGACTCCTCGGCAGCAGAAGGGGCAGCTGGGACCCCACAGGGCCCAACAGGGGAAGATGGCACAGAGTCATCCAGGTTGGTGGGGGGTTTGGTGGAGGAGGGGGCCGCGCAAGCACCAGAGACAGGGTCTGGAGGTGGGGATCCCACTGGTGCTAGTGGTGCAGTGCAGGACCAGGGACAGGAGGCAGCACAGGCGGCCGCGGAGGTGCCTGTGTGCAATCCTGTCCCCGATCCTGTCCCTGCATCATCTTGCACCAGCAGGGATGCCTACGTCCAGACCCGTTTTCAGGCAGGGGATGAGCTGACGTCAACTGGCCTTCCTCTGCCTGCGGACGTGGCCATCCAGGACCGGGTTGAGCCTGTCCTGGCTGGTGTGGCGTTGCGTCAACGGGCCATGCGAGGTGACCTGCAGTCTTTTCATGGAGAGACTGCACGTCATCTCGAATGGCTCGTTGACCACGTCAGCCTGCTGGGACAGGTCAACCAGGCCGGATTCCGCTGTCTGATGGGGCTTGCTCCGACCCCCTCCTCAACTGGACCCCCTACGCGCCAGTCGTCCTCTGTGCCATCTTCCCACCCATCAGTCACCTTGGTGCCCTGTGGAGCTGCCTCTGACAGTGCGGCCAGGCTGGTGGAGGAGGCATCCCTGCCACAGTCGGGAGTCGGACGTCCAGCAGGGGTGGCCACATCAACAGGTGCACCCCAGCCGGCGGAGGATGTGCAGGCAGCAGGAGGCAGTGCACGGGCAGAGGCAGAGCAGCAGCAGCAGCAAGATGGTGGGAGCCATGAAGGCTCGGGGCCTTCGACATCGGAGGGGCAGGCATCGGCCGGAGGGCAGGAGGACCCAGGACAGAGAGTGTCTTCCGTGTGGCAGCGGTTGGGCCACGCCATAGGTGCGGAGCGGCGGCGGGCGGAAGAGGCGCGGCTCACAATGGTAAGGGCGGAGAACTCCATGCGGAGGGCCCTGAGGCGGGCCGAGTGCCTCGAGGCAATCCGCAGGGGGTTGGAGGAGGACACGGCGTCGTCCCTGCGGACCCTCGGGGCCATGGAACTGGACCGCCTCCGGGACATCGAACAGGAGTTCGATGATGCCCTGGCCCGGAACACCACAGAGTGAGCCGCTGGACTTGCCCGCCGCCTTTGTATATAGTTCTTTAGTTTTAGGTTTCCTTTCGTTCTTATTATTATTTGGAGTCGACGGACACTGCTCCACTTTTTGTATATAGTTGATATTTAGGTAGGTTTTTTAGGAGGTTTCCTTAGTTCAGTTGTGATGATGGACCCTTGTTATTTTTGTACATAGTTCTTTGTTGCATGGAGAGTTTTTACATTTCACTTTGGACATAATTTTTTTGATTTGATTTTCTAGTTTTGTGTTTTTATGCGGACATGCAGCTTATTTTTTCACATTTACATTGTAGTTAGTTTTCTTTCTTTGGCATTTGTATTTTTTTCAATACATTTTTTTTTCCATTGTTCACTGTGTGGTTTCATCTCATTGGTTTCATGCATGTCATGTTGTGTGTTTTCCCATTCAATTTGAAAATATGTGTGTGACGGACATGGGTTCATTTGCTTCATGTACATTGGGGGTGTAACATGTTATTTCCATTTCCTTGTGGGTGAATGGGTTACTTGGTAGGTCTTTTTGGCTGTGGAGGCTGACCATTACGCACATGATTGGGGATTGTGAGGACCTGGTGGGGGCTGCACATGGTGGCAGGGGGGTGGGGGTGCAGGGGGACATGAGTGGGGGCCTGGTGGAGGTTGAGCCTGCACTGCTGGGGGGTGGGGGTGGTGGGAGACATGAGTGGGGGCCTGGTGGAGGGTGACCCTGCACTGCTGGGGTGTGGGGGTGATGGGAGACATGAGTGGGGGCCTGGTGGAGGGTGACCCTGGTGGCTGGGGGGTGGGGGTGATAGGGGACATGAGTGGGGGCCTGGTGGAGGGTGACCCTGGTGGCTGGGGGGTGGGGGTGGTGGTAGACATGAGTGGGGGCCTGGTGGAGGGTGACCCTGCACTGCTGGGGTGTGGGGGTGGTGGGAGACATGAGTTGGACATGGGTGGGGGCCTACTGGCAGGTGCCCCACAGTGCTGGGGGGTGGGGGTGGTGGGGGACATGAGTTGGACATGGGTGGGGGACTGCTGGCAGGTGCCCCACAGTGCTGGGGGGTGGGGGTGGTGGGAGACATGAGTTGGACATGGGTGGGGGCCTGCTGGCAGGTGCCCCACAGTGCTGGGGGGTGGGGGTAGTGGGAGACATGAGTGGGGCCCTGGTGGAGGGTGACCCTGGTGGCTGGGGGGTAGGGGTGGTGGGAGACATGAGTTGGACATGGGTGGGGGCCTACTGGCAGGTGCCCCACAGTGCTGGGGGGTGGGGGTGGTGGGAGACATGAGTGGGGCCCTGGTGGAGGGTGACCCTGGTGGCTGGGGGATGGGGGTGGTGGGAGACATGAGTTGGACATGGGTGGGGGCCTACTGGCAGGTGCCCCACAGTGCTGGGGGGTGGGGGTGGTGGGAGACATGAGTGGGGCCCTGGTGGAGGGTGACCCTGCACTGCTGGGGTGTGGGGGTGGTGGGAGACATGAGTGGGGCCCTGGTGGAGGGTGACCCTGGTGGCTGGGGGGTGGGGGTGGTGGTAGACATGAGTGGGGGCCTGGTGGAGGGTGACCCTGCACTGCTGGGGTGTGGGGGTGGTGGGAGACATGAGTGGGGCCCTGGTGGAGGGTGACCCTGCACTGCTGGGGTGTGGGGGTGGTGGGAGACATGAGTGGGGCCCTGGTGGAGGGTGACCCTGGTGGCTGGGGGGTGGGGGTGGTGGGAGACATGAGTTGGACATGGGTGGGGGCCTACTGGCAGGTGCCCCACAGTGCTGGGGGGTGGGGGTGGTGGGGGACATGAGTTGGACATGGGTGGGGGACTGCTGGCAGGTGCCCCACAGTGCTGGGGGGTGGGGGTGGTGGGAGACATGAGTTGGACATGGGTGGGGGCCTGCTGGCAGGTGCCCCACAGTGCTGGGGGGTGGGGGTGGTGGGAGACATGAGTGGGGCCCTGGTGGAGGGTGACCCTGGTGGCTGGGGGGTGGGGGTGGTGGGAGACATGAGTTGGACATGGGTGGGGGCCTACTGGCAGGTGCCCCACAGTGCTGGGGGGTGGGGGTGGTGGGAGACATGAGTGGGGCCCTGGTGGAGGGTGACCCTGGTGGCTGGGGGGTGGGGGTGGTGGGAGACATGAGTTGGACATGGGTGGGGGCCTACTGGCAGGTGCCCCACAGTGCTGGGGGGTGGGGGTGGTGGGGGACATGAGTTGGACATGGGTGGGGGCCTGCTGGCAGGTGCCCCACAGTGCTGGGGGGTGGGGGTGGTGGGAGACATGAGTGGGGCCCTGGTGGAGGGTGACCCTGCACTGCTGGGGGGTGGGGGTGGTGGGAGACATGAGTGGGGCCCTGGTGGAGGGTGACCCTGGTGGCTGGGGGGTGGGGGTGGTGGGAGACATGAGTTGGACATGGGTGGGGGCCTGCTGGCAGGTGCCCCACAGTGCTGGGGTGTGGGGGTGGTGGGAGACATGAGTTGGACATGGGTGGGGGCCTGCTGGCAGGTGCCCCACAGTGCTGGGGGGTGGGGGTGGTGGGAGACATGAGTTGGACATGGGTGGGGGCCTACTGGCAGGTGCCCCACAGTGCTGGGGGGTGGGGGTGGTGGGAGACATGAGTTGGACATGGGTGGGGGCCTGCTGGCAGGTGCCCCACAGTGCTGGGGGGTGGGGGTGGTGGGAGACATGAGTGGGGCCCTGGTGGAGGGTGACCCTGGTGGCTGGGGGGTGGGGGTGGTGGGAGACATGAGTTGGACATGGGTGGGGGCCTACTGGCAGGTGCCCCACAGTGCTGGGGGGTGGGGGTGGTGGGTGACATGAGTTGGACATGGGTGGGGGCCTGCTGGCAGGTGCCCCACCGTGCTGGGGGGTGGGGGTGGTGGGAGACATGAGTTGGACATGGGTGGGGGCCTGCTGGCAGGTGCCCCACAGTGCTGGGGGGTGGGGGTGGTGGGAGACATGAGTGGGGCCCTGGTGGAGGGTGACCCTGCACTGCTGGGGTGTGGGGGTGGTGGGTGACATGAGTGGGGGCCTGGTGGAGGGTGACCCTGGTGGCTGGGGGGTGGGGGTGGTGGTAGACATGAGTGGGGGCCTGGTGGAGGGTGACCCTGCACTGCTGGGGTGTGGGGGTGGTGGGAGACATGAGTGGGGCCCTGGTGGAGGGTGACCCTGCACTGCTGGGGTGTGGGGGTGGTGGGAGACATGAGTGGGGCACTGGTGGAGGGTGACCCTGGTGGCTGGGGGGTGGGGGTGGTGGTAGACATGAGTGGGGGCCTGGTGGAGGGTGACCCTGCACTGCTGGGGTGTGGGGGTGGTGGGAGACATGAGTGGGGCCCTGGTGGAGGGTGACCCTGCACTGCTGGGGTGTGGGGGTGGTGGGAGACATGAGTGGGGCCCTGGTGGAGGGTGACCCTGGTGGCTGGGGGGTGGGGGTGGTGGGAGACATGAGTTGGACATGGGTGGGGGCCTACTGGCAGGTGCCCCACAGTGCTGGGGGGTGGGGGTGGTGGGGGACATGAGTTGGACATGGGTGGGGGCCTGCTGGCAGGTGCCCCACAGTGCTGGGGGGTGGGGGTGGTGGGAGACATGAGTGGGGCCCTGGTGGAGGGTGACCCTGCACTGCTGGGGGGTGGGGGTGGTGGGAGACATGAGTGGGGCCCTGGTGGAGGGTGACCCTGGTGGCTGGGGGGTGGGGGTGGTGGGAGACATGAGTTGGACATGGGTGGGGGCCTACTGGCAGGTGCCCCACAGTGCTGGGGGGTGGGGGTGGTGGGGGACATGAGTTGGACATGGGTGGGGGCCTGCTGGCAGGTGCCCCACAGTGCTGGGGGGTGGGGGTGGTGGGAGACATGAGTGGGGCCCTGGTGGAGGTTGAGCCTGCACTGCTGGGGTGTGGGGGTGATGGGAGACATGAGTGGGGGCCTGGTGGAGGGTGACCCTGGTGGCTGGGGGGTGGGGGTGATAGGGGACATGAGTGGGGCCCTGGTGGAGGGTGACTCTGGTGGCTGGGGGGTGGGGGTGGTGGGTGACATGAGTGGGGGCCTGGTGGAGGGTGACCCTGGTGGCTGGGGGGTGGGGGTGGTGGGAGACATGAGTTGGACATGGGTGGGGGCCTACTGGCAGGTGCCCCACAGTGCTGGGGTGTGGGGGTGATGGGAGACATGAGTTGGACATGGGTGGGGGCCTGCTGGCAGGTGCCCCACAGTGCTGGGGGGTGGGGGTGGTGGGAGACATGAGTGGGGCCCTGGTGGAGGGTGACCCTGGTGGCTGGGGGGTGGGGGTGGTGGGAGACATGAGTTGGACATGGGTGGGGGCCTACTGGCAGGTGCCCCACAGTGCTGGGGGGTGGGGGTGGTGGGGGACATGAGTTGGACATGGGTGGGGGACTGCTGGCATGTGCCCCACAGTGCTGGGGGGTGGGGGTGCAAGGGGACATGTGTTGGTGTTCATTAGTTCAAGGAGACATGTGCCTTTGCTGGGGGGCATGCCCATGTTGGGTGGGCTGCCTCCGGGACATGACCAGGGATGCAGGGTAGTCCCCTGTGGTGTGGGCTGCCTGCAGGGGCCGTGGAGGGTGTACAGGGTACACCTGGGAGGACCCACACTGTCAAATCACATGTGGGACTCCCCGGCACCCCTGAAATACACGCGCCCAGGCTATTCGCGTGTGGAACTTCCCGCGAACCCCTGAAATACACGCGCCCAGGCTATTCGCGTGTGGAACTTCCCGCGAACCCCTGTAATACACGTAGCCCGCTCCCCCAGGCCCGATCGCGTGAGGAACTTCACGCGAACCCCTGTAATACACGTAGCCCGCTCCCCCAGGCCCGATCGCGTGAGGAACTTCGCGCGAACCCCTGTAATACACGTAGCCCGCTCCCCCAGGCCCGATCGCGTGAATAACTTCACGCGAACCCCTGTGATGCACGTACCCTGCAAATCGCGTGTGACACTTCCCGCGCACCCCGGTATACATGCACACGTATTTTTTGTCAGCGGGTGTCCGTGTTTGTGGGTACCCCTTTGCACGTCATTTTTCCTGGAGGGCCACAGTATGGGACATTCATCATGGCAGTATATAGGTGCTATTTGTTGGCGCACCTTTTGGCGCACATTTCTTACAGCCGCAGAGACGCTACCGCCTCCTTTCTTGTGGCGGTCGTGTTTGTGCCTGTGCGCTGGTTTGAGCGTGCGCTTTTTTCCCCTATTCTATTCCATGAATACGTGTTGTAGGCGAGCGTGTGGGCGTTCCGCGCACTTGTGCCCTGTACTTCCCCCGTGACGCCCACGTTTTGGCAAGTTGTTCCCCATTCCGAGTGTTACGCCCGTGTTCCGCCTACTTTTATTGCGTGCGCCGCGCTATGTGCGAATTTCGCTGTGGCCTGTGCGATTTTCGCTGTGACCTGGCGCACGCTGTTAGATGGCCTGTGCGCCAACGTGCGCCAACGTGCGCCGCGCACTTTTTTATCGCACATCCGCTGGTTTTCTCGCGCACGGCCTTCCATGAATCGACGTGCGCTGCTTTTCGTGCGATTTTCGCACTTGCACTGCGATTTTCGCTATTCCACTGCGATTCGCACGTTTTTGCCCACTTGCGCCGCGCTAATTATTCCATGAATCGGCCTCTTTGTGTCTTATGTTGTATGTTTTACTTCCTCTACCTCATTTTCCTGTTTCTTGTTATCCTCCACTGCATCATTGTGTTTGTTCCCCAGTCCGGGTTCTCCACGTGATGACAGTGGTGGTGGTGGCGCGTCATCTGCACAGGAATCTGAAACCTCCATGTCATGGGGTGGAGGAGAGCTATATTACTTCAAAAAGAAATGGTTTCTTTTTCAAGTCACTCTGACTTCATAAACACATTATTTGCATTAAAGGACGGAACCGTGACTTCAAAAAGAAACAATTTCTTTTTTTCAAGTCCTAGTGCTCCCTCCATCCCATGACATGGATGTCTCCAGACTTCAAAAATAACTCGTTTATTTTTGAAGTCTGTGTGCCTTCATAAAGAAATAATTTATGTTACGTTGTAACATAATGGGGGTCATTACGAGGTGAACGGTAACGGATTACCGGCACCGATAAGGGCACCAGTGCCAGTAATCCCTTACCGCCCTACTATGGGGTCCCTTAGCGGGTCCCTTCCTTAACGCCTGGTTTTACCAGGTGTTATGGAAGGGACCCGTTAAGGGACTTCAGAGCTAATAACGGGCCCGTTATTAGCTCCATCCCCATTCCCATTGAGCCCTATGAGGTCTCAAATGGGAATGGGGAATGGTTCGCGGAATGGGGATTTACCGGGTCCTCCAAGGTCGGATTGACCCAGTAAGTCCCTATTCTGGGAACACGGACCCGGAATGCAGTACGGGGGTAGCCATGCCGCTAATAGCGCCATGGCTACCTCCAACCTCGTAATGACCCCCAATGTCTTTATGAAGACATAGTGACTTCAAAAAGAAACTATTTCATTTTTTAAAACATTTTCTTTGACATTTTCTTTTGAGGGGACTTCCTCCCAAGACATGTACTGGCAGGGGCCCCCGCTACACCAGTGGGTAGTTTCTGTCAATCAGCCATTTCTTGGGGCTGGTGGTTGCTGGTTTTGAGATCATTTCTGACAGGTATACGTGTGGCGGCAACTCAGATGTTGATGGTGAGGGTGTTGCAGAGTCTGTGTAAATGTACAGAGAAGAACTGTGTTGAGGCATTCTGTATGATTGCGCCATGCAATTGCTTCAATCGCCTTTGCCTGTTTAGCCTTTTCCGTTGTGGGAAAATGAGAGGCTATGCGCAGTGTGGGGCTGCGCTGCGGGCATGTTGTGGGCATGTTCATTACAAAAGTGTTTCCGTCGCGCTGTTGGATTTTGCGTTGACTTTATTCTGTGAATTGGATCGCCTTTCAGTAGTTTTGTGTGGCGCAATCTTAGCGGTGGCACTAAAGCTATGTGTGCCTTTTGTGTTGTTTTTGGACATTAAGCCCATTGTCTATGGGTGAGTGGTGTTGTGGCTGAGACTGCATGTATGGTCCATTTGCCAGCCTGTGCTGTTTCACAAGCAGGACAACAGGCTGGCATGTAGAATCCACATTTTCCTATCCAGGAAGATCATTTTAGGTTTCCCCGTGGCGTTTTGAATGTGCCTCCATTCTTGCTCGATGCCAATTCATCTGGACCGACGATTACATCTATTGCCATTTCTGTTGTGGTTTCCACAATGACCTACTCGCTGCAGAAATGACGCTTAAATGATCTAAAGATGTTTTCCTCTTTCATTAAGAAGGGGTCAGAGCTGTGGATCACTTAAGCAAGTCGTGTATCAATGACCACGTCAATACGACATGTGAGCAACACATTTTGGTCATTGATTTTTCCCGAGTTGAGAGTAAGGAGAGTGTCATGCATCACACAACTAACTGAATGGCCGCTGAGAAGAGTGAAGCATCGATTTAAAAGGTGCGAGGCAAACAGTATCTTCCCGGAACAAATAACACAAACAATCGTTTTTTAATGTTCCAGAAAGAAGAGACTGTGCAGTTTGCTAGAAGGGCCCCAGATGTAAACAGTGGGTGCTCATGAGGTTTCATTGTTTGTGAGCATGGTTATCAGCGAAGGGAGGGCAATCAAGAAACAGGCTTGTAAGTTCAAGCACTAGATGCAGAAAGTGTGTGTTATTGTTAAAATTACAAGGCAAATTTACCATGCGTATTTTTACCTAAGAGTACTCCAAATGTTATGCTCCATATAGAGACCAAGGCGTCTGTAAAAGTAGAAAGTATGGAACTGCACAATGTGGCTGTGCGCAAGGTCTCCTATGATGGCTCTCATTGGGCAAGTAAACAAGAGCTCTGCTATGAAAATTATGCGATCCACCGTCCATTGGACAGAGCTTTGTTTATAAAGCTGTGTGTGACCGTTTGGCGGCCCTACAGCATGACTGGAAGGAACAAGGCGAATCTGGATGTCTGCCATTGTTGTCTTACCTCAAGAGAAACGACTGAACGTTTTCTTGTTTGGGTACCCTGAGTGTACTCGACACAACAAGATGCATCTAAAACCTATCTTGCAAGTTTATAGGATTGAATCAAAAGAAGGGGCTCTAAATGTGTTCGAATTTGCTAATAATATTGATATTATCTGGATCTATAGATTAAGTAGTTATATTCATATGCTCTGGTTAATGAGAAAAGCAATTGTAGCTGCATCGCAAGGTTCATTTTAATTCTATTGTGGTGTAAATATTTTAACATCTATTAATTTCCTTGCTCGATTTTTTATAAGATAATGATTAGAAGCTCAATTATTTAACTGTTTTGTTGTACTTATTGACATTGACGAACTGTGGAATAATTCATTTTTGGATAATGTTCTTGCATCATACTTTGACAGTTATCTTATTTCTTGTTATATATGTGTTGTTTTTGTGTATTGCTGAAAGACCAATTGTCGAAGAAAGCAAAATGAAATAAACAGTAAGTTTACCATACTTATTTACCCATTTTCATAATGTAACTTCACGCAGTCACAGGTTTCACCTTAGTTGGATGAACATTGTTGTCGTCAGCCAAAGTGAGCCTTGCTTTCAGTAATCACAACCTTGAGGCGAGGTGCAGCTAATTAAGAAGGTGGGGCTATTGGGCATTTCTTCATTAGCATTCCACCTACCTGGACTTCGTCACCATGTCATATATATTCATTCACAATGCCCCTTCCCTCATATCATTCCAGCAGCCTTTTGTGATCTGTTGACTGTCCATGTTGAGGTTAGGTGCCTAGATGCAATTGCAGCTGCCCTCCTACAGGGCAGTATCAAGAGCCTACGGTCACTCTGGATGAAGCACTTCATCTCTCCCATCAAGATGTCTCAGCTGCCAAAAGCTGCTTATCAGCATCTGAAAATCTACATAATTATTTCATACATATCACAGGTAAAACAGGCATTTGCCATGGGAGCTCTTGCCAATCACCAGCTTGAATACTTCTTTGACACTGCCAAAGATTCCTAAGGCAAAATATGAAGAAAATCTGTGTTACATACCTGTTGTCAATTATTTTCTTTAGGAATTTCTCCGATGACAAGTGAACGCTAACCTTCCTATGCAAACAAACAATTTCATAAAGTGATGATAATTCAAAAGATGATGGAGTGTATCCTCTCAGAGAGCTTAAAGCAGTAGCAGGGTATAGTAACCCAACATATGAACTGCCTGCTTGTAGCAGTGATGAAGGTTCGGAGAAAGGTCCGGAGAAAGACGTGGTCTCTACAGTCCCACGGGGCAAAGAGAGAAGTGAACGACCAGGCATGACCCTGGATATAGAAAGGGAAATAAAGGGAAGGAAAGGACAGAACGACAAAACTGACGAGCTGGCACTCATACAAAATGAGTGGATGGGAGGTCAGATACACAATGGAGCAAGCATTTGGGAGGAACGGCAAAAGGAAGATCAGGATGAACTAGATCAAAAAGACGGGGATAGAGAGAAACAAATGAAAGAGGTTGAGCTTAAACGAAAGGACAGAAAAAGTTGACAACAGCTGTATCAAGAAGAACAGCTGAGAAGGGAGGAAAAGGCAGAAGAGCAAAGGAAATATGATAATAGGCAGCAAGCAATTGAAGAATGGGATAGAATAGGCAATACAATAGAAGAAGAAGAGGAAGAGAAGTTAAGAGAAAAGAGAATAAAAAGGTGAAAAAATGATTAAATACACAGGGCAAATGAGAGAAGAGAGATGAAGAGACAGGAGGAAGTAAGAATTAGGGACGAAGAAAAAGAATGGAAGGGCATTTTATGAGGAAATGGAACGAAAAAGGAGGCAGAGAGCATGCAACATTGATCGTATTGAGAAAGAGTTTAGGAACCCGAATCCAGTAATAGCATGGGAGCAGATAGAGGAGTTCTTCCTGTCACAATAGTCGATGGCAGGGCCTTCTAGAGTAAACCTAGAGCAGGATTTTGAAGAGGAAACTATTGGAGACAGAATTGCAAAAGCATATCATGAAATGAAGAAGTAAAAGGAATTGAAAAGTAAAGGGAAACATGATCAATTTGAGATTTGCCACTTGCGAGGAAAGGAGGGAAGTCTGTGTTAGTTCCGAGCACTGAGCTGTGTCTTTGGACAGGCTGAATAGGGACGAGAAAGAGGGAAGTCACACAAGTTGGGGACAGGAGATGTCAGATGAAGAAAGGAAAACCTTCTGTGAGGAAGAACGGACCAGTGCATGTGGGTTTGGAGAATGTTTATTGACAGATAAGGAGGTTAGATGGTCAGACCTAGGCCTACCTAAACAGAGGATGCCAGATCCAGTGGCACGGCCAGGCCGACACAAAGGACGATCCCAGAGTGTGTGGGGTGAATCGCCACCATATGTAAGTAGAAGTAAGGTCTAGAGCAGGATATGCAGGAGTTACCACTCAGAACACGGCACACAATGGTGCACTGTTTAATAATTGTAGGGCAGCGGTCTGGAAAGCACTTAGAGTGCATTATCCTGATATGTCAGATATGGAAGCTATAATGGCACGAAAGATGCAGGAAGGGGAAGATCTACTTGCTTATATTCAACATTTTCAAGAGCAGTTTTCTTTGGAAATGAGAGAGCCATGGGGGAAATCTATACCAGTGTTTTATCATATTTTATGTCAGGTATTGCCAAAGCAAGAACAGAGACAGCTCAAGAAATTGGTGAGCATGGAAGCAAATCCATGGCCAGAAATCCAGATGACCATTGCGCATCATTGGCGATTATTGCAAGAGTAAAACAAGAAGGAGGATACTAGAAAGGTAGAGGAAGCCAAATTGGTGCAGGAAAAACAAACTATGCCATTGAAGGGCCAATGTCAACTAGTGGAGATCGGACGGGATCGCAACAGACTGCAGGTATGCTGCAAGTGAATAACCAACGACAGCCAGATCAAGGAGGAAATGGATTTATGCATAGAGGATGAGGAGGTTTCAGAGGATGAGGAAGCTTTCAGAATAACCAAGGATATTTTCAGAACAATCAAGGTAGTAATCAAGTTATGCATTATGGGCAAATTAGGAGATTCCCTCCTGTATGTTGACATGCGGAATGACAGGGCACATTGAGCGAACATGTGGGAGCCAAGGGTATGTACAGAATGGGCAATTCTCAAGAGGGGGGAACAACTTATCCTCCAGTATATAGCCCACAAAGAAGGGGTGGGTCTTCCCAAGATCAGACAGTATATCAGACACAAGCACTGCGAACACAGCAGACTTTGCAATCACAGCAAGCACCATTGAGTCCGCCACAATGACAAACGCAGCATGCACCCATGCAGATACAACAGAGCGCAAACACTGGACAATTGTTGACTCCTAGAATAGGGGGTGTCACTGTCGGGAGTGTAAATCCTTTTACAGGTACAGGGATAAGTATATACCCACAATCGGACAGCTCACTTGGGGACTTGATGTGTTCAGTACTGTCTGTAACGCCTAAACCTAATGAGGAACCAAGGTTTGACGTCATGATAGGAGGCAGAACATTTTATTTTTTAGTAGATAATGGAGCGACTCGCTCATGTATACAAGAGGGAACATTTTTGTTATCAGGTAATGCCATGAATGCTAAAGGTTTCACAGGAGCTACGAGTAGAGTTCTTTTTACTGAACAATTGCCAGTTTCAATTGGAGAATGTGACATGTCTGTTCCTTCATTGCATTTGAAACAGACGCCAGTTAATATACTAATTCGCGATTTAATGACAAAGTTGAACATGGCAATTTATTTTACTGATAAGGGTATAGTGTGTTCGACACCAGGAATACATTATTTAAATGTAATAGAGTGTATCATGGCATTCACAGGGCAAATAGCCTTTGAGGGAAGCCATTGGAGCCTGAGGTTTTGTATTATGGAGTGTGTATTTTGTTAGCATGGCTATCTGGATTAGTGGGCAAAATAATGAGAATACCTGATGAGTTTGTATCCAGGTCACAGATATGCATGAATGAGGAAAGGAGACAGATATTCATTTGATGATGAGGGCAGGACATGGAGAACAGTGATTGCTATTGAAGAAGGGTTCAGATTGACTGACGTCACTGATGAGGATATATTTAAGGATGACCCATCAGTTGACGAAGTTGTGTTTGAAATAAGCATCATATATTGGATTAGAACAGAAAGAAGAGAGATCCCACAGCGGATGGCGATCATGCGGCAACGTCCAACATATTTTGATGAGGATATGGACAAAGTGCCAATTTCCTTATGGACAACAGGTCCTCATGATGAAGGACTATTGAAAGAGGAAGGAGAGGTTAAGATTAAGCTGAAACTAGGAGTAATTCTGCCCCTTGTAAGACAGCACCCCATGCCCAGAGTAGCAGACAAGGGGATTGTTAAGACTATATCAGCTATGATCTATCAAGGCATTCTAGTAATGTCAGAGTCACCATGCAATACTGCAGTGTATCCAATCAAAAAAAGTAAGGGGGGGTTGTGGCATTTAATTCAGGACATGCGCCCGATTAACCACATTGTAGAGATAGAGTTTCCTCTAGCTCCGAATCCGGCGACAATTCTATGTAATATCCCGGTTGAAGCACAATATTTCATTGACTTGAAAAATGCATTTTTCTCAATCCTGTTGCATAAGGACTCCCAAGATCTTATATTGTTTACATTCCATCAGACTAAACTGAAAAGCACAAGGTTGCCCCAAGAGTATTGTGAGTCTCCATCAATTTTTAACATAGTCCTACGGATGAACTTAAGCAATGTAGATTTGCCGAGCATTGTGTTGCAGCACGTAGATGACATTTTAGTTTGCAGCATGACTGAGGAAGAGTGTAGACAAGACTCTATTCAATTGATGATTATTCTTGCAAAGAAAGGATATAAAGTGGACAAAGAGATACTGCAGTATTGTCAAAAGGAAGTGTTGCATCTAGGACAGTTAATCTTGCATGAAGGAAAGAAAGTTACACCAGAGAGCGCTGAGGCAATTTTGAAAACAGCAAAACCACACACGATAAAGCAACTGCAGCAGTTTTTAGGAATGTGCAATTATGTTAAAGCATGGGTATTTGATTACAGTTCATATAGAAAGCCATTGCTGCAAGCCTTGAAAAAAGCACAGCAGAGTTCAAAAAAGATTGAATGGACTGAGGAAATCGAAGAAGGATTTGATGAATTGAAAAAAACAATTTGTATAGCTCCAATTTTAGGAATTCCCAATTATGCAGAGGAATCCTTTTTATTTTTGCACACAAATGGAACAGTTATGACAGCAGTGCTTACACAGAGAACTATGTTAGGGTACACGGCCCTGGTGTATTACAGTGGGATTCTAGACCCATTTATGAGGGGTCACTTTCCGTGCAAACATTGGCAGCCGCCTTGTTTTCTATTGAGATGTCTGCTAGTATAATGATGGGCTGTTCTATGATGTTATTTGTTGAGCATGCTCTATTTGCTGTTTTAAAGAAACCTAAGTGTACCTTGACGTCTCAAAGAGCTTCTGCTTATGAAGGGATAATATCAAATCCGACGATCAAAATAGTCAGATGTAAAACAGCCATGTTTGTCGCCGAACCATTGGCAGATGGTCAGCAAGTACATGATTGCTCGAATTATGAAGAGTTCTGTGATGATATCCCAAGGGTGAAATAAAATGCTCCTGATGCAGGAGAAATTGTTTTTATTGACGGTTCGTCAAGAATTGATCAAAATGATGGACAAAGATATACATGTGCTGCTGTAGGAAAGCATAAAGCTAATGGGGAGTTTGAGGTAATGACGAGTGCAAGACTACCATCTCATTTCCCAGCACAGACTGCAGAATTGGTGGTGCTTATTGTCACTCTTGAGAAACACGCAGACCATGAAGTGACGGTGTATAGTGACTCTGCTTGCGTTACGTCGACCGTGCATGCAGGATTGGCAAGCTGGAAAAGGAGGGGCTACCTCCGAGCGGACGGCACTCCAGCACAACAGGCTGCCCTATTGAATAGGCTTATTAAAGCACTACTGCTCCCAGTAACCATTGCAATAGTTAAGTACACAGCACACACTAAGAGAACAGACTTTATCTCATCTGTAAATCAAGCTTCAGACGAAGAGGCAAAAAGAGTTGCATATTCATTAGACATAATGACCTTTGATATGCCTGATGTGAAAGAGAAGATTGTGGTGATGGTAATTGTGAATGAAAGTTTTAATACTTTGTCAAAAACACAGATTATGGAAATACAGGGTGTTGTTTCACAGGAAGAAAATGACCTGTGGATACAGAGGCGGTGTTCTTTATCCCCCCACTGAAGCATTTTGGGAACAGGACAGCTCTGGTAAACCGGTAATGTCTGTAGCCTTATTAAGGGTGGCATTGGAACAGCTACACTACCTCATGCATGTCACTAGAGAAAGGCTTGCAGCAGCCATTGCAGAGGATTAGTTTGTGCCGAACCTGCAAGAACACGTTGCATTTTATGTAGTTAGTAAATTGCATCAGATGTGAAAAGTTTACTGCTGGGCACATGCTGCAAACAGTCAGAGGAGTCATCCCTCAACCAAATTGTCCATTTCAGCATTTACACATAGATTATCTGGATATTCTGCAAGGCTGTAATGGTTACAGGCATTTGATAATGGTAGTGTGCCCTTTCTCAAGGTGGGTGGAGGTTGGCCCATGCACACATCCTGATGCCGCTTGCACTGCAAGATTTTTAGTTCAAGAAGTCTTTCCTAGATGGGGAGTATGTGGGGTGCTAAGATCAGATAATGGCCCCCATTGTGTTAATTAAGTATTTGAGCAAATTAGTTTGCTGTTTGGCATAAAACACAAGTTTTCTTCAGCTTATCATCCACAAGGAAATGTGCTATGCGAGCGGCTACACGGCCTACTAAAAGAAAGGATAACCAAGCTCAAATTGACCCTGAACAAGAGGTGGCGGCATTGCCTACCCCATGCTTTATATGCACTTAGAAATCAACCTGGCACTACCACCACCTCACACCCCATGAACAAGTCACTGGAAGGCGAATGAGAATGTCTCTAACTCCTCCATCGAGGATTAAAAGTGATGCCCAGACAATTGCAGGATTATTAAGAGCTGAGCTGCAAGAATATTTAACATGCATGACTACAAGTATCTCTGTCATTTCAGACCAAGTAAAGCAGAAAGGGTGTCGGGCTCAGAAGACAGATGAAGAGCATTCAACAACTCGAGTGCAAGAATTTCTTGTAATAAAGGTCTTTCCAAGAGACCAGGTACTGATTCACGATTTCACCAGAAAGTGGCACGAGCCTAGATTTGGTGGTCCTTTTATTCTGGAAAACACTACACCATCAGCTGTAAAGGTTGTAGCAAGAAGAGCGTGGATTCATCAAGGTGATGTGAAAGTCTACGCTGGAGAGACTCCCGCACCCCAACCCCATTTGGAAGCAAGTCAAGAAGAAGCAGTTCAGTACGTGCATACAAGATCAATGATGAGGAAGAAGTATGCAGAGACTATCTAAGGGTAGACAAAGAGAACTTTGGACTGTGTCTTACCTGGAAATCATTCTTTGCATTTGCTACAGCACAGGGTGGAAAAATCACTGTTCTTGAGCCACAGAGGTGTGTTGACATTTGACTTTGGACTGCAAAAGAAAGAGCAGAGCAATGCAAGACTTTGATTTTATATACGATGACTGGAAGAGAGAGCAGTTACCAGACTCTTTTCAAACAAATTTTCTTTTTGGACAATGCTATGGTCCTCACTGATGTGGACATACACAGACTACTCCTTGCTGTCTTTATCTTCATAATCAGATCTTACCCTGCTCTCTTGGCCATCGTGGTGATATTCATACTTTCCTCCAAGATCCTAAGAATGGTCCAGCGATTAGACGACCTTTGGCAGCAATTCTATACCAAATCAGACTGTTGCCTGAACGTTTCTTTGAGCATACAGATGGTTCTCCTTGAAAAAGATTTTCATAAACTACTTGGATTCATTATTTTCCTTTTGATTCACAAGCATCCTGATCTTGTTAGACGATGCACAAGCACTTGTTTATTTCTGAGGGATCCCAGAAATTGACCTGCAATTAATTGGCTGATATGTGAACTTTGCAAACATTATTTGCATCTCAAGGCCACAGTCAGTGTCGGAGGTGGAGGTAACGCTTTGTAGTTGTGCGGCTTGATACTTGATGTTGGTTTAGGTCCATTTCTCTAATCTGCTCTGCTTTACAGGTGTGTCGGCTGCAGACTTTTGCAGCTCCTGTGGCCTCCACGATGTTCACGGCTCCCACGGCTTCCAGCGTTGGGAGTGGAGTCCGGCACCAAACCTTCTTCGTCCCTTGGGCTCTTCAACACCCTCTTAATCCTTTTGGGGCGGTGAGTATCTGAGAGGCACGGCATTCGGGCTAGACATCTGGGAATTCCAGGAAGTCCAGCACTTTTTCTCCTATGTGGATATCGCCATGACAGTCCTCCCTTTGTGAGAGGTGCTGTTTATATGCCCAATCGCTGCTCACTCTGTTCCCAGTAACTATTCAAGTTTCCTGATCCTGGTCGATACTATGGCCAGCAGTATAAAGGTTAGCCTATAGTTTATGATCCAGGGACCGGGAGTATACATTTCATACCACCGGGCAACATGATAGGTCCATTGCAAGAATGGCAGAAGTAGGACCAGTAGGCTTAGTGACCTCTTCCCTCTCGCCTACCAGGGACTGTGCTTTAGTGGTCTTGACTCTCAGTTCTCGTAGGAGACGGAGACTGCAGGGTGGACTCTCTGAGTCAGAAATGCACAAAGCTGTAGACTATGCTTCCTCCTTTAAATGCCGAATCCAAGAACTTGACAAATCTCCATTGATGTCTAATCCTGCAGGACCCCTATCCTCTGGGAGTACTCCAAGAGCTGATCATAGTGATACCATGGAGTCTGCCCTTACTCCTGTTGTTTCCTTATCCTTGGAAGGGTTCGCTCAATGGCCAGGTCTCATGGCCATCATTGCCAAAGAGTCACTCTTATCTACTAGCCCCTTTGACCTTGGCCTACTGGTGGACTCATTGAATAACTGGGTGGCAGATTTAAGTTCATCGAGAGCTAACACTGCTTCACAAACAAATGAGCCCCTTAGGCCAATCGCTGGGATTCAGTCTTCTGAACTGGACAAGTCCTGCCAAGCTAACATACAAAGTGATCTGTTAGATCAGGCCTCACAAACTGATCCCTGTAGTAGGGAGCCTTCAGTGCCTATCAGGCCCATTATGGCTATTAATAAAAGGATTGAAATTTCCAAAATTGACACTACTTGCCCTGCAGAGGAACCAATTTCTTCCCTCCCAGTATTTGCTCAGAAATTGGGTGAAAAGGTGATTAAACATCCTACATCAGCAAATACCATCCTCAAGTAGGGATCCTCGCAGAACCTGCGCCCAAGGAAGTGTGAAGTAGATGATACGAGTATACATGACTTTGTTATGGACCAGAGAAACTTTGTTATCACCAATATTTGTAAGGTCGATGGACAGGAGCCTAGAGAAGCCTTGCGCTATAAGGTATTAGCTTGGCTAAGACAAAGAACTGGACCGGGTGTGGTCAGATTATTGGACCTGAAGATTCTCTGCAAGCTGGACCTAAAAGTCTGGTGCTCGCAATGTAATAATGTCTGTGTTCTAGTGGGCTGTGGGTCTAGTACTTTACCTACCATATGAAGACTGTGTAAATACCTCCCTAGAGGGTCCTCTAGCTGTAATCTGATTCTTTGACGTACCTCATTGTTGAGGGAGTCTCTTATATATGCCGCTCTCTTTATGCATACCAGATCTTTTAGTCGTCCAACATTTTCTCTATGATGTTGGCCTGTATCTCTCCCTTGGATGTTTTATATACTATGTTGTTTGTTTTGTGTTACTTGTAGAATTGGTTTGTATTCATGGTGTTTGTTTTGTTTGTATCCTTAAGCCTTCGGGTACCTCGGTGGGAAATATAAGTGAACAAACTGATGATCTTGTCCAATGATGATGCTCATAGACTGTGGAATGCTTTCCTATTTCCTAATTGAAGAACACCCACATCTTGTTGGTAGGCAAGCTGATGTTCATACATTTCTGAGAGATCTAAGGAATCAGCTTACCCTGAATCAATTGCTATGTGACATAATGGAGTAGATTCATCGTTTGTACGACATTTCTTCATAAACTAGTGAATGGTGCTGTCATAGGAAAATATCTAGAAATAATTGGTGTTACTCTTCTATGATCTACTCGAAGCATATGCCTACCTTGTTTGGTGCAAGAACGACATGTTTGTCTTTATTAGGAACCCTATTAATCGTCCAGCAATCAGCCAGTTGCTTGTGGAACTTGTGGAAAAGATACAGCAGCTACTGGAATGGTTATGAGATTGCCTGAATAAAGCATTTTTTATTTTCCTAAAGTTAATTACAGGGATATTGTGTGGTCCATTAACCACTTAGCAATTCCAGAAAGAGAGAGAAAACAATGATCAGCATCTTCACGTTGGTGGGGCATCTTTTACTGGTGCATGATATACACCTGTTTTATGTTGTTTGTCGTCATTTTAATCTTGGTAATACATGTTGCATATGTTATGGATCCGAAAAAAAGGGAGAGTTCCTTTTATTCTCCCTACTCATGAAGGTATGGGAGAAGTTCAGATTGCAAGAGATCCTAGGCCTTCTGTGATTGCTCCTACTCCAGTAGCTTATGTGGAAGTACCTGGCTCTGTGGAAAATGTCACTAGACATCCTTATTCAGGAAAGAGCCTTTGGGGAAATATTGCTGAGCACCAGCTACAGATACTTAGGGAAAGAAAAAAAAAGACGTCTTCTGTAAATAACCCTGCACCAGTAGTACATGTAAAGACACCAGTTTCACTGACTAATGTTCCTATGATCCATCCAGTAAGACAGAGTTATGCTGATATACTTTATGACATAATCATTGAGCCTCATGAGGAAAGGAGGACACTTAAGAGATATGCACCAGAAGATGATTATGAATTGAATAATTATCTAGACAGCACAGCACACCTAGGAAACAATGTTTGGTATCAGCACAGGAAAGAGGTTGGCAAAAGAACATCTGAGGAGGACTGCTATGTATGTACACCCCTGCCTTATAGTATGGGAAAAACTAAGGTCTTCATAGCTATTGAAACAGATGTCCTGACAGCACACTGCCAAACTCACATAGCTTTCTGTCAAACAAGAGTCACGTTTATGGGCCTAACAGCTAACCTAAAATAGGCAACTGAATGGACAGATCCGGGTGAAGATGACTATGTGCAAGACACAAAGACAAGAGCAAGAACCCACACTAAGACTCACATGATCATGTATGAAAAGCCTAGAGTGAAAGGAGATGGAATCAGATGGGAAGTAAGCAGAAAACTGTAAAGCCCAGGAAAAACTAATGAGGAGATCCGAAGATGGAAGGAAAGAGGCCAAATGCAGATCTGTGGTTCAGCGCTCTCTCCAGATGTTTGGGATGAAGGTGTGGTAATCTGCAGAGCTTGCATAGTAATGGCTAACTACAAGCCAACTGTTGATGATGTGGGATACTGTGCAAATCATTATGGTCAACACTGGCTAAACTACTGACATGGTTTGAAGACAAAGGAGGACCCTTGCAGATAGTGCCCCTGGAAAGTGCAAAGTTGTGATCCAAAAATAATGGCACAAGATAAATGAGAGAAAATCAGAATTGTGGTTGAATCTTTGATGCAGAAGGATTGAGAGTTGGGACAGCAGTAGTAATGGATCACTACTGGGCATGTGGATCCAGAGCTTATATGAAGCTGCCCAAGGATTGGGGAGGACTGTGTTCTATATTTGTTACTCACCGCTACGGTAATCGATCACTGCCTGTAGATATGCGACCTTGGAGACGGTAGTTTCCACAGATATTCACAAGACAGCCTCGGGTAACCCGACACCCCCTGAATTCTAAGATTCAGGCTTCCTCAAGGAGGGGCTCTTTTCTGCGATGTGCCTCTCTGCTGTTTCAACCTGAACAGGCAGAATTGCCAATCGCCTAAAAGAGCGGGGAGAACACACACCGCCAACCAATGCTGCAAAGGAATACAAAGATGGTTAGAGGAGCCAAGGTATGAAGGAATGCAAGAAAACAATAGTACTAAGGAGTACCTAGGCGGGGTTTGAGGAGTGGAATCTGCTATAGGATTGACCTATAAAAGAAAATAAACTATTACCCTCTACGTCAATGTAATAAAGCAGAGCATCCCAGAAATGAATGGGTAAGTAATTCAAACGCAGACCTGAAGGGAGAACTGGCAGGAATGAATGAAGTCCAAATGGAGGGAAACAATGAAAGTATAAAATAAAAAAAAGGAAGTTTAGTACAGGAGAGTAACCCAGGCGGCACGAGGGTCGCACTAGTGACGGGTTGGTGCATGTACCGGAAAGCGTCAATATGCACTTGGTGAGTAGTTCACTGTAGAATGTTGAAGTCCCAAAGGATGTAGCAACCAAGTTCAAAAGTAAAGGCTAACGGTGGAATCCAGCAGAGAGGGTTTAACTAGCATGAACAGTTCAGGATAATAGCAAGTGAAATGGCCTCAGGAACAAGAAAGAGACTGTGGACAAGTACAGAGGACAACCAATTACCTTAGTGGGCCGTAGCAATATCACAGAGAAGCTTTGAGACAAGATATCCTTTGAGGAAACCCTAACTAAATGCACAGAGACATAGGGCCTCATTACACGGAAGGCGGTAATCCAGGGTGCTATTAGCACCCTGGACCATGCCGGTAAATTACCGGCACCGCCTTGGCGGAAAGGGGATTTACCGCCCCATTCCAAGGTTGGAGGGGTGGTAAATCCCCCTTCCGCCATTGCCCTTCCCCATTCCCATTTCTGCCCCATAGGGCTCTATGGGAATGGGGAAGGCGCTAATTACGGCACCGCAATTTTGCGGTGCCGTAATTAGCTCCGAGGTCCCTTAGCGGGTTGGTACTTAACGCCTGCAAGAAGCAGGCGTTAATTCCTCCAACCCGCAAAGGGACCTCGTAGTACGGCGGTAAGGGTTAACAGTCACCGTTGCCATTAACGGTGACCGTTAACCCTTACCGCCGTCCGTGTAATGAGGCCCATAGTATTCTTTTGGATGAAGTACCAGAAGAAATGTGCATTTGAACGAAGAATGTAGCCAGATGACGTCACAATAAATAGGAGATGAAGTATCTAAAGGCTGAATGGAGAGAAGAAACATAATAGTTCACTGAATTTGATAGGTTTTTAGTAACACAACCTAACCATAACATCCCTTTAACAATGTTTTTATTTTTTTACTGAAGATATATATATTGATAATTGAAGGAAATGGTTGAGATTCTCAAAAACTTTCTGGCACAAGTGTGGAGATGCACTAGCACATAGAATTAACTGTGGACCTTCTGACCTTGTTTGATAGCAGGACCCTGTCTCATAAAGAGAAGAGACAATAAAATCTGAGACAAACAAAGGAGACAGGCTACCCCTCCATTTTCCACGCTGCTGAAAACCTTGAGCTATGTTTGGTGCTATGTTTTTTTTATTTTTTATTTTTTATTTTTGTTTTTGTTCAAAGAGAGTTACATCGAGACTGAACTTGCCGGTGAACGGCACATTACAGCAACAAATACAAAATAAGGAAGTAGACACATATCTGTATACATATGTCATATTGTAAATATGTGTTTAGGAAGGTGAAGGCGCATTGTTTTCTTCTTCAGGAAGCATGTTAGATAGATAAAGTCTGAACAGTGTCCATATGACCTTAGGTCAGCATGCCGATGGTAGGGTTATAATAAACTGTTCCTCACACTCGATCATTGACAAGTCTTTCAAAAAGTCTACCCTCCTAGGGGCTTGTGTGGATTTCCATCATTTCAGTATGTTTTGCTTTGCAACAACACATGCCACATTAAACAAACGTCTAGTGGTTACCGCCACCTTGCCGATATCCCAAACAGGTACTTCCGTGGGGAGGGCGTGGCGGGAATTGTGATGATGTCTTCTAGGATTTCTGCCACCTCCCCCCAGAATTTAGCCACAGGTGGGCAGGCTCAGTACATATGGTACGAGTCTGCCTTAGGGGCATCACATTTGGGGCATTTCCCCTTATGACTGTCTACAAACTTAGCCAACTTGGCGGGGGTATAGTGAAGTTGATTTAGTATCTTAAATTTGACCAGGCACAGCCCTGAGTTCATAGAGACATGTTTAGTCAGCTGGCAGTACCTCAGCCAAGTGTTTTCACACAATTCTACTCCCAATCCCACTCCAAGGTCTCTTGGATTTTTTTACACATCTTGGAGTGTGTTAGAACTGAGTTGTATAGTGCGGACACACTTTTCCTGTGCCCACCTGTCTCTGTAATGGCACCAATGCATTCATGTATGGGTGGTTCTGCTGAGAATGAGGGCCATCTAGCAGTAAAAGTGTATTTTATTCTATGAAATCAAAATTGTTTAAGGTACCCCCCACCCACTGCCTCAGTAAAGTCTTCTAGTTCGCAAAACTTGCCTCCCGGGACATGTCACACATCTTAAATTGTTTCTTTGGGTCTCACGCCCCCTGTAGTGCCTTATCAAATATGTGTGTTATACCTGTGGGATGCATTGACCCACTAGGCTCTGCCCTGTGACACCACTGTGTGCTGCTTTCACCAGAAACAACAGAATGGCCGCCAACAAGCCCTATGCGTTCTAAAAACCTCTGAGAAGTGGGCAGGGAAACCGGAAAAATAGGCTGCCAATCTAATTTTCCCGTGTCAGTGGTAGAACAGGAGACCACACTGCCAAAACCTGTCATTGGGTTGCCCTCAGAGTGAAATGGAACTACCTGAAAAGGCAGTGCTTCATGGCCAGGAAAACCCAGAAGTGCTCTAAAATCAATTTTTCCTTGGCTGTGGAAATTGCAAAATAATGGTTCCCAAACATCAGAAAAGATCCAGCAACCTCGTTGGGTGTTAACCATCACCTTATTTAAGGAATCTCATCAGCCCACAATGTCAGGAGAAGCAGATTTCATCACAAGAATATCCACATTAAAAAAAGGCTTGCCAGGAAAAATCTGTCAGAATATGGGCGCAGTACCGCCGCCTGCCTGTATCAAAGCTGTCATTTATTTACACTGGGAGTTTAAACTTGTACATTAAG
Source organism: Ambystoma mexicanum (assembly GCF_040938575.1). NCBI lineage: Eukaryota > Metazoa > Chordata > Amphibia > Caudata > Ambystomatidae > Ambystoma > Ambystoma mexicanum. The sequence goes on along the minus strand of NC_090929.1, from coordinate 957,338,772 downwards.
ATCAAATTGTTGAAAAGAAGAGACTTGCCATCAAAAACAATATAGGTTGCTACTATTCAATATCTATGTTTTAAACATACTGGAATTAGAGATCTGTGTGCTTTCTTGTTGAAAATGTAAAGTATTTTAGCAAAGCCAATTTTAAACAAAGTGTTTTAAAGTGAACTGATGCCATCCCCAGAACTTCAAAGGCAAATTCCGCAGCTTGCCCCAAACAAAGATGCCTTCCTTTTGCTCTCTGCCCAGGAACTCTCAGTTAGATGCTAATGAAAGGAGGAGGAGATTTTGTTCTGCTTCTCTGGGGAGAGACAATAGGCCTCCTGGACTGAAAGGGAATCCAAATTCAAGTGTCAACAGAAACTACTGCCAGCAAGAAGAGGGGCCTGGATTGCTCTTGGCCCAGCAAAACCTTGGGGGCAGGACCAGACAGATTTGTGTATCTGTAAACCACAAGAAAATATCTTTTTTAAAAAGACTCACAGAGAACTGTGCAAAATTTGTAAAAATCTGTAAAGTATAGGTTGTTAACATGAAAGTTCTGCTCACATTATGAAACTAATCTGAACTCTGTGCTATGTTCAGAGACATGACTACAGAAATGTTGATTTTGTAGCAATTGTGATGATGCTAGAAATGTGAAACTTCACAGGATTATGCCCAGATGTCTAGCGCATATATGTAGAAAAATGTGGACAAATCTGACATTGGATACCCAACCAAAAGCGCGAAAAGCTGTCATATCTGAACTAAAGCTCTCACTGAGATGGGACTCAGATGGATACTTGCTCTACTAAATCTGTGATGTAAATAGGTATTGCTAGCAAGTTGGTTGTATTGTAAATATGATTTATATGAAAAATAGTTTTACTGTACAGAAACAAAGGGGAGGTACTCCCTGGATTGTAAAATACAGCATCATCATGGCACCAGAGTTCCTTCTCAAACCAGGAGAGAGGACAGACCCTAACCAATAGAATTCCTAGAGGGTGTGCCTAGTATAATTCAGCCTACGCACCCCTTAGGGAAATACATAAATAGAGACAGTGTAATATTTATACTTTCCGTGAGTAGTCTGAATTCAACTGAAAGGTTACCTTGGAGAAACGCCAATCACTCTTCTTCCTTATAACTTCCTTTTCCAGAAAAGGGTCCGACCGGGGATGAAAATGAGTGCCCCCCCAAGACCCTTCCTCCGCCTTCAAGTAAAGGATAGAGGAGGGGAAGGACCTTAGGGAAACCCTCTGGGGAAGAAAACCCTGTGTCGACAGCCGCTGGATAGATGTTGTCTAGATGGAGAGGTTTCCGGTATCCGAAATATCCGCAGGTGGGGAGCCGTCTGAATGAAGACAGAAGAGTGTGGTGATTATAAGAAGGGTAAGTAGAAGTCAGAGTATAAACAGAGAAAAGCCAGGAAGTACCTGAATGAAAGGGGGTAATGACCAATCAAGCTAGATTGGAGGTCCTCCGATGAGAATCTGATGGGATCAGTCTCGAGGACGTATCAGGAAGAAAACTGTTATCGAACCCCAATAATGCAGATTGGACCCTGAGTCTCACAGCTTCTAAAGTTGGTGAAAAATAGAAAGTGTCAATTCTGATTCTCTCACTATCCCCCGTGAGTATTAAGGACTGTCTGACTATAAAGTCTCACTGGCGGACTGTTCAGTGAGGTTCGGCTCGAAACGAGCGTGATTTAGAGCGGTAGCTCGAGTCAAGCAGGAGTTGGGAGAGTAAGTCGAGTCTGTAATAGGGAAATAGAAGGGCAGGGTTAAACAGAAGGAATATCGAAAACGAACAGGTAGGCAGTAAGATCCTAGAATCAAACTCACGAAGCGTTGTTGTAGAAGAGTAGTTGTTGGCAGGAACAGGTGAACCGGCTCCCGAGCAGGAGGGCAGTCCTTCCACAGCGCGGGGTTGTTCAACATCTAGACCCACACCTTCCGTAGCGGTGGCCATCTTGGTAGTAAAGATGGCCGAAATCCGTCTAAGGGACCATCGATGCCACAGCGACCACGGTCTGCGTAGGGGCGTGACAGACAGCTTAGGACCTGGAGACACACAAACAGATTCACCCATCAACTGATTACTGGCGAAACACTTTGCAAGAAGAAATCCATATCCAAGACTCCAGAACTTTGAAAGCAGAGAGGCCCAATTCCAAAGCTGAACCATTCTCAGCTTGGCCTTTAAAATCTTGAAACCTGATTTTACCCCCAGACTTCCAAGGGACACAACAAAAAGAACAGCCGGCTGTGCTGTTTCTGCTTTCTAGCCAAGAACTCTTGCTAGAATCCAGAGAACCAAACCAGTAGAGCAGAGCTGTAACCAGATAGCTGCAACCCAGAACCAACCCGTCAGGTCCAGTCCAGAGGCCATGCTGTGTCCAGAGTGCCGTGCTGAGTGCAAAGTCCAGAAAATGTTGGTGGCCCAAAAACAGTGTCAGAGAGCTCTGAATGTCCTAAAAACATTTGCAGCCTGAAAGGGGCATTAACCCCCATCCTAGACTACTGAAATTCCCAAAAATACTTTGGCCCAAAAAATGCATCCTACACCCCTGAACGTTCAGAAAATGTTGGCTGGTCAAAAAAAAAGCCTCAAAATGCATCTTAGGCCTGCAAAAATGATGAATACTTTGGAGGCACAAAAAAGGGGTTTACAGGCATCCTAGACCCCCTAAAGTCCAGAAAATGTTGGTGACCAAAAACAGTGTCAGAGAGCTCTGAATGTCGTAAAAACATTTGCAGCCTGAAATGGTAACTATCCCGCATCCTAGACCACTGAAATTACCAAAAATAGTTTGGCCCGAAAAATGCATCCTTCACCCTGAAAGGTCAGAAAATGTTGGCAGCTCAAAAAAGGCCTTAAAATGCATCTTGGCCTCCAAAATTGTTGAAAACTTTGCAGGCCCAAAAAAGGGGTTAACAGGCATCCTAGAACCCGTAAAGTCCAGAAAATGGTTGTGGCCCAAAAACGGTGTCAGAGAGCTCTGAATGTCCCAATAACATTTGCTGTCTGAAAGGGGCATTAACCCGCCTCCTAGACCACTGAAATTCCCAAAAATATTTTTGGCACGAAAAATGCATCCTACAACCCTGAAAGTTCAGAATATGTTGGCAGCTCAAAAAAGGCCTTAAAATTCATCTTGTGCCTGCAAAAATGTTGAAAACTTTGGAGGCCGAAAAAAGGGGTTTACAGGCATCAAAGGCCCCCGAAAGTCCAGAAAATGGTTGTGGCCCAAAAACAGTGTCAGAGAGCCCTGAATGTCCCAAAAACATTTGCAGCCTGAATGGGGCATTAACCCACATCCTAGACCACTGAAATTCCCAAAAATATTTTGGCCCAAAAAATGCTTCCTACACCCCTGAAATTTCAGAAAATGTTGGCAGCTCAAAAAAAGGCCTTAAAATGCATCTTAGGCCTGCAAAAATGTTGAAAACTTTGCAGGCCCAAAAAAGGGGTTCACAGGCATCTTAGAACCCCTAAAGTCCAGAAAATGTTGGTGGGCCAAAAACAGGCACAGAGAGCTATGAATGTCCCAAAAACATGTGCAGCCTGAAAGGGGCATTAACCCGCATCCTAGACCACTGAAATTACCAAAAATATTTTTGGCATGAAAAGTGCATCCTACAACCCTGAAAGTTCAGAATATGTTAGCAGCCCGAAAAAGGCCTTAAAATGCATTTTTGGCCTGCAAAAATGTTGAAACGTTTGGAGGCCCAAAAAAGGGGTTTACAGGCATTGTAGAACCCCTAAAGTCCAGAAAATGTTGGTGGGCCAAAAACAGGCTCAGAGAGCTATGAATGTCCCAAAAACATTTGCAGCCTGAAAGGGGCATTAACCCGCATCCTAGACCACTGAAATTCCCAAAAATATTTTTGGCATGAAAAGTGCATCCTACAACCCTGAAAGTTCAAAATATGTTAGCAGCCCAAAAAAGGCCTTAAAATGCATTTTAGGCCTGCAAAAATGTTGAAAACTTCGGAGGCCCAAAAAAGGGGTTTACATGCATCCTAGACCCCCTAAATTCCAGAAAAGGTTGGTGGGCCAAAAACGATGTCAGAGAGCTCTGAATGTCCCAAAAACATTTGCAGCCTGAAAGGGGCATTAGCCTGCATCCTAGACCACTGAAATTACCAAAAATAGTTTGGCCCGAAAAATGCATCCTACACCCCTGAATGTTCAGAAATTGTTGGCAGCTCAAAAAAGTCCTTAAAATTCATCTTGTGCCTGCAAAAATGTTGAAAAATTTGGAGGCCCAAAAAAGGGGTTTACAGTCATCCTACACCCCCTAAGGTCCAGAAAATGTTGGTGGGCCAAAAACTATGTCAGAGAGCTCTGAATGTCCCAAAATAATTTGCAGCCTGAAAGGGGCATTAACCCGCATCCTAGACCACTGAAATTCCCAAAAATATTTTTGGCATGAAAAGTGCATGCTACAACCCTGAAAGTTCAGAATATGTTAGCAGCCCAAAAAGGCATTAAAATGCATTTTAGACCTGCAAAAATATTGAAAAGTTTGGAGGCCCAAAAAGGGATTTACAGGCATCCTAGACCCCGTAAAGTGCAGAAAATGGCTGTAGCCCAAAATCAGTGTCAAAGAACTCTGAATGTCTAAAAACATTTGCAGCCTGAAAGGGGCACTAACCCGCATCCTAGACCACTGAAATTCCCAAAAATATTTTTTGCACCATGAATGCATCCTACAACCCTGAAAGTTCAGAATATGTTAGCAGCCCAAAAAAGGCCTTAAAATGCATTTTAGGCCTGCAAAAATGTTGAAAAGTATGGAGGCCAAAAAAGGGATTTACAGGCATCCTAGACCCCGTAAAGTGCAGAAAATGGCTGTAGCCCAAAATCAGTGTCAAAGAACTCTGAATGTCTAAAAACATTTGCAGCCTGAAAGGGGCATTAACCCGCATCCTAGACCACTGAAATTACCAAAAATAGTTTGGCCCGAAAAATGCATCCTACACCCCTGAAAGTTCAAAAAATGTTGGCAGCTCAAAAAAGTCCTTAAAATTCATCTTGTGCATGCAAAAATGTTGAAAACTTTGGAGGTCCAAAAAAGGGGTTTACAGGCATCCTAGACCCCCTAAAGTCCAGAAAATGTTGGTGGGCCAAAAACTGTGTCAGAGAGCTCTGAATGTCCCAAAAACATTTGCAGCCTGAAAGGGGCATTAACCCACATCCTAGACCACTGAAATTCCCAAAAATATTTTCGGCATGAAAAGTGCATCCTACAACCCTGAAAGTTCAGAAGTTGTTAGCAGCCCACAAAAGGCCTTAAACTGCATTTTAGGCCTGCAAAAATGTTGAAAAGTTTGGAGGCCAAAAAAGGGATTTACAGGCATGCTAGACCCCGTAAAGTGCAGAAAATGGCTGTGGCCCAAAATCAGTGTCAGAGAGCTCTGAATGTCCCACAACCTTTGCAGCCCGAAAGGGGCACTAACCAGCATCCTAGACCACTGAAATTCCCAAAAATATTTTTGGCACCAAAAATGCATCCTACAACCCTGAAAGTTCAGAATATGTTAGAAGCCTGAAAAAGGCCTTAAAATGCATTTTAGGCATGCAAAAATGTTGAAAAGTTTGGAGGCCCAAAAAAGGGGTTTACCGGCATCCTAGACCCCCTAAAGTCCAGAAAATGCTGGAGGGCTAAAAACAGGCGAAGAGAGCTCTGAATGTCCGAATAACATTTGCAGCCTGATTGGGGCATTAACCTGCATCCTAGACCACTGAAATTACCAAAAATAGTTTGGCCCGAAAAATGCATCCTACACCCCTGAAAGTTCAGAAAATGTTGGCAGCTCAAAAAAGTCCTTAAAATACATCTTGTGCCTGCAAAAATGTTGAAGAATTTGGAGGCCCAAAAAAGGGGTTTACAGGCATCCTAGACCTCCTAAAGTCCCGAAAATGTTGGTGGGCCAAAAACAGGCTCAGAGAGCTCTGAATGTCCCAAAAACATTTGCAGCCTGAAAGGGGCATTAACCCGCATCCTAGACCACTGAAATTACCAAAAATAGTTTGGCCCGAAAAATGCATCCTACACCCCTGAATGTTCAGAAAATGTTGGCAGCTCAAAAAAGTCCTTAAAATTCATCTTGTGCCTGCAAAAATGTTGAAAACTTTGGAGGCCCAAAAAAGGGGTTTACAGGCATCGTAGACCCCTTAAATTCCAGAAAATGTTGGTGGGCCAAAAACTGTGTCAGAGAGATCTGAATGTCCCAAAAACATTTGCAGCCTGAAAGGGGCATTAACCCGCATCCTAGACCACTGAAATTCCCAAAAATATTTTTGGCGCCAAAAATGCATCCTGCAACCCTGAAAGTTCAGAATATGTTAGCAGCCTGAAAAAGGCCTTAAAATGCATTCTAGGCTGCAAAAATGTTGAAAGTTTGGAGGCCCAAAAAAGGGGTTTACAGGCATCCTAGACTCCCTAAAGTCCAGAAAATATTGTTGGACCAAAAACTGTGTCAGAGAGCTCTGAATGTCCCAAAAACATTTGCAGCCTGAAAGGGGCATTAACCCGCATCCTAGACCACTGAAATTCCCAAAAGTATTTTTGGTACGAAAAATGCATCCTACACCCCTGAAATTTCAGAAAATGTTGGCAGCTCAAATAAAGGCCTTAAAATGTATCTTAGGCCTGCAAAAATGTTGAAAACTTTGCAGGCCCAAAAAAGGGGTTTACATGCATCCTAGACCCCCTAAATTCCAGAAAAGGTTGGTGGGCCAAAAACGGTGTCAGAGAGGTCTGAATGTCCCAAAAACATTTGCAGCCTGAATGGGGCATAAACCTGCATCCTAGACCACTGAAATTCCCAAAAATATTTTTGCCACCAAACATTCATCCTACAACCCTGAAAGTTCAGAATATGTTAGAAGCCTGAAAAAGGCCTTAAAATGCATTTTAAACCTGCAAAAATGTTGAAAAGTTTGGAGGCCCAAAAAAGGGATTTACAGGCATCCTCGACCCCGTAAAGTGCAGAAAGTGGCTGTGGCCCAAAAACTGTGTCAGAGAGATCTGAATGTCCCAAAAACATTTGCAGCTTGAAAGGGGCATTAACCCGCATCCTAGACCACTGAAATTCCCAAAAATATTTTTGGCATGAAAAGTGCATCCTACAACCCTGAAAGTTCAGAATATGTTAGCAGCCCAAAAAAGGCCTTAAAATGCATTTTAGGCCTGCAAAAATGTTGAAAACTTTGGAAGCCCAAAAAAGGGGTTTACAGGCATCATAGACTCCCTAAAGTCCAGAAAATATTGGTGGACCAAAAACTGTGTCAGAGAGCTCTGAATGTCCCAAAAACATTTGCAGCCTGAAATGGGCATTAACCCGCATCCTAGACCACTGAAATTCCCAAAAATATTTTTGGCACCCAAAATGCGTCCTATAACCCTGAAAGTTCAGAATATGTTAGCAGCCCAAAAAAGGCCTTAAATGCATTTTAGGCCTGGAAAAATGTTGAAAACTTTGGAGGCCCAAAAAAGGGGTTTACAGGCATCCTAGACCCCCTAAAGTCCAGAAAATGTTGGTGGGCCAAAAACAGGCTCAGAGAGCTCTGAATGTCCGAATAACATTTGCAGCCTGATTGGGGCATTAACCTGCATCCTAGACCACTCAAATTACCAAAAATAGTTTGGCCCGAAAAATGCATCCTACACCCCTGAAAGTTCAGAAAATGTTGACAGCTCAAAAAAGTCCTTAAAATTCATCATGTGCCTGCAAAAATGTTGAAAACTTTGGAGGCCGAAAAAAGGGATTTACAGGCATCCTAGACCCCCTAAAGTCCAGAAAATGTTGGTGGGCCAAAAACAGGCTCAGAGAGCTCTGAATGTCCCAAAAACATTTTTAGCCTGAAAGGGTCATTAACCCGCATCCTAGACCACTGAAATTACCAAAAATAGTTTGGCCCGAAAAATGCATCCTATAACTCTGAAAGTTCAGAATATGTTAGCAGCCTGAAAAAGGCCTTAAAATGCATTTTAGGCCTGCAAAAATGTTGAAAAGTTTGGAGGCCCAAAAAAGGGATTTACAGGCATCCTAGACCCCCTAAAGTTCAGAAAATGTTGGTGGGCCAAAAACAGGCTTAGAGAGCTCTGAATGTCCCAAAAACATTTGCAGCCTGAAAGGGGCATTAACCCGCATCCTAGACCACTGAAATTCCCAAAAGTATTTTTGGCACGAAAAATGCATCCTACACCCCTGAAATTTCAGAAAATGTTGGCAGCTCAAAAAAAGGCCTTAAAATGCATCTTAGGCCTGCAAAAATGTTGAAAACTTTGCAGGCCCAAAAAAGGGGTTTACATGGATCCTAGACCCCCTAAATTCCAGAAAAGGTTGGTGGGCCAAAAACTGTGTCAGAAAGCTCTGAATGTCCCAAAAACATTTGCAGCCTGAAAGGGGCATTAACCTGCATCCTAGACCACTGAAATTCCCAAAAATATTTTCGGCATGAAAAGTGCATCCTACAACCCTGAAAGTTCAGAATATGTTAGCAGCCCAAAGAAGGACTTAAACTGCATTTTAGGCCTCCATAAATGTTGAAAAGTTTGGAGGCCCAAAAAAGGGATTTACAGGCATCCTAGACCCCGTAAAGTGCAGAAAATGGCTGTGGCCCAAAATCAGTGTCAGAGAGCTCTGAATGTCCCAAAACATTTGCAGCCCGAAAGGGGCACTAACCAGCATCCTAGACCACTGAAATTCCCAAAAATATTTTTGGCACCAAACATGCATCCTACAACCCTGAAAGTTCAGAATATGTTAGAAGCCTGAAAAAGGCCTTAAAATGCATTTTAGGCCTGCAAAAATGTTGAAAAGTTTGGAGGCCCAAAAAAGGGATTTACAGGCATCCTAGACCACGTAAAGTGCAGAAAATGGCTGTGGCCCAAAAACTGTGTCAGAGAGATCTGAATGTCCCAAAAACTTTTGAAGCTTGAAAGGGGCATTAACCCGCATCCTAGACCGCTGAAATTCCCAAAAATATTTTTGGCATGAAAAGTGCATCCTACAACCCTGAAAGTTCAGAATATGTTAGCAGCCCAAAAAAGGCCTTAAAATGCATTTTAGGCCTTCAAAAATGTTGAAAAATTTGGAGGCCCAAAAAAGGGGTTTACAGGCATCCTAGTCCCCCTAAAGTCCAGAAAATGTTGGTGGGCTAAAAACAGGCTCAGAGAGCTCTGAATGTCCGAATAACATTTGCAGCCTGATTGGGGCATTAACCTGCATCCTAGACCACTGAAATTACCAAAAATAGTTTGGCCCGAAAAATGCATCCTACACCCCTGAAAGTTCAGAAAATGTTGGCAGCTCAAAAAAGTCCTTAAAATACATCTTGTGCCTGCAAAAATGTTGAAGAATTTGGAGGCCCAAAAAAGGGGTTTACAGGCATCCTAGACCCCCTAAAGTCCAGAAAATGTTGGTGGGCCAAAAACAGGCTCAGAGAGCTCTGAATGTCCCAAAAACATTTGCTGCCTGAAAGGGGCATTAACCCGCATCCTAGAACACTGAAATTACCAAAAATAGTTTGGCCGGAAAATGCATCCTACACCCCTGAATGTTCAGAATATGTTAGCAGCCCAAAAAAGGCCTTAAATGCATTTTAGGCCTGGAAAAATGTTGAAAACTTTGGAGGCCCAAAAAAGGGGTTTACAGGCATCCTAGACCCCCTAAAGTCCAGAAAATGTTGGTGGGCCAAAAACAGGCTCAGAGAGCTCTGAATGTCCGAATAACATTTGCAGCCTGATTGGGGCATTAACCTGCATCCTAGACCACTCAAATTACCAAAAATAGTTTGGCCCGAAAAATGCATCCTACACCCCTGAAAGTTCAGAAAATGTTGACAGCTCAAAAAAGTCCTTAAAATTCATCATGTGCCGGCAAAAATGTTGAAAACTTTGGAGGCCCAAAAAAGGGATTTACAGGCATCCTAGACCCCCTAAAGTCCAGAAAATGTTGGTGGGCCAAAAACAGGCTCAGAGAGCTCTGAATGTCCCAAAAACATTTTTAGCCTGAAAGGGTCATTAACCCGCATCCTAGACCACTGAAATTACCAAAAATAGTTTGGCCCGAAAAATGCATCCTATAACTCTGAAAGTTCAGAATATGTTAGCAGCCTGAAAAAGGCCTTAAAATGCATTTTAGGCCTGCAAAAATGTTGAAAAGTTTGGAGGCCCAAAAAAGGGATTTACAGGCATCCTAGACCCCCTAAAGTTCAGAAAATGTTGGTGGGCCAAAAACAGGCTTAGAGAGCTCTGAATGTCCCAAAAACATTTGCAGCCTGAAAGGGGCATTAACCCGCATCCTAGACCACTGAAATTCCCAAAAGTATTTTTGGCACGAAAAATGCATCCTACACCCCTGAAATTTCAGAAAATGTTGGCAGCTCAAAAAAAGGCCTTAAAATGCATCTTAGGCCTGCAAAAATGTTGAAAACTTTGCAGGCCCAAAAAAGGGGTTTACATGGATCCTAGACCCCCTAAATTCCAGAAAAGGTTGGTGGGCCAAAAACTGTGTCAGAAAGCTCTGAATGTCCCAAAAACATTTGCAGCCTGAAAGGGGCATTAACCTGCATCCTAGACCACTGAAATTCCCAAAAATATTTTCGGCATGAAAAGTGCATCCTACAACCCTGAAAGTTCAGAATATGTTAGCAGCCCAAAGAAGGACTTAAACTGCATTTTAGGCCTCCATAAATGTTGAAAAGTTTGGAGGCCCAAAAAAGGGATTTACAGGCATCCTAGACCCCGTAAAGTGCAGAAAATGGCTGTGGCCCAAAATCAGTGTCAGAGAGCTCTGAATGTCCCAAAACATTTGCAGCCCGAAAGGGGCACTAACCAGCATCCTAGACCACTGAAATTCCCAAAAATATTTTTGGCACCAAACATGCATCCTACAACCCTGAAAGTTCAGAATATGTTAGAAGCCTGAAAAAGGCCTTAAAATGCATTTAGGCCTGCAAAAATGTTGAAAAGTTTGGAGGCCCAAAAAAGGGATTTACAGGCATCCTAGACCACGTAAAGTGCAGAAAATGGCTGTGGCCCAAAAACTGTGTCAGAGAGATCTGAATGTCCCAAAAACATTTGAAGCTTGAAAGGGGCATTAACCCGCATCCTAGACCGCTGAAATTCCCAAAAATATTTTTGGCATGAAAAGTGCATCCTACAACCCTGAAAGTTCAGAATATGTTAGCAGCCCAAAAAAGGCCTTAAAATGCATTTTAGGCCTTCAAAAATGTTGAAAAATTTGGAGGCCCAAAAAAGGGGTTTAGAGGCATCCTAGTCCCCCTAAAGTCCAGAAAATGTTGGTGGGCTAAAAACAGGCTCAGAGAGCTCTGAATGTCCGAATAACATTTGCAGCCTGATTGGGGCATTAACCTGCATCCTAGACCACTGAAATTACCAAAAATAGTTTGGCCCGAAAAATGCATCCTACACCCCTGAAAGTTCAGAAAATGTTGGCAGCTCAAAAAAGTCCTTAAAATACATCTTGTGCCTGCAAAAATGTTGAAGAATTTGGAGGCCCAAAAAAGGGGTTTACAGGCATCCTAGACCCCCTAAAGTCCAGAAAATGTTGGTGGGCCAAAAACAGGCTCAGAGAGCTCTGAATGTCCCAAAAACATTTGCTGCCTGAAAGGGGCATTAACCCGCATCCTAGAACACTGAAATTACCAAAAATAGTTTGGCCGGAAAATGCATCCTACACCCCTGAATGTTCAGAAAATGTTGGCAGCATAAAAAAGTCCTTAAAATTCATCTTGTGCCTGCAAAAATGTTGAAAACTTTGGAGGCCCAAAAAAGAGGTTTACAGGCATCGTAGACCCCTTAAAGTCCAGAAAATGTTGGTGGGCCAAAAACTGTGTCAGAGAGCTCTGAATGTCCCAAAAACATTTGCAGCCTGAAAGGGGCATTAACCCGCATCCTAGACCACTGAAATTCCCAAAAATATTTTTGGCGCCAAAAATGCATCCTACAACCCTGAAAGTTCAGAATATGTTAGCAGCCTGAAAAAGGCCTTAAAATGCATTCTAGGCCTGCAAGAATGTTGAAAACTTTGGAGGCCCAAAAAAGGGGTTTACAGGCATCCTAGACTCCCTAAAGTCCAGAAAATATTGTTGGACCAAAAACTGTGTCAGAGAGCTCTGAATGTCCCAAAAACATTTGCAGCCTGAAAGGGGCATTAACCCGCATCCTAGACCACTGAAATTCCCAAAAGTATTTTTGGTACGAAAAATGCATCCTACACCCCTGAAATTTCAGAAAATGTTGGCAGCTCAAAAAAAGGCCTTAAAATGCATCTTAGGCCTGCAAAAATGTTGAAACCTTTGCAGGCCCAAAAAAGGGGTTTACATACATCCTAGACCCCCTAAATTCCAGAAAAGGTTGGTGGGCCAAAAACTGTGTCAGAGAGCTCTGAATGTCCCAAAAACATTTGCAGCCTGAAAGGGGCATTAACCCGCATCCTAGACCACTGAAATTCCCAAAAATATTTTCGGCATGAAAAGTGCATCCTACAACCCTGAAAGTTCAGAATATGTTAGCAGCCCAAAAAAGGCCTTAAACTGCATTTTAGGCCTGCAAAAATGTTGAAAGGTTTGGAGGCCCAAAAAAGGGGTTTACAGGCATCCTAGACCCCCTAAAGTGCAGAAAATGGCTGTGGCCCAAAATCAGTGTCAGAGAGCTCTGAATGTCCCAAAACATTTGCAGCCCGAAATGGGCAGTAACCAGCATCCTAGACCACTGAAATTCCCAAAAATATTTTTGGCACCAAAAATGCATCCTACAACCCTGAAAGTTCAGAATATGTTAGAAGCCTGAAAAAGGCCTTAAAATGCATTTTAGGCCTGCAAAAATGTTGAAAAGTTTGGAGGCCCAAAAAAGGGATTTACAGGCATCCTAGACCGCGTAAAGTGCAGAAAATGGCTGTGGCCCAAAAACTGTGTCAGAGAGCTCTGAATGTCCCAAAAACATTTGAAGCTTGAAAGGGGCATTAACCCGCATCCTAGACCACTGAAATTCCCAAAAATATTTTTGGCACCCAAAATGCATTCTACAACCCTGAAAGTTCAGAATATGTTAGCAGCCCAAAAAAGGCCTTAAAATGCATTTTAGGTCTTCAAAAATGTTGAAAACGTTGGAGGCCCAAAAAAGGGGTTTACAGGCATCCTAGACCCCCTAAAGTCCAGAAAATGTTGGTGGGCCAAAAACAGGCTCAGAGAGCTCTGAATGTCCCAAAAACATGTGCAGCCTGAAAGGGGCATTAACCCGCATCCTAGACCACTGAAATTACCAAAAATAGTTTGGCCCGAAAAATGCATCCTACACTACTGAATGATCAGAAGATGTTGGCAGCTCAAAAAAGTCCTTAAAATTCATCTTGTGCCTGCAAAAATGTTGAAAACTTTGGAGGCCCAAAAAAGGGGTTTACAGGCATCCTAGACCCCCTAAAGTCCAGAAAATGTTGATGGGCCAAAAACTGTGTCAGAGAGCTCTGAATGTCCCAAAAACATTTGCAGCCTGAAAGGGGCATTAACCCGCATCCTAGACCACTGAAATTCCCAAAAGTATTTTGGTACGAAAAATGCATCCTACACCCCTGAAATTTCAGAAAATGTTGGCAGCTCAAAAAAAGGCCTTAAAATGCATCTTAGGCCTGCAAAAATGTTGAAAACTTTGCAGGCCCAAAAAAGGGGTTTACATGCATCCTAGACCCCCTAAATTCCAGAAAAGGTTGGTGGGCCAAAAACTGTGTCAGAGAGCTCTGAATGTCCCAAAAACATTTGCAGCCTGATTGGGGCATTAACCTGCATCCTAGACCACTCAAATTACCAAAAATAGTTTGGCCTGAAAAATGCATCCTACACCCCTGAAAGTTCAGAAAATGTTGACAGCTCAAAAAAGTCCTTAAAATTCATCATGTGCCTGCAAAAATGTTGAAAACTTTGGAGGCCCAAAAAAGGGATTTACAGGCATCCTAGACCCCCTAAAGTCCAGAAAATGTTGGTGGGCCAAAAACAGGCTCAAAGAGCTCTGAATGTCCCAAAAACATTTGCCGCCTGAAAGGGTCATTAACCCGCATCCTAGACCACTGAAATTACCAAAAATAGTTTGGCCCGAAAAATGCATCCTATAACTCTGAAAGTTCAGAATATGTTAGCAGCCTGAAAAAGGCCTTAAAATGCATTTTAGGCCTGCAAAAATGTTGAAAACTTTGGAGGCCCAAAAAAGGGGTTTACAGGCATCCTAGACCCCCTAAAGTTCAGAAAATGTTGGTGGGCCAAAAACAGGCTTAGAGAGCTCTGAATGTCCCAAAAACATTTGCAGCCTGAAAGGGGCATTAACCCGCATCCTAGACCACTGAAATTCCCAAAAGTATTTTTGGCACGAAAAATGCATCCTACACCCCTGAAATTTCAGAAAATGTTGGCAGCTCAAAAAAAGGCCTTAAAATGCATCTTAGGCCTGCAAAAATGTTGAAAACTTTGCAGGCCCAAAAAAGGGGTTTACATGGATCCTAGACCCCCTAAATTCCAGAAAAGGTTGGTGGGCCAAAAACTGTGTCAGAAAGCTCTGAATGTCCCAAAAACATTTGCAGCCTGAAAGGGGCATTAACCTGCATCCTAGACCACTGAAATTCCCAAAAATATTTTCGGCATGAAAAGTGCATCCTACAACCCTGAAAGTTCAGAATATGTTAGCAGCCCAAAGAAGGACTTAAACTGCATTTTAGGCCTCCAAAAATGTTGAAAAGTTTGGAGGCCCAAAAAAGGGATTTACAGGCATCCTAGACCCCGTAAAGTGCAGAAAATGGCTGTGGCCCAAAATCAGTGTCAGAGAGCTCTGAATGTCCCAAAACATTTGCAGCCCGAAAGGGGCACTAACCAGCATCCTAGACCACTGAAATTCCCAAAAATATTTTTGGCACCAAACATGCATCCTACAACCCTGAAAGTTCAGAATATGTTAGAAGCCTGAAAAAGGCCTTAAAATGCATTTTAGGCCTGCAAAAATGTTGAAAAGTTTGGAGGCCCAAAAAAGGGATTTACAGGCATCCTAGACCCCGTAAAGTGCAGAAAGTGGCTGTGGCCCAAAAACTGTGTCAGAGAGATCTGAATGTCCCAAAAACATTTGAAGCTTGAAAGGGGCATTAACCCGCATCCTAGACCGCTGAAATTTACAAAAATATTTTTGGCATGAAAAGTGCATCCTGCAACCCTGAAAGTTCAGAATATGTTAGCAGCCCAAAAAAGGCCTTAAAATGCATTTTAGGCCTGCAAAAATGTTGAAAACTTTGGAGGCCCAAAAAAGGGGTTTACAGGCATCCTAGACCCCCTAAAGTCCAGAAAATGTTGGTGGGCCAAAAACAGGCTCAGAGAGCTCTGAATGTCCGAATAACATTTGCAGCCTGATTGGGGCATTAACCTGCATCCTAGACCACTCAAATTACCAAAAATAGTTTGGCCCGAAAAATGCATCCTACACCCCTGAAAGTTCAGAAAATGTTGACAGCTCAAAAAAGTCCTTAAAATTCATCATGTGCCTGCAAAAATGTTGAAAACTTTGGAGGCCCAAAAAAGGGATTTACAGGCATCCTAGACCCCCTAAAGTCCAGAAAATGTTGGTGGGCCAAAAACAGGCTCAGAGAGCTCTGAATGTCCCAAAAACATTTGCCGCCTGAAAGGGTCATTAACCCGCATCCTAGACCACTGAAATTACCAAAAATAGTTTGGCCCGAAAAATGCATCCTATAACTCTGAAAGTTCAGAATATGTTAGCAGCATGAAAAAGGCCTTAAAATGCATTTTAGGCCTGCAAAAATGTTGAAAACTTTGCAGGCCCAAAAAAGGGGTTTACAGGCATCCTAGACCCCCTAAAGTTCAGAAAATGTTGGTGGGCCAAAAACAGGCTTAGAGAGCTCTGAATGTCCCAAAAACATTTGGAGCCTGAAAGGGGCATTAACCCGCATCCTAGACCACTGAAATTCCCAAAAGTATTTTTGGCACGAAAAATGCATCCTACACCCCTGAAATTTCAGAAAATGTTGGCAGCTCAAAAAAAGGCCTTAAAATGCATCTTAGGCCTGCAAAAATATTGAAAACTTTGCAGGCCCAAAAAAGGGGTTTACATGGATCCTAGACCCCCTAAATTCCAGAAAAGGTTGGTGGGCCAAAAACTGTGTCAGAAAGCTCTGAATGTCCCAAAAACATTTGCAGCCTGAAAGGGGCATTAACCTGCATCCTAGACCACTGAAATTCCCAAAAATATTTTCGGCATGAAAAGTGCATCCTACAACCCTGAAAGTTCAGAATATGTTAGCAGCCCAAAGAAGGACTTAAACTGCATTTTAGGCCTCCAAAAATGTTGAAAAGTTTGGAGGCCCAAAAAAGGGATTTACAGGCATCCTAGACCCCGTAAAGTGCAGAAAATGGCTGTGGCCCAAAAACTGTGTCAGAGAGATCTGAATGTCCCAAAAACATTTGAAGCTTGAAAGGGGCATTAACCCGCATCCTAGACCGCTGAAATTCCCAAAAATATTTTTGGCATGAAAAGTGCATCCTACAACCCTGAAAGTTCAGAATATGTTAGCAGCCCAAAAAAGGCCTTAAAATGCATTTTAGGCCTTCAAAAATGTTGAAAAATTTGGAGTCCCAAAAAAGGGGTTTACAGGCATCCTAGTCCCCCTAAAGTCCAGAAAATGTTGGTGGGCTAAAAACAGGCTCAGAGAGCTCTGAATGTCCGAATAACATTTGCAGCCTGATTGGGGCATTAACCTGCATCCTAGACCACTGAAATTACCAAAAATAGTTTGGCCCGAAAAATGCATCCTACACCCCTGAAAGTTCAGAAAATGTTGGCAGCTCAAAAAAGTCCTTAAAATACATCTTGTGCCTGCAAAAATGTTGAAGAATTTGGAGGCAAAAAAAAGGAGTTTACAGGCATCCTAGACCCCCTTAAGTCCAGAAAATGTTGGTGGGCCAAAAACAGGCTCAGAGAGCTCTGAATGTCCCAAAAACATTTGCAGCCTGAAAGGGGCATTAACCCGCATCCTAGACCACTGAAATTCCCAAAAGTATTTTTGGTACGAAAAATGCATCCTACACCCCTGAAATTTCAGAAAATGTTGGCAGCTCAAAAAAAGGCCTTAAAATGCATCTTAGGCCTGCAAAAATGTTGAAACCTTTGCAGGCCCAAAAAAGGGGTTTACATACATCCTAGACCCCCTAAATTCCAGAAAAGGTTGGTGGGCCAAAAACTGTGTCAGAGAGCTCTGAATGTCCCAAAAACATTTGCAGCCTGAAAGGGGCATTAACCCGCATCCTAGACCACTGAAATTCCCAAAAATATTTTCGGCATGAAAAGTGCATCCTACAACCCTGAAAGTTCAGAATATGTTAGCAGCCCAAAAAAGGCCTTAAACTGCATTTTAGGCCTGCAAAAATGTTGAAAGGTTTGGAGGCCCAAAAAAGGGGTTTACAGGCATCCTAGACCCCCTAAAGTGCAGAAAATGGCTGTGGCCCAAAATCAGTGTCAGAGAGCTCTGAATGTCCCAAAACATTTGCAGCCCGAAATGGGCAGTAACCAGCATCCTAGACCACTGAAATTCCCAAAAATATTTTTGGCACCAAAAATGCATCCTACAACCCTGAAAGTTCAGAATATGTTAGAAGCCTGAAAAAGGCCTTAAAATGCATTTTAGGCCTGCAAAAATGTTGAAAAGTTTGGAGGCCCAAAAAAGGGATTTACAGGCATCCTAGACCGCGTAAAGTGCAGAAAATGGCTGTGGCCCAAAAACTGTGTCAGAGAGCTCTGAATGTCCCAAAAACATTTGAAGCTTGAAAGGGGCATTAACCCGCATCCTAGACCACTGAAATTCCCAAAAATATTTTTGGCACCCAAAATGCATTCTACAACCCTGAAAGTTCAGAATATGTTAGCAGCCCAAAAAAGGCCTTAAAATGCATTTTAGGTCTTCAAAAATGTTGAAAACGTTGGAGGCCCAAAAAAGGGGTTTACAGGCATCCTAGACCCCCTAAAGTCCAGAAAATGTTGGTGGGCCAAAAACAGGCTCAGAGAGCTCTGAATGTCCCAAAAACATGTGCAGCCTGAAAGGGGCATTAACCCGCATCCTAGACCACTGAAATTACCAAAAATAGTTTGGCCCGAAAAATGCATCCTACACTACTGAATGATCAGAAGATGTTGGCAGCTCAAAAAAGTCCTTAAAATTCATCTTGTGCCTGCAAAAATGTTGAAAACTTTGGAGGCCCAAAAAAGGGGTTTACAGGCATCCTAGACCCCCTAAAGTCCAGAAAATGTTGATGGGCCAAAAACTGTGTCAGAGAGCTCTGAATGTCCCAAAAACATTTGCAGCCTGAAAGGGGCATTAACCCGCATCCTAGACCACTGAAATTCCCAAAAGTATTTTGGTACGAAAAATGCATCCTACACCCCTGAAATTTCAGAAAATGTTGGCAGCTCAAAAAAAGGCCTTAAAATGCATCTTAGGCCTGCAAAAATGTTGAAAACTTTGCAGGCCCAAAAAAGGGGTTTACATGCATCCTAGACCCCCTAAATTCCAGAAAAGGTTGGTGGGCCAAAAACTGTGTCAGAGAGCTCTGAATGTCCCAAAAACATTTGCAGCCTGATTGGGGCATTAACCTGCATCCTAGACCACTCAAATTACCAAAAATAGTTTGGCCTGAAAAATGCATCCTACACCCCTGAAAGTTCAGAAAATGTTGACAGCTCAAAAAAGTCCTTAAAATTCATCATGTGCCTGCAAAAATGTTGAAAACTTTGGAGGCCCAAAAAAGGGATTTACAGGCATCCTAGACCCCCTAAAGTCCAGAAAATGTTGGTGGGCCAAAAACAGGCTCAAAGAGCTCTGAATGTCCCAAAAACATTTGCCGCCTGAAAGGGTCATTAACCCGCATCCTAGACCACTGAAATTACCAAAAATAGTTTGGCCCGAAAAATGCATCCTATAACTCTGAAAGTTCAGAATATGTTAGCAGCCTGAAAAAGGCCTTAAAATGCATTTTAGGCCTGCAAAAATGTTGAAAACTTTGGAGGCCCAAAAAAGGGGTTTACAGGCATCCTAGACCCCCTAAAGTTCAGAAAATGTTGGTGGGCCAAAAACAGGCTTAGAGAGCTCTGAATGTCCCAAAAACATTTGCAGCCTGAAAGGGGCATTAACCCGCATCCTAGACCACTGAAATTCCCAAAAGTATTTTTGGCACGAAAAATGCATCCTACACCCCTGAAATTTCAGAAAATGTTGGCAGCTCAAAAAAAGGCCTTAAAATGCATCTTAGGCCTGCAAAAATGTTGAAAACTTTGCAGGCCCAAAAAAGGGGTTTACATGGATCCTAGACCCCCTAAATTCCAGAAAAGGTTGGTGGGCCAAAAACTGTGTCAGAAAGCTCTGAATGTCCCAAAAACATTTGCAGCCTGAAAGGGGCATTAACCTGCATCCTAGACCACTGAAATTCCCAAAAATATTTTCGGCATGAAAAGTGCATCCTACAACCCTGAAAGTTCAGAATATGTTAGCAGCCCAAAGAAGGACTTAAACTGCATTTTAGGCCTCCAAAAATGTTGAAAAGTTTGGAGGCCCAAAAAAGGGATTTACAGGCATCCTAGACCCCGTAAAGTGCAGAAAATGGCTGTGGCCCAAAATCAGTGTCAGAGAGCTCTGAATGTCCCAAAACATTTGCAGCCCGAAAGGGGCACTAACCAGCATCCTAGACCACTGAAATTCCCAAAAATATTTTTGGCACCAAACATGCATCCTACAACCCTGAAAGTTCAGAATATGTTAGAAGCCTGAAAAAGGCCTTAAAATGCATTTTAGGCCTGCAAAAATGTTGAAAAGTTTGGAGGCCCAAAAAAGGGATTTACAGGCATCCTAGACCCCGTAAAGTGCAGAAAGTGGCTGTGGCCCAAAAACTGTGTCAGAGAGATCTGAATGTCCCAAAAACATTTGAAGCTTGAAAGGGGCATTAACCCGCATCCTAGACCGCTGAAATTTACAAAAATATTTTTGGCATGAAAAGTGCATCCTGCAACCCTGAAAGTTCAGAATATGTTAGCAGCCCAAAAAAGGCCTTAAAATGCATTTTAGGCCTGCAAAAATGTTGAAAACTTTGGAGGCCCAAAAAAGGGGTTTACAGGCATCCTAGACCCCCTAAAGTCCAGAAAATGTTGGTGGGCCAAAAACAGGCTCAGAGAGCTCTGAATGTCCGAATAACATTTGCAGCCTGATTGGGGCATTAACCTGCATCCTAGACCACTCAAATTACCAAAAATAGTTTGGCCCGAAAAATGCATCCTACACCCCTGAAAGTTCAGAAAATGTTGACAGCTCAAAAAAGTCCTTAAAATTCATCATGTGCCTGCAAAAATGTTGAAAACTTTGGAGGCCCAAAAAAGGGATTTACAGGCATCCTAGACCCCCTAAAGTCCAGAAAATGTTGGTGGGCCAAAAACAGGCTCAGAGAGCTCTGAATGTCCCAAAAACATTTGCCGCCTGAAAGGGTCATTAACCCGCATCCTAGACCACTGAAATTACCAAAAATAGTTTGGCCCGAAAAATGCATCCTATAACTCTGAAAGTTCAGAATATGTTAGCAGCATGAAAAAGGCCTTAAAATGCATTTTAGGCCTGCAAAAATGTTGAAAACTTTGCAGGCCCAAAAAAGGGGTTTACAGGCATCCTAGACCCCCTAAAGTTCAGAAAATGTTGGTGGGCCAAAAACAGGCTTAGAGAGCTCTGAATGTCCCAAAAACATTTGGAGCCTGAAAGGGGCATTAACCCGCATCCTAGACCACTGAAATTCCCAAAAGTATTTTTGGCACGAAAAATGCATCCTACACCCCTGAAATTTCAGAAAATGTTGGCAGCTCAAAAAAAGGCCTTAAAATGCATCTTAGGCCTGCAAAAATATTGAAAACTTTGCAGGCCCAAAAAAGGGGTTTACATGGATCCTAGACCCCCTAAATTCCAGAAAAGGTTGGTGGGCCAAAAACTGTGTCAGAAAGCTCTGAATGTCCCAAAAACATTTGCAGCCTGAAAGGGGCATTAACCTGCATCCTAGACCACTGAAATTCCCAAAAATATTTTCGGCATGAAAAGTGCATCCTACAACCCTGAAAGTTCAGAATATGTTAGCAGCCCAAAGAAGGACTTAAACTGCATTTTAGGCCTCCAAAAATGTTGAAAAGTTTGGAGGCCCAAAAAAGGGATTTACAGGCATCCTAGACCCCGTAAAGTGCAGAAAATGGCTGTGGCCCAAAAACTGTGTCAGAGAGATCTGAATGTCCCAAAAACATTTGAAGCTTGAAAGGGGCATTAACCCGCATCCTAGACCGCTGAAATTCCCAAAAATATTTTTGGCATGAAAAGTGCATCCTACAACCCTGAAAGTTCAGAATATGTTAGCAGCCCAAAAAAGGCCTTAAAATGCATTTTAGGCCTTCAAAAATGTTGAAAAATTTGGAGTCCCAAAAAAGGGGTTTACAGGCATCCTAGTCCCCCTAAAGTCCAGAAAATGTTGGTGGGCTAAAAACAGGCTCAGAGAGCTCTGAATGTCCGAATAACATTTGCAGCCTGATTGGGGCATTAACCTGCATCCTAGACCACTGAAATTACCAAAAATAGTTTGGCCCGAAAAATGCATCCTACACCCCTGAAAGTTCAGAAAATGTTGGCAGCTCAAAAAAGTCCTTAAAATACATCTTGTGCCTGCAAAAATGTTGAAGAATTTGGAGGCAAAAAAAAGGAGTTTACAGGCATCCTAGACCCCCTTAAGTCCAGAAAATGTTGGTGGGCCAAAAACAGGCTCAGAGAGCTCTGAATGTCCCAAAAACATTTGCAGCCTGAAAGGGGCATTAACCCGCATCCTAGACCACTGAAATTACCAAAAATAGTTTGGCCGGAAAATGCATCCTACACCCCTGAATGTTCAGAAAATGTTGGCAGCATAAAAAAGTCCTTAAAATTCATCTTGTGCCTGCAAAAATGTTGAAAACTTTGGAGGCCCAAAAAAGAGGTTTACAGGCATCGTAGACCCCTTAAAGTCCAGAAAATGTTGGTGGGCCAAAAACTGTGTCAGAGAGCTCTGAATGTCCCAAAAACATTTGCAGCCTGAAAGGGGCATTAACCCGCATCCTAGACCACTGAAATTCCCAAAAATATTTTTGGCGCCAAAAATGCATCCTACAACCCTGAAAGTTCAGAATATGTTAGCAGCCTGAAAAAGGCCTTAAAATGCATTCTAGGCCTGCAAAAATGTTGAAAACCTTGGAGGCCCAAAAAAGGGGTTTACAGGCATCCTAGACTCCCTAAAGTCCAGAAAATATTGTTGGACCAAAAACTGTGTCAGAGAGCTCTGAATGTCCCAAAAACATTTGCAGCCTGAAAGGGG
Organism: Ambystoma mexicanum; assembly: GCF_040938575.1. NCBI lineage: Eukaryota > Metazoa > Chordata > Amphibia > Caudata > Ambystomatidae > Ambystoma > Ambystoma mexicanum. Next base: position 957,316,347 of record NC_090929.1, on the reverse strand, counting down.
CATTAACCCGCATCCTAGACCACTGAAATTCCCAAAAGTATTTTTGGTACGAAAAATGCATCCTACACCCCTGAAATTTCAGAAAATGTTGGCAGCTCAAAAAAAGGCCTTAAAATGCATCTTAGGCCTGCAAAAATGTTGAAAACTTTGCAGGCCCAAAAAAGGGGTTTACATGCATCCTAGACCCCCTAAATTCCAGAAAAGGTTGGTGGGCCAAAAACTGTGTCAGAGAGCTCTGAATGTCCCAAAAACATTTGCAGCCTGAAAGGGGCATTAACCCGCATCCTAGACCACTGAAATTCCCAAAAATATTTTCGGCATGAAAAGTGCATCCTACAACCCTGAAAGTTCAGAATATGTTAGCAGCCCAAAAAAGGCCTTAAACTGCATTTTAGGCCTGCAAAAATGTTGAAAGGTTTGGAGGCCCAAAAAAGGGGTTTACAGGCATCCTAGACCCCCTAAAGTGCAGAAAATGGCTGTGGCCCAAAATCAGTGTCAGAGAGCTCTGAATGTCCCAAAACATTTGCAGCCCGAAAGGGGCACTAACCAGCATCCTAGACCACTGAAATTCCCAAAAATATTTTTGGCACCAAAAATGCATCCTACAACCCTGAAAGTTCAGAATATGTTAGAAGCCTGAAAAAGGCCTTAAAATGCATTTTAGGCCTGCAAAAATGTTGAAAAGTTTGGAGGCCCAAAAAAGGGATTTACAGGCATCCTAGACCGCGTAAAGTGCAGAAAATGGCTGTGGCCCAAAAACTGTGTCAGAGAACTCTGAATGTCCCAAAAACATTTGAAGCTTGAAAGGGGCATTAACCCGCATCCTAGACCACTGAAATTCCCAAAAATATTTTTGGCACCCAAAATGCATTCTACAACCCTGAAAGTTCAGAATATGTTAGCAGCCCAAAAAAGGCCTTAAAATGCATTTTAGGTCTTCAAAAATGTTGAAAACTTTGGAGGCCCAAAAAAGGGGTTTACAGGCATCCTAGACCCCCTAAAGTCCAGAAAATGTTGATGGGCCAAAAACTGTGTCAGAGAGCTCTGAATGTCCCAAAAACATGTGCAGCCGAAAGGGGCTTTAACCCGCATCCTAGACCACTGAAATTCCCAAAAATATTTTCGGCATGAAAAGTGCATCCTACAACCCTGAAAGTTCAGAATATGTTAGCAGCCCAAAGAAGGACTTAAACTGCATTTTAGGCCTCCAAAAATGTTGAAAAGTTTGAAGGCCCAAAAAAGGGATTTACAGGCATCCTAGACCCCGTAAAGTGCAGAAAATGGCTGTGGCCCAAAATCAGTGTCAGAGAGCTCTGAATGTCCCAAAACATTTGCAGCCCGAAAGGGGCACTAACCAGCATCCTAGACCACTGAAATTCCCAAAAATATTTTTGGCACCAAACATGCATCGTACAACCCTGAAAGTTCAGAATATGTTAGAAGCCTGAAAAAGGCCTTAAAATGCATTTTAGGCCTGCAAAAATGTTGAAAAGTTTGGAGGCCCAAAAAAGGGATTTACAGTCATCCTAGACCCCGTAAAGTGCAGAAAATGGCTGTGGCCCAAAAACTGTGTCAGAGAGATCTGAATGTCCCAAAAACATTTGAAGCTTGAAAGGGGCATTAACCCGCATCCTAGACCGCTGAAATTCCCAAAAATATTTTTGGCATGAAAAGTGCATCCTTCAACCCTGAAAGTTCAGAATATGTTAGCAGCCCAAAAAAGGCCTTAAAATGCATTTTAGGCCTTCAAAAATGTTGAAAAATTTGGAGTCCCAAAAAAGGGGTTTACAGGCATCCTAGTCCCCCTAAAGTCCAGAAAATGTTGGTGGGCTAAAAACAGGCTCAGAGAGCTCTGAATGTCCGAATAACATTTGCAGCCTGATTGGGGCATTAACCTGCATCCTAGACCACTGAAATTACCAAAAATAGTTTGGCCCGAAAAATGCATCCTACACCCCTGAAAGTTCAGAAAATGTTGGCAGCTCAAAAAAGTCCTTAAAATACATCTTGTGCCTGTAAAAATGTTGAAGAATTTGGAGGCCCAAAAAAGGAGTTTACAGGCATCCTAGACCCCCTTAAGTCCAGAAAATGTTGGTGGGCCAAAAACAGGCTCAGAGAGCTCTGAATGTCCCAAAAACATTTGCAGCCTGAAAGGGGCATTAACCCGCATCCTAGACCACTGAAATTACCAAAAATAGTTTGGCCGGAAAATGCATCCTACGCCCCTGAATGTTCAGAAAATGTTGGCAGCATAAAAAAGTCCTTAAAATTCATCTTGTGCCTGCAAAAATGTTGAAAACTTTGGAGGCCCAAAAAAGAGGTTTACAGGCATCGTAGACCCCTTAAAGTCCAGAAAATGTTGGTGGGCCAAAAACTGTGTCAGAGAGCTCTGAATGTCCCAAAAACATTTGCAGCCTGAAAGGGGCATTAACCCGCATCCTAGACCACTGAAATTCCCAAAAATATTTTTGGCGCCAAAAATGCATCCTACAACCCTGAAAGTTCAGAATATGTTAGCAGCCTGAAAAAGGCCTTAAAATGCATTCTAGGCCTGCAAAAATGTTGAAAACTTTGGAGGCCCAAAAAAGGGGTTTACAGGCATCCTAGACTCCTCAAAGTCCAGAAAATATTGTTGGACCAAAAACTGTGTCAGAGAGCTCTGAATGTCCCAAAAACATTTGCAGCCTGAAAGGGGCATTAACCCGCATCCTAGACCACTGAAATTCCCAAAAGTATTTTTGGTACGAAAAATGCATCCTACACCCCTGAAATTTCAGAAAATGTTGGCAGCTCAAAAAAAGGCCTTAAAATGCATCTTAGGCCTGCAAAAATGTTGAAAACTTTGCAGGCCCAAAAAAGGGGTTTACATGCATCCTAGACCCCCTAAATTCCAGAAAAGGTTGGTGGGCCAAAAACTGTGTCAGAGAGCTCTGAATGTCCCAAAAACATTTGCAGCCTGAAAGGGGCATTAACCCGCATCCTAGACCACTGAAATTCCCAAAAATATTTTCGGCATGAAAAGTGCATCCTACAACCCTGAAAGTTCAGAATATGTTAGCAGCCCAAAAAAGGCCTTAAACTGCATTTTAGGCCTGCAAAAATGTTGAAAGGTTTGGAGGCCCAAAAAAGGGGTTTACAGGCATCCTAGACCCCCTAAAGTGCAGAAAATGGCTGTGGCCCAAAATCAGTGTCAGAGAGCTCTGAATGTCCCAAAACATTTGCAGCCCGAAAGGGGCACTAACCAGCATCCTAGACCACTGAAATTCCCAAAAATATTTTTGGCACCAAAAATGCATCCTACAACCCTGAAAGTTCAGAATATATTAGAAGCCTGAAAAAGGCCTTAAAATGCATTTTAGGCCTGCAAAAATGTTGAAAAGTTTGGAGGCCCAAAAAAGGGATTTACAGGCATCCTAGACCGCGTAAAGTGCAGAAAATGGCTGTGGCCCAAAAACTGTGTCAGAGAACTCTGAATGTCCCAAAAACATTTGAAACTTGAAAGGGGCATTAACCCACATCCTAGACCACTGAAATTCCCAAAAATATTTTTGGCACCCAAAATGCATTCTGCAACCCTGAAAGTTCAGAATATGTTAGCAGCCCAAAAAAGGCCTTAAAATGCATTTTAGGTCTTCAAAAATGTTGAAAACTTTGGAGGCCCAAAAAAGGGGTTTACAGGCATCCTAGACCCCCTAAAGTCCAGAAAATGTTGATGGGCCAAAAACTGTGTCAGAGAGCTCTGAATGTCCCAAAAACATGTGCAGCCTAAAGGGGCTTTAACCCGCATCCTAGACCACTGAAATTCCCAAAAGTATTTTTGGTACGAAAAATGCATCCTACACCCCTGAAATTTCAGAAAATGTTGGCAGCTCAAAAAAAGGCCTTACAATGCATTTTAGGCCTGCAAAAATGTTGAAAACTTCGGAGGCCCAAAAAAGGGGTTTACAGGCATCCTAGACCCCCTAAAGTCCAGAAAATGTTGGTGGGCCAAAAACAGGCTCACAGAGCTCTGAATGTCCCAAAAACATTTGCAGCCTGAAAGGGGCATTAACCCGCATCCTAGACCACTGAAATTCCCAAAAATATTTTTGGTACGAAAAAAGCATCCTACACCCCTGAATGATCAGAAAATGTTGGCAGCTCAAAAAAAGGCCTTAAAATGCATCTTAGGCCTGCAAAAATGTTGAAAACTTTGCAGGCCCAAAAAAGGGGTTTACATGCATCCTAGACCCCCTAAATTCCAGAAAAGGTTGGTGGGCCAAAAACTGTGTCAGAGAGCTCTGAATGTCCCAAAAACATTTGCATCCTGAAAGGGGCATTAACCCGCATCCTAGACCACTGAAATTCCCAAAAATATTTTTGGCATGAAAAGTGCATCCTACAACCCTGAAAGTTCAGATGTTAGCAGCCCAAAAAAGGCCTTCAACTGCATTTTAGGCCTGCAAAAATGTTGAAAAGTTTGGAGGCCCAAAAAAGGGATTTACAGGCATCCTAGACCCCGTAAAGTGCAGAAAATGGCTGTGGCCCAAAATCAGTGTCAGAGAGCTCTGAATGTCCCAAAACATTTGTTGCCTGAAAGGGGCACTAACCAGCATCCTAGATCACTGAAATTCCCAAAAATATTTTTGGCACCAAAAATGCATCCTACAACCCTGAAAGTTCAGAATATGTTAGAAGCCTGAAAAAGGCCTTAAAATGCATTTTAGGCCTGCAAAAATGTTGAAAAGTTTGGAGGCCCAAAAAAGGGATTTACAGGCATCCTAGACCCCATAAAGTGCAGAAAATGGCTGTGGGCCAAAAACTGTGTCAGAGAGCTCTGAATGTCCCAAAAACATTTGAAGCTTGAAAGGGGCATTAACCCGCATCCTAGACCACTGAAATTCACAAAAATATTTTTGGCACCCAAAATGCATCCTACAACCCTGAAAGTTCAGAATATGTTAGCAGCCCAAAAAAGGCCTTAAAATGCATTTTAGGCCTTCAAAAATGTTAAAAACTTTGGAGGCCGAAAAAAGGGGTTTACAGGCATCCTAGACCCCCTAAAGTCCAGAAAATGTTGGTGGGCCAAAAACAGGCTCAGAGAGCTCTGAATGTCCCAAAAACATTTGCAGCCTGAAAGGGGCATTAACCCGCATCCTAGACCACTGAAATTACCAAAAATAGTTTGGCCCGAAAAATGCATCCTACACCCCTGAATGTTCAGAAAATGTTGGCAGCTCAAAAAAAGGCCTTAAAATGCATCTTAGGCCTGCAAAAATGTTGAAAACTTTGCAGGCCCAAAAAAGGGGTTTACATGCATCCTAGACCCCCTAAATTCCAGAAATGGTTGGTGGGCCAAAAACTGTGTCAGAGAGCTCTGAATGTCCCAAAAACATTTGCAGCCTGAAAGGGGCATTAACCCGCATCCTAGACCACTGAAATTCCCAAAAATATTTTTGGCATGAAAAGTGCATCCTACAACCCTGAAAGTTCAGATGTTAGCAGCCCAAAAAAGGCCTTCAACTGCATTTTAGGCCTGCAAAAATGTTGAAAAGTTTGGAGGCCCAAAAAAGGGATTTACAGGCATCCTAGACCCCGTAAGGTGCAGAAAATGGCTGTGGCCCAAAATCAGTGTCAGAGAGCTCTGAATGTCCCAAAACATTTGTTGCCTGAAAGGGGCACTAACCAGCATCCTAGATCACTGAAATTCCCAAAAATATTTTTGGCACCAAAAATGCATCCTACAACCCTGAAAGTTCAGAATATGTTAGAAGCCTGAAAAAGGCCTTAAAATGCATTTTAGGCCTGCAAAAATGTTGAAAAGTTTGGAGGCCCAAAAAAGGGATTTACAGGCATCCTAGACCCCATAAAGTGCAGAAAATGGCTGTGGGCCAAAAACTGTGTCAGAGAGCTCTGAATGTCCCAAAAACATTTGAAGCTTGAAAGGGGCATTAACCCGGATCCTAGATCACTGAAATTCCCAAAAATATTTTTGGCACCCAAAATGCATCCTACAACCCTGAAAGTTCAGAATATGTTAGCAGCCCAAAAAAGGCCTTAAAATGCATTTTAGGCCTTCAAAAATGTTAAAAACTTTGGAGGCCGAAAAAAGGGGTTTACAGGCATCCTAGACCCCCTAAAGTCCAGAAAATGTTGGTGGGCCAAAAACAGGCTCAGAGAGCTCTGAATGTCCCAAAAACATTTGCAGCCTGAAAGGGGCATTAACCCGCATCCTAGACCACTGAAATTACCAAAAATAGTTTGGCCCGAAAAATGCATCCTACACCACTGAATGTTCAGAAAATGTTGGCAGCTCAAAAAAGTCCTTAAAATTCATCTTGTGCCTGCAAAAATGTTGAAAGCTTTGGAGGCCCAAAAAAGGGGTTTACAGGCATCCTAGACCCCCTAAAGTCCAGAAAATGTTGGTGGGCCAAAAACTGTGTCAGAGAGCTCTGAATGTCCCAAAAACATTTGCAGCCTGAAAGGGGCATTAACCCGCATCCTAGACCACTGAAATTCCCAAAAATATTCTTGGCACCAAAAATGCATCCTACAACCCTGAAAGTTCAGAATATATTAGCAGCTCAAAAAAGGCCTTAAAATGCATCTTAGGCCTGCAAAAATGTTGAAAGGTTTGGAGGCCCGAAAAAAGGGATTTACAGGCATCCTAGACCCCGTAAAGTGCAGAAAATGGCTGTGGCCCAAAATCAGTGTCAGAGAGCTCTAAATGTCCCAAAACATTTGCAGCCCGAAAGGGGCACTAACCTGCATCCTAGACCACTGAAATTCCCAAAAATATTCTTGGCACCAAAAATGCATCCTACAACCCTGAAAGTTCAGAATATGTTAGCAGCCTGAAAAAGGCCTTACAATGCATTTTAGGCCTGCAAAAATGTTGAAAACGTTGGAGGCCCAAAAAATGGGTTTACAGGCATCCTAGACTCCCTAAAGTCCAGAAAATATTGGTGGACCAAAAACTGTGTCAGAGAGCTCTGAATGTCCCAAAAACATTTGCAGCCTGAAAGGGGCATTAACCCGCATGCTAGACCACTGAAATTCCCAGAAGTATTTTTGGCACGAAAAATGCATCCTACACCCCTGAAATTTCAGAATATGTTGGCAGCTCAAAAAAAGGCCTTAAAATGCATCTTAGGCCTGCAAACATGTTGAAAACTTTGCAGGCCCAAAAAAGGGGTTTACATGCATCCTAGACCCCCTAAATTCCAGAAAAGATTGGGGGGCCAAAAACTGTGTCAGAGAGCTCTGAATGTCCCAAAAACATTTGCAGCCTGAAAGGGGCATTAACCCGCATCCTAGACCACTGAAATTCCCAAAAATATTTTTGGCACCCAAAATGCGTCCTACAACCCTGAAAGTTCAGAATATGTTAGCAGCCCAAAAAAGGCCTTAAAATGCATTTTAGGCCTGCAAAAATGTTGAAAACTTTGGAGGCCCAAAAAAGGGGTTTACAGGCATCCTAGACCCCCTAAAGTCCAGAAAATGTTGGTGGGCCAAAAACAGGCTCAGAGAGCTCTGAATGTCCAAAAAACATTTGCAGCCTGAAAGGGGCATTAACCCGCATCCTAGACCACTGAAATTACCAAAATTAGTTTGGCCCGAAAAATGCATCCTACACCCCTGAAAGTTCAGAAAATGTTGGCAGCTCAAAAAAGTCCTTAAAATTCATCTTGTGCCTGCCAAAATGTTGAAAACTTTGGAGGCCCAAAAAAGGGGTTTACAGGCATCCTAGACCCCCTAAAGTCCAGAAAATGTTGGTGGGCCAAAAACTGTGTCAGAGAGCTCTGAATGTCCCAAAAACATTTGCAGCCTGAAAGGGGCATTAACCCGCATCCTAGACCACTGAAATTCCCAAAAATATTTTTGGCATGAAAAGTGCATCCTACAACCCTGAAAGTTCAGATGTTAGTAGCCCAAAAAAGGCCTTCAACTGCATTTTAGGCCTGCAAAAATGTTGAAAAGTTTGGAGGCCCAAAAAACGGATTTACAGGCATCCTAGACCCCGTAAAGTGCAGAAAATGGCTGTGGCCAAAAATCAGTGTTAGAGAGCTCTGAATGTCCCAAAACATTTGCAGCCCGAAAGGGGCACTAACCTGCATCCTAGACCACTGAAATTCCCAAAAAAATCTTTGGCACCAAAAATGCATCCTACAACCCTGAAAGTTCAGAATATGTTAGAAGCCTGAAGAAGGCCTTAAAATGCATTTTAGGCCTGCAAAAATGTTGAAAAGTTTGGAGGCCCAAAAAAGGGATTTACATGCATCCTAGACCCGCGTAAAGTGCAGAAAATGGCTGTGGGCCAAAAACTGTGTCAGAGAGCTCTGAATGTCCCAAAAACATTTGAAGCTTGAAAGGGGCATTAACCCGCATCCTAGACCACTGAAATTCCCAAAAATATTTTTGGCACCCATAATGCATCCTACAACCCTGAAAGTTCAGAATAGTTAGCAGCCCAAAAAAGGCCTTAAAATGCATTTTAGGCCTTCAAAAATGTTAAAAACTTTGGAGGCCGAAAAAAGGGGTTTACAGGCATCCTAGACCCCCTAAAGTCCAGAAAATGTTGGTGGGCCAAAAACAGGCTCAGAGAGCTCTGAATGTCCCAAAAACATTTGCAGCCTGAAAGGGGCATTAACCCGCATCCTAGACCACTGAAATTACCAAAAATAGTTTGGCCCGAAAAATGCATCCTACACCCCTGAATGTTCAGAAAATGTTGGCAGCTCAAAAAAGTCCTTAAAATTCATCTTGTGCCTGCAAAAATGTTGAAAACTTTGGAGGCCCAAAAAAGGGGTTTACAGGCATCCTAGACCCCCTAAATTCCAAAAATGGTTGGTGGGCCAAAAACTGTGTCAGAGAGCTCTGAATGTCCCAAAAACATTTGCAGCCTGAAAGGGGCATTAACCCGCATCCTAGACCACTGAAATTCCCAAAAATATTTTTGGCATGAAAAGTGCATCCTACAACCCTGAAAGTTCAGATGTTAGTAGCCCAAAAAGGCCTTCAACTGCATTTTAGGCCTGCAAAAATGTTGAAAAGTTTGGAGGCCCAAAAAAGGGATTTACAGGCATCCTAGACCCCGTAAAGTGCAGAAAATGGCTGTGGCCCAAAATCAGTGTTAGAGAGCTCTGAATGTCCCAAAACATTTGCAGCCCGAAAGGGGCACTAACCAGCATCCTAGACCACTGAAATTCCCAAAAAAATCTTTGGCACCAAAAATGCATCCTACAACCCTGAAAGTTCAGAATATGTTAGAAGCCTGAAAAAGGCCTTAAAATGCATTTTAGGCCTGCAAAAATGTTGAAAAGTTTGGAGGCCCAAAAAAGGGATTTACAGGCATCCTAGACCCGCGTAAAGTGCAGAAAATGGCTGTGGGCCAAAAACTGTGTCAGAGAGCTCTGAATGTCCCAAAAACATTTGAAGCTTGAAAGGGGCATTAACCCGCATCCTAGACCACTGAAATTCCCAAAAATATTTTTGGCACCCAAAATGCATCCTACAACCCTGAAAGTTCAGAATATGTTAGCAGCCCAAAAAAGGCCTTAAAATGCATTTTAGGCCTTCAAAAATGTTAAAAACTTTGGAGGCCGAAAAAAGGGGTTTACAGGCATCCTAGACCCCCTAAAGTCCAGAAAATGTTGGTGGGCCAAAAACAGGCTCAGAGAGCTCTGAATGTCCCAAAAACATTTGCAGCCTGAAAGGGGCATTAACCCGCATCCTAGACCACTGAAATTACCAAAAATAGTTTGGCCCGAAAAATGCATCCTACACCCCTGAATGTTCAGAAAATGTTGGCAGCTCAAAAAAGTCCTTAAAATTCATCTTGTGCCTGCAAAAATGTTGAAAACTTTGGAGGCCCAAAAAAGGGGTTTACAGGCATCCTAGACCACCTAAATTCCAGAAATGGTTGGTGGGCCAAAAACTGTGTCAGAGAGCTCTGAATGTCCCAAAAACATTTGCAGCCTGAAAGGGGCATTAACCCGCATCCTAGACCACTGAAATTCCCAAAAATATTTTTGGCATGAAAAGTGCATCCTACAACCCTGAAAGTTCAGATGTTAGCAGCCCAAAAAAGGCCTTCAACTGCATTTTAGGCCTGCAAAAATGTTGAAAAGTTTGGAGGCCCAAAAAAGGGATTTACAGGCATCCTAGACCCCGTAAAGTGCAGAAAATGGCTGTGGCCCAAAATCAGTGTCAGAGAGCTCTGAATGTCCCAAAACATTTGTTGCCTGAAAGGGGCACTAACCAGCATCCTAGATCACTGAAATTCCCAAAAATATTTTTGGCACCAAAAATGCATCCTACAACCCTGAAAGTTCAGAATATGTTAGAAGCCTGAAAAAGGCCTTAAAATGCATTTTAGGCCTGCAAAAATGTTGAAAAGTTTGGAGGCCCAAAAAAGGGATTTACAGGCATCCTAGACCCCATAAAGTGCAGAAAATGGCTGTGGGCCAAAAACTGTGTCAGAGAGCTCTGAATGTCCCAAAAACATTTGAAGCTTGAAAGGGGCATTAACCCGCATCCTAGACCACTGAAATTCCCAAAAATATTTTTGGCACCCAAAATGCATCCTACAACCCTGAAAGTTCAGAATATGTTAGCAGCCCAAAAAAGGCCTTAAAATGCATTTTAGGCCTTCAAAAATGTTAAAAACTTTGGAGGCCGAAAAAAGGGGTTTACAGGCATCCTAGACCCCCTAAAGTCCAGAAAATGTTGGTGGGCCAAAAACAGGCTCAGAGAGCTCTGAATGTCCCAAAAACATTTGCAGCCTGAAAGGGGCATTAACCCGCATCCTAGACCACTGAAATTACCAAAAATAGTTTGGCCCGAAAAATGCATCCTACACCCCTGAATGTTCAGAAAATGTTGGCAGCTCAAAAAAGTCCTTAAAATTCATCTTGTGCCTGCAAAAATGTTGAAAACTTTGGAGGCTCAAAAAAGGGATTTACAGGCATCCTAGACTCCGTAAAGTGCAGAAAATGGCTGTGGCCCAAAAACTGTGTCAGAGAGCTCTGAATGTCCCAAAAACATTTGCAGCTTGAAAGGGGCATTAACCCGCATCCTAGACCACTGAAATTCCCAAAAATATTTTTGGCACCCAAAATGCATCCTACAACCCTGAAAGTTCAGAATATGTTAGCAGCCCAAAAAGGCCTTAAAATGCATTTTAGGCCTGCAAAAATGTTGAAAACGTTGGAGGCCCAAAAAAGGGGTTTACAGGCATCCTAGACCCCCTAAAGTCCAGAAAATGTTGGTGGGCCAAAAACAGGCTCAGAGAGCTCTGAATGTCCCAAAAACATTTGCAGCCTGAAAGGGGCATTAACCCGCATCCTAGACCACTGAAATTACCAAAAATAGTTTGGCCCGAAAAATGCATCCTACACCCCTGAATGTTCAGAAAATGTTGGCAGCTCAAAAAAGTCCTTAAAATTCATCTTGTGCCTGCAAAAATGTTGAAAGCTTTGGAGGCCCAAAAAAGGGGTTTACAGGCATCCTAGACCCCCTAAAGTCCAGAAAATGTTGGTCGGCCAAAAACTGTGTCAGAGAGCTCTGAATGTCCCAAAAACATTTGCAGCCTGAAAGGGACATTAACCCGCATCCTAGACCACTGAAATTCCCAAAAATATTTTGGGCATGAAAAGTGCATCCTACAACCCTGAAAGTTCAGAATATGTTAGCAGCTCAAAAAAGGCCTTAAAATGCATCTTAGGCCTGCAAAAATGTTGAAAGGTTTGGAGGCCCGAAAAAAGGGATTTACAGGCATCCTAGACCCCGTAAAGTGCAGAAAATGGCTGTTGCCCAAAATCAGTGTCAGAGAGCTCTAAATGTCCCAAAACATTTGCAGCCCGAAAGGGGCACTAACCTGCATCCTAGACCACTGAAATTCCCAAAAATATTCTTGGCACCAAAAATGCATCCTACAACCCTGAAAGTTCAGAATATGTTAGCAGCCTGAAAAAGGCCTTACAATGCATTTTAGGCCTGCAAAAATGTTGAAAACGTTGGAGGCCCAAAAAATGGGTTTACAGGCATCCTAGACTCCCTAAAGTCCAGAAAATATTGGTGGACCAAAAACTGTGTCAGAGAGCTCTGAATGTCCCAAAAACATTTGCAGCCTGAAAGGGGCATTAACCCGCATGCTAGACCACTGAAATTCCCAGAAGTATTTTTGGCACGAAAAATGCATCCTACACCCCTGAAATTTCAGAATATGTTGGCAGCTCAAAAAAAGGCCTTAAAATGCATCTTAGGCCTGCAAACATGTTGAAAACTTTGCAGGCCCAAAAAAGGGGTTTACATGCATCATAGACCCCCTAAATTCCAGAAAAGATTGGGGGGCCAAAAACTGTGTCAGAGAGCTCTGAATGTCCCAAAAACATTTGCAGCCTGAAAGGGGCATTAACCCGCATCCTAGACCACTGAAATTCCCAAAAATATTTTTGGCACCCAAAATGCGTCCTACAACCCTGAAAGTTCAGAATATGTTAGCAGCCCAAAAAAGGCCTTAAAATGCATTTTAGGCCTGCAAAAATGTTGAAAACTTTGGAGGCCCAAAAAAGGGGTTTACAGGCATCCTAGACCCCCTAAAGTCCAGAAAATGTTGGTGGGCCAAAAACAGGCTCAGAGAGCTCTGAATGTCCCAAAAACATTTGCAGCCTGAAAGGGGCATTAACCCGCATCCTAGACCACTGAAATTACCAAAATTAGTTTGGCCCGAAAAATGCATCCTACACCCCTGAAAGTTCAGAAAATGTTGGCAGCTCAAAAAAGTCCTTAAAATTCATCTTGTGCCTGCAAAAATGTTGAAAACTTTGGAGGCCCAAAAAAGGGGTTTACAGGCATCCTAGACCCCCTAAAGTCCAGAAAATGTTGGTGGGCCAAAAACTGTGTCAGAGAGCTCTGAATGTCCCAAAAACATTTGCAGCCTGAAAGGGGCATTAACCCGCATCCTAGACCACTGAAATTCCCAAAAATATTTTTGGCATGAAAAGTGCATCCTACAACCCTGAAAGTTCAGATGTTAGTAGCCCAAAAAAGGCCTTCAACTGCCTTTTAGGCCTGCAAAAATGTTGAAAAGTTTGGAGGCCCAAAAAAGGGATTTACAGGCATCCTAGACCCCGTAAAGTGCAGAAAATGGCTGTGGCCCAAAATCAGTGTTAGAGAGCTCTGAATGTCCCAAAACATTTGCAGCCCGAAAGGGGCACTAACCAGCATCCTAGACCACTGAAATTCCCAAAAAAATCTTTGGCACCAAAAATGCATCCTACAACCCTGAAAGTTCAGAATATGTTAGAAGCCTGAAAAAGGCCTTAAAATGCATTTTAGGCCTGCAAAAATGTTGAAAAGTTTGGAGGCCCAAAAAAGGGATTTACAGGCATCCTAGACCCGCGTAAAGTGCAGAAAATGGCTGTGGGCCAAAAACTGTGTCAGAGAGCTCTGAATGTCCCAAAAACATTTGAAGCTTGAAAGGGGCATTAACCCGCATCCTAGACCACTGAAATTCCCAAAAATATTTTTGGCACCCAAAATGCATCCTACAACCCTGAAAGTTCAGAATATGTTAGCAGCCCAAAAAAGGCCTTAAAATGCATTTTAGGCCTTCAAAAATGTTAAAAACTTTGGAGGCCGAAAAAAGGGGTTTACAGGCATCCTAGACCACCTAAAGTCCAGAAAATGTTGGTGGGCCAAAAACAGGCTCAGAGAGCTCTGAATGTCCCAAAAACATTTGCAGCCTGAAAGGGGCATTAACCCGCATCCTAGACCACTGAAATTACCAAAAATAGTTTGGCCCGAAAAATGCATCCTACACCCCTGAATGTTCCGAAAATGTTGGCAGCTCAAAAAAGTCCTTAAAATTCATCTTGTGCCTGCAAAAATGTTGAAAACTTTGGAGGCCCAAAAAAGGGGTTTACAGGAATCCTAGACCCCCTAAAGTCCAGAAAATGTTGGTGGGCCAAAAATTGTGTCAGAGAGCTCTGAATGTCCCAAAAACATTTGCAGCCTGAAAGGGGGATTAACCCACATCCAAGACCACTGAAATTCCCAAAAGTATTTTTGGCACGAAAAAATGAATCCTACACCCCTGAAATTTCAGAAAATGTTGGCAGCTCAAAAAAAGGCCTTAAAATGCATCTTACGCCTGCAAAAATGTTGAAAACTTTGCAGGCCCAAAAAAGGAGTTTACAGGCATCCTAGACCCCCTAAAGTCCAGAAAATGTTGGTGGGTCAAAAACTGTGTCAGAGAGCTTTGAATGTCCCAAAAACATTTGCAGCCTGAAAGGGGCATTAACTCGCATCCTAGACCGCTGAAATTCCCAAAAATATTTTTGGCATGAAAAGTGCATCCTACAACCCTGAAAGTTCAGAATATGTTAGCAGCCCAAAAAAGGCCTTAACATGCATTTTAGGCCTGCAAAAATGTTGAAAAGTTTGGAGGCCCAAAAAAGGGATTTACAGGCATCCTAGAGCCCGTAAAGTGCAGAAAATGGCTGTGGCCCAAAATCAGTGTCAGAGAGCTCTGAATGTCCCAAAACATTTGCAGCCCGAAAGGGGCACTAACCCGCATCCTAGACCACTGAAATTCCCAAAAATATTTTTGGCACCCAAAATGCATCCTACAACCCTGAAAGATCAGAATATGTTAGCAGCCTAAAAAAGGCCTTAAAATGCATTTTAGGCCTGCAAAAATGTTGAAAACTTTGGAGGCCCAAAAAAGAGGTTTACAGGCATCCTAGACTCCCTAACATCCAGAAAATATTGGTGGACCAAAAACTGTGTCAGAGAGCTCTGAATGTCCCAAAAACATTTGCAGCTTGAAAGGGGCATTAACCTGCACCCTAGACCACTGAAATTCCCAAAAATATTTTTGGCACCCAAAATGCATCCTACAACCCTGAAAGATCAGAATATGTTAGCAGCCTAAAAAAGGCCTTAAAATGCATTTTAGGCCTGCAAAAATGTTGAAAACTTTGGAGGCCGAAAAAAGGGGTTTACAGGCATCCTAGACCACCTAAAGTCCAGAAAATGTTGGTGGGCCAAAAACAGGCTCAGAGAGCTCTGAATGTCCCAAAAACATTTGCAGCCTGAAAGGGGCATTAACCCGCATCCTAGACCACTGAAATTACCAAAAATAGTTTGGCCCGAAAAATGCATCCTACACCCCTGAATGTTCCGAAAATGTTGGCAGCTCAAAAAAGTCCTTAAAATTCATCTTGTGCCTGCAAAAATGTTGAAAACTTTGGAGGCCCAAAAAAGGGGTTTACAGGAATCCTAGACCCCCTAAAGTCCAGAAAATGTTGGTGGGCCAAAAACTGTGTCAGAGAGCTCTGAATGTCCCAAAAACATTTGCAGCCTGAAAGGGGGATTAACCCACATCCTAGACCACTGAAATTACCAAAAATAGTTTGGCACGAAAAAATGAATCCTACACCCCTGAAATTTCAGAAAATGTTGGCAGCTCAAAAAAAGGCCTTAAAATGCATCTTAGGCCTGCAAAAATGTTGAAAACTTTGCAGGCCCAAAAAAGGAGTTTACAGGCATCCTAGACCCCCTAAAGTCCAGAAAATGTTGGTGGGTCAAAAACTGTGTCAGAGAGCTTTGAATGTCCCACAAACATTTGCAGCCTGAAAGGGGCATTAACTCGCATCCTAGACCGCTGAAATTCCCAAAAATATTTTTGGCATGAAAAGTACATCCTACAACCCTGAAAGTTCAGAATATGTTAGCAGCCCAAAAAAGGCCTTAACATGCATTTTAGGCCTGCAAAAATGTTGAAAAGTTTGGAGGCCCAAAAAAGGGATTTACAGGCATCCTAGAGCCCGTAAAGTGCAGAAAATGGCTGTGGCCCAAAATCAGTGTCAGAGAGCTCTGAATGTCCCAAAACATTTGCAGCCCGAAAGGGGCACTAACCCGCATCCTAGACCACTGAAATTCCCAAAAATATTTTTGGCACCAAAAATATTTTTGGCACCAAAAATGCATCCTTCAACCCTGAAAGTTCAGAATATGTTAGCAGCCTGAAAAAGGCCTTAAAATGCATTTTAGGCCTGCAAAAATGTTGAAAACTTTGGAGGCCCAAAAAAGAGGTTTACAGGCATCCTAGACTCCCTAACATCCAGAAAATATTGGTGGACCAAAAACTGTGTCAGAGAGCTCTGAATGTCCCAAAAACATTTGCAGCTTGAAAGGGGCATTAACCTGCACCCTAGACCACTGAAATTCCCAAAAATATTTTTGGCACCCAAAATGCATCCTACAACCCTGAAAGATCAGAATATGTTAGCAGCCTAAAAAAGGCCTTAAAATGCATTTTAGGCCTGCAAAAATGTTGAAAACTTTGGAGGCCCAAAAAAGGGTTTTACAGGCATCCTAGACCCCCTAAAGTCCAGAAAATGTTGGTGGGCCAAAAACTGTGTCAGAGAGCTCTGAATGTCCCAAAAACATTTGCAGCCTGAAAGGGGTATTAACCCGCATCCTAGACCACTGAAATTCCCAAAAATGTTTTTGGCATGAAAAGAGCATCCTGCAACCCTGAAAGTTCAGAATATGTTAGCAGCCCAAAAAAGGCCTTAAAATGCATTTTAGGCCTGTAAAAATGTTGAAAACTTTGGAGGCCCAAAAAAGGGGTTTACAGGCATCCTAGACCCCCCAAAGTCCAGAAAATGTTGGTGAGCCAAAAACTGTGTCAGAGAGCTCTGAATGTCCCAAAAACATGTGCAGCCTGAAAGGGGCATTAACCCGCATCCTAGACCACTGAAATTACCAAAAATAGTTTGGCCCGAAAAATGCATCCTACACCCCTGAATGATCAGAAAATGTTGGCAGCTCAAAAAAGTCCTTAAAATTCATCTTGTGCCTGCAAAAATGTTGAAAACTTTGGAGGCCCAAAAAAGGGGTTTACAGGCATCCTAGACCCCCTAAAGTCCAGAAAATGTTGGTGGGCCAAAAACTGTGTCAGAGAGCTCTGAATGTCCCAAAAACATTTGCAGCCTGAAAGGGGCATTAACCCGCATCCTAGACCACTGAAATTCCCAAAAGTATTTTTGGTACGAAAAATGCATCCTACACCCCTGAAATTTCAGAAAATGTTGGCAGCTCAAAAAAAGGCCTTAAAATGCATCTTAGGCCTGCAAAAATGTTGAAAACTTTGCAGGCCCAAAAAAGGGGTTTACATGCATCCTAGACCCCCTAAATTCCAGAAAAGATTGGTGGGCCAAAAACTGTGTCAGAGAGCTCTGAATGTCCCAAAAACATTTGCAGCCTGAAAGGGGCATTAACCCGCATCCTAGACCACTGAAATTCCCAAAAATATTTTTGGCATGAAAAGTGCATCCTACAACCCTGAAAGTTCAGATGTTAGCAGCCCAAAAAAGGCCTTCAACTGCATTTTAGGCCTGCAAAAATGTTGAAAAGTTTGGAGGCCCAAAAAAGGGATTTACAGGCATCCTAGACCCCGTAAAGTGCAGAAAATGGCTGTGGCCCAAAATCAGTGTCAGAGAGCTCTGAATGTCCCAAAACATTTGTTGCCTGAAAGGGGCACTAACCAGCATCCTAGATCACTGAAATTCCCAAAAATATTTTTGGCACCAAAAATGCATCCTACAACCCTGAAAGTTCAGAATATGTTAGAAGCCTGAAAAAGGCCTTAAAATGCATTTTAGGCCTGCAAAAATGTTGAAAAGTTTGGAGGCCCAAAAAAGGGATTTACAGGCATCCTAGACCCCATAAAGTGCAGAAAATGGCTGTGGGCCAAAAACTGTGTCAGAGAGCTCTGAATGTCCCCAAAACATTTGAAGCTTGAAAGGGGCATTAACCCGCATCCTAGACCACTGAAATTCCCAAAAATATTTTTGGCACCCAAAATGCATTCTACAACCCTGAAAGTTCAGAATATGTTAGCAGCCCAAAAAAGGCCTTAAAATGCATTTTAGGCCTTCAAAAATGTTAAAAACTTTGGAGGCCGAAAAAAGGGGTTTACAGGCATCCTAGACCCCCTAAAGTCCAGAAAATGTTGGTGGGCCAAAAACAGGCTCAGAGAGCCCTGAATGTCCCAAAAACATTTGCAGCCTGAAAGGGGCATTAACCCGCATCCTAGACCACTGAAATTACCAAAAATAGTTTGGCCCGAAAAATGCATCCTACACCCCTGAATGTTCAGAAAATGTTGGCAGCTCAAAAAAGTCCTTAAAATTCATCTTGTGCCTGCAAAAATGTTCAAAACTTTGGAGGCTCAAAAAAGGGATTTACAGGCATCCTAGACTCCGTAAAGTGCAGAAAATGGCTGTGGCCCAAAAACTGTGTCAGAGAGCTCTGAATGTCCCAAAAACATTTGCAGCTTGAAAGGGGCATTAACCCGCATCCTAGACCACTGAAATTCCCAAAAATATTTTTGGCACCCAAAATGCATCCTACAACCCTGAAAGTTCAGAATATGTTAGCAGCCCAAAAAGGCCTTAAAATGCATTTTAGGCCTGCAAAAATGTTGAAAACGTTGGAGGCCCAAAAAAGGGGTTTACAGGCATCCTAGACCCCCTAAAGTCCAGAAAATGTTGGTGGGCCAAAAACAGGCTCAGAGAGCTCTGAATGTCCCAAAAACATTTGCAGCCTGAAAGGGGCATTAACCCGCATCCTAGACCACTGAAATTACCAAAAATAGTTTGGCCCGAAAAATGCATCCTACACCCCTGAATGTTCAGAAAATGTTGGCAGCTCAAAAAAGTCCTTAAAATTCATCTTGTGCCTGCAAAAATGTTGAAAGCTTTGGAGGCCCAAAAAAGGGGTTTACAGGCATCCTAGACCCCCTAAAGTCCAGAAAATGTTGGTGGGCCAAAAACTGTGTCAGAGAGCTCTGAATGTCCCAAAAACATTTGCAGCCTGAAAGGGGCATTAACCCGCATCCTAGACCACTGAAATTACCAAAAATATTTTGGGCATGAAAAGTGCATCCTACAACCCTGAAAGTTCAGAATATGTTAGCAGCTCAAAAAAGGCCTTAAAATGCATCTTAGGCCTGCAAAAATGTTGAAAGGTTTGGAGGCCCGAAAAAAGGGATTTACAAGCATCCTAGACCCCGTAAAGTGCAGAAAATGGCTGTGGCCCAAAATCAGTGTCAGAGAGCTCTAAATGTCCCAAAACATTTGCAGCCCGAAAGGGGCACTAACCTGCATCCTAGACCACTGAAATTCCCAAAAATATTCTTGGCACCAAAAATGCATCCTACAACCCTGAAAGTTCAGAATATGTTAGCAGCCTGAAAAAGGCCTTACAATGCATTTTAGGCCTGCAAAAATGTTGAAAACGTTGGAGGCCCAAAAAATGGGTTTACAGGCATCCTAGACTCCCTAAAGTCCAGAAAATATTGGTGGACCAAAAACTGTGTCAGAGAGCTCTGAATGTCCCAAAAACATTTGCAGCCTGAAAGGGGCATTAACCCGCATGCTAGACCACTGAAATTCCCAGAAGTATTTTTGGCACGAAAAATGCATCCTACACCCCTGAAATTTCAGAATATGTTGGCAGCTCAAAAAAAGGCCTTAAAATGCATCTTAGGCCTGCAAACATGTTGAAAACTTTGCAGGCCCAAAAAAGGGGTTTACATGCATCATAGACCCCCTAAATTCCAGAAAAGATTGGGGGGCCAAAAACTGTGTCAGAGAGCTCTGAATGTCCCAAAAACATTTGCAGCCTGAAAGGGGCATTAACCCGCATCCTAGACCACTGAAATTCCCAAAAATATTTTTGGCACCCAAAATGCGTCCTACAACCCTGAAAGTTCAGAATATGTTAGCAGCCCAAAAAAGGCCTTAAAATGCATTTTAGGCCTGCAAAAATGTTGAAAACTTTGGAGGCCCAAAAAAGGGGTTTACAGGCATCCTAGACCCCCTAAAGTCCAGAAAATGTTGGTGGGCCAAAAACAGGCTCAGAGAGCTCTGAATGTCCCAAAAACATTTGCAGCCTGAAAGGGGCATTAACCCGCATCCTAGACCACTGAAATTACCAAAATTAGTTTGGCCCGAAAAATGCATCCTACACCCCTGAAAGTTCAGAAAATGTTGGCAGCTCAAAAAAGTCCTTAAAATTCATCTTGTGCCTGCAAAAATGTTGAAAACTTTGGAGGCCCAAAAAAGGGGTTTACAGGCATCCTAGACCCCCTAAAGTCCAGAAAATGTTGGTGGGCCAAAAACTGTGTCAGAGAGCTCTGAATGTCCCAAAAACATTTGCAGCCTGAAAGGGGCATTAACCCGCATCCTAGACCACTGAAATTCCCAAAAATATTTTTGGCATGAAAAGTGCATACTACAACCCTGAAAGTTCAGATGTTAGTAGCCCAAAAAAGGCCTTCAACTGCATTTTAGGCCTGCAAAAATGTTGAAAAGTTTGGAGGCCCAAAAAAGGGATTTACAGGCATCCTAGACCCCGTAAAGTGCAGAAAATGGCTGTGGCCCAAAATCAGTGTTAGAGAGCTCTGAATGTCCCAAAACATTTGCAGCCCGAAAGGGGCACTAACCAGCATCCTAGACCACTGAAATTCCCAAAAAAATCTTTGGCACCAAAAATGCATCCTACAACCCTGAAAGTTCAGAATATGTTAGAAGCCTGAAAAAGGCCTTAAAATGCATTTTAGGCCTGCAAAAATGTTGAAAAGTTTGGAGGCCCAAAAAAGGGATTTACAGGCATCCTAGACTCCCTAACATCCAGAAAATATTGGTGGACCAAAAACTGTGTCAGAGAGCTCTGAATGTCCCAAAAACATTTGCAGCTTGAAAGGGGCATTAACCTGCACCCTAGACCACTGAAATTCCCAAAAATATTTTTGGCACCCAAAATGCATCCTACAACCCTGAAAGATCAGAATATGTTAGCAGCCTAAAAAAGGCCTTAAAATGCATTTTAGGCCTGCAAAAATGTTGAAAACTTTGGAGGCCCAAAAAAGGGTTTTACAGGCATCCTAGACCCCCTAAAGTCCAGAAAATGTTGGTGGGCCAAAAACTGTGTCAGAGAGCTCTGAATGTCCCAAAAACATTTGCAGCCTGAAAGGGGTATTAACCCGCATCCTAGACCACTGAAATTCCCAAAAATGTTTTTGGCATGAAAAGAGCATCCTGCAACCCTGAAAGTTCAGAATATGTTAGCAGCCCAAAAAAGGCCTTAAAATGCATTTTAGGCCTGTAAAAATGTTGAAAACTTTGGAGGCCCAAAAAAGGGGTTTACAGGCATCCTAGACCCCCCAAAGTCCAGAAAATGTTGGTGAGCCAAAAACTGTGTCAGAGAGCTCTGAATGTCCCAAAAACATTTGCAGCCTGAAAGGGGCATTAACCCGCATCCTAGACCACTGAAATTACCAAAAATAGTTTGGCCCGAAAAATGCATCCTACACCCCTGAATGATCAGAAAATGTTGGCAGCTCAAAAAAGTCCTTAAAATTCATCTTGTGCCTGCAAAAATGTTGAAAACTTTGGAGGCCCAAAAAAGGGGTTTACAGGCATCCTAGACCCCCTAAAGTCCAGAAAATGTTGGTGGGCCAAAAACTGTGTCAGAGAGCTCTGAATGTCCCAAAAACATTTGCAGCCTGAAAGGGGCATTAACCGGCATCCTAGACCACTGAAATTCCCAAAAGTATTTTTGGTACGAAAAATGCATCCTACACCCCTGAAATTTCAGAAAATGTTGGCAGCTCAAAAAAAGGCCTTAAAATGCATCTTAGGCCTGCAAAAATGTTGAAAACTTTGCAGGCCCAAAAAAGGGGTTTACATGCATCCTAGACCCCCTAAATTCCAGAAAAGATTGGTGGGCCAAAAACTGTGTCAGAGAGCTCTGAATGTCCCAAAAACATTTGCAGCCTGAAAGGGGCATTAACCCGCATCCTAGACCACTGAAATTCCCAAAAATATTTTTGGCATGAAAAGTGCATCCTACAACCCTGAAAGTTCAGATGTTAGCAGCCCAAAAAAGGCCTTCAACTGCATTTTAGGCCTGCAAAAATGTTGAAAAGTTTGGAGGCCCAAAAAAGGGATTTACAGGCATCCTAGACCCCGTAAAGTGCAGAAAATGGCTGTGGCCCAAAATCAGTGTCAGAGAGCTCTGAATGTCCCAAAACATTTGTTGCCTGAAAGGGGCACTAACCAGCATCCTAGATCACTGAAATTCCCAAAAATATTTTTGGCACCAAAAATGCATCCTACAACCCTGAAAGTTCAGAATATGTTAGAAGCCTGAAAAAGGCCTTAAAATGCATTTTAGGCCTGCAAAAATGTTGAAAAGTTTGGAGGCCCAAAAAAGGGATTTACAGGCATCCTAGACCCCATAAAGTGCAGAAAATGGCTGTGGGCCAAAAACTGTGTCAGAGAGCTCTGAATGTCCCAAAAACATTTGAAGCTTGAAAGGGGCATTAACCCGCATCCTAGACCACTGAAATTCCCAAAAATATTTTTGGCACCCAAAATGCATTCTACAACCCTGAAAGTTCAGAATATGTTAGCAGCCCAAAAAAGGCCTTAAAATGCATTTTAGGCCTTCAAAAATGTTAAAAACTTTGGAGGCCGAAAAAAGGGGTTTACAGGCATCCTAGACCCCCTAAAGTCCAGAAAATGTTGGTGGGCCAAAAACAGGCTCAGAGAGCTCTGAATGTCCCAAAAACATTTGCAGCCTGAAAGGGGCATTAACCCGCATCCTAGACCACTGAAATTACCAAAAATAGTTTGGCCCGAAAAATGCATCCTACACCCCTGAATGTTCAGAAAATGTTGGCAGCTCAAAAAAGTCCTTAAAATTCATCTTGTGCCTGCAAAAATGTTGAAAACTTTGGAGGCTCAAAAAAGGGATTTACAGGCATCCTAGACTCCGTAAAGTGCAGAAAATGGCTGTGGCCCAAAAACTGTGTCAGAGAGCTCTGAATGTCCCAAAAACATTTGCAGCTTGAAAGGGGCATTAACCCGCATCCTAGACCACTGAAATTCCCAAAAATATTTTTGGCACCCAAAATGCATCCTACAACCCTGAAAGTTCAGAATATGTTAGCAGCCCAAAAAGGCCTTAAAATGCATTTTAGGCCTGCAAAAATGTTGAAAACGTTGGAGGCCCAAAAAAGGGGTTTACAGGCATCCTAGACCCCCTAAAGTCCAGAAAAGGTTGGTGGGCCAAAAACAGGCTCAGAGAGCTCTGAATGTCCCAAAAACATTTGCAGCCTGAAAGGGGCATTAACCCGCATCCTAGACCACTGAAATTACCAAAAATAGTTTGGCCCGAAAAATGCATCCTACACCCCTGAATGTTCAGAAAATGTTGGCAGCTCAAAAAAGTCCTTAAAATTCATCTTGTGCCTGCAAAAATGTTGAAAGCTTTGGAGGCCCAAAAAAGGGGTTTACAGGCATCCTAGACCCCCTAAAGTCCAGAAAATGTTGGTGGGCCAAAAACTGTGTCAGAGAGCTCTGAATGTCCCAAAAACATTTGCAGCCTGAAAGGGACATTAACCCGCATCCTAGACCACTGAAATTCCCAAAAATATTTTGGGCATGAAAAGTGCATCCTACAACCCTGAAAGTTCAGAATATGTTAGCAGCTCAAAAAAGGCCTTAAAATCCATCTTAGGCCTGCAAAAATGTTGAAAGGTTTGGAGGCCCGAAAAAAGGGATTTACAAGCATCCTAGACCCCGTAAAGTGCAGAAAATGGCTGTGGCCCAAAATCAGTGTCAGAGAGCTCTAAATGTCCCAAAACATTTGCAGCCCGAAAGGGGCACTAACCTGCATCCTAGACCACTGAAATTCCCAAAAATATTCTTGGCACCAAAAATGCATCCTACAACCCTGAAAGTTCAGAATATGTTAGCAGCCTGAAAAAGGCCTTACAATGCATTTTAGGCCTGCAAAAATGTTGAAAACGTTGGAGGCCCAAAAAATGGGTTTACAGGCATCCTAGACTCCCTATAGTCCAGAAAATATTGGTGGACCAAAAACTGTGTCAGAGAGCTCTGAATGTCCCAAAAACATTTGCAGCCTGAAAGGGGCATTAACCCGCATGCTAGACCACTGAAATTCCCAGAAGTATTTTTGGCACGAAAAATGCATCCTACACCCCTGAAATTTCAGAATATGTTGGCAGCTCAAAAAAAGGCCTTAAAATGCATCTTAGGCCTGCAAACATGTTGAAAACTTTGCAGGCCCAAAAAAGGGGTTTACATGCATCATAGACCCCCTAAATTCCAGAAAAGATTGGGGGGCCAAAAACTGTGTCAGAGAGCTCTGAATGTCCCAAAAACATTTGCAGCCTGAAAGGGGCATTAACCCGCATCCTAGACCACTGAAATTCCCAAAAATATTTTTGGCACCCAAAATGCGTCCTACAACCCTGAAAGTTCAGAATATGTTAGCAGCCCAAAAAAGGCCTTAAAATGCATTTTAGGCCTGCAAAAATGTTGAAAACTTTGGAGGCCCAAAAAAGGGGTTTACAGGCATCCTAGACCCCCTAAAGTCCAGAAAATGTTGGTGGGCCAAAAACAGGCTCAGAGAGCTCTGAATGTCCCAAAAACATTTGCAGCCTGAAAGGGGCATTAACCCGCATCCTAGACCACTGAAATTACCAAAATTAGTTTGGCCCGAAAAATGCATCCTACACCCCTGAAAGTTCAGAAAATGTTGGCAGCTCAAAAAAGTCCTTAAAATTCATCTTGTGCCTGCAAAAATGTTGAAAACTTTGGAGGCCCAAAAAAGGGGTTTACAGGCATCCTAGACCCCCTAAAGTCCAGAAAATGTTGGTGGGCCAAAAACTGTGTCAGAGAGCTCTGAATGTCCCAAAAACATTTGCAGCCTGAAAGGGGCATTAACCCGCATCCTAGACCACTGAAATTCCCAAAAATATTTTTGGCATGAAAAGTGCATCCTACAACCCTGAAAGTTCAGATGTTAGTAGCCCAAAAAAGGCCTTCAACTGCATTTTAGGCCTGCAAAAATGTTGAAAAGTTTGGAGGCCCAAAAAAGGGATTTACAGGCATCCTAGACCCCGTAAAGTGCAGAAAATGGCTGTGGCCCAAAATCAGTGTTAAGGAGCTCTGAATGTCCCAAAACATTTGCAGCCCGAAAGGGGCACTAACCAGCATCCTAGACCACTGAAATTCCCAAAAAAATCTTTGGCACCAAAAATGCATCCTACAACCCTGAAAGTTCAGAATATGTTAGAAGCCTGAAAAAGGCCTTAAAATGCATTTTAGGCCTGCAAAAATGTTGAAAAGTTTGGAGGCCCAAAAAAGGGATTTACAGGCATCCTAGACCCGCGTAAAGTGCAGAAAATGGCTGTGGGCCAAAAACTGTGTCAGAGAGCTCTGAATGTCCCAAAAACATTTGAAGCTTGAAAGGGGCATTAACCCGCATCCTAGACCACTGAAATTCCCAAAAATATTTTTGGCACCCAAAATGCATCCTACAACCCTGAAAGTTCAGAATATGTTAGCAGCCCAAAAAAGGCCTTAAAATGCATTTTAGGCCTTCAAAAATGTTAAAAACTTTGGAGGCCGAAAAAAGGGGTTTACAGGCATCCTAGACCACCTAAAGTCCAGAAAATGTTGGTGGGCCAAAAACAGGCTCAGAGAGCTCTGAATGTCCCAAAAACATTTGCAGCCTGAAAGGGGCATTAACCCGCATCCTAGACCACTGAAATTACCAAAAATAGTTTGGCCCGAAAAATGCATCCTACACCCCTGAATGTTCCGAAAATGTTGGCAGCTCAAAAAAGTCCTTAAAATTCATCTTGTGCCTGCAAAAATGTTGAAAACTTTGGAGGCCCAAAAAAGGGGTTTACAGGAATCCTAGACCCCCTAAAGTCCAGAAAATGTTGGTGGGCCATAAACTGTGTCAGAGAGCTCTGAATGTCCCAAAAACATTTGCAGCCTGAAAGGGGGATTAACCCACATCCAAGACCACTGAAATTCCCAAAAGTATTTTTGGCACGAAAAAATGAATCCTACACCCCTGAAATTTCAGAAAATGTTGGCAGCTCAAAAAAAGGCCTTAAAATGCATCTTAGGCCTGCAAAAATGTTGAAAACTTTGCAGGCCCAAAAAAGGAGTTTACAGGCATCCTAGACCCCCTAAAGTCCAGAAAATGTTGGTGGGTCAAAAACTGTGTCAGAGAGCTTTGAATGTCCCAAAAACATTTTCAGCCTGAAAGGGGCATTAACTCGCATCCTAGACCGCTGAAATTCCCAAAAATATTTTTGGCATGAAAAGTGCATCCTACAACCCTGAAAGTTCAGAATATGTTAGCAGCCCAAAAAAGGCCTTAACATGCATTTTAGGCCTGCACAAATGTTGAAAAGTTTGGATGCCCAAAAAAGGGATTTACAGGCATCCTAGAGCCCGTAAAGTGCAGAAAATGGCTGTGGCCCAAAATCAGTGTCAGAGAGCTCTGAATGTCCCAAAACATTTGCAGCCCGAAAGGGGCACTAACCCGCATCCTAGACCACTGAAATTCCCAAAAATATTTTTGGCACCAAAAATATTTTTGGCACCAAAAATGCATCCTTCAACCCTGAAAGTTCAGAATATGTTAGCAGCCTGAAAAAGGCCTTAAAATGCATTTTAGGCCTGCAAAAATGTTGAAAACTTTGGAGGCCCAAAAAAGAGGTTTACAGGCATCCTAGACTCCCTAACATCCAGAAAATATTGGTGGACCAAAAACTGTGTCAGAGAGCTCTGAATGTCCCAAAAACATTTGCAGCTTGAAAGGGGCATTAACCTGCACCCTAGACCACTGAAATTCCCAAAAATATTTTTGGCACCCAAAATGCATCCTACAACCCTGAAAGATCAGAATATGTTAGCAGCCTAAAAAAGGCCTTAAAATGCATTTTAGGCCTGCAAAAATGTTGAAAACTTTGGAGGCCGAAAAAAGGGGTTTACAGGCATCCTAGACCACCTAAAGTCCAGAAAATGTTGGTGGGCCAAAAACAGGCTCAGAGAGCTCTGAATGTCCCAAAAACATTTGCAGCCTGAAAGGGGCATTAACCCGCATCCTAGACCACTGAAATTACCAAAAATAGTTTGGCCCGAAAAATGCATCCTACACCCCTGAATGTTCCGAAAATGTTGGCAGCTCAAAAAAGTCCTTAAAATTCATCTTGTGCCTGCAAAAATGTTGAAAACTTTGGAGGCCCAAAAAAGGGGTTTACAGGAATCCTAGACCCCCTAAAGTCCAGAAAATGTTGGTGGGCCAAAAACTGTGTCAGAGAGCTCTGAATGTCCCAAAAACATTTGCAGCCTGAAAGGGGGATTAACCCACATCCAAGACCACTGAAATTCCCAAAAGTATTTTTGGCACGAAAAAATGAATCCTACACCCCTGAAATTTCAGAAAATGTTGGCAGCTCAAAAAAAGGCCTTAAAATGCATCTTAGGCCTGCAAAAATGTTGAAAACTTTGCAGGCCCAAAAAAGGAGTTTACAGGCATCCTAGACCCCCTAAAGTCCAGAAAATGTTGGTGGGTCAAAAACTGTGTCAGAGAGCTTTGAATGTCCCAAAAACATTTGCAGCCTGAAAGGGGCATTAACTCGCATCCTAGACCGCTGAAATTCCCAAAAATATTTTTGGCATGAAAAGTGCATCCTACAACCCTGAAAGTTCAGAATATGTTAGCAGCCCAAAAAAGGCCTTAACATGCATTTTAGGCCTGCAAAAATGTTGAAAAGTTTGGAGGCCCAAAAAAGGGATTTACAGGCATCCTAGAGCCCGTAAAGTGCAGAAAATGGCTGTGGCCCAAAATCAGTGTCAGAGAGCTCTGAATGTCCCAAAACATTTGCAGCCCGAAAGGGGCACTAACCCGCATCCTAGACCACTGAAATTCCCAAAAATATTTTTGGCACCAAAAATATTTTTGGCACCAAAAATGCACCCTTCAACCCTGAAAGTTCAGAATATGTTAGCAGCCTGAAAAAGGCCTTAAAATGCATTTTAGGCCTGCAAAAATGTTGAAAACTTTGGAGGCCCAAAAAAGAGGTTTACAGGCATCCTAGACTCCCTAACATCCAGAAAATATTGGTGGACCAAAAACTGTGTCAGAGAGCTCTGAATGTCCCAAAAACATTTGCAGCTTGAAAGGGGCATTAACCTGCACCCTAGACCACTGAAATTCCCAAAAATATTTTTGGCACCCAAAATGCATCCTACAACCCTGAAAGTTCAGAATATATTAGCAGCCCAAAAAAGGCCTTAAAATGCATTTTAGGCCTGCAAAAATGTTGAAAACTTTGGAGGCCCAAAAAAGGGGTTTACAGGCATCCTAGACCCCCTAAAGTCCAGAAAATGTTGGTGGGCCAAAAACTGTGTCAGAGAGCTCTGAATGTCCCAAAAACATTTGCAGCCTGAAAGGGGTATTAACCCGCATCCTAGACCACTGAAATTCCCAAAAATGTTTTTGGCATGAAAAGAGCATCCTGCAACCCTGAAAGTTCAGAATATGTTAGCAGCCCAAAAAAGGCCTTAAAATGCATTTTAGGCCTGTAAAAATGTTGAAAACTTTGGAGGCCCAAAAAAGGGGTTTACAGGCATCCTAGACCCCCTAAAGTCCAGAAAATGTTGGTGGGCCAAAAACTGTGTCAGAGAGCTCTGAATGTCCCAAAAACATTTGCAGCCTGAAAGGGGCATTAACCCGCATCCTAGACCACTGAAATTCCCAAAAGTATTTTTGGTACGAAAAATGCATCCTACACCCCTGAAATTTCAGAAAATGTTGGCAGCTCAAAAAAAGGCCTTAAAATGCATCTTAGGCCTGCAAAAATGTTGAAAACTTTGCAGGCCCAAAAAAGGGGTTTACATGCATCCTAGACCCCCTAAATTCCAGAAAAGATTGGTGGGCCAAAAACTGTGTCAGAGAGCTCTGAATGTCCCAAAAACATTTGCAGCCTGAAAGGGGCATTAACCCGCATCCTAGACCACTGAAATTCCCAAAAATATTTTTGGCATGAAAAGTGCATCCTACAACCCTGAAAGTTCAGATGTTAGCAGCCCAAAAAAGGCCTTCAACTGCATTTTAGGCCTGCAAAAATGTTGAAAAGTTTGGAGGCCCAAAAAAGGGATTTACAGGCATCCTAGACCCCGTAAAGTGCAGAAAATGGCTGTGGCCCAAAATCAGTGTCAGAGAGCTCTGACTGTCCCAAAACATTTGCAGCCTGAAAGGGGCACTAACCAGCATCCTAGATCACTGAAATTCCCAAAAATATTTTTGGCACCAAAAATGCATCCTACAACCCTGAAAGTTCAGAATATGTTAGAAGCCTGAAAAAGGCCTTAAAATGCATTTTAGGCCTGCAAAAATGTTGAAAAGTTTGGAGGCCCAAAAAAGGGATTTACAGGCATCCTAGACCCCATAAAGTGCAGATAATGGCTGTGGGCCAAAAACTGTGTCAGAGAGCTCTGAATGTCCCAAAAACATTTGAAGCTTGAAAGGGGCATTAACCCGCATCCTAGACCACTGAAATTCCCAAAAATATTTTTGGCACCCAAAATGCATCCTACAACCCTGAAAGTTCAGAATATGTTAGCAGCCCAAAAAAGGCCTTAAAATGCATTTTAGGCCTTCAAAAATGTTAAAAACTTTGGAGGCGGAAAAAAGGGGTTTACAGGCATCCTAGACCCCCTAAAGTCCAGAAAATGTTGGTGGGCCAAAAACAGGCTCAGAGAGCTCTGAATGTCCCAAAAACATTTGCAGCCTGAAAGGGGCATTAACCCGCATCCTAGACCACTGAAATTCCCAAAAATATTTTTGGTACGAAAAATGCATCCTACACCCCTGAATGATCAGAAAATGTTGGCAGCTCAAAAAAAGGCCTTAAAATGCATCTTAGGCCTGCAAAAATGTTGAAAACTTTGGAGGCCCAAAAAAGGGGTTTACAGGCATCCTAGACCCCCTAAAGTCCAGAAAATGTTGGTGGGCCAAAAACTGTGTCAGAGAGCTCTGAATGTCCCAAAAACATTTGCGGCCTGAAAGGGGCATTAACCCGCATCCTAGACCACTGAAATTCCCAAAAGTATTTTTGGTACGAAAAATGCATCCTACACCCCTGAAATTTCAGAAAATGTTGGCAGCTCAAAAAAAGGCCTTAAAATGCATCTTAGGCCTGCAAAAATGTTGAAAACTTTGCAGGCCCAAAAAAGGGGTTTACATGCATCCTAGACCCCCTAAATTCCAGAAAAGGTTGGTGGGCCAAAAACTGTGTCAGAGAGCTCTGAATGTCCCAAAAACATTTGCAGCCTGAAAGGGGCATTAACCCGCATCCTAGACCACTGAAATTCCCAAAAATATTTTTGGCATGAAAAGTGCATCCTACAACCCTGAAAGTTCAGATGTTAGCAGCCCAAAAAAGGCCTTCAACTGCATTTTAGGCCTGCAAAAATGTTGAAAAGTTTGGAGGCCCAAAAAAGGGATTTACAGGCATCCTAGACCCCGTAAAGTGCAGAAAATGGCTGTGGCCCAAAATCAGTGTCAGAGAGCTCTGAATGTCCCAAAACATTTGTTGCCTGAAAGGGGCACTAACCAGCATCCTAGATCACTGAAATTCCCAAAAATATTTTTGGCACCAAAAATGCATCCTACAACCCTGAAAGTTCAGAATATGTTAGAAGCCTGAAAAAGGCCTTAAAATGCATTTTAGGCCTGCAAAAATGTTGAAAAGTTGGGAGGCCCAAAAAAGGGATTTACAGGCATCCTAGACCCCATAAAGTGCAGAAAATGGCTGTGGGCCAAAAACTGTGTCAGAGAGCTCTGAATGTCCCAAAAACATTTGCAGCTTGAAAGGGGCATTAACCCGCATCCTAGACCACTGAAATTCCCAAAAATATTTTTGGCACCCAAAATGCATCCTACAACCCTGAAAGTTCAGAATATGTTAGCAGCCCAAAAAGGCCTTAAAATGCATTTTAGGCCTGCAAAAATGTTGAAAACGTTGGAGGCCCAAAAAAGGGGTTTACAGGCATCCTAGACCCCCTAAAGTCCAGAAAAGGTTGGTGGGCCAAAAACAGGCTCAGAGAGCTCTGAATGTCCCAAAAACATTTGCAGCCTGAAAGGGGCATTAACCCGCATCCTAGACCACTGAAATTACCAAAAATAGTTTGGCCCGAAAAATGCATCCTACACCCCTGAATGTTCAGAAAATGTTGGCAGCTCAAAAAAGTCCTTAAAATTCATCTTGTGCCTGCAAAAATGTTGAAAGCTTTGGAGGCCCAAAAAAGGGGTTTACAGGCATCCTAGACCCCCTAAAGTCCAGAAAATGTTGGTGGGCCAAAAACTGTGTCAGAGAGCTCTGAATGTCCCAAAAACATTTGCAGCCTGAAAGGGACATTAACCCGCATCCTAGACCACTGAAATTCCGAAAAATATTTTGGGCATGAAAAGTGCATCCTACAACCCTGAAAGTTCAGAATATGTTAGCAGCTCAAAAAAGGCCTTAAAATGCATCTTAGGCCTGCAAAAATGTTGAAAGGTTTGGAGGCCCGAAAAAAGGGATTTACAAGCATCCTAGACCCCGTAAAGTGCAGAAAATGGCTGTGGCCCAAAATCAGTGTCAGAGAGCTCTAAATGTCCCAAAACATTTGCAGCCCGAAAGGGGCACTAACCTGCATCCTAGACCACTGAAATTCCCAAAAATATTCTTGGCACCAAAAATGCATCCTACAACCCTGAAAGTTCAGAATATGTTAGCAGCCTGAAAAAGGCCTTACAATGCATTTTAGGCCTGCAAAAATGTTGAAAATGTTGGAGGCCCAAAAAATGGGTTTACAGGCATCCTAGACTCCCTAAAGTCCAGAAAATATTGGTGGACCAAAAACTGTGTCAGAGAGCTCTGAATGTCCCAAAAACATTTGCAGCCTGAAAGGGGCATTAACCCGCATGCTAGACCACTGAAATTCCCAGAAGTATTTTTGGCACGAAAAATGCATCCTACACCCCTGAAATTTCAGAATATGTTGGCAGCTCAAAAAAAGGCCTTAAAATGCATCTTAGGCCTGCAAACATGTTGAAAACTTTGCAGGCCCAAAAAAGGGGTTTACATGCATCATAGACCCCCTAAATTCCAGAAAAGATTGGGGGGCCAAAAACTGTGTCAGAGAGCTCTGAATGTCCCAAAAACATTTGCAGCCTGAAAGGGGCATTAACCCGCATCCTAGACCACTGAAATTCCCAAAAATATTTTTGGCACCCAAAATGCGTCCTACAACCCTGAAAGTTCAGAATATGTTAGCAGCCCAAAAAAGGCCTTAAAATGCATTTTAGGCCTGTAAAAATGTTGAAAACTTTGGAGGCCCAAAAAAGGGGTTTACAGGCATCCTAGACCCCCTAAAGTCCAGAAAATGTTGGTGGGCCAAAAACAGGCTCAGAGAGCTCTGAATGTCCCAAAAACATTTGCAGCCTGAAAGGGGCATTAACCCGCATCCTAGACCACTGAAATTACCAAAATTAGTTTGGCCCGAAAAATGCATCCTACACCCCTGAAAGTTCAGAAAATGTTGGCAGCTCAAAAAAGTCCTTAAAATTCATCTTGTGCCTGCAAAAATGTTGAAAACTTTGGAGGCCCAAAAAAGGGGTTTACAGGCATCCTAGACCCCCTAAAGTCCAGAAAATGTTGGTGGGCCAAAAACTGTGTCAGAGAGCTCTGAATGTCCCAAAAACATTTGCAGCCTGAAAGGGGCATTAACCCGCATCCTAGACCACTGAAATTCCCAAAAATATTTTTGGCATGAAAAGTGCATCCTACAACCCTGAAAGTTCAGATGTTAGTAGCCCAAAAAAGGCCTTCAACTGCATTTTAGGCCTGCAAAAATGTTGAAAAGTTTGGAGGCCCAAAAAAGGGATTTACAGGCATCCTAGACCCCGTAAAGTGCAGAAAATGGCTGTGGCCCAAAATCAGTGTTAGAGAGCTCTGAATGTCCCAAAACATTTGCAGCCCGAAAGGGGCACTAACCAGCATCCTAGACCACTGAAATTCCCAAAAAAATCTTTGGCACCAAAAATGCATCCTACAACCCTGAAAGTTCAGAATATGTTAGAAGCCTGAAAAAGGCCTTAAAATGCATTTTAGGCCTGCAAAAATGTTGAAAAGTTTGGAGGCCCAAAAAAGGGATTTACAGGCATCCTAGACCCGCGTAAAGTGCAGAAAATGGCTGTGGGCCAAAAACTGTGTCAGAGAGCTCTGAATGTCCCAAAAACATTTGAAGCTTGAAAGGGGCATTAACCCGCATCCTAGACCACTGAAATTCCCAAAAATATTTTTGGCACCCAAAATGCATCCTACAACCCTGAAAGTTCAGAATATGTTAGCAGCCCAAAAAAGGCCTTAAAATGCATTTTAGGCCTTCAAAAATGTTAAAAACTTTGGAGGCCGAAAAAAGGGGTTTACAGGCATCCTAGACCACCTAAAGTCCAGAAAATGTTGGTGGGCCAAAAACAGGCTCAGAGAGCTCTGAATGTCCCAAAAACATTTGCAGCCTGAAAGGGGCATTAACCCGCATCCTAGACCACTGAAATTACCAAAAATAGTTTGGCCCGAAAAATGCATCCTACACCCCTGAATGTTCCGAAAATGTTGGCAGCTCAAAAAAGTCCTTAAAATTCATCTTGTGCCTGCAAAAATGTTGAAAACTTTGGAGGCCCAAAAAAGGGGTTTACAGGAATCCTAGACCCCCTAAAGTCCAGAAAATGTTGGTGGGCCAAAAACTGTGTCAGAGAGCTCTGAATGTCCCAAAAACATTTGCAGCCTGAAAGGGGGATTAACCCACATCCAAGACCACTGAAATTCCCAAAAGTATTTTTGGCACGAAAAAATGAATCCTACACCCCTGAAATTTCAGAAAATGTTGGCAGCTCAAAAAAAGGCCTTAAAATGCATCTTAGGCCTGCAAAAATGTTGAAAACTTTGCAGGCCCAAAAAAGGAGTTTACAGGCATCCTAGACCCCCTAAAGTCCAGAAAATGTTGGTGGGTCAAAAACTGTGTCAGAGAGCTTTGAATGTCCCAAAAACATTTGCAGCCTGAAAGGGGCATTAACTCGCATCCTAGACCGCTGAAATTCCCAAAAATATTTTTGGCATGAAAAGTGCATCCTACAACCCTGAAAGTTCAGAATATGTTAGCAGCCCAAAAAAGGCCTTAACATGCATTTTAGGCCTGCAAAAATGTTGAAAAGTTTGGATGCCCAAAAAAGGGATTTACAGGCATCCTAGAGCCCGTAAAGTGCAGAAAATGGCTGTGGCCCAAAATCAGTGTCAGAGAGCTCTGAATGTCCCAAAACATTTGCAGCCCGAAAGGGGCACTAACCCGCATCCTAGACCACTGAAATTCCCAAAAATATTTTTGGCACCAAAAATATTTTTGGCACCAAAAATGCATCCTTCAACCCTGAAAGTTCAGAATATGTTAGCAGCCTGAAAAAGGCCTTAAAATGCATTTTAGGCCTGCAAAAATGTTGAAAACTTTGGAGGCCCAAAAAAGAGGTTTACAGGCATCCTAGACTCCCTAACATCCAGAAAGTATTGGTGGACCAAAAACTGTGTCAGAGAGCTCTGAATGTCCCAAAAACATTTGCAGCTTGAAAGGGGCATTAACCTGCACCCTAGACCACTGAAATTCCCAAAAATATTTTTGGCACCCAAAATGCATCCTACAACCCTGAAAGATCAGAATATGTTAGCAGCCTAAAAAAGGCCTTAAAATGCATTTTAGGCCTGCAAAAATGTTGAAAACTTTGGAGGCCGAAAAAAGGGGTTTACAGGCATCCTAGACCACCTAAAGTCCAGAAAATGTTGGTGGGCCAAAAACAGGCTCAGAGAGCTCTGAATGTCCCAAAAACATTTGCAGCCTGAAAGGGGCATTAACCCGCATCCTAGACCACTGAAATTACCAAAAATAGTTTGGCCCGAAAAATGCATCCTACACCCCTGAATGTTCCGAAAATGTTGGCAGCTCAAAAAAGTCCTTAAAATTCATCTTGTGCCTGTAAAAATGTTGAAAACTTTGGAGGCCCAAAAAAGGGGTTTACAGGAATCCTAGACCCCCTAAAGTCCAGAAAATGTTGGTGGGCCAAAAACTGTGTCAGAGAGCTCTGAATGTCCCAAAAACATTTGCAGCCTGAAAGGGGGATTAACCCACATCCAAGACCACTGAAATTCCCAAAAGTATTTTTGGCACGAAAAAATGAATCCTACACCCCTGAAATTTCAGAAAATGTTGGCAGCTCAAAAAAAGGCCTTAAAATGCATCTTAGGCCTGCAAAAATGTTGAAAATTTTGCAGGCCCAAAAAAGGAGTTTACAGGCATCCTAGACCCCCTAAAGTCCAGAAAATGTTGGTGGGTCAAAAACTGTGTCAGAGAGCTTTGAATGTCCCAAAAACATTTGCAGCCTGAAAGGGGCATTAACTCGCATCCTAGACCGCTGAAATTCCCAAAAATATTTTTGGCATGAAAAGTGCATCCTACAACCCTGAAAGTTCAGAATATGTTAGCAGCCCAAAAAAGGCCTTAACATGCATTTTAGGCCTGCAAAAATGTTGAAAAGTTTGGAGGCCCAAAAAAGGGATTTACAGGCATCCTAGAGCCCGTAAAGTGCAGAAAATGGCTGTGGCCCAAAATCAGTGTCAGAGAGCTCTGAATGTCCCAAAACATTTGCAGCCCGAAAGGGGCACTAACCCGCATCCTAGACCACTGAAATTCCCAAAAATATTTTTGGCACCAAAAATATTTTTGGCACCAAAAATGCACCCTTCAACCCTGAAAGTTCAGAATATGTTAGCAGCCTGAAAAAGGCCTTAAAATGCATTTTAGGCCTGCAAAAATGTTGAAAACTTTGGACGCCCAAAAAAGAGGTTTACAGGCATCCTAGACTCCCTAACATCCAGAAAATATTGGTGGACCAAAAACTGTGTCAGAGAGCTCTGAATGTCCCAAAAACATTTGCAGCTTGAAAGGGGCATTAACCTGCACCCTAGACCACTGAAATTCCCAAAAATATTTTTGGCACCCAAAATGCATCCTACAACCCTGAAAGTTCAGAATATATTAGCAGCCCAAAAAAGGCCTTAAAATGCATTTTAGGCCTGCAAAAATGTTGAAAACTTTGGAGGCCCAAAAAAGGGGTTTACAGGCATCCTAGACCCCCTAAAGTCCAGAAAATGTTGGTGGGCCAAAAACTGTGTCAGAGAGCTCTGAATGTCCCAAAAACATTTGCAGCCTGAAAGGGGTATTAACCCGCATCCTAGACCACTGAAATTCCCAAAAATGTTTTTGGCATGAAAAGAGCATCCTGCAACCCTGAAAGTTCAGAATATGTTAGCAGCCCAAAAAAGGCCTTAAAATGCATTTTAGGCCTGTAAAAATGTTGAAAACTTTGGAGGCCCAAAAAAGGGGTTTACAGGC
This sequence comes from Ambystoma mexicanum, assembly GCF_040938575.1. Lineage (NCBI taxonomy): Eukaryota > Metazoa > Chordata > Amphibia > Caudata > Ambystomatidae > Ambystoma > Ambystoma mexicanum. The sequence goes on along the minus strand of NC_090929.1, from coordinate 957,279,967 downwards.
ATCCTAGACCCCCCAAAGTCCAGAAAATGTTGGTGAGCCAAAAACTGTGTCAGAGAGCTCTGAATGTCCCAAAAACATTTGCAGCCTGAAAGGGGCATTAACCCGCATCCTAGACCACTGAAATTACCAAAAATAGTTTGGCCCGAAAAATGCATCCTACACCCCTGAATGATCAGAAAATGTTGGCAGCTCAAAAAAGTCCTTAAAATTCATCTTGTGCCTGCAAAAATGTTGAAAACTTTGGAGGCCCAAAAAAGGGGTTTACAGGCATCCTAGACCCCCTAAAGTCCAGAAAATGTTGGTGGGCCAAAAACTGTGTCAGAGAGCTCTGAATGTCCCAAAAACATTTGCAGCCTGAAAGGGGCATTAACCCGCATCCTAGACCACTGAAATTCCCAAAAGTATTTTTGGTACGAAAAATGCATCCTACACCCCTGAAATTTCAGAAAATGTTGGCAGCTCAAAAAAAGGCCTTAAAATGCATTTTAGGCCTGCAAAAATGTTGAAAACTTTGCAGGCCCAAAAAAGGGGTTTACATGCATCCTAGACCCCCTAAATTCCAGAAAAGATTGGTGGGCCAAAAACTGTGTCAGAGAGCTCTGAATGTCCCAAAAACATTTGCAGCCTGAAAGGGGCATTAACCCGCATCCTAGACCACTGAAATTCCCAAAAATATTTTTGGCATGAAAAGTGCATCCTACAACCCTGAAAGTTCAGATGTTAGCAGCCCAAAAAAGGCCTTCAACTGCATTTTAGGCCTGCAAAAATGTTGAAAAGTTTGGAGGCCCAAAAAAGGGATTTACAGGCATCCTAGACCCCGTAAAGTGCAGAAAATGGCTGTGGCCCAAAATCAGTGTCAGAGAGCTCTGACTGTCCCAAAACATTTGCAGCCTGAAAGGGGCATTAACCCGCATCCTAGACCACTGAAATTCCCAAAAATATTTTTGGCACCCAAAATGCGTCCTACAACCCTGAAAGTTCAGAATATGTTAGCAGCCCAAAAAAGGCCTTAAAATGCATTTTAGGCCTGCAAAAATGTTGAAAACTTTGGAGGCCCAAAAAAGGGGTTTACAGGCATCCTAGACCCCCTAAAGTCCAGAAAATGTTGGTGGGCCAAAAACAGGCTCAGAGAGCTCTGAATGTCCCAAAAACATTTGCAGCCTGAAAGGGGCATTAACCCGCATCCTAGACCACTGAAATTACCAAAATTAGTTTGGCCCGAAAAATGCATCCTACACCCCTGAAAGTTCAGAAAATGTTGGCAGCTCAAAAAAGTCCTTAAAATTCATCTTGTGCCTGCAAAAATGTTGAAAACTTTGGAGGCCCAAAAAAGGGGTTTACAGGCATCCTAGACCCCCTAAAGTCCAGAAAATGTTGGTGGGCCAAAAACTGTGTCAGAGAGCTCTGAATGTCCCAAAAACATTTGCAGCCTGAAAGGGGCATTAACCCGCATCCTAGACCACTGAAATTCCCAAAAATATTTTTGGCATGAAAAGTGCATCCTACAACCCTGAAAGTTCAGATGTTAGTAGCCCAAAAAAGGCCTTCAACTGCATTTTAGGCCTGCAAAAATGTTGAAAAGTTTGGAGGCCCAAAAAAGGGATTTACAGGCATCCTAGACCCCGTAAAGTGCAGAAAATGGCTGTGGCCCAAAATCAGTGTTAGAGAGCTCTGAATGTCCCAAAACATTTGCAGCCCGAAAGGGGCACTAACCAGCATCCTAGACCACTGAAATTCCCAAAAAAATCTTTGGCACCAAAAATGCATCCTACAACCCTGAAAGTTCAGAATATGTTAGAAGCCTGAAAAAGGCCTTAAAATGCATTTTAGGCCTGCAAAAATGTTGAAAAGTTTGGAGGCCCAAAAAAGGGATTTACAGGCATCCTAGACCCGCGTAAAGTGCAGAAAATGGCTGTGGGCCAAAAACTGTGTCAGAGAGCTCTGAATGTCCCAAAAACATTTGAAGCTTGAAAGGGGCATTAACCCGCATCCTAGACCACTGAAATTCCCAAAAATATTTTTGGCACCCAAAATGCATCCTACAACCCTGAAAGTTCAGAATATGTTAGCAGCCCAAAAAAGGCCTTAAAATGCATTTTAGGCCTTCAAAAATGTTAAAAACTTTGGAGGCCGAAAAAAGGGGTTTACAGGCATCCTAGACCACCTAAAGTCCAGAAAATGTTGGTGGGCCAAAAACAGGCTCAGAGAGCTCTGAATGTCCCAAAAACATTTGCAGCCTGAAAGGGGCATTAACCCGCATCCTAGACCACTGAAATTACCAAAAATAGTTTGGCCCGAAAAATGCATCCTACACCCCTGAATGTTCCGAAAATGTTGGCAGCTCAAAAAAGTCCTTAAAATTCATCTTGTGCCTGCAAAAATGTTGAAAACTTTGGAGGCCCAAAAAAGGGGTTTACAGGAATCCTAGACCCCCTAAAGTCCAGAAAATGTTGGTGGGCCAAAAACTGTGTCAGAGAGCTCTGAATGTCCCAAAAACATTTGCAGCCTGAAAGGGGGATTAACCCACATCCAAGACCACTGAAATTCCCAAAAGTATTTTTGGCACGAAAAAATGAATCCTACACCCCTGAAATTTCAGAAAATGTTGGCAGCTCAAAAAAAGGCCTTAAAATGCATCTTAGGCCTGCAAAAATGTTGAAAACTTTGCAGGCCCAAAAAAGGAGTTTACAGGCATCCTAGACCCCCTAAAGTCCAGAAAATGTTGGTGGGTCAAAAACTGTGTCAGAGAGCTTTGAATGTCCCAAAAACATTTGCAGCCTGAAAGGGGCATTAACTCGCATCCTAGACCGCTGAAATTCCCAAAAATATTTTTGGCATGAAAAGTGCATCCTACAACCCTGAAAGTTCAGAATATGTTAGCAGCCCAAAAAAGGCCTTAACATGCATTTTAGGCCTGCAAAAATGTTGAAAAGTTTGGATGCCCAAAAAAGGGATTTACAGGCATCCTAGAGCCCGTAAAGTGCAGAAAATGGCTGTGGCCCAAAATCAGTGTCAGAGAGCTCTGAATGTCCCAAAACATTTGCAGCCCGAAAGGGGCACTAACCCGCATCCTAGACCACTGAAATTCCCAAAAATATTTTTGGCACCAAAAATATTTTTGGCACCAAAAATGCATCCTTCAACCCTGAAAGTTCAGAATATGTTAGCAGCCCAAAAAAGGCCTTCAACTGCATTTTAGGCCTGCAAAAATGTTGAAAAGTTTGGAGGCCCAAAAAAGGGATTTACAGGCATCCTAGACCCCGTAAAGTGCAGAAAATGGCTGTGGCCCAAAATCAGTGTTAGAGAGCTCTGAATGTCCCAAAACATTTGCAGCCCGAAAGGGGCACTAACCAGCATCCTAGACCACTGAAATTCCCAAAAAAATCTTTGGCACCAAAAATGCATCCTACAACCCTGAAAGTTCAGAATATGTTAGAAGCCTGAAAAAGGCCTTAAAATGCATTTTAGGCCTGCAAAAATGTTGAAAAGTTTGGAGGCCCAAAAAAGGGATTTACAGGCATCCTAGACCCGCGTAAAGTGCAGAAAATGGCTGTGGGCCAAAAACTGTGTCAGAGAGCTCTGAATGTCCCAAAAACATTTGAAGCTTGAAAGGGGCATTAACCCGCATCCTAGACCACTGAAATTCCCAAAAATATTTTTGGCACCCAAAATGCATCCTACAACCCTGAAAGTTCAGAATATGTTAGCAGCCCAAAAAAGGCCTTAAAATGCATTTTAGGCCTTCAAAAATGTTAAAAACTTTGGAGGCCGAAAAAAGGGGTTTACAGGCATCCTAGACCACCTAAAGTCCAGAAAATGTTGGTGGGCCAAAAACAGGCTCAGAGAGCTCTGAATGTCCCAAAAACATTTGCAGCCTGAAAGGGGCATTAACCCGCATCCTAGACCACTGAAATTACCAAAAATAGTTTGGCCCGAAAAATGCATCCTACACCCCTGAATGTTCCGAAAATGTTGGCAGCTCAAAAAAGTCCTTAAAATTCATCTTGTGCCTGCAAAAATGTTGAAAACTTTGGAGGCCCAAAAAAGGGGTTTACAGGAATCCTAGACCCCCTAAAGTCCAGAAAATGTTGGTGGGCCAAAAACTGTGTCAGAGAGCTCTGAATGTCCCAAAAACATTTGCAGCCTGAAAGGGGGATTAACCCACATCCAAGACCACTGAAATTCCCAAAAGTATTTTTGGCACGAAAAAATGAATCCTACACCCCTGAAATTTCAGAAAATGTTGGCAGCTCAAAAAAAGGCCTTAAAATGCATCTTAGGCCTGCAAAAATGTTGAAAACTTTGCAGGCCCAAAAAAGGAGTTTACAGGCATCCTAGACCCCCTAAAGTCCAGAAAATGTTGGTGGGTCAAAAACTGTGTCAGAGAGCTTTGAATGTCCCAAAAACATTTGCAGCCTGAAAGGGGCATTAACTCGCATCCTAGACCGCTGAAATTCCCAAAAATATTTTTGGCATGAAAAGTGCATCCTACAACCCTGAAAGTTCAGAATATGTTAGCAGCCCAAAAAAGGCCTTAACATGCATTTTAGGCCTGCAAAAATGTTGAAAAGTTTGGATGCCCAAAAAAGGGATTTACAGGCATCCTAGAGCCCGTAAAGTGCAGAAAATGGCTGTGGCCCAAAATCAGTGTCAGAGAGCTCTGAATGTCCCAAAACATTTGCAGCCCGAAAGGGGCACTAACCCGCATCCTAGACCACTGAAATTCCCAAAAATATTTTTGGCACCAAAAATATTTTTGGCACCAAAAATGCATCCTTCAACCCTGAAAGTTCAGAATATGTTAGCAGCCTGAAAAAGGCCTTAAAATGCATTTTAGGCCTGCAAAAATGTTGAAAACTTTGGAGGCCCAAAAAAGAGGTTTACAGGCATCCTAGACTCCCTAACATCCAGAAAGTATTGGTGGACCAAAAACTGTGTCAGAGAGCTCTGAATGTCCCAAAAACATTTGCAGCTTGAAAGGGGCATTAACCTGCACCCTAGACCACTGAAATTCCCAAAAATATTTTTGGCACCCAAAATGCATCCTACAACCCTGAAAGATCAGAATATGTTAGCAGCCTAAAAAAGGCCTTAAAATGCATTTTAGGCCTGCAAAAATGTTGAAAACTTTGGAGGCCGAAAAAAGGGGTTTACAGGCATCCTAGACCACCTAAAGTCCAGAAAATGTTGGTGGGCCAAAAACAGGCTCAGAGAGCTCTGAATGTCCCAAAAACATTTGCAGCCTGAAAGGGGCATTAACCCGCATCCTAGACCACTGAAATTACCAAAAATAGTTTGGCCCGAAAAATGCATCCTACACCCCTGAATGTTCCGAAAATGTTGGCAGCTCAAAAAAGTCCTTAAAATTCATCTTGTGCCTGTAAAAATGTTGAAAACTTTGGAGGCCCAAAAAAGGGGTTTACAGGAATCCTAGACCCCCTAAAGTCCAGAAAATGTTGGTGGGCCAAAAACTGTGTCAGAGAGCTCTGAATGTCCCAAAAACATTTGCAGCCTGAAAGGGGGATTAACCCACATCCAAGACCACTGAAATTCCCAAAAGTATTTTTGGCACGAAAAAATGAATCCTACACCCCTGAAATTTCAGAAAATGTTGGCAGCTCAAAAAAAGGCCTTAAAATGCATCTTAGGCCTGCAAAAATGTTGAAAATTTTGCAGGCCCAAAAAAGGAGTTTACAGGCATCCTAGACCCCCTAAAGTCCAGAAAATGTTGGTGGGTCAAAAACTGTGTCAGAGAGCTTTGAATGTCCCAAAAACATTTGCAGCCTGAAAGGGGCATTAACTCGCATCCTAGACCGCTGAAATTCCCAAAAATATTTTTGGCATGAAAAGTGCATCCTACAACCCTGAAAGTTCAGAATATGTTAGCAGCCCAAAAAAGGCCTTAACATGCATTTTAGGCCTGCAAAAATGTTGAAAAGTTTGGAGGCCCAAAAAAGGGATTTACAGGCATCCTAGAGCCCGTAAAGTGCAGAAAATGGCTGTGGCCCAAAATCAGTGTCAGAGAGCTCTGAATGTCCCAAAACATTTGCAGCCCGAAAGGGGCACTAACCCGCATCCTAGACCACTGAAATTCCCAAAAATATTTTTGGCACCAAAAATATTTTTGGCACCAAAAATGCACCCTTCAACCCTGAAAGTTCAGAATATGTTAGCAGCCTGAAAAAGGCCTTAAAATGCATTTTAGGCCTGCAAAAATGTTGAAAACTTTGGACGCCCAAAAAAGAGGTTTACAGGCATCCTAGACTCCCTAACATCCAGAAAATATTGGTGGACCAAAAACTGTGTCAGAGAGCTCTGAATGTCCCAAAAACATTTGCAGCTTGAAAGGGGCATTAACCTGCACCCTAGACCACTGAAATTCCCAAAAATATTTTTGGCACCCAAAATGCATCCTACAACCCTGAAAGTTCAGAATATATTAGCAGCCCAAAAAAGGCCTTAAAATGCATTTTAGGCCTGCAAAAATGTTGAAAACTTTGGAGGCCCAAAAAAGGGGTTTACAGGCATCCTAGACCCCCTAAAGTCCAGAAAATGTTGGTGGGCCAAAAACTGTGTCAGAGAGCTCTGAATGTCCCAAAAACATTTGCAGCCTGAAAGGGGTATTAACCCGCATCCTAGACCACTGAAATTCCCAAAAATGTTTTTGGCATGAAAAGAGCATCCTGCAACCCTGAAAGTTCAGAATATGTTAGCAGCCCAAAAAAGGCCTTAAAATGCATTTTAGGCCTGTAAAAATGTTGAAAACTTTGGAGGCCCAAAAAAGGGGTTTACAGGCATCCTAGACCCCCCAAAGTCCAGAAAATGTTGGTGAGCCAAAAACTGTGTCAGAGAGCTCTGAATGTCCCAAAAACATTTGCAGCCTGAAAGGGGCATTAACCCGCATCCTAGACCACTGAAATTACCAAAAATAGTTTGGCCCGAAAAATGCATCCTACACCCCTGAATGATCAGAAAATGTTGGCAGCTCAAAAAAGTCCTTAAAATTCATCTTGTGCCTGCAAAAATGTTGAAAACTTTGGAGGCCCAAAAAAGGGGTTTACAGGCATCCTAGACCCCCTAAAGTCCAGAAAATGTTGGTGGGCCAAAAACTGTGTCAGAGAGCTCTGAATGTCCCAAAAACATTTGCAGCCTGAAAGGGGCATTAACCCGCATCCTAGACCACTGAAATTCCCAAAAGTATTTTTGGTACGAAAAATGCATCCTACACCCCTGAAATTTCAGAAAATGTTGGCAGCTCAAAAAAAGGCCTTAAAATGCATCTTAGGCCTGCAAAAATGTTGAAAACTTTGCAGGCCCAAAAAAGGGGTTTACATGCATCCTAGACCCCCTAAATTCCAGAAAAGATTGGTGGGCCAAAAACTGTGTCAGAGAGCTCTGAATGTCCCAAAAACATTTGCAGCCTGAAAGGGGCATTAACCCGCATCCTAGACCACTGAAATTCCCAAAAATATTTTTGGCATGAAAAGTGCATCCTACAACCCTGAAAGTTCAGATGTTAGCAGCCCAAAAAAGGCCTTCAACTGCATTTTAGGCCTGCAAAAATGTTGAAAAGTTTGGAGGCCCAAAAAAGGGATTTACAGGCATCCTAGACCCCGTAAAGTGCAGAAAATGGCTGTGGCCCAAAATCAGTGTCAGAGAGCTCTGACTGTCCCAAAACATTTGCAGCCTGAAAGGGGCACTAACCAGCATCCTAGATCACTGAAATTCCCAAAAATATTTTTGGCACCAAAAATGCATCCTACAACCCTGAAAGTTCAGAATATGTTAGAAGCCTGAAAAAGGCCTTAAAATGCATTTTAGGCCTGCAAAAATGTTGAAAAGTTTGGAGGCCCAAAAAAGGGATTTACAGGCATCCTAGACCCCATAAAGTGCAGAAAATGGCTGTGGGCCAAAAACTGTGTCAGAGAGCTCTGAATGTCCCAAAAACATTTGAAGCTTGAAAGGGGCATTAACCCGCATCCTAGACCACTGAAATTCCCAAAAATATTTTTGGCACCCAAAATGCATCCTACAACCCTGAAAGTTCAGAATATGTTAGCAGCCCAAAAAAGGCCTTAAAATGCATTTTAGGCCTTCAAAAATGTTAAAAACTTTGGAGGCGGAAAAAAGGGGTTTACAGGCATCCTAGACCCCCTAAAGTCCAGAAAATGTTGGTGGGCCAAAAACAGGCTCAGAGAGCTCTGAATGTCCCAAAAACATTTGCAGCCTGAAAGGGGCATTAACCCGCATCCTAGACCACTGAAATTCCCAAAAATATTTTTGGTACGAAAAATGCATCCTACACCCCTGAATGATCAGAAAATGTTGGCAGCTCAAAAAAAGGCCTTAAAATGCACCTTAGGCCTGCAAAAATGTTGAAAACTTTGGAGGCCCAAAAAAGGGGTTTACAGGCATCCTAGACCCCCTAAAGTCCAGAAAATGTTGGTGGGCCAAAAACTGTGTCAGAGAGCTCTGAATGTCCCAAAAACATTTGCGGCCTGAAAGGGGCATTAACCCGCATCCTAGACCACTGAAATTCCCAAAAGTATTTTTGGTACGAAAAATGCATCCTACACCCCTGAAATTTCAGAAAATGTTGGCAGCTCAAAAAAAGGCCTTAAAATGCATCTTAGGCCTGCAAAAATGTTGAAAACTTTGCAGGCCCAAAAAAGGGGTTTACATGCATCCTAGACCCCCTAAATTCCAGAAAAGGTTGGTGGGCCAAAAACTGTGTCAGAGAGCTCTGAATGTCCCAAAAACATTTGCAGCCTGAAAGGGGCATTAACCCGCATCCTAGACCACTGAAATTCCCAAAAATATTTTTGGCATGAAAAGTGCATCCTACAACCCTGAAAGTTCAGATGTTAGCAGCCCAAAAAAGGCCTTCAACTGCATTTTAGGCCTGCAAAAATGTTGAAAAGTTTGGAGGCCCAAAAAAGGGGTTTACAGGCATCCTAGACCCCGTAAAGTGCAGAAAATGGCTGTGGCCCAAAATCAGTGTCAGAGAGCTCTGAATGTCCCAAAACATTTGCAGCCTGAAAGGGGCACTAACCAGCATCCTAGATCACTGAAATTCCCAAAAATATTTTTGGCACCAAAAATGCATCCTACAACCCTGAAAGTTCAGAATATGTTAGAAGCCTGAAAAAGGCCTTAAAATGCATTTTAGGCCTGCAAAAATGTTGAAAAGTTTGGAGGCCCAAAAAAGGGATTTACAGGCATCCTAGACCCCATAAAGTGCAGAAAATGGCTGTGGGCCAAAAACTGTGTCAGAGAGCTCTGAATGTCCCAAAAACATTTGAAGCTTGAAAGGGGCATTAACCCGCATCCTAGACCACTGAAATTCCCAAAAATATTTTTGGCACCCAAAATGCATCCTACAACCCTGAAAGTTCAGAATATGTTAGCAGCCCAAAAAAGGCCTTAAAATGCATTTTAGGCCTTCAAAAATGTTAAAAACTTTGGAGGCCGAAAAAAGGGGTTTACAGGCATCCTAGAGCCCCTAAAGTCCAGAAAATGTTGGTGGGCCAAAAACAGGCTCAGAGAGCTCTGAATGTCCCAAAAACATTTGCAGCCTGAAAGGGGCATTAACCCGCATCCTAGACCACTGAAATTACCAAAAATAGTTTGGCCCGAAAAATGCATCCTACACCCCTGAATGATCAGAAAATGTTGGCAGCTCAAAAAAGTCCTTAAAATTCATCTTGTGCCTGCAAAAATGTTGAAAACTTTGGAGGCCCAAAAAAGGGGTTTACAGGCATCCTAGACCCCCTAAAGTCCAGAAAATGTTGGGTGGCCAAAAACTGTGTCAGAGAGCTCTGAATGTCCCAAAAACATTTGCAGCCTGAAAGGGGCATTAACCCGCATCCTAGACCACTGAAATTCCCAAAAGTATTTTTGGTACGAAAAATGCATCCTACACCCCTGAAATTTCAGAAAATGTTGGCAGCTCAAAAAAAGGCCTTAAAATGCATCTTAGGCCTGCAAAAATGTTGAAAACTTTGCAGGCCCAAAAAAGGGGTTTACATGCATCCTAGACCCCCTAAATTCCAGAAATGGTTGGTGGGCCAAAAACTGTGTCAGAGAGCTCTGAATGTCCCAAAAACATTTGCAGCCTGAAAGGGGCATTAACCCGCATCCTAGACCACTGAAATTCCCAAAAATATTTTTGGCATGAAAAGTGCATCCTACAACCCTGAAAGTTCAGATGTTAGCAGCCCAAAAAAGGCCTTCAACTGCATTTTAGGCCTGCAAAAATGTTGAAAAGTTTGGAGGCCCAAAAAAGGGATTTACAGGCATCCTAGACCCCGTAAAGTGCAGAAAATGGCTGTGGCCCAAAATCAGTGTCAGAGAGCTCTGAATGTCCCAAAACATTTGTTGCCTGAAAGGGGCACTAACCAGCATCCTAGATCACTGAAATTCCCAAAAATATTTTTGGCACCAAAAATGCATCCTACAACCCTGAAAGTTCAGAATATGTTAGAAGCCTGAAAAAGGCCTTAAAATGCATTTTAGGCCTGCAAAAATGTTGAAAAGTTTGGAGGCCCAAAAAAGGGATTTACAGGCATCGTAGACCCCGTAAAGTGCAGAAAATGGCTGTGGCCCAAAATCAGTGTCAGAGAGCTCTGAATGTCCCAAAACATTTGTTGCCTGAAAGGGGCACTAACCAGCATCCTAGATCACTGAAATTCCCAAAAATATTTTTGGCACCAAAAATGCATCCTACAACCCTGAAAGTTCAGAATATGTTAGAAGCCTGAAAAAGGCCTTAAAATGCATTTTAGGCCTGCAAAAATGTTGAAAAGTTTGGAGGCCCAAAAAAGGGATTTACAGGCATCGTAGACTCCCTAAAGTGCAGAAAATATTGGTGGACCAAAAACTGTGTCAGAGAGCTCTGAATGTCCCAAAAACATTTGCAGCCTGAAAGGGGCATTAACCCGCATGCTAGACCACTGAAATTCCCAGAAGTATTTTTGGCACGAAAAATGCATCCTACACCCCTGAAATTTCAGAATATGTTGGCAGCTCAAAAAAAGGCCTTAAAATGCATCTTAGGCCTGCAAACATGTTGAAAACTTTGCAGGCCCAAAAAAGGGGTTTACATGCATCCTAGACCCCCTAAATTCCAGAAAAGATTGGGGGGCCAAAAACTGTGTCAGAGAGCTCTGAATGTCCCAAAAACATTTGCAGCCTGAAAGGGGCATTAACCCGCATCCTAGACCACTGAAATTCCCAAAAATATTTTTGGCACCCAAAATGCGTCCTACAACCCTGAAATTTCAGAATATGTTAGCAGCCCAAAAAAGGCCTTAAAATGCATTTTAGGCCTGCAAAAATGTTGAAAACTTCGGAGGCCCAAAAAAGGGGTTTACAGGCATCCTAGACCCCCTAAAGTCCAGAAAATGTTGGTAGGCCAAAAACAGGCTCAGAGAGCTCTGAATGTCCAAAAAACATTTGCAGCCTGAAAGGGGCATTAACCCGCATCCTAGACCACTGAAATTACCAAAATTAGTTTGGACGGAAAAATGCATCCTACACCCCTGAAAGTTCAGAAAATGTTGGCAGCTCAAAAAAGTCCTTAAAATTCATCTTGTGCCTGCAAAAATGTTGAAAACTTTGGAGGCCCAAAAAAGGGGTTTACAGGCATCCTAGACCCCCTAAAGTCCAGAAAATGTTGGTGGGCCAAAAACTGTGTCAGAGAGCTCTGAATGTCCCAAAAACATTTGCAGCCTGAAAGGGGCATTAACCCGCATCCTAGACCACTGAAATTCCCAAAAATATTTTTGGCATGAAAAGTGCATCCTACAACCCTGAAAGTTCAGATGTTAGTAGCCCAAAAAAGGCCTTCAACTGCATTTTAGGCCTGCAAAAATGTTGAAAAGTTTGGAGGCCCAAAAAAGGGATTTACAGGCATCCTAGACCCCGTAAAGTGCAGAAAATGGCTGTGGCCAAAAATCAGTGTTAGAGAGCTCTGAATGTCCCAAAACATTTGCAGCCCGAAAGGGGCACTAACCTGCATCCTAGACCACTGAAATTCCCAAAAAAACCTTTGGCACCAAAAATGCATCCTACAACCCTGAAAGTTCAGAATATGTTAGAAGCCTGAAAAAGGCCTTAAAATGCATTTTAGGCCTGCAAAAATGTTGAAAAGTTTGGAGGCCCAAAAAAGGGATTTACAGGCATCCTAGACCCGCATAAAGTGCAGAAAATGGCTGTGGGCCAAAAACTGTGTCAGAGAGCTCTGAATGTCCCAAAAACATTTGAAGCTTGAAAGGGGCATTAACCCGCATCCTAGACCACTGAAATTCCCAAAAATATTTTTGGCACCCAAAATGCATCCTACAACCCTGAAAGTTCAGAATATGTTAGCAGCCCAAAAAAGGCCTTAAAATGCATTTTAGGCCTTCAAAAATGTTAAAAACTTTGGAGGCCGAAAAAAGGGGTTTACAGGCATCCTAGACCCCCTAAAGTCCAGAAAATGTTGGTGGGCCAAAAACAGGCTCAGAGAGCTCTGAATGTCCCAAAAACATTTGCAGCCTGAAAGGGGCATTAACCCGCATCCTAGACCACTGAAATTACCAAAAATAGTTTGGCCCGAAAAATGCATCCTACACCCCTGAATGTTCAGAAAATGTTGGCAGCTCAAAAAAGTCCTTAAAATTCATCTTGTGCCTGCAAAAATGTTGAAAACTTTGGAGGCCCAAAAAAGGGGTTTACAGGCATCCTAGACCCCCTAAATTCCAGAAATGGTTGGTGGGCCAAAAACTGTGTCAGAGAGCTCTGAATGTCCCAAAAACATTTGCAGCCTGAAAGGGGCATTAACCCGCATCTTAGACCACTGAAATTCCCAAAAATATTTTTGGCATGAAAAGTGCATCCTACAACCCTGAAAGTTCAGATGTTAGTAGCCCAAAAAGGCCTTCAACTGCATTTTAGGCCTGCAAAAATGTTGAAAAGTTTGGAGACCCAAAAAAGGGATTTACAGGCATCCTAGACCCCATAAAGTGCAGAAAATGGCTGTGGCCCAAAATCAGTGTTAGAGAGCTCTGAATGTCCCAAAACATTTGCAGCCCGAAAGGGGCACTAACCAGCATCCTAGACCACTGAAATTCCCAAAAAAATCTTTGGCACCAAAAATGCATCCTACAACCCTGAAAGTTCAGAATATGTTAGAAGCCTGAAAAGGGCCTTAAAATGCATTTTAGGCCTGCAAAAATGTTGAAAAGTTTGGAGGCCCAAAAAAGGGATTTACAGGCATCCTAGACCCCATAAAGTGCAGAAAATGGCTGTGGGCCAAAAACTGTGTCAGAGAGCTCTGAATGTCCCAAAAACATTTGAAGCTTGAAAGGGGCATTAACCCGCATCCTAGACCACTGAAATTCCCAAAAATATTTTTGGCACCCAAAATGCATCCTACAACCCTGAAAGTTCAGAATATGTTAGCAGCCCAAAAAAGGCCTAAAAATGCATTTTAGGCCTTCAAAAATGTTAAAAACTTTGGAGGCCGAAAAAAGGGGTTTACAGGCATCCTAGACCCCCTAAAGTCCAGAAAATGTTGGTGGGCCAAAAACAGGCTCAGAGAGCTCTGAATGTCCCAAAAACATTTGCAGCCTGAAAGGGGCATTAACCCGCATCCTAGACCACTGAAATTACCAAAAATAGTTTGGCCCGAAAAATGCATCCTACACCCCTGAATGTTCAGAAAATGTTGGCAGCTCAAAAAAGTCCTTAAAATTCATCTTGTGCCTGCAAAAATGTTGAAAACTTTGGAGGCTCAAAAAAGGGATTTACAGGCATCCTAGACTCCGTAAAGTGCAGAAAATGGATGTGGCCCAAAAACTGTGTCAGAGAGCTCTGAATGTCCCAAAAACATTTTCAGCTTGAAAGGGGCATTAACCCGCATCCTAGACCACTGAAATTCCCAAAAATATTTTTGGCACCCAAAATGCATCCTACAACCCTGAAAGTTCAGAATATGTTAGCAGCCCAAAAAGGCCTGAAAATGCATTTTAGGCCTGCAAAAATGTTGAAAACGTTGGAGGCACAAAAAAGGGGTTTACAGGCATCCTAGACCCCCTAAAGTCCAGAAAATGTTGGTGGGCCAAAAACAGGCTCAGAGAGCTCTGAATGTCCCAAAAACATTTGCAGCCTGAAAGGGGCATTAACCCGCATCCTAGACCACTGAAATTCTCAAAAATATTTTTGCCATGAAAAGTGCATCCTACAACCCTGAACGTTCAGAATATGTTAGCAGCCCAAAAAAGGCCTTAAAATGCATTTTAGGCCTGCAAAAAGGTTGAAAACTTTGGAGGCCCAAAAAAGGGGTTTACAGGCATCCTAGACCCCCTAAAGTCCAGAAAATGTTGGTGAGCCAAAAACTGTGTCAGAGAGCTCTGAATGTCCCAAAAACATTTGCAGCCTGAAAGGGGCATTAACCCGCATCCTAGACCACTGAAATTACCAAAAATAGTTTGGCCCGAAAAATGCATCCTACACCCCTGAATGTTCAGAAAATGTTGGCAGCTCAAAAAAGTCCTTAAAATTCATCTTGTGCCTGCAAAAATGTTGAAAACTTTGGAGGCTCAAAAAAGGGATTTACAGGCATCCTAGACTCCGTAAAGTGCAGAAAATGGATGTGGCCCAAAAACTGTGTCAGAGAGCTCTGAATGTCCCAAAAACATTTTCAGCTTGAAAGGGGCATTAACCCGCATCCTAGACCACTGAAATTCCCAAAAATATTTTTGGCACCCAAAATGCATCCTACAACCCTGAAAGTTCAGAATATGTTAGCAGCCCAAAAAGGCCTGAAAATGCATTTTAGGCCTGCAAAAATGTTGAAAACGTTGGAGGCACAAAAAAGGGGTTTACAGGCATCCTAGACCCCCTAAAGTCCAGAAAATGTTGGTGGGCCAAAAACAGGCTCAGAGAGCTCTGAATGTCCCAAAAACATTTGCAGCCTGAAAGGGGCATTAACCCGCATCCTAGACCACTGAAATTCTCAAAAATATTTTTGCCATGAAAAGTGCATCCTACAACCCTGAACGTTCAGAATATGTTAGCAGCCCAAAAAAGGCCTTAAAATGCATTTTAGGCCTGCAAAAAGGTTGAAAACTTTGGAGGCCCAAAAAAGGGGTTTACAGGCATCCTAGACCCCCTAAAGTCCAGAAAATGTTGGTGAGCCAAAAACTGTGTCAGAGAGCTCTGAATGTCCCAAAAACATTTGCAGCCTGAAAGGGGCATTAACCCGCATCCTAGACCACTGAAATTCCCAAAAATATTTTTGGCACCCAAAAATGCATCCTACACCCCTGAAAGTTCAGAAAATGTTGGCAGCTCAAAAAAGTCCTTAAAATGCATCTTGTTCCTGCAAAAATGTTGAAAACTTTGGAGGCCCAAAAAAGGGGTTTACAGGCATCCTAGACCCCCTAAAGTCCAGAAAATGTTGGTGGGCCAAAAACTGTGTCAGAGAGCTCTGAATGTCCCAAAAACATTTACAGCCTGAAACGGGCATTAACCCGCATCCTAGACCACTGAAATTCCCAAAAATATTTTTGGCATGAAAAGTGCATCCTACAACCCTGAAAGTTCAGAATATGTTAGCAGCCCAAAAAAGGCCTTAAAATGCATTTTAGACCTGCAAAAATGTTGAAAAGTTTGGAGGCCCAAAAAAGGGATTTACAGGCATCCTAGACCCCGTAAAGTGCAGAAAATGGCTGTGGTCCAAAATCAGTGTCAGAGAGCTCTGAATGTCCCAAAACATTTGCAGCCCGAAAGGGGCACTAACCCGCATCCGAGACCACTGAAATTCCCAAAAATATTTTTGGCACAAAAATGCATCCTACAACCCTGAAAGTTCAGAATATGTTAGCAGCCTGAAAAAGGCCTTAAAATGCATTTTAGGCCTGCAAAAATGTTGAAAACTTTGGAGGCCCAAAAAAGGGGTTTACAGGCATCCTAGACCCCCTAAAGTCCAGAAAATGTTGGTGGGCCAAAAACTGTGTCAGAGAGCTCTGAATGTCCTAAAAACATTTGCAGCCTGAACGGCGCATTAACCCACATCCTAGACAACTGAAATTCCCAAAAATATTTTGGCCCAAAAAATGCTTCCTACACCCCTGAAATTTCAGAAAATGTTGGCAGCTCAAAAAAAGGCCTTAAAATGCATCTTAGGCCTGCAAAAATGTTGAAAACTTTGGAGGCCCAAAAAAGGGGTTTACAGGCATCCTAGACCCCCTAAAGTCCAGAACATGTTGGTGGGCCATAAACAGGCTCAGAGAGCTCTGAATGTCCCAAAAACATTTGCAGCTTGAAAGGGGCATTAACCCACATCCTAGACCACTGAAATTCCCAAAAATATTTTTGGCACCCAAAATGCATCCTACAACCCTGAAAGTTCAGAATATGTTAGTAGCCCAAAAAAGGCCTTAAAATGCATTTTAGGCTTGCAAAAATGTTGAAAACTTTGGAGGCCCAAAAAAGGGGTTTACAGGCATCCTAGACCCCCTAAAGTCCAGGAAATGTTGGTGGGCCAAAAACTGTGTCAGAGAGCTCTGAATGTCCCAAAAACATTTGCAGCCTGAAAGGGGCATTAACCCGCATCCTAGACCACTGAAATTCTCAAAAATATTTTTGCCATGAAAAGTTCATCCTACAACCCTGAACGTTCACAATATGTTAGCAGCCCAAAAAAGGCCTTAAAATGCATTTTAGGCCTGCAAAAATGTTGAAAAGTTTGGAGGCCCAAAAAAGGGATTTACAGGCATCCTAGACCCCGTAAAGTGCAGAAAATGGCTGTGGCCCAAAAACTGTGTCAGAGAGCTCTGAATGTCCTACAAACATGTGCAGCTTGAAAGGGACATTAACCCGCATCCTAGACCACTGAAATTTCCAAAAATATTTTTGGCAATCAAAATGCATCCTACAACCCTGAAAGTTCAGAATATGTTAGCAGCCCAAAAAAGGCCTTAAAATGCATTTTAGGCCTGCAAAAATGTTGAAAGGTTTGGAGGCCCAAAAAAGGGGTTTACAGGCATCCTAGACCCCCTAAAGTCCAGAAAATGTTGGTGGGCCAAAAACAGGCTCAGAGAGCTCTGAATGTCCCAAAAACATTTGCAGCCTGAAAGGGGCATTAACCCGCAACCTAGACCACTGAAATTACCAAAAATAGTTTGGCCCGAAAAATGCATCCTACACCCCTGAAAGTTCAGAAAATGTTGGCAGCTCAAAAAAGTCCTTAAAATTCATCTTGTGCCTGCAAACATGTTGAAAACTTTGGAGGCCCAAAAAAGGGATTTACAGGCATCCTAGACCCCCTAAAGTCCAGAAAATGTTGGTGGGCCAAAAACTGTGTCAGAGAGCTCTGAATGTCCCAAAAACATTTGCAGCCTGAAAGGGGTATTAACCCGCATCCTAGACCACTGAAATTCCCAAAAATATTTTTGGCATGAAAAGTGCATCCTACAACCCTGAAAGTTCAGAATATGTTAGCAGCCCAAAAAAGGCCTTAAGATGCATTTGAGGCCTGCAAAAAGGTTGAAAACTTTGGAGGCCCAAAAAAGGGGTTTACAGGCATCCTAGACCCCCTAAAGTCCAGAAAATGCTGGTGGGCCAAAAACTGTGTCAGAGAGCTCTGAATGTCCCAAAAACATTTGCAGCCTGTAAGGGGCATTAACCCGCATCCTAGACCACTGAAATTCCCAAAAATAGTTTGGCCCGAAAAATGCATCCTGCACCCCTGAATGTTCAGAAAATGTTGGCAGCTCAAAAAAGTCCTTAAAATTCATCTTGCGCCTGCAAAAATGTTGAAAACTTTGGAGGCCCAAAAAAGGGGTTTACAGGCATCCTAGACTCCGTAAAGTCCAGAAAATATTGGTGGACCAATTACTGTGTCAGAGAGCTCTGAATGTCTCAAAAACATTTGCAGCCTGAAAGGGACATTAACCCGCATCCTAGACCACTGAAATTCCCAAAAGTAGTTTTGGCACGAAAAATGCATCCTACACCCATGAATTTTCAGAAAATGTTGGCAGCTCAAAAAAAGGCCTTAAAATGCATCTTAGGCCTGCAAAAATGTTGAAAACTTTGCAGGCCCAAAAAAGGGGTTTACATGCATCCTAGACCCCCTAAATTCCAGAAAAGGTTGGTGGGTCAAAACCTGTGTCAGAAAGCTCTGAATGTCCCAAAAACATTTGCAGCCTGAAAGGGGCATTAACCCGCATCCTAGACCACTGAAATTCCCAAAAATATTTTTGGCACCCAAAATGCATCCTACAACCCTGAAAGTTCAGAATATATTAGCAGCCCAAAAAGAGGCCTTAAAATGCATTTTAGGCCTGCAAAAATGTTGAAAACTTTGGAGGCCCAAAAAAGGGGTTTACAGGCATCCTAGACCCCCTAAAGTCCAGAAAATGTTGGTGGGCCAAAAACTGTGTCAGAGAGCTCTGAATGTCCCAAAAACATTTGCAGCCTGAAAGGGGCATTAACCCGCATCCTAGACCACTGAAATTCTCAAAAATATTTTTGCCATGAAAAGTTCATCCTACAACCCTGAACGTTCACAATATGTTAGCAGCCCAAAAAAGGCCTTAAAATGCATTTTAGGCCTGCAAAAATGTTGAAAAGTTTGGAGGCCCAAAAAAGGGATTTACAGGCATCCTAGACCACGTAAAGTGCAGAAAATGGCTGTGGCCCAAAAACTGTGTCAGAGAGCTCTGAATGTCCTACAAACATGTGCAGCTTGAAAGGGACATTAACCCGCATCCTAGACCACTGAAATTCCCAAACATATTTTTGGCACTCAAAATGCATCCTACAACCCTGAAAGTTCAGAATATGTTAGCAGCTCAAAAAAGGCCTTCAAATGCATTTTAGGCCTGCAAAAATGTTGAAAGGTTTGGAGGCCCAAAAAAGGGGTTTACAGGCATCCTAGACCCCCTAAAGTCCAGAAAATGTTGGTGGGCCAAAAACTGTGTCAGAGAGCTCTGAATGTCCTAAAAACATTTGCAGCCTGAACGGGGCATTAACCCACATCCTAGACAACTGAAATTCCCAAAAATATTTTGGCCCAAAAATGCATCCTACAACCCTGAAATTTCAGAAAATGTTGGCAGCTCAAAAAAAGGCCTTAAAATGCATCTTAGGCCTGCAAAAATGTTGAAAACTTTGGAGGCCCAAAAAAGGGGTTTACAGGCATCCTAGACCCCCTAAAGTCCAGAACATGTTGGTGGGCCATAAACAGGCTCAGAGAGCTCTGAATGTCCCAAAAACATTTGCAGCTTGAAAGGGGCATTAACCCACATCCTAGACCACTGAAATTCCCAAAAATATTTTTGACACCCAAAATGCATCCTACAACCCTGAAAGTTCAGAATATGTTAGTAGCCCAAAAAAGGCCTTAAAATGCATTTTAGGCTTGCAAAAATGTTGAAAACTTTGGAGGCCCAAAAAAGGGGTTTACAGGCATCCTAGACCCCCTAAAGTCCAGGAAATGTTGGTGGGCCAAAAACAGGCTCAGAGAGCTCTGAATGTCCCAAAAACATTTGCAGCGTTAAAGGGGCATTAACCCGCATCCTAGACCACTGAAATTACCAAAAATAGTTTGGCCCGAAAAATGCATCCTACACCCCTGAAAGTTCAGAAAATGTTGGCAGCTCAAAAAAGTCCTTAAAATTCTTCTTGTGCCTGCAAAAATGTTGAAAACTTTGGAGGCCCAAAAAAGGGGTTTACAGGCATCCTTGACCCCCTAAAGTCCAGAAAATGTTGGTGGGCCAAATGCAGGCTCAGAGAGCTCTGAATGTCCCAAAAATATGTGCAGCCTGAAAGGGGCATTAACCGGCATCCTAGACCACTGAAATTCCCAAAAATATTTTTGGCACCCAAAATGCATCCTACAACCTTGAAAGTTCAGAATATGTTAGCAGCCCAAAAAAGGCCTTAAAATGCATTTTATGCCTGCAAAAATGTTGAAAACTTTGGAGGCCCAAAAAAGGGTTTTACAGGCATCCTAGACCCCCTAAAGTCCAGAAAATGTTGGTGGGCCAAAAACTGTGTCAGAGAGCTCTGAATGTCCCAAAAACATTTGCAGCCTGAAAGGGGTATTAACCCGCATCCTAGACCACTGAAATTCCCAAAAATATTTTTGGCATGAAAAGAGCATCCTACAACCCTGAAAGTTCAGAATATGTTAGCAGCCCAAAAAAGGCCTTAAAATGCATTTTAGGCCTGTACAAATGTTGAAAACTTTGGAGGCCCAAAAAAGGGGTTTACAGGCATCCTAGACCCCCTAAAGTCCAGAAAATGTTGGTGGGCCAAAAACTGTGTCAGAGAGCTCTGAAAGTCCCAAAAACATTTGCAGCCTGAAAGGGGCATTAACCCGCATCCTAGACCACTGAAATTCTCAAAAATATTTTTGCCATGAAAAGTGCATCCTACAACCCTGAACGTTCAGAATATGTTAGCAGCCCAAAAAAGGCCTTAAAATGCATTTTAGGCCTGCAAAAAGGTTGAAAACTTTGGAGGCCCAAAAAAGGGGTTTACAGGCATCCTAGACCCCCTAAAGTCCAGAAAATGTTGGTGAGCCAAAAACTGTGTCAGAGAGCTCTGAATGTCCCAAAAACATTTGCAGCCTGAAAGGGGCATTAACCCGCATCCTAGACCACTGAAATTCCCAAAAATATTTTTGGCACCCAAAAATGCATCCTACACCCCTGAAAGTTCAGAAAATGTTGGCAGCTCAAAAAAGTCCTTAAAATGCATCTTGTTCCTGCAAAAATGTTGAAAACTTTGGAGGCCCAAAAAAGGGGTTTACAGGCATCCTAGACCCCCTAAAGTCCAGAAAATGTTGGTGGGCCAAAAACTGTGTCAGAGAGCTCTGAATGTCCCAAAAACATTTACAGCCTGAAACGGGCATTAACCCGCATCCTAGACCACTGAAATTCCCAAAAATATTTTTGGCATGAAAAGTGCATCCTACAACCCTGAAAGTTCAGAATATGTTAGCAGCCCAAAAAAGGCCTTAAAATGCATTTTAGACCTGCAAAAATGTTGAAAAGTTTGGAGGCCCAAAAAAGGGATTTACAGGCATCCTAGACCCCGTAAAGTGCAGAAAATGGCTGTGGTCCAAAATCAGTGTCAGAGAGCTCTGAATGTCCCAAAACATTTGCAGCCCGAAAGGGGCACTAACCCGCATCCGAGACCACTGAAATTCCCAAAAATATTTTTGGCACAAAAATGCATCCTACAACCCTGAAAGTTCAGAATATGTTAGCAGCCTGAAAAAGGCCTTAAAATGCATTTTAGGCCTGCAAAAATGTTGAAAACTTTGGAGGCCCAAAAAAGGGGTTTACAGGCATCCTAGACCCCCTAAAGTCCAGAAAATGTTGGTGGGCCAAAAACTGTGTCAGAGAGCTCTGAATGTCCTAAAAACATTTGCAGCCTGAACGGCGCATTAACCCACATCCTAGACAACTGAAATTCCCAAAAATATTTTGGCCCAAAAAATGCTTCCTACACCCCTGAAATTTCAGAAAATGTTGGCAGCTCAAAAAAAGGCCTTAAAATGCATCTTAGGCCTGCAAAAATGTTGAAAACTTTGGAGGCCCAAAAAAGGGGTTTACAGGCATCCTAGACCCCCTAAAGTCCAGAACATGTTGGTGGGCCATAAACAGGCTCAGAGAGCTCTGAATGTCCCAAAAACATTTGCAGCTTGAAAGGGGCATTAACCCACATCCTAGACCACTGAAATTCCCAAAAATATTTTTGGCACCCAAAATGCATCCTACAACCCTGAAAGTTCAGAATATGTTAGTAGCCCAAAAAAGGCCTTAAAATGCATTTTAGGCTTGCAAAAATGTTGAAAACTTTGGAGGCCCAAAAAAGGGGTTTACAGGCATCCTAGACCCCCTAAAGTCCAGGAAATGTTGGTGGGCCAAAAACAGGCTCAGAGAGCTCTGAATGTCCCAAAAACATTTGCAGCCTGAAAGGGGCATTAACCCGCATCCTAGACCACTGAAATTCTCAAAAATATTTTTGCCATGAAAAGTTCATCCTACAACCCTGAACGTTCACAATATGTTAGCAGCCCAAAAAAGGCCTTAAAATGCATTTTAGGCCTGCAGCAATGTTGAAAAGTTTGGAGGCCCAAAAAAGGGATTTACAGGCATCCTAGACCCCGTAAAGTGCAGAAAATGGCTGTGGCCCAAAAACTGTGTCAGAGAGCTCTGAATGTCCTACAAACATGTGCAGCTTGAAAGCGACATTAACCCGCATCCTAGACCACTGAAATTTCCAAAAATATTTTTGGCACTCAAAATGCATCCTACAACCCTGAAAGTTCAGAATATGTTAGCAGCCCAAAAAAGGCCTTAAAATGCATTTTAGGCCTGCAAAAATGTTGAAAGGTTTGGAGGCCCAAAAAAGGGGTTTACAGGCATCCTAGACCCCCTAAAGTCCAGAAAATGTTGGTGGGCCAAACACAGGCTCAGAGAGCTCTGAATGTCCCAAAAACATTTGCAGCCTGAAAGGGGCATTAACCCGCAACCTAGACCACTGAAATTACCAAAAATAGTTTGACCCGAAAAATGCATCCTACACCCCTGAAAGTTCAGAAAATGTTGGCAGCTCAAAAAAGTCCTTAAAATTCATCTTGTGCCTGCAAACATGTTGAAAACTTTGGAGGCCCAAAAAAGGGATTTACAGGCATCCTAGACCCCCTAAAGTCCAGAAAATGTTGGTGGGCCAAAAACTGTGTCAGAGAGCTCTGAATGTCCCAAAAACATTTGCAGCCTGAAAGGGGTATTAACCCGCATCCTAGACCACTGAAATTCCCAAAAATATTTTTGGCATGAAAAGTGCATCCTACAACCCTGAAAGTTCAGAATATGTTAGCAGCCCAAAAAAGGCCTTAAGATGCATTTGAGGCCTGCAAAAAGGTTGAAAACTTTGGAGGCCCAAAAAAGGGGTTTACAGGCATCCTAGACCCCCTAAAGTCCAGAAAATGCTGGTGGGCCAAAAACTGTGTCAGAGAGCTCTGAATGTCCCAAAAACATTTGCAGCCTGTAAGGGGCATTAACCCGCATCCTAGACCACTGAAATTCCCAAAAATAGTTTGGCCCGAAAAATGCATCCTGCACCCCTGAATGTTCAGAAAATGTTGGCAGCTCAAAAAAGTCCTTAAAATTCATCTTGCGCCTGCAAAAATGTTGAAAACTTTGGAGGCCCAAAAAAGGGGTTTACAGGCATCCTAGACTCCGTAAAGTCCAGAAAATATTGGTGGACCAAATACTGTGTCAGAGAGCTCTGAATGTCTCAAAAACATTTGCAGCCTGAAAGGGACATTAACCCGCATCCTAGACCACTGAAATTCCCAAAAGTAGTTTTGGCACGAAAAATGCATCCTACACCCATGAATTTTCAGAAAATGTTGGCAGCTCAAAAAAAGGCCTTAAAATGCATCTTAGGCCTGCAAAAATGTTGAAAACTTTGCAGGCCCAAAAAAGGGGTTTACATGCATCCTAGACCCCCTAAATTCCAGAAAAGGTTGGTGGGCCAAAACCTGTGTCAGAAAGCTCTGAATGTCCCAAAAACATTTGCAGCCTGAAAGGGGCATTAACCCGCATCCTAGACCACTGAAATTCCCAAAAATATTTTTGGCACCCAAAATGCATCCTACAACCCTGAAAGTTCAGAATATATTAGCAGCCCAAAAAGAGGCCTTAAAATGCATTTTAGGCCTGCAAAAATGTTGAAAACTTTGGAGGCCCAAAAAAGGGGTTTACAGGCATCCTAGACCCCCTAAAGTCCAGAAAATGTTGGTGGGCCAAAAACTGTGTCAGAGAGCTCTGAATGTCCCAAAAACATTTGCAGCCTGAAAGGGGCATTAACCCGCATCCTAGACCACTGAAATTCTCAAAAATATTTTTGCCATGAAAAGTTCATCCTACAACCCTGAACGTTCACAATATGTTAGCAGCCCAAAAAAGGCCTTAAAATGCATTTTAGGCCTGCAAAAATGTTGAAAAGTTTGGAGGCCCAAAAAAGGGATTTACAGGCATCCTAGACCCCCTAAAGTCCAGAAAATGTTGGTGGGCCAAAAACTGTGTCAGAGAGCTCTGAATGTCCTAAAAACATTTGCAGCCTGAACGGGGCATTAACCCACATCCTAGACAACTGAAATTCCCAAAAATATTTTGGCCCAAAAATGCATCCTACAACCCTGAAATTTCAGAAAATGTTGGCAGCTCAAAAAAAGGCCTTAAAATGCATCTTAGGCCTGCAAAAATGTTGAAAACTTTGGAGGCCCAAAAAAGGGGTTTACAGGCATCCTAGACCCCCTAAAGTCCAGAACATGTTGGTGGGCCATAAACAGGCTCAGAGAGCTCTGAATGTCCCAAAAACATTTGCAGCTTGAAAGGGGCATTAACCCACATCCTAGACCACTGAAATTCCCAAAAATATTTTTGACACCCAAAATGCATCCTACAACCCTGAAAGTTCAGAATATGTTAGTAGCCCAAAAAAGGCCTTAAAATGCATTTTAGGCTTGCAAAAATGTTGAAAACTTTGGAGGCCCAAAAAAGGGGTTTACAGGCATCCTAGACCCCCTAAAGTCCAGGAAATGTTGGTGGGCCAAAAACAGGCTCAGAGAGCTCTGAATGTCCCAAAAACATTTGCAGCGTTAAAGGGGCATTAACCCGCATCCTAGACCACTGAAATTACCAAAAATAGTTTGGCCCGAAAAATGCATCCTACACCCCTGAAAGTTCAGAAAATGTTGGCAGCTCAAAAAAGTCCTTAAAATTCTTCTTGTGCCTGCAAAAATGTTGAAAACTTTGGAGGCCCAAAAAAGGGGTTTACAGGCATCCTAGACCCCCTAAAGTCCAGAAAATGTTGGTGGGCCAAATGCAGGCTCAGAGAGCTCTGAATGTCCCAAAAATATGTGCAGCCTGAAAGGGGCATTAACCGGCATCCTAGACCACTGAAATTCCCAAAAATATTTTTGGCACCCAAAATGCATCCTACAACCTTGAAAGTTCAGAATATGTTAGCAGCCCAAAAAAGGCCTTAAAATGCATTTTATGCCTGCAAAAATGTTGAAAACTTTGGAGGCCCAAAAAAGGATTTTACAGGCATCCTAGACCCCCTAAAGTCCAGAAAATGTTGGTGGGCCAAAAACTGTGTCAGAGAGCTCTGAATGTCCCAAAAACATTTGCAGCCTGAAAGGGGTATTAACCCGCATCCTAGACCACTGAAATTCCCAAAAATATTTTTGGCATGAAAAGAGCATCCTACAACCCTGAAAGTTCAGAATATGTTAGCAGCCCAAAAAAGGCCTTAAAATGCATTTTAGGCCTGTACAAATGTTGAAAACTTTGGAGGCCCAAAAAAGGGGTTTACAGGCATCCTAGACCCCCTAAAGTCCAGAAAATGTTGGTGGGCCAAAAACTGTGTCAGAGAGCTCTGAAAGTCCCAAAAACATTTGCAGCCTGAAAGGGGCATTAACCCGCATCCTAGACCACTGAAATTCTCAAAAATATTTTTGCCATGAAAAGTGCATCCTACAACCCTGAACGTTCAGAATATGTTAGCAGCCCAAAAAGGCCTTAAAATGCATTTTAGGCCTGCAAAAAGGTTGAAAACTTTGGAGGCCCAAAAAAGGGGTTTACAGGCATCCTAGACCCCCTAAAGTCCAGAAAATGTTGGTGAGCCAAAAACTGTGTCAGAGAGCTCTGAATGTCCCAAAAACATTTGCAGCCTTAAAGGGGCATTAACCCGCATCCTAGACCACTGAAATTCCCAAAAATATTTTTGGCACCCAAAAATGCATCCTACACCCCTGAAAGTTCAGAAAATGTTGGCAGCTCAAAAAAGTCCTTAAAATGCATCTTGTTCCTGCAAAAATGTTGAAAACTTTGGAGGCCCAAAAAAGGGGTTTACAGGCATCCTAGACCCCCTAAAGTCCAGAAAATGTTGGTGGGCCAAAAACTGTGTCAGAGAGCTCTGAATGTCCCAAAAACATTTACAGCCTGAAACGGGCATTAACCCGCATCCTAGACCACTGAAATTCCCAAAAATATTTTTGGCACAAAAATGCATCCTACAACCCTGAAAGTTCAGAATATGTTAGCAGCCTGAAAAAGGCCTTAAAATGCATTTTAGGCCTGCAAAAATGTTGAAAACTTTGGAGGCCCAAAAAAGGGGTTTACAGGCATCCTAGACCCCCTAAAGTCCAGAAAATGTTGGTGGGCCAAAAACTGTGTCAGAGAGCTCTGAATGTCCTAAAAACATTTGCAGCCTGAACGGCGCATTAACCCACATCCTAGACAACTGAAATTCCCAAAAATATTTTGGCCCAAAAAATGCTTCCTACACCCCTGAAATTTCAGAAAATGTTGGCAGCTCAAAAAAAGGCCTTAAAATGCATCTTAGGCCTGCAAAAATGTTGAAAACTTTGGAGGCCCAAAAAAGGGGTTTACAGGCATCCTAGACCCCCTAAAGTCCAGAACATGTTGGTGGGCCATAAACAGGCTCAGAGAGCTCTGAATGTCCCAAAAACATTTGCAGCTTGAAAGGGGCATTAACCCACATCCTAGACCACTGAAATTCCCAAAAATATTTTTGGCACCCAAAAAGCATCCTACAACCCTGAAAGTTCAGAATATGTTAGTAGCCCAAAAAAGGCCTTAAAATGCATTTTAGGCTTGCAAAAATGTTGAAAACTTTGGAGGCCCAAAAAAGGGGTTTACAGGCATCCTAGACCCCCTAAAGTCCAGGAAATGTTGGTGGGCCAAAAATTGTGTCAGAGAGCTCTGAATGTCCCAAAAACATTTGCAGCCTGAAAGGGGCATTAACCCGCATCCTAGACCACTGAAATTCTCAAAAATATTTTTGCCATGAAAAGTTCATCCTACAACCCTGAACGTTCACAATATGTTAGCAGCCCAAAAAAGGCCTTAAAATGCATTTTAGGCCTGCAAAAATGTTGAAAAGTTTGGAGGCCCAAAAAAGGGATTTACAGGCATCCTAGACCCCGTAAAGTGCAGAAAATGGCTGTGGCCCAAAAACTGTGTCAGAGAGCTCTGAATGTCCTACAAACATGTGCAGCTTGAAAGGGACATTAACCCGCATCCTAGACCACTGAAATTTCCAAAAATATTTTTGGCACTCAAAATGCATCCTACAACCCTGAAAGTTCAGAATATGTTAGCAGCCCAAAAAAGGCCTTAAAATGCATTTTAGGCCTGCAAAAATGTTGAAAGGTTTGGAGGCCCAAAAAAGGGGTTTACAGGCATCCTAGACCCCCTAAAGTCCAGAAAATGTTGGTGGGCCAAAAACTGTGTCAGAGAGCTCTGAATGTCCCAAAAACATTTGCAGCCTGAAAGGGGTATTAACCCGCATCCTAGACCACTGAAATTCCCAAAAATATTTTTGGCATGAAAAGAGCATCCTACAACCCTGAAAGTTCAGAATATGTTAGCAGCCCAAAAAAGGCCTTAAAATGCATTTTAGGCCTGTACAAATGTTGAAAACTTTGGAGGCCCAAAAAAGGGGTTTACAGGCATCCTAGACCCCCTAAAGTCCAGAAAATGTTGGTGGGCCAAAAACTGTGTCAGAGAGCTCTGAAAGTCCCAAAAACATTTGCAGCCTGAAAGGGGCATTAACCCGCATCCTAGACCACTGAAATTCTCAAAAATATTTTTGCCATGAAAAGTGCATCCTACAACCCTGAACGTTCAGAATATGTTAGCAGCCCAAAAAGGCCTTAAAATGCATTTTAGGCCTGCAAAAAGGTTGAAAACTTTGGAGGCCCAAAAAAGGGGTTTACAGGCATCCTAGACCCCCTAAAGTCCAGAAAATGTTGGTGAGCCAAAAACTGTGTCAGAGAGCTCTGAATGTCCCAAAAACATTTGCAGCCTTAAAGGGGCATTAACCCGCATCCTAGACCACTGAAATTCCCAAAAATATTTTTGGCACCCAAAAATGCATCCTACACCCCTGAAAGTTCAGAAAATGTTGGCAGCTCAAAAAAGTCCTTAAAATGCATCTTGTTCCTGCAAAAATGTTGAAAACTTTGGAGGCCCAAAAAAGGGGTTTACAGGCATCCTAGACCCCCTAAAGTCCAGAAAATGTTGGTGGGCCAAAAACTGTGTCAGAGAGCTCTGAATGTCCCAAAAACATTTACAGCCTGAAACGGGCATTAACCCGCATCCTAGACCACTGAAATTCCCAAAAATATTTTTGGCACAAAAATGCATCCTACAACCCTGAAAGTTCAGAATATGTTAGCAGCCTGAAAAAGGCCTTAAAATGCATTTTAGGCCTGCAAAAATGTTGAAAACTTTGGAGGCCCAAAAAAGGGGTTTACAGGCATCCTAGACCCCCTAAAGTCCAGAAAATGTTGGTGGGCCAAAAACTGTGTCAGAGAGCTCTGAATGTCCTAAAAACATTTGCAGCCTGAACGGCGCATTAACCCACATCCTAGACAACTGAAATTCCCAAAAATATTTTGGCCCAAAAAATGCTTCCTACACCCCTGAAATTTCAGAAAATGTTGGCAGCTCAAAAAAAGGCCTTAAAATGCATCTTAGGCCTGCAAAAATGTTGAAAACTTTGGAGGCCCAAAAAAGGGGTTTACAGGCATCCTAGACCCCCTAAAGTCCAGAACATGTTGGTGGGCCATAAACAGGCTCAGAGAGCTCTGAATGTCCCAAAAACATTTGCAGCTTGAAAGGGGCATTAACCCACATCCTAGACCACTGAAATTCCCAAAAATATTTTTGGCACCCAAAAAGCATCCTACAACCCTGAAAGTTCAGAATATGTTAGTAGCCCAAAAAAGGCCTTAAAATGCATTTTAGGCTTGCAAAAATGTTGAAAACTTTGGAGGCCCAAAAAAGGGGTTTACAGGCATCCTAGACCCCCTAAAGTCCAGGAAATGTTGGTGGGCCAAAAATTGTGTCAGAGAGCTCTGAATGTCCCAAAAACATTTGCAGCCTGAAAGGGGCATTAACCCGCATCCTAGACCACTGAAATTCTCAAAAATATTTTTGCCATGAAAAGTTCATCCTACAACCCTGAACGTTCACAATATGTTAGCAGCCCAAAAAAGGCCTTAAAATGCATTTTAGGCCTGCAAAAATGTTGAAAAGTTTGGAGGCCCAAAAAAGGGATTTACAGGCATCCTAGACCCCGTAAAGTGCAGAAAATGGCTGTGGCCCAAAAACTGTGTCAGAGAGCTCTGAATGTCCTACAAACATGTGCAGCTTGAAAGGGACATTAACCCGCATCCTAGACCACTGAAATTTCCAAAAATATTTTTGGCACTCAAAATGCATCCTACAACCCTGAAAGTTCAGAATATGTTAGCAGCCCAAAAAAGGCCTTAAAATGCATTTTAGGCCTGCAAAAATGTTGAAAGGTTTGGAGGCCCAAAAAAGGGGTTTACAGGCATCCTAGACCCCCTAAAGTCCAGAAAATGTTGGTGGGCCAAAAACTGTGTCAGAGAGCTCTGAATGTCCCAAAAACATTTGCAGCCTGAAAGGGGTATTAACCCGCATCCTAGACCACTGAAATTCCCAAAAATATTTTTGGCATGAAAAGTGCATCCTACAACCCTGAAAGTTCAGAATATGTTAGCAGCCCAAAAAAGGCCTTAAGATGCATTTGAGGCCTGCAAAAAGGTTGAAAACTTTGGAGGCCCAAAAAAGGGGTTTACAGGCATCCTAGACCCCCTAAAGTCCAGAAAATGCTGGTGGGCCAAAAACTGTGTCAGAGAGCTCTGAATGTCCCAAAAACATTTGCAGCCTGTAAGGGGCATTAACCCGCATCCTAGACCACTGAAATTCCCAAAAATAGTTTGGCCCGAAAAATGCATCCTGCACCCCTGAATGTTCAGAAAATGTTGGCAGCTCAAAAAAGTCCTTAAAATTCATCTTGCGCCTGCAAAAATGTTGAAAACTTTGGAGGCCCAAAAAAGGGGTTTACAGGCATCCTAGACTCCGTAAAGTCCAGAAAATATTGGTGGACCAAATACTGTGTCAGAGAGCTCTGAATGTCTCAAAAACATTTGCAGCCTGAAAGGGACATTAACCCGCATCCTAGACCACTGAAATTCCCAAAAGTAGTTTTGGCACGAAAAATGCATCCTACACCCATGAATTTTCAGAAAATGTTGGCAGCTCAAAAAAAGGCCTTAAAATGCATCTTAGGCCTGCAAAAATGTTGAAAACTTTGCAGGCCCAAAAAAGGGGTTTACATGCATCCTAGACCCCCTAAATTCCAGAAAAGGTTGGTGGGCCAAAACCTGTGTCAGAAAGCTCTGAATGTCCCAAAAACATTTGCAGCCTGAAAGGGGCATTAACCCGCATCCTAGACCACTGAAATTCCCAAAAATATTTTTGGCACCCAAAATGCATCCTACAACCCTGAAAGTTCAGAATATATTAGCAGCCCAAAAAGAGGCCTTAAAATGCATTTTAGGCCTGCAAAAATGTTGAAAACTTTGGAGGCCCAAAAAAGGGGTTTACAGGCATCCTAGACCCCCTAAAGTCCAGAAAATGTTGGTGGGCCAAAAACTGTGTCAGAGAGCTCTGAATGTCCCAAAAACATTTGCAGCCTGAAAGGGGCATTAACCCGCATCCTAGACCACTGAAATTCTCAAAAATATTTTTGCCATGAAAAGTTCATCCTACAACCCTGAACGTTCACAATATGTTAGCAGCCCAAAAAAGGCCTTAAAATGCATTTTAGGCCTGCAAAAATGTTGAAAGGTTTGGAGGCCCAAAAAAGGGGTTTACAGGCATCCTAGACCCCCTAAAGTCCAGAAAATGTTGGTGGGCCAAAAACTGTGTCAGAGAGCTCTGAATGTCCTAAAAACATTTGCAGCCTGAACGGGGCATTAACCCACATCCTAGACAACTGAAATTCCCAAAAATATTTTGGCCCAAAAATGCATCCTACAACCCTGAAAGTTCAGAATATATTAGCAGCCCAAAAAGAGGCCTTAAAATGCATTTTAGGCCTGCAAAAATGTTGAAAACTTTGGAGGCCCAAAAAAGGGGTTTACAGGCATCCTAGACCCCCTAAAGTCCAGAAAATGTTGGTGGGCCAAAAACTGTGTCAGAGAGCTCTGAATGTCCCAAAAACATTTGCAGCCTGAAAGGGGCATTAACCCGCATCCTAGACCACTGAAATTCTCAAAAATATTTTTGCCATGAAAAGTTCATCCTACAACCCTGAACGTTCACAATATGTTAGCAGCCCAAAAAAGGCCTTAAAATGCATTTTAGGCCTGCAAAAATGTTGAAAGGTTTGGAGGCCCAAAAAAGGGGTTTACAGGCATCCTAGACCCCCTAAAGTCCAGAAAATGTTGGTGGGCCAAAAACTGTGTCAGAGAGCTCTGAATGTCCTAAAAACATTTGCAGCCTGAACGGGGCATTAACCCACATCCTAGACAACTGAAATTCCCAAAAATATTTTGGCCCAAAAATGCATCCTACAACCCTGAAATTTCAGAAAATGTTGGCAGCTCAAAAAAAGGCCTTAAAATGCATCTTAGGCCTGCAAAAATGTTGAAAACTTTGGAGGCCCAAAAAAGGGGTTTACAGGCATCCTAGACCCCCTAAAGTCCAGAACATGTTGGTGGGCCATAAACAGGCTCAGAGAGCTCTGAATGTCCCAAAAACATTTGCAGCTTGAAAGGGGCATTAACCCACATCCTAGACCACTGAAATTCCCAAAAATATTTTTGACACCCAAAATGCATCCTACAACCCTGAAAGTTCAGAATATGTTAGTAGCCCAAAAAAGGCCTTAAAATGCATTTTAGGCTTGCAAAAATGTTGAAAACTTTGGAGGCCCAAAAAAGGGGTTTACAGGCATCCTAGACCCCCTAAAGTCCAGGAAATGTTGGTGGGCCAAAAACAGGCTCAGAGAGCTCTGAATGTCCCAAAAACATTTGCAGCGTTAAAGGGGCATTAACCCGCATCCTAGACCACTGAAATTACCAAAAATAGTTTGGCCCGAAAAATGCATCCTACACTACTGAATGATCAGAAGATGTTGGCAGCTCAAAAAAGTCCTTAAAATTCATCTTGTGCCTGCAAAAATGTTGAAAACTTTGGAGGCCCAAAAAAGGGGTTTACAGGCATCCTAGACCCCCTAAAGTCCAGAAAATGTTGGTGGGCCAAATGCAGGCTCAGAGAGCTCTGAATGTCCCAAAAATATGTGCAGCCTGAAAGGGGCATTAACCGGCATCCTAGACCACTGAAATTCCAAAAAATATTTTTGGCACCCAAAATGCATCCTACAACCTTGAAAGTTCAGAATATTTTAGCAGCCCAAAAAAGGCCTTAAAATGCATTTTATGCCTGCAAAAATGTTGAAAACTTTGGAGGCCCAAAAAAGGGTTTTACAGGCATCCTAGATCCCCTAAAGTCCAGAAAATGTTGGTGGGCCAAAAACTGTGTCAGAGAGCTCTGAATGTCCCAAAAACATTTGCAGCCTGAAAGGGGTATTAACCCGCATCCTAGACCACTGAAATTCCCAAAAATATTTTTGGCATGAAAAGAGCATCCTACAACCCTGAAAGTTCAGAATATGTTAGCAGCCCAAAAAAGGCCTTAAAATGCATTTTAGGCCTGTACAAATGTTGAAAACTTTGGAGGCCCAAAAAAGGGGTTTACAGGCATCCTAGACCCCCTAAAGTCCAGAAAATGTTGGTGGGCCAAAAACTGTGTCAGAGAGCTCTGAAAGTCCCAAAAACATTTGCAGCCTGAAAGGGGCATTAACCCGCATCCTAGACCACTGAAATTCTCAAAAATATTTTTGCCATGAAAAGTGCATCCTACAACCCTGAACGTTCAGAATATGTTAGCAGCCCAAAAAAGGCCTTAAAATGCATTTTAGGCCTGCAAAAAGGTTGAAAACTTTGGAGGCCCAAAAAAGGGGTTTACAGGCATCCTAGACCCCCTAAAGTCCAGAAAATGTTGGTGAGCCAAAAACTGTGTCAGAGAGCTCTGAATGTCCCAAAAACATTTGCAGCCTGAAAGGGGCATTAACCCGCATCCTAGACCACTGAAATTCCCAAAAATATTTTTGGCACCCAAAAATGCATCCTACACCCCTGAAAGTTCAGAAAATGTTGGCAGCTCAAAAAAGTCCTTAAAATGCATCTTGTTCCTGCAAAAATGTTGAAAACTTTGGAGGCCCAAAAAAGGGGTTTACAGGCATCCTAGACCCCCTAAAGTCCAGAAAATGTTGGTGGGCCAAACACAGGCTCAGAGAGCTCTGAATGTCCCAAAAACATTGCAGCCTGAAAAGGGCATTAACCCGCAACCTAGACCACTGAAATTACCAAAAATAGTTTGGCCCGAAAAATGCATCCTACACCCCTGAAAGTTCAGAAAATGTTGGCAGCTCAAAAAAGTCCTTAAAATTCATCTTGTGCCTGCAAACATGTTGAAAACTTTGGAGGCCCAAAAAAGGGATTTACAGGCATCCTAGACCCCCTAAAGTCCAGAAAATGTTGGTGGGCCAAAAACTGTGTCAGAGAGCTCTGAATGTCCCAAAAACATTTGCAGCCTGAAAGGGGTATTAACCCGCATCCTAGACCACTGAAATTCCCAAAAATATTTTTGGCATGAAAAGTGCATCCTACAACCCTGAAAGTTCAGAATATGTTAGCAGCCCAAAAAAGGCCTTAAGATGCATTTGAGGCCTGCAAAAAGGTTGAAAACTTTGGAGGCCCAAAAAAGGGGTTTACAGGCATCCTAGACCCCCTAAAGTCCAGAAAATGCTGGTGGGCCAAAAACTGTGTCAGAGAGCTCTGAATGTCCCAAAAACATTTGCAACCTGTAAGGGGCATTAACCCGCATCCTAGACCACTGAAATTCCCAAAAATAGTTTGGCCCGAAAAATGCATCCTGCACCCCTGAATGTTCAGAAAATGTTGGCAGCTCAAAAAAGTCCTTAAAATTCATCTTGCGCCTGCAAAAATGTTGAAAACTTTGGAGGCCCAAAAAAGGGGTTTACAGGCATCCTAGACTCCGTAAAGTCCAGAAAATATTGGTGGACCAAATACTGTGTCAGAGAGCTCTGAATGTCTCAAAAACATTTGCAGCCTGAAAGGGACATTAACCCGCATCCTAGACCACTGAAATTCCCAAAAGTAGTTTTGGCACGAAAAATGCATCCTACACCCATGAATTTTCAGAAAATGTAGGCAGCTCAAAAAAAGGCCTTAAAATGCATCTTAGGCCTGCAAAAATGTTGAAAACTTTGCAGGCCCAAAAAAGGGGTTTACATGCATCCTAGACCCCCTAAATTCCAGAAAAGGTTGGTGGGCCAAAACCTGTGTCAGAAAGCTCTGAATGTCCCAAAAACATTTGCAGCCTGAAAGGGGCATTAACCCGCATCCTAGACCACTGAAATTCCCAAAAATATTTTTGGCACCCAAAATGCATCCTACAACCCTGAAAGTTCAGAATATATTAGCAGCCCAAAAAGAGGCCTTAAAATGCATTTTAGGCCTGCAAAAATGTTGAAAACTTTGGAGGCCCAAAAAAGGGGTTTACAGGCATCCTAGACCCCCTAAAGTCCAGAAAATGTTGGTGGGCCAAAAACTGTGTCAGAGAGCTCTGAATGTCCCAAAAACATTTGCAGCCTGAAAGGGGCATTAACCCGCATCCTAGACCACTGAAATTCTCAAAAATATTTTTGCCATGAAAAGTTCATCCTACAACCCTGAACGTTCACAATATGTTAGCAGCCCAAAAAAGGCCTTAAAATGCATTTTAGGCCTGCAAAAATGTTGAAAAGTTTGGAGGCCCAAAAAAGGGATTTACAGGCATCCTAGACCACGTAAAGTGCAGAAAATGGCTGTGGCCCAAAAACTGTGTCAGAGAGCTCTGAATGTCCTACAAACATGTGCAGCTTGAAAGGGACATTAACCCGCATCCTAGACCACTGAAATTCCCAAAAATATTTTTGGCACTCAAAATGCATCCTACAACCCTGAAAGTTCAGAATATGTTAGCAGCCCAAAAAAGGCCTTAAAATGCATTTTAGGCCTGCAAAAATGTTGAAAGGTTTGGAGGCCCAAAAAAGGGGTTTACAGGCATCCTAGACCCCCTAAAGTCCAGAAAATGTTGGTGGGCCAAAAACTGTGTCAGAGAGCTCTGAATGTCCTAAAAACATTTGCAGCCTGAACGGGGCATTAACCCACATCCTAGACAACTGAAATTCCCAAAAATATTTTGGCCCAAAAATGCATCCTACAACCCTGAAATTTCAGAAAATGTTGGCAGCTCAAAAAAAGGCCTTAAAATGCATCTTAGGCCTGCAAAAATGTTGAAAACTTTGGAGGCCCAAAAAAGGGGTTTACAGGCATCCTAGACCCCCTAAAGTCCAGAACATGTTGGTGGGCCATAAACAGGCTCAGAGAGCTCTGAATGTCCCAAAAACATTTGCAGCTTGAAAGGGGCATTAACCCACATCCTAGACCACTGAAATTCCCAAAAATATTTTTGACACCCAAAATGCATCCTACAACCCTGAAAGTTCAGAATATGTTAGTAGCCCAAAAAAGGCCTTAAAATGCATTTTAGGCTTGCAAAAATGTTGAAAACTTTGGAGGCCCAAAAAAGGGGTTTACAGGCATCCTAGACCCCCTAAAGTCCAGGAAATGTTGGTGGGCCAAAAACAGGCTCAGAGAGCTCTGAATGTCCCAAAAACATTTGCAGCGTTAAAGGGGCATTAACCCGCATCCTAGACCACTGAAATTACCAAAAATAGTTTGGCCCGAAAAATGCATCCTACACCCCTGAAAGTTCAGAAAATGTTGGCAGCTCAAAAAAGTCCTTTAAATTCTTCTTGTGCCTGCAAAAATGTTGAAAACTTTGAAGGCCCAAAAAAGGGGTTTACAGGCATCCTAGACCCCCTAAAGTCCAGAAAATGTTGGTGGGCCAAATGCAGGCTCAGAGAGCTCTGAATGTCCCAAAAATATGTGCAGCCTGAAAGGGGCATTAACCGGCATCCTAGACCACTGAAATTCCAAAAAATATTTTTGGCACCCAAAATGCATCCTACAACCTTGAAAGTTCAGAATATGTTAGCAGCCCAAAAAAGGCCTTAAAATGCATTTTATGCCTGCAAAAATGTTGAAAACTTTGGAGGCCCAAAAAAGGGTTTTACAGGCATCCTAGACCCCCTAAAGTCCAGAAAATGTTGGTGGGCCAAAAACTGTGTCAGAGAGCTCTGAATGTCCCAAAAACATTTGCAGCCTGAAAGGGGTATTAACCCGCATCCTAGACCACTGAAATTCCCAAAAATATTTTTGGCATGAAAAGAGCATCCTACAACCCTGAAAGTTCAGAATATGTTAGCAGCCCAAAAAAGGCCTTAAAATGCATTTTAGGCCTGTACAAATGTTGAAAACTTTGGAGGCCCAAAAAAGGGGTTTACAGGCATCCTAGACCCCCTAAAGTCCAGAAAATGTTGGTGGGCCAAAAACTGTGTCAGAGAGCTCTGAAAGTCCCAAAAACATTTGCAGCCTGAAAGGGGCATTAACCCGCATCCTAGACCACTGAAATTCTCAAAAATATATTTGCCATGAAAAGTGCATCCTACAACCCTGAACGTTCAGAATATGTTAGCAGCCCAAAAAAGGCCTTAAAATGCATTTTAGGCCTGCAAAAAGGTTGAAAACTTTGGAGGCCCAAAAAAGGGGTTTACAGGCATCCTAGACCCCCTAAAGTCCAGAAAATGTTGGTGAGCCAAAAACTGTGTCAGAGAGCTCTGAATGTCCCAAAAACATTTGCAGCCTGAAAGGGGCATTAACCCGCATCCTAGACCACTGAAATTCCCAAAAATATTTTTGGCACCCAAAAATGCATCCTACACCCCTGAAAGTTCAGAAAATGTTGGCAGCTCAAAAAAGTCCTTAAAATGCATCTTGTTCCTGCAAAAATGTTGAAAACTTTGGAGGCCCAAAAAAGGGGTTTACAGGCATCCTAGACCCCCTAAAGTCCAGAAAATGTTGGTGGGCCAAAAACTGTGTCAGAGAGCTCTGAATGTCCCAAAAACATTTACAGCCTGAAACGGGCATTAACCCGCATCCTAGACCACTGAAATTCCCAAAAATATTTTTGGCATGAAAAGTGCATCCTACAACCCTGAAAGTTCAGAATATGTTAGCAGCCCAAAAAAGGCCTTAAAATGCATTTTAGACCTGCAAAAATGTTGAAAAGTTTGGAGGCCCAAAAAAGGGATTTACAGGCATCCTAGACCCCGTAAAGTGCAGAAAATGGCTGTGGTCCAAAATCAGTGTCAGAGAGCTCTGAATGTCCCAAAACATTTGCAGCCCGAAAGGGGCACTAACCCGCATCCGAGACCACTGAAATTCCCAAAAATATTTTTGGCACAAAAATGCATCCTACAACCCTGAAAGTTCAGAATATGTTAGCAGCCTGAAAAAGGCCTTAAAATGCATTTTAGGCCTGCAAAAATGTTGAAAACTTTGGAGGCCCAAAAAAGGGGTTTACAGGCATCCTAGACCCCCTAAAGTCCAGAAAATGTTGGTGGGCCAAAAACTGTGTCAGAGAGCTCTGAATGTCCTAAAAACATTTGCAGCCTGAACGGCGCATTAACCCACATCCTAGACAACTGAAATTCCCAAAAATATTTTGGCCCAAAAAATGCTTCCTACACCCCTGAAATTTCAGAAAATGTTGGCAGCTCAAAAGAAGGCCTTAAAATGCATCTTAGGCCTGCAAAAATGTTGAAAACTTTGGAGGCCCAAAAAAGGGGTTTACAGGCATCCTAGACCCCCTAAAGTCCAGAACATGTTGGTGGGCCATAAACAGGCTCAGAGAGCTCTGAATGTCCCAAAAACATTTGCAGCTTGAAAGGGGCATTAACCCACATCCTAGACCACTGAAATTCCCAAAAATATTTTTGGCACCCAAAATGCATCCTACAACCCTGAAAGTTCAGAATATGTTAGTAGCCCAAAAAAGGCCTTAAAATGCATTTTAGGCTTGCAAAAATGTTGAAAACTTTGGAGGCCCAAAAAAGGGGTTTACAGGCATCCTAGACCCCCTAAAGTCCAGGAAATGTTGGTGGGCCAAAAACAGGCTCAGAGAGCTCTGAATGTCCCAAAAACATTTGCAGCCTGAAAGGGGCATTAACCCGCATCCTAGACCACTGAAATTCTCAAAAATATTTTTGCCATGAAAAGTTCATCCTACAACCCTGAACGTTCACAATATGTTAGCAGCCCAAAAAAGGCCTTAAAATGCATTTTAGGCCTGCAAAAATGTTGAAAAGTTTGGAGGCCCAAAAAAGGGATTTACAGGCATCCTAGACCCCGCAAAGTGCAGAAAATGGCTGTGGCCCAAAAACTGTGTCAGAGAGCTCTGAATGTCCTACAAACATGTGCAGCTTGAAAGGGACATTAACCCGCATCCTAGACCACTGAAATTTCCAAAAATATTTTTGGCACTCAAAATGCATCCTACAACCCTGAAAGTTCAGAATATGTTAGCAGCCCAAAAAAGGCCTTAAAATGCATTTTAGGCCTGCAAAAATGTTGAAAGGTTTGGAGGCCCAAAAAAGGGGTTTACAGGCATCCTAGACCCCCTAAAGTCCAGAAAATGTTGGTGGGCCAAACACAGGCTCAGAGAGCTCTGAATGTCCCAAAAACATTTGCAGCCTGAAAGGGGCATTAACCCGCAACCTAGACCACTGAAATTACCAAAAATAGTTTGGCCCGAAAAATGCATCCTACACCCCTGAAAGTTCAGAAAATGTTGGCAGCTCAAAAAAGTCCTTAAAATTCATCTTGTGCCTGCAAACATGTTGAAAACTTTGGAGGCCCAAAAAAGGGATTTACAGGCATCCTAGACCCCCTAAAGTCCAGAAAATGTTGGTGGGCCAAAAACTGTGTCAGAGAGCTCTGAATGTCCCAAAAACATTTGCAGACTGAAAGGGGTATTAACCCGCATCCTAGACCACTGAAATTCCCAAAAATATTTTTGGCATGAAAAGTGCATCCTACAACCCTGAAAGTTCAGAATATGTTAGCAGCCCAAAAAAGGCCTTAAGATGCATTTGAGGCCTGCAAAAAGGTTGAAAACTTTGGAGGCCCAAAAAAGGGGTTTACAGGCATCCTAGACCCCCTAAAGTCCAGAAAATGCTGGTGGGCCAAAAACTGTGTCAGAGAGCTCTGAATGTCCCAAAAACATTTGCAGCCTGTAAGGGGCATTAACCCGCATCCTAGACCACTGAAATTCCCAAAAATAGTTTGGCCCGAAAAATGCATCCTGCACCCCTGAATGTTCAGAAAATGTTGGCAGCTCAAAAAAGTCCTTAAAATTCATCTTGCGCCTGCAAAAATGTTGAAAACTTTGGAGGCCCAAAAAAGGGGTTTACAGGCATCCTAGACTCTGTAAAGTCCAGAAAATATTGGTGGACCAAATACTGTGTCAGAGAGCTCTGAATGTCTCAAAAACATTTGCAGCCTGAAAGGGACATTAACCCGCATCCTAGACCACTGAAATTCCCAAAAGTAGTTTTGGCACGAAAAATGCATCCTACACCCATGAATTTTCAGAAAATGTTGGCAGCTCAAAAAAAGGCCTTAAAATGCATCTTAGGCCTGCAAAAATGTTGAAAACTTTGCAGGCCCAAAAAAGGGGTTTACATGCATCCTAGACCCCCTAAATTCCAGAAAAGGTTGGTGGGCCAAAACCTGTGTCAGAAAGCTCTGAATGTCCCAAAAACATTTGCAGCCTGAAAGGGGCATTAACCCGCATCCTAGACCACTGAAATTCCCAAAAATATTTTTGGCACCCAAAATGCATCCTACAACCCTGAAAGTTCAGAATATATTAGCA
The DNA here is from genome assembly GCF_040938575.1 of Ambystoma mexicanum. Taxonomy (NCBI): domain Eukaryota; kingdom Metazoa; phylum Chordata; class Amphibia; order Caudata; family Ambystomatidae; genus Ambystoma; species Ambystoma mexicanum. The sequence goes on along the minus strand of NC_090929.1, from coordinate 957,240,080 downwards.
GCCCAAAAAGAGGCCTTAAAATGCATTTTAGGCCTGCAAAAATGTTGAAAACTTTGGAGGCCCAAAAAAGGGGTTTACAGGCATCCTAGACCCCCTAAAGTCCAGAAAATGTTGGTGGGCCAAAAACTGTGTCAGAGAGCTCTGAATGTCCCAAAAACATTTGCAGCCTGAAAGGGGCATTAACCCGCATCCTAGACCACTGAAATTCTCAAAAATATTTTTGCCATGAAAAGTTCATCCTACAACCCTGAACGTTCACAATATGTTAGCAGCCCAAAAAAGGCCTTAAAATGCATTTTAGGCCTGCAAAAATGTTGAAAAGTTTGGAGGCCCAAAAAAGGGATTTACAGGCATCCTAGACCACGTAAAGTGCAGAAAATGGCTGTGGCCCAAAAACTGTGTCAGAGAGCTCTGAATGTCCTACAAACATGTGCAGCTTGAAAGGGACATTAACCCGCATCCTAGACCACTGAAATTCCCAAAAATATTTTTGGCACTCAAAATGCATCCTACAACCCTGAAAGTTCAGAATATGTTAGCAGCCCAAAAAAGGCCTTAAAATGCATTTTAGGCCTGCAAAAATGTTGAAAGGTTTGGAGGCCCAAAAAAGGGGTTTACAGGCATCCTAGACCCCCTAAAGTCCAGAAAATGTTGGTGGGCCAAAAACTGTGTCAGAGAGCTCTGAATGTCCTAAAAACATTTGCAGCCTGAACGGGGCATTAACCCACATCCTAGACAACTGAAATTCCCAAAAATATTTTGGCCCAAAAATGCATCCTACAACCCTGAAATTTCAGAAAATGTTGGCAGCTCAAAAAAAGGCCTTAAAATGCATCTTAGGCCTGCAAAAATGTTGAAAACTTTGGAGGCCCAAAAAAGGGGTTTACAGGCATCCTAGACCCCCTAAAGTCCAGAACATGTTGGTGGGCCATAAACAGGCTCAGAGAGCTCTGAATGTCCCAAAAACATTTGCAGCTTGAAAGGGGCATTAACCCACATCCTAGACCACTGAAATTCCCAAAAATATTTTTGACACCCAAAATGCATCCTACAACCCTGAAAGTTCAGAATATGTTAGTAGCCCAAAAAAGGCCTTAAAATGCATTTTAGGCTTGCAAAAATGTTGAAAACTTTGGAGGCCCAAAAAAGGGGTTTACAGGCATCCTAGACCCCCTAAAGTCCAGGAAATGTTGGTGGGCCAAAAACAGGCTCAGAGAGCTCTGAATGTCCCAAAAACATTTGCAGCGTTAAAGGGGCATTAACCCGCATCCTAGACCACTGAAATTACCAAAAATAGTTTGGCCCGAAAAATGCATCCTACACCCCTGAAAGTTCAGAAAATGTTGGCAGCTCAAAAAAGTCCTTAAAATTCTTCTTGTGCCTGCAAAAATGTTGAAAACTTTGGAGGCCCAAAAAAGGGGTTTACAGGCATCCTAGACCCCCTAAAGTCCAGAAAATGTTGGTGGGCCAAATGCAGGCTCAGAGAGCTCTGAATGTCCCAAAAATATGTGCAGCCTGAAAGGGGCATTAACCGGCATCCTAGACCACTGAAATTCCAAAAAATATTTTTGGCACCCAAAATGCATCCTACAACCTTGAAAGTTCAGAATATGTTAGCAGCCCAAAAAAGGCCTTAAAATGCATTTTATGCCTGCAAAAATGTTGAAAGCTTTGGAGGCCCAAAAAAGGGTTTTACAGGCATCCTAGACCCCCTAAAGTCCAGAAAATGTTGGTGGGCCAAAAACTGTGTCAGAGAGCTCTGAATGTCCCAAAAACATTTGCAGCCTGAAAGGGGTATTAACCCGCATCCTAGACCACTGAAATTCCCAAAAATATTTTTGGCATGAAAAGAGCATCCTACAACCCTGAAAGTTCAGAATATGTTAGCAGCCCAAAAAAGGCCTTAAAATGCATTTTAGGCCTGTACAAATGTTGAAAACTTTGGAGGCCCAAAAAAGGGGTTTACAGGCATCCTAGACCCCCTAAAGTCCAGAAAATGTTGGTGGGCCAAAAACTGTGTCAGAGAGCTCTGAAAGTCCCAAAAACATTTGCAGCCTGAAAGGGGCATTAACCCGCATCCTAGACCACTGAAATTCTCAAAAATATTTTTGCCATGAAAAGTGCATCCTACAACCCTGAACGTTCAGAATATGTTAGCAGCCCAAAAAAGGCCTTAAAATGCATTTTAGGCCTGCAAAAAGGTTGAAAACTTTGGAGGCCCAAAAAAGGGGTTTACAGGCATCCTAGACCCCCTAAAGTCCAGAAAATGTTGGTGAGCCAAAAACTGTGTCAGAGAGCTCTGAATGTCCCAAAAACATTTGCAGCCTGAAAGGGGCATTAACCCGCATCCTAGACCACTGAAATTCCCAAAAATATTTTTGGCACCCAAAAATGCATCCTACACCCCTGAAAGTTCAGAAAATGTTGGCAGCTCAAAAAAGTCCTTAAAATGCATCTTGTTCCTGCAAAAATGTTGAAAACTTTGGAGGCCCAAAAAAGGGGTTTACAGGCATCCTAGACCCCCTAAAGTCCAGAAAATGTTGGTGGGCCAAAAACTGTGTCAGAGAGCTCTGAATGTCCCAAAAACATTTACAGCCTGAAACGGGCATTAACCCGCATCCTAGACCACTGAAATTCCCAAAAATATTTTTGGCATGAAAAGTGCATCCTACAACCCTGAAAGTTCAGAATATGTTAGCAGCCCAAAAAAGGCCTTAAAATGCATTTTAGACCTGCAAAAATGTTGAAAAGTTTGGAGGCCCAAAAAAGGGATTTACAGGCATCCTAGACCCCGTAAAGTGCAGAAAATGGCTGTGGTCCAAAATCAGTGTCAGAGAGCTCTGAATGTCCCAAAACATTTGCAGCCCGAAAGGGGCACTAACCCGCATCCGAGACCACTGAAATTCCCAAAAATATTTTTGGCACAAAAATGCATCCTACAACCCTGAAAGTTCAGAATATGTTAGCAGCCTGAAAAAGGCCTTAAAATGCATTTTAGGCCTGCAAAAATGTTGAAAACTTTGGAGGCCCAAAAAAGGGGTTTACAGGCATCCTAGACCCCCTAAAGTCCAGAAAATGTTGGTGGGCCAAAAACTGTGTCAGAGAGCTCTGAATGTCCTAAAAACATTTGCAGCCTGAACGGCGCATTAACCCACATCCTAGACAACTGAAATTCCCAAAAATATTTTGGCCCAAAAAATGCTTCCTACACCCCTGAAATTTCAGAAAATGTTGGCAGCTCAAAAAAAGGCCTTAAAATGCATCTTAGGCCTGCAAAAATGTTGAAAACTTTGGAGGCCCAAAAAAGGGGTTTACAGGCATCCTAGACCCCCTAAAGTCCAGAACATGTTGATGGGCCATAAACAGGCTCAGAGAGCTCTGAATGTCCCAAAAACATTTGCAGCTTGAAAGGGGCATTAACCCACATCCTAGACCACTGAAATTCCCAAAAATATTTTTGGCACCCAAAATGCATCCTACAACCCTGAAAGTTCAGAATATGTTAGTAGCCCAAAAAAGGCCTTAAAATGCATTTTAGGCTTGCAAAAATGTTGAAAACTTTGGAGGCCCAAAAAAGGGGTTTACAGGCATCCTAGACCCCCTAAAGTCCAGGAAATGTTGGTGGGCCAAAAACAGGCTCAGAGAGCTCTGAATGTCCCAAAAACATTTGCAGCCTGAAAGGGGCATTAACCCGCATCCTAGACCACTGAAATTCTCAAAAATATTTTTGCCATGAAAAGTTCATCCTACAACCCTGAACGTTCACAATATGTTAGCAGCCCAAAAAAGGCCTTAAAATGCATTTTAGGCCTGCAAAAATGTTGAAAAGTTTGGAGGCCCAAAAAAGGGATTTACAGGCATCCTAGACCCCGTAAAGTGCAGAAAATGGCTGTGGCCCAAAAACTGTGTCAGAGAGCTCTGAATGTCCTACAAACATGTGCAGCTTGAAAGGGACATTAACCCGCATCCTAGACCACTGAAATTTCCAAAAATATTTTTGGCACTCAAAATGCATCCTACAACCCTGAAAGTTCAGAATATGTTAGCAGCCCAAAAAAGGCCTTAAAATGCATTTTAGGCCTGCAAAAATGTTGAAAGGTTTGGAGGCCCAAAAAAGGGGTTTACAGGCATCCTAGACCCCCTAAAGTCCAGAAAATGTTGGTGGGCCAAACACAGGCTCAGAGAGCTCTGAATGTCCCAAAAACATTTGCAGCCTGAAAGGGGCATTAACCCGCAACCTAGACCACTGAAATTACCAAAAATAGTTTGGCCCGAAAAATGCATCCTACACCCCTGAAAGTTCAGAAAATGTTGGCAGCTCAAAAAAGTCCTTAAAATTCATCTTGTGCCTGCAAACATGTTGAAAACTTTGGAGGACCAAAAAAGGGATTTACAGGCATCCTAGACCCCCTAAAGTCCAGAAAATGTTGGTGGGCCAAAAACTGTGTCAGAGAGCTCTGAATGTCCCAAAAACATTTGCAGACTGAAAGGGGTATTAACCCGCATCCTAGACCACTGAAATTCCCAAAAATATTTTTGGCATGAAAAGTGCATCCTACAACCCTGAAAGTTCAGAATATGTTAGCAGCCCAAAAAAGGCCTTAAGATGCATTTGAGGCCTGCAAAAAGGTTGAAAACTTTGGAGGCCCAAAAAAGGGGTTTACAGGCATCCTAGACCCCCTAAAGTCCAGAAAATGCTGGTGGGCCAAAAACTGTGTCAGAGAGCTCTGAATGTCCCAAAAACATTTGCAGCCTGTAAGGGGCATTAACCCGCATCCTAGACCACTGAAATTCCCAAAAATAGTTTGGCCCGAAAAATGCATCCTGCACCCCTGAATGTTCAGAAAATGTTGGCAGCTCAAAAAAGTCCTTAAAATTCATCTTGCGCCTGCAAAAATGTTGAAAACTTTGGAGGCCCAAAAAAGGGGTTTACAGGCATCCTAGACTCCGTAAAGTCCAGAAAATATTGGTGGACCAAATACTGTGTCAGAGAGCTCTGAATGTCTCAAAAACATTTGCAGCCTGAAAGGGACATTAACCCGCATCCTAGACCACTGAAATTCCCAAAAGTAGTTTTGGCACGAAAAATGCATCCTACACCCATGAATTTTCAGAAAATGTTGGCAGCTCAAAAAAAGGCCTTAAAATGCATCTTAGGCCTGCAAAAATGTTGAAAACTTTGCAGGCCCAAAAAAGGGGTTTACATGCATCCTAGACCCCCTAAATTCCAGAAAAGGTTGGTGGGCCAAAACCTGTGTCAGAAAGCTCTGAATGTCCCAAAAACATTTGCAGCCTGAAAGGGGCATTAACCCGCATCCTAGACCACTGAAATTCCCAAAAATATTTTTGGCACCCAAAATGCATCCTACAACCCTGAAAGTTCAGAATATATTAGCAGCCCAAAAAGAGGCCTTAAAATGCATTTTAGGCCTGCAAAAATGTTGAAAACTTTGGAGGCCCAAAAAAGGGGTTTACAGGCATCCTAGACCCCCTAAAGTCCAGAAAATGTTGGTGGGCCAAAAACTGTGTCAGAGAGCTCTGAATGTCCCAAAAACATTTGCAGCCTGAAAGGGGCATTAACCCGCATCCTAGACCACTGAAATTCTCAAAAATATTTTTGCCATGAAAAGTTCATCCTACAACCCTGAACGTTCACAATATGTTAGCAGCCCAAAAAAGGCCTTAAAATGCATTTTAGGCCTGCAAAAATGTTGAAAAGTTTGGAGGCCCAAAAAAGGGATTTACAGGCATCCTAGACCATGTAAAGTGCAGAAAATGGCTGTGGCCCAAAAACTGTGTCAGAGAGCTCTGAATGTCCTACAAACATGTGCAGCTTGAAAGGGACATTAACCCGCATCCTAGACCACTGAAATTCCCAAAAATATTTTTGGCACTCAAAATGCATCCTACAACCCTGAAAGTTCAGAATATGTTAGCAGCCCAAAAAAGGCCTTAAAATGCATTTTAGGCCTGCAAAAATGTTGAAAGGTTTGGAGGCCCAAAAAAGGGGTTTACAGGCATCCTAGACCCCCTAAAGTCCAGAAAATGTTGGTGGGCCAAAAACTGTGTCAGAGAGCTCTGAATGTCCTAAAAACATTTGCAGCCTGAACGGGGCATTAACCCACATCCTAGACAACTGAAATTCCCAAAAATATTTTGGCCCAAAAATGCATCCTACAACCCTGAAATTTCAGAAAATGTTGGCAGCTCAAAAAAAGGCCTTAAAATGCATCTTAGGCCTGCAAAAATGTTGAAAACTTTGGAGGCCCAAAAAAGGGGTTTACAGGCATCCTAGACCCCCTAAAGTCCAGAACATGTTGGTGGGCCATAAACAGGCTCAGAGAGCTCTGAATGTCCCAAAAACATTTGCAGCTTGAAAGGGGCATTAACCCACATCCTAGACCACTGAAATTCCCAAAAATATTTTTGACACCCAAAATGCATCCTACAACCCTGAAAGTTCAGAATATGTTAGTAGCCCAGAAAAGGCCTTAAAATGCATTTTAGGCTTGCAAAAATGTTGAAAACTTTGGAGGCCCAAAAAAGGGGTTTACAGGCATCCTAGACCCCCTAAAGTCCAGGAAATGTTGGTGGGCCAAAAACAGGCTCAGAGAGCTCTGAATGTCCCAAAAACATTTGCAGCGTTAAAGGGGCATTAACCCGCATCCTAGACCACTGAAATTACCAAAAATAGTTTGGCCCGAAAAATGCATCCTACACCCCTGAAAGTTCAGAAAATGTTGGCAGCTCAAAAAAGTCCTTAAAATTCTTCTTGTGCCTGCAAAAATGTTGAAAACTTTGGAGGCCCAAAAAAGGGGTTTACAGGCATCCTAGACCCCCTAAAGTCCAGAAAATGTTGGTGGGCCAAATGCAGGCTCAGAGAGCTCTGAATGTCCCAAAAATATGTGCAGCCTGAAAGGGGCATTAACCGGCATCCTAGACCACTGAAATTCCCAAAAATATTTTTGGCACCCAAAATGCATCCTACAACCTTGAAAGTTCAGAATATGTTAGCAGCCCAAAAAAGGCCTTAAAATGCATTTTATGCCTGCAAAAATGTTGAAAACTTTGGAGGCCCAAAAAAGGGTTTTACAGGCATCCTAGACCCCCTAAAGTCCAGAAAATGTTGGTGGGCCAAAAACTGTGTCAGAGAGCTCTGAATGTCCCAAAAACATTTGCAGCCTGAAAGGGGTATTAACCCGCATCCTAGACCACTGAAATTCCCAAAAATATTTTTGGCATGAAAAGAGCATCCTACAACCCTGAAAGTTCAGAATATGTTAGCAGCCCAAAAAAGGCCTTAAAATGCATTTTAGGCCTGTACAAATGTTGAAAACTTTGGAGGCCCAAAAAAGGGGTTTACAGGCATCCTAGACCCCCTAAAGTCCAGAAAATGTTGGTGGGCCAAAAACTGTGTCAGAGAGCTCTGAAAGTCCCAAAAACATTTGCAGCCTGAAAGGGGCATTAACCCGCATCCTAGACCACTGAAATTCTCAAAAATATTTTTGCCATGAAAAGTGCATCCTACAACCCTGAACGTTCAGAATATGTTAGCAGCCCAAAAAAGGCCTTAAAATGCATTTTAGACCTGCAAAAAGGTTGAAAACTTTGGAGGCCCAAAAAAGGGGTTTACAGGCATCCTAGACCCCCTAAAGTCCAGAAAATGTTGGTGAGCCAAAAACTGTGTCAGAGAGCTCTGAATGTCCCAAAAACATTTGCAGCCTGAAAGGGGCATTAACCCGCATCCTAGACCACTGAAATTCCCAAAAATATTTTTGGCACCCAAAAATGCATCCTACACCCCTGAAAGTTCAGAAAATGTTGGCAGCTCAAAAAAGTCCTTAAAATGCATCTTGTTCCTGCAAAAATGTTGAAAACTTTGGAGGCCCAAAAAAGGGGTTTACAGGCATCCTAGACCCCCTAAAGTCCAGAAAATGTTGGTGGGCCAAAAACTGTGTCAGAGAGCTCTGAATGTCCCAAAAACATTTACAGCCTGAAACGGGCATTAACCCGCATCCTAGACCACTGAAATTCCCAAAAATATTTTTGGCATGAAAAGTGCATCCTACAACCCTGAAAGTTCAGAATATGTTAGCAGCCCAAAAAAGGCCTTAAAATGCATTTTAGACCTGCAAAAATGTTGAAAAGTTTGGAGGCCCAAAAAAGGGATTTACAGGCATCCTAGACCCCGTAAAGTGCAGAAAATGGCTGTGGTCCAAAATCAGTGTCAGAGAGCTCTGAATGTCCCAAAACATTTGCAGCCCGAAAGGGGCACTAACCCGCATCCGAGACCACTGAAATTCCCAAAAATATTTTTGGCACAAAAATGCATCCTACAACCCTGAAAGTTCAGAATATGTTAGCAGCCTGAAAAAGGCCTTAAAATGCATTTTAGGCCTGCAAAAATGTTGAAAACTTTGGAGGCCCAAAAAAGGGGTTTACAGGCATCCTAGACCCCCTAAAGTCCAGAAAATGTTGGTGGGCCAAAAACTGTGTCAGAGAGCTCTGAATGTCCTAAAAACATTTGCAGCCTGAACGGCGCATTAACCCACATCCTAGACAACTGAAATTCCCAAAAATATTTTGGCCCAAAAAATGCTTCCTACACCCCTGAAATTTCAGAAAATGTTGGCAGCTCAAAAAAAGGCCTTAAAATGCATCTTGTTCCTGCAAAAATGTTGAAAACTTTGGAGGCCCAAAAAAGGGGTTTACAGGCATCCTAGACCCCCTAAAGTCCAGAAAATGTTGGTGGGCCAAACACAGGCTCAGAGAGCTCTGAATGTCCCAAAAACATTTGCAGCCTGAAAGGGGCATTAACCCGCAACCTAGACCACTGAAATTACCAAAAATAGTTTGGCCCGAAAAATGCATCCTACACCCCTGAAAGTTCAGAAAATGTTGGCAGCTCAAAAAAGTCCTTAAAATTCATCTTGTGCCTGCAAACATGTTGAAAACTTTGGAGGCCCAAAAAAGGGATTTACAGGCATCCTAGACCCCCTAAAGTCCAGAAAATGTTGGTGGGCCAAAAACTGTGTCAGAGAGCTCTGAATGTCCCAAAAACATTTGCAGCCTGAAAGGGGTATTAACCCGCATCCTAGACCACTGAAATTCCCAAAAATATTTTTGGCATGAAAAGTGCATCCTACAACCCTGAAAGTTCAGAATATGTTAGCAGCCCAAAAAAGGCCTTAAGATGCATTTGAGGCCTGCAAAAAGGTTGAAAACTTTGGAGGCCCAAAAAAGGGGTTTACAGGCATCCTAGACCCCCTAAAGTCCAGAAAATGCTGGTGGGCCAAAAACTGTGTCAGAGAGCTCTGAATGTCCCAAAAACATTTGCAACCTGTAAGGGGCATTAACCCGCATCCTAGACCACTGAAATTCCCAAAAATAGTTTGGCCCGAAAAATGCATCCTGCACCCCTGAATGTTCAGAAAATGTTGGCAGCTCAAAAAAGTCCTTAAAATTCATCTTGCGCCTGCAAAAATGTTGAAAACTTTGGAGGCCCAAAAAAGGGGTTTACAGGCATCCTAGACTCCGTAAAGTCCAGAAAATATTGGTGGACCAAATACTGTGTCAGAGAGCTCTGAATGTCTCAAAAACATTTGCAGCCTGAAAGGGACATTAACCCGCATCCTAGACCACTGAAATTACCAAAAATAGTTTGGCCCGAAAAATGCATCCTACACCCCTGAAAGTTCAGAAAATGTTGGCAGCTCAAAAAAGTCCTTAAAATTCATCTTGTGCCTGCAAACATGTTGAAAACTTTGGAGGCCCAAAAAAGGGATTTACAGGCATCCTAGACCCCCTAAAGTCCAGAAAATGTTGGTGGGCCAAAAACTGTGTCAGAGAGCTCTGAATGTCCCAAAAACATTTGCAGCCTGAAAGGGGTATTAACCCGCATCCTAGACCACTGAAATTCCCAAAAATATTTTTGGCATGAAAAGTGCATCCTACAACCCTGAAAGTTCAGAATATGTTAGCAGCCCAAAAAAGGCCTTAAGATGCATTTGAGGCCTGCAAAAAGGTTGAAAACTTTGGAGGCCCAAAAAAGGGGTTTACAGGCATCCTAGACCCCCTAAAGTCCAGAAAATGCTGGTGGGCCAAAAACTGTGTCAGAGAGCTCTGAATGTCCCAAAAACATTTGCAGCCTGTAAGGGGCATTAACCCGCATCCTAGACCACTGAAATTCCCAAAAATAGTTTGGCCCGAAAAATGCATCCTGCACCCCTGAATGTTCAGAAAATGTTGGCAGCTCAAAAAAGTCCTTAAAATTCATCTTGCGCCTGCAAAAATGTTGAAAACTTTGGAGGCCCAAAAAAGGGGTTTACAGGCATCCTAGACTCCGTAAAGTCCAGAAAATATTGGTGGACCAAATACTGTGTCAGAGAGCTCTGAATGTCTCAAAAACATTTGCAGCCTGAAAGGGACATTAACCCGCATCCTAGACCACTGAAATTCCCAAAAGTAGTTTTGGCACCAAAAATGCATCCTACACCCATGAATTTTCAGAAAATGTTGGCAGCTCAAAAAAAGGCCTTAAAATGCATCTTAGGCCTGCAAAAATGTTGAAAACTTTGCAGGCCCAAAAAAGGGGTTTACATGCATCCTAGACCCCCTAAATTCCAGAAAAGGTTGGTGGGCCAAAACCTGTGTCAGAAAGCTCTGAATGTCCCAAAAACATTTGCAGCCTGAAAGGGGCATTAACCCGCATCCTAGACCACTGAAATTCCCAAAAATATTTTTGGCACCCAAAATGCATCCTACAACCCTGAAAGTTCAGAATATATTAGCAGCCCAAAAAGAGGCCTTAAAATGCATTTTAGGCCTGCAAAAATGTTGAAAACTTTGGAGGCCCAAAAAAGGGGTTTACAGGCATCCTAGACCCCCTAAAGTCCAGAAAATGTTGGTGGGCCAAAAACTGTGTCAGAGAGCTCTGAATGTCCCAAAAACATTTGCAGCCTGAAAGGGGCATTAACCCGCATCCTAGACCACTGAAATTCTCAAAAATATTTTTGCCATGAAAAGTTCATCCTACAACCCTGAACGTTCACAATATGTTAGCAGCCCAAAAAAGGCCTTAAAATGCATTTTAGGCCTGCAAAAATGTTGAAAAGTTTGGAGGCCCAAAAAAGGGATTTACAGGCATCCTAGACCACGTAAAGTGCAGAAAATGGCTGTGGCCCAAAAACTGTGTCAGAGAGCTCTGAATGTCCTACAAACATGTGCAGCTTGAAAGGGACATTAACCCGCATCCTAGACCACTGAAATTCCCAAAAATATTTTTGGCACTCAAAATGCATCCTACAACCCTGAAAGTTCAGAATATGTTAGCAGCCCAAAAAAGGCCTTAAAATGCATTTTAGGCCTGCAAAAATGTTGAAAGGTTTGGAGGCCCAAAAAAGGGGTTTACAGGCATCCTAGACCCCCTAAAGTCCAGAAAATGTTGGTGGGCCAAAAACTGTGTCAGAGAGCTCTGAATGTCCTAAAAACATTTGCAGCCTGAACGGGGCATTAACCCACATCCTAGACAACTGAAATTCCCAAAAATATTTTGGCCCAAAAATGCATCCTACAACCCTGAAATTTCAGAAAATGTTGGCAGCTCAAAAAAAGGCCTTAAAATGCATCTTAGGCCTGCAAAAATGTTGAAAACTTTGGAGGCCCAAAAAAGGGGTTTACAGGCATCCTAGACCCCCTAAAGTCCAGAACATGTTGGTGGGCCATAAACAGGCTCAGAGAGCTCTGAATGTCCCAAAAACATTTGCAGCTTGAAAGGGGCATTAACCCACATCCTAGACCACTGAAATTCCCAAAAATATTTTTGACACCCAAAATGCATCCTACAACCCTGAAAGTTCAGAATATGTTAGTAGCCCAAAAAAGGCCTTAAAATGCATTTTAGGCTTGCAAAAATGTTGAAAACTTTGGAGGCCCAAAAAAGGGGTTTACAGGCATCCTAGACCCCCTAAAGTCCAGAAAATGCTGGTGGGCCAAAAACTGTGTCAGAGAGCTCTGAATGTCCCAAAAACATTTGCAACCTGTAAGGGGCATTAACCCGCATCCTAGACCACTGAAATTCCCAAAAATAGTTTGGCCCGAAAAATGCATCCTGCACCCCTGAATGTTCAGAAAATGTTGGCAGCTCAAAAAAGTCCTTAAAATTCATCTTGCGCCTGCAAAAATGTTGAAAACTTTGGAGGCCCAAAAAAGGGGTTTACAGGCATCCTAGACTCCGTAAAGTCCAGAAAATATTGGTGGACCAAATACTGTGTCAGAGAGCTCTGAATGTCTCAAAAACATTTGCAGCCTGAAAGGGACATTAACCCGCATCCTAGACCACTGAAATTACCAAAAATAGTTTGGCCCGAAAAATGCATCCTACACCCCTGAAAGTTCAGAAAATGTTGGCAGCTCAAAAAAGTCCTTAAAATTCATCTTGTGCCTGCAAACATGTTGAAAACTTTGGAGGCCCAAAAAAGGGATTTACAGGCATCCTAGACCCCCTAAAGTCCAGAAAATGTTGGTGGGCCAAAAACTGTGTCAGAGAGCTCTGAATGTCCCAAAAACATTTGCAGCCTGAAAGGGGTATTAACCCGCATCCTAGACCACTGAAATTCCCAAAAATATTTTTGGCATGAAAAGTGCATCCTACAACCCTGAAAGTTCAGAATATGTTAGCAGCCCAAAAAAGGCCTTAAGATGCATTTGAGGCCTGCAAAAAGGTTGAAAACTTTGGAGGCCCAAAAAAGGGGTTTACAGGCATCCTAGACCCCCTAAAGTCCAGAAAATGCTGGTGGGCCAAAAACTGTGTCAGAGAGCTCTGAATGTCCCAAAAACATTTGCAACCTGTAAGGGGCATTAACCCGCATCCTAGACCACTGAAATTCCCAAAAATAGTTTGGCCCGAAAAATGCATCCTGCACCCCTGAATGTTCAGAAAATGTTGGCAGCTCAAAAAAGTCCTTAAAATTCATCTTGCGCCTGCAAAAATGTTGAAAACTTTGGAGGCCCAAAAAAGGGGTTTACAGGCATCCTAGACTCCGTAAAGTCCAGAAAATATTGGTGGACCAAATACTGTGTCAGAGAGCTCTGAATGTCTCAAAAACATTTGCAGCCTGAAAGGGACATTAACCCGCATCCTAGACCACTGAAATTACCAAAAATAGTTTGGCCCGAAAAATGCATCCTACACCCCTGAAAGTTCAGAAAATGTTGGCAGCTCAAAAAAGTCCTTAAAATTCATCTTGTGCCTGCAAACATGTTGAAAACTTTGGAGGCCCAAAAAAGGGATTTACAGGCATCCTAGACCCCCTAAAGTCCAGAAAATGTTGGTGGGCCAAAAACTGTGTCAGAGAGCTCTGAATGTCCCAAAAACATTTGCAGCCTGAAAGGGGTATTAACCCGCATCCTAGACCACTGAAATTCCCAAAAATATTTTTGGCATGAAAAGTGCATCCTACAACCCTGAAAGTTCAGAATATGTTAGCAGCCCAAAAAAGGCCTTAAGATGCATTTGAGGCCTGCAAAAAGGTTGAAAACTTTGGAGGCCCAAAAAAGGGGTTTACAGGCATCCTAGACCCCCTAAAGTCCAGAAAATTCTGGTGGGCCGAAAACTGTGTCAGAGAGCTCTGAATGTCCCAAAAACATTTGCAGCCTGTAAGGGGCATTAACCCGCATCCTAGACCACTGAAATTCCCAAAAATAGTTTGGCCCGAAAAATGCATCCTGCACCCCTGAATGTTCAGAAAATGTTGGCAGCTCAAAAAAGTCCTTAAAATTCATCTTGCCCCTGCAAAAATGTTGAAAACTTTGGAGGCCCAAAAAAGGGGTTTACAGGCATCCTAGACTCCGTAAAGTCCAGAAAATATTGGTGGACCAAATACTGTGTCAGAGAGCTCTGAATGTCTCAAAAACATTTGCAGCCTGAAAGGGACATTAACCCGCATCCTAGACCACTGAAATTCCCAAAAGTAGTTTTGGCACCAAAAATGCATCCTACACCCATGAATTTTCAGAAAATGTTGGCAGCTCAAAAAAAGGCCTTAAAATGCATCTTAGGCCTGCAAAAATGTTGAAAACTTTGCAGGCCCAAAAAAGGGGTTTACATGCATCCTAGACCCCCTAAATTCCAGAAAAGGTTGGTGGGCCAAAACCTGTGTCAGAAAGCTCTGAATGTCCCAAAAACATTTGCAGCCTGAAAGGGGCATTAACCCGCATCCTAGACCACTGAAATTCCCAAAAATATTTTTGGCACCCAAAATGCATCCTACAACCCTGAAAGTTCAGAATATATTAGCAGCCCAAAAAGAGGCCTTAAAATGCATTTTAGGCCTGCAAAAATGTTGAAAACTTTGGAGGCCCAAAAAAGGGGTTTACAGGCATCCTAGACCCCCTAAAGTCCAGAAAATGTTGGTGGGCCAAAAACTGTGTCAGAGAGCTCTGAATGTCCCAAAAACATTTGCAGCCTGAAAGGGGCATTAACCCGCATCCTAGACCACTGAAATTCTCAAAAATATTTTTGCCATGAAAAGTTCATCCTACAACCCTGAACGTTCACAATATGTTAGCAGCCCAAAAAAGGCCTTAAAATGCATTTTAGGCCTGCAAAAATGTTGAAAAGTTTGGAGGCCCAAAAAAGGGATTTACAGGCATCCTAGACCACGTAAAGTGCAGAAAATGGCTGTGGCCCAAAAACTGTGTCAGAGAGCTCTGAATGTCCTACAAACATGTGCAGCTTGAAAGGGACATTAACCCGCATCCTAGACCACTGAAATTCCCAAAAATATTTTTGGCACTCAAAATGCATCCTACAACCCTGAAAGTTCAGAATATGTTAGCAGCCCAAAAAAGGCCTTAAAATGCATTTTAGGCCTGCAAAAATGTTGAAAGGTTTGGAGGCCCAAAAAAGGGGTTTACAGGCATCCTAGACCCCCTAAAGTCCAGAAAATGTTGGTGGGCCAAAAACTGTGTCAGAGAGCTCTGAATGTCCTAAAAACATTTGCAGCCTGAACGGGGCATTAACCCACATCCTAGACAACTGAAATTCCCAAAAATATGTTGGCCCAAAAATGCATCCTACAACCCTGAAATTTCAGAAAATGTTGGCAGCTCAAAAAAAGGCCTTAAAATGCATCTTAGGCCTGCAAAAATGTTGAAAACTTTGGAGGCCCAAAAAAGGGGTTTACAGGCATCCTAGACCCCCTAAAGTCCAGAACATGTTGGTGGGCCATAAACAGGCTCAGAGAGCTCTGAATGTCCCAAAAACATTTGCAGCTTGAAAGGGGCATTAACCCACATCCTAGACCACTGAAATTCCCAAAAATATTTTTGACACCCAAAATGCATCCCACAACCCTGAAAGTTCAGAATATGTTAGTAGCCCAAAAAAGGCCTTAAAATGCATTTTAGGCTTGCAAAAATGTTGAAAACTTTGGAGGCCCAAAAAAGGGGTTTACAGGCATCCTAGACCCCCTAAAGTCCAGGAAATGTTGGTGGGCCAAAAACAGGCTCAGAGAGCTCTGAATGTCCCAAAAACATTTGCAGCGTTAAAGGGGCATTAACCCGCATCCTAGACCACTGAAATTACCAAAAATAGTTTGGCCCGAAAAATGCATCCTACACCCCTGAAAGTTCAGAAAATGTTGGCAGCTCAAAAAAGTCCTTAAAATTCTTCTTGTGCCTGCAAAAATGTTGAAAACTTTGGAGGCCCAAAAAAGGGGTTTACAGGCATCCTAGACCCCCTAAAGTCCAGAAAATGTTGGTGGGCCAAATGCAGGCTCAGAGAGCTCTGAATGTCCCAAAAATATGTGCAGCCTGAAAGGGGCATTAACCGGCATCCTAGACCACTGAAATTCCAAAAAATATTTTTGGCACCCAAAATGCATCCTACAACCTTGAAAGTTCAGAATATGTTAGCAGCCCAAAAAAGGCCTTAAAATGCATTTTATGCCTGCAAAAATGTTGAAAACTTTGGAGGCCCAAAAAAGGGTTTTACAGGCATCCTAGAGCCCCTAAAGTCCAGAAAATGTTGGTGGGCCAAAAACTGTGTCAGAGAGCTCTGAATGTCCCAAAAACATTTGCAGCCTGAAAGGGGTATTAACCCGCATCCTAGACCACTGAAATTCCCAAAAATATTTTTGGCATGAAAAGAGCATCCTACAACCCTGAAAGTTCAGAATATGTTAGCAGCCCAAAAAAGGCCTTAAAATGCATTTTAGGCCTGTACAAATGTTGAAAGCTTTGGAGGCCCAAAAAAGGGGTTTACAGGCATCCTAGACCCCCTAAAGTCCAGAAAATGTTGGTGGGCCAAAAACTGTGTCAGAGAGCTCTGAAAGTCCCAAAAACATTTGCAGCCTGAAAGGGGCATTAACCCGCATCCTAGACCACTGAAATTCTCAAAAATATTTTTGCCATGAAAAGTGCATCCTACAACCCTGAACGTTCAGAATATGTTAGCAGCCCAAAAAAGGCCTTAAAATGCATTTTAGGCCTGCAAAAAGGTTGAAAACTTTGGAGGCCCAAAAAAGGGGTTTACAGGCATCCTAGACCCCCTAACGTCCAGAAAATGTTGGTGAGCCAAAAACTGTGTCAGAGAGCTCTGTATGTCCCAAAAACATTTGCAGCCTGAAAGGGGCATTAACCCGCATCCTAGACCACTGAAATTCTCAAAAATATTTTTGCCATGAAAAGTTCATCCTACAACCCTGAACGTTCACAATATGTTAGCAGCCCAAAAAAGGCCTTAAAATGCATTTTAGGCCTGCAAAAATGTTGAAAAGTTTGGAGGCCCAAAAAAGGGGTTTACAGGCATCCTAGACCCCCTAAAGTCCAGAAAATGTTGGTGGGCCAAAAACTGTGTCAGAGAGCTCTGAATGTCCCAAAAACATTTGCAGCCTGTAAGGGGCATTAACCCGCATCCTAGACCACTGAAATTCCCAAAAATATTTTTGGCACTCAAAATGCATCCTACAACCCTGAAAGTTCAGAATATGTTAGCAGCCCAAAAAAGGCCTTAAAATGCATTTTAGGCCTGCAAAAATGTTGAAAGGTTTGGAGGCCCAAAAAAGGGGTTTACAGGCATCCTAGACCCCCTAAAGTCCAGAAAATGTTGGTGGGCCAAAAACTGTGTCAGAGAGCTCTGAATGTCCTAAAAACATTTGCAGCCTGAACGGGGCATTAACCCACATCCTAGACAACTGAAATTCCCAAAAATATTTTGGCCCAAAAATGCATCCTACAACCCTGAAATTTCAGAAAATGTTGGCAGCTCAAAAAAAGGCCTTAAAATGCATCTTAGGCCTGCAAAAATGTTGAAAACTTTGGAGGCCCAAAAAAGGGGTTTACAGGCATCCTAGACCCCCTAAAGTCCAGAACATGTTGGTGGGCCATAAACAGGCTCAGAGAGCTCTGAATGTCCCAAAAACATTCGCAGCTTGAAAGGGGCATTAACCCACATCCTAGACCACTGAAATTCCCAAAAATATTTTTGACACCCAAAATGCATCCTACAACCCTGAAAGTTCAGAATATGTTAGTAGCCCAAAAAAGGCCTTAAAATGCATTTTAGGCTTGCAAAAATGTTGAAAACTTTGGAGGCCCAAAAAAGGGGTTTACAGGCATCCTAGACCCCCTAAAGTCCAGGAAATGTTGGTGGGCCAAAAACAGGCTCAGAGAGCTCTGAATGTCCCAAAAACATTTGCAGCGTTAAAGGGGCATTAACCCGCATCCTAGACCACTGAAATTACCAAAAATAGTTTGGCCCGAAAAATGCATCCTACACCCCTGAAAGTTCAGAAAATGTTGGCAGCTCAAAAAAGTCCTTAAAATTCTTCTTGTGCCTGCAAAAATGTTGAAAACTTTGGAGGCCCAAAAAAGGGGTTTACAGGCATCCTAGACCCCCTAAAGTCCAGAAAATGTTGGTGGGCCAAATGCAGGCTCAGAGAGCTCTGAATGTCCCAAAAATATGTGCAGCCTGAAAGGGGCATTAACCGGCATCCTAGACCACTGAAATTCCAAAAAATATTTTTGGCACCCAAAATGCATCCTACAACCTTGAAAGTTCAGAATATGTTAGCAGCCCAAAAAAGGCCTTAAAATGCATTTTATGCCTGCAAAAATGTTGAAAACTTTGGAGGCCCAAAAAAGGGTTTTACAGGCATCCTAGACCCCCTAAAGTCCAGAAAATGTTGGTGGGCCAAAAACTGTGTCAGAGAGCTCTGAATGTCCCAAAAACATTTGCAGCCTGAAAGGGGTATTAACCCGCATCCTAGACCACTGAAATTCCCAAAAATATTTTTGGCATGAAAAGAGCATCCTACAACCCTGAAAGTTCAGAATATGTTAGCAGCCCAAAAAAGGCCTTAAAATGCATTTTAGGCCTGTACAAATGTTGAAAACTTTGGAGGCCCAAAAAAGGGGTTTACAGGCATCCTAGACCCCCTAAAGTCCAGAAAATGTTGGTGGGCCAAAAACTGTGTCAGAGAGCTCTGAAAGTCCCAAAAACATTTGCAGCCTGAAAGGGGCATTAACCCGCATCCTAGACCACTGAAATTCTCAAAAATATTTTTGCCATGAAAAGTGCATCCTACAACCCTGAACGTTCAGAATATGTTAGCAGCCCAAAAAAGGCCTTAAAATGCATTTTAGGCCTGCAAAAAGGTTGAAAACTTTGGAGGCCCAAAAAAGGGGTTTACAGGCATCCTAGACCCCCTAAAGTCCAGAAAATGTTGGTGAGCCAAAAACTGTGTCAGAGAGCTCTGAATGTCCCAAAAACATTTGCAGCCTGAAAGGGGCATTAACCCGCATCCTAGACCACTGAAATTCCCAAAAATATTTTTGGCACCCAAAAATGCATCCTACACCCCTGAAAGTTCAGAAAATGTTGGCAGCTCAAAAAAGTCCTTAAAATGCATCTTGTTCCTGCAAAAATGTTGAAAACTTTGGAGGCCCAAAAAAGGGGTTTACAGGCATCCTAGACCCCCTAAAGTCCAGAAAATATTGGTGGGCCAAAAACTGTGTCAGAGAGCTCTGAATGTCCCAAAAACATTTACAGCCTGAAACGGGCATTAACCCGCATCCTAGACCACTGAAATTCCCAAAAATATTTTTGGCATGAAAAGTGCATCCTACAACCCTGAAAGTTCAGAATATGTTAGCAGCCCAAAAAAGGCCTTAAAATGCATTTTAGACCTGCAAAAATGTTGAAAAGTTTGGAGGCCCAAAAAAGGGATTTACAGGCATCCTAGACCCCGTAAAGTGCAGAAAATGGCTGTGGTCCAAAATCAGTGTCAGAGAGCTCTGAATGTCCCAAAACATTTGCAGCCCGAAAGGGGCACTAACCCGCATCCGAGACCACTGAAATTCCCAAAAATATTTTTGGCACAAAAATGCATCCTACAACCCTGAAAGTTCAGAATATGTTAGCAGCCTGAAAAAGGCCTTAAAATGCATTTTAGGCCTGCAAAAATGTTGAAAACTTTGGAGGCCCAAAAAAGGGGTTCACAGGCATCCTAGACCCCCTAAAGTCCAGAAAATGTTGGTGGGCCAAAAACTGTGTCAGAGAGCTCTGAATGTCCTAAAAACATTTGCAGCCTGAACGGCGCATTAACCCACATCCTAGACAACTGAAATTCCCAAAAATATTTTGGCCCAAAAAATGCTTCCTACACCCCTGAAATTTCAGAAAATGTTGGCAGCTCAAAAAAAGGCCTTAAAATGCATCTTAGGCCTGCAAAAATGTTGAAAACTTTGGAGGCCCAAAAAAGGGGTTTACAGGCATCCTAGACCCCCTAAAGTCCAGAACATGTTGGTGGGCCATAAACAGGCTCAGAGAGCTCTGAATGTCCCAAAAACATTTACAGCTTGAAAGGGGCATTAACCCACATCCTAGACCACTGAAATTCCCAAAAATATTTTTGGCACCCAAAATGCATCCTACAACCCTGAAAGTTCAGAATATGTTAGTAGCCCAAAAAAGGCCTTAAAATGCATTTTAGGCTTGCAAAAATGTTGAAAACTTTGGAGGCCCAAAAAAGGGGTTTACAGGCATCCTAGACCCCCTAAAGTCCACGAAATGTTGGTGGGCCAAAAACAGGCTCAGAGAGCTCTGAATGTCCCAAAAACATTTGCAGCCTGAAAGGGGCATTAACCCGCATCCTAGACCACTGAAATTCTCAAAAATATTTTTGCCATGAAAAGTTCATCCTACAACCCTGAACGTTCACAATATGTTAGCAGCCCAAAAAAGGCCTTAAAATGCATTTTAGGCCTGCAAAAATGTTGAAAAGTTTGGAGGCCCAAAAAAGGGATTTACAGGCATCCTAGACCCCGTAAAGTGCAGAAAATGGCTGTGGCCCAAAAACTGTGTCAGAGAGCTCTGAATGTCCTACAAACATGTGCAGCTTGAAAGGGACATTAACCCGCATCCTAGACCACTGAAATTTCCAAAAATATTTTTGGCACTCAAAATGCATCCTACAACCCTGAAAGTTCAGAATATGTTAGCAGCCCAAAAAAGGCCTTAAAATGCATTTTAGGCCTGCAAAAATGTTGAAAGGTTTGGAGGCCCAAAAAAGGGGTTTACAGGCATCCTAGACCCCCTAAAGTCCAGAAAATGTTGGTGGGCCAAACACAGGCTCAGAGAGCTCTGAATGTCCCAAAAACATTTGCAGCCTGAAAGGGGCATTAGCCCGCAACCTAGACCACTGAAATTACCAAAAATAGTTTGGCCCGAAAAATGCATCCTACACCCCTGAAAGTTCAGAAAATTTTGGCAGCTCAAAAAAGTCCTTAAAATTCATCTTGTGCCTGCAAACATGTTGAAAACTTTGGAGGCCCAAAAAAGGGATTTACAGGCATCCTAGACCCCCTAAAGTCCAGAAAATGTTGGTGGGCCAAAAACTGTGTCAGAGAGCTCTGAATGTCCCAAAAACATTTGCAGCCTGAAAGGGGTATTAACCCGCATCCTAGACCACTGAAATTCCCAAAAATATTTTTGGCATGAAAAGTGCATCCTACAACCCTGAAAGTTCAGAATATGTTAGCAGCCCAAAAAAGGCCTTAAGATGCATTTGAGGCCTGCAAAAAGGTTGAAAACTTTGGAGGCCCAAAAAAGGGGTTTACAGGCATCCTAGACCCCCTAAAGTCCAGAAAATGCTGGTGGGCCAAAAACTGTGTCAGAGAGCTCTGAATGTCCCAAAAACATTTGCAGCCTGTAAGGGGCATTAACCCGCATCCTAGACCACTGAAATTCCCAAAAATAGTTTGGCCCGAAAAATGCATCCTGCACCCCTGAATGTTCAGAAAATGTTGGCAGCTCAAAAAAGTCCTTAAAATTCATCTTGCGCCTGCAAAAATGTTGAAAACTTTGGAGGCCCAAAAAAGGGGTTTACAGGCATCCTAGACTCCGTAAAGTCCAGAAAATATTGGTGGACCAAATACTGTGTCAGAGAGCTCTGAATGTCTCAAAAACATTTGCAGCCTGAAAGGGACATTAACCCGCATCCTAGACCACTGAAATTCCCAAAAGTAGTTTTGGCACGAAAAATGCATCCTACACCCATGAATTTTCAGAAAATGTTGGCAGCTCAAAAAAAGGCCTTAAAATGCATCTTAGGCCTGCAAAAATGTTGAAAACTTTGCAGGCCCAAAAAAGGGGTTTACATGCATCCTAGACCCCCTAAATTCCAGAAAAGGTTGGTGGGCCAAAACCTGTGTCAGAAAGCTCTGAATGTCCCAAAAACATTTGCAGCCTGAAAGGGGCATTAACCCGCATCCTAGACCACTGAAATTCTCAAAAATATTTTTGCCATGAAAAGTGCATCCTACAACCCTGAACGTTCAGAATATGTTAGCAGCCCAAAAAAGGCCTTAAAATGCATTTTAGGCCTGCAAAAAGGTTGAAAACTTTGGAGGCCCAAAAAAGGGGTTTACAGGCATCCTAGACCCCCTAAAGTCCAGAAAATGTTGGTGAGCCAAAAACTGTGTCAGAGAGCTCTGAATGTCCCAAAAACATTTGCAGCCTGAAAGGGGCATTAACCCGCATCCTAGACCACTGAAATTCCCAAAAATATTTTTGGCACCCAAAAATGCATCCTACACCCCTGAAAGTTCAGAAAATGTTGGCAGCTCAAAAAAGTCCTTAAAATGCATCTTGTTCCTGCAAAAATGTTGAAAACTTTGGAGGCCCAAAAAAGGGGTTTACAGGCATCCTAGACCCCCTAAAGTCCAGAAAATATTGGTGGGCCAAAAACTGTGTCAGAGAGCTCTGAATGTCCCAAAAACATTTACAGCCTGAAACGGGCATTAACCCGCATCCTAGACCACTGAAATTCCCAAAAATATTTTTGGCATGAAAAGTGCATCCTACAACCCTGAAAGTTCAGAATATGTTAGCAGCCCAAAAAAGGCCTTAAAATGCATTTTAGACCTGCAAAAATGTTGAAAAGTTTGGAGGCCCAAAAAAGGGATTTACAGGCATCCTAGACCCCGTAAAGTGCAGAAAATGGCTGTGGTCCAAAATCAGTGTCAGAGAGCTCTGAATGTCCCAAAACATTTGCAGCCCGAAAGGGGCACTAACCCGCATCCGAGACCACTGAAATTCCCAAAAATATTTTTGGCACAAAAATGCATCCTACAACCCTGAAAGTTCAGAATATGTTAGCAGCCTGAAAAAGGCCTTAAAATGCATTTTAGGCCTGCAAAAATGTTGAAAACTTTGGAGGCCCAAAAAAGGGGTTCACAGGCATCCTAGACCCCCTAAAGTCCAGAAAATGTTGGTGGGCCAAAAACTGTGTCAGAGAGCTCTGAATGTCCTAAAAACATTTGCAGCCTGAACGGCGCATTAACCCACATCCTAGACAACTGAAATTCCCAAAAATATTTTGGCCCAAAAAATGCTTCCTACACCCCTGAAATTTCAGAAAATGTTGGCAGCTCAAAAAAAGGCCTTAAAATGCATCTTAGGCCTGCAAAAATGTTGAAAACTTTGGAGGCCCAAAAAAGGGGTTTACAGGCATCCTAGACCCCCTAAAGTCCAGAACATGTTGGTGGGCCATAAACAGGCTCAGAGAGCTCTGAATGTCCCAAAAACATTTACAGCTTGAAAGGGGCATTAACCCACATCCTAGACCACTGAAATTCCCAAAAATATTTTTGGCACCCAAAATGCATCCTACAACCCTGAAAGTTCAGAATATGTTAGTAGCCCAAAAAAGGCCTTAAAATGCATTTTAGGCTTGCAAAAATGTTGAAAACTTTGGAGGCCCAAAAAAGGGGTTTACAGGCATCCTAGACCCCCTAAAGTCCACGAAATGTTGGTGGGCCAAAAACAGGCTCAGAGAGCTCTGAATGTCCCAAAAACATTTGCAGCCTGAAAGGGGCATTAACCCGCATCCTAGACCACTGAAATTCTCAAAAATATTTTTGCCATGAAAAGTTCATCCTACAACCCTGAACGTTCACAATATGTTAGCAGCCCAAAAAAGGCCTTAAAATGCATTTTAGGCCTGCAAAAATGTTGAAAAGTTTGGAGGCCCAAAAAAGGGATTTACAGGCATCCTAGACCCCGTAAAGTGCAGAAAATGGCTGTGGCCCAAAAACTGTGTCAGAGAGCTCTGAATGTCCTACAAACATGTGCAGCTTGAAAGGGACATTAACCCGCATCCTAGACCACTGAAATTTCCAAAAATATTTTTGGCACTCAAAATGCATCCTACAACCCTGAAAGTTCAGAATATGTTAGCAGCCCAAAAAAGGCCTTAAAATGCATTTTAGGCCTGCAAAAATGTTGAAAGGTTTGGAGGCCCAAAAAAGGGGTTTACAGGCATCCTAGACCCCCTAAAGTCCAGAAAATGTTGGTGGGCCAAACACAGGCTCAGAGAGCTCTGAATGTCCCAAAAACATTTGCAGCCTGAAAGGGGCATTAGCCCGCAACCTAGACCACTGAAATTACCAAAAATAGTTTGGCCCGAAAAATGCATCCTACACCCCTGAAAGTTCAGAAAATGTTGGCAGCTCAAAAAAGTCCTTAAAATTCATCTTGTGCCTGCAAACATGTTGAAAACTTTGGAGGCCCAAAAAAGGGATTTACAGGCATCCTAGACCCCCTAAAGTCCAGAAAATGTTGGTGGGCCAAAAACTGTGTCAGAGAGCTCTGAATGTCCCAAAAACATTTGCAGCCTGAAAGGGGTATTAACCCGCATCCTAGACCACTGAAATTCCCAAAAATATTTTTGGCATGAAAAGTGCATCCTACAACCCTGAAAGTTCAGAATATGTTAGCAGCCCAAAAAAGGCCTTAAGATGCATTTGAGGCCTGCAAAAAGGTTGAAAACTTTGGAGGCCCAAAAAAGGGGTTTACAGGCATCCTAGACCCCCTAAAGTCCAGAAAATGCTGGTGGGCCAAAAACTGTGTCAGAGAGCTCTGAATGTCCCAAAAACATTTGCAGCCTGTAAGGGGCATTAACCCGCATCCTAGACCACTGAAATTCCCAAAAATAGTTTGGCCCGAAAAATGCATCCTGCACCCCTGAATGTTCAGAAAATGTTGGCAGCTCAAAAAAGTCCTTAAAATTCATCTTGCGCCTGCAAAAATGTTGAAAACTTTGGAGGCCCAAAAAAGGGGTTTACAGGCATCCTAGACTCCGTAAAGTCCAGAAAATATTGGTGGACCAAATACTGTGTCAGAGAGCTCTGAATGTCTCAAAAACATTTGCAGCCTGAAAGGGACATTAACCCGCATCCTAGACCACTGAAATTCCCAAAAGTAGTTTTGGCACGAAAAATGCATCCTACACCCATGAATTTTCAGAAAATGTTGGCAGCTCAAAAAAAGGCCTTAAAATGCATCTTAGGCCTGCAAAAATGTTGAAAACTTTGCAGGCCCAAAAAAGGGGTTTACATGCATCCTAGACCCCCTAAATTCCAGAAAAGGTTGGTGGGCCAAAACCTGTGTCAGAAAGCTCTGAATGTCCCAAAAACATTTGCAGCCTGAAAGGGGCATTAACCCGCATCCTAGACCACTGAAATTCCCAAAAATATTTTTGGCACCCAAAATGCATCCTACAACCCTGAAAGTTCAGAATATATTAGCAGCCCAAAAAGAGGCCTTAAAATGCATTTTAGGCCTGCAAAAATGTTGAAAACTTTGGAGGCCCAAAAAAGGGGTTTACAGGCATCCTAGACCCCCTAAAGTCCAGAAAATGTTGGTGGGCCAAAAACTGTGTCAGAGAGCTCTGAATGTCCCAAAAACATTTGCAGCCTGAAAGGGGCATTAACCCGCATCCTAGACCACTGAAATTCTCAAAAATATTTTTGCCATGAAAAGTTCATCCTACAACCCTGAACGTTCACAATATGTTAGCAGCCCAAAAAAGGCCTTAAAATGCATTTTAGGCCTGCAAAAATGTTGAAAAGTTTGGAGGCCCAAAAAAGGGATTTACAGGCATCCTAGACCACGTAAAGTGCAGAAAATGGCTGTGGCCCAAAAACTGTGTCAGAGAGCTCTGAATGTCCTACAAACATGTGCAGCTTGAAAGGGACATTAACCCGCATCCTAGACCACTGAAATTCCCAAAAATATTTTTGGCACTCAAAATGCATCCTACAACCCTGAAAGTTCAGAATATGTTAGCAGCCCAAAAAAGGCCTTAAAATGCATTTTAGGCCTGCAAAAATGTTGAAAGGTTTGGAGGCCCAAAAAAGGGGTTTACAGGCATCCTAGACCCCCTAAAGTCCAGAAAATGTTGGTGGGCCAAAAACTGTGTCAGAGAGCTCTGAATGTCCTAAAAACATTTGCAGCCTGAACGGGGCATTAACCCACATCCTAGACAACTGAAATTCCCAAAAATATTTTGGCCCAAAAATGCATCCTACAACCCTGAAATTTCAGAAAATGTTGGCAGCTCAAAAAAAGGCCTTAAAATGCATCTTAGGCCTGCAAAAATGTTGAAAACTTTGGAGGCCCAAAAAAGGGGTTTACAGGCATCCTAGACCCCCTAAAGTCCAGAACATGTTGGTGGGCCATAAACAGGCTCAGAGAGCTCTGAATGTCCCAAAAACATTTGCAGCTTGAAAGGGGCATTAACCCACATCCTAGACCACTGAAATTCCCAAAAATATTTTTGACACCCAAAATGCATCCTACAACCCTGAAAGTTCAGAATATGTTAGTAGCCCAAAAAAGGCCTTAAAATGCATTTTAGGCTTGCAAAAATGTTGAAAACTTTGGAGGCCCAAAAAAGGGGTTTACAGGCATCCTAGACCCCCTAAAGTCCAGGAAATGTTGGTGGGCCAAAAACAGGCTCAGAGAGCTCTGAATGTCCCAAAAACATTTGCAGCGTTAAAGGGGCATTAACCCGCATCCTAGACCACTGAAATTACCAAAAATAGTTTGGCCCGAAAAATGCATCCTACACCCCTGAAAGTTCAGAAAATGTTGGCAGCTCAAAAAAGTCCTTAAAATTCTTCTTGTGCCTGCAAAAATGTTGAAAACTTTGGAGGCCCAAAAAAGGGGTTTACAGGCATCCTAGACCCCCTAAAGTCCAGAAAATGTTGGTGGGCCAAATGCAGGCTCAGAGAGCTCTGAATGTCCCAAAAATATGTGCAGCCTGAAAGGGGCATTAACCGGCATCCTAGACCACTGAAATTCCCAAAAATAGTTTGGCCCGAAAAATGCATCCTGCACCCCTGAATGTTCAGAAAATGTTGGCAGCTCAAAAAAGTCCTTAAAATTCATCTTGCGCCTGCAAAAATGTTGAAAACTTTGGAGGCCCAAAAAAGGGGTTTACAGGCATCCTAGACTCCGTAAAGTCCAGAAAATATTGGTGGACCAAATACTGTGTCAGAGAGCTCTGAATGTCTCAAAAACAATTGCAGCCTGAAAGGGACATTAACCCGCATCCTAGACCACTGAAATTCCCAAAAGTAGTTTTGGCACGAAAAATGCATCCTACACCCATGAATTTTCAGAAAATGTTGGCAGCTCAAAAAAAGGCCTTAAAATGCATCTTAGGCCTGCAAAAATGTTGAAAACTTTGCAGGCCCAAAAAAGGGGTTTACATGCATCCTAGACCCCCTAAATTCCAGAAAAGGTTGGTGGGCCAAAACCTGTGTCAGAAAGCTCTGAATGTCCCAAAAACATTTGCAGCCTGAAAGGGGCATTAACCCGCATCCTAGACCACTGAAATTCCCAAAAATATTTTTGGCACCCAAAATGCATCCTACAACCCTGAAAGTTCAGAATATATTAGCAGCCCAAAAAGAGGCCTTAAAATGCATTTTAGGCCTGCAAAAATGTTGAAAACTTTGGAGGCCCAAAAAAGGGGTTTACAGGCATCCTAGACCCCCTAAAGTCCAGAAAATGTTGGTGGGCCAAAACTGTGTCAGAGAGCTCTGAATGTCCCAAAAACATTTGCAGCCTGAAAGAGGCATTAACCCGCATCTTAGACCACTGAAATTCTCAAAAATATTTTTGTCATGAAAAGTTCATCCTACAACCCTGAACGTTCACAATATGTTAGCTGCCCAAAAAAGGCCTTAAAATGCATTTTAGGCCTGCAAAAATGTTGAAAAGTTTGGAGGCCCAAAAAAGGGATTTACAGGCATCCTAGACCACGTAAAGTGCAGAAAATGGCTGTGGCCCAAAAACTGTGTCAGAGAGCTCTGAATGTCCTACAAACATGTGCAGCTTGAAAGGGACATTAACCCGCATCCTAGACCACTGAAATTCCCAAAAATATTTTTGGCACTCAAAATGCATCCTACAACCCTGAAAGTTCAGAATATGTTAGCAGCCCAAAAAAGGCCTTAAAATGCATTTTAGGCCTGCAAAAATGTTGAAAGGTTTGGAGGCCCAAAAAAGGGGTTTACAGGCATCCTAGACCCCCTAAAGTCCAGAAAATGTTGGTGGGCCAAAAACTGTGTCAGAGAGCTCTGAATGTCCTAAAAACATTTGCAGCCTGAACGGGGCATTAACCCACATCCTAGACAACTGAAATTCCCAAAAATATTTTGGCCCAAAAATGCATCCTACAACCCTGAAATTTCAGAAAATGTTGGCAGCTCAAAAAAAGGCCTTAAAATGCATCTTAGGCCTGCAAAAATGTTGAAAACTTTGGAGGCCCAAAAAAGGGGTTTACAGGCATCCTAGACCCCCTAAAGTCCAGAACATGTTGGTGGGCCATAAACAGGCTCAGAGAGCTCTGAATGTCCCAAAAACATTTGCAGCTTGAAAGGGGCATTAACCCACATCCTAGACCACTGAAATTCCCAAAAATATTTTTGACACCCAAAATGCATCCTACAACCCTGAAAGTTCAGAATATGTTAGTAGCCCAAAAAAGGCCTTAAAATGCATTTTAGGCTTGCAAAAATGTTGAAAACTTTGGAGGCCCAAAAAAGGGGTTTACAGGCATCCTAGACCCCCTAAAGTCCAGGAAATGTTGGTGGGCCAAAAACAGGCTCAGAGAGCTCTGAATGTCCCAAAAACATTTGCAGCGTTAAAGGGGCATTAACCCGCATCCTAGACCACTGAAATTACCAAAAATAGTTTGGCCCGAAAAATGCATCCTACACCCCTGAAAGTTCAGAAAATGTTGGCAGCTCAAAAAAGTCCTTAAAATTCTTCTTGTGCCTGCAAAAATGTTGAAAACTTTGGAGGCCCAAAAAAGGGGTTTACAGGCATCCTAGACCCCCTAAAGTCCAGAAAATGTTGGTGGGCCAAATGCAGGCTCAGAGAGCTCTGAATGTCCCAAAAATATGTGCAGCCTGAAAGGGGCATTAACCGGCATCCTAGACCACTGAAATTCCAAAAAATATTTTTGGCACCCAAAATGCATCCTACAACCTTGAAAGTTCAGAATATGTTAGCAGCCCAAAAAAGGCCTTAAAATGCATTTTATGCCTGCAAAAATGTTGAAAACTTTGGAGGCCCAAAAAAGGGTTTTACAGGCATCCTAGACCCCCTAAAGTCCAGAAAATGTTGGTGGGCCAAAAACTGTGTCAGAGAGCTCTGAATGTCCCAAAAACATTTGCAGCCTGAAAGGGGTATTAACCCGCATCCTAGACCACTGAAATTCCCAAAAATATTTTTGGCATGAAAAGAGCATCCTACAACCCTGAAAGTTCAGAATATGTTAGCAGCCCAAAAAAGGCCTTAAAATGCATTTTAGGCCTGTACAAATGTTGAAAACTTTGGAGGCCCAAAAAAGGGGTTTACAGGCATCCTAGACCCCCTAAAGTCCAGAAAATGTTGGTGGGCCAAAAACTGTGTCAGAGAGCTCTGAAAGTCCCAAAAACATTTGCAGCCTGAAAGGGGCATTAACCCGCATCCTAGACCACTGAAATTCTCAAAAATATTTTTGCCATGAAAAGTGCATCCTACAACCCTGAACGTTCAGAATATGTTAGCAGCCCAAAAAAGGCCTTAAAATGCATTTTAGGCCTGCAAAAAGGTTGAAAACTTTGGAGGCCCAAAAAAGGGGTTTACAGGCATCCTAGACCCCCTAAAGTCCAGAAAATGTTGGTGAGCCAAAAACTGTGTCAGAGAGCTCTGAATGTCCCAAAAACATTTGCAGCCTGAAAGGGGCATTAACCCGCATCCTAGACCACTGAAATTCCCAAAAATATTTTTGGCACCCAAAAATGCATCCTACACCCCTGAAAGTTCAGAAAATGTTGGCAGCTCAAAAAAGTCCTTAAAATGCATCTTGTTCCTGCAAAAATGTTGAAAACTTTGGAGGCCCAAAAAAGGGGTTTACAGGCATCCTAGACCCCCTAAAGTCCAGAAAATGTTGGTGGGCCAAAAACTGTGTCAGAGAGCTCTGAATGTCCCAAAAACATTTACAGCCTGAAACGGGCATTAACCCGCATCCTAGACCACTGAAATTCCCAAAAATATTTTTGGCATGAAAAGTGCATCCTACAACCCTGAAAGTTCAGAATATGTTAGCAGCCCAAAAAAGGCCTTAAAATGCATTTTAGACCTGCAAAAATGTTGAAAAGTTTGGAGGCCCAAAAAAGGGATTTACAGGCATCCTAGACCCCGTAAAGTGCAGAAAATGGCTGTGGTCCAAAATCAGTGTCAGAGAGCTCTGAATGTCCCAAAACATTTGCAGCCCGAAAGGGGCACTAACCCGCATCCGAGACCACTGAAATTCCCAAAAATATTTTTGGCACAAAAATGCATCCTACAACCCTGAAAGTTCAGAATATGTTAGCAGCCTGAAAAAGGCCTTAAAATGCATTTTAGGCCTGCAAAAATGTTGAAAACTTTGGAGGCCCAAAAAAGGGGTTTACAGGCATCCTAGACCCCCTAAAGTCCAGAAAATGTTGGTGGGCCAAAAACTGTGTCAGAGAGCTCTGAATGTCCTAAAAACATTTGCAGCCTGAACGGCGCATTAACCCACATCCTAGACAACTGAAATTCCCAAAAATATTTTGGCCCAAAAAATGCTTCCTACACCCCTGAAATTTCAGAAAATGTTGGCAGCTCAAAAAAAGGCCTTAAAATGCATCTTAGGCCTGCAAAAATGTTGAAAACTTTGGAGGCCCAAAAAAGGGGTTTACAGGCATCCTAGACCCCCTAAAGTCCAGAACATGTTGGTGGGCCATAAACAGGCTCAGAGAGCTCTGAATGTCCCAAAAACATTTGCAGCTTGAAAGGGGCATTAACCCACATCCTAGACCACTGAAATTCCCAAAAATATTTTTGGCACCCAAAATGCATCCTACAACCCTGAAAGTTCAGAATATGTTAGTAGCCCAAAAAAGGCCTTAAAATGCATTTTAGGCTTGCAAAAATGTTGAAAACTTTGGAGGCCCAAAAAAGGGGTTTACAGGCATCCTAGACCCCCTAAAGTCCAGGAAATGTTGGTGGGCCAAAAACTGTGTCAGAGAGCTCTGAATGTCCCAAAAACATTTGCAGCCTGAAAGGGGCATTAACCCGCATCCTAGACCACTGAAATTCTCAAAAATATTTTTGCCATGAAAAGTTCATCCTACAACCCTGAACGTTCACAATATGTTAGCAGCCCAAAAAAGGCCTTAAAATGCATTTTAGGCCTGCAAAAATGTTGAAAAGTTTGGAGGCCCAAAAAAGGGATTTACAGGCATCCTAGACCCCGTAAAGTGCAGAAAATGGCTGTGGCCCAAAAACTGTGTCAGAGAGCTCTGAATGTCCTACAAACATGTGCAGCTTGAAAGGGACATTAACCCGCATCCTAGACCACTGAAATTTCCAAAAATATTTTTGGCACTCAAAATGCATCCTACAACCCTGAAAGTTCAGAATATGTTAGCAGCCCAAAAAAGGCCTTAAAATGCATTTTAGGCCTGCAAAAATGTTGAAAGGTTTGGAGGCCCAAAAAAGGGGTTTACAGGCATCCTAGACCCCCTAAAGTCCAGAAAATGTTGGTGGGCCAAAAACTGTGTCAGAGAGCTCTGAATGTCCTAAAAACATTTGCAGCCTGAACGGGGCATTAACCCACATCCTAGACAACTGAAATTCCCAAAAATATTTTGGCCCAAAAATGCATCCTACAACCCTGAAATTTCAGAAAATGTTGGCAGCTCAAAAAAAGGCCTTAAAATGCATCTTAGGCCTGCAAAAATGTTGAAAACTTTGGAGGCCCAAAAAAGGGGTTTACAGGCATCCTAGACCCCCTAAAGTCCAGAACATGTTGGTGGGCCATAAACAGGCTCAGAGAGCTCTGAATGTCCCAAAAACATTTGCAGCTTGAAAGGGGCATTAACCCACATCCTAGACCACTGAAATTCCCAAAAATATTTTTGACACCCAAAATGCATCCTACAACCCTGAAAGTTCAGAATATGTTAGTAGCCCAAAAAAGGCCTTAAAATGCATTTTAGGCTTGCAAAAATGTTGAAAACTTTGGAGGCCCAAAAAAGGGGTTTACAGGCATCCTAGACCCCCTAAAGTCCAGGAAATGTTGGTGGGCCAAAAACAGGCTCAGAGAGCTCTGAATGTCCCAAAAACATTTGCAGCGTTAAAGGGGCATTAACCCGCATCCTAGACCACTGAAATTACCAAAAATAGTTTGGCCCGAAAAATGCATCCTACACCCCTGAAAGTTCAGAAAATGTTGGCAGCTCAAAAAAGTCCTTAAAATTCTTCTTGTGCCTGCAAAAATGTTGAAAACTTTGGAGGCCCAAAAAAGGGGTTTACAGGCATCCTAGACCCCCTAAAGTCCAGAAAATGTTGGTGGGCCAAATGCAGGCTCAGAGAGCTCTGAATGTCCCAAAAATATGTGCAGCCTGAAAGGGGCATTAACCGGCATCCTAGACCACTGAAATTCCCAAAAATAGTTTGGCCCGAAAAATGCATCCTGCACCCCTGAATGTTCAGAAAATGTTGGCAGCTCAAAAAAGTCCTTAAAATTCATCTTGCGCCTGCAAAAATGTTGAAAACTTTGGAGGCCCAAAAAAGGGGTTTACAGGCATCCTAGACTCCGTAAAGTCCAGAAAATATTGGTGGACCAAATACTGTGTCAGAGAGCTCTGAATGTCTCAAAAACAATTGCAGCCTGAAAGGGACATTAACCCGCATCCTAGACCACTGAAATTCCCAAAAGTAGTTTTGGCACGAAAAATGCATCCTACACCCATGAATTTTCAGAAAATGTTGGCAGCTCAAAAAAAGGCCTTAAAATGCATCTTAGGCCTGCAAAAATGTTGAAAACTTTGCAGGCCCAAAAAAGGGGTTTACATGCATCCTAGACCCCCTAAATTCCAGAAAAGGTTGGTGGGCCAAAACCTGTGTCAGAAAGCTCTGAATGTCCCAAAAACATTTGCAGCCTGAAAGGGGCATTAACCCGCATCCTAGACCACTGAAATTCCCAAAAATATTTTTGGCACCCAAAATGCATCCTACAACCCTGAAAGTTCAGAATATATTAGCAGCCCAAAAAGAGGCCTTAAAATGCATTTTAGGCCTGCAAAAATGTTGAAAACTTTGGAGGCCCAAAAAAGGGGTTTACAGGCATCCTAGACCCCCTAAAGTCCAGAAAATGTTGGTGGGCCAAAACTGTGTCAGAGAGCTCTGAATGTCCCAAAAACATTTGCAGCCTGAAAGAGGCATTAACCCGCATCTTAGACCACTGAAATTCTCAAAAATATTTTTGTCATGAAAAGTTCATCCTACAACCCTGAACGTTCACAATATGTTAGCTGCCCAAAAAAGGCCTTAAAATGCATTTTAGGCCTGCAAAAATGTTGAAAAGTTTGGAGGCCCAAAAAAGGGATTTACAGGCATCCTAGACCACGTAAAGTGCAGAAAATGGCTGTGGCCCAAAAACTGTGTCAGAGAGCTCTGAATGTCCTACAAACATGTGCAGCTTGAAAGGGACATTAACCCGCATCCTAGACCACTGAAATTCCCAAAAATATTTTTGGCACTCAAAATGCATCCTACAACCCTGAAAGTTCAGAATATGTTAGCAGCCCAAAAAAGGCCTTAAAATGCATTTTAGGCCTGCAAAAATGTTGAAAGGTTTGGAGGCCCAAAAAAGGGGTTTACAGGCATCCTAGACCCCCTAAAGTCCAGAAAATGTTGGTGGGCCAAAAACTGTGTCAGAGAGCTCTGAATGTCCTAAAAACATTTGCAGCCTGAACGGGGCATTAACCCACATCCTAGACAACTGAAATTCCCAAAAATATTTTGGCCCAAAAATGCATCCTACAACCCTGAAATTTCAGAAAATGTTGGCAGCTCAAAAAAAGGCCTTAAAATGCATCTTAGGCCTGCAAAAATGTTGAAAACTTTGGAGGCCCAAAAAAGGGGTTTACAGGCATCCTAGACCCCCTAAAGTCCAGAACATGTTGGTGGGCCATAAACAGGCTCAGAGAGCTCTGAATGTCCCAAAAACATTTGCAGCTTGAAAGGGGCATTAACCCACATCCTAGACCACTGAAATTCCCAAAAATATTTTTGACACCCAAAATGCATCCTACAACCCTGAAAGTTCAGAATATGTTAGTAGCCCAAAAAAGGCCTTAAAATGCATTTTAGGCTTGCAAAAATGTTGAAAACTTTGGAGGCCCAAAAAAGGGGTTTACAGGCATCCTAGACCCCCTAAAGTCCAGGAAATGTTGGTGGGCCAAAAACAGGCTCAGAGAGCTCTGAATGTCCCAAAAACATTTGCAGCGTTAAAGGGGCATTAACCCGCATCCTAGACCACTGAAATTACCAAAAATAGTTTGGCCCGAAAAATGCATCCTACACCCCTGAAAGTTCAGAAAATGTTGGCAGCTCAAAAAAGTCCTTAAAATTCTTCTTGTGCCTGCAAAAATGTTGAAAACTTTGGAGGCCCAAAAAAGGGGTTTACAGGCATCCTAGACCCCCTAAAGTCCAGAAAATGTTGGTGGGCCAAATGCAGGCTCAGAGAGCTCTGAATGTCCCAAAAATATGTGCAGCCTGAAAGGGGCATTAACCGGCATCCTAGACCACTGAAATTCCAAAAAATATTTTTGGCACCCAAAATGCATCCTACAACCTTGAAAGTTCAGAATATGTTAGCAGCCCAAAAAAGGCCTTAAAATGCATTTTATGCCTGCAAAAATGTTGAAAACTTTGGAGGCCCAAAAAAGGGTTTTACAGGCATCCTAGACCCCCTAAAGTCCAGAAAATGTTGGTGGGCCAAAAACTGTGTCAGAGAGCTCTGAATGTCCCAAAAACATTTGCAGCCTGAAAGGGGTATTAACCCGCATCCTAGACCACTGAAATTCCCAAAAATATTTTTGGCATGAAAAGAGCATCCTACAACCCTGAAAGTTCAGAATATGTTAGCAGCCCAAAAAAGGCCTTAAAATGCATTTTAGGCCTGTACAAATGTTGAAAACTTTGGAGGCCCAAAAAAGGGGTTTACAGGCATCCTAGACCCCCTAAAGTCCAGAAAATGTTGGTGGGCCAAAAACTGTGTCAGAGAGCTCTGAAAGTCCCAAAAACATTTGCAGCCTGAAAGGGGCATTAACCCGCATCCTAGACCACTGAAATTCTCAAAAATATTTTTGCCATGAAAAGTGCATCCTACAACCCTGAACGTTCAGAATATGTTAGCAGCCCAAAAAAGGCCTTAAAATGCATTTTAGGCCTGCAAAAAGGTTGAAAACTTTGGAGGCCCAAAAAAGGGGTTTACAGGCATCCTAGACCCCCTAAAGTCCAGAAAATGTTGGTGAGCCAAAAACTGTGTCAGAGAGCTCTGAATGTCCCAAAAACATTTGCAGCCTGAAAGGGGCATTAACCCGCATCCTAGACCACTGAAATTCCCAAAAATATTTTTGGCACCCAAAAATGCATCCTACACCCCTGAAAGTTCAGAAAATGTTGGCAGCTCAAAAAAGTCCTTAAAATGCATCTTGTTCCTGCAAAAATGTTGAAAACTTTGGAGGCCCAAAAAAGGGGTTTACAGGCATCCTAGACCCCCTAAAGTCCAGAAAATGTTGGTGGGCCAAAAACTGTGTCAGAGAGCTCTGAATGTCCCAAAAACATTTACAGCCTGAAACGGGCATTAACCCGCATCCTAGACCACTGAAATTCCCAAAAATATTTTTGGCATGAAAAGTGCATCCTACAACCCTGAAAGTTCAGAATATGTTAGCAGCCCAAAAAAGGCCTTAAAATGCATTTTAGACCTGCAAAAATGTTGAAAAGTTTGGAGGCCCAAAAAAGGGATTTACAGGCATCCTAGACCCCGTAAAGTGCAGAAAATGGCTGTGGTCCAAAATCAGTGTCAGAGAGCTCTGAATGTCCCAAAACATTTGCAGCCCGAAAGGGGCACTAACCCGCATCCGAGACCACTGAAATTCCCAAAAATATTTTTGGCACAAAAATGCATCCTACAACCCTGAAAGTTCAGAATATGTTAGCAGCCTGAAAAAGGCCTTAAAATGCATTTTAGGCCTGCAAAAATGTTGAAAACTTTGGAGGCCCAAAAAAGGGGTTTACAGGCATCCTAGACCCCCTAAAGTCCAGAAAATGTTGGTGGGCCAAAAACTGTGTCAGAGAGCTCTGAATGTCCTAAAAACATTTGCAGCCTGAACGGCGCATTAACCCACATCCTAGACAACTGAAATTCCCAAAAATATTTTGGCCCAAAAAATGCTTCCTACACCCCTGAAATTTCAGAAAATGTTGGCAGCTCAAAAAAAGGCCTTAA
The DNA here is from genome assembly GCF_040938575.1 of Ambystoma mexicanum. Classification (NCBI taxonomy): domain Eukaryota; kingdom Metazoa; phylum Chordata; class Amphibia; order Caudata; family Ambystomatidae; genus Ambystoma; species Ambystoma mexicanum. The sequence goes on along the minus strand of NC_090929.1, from coordinate 957,203,910 downwards.
AATGCATCTTAGGCCTGCAAAAATGTTGAAAACTTTGGAGGCCCAAAAAAGGGGTTTACAGGCATCCTAGACCCCCTAAAGTCCAGAACATGTTGGTGGGCCATAAACAGGCTCAGAGAGCTCTGAATGTCCCAAAAACATTTGCAGCTTGAAAGGGGCATTAACCCACATCCTAGACCACTGAAATTCCCAAAAATATTTTTGGCACCCAAAATGCATCCTACAACCCTGAAAGTTCAGAATATGTTAGTAGCCCAAAAAAGGCCTTAAAATGCATTTTAGGCTTGCAAAAATGTTGAAAACTTTGGAGGCCCAAAAAAGGGGTTTACAGGCATCCTAGACCCCCTAAAGTCCAGGAAATGTTGGTGGGCCAAAAACTGTGTCAGAGAGCTCTGAATGTCCCAAAAACATTTGCAGCCTGAAAGGGGCATTAACCCGCATCCTAGACCACTGAAATTCTCAAAAATATTTTTGCCATGAAAAGTTCATCCTACAACCCTGAACGTTCACAATATGTTAGCAGCCCAAAAAAGGCCTTAAAATGCATTTTAGGCCTGCAAAAATGTTGAAAAGTTTGGAGGCCCAAAAAAGGGATTTACAGGCATCCTAGACCCCGTAAAGTGCAGAAAATGGCTGTGGCCCAAAAACTGTGTCAGAGAGCTCTGAATGTCCTACAAACATGTGCAGCTTGAAAGGGACATTAACCCGCATCCTAGACCACTGAAATTTCCAAAAATATTTTTGGCACTCAAAATGCATCCTACAACCCTGAAAGTTCAGAATATGTTAGCAGCCCAAAAAAGGCCTTAAAATGCATTTTAGGCCTGCAAAAATGTTGAAAGGTTTGGAGGCCCAAAAAAGGGGTTTACAGGCATCCTAGACCCCCTAAAGTCCAGAAAATGTTGGTGGGCCAAACACAGGCTCAGAGAGCTCTGAATGTCCCAAAAACATTTGCAGCCTGAAAGGGGCATTAACCCACAACCTAGACCACTGAAATTACCAAAAATAGTTTGGCCCGAAAAATGCATCCTACACCCCTGAAAGTTCAGAAAATGTTGGCAGCTCAAAAAAGTCCTTAAAATTCATCTTGTGCCTGCAAACATGTTGAAAACTTTGGAGGCCCAAAAAAGGGATTTACAGGCATCCTAGACCCCCTAAAGTCCAGAAAATGTTGGTGGGCCAAAAACTGTGTCAGAGAGCTCTGAATGTCCCAAAAACATTTGCAGCCTGAAAGGGGTATTAACCCGCATCCTAGACCACTGAAATTCCCAAAAATATTTTTGGCATGAAAAGTGCATCCTACAACCCTGAAAGTTCAGAATATGTTAGCAGCCCAAAAAAGGCCTTAAGATGCATTTGAGGCCTGCAAAAAGGTTGAAAACTTTGGAGGCCCAAAAAAGGGGTTTACAGGCATCCTAGACCCCCTAAAGTCCAGAAAATGCTGGTGGGCCAAAAACTGTGTCAGAGAGCTCTGAATGTCCCAAAAACATATGCAGCCTGTAAGGGGCATTAACCCGCATTCTAGACCACTGAAATTCCCAAAAATAGTTTGGCCCGAAAAATGCATCCTGCACCCCTGAATGTTCAGAAAATGTTGGCAGCTCAAAAAAGTCCTTAAAATTCATCTTGCGCCTGCAAAAATGTTGAAAACTTTGGAGGCCCAAAAAAGGGGTTTACAGGCATCCTAGACTCCGTAAAGTCCAGAAAATATTGGTGGACCAAATACTGTGTCAGAGAGCTCTGAATGTCTCAAAAACATTTGCAGCCTGAAAGGGACATTAACCCGCATCCTAGACCACTGAAATTCCCAAAAGTAGTTTTGGCACGAAAAATGCATCCTACACCCATGAATTTTCAGAAAATGTTGGCAGCTCAAAAAAAGGCCTTAAAATGCATCTTAGGCCTGCAAAAATGTTGAAAACTTTGCAGGCCCAAAAAAGGGGTTTACATGCATCCTAGACCCCCTAAATTCCAGAAAAGGTTGGTGGGCCAAAACCTGTGTCAGAAAGCTCTGAATGTCCCAAAAACATTTGCTGCCTGAAAGGGGCATTAACCCGCATCCTAGACCACTGAAATTCTCAAAAATATTTTTGCCATGAAAAGTTCATCCTACAACCCTGAACGTTCACAATATGTTAGCAGCCCAAAAAAGGCCTTAAAATGCATTTTAGGCCTGCAAAAATGTTGAAAAGTTTGGAGGCCCAAAAAAGGGATTTACAGGCATCCTAGACCACGTAAAGTGCAGAAAATGGCTGTGGCCCAAAAACTGTGTCAGAGAGCTCTGAATGTCCTACAAACATGTGCAGCTTGAAAGGGACATTAACCCGCATCCTAGACCACTGAAATTCCCAAAAATATTTTTGGCACTCAAAATGCATCCTACAACCCTGAAAGTTCAGAATATGTTAGCAGCCCAAAAAAGGCCTTAAAATGCATTTTAGGCCTGCAAAAATGTTGAAAGGTTTGGAGGCCCAAAAAAGGGGTTTACAGGCATCCTAGACCCCCTAAAGTCCAGAAAATGTTGGTGGGCCAAAAACTGTGTCAGAGAGCTCTGAATGTCCTAAAAACATTTGCAGCTTGAAAGGGGCATTAACCCACATCCTAGACCACTGAAATTCCCAAAAATATTTTTGACACCCAAAATGCATCCTACAACCCTGAAAGTTCAGAATATGTTAGTAGCCCAAAAAAGGCCTTAAAATGCATTTTAGGCTTGCAAAAATGTTGAAAACTTTGGAGGCCCAAAAAAGGGGTTTACAGGCATCCTAGACCCCCTAAAGTCCAGGAAATGTTGGTGGGCCAAAAACAGGCTCAGAGAGCTCTGAATGTCCCAAAAACATTTGCAGCGTTAAAGGGGCATTAACCCGCATCCTAGACCACTGAAATTACCAAAAATAGTTTGGCCCGAAAAATGCATCCTACACCCCTGAAAGTTCAGAAAATGTTGGCAGCTCAAAAAAGTCCTTAAAATTCTTCTTGTGCCTGCAAAAATGTTGAAAACTTTGGAGGCCCAAAAAAGGGGTTTACAGGCATCCTAGACCCCCTAAAGTCCAGAAAATGTTGGTGGGCCAAATGCAGGCTCAGAGAGCTCTGAATGTCCCAAAAATATGTGCAGCCTGAAAGGGGCATTAACCGGCATCCTAGACCACTGAAATTCCCAAAAATAGTTTGGCCCGAAAAATGCATCCTGCACCCCTGAATGTTCAGAAAATGTTGGCAGCTCAAAAAAGTCCTTAAAATTCATCTTGCGCCTGCAAAAATGTTGAAAACTTTGGAGGCCCAAAAAAGGGGTTTACAGGCATCCTAGACTCCGTAAAGTCCAGAAAATATTGGTGGACCAAATACTGTGTCAGAGAGCTCTGAATGTCTCAAAAACAATTGCAGCCTGAAAGGGACATTAACCCGCATCCTAGACCACTGAAATTCCCAAAAGTAGTTTTGGCACGAAAAATGCATCCTACACCCATGAATTTTCAGAAAATGTTGGCAGCTCAAAAAAAGGCCTTAAAATGCATCTTAGGCCTGCAAAAATGTTGAAAACTTTGCAGGCCCAAAAAAGGGGTTTACATGCATCCTAGACCCCCTAAATTCCAGAAAAGGTTGGTGGGCCAAAACCTGTGTCAGAAAGCTCTGAATGTCCCAAAAACATTTGCAGCCTGAAAGGGGCATTAACCCGCATCCTAGACCACTGAAATTCCCAAAAATATTTTTGGCACCCAAAATGCATCCTACAACCCTGAAAGTTCAGAATATATTAGCAGCCCAAAAAGAGGCCTTAAAATGCATTTTAGGCCTGCAAAAATGTTGAAAACTTTGGAGGCCCAAAAAAGGGGTTTACAGGCATCCTAGACCCCCTAAAGTCCAGAAAATGTTGGTGGGCCAAAAACTGTGTCAGAGAGCTCTGAATGTCCCAAAAACATTTGCAGCCTGAAAGAGGCATTAACCCGCATCTTAGACCACTGAAATTCTCAAAAATATTTTTGTCATGAAAAGTTCATCCTACAACCCTGAACGTTCACAATATGTTAGCTGCCCAAAAAAGGCCTTAAAATGCATTTTAGGCCTGCAAAAATGTTGAAAAGTTTGGAGGCCCAAAAAAGGGATTTACAGGCATCCTAGACCACGTAAAGTGCAGAAAATGGCTGTGGCCCAAAAACTGTGTCAGAGAGCTCTGAATGTCCTACAAACATGTGCAGCTTGAAAGGGACATTAACCCGCATCCTAGACCACTGAAATTCCCAAAAATATTTTTGGCACTCAAAATGCATCCTACAACCCTGAAAGTTCAGAATATGTTAGCAGCCCAAAAAAGGCCTTAAAATGCATTTTAGGCCTGCAAAAATGTTGAAAGGTTTGGAGGCCCAAAAAAGGGGTTTACAGGCATCCTAGACCCCCTAAAGTCCAGAAAATGTTGGTGGGCCAAAAACTGTGTCAGAGAGCTCTGAATGTCCTAAAAACATTTGCAGCCTGAACGGGGCATTAACCCACATCCTAGACAACTGAAATTCCCAAAAATATTTTGGCCCAAAAATGCATCCTACAACCCTGAAATTTCAGAAAATGTTGGCAGCTCAAAAAAAGGCCTTAAAATGCATCTTAGGCCTGCAAAAATGTTGAAAACTTTGGAGGCCCAAAAAAGGGGTTTACAGGCATCCTAGACCCCCTAAAGTCCAGAACATGTTGGTGGGCCATAAACAGGCTCAGAGAGCTCTGAATGTCCCAAAAACATTTGCAGCTTGAAAGGGGCATTAACCCACATCCTAGACCACTGAAATTCCCAAAAATATTTTTGACACCCAAAATGCATCCTACAACCCTGAAAGTTCAGAATATGTTAGTAGCCCAAAAAAGGCCTTAAAATGCATTTTAGGCTTGCAAAAATGTTGAAAACTTTGGAGGCCCAAAAAAGGGGTTTACAGGCATCCTAGACCCCCTAAAGTCCAGGAAATGTTGGTGGGCCAAAAACAGGCTCAGAGAGCTCTGAATGTCCCAAAAACATTTGCAGCGTTAAAGGGGCATTAACCCGCATCCTAGACCACTGAAATTACCAAAAATAGTTTGGCCCGAAAAATGCATCCTACACCCCTGAAAGTTCAGAAAATGTTGGCAGCTCAAAAAAGTCCTTAAAATTCTTCTTGTGCCTGCAAAAATGTTGAAAACTTTGGAGGCCCAAAAAAGGGGTTTACAGGCATCCTAGACCCCCTAAAGTCCAGAAAATGTTGGTGGGCCAAATGCAGGCTCAGAGAGCTCTGAATGTCCCAAAAATATGTGCAGCCTGAAAGGGGCATTAACCGGCATCCTAGACCACTGAAATTCCAAAAAATATTTTTGGCACCCAAAATGCATCCTACAACCTTGAAAGTTCAGAATATGTTAGCAGCCCAAAAAAGGCCTTAAAATGCATTTTATGCCTGCAAAAATGTTGAAAACTTTGGAGGCCCAAAAAAGGGTTTTACAGGCATCCTAGACCCCCTAAAGTCCAGAAAATGTTGGTGGGCCAAAAACTGTGTCAGAGAGCTCTGAATGTCCCAAAAACATTTGCAGCCTGAAAGGGGTATTAACCCGCATCCTAGACCACTGAAATTCCCAAAAATATTTTTGGCATGAAAAGAGCATCCTACAACCCTGAAAGTTCAGAATATGTTAGCAGCCCAAAAAAGGCCTTAAAATGCATTTTAGGCCTGTACAAATGTTGAAAACTTTGGAGGCCCAAAAAAGGGGTTTACAGGCATCCTAGACCCCCTAAAGTCCAGAAAATGTTGGTGGGCCAAAAACTGTGTCAGAGAGCTCTGAAAGTCCCAAAAACATTTGCAGCCTGAAAGGGGCATTAACCCGCATCCTAGACCACTGAAATTCTCAAAAATATTTTTGCCATGAAAAGTGCATCCTACAACCCTGAACGTTCAGAATATGTTAGCAGCCCAAAAAAGGCCTTAAAATGCATTTTAGGCCTGCAAAAAGGTTGAAAACTTTGGAGGCCCAAAAAAGGGGTTTACAGGCATCCTAGACCCCCTAAAGTCCAGAAAATGTTGGTGAGCCAAAAACTGTGTCAGAGAGCTCTGAATGTCCCAAAAACATTTGCAGCCTGAAAGGGGCATTAACCCGCATCCTAGACCACTGAAATTCCCAAAAATATTTTTGGCACCCAAAAATGCATCCTACACCCCTGAAAGTTCAGAAAATGTTGGCAGCTCAAAAAAGTCCTTAAAATGCATCTTGTTCCTGCAAAAATGTTGAAAACTTTGGAGGCCCAAAAAAGGGGTTTACAGGCATCCTAGACCCCCTAAAGTCCAGAAAATGTTGGTGGGCCAAAAACTGTGTCAGAGAGCTCTGAATGTCCCAAAAACATTTACAGCCTGAAACGGGCATTAACCCGCATCCTAGACCACTGAAATTCCCAAAAATATTTTTGGCATGAAAAGTGCATCCTACAACCCTGAAAGTTCAGAATATGTTAGCAGCCCAAAAAAGGCCTTAAAATGCATTTTAGACCTGCAAAAATGTTGAAAAGTTTGGAGGCCCAAAAAAGGGATTTACAGGCATCCTAGACCCCGTAAAGTGCAGAAAATGGCTGTGGTCCAAAATCAGTGTCAGAGAGCTCTGAATGTCCCAAAACATTTGCAGCCCGAAAGGGGCACTAACCCGCATCCGAGACCACTGAAATTCCCAAAAATATTTTTGGCACAAAAATGCATCCTACAACCCTGAAAGTTCAGAATATGTTAGCAGCCTGAAAAAGGCCTTAAAATGCATTTTAGGCCTGCAAAAATGTTGAAAACTTTGGAGGCCCAAAAAAGGGGTTTACAGGCATCCTAGACCCCCTAAAGTCCAGAAAATGTTGGTGGGCCAAAAACTGTGTCAGAGAGCTCTGAATGTCCTAAAAACATTTGCAGCCTGAACGGCGCATTAACCCACATCCTAGACAACTGAAATTCCCAAAAATATTTTGGCCCAAAAAATGCTTCCTACACCCCTGAAATTTCAGAAAATGTTGGCAGCTCAAAAAAAGGCCTTAAAATGCATCTTAGGCCTGCAAAAATGTTGAAAACTTTGGAGGCCCAAAAAAGGGGTTTACAGGCATCCTAGACCCCCTAAAGTCCAGAACATGTTGGTGGGCCATAAACAGGCTCAGAGAGCTCTGAATGTCCCAAAAACATTTGCAGCTTGAAAGGGGCATTAACCCACATCCTAGACCACTGAAATTCCCAAAAATATTTTTGGCACCCAAAATGCATCCTACAACCCTGAAAGTTCAGAATATGTTAGTAGCCCAAAAAAGGCCTTAAAATGCATTTTAGGCTTGCAAAAATGTTGAAAACTTTGGAGGCCCAAAAAAGGGGTTTACAGGCATCCTAGACCCCCTAAAGTCCAGGAAATGTTGGTGGGCCAAAAACTGTGTCAGAGAGCTCTGAATGTCCCAAAAACATTTGCAGCCTGAAAGGGGCATTAACCCGCATCCTAGACCACTGAAATTCTCAAAAATATTTTTGCCATGAAAAGTTCATCCTACAACCCTGAACGTTCACAATATGTTAGCAGCCCAAAAAAGGCCTTAAAATGCATTTTAGGCCTGCAAAAATGTTGAAAAGTTTGGAGGCCCAAAAAAGGGATTTACAGGCATCCTAGACCCCGTAAAGTGCAGAAAATGGCTGTGGCCCAAAAACTGTGTCAGAGAGCTCTGAATGTCCTACAAACATGTGCAGCTTGAAAGGGACATTAACCCGCATCCTAGACCACTGAAATTTCCAAAAATATTTTTGGCACTCAAAATGCATCCTACAACCCTGAAAGTTCAGAATATGTTAGCAGCCCAAAAAAGGCCTTAAAATGCATTTTAGGCCTGCAAAAATGTTGAAAGGTTTGGAGGCCCAAAAAAGGGGTTTACAGGCATCCTAGACCCCCTAAAGTCCAGAAAATGTTGGTGGGCCAAACACAGGCTCAGAGAGCTCTGAATGTCCAAAAACATTTGCAGCCTGAAAGGGGCATTAACCCACAACCTAGACCACTGAAATTACCAAAAATAGTTTGGCCCGAAAAATGCATCCTACACCCCTGAAAGTTCAGAAAATGTTGGCAGCTCAAAAAAGTCCTTAAAATTCATCTTGTGCCTGCAAACATGTTGAAAACTTTGGAGGCCCAAAAAAGGGATTTACAGGCATCCTAGACCCCCTAAAGTCCAGAAAATGTTGGTGGGCCAAAAACTGTGTCAGAGAGCTCTGAATGTCCCAAAAACATTTGCAGCCTGAAAGGGGTATTAACCCGCATCCTAGACCACTGAAATTCCCAAAAATATTTTTGGCATGAAAAGTGCATCCTACAACCCTGAAAGTTCAGAATATGTTAGCAGCCCAAAAAAGGCCTTAAGGTGCATTTGAGGCCTGCAAAAAGGTTGAAAACTTTGGAGGCCCAAAAAAGGGGTTTACAGGCATCCTAGACCCCCTAAAGTCCAGAAAATGCTGGTGGGCCAAAAACTGTGTCAGAGAGCTCTGAATGTCCCAAAAACATATGCAGCCTGTAAGGGGCATTAACCCGCATTCTAGACCACTGAAATTCCCAAAAATAGTTTGGCCCGAAAAATGCATCCTGCACCCCTGAATGTTCAGAAAATGTTGGCAGCTCAAAAAAGTCCTTAAAATTCATCTTGCGCCTGCAAAAATGTTGAAAACTTTGGAGGCCCAAAAAAGGGGTTTACAGGCATCCTAGACTCCGTAAAGTCCAGAAAATATTGGTGGACCAAATACTGTGTCAGAGAGCTCTGAATGTCTCAAAAACATTTGCAGCCTGAAAGGGACATTAACCCGCATCCTAGACCACTGAAATTCCCAAAAGTAGTTTTGGCACGAAAAATGCATCCTACACCCATGAATTTTCAGAAAATGTTGGCAGCTCAAAAAAAGGCCTTAAAATGCATCTTAGGCCTGCAAAAATGTTGAAAACTTTGCAGGCCCAAAAAAGGGGTTTACATGCATCCTAGACCCCCTAAATTCCAGAAAAGGTTGGTGGGCCAAAACCTGTGTCAGAAAGCTCTGAATGTCCCAAAAACATTTGCTGCCTGAAAGGGGCATTAACCCGCATCCTAGACCACTGAAATTCCCAAAAATATTTTTGGCACCCAAAATGCATCCTACAACCCTGAAAGTTCAGAATATATTAGCAGCCCAAAAAGAGGCCTTAAAATGCATTTTAGGCCTGCAAAAATGTTGAAAACTTTGGAGGCCCAAAAAAGGGGTTTACAGGCATCCTAGACCCCCTAAAGTCCAGAAAATGTTGGTGGGCCAAAAACTGTGTCAGAGAGCTCTGAATGTCCCAAAAACATTTGCAGCCTGAAAGGGGCATTAACCCGCATCCTAGACCACTGAAATTCTCAAAAATATTTTTGCCATGAAAAGTTCATCCTACAACCCTGAACGTTCACAATATGTTAGCAGCCCAAAAAAGGCCTTAAAATGCATTTTAGGCCTGCAAAAATGTTGAAAAGTTTGGAGGCCCAAAAAAGGGATTTACAGGCATCCTAGACCACGTAAAGTGCAGAAAATGGCTGTGGCCCAAAAACTGTGTCAGAGAGCTCTGAATGTCCTACAAACATGTGCAGCTTGAAAGGGACATTAACCCGCATCCTAGACCACTGAAATTCCCAAAAATATTTTTGGCACTCAAAATGCATCCTACAACCCTGAAAGTTCAGAATATGTTAGCAGCCCAAAAAAGGCCTTAAAATGCATTTTAGGCCTGCAAAAATGTTGAAAGGTTTGGAGGCCCAAAAAAGGGGTTTACAGGCATCCTAGACCCCCTAAAGTCCAGAAAATGTTGGTGGGCCAAAAACTGTGTCAGAGAGCTCTGAATGTCCTAAAAACATTTGCAGCCTGAACGGGGCATTAACCCACATCCTAGACAACTGAAATTCCCAAAAATATTTTGGCCCAAAAATGCATCCTACAACCCTGAAATTTCAGAAAATGTTGGCAGCTCAAAAAAAGGCCTTAAAATGCATCTTAGGCCTGCAAAAATGTTGAAAACTTTGGAGGCCCAAAAAAGGGGTTTACAGGCATCCTAGACCCCCTAAAGTCCAGAACATGTTGGTGGGCCATAAACAGGCTCAGAGAGCTCTGAATGTCCCAAAAACATTTGCAGCTTGAAAGGGGCATTAACCCACATCCTAGACCACTGAAATTCCCAAAAATATTTTTGACACCCAAAATGCATCTTACAACCCTGAAAGTTCAGAATATGTTAGTAGCCCAAAAAAGGCCTTAAAATGCATTTTAGGCTTGCAAAAATGTTGAAAACTTTGGAGGCCCAAAAAAGGGGTTTACAGGCATCCTAGACCCCCTAAAGTCCAGGAAATGTTGGTGGGCCAAAAACAGGCTCAGAGAGCTCTGAATGTCCCAAAAACATTTGCAGCGTTAAAGGGACATTAACCCGCATCCTAGACCACTGAAATTCCCAAAAATAGTTTGGCCCGAAAAATGCATCCTACACCCCTGAAAGTTCAGAAAATGTTGGCAGCTCAAAAAAGTCCTTAAAATTCTTCTTGTGCCTGCAAAAATGTTGAAAACTTTGGAGGCCCAAAAAAGGGGTTTACAGGCATCCTAGACCCCCTAAAGTCCAGAAAATGTTGGTGGGCCAAATGCAGGCTCAGAGAGCTCTGAATGTCCCAAAAATATGTGCAGCCTGAAAGGGGCATTAACCGGCATCCTAGACCACTGAAATTCCAAAAAATATTTTTGGCACCCAAAATGCATCCTACAACCTTGAAAGTTCAGAATATGTTAGCAGCCCAAAAAAGGCCTTAAAATGCATTTTATGCCTGCAAAAATGTTGAAAACTTTGGAGGCCCAAAAAAGGGTTTTACAGGCATCCTAGACCCCCTAAAGTCCAGAAAATGTCGGTGGGCCAAAAACTGTGTCAGAGAGCTCTGAATGTCCCAAAAACATTTGCAGCCTGAAAGGGGTATTAACCCGCATCCTAGACCACTGAAATTCCCAAAAATATTTTTGGCATGAAAAGAGCATCCTACAACCCTGAAAGTTCAGAATATGTTAGCAGCCCAAAAAAGGCCTTAAAATGCATTTTAGGCCTGTACAAATGTTGAAAACTTTGGAGGCCCAAAAAAGGGGTTTACAGGCATCCTAGACCCCCTAAAGTCCAGAAAATGTTGGTGGGCCAAAAACTGTGTCAGAGAGCTCTGAAAGTCCCAAAAACATTTGCAGCCTGAAAGGGGCATTAACCCGCATCCTAGACCACTGAAATTCTCAAAAATATTTTTGCCATGAAAAGTGCATCCTACAACCCTGAACGTTCAGAATATGTTAGCAGCCCAAAAAAGGCCTTAAAATGCATTTTAGGCCTGCAAAAAGGTTGAAAACTTTGGAGGCCCAAAAAAGGGGTTTACAGGCATCCTAGACCCCCTAAAGTCCAGAAAATGTTGGTGAGCCAAAAACTGTGTCAGAGAGCTCTGAATGTCCCAAAAACATTTGCAGCCTGAAAGGGGCATTAACCCGCATCCTAGACCACTGAAATTCCCAAAAATATTTTTGGCACCCAAAAATGCATCCTACACCCCTGAAAGTTCAGAAAATGTTGGCAGCTCAAAAAAGTCCTTAAAATGCATCTTGTTCCTGCAAAAATGTTGAAAACTTTGGAGGCCCAAAAAAGGGGTTTACAGGCATCCTAGACCCCCTAAAGTCCAGAAAATGTTGGTGGGCCAAAAACTGTGTCAGAGAGCTCTGAATGTCCCAAAAACATTTACAGCCTGAAACGGGCATTAACCCACATCCTAGACCACTGAAATTCCCAAAAATATTTTTGGCATGAAAAGTGCATCCTACAACCCTGAAAGTTCAGAATATGTTAGCAGCCCAAAAAAGGCCTTAAAATGCATTTTAGACCTGCAAAAATGTTGAAAAGTTTGGAGGCCCAAAAAAGGGATTTACAGGCATCCTAGACCCCGTAAAGTGCAGAAAATGGCTGTGGTCCAAAATCAGTGTCAGAGAGCTCTGAATGTCCCAAAACATTTGCAGCCCGAAAGGGGCACTAACCCGCATCCGAGACCACTGAAATTCCCAAAAATATTTTTGGCACAAAAATGCATCCTACAACCCTGAAAGTTCAGAATATGTTAGCAGCCTGAAAAAGGCCTTAAAATGCATTTTAGGCCTGCAAAAATGTTGAAAACTTTGGAGGCCCAAAAAAGGGGTTTACAGGCATCCTAGACCCCCTAAAGTCCAGAAAATGTTGGTGGGCCAAAAACTGTGTCAGAGAGCTCTGAATGTCCTAAAAACATTTGCAGCCTGAACGGCGCATTAACCCACATCCTAGACAACTGAAATTCCCAAAAATATTTTGGCCCAAAAAATGCTTCCTACACCCCTGAAATTTCAGAAAATGTTGGCAGCTCAAAAAAAGGCCTTAAAATGCATCTTAGGCCTGCAAAAATGTTGAAAACTTTGGAGGCCCAAAAAAGGGGTTTACAGGCATCCTAGACCCCCTAAAGTCCAGGAAATGTTGGTGAGCCAAAAACAGGCTCAGAGAGCTCTGAATGTCCCAAAAACATTTGCAGCCTGAAAGGGGCATTAACCCGCATCCTAGACCACTGAAATTCTCAAAAATATTTTTGCCATGAAAAGTTCATCCTACAACCCTGAACGTTCACAATATGTTAGCAGCCCAAAAAAGGCCTTAAAATGCATTTTAGGCCTGCAAAAATGTTGAAAAGTTTGGAGGCCCAAAAAAGGGATTTACAGGCATCCTAGACCCCGTAAAGTGCAGAAAATGGCTGTGGCCCAAAAACTGTGTCAGAGAGCTCTGAATGTCCTACAAACATGTGCAGCTTGAAAGGGGTATTAACCCGCATCCTAGACCACTGAAATTTCCAAAAATATTTTTGGCACTCAAAATGCATCCTACAACCCTGAAAGTTCAGAATATGTTAGCAGCCCAAAAAAGGCCTTAAAATGCATTTTAGGCCTGCAAAAATGTTGAAAGGTTTGGAGGCCCAAAAAAGGGGTTTACAGGCATCCTAGACCCCCTAAAGTCCAGAAAATGTTGGTGGGCCAAACACAGGCTCAGAGAGCTCTGAATGTCCCAAAAACATTTGCAGCCTGAAAGGGGCATTAACCCGCAACCTAGACCACTGAAATTACCAAAAATAGTTTGGCCCGAAAAATGCATCCTACACCCCTGAAAGTTCAGAAAATGTTGGCAGCTCAAAAAAGTCCTTAAAATTCATCTTGTGCCTGCAAACATGTTGAAAACTTTGGAGGCCCAAAAAAGGGATTTACAGGCATCCTAGACCCCCTAAAGTCCAGAAAATGTTGGTGGGCCAAAAACTGTGTCAGAGAGCTCTGAATGTCCCAAAAACATTTGCAGCCTGAAAGGGGTATTAACCCGCATCCTAGACCACTGAAATTCCCAAAAATATTTTTGGCATGAAAAGTGCATCCTACAACCCTGAAAGTTTAGAATATGTTAGCAGCCCAAAAAAGGCCTTAAGATGCATTTGAGGCCTGCAAAAAGGTTGAAAACTTTGGAGGCCCAAAAAAGGGGTTTACAGGCATCCTAGACCCCCTAAAGTCCAGAAAATGCTGGTGGGCCAAAAACTGTGTCAGAGAGCTCTGAATGTCCCAAAAACATTTGCAGCCTGTAAGGGGCATTAACCCGCATCCTAGACCACTGAAATTCCCAAAAATAGTTTGGCCCGAAAAATGCATCCTGCACCCCTGAATGTTCAGAAAATGTTGGCAGCTCAAAAAAGTCCTTAAAATTCATCTTGCGCCTGCAAAAATGTTGAAAACTTTGGAGGCCCAAAAAAGGGGTTTACAGGCATCCTAGACTCCGTAAAGTCCAGAAAATATTGGTGGACCAAATACTGTGTCAGAGAGCTCTGAATGTCTCAAAAACATTTGCAGCCTGAAAGGGACATTAACCCGCATCCTAGACCACTGAAATTCCCAAAAGTAGTTTTGGCACGAAAAATGCATCCTACACCCATGAATTTTCAGAAAATGTTGGCAGCTCAAAAAAAGGCCTTAAAATGCATCTTAGGCCTGCAAAAATGTTGAAAACTTTGCAGGCCCAAAAAAGGGGTTTACATGCATCCTAGACCCCCTAAATTCCAGAAAAGGTTGGTGGGCCAAAACCTGTGTCAGAAAGCTCTGAATGTCCCAAAAACATTTGCAGCCTGAAAGGGGCATTAACCCGCATCCTAGACCACTGAAATTCCCAAAAATATTTTTGGCACCCAAAATGCATCCTACAACCCTGAAAGTTCAGAATATATTAGCAGCCCAAAAAGAGACCTTAAAATGCATTTTAGGCCTGCAAAAATGTTGAAAACTTTGGAGGCCCAAAAAAGGGGTTTACAGGCATCCTAGACCCCCTAAAGTCCAGAAAATGTTGGTGGGCCAAAAACTGTGTCAGAGAGCTCTGAATGTCCCAAAAACATTTGCAGCCTGAAAGGGGCATTAACCCGCATCCTAGACCACTGAAATTCTCAAAAATATTTTTGCCATGAAAAGTTCATCCTACAACCCTGAACGTTCACAATATGTTAGCAGCCCAAAAAAGGCCTTAAAATGCATTTTAGGCCTGCAAAAATGTTGAAAAGTTTGGAGGCCCAAAAAAGGGATTTACAGGCATCCTAGACCACGTAAAGTGCAGAAAATGGCTGTGGCCCAAAAACTGTGTCAGAGAGCTCTGAATGTCCTACAAACATGTGCAGCTTGAAAGGGACATTAACCCGCATCCTAGACCACTGAAATTCCCAAAAATATTTTTGGCACTCAAAATGCATCCTACAACCCTGAAAGTTCAGAATATGTTAGCAGCCCAAAAAAGGCCTTAAAATGCATTTTAGGCCTGCAAAAATGTTGAAAGGTTTGGAGGCCCAAAAAAGGGGTTTACAGGCATCCTAGACCCCCTAAAGTCCAGAAAATGTTGGTGGGCCAAAAACTGTGTCAGAGAGCTCTGAATGTCCTAAAAACATTTGCAGCCTGAACGGGGCATTAACCCACATCCTAGACAACTGAAATTCCCAAAAATATTTTGGCCCAAAAATGCATCCTACAACCCTGAAATTTCAGAAAATGTTGGCAGCTCAAAAAAAGGCCTTAAAATGCATCTTAGGCCTGCAAAAATGTTGAAAACTGTGGAGGCCCAAAAAAGGGGTTTACAGGCATCCTAGACCCCCTAAAGTCCAGAACATGTTGGTGGGCCATAAACAGGCTCAGAGAGCTCTGAATGTCCCAAAAACATTTGCAGCTTGAAAGGGGCATTAACCCACATCCTAGACCACTGAAATTCCCAAAAATATTTTTGACACCCAAAATGCATCCTACAACCCTGAAAGTTCAGAATATGTTAGTAGCCCAAAAAAGGCCTTAAAATGCATTTTAGGCTTGCAAAAATGTTGAAAACTTTGGAGGCCCAAAAAAGGGGTTTACAGGCATCCTAGACCCCCTAAAGTCCAGGAAATGTTGGTGGGCCAAAAACAGGCTCAGAGAGCTCTGAATGTCCGAAAAACATTTGCAGCGTTAAAGGGGCATTAACCCGCATCCTAGACCACTGAAATTACCAAAAATAGTTTGGCCCGAAAAATGCATCCTACACCCCTGAAAGTTCAGAAAATGTTGGCAGCTCAAAAAAGTCCTTAAAATTCTTCTTGTGCCTGCAAAAATGTTGAAAACTTTGGAGGCCCAAAAAAGGGGTTTACAGGCATCCTAGACCCCCTAAAGTCCAGAAAATGTTGGTGGGCCAAATGCAGGCTCAGAGAGCTCTGAATGTCCCAAAAATATGTGCAGCCTGAAAGGGGCATTAACCAGCATCCTAGACCACTGAAATTCCAAAAAATATTTTTGGCACCCAAAATGCATCCTACAACCTTGAAAGTTCAGAATATGTTAGCAGCCCAAAAAAGGCCTTAAAATGCATTTTATGCCTGCAAACATGTTGAAAACTTTGGAGGCCCAAAAAAGGGTTTTACAGGCATCCTAGACCCCCTAAAGTCCAGAAAATGTTGGTGGGCCAAAAACTGTGTCAGAGAGCTCTGAATGTCCCAAAAACATTTGCAGCCTGAAAGGGGTATTAACCCGCATCCTAGACCACTGAAATTCCCAAAAATATTTTTGGCATGAAAAGAGCATCCTACAACCCTGAAAGTTCAGAATATGTTAGCAGCCCAAAAAAGGCCTTAAAATGCATTTTAGGCCTGTACAAATGTTGAAAACTTTGGAGGCCCAAAAAAGGGGTTTACAGGCATCCTAGACCCCCTAAAGTCCAGAAAATGTTGGTGGGCCAAAAACAGGCTCAGAGAGCTCTGAATGTCCCAAAAACATTTGCAGCCTGAAAGGGACATTAACCCGCATCCTAGACCACTGAAATTACCAAAAATAGTTTGGCCCGAAAAATGCATCCTACACCCCTGAAAGTTCAGAAAATGTTGGCAGCTCAAAAAAGTCCTTAAAATTCATCTTGTGCCTGCAACTATGTTGAAAATTTTGGAGGCCCAAAAAAGGGGTCTACAGGCATCCTGGACCCCCTAAAGTCCAGAAAATGTTGGTGGTCCAAAAACTGTGTCAGAGAGCTCTGAATGTCCCAAAAAACATTTGCAGCCTGAAAGGGGCATTAACCCGCATCCTAGACCACTGAAATTCCCAAAAATATTTTTGGCATGAAAAGTGCATCCTACAACCCTGAAAGTTCAGAATATGTTAGCAGGCCAAAAAAGGCCTTAAAATGCATTTTAGGCCTGCAAAAATGTTGAAAAGTTTGGAGGCCCAAGAAAGGTATTTACAGGCATCCTAGACCCCGTAAAGTGCAGAAAATGGCTGTGGCCCAAAATCAGTGTCAGAGAGCTCTGAATGTCCCAAAACATTTGCAGCCCGAAAGGGGCACTAACCCGCATCCTAGACCACTGAAATTCCCAAAAATATTTTTGGCACCAAAAATGCATCCTACAACCCTGAAAGTTCAGAATATGTTAGCAGCCTGAAAAAGGCCTTAAAATGCATTTTAGGCCTGCAAAAATGTTGAAAACTTTGGAGGCCCCAAAAAGGGGTTTGCAGACATCCTAGACTCCCTAAAGTCCAGAAAATATTGGTGGACCAAAAACTGTGTCATAGAGCTCTGAATGTCCCAAAAACATTTGCAGCCTGAAAGGGGCATTAACCCACATCCTAGACCACTGAAATTCCCAAAAATATTTTTGGCATGAAAAGTGCATCCTACAACCCTGAAAGTTCAGAATATGTTAGCAGCCCAAAAAAGGCCTTAAAATGCATTTTAGGCCTGCAAAAATGTTGAAAAGTTTGGAGGCCCAAAAAAGGGATTTACAGGCATCCTAGACCCCGTAAAGTGCAGAAAATGGCTGTGGCCCAAAATCAGTGTCAGAGAGCTCTGAATGTCCCAAATCATTTGCAGCTCCAAAGGGGCACTAACCCGCATCCTAGACCACTGAAATTCCCAAAAATAGTTTGGCCCGAAAAATGCATCCTACACCCCTGAAAGTTCAGAAAATGTTGGCAGCTCAAAAAAGTCCTTCAAATTCATCTTGTGCCTGCAAAAATGTTGAAAACTTGGAAGGCCCTAAAAAGAGGTTTACATGCATCCTAGACCCCCTAAAGTCCTAAAAATGTTGGTGGTCCAAAAACTGTGTCAGAGAGCTCTGAATGTCCCAATAACATTTGCAGCCTGGAAGGGGCATTAACCCGCATCCTAGACCTCTGAAATTCCCAAAAATATTTTTGGCATGAAAAGTGTATCCTACAACCCTGAAAGTTCAAAATATGTTAGCAGCCCAAAAAAGGCCTTAAAATGCATTTTAGGCCTGCAAAAATGTTGAAAACTTCGGAGGCCCAAAAAAGGGTTTTACATGCATCCTAGACCCCCTAAATTCCAGAAAAGGTTGGTGGGCCAAACACTGTGTCAGAGAGCTCTGAATGTCCCAAAAACATTTGCAGCCTGAAAGGGACATTAGCCCGCATCCTAGACCACTGAAATTACCAAAAATAGTTTGGCCTGAAAAATGCATCCTACACCCCTAAAAGTTCAGAAAATGTTGGCAGCTCAAAAAAGTCCTTAAAATTCATCTTGTGCCTGCAAAAATGTTGAAAAATGTGTAGGCCCAAAAAAGGGGTTTACAGTCATCCTACACCCCCTTAAGTCCAGAAAATGTTGGTGGGCCAAAAACTGTGTCAGAGAGCTCTGAATGTCCCAAAAACATTTGCAGCCTGAAAGGGGCATTAACCTGCATCCTAGACCATTGAAATTCCCAAAAATATTTTTGGCATGAAAAGTGCATCCTAAAACTCTGAAAGTTCAGAATATGTTAGCAGCCCAAAAAAGGCATTAAAATGCATTTTAGGCCTGCAAAAATGTTGAAAAGTTTGGAGGCCCAAAAAAGGGATTTACAGGCATCCTAGACCCCGTAAAGTGCAGAAAATGGCTGTGGCCCAAAAAACTGTGTCAGAGAGCTCTGAATGTCCCAAAAACATTTGCAGCTTGAAAGGGGCATTAACCCGCATCCTAGACCACTGAAATTCCCAAAAATATTTTTGGCATGAAAAGTGCATCCTACAACCCTGAAAGTTCAGAATATGTTAGCAGGCCAAAAAAGGCCTTAAAATGCATTTTAGGCCTGCAAAAATGTTGAAAAGTTTGGAGGCCCAAGAAAGGTATTTACAGGCATCCTAGACCCCGTAAAGTGCAGAAAATGGCTGTGGCCCAAAATCAGTGTCAGAGAGCTCTGAATGTCCCAAAACATTTGCAGCCCGAAAGGGGCACTAACCCGCATCCTAGACCACTGAAATTCCCAAAAATATTTTTGGCACCAAAAATGCATCCTACAACCCTGAAAGTTCAGAATATGTTAGCAGCCTGAAAAAGGCCTTAAAATGCATTTTAGGCCTGCAAAAATGTTGAAAACTTTGGAGGCCCCAAAAAGGGGTTTGCAGGCATCCTAGACTCCCTAAAGTCCAGAAAATATTGGTGGACCAAAAACTGTGTCATAGAGCTCTGAATGTCCCAAAAACATTTGCAGCCTGAAAGGGGCATTAACCCACATCCTAGACCACTGAAATTCCCAAAAATATTTTTGGCATGAAAAGTGCATCCTACAACCCTGAAAGTTCAGAATATGTTAGCAGCCCAAAAAAGGCCTTAAAATGCATTTTAGGCCTGCAAAAATGTTGAAAAGTTTGGAGGCCCAAAAAAGGGATTTACAGGCACCCTAGACCCCGTAAAGTGCAGAAAATGGCTGTGGCCCAAAATCAGTGTCAGAGAGCTCTGAATGTCCCAAATCATTTGCAGCCCCAAAGGGGCACTAACCCGCATCCTAGACCACTGAAATTCCCAAAAATAGTTTGGCCCGTAAAATGCATCCTACACCCCTGAAAGTTCAGAAAATGTTGGCAGCTCAAAAAAGTCCTTCAAATTCATCTTGTGCCTGCAAAAATGTTGAAAACTTGGAAGGCCCTAAAAAGAGGTTTACATGCATCCTAGACCCCCTAAAGTCCTAAAAATGTTGGTTGTCCAAAAACTGTGTCAGAGAGCTCTGAATGTCCCAATAACATTTGCAGCCTGGAAGGGGCATTAACCCGCATCCTAGACCTCTGAAATTCCCAAAAATATTTTTGGCATGAAAAGTGTATCCTACAACCCTGAAAGTTCAAAATATGTTAGCAGCCCAAAAAAGGCCTTAAAATGCATTTTAGGCCTGCAAAAATGTTGAAAACTTCGGAGGCCCAAAAAAGGGTTTTACATGCATCCTAGACCCCCTAAATTCCAGAAAAGGTTGGTGGGCCAAACACTGTGTCAGAGAGCTCTGAATGTCCCAAAAACATTTGCAGCCTGAAAGGGACATTAGCCCGCATCCTAGACCACTGAAATCACCAAAAATAGTTTGGCCTGAAAAATGCATCCTACACCCCTAAAAGTTCAGAAAATGTTGGCAGCTCAAAAAAGTCCTTAAAATTCATCTTGTGCCTGCAAAAATGTTGAAAAATGTGTAGGCCCAAAAAGGGGTTTACAGTCATCCTACACCCCCTTAAGTCCAGAAAATGTTGGTGGGCCAAAAACTGTGTCAGAGAGCTCTGAATGTCCCAAAAACATTTGCAGCCTGAAAGGGGCATTAACCCGCATCCTAGACCACTGAAATTCCCAAAAATATTTTTGGCATGAAAAGTGCATCCTACAACTCTGAAAGTTCAGAATATGTTAGCAGCCCAAAAAAGGCATTAAAATGCATTTTAGGCCTGCAAAAATGTTGAAAAGTTTGGAGGCCCAAAAAAGGGATTTACAGGCATCCTAGACCCCGTAAAGTGCAGAAAATGGCTGTGGCCCAAAAAACTGTGTCAGAGAGCTCTGAATGTCCCAAAAACATTTGCAGCTTGAAAGGGGCATTAAGCCGCATCCTAGACCACTGAAATTCTCAAAAATATTTTTGCCATGAAAAGTGCGTCCTACAACCCTGAAAGTTCAGGATATGTTAGCAGCCCAAAAAAGGCCTCAAAATGCATTTTAGGCCTGCAAAAATGTTGAAAACTTTGGAGGCCCAAAAAAGGGGTTTACAGGCATCCTAGACCCCCTAAAGTCCAGAAAATGTTGGTGGGCCAAAAACAGGCTCAGAGAGCTCTGAATGTCCCAAAAACATTTGCAGCCTGAAAGGGACATTAACCCGCATCCTAGACCACTGAAATTACCAAAAATAGTTTGGCCCGAAAAATGCATCCTACACCCCTGAAAGTTCAGAAAATGTTGGCAGCTCAAAAAAGTCCTTAAAATTCATCTTGTGCCTGCAACAATGTTGAAAATTTTGGAGGCCCAAAAAAGGGGTCTACAGGCATCCTGGACCCCCTAAAGTCCAGAAAATGTTGGTGGTCCAAAAACTGTGTCAGAGAGCTCTGAATGTCCCAAAAAACATTTGCAGCCTGAAAGGGGCATTAACCCGCATCCTAGACCACTGAAATTCCCAAAAATATTTTTGGCATGAAAAGTGCATCCTACAACCCTGAAAGTTCAGAATATGTTAGCAGGCCAAAAAAGGCCTTAAAATGCATTTTAGGCCTGCAAAAATGTTGAAAAGTTTGGAGGCCCAAGAAAGGTATTTACAGGCATCCTAGACCCCGTAAAGTGCAGAAAATGGCTGTGGCCCAAAATCAGTGTCAGAGAGCTCTGAATGTCCCAAAACATTTGCAGCCCGAAAGGGGCACTAACCCGCATCCTAGACCACTGAAATTCCCAAAAATATTTTTGGCACCAAAAATGCATCCTACAACCCTGAAAGTTCAGAATATGTTAGCAGCCTGAAAAAGGCCTTAAAATGCATTTTAGGCCTGCAAAAATGTTGAAAACTTTGGAGGCCCCAAAAAGGGGTTTGCAGGCATCCTAGACTCCCTAAAGTCCAGAAAATATTGGTGGACCAAAAACTGTGTCATAGAGCTCTGAATGTCCCAAAAACATTTGCAGCCTGAAAGGGGCATTAACCCACATCCTAGACCACTGAAATTCCCAAAAATATTTTTGGCATGAAAAGTGCATCCTACAACCCTGAAAGTTCAGAATATGTTAGCAGCCCAAAAAAGGCCTTAAAATGCATTTTAGGCCTGCAAAAATGTTGAAAAGTTTGGAGGCCCAAAAAAGGGATTTACAGGCATCCTAGACCCCGTAAAGTGCAGAAAATGGCTGTGGCCCAAAATCAGTGTCAGAGAGCTCTGAATGTCCCAAATTATTTGCAGCCCCAAAGGGGCACTAACCCACATCCTAGACCACTGAAATTCCCAAAAATAGTTTGGCCCGAAAAATGCATCCTACACCCCTGAAAGTTCAGAAAATGTTGGCAGCTCAAAAAAGTCCTTCAAATTCATCTTGTGCCTGCAAAAATGTTGAAAACTTCGGAGGCCCAAAAAAGGGTTTTACATGCATCCTAGACCCCCTAAATTCCAGAAAAGGTTGGTGGGCCAAACACTGTGTCAGAGAGCTCTGAATGTCCCAAAAACATTTGCAGCCTGAAAGGGACATTAGCCCGCATCCTAGACCACTGAAATTACCAAAAATAGTTTGGCCTGAAAAATGCATCCTACACCCCTAAAAGTTCAGAAAATGTTGGCAGCTCAAAAAAGTCCTTAAAATTCATCTTGTGCCTGCAAAAATGTTGAAAAATGTGTAGGCCCAAAAAAGGGGTTTACAGTCATCCTACACCCCCTTAAGTCCAGAAAATGTTGGTGGGCCAAAAACTGTCAGAGAGCTCTGAATGTCCCAAAAACATTTGCAGCCTGTAAGGGGCATTAACCCGCATCCTAGACCACTGAAATTCCCAAAAATATTTTTGGCATGAAAAGTGCATCCTACAACCCTGAAAGTTCAGAATATGTTAGCAGCCCAAAAAAGGCATTAAAATGCATTTTAGACCTGCAAAAATGTTGAAAAGTTTGGAAGCCCATAAAAGGGATTTACAGGCATCCTAGACCCCGTAAAGTGCAGAAAATGGCTGTAGCCCAAAATCAGTGTCAGAGAACTCTGAATGTCCCAAAACATGTGCAGCCCGAAAGGGGCACTAACCCGCATTCTAGACCACTGAAATTCCCAAAAATATTTTTGGCACCAAAAATGCATCCTACAACCCTGAAAGTTCAGAATATGTTAGCAGCCTGGAAAAGGCATTAAAATACATTTTAGGCCTGCAAAAATATTGAAAACTTTGGAGGCCCAAAAAAGAGGATTACAGATATCCTAGACTCCCTAAAGTCCAGAAAATATTGGTGGACCAAAAACTGTGTCAGAGAGCTCTGAATGTCCCAAAAACATTTGCAGCCTGAAAGGGGCATTAACCCGCATCCTAGACCACTGAAATTCTCAAAAATATTTTTGCCATGAAAAGTGCGTCCTACAACCCTGAAAGTTCAGAATATGTTAGCAGCCCAAAAAAGGCCTTAAAATGCATTTTAGGCCTGCAAAAATGTTGAAAAGTTTGGAGGCCCAAAAAAGGGATTTACAGGCATCCTAGACCCCGTAAAGTGCAGAAAATGGCTGTGGCCCAAAAAACTGTGTCAGAGAGCTCTGAATGTCCCAAAAACATTTGCAGCTTGAAAGGGGCATTAAGCCGCATCCTAGACCACTGAAATTCTCAAAAATATTTTTGCCATGAAAAGTGCGTCCTACAACCCTGAAAGTTCAGGATATGTTAGCAGCCCAAAAAAGGCCTCAAAATGCATTTTAGGCCTGCAAAAATGTTGAAAACTTTGGAGGCCCAAAAAAGGGGTTTACAGGCATCCTAGACCCCCTAAAGTCCAGAAAATGTTGGTGGGCCAAAAACAGGCTCAGAGAGCTCTGAATGTCCCAAAAACATTTGCAGCCTGAAAGGGACATTAACCCGCATCCTAGACCACTAAAATTACCAAAAATAGTTTGGCCCGAAAAATGCATCCTACACCCCTGAAAGTTCAGAAAATGTTGGCAGCTCAAAAAAGTCCTTAAAATTCATCTTGTGCCTGCAACAATGTTGAAAATTTTGGAGGCCCAAAAAAGGGGTCTACAGGCATCCTGGACCCCCTAAAGTCCAGAAAATGTTGGTGGTCCAAAAACTGTGTCAGAGAGCTCTGAATGTCCCAAAAAACATTTGCAGCCTGAAAGGGGCATTAACCCGCATCCTAGACCACTGAAATTCCCAAAAATATTTTTGGCATGAAAAGTGCATCCTACAACCCTGAAAGTTCAGAATATGTTAGCAGGCCAAAAAAGGCCTTAAAATGCATTTTAGGCCTGCAAAAATGTTGAAAAGTTTGGAGGCCCAAGAAAGGTATTTACAGGCATCCTAGACCCCGTAAAGTGCAGAAAATGGCTTTGGCCCAAAATCAGTGTCAGAGAGCTCTGAATGTCCCAAAACATTTGCAGCCCGAAAGGGGCACTAACCCGCATCCTAGACCACTGAAATTCCCAAAAATATTTTTGGCACCAAAAATGCATCCTACAACCCTGAAAGTTCAGAATATGTTAGCAGCCTGAAAAAGGCCTTAAAATGCATTTTAGGCCTGCAAAAATGTTGAAAACTTTGGAGGCCCCAAAAAGGGGTTTGCAGGCATCCTAGACTCCCTAAAGTCCAGAAAATATTGGTGGACCAAAAACTGTGTCATAGAGCTCTGAATGTCCCAAAAACATGTGCAGCCTGAAAGGGGCATTAACCCACATCCTAGACCACTGAAATTCCCAAAAATATTTTTGGCATGAAAAGTGCATCCTACAACCCTGAAAGTTCAGAATATGTTAGCAGCCCAAAAAAGGCCTTAAAATGCATTTTAGGCCTGCAAAAATGTTGAAAAGTTTGGAGGCCCAAAAAAGGGATTTACAGGCATCCTAGACCCCCTAAAGTCCAGAAAATGTTGGTGGGCCAAAAACAGGCTCAGAGAGCTCTGAATGTCCCAAAAACATTTGCAGCCTGAAAGGGACATTAACCCGCATCCTAGACCACTAAAATTACCAAAAATAGTTTGGCCCGAAAAATGCATCCTACACCCCTGAAAGTTCAGAAAATGTTGGCAGCTCAAAAAAGTCCTTAAAATTCATCTTGTGCCTGCAACAATGTTGAAAATTTTGGAGGCCCAAAAAAGGGGTCTACAGGCATCCTGGACCCCCTAAAGTCCAGAAAATGTTGGTGGTCCAAAAACTGTGTCAGAGAGCTCTGAATGTCCCAAAAAACATTTGCAGCCTGAAAGGGGCATTAACCCGCATCCTAGACCACTGAAATTCCCAAAAATATTTTTGGCATGAAAAGTGCATCCTACAACCCTGAAAGTTCAGAATATGTTAGCAGGCCAAAAAAGGCCTTAAAATGCATTTTAGGCCTGCAAAAATGTTGAAAAGTTTGGAGGCCCAAGAAAGGTATTTACAGGCATCCTAGACCCCGTAAAGTGCAGAAAATGGCTTTGGCCCAAAATCAGTGTCAGAGAGCTCTGAATGTCCCAAAACATTTGCAGCCCGAAAGGGGCACTAACCCGCATCCTAGACCACTGAAATTCCCAAAAATATTTTTGGCACCAAAAATGCATCCTACAACCCTGAAAGTTCAGAATATGTTAGCAGCCTGAAAAAGGCCTTAAAATGCATTTTAGGCCTGCAAAAATGTTGAAAACTTTGGAGGCCCCAAAAAGGGGTTTGCAGGCATCCTAGACTCCCTAAAGTCCAGAAAATATTGGTGGACCAAAAACTGTGTCATAGAGCTCTGAATGTCCCAAAAACATGTGCAGCCTGAAAGGGGCATTAACCCACATCCTAGACCACTGAAATTCCCAAAAATATTTTTGGCATGAAAAGTGCATCCTACAACCCTGAAAGTTCAGAATATGTTAGCAGCCCAAAAAAGGCCTTAAAATGCATTTTAGGCCTGCAAAAATGTTGAAAAGTTTGGAGGCCCAAAAAAGGGATTTACAGGCATCCTAGACCCCGTAAAGTGCAGAAAATGGCTGTGGCCCAAAATCAGTGTCAGAGAGCTCTGAATGTCCCAAATCATTTGCAGCCCCAAAGGGGCACTAACCCGCATCCTAGACCACTGAAATTCCCAAAAATAGTTTGGCCCGAAAAATGCATCCTACACCCCTGAAAGTTCAGAAAATGTTGGCAGCTCAAAAAAGTCCTTCAAATTCATCTTGTGCCTGCAAAAATGTTGAAAACTTGGAAGGCCCTAAAAAGAGGTTTACATGCATCCTAGACCCCCTAAAGTCCTAAAAATGTTGGTTGTCCAAAAACTGTGTCAGAGAGCTCTGAATGTCCCAATAACATTTGCAGCCTGGAAGGGGCATTAACCCACATCCTAGACCTCTGAAATTCCCAAAAATATTTTTGGCATGAAAAGTGTATCCTACAACCCTGAAAGTTCAAAATATGTTAGCAGCCCAAAAAAGGCCTTAAAATGCATTTTAGGCCTGCAAAAATGTTGAAAACTTCGGAGGCCCAAAAAAGGGTTTTACATGCATCCTAGACCCCCTAAATTCCAGAAAAGGTTGGTGGGCCAAACACTGTGTCAGAGAGCTCTGAATGTCCCAAAAACATTTGCAGCCTGAAAGGGACATTAGCCCGCATCCTAGACCACTGAAATTACCAAAAATAGTTTGGCCTGAAAAATGCATCCTACACCCCTAAAAGTTCAGAAAATGTTGGCAGCTCAAAAAAGTCCTTAAAATTCATCTTGTGCCTGCAAAAATGTTGAAAAATGTGTAGGCCCAAAAAAGGGGTTTACAGTCATCCTACACCCCCTTAAGTCCAGAAAATGTTGGTGGGCCAAAAACTGTGTCAGAGAGCTCTGAATGTCCCAAAAACATTTGCAGCCTGAAAGGGGCATTAACCCGCATCCTAGACCACTGAAATTCCCAAAAATATTTTTGGCATGAAAAGTGCATCCTACAACCCTGAAAGTTCAGAATATGTTAGCAGCCCAAAAAAGGCATTAAAATGCATTTTAGACCTGCAAAAATGTTGAAAAGTTTGGAAGCCCATAAAAGGGATTTACAGGCATCCTAGACCCCGTAAAGTGCAGAAAATGGCTGTAGCCCAAAATCAGTGTCAGAGAACTCTGAATGTCCCAAAACATGTGCAGCCCGAAAGGGGCACTAACCCGCATCCTAGACCACTGAAATTCCCAAAAATATTTTTGGCACCATAAATGCATCCTACAACCCTGAAAGTTCAGAATATGTTAGCAGCCCAAAAAAGGCCTTAAAATGCATTTTAGGCCTGCAAAAATGTTGAAAAGTTTGGAGGCCCAAAAAAGGGGTTTACAGGCATCCTACACCCCCTAAAGTCCAGAAAATGTTGGTGGGCCTAAAACTGTGTTAGAGAGCTCTGAATGTCCCAAAAACATTTGCAGCCTGAATGGGGCATTAACCCTCATCCTAGACCACTGAAATTCCCAAAAATATGTTGGCCCAAAAAATGCTTCCTACACCCCTGAAATTTCAGAAAATGTTGGCAGCTCAAAAAAAGGCCTTAAAATGCATCTTAGGCCTGCAAAAATGTTGAAAACGTTGCAGGCCCAAAAAAGGGGTTTATATGCATCCCAGACCCCCTAAAGTCCAGAAAATGTTGGTGGGCCATAAACTGTGTCAGAGAGCTCTGAATGTCCCAAAAACATTTGCAGCCTGAATGGGGCATTAAACCACATCCTAGACCACTGAAATTCCCAAAAATATTTTGGCCCAAAAAATGCTTCCTACACCCCTGAAATTTCAGAAAATGTTGGCAGCTCCAAAAAAGGCCTTCAAATGCATTTTAGGCCTGCAAAAATGTTGAAAACTTTGGAGGCCCAAAAAAGGGATTTACAGGCATCCTAGACCCCCTAAAGTCCAGAAAATGTTGGTGGGCCAAAAACAGGCTCAGAGAGCTCTGAATGTCCCAAAAACATTTGCAGCCCGAAAGGGGCATTAACCCGCATCCTAGTCCACTGAAATTCCCAAAAATATTTTTGGCACCCAAAATGCATCCCACAACCTTGAAAGTTCAGAAAATGTTGGCAGCTCAAAAAAGTCCTTAAAATTCATCTTGTGCCTGCAAAAATGTTGAAAACTTTAGAGGCCCAAAAAATGGGTTCGCAGGCATCTTAGACCCCCTAAAGTCCAGAAAATGTTTGTCGGCCAAAAACTGTGTCAGAGAGCTCTGAATGTCCCAAAAACATTTGCAGCCTGAAAGGGGCATTAACATGCATGCTAGACCATTGAAATTCCCAAAAATATTTTTGGCATGAAAAGTGCATCCTACAACCCTGAAAGTTCAGAATATGTTAGCAGCCCACAAAAAGGCCTTAAAATGTATTTTAGTCCTGCAAAAATGTTGAAAGGTTTGGAGGCCCAAAAAAGGGTTTTACATGCATCCTAGACCCCCTAAATTCCAGAAAAGGTTGGTGGGCCAAACACTGTGTCAGAGAGCTCTGAATGTCCCAAAAACATTTGCAGCCTGAAAGGGACATTAGCCCGCATCCTAGACCACTGAAATTACCAAAAATAGTTTGGCCTGAAAAATGCATCCTACACCCCTAAAAGTTCAGAAAATGTTGGCAGCTCAAAAAAGTCCTTAAAATTCATCTTGTGCCTGCAAAAATGTTGAAAAATGTGTAGGCCCAAAAAAGGGGTTTACAGTCATCCTACACCCCCTTAAGTCCAGAAAATGTTGGTGGGCCAAAAACTGTGTCAGAGAGCTCTGAATGTCCCAAAAACATTTGCAGCCTGAAAGGGGCATTAACCTGCATCCTAGACCATTGAAATTCCCAAAAATATTTTTGGCATGAAAAGTGCATCCTAAAACTCTGAAAGTTCAGAATATGTTAGCAGCCCAAAAAAGGCATTAAAATGCATTTTAGGCCTGCAAAAATGTTGAAAAGTTTGGAGGCCCAAAAAAGGGATTTACAGGCATCCTAGACCCCGTAAAGTGCAGAAAATGGCTGTGGCCCAAAAAACTGTGTCAGAGAGCTCTGAATGTCCCAAAAACATTTGCAGCTTGAAAGGGGCATTAACCCGCATCCTAGACCACTGAAATTCCCAAAAATATTTTTGGCATGAAAAGTGCATCCTACAACCCTGAAAGTTCAGAATATGTTAGCAGGCCAAAAAAGGCCTTAAAATGCATTTTAGGCCTGCAAAAATGTTGAAAAGTTTGGAGGCCCAAGAAAGGTATTTACAGGCATCCTAGACCCCGTAAAGTGCAGAAAATGGCTGTGGCCCAAAATCAGTGTCAGAGAGCTCTGAATGTCCCAAAACATTTGCAGCCCGAAAGGGGCACTAACCCGCATCCTAGACCACTGAAATTCCCAAAAATATTTTTGGCACCAAAAATGCATCCTACAACCCTGAAAGTTCAGAATATGTTAGCAGCCTGAAAAAGGCCTTAAAATGCATTTTAGGCCTGCAAAAATGTTGAAAACTTTGGAGGCCCCAAAAAGGGGTTTGCAGGCATCCTAGACTCCCTAAAGTCCAGAAAATATTGGTGGACCAAAAACTGTGTCATAGAGCTCTGAATGTCCCAAAAACATTTGCAGCCTGAAAGGGGCATTAACCCACATCCTAGACCACTGAAATTCCCAAAAATATTTTTGGCATGAAAAGTGCATCCTACAACCCTGAAAGTTCAGAATATGTTAGCAGCCCAAAAAAGGCCTTAAAATGCATTTTAGGCCTGCAAAAATGTTGAAAAGTTTGGAGGCCCAAAAAAGGGATTTACAGGCACCCTAGACCCCGTAAAGTGCAGAAAATGGCTGTGGCCCAAAATCAGTGTCAGAGAGCTCTGAATGTCCCAAATCATTTGCAGCCCCAAAGGGGCACTAACCCGCATCCTAGACCACTGAAATTCCCAAAAATAGTTTGGCCCGTAAAATGCATCCTACACCCCTGAAAGTTCAGAAAATGTTGGCAGCTCAAAAAAGTCCTTCAAATTCATCTTGTGCCTGCAAAAATGTTGAAAACTTGGAAGGCCCTAAAAAGAGGTTTACATGCATCCTAGACCCCCTAAAGTCCTAAAAATGTTGGTTGTCCAAAAACTGTGTCAGAGAGCTCTGAATGTCCCAATAACATTTGCAGCCTGGAAGGGGCATTAACCCGCATCCTAGACCTCTGAAATTCCCAAAAATATTTTTGGCATGAAAAGTGTATCCTACAACCCTGAAAGTTCAAAATATGTTAGCAGCCCAAAAAAGGCCTTAAAATGCATTTTAGGCCTGCAAAAATGTTGAAAACTTCGGAGGCCCAAAAAAGGGTTTTACATGCATCCTAGACCCCCTAAATTCCAGAAAAGGTTGGTGGGCCAAACACTGTGTCAGAGAGCTCTGAATGTCCCAAAAACATTTGCAGGCTGAAAGGGACATTAGCCCGCATCCTAGACCACTGAAATCACCAAAAATAGTTTGGCCTGAAAAATGCATCCTACACCCCTAAAAGTTCAGAAAATGTTGGCAGCTCAAAAAAGTCCTTAAAATTCATCTTGTGCCTGCAAAAATGTTGAAAAATGTGTAGGCCCAAAAAGGGGTTTACAGTCATCCTACACCCCCTTAAGTCCAGAAAATGTTGGTGGGCCAAAAACTGTGTCAGAGAGCTCTGAATGTCCCAAAAACATTTGCAGCCTGAAAGGGGCATTAACCCGCATCCTAGACCACTGAAATTCCCAAAAATATTTTTGGCATGAAAAGTGCATCCTACAACTCTGAAAGTTCAGAATATGTTAGCAGCCCAAAAAAGGCATTAAAATGCATTTTAGGCCTGCAAAAATGTTGAAAAGTTTGGAGGCCCAAAAAAGGGATTTACAGGCATCCTAGACCCCGTAAAGTGCAGAAAATGGCTGTGGCCCAAAAAACTGTGTCAGAGAGCTCTGAATGTCCCAAAAACATTTGCAGCTTGAAAGGGGCATTAAGCCGCATCCTAGACCACTGAAATTCTCAAAAATATTTTTGCCATGAAAAGTGCGTCCTACAACCCTGAAAGTTCAGGATATGTTAGCAGCCCAAAAAAGGCCTCAAAATGCATTTTAGGCCTGCAAAAATGTTGAAAACTTTGGAGGCCCAAAAAAGGGGTTTACAGGCATCCTAGACCCCCTAAAGTCCAGAAAATGTTGGTGGGCCAAAAACAGGCTCAGAGAGCTCTGAATGTCCCAAAAACATTTGCAGCCTGAAAGGGACATTAACCCGCATCCTAGACCACTGAAATTACCAAAAATAGTTTGGCCCGAAAAATGCATCCTACACCCCTGAAAGTTCAGAAAATGTTGGCAGCTCAAAAAAGTCCTTAAAATTCATCTTGTGCCTGCAACAATGTTGAAAATTTTGGAGGCCCAAAAAAGGGGTCTACAGGCATCCTGGACCCCCTAAAGTCCAGAAAATGTTGGTGGTCCAAAAACTGTGTCAGAGAGCTCTGAATGTCCCAAAAAACATTTGCAGCCTGAAAGGGGCATTAACCCGCATCCTAGACCACTGAAATTCCCAAAAATATTTTTGGCATGAAAAGTGCATCCTACAACCCTGAAAGTTCAGAATATGTTAGCAGGCCAAAAAAGGCCTTAAAATGCATTTTAGGCCTGCAAAAATGTTGAAAAGTTTGGAGGCCCAAGAAAGGTATTTACAGGCATCCTAGACCCCGTAAAGTGCAGAAAATGGCTGTGGCCCAAAATCAGTGTCAGAGAGCTCTGAATGTCCCAAAACATTTGCAGCCCGAAAGGGGCACTAACCCGCATCCTAGACCACTGAAATTCCCAAAAATATTTTTGGCACCAAAAATGCATCCTACAACCCTGAAAGTTCAGAATATGTTAGCAGCCTGAAAAAGGCCTTAAAATGCATTTTAGGCCTGCAAAAATGTTGAAAACTTTGGAGGCCCCAAAAAGGGGTTTGCAGGCATCCTAGACTCCCTAAAGTCCAGAAAATATTGGTGGACCAAAAACTGTGTCATAGAGCTCTGAATGTCCCAAAAACATTTGCAGCCTGAAAGGGGCATTAACCCACATCCTAGACCACTGAAATTCCCAAAAATATTTTTGGCATGAAAAGTGCATCCTACAACCCTGAAAGTTCAGAATATGTTAGCAGCCCAAAAAAGGCCTTAAAATGCATTTTAGGCCTGCAAAAATGTTGAAAAGTTTGGAGGCCCAAAAAAGGGATTTACAGGCATCCTAGACCCCGTAAAGTGCAGAAAATGGCTGTGGCCCAAAATCAGTGTCAGAGAGCTCTGAATGTCCCAAATTATTTGCAGCCCCAAAGGGGCACTAACCCACATCCTAGACCACTGAAATTCCCAAAAATAGTTTGGCCCGAAAAATGCATCCTACACCCCTGAAAGTTCAGAAAATGTTGGCAGCTCAAAAAAGTCCTTCAAATTCATCTTGTGCCTGCAAAAATGTTGAAAACTTCGGAGGCCCAAAAAAGGGTTTTACATGCATCCTAGACCCCCTAAATTCCAGAAAAGGTTGGTGGGCCAAACACTGTGTCAGAGAGCTCTGAATGTCCCAAAAACATTTGCAGCCTGAAAGGGACATTAGCCCGCATCCTAGACCACTGAAATTACCAAAAATAGTTTGGCCTGAAAAATGCATCCTACACCCCTAAAAGTTCAGAAAATGTTGGCAGCTCAAAAAAGTCCTTAAAATTCATCTTGTGCCTGCAAAAATGTTGAAAAATGTGTAGGCCCAAAAAAGGGGTTTACAGTCATCCTACACCCCCTTAAGTCCAGAAAATGTTGGTGGGCCAAAAACTGTCAGAGAGCTCTGAATGTCCCAAAAACATTTGCAGCCTGTAAGGGGCATTAACCCGCATCCTAGACCACTGAAATTCCCAAAAATATTTTTGGCATGAAAAGTGCATCCTACAACCCTGAAAGTTCAGAATATGTTAGCAGCCCAAAAAAGGCATTAAAATGCATTTTAGACCTGCAAAAATGTTGAAAAGTTTGGAAGCCCATAAAAGGGATTTACAGGCATCCTAGACCCCGTAAAGTGCAGAAAATGGCTGTAGCCCAAAATCAGTGTCAGAGAACTCTGAATGTCCCAAAACATGTGCAGCCCGAAAGGGGCACTAACCCGCATTCTAGACCACTGAAATTCCCAAAAATATTTTTGGCACCAAAAATGCATCCTACAACCCTGAAAGTTCAGAATATGTTAGCAGCCTGGAAAAGGCATTAAAATACATTTTAGGCCTGCAAAAATATTGAAAACTTTGGAGGCCCAAAAAAGAGGATTACAGATATCCTAGACTCCCTAAAGTCCAGAAAATATTGGTGGACCAAAAACTGTGTCAGAGAGCTCTGAATGTCCCAAAAACATTTGCAGCCTGAAAGGGGCATTAACCCGCATCCTAGACCACTGAAATTCTCAAAAATATTTTTGCCATGAAAAGTGCGTCCTACAACCCTGAAAGTTCAGAATATGTTAGCAGCCCAAAAAAGGCCTTAAAATGCATTTTAGGCCTGCAAAAATGTTGAAAAGTTTGGAGGCCCAAAAAAGGGATTTACAGGCATCCTAGACCCCGTAAAGTGCAGAAAATGGCTGTGGCCCAAAAAACTGTGTCAGAGAGCTCTGAATGTCCCAAAAACATTTGCAGCTTGAAAGGGGCATTAAGCCGCATCCTAGACCACTGAAATTCTCAAAAATATTTTTGCCATGAAAAGTGCGTCCTACAACCCTGAAAGTTCAGGATATGTTAGCAGCCCAAAAAAGGCCTCAAAATGCATTTTAGGCCTGCAAAAATGTTGAAAACTTTGGAGGCCCAAAAAAGGGGTTTACAGGCATCCTAGACCCCCTAAAGTCCAGAAAATGTTGGTGGGCCAAAAACAGGCTCAGAGAGCTCTGAATGTCCCAAAAACATTTGCAGCCTGAAAGGGACATTAACCCGCATCCTAGACCACTAAAATTACCAAAAATAGTTTGGCCCGAAAAATGCATCCTACACCCCTGAAAGTTCAGAAAATGTTGGCAGCTCAAAAAAGTCCTTAAAATTCATCTTGTGCCTGCAACAATGTTGAAAATTTTGGAGGCCCAAAAAAGGGGTCTACAGGCATCCTGGACCCCCTAAAGTCCAGAAAATGTTGGTGGTCCAAAAACTGTGTCAGAGAGCTCTGAATGTCCCAAAAAACATTTGCAGCCTGAAAGGGGCATTAACCCGCATCCTAGACCACTGAAATTCCCAAAAATATTTTTGGCATGAAAAGTGCATCCTACAACCCTGAAAGTTCAGAATATGTTAGCAGGCCAAAAAAGGCCTTAAAATGCATTTTAGGCCTGCAAAAATGTTGAAAAGTTTGGAGGCCCAAGAAAGGTATTTACAGGCATCCTAGACCCCGTAAAGTGCAGAAAATGGCTTTGGCCCAAAATCAGTGTCAGAGAGCTCTGAATGTCCCAAAACATTTGCAGCCCGAAAGGGGCACTAACCCGCATCCTAGACCACTGAAATTCCCAAAAATATTTTTGGCACCAAAAATGCATCCTACAACCCTGAAAGTTCAGAATATGTTAGCAGCCTGAAAAAGGCCTTAAAATGCATTTTAGGCCTGCAAAAATGTTGAAAACTTTGGAGGCCCCAAAAAGGGGTTTGCAGGCATCCTAGACTCCCTAAAGTCCAGAAAATATTGGTGGACCAAAAACTGTGTCATAGAGCTCTGAATGTCCCAAAAACATGTGCAGCCTGAAAGGGGCATTAACCCACATCCTAGACCACTGAAATTCCCAAAAATATTTTTGGCATGAAAAGTGCATCCTACAACCCTGAAAGTTCAGAATATGTTAGCAGCCCAAAAAAGGCCTTAAAATGCATTTTAGGCCTGCAAAAATGTTGAAAAGTTTGGAGGCCCAAAAAAGGGATTTACAGGCATCCTAGACCCCCTAAAGTCCAGAAAATGTTGGTGGGCCAAAAACAGGCTCAGAGAGCTCTGAATGTCCCAAAAACATTTGCAGCCTGAAAGGGACATTAACCCGCATCCTAGACCACTAAAATTACCAAAAATAGTTTGGCCCGAAAAATGCATCCTACACCCCTGAAAGTTCAGAAAATGTTGGCAGCTCAAAAAAGTCCTTAAAATTCATCTTGTGCCTGCAACAATGTTGAAAATTTTGGAGGCCCAAAAAAGGGGTCTACAGGCATCCTGGACCCCCTAAAGTCCAGAAAATGTTGGTGGTCCAAAAACTGTGTCAGAGAGCTCTGAATGTCCCAAAAAACATTTGCAGCCTGAAAGGGGCATTAACCCGCATCCTAGACCACTGAAATTCCCAAAAATATTTTTGGCATGAAAAGTGCATCCTACAACCCTGAAAGTTCAGAATATGTTAGCAGGCCAAAAAAGGCCTTAAAATGCATTTTAGGCCTGCAAAAATGTTGAAAAGTTTGGAGGCCCAAGAAAGGTATTTACAGGCATCCTAGACCCCGTAAAGTGCAGAAAATGGCTTTGGCCCAAAATCAGTGTCAGAGAGCTCTGAATGTCCCAAAACATTTGCAGCCCGAAAGGGGCACTAACCCGCATCCTAGACCACTGAAATTCCCAAAAATATTTTTGGCACCAAAAATGCATCCTACAACCCTGAAAGTTCAGAATATGTTAGCAGCCTGAAAAAGGCCTTAAAATGCATTTTAGGCCTGCAAAAATGTTGAAAACTTTGGAGGCCCCAAAAAGGGGTTTGCAGGCATCCTAGACTCCCTAAAGTCCAGAAAATATTGGTGGACCAAAAACTGTGTCATAGAGCTCTGAATGTCCCAAAAACATGTGCAGCCTGAAAGGGGCATTAACCCACATCCTAGACCACTGAAATTCCCAAAAATATTTTTGGCATGAAAAGTGCATCCTACAACCCTGAAAGTTCAGAATATGTTAGCAGCCCAAAAAAGGCCTTAAAATGCATTTTAGGCCTGCAAAAATGTTGAAAAGTTTGGAGGCCCAAAAAAGGGATTTACAGGCATCCTAGACCCCGTAAAGTGCAGAAAATGGCTGTGGCCCAAAATCAGTGTCAGAGAGCTCTGAATGTCCCAAATCATTTGCAGCCCCAAAGGGGCACTAACCCGCATCCTAGACCACTGAAATTCCCAAAAATAGTTTGGCCCGAAAAATGCATCCTACACCCCTGAAAGTTCAGAAAATGTTGGCAGCTCAAAAAAGTCCTTCAAATTCATCTTGTGCCTGCAAAAATGTTGAAAACTTGGAAGGCCCTAAAAAGAGGTTTACATGCATCCTAGACCCCCTAAAGTCCTAAAAATGTTGGTTGTCCAAAAACTGTGTCAGAGAGCTCTGAATGTCCCAATAACATTTGCAGCCTGGAAGGGGCATTAACCCACATCCTAGACCTCTGAAATTCCCAAAAATATTTTTGGCATGAAAAGTGTATCCTACAACCCTGAAAGTTCAAAATATGTTAGCAGCCCAAAAAAGGCCTTAAAATGCATTTTAGGCCTGCAAAAATGTTGAAAACTTCGGAGGCCCAAAAAAGGGTTTTACATGCATCCTAGACCCCCTAAATTCCAGAAAAGGTTGGTGGGCCAAACACTGTGTCAGAGAGCTCTGAATGTCCCAAAAACATTTGCAGCCTGAAAGGGACATTAGCCCGCATCCTAGACCACTGAAATTACCAAAAATAGTTTGGCCTGAAAAATGCATCCTACACCCCTAAAAGTTCAGAAAATGTTGGCAGCTCAAAAAAGTCCTTAAAATTCATCTTGTGCCTGCAAAAATGTTGAAAAATGTGTAGGCCCAAAAAAGGGGTTTACAGTCATCCTACACCCCCTTAAGTCCAGAAAATGTTGGTGGGCCAAAAACTGTGTCAGAGAGCTCTGAATGTCCCAAAAACATTTGCAGCCTGAAAGGGGCATTAACCCGCATCCTAGACCACTGAAATTCCCAAAAATATTTTTGGCATGAAAAGTGCATCCTACAACCCTGAAAGTTCAGAATATGTTAGCAGCCCAAAAAAGGCATTAAAATGCATTTTAGACCTGCAAAAATGTTGAAAAGTTTGGAAGCCCATAAAAGGGATTTACAGGCATCCTAGACCCCGTAAAGTGCAGAAAATGGCTGTAGCCCAAAATCAGTGTCAGAGAACTCTGAATGTCCCAAAACATGTGCAGCCCGAAAGGGGCACTAACCCGCATCCTAGACCACTGAAATTCCCAAAAATATTTTTGGCACCATAAATGCATCCTACAACCCTGAAAGTTCAGAATATGTTAGCAGCCCAAAAAAGGCCTTAAAATGCATTTTAGGCCTGCAAAAATGTTGAAAAGTTTGGAGGCCCAAAAAAGGGGTTTACAGGCATCCTACACCCCCTAAAGTCCAGAAAATGTTGGTGGGCCTAAAACTGTGTTAGAGAGCTCTGAATGTCCCAAAAACATTTGCAGCCTGAATGGGGCATTAACCCTCATCCTAGACCACTGAAATTCCCAAAAATATGTTGGCCCAAAAAATGCTTCCTACACCCCTGAAATTTCAGAAAATGTTGGCAGCTCAAAAAAAGGCCTTAAAATGCATCTTAGGCCTGCAAAAATGTTGAAAACGTTGCAGGCCCAAAAAAGGGGTTTATATGCATCCCAGACCCCCTAAAGTCCAGAAAATGTTGGTGGGCCATAAACTGTGTCAGAGAGCTCTGAATGTCCCAAAAACATTTGCAGCCTGAATGGGGCATTAAACCACATCCTAGACCACTGAAATTCCCAAAAATATTTTGGCCCAAAAAATGCTTCCTACACCCCTGAAATTTCAGAAAATGTTGGCAGCTCCAAAAAAGGCCTTCAAATGCATTTTAGGCCTGCAAAAATGTTGAAAACTTTGGAGGCCCAAAAAAGGGATTTACAGGCATCCTAGACCCCCTAAAGTCCAGAAAATGTTGGTGGGCCAAAAACAGGCTCAGAGAGCTCTGAATGTCCCAAAAACATTTGCAGCCCGAAAGGGGCATTAACCCGCATCCTAGTCCACTGAAATTCCCAAAAATATTTTTGGCACCCAAAATGCATCCCACAACCTTGAAAGTTCAGAAAATGTTGGCAGCTCAAAAAAGTCCTTAAAATTCATCTTGTGCCTGCAAAAATGTTGAAAACTTTAGAGGCCCAAAAAATGGGTTCGCAGGCATCTTAGACCCCCTAAAGTCCAGAAAATGTTTGTCGGCCAAAAACTGTGTCAGAGAGCTCTGAATGTCCCAAAAACATTTGCAGCCTGAAAGGGGCATTAACATGCATGCTAGACCATTGAAATTCCCAAAAATATTTTTGGCATGAAAAGTGCATCCTACAACCCTGAAAGTTCAGAATATGTTAGCAGCCCACAAAAAGGCCTTAAAATGTATTTTAGTCCTGCAAAAATGTTGAAAGGTTTGGAGGCCCAAAAAAGGGATTTACAGGCATCCTAGACCCCGTAAAATGCAGAAAATGGCTGTGGCCCAATATCAGTGTCAGAGAGCTCTGAATGTCCCAAAACATTTGCAGCCCGAAAGGGGCACTAACCCGCATCCTAGACCACTGAAATTCCCAAAAATATTTTTGGCACTCAAAATGCATCCTACAACACTAAAAGTTCAGAATATGTTAGCAGCCCAAAGAAGACCTTAAAATGCATTTTAGGCCTGCAAAAATGTTGAAAACTTTGGAGGCCCAAAAAAGGGGTTTACAGGCATCCTAGACCCCCTAAAGTCCAGAAAATGTTGGTGGGCCAAAAATAGGCTCAGAGAGCGCTGAATGTCCCAAAAACATTTGCAGCCTGAAAGGGGCATTAACCCGCATCCTAGACCACTGAAATTACCAAAAATAGTTTGGCCCGAAAAATGCTTCCTACACCCCTGAAAGTTCAGAAAATGTTGGCAGCTCAAAAAAGTCCTTAAAATTCATCTTGTGCCTGCAACAATGTTGAAAATTTTGGAGGCCCAAAAAAGGGGTCTACAGGCATCCTGGACCCCCGAAAGTCCAGAAAATGTTGGTGGTCCAAAAACTGTGTCAGAGAGCTCTGAATGTCCCAAAAACATTTGCAGCTTGAAAGGGGCATTAAGCCGCATCCTAGACCACTGAAATTCTCAAAAATATTTTTGCCATGAAAAGTGCGTCCTACAACCCTGAAAGTTCAGAATATGTTAGCAGCCCAAAAAAGGCCTCAAAATGCATTTTAGGCCTGCAAAAATGTTGAAAACTTTGGAGGGCCAAAAAAGGGGTTTACAGGCATCCTAGACCCCCTAAAGTCCAGAAAATGTTGGTTGGCCAAAAACAGGCTCAGAGAGCTCTGAATGTCCCAAAAACATTTGCAGCCTGAAAGGGGCATTAACCCACATCCTAGACCACTGAAATTACCAAAAATAGTTTGGCCCGAAAAATGCATCCTACACCCCTGAAAGTTCAGAAAATGTTGGCAGCTCAAAAAAGTCCTTAAAATTCATCTTGTGCCTGCAACAATGTTGAAAACTTTGGAGGCCCAAAAAAGGGGTTTACAGGCATCCTAGACCCCCTAAAGTCCAGAAAATGTTGGTGGGCCAAAAACAGGCTCAGAGAGCTCTGAATGTCCCAAAAACATTTGCAGCCTGAAAGGGGCATTAACCCGCATCCTAGACCACTGAAATTTCCAAAAATAGTTTGGCCCGAAAAATGCATCCTACACCCCTGAAAGTTCAGAAAATGTTGGCAGCTCAAAAAAGTCCTTAAAATTCATCTTGTGCCTGCAACAATGTTGAAAATTTTGGAGGCCCAAAAAGGGTTCTACAGGCATCCTGGACCCCCTAAAGTCCAGAAAATGTTGGTGGTCCAAAAACTGTGTCAGAGAGCTCTGAATGTCCCAAAAACATTTGCAGCCTGAAAGGGGCATTAACCCGCATCCTAGACCACTGAAATTCCCAAAAATATTTCTGGCATGAAAAGTGCATCCTACAACCCTGAAAGTTCAGAATATGTTAGCAGGCCAAAAAAGGCCTTAAAATGCATTTTAGGCCTTCACAAATGTTGAAAAGTTTCGAGGCCCAAGAAAGGTATTTACAGGCATCCTAGACCCCGTAAAGTGCAGAAAATGGCTGTGGCCCAAAATCAGTGTCAGAGAGCTCTGAATGTCCCAAAACATTTGCAGCCCGAAAGGGGCACTAACCCACATCCTAGACCACTGAAATTCCCAAAAATATTTTTGGCACCAAAAATGCATCCTACAACCCTGAAAGTTCAGAATATGTTAGCAGCCTGGAAAAGGCCTTAAAATGCATTTTAGGCCTGCAAAAATATTGAAAACTTTGGAGGCCCAAAAAAGAGGTTTAC
The DNA here is from genome assembly GCF_040938575.1 of Ambystoma mexicanum. NCBI lineage: Eukaryota > Metazoa > Chordata > Amphibia > Caudata > Ambystomatidae > Ambystoma > Ambystoma mexicanum. The sequence goes on along the minus strand of NC_090929.1, from coordinate 957,164,210 downwards.
AGATATCCTAGACTCCCTAAAGTCCAGAAAATATTGGTGGACCAAAAACTGTGTCAGAGAGCTCTGAATGTCCCAAAAACATTTGCAGCCTGAAAGGGGCATTAACCCGCATCCTAGACCACTGAAATTCTCAAAAATATTTTTGCCATGAAAAGTGCATCCTACAACCCTGAAAGTTCAGAATATGTTAGCAGCCCAAAAAAGGACTTAAAATGCATTTTAGGCCTGCAAAAATGTTGAAAAGTTTGGAGGCCCAAAAAAGAGATTTACAGGCATCCTAGACCCCGTACAGTGCAGAAAATGGCTGTGGCCCAAAAAACTGTGTCAGAGAGCTCTGAATGTCCCAAAAACATTTGCAGCCTGAAAGGGGCATTAACCCGCATCCTAGACCACTGAAATTCCCAAAAATATTTTTGGCATGAAAAGTGCATCCTATAACCCTGAAATTTCAGAATATGTTAGCAGCCCAAAAAAGGCCTTAAAATGCATTTTAGGCCTGCAAAAATGTTGAAAAGTTTGGAGGCCCAAAAAAAGGGATTTACGGGCATCCTAGACCCCGTAAAGTGCAGAAAATGGCTGTGGCCCAAAATCAGTGTCAGAGAGCTCTGAATGTCCCAAAACATTTGCAGCCCGAAAGGGGCACTAACCAGCATCCTAGACCACTGAAATTCCCAAAAATAGTTTGGCCCGAAAAATGCATCCTACACCCCTGAAAGTTCAGAAAATGTTGGCAGCTCAAAAAAGACCTTCAAATTCATCTTGTGCCTGCAAAAATGTTGAAAACTTGGAAGGCCCTAAAAAGGGGTTTACATGCATCCTAGACCCCCTAAAGTCCTAAAAATGTTGGTGGTCCAAAAACTGTGTCAGAGAGCTCTGAATGTCCCAATAACATTTGCAGCCTGGAAGGGGCATTAACCCGCATCCTAGACCTCTGAAATTCCCAAAAATATTTTTGGCATGAAAAGTGTATCCTACAACCCTAAAAGTTCAAAATATGTTAGCAGCCCAAAAAAGGCCTTAAAATGCATTTTAGGCCTGCAAAAATGTTGAAAACTTCGGAGGCCCAAAAAAGGGTTTTACATGCATCCTAGACCCCCTAAATTCCAGAAAAGGTTGGTGGGCCAAAAACTGTGTCAGAGAGCTCTGAATGTCCCAAAAACATTTGCAGCCTGAAAGGGACATTAGCCCGCATCCTAGACCACTGAAATTACCAAAAATAGTTTGGCCTGAAAAAAGCATCCTACACCCCTCAAAGTTCAGAAAATGTTGGCAGCTCAAAAAAGTCCTTAAAATTCATCTTGTGCCTGCAAAAATGTTGAAAAATGTGTAGGCCCAAAAAAGGGGTTTACAGTCATCCTACATACCCTAAAGTCCAGAAAATGTTGGTGGGCCAAAAACTGTGTCAGAGAGCTCTGAATGTCCCAAAAACATTTGCAGCCTGAAAGGGGCATTAACCCGCATCCTAGACCACTGAAATTCCCAAAAATATTTTTGGCATGAAAAGTGCATCCTACAACCCTGAAAGTTCAGAATATGTTAGCAGCCCAAAAAAGGCATTAAAATGCATTTTAGACCTCCAAAAATGTTGAAAAGTTTGGAAGCCCATAAAAGGGATTTACAGGCATCCTAGACCCCCTAAAGTGCAGAAAATGGCTGTAGCCCAAAATCAGTGTCAGAGAACTCTGAATGTCCCAAAACATTTGCAGCCTGAAAGGGGCACTAACCCGCATCCTAGACCACTGAAATTCCCAAAAATATTTTTGGCACCATAAATGCATCCTACAACCCTGAAAGTTCAGAATATGTTAGCAGCCCAAAAAAGGCCTTAAAATGCATTTTAGGCCTGCAAAAATGTTGAAAACTTTGGAGGCCCAAAAAAGGGATTTACAGGCATCCTAGACCCCCTAAAGTCCAGAAAATGTTGGTGGGCCAAAAACAGGCTCAGAGAGCTCTGAATGTCCCAAAAACATTTGCAGCCTGAATGGGGCATTAACCCACATCCCAGTCCACTGAAATTCCCAAAAATATTTTGGCCCAAAAAATGCTTCCTACACCCCTGAAATTTCAGAAAATGTTGGCAGCTCCAAAAAAGGCCTTAAAATGCATTTTAGGCCTGCAAAAATGTTGAAAACTTTGGAGGCCCAAAAAAGGGATTTACAGGCATCCTAGACCCCCTAAAGTCCAGAAAATGTTTGTCGGCCAAAAACTGTATCAGAGAGCTCTGAATGTCCCAAAAACATTTGCAGCCTGAAAGGGGCATTAACATGCATCCTAGACCATTGAAATTTCCAAAAATATTTTTGGCATGAAAAGTGCATCCTACAACCCTGAAAGTTCAGAATATGTTAGCAGCCCACAAAAAGGCCTTAAAATGCATTTTAGTCCTGCAAAAAAGTTGAAAGGTTTGGAGGCCCAAAAAAGGGATTTACAGGCATCCTAGACCCCGTAAAATGCAGAAAATGGCTGTGGCCCAATATCAGTGTCAGAGAGCTCTGAATGTCCCAAAAACATTTGCAGCCTGAAAGGGGCATTAACCCGCATCCTAGACCACTGAAATTCCCATAATTATTTTTGGCATGAAAAGTGCATCCTACAACCCTGAAAGTTCAGAATATGTTAGCAGCCCAAAAAAGGCCTTAAAATGCATTTTAGGCCTGCAAAAATGTTGAAAAGTTTGGAGGCCCAAGAAAGGGATTTACAGGCATCCTAGACCCCGTAAAGTGCAGAAAATGGCTGTGGCCCAAAATCAGGGTCAGAGAGCTCTGAATGTCCCAAAACATTTGCAGCCCGAAAGGGGCATTAAGCCGCATCCTAGACCACTGAAATTCCCAAAAATATTTTTGGCACCCAAAATGCATCCTACAACCCTGAAAGTTCAGAATATGTTAGCAGCCTGGAAAAGGCATTAAAATGCATTTTAGGCCTGCAAAAATGTTGAAAACTTTGGAGGCCCAAAAAAGAGGTTCACAGATATCCTAGACTCCCTAAAGTCCAGAAAATATTGGTGGACCAAAAACTGTGTCAGAGAGCTCTGAATGTCCCAAAAACAGTTGCAGCCTGAAAGGGGCATTAACCCGCATCCTAGACCACTGAAATTCTCAAAAATATTTTTGCCATGAAAAGTGCGTCCTACAACCCTGAAAGTTCAGAATATGTTAGCAGCCCAAAAAAGGCCTCAAAATGCATTTTAGGCCTGCAAAAATGTTGAAAACTTTGGAGGGCCAAAAAAGGGGTTTACAGGCATCCTAGACCCCCTAAAGTCCAGAAAATGTTGGTTGGCCAAAAACAGGCTCAGAGAGCTCTGAATGTCCCAAAAACATTTGCAGCCTGAAAGGGGCATTAACCCACATCCTAGACCACTGAAATTACCAAAAATAGTTTGGCCCGAAAAATGCATCCTACACCCCTGAAAGTTCAGAAAATGTTGGCAGCTCAAAAAAGTCCTTAAAATTCATCTTGTGCCTGCAACAATGTTGAAAACTTTGGAGGCCCAAAAAAGGGGTTTACAGGCATCCTAGACCCCCTAAAGTCCAGAAAATGTTGGTAGGCCAAAAACAGGCTCAGAGAGCTCTGAATGTCCCAAAAACATTTGCAGCCTGAAAGGGGCATTAACCCGCATCCTAGACCACTGAAATTTCCAAAAATAGTTTGGCCCGAAAAATGCATCCTACACCCCTGAAAGTTCAGAAAATGTTGGCAGCTCAAAAAAGTCCTTAAAATTTATCTTGTGCCTGCAACAATGTTGAAAATTTTGGAGGCCCAAAAAGGGGTCTACAGGCATCCTGGACCCCCTAAAGTCCAGAAAATGTTGGTGGTCCAAAAACTGTGTCAGAGAGCTCTGAATGTCCCAAAAACATTTGCAGCCTGAAAGGGGCATTAACCCGCATCCTAGACCACTGAAATTCCCAAAAATATTTTTGGCATGAAAAGTGCATCCTACAACCCTGAAAGTTCAGAATATGTTAGCAGCCCAAAAAAGGCCTTAAAGTGCATTTTAGGCCTGCAAAAATGTTGAAAAGTTTGGAGGCCCAAGAAAGGGATTTACAGGCATCCTAGACCCCGTAAAGTGCAGAAAATGGCTGTGGCCCAAAATCAGTGTCAGAGAGCTCTGAATGTCCCAAAACATTTGCAGCCCGAAAGGGGCACTAACCCGCATCCTAGACCACTGAAATTCCCAAAAATATTTTTGGCACCAAAAATGCATCCTACAACCCTGAAAGTTCAGAATATGTTAGCAGCCTGGAAAAGGCATTAAAATACATTTTAGGCCTGCAAAAATATTGAAAACTTTGGAGGCCCAAAAAGAGGTTTACAGATATCCTAGACTCCCTAAAGTCCAGAAAATATTGGTGGACCAAAAACTGTGTCAGAGAGCTCTGAATGTCCCAAAAACAATTGCAGCCTGAAAGGGGCATTAACCCGCATCCTAGACCACTGAAATTCTCAAAATTATTTTTGCCATGAAAAGTGCGTCCTACAACCCTGAAAGTTCAGAATATGTTAGCAGCCCAAAAAAGGCCTTAAAATGCATTTTAGGCCTGCAAAAATGTTGAAAAGTTTGGAGGCCCAAGAAAGGGATTTACAGGCATCCTAGACCCCGTAATGTGCAGAAAATGGCTGTGGCCCAAAATCAGTGTCAGAGAGCTCTGAATGTCCCAAAACATTTGCAGCCCGAAAGGGGCACTAACCGGCATCCTAGACCACTGAAATTCCCAAAAATATTTTTGGCACCAAAAATGCATCCTACAACCCTGAAAGTTCAGAATATGTTAGCAGCCTGGAAAAGGCCTTAAAATGCATTTTAGGCCTGCAAAAATATTGAAAACTTTGGAGGCCCAAAAAAGAGGTTTACAGATATCCTAGACTCCCTAAAGTCCAGAAAATATTGGTGGACCAAAAACTGTGTCAGAGAGCTCTGAATGTCCCAAAAACATTTGCAGCCTGAAAGGGGCATTAACCCGCATCCTCGACCACTGAAATTCTCAAAAATATTTTTGCCATGAAAAGTGCATCCTACAACCCTGAAAGTTCAGAATATGTTAGCAGCCCAAAAAAGGCCTTAAAATGCATTTTAGGCCTGCAAAAATGTTGAAAAGTTTGGAGGCCCAAAAAAGAGATTTACAGGCATCCTAGACCCCGTAAAGTGCAGAAAATGGCTTTGGCCCCAGAAAACTGTGTCAGAGAGCTCTGAATGTCCCAAAAACATTTGCAGCCTGAAAGGGGCATTAACCCGCATCCTAGACCACTGAAATTCCCAAAAATATTTTTGGCATGAAAAGTGCATCCTACAACCCTGAAAGTTCAGAATATGTTAGCAGCCCAAAAAAGGCCTTAAAATGCATTTTAGGCCTGCAAAAATGTTGAAAAGTTTGGAGGCCCAAAAAAGGGATTTACAGGCATCCTAGACCCCGTAAAGTGCAGAAAATGGCTGTGGCCCAAAATCAGTGTCAGAGAGCTCTGAATGTCCCAAAACATTTGCAGCCCGAAAGGGGCACTAACCCGCATCCTAGACCACTGAAATTACCAAAAATAGTTTGGCCCGAAAAATGCATCCTACACCCCTGAAAGTTCAGAAAATGTTGGCAGCTCAAAAACGTCCTTAAAATTCATCTTGTGCCTGCAACAATGTTGAAAATTTTGGAGGCCCAAAAAAGGGGTCTACAGGCATCCTGGACCCCCTAAAGTCCAGAAAATGTTGGTGGCCCAAAAAACTGTGTCAGAGAGCTCTGAATGTCCCAAAAACATTTGCAGCCTGAAAGGGGCATTAACCCGCATCCTAGACCACTGAAATTCCCAAAAATATTTTTGGCCCGAAAAATGCATCCTACACCCCTGAAAGTTCAGAAAATGTTGGCAGCTCAAAAAAGTCCTTAAAATTCATCTTGTGCCTGCAACAATGTTGAAAATTTTGGAGGCCCAAAAAAGGGGTCACAGGCATCCTGGACCCCCTAAAGTCCAAAAACTGTGTCAGAGAGCTCTGAATGTCCCAAAAACATTTGCAGCCTGAAAGGGGCATTAACCCGCATCCTAGACCACTGAAATTCCCAAAAATATTTCTGGCATGAAAAGTGCATCCTACAACCCTGAAAGTTCAGAATATGTTAGCAGGCCAAAAAAGGCCTTAAAATGCATTTTAGGCCTTCACAAATGTTGAAAAGTTTCGAGGCCCAAGAAAGGTATTTACAGGCATCCTAGACCCCGTAAAGTGCAGAAAATGGCTGTGGCCCAAAATCAGTGTCAGAGAGCTCTGAATGTCCCAAAACATTTGCAGCCCGAAAGGGGCACTAACCCACATCCTAGACCACTGAAATTCCCAAAAATATTTTTGGCACCAAAAATGCATCCTACAACCCTGAAAGTTCAGAATATGTTAGCAGCCTGGAAAAGGCCTTAAAATGCATTTTAGGCCTGCAAAAATATTGAAAACTTTGGAGGCCCAAAAAAGAGGTTTACAGATATCCTAGACTCCCTAAAGTCCAGAAAATATTGGTGGACCAAAAACTGTGTCAGAGAGCTCTGAATGTCCCAAAAACATTTGCAGCCTGAAAGGGGCATTAACCCGCATCCTAGACCACTGAAATTCTCAAAAATATTTTTGCCATGAAAAGTGCATCCTACAACCCTGAAAGTTCAGAATATGTTAGCAGCCCAAAAAAGGACTTAAAATGCATTTTAGGCCTGCAAAAATGTTGAAAAGTTTGGAGGCCCAAAAAAGAGATTTACAGGCATCCTAGACCCCGTACAGTGCAGAAAATGGCTGTGGCCCAAAAAACTGTGTCAGAGAGCTCTGAATGTCCCAAAAACATTTGCAGCCTGAAAGGGGCATTAACCCGCATCCTAGACCACTGAAATTCCCAAAAATATTTTTGGCATGAAAAGTGCATCCTATAACCCTGAAATTTCAGAATATGTTAGCAGCCAAAAAAAGGCCTTAAAATGCATCTTAGGCCTGCAAAAATGTTGAAAACGTTGCAGGCCCAAAAAAGGGGTTTATATGCAACCCAGACCCCCTAAAGTCCAGAAAATGTTGGTGGGCCAAAAACTGTGTCAGAGAGCTCTGAATGTCCCAAAAACATTTGCAGCCTGAATGGGGCATTAACCCACATCCTAGACCACTGAAATTCCCAAAAATATTTTGGCCCAAAAAATGCTTCCTACACCCCTGAAATTTCAGAAAATGTTGGCAGCTCCAAAAAAGGCCTTAAAATGCATTTTAGGCCTGCAAAAATGTTGAAAACTTTGGAGGCCCAAAAAAGGGTTTTACAGGCATCCTAGACCCCCTAAAGTCCAGAAAATGTTGGTGGGCCAAAAACAGGCTCAGAGAGCTCTGAATGTCCCAAAAACATTTGCAGCCCGAAACGGGCATTAACCCGCATCCTAGTCCACTGAAATTCCCAAAAATATTTTTGGCACCCAAAATGCATCCTACCCCCCTGAAAGTTCAGAAAATGTTGGCAGCTCAAAAAAGTCCTTAAAATTCATCTTGTGCCTGCAAAAATGTTGAAAACTTTAGAGGCCCAAAAAAAGGGTTCACAGGCATCTTAGACCCCCTAAAGTCCAGAAAATGTTTGTCGGCCAAAAACTGTATCAGAGAGCTCTGAATGTCCCAAAAACATTTGCAGCCTGAAAGGGGCATTAACATGCATCCTAGACCATTGAAATTTCCAAAAATATTTTTGGCATGAAAAGTGCATCCTACAAACCTGAAAGTTCAGAATATGTTAGCAGCCCACAAAAAGGCCTTAAAATGCATTTTAGTCCTGCAAAAAAGTTGAAAGGTTTGGAGGCCCAAAAAAGGGATTTACAGGCATCCTAGACCCCGTAAAATGCAGAAAATGGCTGTGGCCCAATATCAGTGTCAGAGAGCTCTGAATGTCCCAAAACATTTGCAGCCCGAAAGGGGCACTAACCCGCATCCTAGACAACTGAAATTCCCAAAAATATTTTTGGCACTCAAAATGCATCCTACAACCCTAAAAGTTCAGAATATGTTAGCAGCCCAAAGAAGACCTTAAAATGCATTTTAGGCCTGCAAAAATGTTGAAAACTTTGGAGGCCCAAAAAAGGGGTTTACAGGCATCCTAGACCCCCTAACGTCCAGAAAATGTTGGTGGGCCAAAAACAGGCTCAGAGATCTCTGAATGTCCCAAAAACATTTGCAGCCTGAAAGGGGCATTAACCCGCATCCTAGACCACTGAAATTACCAAAAATAGTTTGGCCCGAAAAATGCATCCTATACCCCTGAAAGTTCAGAAAATGTTGGCAGCTCAAAAAAGTCCTTAAAATTCATCTTGTGCCTGCAACAATGTTGAAAATTTTGGAGGCCCAAAAAAGGGGTCTACAGGCATCCTGGACCCCCTAAAGTCCAGAAAATGGTGGTCCAAAAACTGTGTCAGAGAGCTCTGAATGTCCCAAAAACATTTGCAGCCTGAAAGGGGCATTAACCCGCATCCTAGACCACTGAAATTCCCAAAAATATTTTTGGCATGAAAAGTGCATCCTACAACCCTGAAAGTTCAGAATATGTTAGCAGCCCAAAAAAGGCCTTAAAATGCATTTTAGGCCTGCAAAAATGTTGAAAAGTTTGGAGGCCCTAGAAAGGGATTTACAGGCATCCTAGACCCCGTAAAGTGCAGAAAATGGCTGTGGCCCAAAATAAGGGTCAGAGAGCTCTGAATGTCCCAAAACATTTGAAGCCCGAAAGGGGCATTAAGCCGCATCCTAGACCACTGAAATTCCCAAAAATATTTTTGGCACCCAAAATGCATCCTACAACCCTGAAAGTTCAGAATATGTTAGCAGCCCAAAAAAGGCCTCAAAATGCATTTTAGGCCTGCAAAAATGTTGAAAACTTTGGCGGCCCAAAAAAGGGGTTTACAGGCATCCTAGACCCCCTAAAGTCCAGAAAATGTTGGTGGGCCAAAAACAGGCTCAGAGAGCTCTGAATGTCCCAAAAACATTTGCAGCCTGAAAGGGACATTAACCCGCATCCTAGACCACTGAAATTACCAAAAATAGTTTGGCCCGAAAAATTCATCCTACACCCCTGAAAGTTCAGAAAATGTTGGCAGCTCAAAAAAGTCCTTAACATTCATCTTGTGCCTGCAACAATGTTGAAAATTTTGGAGGCCCAAAAAAGGGGTCTACAGGCATCCTGGACCCCCTAAAGTCCAGAAAATGTTGGTGGTCCAAAAACTGTGTCAGAGAGCTCTGAATGTCCCAAAAACATTTACAGCCTGAAAGGGGCATTAACCCGCATCCTACACCACTGAAATTCTCAAAAATATTTTTGCCATGAAAAGTGCGTCCTACAACCCTGAAAGTTCAGAATATGTTAGCAGCCCAAAAAAGGCCTCAAAATGCATTTTAGGCCTGCAAAAATGTTGAAAAGTTTGAAGGCCCAAAAAAGGGATTTACAGGCATCCTAGACCCCGTAAAGTGCAGAAAATGGCTGTGGCCCAAAATCAGTGTCAGAGAGCTCTGAATGTCCCAAAACATTTGCAGCCCGAAAGGGGCACTAACCCGCATCCTAGACCACTGAAATTCCCAAAAATATTTTTGGCACCAAAAATGCATCCTACAACCCTGAAAGTTCAGAATATGTTAGCAGCCTGGAAAAGGCCTTAAAATGCATTTTAGGCCTGCAAATATATTGAAAACTTTGGAGGCCCAAAAAAGAGGTTTACAGATATCCTAGACTCCCTGAAGTCCAGAAAATATTGGTGGACCAAAAACTGTGTCAGAGAGCTCTGAATGTCCCAAAAACATTTACAGCCTGAAAGGGGCATTAACCCGCATCCTACACCACTGAAATTCTCAAAAATATTTTTGCCATGAAAAGTGCGTCCTACAACCCTGAAAGTTCAGAATATGTTAGCAGCCCAAAAAAGGCCTCAAAATGCATTTTAGGCCTGCAAAAATGTTGAAAAGTTTGAAGGCCCAAAAAAGGGATTTACAGGCATCCTAGACCCCGTAAAGTGCAGAAAATGGCTGTGGCCCAAAAAACTGTGTCAGAGAGCTCTGAATGTCCCAAAAACATTTGCAGCCTGAAAGGGGCATTAACCCGCATCCTAGACCACTGAAATTCCCAAAAATATTTTTGGCATGAAAAGTGCATCCTACAACCCTGAAAGTTCAGAATATGTTAGCAGCCCAAAAAAGGCCTCAAAATGCATTTTAGGCCTGCAAAAATGTTGACAAGTTTGAAGGCCCAAAAAAGGGATTTACAGGCATCCTAGACCCCGTAAAGTGCAGAAAATGGCTGTGGCCCAAAATCAGTGTCAGAGAGCTCTGAATGTCCCAAAACATTTGCAGCCCGAAAGGGGCACTAACCCGCATCCTAGACCACTGAAATTACCAAAAATAGTTTGGCCCGAAAAATGCATCCTACACCCCCTAAAGTCCAGAAAATGTTGGTGGGCCAAAAACTGTGTCAAAGAGCTCTGAATGTCCCAAAAACATGTGCAGCCTGAAAGGGGCATTAACCCGCATCCTAGACCACTGAAATTCCCAAAAATATTTTTGGCATGAAAAGTGCATCCTACAACCCTGAAAGTTCAGAATATGTTAGCAGCCCAAAAAAGGCATTAAAATGCATTTTAGACCTGCAAAAATGTTGAAAAGTTTGGAAGCCCATAAAAGGGATTTACAGGCATCCTAGACCCCGTAAAGTGCAGAAAATGGCTGTAGCCCAAAATCAGTGTCAGAGAACTCTGAATGTCCCAAAACATTTGCAGCCCGAAAGGGGCACTTACCCGCATCCTAGACCACTGAAATTCCCATAAATATTTTTGGCACCATAAATGCATCCTACAACCCTGAAAGTTCAGAATATGTTAGCAGCCCAAAAAATGCCTTAAAATGCATTTTAGGCCTGCAAAAATGTTGAAAAGTTTGGAGGCCCAAAAAAGGGGTTTACAGGCATCCTACACCCCCTAAAGTCCAGAAAATGTTGGTGGGCCTAAAACTGTGTTAGAGAGCTCTGAATGTCCCAAAAATATTTGCAGCCTGAATGGGGCATTAACCCACATCCTAGACCACTGAAATTCCCAAAAATATTTTTGGCACCATAAATGCATCCTACAACCCTGAAATTTCAGAAAATGTTGGCAGCTCCAAAAAAGGCCTTAAAATGCATTTTAGGCCTGCAAAAATGTTGAAAACTTTGGAGGCCCAAAAAAGGGATTTACAGGCATCCTAGACCCCCTAAAGTCCAGAAAATGTTGGTGGGCCAAAAACAGGCTCAGAGAGCTCTGAATGTCCCAAAAACATTTGCAGCCCGAAAGGGGCATTAACCCGCATCCTAGTCCACTGAAATTCCCAAAAATATTTTTGGCACCCAAAATGCATCCTACAACCCTGAAAGTTCAGAAAATGTTGGCAGCTCAAAAAAGTCCTTAAAATTCATCTTGTGCCTGCAAAAATGTTGAAAACTTTAGAGGCCCAAAAAAGGGGTTCACAGGCATCTTAGACCCCCTAAAGTCCAGAAAATGTTTGTCGGCCAAAAACTGTGTCAGAGAGCTCTGAATGTCCCAAAAACATTTGCAGCCTGAAAGGGGCATTAACATGCATCCTAGACCATTGAAATTCCCAAAAATATTTTTGGCATGAAAAGTGCATCCTACAACCCTGAACGTTCAGAATATGTTAGCAGCCCACAAAAAGGCCTTAAAATGCATTTTAGTCCTGCAAAAATGTTGAAAGGTTTGGAGGCCCAAAAAAGGGATTTACAGGCATCGTAGACCCCGTAAAATGCAGAAAATGGCTGTGGCCCAATATCAGTGTCAGAGAGCTCTGAATGTCCCAAAACATTTGCAGCCCGAAAGGGGCACTAACCCGCATCCTAGACCACTGAAATTCCCAAAAATATTTTTGGCACTCAAAATGCATCCTACAACCCTAAAAGTTCAGAATATGTTAGCAGCCCAAAGAAGACCTTAAAATGCATTTTAGGCCTGCAAAAATGTTGAAAACTTTGGAGGCCCAAAAAAGGGGTTTACAGGCATCCTAGACCCCCTAAAGTCCAGAAAATGTTGGTGGGCCAAAAACAGGCTCAGAGAGCTCTGAATGTCCCAAAAACATTTGCAGCCTGAAAGGGGCATTAACCCACATCCTAGACCACTGAAATTACCAAAAATAGTTTGGCCCGAAAAATGCATCCTACACCCCTGAAAGTTCAGAAAATGTTGGCAGCTCAAAAAAGTCCTTAAAATTCATCTTGTGCCTGCAACAATGTTGAAAATTTTGGAGGCCCAAAAAAGGGGTCTACAGGCATTCTTGGCCCCCATAAAGTCCAGAAAATGTTGGTGGTCCAAAAACAGTGTCAGAGAGCTCTGAATGTCCCAAAAACATTTGCAGCCTGAAAGGGGCATTAACCCGCATCCTAGACCACTGAAATTCCCAAAAATATTTTTGGCATGAAAAGTGCATCCTACAACCCTGAAAGTTCAGAATATGTTAGCAGCCCAAAAAAGGCCTTAAAATGCATTTTAGGCCTGCAAAAATGTTGAAAAGTTTGGAGGCCCAAGAAAGGGATTTACAGGCATCCTAGACCCCGTAAAGTGCAGAAAATGGCTGTGGCCCAAAATCAGTGTCAGAGAGCTCTGAATGTCCCAAAACATTTGCAGCCCGAAAGGGGCACTAACCCGCATCCTAGACCACTGAAATTCCCAAAAATATTTTTGGCACCAAAAATGCATCCTACAACCCTGAAAGTTCAGAATATGTTAGCAGCCTGGAAAAGGCATTAAAATGCATTTTAGGCCTGCAAAAATATTGAAAACTTTGGAGGCCCAAAAAAGAGGTTTACAGATATCCTAGACTCCCTAAAGTCCAGAAAATATTGGTGGACCAAAAACTGTGTCAGAGAGCTCTGAATGTCCCAAAAACATTTGCAGCCTGAAAGGGGCATTAACCCGCATCCTAGACCACTGAAATTCTCAAAAATATTTTTGCCATGAAAAGTGCGTCCTACAACCCTGAAAGTTCAGAATATGTTAGCAGCCCAAAAAAGGCCTTAAAATGCATTTTAGGCCTGCAAAAATGTTGAAAAGTTTGGAGGCCCAAAAAAGGGATTCACAGGCATCCTAGACCCCGTAAAGTGCAGAAAATAGCTGTGGCCCAAAAAACTGTGTCAGAGAGCTCTGAATGTCCCAAAAACATTTGCAGCTTGAAAGGGTCATTAAGCCGCATCCTAGACCACTGAAATTCCCAAAAATATTTTTGGCACCCAAAATGCATCCTACAACCCTGAAAGTTCAGAATATGTTAGCAGCCCAAAAAAGGCCTCAAAATGCATTTTAGGCCTGCAAAAATGTTGAAAACTTTGGAGGCCCAAAAAAGGGGTTTACAGGCATCCTAGACCCCCTAAAGTCCAGAAAATGTTGGTGGGCCAAAAACAGGCTCAGATAGCTCTGAATGTCCCAAAAACATTTGCAGCCTGAAAGGGGCATTAACCCGCATCCTAGACCACTGAAATTCCCAAAAATATTTTTGGCACCCAAAATGCATCCTACAACCCTGAAAGTTCAGAATATGTTAGCAGCCCAAAAAAGGCCTCAAAATGCATTTTAGGTATGCAAAAATGTTGAAAGGTTTGGAGGCCCAAAAAAGGGATTTACAGGCATCCTAGACCCTGTAAAGTGCAGAAAATGGCTGTGGCCCAGAATCAGTGTCGGAGAGCTCTGAATGTCCCAAAACATTTTCAGCCCGAAAGGGGCACTAACCCGCATCCTAGACCACTGAAATTCCCAAAAATAGTTTGGCCCGAAAAATGCATCCTACACCCCTGAAAGTTCAGAAAATGTTGGCAGCTCAAAAAAGTCCTTCAAATTCATCTTGTGCCTGCAAAAATGTTGAAAACTTGGAAGGCCCTAAAAAGGGGTTTACATGCATCCTAGACCCCCTAAAGTCCTAAAAATGTTGGTGGTCCAAAAACTGTGTCAGAGAGCTCTGAATGTCCCAATAACATTTGCAGCCTGGAAGGGGCATTAACCCGCATCCTAGACCTCTGAAATTCCCAAAAATATTTTTGGCATGAAAAGTGTATCCTACAACCCTGAAAGTTCAAAATATGTTAGCAGCCCAAAAAAGGCCTTAAAATGCATTTTAGGCCTGCAAAAATGTTGAAAACTTCGGAGGCCCAAAAAAGGGTTTTACATGCATCCTAGACCCCCTAAATTCCAGAAAAGTTTGGTGGGCCAAAAACTGTGTCAGAGAGCTCTGAATGTCCCAAAATCATTTGCAGCCTGAAAGGAACATTAGCCCGCATCCTAGACCACTGAAATTACCAAAAATAGTTTGGCCTGAAAAATGCATCCTACACCCCTAAAAGTTCAGAAAATGTTGGCAGCTCAAAAAAGTCCTTAAAATTCATCTTGTGCCTGCAAAAATGTTGAAAAATGTGTAGGCCCAAAAAAGGGGTCTACAGGCATCCTGGACTCCCTAAAGTCCAGAAAATATTGGTGGTCCAAAAACTGTGTCAGAGAGCTCTGAATGTCCCAAAAACATTTGCAGCTTGAAAGGGCCATTAACCCGCATCCTAGACCACTGAAATTCCCAAAAATATTTTTGGTACCCAAAATGCATCCTACAACCCTGAAAGTTCAGAATATGTTAGCAGCCCAAAAAAGGCCTTAACATGCATTTTAGGCCTGCAAAAATGTTGAAAAGTTTGGAGGCCCAAAAAAGGGATTTGCAGGCATCCTAGACCCCGTAAAGTGCAGAAAATGGCTGTGGCACAAAATCAGTGTCAGAGAGCACAGAATGTCCCAAAACATTTGCAGCCCGAAAGGGGCACTAACCAGCATCCTAGACCACTGAAATTCCCAAAAATATTTTTGGCACCAAAAATGCATCCTACAACCCTGAAAGTTCAGAATATGTTAGCAGCCTGAAAAATGCCTTAAAATGCATTTTAGGCCTGCAAAAATGTTGAAAACTTTGGAGGCCCAAAAAAGAGGTTTACAGGCATCCTAGACTCCCTAAAGTCCAGAAAATATTGGTGGACCAAAAACTGAGTCAGAGAGCTCTGAATGTCCCAAAAACATTTGCAGCTTGAAAGGGGCATTAACCCGCATCCTAGACCACTGAAATTCTCAAAAATATTTTTGGCATGAAAAGTCCATCCTACAACCCTTAAAGTTCAGAATATGTTAGCAGCCCAAAAAAGGCCTTAAAATGCATTTTGGCCTGCAAAGAAGTTGAAAAGTTTGGAGGCCAAAAAAGGGATTTACAGGCATCCTAGACCCCGTAAAGTGCAGAAAATGGCTGTGGCCCAAAAACTGTGTCAGATAGCTCTGAATGTCCCAAAACATTTGCAGCCCGAAAGGGGCACTAACCCGCATCCTAGACCACTGAAATTCCCAAAAATATTTTTGGCACCCAAAATGCATCCTACAACCCTGAAAGTTCAGAATATGTTAGCAGCCCAAAAAAGGCCTCAAAATGCATTTTAGGCCTGCAAAAATGTTGAAAACTTTGGCGGCCCAAAAAAGGGGTTTACAGGCATCCTAGACCCCCTAAAGTCCAGAAAATGTTGGTGGGCCAAAAACAGGCTCAGAGAGCTCTGAATGTCCCAAAAACATTTGCAACCTGAAAGGGGCATTAACCCGCATCCTAGACCACTGAAATTACCAAAAATAGTTTGGCCCGAAAAATGCATCCTACACCCCTGAAAGTTCAGAAAATGTTGGCAGCTCAAAAAAGTCCTTAAAATTCATCTTGTGCCTGCAACAATGTTGAACATTTTGGAGGCCCAAAAAAGGGGTCTACAGGCATCCTGGACCCCCTAAAGTCCAGAAAATGTTGGTGGTCCAAAAACTGTGTCAAAGAGCTCTGAATGTCCCAAAAACATTTGCAGCCTGAAAGGGGCATTGACCCACATCCTAGACCACTGAAATTCCCAAAAATATTTTTGGCATGAAAAGTGCATCCTACAACCCTGAAAGTTCAGAATATGTTAGCAGGCCAAAAAAGGCCTTAAAATGCATTTTAGGCCTGCAGAAATGTTGAAAAGTTTGGAGGCCCAAGAAAGGTATTTACAGGCATCCTAGACCCCGTAAAGTGCAGAAAATAGCTGTGGCCCAAAATCAGTGTCAGAGAGCTCTGAATGTCCCAAAACATTTGCAGCCCGAAAGGGGCACTAACCCGCATCCTAGACCACTGAAATTCCCAAAAAAATTTTTGGCACCAAAAATGCATCCTACAACCCTGAAAGTTCAGAATATGTTAGCAGCCTGGAAAAGGCCTTAAAATGCATTTTAGGCCTGCAAAAATATTGAAAACTTTGGAGGCCCAAAAAAGAGGTTTACAGATATCCTAGACTCCCTAAAGTCCAGAAAATATTGGTGGACCAAAAACTGTGTCAGAGAGCTCTGAATGTCCCAAAAACATTTCCAGCCTGAAAGGGGCATTAACCCGCATCCTAGACCACTGAAATTACCAAAAATAGTTTGGCCCGAAAAATGCATCCTACACCCCTGAAAGTTCAGAAAATGTTGGCAGCTCAAAAAAGTCCTTAACATTCATCTTGTGCCTGCAACAATGTTGAAAATTTTGGAGGCCCAAAAAAGGGGTCTACAGGCATCCTGGACCCCCTAAAGTCCAGAAAATGTTGGTGGTCCAAAAACTGTGTCAGAGAGCTCTGAATGTCCCAAAAACATTTGCAGCCTGAAAGGGGCATTAACCCGCATCCTAGACCACTGAAATTACCAAAAATAGTTTGGCCCGAAAAATGCATCCTACACCCCTGAAAGTTCAGAAAATGTTGGCAGCTCAAAAAAGTCCTTAAAATTCATCTTGTGCCTGCAACAATGTTGAAAATTTTGGAGGCCCAAAAAAGGGGTCTACAGGCATCCTGGACCCCCTAAAGTCCAGAAAATGTTGGTGGTCCGAAAACTGTGTCAGAGAGCTCTGAATGTCCCAAAAACATTTGCAGCCTGAAAGGGGCATTAACCCGCATCCTAGACCACTGAAATTCCCAAAAATATTTTTGGCATGAAAAGTGCATCCTACAACCCTGAAAGTTCAGAATATGTTAGCAGGCCAAAAAAGGCCTTAAAATGCATTTTAGGCCTGCAAAAATGTTGAAAGGTTTGGAGGCCCAAGAAAGGTATTTACAGGCATCCTAGACCCCGTAAAGTGCAGAAAATGGCTGTGGCCCAAAATCAGTGTCAGAGAGCTCTGAATGTCCCAAAACATTTGCAGCCCGAAAGGAGCACTAACCCGCATCCTAGACCACTGAAATTCCCAAAAATATTTTTGGCACCAAAAATGCATCCTACAACCCTGAAAGTTCAGAATATGTTAGCAGCCTGGAAAAGGCCTTAAAATGCATTTTAAACCTGCAAAAATATTGAAAACTTTGGAGGCCCAAAAAAGAGGTTTACAGATATCCTAGACTCCCTAAAGTCCAGAAAATATTGGTGGACCAAAAACTGTGTCAGAGAGCTCTGAATGTCCCAAAAACATTTGCAGCCTGAAAGGGGCATTAACCCGCATCCTAGACCACTGAAATTCTCAACAATATTTTTGCCATGAAAAGTGCGTCCTACAACCCTGAAAGTTCAGAATATGTTAGCAGCCCAAAAAAGGCCTTAAAATGCATTTTAGGCCTGCAAAAATGTTGAAAAGTTTGGAGGCCCAAAAAAGAGATTTACAGGCATCCTAGACCCCGTAAAGTGCAGAAAATGGCTGTGGCCCAAAAAACTGTGTCAGAGAGCTCTGAATGTCCCAAAAACATTTGCAGCCTGAAAGGGGCATTAACCCGCATCCTAGAACACTGAAATTCCCAAAAATATTTTTGGCATGAAAAGTGCATCCTACAACCCTGAAAGTTCAGAATATGTTAGCAGCCCAAAAAAGGCATTAAAATGCATTTTAGACCTGCAAAAATGTTGAAAAATTTGGAAGCCCATAAAAGGGATTTACAGGCATCCTAGACCCCGTAAAGTGCAGAAAATGGCTGTAGCCCAAAATCAGTGTCAGAGAACTCTGAATGTCCCAAAACATTTGCAGCCCGAAAGGGGCACTTACCCGCATCCTAGACCACTGAAATTCCCATAAATATTTTTGGCACCATAAATGCATCCTACAACCCTGAAAGTTCAGAATATGTTATCAGCCCAAAAAATGCCTTAAAATTCATTTTAGGCCTGCAAAAATGTTGAAAAGTTTGGAGGCCCAAAAAAGGGGTTTACAGGCATCCTACACCCCCTAAAGTCCAGAAAATGTTGGTGGGCCTAAAACTGTGTTAGAGAGCTCTGAATGTCCCAAAAACATTTGCAGCCTGAATGGGGCATTAACCCACATCCTAGACCACTGAAATTCCCAAAAATATTTTTGGCCCAAAAAATGCTTCCTACACCCCTGAAATTTCAGAAAATGTTGGCAGCTCAAAAAAAGGCCTTAAAATGCATCTTAGGCCTGCAAAAATGTTGAAAACGTTGCAGGCCCAAAAAAGGGGTTTATATGC
This sequence comes from Ambystoma mexicanum, assembly GCF_040938575.1. Classification (NCBI taxonomy): domain Eukaryota; kingdom Metazoa; phylum Chordata; class Amphibia; order Caudata; family Ambystomatidae; genus Ambystoma; species Ambystoma mexicanum. Next base: position 957,145,737 of record NC_090929.1, on the reverse strand, counting down.
ATCCCAGACCCCCTAAAGTCCAGAAAATGTTGGTGGGCCAAAAACTGTGTCAGAGAGCTCTGAATGTCCCAAAAACATTTGCAGCCTGAATGGGGCATTAACCCACATCCTAGACCACTGAAATTCCCAAAAATATTTTGGCCCAAAAAATGCTTCCTACACCCCTGACATTTCAGAAAATGTTGGCAGCTCCAAAAAAGGCCTTAAAATGCATTTTAGGCCTGCAAAAATGTTGAAAACTTTGGAGGCCCAAAAAAGGGATTTACAGGCATCCTAGACCCCCTAAAGTCCAGAAAATGTTGGTGGGCCAAAAACAGGCTCAGAGAGCTCTGAATGTCCCAAAAACATTTGCAGCCCGAAAGGGGCATTAACCCGCATCCTAGTCCACTGAAATTCCCAAAAATATTTTTGGCACCCAAAATGCATCCTACAACCCTGAAAGTTCAGAAAATGTTGGCAGCTCAAAAAAGTCCTTAACATTCATCTTGTGCCTGCAAAAATGTTGAAAACTTTAGAGGCCCAAAAAAGGGGTTCACAGGCATCTTAGACCCCCTAAAGTCCAGAAAATGTTTGTCGGCCAAAAACTGTGTAAGAGAGCTCTGAATGTCCCAAAAACATTTGCAGCCTGAAAGGGGCATTAACATGCATCCTAGACCACTGAAATTCCCAAAAATATTTTTGGCACTCAAAATGCATCCTACAACCCTAAAAGTTCAGAATATGTTAGCAGCCCAAAGAAGACCTTAAAATGCATTTTAGGCCTGCAAAAATGTTGAAAACTTTGGAGGCCCAAAAAAGGGGTTTACAGGCATCCTAGACCCCCTAAAGTCCAGAAAATGTTGGTGGGCCAAAAACAGGCTCAGAGAGCTCTGAATGTCCCAAAAACATTTGCAGCCTGAAAGGGGCATTAACCCGCATCCTAGACCACTGAAATTACCAAAAATAGTATGGCCCGAAAAATGCATCCTACACCCCTGAAAGTTCAGAAAATGTTGGCAGCTCAAAAAAGTCCTTAAAATTCTTCTTGTGCCTGCAACAATGTTGAAAATTTTGGAGGCCCAAAAAAGGGGTCTACAGGCATCCTGGACCCCCTAAAGTCCAGAAAATGTTGGTGGTCCAAAAACAGTGTCAGAGAGCTCTGAATGTCCCAAAAACATGTGCAGCCTGAAAGGGGCATTAACCCGCATCCTAGACCACTGAAATTCCCAAAAATATTTTTGGCATGAAAAGTGCATCCTACAACCCTGAAAGTTCAGAATATGTTAGCAGCCCAAAAAAGGCCTTAAAATGCATTTTAGGCCTGCAAAAATGTTGAAAACTTCGGAGGCCCAAAAAAGGGTTTTACATGCATCCTACACCCCCTAAATTCCAGAAAAGGTTGGTGGGCCAAAAACTGTGTCAGAGAGCTCTGAATGTCCCAAAAACATTTGCAGCCTGAAAGGGACATTAGCCCGCATCCTAGACCACTGAAATTACCAAAAATAGTTTGGCTTGAAAAATGCATCCTACACCCCTAAAAGTTCAGAAAATGTTGGCAGCTCAAAAAAGTCCTTAAAATTCATCTTGTGCCTGCAAAAATGTTGAAAAATGTGTAGGCCCAAAAAAGGGGTCTACAGGCATCCTGGACTCCCTAAAGTCCAGGAAATATTGGTGGACCAAAAATTGTGTCAGAGAGCTCTGAATGTCCCAAAAACATTTGCAGCTTAAAAGGGCCATTAACCCGCATCCTAGACCACTGAAATTCCCATAAATATTTTTGGCACCATAAATGCATCCTACAACCCTGAAAGTTCAGAATATGTTATCAGCCCAAAAAATGCCTTAAAATGCATTTTAGGCCTGCAAAAATGTTGAAAAGTTTGGAGGCCCAAAAAAGGGGTTTACAGGCATCCTACACCCCCTAAAGTCCAGAAAATGTTGGTGGGCCTAAAACTGTGTTAGAGAGCTCTGAATGTCCCAAAAACATTTGCAGCCTGAATGGGGCATTAACCCACATCCTAGACCACTGAAATTCCCAAAAATATTTTTGGCCCAAAAAATGCTTCCTACACCCCTGAAATTTCAGAAAATGTTGGCAGCTCAAAAAAAGGCCTTAAAATGCATCTTAGGCCTGCAAAAATGTTGAAAATGTTGCAGGCCCAAAAAAGGGGTTTATATGCATACCAGACCCCCTAAAGTCCAGAAAATGTTGGTGGGCCAAAAACTGTGTCAGAGAGCTCTGAATGTCCCAAAAACATTTGCAGCCTGAATGGGGCATTAACCCACATCCTAGACCACTGAAATTCCCAAAAATATTTTGGCCCAAAAAATGCTTCCTACACCCCTGACATTTCAGAAAATGTTGGCAGCTCCAAAAAAGGCCTTAAAATGCATTTTAGGCCTGCAAAAATGGTGAAAACTTTGGATGCCCAAAAAAGGGATTTACAGGCATCCTAGACCCCCTAAAGTCCAGAAAATGTTGGTGGGCCAAAAACAGGCTCAGAGAGCTCTGAATGTCCCAAAAACATTTGCAGCCCGAAAGGGGCATTAACCCGCATCCTAGTCCACTGAAATTCCCAAAAATATTTTTGGCACCCAAAATGCATCCTACAACCCTGAAAGTTCAGAAAATGTTGGCAGCTCAAAAAAGTCCTTAAAATTCATCTTGTGCCTGCAAAAATGTTGAAAACTTTAGAGGCCCAAAAAAGGGGTTCACAGGCATCTTAGACCCCCTAAAGTCCAGAAAATGTTTGTCGGCCAAAAACTGTGTAAGAGAGCTCTGAATGTCCCAAAAACATTTGCAGCCTGAAAGGGGCATTAACATGCATCCTAGACCATTGAAATTCCCAAAAATATTTTTGGCATGAAAAGTGCATCCTAAAACCCTGAACGTTCAGAATATGTTAGCAGCCCACAAAAAGGCCTTAAAATGCATTTTAGTCCTGCAAAAATGTTGAAAGGTTTGGAGGCCCAAAAAAGGGATTTACAGGCATCCTAGACCCCGTAAAATGCAGAAAATGGCTGTGGCCCAATATCAGTGTCAGAGAGCTCTGAATGTCCCAAAACATTTGCAGCCCGAAAGGGGCACTAACCCGCATCCTAGACCACTGAAATTCCCAAAAATATTTTTGGCACTCAAAATGCATCCTACAACCCTAAAAGTTCAGAATATGTTAGCAGCCCAAAGAAGACCTTAAAATGCATTTTAGGCCTGCAAAAATGTTGAAAACTTTGGAGGCCCAAAAAAGGGGTTTACAGGCATCCTAGACCCCCTAAAGTCCAGAAAATGTTGGTGGGCCAAAAACAGGCTCAGAGAGCTCTGAATGTCCCAAAAACATTTGCAGCCTGAAAGGGGCATTAACCCGCATCCTAGACCACTGAAATTACCAAAAATAGTTTGGCCCGAAAAATGCATCCTACACCCCTGAAAGTTCAGAAAATGTTGGCAGCTCAAAAAAGTCCTTAAAATTCTTCTTGTGCCTGCAACAATGTTGAAAATTTTGGAGGCCCAAAAAAGGGGTCTACAGGCATCCTGGACCCCCTAAAGTCCAGAAAATGTTGGTGGTCCAAAAACAGTGTCAGAGAGCTCTGAATGTCCCAAAAACATTTGCAGCCTGAAAGGGGCATTAACCCGCATCCTAGACCACTGAAATTCCCAAAAATATTTTTGGCATGAAAAGTGCATCCTACAACCCTGAAAGTTCAGAATATGTTAGCAGCCCAAAAAAGGCCTTAAAATGCATTTTAGGCCTGCAAAAATGTTGAAAACTTCGGAGGCCCAAAAAAGGGTTTTACATGCATCCTAGACCCCCTAAATTCCAGAAAAGGTTGGTGGGCCAAAAACTGTGTCAGAGAGCTCTGAATGTCCCAAAAACATTTGCAGCCTGAAAGGGACATTAGCCCGCATCCTAGACCACTGAAATTACCAAAAATAGTTTGGCCTGAAAAATGCATCCTACACCCCTAAAAGTTCAGAAAATGTTGGCAGCTCAAAAAAGTCCTTAAAATTCATCTTGTGCCTGCAAAAATGTTGAAAAATGTGGAGGCCCAAAAAAGGGGTCTACAGGCATCCTGGACTCCCTAAAGTCCAGGAAATATTGGTGGACCAAAAATTGTGTCAGAGAGCTCTGAATGTCCCAAAAACATTTGCAGCTTGAAAGGGCCATTAACCCGCATCCTAGACCACTGAAATTCCCAAAAATATTTTTGGTACCCAAAATGCATCCTACAACCCTGAAAGTTCAGAATATGTTAGCAGCCCAAAAAAGGCCTTAACATGCATTTTAGGCCTGCAAAAATGTTGAAAGGTTTGGAGGCCCAAAAAAGGGATTTGCAGGCATCCTAGACCCCCTAAAGTGCAGAAAATGGCTGTGGCACATAATCAGTGTCAGAGAGCTCTGAATGTCCCAAAACATTTGCAGCCCGAAAGGGGCACTAACCAGCATCCTAGACCACTGAAATTCCCAAAAATATTTTTGGCACCAAAAATGCATCCTACAACCCTGACAGTTCAGAATATGTTAGCAGCCTGAAAAATGCCTTAAAAATGCATTTTAGGCCTGCAAAAATGTTGAAAAGTTTGGAGGCCCAAAAAAGGGATTTACAGGCATCCTAGACCCCGTAAAGTGCAGAAAATAGCTGTGGCCCAAAAAACTGTGTCAGAGAGCTCTGAATGTCCCAAAAACATTTGCAGCTTGAAAGGGCATTAAGCCGCATCCTAGACCACTGAAATTCCCAAAAATATTTTTGGCACCCAAAATGCATCCTACAACCCTGAAAGTTCAGAATATGTTAGCAGCCCAAAAAAGGCCTCAAAATGCATTTTAGGCCTGCAAAAATGTTGAAAACTTTGGAGGCCCAAAAAAGGGGTTTACAGGCATCCTAGACCCCCTAAAGTCCAGAAAATGTTGGTGGTCCAAAAACTGTGTCAGAGAGCTCTGAATGTCCCAAAAACATTTGCAGCCTGAAAGGGGCATTGACCCACATCCTAGACCACTGAAATTCCCAAAAATATTTTTGGCATGAAAAGTGCTTCCTACAACCCTGAAAGTTCAGAATATGTTAGCAGGCCAAAAAAGGCCTTAAAATGCATTTTAGGCCTGCAAAAATGTTGAAAAGTTTGGAGGCCCAAGAAAGGTATTTACAGGCATCCTAGACCCCGTAAAGTGCAGAAAATGGCTGTGGCCCAAAATCAGTGTCAGAGAGCTCTGAATGTCCCAAAACATTTGCAGCCCGAAAGGGGCACTAACCCGCATCCTAGACCACTGAAATTACCAAAAATATTTTTGGCACCAAAAATGCATCCTACAACCCTGAAAGTTCAGAATATGTTAGCAGCCTGGAAAAGGCCTTAAAATGCATTTTAGGCCTGCAAAAATATTGAAAACTTTGGAGGCCCAAAAAAGAGGTTTACAGATATCCTAGACTCCCTAAAGTCCAGAAAATATTGGTGGACCAAAAACTGTGTCAGAGAGCTCTGAATGTCCCAAAAACATTTGCAGCCTGAAAGGGGCATTAACCCACATCCTAGACCACTGAAATTCTCAAAAATATTTTTGCCATGAAAAGTGCGTCCTACAACCCTGAAAGTTCAGAATATGTTAGCAGCCCAAAAAAAGGCCTTAAAATGCATTTTAGGCCTGCAGAAATGTTGAAAAGTTTGGAGGCCCAAAAAAGAGATTTACAGGCATCCTAGACCCCGTAAAGTGCAGAAAATGGCTGTGGCCCAAAAAACTGTGTCAGAGAGCTCTGAATGTCCCAAAAACATTTGCAGCCTGAAAGGGGCATTAACCCGCATCCTAGACCACTGAAATTCCCAAAAATATTTTTGGCATGAAAAGTGCATCCTACAACCCTGAAAGTTCAGAATATGTTAGCAGCCCAAAAAAGGCCTCAAAATGCATTTTAGGCCTGCAAAAATGTTGAAAAGTTTGGGGGCCCAAAAAAGGGATTTACAGGCATCCTAGACCCTGTAAAGTGCAGAAAATGGCTGTGGCCCAAAATCAGTGTCAGAGAGCTCTGAATGTCCCAAAACATTTGCAGCCCGAAAGGGGCACTAACCCACATCCTAGACCACTGAAATTCCCAAAAATAGTTTGGCCCTAAAAATGCATCCTACACCCCTGAAAGTTCAGAAAATGTTGGCAGCTCAAAAAAAGTCCTTCAAATTCATCTTGTGCCTGCAAAAATGTTGAAAACTTTGGAGGCCCAAAAAAGGGGTCTACAGGCATCCTGGACTCCCTAAAGTCCAGAAAATATTGGTGGACCAAAAACTTTGTCAGAGAGCTCTGAATGTCCCAAAAACATTTGCAGCTTGAAAGGGCCATTAACCCGCATCCTAGACCACTGAAATTCCCAAAAATATTTTTGGCATGAAAAGTGCATCTTACAACCCTGAGAGTTCAGAATATGTTAGCAGCCCAAAAAAGGCCTTAAATGCATTTTAGGCCTGCAAAAATGTTGAAAAGTTTGGAGGTCCAAAAAAGAGGTTTACAGGCATCCTAGACTCCCTAAAGTCCAGAAAATATTGGTGGACCAAAAACTGTGTCAGAGAGCTCTGAATGTCCCAAAAACATTTGCAGCTTGAAAGGGGGCATTAACCCGCATCCTAGACCACTGAAATTCCCCAAAATATTTTTGGCACCCAAAATGCATCCTACAACCCTGAAAGTTCAGAATATGTTAGCAGCCCAAAAAAGGCCTTAAAATGCATTTTAGGCCTGCAAAAATGTTGAAAGGTTTGGAGGCCCAAAAAAGGGATTTACAGGCATCCTAGACCCCGTAAAGTGCAGTAAATGGCTGTGGCCCAAAAACTGTGTCAGAGAGCTCTGAATGTCCCAAAAACATTTGCAGCTTGAAAGGGGCATTAACCCGCATCCTAGACCACTGAAATTCCCAAAAATATTTTTGGCACCCAAAATGCATCCTACAAGTCTGAAAGTTCAGAATATGTTAGCAGCCCAAAAAAGGCCGCCTTAAAATGCATTTTAGGCCTGCAAAAATGTTGAAAGGTTTGGAGGCCCAAAAAAGGGGTTTACAGGCATCCTAGACCCCCTAAAGTCCAGAAAATGTTGGTGGGCCAAAAACAGGCTCAGAGAGCTATGAATGTCCCAAAAACATTTGCAGCCTGAAAGGGGCATTAACCCGCATCCTAGACCACTGAAATTACCAAAAATGGTTTGGCCCGAAAAATGCATCCTACATCCCTGAATGTTCAGAAAATGTTGGCAGCTCAAAAAAGTCCTTAAAATTCATCTTGTGCCTGCAAAAATGTTGAAAACTTTGGAGGCCCAAAAAAGGTGTTTACAGGCATCCTAGACCCCCTAAAGTCCAGAAAATGTTGGTGGGCCATAAACTGTGTCAGAGAGCTCTGAATGTCCCAAAAACATTTGCAGCCTGAAAGGAGCATTAACCCGCATCCTAGACCACTGAAATTCCCAAAAATATTTTTGGCATTAAAAGTGCATTTTACAACCCTGAAAGTTCAGAATATGTTAGCAGCCTGAAAAAGGCCTTAAAATGCATTTTAGGCCTGCAAACATGTTGAAAACTTTGGAGGCCCAAAAAAGGGATTTACAGGCATCCTAGGCTCCCTAAAGTCCAGAAAATATTGGTAGACCAAAAACTGTGTCAGAGAGCTCTGAATGTCCCAAAAACATTTGCAGCCTGAAAGGGGCATTAACCCGCATCCTAGACCACTGAAATTCATAAAAAAAGTATTTTTGGCACGAAAAATGCATCCTACACCGCTGAAATTTGAGAAAATGTTGGCAGCTCAAAAAAATGCCTTAAAATGCATCTTAGGCCTGCAAAAATGTTGAAAACTTTGCAGCCCAAAAAAGGGGTTTACATGCATCCTAGACCCCCTAAATTCCAGAAAAGGTTGGTGGGCCAAAAACTGTGTCAGAGAGCTCTGAATGTCCCAAAAACATTTGCAGCCTGAAAGGGGCATTAACCCGCATCCTAGACCACTGAAATTCCCAAAAATATTTTTGGCACCAAAAATACATTCTACAACCCTGAAAGTTCAGAATATGTTAGCAGCCTGGAAAAGGCCTTAAAATGCATTTTAGGCCTGCAAAAATGTTGAAAAGTTTGGAGGCCCTAAAAAGGGGTTTATAGGCATCCTAGACCCCCTAAAGTCCAGAAAAGGTTGGTGGCCAAAAACTGTGTCAGAGAGCTCTGAATGTCCTAAAAACATTTGCAGACTGAAAGGGGCATTAACCCTTATCCTAGACCACTGAAATTCCCAAAAATATTTTTGGCACCAAAAATGCATCCTACAACCCTGAAAGTTCAGAATATGTTAGCAGCCTGAAAAAGGCCTTAAATGCATTTTAGGCCTGCAAAAATGTTGAAAACTTCAGAGGCCCAAAAAAGGGTTTTACATGCATCCTAGACCCCCTAAATTCCAGAAAAGGTTGGTGGGCCAAAAACTGTGTCAGAGAGCTCTGAATGTCCCAAAAACATTTGCAGCCTGAAAGGGACATTAGCCCGCATCCTAGACCACTGAAATTACCAAAAATAGTTTGGCCTGAAAAATGCATCCTACACCCCTAAAAGTTCAGAAAATGTTGGCAGCTCAAAAAAGTCCTTAAAATTCATCTTGTGCCTGCAAAAATGTTGAAAAATGTGTAGGCCCAAAAAAGGGGTCTACAGGCATCCTGGACTCCCTAAAGTCCAGGAAATATTGGTGGACCAAAAATTGTGTCAGAGAGCTCTGAATGTCCCAAAAACATTTGCAGCTTGAAAGGGCCATTAACCCGCATCCTAGACCACTGAAATTCCCAAAAATATTTTTGGTACCCAAAATGCATCCTACAACCCTGAAAGTTCAGAATATGTTAGCAGCCCAAAAAAGGCCTTAACATGCATTTTAGGCCTGCAAAAATGTTGAAAGGTTTGGAGGCCCAAAAAAGGGATTTGCAGGCATCCTAGACCCCCTAAAGTGCAGAAAATGGCTGTGGCACAAAATCAGTGTCAGAGAGCACAGAATGTCCCAAAACATTTGCAGCCCGAAAGGGGCACTAACCAGCATCCTAGACCACTGAAATTCCCAAAAATATTTTTGGCACCAAAAATGCATCCTACAACCCTGAAAGTTCAGAATATGTTAGCAGCCTGAAAAATGCCTTAAAATGCATTTTAGGCCTGCAAAAATGTTGAAAACTTTGGAGGCCCAAAAAAGAGGTTTACAGGCATCCTAGACTCCCTAAAGTCCAGAAAATATTGGTGGACCAAAAACTGAGTCAGAGAGCTCTGAATGTCCCAAAAACATTTGCAGCTTGAAAGGGGCATTAACCCGCATCCTAGACCACTGAAATTCTCAAAAATATTTTTGGCATGAAAAGTCCATCCTACAACCCTTAAAGTTCAGAATATGTTAGCAGCCCAAAAAAGGCCTTAAAATGCATTTTGGCCTGCAAAGAAGTTGAAAAGTTTGGAGGCCAAAAAAGGGATTTACAGGCATCCTAGACCCCGTAAAGTGCAGAAAATGGCTGTGGCCCAAAAACTGTGTCAGATAGCTCTGAATGTCCCAAAACATTTGCAGCCCGAAAGGGGCACTAACCCGCATCCTAGACCACTGAAATTCCCAAAAATATTTTTGGCACCCAAAATGCATCCTACAACCCTGAAAGTTCAGAATATGTTAGCAGCCCAAAAAAGGCCTCAAAATGCATTTTAGGCCTGCAAAAATGTTGAAAACTTTGGCGGCCCAAAAAAGGGGTTTACAGGCATCCTAGACCCCCTAAAGTCCAGAAAATGTTGGTGGGCCAAAAACAGGCTCAGAGAGCTCTGAATGTCCCAAAAACATTTGCAACCTGAAAGGGGCATTAACCCGCATCCTAGACCACTGAAATTACCAAAAATAGTTTGGCCCGAAAAATGCATCCTACACCCCTGAAAGTTCAGAAAATGTTGGCAGCTCAAAAAAGTCCTTAAAATTCATCTTGTGCCTGCAACAATGTTGAACATTTTGGAGGCCCAAAAAAGGGGTCTACAGGCATCCTGGACCCCCTAAAGTCCAGAAAATGTTGGTGGTCCAAAAACTGTGTCAAAGAGCTCTGAATGTCCCAAAAACATTTGCAGCCTGAAAGGGGCATTGACCCACATCCTAGACCACTGAAATTCCCAAAAATATTTTTGGCATGAAAAGTGCATCCTACAACCCTGAAAGTTCAGAATATGTTAGCAGGCCAAAAAAGGCCTTAAAATGCATTTTAGGCCTGCAGAAATGTTGAAAAGTTTGGAGGCCCAAGAAAGGTATTTACAGGCATCCTAGACCCCGTAAAGTGCAGAAAATAGCTGTGGCCCAAAATCAGTGTCAGAGAGCTCTGAATGTCCCAAAACATTTGCAGCCCGAAAGGGGCACTAACCCGCATCCTAGACCACTGAAATTCCCAAAAAAATTTTTGGCACCAAAAATGCATCCTACAACCCTGAAAGTTCAGAATATGTTAGCAGCCTGGAAAAGGCCTTAAAATGCATTTTAGGCCTGCAAAAATATTGAAAACTTTGGAGGCCCAAAAAAGAGGTTTACAGATATCCTAGACTCCCTAAAGTCCAGAAAATATTGGTGGACCAAAAACTGTGTCAGAGAGCTCTGAATGTCCCAAAAACATTTCCAGCCTGAAAGGGGCATTAACCCGCATCCTAGACCACTGAAATTACCAAAAATAGTTTGGCCCGAAAAATGCATCCTACACCCCTGAAAGTTCAGAAAATGTTGGCAGCTCAAAAAAGTCCTTAACATTCATCTTGTGCCTGCAACAATGTTGAAAATTTTGGAGGCCCAAAAAAGGGGTCTACAGGCATCCTGGACCCCCTAAAGTCCAGAAAATGTTGGTGGTCCAAAAACTGTGTCAGAGAGCTCTGAATGTCCCAAAAACATTTGCAGCCTGAAAGGGGCATTAACCCGCATCCTAGACCACTGAAATTACCAAAAATAGTTTGGCCCGAAAAATGCATCCTACACCCCTGAAAGTTCAGAAAATGTTGGCAGCTCAAAAAAGTCCTTAAAATTCATCTTGTGCCTGCAACAATGTTGAAAATTTTGGAGGCCCAAAAAAGGGGTCTACAGGCATCCTGGACCCCCTAAAGTCCAGAAAATGTTGGTGGTCCGAAAACTGTGTCAGAGAGCTCTGAATGTCCCAAAAACATTTGCAGCCTGAAAGGGGCATTAACCCGCATCCTAGACCACTGAAATTCCCAAAAATATTTTTGGCATGAAAAGTGCATCCTACAACCCTGAAAGTTCAGAATATGTTAGCAGGCCAAAAAAGGCCTTAAAATGCATTTTAGGCCTGCAAAAATGTTGAAAGGTTTGGAGGCCCAAGAAAGGTATTTACAGGCATCCTAGACCCCGTAAAGTGCAGAAAATGGCTGTGGCCCAAAATCAGTGTCAGAGAGCTCTGAATGTCCCAAAACATTTGCAGCCCGAAAGGAGCACTAACCCGCATCCTAGACCACTGAAATTCCCAAAAATATTTTTGGCACCAAAAATGCATCCTACAACCCTGAAAGTTCAGAATATGTTAGCAGCCTGGAAAAGGCCTTAAAATGCATTTTAAACCTGCAAAAATATTGAAAACTTTGGAGGCCCAAAAAAGAGGTTTACAGATATCCTAGACTCCCTAAAGTCCAGAAAATATTGGTGGACCAAAAACTGTGTCAGAGAGCTCTGAATGTCCCAAAAACATTTGCAGCCTGAAAGGGGCATTAACCCGCATCCTAGACCACTGAAATTCTCAACAATATTTTTGCCATGAAAAGTGCGTCCTACAACCCTGAAAGTTCAGAATATGTTAGCAGCCCAAAAAAGGCCTTAAAATGCATTTTAGGCCTGCAAAAATGTTGAAAAGTTTGGAGGCCCAAAAAAGAGATTTACAGGCATCCTAGACCCCGTAAAGTGCAGAAAATGGCTGTGGCCCAAAAAACTGTGTCAGAGAGCTCTGAATGTCCCAAAAACATTTGCAGCCTGAAAGGGGCATTAACCCGCATCCTAGAACACTGAAATTCCCAAAAATATTTTTGGCATGAAAAGTGCATCCTACAACCCTGAAAGTTCAGAATATGTTAGCAGCCCAAAAAAGGCATTAAAATGCATTTTAGACCTGCAAAAATGTTGAAAAATTTGGAAGCCCATAAAAGGGATTTACAGGCATCCTAGACCCCGTAAAGTGCAGAAAATGGCTGTAGCCCAAAATCAGTGTCAGAGAACTCTGAATGTCCCAAAACATTTGCAGCCCGAAAGGGGCACTTACCCGCATCCTAGACCACTGAAATTCCCATAAATATTTTTGGCACCATAAATGCATCCTACAACCCTGAAAGTTCAGAATATGTTATCAGCCCAAAAAATGCCTTAAAATTCATTTTAGGCCTGCAAAAATGTTGAAAAGTTTGGAGGCCCAAAAAAGGGGTTTACAGGCATCCTACACCCCCTAAAGTCCAGAAAATGTTGGTGGGCCTAAAACTGTGTTAGAGAGCTCTGAATGTCCCAAAAACATTTGCAGCCTGAATGGGGCATTAACCCACATCCTAGACCACTGAAATTCCCAAAAATATTTTTGGCCCAAAAAATGCTTCCTACACCCCTGAAATTTCAGAAAATGTTGGCAGCTCAAAAAAAGGCCTTAAAATGCATCTTAGGCCTGCAAAAATGTTGAAAACGTTGCAGGCCCAAAAAAGGGGTTTATATGCATCCCAGACCCCCTAAAGTCCAGAAAATGTTGGTGGGCCAAAAACTGTGTCAGAGAGCTCTGAATGTCCCAAAAACATTTGCAGCCTGAATGGGGCATTAACCCACATCCTAGACCACTGAAATTCCCAAAAATATTTTGGCCCAAAAAATGCTTCCTACACCCCTGACATTTCAGAAAATGTTGGCAGCTCCAAAAAAGGCCTTAAAATGCATTTTAGGCCTGCAAAAATGTTGAAAACTTTGGAGGCCCAAAAAAGGGATTTACAGGCATCCTAGACCCCCTAAAGTCCAGAAAATGTTGGTGGGCCAAAAACAGGCTCAGAGAGCTCTGAATGTCCCAAAAACATTTGCAGCCCGAAAGGGGCATTAACCCGCATCCTAGTCCACTGAAATTCCCAAAAATATTTTTGGCACCCAAAATGCATCCTACAACCCTGAAAGTTCAGAAAATGTTGGCAGCTCAAAAAAGTCCTTAACATTCATCTTGTGCCTGCAAAAATGTTGAAAACTTTAGAGGCCCAAAAAAGGGGTTCACAGGCATCTTAGACCCCCTAAAGTCCAGAAAATGTTTGTCGGCCAAAAACTGTGTAAGAGAGCTCTGAATGTCCCAAAAACATTTGCAGCCTGAAAGGGGCATTAACATGCATCCTAGACCACTGAAATTCCCAAAAATATTTTTGGCACTCAAAATGCATCCTACAACCCTAAAAGTTCAGAATATGTTAGCAGCCCAAAGAAGACCTTAAAATGCATTTTAGGCCTGCAAAAATGTTGAAAACTTTGGAGGCCCAAAAAAGGGGTTTACAGGCATCCTAGACCCCCTAAAGTCCAGAAAATGTTGGTGGGCCAAAAACAGGCTCAGAGAGCTCTGAATGTCCCAAAAACATTTGCAGCCTGAAAGGGGCATTAACCCGCATCCTAGACCACTGAAATTACCAAAAATAGTATGGCCCGAAAAATGCATCCTACACCCCTGAAAGTTCAGAAAATGTTGGCAGCTCAAAAAAGTCCTTAAAATTCTTCTTGTGCCTGCAACAATGTTGAAAATTTTGGAGGCCCAAAAAAGGGGTCTACAGGCATCCTGGACCCCCTAAAGTCCAGAAAATGTTGGTGGTCCAAAAACAGTGTCAGAGAGCTCTGAATGTCCCAAAAACATGTGCAGCCTGAAAGGGGCATTAACCCGCATCCTAGACCACTGAAATTCCCAAAAATATTTTTGGCATGAAAAGTGCATCCTACAACCCTGAAAGTTCAGAATATGTTAGCAGCCCAAAAAAGGCCTTAAAATGCATTTTAGGCCTGCAAAAATGTTGAAAACTTCGGAGGCCCAAAAAAGGGTTTTACATGCATCCTAGACCCCCTAAATTCCAGAAAAGGTTGGTGGGCCAAAAACTGTGTCAGAGAGCTCTGAATGTCCCAAAAACATTTGCAGCCTGAAAGGGACATTAGCCCGCATCCTAGACCACTGAAATTACCAAAAATAGTTTGGCTTGAAAAATGCATCCTACACCCCTAAAAGTTCAGAAAATGTTGGCAGCTCAAAAAAGTCCTTAAAATTCATCTTGTGCCTGCAAAAATGTTGAAAAATGTGTAGGCCCAAAAAAGGGGTCTACAGGCATCCTGGACTCCCTAAAGTCCAGGAAATATTGGTGGACCAAAAATTGTGTCAGAGAGCTCTGAATGTCCCAAAAACATTTGCAGCTTAAAAGGGCCATTAACCCGCATCCTAGACCACTGAAATTCCCATAAATATTTTTGGCACCATAAATGCATCCTACAACCCTGAAAGTTCAGAATATGTTATCAGCCCAAAAAATGCCTTAAAATGCATTTTAGGCCTGCAAAAATGTTGAAAAGTTTGGAGGCCCAAAAAAGGGGTTTACAGGCATCCTACACCCCCTAAAGTCCAGAAAATGTTGGTGGGCCTAAAACTGTGTTAGAGAGCTCTGAATGTCCCAAAAACATTTGCAGCCTGAATGGGGCATTAACCCACATCCTAGACCACTGAAATTCCCAAAAATATTTTTGGCCCAAAAAATGCTTCCTACACCCCTGAAATTTCAGAAAATGTTGGCAGCTCAAAAAAAGGCCTTAAAATGCATCTTAGGCCTGCAAAAATGTTGAAAATGTTGCAGGCCCAAAAAAGGGGTTTATATGCATACCAGACCCCCTAAAGTCCAGAAAATGTTGGTGGGCCAAAAACTGTGTCAGAGAGCTCTGAATGTCCCAAAAACATTTGCAGCCTGAATGGGGCATTAACCCACATCCTAGACCACTGAAATTCCCAAAAATATTTTGGCCCAAAAAATGCTTCCTACACCCCTGACATTTCAGAAAATGTTGGCAGCTCCAAAAAAGGCCTTAAAATGCATTTTAGGCCTGCAAAAATGGTGAAAACTTTGGATGCCCAAAAAAGGGATTTACAGGCATCCTAGACCCCCTAAAGTCCAGAAAATGTTGGTGGGCCAAAAACAGGCTCAGAGAGCTCTGAATGTCCCAAAAACATTTGCAGCCCGAAAGGGGCATTAACCCGCATCCTAGTCCACTGAAATTCCCAAAAATATTTTTGGCACCCAAAATGCATCCTACAACCCTGAAAGTTCAGAAAATGTTGGCAGCTCAAAAAAGTCCTTAAAATTCATCTTGTGCCTGCAAAAATGTTGAAAACTTTAGAGGCCCAAAAAAGGGGTTCACAGGCATCTTAGACCCCCTAAAGTCCAGAAAATGTTTGTCGGCCAAAAACTGTGTAAGAGAGCTCTGAATGTCCCAAAAACATTTGCAGCCTGAAAGGGGCATTAACATGCATCCTAGACCATTGAAATTCCCAAAAATATTTTTGGCATGAAAAGTGCATCCTAAAACCCTGAACGTTCAGAATATGTTAGCAGCCCACAAAAAGGCCTTAAAATGCATTTTAGTCCTGCAAAAATGTTGAAAGGTTTGGAGGCCCAAAAAAGGGATTTACAGGCATCCTAGACCCCGTAAAATGCAGAAAATGGCTGTGGCCCAATATCAGTGTCAGAGAGCTCTGAATGTCCCAAAACATTTGCAGCCCGAAAGGGGCACTAACCCGCATCCTAGACCACTGAAATTCCCAAAAATATTTTTGGCACTCAAAATGCATCCTACAACCCTAAAAGTTCAGAATATGTTAGCAGCCCAAAGAAGACCTTAAAATGCATTTTAGGCCTGCAAAAATGTTGAAAACTTTGGAGGCCCAAAAAAGGGGTTTACAGGCATCCTAGACCCCCTAAAGTCCAGAAAATGTTGGTGGGCCAAAAACAGGCTCAGAGAGCTCTGAATGTCCCAAAAACATTTGCAGCCTGAAAGGGGCATTAACCCGCATCCTAGACCACTGAAATTACCAAAAATAGTTTGGCCCGAAAAATGCATCCTACACCCCTGAAAGTTCAGAAAATGTTGGCAGCTCAAAAAAGTCCTTAAAATTCTTCTTGTGCCTGCAACAATGTTGAAAATTTTGGAGGCCCAAAAAAGGGGTCTACAGGCATCCTGGACCCCCTAAAGTCCAGAAAATGTTGGTGGTCCAAAAACAGTGTCAGAGAGCTCTGAATGTCCCAAAAACATTTGCAGCCTGAAAGGGGCATTAACCCGCATCCTAGACCACTGAAATTCCCAAAAATATTTTTGGCATGAAAAGTGCATCCTACAACCCTGAAAGTTCAGAATATGTTAGCAGCCCAAAAAAGGCCTTAAAATGCATTTTAGGCCTGCAAAAATGTTGAAAACTTCGGAGGCCCAAAAAAGGGTTTTACATGCATCCTAGACCCCCTAAATTCCAGAAAAGGTTGGTGGGCCAAAAACTGTGTCAGAGAGCTCTGAATGTCCCAAAAACATTTGCAGCCTGAAAGGGACATTAGCCCGCATCCTAGACCACTGAAATTACCAAAAATAGTTTGGCCTGAAAAATGCATCCTACACCCCTAAAAGTTCAGAAAATGTTGGCAGCTCAAAAAAGTCCTTAAAATTCATCTTGTGCCTGCAAAAATGTTGAAAAATGTGGAGGCCCAAAAAAGGGGTCTACAGGCATCCTGGACTCCCTAAAGTCCAGGAAATATTGGTGGACCAAAAATTGTGTCAGAGAGCTCTGAATGTCCCAAAAACATTTGCAGCTTGAAAGGGCCATTAACCCGCATCCTAGACCACTGAAATTCCCAAAAATATTTTTGGTACCCAAAATGCATCCTACAACCCTGAAAGTTCAGAATATGTTAGCAGCCCAAAAAAGGCCTTAACATGCATTTTAGGCCTGCAAAAATGTTGAAAGGTTTGGAGGCCCAAAAAAGGGATTTGCAGGCATCCTAGACCCCCTAAAGTGCAGAAAATGGCTGTGGCACATAATCAGTGTCAGAGAGCTCTGAATGTCCCAAAACATTTGCAGCCCGAAAGGGGCACTAACCAGCATCCTAGACCACTGAAATTCCCAAAAATATTTTTGGCACCAAAAATGCATCCTACAACCCTGACAGTTCAGAATATGTTAGCAGCCTGAAAAATGCCTTAAAAATGCATTTTAGGCCTGCAAAAATGTTGAAAAGTTTGGAGGCCCAAAAAAGGGATTTACAGGCATCCTAGACCCCGTAAAGTGCAGAAAATAGCTGTGGCCCAAAAAACTGTGTCAGAGAGCTCTGAATGTCCCAAAAACATTTGCAGCTTGAAAGGGCATTAAGCCGCATCCTAGACCACTGAAATTCCCAAAAATATTTTTGGCACCCAAAATGCATCCTACAACCCTGAAAGTTCAGAATATGTTAGCAGCCCAAAAAAGGCCTCAAAATGCATTTTAGGCCTGCAAAAATGTTGAAAACTTTGGAGGCCCAAAAAAGGGGTTTACAGGCATCCTAGACCCCCTAAAGTCCAGAAAATGTTGGTGGTCCAAAAACTGTGTCAGAGAGCTCTGAATGTCCCAAAAACATTTGCAGCCTGAAAGGGGCATTGACCCACATCCTAGACCACTGAAATTCCCAAAAATATTTTTGGCATGAAAAGTGCTTCCTACAACCCTGAAAGTTCAGAATATGTTAGCAGGCCAAAAAAGGCCTTAAAATGCATTTTAGGCCTGCAAAAATGTTGAAAAGTTTGGAGGCCCAAGAAAGGTATTTACAGGCATCCTAGACCCCGTAAAGTGCAGAAAATGGCTGTGGCCCAAAATCAGTGTCAGAGAGCTCTGAATGTCCCAAAACATTTGCAGCCCGAAAGGGGCACTAACCCGCATCCTAGACCACTGAAATTACCAAAAATATTTTTGGCACCAAAAATGCATCCTACAACCCTGAAAGTTCAGAATATGTTAGCAGCCTGGAAAAGGCCTTAAAATGCATTTTAGGCCTGCAAAAATATTGAAAACTTTGGAGGCCCAAAAAAGAGGTTTACAGATATCCTAGACTCCCTAAAGTCCAGAAAATATTGGTGGACCAAAAACTGTGTCAGAGAGCTCTGAATGTCCCAAAAACATTTGCAGCCTGAAAGGGGCATTAACCCACATCCTAGACCACTGAAATTCTCAAAAATATTTTTGCCATGAAAAGTGCGTCCTACAACCCTGAAAGTTCAGAATATGTTAGCAGCCCAAAAAAAGGCCTTAAAATGCATTTTAGGCCTGCAGAAATGTTGAAAAGTTTGGAGGCCCAAAAAAGAGATTTACAGGCATCCTAGACCCCGTAAAGTGCAGAAAATGGCTGTGGCCCAAAAAACTGTGTCAGAGAGCTCTGAATGTCCCAAAAACATTTGCAGCCTGAAAGGGGCATTAACCCGCATCCTAGACCACTGAAATTCCCAAAAATATTTTTGGCATGAAAAGTGCATCCTACAACCCTGAAAGTTCAGAATATGTTAGCAGCCCAAAAAAGGCCTCAAAATGCATTTTAGGCCTGCAAAAATGTTGAAAAGTTTGGGGGCCCAAAAAAGGGATTTACAGGCATCCTAGACCCTGTAAAGTGCAGAAAATGGCTGTGGCCCAAAATCAGTGTCAGAGAGCTCTGAATGTCCCAAAACATTTGCAGCCCGAAAGGGGCACTAACCCACATCCTAGACCACTGAAATTCCCAAAAATAGTTTGGCCCTAAAAATGCATCCTACACCCCTGAAAGTTCAGAAAATGTTGGCAGCTCAAAAAAAGTCCTTCAAATTCATCTTGTGCCTGCAAAAATGTTGAAAACTTTGGAGGCCCAAAAAAGGGGTCTACAGGCATCCTGGACTCCCTAAAGTCCAGAAAATATTGGTGGACCAAAAACTTTGTCAGAGAGCTCTGAATGTCCCAAAAACATTTGCAGCTTGAAAGGGCCATTAACCCGCATCCTAGACCACTGAAATTCCCAAAAATATTTTTGGCATGAAAAGTGCATCTTACAACCCTGAGAGTTCAGAATATGTTAGCAGCCCAAAAAAGGCCTTAAATGCATTTTAGGCCTGCAAAAATGTTGAAAAGTTTGGAGGTCCAAAAAAGAGGTTTACAGGCATCCTAGACTCCCTAAAGTCCAGAAAATATTGGTGGACCAAAAACTGTGTCAGAGAGCTCTGAATGTCCCAAAAACATTTGCAGCTTGAAAGGGGGCATTAACCCGCATCCTAGACCACTGAAATTCCCCAAAATATTTTTGGCACCCAAAATGCATCCTACAACCCTGAAAGTTCAGAATATGTTAGCAGCCCAAAAAAGGCCTTAAAATGCATTTTAGGCCTGCAAAAATGTTGAAAGGTTTGGAGGCCCAAAAAAGGGATTTACAGGCATCCTAGACCCCGTAAAGTGCAGTAAATGGCTGTGGCCCAAAAACTGTGTCAGAGAGCTCTGAATGTCCCAAAAACATTTGCAGCTTGAAAGGGGCATTAACCCGCATCCTAGACCACTGAAATTCCCAAAAATATTTTTGGCACCCAAAATGCATCCTACAAGTCTGAAAGTTCAGAATATGTTAGCAGCCCAAAAAAGGCCGCCTTAAAATGCATTTTAGGCCTGCAAAAATGTTGAAAGGTTTGGAGGCCCAAAAAAGGGGTTTACAGGCATCCTAGACCCCCTAAAGTCCAGAAAATGTTGGTGGGCCAAAAACAGGCTCAGAGAGCTATGAATGTCCCAAAAACATTTGCAGCCTGAAAGGGGCATTAACCCGCATCCTAGACCACTGAAATTACCAAAAATGGTTTGGCCCGAAAAATGCATCCTACATCCCTGAATGTTCAGAAAATGTTGGCAGCTCAAAAAAGTCCTTAAAATTCATCTTGTGCCTGCAAAAATGTTGAAAACTTTGGAGGCCCAAAAAAGGTGTTTACAGGCATCCTAGACCCCCTAAAGTCCAGAAAATGTTGGTGGGCCATAAACTGTGTCAGAGAGCTCTGAATGTCCCAAAAACATTTGCAGCCTGAAAGGAGCATTAACCCGCATCCTAGACCACTGAAATTCCCAAAAATATTTTTGGCATTAAAAGTGCATTTTACAACCCTGAAAGTTCAGAATATGTTAGCAGCCTGAAAAAGGCCTTAAAATGCATTTTAGGCCTGCAAACATGTTGAAAACTTTGGAGGCCCAAAAAAGGGATTTACAGGCATCCTAGGCTCCCTAAAGTCCAGAAAATATTGGTAGACCAAAAACTGTGTCAGAGAGCTCTGAATGTCCCAAAAACATTTGCAGCCTGAAAGGGGCATTAACCCGCATCCTAGACCACTGAAATTCATAAAAAA
This sequence comes from Ambystoma mexicanum, assembly GCF_040938575.1. NCBI lineage: Eukaryota > Metazoa > Chordata > Amphibia > Caudata > Ambystomatidae > Ambystoma > Ambystoma mexicanum. The sequence continues at coordinate 957,125,363 of NC_090929.1, read as the reverse complement.
AGTATTTTTGGCACGAAAAATGCATCCTACACCGCTGAAATTTGAGAAAATGTTGGCAGCTCAAAAAAATGCCTTAAAATGCATCTTAGGCCTGCAAAAATGTTGAAAACTTTGCAGCCCAAAAAAGGGGTTTACATGCATCCTAGACCCCCTAAATTCCAGAAAAGGTTGGTGGGCCAAAAACTGTGTCAGAGAGCTCTGAATGTCCCAAAAACATTTGCAGCCTGAAAGGGGCATTAACCCGCATCCTAGACCACTGAAATTCCCAAAAATATTTTTGGCACCAAAAATACATTCTACAACCCTGAAAGTTCAGAATATGTTAGCAGCCTGGAAAAGGCCTTAAAATGCATTTTAGGCCTGCAAAAATGTTGAAAAGTTTGGAGGCCCTAAAAAGGGGTTTATAGGCATCCTAGACCCCCTAAAGTCCAGAAAAGGTTGGTGGCCAAAAACTGTGTCAGAGAGCTCTGAATGTCCTAAAAACATTTGCAGACTGAAAGGGGCATTAACCCTTATCCTAGACCACTGAAATTCCCAAAAATATTTTTGGCACCAAAAATGCATCCTACAACCCTGAAAGTTCAGAATATGTTAGCAGCCTGAAAAAGGCCTTAAATGCATTTTAGGCCTGCAAAAATGTTGAAAACTTCAGAGGCCCAAAAAAGGGTTTTACATGCATCCTAGACCCCCTAAATTCCAGAAAAGGTTGGTGGGCCAAAAACTGTGTCAGAGAGCTCTGAATGTCCCAAAAACATTTGCAGCCTGAAAGGGACATTAGCCCGCATCCTAGACCACTGAAATTACCAAAAATAGTTTGGCCTGAAAAATGCATCCTACACCCCTAAAAGTTCAGAAAATGTTGGCAGCTCAAAAAAGTCCTTAAAATTCATCTTGTGCCTGCAAAAATGTTGAAAAATGTGTAGGCCCAAAAAAGGGGTCTACAGGCATCCTGGACTCCCTAAAGTCCAGGAAATATTGGTGGACCAAAAATTGTGTCAGAGAGCTCTGAATGTCCCAAAAACATTTGCAGCTTGAAAGGGCCATTAACCCGCATCCTAGACCACTGAAATTCCCAAAAATATTTTTGGTACCCAAAATGCATCCTACAACCCTGAAAGTTCAGAATATGTTAGCAGCCCAAAAAAGGCCTTAACATGCATTTTAGGCCTGCAAAAATGTTGAAAGGTTTGGAGGCCCAAAAAAGGGATTTGCAGGCATCCTAGACCCCCTAAAGTGCAGAAAATGGCTGTGGCACATAATCAGTGTCAGAGAGCTCTGAATGTCCCAAAACATTTGCAGCCCGAAAGGGGCACTAACCCGCATCCTAGACCACTGAAATTCCCAAAAATATTTTTGGCACCAAAAATGCATCCTACAACCCTGAAAGTTCAGAATATGTTAGCAGCCTGGAAAAGGCATTAAAATGCATTTTAGGCCTGCAAAAATATTGAAAACTTTGGAGGCCCAAAAAAGAGGTTTACAGATATCCTAGACTCCCTAAAGTCCAGAAAATATTGGTGGACCAAAAACTGTGTCAGAGAGCTCTGAATGTCCCAAAAACATTTGCAGCCTGAAAGGGGCATTAACCCGCATCCTAGACCACTGAAATTCTCAAAAATATTTTTGCCATGAAAAGTGTGTCCTACAACCCTGAAAGTTCAGAATATGTTAGCAGCCCAAAAAAGGCCTTAAAATGCATTTTAGGCCTGCAATAATGTTGAAAAGTTTGGAGGCCCAAAAAAGGGATTTACAGGCATCCTAGACCCCGTAAAGTGCAGAAAATAGCTGTGGCCCAAAAAACTGTGTCAGAGAGCTCTGAATGTCCCAAAAACATTTGCAGCTTGAAAGGGCATTAAGCCGCATCCTAGACCACTGAAATTCCCAAAAATATTTTTGGCACCCAAAATGCATCCTACAACCCTGAAAGTTCAGAATATGTTAGCAGCCCAAAAAAGGCCTCAAAATGCATTTTAGGCCTGCAAAAATGTTGAAAACTTTGGAGGCCCAAAAAAGGGGTTTACAGGCATCCTAGACCCCCTAAAGTCCAGAAAATGTTGGTGGTCCAAAAACTGTGTCAGAGAGCTCTGAATGTCCCAAAAACATTTGCAGCCTGAAAGGGGCATTGACCCACATCCTAGACCACTGAAATTCCCAAAAATATTTTTGGCATGAAAAGTGCATCCTACAACCCTGAAAGTTCAGAATATGTTAGCAGGCCAAAAAAGGCCTTAAAATGCATTTTAGGCCTGCAAAAATGTTGAAAAGTTTGGAGGCCCAAGAAAGGTATTTACAGGCATCCTAGACCCCGTAAAGTGCAGAAAATGGCTGTGGCCCAAAATCAGTGTCAGAGAGCTCTGAATGTCCCAAAACATTTGCAGCCCGAAAGGGGCACTAACCCGCATCCTAGACCACTGAAATTACCAAAAATATTTTTGGCACCAAAAATGCATCCTACAACCCTGAAAGTTCAGAATATGTTAGCAGCCTGGAAAAGGCCTTAAAATGCATTTTAGGCCTGCAAAAATATTGAAAACTTTGGAGGCCCAAAAAAGAGGTTTACAGATATCCTAGACTCCCTAAAGTCCAGAAAATATTGGTGGACCAAAAACTGTGTCAGAGAGCTCTGAATGTCCCAAAAACATTTGCAGCCTGAAAGGGGCATTAACCCACATCCTAGACCACTGAAATTCTCAAAAATATTTTTGCCATGAAAAGTGCGTCCTACAACCCTGAAAGTTCAGAATATGTTAGCAGCCCAAAAAAAGGCCTTAAAATGCATTTTAGGCCTGCAGAAATGTTGAAAAGTTTGGAGGCCCAAAAAAGAGATTTACAGGCATCCTAGACCCCGTAAAGTGCAGAAAATGGCTGTGGCCCAAAAAACTGTGTCAGAGAGCTCTGAATGTCCCAAAAACATTTGCAGCCTGAAAGGGGCATTAACCCGCATCCTAGACCACTGAAATTCCCAAAAATATTTTTGGCATGAAAAGTGCATCCTACAACCCTGAAAGTTCAGAATATGTTAGCAGCCCAAAAAAGGCCTCAAAATGCATTTTAGGCCTGCAAAAATGTTGAAAAGTTTGGGGGCCCAAAAAAGGGATTTACAGGCATCCTAGACCCTGTAAAGTGCAGAAAATGGCTGTGGCCCAAAATCAGTGTCAGAGAGCTCTGAATGTCCCAAAACATTTGCAGCCCGAAAGGGGCACTAACCCACATCCTAGACCACTGAAATTCCCAAAAATAGTTTGGCCCTAAAAATGCATCCTACACCCCTGAAAGTTCAGAAAATGTTGGCAGCTCAACAAAAGTCCTTCAAATTCATCTTGTGCCTGCAAAAATGTTGAAAACTTTGGAGGCCCAAAAAAGGGGTCTACAGGCATCCTGGACTCCCTAAAGTCCAGAAAATATTGGTGGACCAAAAACTTTGTCAGAGAGCTCTGAATGTCCCAAAAACATTTGCAGCTTGAAAGGGCCATTAACCCGCATCCTAGACCACTGAAATTCCCAAAAATATTTTTGGCATGAAAAGTGCATCTTACAACCCTGAGAGTTCAGAATATGTTAGCAGCCCAAAAAAGGCCTTAAATGCATTTTAGGCCTGCAAAAATGTTGAAAAGTTTGGAGGTCCAAAAAAGAGGTTCACAGGCATCCTAGACTCCCTAAAGTCCAGAAAATATTGGTGGACCAAAAACTGTGTCAGAGAGCTCTGAATGTCCCAAAAACATTTGCAGCTTGAAAGGGGGCATTAACCCGCATCCTAGACCACTGAAATTCCCCAAAATATTTTTGGCACCCAAAATGCATCCTACAACCCTGAAAGTTCAGAATATGTTAGCAGCCCAAAAAAGGCCTTAAAATGCATTTTAGGCCTGCAAAAATGTTGAAAGGTTTGGAGGCCCAAAAAAGGGATTTACAGGCATCCTAGACCCCGTAAAGTGCAGTAAATGGCTGTGGCCCAAAAACTGTGTCAGAGAGCTCTGAATGTCCCAAAAACATTTGCAGCTTGAAAGGGGCATTAACCCGCATCCTAGACCACTGAAATTCCCAAAAATATTTTTGGCACCCAAAATGCATCCTACAAGTCTGAAAGTTCAGAATATGTTAGCAGCCCAAAAAAGGCCGCCTTAAAATGCATTTTAGGCCTGCAAAAATGTTGAAAGGTTTGGAGGCCCAAAAAAGGGGTTTACAGGCATCCTAGACCCCCTAAAGTCCAGAAAATGTTGGTGGGCCAAAAACAGGCTCAGAGAGCTATGAATGTCCCAAAAACATTTGCAGCCTGAAAGGGGCATTAACCCGCATCCTAGACCACTGAAATTACCAAAAATGGTTTGGCCCGAAAAATGCATCCTACATCCCTGAATGTTCAGAAAATGTTGGCAGCTCAAAAAAGTCCTTAAAATTCATCTTGTGCCTGCAAAAATGTTGAAAACTTTGGAGGCCCAAAAAAGGTGTTTACAGGCATCCTAGACCCCCTAAAGTCCAGAAAATGTTGGTGGGCCATAAACTGTGTCAGAGAGCTCTGAATGTCCCAAAAACATTTGCAGCCTGAAAGGAGCATTAACCCGCATCCTAGACCACTGAAATTCCCAAAAATATTTTTGGCATGAAAAGAGCATCCTACAACCCTGAAAGTTCAGAATATGTTAGCAGCCTGGAAAAGGCCTTAAAATGCATTTTAGGCCTGCAAAAATGTTGAAAAGTTTGGAGGCCCTAAAAAGGGGTTTATAGGCATCCTAGACCCCCTAAAGTCCAGAAAAGGTTGGTGGCCAAAAACTGTGTCAGAGAGCTCTGAATGTCCTAAAAACATTTGCAGACTGAAAGGGGCATTAACCCTTATCCTAGACCACTGAAATTCCCAAAAATATTTTTGGCACCAAAAATGCATCCTACAACCCTGAAAGTTCAGAATATGTTAGCAGCCTGAAAAAGGCCTTAAATGCATTTTAGGCCTGCAAAAATGTTGAAAACTTCAGAGGCCCAAAAAAGGGGTTTGCAGGCATCCTAGACCCCCTAAAGTCCAGAAAATGTTGGTGGGCCAAAAACAGGTTCAGAGAGCTCTGAATGTCCCAAAAACATTTGCAGCCTGAAAGGGGCATTAACCCGCATCCTAGACCACTGAAATTACCAAAAATAGTTTGGCCCGAAAAATGCATCCTACACCCCTGAATGTTCAGAAAATGTTGGCAGCTCAAAAAAGTCCTTAAAATTCATCTTGTGCCTGGAAAAATGTTGAAAACTTTGGAGGCCCAAAAAAGGGGTTTATAGGCATCCCAGACCCCCTAAAGTCCAGAAAATGTTGGTGGGCCAAAAACTGTGTCAGAGAGCTCGGAATGTCCCAAACACATTTGCAGACTGAAAGGGGCATTAACCCTTATCCTAGACCACTGAAATTCCCAAAAATATTTTTGGCACCAAAAATGCATCCTACAACCCTGAAAGTTCAGAATATGTTAGCAGCCTGAAAAAGGCCTTAAAATGCATTTTAGGCCTGCAAAAATGTTGAAAACTTCGGAGGCCCAAGAAAGGGGTTTGCAGGCATCCTAGACCTCCTAAAGTCCAGAAAATGTTGGTGTGCCAAAAACAGGCTCAGAGAGCTCTGAATGTCCCAAAAACATGTGCAGCATGAAAGGGGCATTAACCCGCATCCTAGACCACTGAAATTACCAAAAATAGTTTGGCCCGAAAAATGCATCCTACACCCCTGAATGTTCAGAAAATGTTGGCAGCTCAAAAAAGTCCTTAAAATTCATCTTGTGCCTGGAAAAATGTTGAAAACTTTGGAGGCCCAAAAAAGGGGTTTATAGGCATCCTAGACCCCCTAAAGTCCAGAAAATGTTGGTGGGCCAAAAACTGTGTCAGAGAGCTCTGAGTGTCCCAAAAACATTTGAAGACTGAAAGGGGCATTAACCCTCATCCTAGACCACTGAAATTCCCAAAAATATTTTTGGCACCAAATATGCATCCTACAACCCTGAAAGTTCAGAATATGTTAGCAGCCTGAAAAAGGCCTTAAAATGCATTTTAGGCCTGCAAAAATGTTGAAAACTTTGGAGGCCCAAAAAAGAGGTTTACAGGCATCCTAGACTCCCTAAAGTCCAGAAAATATTGGTGGACCAAAAACTGTGTCAGAGAGCTCTGAATGTCCCAAAAACATTTGCAGCTTGAAAGGGCCATTAACCCGCATCCTAGACCACTGAAATTCCCAAAAATATTTTTGGCACCCAAAATGCATCCTACAACCCTGAAAGTTCAGAATATGTTAGCAGCCCAAAAAAGGCCTTAACATGCATTTTAGGCCTGCAAAAATGTTGAAAAGTTTGGAGGCCCAAAAAAGGGATTTGCAGGCATCCTAGACCCCGTAAAGTGCAGAAAATGGCTGTGGCCCAAAATCAGTGTCAGAGAGCTCTGAATGTCCCAAAACATTTGCAGCCCGAAAGGGGCACTAACCAGCATCCTAGACCACTGAAATTACCAAAAATAGTTTGGCCCGAAAAATGCATCCTACACCCCTGAATGTTCAGAAAATGTTGGCAGCTCAAAAAAGTCCTTAAAATTCATCTTGTGCCTGGAAAAATGTTGAAAACTTTGGAGGCCCAAAAAAGGGGTTTATAGGCATCCTAGACCCCCTAAAGTCCAGAAAATGTTGGTGGGCCAAAAACTGTGTCAGAGAGCTCAGAATGTCCCAAAAACATTTGCAGACTGAAAGGGGCATTAACCCTTATCCTAGACCACTGAAATTCCCAAAAATATTTTTGGCACCAAAAATGCATCCTACAACCCTGAAAGTTCAGAATATGTTAGCAGCCTGAAAAAGGCCTTAAAATGCATTTTAGGCCTGCAAAAATGTTGAAAACTTCGGAGGCCCAAAAAAGGGGTTTGCAGGCATCCTAGACCCCCTAAAGTCCAGAAAATGTTGGTGTGCCAAAAACAGGCTCAGAGAGCTCTGAATGTCCCAAAAACATTTGCAGCATGAAAGGGGCATTAACCCGCATCCTAGACCACTGAAATTACCAAAAATAGTTTGGCCTGAAAAATGCATCCTACACCCCTGAATGTTCAGAAAATGTTGGCAGCTCAAAAAAGTCCTTAAAATTCATCTTGTGCCTGGAAAAATGTTGAAAACTTTAGAGGCCCAAAAAAGGGGTTTATAGGCATCCTAGACCCCCTAAAGTCCAGAAAATGTTGGTGGGCCAAAAACTGTGTCAGAGAGCTCTGAGTGTCCCAAAAACATTTGAAGACTGAAAGGGGCATTAACCCTCATCCTAGACCACTGAAATTCCCAAAAATATTTTTGGCACCAAAAATGCATCCTACAACCCTGAAAGTTCAGAATATGTTAGCAGCCTGAAAAAGGCCTTAAAATGCATTTTAGGCCTGCAAAAATGTTGAAAACTTTGGAGGCCCAAATAAGAGGTTTACAGGCATCCTAGACTCCCTAAAGTCCAGAAAATATTGGTGGACCAAAAACTGTGTCAGAGAGCTCTGAATGTCCCAAAAACATTTGCAGCTTGAAAGGGCCATTAACCCGCATCCTAGACCACTGAAATTCCCAAAAATATTTTTGGCACCCAAAATGCATCCTACAACCCTGAAAGTTCAGAATATGTTAGCAGCCCAAAAAAGGCCTTAACATGCATTTTAGGCCTGCAAAAATGTTGAAAAGTTTGGAGGCCCAAAAAAGGGATTTGCAGGCATCCTAGACCCCTTAAAGTGCAGAAAATGGCTGTGGCCCAAAATCAGTGTCAGAGAGCTCTGAATGTCCCAAAACATTTGCAGCCCGAAAGGGGCACTGACCAGCATCCTAGACCACTGAAATTCCCAAAAATATTTTTGGCACCCAAAATGCATCCTACAACCTTGAAAGTTCAGAATATGTTAGCAGCCCAAAAAAGGCCTTAAAATGCATTTTAGGCCTGCAAAAATGTTGAAAGGTTTGGAGCCCAAAAAAGGGGTTTACAGGCATCCTAGACCCCCTAAAGTCCAGAAAATTTTGGTGGGCCAAAAACAGGCTCAGAGAGCTCTGAATGTCCCAAAAACATTTGCAGCCTGAAAGGGGCATTAACCCGCATCCTAGACCACTGAAATTACCAAAAATAGTTTGGCCTGAAAAATGCATCCTACACCCCTGAATGTTCAGAAAATGTTGGCAGCTCGAAAAAGTCCTTAAAATTCATCTTGTGCCTGGAAAAATGTTGAAAACTTTGGAGGCCCAAAAAAGGGGTTTACAGGCATCCTAGACCCCCTAAAGTCCAGAAAATGTTGGTAGGCCAAAAACTGTGTCAGAGAGCTCTGAATGTCCGCAAAACATTTGCAGCCTGAAAGTGGCATTAACCCGCATCCTAGACCGCTGAAATTCCCAAAAATATTTTTGGCATGAAAAGTGCATCCTACAACCCTGAAAGTTCAGAATATGTTAGCAGTTCAAAAAATGCCTTAAAATGCATTTTAGGCCTGCAAAAATGTTGAAAGGTTTGGAGGCCCAAAAAGGGGTTTACAGGCATCCTAGACCCCCTAAAGTCCAGAAAATGGCTGTGGCCCAAAAACTGTGTCAGAGAGCTCTGAATGTCCCAAAAACATTTGCAGCTTGAAAGGGGCATTAACCCGCATCCTAGACCACTGAAATTCCCAAAAATATTTTTGGCACCCAAAATGCATCCTACAACCCTGAAAGTTCAGAATATGTTAGCAGCCCAAAAAAGGCCTTAAAATGCATTTTAGGCCTGCAAAAATGTTGAAAACTTTGGAGGCCCAAAAAAGGGGTTTGCAGGCATCCTAGACCCCCTAAAGTCCAGAAAATGTTGGTAGGCCAAAAACTGTGTCAGAGAGCTCTGAATGTCCCAAAAACATTTGCAGCCTAAAAGGGGCATTAACCTGCATCCTAGACCGCTGAAATTCCCAAAAATATTTTTGGCATGAAAAGTGCATCCTACAACCCTGAAAGTTCAGAATATGTTAGCACCCCAAAAAAGGCCTTAAAATGCATTTTAGGCCTGCAAAAATGTTGAAAACTTTGGAGGCCCCAAAAAGGGGTTTACAGGCATCCTAGACCCCCTAAAGTCCAGAAAATGTTGGTAGGCCAAAAACTGTGTCAGAGAGCTCTGAATGTCCCAAAAACATTTGCAGCCTGAAAGGGGCATTAACCCGCATCCTAGACCGCTGAAATTCCCAAAAATATTTTTGGCATGAAAAGTGCATCCTACAACCCTGAAAGTTCAGAATATGTTAGCAGTTCAAAAAATGCCTTAAAATGCATTTTAGGCCTGCAAAAATGTTGAAAGGTTTGGAGGCCCAAAAAGGGGTTTACAGGCATCCTAGACCCCCTAAAGTCCAGAAAATGTTGGTGGGCCAAAAACAGGCTCAGAGAGCTCTGAATGTCCCAAAAACATTTGCAGCCTGAAAGGGGCATTAACCCGCATCCTAGACCACTGAAATTAACAAAAATAGTTTGGCCCGAAAAATGCATCCTACACCCCTGAATGTTCAGAAAATGTTGGCAGCTCAACAAAGACCTTAAAATTCATCTTGTGCCTGGAAAAATGTTGAAAACTTTGGAGGCCCAAAAAGGGGGTTTATAGGCATCCTAGACCCCCTAAAGTCCAGAAAATGTTGGTGGGCCAAAAACTGTGTCAGAGAGCTCTGAATGTCCCAAAAACATTTGCAGCCTGAAAGGGGCATTAACCCGCATCCTAGACCACTGAAATTCTCAAAAATATTTTTGCCATGAAGTGTGCGTTCCACAACCCTGAAAGTTCAGAATATGTTAGCAGCCCAAAAAAGGCCTTAAAATGCATTTTAGGCCTGCAAAAATGTTGAAAAGTTTTAAGGCCCAAAAAAAGGGATTTACAGGCATCCTAGACCCCGTAAAGTGCAGAAAATGGCTGTGGCCCAAAAAACTGTGTCAGAGAGCTCTGAATGTCCCAAAAACATTTGCAGCTTGAAAGGGGCATTAACCCGCATCCTAGACCACTGAAATTCCCAAAAATATTTTTGGCACCTAAAATGCATCCTACAACCCTGAAAGTTCAGAATATGTTAGCAGCCCAAAAAAGGCCTTAAAATGCATTTTAGGCCTGCAAAAATGTTGAAAGGTTTGGAGGCCCAAAAAAGGGGTTTACAGGCATCCTAGACCCCCTAAAGTCCAGAAAATGTTGGTGGGCCAAAAACAGGCTCAGAGAGCTCTGAATGTCCCAAAAACATGTGCTGAATGGGGCATTAACCCGCATCCTAGACCACTGAAATTACCAAAAATAGTTTGGCCCGAAAAATGCATCCTACACCCCTGAAAGTTCAGAAAATGTTGGCAGCTCAAAAAAGTCCTTAAAATTCATCTTGTGCCTGGAAAAATGTTGAAAACTTTGGAGGCCCAAAAAAGGGCTTTATAGGCATCCTAGACCCCCTAAAGTCCAGAAAAGTGTGGTGGCCAAAAACTGTGTCAGAGAGCTCTGAATGTCCTAAAAACATTTGCAGACTGAAAGGGGCATTAACCCTTATCCTAGACCACTGAAATTCCCAAAAATATTTTTGGCACCAAAAATGCATCCTACAACCCTGAAAGTTCAGAATATGTTAGCAGCCTGAAAAAGGCCTTAAAATGCATTTTAGGCCTGCAAAAATGTTGAAAACTTTGGAGGCGCAAAAAAGAGGTTTACAGGCATCCTAGACTCCCTAAAGTCCAGAAAATATTGGTGGACCAAAAACTGTGTCAGAGAGCTCTGAATGTCCCAAAAACATTTGCAGCCTGAAAGGGGCATTAACCCGCATCCTAGACCACTGAAATTCATAAAAAAAAGTATTTTTGGCACGAAAAATGCATCCTACACCGCCGAAATTTGAGAAAATGTTGGCAGCTCAAAAAAATGCCTTAAAATGCATCTTAGGCCTGCAAAAATGTTGAAAACTTTGCAGCCCAAAAAAGGGGTTTACATGCATGCTAGACCCCCTAAATTCCAGAAAAGGTTGGTGGGCCAAAAACTGTGTCAGAGAGCTCTGAATGTCCCAAAAACATTTGCAGCCTGAAAGGGGCATTAACCCGCATCCTAGACCACTGAAATTCCCAAAAATATTTTTGGCACCAAAAATACATTCTACAACCCTGAAAGTTCAGAATATGTTAGCAGCCTGGAAAAGGCCTTAAAATGCATTTTAGGCCTGCAAAAATGTTGAAAAGTTTGGAGGCCCTAAAAAGGGATTTACAGGCATCCTAGACCCCGTAAAGTGCAGAAAATGGCTGTGGCCCAAAAAACTGTGTCAGAGAGCTCTGATTGTCCCAAAAACATTTGCAGCCTGAAAGGGGCATTAACCCGCATCCTAGACCACTGAAATTCCCAAAAATATTTTTGGCACCCAAAATGCATCCTACAACCCTAAAAGTTCAGAATATGTTAGCAGCCCAAAAAAAGGCCTTAAAATGCATTTTAGGCCTGCAAAAATGTTGAAAACTTTGGAGGCCCAAAAAAGGGGTTTACAGGCATCCTAGACCCCCTAAAGTCCAGAAAATGTTGGTAGGCCAAAAACTGTGTCAGAGAGCTCTGAATGTCCCAAAAACATTTGCAGCCTGAAAGGGGCATTAACCCGCATCCTAGACCGCTGAAATTCCCAAAAATATTTTTGGCATGAAAAGTGCATCCTACAACCCTGAAAGTTCAGAATATGTTAGCAGTTCAAAAAATGCCTTAAAATGCATTTTAGGCCTGCAAAAATGTTGAAAGGTTTGGAGGCCCAAAAAGGGGTTTACAGGCATCCTAGACCCCCTAAAGTCCAGAAAATGTTGGTGGGCCAAAAACAGGCTCAGAGAGCTCTGAATGTCCCAAAAACATTTGCAGCCTGAAAGGGGCATTAACCCGCATCCTAGACCACTGAAATTAACAAAAATAGTTTGGCCCGAAAAATGCATCCTACACCCCTGAATGTTCAGAAAATGTTGGCAGCTCAACAAAGACCTTAAAATTCATCTTGTGCCTGGAAAAATGTTGAAAACTTTGGAGGCCCAAAAAGGGGGTTTATAGGCATCCTAGACCCCCTAAAGTCCAGAAAATGTTGGTGGGCCAAAAACTGTGTCAGAGAGCTCTGAATGTCCCAAAAACATTTGCAGCCTGAAAGGGGCATTAACCCGCATCCTAGACCACTGAAATTCTCAAAAATATTTTTGCCATGAAGTGTGCGTTCCACAACCCTGAAAGTTCAGAATATGTTAGCAGCCCAAAAAAGGCCTTAAAATGCATTTTAGGCCTGCAAAAATGTTGAAAAGTTTTAAGGCCCAAAAAAAGGGATTTACAGGCATCCTAGACCCCGTAAAGTGCAGAAAATGGCTGTGGCCCAAAAAACTGTGTCAGAGAGCTCTGAATGTCCCAAAAACATTTGCAGCTTGAAAGGGGCATTAACCCGCATCCTAGACCACTGAAATTCCCAAAAATATTTTTGGCACCTAAAATGCATCCTACAACCCTGAAAGTTCAGAATATGTTAGCAGCCCAAAAAAGGCCTTAAAATGCATTTTAGGCCTGCAAAAATGTTGAAAGGTTTGGAGGCCCAAAAAAGGGGTTTACAGGCATCCTAGACCCCCTAAAGTCCAGAAAATGTTGGTGGGCCAAAAACAGGCTCAGAGAGCTCTGAATGTCCCAAAAACATGTGCTGAATGGGGCATTAACCCGCATCCTAGACCACTGAAATTACCAAAAATAGTTTGGCCCGAAAAATGCATCCTACACCCCTGAAAGTTCAGAAAATGTTGGCAGCTCAAAAAAGTCCTTAAAATTCATCTTGTGCCTGGAAAAATGTTGAAAACTTTGGAGGCCCAAAAAAGGGCTTTATAGGCATCCTAGACCCCCTAAAGTCCAGAAAAGTGTGGTGGCCAAAAACTGTGTCAGAGAGCTCTGAATGTCCTAAAAACATTTGCAGACTGAAAGGGGCATTAACCCTTATCCTAGACCACTGAAATTCCCAAAAATATTTTTGGCACCAAAAATGCATCCTACAACCCTGAAAGTTCAGAATATGTTAGCAGCCTGAAAAAGGCCTTAAAATGCATTTTAGGCCTGCAAAAATGTTGAAAACTTTGGAGGCGCAAAAAAGAGGTTTACAGGCATCCTAGACTCCCTAAAGTCCAGAAAATATTGGTGGACCAAAAACTGTGTCAGAGAGCTCTGAATGTCCCAAAAACATTTGCAGCCTGAAAGGGGCATTAACCCGCATCCTAGACCACTGAAATTCATAAAAAAAAGTATTTTTGGCACGAAAAATGCATCCTACACCGCCGAAATTTGAGAAAATGTTGGCAGCTCAAAAAAATGCCTTAAAATGCATCTTAGGCCTGCAAAAATGTTGAAAACTTTGCAGCCCAAAAAAGGGGTTTACATGCATGCTAGACCCCCTAAATTCCAGAAAAGGTTGGTGGGCCAAAAACTGTGTCAGAGAGCTCTGAATGTCCCAAAAACATTTGCAGCCTGAAAGGGGCATTAACCCGCATCCTAGACCACTGAAATTCCCAAAAATATTTTTGGCACCAAAAATACATTCTACAACCCTGAAAGTTCAGAATATGTTAGCAGCCTGGAAAAGGCCTTAAAATGCATTTTAGGCCTGCAAAAATGTTGAAAAGTTTGGAGGCCCTAAAAAGGGATTTACAGGCATCCTAGACCCCGTAAAGTGCAGAAAATGGCTGTGGCCCAAAAAACTGTGTCAGAGAGCTCTGATTGTCCCAAAAACATTTGCAGCCTGAAAGGGGCATTAACCCGCATCCTAGACCACTGAAATTCCCAAAAATATTTTTGGCACCCAAAATGCATCCTACAACCCTAAAAGTTCAGAATATGTTAGCAGCCCAAAAAAAGGCCTTAAAATGCATTTTAGGCCTGCAAAAATGTTGAAAACTTTGGAGGCCCAAAAAAGGGGTTTACAGGCATCCTAGACCCCCTAAAGTCCAGAAAATGTTGGTGGGCCAAAAACAGGCTCAGAGAGCTCTGAATGTCCCAAAAACATTTGCAGCCTGAAATGGGCATTAACCCGCATCCTAGACCACTGAAATTACCAAAAATAGTTTGGCCCGAAAAATGCATCCTACACCCCTGAATGTTCAGAAAATGTTGGCAGCTCAAAAAAGTCCTTAACATTCATCTTGTGCCTGGAAAAATGTTGAAAACTTTGGAGGCCCAAAAAAGGGGTTTATAGGCATCCCAGACCCCCTAAAGTCCAGAAAATGTTGGTGGGCCAAAAACTGTGTCAGAGAGCTCGGAATGTCCCAAAAACATTTGCAGACTGAAAGGGGCATTAACCCTTATCCTAGACCACTGAAATTCCCAAAAATATTTTTGGCACCAAAAATGCATCCTACAACCCTGAAAGTTCAGAATATGTTAGCAGCCTGAAAAAGGCCTTAAAATGCATTTTAGGCCTGCAAAAATGTTGAAAACTTCGGAGGCCCAAGAAAGGGGTTTGCAAGCATCCTAGACCTCCTAAAGTCCAGAAAATGTTGGTGTGCCAAAAACAGGCTCAGAGAGCTCTGAATGTCCCAAAAACATGTGCAGCATGAAAGGGGCATTAACCCGCATCCTAGACCACTGAAATTACCAAAAATAGTTTGGCCCGAAAAATGCATCCTACACCCCTGAATGTTCAGAAAATGTTGGCAGCTCAAAAAAGTCCTTAAAATTCATCTTGTGCCTGGAAAAATGTTGAAAACTTTGGAGGCCCAAAAAAGGGGTTTATAGGCATCCTAGACCCCCTAAAGTCCAGAAAATGTTGGTGGGCCAAAAACTGTGTCAGAGAGCTCTGAGTGTCCCAAAAACATTTGAAGACTGAAAGGGGCATTAACCCTCATCCTAGACCACTGAAATTCCCAAAAATATTTTTGGCACCAAAAATGCATCCTACAACCCTGAAAGTTCAGAATATGTTAGCAGCCTGAAAAAGGCCTTAAAATGCATTTTAGGCCTGCAAAAATGTTGAAAACTTTGGAGGCCCAAAAAAGAGGTTTACAGGCATCCTAGACTCCCTAAAGTCCAGAAAATATTGGTGGACCAAAAACTGTGTCAGAGAGCTCTGAATGTCCCAAAAACATTTGCAGCTTGAAAGGGCCATTAACCCGCATCCTAGACCACTGAAATTCCCAAAAATATTTTTGGCACCCAAAATGCATCCTACAACCCTGAAAGTTCAGAATATGTTAGCAGCCCAAAAAAGGCCTTAACATGCATTTTAGGCCTGCAAAAATGTTGAAAAGTTTGGAGGCCCAAAAAAGGGATTTGCAGGCATCCTAGACCCCGTAAAGTGCAGAAAATGGCTGTGGCCCAAAATCAGTGTCAGAGAGCTCTGAATGTCCCGAAACATTTGCAGCCCGAAAGGGGCACTAACCAGCATCCTAGACCACTGAAATTACCAAAAATAGTTTGGCCCGAAAAATGCATCCTACACCCCTGAATGTTCAGAAAATGTTGGCAGCTCAAAAAAGTCCTTAAAATTCATCTTGTGCCTGGAAAAATGTTGAAAACTTTGGAGGCCCAAAAAAGGGGTTTATAGGCATCCTAGACCCCCTAAAGTCCAGAAAATGTTGGTGGGCCAAAAACTGTGTCAGAGAGCTCAGAATGTCCCAAAAACATTTGCAGACTGAAAGGGGCATTAACCCTTATCCTAGACCACTGAAATTCCCAAAAATATTTTTGGCACCAAAAATGCATCCTACAACCCTGAAAGTTCAGAATATGTTAGCAGCCTGAAAAAGGCCTTAAAATGCATTTTAGGCCTGCAAAAATGTTGAAAACTTCGGAGGCCCAAAAAAGGGGTTTGCAGGCATCCTAGACCCCCTAAAGTCCAGAAAATGTTGGTGTGCCAAAAACAGGCTCAGAGAGCTCTGAATGTCCCAAAAACATTTGCAGCATGAAAGGGGCATTAACCCGCATCCTAGACCACTGAAATTACCAAAAATAGTTTGGCCCGAAAAATGCATCCTACACCCCTGAATGTTCAGAAAATGTTGGCAGCTCAAAAAAGTCCTTAAAATTCATCTTGTGCCTGGAAAAATGTTGAAAACTTTAGAGGCCCAAAAAAGGGGTTTATAGGCATCCTAGACCCCCTAAAGTCCAGAAAATGTTGGTGGGCCAAAAACTGTGTCAGAGAGCTCTGAGTGTCCCAAAAACATTTGAAGACTGAAAGGGGCATTAACCCTCATCCTAGACCACTGAAATTCCCAAAAATATTTTTGGCACCAAAAATGCATCCTACAACCCTGAAAGTTCAGAATATGTTAGCAGCCTGAAAAAGGCCTTAAAATGCATTTTAGGCCTGCAAAAATGTTGAAAACTTTGGAGGCCCAAATAAGAGGTTTACAGGCATCCTAGACTCCCTAAAGTCCAGAAAATATTGGTGGACCAAAAACTGTGTCAGAGAGCTCTGAATGTCCCAAAAACATTTGCAGCTTGAAAGGGCCATTAACCCGCATCCTAGACCACTGAAATTCCCAAAAATATTTTTGGCACCCAAAATGCATCCTACAACCCTGAAAGTTCAGAATATGTTAGCAGCCCAAAAAAGGCCTTAACATGCATTTTAGGCCTGCAAAAATGTTGAAAAGTTTGGAGGCCCAAAAAAGGGATTTGCAGGCATCCTAGACCCCTTAAAGTGCAGAAAATGGCTGTGGCCCAAAATCAGTGTCAGAGAGCTCTGAATGTCCCAAAACATTTGCAGCCCGAAAGGGGCACTAACCAGCATCCTAGACCACTGAAATTCTCAAAAATATTTTTGGCATGAAAAGTCCATCCTACAACCCTGAAAGTTTAGAATATGTTAGCAGCCCAAAAAAGGCCTTAAAATGCATTTTAGGCCTGCAAAAATGTTGAAAACTTTGGAGGCCCAAAAAAGGGGTTTACAGGCATCCTAGACCCCCTAAAGTCCAGAAAATTTTGGTGGGCCAAAAACAGGCTCAGAGAGCTCTGAATGTCCCAAAAACATTTGCAGCCTGAAAGGGGCATTAACCCGCATCCTAGACCACTGAAATTACCAAAAATAGTTTGGCCTGAAAAATGCATCCTACACCCCTGAATGTTCAGAAAATGTTGGCAGCTCGAAAAAGTCCTTAAAATTCATCTTGTGCCTGGAAAAATGTTGAAAACTTTGGAGGCCCAAAAAAGGGGTTTACAGGCATCCTAGACCCCCTAAAGTCCAGAAAATGTTGGTAGGCCAAAAACTGTGTCAGAGAGCTCTGAATGTCCGCAAAACATTTGCAGCCTGAAAGTGGCATTAACCCGCATCCTAGACCGCTGAAATTCCCAAAAATATTTTTGGCATGAAAAGTGCATCCTACAACCCTGAAAGTTCAGAATATGTTAGCAGTTCAAAAAATGCCTTAAAATGCATTTTAGGCCTGCAAAAATGTTGAAAGGTTTGGAGGCCCAAAAAGGGGTTTACAGGCATCCTAGACCCCCTAAAGTCCAGAAAATGGCTGTGGCCCAAAAACTGTGTCAGAGAGCTCTGAATGTCCCAAAAACATTTGCAGCTTGAAAGGGGCATTAACCCGCATCCTAGACCACTGAAATTCCCAAAAATATTTTTGGCACCCAAAATGCATCCTACAACCCTGAAAGTTCAGAATATGTTAGCAGCCCAAAAAAGGCCTTAACATGTATTTTAGGCCTGCAAAAATGTTGAAAACTTTGGAGGCCCAAAAAAGGTGTTTGCAGGCATCCTAGACCCCCTAAAGTCCAGAAAATGGCTGTGGCCCAAAATCAGTGTCAGAGAGCTCTGAATGTCCCAAAACATTTGCAGCCCGAAAGGGGCACTAACCAGCATCCTAGACCACTGAAATTCCCAAAAATATTTTTGGCACCAAAAATGCATCCTACAACCCTGAAAGTTCAGAATATGTTAGCAGCCTGAAAAATGCCTTAAAATGCATTTTAAGCCTGCAAAAATGTTGAAAACTTTGGAGGCCCAAAAAAGAGGTTTACAGGCATCCTAGACTCCCTAAAGTCCATTAAATATTGGTGGACCAAAAACTGTGTCAGAGAGCTCTGAATGTCCCAAAAACATGTGCAGCTGGAAAGGGGCATTAACCCGCATCCTAGACCACTGAAATTCTCAAAAATATTTTTGGCACCCAAAATGCATCCTACAACCCTGAAAGTTCAGAATATGTTAGCAGCCCAAAAAAGGCCTTAAAATGCATTTTAGGCCTGCAAGAATGTTGAAAACTTTGGAGGCCCAAAAAAGGGGTTTACAGGCATCCTAGACCCCCTAAAGTCCAGAAAATGTTGGTGGGCCAAAAACAGGCTCAGAGATCTCTGAATGTCCCAAAAACATTTGCAGCCTGAAAGGGGCATTAACCCGTATCCTAGACCACTGAAATTACCAAAAATGGTTTGGCCCGAAAAATGCATCCTACACCCCTGAAAGTTCAGAAAATGTTGGCAGCTCAAAAAAGTCCTTAAAATTAATCTTGTGCCTGCAAAAATGTTGAAAACTTTGGAGGCCCGAAAAAGGGGTTTACAGGCATCTTAGACCCCCTAAAGTCCAGAAAATGTTGGTGGGCCAAAAACTGTGTCAGAGAGCTCTGAATGTCCCAAAAACATTTGCAGCCTGAAAGGGGCACTAACCCGCATCCTAGACCACTGAAATTCCCAAAAATATTTTTGGCATGAAAAGTGCATCTTACAACCCTGAGAGTTCAGAATATGTTAGCAGCCCAAAAAAGGCCTTAAATGCATTTTAGGCCTGCAAAAATGTTGAAAAGTTTGGAGGTCCAAAAAAGAGGTTTACAGGCATCCTAGACCCCCTAAAGTCCAGAAAATGTTGGTGGACCAAAAACTGTGTCAGAGAGCTCTGAATGTCCCAAAAACATTTGCAGCCTGAAAGGGGCACTAACCCGCATCCTGGACCACTGAAATTTCCAAAAATATTTTTGGCACCCAAAATGCATCCTACAACCCTGAAAGTTCAGAATATGTTAGCAGCCCAAAAAAGGCCTTAAAATGCATTTTAGGCCTGCAAAAATGTTGAAAGGTTTGGAGGCCCAAAAAAGGGATTTACAGGCATCCTAGACCCCGTAAAGTGCAGTAAATGGCTGTGGCCCAAAAACTGTGTCAGAGAGCTCTGAATGTCCCAAAAACATTTGCAGCTTGAAAGGGGCATTAACCCGCATCCTAGACCACTGAAATTCCCAAAAATATTTTTGGCACCCAAAATGCATCCTACAAGTCTGAAAGTTCAGAATATGTTAGCAGCCCAAAAAAGGCCGCCTTAAAATGCATTTTAGGCCTGCAAAAATGTTGAAAGGTTTGGAGGCCCAAAAAAGGGGTTTACAGGCATCCTAGACCCCCTAAAGTCCAGAAAATATTGGTGGGCCATAAACTGTGTCAGAGAGCTCTGAATGTCCCAAAAACATTTGCAGCCTGAAAGGAGCATTAACCCGCATCCTAGACCACTGAAATTCCCAAAAATATTTTTGGCACCAAAAATGCATCCTACAACCCTGAAAGTTCAGAATATGTTAGCAGCCTGGAAAAGGTCTTAAAATGCATTTTAGGCCTGCAAAAATATTGAAAACTTTGGAGGCCCAAAAAAGAGGTTTACAGATATCCTAGACTCCCTAAAGTCCAGAAAATATTGGTGGACCAAAAACTGTGTCAGAGAGCTCTGAATGTCCCAAAAACATTTGCAGCCTGAAAGGGGCATTAACCCACATCCTAGACCACTGAAATTCTCAAAAATATTTTTGCCATGAAAAGTGCGTCCTACAACCCTGAAAGTTCAGAATATGTTAGCAGCCCAAAAAAAGGCCTTAAAATGCATTTTAGGCCTGCAGAAATGTTGAAAAGTTTGGAGGCCCAAAAAAGAGATTTACAGGCATCCTAGACCCCGTAAAGTGCAGAAAATGGCTGTGGCCCAAAAAACTGTGTCAGAGAGCTCTGAATGTCCCAAAAACATTTGCAGCCTGAAAGGGGCATTAACCCGCATCCTAGACCACTGAAATTCCCAAAAATATTTTTGGCATGAAAAGTGCATCCTACAACCCTGAAAGTTCAGAATATGTTAGCAGCCCAAAAAAGGCCTCAAAATGCATTTTAGGCCTGCAAAAATGTTGAAAAGTTTGGAGGCCCAAAAAAGGGATTTACAGGCATCCTAGACCCTGTAAAGTGCAGAAAATGGCTGTGGCCCAAAATCAGTGTCAGAGAGCTCTGAATGTCCCAAAACATTTGCAGCCCGAAAGGGGCACTAACCCACATCCTAGACCACTGAAATTCCCAAAAATAGTTTGGCCCGAAAAATGCATCCTACACCCCTGAAAGTTCAGAAAATGTTGGCAGCTCAAAAAAAGTCCTTCAAATTCATCTTGTGCCTGCAAAAATGTTGAAAACTTTGGAGGCCCAAAAAAGGGGTCTACAGGCATCCTGGACTCCCTAAAGTCCAGAAAATATTGGTGGACCAAAAACTTTGTCAGAGAGCTCTGAATGTCCCAAAAACATTTGCAGCTTGAAAGGGCCATTAACCCGCATCCTAGACCACTGAAATTCCCAAAAATATTTTTGGTACCCAAAATGCATCCTACAACCCTGAAAGTTCAGAATATGTTAGCAGCCCAAAAAAGGCCTTAACATGCATTTTAGGCATGCAAAAATGTTGAAAAGTTTGGAGGCCCAAAAAAGGGATTTGCAGGCATCCTAGACCCCGTAAAGTGCAGAAAATGGCTGTGGCACAAAATCAGTGTCAGAGAGCTCTGAATGTCCCAAAACATTTGCAGCCCGAAAGGGGCACTAACCAGCATCCTAGACCACTGAAATTCCCAAAAATATTTTTGCCACCAAAAATGCATCCTACAACCCTGAAAGTTCAGAATATGTTAGCAGCCTGAAAAATGCCTTAAAATGCATTTTAGGCCTGCAAAAATGTTGAAAACTTTGTAGGCCCAAAAAAGAGGTTTACAGGCATCCTAGACTCCCTAAAGTCCAGAAAATATTGGTGGACCAAAAACTGAGTCAGAGAGCTCTGAATGTCCCAAAAACATTTGCAGCTTGAAAGGGGCATTAACCCGCATCCTAGACCACTGAAATTCTCAAAAATATTTTTGGCATGAAAAGTCCATCCTACAACCCTTAAAGTTCAGAATATGTTAGCAGCCCAAAAAAGGCCTTAAAATGCATTTTGGCCTTCAAAGAAGTTGAAAAGTTTGGAGGCCAAAAAAGGGATTTACAGGCATCCTAGACCCCGTAAAGTGCAGAAAATGGCTGTGGCCCAAAATCAGTGTCAGAGAGCTCTGAATGTCCCAAAACATTTGCAGCTTGAAAGGGGCATTAACCCGCATCCTAGACCACTGAAATTCCCAAAAATATTTTTGGCACCCAAAATGCATCCTACAACCCTGAAAGTTCAGAATATGTTAGCAGCCCAAAAAAGGCCTTAAAATGCATTTTAGGCCTGCAAAAATGTTGAAAAGTTTGGAGGTCCAAAAAAGAGGTTTACAGGCATCCTAGACTCCCTAAAGTCCAGAAAATATTGGTGGACCAAAAACTGTGTCAGAGAGCTCTGAATGTCCCAAAAACATTTGCAGCTTGAAAGGGGGCATTAACCCGCATCCTAGACCACTGAAATTCCCCAAAATATTTTTGGCACCCAAAATGCATCCTACAACCCTGAAAGTTCAGAATATGTTAGCAGCCCAAAAAAGGCCTTAAAATGCATTTTAGGCCTGCAAAAATGTTGAAAGGTTTGGAGGCCCAAAAAAGGGATTTACAGGCATCCTAGACCCCGTAAAGTGCAGTAAATGGCTGTGGCCCAAAAACTGTGTCAGAGAGCTCTGAATGTCCCAAAAACATTTGCAGCTTGAAAGGGGCATTAACCCGCATCCTAGACCACTGAAATTCCCAAAAATATTTTTGGCACCCAAAATGCATCCTACAAGTCTGAAAGTTCAGAATATGTTAGCAGCCCAAAAAAGGCCGCCTTAAAATGCATTTTAGGCCTGCAAAAATGTTGAAAGGTTTGGAGGCCCAAAAAAGGGGTTTACAGGCATCCTTGACCCCCTAAAGTCCAGAAAATGTTGGTGGGCCAAAAACAGGCTCAGAGAGCTATGAATGTCCCAAAAACATTTGCAGCCTGAAAGGGGCATTAACCCGCATCCTAGACCACTGAAATTACCAAAAATGGTTTGGCCCGAAAAATGCATCCTACATCCCTGAATGTTCAGAAAATGTTGGCAGCTCAAAAAAGTCCTTAAAATTCATCTTGTGCCTGCAAAAATGTTGAAAACTTTGGAGGCCCAAAAAAGGTGTTTACAGGCATCCTAGACCCCCTAAAGTCCAGAAAATGTTGGTGGGCCATAAACTGTGTCAGAGAGCTCTGAATGTCCCAAAAACATTTGCAGCCTGAAAGGAGCATTAACCCGCATCCTAGACCACTGAAATTCCCAAAAATATTTTTGGCATTAAAAGTGCATCTTACAACCCTGAAAGTTCAGAATATGTTAGCAGCCTGAAAAAGGCCTTAAAATGCATTTTAGGCCTGCAAACATGTTGAAAACTTTGGAGGCCCAAAAAAGGGATTTACAGGCATCCTAGGCTCCCTAAAGTCCAGAAAATATTGGTAGACCAAAAACTGTGTCAGAGAGCTCTGAATGTCCCAAAAACATTTGCAGCCTGAAAGGGGCATTAACCCGCATCCTAGACCACTGAAATTCATAAAAAAAGTATTTTTGGCACGAAAAATGCATCCTACACCGCTGAAATTTGAGAAAATGTTGGCAGCTCAAAAAAATGCCTTAAAATGCATCTTAGGCCTGCAAAAATGTTGAAAACTTTGCAGCCCAAAAAAGGGGTTTACATGCATCCTAGACCCCCTAAATTCCAGAAAAGGTTGGTGGGCCAAAAACTGTGTCAGAGAGCTCTGAATGTCCCAAAAAAATTTGCAGCCTGAAAGGGGCATTAACCCGCATCCTAGACCACTGAAATTCCCAAAAATATTTTTGGCACCAAAAATACATTCTACAACCCTGAAAGTTCAGAATATGTTAGCAGCCTGGAAAAGGCCTTAAAATGCATTTTAGGCCTGCAAAAATGTTGAAAAGTTTGGAGGCCCTAAAAAGGGGTTTATAGGCATCCTAGACCCCCTAAAGTCCAGAAAAGGTTGGTGGCCAAAAACTGTGTCAGAGAGCTCTGAATGTCCTAAAAACATTTGCAGACTGAAAGGGGCATTAACCCTTATCCTAGACCACTGAAATTCCCAAAAATATTTTTGGCACCAAAAATGCATCCTACAACCCTGAAAGTTCAGAATATGTTAGCAGCCTGAAAAAGGCCTTAAAATGCATTTTAGGCCTGCAAAAATGTTGAAAACTTCAGAGGCCCAAAAAAGGGGTTTGCAGGCATCCTAGACCCCCTAAAGTCCAGAAAATGTTGGTGGGCCAAAAACAGGCTCAGAGAGCTCTGAATGTCCCAAAAACATTTGCAGCCTGAAAGGGGCATTAACCCGCATCCTAGACCACTGAAATTACCAAAAATAGTTTGGCCCGAAAAATGCATCCTACACCCCTGAATGTTCAGAAAATGTTGGCAGCTCAAAAAAGTCCTTAAAATTCATCTTGTGCCTGGAAAAATGTTGAAAACTTTGGAGGCCCAAAAAAGGGGTTTATAGGCATCCCAGACCCCCTAAAGTCCAGAAAATGTTGGTGGGCCAAAAACTGTGTCAGAGAGCTCGGAATGTCCCAAACACATTTGCAGACTGAAAGGGGCATTAACCCTTATCCTAGACCACTGAAATTCCCAAAAATATTTTTGGCACCAAAAATGCATCCTACAACCCTGAAAGTTCAGAATATGTTAGCAGCCTGAAAAAGGCCTTAAAATGCATTTTAGGCCTGCAAAAATGTTGAAAACTTCGGAGGCCCAAGAAAGGGGTTTGCAGGCATCCTAGACCTCCTAAAGTCCAGAAAATGTTGGTGTGCCAAAAACAGGCTCAGAGAGCTCTGAATGTCCCAAAAACATGTGCAGCATGAAAGGGGCATTAACCTGCATCCTAGACCGCTGAAATTCCCAAAAATATTTTTGGCATGAAAAGTGCATCCTACAACCCTGAAAGTTCAGAATATGTTAGCACCCCAAAAAAGGCCTTAAAATGCATTTTAGGCCTGCAAAAATGTTGAAAACTTTGGAGGCCCCAAAAAGGGGTTTACAGGCATCCTAGACCCCCTAAAGTCCAGAAAATGTTGGTAGGCCAAAAACTGTGTCAGAGAGCTCTGAATGTCCCAAAAACATTTGCAGCCTGAAAGGGGCATTAACCCGCATCCTAGACCGCTGAAATTCCCAAAAATATTTTTGGCATGAAAAGTGCATCCTACAACCCTGAAAGTTCAGAATATGTTAGCAGTTCAAAAAATGCCTTAAAATGCATTTTAGGCCTGCAAAAATGTTGAAAGGTTTGGAGGCCCAAAAAGGGGTTTACAGGCATCCTAGACCCCCTAAAGTCCAGAAAATGTTGGTGGGCCAAAAACAGGCTCAGAGAGCTCTGAATGTCCCAAAAACATTTGCAGCCTGAAAGGGGCATTAACCCGCATCCTAGACCACTGAAATTAACAAAAATAGTTTGGCCCGAAAAATGCATCCTACACCCCTGAATGTTCAGAAAATGTTGGCAGCTCCACAAAGACCTTAAAATTCATCTTGTGCCTGGAAAAATGTTGAAAACTTTGGAGGCCCAAAAAGGGGGTTTATAGGCATCCTAGACCCCCTAAAGTCCAGAAAATGTTGGTGGGCCAAAAACTGTGTCAGAGAGCTCTGAATGTCCCAAAAACATTTGCAGCCTGAAAGGGGCATTAACCCGCATCCTAGACCACTGAAATTCTCAAAAATATTTTTGCCATGAAGTGTGCGTTCCACAACCCTGAAAGTTCAGAATATGTTAGCAGCCCAAAAAAGGCCTTAAAATGCATTTTAGGCCTGCAAAAATGTTGAAAAGTTTTAAGGCCCAAAAAAAGGGATTTACAGGCATCCTAGACCCCGTAAAGTGCAGAAAATGGCTGTGGCCCAAAAAACTGTGTCAGAGAGCTCTGAATGTCCCAAAAACATTTGCAGCTTGAAAGGGGCATTAACCCGCATCCTAGACCACTGAAATTCCCAAAAATATTTTTGGCACCTAAAATGCATCCTACAACCCTGAAAGTTCAGAATATGTTAGCAGCCCAAAAAAGGCCTTAAAATGCATTTTAGGCCTGCAAAAATGTTGAAAGGTTTGGAGGCCCAAAAAAGGGGTTTACAGGCATCCTAGACCCCCTCAAGTCCAGAAAATGTTGGTGGGCCAAAAACAGGCTCAGAGAGCTCTGAATGTCCCAAAAACATGTGCTGAATGGGGCATTAACCCGCATCCTAGACCACTGAAATTACCAAAAATAGTTTGGCCCGAAAAATGCATCCTACACCCCTGAAAGTTCAGAAAATTTTGGCAGCTCAAAAAAGTCCTTAAAATTCATCTTGTGCCTGGAAAAATGTTGAAAACTTTGGAGGC
Organism: Ambystoma mexicanum; assembly: GCF_040938575.1. Taxonomy (NCBI): domain Eukaryota; kingdom Metazoa; phylum Chordata; class Amphibia; order Caudata; family Ambystomatidae; genus Ambystoma; species Ambystoma mexicanum. The sequence goes on along the minus strand of NC_090929.1, from coordinate 957,099,890 downwards.
CCAAAAAAGGGCTTTATAGGCATCCTAGACCCCCTAAAGTCCAGAAAAGTTTGGTGGCCAAAAACTGTGTCAGAGAGCTCTGAATGTCCTAAAAACATTTGCAGACTGAAAGGGGCATTAACCCTTATCCTAGACCACTGAAATTCCCAAAAATATTTTTGGCACCAAAAATGCATCCTACAACCCTGAAAGTTGAGAATATGTTAGCAGCCTGAAAAAGGCCTTAAAATGCATTTTAGGCCTGCAAAAATGTTGAAAACTTTGGAGGCGCAAAAAAGAGGTTTACAGGCATCCTAGACTCCCTAAAGTCCAGAAAATATTGGTGGACCAAAAACTGTGTCAGAGAGCTCTGAATGTCCCAAAAACATTTGCAGCCTGAAAGGGGCATTAACCCGCATCCTAGACCACTGAAATTCATAAAAAAAAGTATTTTTGGCACGAAAAATGCATCCTACACCGCTGAAATTTGAGAAAATGTTGGCAGCTCAAAAAAATGCCTTAAAATGCATCTTAGGCCTGCAAAAATGTTGAAAACTTTGCAGCCCAAAAAAGGGGTTTACATGCATCCTAGACCCCCTAAATTCCAGAAAAGGTTGGTGGGCCAAAAACTGTGTCAGAGAGCTCTGAATGTCCCAAAAACATTTGCAGCCTGAAAGGGGCATTAACCCGCATCCTAGACCACTGAAATTCCCAAAAATATTTTTGGCACCAAAAATACATTCTACAACCCTGAAAGTTCAGAATATGTTAGCAGCCTGGAAAAGGCCTTAAAATGCATTTTAGGCCTGCAAAAATGTTGAAAAGTTTGGAGGCCCTAAAAAGGGATTTACAGGCATCCTAGACCCCGTAAAGTGCAGAAAATGGCTGTGGCCCAAAAAACTGTGTCAGAGAGCTCTGATTGTCCCAAAAACATTTGCAGCCTGAAAGGGGCATTAACCCGCATCCTAGACCACTGAAATTCCCAAAAATATTTTTGGCACCCAAAATGCATCCTACAACCCTAAAAGTTCAGAATATGTTAGCAGCCCAAAAAAGGCCTTAAAATGCATTTTAGGCCTGCAAAAATGTTGAAAACTTTGGAGGCCCAAAAAAGGGGTTTACAGGCATCCTAGACCCCCTAAAGTCCAGAAAATGTTGGTGGGCCAAAAACTGTGTCAGAGAGCTCTGAGTGTCCCAAAAACATTTGAAGACTGAAAGGGGCATTAACCCTCATCCTAGACCACTGAAATTCCCAAAAATATTTTTGGCACCAAAAATGCATCCTACAACCCTGAAAGTTCAGAATATGTTAGCAGCCTGAAAAAGGCCTTAAAATGCATTTTAGGCCTGCAAAAATGTTGAAAACTTTGGAGGCCCAAAAAAGAGGTTTACAGGCATCCTAGACTCCCTAAAGTCCAGAAAATATTGGTGGACCAAAAACTGTGTCAGAGAGCTCTGAATGTCCCAAAAACATTTGCAGCTTGAAAGGGCCATTAACCCGCATCCTAGACCACTGAAATTCCCAAAAATATTTTTGGCACCCAAAATGCATCCTACAACCCTGAAAGTTCAGAATATGTTAGCAGCCCAAAAAAGGCCTTAACATGCATTTTAGGCCTGCAAAAATGTTGAAAAGTTTGGAGGCCCAAAAAAGGGATTTGCAGGCATCCTAGACCCCGTAAAGTGCAGAAAATGGCTGTGGCCCAAAATCAGTGTCAGAGAGCTCTGAATGTCCCAAAACATTTGCAGCCCGAAAGGGGCACTAACCAGCATCCTAGACCACTGAAATTACCAAAAATAGTTTGGCCCGAAAAATGCATCCTACACCCCTGAATGTTCAGAAAATGTTGGCAGCTCAAAAAAGTCCTTAAAATTCATCTTGTGCCTGGAAAAATGTTGAAAACTTTGGAGGCCCAAAAAAGGGGTTTATAGGCATCCTAGACCCCCTAAAGTCCAGAAAATGTTGGTGGGCCAAAAACTGTGTCAGAGAGCTCAGAATGTCCCAAAAACATTTGCAGACTGAAAGGGGCATTAACCCTTATCCTAGACCACTGAAATTCCCAAAAATATTTTTGGCACCAAAAATGCATCCTACAACCCTGAAAGTTCAGAATATGTTAGCAGCCTGAAAAAGGCCTTAAAATGCATTTTAGGCCTGCAAAAATGTTGAAAACTTTGGAGGCCCAAAAAAGGGGTTTGCAGGCATCCTAGACCCCCTAAAGTCCAGAAAATGTTGGTGTGCCAAAAACAGGCTCAGAGAGCTCTGAATGTCCCAAAAACATTTGCAGCATGAAAGGGGCATTAACCCGCATCCTAGACCACTGAAATTACCAAAAATAGTTTGGCCCGAAAAATGCATCCTACACCCCTGAATGTTCAGAAAATGTTGGCAGCTCAAAAAAGTCCTTAAAATTCATCTTGTGCCTGGAAAAATGTTGAAAACTTTAGAGGCCCAAAAAAGGGGTTTATAGGCATCCTAGACCCCCTAAAGTCCAGAAAATGTTGGTGGGCCAAAAACTGTGTCAGAGAGCTCTGAGTGTCCCAAAAACATTTGAAGACTGAAAGGGGCATTAACCCTCATCCTAGACCACTGAAATTCCCAAAAATAATTTTGGCACCAAAAATGCATCCTACAACCCTGAAAGTTCAGAATATGTTAGCAGCCTGAAAAAGGCCTTAAAATGCATTTTAGGCCTGCAAAAATGTTGAAAACTTTGGAGGCCCAAATAAGAGGTTTACAGGCATCCTAGACTCCCTAAAGTCCAGAAAATATTGGTGGACCAAAAACTGTGTCAGAGAGCTCTGAATGTCCCAAAAACATTTGCAGCTTGAAAGGGCCATTAACCCGCATCCTAGACCACTGAAATTCCCAAAGATATTTTTGGCACCCAAAATGCATCCTACAACCCTGAAAGTTCAGAATATGTTAGCAGCCCAAAAAAGGCCTTAACATGCATTTTAGGCCTGCAAAAATGTTGAAAAGTTTGGAGGCCCAAAAAAGGGATTTGCAGGCATCCTAGACCCCTTAAAGTGCAGAAAATGGCTGTGGCCCAAAATCAGTGTCAGAGAGCTCTGAATGTCCCAAAACATTTGCAGCCCGAAAGGGGCACTAACCAGCATCCTAGACCACTGAAATTCTCAAAAATATTTTTGGCATGAAAAGTCCATCCTACAACCCTGAAAGTTTAGAATATGTTAGCAGCCCAAAAAAGGCCTTAAAATGCATTTTAGGCCTGCAAAAATGTTGAAAACTTTGGAGGCCCAAAAAAGGGGTTTACAGGCATCCTAGACCCCCTAAAGTCCAGAAAATTTTGGTGGGCCAAAAACAGGCTCAGAGAGCTCTGAATGTCCCAAAAACATTTGCAGCCTGAAAGGGGCATTAACCCGCATCCTAGACCACTGAAATTACCAAAAATAGTTTGGCCTGAAAAATGCATCCTACACCCCTGAATGTTCAGAAAATGTTGGCAGCTCGAAAAAGTCCTTAAAATTCATCTTGTGCCTGGAAAAATGTTGAAAACTTTGGAGGCCCAAAAAAGGGGTTTACAGGCATCCTAGACCCCCTAAAGTCCAGAAAATGTTGGTAGGCCAAAAACTGTGTCAGAGAGCTCTGAATGTCCGCAAAACATTTGCAGCCTGAAAGTGGCATTAACCCGCATCCTAGACCGCTGAAATTCCCAAAAATATTTTTGGCATGAAAAGTGCATCCTACAACCCTGAAAGTTCAGAATATGTTAGCAGTTCAAAAAATGCCTTAAAATGCATTTTAGGCCTGCAAAAATGTTGAAAGGTTTGGAGGCCCAAAAAGGGGTTTACAGGCATCCTAGACCCCCTAAAGTCCAGAAAATGGCTGTGGCCCAAAAACTGTGTCAGAGAGCTCTGAATGTCCCAAAAATATTTGCAGCTTGAAAGGGGCATTAACCCGCATCCTAGACCACTGAAATTCCCAAAAATATTTTTGGCACCCAAAATGCATCCTACAACCCTGAAAGTTCAGAATATGTTAGCAGCCCAAAAAAGGCCTTAACATGTATTTTAGGCCTGCAAAAATGTTGAAAACTTTGGAGGCCCAAAAAAGGGGTTTGCAGGCATCCTAGACCCCCTAAAGTCCAGAAAATGGCTGTGGCCCAAAATCAGTGTCAGAGAGCTCTGAATGTCCCAAAACATTTGCAGCCCGAAAGGGGCACTAACCAGCATCCTAGACCACTGAAATTCCCAAAAATATTTTTGGCACCAAAAATGCATCCTACAACCCTGAAAGTTCAGAATATGTTTGCAGCCTGAAAAATGCCTTAAAATGCATTTTAAGCCTGCAAAAATGTTGAAAACTTTGGAGGCCCAAAAAAGAGGTTTACAGGCATCCTAGACTCCCTAAAGTCCATTAAATATTGGTGGACCAAAAACTGTGTCAGAGAGCTCTGAATGTCCCAAAAACATGTGCAGCTGGAAAGGGGCATTAACCCGCATCCTAGACCACTGAAATTCTCAAAAATATTTTTGGCACCCAAAATGCATCCTACAACCCTGAAAGTTCAGAATATGTTAGCAGCCCAAAAAAGGCCTTAAAATGCATTTTAGGCCTGCAAGAATGTTGAAAACTTTGGAGGCCCAAAAAAGGGGTTTACAGGCATCCTAGACCCCCTAAAGTCCAGAAAATGTTGGTGGGCCAAAAACAGGCTCAGAGATCTCTGAATGTCCCAAAAACATTTGCAGCCTGAAAGGGGCATTAACCCGTATCCTAGACCACTGAAATTACCAAAAATGGTTTGGCCCGAAAAATGCATCCTACACCCCTGAAAGTTCAGAAAATGTTGGCAGCTCAAAAAAGTCCTTAAAATTAATCTTGTGCCTGCAAAAATGTTGAAAACTTTGGAGGCCCGAAAAAGGGGTTTACAGGCATCTTAGACCCCCTAAAGTCCAGAAAATGTTGGTGGGCCAAAAACTGTGTCAGAGAGCTCTGAATGTCCCAAAAACATTTGCAGCCTGAAAGGGGCACTAACCCGCATCCTAGACCACTGAAATTCCCAAAAATATTTTTGGCATGAAAAGTGCATCTTACAACCCTGAGAGTTCAGAATATGTTAGCAGCCCAAAAAAGGCCTTAAATGCATTTTAGGCCTGCAAAAATGTTGAAAAGTTTGGAGGTCCAAAAAAGAGGTTTACAGGCATCCTAGACCCCCTAAAGTCCAGAAAATGTTGGTGGACCAAAAACTGTGTCAGAGAGCTCTGAATGTCCCAAAAACATTTGCAGCCTGAAAGGGGCACTAACCCGCATCCTGGACCACTGAAATTCCCAAAAATATTTTTGGCACCCAAAATGCATCCTACAACCCTGAAAGTTCAGAATATGTTAGCAGCCCAAAAAAGGCCTTAAAATGCATTTTAGGCCTGCAAAAATGTTGAAAGGTTTGGAGGCCCAAAAAAGGGATTTACAGGCATCCTAGACCCCGTAAAGTGCAGTAAATGGCTGTGGCCCAAAAACTGTGTCAGAGAGCTCTGAATGTCCCAAAAACATTTGCAGCTTGAAAGGGGCATTAACCCGCATCCTAGACCACTGAAATTCCCAAAAATATTTTTGGCACCCAAAATGCATCCTACAAGTCTGAAAGTTCAGAATATGTTAGCAGCCCAAAAAAGGCCGCCTTAAAATGCATTTTAGGCCTGCAAAAATGTTGAAAGGTTTGGAGGCCCAAAAAAGGGGTTTACAGGCATCCTAGACCCCCTAAAGTCCAGAAAATATTGGTGGGCCATAAACTGTGTCAGAGAGCTCTGAATGTCCCAAAAACATTTGCAGCCTGAAAGGAGCATTAACCCGCATCCTAGACCACTGAAATTCCCAAAAATATTTTTGGCACCAAAAATGCATCCTACAACCCTGAAAGTTCAGAATATGTTAGCAGCCTGGAAAAGGTCTTAAAATGCATTTTAGGCCTGCAAAAATATTGAAAACTTTGGAGGCCCAAAAAAGAGGTTTACAGATATCCTAGACTCCCTAAAGTCCAGAAAATATTGGTGGACCAAAAACTGTGTCAGAGAGCTCTGAATGTCCCAAAAACATTTGCAGCCTGAAAGGGGCATTAACCCACATCCTAGACCACTGAAATTCTCAAAAATATTTTTGCCATGAAAAGTGCGTCCTACAACCCTGAAAGTTCAGAATATGTTAGCAGCCCAAAAAAAGGCCTTAAAATGCATTTTAGGCCTGCAGAAATGTTGAAAAGTTTGGAGGCCCAAAAAAGAGATTTACAGGCATCCTAGACCCCGTAAAGTGCAGAAAATGGCTGTGGCCCAAAAAACTGTGTCAGAGAGCTCTGAATGTCCCAAAAACATTTGCAGCCTGAAAGGGGCATTAACCCGCATCCTAGACCACTGAAATTCCCAAAAATATTTTTGGCATGAAAAGTGCATCCTACAACCCTGAAAGTTCAGAATATGTTAGCAGCCCAAAAAAGGCCTCAAAATGCATTTTAGGCCTGCAAAAATGTTGAAAAGTTTGGAGGCCCAAAAAAGGGATTTACAGGCATCCTAGACCCTGTAAAGTGCAGAAAATGGCTGTGGCCCAAAATCAGTGTCAGAGAGCTCTGAATGTCCCAAAACATTTGCAGCCCGAAAGGGGCACTAACCCACATCCTAGACCACTGAAATTCCCAAAAATAGTTTGGCCCTAAAAATGCATCCTACACCCCTGAAAGTTCAGAAAATGTTGGCAGCTCAAAAAAAGTCCTTCAAATTCATCTTGTGCCTGCAAAAATGTTGAAAACTTTGGAGGCCCAAAAAAGGGGTCTACAGGCATCCTGGACTCCCTAAAGTCCAGAAAATATTGGTGGACCAAAAACTTTGTCAGAGAGCTCTGAATGTCCCAAAAACATTTGCAGCTTGAAAGGGCCATTAACCCGCATCCTAGACCACTGAAATTCCCAAAAATATTTTTGGTACCCAAAATGCATCCTACAACCCTGAAAGTTCAGAATATGTTAGCAGCCCAAAAAAGGCCTTAACATGCATTTTAGGCATGCAAAAATGTTGAAAAGTTTGGAGGCCCAAAAAAGAGGTTTACAGGCATCCTAGACTCCCTAAAGTCCAGAAAATATTGGTGGACCAAAAACTGAGTCAGAGAGCTCTGAATGTCCCAAAAACATTTGCAGCTTGAAAGGGGCATTAACCCGCATCCTAGACCACTGAAATTCTCAAAAATATTTTTGGCATGAAAAGTCCATCCTACAACCCTTAAAGTTCAGAATATGTTAGCAGCCCAAAAAAGGCCTTAAAATGCATTTTGGCATTCAAAGAAGTTGAAAAGTTTGGAGGCCAAAAAAGGGATTTACAGGCATCCTAGACCCCGTAAAGTGCAGAAAATGGCTGTGGCCCAAAATCAGTGTCAGAGAGCTCTGAATGTCCCAAAACATTTGCAGCTTGAAAGGGGCATTAACCCGCATCCTAGACCACTGAAATTCCCAAAAATATTTTTGGCACCCAAAATGCATCCTACAACCCTGAAAGTTCAGAATATGTTAGCAGCCCAAAAAAGGCCTTAAAATGCATTTTAGGCCTGCAAAAATGTTGAAAACTTTGGAGGCCCAAAAAAGGGGTTTACAGGCATCCTAGACCCCCTAAAGTCCAGAAAATGTTGGTGGGCCAAAAACAGGCTCAGAGATCTCTGAATGTCCCAAAAACATTTGCAGCCTGAAAGGGGCATTAACCCGTATCCTAGACCACTGAAATTACCAAAAATGGTTTGGCCCGAAAAATGCATCCTACACCCCTGAAAGTTCAGAAAATGTTGGCAGCTCAAAAAAGTCCTTAAAATTCATCTTGTGCCCCTGCAAAAATGTTGAAAACTTTGGAGGCCCGAAAAAGGGGTTTACAGGCATCTTAGACCCCCTAAAGTCCAGAAAATGTTGGTGGGCCAAAAACTGTGTCAGAGAGCTCTGAATGTCCCAAAAACATTTGCAGCCTGAAAGGGGCACTAACCCGCATCCTAGACCACTGAAATTCCCAAAAATATTTTTGGCATGAAAAGTGCATCTTACAACCCTGAGAGTTCAGAATATGTTAGCAGCCCAAAAAAGGCCTTAAATGCATTTTAGGCCTGCAAAAATGTTGAAAAGTTTGGAGGTCCAAAAAAGAGGTTTACAGGCATCCTAGACTCCCTAAAGTCCAGAAAATATTGGTGGACCAAAAACTGTGTCAGAGAGCTCTGAATGTCCCAAAAACATTTGCAGCTTGAAAGGGGGCATTAACCCGCATCCTAGACCACTGAAATTCCCCAAAATATTTTTGGCACCCAAAATGCATCCTACAACCCTGAAAGTTCAGAATATGTTAGCAGCCCAAAAAAGGCCTTAAAATGCATTTTAGGCCTGCAAAAATGTTGAAAGGTTTGGAGGCCCAAAAAAGGGATTTACAGGCATCCTAGACCCCGTAAAGTGCAGTAAATGGCTGTGGCCCAAAAACTGTGTCAGAGAGCTCTGAATGTCCCAAAAACATTTGCAGCTTGAAAGGGGCATTAACCCGCATCCTAGACCACTGAAATTCCCAAAAATATTTTTGGCACCCAAAATGCATCCTACAAGTCTGAAAGTTCAGAATATGTTAGCAGCCCAAAAAAGGCCGCCTTAAAATGCATTTTAGGCCTGCAAAAATGTTGAAAGGTTTGGAGGCCCAAAAAAGGGGTTTACAGGCATCCTAGACCCCCTAAAGTCCAGAAAATGTTGGTGGGCCAAAAACAGGCTCAGAGAGCTATGAATGTCCCAAAAACATTTGCAGCCTGAAAGGGGCATTAACCCGCATCCTAGACCACTGAAATTACCAAAAATGGTTTGGCCCGAAAAATGCATCCTACATCCCTGAATGTTCAGAAAATGTTGGCAGCTCAAAAAAGTCCTTAAAATTCATCTTGTGCCTGCAAAAATGTTGAAAACTTTGGAGGCCCAAAAAAGGTGTTTACAGGCATCCTAGACCCCCTAAAGTCCAGAAAATGTTGGTGGGCCATAAACTGTGTCAGAGAGCTCTGAATGTCCCAAAAACATTTGCAGCCTGAAAGGAGCATTAACCCGCATCCTAGACCACTGAAATTCCCAAAAATATTTTTGGCATTAAAAGTGCATCTTACAACCCTGAAAGTTCAGAATATGTTAGCAGCCTGAAAAAGGCCTTAAAATGCATTTTAGGCCTGCAAACATGTTGAAAACTTTGGAGGCCCAAAAAAGGGATTTACAGGCATCCTAGGCTCCCTAAAGTCCAGAAAATATTGGTAGACCAAAAACTGTGTCAGAGAGCTCTGAATGTCCCAAAAACATTTGCAGCCTGAAAGGGGCATTAACCCGCATCCTAGACCACTGAAATTCATAAAAAAAGTATTTTTGGCACGAAAAATGCATCCTACACCGCTGAAATTTGAGAAAATGTTGGCAGCTCAAAAAAATGCCTTAAAATGCATCTTAGGCCTGCAAAAATGTTGAAAACTTTGCAGCCCAAAAAAGGGGTTTACATGCATCCTAGACCCCCTAAATTCCAGAAAAGGTTGGTGGGCCAAAAACTGTGTCAGAGAGCTCAGAATGTCCCAAAAACATTTGCAGACTGAAAGGGGCATTAACCCTTATCCTAGACCACTGAAATTCCCAAAAATATTTTTGGCACCAAAAATGCATCCTACAACCCTGAAAGTTCAGAATATGTTAGCAGCCTGAAAAAGGCCTTAAAATGCATTTTAGGCCTGCAAAAATGTTGAAAACTTTGGAGGCCCAAAAAAGGGGTTTGCAGGCATCCTAGACCCCCTAAAGTCGAGAAAATGTTGGTGTGCCAAAAACAGGCTCAGAGAGCTCTGAATGTCCCAAAAACATTTGCAGCATGAAAGGGGCATTAACCCGCATCCTAGACCACTGAAATTACCAAAAATAGTTTGGCCCGAAAAATGCATCCTACACCCCTGAATGTTCAGAAAATGTTGGCAGCTCAAAAAAGTCCTTAAAATTCATCTTGTGCCTGGAAAAATGTTGAAAACTTTAGAGGCCCAAAAAAGGGGTTTATAGGCATCCTAGACCCCCTAAAGTCCAGAAAATGTTGGTGGGCCAAAAACTGTGTCAGAGAGCTCTGAGTGTCCCAAAAACATTTGAAGACTGAAAGGGGCATTAACCCTCATCCTAGACCACTGAAATTCCCAAAAATATTTTTGGCACCAAAAATGCATCCTACAACCCTGAAAGTTCAGAATATGTTAGCAGCCTGAAAAAGGCCTTAAAATGCATTTTAGGCCTGCAAAAATGTTGAAAACTTTGGAGGCCCAAATAAGAGGTTTACAGGCATCCTAGACTCCCTAAAGTCCAAAAAATATTGGTGGACCAAAAACTGTGTCAGAGAGCTCTGAATGTCCCAAAAACATTTGCAGCTTGAAAGGGCCATTAACCCGCATCCTAGACCACTGAAATTCCCAAAAATATTTTTGGCACCCAAAATGCATCCTACAACCCTGAAAGTTCAGAATATGTTAGCAGCCCAAAAAAGGCCTTAACATGCATTTTAGGCCTGCAAAAATGTTGAAAAGTTTGGAGGCCCAAAAAAGGGATTTGAAGGCATCCTAGACCCCTTAAAGTGCAGAAAATGGCTGTGGCCCAAAATCAGTGTCAGAGAGCTCTGAATGTCCCAAAACATTTGCAGCCCGAAAGGGGCACTAACCAGCATCCTAGACCACTGAAATTCTCAAAAATATTTTTGGCATGAAAAGTCCATCCTACAACCCTGAAAGTTTAGAATATGTTAGCAGCCCAAAAAAGGCCTTAAAATGCATTTTAGGCCTGCAAAAATGTTGAAAACTTTGGAGGCCCAAAAAAGGGGTTTACAGGCATCCTAGACCCCCTAAAGTCCAGAAAATTTTGGTGGGCCAAAAACAGGCTCAGAGAGCTCTGAATGTCCCAAAAACATTTGCAGCCTGAAAGGGGCATTAACCCGCATCCTAGACCACTGAAATTACCAAAAATAGTTTGGCCTGAAAAATGCATCCTACACCCCTGAATGTTCAGAAAATGTTGGCAGCTCGAAAAAGTCCTTAAAATTCATCTTGTGCCTGGAAAAATGTTGAAAACTTTGGAGGCCCAAAAAAGGGGTTTACAGGCATCCTAGACCCCCTAAAGTCCAGAAAATGTTGGTAGGCCAAAAACTGTGTCAGAGAGCTCTGAATGTCCGCAAAACATTTGCAGCCTGAAAGTGGCATTAACCCGCATCCTAGACCGCTGAAATTCCCAAAAATATTTTTGGCATGAAAAGTGCATCCTACAACCCTGAAAGTTCAGAATATGTTAGCAGTTCAAAAAATGCCTTAAAATGCATTTTAGGCCTGCAAAAATGTTGAAAGGTTTGGAGGCCCAAAAAGGGGTTTACAGGCATCCTAGACCCCCTAAAGTCCAGAAAATGGCTGTGGCCCAAAAACTGTGTCAGAGAGCTCTGAATGTCCCAAAAACATTTGCAGCTTGAAAGGGGCATTAACCCGCATCCTAGACCACTGAAATTCCCAAAAATATTTTTGGCACCCAAAATGCATCCTACAACCCTGAAAGTTCAGAATATGTTAGCAGCCCAAAAAAGGCCTTAACATGTATTTTAGGCCTGCAAAAATGTTGAAAACTTTGGAGGCCCAAAAAAGGGGTTTGCAGGCATCCTAGACCCCCTAAAGTCCAGAAAATGGCTGTGGCCCAAAATCAGTGTCAGAGAGCTCTGAATGTCCCAAAACATTTGCAGCCCGAAAGGGGCACTAACCAGCATCCTAGACCACTGAAATTCCCAAAAATATTTTTGGCACCAAAAATGCATCCTACAACCCTGAAAGTTCAGAATATGTTAGCAGCCTGAAAAATGCCTTAAAATGCATTTTAAGCCTGCAAAAATGTTGAAAACTTTGGAGGCCCAAAAAAGAGGTTTACAGGCATCCTAGACTCCCTAAAGTCCATTAAATATTGGTGGACCAAAAACTGTGTCAGAGAGCTCTGAATGTCCCAAAAACATGTGCAGCTGGAAAGGGGCATTAACCCGCATCCTAGACCACTGAAATTCTCAAAAATATTTTTGGCACCCAAAATGCATCCTACAACCCTGAAAGTTCAGAATATGTTAGCAGCCCAAAAAAGGCCTTAAAATGCATTTTAGGCCTGCAAGAATGTTGAAAACTTTGGAGGCCCAAAAAAGGGGTTTACAGGCATCCTAGACCCCCTAAAGTCCAGAAAATGTTGGTGGGCCAAAAACAGGCTCAGAGATCTCTGAATGTCCCAAAAACATTTGCAGCCTGAAAGGGGCATTAACCCGTATCCTAGACCACTGAAATTACCAAAAATGGTTTGGCCCGAAAAATGCATCCTACACCCCTGAAAGTTCAGAAAATGTTGGCAGCTCAAAAAAGTCCTTAAAATTAATCTTGTGCCTGCAAAAATGTTGAAAACTTTGGAGGCCCGAAAAAGGGGTTTACAGGCATCTTAGACCCCCTAAAGTCCAGAAAATGTTGGTGGGCCAAAAACTGTGTCAGAGAGCTCTGAATGTCCCAAAAACATTTGCAGCCTGAAAGGGGCACTAACCCGCATCCTAGACCACTGAAATTCCCAAAAATATTTTTGGCATGAAAAGTGCATCTTACAACCCTGAGAGTTCAGAATATGTTAGCAGCCCAAAAAAGGCCTTAAATGCATTTTAGGCCTGCAAAAATGTTGAAAAGTTTGGAGGTCCAAAAAAGAGGTTTACAGGCATCCTAGACCCCCTAAAGTCCAGAAAATGTTGGTGGACCAAAAACTGTGTCAGAGAGCTCTGAATGTCCCAAAAACATTTGCAGCCTGAAAGGGGCACTAACCCGCATCCTGGACCACTGAAATTCCCAAAAATATTTTTGGCACCCAAAATGCATCCTACAACCCTGAAAGTTCAGAATATATTAGCAGCCCAAAAAAGGCCTTAAAATGCATTTTAGGCCTGCAAAAATGTTGAAAGGTTTGGAGGCCCAAAAAAGGGATTTACAGGCATCCTAGACCCCGTAAAGTGCAGTAAATGGCTGTGGCCCAAAAACTGTGTCAGAGAGCTCTGAATGTCCCAAAAACATTTACAGCTTGAAAGGGGCATTAACCCGCATCCTAGACCACTGAAATTCCCAAAAATATTTTTGGCACCCAAAATGCATCCTACAAGTCTGAAAGTTCAGAATATGTTAGCAGCCCAAAAAAGGCCGCCTTAAAATGCATTTTAGGCCTGCAAAAATGTTGAAAGGTTTGGAGGCCCAAAAAAGGGGTTTACAGGCATCCTAGACCCCCTAAAGTCCAGAAAATATTGGTGGGCCATAAACTGTGTCAGAGAGCTCTGAATGTCCCAAAAACATTTGCAGCCTGAAAGGAGCATTAACCCGCATCCTAGACCACTGAAATTCCCAAAAATATTTTTGGCACCAAAAATGCATCCTACAACCCTGAAAGTTCAGAATATGTTAGCAGCCTGGAAAAGGTCTTAAAATGCATTTTAGGCCTGCAAAAATATTGAAAACTTTGGAGGCCCAAAAAAGAGGTTTACAGATATCCTAGACTCCCTAAAGTCCAGAAAATATTGGTGGACCAAAAACTGTGTCAGAGAGCTCTGAATGTCCCAAAAACATTTGCAGCCTGAAAGGGGCATTAACCCACATCCTAGACCACTGAAATTCTCAAAAATATTTTTGCCATGAAAAGTGCGTCCTACAACCCTGAAAGTTCAGAATATGTTAGCAGCCCAAAAAAAGGCCTTAAAATGCATTTTAGGCCTGCAGAAATGTTGAAAAGTTTGGAGGCCCAAAAAAGAGATTTACAGGCATCCTAGACCCCGTAAAGTGCAGAAAATGGCTGTGGCCCAAAAAACTGTGTCAGAGAGCTCTGAATGTCCCAAAAACATTTGCAGCCTGAAAGGGGCGTTAACCCGCATCCTAGACCACTGAAATTCCCAAAAATATTTTTGGCATGAAAAGTGCATCCTACAACCCTGAAAGTTCAGAATATGTTAGCAGCCCAAAAAAGGCCTCAAAATGCATTTTAGGCCTGCAAAAATGTTGAAAAGTTTGGAGGCCCAAAAAAGGGATTTACAGGCATCCTAGACCCTGTAAAGTGCAGAAAATGGCTGTGGCCCAAAATCAGTGTCAGAGAGCTCTGAATGTCCCAAAACATTTGCAGCCCGAAAGGGGCACTAACCCACATCCTAGACCACTGAAATTCCCAAAAATAGTTTGGCCCTAAAAATGCATCCTACACCCCTGAAAGTTCAGAAAATGTTGGCAGCTCAAAAAAAGTCCTTCAAATTCATCTTGTGCCTGCAAAAATGTTGAAAACTTTGGAGGCCCAAAAAAGGGGTCTACAGGCATCCTGGACTCCCTAAAGTCCAGAAAATATTGGTGGACCAAAAACTTTGTCAGAGAGCTCTGAATGTCCCAAAAACATTTGCAGCTTGAAAGGGCCATTAACCCGCATCCTAGACCACTGAAATTCCCAAAAATATTTTTGGTACCCAAAATGCATCCTACAACCCTGAAAGTTCAGAATATGTTAGCAGCCCAAAAAAGGCCTTAACATGCATTTTAGGCATGCAAAAATGTTGAAAAGTTTGGAGGCCCAAAAAAGGGATTTGCAGGCATCCTAGACCCCGTAAAGTGCAGAAAATGGCTGTGGCACAAAATCAGTGTCAGAGAGCTCTGAATGTCCCAAAACATTTGCAGCCCGAAAGGGGCACTAACCAGCATCCTAGACCACTGAAATTCCCAAAAATATTTTTGCCACCAAAAATGCATCCTACAACCCTGAAAGTTCAGAATATGTTAGCAGCCTGAAAAATGCCTTAAAATGCATTTTAGGCCTGCAAAAATGTTGAAAACTTTGGAGGCCCAAAAAAGAGGTTTACAGGCATCCTAGACTCCCTAAAGTCCAGAAAATATTGGTGGACCAAAAACTGAGTCAGAGAGCTCTGAATGTCCCAAAAACATTTGCAGCTTGAAAGGGGCATTAACCCGCATCCTAGACCACTGAAATTCTCAAAAATATTTTTGGCATGAAAAGTCCATCCTACAACCCTTAAAGTTCAGAATATGTTAGCAGCCCAAAAAAGGCCTTAAAATGCATTTTGGCCTTCAAAGAAGTTGAAATGTTTGGAGGCCAAAAAAGGGATTTACAGGCATCCTAGACCCCGTAAAGTGCAGAAAATGGCTGTGGCCCAAAATCAGTGTCAGAGAGCTCTGAATGTCCCAAAACATTTGCAGCTTGAAAGGGGCATTAACCCGCATCCTAGACCACTGAAATTCCCAAAAATATTTTTGGCACCCAAAATGCATCCTACAACCCTGAAAGTTCAGAATATGTTAGCAGCCCAAAAAAGGCCTTAAAATGCATTTTAGGCCTGCAAAAATGTTGAAAACTTTGGAGGCCCAAAAAAGGGGTTTACAGGCATCCTAGACCCCCTAAAGTCCAGAAAATGTTGGTGGGCCAAAAACAGGCTCAGAGATCTCTGAATGTCCCAAAAACATTTGCAGCCTGAAAGGGGCATTAACCCGTATCCTAGACCACTGAAATTACCAAAAATGGTTTGGCCCGAAAAATGCATCCTACACCCCTGAAAGTTCAGAAAATGTTGGCAGCTCAAAAAAGTCCTTAAAATTCATCTTGTGCCCCTGCAAAAATGTTGAAAACTTTGGAGGCCCGAAAAAGGGGTTTACAGGCATCTTAGACCCCCTAAAGTCCAGAAAATGTTGGTGGGCCAAAAACTGTGTCAGAGAGCTCTGAATGTCCCAAAAACATTTGCAGCCTGAAAGGGGCACTAACCCGCATCCTAGACCACTGAAATTCCCAAAAATATTTTTGGCATGAAAAGTGCATCTTACAACCCTGAGAGTTCAGAATATGTTAGCAGCCCAAAAAAGGCCTTAAATGCATTTTAGGCCTGCAAAAATGTTGAAAAGTTTGGAGGTCCAAAAAAGAGGTTTACAGGCATCCTAGACTCCCTAAAGTCCAGAAAATATTGGTGGACCAAAAACTGTGTCAGAGAGCTCTGAATGTCCCAAAAACATTTGCAGCTTGAAAGGGGGCATTAACCCGCATCCTAGACCACTGAAATTCCCCAAAATATTTTTGGCACCCAAAATGCATCCTACAACCCTGAAAGTTCAGAATATGTTAGCAGCCCAAAAAAGGCCTTAAAATGCATTTTAGGCCTGCAAAAATGTTGAAAGGTTTGGAGGCCCAAAAAAGGGATTTACAGGCATCCTAGACCCCGTAAAGTGCAGTAAATGGCTGTGGCCCAAAAACTGTGTCAGAGAGCTCTGAATGTCCCAAAAACATTTGCAGCTTGAAAGGGGCATTAACCCGCATCCTAGACCACTGAAATTCCCAAAAATATTTTTGGCACCCAAAATGCATCCTACAAGTCTGAAAGTTCAGAATATGTTAGCAGCCCAAAAAAGGCCGCCTTAAAATGCATTTTAGGCCTGCAAAAATGTTGAAAGGTTTGGAGGCCCAAAAAAGGGGTTTACAGGCATCCTAGACCCCCTAAAGTCCAGAAAATGTTGGTGGGCCAAAAACAGGCTCAGAGAGCTATGAATGTCCCAAAAACATTTGCAGCCTGAAAGGGGCATTAACCCGCATCCTAGACCACTGAAATTACCAAAAATGGTTTGGCCCGAAAAATGCATCCTACATCCCTGAATGTTCAGAAAATGTTGGCAGCTCAAAAAAGTCCTTAAAATTCATCTTGTGCCTGCAAAAATGTTGAAAACTTTGGAGGCCCAAAAAAGGTGTTTACAGGCATCCTAGACCCCCTAAAGTCCAGAAAATGTTGGTGGGCCATAAACTGTGTCAGAGAGCTCTGAATGTCCCAAAAACATTTGCAGCCTGAAAGGAGCATTAACCCGCATCCTAGACCACTGAAATTCCCAAAAATATTTTTGGCATTAAAAGTGCATCTTACAACCCTGAAAGTTCAGAATATGTTAGCAGCCTGAAAAAGGCTTTAAAATGCATTTTAGGCCTGCAAACATGTTGAAAACTTTGGAGGCCCAAAAAAGGGATTTACAGGCATCCTAGGCTCCCTAAAGTCCAGAAAATATTGGTAGACCAAAAACTGTGTCAGAGAGCTCTGAATGTCCCAAAAACATTTGCAGCCTGAAAGGGGCATTAACCCGCATCCTAGACCACTGAAATTCATAAAAAAAGTATTTTTGGCACGAAAAATGCATCCTACACCGCTGAAATTTGAGAAAATGTTGGCAGCTCAAAAAAATGCCTTAAAATGCATCTTAGGCCTGCAAAAATGTTGAAAACTTTGCAGCCCAAAAAAGGGGTTTACATGCATCCTAGACCCCCTAAATTCCAGAAAAGGTTGGTGGGCCAAAAACTGTGTCAGAGAGCTCAGAATGTCCCAAAAACATTTGCAGACTGAAAGGGGCATTAACCCTTATCCTAGACCACTGAAATTCCCAAAAATATTTTTGGCACCAAAAATGCATCCTACAACCCTGAAAGTTCAGAATATGTTAGCAGCCTGAAAAAGGCCTTAAAATGCATTTTAGGCCTGCAAAAATGTTGAAAACTTTGGAGGCCCAAAAAAGGGGTTTGCAGGCATCCTAGACCCCCTAAAGTCCAGAAAATGTTGGTGTGCCAAAAACAGGCTCAGAGAGCTCTGAATGTCCCAAAAACATTTGCAGCATGAAAGGGGCATTAACCCGCATCCTAGACCACTGAAATTACCAAAAATAGTTTGGCCCGAAAAATGCATCCTACACCCCTGAATGTTCAGAAAATGTTGGCAGCTCAAAAAAGTCCTTAAAATTCATCTTGTGCCTGGAAAAATGTTGAAAACTTTAGAGGCCCAAAAAAGGGGTTTATAGGCATCCTAGACCCCCTAAAGTCCAGAAAATGTTGGTGGGCCAAAAACTGTGTCAGAGAGCTCTGAGTGTCCCAAAAACATTTGAAGACTGAAAGGGGCATTAACCCTCATCCTAGACCACTGAAATTCCCAAAAATATTTTTGGCACCAAAAATGCATCCTACAACCCTGAAAGTTCAGAATATGTTAGCAGCCTGAAAAAGGCCTTAAAATGCATTTTAGGCCTGCAAAAATGTTGAAAACTTTGGAGGCCCAAATAAGAGGTTTACAGGCATCCTAGACTCCCTAAAGTCCAGAAAATATTGGTGGACCAAAAACTGTGTCAGAGAGCTCTGAATGTCCCAAAAACATTTGCAGCTTGAAAGGGCCATTAACCCGCATCCTAGACCACTGAAATTCCCAAAAATATTTTTGGCACCCAAAATGCATCCTACAACCCTGAAAGTTCAGAATATGTTAGCAGCCCAAAAAAGGCCTTAACATGCATTTTAGGCCTGCAAAAATGTTGAAAAGTTTGGAGGCCCAAAAAAGGGATTTGCAGGCATCCTAGACCCCTTAAAGTGCAGAAAATGGCTGTGGCCCAAAATCAGTGTCAGAGAGCTCTGAATGTCCCAAAACATTTGCAGCCCGAAAGGGGCACTAACCAGCATCCTAGACCACTGAAATTCTCAAAAATATTTTTGGCATGAAAAGTCCATCCTACAACCCTGAAAGTTTAGAATATGTTAGCAGCCCAAAAAAGGCCTTAAAATGCATTTTAGGCCTGCAAAAATGTTGAAAACTTTGGAGGCCCAAAAAAGGGGTTTACAGGCATCCTAGACCCCCTAAAGTCCAGAAAATTTTGGTGGGCCAAAAACAGGCTCAGAGAGCTCTGAATGTCCCACAAACATTTGCAGCCTGAAAGGGGCATTAACCCGCATCCTAGACCACTGAAATTACCAAAAATAGTTTGGCCTGAAAAATGCATCCTACACCCCTGAATGTTCAGAAAATGTTGGCAGCTCGAAAAAGTCCTTAAAATTCATCTTGTGCCTGGAAAAATGTTGAAAACTTTGGAGGCCCAAAAAAGGGGTTTACAGGCATCCTAGACCCCCTAAAGTCCAGAAAATGTTGGTAGGCCAAAAACTGTGTCAGAGAGCTCTGAATGTCCGCAAAACATTTGCAGCCTGAAAGTGGCATTAACCCGCATCCTAGACCGCTGAAATTCCCAAAAATATTTTTGGCATGAAAAGTGCATCCTACAACCCTGAAAGTTCAGAATATGTTAGCAGTTCAAAAAATGCCTTAAAATGCATTTTAGGCCTGCAAAAATGTTGAAAGGTTTGGAGGCCCAAAAAGGGGTTTACAGGCATCCTAGACCCCCTAAAGTCCAGAAAATGGCTGTGGCCCAAAAACTGTGTCAGAGAGCTCTGAATGTCCCAAAAACATTTGCAGCTTGAAAGGGGCATTAACCCGCATCCTAGACCACTGAAATTCCCAAAAATATTTTTGGCACCCAAAATGCATCCTACAACCCTGAAAGTTCAGAATATGTTAGCAGCCCAAAAAAGGCCTTAACATGTATTTTAGGCCTGCAAAAATGTTGAAAACTTTGGAGGCCCAAAAAAGGGGTTTGCAGGCATCCTAGACCCCCTAAAGTCCAGAAAATGGCTGTGGCCCAAAATCAGTGTCAGAGAGCTCTGAATGTCCCAAAACATTTGCAGCCCGAAAGGGGCACTAACCAGCATCCTAGACCACTGAAATTCCCAAAAATATTTTTGGCACCAAAAATGCATCCTACAACCCTGAAAGTTCAGAATATGTTAGCAGCCTGAAAAATGCCTTAAAATGCATTTTAAGCCTGCAAAAATGTTGAAAACTTTGGAGGCCCAAAAAAGAGGTTTACAGGCATCCTAGACTCCCTAAAGTCCATTAAATATTGGTGGACCAAAAACTGTGTCAGAGAGCTCTGAATGTCCCAAAAACATGTGCAGCTGGAAAGGGGCATTAACCCGCATCCTAGACCACTGAAATTCTCAAAAATATTTTTGGCACCCAAAATGCATCCTACAACCCTGAAAGTTCAGAATATGTTAGCAGCCCAAAAAAGGCCTTAAAATGCATTTTAGGCCTGCAAGAATGTTGAAAACTTTGGAGGCCCAAAAAAGGGGTTTACAGGCATCCTAGACCCCCTAAAGTCCAGAAAATGTTGGTGGGCCAAAAACAGGCTCAGAGATCTCTGAATGTCCCAAAAACATTTGCAGCCTGAAAGGGGCATTAACCCGTATCCTAGACCACTGAAATTACCAAAAATGGTTTGGCCCGAAAAATGCATCCTACACCCCTGAAAGTTCAGAAAATGTTGGCAGCTCAAAAAAGTCCTTAAAATTAATCTTGTGCCTGCAAAAATGTTGAAAACTTTGGAGGCCCGAAAAAGGGGTTTACAGGCATCTTAGACCCCCTAAAGTCCAGAAAATGTTGGTGGGCCAAAAACTGTGTCAGAGAGCTCTGAATGTCCCAAAAACATTTGCAGCCTGAAAGGGGCACTAACCCGCATCCTAGACCACTGAAATTCCCAAAAATATTTTTGGCATGAAAAGTGCATCTTACAACCCTGAGAGTTCAGAATATGTTAGCAGCCCAAAAAAGGCCTTAAATGCATTTTAGGCCTGCAAAAATGTTGAAAAGTTTGGAGGTCCAAAAAAGAGGTTTACAGGCATCCTAGACCCCCTAAAGTCCAGAAAATGTTGGTGGACCAAAAACTGTGTCAGAGAGCTCTGAATGTCCCAAAAACATTTGCAGCCTGAAAGGGGCACTAACCCGCATCCTGGACCACTGAAATTCCCAAAAATATTTTTGGCACCCAAAATGCATCCTACAACCCTGAAAGTTCAGAATATGTTAGCAGCCCAAAAAAGACCTTAAAATGCATTTTAGGCCTGCAAAAATGTTGAAAGGTTTGGAGGCCCAAAAAAGGGATTTACAGGCATCCTAGACCCCGTAAAGTGCAGTAAATGGCTGTGGCCCAAAAACTGTGTCAGAGAGCTCTGAATGTCCCAAAAACATTTGCAGCTTGAAAGGGGCATTAACCCGCATCCTAGACCACTGAAATTCCCAAAAATATTTTTGGCACCCAAAATGCATCCTACAAGTCTGAAAGTTCAGAATATGTTAGCAGCCCAAAAAAGGCCGCCTTAAAATGCATTTTAGGCCTGCAAAAATGTTGAAAGGTTTGGAGGCCCAAAAAAGGGGTTTACAGGCATCCTAGACCCCCTAAAGTCCAGAAAATATTGGTGGGCCATAAACTGTGTCAGAGAGCTCTGAATGTCCCAAAAACATTTGCAGCCTGAAAGGAGCATTAACCCGCATCCTAGACCACTGAAATTCCCAAAAATATTTTTGGCACCAAAAATGCATCCTACAACCCTGAAAGTTCAGAATATGTTAGCAGCCTGGAAAAGGTCTTAAAATGCATTTTAGGCCTGCAAAAATATTGAAAACTTTGGAGGCCCAAAAAAGAGGTTTACAGATATCCTAGACTCCCTAAAGTCCAGAAAATATTGGTGGACCAAAAACTGTGTCAGAGAGCTCTGAATGTCCCAAAAACATTTGCAGCCTGAAAGGGGCATTAACCCACATCCTAGACCACTGAAATTCTCAAAAATATTTTTGCCATGAAAAGTGCGTCCTACAACCCTGAAAGTTCAGAATATGTTAGCAGCCCAAAAAAAGGCCTTAAAATGCATTTTAGGCCTGCAGAAATGTTGAAAAGTTTGGAGGCCCAAAAAAGAGATTTACAGGCATCCTAGACCCCGTGAAGTGCAGAAAATGGCTGTGGCCCAAAAAACTGTGTCAGAGAGCTCTGAATGTCCCAAAAACATTTGCAGCCTGAAAGGGGCATTAACCCGCATCCTAGACCACTGAAATTCCCAAAAATATTTTTGGCATGAAAAGTGCATCCTACAACCCTGAAAGTTCAGAATATGTTAGCAGCCCAAAAAAGGCCTCAAAATGCATTTTAGGCCTGCAAAAATGTTGAAAAGTTTGGAGGCCCAAAAAAGGGATTTACAGGCATCCTAGACCCTGTAAAGTGCAGAAAATGGCTGTGGCCCAAAATCAGTGTCAGAGAGCTCTGAATGTCCCAAAACATTTGCAGCCCGAAAGGGGCACTAACCCACATCCTAGACCACTGAAATTCCCAAAAATAGTTTGGCCCTAAAAATGCATCCTACACCCCTGAAAGTTCAGAAAATGTTGGCAGCTCAAAAAAAGTCCTTCAAATTCATCTTGTGCCTGCAAAAATGTTGAAAACTTTGGAGGCCCAAAAAAGGGGTCTACAGGCATCCTGGACTCCCTAAAGTCCAGAAAATATTGGTGGACCAAAAACTTTGTCAGAGAGCTCTGAATGTCCCAAAAACATTTGCAGCTTGAAAGGGCCATTAACCCGCATCCTAGACCACTGAAATTCCCAAAAATATTTTTGGTACCCAAAATGCATCCTACAACCCTGAAAGTTCAGAATATGTTAGCAGCCCAAAAAAGGCCTTAACATGCATTTTAGGCATGCAAAAATGTTGAAAAGTTTGGAGGCCCAAAAAAGGGATTTGCAGGCATCCTAGACCCCGTAAAGTGCAGAAAATGGCTGTGGCACAAAATCAGTGTCAGAGAGCTCTGAATGTCCCAAAACATTTGCAGCCCGAAAGGGGCACTAACCAGCATCCTAGACCACTGAAATTCCCAAAAATATTTTTGCCACCAAAAATGCATCCTACAACCCTGAAAGTTCAGAATATGTTAGCAGCCTGAAAAATGCCTTAAAATGCATTTTAGGCCTGCAAAAATGTTGAAAACTTTGGAGGCCCAAAAAAGAGGTTTACAGGCATCCTAGACTCCCTAAAGTCCAGAAAATATTGGTGGACCAAAAACTGAGTCAGAGAGCTCTGAATGTCCCAAAAACATTTGCAGCTTGAAAGGGGCATTAACCCGCATCCTAGACCACTGAAATTCTCAAAAATATTTTTGGCATGAAAAGTCCATCCTACAACCCTTAAAGTTCAGAATATGTTAGCAGCCCAAAAAAGGCCTTAAAATGCATTTTGGCCTTCAAAGAAGTTGAAAAGTTTGGAGGCCAAAAAAGGGATTTACAGGCATCCTAGACCCCGTAAAGTGCAGAAAATGGCTGTGGCCCAAAATCAGTGTCAGAGAGCTCTGAATGTCCCAAAACATTTGCAGCTTGAAAGGGGCATTAACCCGCATCCTAGACCACTGAAATTCCCAAAAATATTTTTGGCACCCAAAATGCATCCTACAACCCTGAAAGTTCAGAATATGTTAGCAGCCCAAAAAAGGCCTTAAAATGCATTTTAGGCCTGCAAAAATGTTGAAAACTTTGGAGGCCCAAAAAAGGGGTTTACAGGCATCCTAGACCCCCTAAAGTCCAGAAAATGTTGGTGGGCCAAAAACAGGCTCAGAGATCTCTGAATGTCCCAAAAACATTTGCAGCCTGAAAGGGGCATTAACCCGTATCCTAGACCACTGAAATTACCAAAAATGGTTTGGCCCGAAAAATGCATCCTACACCCCTGAAAGTTCAGAAAATGTTGGCAGCTCAAAAAAGTCCTTAAAATTCATCTTGTGCCCCTGCAAAAATGTTGAAAACTTTGGAGGCCCGAAAAAGGGGTTTACAGGCATCTTAGACCCCCTAAAGTCCAGAAAATGTTGGTGGGCCAAAAACTGTGTCAGAGAGCTCTGAATGTCCCAAAAACATTTGCAGCCTGAAAGGGGCACTAACCCGCATCCTAGACCACTGAAATTCCCAAAAATATTTTTGGCATGAAAAGTGCATCTTACAACCCTGAGAGTTCAGAATATGTTAGCAGCCCAAAAAAGGCCTTAAATGCATTTTAGGCCTGCAAAAATGTTGAAAAGTTTGGAGGTCCAAAAAAGAGGTTTACAGGCATCCTAGACTCCCTAAAGTCCAGAAAATATTGGTGGACCAAAAACTGTGTCAGAGAGCTCTGAATGTCCCAAAAACATTTGCAGCTTGAAACCCGCATCCTAGACCACTGAAATTCCCCAAAATATTTTTGGCACCCAAAATGCATCCTACAACCCTGAAAGTTCAGAATATGTTAGCAGCCCAAAAAAGGCCTTAAAATGCATTTTAGGCCTGCAAAAATGTTGAAAGGTTTGGAGGCCCAAAAAAGGGATTTACAGGCATCCTAGACCCCGTAAAGTGCAGTAAATGGCTGTGGCCCAAAAACTGTGTCAGAGAGCTCTGAATGTCCCAAAAACATTTGCAGCTTGAAAGGGGCATTAACCCGCATCCTAGACCACTGAAATTCCCAAAAATATTTTTGGCACCCAAAATGCATCCTACAAGTCTGAAAGTTCAGAATATGTTAGCAGCCCAAAAAAGGCCGCCTTAAAATGCATTTTAGGCCTGCAAAAATGTTGAAAGGTTTGGAGGCCCAAAAAAGGGGTTTACAGGCATCCTAGACCCCCTAAAGTCCAGAAAATGTTGGTGGGCCAAAAACAGGCTCAGAGAGCTATGAATGTCCCAAAAACATTTGCAGCCTGAAAGGGGCATTAACCCGCATCCTAGACCACTGAAATTACCAAAAATGGTTTGGCCCGAAAAATGCATCCTACATCCCTGAATGTTCAGAAAATGTTGGCAGCTCAAAAAAGTCCTTAAAATTCATCTTGTGCCTGCAAAAATGTTGAAAACTTTGGAGGCCCAAAAAAGGTGTTTACAGGCATCCTAGACCCCCTAAAGTCCAGAAAATGTTGGTGGGCCATAAACTGTGTCAGAGAGCTCTGAATGTCCCAAAAACATTTGCAGCCTGAAAGGAGCATTAACCCGCATCCTAGACCACTGAAATTCCCAAAAATATTTTTGGCATTAAAAGTGCATCTTACAACCCTGAAAGTTCAGAATATGTTAGCAGCCTGAAAAAGGCCTTAAAATGCATTTTAGGCCTGCAAACATGTTGAAAACTTTGGAGGCCCAAAAAAGGGATTTACAGGCATCCTAGGCTCCCTAAAGTCCAGAAAATATTGGTAGACCAAAAACTGTGTCAGAGAGCTCTGAATGTCCCAAAAACATTTGCAGCCTGAAAGGGGCATTAACCCGCATCCTAGACCACTGAAATTCATAAAAAAAGTATTTTTGGCACGAAAAATGCATCCTACACCGCTGAAATTTGAGAAAATGTTGGCAGCTCAAAAAAATGCCTTAAAATGCATCTTAGGCCTGCAAAAATGTTGAAAACTTTGCAGCCCAAAAAAGGGGTTTACATGCATCCTAGACCCCCTAAATTCCAGAAAAGGTTGGTGGGCCAAAAACTGTGTCAGAGAGCTCTGAATGTCCCAAAAACATTTGCAGCCTGAAAGGGGCATTAACCCGCATCCTAGACCACTGAAATTCCCAAAAATATTTTTGGCACCAAAAATACATTCTACAACCCTGAAAGTTCAGAATATGTTAGCAGCCTGGAAAAGGCCTTAACATGCATTTTAGGCCTGCAAAAATGTTGAAAAGTTTGGAGGCCCTAAAAAGGGGTTTATAGGCATCCTAGACCCCCTAAAGTCCAGAAAAGGTTGGTGGCCAAAAACTGTGTCAGAGAGCTCTGAATGTCCTAAAAACATTTGCAGACTGAAAGGGGCATTAACCCTTATCCTAGACCACTGAAATTCCCAAAAATATTTTTGGCACCAAAAATGCATCCTACAACCCTGAAAGTTCAGAATATGTTAGCAGCCTGAAAAAGGCCTTAAAATGCATTTTAGGCCTGCAAAAATGTTGAAAACTTCAGAGGCCCAAAAAAGGGGTTTGCAGGCATCCTAGACCCCCTAAAGTCCAGAAAATGTTGGTGGGCCAAAAACAGGCTCAGAGAGCTCTGAATGTCCCAAACACATTTGCAGACTGAAAGGGGCATTAACCCTTATCCTAGACCACTGAAATTCCCAAAAATATTTTTGGCACCAAAAATGCATCCTACAACCCTGAAAGTTCAGAATATGTTAGCAGCCTGAAAAAGGCCTTAAAATGCATTTTAGGCCTGCAAAAATGTTGAAAACTTCGGAGGCCCAAGAATGGGGTTTGCAGGCATCCTAGACCTCCTAAAGTCCAGAAAATGTTGGTGTGCCAAAAACAGGCTCAGAGAGCTCTGAATGTCCCAAAAACATGTGCAGCATGAAAGGGGCATTAACCCGCATCCTAGACCACTGAAATTACCAAAAATAGTTTGGCCCGAAAAATGCATCCTACACCCCTGAATGTTCAGAAAATGTTGGCAGCTCAAAAAAGTCCTTAAAATTCATCTTGTGCCTGGAAAAATGTTGAAAACTTTGGAGGCCCAAAAAAGGGGTTTATAGGCATCCTAGACCCCCTAAAGTCCAGAAAATGTTGGTGGGCCAAAAACTGTGTCAGAGAGCTCTGAGTGTCCCAAAAACATTTGAAGACTGAAAGGGGCATTAACCCTCATCCTAGACCACTGAAATTCCCAAAAATATTTTTGGCACCAAAAATGCATCCTACAACCCTGAAAGTTCAGAATATGTTAGCAGCCTGAAAAAGGCCTTAAAATGCATTTTAGGCCTGCAAAAATGTTGAAAACTTTGGAGGCCCAAAAAAGAGGTTTACAGGCATCCTAGACTCCCTAAAGTCCAGAAAATATTGGTGGACCAAAAACTGTGTCAGAGAGCTCTGAATGTCCCAAAAACATTTGCAGCTTGAAAGGGCCATTAACCCGCATCCTAGACCACTGAAATTCCCAAAAATATTTTTGGCACCCAAAATGCATCCTACAACCCTGAAAGTTCAGAATATGTTAGCAGCCCAAAAAAGGCCTTAACATGCATTTTAGGCCTGCAAAAATGTTGAAAAGTTTGGAGGCCCAAAAAAGGGATTTGCAGGCATCCTAGACCCCGTAAAGTGCAGAAAATGGCTGTGGCCCAAAATCAGTGTCAGAGAGCTCTGAATGTCCCAAAACATTTGCAGCCCGAAAGGGGCACTAACCAGCATCCTAGACCACTGAAATTACCAAAAATAGTTTGGCCCGAAAAATGCATCCTACACCCCTGAATGTTCAGAAAATGTTGGCAGCTCAAAAAAGTCCTTAAAATTCATCTTGTGCCTGGAAAAATGTTGAAAACTTTGGAGGCCCAAAAAAGGGGTTTATAGGCATCCTAGACCCCCTAAAGTCCAGAAAATGTTGGTGGGCCAAAAACTGTGTCAGAGAGCTCAGAATGTCCCAAAAACATTTGCAGACTGAAAGGGGCATTAACCCTTATCCTAGACCACTGAAATTCCCAAAAATATTTTTGGCACCAAAAATGCACCCTACAACCCTGAAAGTTCAGAATATGTTAGCAGCCTGAAAAAGGCCTTAAAATGCATTTTAGGCCTGCAAAAATGTTGAAAACTTCGGAGGCCCAAAAAAGGGGTTTGCAGGCATCCTAGACCCCCTAAAGTCCAGAAAATGTTGGTGTGCCAAAAACAGGCTCAGAGAGCTCTGAATGTCCCAAAAACATTTGCAGCATGAAAGGGGCATTAACCCGCATCCTAGACCACTGAAATTACCAAAAATAGTTTGGCCCGAAAAATGCATCCTACACCCCTGAATGTTGAGAAAATGTTGGCAGCTCAAAAAAGTCCTTAAAATTCATCTTGTGCCTGGAAAAATGTTGAAAACTTTAGAGGCCCAAAAAAGGGGTTTATAGGCATCCTAGACCCCCTAAAGTCCAGAAAATGTTGGTGGGCCAAAAACTGTGTCAGAGAGCTCTGAGTGTCCCAAAAACATTTGAAGACTGAAAGGGGCATTAACCCTCATCCTAGACCACTGAAATTCCCAAAAATATTTTTGGCACCAAAAATGCATCCTACAACCCTGAAAGTTCAGAATATGTTAGCAGCCTGAAAAAGGCCTTAAAATGCATTTTAGGCCTGCAAAAATGTTGAAAACTTTGGAGGCCCAAATAAGAGGTTTACAGGCATCCTAGACTCCCTAAAGTCCAGAAAATATTGGTGGACCAAAAACTGTGTCAGAGAGCTCTGAATGTCCCAAAAACATTTGCAGCTTGAAAGGGCCATTAACCCGCATCCTAGACCACTGAAATTCCCAAAAATATTTTTGGCACCCAAAATGCATCCTACAACCCTGAAAGTTCAGAATATGTTAGCAGCCCAAAAAAGGCCTTAACATGCATTTTAGGCCAGCAAAAATGTTGAAAAGTTTGGAGGCCCAAAAAAGGGATTTGCAGGCATCCTAGATCCCTTAAAGTGCAGAAAATGGCTGTGGCCCAAAATCAGTGTCAGAGAGCTCTGAATGTCCCAAAACATTTGCAGCCCGAAAGGGGCACTGACCAGCATCCTAGACCACTGAAATTCCCAAAAATATTTTTGGCACCCAAAATGCATCCTACAACCTTGAAAGTTCAGAATATGTTAGCAGCCCAAAAAAGGCCTTAAAATGCATTTTAGGCCTGCAAAAATGTTGAAAGGTTTGGAGCCCAAAAAAGGGGTTTACAGGCATCCTAGACCCCCTAAAGTCCAGAAAATTTTGGTGGGCCAAAAACAGGCTCAGAGAGCTCTGAATGTCCGCAAAACATTTGCAGCCTGAAAGTGGCATTAACCCGCATCCTAGACCGCTGAAATTCCCAAAAATATTTTTGGCATGAAAAGTGCATCCTACAACCCTGAAAGTTCAGAATATGTTAGCAGTTCAAAAAATGCCTTAAAATGCATTTTAGGCCTGCAAAAATGTTGAAAGGTTTGGAGGCCCAAAAAGGGGTTTACAGGCATCCTAGACCCCCTAAAGTCCAGAAAATGGCTGTGGCCCAAAAACTGTGTCAGAGAGCTCTGAATGTCCCAAAAACATTTGCAGCTTGAAAGGGGCATTAACCCGCATCTTAGACCACTGAAATTCCCAAAAATATTTTTGGCACCCAAAATGCATCCTACAACCCTGAAAGTTCAGAATATGTTAGCAGCCCAAAAAAGGCCTTAAAATGCATTTTAGGCCTGCAAAAATGTTGAAAACTTTGGAGGCCCAAAAAAGGGGTTTGCAGGCATCCTAGACCCCCTAAAGTCCAGAAAATGTTGGTAGGCCAAAAACTGTGTCAGAGAGCTCTGAATGTCCCAAAAACATTTGCAGCCTAAAAGGGGCATTAACCTGCATCCTAGACCGCTGAAATTCCCAAAAATATTTTTGGCATGAAAAGTGCATCCTACAACCCTGAAAGTTCAGAATATGTTAGCACCCCAAAAAAGGCCTTAAAATGCATTTTAGGCCTGCAAAAATGTTGAAAACTTTGGAGGCCCCAAAAAGGGGTTTACAGGCATCCTAGACCCCCTAAAGTCCAGAAAATGTTGGTAGGCCAAAAACTGTGTCAGAGAGCTCTGAATGTCCCAAAAACATTTGCAGCCTGAAAGGGGCATTAACCCGCATCCTAGACCGCTGAAATTCCCAAAAATATTTTTGGCATGAAAAGTGCATCCTACAACCCTGAAAGTTCAGAATATGTTAGCAGTTCAAAAAATGCCTTAAAATGCATTTTAGGCCTGCAAAAATGTTGAAAGGTTTGGAGGCCCAAAAAGGGGTTTACAGGCATCCTAGACCCCCTAAAGTCCAGAAAATGTTGGTGGGCCAAAAACAGGCTCAGAGAGCTCTGAATGTCCCAAAAACATTTGCAGCCTGAAAGGGGCATTAACCCGCATCCTAGACCACTGAAATTAACAAAAATAGTTTGGCCCGAAAAATGCATCCTACACCCCTGAATGTTCAGAAAATGTTGGCAGCTCAACAAAGACCTTAAAATTCATCTTGTGCCTGGAAAAATGTTGAAAACTTTGGAGGCCCAAAAAGGGGGTTTATAGGCATCCTAGACCCCCTAAAGTCCAGAAAATGTTGGTGGGCCAAAAACTGTGTCAGAGAGCTCTGAATGTCCCAAAAACATTTGCAGCCTGAAAGGGGCATTAACCCGCATCCTAGACCACTGAAATTCTCAAAAATATTTTTGCCATGAAGTGTGCGTTCCACAACCCTGAAAGTTCAGAATATGTTAGCAGCCCAAAAAAGGCCTTAAAATGCATTTTAGGCCTGCAAAAATGTTGAAAAGTTTTAAGGCCCAAAAAAAGGGATTTACAGGCATCCTAGACCCCGTAAAGTGCAGAAAATGGCTGTGGCCCAAAAAACTGTGTCAGAGAGCTCTGAATGTCCCAAAAACATTTGCAGCTTGAAAGGGGCATTAACCCGCATCCTAGACCACTGAAATTCCCAAAAATATTTTTGGCACCTAAAATGCATCCTACAACCCTGAAAGTTCAGAATATGTTAGCAGCCCAAAAAAGGCCTTAAAATGCATTTTAGGCCTGCAAAAATGTTGAAAGGTTTGGAGGCCCAAAAAAGGGGTTTACAGGCATCCTAGACCCCCTAAAGTCCAGAAAATGTTGGTGGGCCAAAAACAGGCTCAGAGAGCTCTGAATGTCCCAAAAACATGTGCTGAATGGGGCATTAACCCGCATCCTAGACCACTGAAATTACCAAAAATAGTTTGGCCCGAAAAATGCATCCTACACCCCTGAAAGTTCAGAAAATGTTGGCAGCTCAAAAAAGTCCTTAAAATTCATCTTGTGCCTGGAAAAATGTTGAAAACTTTGGAGGCCCAAAAAAGGGCTTTATAGGCATCCTAGACCCCCTAAAGTCCAGAAAAGTTTGGTGGCCAAAAACTGTGTCAGAGAGCTCTGAATGTCCTAAAAACATTTGCAGACTGAAAGGGGCATTAACCCTTATCCTAGACCACTGAAATTCCCAAAAATATTTTTGGCACCAAAAATGCATCCTACAACCCTGAAAGTTCAGAATATGTTAGCAGCCTGAAAAATGCCTTAAAATGCATTTTAGGCCTGCAAAAATGTTGAAAACTTTGGAGGCGCAAAAAAGAGGTTTACAGGCATCCTAGACTCCCTAAAGTCCAGAAAATATTGGTGGACCAAAAACTGTGTCAGAGAGCTCTGAATGTCCCAAAAACATTTGCAGCCTGAAAGGGGCATTAACCCGCATCCTAGACCACTGAAATTCATAAAAAAAAGTATTTTTGGCACGAAAAATGCATCCTACACCGCTGAAATTTGAGAAAATGTTGGCAGCTCAAAAAAATGCCTTAAAATGCATCTTAGGCCTGCAAAAATGTTGAAAACTTTGCAGCCCAAAAAAGGGGTTTACATGCATCCTAGACCCCCTAAATTCCAGAAAAGGTTGGTGGGCCAAAAACTGTGTCAGAGAGCTCTGAATGTCCCAAAAACATTTGCAGCCTGAAAGGGGCATTAACCCGCATCCTAGACCACTGAAATTCCCAAAAATATTTTTGGCACCAAAAATACATTCTACAACCCTGAAAGTTCAGAATATGTTAGCAGCCTGGAAAAGGCCTTAAAATGCATTTTAGGCCTGCAAAAATGTTGAAAAGTTTGGAGGCCCTAAAAAGGGATTTACAGGCATCCTAGACCCCGTAAAGTGCAGTAAATGGCTGTGGCCCAAAAAACTGTGTCAGAGAGCTCTGATTGTCCCAAAAACATTTGCAGCCTGAAAGGGGCATTAACCCGCATCCTAGACCACTGAAATTCCCAAAAATATTTTTGGCACCCAAAATGCATCCTACAACCCTAAAAGTTCAGAATATGTTAGCAGCCCAAAAAAGGCCTTAAAATGCATTTTAGGCCTGCAAAAATGTTGAAAACTTTGGAGGCCCAAAAAAGGGGTTTACAGGCATCCTAGACCCCCTAAAGTCCAGAAAATGTTGGTGGGCCAAAAACAGGCTCAGAGAGCTCTGAATGTCCCAAAAACATTTGCAGCCTGAAATGGGCATTAACCCGCATCCTAGACCACTGAAATTACCAAAAATAGTTTGGCCCGAAAAATGCATCCTACACCCCTGAATGTTCAGAAAATGTTGGCAGCTCAAAAAAGTCCTTAACATTCATCTTGTGCCTGGAAAAATGTTGAAAACTTTGGAGGCCCAAAAAAGGGGTTTATAGGCATCCCAGACCCCCTAAAGTCCAGAAAATGTTGGTGGGCCAAAAACTGTGTCAGAGAGCTCGGAATGTCCCAAAAACATTTGCAGACTGAAAGGGGCATTAACCCTTATCCTAGACCACTGAAATTCCCAAAAATATTTTTGGCACCAAAAATGCATCCTACAACTCTGAAAGTTCAGAATATGTTAGCAGCCTGAAAAAGGCCTTAAAATGCATTTTAGACATGCAAAAATGTTGAAAACTTCGGAGGCCCAAGAAAGGGGTTTGCAAGCATCCTAGACCTCCTAAAGTCCAGAAAATGTTGGTGTGCCAAAAACAGGCTCAGAGAGCTCTGAATGTCCCAAAAACATGTGCAGCATGAAAGGGGCATTAACCCGCATCCTAGACCACTGAAATTACCAAAAATAGTTTGGCCCGAAAAATGCATCCTACACCCCTGAATGTTCAGAAAATGTTGGCAGCTCAAAAAAGTCCTTAAAATTCATCTTGTGCCTGGAAAAATGTTGAAAACTTTGGAGGCCCAAAAAAGGGGTTTATAGGCATCCTAGACCCCCTAAAGTCCAGAAAATGTTGGTGGGCCAAAAACTGTGTCAGAGAGCTCTGAGTGTCCCAAAAACATTTGAAGACTGAAAGGGGCATTAACCCTCATCCTAGACCACTGAAATTCCCAAAAATATTTTTGGCACCAAAAATGCATCCTACAACCCTGAAAGTTCAGAATATGTTAGCAGCCTGAAAAAGGCCTTAAAATGCATTTTAGGCCTGCAAAAATGTTGAAAACTTTGGAGGCCCAAAAAAGAGGTTTACAGGCATCCTAGACTCCCTAAAGTCCAGAAAATATTGGTGGACCAAAAACTGTGTCAGAGAGCTCTGAATGTCCCAAAAACATTTGCAGCTTGAAAGGGCCATTAACCCGCATCCTAGACCACTGAAATTCCCAAAAATATTTTTGGCACCCAAAATGCATCCTACAACCCTGAAAGTTCAGAATATGTTAGCAGCCCAAAAAAGGCCTTAACATGCATTTTAGGCCTGCAAAAATGTTGAAAAGTTTGGAGGCCCAAAAAAGGGATTTGCAGGCATCCTAGACCCCGTAAAGTGCAGAAAATGGCTGTGGCCCAAAATCAGTGTCAGAGAGCTCTGAATGTCCCAAAACATTTGCAGCCCGAAAGGGGCACTAACCAGCATCCTAGACCACTGAAATTACCAAAAATAGTTTGGCCCGAAAAATGCATCCTACACCCCTGAATGTTCAGAAAATGTTGGCAGCTCAAAAAAGTCCTTAAAATTCATCTTGTGCCTGGAAAAATGTTGAAAACTTTGGAGGCCCAAAAAAGGGGTTTATAGGCATCCTAGACCCCCTAAAGTCCAGAAAATGTTGGTGGGCCAAAAACTGTGTCAGAGAGCTCAGAATGTCCCAAAAACATTTGCAGACTGAAAGGGGCATTAACCCTTATCCTAGACCACTGAAATTCCCAAAAATATTTTTGGCACCAAAAATGCATCCTACAACCCTGAAAGTTCAGAATATGTTAGCAGCCTGAAAAAGGCCTTAAAATGCATTTTAGGCCTGCAAAAATGTTGAAAACTTCGGAGGCCCAAAAAAGGGGTTTGCAGGCATCCTAGACCCCCTAAAGTCCAGAAAATGTTGGTGTGCCAAAAACAGGCTCAGAGAGCTCTGAATGTCCCAAAAACATTTGCAGCATGAAAGGGGCATTAACCCGCATCCTAGACCACTGAAATTACCAAAAATAGTTTGGCCCGAAAAATGCATCCTACACCCCTGAATGTTCAGAAAATGTTGGCAGCTCAAAAAAGTCCTTAAAATTCATCTTGTGCCTGGAAAAATGTTGAAAACTTTAGAGGCCCAAAAAAGGGGTTTATAGGCATCCTAGACCCCCTAAAGTCCAGAAAATGTTGGTGGGCCAAAAACTGTGTCAGAGAGCTCTGAGTGTCCCAAAAACATTTGAAGACTGAAAGGGGCATTAACCCTCATCCTAGACCACTGAAATTCCCAAAAATATTTTTGGCACCAAAAATGCATCCTACAACCCTGAAAGTTCAGAATATGTTAGCAGCCTGAAAAAGGCCTTAAAATGCATTTTAGGCCTGCAAAAATGTTGAAAACTTTGGAGGCCCAAATAAGAGGTTTACAGGCATCCTAGACTCCCTAAAGTCCAGAAAATATTGGTGGACCAAAAACTGTGTCAGAGAGCTCTGAATGTCCCAAAAACATTTGCAGCTTGAAAGGGCCATTAACCCGCATCCTAGACCACTGAAATTCCCAAAAATATTTTTGGCACCCAAAATGCATCCTACAACCCTGAAAGTTCAGAATATGTTAGCAGCCCAAAAAAGGCCTTAACATGCATTTTAGGCCTGCAAAAATGTTGAAAAGTTTGGAGGCCCAAAAAAGGGATTTGCAGGCATCCTAGACCCCTTAAAGTGCAGAAAATGGCTGTGGCCCAAAATCAGTGTCAGAGAGCTCTGAATGTCCCAAAACATTTGCAGCCCGAAAGGGGCACTAACCAGCATCCTAGACCACTGAAATTCTCAAAAATATTTTTGGCATGAAAAGTCCATCCTACAACCCTGAAAGTTTAGAATATGTTAGCAGCCCAAAAAAGGCCTTAAAATGCATTTTAGGCCTGCAAAAATGTTGAAAACTTTGGAGGCCCAAAAAAGGGGTTTACAGGCATCCTAGACCCCCTAAAGTCCAGAAAATTTTGGTGGGCCAAAAACAGGCTCAGAGAGCTCTGAATGTCCCAAAAACATTTGCAGCCTGAAAGGGGCATTAACCCGCATCCTAGACCACTGAAATTACCAAAAATAGTTTGGCCTGAAAAATGCATCCTACACCCCTGAATGTTCAGAAAATGTTGGCAGCTCGAAAAAGTCCTTAAAATTCATCTTGTGCCTGGAAAAATGTTGAAAACTTTGGAGGCCCAAAAAAGGGGTTTACAGGCATCCTAGACCCCCTAAAGTCCAGAAAATGTTGGTAGGCCAAAAACTGTGTCAGAGAGCTCTGAATGTCCGCAAAACATTTGCAGCCTGAAAGTGGCATTAACCCGCATCCTAGACCGCTGAAATTCCCAAAAATATTTTTGGCATGAAAAGTGCATCCTACAACCCTGAAAGTTCAGAATATGTTAGCAGTTCAAAAAATGCCTTAAAATGCATTTTAGGCCTGCAAAAATGTTGAAAGGTTTGGAGGCCCAAAAAGGGGTTTACAGGCATCCTAGACCCCCTAAAGTCCAGAAAATGGCTGTGGCCCAAAAACTGTGTCAGAGAGCTCTGAATGTCCCAAAAACATTTGCAGCTTGAAAGGGGCATTAACCCGCATCCTAGACCACTGAAATTCCCAAAAATATTTTTGGCACCCAAAATGCATCCTACAACCCTGAAAGTTCAGAATATGTTAGCAGCCCAAAAAAGGCCTTAACATGTATTTTAGGCCTGCAAAAATGTTGAAAAGTTTGGAGGCCCTAAAAAGGGATTTACAGGCATCCTAGACCCCGTAAAGTGCAGAAAATGGCTGTGGCCCAAAAAACTGTGTCAGAGAGCTCTGATTGTCCCAAAAACATTTGCAGCCTGAAAGGGGCATTAACCCGCATCCTAGACCACTGAAATTCCCAAAAATATTTTTGGCACCCAAAATGCATCCTACAACCCTAAAAGTTCAGAATATGTTAGCAGCCCAAAAAAGGCCTTAAAATGCATTTTAGGCCTGCAAAAATGTTGAAAACTTTGGAGGCCCAAAAAAGGGGTTTACAGGCATCCTAGACCCCCTAAAGTCCAGAAAATGTTGGTGGGCCAAAAACAGGCTCAGAGAGCTCTGAATGTCCCAAAAACATTTGCAGCCTGAAATGGGCATTAACCCGCATCCTAGACCACTGAAATTACCAAAAATAGTTTGGCCCGAAAAATGCATCCTACACCCCTGAATGTTCAGAAAATGTTGGCAGCTCAAAAAAGTCCTTAACATTCATCTTGTGCCTGGAAAAATGTTGAAAACTTTGGAGGCCCAAAAAAGGGGTTTATAGGCATCCCAGACCCCCTAAAGTCCAGAAAATGTTGGTGGGCCAAAAACTGTGTCAGAGAGCTCGGAATGTCCCAAAAACATTTGCAGACTGAAAGGGGCATTAACCCTTATCCTAGACCACTGAAATTCCCAAAAATATTTTTGGCACCAAAAATGCATCCTACAACCCTGAAAGTTCAGAATATGTTAGCAGCCTGAAAAAGGCCTTAAAATGCATTTTAGGCCTGCAAAAATGTTGAAAACTTCGGAGGCCCAAGAAAGGGGTTTGCAAGCATCCTAGACCTCCTAAAGTCCAGAAAATGTTGGTGTGCCAAAAACAGGCTCAGAGAGCTCTGAATGTCCCAAAAACATGTGCAGCATGAAAGGGGCATTAACCCGCATCCTAGACCACTGAAATTACCAAAAATAGTTTGGCCCGAAAAATGCATCCTACACCCCTGAATGTTCAGAAAATGTTGGCAGCTCAAAAAAGTCCTTAAAATTCATCTTGTGCCTGGAAAAATGTTGAAAACTTTGGAGGCCCAAAAAAGGGGTTTATAGGCATCCTAGACCCCCTAAAGTCCAGAAAATGTTGGTGGGCCAAAAACTGTGTCAGAGAGCTCTGAGTGTCCCAAAAACATTTGAAGACTGAAAGGGGCATTAACCCTCATCCTAGACCACTGAAATTCCCAAAAATATTTTTGGCACCAAAAATGCATCCTACAACCCTGAAAGTTCAGAATATGTTAGCAGCCTGAAAAAGGCCTTAAAATGCATTTTAGGCCTGCAAAAATGTTGAAAACTTTGGAGGCCCAAAAAAGAGGTTTACAGGCATCCTAGACTCCCTAAAGTCCAGAAAATATTGGTGGACCAAAAACTGTGTCAGAGAGCTCTGAATGTCCCAAAAACATTTGCAGCTTGAAAGGGCCATTAACCCGCATCCTAGACCACTGAAATTCCCAAAAATATTTTTGGCACCCAAAATGCATCCTACAACCCTGAAAGTTCAGAATATGTTAGCAGCCCAAAAAAGGCCTTAACATGCATTTTAGGCCTGCAAAAATGTTGAAAAGTTTGGAGGCCCAAAAAAGGGATTTGCAGGCATCCTAGACCCCGTAAAGTGCAGAAAATGGCTGTGGCCCAAAATCAGTGTCAGAGAGCTCTGAATGTCCCAAAACATTTGCAGCCCGAAAGGGGCACTAACCAGCATCCTAGACCACTGAAATTACCAAAAATAGTTTGGCCCGAAAAATGCATCCTACACCCCTGAATGTTCAGAAAATGTTGGCAGCTCAAAAAAGTCCTTAAAATTCATCTTGTGCCTGGAAAAATGTTGAAAACTTTGGAGGCCCAAAAAAGGGGTTTATAGGCATCCTAGACCCCCTAAAGTCCAGAAAATGTTGGTGGGCCAAAAACTGTGTCAGAGAGCTCAGAATGTCCCAAAAACATTTGCAGACTGAAAGGGGCATTAACCCTTATCCTAGACCACTGAAATTCCCAAAAATATTTTTGGCACCAAAAATGCATCCTACAACCCTGAAAGTTCAGAATATGTTAGCAGCCTGAAAAAGGCCTTAAAATGCATTTTAGGCCTGCAAAAATGTTGAAAACTTCGGAGGCCCAAAAAAGGGGTTTGCAGGCATCCTAGACCCCCTAAAGTCCAGAAAATGTTGGTGTGCCAAAAACAGGCTCAGAGAGCTCTGAATGTCCCAAAAACATTTGCAGCATGAAAGGGGCATTAACCCGCATCCTAGACCACTGAAATTACCAAAAATAGTTTGGCCCGAAAAATGCATCCTACACCCCTGAATGTTCAGAAAATGTTGGCAGCTCAAAAAAGTCCTTAAAATTCATCTTGTGCCTGGAAAAATGTTGAAAACTTTAGAGGCCCAAAAAAGGGGTTTATAGGCATCCTAGACCCCCTAAAGTCCAGAAAATGTTGGTGGGCCAAAAACTGTGTCAGAGAGCTCTGAGTGTCCCAAAAACATTTGAAGACTGAAAGGGGCATTAACCCTCATCCTAGACCACTGAAATTCCCAAAAATATTTTTGGCACCAAAAATGCATCCTACAACCCTGAAAGTTCAGAATATGTTAGCAGCCTGAAAAAGGCCTTAAAATGCATTTTAGGCCTGCAAAAATGTTGAAAACTTTGGAGGCCCAAATAAGAGGTTTACAGGCATCCTAGACTCCCTAAAGTCCAGAAAATATTGGTGGACCAAAAACTGTGTCAGAGAGCTCTGAATGTCCCAAAAACATTTGCAGCTTGAAAGGGCCATTAACCCGCATCCTAGACCACTGAAATTCCCAAAAATATTTTTGGCACCCAAAATGCATCCTACAACCCTGAAAGTTCAGAATATGTTAGCAGCCCAAAAAAGGCCTTAACATGCATTTTAGGCCTGCAAAAATGTTGAAAAGTTTGGAGGCCCAAAAAAGGGATTTGCAGGCATCCTAGACCCCTTAAAGTGCAGAAAATGGCTGTGGCCCAAAATCAGTGTCAGAGAGCTCTGAATGTCCCAAAACATTTGCAGCCCGAAAGGGGCACTAACCAGCATCCTAGACCACTGAAATTCTCAAAAATATTTTTGGCATGAAAAGTCCATCCTACAACCCTGAAAGTTTAGAATATGTTAGCAGCCCAAAAAAGGCCTTAAAATGCATTTTAGGCCTGCAAAAATGTTGAAAACTTTGGAGGCCCAAAAAAGGGGTTTACAGGCATCCTAGACCCCCTAAAGTCCAGAAAATTTTGGTGGGCCAAAAACAGGCTCAGAGAGCTCTGAATGTCCCAAAAACATTTGCAGCCTGAAAGGGGCATTAACCCGCATCCTAGACCACTGAAATTACCAAAAATAGTTTGGCCTGAAAAATGCATCCTACACCCCTGAATGTTCAGAAAATGTTGGCAGCTCGAAAAAGTCCTTAAAATTCATCTTGTGCCTGGAAAAATGTTGAAAACTTTGGAGGCCCAAAAAAGGGGTTTACAGGCATCCTAGACCCCCTAAAGTCCAGAAAATGTTGGTAGGCCAAAAACTGTGTCAGAGAGCTCTGAATGTCCGCAAAACATTTGCAGCCTGAAAGTGGCATTAACCCGCATCCTAGACCGCTGAAATTCCCAAAAATATTTTTGGCATGAAAAGTGCATCCTACAACCCTGAAAGTTCAGAATATGTTAGCAGTTCAAAAAATGCCTTAAAATGCATTTTAGGCCTGCAAAAATGTTGAAAGGTTTGGAGGCCCAAAAAGGGGTTTACAGGCATCCTAGACCCCCTAAAGTCCAGAAAATGGCTGTGGCCCAAAAACTGTGTCAGAGAGCTCTGAATGTCCCAAAAACATTTGCAGCTTGAAAGGGGCATTAACCCGCATCCTAGACCACTGAAATTCCCAAAAATATTTTTGGCACCCAAAATGCATCCTACAACCCTGAAAGTTCAGAATATGTTAGCAGCCCAAAAAAGGCCTTAACATGTATTTTAGGCCTGCAAAAATGTTGAAAACTTTGGAGGCCCAAAAAAGGTGTTTGCAGGCATCCTAGACCCCCTAAAGTCCAGAAAATGGCTGTGGCCCAAAATCAGTGTCAGAGAGCTCTGAATGTCCCAAAACATTTGCAGCCCGAAAGGGGCACTAACCAGCATCCTAGACCACTGAAATTCCCAAAAATATTTTTGGCACCAAAAATGCATCCTACAACCCTGAAAGTTCAGAATATGTTAGCAGCCTGAAAAATGCCTTAAAATGCATTTTAAGCCTGCAAAAATGTTGAAAACTTTGGAGGCCCAAAAAAGAGGTTTACAGGCATCCTAGACTCCCTAAAGTCCATTAAATATTGGTGGACCAAAAACTGTGTCAGAGAGCTCTGAATGTCCCAAAAACATGTGCAGCTGGAAAGGGGCATTAACCCGCATCCTAGACCACTGAAATTCTCAAAAATATTTTTGCCATGAAAAGTGCGTCCTACAACCCTGAAAGTTCAGAATATGTTAGCAGCCCAAAAAAAGGCCTTAAAATGCATTTTAGGCCTGCAGAAATGTTGAAAAGTTTGGAGGCCCAAAAAAGAGATTTACAGGCATCCTAGACCCCGTAAAGTGCAGAAAATGGCTGTGGCCCAAAAAACTGTGTCAGAGAGCTCTGAATGTCCCAAAAACATTTGCAGCCTGAAAGGGGCATTAACCCGCATCCTAGACCACTGAAATTCCCAAAAATATTTTTGGCATGAAAAGTGCATCCTACAACCCTGAAAGTTCAGAATATGTTAGCAGCCCAAAAAAGGCCTCAAAATGCATTTTAGGCCTGCAAAAATGTTGAAAAGTTTGGAGGCCCAAAAAAGGGATTTACAGGCATCCTAGACCCTGTAAAGTGCAGAAAATGGCTGTGGCCCAAAATCAGTGTCAGAGAGCTCTGAATGTCCCAAAACATTTGCAGCCCGAAAGGGGCACTAACCCACATACTAGACCACTGAAATTCCCAAAAATAGTTTGGCCCGAAAAATGCATCCTACACCCCTGAAAGTTCAGAAAATGTTGGCAGCTCAAAAAAAGTCCTTCAAATTCATCTTGTGCCTGCAAAAATGTTGAAAACTTTGGAGGCCCAAAAAAGGGGTCTACAGGCATCCTGGACTCCCTAAAGTCCAGAAAATATTGGTGGACCAAAAACTGTGTCAGAGAGCTCTGAATGTCCCAAAAACATTTGCAGCTTGAAAGGGCCATTAACCCGCATCCTAGACCACTGAAATTCCCAAAAATATTTTTGGCACCCAAAATGCATCCTACAACCCTGAAAGTTCAGAATATGTTAGCAGCCCAAAAAAGGCCTTAACATGCATTTTAGGCCTGCAAAAATGTTGAAAAGTTTGGAGGCCCAAAAAAGGGATTTGCAGGCATCCTAGACCCCTTAAAGTGCAGAAAATGGCTGTGGCCCAAAATCAGTGTCAGAGAGCTCTGAATGTCCCAAAACATTTGCAGCCCGAAAGGGGCACTAACCAGCATCCTAGACCACTGAAATTCTCAAAAATATTTTTGGCATGAAAAGTCCATCCTACAACCCTGAAAGTTTAGAATATGTTAGCAGCCCAAAAAAGGCCTTAAAATGCATTTTAGGCCTGCAAAAATGTTGAAAACTTTGGAGGCCCAAAAAAGGGGTTTACAGGCATCCTAGACCCCCTAAAGTCCAGAAAATTTTGGTGGGCCAAAAACAGGCTCAGAGAGCTCTGAATGTCCCAAAAACATTTGCAGCCTGAAAGGGGCATTAACCCGCATCCTAGACCACTGAAATTACCAAAAATAGTTTGGCCTGAAAAATGCATCCTACACCCCTGAATGTTCAGAAAATGTTGGCAGCTCGAAAAAGTCCTTAAAATTCATCTTGTGCCTGGAAAAATGTTGAAAACTTTGGAGGCCCAAAAAAGGGGTTTACAGGCATCCTAGACCCCCTAAAGTCCAGAAAATGTTGGTAGGCCAAAAACTGTGTCAGAGAGCTCTGAATGTCCGCAAAACATTTGCAGCCTGAAAGTGGCATTAACCCGCATCCTAGACCGCTGAAATTCCCAAAAATATTTTTGGCATGAAAAGTGCATCCTACAACCCTGAAAGTTCAGAATATGTTAGCAGTTCAAAAAATGCCTTAAAATGCATTTTAGGCCTGCAAAAATGTTGAAAGGTTTGGAGGCCCAAAAAGGGGTTTACAGGCATCCTAGACCCCCTAAAGTCCAGAAAATGGCTGTGGCCCAAAAACTGTGTCAGAGAGCTCTGAATGTCCCAAAAACATTTGCAGCTTGAAAGGGGCATTAACCCGCATCCTAGACCACTGAAATTCCCAAAAATATTTTTGGCACCCAAAATGCATCCTACAACCCTGAAAGTTCAGAATATGTTAGCAGCCCAAAAAAGGCCTTAACATGTATTTTAGGCCTGCAAAAATGTTGAAAACTTTGGAGGCCCAAAAAAGGTGTTTGCAGGCATCCTAGACCCCCTAAAGTCCAGAAAATGGCTGTGGCCCAAAATCAGTGTCAGAGAGCTCTGAATGTCCCAAAACATTTGCAGCCCGAAAGGGGCACTAACCAGCATCCTAGACCACTGAAATTCCCAAAAATATTTTTGGCACCAAAAATGCATCCTACAACCCTGAAAGTTCAGAATATGTTAGCAGCCTGAAAAATGCCTTAAAATGCATTTTAAGCCTGCAAAAATGTTGAAAACTTTGGAGGCCCAAAAAAGAGGTTTACAGGCATCCTAGACTCCCTAAAGTCCATTAAATATTGGTGGACCAAAAACTGTGTCAGAGAGCTCTGAATGTCCCAAAAACATGTGCAGCTGGAAAGGGGCATTAACCCGCATCCTAGACCACTGAAATTCTCAAAAATATTTTTGCCATGAAAAGTGCGTCCTACAACCCTGAAAGTTCAGAATATGTTAGCAGCCCAAAAAAGGCCTCAAAATGCATTTTAGGCCTGCAAAAATGTTGAAAAGTTTGGAGGCCCAAAAAAGGGATTTACAGGCATCCTAGACCCTGTAAAGTGCAGAAAATGGCTGTGGCCCAAAATCAGTGTCAGAGAGCTCTGAATGTCCCAAAACATTTGCAGCCCGAAAGGGGCACTAACCCACATCCTAGACCACTGAAATTCCCAAAAATAGTTTGGCCCGAAAAATGCATCCTACACCCCTGAAAGTTCAGAAAATGTTGGCAGCTCAAAAAAAGTCCTTCAAATTCATCTTGTGCCTGCAAAAATGTTGAAAACTTTGGAGGCCCAAAAAAGGGGTCTACAGGCATCCTGGACTCCCTAAAGTCCAGAAAATATTGGTGGACCAAAAACTGTGTCAGAGAGCTCTGAATGTCCCAAAAACATTTGCAGCTTGAAAGGGCCATTAACCCGCATCCTAGACCACTGAAATTCCCAAAAATATTTTTGGCACCCAAAATGCATCCTACAACCCTGAAAGTTCAGAATATGTTAGCAGCCCAAAAAAGGCCTTAACATGCATTTTAGGCCTGCAAAAATGTTGAAAAGTTTGGAGGCCCAAAAAAGGGATTTGCAGGCATCCTAGACCCCTTAAAGTGCAGAAAATGGCTGTGGCCCAAAATCAGTGTCAGAGAGCTCTGAATGTCCCAAAACATTTGCAGCCCGAAAGGGGCACTAACCAGCATCCTAGACCACTGAAATTCTCAAAAATATTTTTGGCATGAAAAGTCCATCCTACAACCCTGAAAGTTTAGAATATGTTAGCAGCCCAAAAAAGGCCTTAAAATGCATTTTAGGCCTGCAAAAATGTTGAAAACTTTGGAGGCCCAAAAAAGGGGTTTACAGGCATCCTAGACCCCCTAAAGTCCAGAAAATTTTGGTGGGCCAAAAACAGGCTCAGAGAGCTCTGAATGTCCCAAAAACATTTGCAGCCTGAAAGGGGCATTAACCCGCATCCTAGACCACTGAAATTACCAAAAATAGTTTGGCCTGAAAAATGCATCCTACACCCCTGAATGTTCAGAAAATGTTGGCAGCTCGAAAAAGTCCTTAAAATTCATCTTGTGCCTGGAAAAATGTTGAAAACTTTGGAGGCCCAAAAAAGGGGTTTACAGGCATCCTAGACCCCCTAAAGTCCAGAAAATGTTGGTAGGCCAAAAACTGTGTCAGAGAGCTCTGAATGTCCGCAAAACATTTGCAGCCTGAAAGTGGCATT
The DNA here is from genome assembly GCF_040938575.1 of Ambystoma mexicanum. Taxonomy (NCBI): domain Eukaryota; kingdom Metazoa; phylum Chordata; class Amphibia; order Caudata; family Ambystomatidae; genus Ambystoma; species Ambystoma mexicanum. Next base: position 957,056,342 of record NC_090929.1, on the reverse strand, counting down.
AACCCGCATCCTAGACCGCTGAAATTCCCAAAAATATTTTTGGCATGAAAAGTGCATCCTACAACCCTGAAAGTTCAGAATATGTTAGCAGTTCAAAAAATGCCTTAAAATGCATTTTAGGCCTGCAAAAATGTTGAAAGGTTTGGAGGCCCAAAAAGGGGTTTACAGGCATCCTAGACCCCCTAAAGTCCAGAAAATGGCTGTGGCCCAAAAACTGTGTCAGAGAGCTCTGAATGTCCCAAAAACATTTGCAGCTTGAAAGGGGCATTAACCCGCATCCTAGACCACTGAAATTCCCAAAAATATTTTTGGCACCCAAAATGCATCCTACAACCCTGAAAGTTCAGAATATGTTAGCAGCCCAAAAAAGGCCTTAACATGTATTTTAGGCCTGCAAAAATGTTGAAAACTTTGGAGGCCCAAAAAAGGTGTTTGCAGGCATCCTAGACCCCCTAAAGTCCAGAAAATGGCTGTGGCCCAAAATCAGTGTCAGAGAGCTCTGAATGTCCCAAAACATTTGCAGCCCGAAAGGGGCACTAACCAGCATCCTAGACCACTGAAATTCCCAAAAATATTTTTGGCACCAAAAATGCATCCTACAACCCTGAAAGTTCAGAATATGTTAGCAGCCTGAAAAATGCCTTAAAATGCATTTTAAGCCTGCAAAAATGTTGAAAACTTTGGAGGCCCAAAAAAGAGGTTTACAGGCATCCTAGACTCCCTAAAGTCCATTAAATATTGGTGGACCAAAAACTGTGTCAGAGAGCTCTGAATGTCCCAAAAACATGTGCAGCTGGAAAGGGGCATTAACCCGCATCCTAGACCACTGAAATTCTCAAAAATATTTTTGCCATGAAAAGTGCGTCCTACAACCCTGAAAGTTCAGAATATGTTAGCAGCCCAAAAAAAGGCCTTAAAATGCATTTTAGGCCTGCAGAAATGTTGAAAAGTTTGGAGGCCCAAAAAAGAGATTTACAGGCATCCTAGACCCCGTAAAGTGCAGAAAATGGCTGTGGCCCAAAAAACTGTGTCAGAGAGCTCTGAATGTCCCAAAAACATTTGCAGCCTGAAAGGGGCATTAACCCGCATCCTAGACCACTGAAATTCCCAAAAATATTTTTGGCATGAAAAGTGCATCCTACAACCCTGAAAGTTCAGAATATGTTAGCAGCCCAAAAAAGGCCTCAAAATGCATTTTAGGCCTGCAAAAATGTTGAAAAGTTTGGAGGCCCAAAAAAGGGATTTACAGGCATCCTAGACCCTGTAAAGTTCAGAAAATGGCTGTGGCCCAAAATCAGTGTCAGAGAGCTCTGAATGTCCCAAAACATTTGCAGCCCGAAAGGGGCACTAACCCACATCCTAGACCACTGAAATTCCCAAAAATAGTTTGGCCCGAAAAATGCATCCTACACCCCTGAAAGTTCAGAAAATGTTGGCAGCTCAAAAAAAGTCCTTCAAATTCATCTTGTGCCTGCAAAAATGTTGAAAACTTTGGAGGCCCAAAAAAGGGGTCTACAGGCATCCTGGACTCCCTAAAGTCCAGAAAATATTGGTGGACCAAAAACTTTGTCAGAGAGCTCTGAATGTCTCAAAAACATTTGCAGCTTGAAAGGGCCATTAACCCGCATCCTAGACCACTGAAATTCCCAAAAATATTTTTGGTACCCAAAATGCATCCTACAACCCTGAAAGTTCAGAATATGTTAGCAGCCCAAAAAAGGCCTTAACATGCATTTTAGGCATGCAAAAATGTTGAAAAGTTTGGAGGCCCAAAAAAGGGATTTGCAGGCATCCTAGACCCCGTAAAGTGCAGAAAATGGCTGTGGCACAAAATCAGTGTCAGAGAGCTCTGAATGTCCCAAAACATTTGCAGCCCGAAAGGGGCACTAACCAGCATCCTAGACCACTGAAATTCCCAAAAATATTTTTGCCACCAAAAATGCATCCTACAACCCTGAAAGTTCGGAATATGTTAGCAGCCTGAAAAATGCCTTAAAATGCATTTTAGGCCTGCAAAAATGTTGAAAACTTTGGAGGCCCAAAAAAGAGGTTTACAGGCATCCTAGACTCCCTAAAGTCCAGAAAATATTGGTGGACCAAAAACTGAGTCAGAGAGCTCTGAATGTCCCAAAAACATTTGCAGCTTGAAAGGGGCATTAACCCGCATCCTAGACCACTGAAATTCTCAAAAATATTTTTGGCATGAAAAGTCCATCCTACAACCCTTAAAGTTCAGAATATGTTAGCAGCCCAAAAAAGGCCTTAAAATGCATTTTGGCCTTCAAAGAAGTTGAAAAGTTTGGAGGCCAAAAAAGGGATTTACAGGCATCCTAGACCCCGTAAAGTGCAGAAAATGGCTGTGGCCCAAAATCAGTGTCAGAGAGCTCTGAATGTCCCAAAACATTTGCAGCTTGAAAGGGGCATTAACCCGCATCCTAGACCACTGAAATTCCCAAAAATATTTTTGGCACCCAAAATGCATCCTACAACCCTCAAAGTTCAGAATATGTTAGCAGCCCAAAAAAGGCCTTAAAATGCATTTTAGGCCTGCAAAAATGTTGAAAACTTTGGAGGCCCAAAAAAGGGGTTTACAGGCATCCTAGACCCCCTAAAGTCCAGAAAATGTTGGTGGGCCAAAAACAGGCTCAGAGATCTCTGAATGTCCCAAAAACATTTGCAGCCTGAAAGGGGCATTAACCCGTATCCTAGACCACTGAAATTACCAAAAATGGTTTGGCCCGAAAAATGCATCCTACACCCCTGAAAGTTCAGAAAATGTTGGCAGCTCAAAAAAGTCCTTAAAATTCATCTTGTGCCCCTGCAAAAATGTTGAAAACTTTGGAGGCCCGAAAAAGGGGTTTACAGGCATCTTAGACCCCCTAAAGTCCAGAAAATGTTGGTGGGCCAAAAACTGTGTCAGAGAGCTCTGAATGTCCCAAAAACATTTGCAGCCTGAAAGGGGCACTAACCCGCATCCTAGACCACTGAAATTCCCAAAAATATTTTTGGCATGAAAAGTGCATCTTACAACCCTGAGAGTTCAGAATATGTTAGCAGCCCAAAAAAGGCCTTAAATGCATTTTAGGCCTGCAAAAATGTTGAAAAGTTTGGAGGTCCAAAAAAGAGGTTTACAGGCATCCTAGACTCCCTAAAGTCCAGAAAATATTGGTGGACCAAAAACTGTGTCAGAGAGCTCTGAATGTCCCAAAAACATTTGCAGCTTGAAAGGGGGCATTAACCCGCATCCTAGACCACTGAAATTCCCCAAAATATTTTTGGCACCCAAAATGCATCCTACAACCCTGAAAGTTCAGAATATGTTAGCAGCCCAAAAAAGGCCTTAAAATGCATTTTAGGCCTGCAAAAATGTTGAAAGGTTTGGAGGCCCAAAAAAGGGATTTACAGGCATCCTAGACCCCGTAAAGTGCAGTAAATGGCTGTGGCCCAAAAACTGTGTCAGAGAGCTCTGAATGTCCCAAAAACATTTGCAGCTTGAAAGGGGCATTAACCCGCATCCTAGACCACTGAAATTCCCAAAAATATTTTTGGCACCCAAAATGCATCCTACAAGTCTGAAAGTTCAGAATATGTTAGCAGCCCAAAAAAGGCCGCCTTAAAATGCATTTTAGGCCTGCAAAAATGTTGAAAGGTTTGGAGGCCCAAAAAAGGGGTTTACAGGCATCCTAGACCCCCTAAAGTCCAGAAAATGTTGGTGGGCCAAAAACAGGCTCAGAGAGCTATGAATGTCCCAAAAACATTTGCAGCCTGAAAGGGGCATTAACCCGCATCCTAGACCACTGAAATTACCAAAAATGGTTTGGCCCGAAAAATGCACCCTACATCCCTGAATGTTCAGAAAATGTTGGCAGCTCAAAAAAGTCCTTAAAATTCATCTTGTGCCTGCAAAAATGTTGAAAACTTTGGAGGCCCAAAAAAGGTGTTTACAGGCATCCTAGACCCCCTAAAGTCCAGAAAATGTTGGTGGGCCATAAACTGTGTCAGAGAGCTCTGAATGTCCCAAAAACATTTGCAGCCTGAAAGGAGCATTAACCCGCATCCTAGACCACTGAAATTCCCAAAAATATTTTTGGCATTAAAAGTGCATCTTACAACCCTGAAAGTTCAGAATATGTTAGCAGCCTGAAAAAGGCCTTAAAATGCATTTTAGGCCTGCAAACATGTTGAAAACTTTGGAGGCCCAAAAAAGGGATTTACAGGCATCCTAGGCTCCCTAAAGTCCAGAAAATATTGGTAGACCAAAAACTGTGTCAGAGAGCTCTGAATGTCCCAAAAACATTTGCAGCCTGAAAGGGGCATTAACCCGCATCCTAGACCACTGAAATTCATAAAAAAAGTATTTTTGGCACGAAAAATGCATCCTACACCGCTGAAATTTGAGAAAATGTTGGCAGCTCAAAAAAATGCCTTAAAATGCATCTTAGGCCTGCAAAAATGTTGAAAACTTTGCAGCCCAAAAAAGGGGTTTACATGCATCCTAGACCCCCTAAATTCCAGAAAAGGTTGGTGGGCCAAAAACTGTGTCAGAGAGCTCTGAATGTCCCAAAAACATTTGCAGCCTGAAAGGGGCATTAACCCGCATCCTAGACCACTGAAATTCCCAAAAATATTTTTGGCACCAAAAATACATTCTACAACCCTGAAAGTTCAGAATATGTTAGCAGCCTGGAAAAGGCCTTAAAATGCATTTTAGGCCTGCAAAAATGTTGAAAAGTTTGGAGGCCCTAAAAAGGGGTTTATAGGCATCCTAGACCCCCTAAAGTCCAGAAAAGGTTGGTGGCCAAAAACTGTGTCAGAGAGCTCTGAATGTCCTAAAAACATTTGCAGACTGAAAGGGGCATTAACCCTTATCCTAGACCACTGAAATTCCCAAAAATATTTTTGGCACCAAAAATGCATCCTACAACCCTGAAAGTTCAGAATATGTTAGCAGCCTGAAAAAGGCCTTAAAATGCATTTTAGGCCTGCAAAAATGTTGAAAACTTCAGAGGCCCAAAAAAGGGGTTTGCAGGCATCCTAGACCCCCTAAAGTCCAGAAAATGTTGGTGGGCCAAAAACAGGCTCAGAGAGCTCTGAATGTCCCAAAAACATTTGCAGCCTGAAAGGGGCATTAACCCGCATCCTAGACCACTGAAATTACCAAAAATAGTTTGGCCCGAAAAATGCATCCTACACCCCTGAATGTTCAGAAAATGTTGGCAGCTCAAAAAAGTCCTTAAAATTCATCTTGTGCCTGGAAAAATGTTGAAAACTTTGGAGGCCCAAAAAAGGGGTTTATAGGCATCCCAGACCCCCTAAAGTCCAGAAAATGTTGGTGGGCCAAAAACTGTGTCAGAGAGCTCGGAATGTCCCAAACACATTTGCAGACTGAAAGGGGCATTAACCCTTATCCTAGACCACTGAAATTCCCAAAAATATTTTTGGCACCAAAAATGCATCCTACAACCCTGAAAGTTCAGAATATGTTAGCAGCCTGAAAAAGGCCTTAAAATGCATTTTAGGCCTGCAAAAATGTTGAAAACTTCGGAGGCCCAAGAAAGGGGTTTGCAGGCATCCTAGACCTCCTAAAGTCCAGAAAATGTTGGTGTGCCAAAAACAGGCTCAGAGAGCTCTGAATGTCCCAAAAACATGTGCAGCATGAAAGGGGCATTAACCCGCATCCTAGACCACTGAAATTACCAAAAATAGTTTGGCCCGAAAAATGCATCCTACACCCCTGAATGTTCAGAAAATGTTGGCAGCTCAAAAAAGTCCTTAAAATTCATCTTGTGCCTGGAAAAATGTTGAAAACTTTGGAGGCCCAAAAAAGGGGTTTATAGGCATCCTAGACCCCCTAAAGTCCAGAAAATGTTGGTGGGCCAAAAACTGTGTCAGAGAGCTCTGAGTGTCCCAAAAACATTTGAAGACTGAAAGGGGCATTAACCCTCATCCTAGACCACTGAAATTCCCAAAAATATTTTTGGCACCAAAAATGCATCCTACAACCCTGAAAGTTCAGAATATGTTAGCAGCCTGAAAAAGGCCTTAAAATGCATTTTAGGCCTGCAAAAATGTTGAAAACTTTGGAGGCCCAAAAAAGAGGTTTACAGGCATCCTAGACTCCCTAAAGTCCAGAAAATATTGGTGGACCAAAAACTGTGTCAGAGAGCTCTGAATGTCCCAAAAACATTTGCAGCTTGAAAGGGCCATTAACCCGCATCCTAGACCACTGAAATTCCCAAAAATATTTTTGGCACCCAAAATGCATCCTACAACCCTGAAAGTTCAGAATATGTTAGCAGCCCAAAAAAGGCCTTAACATGCATTTTAGGCCTGCAAAAATGTTGAAAAGTTTGGAGGCCCAAAAAAGGGATTTGCAGGCATCCTAGACCCCGTAAAGTGCAGAAAATGGCTGTGGCCCAAAATCAGTGTCAGAGAGCTCTGAATGTCCCAAAACATTTGCAGCCCGAAAGGGGCACTAACCAGCATCCTAGACCACTGAAATTACCAAAAATAGTTTGGCCCGAAAAATGCATCCTACACCCCTGAATGTTCAGAAAATGTTGGCAGCTCAAAAAAGTCCTTAAAATTCATCTTGTGCCTGGAAAAATGTTGAAAACTTTGGAGGCCCAAAAAAGGGGTTTATAGGCATCCTAGACCCCCTAAAGTCCAGAAAATGTTGGTGGGCCAAAAACTGTGTCAGAGAGCTCAGAATGTCCCAAAAACATTTGCAGACTGAAAGGGGCATTAACCCGCATCCTAGACCACTGAAATTCCCAAAAATATTTTTGGCACCAAAAATGCATCCTACAACCCTGAAAGTTCAGAATATGTTAGCAGCCTGAAAAAGGCCTTAAAATGCATTTTAGGCCTGCAAAAATGTTGAAAACTTCGGAGGCCCAAAAAAGGGGTTTGCAGGCATCCTAGACCCCCTAAAGTCCAGAAAATGTTGGTGTGCCAAAAACAGGCTCAGAGAGCTCTGAATGTCCCAAAAACATTTGCAGCATGAAAGGGGCATTAACCCGCATCCTAGACCACTGAAATTACCAAAAATAGTTTGGCCCGAAAAATGCATCCTACACCCCTGAATGTTCAGAAAATGTTGGCAGCTCAAAAAAGTCCTTAAAATTCATCTTGTGCCTGGAAAAATGTTGAAAACTTTAGAGGCCCAAAAAAGGGGTTTATAGGCATCCTAGACCCCCTAAAGTCCAGAAAATGTTGGTGGGCCAAAAACTGTGTCAGAGAGCTCAGAATGTCCCAAAAACATTTGCAGACTGAAAGGGGCATTAACCCGCATCCTAGACCACTGAAATTCCCAAAAATATTTTTGGCACCAAAAATGCATCCTACAACCCTGAAAGTTCAGAATATGTTAGCAGCCTGAAAAAGGCCTTAAAATGCATTTTAGGCCTGCAAAAATGTTGAAAACTTTGGAGGCCCAAATAAGAGGTTTACAGGCATCCTAGACTCCCTAAAGTCCAGAAAATATTGGTGGACCAAAAACTGTGTCAGAGAGCTCTGAATGTCCCAAAAACATTTGCAGCTTGAAAGGGCCATTAACCCGCATCCTAGACCACTGAAATTCCCAAAAATATTTTTGGCACCCAAAATGCATCCTACAACCTTGAAAGTTCAGAATATGTTAGCAGCCCAAAAAAGGCCTTAAAATGCATTTTAGGCCTGCAAAAATGTTGAAAGGTTTGGAGCCCAAAAAAGGGGTTTACAGGCATCCTAGACCCCCTAAAGTCCAGAAAATTTTGGTGGGCCAAAAACAGGCTCAGAGAGCTCTGAATGTCCCAAAAACATTTGCAGCCTGAAAGGGGCATTAACCCGCATCCTAGACCACTGAAATTACCAAAAATAGTTTGGCCTGAAAAATGCATCCTACACCCCTGAATGTTCAGAAAATGTTGGCAGCTCGAAAAAGTCCTTAAAATTCATCTTGTGCCTGGAAAAATGTTGAAAACTTTGGAGGCCCAAAAAAGGGGTTTACAGGCATCCTAGACCCCCTAAAGTCCAGAAAATGTTGGTAGGCCAAAAACTGTGTCAGAGAGCTCTGAATGTCCGCAAAACATTTGCAGCCTGAAAGTGGCATTAATCCGCATCCTAGACCGCTGAAATTCCCAAAAATATTTTTGGCATGAAAAGTGCATCCTACAACCCTGAAAGTTCAGAATATGTTAGCAGTTCAAAAAATGCCTTAAAATGCATTTTAGGCCTGCAAAAATGTTGAAAGGTTTGGAGGCCCAAAAAGGGGTTTACAGGCATCCTAGACCCCCTAAAGTCCAGAAAATGGCTGTGGCCCAAAAACTGTGTCAGAGAGCTCTGAATGTCCCAAAAACATTTGCAGCTTGAAAGGGGCATTAACCCGCATCCTAGACCACTGAAATTCCCAAAAATATTTTTGGCACCCAAAATGCATCCTACAACCCTGAAAGTTCAGAATATGTTAGCAGCCCAAAAAAGGCCTTAAAATGCATTTTAGGCCTGCAAAAATGTTGAAAACTTTGGAGGCCCAAAAAAGGGGTTTGCAGGCATCCTAGACCCCCTAAAGTCCAGAAAATGTTGGTAGGCCAAAAACTGTGTCAGAGAGCTCTGAATGTCCCAAAAACATTTGCAGCCTAAAAGGGGCATTAACCTGCATCCTAGACCGCTGAAATTCCCAAAAATATTTTTGGCATGAAAAGTGCATCCTACAACCCTGAAAGTTCAGAATATGTTAGCACCCCAAAAAAGGCCTTAAAATGCATTTTAGGCCTGCAAAAATGTTGAAAACTTTGGAGGCCCCAAAAAGGGGTTTACAGGCATCCTAGACCCCCTAAAGTCCAGAAAATGTTGGTAGGCCAAAAACTGTGTCAGAGAGCTCTGAATGTCCCAAAAACATTTGCAGCCTGAAAGGGGCATTAACCCGCATCCTAGACCGCTGAAATTCCCAAAAATATTTTTGGCATGAAAAGTGCATCCTACAACCCTGAAAGTTCAGAATATGTTAGCAGTTCAAAAAATGCCTTAAAATGCATTTTAGGCCTGCAAAAATGTTGAAAGGTTTGGAGGCCCAAAAAGGGGTTTACAGGCATCCTAGACCCCCTAAAGTCCAGAAAATGTTGGTGGGCCAAAAACAGGCTCAGAGAGCTCTGAATGTCCCAAAAACATTTGCAGCCTGAAAGGGGCATTAACCCGCATCCTAGACCACTGAAATTAACAAAAATAGTTTGGCCCGAAAAATGCATCCTACACCCCTGAATGTTCAGAAAATGTTGGCAGCTCAACAAAGACCTTAAAATTCATCTTGTGCCTGGAAAAATGTTGAAAACTTTGGAGGCCCAAAAAGGGGGTTTATAGGCATCCTAGACCCCCTAAAGTCCAGAAAATGTTGGTGGGCCAAAAACTGTGTCAGAGAGCTCTGAATGTCCCAAAAACATTTGCAGCCTGAAAGGGGCATTAACCCGCATCCTAGACCACTGAAATTCTCAAAAATATTTTTGCCATGAAGTGTGCGTTCCACAACCCTGAAAGTTCAGAATATGTTAGCAGCCCAAAAAAGGCCTTAAAATGCATTTTAGGCCTGCAAAAATGTTGAAAAGTTTTAAGGCCCAAAAAAAGGGATTTACAGGCATCCTAGACCCCGTAAAGTGCAGAAAATGGCTGTGGCCCAAAAAACTGTGTCAGAGAGCTCTGAATGTCCCAAAAACATTTGCAGCTTGAAAGGGGCATTAACCCGCATCCTAGACCACTGAAATTCCCAAAAATATTTTTGGCACCTAAAATGCATCCTACAACCCTGAAAGTTCAGAATATGTTAGCAGCCCAAAAAAGGCCTTAAAATGCATTTTAGGCCTGCAAAAATGTTGAAAGGTTTGGAGGCCCAAAAAAGGGGTTTACAGGCATCCTAGACCCCCTAAAGTCCAGAAAATGTTGGTGGGCCAAAAACAGGCTCAGAGAGCTCTGAATGTCCCAAAAACATGTGCTGAATGGGGCATTAACCCGCATCCTAGACCACTGAAATTACCAAAAATAGTTTGGCCCGAAAAATGCATCCTACACCCCTGAAAGTTCAGAAAATGTTGGCAGCTCAAAAAAGTCCTTAAAATTCATCTTGTGCCTGGAAAAATGTTGAAAACTTTGGAGGCCCAAAAAAGGGCTTTATAGGCATCCTAGACCCCCTAAAGTCCAGAAAAGTTTGGTGGCCAAAAACTGTGTCAGAGAGCTCTGAATGTCCTAAAAACATTTGCAGACTGAAAGGGGCATTAACCCTTATCCTAGACCACTGAAATTCCCAAAAATATTTTTGGCACCAAAAATGCATCCTACAACCCTGAAAGTTCAGAATATGTTAGCAGCCTGAAAAAGGCCTTAAAATGCATTTTAGGCCTGCAAAAATGTTGAAAACTTTGGAGGCGCAAAAAAGAGGTTTACAGGCATCCTAGACTCCCTAAAGTCCAGAAAATATTGGTGGACCAAAAACTGTGTCAGAGAGCTCTGAATGTCCCAAAAACATTTGCAGCTTGAAAGGGCCATTAACCCGCATCCTAGACCACTGAAATTCCCAAAAATATTTTTGGCCCCCAAAATGCATCCTACAACCCTGAAAGTTCAGAATATGTTAGCAGCCCAAAAAAGGCCTTAACATGTATTTTAGGCCTGCAAAAATGTTGAAAAGTTTGGAGGCCAAAAAAAGGGATTTGCAGGCATCCTAGACCCCGTAAAGTGCAGAAAATGGCTGTGGCCCTAAATCAGTGTCAGAGAGCTCTGAATGTCCCAAAACATTTGCAGCCCGAAAGGGGCACTAACCAGCATCCTAGACCACTGAAATTCCCAAAAATATTTTTGGCACCAAAAATGCATCCTACAACCCTGAAAGTTCAGAATATGTTAGCAGCCTGAAAAATGCCTTAAAATGCATTTTAAGCCTGCAAAAATGTTGAAAACTTTGGAGGCCCAAAAAAGAGGTTTACAGGCATCCTAGACTCCCTAAAGTCCATTAAATATTGGTGGACCAAAAACTGTGTCAGAGAGCTCTGAATGTCCCAAAAACATGTGCAGCTGGAAAGGGGCATTAACCCGCATCCTAGACCACTGAAATTCTCAAAAATATTTTTGGCACCCAAAATGCATCCTACAACCCTGAAAGTTCAGAATATGTTAGCAGCCCAAAAAAGGCCTTAAAATGCATTTTAGGCCTGCAAGAATGTTGAAAACTTTGGAGGCCCAAAAAAGGGGTTTACAGGCATCCTAGACCCCCTAAAGTCCAGAAAATGTTGGTGGGCCAAAAACAGGCTCAGAGATCTCTGAATGTCCCAAAAACATTTGCAGCCTGAAAGGGGCATTAACCCGTATCCTAGACCACTGAAATTACCAAAAATGGTTTGGCCCGAAAAATGCATCCTACACCCCTGAAAGTTCAGAAAATGTTGGCAGCTCAAAAAAGTCCTTAAAATTAATCTTGTGCCTGCAAAAATGTTGAAAACTTTGGAGGCCCGAAAAAGGGGTTTACAGGCATCTTAGACCCCCTAAAGTCCAGAAAATGTTGGTGGGCCAAAAACTGTGTCAGAGAGCTCTGAATGTCCCAAAAACATTTGCAGCCTGAAAGGGGCACTAACCCGCATCCTAGACCACTGAAATTCCCAAAAATATTTTTGGCATGAAAAGTGCATCTTACAACCCTGAGAGTTCAGAATATGTTAGCAGCCCAAAAAAGGCCATAAATGCATTTTAGGCCTGCAAAAATGTTGAAAAGTTTGGAGGTCCAAAAAAGAGGTTTACAGGCATCCTAGACCCCCTAAAGTCCAGAAAATGTTGGTGGACCAAAAACTGTGTCAGAGAGTTCTGAATGTCCCAAAAACATTTGCAGCCTGAAAGGGGCACTAACCCGCATCCTGGACCACTGAAATTCCCAAAAATATTTTTGGCACCCAAAATGCATCCTACAACCCTGAAAGTTCAGAATATGTTAGCAGCCCAAAAAAGGCCTTAAAATGCATTTTAGGCCTGCAAAAATGTTGAAAGGTTTGGAGGCCCAAAAAAGGGATTTACAGGCATCCTAGACCCCGTAAAGTGCAGTAAATGGCTGTGGCCCAAAAACTGTGTCAGAGAGCTCTGAATGTCCCAAAAACATTTGCAGCTTGAAAGGGGCATTAACCCGCATCCTAGACCACTGAAATTCCCAAAAATATTTTTGGCACCCAAAATGCATCCTACAAGTCTGAAAGTTCAGAATATGTTAGCAGCCCAAAAAAGGCCGCCTTAAAATGCATTTTAGGCCTGCAAAAATGTTGAAAGGTTTGGAGGCCCAAAAAAGGGGTTTACAGGCATCCTAGACCCCCTAAAGTCCAGAAAATATTGGTGGGCCATAAACTGTGTCAGAGAGCTCTGAATGTCCCAAAAACATTTGCAGCCTGAAAGGAGCATTAACCCGCATCCTAGACCACTGAAATTCCCAAAAATATTTTTGGCATTAAAAGTGCATCTTACAACCCTGAAAGTTCAGAATATGTTAGCAGCCTGAAAAAGGCCTTAAAATGAATTTTAGGCCTGCAAACATGTTGAAAACTTTGGAGGCCCAAAAAAGGGATTTACAGGCATCCTAGGCTCCCTAAAGTCCAGAAAATATTGGTAGACCAAAAACTGTGTCAGAGAGCTCTGAATGTCCCAAAAACATTTGCAGCCTGAAAGGGCCATTAACCCGCATCCTAGACCACTGAAATTCCCAAAAATATTTTTGGCACCCAAAATGCATCCTACAACCCTGAAAGTTCAGAATATGTTAGCAGCCCAAAAAAGGCCTTAACATGCATTTTAGGCCTGCAAAAATGTTGAAAAGTTTGGAGGCCCAAAAAAGGGATTTGCAGGCATCCTAGACCCCGTAAAGTGCAGAAAATGGCTGTGGCCCAAAATCAGTGTCAGAGAGCTCTGAATGTCCCAAAACATTTGCAGCCCGAAAGGGGCACTAACCAGCATCCTAGACCACTGAAATTACCAAAAATAGTTTGGCCCGAAAAATGCATCCTACACCCCTGAATGTTCAGAAAATGTTGGCAGCTCAAAAAAGTCCTTAAAATTCATCTTGTGCCTGGAAAAATGTTGAAAACTTTGGAGGCCCAAAAAAGGGGTTTATAGGCATCCTAGACCCCCTAAAGTCCAGAAAATGTTGGTGGGCCAAAAACTGTGTCAGAGAGCTCAGAATGTCCCAAAAACATTTGCAGACTGAAAGGGGCATTAACCCTTATCCTAGACCACTGAAATTCCCAAAAATATTTTTGGCACCAAAAATGCATCCTACAACCCTGAAAGTTCAGAATATGTTAGCAGCCTGAAAAAGGCCTTAAAATGCATTTTAGGCCTGCAAAAATGTTGAAAACTTCGGAGGCCCAAAAAAGGGGTTTGCAGGCATCCTAGACCCCCTAAAGTCCAGAAAATGTTGGTGTGCCAAAAACAGGCTCAGAGAGCTCTGAATGTCCCAAAAACATTTGCAGCATGAAAGGGGCATTAACCCGCATCCTAGACCACTGAAATTACCAAAAATAGTTTGGCCCGAAAAATGCATCCTACACCCCTGAATGTTCAGAAAATGTTGGCAGCTCAAAAAAGTCCTTAAAATTCATCTTGTGCCTGGAAAAATGTTGAAAACTTTAGAGGCCCAAAAAAGGGGTTTATAGGCATCCTAGACCCCCTAAAGTCCAGAAAATGTTGGTGGGCCAAAAACTGTGTCAGAGAGCTCTGAGTGTCCCAAAAACATTTGAAGACTGAAAGGGGCATTAACCCTCATCCTAGACCACTGAAATTCCCAAAAATATTTTTGGCACCAAAAATGCATCCTACAACCCTGAAAGTTCAGAATATGTTAGCAGCCTGAAAAAGGCCTTAAAATGCATTTTAGGCCTGCAAAAATGTTGAAAACTTTGGAGGCCCAAATAAGAGGTTTACAGGCATCCTAGGCTCCCTAAAGTCCAGAAAATATTGGTAGACCAAAAACTGTGTCAGAGAGCTCTGAATGTCCCAAAAACATTTGCAGCCTGAAAGGGGCATTAACCCGCATCCTAGACCACTGAAATTCATAAAAAAAGTATTTTTGGCACGAAAAATGCATCCTACACCGCTGAAATTTGAGAAAATGTTGGCAGCTCAAAAAAATGCCTTAAAATGCATCTTAGGCCTGCAAAAATGTTGAAAACTTTGCAGCCCAAAAAAGGGGTTTACATGCATCCTAGACCCCCTAAATTCCAGAAAAGGTTGGTGGGCCAAAAACTGTGTCAGAGAGCTCTGAATGTCCCAAAAACATTTGCAGCCTGAAAGGGGCATTAACCCGCATCCTAGACCACTGAAATTCCCAAAAATATTTTTGGCACCAAAAATACATTCTACAACCCTGAAAGTTCAGAATATGTTAGCAGCCTGGAAAAGGCCTTAAAATGCATTTTAGGCCTGCAAAAATGTTGAAAAGTTTGGAGGCCCTAAAAAGGGATTTACAGGCATCCTAGACCCCGTAAAGTGCAGAAAATGGCTGTGGCCCAAAAAACTGTGTCAGAGAGCTCTGATTGTCCCAAAAACATTTGCAGCCTGAAAGGGGCATTAACCCGCATCCTAGACCACTGAAATTCCCAAAAATATTTTTGGCACCCAAAATGCATCCTACAACCCTAAAAGTTCAGAATATGTTAGCAGCCCAAAAAAGGCCTTAAAATGCATTTTAGGCCTGCAAAAATGTTGAAAACTTTGGAGGCCCAAAAAAGGGGTTTACAGGCATCCTAGACCCCCTAAAGTCCAGAAAATGTTGGTGGGCCAAAAACAGGCTCAGAGAGCTCTGAATGTCCCAAAAACATTTGCAGCCTGAAATGGGCATTAACCCGCATCCTAGACCACTGAAATTACCAAAAATAGTTTGGCCCGAAAAATGCATCCTACACCCCTGAATGTTCAGAAAATGTTGGCAGCTCAAAAAAGTCCTTAACATTCATCTTGTGCCTGGAAAAATGTTGAAAACTTTGGAGGCCCAAAAAAGGGGTTTATAGGCATCCCAGACCCCCTAAAGTCCAGAAAATGTTGGTGGGCCAAAAACTGTGTCAGAGAGCTCGGAATGTCCCAAAAACATTTGCAGACTGAAAGGGGCATTAACCCTTATCCTAGACCACTGAAATTCCCAAAAATATTTTTGGCACCAAAAATGCATCCTACAACCCTGAAAGTTCAGAATATGTTAGCAGCCTGAAAAAGGCCTTAAAATGCATTTTAGGCCTGCAAAAATGTTGAAAACTTCGGAGGCCCAAGAAAGGGGTTTGCAAGCATCCTAGACCTCCTAAAGTCCAGAAAATGTTGGTGTGCCAAAAACAGGCTCAGAGAGCTCTGAATGTCCCAAAAACATGTGCAGCATGAAAGGGGCATTAACCCGCATCCTAGACCACTGAAATTACCAAAAATAGTTTGGCCCGAAAAATGCATCCTACACCCCTGAATGTTCAGAAAATGTTGGCAGCTCAAAAAAGTCCTTAAAATTCATCTTGTGCCTGGAAAAATGTTGAAAACTTTGGAGGCCCAAAAAAGGGGTTTATAGGCATCCTAGACCCCCTAAAGTCCAGAAAATGTTGGTGGGCCAAAAACTGTGTCAGAGAGCTCTGAGTGTCCCAAAAACATTTGAAGACTGAAAGGGGCATTAACCCTCATCCTAGACCACTGAAATTCCCAAAAATATTTTTGGCACCAAAAATGCATCCTACAACCCTGAAAGTTCAGAATATGTTAGCAGCCTGAAAAAGGCCTTAAAATGCATTTTAGGCCTGCAAAAATGTTGAAAACTTTGGAGGCCCAAAAAAGAGGTTTACAGGCATCCTAGACTCCCTAAAGTCCAGAAAATATTGGTGGACCAAAAACTGTGTCAGAGAGCTCTGAATGTCCCAAAAACATTTGCAGCTTGAAAGGGCCATTAACCCGCATCCTAGACCACTGAAATTCCCAAAAATATTTTTGGCACCCAAAATGCATCCTACAACCCTGAAAGTTCAGAATATGTTAGCAGCCCAAAAAAGGCCTTAACATGCATTTTAGGCCTGCAAAAATGTTGAAAAGTTTGGAGGCCCAAAAAAGGGATTTGCAGGCATCCTAGACCCCGTAAAGTGCAGAAAATGGCTGTGGCCCAAAATCAGTGTCAGAGAGCTCTGAATGTCCCAAAACATTTGCAGCCCGAAAGGGGCACTAACCAGCATCCTAGACCACTGAAATTCCCAAAAATATTTTTGGCACCAAAAATGCATCCTACAACCCTGAAAGTTCAGTATATGTTAGCAGCCTGAAAAATGCCTTAAAATGCATTTTAGGCCTGCAAAAATGTTGAAAACTTTGGAGGCCCAAAAAAGAGGTTTACAGGCACCCTAGACTCCCTAAAGTCCAGAAAATATTGGTGGACCAAAAACTGTGTCAGAGAGCTCTGAATGTCCCAAAAACATTTGCAGCTTGAAAGAGGCATTAACCCGCATCATAGACCACTGAAATTCTCAAAAATATTTTTGGCATGAAAAGTCCATCCTACAACCCTTATAGTTCAAAATATGTTAGCAGCCCAAAAAAGGCCTTAAAATGCATTTTAGGCCTGCAAAAATGTTGAAAACTTTGGATGCCCAAAAAAGGGGTTTACAGGCATCCTAGACCCCCTAAAGTCCAGAAAATGTTGGTGGGCAAAAAACAGGCTCAGAGAGCTCTGAATGTCCCAAAAACATTTGCAGCCTGAAAGGGGCATTTACCCGTATCCTAGACCACTGAAATTACCAAAAATTGTTTGGCCCGAAAAATGCATCCTACACCCCTGAAAGTTCAGAAAATGTTGGCAGCTCAAAAAAGTCCTTAAAATTCATCTTGTGCCTGCAAAAATGTTGAAAACTTTGGAGGCCCGAAAAAGGGGTTTACAGGCATCCTAGACCCCCTAAAGTCCAGAAAATGTTGGTGGGCCAGAAACTGTGTCAGAGAGCTCTGAATGTCCCAAAAACATTTGCAGCCTGAAAGGGGCACTAACCCGCATCCTGGACCACTGAAATTCCCAAAAATATTTTTGGCACCCAAAATGCATCCTACAACCCTGAAAGTTCAGAATATGTTAGCAGCCCAAAAAAGGCCTTAAAATGCATTTTAGGCCTGCAAAAATGTTGAAAGGTTTGGAGGCCCAAAAAAGGGATTTACAGGCATCCTAGACCCCGTAAAGTGCAGAAAATGGCTGTGGCCCAAAATCAGTGTCAGAGAGCTCTGAATGTCCCAAAACATTTGCAGCCCGAAAGGGGCACTAACCAGCATCCTAGACCACTGAAATTCCCAAAAATATTTTTGGCACCAAAAATGCATCCTACAACCCTGAAAGTTCAGTATATGTTAGCAGCCTGAAAAATGCCTTAAAATGCATTTTAGGCCTGCAAAAATGTTGAAAACTTTGGAGGCCCAAAAAAGAGGTTTACAGGCACCCTAGACTCCCTAAAGTCCAGAAAATATTGGTGGACCAAAAACTGTGTCAGAGAGCTCTGAATGTCCCAAAAACATTTGCAGCTTGAAAGAGGCATTAACCCGCATCATAGACCACTGAAATTCTCAAAAATATTTTTGGCATGAAAAGTCCATCCTACAACCCTTATAGTTCAAAATATGTTAGCAGCCCAAAAAAGGCCTTAAAATGCATTTTAGGCCTGCAAAAATGTTGAAAACTTTGGAGGCCCAAAAAAGGGGTTTACAGGCATCCTAGACCCCCTAAAGTCCAGAAAATGTTGGTGGGCAAAAAACAGGCTCAGAGAGCTCTGAATGTCCCAAAAACATTTGCAGCCTGAAAGGGGCATTTACCCGTATCCTAGACCACTGAAATTACCAAAAATTGTTTGGCCCGAAAAATGCATCCTACACCCCTGAAAGTTCAGAAAATGTTGGCAGCTCAAAAAAGTCCTTAAAATTCATCTTGTGCCTGCAAAAATGTTGAAAACTTTGGAGGCCCGAAAAAGGGGTTTACAGGCATCCTAGACCCCCTAAAGTCCAGAAAATGTTGGTGGGCCAGAAACTGTGTCAGAGAGCTCTGAATGTCCCAAAAACATTTGCAGCCTGAAAGGGGCACTAACCCGCATCCTGGACCACTGAAATTCCCAAAAATATTTTTGGCACCCAAAATGCATCCTACAACCCTGAAAGTTCAGAATATGTTAGCAGCCCAAAAAAGGCCTTAAAATGCATTTTAGGCCTGCAAAAATGTTGAAAGGTTTGGAGGCCCAAAAAAGGGATTTACAGGCATCCTAGACCCCGTAAAGTGCAGTAAATGGCTGTGGCCCAAAAACTGTGTCAGAGAGCTCTGAATGTCCCAAAAACATTTGCAGCTTGAAAGGGGCATTAACCCGCATCCTAGACCACTGAAATTCCCAAAAATATTTTTGGCACCCAAAATGCATCCTACAAGTCTGAAAGTTCAGAATATGTTAGCAGCCCAAAAAAGGCCGCCTTAAAATGCATTTTAGGCCTGCAAAAATGTTGAAAGGTTTGGAGGCCCAAAAAAGGGGTTTACAGGCATCCTAGACCCCCTAAAGTCCAGAAAATATTGGTGGGCCATAAACTGTGTCAGAGAGCTCTGAATGTCCCAAAAACATTTGCAGCCTGAAAGGAGCATTAACCCGCATCCTAGACCACTGAAATTCCCAAAAATATTTTTGGCATTAAAAGTGCATCTTACAACCCTGAAAGTTCAGAATATGTTAGCAGCCTGAAAAAGGCCTTAAAATGCATTTTAGGCCTGCAAACATGTTGAAAACTTTGGAGGCCCAAAAAAGGGATTTACAGGCATCCTAGGCTCCCTAAAGTCCAGAAAATATTGGTAGACCAAAAACTGTGTCAGAGAGCTCTGAATGTCCCAAAAACATTTGCAGCCTGAAAGGGGCATTAACCCGCATCCTAGACCACTGAAATTCATAAAAAAAAGTATTTTTGGCACGAAAAATGCATCCTACACCGCTGAAATTTGAGAAAATGTTGGCAGCTCAAAAAAATGCCTTAAAATGCATCTTAGGCCTGCAAAAATGTTGAAAACTTTGCAGCCCAAAAAAGGGGTTTACATGCATCCTAGACCCCCTAAATTCCAGAAAAGGTTGGTGGGCCAAAAACTGTGTCAGAGAGCTCTGAATGTCCCAAAAACATTTGCAGCCTGAAAGGGGCATTAACCCGCATCCTAGACCACTGAAATTCCCAAAAATATTTTTGGCACCAAAAATACATTCTACAACCCTGAAAGTTCAGAATATGTTAGCAGCCTGGAAAAGGCCTTAAAATGCATTTTAGGCCTGCAAAAATGTTGAAAAGTTTGGAGGCCCTAAAAAGGGATTTCCAGGCATCCTAGACCCCGTAAAGTGCAGAAAATGGCTGTGGCCCAAAAAACTGTGTCAGAGAGCTCTGATTGTCCCAAAAACATGTGCAGCCTGAAAGGGGCATTAACCCGCATCCTAGTCCACTGAAATTCCCAAAAATATTTTTGGCACCCAAAATGCATCCTACAACCCTAAAAGTTCAGAATATGTTAGCAGCCCAAAAAAGGCCTTAAAATGCATTTTAGGCCTGCAAAAATGTTGAAAACTTTGGAGGCCCAAAAAAGGGGTTTACAGGCATCCTAGACCCCCTAAAGTCCAGAAAATGTTGGTGGGCCAAAAACAGGCTCAGAGAGCTCTGAATGTCCCAAAAACATTTGCAGCCTGAAATGGGCATTAACCCGCATCCTAGACCACTGAAATTACCAAAAATAGTTTGGCCCGAAAAATGCATCCTACACCCCTGAATGTTCAGAAAATGTTGGCAGCTCAAAAAAGTCCTTAAAATTCATCTTGTGCCTGGAAAAATGTTGAAAACTTTGGAGGCCCAAAAAAGGGGTTTATAGGCATCCTAGACCCCCTAAAGTCCAGAAAATGTTGGTGGGCCAAAAACTGTGTCAGAGAGCTCGGAATGTCCCAAAAACATTTGCAGACTGAAAGGGGCATTAACCCTTATCCTAGACCACTGAAATTCCCAAAAATATTTTTGGCACCAAAAATGCATCCTACAACCCTGAAAGTTCAGAATATGTTAGCAGCCTGAAAAAGGCCTTAAAATGCATTTTAGGCCTGCAAAAATGTTGAAAACTTCGGAGGCCCAAGAAAGGGGTTTGCAGGCATCCTAGACCTCCTAAAGTCCAGAAAATGTTGGTGTGCCAAAAACAGGCTCAGAGAGCTCTGAATGTCCCAAAAACATGTGCAGCATGAAAGGGGCATTAACCCGCATCCTAGACCACTGAAATTACCAAAAATAGTTTGGCCCGAAAAATGCATCCTACACCCCTGAATGTTCAGAAAATGTTGGCAGCTCAAAAAAGTCCTTAAAATTCATCTTGTGCCTGGAAAAATGTTGAAAACTTTGGAGGCCCAAAAAAGGGGTTTATAGGCATCCTAGACCCCCTAAAGTCCAGAAAATGTTGGTGGGCCAAAAACTGTGTCAGAGAGCTCTGAGTGTCCCAAAAACATTTGAAGACTGAAAGGGGCATTAACCCTCATCCTAGACCACTGAAATTCCCAAAAATATTTTTGGCACCAAAAATGCATCCTACAACCCTGAAAGTTCAGAATATGTTAGCAGCCTGAAAAAGGCCTTAAAATGCATTTTAGGCCTGCAAAAATGTTGAAAACTTTGGAGGCCCAAAAAAGAGGTTTACAGGCATCCTAGACTCCCTAAAGTCCAGAAAATATTGGTGGACCAAAAACTGTGTCAGAGAGCTCTGAATGTCCCAAAAACATTTGCAGCTTGAAAGGGCCATTAACCCGCATCCTAGACCACTGAAATTCCCAAAAATATTTTTGGC
Source organism: Ambystoma mexicanum (assembly GCF_040938575.1). Lineage (NCBI taxonomy): Eukaryota > Metazoa > Chordata > Amphibia > Caudata > Ambystomatidae > Ambystoma > Ambystoma mexicanum. The sequence goes on along the minus strand of NC_090929.1, from coordinate 957,035,521 downwards.
ACCCAAAATGCATCCTACAACCCTGAAAGTTCAGAATATGTTAGCAGCCCAAAAAAGGCCTTAACATGCATTTTAGGCCTGCAAAAATGTTGAAAAGTTTGGAGGCCCAAAAAAGGGATTTGCAGGCATCCTAGACCCCGTAAAGTGCAGAAAATGGCTGTGGCCCAAAATCAGTGTCAGCGAGCTCTGAATGTCCCAAAACATTTGCAGCCCGAAAGGGGCACTAACCAGCATCCTAGACCACTGAAATTCCCAAAAATATTTTTGGCACCAAAAATGCATCCTACAACCCTGAAAGTTCAGTATATGTTAGCAGCCTGAAAAATGCCTTAAAATGCATTTTAGGCCTGCAAAAATGTTGAAAACTTTGGAGGCCCAAAAAAGAGGTTTACAGGCACCCTAGACTCCCTAAAGTCCAGAAAATATTGGTGGACCAAAAACTGTGTCAGAGAGCTCTGAATGTCCCAAAAACATTTGCAGCTTGAAAGAGGCATTAACCCGCATCATAGACCACTGAAATTCTCAAAAATATTTTTGGCATGAAAAGTCCATCCTACAACCCTTATAGTTCAAAATATGTTAGCAGCCCAAAAAAGGCCTTAAAATGCATTTTAGGCCTGCAAAAATGTTGAAAACTTTGGAGGCCCAAAAAAGGGGTTTACAGGCATCCTAGACCCCCTAAAGTCCAGAAAATGTTGGTGGGCAAAAAACAGGCTCAGAGAGCTCTGAATGTCCCAAAAACATTTGCAGCCTGAAAGGGGCATTTACCCGTATCCTAGACCACTGAAATTACCAAAAATTGTTTGGCCCGAAAAATGCATCCTACACCCCTGAAAGTTCAGAAAATGTTGGCAGCTCAAAAAAGTCCTTAAAATTCATCTTGTGCCTGCAAAAATGTTGAAAACTTTGGAGGCCCGAAAAAGGGGTTTACAGGCATCCTAGACCCCCTAAAGTCCAGAAAATGTTGGTGGGCCAAAAACTGTGTCAGAGAGCTCTGAATGTCCCAAAAACATTTGCAGCCTGAAAGGGGCACTAACCTGCATCCTAGACCACTGAAATTCCCAAAAATATTTTTGGCATGAAAAGTGCATCCTACAACCCTGAGAGTTCAGAATATGTTAGCAGCCCAAAAAAGGCCTTAAATGCATTTTAGGCCTGCAAAAATGTTGAAAAGTTTGGAGGTCCAAAAAAGAGGTTTACAGGCATCCTAGACTCCCTAAAGTCCAGAAAATATTGGTGGACCAAAAACTGTGTCAGAGAGCTCTGAATGTCCCAAACACATTTGCAGCTTGAAAGGGGCATTAACCCGCATCCTAGACCACTGAAATTCCCAAAAATATTTTTGGCACCCAAAATGCATCATACAACCCTGAAAGTTCAGAATATGTTAGCAGCCCAGAAAAGGCCTTAAAATGCATTTTAGGCCTGCAAAAATGTTGAAAGGTTTGGAGGCCCAAAAAAGGGATTTACAGGCATCCTAGACCCCGTAAAGTGTAGAAAATGGCTGTGGCCCAAAAACTGTGTCAGAGAGCTCTGAATGTCCCAAAAACATTTGCAGCTTGAAAGGGGCATTAACCCGCATCGTAGACCACTGAAATTCCCAAAAATATTTTTGGCACCCAAAATGCATCCTACAACCCTGAAAGTTCAGAATATATTAGCAGCCCAAAAAAGGCCTTAAAATGCATTTTAGGCCTGCAAAAATGTTGAAAACTTTGGAGGCCCAAAAATGGGGTTTACAGGCATCCTAGACCCCCTAAAGTCCAGAAAATGCTGGTGGGCCAAAAACAGGCTCAGAGAGCTCTGAATGTCCCAAAAACATTTGCAGCCTGAAAGGGGCATTAACCCGCATCCTAGACCACTGAAATTACCAAAAATACTTTGGCCCGAAAAATGCATCCTACACCCCTGAATGTTCAGAAAATGTTGGCAGCTCAAAAAAGGCCTTAAAATTCATCTTGTGCCTGCAAAAATGTTGAAAACTTTGGAGGCTCAAAAAAGGGGTTTACAGGCATCCTAGACCCCCTAAAGTCCCGAAAATGTTGGTAGGCCAAAAACTGTGTCAGAGAGCTCTGAATGTCCCAAAAACATTTGCAGCCTGAAAGGGGCATTAACCCGCATCCTAGACCACTGAAATTCCCAAAAATATTTTTGGCACCCAAAATGCATCCTACAACCCTGAAAGTTCAGAATATATTAGCAGCCCAAAAAGGGCCTTAAAATGCATTTTAGGCCTGCAAAAATGTTGAAAACTTTGGAGGCCCAAAAATGGGGTTTACAGGCATCCTAGACCCCCTAAAGTCCAGAAAATGTTGGTGGGCCAAAAACAGGCTCAGAGAGCTCTGAATGTCCCAAAAACATTTGCAGCCTGAAAGGGGCATTAACCCGCATCCTAGACCACTGAAATTACCAAAAATAGTTTGGCCCGAAAAATGCATCCTACATCCCTGAATGTTCAGAAAATGTTGGCAGCTCAAAAAAGTCCTTAAAATTCATCTTGTGCCTGCAAAAATGTTGACAACTTTGGAGGCTCAAAAAAGGGGTTTACAGGCATCCTAGACCCCCTAAAGTCCAGAAAATGTTGGTAGGCCAAAAACTGTGTCAGAGAGCTCTGAATGTCCCAAAAACATTTGCAGCCTGAAAGGGGCATTAAGCCGCATCCTAGACCACTGAAATTCCCAAAAATTTTTTGGCACCCAAAATGCATCCTACAACCCTGTAAGTTCAGAATATGTTAGCAGCCCAAAAAAGGCCTTAAAATGCATTTTAGGCCTGCAAAAATGTTGAAAGGTTTGGAGGCCCAAAAAAGGGGTTTACAGGCATCCTAGACCCCCTAAAGTCCAGAAAATGTTGGTGGGCCAAAAACAGGCTCAGAGAGCTATGAATGTCCCAAAAACATTTGCAGCCTGAAAGGGGCATTAACCCGCATCCTAGACCACTGAAATTACCAAAAATAGTTTGGCCCGAAAAATGCATCCTACATCCCTGAATGTTCAGAAAATGTTGGCAGCTCAAAAAAGTCCTTAAAATTCATCTTGTGCCTGCAAAAATGTTGACAACTTTGGAGGCCCAAAAATGGGGTTTACAGGCATCCTAGACCCACTAAAGTCCAGAAAAGGTTGGTGGCCAAAAACTGTGTCAGAGAGCTCTGAATGTCCTAAAAACATTTGCAGACTGAAAGGGGCATTAACCCTTATCCTAGACCACTGAAATTCCCAAAAATATTTTTGGCACCAAAAATGCATCCTACAACCCTGAAAGTTCAGAATATGTTAGCAGCCTGAAAAAGGCCTTAAAATGCATTTTAGGCCTGCAAAAATGTTGAAAACTTTGGAGGCCCAAAAAAGAGGTTTACAGGCATCCTAGACTCCCTAAAGTCCAGAAAATATTGGTGGACCAAAAACTGTGTCAGAGAGCTCTGAATGTCCCAAAAACATTTGCAGCTTGAAAGGGCCATTAACCCGCATCCTAGACCACTGAAATTCCCAAAAATATTTTTGGCACCCAAAATGCATCCTACAACCCTGAAAGTTCAGAATATGTTAGCAGCCCAAAAAAGGCCTTAACATGCATTTTAGGCCTGCAAAAATGTTGAAAACTTTGGAGGCTCAAAAAAGGGGTTTACAGGCATCCTAGACCCCCTAAAGTCCAGAAAATGTTGGTAGGCCAAAAACTGTGTCAGAGAGCTCTGAATGTCCCAAAAACATTTGCAGCCTGAAAGGGGCATTAACCCGCATTCTAGACCGCTGAAATTCCCAAAAATATTTTTGGCATGAAAAGTGCATCCTACAACCCTGAAAGTTCAGAATATGTTAGCACCCCAAAAAAGGCCTTAAAATGCATTTTAGGCCTGCAAAAATTTTGAAAAGTTTAGAGGCCCAAAAAAGGGATTTACAGGCATACTAGACCCCGTAAAGTGCAGAAAATGGCTGTGGCCCAAAAAACTGTGTCAGAGAGCTCTGAATGTCCCAAAAACATTTGCAGCCTGAAAGGGGCATTAAGCCGCATCCTAGACCACTGAAATTCCCCAAAAATTTTTGGCACCCAAAATGCATCCTACAACCCTGAAAGTTCAGAATATGTTAGCAGCCCAAAAAAGGCCTTAAAATGCATTTTAGGCCTGCAAAAATGTTGAAAGGTTTGGAGGCCCAAAAAAGGGGTTTACAGGCATCCTAGACCCCCTAAAGTCCAGAAAATGTTGGTGGGCCAAAAACAGGCTCAGAGAGCTATGAATGTCCCAAAAACATTTGCAGCCTGAAAGGGGCATTAACCCGCATCCTAGACCACTGAAATTACCAAAAATAGTTTGGCCCGAAAAATGCATCCTACATCCCTGAATGTTCAGAAAATGTTGGCAGCTCAAAAAAGTCCTTAAAATTCATCTTGTGCCTGCAAAAATGTTGACAACTTTGGAGGCCCAAAAATGGGGTTTACAGGCATCCTAGACCCACTAAAGTCCAGAAAAGGTTGGTGGCCAAAAACTGTGTCAGAGAGCTCTGAATGTCCTAAAAACATTTGCAGACTGAAAGGGGCATTAACCCTTATCCTAGACCACTGAAATTCCCAAAAATATTTTTGGCACCAAAAATGCATCCTACAACCCTGAAAGTTCAGAATATGTTAGCAGCCTGAAAAAGGCCTTAAAATGCATTTTAGGCCTGCAAAAATGTTGAAAACTTTGGAGGCCCAAAAAAGAGGTTTACAGGCATCCTAGACTCCCTAAAGTCCAGAAAATATTGGTGGACCAAAAACTGTGTCAGAGAGCTCTGAATGTCCCAAAAACATTTGCAGCTTGAAAGGGCCATTAACCCGCATCCTAGACCACTGAAATTCCCAAAAATATTTTTGGCACCCAAAATGCATCCTACAACCCTGAAAGTTCAGAATATGTTAGCAGCCCAAAAAAGGCCTTAACATGCATTTTAGGCCTGCAAAAATGTTGAAAAGTTTGGAGGCCCATAAAAGGGATTTGCAGGCATCCTAGACCCCGTAAAGTGCAGAAAATGGCTGTGGCCCAAAATCAGTGTCAGAGAGCTCTGAATGTCCCAAAAACATTTGCAGCTTGAAAGAGCCATGAACCCGCATCCTAGACCACTGAAATTGCCAAAAATATTTTTGGCACCCAAAATGCATCCTACAACCCTGAAAGTTCAGAATATGTTAGCAGCCGAAAAAAGGCCTTAACATGCATTTTAGGCCTGCAAAAATGTTGAAAAGTTTGGAGGCCCAAAAAAGAGGTTTACAGGCATCCTAGACTCCCTAAAGTCCAGAAAATATTGGTGGACCAAAAACTGTGTCAGAGAGCTCTGAATGTCCCAAAAACATTTGCAGCTTGAAAGGGGCATTAACCCGCATCCTAGACCACTGAAATTCTCAAAAATATTTTTGGCATGAAAAGTCCATCCTACAACCCTTAAAGTTCAGAATATGTTAGCAGCCCAAAAAAGGCCTTAAAATGCATTTTGGCCTGCAAAAAAGTTGAAAGGTTTGGAGGCCAAAAAAGGGATTTACAGGCATCCTAGACCCCGTGAAGTGCAGAAAATGGCTGTGGCCTAAAAACTGTGTCAGAGAGCTCTGAATGTCCCAAAACATTTGCAGCTTGAAAGGGGCATTAACCCGCATCCTAGACCACTGAAATTCCCAAAAATATTTTTGGCACCCAAAATGCATCCTACAACCCTGAAAGTTCAGAATATGTTAGCAGCCCACAAAAGGCCTTAAAATGCATTTTGGCCTGCAAAAAAGTTGAAAAGTTTGGAGGCCCAAAAAAGGGGTTTACAGGCATCCTAGACCCCCTAAAGTCCAGAAAATGTTGGTGGGCCAAAAACTGTGTCAGAGAGCTCTGAATGTCCCAAAAATATTTGCAGCTTGAAAGGGGCATTAACCTGCATCCTAGACCACTGAAATTCCTAAAAATATTTTTGACACCCAAAATGCATCCTACAACCCTGAAAGTTCAGAATATGTTAGCAGCCCAAAAAAGGCCTTAAAATGCATTTTAGGCCTGCAAAAATGTTGAAAACTTTGGAGGCCCAAAAAAGGGGTTTACAGGCATCCTAGACCCCCTAAAGTCCAGACATTTTTGGTGGGCCAAAAACAGGCTCAGAGAGCTCTGAATGTCCCAAAAACATTTGCAGCCTGAAAGGGGCATTAACCCGCATCCTAGACCACTGAAATTACCAAAAATATTTTTGGCATGAAAAGTGCATCCTACAACCCTGAAAGTTCAGAATATGTTAGCACCCCAAAAAAGGCCTTAAAATGCATTTTAGGCCTGCAAAAATGTTGAAAGGTTTGGGGGCCCAAAAAAGGGGTTTACAGGCATCCTAGACCCCCTAAAGTCCAGAAAATGTTGGTGGGCCAAAAACAGGCTCAGAGAGCTCTGAATGTCCCAAAAACATTTGCAGCCTGAAAGAGCATTAACCCGCATCCTAGAACACTGAAATTACCAAAAATAGTTTGGCCCGAAAAATACATCCTACACCCCTGGATGTTCAGAAAATGTTGGCAGCTCAAAAAAGTCCTTAAAATTCATCTTGTGCCTGGAAAAATGTTGAAAACATTGGAGGTCCAAAAAAGGGGTTTACAGGCATCCTAGACCCCTAAAGTCTAGAAAATGTTGGTAGGCCAAAAACTGTGTCAGAGAGCTCTGAATGTCCCAAAAACATGTGCAGCCTGAAAGGGGCATTAACCCGCATCCTAGACCGCTGAAATTCCCAAAAATATTTTTGGCATGAAAAGTGCATCCTACAACCCTGAAAGTTCAGAATATGTTAGCAGTTCAAAAAATGCCTTAAAATGCATTTTAGGCCTGCAAAAATGTTGAAAAGTTTGGAAGCCCAAAAAAGGGATTTACAGGCATCCTAGACCCCGTAAAGTGCAGAAAATGGCTGTAGCCCAAAATCAGTGTCAGAGAACTCTAAATGTCCCAAAACATTTGCAGCCCGAAAGGGGCACTAACCCGCATCCTAGACCACTGAAATTCCCCAAAAATATTTTTGACACCATAAATGCATCCTACAACCCTGATGAAAGTTCAGAATATGTTAGCAGCGCAAAAAGGGCCTTAAAATGCATTTTAGGCCTGCAAAAATGTTCAAAAGTTTGGAGGCCCAAAAAAGGGGTTTACAGGGATCCTACACCCCCTAAAGTCCAGAAAATGTTGGTGGGGCAAAAACTGTGTTAGAGAGCTCTGAATGTCCCAAAAACATTTGCAGCCTGAATGGGGCATTAACCCACATCCGAGACCACTGAAATTCCCAAAAATATTTTGGCCCAAAAAATGCTTCCTACACCCCTGAAATTTCAGAAAATGTTGCCAGCTCAAAAAAAGGCCTTAAAATGCATTTTAGGCCTGCAAAAATGTTGAAAAGTTTGGAGGCCCAAAAAAGGGATTTACAGGCATCCTAGACCCCGTAAAGTGCAGAAAATGGCTGTGGCCCAAAAAACTGTGTCAGAGAGCTCTGAATGTCCCAAAAACATTTGCAGCTTGAAAGGGGCATTAAGCCGCATCCTAGACCACTGAAATTCCCAAAAATATTTTTGGCACCCAAAATGCATCCTACAACCCTGAAAGTTCAGAATATGTTAGCAGCCCAAAAAAGGCCTTAAAATGCATTTTAGGCCTGCAAAAATGTTGAAAACTTTGGAGGCCCAAAACAGGGGTTTACAGGCATCCAAGACCCCCTAAAGTCCAGAAAATGTTGGTGGGCTAAAAACAGGCTCAGAGAGCTCTGAATGTCCCAAAAACATTTGCAACCTGAAAGGGGCATTAACCTGCATCCTAGACCACTGAAATTACCAAAAATAGCTTGGCCCGAAAAATGCATCCTACACCTCTGAATGTTCAGAAAATGTTGGCAGCTCAAAAAAGTCCTTAAAATTCATCTTGTGCCTGCAAAAATGTTGAAAACTTTGGAGGCCCAAAAAAGGGGTTTACAGGCATCCTAGACCCCCTAAAGTCCAGAAAATGTTGGTGGGCCAAAAACTGTGTCAGAGAGATCGGAATGTCCCAAAAACATTTGCAGCCTGAATGGGGCATTAACCCACATCCTAGACCACTGAAATTCCCAAAAATATTTTGGCCCAAAAAATGCTTCCTACACCCCTGAAATTTCAGAAAATGTTGGCAGCTCAAAAAAAGGCCTTAAAATGCATTTTAGGCCTGCAAACATGTTGAAAACTTTGGAGGCCCAAAAAAGGGATTTACAGGCATCCTAGACCCCTAAAGTCCAGAAAATGTTGGTGGGCCAAAAACAGGCTCAGAGAGCTCTGAATGTCCCCAAAACATTTGCAGCCTGAAAGGGGCATTAACATGCATGCTAGACCACTGAAATTCCCAAAAATATTTTTGGCACCCAAAATGCTTCCTACAACCCTGAAAGTTCAGAAAATGTTGGCAGCTCAAAAAAGTCCTTAAAATTCATCTTGTGCCTGCAAAAATGTTGAAAACTTTGGAGGCCCAAAAAAGGGGTTCACAGGCATCTTAGACCCCCTAAAGTCCAGAAAATGTTGGTGGACCAAAAACTGTGTCAGAGAGCTCTGAATGTCCCAAAAACATTTGCAGCCTGAAAGGGGCATTAACATGCATCCTAGACCACTGAAATTCCCAAAAATATTTTTGGCATGAAAAGTGCATCCTACAACCCTGAAAGTTCAGAATATGTTAGCAGCCCACATAAAGGCCTTAAAATGCATTTTGGCCTGCAAAAAAGTTGAAAAGTTTGGAGGCCAAAAAAGGGATTTACAGTTATCCTAGACCCCGTAAAGTGCAGAAAATGGCTGTGGCCCAAAAACTGTGTCAGAGAGCTCTGAATGTCCCAAAAACATTTGCAGTTTGAAAGGGGCATTAACCCACATCCTGGACCACTGAAATTCCCAAAAATATTTGTGGCACCCAAAATGCATCCTACAACCCTGAAAGTTCAGAATATGTTAGCAGCCCAAAAAAGGCCTTAAAATGCATTTTAGGCCTGCAAAAATGTTGAAAGGTTTGGAGGCCCAAAAAAGGGGTTTACAGGCATCCTAGACCCCCTAAAGTCCAGAAAATGTTGGTGGGCCAAAAACAGGCTCAGAGAGCTCTGAATGTCCCAAAAACATTTGCAGCCTGAATGGGGCATTAACCCGCATCCTAGACCACTGAAATTACCAAAAATAGTTTGGCCCGAAAAATGCATCCTACACCCCTGAAAGTTCAGAAAATGTTGGCAGCTCAAAAAAGTCCTTAAAATTCATCTTGTGCCTGGAAAAATGTTGAAAACTTTGGAGGCCCAAAAAAGGGGTTTATAGGCATCCTAGACCCCCTAAAGTCCAGAAAAGGTTGGTGGCCAAAAACTGTGTCAGAGAGCTCTGAATGTCCTAAAAACATTTGCAGACTGAAAGGGGCATTAACCCTTATCCTAGACCACTGAAATTCCCAAAAATATTTTTGGCACCAAAAATGCATCCTACAACCCTGAAAGTTCAGAATATGTTAGCAGCCTGAAAAAGGCCTTAAAATGCATTTTAGGCCTGCAAAAATGTTGAAAAGTTTGGAGGACCAAAAAAGGGGTTTACAGGCATCCTAGACCCCCTAAAGTCCAGAAAATGTTGGTGGGCCAAAAACAGGCTCAGAGAGCTCTGAATGCCCCAAAAACATTTGCAGCCTGAAAGGGGCATTAACCCGTATCCTAGACCACTGAAATTACCAAAAATGGTTTGGCCCGAAAAATGCATCCTACACCCCTGAAAGTTCAGAAAATGTTGGCAGCTCAAAAAAGTCCTTAAAATTCATCTTGTGCCTGCAAAAATGTTGAAAACTTTGGAGGCCCGAAAAAGAGGTTTACAGGCATCCTAGACTCCCTAAAGTCCAGAAAATATTGGTGGACCAAAAACTGTGTCAGAGAGCTCTGAATGTCCCAAAAACATTTGCAGCTTGAAAGGGCCATTAACCCGCATCCTAGACCACTGAAATTCCCAAAAATATTTTTGGCACCCAAAATGCATCCTACAACCCTGAAAGTTCAGAATATGTTAGCAGCCCAAAAAAGGCCTTAACATGCATTTTAGGCCTGCAAAAATGTTGAAAAGTTTGGAGGCCCAAAAAAGGGATTTGCAGGCATCCTAGACCCCGTAAAGTGCAGAAAATGGCTGTGGCCCAAAATCAGTGTCAGAGAGCTCTGAATGTCCCAAAACATTTGCAGCCCGAAAGGGGCACTAACCAGCATCCTAGACCACTGAAATTCCCAAAAATATTTTTGGCACCAAAAATGCATCCTACAACCCTGAAAGTTCAGTATATGTTAGCAGCCTGAAAAATGCCTTAAAATGCATTTTAGGCCTGCAAAAATGTTGAAAACTTTGGAGGCCCAAAAAAGAGGTTTACAGGCATCCTAGACTCCCTAAAGTCCAGAAAATATTGGTGGACCAAAAACTGTGTCAGAGAGCTCTGAATGTCCCAAAAATATTTGCAGCTTGAAAGGGGCATTAACCCGCATCCTAGACCACTGAAATTCTCAAAAATATTTTTGGCATGAAAAGTCCATCCTACAACCCTTAAAGTTCAAAATATGTTAGCAGCCCAAAAAAGGCCTTAAAATGCATTTTAGGCCTGCAAAAATGTTGAAAACTTTGGAGGCCCAAAAAAGGGGTTTACAGGCATCCTAGACCCCCTAAAGTCCAGAAAATGTTGGTGGGCCAAAAACAGGCTCAGAGAGCTCTGAATGTCCCAAAAACATTTGCAGCCTGAATGGGGCATTAACCCGCATCCTAGACCACTGAAATTACCAAAAATAGTTTGGCCCGAAAAATGCATCCTACACCCCTGAAAGTTCAGAAAATGTTGGCAGCTCAAAAAAGTCCTTAAAATTCATCTTGTGTCTGGAAAAATGTTGAAAACTTTGGAGGCCCAAAAAAGGGGTTTATAGGCATCCTAGACCCCCTAAACTCCAGAAAAGGTTGGTGGCCAAAAACTGTGTCAGAGAGCTCTGAATGTCCTAAAAACATTTGCAGACTGAAAGGGGCATTAACCCTTATCCTAGACCACTGAAATTCCCAAAAATATTTTTGGCACCAAAAATGCATCCTACAACCCTGAAAGTTCAGAATATGTTAGCAGCCTGAAAAAGGCCTTAAAATGCATTTTAGGCCTGCAAAAATGTTGAAAAGTTTGGAGGACCAAAAAAGGGGTTTACAGGCATCCTAGACCCCCTAAAGTCCAGAAAATGTTGGTGGGCTAAAAACAGGCTCAGAGAGCTCTGAATGTCCCAAAAACATTTGCAACCTGAAAGGGGCATTAACCTGCATCCTAGACCACTGAAATTACCAAAAATAGCTTGGCCCGAAAAATGCATCCTACACCTCTGAATGTTCAGAAAATGTTGGCAGCTCAAAAAAGTCCTTAAAATTCATCTTGTGCCTGCAAAAATGTTGAAAACTTTGGAGGCCCAAAAAAGGGGTTTACAGGCATCCTAGACCCCCTAAAGTCCAGAAAATGTTGGTGGGCCAAAAACTGTGTCAGAGAGATCTGAATGTCCCAAAAACATTTGCAGCCTGAATGGGGCATTAACCCACATCCTAGACCACTGAAATTCCCAAAAATATTTTGGCCCAAAAAATGCTTCCTACACCCCTGAAATTTCAGAAAATGTTGGCAGCTCAAAAAAAGGCCTTAAAATGCATTTTAGGCCTGCAAACATGTTGAAAACTTTGGAGGCCCAAAAAAGGGATTTACAGGCATCCTAGACCCCTAAAGTCCAGAAAATGTTGGTGGGCCAAAAACAGGCTCAGAGAGCTCTGAATGTCCCCAAAACATTTGCAGCCTGAAAGGGGCACTAACATGCATCCTAGACCACTGAAATTCCTAAAAATATTTTTGGCACCCAAAATGCTTCCTACAACCCTGAAAGTTCAGAAAATGTTGGCAGCTCAAAAAAGTCCTTAAAATTCATCTTGTGCCTGCAAAAATGTTGAAAACTTTGGAGGCCCAAAAAAGGGGTTCACAGGCATCTTAGACCCCCTAAAGTCCAGAAAATGTTGGTGGACCAAAAACTGTGTCAGAGAGCTCTGAATGTCCCAAAAACATTTGCAGCCTGAAAGGGGCATTAACATGCATCCTAGACCACTGAAATTCCCAAAAATATTTTTGGCATGAAAAGTGGATCCTACAACCCTGAAAGTTCAGAATATGTTAGCAGCCCACATAAAGGCCTTAAAATGCATTTTAGTCCTGCAAAAATGTTGAAAGGTTTGGAGGCCGAAAAAAGGGATTTACAGGCATCCTAGACCCCGTAAAGTGCAGCAAATGGCTGTGGCCTAAAATCAGTGTCAGAGAGCTCTGAATGTCCCAAAAACATTTGCAGCTGGAAAGGGGCATTAACCCGCATCCTAGACCACTGAAATTCTCAAAAATATTTTTGGCATGAAAAGTCCATCCTACAACCCTTAAAGTTCAAAATATGTTAGCAGCCCAAAAAAGGCCTTAAAATGCATTTTGGACTGCAAAAAAGCTGAAAAGTTTGGAGGCCAAAAAAGGGATTTACAGTTATCCTAGACCCCGTAAAGTGCAGAAAATGGCTGTGGCCCAAAAACTGTGTCAGAGAGCTCTGAATGTCCCAAAAACATTTGCAGTTTGAAAGGGGCATTAACCCGCATCCTAGACCACTGAAATTCCCAAAAATATTTGTGGCACCCAAAATGCATCCTACAACCCTGAAAGTTCAGAATATGTTAGCAGCCCAAAAAAGGCCTTAAAATGCATTTTAGGCCTGCAAAAATGTTGAAAGGTTTGGAGGCCCAAAAAAGGGGTTTACAGGCATCCTAGACCCCCTAAAGTCCAGAAAATGTTGGTGGGCCAAAAACAGGCTCAGAGAGCTCTGAATGTCCCAAAAACATTTGCAGCCTGAAAGGGGCATTAACCCGCATCCTAGACCGCTGAAATTCCCAAAAATATTTTTGGCATGAAAAGTGCATCCTACAACCCTGAAAGTTCAGAATATGTTAGCACCCCAAAAAAGGCCTTAAAATGCATTTTAGGCCTGCAAAAATGTTGAAAACTTTCGAGGCCCAAAAAAGGGGTTTATAGGCATCCTAGACCCCCTAAAGTCCAGAAAAGGTTGGTGGCCAAAAACTGTGTCAGAGAGCTCTGAATGTCCCAAAAACATTTGCAGCCTGAAAGGGGCATTAACCCGTATCCTAGACCACTGAAATTACCAAAAATGGTTTGGCCCGAAAAATGCATCCTACACCCCTGAAAGTTCAGAAAATGTTGGCAGCTCAAAAAAGTCCTTAAAATTCATCTTGTGCCTGCAAAAATGTTGAAAAGTTTGGAGGCCCAAAAAAGGGATTTGCAGGCATCCTAGACCCCGTAAAGTGCAGAAAATGGCTGTGGCCCAAAATCAGTGTCAGAGAGCTCTGAATGTCCCAAAACATTTGCAGCCCGAAAGGGGCACTAACCAGCATCCTAGACCACTGAAATTCCCAAAAATATTTTTGGCACCAAAAATGCATCCTACAACCCTGAAAGTTCAGTATATGTTAGCAGCCTGAAAAATGCCTTAAAATGCATTTTAGGCCTGCAAAAATGTTGAAAACTTTGGAGGCCCAAAAAAGAGGTTTACAGGCATCCTAGACTCCCTAAAGTCCAGAAAATATTGGTGGACCAAAAACTGTGTCAGAGAGCTCTGAATGTCCCAAAAATATTTGCAGCTTGAAAGGGGCATTAACCCGCATCCTAGACCACTGAAATTCTCAAAAATATTTTTGGCATGAAAAGTCCATCCTACAACCCTTAAAGTTCAAAATATGTTAGCAGCCCAAAAAAGGCCTTAAAATGCATTTTAGGCCTGCAAAAATGTTGAAAACTTTGGAGGCCCAAAAAAGGGGTTTACAGGCATCCTAGACCCCCTAAAGTCCAGAAAATGTTGGTGGGCCAAAAACAGGCTCAGAGAGCTCTGAATGTCCCAAAAACATTTGCAGCCTGAATGGGGCATTAACCCGCATCCTAGACCACTGAAATTACCAAAAATAGTTTGGCCCGAAAAATGCATCCTACACCCCTGAAAGTTCAGAAAATGTTGGCAGCTCAAAAAAGTCCTTAAAATTCATCTTGTGTCTGGAAAAATGTTGAAAACTTTGGAGGCCCAAAAAAGGGGTTTATAGGCATCCTAGACCCCCTAAAGTCCAGAAAAGGTTGGTGGCCAAAAACTGTGTCAGAGAGCTCTGAATGTCCTAAAAACATTTGCAGACTGAAAGGGGCATTAACCCTTATCCTAGACCACTGAAATTCCCAAAAATATTTTTGGCACCAAAAATGCATCCTACAACCCTGAAAGTTCAGAATATGTTAGCAGCCTGAAAAAGGCCTTAAAATGCATTTTAGGCCTGCAAAAATGTTGAAAACTTTGGAGGCCCAAAAAAGGGGTTTACAGGCATCCTAGACCCCCTAAAGTCCAGAAAATGTTGGTAGGCCAAAAACTGTGTCAGAGAGCTCTGAATGTCCCAAAAACATTTGCAGCCTGAGAGGGGCATTAACCCGCATCCTAGACCACTGAAATTCCCAAAAATATTTTTGGCATGAAAAGTGCATCCTACAACCCTTAACGTTCAGAATATGTTAGCAGCCCAAAAAAGGCCTTAACATGCATTTTAGGCCTGCAAAAAAGTTGAAAAGTTTGGAGGCCAAAAAAGGGATTTGCAGGCATCCTAGACCCCATAAAGTGCAGAAAATGGCTGTGGCCCAAAATCAGTGTCAGAGAGCTCTGGATGTCCCAAAACATTTGCAGCCCGAAAGGGGCACTAACCAGCATCCTAGACCACTGAAATTCCCAAAAATATTTTTGGCACCAAAAATGCATCCTACAACCCTGAAAGTTCAGAATATGTTAGCAGCCTGAAAAATGCCTTAAAATGCATTTTAGGCCTGCAAAAATGTTGAAAACTTTGGAGGCCCAAAAAAGAGGTTTACAGGCATCCTAGACTCCCTAAAGTCCAGAAAATATTGGTGGACCAAAAACTGTGTCAGAGAGCTCTGAATGTCCCAAAAACATTTGCAGCTTGAAAGGGGCATTAAGCCGCATCCTAGACCACTGAAATTCCCAAAAATATTTTTGGCACCCAAAATGCATCCTACAACCCTGAAAGTTCAGAATATGTTAGCAGCCCAAAAAAGGCCTTAAAATGCATTTTAGGCCTGCAAAAATGTTGAAAACTTTGGAGGCCCAAAACAGGGGTTTACAGGCATCCAAGACCCCCTAAAGTCCAGAAAATGTTGGTGGGCTAAAAACAGGCTCAGAGAGCTCTGAATGTCCCAAAAACATTTGCAACCTGAAAGGGGCATTAACCTGCATCCTAGACCACTGAAATTACCAAAAATAGCTTGGCCCGAAAAATGCATCCTACACCTCTGAATGTTCAGAAAATGTTGGCAGCTCAAAAAAGTCCTTAAAATTCATCTTGTGCCTGCAAAAATGTTGAAAACTTTGGAGGCCCAAAAAAGGGGTTTACAGGCATCCTAGACCCCCTAAAGTCCAGAAAATGTTGGTGGGCCAAAAACTGTGTCAGAGAGATCTGAATGTCCCAAAAACATTTGCAGCCTGAATGGGGCATTAACCCACATCCTAGACCACTGAAATTCCCAAAAATATTTTGGCCCAAAAAATGCTTCCTACACCCCTGAAATTTCAGAAAATGTTGGCAGCTCAAAAAAAGGCCTTAAAATGCATTTTAGGCCTGCAAACATGTTGAAAACTTTGGAGGCCCAAAAAAGGGATTTACAGGCATCCTAGACCCCTAAAGTCCAGAAAATGTTGGTGGGCCAAAAACAGGCTCAGAGAGCTCTGAATGTCCCCAAAACATTTGCAGCCTGAAAGGGGCATTAACATGCATCCTAGACCACTGAAATTCCCAAAAATATTTTTGGCACCCAAAATGCTTCCTACAACCCTGAAAGTTCAGAAAATGTTGGCAGCTCAAAAAAGTCCTTAAAATTCATCTTGTGCCTGCAAAAATGTTGAAAACTTTGGAGGCCCAAAAAAGGGGTTCACAGGCATCTTAGACCCCCTAAAGTCCAGAAAATGTTGGTGGACCAAAAACTGTGTCAGAGAGCTCTGAATGTCCCAAAAACATTTGCAGCCTGAAAGGGGCATTAACATGCATCCTAGACGACTGAAATTCCCAAAAATATTTTTGGCATGAAAAGTGCATCCTACAACCCTGAAAGTTCAGAATATGTTAGCAGCCCACAAAAAGGCCTTAAAATGCATTTTAGGCCTGCAAAAATGTTGAAAAGTTTGGAGGCCAAAAAAAGGGATTTGCAGGCATCCTAGACCCCGTAAAGTGCAGAAAATGGCTGTGGCCCAAAATCAGTGTCAGAGAGCTCTGAATGTCCCAAAACATTTGCAGCCCGAAAGGGGCACTAACCAGCATCCTAGACCACTGAAATTCCCAAAAATATTTTTGGCACCAAAAATGCATCCTACAACCCTGAAAGTTCAGAATATGTTAGCAGCCTGAAAAATGCCTTAAAATGCATTTTAGGCCTGCAAAAATGTTGAAAACTTTAGAGGCCCAAAAAGAGGTTTACAGGCATCCTAGACTCCCTAAAGTCCAGAAAATATTGGTGGACCAAAAACTGTGTCAGAGAGCTCTGAATGTCCCAAAAACATTTGCAGCTGGAAAGGGGCATTAACCCGCATCCTAGACCACTGAAATTCTCAAAAATATTTTTGGCATGAAAAGTCCATCCTACAACCCTTAAAGTTCAAAATATGTTAGCAGCCCAAAAAAGGCCTTAAAATGCATTTTGGCCTGCAAAAAAGTTGAAAAGTTTGGAGGCCAAAAAAGGGATTTACAGTCATCCTAGACCCCGTAAAGTGCAGAAAATGGCTGTGGCCCAAAAACTGTGTCAGAGAGCTCTGAATGTCCCAAAAACATTTGCAGCTTGAAAGGGGCATTAACCCGCATCCTGGACCACTGAAATTCCCAAAAATATTTGTGGCACCCAAAATGCATCCTACAACCCTGAAAGTTCAGAATATGTTAGCAGCCCAAAAAAGGCCTTAAAATGCATTTTAGGCCTGCAAAAATGTTGAAAGGTTTGGAGGCCCAAAAAAGGGGTTTACGGGCATCATAGACCCCCTAAAGTCCAGAAAATGTTGGTGGGCCAAAAACAGGCTCAGAGAGCTCTGAATGTCCCAAAAACATTTGCAGCCTGAATGGGGCATTAACCCGCATCCTAGACCACTGAAATTACCAAAAATAGTTTGGCCCGAAAAATGCATCCTACACCCCTGAAAGTTCAGAAAATGTTGGCAGCTCAAAAAAGTCCTTAAAATTCATCTTGTGCCTGGAAAAATGTTGAAAACTTTGGAGGCCCAAAAAAGGGGTTTATAGGCATCCTAGACCCCCTAAAGTCCAGAAAAGGTTGGTGGCCAAAAACTGTGTCAGAGAGCTCTGAATGTCCTAAAAACATTTGCAGATTGAAAGGGGCATTAACCCTTATCCTAGATCACTGAAATTCCCAAAAATATTTTTGGCACCAAAAATGCATCCTACAACCCTGAAAGTTCAGAATATGTTAGCAGCCTGAAAAATGCCTTAAAATGCATTTTGGCCTGCAAAAAAGTTGAAAAGTTTGGAGGCCAACAAAGGGAATTACAGGCATCCTAGACCCTGTAAAGTGTAGAAAATGGCTGTGGCCCAGAATCAGTGTCAGAGAGCTCTGAATGTCCCAAAACATTTGCAGCCCGAAAGGTGCATTAACCTGCATCCTAGACCACTGAAATTCCCAAAAATATTTTTGGCACCAAAAATGCATCCTACAACCCTGAAAGTTCAGAATATGTTAGCAGCCTGAAAAAGGCTTTAAAATGCATTTTAGGCCTGCAAAAATGTTGAAAACTTTGGAGGCCCAAAAAAGGGATTTACAGGCATCCTAGGCTCCCTAAAGTCCAGAAAATATTGGTAGACCAAAAACTGTGTCAGAGAGCTCTGAATGTCCCAAAAACATTTGCAGCCTGAAAGGGGCATTAACCCGCATCCTAGACCACTGAAATTACCAAAAATAGTTTGGCCCGAAAAATGCATCCTAGACCCCTGGATGTTCAGAAAATGTTGGCAGCTCAAAAAAGTCCTTAAAATTCATCTTGTGCCTGGAAAAATGTTGAAAACTTTGGAGGCCCAAAAAAGGGGTTTATAGGCATCCTAGACCCCCTAAAGTCCAGAAAATGTTGGTAGGCCAAAAACTGTCAGAGAGCTCTGAATGTCCCAAAAACATTTGCAGCCTGAAAGGGGCATTAACCCGTATCCTAGACCGCTGAAATTCCCAAAAATATTTTTGGCATGAAAAGTGCATGCTACAACCCTGAAAGTTCAGAATATGTTAGCAGCCTGAAAAAGGCCTTAAAATGCATTTTAGGCCTGCAAAAATGTTGAAAACTTTGGAGGCCCAAAAAAGAGGTTTACAGGCATCCTAGACTCCCTAAAGTCCAGAAAATATTGGTGGACAAAAAACTGTGTCAGAGAGCTCTGAATGTACCAAAAACATTTGCAGCTTGAAAGGGCCATTAACCCGCATCCTAGACCACTGAAATTCCCAAAAATATTTTTGGCACCCAAAATGCATCCTACAACCCTGAAAGTTCAGAATATGTTAGCAGCCTGAAAAAGGCCTTAAAATGCATTTTAGGCCTGCAAAAATGTTGAAAACTTTGGAGGCCCAAAAAAGAGGTTTACCGGCATCCTAGACTCCCTAAAGTCCAGAAAATATTGGTGGACCAAAAACTGTGTCAGAGAGCTCTGAATGTCCCAAAAACATTTGCAGCTTGAAAGGGGCATTAACCCGCAACCTAGACCACTGAAATTCTCAAAAATATTTTTGGCATGAAAAGTCCATCCTACAACCCTTAAAGTTCAGAATATGTTAGCAGCCCAAAAAAGGCCTTAAAATGCATTTTGGCCTGCAAAAAAGTTGAAAAGTTTTTAGGCCAAAAAAGGTATTTACAGGCATCCTATACCCCGTGAAGTGCAGAAAATGGCTGTGGCCCGAAAACTGTGTAAGAAAGCACTGAATGTCCCAAAACATTTGCAGCTTGAAAGGGGCATTAACCCGCATCCTAGACCACTGAAATTCCCAAAAATATTTTTGGCACCCAAAATGCATCCTACAACCCTGAAAGTTCAGAATATGTTAGCAGCCCAAAAAAGGCCTTAAAATGCATTTTAGGCCTGCAAAAATGTTGAAAACTTTGGAGGCCCAAAAAAGGGGTTTACAGGCATCCTAGACCCCCTAAAGTCCAGAAAATGTTGGTGGGCCAAAAACAGGCTCAGAGAGCTCTGAATGTCCCAAAAACATTTGCAGCCTGAAAGGGGCACTAACCTGCATCCTAGACCACTGAAATTACCACAAATAGTTTGGCCCGAAAAATGCATCCTACACCCCTGAATGTTCAGAAAATGTTGGCAGCTCAAAAAAGTCCTTAAATTTCATCTTGTGCCTGCAAAAATGTTGAAAACTTTGGAGGCCCAAAATAGGGGTTTACAGGCATCCTAGACCCCCTAAAGTCGAGAAAATGTTGGTAGGCCAAAAACTGTGTCAGAGAGCTCTGAATGTCCCAAAAACATTTGCAGCCTGAAAGGGGCATTAACCCGCATCCTAGACCGCTGAAATTCCCAAAAATATTTTTGGCATGAAAAGTGCATCCTACAACCCTGAAAGTTCAGAATATGTTAGCACCCCAAAAAAGGCCTTAAAATGCATTTTAGGCCTGCAAAAATGTTGAAAGGTTTGGGGGCCCAAAAAAGGGGTTTACAGGCATCCTAGACCCCCTAAAGTCCAGAAAATGTTGGTGGGCCAAAAACAGGCTCGGAGAGCTCTGAATGTCCCAAAAACATTTGCAGCCTGAAAGGGGCATTAACCCGCATCCTAGACCACTGAAATTACCAAAAATAGTTTGGCCCGAAAAATGCATCCTACACCCCTGGATGTTCAGAAAATGTTGGCAGCTCAAAAAAGTCCTTAAAATTCATCTTGTGCCTGGAAAAATGTTGAAAACTTTGGAGGCCCAAAAAAGGGGTTTACAGGCATCCTAGACCCCCTAAAGTACAGAAAATGTTGGTAGGCCAAAAACTGTGTCAGAGAGCTCTGAATGTCCCAAAAACATTTGCAGCCTGAAAGGGGCATTAACCCGCATCCTAGACCGCTGAAATTCCCAAAAATATTTTTGGCATGAAAAGTGCATCCTACAACCCTGAAAGTTCAGAATATGTTAGCAGTTCAAAAAATGCCTTAAAATGCATTTTAGGCCTGCAAAAATGTTGAAAGGTTTGGAGGCCCAAAAAGGGGTTTACAGGCATCCTAGACCCCCTAAAGTCCAGAAAATGTTGGTGGGCCAAAAACAGGCTCAGAGAGCTCTGAATGTCCCAAAAACATTTGCAGCCTGAAAGGGACATTAACCCGCATCCTAGACCACTGAAATTACCAAAAATAGTTTGGCCCGAAAAATGCATCCTACACCCCTGAATGTTCAGAAAATGTTGGCAGCTCAAAAAAGTCCTTAAAATTCATCTTGTGCCTGGAAAAATGTTGAAAACTTTGGAGGCCCAAAAAAGGGGTTTATAGGCATCCTAGACCCCCTAAAGTCCAGAAAATGTTGGTGGGCCAAAAACTGTGTCAGAGAGCTCTGAATGTCCCAAAAACATTTGCAGCCTGAAAGGGGCATTAACCCGCATCCTAGACCACTGAAATTCTCAAAAATATTTTTGCCATGAAAAGTGCGTCCTACAACCCTGAAAGTTCAGAATATGTTAGCAGCCCAAAAAAGGCCTTAAAATGCGTTTTAGGCCTGCAAAAATGTTGAAAAGTTTGGAGGCCCAAAAAAGGGATTTACAGGCATCCTAGACCCCGTAAAGTGCAGAAAATGGCTGTGGCCCAAAATCAGTGTCAGCGAGCTCTGAATGTCCCAAAACATTTGCAGCCCGAAAGGGGCACTAACCAGCATCCTAGACCACTGAAATTCCCAAAAATATTTTTGGCACCAAAAATGCATCCTACAACCCTGAAAGTTCAGTATATGTTAGCAGCCTGAAAAATGCCTTAAAATGCATTTTAGGCCTGCAAAAATGTTGAAAACTTTGGAGGCCCAAAAAAGAGGTTTACAGGCACCCTAGACTCCCTAAAGTCCAGAAAATATTGGTGGACCAAAAACTGTGTCAGAGAGCTCTGAATGTCCCAAAAACATTTGCAGCTTGAAAGAGGCATTAACCCGCATCATAGACCACTGAAATTCTCAAAAATATTTTTGGCATGAAAAGTCCATCCTACAACCCTTATAGTTCAAAATATGTTAGCAGCCCAAAAAAGGCCTTAAAATGCATTTTAGGCCTGCAAAAATGTTGAAAACTTTGGAGGCCCAAAAAAGGGGTTTACAGGCATCCTAGACCCCCTAAAGTCCAGAAAATGTTGGTGGGCAAAAAACAGGCTCAGAGAGCTCTGAATGTCCCAAAAACATTTGCAGCCTGAAAGGGGCATTTACCCGTATCCTAGACCACTGAAATTACCAAAAATTGTTTGGCCCGAAAAATGCATCCTACACCCCTGAAAGTTCAGAAAATGTTGGCAGCTCAAAAAAGTCCTTAAAATTCATCTTGTGCCTGCAAAAATGTTGAAAACTTTGGAGGCCCGAAAAAGGGGTTTACAGGCATCCTAGACCCCCTAAAGTCCAGAAAATGTTGGTGGGCCAAAAACTGTGTCAGAGAGCTCTGAATGTCCCAAAAACATTTGCAGCCTGAAAGGGGCACTAACCTGCATCCTAGACCACTGAAATTCCCAAAAATATTTTTGGCATGAAAAGTGCATCCTACAACCCTGAGAGTTCAGAATATGTTAGCAGCCCAAAAAAGGCCTTAAATGCATTTTAGGCCTGCAAAAATGTTGAAAAGTTTGGAGGTCCAAAAAAGAGGTTTACAGGCATCCTAGACTCCCTAAAGTCCAGAAAATATTGGTGGACCAAAAACTGTGTCAGAGAGCTCTGAATGTCCCAAACACATTTGCAGCTTGAAAGGGGCATTAACCCGCATCCTAGACCACTGAAATTCCCAAAAATATTTTTGGCACCCAAAATGCATCATACAACCCTGAAAGTTCAGAATATGTTAGCAGCCCAGAAAAGGCCTTAAAATGCATTTTAGGCCTGCAAAAATGTTGAAAGGTTTGGAGGCCCAAAAAAGGGATTTACAGGCATCCTAGACCCCGTAAAGTGTAGAAAATGGCTGTGGCCCAAAAACTGTGTCAGAGAGCTCTGAATGTCCCAAAAACATTTGCAGCTTGAAAGGGGCATTAACCCGCATCGTAGACCACTGAAATTCCCAAAAATATTTTTGGCACCCAAAATGCATCCTACAACCCTGAAAGTTCAGAATATATTAGCAGCCCAAAAAAGGCCTTAAAATGCATTTTAGGCCTGCAAAAATGTTGAAAACTTTGGAGGCCCAAAAATGGGGTTTACAGGCATCCTAGACCCCCTAAAGTCCAGAAAATGCTGGTGGGCCAAAAACAGGCTCAGAGAGCTCTGAATGTCCCAAAAACATTTGCAGCCTGAAAGGGGCATTAACCCGCATCCTAGACCACTGAAATTACCAAAAATACTTTGGCCCGAAAAATGCATCCTACACCCCTGAATGTTCAGAAAATGTTGGCAGCTCAAAAAAGGCCTTAAAATTCATCTTGTGCCTGCAAAAATGTTGAAAACTTTGGAGGCTCAAAAAAGGGGTTTACAGGCATCCTAGACCCCCTAAAGTCCAGAAAATGTTGGTAGGCCAAAAACTGTGTCAGAGAGCTCTGAATGTCCCAAAAACATTTGCAGCCTGAAAGGGGCATTAACCCGCATCCTAGACCACTGAAATTCCCAAAAATATTTTTGGCACCCAAAATGCATCCTACAACCCTGAAAGTTCAGAATATATTAGCAGCCCAAAAAAGGCCTTAAAATGCATTTTAGGCCTGCAAAAATGTTGAAAACTTTGGAGGCCCAAAAATGGGGTTTACAGGCATCCTAGACCCCCTAAAGTCCAGAAAATGTTGGTGGGCCAAAAACAGGCTCAGAGAGCTCTGAATGTCCCAAAAACATTTGCAGCCTGAAAGGGGCATTAACCCGCATCCTAGACCACTGAAATTACCAAAAATACTTTGGCCCGAAAAATGCATCCTACACCCCTGAATGTTCAGAAAATGTTGGCAGCTCAAAAAAGGCCTTAAAATTCATCTTGTGCCTGCAAAAATGTTGAAAACTTTGGAGGCTCAAAAAAGGGGTTTACAGGCATCCTAGACCCCCTAAAGTCCAGAAAATGTTGGTAGGCCAAAAACTGTGTCAGAGAGCTCTGAATGTCCCAAAAACATTTGCAGCCTGAAAGGGGCATTAAGCCGCATCCTAGACCACTGAAATTCCCAAAAATTTTTTGGCACCCAAAATGCATCCTACAACCCTGTAAATTCAGAATATGTTAGCAGCCCAAAAAAGGCCTTAAAATGCATTTTAGGCCTGCAAAAATGTTGAAAGGTTTGGAGGCCCAAAAAAGGGGTTTACAGGCATCCTAGACCCCCTAAAGTCCAGAAAATGTTGGTGGGCCAAAAACAGGCTCAGAGAGCTATGAATGTCCCAAAAACATTTGCAGCCTGAAAGGGGCATTAACCCGCATCCTAGACCACTGAAATTACCAAAAATAGTTTGGCCCGAAAAATGCATCCTACATCCCTGAATGTTCAGAAAATGTTGGCAGCTCAAAAAAGTCCTTAAAATTCATCTTGTGCCTGCAAAAATGTTGACAACTTTGGAGGCCCAAAAATGGGGTTTACAGGCATCCTAGACCCACTAAAGTCCAGAAAAGGTTGGTGGCCAAAAACTGTGTCAGAGAGCTCTGAATGTCCTAAAAACATTTGCAGACTGAAAGGGGCATTAACCCTTATCCTAGACCACTGAAATTCCCAAAAATATTTTTGGCACCAAAAATGCATCCTACAACCCTGAAAGTTCAGAATATGTTAGCAGCCTGAAAAAGGCCTTAAAATGCATTTTAGGCCTGCAAAAATGTTGAAAACTTTGGAGGCCCAAAAAAGAGGTTTACAGGCATCCTAGACTCCCTAAAGTCCAGAAAATATTGGTGGACCAAAAACTGTGTCAGAGAGCTCTGAATGTCCCAAAAACATTTGCAGCTTGAAAGGGCCATTAACCCGCATCCTAGACCACTGAAATTCCCAAAAATATTTTTGGCACCCAAAATGCATCCTACAACCCTGAAAGTTCAGAATATGTTAGCAGCCCAAAAAAGGCCTTAACATGCATTTTAGGCCTGCAAAAATGTTGAAAACTTTGGAGGCTCAAAAAAGGGGTTTACAGGCATCCTAGACCCCCTAAAGTCCAGAAAATGTTGGTAGGACAAAAACTGTGTCAGAGAGCTCTGAATGTCCCAAAAACATTTGCAGCCTGAAAGGGGCATTAACCCGCATTCTAGACCGCTGAAATTCCCAAAAATATTTTTGGCATGAAAAGTGCATCCTACAACCCTGAAAGTTCAGAATATGTTAGCACCCCAAAAAAGGCCTTAAAATGCATTTTAGGCCTGCAAAAATTTTGAAAAGTTTAGAGGCCCAAAAAAGGGATTTACAGGCATACTAGACCCCGTAAAGTGCAGAAAATGGCTGTGGCCCAAAATCAGTGTCAGCGAGCTCTGAATGTCCCAAAACATTTGCAGCCCGAAAGGGGCACTAACCAGCATCCTAGACCACTGAAATTCCCAAAAATATTTTTGGCACCAAAAATGCATCCTACAACCCTGAAAGTTCAGTATATGTTAGCAGCCTGAAAAATGCCTTAAAATGCATTTTAGGCCTGCAAAAATGTTGAAAACTTTGGAGGCCCAAAAAAGAGGTTTACAGGCACCCTAGACTCCCTAAAGTCCAGAAAATATTGGTGGACCAAAAACTGTGTCAGAGAGCTCTGAATGTCCCAAAAACATTTGCAGCTTGAAAGAGGCATTAACCCGCATCATAGACCACTGAAATTCTCAAAAATATTTTTGGCATGAAAAGTCCATCCTACAACCCTTATAGTTCAAAATATGTTAGCAGCCCAAAAAAGGCCTTAAAATGCATTTTAGGCCTGCAAAAATGTTGAAAACTTTGGAGGCCCAAAAAAGGGGTTTACAGGCATCCTAGACCCCCTAAAGTCCAGAAAATGTTGGTGGGCAAAAAACAGGCTCAGAGAGCTCTGAATGTCCCAAAAACATTTGCAGCCTGAAAGGGGCATTTACCCGTATCCTAGACCACTGAAATTACCAAAAATTGTTTGGCCCGAAAAATGCATCCTACACCCCTGAAAGTTCAGAAAATGTTGGCAGCTCAAAAAAGTCCTTAAAATTCATCTTGTGCCTGCAAAAATGTTGAAAACTTTGGAGGCCCGAAAAAGGGGTTTACAGGCATCCTAGACCCCCTAAAGTCCAGAAAATGTTGGTGGGCCAAAAACTGTGTCAGAGAGCTCTGAATGTCCCAAAAACATTTGCAGCCTGAAAGGGGCACTAACCTGCATCCTAGACCACTGAAATTCCCAAAAATATTTTTGGCATGAAAAGTGCATCCTACAACCCTGAGAGTTCAGAATATGTTAGCAGCCCAAAAAAGGCCTTAAATGCATTTTAGGCCTGCAAAAATGTTGAAAAGTTTGGAGGTCCAAAAAAGAGGTTTACAGGCATCCTAGACTCCCTAAAGTCCAGAAAATATTGGTGGACCAAAAACTGTGTCAGAGAGCTCTGAATGTCCCAAACACATTTGCAGCTTGAAAGGGGCATTAACCCGCATCCTAGACCACTGAAATTCCCAAAAATATTTTTGGCACCCAAAATGCATCATACAACCCTGAAAGTTCAGAATATGTTAGCAGCCCAGAAAAGGCCTTAAAATGCATTTTAGGCCTGCAAAAATGTTGAAAGGTTTGGAGGCCCAAAAAAGGGATTTACAGGCATCCTAGACCCCGTAAAGTGTAGAAAATGGCTGTGGCCCAAAAACTGTGTCAGAGAGCTCTGAATGTCCCAAAAACATTTGCAGCTTGAAAGGGGCATTAACCCGCATCGTAGACCACTGAAATTCCCAAAAATATTTTTGGCACCCAAAATGCATCCTACAACCCTGAAAGTTCAGAATATATTAGCAGCCCAAAAAAGGCCTTAAAATGCATTTTAGGCCTGCAAAAATGTTGAAAACTTTGGAGGCCCAAAAATGGGGTTTACAGGCATCCTAGACCCCCTAAAGTCCAGAAAATGCTGGTGGGCCAAAAACAGGCTCAGAGAGCTCTGAATGTCCCAAAAACATTTGCAGCCTGAAAGGGGCATTAACCCGCATCCTAGACCACTGAAATTACCAAAAATACTTTGGCCCGAAAAATGCATCCTACACCCCTGAATGTTCAGAAAATGTTGGCAGCTCAAAAAAGGCCTTAAAATTCATCTTGTGCCTGCAAAAATGTTGAAAACTTTGGAGGCTCAAAAAAGGGGTTTACAGGCATCCTAGACCCCCTAAAGTCCAGAAAATGTTGGTAGGCCAAAAACTGTGTCAGAGAGCTCTGAATGTCCCAAAAACATTTGCAGCCTGAAAGGGGCATTAACCCGCATCCTAGACCACTGAAATTCCCAAAAATATTTTTGGCACCCAAAATGCATCCTACAACCCTGAAAGTTCAGAATATATTAGCAGCCCAAAAAAGGCCTTAAAATGCATTTTAGGCCTGCAAAAATGTTGAAAACTTTGGAGGCCCAAAAATGGGGTTTACAG
This sequence comes from Ambystoma mexicanum, assembly GCF_040938575.1. NCBI lineage: Eukaryota > Metazoa > Chordata > Amphibia > Caudata > Ambystomatidae > Ambystoma > Ambystoma mexicanum. Next base: position 957,008,730 of record NC_090929.1, on the reverse strand, counting down.
GCATCCTAGACCCCCTAAAGTCCAGAAAATGTTGGTGGGCCAAAAACAGGCTCAGAGAGCTCTGAATGTCCCAAAAACATTTGCAGCCTGAAAGGGGCATTAACCCGCATCCTAGACCACTGAAATTACCAAAAATACTTTGGCCCGAAAAATGCATCCTACACCCCTGAATGTTCAGAAAATGTTGGCAGCTCAAAAAAGGCCTTAAAATTCATCTTGTGCCTGCAAAAATGTTGAAAACTTTGGAGGCTCAAAAAAGGGGTTTACAGGCATCCTAGACCCCCTAAAGTCCAGAAAATGTTGGTAGGCCAAAAACTGTGTCAGAGAGCTCTGAATGTCCCAAAAACATTTGCAGCCTGAAAGGGGCATTAAGCCGCATCCTAGACCACTGAAATTCCCAAAAATTTTTTGGCACCCAAAATGCATCCTACAACCCTGTAAATTCAGAATATGTTAGCAGCCCAAAAAAGGCCTTAAAATGCATTTTAGGCCTGCAAAAATGTTGAAAGGTTTGGAGGCCCAAAAAAGGGGTTTACAGGCATCCTAGACCCCCTAAAGTCCAGAAAATGTTGGTGGGCCAAAAACAGGCTCAGAGAGCTATGAATGTCCCAAAAACATTTGCAGCCTGAAAGGGGCATTAACCCGCATCCTAGACCACTGAAATTACCAAAAATAGTTTGGCCCGAAAAATGCATCCTACATCCCTGAATGTTCAGAAAATGTTGGCAGCTCAAAAAAGTCCTTAAAATTCATCTTGTGCCTGCAAAAATGTTGACAACTTTGGAGGCCCAAAAATGGGGTTTACAGGCATCCTAGACCCACTAAAGTCCAGAAAAGGTTGGTGGCCAAAAACTGTGTCAGAGAGCTCTGAATGTCCTAAAAACATTTGCAGACTGAAAGGGGCATTAACCCTTATCCTAGACCACTGAAATTCCCAAAAATATTTTTGGCACCAAAAATGCATCCTACAACCCTGAAAGTTCAGAATATGTTAGCAGCCTGAAAAAGGCCTTAAAATGCATTTTAGGCCTGCAAAAATGTTGAAAACTTTGGAGGCCCAAAAAAGAGGTTTACAGGCATCCTAGACTCCCTAAAGTCCAGAAAATATTGGTGGACCAAAAACTGTGTCAGAGAGCTCTGAATGTCCCAAAAACATTTGCAGCTTGAAAGGGCCATTAACCCGCATCCTAGACCACTGAAATTCCCAAAAATATTTTTGGCACCCAAAATGCATCCTACAACCCTGAAAGTTCAGAATATGTTAGCAGCCCAAAAAAGGCCTTAACATGCATTTTAGGCCTGCAAAAATGTTGAAAACTTTGGAGGCTCAAAAAAGGGGTTTACAGGCATCCTAGACCCCCTAAAGTCCAGAAAATGTTGGTAGGACAAAAACTGTGTCAGAGAGCTCTGAATGTCCCAAAAACATTTGCAGCCTGAAAGGGGCATTAACCCGCATTCTAGACCGCTGAAATTCCCAAAAATATTTTTGGCATGAAAAGTGCATCCTACAACCCTGAAAGTTCAGAATATGTTAGCACCCCAAAAAAGGCCTTAAAATGCATTTTAGGCCTGCAAAAATTTTGAAAAGTTTAGAGGCCCAAAAAAGGGATTTACAGGCATACTAGACCCCGTAAAGTGCAGAAAATGGCTGTGGCCCAAAAAACTGTGTCAGAGAGCTCTGAATGTCCCAAAAACATTTGCAGCCTGAAAGGGGCATTAAGCCGCATCCTAGACCACTGAAATTCCCCAAAAATTTTTGGCACCCAAAATGCATCCTACAACCCTGAAAGTTCAGAATATGTTAGCAGCCCAAAAAAGGCCTTAAAATGCATTTTAGGCCTGCAAAAATGTTGAAAGGTTTGGAGGCCCAAAAAAGGGGTTTACAGGCATCCTAGACCCCCTAAAGTCCAGAAAATGTTGGTGGGCCAAAAACAGGCTCAGAGAGCTATGAATGTCCCAAAAACATTTGCAGCCTGAAAGGGGCATTAACCCGCATCCTAGACCACTGAAATTACCAAAAATAGTTTGGCCCGAAAAATGCATCCTACATCCCTGAATGTTCAGAAAATGTTGGCAGCTCAAAAAAGTCCTTAAAATTCATCTTGTGCCTGCAAAAATGTTGACAACTTTGGAGGCCCAAAAATGGGGTTTACAGGCATCCTAGACCCACTAAAGTCCAGAAAAGGTTGGTGGCCAAAAACTGTGTCAGAGAGCTCTGAATGTCCTAAAAACATTTGCAGACTGAAAGGGGCATTAACCCTTATCCTAGACCACTGAAATTCCCAAAAATATTTTTGGCACCAAAAATGCATCCTACAACCCTGAAAGTTCAGAATATGTTAGCAGCCTGAAAAAGGCCTTAAAATGCATTTTAGGCCTGCAAAAATGTTGAAAACTTTGGAGGCCCAAAAAAGAGGTTTACAGGCATCCTAGACTCCCTAAAGTCCAGAAAATATTGGTGGACCAAAAACTGTGTCAGAGAGCTCTGAATGTCCCAAAAACATTTGCAGCTTGAAAGGGCCATTAACCCGCATCCTAGACCACGGAAATTCCCAAAAATATTTTTGGCACCCAAAATGCATCCTACAACCCTGAAAGTTCAGAATATGTTAGCAGCCCAAAAAAGGCCTTAACATGCATTTTAGGCCTGCAAAAATGTTGAAAAGTTTGGAGGCCCATAAAAGGGATTTGCAGGCATCCTAGACCCCGTAAAGTGCAGAAAATGGCTGTGGCCCAAAATCAGTGTCAGAGAGCTCTGAATGTCCCAAAAACATTTGCAGCTTGAAAGAGCCATGAACCCGCATCCTAGACCACTGAAATTTCCAAAAATATTTTTGGCACCCAAAATGCATCCTACAACCCTGAAAGTTCAGAATATGTTAGCAGCCGAAAAAAGGCCTTAACATGCATTTTAGGCCTGCAAAAATGTTGAAAAGTTTGGAGGCCCAAAAAAGAGGTTTACAGGCATCCTAGACTCCCTAAAGTCCAGAAAATATTGGTGGACCAAAAACTGTGTCAGAGAGCTCTGAATGTCCCAAAAACATTTGCAGCTTGAAAGGGGCATTAACCCGCATCCTAGACCACTGAAATTCTCAAAAATATTTTTGGCATGAAAAGTCCATCCTACAACCCTTAAAGTTCAGAATATGTTAGCAGCCCAAAAAAGGCCTTAAAATGCATTTTGGCCTGCAAAAAAGTTGAAAAGTTTGGAGGCCAAAAAAGGGATTTACAGGCATCCTAGACCCCGTGAAGTGCAGAAAATGGCTGTGGCCTAAAAACTGTGTCAGAGAGCTCTGAATGTCCCAAAACATTTGCAGCTTGAAAGGGGCATTAACCCGCATCCTAGACCACTGAAATTCCCAAAAATATTTTTGGCACCCAAAATGCATCCTACAACCCTGAAAGTTCAGAATATGTTAGCAGCCCACAAAAGGCCTTAAAATGCATTTTGGCCTGCAAAAAAGTTGAAAAGTTTGGAGGCCCAAAAAAGGGGTTTACAGGCATCCTAGACCCCCTAAAGTCCAGAAAATGTTGGTGGGCCAAAAACTGTGTCAGAGAGCTCTGAATGTCCCAAAAATATTTGCAGCTTGAAAGGGGCATTAACCTGCATCCTAGACCACTGAAATTCCTAAAAATATTTTTGACACCCAAAATGCATCCTACAACCCTGAAAGTTCAGAATATGTTAGCAGCCCAAAAAAGGCCTTAAAATGCATTTTAGGCCTGCAAAAATGTTGAAAACTTTGGAGGCCCAAAAAAGGGGTTTACAGGCATCCTAGACCCCCTAAAGTCCAGACATTTTTGGTGGGCCAAAAACAGGCTCAGAGAGCTCTGAATGTCCCAAAAACATTTGCAGCCTGAAAGGGGCATTAACCCGCATCCTAGACCACTGAAATTACCAAAAATATTTTTGGCATGAAAAGTGCATCCTACAACCCTGAAAGTTCAGAATATGTTAGCACCCCAAAAAAGGCCTTAAAATGCATTTTAGGCCTGCAAAAATGTTGAAAGGTTTGGGGGCCCAAAAAAGGGGTTTACAGGCATCCTAGACCCCCTAAAGTCCAGAAAATGTTGGTGGGCCAAAAACAGGCTCAGAGAGCTCTGAATGTCCCAAAAACATTTGCAGCCTGAAAGAGCATTAACCCGCATCCTAGAACACTGAAATTACCAAAAATAGTTTGGCCCGAAAAATACATCCTACACCCCTGGATGTTCAGAAAATGTTGGCAGCTCAAAAAAGTCCTTAAAATTCATCTTGTGCCTGGAAAAATGTTGAAAACATTGGAGGTCCAAAAAAGGGGTTTACAGGCATCCTAGACCCCTAAAGTCTAGAAAATGTTGGTAGGCCAAAAACTGTGTCAGAGAGCTCTGAATGTCCCAAAAACATGTGCAGCCTGAAAGGGGCATTAACCCGCATCCTAGACCGCTGAAATTCCCAAAAATATTTTTGGCATGAAAAGTGCATCCTACAACCCTGAAAGTTCAGAATATGTTAGCAGTTCAAAAAATGCCTTAAAATGCATTTTAGGCCTGCAAAAATGTTGAAAAGTTTGGAAGCCCAAAAAAGGGATTTACAGGCATCCTAGACCCCGTAAAGTGCAGAAAATGGCTGTAGCCCAAAATCAGTGTCAGAGAACTCTAAATGTCCCAAAACATTTGCAGCCCGAAAGGGGCACTAACCCGCATCCTAGACCACTGAAATTCCCCAAAAATATTTTTGACACCATAAATGCATCCTACAACCCTGATGAAAGTTCAGAATATGTTAGCAGCGCAAAAAGGGCCTTAAAATGCATTTTAGGCCTGCAAAAATGTTCAAAAGTTTGGAGGCCCAAAAAAGGGGTTTACAGGGATCCTACACCCCCTAAAGTCCAGAAAATGTTGGTGGGCCAAAAACTGTGTTAGAGAGCTCTGAATGTCCCAAAAACATTTGCAGCCTGAATGGGGCATTAACCCACATCCGAGACCACTGAAATTCCCAAAAATATTTTGGCCCAAAAAATGCTTCCTACACCCCTGAAATTTCAGAAAATGTTGCCAGCTCAAAAAAAGGCCTTAAAATGCATTTTAGGCCTGCAAAAATGTTGAAAAGTTTGGAGGCCCAAAAAAGGGATTTACAGGCATCCTAGACCCCGTAAAGTGCAGAAAATGGCTGTGGCCCAAAAAACTGTGTCAGAGAGCTCTGAATGTCCCAAAAACATTTGCAGCTTGAAAGGGGCATTAAGCCGCATCCTAGACCACTGAAATTCCCAAAAATATTTTTGGCACCCAAAATGCATCCTACAACCCTGAAAGTTCAGAATATGTTAGCAGCCCAAAAAAGGCCTTAAAATGCATTTTAGGCCTGCAAAAATGTTGAAAACTTTGGAGGCCCAAAACAGGGGTTTACAGGCATCCAAGACCCCCTAAAGTCCAGAAAATGTTGGTGGGCTAAAAACAGGCTCAGAGAGCTCTGAATGTCCCAAAAACATTTGCAACCTGAAAGGGGCATTAACCTGCATCCTAGACCACTGAAATTACCAAAAATAGCTTGGCCCGAAAAATGCATCCTACACCTCTGAATGTTCAGAAAATGTTGGCAGCTCAAAAAAGTCCTTAAAATTCATCTTGTGCCTGCAAAAATGTTGAAAACTTTGGAGGCCCAAAAAAGGGGTTTACAGGCATCCTAGACCCCCTAAAGTCCAGAAAATGTTGGTGGGCCAAAAACTGTGTCAGAGAGATCGGAATGTCCCAAAAACATTTGCAGCCTGAATGGGGCATTAACCCACATCCTAGACCACTGAAATTCCCAAAAATATTTTGGCCCAAAAAATGCTTCCTACACCCCTGAAATTTCAGAAAATGTTGGCAGCTCAAAAAAAGGCCTTAAAATGCATTTTAGGCCTGCAAACATGTTGAAAACTTTGGAGGCCCAAAAAAGGGATTTACAGGCATCCTAGACCCCTAAAGTCCAGAAAATGTTGGTGGGCCAAAAACAGGCTCAGAGAGCTCTGAATGTCCCCAAAACATTTGCAGCCTGAAAGGGGCATTAACATGCATGCTAGACCACTGAAATTCCCAAAAATATTTTTGGCACCCAAAATGCTTCCTACAACCCTGAAAGTTCAGAAAATGTTGGCAGCTCAAAAAAGTCCTTAAAATTCATCTTGTGCCTGCAAAAATGTTGAAAACTTTGGAGGCCCAAAAAAGGGGTTCACAGGCATCTTAGACCCCCTAAAGTCCAGAAAATGTTGGTGGACCAAAAACTGTGTCAGAGAGCTCTGAATGTCCCAAAAACATTTGCAGCCTGAAAGGGGCATTAACATGCATCCTAGACCACTGAAATTCCCAAAAATATTTTTGGCATGAAAAGTGCATCCTACAACCCTGAAAGTTCAGAATATGTTAGCAGCCCACATAAAGGCCTTAAAATGCATTTTGGCCTGCAAAAAAGTTGAAAAGTTTGGAGGCCAAAAAAGGGATTTACAGTTATCCTAGACCCCGTAAAGTGCAGAAAATGGCTGTGGCCCAAAAACTGTGTCAGAGAGCTCTGAATGTCCCAAAAACATTTGCAGTTTGAAAGGGGCATTAACCCACATCCTGGACCACTGAAATTCCCAAAAATATTTGTGGCACCCAAAATGCATCCTACAACCCTGAAAGTTCAGAATATGTTAGCAGCCCAAAAAAGGCCTTAAAATGCATTTTAGGCCTGCAAAAATGTTGAAAGGTTTGGAGGCCCAAAAAAGGGGTTTACAGGCATCCTAGACCCCCTAAAGTCCAGAAAATGTTGGTGGGCCAAAAACAGGCTCAGAGAGCTCTGAATGTCCCAAAAACATTTGCAGCCTGAATGGGGCATTAACCCGCATCCTAGACCACTGAAATTACCAAAAATAGTTTGGCCCGAAAAATGCATCCTACACCCCTGAAAGTTCAGAAAATGTTGGCAGCTCAAAAAAGTCCTTAAAATTCATCTTGTGCCTGGAAAAATGTTGAAAACTTTGGAGGCCCAAAAAAGGGGTTTATAGGCATCCTAGACCCCCTAAAGTCCAGAAAAGGTTGGTGGCCAAAAACTGTGTCAGAGAGCTCTGAATGTCCTAAAAACATTTGCAGACTGAAAGGGGCATTAACCCTTATCCTAGACCACTGAAATTCCCAAAAATATTTTTGGCACCAAAAATGCATCCTACAACCCTGAAAGTTCAGAATATGTTAGCAGCCTGAAAAAGGCCTTAAAATGCATTTTAGGCCTGCAAAAATGTTGAAAAGTTTGGAGGACCAAAAAAGGGGTTTACAGGCATCCTAGACCCCCTAAAGTCCAGAAAATGTTGGTGGGCCAAAAACAGGCTCAGAGAGCTCTGAATGCCCCAAAAACATTTGCAGCCTGAAAGGGGCATTAACCCGTATCCTAGACCACTGAAATTACCAAAAATGGTTTGTCCCGAAAAATGCATCCTACACCCCTGAAAGTTCAGAAAATGTTGGCAGCTCAAAAAAGTCCTTAAAATTCATCTTGTGCCTGCAAAAATGTTGAAAACTTTGGAGGCCCGAAAAAGAGGTTTACAGGCATCCTAGACTCCCTAAAGTCCAGAAAATATTGGTGGACCAAAAACTGTGTCAGAGAGCTCTGAATGTCCCAAAAACATTTGCAGCTTGAAAGGGCCATTAACCCGCATCCTAGACCACTGAAATTCCCAAAAATATTTTTGGCACCCAAAATGCATCCTACAACCCTGAAAGTTCAGAATATGTTAGCAGCCCAAAAAAGGCCTTAACATGCATTTTAGGCCTGCAAAAATGTTGAAAAGTTTGGAGGCCCAAAAAAGGGATTTGCAGGCATCCTAGACCCCGTAAAGTGCAGAAAATGGCTGTGGCCCAAAATCAGTGTCAGAGAGCTCTGAATGTCCCAAAACATTTGCAGCCCGAAAGGGGCACTAACCAGCATCCTAGACCACTGAAATTCCCAAAAATATTTTTGGCACCAAAAATGCATCCTACAACCCTGAAAGTTCAGTATATGTTAGCAGCCTGAAAAATGCCTTAAAATGCATTTTAGGCCTGCAAAAATGTTGAAAACTTTGGAGGCCCAAAAAAGAGGTTTACAGGCATCCTAGACTCCCTAAAGTCCAGAAAATATTGGTGGACCAAAAACTGTGTCAGAGAGCTCTGAATGTCCCAAAAATATTTGCAGCTTGAAAGGGGCATTAACCCGCATCCTAGACCACTGAAATTCTCAAAAATATTTTTGGCATGAAAAGTCCATCCTACAACCCTTAAAGTTCAAAATATGTTAGCAGCCCAAAAAAGGCCTTAAAATGCATTTTAGGCCTGCAAAAATGTTGAAAACTTTGGAGGCCCAAAAAAGGGGTTTACAGGCATCCTAGACCCCCTAAAGTCCAGAAAATGTTGGTGGGCCAAAAACAGGCTCAGAGAGCTCTGAATGTCCCAAAAACATTTGCAGCCTGAATGGGGCATTAACCCGCATCCTAGACCACTGAAATTACCAAAAATAGTTTGGCCCGAAAAATGCATCCTACACCCCTGAAAGTTCAGAAAATGTTGGCAGCTCAAAAAAGTCCTTAAAATTCATCTTGTGTCTGGAAAAATGTTGAAAACTTTGGAGGCCCAAAAAAGGGGTTTATAGGCATCCTAGACCCCCTAAACTCCAGAAAAGGTTGGTGGCCAAAAACTGTGTCAGAGAGCTCTGAATGTCCTAAAAACATTTGCAGACTGAAAGGGGCATTAACCCTTATCCTAGACCACTGAAATTCCCAAAAATATTTTTGGCACCAAAAATGCATCCTACAACCCTGAAAGTTCAGAATATGTTAGCAGCCTGAAAAAGGCCTTAAAATGCATTTTAGGCCTGCAAAAATGTTGAAAAGTTTGGAGGACCAAAAAAGGGGTTTACAGGCATCCTAGACCCCCTAAAGTCCAGAAAATGTTGGTGGGCTAAAAACAGGCTCAGAGAGCTCTGAATGTCCCAAAAACATTTGCAACCTGAAAGGGGCATTAACCTGCATCCTAGACCACTGAAATTACCAAAAATAGCTTGGCCCGAAAAATGCATCCTACACCTCTGAATGTTCAGAAAATGTTGGCAGCTCAAAAAAGTCCTTAAAATTCATCTTGTGCCTGCAAAAATGTTGAAAACATTGGAGGCCCAAAAAAGGGGTTTACAGGCATCCTAGACCCCCTAAAGTCCAGAAAATGTTGGTGGGCCAAAAACTGTGTCAGAGAGATCTGAATGTCCCAAAAACATTTGCAGCCTGAATGGGGCATTAACCCACATCCTAGACCACTGAAATTCCCAAAAATATTTTGGCCCAAAAAATGCTTCCTACACCCCTGAAATTTCAGAAAATGTTGGCAGCTCAAAAAAAGGCCTTAAAATGCATTTTAGGCCTGCAAACATGTTGAAAACTTTGGAGGCCCAAAAAAGGGATTTACAGGCATCCTAGACCCCTAAAGTCCAGAAAATGTTGGTGGGCCAAAAACAGGCTCAGAGAGCTCTGAATGTCCCCAAAACATTTGCAGCCTGAAAGGGGCACTAACATGCATCCTAGACCACTGAAATTCCTAAAAATATTTTTGGCACCCAAAATGCTTCCTACAACCCTGAAAGTTCAGAAAATGTTGGCAGCTCAAAAAAGTCCTTAAAATTCATCTTGTGCCTGCAAAAATGTTGAAAACTTTGGAGGCCCAAAAAAGGGGTTCACAGGCATCTTAGACCCCCTAAAGTCCAGAAAATGTTGGTGGACCAAAAACTGTGTCAGAGAGCTCTGAATGTCCCAAAAACATTTGCAGCCTGAAAGGGGCATTAACATGCATCCTAGACCACTGAAATTCCCAAAAATATTTTTGGCATGAAAAGTGGATCCTACAACCCTGAAAGTTCAGAATATGTTAGCAGCCCACATAAAGGCCTTAAAATGCATTTTAGTCCTGCAAAAATGTTGAAAGGTTTGGAGGCCAAAAAAAGGGATTTACAGGCATCCTAGACCCCGTAAAGTGCAGCAAATGGCTGTGGCCTAAAATCAGTGTCAGAGAGCTCTGAATGTCCCAAAAACATTTGCAGCTGGAAAGGGGCATTAACCCGCATCCTAGACCACTGAAATTCTCAAAAATATTTTTGGCATGAAAAGTCCATCCTACAACCCTTAAAGTTCAAAATATGTTAGCAGCCCAAAAAAGGCCTTAAAATGCATTTTGGACTGCAAAAAAGCTGAAAAGTTTGGAGGCCAAAAAAGGGATTTACAGTTATCCTAGACCCCGTAAAGTGCAGAAAATGGCTGTGGCCCAAAAACTGTGTCAGAGAGCTCTGAATGTCCCAAAAACATTTGCAGTTTGAAAGGGGCATTAACCCGCATCCTAGACCACTGAAATTCCCAAAAATATTTGTGGCACCCAAAATGCATCCTACAACCCTGAAAGTTCAGAATATGTTAGCAGCCCAAAAAAGGCCTTAAAATGCATTTTAGGCCTGCAAAAATGTTGAAAGGTTTGGAGGCCCAAAAAAAGGGTTTACAGGCATCCTAGACCCCCTAAAGTCCAGAAAATGTTGGTGGGCCAAAAACAGGCTCAGAGAGCTCTGAATGTCCCAAAAACATTTGCAGCCTGAAAGGGGCATTAACCCGCATCCTAGACCGCTGAAATTCCCAAAAATATTTTTGGCATGAAAAGTGCATCCTACAACCCTGAAAGTTCAGAATATGTTAGCACCCCAAAAAAGGCCTTAAAATGCATTTTAGGCCTGCAAAAATGTTGAAAACTTTCGAGGCCCAAAAAAGGGGTTTATAGGCATCCTAGACCCCCTAAAGTCCAGAAAAGGTTGGTGGCCAAAAACTGTGTCAGAGAGCTCTGAATGTCCCAAAAACATTTGCAGCCTGAAAGGGGCATTAACCCGTATCCTAGACCACTGAAATTACCAAAAATGGTTTGGCCCGAAAAATGCATCCTACACCCCTGAAAGTTCAGAAAATGTTGGCAGCTCAAAAAAGTCCTTAAAATTCATCTTGTGCCTGCAAAAATGTTGAAAAGTTTGGAGGCCCAAAAAAGGGATTTGCAGGCATCCTAGACCCCGTAAAGTGCAGAAAATGGCTGTGGCCCAAAATCAGTGTCAGAGAGCTCTGAATGTCCCAAAACATTTGCAGCCCGAAAGGGGCACTAACCAGCATCCTAGACCACTGAAATTCCCAAAAATATTTTTGGCACCAAAAATGCATCCTACAACCCTGAAAGTTCAGTATATGTTAGCAGCCTGAAAAATGCCTTAAAATGCATTTTAGGCCTGCAAAAATGTTGAAAACTTTGGAGGCCCAAAAAAGAGGTTTACAGGCATCCTAGACTCCCTAAAGTCCAGAAAATATTGGTGGACCAAAAACTGTGTCAGAGAGCTCTGAATGTCCCAAAAATATTTGCAGCTTGAAAGGGGCATTAACCCGCATCCTAGACCACTGAAATTCTCAAAAATATTTTTGGCATGAAAAGTCCATCCTACAACCCTTAAAGTTCAAAATATGTTAGCATCCCAAAAAAGGCCTTAAAATGCATTTTAGGCCTGCAAAAATGTTGAAAACTTTGGAGGCCCAAAAAAGGGGTTTACAGGCATCCTAGACCCCCTAAAGTCCAGAAAATGTTGGTGGGCCAAAAACAGGCTCAGAGAGCTCTGAATGTCCCAAAAACATTTGCAGCCTGAATGGGGCATTAACCCGCATCCTAGACCACTGAAATTACCAAAAATAGTTTGGCCCGAAAAATGCATCCTACACCCCTGAAAGTTCAGAAAATGTTGGCAGCTCAAAAAAGTCCTTAAAATTCATCTTGTGTCTGGAAAAATGTTGAAAACTTTGGAGGCCCAAAAAAGGGGTTTATAGGCATCCTAGACCCCCTAAAGTCCAGAAAAGGTTGGTGGCCAAAAACTGTGTCAGAGAGCTCTGAATGTCCTAAAAACATTTGCAGACTGAAAGGGGCATTAACCCTTATCCTAGACCACTGAAATTCCCAAAAATATTTTTGGCACCAAAAATGCATCCTACAACCCTGAAAGTTCAGAATATGTTAGCAGCCTGAAAAAGGCCTTAAAATGCATTTTAGGCCTGCAAAAATGTTGAAAACTTTGGAGGCCCAAAAAAGGGGTTTACAGGCATCCTAGACCCCCTAAAGTCCAGAAAATGTTGGTAGGCCAAAAACTGTGTCAGAGAGCTCTGAATGTCCCAAAAACATTTGCAGCCTGAGAGGGGCATTAACCCGCATCCTAGACCACTGAAATTCCCAAAAATATTTTTGGCATGAAAAGTGCATCCTACAACCCTTAACGTTCAGAATATGTTAGCAGCCCAAAAAAGGCCTTAACATGCATTTTAGGCCTGCAAAAAAGTTGAAAAGTTTGGAGGCCAAAAAAGGGATTTGCAGGCATCCTAGACCCCATAAAGTGCAGAAAATGGCTGTGGCCCAAAATCAGTGTCAGAGAGCTCTGGATGTCCCAAAACATTTGCAGCCCGAAAGGGGCACTAACCAGCATCCTAGACCACTGAAATTCCCAAAAATATTTTTGGCACCAAAAATGCATCCTACAACCCTGAAAGTTCAGAATATGTTAGCAGCCTGAAAAATGCCTTAAAATGCATTTTAGGCCTGCAAAAATGTTGAAAACTTTGGAGGCCCAAAAAAGAGGTTTACAGGCATCCTAGACTCCCTAAAGTCCAGAAAATATTGGTGGACCAAAAACTGTGTCAGAGAGCTCTGAATGTCCCAAAAACATTTGCAGCTTGAAAGGGCCATTAAGCCGCATCCTAGACCACTGAAATTCCCAAAAATATTTTTGGCACCCAAAATGCATCCTACAACCCTGAAAGTTCAGAATATGTTAGCAGCCCAAAAAAGGCCTTAAAATGCATTTTAGGCCTGCAAAAATGTTGAAAACTTTGGAGGCCCAAAACAGGGGTTTACAGGCATCCAAGACCCCCTAAAGTCCAGAAAATGTTGGTGGGCTAAAAACAGGCTCAGAGAGCTCTCAATGTCCCAAAAACATTCGCAACCTGAAAGGGGCATTAACCTGCATCCTAGACCACTGAAATTACCAAAAATAGCTTGGCCCGAAAAATGCATCCTACACCTCTGAATGTTCAGAAAATGTTGGCAGCTCAAAAAAGTCCTTAAAATTCATCTTGTGCCTGCAAAAATGTTGAAAACTTTGGAGGCCCAAAAAAGGGGTTTACAGGCATCCTAGACCCCCTAAAGTCCAGAAAATGTTGGTGGGCCAAAAACTGTGTCAGAGAGATCTGAATGTCCCAAAAACATTTGCAGCCTGAATGGGGCATTAACCCACATCCTAGACCACTGAAATTCCCAAAAATATTTTGGCCCAAAAAATGCTTCCTACACCCCTGAAATTTCAGAAAATGTTGGCAGCTCAAAAAAAGGCCTTAAAATGCATTTTAGGCCTGCAAACATGTTGAAAACTTTGGAGGCCCAAAAAAGGGATTTACAGGCATCCTAGACCCCTAAAGTCCAGAAAATGTTGGTGGGCCAAAAACAGGCTCAGAGAGCTCTGAATGTCCCCAAAACATTTGCAGCCTGAAAGGGGCATTAACATGCATCCTAGACCACTGAAATTCCCCAAAATATTTTTGGCACCCAAAATGCTTCCTACAACCCTGAAAGTTCAGAAAATGTTGGCAGCTCAAAAAAGTCCTTAAAATTCATCTTGTGCCTGCAAAAATGTTGAAAACTTTGGAGGCCCAAAAAAGGGGTTCACAGGCATCTTAGACCCCCTAAAGTCCAGAAAATGTTGGTGGACCAAAAACTGTGTCAGAGAGCTCTGAATGTCCCAAAAACATTTGCAGCCTGAAAGGGGCATTAACATGCATCCTAGACGACTGAAATTCCCAAAAATATTTTTGGCATGAAAAGTGCATCCTACAACCCTGAAAGTTCAGAATATGTTAGCAGCCCACAAAAAGGCCTTAAAATGCATTTTAGGCCTGCAAAAATGTTGAAAAGTTTGGAGGCCAAAAAAAGGGATTTGCAGGCATCCTAGACCCCGTAAAGTGCAGAAAATGGCTGTGGCCCAAAATCAGTGTCAGAGAGCTCTGAATGTCCCAAAACATTTGCAGCCCGAAAGGGGCACTAACCAGCATCCTAGACCACTGAAATTCCCAAAAATATTTTTGGCACCAAAAATGCATCCTACAACCCTGAAAGTTCAGAATATGTTAGCAGCCTGAAAAATGCCTTAAAATGCATTTAAGGCCTGCAAAAATGTTGAAAACTTTGGAGGCCCAAAAAGAGGTTTACAGGCATCCTAGACTCCCTAAAGTCCAGAAAATATTGGTGGACCAAAAACTGTGTCAGAGAGCTCTGAATGTCCCAAAAACATTTGCAGCTGGAAAGGGGCATTAACCCGCATCCTAGACCACTGAAATTCTCAAAAATATTTTTGGCATGAAAAGTCCATCCTACAACCCTTAAAGTTCAAAATATGTTAGCAGCCCAAAAAAGGCCTTAAAATGCATTTTGGCCTGCAAAAAAGTTGAAAAGTTTGGAGGCCAAAAAAGGGATTTACAGTCATCCTAGACCCCGTAAAGTGCAGAAAATGGCTGTGGCCCAAAAACTGTGTCAGAGAGCTCTGAATGTCCCAAAAACATTTGCAGCTTGAAAGGGGCATTAACCCGCATCCTGGACCACTGAAATTCCCAAAAATATTTGTGGCACCCAAAATGCATCCTACAACCCTGAAAGTTCAGAATATGTTAGCAGCCCAAAAAAGGCCTTAAAATGCATTTTAGGCCTGCAAAAATGTTGAAAGGTTTGGAGGCCCAAAAAAGGGGTTTACGGGCATCATAGACCCCCTAAAGTCCAGAAAATGTTGGTGGGCCAAAAACAGGCTCAGAGAGCTCTGAATGTCCCAAAAACATTTGCAGCCTGAATGGGGCATTAACCCGCATCCTAGACCACTGAAATTACCAAAAATAGTTTGGCCCGAAAAATGCATCCTACACCCCTGAAAGTTCAGAAAATGTTGGCAGCTCAAAAAAGTCCTTAAAATTCATCTTGTGCCTGGAAAAATGTTGAAAACTTTGGAGGCCCAAAAAAGGGGTTTATAGGCATCCTAGACCCCCTAAAGTCCAGAAAAGGTTGGTGGCCAAAAACTGTGTCAGAGAGCTCTGAATGTCCTAAAAACATTTGCAGATTGAAAGGGGCATTAACCCTTATCCTAGATCACTGAAATTCCCAAAAATATTTTTGGCACCAAAAATGCATCCTACAACCCTGAAAGTTCAGAATATGTTAGCAGCCTGAAAAATGCCTTAAAATGCATTTTGGCCTGCAAAAAAGTTGAAAAGTTTGGAGGCCAACAAAGGGAATTACAGGCATCCTAGACCCTGTAAAGTGTAGAAAATGGCTGTGGCCCAGAATCAGTGTCAGAGAGCTCTGAATGTCCCAAAACATTTGCAGCCCGAAAGGTGCATTAACCTGCATCCTAGACCACTGAAATTCCCAAAAATATTTTTGGCACCAAAAATGCATCCTACAACCCTGAAAGTTCAGAATATGTTAGCAGCCTGAAAAAGGCTTTAAAATGCATTTTAGGCCTGCAAAAATGTTGAAAACTTTGGAGGCCCAAAAAAGGGATTTACAGGCATCCTAGGCTCCCTAAAGTCCAGAAAATATTGGTAGACCAAAAACTGTGTCAGAGAGCTCTGAATGTCCCAAAAACATTTGCAGCCTGAAAGGGGCATTAACCCGCATCCTAGACCACTGAAATTACCAAAAATAGTTTGGCCCGAAAAATGCATCCTAGACCCCTGGATGTTCAGAAAATGTTGGCAGCTCAAAAAAGTCCTTAAAATTCATCTTGTGCCTGGAAAAATGTTGAAAACTTTGGAGGCCCAAAAAAGGGGTTTATAGGCATCCTAGACCCCCTAAAGTCCAGAAAATGTTGGTAGGCCAAAAACTGTCAGAGAGCTCTGAATGTCCCAAAAACATTTGCAGCCTGAAAGGGGCATTAACCCGTATCCTAGACCGCTGAAATTCCCAAAAATATTTTTGGCATGAAAAGTGCATCCTACAACCCTGAAAGTTCAGAATATGTTAGCAGTTCAAAAAATGCCTTAAAATGCATTTTAGGCCTGCAAAAATGTTGAAAGCTTTGGAGGCCCAAAAAGGGGTTTACAGGCATCCTAGACCCCCTAAAGTCCAGAAAATGTTGGTGGGCCAAAAACTGTGTCAGAGAGCTCTGAGTGTCCCAAAAACATTTGAAGACTGAAAGGGGCATTAACCCTCATCCTAGACCACTGAAATTCCCAAAAATATTTTTGGCACCAAAAATGCATCCTACAACCCTGAAAGTTCAGAATATGTTAGCAGCCTGAAAAAGGCCTTAAAATGCATTTTAGGCCTGCAAAAATGTTGAAAACTTTGGAGGCCCAAAAAAGAGGTTTACAGGCATCCTAGACTCCCTAAAGTCCAGAAAATATTGGTGGACAAAAAACTGTGTCAGAGAGCTCTGAATGTACCAAAAACATTTGCAGCTTGAAAGGGCCATTAACCCGCATCCTAGACCACTGAAATTCCCAAAAATATTTTTGGCACCCAAAATGCATCCTACAACCCTGAAAGTTCAGAATATGTTAGCAGCCTGAAAAAGGCCTTAAAATGCATGTTAGGCCTGCAAAAATGTTGAAAACTTTGGAGGCCCAAAAAAGAGGTTTACCGGCATCCTAGACTCCCTAAAGTCCAGAAAATATTGGTGGACCAAAAACTGTGTCAGAGAGCTCTGAATGTCCCAAAAACATTTGCAGCTTGAAAGGGGCATTAACCCGCAACCTAGACCACTGAAATTCTCAAAAATATTTTTGGCATGAAAAGTCCATCCTACAACCCTTAAAGTTCAGAATATGTTAGCAGCCCAAAAAAGGCCTTAAAATGCATTTTGGCCTGCAAAAAAGTTGAAAAGTTTTTAGGCCAAAAAAGGTATTTACAGGCATCCTAGACCCCGTGAAGTGCAGAAAATGGCTGTGGCCCGAAAACTGTGTAAGAGAGCTCTGAATGTCCCAAAACATTTGCAGCTTGAAAGGGGCATTAACCCGCATCCTAGACCACTGAAATTCCCAAAAATATTTTTGGCACCCAAAATGCATCCTACAACCCTGAAAGTTCAGAATATGTTAGCAGCCCAAAAAAGGCCTTAAAATGCATTTTAGGCCTGCAAAAATGTTGAAAACTTTGGAGGCCCAAAAAAGGGGTTCACAGGCATCCTAGACCCCCTAAAGTCCAGAAAATGTTGGTGGGCCAAAAACAGGCTCAGAGAGCTCTGAATGTCCCAAAAACATTTGCAGCCTGAAAGGGGCACTAACCTGCATCCTAGACCACTGAAATTACCACAAATAGTTTGGCCCGAAAAATGCATCCTACACCCCTGAATGTTCAGAAAATGTTGGCAGCTCAAAAAAGTCCTTAAATTTCATCTTGTGCCTGCAAAAATGTTGAAAACTTTGGAGGCCCAAAATAGGGGTTTACAGGCATCCTAGACCCCCTAAAGTCGAGAAAATGTTGGTAGGCCAAAAACTGTGTCAGAGAGCTCTGAATGTCCCAAAAACATTTGCAGCCTGAAAGGGGCATTAACCCGCATCCTAGACCGCTGAAATTCCCAAAAATATTTTTGGCATGAAAAGTGCATCCTACAACCCTGAAAGTTCAGAATATGTTAGCACCCCAAAAAAGGCCTTAAAATGCATTTTAGGCCTGCAAAAATGTTGAAAGGTTTGGGGGCCCAAAAAAGGGGTTTACAGGCATCCTAGACCCCCTAAAGTCCAGAAAATGTTGGTGGGCCAAAAACAGGCTCGGAGAGCTCTGAATGTCCCAAAAACATTTGCAGCCTGAAAGGGGCATTAACCCGCATCCTAGACCACTGAAATTACCAAAAATAGTTTGGCCCAATAAAATGCATCCTACACCCCTGGATGTTCAGAAAATGTTGGCAGCTCAAAAAAGTCCTTAAAATTCATTTGTGCCTGGAAAAATGTTGAAAACTTTGGAGGCCCAAAAAAGGGGTTTACAGGCATCCTAGACCCCCTAAAGTCCAGAAAATGTTGGTAGGCCAAAAACTGTGTCAGAGAGCTCTGAATGTCCCAAAAACATTTGCAGCCTGAAAGGGGCATTAACCCGCATCCTAGACCGCTGAAATTCCCAAAAATATTTTTGGCATGAAAAGTGCATCCTACAACCCTGAAAGTTCAGAATATGTTAGCAGTTCAAAAAATGCCTTAAAATGCATTTTAGGCCTGCAAAAATGTTGAAAGGTTTGGAGGCCCAAAAAGGGGTTTACAGGCATCCTAGACCCCCTAAAGTCCAGAAAATGTTGGTGGGCCAAAAACAGGCTCAGAGAGCTCTGAATGTCCCAAAAACATTTGCAGCCTGAAAGGGACATTAACCCGCATCCTAGACCACTGAAATTACCAAAAATAGTTTGGCCCGAAAAATGCATCCTACACCCCTGAATGTTCAGAAAATGTTGGCAGCTCAAAAAAGTCCTTAAAATTCATCTTGTGCCTGGAAAAATGTTGAAAACTTTGGAGGCCCAAAAAAGGGGTTTATAGGCATCCTAGACCCCCTAAAGTCCAGAAAATGTTGGTGGGCCAAAAACTGTGTCAGAGAGCTCTGAATGTCCCAAAAACATTTGCAGCCTGAAAGGGGCATTAACCCGCATCCTAGACCACTGAAATTCTCAAAAATATTTTTGCCATGAAAAGTGCGTCCTACAACCCTGAAAGTTCAGAATATGTTAGCAGCCCAAAAAAGGCCTTAAAATGCGTTTTAGGCCTGCAAAAATGTTGAAAAGTTTGGAGGCCCAAAAAAGGGATTTACAGGCATCCTAGACCCCGTAAAGTGCAGAAAATGGCTGTGGCCCAAAAAACTGTGTCAGAGAGCTCTGAATGTCCCAAAAAACATTTGCAGCTTGAAAGGGGCATTAAGCCGCATCCTAGACCACTGAAATTCCCAAAAATATTTTTGGCACCCAAAATGCATCCTACAACCCTGAAAGTTCAGAATATGTTAGCAGCCCAAAAAAAGGCCTTAAAATGCATTTTAGGCCTGCAAAAATGTTGAAAACTTTGGAGGCCCAAAAAAGGGGTTTACAGGCATCCTAGACCCCCTAGGTCCAGAAAATGTTGGTGGGCCAAAAACAGGCTCAGAGAGCTCTGAATGTCCCAAAAACATTTGCAGCCTGAAAGGGGCATTAACCCGTATCCTAGACCGCTGAAATTCCCAAAAATATTTTTGGCATGAAAAGTGCATCCTACAACCCTGAAAGTTCAGAATATGTTAGCAGTTCAAAAAATGCCTTAAAATGCATTTTAGGCCTGCAAAAATGTTGAAAGGTTTAGAGGCCCAAAAAGGGGTTTACAGGCATCCTAGACCCCCTAAAGTCCAGAAAATGTTGGTGGGCCAAAAACAGGCTCAGAGAGCTCTGAATGTCCCAAAAACATTTGCAGCCTGAAAGGGGCATTAACATGCATCCTAGACCACTGAAATTCCCAAAAATATTTTTGGCACCCAAAATGCTTCCTACAACCCTGAAAGTTCAGAAAATGTTGGCAGCTCAAAAAAGTCCTTAAAATTCATCTTGTGCCTGCAAAAATGTTGAAAACTTTGGAGGCCCAAAAAAGGGGTTCACAGGCATCTTAGACCCCCTAAAGTCCAGAAAATGTTGGTGGACCAAAAACTGTGTCAGAGAGCTCTGAATGTCCCAAAAACATTTGCAGCCTGAAAGGGGCATTAACATGCATCCTAGACCACTGAAATTCCCAAAAATATTTTTGGCATGAAAAGTGCATCCTACAACCCTGAAAGTTCAGAATATGTTAGCAGCCCACATAAAGGCCTTAAAATGCATTTTGGCCTGCAAAAAAGTTGAAAGGTTTGGAGGCCAAAAAAGGGATTTACAGTTATCATAGACCCCGTAAAGTGCAGAAAATGGCTGTGGCCCAAAAACTGTGTCAGAGAGCTCTGAATGTCCCAAAAACATTTGCAGTTTGAAAGGGGCATTAACCCACATCCTGGACCACTGAAATTCCCAAAAATATTTGTGGCACCCAAAATGCATCCTACAACCCTGAAAGTTCAGAATATGTTAGCAGCCCAAAAAAGGCCTTAAAATGCATTTTAGGCCTGCAAAAATGTTGAAAGGTTTGGAGGCCCAAAAAAGGGTTTTACAGGCATCCTAGACCCCCTAAAGTCCAGAAAATGTTGGTGGGCCAAAAACAGGCTCAGAGAGCTCTGAATGTCCCAAAAACATTTGCAGCCTGAATGGGGCATTAACCCGCATCCTAGACCACTGAAATTACCAAAAATAGTTTGGCCCGAAAAATGCATCCTACACCCCTGAAAGTTCAGAAAATGTTGGCAGCTCAAAAAAGTCCTTAAAATTCATCTTGTGCCTGGAAAAATGTTGAAAACTTTGGAGGCCCAAAAAAGGGGTTTATAGGCATCCTAGACCCCCTAAAGTCCAGAAAAGGTTGGTGGCCAAAAACTGTGTCAGAGAGCTCTGAATGTCCTAAAAACATTTGCAGACTGAAAGGGGCATTAACCCTTATCCTAGACCACTGAAATTCCCAAAAATATTTTTGGCACCAAAAATGCATCCTACAACCCTGAAAGTTCAGAATATGTTAGCAGCCTGAAAAAGGCCTTAAAATGCATTTTAGGCCTGCAAAAATGTTGAAAAGTTTGGAGGACCAAAAAAGGGGTTTACAGGCATCCTAGACCCCCTAAAGTCCAGAAAATGTTGGTGGGCCAAAAACAGGCTCAGAGAGCTCTGAATGCCCCAAAAACATTTGCAGCCTGAAAGGGGCATTAACCCGTATCCTAGACCACTGAAATTACCAAAAATGGTTTGGCCCGAAAAATGCATCCTACACCCCTGAAAGTTCAGAAAATGTTGGCAGCTCAAAAAAGTCCTTAAAATTCATCTTGTGCCTGCAAAAATGTTGAAAACTTTGGAGGCCCGAAAAAGAGGTTTACAGGCATCCTAGACTCCCTAAAGTCCAGAAAATATTGGTGGACCAAAAACTGTGTCAGAGAGCTCTGAATGTCCCAAAAACATTTGCAGCTTGAAAGGGCCATTAACCCGCATCCTAGACCACTGAAATTCCCAAAAATATTTTTGGCACCCAAAATGCATCCTACAACCCTGAAAGTTCAGAATATGTTAGCAGCCCAAAAAAGGCCTTAACATGCATTTTAGGCCTGCAAAAATGTTGAAAAGTTTGGAGGCCCAAAAAAGGGATTTGCAGGCATCCTAGACCCCGTAAAGTGCAGAAAATGGCTGTGGCCCAAAATCAGTGTCAGAGAGCTCTGAATGTCCCAACACATTTGCAGCCCGAAAGGGGCACTAACCAGCATCCTAGACCA
This sequence comes from Ambystoma mexicanum, assembly GCF_040938575.1. Taxonomy (NCBI): domain Eukaryota; kingdom Metazoa; phylum Chordata; class Amphibia; order Caudata; family Ambystomatidae; genus Ambystoma; species Ambystoma mexicanum. The sequence continues at coordinate 956,987,334 of NC_090929.1, read as the reverse complement.
CTGAAATTCCCAAAAATATTTTTGGCACCAAAAATACATCCTACAACCCTGAAAGTTCAGTATATGTTAGCAGCCTGAAAAATGCCTTAAAATGCATTTTAGGCCTGCAAAAATGTTGAAAACTTTGGAGGTCCAAAAAAGGGGTTTACAGGCATCCTAGACCCCTAAAGTCTAGAAAATGTTGGTAGGCCAAAAACTGTGTCAGAGAGCTCTGAATGTCCCAAAAACATGTGCAGCCTGAAAGGGGCATTAACCCGCATCCTAGACCACTGAAATTCTCAAAAATATTTTTGGCATGAAAAGTCCATCCTACAACCCTTAAAGTTCAAAATATGTTAGCAGCCCAAAAAAGGCCTTAAAATGCATTTTAGGCCTGCAAAAATGTTGAAAACTTTGGAGGCCCAAAAAAGGGGTTTACAGGCATCCTAGACCCCCTAAAGTCCAGAAAATGTTGGTGGGCCAAAAACAGGCTCAGAGAGCTCTGAATGTCCCAAAAACATTTGCAGCCTGAATGGGGCATTAACCCGCATCCTAGACCACTGAAATTACCAAAAATAGTTTGGCCCGAAAAATGCATCCTACACCCCTGAAAGTTCAGAAAATGTTGGCAGCTCAAAAAAGTCCTTAAAATTCATCTTGTGTCTGGAAAAATGTTGAAAACTTTGGAGGCCCAAAAAAGGGGTTTATAGGCATCCTAGACCCCCTAAAGTCCAGAAAAGGTTGGTGGCCAAAAACTGTGTCAGAGAGCTCTGAATGTCCTAAAAACATTTGCAGACTGAAAGGGGCATTAACCCTTATCCTAGACCACTGAAATTCCCAAAAATATTTTTGGCACCAAAAATGCATCCTACAACCCTGAAAGTTCAGAATATGTTAGCAGCCTGAAAAAGGCCTTAAAATGCATTTTAGGCCTGCAGAAATGTTGAAAAGTTTGGAGGACCAAAAAAGGGGTTTACAGGCATCCTAGACCCCCTAAAGTCCAGAAAATGTTGGTGGGCCAAAAACAGGCTCAGAGAGCTCTGAATGCCCCAAAAACATTTGCAGCCTGAAAGGGGCATTAACCCGTATCCTAGACCACTGAAATTACCAAAAATGGTTTGGCCCGAAAAATGCATCCTACACCCCTGAAAGTTCAGAAAATGTTGGCAGCTCAAAAAAGTCCTTAAAATTCATCTTGTGCCTGCAAAAATGTTGAAAACTTTGGAGGCCCGAAAAAGAGGTTTACAGGCATCCTAGACTCCCTAAAGTCCAGAAAATATTGGTGGACCAAAAACTGTGTCAGAGAGCTCTGAATGTCCCAAAAACATTTGCAGCCTGAAAGGGGCATTAACATGCATCCTAGACCACTGAAATTCCCAAAAATATTTTTGGCATGAAAAGTGCATCCTACAACCCTGAAAGTTCAGAATATGTTAGCAGCCCACATAAAGGCCTTAAAATGCATTTTGGCCTGCAAAAAAGTTGAAAGGTTTGGAGGCCAAAAAAGGGATTTACAGTTATCATAGACCCCGTAAAGTGCAGAAAATGGCTGTGGCCCAAAAACTGTGTCAGAGAGCTCTGAATGTCCCAAAAACATTTGCAGTTTGAAAGGGGCATTAACCCACATCCTGGACCACTGAAATTCCCAAAAATATTTGTGGCACCCAAAATGCATCCTACAACCCTGAAAGTTCAGAATATGTTAGCAGCCCAAAAAAGGCCTTAAAATGCATTTTAGGCCTGCAAAAATGTTGAAAGGTTTGGAGGCCCAAAAAAGGGGTTTACAGGCATCCTAGACCCCCTAAAGTCCAGAAAATGTTGGTGGGCCAAAAACAGGCTCAGAGAGCTCTGAATGTCCCAAAAACATTTGCAGCCTGAATGGGGCATTAACCCGCATCCTAGACCACTGAAATTACCAAAAATAGTTTGGCCCGAAAAATGCATCCTACACCCCTGAAAGTTCAGAAAATGTTGGCAGCTCAAAAAAGTCCTTAAAATTCATCTTGTGCCTGGAAAAATGTTGAAAACTTTGGAGGCCCAAAAAAGGGGTTTATAGGCATCCTAGACCCCCTAAAGTCCAGAAAAGGTTGGTGGCCAAAAACTGTGTCAGAGAGCTCTGAATGTCCTAAAAACATTTGCAGACTGAAAGGGGCATTAACCCTTATCCTAGACCACTGAAATTCCCAAAAATATTTTTGGCACCAAAAATGCATCCTACAACCCTGAAAGTTCAGAATATGTTAGCAGCCTGAAAAAGGCCTTAAAATGCATTTTAGGCCTGCAAAAATGTTGAAAAGTTTGGAGGACCAAAAAAGGGGTTTACAGGCATCCTAGACCCCCTAAAGTCCAGAAAATGTTGGTGGGCCAAAAACAGGCTCAGAGAGCTCTGAATGCCCCAAAAACATTTGCAGCCTGAAAGGGGCATTAACCCGTATCCTAGACCACTGAAATTACCAAAAATGGTTTGGCCCGAAAAATGCATCCTACACCCCTGAAAGTTCAGAAAATGTTGGCAGCTCAAAAAAGTCCTTAAAATTCATCTTGTGCCTGCAAAAATGTTGAAAACTTTGGAGGCCCGAAAAAGAGGTTTACAGGCATCCTAGACTCCCTAAAGTCCAGAAAATATTGGTGGACCAAAAACTGTGTCAGAGAGCTCTGAATGTCCCAAAAACATTTGCAGCTTGAAAGGGCCATTAACCCGCATCCTAGACCACTGAAATTCCCAAAAATATTTTTGGCACCCAAAATGCATCCTACAACCCTGAAAGTTCAGAATATGTTAGCAGCCCAAAAAAGGCCTTAACATGCATTTTAGGCCTGCAAAAATGTTGAAAAGTTTGGAGGCCCAAAAAAGGGATTTGCAGGCATCCTAGACCCCGTAAAGTGCAGAAAATGGCTGTGGCCCAAAATCAGTGTCAGAGAGCTCTGAATGTCCCAAAACATTTGCAGCCCGAAAGGGGCACTAACCAGCATCCTAGACCACTGAAATTCCCAAAAATATTTTTGGCACCAAAAATACATCCTACAACCCTGAAAGTTCAGTATATGTTAGCAGCCTGAAAAATGCCTTAAAATGCATTTTAGGCCTGCAAAAATGTTGAAAACTTTGGAGGTCCAAAAAAGGGGTTTACAGGCATCCTAGACCCCTAAAGTCTAGAAAATGTTGGTAGGCCAAAAACTGTGTCAGAGAGCTCTGAATGTCCCAAAAACATGTGCAGCCTGAAAGGGGCATTAACCCGCATCCTAGACCACTGAAATTCTCAAAAATATTTTTGGCATGAAAAGTCCATCCTACAACCCTTAAAGTTCAAAATATGTTAGCAGCCCAAAAAAGGCCTTAAAATGCATTTTAGGCCTGCAAAAATGTTGAAAACTTTGGAGGCCCAAAAAAGGGGTTTACAGGCATCCTAGACCCCCTAAAGTCCAGAAAATGTTGGTGGGCCAAAAACAGGCTCAGAGAGCTCTGAATGTCCCAAAAACATTTGCAGCCTGAATGGGGCATTAACCCGCATCCTAGACCACTGAAATTACCAAAAATAGTTTGGCCCGAAAAATGCATCCTACACCCCTGAAAGTTCAGAAAATGTTGGCAGCTCAAAAAAGTCCTTAAAATTCATCTTGTGCCTGGAAAAATGTTGAAAACTTTGGAGGCCCAAAAAAGGGGTTTATAGGCATCCTAGACCCCCTAAAGTCCAGAAAAGGTTGGTGGCCAAAAACTGTGTCAGAGAGCTCTGAATGTCCTAAAAACATTTGCAGATTGAAAGGGGCATTAACCCTTATCCTAGATCACTGAAATTCCCAAAAATATTTTTGGCACCAAAAATGCATCCTACAACCCTGAAAGTTCAGAATATGTTAGCAGCCTGAAAAATGCCTTAAAATGCATTTTGGCCTGCAAAAAAGTTGAAAAGTTTGGAGGCCAACAAAGGGAATTACAGGCATCCTAGACCCTGTAAAGTGTAGAAAATGGCTGTGGCCCAGAATCAGTGTCAGAGAGCTCTGAATGTCCCAAAACATTTGCAGCCCGAAAGGTGCATTAACCTGCATCCTAGACCACTGAAATTCCCAAAAATATTTTTGGCACCAAAAATGCATCCTACAACCCTGAAAGTTCAGAATATGTTAGCAGCCTGAAAAAGGCTTTAAAATGCATTTTAGGCCTGCAAAAATGTTGAAAACTTTGGAGGCCCAAAAAAGGGATTTACAGGCATCCTAGGCTCCCTAAAGTCCAGAAAATATTGGTAGACCAAAAACTGTGTCAGAGAGCTCTGAATGTCCCAAAAACATTTGCAGCCTGAAAGGGGCATTAACCCGCATCCTAGACCACTGAAATTACCAAAAATAGTTTGGCCCGAAAAATGCATCCTAGACCCCTGGATGTTCAGAAAATGTTGGCAGCTCAAAAAAGTCCTTAAAATTCATCTTGTGCCTGGAAAAATGTTGAAAACTTTGGAGGCCCAAAAAAGGGGTTTATAGGCATCCTAGACCCCCTAAAGTCCAGAAAATGTTGGTAGGCCAAAAACTGTCAGAGAGCTCTGAATGTCCCAAAAACATTTGCAGCCTGAAAGGGGCATTAACCCGTATCCTAGACCGCTGAAATTCCCAAAAATATTTTTGGCATGAAAAGTGCATCCTACAACCCTGAAAGTTCAGAATATGTTAGCAGTTCAAAAAATGCCTTAAAATGCATTTTAGGCCTGCAAAAATGTTGAAAGCTTTGGAGGCCCAAAAAGGGGTTTACAGGCATCCTAGACCCCCTAAAGTCCAGAAAATGTTGGTGGGCCAAAAACTGTGTCAGAGAGCTCTGAGTGTCCCAAAAACATTTGAAGACTGAAAGGGGCATTAACCCTCATCCTAGACCACTGAAATTCCCAAAAATATTTTTGGCACCAAAAATGCATCCTACAACCCTGAAAGTTCAGAATATGTTAGCAGCCTGAAAAAGGCCTTAAAATGCATTTTAGGCCTGCAAAAATGTTGAAAACTTTGGAGGCCCAAAAAAGAGGTTTACAGGCATCCTAGACTCCCTAAAGTCCAGAAAATATTGGTGGACAAAAAACTGTGTCAGAGAGCTCTGAATGTACCAAAAACATTTGCAGCTTGAAAGGGCCATTAACCCGCATCCTAGACCACTGAAATTCCCAAAAATATTTTTGGCACCCAAAATGCATCCTACAACCCTGAAAGTTCAGAATATGTTAGCAGCCTGAAAAAGGCCTTAAAATGCATGTTAGGCCTGCAAAAATGTTGAAAACTTTGGAGGCCCAAAAAAGAGGTTTACCGGCATCCTAGACTCCCTAAAGTCCAGAAAATATTGGTGGACCAAAAACTGTGTAAGAGAGCTCTGAATGTCCCAAAAACATTTGCAGCTTGAAAGGGGCATTAACCCGCAACCTAGACCACTGAAATTCTCAAAAATATTTTTGGCATGAAAAGTCCATCCTACAACCCTTAAAGTTCAGAATATGTTAGCAGCCCAAAAAAGGCCTTAAAATGCATTTTGGCCTGCAAAAAAGTTGAAAAGTTTTTAGGCCAAAAAAGGTATTTACAGGCATCCTAGACCCCGTGAAGTGCAGAAAATGGCTGTGGCCCGAAAACTGTGTAAGAGAGCTCTGAATGTCCCAAAACATTTGCAGCTTGAAAGGGGCATTAACCCGCATCCTAGACCACTGAAATTCCCAAAAATATTTTTGGCACCCAAAATGCATCCTACAACCCTGAAAGTTCAGAATATGTTAGCAGCCCAAAAAAGGCCTTAAAATGCATTTTAGGCCTGCAAAAATGTTGAAAACTTTGGAGGCCCAAAAAAGGGGTTCACAGGCATCCTAGACCCCCTAAAGTCCAGAAAATGTTGGTGGGCCAAAAACAGGCTCAGAGAGCTCTGAATGTCCCAAAAACATTTGCAGCCTGAAAGGGGCACTAACCTGCATCCTAGACCACTGAAATTACCACAAATAGTTTGGCCCGAAAAATGCATCCTACACCCCTGAATGTTCAGAAAATGTTGGCAGCTCAAAAAAGTCCTTAAATTTCATCTTGTGCCTGCAAAAATGTTGAAAACTTTGGAGGCCCAAAATAGGGGTTTACAGGCATCCTAGACCCCCTAAAGTCGAGAAAATGTTGGTAGGCCAAAAACTGTGTCAGAGAGCTCTGAATGTCCCAAAAACATTTGCAGCCTGAAAGGGGCATTAACCCGCATCCTAGACTGCTGAAATTCCCAAAAATATTTTTGGCATGAAAAGTGCATCCTACAACCCTGAAAGTTCAGAATATGTTAGCACCCCAAAAAAGGCCTTAAAATGCATTTTAGGCCTGCAAAAATGTTGAAAGGTTTGGGGGCCCAAAAAAGGGGTTTACAGGCATCCTAGACCCCCTAAAGTCCAGAAAATGTTGGTGGGCCAAAAACAGGCTCGGAGAGCTCTGAATGTCCCAAAAACATTTGCAGCCTGAAAGGGGCATTAACCCGCATCCTAGACCACTGAAATTACCAAAAATAGTTTGGCCCAATAAAATGCATCCTACACCCCTGGATGTTCAGAAAATGTTGGCAGCTCAAAAAAGTCCTTAAAATTCATTTGTGCCTGGAAAAATGTTGAAAACTTTGGAGGCCCAAAAAAGGGGTTTACAGGCATCCTAGACCCCCTAAAGTCCAGAAAATGTTGGTAGGCCAAAAACTGTGTCAGAGAGCTCTGAATGTCCCAAAAACATTTGCAGCCTGAAAGGGGCATTAACCCGCATCCTAGACCGCTGAAATTCCCAAAAATATTTTTGGCATGAAAAGTGCATCCTACAACCCTGAAAGTTCAGAATATGTTAGCAGTTCAAAAAATGCCTTAAAATGCATTTTAGGCCTGCAAAAATGTTGAAAGGTTTGGAGGCCCAAAAAGGGGTTTACAGGCATCCTAGACCCCCTAAAGTCCAGAAAATGTTGGTGGGCCAAAAACAGGCTCAGAGAGCTCTGAATGTCCCAAAAACATTTGCAGCCTGAAAGGGACATTAACCCGCATCCTAGACCACTGAAATTACCAAAAATAGTTTGGCCCGAAAAATGCATCCTACACCCCTGAATGTTCAGAAAATGTTGGCAGCTCAAAAAAGTCCTTAAAATTCATCTTGTGCCTGGAAAAATGTTGAAAACTTTGGAGGCCCAAAAAAGAGGTTTACCGGCATCCTAGACTCCCTAAAGTCCAGAAAATATTGGTGGACCAAAAACTGTGTCAGAGAGCTCTGAATGTCCCAAAAACATTTGCAGCTTGAAAGGGGCATTAACCCGCAACCTAGACCACTGAAATTCTCAAAAATATTTTTGGCATGAAAAGTCCATCCTACAACCCTTAAAGTTCAGAATATGTTAGCAGCCCAAAAAAGGCCTTAAAATGCATTTTGGCCTGCAAAAAAGTTGAAAAGTTTTTAGGCCAAAAAAGGTATTTACAGGCATCCTAGACCCCGTGAAGTGCAGAAAATGGCTGTGGCCCGAAAACTGTGTAAGAGAGCTCTGAATGTCCCAAAACATTTGCAGCTTGAAAGGGGCATTAACCCGCATCCTAGACCACTGAAATTCCCAAAAATATTTTTGGCACCCAAAATGCATCCTACAACCCTGAAAGTTCAGAATATGTTAGCAGCCCAAAAAAGGCCTTAAAATGCATTTTAGGCCTGCAAAAATGTTGAAAACTTTGGAGGCCCAAAAAAGGGGTTCACAGGCATCCTAGACCCCCTAAAGTCCAGAAAATGTTGGTGGGCCAAAAACAGGCTCAGAGAGCTCTGAATGTCCCAAAAACATTTGCAGCCTGAAAGGGGCACTAACCTGCATCCTAGACCACTGAAATTACCACAAATAGTTTGGCCCGAAAAATGCATCCTACACCCCTGAATGTTCAGAAAATGTTGGCAGCTCAAAAAAGTCCTTAAATTTCATCTTGTGCCTGCAAAAATGTCGAAAACTTTGGAGGCCCAAAATAGGGGTTTACAGGCATCCTAGACCCCCTAAAGTCGAGAAAATGTTGGTAGGCCAAAAACTGTGTCAGAGAGCTCTGAATGTCCCAAAAACATTTGCAGCCTGAAAGGGGCATTAACCCGCATCCTAGACCGCTGAAATTCCCAAAAATATTTTTGGCATGAAAAGTGCATCCTACAACCCTGAAAGTTCAGAATATGTTAGCACCCCAAAAAAGGCCTTAAAATGCATTTTAGGCCTGCAAAAATGTTGAAAGGTTTGGGGGCCCAAAAAAGGGGTTTACAGGCATCCTAGACCCCCTAAAGTCCAGAAAATGTTGGTGGGCCAAAAACAGGCTCGGAGAGCTCTGAATGTCCCAAAAACATTTGCAGCCTGAAAGGGGCATTAACCCGCATCCTAGACCACTGAAATTACCAAAAATAGTTTGGCCCAATAAAATGCATCCTACACCCCTGGATGTTCAGAAAATGTTGGCAGCTCAAAAAAGTCCTTAAAATTCATTTGTGCCTGGAAAAATGTTGAAAACTTTGGAGGCCCAAAAAAGGGGTTTACAGGCATCCTAGACCCCCTAAAGTCCAGAAAATGTTGGTAGGCCAAAAACTGTGTCAGAGAGCTCTGAATGTCCCAAAAACATTTGCAGCCTGAAAGGGGCATTAACCCGCATCCTAGACCGCTGAAATTCCCAAAAATATTTTTGGCATGAAAAGTGCATCCTACAACCCTGAAAGTTCAGAATATGTTAGCAGTTCAAAAAATGCCTTAAAATGCATTTTAGGCCTGCAAAAATGTTGAAAGGTTTGGAGGCCCAAAAAGGGGTTTACAGGCATCCTAGACCCCCTAAAGTCCAGAAAATGTTGGTGGGCCAAAAACAGGCTCAGAGAGCTCTGAATGTCCCAAAAACATTTGCAGCCTGAAAGGGACATTAACCCGCATCCTAGACCACTGAAATTACCAAAAATAGTTTGGCCCGAAAAATGCATCCTACACCCCTGAATGTTCAGAAAATGTTGGCAGCTCAAAAAAGTCCTTAAAATTCATCTTGTGCCTGGAAAAATGTTGAAAACTTTGGAGGCCCAAAAAAGGGGTTTATAGGCATCCTAGACCCCCTAAAGTCCAGAAAATGTTGGTGGGCCAAAAACTGTGTCAGAGAGCTCTGAATGTCCCAAAAACATTTGCAGCCTGAAAGGGGCATTAACCCGCATCCTAGACCACTGAAATTCTCAAAAATATTTTTGCCATGAAAAGTGCGTCCTACAACCCTGAAAGTTCAGAATATGTTAGCAGCCCAAAAAAGGCCTTAAAATGCGTTTTAGGCCTGCAAAAATGTTGAAAAGTTTGGAGGCCCAAAAAAGGGATTTACAGGCATCCTAGACCCCGTAAAGTGCAGAAAATGGCTGTGGCCCAAAAAACTGTGTCAGAGAGCTCTGAATGTCCCAAAAAACATTTGCAGCTTGAAAGGGGCATTAAGCCGCATCCTAGACCACTGAAATTCCCAAAAATATTTTTGGCACCCAAAATGCATCCTACAACCCTGAAAGTTCAGAATATGTTAGCAGCCCAAAAAAAGGCCTTAAAATGCATTTTAGGCCTGCAAAAATGTTGAAAACTTTGGAGGCCCAAAAAAGGGGTTTACAGGCATCCTAGACCCCCTAGGTCCAGAAAATGTTGGTGGGCCAAAAACAGGCTCAGAGAGCTCTGAATGTCCCAAAAACATTTGCAGCCTGAAAGGGGCATTAACCCGTATCCTAGACCGCTGAAATTCCCAAAAATATTTTTGGCATGAAAAGTGCATCCTACAACCCTGAAAGTTCAGAATATGTTAGCAGTTCAAAAAATGCCTTAAAATGCATTTTAGGCCTGCAAAAATGTTGAAAGGTTTGGAGGCCCAAAAAGGGGTTTACAGGCATCCTAGACCCCCTAAAGTCCAGAAAATGTTGGTGGGCCAAAAACAGGCTCAGAGAGCTCTGAATGTCCCAAAAACATTTGCAGCCTGAAAGGGGCATTAACATGCATCCTAGACCACTGAAATTCCCAAAAATATTTTTGGCACCCAAAATGCTTCCTACAACCCTGAAAGTTCAGAAAATGTTGGCAGCTCAAAAAAGTCCTTAAAATTCATCTTGTGCCTGCAAAAATGTTGAAAACTTTGGAGGCCCAAAAAAGGGGTTCACAGGCATCTTAGACCCCCTAAAGTCCAGAAAATGTTGGTGGACCAAAAACTGTGTCAGAGAGCTCTGAATGTCCCAAAAACATTTGCAGCCTGAAAGGGGCATTAACATGCATCCTAGACCACTGAAATTCCCAAAAATATTTTTGGCATGAAAAGTGCATCCTACAACCCTGAAAGTTCAGAATATGTTAGCAGCCCACATAAAGGCCTTAAAATGCATTTTGGCCTGCAAAAAAGTTGAAAGGTTTGGAGGCCAAAAAAGGGATTTACAGTTATCATAGACCCCGTAAAGTGCAGAAAATGGCTGTGGCCCAAAAACTGTGTCAGAGAGCTCTGAATGTCCCAAAAACATTTGCAGTTTGAAAGGGGCATTAACCCACATCCTGGACCACTGAAATTCCCAAAAATATTTGTGGCACCCAAAATGCATCCTACAACCCTGAAAGTTCAGAATATGTTAGCAGCCCAAAAAAGGCCTTAAAATGCATTTTAGGCCTGCAAAAATGTTGAAAGGTTTGGAGGCCCAAAAAAGGGTTTTACAGGCATCCTAGACCCCCTAAAGTCCAGAAAATTTTGGTGGGCCAAAAACAGGCTCAGAGAGCTCTGAATGTCCCAAAAACATTTGCAGCCTGAATGGGGCATTAACCCGCATCCTAGACCACTGAAATTACCAAAAATAGTTTGGCCCGAAAAATGCATCCTACACCCCTGAAAGTTCAGAAAATGTTGGCAGCTCAAAAAAGTCCTTAAAATTCATCTTGTGCCTGGAAAAATGTTGAAAACTTTGGAGGCCCAAAAAAGGGGTTTATAGGCATCCTAGACCCCCTAAAGTCCAGAAAAGGTTGGTGGCCAAAAACTGTGTCAGAGAGCTCTGAATGTCCTAAAAACATTTGCAGACTGAAAGGGGCATTAACCCTTATCCTAGACCACTGAAATTCCCAAAAATATTTTTGGCACCAAAAATGCATCCTACAACCCTGAAAGTTCAGAATATGTTAGCAGCCTGAAAAAGGCCTTAAAATGCATTTTAGGCCTGCAAAAATGTTGAAAAGTTTGGAGGACCAAAAAAGGGGTTTACAGGCATCCTAGACCCCCTAAAGTCCAGAAAATGTTGGTGGGCCAAAAACAGGCTCAGAGAGCTCTGAATGCCCCAAAAACATTTGCAGCCTGAAAGGGGCATTAACCCGTATCCTAGACCACTGAAATTACCAAAAATGGTTTGGCCCGAAAAATGCATCCTACACCCCTGAAAGTTCAGAAAATGTTGGCAGCTCAAAAAAGTCCTTAAAATTCATCTTGTGCCTGCAAAAATGTTGAAAACTTTGGAGGCCCGAAAAAGAGGTTTACAGGCATCCTAGACTCCCTAAAGTCCAGAAAATATTGGTGGACCAAAAACTGTGTCAGAGAGCTCTGAATGTCCCAAAAACATTTGCAGCTTGAAAGGGCCATTAACCCGCATCCTAGACCACTGAAATTCCCAAAAATATTTTTGGCACCCAAAATGCATCCTACAACCCTGAAAGTTCAGAATATGTTAGCAGCCCAAAAAAGGCCTTAACATGCATTTTAGGCCTGCAAAAATGTTGAAAAGTTTGGAGGCCCAAAAAAGGGATTTGCAGGCATCCTAGACCCCGTAAAGTGCAGAAAATGGCTGTGGCCCAAAATCAGTGTCAGAGAGCTCTGAATGTCCCAACACATTTGCAGCCCGAAAGGGGCACTAACCAGCATCCTAGACCACTGAAATTCCCAAAAATATTTTTGGCACCAAAAATACATCCTACAACCCTGAAAGTTCAGTATATGTTAGCAGCCTGAAAAATGCCTTAAAATGCATTTTAGGCCTGCAAAAATGTTGAAAACTTTGGAGGTCCAAAAAAGGGGTTTACAGGCATCCTAGACCCCTAAAGTCTAGAAAATGTTGGTAGGCCAAAAACTGTGTCAGAGAGCTCTGAATGTCCCAAAAACATGTGCAGCCTGAAAGGGGCATTAACCCGCATCCTAGACCACTGAAATTCTCAAAAATATTTTTGGCATGAAAAGTCCATCCTACAACCCTTAAAGTTCAAAATATGTTAGCAGCCCAAAAAAGGCCTTAAAATGCATTTTAGGCCTGCAAAAATGTTGAAAACTTTGGAGGCCCAAAAAAGGGGTTTACAGGCATCCTAGACCCCCTAAAGTCCAGAAAATGTTGGTGGGCCAAAAACAGGCTCAGAGAGCTCTGAATGTCCCAAAAACATTTGCAGCCTGAATGGGGCATTAACCCGCATCCTAGACCACTGAAATTACCAAAAATAGTTTGGCCCGAAAAATGCATCCTACACCCCTGAAAGTTCAGAAAATGTTGGCAGCTCAAAAAAGTCCTTAAAATTCATCTTGTGTCTGGAAAAATGTTGAAAACTTTGGAGGCCCAAAAAAGGGGTTTATAGGCATCCTAGACACCCTAAAGTCCAGAAAAGGTTGGTGGCCAAAAACTGTGTCAGAGAGCTCTGAATGTCCTAAAAACATTTGCAGACTGAAAGGGGCATTAACCCTTATCCTAGACCACTGAAATTCCCAAAAATATTTTTGGCACCAAAAATGCATCCTACAACCCTGAAAGTTCAGAATATGTTAGCAGCCTGAAAAAGGCCTTAAAATGCATTTTAGGCCTGCAGAAATGTTGAAAAGTTTGGAGGACCAAAAAAGGGGTTTACAGGCATCCTAGACCCCCTAAAGTCCAGAAAATGTTGGTGGGCCAAAAACAGGCTCAGAGAGCTCTGAATGCCCCAAAAACATTTGCAGCCTGAAAGGGGCATTAACCCGTATCCTAGACCACTGAAATTACCAAAAATGGTTTGGCCCGAAAAATGCATCCTACACCCCTGAAAGTTCAGAAAATGTTGGCAGCTCAAAAAAGTCCTTAAAATTCATCTTGTGCCTGCAAAAATGTTGAAAACTTTGGAGGCCCGAAAAAGAGGTTTACAGGCATCCTAGACTCCCTAAAGTCCAGAAAATATTGGTGGACCAAAAACTGTGTCAGAGAGCTCTGAATGTCCCAAAAACATTTGCAGCCTGAAAGGGGCATTAACATGCATCCTAGACCACTGAAATTCCCAAAAATATTTTTGGCATGAAAAGTGCATCCTACAACCCTGAAAGTTCAGAATATGTTAGCAGCCCACATAAAGGCCTTAAAATGCATTTTGGCCTGCAAAAAAGTTGAAAGGTTTGGAGGCCAAAAAAGGGATTTACAGTTATCATAGACCCCGTAAAGTGCAGAAAATGGCTGTGGCCCAAAAACTGTGTCAGAGAGCTCTGAATGTCCCAAAAACATTTGCAGTTTGAAAGGGGCATTAACCCACATCCTGGACCACTGAAATTCCCAAAAATATTTGTGGCACCCAAATTGCATCCTACAACCCTGAAAGTTCAGAATATGTTAGCAGCCCAAAAAAGGCCTTAAAATGCATTTTAGGCCTGCAAAAATGTTGAAAACTTTGGAGGCCCAAAAAAGGGGTTTACAGGCATCCTAGACCCCCTAAAGTCCAGAAAATGTTGGTGGGCCAAAAACAGGCTCAGAGAGCTCTGAATGTCCCAAAAACATTTGCAGCCTGAATGGGGCATTAACCCGCATCCTAGACCACTGAAATTACCAAAAATAGTTTGGCCCGAAAAATGCATCCTACACCCCTGAAAGTTCAGAAAATGTTGGCAGCTCAAAAAAGTCCTTAAAATTCATCTTGTGTCTGGAAAAATGTTGAAAACTTTGGAGGCCCAAAAAAGGGGTTTATAGGCATCCTAGACCCCCTAAAGTCCAGAAAAGGTTGGTGGCCAAAAACTGTGTCAGAGAGCTCTGAATGTCCTAAAAACATTTGCAGACTGAAAGGGGCATTAACCCTTATCCTAGACCACTGAAATTCCCAAAAATATTTTTGGCACCAAAAATGCATCCTACAACCCTGAAAGTTCAGAATATGTTAGCAGCCTGAAAAAGGCCTTAAAATGCATTTTAGGCCTGCAGAAATGTTGAAAAGTTTGGAGGACCAAAAAAGGGGTTTACAGGCATCCTAGACCCCCTAAAGTCCAGAAAATGTTGGTGGGCCAAAAACAGGCTCAGAGAGCTCTGAATGCCCCAAAAACATTTGCAGCCTGAAAGGGGCATTAACCCGTATCCTAGACCACTGAAATTACCAAAAATGGTTTGGCCCGAAAAATGCATCCTACACCCCTGAAAGTTCAGAAAATGTTGGCAGCTCAAAAAAGTCCTTAAAATTCATCTTGTGCCTGCAAAAATGTTGAAAACTTTGGAGGCCCGAAAAAGAGGTTTACAGGCATCCTAGACTCCCTAAAGTCCAGAAAATATTGGTGGACCAAAAACTGTGTCAGAGAGCTCTGAATGTCCCAAAAACATTTGCAGCCTGAAAGAGCATTAACCCGCATCCTAGACCACTGAAATTACCAAAAATAGTTTGGCCCGAAAAATGCATCCTACACCCCTGGATGTTCAGAAAATGTTGGCAGCTCAAAAAAGTCCTTAAAATTCATCTTGTGCCTGGAAAAATGTTGAAAACTTTGGAGGTCCAAAAAAGGGGTTTACAGGCATCCTAGACCCCTAAAGTCTAGAAAATGTTGGTAGGCCAAAAACTGTGTCAGAGAGCTCTGAATGTCCCAAAAACATGTGCAGCCTGAAAGGGGCATTAACCCGCATCCTAGACCACTGAAATTCTCAAAAATATTTTTGGCATGAAAAGTCCATCCTACAACCCTTAAAGTTCAAAATATGTTAGCAGCCCAAAAAAGGCCTTAAAATGCATTTTAGGCCTGCAAAAATGTTGAAAACTTTGGAGGCCCAAAAAAGGGGTTTACAGGCATCCTAGACCCCCTAAAGTCCAGAAAATGTTGGTGGGCCAAAAACAGGCTCAGAGAGCTCTGAATGTCCCAAAAACATTTGCAGCCTGAATGGGGCATTAACCCGCATCCTAGACCACTGAAATTACCAAAAATAGTTTGGCCCGAAAAATGCATCCTACACCCCTGAAAGTTCAGAAAATGTTGGCAGCTCAAAAAAGTCCTTAAAATTCATCTTGTGTCTGGAAAAATGTTGAAAACTTTGGAGGCCCAAAAAAGGGGTTTATAGGCATCCTAGACCCCCTAAAGTCCAGAAAAGGTTGGTGGCCAAAAACTGTGTCAGAGAGCTCTGAATGTCCTAAAAACATTTGCAGACTGAAAGGGGCATTAACCCTTATCCTAGACCACTGAAATTCCCAAAAATATTTTTGGCACCAAAAATGCATCCTACAACCCTGAAAGTTCAGAATATGTTAGCAGCCTGAAAAAGGCCTTAAAATGCATTTTAGGCCTGCAGAAATGTTGAAAAGTTTGGAGGACCAAAAAAGGGGTTTACAGGCATCCTAGACCCCCTAAAGTCCAGAAAATGTTGGTGGGCCAAAAACAGGCTCAGAGAGCTCTGAATGCCCCAAAAACATTTGCAGCCTGAAAGGGGCATTAACCCGTATCCTAGACCACTGAAATTACCAAAAATGGTTTGGCCCGAAAAATGCATCCTACACCCCTGAAAGTTCAGAAAATGTTGGCAGCTCAAAAAAGTCCTTAAAATTCATCTTGTGCCTGCAAAAATGTTGAAAACTTTGGAGGCCCGAAAAAGAGGTTTACAGGCATCCTAGACTCAAAAAGTCCAGAAAATATTGGTGGACCAAAAACTGTGTCAGAGAGCTCTGAATGTCCCAAAAACATTTGCAGCCTGAAAGAGCATTAACCCGCATCCTAGACCACTGAAATTACCAAAAATAGTTTGGCCCGAAAAATGCATCCTACACCCCTGGATGTTCAGAAAATGTTGGCAGCTCAAAAAAGTCCTTAAAATTCATCTTGTGCCTGGAAAAATGTTGAAAACTTTGGAGGTCCAAAAAAGGGGTTTACAGGCATCCTAGACCCCTAAAGTCTAGAAAATGTTGGTAGGCCAAAAACTGTGTCAGAGAGCTCTGAATGTCCCAAAAACATGTGCAGCCTGAAAGGGGCATTAACCCGCATCCTAGACCGCTGAAATTCCCAAAAATATTTTTGGCATGAAAAGTGCATCCTACAACCCTGAAAGTTCAGAATATGTTAGCAGTTCAAAAAATGCCTTAAAATGCATTTTAGGCCTGCAAAAATGTTGAAAAGTTTGGAAGCCCAAAAAAGGGATTTACAGGCATCCTAGACCCCGTAAAGTGCAGAAAATGGCTGTAGCCCAAAATCAGTGTCAGAGAACTCTAAATGTCCCAAAACATTTGCAGCCCGAAAGGGGCACTAACCCGCATCCTAGACCACTGAAATTCCCCAAAAATATTTTTGACACCATAAATGCATCCTACAACCCTGATGAAAGTTCAGAATATGTTAGCAGCGCAAAAAGGGCCTTAAAATGCATTTTAGGCCTGCAAAAATGTTCAAAAGTTTGGAGGCCCAAAAAAGGGGTTTACAGGGATCCTACACCCCTAAAGTCCAGAAAATGTTGGTGGGCCAAAAACTGTGTTAGATAGCTCTGAATGTCCCAAAAACATTTGCAGCCTGAATGGGGCATTAAGCCGCATCCTAGACCACTGAAATTCCCAAAAATATTTTTGGCACCCAAAATGCATCCTACAACCCTGAAAGTTCAGAATATGTTAGCAGCCCAAAAAAGGCCTTAAAATGCATTTTAGTCCTGCAAAAATGTTGAAAGGTTTGGAGGCCGAAAAAAGGGATTTACAGGCATCCTAGACCCCGTAAAGTGCAGAAAATGGCTGTGGCCTAAAATCAGTGTCAGAGAGCTCTGAATGTCCCAAAAACATTTGCAGCTGGAAAGGGGCATTAACCCGCATCCTAGACCACTGAAATTCTCAAAAATATTTTTGGCATGAAAAGTCCATCCTACAACCCTTAAAGTTCAAAATATGTTAGCAGCCCAAAAAAGGCCTTAAAATGCATTTTGGCCTGCAAAAAAGTTGAAAAGTTTGGAGGCCAAAAAAGGGATTTACAGTTATCCTAGACCCCGTAAAGTGCAGAAAATGGCTGTGGCCCAAAAACTGTGTCAGAGAGCTTTGAATGTCCCAAAAACATTTGCAGTTTGAAAGGGGCATTAACCCGCATCCTAGACCACTGAAATTCCCAAAAATATTTGTGGCACCCAAAATGCATCCTACAACCCTGAAAGTTCAGAATATGTTAGCAGCCCAAAAAAGGCCTTAAAATGCATTTTAGGCCTGCAAAAATGTTGAAAGGTTTGGAGGCCCAAAAAAGGGGTTTACAGGCATCCTAGACCCCCTAAAGTCCAGAAAATGTTGGTGGGCCAAAAACAGGCTCAGAGAGCTCTGAATGTCCCAAAAACATTTGCAGCCTGAATGGGGCATTAACCCGCATCCTAGACCACTGAAATTACCAAAAATAGTTTGGCCCGAAAAATGCATCCTACACCCCTGAAAGTTCAGAAAATGTTGGCAGCTCAAAAAAGTCCTTAAAATTCATCTTGTGCCTGGAAAAATGTTGAAAACTTTGTAGGCCAAAAAAGGGGTTTACAGGCATCCTAGACCCCCTAAAGTCCAGAAAATGTTGGTAGGTCAAAAACTGTGTCAGAGAGCTCTGAATGTCCCAAAAACATTTGCAGCCTGAAAGGGGCATTAACCCGCATCCTAGACCGCTGAAATTCCCAAAAATATTTTTGGCATGAAAAGTGCATCCTACAACCCTGAAAGTTCAGAATATGTTAGCACCCCAAAAAAGGCCTTAAAATGCATTTTAGGCCTGCAAAAATGTTGAAAACTTTGGAGGCCCAAAAAAGGGGTTTATAGGCATCCTAGACCCCCTAAAGTCCAGAAAAGGTTGGTGGTCAAAAACTGTGTCAGAGAGCTCTGAATGTCCTAAAAACATTTGCAGACTGAAAGGGGCATTAACCCTTATCCTAGACCACTGAAATTCCCAAAAATATTTTTGGCACCAAAAATGCATCCTACAACCCTGAAAGTTCAGAATATGTTAGCAGCCTGAAAAAGGCCTTAAAATGCATTTTAGGCCTGCAAAAATGTTGAAAAGTTTGGAGGACCAAAAAAGGGGTTTACAGGCATCCTAGACCCCCTAAAGTCCAGAAAATGTTGGTGGGCCAAAAACAGGCTCAGAGAGCTCTGAATGCCCCAAAAACATTTGCAGCCTGAAAGGGGCATTAACCCGCATCCTAGACCACTGAAATTACCAAAAATAGTTTGGCCCGAAAAATGCATCCTACACCCCTGGATGTTCAGAAAATGTTGGCAGCTCAAAAAAGTCCTTAAAATTCATCTTGTGCCTGGAAAAATGTTGAAAACTTTGGAGGTCCAAAAAAGGGGTTTACAGGCATCCTAGACCCCTAAAGTCTAGAAAATGTTGGTAGGCCAAAAACTGTGTCAGAGAGCTCTGAATGTCCCAAAAACATGTGCAGCCTGAAAGGGGCATTAACCCGCATCCTAGACCACTGAAATTCTCAAAAATATTTTTGGCATGAAAAGTCCATCCTACAACCCTTAAAGTTCAAAATATGTTAGCAGCCCAAAAAAGGCCTTAAAATGCATTTTAGGCCTGCAAAAATGTTGAAAACTTTGGAGGCCCAAAAAAGGGGTTTACAGGCATCCTAGACCCCCTAAAGTCCAGAAAATGTTGGTGGGCCAAAAACAGGCTCAGAGAGCTCTGAATGTCCCAAAAACATTTGCAGCCTGAATGGGGCATTAACCCGCATCCTAGACCACTGAAATTACCAAAAATAGTTTGGCCCGAAAAATGCATCCTACACCCCTGAAAGTTCAGAAAATGTTGGCAGCTCAAAAAAGTCCTTAAAATTCATCTTGTGTCTGGAAAAATGTTGAAAACTTTGGAGGCCCAAAAAAGGGGTTTATAGGCATCCTAGACCCCCTAAAGTCCAGAAAAGGTTGGTGGCCAAAAACTGTGTCAGAGAGCTCTGAATGTCCTAAAAACATTTGCAGACTGAAAGGGGCATTAACCCTTATCCTAGACCACTGAAATTCCCAAAAATATTTTTGGCACCAAAAATGCATCCTACAACCCTGAAAGTTCAGAATATGTTAGCAGCCTGAAAAAGGCCTTAAAATGCATTTTAGGCCTGCAGAAATGTTGAAAAGTTTGGAGGACCAAAAAAGGGGTTTACAGGCATCCTAGACCCCCTAAAGTCCAGAAAATGTTGGTGGGCCAAAAACAGGCTCAGAGAGCTCTGAATGCCCCAAAAACATTTGCAGCCTGAAAGGGGCATTAACCCGTATCCTAGACCACTGAAATTACCAAAAATGGTTTGGCCCGAAAAATGCATCCTACACCCCTGAAAGTTCAGAAAATGTTGGCAGCTCAAAAAAGTCCTTAAAATTCATCTTGTGCCTGCAAAAATGTTGAAAACTTTGGAGGCCCGAAAAAGAGGTTTACAGGCATCCTAGACTCCCTAAAGTCCAGAAAATATTGGTGGACCAAAAACTGTGTCAGAGAGCTCTGAATGTCCCAAAAACATTTGCAGCCTGAAAGAGCATTAACCCGCATCCTAGACCACTGAAATTACCAAAAATAGTTTGGCCCGAAAAATGCATCCTACACCCCTGGATGTTCAGAAAATGTTGGCAGCTCAAAAAAGTCCTTAAAATTCATCTTGTGCCTGGAAAAATGTTGAAAACTTTGGAGGTCCAAAAAAGGGGTTTACAGGCATCCTAGACCCCTAAAGTCTAGAAAATGTTGGTAGGCCAAAAACTGTGTCAGAGAGCTCTGAATGTCCCAAAAACATGTGCAGCCTGAAAGGGGCATTAACCCGCATCCTAGACCGCTGAAATTCCCAAAAATATTTTTGGCATGAAAAGTGCATCCTACAACCCTGAAAGTTCAGAATATGTTAGCAGTTCAAAAAATGCCTTAAAATGCATTTTAGGCCTGCAAAAATGTTGAAAAGTTTGGAAGCCCAAAAAAGGGATTTACAGGCATCCTAGACCCCGTAAAGTGCAGAAAATGGCTGTAGCCCAAAATCAGTGTCAGAGAACTCTAAATGTCCCAAAACATTTGCAGCCCGAAAGGGGCACTAACCCGCATCCTAGACCACTGAAATTCCCCAAAAATATTTTTGACACCATAAATGCATCCTACAACCCTGATGAAAGTTCAGAATATGTTAGCAGCGCAAAAAGGGCCTTAAAATGCATTTTAGGCCTGCAAAAATGTTCAAAAGTTTGGAGGCCCAAAAAAGGGGTTTACAGGGATCCCACACCCCTAAAGTCCAGAAAATGTTGGTGGGCCAAAAACTGTGTTAGATAGCTCTGAATGTCCCAAAAACATTTGCAGCCTGAATGGGGCATTAAGCCGCATCCTAGACCACTGAAATTCCCAAAAATATTTTTGGCACCCAAAATGCATCCTACAACCCTGAAAGTTCAGAATATGTTAGCAGCCCAAAAAAGGCCTTAAAATGCATTTTAGTCCTGCAAAAATGTTGAAAGGTTTGGAGGCCGAAAAAAGGGATTTACAGGCATCCTAGACCCCGTAAAGTGCAGAAAATGGCTGTGGCCTAAAATCAGTGTCAGAGAGCTCTGAATGTCCCAAAAACATTTGCAGCTGGAAAGGGGCATTAACCCGCATCCTAGACCACTGAAATTCTCAAAAATATTTTTGGCATGAAAAGTCCATCCTACAACCCTTAAAGTTCAAAATATGTTAGCAGCCCAAAAAAGGCCTTAAAATGCATTTTGGCCTGCAAAAAAGTTGAAAAGTTTGGAGGCCAAAAAAGGGATTTACAGTTATCCTAGACCCCGTAAAGTGCAGAAAATGGCTGTGGCCCAAAAACTGTGTCAGAGAGCTTTGAATGTCCCAAAAACATTTGCAGTTTGAAAGGGGCATTAACCCGCATCCTAGACCACTGAAATTCCCAAAAATATTTGTGGCACCCAAAATGCATCCTACAACCCTGAAAGTTCAGAATATGTTAGCAGCCCAAAAAAGGCCTTAAAATGCATTTTAGGCCTGCAAAAATGTTGAAAGGTTTGGAGGCCCAAAAAAGGGGTTTACAGGCACCCTAGACCCCCTAAAGTCCAGAAAATGTTGGTGGGCCAAAAACAGGCTCAGAGAGCTCTGAATGTCCCAAAAACATTTGCAGCCTGAATGGGGCATTAACCCGCATCCTAGACCACTGAAATTACCAAAAATAGTTTGGCCCGAAAAATGCATCCTACACCCCTGAAAGTTCAGAAAATGTTGGCAGCTCAAAAAAGTCCTTAAAATTCATCTTGTGCCTGGAAAAATGTTGAAAACTTTGGAGGCCAAAAAAGGGGTTTACAGGCATCCTAGACCCCCTAAAGTCCAGAAAATGTTGGTAGGTCAAAAACTGTGTCAGAGAGCTCTGAATGTCCCAAAAACATTTGCAGCCTGAAAGGGGCATTAACCCGCATCCTAGACCGCTGAAATTCCCAAAAATATTTTTGGCATGAAAAGTGCATCCTACAACCCTGAAAGTTCAGAATATGTTAGCACCCCAAAAAAGGCCTTAAAATGCATTTTAGGCCTGCAAAAATGTTGAAAACTTTGGAGGCCCAAAAAAGGGGTTTATAGGCATCCTAGACCCCCTAAAGTCCAGAAAAGGTTGGTGGTCAAAAACTGTGTCAGAGAGCTCTGAATGTCCTAAAAACATTTGCAGACTGAAAGGGGCATTAACCCTTATCCTAGACCACTGAAATTCCCAAAAATATTTTTGGCACCAAAAATGCATCCTACAACCCTGAAAGTTCAGAATATGTTAGCAGCCTGAAAAAGGCCTTAAAATGCATTTTAGGCCTGCAAAAATGTTGAAAAGTTTGGAGGACCAAAAAAGGGGTTTACAGGCATCCTAGACCCCCTAAAGTCCAGAAAATGTTGGTGGGCCAAAAACAGGCTCAGAGAGCTCTGAATGCCCCAAAAACATTTGCAGCCTGAAAGGGGCATTAACCCGCATCCTAGACCACTGAAATTACCAAAAATAGTTTGGCCCGAAAAATGCATCCTACACCCCTGGATGTTCAGAAAATGTTGGCAGCTCAAAAAAGTCCTTAAAATTCATCTTGTGCCTGGAAAAATGTTGAAAACTTTGGAGGTCCAAAAAAGGGGTTTACAGGCATCCTAGACCCCTAAAGTCTAGAAAATGTTGGTAGGCCAAAAACTGTGTCAGAGAGCTCTGAATGTCCCAAAAACATGTGCAGCCTGAAAGGGGCATTAACCCGCATCCTAGACCACTGAAATTCTCAAAAATATTTTTGGCATGAAAAGTCCATCCTACAACCCTTAAAGTTCAAAATATGTTAGCAGCCCAAAAAAGGCCTTAAAATGCATTTTAGGCCTGCAAAAATGTTGAAAACTTTGGAGGCCCAAAAAAGGGGTTTACAGGCATCCTAGACCCCCTAAAGTCCAGAAAATGTTGGTGGGCCAAAAACAGGCTCAGAGAGCTCTGAATGTCCCAAAAACATTTGCAGCCTGAATGGGGCATTAACCCGCATCCTAGACCACTGAAATTACCAAAAATAGTTTGGCCCGAAAAATGCATCCTACACCCCTGAAAGTTCAGAAAATGTTGGCAGCTCAAAAAAGTCCTTACAATTCATCTTGTGTCTGGAAAAATGTTGAAAACTTTGGAGGCCCAAAAAAGGGGTTTATAGGCATCCTAGACCCCCTAAAGTCCAGAAAAGGTTGGTGGCCAAAAACTGTGTCAGAGAGCTCTGAATGTCCTAAAAACATTTGCAGACTGAAAGGGGCATTAACCCTTATCCTAGACCACTGAAATTCCCAAAAATATTTTTGGCACCAAAAATGCATCCTACAACCCTGAAAGTTCAGAATATGTTAGCAGCCTGAAAAAGGCCTTAAAATGCATTTTAGGCCTGCAGAAATGTTGAAAAGTTTGGAGGACCAAAAAAGGGGTTTACAGGCATCCTAGACCCCCTAAAGTCCAGAAAATGTTGGTGGGCCAAAAACAGGCTCAGAGAGCTCTGAATGCCCCAAAAACATTTGCAGCCTGAAAGGGGCATTAACCCGTATCCTAGACCACTGAAATTACCAAAAATGGTTTGGCCCGAAAAATGCATCCTACACCCCTGAAAGTTCAGAAAATGTTGGCAGCTCAAAAAAGTCCTTAAAATTCATCTTGTGCCTGCAAAAATGTTGAAAACTTTGGAGGCCCGAAAAAGAGGTTTACAGGCATCCTAGACTCCCTAAAGTCCAGAAAATATTGGTGGACCAAAAACTGTGTCAGAGAGCTCTGAATGTCCCAAAAACATTTGCAGCCTGAAAGAGCATTAACCCGCATCCTAGACCACTGAAATTACCAAAAATAGTTTGGCCCGAAAAATGCATCCTACACCCCTGGATGTTCAGAAAATGTTGGCAGCTCAAAAAAGTCCTTAAAATTCATCTTGTGCCTGGAAAAATGTTGAAAACTTTGGAGGTCCAAAAAAGGGGTTTACAGGCATCCTAGACCCCTAAAGTCTAGAAAATGTTGGTAGGCCAAAAACTGTGTCAGAGAGCTCTGAATGTCCCAAAAACATGTGCAGCCTGAAAGGGGCATTAACCCGCATCCTAGACCGCTGAAATTCCCAAAAATATTTTTGGCATGAAAAGTGCATCCTACAACCCTGAAAGTTCAGAATATGTTAGCAGTTCAAAAAATGCCTTAAAATGCATTTTAGGCCTGCAAAAATGTTGAAAAGTTTGGAAGCCCAAAAAAGGGATTTACAGGCATCCTAGACCCCGTAAAGTGCAGAAAATGGCTGTAGCCCAAAATCAGTGTCAGAGAACTCTAAATGTCCCAAAACATTTGCAGCCCGAAAGGGGCACTAACCCGCATCCTAGACCACTGAAATTCCCCAAAAATATTTTTGACACCATAAATGCATCCTACAACCCTGATGAAAGTTCAGAATATGTTAGCAGCGCAAAAAGGGCCTTAAAATGCATTTTAGGCCTGCAAAAATGTTCAAAAGTTTGGAGGCCCAAAAAAGGGGTTTACAGGGATCCCACACCCCTAAAGTCCAGAAAATGTTGGTGGGCCAAAAACTGTGTTAGATAGCTCTGAATGTCCCAAAAACATTTGCAGCCTGAATGGGGCATTAAGCCGCATCCTAGACCACTGAAATTCCCAAAAATATTTTTGGCACCCAAAATGCATCCTACAACCCTGAAAGTTCAGAATATGTTAGCAGCCCAAAAAAGGCCTTAAAATGCATTTTAGTCCTGCAAAAATGTTGAAAGGTTTGGAGGCCGAAAAAAGGGATTTACAGGCATCCTAGACCCCGTAAAGTGCAGAAAATGGCTGTGGCCTAAAATCAGTGTCAGAGAGCTCTGAATGTCCCAAAAACATTTGCAGCTGGAAAGGGGCATTAACCCGCATCCTAGACCACTGAAATTCTCAAAAATATTTTTGGCATGAAAAGTCCATCCTACAACCCTTAAAGTTCAAAATATGTTAGCAGCCCAAAAAAGGCCTTAAAATGCATTTTGGCCTGCAAAAAAGTTGAAAAGTTTGGAGGCCAAAAAAGGGATTTACAGTTATCCTAGACCCCGTAAAGTGCAGAAAATGGCTGTGGCCCAAAAACTGTGTCAGAGAGCTTTGAATGTCCCAAAAACATTTGCAGTTTGAAAGGGGCATTAACCCGCATCCTAGACCACTGAAATTCCCAAAAATATTTGTGGCACCCAAAATGCATCCTACAACCCTGAAAGTTCAGAATATGTTAGCAGCCCAAAAAAGGCCTTAAAATGCATTTTAGGCCTGCAAAAATGTTGAAAGGTTTGGAGGCCCAAAAAAGGGGTTTACAGGCACCCTAGACCCCCTAAAGTCCAGAAAATGTTGGTGGGCCAAAAACAGGCTCAGAGAGCTCTGAATGTCCCAAAAACATTTGCAGCCTGAATGGGGCATTAACCCGCATCCTAGACCACTGAAATTACCAAAAATAGTTTGGCCCGAAAAATGCATCCTACACCCCTGAAAGTTCAGAAAATGTTGGCAGCTCAAAAAAGTCCTTAAAATTCATCTTGTGCCTGGAAAAATGTTGAAAACTTTGGAGGCCAAAAAAGGGGTTTACAGGCATCCTAGACCCCCTAAAGTCCAGAAAATGTTGGTAGGTCAAAAACTGTGTCAGAGAGCTCTGAATGTCCCAAAAACATTTGCAGCCTGAAAGGGGCATTAACCCGCATCCTAGACCGCTGAAATTCCCAAAAATATTTTTGGCATGAAAAGTGCATCCTACAACCCTGAAAGTTCAGAATATGTTAGCACCCCAAAAAAGGCCTTAAAATGCATTTTAGGCCTGCAAAAATGTTGAAAACTTTGGAGGCCCAAAAAAGGGGTTTATAGGCATCCTAGACCCCCTAAAGTCCAGAAAAGGTTGGTGGTCAAAAACTGTGTCAGAGAGCTCTGAATGTCCTAAAAACATTTGCAGACTGAAAGGGGCATTAACCCTTATCCTAGACCACTGAAATTCCCAAAAATATTTTTGGCACCAAAAATGCATCCTACAACCCTGAAAGTTCAGAATATGTTAGCAGCCTGAAAAAGGCCTTAAAATGCATTTTAGGCCTGCAAAAATGTTGAAAAGTTTGGAGGACCAAAAAAGGGGTTTACAGGCATCCTAGACCCCCTAAAGTCCAGAAAATGTTGGTGGGCCAAAAACAGGCTCAGAGAGCTCTGAATGCCCCAAAAACATTTGCAGCCTGAAAGGGGCATTAACCCGTATCCTAGACCACTGAAATTACCAAAAATGGTTTGGCCCGAAAAATGCATCCTACACCCCTGAAAGTTCAGAAAATGTTGGCAGCTCAAAAAAGTCCTTAAAATTCATCTTGTGCCTGCAAAAATGTTGAAAACTTTGGAGGCCCGAAAAAGAGGTTTACAGGCATCCTAGACTCCCTAAAGTCCAGAAAATATTGGTGGACCAAAAACTGTGTCAGAGAGCTCTGAATGTCCCAAAAACATTTGCAGCTTGAAAGGGCCATTAACCCGCATCCTAGACCACTGAAATTCCCAAAAATATCTTTGGCACCCAAAATGCATCCTACAACCCTGAAAGTTCAGAATATGTTAGCAGCCCAAAAAAGGCCTTAACATGCATTTTAGGCCTGCAAAAATGTTGAAAAGTTTGGAGGCCCAAAAAAGGGATTTGCAGGCATCCTAGACCCCGTAAAGTGCAGAAAATGGCTGTGGCCCAAATCAGTGTCAGAGAGCTCTGAATGTCCCAAAACATTTGCAGCCCGAAAGGGGCACTAACCAGCATCCTAGACCACTGAAATTCCCAAAAATATTTTTGGCACCAAAAATGCATCCTACAACCCTGAAAGTTCAGTATATGTTAGCAGCCTGAAAAATGCCTTAAAATGCATTTTAGGCCTGCAAAAATGTTGAAAACTTTGGAGGCCCAAAAAAGAGGTTTACAGGCATCCTAGACTCCCTAAAGTCCAGAAAATATTGGTGGATCAAAAACTGTGTCAGAGAGCTCTGAATGTCCCAAAAATATTTGCAGCTTGAAAGGGGCATTAACCCGCATCCTAGACCACTGAAATTCTCAAAAATATTTTTGGCATGAAAAGTCCATCCTACAACCCTTAAAGTTCAAAATATGTTAGCAGCCCAAAAAAGGCCTTAAAATGCATTTTAGGCCTGCAAAAATGTTGAAAACTTTGGAGGCCCAAAAAAGGGGTTTACAGGCATCCTAGACCCCCTAAAGTCCAGAAAATGTTGGTGGGCCAAAAACAGGCTCAGAGAGCTCTGAATGTCCCAAAAACATTTGCAGCCTGAATGGGGCATTAACCCGCATCCTAGACCACTGAAATTACCAAAAATAGTTTGGCCCGAAAAATGCATCCTACACCCCTGAAAGTTCAGAAAATGTTGGCAGCTCAAAAAAGTCCTTAAAATTCATCTTGTGTCTGGAAAAATGTTGAAAACTTTGGAGGCCCAAAAAAGGGGTTTATAGGCATCCTAGACCCCCTAAAGTCCAGAAAAGGTTGGTGGCCAAAAACTGTGTCAGAGAGCTCTGAATGTCCTAAAAACATTTGCAGACTGAAAGGGGCATTAACCCTTATCCTAGACCACTGAAATTCCCAAAAATATTTTTGGCACCAAAAATGCATCCTACAACCCTGAAAGTTCAGAATATGTTAGCAGCCTGAAAAAGGCCTTAAAATGCATTTTAGGCCTGCAAAAATGTTGAAAAGTTTGGAGGACCAAAAAAGGGGTTTACAGGCATCCTAGACCCCCTAAAGTCCAGAAAATGTTGGTGGGCCAAAAACAGGCTCAGAGAGCTCTGAATGCCCCAAAAACATTTGCAGCCTGAAAGGGGCATTAACCCGTATCCTAGACCACTGAAATTACCAAAAATGGTTTGGCCCGAAAAATGCATCCTACACCCCTGAAAGTTCAGAAAATGTTGGCAGCTCAAAAAAGTGCTTAAAATTCATCTTGTGCCTGCAAAAATGTTGAAAACTTTGGAGGCCAGAAAAAGAGGTTTACAGGCATCCTAGACTCCCTAAAGTCCAGAAAATATTGGTGGACCAAAAACTGTGTCAGAGAGCTCTGAATGTCCCAAAAACATTTGCAGCTTGAAAGGGGCATTAACCCGCATCCTAGACCACTGAAATTCCCAAAAATATTTTTGGCACCAAAAATGCATCCTACAACCCTCAAAGTTCAGAATATGTTAGCAGCCTGAAAAAGGCCTTAAAATGCATTTTAGGCCTGCAAAAATGTTGAAAACTTTGGAGGCCCAAAAAAGGGGTTTACAGGCATCCTAGACCCCCTAAAGTCCAGAAAATGTTGGTAGGCCAAAAACTGTGTCAGAGAGCTCTGAATGTCCCAAAAACATTTGCAGCCTGAAAGGGGCATTAACCCGCATCCTAGACCACTGAAATTCCCAAAAATATTTTTGGCATGAAAAGTGCATCCTACAACCCTTAAAGTTCAGAATATGTTAGCAGCCCAAAAAAGGCCTTAACATGCATTTTAGGCCTGCAAAAAAGTTGAAAAGTTTGGAGGCCAAAAAAGGGATTTGCAGGCATCCTAGACCCCATAAAGTGCAGAAAATGGCTGTGGCCCAAAATCCGTGTCAGAGAGCTCTGGATGTCCCAAAACATTTGTAGCCTGAAAGGGGCACTAACCAGCATCCTAGACCACTGAAATTCCCAAAAATATTTTTGGCACCAAAAATGCATCCTGCAACCCTGAAAGTTCAGAATATGTTAGCAGCCTGAAAAATGCCTTAAAATGCATTTTAGGCCTGCAAAAATGTTGAAAACTTTGGAGGCCCAAAAAAGAGGTTTACAGGCATCCTAGACTCCCTAAAGTCCAGAAAATATTGGTGGACCAAAAACTGTGTCAGAGAGCTCTGAATGTCCCAAAAACATTTGCAGCTTGAAAGGGGCATTAAGCCGCATCCTAGACCACTGAAATTCCCAAAAATATTTTTGGCACCCAAAATGCATCCTACAACCCTGAAAGTTCAGAATATGTTAGCAGCCCAAAAAAGGCCTTAAAATGCATTTTAGGCCTGCAAAAATGTTGAAAACTTTGGAGGCCCAAAACAGGGGTTTACAGGCATCCAAGACCCCCTAAAGTCCAGAAAATGTTGGTGGGCTAAAAACAGGCTCAGAGAGCTCTGAATGTCCCAAAAACATTTGCAACCTGAAAGGGGCATTAACCTGCATCCTAGACCACTGAAATTACCAAAAATAGCTTGGCCCGAAAAATGCATCCTACACCTCTGAATGTTCAGAAAATGTTGGCAGCTCAAAAAAGTCCTTAAAATTCATCTTGTGCCTGCAAAAATGTTGAAAACTTTGGAGGCCCAAAAAAGGGGTTTACAGGCATCCTAGACCCCCTAAAGTCCAGAAAATGTTGGTGGGCCAAAAACTGTGTCAGAGAGATCTGAATGTCCCAAAAACATTTGCAGCCTGAATGGGGCATTAACCCACATCCTAGACCACTGAAATTCCCAAAAATATTTTGGCCCAAAAAATGCTTCCTACACCCCTGAAATTTCAGAAAATGTTGGCAGCTCAAAAAAAGGTCTTAAAATGCATTTTAGGCCTGCAAACATGTTGAAAACTTTGGAGGCCCAAAAAAGGGATTTACAGGCATCCTAGACCCCTAAAGTCCAGAAAATGTTGGTGGGCCAAAAACAGGCTCAGAGGGCTCTGAATGTCCCCAAAACATTTGCAGCCTGAAAGGGGCATTAACATGCATCCTAGACCACTGAAATTCCCAAAAATATTTTTGGCACCCAAAATGCTTCCTACAACCCTGAAAGTTCAGAAAATGTTGGCAGCTCAAAAAAGTCCTTAAAATTCATCTTGTGCCTGCAAAAATGTTGAAAACTTTGGAGGCCCAAAAAAGGGGTTCACAGGCATCTTAGACCCCCTAAAGTCCAGAAAATGTTGGTGGACCAAAAACTGTGTCAGAGAGCTCTGAATGTCCCAAAAACATTTGCAGCCTGAAAGGGGCATTAACATGCATCCTAGACGACTGAAATTCCCAAAAATATTTTTGGCATGAAAAGTGCATCCTACAACCCTGAAAGTTCAGAATATGTTAGCAGCCCACAAAAAGGCCTTAAAATGCATTTTAGGCCTGCAAAAATGTTGAAAAGTTTGGAGGCCAAAAAAAGGGATTTGCAGGCATCCTAGACCCCGTAAAGTGCAGAAAATGGCTGTGGCCCAAAATCAGTGTCAGAGAGCTCTGAATGTCCCAAAACATTTGCAGCCCGAAAGGGGCACTAACCAGCATCCTAGACCACTGAAATTCCCAAAAATATTTTTGGCACCAAAAATGCATCCTACAACCCTGAAAGTTCAGAATATGTTAGCAGCCTGAAAAATGCCTTAAAATGCATTTTAGGCCTGCAAAAATGTTGAAAACTTTGGAGGCCCAAAAAGAGGTTTACAGGCATCCTAGACTCCCTAAAGTCCAGAAAATATTGGTGGACCAAAAACTGTGTCAGAGAGCTCTGAATGTCCCAAAAACATTTGCAGCTGGAAAGGGGCATTAACCCGCATCCTAGACCACTGAAATTCTCAAAAATATTTTTGGCATGAAAAGTCCATCCTACAACCCTTAAAGTTCAAAATATGTTAGCAGCCCAAAAAAGGCCTTAAAATGCATTTTAGGCCTGCAAAAATGTTGAAAACTTTGGAGGCCCAAAACAGGGGTTTACAGGCATCCAAGACCCCCTAAAGTCCAGAAAATGTTGGTGGGCTAAAAACAGGCTCAGAGAGCTCTGAATGTCCCAAAAACATTTGCAACCTGAAAGGGGCATTAACCTGCATCCTAGACCACTGAAATTACCAAAAATAGCTTGGCCCGAAAAATGCATCCTACACCTCTGAATGTTCAGAAAATGTTGGCAGCTCAAAAAAGTCCTTAAAATTCATCTTGTGCCTGCAAAAATGTTGAAAACTTTGGAGGCCCAAAAAAGGGGTTTACAGGCATCCTAGACCCCCTAAAGTCCAGAAAATGTTGGTGGGCCAAAAACTGTGTCAGAGAGATCTGAATGTCCCAAAAACATTTGCAGCCTGAATGGGGCATTAACCCACATCCTAGACCACTGAAATTCCCAAAAATATTTTGGCCCAAAAAATGCTTCCTACACCCCTGAAATTTCAGAAAATGTTGGCAGCTCAAAAAAAGGCCTTAAAATGCATTTTAGGCCTGCAAACATGTTGAAAACTTTGGAGGCCCAAAAAAGGGATTTACAGGCATCCTAGACCCCTAAAGTCCAGAAAATGTTGGTGGGCCAAAAACAGGCTCAGAGAGCTCTGAATGTCCCCAAAACATTTGCAGCCTGAAAGGGGCATTAACATGCATCCTAGACCACTGAAATTCCCAAAAATATTTTTGGCACCCAAAATGCTTCCTACAACCCTCAAAGTTCAGAAAATGTTGGCAGCTCAAAAAAGTCCTTAAAATTCATCTTGTGCCTGCAAAAATGTTGAAAACTTTGGAGGCCCAAAAAAGGGGTTCACAGGCATCTTAGACCCCCTAAAGTCCAGAAAATGTTGGTGGACCAAAAACTGTGTCAGAGAGCTCTGAATGTCCCAAAAACATTTGCAGCCTGAAAGGGGCATTAACATGCATCCTAGACGACTGAAATTCCCAAAAATATTTTTGGCATGAAAAGTGCATCCTACAACCCTGAAAGTTCAGAATATGTTAGCAGCCCACAAAAAGGCCTTAAAATGCATTTTAGGCCTGCAAAAATGTTGAAAAGTTTGGAGGCCAAAAAAAGGGATTTGCAGGCATCCTAGACCCCGTAAAGTGCAGAAAATGGCTGTGGCCCAAAATCAGTGTCAGAGAGCTCTGAATGTCCCAAAACATTTGCAGCCCGAAAGGGGCACTAACCAGCATCCTAGACCACTGAAATTCCCAAAAATATTTTTGGCACCAAAAATGCATCCTACAACCCTGAAAGTTCAGAATATGTTAGCAGCCTGAAAAATGCCTTAAAATGCATTTTAGGCCTGCAAAAATGTTGAAAACTTTGGAGGCCCAAAAAGAGGTTTACAGGCATCCTAGACTCCCTAAAGTCCAGAAAATATTGGTGGACCAAAAACTGTGTCAGAGAGCTCTGAATGTCCCAAAAACATTTGCAGCTGGAAAGGGGCATTAACCCGCATCCTAGACCACTGAAATTCTCAAAAATATTTTTGGCATGAAAAGTCCATCCTACAACCCTTAAAGTTCAAAATATGTTAGCAGCCCAAAAAAGGCCTTAAAATGCATTTTGGCCTGCAAAAAAGTTGAAAAGTTTGGAGGCCAAAAAAGGGATTTACAGTCATCCTAGACCCCGTAAAGTGCAGAAAATGGCTGTGGCCCAAAAACTGTGTCAGAGAGCTCTGAATGTCCCAAAAACATTTGCAGCTTGAAAGGGGCATTAACCCGCATCCTGGACCACTGAAATTCCCAAAAATATTTGTGGCACCCAAAATGCATCCTACAACCCTGAAAGTTCAGAATATGTTAGCAGCCCAAAAAAGGCCTTAAAATGCATTTTAGGCCTGCAAAAATGTTGAAAGGTTTGGAGGCCCAAAAAAGGGGTTTACAGGCATCATAGACCCCCTAAAGTGCAGAAAATGTTGGTGGGCCAAAAACAGGCTCAGAGAGCTCTGAATGTCCCAAAAACATTTGCAGCCTGAATGGGGCATTAACCCGCATCCTAGACCACTGAAATTACCAAAAATAGTTTGGCCCGAAAAATGCATCCTACACCCCTGAAAGTTCAGAAAATGTTGGCAGCTCAAAAAAGTCCTTAAAATTCATCTTGTGCCTGGAAAAATGTTGAAAACTTTGTAGGCCAAAAAAGGGGTTTACAGGCATCCTAGACCCCCTAAAGTCCAGAAAATGTTGGTAGGTCAAAAACTGTGTCAGAGAGCTCTGAATGTCCCAAAAACATTTGCAGCCTGAAAGGGGCATTAACCCGCATCCTAGACCGCTGAAATTCCCAAAAATATTTTTGGCATGAAAAGTGCATCCTACAACCCTGAAAGTTCAGAATATGTTAGCACCCCAAAAAAGGCCTTAAAATGCATTTTAGGCCTGCAAAAATGTTGAAAACTTTGGAGGCCCAAAAAAGGGGTTTATAGGCATCCTAGACCCCCTAAAGTCCAGAAAAGGTTGGTGGTCAAAAACTGTGTCAGAGAGCTCTGAATGTCCTAAAAACATTTGCAGACTGAAAGGGGCATTAACCCTTATCCTAGACCACTGAAATTCCCAAAAATATTTTTGGCACCAAAAATGCATCCTACAACCCTGAAAGTTCAGAATATGTTAGCAGCCTGAAAAAGGCCTTAAAATGCATTTTAGGCCTGCAAAAATGTTGAAAAGTTTGGAGGACCAAAAAAGGGGTTTACAGGCATCCTAGACCCCCTAAAGTCCAGAAAATGTTGGTGGGCCAAAAACAGGCTCAGAGAGCTCTGAATGTCCCAAAAACATTTGCAGCCTGAATGGGGCATTAACCCGCATCCTAGACCACTGAAATTACCAAAAATAGTTTGGCCCG
Source organism: Ambystoma mexicanum (assembly GCF_040938575.1). Taxonomy (NCBI): domain Eukaryota; kingdom Metazoa; phylum Chordata; class Amphibia; order Caudata; family Ambystomatidae; genus Ambystoma; species Ambystoma mexicanum. The sequence goes on along the minus strand of NC_090929.1, from coordinate 956,954,195 downwards.
AAAAATGCATCCTACACCCCTGAAAGTTCAGAAAATGTTGGCAGCTCAAAAAAGTCCTTACAATTCATCTTGTGTCTGGAAAAATGTTGAAAACTTTGGAGGCCCAAAAAAGTGTTTATAGGCATCCTAGACCCCCTAAAGTCCAGAAAAGGTTGGTGGCCAAAAACTGTGTCAGAGAGCTCTGAATGTCCTAAAAACATTTGCAGACTGAAAGGGGCATTAACCCTTATCCTAGACCACTGAAATTCCCAAAAATATTTTTGGCACCAAAAATGCATCCTACAACCCTGAAAGTTCAGAATATGTTAGCAGCCTGAAAAAGGCCTTAAAATGCATTTTAGGCCTGCAGAAATGTTGAAAAGTTTGGAGGACCAAAAAAGGGGTTTACAGGCATCCTAGACCCCCTAAAGTCCAGAAAATGTTGGTGGGCCAAAAACAGGCTCAGAGAGCTCTGAATGCCCCAAAAACATTTGCAGCCTGAAAGGGGCATTAACCCGTATCCTAGACCACTGAAATTACCAAAAATGGTTTGGCCCGAAAAATGCATCCTACACCCCTGAAAGTTCAGAAAATGTTGGCAGCTCAAAAAAGTCCTTAAAATTCATCTTGTGCCTGCAAAAATGTTGAAAACTTTGGAGGCCCGAAAAAGAGGTTTACAGGCATCCTAGACTCCCTAAAGTCCAGAAAATATTGGTGGACCAAAAACTGTGTCAGAGAGCTCTGAATGTCCCAAAAACATTTGCAGCCTGAAAGAGCATTAACCCGCATCCTAGACCACTGAAATTACCAAAAATAGTTTGGCCCGAAAAATGCATCCTACACCCCTGGATGTTCAGAAAATGTTGGCAGCTCAAAAAAGTCCTTAAAATTCATCTTGTGCCTGGAAAAATGTTGAAAACTTTGGAGGTCCAAAAAAGGGGTTTACAGGCATCCTAGACCCCTAAAGTCTAGAAAATGTTGGTAGGCCAAAAACTGTGTCAGAGAGCTCTGAATGTCCCAAAAACATGTGCAGCCTGAAAGGGGCATTAACCCGCATCCTAGACCGCTGAAATTCCCAAAAATATTTTTGGCATGAAAAGTGCATCCTACAACCCTGAAAGTTCAGAATATGTTAGCAGTTCAAAAAATGCCTTAAAATGCATTTTAGGCCTGCAAAAATGTTGAAAAGTTTGGAAGCCCAAAAAAGGGATTTACAGGCATCCTAGACCCCGTAAAGTGCAGAAAATGGCTGTAGCCCAAAATCAGTGTCAGAGAACTCTAAATGTCCCAAAACATTTGCAGCCCGAAAGGGGCACTAACCCGCATCCTAGACCACTGAAATTCCCCAAAAATATTTTTGACACCATAAATGCATCCTACAACCCTGATGAAAGTTCAGAATATGTTAGCAGCGCAAAAAGGGCCTTAAAATGCATTTTAGGCCTGCAAAAATGTTCAAAAGTTTGGAGGCCCAAAAAAGGGGTTTACAGGGATCCCACACCCCTAAAGTCCAGAAAATGTTGGTGGGCCAAAAACTGTGTTAGATAGCTCTGAATGTCCCAAAAACATTTGCAGCCTGAATGGGGCATTAAGCCGCATCCTAGACCACTGAAATTCCCAAAAATATTTTTGGCACCCAAAATGCATCCTACAACCCTGAAAGTTCAGAATATGTTAGCAGCCCAAAAAAGGCCTTAAAATGCATTTTAGTCCTGCAAAAATGTTGAAAGGTTTGGAGGCCGAAAAAAGGGATTTACAGGCATCCTAGACCCCGTAAAGTGCAGAAAATGGCTGTGGCCTAAAATCAGTGTCAGAGAGCTCTGAATGTCCCAAAAACATTTGCAGCTGGAAAGGGGCATTAACCCGCATCCTAGACCACTGAAATTCTCAAAAATATTTTTGGCATGAAAAGTCCATCCTACAACCCTTAAAGTTCAAAATATGTTAGCAGCCCAAAAAAGGCCTTAAAATGCATTTTGGCCTGCAAAAAAGTTGAAAAGTTTGGAGGCCAAAAAAGGGATTTACAGTTATCCTAGACCCCGTAAAGTGCAGAAAATGGCTGTGGCCCAAAAACTGTGTCAGAGAGCTTTGAATGTCCCAAAAACATTTGCAGTTTGAAAGGGGCATTAACCCGCATCCTAGACCACTGAAATTCCCAAAAATATTTGTGGCACCCAAAATGCATCCTACAACCCTGAAAGTTCAGAATATGTTAGCAGCCCAAAAAAGGCCTTAAAATGCATTTTAGGCCTGCAAAAATGTTGAAAGGTTTGGAGGCCCAAAAAAGGGGTTTACAGGCACCCTAGACCCCCTAAAGTCCAGAAAATGTTGGTGGGCCAAAAACAGGCTCAGAGAGCTCTGAATGTCCCAAAAACATTTGCAGCCTGAATGGGGCATTAACCCGCATCCTAGACCACTGAAATTACCAAAAATAGTTTGGCCCGAAAAATGCATCCTACACCCCTGAAAGTTCAGAAAATGTTGGCAGCTCAAAAAAGTCCTTAAAATTCATCTTGTGCCTGGAAAAATGTTGAAAACTTTGGAGGCCAAAAAAGGGGTTTACAGGCATCCTAGACCCCCTAAAGTCCAGAAAATGTTGGTAGGTCAAAAACTGTGTCAGAGAGCTCTGAATGTCCCAAAAACATTTGCAGCCTGAAAGGGGCATTAACCCGCATCCTAGACCGCTGAAATTCCCAAAAATATTTTTGGCATGAAAAGTGCATCCTACAACCCTGAAAGTTCAGAATATGTTAGCACCCCAAAAAAGGCCTTAAAATGCATTTTAGGCCTGCAAAAATGTTGAAAACTTTGGAGGCCCAAAAAAGGGGTTTATAGGCATCCTAGACCCCCTAAAGTCCAGAAAAGGTTGGTGGTCAAAAACTGTGTCAGAGAGCTCTGAATGTCCTAAAAACATTTGCAGACTGAAAGGGGCATTAACCCTTATCCTAGACCACTGAAATTCCCAAAAATATTTTTGGCACCAAAAATGCATCCTACAACCCTGAAAGTTCAGAATATGTTAGCAGCCTGAAAAAGGCCTTAAAATGCATTTTAGGCCTGCAAAAATGTTGAAAAGTTTGGAGGACCAAAAAAGGGGTTTACAGGCATCCTAGACCCCCTAAAGTCCAGAAAATGTTGGTGGGCCAAAAACAGGCTCAGAGAGCTCTGAATGCCCCAAAAACATTTGCAGCCTGAAAGGGGCATTAACCCGTATCCTAGACCACTGAAATTACCAAAAATGGTTTGGCCCGAAAAATGCATCCTACACCCCTGAAAGTTCAGAAAATGTTGGCAGCTCAAAAAAGTCCTTAAAATTCATCTTGTGCCTGCAAAAATGTTGAAAACTTTGGAGGCCCGAAAAAGAGGTTTACAGGCATCCTAGACTCCCTAAAGTCCAGAAAATATTGGTGGACCAAAAACTGTGTCAGAGAGCTCTGAATGTCCCAAAAACATTTGCAGCTTGAAAGGGCCATTAACCCGCATCCTAGACCACTGAAATTCCCAAAAATATCTTTGGCACCCAAAATGCATCCTACAACCCTGAAAGTTCAGAATATGTTAGCAGCCCAAAAAAGGCCTTAACATGCATTTTAGGCCTGCAAAAATGTTGAAAAGTTTGGAGGCCCAAAAAAGGGATTTGCAGGCATCCTAGACCCCGTAAAGTGCAGAAAATGGCTGTGGCCCAAATCAGTGTCAGAGAGCTCTGAATGTCCCAAAACATTTGCAGCCCGAAAGGGGCACTAACCAGCATCCTAGACCACTGAAATTCCCAAAAATATTTTTGGCACCAAAAATGCATCCTACAACCCTGAAAGTTCAGTATATGTTAGCAGCCTGAAAAATGCCTTAAAATGCATTTTAGGCCTGCAAAAATGTTGAAAACTTTGGAGGCCCAAAAAAGAGGTTTACAGGCATCCTAGACTCCCTAAAGTCCAGAAAATATTGGTGGATCAAAAACTGTGTCAGAGAGCTCTGAATGTCCCAAAAATATTTGCAGCTTGAAAGGGGCATTAACCCGCATCCTAGACCACTGAAATTCTCAAAAATATTTTTGGCATGAAAAGTCCATCCTACAACCCTTAAAGTTCAAAATATGTTAGCAGCCCAAAAAAGGCCTTAAAATGCATTTTAGGCCTGCAAAAATGTTGAAAACTTTGGAGGCCCAAAAAAGGGGTTTACAGGCATCCTAGACCCCCTAAAGTCCAGAAAATGTTGGTGGGCCAAAAACAGGCTCAGAGAGCTCTGAATGTCCCAAAAACATTTGCAGCCTGAATGGGGCATTAACCCGCATCCTAGACCACTGAAATTACCAAAAATAGTTTGGCCCGAAAAATGCATCCTACACCCCTGAAAGTTCAGAAAATGTTGGCAGCTCAAAAAAGTCCTTAAAATTCATCTTGTGTCTGGAAAAATGTTGAAAACTTTGGAGGCCCAAAAAAGGGGTTTATAGGCATCCTAGACCCCCTAAAGTCCAGAAAAGGTTGGTGGCCAAAAACTGTGTCAGAGAGCTCTGAATGTCCTAAAAACATTTGCAGACTGAAAGGGGCATTAACCCTTATCCTAGACCACTGAAATTCCCAAAAATATTTTTGGCACCAAAAATGCATCCTACAACCCTGAAAGTTCAGAATATGTTAGCAGCCTGAAAAAGGCCTTAAAATGCATTTTAGGCCTGCAAAAATGTTGAAAAGTTTGGAGGACCAAAAAAGGGGTTTACAGGCATCCTAGACCCCCTAAAGTCCAGAAAATGTTGGTGGGCCAAAAACAGGCTCAGAGAGCTCTGAATGCCCCAAAAACATTTGCAGCCTGAAAGGGGCATTAACCCGTATCCTAGACCACTGAAATTACCAAAAATGGTTTGGCCCGAAAAATGCATCCTACACCCCTGAAAGTTCAGAAAATGTTGGCAGCTCAAAAAAGTGCTTAAAATTCATCTTGTGCCTGCAAAAATGTTGAAAACTTTGGAGGCCAGAAAAAGAGGTTTACAGGCATCCTAGACTCCCTAAAGTCCAGAAAATATTGGTGGACCAAAAACTGTGTCAGAGAGCTCTGAATGTCCCAAAAACATTTGCAGCTTGAAAGGGGCATTAACCCCGCATCCTAGACCACTGAAATTCCCAAAAATATTTTTGGCACCAAAAATGCATCCTACAACCCTCAAAGTTCAGAATATGTTAGCAGCCTGAAAAAGGCCTTAAAATGCATTTTAGGCCTGCAAAAATGTTGAAAACTTTGGAGGCCCAAAAAAGGGGTTTACAGGCATCCTAGACCCCCTAAAGTCCAGAAAATGTTGGTAGGCCAAAAACTGTGTCAGAGAGCTCTGAATGTCCCAAAAACATTTGCAGCCTGAAAGGGGCATTAACCCGCATCCTAGACCACTGAAATTCCCAAAAATATTTTTGGCATGAAAAGTGCATCCTACAACCCTTAAAGTTCAGAATATGTTAGCAGCCCAAAAAAGGCCTTAACATGCATTTTAGGCCTGCAAAAAAGTTGAAAAGTTTGGAGGCCAAAAAAGGGATTTGCAGGCATCCTAGACCCCATAAAGTGCAGAAAATGGCTGTGGCCCAAAATCCGTGTCAGAGAGCTCTGGATGTCCCAAAACATTTGTAGCCTGAAAGGGGCACTAACCAGCATCCTAGACCACTGAAATTCCCAAAAATATTTTTGGCACCAAAAATGCATCCTGCAACCCTGAAAGTTCAGAATATGTTAGCAGCCTGAAAAATGCCTTAAAATGCATTTTAGGCCTGCAAAAATGTTGAAAACTTTGGAGGCCCAAAAAAGAGGTTTACAGGCATCCTAGACTCCCTAAAGTCCAGAAAATATTGGTGGACCAAAAACTGTGTCAGAGAGCTCTGAATGTCCCAAAAACATTTGCAGCTTGAAAGGGGCATTAAGCCGCATCCTAGACCACTGAAATTCCCAAAAATATTTTTGGCACCCAAAATGCATCCTACAACCCTGAAAGTTCAGAATATGTTAGCAGCCCAAAAAAGGCCTTAAAATGCATTTTAGGCCTGCAAAAATGTTGAAAACTTTGGAGGCCCAAAACAGGGGTTTACAGGCATCCAAGACCCCCTAAAGTCCAGAAAATGTTGGTGGGCTAAAAACAGGCTCAGAGAGCTCTGAATGTCCCAAAAACATTTGCAACCTGAAAGGGGCATTAACCTGCATCCTAGACCACTGAAATTACCAAAAATAGCTTGGCCCGAAAAATGCATCCTACACCTCTGAATGTTCAGAAAATGTTGGCAGCTCAAAAAAGTCCTTAAAATTCATCTTGTGCCTGCAAAAATGTTGAAAACTTTGGAGGCCCAAAAAAGGGGTTTACAGGCATCCTAGACCCCCTAAAGTCCAGAAAATGTTGGTGGGCCAAAAACTGTGTCAGAGAGATCTGAATGTCCCAAAAACATTTGCAGCCTGAATGGGGCATTAACCCACATCCTAGACCACTGAAATTCCCAAAAATATTTTGGCCCAAAAAATGCTTCCTACACCCCTGAAATTTCAGAAAATGTTGGCAGCTCAAAAAAAGGCCTTAAAATGCATTTTAGGCCTGCAAACATGTTGAAAACTTTGGAGGCCCAAAAAAGGGATTTACAGGCATCCTAGACCCCTAAAGTCCAGAAAATGTTGGTGGGCCAAAAACAGGCTCAGAGGGCTCTGAATGTCCCCAAAACATTTGCAGCCTGAAAGGGGCATTAACATGCATCCTAGACCACTGAAATTCCCAAAAATATTTTTGGCACCCAAAATGCTTCCTACAACCCTGAAAGTTCAGAAAATGTTGGCAGCTCAAAAAAGTCCTTAAAATTCATCTTGTGCCTGCAAAAATGTTGAAAACTTTGGAGGCCCAAAAAAGGGGTTCACAGGCATCTTAGACCCCCTAAAGTCCAGAAAATGTTGGTGGACCAAAAACTGTGTCAGAGAGCTCTGAATGTCCCAAAAACATTTGCAGCCTGAAAGGGGCATTAACATGCATCCTAGACGACTGAAATTCCCAAAAATATTTTTGGCATGAAAAGTGCATCCTACAACCCTGAAAGTTCAGAATATGTTAGCAGCCCACAAAAAGGCCTTAAAATGCATTTTAGGCCTGCAAAAATGTTGAAAAGTTTGGAGGCCAAAAAAAGGGATTTGCAGGCATCCTAGACCCCGTAAAGTGCAGAAAATGGCTGTGGCCCAAAATCAGTGTCAGAGAGCTCTGAATGTCCCAAAACATTTGCAGCCCGAAAGGGGCACTAACCAGCATCCTAGACCACTGAAATTCCCAAAAATATTTTTGGCACCAAAAATGCATCCTACAACCCTGAAAGTTCAGAATATGTTAGCAGCCTGAAAAATGCCTTAAAATGCATTTTAGGCCTGCAAAAATGTTGAAAACTTTGGAGGCCCAAAAAGAGGTTTACAGGCATCCTAGACTCCCTAAAGTCCAGAAAATATTGGTGGACCAAAAACTGTGTCAGAGAGCTCTGAATGTCCCAAAAACATTTGCAGCTGGAAAGGGGCATTAACCCGCATCCTAGACCACTGAAATTCTCAAAAATATTTTTGGCATGAAAAGTCCATCCTACAACCCTTAAAGTTCAAAATATGTTAGCAGCCCAAAAAAGGCCTTAAAATGCATTTTAGGCCTGCAAAAATGTTGAAAACTTTGGAGGCCCAAAACAGGGGTTTACAGGCATCCAAGACCCCCTAAAGTCCAGAAAATGTTGGTGGGCTAAAAACAGGCTCAGAGAGCTCTGAATGTCCCAAAAACATTTGCAACCTGAAAGGGGCATTAACCTGCATCCTAGACCACTGAAATTACCAAAAATAGCTTGGCCCGAAAAATGCATCCTACACCTCTGAATGTTCAGAAAATGTTGGCAGCTCAAAAAAGTCCTTAAAATTCATCTTGTGCCTGCAAAAATGTTGAAAACTTTGGAGGCCCAAAAAAGGGGTTTACAGGCATCCTAGACCCCCTAAAGTCCAGAAAATGTTGGTGGGCCAAAAACTGTGTCAGAGAGATCTGAATGTCCCAAAAACATTTGCAGCCTGAATGGGGCATTAACCCACATCCTAGACCACTGAAATTCCCAAAAATATTTTGGCCCAAAAAATGCTTCCTACACCCCTGAAATTTCAGAAAATGTTGGCAGCTCAAAAAAAGGCCTTAAAATGCATTTTAGGCCTGCAAACATGTTGAAAACTTTGGAGGCCCAAAAAAGGGATTTACAGGCATCCTAGACCCCTAAAGTCCAGAAAATGTTGGTGGGCCAAAAACAGGCTCAGAGAGCTCTGAATGTCCCCAAAACATTTGCAGCCTGAAAGGGGCATTAACATGCATCCTAGACCACTGAAATTCCCAAAAATATTTTTGGCACCCAAAATGCTTCCTACAACCCTCAAAGTTCAGAAAATGTTGGCAGCTCAAAAAAGTCCTTAAAATTCATCTTGTGCCTGCAAAAATGTTGAAAACTTTGGAGGCCCAAAAAAGGGGTTCACAGGCATCTTAGACCCCCTAAAGTCCAGAAAATGTTGGTGGACCAAAAACTGTGTCAGAGAGCTCTGAATGTCCCAAAAACATTTGCAGCCTGAAAGGGGCATTAACATGCATCCTAGACGACTGAAATTCCCAAAAATATTTTTGGCATGAAAAGTGCATCCTACAACCCTGAAAGTTCAGAATATGTTAGCAGCCCACAAAAAGGCCTTAAAATGCATTTTAGGCCTGCAAAAATGTTGAAAAGTTTGGAGGCCAAAAAAAGGGATTTGCAGGCATCCTAGACCCCGTAAAGTGCAGAAAATGGCTGTGGCCCAAAATCAGTGTCAGAGAGCTCTGAATGTCCCAAAACATTTGCAGCCCGAAAGGGGCACTAACCAGCATCCTAGACCACTGAAATTCCCAAAAATATTTTTGGCACCAAAAATGCATCCTACAACCCTGAAAGTTCAGAATATGTTAGCAGCCTGAAAAATGCCTTAAAATGCATTTTAGGCCTGCAAAAATGTTGAAAACTTTGGAGGCCCAAAAAGAGGTTTACAGGCATCCTAGACTCCCTAAAGTCCAGAAAATATTGGTGGACCAAAAACTGTGTCAGAGAGCTCTGAATGTCCCAAAAACATTTGCAGCTGGAAAGGGGCATTAACCCGCATCCTAGACCACTGAAATTCTCAAAAATATTTTTGGCATGAAAAGTCCATCCTACAACCCTTAAAGTTCAAAATATGTTAGCAGCCCAAAAAAGGCCTTAAAATGCATTTTGGCCTGCAAAAAAGTTGAAAAGTTTGGAGGCCAAAAAAGGGATTTACAGTCATCCTAGACCCCGTAAAGTGCAGAAAATGGCTGTGGCCCAAAAACTGTGTCAGAGAGCTCTGAATGTCCCAAAAACATTTGCAGCTTGAAAGGGGCATTAACCCGCATCCTGGACCACTGAAATTCCCAAAAATATTTGTGGCACCCAAAATGCATCCTACAACCCTGAAAGTTCAGAATATGTTAGCAGCCCAAAAAAGGCCTTAAAATGCATATTAGGCCTGCAAAAATGTTGAAAGGTTTGGAGGCCCAAAAAAGGGGTTTACAGGCATCATAGACCCCCTAAAGTGCAGAAAATGTTGGTGGGCCAAAAACAGGCTCAGAGAGCTCTGAATGTCCCAAAAACATTTGCAGCCTGAATGGGGCATTAACCCGCATCCTAGACCACTGAAATTACCAAAAATAGTTTGGCCCGAAAAATGCATCCTACACCCCTGAAAGTTCAGAAAATGTTGGCAGCTCAAAAAAGTCCTTAAAATTCATCTTGTGCCTGGAAAAATGTTGAAAACTTTGTAGGCCAAAAAAGGGGTTTACAGGCATCCTAGACCCCCTAAAGTCCAGAAAATGTTGGTAGGTCAAAAACTGTGTCAGAGAGCTCTGAATGTCCCAAAAACATTTGCAGCCTGAAAGGGGCATTAACCCGCATCCTAGACCGCTGAAATTCCCAAAAATATTTTTGGCATGAAAAGTGCATCCTACAACCCTGAAAGTTCAGAATATGTTAGCACCCCAAAAAAGGCCTTAAAATGCATTTTAGGCCTGCAAAAATGTTGAAAACTTTGGAGGCCCAAAAAAGGGGTTTATAGGCATCCTAGACCCCCTAAAGTCCAGAAAAGGTTGGTGGTCAAAAACTGTGTCAGAGAGCTCTGAATGTCCTAAAAACATTTGCAGACTGAAAGGGGCATTAAACCTTATCCTAGACCACTGAAATTCCCAAAAATATTTTTGGCACCAAAAATGCATCCTACAACCCTGAAAGTTCAGAATATGTTAGCAGCCTGAAAAAGGCCTTAAAATGCATTTTAGGCCTGCAAAAATGTTGAAAAGTTTGGAGGACCAAAAAAGGGGTTTACAGGCATCCTAGACCCCCTAAAGTCCAGAAAATGTTGGTGGGCCAAAAACAGGCTCAGAGAGCTCTGAATGCCCCAAAAACATTTGCAGCCTGAAAGGGGCATTAACCCGCATCCTAGACCACTGAAATTACCAAAAATAGTTTGGCCCGAAAAATGCATCCTACACCCCTGGATGTTCAGAAAATGTTGGCAGCTCAAAAAAGTCCTTAAAATTCATCTTGTGCCTGGAAAAATGTTGAAAACTTTGGAGGTCCAAAAAAGGGGTTTACAGGCATCCTAGACCCCTAAAGTCTAGAAAATGTTGGTAGGCCAAAAACTGTGTCAGAGAGCTCTGAATGTCCCAAAAACATGTGCAGCCTGAAAGGGGCATTAACCCGCATCCTAGACCACTGAAATTCTCAAAAATATTTTTGGCATGAAAAGTCCATCCTACAACCCTTAAAGTTCAAAATATGTTAGCAGCCCAAAAAAGGCCTTAAAATGCATTTTAGGCCTGCAAAAATGTTGAAAACTTTGGAGGCCCAAAAAAGGGGTTTACAGGCATCCTAGACCCCCTAAAGTCCAGAAAATGTTGGTGGGCCAAAAACAGGCTCAGAGAGCTCTGAATGTCCCAAAAACATTTGCAGCCTGAATGGGGCATTAACCCGCATCCTAGACCACTGAAATTACCAAAAATAGTTTGGCCCGAAAAATGCATCCTACACCCCTGAAAGTTCAGAAAATGTTGGCAGCTCAAAAAAGTCCTTAAAATTCATCTTGTGTCTGGAAAAATGTTGAAAACTTTGGAGGCCCAAAAAAGGGGTTTATAGGCATCCTAGACCCCCTAAAGTCCAGAAAAGGTTGGTGGCCAAAAACTGTGTCAGAGAGCTCTGAATGTCCTAAAAACATTTGCAGACTGAAAGGGGCATTAACCCTTATCCTAGACCACTGAAATTCCCAAAAATATTTTTGGCACCAAAAATGCATCCTACAACCCTGAAAGTTCAGAATATGTTAGCAGCCTGAAAAAGGCCTTAAAATGCATTTTAGGCCTGCAGAAATGTTGAAAAGTTTGGAGGACCAAAAAAGGGGTTTACAGGCATCCTAGACCCCCTAAAGTCCAGAAAATGTTGGTGGGCCAAAAACAGGCTCAGAGAGCTCTGAATGCCCCAAAAACATTTGCAGCCTGAAAGGGGCATTAACCCGTATCCTAGACCACTGAAATTACCAAAAATGGTTTGGCCCGAAAAATGCATCCTACACCCCTGAAAGTTCAGAAAATGTTGGCAGCTCAAAAAAGTCCTTAAAATTCATCTTGTGCCTGCAAAAATGTTGAAAACTTTGGAGGCCCGAAAAAGAGGTTTACAGGCATCCTAGACTCCCTAAAGTCCAGAAAATATTGGTGGACCAAAAACTGTGTCAGAGAGCTCTGAATGTCCCAAAAACATTTGCAGCCTGAAAGAGCATTAACCCGCATCCTAGACCACTGAAATTACCAAAAATAGTTTGGCCCGAAAAATGCATCCTACACCCCTGGATGTTCAGAAAATGTTGGCAGCTCAAAAAAGTCCTTAAAATTCATCTTGTGCCTGGAAAAATGTTGAAAACTTTGGAGGTCCAAAAAAGGGGTTTACAGGCATCCTAGACCCCTAAAGTCTAGAAAATGTTGGTAGGCCAAAAACTGTGTCAGAGAGCTCTGAATGTCCCAAAAACATGTGCAGCCTGAAAGGGGCATTAACCCGCATCCTAGACCGCTGAAATTCCCAAAAATATTTTTGGCATGAAAAGTGCATCCTACAACCCTGAAAGTTCAGAATATGTTAGCAGTTCAAAAAATGCCTTAAAATGCATTTTAGGCCTGCAAAAATGTTGAAAAGTTTGGAAGCCCAAAAAAGGGATTTACAGGCATCCTAGACCCCGTAAAGTGCAGAAAATGGCTGTAGCCCAAAATCAGTGTCAGAGAACTCTAAATTTCCCAAAACATTTGCAGCCCGAAAGGGGCACTAACCCGCATCCTAGACCACTGAAATTCCCCAAAAATATTTTTGACACCATAAATGCATCCTACAACCCTGATGAAAGTTCAGAATATGTTAGCAGCGCAAAAAGGGCCTTAAAATGCATTTTAGGCCTGCAAAAATGTTCAAAAGTTTGGAGGCCCAAAAAAGGGGTTTACAGGGATCCCACACCCCTAAAGTCCAGAAAATGTTGGTGGGCCAAAAACTGTGTTAGATAGCTCTGAATGTCCCAAAAACATTTGCAGCCTGAATGGGGCATTAAGCCGCATCCTAGACCACTGAAATTCCCAAAAATATTTTTGGCACCCAAAATGCATCCTACAACCCTGAAAGTTCAGAATATGTTAGCAGCCCAAAAAAGGCCTTAAAATGCATTTTAGTCCTGCAAAAATGTTGAAAGGTTTGGAGGCCGAAAAAAGGGATTTACAGGCATCCTAGACCCCGTAAAGTGCAGAAAATGGCTGTGGCCTAAAATCAGTGTCAGAGAGCTCTGAATGTCCCAAAAACATTTGCAGCTGGAAAGGGGCATTAACCCGCATCCTAGACCACTGAAATTCTCAAAAATATTTTTGGCATGAAAAGTCCATCCTACAACCCTTAAAGTTCAAAATATGTTAGCAGCCCAAAAAAGGCCTTAAAATGCATTTTGGCCTGCAAAAAAGTTGAAAAGTTTGGAGGCCAAAAAAGGGATTTACAGTTATCCTAGACCCCGTAAAGTGCAGAAAATGGCTGTGGCCCAAAAACTGTGTCAGAGAGCTTTGAATGTCCCAAAAACATTTGCAGTTTGAAAGGGGCATTAACCCGCATCCTAGACCACTGAAATTCCCAAAAATATTTGTGGCACCCAAAATGCATCCTACAACCCTGAAAGTTCAGAATATGTTAGCAGCCCAAAAAAGGCCTTAAAATGCATTTTAGGCCTGCAAAAATGTTGAAAGGTTTGGAGGCCCAAAAAAGGGGTTTACAGGCACCCTAGACCCCCTAAAGTCCAGAAAATGTTGGTGGGCCAAAAACAGGCTCAGAGAGCTCTGAATGTCCCAAAAACATTTGCAGCCTGAATGGGGCATTAACCCGCATCCTAGACCACTGAAATTACCAAAAATAGTTTGGCCCGAAAAATGCATCCTACACCCCTGAAAGTTCAGAAAATGTTGGCAGCTCAAAAAAGTCCTTAAAATTCATCTTGTGCCTGGAAAAATTTTGAAAACTTTGGAGGCCAAAAAAGGGGTTTACAGGCATCCTAGACCCCCTAAAGTCCAGAAAATGTTGGTAGGTCAAAAACTGTGTCAGAGAGCTCTGAATGTCCCAAAAACATTTGCAGCCTGAAAGGGGCATTAACCCGCATCCTAGACCGCTGAAATTCCCAAAAATATTTTTGGCATGAAAAGTGCATCCTACAACCCTGAAAGTTCAGAATATGTTAGCACCCCAAAAAAGGCCTTAAAATGCATTTTAGGCCTGCAAAAATGTTGAAAACTTTGGAGGCCCAAAAAAGGGGTTTATAGGCATCCTAGACCCCCTAAAGTCCAGAAAAGGTTGGTGGTCAAAAACTGTGTCAGAGAGCTCTGAATGTCCTAAAAACATTTGCAGACTGAAAGGGGCATTAACCCTTATCCTAGACCACTGAAATTCCCAAAAATATTTTTGGCACCAAAAATGCATCCTACAACCCTGAAAGTTCAGAATATGTTAGCAGCCTGAAAAAGGCCTTAAAATGCATTTTAGGCCTGCAAAAATGTTGAAAAGTTTGGAGGACCAAAAAAGGGGTTTACAGGCATCCTAGACCCCCTAAAGTCCAGAAAATGTTGGTGGGCCAAAAACAGGCTCAGAGAGCTCTGAATGCCCCAAAAACATTTGCAGCCTGAAAGGGGCATTAACCCGTATCCTAGACCACTGAAATTACCAAAAATGGTTTGGCCCGAAAAATGCATCCTACACCCCTGAAAGTTCAGAAAATGTTGGCAGCTCAAAAAAGTCCTTAAAATTCATCTTGTGCCTGCAAAAATGTTGAAAACTTTGGAGGCCCGAAAAAGAGGTTTACAGGCATCCTAGACTCCCTAAAGTCCAGAAAATATTGGTGGACCAAAAACTGTGTCAGAGAGCTCTGAATGTCCCAAAAACATTTGCAGCTTGAAAGGGCCATTAACCCGCATCCTAGACCACTGAAATTCCCAAAAATATCTTTGGCACCCAAAATGCATCCTACAACCCTGAAAGTTCAGAATATGTTAGCAGCCCAAAAAAGGCCTTAACATGCATTTTAGGCCTGCAAAAATGTTGAAAAGTTTGGAGGCCCAAAAAAGGGATTTGCAGGCATCCTAGACCCCGTAAAGTGCAGAAAATGGCTGTGGCCCAAATCAGTGTCAGAGAGCTCTGAATGTCCCAAAACATTTGCAGCCCGAAAGGGGCACTAACCAGCATCCTAGACCACTGAAATTCCCAAAAATATTTTTGGCACCAAAAATGCATCCTACAACCCTGAAAGTTCAGTATATGTTAGCAGCCTGAAAAATGCCTTAAAATGCATTTTAGGCCTGCAAAAATGTTGAAAACTTTGGAGGCCCAAAAAAGAGGTTTACAGGCATCCTAGACTCCCTAAAGTCCAGAAAATATTGGTGGACCAAAAACTGTGTCAGAGAGCTCTGAATGTCCCAAAAATATTTGCAGCTTGAAAGGGGCATTAACCCGCATCCTAGACCACTGAAATTCTCAAAAATATTTTTGGCATGAAAAGTCCATCCTACAACCCTTAAAGTTCAAAATATGTTAGCAGCCCAAAAAAGGCCTTAAAATGCATTTTAGGCCTGCAAAAATGTTGAAATGTTTGGAGGCCCAAAAAAGGGGTTTACAGGCATCCTAGACCCCCTAAAGTCCAGAAAATGTTGGTGGGCCAAAAACAGGCTCAGAGAGCTCTGAATGTCCCAAAAACATTTGCAGCCTGAATGGGGCATTAACCCGCATCCTAGACCACTGAAATTACCAAAAATAGTTTGGCCCGAAAAATGCATCCTACACCCCTGAAAGTTCAGAAAATGTTGGCAGCTCAAAAAAGTCCTTAAAATTCATCTTGTGTCTGGAAAAATGTTGAAAACTTTGGAGGCCCAAAAAAGGGGTTTATAGGCATCCTAGACCCCCTAAAGTCCAGAAAAGGTTGGTGGCCAAAAACTGTGTCAGAGAGCTCTGAATGTCCTAAAAACATTTGCAGACTGAAAGGGGCATTAACCCTTATCCTAGACCACTGAAATTCCCAAAAATATTTTTGGCACCAAAAATGCATCCTACAACCCTGAAAGTTCAGAATATGTTAGCAGCCTGAAAAAGGCCTTAAAATGCATTTTAGGCCTGCAAAAATGTTGAAAAGTTTGGAGGACCAAAAAAGGGGTTTACAGGCATCCTAGACCCCCTAAAGTCCAGAAAATGTTGGTGGGCCAAAAACAGGCTCAGAGAGCTCTGAATGCCCCAAAAACATTTGCAGCCTGAAAGGGGCATTAACCCGTATCCTAGACCACTGAAATTACCAAAAATGGTTTGGCCCGAAAAATGCATCCTACACCCCTGAAAGTTCAGAAAATGTTGGCAGCTCAAAAAAGTCCTTAAAATTCATCTTGTGCCTGCAAAAATGTTGAAAACTTTGGAGGCCAGAAAAAGAGGTTTACAGGCATCCTAGACTCCCTAAAGTCCAGAAAATATTGGTGGACCAAAAACTGTGTCAGAGAGCTCTGAATGTCCCAAAAACATTTGCAGCTTGAAAGGGGCATTAACCCGCATCCTAGACCACTGAAATTCCCAAAAATATTTTTGGCACCAAAAATGCATCCTACAACCCTCAAAGTTCAGAATATGTTAGCAGCCTGAAAAAGGCCTTAAAATGCATTTTAGGCCTGCAAAAATGTTGAAAACTTTGGAGGCCCAAAAAAGGGGTTTACAGGCATCCTAGACCCCCTAAAGTCCAGAAAATGTTGGTAGGCCAAAAACTGTGTCAGAGAGCTCTGAATGTCCCAAAAACATTTGCAGCCTGAAAGGGGCATTAACCCGCATCCTAGACCACTGAAATTCCCAAAAATATTTTTGGCATGAAAAGTGCATCCTACAACCCTTAAAGTTCAGAATATGTTAGCAGCCCAAAAAAGGCCTTAACATGCATTTTAGGCCTGCAAAAAAGTTGAAAAGTTTGGAGGCCAAAAAAGGGATTTGCAGGCATCCTAGACCCCATAAAGTGCAGAAAATGGCTGTGGCCCAAAATCCGTGTCAGAGAGCTCTGGATGTCCCAAAACATTTGTAGCCTGAAAGGGGCACTAACCAGCATCCTAGACCACTGAAATTCCCAAAAATATTTTTGGCACCAAAAATGCATCCTACAACCCTGAAAGTTCAGAATATGTTAGCAGCCTGAAAAATGCCTTAAAATGCATTTTAGGCCTGCAAAAATGTTGAAAACTTTGGAGGCCCAAAAAAGAGGTTTACAGGCATCCTAGACTCCCTAAAGTCCAGAAAATATTGGTGGACCAAAAACTGTGTCAGAGAGCTCTGAATGTCCCAAAAACATTTGCAGCTTGAAAGGGGCATTAAGCCGCATCCTAGACCACTGAAATTCCCAAAAATATTTTTGGCACCCAAAATGCATCCTACAACCCTGAAAGTTCAGAATATGTTAGCAGCCCAAAAAAGGCCTTAAAATGCATTTTAGGCCTGCAAAAATGTTGAAAACTTTGGAGGCCCAAAACAGGGGTTTACAGGCATCCAAGACCCCCTAAAGTCCAGAAAATGTTGGTGGGCTAAAAACAGGCTCAGAGAGCTCTGAATGTCCCAAAAACATTTGCAACCTGAAAGGGGCATTAACCTGCATCCTAGACCACTGAAATTACCAAAAATAGCTTGGCCCGAAAAATGCATCCTACACCTCTGAATGTTCAGAAAATGTTGGCAGCTCAAAAAAGTCCTTAAAATTCATCTTGTGCCTGCAAAAATGTTGAAAACTTTGGAGGCCCAAAAAAGGGGTTTACAGGCATCCTAGACCCCCTAAAGTCCAGAAAATGTTGGTGGGCCAAAAACTGTGTCAGAGAGATCTGAATGTCCCAAAAACATTTGCAGCCTGAATGGGGCATTAACCCACATCCTAGACCACTGAAATTCCCAAAAATATTTTGGCCCAAAAAATGCTTCCTACACCCCTGAAATTTCAGAAAATGTTGGCAGCTCAAAAAAAGGCCTTAAAATGCATTTTAGGCCTGCAAACATGTTGAAAACTTTGGAGGCCCAAAAAAGGGATTTACAGGCATCCTAGACCCCTAAAGTCCAGAAAATGTTGGTGGGCCAAAAACAGGCTCAGAGAGCTCTGAATGTCCCCAAAACATTTGCAGCCTGAAAGGGGCATTAACATGCATCCTAGACCACTGAAATTCCCAAAAATATTTTTGGCACCCAAAATGCTTCCTACAACCCTGAAAGTTCAGAAAATGTTGGCAGCTCAAAAAAGTCCTTAAAATTCATCTTGTGCCTGCAAAAATGTTGAAAACTTTGGAGGCCCAAAAAAGGGGTTCACAGGCATCTTAGACCCCCTAAAGTCCAGAAAATGTTGGTGGACCAAAAACTGTGTCAGAGAGCTCTGAATGTCCCAAAAACATTTGCAGCCTGAAAGGGGCATTAACATGCATCCTAGACGACTGAAATTCCCAAAAATATTTTTGGCATGAAAAGTGCATCCTACAACCCTGAAAGTTCAGAATATGTTAGCAGCCCACAAAAAGGCCTTAAAATGCATTTTAGGCCTGCAAAAATGTTGAAAAGTTTGGAGGCCAAAAAAAGGGATTTGCAGGCATCCTAGACCCCGTAAAGTGCAGAAAATGGCTGTGGCCCAAAATCAGTGTCAGAGAGCTCTGAATGTCCCAAAACATTTGCAGCCCGAAAGGGGCACTAACCAGCATCCTAGACCACTGAAATTCCCAAAAATATTTTTGGCACCAAAAATGCATCCTACAACCCTGAAAGTTCAGAATATGTTAGCAGCCTGAAAAATGCCTTAAAATGCATTTTAGGCCTGCAAAAATGTTGAAAACTTTGGAGGCCCAAAAAGAGGTTTACAGGCATCCTAGACTCCCTAAAGTCCAGAAAATATTGGTGGACCAAAAACTGTGTCAGAGAGCTCTGAATGTCCCAAAAACATTTGCAGCTGGAAAGGGGCATTAACCCGCATCCTAGACCACTGAAATTCTCAAAAATATTTTTGGCATGAAAAGTCCATCCTACAACCCTTAAAGTTCAAAATATGTTAGCAGCCCAAAAAAGGCCTTAAAATGCATTTTAGGCCTGCAAAAATGTTGAAAACTTTGGAGGCCCAAAACAGGGGTTTACAGGCATCCAAGACCCCCTAAAGTCCAGAAAATGTTGGTGGGCTAAAAACAGGCTCAGAGAGCTCTGAATGTCCCAAAAACATTTGCAACCTGAAAGGGGCATTAACCTGCATCCTAGACCACTGAAATTACCAAAAATAGCTTGGCCCGAAAAATGCATCCTACACCTCTGAATGTTCAGAAAATGTTGGCAGCTCAAAAAAGTCCTTAAAATTCATCTTGTGCCTGCAAAAATGTTGAAAACTTTGGAGGCCCAAAAAAGGGGTTTACAGGCATCCTAGACCCCCTAAAGTCCAGAAAATGTTGGTGGGCCAAAAACTGTGTCAGAGAGATCTGAATGTCCCAAAAACATTTGCAGCCTGAATGGGGCATTAACCCACATCCTAGACCACTGAAATTCCCAAAAATATTTTGGCCCAAAAAATGCTTCCTACACCCCTGAAATTTCAGAAAATGTTGGCAGCTCAAAAAAAGGCCTTAAAATGCATTTTAGGCCTGCAAACATGTTGAAAACTTTGGAGGCCCAAAAAAGGGATTTACAGGCATCCTAGACCCCTAAAGTCCAGAAAATGTTGGTGGGCCAAAAACAGGCTCAGAGAGCTCTGAATGTCCCCAAAACATTTGCAGCCTGAAAGGGGCATTAACATGCATCCTAGACCACTGAAATTCCCAAAAATATTTTTGGCACCCAAAATGCTTCCTACAACCCTCAAAGTTCAGAAAATGTTGGCAGCTCAAAAAAGTCCTTAAAATTCATCTTGTGCCTGCAAAAATGTTGAAAACTTTGGAGGCCCAAAAAAGGGGTTCACAGGCATCTTAGACCCCCTAAAGTCCAGAAAATGTTGGTGGACCAAAAACTGTGTCAGAGAGCTCTGAATGTCCCAAAAACATTTGCAGCCTGAAAGGGGCATTAACATGCATCCTAGACGACTGAAATTCCCAAAAATATTTTTGGCATGAAAAGTGCATCCTACAACCCTGAAAGTTCAGAATATGTTAGCAGCCCACAAAAAGGCCTTAAAATGCATTTTAGGCCTGCAAAAATGTTGAAAAGTTTGGAGGCCAAAAAAAGGGATTTGCAGGCATCCTAGACCCCGTAAAGTGCAGAAAATGGCTGTGGCCCAAAATCAGTGTCAGAGAGCTCTGAATGTCCCAAAACATTTGCAGCCCGAAAGGGGCGCTAACCAGCATCCTAGACCACTGAAATTCCCAAAAATATTTTTGGCACCAAAAATGCATCCTACAACCCTGAAAGTTCAGAATATGTTAGCAGCCTGAAAAATGCCTTAAAATGCATTTTAGGCCTGCAAAAATGTTGAAAACTTTGGAGGCCCAAAAAGAGGTTTACAGGCATCCTAGACTCCCTAAAGTCCAGAAAATATTGGTGGACCAAAAACTGTGTCAGAGAGCTCTGAATGTCCCAAAAACATTTGCAGCTGGAAAGGGGCATTAACCCGCATCCTAGACCACTGAAATTCTCAAAAATATTTTTGGCATGAAAAGTCCATCCTACAACCCTTAAAGTTCAAAATATGTTAGCAGCCCAAAAAAGGCCTTAAAATGCATTTTGGCCTGCAAAAAAGTTGAAAAGTTTGGAGGCCAAAAAAGGGATTTACAGTCATCCTAGACCCCGTAAAGTGCAGAAAATGGCTGTGGCCCAAAAACTGTGTCAGAGAGCTCTGAATGTCCGAAAAACATTTGCAGCTTGAAAGGGGCATTAACCCGCATCCTGGACCACTGAAATTCCCAAAAATATTTGTGGCACCCAAAATGCATCCTACAACCCTGAAAGTTCAGAATATGTTAGCAGCCCAAAAAAGGCCTTAAAATGCATTTTAGGCCTGCAAAAATGTTGAAAGGTTTGGAGGCCCAAAAAAGGGGTTTACAGGCATCATAGACCCCCTAAAGTGCAGAAAATGTTGGTGGGCCAAAAACAGGCTCAGAGAGCTCTGAATGTCCCAAAAACATTTGCAGCCTGAATGGGGCATTAACCCGCATCCTAGACCACTGAAATTACCAAAAATAGTTTGGCCCGAAAAATGCATCCTACACCCCTGAAAGTTCAGAAAATGTTGGCAGCTCAAAAAAGTCCTTAAAATTCATCTTGTGCCTGGAAAAATGTTGAAAACTTTGGAGGCCCAAAAAAGGGGTTTATAGGCATCCTAGACCCCCTAAAGTCCAGAAAAGGTTGGTGGCCAAAAACTGTGTCAGAGAGCTCTGAATGTCCTAAAAACATTTGCAGACTGAAAGGGGCATTAACCCTTATCCTAGATCACTGAAATTCCCAAAAATATTTTTGGCACCAAAAATGCATCCTACAACCCTGAAAGTTCAGAATATGTTAGCAGCCTGAAAAATGCCTTAAAATGCATCTTATGCCTGCAAAAAAGTTGAAAAGTTTGGAGGCCAAAAAAGGGATTTACAGGCATCCTAGACCCTGTAAAGTGTAGAAAATGGCTGTGGCCCAGAATCAGTGTCAGAGAGCTCTGAATGTCCCAAAACATTTGCAGCCCGAAAGGTGCATTAACCTGCATCCTAGACCACTGAAATTCCCAAAAATATTTTTGGCACCAAAAATGCATCCTACAACCCTGAAAGTTCAGAATATGTTAGCAGCCTGAAAAAGGCTTTAAAATGCATTTTAGGCCTGCAAAAATGTTGAAAACTTTGGAGGCCCAAAAAAGGGATTTACAGGCATCCTAGGCTCCCTAAAGTCCAGAAAATATTGGCAGACCAAAAACTGTGTCAGAGAGCTCTGAATGTCCCAAAAACATTTGCAGCCTGAAAGGGGCATTAACCCGCATCCTAGATCACTGAAATTACCAAAAATAGTTTGGCCCGAAAAATGCATCCTAGACCCCTGGATGTTCAGAAAATGTTGGCAGCTCAAAAAAGTCCTTAAAATTCATCTTGTGCCTGGAAAAATGTTGAAAACTTTGGAGGCCCAAAAAAGGGGTTTATAGGCATCCTAGACCCCCTAAAGTCCAGAAAATGTTGGTAGGCCAAAAACTGTCAGAGAGCTCTGAATGTCCCAAAAACATTTGCAGCCTGAAAGGGGCATTAACCCGTATCCTAGACCGCTGAAATTCCCAAAAATATTTTTGGCATGAAAAGTGCATCCTACAACCCTGAAAGTTCAGAATATGTTAGCAGTTCAAAAAATGCCTTAAAATGCATTTTAGGCCTGCAAAAATGTTGAAAGCTTTGGAGGCCCAAAAAGGGGTTTACAGGCATCCTAGACCCCCTAAAGTCCAGAAAATGTTGGTGGGCCAAAAACAGGCTCAGAGAGCTCTGAATGTCCCAAAAACATTTGCAGCCTGAAAGGGGCATTAACCCGCATCCTAGACCACTGAAATTACCAAAAATAGTTTGGCCCGAAAAATGCATCCTACACCCCTGAATGTTCAGAAAATGTTGGCAGCTCAAAAAAGTCCTTAAAATTCATCTTGTGCCTGGAAAAATGTTGAAAACTTTGGAGGCCCAAAAAAGGGGTTTATAGGCATCCTAGACCCCCTAAAGTCCAGAAAATGTTGGTAGGCCAAAAACTGTCAGAGAGCTCTGAATGTCCCAAAAACATTTGCAGCCTGAAAGGGGCATTAACCCGTATCCTAGACCGCTGAAATTCCCAAAAATATTTTTGGCATGAAAAGTGCATCCTACAACCCTGAAAGTTCAGAATATGTTAGCAGTTCAAAAAATGCCTTAAAATGCATTTTAGGCCTGCAAAAATGTTGAAAGCTTTGGAGGCCCAAAAAGGGGTTTACAGGCATCCTAGACCCCCTAAAGTCCAGAAAATGTTGGTGGGCCAAAAACAGGCTCAGAGAGCTCTGAATGTCCCAAAAACATTTGCAGCCTGAAAGGGGCATTAACCCGCATCCTAGACCACTGAAATTACCAAAAATAGTTTGGCCCGAAAAATGCATCCTACACCCCTGAATGTTCAGAAAATGTTGGCAGCTCAAAAAAGTCCTTAAAATTCATCTTGTGCCTGGAAAAATGTTGAAAACTTTGGAGGCCCAAAAAAGGGGTTTATAGGAATCCTAGACCCCCTAAAGTCCAGAAAATGTTGGTGGGCCAAAAACTGTGTCAGAGAGCTCTGAGTGTCCCAAAAACATTTGAAGACTGAAAGGGGCATTAACCCTCATCCTAGACCACTGAAATTCCCAAAAATATTTTTGGCACCAAAAATGCATCCTACAACCCTGAAAGTTCAGAATATGTTAGCAGCCTGAAAAAGGCCTTAAAATGCATTTTAGGCCTGCAAAAATGTTGAAAACTTTGGAGGCCCAAAAAAGAGGTTTACAGGCATCCTAGACTCCCTAAAGTCCAGAAAATATTGGTGGACAAAAAACTGTGTCAGAGAGCTCTGAATGTCCCAAAAACATTTGCAGCTTGAAAGGGCCATTAACCCGCATCCTAGACCACTGAAATTCCCAAAAATATTTTTGGCACCCAAAATGCATCCTACAACCCTGAAAGTTCAGAATATGTTAGCAGCCTGAAAAAGGCCTTAAAATGCATTTTAGGCCTGCAAAAATGTTGAAAACTTTGGAGGCCCAAAAAAGAGGTTTACAGGCATCCTAGACTCCCTAAAGTCCAGAAAATATTGGTGGACCAAAAACTGTGTCAGAGAGCTCTGAATGTCCCAAAAACATTTGCAGCTTGAAAGGGGCATTAACCCGCAACCTAGACCACTGAAATTCTCAAAAATATTTTTGGCATGAAAAGTCCATCCTACAACCCTTAAAGTTCAGAATATGTTAGCAGCCCAAAAAAGGCCTTAAAATGCATTTTGGCCTGCAAAAAAGTTGAAAAGTTTTTAGGCCAAAAAAGGTATTTACAGGCATCCTAGACCCCGTGAAGTGCAGAAAATGGCTGTGGCCTGAAAACTGTGTAAGAGAGCTCTGAATGTCCCAAAACATTTGCAGCTTGAAAGGGGCATTAACCCGCATCCTAGACCACTGAAATTCCCAAAAATATTTTTGGCACCCAAAATGCATCCTACAACCCTGAAAGTTCAGAATATGTTAGCAGCCCAAAAAAGGCCTTAAAATGCATTTTAGGCCTGCAAAAATGTTGAAAACTTTGGAGGCCCAAAAAAGGGGTTTACAGGCATCCTAGACCCCCTAAAGTCCAGAAAATGTTGGTGGACCAAAAACTGTGTCAGAGAGCTCTGAATGTCCCAAAAACATTTGCAGCCTGAAAGGGGCATTAACATGCATCCTAGACCACTGAAATTCCCAAAAATATTTTTGGCATGAAAAGTGCATCCTACAACCCTGAAAGTTCAGAATATGTTAGCAGCCCACATAAAGGCCTTAAAATGCATTTTAGTCCTGCAAAAATGTTGAAAGGTTTGGAGGCCGAAAAAAGGGATTTACAGGCATCCTAGACCCCGTAAAGTGCAGAAAATGGCTGTGGCCTAAAATCAGTGTCAGAGAGCTCTGAATGTCCCAAAAACATTTGCAGCTGGAAAGGGGCATTAACCCGCATCCTAGACCACTGAAATTCTCAAAAATATTTTTGGCATGAAAAGTCCATCCTACAACCCTTAAAGTTCAAAATATGTTAGCAGCCCAAAAAAGGCCTTAAAATGCATTTTGGCCTGCAAAAAAGTTGAAAAGTTTGGAGGCCAAAAAAGGGATTTACAGTTATCCTAGACCCCGTAAAGTGCAGAAAATGGCTGTGGCCCAAAAACTGTGTCAGAGAGCTCTGAATGTCCCAAAAACATTTGCAGTTTGAAAGGGGCATTAACCCGCATCCTAGACCACTGAAATTCCCAAAAATATTTG
Source organism: Ambystoma mexicanum (assembly GCF_040938575.1). Lineage (NCBI taxonomy): Eukaryota > Metazoa > Chordata > Amphibia > Caudata > Ambystomatidae > Ambystoma > Ambystoma mexicanum. The sequence continues at coordinate 956,929,703 of NC_090929.1, read as the reverse complement.
TGGCACCCAAAATGCATCCTACAACCCTGAAAGTTCAGAATATGTTAGCAGCCCAAAAAAGGCCTTAAAATGCATTTTAGGCCTGCAAAAATGTTGAAAGGTTTGGAGGCCCAAAAAAGGGGTTTACAGGCATCCTAGACCCCCTAAAGTCCAGAAAATGTTGGTGGGCCAAAAACAGGCTCAGAGAGCTCTGAATGTCCCAAAAACATTTGCAGCCTGAATGGGGCATTAACCCGCATCCTAGACCACTGAAATTACCAAAAATAGTTTGGCCCGAAAAATGCATCCTACACCCCTGAAAGTTCAGAAAATGTTGGCAGCTCAAAAAAGTCCTTAAAATTCATCTTGTGCCTGGAAAAATGTTGAAAACTTTGGAGGCCAAAAAAGGGGTTTACAGGCATCCTAGACCCCCTAAAGTCCAGAAAATGTTGGTAGGTCAAAAACTGTGTCAGAGAGCTCTGAATGTCCCAAAAACATTTGCAGCCTGAAAGGGGCATTAACCCGCATCCTAGACTGCTGAAATTCCCAAAAATATTTTTGGCATGAAAAGTGCATCCTACAACCCTGAAAGTTCAGAATATGTTAGCACCCCAAAAAAGGCCTTAAAATGCATTTTAGGCCTGCAAAAATGTTGAAAACTTTGGAGGCCCAAAAAAGGGGTTTATAGGCATCCTAGACCCCCTAAAGTCCAGAAAAGGTTGGTGGCCAAAAACTGTGTCAGAGAGCTCTGAATGTCCTAAAAACATTTGCAGACTGAAAGGGGCATTAACCCTTATCCTAGACCACTGAAATTCCCAAAAATATTTTTGGCACCAAAAATGCATCCTACAACCCTGAAAGTTCAGAATATGTTAGCAGCCTGAAAAAGGCCTTAAAATGCATTTTAGGCCTGCAAAAATGTTGAAAAGTTTGGAGGACCAAAAAAGGGGTTTACAGGCATCCTAGACCCCCTAAAGTCCAGAAAATGTTGGTGGGCCAAAAACAGGCTCAGAGAGCTCTGAATGCCCCAAAAACATTTGCAGCCTGAAAGGGGCATTAACCCGTATCCTAGACCACTGAAATTACCAAAAATGGTTTGGCCCGAAAAATGCATCCTACACCCCTGAAAGTTCAGAAAATGTTGGCAGCTCAAAAAAGTCCTTAAAATTCATCTTGTGCCTGCAAAAATGTTGAAAACTTTGGAGGCCCGAAAAAGAGGTTTACAGGCATCCTAGACTCCCTAAAGTCCAGAAAATATTGGTGGACCAAAAACTGTGTCAGAGAGCTCTGAATGTCCCAAAAACATTTGCAGCTTGAAAGGGCCATTAACCCGCATCCTAGACCACTGAAATTCCCAAAAATATCTTTGGCACCCAAAATGCATCCTACAACCCTGAAAGTTCAGAATATGTTAGCAGCCCAAAAAAGGCCTTAACATGCATTTTAGGCCTGCAAAAATGTTGAAAAGTTTGGAGGCCCAAAAAAGGGATTTGCAGGCATCCTAGACCCCGTAAAGTGCAGAAAATGGCTGTGGCCCAAAATCAGTGTCAGAGAGCTCTGAATGTCCCAAAACATTTGCAGCCCGAAAGGGGCACTAACCAGCATCCTAGACCACTGAAATTCCCAAAAATATTTTTGGCACCAAAAATGCATCCTACAACCCTGAAAGTTCAGTATATGTTAGCAGCCTGAAAAATGCCTTAAAATGCATTTTAGGCCTGCAAAAATGTTGAAAACTTTGGAGGCCCAAAAAAGAGGTTTACAGGCATCCTAGACTCCCTAAAGTCCAGAAAATATTGGTGGACCAAAAACTGTGTCAGAGAGCTCTGAATGTCCCAAAAATATTTGCAGCTTGAAAGGGGCATTAACCCGCATCCCAGACCACTGAAATTCTCAAAAATATTTTTGGCATGAAAAGTCCATCCTACAACCCTTAAAGTTCAAAATATGTTAGCAGCCCAAAAAAGGCCTTAAAATGCATTTTAGGCCTGCAAAAATGTTGAAAACTTTGGAGGCCCAAAAAAGGGGTTTACAGGCATCCTAGACCCCCTAAAGTCCAGAAAATGTTGGTGGGCCAAAAACAGGCTCAGAGAGCTCTGAATGTCCCAAAAACATTTGCAGCCTGAATGGGGCATTAACCCGCATCCTAGACCACTGAAATTACCAAAAATAGTTTGGCCCGAAAAATGCATCCTACACCCCTGAAAGTTCAGAAAATGTTGGCAGCTCAAAAAAGTCCTTAAAATTCATCTTGTGTCTGGAAAAATGTTGAAAACTTTGGAGGCCCAAAAAAGGGGTTTATAGGCATCCTAGACCCCCTAAAGTCCAGAAAAGGTTGGTGGCCAAAAACTGTGTCAGAGAGCTCTGAATGTCCTAAAAACATTTGCAGACTGAAAGGGGCATTAACCCTTATCCTAGACCACTGAAATTCCCAAAAATATTTTTGGCACCAAAAATGCATCCTACAACCCTGAAAGTTCAGAATATGTTAGCAGCCTGAAAAAGGCCTTAAAATGCATTTTAGACCTGCAAAAATGTTGAAAAGTTTGGAGGACCAAAAAAGGGGTTTACAGGCATCCTAGACCCCCTAAAGTCCAGAAAATGTTGGTGGGCCAAAAACAGGCTCAGAGAGCTCTGAATGCCCCAAAAACATTTGCAGCCTGAAAGGGGCATTAACCCGTATCCTAGACCACTGAAATTACCAAAAATGGTTTGGCCCGAAAAATGCATCCTACACCCCTGAAAGTTCAGAAAATGTTGGCAGCTCAAAAAAGTCCTTAAAATTCATCTTGTGCCTGCAAAAATGTTGAAAACTTTGGAGGCCAGAAAAAGAGGTTTACAGGCATCCTAGACTCCCTAAAGTCCAGAAAATATTGGTGGACCAAAAACTGTGTCAGAGAGCTCTGAATGTCCCAAAAACATTTGCAGCTTGAAAGGGGCATTAACCCGCATCCTAGACCACTGAAATTCCCAAAAATATTTTTGGCATGAAAAGTGCATCCTACAACCCTTAAAGTTCAGAATATGTTAGCAGCCCAAAAAAGGCCTTAACATGCATTTTAGGCCTGCAAAAAAGTTGAAAAGTTTGGAGGCCAAAAAAGGGATTTGCAGGCATCCTAGACCCCATAAAGTGCAGAAAATGGCTGTGGCCCAAAATCAGTGTCAGAGAGCTCTGGATGTCCCAAAACATTTGCAGCCCGAAAGGGGCACTAACCAGCATCCTAGACCACTGAAATTCCCAAAAATATTTTTGGCACCAAAAATGCATCCTACAACCCTGAAAGTTCAGAATATGTTAGCAGCCTGAAAAATGCCTTAAAATGCATTTTAGGCCTGCAAAAATGTTGAAAACTTTGGAGGCCCAAAAAAGAGGTTTACAGGCATCCTAGACTCCCTAAAGTCCAGAAAATATTGGTGGACCAAAAACTGTGTCAGAGAGCTCTGAATGTCCCAAAAACATTTGCAGCTTGAAAGGGGCATTAAGCCGCATCCTAGACCACTGAAATTCCCAAAAATATTTTTGGCACCCAAAATGCATCCTACAACCCTGAAAGTTCAGAATATGTTAGCAGCCCAAAAAAGGCCTTAAAATGCATTTTAGGCCTGCAAAAATGTTGAAAACTTTGGAGGCCCAAAACAGGGGTTTACAGGCATCCAAGACCCCCTAAAGTCCAGAAAATGTTGGTGGGCTAAAAACAGGCTCAGAGAGCTCTGAATGTCCCAAAAACATTTGCAACCTGAAAGGGGCATTAACCTGCATCCTAGACCACTGAAATTACCAAAAATAGCTTGGCCCGAAAAATGCATCCGACACCTCTGAATGTTCAGAAAATGTTGGCAGCTCAAAAAAGTCCTTAAAATTCATCTTGTGCCTGCAAAAATGTTGAAAACTTTGGAGGCCCAAAAAAGGGGTTTACAGGCATCCTAGACCCCCTAAAGTCCAGAAAATGTTGGTGGGCCAAAAACTGTGTCAGAGAGATCTGAATGTCCCAAAAACATTTGCAGCCTGAATGGGGCATTAACCCACATCCTAGACCACTGAAATTCCCAAAAATATTTTGGCCCAAAAAATGCTTCCTACACCCCTGAAATTTCAGAAAATGTTGGCAGCTCAAAAAAAGGCCTTAAAATGCATTTTAGGCCTGCAAACATGTTGAAAACTTTGGAGGCCCAAAAAAGGGATTTACAGGCATCCTAGACCCCTAAAGTCCAGAAAATGTTGGTGGGCCAAAAACAGGCTCAGAGAGCTCTGAATGTCCCCAAAACATTTGCAGCCTGAAAGGGGCATTAACATGCATCCTAGACCACTGAAATTCCCAAAAATATTTTTGGCACCCAAAATGCTTCCTACAACCCTGAAAGTTCAGAAAATGTTGGCAGCTCAAAAAAGTCCTTAAAATTCATCTTGTGCCTGCAAAAATGTTGAAAACTTTGGAGGCCCAAAAAAGGGGTTCACAGGCATCTTAGACCCCCTAAAGTCCAGAAAATGTTGGTGGACCAAAAACTGTGTCAGAGAGCTCTGAATGTCCCAAAAACATTTGCAGCCTGAAAGGGGCATTAACATGCATCCTAGACGACTGAAATTCCCAAAAATATTTTTGGCATGAAAAGTGCATCCTACAACCCTGAAAGTTCAGAATATGTTAGCAGCCCACAAAAAGGCCTTAAAATGCATTTTAGGCCTGCAAAAATGTTGAAAAGTTTGGAGGCCAAAAAAAGGGATTTGCAGGCATCCTAGACCCCGTAAAGTGCAGAAAATGGCTGTGGCCCAAAATCAGTGTCAGAGAGCTCTGAATGTCCCAAAACATTTGCAGCCCGAAAGGGGCACTAACCAGCATCCTAGACCACTGAAATTCCCAAAAATATTTTTGGCACCAAAAATGCATCCTACAACCCTGAAAGTTCAGAATATGTTAGCAGCCTGAAAAATGCCTTAAAATGCATTTTAGGCCTGCAAAAATGTTGAAAACTTTGGAGGCCCAAAAAGAGGTTTACAGGCATCCTAGACTCCCTAAAGTCCAGAAAATATTGGTGGACCAAAAACTGTCAGAGAGCTCTGAATGTCCCAAAAACATTTGCAGCTGGAAAGGGGCATTAACCCGCATCCTAGACCACTGAAATTCTCAAAAATATTTTTGGCATGAAAAGTCCATCCTACAACCCTTAAAGTTCAAAATATGTTAGCAGCCCAAAAAAGGCCTTAAAATGCATTTTGGCCTGCAAAAAAGTTGAAAAGTTTGGAGGCCAAAAAAGGGATTTACAGTCATCCTAGACCCCGTAAAGTGCAGAAAATGGCTGTGGCCCAAAAACTGTGTCAGAGAGCTCTGAATGTCCCAAAAACATTTGCAGCTTGAAAGGGGCATTAACCCGCATCCTGGACCACTGAAATTCCCAAAAATATTTGTGGCACCCAAAATGCATCCTACAACCCTGAAAGTTCAGAATATGTTAGCAGCCCAAAAAAGGCCTTAAAATGCATTTTAGGCCTGCAAAAATGTTGAAAGGTTTGGAGGCCCAAAAAAGGGGTTTACAGGCATCATAGACCCCCTAAAGTCCAGAAAATGTTGGTGGGCCAAAAACAGGCTCAGAGAGCTCTGAATGTCCCAAAAACATTTGCAGCCTGAATGGGGCATTAACCCGCATCCTAGACCACTGAAATTACCAAAAATAGTTTGGCCCGAAAAATGCATCCTACACCCCTGAAAGTTCAGAAAATGTTGGCAGCTCAAAAAAGTCCTTAAAATTCATCTTGTGCCTGGAAAAATGTTGAAAACTTTGGAGGCCCAAAAAAGGGGTTTATAGGCATCCTAGACCCCCTAAAGTCCAGAAAAGGTTGGTGGCCAAAAACTGTGTCAGAGAGCTCTGAATGTCCTAAAAACATTTGCAGACTGAAAGGGGCATTAACCCTTATCCTAGATCACTGAAATTCCCAAAAATATTTTTGGCACCAAAAATGCATCCTACAACCCTGAAAGTTCAGAATATGTTAGCAGCCTGAAAAATGCCTTAAAATGCATTTTGGCCTGCAAAAAAGTTGAAAAGTTTGGAGGCCAAAAAAGGGATTTACAGGCATCCTAGACCCTGTAAAGTGTAGAAAATGGCTGTGGCCCAGAATCAGTGTCAGAGAGCTCTGAATGTCCCAAAACATTTGCAGCCCGAAAGGTGCATTAACCTGCATCCTAGACCACTGAAATTCCCAAAAATATTTTTGGCACCAAAAATGCATCCTACAACCCTGAAAGTTCAGAATATGTTAGCAGCCTGAAAAAGGCTTTAAAATGCATTTTAGGCCTGCAAAAATGTTGAAAACTTTGGAGGCCCAAAAAAGGGATTTACAGGCATCCTAGGCTCCCTAAAGTCCAGAAAATATTGGTAGACCAAAAACTGTGTCAGAGAGCTCTGAATGTCCCAAAAACATTTGCAGCCTGAAAGGGGCATTAACCCGCATCCTAGACCACTGAAATTACCAAAAATAGTTTGGCCCGAAAAATGCATCCTAGACCCCTGGATGTTCAGAAAATGTTGGCAGCTCAAAAAAGTCCTTAAAATTCATCTTGTGCCTGGAAAAATGTTGAAAACTTTGGAGGCCCAAAAAAGGGGTTTATAGGCATCCTAGACCCCCTAAAGTCCAGAAAATGTTGGTAGGCCAAAAACTGTCAGAGAGCTCTGAATGTCCCAAAAACATTTGCAGCCTGAAAGGGGCATTAACCCGTATCCTAGACCGCTGAAATTCCCAAAAATATTTTTGGCATGAAAAGTGCATCCTACAACCCTGAAAGTTCAGAATATGTTAGCAGTTCAAAAAATGCCTTAAAATGCATTTTAGGCCTGCAAAAATGTTGAAAGCTTTGGAGGCCCAAAAAGGGGTTTACAGGCATCCTAGACCCCCTAAAGTCCAGAAAATGTTGGTGGGCCAAAAACAGGCTCAGAGAGCTCTGAATGTCCCAAAAACATTTGCAGCCTGAAAGGGGCATTAACCCGCATCCTAGACCACTGAAATTACCAAAAATAGTTTGGCCCGAAAAATGCATCCTACACCCCTGAATGTTCAGAAAATGTTGGCAGCTCAAAAAAGTCCTTAAAATTCATCTTGTGCCTGGAAAAATGTTGAAAACTTTGGAGGCCCAAAAAAGGGGTTTATAGGAATCCTAGACCCCCTAAAGTCCAGAAAATGTTGGTGGGCCAAAAACTGTGTCAGAGCGCTCTGAGTGTCCCAAAAACATTTGAAGACTGAAAGGGGCATTAACCCTCATCCTAGACCACTGAAATTCCCAAAAATATTTTTGGCACCAAAAATGCATCCTACAACCCTGAAAGTTCAGAATATGTTAGCAGCCTGAAAAAGGCCTTAAAATGCATTTTAGGCCTGCAAAAATGTTGAAAACTTTGGAGGCCCAAAAAAGAGGTTTACAGGCATCCTAGACTCCCTAAAGTCCAGAAAATATTGGTGGACAAAAAACTGTGTCAGAGAGCTCTGAATGTCCCAAAAACATTTGCAGCTTGAAAGGGCCATTAACCCGCATCCTAGACCACTGAAATTCCCAAAAATATTTTTGGCACCCAAAATGCATCCTACAACCCTGAAAGTTCAGAATATGTTAGCAGCCTGAAAAAGGCCTTAAAATGCATTTTAGGCCGGCAAAAATGTTGAAAACTTTGGAGGCCCAAAAAAGAGGTTTACAGGCATCCTAGACTCCCTAAAGTCCAGAAAATATTGGTGGACCAAAAACTGTGTCAGAGAGCTCTGAATGTCCCAAAAACATTTGCAGCTTGAAAGGGGCATTAACCCGCAACCTAGACCACTGAAATTCTCAAAAATATTTTTGGCATGAAAAGTCCATCCTACAACCCTTAAAGTTCAGAATATGTTAGCAGCCCAAAAAAGGCCTTAAAATGCATTTTGGCCTGCAAAAAAGTTGAAAAGTTTTCAGGCCAAAAAAGGTATTTACAGGCATCCTAGACCCCGTGAAGTGCAGAAAATGGCTGTGGCCCGAAAACTGTGTAAGAGAGCTCTGAATGTCCCAAAACATTTGCAGCTTGAAAGGGGCATTAACCCGCATCCTAGACCACTGAAATTCCCAAAAATATTTTTGGCACCCAAAATGCATCCTACAACCCTGAAAGTTCAGAATATGTTAGCAGCCCAAAAAAGGCCTTAAAATGCATTTTAGGCCTGCAAAAATGTTGAAAACTTTGGAGGCCCAAAAAAGGGGTTTACAGGCATCCTAGACCCCCTAAAGTCCAGAAAATGTTGGTGGGCCAAAAACAGGCTCAGAGAGCTCTGAATGTCCCAAAAACATTTGCAGCCTGAAAGGGGCACTAACCTGCATCCTAGACCACTGAAATTACCACAAATAGTTTGGCCCGAAAAATGCATCCTACACCCCTGAATGTTCAGAAAATGTTGGCAGCTCAAAAAAGTCCTTAAAATTCATCTTGTGCCTGCAAAAATGTTGAAAACTTTGGAGGCCCAAAATAGGGGTTTACAGGCATCCTAGACCCCCTAAAGTCGAGAAAATGTTGGTAGGCCAAAAACTGTGTCAGAGAGCTCTGAATGTCCCAAAAACATTTGCAGCCTGAAAGGGGCATTAACCCGCATCCTAGACCACTGAAATTCCCAAAAATATTTTTGGCATGAAAAGTGCATCCTACAACCCTGAAAGTTCAGAATATGTTAGCACCCCAAAAAAGGCCTTAAAATGCATTTTAGGCCTGCAAAAATGTTGAAAGGTTTGGGGGCCCAAAAAAGGGGTTTACAGGCATCCTAGACCCCCTAAAGTCCAGAAAATGTTGGTGGGCCAAAAACAGGCTCGGAGAGCTCTGAATGTCCCAAAAACATTTGCAGCCTGAAAGGGGCATTAACCCGCATCCTAGACCACTGAACTTACCAAAAATAGTTTGGCCCGAAAAATGAATCCTACACCCCTGGATGTTCAGAAAATGTTGGCAGCTCAAAAAAGTCCTTAAAATTCATCTTGTCCCTGGAAAAATGTTGAAAACTTTGGAGGCCCAAAAAAGGGGTTTACAGGCATCCTAGACCCCCTAAAGTCCAGAAAATGTTGGTAGGCCAAAAACTGTGTCAGAGAGCTCTGAATGTCCCAAAAACATTTGCAGCCTGAAAGGGGCATTAACCCGCATCCTAGACCGCTGAAATTCCCAAAAATATTTTTGGCATGAAAAGTGCATCCTACAACCCTGAAAGTTCAGAATATGTTAGCAGTTCAAAAAATGCCTTAAAATGCATTTTAGGCCTGCAAAAATGTTGAAAGGTTTGGAGGCCCAAAAAGGGGTTTACAGGCATCCTAGACCCCCTAAAGTCCAGAAAATGTTGGTGGGCCAAAAACAGGCTCAGAGAGCTCTGAATGTCCCAAAAACATTTGCAGCCTGAAAGGGACATTAACCCGCATCCTAGACCACTGAAATTACCAAAAATAGTTTGGCCCGAAAAATGCATCCTACACCCCTGAATGTTCAGAAAATGTTGGCAGCTCAAAAAAGTCCTTAAAATTCATCTTGTGCCTGGAAAAATGTTGAAAACTTTGGAGGCCCAAAAAAGGGGTTTATAGGCATCCTAGACCCCCTAAAGTCCAGAAAATGTTGGTGGGCCAAAAACTGTGTCAGAGAGCTCTGAATGTCCCAAAAACATTTGCAGCCTGAAACGGGCATTAACCCGCATCCTAGACCACTGAAATTCTCAAAAATATTTTTGCCATGAAAAGTGCGTCCTACAACCCTGAAAGTTTAGAATATGTTAGCAGCCCAAAAAAGGCCTTAAAATGCGTTTTAGGCCTGCAAAAATGTTGAAAAGTTTGGAGGCCCAAAAAAGGGATTTACAGGCATCCTAGACCCCGTAAAGTGCAGAAAATGGCTGTGGCCCAAAAAACTGTGTCAGAGAGCTCTGAATGTCCCAAAAAACATTTGCAGCTTGAAAGGGGCATTAAGCCGCATCCTAGACCACTGAAATTCCCAAAAATATTTTTGGCACCCAAAATGCATCCTACAACCCTGAAAGTTCAGAATATGTTAGCAGCCCAAAAAAGGCCTTAAAATGCATTTTAGGCCTGCAAAAATGTTGAAAACTTTGGAGGCCCAAAAAAGGGGTTTACAGGCATCCTAGACCCCCTAGGTCCAGAAAATGTTGGTGGGCCAAAAACAGGCTCAGAGAGCTCTGAATGTCCCAAAAACATTTGCAGCCTGAAAGGGGCATTAACCCGCATCCTAGACGGCTGAAATTCCCAAAAATATTTTTGGCATGAAAAGTGCATCCTACAACCCTGAAAGTTCAGAATATGTTAGCAGTTCAAAAAATGCCTTAAAATGCATTTTAGGCCTGCAAAAATGTTGAAAGGTTTGGAGGCCCAAAAAGGGGTTTACAGGCATCCTAGACCCCCTAAAGTCCAGAAAATGTTGGTGGGCCAAAAACAGGCTCAGAGAGCTCTGAATGTCCCAAAAACATTTGCAGCCTGAAAGGGGCATTAACCCGCATCCTAGACCACTGAAATTACCAAAAATAGTTTGGCCCGAAAAATGCATCCTACACCCCTGAATGTTCAGAAAATGTTGGCAGCTCAAAAAAGTCCTTAAAATTCATCTTGTGCCTGGAAAAATGTTGAAAACTTTGGAGGCCCAAAAAAGGGGTTTATAGGCATCCTAGACCCCCTAAAGTCCAGAAAATGTTGGTGGGCCAAAAACTGTGTCAGAGAGCTCTGAATGTCCCAAAAACATTTGCAGCCTGAAAGGGGCATTAACCCGCATCCTAGACCACTGAAATTCTCAAAAATATTTTTGCCATGAAAAGTGCGTCCTACAACCCTGAAAGTTCAGAATATGTTAGCAGCCCAAAAAAGGCCTTAAAATGCATTTTAGGCCTGCAAAAATGTTGAAAAGTTTGGAGGCCCAAAAAAGGGATTTACAGGCATCCTAGACCCCGTAAAGTGCAGAAAATGGCTGTGGCCCAGAAAACCGTGTCAGAGAGCTCTGAATGTCCCAAAAACATTTGCAGCTTGAAAGGGGCATTAAGCCGCATCCTAGACCACTGAAATTCCCAAAAATATTTTTGGCACCCAAAATGCATCCTACAACCCTGAAAGTTCAGAATATGTTAGCAGCCCAAAAAAGGCCTTAAAATGCATTTTATGCCTGCAAAAATGTTGAAAGGTTTGGAGGCCCAAAAAAGGGGTTTACAGGCATCCTAGACCCCCTAAAGTCCAGAAAATGTTGGTGGTCCAAAAACAGGCTCAGAGAGCTATGAATGTCCCAAAAACATTTGCAGCCTGAAAGGGGCATTAACCCGCATCCTGGACCACTGAAATTACCAAAAATAGTTTGGCCCGAAAAATGCATCCTACATCCCTGAATGTTCAGAAAATGTTGGCAGCTCAAAAAAGTCCTTAAAATTCATCTTGTGCCTGCAAAAATGTTGAAAACTTTGGAGGCCCAAAAAAGGGGTTTACAGGCATCCTACACCCCCTAAAGTCTAGAAAATGTTGGTGGGCCAAAAACTGTGTCAGAGAGCTCTGAATGTCCCAAAAACATTTGCAGCCTGAAAGGGGCATTAACCCGCATCCTAGACCACTGAAATTCCCAAAAATATTTTTGGCATGAAAAGTGCATCTTACAACCCTGAAAGTTCAGAATATGTTAGCAGCCCAAAAAAGGCCTTAAAATGCATCTTAGGCCTGCAAAAATGTTGAAAGGTTTGGAGGCCCAAAAATGGGATTTACAGGCATCCTAGACCCTGTAAAGTGCAGAAAATGGCTGTGGCCCAAAATCAGTGTCAGAGAGCTCTGAATGTCCCAAAACATTTGCAGCCTGAAAGGGGCATTAACCTGCATCCTAGACCACTGAAATTCCCAAAAATATTGGTAGACCAAAAACTGTGTCAGAGAGCTCTGAATGTCCCAAAAACATTTGCAGCCTGAAAGGGGCATTAACCCGCATCCTAGACCGCTGAAATTCCCAAAAGTATTTTTGGCACGAAAAATGCATCCTACACCCCTGAAATTTGAGAAAATGTTGGCAGCTCAAAAAAATGCCTTAAAATGCATCGTAGGCCTGCAAAAATGTTGAAAACTTTGCAGCCCAAAAAAGGGGTTTACATGCATCCTAGACCCCCTAAATTCCAGAAAAGTTTGGAGGGCCAAAAACTGTGTCAGAGAGCTCTGAAAGTCCCAAAAACATGTGCAGCCTGAAAGCGGCATTAACCCGAATCCTAGACCACTTAAATTCCCAAAAATATTTTTGGCACCCAAAATGCATCCTACAACCCTGAAAGTTCAGAATATGTTAGCAGCCCAAAAAGGCCTTAAAATGCATTTTAGGCATGCAAAAATGTTGAAAACTTTGGAGGCCCAAAAAGGGTTTATATGCATCCTAGACCCCCTAAAGTCCAGAAAATGTTGGTGGGCCAAAAACAGGCTCAGAGAGCTCTGAATGTCCCAATGACATTTGCAGCCTGATTGGGGCATTAACCTGCATCCTAGACCACTGAAATTACCAAAAATAGTTTGGCCCGAAAAATGCATCCTACACCCCTGAAAGTTCAGAAAATGTTGGCAGCTCAAAAAAGTCCTTAAAATTCATCTTAGGCCTGCAAAAATGTTGTAAACTTTGGAGGCCCAAAAAAGGGGTTTACAAGCATCTTAGACCCCCTAAAGTCCAGAAAATGTTGGTGGGCCAAAAACTGTGTCAGAGAGCTCTGAATGTCCCAAAAACATTTGCAGCCTGAAAGGAGCATTAACCCGCATTTTAGATCACTGAAATTCCCAAAAATATTTTTGGCACCAAAAATACATTCTACAACCCTGAAAGTTCAGAATATGTTAGCAGCCTGGAAAAGGCCTTAAAATGCATTTTAGGCCTGCAAAAATGTTGACAAGTTTGGAGGCCCTAAAAAGGGATTTACAGGCATCCTAGACCCCGTAAAGTGCAGAAAATGGCTGTGGCCCAAAAAACTGTGTCAGAGAGCTCTGAATGTCCCAAAAACATTTGCAGCCTGAAAGGGGCATTAACCCGCATCCTAGACCACTGAAATTTGCAAAAATATTTTTGGCACCCAAAATACATTCTACAACCCTAAAAGTTCAGAATATGTTAGCAGCCCAAAAAAGGCCTTAAAATGCATTTTAGGCCTGCAAAAATGTTGAAAACTTTGGAGGCCCAAAAAAGGGGTTTACAGGCATCCTAGACCCCCTAAAGTCCATAAAATGTTGGTGGGCCAAAAACAGGCTCAGAGAGCTCTGAATGCCCAAAAACATTTGCAGCCTGAATGGGGCATTAACCCGCATCCTAGACCACTGAAATTACCAAAAATAGTTTGGCCCGAAAAATGCATCCTACACCCCTGAAAGTTCAGAAAAGGTTGGCAGCTCAAAAAAGTCCTTAAAATTCATCTTGTGCCTGGAAAAATGTTGAAAACTTTGGAGGCCCAAAAAAGGGGTTTATAGGCATCCTAGACCCCCTAAAGTCCAGAAAAGGTTGGTGGCCAAAAACTGTGTCAGAGAGCTCTGAATGTCCCAAAAACATTTGCAGCTTGAAAGGGGCATTAACCCGCATCCTAGACCACTGAAATTCTCAAAAATATTTTTGGCATGAAAAGTCCATCCTACAACCCTTAAAGTTCAGAATATGTTAGCAGCCCAAAAAAGGCCTTAAAATGCATTTTGGCCTGCAAAGAAGTTGAAAAGTTTGGAGGCCAAAAAAGGGATTTACAGGCATCCTAGACCCCGTAAAGTGCAGAAAATGGCTGTGGCCCAAAAACTGTGTCAGAGAGCTCTGAATGTCCCAAAACATTTGCAGCTTGAAAGGGGCATTAACCCGCATCCTAGACCACTGAAATTCCCAAAAATATTTTTGGCACCCAAAATGCATCCTACAACCCTGAAAGTTCAGAATATGTTAGCAGCCCAAAAAAGGCCTTAAAATGCATTTTAGGCCTGCAAAAATGTTGAAAACTTTGGAGGCCCAAAAAAGGGGTTTACAGGCATCCTAGACCCCCTAAAGTCCAGAAAATGTTGGTGGGCCAAAAACAGGCTCAGAGAGCTCTGAATGTCCCAAAAACATTTGCAGCCTGAAAGGGGCATTAACCCGTATCCTAGACCACTGAAATCACCAAAAATGGTTTGGCCCGAAAAATGCATCCTACACCCCTGAAAGTTCAGAAAATGTTGGCAGCTCAAAAAAGTCCTTAAAATTCATCTTGTGCCTGCAAAAATGTTGAAAACTTTGGAGGCCCGAAAAAGGGGTTTACAGGCATCCTAGACCCCCTAAAGTCCAGAAAATGTTGGTAGGCCAAAAACTGTGTCAGAGAGCTCTGAATGTCCCAAAAACATTTGCAGCGTGAAAGGGGCATTAACCCGCATCCTAGACCGCTGAAATTCCCAAAAATATTTTTGGCATGAAAAGTGCATACTACAACCCTGAAAGTTCAGAATATGTTAGCACCCCAAAAAAGGCCTTAAAATGCATTTTAGGCCTGCAAAAATGTTTAAAGGTTTGGAGGCCCAAAAAAGGGGTTTACAGGCATCCTAGACCCCCTAAAGTCCAGAAAATATTGGTAGACCAAAAACTGTGTCAGAGAGCTCTGAATGTCCCAAAAACATTTGCAGCCTGAAAGGGGCATTAACCCGTATTCTAGACTGCTGAAATTCCCAAAAATATTTTTGGCATGAAAAGTGCATCCTACAACCCTGAAAGTTCAGAATATGTTAGCAGTTCAAAAAATGCCTTAAAATGCATTTTAGGCCTGCAAAAATGTTGAAAGGTTTGGAGGCCCAAAAAGGGGTTTACAGGCATCCTAGACCCCCTAAAGTCCAGAAAATGTTGGTGGGCCAAAAACAGGCTCAGAGAGCTCTGAATGTCCCAAAAACATTTGCAGCCTGAAAGGGGCATTAACCCGTATCCTAGACCACTGAAATCACCAAAAATGGTTTGGCCCGAAAAATGCATCCTACACCCCTGAAAGTTCAGAAAATGTTGGCAGCTCAAAAAAGTCCTTAAAATTCATCTTGTGCCTGCAAAAATGTTGAAAACTTTGGAGGCCCGAAAAAGGGGTTTACAGGCATCCTAGACCCCCTAAAGTCCAGAAAATGGCTGTGGCCCAAAAACTGTGTCAGAGAGCTCTGAATGTCCCAAAACATTTGCAGCTTGAAAGGGGCATTAACCCGCATCCTAGACCACTGAAATTCCCAAAAATATTTTTGGCACCCAAAATGCATCCTACAACCCTGAAAGTTCAGAATATGTTAGCAGCCCAAAAAAGGCCTTAAAATGCATTTTAGGCCTGCAAAAATGTTGAAAACTTTGGAGGCCCAAGAAAGGTATTTACAGGCATCCTAGACCCCCTAAAGTCCAGAAAATGTTGGTGGGCCAAAAACAGGCTCAGAGAGCTCTGAATGTCCCAAAAACATTTGCAGCCTGAAAGGGGCATTAACCCGTATCCTAGACCACTGAAATCACCAAAAATGGTTTGGCCCGAAAAATGCATCCTACACCCCTGAAAGTTCAGAAAATGTTGGCAGCTCAAAAAAGTCCTTAAAATTCATCTTGTGCCTGCAAAAATGTTGAAAACTTTGGAGGCCCGAAAAAGGGGTTTACAGGCATCCTAGACCCCCTAAAGTCCAGAAAATGTTGGTAGGCCAAAAACTGTGTCAGAGAGCTCTGAATGTCCCAAAAACATTTGCAGCGTGAAAGGGGCATTAACCCGCATCCTAGACCGCTGAAATTCCCAAAAATATTTTTGGCATGAAAAGTGCATACTACAACCCTGAAAGTTCAGAATATGTTAGCACCCCAAAAAAGGCCTTAAAATGCATTTTAGGCCTGCAAAAATGTTTAAAGGTTTGGAGGCCCAAAAAAGGGGTTTACAGGCATCCTAGACCCCCTAAAGTCCAGAAAATATTGGTAGACCAAAAACTGTGTCAGAGAGCTCTGAATGTCCCAAAAACATTTGCAGCCTGAAAGGGGCATTAACCCGTATCCTAGACCGCTGAAATTCCCAAAAATATTTTTGGCATGAAAAGTGCATCCTACAACCCTGAAAGTTCAGAATATGTTAGCAGTTCAAAAAATGCCTTAAAATGCATTTTAGGCCTGCAAAAATGTTGAAAGGTTTGGAGGCCCAAAAAGGGGTTTACAGGCATCCTAGACCCCCTAAAGTCCAGAAAATGTTGGTGGGCCAAAAACAGGCTCAGAGAGCTCTGAATGTCCCAAAAACATTTGCAGCCTGAAAGGGGCATTAACCCGTATCCTAGACCACTGAAATTACCAAAAATAGTTTGGCCCGAAAAATGCATCCTACACCCCTGAATGTTCAGAAAATGTTGGCAGCTCAAAAAAGTCCTTAAAATTCATCTTGTGTCTGGAAAAATGTTGAAAACTTTGGAGGCCCAAAAAAGGGGTTTATAGGCATCCTAGACCCCCTAAAGTCCAGAAAATGTTGGTGGGCCAAAAATTGTGTCAGAGAGCTCTGAATGTCCCAAAAACATTTGCAGCCTGAAAGGGGCATTAACCCGCATCCTAGACCACTGAAATTCTCAAAAATATTTTTGCCATGAAAAGTGCGTCCTACAACCCTGAAAGTTCAGAATATGTTAGCAGCCCAAAAAAGGCCTTAAAATGCATTTTAGGCCTGCAAAAATGTTGAAAAGTTTGGAGGCCCAAAAAAGGGATTTACAGGCATCCTAGACCCCGTAAAGTGCAGAAAATGGCTGTGGCCCAGAAAACCGTGTCAGAGAGCTCTGAATGTCCCAAAAACATTTGCAGCTTGAAAGGGGCATTAAGCCGCATCCTAGACCACTGGAATTCCCAAAAATATTTTTGGCACCCAAAATGCATCCTACAACCCTGAAAGTTCAGAATATTTTAGCAGCCCAAAAAAGGCCTTAAAATGCATTTTATGCCTGCAAAAATGTTGAAAGGTTTGGAGGCCCAAAAAAGGGGTTTACAGGCATCCTAGATACCCTAAAGTCCAGAAAATGTTGGTGGTCCAAAAACAGGCTCAGAGAGCTATGAATGTCCCAAAAACATTTGCAGCCTGAAAGGGGCATTAACCCGCATCCTAGACCACTGAAATTACCAAAAATAGTTTGGCCCGAAAAATGCATCCTACATCCCTGAATGTTCAGAAAATGTTGGCAGCTCAAAAAAGTCCTTAAAATTCATCTTGTGCCTGCAAAAATGTTGAAAACTTTGGAGGCCCAAAAAAGGGGTTTACAGGCATCCTAGACCCCCTAAAGTCCAGAAAATATTGGTAGACCAAAAACTGTGTCAGAGAGCTCTGAATGTCCCAAAAACATTTGCAGCCTGAAAGGGGCATTAACCCGTATCCTAGACCGCTGAAATTCCCAAAAATATTTTTGGCATGAAAAGTGCATCCTACAACCCTGAAAGTTCAGAATATGTTAGCAGTTCAAAAAATGCCTTAAAATGCATTTTAGGCCTGCAAAAATGTTGAAAGGTTTGGAGGCCCAAAAAGGGGTTTACAGGCATCCTAGACCCCCTAAAGTCCAGAAAATGTTGGTGGGCCAAAAACAGGCTCAGAGAGCTCTGAATGTCCCAAAAACATTTGCAGCCTGAAAGGGGCATTAACCCGTATCCTAGACCACTGAAATTACCAAAAATAGTTTGGCCCGAAAAATGCATCCTACACCCCTGAATGTTCAGAAAATGTTGGCAGCTCAAAAAAGTCCTTAAAATTCATCTTGTGTCTGGAAAAATGTTGAAAACTTTGGAGGCCCAAAAAAGGGGTTTATAGGCATCCTAGACCCCCTAAAGTCCAGAAAATGTTGGTGGGCCAAAAATTGTGTCAGAGAGCTCTGAATGTCCCAAAAACATTTGCAGCCTGAAAGGGGCATTAACCCGCATCCTAGACCACTGAAATTCTCAAAAATATTTTTGCCATGAAAAGTGCGTCCTACAACCCTGAAAGTTCAGAATATGTTAGCAGCCCAAAAAAGGCCTTAAAATGCATTTTAGGCCTGCAAAAATGTTGAAAAGTTTGGAGGCCCAAAAAAGGGATTTACAGGCATCCTAGACCCCGTAAAGTGCAGAAAATGGCTGTGGCCCAGAAAACCGTGTCAGAGAGCTCTGAATGTCCCAAAAACATTTGCAGCTTGAAAGGGGCATTAAGCCGCATCCTAGACCACTGGAATTCCCAAAAATATTTTTGGCACCCAAAATGCATCCTACAACCCTGAAAGTTCAGAATATTTTAGCAGCCCAAAAAAGGCCTTAAAATGCATTTTATGCCTGCAAAAATGTTGAAAGGTTTGGAGGCCCAAAAAAGGGGTTTACAGGCATCCTAGATACCCTAAAGTCCAGAAAATGTTGGTGGTCCAAAAACAGGCTCAGAGAGCTATGAATGTCCCAAAAACATTTGCAGCCTGAAAGGGGCATTAACCCGCATCCTAGACCACTGAAATTACCAAAAATAGTTTGGCCCGAAAAATGCATCCTACATCCCTGAATGTTCAGAAAATGTTGGCAGCTCAAAAAAGTCCTTAAAATTCATCTTGTGCCTGCAAAAATGTTGAAAACTTTGGAGGCCCAAAAAAGGGGTTTACAGGCATCCTACACCCCCTAAAGTCTAGAAAATGTTGGTGGGCCAAAAACTGTGTCAGAGAGCTCTGAATGTCCCAAAAACATTTGCAGCCTGAAAGGGGCATTAACCTGCATCCTAGACCACTGAAATTCCCAAAAATATTTTTGGCATGAAAAGTGCATCTTACAACCCTGAAAGTTCAGAATATGTTAGCAGCCCAAAAAAGGCCTTAAAATGCATCTTAGGCCTGCAAAAATGTTGAAAGGTTTGGAGGCCCAAAAAAGGGATTTACAGGCATCCTAGACCCTGTAAAGTGCAGAAAATGGCTGTGGCCCAAAATCAGTGTCAGAGAGCTCTGAATGTCCCAAAACATTTGCAGCCTGAAAGGGGCATTAACCTGCATCCTAGACCACTGAAATTCCCAAAAATATTGGTAGACCAAAAACTGTGTCAGAGAGCTCTGAATGTCCCAAAAACATTTGCAGCCTGAAAGGGGCATTAACCCGCATCCTAGACCGCTGAAATTCCCAAAAGTATTTTTGGCACGAAAAATGCATCCTACACCCCTGAAATTTGAGAAAATGTTGGCAGCTCAAAAAAATGCCTTAAAATGCATCGTAGGCCTGCAAAAATGTTGAAAACTTTGCAGCCCAAACAAGGGGTTTACATGCATCCTAGACCCCCTAAATTCCAGAAAAGTTTGGAGGGCCAAAAACTGTGTCAGAGAGCTCTGAATGTCCCAAAAACATGTGCAGCCTGAAAGGGGCATTAACCCGAATCCTAGACCACTTAAATTCCCAAAAATATTTTTGGCACCCAAAATGCAGTCTACAACCCTGAAAGTTCAGAATATGTTAGCAGCCCAAAAAGGCCTTAAAATGCATTTTAGGCATGCAAAAATGTTGAAAACTTTGGAGGCCCAAAAAAGGGGTTTATATGCATCCTAGACCCCCTAAAGTCCAGAAAATGTTGGTGGGCCAAAAACAGGCTCAGAGAGCTCTGAATGTCCCAATGACATTTGCAGCCTGATTGGGGCATTAACCTGCATCCTAGACCACTGAAATTACCAAAAATAGTTTGGCCCGAAAAATGCATCCTACACCCCTGAAAGTTCAGAAAATGTTGGCAGCTCAAAAAAGTCCTTAAAATTCATCTTAGGCCTGCAAAAATGTTGTAAACTTTGGAGGCCCAAAAAAGGGGTTTACAAGCATCTTAGACCCCCTAAAGTCCAGAAAATGTTGGTGGGCCAAAAACTGTGTCAGAGAGCTCTGAATGTCCCAAAAACATTTGCAGCCTGAAAGGAGCATTAACCCGCATTTTAGACCACTGAAATTCCCAAAAATATTTTTGGCACCAAAAATACATTCTACAACCCTGAAAGTTCAGAATATGTTAGCAGCCTGGAAAAGGCCTTAAAATGCATTTTAGGCCTGCAAAAATGTTGACAAGTTTGGAGGCCCTAAAAAGGGATTTACAGGCATCCTAGACCCCGTGAAGTGCAGAAAATGGCTGTGGCCCAAAAAACTGTGTCAGAGAGCTCTGAATGTCCCAAAAACATTTGCAGCCTGAAAGGGGCATTAACCCGCATCCTAGACCACTGAAATTTGCAAAAATATTTTTGGCACCCAAAATGCATCCTACAACCCTAAAAGTTCAGAATATGTTAGCAGCCCAAAAAAGGCCTTAAAATGCATTTTAGGCCTGCAAAAATGATGAAAACTTTGGAGGCCCAAAAAAGGGGTTTACAGGCATCCTAGACCCCCTAAAGTCCAGAAAATGTTGGTGGGCCAAAAACAGGCTCAGAGAGCTCTGAATGTCCCAAAAACATTTGCAGCCTGAATGGGGCATTAACCCGCATCCTAGACCACTGAAATTACCAAAAATAGTTTGGTCCGAAAAATGCATCCTACACCCCTGAAAGTTCAGAAAAGGTTGGCAGCTCAAAAAAGTCCTTAAAATTCATCTTGTGCCTGGAAAAATGTTGAAAACTTTGGAGGCCCAAAAAAGGGGTTTATAGGCATCCTAGACCCCCTAAAGTCCAGAAAAGGTTGGTGGCCAAAAACTGTGTCAGAGAGCTCTGAATGTCCCAAAAACATTTGCAGCTTGAAAGGGGCATTAACCCGCATCCTAGACCACTGAAATTCTCAAAAATATTTTTGGCATGAAAAGTCCATCCTACAACCCTTAAAGTTCAGAATATGTTAGCAGCCCAAAAAAGGCCTTAAAATGCATTTTGGCCTGCAAAGAAGTTGAAAAGTTTGGAGGCCAAAAAAGGGATTTACAGGCATCCTAGACCCCGTAAAGTGCAGAAAATGGCTGTGGCCCAAAAACTGTGTCAGAGAGCTCTGAATGTCCCAAAACATTTGCAGCTTGAAAGGGGCATTAACCCGCATCCTAGACCACTGAAATTCCCAAAAATATTTTTGGCACCCAAAATGCATCCTACAACCCTGAAAGTTCAGAATATGTTAGCAGCCCAAAAAAGGCCTTAAAATGCATTTTAGGCCTGCAAAAATGTTGAAAACTTTGGAGGCCCAAAAAAGGGGTTTACAGGCATCCTAGACCCCCTAAAGTCCAGAAAATGTTGGTGGGCCAAAAACAGGCTCAGAGAGCTCTGAATGTCCCAAAAACATTTGCAGCCTGAAAGGGGCATTAACCCGTATCCTAGACCACTGAAATCACCAAAAATGGTTTGGCCCGAAAAATGCATCCTACACCCCTGAAAGTTCAGAAAATGTTGGCAGCTCAAAAAAGTCCTTAAAATTCATCTTGTGCCTGCAAAAATGTTGAAAACTTTGGAGGCCCGAAAAAGGGGTTTACAGGCATCCTAGACCCCCTAAAGTCCAGAAAATGTTGGTAGGCCAAAAATTGTGTCAGAGAGCTCTGAATGTCCCAAAAACATTTGCAGCGTGAAAGGGGCATTAACCCGCATCCTAGACCGCTGAAATTCCCAAAAATATTTTTGGCAGAAAAGTGCATACTACAACCCTGAAAGTTCAGAATATGTTAGCACCCCAAAAAAGGCCTTAAAATGCATTTTAAGCCTGCAAAAATGTTGAAAGGTTTGGAGGCCCAAAAAAGGGGTTTACAGGCATCCTAGACCCCCTAAAGTCCAGAAAATGTTGGTGGGCCAAAAACAGGCTCAGAGAGCTCTGAATGTCCCAAAAACATTTGCAGCCTGAAAGGGGCATTAACCCGCATCTTAGACCACTGAAATTACCAAAAATAGTTTGGCCCGAAAAATGCATCCTACACCCCTGTATGTTCAGAAAATGTTGGCAGCTCAAAAAAGTCCTTAAAATTCATCTTGTGCCTGGAAAAATGTTGAAAACTTTGGAGGCCCAAAAAAGGGGTTTATAGGCATCCTAGACCCCCTAAAGTCCAGAAAATGTTGGTAGGCCAAAAACTGTGTCAGAGAGCTCTGAATGTCCCAAAAACATTTGCAGCCTGAAAGGGGCATTAACCCGCATCCTAGACCGCTGAAATTCCCAAAAATATTTTTGGCAGAAAAGTGCATACTACAACCCTGAAAGTTCAGAATATGTTAGCACCCCAAAAAAGGCCTTAAAATGCATTTTAAGCCTGCAAAAATGTTGAAAGGTTTGGAGGCCCAAAAAAGGGGTTTACAGGCATCCTAGACCCCCTAAAGTCCAGAAAATGTTGGTGGGCCAAAAACAGGCTCAGAGAGCTCTGAATGTCCCAAAAACATTTGCAGCCTGAAAGGGGCATTAACCCGCATCTTAGACCACTGAAATTACCAAAAATAGTTTGGCCCGAAAAATGCATCCTACACCCCTGTATGTTCAGAAAATGTTGGCAGCTCAAAAAAGTCCTTAAAATTCATCTTGTGCCTGGAAAAATGTTGAAAACTTTGGAGGCCCAAAAAAGGGGTTTATAGGCATCCTAGACCCCCTAAAGTCCAGAAAATGTTGGTAGGCCAAAAACTGTGTCAGAGAGCTCTGAATGTCCCAAAAACATTTGCAGCCTGAAAGGGGCATTAACCCGCATCCTAGACCGCTGAAATTCCCAAAAATATTTTTGGCATGAAAAGTGCATCCTACAACCCTGAAAGTTCACAATATGTTAGCAGTTCAAAAAATGCCGCATCCTAGACCACTGAAATTCCCAAAAATATTTTTGGCACCCAAAATGCATCCTACAACCCTGAAAGTTCAGAATATGTTAGCAGCCCAAAAAAGGCCTTAAAATGCATTTTAGGCCTGCAAAAATGTTGAAAACTTTGGAGGCCCAAAAAAGGGGTTTACAGGCATCCTAGACCCCCTAGGTCCAGAAAATGTTGGTGGGCCAAAAACAGGCTCAGGGAGCTCTGAATGTCCCAAAAACATTTGCAGCCTGAAAGGGGCATTAACCCGCATCCTAGACCACTGAAATTACCAAAAATAGTTTGGCCCGAAACATGCATCCTACACCCCTGAATGTTCAGAAAATGTTGGCAGCTCAAAAAAGTCCTTAAAATTCATCTTGTGCCTGCAAAAATGTTGAAAACTTTGGAGGCCCAAAAAAGGGGTTTACAGGCATCCTAGACCCCCTAAAGTCCAGAAAATGTTGGTAGGCCAAAAACTGTGTCAGAGAGCTCTGAATGTCCCAAAAACATTTGCAGCCTGAAAGGGGCATTAACCCGCATCCTAGACGGCTGAAATTCCCAAAAATATTTTTGGCATGAAAAATGCATCCTACACCCCTGGATGTTCAGAAAATGTTGGCAGCTCAAAAAAGTTCTTAAAATTCATCTTGTGCCTGGAAAAATGTTGAAAACTTTGGAGGCCCAAAAAAGGGGTTTACAGGCATCCTAGACCCCCTAAAGTCCAGAAAATGTTGGTAGGCCAAAAACTGTGTCAGAGAGCTCTGAATGTCCCAAAAACATTTGCAGCCTGAAAGGGGCATTAACCCGCATCCTAAACCGCTGAAATTCCCAAAAATATTTTTGGCATGAAAAGTGCATCCTACAACCCTGAAAGTTCAGAATATGTTAGCAGTTCAAAAAATGCCTTAAAATGCATTTTAGGCCTGCAAAAATGTTGAAAGGTTTGGAGGCCCAAAAAGGGGTTTACAGGCATCCTAGACCCCCTAAAGTCCAGAAAATGTTGGTGGGCCAAAAACTGTGTCAGAGAGCTCTGAATGTCCCAAAAACATTTGCAGCCTGAAAGGGGCATTAACCCGCATCCTAGACCACTGAAATTCTCAAAAATATTTTTGCCATGAAAAGTGCGTCCTACAACCCTGAAAGTTCAGAATATGTTAGCAGCCCAAAAAAGGCCTTAAAATGCATTTTAGGCCTGCAAATATGTTGAAAAGTTTGGAGGCCCAAAAAAGGGATTTACAGGCATCCTAGACCCCGTGAAGTGCAGAAAATGGCTGTGGCCCAGAAAACCGTGTCAGAGAGCTCTGAATGTCCCAAAAACATTTGCAGCTTGAAAGGGGCAATAAGCCGCATCCTAGACCACTGAAATTCCCAAAAATATTTTTGGCACCCAAAATGCATCCTACAACCCTGAAAGTTCAGAATATGTTAGCAGCCCAAAAAAGGCCTTAAAATGCATTTTATGCCTGCAAAAATGTTGAAAGGTTTGGAGGCCCAAAAAAGGGGTTTACAGGCATCCTAGACCCCCTAAAGTCCAGAAAATGTTGGTGGTCCAAAAACAGGCTCAGAGAGCTATGAATGTCCCAAAAACATTTGCAGCCTGAAAGGGGCATTAACCCGCATCCTGGACCACTGAAATTACCAAAAATAGTTTGGCCCGAAAAATGCATCCTACATCCCTGAATGTTCAGAAAATGTTGGCAGCTCAAAAAAGTCCTTAAAATTCATCTTGTGCCTGCAAAAATGTTGAAAACTTTGGAGGCCCAAAAAAGGGGTTTACAGGCATCCTACACCCCCTAAAGTCTAGAAAATGTTGGTGGGCCAAAAACTGTGTCAGAGAGCTCTGAATGTCCCAAAAACATTTGCAGCCTGAAAGGGGCATTAACCCGCATCCTAGACCACTGAAATTCCCAAAAATATTTTTGGCATGAAAAGTGCATCTTACAACCCTGAAAGTTCAGAATATGTTAGCAGCCCAAAAAAGGCCTTAAAATGCATCTTAGGCCTGCAAAAATGTTGAAAGGTTTGGAGGCCCAAAAATGGGATTTACAGGCATCCTAGACCCTGTAAAGTGCAGAAAATGGCTGTGGCCCAAAATCAGTGTCAGAGAGCTCTGAATGTCCCAAAACATTTGCAGCCTGAAAGGGGCATTAACCTGCATCCTAGACCACTGAAATTCCCAAAAATATTGGTAGACCAAAAACTGTGTCAGAGAGCTCTGAATGTCCCAAAAACATTTGCAGCCTGAAAGGGGCATTAACCCGCATCCTAGACCGCTGAAATTCCCAAAAGTATTTTTGGCACGAAAAATGCATCCTACACCCCTGAAATTTGAGAAAATGTTGGCAGCTCAAAAAAATGCCTTAAAATGCATCGTAGGCCTGCAAAAATGTTGAAAACTTTGCAGCCCAAAAAAGGGGTTTACATGCATCCTAGACCCCCTAAATTCCAGAAAAGTTTGGAGGGCCAAAAACTGTGTCAGAGAGCTCTGAAAGTCCCAAAAACATGTGCAGCCTGAAAGCGGCATTAACCCGAATCCTAGACCACTTAAATTCCCAAAAATATTTTTGGCACCCAAAATGCATCCTACAACCCTGAAAGTTCAGAATATGTTAGCAGCCCAAAAAGGCCTTAAAATGCATTTTAGGCATGCAAAAATGTTGAAAACTTTGGAGGCCCAAAAAGGGTTTATATGCATCCTAGACCCCCTAAAGTCCAGAAAATGTTGGTGGGCCAAAAACAGGCTCAGAGAGCTCTGAATGTCCCAATGACATTTGCAGCCTGATTGGGGCATTAACCTGCATCCTAGACCACTGAAATTACCAAAAATAGTTTGGCCCGAAAAATGCA
Organism: Ambystoma mexicanum; assembly: GCF_040938575.1. NCBI lineage: Eukaryota > Metazoa > Chordata > Amphibia > Caudata > Ambystomatidae > Ambystoma > Ambystoma mexicanum. The sequence continues at coordinate 956,904,234 of NC_090929.1, read as the reverse complement.
TCCTACACCCCTGAAAGTTCAGAAAATGTTGGCAGCTCAAAAAAGTCCTTAAAATTCATCTTAGGCCTGCAAAAATGTTGTAAACTTTGGAGGCCCAAAAAAGGGGTTTACAAGCATCTTAGACCCCCTAAAGTCCAGAAAATGTTGGTGGGCCAAAAACTGTGTCAGAGAGCTCTGAATGTCCCAAAAACATTTGCAGCCTGAAAGGAGCATTAACCCGCATTTTAGATCACTGAAATTCCCAAAAATATTTTTGGCACCAAAAATACATTCTACAACCCTGAAAGTTCAGAATATGTTAGCAGCCTGGAAAAGGCCTTAAAATGCATTTTAGGCCTGCAAAAATGTTGACAAGTTTGGAGGCCCTAAAAAGGGATTTACAGGCATCCTAGACCCCGTAAAGTGCAGAAAATGGCTGTGGCCCAAAAAACTGTGTCAGAGAGCTCTGAATGTCCCAAAAACATTTGCAGCCTGAAAGGGGCATTAACCCGCATCCTAGACCACTGAAATTTGCAAAAATATTTTTGGCACCCAAAATACATTCTACAACCCTAAAAGTTCAGAATATGTTAGCAGCCCAAAAAAGGCCTTAAAATGCATTTTAGGCCTGCAAAAATGTTGAAAACTTTGGAGGCCCAAAAAAGGGGTTTACAGGCATCCTAGACCCCCTAAAGTCCATAAAATGTTGGTGGGCCAAAAACAGGCTCAGAGAGCTCTGAATGCCCAAAAACATTTGCAGCCTGAATGGGGCATTAACCCGCATCCTAGACCACTGAAATTACCAAAAATAGTTTGGCCCGAAAAATGCATCCTACACCCCTGAAAGTTCAGAAAAGGTTGGCAGCTCAAAAAAGTCCTTAAAATTCATCTTGTGCCTGGAAAAATGTTGAAAACTTTGGAGGCCCAAAAAAGGGGTTTATAGGCATCCTAGACCCCCTAAAGTCCAGAAAAGGTTGGTGGCCAAAAACTGTGTCAGAGAGCTCTGAATGTCCCAAAAACATTTGCAGCTTGAAAGGGGCATTAACCCGCATCCTAGACCACTGAAATTCTCAAAAATATTTTTGGCATGAAAAGTCCATCCTACAACCCTTAAAGTTCAGAATATGTTAGCAGCCCAAAAAAGGCCTTAAAATGCATTTTGGCCTGCAAAGAAGTTGAAAAGTTTGGAGGCCAAAAAAGGGATTTACAGGCATCCTAGACCCCGTAAAGTGCAGAAAATGGCTGTGGCCCAAAAACTGTGTCAGAGAGCTCTGAATGTCCCAAAACATTTGCAGCTTGAAAGGGGCATTAACCCGCATCCTAGACCACTGAAATTCCCAAAAATATTTTTGGCACCCAAAATGCATCCTACAACCCTGAAAGTTCAGAATATGTTAGCAGCCCAAAAAAGGCCTTAAAATGCATTTTAGGCCTGCAAAAATGTTGAAAACTTTGGAGGCCCAAAAAAGGGGTTTACAGGCATCCTAGACCCCCTAAAGTCCAGAAAATGTTGGTGGGCCAAAAACAGGCTCAGAGAGCTCTGAATGTCCCAAAAACATTTGCAGCCTGAAAGGGGCATTAACCCGTATCCTAGACCACTGAAATCACCAAAAATGGTTTGGCCCGAAAAATGCATCCTACACCCCTGAAAGTTCAGAAAATGTTGGCAGCTCAAAAAAGTCCTTAAAATTCATCTTGTGCCTGCAAAAATGTTGAAAACTTTGGAGGCCCGAAAAAGGGGTTTACAGGCATCCTAGACCCCCTAAAGTCCAGAAAATGTTGGTAGGCCAAAAACTGTGTCAGAGAGCTCTGAATGTCCCAAAAACATTTGCAGCGTGAAAGGGGCATTAACCCGCATCCTAGACCGCTGAAATTCCCAAAAATATTTTTGGCATGAAAAGTGCATACTACAACCCTGAAAGTTCAGAATATGTTAGCACCCCAAAAAAGGCCTTAAAATGCATTTTAGGCCTGCAAAAATGTTTAAAGGTTTGGAGGCCCAAAAAAGGGGTTTACAGGCATCCTAGACCCCCTAAAGTCCAGAAAATATTGGTAGACCAAAAACTGTGTCAGAGAGCTCTGAATGTCCCAAAAACATTTGCAGCCTGAAAGGGGCATTAACCCGTATTCTAGACTGCTGAAATTCCCAAAAATATTTTTGGCATGAAAAGTGCATCCTACAACCCTGAAAGTTCAGAATATGTTAGCAGTTCAAAAAATGCCTTAAAATGCATTTTAGGCCTGCAAAAATGTTGAAAGGTTTGGAGGCCCAAAAAGGGGTTTACAGGCATCCTAGACCCCCTAAAGTCCAGAAAATGTTGGTGGGCCAAAAACAGGCTCAGAGAGCTCTGAATGTCCCAAAAACATTTGCAGCCTGAAAGGGGCATTAACCCGTATCCTAGACCACTGAAATCACCAAAAATGGTTTGGCCCGAAAAATGCATCCTACACCCCTGAAAGTTCAGAAAATGTTGGCAGCTCAAAAAAGTCCTTAAAATTCATCTTGTGCCTGCAAAAATGTTGAAAACTTTGGAGGCCCGAAAAAGGGGTTTACAGGCATCCTAGACCCCCTAAAGTCCAGAAAATGGCTGTGGCCCAAAAACTGTGTCATAGAGCTCTGAATGTCCCAAAACATTTGCAGCTTGAAAGGGGCATTAACCCGCATCCTAGACCACTGAAATTCCCAAAAATATTTTTGGCACCCAAAATGCATCCTACAACCCTGAAAGTTCAGAATATGTTAGCAGCCCAAAAAAGGCCTTAAAATGCATTTTAGGCCTGCAAAAATGTTGAAAACTTTGGAGGCCCAAGAAAGGTATTTACAGGCATCCTAGACCCCCTAAAGTCCAGAAAATGTTGGTGGGCCAAAAACAGGCTCAGAGAGCTCTGAATGTCCCAAAAACATTTGCAGCCTGAAAGGGGCATTAACCCGTATCCTAGACCACTGAAATCACCAAAAATGGTTTGGCCCGAAAAATGCATCCTACACCCCTGAAAGTTCAGAAAATGTTGGCAGCTCAAAAAAGTCCTTAAAATTCATCTTGTGCCTGCAAAAATGTTGAAAACTTTGGAGGCCCGAAAAAGGGGTTTACAGGCATCCTAGACCCCCTAAAGTCCAGAAAATGTTGGTAGGCCAAAAACTGTGTCAGAGAGCTCTGAATGTCCCAAAAACATTTGCAGCGTGAAAGGGGCATTAACCCGCATCCTAGACCGCTGAAATTCCCAAAAATATTTTTGGCATGAAAAGTGCATACTACAACCCTGAAAGTTCAGAATATGTTAGCACCCCAAAAAAGGCCTTAAAATGCATTTTAGGCCTGCAAAAATGTTTAAAGGTTTGGAGGCCCAAAAAAGGGGTTTACAGGCATCCTAGACCCCCTAAAGTCCAGAAAATATTGGTAGACCAAAAACTGTGTCAGAGAGCTCTGAATGTCCCAAAAACATTTGCAGCCTGAAAGGGGCATTAACCCGTATCCTAGACCGCTGAAATTCCCAAAAATATTTTTGGCATGAAAAGTGCATCCTACAACCCTGAAAGTTCAGAATATGTTAGCAGTTCAAAAAATGCCTTAAAATGCATTTTAGGCCTGCAAAAATGTTGAAAGGTTTGGAGGCCCAAAAAGGGGTTTACAGGCATCCTAGACCCCCTAAAGTCCAGAAAATGTTGGTGGGCCAAAAACAGGCTCAGAGAGCTCTGAATGTCCCAAAAACATTTGCAGCCTGAAAGGGGCATTAACCCGTATCCTAGACCACTGAAATTACCAAAAATAGTTTGGCCCGAAAAATGCATCCTACACCCCTGAATGTTCAGAAAATGTTGGCAGCTCAAAAAAGTCCTTAAAATTCATCTTGTGTCTGGAAAAATGTTGAAAACTTTGGAGGCCCAAAAAAGGGGTTTATAGGCATCCTAGACCCCCTAAAGTCCAGAAAATGTTGGTGGGCCAAAAATTGTGTCAGAGAGCTCTGAATGTCCCAAAAACATTTGCAGCCTGAAAGGGGCATTAACCCGCATCCTAGACCACTGAAATTCTCAAAAATATTTTTGCCATGAAAAGTGCGTCCTACAACCCTGAAAGTTCAGAATATGTTAGCAGCCCAAAAAAGGCCTTAAAATGCATTTTAGGCCTGCAAAAATGTTGAAAAGTTTGGAGGCCCAAAAAAGGGATTTACAGGCATCCTAGACCCCGTAAAGTGCAGAAAATGGCTGTGGCCCAGAAAACCGTGTCAGAGAGCTCTGAATGTCCCAAAAACATTTGCAGCTTGAAAGGGGCATTAAGCCGCATCCTAGACCACTGGAATTCCCAAAAATATTTTTGGCACCCAAAATGCATCCTACAACCCTGAAAGTTCAGAATATTTTAGCAGCCCAAAAAAGGCCTTAAAATGCATTTTATGCCTGCAAAAATGTTGAAAGGTTTGGAGGCCCAAAAAAGGGGTTTACAGGCATCCTAGATACCCTAAAGTCCAGAAAATGTTGGTGGTCCAAAAACAGGCTCAGAGAGCTATGAATGTCCCAAAAACATTTGCAGCCTGAAAGGGGCATTAACCCGCATCCTAGACCACTGAAATTACCAAAAATAGTTTGGCCCGAAAAATGCATCCTACATCCCTGAATGTTCAGAAAATGTTGGCAGCTCAAAAAAGTCCTTAAAATTCATCTTGTGCCTGCAAAAATGTTGAAAACTTTGGAGGCCCAAAAAAGGGGTTTACAGGCATCCTACACCCCCTAAAGTCTAGAAAATGTTGGTGGGCCAAAAACTGTGTCAGAGAGCTCTGAATGTCCCAAAAACATTTGCAGCCTGAAAGGGGCATTAACCTGCATCCTAGACCACTGAAATTCCCAAAAATATTTTTGGCATGAAAAGTGCATCTTACAACCCTGAAAGTTCAGAATATGTTAGCAGCCCAAAAAAGGCCTTAAAATGCATCTTAGGCCTGCAAAAATGTTGAAAGGTTTGGAGGCCCAAAAAAGGGATTTACAGGCATCCTAGACCCTGTAAAGTGCAGAAAATGGCTGTGGCCCAAAATCAGTGTCAGAGAGCTCTGAATGTCCCAAAACATTTGCAGCCTGAAAGGGGCATTAACCTGCATCCTAGACCACTGAAATTCCCAAAAATATTGGTAGACCAAAAACTGTGTCAGAGAGCTCTGAATGTCCCAAAAACATTTGCAGCCTGAAAGGGGCATTAACCCGCATCCTAGACCGCTGAAATTCCCAAAAGTATTTTTGGCACGAAAAATGCATCCTACACCCCTGAAATTTGAGAAAATGTTGGCAGCTCAAAAAAATGCCTTAAAATGCATCGTAGGCCTGCAAAAATGTTGAAAACTTTGCAGCCCAAACAAGGGGTTTACATGCATCCTAGACCCCCTAAATTCCAGAAAAGTTTGGAGGGCCAAAAACTGTGTCAGAGAGCTCTGAATGTCCCAAAAACATGTGCAGCCTGAAAGGGGCATTAACCCGAATCCTAGACCACTTAAATTCCCAAAAATATTTTTGGCACCCAAAATGCAGTCTACAACCCTGAAAGTTCAGAATATGTTAGCAGCCCAAAAAGGCCTTAAAATGCATTTTAGGCATGCAAAAATGTTGAAAACTTTGGAGGCCCAAAAAAGGGGTTTATATGCATCCTAGACCCCCTAAAGTCCAGAAAATGTTGGTGGGCCAAAAACAGGCTCAGAGAGCTCTGAATGTCCCAATGACATTTGCAGCCTGATTGGGGCATTAACCTGCATCCTAGACCACTGAAATTACCAAAAATAGTTTGGCCCGAAAAATGCATCCTACACCCCTGAAAGTTCAGAAAATGTTGGCAGCTCAAAAAAGTCCTTAAAATTCATCTTAGGCCTGCAAAAATGTTGTAAACTTTGGAGGCCCAAAAAAGGGGTTTACAAGCATCTTAGACCCCCTAAAGTCCAGAAAATGTTGGTGGGCCAAAAACTGTGTCAGAGAGCTCTGAATGTCCCAAAAACATTTGCAGCCTGAAAGGAGCATTAACCCGCATTTTAGACCACTGAAATTCCCAAAAATATTTTTGGCACCAAAAATACATTCTACAACCCTGAAAGTTCAGAATATGTTAGCAGCCTGGAAAAGGCCTTAAAATGCATTTTAGGCCTGCAAAAATGTTGACAAGTTTGGAGGCCCTAAAAAGGGATTTACAGGCATCCTAGACCCCGTGAAGTGCAGAAAATGGCTGTGGCCCAAAAAACTGTGTCAGAGAGCTCTGAATGTCCCAAAAACATTTGCAGCCTGAAAGGGGCATTAACCCGCATCCTAGACCACTGAAATTTGCAAAAATATTTTTGGCACCCAAAATGCATCCTACAACCCTAAAAGTTCAGAATATGTTAGCAGCCCAAAAAAGGCCTTAAAATGCATTTTAGGCCTGCAAAAATGATGAAAACTTTGGAGGCCCAAAAAAGGGGTTTACAGGCATCCTAGACCCCCTAAAGTCCAGAAAATGTTGGTGGGCCAAAAACAGGCTCAGAGAGCTCTGAATGTCCCAAAAACATTTGCAGCCTGAATGGGGCATTAACCCGCATCCTAGACCACTGAAATTACCAAAAATAGTTTGGTCCGAAAAATGCATCCTACACCCCTGAAAGTTCAGAAAAGGTTGGCAGCTCAAAAAAGTCCTTAAAATTCATCTTGTGCCTGGAAAAATGTTGAAAACTTTGGAGGCCCAAAAAAGGGGTTTATAGGCATCCTAGACCCCCTAAAGTCCAGAAAAGGTTGGTGGCCAAAAACTGTGTCAGAGAGCTCTGAATGTCCCAAAAACATTTGCAGCTTGAAAGGGGCATTAACCCGCATCCTAGACCACTGAAATTCTCAAAAATATTTTTGGCATGAAAAGTCCATCCTACAACCCTTAAAGTTCAGAATATGTTAGCAGCCCAAAAAAGGCCTTAAAATGCATTTTGGCCTGCAAAGAAGTTGAAAAGTTTGGAGGCCAAAAAAGGGATTTACAGGCATCCTAGACCCCGTAAAGTGCAGAAAATGGCTGTGGCCCAAAAACTGTGTCAGAGAGCTCTGAATGTCCCAAAACATTTGCAGCTTGAAAGGGGCATTAACCCGCATCCTAGACCACTGAAATTCCCAAAAATATTTTTGGCACCCAAAATGCATCCTACAACCCTGAAAGTTCAGAATATGTTAGCAGCCCAAAAAAGGCCTTAAAATGCATTTTAGGCCTGCAAAAATGTTGAAAACTTTGGAGGCCCAAAAAAGGGGTTTACAGGCATCCTAGACCCCCTAAAGTCCAGAAAATGTTGGTGGGCCAAAAACAGGCTCAGAGAGCTCTGAATGTCCCAAAAACATTTGCAGCCTGAAAGGGGCATTAACCCGTATCCTAGACCACTGAAATCACCAAAAATGGTTTGGCCCGAAAAATGCATCCTACACCCCTGAAAGTTCAGAAAATGTTGGCAGCTCAAAAAAGTCCTTAAAATTCATCTTGTGCCTGCAAAAATGTTGAAAACTTTGGAGGCCCGAAAAAGGGGTTTACAGGCATCCTAGACCCCCTAAAGTCCAGAAAATGTTGGTAGGCCAAAAATTGTGTCAGAGAGCTCTGAATGTCCCAAAAACATTTGCAGCGTGAAAGGGGCATTAACCCGCATCCTAGACCGCTGAAATTCCCAAAAATATTTTTGGCAGAAAAGTGCATACTACAACCCTGAAAGTTCAGAATATGTTAGCACCCCAAAAAAGGCCTTAAAATGCATTTTAAGCCTGCAAAAATGTTGAAAGGTTTGGAGGCCCAAAAAAGGGGTTTACAGGCATCCTAGACCCCCTAAAGTCCAGAAAATGTTGGTGGGCCAAAAACAGGCTCAGAGAGCTCTGAATGTCCCAAAAACATTTGCAGCCTGAAAGGGGCATTAACCCGCATCTTAGACCACTGAAATTACCAAAAATAGTTTGGCCCGAAAAATGCATCCTACACCCCTGTATGTTCAGAAAATGTTGGCAGCTCAAAAAAGTCCTTAAAATTCATCTTGTGCCTGGAAAAATGTTGAAAACTTTGGAGGCCCAAAAAAGGGGTTTATAGGCATCCTAGACCCCCTAAAGTCCAGAAAATGTTGGTAGGCCAAAAACTGTGTCAGAGAGCTCTGAATGTCCCAAAAACATTTGCAGCCTGAAAGGGGCATTAACCCGCATCCTAGACCGCTGAAATTCCCAAAAATATTTTTGGCAGAAAAGTGCATACTACAACCCTGAAAGTTCAGAATATGTTAGCACCCCAAAAAAGGCCTTAAAATGCATTTTAAGCCTGCAAAAATGTTGAAAGGTTTGGAGGCCCAAAAAAGGGGTTTACAGGCATCCTAGACCCCCTAAAGTCCAGAAAATGTTGGTGGGCCAAAAACAGGCTCAGAGAGCTCTGAATGTCCCAAAAACATTTGCAGCCTGAAAGGGGCATTAACCCGCATCTTAGACCACTGAAATTACCAAAAATAGTTTGGCCCGAAAAATGCATCCTACACCCCTGTATGTTCAGAAAATGTTGGCAGCTCAAAAAAGTCCTTAAAATTCATCTTGTGCCTGGAAAAATGTTGAAAACTTTGGAGGCCCAAAAAAGGGGTTTATAGGCATCCTAGACCCCCTAAAGTCCAGAAAATGTTGGTAGGCCAAAAACTGTGTCAGAGAGCTCTGAATGTCCCAAAAACATTTGCAGCCTGAAAGGGGCATTAACCCGCATCCTAGACCGCTGAAATTCCCAAAAATATTTTTGGCATGAAAAGTGCATCCTACAACCCTGAAAGTTCACAATATGTTAGCAGTTCAAAAAATGCCGCATCCTAGACCACTGAAATTCCCAAAAATATTTTTGGCACCCAAAATGCATCCTACAACCCTGAAAGTTCAGAATATGTTAGCAGCCCAAAAAAGGCCTTAAAATGCATTTTAGGCCTGCAAAAATGTTGAAAACTTTGGAGGCCCAAAAAAGGGGTTTACAGGCATCCTAGACCCCCTAGGTCCAGAAAATGTTGGTGGGCCAAAAACAGGCTCAGGGAGCTCTGAATGTCCCAAAAACATTTGCAGCCTGAAAGGGGCATTAACCCGCATCCTAGACCACTGAAATTACCAAAAATAGTTTGGCCCGAAACATGCATCCTACACCCCTGAATGTTCAGAAAATGTTGGCAGCTCAAAAAAGTCCTTAAAATTCATCTTGTGCCTGCAAAAATGTTGAAAACTTTGGAGGCCCAAAAAAGGGGTTTACAGGCATCCTAGACCCCCTAAAGTCCAGAAAATGTTGGTAGGCCAAAAACTGTGTCAGAGAGCTCTGAATGTCCCAAAAACATTTGCAGCCTGAAAGGGGCATTAACCCGCATCCTAGACGGCTGAAATTCCCAAAAATATTTTTGGCATGAAAAATGCATCCTACACCCCTGGATGTTCAGAAAATGTTGGCAGCTCAAAAAAGTTCTTAAAATTCATCTTGTGCCTGGAAAAATGTTGAAAACTTTGGAGGCCCAAAAAAGGGGTTTACAGGCATCCTAGACCCCCTAAAGTCCAGAAAATGTTGGTAGGCCAAAAACTGTGTCAGAGAGCTCTGAATGTCCCAAAAACATTTGCAGCCTGAAAGGGGCATTAACCCGCATCCTAAACCGCTGAAATTCCCAAAAATATTTTTGGCATGAAAAGTGCATCCTACAACCCTGAAAGTTCAGAATATGTTAGCAGTTCAAAAAATGCCTTAAAATGCATTTTAGGCCTGCAAAAATGTTGAAAGGTTTGGAGGCCCAAAAAGGGGTTTACAGGCATCCTAGACCCCCTAAAGTCCAGAAAATGTTGGTGGGCCAAAAACTGTGTCAGAGAGCTCTGAATGTCCCAAAAACATTTGCAGCCTGAAAGGGGCATTAACCCGCATCCTAGACCACTGAAATTCTCAAAAATATTTTTGCCATGAAAAGTGCGTCCTACAACCCTGAAAGTTCAGAATATGTTAGCAGCCCAAAAAAGGCCTTAAAATGCATTTTAGGCCTGCAAATATGTTGAAAAGTTTGGAGGCCCAAAAAAGGGATTTACAGGCATCCTAGACCCCGTGAAGTGCAGAAAATGGCTGTGGCCCAGAAAACCGTGTCAGAGAGCTCTGAATGTCCCAAAAACATTTGCAGCTTGAAAGGGGCAATAAGCCGCATCCTAGACCACTGAAATTCCCAAAAATATTTTTGGCACCCAAAATGCATCCTACAACCCTGAAAGTTCAGAATATGTTAGCAGCCCAAAAAAGGCCTTAAAATGCATTTTATGCCTGCAAAAATGTTGAAAGGTTTGGAGGCCCAAAAAAGGGGTTTACAGGCATCCTAGACCCCCTAAAGTCCAGAAAATGTTGGTGGTCCAAAAACAGGCTCAGAGAGCTATGAATGTCCCAAAAACATTTGCAGCCTGAAAGGGGCATTAACCCGCATCCTAGACCACTGAAATTACCAAAAATAGTTTGGCCCGAAAAATGCATCCTACATCCCTGAATGTTCAGAAAATGTTGGCAGCTCAAAAAAGTCCTTAAAATTCATCTTGTGCCTGCAAAAATGTTGAAAACTTTGGAGGCCCAAAAAAGGGGTTTACAGGCATCCTACACCCCCTAAAGTCCAGAAAATGTTGGTGGGCCAAAAACTGTGTCAGAGAGCTCTGAATGTCCCAAAAACATTTGCAGCCTAAAAGGGGCATTAACCCGCATCCTAGACCACTGAAATTCCCAAAATATTTTTGGCATGAAAAGTGCATCTTACAACGCTGAAAGTTCAGAATATGTTAGCGCCCAAAAAAGGCCTTAAAATGCATCTTATGCCTGCAAAAATGTTGAAAGGTTTGGAGGCCCAAAAAAGGGATTTACAGGCATCCTAGACCCTGTAAAGTGCAGAAAATGGCTGTGGCCCAAAATCAGTGTCAGAGAGCTCTGAATGTCCCAAAACATTTGCAGCCCGAAAGGGGCATTAACCTGCATCCTAGACCACTGAAATTCCCAAAAATATTTTTGGCACCAAAAATGCATCCTACAACCCTGAAAGTTCAGAATATGTTAGCAGCCTGAAAAAGGCTTTAAAAAGCATTTTAGGCCTGCAAAAATGTTGAAAACTTTGGAGGCCCAAAAAAGGGGTTTATAGGCATCCTAGACCCCCTAAAGTCCAGAAAATATTGGTAGACCAAAAACTGTGTCAGAGAGCTCTGAATGTCCCAAAAACATTTGCAGCCTGAAAGGGGCATTAACCCGTATCCTAGACCGCTGAAATTCCCAAAAATATTTTTGGCACCCAAAATGCATCCTACAACCCTGAAAGTTCAGAATATGTTAGCAGCCCAAAAAAGGCCTTAAAATGCATTTTATGCCTGCAAAAATGTTGAAAGGTTTGGAGGCCCAAAAAAGGGGTTTACAGGCATCCTAGACCCCCTAAAGTCCAGAAAATGTTGGTGGTCCAAAAACAGGCTCAGAGAGCTATGAATGTCCCAAAAACATTTGCAGCCTGAAAGGGGCATTAACCCGCATCCTAGACCACTGAAATTACCAAAAATATTTTTGCCATGAAAAGTGCGTCCTACAACCCTGAAAGTTCAGAATATGTTAGCAGCCCAAAAAAGGCCTTAAAATGCATTTTAGGACTGCAAATATGTTGAAAAGTTTGGAGGCCCAAAAAAGGGATTTACAGGCATCCTAGACCCCGTAAAGTGCAGAAAATGGCTGTGGCCCAGAAAACCGTGTCAGAGAGCTCTGAATGTCCCAAAAACATTTGCAGCTTGAAAGGGGCATTAAGCCGCATCCTAGACCACTGAAATTCCCAAAAATATTTTTGGCACCCAAAATGCATCCTACAACCCTGAAAGTTCAGAATATGTTAGCAGCCCAAAAAAGGCCTTAAAATGCATTTTATGTCTGCAAAAATGTTGAAAGGTTTGGAGGCCCAAAAAAGGGGTTTACAGGCATCCTAGACCCCCTAAAGTCCAGAAAATGTTGGTGGTCCAAAAACAGGCTCAGAGAGCTATGAATGTCCCAAAAACATTTGCAGCGTGAAAGGGGCATTAACCCGCATCCTAGACCGCTGAAATTCCCAAAAACATTTTTGGCAGAAAAGTGCATACTACAACCCTGAAAGTTCAGAATATGTTAGCACCCCAAAAAAGGCCTTAAAATGCATTTTAGGCCTGCAAAAATGTTGAAAGGTTTGGAGGCCCAAAAAAGGGGTTTACAGGCATCCTAGACCCCCTAAAGTCCAGAAAATGTTGGTGGGCCAAAAACAGGCTCAGAGAGCTCTGAATGTCCCAAAAACATTTGCAGCCTGAAAGGGGCATTAACCCGCATCCTAGACCACTGAAATTACCAAAAATAGTTTGGCCCGAAAAATGCATCCTACACCCCTGTATGTTCAGAAAATGTTGGCAGCTCAAAAAAGTCCTTAAAATTCATCTTGTGCCTGGAAAAATGTTGAAAACTTTGGAGGCCCAAAAAAGGGGTTTATAGGCATCCTAGACCCCCTAAAGTCCAGAAAATGTTGGTAGGCCAAAAACTGTGTCAGAGAGCTCTGAATGTCCCAAAAACATTTGCAGCCTGAAAGGGGCATTAACCCGCATCCTAGACCGCTGAAATTCCCAAAAATATTTTTGGCATGAAAAGTGCATCCTACAACCGTGAAAGTTCACAATATGTTAGCAGTTCAAAAAATGCCGCATCCTAGACCACTGAAATTCCCAAAAATATTTTTGGCACCCAAAATGCATCCTACAACCCTGAAAGTTCAGAATATGTTAGCAGCCCAAAAAAGGCCTTAAAATGCATTTTAGGCCTGCAAAAATGTTGAAAACTTTGGAGGCCCAAAAAAGGGGTTTACAGGCATCCTAGACCCCCTAGGTCCAGAAAATGTTGGTGGGCCAAAAACAGGCTCAGAGAGCTCTGAATGTCCCAAAAACATTTGCAGCCTGAAAGGGGCATTAACCCGCATCCTAGACCACTGAAATTACCAAAAATAGTTTGGCCCGAAACATGCATCCTACACCCCTGAATGTTCAGAAAATGTTGGCAGCTCAAAAAAGTCCTTAAAATTCATCTTGTGCCTGCAAAAATGTTGAAAACTTTGGAGGCCCAAAAAAGGGGTTTACAGGCATCCTAGACCCCCTAAAGTCCAGAAAATGTTGGTAGGCCAAAAACTGTGTCAGAGAGCTCTGAATGTCCCAAAAACATTTGCAGCGTGAAAGGGGCATTAACCCGCATCCTAGACGGCTGAAATTCCCAAAAATATTTTTGGCATGAAAAATGCATCCTACACCCCTGGATGTTCAGAAAATGTTGGCAGCTCAAAAAAGTTCTTAAAATTCATCTTGTGCCTGGAAAAATGTTGAAAACTTTGGAGGCCCAAAAAAGGGGTTTACAGGCATCCTAGACCCCCTAAAGTCCAGAAAATGTTGGTAGGCCAAAAACTGTGTCAGAGAGCTCTGAATGTCCCAAAACATTTGCAGCCTGAAAGGGGCATTAACCCGCATCCTAAACCGCTGAAATTCCCAAAAATATTTTTGGCATGAAAAGTGCATCCTACAACCCTGAAAGTTCAGAATATGTTAGCAGTTCAAAAAATGCCTTAAAATGCATTTTAGGCCTGCAAAAATGTTGAAAGGTTTGGAGGCCCAAAAAGGGGTTTACAGGCATCCTAGACCCCCTAAAGTCCAGAAAATGTTGGTGGGCCAAAAACTGTGTCAGAGAGCTCTGAATGTCCCAAAAACATTTGCAGCCTGAAAGGGGCATTAACCCGCATCCTAGACCACTGAAATTCTCAAAAATATTTTTGCCATGAAAAGTGCGTCCTACAACCCTGAAAGTTCAGAATATGTTAGCAGCCCAAAAAAGGCCTTAAAATGCATTTTAGGCCTGCAAATATGTTGAAAAGTTTGGAGGCCCAAAAAAGGGATTTACAGGCATCCTAGACCCCCTAAAGTCCAGAAAATGTTGGTGGTCCAAAAACAGGCTCAGAGAGCTATGAATGTCCCAAAAACATTTGCAGCCTGAAAGGGGCATTAACCCGCATCCTAGACCACTGAAATTACCAAAAATAGTTTGGCCCGAAAAATGCATCCTACATCCCTGAATGTTCAGAAAATGTTGGCAGCTCAAAAAAGTCCTTAAAATTCATCTTGTGCCTGCAAAAATGTTGAAAACTTTGGAGGCCCAAAAAAGGGGTTTACAGGCATCCTACACCCCCTAAAGTCCAGAAAATGTTGGTGGGCCAAAAACTGTGTCAGAGAGCTCTGAATGTCCCAAAAACATTTGCAGCCTAAAAGGGGCATTAACCCGCATCCTAGACCACTGAAATTCCCAAAATATTTTTTGCATGAAAAGTGCATCTTACAACGCTGAAAGTTCAGAATATGTTAGCGCCCAAAAAAGGCCTTAAAATGCATCTTATGCCTGCAAAAATGTTGAAAGGTTTGGAGGCCCAAAAAAGGGATTTACAGGCATCCTAGACCCTGTAAAGTGCAGAAAATGGCTGTGGCCCAAAATCAGTGTCAGAGAGCTCTGAATGTCCCAAAACATTTGCAGCCCGAAAGGGGCATTAACCTGCATCCTAGACCACTGAAATTCCCAAAAATATTTTTGGCAGCAAAAATGCATCCTACAACCCTGAAAGTTCAGAATATGTTAGCAGCCTGAAAAAGGCTTTAAAATGCATTTTAGGCCTGCAAAAATGTTGAAAACTTTGGAGGCCCAAAAAAGGGGTTTATAGGCATCCTAGACCCCCTAAAGTCCAGAAAATATTGGTAGACCAAAAACTGTGTCAGAGAGCTCTGAATGTCCCAAAAACATTTGCAGCCTGAAAGGGGCATTAACCCGTATCCTAGACCGCTGAAATTCCCAAAAATATTTTTGGCATGAAAAGTGCATCCTACAACCCTGAAAGTTCAGAATATGTTAGCAGTTCAAAAAATGCCTTAAAATGCATTTTAGGCCTGCAAAAATGTTGAAAGGTTTGGAGGCCCAAAAAGGGGTTTACAGGCATCCTAGACCCCCTAAAGTCCAGAAAATGTTGGTGGGCCAAAAACAGGCTCAGAGAGCTCTGAATATCCCAAAAACATTTGCAGCCTGAAAGGGGCATTAACCCGCATCCTAGACCACTGAAATTACCAAAAATAGTTTGGCCCGAAAAATGCATCCTACACCCCTGAATGTTCAGAAAATGTTGGCAGCTCAAAAAAGTCCTTAAAATTCATCTTGTGCCTGGAAAAATGTTGAAAACTTTGGAGGCCCAAAAAAGGGGTTTATAGGCATCCTAGACCCCCTAAAGTCCAGAAAATGTTGGTGGGCCAAAAACTGTGTCAGAGAGCTCTGAATGTCCCAAAAACATTTGCAGCCTGAAAGGGGCATTAACCCGCATCCTAGACCACTGAAATTCTCAAAAATATTTTTGCCATGAAAAGTGCGTCCTACAACCCTGAAAGTTCAGAATATGTTAGCAGCCCAAAAAAGGCCTTAAAATGCATTTTAGGCCTGCAAAAATGTTGAAAAGTTTGGAGGCCCAAAAAAGGGATTTACAGGCATCCTAGACCCCGTAAAGTGCAGAAAATGGCTGTGGCCCAGAAAACCGTGTCAGAGAGCTCTGAATGTCCCAAAAACATTTGCAGCTTGAAAGGGGCATTAAGCCGCATCCTAGACCACTGAAATTCCCAAAAATATTTTTGGCACCCAAAATGCATCCTACAACCCTGAAAGTTCAGAATATGTTAGCAGCCCAAAAAAGGCCTTAAAATGCATTTTATGCCTGCAAAAATGTTGAAAGGTTTGGAGGCCCAAAAAAGGGGTTTACAGGCATCCTAGACCCCCTAAAGTCCAGAAAATGTTGGTGGTCCAAAAACAGGCTCAGAGAGCTATGAATGTCCCAAAAACATTTGCAGCCTGAAAGGGGCATTAACCCGCATCCTAGACCACTGAAATTACCAAAAATAGTTTGGCCCGAAAAATGCATCCTACATCCCTGAATGTTCAGAAAATGTTGGCAGCTCAAAAAAGTCCTTAAAATTCATCTTGTGCCTGCAAAAATGTTGAAAACTTTGGAGGCCCAAAAAAGGGGTTTACAGGCATCCTACACCCCCTAAAGTCTAGAAAATGTTGGTGGGCCAAAAACTGTGTCAGAGAGCTCTGAATGTCCCAAAAACATTTGCAGCCTGAAAGGGGCATTAACCCGCATCCTAGACCACTGAAATTCCCAAAAATATTTTTGGCATGAAAAGTGCATCTTACAACCCTGAAAGTTCAGAATATGTTAGCAGCCCAAAAAAGGCCTTAAAATGCATCTTAGGCCTGCAAAAATGTTGAAAGGTTTGGAGGCCCAAAAAAGGGATTTACAGGCATCCTAGACCCTGTAAAGTGCAGAAAATGGCTGTGGCCCAAAATCAGTGTCAGAGAGCTCTGAATGTCCCAAAACATTTGCAGCCTGAAAGGGGCATTAACCTGCATCCTAGACCACTGAAATTCCCAAAAATATTGGTAGACCAAAAACTGTGTCAGAGAGCTCTGAATGTCCCAAAAACATTTGCAGCCTGAAAGGGGCATTAACCCGCATCCTAGACCGCTGAAATTCCCAAAAGTATTTTTGGCACGAAAAATGCATCCTACACCCCTGAAATTTGAGAAAATGTTGGCAGCTCAAAAAAATGCCTTAAAATGCATCGTAGGCCTGCAAAAATGTTGAAAACTTTGCAGCCCAAAAAAGGGGTTTACATGCATCCTAGACCCCCTAAATTCCAGAAAAGTTTGGAGGGCCAAAAACTGTGTCAGAGAGCTCTGAATGTCCCAAAAACATGTGCAGCCTGAAAGGGGCATTAACCCGAATCCTAGACCACTTAAATTCCCAAAAATATTTTTGGCACCCAAAATGCATCCTACAACCCTGAAAGTTCAGAATATGTTAGCAGCCCAAAAAGGCCTTAAAATGCATTTTAGGCATGCAAAAATGTTGAAAACTTTGGAGGCCCAAAAAAGGGGTTTATATGCATCCTAGACCCCCTAAAGTCCAGAAAATGTTGGTGGGCCAAAAACAGGCTCAGAGAGCTCTGAATGTCCCAATGACATTTGCAGCCTGATTGGGGCATTAACCTGCATCCTAGACCACTGAAATTACCAAAAATAGTTTGGCCCGAAAAATGCATCCTACACCCCTGAAAGTTCAGAAAATGTTGGCAGCTCAAAAAAGTCCTTAAAATTCATCTTAGGCCTGCAAAAATGTTGTAAACTTTGGAGGCCCAAAAAAGGGGTTTACAAGCATCTTAGACCCCCTAAAGTCCAGAAAATGTTGGTGGGCCAAAAACTGTGTCAGAGAGCTCTGAATGTCCCAAAAACATTTGCAGCCTGAAAGGAGCATTAACCCGCATTTTAGACCACTGAAATTCCCAAAAATATTTTTGGCACCAAAAATACATTCTACAACCCTGAAAGTTCAGAATATGTTAGCAGCCTGGAAAAGGCCTTAAAATGCATTTTAGGCCTGCAAAAATGTTGACAAGTTTGGAGGCCCTAAAAAGGGATTTACAGGCATCCTAGACCCCGTAAAGTGCAGAAAATGGCTGTGGCCCAAAAAACTGTGTCAGAGAGTTCTGAATGTCCCAAAAACATTTGCAGCCTGAAAGGGGCATTAACCCGCATCCTAGACCACTGAAATTTGCAAAAATATTTTTGGCACCCAAAATGCATCCTACAACCCTAAAAGTTCAGAATATGTTAGCAGCCCAAAAAAGGCCTTAAAATGCATTTTAGGCCTGCAAAAATGTTGAAAACTTTGGAGGCCCAAAAAAGGGGTTTACAGGCATCCTAGACCCCCTAAAGTCCAGAAAATGTTGGTGGGCCAAAAACAGGCTCAGAGAGCTCTGAATGTCCCAAAAACATTTGCAGCCTGAATGGGGCATTAACCCGCATCCTAGACCACTGAAATTACCAAAAATAGTTTGGCCCGAAAAATGCATCCTACACCCCTGAAAGTTCAGAAAAGGTTGGCAGCTCAAAAAAGTCCTTAAAATTCATCTTGTGCCTGGAAAAATGTTGAAAACTTTGGAGGCCCAAAAAAGGGGTTTATAGGCATCCTAGACCCCCTAAAGTCCAGAAAAGGTTGGTGGCCAAAAACTGTGTCAGAGAGCTCTGAATGTCCCAAAAACATTTGCAGCTTGAAAGGGGCATTAACCCGCATCCTAGACCACTGAAATTCTCAAAAATATTTTTGGCATGAAAAGTCCATCCTACAACCCTTAAAGTTCAGAATATGTTAGCAGCCCAAAAAAGGCCTTAAAATGCATTTTGGCCTGCAAAGAAGTTGAAAAGTTTGGAGGCCAAAAAAGGGATTTACAGGCATCCTAGACCCCGTAAAGTGCAGAAAATGGCTTTGGCCCAAAAACTGTGTCAGAGAGCTCTGAATGTCCCAAAACATTTGCAGCTTGAAAGGGGCATTAACCCGCATCCTAGACCACTGAAATTCCCAAAAATATTTTTGGCACCCAAAATGCATCCTACAACCCTGAAAGTTCAGAATATGTTAGCAGCCCAAAAAAGGCCTTAAAATGCATTTTAGGCCTGCAAAAATGTTGAAAACTTTGGAGGCCCAAAAAAGGGGTTTACAGGCATCCTAGAGCCCCTAAAGTCCAGAAAATGTTGGTGGGCCAAAAACAGGCTCAGAGAGCTCTGAATGTCCCAAAAACATTTGCAGCCTGAAAGGGGCATTAACCCGTATCCTAGACCACTGAAATCACCAAAAATGGTTTGGCCCGAAAAATGCATCCTACACCCCTGAAAGTTCAGAAAATGTTGGTAGCTCAAAAAAGTCCTTAAAATTCATCTTGTGCCTGCAAAAATGTTGAAAACTTTGGAGGCCCGAAAAAGGGGTTTACAGGCATCCTAGACCCCCTAAAGTCCAGAAAATGTTGGTAGGCCAAAAACTGTGTCAGAGAGCTCTGAATGTCCCAAAAACATTTGCAGCGTGAAAGGGGCATTAACCCGCATCCTAGACCGCTGAAATTCCCAAAAATATTTTTGGCATGAAAAGTGCATACTACAACCCTGAAAGTTCAGAATATGTTAGCACCCCAAAAAAGGCCTTAAAATGCATTTTAGGCCTGCAAAAATGTTGAAAGGTTTGGAGGCCCAAAAAAGGGGTTTACAGGCATCCTAGACCCCCTAAAGTCCAGAAAATGTTGGTGGGCCAAAAACAGGCTCAGAGAGCTCTGAATGTCCCAAAAACATTTGCAGCCTGAAAGGGGCATTAACCCGCATCCTAGACCACTGAAATTACCAAAAATAGTTTGGCCCGAAAAATGCATCCTACACCCCTGAATGTTCAGAAAATGTTGGCAGCTCAAAAAAGTCCTTAAAATTCATCTTGTGCCTGGAAAAATGTTGAAAACTTTGGAGGCCCAAAAAAGGGGTTTATAGGCATCCTAGACCCCCTAAAGTCCAGAAAATGTTGGTGGGCCAAAAACTGTGTCAGAGAGCTCTGAATGTCCCAAAAACATTTGCAGCCTGAAAGGGGCATTAACCCGCATCCTAGACCACTGAAATTCTCCAAAATATTTTTGCCATGAAAAGTGCGTCCTACAACCCTGAAAGTTCAGAATATGTTAGCAGCCCAAAAAAGGCCTTAAAATGCGTTTTAGGCCTGCAAAAATGTTGAAAAGTTTGGAGGCCCAAAAAAGGGATTTACAGGCATCCTAGACCCCGTAAAGTGCAGAAAATGGCTGTGGCCCAAAAAACTGTGTCAGAGAGCTCTGAATGTCCCAAAAAACATTTGCAGCTTGAAAGGGGCATTAAGCCGCATCCTAGACCACTGAAATGCCCAAAAATATTTTTGGCACCCAAAATGCATCCTACAACCCTGAAAGTTCAGAATATGTTAGCAGCCCAAAAAAGGCCTTAAAATGCATTTTAGGCCTGCAAAAATGTTGAAAACTTTGGAGGCCCAAAAAAGGGGTTTACAGGCATCCTAGACCCCCTAGGTCCAGAAAATGTTGGTGGGCCAAAAACAGGCTCAGAGAGCTCTGAATGTCCCAAAAACATTTGCAGCCTGAAAGGGGCATTAACCCGCATCCTAGACCGCTGAAATTCCCAAAAATATTTTTGGCATGAAAAATGCATCCTACACCCCTGGATGTTCAGAAAATGTTGGCAGCTCAAAAAAGTCCTTAAAATTCATCTTGTGCCTGGAAAAATGTTGAAAACTTTGGAGGCCCAAAAAAGGGGTTTACAGGCATCCTAGACCCCCTAAAGTCCAGAAAATGTTGGTAGGCCAAAAACTGTGTCAGAGAGCTCTGAATGTCCCAAAAACATTTGCAGCCTGAAAGGGGCATTAACCCGCATCCTAAACCGCTGAAATTCCCAAAAATATTTTTGGCATGAAAAGTGCATCCTACAACCCTGAAAGTTCAGAATATGTTAGCAGTTCAAAAAATGCCTTAAAATGCATTTTAGGCCTGCAAAAATGTTGAAAGGTTTGGAGGCCCAAAAAGGGGTTTACAGGCATCCTAGACCCCCTAATGTCCAGAAAATGTTGGTGGGCCAAAAACTGTGTCAGAGAGCTCTGAATGTCCCAAAAACATTTGCAGCCTGAAAGGGGCATTAACCCGCATCCTAGACCACTGAAATTCTCAAAAATATTTTTGCCATGAAAAGTGCGTCCTACAACCCTGAAAGTTCAGAATATGTTAGCAGCCCAAAAAAGGCCTTAAAATGCATTTTAGGCCTGCAAAAATGTTGAAAAGTTTGGAGGCCCAAAAAAGGGATTTACAGGCATCCTAGACCCCGTGAAGTGCAGAAAATGGATGTGGCCCAGAAAACCGTGTCAGAGAGCTCTGAATGTCCCAAAAACATTTGCAGCTTGAAAGGGGCATTAACCCGCATCCTAGACCACTGAAATTCCCAAAAATATTTTTGGCACCCAAAATGCATCCTACAACCCTGAAAGGTCAGAATATGTTAGCAGCCCAAAAAAGGCCTTAAAATGCATTTTATGCCTGCAAAAATGTTGAAAGGTTTGGAAGCCCAAAAAAGGGGTTTACAGGCATCCTAGACCCCCTAAAGTCCAGAAAATGTTGGTGGTCCAAAAACAGGCTCAGAGAGCTATGAATGTCCCAAAAACATTTGCAGCCTGAAAGGGGAATTAACCCGCATCCTAGACCACTGAAATTACCAAAAATAGTTTGGCCCGAAAAATGCATCCTACATCCCTGAATGTTCAGAAAATGTTGGCAGCTCAAAAAAGTCCTTAAAATTCATCTTGTGCCTGCAAAAATGTTGAAAACTTTGGAGGCCCAAAAAAGGGGTTTACTGGCATCTTACACCCCCTAAAGTCCAGAAAATGTTGGTGGGCCAAAAACTGTGTCAGAGAGCTCTGAATGTCCCAAAAACATTTGCAGCCTAAAAGGGGCATTAACCCGCATCCTAGACCACTGAAATTCCCAAAATATTTTTGGCATGAAAAGTGCATCTTATAACGCTGAAAGTTCAGAATATGTTAGCGCCCAAAAAAGGCCTTAAAATGCATCTTATGCCTGCAAAAATGTTGAAAGGTTTGGAGGCCCAAAAAAGGGATTTACAGGCATCCTAGACCCTGTAAAGTGCAGAAAATGGCTGTGGCCCAAAATCAGTGTCAGAGAGCTCGGAATGTCCCAAAACATTTGCAGCCCGAAAGGGGCATTAACCTGCATCCTAGACCACTGAAATTCCCAAAAATATTTTTGGCACCAAAAATGCATCCTACAACCCTGAAAGTTCAGAATATGTTAGCAGCCTGAAAAAGGCTTTAAAATGCATTTTAGGCCTGCAAAAATGTTGAAAACTTTGGAGGCCCAAAAAAGGGGTTTATAGGCATCCTAGACCCCCTAAAGTCCAGAAAATATTGGTAGACCAAAAACTGTGTCAGAGAGCTCTGAATGTCCCAAAAACATTTGCAGCCTGAAAGGGGCATTAACCCGTATCCTAGACCGCTGAAATTCCCAAAAATATTTTTGGCATGAAAAGTGCATCCTACAACCCTGAAAGTTCAGAATATGTTAGCAGTTCAAAAAATGCCTTAAAATGCATTTTAGGCCTGCAAAAATGTTGAAAGGTTTGGAGGCCCAAAAAGGGGTTTACAGGCATCCTAGACCCCCTAAAGTCCAGAAAATGTTGGTGGGCCAAAAACAGGCTCAGAGAGCTCTGAATGTCCCAAAAACATTTGCAGCCTGAAAGGGGCATTAACCCGTATCCTAGACCACTGAAATTACCAAAAATAGTTTGGCCCGAAAAATGCATCCTACACCCCTGAATGTTCAGAAAATGTTGGCAGCTCAAAAAAGTCCTTAAAATTCATCTTGTGCCTGGAAAAATGTTGAAAACTTTGGAGGCCCAAAAAAGGGGTTTATAGGCATCCTAGACCCCCTAAAGTCCAGAAAATGTTGGTGGGCCAAAAACTGTGTCAGAGAGCTCTGAATATCCCAAAAACATTTGCAGCCTGAAAGGGGCATTAACCCGCATCCTAGACCACTGAAATTCTCAAAAATATTTTTGCCATGAAAAGTGCGTCCTACAACCCTGAAAGTTCAGAATATGTTAGCAGCCCAAAAAAGGCCTTAAAATGCATTTTAGGCCTGCAAAAATGTTGAAAAGTTTGGAGGCCCAAAAAAGGGATTTACAGGCATCCTAGACCCCGTAAAGTGCAGAAAATGGCTGTGGCCCAGAAAACCGTGTCAGAGAGCTCTGAATGTCCCAAAAACATTTGCAGCTTGAAAGGGGCATTAAGCCGCATCCTAGAACACTGAAATTCCCAAAAATATTTTTGGCACCCAAAATGCATCCTACAACCCTGAAAGTTCAGAATATGTTAGCAGCCCAAAAAAGGCCTTAAAATGCATTTTATGCCTGCAAAAATGTTGAAAGGTTTGGAGGCCCAAAAAAGGGGTTTACAGGCATCCTAGACCCCCTAAAGTCCAGAAAATGTTGGTGGTCCAAAAACAGGCTCAGAGAGCTATGAATGTCCCAAAAACATTTGCAGCCTGAAAGGGGCATTAACCCGCATCCTAGACCACTGAAATTACCAAAAATAGTTTGGCCCGAAAAATGCATCCTACATCCCTGAATGTTCAGAAAATGTTGGCAGCTCAAAAAAGTCCTTAAAATTCATCTTGTGCCTGCAAAAATGTTGAAAACTTTGGAGGCCCAAAAAAGGGGTTTACAGGCATCCTACACCCCCTAAAGTCTAGAAAATGTTGGTGGGCCAAAAACTGTGTCAGAGAGCTCTGAATGTCCCAAAAACATTTGCAGCCTGAAAGGGGCATTAACCCGCATCCTAGACCACTGAAATTCCCAAAAATATTTTTGGCATGAAAAGTGCATCTTACAACCCTGAAAGTTCAGAATATGTTAGCAGCCCAAAAAAGGCCTTAAAATGCATCTTAGGCCTGCAAAAATGTTGAAAGGTTTGGAGGCCCAAAAAAGGGATTTACAGGCATCCTAGACCCTGTAAAGTGCAGAAAATGGCTGTGGCCCAAAATCAGTGTCAGAGAGCTCTGAATGTCCCAAAACATTTGCAGCCTGAAAGGGGCATTAACCTGCATCCTAGACCACTGAAATTCCCAAAAATATTGGTAGACCAAAAACTGTGTCAGAGAGCTCTGAATGTCCCAAAAACATTTGCAGCCTGAAAGGGGCATTAACCCGCATCCTAGACCGCTGAAATTCCCAAAAGTATTTTTGGCACGAAAAATGCATCCTACACCCCTGAAATTTGAGAAAATGTTGGCAGCTCAGAAAAATGCCTTAAAATGCATCGTAGGCCTGCAAAAATGTTGAAAACTTTGCAGCCCAAAAAAGGGGTTTACATGCATCCTAGACCCCCTAAATTCCAGAAAAGTTTGGAGGGCCAAAAACTGTGTCAGAGAGCTCTGAATGTCCCAAAAACATGTGCAGCCTGAAAGGGGCATTAACCCGAATCCTAGACCACTTAAATTCCCAAAAATATTTTTGGCACCCAAAATGCAGTCTACAACCCTGAAAGTTCAGAATATGTTAGCAGCCCAAAAAGGCCTTAAAATGCATTTTAGGCATGCAAAAATGTTGAAAACTTTGGAGGCCCAAAAAAGGGGTTTATATGCATCCTAGACCCCCTAAAGTCCAGAAAATGGTTGGTGGGCCAAAAACAGGCTCAGAGAGCTCTGAATGTCCCAATGACATTTGCAGCCTGATTGGGGCATTAACCTGCATCCTAGACCACTGAAATTACCAAAAATAGTTTGGCCCGAAAAATGCATCCTACACCCCTGAAAATTCAGAAAATGTTGGCAGCTCAAAAAAGTCCTTAAAATTCATCTTAGGCCTGCAAAAATGTTGTAAACTTTGGAGGCCCAAAAAAGGGGTTTACAAGCATCTTAGACCCCCTAAAGTCCAGAAAATGTTGGTGGGCCAAAAACTGTGTCAGAGAGCTCTGAATGTCCCAAAAACATTTGCAGCCTGAAAGGAGCATTAACCCGCATTTTAGACCACTGAAATTCCCAAAAATATTTTTGGCACCAAAAATACATTCTACAACCCTGAAAGTTCAGAATATGTTAGCAGCCTGGAAAAGGCCTTAAAATGCATTTTAGGCCTGCAAAAATGTTGAAAAGTTTGGAGGCCCAAAAAAGGGATTTACAGGCATCCTAGACCCCGTAAAGTGCAGAAAATGGCTGTGGACCAAAAAACTGTGTCAGAGAGCTCTGAATGTCCCAAAAACATTTGCAGCTTGAAAGGGGCATTAAGCCGCATCCTAGACCACTGAAATTCCCAAAAATATTTTTGGCACCCAAAATGCATCCTACAACCCTGAAAGTTCAGAAAATGTTGGCAGCTCAAAAAAGTCCTTAAAATTCATCTTGTGCCTGCAAAAATGTTGAAAACTTTGGAGGCCCAAAAAAGGGGTTTACAGGCATCCTAGACCCCCTAAAGTCCAGAAAATGTTGGTGGGCCAAAAACTGTGTCAGAGAGCTCTGAATGTCCCAAAAACATTTGCAGCCTGAAAGGGGCATTAACCCGCATCCTAGACCGCTGGAATTCCCAAAAGTATTTTTGGCACGAAAAATGCATCCTACACCCCTGAAATTTGAGAAAATGTTGGCAGCTCAAAAAAATGCCTTAAAATGCATCTTAGGCCTGCAAAAATGTTGAAAACTTTGCAGCCCAAAAAAGGGGTTTACATGCATCCTAGACCCCCTAAATTCCAGTAAAGGTTGGTGGGCCAAAAACTGTGTCAGAGAGCTCTGAATGTCCCAAAAACATTTGCAGCCTGAAAGGGGCATTAACCCGAATCCTAGACCACTTAAATTCCCAAAAATATTTTTGGCACCCAAAATGCATCCTACAACCCTGAAAGTTCAGAATATGTTAGCAGCCCAAAAAAAGGCCTTAAAATGCATTTTAGGCCTGCAAAAATGTTGAAATCTTTGGAGGCCCAAAAAAGGGGTTTACATGCATCCTAGACCCCCTAAAGTCCAGAAAATGTTGGTGGGCCAAAAACAGGCTCAGAGAGCTCTGAATGTCCCAATAACTTTTGCAGCCTGATTGGGGCATTAACCTGCATCCTAGACCACTGAAATTACCAAGAATAGTTTGGCCTGGAAAATGCATCCTACACCCCTGAAAGTTCAGAAAATGTTGGCAGCTCAAAAAAGTCCTTAAAATTCATCTTAGGCCTGCAAAAATGTTGTAAACTTTGGAGGCCCAAAAAAGGGGTTTACAATTATCTTAGACCCCCTAAAGTCCAGAAAATGTTGGTGGGCCAAAAACTGTGTCAGAGAGCTCTGAATGTCCCAAAAACATTTGCAGCCTGAAAGAGGCATTAACCCGCATCATAGACCACTGAAATTCCCAAAAATATTTTTGGCACCCAAAATGCATCCTACAACCCTAAAAGTTCAGAATATGTTAGCAGCCCAAAAAAGGCCTTAAAATGCATTTTAGGCCTGCAAAAATGTTGAAAACTTTGGAGGCCCAAAAAAGGGGTTTACAGGCATCCTAGACCCCCTAAAGTCCAGAAAATGTTGGTGGGCCAAAAACTGTGTCAGAGAGCTCTGAATGTCCTAAAACATTTGCAGACTGAAAGGGGCATTAACCCTTATCCTAGACCACTGAAATTCCCAAACATATTTTTGGCACCAAAAATGCATCCTACACCCCTGAATGTTCAGAAAATGTTGGCAGCTCAAAAAAGTCCTTAAAATTCATCTTGTGCCTGGAAAAATGTTGAAAACTTTGGAGGCCCAAAAAAGAGGTTTATAGGCATCCTAGACCCCCTAAAGTCCAGAAAATGTTGGTGGGCCAAAAACTGTGTCAGAGAGCTCTGAGTGTCCCAAAAACATTTGAAGACTGAAAGGGGCATTAACCCTCATCCTAGACCACTGAAAGTCCCAAAAATATTTTTGGCACCAAAAATGCATTCTACAACCTTGAAAGTTCAGAATATGTTAGCAGCCTGAAAAAGGCCTTAAAATGCATTTTAGGCCTGCAAAAATGTTGAAAACTTTGGAGGCCCAAAAAAGAGGTTTACAGGCATCCTAGACTCCCTGAAGTCCAGAAAATATTGGTGGACCAAAAACTGTGTCAGAGAGCTCTGAATGTCCCAAAAACATTTGCAGCTTGAAAGGGCCATTAACCCGCATCCTAGACCACTGAAATTCCCAAAAATATTTTTGGCACCCAAAATGCATCCTACAACCCTGAAAGTTCAGAATATGTTAGCAGCACAAAAAAGGCATTAACATGCATTTTAGGCCTGCAAAAATGTTGAAAAGTTTGGAGGCCCAAAAAAGGGATTTGCAGGCATCCTAGACCCTGTAAAGTGCAGAAAATGGCTGTGGCCCAAAATCAGTGTCAGAGAGCCCTGAATGTCCCAAAACATTTGCAGCCCGAAAGGGGCACTAACCAGCATCCTAGACCACTGAAATTTCCAAAAATATTTTTGGTACCAAAAATGCATCCTACAACCCTGAAAGTTCAGAATATGTTAGCAGCCTGAAAAATGCCTTAAAATGCATTTTAGGCCTGCAAAAATGTTGAAAACTTTGGAGGCCCAAAAAAGAGGTTTACAGGCATCCTAGACTCCCTAAAGTCCAGAAAATATTGGTGGACCAAAAACTGTGTCAGAGAGCTCTGAATGTCCCAAAAACATTTGCAGCCTGAAAGGGGCATTAACCCGCATCCTAGACCACTGAAATTACCAAAAATAGTTTGGCCCGAAAAATGCATCCTACACCCCTGAATGTTCAGAAAATGTTGGCAGCTCAAAAAAGTCCTTAAAATTCATCTTGTGCCTGGAAAAATGTTGAAAACTTTGGAGGCCCAAAAAAGGGGTTTATAGGCATCCTAGACCCCTAAAGTCCAGAAAATGTTGGTGGGCCTAAAACTGTGTCAGAGAGCTCTGAATGTCCCAAAACATTTGCAGCCCGAAAGGGGCACTAACCAGCATCCTAGACCACTGATATTCCCAAAAATATTTTTGGCACCAAAAATGCATCCTACAACCCTGAAAGTTCAGAATATGTTAGCAGCCTGAAAAATGCCTTAAAATGCATTTTAGGCCTGCAAAAATGTTGAAAACTTTGGAGGCCCAAAAAAGAGGTTTACAGGCATCCTAGACTCCCTAAAGTCCAGAAATTATTGGTGGACCAAAAACTGTGTCAGAGAGCTCTGAATGTCCCAAAAACATTTGCAGCTTGAAAGGGGCATTAACCCGCATCCTAGACCACTGAAATTCTCAAAAATATTTTTGGCATGAAAAGTGCATCCTACAACCCTTAAAGTTCAGAATATGTTAGCAGCCCAAAAAAGGCCTTAAAATGCATTTTGGCCTGCAAAAAAGTTGAAAAGTTTGGAGGCCAAAAAAGGGATTTACAGGCATCCTAGACCCCGTAAAGTGCAGAAAATGGCTGTGGCCCAAAAACTGTGTCAGAGAGCTCTGAATGTCCCAAAACATTTGCAGCTTGAAAGGGGCATTAACCCGTATCCTAGACCACTGAAATTACCAAAAATGGTTTGGCCCGAAAAATGCATCCTACACCCCTGAAATTTCAGAAAATGTTGGCAGCTCAAAAAAGTCCTTAAAAATCATCTTGTGCCTGCAAAAATGTTGAAAACTTTGGAGGCCCGAAAAAGGGGTTTACAGGCATCCTAGACCCCCTAAAGTCCAGAAAATGTTGGTAGGCCAAAAACTGTGTCAGAGAGCTCTGAATGTCCCAAAAACATTTGCAGCCTGAAAGGGGCATTAACCCGCATCCTAGACCGCTGAAATTCCCAAAAATATTTTTGGCATGAAAAGTGCATCCTACAACCCTGAAAGTTCAGAATATGTTAGCACCCCAAAAAAGGCCTTAAAATGCATTTTAGGCCTGCAAAAATGTTGAAAGGTTTGGGGGCCCAAAAAAGGGGTTTACAGGCATCCTAGACCCCCTAAAGTCCAGAAAATGTTGGTGGGCCAAAAACAGGCTCAGAGAGCTCTGAATGTCCCAAAAACATTTGCAGCCTGAAAGGGGCATTAACCCGCATCCTAGACCACTGAAATTACCAAAAATAGTTTGGCCCGAAAAATGCATCCTACACCCCTGGATGTTCAGAAAATGTTGGCAGCTCAAAAAAGTCCTTAAAATTCATCTTGTGCCTGGAAAAATGTTGAAAACTTTGGAGGCCCAAAAAAGGGGTTTATAGGCATCCTAGACCCCCTAAAGTCCAGAAAATGTTGGTAGGCCAAAAACTGTGTCAGAGAGCTCTGAATGTCCCAAAAACATTTGCGGCCTGAAAGGGGCATTAACCCGCATCCTAGACCGCTGAAATTCCCAAAAATATGTTTGGCATGAAAAGTGCATCCTACAACCCTGAAAGTTCAGAATATGTTAGCAGTTCAAAAAATGCCTTAAAATGCATTTTAGGCCAGCAAAAATGTTGAAAGGTTTGGAGGCCCAAAAAGGGGTTTACAGGCATCCTAGACCCCCTAAAGTCCAGAAAATGTTGGTGGGCCAAAAACAGGCTCAGAGAGCTCTGAATGTCCCAAAAACATTTGCAGCCTGAAAGGGGCATTAACCCGCATCCTAGACCACTGAAATTACCAAAAATAGTTTGGCCCGAAAAATGCATCCTACACCCCTGAATGTTCAGAAAATGTTGGCAGCTCAAAAAAGTCCTTAAAATTCATCTTGTGCCTGGAAAAATGTTGAAAACTTTGGAGGCCCAAAAAAGGGGTTTATAGGCATCCTAGACCCCCTAAAGTCCAGAAAATGTTGGTGGGCCTAAAACTGTGTCAGAGAGCTCTGAATGTCCCAAAACATTTGCAGCCCGAAAGGGGCACTAACCAGCATCCTAGACCACTGATATTCCCAAAAATATTTTTGGCACCAAAAATGCATCCTACAACCCTGAAAGTTCAGAATATGTTAGCAGCCTGAAAAATGCCTTAAAATGCATTTTAGGCCTGCAAAAATGTTGAAAACTTTGGAGGCCCAAAAAAGAGGTTTACAGGCATCCTAGACTCCCTAAAGTCCAGAAATTATTGGTGGACCAAAAACTGTGTCAGAGAGCTCTGAATGTCCCAAAAACATTTGCAGCTTGAAAGGGGCATTAACCCGCATCCTAGACCACTGAAATTCTCAAAAATATTTTTGGCATGAAAAGTGCATCCTACAACCCTTAAAGTTCAGAATATGTTAGCAGCCCAAAAAAGGCCTTAAAATGCATTTTGGCCTGCAAAAAAGTTGAAAAGTTTGGAGGCCAAAAAAGGGATTTACAGGCATCCTAGACCCCCTAAAGTCCAGAAAATGTTGGTAGGTCAAAAACTGTGTCAGAGAGCTCTGAATGTCCCAAAAACCTTTGCAGCTTGAATGGGGCATTAACCCGCATCCTAGACCACTGAAATTTCCAAAAATATTTTTGGCACCCAAAATGCATCCTACAACCCTGAAAGTTCAGAATATGTTAGCACCCCAAAAAAGGCCTTAAAATGCATTTTAGGCCTGCAAAAATGTTGAAAACTTTGGAGGCCCAAAAAAGGGGTTTACAGGCATGCTAGACCCCCTAAAGTCCAGAAAATGTTGGTGGGCCAAAAACTGTGTCAGAGAGCTCTGAATGTCCCAAAAACATTTGCAGCCTGAAAGGGGCACTGACCCGCATCCAAGACCACTGAAATTCCCAAAAATATTTTTGGCATGAAAAGTGCATCCTACAACCCTGAGAGTTCAGAATATGTTAGCAGCCCAAAAAAGACCTTAAATGCATTTTAGGCCTGCAAAAATGTTGAAAAGTTTGGAGGCCCAAAAAAGGGATTTACAGGCATCCTAGACCCCGTAAAGTGCAGAAAATGGCTGTGGCTCAAAATCAGTGTCAGAGAGCTCTGAATGTCCCAAAATATTTGCAGCCCGAAAGGGGCACTAACCCGCATCCTAGACCACTGAAATTCCCAAAAATATTTTTGGCACCAAAAATGCATCCTACAACCCTGAAAGTTCAGAATATGTTAGCACCCCAAAAAAGGCCTTAAAATGCATTTTAGGCCTGCAAAAATGTTGAAAACTTTGGAGGCCCAAAAAAGGGGTTTACAGGCATGCTAGACCCCCTAAAGTCCAGAAAATGTTGGTGGGCCAAAAACTGTGTCAGAGAGCTCTGAATGTCCCAAAAACATTTGCAGCCTGAAAGGGGCACTGACCCGCATCCAAGACCACTGAAATTCCCAAAAATATTTTTGGCATGAAAAGTGCATCCTACAACCCTGAGAGTTCAGAATATGTTAGCAGCCCAAAAAAGACCTTAAATGCATTTTAGGCCTGCAAAAATGTTGAAAAGTTTGGAGGCCCAAAAAAGGGATTTACAGGCATCCTAGACCCCGTAAAGTGCAGAAAATGGCTGTGGCTCAAAATCAGTGTCAGAGAGCTCTGAATGTCCCAAAATATTTGCAGCCCGAAAGGGGCACTAACCCGCATCCTAGACCACTGAAATTCCCAAAAATATTTTTGGCACCAAAAATGCATCCTACAACCCTGAAAGTTCAGAATATGTTAGCAGCCTGAAAAATGCCTTAAAATGCATTTTAGGCCTGCAAAAATGTTGAAAACTTTGGAGGCCCAAAAAAGAGGTTTACAGGCATCCTAGACTCCCTAAAGTCCAGAAAATATTGGTGGGCCAAAAACTGTGTCAGAGAGCTCTGAATGTCCCAAAACATTTGCAGCCCGAAAGGGGCACTAACCAGCATCCTAGACCACTGAAATTCCCAAAAATATTTTTGGCACCAAAAATGCATCCTACAACCCTGAAAGTTCAGAATATGTTAGCAGCCTGAAAAATGCCTTGAAATGCATTTTAGGCCTGCAAAAATGTTGAAAACTTTGGAGGCCCAAAAAAGAGGTTTACTGGCATCCTAGACTCCCTAAAGTCCAGAAAATATTGGTGGGCCAAAAACTGTGTCAGAGAGCTCTGAATGTCCCAAAACATTTGCAGCCCGAAAGGGGCACTAACCAGCATCCTAGACCAGTGAAATTCCCAAAAATATTTTTGGCTCCAAAAATGCATCCTACAACCCTGAAAGTTCAGAATATGTTAGCAGCCTGAAAAATACCTTAAAATGCATTTTAGGCCTGCAAAAATGTTGAAAACTTTGGAGGCCCAAAAAAGAGGTTTACAGGCATCCTAGACTCCCTAAAGTCCAGAAAATATTGGTGGACCAAAAACTGTGTCAGAGAGCTCTGAATGTCCCAAAACATTTGCAGCCCGAAAGGGGCACTAACCAGCATCCTAGACCACTGATATTCCCAAAAATATTTTTGGCACCAAAAATGCATCCTACAACCCTGAAAGTTCAGAATATGTTAGCAGCCTGAAAAATGCCTTAAAATGCATTTTAGGCCTGCAAAAATGTTGAAAACTTTGGAGGCCCAAAAAAGAGGTTTACAGGCATCCTAGACTCCCTAAAGTCCAGAAATTATTGGTGGACCAAAAACTGTGTCAGAGAGCTCTGAATGTCCCAAAAACATTTGCAGCTTGAAAGGGGCATTAACCCGCATCCTAGACCACTGAAATTCTCAAAAATATTTTTGGCATGAAAAGTGCATCCTACAACCCTTAAAGTTCAGAATATGTTAGCAGCCCAAAAAAGGCCTTAAAATGCATTTTTGCCTGCAAAAAAGTTGAAAAGTTTGGAGGCCAAAAAAGGGATTTACAGGCATCCTAGACCCCGTAAAGTGCAGAAAATGGCTGTGGCCCAAAAACTGTGTCAGAGAGCTCTGAATGTCCCAAAACATTTGCAGCTTGAAAGGGGCATTAACCCGCATCCTAGACCACTGAAATTCCCAAAAATATTTTTGGCACCCAAAATGCATCCTACAACCCTGAAAGTTCAGAATATGTTAGCAGCCCAAAAAAGGCCTTAAAATGCATTTTAGGCCTGCAAAAATGTTGAAAACTTTGGAGGCCCACAAAAGGGGTTTACAGGCATCCTAGACCCCCTAAAGTCCAGAAAATGTTGGTGGGCCAAAAACAGGCTCAGAGAGCTCTGAATGTCCCAAAAACATTTGCAGCCTGAAAGGGGCATTAACCCGTATCCTAGACCACTGAAATTACCAAAAATGGTTTGGCCCGAAAAATGCATCCTACACCCCTGAAATTTCAGAAAATGTTAGCAGCTCAAAAAAGTCCTTAAAATTCATCTTGTGCCTGCAAAAATGTTGAAAACTTTGGAGGCCCGAAAAAGGGGTTTACAGGCATCCTAGACCCCCTAAAGTCCAGAAAATGTTGGTAGGCCAAAAACTGTGTCAGAGAGCTCTGAATGTCCCAAAAACATTTGCAGCCTGAAAGGGGCATTAACCCGCATCCTAGACCGCTGAAATTCCCAAAAATATTTTTGGCATGAAAAGTGCATCCTACAACCCTGAAAGTTCAGAATATGTTAGCACCCCAAAAAAGGCCTTAAAATGCATTTTAGGCCTGCAAAAATGTTGAAAGGTTTGGGGGCCCAAAAAAGGGGTTTACAGGCATCCTAGACCCCCTAAAGTCCAGAAAATGTTGGTGGGCCAAAAACAGGCTCAGAGAGCTCTGAATGTCCCAAAAACATTTGCAGTCTGAAAGGGGCATTAACCCGCATCCTAGACCACTGAAATTACCAAAAATAGTTTGGCCCGAAAAATGCATCCTACACCCCTGAATGTTCAGAAAATGTTGGCAGCTCAAAAAAGTCCTTAAAATTCATCTTGTGCCTGGAAAAATGTTGAAAACTTTGGAGGCCCAAAAAAGGGGTTTATAGGCATCCTAGACCCCCTAAAGTCCAGAAAATGTTGGTGGGCCTAAAACTGTGTCAGAGAGCTCTGAATGTCCCAAAACATTTGCAGCCTGAAAGGGGCACTAACCAGCATCCTAGACCACTGATATTCCCAAAAATATTTTTGGCACCAAAAATGCATCCTACAACCCTGAAAGTTCAGAATATGTTAGCAGCCTGAAAAATGCCTTAAAATGCATTTTAGGCCTGCAAAAATGTTGAAAACTTTGGAGGCCCAAAAAAGAGGTTTACAGGCATCCTAGACTCCCTAAAGTCCAGAAATTATTGGTGGACCAAAAACTGTGTCAGAGAGCTCTGAATGTCCCAAAAACATTTGCAGCTTGAAAGGGGCATTAACCCGCATCCTAGACCACTGAAATTCTCAAAAATATT
This sequence comes from Ambystoma mexicanum, assembly GCF_040938575.1. Taxonomy (NCBI): domain Eukaryota; kingdom Metazoa; phylum Chordata; class Amphibia; order Caudata; family Ambystomatidae; genus Ambystoma; species Ambystoma mexicanum. The sequence goes on along the minus strand of NC_090929.1, from coordinate 956,870,610 downwards.
TTTGGCATGAAAAGTGCATCCTACAACCCTTAAAGTTCAGAATATGTTAGCAGCCCAAAAAAGGCCTTAAAATGCATTTTGGCCTGCAAAAAAGTTGAAAAGTTTGGAGGCCAAAAAAGGGATTTACAGGCATCCTAGACCCCGTAAAGTGCAGAAAATGGCTGTGGCCCAAAAACTGTGTCAGAGAGCTCTGAATGTCCCAAAACATTTGCAGCTTGAAAGGGGCATTAACCCGCAACCTAGACCACTGAAATTCCCAAAAATATATTTGGCACCCAAAATGCATCCTACAACCCTGAAAGTTCAGAATATGTTAGCAGCCCAAAAAAGGCCTTAAAATGCATTTTAGGCCTGCAAAAATGTTGAAAACTTTGGAGGCCCACAAAAGGGGTTTACAGGCATCCTAGACCCCCTAAAGTCCAGAAAATGTTGGTAGGTCAAAAACTGTGTCAGAGAGCTCTGAATGTCCCAAAAACATTTGCAGCCTGAAAGGGGCATTAACCCGCATCCTAGACCGCTGAAATTCCCAAAAATATTTTTGGCATGAAAAGTGCATCCTACAACCCTGAGAGTTCAGAATATGTTAGCAGCCCAAAAAAGGCCTTAAATGCATTTTAGGCCTGCAAAAATGTTGAAAAGTTTGGAGGTCCAAAAAAGAGGTTTACAGGCATCCTAGACTTCCCAAAGTCCAGAAAATATTGGTGGACCAAAAACTGTGTCAGAGAGCTCTGAATGTCCCAAAAACATTTGCAGCTTGAATGGGGCATTAACCCGCATCCTAGACCACTGAAATTTCCAAAAATATTTTTGGCACCCAAAATGCATCCTACAACCCTGAAAGTTCAGAATATGTTAGCACCCCAAAAAAGGCCTTAAAATGCATTTTAGGCCTGCAAAAATGTTGAAAACTTTGGAGGCCCAAAAAAGGGGTTTACAGGCATGCTAGACCCCCTAAAGTCCAGAAAATGTTGGTGGGCCAAAAACTGTGTCAGAGAGCTCTGAATGTCCCAAAAACATTTGCAGCCTGAAAGGGGCACTGACCCGCATCCAAGACCACTGAAATTCCCAAAAATATTTTTGGCATGAAAAGTGCATCCTACAACCCTGAGAGTTCAGAATATGTTAGCAGCCCAAAAAAGGCCTTAAATGCATTTTAGGCCTGCACAAATGTTGAAAAGTTTGGAGGTCCAAAAAAGAGGTTTACAGGCATCCTAGACTCCCTAAAGTCCAGAAAATATTGGTGGACCAAAAACTGTGTCAGAGAGCTCTGAATGTCCCAAAAACATTTGCAGCTTGAAAGGGGCATTAACCCGCATCCTAGACCACTGAAATTTCCAAAAATATTTTTGGCATGAAAAGTGCATCCTACAACCCTGAGAGTTCAGAATATGTTAGCAGCCCAAAAAAGGCCTTAAATGCATTTTAGGCCTGCAAAAATGTTGAAAAGTTTGGAGGCCCAAAAAAGGGATTTACAGGCATCCTAGACCCCGTAAAGTGCAGAAAATGGCTGTGGCTCAAAATCAGTGTCAGAGAGCTCTGAATGTCCCAAAATATTTGCAGCCCGAAAGGGGCACTAACCCGCATCCTAGACCACTGAAATTCCCAAAAATATTTTTGGCACCAAAAATGCATCCTACAACCCTGAAAGTTCAGAATATGTTAGCAGCCTGAAAAATGCCTTAAAATGCATTTTAGGCCTGCAAAAATGTTGAAAACTTTGGAGGCCCAAAAAAGAGGTTTACAGGCATCCTAGACTCCCTAAAGTCCAGAAAATATTGGTGGGCCAAAAACTGTGTCAGAGAGCTCTGAATGTCCCAAAACATTTGCAGCCCGAAAGGGGCACTAACCAGCATCCTAGACCACTGAAATTCCCAAAAATATTTTTGGCACCAAAAATGCATCCTACAACCCTGAAAGTTCAGAATATGTTAGCAGCCTGAAAAATGCCTTGAAATGCATTTTAGGCCTGCAAAAATGTTGAAAACTTTGGAGGCCCAAAAAAGAGGTTTACTGGCATCCTAGACTCCCTAAAGTCCAGAAAATATTGGTGGGCCAAAAACTGTGTCAGAGAGCTCTGAATGTCCCAAAACATTTGCAGCCCGAAAGGGGCACTAACCAGCATCCTAGACCAGTGAAATTCCCAAAAATATTTTTGGCTCCAAAAATGCATCCTACAACCCTGAAAGTTCAGAATATGTTAGCAGCCTGAAAAATACCTTAAAATGCATTTTAGGCCTGCAAAAATGTTGAAAACTTTGGAGGCCCAAAAAAGAGGTTTACAGGCATCCTAGACTCCCTAAAGTCCAGAAAATATTGGTGGACCAAAAACTGTGTCAGAGAGCTCTGAATGTCCCAAAAACATTTGCAGCTTGAAAGGGGCATTAACCCGCATCCTAGACCACTGAAATTCTCAAAAATATTTTTGGCATGAAAAGTGCATCCTACAACCCTTAAAGTTCAGAATATGTTAGCAGCCCAAAAAAGGCCTTAAAATGCATTTTGGCCTGCAAAAAAGTTGAACAGTTTGGAGGCCAAAAAAGGGATTTACAGGCATCCTAGACCCCGTAAAGTGCAGAAAATGGCTGTGGTCCAAAAACTGTGTCAGAGAGCTCAGAATGTCCCAAAACATTTGCAGCTTGAAAGGGGCATTAACCCGCATCCTAGACCACTGAAATTACCAAAAATGGTTTGGCCCGAAAAATGCATCCTACACCCCTGAATGTTCAGAAAATGTTGGCAGCTCAAAAAAGTCCTTAAAATTCATCTTGTGCCTGGAAAAATGTTGAAAACTTTGGAGGCCAAAAAAGGGGTTTATAGGCATCCTAGACCGCCTAAAGTCCAGAAAATGTTGGTGGGCCAAAAACTGTGTCAGAGAGCTCTGAATGTCCCAAAAACATTTGCAGACTGAAAGGGGCATTAACCCGCATCCTAGACCACTGAAATTCCCAAAAATATTTTTGGCATGAAAAGTGCATCCTACAACCCTGAAAGTTCAGAATATGTTAGCAGCCCAAAAAAGGCCTTAAAATGCATTTTAGGCCTGCAAAAATGTTGAAAGGTTTGGAGGCCCAAAAAAGGGGTTTACAGGCATCCTAGACCCCCTAAAGTCCAGAAAATGTTGGTGGGCCAAAAACAGGCTCAGAGAGCTCTGAATGTCCCAAAAACATTTGCAGCCTGAAAGGGGCATTAACCCGCATCCTAGACCACTGAAATTACCAAAAATAGTTTGGCCCGAAAAATGCATCCTACACCCCTGAATGTTCAGAAAATGTTGGCAGCTCAAAAAAGTCCTTAAAATTCATCTTGTGCCTGGAAAAATGTTGAAAACTTTGGAGGCCCAAAAGAGGGGTTTATAGGCATCCTAGACCCCCTAAAGTCCAGAAAATGTTGGTGGGCCTAAAACTGTGTCAGAGAGCTCTGAATGTCCCAAAACATGTGCAGCCCGAAAGGGGCACTAACCAGCATCCTAGACCACTGAAATTCCCAAAAATATTTTTGGCACCAAAAATGCATCCTACAACCCTGAAATTTCAGAATATGTTAGCAGCCTGAAAAATGCCTTAAAATGCATTTTAGGCCTGCAAAAATGTTGAAAACTTTGGAGGCCCAAAAAAGAGGTTTACAGGCATCCTAGACTCCCTAAAGTCCAGAAAATATTGGTGGACCAAAAACTGTGCCAGAGAGCTCTGAATGGCCCAAAAACATTTGCAGCTTGAAAGGGGCATTAACCCGCATCCTAGACCACTGAAATTCTCAAAAATATTTTTGGCATGAAAAGTGCATCCTACAACCCTTAAAGTTCAGAATATGTTAGCAGACCAAAAAAGGCCTTAAAATGCATTTTGGCCTGCAAAAAAGTTGAAAAGTTTGGAGGCCAAAAAAGGGATTTACAGGCATCCTAGACCCCGTAAAGTGCAGAAAATGGCTTTGGCCCAAAAACTGTGTCAGAGAGCTCTGAATGTCCCAAAACATTTGCAGCTTGAAAGGGGCATTAACCCGCATCCTAGACCACTGAAATTCCCAAAAATATTTTTGGCACCCAAAATGCATCCTACAACCCTGAAAGTTCAGAATATGTTAGCAGCCCAAAAAAGGCCTTAAAACGCATTTTAGGCCTGCAAAAATGTTGAAAACTTTGGAGGCCCAAAAAAGGGGTTTACAGGCATCCTAGACCCCCTAAAGTCCAGAAAATGTTGGTGGGCCAAAAACAGGCTCAGAGAGCTCTGAATGTCCCAAAAACATTTGCAGCCTGAAAGGGGCATTAACCCGTATCCTAGACCACTGAAATTACCAAAAATGGTTTGGCCCAAAAAATGCATCCTACACCCCTGAAAGTTCAGAAAATGTTGGCAGCTCAAAAAAGTCCTTAAAATTCATCTTGTGCCTGCAAAAATGTTGAAAACTTTGGAGGCCCAAAAAGGGGTTTACAGGCATCCTAGACCCCCTAAAGTCCAGAAAATGTTGGTGGGCCAAAAACTGTGTCAGAGAGCTCTGAATGTCCCAAAAACATTTGCAGCTTGAAAGGGGCATTAACCCGCATCCTAGACCACTGAAATTCCCAAAAATATTTTTGGCACCCAAAATGCATCCTACAACCCTGAAAGTTCAGAATATGTTAGCAGCACAAAAAAGGCCTTAAAATGCATTTTAGGCCCGCAAAAATGTTGAAAGGTTTGGGAGCCCAAAAAAGGGGTTTACAGGCATCCTAGACCCCCTAAAGTCCAGAAAATGTTGGTGGGCCAAAAACTGTGTCAGAGAGCTCTGAATGTCCCAAAAACATTTGCAGCTTGAAAGGGGCATTAACCCGCATCCTGGACCACTGAAATTACCAAAAATAGTTTGGCCCGAAAAATGCATCCTACACCCCTGAATGTTCAGAAAATGTTGGCAGCTCAAAAAAGTCCTTAACATTCATCTTGTGCCTGGAAAAATGTTGAAAACTTTGGAGGCCCAAAAAAGGGGTTTACAGGCATCCTAGACCCCCTAAAGTCCAGAAAATGTTGGTGGGCCAAAAACAGGCTCAGAGAGCTCTGAATGTCCCAAAAACATTTGCAGCCTGAAAGGGGCATTAACCCGTATCCTAGACCACTGAAATTACCAAAAATGGTTTGGCCCGAAAAATGCATCCTACACCCCTGAAATTTCAGAAAATGTTGGCAGCTCAAAAAAGTCCTTAAAATTCATCTTGTGCCTGCAAAAATGTTGAAAACTGTGGAGGCCCGAAAAAGGGGTTTACAGGCATCCTAGACCCCCTAAAGTCCAGAAAATGTTGGTAGGTCAAAAACTGTGTCAGAGAGCTCTGAATGTCCCAAAAACATTTGCAGCCTGAAAGGGGCATTAACCCGCATCCTAGACCGCTGAAATTCCCAAAAATATTTTTGGCATGAAAAGTGCATCCTACAACCCTGAAAGTTAAGAATATGTTAGCACCCCAAAAAAGGCCTTAAAATGCATTTTAGGCCTGCAAAAATGTTGAAAACTTTGGAGGCCCAAAAAAGGGGTTTACAGGCATCCTGGACCCCCTAAAGTCCAGAAAATGTTGGTGGGCCAAAAACTGTGTCAGAGAGCTCTGAATGTCCCAAAAACATTTGCAGCCTGAAAGGGGCACTGACCCGCATCCTAGACCACTGAAATTCCCAAAAATATTTTTGGCATGAAAAGTGCATCCTACAACCCTGAGAGTTCAGAATATGTTAGCAGCCCAAAAAAGGCCTTAAATGCATTTTAGGCCTGCAAAAATGTTGAAAGGTTTGGAGGTCCAAAAAAGAGGTTTACAGGCATCCTAGACTCCCTAAAGTCCAGAAAATATTGGTGGACCAAAAACTGTGTCAGAGAGCTCTGAATGTCCCAAAAACATTTGCAGCTTGAAAGGGGCATTAACCCGCATCCTAGACCACTGAAATTTCCAAAAATATTTTTGGCACCCAAAATGCATCCTACAACCCTGAAAGTTCAGAATATGTTAGCAGCACAAAAAAGGCCTTAAAATGCATTTTAGGCCTGCAAAATGTTGAAAAGTTTGAAGGCCCAAAAAAGGGATTTACAGGCATCCTAGACCCCGTAAAGTGCAGAAAATGGCTGTGGCCCAAAATCAGTGTCAGAGAGCTCTGAATGTCCCAAAATATTTGCAGCCCGAAAGGGGCACTAACCCGCATCCTAGACCACTGAAATTCCCAAAAATATTTTTGGCACCAAAAATGCATCCTACAACCCTGAAAGTTCAGAATATGTTAGCAGCCTGAAAAATGCCTTAAAATGCATTTTAGGCCTGCAAAAATGTTGAAAACTTTGGAGGCCCAAAAAAGAGGTTTACAGGCATCCTAGACTCCCTAAAGTCCAGAAAATATTGGTGGGCCAAAAACTGTGTCAGAGAGCTCTGAATGTCCCAAAACATTTGCAGCCCGAAAGGGGCACTAACCAGCATTCTAGACCACTGAAATTCCCAAAAATATTTTTGGCACCAAAAATGCATCCTACAACCCTGAAAGTTCAGAATATGTTAGCAGCCTGAAAAATGCCTTGAAATGCATTTTAGGCCTGCAAAAATGTTGAAAACTTTGGAGGCCCAAAAAAGAGGTTTACAGGCATCCTAGACTCCCTAAAGTCCAGAAAATATTGGTGGGCCAAAAACTGTGTCAGAGTGCTCTGAATGTCCCAAAACATTTGCAGCCCGAAAGGGGCACTAACCAGCATCCTAGACCAGTGAAATTCCCAAAAATATTTCTGGCTCCAAAAATGCATCCTACAACCCTGAAAGTTCAGAATATGTTAGCAGCCTGAAAAATACCTTAAAATGCATTTTAGGCCTGCAAAAATGTTGAAAACTTTGGAGGCCCAAAAAAGAGGTTTACAGGCATCCTAGACTCCCTAAAGTCCAGAAAATATTGGTGGACCAAAAACTGTGTCAGAGAGCTCTGAATGTCCCAAAAACATTTGCAGCTTGAAAGGGGCATTAACCCGCATCCTAGACCACTGAAATTCTCAAAAATATTTTTGGCACCCAAAATGCATCCTACAACCCTGAAAGTTCAGAATATGTTAGCAGCCCAAAAAAGGCCTTAAAATGCATTTTAGGCCTGCAAAAATGTTGAAAACTTTGGAGGCCCAAAAAAGGGGTTTACAGGCATCCTAGACCCCTAAAGTCCAGAAAATGTTGGTGGGCCAAAAACAGGCTCAGAGAGCTCTGAATGTCCCAAAAACATTTGCAGCCTGAAAGGGGCATTAACCCGTATCCTAGACCACTGAAATTACCAAAAATGGTTTGGCCCGAAAAATGCATCCTACACCCCTGAATGTTCAGAAAATGTTGGCAGCTCAAAAAAGTCCTTAAAATTCATCTTGTGCCTGGAAAAATGTTGAAAACTTTGGAGGTCCAAAAAAGGGGTTTATAGGCATCCTAGACCGCCTAAAGTCCAGAAAATGTTGGTGGGCCAAAAACTGTGTCAGAGAGCTCTGAATGTCCCAAAAACATTTGCAGACTGAAAGGGGCATTAACCCGCATCCTAGACCACTGAAATGCCCAAAAATATTTTTGGCATGAAAAGTGCATCCTACAACCCTGAAAGTTCAGAATATGTTAGCAGCCCAAAAAAGGCCTTAAAATGCATTTTAGGCCTGCAAAAATGTTGAAAGGTTTGGAGGCCCAAAAAAGGGGTTTACAGGCATCCTAGACCCCCTAAAGTCCAGAAAATGTTGGTGGGCCAAAAACAGGCTCAGAGAGCTCTGAATGTCCCAAAAACATTTGCAGCCTGAAAGGGGTATTAACCCGCATCCTAGACCACTGAAATTACCAAAAATAGTTTGGCCCGAAAAATGCATCCTACACCCCTGAATGTTCAGAAAATGTTGGCAGCTCAAAAAAGTCCTTAAAATTCATCTTGTGCCTGGAAAAATGTTGAAAACTTTGGAGGCCCAAAAAAGGGATTTATAGGCATCCTAGACCCCCTAAAGTCCAGAAAATGTTGGTGGGCCTAAAACTGTGTCAGAGAGCTCTGAATGTCCCAAAACATGTGCAGCCCGAAAGGGGCACTAACCAGCATCCTAGACCACTGAAATTCCCAAAAATATTTTTGGCACCAAAAATGCATCCTACAACCCTGAAAGTTCAGAATATGTTAGCAGCCTGAAAAATGCCTTAAAATGCATTTTAGGCCTGCAAAAATGTTGAAAACTTTGGAGGCCCAAAAAAGAGGTTTACAGGCATCCTAGACTCCCTAAAGTCCAGAAAATATTGGTGGACCAAAAACTGTGTCAGAGAGCTCTGAATGTCCCAAAAACATTTGCAGCTTGAAAGGGGCATTAACCCGCATCCTAGACCACTGAAATTCTCAAAAATATTTTTGGCATGAAAAGTGCATCCTACAACCCTTAAAGTTCAGAATATGTTAGCAGACCAAAAAAGGCCTTAAAATGCATTTTGGCCTGCAAAAAAGTTGAAAAGTTTGGAGGCCAAAAAAAGGGATTTACAGGCATCCTAGACCCCGTAAAGTGCAGAAAATGGCTGTGGCCCAAAAACTGTGTCAGAGAGCTCTGAATGTCCCAAAACATTTGCAGCTTGAAAGGGGCATTAACCCGCATCCTAGACCACTGAAATTCCCAAAAATATTTTTGGCACCCAAAATGCATCCTACAACCCTGAAAGTTCAGAATATGTTAGCAGCCCAAAAAAGGCCTTAAAACGCATTTTAGGCCTGCAAAAATGTTGAAAACTTTGGAGGCCCAAAAAAGGGGTTTACAGGCATCCTAGACCCCCTAAAGTCCAGAAAATGTTGGTGGGCCAAAAACAGGCTCAGAGAGCTCTGAATGTCCCAAAAACATTTGCAGCCTGAAAGGGGCATTAACCCGTATCCTAGACCACTGAAATTACCAAAAATGGTTTGGCCCGAAAAATGCATCCTACACCCCTGAAAGTTCAGAAAATGTTGGCAGCTCAAAAAAGTCCTTAAAATTCATCTTGTGCCTGCAAAAATGTTGAAAACTCTGGAGGCCCAAAAAGGGGTTTACAGGCATCCTAGACCCCCTAAAGTCCAGAAAATGTTGGTGGGCCAAAAACTGTGTCAGAGAGCTCTGAATGTCCCAAAAACATTTGCAGCTTGAAAGGGGCATTAACCCGCACCCTAGACCGCTGAAATTCCCAAAAACATTTTTGGCACCGAAAATGCATCCTACAACCCTGAAAGTTCAGAATATGTTAGCAGCCCAAAAAAGGCCTTAAAATGCATTTTAGGCCTGCAAAAATGTTGAAAGGTTTGGGAGCCCAAAAAAGGGGTTTACAGGCATCCTAGACCCTCTAAAGTCCAGAAAATGTTGGTGGGCCAAAAACTGTGTCAGAGAGCTCTGAATGTCCCAAAAACATTTGCAGCTTGAAAGGGGCATTAACCCGCATCCTAGACCACTGAAATTACCAAAAATAGTTTGGCCCGAAAAATGCATCCTACACCCCTGAAAGTTCAGAAAATGTTGGCAGCTCAAAAAAGTCCTTAAAATTCTTCTTGTGCCTGCAAAAATGTTGAAAACTTTGGAGGCCCAAAAAAGGGGTTTATAGGCATCCTAGACCGCCTAAAGTCCAGAAAATGTTGGTGGGCCAAAAACTGTGTCAGAGAGCTCTGAATGTCCCAAAAACATTTGCAGACTGAAAGGGGCATTAACCCGCATCCTAGACCACTGAAATGCCCAAAAATATTTTTGGCATGAAAAGTGCATCCTACAACCCTGAAAGTTCAGAATATGTTAGCAGCCCAAAAAAGGCCTTAAAATGCATTTTAGGCCTGCAAAAATGTTGAAAGGTTTGGAGGCCCAAAAAAGGGGTTTACAGGCATCCTAGACCCCCTAAAGTCCAGAAAATGTTGGTGGGCCAAAAACAGGCTCAGAGAGCTCTGAATGTCCCAAAAACATTTGCAGCCTGAAAGGGGTATTAACCCGCATCCTAGACCACTGAAATTACCAAAAATAGTTTGGCCCGAAAAATGCATCCTACACCCCTGAATGTTCAGAAAATGTTGGCAGCTCAAAAAAGTCCTTAAAATTCATCTTGTGCCTGGAAAAATGTTGAAAACTTTGGAGGCCCAAAAAAGGGATTTATAGGCATCCTAGACCCCCTATAGTCCAGAAAATGTTGGTGGGCCTAAAACTGTGTCAGAGAGCTCTGAATGTCCCAAAACATGTGCAGCCCGAAAGGGGCACTAACCAGCATCCTAGACCACTGAAATTCCCAAAAATATTTTTGGCACCAAAAATGCATCCTACAACCCTGAAAGTTCAGAATATGTTAGCAGCCTGAAAAATGCCTTAAAATGCATTTTAGGCCTGCAAAAATGTTGAAAACTTTGGAGGCCCAAAAAAGAGGTTTACAGGCATCCTAGACTCCCTAAAGTCCAGAAAATATTGGTGGACCAAAAACTGTGTCAGAGAGCTCTGAATGTCCCAAAAACATTTGCAGCTTGAAAGGGGCATTAACCCGCATCCTAGACCACTGAAATTCTCAAAAATATTTTTGGCATGAAAAGTGCATCCTACAACCCTTAAAGTTCAGAATATGTTAGCAGACCAAAAAAGGCCTTAAAATGCATTTTGGCCTGCAAAAAAGTTGAAAAGTTTGGAGGCCAAAAAAGGGATTTACAGGCATCCTAGACCCCGTAAAGTGCAGAAAATGGCTTTGGCCCAAAAACTGTGTCAGAGAGCTCTGAATGTCCCAAAACATTTGCAGCTTGAAAGGGGCATTAACCCGCATCCTAGACCACTGAAATTCCCAAAAATATTTTTGGCACCCAAAATGCATCCTACAACCCTGAAAGTTCAGAATATGTTAGCAGCCCAAAAAAGGCCTTAAAACGCATTTTAGGCCTGCAAAAATGTTGAAAACTTTGGAGGCCCAAAAAAGAGGTTTACAGGCATCCTAGACTCCCTAAAGTCCAGAAATTATTGGTGGACCAAAAACTGTGTCAGAGAGCTCTGAATGTCCCAAAAACATTTGCAGCTTGAAAGGGGCATTAACCCGCATCCTAGACCACTGAAATTCTCAAAAATATTTTTGGCATGAAAAGTGCATCCTACAACCCTTAAAGTTCAGAATATGTTAGCAGCCCAAAAAAGGCCTTAAAATGCATTTTGGCCTGCAAAAAAGTTGAAAAGTTTGGAGGCCAAAAAAGGGATTTACAGGCATCCTAGACCCCGTAAAGTGCAGAAAATGGCTGTGGCCCAAAAACTGTGTCAGAGAGCTCTGAATGTCCCAAAACATTTGCAGCTTGAAAGGGGCATTAACCCGCAACCTAGACCACTGAAATTCCCAAAAATATATTTGGCACCCAAAATGCATCCTACAACCCTGAAAGTTCAGAATATGTTAGCAGCCCAAAAAAGGCCTTAAAATGCATTTTAGGCCTGCAAAAATGTTGAAAACTTTGGAGGCCCACAAAAGGGGTTTACAGGCATCCTAGACCCCCTAAAGTCCAGAAAATGTTGGTAGGTCAAAAACTGTGTCAGAGAGCTCTGAATGTCCCAAAAACATTTGCAGCCTGAAAGGGGCATTAACCCGCATCCTAGACCGCTGAAATTCCCAAAAATATTTTTGGCATGAAAAGTGCATCCTACAACCCTGAGAGTTCAGAATATGTTAGCAGCCCAAAAAAGGCCTTAAATGCATTTTAGGCCTGCAAAAATGTTGAAAAGTTTGGAGGTCCAAAAAAGAGGTTTACAGGCATCCTAGACTTCCCAAAGTCCAGAAAATATTGGTGGACCAAAAACTGTGTCAGAGAGCTCTGAATGTCCCAAAAACATTTGCAGCTTGAATGGGGCATTAACCCGCATCCTAGACCACTGAAATTTCCAAAAATATTTTTGGCACCCAAAATGCATCCTACAACCCTGAAAGTTCAGAATATGTTAGCACCCCAAAAAAGGCCTTAAAATGCATTTTAGGCCTGCAAAAATGTTGAAAACTTTGGAGGCCCAAAAAAGGGGTTTACAGGCATGCTAGACCCCCTAAAGTCCAGAAAATGTTGGTGGGCCAAAAACTGTGTCAGAGAGCTCTGAATGTCCCAAAAACATTTGCAGCCTGAAAGGGGCACTGACCCGCATCCAAGACCACTGAAATTCCCAAAAATATTTTTGGCATGAAAAGTGCATCCTACAACCCTGAGAGTTCAGAATATGTTAGCAGCCCAAAAAAGGCCTTAAATGCATTTTAGGCCTGCACAAATGTTGAAAAGTTTGGAGGTCCAAAAAAGAGGTTTACAGGCATCCTAGACTCCCTAAAGTCCAGAAAATATTGGTGGACCAAAAACTGTGTCAGAGAGCTCTGAATGTCCCAAAAACATTTGCAGCTTGAAAGGGGCATTAACCCGCATCCTAGACCACTGAAATTTCCAAAAATATTTTTGGCATGAAAAGTGCATCCTACAACCCTGAGAGTTCAGAATATGTTAGCAGCCCAAAAAAGGCCTTAAATGCATTTTAGGCCTGCAAAAATGTTGAAAAGTTTGGAGGCCCAAAAAAGGGATTTACAGGCATCCTAGACCCCCTAAAGTCCAGAAAATGTTGGTGGGCCAAAAACTGTGTCAGAGAGCTCTGAATGTCCCAAAACATTTGCAGCCCGAAAGGGGCACTAACCAGCATCCTAGACCAGTGAAATTCCCAAAAATATTTTTGGCTCCAAAAATGCATCCTACAACCCTGAAAGTTCAGAATATGTTAGCAGCCTGAAAAATACCTTAAAATGCATTTTAGGCCTGCAAAAATGTTGAAAACTTTGGAGGCCCAAAAAAGAGGTTTACAGGCATCCTAGACTCCCTAAAGTCCAGAAAATATTGGTGGACCAAAAACTGTGTCAGAGAGCTCTGAATGTCCCAAAAACATTTGCAGCTTGAAAGGGGCATTAACCCGCATCCTAGACCACTGAAATTCTCAAAAATATTTTTGGCATGAAAAGTGCATCCTACAACCCTTAAAGTTCAGAATATGTTAGCAGCCCAAAAAAGGCCTTAAAATGCATTTTGGCCTGCAAAAAAGTTGAACAGTTTGGAGGCCAAAAAAGGGATTTACAGGCATCCTAGACCCCGTAAAGTGCAGAAAATGGCTGTGGTCCAAAAACTGTGTCAGAGAGCTCAGAATGTCCCAAAACATTTGCAGCTTGAAAGGGGCATTAACCCGCATCCTAGACCACTGAAATTACCAAAAATGGTTTGGCCCGAAAAATGCATCCTACACCCCTGAATGTTCAGAAAATGTTGGCAGCTCAAAAAAGTCCTTAAAATTCATCTTGTGCCTGGAAAAATGTTGAAAACTTTGGAGGCCAAAAAAGGGGTTTATAGGCATCCTAGACCGCCTAAAGTCCAGAAAATGTTGGTGGGCCAAAAACTGTGTCAGAGAGCTCTGAATGTCCCAAAAACATTTGCAGACTGAAAGGGGCATTAACCCGCATCCTAGACCACTGAAATTCCCAAAAATATTTTTGGCATGAAAAGTGCATCCTACAACCCTGAAAGTTCAGAATATGTTAGCAGCCCAAAAAAGGCCTTAAAATGCATTTTAGGCCTGCAAAAATGTTGAAAGGTTTGGAGGCCCAAAAAAGGGGTTTACAGGCATCCTAGACCCCCTAAAGTCCAGAAAATGTTGGTGGGCCAAAAACAGGCTCAGAGAGCTCTGAATGTCCCAAAAACATTTGCAGCCTGAAAGGGGCATTAACCCGCATCCTAGACCACTGAAATTACCAAAAATAGTTTGGCCCGAAAAATGCATCCTACACCCCTGAATGTTCAGAAAATGTTGGCAGCTCAAAAAAGTCCTTAAAATTCATCTTGTGCCTGGAAAAATGTTGAAAACTTTGGAGGCCCAAAAGAGGGGTTTATAGGCATCCTAGACCCCCTAAAGTCCAGAAAATGTTGGTGGGCCTAAAACTGTGTCAGAGAGCTCTGAATGTCCCAAAACATGTGCAGCCCGAAAGGGGCACTAACCAGCATCCTAGACCACTGAAATTCCCAAAAATATTTTTGGCACCAAAAATGCATCCTACAACCCTGAAAGTTCAGAATATGTTAGCAGCCTGAAAAATGCCTTAAAATGCATTTTAGGCCTGCAAAAATGTTGAAAACTTTGGAGGCCCAAAAAAGAGGTTTACAGGCATCCTAGACTCCCTAAAGTCCAGAAAATATTGGTGGACCAAAAACTGTGCCAGAGAGCTCTGAATGGCCCAAAAACATTTGCAGCTTGAAAGGGGCATTAACCCGCATCCTAGACCACTGAAATTCTCAAAAATATTTTTGGCATGAAAAGTGCATCCTACAACCCTTAAAGTTCAGAATATGTTAGCAGACCAAAAAAGGCCTTAAAATGCATTTTGGCCTGCAAAAAAGTTGAAAAGTTTGGAGGCCAAAAAAGGGATTTACAGGCATCCTAGACCCCGTAAAGTGCAGAAAATGGCTTTGGCCCAAAAACTGTGTCAGAGAGCTCTGAATGTCCCAAAACATTTGCAGCTTGAAAGGGGCATTAACCCGCATCCTAGACCACTGAAATTCCCAAAAATATTTTTGGCACCCAAAATGCATCCTACAACCCTGAAAGTTCAGAATATGTTAGCAGCCCAAAAAAGGCCTTAAAACGCATTTTAGGCCTGCAAAAATGTTGAAAACTTTGGAGGCCCAAAAAAGGGGTTTACAGGCATCCTAGACCCCCTAAAGTCCAGAAAATGTTGGTGGGCCAAAAACAGGCTCAGAGAGCTCTGAATGTCCCAAAAACATTTGCAGCCTGAAAGGGGCATTAACCCGTATCCTAGACCACTGAAATTACCAAAAATGGTTTGGCCCAAAAAATGCATCCTACACCCCTGAAAGTTCAGAAAATGTTGGCAGCTCAAAAAAGTCCTTAAAATTCATCTTGTGCCTGCAAAAATGTTGAAAACTTTGGAGGCCCAAAAAGGGGTTTACAGGCATCCTAGACCCCCTAAAGTCCAGAAAATGTTGGTGGGCCAAAAACTGTGTCAGAGAGCTCTGAATGTCCCAAAAACATTTGCAGCTTGAAAGGGGCATTAACCCGCATCCTAGACCACTGAAATTCCCAAAAATATTTTTGGCATGAAAAGTGCATCCTACAACCCTGAAAGTTCAGAATATGTTAGCAGCCCAAAAAAGGCCTTAAAATGCATTTTAGGCCTGCAAAAATGTTGAAAGGTTTGGAGGCCCAAAAAAGGGGTTTACAGGCATCCTAGACCCCCTAAAGTCCAGAAAATGTTGGTGGGCCAAAAACAGGCTCAGAGAGCTCTGAATGTCCCAAAAACATTTGCAGCCTGAAAGGGGCATTAACCCGCATCCTAGACCACTGAAATTACCAAAAATAGTTTGGCCCGAAAAATGCATCCTACACCCCTGAATGTTCAGAAAATGTTGGCAGCTCAAAAAAGTCCTTAAAATTCATCTTGTGCCTGGAAAAATGTTGAAAACTTTGGAGGCCCAAAAGAGGGGTTTATAGGCATCCTAGACCCCCTAAAGTCCAGAAAATGTTGGTGGGCCTAAAACTGTGTCAGAGAGCTCTGAATGTCCCAAAACATGTGCAGCCCGAAAGGGGCACTAACCAGCATCCTAGACCACTGAAATTCCCAAAAATATTTTTGGCACCAAAAATGCATCCTACAACCCTGAAAGTTCAGAATATGTTAGCAGCCTGAAAAATGCCTTAAAATGCATTTTAGGCCTGCAAAAATGTTGAAAACTTTGGAGGCCCAAAAAAGAGGTTTACAGGCATCCTAGACTCCCTAAAGTCCAGAAAATATTGGTGGACCAAAAACTGTGCCAGAGAGCTCTGAATGGCCCAAAAACATTTGCAGCTTGAAAGGGGCATTAACCCGCATCCTAGACCACTGAAATTCTCAAAAATATTTTTGGCATGAAAAGTGCATCCTACAACCCTTAAAGTTCAGAATATGTTAGCAGACCAAAAAAGGCCTTAAAATGCATTTTGGCCTGCAAAAAAGTTGAAAAGTTTGGAGGCCAAAAAAGGGATTTACAGGCATCCTAGACCCCGTAAAGTGCAGAAAATGGCTTTGGCCCAAAAACTGTGTCAGAGAGCTCTGAATGTCCCAAAACATTTGCAGCTTGAAAGGGGCATTAACCCGCATCCTAGACCACTGAAATTCCCAAAAATATTTTTGGCACCCAAAATGCATCCTACAACCCTGAAAGTTCAGAATATGTTAGCAGCCCAAAAAAGGCCTTAAAACGCATTTTAGGCCTGCAAAAATGTTGAAAACTTTGGAGGCCCAAAAAAGGGGTTTACAGGCATCCTAGACCCCCTAAAGTCCAGAAAATGTTGGTGGGCCAAAAACAGGCTCAGAGAGCTCTGAATGTCCCAAAAACATTTGCAGCCTGAAAGGGGCATTAACCCGTATCCTAGACCACTGAAATTACCAAAAATGGTTTGGCCCAAAAAATGCATCCTACACCCCTGAAAGTTCAGAAAATGTTGGCAGCTCAAAAAAGTCCTTAAAATTCATCTTGTGCCTGCAAAAATGTTGAAAACTTTGGAGGCCCAAAAAGGGGTTTACAGGCATCCTAGACCCCCTAAAGTCCAGAAAATGTTGGTGGGCCAAAAACTGTGTCAGAGAGCTCTGAATGTCCCAAAAACATTTGCAGCTTGAAAGGGGCATTAACCCGCATCCTAGACCACTGAAATTCCCAAAAATATTTTTGGCACCCAAAATGCATCCTACAACCCTGAAAGTTCAGAATATGTTAGCAGCACAAAAAAGGCCTTAAAATGCATTTTAGGCCCGCAAAAATGTTGAAAGGTTTGGGAGCCCAAAAAAGGGGTTTACAGGCATCCTAGACCCCCTAAAGTCCAGAAAATGTTGGTGGGCCAAAAACTGTGTCAGAGAGCTCTGAATGTCCCAAAAACATTTGCAGCTTGAAAGGGGCATTAACCCGCATCCTGGACCACTGAAATTACCAAAAATAGTTTGGCCCGAAAAATGCATCCTACACCCCTGAATGTTCAGAAAATGTTGGCAGCTCAAAAAAGTCCTTAACATTCATCTTGTGCCTGGAAAAATGTTGAAAACTTTGGAGGCCCAAAAAAGGGGTTTACAGGCATCCTAGACCCCCTAAAGTCCAGAAAATGTTGGTGGGCCAAAAACAGGCTCAGAGAGCTCTGAATGTCCCAAAAACATTTGCAGCCTGAAAGGGGCATTAACCCGTATCCTAGACCACTGAAATTACCAAAAATGGTTTGGCCCGAAAAATGCATCCTACACCCCTGAAATTTCAGAAAATGTTGGCAGCTCAAAAAAGTCCTTAAAATTCATCTTGTGCCTGCAAAAATGTTGAAAACTGTGGAGGCCCGAAAAAGGGGTTTACAGGCATCCTAGACCCCCTAAAGTCCAGAAAATGTTGGTAGGTCAAAAACTGTGTCAGAGAGCTCTGAATGTCCCAAAAACATTTGCAGCCTGAAAGGGGCATTAACCCGCATCCTAGACCGCTGAAATTCCCAAAAATATTTTTGGCATGAAAAGTGCATCCTACAACCCTGAAAGTTAAGAATATGTTAGCACCCCAAAAAAGGCCTTAAAATGCATTTTAGGCCTGCAAAAATGTTGAAAACTTTGGAGGCCCAAAAAAGGGGTTTACAGGCATCCTGGACCCCCTAAAGTCCAGAAAATGTTGGTGGGCCAAAAACTGTGTCAGAGAGCTCTGAATGTCCCAAAAACATTTGCAGCCTGAAAGGGGCACTGACCCGCATCCTAGACCACTGAAATTCCCAAAAATATTTTTGGCATGAAAAGTGCATCCTACAACCCTGAGAGTTCAGAATATGTTAGCAGCCCAAAAAAGGCCTTAAATGCATTTTAGGCCTGCAAAAATGTTGAAAGGTTTGGAGGTCCAAAAAAGAGGTTTACAGGCATCCTAGACTCCCTAAAGTCCAGAAAATATTGGTGGACCAAAAACTGTGTCAGAGAGCTCTGAATGTCCCAAAAACATTTGCAGCTTGAAAGGGGCATTAACCCGCATCCTAGACCACTGAAATTTCCAAAAATATTTTTGGCACCCAAAATGCATCCTACAACCCTGAAAGTTCAGAATATGTTAGCAGCACAAAAAAGGCCTTAAAATGCATTTTAGGCCTGCAAAATGTTGAAAAGTTTGAAGGCCCAAAAAAGGGATTTACAGGCATCCTAGACCCCGTAAAGTGCAGAAAATGGCTGTGGCCCAAAATCAGTGTCAGAGAGCTCTGAATGTCCCAAAATATTTGCAGCCCGAAAGGGGCACTAACCCGCATCCTAGACCACTGAAATTCCCAAAAATATTTTTGGCACCAAAAATGCATCCTACAACCCTGAAAGTTCAGAATATGTTAGCAGCCTGAAAAATGCCTTAAAATGCATTTTAGGCCTGCAAAAATGTTGAAAACTTTGGAGGCCCAAAAAAGAGGTTTACAGGCATCCTAGACTCCCTAAAGTCCAGAAAATATTGGTGGGCCAAAAACTGTGTCAGAGAGCTCTGAATGTCCCAAAACATTTGCAGCCCGAAAGGGGCACTAACCAGCATTCTAGACCACTGAAATTCCCAAAAATATTTTTGGCACCAAAAATGCATCCTACAACCCTGAAAGTTCAGAATATGTTAGCAGCCTGAAAAATGCCTTGAAATGCATTTTAGGCCTGCAAAAATGTTGAAAACTTTGGAGGCCCAAAAAAGAGGTTTACAGGCATCCTAGACTCCCTAAAGTCCAGAAAATATTGGTGGGCCAAAAACTGTGTCAGAGTGCTCTGAATGTCCCAAAACATTTGCAGCCCGAAAGGGGCACTAACCAGCATCCTAGACCAGTGAAATTCCCAAAAATATTTCTGGCTCCAAAAATGCATCCTACAACCCTGAAAGTTCAGAATATGTTAGCAGCCTGAAAAATACCTTAAAATGCATTTTAGGCCTGCAAAAATGTTGAAAACTTTGGAGGCCCAAAAAAGAGGTTTACAGGCATCCTAGACTCCCTAAAGTCCAGAAAATATTGGTGGACCAAAAACTGTGTCAGAGAGCTCTGAATGTCCCAAAAACATTTGCAGCTTGAAAGGGGCATTAACCCGCATCCTAGACCACTGAAATTCTCAAAAATATTTTTGGCACCCAAAATGCATCCTACAACCCTGAAAGTTCAGAATATGTTAGCAGCCCAAAAAAGGCCTTAAAATGCATTTTAGGCCTGCAAAAATGTTGAAAACTTTGGAGGCCCAAAAAAGGGGTTTACAGGCATCCTAGACCCCTAAAGTCCAGAAAATGTTGGTGGGCCAAAAACAGGCTCAGAGAGCTCTGAATGTCCCAAAAACATTTGCAGCCTGAAAGGGGCATTAACCCGTATCCTAGACCACTGAAATTACCAAAAATGGTTTGGCCCGAAAAATGCATCCTACACCCCTGAATGTTCAGAAAATGTTGGCAGCTCAAAAAAGTCCTTAAAATTCATCTTGTGCCTGGAAAAATGTTGAAAACTTTGGAGGCCCAAAAAAGGGGTTTATAGGCATCCTAGACCGCCTAAAGTCCAGAAAATGTTGGTGGGCCAAAAACTGTGTCAGAGAGCTCTGAATGTCCCAAAAACATTTGCAGACTGAAAGGGGCATTAACCCGCATCCTAGACCACTGAAATGCCCAAAAATATTTTTGGCATGAAAAGTGCATCCTACAACCCTGAAAGTTCAGAATATGTTAGCAGCCCAAAAAAGGCCTTAAAATGCATTTTAGGCCTGCAAAAATGTTGAAAGGTTTGGAGGCCCAAAAAAGGGGTTTACAGGCATCCTAGACCCCCTAAAGTCCAGAAAATGTTGGTGGGCCAAAAACAGGCTCAGAGAGCTCTGAATGTCCCAAAAACATTTGCAGCCTGAAAGGGGTATTAACCCGCATCCTAGACCACTGAAATTACCAAAAATAGTTTGGCCCGAAAAATGCATCCTACACCCCTGAATGTTCAGAAAATGTTGGCAGCTCAAAAAAGTCCTTAAAATTCATCTTGTGCCTGGAAAAATGTTGAAAACTTTGGAGGCCCAAAAAAGGGATTTATAGGCATCCTAGACCCCCTAAAGTCCAGAAAATGTTGGTGGGCCTAAAACTGTGTCAGAGAGCTCTGAATGTCCCAAAACATGTGCAGCCCGAAAGGGGCACTAACCAGCATCCTAGACCACTGAAATTCCCAAAAATATTTTTGGCACCAAAAATGCATCCTACAACCCTGAAAGTTCAGAATATGTTAGCAGCCTGAAAAATGCCTTAAAATGCATTTTAGGCCTGCAAAAATGTTGAAAACTTTGGAGGCCCAAAAAAGAGGTTTACAGGCATCCTAGACTCCCTAAAGTCCAGAAAATATTGGTGGACCAAAAACTGTGTCAGAGAGCTCTGAATGTCCCAAAAACATTTGCAGCTTGAAAGGGGCATTAACCCGCATCCTAGACCACTGAAATTCTCAAAAATATTTTTGGCATGAAAAGTGCATCCTACAACCCTTAAAGTTCAGAATATGTTAGCAGACCAAAAAAGGCCTTAAAATGCATTTTGGCCTGCAAAAAAGTTGAAAAGTTTGGAGGCCAAAAAAAGGGATTTACAGGCATCCTAGACCCCGTAAAGTGCAGAAAATGGCTGTGGCCCAAAAACTGTGTCAGAGAGCTCTGAATGTCCCAAAACATTTGCAGCTTGAAAGGGGCATTAACCCGCATCCTAGACCACTGAAATTCCCAAAAATATTTTTGGCACCCAAAATGCATCCTACAACCCTGAAAGTTCAGAATATGTTAGCAGCCCAAAAAAGGCCTTAAAACGCATTTTAGGCCTGCAAAAATGTTGAAAACTTTGGAGGCCCAAAAAAGGGGTTTACAGGCATCCTAGACCCCCTAAAGTCCAGAAAATGTTGGTGGGCCAAAAACAGGCTCAGAGAGCTCTGAATGTCCCAAAAACATTTGCAGCCTGAAAGGGGCATTAACCCGTATCCTAGACCACTGAAATTACCAAAAATGGTTTGGCCCGAAAAATGCATCCTACACCCCTGAAAGTTCAGAAAATGTTGGCAGCTCAAAAAAGTCCTTAAAATTCATCTTGTGCCTGCAAAAATGTTGAAAACTCTGGAGGCCCAAAAAGGGGTTTACAGGCATCCTAGACCCCCTAAAGTCCAGAAAATGTTGGTGGGCCAAAAACTGTGTCAGAGAGCTCTGAATGTCCCAAAAACATTTGCAGCTTGAAAGGGGCATTAACCCGCACCCTAGACCGCTGAAATTCCCAAAAACATTTTTGGCACCGAAAATGCATCCTACAACCCTGAAAGTTCAGAATATGTTAGCAGCCCAAAAAAGGCCTTAAAATGCATTTTAGGCCTGCAAAAATGTTGAAAGGTTTGGGAGCCCAAAAAAGGGGTTTACAGGCATCCTAGACCCTCTAAAGTCCAGAAAATGTTGGTGGGCCAAAAACTGTGTCAGAGAGCTCTGAATGTCCCAAAAACATTTGCAGCTTGAAAGGGGCATTAACCCGCATCCTAGACCACTGAAATTACCAAAAATAGTTTGGCCCGAAAAATGCATCCTACACCCCTGAAAGTTCAGAAAATGTTGGCAGCTCAAAAAAGTCCTTAAAATTCTTCTTGTGCCTGCAAAAATGTTGAAAACTTTGGAGGCCCAAAAAAGGGGTTTATAGGCATCCTAGACCGCCTAAAGTCCAGAAAATGTTGGTGGGCCAAAAACTGTGTCAGAGAGCTCTGAATGTCCCAAAAACATTTGCAGACTGAAAGGGGCATTAACCCGCATCCTAGACCACTGAAATGCCCAAAAATATTTTTGGCATGAAAAGTGCATCCTACAACCCTGAAAGTTCAGAATATGTTAGCAGCCCAAAAAAGGCCTTAAAATGCATTTTAGGCCTGCAAAAATGTTGAAAGGTTTGGAGGCCCAAAAAAGGGGTTTACAGGCATCCTAGACCCCCTAAAGTCCAGAAAATGTTGGTGGGCCAAAAACAGGCTCAGAGAGCTCTGAATGTCCCAAAAACATTTGCAGCCTGAAAGGGGTATTAACCCGCATCCTAGACCACTGAAATTACCAAAAATAGTTTGGCCCGAAAAATGCATCCTACACCCCTGAATGTTCAGAAAATGTTGGCAGCTCAAAAAAGTCCTTAAAATTCATCTTGTGCCTGGAAAAATGTTGAAAACTTTGGAGGCCCAAAAAAGGGATTTATAGGCATCCTAGACCCCCTATAGTCCAGAAAATGTTGGTGGGCCTAAAACTGTGTCAGAGAGCTCTGAATGTCCCAAAACATGTGCAGCCCGAAAGGGGCACTAACCAGCATCCTAGACCACTGAAATTCCCAAAAATATTTTTGGCACCAAAAATGCATCCTACAACCCTGAAAGTTCAGAATATGTTAGCAGCCTGAAAAATGCCTTAAAATGCATTTTAGGCCTGCAAAAATGTTGAAAACTTTGGAGGCCCAAAAAAGAGGTTTACAGGCATCCTAGACTCCCTAAAGTCCAGAAAATATTGGTGGACCAAAAACTGTGTCAGAGAGCTCTGAATGTCCCAAAAACATTTGCAGCTTGAAAGGGGCATTAACCCGCATCCTAGACCACTGAAATTCTCAAAAATATTTTTGGCATGAAAAGTGCATCCTACAACCCTTAAAGTTCAGAATATGTTAGCAGACCAAAAAAGGCCTTAAAATGCATTTTGGCCTGCAAAAAAGTTGAAAAGTTTGGAGGCCAAAAAAGGGATTTACAGGCATCCTAGACCCCGTAAAGTGCAGAAAATGGCTGTGGCCCAAAAACTGTGTCAGAGAGCTCTGAATGTCCCAAAACATTTGCAGCTTGAAAGGGGCATTAACCCGCATCCTAGACCACTGAAATTCCCAAAAATATTTTTGGCACCCAAAATGCATCCTACAACCCTGAAAGTTCAGAATATGTTAGCAGCCCAAAAAAGGCCTTAAAACGCATTTTAGGCCTGCAAAAATGTTGAAAACTTTGGAGGCCCAAAAAAGGGGTTTACAGGCATCCTAGACCCCCTAAAGTCCAGAAAATGTTGGTGGGCCAAAAACAGGCTCAGAGAGCTCTGAATGTCCCAAAAACATTTGCAGCCTGAAAGGGGCATTAACCCGTATCCTAGACCACTGAAATTACCAAAAATGGTTTGGCCCGAAAAATGCATCCTACACCCCTGAAAGTTCAGAAAATGTTGGCAGTTCAAAAAAGTCCTTAAAATTCATCTTGTGCCTGCAAAAATGTTGAAAACTTTGGAGGCCCAAAAAGGGGTTTACAGGCATCCTAGACCCCCTAAAGTCCAGAAAATGTTGGTGGGCCAAAAACTGTGTCAGAGAGCTCTGAATGTCCCAAAAACATTTGCAGCTTGAAAGGGGCATTAACCCGCACCCTAGACCGCTGAAATTCCCAAAAATATTTTTGGCACCCAAAATGCATCCTACAACCCTGAAAGTTCAGAATATGTTAGCAGCCCAAAAAAGGCCTTAAAATGCATTTTAGGCCTGCAAAAATGTTGAAAGGTTTGGGAGCCCAAAAAAGGGGTTTACAGGCATCCTAGACCCTCTAAAGTCCAGAAAATGTTGGTGGGCCAAAAACTGTGTCAGAGAGCTCTGAATGTCCCAAAAACATTTGCAGCTTGAAAGGGGCTTTAACCCGCATCCTAGACCACTGAAATTACCAAAAATAGTTTGGCCCGAAAAATGCATCCTACACCCCTGAAAGTTCAGAAAATGTTGGCAGCTCAAAAAAGTCCTTAAAATTCTTCTTGTGCCTGCAAAAATGTTGAAAACTTTGGAGGCCCAAAAAAGGGATTTACAGGCATCCTAGACCCCCTAAAGTCCAGAAAATGTTGGTGGGCCAAAAACTGTGTCAGAGAGCTCTGAATCTCCCAAAAACATTTGCAGACTGAAAGGGGCATTAACCCGCATCCTAGACCACTGAAATTCCCAAAAATATTTTTGGCATGAAAAGTGCATCCTACAACCCTGAAAGTTCAGAATATGTTAGCAGCCCAAAAAAGGCCTTAAAATGCATCTTAGACCTGCAAAAATGTTGAAAGGTTTGGAGGCTAAAAAATGGGATTTACAGGCATCCTAGACCCCGTAAAGTGCAGAAAATGGCTGTGGCCCAAAATCAGTGTCAGAGAGCTCTGAATGTCCCAAAACATTTGCAGACTGAAAGGGGCATTAACCCGCATCCTAGACCACTGAAATTCCCAAAAGTATTTTTGGCACGAAAAATGCATCCTACACCCCTGAAATTTCAGAAAATGTTGGCAGCTCAAAAAAAGGCCTTAAAATGCATCTTAGGCCTGCAAAAATGTTGAAAACTTTGCAGGCCCAAAAAAGGGGTTTACATGTATCCTAGACCCCTAAATTCCAGAAAAGGTTGGTGGGCCAAAAACTGTGTCAGAGAGCTCTTAATGTCCCAAAAACATTTGCAGCCTGAAAGGGGCATTAACCCGCATCCTAGACCACTGAAATTCCCAAAAATATTTTTGGACCCTAAAATGCATCCTACAACCCTGAAAGTTCAGAATATGTTAGCAGCCCAAAAAAGGCCTTAAAATGCATTTTAGGCCTGCAAAATGTTGAAAACTTTGGAGGCCCAAAAAAGGGGTTTACAGGCATCCTAGACCCCCTAAAGTCCAGAAAATGTTGGTGGGCCAAAAACTGTGTCAGAGAGCTCTGAATGTCCCAAAAACATTTGCAGCTTGAAAGGGGCATTAACCCGCATCCTAGACCACTGAAATTACCAAAAATAGTTTGGCCCGAAAAATGCATCCTACACCCCTGAAAGTTCAGAAAATGTTGGCAGCTCAAAAAAGTCCTTAAAATTCATCTTGTGCCTGCAAAAATGTTGAAAACTTTGGAGGCCCAAAAAAGGGGATTACAGGCATCCTAGACCCCCTAAAGTCCAGAAAATGTTGGTGGGCCAAAAACGGTGTCAGAGAGCTCAGAATGTCCCAAAAACATTTGCAGCCTGAAAGGGGCATTAACCCGCATCCTAGATCACTGAAATTCCCAAAAATATTTTTGGCATGAAAAGTGCATCCTACAACCCTGAGATTTCAGAATATGTTAGTAGCCCAAACAAGGCCTTAAAATGCATTTTAGGCCTGCAAAAATGTTGAAAACTTTGGAGGCCCAAAAAAGGGGATTACAGGCATCCTAGACCCCCTAAAGTCCAGAAAATATTGGTGGACCAAAAACTGTGTCAGAGAGCTCTGAATGTCCCAAAAACATTTGCAGCTTGAAAGGGGCATTAACCCGCATCCTAGACCACTGAAATTCCCAAAAATATTTTTGGCACCCAAAATGCATCCTACAACCCTGAGAGTTCAGAATATGTTAGCAGCCCAAAAAGGGCCTTAAAATGCATTTTAGGCCTGCAAAAATGTTGAAAAGTTTGGAGGCCCAAAAAAGGGGTTTACAGGCATCCTAGACCCCCTAAAGTCCAGAAAATGTTGGTGGGCCAAAAACAGGCTCAGAGAGCTCTGAATGTCCCAATAACATTTGCAGCCTGAAAGGGGCATTAACCCGTATCCTAGACCACTGAAATTACCAAAAATGGTTTGGCCCGAAAAATGCATCCTACACCCCTGAAAGTTCAGAAAATGTTGGCAGCTCAAAAAAGTCCTTAAAATTCATCTTGTGCCTGCAAAAATGTTGAAAACTTTGGAGGCCCAAAAAGGGGTTTACAGGCATCCTAGACCCCCTAAAGTCCAGAAAATGTTGGTGGGCCAAAAACTGTGTCAGAGAGCTCTGAATGTCCCAAAAACATTTGCAGCTTGAAAGGGGCATTAACCCGCATCCTAGACCACTGAAATTCCCAAAAATATTTTTGGCACCCAAAATGCATCCTACAACCCTGAAAGTTCAGAATATGTTTGCAGCACAAAAAAGGCCTTAAAATGCATTTTAGGCCCGCAAAAATGTTGAAAAGTTTGGAGGCCCAAAAAAGGGATTTACAGGCATCCTAGACCCCGTAAAGTGCAGAAAATGGCTGTGGCCCAAAAACTGTGTCAGAGAGCTCTGAATGTCCCAAAAACATTTGCAGCTTGAAAGGGGCATTAACCCGCACCCTAGACCACTGAAATTCCCAAAAATATTTTTGGCACCCAAAATGCATCCTACAACCCTGAAAGTTCAGAATATGTTAGCAGCCCAAAAAAGGCCTTAAAATGCATTTTAAGCCTGCAAAAATGTTGAAAGGTTTGGGAGCCCAAAAAAGGGGTTTACAGGCATCCTAGACCCTCTAAAGTCCAGAAAATGTTGGTGGGCCAAAAACTGTGTCAGAGAGCTCTGAATGTCCCAAAAACATTTGCAGCTTGAAAGGGGCATTAACCCGCATCCTAGACCACTGAAATTACCAAAAATAGTTTGGCCCGAAAAATGCATCCTACACCCCTGAAAGTTCAGAAAATGTTGGCAGCTCAAAAAAGTCCTTAAAATTCTTCTTGTGACTGCAAAAATGTTGAAAACTTTGGAGGCCCAAAAAAGGGGTTTACAGGCATCCTAGACCCCCTAAAGTCCAGAAAATGTTGGTGGGCCAAAAACTGTGTCAGAGAGCTCTGAATGTCCCAAAAACATTTGCAGCTTGAAAGGGGCATTAACCCGCATCCTAGACCACTGAAATTCTCAAAAATATTTTTGGCATGAAAAGTGCATCCTACAACCCTTAAAGTTCAGAATATGTTAGCAGACCAAAAAAGGCCTTAAAATGCATTTTGGCCTGCAAAAAAGTTGAAAAGTTTGGAGGCCAAAAAAGGGATTTACAGGCATCCTAGACCCCGTAAAGTGCAGAAAATGGCTGTGGCCCAAAAACTGTGTCAGAGAGCTCTGAATGTCCCAAAACATTTGCAGCTTGAAAGGGGCATTAACCCGCATCCTAGACCACTGAAATTCCCAAAAATATTTTTGGCACCCAAAATGCATCCTACAACCCTGAAAGTTCAGAATATGTTAGCAGCCCAAAAAAGGCCTTAAAACGCATTTTAGGCCTGCAAAAATGTTGAAAACTTTGGAGGCCCAAAAAAGGGGATTACAGGCATCCTAGACCCCCTAAAGTCCAGAAAATATTGGTGGACCAAAAACTGTGTCAGAGAGCTCTGAATCTCCCAAAAACATTTGCAGACTGAAAGGGGCATTAACCCGCATCCTAGACCACTGAAATTCCCAAAAATATTTTTGGCATGAAAAGTGCATCCTACAACCCTGAAAGTTCAGAATATGTTAGCAGCCCAAAAAAGGCCTTAAAATGCATCTTAGACCTGCAAAAATGTTGAAAGGTTTGGAGGCTAAAAAATGGGATTTACAGGCATCCTAGACCCCGTAAAGTGCAGAAAATGGCTGTGGCCCAAAATCAGTGTCAGAGAGCTCTGAATGTCCCAAAACATTTGCAGACTGAAAGGGGCATTAACCCGCATCCTAGACCACTGAAATTCCCAAAAGTATTTTTGGCACGAAAAATGCATCCTACACCCCTGAAATTTCAGAAAATGTTGGCAGCTCAAAAAAAGGCCTTAAAATGCATCTTAGGCCTGCAAAAATGTTGAAAACTTTGCAGGCCAAAAAAGGGGTTTACATGTATCCTAGACCCCTAAATTCCAGAAAAGGTTGGTGGGCCAAAAACTGTGTCAGAGAGCTCTTAATGTCCCAAAAACATTTGCAGCCTGAAAGGGGCATTAACCCGCATCCTAGACCACTGAAATTCCCAAAAATATTTTTGGACCCTAAAATGCATCCTACAACCCTGAAAGTTCAGAATATGTTAGCAGCCCAAAAAAGGCCTTAAAATGCATTTTAGGCCTGCAAAATGTTGAAAACTTTGGAGGCCCAAAAAAGGGGTTTACAGGCATCCTAGACCCCCTAAAGTCCAGAAAATGTTGGTGGGCCAAATACTGTGTCAGAGAGCTCTGAATGTCCCAAAAACATTTGCAGCTTGAAAGGGGCATTAACCCGCATCCTAGACCACTGAAATTACCAAAAATAGTTTGGCCCGAAAAATGCATCCTACACCCCTGAAAGTTCAGAAAATGTTGGCAGCTCAAAAAAGTCCTTAAAATTCATCTTGTGCCTGCAAAAATGTTGAAAACTTTGGAGGCCCAAAAAAGGGGATTACAGGCATCCTAGACCCCCTAAAGTCCAGAAAATGTTGGTGGGCCAAAAACGGTGTCAGAGAGCTCAGAATGTCCCAAAAACATTTGCAGCCTGAAAGGGGCATTAACCCGCATCCTAGATCACTGAAATTCCCAAAAATATTTTTGGCATGAAAAGTGCATCCTACAACCCTGAGATTTCAGAATATGTTAGTAGCCCAAACAAGGCCTTAAAATGCATTTTAGGCCTGCAAAAATGTTGGAAACTTTGGAGGTCCAAAAAAGAGGTTTACAGGCATC
This sequence comes from Ambystoma mexicanum, assembly GCF_040938575.1. Classification (NCBI taxonomy): domain Eukaryota; kingdom Metazoa; phylum Chordata; class Amphibia; order Caudata; family Ambystomatidae; genus Ambystoma; species Ambystoma mexicanum. Next base: position 956,842,229 of record NC_090929.1, on the reverse strand, counting down.
CTAGACTCCCTAAAGTCCAGAAAATATTGGTGGACCAAAAACTGTGTCAGAGAGCTCTGAATGTCCCAAAAACATTTGCAGCCTGAAAGGGGCATTAACCCGCATCCTAGACCACTGAAATTCCCAAAAATATTTTTGGCACCCAAAATGCATCCTACAACCCTGAAAGTTCAGAATATGTTAGCAGCACAAAAAAGGCCTTAAAATGCATTTTAGGCCTGCAAAATGTTGAAAAGTTTGAAGGCCCAAAAAAGGGATTTACAGGCATCCTAGACCCCGTAAAGTGCAGAAAATGGCTGTGGCCCAAAATCAGTGTCAGAGAGCTCTGAATGTCCCAAAATATTTGCAGCCCGAAAGGGGCACTAACCCGCATCCTAGACCACTGAAATTCCCAAAAATATTTTTGGCACCAAAAATGCATCCTACAACCCTGAAAGTTCAGAATATGTTAGCAGCCTGAAAAATGCCTTAAAATGCATTTTAGGCCTGCAAAAATGTTGAAAACTTTGGAGGCCCAAAAAAGAGGTTTACAGGCATCCTAGACTCCCTAAAGTCCAGAAAATATTGGTGGGCCAAAAACTGTGTCAGAGAGCTCTGAATGTCCCAAAACATTTGCAGCCCGAAAGGGGCACTAACCAGCATTCTAGACCACTGAAATTCCCAAAAATATTTTTGGCACCAAAAATGCATCCTACAACCCTGAAAGTTCAGAATATGTTAGCAGCCTGAAAAATGCCTTGAAATGCATTTTAGGCCTGCAAAAATGTTGAAAACTTTGGAGGCCCAAAAAAGAGGTTTACAGGCATCCTAGACTCCCTAAAGTCCAGAAAATATTGGTGGGCCAAAAACTGTGTCAGAGTGCTCTGAATGTCCCAAAACATTTGCAGCCCGAAAGGGGCACTAACCAGCATCCTAGACCAGTGAAATTCCCAAAAATATTTCTGGCTCCAAAAATGCATCCTACAACCCTGAAAGTTCAGAATATGTTAGCAGCCTGAAAAATACCTTAAAATGCATTTTAGGCCTGCAAAAATGTTGAAAACTTTGGAGGCCCAAAAAAGAGGTTTACAGGCATCCTAGACTCCCTAAAGTCCAGAAAATATTGGTGGACCAAAAACTGTGTCAGAGAGCTCTGAATGTCCCAAAAACATTTGCAGCTTGAAAGGGGCATTAACCCGCATCCTAGACCACTGAAATTCTCAAAAATATTTTTGGCACCCAAAATGCATCCTACAACCCTGAAAGTTCAGAATATGTTAGCAGCCCAAAAAAGGCCTTAAAATGCATTTTAGGCCTGCAAAAATGTTGAAAACTTTGGAGGCCCAAAAAAGGGGTTTACAGGCATCCTAGACCCCTAAAGTCCAGAAAATGTTGGTGGGCCAAAAACAGGCTCAGAGAGCTCTGAATGTCCCAAAAACATTTGCAGCCTGAAAGGGGCATTAACCCGTATCCTAGACCACTGAAATTACCAAAAATGGTTTGGCCCGAAAAATGCATCCTACACCCCTGAATGTTCAGAAAATGTTGGCAGCTCAAAAAAGTCCTTAAAATTCATCTTGTGCCTGGAAAAATGTTGAAAACTTTGGAGGCCCAAAAAAGGGGTTTATAGGCATCCTAGACCGCCTAAAGTCCAGAAAATGTTGGTGGGCCAAAAACTGTGTCAGAGAGCTTTGAATGTCCCAAAAACATTTGCAGACTGAAAGGGGCATTAACCCGCATCCTAGACCACTGAAATGCCCAAAAATATTTTTGGCATGAAAAGTGCATCCTACAACCCTGAAAGTTCAGAATATGTTAGCAGCCCAAAAAAGGCCTTAAAATGCATTTTAGGCCTGCAAAAATGTTGAAAGGTTTGGAGGCCCAAAAAAGGGGTTTACAGGCATCCTAGACCCCCTAAAGTCCAGAAAATGTTGGTGGGCCAAAAACAGGCTCAGAGAGCTCTGAATGTCCCAAAAACATTTGCAGCCTGAAAGGGGTATTAACCCGCATCCTAGACCACTGAAATTACCAAAAATAGTTTGGCCCGAAAAATGCATCCTACACCCCTGAATGTTCAGAAAATGTTGGCAGCTCAAAAAAGTCCTTAAAATTCATCTTGTGCCTGGAAAAATGTTGAAAACTTTGGAGGCCCAAAAAAGGGATTTATAGGCATCCTAGACCCCCTAAAGTCCAGAAAATGTTGGTGGGCCTAAAACTGTGTCAGAGAGCTCTGAATGTCCCAAAACATGTGCAGCCCGAAAGGGGCACTAACCAGCATCCTAGACCACTGAAATTCCCAAAAATATTTTTGGCACCAAAAATGCATCCTACAACCCTGAAAGTTCAGAATATGTTAGCAGCCTGAAAAATGCCTTAAAATGCATTTTAGGCCTGCAAAAATGTTGAAAACTTTGGAGGCCCAAAAAAGAGGTTTACAGGCATCCTAGACTCCCTAAAGTCCAGAAAATATTGGTGGACCAAAAACTGTGTCAGAGAGCTCTGAATGTCCCAAAAACATTTGCAGCTTGAAAGGGGCATTAACCCGCATCCTAGACCACTGAAATTCTCAAAAATATTTTTGGCATGAAAAGTGCATCCTACAACCCTTAAAGTTCAGAATATGTTAGCAGACCAAAAAAGGCCTTAAAATGCATTTTGGCCTGCAAAAAAGTTGAAAAGTTTGGAGGCCAAAAAAAGGGATTTACAGGCATCCTAGACCCCGTAAAGTGCAGAAAATGGCTGTGGCCCAAAAACTGTGTCAGAGAGCTCTGAATGTCCCAAAACATTTGCAGCTTGAAAGGGGCATTAACCCGCATCCTAGACCACTGAAATTCCCAAAAATATTTTTGGCACCCAAAATGCATCCTACAACCCTGAAAGTTCAGAATATGTTAGCAGCCCAAAAAAGGCCTTAAAACGCATTTTAGGCCTGCAAAAATGTTGAAAACTTTGGAGGCCCAAAAAAGGGGTTTACAGGCATCCTAGACCCCCTAAAGTCCAGAAAATGTTGGTGGGCCAAAAACAGGCTCAGAGAGCTCTGAATGTCCCAAAAACATTTGCAGCCTGAAAGGGGCATTAACCCGTATCCTAGACCACTGAAATTACCAAAAATGGTTTGGCCCGAAAAATGCATCCTACACCCCTGAAAGTTCAGAAAATGTTGGCAGCTCAAAAAAGTCCTTAAAATTCATCTTGTGCCTGCAAAAATGTTGAAAACTCTGGAGGCCCAAAAAGGGGTTTACAGGCATCCTAGACCCCCTAAAGTCCAGAAAATGTTGGTGGGCCAAAAACTGTGTCAGAGAGCTCTGAATGTCCCAAAAACATTTGCAGCTTGAAAGGGGCATTAACCCGCACCCTAGACCGCTGAAATTCCCAAAAACATTTTTGGCACCGAAAATGCATCCTACAACCCTGAAAGTTCAGAATATGTTAGCAGCCCAAAAAAGGCCTTAAAATGCATTTTAGGCCTGCAAAAATGTTGAAAGGTTTGGGAGCCCAAAAAAGGGGTTTACAGGCATCCTAGACCCTCTAAAGTCCAGAAAATGTTGGTGGGCCAAAAACTGTGTCAGAGAGCTCTGAATGTCCCAAAAACATTTGCAGCTTGAAAGGGGCATTAACCCGCATCCTAGACCACTGAAATTACCAAAAATAGTTTGGCCCGAAAAATGCATCCTACACCCCTGAAAGTTCAGAAAATGTTGGCAGCTCAAAAAAGTCCTTAAAATTCTTCTTGTGCCTGCAAAAATGTTGAAAACTTTGGAGGCCCAAAAAAGGGGTTTATAGGCATCCTAGACCGCCTAAAGTCCAGAAAATGTTGGTGGGCCAAAAACTGTGTCAGAGAGCTCTGAATGTCCCAAAAACATTTGCAGACTGAAAGGGGCATTAACCCGCATCCTAGACCACTGAAATGCCCAAAAATATTTTTGGCATGAAAAGTGCATCCTACAACCCTGAAAGTTCAGAATATGTTAGCAGCCCAAAAAAGGCCTTAAAATGCATTTTAGGCCTGCAAAAATGTTGAAAGGTTTGGAGGCCCAAAAAAGGGGTTTACAGGCATCCTAGACCCCCTAAAGTCCAGAAAATGTTGGTGGGCCAAAAACAGGCTCAGAGAGCTCTGAATGTCCCAAAAACATTTGCAGCCTGAAAGGGGTATTAACCCGCATCCTAGACCACTGAAATTACCAAAAATAGTTTGGCCCGAAAAATGCATCCTACACCCCTGAATGTTCAGAAAATGTTGGCAGCTCAAAAAAGTCCTTAAAATTCATCTTGTGCCTGGAAAAATGTTGAAAACTTTGGAGGCCCAAAAAAGGGATTTATAGGCATCCTAGACCCCCTATAGTCCAGAAAATGTTGGTGGGCCTAAAACTGTGTCAGAGAGCTCTGAATGTCCCAAAACATGTGCAGCCCGAAAGGGGCACTAACCAGCATCCTAGACCACTGAAATTCCCAAAAATATTTTTGGCACCAAAAATGCATCCTACAACCCTGAAAGTTCAGAATATGTTAGCAGCCTGAAAAATGCCTTAAAATGCATTTTAGGCCTGCAAAAATGTTGAAAACTTTGGAGGCCCAAAAAAGAGGTTTACAGGCATCCTAGACTCCCTAAAGTCCAGAAAATATTGGTGGACCAAAAACTGTGTCAGAGAGCTCTGAATGTCCCAAAAACATTTGCAGCTTGACAGGGGCATTAACCCGCATCCTAGACCACTGAAATTCTCAAAAATATTTTTGGCATGAAAAGTGCATCCTACAACCCTTAAAGTTCAGAATATGTTAGCAGACCAAAAAAGGCCTTAAAATGCATTTTGGCCTGCAAAAAAGTTGAAAAGTTTGGAGGCCAAAAAAGGGATTTACAGGCATCCTAGACCCCGTAAAGTGCAGAAAATGGCTGTGGCCCAAAAACTGTGTCAGAGAGCTCTGAATGTCCCAAAACATTTGCAGCTTGAAAGGGGCATTAACCCGCATCCTAGACCACTGAAATTCCCAAAAATATTTTTGGCACCCAAAATGCATCCTACAACCCTGAAAGTTCAGAATATGTTAGCAGCCCAAAAAAGGCCTTAAAACGCATTTTAGGCCTGCAAAAATGTTGAAAACTTTGGAGGCCCAAAAAAGGGGTTTACAGGCATCCTAGACCCCCTAAAGTCCAGAAAATGTTGGTGGGCCAAAAACAGGCTCAGAGAGCTCTGAATGTCCCAAAAACATTTGCAGCCTGAAAGGGGCATTAACCCGTATCCTAGACCACTGAAATTACCAAAAATGGTTTGGCCCGAAAAATGCATCCTACACCCCTGAAAGTTCAGAAAATGTTGGCAGTTCAAAAAAGTCCTTAAAATTCATCTTGTGCCTGCAAAAATGTTGAAAACTTTGGAGGCCCAAAAAGGGGTTTACAGGCATCCTAGACCCCCTAAAGTCCAGAAAATGTTGGTGGGCCAAAAACTGTGTCAGAGAGCTCTGAATGTCCCAAAAACATTTGCAGCTTGAAAGGGGCATTAACCCGCACCCTAGACCGCTGAAATTCCCAAAAATATTTTTGGCACCCAAAATGCATCCTACAACCCTGAAAGTTCAGAATATGTTAGCAGCCCAAAAAAGGCCTTAAAATGCATTTTAGGCCTGCAAAAATGTTGAAAGGTTTGGGAGCCCAAAAAAGGGGTTTACAGGCATCCTAGACCCTCTAAAGTCCAGAAAATGTTGGTGGGCCAAAAACTGTGTCAGAGAGCTCTGAATGTCCCAAAAACATTTGCAGCTTGAAAGGGGCTTTAACCCGCATCCTAGACCACTGAAATTACCAAAAATAGTTTGGCCCGAAAAATGCATCCTACACCCCTGAAAGTTCAGAAAATGTTGGCAGCTCAAAAAAGTCCTTAAAATTCTTCTTGTGCCTGCAAAAATGTTGAAAACTTTGGAGGCCCAAAAAAGGGATTTACAGGCATCCTAGACCCCCTAAAGTCCAGAAAATGTTGGTGGGCCAAAAACTGTGTCAGAGAGCTCTGAATCTCCCAAAAACATTTGCAGACTGAAAGGGGCATTAACCCGCATCCTAGACCACTGAAATTCCCAAAAATATTTTTGGCATGAAAAGTGCATCCTACAACCCTGAAAGTTCAGAATATGTTAGCAGCCCAAAAAAGGCCTTAAAATGCATCTTAGACCTGCAAAAATGTTGAAAGGTTTGGAGGCTAAAAAATGGGATTTACAGGCATCCTAGACCCCGTAAAGTGCAGAAAATGGCTGTGGCCCAAAATCAGTGTCAGAGAGCTCTGAATGTCCCAAAACATTTGCAGACTGAAAGGGGCATTAACCCGCATCCTAGACCACTGAAATTCCCAAAAGTATTTTTGGCACGAAAAATGCATCCTACACCCCTGAAATTTCAGAAAATGTTGGCAGCTCAAAAAAAGGCCTTAAAATGCATCTTAGGCCTGCAAAAATGTTGAAAACTTTGCAGGCCCAAAAAAGGGGTTTACATGTATCCTAGACCCCTAAATTCCAGAAAAGGTTGGTGGGCCAAAAACTGTGTCAGAGAGCTCTTAATGTCCCAAAAACATTTGCAGCCTGAAAGGGGCATTAACCCGCATCCTAGACCACTGAAATTCCCAAAAATATTTTTGGACCCTAAAATGCATCCTACAACCCTGAAAGTTCAGAATATGTTAGCAGCCCAAAAAAGGCCTTAAAATGCATTTTAGGCCTGCAAAATGTTGAAAACTTTGGAGGCCCAAAAAAGGGGTTTACAGGCATCCTAGACCCCCTAAAGTCCAGAAAATGTTGGTGGGCCAAAAACTGTGTCAGAGAGCTCTGAATGTCCCAAAAACATTTGCAGCTTGAAAGGGGCATTAACCCGCATCCTAGACCACTGAAATTACCAAAAATAGTTTGGCCCGAAAAATGCATCCTACACCCCTGAAAGTTCAGAAAATGTTGGCAGCTCAAAAAAGTCCTTAAAATTCATCTTGTGCCTGCAAAAATGTTGAAAACTTTGGAGGCCCAAAAAAGGGGATTACAGGCATCCTAGACCCCCTAAAGTCCAGAAAATGTTGGTGGGCCAAAAACGGTGTCAGAGAGCTCAGAATGTCCCAAAAACATTTGCAGCCTGAAAGGGGCATTAACCCGCATCCTAGATCACTGAAATTCCCAAAAATATTTTTGGCATGAAAAGTGCATCCTACAACCCTGAGATTTCAGAATATGTTAGTAGCCCAAACAAGGCCTTAAAATGCATTTTAGGCCTGCAAAAATGTTGAAAACTTTGGAGGCCCAAAAAAGGGGATTACAGGCATCCTAGACCCCCTAAAGTCCAGAAAATATTGGTGGACCAAAAACTGTGTCAGAGAGCTCTGAATGTCCCAAAAACATTTGCAGCTTGAAAGGGGCATTAACCCGCATCCTAGACCACTGAAATTCCCAAAAATATTTTTGGCACCCAAAATGCATCCTACAACCCTGAGAGTTCAGAATATGTTAGCAGCCCAAAAAGGGCCTTAAAATGCATTTTAGGCCTGCAAAAATGTTGAAAAGTTTGGAGGCCCAAAAAAGGGGTTTACAGGCATCCTAGACCCCCTAAAGTCCAGAAAATGTTGGTGGGCCAAAAACAGGCTCAGAGAGCTCTGAATGTCCCAATAACATTTGCAGCCTGAAAGGGGCATTAACCCGTATCCTAGACCACTGAAATTACCAAAAATGGTTTGGCCCGAAAAATGCATCCTACACCCCTGAAAGTTCAGAAAATGTTGGCAGCTCAAAAAAGTCCTTAAAATTCATCTTGTGCCTGCAAAAATGTTGAAAACTTTGGAGGCCCAAAAAGGGGTTTACAGGCATCCTAGACCCCCTAAAGTCCAGAAAATGTTGGTGGGCCAAAAACTGTGTCAGAGAGCTCTGAATGTCCCAAAAACATTTGCAGCTTGAAAGGGGCATTAACCCGCATCCTAGACCACTGAAATTCCCAAAAATATTTTTGGCACCCAAAATGCATCCTACAACCCTGAAAGTTCAGAATATGTTTGCAGCACAAAAAAGGCCTTAAAATGCATTTTAGGCCCGCAAAAATGTTGAAAAGTTTGGAGGCCCAAAAAAGGGATTTACAGGCATCCTAGACCCCGTAAAGTGCAGAAAATGGCTGTGGCCCAAAAACTGTGTCAGAGAGCTCTGAATGTCCCAAAAACATTTGCAGCTTGAAAGGGGCATTAACCCGCACCCTAGACCACTGAAATTCCCAAAAATATTTTTGGCACCCAAAATGCATCCTACAACCCTGAAAGTTCAGAATATGTTAGCAGCCCAAAAAAGGCCTTAAAATGCATTTTAAGCCTGCAAAAATGTTGAAAGGTTTGGGAGCCCAAAAAGGGGTTTACAGGCATCCTAGACCCTCTAAAGTCCAGAAAATGTTGGTGGGCCAAAAACTGTGTCAGAGAGCTCTGAATGTCCCAAAAACATTTGCAGCTTGAAAGGGGCATTAACCCGCATCCTAGACCACTGAAATTACCAAAAATAGTTTGGCCCGAAAAATGCATCCTACACCCCTGAAAGTTCAGAAAATGTTGGCAGCTCAAAAAAGTCCTTAAAATTCTTCTTGTGACTGCAAAAATGTTGAAAACTTTGGAGGCCCAAAAAAGGGGTTTACAGGCATCCTAGACCCCCTAAAGTCCAGAAAATGTTGGTGGGCCAAAAACTGTGTCAGAGAGCTCTGAATGTCCCAAAAACATTTGCAGCTTGAAAGGGGCATTAACCCGCATCCTAGACCACTGAAATTCTCAAAAATATTTTTGGCATGAAAAGTGCATCCTACAACCCTTAAAGTTCAGAATATGTTAGCAGACCAAAAAAGGCCTTAAAATGCATTTTGGCCTGCAAAAAAGTTGAAAAGTTTGGAGGCCAAAAAAGGGATTTACAGGCATCCTAGACCCCGTAAAGTGCAGAAAATGGCTGTGGCCCAAAAACTGTGTCAGAGAGCTCTGAATGTCCCAAAACATTTGCAGCTTGAAAGGGGCATTAACCCGCATCCTAGACCACTGAAATTCCCAAAAATATTTTTGGCACCCAAAATGCATCCTACAACCCTGAAAGTTCAGAATATGTTAGCAGCCCAAAAAAGGCCTTAAAACGCATTTTAGGCCTGCAAAAATGTTGAAAACTTTGGAGGCCCAAAAAAGGGGATTACAGGCATCCTAGACCCCCTAAAGTCCAGAAAATATTGGTGGACCAAAAACTGTGTCAGAGAGCTCTGAATCTCCCAAAAACATTTGCAGACTGAAAGGGGCATTAACCCGCATCCTAGACCACTGAAATTCCCAAAAATATTTTTGGCATGAAAAGTGCATCCTACAACCCTGAAAGTTCAGAATATGTTAGCAGCCCAAAAAAGGCCTTAAAATGCATCTTAGACCTGCAAAAATGTTGAAAGGTTTGGAGGCTAAAAAATGGGATTTACAGGCATCCTAGACCCCGTAAAGTGCAGAAAATGGCTGTGGCCCAAAATCAGTGTCAGAGAGCTCTGAATGTCCCAAAACATTTGCAGACTGAAAGGGGCATTAACCCGCATCCTAGACCACTGAAATTCCCAAAAGTATTTTTGGCACGAAAAATGCATCCTACACCCCTGAAATTTCAGAAAATGTTGGCAGCTCAAAAAAAGGCCTTAAAATGCATCTTAGGCCTGCAAAAATGTTGAAAACTTTGCAGGCCAAAAAAGGGGTTTACATGTATCCTAGACCCCTAAATTCCAGAAAAGGTTGGTGGGCCAAAAACTGTGTCAGAGAGCTCTTAATGTCCCAAAAACATTTGCAGCCTGAAAGGGGCATTAACCCGCATCCTAGACCACTGAAATTCCCAAAAATATTTTTGGACCCTAAAATGCATCCTACAACCCTGAAAGTTCAGAATATGTTAGCAGCCCAAAAAAGGCCTTAAAATGCATTTTAGGCCTGCAAAATGTTGAAAACTTTGGAGGCCCAAAAAAGGGGTTTACAGGCATCCTAGACCCCCTAAAGTCCAGAAAATGTTGGTGGGCCAAATACTGTGTCAGAGAGCTCTGAATGTCCCAAAAACATTTGCAGCTTGAAAGGGGCATTAACCCGCATCCTAGACCACTGAAATTACCAAAAATAGTTTGGCCCGAAAAATGCATCCTACACCCCTGAAAGTTCAGAAAATGTTGGCAGCTCAAAAAAGTCCTTAAAATTCATCTTGTGCCTGCAAAAATGTTGAAAACTTTGGAGGCCCAAAAAAGGGGATTACAGGCATCCTAGACCCCCTAAAGTCCAGAAAATGTTGGTGGGCCAAAAACGGTGTCAGAGAGCTCAGAATGTCCCAAAAACATTTGCAGCCTGAAAGGGGCATTAACCCGCATCCTAGATCACTGAAATTCCCAAAAATATTTTTGGCATGAAAAGTGCATCCTACAACCCTGAGATTTCAGAATATGTTAGTAGCCCAAACAAGGCCTTAAAATGCATTTTAGGCCTGCAAAAATGTTGGAAACTTTGGAGGTCCAAAAAAGAGGTTTACAGGCATCCTAGACTCCCTAAAGTCCAGAAAATATTGGTGGACCAAAAACTGTGTCAGAGAGCTCTGAATGTCCCAAAAACATTTGCAGCCTGAAAGGGGCATTAACCCGCATCCTAGACCACTGAAATTCCCAAAAATATTTTTGGCACCCAAAATGCATCCTACAACCCTGAAAGTTCAGAATATGTTAGCAGCCCAAAAAAGGCCTTAAAATGCATTTTAGGCCTGGAAAAATGTTGAAAACTTTGCAGGCCCAAAAAAGGGATTTAGAGGCATCCTAGACCCCGTAAAGTGCAGAAAATGGCTGTGGCCCAAAATCAGTGTCAGAGAGCTCTGAATGTCCCGAAATATTTGCCGCCCGAAAGGGGCACTAACCCGCATCCTAGACCACTGAAATTCCCAAAAATATTTTTGGCACGAAAAATGCATCCTACAACCCTGAAAGTTCAGAATATGTTAGCAGCCTGAAAAATGCCTTAAAATGCATTTTAGGCCTGCAAAAATGTTGAAAACTTTCGAGGCCCAAAAAAGGGGTTTACAGGCATCCTAGACCCCCTAAAGTCCAGAAAATGTTGGTGGGCCAAAAACTGTGTCAGAGAGCTCTGAATGTCCCAAAAACATTTGCAGCTTGAAAGGGGCATTAACCCGCATCCTAGACCACTGAAATTACCAAAAATAGTTTGGCCCGAAAAATGCATCCTACACCCCTGAAAGTTCAGAAAATGTTGGCAGCTCAAAAAAGTCCTTAAAATTCATCTTGTGCCTGCAAAAATGTTGAAAACTTTGGAGGCCCAAAAAAGGGGATTACAGGCATCCTAGACCCTCTAAAGTCCAGAAAATGTTGGTGGGCCAAAAACTGTGTCAGAGAGCTCTGAATGTCCCAAAAACATTTGCAGCTTGAAAGGGGCATTAACCCGCATCCTAGACCACTGAAATTCCCAAAAATATTTTTGGCACCCAAAATGCATCCTACAACCCTGAGAGTTCAGAATATGTTAGCAGCCCAAAAAAGGCCTTAAAATGCATTTTAGGCCTGGAAAAATGTTGAAAAGTTTGGAGGCCCAAAAAAGGGATTTACAGGCATCCTAGACCCCGTAAAGTGCAGAAAATGGCTGTGGCCCAAAATCAGTGTCAGAGAGCTCTGAATGTCCCAAAATATTTGCAGCCCGAAAGGGGCACTAACTCGCATCCTAGACCACTGAAATTCCCAAAAATATTTTTGGCACCAAAAATGCATCCCACAACCCTGAAAGTTCAGAATATGTTAGCAGCCTGAAAAATGCCTTAAAATGCATTTTAGGCCTGCAAAAATGTTGAAAACTTTGGAGGCCCAAAAAAGAGGTTTACAGGCATCCTAGGCTCCCTAAAGTCCAGAAAATGTTGGTGGGCCAAAAACTGTGTCAGAGAGCTCTGAATGTCCCAAAACATTTGCAGCCCGAAAGGGGCACTAACCAGCATCCTAGACCACTGAAATTCCCAAAAATATTTTTGGCACCAAAAATGCATCCTACAACCCTGAAAGTTCAGAATATGTTAGCAGACTGAAAAATGCCTTAAAATGCATTTTAGGCCTGCAAAAATGTTGAAAACTTTGGAGGCCCAAAAAAGAGGTTTACAGGCATCCTAGACTCCCTAAAGTCCAGAAAATATTGGTGGACCAAAAACTGTGTCAGAGAGCTCTGAATGTCCCAAAACATTTGCAACTTGAAAGGGGCATTAACCCGCATCCTAGACCACTGAAATTCCCAAAAATATTTTTGGCACCCAAAATGCATCCTACAACCCTGAAAGTTCAGAATATGTTAGCAGCCTGAAAAATGCCTTAAAATGCATTTTAGGCCTGCAAAAATGTTGAAAACTTTGGAGGCCCAAAAAAGAGGTTTACAGGCATCCTAGACTCCCTAAAGTCCAGAAAATATTGGTGGACCAAAAACTGTGTCAGAGAGCTCTGAATGTCCCAAAAACATTTGCAGCCTGAAAGGGGCATTAACCCGCATCCTAGACCGCTGAAATTCCCAAAAATATTTTTGGCATGAAAAGTGCATCCTACAACCCTGAAAGTTCAGAATATGTTAGCACCCCAAAAAAGGCCTTAAAATGCATTTTAGGCCTGCAAAAATGTTGAAAGGTTTGGGGGCCCAAAAAAGGGGTTTACAGGCATCCTAGACCCCCTAAAGTCCAGAAAATGTTGGTGGGCCAAAAACAGGCTCAGAGAGCTCTGAATGTCCCAAAAACATTTGCAGCCTGAAAGGGGCATTAACCCGCATCCTAGACCACTGAAATTACCAAAAATAGTTTGGCCCGAAAAATGCATCCTACACCCCTGGATGTTCAGAAAATGTTGGCAGCTCAAAAAAGTCCTTAAAATTCATCTTGTGCCTGGAAAAATGTTGAAAACTTTGGAGGCCCAAAAAAGGGGTTTATAGGCATCCTAGACCCCCTAAAGTCCAGAAAATGTTGGTAGGCCAAAAACTGTGTCAGAGAGCTCTGAATGTCCCAAAAACATTTGCGGCCTGAAAGGGGCATTAACCCGCATCCTAGACCGCTGAAATTCCCAAAAATATGTTTGGCATGAAAAGTGCATCCTACAACCCTGAAAGTTCAGAATATGTTAGCAGTTCAAAAAATGCCTTAAAATGCATTTTAGGCCAGCAAAAATGTTGAAAGGTTTGGAGGCCCAAAAAGGGGTTTACAGGCATCCTAGACCCCCTAAAGTCCAGAAAATGTTGGTGGGCCAAAAACAGGCTCAGAGAGCTCTGAATGTCCCAAAAACATTTGCAGCCTGAAAGGGGCATTAACCCGCATCCTAGACCACTGAAATTACCAAAAATAGTTTGGCCCGAAAAATGCATCCTACACCCCTGAATGTTCAGAAAATGTTGGCAGCTCAAAAAAGTCCTTAAAATTCATCTTGTGCCTGGAAAAATGTTGAAAACTTTGGAGGCCCAAAAAAGGGGTTTATAGGCATCCTAGACCCCCTAAAGTCCAGAAAATGTTGGTGGGCCTAAAACTGTGTCAGAGAGCTCTGAATGTCCCAAAACATTTGCAGCCCGAAAGGGGCACTAACCAGCATCCTAGACCACTGATATTCCCAAAAATATTTTTGGCACCAAAAATGCATCCTACAACCCTGAAAGTTCAGAATATGTTAGCAGCCTGAAAAATGCCTTAAAATGCATTTTAGGCCTGCAAAAATGTTGAAAACTTTGGAGGCCCAAAAAAGAGGTTTACAGGCATCCTAGACTCCCTAAAGTCCAGAAATTATTGGTGGACCAAAAACTGTGTCAGAGAGCTCTGAATGTCCCAAAAACATTTGCAGCTTGAAAGGGGCATTAACCCGCATCCTAGACCACTGAAATTCTCAAAAATATTTTTGGCATGAAAAGTGCATCCTACAACCCTTAAAGTTCAGAATATGTTAGCAGCCCAAAAAAGGCCTTAAAATGCATTTTGGCCTGCAAAAAAGTTGAAAAGTTTGGAGGCCAAAAAAGGGATTTACAGGCATCCTAGACCCCGTAAAGTGCAGAAAATGGCTGTGGCCCAAAAACTGTGTCAGAGAGCTCTGAATGTCCCAAAACATTTGCAGCTTGAAAGGGGCATTAACCCGCAACCTAGACCACTGAAATTCCCAAAAATATTTTTGGCACCCAAAATGCATCCTACAACCCTGAAAGTTCAGAATATGTTAGCAGCCCAAAAAAGGCCTTAAAATGCATTTTAGGCCTGCAAAAATGTTGAAAACTTTGGAGGCCCACAAAAGGGGTTTACAGGCATCCTAGACCCCCTAAAGTCCAGAAAATGTTGGTGGGCCAAAAACAGGCTCAGAGAGCTCTGAATGTCCCAAAAACATTTGCAGCCTGAAAGGGGCATTAACCCGTATCCTAGACCACTGAAATTACCAAAAATGGTTTGGCCCGAAAAATGCATCCTACACCCCTGAAATTTCAGAAAATGTTGGCAGCTCAAAAAAGTCCTTAAAATTCATCTTGTGCCTGCAAAAATGTTGAAAACTTTGGAGGCCCGAAAAGGGGGTTTACAGGCATCCTAGACCCCCTAAAGTCCAGAAAATGTTGGTAGGTCAAAAACTGTGTCAGAGAGCTCTGAATGTCCCAAAAACATTTGCAGCCTGAAAGGGGCATTAACCCGCATCCTAGACCGCTGAAATTCCCAAAAATATTTTTGGCATGAAAAGTGCATCCTACAACCCTGAAAGTTCAGAATATGTTAGCACCCCAAAAAAGGCCTTAAAATGCATTTTAGGCCTGCAAAAATGTTGAAAACTTTGGAGGCCCAAAAAAGGGGTTTACAGGCATCCTAGACCCCCTAAAGTCCAGAAAATGTTGGTGGGCCAAAAACTGTGTCAGAGAGCTCTGAATGTCCCAAAAACATTTGCAGCCTGAAAGGGGCACTGACCCGCATCCTAGACCACTGAAATTCCCAAAAATATTTTTGGCATGAAAAGTGCATCCTACAACCCTGAGAATTCAGAATATGTTAGCAGCCCAAAAAAGGCCTTAAATGCATTTTAGGCCTGCAAAAATGTTGAAAAGTTTGGAGGTCCAAAAAAGAGGTTTACAGGCATCCTAGACTTCCCAAAGTCCAGAAAATATTGGTGGACCAAAAACTGTGTCAGAGAGCTCTGAATGTCCCAAAAACATTTGCAGCTTGAATGGGGCATTAACCCGCATCCTAGACCACTGAAATTTCCAAAAATATTTTTGGCACCCAAAATGCATCCTACAACCCTGAAAGTTCAGAATATGTTAGCACCCCAAAAAAGGCCTTAAAATGCATTTTAGGCCTGCAAAAATGTTGAAAACTTTGGAGGCCCAAAAAAGGGGTTTACAGGCATGCTAGACCCCCTAAAGTCCAGAAAATGTTGGTGGGCCAAAAACTGTGTCAGAGAGCTCTGAATGTCCCAAAAACATTTGCAGCCTGAAAGGGGCACTGACCCGCATCCAAGACCACTGAAATTCCCAAAAATATTTTTGGCATGAAAAGTGCATCCTACAACCCTGAGAGTTCAGAATATGTTAGCAGCCCAAAAAAGGCCTTAAATGCATTTTAGGCCTGCACAAATGTTGAAAAGTTTGGAGGTCCAAAAAAGAGGTTTACAGGCATCCTAGACTCCCTAAAGTCCAGAAAATATTGGTGGACCAAAAACTGTGTCAGAGAGCTCTGAATGTCCCAAAAACATTTGCAGCTTGAAAGGGGCATTAACCCGCATCCTAGACCACTGAAATTTCCAAAAATATTTTTGGCACCCAAAATGCATCCTACAACCCTGAAAGTTCAGAATATGTTAGCAGCACAAAAAAGGCCTTAAAATGCATTTTAGGCCTGCAAAAATGTTGAAAAGTTTGGAGGCCCAAAAAAGGGATTTACAGGCATCCTAGACCCCGTAAAGTGCAGAAAATGGCTGTGGCTCAAAATCAGTGTCAGAGAGCTCTGAATGTCCCAAAATATTTGCAGCCCGAAAGGGGCACTAACCCGCATCCTAGACCACTGAAATTCCCAAAAATATTTTTGGCACCAAAAATGCATCCTACAACCCTGAAAGTTCAGAATATGTTAGCAGCCTGAAAAATGCCTTGAAATGCATTTTAGGCCTGCAAAAATGTTGAAAACTTTGGAGGCCCAAAAAAGAGGTTTACTGGCATCCTAGACTCCCTAAAGTCCAGAAAATATTGGTGGGCCAAAAACTGTGTCAGAGAGCTCTGAATGTCCCAAAAACATTTGCAGCTTGAAAGGGGCATTAACCCGCATCCTAGACCACTGAAATTACCAAAAATAGTTTGGCCCGAAAAATGCATCCTACACCCCTGAATGTTCAGAAAATGTTGGCAGCTCAAAAAAGTCCTTAACATTCATCTTGTGCCTGGAAAAATGTTGAAAACTTTGGAGGCCCAAAAAAGGGGTTTACAGGCATCCTAGACCCCCTAAAGTCCAGAAAATGTTGGTGGGCCAAAAACAGGCTCAGAGAGCTCTGAATGTCCCAAAAACATTTGCAGCCTGAAAGGGGCATTAACCCGTATCCTAGACCACTGAAATTACCAAAAATGGTTTGGCCCGAAAAATGCATCCTACACCCCTGAAATTTCAGAAAATGTTGGCAGCTCAAAAAAGTCCTTAAAATTCATCTTGTGCCTGCAAAAATGTTGAAAACTGTGGAGGCCCGAAAAAGGGGTTTACAGGCATCCTAGACCCCCTAAAGTCCAGAAAATGTTGGTAGGTCAAAAACTGTGTCAGAGAGCTCTGAATGTCCCAAAAACATTTGCAGCCTGAAAGGGGCACTGACCCGCATCCTAGACCACTGAAATTCCCAAAAATATTTTTGGCATGAAAAGTGCATCCTACAACCCTGAGAGTTCAGAATATGTTAGCAGCCCAAAAAAGGCCTTAAATGCATTTTAGGCCTGCAAAAATGTTGAAAGGTTTGGAGGTCCAAAAAAGAGGTTTACAGGCATCCTAGACTCCCTAAAGTCCAGAAAATATTGGTGGACCAAAAACTGTGTCAGAGAGCTCTGAATGTCCCAAAAACATTTGCAGCTTGAAAGGGGCATTAACCCGCATCCTAGACCACTGAAATTTCCAAAAATATTTTTGGCACCCAAAATGCATCCTACAACCCTGAAAGTTCAGAATATGTTAGCAGCACAAAAAAGGCCTTAAAATGCATTTTAGGCCTGCAAAATGTTGAAAAGTTTGGAGGCCCAAAAAAGGGATTTACAGGCATCCTAGACCCCGT
The DNA here is from genome assembly GCF_040938575.1 of Ambystoma mexicanum. NCBI lineage: Eukaryota > Metazoa > Chordata > Amphibia > Caudata > Ambystomatidae > Ambystoma > Ambystoma mexicanum. Next base: position 956,824,993 of record NC_090929.1, on the reverse strand, counting down.
AAAGTGCAGAAAATGGCTGTGGCCCAAAATCAGTGTCAGAGAGCTCTGAATGTCCCAAAATATTTGCAGCCCGAAAGGGGCACTAACCCGCATCCTAGACCACTGAAATTCCCAAAAATATTTTTGGCACCAAAAATGCATCCTACAACCCTGAAAGTTCAGAATATGTTAGCAGCCTGAAAAATGCCTTAAAATGCATTTTAGGCCTGCAAAAATGTTGAAAACTTTGGAGGCCCAAAAAAGAGGTTTACAGGCATCCTAGACTCCCTAAAGTCCAGAAAATATTGGTGGGCCAAAAACTGTGTCAGAGGGCTCTGAATGTCCCAAAACATTTGCAGCCCGAAAGGGGCACTAACCAGCATCCTAGACCAGTGAAATTCCCAAAAATATTTCTGGCTCCAAAAATGCATCCTACAACCCTGAAAGTTCAGAATATGTTAGCAGCCTGAAAAATACCTTAAAATGCATTTTAGGCCTGCAAAAATGTTGAAAACTTTGGAGGCCCAAAAAAGAGGTTTACAGGCATCCTAGACTCCCTAAAGTCCAGAAAATATTGGTGGACCAAAAACTGTGTCAGAGAGCTCTGAATGTCCCAAAAACATTTGCAGCTTGAAAGGGGCATTAACCCGCATCCTAGACCACTGAAATTCTCAAAAATATTTTTGGCATGAAAAGTGCATCCTACAACCCTTAAAGTTCAGAATATGTTAGCAGCCCAATAAAGGCCTTAAAATGCATTTTGGCCTGCAAAAAAGTTGAAAAGTTTGGAGGCCAAAAACGGGATTTACAGGCATCCTAGACCCCGTAAAGTGCAGAAAATGGCTGTGGCCCAAAAACTGTGTCAGAGAGCTCTGAATGTCCCAACACATTTGCAGCTTGAAAGGGGCATTAACCCGCATCCTAGACCACTGAAATTCCCAAAAATATTTTTGGCACCCAAAATGCATCCTACAACCCTGAAAGTTCAGAATATGTTAGCAGCCCAAAAAAGGCCTTAAAATGCATTTTAGGCCTGCAAAAATGTTGAAAACTTTGGAGGCCCAAAAAAGGGGTTTACAGGCATCCTAGACCCCTAAAGTCCAGAAAATGTTGGTGGGCCAAAAACAGGCTCAGAGAGCTCTGAATGTCCCAAAAACATTTGCAGCCTGAAAGGGGCATTAACCCGTATCCTAGACCACTGAAATTACCAAAAATGGTTTGGCCCGAAAAATGCATCCTACACCCCTGAATGTTCAGAAAATGTTGGCAGCTCAAAAAAGTCCTTAAAATTCATCTTGTGCCTGGAAAAATGTTGAAAACTTTGGAGGCCCAAAAAAGGGGTTTATAGGCATCCTAGACCGCCTAAAGTCCAGAAAATGTTGGTGGGCCAAAAACTGTGTCAGAGAGCTCTGAATGTCCCAAAAACATTTGCAGACTGAAAGGGGCATTAACCCGCATCCTAGACCACTGAAATGCCCAAAAATATTTTTGGCATGAAAAGTGCATCCTACAACCCTGAAAGTTCAGAATATGTTAGCAGCCCAAAAAAGGCCTTAAAATGCATTTTAGGCCTGCAAAAATGTTGAAAGGTTTGGAGGCCCAAAAAAGGGGTTTACAGGCATCCTAGACCCCCTAAAGTCCAGAAAATGTTGGTGGGCCAAAAACAGGCTCAGAGAGCTCTGAATGTCCCAAAAACATTTGCAGCCTGAAAGGGGTATTAACCCGCATCCTAGACCACTGAAATTACCAAAAATAGTTTGGCCCGAAAAATGCATCCTACACCCCTGAATGTTCAGAAAATGTTGGCAGCTCAAAAAAGTCCTTAAAATTCATCTTGTGCCTGGAAAAATGTTGAAAACTTTGGAGGCCCAAAAAAGGGATTAATAGGCATCCTAGACCCCCTAAAGTCCAGAAAATGTTGGTGGGCCTAAAACTGTGTCAGAGAGCTCTGAATGTCCCAAAACATGTGCAGCCCGAAAGGGGCACTAACCAGCATCCTAGACCACTGAAATTCCCAAAAATATTTTTGGCACCAAAAATGCATCCTACAACCCTGAAAGTTCAGAATATGTTAGCAGCCTGAAAAATGCCTTAAAATGCATTTTAGGCCTGCAAAAATGTTGAAAACTTTGGAGGCCCAAAAAAGAGGTTTACAGGCATCCTAGACTCCCTAAAGTCCAGAAAATATTGGTGGACCAAAAACTGTGTCAGAGAGCTCTGAATGTCCAAAAACATTTGCAGCTTGAAAGGGGCATTAACCCGCATCCTAGACCACTGAAATTCTCAAAAATATTTTTGGCATGAAAAGTGCATCCTACAACCCTTAAAGTTCAGAATATGTTAGCAGACCAAAAAAGGCCTTAAAATGCATTTTGGCCTGCAAAAAAGTTGAAAAGTTTGGAGGCCAAAAAAGGGATTTACAGGCATCCTAGACCCCGTAAAGTGCAGAAAATGGCTGTGGCCCAAAAACTGTGTCAGAGAGCTCTGAATGTCCCAAAACATTTGCAGCTTGAAAGGGGCATTAACCCGCATCCTAGACCACTGAAATTCCCAAAAATATTTTTGGCACCCAAAATGCATCCTACAACCCTGAAAGTTCAGAATATGTTAGCAGCCCAAAAAAGGCCTTAAAACGCATTTTAGGCCTGCAAAAATGTTGAAAACTTTGGAGGCCCAAAAAAGGGGTTTACAGGCATCCTAGACCCCCTAAAGTCCAGAAAATGTTGGTGGGCCAAAAACAGGCTCAGAGAGCTCTGAATGTCCCAAAAACATTTGCAGCCTGAAAGGGGCATTAACCCGTATCCTAGACCACTGAAATTACCAAAAATGGTTTGGCCCGAAAAATGCATCCTACACCCCTGAAAGTTCAGAAAATGTTGGCAGCTCAAAAAAGTCCTTAAAATTCATCTTGTGCCTGCAAAAATGTTGAAAACTTTGGAGGCCCAAAAAGGGGTTTACAGGCATCCTAGACCCCCTAAAGTCCAGAAAATGTTGGTGGGCCAAAAACTGTGTCAGAGAGCTCTGAATGTCCCAAAAACATTTGCAGCTTGAAAGGGGCATTAACCCGCACCCTAGACCGCTGAAATTCCCAAAAATATTTTTGGCACCCAAAATGCATCCTACAACCCTGAAAGTTCAGAATATGTTAGCAGCCCAAAAAAGGCCTTAAAATGCATTTTAGGCCTGCAAAAATGTTGAAAGGTTTGGGAGCCCAAAAAAGGGGTTTACAGGCATCCTAGACCCTCTAAAGTCCAGAAAATGTTGGTGGGCCAAAAACTGTGTCAGAGAGCTCTGAATGTCCCAAAAACATTTGCAGCTTGAAAGGGGCTTTAACCCGCATCCTAGACCACTGAAATTACCAAAAATAGTTTGGCCCGAAAAATGCATCCTACACCCCTGAAAGTTCAGAAAATGTTGGCAGCTCAAAAAAGTCCTTAAAATTCTTCTTGTGCCTGCAAAAATGTTGAAAACTTTGGAGGCCCAAAAAAGGGATTTACAGGCATCCTAGACCCCCTAAAGTCCAGAAAATGTTGGTGGGCCAAAAACTGTGTCAGAGAGCTCTGAATCTCCCAAAAACATTTGCAGACTGAAAGGGGCATTAACCCGCATCCTAGACCACTGAAATTCCCAAAAATATTTTTGGCATGAAAAGTGCATCCTACAACCCTGAAAGTTCAGAATATGTTAGCAGCCCAAAAAAGGCCTTAAAATGCATCTTAGACCTGCAAAAATGTTGAAAGGTTTGGAGGCTAAAAAATGGGATTTACAGGCATCCTAGACCCCGTAAAGTGCAGAAAATGGCTGTGGCCCAAAATCAGTGTCAGAGAGCTCTGAATGTCCCAAAACATTTGCAGACTGAAAGGGGCATTAACCCGCATCCTAGACCACTGAAATTCCCAAAAGTATTTTTGGCACGAAAAATGCATCCTACACCCCTGAAATTTCAGAAAATGTTGGCAGCTCAAAAAAAGGCCTTAAAATGCATCTTAGGCCTGCAAAAATGTTGAAAACTTTGCAGGCCCAAAAAAGGGGTTTACATGTATCCTAGACCCCTAAATTCCAGAAAAGGTTGGTGGGCCAAAAACTGTGTCAGAGAGCTCTTAATGTCCCAAAAACATTTGCAGCCTGAAAGGGGCATTAACCCGCATCCTAGACCACTGAAATTCCCAAAAATATTTTTGGACCCTAAAATGCATCCTACAACCCTGAAAGTTCAGAATATGTTAGCAGCCCAAAAAAGGCCTTAAAATGCATTTTAGGCCTGCAAAATGTTGAAAACTTTGGAGGCCCAAAAAAGGGGTTTACAGGCATCCTAGACCCCCTAAAGTCCAGAAAATGTTGGTGGGCCAAATACTGTGTCAGAGAGCTCTGAATGTCCCAAAAACATTTGCAGCTTGAAAGGGGCATTAACCCGCATCCTAGACCACTGAAATTACCAAAAATAGTTTGGCCCGAAAAATGCATCCTACACCCCTGAAAGTTCAGAAAATGTTGGCAGCTCAAAAAAGTCCTTAAAATTCATCTTGTGCCTGCAAAAATGTTGAAAACTTTGGAGGCCCAAAAAAGGGGATTACAGGCATCCTAGACCCCCTAAAGTCCAGAAAATGTTGGTGGGCCAAAAACGGTGTCAGAGAGCTCAGAATGTCCCAAAAACATTTGCAGCCTGAAAGGGGCATTAACCCGCATCCTAGATCACTGAAATTCCCAAAAATATTTTTGGCATGAAAAGTGCATCCTACAACCCTGAGATTTCAGAATATGTTAGTAGCCCAAACAAGGCCTTAAAATGCATTTTAGGCCTGCAAAAATGTTGAAAACTTTGGAGGCCCAAAAAAGGGGATTACAGGCATCCTAGACCCCATAAAGTCCAGAAAATATTGGTGGACCAAAAACTGTGTCAGAGAGCTCTGAATGTCCCAAAAACATTTGCAGCTTGAAAGGGGCATTAACCCGCATCCTAGACCACTGAAATTCCCAAAAATATTTTTGGCACCCAAAATGCATCCTACAACCCTGAGAGTTCAGAATATGTTAGCAGCCCAAAAAAGGCCTTAAAATGCATTTTAGGCCTGCAAAAATGTTGAAAAGTTTGGAGGCCCAAAAAAGGGGTTTACAGGCATCCTAGACCCCCTAAAGTCCAGAAAATGTTGGTGGGCCAAAAACAGGCTCAGAGAGCTCTGAATGTCCCAATAACATTTGCAGCCTGAAAGGGGCATTAACCCGCATCCTAGACCACTGAAATTGCCAAAAATAGTTTGGCCCGAAAAATGCATCCTACACCCCTGAAAGTTCAGAATATGTTAGCAGCCCAAAAAAGGCCTTAAAATGCATTTTATGCCTGCAAAAATGTTGAAAACTTTGGAGGCCCAAAAAAGGGTTTTACAGGCATCCTAGACCCCCTAAAGTCCAGAAAATGTTGGTGGGCCAAAAACTGTGTCAGAGAGCTCTGAATGTCCCAAAAACATTTGCAGCCTGAAAGGGGTATTAACCCGCATCCTAGACCACTGAAATTCCCAAAAATATTTTTGGACCCTAAAATGCATCCTACAACCCTGAAAGTTCAGAATATGTTAGCAGCCCAAAAAAGGCCTTAAAATGCATTTTAGGCCTGCAAAATGTTGAAAACTTTGGAGGCCCAAAAAAGGGGTTTACAGGCATCCTAGACCCCCTAAAGTCCAGAAAATGTTGGTGGGCCAAATACTGTGTCAGAGAGCTCTGAATGTCCCAAAAACATTTGCAGCTTGAAAGGGGCATTAACCCGCATCCTAGACCACTGAAATTACCAAAAATAGTTTGGCCCGAAAAATGCATCCTACACCCCTGAAAGTTCAGAAAATGTTGGCAGCTCAAAAAAGTCCTTAAAATTCATCTTGTGCCTGCAAAAATGTTGAAAACTTTGGAGGCCCAAAAAAGGGGATTACAGGCATCCTAGACCCCCTAAAGTCCAGAAAATGTTGGTGGGCCAAAAACGGTGTCAGAGAGCTCAGAATGTCCCAAAAACATTTGCAGCCTGAAAGGGGCATTAACCCGCATCCTAGATCACTGAAATTCCCAAAAATATTTTTGGCATGAAAAGTGCATCCTACAACCCTGAGATTTCAGAATATGTTAGTAGCCCAAACAAGGCCTTAAAATGCATTTTAGGCCTGCAAAAATGTTGAAAACTTTGGAGGCCCAAAAAAGGGGATTACAGGCATCCTAGACCCCCTAAAGTCCAGAAAATATTGGTGGACCAAAAACTGTGTCAGAGAGCTCTGAATGTCCCAAAAACATTTGCAGCTTGAAAGGGGCATTAACCCGCATCCTAGACCACTGAAATTCCCAAAAATATTTTTGGCACCCAAAATGCATCCTACAACCCTGAGAGTTCAGAATATGTTAGCAGCCCAAAAAAGGCCTTAAAATGCATTTTAGGCCTGCAAAAATGTTGAAAAGTTTGGAGGCCCAAAAAAGGGGTTTACAGGCATTCTAGACCCCCTAAAGTCCAGAAAATGTTGGTGGGCCAAAAACAGGCTCAGAGAGCTCTGAATGTCCCAAAAACATTTGCAGCCTGAAAGGGGCATTAACCCGTATCCTAGACCACTGAAATTACCAAAAATGGTTTGGCCCGAAAAATGCATCCTACACCCCTGAAAGTTCAGAAAATGTTGGCAGCTCAAAAAAGTCCTTAAAATTCATCTTGTGCCTGCAAAAATGTTGAAAACTTTGGAGGCCCAAAAAAGGGGTTTACAGGCATCTAGACCCCCTAAAGTCCAGAAAATGTTGGTGGGCCAAAAACTGTGTCAGAGAGCTCTGAATGTCCCAAAAACATTTGCAGCTTGAAAGGGGCATTAACCCGCATCCTAGACCACTGAAATTACCAAAAATAGTTTGGCCCGAAAAATGCATCCTACACCCCTGAATGTTCAGAAAATGTTGGCAGCTCAAAAAAGTCCTTAACATTCATCTTGTGCCTGGAAAAATGTTGAAAACTTTGGAGGCCCAAAAAAGGGGTTTACAGGCATCCTAGACCCCCTAAAGTCCAGAAAATGTTGGTCGGCCAAAAACTGTGTCAGAGAGCTCTGAATGTCCCAAAAACATTTGCAGACTGAAAGGGGCATTAACCCGCATCCTAGACCACTGAAATTCCCAAAAATATTTTTGGCATGAAAAGTGCATCCTACAACCCTGAAAGTTCAGAATATGTTAGCAGCCCAAAAAAGGCCTTAAAATGCATCTTAGACCTGCAAAAATGTTGAAAGGTTTGGAGGCTAAAAAATGGGATTTACAGGCATCCTAGACCCCGTAAAGTGCAGAAAATGGCTGTGGCCCAAAATCAGTGTCAGAGAGCTCTGAATGTCCCAAAACATTTGCAGCCCGAAAAGGGCACTAACCCGCATCCTAGACCACTGAAATTCCCAAAAGTATTTTTGGCACGAAAAATGCATCCTACACCCCTGAAATTTCAGAATATGTTAGCAGCCTGAAAAAGGCCTTAAAATGCATTTTAGGCCTGCAAAAATGTTGAAAACTTTGGAGGCCCAAAAAAGAGGTTTACAGGCATCCTAGACTCCCTAAAGTCCAGAAAATATTGGTGGACCAAAAACTGTGTCAGAGAGCTCTGAATGTCCCAAAAACATTTGCAGCCTGAAAGGGGCATTAACCCGCATCCTAGACCACTGAAATTTCCAAAAATATTTTTGGCACCCAAAATGCATCCTACAACCCTGAAAGTTCAGAATATGTTAGCAGCCCAAAAAAGGCCTTAAAATGCATCTTAGGCCTGCAAAAATATTGAAAAGTTTGGAGGCCCAAAAAAGGGATTTACAGGCATCCTAGACCCCGTAAAGTGCAGAAAATGGCTGTGGCCCAAAATCAGTGTCAGAGAGCTCTGAATGTCCCAAAATATTTGCAGCCCGAAAGGGGCACTAACCCGCATCCTAGACCACTGAAATTCCCAAAAATATTTTTGGCACCAAAAATGCATCCTACAACCCTGAAAGTTCAGAATATGTTAGCAGCCTGAAAAAGCCCTTAAAATGCATTTTAGGCCTGCAAAAATGTTGAAAACTTTGGAGGCCCAAAAAAGGGGTTTACAGGCATCCTAGACTCCCTAAAGTCCAGAAAATATTGGTGGGCCAAAAACTGTGTCAGAGAGCTCTGAATGTCCCAAAAACATTTGCAGCCTGAAAGGGGCATTAACCCGCATCCTAGACCACTGAAATTCCCAAAAATATTTTTGGCACCCAAAATGCATTCTACAACCCTGAAAGTTCAGAATATGTTGGCAGCCCAGAAAAGGCCTTAAAATGCATTTTAGGCCTGCAAAAATGTTGAAAGGTTTGGGGGTCCAAAATAGGGGTTTACAGGCATCCTAGACTCCCTAAAGTCCAGAAAATGTTGGTGGGCCAAAAACAGGCTCAGAGAGCTCTGAATGTCCCAAAAACATTTGCAGCCTGAAAGGGGCATTAACCCGCATCCTAGACCGCTGAAATTCCCAAAAATATTTTTGGCATGAAAAGTGCATCCTACAACCCTGAAAGTTCAGAATATGTTAGCAGCCCAAAAAAGGCCTTAAAATGCATTTTAGGCCTGCAAAAATGTTGAAAGGTTTGGGGGTCCAAAAAAGGGGTTTACAGGCATCCTAGACCCCCTAAAGTCCAGAAAATGTTGGTGGGCCAAAAACAGGCTCAGAGAGCTCTGAATGTCCCAAAAACATTTGCAGCCTGAAAGGGGCATTAACCCGCATCCTAGACCACTGAAATTACCAAAAATAGTTTGGCCCGAAAAATGCATCCTACACCCCTGAATGTTCAGAAAATGTTGGCAGCTCAAAAAAGTCCTTAAAATTCATCTTGTGCCTGGAAAAATGTTGAAAACTTTGGAGGCCCAAAAAAGGGGTTTACAGGCATCCTAGACCCCCTAAAGTCCAGAAAATGTTGGTGGGCCAAAAACTGTGTCAGAGAGCTCTGAATGTCCCAAAAACATTTGCAGACTGAAAGGGGCATTAACCCGCATCCTAGACCACTGAAATTCCCAAAAATAATTTTGGCATGAAAAGTGCATCCTACAACCCTTTAAGTTCAGAATATGTTAGCAGCCCAAAAAAGGCCTTAAAATGCATCTTAGACCTGCAAAAATGTTGAAAGGTTTGGAGGCTGAAAAAAGGGATTTACAGGCATCCTAGACCCCGTAAAGTGCAGACAATGGCTGTGGCCCAAAATCAGTGTCAGAGAGCTCTGAATGTCCCAAAACATGTGCAGCCCGAAAGGGGCACTAACCCGCATCCTAGACCACTGAAATTCCCAAAAGTATTTTTGGCACGAAAAATGCATCCTACACCCCTGAAATTTCCGAAAATGTTGGCAGCTCAAAAAAAGGCCTTAAAATGCATCTTAGGCCTGCAAAAATGTTGAAAACTTTGCAGGCCCAAAGAAGGGGTTTACATGTATCCTAGACCCCTAAATTCCAGAAAATGTTGGTAGGCCAAAACTGTGTCAGAGAGCTCTGAATGTCCCAAAAACATTTGCAGCCTGAAAGGGGCATTAACCCGCACCCTAGACCACTGAAATTCCCAAAAATATTTTTGGCATGAAAAGTGCATCCTACAACCCTGAAAGTTCAGAATATGTTAGCAGCCCAAAAAAGACCTTAAAATGCATTTTAGGCCTGCGAAAATGTTGAAAGGTTTGGAGGCCCAAAAAAGGGGTTTACAGGCATCCTAGACCCCCTAAAGTCCAGAAAATGTTGGTTGGCCAAAAACAGGCTCAGAGAGCTCTGAATGTCCCAAAAACATTTGCAGCCTAAAAGGGGCATTAACCCGCATCCTAGACCACTGAAATTACCAAAAATAGTTTGGCCCGAAAAATGCATCCTACACCCCTGAATGTTCAGAAAATGTTGGCAGCTCAAAAAACTCCTTAAAATTCATCTTGTGCCTGGAAAAATGTTGAACACTTTGGAGGCCCAAAAAAGGGGTTTATAGGCATCCTAGACCCCCTTAAGTCCAGAAAATGTTGGTAGGCCAAAAACTGTGTCAGAGAGCTCTGAATGTCCCAAAAACATTTGCAGCCTGAAAGGGGCATTAACCCGCATCCTAGACCGCTGAAATTCCCAAAAATATTTTTGGCATGAAAAGTGCATCCTACAACCCTGAAAGTTCAGAATATGTTAGCAGCCCAAAAAAGGCCTTAAAATGCATTTTAGGCCTGCAAAAATGTTGAAAACTTTGCAGGCCCAAAAAAGGGGTTTACATGTATCCTAGACCCCTAAATTCCAGAAAAGGTTGGTGGGCCAAAAACTGTGTCAGAGAGCTCTTAATGTCCCAAAAACATTTGCAGCCTGAAAGGGGCATTAACCCGCATCCTAGACCACTGAAATTCCCAAAAATATTTTTGGACCCTAAAATGCATCCTACAACCCTGAAAGTTCAGAATATGTTAGCAGCCCAAAAAAGGCCTTAAAATGCATTTTAGGCCTGCAAAATGTTGAAAACTTTGGAGGCCCAAAAAAGGGGTTTACAGGCATCCTAGACCCCCTAAAGTCCAGAAAATGTTGGTGGGCCAAATACTGTGTCAGAGAGCTCTGAATGTCCCAAAAACATTTGCAGCTTGAAAGGGGCATTAACCCGCATCCTAGACCACTGAAATTACCAAAAATAGTTTGGCCCGAAAAATGCATCCTACACCCCTGAAAGTTCAGAAAATGTTGGCAGCTCAAAAAAGTCCTTAAAATTCATCTTGTGCCTGCAAAAATGTTGAAAACTTTGGAGGCCCAAAAAAGGGGATTACAGGCATCCTAGACCCCCTAAAGTCCAGAAAATGTTGGTGGGCCAAAAACGGTGTCAGAGAGCTCAGAATGTCCCAAAAACATTTGCAGCCTGAAAGGGGCATTAACCCGCATCCTAGATCACTGAAATTCCCAAAAATATTTTTGGCATGAAAAGTGCATCCTACAACCCTGAGATTTCAGAATATGTTAGTAGCCCAAACAAGGCCTTAAAATGCATTTTAGGCCTGCAAAAATGTTGAAAACTTTGGAGGCCCAAAAAAGGGGATTACAGGCATCCTAGACCCCCTAAAGTCCAGAAAATATTGGTGGACCAAAAACTGTGTCAGAGAGCTCTGAATGTCCCAAAATATTTGCAGCCCGAAAGGGGCACTAACCCGCATCCTAGACCACTGAAATTCCCAAAAATATTTTTGGCACCAAAAATGCATCCTACAACCCTGAAAGTTCAGAATATGTTGGCAGCCCAGAAAAGGCCTTAAAATGCATTTTAGGCCTGCAAAAATGTTGAAAGGTTTGGGGGTCCAAAAAAGGGGTTTACAGGCATCCTAGACTCCCTAAAGTCCAGAAAATGTTGGTGGGCCAAAAACAGGCTCAGAGAGCTCTGAATGTCCCAAAAACATTTGCAGCCTGAAAGGGGCATTAACCCGCATCCTAGACCGCTGAAATTCCCAAAAATATTTTTGGCATGAAAAGTGCATCCTACAACCCTGAAAGTTCAGAATATGTTAGCAGCCCAAAAAAGGCCTTAAAATGCATCTTAGACCTGCAAAAATGTTGAAAGGTTTGGAGGCTGAAAAAAGGGATTTACAGGCATCCTAGACCCCGTAAAGTGCAGACAATGGCTGTGGCCCAAAATCAGTGTCAGAGAGCTCTGAATGTCCCAAAACATGTGCAGCCCGAAAGGGGCACTAACCCGCATCCTAGACCACTGAAATTCCCAAAAGTATTTTTGGCACGAAAAATGCATCCTACACCCCTGAAATTTCAGAAAATGTTGGCAGCTCAAAAAAAGGCCTTAAAATGCATCTTAGGCCTGCAAAAATGTTGAAAACTTTGCAGGCCCAAAGAAGGGGTTTACATGTATCCTAGACCCCTAAATTCCAGAAAATGTTGGTAGGCCAAAACTGTGTCAGAGAGCTCTGAATGTCCCAAAAACATTTGCAGCCTGAAAGGGGCATTAACCCGCACCCTAGACCACTGAAATTCCCAAAAATATTTTTGGCATGAAAAGTGCATCCTACAACCCTGAAAGTTCAGAATATGTTAGCAGCCCAAAAAAGACCTTAAAATGCATTTTAGGCCTGCGAAAATGTTGAAAGGTTTGGAGGCCCAAAAAAGGGGTTTACAGGCATCCTAGACCCCCTAAAGTCCAGAAAATGTTGGTTGGCCAAAAACAGGCTCAGAGAGCTCTGAATGTACCAAAAACATTTGCAGCCTAAAAGGGGCATTAACCCGCATCCTAGACCACTGAAATTACCAAAAATAGTTTGGCCCGAAAAATGCATCCTACACCCCTGAATGTTCAGAAAATGTTGGCAGCTCAAAAAACTCCTTAAAATTCATCTTGTGCCTGGAAAAATGTTGAACACTTTGGAGGCCCAAAAAAGGGGTTTATAGGCATCCTAGACCCCCTTAAGTCCAGAAAATGTTGGTAGGCCAAAAACTGTGTCAGAGAGCTCTGAATGTCCCAAAAACATTTGCAGCCTGAAAGGGGCATTAACCCGCATCCTAGACCGCTGAAATTCCCAAAAATATTTTTGGCATGAAAAGTGCATCCTACAACCCTGAAAGTTCAGAATATGTTAGCAGCCCAAAAAAGGCCTTAAAATGCATTTTAGGCCTGCAAAAATGTTGAAAACTTTGCAGGCCCAAAAAAGGGGTTTACATGTATCCTAGACCCCTAAATTCCAGAAAAGGTTGGTGGGCCAAAAACTGTGTCAGAGAGCTCTTAATGTCCCAAAAACATTTGCAGCCTGAAAGGGGCATTAACCCGCATCCTAGACCACTGAAATTCCCAAAAATATTTTTGGACCCTAAAATGCATCCTACAACCCTGAAAGTTCAGAATATGTTAGCAGCCCAAAAAAGGCCTTAAAATGCATTTTAGGCCTGCAAAATGTTGAAAACTTTGGAGGCCCAAAAAAGGGGTTTACAGGCATCCTAGACCCCCTAAAGTCCAGAAAATGTTGGTGGGCCAAATACTGTGTCAGAGAGCTCTGAATGTCCCAAAAACATTTGCAGCTTGAAAGGGGCATTAACCCGCATCCTAGACCACTGAAATTACCAAAAATAGTTTGGCCCGAAAAATGCATCCTACACCCCTGAAAGTTCAGAAAATGTTGGCAGCTCAAAAAAGTCCTTAAAATTCATCTTGTGCCTGCAAAAATGTTGAAAACTTTGGAGGCCCAAAAAAGGGGATTACAGGCATCCTAGACCCCCTAAAGTCCAGAAAATGTTGGTGGGCCAAAAACGGTGTCAGAGAGCTCAGAATGTCCCAAAAACATTTGCAGCCTGAAAGGGGCATTAACCCGCATCCTAGATCACTGAAATTCCCAAAAATATTTTTGGCATGAAAAGTGCATCCTACAACCCTGAGATTTCAGAATATGTTAGTAGCCCAAACAAGGCCTTAAAATGCATTTTAGGCCTGCAAAAATGTTGAAAACTTTGGAGGCCCAAAAAAGGGGATTACAGGCATCCTAGACCCCCTAAAGTCCAGAAAATATTGGTGGACCAAAAACTGTGTCAGAGAGCTCTGAATGTCCCAAAAACATTTGCAGCTTGAAAGGGGCATTAACCCGCATCCTAGACCACTGAAATTCCCAAAAATATTTTTGGCACCCAAAATGCATCCTACAACCCTGAGAGTTCAGAATATGTTAGCAGCCCAAAAAAGGCCTTAAAATGCATTTTAGGCCTGCAAAAATGTTGAAAAGTTTGGAGGCCCAAAAAAGGGGTTTACAGGCATCCTAGACCCCCTAAAGTCCAGAAAATGTTGGTGGGCCAAAAACAGGCTCAGAGAGCTCTGAATGTCCCAATAACATTTGCAGCCTGAAAGGGGCATTAACCCGCATCCTAGACCACTGAAATTGCCAAAAATAGTTTGGCCCGAAAAATGCATCCTACACCCCTGAAAGTTCAGAAAATGTTGGCAGCTCAAAAAAGTCCTTAAAATTCATCTTGTGCCTGCAAAAATGTTGAAAACTTTGGAGGCCCAAAAAAGGGGTTTACAGGCATCCTAGACCCCCTAAAGTCCAGAAAATGTTGGTGGGCCAAAAACTGTGTCAGAGAGCTCTGAATGTCCCAAAAACATTTGCAGCCTGAAAGGGGCATTAACCCGCATCCTAGACCACTGAAATTCCCAAAAATATTTTTGGCATGAAAAGGGCATCCTACAAAACTGAGAGTTCAGAATATGTTAGCAGCCCAAACAAGGCCTTAAAATGCATTTTAGGCCTGCAAAAATGTTGGAAACTTTGGAGGCCCAAAAAAGGGGTTTACAGGCATCCTAGACCCCCTAAAGTCCAGAAAATGTTGGTCGGCCAAAAACTGTGTCAGAGAGCTCTGAATGTTCCAAAAACATTTGCAGACTGAAAGGGGCATTAACCCGCATCCTAGACCACTGAAATTCCCAAAAATATTTTTGGCATGAAAAGTGCATCCTACAACCCTGAAAGTTCAGAATATGTTAGCAGCCCAAAAAAGGCCTTAAAATGCATCTTAGACCTGCAAAAATGTTGAAAGGTTTGGAGGCTAAAAAATGGGATTTACAGGCATCCTAGACCCCGTAAAGTGCAGAAAATGGCTGTGGCCCAAAATCAGTGTCAGAGAGCTCTGAATGTCCCAAAACATTTGCAGCCCGAAAAGGGCACTAACCCGCATCCTAGACCACTGAAATTCCCAAAAGTATTTTTGGCACGAAAAATGCATCCTACACCCCTCAAATTTCAGAATATGTTAGCAGCCTGAAAAAGGCCTTAAAATGCATTTTAGGCCTGCAAAAATGTTGAAAACTTTGGAGGCCCAAAAAGAGGTTTACAGGCATCCTAGAATCCCTAAAGTCCAGAAAATATTGGTGGACCAAAAACTGTGTCAGAGAGCTCTGAATGTCCCAAAAACATTTGCAGCCTGAAAGGGGCATTAACCCGCATCCTAGACCACTGAAATTTCCAAAAATATTTTTGGCACCCAAAATGCATCCTACAACCCTGAAAGTTCAGAATATGTTAGCAGCCCAAAAAAGGCCTTAAAATGCATCTTAGGCCTGCAAAAATATTGAAAAGTTTGGAGGCCCAAAAAAGGGATTTACAGGCATCATAGACCCCGTAAAGTGCAGAAAATGGCTGTGGCCCAAAATCAGTGTCAGAGAGCTCTGAATGTCCCAAAATATTTGCAGCCCGAAAGGGGCACTAACCCGCATCCTAGACCACTGAAATTCCCAAAAATATTTTTGGCACCAAAAATGCATCCTACAACCCTGAAAGTTCAGAATATGTTAGCAGCCTGAAAAATGCCTTAAAATGCATTTTAGGCCTGCAAAAATGTTGAAAACTTTGGAGGCCCAAAAAAGGGGTTTACAGGCATCCTAGACTCCCTAAAGTCCAGAAAATATTGGTGGGCCAAAAACTGTGTCAGAGAGCTCTGAATGTCCCAAAAACATTTGCAGCCTGAAAGGGGCATTAACCCGCATCCTAGACCACTGAAATTCCCAAAAATATTTTTGGCACCCAAAATGCATTCTACAACCCTGAAAGTTCAGAATATGTTGGCAGCCCAGAAAAGGCCTTAAAATGCATTTTAGGCCTGCAAAAATGTTGAAAGGTTTGGGGGTCCAAAAAAGGGGTTTACAGGCATCCTAGACTCCCTAAAGTCCAGAAAATGTTGGTGGGCCAAAAACAGGCTCAGAGAGCTCTGAATGTCCCAAAAACATTTGCAGCCTGAAAGGGGCATTAACCCGTATCCTAGACCACTGAAATTACCAAAAATGGTTTGGCCCGAAAAATGCATCCTACACCCCTGAATGTTCAGAAAATGTTGGCAGCTCAAAAAAGTCCTTAAAATTCATCTTGTGCCTGGAAAAATGTTGAAAACTTTGGAGGCCCAAAAAAGGGGTTTATAGGCATCCTAGACCGCCTAAAGTCCAGAAAATGTTGGTGGGCCAAAAACTGTGTCAGAGAGCTCTGAATGTCCCAAAAACATTTGCAGACTGAAAGGGGCATTAACCCGCATCCTAGACCACTGAAATTCCCAAAAATATTTTTGGCACTCAAAATGCATCCTACAACCCTGAAAGTTCAGAATATGTTAGCAGCCCAAAAAAGGCCTTAAAATGCATTTTAGGCCTGCAAAAATGTTGAAAGGTTTGGAGGCCCAAAAAAGGGGTTTACAGGCATCCTAGACCCCCTAAAGTCCAGAAAATGTTGGTGGGCCAAAAACAGGCTCAGAGAGCTCTGAATGTCCCAAAAACATTTACAGCCTGAAAGGGGCATTAACCCGCATCCTAGACCACTGAAATTACCAAAAATAGTTTGGCCCGAAAAATGCATCCTACACCCCTGAATGTTCAGAAAATGTTGGCAGCTCAAAAAAGTCCTTAAAATTCATCTTGTGCCTGGAAAAATGTTGAAAACTTTGGAGGCCCAAAAAAGGGGTTTATAGGCATCCTAGACCCCCTAAAGTCCAGAAAATGTTGGTGGGCCTAAAACTGTGTCAGAGAGCTCTGAATGTCCCAAAACATGTGCAGCCCGAAAGGGGCACTAACCAGCATCCTAGACCACTGAAATTCCCAAAAATATTTTTGGCACCAAAAATCCATCCTACAACCCTGAAAGTTCAGAATATGTTAGCAGCCTGAAAAATGCCTTAAAATGCATTTTAGGCCTGCAAAAATGTTGAAAACTTTGGAGGCCCAAAAAAGAGGTTTACAGGCATTCTAGACTCCCTAAAGTCCAGAAAATATTGGTGGACCAAAAACTGTGTCAGAGAGCTCTGAATGTCCCAAAAACATTTGCAGCTTGAAAGGGGCATTAACCCGCATCCTAGACCACTGAAATTCTCAAAAATATTTTTGGCATGAAAAGTGCATCCTACAACCCTTAAAGTTCAGAATATGTTAGCAGACCAAAAAAGGCCTTAAAATGCATTTTGTCCTGCAAAAAAGTTGAAAAGTTTGGAGGCCAAAAAAGGGATTTACAGGCATCCTAGACCCCGTAAAGTGCAGAAAATGGCTGTGGCCCAAAAACTGTGTCAGAGAGCTCTGAATGTCCAAAAACATTTGCAGCTTGAAAGGGGCATTAACCCGCATCCTAGACCACTGAAATTCCCAAAAATATTTTTGGCACCCAAAATGCATCCTACAACCCTGAAAGTTCAGAATATGTTAGCAGCCCAAAAAAGGCCTTAAAATGCATTTTATGCCTGCAAAAATGTTGAAAACTTTGGAGGCCCAAAAAAGGGGTTTACAGGCATCCTAGACCCCCTAAAGTCCAGAAAATGTTGGTGGGCCAAAAACTGTGTCAGAGAGCTCTGAATGTCCCAAAAACATTTGCAGACTGAAAGGGGCATTAACCCGCATCCTAGACCAGTGAAATTCCCAAAAATATTTTTGGCATGAAAAGTGCATCCTACAACCCTGAAAGTTCAGAATATGTTAGCAGCCCAAAAAAGGCCTTAAAATGCATCTTAGACCTGCAAAAATGTTGAAAGGTTTGGAGGCTAAAAAATGGGATTTACAGTCATCCTAGACCCCGTAAAGTGCAGAAAATGGCTGTGGCCCAAAATCAGTGTCAGAGAGCTCTGAATGTCCCAAAACATTTGCAGACTGAAAGGGGCATTAACCCGCATCCTAGACCACTGAAATTCCCAAAAGTATTTTTGGCACGAAAAATGCATCCTACACCCCTGAAATTTCAGAAAATGTTGGCAGCTCAAAAAAAGGCCTTAAAATGCATCTTAGGCCTGCAAAAATGTTGAAAACTTTGCAGGCCCAAAATAGGGGTTTACAGGCATCCTAGACCCCCTAAAGTCCAGAAAATGTTGGTGGGCCAAAAACTGTGTCAGAGAGCTCTTAATGTCCCAAAAACATTTGCAGCCTGAAAGGGGCATTAACCCGCATCCTAGACCACTGAAATTCCCAAAAATATTTTTGGCACCTAAAATGCATCCTACAACCCTGAAAGTTCAGAATATGTTAGCAGCCCAAAAAAGGCCTTAAAATGCATTTTAGGCCTGCCAAATGTTGAAAACTTTGGAGGCCCAAAAAAGGGGTTTACAGGCATCCTAGACCCCCTAAAGTCCAGAAAATATTGGTGGACCAAAAACTGTGTCAGAGAGCTCTGAATGTCCCAAAAACATTTGCAGCTTGAAAGGGGCATTAACCCGCATCCTAGACCACTGAAATTCCCAAAAATATTTTTGGCACCCAAAATGCATCCTACAACCCTGAGAGTTCAGAATATGTTAGCAGCCCAAAAAAGGCCTTAAAATGCATTTTAGGCCTGCAAAAATGTTGAAAAGTTTGGAGGCCCAAAAAAGGGGTTTACAGGCATCCTAGACCCCCTAAAGTCCAGAAAATGTTGGTGGGCCAAAAACAGGCTCAGAGAGCTCTGAATGTCCCAATAACAGTTGCAGCCTGAAAGGGGCATTAACCCGCATCCTAGACCACTGAAATTGCCAAAAATAGTTTGGCCCGAAAAATGCATCCTACACCCCTGAAAGTTCAGAAAATGTTGGCAGCTCAAAAAAGTCCTTAAAATTCATCTTGTGCCTGCAAAAATGTTGAAAACTTTGGAGGCCCAAAAAAGGGGTTTACAGGCATCCTAGACCCCCTAAAGTCCAGAAAATGTTGGTGGGCCAAAAACTGTGTCAGAGAGCTCTGAATGTCCCAAAAACATTTGCAGCCTGAAAGGGGCATTAACCCGCATCCTAGACCACTGAAATTCCCAAAAATATTTTTGGCATGAAAAGGGCATCCTACAACCCTGAGAGTTCAGAATATGTTAGCAGCCCAAACAAGGCCTTAAAATGCATTTTAGGCCTGCAAAAATGTTGGAAACTTTGGAGGTCCAAAAAAGAGGTTTACAGGCATCCTAGACTCCCTAAAGTCCAGAAAATATTGGTGGACCAAAAACTGTGTCAGAGAGCTCTGAATGTCCCAAAAACATTTGCAGCCTGAAAGGGGCATTAACCCGCATCCTAGACCACTGAAATTCCCAAAAATATTTTTGGCACCCAAAATGCATCCTACAACCCTGAAAGTTCAGAATATGTTAGCAGCCCAAAAAAGGCCTTAAAATGCATTTTAGGCCTGGAAAAATGTTGAAAACTTTGCAGGCCCAAAAAAGGGATTTACAGGCATCCTAGACCCCGTAAAGTGCAGAAAATGGCTGTGGCCCAAAATCAGTGTCAGAGAGCTCTGAATGTCCCGAAATATTTGCCGCCCGAAAGGGGCACTAACCCGCATCCTAGACCACTGAAATTCCCAAAAATATTTTTGGCACGAAAAATGCATCCTACAACCCTGAAAGTTCAGAATATGTTAGCAGCCTGAAAAATGCCTTAAAATGCATTTTAGGCCTGCAAAAATGTTGAAAACTTTGGAGGCCCAAAAAAGGGGTTTACAGGCATCCTAGACCCCCTAAAGTCCAGAAAATGTTGGTGGGCCAAAAACTGTGTCAGAGAGCTCTGAATGTCCCAAAAACATTTGCAGCTTGAAAGGGGCATTAACCCGCATCCTAGACCACTGAAATTACCAAAAATAGTTTGGCCCGAAAAATGCATCCTACACCCCTGAAAGTTCAGAAAATGTTGGCAGCTCAAAAAAGTCCTTAAAATTCATCTTGTGCCTGCAAAAATGTTGAAAACTTTGGAGGCCCAAAAAAGGGGATTACAGGCATCCTAGACCCCCTAAAGTCCAGAAAATGTTGGTGGGCCAAAAACGGTGTCAGAGAGCTCAGAATGTCCCAAAAACATTTGCAGCCTGAAAGGGGCATTAACCCGCATCCTAGATCACTGAAATTCCCAAAAATATTTTTGGCATGAAAAGTGCATCCTACAACCCTGAGATTTCAGAATATGTTAGTAGCCCAAACAAGGCCTTAAAATGCATTTTAGGCCTGCAAAAATGTTGAAAACTTTGGAGGCCCAAAAAAGGGGATTACAGGCATCCTAGACCCCCTAAAGTCCAGAAAATATTGGTGGACCAAAAACTGTGTCAGAGAGCTCTGAATGTCCCAAAAACATTTGCAGCTTGAAAGGGGCATTAACCCGCATCCTAGACCACTGAAATTCCCAAAAATATTTTTGGCACCCAAAATGCATCCTACAACCCTGAGAGTTCAGAATATGTTAGCAGCCCAAAAAAGGCCTTAAAATGCATTTTAGGCCTGCAAAAATGTTGAAAAGTTTGGAGGCCCAAAAAAGGGGTTTACAGGCATCCTAGACACCCTAAAGTCCAGAAAATGTTGGTGGGCCAAAAACTGTGTCAGAGAGCTCTGAATGTCCCAATAACATTTGCAGCCTGAAAGGGGCATTAACCCGCATCCTAGACCACTGAAATTGCCAAAAATAGTTTGGCCCGAAAAATGCATCCTACACCCCTGAAAGTTCAGAAAATGTTGGCAGCTCAAAAAAGTCCTTAAAATTCATCTTGTGCCTGCAAAAATGTTGAAAACTTTGGAGGCCCAAAAAAGGGGTTTACAGGCATCCTAGACCCCCTAAAGTCCAGAAAATGTTGGTGGGCCAAAAACTGTGTCAGAGAGCTCTGAATGTCCCAAAAACATTTGCAGCCTGAAAGGGGCATTAACCCGCATCCTAGACCACTGAAATTCCCAAAAATATTTTTGGCATGAAAAGGGCATCCTACAAAACTGAGAGTTCAGAATATGTTAGCAGCCCAAACAAGGCCTTAAAATGCATTTTAGGCCTGCAAAAATGTTGGAAACTTTGGAGGCCCAAAAAAGGGGTTTACAGGCATCCTAGACCCCCTAAAGTCCAGAAAATGTTGGTCGGCCAAAAACTGTGTCAGAGAGCTCTGAATGTTCCAAAAACATTTGCAGACTGAAAGGGGCATTAACCCGCATCCTAGACCACTGAAATTCCCAAAAATATTTTTGGCATGAAAAGTGCATCCTACAACCCTGAAAGTTCAGAATATGTTAGCAGCCCAAAAAAGGCCTTAAAATGCATCTTAGACCTGCAAAAATGTTGAAAGGTTTGGAGGCTAAAAAATGGGATTTACAGGCATCCTAGACCCCGTAAAGTGCAGAAAATGGCTGTGGCCCAAAATCAGTGTCAGAGAGCTCTGAATGTCCCAAAACATTTGCAGCCCGAAAAGGGCACTAACCCGCATCCTAGACCACTGAAATTCCCAAAAGTATTTTTGGCACGAAAAATGCATCCTACACCCCTCAAATTTCAGAATATGTTAGCAGCCTGAAAAAGGCCTTAAAATGCATTGTAGGCCTGCAAAAATGTTGAAAACTTTGGAGGCCCAAAAAGAGGTTTACAGGCATCCTAGAATCCCTAAAGTCCAGAAAATATTGGTGGACCAAAAACTGTGTCAGAGAGCTCTGAATGTCCCAAAAACATTTGCAGCCTGAAAGGGGCATTAACCCGCATCCTAGACCACTGAAATTTCCAAAAATATTTTTGGCACCCAAAATGCATCCTACAACCCTGAAAGTTCAGAATATGTTAGCAGCCCAAAAAAGGCCTTAAAATGCATCTTAGGCCTGCAAAAATATTGAAAAGTTTGGAGGCCCAAAAAAGGGATTTACAGGCATCATAGACCCCGTAAAGTGCAGAAAATGGCTGTGGCCCAAAATCAGTGTCAGAGAGCTCTGAATGTCCCAAAATATTTGCAGCCCGAAAGGGGCACTAACCCGCATCCTAGACCACTGAAATTCCCAAAAATATTTTTGGCACCAAAAATGCATCCTACAACCCTGAAAGTTCAGAATATGTTAGCAGCCTGAAAAATGCCTTAAAATGCATTTTAGGCCTGCAAAAATGTTGAAAACTTTGGAGGCCCAAAAAAGGGGTTTACAGGCATCCTAGACTCCCTAAAGTCCAGAAAATATTGGTGGGCCAAAAACTGTGTCAGAGAGCTCTGAATGTCCCAAAAACATTTGCAGCCTGAAAGGGGCATTAACCCGCATCCTAGACCACTGAAATTCCCAAAAATATTTTTGGCACCCAAAATGCATTCTACAACCCTGAAAGTTCAGAATATGTTGGCAGCCCAGAAAAGGCCTTAAAATGCATTTTAGGCCTGCAAAAATGTTGAAAGGTTTGGGGGTCCAAAAAAGGGGTTTACAGGCATCCTAGACTCCCTAAAGTCCAGAAAATGTTGGTGGGCCAAAAACAGGCTCAGAGAGCTCTGAATGTCCCAAAAACATTTGCAGCCTGAAAGGGGCATTAACCCGTATCCTAGACCACTGAAATTACCAAAAATGGTTTGGCCCGAAAAATGCATCCTACACCCCTGAATGTTCAGAAAATGTTGGCAGCTCAAAAAAGTCCTTAAAATTCATCTTGTGCCTGGAAAAATGTTGAAAACTTTGGAGGCCCAAAAAAGGGGTTTATAGGCATCCTAGACCGCCTAAAGTCCAGAAAATGTTGGTGGGCCAAAAACTGTGTCAGAGAGCTCTGAATGTCCCAAAAACATTTGCAGACTGAAAGGGGCATTAACCCGCATCCTAGACCACTGAAATTCCCAAAAATATTTTTGGCACTCAAAATGCATCCTACAACCCTGAAAGTTCAGAATATGTTAGCAGCCCAAAAAAGGCCTTAAAATGCATTTTAGGCCTGCAAAAATGTTGAAAGGTTTGGAGGCCCAAAAAAGGGGTTTACAGGCATCCTAGACCCCCTAAAGTCCAGAAAATGTTGGTGGGCCAAAAACAGGCTCAGAGAGCTCTGAATGTCCCAAAAACATTTACAGCCTGAAAGGGGCATTAACCCGCATCCTAGACCACTGAAATTACCAAAAATAGTTTGGCCCGAAAAATGCATCCTACACCCCTGAATGTTCAGAAAATGTTGGCAGCTCAAAAAAGTCCTTAAAATTCATCTTGTGCCTGGAAAAATGTTGAAAACTTTGGAGGCCCAAAAAAGGGGTTTATAGGCATCCTAGACCCCCTAAAGTCCAGAAAATGTTGGTGGGCCTAAAACTGTGTCAGAGAGCTCTGAATGTCCCAAAACATGTGCAGCCCGAAAGGGGCACTAACCAGCATCCTAGACCACTGAAATTCCCAAAAATATTTTTGGCACCAAAAATCCATCCTACAACCCTGAAAGTTCAGAATATGTTAGCAGCCTGAAAAATGCCTTAAAATGCATTTTAGGCCTGCAAAAATGTTGAAAACTTTGGAGGCCCAAAAAAGAGGTTTACAGGCATTCTAGACTCCCTAAAGTCCAGAAAATATTGGTGGACCAAAAACTGTGTCAGAGAGCTCTGAATGTCCCAAAAACATTTGCAGCTTGAAAGGGGCATTAACCCGCATCCTAGACCACTGAAATTCTCAAAAATATTTTTGGCATGAAAAGTGCATCCTACAACCCTTAAAGTTCAGAATATGTTAGCAGACCAAAAAAGGCCTTAAAATGCATTTTGTCCTGCAAAAAAGTTGAAAAGTTTGGAGGCCAAAAAAGGGATTTACAGGCATCCTAGACCCCGTAAAGTGCAGAAAATGGCTGTGGCCCAAAAACTGTGTCAGAGAGCTCTGAATGTCCAAAAACATTTGCAGCTTGAAAGGGGCATTAACCCGCATCCTAGACCACTGAAATTCCCAAAAATATTTTTGGCACCCAAAATGCATCCTACAACCCTGAAAGTTCAGAATATGTTAGCAGCCCAAAAAAGGCCTTAAAATGCATTTTATGCCTGCAAAAATGTTGAAAACTTTGGAGGCCCAAAAAAGGGGTTTACAGGCATCCTAGACCCCCTAAAGTCCAGAAAATGTTGGTGGGCCAAAAACTGTGTCAGAGAGCTCTGAATGTCCCAAAAACATTTGCAGACTGAAAGGGGCATTAACCCGCATCCTAGACCAGTGAAATTCCCAAAAATATTTTTGGCATGAAAAGTGCATCCTACAACCCTGAAAGTTCAGAATATGTTAGCAGCCCAAAAAAGGCCTTAAAATGCATCTTAGACCTGCAAAAATGTTGAAAGGTTTGGAGGCTAAAAAATGGGATTTACAGTCATCCTAGACCCCGTAAAGTGCAGAAAATGGCTGTGGCCCAAAATCAGTGTCAGAGAGCTCTGAATGTCCCAAAACATTTGCAGACTGAAAGGGGCATTAACCCGCATCCTAGACCACTGAAATTCCCAAAAGTATTTTTGGCACGAAAAATGCATCCTACACCCCTGAAATTTCAGAAAATGTTGGCAGCTCAAAAAAAGGCCTTAAAATGCATCTTAGGCCTGCAAAAATGTTGAAAACTTTGCAGGCCCAAAATAGGGGTTTACAGGCATCCTAGACCCCCTAAAGTCCAGAAAATGTTGGTGGGCCAAAAACTGTGTCAGAGAGCTCTTAATGTCCCAAAAACATTTGCAGCCTGAAAGGGGCATTAACCCGCATCCTAGACCACTGAAATTCCCAAAAATATTTTTGGCACCTAAAATGCATCCTACAACCCTGAAAGTTCAGAATATGTTAGCAGCCCAAAAAAGGCCTTAAAATGCATTTTAGGCCTGCCAAATGTTGAAAACTTTGGAGGCCCAAAAAAGGGGTTTACAGGCATCCTAGACCCCCTAAAGTCCAGAAAATATTGGTGGACCAAAAACTGTGTCAGAGAGCTCTGAATGTCCCAAAAACATTTGCAGCTTGAAAGGGGCATTAACCCGCATCCTAGACCACTGAAATTCCCAAAAATATTTTTGGCACCCAAAATGCATCCTACAACCCTGAGAGTTCAGAATATGTTAGCAGCCCAAAAAAGGCCTTAAAATGCATTTTAGGCCTGCAAAAATGTTGAAAAGTTTGGAGGCCCAAAAAAGGGGTTTACAGGCATCCTAGACCCCCTAAAGTCCAGAAAATGTTGGTGGGCCAAAAACAGGCTCAGAGAGCTCTGAATGTCCCAATAACAGTTGCAGCCTGAAAGGGGCATTAACCCGCATCCTAGACCACTGAAATTGCCAAAAATAGTTTGGCCCGAAAAATGCATCCTACACCCCTGAAAGTTCAGAAAATGTTGGCAGCTCAAAAAAGTCCTTAAAATTCATCTTGTGCCTGCAAAAATGTTGAAAACTTTGGAGGCCCAAAAAAGGGGTTTACAGGCATCCTAGACCCCCTAAAGTCCAGAAAATGTTGGTGGGCCAAAAACTGTGTCAGAGAGCTCTGAATGTCCCAAAAACATTTGCAGCCTGAAAGGGGCATTAACCCGCATCCTAGACCACTGAAATTCCCAAAAATATTTTTGGCATGAAAAGGGCATCCTACAACCCTGAGAGTTCAGAATATGTTAGCAGCCCAAACAAGGCCTTAAAATGCATTTTAGGCCTGCAAAAATGTTGGAAACTTTGGAGGTCCAAAAAAGAGGTTTACAGGCATCCTAGACTCCCTAAAGTCCAGAAAATATTGGTGGACCAAAAACTGTGTCAGAGAGCTCTGAATGTCCCAAAAACATTTGCAGCCTGAAAGGGGCATTAACCCGCATCCTAGACCACTGAAATTCCCAAAAATATTTTTGGCACCCAAAATGCATCCTACAACCCTGAAAGTTCAGAATATGTTAGCAGCCCAAAAAAGGCCTTAAAATGCATTTTAGGCCTGGAAAAATGTTGAAAACTTTGCAGGCCCAAAAAGGGGATTTACAGGCATCCTAGACCCCGTAAAGTGCAGAAAATGGCTGTGGCCCAAAATCAGTGTCAGAGAGCTCTGAATGTCCCGAAATATTTGCCGCCCGAAAGGGGCACTAACCCGCATCCTAGACCACTGAAATTCCCAAAAATATTTTTGGCACGAAAAATGCATCCTACAACCCTGAAAGTTCAGAATATGTTAGCAGCCTGAAAAATGCCTTAAAATGCATTTTAGGCCTGCAAAAATGTTGAAAACTTTGGAGGCCCAAAAAAGGGGTTTACAGGCATCCTAGACCCCCTAAAGTCCAGAAAATGTTGGTGGGCCAAAAACTGTGTCAGAGAGCTCTGAATGTCCCAAAAACATTTGCAGCTTGAAAGGGGCATTAACCCGCATCCTAGACCACTGAAATTACCAAAAATAGTTTGGCCCGAAAAATGCATCCTACACCCCTGAAAGTTCAGAAAATGTTGGCAGCTCAAAAAAGTCCTTAAAATTCATCTTGTGCCTGCAAAAATGTTGAAAACTTTGGAGGCCCAAAAAAGGGGATTACAGGCATCCTAGACCCTCTAAAGTCCAGAAAATGTTGGTGGGCCAAAAACTGTGTCAGAGAGCTCTGAATGTCCCAAAAACATTTGCAGCTTGAAAGTGGCATTAACCCGCATCCTAGACCACTGAAATTCCCAAAAATATTTTTGGCACCAAAAATGCATCCTACAACCCTGAAAGTTCAGAATATGTTAGCAGCCTGAAAAATGCCTTAAAATGCATTTTAGGCCTGCAAAAATGTTGAAAACTTTGGAGGCCCAAAAAAGAGGTTTACAGGCATCCTAGACTCCCTAAAGTCCAGAAAATGTTGGTGGGCCAAAAACTGTGTCAGAGAGCTCTGAATGTCCCAAAACATTTGCAGCCCGAAAGGGGCACTAACCAGCATCCTAGACCACTGAAATTCCCAAAAATATTTTTGGCACCAAAAATGCATCCTACAACCCTGAAAGTTCAGAATATGTTAGCAGCCTGAAAAATGCCTTAAAATGCATTTTAGGCCTGCAAAAATGTTGAAAACTTTGGAGGCCCAAAAAAGAGGTTTACAGGCATCCTAGACTCCCTAAAGTCCAGAAAATATTGGTGGACCAAAAACTGTGTCAGAGAGCTCTGAATGTCCCAAAACATTTGCAACTTGAAAGGGGCATTAACCCGCATCCTAGACCACTGAAATTCCCAAAAATATTTTTGGCACCCAAAATGCATCCTACAACCCTGAAAGTTCAGAATATGTTAGCAGCCCAAAAAAGGCCTTAAAATGCATTTTAGGCCTGCCAAATGTTGAAAACTTTGGAGGCCCAAAAAAGGGGTTTACAGGCATCCTAGACCCCCTAAAGTCCAGAAAATATTGGTGGACCAAAAACTGTGTCAGAGAGCTCTGAATGTCCCAAAAACATTTGCAGCTTGAAAGGGGCATTAACCCGCATCCTAGACCACTGAAATTCCCAAAAATATTTTTGGCACCCAAAATGCATCCTACAACCCTGAAAGTTCAGAATATGTTAGCAGCCCAAAAAAGGCCTTAAAATGCATCTTAGGCCTGCAAAAATATTGAAAAGTTTGGAGGCCCAAAAAAGGGATTTACAGGCATCCTAGACCCCGTAAAGTGCAGAAAATGGCTGTGGCCCAAAATCAGTGTCAGAGAGCTCTGAATGTCCCAAAATATTTGCAGCCCGAAAGGGGCACTAACCCGCATCCTAGACCACTGAAATTCCCAAAAATATTTTTGGCACCAAAAATGCATCCTACAACCCTGAAAGTTCAGAATATGTTAGCAGCCTGAAAAAGCCCTTAAAATGCATTTTAGGCCTGCAAAAATGTTGAAAACTTTGGAGGCCCAAAAAAGGGGTTTACAGGCATCCTAGACTCCCTAAAGTCCAGAAAATATTGGTGGGCCAAAAACTGTGTCAGAGAGCTCTGAATGTCCCAAAAACATTTGCAGCCTGAAAGGGGCATTAACCCGCATCCTAGACCACTGAAATTCCCAAAAATATTTTTGGCACCCAAAATGCATTCTACAACCCTGAAAGTTCAGAATATGTTGGCAGCCCAGAAAAGGCCTTAAAATGCATTTTAGGCCTGCAAAAATGTTGAAAGGTTTGGGGGTCCAAAAAAGGGGTTTACAGGCATCCTAGACTCCCTAAAGTCCAGAAAATGTTGGTGGGCCAAAAACAGGCTCAGAGAGCTCTGAATGTCCCAAAAACATTTGCAGCCTGAAAGGGGCATTAACCCGCATCCTAGACCGCTGAAATTCCCAAAAATATTTTTGGCATGAAAAGTGCATCCTACAACCCTGAAAGTTCAGAATATGTTAGCAGCCCAAAAAAGGCCTTAAAATGCATTTTAGGCCTGCAAAAATGTTGAAAGGTTTGGGGGTCCAAAAAAGGGGTGCACAGGCATCCTAGACCCCCTAAAGTCCAGAAAATGTTGGTGGGCCAAAAACAGGCTCAGAGAGCTCTGAATGTCCCAAAAACATTTGCAGCCTGAAAGGGGCATTAACCCGCATCCTAGACCACTGAAATTACCAAAAATAGTTTGGCCCAAAAAATGCATCCTACACCCCTGAATGTTCAGAAAATGTTGGCAGCTCAAAAAAGTCCTTAAAATTCATCTTGTGCCTGGAAAAATGTTGAAAACTTTGGAGGCCCAAAAAAGGGGTTTACAGGCATCCTAGACTCCCTAAAGTCCAGAAAATGTTGGTGGGCCAAAAACTGTGTCAGAGAGCTCTGAATGTCCCAAAAACATTTGCAGACTGAAAGGGGCATTAACCCGCATCCTAGACCACTGAAATTCCCAAAAATAATTTTGGCATGAAAAGTGCATCCTACAACCCTTTAAGTTCAGAATATGTTAGCAGCCCAAAAAAGGCCTTAAAATGCATCTTAGACCTGCAAAAATGTTGAAAGGTTTGGAGGCTGAAAAAAGGGATTTACAGGCATCCTAGACCCCGTAAAGTGCAGACAATGGCTGTGGCCCAAAATCAGTGTCAGAGAGCTCTGAATGTCCCAAAACATGTGCAGCCCGAAAGGGGCACTAACCCGCATCCTAGACCACTGAAATTCCCAAAAGTATTTTTGGCACGAAAAATGCATCCTACACCCCTGAAATTTCAGAAAATGTTGGCAGCTCAAAAAAAGGCCTTAAAATGCATCTTAGGCCTGCAAAAATGTTGAAAACTTTGCAGGCCCAAAGAAGGGGTTTACATGTATCCTAGACCCCTAAATTCCAGAAAATGTTGGTAGGCCAAAACTGTGTCAGAGAGCTCTGAATGTCCCAAAAACATTTGCAGCCTGAAAGGGGCATTAACCCGCACCCTAGACCACTGAAATTCCCAAAAATATTTTTGGCATGAAAAGTGCATCCTACAACCCTGAAAGTTCAGAATATGTTAGCAGCCCAAAAAAGACCTTAAAATGCATTTTAGGCCTGCGAAAATGTTGAAAGGTTTGGAGGCCCAAAAAAGGGGTTTACAGGCATCCTAGACCCCCTAAAGTCCAGAAAATGTTGGTTGGCCAAAAACAGGCTCAGAGAGCTCTGAATGTCCCAAAAACATTTGCAGCCTAAAAGGGGCATTAACCCGCATCCTAGACCACTGAAATTACCAAAAATAGTTTGGCCCGAAAAATGCATCCTACACCCCTGAATGTTCAGAAAATGTTGGCAGCTCAAAAAACTCCTTAAAATTCATCTTGTGCCTGGAAAAATGTTGAACACTTTGGAGGCCCAAAAAAGGGGTTTATAGGCATCCTAGACCCCCTTAAGTCCAGAAAATGTTGGTAGGCCAAAAACTGTGTCAGAGAGCTCTGAATGTCCCAAAAACATTTGCAGCCTGAAAGGGGCATTAACCCGCATCCTAGACCGCTGAAATTCCCAAAAATATTTTTGGCATGAAAAGTGCATCCTACAACCCTGAAAGTTCAGAATATGTTAGCAGCCCAAAAAAGGCCTTAAAATGCATTTTAGGCCTGCAAAAATGTTGAAAACTTTGCAGGCCCAAAAAAGGGGTTTACATGTATCCTAGACCCCTAAATTCCAGAAAAGGTTGGTGGGCCAAAAACTGTGTCAGAGAGCTCTTAATGTCCCAAAAACATTTGCAGCCTGAAAGGGGCATTAACCCGCATCCTAGACCACTGAAATTCCCAAAAATATTTTTGGCACCAAAAATGCATCCTACAACCCTGAAAGTTCAGAATATGTTAGCAGCCTGAAAAATGCCTTAAAATGCATTTTAGGCCTGCAAAAATGTTGAAAACTTTGGAGGCCCAAAAAAGAGGTTTACAGGCATCCTAGACTCCCTAAAGTCCAGAAAATGTTGGTGGGCCAAAAACTGTGTCAGAGAGCTCTGAATGTCCCAAAACATTTGCAGCCCGAAAGGGGCACTAACCAGCATCCTAGACCACTGAAATTCCCAAAAATATTTTTGGCACCAAAAATGCATCCTACAACCCTGAAAGTTCAGAATATGTTAGCAGCCTGAAAAATGCCTTAAAATGCATTTTAGGCCTGCAAAAATGTTGAAAACTTTGGAGGCCCAAAAAAGAGGTTTACAGGCATCCTAGACTCCCTAAAGTCCAGAAAATATTGGTGGACCAAAAACTGTGTCAGAGAGCTCTGAATGTCCCAAAACATTTGCAACTTGAAAGGGGCATTAACCCGCATCCTAGACCACTGAAATTCCCAAAAATATTTTTGGCACCCAAAATGCATCCTACAACCCTGAAAGTTCAGAATATGTTAGCAGCCCAAAAAAGGCCTTAAAATGCATTTTAGGCCTGCCAAATGTTGAAAACTTTGGAGGCCCAAAAAAGGGGTTTACAGGCATCCTAGACCCCCTAAAGTCCAGAAAATATTGGTGGACCAAAAACTGTGTCAGAGAGCTCTGAATGTCCCAAAAACATTTGCAGCTTGAAAGGGGCATTAACCCGCATCCTAGACCACTGAAATTCCCAAAAATATTTTTGGCACCCAAAATGCATCCTACAACCCTGAGAGTTCAGAATATGTTAGCAGCCCAAAAAAGGCCTTAAAATGCATTTTAGGCCTGCAAAAATGTTGAAAAGTTTGGAGGCCCAAAAAAGGGGTTTACAGGCATCCTAGACCCCCTAAAGTCCAGAAAATGTTGGTGGGCCAAAAACAGGCTCAGAGAGCTCTGAATGTCCCAATAACAGTTGCAGCCTGAAAGGGGCATTAACCCGCATCCTAGACCACTGAAATTGCCAAAAATAGTTTGGCCCGAAAAATGCATCCTACACCCCTGAAAGTTCAGAAAATGTTGGCAGCTCAAAAAAGTCCTTAAAATTCATCTTGTGCCTGCAAAAATGTTGAAAACTTTGGAGGCCCAAAAAAGGGGTTTACAGGCATCCTAGACCCCCTAAAGTCCAGAAAATGTTGGTGGGCCAAAAACTGTGTCAGAGAGCTCTGAATGTCCCAAAAACATTTGCAGCCTGAAAGGGGCATTTACCCGCATCCTAGACCACTGAAATTCCCAAAAATATTTTTGGCATGAAAAGGGCATCCTACAACCCTGAGAGTTCAGAATATGTTAGCAGCCCAAACAAGGCCTTAAAATGCATTTTAGGCCTGCAAAAATGTTGGAAACTTTGGAGGTCCAAAAAAGAGGTTTACAGGCATCCTAGACTCCCTAAAGTCCAGAAAATATTGGTGGACCAAAAACTGTGTCAGAGAGCTCTGAATGTCCCAAAAACATTTGCAGCCTGAAAGGGGCATTAACCCGCATCCTAGACCACTGAAATTCCCAAAAATATATTTGGCACCCAAAATGCATCCTACAACCCTGAAAGTTCAGAATATGTTAGCAGCCCAAAAAAGGCCTTAAAATGCATTTTAGGCCTGGAAAAATGTTGAAAACTTTGCAGGCCCAAAAAAGGGATTAACAGGCATCCTAGACCCCGTAAAGTGCAGAAAATGGCTGTGGCCCAAAATCAGTGTCAGAGAGCTCTGAATGTCCCGAAATATTTGCCGCCCGAAAGGGGCACTAACCCGCATCCTAGACCACTGAAATTCCCAAAAATATTTTTGGCACGAAAAATGCATCCTACAACCCTGAAAGTTCAGAATATGTTAGCAGCCTGAAAAATGCCTTAAAATGCATTTTAGGCCTGCAAAAATGTTGAAAACTTTGGAGGCCCAAAAAAGGGGTTTACAGGCATCCTAGACCCCCTAAAGTCCAGAAAATGTTGGTGGGCCAAAAACTGTGTCAGAGAGCTCTGAATGTCCCAAAAACATTTGCAGCTTGAAAGGGGCATTAACCCGCATCCTAGACCACTGAAATTACCAAAAATAGTTTGGCCCGAAAAATGCATCCTACACCCCTGAAAGTTCAGAAAATGTTGGCAGCTCAAAAAAGTCCTTAAAATTCATCTTGTGCCTGCAAAAATGTTGAAAACTTTGGAGGCCCAAAAAAGGGGATTACAGGCATCCTAGACCCTCTAAAGTCCAGAAAATGTTGGTGGGCCAAAAACTGTGTCAGAGAGCTCTGAATGTCCCAAAAACATTTGCAGCTTGAAAGGGGCATTAACCCGCATCCTAGACCACTGAAATTCCCAAAAATATTTTTGGCACCAAAAATGCATCCTACAACCCTGAAAGTTCAGAATATGTTAGCAGCCTGAAAAATGCCTTAAAATGCATTTTAGGCCTGCAAAAATGTTGAAAACTTTGGAGGCCCAAAAAAGAGGTTTACAGGCATCCTAGACTCCCTAAAGTCCAGAAAATATTGGTGGACCAAAAACTGTGTCAGAGAGCTCTGAATGTCCCAAAACATTTGCAACTTGAAAGGGGCATTAACCCGCATCCTAGACCACTGAAATTCCCAAAAATATTTTTGGCACCCAAAATGCATCCTACAACCCTGAAAGTTCAGAATATGTTAGCAGCCCAAAAAAGGCCTTAAAATGCATTTTAGGCCTGCAAAAATGTTGAAAACTTTGGAGGCCCAAAAAAGGGGTTTACAGGCATCCTAGACCCCTAAAGTCCAGAAAATGTTGGTGGGCCAAAAACAGGCTCAGAGAGCTCTGAATGTCCCAAAAACATTTGCAGCCTGAAAGGGGCATTAACCCGTATCCTAGACCACTGAAATTACCAAAAATGGTTTGGCCCGAAAAATGCATCCTACACCCCTGAATGTTCAGAAAATGTTGGCAGCTCAAAAAAGTCCTTAAAATTCATCTTGTGCCTGGAAAAATGTTGAAAACTTTGGAGGCCCAAAAAAGGGGTTTATAGGCATCCTAGACCGCCTAAAGTCCAGAAAATGTTGGTGGGCCAAAAACTGTGTCAGAGAGCTCTGAATGTCCCAAAAACATTTGCAGACTGAAAGGGGCATTAACCCGCATCCTAGACCACTGAAATTCCCAAAAATATTTTTGGCACTTAAAATGCATCCTACAACCCTGAAAGTTCAGAATATGTTAGCAGCCCAAAAAAGGCCTTAAAATGCATTTTAGGCCTGCAAAAATGTTGAAAGGTTTGGAGGCCCAAATAAGGGGTTTACAGGCATCCTAGACCCCCTAAAGTCCAGAAAATGTTGGTGGGCCAAAAACAGGCTCAGAGAGCTCTGAATGTCCCAAAAACATTTGCAGCCTGAAAGGGGCATTAACCCGCATCCTAGACCACTGAAATTACCAAAAATAGTTTGGCCCGAAAAATGCATCCTACACCCCTGAATGTTCAGAAAATGTTGGCAGCTCAAAAAAGTCCTTAAAATTCATCTTGTGCCTGGAAAAATGTTGAAAACTTTGGAGGCCCAAAAAAGGGGTTTATAGGCATCCTAGACCCCCTAAAGTCCAGAAAATGTTGGTGGGCCTAAAACTGTGTCAGAGAGCTCTGAATGTCCCAAAACATGTGCAGCCCGAAAGGGGCACTAACCAGCATCCTAGACCACTGAAATTCCCAAAAATATTTTTGGCACCAAAAATCCATCCTACAACCCTGAAAGTTCAGAATATGTTAGCAGCCTGAAAAATGCCTTAAAATGCATTTTAGGCCTGCAAAAATGTTGAAAACTTTGGAGGCCCAAAAAAGAGGTTTACAGGCATCCTAGACTCCCTAAAGTCCAGAAAATATTGGTGGACCAAAAACTGTGTCAGAGAGCTCTGAATGTCCCAAAAACATTTGCAGCTTGAAAGGGGCATTAACCCGCATCCTAGACCACTGAAATTCTCAAAAATATTTTTGGCATGAAAAGTGCATCCTACAACCCTTAAAGTTCAGAATATGTTAGCAGACCAAAAAAGGCCTTAAAATGCATTTTGGCCTGCAAAAAAGTTGAAAAGTTTGGAGGCCAAAAAAGGGATTTACAGGCATCCTAGACCCCGTAAAGTGCAGAAAATGGCTGTGGCCCAAAAACTGTGTCAGAGAGCTCTGAATGTCCCAAAACATTTGCAGCTTGAAAGGGGCATTAACCCGCATCCTAGACCACTGAAATTCCCAAAAATATTTTTGGCACCCAAAATGCATCCTACAACCCTGAAAGTTCAGAATATATTAGCAGCCCAAAAAAGGCCTTAAAATGCATTTTATGCCTGCAAAAATGTTGAAAACTTTGGAGGCCCAAAAAAGGGGTTTACAGGCATCCTAGACCCCCTAAAGTCCAGAAAATGTTGGTGGGCCAAAAACTGTGTCAGAGAGCTCTGAATGTCCCAAAAACATTTGCAGACTGAAAGGGGCATTAACCCGCATCCTAGACCAGTGAAATTCCCAAAAATATTTTTGGCATGAAAAGTGCATCCTACAACCCTGAAAGTTCAGAATATGTTAGCAGCCCAAAAAAGGCCTTAAAATGCATCTTAGACCTGCAAAAATGTTGAAAGGTTTGGAGGCTAAAAAATGGGATTTACAGGCATCCTAGACCCCGTAAAGTGCAGAAAATGGCTGTGGCCCAAAATCAGTGTCAGAGAGCTCTGAATGTCCCAAAACATTTGCAGACTGAAAGGGGCATTAACCCGCATCCTAGACCACTGAAATTCCCAAAAGTATTTTTGGCACGAAAAATGCATCCTACACCCCTGAAATTTCAGAAAATGTTGGCAGCTCAAAAAAAGGCCTTAAAATGCATCTTAGGCCTGCAAAAATGTTGAAAACTTTGCAGGCCCAAAATAGGGGTTTACAGGCATCCTAGACCCCCTAAAGTCCAGAAAATGTTGGTGGGCCAAAAACTGTGTCAGAGAGCTCTTAATGTCCCAAAAACATTTGCAGCCTGAAAGGGGCATTAACCCGTATCCTAGACCACTGAAATTCCCAAAAATATTTTTGGCACCTAAAATGCATCCTACAACCCTGAAAGTTCAGAATATGTTAGCAGCCCAAAAAAGGCCTTAAAATGCATTTTAGGCCTGCCAAATGTTGAAAACTTTGGAGGCCCAAAAAAGGGGTTTACAGGCATCCTAGACCCCCTAAAGTCCAGAAAATGTTGGTGGGCCAAAAACTGTGTCAGAGTGCTCTGAATGTCCCAAAAACATTTGCAGCCCGAAAGGGGCACTAACCCGCATCCTAGACCACTGAAATTCCCAAAAATATTTTTGGCACGAAAAATGCATCCTACAACCCTGAAAGTTCAGAATATGTTAGCAGCCTGAAAAATGCCTTAAAATGCATTTTAGGCCTGCAAAAATGTTGAAAACTTTGGAGGCCCCAAAAAGGGGTTTACAGGCATCCTAGACCCCCTAAAGTCCAGAAAATGTTGGTGGGCCAAAAACTGTGTCAGAGAGCTCTGAATGTCCCAAAAACATTTGCAGCTTGAAAGGGGCATTAACCCGCATCCTAGACCACTGAAATTACCAAAAATAGTTTGGCACCCAAAATGCATCCTACACCCCTGAAAGTTCAGAATATGTTAGCAGCCCAAAAAAGGCCTTAAAATGCATTTTAGGCCTGCAAAAATGTTGAAAACTTTGGAGGCCCAAAAAAGGGGATTACAGGCATCCTAGACCCCCTAAAGTCCAGAAAATGTTGGTGGGCCAAAAACTGTGTCAGAGAGCTCAGAATGTCCCAAAAACATTTGCAGCCTGAAAGGGGCATTAACCCGCATCCTAGATCACTGAAATTCCCAAAAATATTTTTGGCATGAAAAGTGCATCCTACAACCCTGAGATTTCAGAATATGTTAGTAGCCCAAACAAGGCCTTAAAATGCATTTTAGGCCTGCAAAAATGTTGAAAACTTTGGAGGCCCAAAAAGGGGTTTACAGGCATCCTAGACCCCCTAAAGTCCAGAAAATGTTGGTGGGCCAAAAACTGTGTCAGAGAGCTCTGAATGTCCCAAAAACATTTGCAGCTTGAAAGGGGCATTAACCCGCATCCTAGACCACTGAAATTCCCAAAATTATTTTTGGCACCCAAAATGCATCCTACAACCCTGAAAGTTCAGAATATGTTAGCAGCACAAAAAAGGCCTTAAAATGCATTTTAGGCCCGCAAAAATGTTGAAAAGTTTGGAGGCCCAAAAAAGGGATTTACAGGCATCCTAGACCCCGTAAAGTGCAGAAAATGGCTGTGGCCCAAAAACTGTGTCAGAGAGCTCTGAATGTCCCAAAAACATTTGCAGCTTGAAAGGGGCATTAACCCGCACCCTAGACCGCTGAAATTCCCAAAAATATTTTTGGCACCCAAAATGCATCCTACAACCCTGAAATTTCAGAATATGTTAGCAGCCCAAAAAAGGCCTTAAAATGCATTTTAGGCCTGCAAAAATGTTGAAAGGTTTGGGAGCCCAAAAAAGGGGTTTACAGGCATCCTAGACCCCCTAAAGTCCAGAAAATGTTGGTGGGCCAAATACTGTGTCAGAGAGCTCTGAATGTCCCAAAAACATTTGCAGCTTGAAAGGGGCATTAACCCGCATCCTAGACCACTGAAATTACCAAAAATAGTTTGGCCCGAAAAATGCATCCTACACCCCTGAATGTTCAGAAAATGTTGGCAGCTCAAAAAAGTCCTTAACATTCATCTTGTGCCTGGAAAAATGTTGAAAACTTTGGAGGCCCAAAAAAGGGGTTTACAGGCATCCTAGACCCCCTAAAGTCCAGAAAATGTTGGTCGGCCAAAAACTGTGTCAGAGAGCTCTGAATGTCCCAAAAACATTTGCAGACTGAAAGGGGCATTAACCCGCATCCTAGACCACTGAAATTCCCAAAAATATTTTTGGCATGAAAAGTGCATCCTACAACCCTGAAAGTTCAGAATATGTTAGCAGCCCAAAAAAGGCCTTAAAATGCATCTTAGACCTGCAAAAATGTTGAAAGGTTTGGAGGCTAAAAAATGGGATTTACAGGCATCCTAGACCCCGTAAAGTGCAGAAAATGGCTGTGGCCCAAAATCAGTGTCAGAGAGCTCTGAATGTCCCAAAACATTTGCAGCCCGAAAAGGGCACTAACCCGCATCCTAGACCACTGAAATTCCCAAAAGTATTTTTGGCACGAAAAATGCATCCTACACCCCTGAAATTTCAGAATATGTTAGCAGCCTGAAAAAGGCCTTAAAATGCATTTTAGGCCTGCAAAAATGTTGAAAACTTTGGAGGCCCAAAAAAGAGGTTTACAGGCATCCTAGACTCCCTAAAGTCCAGAAAATATTGGTGGACCAAAAACTGTGTCAGAGAGCTCTGAATGTCCCAAAAACATTTGCAGCCTGAAAGGGGCATTAACCCGCATCCTAGACCACTGAAATTTCCAAAAATATTTTTGGCACCCAAAATGCATCCTACAACCCTGAAAGTTCAGAATATGTTAGCAGCCCAAAAAAGGCCTTAAAATGCAACTTAGGCCTGCAAAAATATTGAAAAGTTTGGAGGCCCAAAAAAGGGATTTACAGGCATCCTAGACCCCGTAAAGTGCAGAAAATGGCTGTGGCCCAAAATCAGTGTCAGAGAGCTCTGAATGTCCCAAAATATTTGCAGCCCGAAAGGGGCACTAACCCGCATCCTAGACCACTGAAATTCCCAAAAATATTTTTGGCACCAAAAATGCATCCTACAACCCTGAAAGTTCAGAATATGTTGGCAGCCCAGAAAAGGCCTTAAAATGCATTTTAGGCCTGCAAAAATGTTGAAAGGTTTGGGGGTCCAAAAAAGGGGTTTACAGGCATCCTAGACTCCCTAAAGTCCAGAAAATGTTGGTGGGCCAAAAACAGGCTCAGAGAGCTCTGAATGTCCCAAAAATATTTGCAGCCTGAAAGGGGCATTAACCCGCATCCTAGACCGCTGAAATTCCCAAAAATATTTTTGGCATGAAAAGTGCATCCTACAACCCTGAAAGTTCAGAATATGTTAGCAGCCCAAAAAAGGCCTTAAAATGCATCTTAGACCTGCAAAAATGTTGAAAGGTTTGGAGGCTGAAAAAAGGGATTTACAGGCATCCTAGACCCCGTAAAGTGCAGACAATGGCTGTGGCCCAAAATCAGTGTCAGAGAGCTCTGAATGTCCCAAAACATGTGCAGCCCGAAAGGGGCACTAACCCGCATCCTAGACCACTGAAATTCCCAAAAGTATTTTTGGCACGAAAAATGCATCCTACACCCCTGAAATTTCAGAAAATGTTGGCAGCTCAAAAAAAGGCCTTAAAATGCATCTTAGGCCTGCAAAAATGTTGAAAACTTTGCAGGCCCAAAGAAGGGGTTTACATGTATCCTAGACCCCTAAATTCCAGAAAATGTTGGTAGGCCAAAACTGTGTCAGAGAGCTCTGAATGTCCCAAAAACATTTGCAGCCTGAAAGGGGCATTAACCCGCACCCTAGACCACTGAAATTCCCAAAAATATTTTTGGCATGAAAAGTGCATCCTACAACCCTGAAAGTTCAGAATATGTTAGCAGCCCAAAAAAGACCTTAAAATGCATTTTAGGCCTGCGAAAATGTTGAAAGGTTTGGAGGCCCAAAAAAGGGGTTTACAGGCATCCTAGACCCCCTAAAGTCCAGAAAATGTTGGTTGGCCAAAAACAGGCTCAGAGAGCTCTGAATGTCCCAAAAACATTTGCAGCCTAAAAGGGGCATTAACCCGCATCCTAGACCACTGAAATTACCAAAAATAGTTTGGCCCGAAAAATGCATCCTACACCCCTGAATGTTCAGAAAATGTTGGCAGCTCAAAAAACTCCTTAAAATTCATCTTGTGCCTGGAAAAATGTTGAACACTTTGGAGGCCCAAAAAAGGGGTTTATAGGCATCCTAGACCCCCTTAAGTCCAGAAAATGTTGGTAGGCCAAAAACTGTGTCAGAGAGCTCTGAATGTCCCAAAAACATTTGCAGCCTGAAAGGGGCATTAACCCGCATCCTAGACCGCTGAAATTCCCAAAAATATTTTTGGCATGAAAAGTGCATCCTACAACCCTGAAAGTTCAGAATATGTTAGCAGCCCAAAAAAGGCCTTAAAATGCATTTTAGGCCTGCAAAAATGTTGAAAACTTTGCAGGCCCAAAAAAGGGGTTTACATGTATCCTAGACCCCTAAATTCCAGAAAAGGTTGGTGGGCCAAAAACTGTGTCAGAGAGCTCTTAATGTCCCAAAAACATTTGCAGCCTGAAAGGGGCATTAACCCGCATCCTAGACCACTGAAATTCCCAAAAATATTTTTGGACCCTAAAATGCATCCTACAACCCTGAAAGTTCAGAATATGTTAGCAGCCCAAAAAAGGCCTTAAAATGCATTTTAGGCCTGCAAAATGTTGAAAACTTTGGAGGCCCAAAAAAGGGGTTTACAGGCATCCTAGACCCCCTAAAGTCCAGAAAATGTTGGTGGGCCAAATACTGTGTCAGAGAGCTCTGAATGTCCCAAAAACATTTGCAGCTTGAAAGGGGCATTAACCCGCATCCTAGACCACTGAAATTACCAAAAATAGTTTGGCCCGAAAAATGTATCCTACACCCCTGAAAGTTCAGAAAATGTTGGCAGCTCAAAAAAGTCCTTAAAATTCATCTTGTGCCTGCAAAAATGTTGAAAACTTTGGAGGCCCAAAAAAGGGGATTACAGGCATCCTAGACCCCCTAAAGTCCAGAAAATGTTGGTGGGCCAAAAACGGTGTCAGAGAGCTCAGAATGTCCCAAAAACATTTGCAGCCTGAAAGGGGCATTAACCCGCATCCTAGATCACTGAAATTCCCAAAAATATTTTTGGCACCCAAAATGCATCCTACAACCCTGAAAGTTCAGAATATGTTAGCAGCCCAAAAAAGGCCTTAAAATGCATTTTAGGCCTGCCAAATGTTGAAAACTTTGGAGGCCCAAAAAAGGGGTTTACAGGCATCCTAGACCCCCTAAAGTCCAGAAAATATTGGTGGACCAAAAACTGTGTCAGAGAGCTCTGAATGTCCCAAAAACATTTGCAGCTTGAAAGGGGCATTAACCCGCATCCTAGACCACTGAAATTCCCAAAAATATTTTTGGCACCCAAAATGCATCCTACAACCCTGAAAGTTCAGAATATGTTAGCAGCCCAAAAAAGGCCTTAAAATGCATCTTAGGCCTGCAAAAATATTGAAAAGTTTGGAGGCCCAAAAAAGGGATTTACAGGCATCCTAGACCCCGTAAAGTGCAGAAAATGGCTGTGGCCCAAAATCAGTGTCAGAGAGCTCTGAATGTCCCAAAATATTTGCAGCCCGAAAGGGGCACTAACCCGCATCCTAGACCACTGAAATTCCCAAAAATATTTTTGGCACCAAAAATGCATCCTACAACCCTGAAAGTTCAGAATATGTTAGCAGCCTGAAAAAGCCCTTAAAATGCATTTTAGGCCTGCAAAAATGTTGAAAACTTTGGAGGCCCAAAAAAGGGGTTTACAGGCATCCTAGACTCCCTAAAGTCCAGAAAATATTGGTGGGCCAAAAACTGTGTCAGAGAGCTCTGAATGTCCCAAAAACATTTGCAGCCTGAAAGGGGCATTAACCCGCATCCTAGACCACTGAAATTCCCAAAAATATTTTTGGCACCCAAAATGCATTCTACAACCCTGAAAGTTCAGAATATGTTGGCAGCCCAGAAAAGGCCTTAAAATGCATTTTAGGCCTGCAAAAATGTTGAAAGGTTTGGGGGTCCAAAAAAGGGGTTTACAGGCATCCTAGACTCCCTAAAGTCCAGAAAATGTTGGTGGGCCAAAAACAGGCTCAGAGAGCTCTGAATGTCCCAAAAACATTTGCAGCCTGAAAGGGGCATTAACCCGCATCCTAGACCGCTGAAATTCCCAAAAATATTTTTGGCATGAAAAGTGCATCCTACAACCCTGAAAGTTCAGAATATGTTAGCAGCCCAAAAAAGGCCTTAAAATGCATTTTAGGCCTGCAAAAATGTTGAAAGGTTTGGGGGTCCAAAAAAGGGGTGCACAGGCATCCTAGACCCCCTAAAGTCCAGAAAATGTTGGTGGGCCAAAAACAGGCTCAGAGAGCTCTGAATGTCCCAAAAACATTTGCAGCCTGAAAGGGGCATTAACCCGCATCCTAGACCACTGAAATTACCAAAAATAGTTTGGCCCAAAAAATGCATCCTACACCCCTGAATGTTCAGAAAATGTTGGCAGCTCAAAAAAGTCCTTAAAATTCATCTTGTGCCTGGAAAAATGTTGAAAACTTTGGAGGCCCAAAAAAGGGGTTTACAGGCATCCTAGACTCCCTAAAGTCCAGAAAATGTTGGTGGGCCAAAAACTGTGTCAGAGAGCTCTGAATGTCCCAAAAACATTTGCAGACTGAAAGGGGCATTAACCCGCATCCTAGACCACTGAAATTCCCAAAAATAATTTTGGCATGAAAAGTGCATCCTACAACCCTTTAAGTTCAGAATATGTTAGCAGCCCAAAAAAGGCCTTACAATGCATCTTAGACCTGCAAAAATGTTGAAAGGTTTGGAGGCTGAAAAAAGGGATTTACAGGCATCCTAGACCCCGTAAAGTGCAGACAATGGCTGTGGCCCAAAATCAGTGTCAGAGAGCTCTGAATGTCCCAAAACATGTGCAGCCCGAAAGGGGCACTAACCCGCATCCTAGACCACTGAAATTCCCAAAAGTATTTTTGGCACGAAAAATGCATCCTACACCCCTGAAATTTCAGAAAATGTTGGCAGCTCAAAAAAAGGCCTTAAAATGCATCTTAGGCCTGCAAAAATGTTGAAAACTTTGCAGGCCCAAAGAAGGGGTTTACATGTATCCTAGACCCCTAAATTCCAGAAAATGTTGGTAGGCCAAAACTGTGTCAGAGAGCTCTGAATGTCCCAAAAACATTTGCAGCCTGAAAGGGGCATTAACCCGCACCCTAGACCACTGAAATTCCCAAAAATATTTTTGGCATGAAAAGTGCATCCTACAACCCTGAAAGTTCAGAATATGTTAGCAGCCCAAAAAAGACCTTAAAATGCATTTTAGGCCTGCGAAAATGTTGAAAGGTTTGGAGGCCCAAAAAAGGGGTTTACAGGCATCCTAGACCCCCTAAAGTCCAGAAAATGTTGGTTGGCCAAAAACAGGCTCAGAGAGCTCTGAATGTCCCAAAAACATTTGCAGCCTAAAAGGGGCATTAACCCGCATCCTAGACCACTGAAATTACCAAAAATAGTTTGGCCCGAAAAATGCATCCTACACCCCTGAATGTTCAGAAAATGTTGGCAGCTCAAAAAACTCCTTAAAATTCATCTTGTGCCTGGAAAAATGTTGAACACTTTGGAGGCCCAAAAAAGGGGTTTATAGGCATCCTAGACCCCTTAAGTCCAGAAAATGTTGGTAGGCCAAAAACTGTGTCAGAGAGCTCTGAATGTCCCAAAAACATTTGCAGCCTGAAAGGGGCATTAACCCGCATCCTAGACCGCTGAAATTCCCAAAAATATTTTTGGCATGAAAAGTGCATCCTACAACCCTGAAAGTTCAGAATATGTTAGCAGCCCAAAAAAGGCCTTAAAATGCATTTTAGGCCTGCAAAAATGTTGAAAACTTTGCAGGCCCAAAAAAGGGGTTTACATGTATCCTAGACCCCTAAATTCCAGAAAAGGTTGGTGGGCCAAAAACTGTGTCAGAGAGCTCTTAATGTCCCAAAAACATTTGCAGCCTGAAAGGGGCATTAACCCGCATCCTAGACCACTGAAATTCCCAAAAATATTTTTGGCACCAAAAATGCATCCTACAACCCTGAAAGTTCAGAATATGTTAGCAGCCTGAAAAATGCCTTAAAATGCATTTTAGGCCTGCAAAAATGTTGAAAACTTTGGAGGCCCAAAAAAGAGGTTTACAGGCATCCTAGACTCCCTAAAGTCCAGAAAATGTTGGTGGGCCAAAAACTGTGTCAGAGAGCTCTGAATGTCCCAAAACATTTGCAGCCCGAAAGGGGCACTAACCAGCATCCTAGACCACTGAAATTCCCAAAAATATTTTTGGCACCAAAAATGCATCCTACAACCCTGAAAGTTCAGAATATGTTAGCAGCCTGAAAAATGCCTTAAAATGCATTTTAGGCCTGCAAAAATGTTGAAAACTTTGGAGGCCCAAAAAAGAGGTTTACAGGCATCCTAGACTCCCTAAAGTCCAGAAAATATTGGTGGACCAAAAACTGTGTCAGAGAGCTCTGAATGTCCCAAAACATTTGCAACTTGAAAGGGGCATTAACCCGCATCCTAGACCACTGAAATTCCCAAAAATATTTTTGGCACCCAAAATGCATCCTACAACCCTGAAAGTTCAGAATATGTTAGCAGCCCAAAAAAGGCCTTAAAATGCATTTTAGGCCTGCCAAATGTTGAAAACTTTGGAGGCCCAAAAAAGGGGTTTACAGGCATCCTAGACCCCCTAAAGTCCAGAAAATATTGGTGGACCAAAAACTGTGTCAGAGAGCTCTGAATGTCCCAAAAACATTTGCAGCTTGAAAGGGGCATTAACCCGCATCCTAGACCACTGAAATTCCCAAAAATATTTTTGGCACCCAAAATGCATCCTACAACCCTGAGAGTTCAGAATATGTTAGCAGCCCAAAAAAGGCCTTAAAATGCATTTTAGGCCTGCAAAAATGTTGAAAAGTTTGGAGGCCCAAAAAAGGGGTTTACAGGCATCCTAGACCCCCTAAAGTCCAGAAAATGTTGGTGGGCCAAAAACAGGCTCAGAGAGCTCTGAATGTCCCAATAACAGTTGCAGCCTGAAAGGGGCATTAACCCGCATCCTAGACCACTGAAATTGCCAAAAATAGTTTGGCCCGAAAAATGCATCCTACACCCCTGAAAGTTCAGAAAATGTTGGCAGCTCAAAAAAGTCCTTAAAATTCATCTTGTGCCTGCAAAAATGTTGAAAACTTTGGAGGCCCAAAAAAGGGGTTTACAGGCATCCTAGACCCCCTAAAGTCCAGAAAATGTTGGTGGGCCAAAAACTGTGTCAGAGAGCTCTGAATGTCCCAAAAACATTTGCAGCCTGAAAGGGGCATTTACCCGCATCCTAGACCACTGAAATTCCCAAAAATATTTTTGGCATGAAAAGGGCATCCTACAACCCTGAGAGTTCAGAATATGTTAGCAGCCCAAACAAGGCCTTAAAATGCATTTTAGGCCTGCAAAAATGTTGGAAACTTTGGAGGTCCAAAAAAGAGGTTTACAGGCATCCTAGACTCCCTAAAGTCCAGAAAATATTGGTGGACCAAAAACTGTGTCAGAGAGCTCTGAATGTCCCAAAAACATTTGCAGCCTGAAAGGGGCATTAACCCGCATCCTAGACCACTGAAATTCCCAAAAATATATTTGGCACCCAAAATGCATCCTACAACCCTGAAAGTTCAGAATATGTTAGCAGCCCAAAAAAGGCCTTAAAATGCATTTTAGGCCTGGAAAAATGTTGAAAACTTTGCAGGCCCAAAAAAGGGATTAACAGGCATCCTAGACCCCGTAAAGTGCAGAAAATGGCTGTGGCCCAAAATCAGTGTCAGAGAGCTCTGAATGTCCCGAAATATTTGCCGCCCGAAAGGGGCACTAACCCGCATCCTAGACCACTGAAATTCCCAAAAATATTTTTGGCACGAAAAATGCATCCTACAACCCTGAAAGTTCAGAATATGTTAGCAGCCTGAAAAATGCCTTAAAATGCATTTTAGGCCTGCAAAAATGTTGAAAACTTTGGAGGCCCAAAAAAGGGGTTTACAGGCATCCTAGACCCCCTAAAGTCCAGAAAATGTTGGTGGGCCAAAAACTGTGTCAGAGAGCTCTGAATGTCCCAAAAACATTTGCAGCTTGAAAGGGGCATTAACCCGCATCCTAGACCACTGAAATTACCAAAAATAGTTTGGCCCGAAAAATGCATCCTACACCCCTGAAAGTTCAGAAAATGTTGGCAGCTCAAAAAAGTCCTTAAAATTCATCTTGTGCCTGCAAAAATGTTGAAAACTTTGGAGGCCCAAAAAAGGGGATTACAGGCATCCTAGACCCTCTAAAGTCCAGAAAATGTTGGTGGG
Organism: Ambystoma mexicanum; assembly: GCF_040938575.1. Lineage (NCBI taxonomy): Eukaryota > Metazoa > Chordata > Amphibia > Caudata > Ambystomatidae > Ambystoma > Ambystoma mexicanum. Next base: position 956,779,998 of record NC_090929.1, on the reverse strand, counting down.
CCAAAAACTGTGTCAGAGAGCTCTGAATGTCCCAAAAACATTTGCAGCTTGAAAGGGGCATTAACCCGCATCCTAGACCACTGAAATTCCCAAAAATATTTTTGGCACCAAAAATGCATCCTACAACCCTGAAAGTTCAGAATATGTTAGCAGCCTGAAAAATGCCTTAAAATGCATTTTAGGCCTGCAAAAATGTTGAAAACTTTGGAGGCCCAAAAAAGAGGTTTACAGGCATCCTAGACTCCCTAAAGTCCAGAAAATATTGGTGGACCAAAAACTGTGTCAGAGAGCTCTGAATGTCCCAAAACATTTGCAACTTGAAAGGGGCATTAACCCGCATCCTAGACCACTGAAATTCCCAAAAATATTTTTGGCACCCAAAATGCATCCTACAACCCTGAAAGTTCAGAATATGTTAGCAGCCCAAAAAAGGCCTTAAAATGCATTTTAGGCCTGCAAAAATGTTGAAAACTTTGGAGGCCCAAAAAAGGGGTTTACAGGCATCCTAGACCCCTAAAGTCCAGAAAATGTTGGTGGGCCAAAAACAGGCTCAGAGAGCTCTGAATGTCCCAAAAACATTTGCAGCCTGAAAGGGGCATTAACCCGTATCCTAGACCACTGAAATTACCAAAAATGGTTTGGCCCGAAAAATGCATCCTACACCCCTGAATGTTCAGAAAATGTTGGCAGCTCAAAAAAGTCCTTAAAATTCATCTTGTGCCTGGAAAAATGTTGAAAACTTTGGAGGCCCAAAAAAGGGGTTTATAGGCATCCTAGACCGCCTAAAGTCCAGAAAATGTTGGTGGGCCAAAAACTGTGTCAGAGAGCTCTGAATGTCCCAAAAACATTTGCAGACTGAAAGGGGCATTAACCCGCATCCTAGACCACTGAAATTCCCAAAAATATTTTTGGCACTTAAAATGCATCCTACAACCCTGAAAGTTCAGAATATGTTAGCAGCCCAAAAAAGGCCTTAAAATGCATTTTAGGCCTGCAAAAATGTTGAAAGGTTTGGAGGCCCAAATAAGGGGTTTACAGGCATCCTAGACCCCCTAAAGTCCAGAAAATGTTGGTGGGCCAAAAACAGGCTCAGAGAGCTCTGAATGTCCCAAAAACATTTGCAGCCTGAAAGGGGCATTAACCCGCATCCTAGACCACTGAAATTACCAAAAATAGTTTGGCCCGAAAAATGCATCCTACACCCCTGAATGTTCAGAAAATGTTGGCAGCTCAAAAAAGTCCTTAAAATTCATCTTGTGCCTGGAAAAATGTTGAAAACTTTGGAGGCCCAAAAAAGGGGTTTATAGGCATCCTAGACCCCCTAAAGTCCAGAAAATGTTGGTGGGCCTAAAACTGTGTCAGAGAGCTCTGAATGTCCCAAAACATGTGCAGCCCGAAAGGGGCACTAACCAGCATCCTAGACCACTGAAATTCCCAAAAATATTTTTGGCACCAAAAATCCATCCTACAACCCTGAAAGTTCAGAATATGTTAGCAGCCTGAAAAATGCCTTAAAATGCATTTTAGGCCTGCAAAAATGTTGAAAACTTTGGAGGCCCAAAAAAGAGGTTTACAGGCATCCTAGACTCCCTAAAGTCCAGAAAATATTGGTGGACCAAAAACTGTGTCAGAGAGCTCTGAATGTCCCAAAAACATTTGCAGCTTGAAAGGGGCATTAACCCGCATCCTAGACCACTGAAATTCTCAAAAATATTTTTGGCATGAAAAGTGCATCCTACAACCCTTAAAGTTCAGAATATGTTAGCAGACCAAAAAAGGCCTTAAAATGCATTTTGGCCTGCAAAAAAGTTGAAAAGTTTGGAGGCCAAAAAAGGGATTTACAGGCATCCTAGACCCCGTAAAGTGCAGAAAATGGCTGTGGCCCAAAAACTGTGTCAGAGAGCTCTGAATGTCCCAAAACATTTGCAGCTTGAAAGGGGCATTAACCCGCATCCTAGACCACTGAAATTCCCAAAAATATTTTTGGCACCCAAAATGCATCCTACAACCCTGAAAGTTCAGAATATATTAGCAGCCCAAAAAAGGCCTTAAAATGCATTTTATGCCTGCAAAAATGTTGAAAACTTTGGAGGCCCAAAAAAGGGGTTTACAGGCATCCTAGACCCCCTAAAGTCCAGAAAATGTTGGTGGGCCAAAAACTGTGTCAGAGAGCTCTGAATGTCCCAAAAACATTTGCAGACTGAAAGGGGCATTAACCCGCATCCTAGACCAGTGAAATTCCCAAAAATATTTTTGGCATGAAAAGTGCATCCTACAACCCTGAAAGTTCAGAATATGTTAGCAGCCCAAAAAAGGCCTTAAAATGCATCTTAGACCTGCAAAAATGTTGAAAGGTTTGGAGGCTAAAAAATGGGATTTACAGGCATCCTAGACCCCGTAAAGTGCAGAAAATGGCTGTGGCCCAAAATCAGTGTCAGAGAGCTCTGAATGTCCCAAAACATTTGCAGACTGAAAGGGGCATTAACCCGCATCCTAGACCACTGAAATTCCCAAAAGTATTTTTGGCACGAAAAATGCATCCTACACCCCTGAAATTTCAGAAAATGTTGGCAGCTCAAAAAAAGGCCTTAAAATGCATCTTAGGCCTGCAAAAATGTTGAAAACTTTGCAGGCCCAAAATAGGGGTTTACAGGCATCCTAGACCCCCTAAAGTCCAGAAAATGTTGGTGGGCCAAAAACTGTGTCAGAGAGCTCTTAATGTCCCAAAAACATTTGCAGCCTGAAAGGGGCATTAACCCGTATCCTAGACCACTGAAATTCCCAAAAATATTTTTGGCACCTAAAATGCATCCTACAACCCTGAAAGTTCAGAATATGTTAGCAGCCCAAAAAAGGCCTTAAAATGCATTTTAGGCCTGCCAAATGTTGAAAACTTTGGAGGCCCAAAAAAGGGGTTTACAGGCATCCTAGACCCCCTAAAGTCCAGAAAATGTTGGTGGGCCAAAAACTGTGTCAGAGTGCTCTGAATGTCCCAAAAACATTTGCAGCCCGAAAGGGGCACTAACCCGCATCCTAGACCACTGAAATTCCCAAAAATATTTTTGGCACGAAAAATGCATCCTACAACCCTGAAAGTTCAGAATATGTTAGCAGCCTGAAAAATGCCTTAAAATGCATTTTAGGCCTGCAAAAATGTTGAAAACTTTGGAGGCCCCAAAAAGGGGTTTACAGGCATCCTAGACCCCCTAAAGTCCAGAAAATGTTGGTGGGCCAAAAACTGTGTCAGAGAGCTCTGAATGTCCCAAAAACATTTGCAGCTTGAAAGGGGCATTAACCCGCATCCTAGACCACTGAAATTACCAAAAATAGTTTGGCACCCAAAATGCATCCTACACCCCTGAAAGTTCAGAATATGTTAGCAGCCCAAAAAAGGCCTTAAAATGCATTTTAGGCCTGCAAAAATGTTGAAAACTTTGGAGGCCCAAAAAAGGGGATTACAGGCATCCTAGACCCCCTAAAGTCCAGAAAATGTTGGTGGGCCAAAAACTGTGTCAGAGAGCTCAGAATGTCCCAAAAACATTTGCAGCCTGAAAGGGGCATTAACCCGCATCCTAGATCACTGAAATTCCCAAAAATATTTTTGGCATGAAAAGTGCATCCTACAACCCTGAGATTTCAGAATATGTTAGTAGCCCAAACAAGGCCTTAAAATGCATTTTAGGCCTGCAAAAATGTTGAAAACTTTGGAGGCCCAAAAAGGGGTTTACAGGCATCCTAGACCCCCTAAAGTCCAGAAAATGTTGGTGGGCCAAAAACTGTGTCAGAGAGCTCTGAATGTCCCAAAAACATTTGCAGCTTGAAAGGGGCATTAACCCGCATCCTAGACCACTGAAATTCCCAAAATTATTTTTGGCACCCAAAATGCATCCTACAACCCTGAAAGTTCAGAATATGTTAGCAGCACAAAAAAGGCCTTAAAATGCATTTTAGGCCCGCAAAAATGTTGAAAAGTTTGGAGGCCCAAAAAAGGGATTTACAGGCATCCTAGACCCCGTAAAGTGCAGAAAATGGCTGTGGCCCAAAAACTGTGTCAGAGAGCTCTGAATGTCCCAAAAACATTTGCAGCTTGAAAGGGGCATTAACCCGCACCCTAGACCGCTGAAATTCCCAAAAATATTTTTGGCACCCAAAATGCATCCTACAACCCTGAAATTTCAGAATATGTTAGCAGCCCAAAAAAGGCCTTAAAATGCATTTTAGGCCTGCAAAAATGTTGAAAGGTTTGGGAGCCCAAAAAAGGGGTTTACAGGCATCCTAGACCCCCTAAAGTCCAGAAAATGTTGGTGGGCCAAATACTGTGTCAGAGAGCTCTGAATGTCCCAAAAACATTTGCAGCTTGAAAGGGGCATTAACCCGCATCCTAGACCACTGAAATTACCAAAAATAGTTTGGCCCGAAAAATGCATCCTACACCCCTGAATGTTCAGAAAATGTTGGCAGCTCAAAAAAGTCCTTAACATTCATCTTGTGCCTGCAAAAATGTTGAAAACTTTGGAGGCCCAAAAAAGGGGTTTACAGGCATCCTAGACCCCCTAAAGTCCAGAAAATGTTGGTCGGCCAAAAACTGTGTCAGAGAGCTCTGAATGTCCCAAAAACATTTGCAGACTGAAAGGGGCATTAACCCGCATCCTAGACCACTGAAATTCCCAAAAATATTTTTGGCATGAAAAGTGCATCCTACAACCCTGAAAGTTCAGAATATGTTAGCAGCCCAAAAAAGGCCTTAAAATGCATCTTAGACCTGCAAAAATGTTGAAAGGTTTGGAGGCTAAAAAATGGGATTTACAGGCATCCTAGACCCCGTAAAGTGCAGAAAATGGCTGTGGCCCAAAATCAGTGTCAGAGAGCTCTGAATGTCCCAAAACATTTGCAGCCCGAAAAGGGCACTAACCCGCATCCTAGACCACTGAAATTCCCAAAAGTATTTTTGGCACGAAAAATGCATCCTACACCCCTGAAATTTCAGAATATGTTAGCAGCCTGAAAAAGGCCTTAAAATGCATTTTAGGCCTGCAAAAATGTTGAAAACTTTGGAGGCCCAAAAAAGAGGTTTACAGGCATCCTAGACTCCCTAAAGTCCAGAAAATATTGGTGGACCAAAAACTGTGTCAGAGAGCTCTGAATGTCCCAAAAACATTTGCAGCCTGAAAGGGGCATTAACCCGCATCCTAGACCACTGAAATTTCCAAAAATATTTTTGGCACCCAAAATGCATCCTACAACCCTGAAAGTTCAGAATATGTTGGCAGCCCAGAAAAGGCCTTAAAATGCATTTTAGGCCTGCAAAAATGTTGAAAGGTTTGGGGGTCCAAAAAAGGGGTTTACAGGCATCCTAGACTCCCTAAAGTCCAGAAAATGTTGGTGGGCCAAAAACAGGCTCAGAGAGCTCTGAATGTCCCAAAAATATTTGCAGCCTGAAAGGGGCATTAACCCGCATCCTAGACCGCTGAAATTCCCAAAAATATTTTTGGCATGAAAAGTGCATCCTACAACCCTGAAAGTTCAGAATATGTTAGCAGCCCAAAAAAGGCCTTAAAATGCATCTTAGACCTGCAAAAATGTTGAAAGGTTTGGAGGCTGAAAAAAGGGATTTACAGGCATCCTAGACCCCGTAAAGTGCAGACAATGGCTGTGGCCCAAAATCAGTGTCAGAGAGCTCTGAATGTCCCAAAACATGTGCAGCCCGAAAGGGGCACTAACCCGCATCCTAGACCACTGAAATTCCCAAAAGTATTTTTGGCACGAAAAATGCATCCTACACCCCTGAAATTTCAGAAAATGTTGGCAGCTCAAAAAAAGGCCTTAAAATGCATCTTAGGCCTGCAAAAATGTTGAAAACTTTGCAGGCCCAAAGAAGGGGTTTACATGTATCCTAGACCCCTAAATTCCAGAAAATGTTGGTAGGCCAAAACTGTGTCAGAGAGCTCTGAATGTCCCAAAAACATTTGCAGCCTGAAAGGGGCATTAACCCGCACCCTAGACCACTGAAATTCCCAAAAATATTTTTGGCATGAAAAGTGCATCCTACAACCCTGAAAGTTCAGAATATGTTAGCAGCCCAAAAAAGACCTTAAAATGCATTTTAGGCCTGCGAAAATGTTGAAAGGTTTGGAGGCCCAAAAAAGGGGTTTACAGGCATCCTAGACCCCCTAAAGTCCAGAAAATGTTGGTTGGCCAAAAACAGGCTCAGAGAGCTCTGAATGTCCCAAAAACATTTGCAGCCTAAAAGGGGCATTAACCCGCATCCTAGACCACTGAAATTACCAAAAATAGTTTGGCCCGAAAAATGCATCCTACACCCCTGAATGTTCAGAAAATGTTGGCAGCTCAAAAAACTCCTTAAAATTCATCTTGTGCCTGGAAAAATGTTGAACACTTTGGAGGCCCAAAAAAGGGGTTTATAGGCATCCTAGACCCCCTTAAGTCCAGAAAATGTTGGTAGGCCAAAAACTGTGTCAGAGAGCTCTGAATGTCCCAAAAACATTTGCAGCCTGAAAGGGGCATTAACCCGCATCCTAGACCGCTGAAATTCCCAAAAATATTTTTGGCATGAAAAGTGCATCCTACAACCCTGAAAGTTCAGAATATGTTAGCAGCCCAAAAAAGGCCTTAAAATGCATTTTAGGCCTGCAAAAATGTTGAAAACTTTGCAGGCCCAAAAAAGGGGTTTACATGTATCCTAGACCCCTAAATTCCAGAAAAGGTTGGTGGGCCAAAAACTGTGTCAGAGAGCTCTTAATGTCCCAAAAACATTTGCAGCCTGAAAGGGGCATTAACCCGCATCCTAGACCACTGAAATTCCCAAAAATATTTTTGGACCCTAAAATGCATCCTACAACCCTGAAAGTTCAGAATATGTTAGCAGCCCAAAAAAGGCCTTAAAATGCATTTTAGGCCTGCAAAATGTTGAAAACTTTGGAGGCCCAAAAAAGGGGTTTACAGGCATCCTAGACCCCCTAAAGTCCAGAAAATGTTGGTGGGCCAAATACTGTGTCAGAGAGCTCTGAATGTCCCAAAAACATTTGCAGCTTGAAAGGGGCATTAACCCGCATCCTAGACCACTGAAATTACCAAAAATAGTTTGGCCCGAAAAATGTATCCTACACCCCTGAAAGTTCAGAAAATGTTGGCAGCTCAAAAAAGTCCTTAAAATTCATCTTGTGCCTGCAAAAATGTTGAAAACTTTGGAGGCCCAAAAAAGGGGATTACAGGCATCCTAGACCCCCTAAAGTCCAGAAAATGTTGGTGGGCCAAAAACGGTGTCAGAGAGCTCAGAATGTCCCAAAAACATTTGCAGCCTGAAAGGGGCATTAACCCGCATCCTAGATCACTGAAATTCCCAAAAATATTTTTGGCATGAAAAGTGCATCCTACAACCCTGAGATTTCAGAATATGTTAGTAGCCCAAACAAGGCCTTAAAATGCATTTTAGGCCTGCAAAAATGTTGAAAACTTTGGAGGCCCAAAAAAGGGGATTACAGGCATCCTAGACCCCCTAAAGTCCAGAAAATATTGGTGGACCAAAAACTGTGTCAGAGAGCTCTGAATGTCCCAAAAACATTTGCAGCTTGAAAGGGGCATTAACCCGCATCCTAGACCACTGAAATTCCCAAAAATATTTTTGGCACCCAAAATGCATCCTACAACCCTGAGAGTTCAGAATATGTTAGCAGCCCAAAAAAGGCCTTAAAATGCATTTTAGGCCTGCAAAAATGTTGAAAAGTTTGGAGGCACAAAAAAGGGGTTTACAGGCATCCTAGACCCCCTAAAGTCCAGAAAATGTTGGTGGGCCAAAAACAGGCTCAGAGAGCTCTGAATGTCCCAATAACATTTGCAGCCTGAAAGGGGCATTAACCCGCATCCTAGACCACTGAAATTGCCAAAAATAGTTTGGCCCGAAAAATGCATCCTACACCCCTGAAAGTTCAGAAAATGTTGGCAGCTCAAAAAAGTCCTTAAAATTCATCTTGTGCCTGCAAAAATGTTGAAAACTTTGGAGGCCCAAAAAAGGGGTTTACAGGCATCCTAGACCCCCTAAAGTCCAGAAAATGTTGGTGGGCCAAAAACTGTGTCAGAGAGCTCTGAATGTCCCAAAAACATTTGCAGCCTGAAAGGGGCATTAACCCGCATCCTAGACCACTGAAATTCCCAAAAATATTTTTGGCATGAAAAGGGCATCCTACAACCCTGAGAGTTCAGAATATGTTAGCAGCCCAAACAAGGCCTTAAAATGCATTTTAGGCCTGCAAAAATGTTGGAAACTTTGGAGGTCCAAAAAAGAGGTTTACAGGCATCCTAGACTCCCTAAAGTCCAGAAAATATTGGTGGACCAAAAACTGTGTCAGAGAGCTCTGAATGTCCCAAAAACATTTGCAGCCTGAAAGGGGCATTAACCCGCATCCTAGACCACTGAAATTCCCAAAAATATTTTTGGCACCCAAAATGCATCCTACAACCCTGAAAGTTCAGAATATGTTAGCAGCCCAAAAAAGGCCTTAAAATGCATTTTAGGCCTGGAAAAATGTTGAAAACTTTGCAGGCCCAAAAAAGGGATTTACAGGCATCCTAGACCCCGTAAAGTGCAGAAAATGGCTGTGGCCCAAAATCAGTGTCAGAGAGCTCTGAATGTCCCGAAATATTTGCCGCCCGAAAGGGGCACTAACCCGCATCCTAGACCACTGAAATTCCCAAAAATATTTTTGGCACGAAAAATGCATCCTACAACCCTGAAAGTTCAGAATATGTTAGCAGCCTGAAAAATGCCTTAAAATGCATTTTAGGCCTGCAAAAATGTTGAAAACTTTGGAGGCCCAAAAAAGGGGTTTACAGGCATCCTAGACCCCCTAAAGTCCAGAAAATGTTGGTGGGCCAAAAACTGTGTCAGAGAGCTCTGAATGTCCCAAAAAAATTTGCAGCTTGAAAGGGGCATTAACCCGCATCCTAGACCACTGAAATTACCAAAAATAGTTTGGCCCGAAAAATGCATCCTACACCCCTGAAAGTTCAGAAAATGTTGGCAGCTCAAAAAAGTCCTTAAAATTCATCTTGTGCCTGCAAAAATGTTGAAAACTTTGGAGGCCCAAAAAAGGGGATTACAGGCATCCTAGACCCTCTAAAGTCCAGAAAATGTTGGTGGGCCAAAAACTGTGTCAGAGAGCTCTGAATGTCCCAAAACATTTGCAGCCCGAAAGGGGCACTAACCAGCATCCTAGACCACTGAAATTCCCAAAAATATTTTTGGCACCAAAAATGCATCCTACAACCCTGAAAGTTCAGAATATGTTAGCAGCCTGAAAAATGCCTTAAAATGCATTTTAGGCCTGCAAAAATGTTGAAAACTTTGGAGGCCCAAAAAAGAGGTTTACAGGCATCCTAGACTCCCTAAAGTCCAGAAAATATTGGTGGACCAAAAACTGTGTCAGAGAGCTCTGAATGTCCCAAAACATTTGCAACTTGAAAGGGGCATTAACCCGCATCCTAGACCACTGAAATTCCCAAAAATATTTTTGGCACCCAAAATGCATCCTACAACCCTGAAAGTTCAGAATATGTTAGCAGCCCAAAAAAGGCCTTAAAATGCATTTTAGGCCTGCAAAAATGTTGAAAACTTTGGAGGCCCAAAAAAGGGGTTTACAGGCATCCTAGACCCCTAAAGTCCAGAAAATGTTGGTGGGCCAAAAACAGGCTCAGAGAGCTCTGAATGTCCCAAAAACATTTGCAGCCTGAAAGGGGCATTAACCCGTATCCTAGACCACTGAAATTACCAAAAATGGTTTGGCCCGAAAAATGCATCCTACACCCCTGAATGTTCAGAAAATGTTGGCAGCTCAAAAAAGTCCTTAAAATTCATCTTGTGCCTGGAAAAATGTTGAAAACTTTGGAGGCCCAAAAAAGGGGTTTATAGGCATCCTAGACCGCCTAAAGTCCAGAAAATGTTGGTGGGCCAAAAACTGTGTCAGAGAGCTCTGAATGTCCCAAAAACATTTGCAGACTGAAAGGGGCATTAACCCGCATCCTAGACCACTGAAATTCCCAAAAATATTTTTGGCACTCAAAATGCATCCTACAACCCTGAAAGTTCAGAATATGTTAGCAGCCCAAAAAAGGCCTTAAAATGCATTTTAGGCCTGCAAAAATGTTGAAAGGTTTGGAGGCCCAAAAAAGGGGTTTACAGGCATCCTAGACCCCCTAAAGTCCAGAAAATGTTGGTGTGCCAAAAACAGGCTCAGAGAGCTCTGAATGTCCCAAAAACATTTGCAGCCTGAAAGGGGCATTAACCCGCATCCTAGACCACTGAAATTACCAAAAATAGTTTGGCCCGAAAAATGCATCCTACACCCCTGAATGTTCAGAAAATGTTGGCAGCTCAAAAAAGTCCTTAAAATTCATCTTGTGCCTGGAAAAATGTTGAAAACTTTGGAGGCCCAAAAAAGGGGTTTATAGGCATCCTAGACCCCCTAAAGTCCAGAAAATGTTGGTGGGCCTAAAACTGTGTCAGAGAGCTCTGAATGTCCCAAAACATGTGCAGCCCGAAAGGGGCACTAACCAGCATCCTAGACCACTGAAATTCCCAAAAATATTTTTGGCACCAAAAATCCATCCTACAACCCTGAAAGTTCAGAATATGTTAGCAGCCTGAAAAATGCCTTAAAATGCATTTTAGGCCTGCAAAAATGTTGAAAACTTTGGAGGCCCAAAAAAGAGGTTTACAGGCATCCTAGACTCCCTAAAGTCCAGAAAATATTGGTGGACCAAAAACTGTGTCAGAGAGCTCTGAATGTCCCAAAAACATTTGCAGCTTGAAAGGGGCATTAACCCGCATCCTAGACCACTGAAATTCTCAAAAATATTTTTGGCATGAAAAGTGCATCCTACAACCCTTAAAGTTCAGAATATGTTAGCAGACCAAAAAAGGCCTTAAAATGCATTTTGGCCTGCAAAAAAGTTGAAAAGTTTGGAGGCCAAAAAAGGGATTTACAGGCATCCTAGACCCCGTAAAGTGCAGAAAATGGCTGTGGCCCAAAAACTGTGTCAGAGAGCTCTGAATGTCCCAAAACATTTGCAACTTGAAAGGGGCATTAACCCGCATCCTAGACCACTGAAATTCCCAAAAATATTTTTGGCACCCAAAATGCATCCTACAACCCTGAAAGTTCAGAATATGTTAGCAGCCCAAAAAAGGCCTTAAAATGCATTTTAGGCCTGCCAAATGTTGAAAACTTTGGAGGCCCAAAAAAGGGGTTTACAGGCATCCTAGACCCCCTAAAGTCCAGAAAATATTGGTGGACCAAAAACTGTGTCAGAGAGCTCTGAATGTCCCAAAAACATTTGCAGCTTGAAAGGGGCATTAACCCGCATCCTAGACCACTGAAATTCCCAAAAATATTTTTGGCACCCAAAATGCATCCTACAACCCTGAAAGTTCAGAATATGTTAGCAGCCCAAAAAAGGCCTTAAAATGCATCTTAGGCCTGCAAAAATATTGAAAAGTTTGGAGGCCCAAAAAAGGGATTTACAGGCATCCTAGACCCCGTAAAGTGCAGAAAATGGCTGTGGCCCAAAATCAGTGTCAGAGAGCTCTGAATGTCCCAAAATATTTGCAGCCCGAAAGGGGCACTAACCCGCATCCTAGACCACTGAAATTCCCAAAAATATTTTTGGCACCAAAAATGCATCCTACAACCCTGAAAGTTCAGAATATGTTAGCAGCCTGAAAAAGCCCTTAAAATGCATTTTAGGCCTGCAAAAATGTTGAAAACTTTGGAGGCCCAAAAAAGGGGTTTACAGGCATCCTAGACTCCCTAAAGTCCAGAAAATATTGGTGGGCCAAAAACTGTGTCAGAGAGCTCTGAATGTCCCAAAAACATTTGCAGCCTGAAAGGGGCATTAACCCGCATCCTAGACCACTGAAATTCCCAAAAATATTTTTGGCACCCAAAATGCATTCTACAACCCTGAAAGTTCAGAATATGTTGGCAGCCCAGAAAAGGCCTTAAAATGCATTTTAGGCCTGCAAAAATGTTGAAAGGTTTGGGGGTCCAAAAAAGGGGTTTACAGGCATCCTAGACTCCCTAAAGTCCAGAAAATGTTGGTGGGCCAAAAACAGGCTCAGAGAGCTCTGAATGTCCCAAAAACATTTGCAGCCTGAAAGGGGCATTAACCCGCATCCTAGACCGCTGAAATTCCCAAAAATATTTTTGGCATGAAAAGTGCATCCTACAACCCTGAAAGTTCAGAATATGTTAGCAGCCCAAAAAAGGCCTTAAAATGCATTTTAGGCCTGCAAAAATGTTGAAAGGTTTGGGGGTCCAAAAAAGGGGTGCACAGGCATCCTAGACCCCCTAAAGTCCAGAAAATGTTGGTGGGCCAAAAACAGGCTCAGAGAGCTCTGAATGTCCCAAAAACATTTGCAGCCTGAAAGGGGCATTAACCCGCATCCTAGACCACTGAAATTACCAAAAATAGTTTGGCCCAAAAAATGCATCCTACACCCCTGAATGTTCAGAAAATGTTGGCAGCTCAAAAAAGTCCTTAAAATTCATCTTGTGCCTGGAAAAATGTTGAAAACTTTGGAGGCCCAAAAAAGGGGTTTACAGGCATCCTAGACTCCCTAAAGTCCAGAAAATGTTGGTGGGCCAAAAACTGTGTCAGAGAGCTCTGAATGTCCCAAAAACATTTGCAGACTGAAAGGGGCATTAACCCGCATCCTAGACCACTGAAATTCCCAAAAATAATTTTGGCATGAAAAGTGCATCCTACAACCCTTTAAGTTCAGAATATGTTAGCAGCCCAAAAAAGGCCTTAAAATGCATCTTAGACCTGCAAAAATGTTGAAAGGTTTGGAGGCTGAAAAAAGGGATTTACAGGCATCCTAGACCCCGTAAAGTGCAGACAATGGCTGTGGCCCAAAATCAGTGTCAGAGAGCTCTGAATGTCCCAAAACATGTGCAGCCCGAAAGGGGCACTAACCCGCATCCTAGACCACTGAAATTCCCAAAAGTATTTTTGGCACGAAAAATGCATCCTACACCCCTGAAATTTCAGAAAATGTTGGCAGCTCAAAAAAAGGCCTTAAAATGCATCTTAGGCCTGCAAAAATGTTGAAAACTTTGCAGGCCCAAAGAAGGGGTTTACATGTATCCTAGACCCCTAAATTCCAGAAAATGTTGGTAGGCCAAAACTGTGTCAGAGAGCTCTGAATGTCCCAAAAACATTTGCAGCCTGAAAGGGGCATTAACCCGCACCCTAGACCACTGAAATTCCCAAAAATATTTTTGGCATGAAAAGTGCATCCTACAACCCTGAAAGTTCAGAATATGTTAGCAGCCCAAAAAAGACCTTAAAATGCATTTTAGGCCTGCGAAAATGTTGAAAGGTTTGGAGGCCCAAAAAAGGGGTTTACAGGCATCCTAGACCCCCTAAAGTCCAGAAAATGTTGGTTGGCCAAAAACAGGCTCAGAGAGCTCTGAATGTCCCAAAAACATTTGCAGCCTAAAAGGGGCATTAACCCGCATCCTAGACCACTGAAATTACCAAAAATAGTTTGGCCCGAAAAATGCATCCTACACCCCTGAATGTTCAGAAAATGTTGGCAGCTCAAAAAACTCCTTAAAATTCATCTTGTGCCTGGAAAAATGTTGAACACTTTGGAGGCCCAAAAAAGGGGTTTATAGGCATCCTAGACCCCCTTAAGTCCAGAAAATGTTGGTAGGCCAAAAACTGTGTCAGAGAGCTCTGAATGTCCCAAAAACATTTGCAGCCTGAAAGGGGCATTAACCCGCATCCTAGACCGCTGAAATTCCCAAAAATATTTTTGGCATGAAAAGTGCATCCTACAACCCTGAAAGTTCAGAATATGTTAGCAGCCCAAAAAAGGCCTTAAAATGCATTTTAGGCCTGCAAAAATGTTGAAAACTTTGCAGGCCCAAAAAAGGGGTTTACATGTATCCTAGACCCCTAAATTCCAGAAAAGGTTGGTGGGCCAAAAACTGTGTCAGAGAGCTCTTAATGTCCCAAAAACATTTGCAGCCTGAAAGGGGCATTAACCCGCATCCTAGACCACTGAAATTCCCAAAAATATTTTTGGCACCAAAAATGCATCCTACAACCCTGAAAGTTCAGAATATGTTAGCAGCCTGAAAAATGCCTTAAAATGCATTTTAGGCCTGCAAAAATGTTGAAAACTTTGGAGGCCCAAAAAAGAGGTTTACAGGCATCCTAGACTCCCTAAAGTCCAGAAAATGTTGGTGGGCCAAAAACTGTGTCAGAGAGCTCTGAATGTCCCAAAACATTTGCAGCCCGAAAGGGGCACTAACCAGCATCCTAGACCACTGAAATTCCCAAAAATATTTTTGGCACCAAAAATGCATCCTACAACCCTGAAAGTTCAGAATATGTTAGCAGCCTGAAAAATGCCTTAAAATGCATTTTAGGCCTGCAAAAATGTTGAAAACTTTGGAGGCCCAAAAAAGAGGTTTACAGGCATCCTAGACTCCCTAAAGTCCAGAAAATATTGGTGGACCAAAAACTGTGTCAGAGAGCTCTGAATGTCCCAAAACATTTGCAACTTGAAAGGGGCATTAACCCGCATCCTAGACCACTGAAATTCCCAAAAATATTTTTGGCACCCAAAATGCATCCTACAACCCTGAAAGTTCAGAATATGTTAGCAGCCCAAAAAAGGCCTTAAAATGCATTTTAGGCCTGCCAAATGTTGAAAACTTTGGAGGCCCAAAAAAGGGGTTTACAGGCATCCTAGACCCCCTAAAGTCCAGAAAATATTGGTGGACCAAAAACTGTGTCAGAGAGCTCTGAATGTCCCAAAAACATTTGCAGCTTGAAAGGGGCATTAACCCGCATCCTAGACCACTGAAATTCCCAAAAATATTTTTGGCACCCAAAATGCATCCTACAACCCTGAGAGTTCAGAATATGTTAGCAGCCCAAAAAAGGCCTTAAAATGCATTTTAGGCCTGCAAAAATGTTGAAAAGTTTGGAGGCCCAAAAAAGGGGTTTACAGGCATCCTAGACCCCCTAAAGTCCAGAAAATGTTGGTGGGCCAAAAACAGGCTCAGAGAGCTCTGAATGTCCCAATAACAGTTGCAGCCTGAAAGGGGCATTAACCCGCATCCTAGACCACTGAAATTGCCAAAAATAGTTTGGCCCGAAAAATGCATCCTACACCCCTGAAAGTTCAGAAAATGTTGGCAGCTCAAAAAAGTCCTTAAAATTCATCTTGTGCCTGCAAAAATGTTGAAAACTTTGGAGGCCCAAAAAAGGGGTTTACAGGCATCCTAGACCCCCTAAAGTCCAGAAAATGTTGGTGGGCCAAAAACTGTGTCAGAGAGCTCTGAATGTCCCAAAAACATTTGCAGCCTGAAAGGGGCATTTACCCGCATCCTAGACCACTGAAATTCCCAAAAATATTTTTGGCATGAAAAGGGCATCCTACAACCCTGAGAGTTCAGAATATGTTAGCAGCCCAAACAAGGCCTTAAAATGCATTTTAGGCCTGCAAAAATGTTGGAAACTTTGGAGGTCCAAAAAAGAGGTTTACAGGCATCCTAGACTCCCTAAAGTCCAGAAAATATTGGTGGACCAAAAACTGTGTCAGAGAGCTCTGAATGTCCCAAAAACATTTGCAGCCTGAAAGGGGCATTAACCCGCATCCTAGACCACTGAAATTCCCAAAAATATATTTGGCACCCAAAATGCATCCTACAACCCTGAAAGTTCAGAATATGTTAGCAGCCCAAAAAAGGCCTTAAAATGCATTTTAGGCCTGGAAAAATGTTGAAAACTTTGCAGGCCCAAAAAAGGGATTAACAGGCATCCTAGACCCCGTAAAGTGCAGAAAATGGCTGTGGCCCAAAATCAGTGTCAGAGAGCTCTGAATGTCCCGAAATATTTGCCGCCCGAAAGGGGCACTAACCCGCATCCTAGACCACTGAAATTCCCAAAAATATTTTTGGCACGAAAAATGCATCCTACAACCCTGAAAGTTCAGAATATGTTAGCAGCCTGAAAAATGCCTTAAAATGCATTTTAGGCCTGCAAAAATGTTGAAAACTTTGGAGGCCCAAAAAAGGGGTTTACAGGCATCCTAGACCCCCTAAAGTCCAGAAAATGTTGGTGGGCCAAAAACTGTGTCAGAGAGCTCTGAATGTCCCAAAAACATTTGCAGCTTGAAAGGGGCATTAACCCGCATCCTAGACCACTGAAATTACCAAAAATAGTTTGGCCCGAAAAATGCATCCTACACCCCTGAAAGTTCAGAAAATGTTGGCAGCTCAAAAAAGTCCTTAAAATTCATCTTGTGCCTGCAAAAATGTTGAAAACTTTGGAGGCCCAAAAAAGGGGATTACAGGCATCCTAGACCCTCTAAAGTCCAGAAAATGTTGGTGGGCCAAAAACTGTGTCAGAGAGCTCTGAATGTCCCAAAAACATTTGCAGCTTGAAAGGGGCATTAACCCGCATCCTAGACCACTGAAATTCCCAAAAATATTTTTGGCACCAAAAATGCATCCTACAACCCTGAAAGTTCAGAATATGTTAGCAGCCTGAAAAATGCCTTAAAATGCATTTTAGGCCTGCAAAAATGTTGAAAACTTTGGAGGCCCAAAAAAGAGGTTTACAGGCATCCTAGACTCCCTAAAGTCCAGAAAATATTGGTGGACCAAAAACTGTGTCAGAGAGCTCTGAATGTCCCAAAACATTTGCAACTTGAAAGGGGCATTAACCCGCATCCTAGACCACTGAAATTCCCAAAAATATTTTTGGCACCCAAAATGCATCCTACAACCCTGAAAGTTCAGAATATGTTAGCAGCCCAAAAAAGGCCTTAAAATGCATTTTAGGCCTGCAAAAATGTTGAAAACTTTGGAGGCCCAAAAAAGGGGTTTACAGGCATCCTAGACCCCTAAAGTCCAGAAAATGTTGGTGGGCCAAAAACAGGCTCAGAGAGCTCTGAATGTCCCAAAAACATTTGCAGCCTGAAAGGGGCATTAACCCGTATCCTAGACCACTGAAATTACCAAAAATGGTTTGGCCCGAAAAATGCATCCTACACCCCTGAATGTTCAGAAAATGTTGGCAGCTCAAAAAAGTCCTTAAAATTCATCTTGTGCCTGGAAAAATGTTGAAAACTTTGGAGGCCCAAAAAAGGGGTTTATAGGCATCCTAGACCGCCTAAAGTCCAGAAAATGTTGGTGGGCCAAAAACTGTGTCAGAGAGCTCTGAATGTCCCAAAAACATTTGCAGACTGAAAGGGGTATTAACCCGCATCCTAGACCACTGAAATTCCCAAAAATATTTTTGGCACTTAAAATGCATCCTACAACCCTGAAAGTTCAGAATATGTTAGCAGCCCAAAAAAGGCCTTAAAATGCATTTTAGGCCTGCAAAAATGTTGAAAGGTTTGGAGGCCCAAATAAGGGGTTTACAGGCATCCTAGACCCCCTAAAGTCCAGAAAATGTTGGTGGGCCAAAAACAGGCTCAGAGAGCTCTGAATGTCCCAAAAACATTTGCAGCCTGAAAGGGGCATTAACCCGCATCCTAGACCACTGAAATTACCAAAAATAGTTTGGCCCGAAAAATGCATCCTACACCCCTGAATGTTCAGAAAATGTTGGCAGCTCAAAAAAGTCCTTAAAATTCATCTTGTGCCTGGAAAAATGTTGAAAACTTTGGAGGCCCAAAAAAGGGGTTTATAGGCATCCTAGACCCCCTAAAGTCCAGAAAATGTTGGTGGGCCTAAAACTGTGTCAGAGAGCTCTGAATGTCCCAAAACATGTGCAGCCCGAAAGGGGCACTAACCAGCATCCTAGACCACTGAAATTCCCAAAAATATTTTTGGCACCAAAAATCCATCCTACAACCCTGAAAGTTCAGAATATGTTAGCAGCCTGAAAAATGCCTTAAAATGCATTTTAGGCCTGCAAAAATGTTGAAAACTTTGGAGGCCCAAAAAAGAGGTTTACAGGCATCCTAGACTCCCTAAAGTCCAGAAAATATTGGTGGACCAAAAACTGTGTCAGAGAGCTCTGAATGTCCCAAAAACATTTGCAGCTTGAAAGGGGCATTAACCCGCATCCTAGACCACTGAAATTCTCAAAAATATTTTTGGCATGAAAAGTGCATCCTACAACCCTTAAAGTTCAGAATATGTTAGCAGACCAAAAAAGGCCTTAAAATGCATTTTGGCCTGCAAAAAAGTTGAAAAGTTTGGAGGCCAAAAAAGGGATTTACAGGCATCCTAGACCCCGTAAAGTGCAGAAAATGGCTGTGGCCCAAAAACTGTGTCAGAGAGCTCTGAATGTCCCAAAACATTTGCAGCTTGAAAGGGGCATTAACCCGCATCCTAGACCACTGAAATTCCCAAAAATATTTTTGGCACCCAAAATGCATCCTACAACCCTGAAAGTTCAGAATATATTAGCAGCCCAAAAAAGGCCTTAAAATGCATTTTATGCCTGCAAAAATGTTGAAAACTTTGGAGGCCCAAAAAAGGGGTTTACAGGCATCCTAGACCCCCTAAAGTCCAGAAAATGTTGGTGGGCCAAAAACTGTGTCAGAGAGCTCTGAATGTCCCAAAAACATTTGCAGACTGAAAGGGGCATTAACCCGCATCCTAGACCAGTGAAATTCCCAAAAATATTTTTGGCATGAAAAGTGCATCCTACAACCCTGAAAGTTCAGAATATGTTAGCAGCCCAAAAAAGGCCTTAAAATGCATCTTAGACCTGCAAAAATGTTGAAAGGTTTGGAGGCTAAAAAATGGGATTTACAGGCATCCTAGACCCCGTAAAGTGCAGAAAATGGCTGTGGCCCAAAATCAGTGTCAGAGAGCTCTGAATGTCCCAAAACATTTGCAGACTGAAAGGGGCATTAACCCGCATCCTAGACCACTGAAATTCCCAAAAGTATTTTTGGCACGAAAAATGCATCCTACACCCCTGAAATTTCAGAAAATGTTGGCAGCTCAAAAAAAGGCCTTAAAATGCATCTTAGGCCTGCAAAAATGTTGAAAACTTTGCAGGCCCAAAATAGGGGTTTACAGGCATCCTAGACCCCCTAAAGTCCAGAAAATGTTGGTGGGCCAAAAACTGTGTCAGAGAGCTCTTAATGTCCCAAAAACATTTGCAGCCTGAAAGGGGCATTAACCCGTATCCTAGACCACTGAAATTCCCAAAAATATTTTTGGCACCTAAAATGCATCCTACAACCCTGAAAGTTCAGAATATGTTAGCAGCCCAAAAAAGGCCTTAAAATGCATTTTAGGCCTGCCAAATGTTGAAAACTTTGGAGGCCCAAAAAAGGGGTTTACAGGCATCCTAGACCCCCTAAAGTCCAGAAAATGTTGGTGGGCCAAAAACTGTGTCAGAGTGCTCTGAATGTCCCAAAAACATTTGCAGCCCGAAAGGGGCACTAACCCGCATCCTAGACCACTGAAATTCCCAAAAATATTTTTGGCACGAAAAATGCATCCTACAACCCTGAAAGTTCAGAATATGTTAGCAGCCTGAAAAATGCCTTAAAATGCATTTTAGGCCTGCAAAAATGTTGAAAACTTTGGAGGCCCCAAAAAGGGGTTTACAGGCATCCTAGACCCCCTAAAGTCCAGAAAATGTTGGTGGGCCAAAAACTGTGTCAGAGAGCTCTGAATGTCCCAAAAACATTTGCAGCTTGAAAGGGGCATTAACCCGCATCCTAGACCACTGAAATTACCAAAAATAGTTTGGCACCCAAAATGCATCCTACACCCCTGAAAGTTCAGAATATGTTAGCAGCCCAAAAAAGGCCTTAAAATGCATTTTAGGCCTGCAAAAATGTTGAAAACTTTGGAGGCCCAAAAAAGGGGATTACAGGCATCCTAGACCCCCTAAAGTCCAGAAAATGTTGGTGGGCCAAAAACTGTGTCAGAGAGCTCAGAATGTCCCAAAAACATTTGCAGCCTGAAAGGGGCATTAACCCGCATCCTAGATCACTGAAATTCCCAAAAATATTTTTGGCATGAAAAGTGCATCCTACAACCCTGAGATTTCAGAATATGTTAGTAGCCCAAACAAGGCCTTAAAATGCATTTTAGGCCTGCAAAAATGTTGAAAACTTTGGAGGCCCAAAAAGGGGTTTACAGGCATCCTAGACCCCCTAAAGTCCAGAAAATGTTGGTGGGCCAAAAACTGTGTCAGAGAGCTCTGAATGTCCCAAAAACATTTGCAGCTTGAAAGGGGCATTAACCCGCATCCTAGACCACTGAAATTCCCAAAATTATTTTTGGCACCCAAAATGCATCCTACAACCCTGAAAGTTCAGAATATGTTAGCAGCACAAAAAAGGCCTTAAAATGCATTTTAGGCCCGCAAAAATGTTGAAAAGTTTGGAGGCCCAAAAAAGGGATTTACAGGCATCCTAGACCCCGTAAAGTGCAGAAGATGGCTGTGGCCCAAAAACTGTGTCAGAGAGCTCTGAATGTCCCAAAAACATTTGCAGCTTGAAAGGGGCATTAACCCGCACCCTAGACCGCTGAAATTCCCAAAAATATTTTTGGCACCCAAAATGCATCCTACAACCCTGAAATTTCAGAATATGTTAGCAGCCCAAAAAAGGCCTTAAAATGCATTTTAGGCCTGCAAAAATGTTGAAAGGTTTGGGAGCCCAAAAAAGGGGTTTACAGGCATCCTAGACCCCCTAAAGTCCAGAAAATGTTGGTGGGCCAAATACTGTGTCAGAGAGCTCTGAATGTCCCAAAAACATTTGCAGCTTGAAAGGGGCATTAACCCGCATCCTAGACCACTGAAATTACCAAAAATAGTTTGGCCCGAAAAATGCATCCTACACCCCTGAATGTTCAGAAAATGTTGGCAGCTCAAAAAAGTCCTTAACATTCATCTTGTGCCTGGAAAAATGTTGAAAACTTTGGAGGCCCAAAAAAGGGGTTTACAGGCATCCTAGACCCCCTAAAGTCCAGAAAATGTTGGTCGGCCAAAAACTGTGTCAGAGAGCTCTGAATGTCCCAAAAACATTTGCAGACTGAAAGGGGCATTAACCCGCATCCTAGACCACTGAAATTCCCAAAAATATTTTTGGCATGAAAAGTGCATCCTACAACCCTGAAAGTTCAGAATATGTTAGCAGCCCAAAAAAGGCCTTAAAATGCATCTTAGACCTGCAAAAATGTTGAAAGGTTTGGAGGCTAAAAAATGGGATTTACAGGCATCCTAGACCCCGTAAAGTGCAGAAAATGGCTGTGGCCCAAAATCAGTGTCAGAGAGCTCTGAATGTCCCAAAACATTTGCAGCCCGAAAAGGGCACTAACCCGCATCCTAGACCACTGAAATTCCCAAAAGTATTTTTGGCACGAAAAATGCATCCTACACCCCTGAAATTTCAGAATATGTTAGCAGCCTGAAAAAGGCCTTAAAATGCATTTTAGGCCTGCAAAAATGTTGAAAACTTTGGAGGCCCAAAAAAGAGGTTTACAGGCATCCTAGACTCCCTAAAGTCCAGAAAATATTGGTGGACCAAAAACTGTGTCAGAGAGCTCTGAATGTCCCAAAAACATTTGCAGCCTGAAAGGGGCATTAACCCGCATCCTAGACCACTGAAATTTCCAAAAATATTTTTGGCACCCAAAATGCATCCTACAACCCTGAAAGTTCAGAATATGTTAGCAGCCCAAAAAAGGCCTTAAAATGCAACTTAGGCCTGCAAAAATATTGAAAAGTTTGGAGGCCCAAAAAAGGGATTTACAGGCATCCTAGACCCCGTAAAGTGCAGAAAATGGCTGTGGCCCAAAATCAGTGTCAGAGAGCTCTGAATGTCCCAAAATATTTGCAGCCCGAAAGGGGCACTAACCCGCATCCTAGACCACTGAAATTCCCAAAAATATTTTTGGCACCAAAAATGCATCCTACAACCCTGAAAGTTCAGAATATGTTGGCAGCCCAGAAAAGGCCTTAAAATGCATTTTAGGCCTGCAAAAATGTTGAAAGGTTTGGGGGTCCAAAAAAGGGGTTTACAGGCATCCTAGACTCCCTAAAGTCCAGAAAATGTTGGTGGGCCAAAAACAGGCTCAGAGAGCTCTGAATGTCCCAAAAATATTTGCAGCCTGAAAGGGGCATTAACCCGCATCCTAGACCGCTGAAATTCCCAAAAATATTTTTGGCATGAAAAGTGCATCCTACAACCCTGAAAGTTCAGAATATGTTAGCAGCCCAAAAAAGGCCTTAAAATGCATCTTAGACCTGCAAAAATGTTGAAAGGTTTGGAGGCTGAAAAAAGGGATTTACAGGCATCCTAGACCCCGTAAAGTGCAGACAATGGCTGTGGCCCAAAATCAGTGTCAGAGAGCTCTGAATGTCCCAAAACATGTGCAGCCCGAAAGGGGCACTAACCCGCATCCTAGACCACTGAAATTCCCAAAAGTATTTTTGGCACGAAAAATGCATCCTACACCCCTGAAATTTCAGAAAATGTTGGCAGCTCAAAAAAAGGCCTTAAAATGCATCTTAGGCCTGCAAAAATGTTGAAAACTTTGCAGGCCCAAAGAAGGGGTTTACATGTATCCTAGACCCCTAAATTCCAGAAAATGTTGGTAGGCCAAAACTGTGTCAGAGAGCTCTGAATGTCCCAAAAACATTTGCAGCCTGAAAGGGGCATTAACCCGCACCCTAGACCACTGAAATTCCCAAAAATATTTTTGGCATGAAAAGTGCATCCTACAACCCTGAAAGTTCAGAATATGTTAGCAGCCCAAAAAAGACCTTAAAATGCATTTTAGGCCTGCGAAAATGTTGAAAGGTTTGGAGGCCCAAAAAAGGGGTTTACAGGCATCCTAGACCCCCTAAAGTCCAGAAAATGTTGGTTGGCCAAAAACAGGCTCAGAGAGCTCTGAATGTCCCAAAAACATTTGCAGCCTAAAAGGGGCATTAACCCGCATCCTAGACCACTGAAATTACCAAAAATAGTTTGGCCCGAAAAATGCATCCTACACCCCTGAATGTTCAGAAAATGTTGGCAGCTCAAAAAACTCCTTAAAATTCATCTTGTGCCTGGAAAAATGTTGAACACTTTGGAGGCCCAAAAAAGGGGTTTATAGGCATCCTAGACCCCCTTAAGTCCAGAAAATGTTGGTAGGCCAAAAACTGTGTCAGAGAGCTCTGAATGTCCCAAAAACATTTGCAGCCTGAAAGGGGCATTAACCCGCATCCTAGACCGCTGAAATTCCCAAAAATATTTTTGGCATGAAAAGTGCATCCTACAACCCTGAAAGTTCAGAATATGTTAGCAGCCCAAAAAAGGCCTTAAAATGCATTTTAGGCCTGCAAAAATGTTGAAAACTTTGCAGGCCCAAAAAAGGGGTTTACATGTATCCTAGACCCCTAAATTCCAGAAAAGGTTGGTGGGCCAAAAACTGTGTCAGAGAGCTCTTAATGTCCCAAAAACATTTGCAGCCTGAAAGGGGCATTAACCCGCATCCTAGACCACTGAAATTCCCAAAAATATTTTTGGACCCTAAAATGCATCCTACAACCCTGAAAGTTCAGAATATGTTAGCAGCCCAAAAAAGGCCTTAAAATGCATTTTAGGCCTGCAAAATGTTGAAAACTTTGGAGGCCCAAAAAAGGGGTTTACAGGCATCCTAGACCCCCTAAAGTCCAGAAAATGTTGGTGGGCCAAATACTGTGTCAGAGAGCTCTGAATGTCCCAAAAACATTTGCAGCTTGAAAGGGGCATTAACCCGCATCCTAGACCACTGAAATTACCAAAAATAGTTTGGCCCGAAAAATGTATCCTACACCCCTGAAAGTTCAGAAAATGTTGGCAGCTCAAAAAAGTCCTTAAAATTCATCTTGTGCCTGCAAAAATGTTGAAAACTTTGGAGGCCCAAAAAAGGGGATTACAGGCATCCTAGACCCCCTAAAGTCCAGAAAATGTTGGTGGGCCAAAAACGGTGTCAGAGAGCTCAGAATGTCCCAAAAACATTTGCAGCCTGAAAGGGGCATTAACCCGCATCCTAGATCACTGAAATTCCCAAAAATATTTTTGGCATGAAAAGTGCATCCTACAACCCTGAGATTTCAGAATATGTTAGTAGCCCAAACAAGGCCTTAAAATGCATTTTAGGCCTGCAAAAATGTTGAAAACTTTGGAGGCCCAAAAAAGGGGATTACAGGCATCCTAGACCCCCTAAAGTCCAGAAAATATTGGTGGACCAAAAACTGTGTCAGAGAGCTCTGAATGTCCCAAAAACATTTGCAGCTTGAAAGGGGCATTAACCCGCATCCTAGACCACTGAAATTCCCAAAAATATTTTTGGCACCCAAAATGCATCCTACAACCCTGAGAGTTCAGAATATGTTAGCAGCCCAAAAAAGGCCTTAAAATGCATTTTAGGCCTGCAAAAATGTTGAAAAGTTTGGAGGCACAAAAAAGGGGTTTACAGGCATCCTAGACCCCCTAAAGTCCAGAAAATGTTGGTGGGCCAAAAACAGGCTCAGAGAGCTCTGAATGTCCCAATAACATTTGCAGCCTGAAAGGGGCATTAACCCGCATCCTAGACCACTGAAATTGCCAAAAATAGTTTGGCCCGAAAAATGCATCCTACACCCCTGAAAGTTCAGAAAATGTTGGCAGCTCAAAAAAGTCCTTAAAATTCATCTTGTGCCTGCAAAAATGTTGAAAACTTTGGAGGCCCAAAAAAGGGGTTTACAGGCATCCTAGACCCCCTAAAGTCCAGAAAATGTTGGTGGGCCAAAAACTGTGTCAGAGAGCTCTGAATGTCCCAAAAACATTTGCAGCCTGAAAGGGGCATTAACCCGCATCCTAGACCACTGAAATTCCCAAAAATATTTTTGGCATGAAAAGGGCATCCTACAACCCTGAGAGTTCAGAATATGTTAGCAGCCCAAACAAGGCCTTAAAATGCATTTTAGGCCTGCAAAAATGTTGGAAACTTTGGAGGTCCAAAAAAGAGGTTTACAGGCATCCTAGACTCCCTAAAGTCCAGAAAATATTGGTGGACCAAAAACTGTGTCAGAGAGCTCTGAATGTCCCAAAAACATTTGCAGCCTGAAAGGGGCATTAACCCGCATCCTAGACCACTGAAATTCCCAAAAATATTTTTGGCACCCAAAATGCATCCTACAACCCTGAAAGTTCAGAATATGTTAGCAGCCCAAAAAAGGCCTTAAAATGCATTTTAGGCCTGGAAAAATGTTGAAAACTTTGCAGGCCCAAAAAAGGGATTTACAGGCATCCTAGACCCCGTAAAGTGCAGAAAATGGCTGTGGCCCAAAATCAGTGTCAGAGAGCTCTGAATGTCCCGAAATATTTGCCGCCCGAAAGGGGCACTAACCCGCATCCTAGACCACTGAAATTCCCAAAAATATTTTTGGCACGAAAAATGCATCCTACAACCCTGAAAGTTCAGAATATGTTAGCAGCCTGAAAAATGCCTTAAAATGCATTTTAGGCCTGCAAAAATGTTGAAAACTTTGGAGGCCCAAAAAAGGGGTTTACAGGCATCCTAGACCCCCTAAAGTCCAGAAAATGTTGGTGGGCCAAAAACTGTGTCAGAGAGCTCTGAATGTCCCAAAAAAATTTGCAGCTTGAAAGGGGCATTAACCCGCATCCTAGACCACTGAAATTACCAAAAATAGTTTGGCCCGAAAAATGCATCCTACACCCCTGAAAGTTCAGAAAATGTTGGCAGCTCAAAAAAGTCCTTAAAATTCATCTTGTGCCTGCAAAAATGTTGAAAACTTTGGAGGCCCAAAAAAGGGGATTACAGGCATCCTAGACCCTCTAAAGTCCAGAAAATGTTGGTGGGCCAAAAACTGTGTCAGAGAGCTCTGAATGTCCCAAAACATTTGCAGCCCGAAAGGGGCACTAACCAGCATCCTAGACCACTGAAATTCCCAAAAATATTTTTGGCACCAAAAATGCATCCTACAACCCTGAAAGTTCAGAATATGTTAGCAGCCTGAAAAATGCCTTAAAATGCATTTTAGGCCTGCAAAAATGTTGAAAACTTTGGAGGCCCAAAAAAGAGGTTTACAGGCATCCTAGACTCCCTAAAGTCCAGAAAATATTGGTGGACCAAAAACTGTGTCAGAGAGCTCTGAATGTCCCAAAACATTTGCAACTTGAAAGGGGCATTAACCCGCATCCTAGACCACTGAAATTCCCAAAAATATTTTTGGCACCCAAAATGCATCCTACAACCCTGAAAGTTCAGAATATGTTAGCAGCCCAAAAAAGGCCTTAAAATGCATTTTAGGCCTGCAAAAATGTTGAAAACTTTGGAGGCCCAAAAAAGGGGTTTACAGGCATCCTAGACCCCTAAAGTCCAGAAAATGTTGGTGGGCCAAAAACAGGCTCAGAGAGCTCTGAATGTCCCAAAAACATTTGCAGCCTGAAAGGGGCATTAACCCGTATCCTAGACCACTGAAATTACCAAAAATGGTTTGGCCCGAAAAATGCATCCTACACCCCTGAATGTTCAGAAAATGTTGGCAGCTCAAAAAAGTCCTTAAAATTCATCTTGTGCCTGGAAAAATGTTGAAAACTTTGGAGGCCCAAAAAAGGGGTTTATAGGCATCCTAGACCGCCTAAAGTCCAGAAAATGTTGGTGGGCCAAAAACTGTGTCAGAGAGCTCTGAATGTCCCAAAAACATTTGCAGACTGAAAGGGGCATTAACCCGCATCCTAGACCACTGAAATTCCCAAAAATATTTTTGGCACTCAAAATGCATCCTACAACCCTGAAAGTTCAGAATATGTTAGCAGCCCAAAAAAGGCCTTAAAATGCATTTTAGGCCTGCAAAAATGTTGAAAGGTTTGGAGGCCCAAAAAAGGGGTTTACAGGCATCCTAGACCCCCTAAAGTCCAGAAAATGTTGGTGTGCCAAAAACAGGCTCAGAGAGCTCTGAATGTCCCAAAAACATTTGCAGCCTGAAAGGGGCATTAACCCGCATCCTAGACCACTGAAATTACCAAAAATAGTTTGGCCCGAAAAATGCATCCTACACCCCTGAATGTTCAGAAAATGTTGGCAGCTCAAAAAAGTCCTTAAAATTCATCTTGTGCCTGGAAAAATGTTGAAAACTTTGGAGGCCCAAAAAAGGGGTTTATAGGCATCCTAGACCCCCTAAAGTCCAGAAAATGTTGGTGGGCCTAAAACTGTGTCAGAGAGCTCTGAATGTCCCAAAACATGTGCAGCCCGAAAGGGGCACTAACCAGCATCCTAGACCACTGAAATTCCCAAAAATATTTTTGGCACCAAAAATCCATCCTACAACCCTGAAAGTTCAGAATATGTTAGCAGCCTGAAAAATGCCTTAAAATGCATTTTAGGCCTGCAAAAATGTTGAAAACTTTGGAGGCCCAAAAAAGAGGTTTACAGGCATCCTAGACTCCCTAAAGTCCAGAAAATATTGGTGGGCCAAAAACTGTGTCAGAGAGCTCTGAATGTCCCAAAACATTTGCAGCCCGAAAGGGGCACTAACCAGCATTCTAGACCACTGAAATTCCCAAAAATATTTTTGGCACCAAAAATGCATCCTACAACCCTGAAAGTTCAGAATATGTTAGCAGCCTGAAAAATGCCTTGAAATGCATTTTAGGCCTGCAAAAATGTTGAAAACTTTGGAGGCCCAAAAAAGAGGTTTACAGGCATCCTAGACTCCCTAAAGTCCAGAAAATATTGGTGGGCCAAAAACTGTGTCAGAGTGCTCTGAATGTCCCAAAACATTTGCAGCCCGAAAGGGGCACTAACCAGCATCCTAGACCAGTGAAATTCCCAAAAATATTTCTGGCTCCAAAAATGCATCCTACAACCCTGAAAGTTCAGAATATGTTAGCAGCCTGAAAAATACCTTAAAATGCATTTTAGGCCTGCAAAAATGTTGAAAACTTTGGAGGCCCAAAAAAGAGGTTTACAGGCATCCTAGACTCCCTAAAGTCCAGAAAATATTGGTGGACCAAAAACTGTGTCAGAGAGCTCTGAATGTCCCAAAAACATTTGCAGCTTGAAAGGGGCATTAACCCGCATCCTAGACCACTGAAATTCTCAAAAATATTTTTGGCATGAAAAGTGCATCCTACAACCCTTAAAGTTCAGAATATGTTAGCAGACCAAAAAAGGCCTTAAAATGCATTTTGGCCTGCAAAAAAGTTGAAAAGTTTGGAGGCCAAAAAAGGGATTTACAGGCATCCTAGACCCCGTAAAGTGCAGAAAATGGCTGTGGCCCAAAAACTGTGTCAGAGAGCTCTGAATGTCCCAAAACATTTGCAGCTTGAAAGGGGCATTAACCCGCATCCTAGACCACTGAAATTCCCAAAAATATTTTTGGCACCCAAAATGCATCCTACAACCCTGAAAGTTCAGAATATGTTTGCAGCCCAAAAAAGGCCTTAAAATGCATTTTATGCCTGCAAAAATGTTGAAAACTTTGGAGGCCCAAAAAAGGGGTTTACAGGCATCCTAGACCCCCTAAAGTCCAGAAAATGTTGGTGGGCCAAAAACTGTGTCAGAGAGCTCTGAATGTCCCAAAAACATTTGCAGACTGAAAGGGGCATTAACCCGCATCCTAGACCAGTGAAATTCCCAAAAATATTTTTGGCATGAAAAGTGCATCCTACAACCCTGAAAGTTCAGAATATGTTAGCAGCCCAAAAAAGGCCTTAAAATGCATCTTAGACCTGCAAAAATGTTGAAAGGTTTGGAGGCTAAAAAATGGGATTTACAGGCATCCTAGACCCCGTAAAGTGCAGAAAATGGCTGTGGCCCAAAATCAGTGTCAGAGAGCTCTGAATGTCCCAAAACATTTGCAGACTGAAAGGGGCATTAACCCGCATCCTAGACCACTGAAATTCCCAAAAGTATTTTTGGCACGAAAAATGCATCCTACACCCCTGAAATTTCAGAAAATGTTGGCAGCTCAAAAAAAGGCCTTAAAATGCATCTTAGGCCTGCAAAAATGTTGAAAACTTTGCAGGCCCAAAATAGGGGTTTACAGGCATCCTAGACCCCCTAAAGTCCAGAAAATGTTGGTGGGCCAAAAACTGTGTCAGAGAGCTCTTAATGTCCCAAAAACATTTGCAGCCTGAAAGGGGCATTAACCCGCATCCTAGACCACTGAAATTCCCAAAAATATTTTTGGCACCTAAAATGCATCCTACAACCCTGAAAGTTCAGAATATGTTAGCAGCCCAAAAAAGGCCTTAAAATGCATTTTAGGCCTGCCAAATGTTGAAAACTTTGGAGGCCCAAAAAAGGGGTTTACAGGCATCCTAGACCCCCTAAAGTCCAGAAAATGTTGGTGGGCCAAAAACTGTGTCAGAGAGCTCTGAATGTCCCAAAAACATTTGCAGCCCGAAAGGGGCACTAACCCGCATCCTAGACCACTGAAATTCCCAAAAATATTTTTGGCACGAAAAATGCATCCTACAACCCTGAAAGTTCAGAATATGTTAGCAGCCTGAAAAATGCCTTAAAATGCATTTTAGGCCTGCAAAAATGTTGAAAACTTTGGAGGCCCAAAAAAGGGGTTTACAGGCATCCTAGACCCCCTAAAGTCCAGAAAATGTTGGTGGGCCAAAAACTGTGTCAGAGAGCTCTGAATGTCCCAAAAACATTTGCAGCTTGAAAGGGGCATTAACCCGCATCCTAGACCACTGAAATTACCAAAAATAGTTTGGCACCCAAAATGCATCCTACACCCCTGAAAGTTCAGAATATGTTAGCAGCCCAAAAAAGGCCTTAAAATGCATTTTAGGCCTGCAAAAATGTTGAAAACTTTGGAGGCCCAAAAAAGGGGATTACAGGTATCCTAGACCCCCTAAAGTCCAGAAAATGTTGGTGGGCCAAAAACTGTGTCAGAGAGCTCAGAATGTCCCAAAAACATTTGCACCCTGAAAGGGGCATTGACCGCATCCTAGATCACTGAAATTCCCAAAAATATTTTTGGCATGAAAAGTGCATCCTACAACCCTGAGATTTCAGAATATGTTAGTAGCCCAAACAAGGCCTTAAAATGCATTTTAGGCCTGCAAAAATGTTGAAAACTTTGGAGGCCCAAAAAGGGGTTTACAGGCATCCTAGACCCCCTAAAGTCCAGAAAATGTTGGTGGGCCAAAAACTGTGTCAGAGAGCTCTGAATGTCCCAAAAACATTTGCAGCTTGAAAGGGGCATTAACCCGCATCCTAGACCACTGAAATTCCCAAAATTATTTTTGGCACCCAAAATGCATCCTACAACCCTGAAAGTTCAGAATATGTTAGCAGCACAAAAAAGGCCTTAAAATGCATTTTAGGCCCGCAAAAATGTTGAAAAGTTTGGAGGCCCAAAAAAGGGATTTACAGGCATCCTAGACCCCGTAAAGTGCAGAAAATGGCTGTGGCCCAAAAACTGTGTCAGAGAGCTCTGAATGTCCCAAAAACATTTGCAGCTTGAAAGGGGCATTAACCCGCACCCTAGACCGCTGAAATTCCCAAAAATATTTTTGGCACCCAAAATGCATCCTACAACCCTGAAAGTTCAGAATATGTTAGCAGCCCAAAAAAGGCCTTAAAATGCATTTTAGGCCTGCAAAAATGTTGAAAGGTTTGGGAGCCCAAAAAAGGGGTTTACAGGCATCCTAGACCCCCTAAAGTCCAGAAAATGTTGGTGGGCCAAAAACTGTGTCAGAGAGCTCTGAATGTCCCAAAAACATTTGCAGCTTGAAAGGGGCATTAACCCGCATCCTAGACCACTGAAATTACCAAAAATAGTTTGGCCCGAAAAATGCATCCTACACCCCTGAATGTTCAGAAAATGTTGGCAGCTCAAAAAAGTCCTTAACATTCATCTTGTGCCTGGAAAAATGTTGAAAACTTTGGAGGCCCAAAAAAGGGGTTTACAGGCATCCTAGACCCCCTAAAGTCCAGAAAATGTTGGTCGGCCAAAAACTGTGTCAGAGAGCTCTGAATGTCCCAAAAACATTTGCAGACTGAAAGGGGCATTAACCCGCATCCTAGACCACTGAAATTCCCAAAAATATTTTTGGCATGAAAAGTGCATCCTACAACCCTGAAAGTTCAGAATATGTTAGCAGCCCAAAAAGGCCTTAAAATGCATCTTAGACCTGCAAAAATGTTGAAAGGTTTGGAGGCTAAAAAATGGGATTTACAGGCATCCTAGACCCCGTAAAGTGCAGAAAATGGCTGTGGCCCAAAATCAGTGTCAGAGAGCTCTGAATGTCCCAAAACATTTGCAGCCCGAAAAGGGCACTAACCCGCATCCTAGACCACTGAAATTCCCAAAAGTATTTTTGGCACGAAAAATGCATCCTACACCCCTGAAATTTCAGAATATGTTAGCAGCCTGAAAAAGGCCTTAAAATGCATTTTAGGCCTGCAAAAATGTTGAAAACTTTGGAGGCCCAAAAAAGAGGTTTACAGGCATCCTAGACTCCCTAAAGTCCAGAAAATATTGGTGGACCAAAAACTGTGTCAGAGAGCTCTGAATGTCCCAAAAACATTTGCAGCCTGAAAGGGGCATTAACCCGCATCCTAGACCACTGAAATTTCCAAAAATATTTTTGGCACCCAAAATGCATCCTACAACCCTGAAAGTTCAGAATATGTTAGCAGCCCAAAAAAGGCCTTAAAATGCATCTTAGGCCTGCAAAAATATTGAAAAGTTTGGAGGCCCAAAAAAGGGATTTACAGGCATCCTAGACCCCGTAAAGTGCAGAAAATGGCTGTGGCCCAAAATCAGTGTCAGAGAGCTCTGAATGTCCCAAAATATTTGCAGCCCGAAAGGGGCACTAACCCGCATCCTAGACCACTGAAATTCCCAAAAATATTTTTGGCACCAAAAATGCATCCTACAACCCTGAAAGTTCAGAATATGTTAGCAGCCTGAAAAAGCCCTTAAAATGCATTTTAGGCCTGCAAAAATGTTGAAAACTTTGGAGGCCCAAAAAAGGGGTTTACAGGCATCCTAGACTCCCTAAAGTCCAGAAAATATTGGTGGGCCAAAAACTGTGTCAGAGAGCTCTGAATGTCCCAAAAACATTTGCAGCCTGAAAGGGGCATTAACCCGCATCCTAGACCACTGAAATTCCCAAAAATATTTTTGGCACCCAAAATGCATTCTACAACCCTGAAAGTTCAGAATATGTTGGCAGCCCAGAAAAGGCCTTAAAATGCATTTTAGGCCTGCAAAAATGTTGAAAGGTTTGGGGGTCCAAAAAAGGGGTTTACAGGCATCCTAGACTCCCTAAAGTCCAGAAAATGTTGGTGGGCCAAAAACAGGCTCAGAGAGCTCTGAATGTCCCAAAAACATTTGCAGCCTGAAAGGGGCATTAACCCGCATCCTAGACCGCTGAAATTCCCAAAAATATTTTTGGCATGAAAAGTGCATCCTACAACCCTGAAAGTTCAGAATATGTTAGCAGCCCAAAAAAGGCCTTAAAATGCATTTTAGGCCTGCAAAAATGTTGAAAGGTTTGGGGGTCCAAAAAAGGGGTTTACAGGCATCCTAGACCCCCTAAAGTCCAGAAAATGTTGGTGGGCCAAAAACAGGCTCAGAGAGCTCTGAATGTCCCAAAAACATTTGCAGCCCGAAAGGGGCATTAACCCGCATCCTAGACCACTGAAATTACCAAAAGTATTTTTGGCACGAAAAATGCATCCTACACCCCTGAAATTTCAGAAAATGTTGGCAGCTCAAAAAAAGGCCTTAAAATGCATCTTAGGCCTGCAAAAATGTTGAAAACTTTGCAGGCCCAAAGAAGGGGTTTACATGTATCCTAGACCCCTAAATTCCAGAAAATGTTGGTAGGCCAAAACTGTGTCAGAGAGCTCTGAATGTCCCAAAAACATTTGCAGCCTGAAAGGGGCATTAACCCGCACCCTAGACCACTGAAATTCCCAAAAATATTTTTGCCATGAAAAGTGCATCCTACAACCCTGAAAGTTCAGAATATGTTAGCAGCCCAAAAAAGACCTTAAAATGCATTTTAGGCCTGCGAAAATGTTGAAAGGTTTGGAGGCCCAAAAAAGGGGTTTACAGGCATCCTAGACCCCCTAAAGTCCAGAAAATGTTGGTTGGCCAAAAACAGGCTCAGAGAGCTCTGAATGTCCCAAAAACATTTGCAGCCTAAAAGGGGCATTAACCCGCATCCTACACCACTGAAATTACCAAAAATAGTTTGGCCCGAAAAATGCATCCTACACCCCTGAATGTTCAGAAAATGTTGGCAGCTCAAAAAACTTAAAATTCATCTTGTGCCTGGAAAAATGTTGAACACTTTGGAGGCCCAAAAAAGGGGTTTATAGGCATCCTAGACCCCCTTACGTCCAGAAAATGTTGGTAGGCCAAAAACTGTGTCAGAGAGCTCTGAATGTCCCAAAAACATTTGCAGCCTGAAAGGGGCATTAACCCGCATCCTAGACCGCTGAAATTCCCAAAAATATTTTTGGCATGAAAAGTGCATCCTACAACCCTGAAAGTTCAGAATATGTTAGCAGCCCAAAAAAGGCCTTAAAATGCATTTTAGGCCTGCAAAAATGTTGAAAACTTTGCAGGCCCAAAAAAGGGGTTTACATGTATCCTAGACCCCTAAATTCCAGAAAAGGTTGGTGGGCCAAAAACTGTGTCAGAGAGCTCTTAATGTCCCAAAAACATCTGCAGCCTGAAAGGGGCATTAACCCGCATCCTAGACCACTGAAATTCCCAAAAATATTTTTGGACCCTAAAATGCATCCTACAACCCTGAAAGTTCAGAATATGTTAGCAGCCCAAAAAAGGCCTTAAAATGCATTTTAGGCCTGCAAAATGTTGAAAACTTTGGAGGCCCAAAAAAGGGGTTTACAGGCATCCTAGACCCCCTAAAGTCCAGAAAATGTTGGTGGGCCAAATACTGTGTCAGAGAGCTCTGAATGTCCCAAAAACATTTGCAGCTTGAAAGGGGCATTAACCCGCATCCTAGACCACTGAAATTACCAAAAATAGTTTGGCCCGAAAAATGCATCCTACACCCCTGAAAGTTCAGAAAATGTTGGCAGCTCAAAAAAGTCCTTAAAATTCATCTTGTGCCTGCAAAAATGTTGAAAACTTTGGAGGCCCAAAAAAGGGGATTACAGGCATCCTAGACCCCCTAAAGTCCAGAAAATATTGGTGGACCAAAAACTGTGTCAGAGAGCTCTGAATGTCCCAAAAACATTTGCAGCCTGAAAGGGGCATTAACCCGCATCCTAGACCACTGAAATTCCCAAAAATATTTTTGGCATGAAAAGTGCATCCTACAACCCTGAGATTTCAGAATATGTTAGTAGCCCAAACAAGGCCTTAAAATGCATTTTAGGCCTGCAAAAATGTTGAAAACTTTGGAGGCCCAAAAAAGGGGTTTACAGGCATCCTAGACCCCCTAAAGTCCAGAAAATGTTGGTGGGCCAAAAACAGGCTCAGAGAGCTCTGAATGTCCCAATAACATTTGCAGCCTGAAAGGGGCATTAACCCGCATCCTAGACCACTGAAATTGCCAAAAATAGTTTGGCCCGAAAAATGCATCCTACACCCCTGAAAGTTCAGAAAATGTTGGCAGCTCAAAAAAGTCCTTAAAATTCATCTTGTGCCTGCAAAAATGTTGAAAACTTTGGAGGCCCAAAAAAGGGGTTTACAGGCATCCTAGACCCCCTAAAGTCCAGAAAATGTTGGTGGGCCAAAAACTGTGTCAGAGAGCTCTGAATGTCCCAAAAACATTTGCAGCCTGAAAGGGGCATTAACCCGCATCCTAGACCACTGAAATTCCCAAAAATATTTTTGGCATGAAAAGGGCATCCTACAACCCTGAGAGTTCAGAATATGTTAGCAGCCCAAACAAGGCCTTAAAATGCATTTTAGGCCTGCAAAAATGTTGGAAACTTTGGAGGTCCAAAAAAGAGGTTTACAGGCATCCTAGACTCCCTAAAGTCCAGAAAATATTGGTGGACCAAAAACTGTGTCAGAGAGCTCTGAATGTCCCAAAAACATTTGCAGCCTGAAAGGGGCATTAACCCGCATCCTAGACCACTGAAATTCCCAAAAATATTTTTGGCACCCAAAATGCATCCTACAACCCTGAAAGTTCAGAATATGTTAGCAGCCCAAAAAAGGCCTTAAAATGCATTTTAGGCCTGGAAAAATGTTGAAAACTTTGCAGGCCCAAAAAAGGGATTTACAGGCATCCTAGACCCCGTAAAGTGCAGAAAATGGCTGTGGCCCAAAATCAGTGTCAGAGAGCTCTGAATGTCCCGAAATATTTGCCGCCCGAAAGGGGCACTAACCCGCATCCTAGACCACTGAAATTCCCAAAAATATTTTTGGCACGAAAAATGCATCCTACAACCCTGAAAGTTCAGAATATGTTAGCAGCCTGAAAAATGCCTTAAAATGCATTTTAGGCCTGCAAAAATGTTGAAAACTTTGGAGGCCCAAAAAAGGGGTTTACAGGCATCCTAGACCCCCTAAAGTCCAGAAAATGTTGGTGGGCCAAAAACTGTGTCAGAGAGCTCTGAATGTCCCAAAAACATTTGCAGCTTGAAAGGGGCATTAACCCGCATCCTAGACCACTGAAATTACCAAAATAGTTTGGCCCGAAAAATGCATCCTACACCCCTGAAAGTTCAGAAAATGTTGGCAGCTCAAAAAAGTCCTTAAAATTCATCTTGTGCCTGCAAAAATGTTGAAAACTTTGGAGGCCCAAAAAAGGGGATTACAGGCATCCTAGACCCTCTAAAGTCCAGAAAATGTTGGTGGGCCAAAAACTGTGTCAGAGAGCTCTGAATGTCCCAAAAACATTTGCAGCTTGAAAGGGGCATTAACCCGCATCCTAGACCACTGAAATTCCCAAAAATATTTTTGGCACCAAAAATGCATCCTACAACCCTGAAAGTTCAGAATATGTTAGCAGCCTGAAAAATGCCTTAAAATGCATTTTAGGCCTGCAAAAATGTTGAAAACTTTGGAGGCCCAAAAAAGAGGTTTACAGGCATCCTAGACTCCCTAAAGTCCAGAAAATGTTGGTGGGCCAAAAACTGTGTCAGAGAGCTCTGAATGTCCCAAAACATTTGCAGCCCGAAAGGGGCACTAACCAGCATCCTAGACCACTGAAATTCCCAAAAATATTTTTGGCACCAAAAATGCATCCTACAACCCTGAAAGTTCAGAATATGTTAGCAGCCTGAAAAATGCCTTAAAATGCATTTTAGGCCTGCAAAAATGTTGAAAACTTTGGAGGCCCAAAAAAGAGGTTTACAGGCATCCTAGACTCCCTAAAGTCCAGAAAATATTGGTGGACCAAAAACTGTGTCAGAGAGCTCTGAATGTCCCAAAACATTTGCAACTTGAAAGGGGCATTAACCCGCATCCTAGACCACTGAAATTCCCAAAAATATTTTTGGCACCCAAAATGCATCCTACAACCCTGAAAGTTCAGAATATGTTAGCAGCCCAAAAAAGGCCTTAAAATGCATTTTAGGCCTGCAAAAATGTTGAAAACTTTGGAGGCCCAAAAAAGGGGTTTACAGGCCTCCTAGACCCCTAAAGTCCAGAAAATGTTGGTGGGCCAAAAACAGGCTCAGAGAGCTCTGAATGTCCCAAAAACATTTGCAGCCTGAAAGGGGCATTAACCCGTATCCTAGACCACTAAAATTACCAAAAATGGTTTGGCCCGAAAAATGCATCCTACACCCCTGAATGTTCAGAAAATGTTGGCAGCTCAAAAAAGTCCTTAAAATTCATCTTGTGCCTGGAAAAATGTTGAAAACTTTGGAGGCCCAAAAAAGGGGTTTATAGGCATCCTAGACCGCCTAAAGTCCAGAAAATGTTGGTGGGCCAAAAACTGTGTCAGAGAGCTCTGAATGTCCCAAAAACATTTGCAGACTGAAAGGGGCATTAACCCGCATCCTAGACCACTGAAATTCCCAAAAATATTTTTGGCACTCAAAATGCATCCTACAACCCTGAAAGTTCAGAATATGTTAGCAGCCCAAAAAAGGCCTTAAAATGCATTTTAGGCCTGCAAAAATGTTGAAAGGTTTGGAGGCCCAAAAAAGGGGTTTACAGGCATCCTAGACCCCCTAAAGTCCAGAAAATGTTGGTGGGCCAAAAACAGGCTCAGAGAGCTCTGAATGTCCCAAAAACATTTGCAGCCTGAAAGGGGCATTAACCCGCATCCTAGACCACTGAAATTACCAAAAATAGTTTGGCCCGAAAAATGCATCCTACACCCCTGAATGTTCAGAAAATGTTGGCAGCTCAAAAAAGTCCTTAAAATTCATCTTGTGCCTGGAAAAATGTTGAAAACTTTGGAGGTCCAAAAAAGGGGTTTATAGGCATCCTAGACCCCCTAAAGTCCAGAAAATGTTGGTGGGCCTAAAACTGTGTCAGAGAGCTCTGAATGTCCCAAAACATGTGCAGCCCGAAAGGGGCACTAACCAGCATCCTAGACCACTGAAATTCCCAAAAATATTTTTGGCACCAAAAATCCATCCTACAACCCTGAAAGTTCAGAATATGTTAGCAGCCTGAAAAATGCCTTAAAATGCATTTTAGGCCTGCAAAAATGTTGAAAACTTTGGAGGCCCAAAAAAGAGGTTTACAGGCATCCTAGACTCCCTAAAGTCCAGAAAATATTGGTGGACCAAAAACTGTGTCAGAGAGCTCTGAATGTCCCAAAAACATTTGCAGCTTGAAAGGGGCATTAACCCGCATCCTAGACCACTGAAATTCTCAAAAATATTTTTGGCATGAAAAGTGCATCCTACAACCCTTAAAGTTCAGAATATGTTAGCAGACCAAAAAAGGCCTTAAAATGCATTTTGGCCTGCAAAAAAGTTGAAAAGTTTGGAGGCCAAAAAAGGGATTTACAGGCATCCTAGACCCCGTAAAGTGCAGAAAATGGCTGTGGCCCAAAAACTGTGTCAGAGAGCTCTGAATGTCCCAAAACATTTGCAGCTTGAAAGGGGCATTAACCCGCATCCTAGACCACTGAAATTCCCAAAAATATTTTTGGCACCCAAAATGCATCCTACAACCCTGAAAGTTCAGAATATGTTAGCAGCCCAAAAAAGGCCTTAAAATGCATTTTATGCCTGCAAAAATGTTGAAAACTTTGGAGGCCCAAAAAAGGGGTTTACAGGCATCCTAGACCCCCTAAAGTCCAGAAAATGTTGGTGGGCCAAAAACTGTGTCAGAGAGCTCTGAATGTCCCAAAAACATTTGCAGACTGAAAGGGGCATTAACCCGCATCCTAGACCAGTGAAATTCCCAAAAATATTTTTGGCATGAAAAGTGCATCCTACAACCCTGAAAGTTCAGAATATGTTAGCAGCCCAAAAAAGGCCTTAAAATGCATCTTAGACCTGCAAAAATGTTGAAAGGTTTGGAGGCTAAAAAATGGGATTTACAGGCATCCTAGACCCCGTAAAGTGCAGAAAATGGCTGTGGCCCAAAATCAGTGTCAGAGAGCTCTGAATGTCCCAAAACATTTGCAGACTGAAAGGGGCATTAACCCGCATCCTAGACCACTGAAATTCCCAAAAGTATTTTTGGCACGAAAAATGCATCCTACACCCCTGAAATTTCAGAAAATGTTGGCAGCTCAAAAAAAGGCCTTAAAATGCATCTTAGGCCTGCAAAAATGTTGAAAACTTTGCAGGCCCAAAATAGGGGTTTACAGGCATCCTAGACCCCCTAAAGTCCAGAAAATGTTGGTGGGCCAAAAACTGTGTCAGAGAGCTCTTAATGTCCCAAAAACATTTGCAGCCTGAAAGGGGCATTAACCCGCATCCTAGACCACTGAAATTCCCAAAAATATTTTTGGCACCTAAAATGCATCCTACAACCCTGAAAGTTCAGAATATGTTAGCAGCCCAAAAAAGGCCTTAAAATGCATTTTAGGCCTGCCAAATGTTGAAAACTTTGGAGGCCCAAAAAAGGGGTTTACAGGCATCCTAGACCCCCTAAAGTCCAGAAAATGTTGGTGGGCCAAAAACTGTGTCAGAGAGCTCTGAATGTCCCAAAAACATTTGCAGCCCGAAAGGGGCACTAACCCGCATCCTAGACCACTGAAATTCCCAAAAATATTTTTGGCACGAAAAATGCATCCTACAACCCTGAAAGTTCAGAATATGTTAGCAGCCTGAAAAATGCCTTAAAATGCATTTTAGGCCTGCAAAAATGTTGAAAACTTTGGAGGCCCAAAAAAGGGGTTTACAGGCATCCTAGACCCCCTAAAGTCCAGAAAATGTTGGTGGGCCAAAAACTGTGTCAGAGAGCTCTGAATGTCCCAAAAACATTTGCAGCTTGAAAGGGGCATTAACCCACATCCTAGACCACTGAAATTACCAAAAATAGTTTGGCACCCAAAATGCATCCTACACCCCTCAAAGTTCAGAATATGTTAGCAGCCCAAAAAAGGCCTTAAAATGCATTTTAGGCCTGCAAAAATGTTGAAAACTTTGGAGGCCCAAAAAAGGGGATTACAGGCATCCTAGACCCCCTAAAGTCCAGAAAATGTTGGTGGGCCAAAAACTGTGTCAGAGAGCTCAGAATGTCCCAAAAACATTTGCAGCCTGAAAGGGGCATTAACCCGCATCCTAGATCACTGAAATTCCCAAAAATATTTTTGGCATGAAAAGTGCATCCTACAACCCTGAGATTTCAGAATATGTTAGTAGCCCAAACAAGGCCTTAAAATGCATTTTAGGCCTGCAAAAATGTTGAAAACTTTGGAGGCCCAAAAAGGGGTTTACAGGCATCCTAGACCCCCTAAAGTCCAGAAAATGTTGGTGGCCAAAAACTGTGTCAGAGAGCTCTGAATGTCCCAAAAACATTTGCAGCTTGAAAGGGGCATTAACCCGCATCCTAGACCACTGAAATTCCCAAAATTATTTTTGGCACCCAAAATGCATCCTACAACCCTGAAAGTTCAGAATATGTTAGCAGCACAAAAAAGGCCTTAAAATGCATTTTAGGCCCGCAAAAATGTTGAAAAGTTTGGAGGCCCAAAAAAGGGATTTACAGGCATCCTAGACCCCGTAAAGTGCAGAAAATGGCTGTGGCCCAAAAACTGTGTCAGAGAGCTCTGAATGTCCCAAAAACATTTGCAGCTTGAAAGGGGCATTAACCCGCACCCTAGACCGCTGAAATTCCCAAAAATATTTTTGGCACCCAAAATGCATCCTACAACCCTGAAAGTTCAGAATATGTTAGCAGCCCAAAAAAGGCCTTAAAATGCATTTTAGGCCTGCAAAAATGTTGAAAGGTTTGGGAGCCCAAAAAAGGGGTTTACAGGCATCCTAGACCCCCTAAAGTCCAGAAAATGTTGGTGGGCCAAAAACTGTGTCAGAGAGCTCTGAATGTCCCAAAAACATTTGCAGCTTGAAAGGGGCATTAACCCGCATCCTAGACCACTGAAATTACCAAAAATAGTTTGGCCCGAAAAATGCATCCTACACCCCTGAATGTTCAGAAAATGTTGGCAGCTCAAAAAAGTCCTTAACATTGATCTTGTGCCTGGAAAAATGTTGAAAACTTTGGAGGCCCAAAAAAGGGGTTTACAGGCATCCTAGACCCCCTAAAGTCCAGAAAATGTTGGTCGGCCAAAAACTGTGTCAGAGAGCTCTGAATGTCCCAAAAACATTTGCAGACTGAAAGGGGCATTAACCCGCATCCTAGACCACTGAAATTCCCAAAAATATTTTTGGCATGAAAAGTGCATCCTACAACCCTGAAAGTTCAGAATATGTTAGCAGCCCAAAAAAGGCCTTAAATGCATCTTAGACCTGCAAAAATGTTGAAAGGTTTGGAGGCTAAAAAATGGGATTTACAGGCATCCTAGACCCCGTAAAGTGCAGAAAATGGCTGTGGCCCAAAATCAGTGTCAGAGAGCTCTGAATGTCCCAAAACATTTGCAGCCCGAAAAGGGCACTAACCCGCATCCTAGACCACTGAAATTCCCAAAAGTATTTTTGGCAAGAAAAATGCATCCTACACCCCTGAAATTTTAGAATATGTTAGCAGCCTGAAAAAGGCCTTAAAATGCATTTTAGGCCTGCAAAAATGTTGAAAACTTTGGAGGCCCAAAAAAGAGGTTTACAGGCATCCTAGACTCCCTAAAGTCCAGAAAATATTGGTGGACCAAAAACTGTGTCAGAGAGCTCTGAATGTCCCAAAAACATTTGCAGCCTGAAAGGGGCATTAACCCGCATCCTAGACCACTGAAATTTCCAAAAATATTTTTGGCACCCAAAATGCATCCTACAACCCTGAAAGTTCAGAATATGTTAGCAGCCCAAAAAAGGCCTTAAATGCATCTTAGGCCTGCAAAAATATTGAAAAGTTTGGAGGCCCAAAAAAGGGATTTACAGGCATCCTAGACCCCGTAAAGTGCAGAAAATGGCTGTGGCCCAAAATCAGTGTCAGAGAGCTCTGAATGTCCCAAAATATTTGCAGCCCGAAAGGGGCACTAACCCGCATCCTAGACCACTGAAATTCCCAAAAATATTTTTGGCACCAAAAATGCATCCTACAACCCTGAAAGTTCAGAATATGTTAGCAGCCTGAAAAAGCCCTTAAAATGCATTTTAGGCCTGCAAAAATGTTGAAAACTTTGGAGGCCCAAAAAAGGGGTTTACAGGCATCCTAGACTCCCTAAAGTCCAGAAAATATTGGTGGGCCAAAAACTGTGTCAGAGAGCTCTGAATGTCCCAAAAACATTTGCAGCCTGAAAGGGGCATTAACCCGCATCCTAGACCACTGAAATTCCCAAAAATATTTTTGGCACCCAAAATGCATTCTACAACCCTGAAAGTTCAGAATATGTTGGCAGCCCAGAAAAGGCCTTAAAATGCATTTTAGGCCTGCAAAAATGTTGAAAGGTTTGGGGGTCCAAAAAAGGGGTTTACAGGCATCCTAGACTCCCTAAAGTCCAGAAAATGTTGGTGGGCCAAAAACAGGCTCAGAGAGCTCTGAATGTCCCAAAAACATTTGCAGCCTGAAAGGGGCATTAACCCGCATCCTAGACCGCTGAAATTCCCAAAAATATTTTTGGCATGAAAAGTGCATCCTACAACCCTGAAAGTTCAGAATATGTTAGCAGCCCAAAAAAGGCCTTAAAATGCATTTTAGGCCTGCAAAAATGTTGAAAGGTTTGGGGGTCCAAAAAAGGGGTTTACAGGCATCCTAGACCCCCTAAAGTCCAGAAAATGTTGGTGGGCCAAAAACAGGCTCAGAGAGCTCTGAATGTGCCAAAAACATTTGCAGCCTGAAAGGGGCATTAACCCGCATCCTAGACCACTGAAATTACCAAAAATAGTTTGGCCCAAAAAATGCATCCTACACCCCTGAATGTTCAGAAAATGTTGGCAGCTCAAAAAAGTCCTTAAAATTCATCTTGTGCCTGGAAAAATGTTGAAAACTTTGGAGGCCCAAAAAAGGGGTTTACAGGCATCCTAGACCCCCTAAAGTCCAGAAAATGTTGGTGGGCCAAAAACTGTGTCAGAGAGCTCTGAATGTCCCAAAAACATTTGCAGACTGAAAGGGGCATTAACCCGCATCCTAGACCACTGAAATTCCCAAAAATAATTTTGGCATGAAAAGTGCATCCTACAACCCTTTAAGTTCAGAATATGTTAGCAGCCCAAAAAAGGCCTTAAAATGCATCTTAGACCTGCAAAAATGTTGAAAGGTTTGGAGGCTGAAAAAAGGGATTTACAGGCATCCTAGACCCCGTAAAGTGCAGACAATGGCTGTGGCCCAAAATCAGTGTCAGAGAGCTCTGAATGTCCCAAAACATGTGCAGCCCGAAAGGGGCACTAACCCGCATCCTAGACCACTGAAATTCCCAAAAGTATTTTTGGCACGAAAAATGCATCCTACACCCCTGAAATTTCAGAAAATGTTGGCAGCTCAAAAAAAGGCCTTAAAATGCATCTTAGGCCTGCAAAAATGTTGAAAACTTTGCAGGCCCAAAGAAGGGGTTTACATGTATCCTAGACCCCTAAATTCCAGAAAATGTTGGTAGGCCAAAACTGTGTCAGAGAGCTCTGAATGTCCCAAAAACATTTGCAGCCTGAAAGGGGCATTAACCCGCACCCTAGACCACTGAAATTCCCAAAAATATTTTTGGCATGAAAAGTGCATCCTACAACCCTGAAAGTTCAGAATATGTTAGCAGCCCAAAAAAGACCTTAAAATGCATTTTAGGCCTGCGAAAATGTTGAAAGGTTTGGAGGCCCAAAAAAGGGGTTTACAGGCATCCTAGACCCCCTAAAGTCCAGAAAATGTTGGTTGGCCAAAAACAGGCTCAGAGAGCTCTGAATGTCCCAAAAACATTTGCAGCCTAAAGGGGCATTAACCCGCATCCTAGACCACTGAAATTACCAAAAATAGTTTGGCCCGAAAAATGCATCCTACACCCCTGAATGTTCAGAAAATGTTGGCAGCTCAAAAAACTCCTTAAAATTCATCTTGTGCCTGGAAAAATGTTGAACACTTTGGAGGCCCAAAAAAGGGGTTTATAGGCATCCTAGACCCCCTTAAGTCCAGAAAATGTTGGTAGGCCAAAAACTGTGTCAGAGAGCTCTGAATGTCCCAAAAACATTTGCAGCCTGAAAGGGGCATTAACCCGCATCCTAGACCAATGAAATTCCCAAAAATATTTTTGGCATGAAAAGTGCATCCTACAACCCTGAAAGTTCAGAATATGTTAGCAGCCCAAAAAAGGCCTTAAAATGCATTTTAGGCCTGCAAAAATGTTGAAAACTTTGCAGGCCCAAAAAAGGGGTTTACATGTATCCTAGACCCCTAAATTCCAGAAAAGGTTGGTGGGCCAAAAACTGTGTCAGAGAGCTCTTAATGTCCCAAAAACATTTGCAGCCTGAAAGGGGCATTAACCCGCATCCTAGACCACTGAAATTCCCAAAAATATTTTTGGACCCTAAA
Source organism: Ambystoma mexicanum (assembly GCF_040938575.1). Classification (NCBI taxonomy): domain Eukaryota; kingdom Metazoa; phylum Chordata; class Amphibia; order Caudata; family Ambystomatidae; genus Ambystoma; species Ambystoma mexicanum. Next base: position 956,735,997 of record NC_090929.1, on the reverse strand, counting down.
ATGCATCCTACAACCCTGAAAGTTCAGAATATGTTAGCAGCCCAAAAAAGGCCTTAAAATGCATTTTAGGCCTGCAAAATGTTGAAAACTTTGGAGGCCCAAAAAAGGGGTTTACAGGCATCCTAGACCCCCTAAAGTCCAGAAAATGTTGGTGGGCCAAATACTGTGTCAGAGAGCTCTGAATGTCCCAAAAACATTTGCAGCTTGAAAGGGGCATTAACCCGCATCCTAGACCACTGAAATTACCAAAAATAGTTTGGCCCGAAAAATGCATCCTACACCCCTGAAAGTTCAGAAAATGTTGGCAGCTCAAAAAAGTCCTTAAAATTCATCTTGTGCCTGCAAAAATGTTGAAAACTTTGGAGGCCCAAAAAAGGGGATTACAGGCATCCTAGACCCCCTAAAGTCCAGAAAATGTTGGTGGGCCAAAAACGGTGTCAGAGAGCTCAGAATGTCCCAAAAACATTTGCAGCCTGAAAGGGGCATTAACCCGCATCCTAGATCACTGAAATTCCCAAAAATATTTTTGGCATGAAAAGTGCATCCTACAACCCTGAGATTTCAGAATATGTTAGTAGCCCAAACAAGGCCTTAAAATGCATTTTAGGCCTGCAAAAATGTTGAAAACTTTGGAGGCCCAAAAAAGGGGATTACAGGCATCCTAGACCCCCTAAAGTCCAGAAAATATTGGTGGACCAAAAACTGTGTCAGAGAGCTCTGAATGTCCCAAAAACATTTGCAGCTTGAAAGGGGCATTAACCCGCATCCTAGACCACTGAAATTCCCAAAAATATTTTTGGCACCCAAAATGCATCCTACAACCCTGAGAGTTCAGAATATGTTAGCAGCCCAAAAAAGGCCTTAAAATGCATTTTAGGCCTGCAAAAATGTTGAAAAGTTTGGAGGCCCAAAAAAGGGGTTTACAGGCATCCTAGACCCCCTAAAGTCCAGAAAATGTTGGTGGGCCAAAAACAGGCTCAGAGAGCTCTGAATGTCCCAATAACATTTGCAGCCTGAAAGGGGCATTAACCCGCATCCTAGACCACTGAAATTGCCAAAAATAGTTTGGCCCGAAAAATGCATCCTACACCCCTGAAAGTTCAGAAAATGTTGGCAGCTCAAAAAAGTCCTTAAAATTCATCTTGTGCCTGCAAAAATGTTGAAAACTTTGGAGGCCCAAAAAAGGGGTTTACAGGCATCCTAGACCCCCTAAAGTCCAGAAAATGTTGGTGGGCCAAAAACTGTGTCAGAGAGCTCTGAATGTCCCAAAAACATTTGCAGCCTGAAAGGGGCATTAACCCGCATCCTAGACCACTGAAATTCCCAAAAATATTTTTGGCATGAAAAGGGCATCCTACAACCCTGAGAGTTCAGAATATGTTAGCAGCCCAAACAAGGCCTTAAAATGCATTTTAGGCCTGCAAAAATGTTGGAAACTTTGGAGGTCCAAAAAAGAGGTTTACAGGCATCCTAGACTCCCTAAAGTCCAGAAAATATTGGTGGACCAAAAACTGTGTCAGAGAGCTCTGAATGTCCCAAAAACATTTGCAGCCTGAAAGGGGCATTAACCCGCATCCTAGACCACTGAAATTCCCAAAAATATTTTTGGCACCCAAAATGCATCCTACAACCCTGAAAGTTCAGAATATGTTAGCAGCCCAAAAAAGGCCTTAAAATGCATTTTAGGCCTGGAAAAATGTTGAAAACTTTGCAGGCCCAAAAAAGGGATTTACAGGCATCCTAGACCCCGTAAAGTGCAGAAAATGGCTGTGGCCCAAAATCAGTGTCAGAGAGCTCTGAATGTCCCGAAATATTTGCCGCCCGAAAGGGGCACTAACCCGCATCCTAGACCACTGAAATTCCCAAAAATATTTTTGGCACGAAAAATGCATCCTACAACCCTGAAAGTTCAGAATATGTTAGCAGCCTGAAAAATGCCTTAAAATGCATTTTAGGCCTGCAAAAATGTTGAAAACTTTGGAGGCCCAAAAAAGGGGTTTACATGCATCCTAGACCCCGTAAAGTGCAGAAAATGGCTGTGGCCCAAAAACTGTGTCAGAGAGCTCTGAATGTCCCAAAAACATTTGCAGCTTGAAAGGGGCATTAACCCGCATCCTAGACCACTGAAATTCCCAAAAATATTTTTGGCACCCAAAATGCATCCTACAACCCTGAAAGTTCAGAATATGTTAGCAGCCCAAAAAAGGCCTTAAAATGCATTTTATGCCTGCAAAAATGTTGAAAACTTTGGAGGCCCAAAAAAGGGGTTTACAGGCATCCTAGACCCCCTAAAGTCCAGAAAATGTTGGTGGGCCAAAAACTGTGTCAGAGAGCTCTGAATGTCCCAAAAACATTTGCAGACTGAAAGGGACATTAACCCGCATCCTAGACCAGTGAAATTCCCAAAAATATTTTTGGCATGAAAAGTGCATCCTACAACCCTGAAAGTTCAGAATATGTTAGCAGCCCAAAAAAGGCCTTAAAATGCATCTTAGACCTGCAAAAATGTTGAAAGGTTTGGAGGCTAAAAAATGGGATTTACAGGCATCCTAGACCCCGTAAAGTGCAGAAAATGGCTGTGGCCCAAAATCAGTGTCAGAGAGCTCTGAATGTCCCAAAACATTTGCAGACTGAAAGGGGCATTAACCCGCATCCTAGACCACTGAAATTCCCAAAAGTATTTTTGGCACGAAAAATGCATCCTACACCCCTGAAATTTCAGAAAATGTTGGCAGCTCAAAAAAAGGCCTTAAAATGCATCTTAGGCCTGCAAAAATGTTGAAAACTTTGCAGGCCCAAAATAGGGGTTTACAGGCATCCTAGACCCCCTAAAGTCCAGAAAATGTTGGTGGGCCAAAAACTGTGTCAGAGAGCTCTTAATGTCCCAAAAACATTTGCAGCCTGAAAGGGGCATTAACCCGCATCCTAGACCACTGAAATTCCCAAAAATATTTTTGGCACCTAAAATGCATCCTACAACCCTGAAAGTTCAGAATATGTTAGCAGCCCAAAAAAGGCCTTACAATGCATTTTAGGCCTGCCAAATGTTGAAAACTTTGGAGGCCCAAAAAAGGGGTTTACAGGCATCCTAGACCCCCTAAAGTCCAGAAAATGTTGGTGGGCCAAAAACTGTGTCAGAGAGCTCTGAATGTCCCAAAAACATTTGCAGCCCGAAAGGGGCACTAACCCGCATCCTAGACCACTGAAATTCCCAAAAATATTTTTGGCACGAAAAATGCATCCTACAACCCTGAAAGTTCAGAATATGTTAGCAGCCTGAAAAATGCCTTAAAATGCATTTTAGGCCTGCAAAAATGTTGAAAACTTTGGAGGCCCAAAAAAGGGGTTTACAGGCATCCTAGACCCCCTAAAGTCCAGAAAATGTTGGTGGGCCAAAAACTGTGTCAGAGAGCTCTGAATGTCCCAAAAACATTTGCAGCTTGAAAGGGGCATTAACCCGCATCCTAGACCACTGAAATTACCAAAAATAGTTTGGCACCCAAAATGCATCCTACACCCCTGAAAGTTCAGAATATGTTAGCAGCCCAAAAAAGGCCTTAAAATGCATTTTAGGCCTGCAAAAATGTTGAAAACTTTGGAGGCCCAAAAAAGGGGATTACAGGCATCCTAGACCCCCTAAAGTCCAGAAAATGTTGGTGGGCCAAAAACTGTGTCAGAGAGCTCAGAATGTCCCAAAAACATTTGCAGCCTGAAAGGGGCATTAACCCGCATCCTAGATCACTGAAATTCCCAAAAATATTTTTGGCATGAAAAGTGCATCCTACAACCCTGAGATTTCAGAATATGTTAGTAGCCCAAACAAGGCCTTAAAATGCATTTTAGGCCTGCAAAAATGTTGAAAACTTTGGAGGCCCAAAAAGGGGTTTACAGGCATCCTAGACCCCCTAAAGTCCAGAAAATGTTGGTGGGCCAAAAACTGTGTCAGAGAGCTCTGAATGTCCCAAAAACATTTGCAGCTTGAAAGGGGCATTAACCCGCATCCTAGACCACTGAAATTCCCAAAATTATTTTTGGCACCCAAAATGCATCCTACAACCCTGAAAGTTCAGAATATGTTAGCAGCACAAAAAAGGCCTTAAAATGCATTTTAGGCCCGCAAAAATGTTGAAAAGTTTGGAGGCCCAAAAAAGGGATTTACAGGCATCCTAGACCCCGTAAAGTGCAGAAAATGGCTGTGGCCCAAAAACTGTGTCAGAGAGCTCTGAATGTCCCAAAAACATTTGCAGCTTGAAAGGGGCATTAACCCGCACCCTAGACCGCTGAAATTCCCAAAAATATTTTTGGCACCCAAAATGCATCCTACAACCCTGAAAGTTCAGAATATGTTAGCAGCCCAAAAAAGGCCTTAAAATGCATTTTAGGCCTGCAAAAATGTTGAAAGGTTTGGGAGCCCAAAAAAGGGGTTTACAGGCATCCTAGACCCCCTAAAGTCCAGAAAATGTTGGTGGGCCAAAAACTGTGTCAGAGAGCTCTGAATGTCCCAAAAACATTTGCAGCTTGAAAGGGGCATTAACCCGCATCCTAGACCACTGAAATTACCAAAAATAGTTTGGCCCGGAAAATGCATCCTACACCCCTGAATGTTCAGAAAATGTTGGCAGCTCAAAAAAGTCCTTAACATTCATCTTGTGCCTGGAAAAATGTTGAAAACTTTGGAGGCCCAAAAAAGGGGTTTACAGGCATCCTAGACCCCCTAAAGTCCAGAAAATGTTGGTCGGCCAAAAACTGTGTCAGAGAGCTCTGAATGTCCCAAAAACATTTGCAGACTGAAAGGGGCATTAACCCGCATCCTAGACCACTGAAATTCCCAAAAATATTTTTGGCATGAAAAGTGCATCCTACAACCCTGAAAGTTCAGAATATGTTAGCAGCCCAAAAAAGGCCTTAAAATGCATTTTAGGCCTGCAAAAATGTTGAAAAGTTCGGAGGCCCAAAAAAGGGGTTTACAGGCATCCTAGACCCCCTAAAGTCCAGAAAATGTTGGTGGGCCAAAAACTGTGTCAGAGAGCTCTGAATGTCCCAAAAACATTTGCAGCTTGAAAGGGGCATTAACCCGCATCCTAGACCACTGAAATTACCAAAAATAGTTTGGCCCGGAAAATGCATCCTACACCCCTGAATGTTCAGAAAATGTTGGCAGCTCAAAAAAGTCCTTAACATTCATCTTGTGCCTGGAAAAATGTTGAAAACTTTGGAGGCCCAAAAAAGGGGTTTACAGGCATCCTAGACCCCCTAAAGTCCAGAAAATGTTGGTCGGCCAAAAACTGTGTCAGAGAGCTCTGAATGTCCCAAAAACATTTGCAGACTGAAAGGGGCATTAACCCGCATCCTAGACCACTTAAATTCCCAAAAATATTTTTGGCATGAAAAGTGCATCCTACAACCCTGAAAGTTCAGAATATGTTAGCAGCCTAAAAAAGGCCTCAAAATGCATCTTAGACCTGCAAAAATGTTGAAAGGTTTGGAGGCTGAAAAAAGCGATTTACAGGCATCCTAGACCCCGTAAAGTGCAGAAAATGGCTGTGGCCCAAAATCAGTGTCAGAGAGCTCTGAATGTCCCAAAACATTTGCAGCCCGAAAGGGGCACTAACCCGCATCCTAGACCACTGAAATTCCCAAAAGTATTTTTGGCACGAAAAATGCATCCTACACCCCTGAAATTTCAGAAAATGTTGGCAGCTCAAAAAAAGGCCTTAAAATGCATCTTAGGCCTGCAAAAATGTTGAAAACTTTGCAGGCCCAAAAAAGGGGTTTACATGTATCCTAGACCCCTAAATTCCAGAAAAGGTTGGTGGGCCAAAAACTGTGTCAGAGAGCTCTGAATGTTCCAAAAACATTTGCAGCCTGAAAGGGGCATTAACCCGCATCCTAGACCACTGAAATTCCCAAAAATATTTTTGGCACCCAAAATGCATCCTACAACCCTATAAGTTCAGAATATGTTAGCAGCCCAAAAATGGACTTAAAATGCATTTTAGGCCTGCAAAAATGTTGAAAACTTTGGAGGCCCAAAAAAGGGGTTTACAGGCATCCTAGATCCCCTAAAGTCCAGAAAATGTTGGTGGGCCAAAAACAGGCTCAGAGAGCTCTGAATGTCCCAAAAACATTTGCAGCCTGAAAGGGGCATTAACCCGCGTCCTAGACCACTGAAATTACCAAAAATGGTTTGGCCCGAAAAATGCATCCTACACCCCTGAAAGTTCAGAAAATGTTGGCAGCTCAAAAAAGTCCTTAAAATTCATCTTGTGCCTGCAAAAATGTTGAAAACTTTGGAGGCCCAAAAAAGGGGTTTAAAGGCATCCTAGACCCCCTAAAGTCCAGAAAATGTTGGTGGGCCAAAAACAGGCTCAGAGAGCTCTGAATGTCCCAAAAACATTTGCAGCCTGAAAGGGGCATTAACCCGCATCCTAGACCACTGAAATTACCAAAAATAGTTTGGCCCGAAAAATGCATCCTACACCCCTGAATGTTCAGAAAATGTTGGCAGCTCAAAAAAGTCCTTAAAATTCATCTTGTGCCTGCAAAAATGCTGAAAACTTTGGAGGCCCAAAAAAGGGGTTTACAGGCATCCTAGACTCCCTAAAGTCCAGAAAATGTTGGTGGGCCAAAAACAGGCTCAGAGAGCTCTGAATGTCCCAAAAACATTTGCAGCCTGAAAGGGGCATTAACCCGCATCCTAGACCGCTGAAATTCCCAAAAATATTTTTGGCATGAAAAGTGCATCCTACAACCCTGAAAGTTCAGAATATGTTAGCAGCCCAAAAAAGGCCTTAAAATGCATTTTAGGCCTGCAAAAATGTTGAAAGGTTTGGGGGTCCAAAAAAGGGGTTTACAGGCATCCTAGACCCCCTAAAGTCCAGAAAATGTTGGTGGGCCAAAAACAGGCTCAGAGACCTCTGAATGTCCCAAAAACATTTGCAGCCTGAAAGGGGCATTAACCCGCATCCTAGACCACTGAAATTACCAAAAATAGTTTGGCCCGAAAAATGCATCCTACACCCCTGAATGTTCAGAAAATGTTGGCAGCTCAAAAAAGTCCTTAAAATTCATCTTGTGCCTGGAAAAATGTTGAAAACTTTGGAGGCCCAAAAAAGGGGTTTATAGGCATCCTAGACCCCCTAAAGTCCAGAAAATGTTGGTGGGCCAAGAACTGTGTCAGAGAGCTCTAAATGTCCCAAAAACATTTGCAGACTGAAAGGGGCATTAACCCGCATCCTAGACCACTTAAATTCCCAAAAATATTTTTGGCATGAAAAGTGCATCCTACAACCCTGAAAGTTCAGAATATGTTAGCAGCCTAAAAAAGGCCTTAAAATGCATCTTAGACCTGCAAAAATGTTGAAAGGTTTGGAGGCTGAAAAAAGCGATTTACAGGCATCCTAGACCCCGTAAAGTGCAGAAAATGGCTGTGGCCCAAAATCAGTGTCAGAGAGCTCTGAATGTCCCAAAACATTTGCAGCCCGAAAAGGGCACTAACCCGCATCCTAGACCACTGAAATTCCCAAAAGTATTTTTGGCACGAAAAATGCATCCTACACCCCTGAAATTTCAGAATATGTTAGCAGCCTGAAAAAGGCCTTAAAATGCATTTTAGGCCTGCAAAAATGTTGAAAACTTTGGAGGCCCAAAAAAGAGGTTTACAGGCATCCTAGACTCCCTAAAGTCCAGAAAATATTGGTGGACCAAAAACTGTGTCAGAGAGCTCTGAATGTCCCAAAAACATTTGCAGCCTGAAAGGGGCATTAACCCGCATCCTAGACCACTGAAATTTCCAAAAATATTTTTGGCACCCAAAATGCATCCTACAACCCTGAAAGTTCAGAATATGTTAGCAGCCCAAAAAAGGCCTTAAAATGCATCTTAGGCCTGCAAAAATATTGAAAAGTTTGGAGGCCCAAAAAAGGGATTTACAGGCATCCTAGACCCCGTAAAGTGCAGAAAATGGCTGTGGCCCAAAATCAGTGTCAGAGAGCTCTGAATGTCCCAAAATATTTGCAGCCCGAAAGGGGCACTAACCCGCATCCTAGACCACTGAAATTCCCAAAAATATTTTTGGCACCAAAAATGCATCCTACAACCCTGAAAGTTCAGAATATGTTAGCAGCCTGAAAAAGCCCTTAAAATGCATTTTAGGCCTGCAAAAATGTTGAAAACTTTGGAGGCCCAAAAAAGGGGTTTACAGGCATCCTAGACTCCCTAAAGTCCAGAAAATATTGGTGGGCCAAAAACTGTGTCAGAGAGCTCTGAATGTCCCAAAAACATTTGCAGCCTGAAAGGGGCATTAACCCGCATCCTAGACCACTGAAATTCCCAAAAATATTTTTGGCACCCAAAATGCATTCTACAACCCTGAAAGTTCAGAATATGTTGGCAGCCCAGAAAAGGCCTTAAAATGCATTTTAGGCCTGCAAAAATGTTGAAAGGTTTGGGGGTCCAAAAAAGGGGTTTACAGGCATCCTAGACTCCCTAAAGTCCAGAAAATGTTGGTGGGCCAAAAACAGGCTCAGAGAGCTCTGAATGTCCCAAAAACATTTGCAGCCTGAAAGGGGCATTAACCCGCATCCTAGACCGCTGAAATTCCCAAAAATATTTTTGGCATGAAAAGTGCATCCTACAACCCTGAAAGTTCAGAATATGTTAGCAGCCCAAAAAAGGCCTTAAAATGCATTTTAGGCCTGCAAAAATGTTGAAAGGTTTGGGGGTCCAAAAAAGGGGTTTACAGGCATCCTAGACCCCCTAAAGTCCAGAAAATGTTGGTGGGCCAAAAACAGGCTCAGAGAGCTCTGAATGTCCCAAAAACATTTGCAGCCTGAAAGGGGCATTAACCCGCATCCTAGACCACTGAAATTACCAAAAATAGTTTGGCCCAAAAAATGCATCCTACACCCCTGAATGTTGAGAAAATGTTGGCAGCTCAAAAAAGTCCTTAAAATTCATCTTGTGCCTGGAAAAATGTTGAAAACTTTGGAGGCCCAAAAAAGGGGTTTACAGGCATCCTAGACCCCCTAAAGTCCAGAAAATGTTGGTGGGCCAAAAACTGTGTCAGAGAGCTCTGAATGTCCCAAAAACATTTGCAGACTGAAAGGGGCATTAACCCGCATCCTAGACCACTGAAATTCCCAAAAATAATTTTGGCATGAAAAGTGCATCCTACAACCCTTTAAGTTCAGAATATGTTAGCAGCCCAAAAAAGGCCTTAAAATGCATCTTAGACCTGCAAAAATGTTGAAAGGTTTGGAGGCTGAAAAAAGGGATTAACAGGCATCCTAGACCCCGTAAAGTGCAGACAATGGCTGTGGCCCAAAATCAGTGTCAGAGAGCTCTGAATGTCCCAAAACATGTGCAGCCCGAAAGGGGCACTAACCCGCATCCTAGACCACTGAAATTCCCAAAAGTATTTTTGGCACGAAAAATGCATCCTACACCCCTGAAATTTCAGAAAATGTTGGCAGCTCAAAAAAAGGCCTTAAAATCCATCTTAGGCCTGCAAAAATGTTGAAAACTTTGCAGGCCCAAAGAAGGGGTTTACATGTTTCCTAGACCCCTAAATTCCAGAAAATGTTGGTAGGCCAAAACTGTGTCAGAGAGCTCTGAATGTCCCAAAAACATTTGCAGCCTGAAAGGGGCATTAACCCGCACCCTAGACCACTGAAATTCCCAAAAATATTTTTGGCATGAAAAGTGCATCCTACAACCCTGAAAGTTCAGAATATGTTAGCAGCCCAAAAAAGACCTTAAAATGCATTTTAGGCCTGCGAAAATGTTGAAAGGTTTGGAGGCCCAAAAAAGGGGTTTACAGGCATCCTAGACCCCCTAAAGTCCAGAAAATGTTGGTTGGCCAAAAACAGGCTCAGAGAGCTCTGAATGTCCCAAAAACATTTGCAGCCTAAAAGGGGCATTAACCCGCATCCTAGACCACTGAAATTACCAAAAATAGTTTGGCCCGAAAAATGCATCCTACACCCCTGAATGTTCAGAAAATGTTGGCAGCTCAAAAAACTCCTTAAAATTCATCTTGTGCCTGGAAAAATGTTGAACACTTTGGAGGCCCAAAAAAGGGGTTTATAGGCATCCTAGAGCCCCTTAAGTCCAGAAAATGTTGGTAGGCCAAAAACTGTGTCAGAGAGCTCTGAATGTCCCAAAAACATTTGCAGCCTGAAAGGGGCATTAACCCGCATCCTAGACCGCTGAAATTCCCAAAAATATTTTTGGCATGAAAAGTGCATCCTACAACCCTGAAAGTTCAGAATATGTTAGCAGCCCAAAAAAGGCCTTAAAATGCATTTTAGGCCTGCAAAAATGTTGAAAACTTTGCAGGCCCAAAAAAGGGGTTTACATGTATCCTAGACCCCTAAATTCCAGAAAAGGTTGGTGGGCCAAAAACTGTGTCAGAGAGCTCTTAATGTCCCAAAAACATTTGCAGCCTGAAAGGGGCATTAACCCGCATCCTAGACCACTGAAATTCCCAAAAATATTTTTGGACCCTAAAATGCATCCTACAACCCTGAAAGTTCAGAATATGTTAGCAGCCCAAAAAAGGCCTTAAAATGCATTTTAGGCCTGCAAAATGTTGAAAACTTTGGAGGCCCAAAAAAGGGGTTTACAGGCATCCTAGACCCCCTAAAGTCCAGAAAATGTTGGTGGGCCAAATACTGTGTCAGAGAGCTCTGAATGTCCCAAAAACATTTGCAGCTTGAAAGGGGCATTAACCCGCATCCTAGACCACTGAAATTACCAAAAATAGTTTGGCCCGAAAAATGCATCCTACACCCCTGAAAGTTCAGAAAATGTTGGCAGCTCAAAAAAGTCCTTAAAATTCATCTTGTGCCTGCAAAAATGTTGAAAACTTTGGAGGCCCAAAAAAGGGGATTACAGGCATCCTAGACCCCCTAAAGTCCAGAAAATGTTGGTGGGCCAAAAACGGTGTCAGAGAGCTCAGAATGTCCCAAAAACATTTGCAGCCTGAAAGGGGCATTAACCCGCATCCTAGATCACTGAAATTCCCAAAAATATTTTTGGCATGAAAAGTGCATCCTACAACCCTGAGATTTCAGAATATGTTAGTAGCCCAAACAAGGCCTTAAAATGCATTTTAGGCCTGCAAAAATGTTGAAAACTTTGGAGGCCCAAAAAAGGGGATTACAGGCATCCTAGACCCCCTAAAGTCCAGAAAATATTGGTGGACCAAAAACTGTGTCAGAGAGCTCTGAATGTCCCAAAAACATTTGCAGCTTGAAAGGGGCATTAACCCGCATCCTAGACCACTGAAATTCCCAAAAATATTTTTGGCACCCAAAATGCATCCTACAACCCTGAGAGTTCAGAATATGTTAGCAGCCCAAAAAAGGCCTTAAAATGCATTTTAGGCCTGCAAAAATGTTGAAAAGTTTGGAGGCCCAAAAAAGGGGTTTACAGGCATCCTAGACCCCCTAAAGTCCAGAAAATGTTGGTGGGCCAAAAACAGGCTCAGAGAGCTCTGAATGTCCCAATAACATTTGCAGCCTGAAAGGGGCATTAACCCGCATCCTAGACCACTGAAATTGCCAAAAATAGTTTGGCCCGAAAAATGCATCCTACACCCCTGAAAGTTCAGAAAATGTTGGCAGCTCAAAAAAGTCCTTAAAATTCATCTTGTGCCTGCAAAAATGTTGAAAACTTTGGAGGCCCAAAAAAGGGGTTTACAGGCATCCTAGACCCCCTAAAGTCCAGAAAATGTTGGTGGGCCAAAAACTGTGTCAGAGAGCTCTGAATGTCCCAAAAACATTTGCAGCCTGAAAGGGGCATTAACCCGCATCCTAGACCACTGAAATTCCCAAAAATATTTTTGGCATGAAAAGGGCATCCTACAACCCTGAGAGTTCAGAATATGTTAGCAGCCCAAACAAGGCCTTAAAATGCATTTTAGGCCTGCAAAAATGTTGGAAACTTTGGAGGTCCAAAAAAGAGGTTTACAGGCATCCTAGACTCCCTAAAGTCCAGAAAATATTGGTGGACCAAAAACTGTGTCAGAGAGCTCTGAATGTCCCAAAAACATTTGCAGCCTGAAAGGGGCATTAACCCGCATCCTAGACCACTGAAATTCCCAAAAATATTTTTGGCACCCAAAATGCATCCTACAACCCTGAAAGTTCAGAATATGTTAGCAGCCCAAAAAAGGCCTTAAAATGCATTTTAGGCCTGGAAAAATGTTGAAAACTTTGCAGGCCCAAAAAAGGGATTTACAGGCATCCTAGACCCCGTAAAGTGCAGAAAATGGCTGTGGCCCAAAATCAGTGTCAGAGAGCTCTGAATGTCCCGAAATATTTGCCGCCCGAAAGGGGCACTAACCCGCATCCTAGACCACTGAAATTCCCAAAAATATTTTTGGCACGAAAAATGCATCCTACAACCCTGAAAGTTCAGAATATGTTAGCAGCCTGAAAAATGCCTTAAAATGCATTTTAGGCCTGCAAAAATGTTGAAAACTTTGGAGGCCCAAAAAAGGGGTTTACAGGCATCCTAGACCCCCTAAAGTCCAGAAAATGTTGGTGGGCCAAAAACTGTGTCAGAGAGCTCTGAATGTCCCAAAAACATTTGCAGCTTGAAAGGGGCATTAACCCGCATCCTAGACCACTGAAATTACCAAAAATAGTTTGGCCCGAAAAATGCATCCTACACCCCTGAAAGTTCAGAATATGTTAGCAGCCCAAAAAAGGCCTTAAAATGCATCTTAGACCTGCAAAAATGTTGAAAGGTTTGGAGGCTAAAAAATGGGATTTACAGGCATCCTAGACCCCGTAAAGTGCAGAAAATGGCTGTGGCCCAAAATCAGTGTCAGAGAGCTCTGAATGTCCCAAAACATTTGCAGACTGAAAGGGGTATTAACCCGCATCCTAGACCACTGAAATTACCAAAAATAGTTTGGCCCGAAAAATGCATCCTACACCCCTGAATGTTCAGAAAATGTTGGCAGCTCAAAAAAGTCCTTAAAATTCATCTTGTGCCTGGAAAAATGTTGAAAACTTTGGAGGCCCAAAAAAGGGATTTATAGGCATCCTAGACGCCCTAAAGTCCAGAAAATGTTGGTGGGCCTAAAACTGTGTCAGAGAGCTCTGAATGTCCCAAAACATGTGCAGCCCGAAAGGGGCACTAACCAGCATCCTAGACCACTGAAATTCCCAAAAATATTTTTGGCACCAAAAATGCATCCTACAACCCTGAAAGTTCAGAATATGTTAGCAGCCTGAAAAATGCCTTAAAATGCATTTTAGGCCTGCAAAAATGTTGAAAACTTTGGAGGCCCAAAAAAGAGGTTTACAGGCATCCTAGACTCCCTAAAGTCCAGAAAATATTGGTGGACCAAAAACTGTGTCAGAGAGCTCTGAATGTCCCAAAAACATTTGCAGCTTGAAAGGGGCATTAACCCGCATCCTAGACCACTGAAATTCTCAAAAATATTTTTGGCATGAAAAGTGCATCCTACAACCCTTAAAGTTCAGAATATGTTAGCAGACCAAAAAAGGCCTTAAAATGCATTTTGGCCTGCAAAAAAGTTGAAAAGTTTGGAGGCCAAAAAAGGGATTTACAGGCATCCTAGACCCCGTAAAGTGCAGAAAATGGCTGTGGCCCAAAAACTGTTTCAGAGAGCTCTGAATGTCCCAAAACATTTGCAGCTTGAAAGGGGCATTAACCCGCATCCTAGACCACTGAAATTCCCAAAAATATTTTTGGCACCCAAAATGCATCCTACAACCCTGAAAGTTCAGAATATGTTAGCAGCCCAAAAAAGGCCTTAAAATGCATTTTATGCCTGCAAAAATGTTGAAAACTTTGGAGGCCCAAAAAAGGGGTTTACAGGCATCCTAGACCCCCTAAAGTCCAGAAAATGTTGGTGGGCCAAAAACTGTGTCAGAGAGCTCTGAATGTCCCAAAACATTTGCAGCCCGAAAGGGGCACTAACCAGCATCCTAGACCACTGAAATTCCCAAAAATATTTTTGGCACCAAAAATGCATCCTACAACCCTGAAAGTTCAGAATATGTTAGCAGCCTGAAAAATGCCTTAAAATGCATTTTAGGCCTGCAAAAATGTTGAAAACTTTGGAGGCCCAAAAAAGAGGTTTACAGGCATCCTAGACTCCCTAAAGTCCAGAAAATATTGGTGGACCAAAAACTGTGTCAGAGAGCTCTGAATGTCCCAAAACATTTGCAACTTGAAAGGGGCATTAACCCGCATCCTAGACCACTGAAATTCCCAAAAATATTTTTGGCACCCAAAATGCATCCTACAACCCTGAAAGTTCAGAATATGTTAGCAGCCCAAAAAAGGCCTTAAAATGCATTTTAGGCCTGCAAAAATGTTGAAAACTTTGGAGGCCCAAAAAAGGGGTTTACAGGCATCCTAGACCCCTAAAGTCCAGAAAATGTTGGTGGGCCAAAAACAGGCTCAGAGAGCTCTGAATGTCCCAAAAACATTTGCAGCCTGAAAGGGGCATTAACCCGTATCCTAGACCACTGAAATTACCAAAAATGGTTTGGCCCGAAAAATGCATCCTACACCCCTGAATGTTCAGAAAATGTTGGCAGCTCAAAAAAGTCCTTAAAATTCATCTTGTGCCTGGAAAAATGTTGAAAACTTTGGAGGCCCAAAAAAGGGGTTTATAGGCATCCTAGACCGCCTAAAGTCCAGAAAATGTTGGTGGGCCAAAAACTGTGTCAGAGAGCTCTGAATGTCCCAAAAACATTTGCAGACTGAAAGGGGCATTAACCCGCATCCTAGACCACTGAAATTCCCAAAAATATTTTTGGCACTCAAAATGCATCCTACAACCCTGAAAGTTCAGAATATGTTAGCAGCCCAAAAAAGGCCTTAAAATGCATTTTAGGCCTGCAAAAATGTTGAAAGGTTTGGAGGCCCAAAAAAGGGGTTTACAGGCATCCTAGACCCCCTAAAGTCCAGAAAATGTTGGTGGGCCAAAAACAGGCTCAGAGAGCTCTGAATGTCCCAAAAACATTTGCAGCCTGAAAGGGGCATTAACCCGCATCCTAGACCACTGAAATTACCAAAAATAGTTTGGCCCGAAAAATGCATCCTACACCCCTGAATGTTCAGAAAATGTTGGCAGCTCAAAAAAGTCCTTAAAATTCATCTTGTGCCTGGAAAAATGTTGAAAACTTTGGAGGCCCAAAAAAGGGGTTTATAGGCATCCTAGACCCCCTAAAGTCCAGAAAATGTTGGTGGGCCTAAAACTGTGTCAGAGAGCTCTGAATGTCCCAAAACATGTGCAACCCGAAAGGGGCACTAACCAGCATCCTAGACCACTGAAATTCCCAAAAATATTTTTGGCACCAAAAATCCATCCTACAACCCTGAAAGTTCAGAATATGTTAGCAGCCTGAAAAATGCCTTAAAATGCATTTTAGGCCTGCAAAAATGTTGAAAACTTTGGAGGCCCAAAAAAGAGGTTTACAGGCATCCTAGACTCCCTAAAGTCCAGAAAATATTGGTGGACCAAAAACTGTGTCAGAGAGCTCTGAATGTCCCAAAAACATTTGCAGCTTGAAAGGGGCATTAACCCGCATCCTAGACCACTGAAATTCTCAAAAATATTTTTGGCATGAAAAGTGCATCCTACAACCCTAAAGTTCAGAATATGTTAGCAGACCAAAAAAGGCCTTAAAATGCATTTTGGCCTGCAAAAAAGTTGAAAAGTTTGGAGGCCAAAAAAGGGATTTACAGGCATCCTAGACCCCGTAAAGTGCAGAAAATGGCTGTGGCCCAAAAACTGTGTCAGAGAGCTCTGAATGTCCCAAAACATTTGCAGCTTGAAAGGGGCATTAACCCGCATCCTAGACCACTGAAATTCCCAAAAATATTTTTGGCACCCAAAATGCATCCTACAACCCTGAAAGTTCAGAATATGTTAGCAGCCCAAAAAAGGCCTTAAAATGCATTTTATGCCTGCAAAAATGTTGAAAACTTTGGAGGCCCAAAAAAGGGGTTTACAGGCATCCTAGACCCCCTAAAGTCCAGAAAATGTTGGTGGGCCAAAAACTGTGTCAGAGAGCTCTGAATGTCCCAAAAACATTTGCAGTCTGAAAGGGGCATTAACCCGCATCCTAGACCAGTGAAATTCCCAAAAATATTTTTGCCATGAAAAGTGCATCCTACAACCCTGAAAGTTCAGAATATGTTAACAGCCCAAAAAAGGCCTTAAAATGCATCTTAGACCTGCAAAAATGTTGAAAGGTTTGGAGGCTAAAAAATGGGATTTACAGGCATCCTAGACCCCGTAAAGTGCAGAAAATGGCTGTGGCCCAAAATCAGTGTCAGAGAGCTCTGAATGTCCCAAAACATTTGCAGACTGAAAGGGGCATTAACCCGCATCCTAGACCACTGAAATTCCCAAAAGTATTTTTGGCACGAAAAATGCATCCTACACCCCTGAAATTTCAGAAAATGTTGGCAGCTCAAAAAAAGGCCTTAAAATGCATCTTAGGCCTGCAAAAATGTTGAAAACTTTGCAGGCCCAAAATAGGGGTTTACAGGCATCCTAGACCCCCTAAAGTCCAAAAAATGTTGGTGGGCCAAAAACTGTGTCAGAGAGCTCTTAATGTCCCAAAAACATTTGCAGCCTGAAAGGGGCATTAACCCGCATCCTAGACCACTGAAATTCCCAAAAATATTTTTGGCACCTAAAATGCATCCTACAACCCTGAAAGTTCAGAATATGTTAGCAGCCCAAAAAAGGCCTTAAAATGCATTTTAGGCCTGCCAAATGTTGAAAACTTTGGAGGCCCAAAAAAGGGGTTTACAGGCATCCTAGACCCCCTAAAGTCCAGAAAATGTTGGTGGGCCAAAAACTGTGTCAGAGAGCTCTGAATGTCCCAAAAACATTTGCAGCCCGAAAGGGGCACTAACCCGCATCCTAGACCACTGAAATTCCCAAAAATATTTTTGGCACGAAAAATGCATCCTACAACCCTGAAAGTTCAGAATATGTTAGCAGCCTGAAAAATGCCTTAAAATGCATTTTAGGCCTGCAAAAATGTTGAAAACTTTGGAGGCCCAAAAAAGGGGTTTACAGGCATCCTAGACCCCCTAAAGTCCAGAAAATGTTGGTGGGCCAAAAACTGTGTCAGAGAGCTCTGAATGTCCCAAAAACATTTGCAGCTTGAAAGGGGCATTAACCCGCATCCTAGACCACTGAAATTACCAAAAATAGTTTGGCACCCAAAATGCATCCTACACCCCTGAAAGTTCAGAATATGTTAGCAGCCCAAAAAAGGCCTTAAAATGCATTTTAGGCCTGCAAAAATGTTGAAAACTTTGGAGGCCCAAAAAAGGGGATTACAGGCATCCTAGACCCCCTAAAGTCCAGAAAATGTTGGTGGGCCAAAAACTGTGTCAGAGAGCTCAGAATGTCCCAAAAACATTTGCAGCCTGAAAGGGGCATTAACCCGCATCCTAGATCACTGAAATTCCCAAAAATATTTTTGGCATGAAAAGTGCATCCTACAACCCTGAGATTTCAGAATATGTTAGTAGCCCAAACAAGGCCTTAAAATGCATTTTAGGCCTGCAAAAATGTTGAAAACTTTGGAGGCCCAAAAAGGGGTTTACAGGCATCCTAGACCCCCTAAAGTCCAGAAAATGTTGGTGGGCCAAAAACTGTGTCAGAGAGCTCTGAATGTCCCAAAAACATTTGCAGCTTGAAAGGGGCATTAACCCGCATCCTAGACCACTGAAATTCCCAAAATTATTTTTGGCACCCAAAATGCATCCTACAACCCTGAAAGTTCAGAATATGTTAGCAGCACAAAAAAGGCCTTAAAATGCATTTTAGGCCCGCAAAAATGTTGAAAAGTTTGGAGGCCCAAAAAAGGGATTTACAGGCATCCTAGACCCCGTAAAGTGCAGAAAATGGCTGTGGCCCAAAAACTGTGTCAGAGAGCTCTGAATGTCCCAAAAACATTTGCAGCTTGAAAGGGGCATTAACCCGCACCCTAGACCGCTGAAATTCCCAAAAATATTTTTGGCACCCAAAATGCATCCTACAACCCTGAAAGTTCAGAATATGTTAGCAGCCCAAAAAAGGCCTTAAAATGCATTTTAGGCCTGCAAAAATGTTGAAAGGTTTGGGAGCCCAAAAAAGGGGTTTACAGGCATCCTAGACCCCCTAAAGTCCAGAAAATGTTGGTGGGCCAAAAACTGTGTCAGAGAGCTCTGAATGTCCCAAAAACATTTGCAGCTTGAAAGGGGCATTAACCCGCATCCTAGACCACTGAAATTACCAAAAATAGTTTGGCCCGAAAAATGCATCCTACACCCCTGAATGTTCAGAAAATGTTGGCAGCTCAAAAAAGTCCTTAACATTCATCTTGTGCCTGGAAAAATGTTGAAAACTTTGGAGGCCCAAAAAAGGGGTTTACAGGCATCCTAGACCCCCTAAAGTCCAGAAAATGTTGGTCGGCCAAAAACTGTGTCAGAGAGCTCTGAATGTCCCAAAAACATTTGCAGACTGAAAGGGGCATTAACCCGCATCCTAGACCACTGAAATTCCCAAAAATATTTTTGGCATGAAAAGTGCATCCTACAACCCTGAAAGTTCAGAATATGTTAGCAGCCCAAAAAAGGCCTTAAAATGCATCTTAGACCTGCAAAAATGTTGAAAGGTTTGGAGGCTAAAAAATGGGATTTACAGGCATCCTAGACCCCGTAAAGTGCAGAAAATGGCTGTGGCCCAAAATCAGTGTCAGAGAGCTCTGAATGTCCCAAAACATTTGCAGACTGAAAGGGGCACTAACCCGCATCCTAGACCACTGAAATTCCCAAAAGTATTTTTGGCACGAAAAATGCATCCTACACCCCTGAAATTTCAGAAAATGTTGGCAGCTCAAAAAAAGGCCTTAAAATGCATCTTAGGCCTGCAAAAATGTTGAAAACTTTGCAGGCCCAAAAAAGGGGTTTACATGTATCCTAGACCCCTAAATTCCAGAAAAGGTTGGTGGGCCAAAAACTGTTTCAAAGAGCTCTTAATGTTCCAAAAACATTTGCAGCCTGAAAGGGGCATTAACCCGCATCCTAGACCACTGAAATTCCCAAAAATATTTTTGGCACCTAAAATGCATCCTACAACCCTGAAAGTTCAGAATATGTTAGCAGCCCAAAAAAGGCCTTAAAATGCATTTTAGGCCTGCAAAAATGTTGAAAAGTTTGGAGGCCCAAAAAAGGGGTTTACAGGCATCCTAGACCCCCTAAAGTCCAGAAAATGTTGGTGGGCCAACAACAGGCTCAGAGAGCTCTGAATGTCCCAATAACATTTGCCGCCTGAAAGGGGCATTAACCCGCATCCTAGACCACTGAAATTGCCAAAAATAGTTTGGCCCGAAAAATGCATCCTACACCCCTGAAAGTTCAGAAAATGTTGGCAGCTCAAAAAAGTCCCTAAAATTCATCTTGTGCCTGCAAAAATGTTGAAAACTTTGGAGGCCCAAAAAAGGGGATTACAGGCATCCTAGACCGCGTAAAGTCCAGAAAATGTTGGTGGGCCAAAAACTGTGTCAGAGAGCTCAGAATGTCCCAAAAACATTTGCAGCCTGAAAGGGGCATTAACCCGCATCCTAGATCACTGAAATTCCCAAAAATATTTTTGGCATGAAAAGTGCATCCTACAACCCTGAGAGTTCAGAATATGTTAGCAGCCCAAAAAAGGCCTTAAAATGCATTTTAGGCCTGCAAAAATGTTGAAAACTTTGGAGGTCCAAAAAAGAGGTTTACAGGCATCCTAGACTCCCTAAAGTCCAGAAAATATTGGTGGACCAAAAACTGTGTCAGGAGAGCTCTGAATGTCCCAAAAACATTTGCAGCCTGAAAGGGGCATTAACCCGCATCCTAGACCACTGAAATTCCCAAAAATATTTTTGGCACCCAAAATGCATCCTACAACCCTGAAAGTTCAGAATATGTTAGCAGCCCAAAAAAGGCCTTAAAATGCATTTTAGGCCTGGAAAAATGTTGAAAAGTTTGGAGGCCCAAAAAAGGGATTTACAGGCATCCTAGACCCCGTAAAGTGCAGAAAATGGCTGTGGCCCAAAATCAGTGTCAGAGAGCTCTGAATGTCCCAAAATATTTGCAGCCCGAAAGGGGCACTAACCCGCATCCTAGACCACTGAAATTCCCAAAAATATTTTTGGCACGAAAAATGCATCCTACAACCCTGAAAGTTCAGAATATGTTAGCAGCCTGAAAAATGCCTTAAAATGCATTTTAGGCCTGCAAAAATGTTGAAAACTTTGGAGGCCCAAAAAAGGGGTTTACAGGCATCCTAGACCCCCTAAAGTCCAGAAAATGTTGGTGGGCCAAAAACTGTGTCAGAGAGCTCTGAATGTCCCAAAAACATTTGCAGCTTGAAAGGGGCATTAACCTGCATCCTAGACCACTGAAATTACCAAAAATAGTTTGGCCCGAAAAATGCATCCTACACCCCTGAAAGTTCAGAAAATGTTGGCAGCTCAAAAAAGTCCTTAAAATTCATCTTGTGCCTGCAAAAATGTTGAAAACTTTGGAGGCCCAAAAAAGGGGATTACAGGCATCCTAGACCCTCTAAAGTCCAGAAAATGTTGGTGGGCCAAAAACTGTGTCAGAGAGCTCAGAATGTCCCAAAAACATTTGCAGCCTGAAAGGGGCATTAACCCGCATCCTAGACCACTGAAATTCCCAAAAATGTTTTTGGCATGAAAAGTGCATCCTACAACCCTGAGAGTTCAGAATATGTTAGTAGCCCAAACAAGGCCTTAAAATGCATTTTAGGCCTGCAAAAATGTTGAAAACTTTGGAGGCCCAAAAAAGGGGATTACAGGCATCCTAGACCCCCTAAAGTCCAGAAAATATTGGTGGACCAAAAACTGTGTCAGAGAGCTCTGAATGTCCCAAAAACATTTGCAGTTTGAAAGGGGCATTAACCCGCATCCTAGACCACTGAAATTCACAAAAATATTATTGGCACCCAAAATGCATCCTACAACCCTGAGAGTTCAGAATATGTTAGCAGCCCAAAAAAGGCCTTAAAATGCATTTTAGGCCTGCAAAAATGTTGAAAAGTTTGGAGGCCCTAAAAAGGGGTTTACAGGCATCCTAGACCCCCTAAAGTCCAGAAAATGTTGGTGGGCCAAAAACAGGCTCAGAGAGCTCTGAATGTCCCAATAACATTTGCCGCCTGAAAGGGGCATTAACCCGCATCCTAGACCACTGAAATTGCCAAAAATAGTTTGGCCCGAAAAATGCATCCTACACCCCTGAAAGTTCAGAAAATGTTGGCAGCTCAAAAAAGTCCTTAAAATTCATCTTGTGCCTGCAAAAATGTTGAAAACTTTGGAGGCCCAAAAAAGGGGTTTACAGGCATCCTAGACCCCCTAAAGTCCAGAAAATGTTGGTGGGCCAAAAACTGTGTCAGAGAGCTCAGAATGTCCCAAAAACATTTGCAGCCTGAAAGGGGCATTAACCCGCATCCTAGACCACTGAAATTCCCAAAAATATTTTTGGCATGAAAAGTGCATCCTACAACCCTGAGAGTTCAGAATATGTTAGCAGCCCAAACAAGGCCTTAAAATGCATTTTAGGCCTGCAAAAATGTTGAAAACTTTGGAGGTCCAAAAAAGAGGTTTACAGGCATCCTAGACTCCCTAAAGTCCAGAAAATATTGGTGGACCAAAAACTGTGTCAGAGAGCTCTGAATGTCCCAAAAACATTTGCAGCCTGAAAGGGGCATTAACCCGCATCCTAGACCACTGAAATTCCCAAAAATATTTTTGGCATGAAAAGTGCATCCTACAACCCTGAGAGTTCAGAATATGTTAGCAGCCCAAAAAAGGCCTTAAAATGCATTTTAGGCCTGGAAAAATGTTGAAATGTTTGGAGGCCCAAAAAAGGGATTTACAGGCATCCTAGACCCCGTAAAGTGCAGAAAATGGCTGTGGCCCAAAATCAGTGTCAGAGAGCTCTGAATGTCCCAAAAACATTTGCAGCCCGAAAGGGGCACTAACCCGCATCCTAGACCACTGAAATTCCCAAAAATATTTTTGGCACCAAAAATGCATCCTACAACCCTGAAAGTTCAGAATATGTTAGCAGCCTGAAAAATGCCTTAAAATGCATTTTAGGCCTGCAAAAATGTTGAAAACTTTGGAGGCCCAAAAAAGAGGTTTACAGGCATCCTAGACTCCCTAAAGTCCAGAAAATATTGGTGGGCCGAAAACTGTGTCAGAGAGCTCTGAATGTCCCAAAACATTTGCAGCCCGAAAGGGGCACTAACCAGCATCCTAGACCACTGAAATTCCCAAAAATATTTTTGGCTCCAAAAATGCATCCTACAACCCTGAAAGTTCAGAATATGTTAGCAGCCTGAAAAATGCCTTAAAATGCATTTTAGGCCTGCAAAAATGTTGAAAACTTTGGAGGCCCAAAAAAGGGGTTTACAGGCATCCTAGACCCCCTAAAGTCCAGAAAATGTTGGTGGGCCAAAAACTGTGTCAGAGAGCTCTGAATGTCCCAAAAACATTTGCAGCTTGAAAGGGGCATTAACCCGCATCCTAGACCACTGAAATTACCAAAAATAGTTTGGCCCGAAAAATGCATCCTACACCCCTGAAAGTTCAGAAAATGTTGGCAGCTCAAAAAAGTCCTTAAAATTCATCTTGTGCCTGCAAAAATGTTGAAAACTTTGGAGCCCAAAAAAGGGGATTACAGGCATCCTAGACCCTCTAAAGTCCAGAAAATGTTGGTGGGCCAAAAACTGTGTCAGAGAGCTCAGAATGTCCCAAAAACATTTGCAGCCTGAAAGGGGCATTAACCCGCATCCTAGACCACTGAAATTCCCAAAAATGTTTTTGGCATGAAAAGTGCATCCTACAACCCTGAGAGTTCAGAATATGTTAGTAGCCCAAACAAGGCCTTAAAATGCATTTTAGGCCTGCAAAAATGTTGAAAACTTTGGAGGCCCAAAAAAGGGCATTACAGGCATCCTAGACCCCCTAAAGTCCAGAAAATATTGGTGGACCAAAAACTGTGTCAGAGAGCTCTGAATGTCCCAAAAACATTTGCAGTTTGAAAGGGGCATTAACCCGCATCCTAGACCACTGAAATTCACAAAAATATTATTGGCACCCAAAATGCATCCTACAACCCTGAGAGTTCAGAATATGTTAGCAGCCCAAAAAAGGCCTTAAAATGCATTTTAGGCCTGCAAAAATGTTGAAAAGTTTGGAGGCCCTAAAAAGGGGTTTACAGGCATCCTAGACCCCCTAAAGTCCAGAAAATGTTGGTGGGCCAAAAACAGGCTCAGAGAGCTCTGAATGTCCCAATAACATTTGCAGCCTGAAAGGGGCATTAACCCGCATCCTAGACCACTGAAATTACCAAAAATAGTTTGGCCCGAAAAATGCATCCTACACCCCTGAAAGTTCAGAAAATGTTGGCAGCTCAAAAAAGTCCTTAAAATTCGTGTGCCTGCAAAAATGTTGAAAACTTTGGAGGCCCAAAAAAGGGGTTTACAGGCATCCTAGACCCCCTAAAGTCCAGAAAATGTTGGTGGGCCAAAAACTGTGTCAGAGAGCTCTGAATGTCCCAAAAACATTTGCAGCCTGAAAGGGGCACTAACCCGCATCCTAGACCACTGAAATTCCCAAAAATATTTTTGGCATGAAAAGTGCATCCTACAACCCTGAGAGTTCAGAATATGTTAGCAGCCCAAAAAAGGCCTTAAAATGCATTTTAGGCCTGGAAAAATGTTGAAATGTTTGGAGGCCCAAAAAAGGGATTTACAGGCATCCTAGACCCCGTAAAGTGCAGAAAATGGCTGTGGCCCAAAATCAGTGTCAGAGAGCTCTGAATGTCCCAAAAACATTTGCAGCCCGAAAGGGGCACTAACCCGCATCCTAGACCACTGAAATTCCCAAAAATATTTTTGGCACCAAAAATGCATCCTACAACCCTGAAAGTTCAGAATATGTTAGCAGCCTGAAAAATGCCTTAAAATGCATTTTAGGCCTGCAAAAATGTTGAAAACTTTGGAGGCCCAAAAAAGAGGTTTACAGGCATCCTAGACTCCCTAAAGTCCAGAAAATATTGGTGGGCCGAAAACTGTGTCAGAGAGCTCTGAATGTCCCAAAACATTTGCAGCCCGAAAGGGGCACTAACCAGCATCCTAGACCACTGAAATTCCCAAAAATATTTTTGGCTCCAAAAATGCATCCTACAACCCTGAAAGTTCAGAATATGTTAGCAGCCTGACAAATACCTTAAAATGCATTTTAGGCCTGCAAAAATGTTGAAAACTTTGGAGGCCCAAAAAAGAGGTTTACAGGCATCCTAGACTCCCTAAAGTCCAGAAAATATTGGTGGACCAAAAACTGTGTCAGAGAGCTCTGAATGTCCCAAAACATTTGCAACTTGAAAGGGGCATTAACCCGCATCCTAGACCACTGAAATTCCCAAAAATATTTTTGGCACCCAAAATGCATCCTACAACCCTGAAAGTTCAGAATATGTTAGCAGCCCAAAAAAGGCCTTAAAATGCATTTTAGGCCTGCAAAAATGTTGAAAACTTTGGAAGCCCAAAAAAGGGGTTTACAGGCATCCTAGACCCCTAAAGTCCAGAAAATGTTGGTGGGCCAAAAACAGGCTCAGAGAGCTCTGAATGTCCCAAAAACATTTGCAGCCTGAAAGGGGCATTAACCCGTATCCTAGACCACTGAAATTACCAAAAATGGTTTGGCCCGAAAAATGCATCCTACACCCCTGAAAGTTCAGAAAATGTTGGCAGCTCAAAAAAGTCCTTAAAATTCATCTTGTGCCTGCAAAAATGTTGAAAACTTTGGAGGCCCAAAAAAGGGGTTTACAGGCATCTAGACCCCCTAAAGTCCAGAAAATGTTGGTGGGCCAAAAACTGTGTCAGAGAGCTCTGAATGTCCCAAAAACATTTGCAGCCTGAAAGGGGCACTAACCCGCATCCTAGACCACTGAAATTCCCAAAAATATTTTTGGCATGAAAAGTGCATCCTACAACCCTGAAAGTTCAGAATATGTTAGCAGCCCAAACAAGGCCTTAAAATGCATTTTAGGCCTGCAAAAATGTTGAAAACTTTGGAGGCCCAAAAAAGAGGTTTACAGGCATCCTAGACTCCCTAAAGTCCAGAAAATATTGGTGGGCCAAAAACTGTGTCAGAGAGCTCTGAATGTCCCAAAACATTTGCAGCCCAAAAGGGGCACTAACCCGCATCCTAGACCACTGAAATTCCCAAAAATATTTTTGGCACCAAAAATGCATCCTACAACCCTGAAAGTTCAGAATATGTTAGCAGCCTGAAAAATGCCTTAAAATGCATTTTAGGCCTGCAAAAATGTTGAAAACTTTGGAGGCCCAAAAAAGGGGTTTACAGGCATCCTAGACCCCCTAAAGTCCAGAAAATGTTGGTGGGCCAAAAACTGTGTCAGAGAGCTCTGAATGTCCCAAAAACATTTGCAGCTTGAAAGGGGCATTAACCCGCATCCTAGACCACTGAAATTACCAAAAATAGTTTGGCCCGAAAAATGCATCCTACACCCCTGAAAGTTCAGAAAATGTTGGCAGCTCAAAAAAGTCCTTAAAATTCATCTTGTGCCTGCAAAAATGTTGAAAACTTTGGAGGCCCAAAAAAGGGGATTACAGGCATCCTAGACCCTCTAAAGTCCAGAAAATGTTGGTGGGCCAAAAACTGTGTCAGAGAGCTCAGAATGTCCCAAAAACATTTGCAGCCTGAAAGGGGCATTAACCCGCATCCTAGACCACTGAAATTCCCAAAAATGTTTTTGGCATGAAAAGTGCATCCTACAACCCTGAGAGTTCAGAATATGTTAGTAGCCCAAACAAGGCCTTAAAATGCATTTTAGGCCTGCAAAAATGTTGAAAACTTTGGAGGCCCAAAAAAGGGGATTACAGGCATTCTAGACCCCCTAAAGTCCAGAAAATATTGGTGGACCAAAAACTGTGTCAGAGAGCTCTGAATGTCCCAAAAACATTTGCAGCTTGAAAGGGGCATTAACCCGCATCCTAGACCACTGAAATTCCCAAAAATATTTTTGGCACCCAAAATGCATCCTACAACCCTGAGAGTTCAGAATATGTTAGCAGCCCAAAAAAGGCCTTAAAATGCATTTTAGGCCTGCAAAAATGTTGAAATGTTTGGAGGCCCTAAAAAGGGGTTTACAGGCATCCTAGACCCCCTAAAGTCCAGAAAATGTTGGTGGGCCAAAAACAGGCTCAGAGAGCTCTGAATGTCCCAATAACATTTGCAGCCTGAAAGGGGCATTAACCCGCATCCTAGACCAATGAAATTACCAAAAATAGTTTGGCCCGAAAAATGCATCATACACCCCTGAAAGTTCAGAAAATGTTGGCAGCTCAAAAAAGTCCTTAAAATTCATCTTGTGCCTGCAAAAATGTTGAAAACTTTGGAGGCCCAAAAAAGGGGTTTACAGGCATCCTAGACCCCCTAAAGTCCAGAAAATGTTGGTGGGCCAAAAACTGTGTCAGAGAGCTCAGAATGTCCCAAAAACATTTGCAGCCTGAAAGGGGCATTAACCCGCATCCTAGACCACTGAAATTCCCAAAAATATTTTTGGCATGAAAAGTGCATCCTACAACCCTGAGAGTTCAGAATATGTTAGCAGCCCAAAAAAGGCCTTAAAATGCATTTTAGGCCTGGAAAAATGTTGAAAAGTTTGGAGGCCCAAAAAAGGGATTTACGTAAAGTGCAGAAAATGGCTGTGGCCCAAAATCAGTGTCAGAGAGCTCTGAATGTCCCAAAATATTTGCAGCCCGAAAGGGGCACTAACTCGCATCCTAGACCACTGAAATTCCCAAAAATATTTTTGGCACCAAAAATGCATCCTACAACCCTGAAAGTTCAGAATATGTTAGCAGCCTGAAAAATGCCTTAAAATGCATTTTAGGCCTGCAAAAATGTTGAAAACTTTGGAGGCCCAAAAAAGAGGTGTACAGGCATCCTAGACTCCCTAAAATCCAGAAAATATTGGTGGGCCAAAAACTGTGTTAGAGAGCTCTGAATGTCCCAAAACATTTGCAGCCCGAAAGGGGCACTAACCCGCATCCTAGACCACTGAAATTCCCAAAAATATTTTTGGCACCAAAAATGCATCCTACAACCCTGAAAGTTCAGAATATGTTAGCAGCCTGAAAAATGCCTTAAAATGCATTTTAGGCCTGCAAAAATGTTGAAAACTTTGGAGGCCCAAAAAAGAGGTTTACAGGCATCCTAGACTCCCTAAAGTCCAGAACATATTGGTGGACCAAAAACTGTGTCAGAGAGCTCTGAATGTCCCAAAACATTTGCAACTTGAAAGGGGCATTAACCCGCATCCTAGAGCACTGAAATTCCCAAAAATATTTTTGGCACCCAAAATGCATTCTACAACCCTGAAAGTTCAGAATATGTTAGCAGCCCAAAAAAGGCCTTAAAATGCATTTTAGGCCTGCAAAAATGTTGAAAACTTTGGAGGCCCAAAAAAGGGGTTTACAGGCATCCTAGACCCCTAAAGTCCAGAAAATGTTGGTGGGCCAAAAACAGGCTCAGAGAGCTCTGAATGTCCCAAAAACATGTGCAGCCTGAAAGGGGCATTAACCCGTATCCTAGACCACTGAAATTACCAAAAATGGTTTGGCCCGAAAAATGCATCCTACACCCCTGAAAGTTCAGAAAATGTTGGCAGCTCAAAAAAGTCCTTAAAATTCATCTTGTGCCTGCAAAAATGTTGAAAACTTTGGAGGCCCAAAAAAGGGGTTTACAGGCATCTAGACCCCCTAAAGTCCAGAAAATGTTGGTGGGCCAAAAACTGTGTCAGAGAGCTCTGAATGTCCCAAAAACATTTGCAGCCTGAAAGGGGCACTAACCCGCATCCTAGACCACTGAAATTCCCAAAAATATTTTTGGCACGAAAAATGCATCCTACACCCCTGAAAGCTCCGAATATGTTAGCAGCCCAAAAAAGGCCTTAAAATGCATTTTAGGCCTGCAAAAATGTTGAAAACTTTGGAGGCCCAAAAAAGGGGTTTACAGGCATCCTAGACCCCTAAAGTCCAGAAAATGTTGGTGGGCCAAAAACAGGCTCAGAGAGCTCTGAATGTCCCAAAAACATTTGCAGCCTGAAAGGGGCATTAACCCGTATCCTAGACCACTGAAATTACCAAAAATGGTTTGGCCCGAAAAATGCATCCTACACCCCTGAATGTTCAGAAAATGTTGGCAGCTCAAAAAAGTCTTTAAAATTCATCTTGTGCCTGGAAAAATGTTGAAAACTTTGGAGGCCCAAAAAAGGGGTTTATAGGCATCCTAGACCGCCTAAAGTCCAGAAAATGTTGGTGGGCCAAAAACTGTGTCAGAGAGCTCTGAATGTCCCAAAAACATTTGCAGACTGAAAGGGGCATTAACCCGCATCCTAGACCACTGAAATTCCCAAAAATATTTTTTGCATGAAAAGTGCATCCTACAACCCTGAAAGTTCAGAATATGTTAGCAGCCCAAAAAAGGCCTTAAAATGCATTTTAGGCCTGCAAAAATGTTGAAAGGTTTGGAGGCCCAAAAAAGGGGTTTACAGGCATCCTAGACCCCCTAAAGTCCAGAAAATGTTGGTGGGCCAAAAACAGGCTCAGAGAGCTCTGAATGTCCCAAAAACATTTGCAGCCTGAAAGGGGCATTAACCCGCATCCTAGACCACTGAAATTACCAAAAATAGTTTGGCCCGAAAAATGCATCCTACACCCCTGAATGTTCAGAAAATGTTGGCAGCTCAAAAAAGTCCTTAAAATTCATCTTGTGCCTGGAAAAATGTTGAAAACTTTGGAGGCCCAAAAAATTGGTTTATAGGCATCCTAGACCCCCTAAAGTCCAGAAAATGTTGGTGGGCCTAAAACTGTGTCAGAGAGCTCTGAATGTCCCAAAACATGTGCAGCCCGAAAGGGGCACTAACCAGCATCCTAGACCACTGAAATTCCCAAAAATATTTTTGGCACCAAAAATGCATCCTACAACCCTGAAAGTTCAGAATATGTTAGCAGCCTGAAAAATGCCTTAAAATGCATTTTAGGCCTGCAAAAATGTTGAAAACTTTGGAGGCCCAAAAAAGAGGTTTACAGGCATCCTAGACTCCCTAAAGTCCAGAAAATATTGGTGGACCAAAAACTGTGTCAGAGAGCTCTGAATGTCCCAAAAACATTTGCAGCTTGAAAGGGGCACTAACCCGCATCCTAGACCACTGAAATTCTCAAAAATATTTTTGGCATGAAAAGTGCATCCTACAACCCTTAAAGTTCAGAATATGTTAGCAGACCAAAAAATGCCTTAAAATGCATTTTGGCCTGCAAAAAAGTTGAAAAGTTTGGAGGCCAAAAAAGGGATTTACAGGCATCCTAGACCCCGTAAAGTGCAGAAAATGGCTGTGGCCCAAAAACTGTGTCAGAGAGCTCTGAATATCCCAAAACATTTGCAGCTTGAAAGGGGCATTAACCCGCATCCTAGACCACTGAAATTCCCAAAAATATTTTTGGCACCCAAAATGCATCCTACAACCCTGAAAGTTCAGAATATGTTAGCAGCCCAAAAAAGGCCTTAAAATGCATTTTAGGCCTGCAAAAATGTTGAAAACTTTGGAGGCCCAAAAAAGGGGTTTACAGGCATCCTAGACCCCCTAAAGTCCAGAAAATGTTGGTGGGCCAAAAACAGGCTCAGAGAGCTCTGAATGTCCCAAAAACATTTGCAGCCTGAAAGGGGCATTAACCCGTATCCTAGACCACTGAAATTACCAAAAATGGTTTGGCCCGAAAAATGCATCCTACACCCCCTAAAGTCCAGAAAATGTTGGTGGGCCAAAAACAGGCTCAGAGAGCTCTGAATGTCCCAAAAACATTTGCAGACTGAAAGGGGCATTAACCCGCATCCTAGACCACTGAAATTCCCAAAAATATTTTTGGCATGAAAAGTGCATCCTACAACCCTGAAAGTTTAGAATATGTTAGCAGCCCAAAAAAGACCTTAAAATGCATCTTAGACCTGCAAAAATGTTGAAAGGTTTGGAGGCTAAAAAAAGGGATTTACAGGCATCCTAGACCCCGTAAAGTGCAGAAAATGGCTGTGGCCCAAAATCAGTGTCAGAGAGCTCTGAATGTCCAAAAACATTTGCAGCCCGAAAGGGGCATTAACCCGCATCCTAGACCACTGAAATTCCCAAAAGTATTTTTGGCACGAAAAATGCATTCTACACCCCTGAAATTTCAGAAAATGTTGGCAGCTCAAAAAAAGGCCTTAAAATGCATCTTAGGCCTGCAAGAATGTTGAAAACTTTGCAGGCCCAAAAAAGGGGTTTACATGTATCCTAGACCCCTAAATTCCAGAAAAGGTTGGTGGGCCAAAAACTGTGTCAGAGAGCTCTGAATGTTCCAAAAACATTTGCAGCCTGAAAGAGGCATTAACCCGCATCCTAGACCACTGAAATTCCCAAAAATATTTTTGGCACCCAAAATGCATCCTACAACCCTGAAAGTTCAGAATATGTTAGCAGCCAAAAAAGGACTTAAAATGCATTTTAGGCCTGCAAAAATGTTGAAAACTTTGGAGGCCCAAAAAAGGGGTTTACAGGCATCCTAGACCCCCTAAAGTCCAGAAAATGTTGGTGGGCCAAAAACTGTGTCAGAGAGCTCTGAATGTCCCAAAAACATTTGCAGCTTGAAAGGGGCATTAACCCGCATCCTAGACCACTGAATTTACCAAAAATAGTTTGGCCCGAAAAATGCATCCTACACCCCTGAATGTTCAGAAAATGTTGGCAGCTCAAAAAAGTCCTTAAAATGCATTTTAGGCCTGCAAAAATGTTGAAAAGTTTGGAGACCCAAAAAAGGGGTTTACAGGCATCCTAGACTCCCTAAAGTCCAGAAAATGTTGGTGGGCCAAAAACAGGCTCAGAGAGCTCTGAATGTCCCAAAAACATTTGCAGACTGAAAGGGGCATTAACCCGCATCCTAGACCACTGAAATTCCCAAAAATATTTTTGGCATGAAAAGTGCATCCTACAACCCTGAAAGTTCAGAATATGTTAGCAGCCCAAAAAAGGCCTTAAAATGCATTTTAGGCCTGCAAAAATGTTGAAAAGTTTGGAGACCCAAAAAAGGGGTTTACAGACATCCTAGACCCCCTAAAGTCCAGAAAATGTTGGTGGGCCAAAAACAGGCTCAGAGAGCTCTGAATGCCCCAAAAACATTTGCAGACTGAAAGGGGCATTAACCCGCATCCTAGACCACTGAAATTCCCAAAAATATTTTTGGCATGAAAAGTGCATCCTACAACCCTGAAAGTTTAGAATATGTTAGCAGCCCAAAAAAGACCTTAAAATACATCTTAGACCTGCAAAAATGTTGAAAGGTTTGGAGGCTAAAAAAAGGGATTTACAGGCATCCTAGACCCCGTAAAGTGCAGAAAATGGCCGTGGCCCAAAATCAGTGTCAGAGAGCTCTGAATGTCCCAAAACATTTGCAGCCCGAAAGGGGCACTAACCCGCATCCTAGACCACTGAAATTCCCAAAAGTATTTTTGGCACGAAAAATGCATCCTACACCCCTGAAATTTCAGAAAATGTTGCCAGCTCAAAAAAAGGCCTTAACATGCATCTTAGGCCTGCAAAAATGTTGAAAACTTTGCAGGCCCAAAAAAGGGGTTTACATGTATCCTAGACCCCTACATTCCAGAAAAGGTTGGTGGGCCAAAAACTGTGTCAGAGAGCTCTGAATGTCCCAAAAACATTTGCAGCCTGAAAGGGGCATTAACCCGCATCCTAGACCACTGAAATTCCCAAAAATATTTTTGGCATGAAAAGTGCATCCTACAACCCTGAAAGTTCAGAATATGTTAGCAGCCCAAAAAAGGCCTTAAAATGCATTTTAGGCCTGCAAAAATGTTGAAAAGTTCGGAGGCCCAAAAAAGGGGGTTACAGGCATCCTAGACCCCCTAAAGTCCAGAAAATGTTGGTGGGCCAAAAACAGGCTCAGAGAGCTCTGAATGTCCCAAAAACATTTGCAGACTGAAAGGGGCATTAACCCGCATCCTAGACCACTTAAATTCCCAAAAATATTTTTGGCATGAAAAGTGCATCCTACAACCCTGAAAGTGCAGAATATGTTAGCAGCCTAAAAAAGGCCTCAAAATGCATCTTAGACCTGCAAAAATGTTGAAAGGTTTGGAGGCTGAAAAAAGCGATTTACAGGCATCCTAGACCCCGTAAAGTGCAGAAAATGGCTGTGGCCCAAAATCAGTGTCAGAGAGCTCTGAATGTCCCAAAACATTTGCAGCCCGAAAGGGGCACTAACCCGCATCCTAGACCACTGAAATTCCCAAAAGTATTTTTGGCACGAAAAATGCATCCTACACCCCTGAAATTTCAGAAAATGTTGGCAGCTCAAAAAAAGGCCTTAAAATGCATCTTAGGCCTGCAAAAATGTTGAAAACTTTGCAGGCCCAAAAAAGGGGTTTACATGTATCCTAGACCCCTAAATTCCAGAAAAGGTTGGTGGGCCAAAAACTGTGTCAGAGAGCTCTGAATGTTCCAAAAACATTTGCAGCCTGAAAGGGGCATTAACCCGCATCCTAGACCACTGAAATTCCCAAAAATATTTTTGGCACCCAAAATGCATCCTACAACCCTATAAGTTCAGAATATGTTAGCAGCCCAAAAATGGACTTAAAATGCATTTTAGGCCTGCAAAAATGTTGAAAACTTTGGAGGCCCAAAAAAGGGGTTTACAGGCATCCTAGATCCCCTAAAGTCCAGAAAATGTTGGTGGGCCAAAAACAGGCTCAGAGAGCTCTGAATGTCCCAAAAACATTTGCAGCCTGAAAGGGGCATTAACCCACGTCCTAGACCACTGAAATTACCAAAAATGGTTTGGCCCGAAAAATGCATCCTACACCCCTGAAAGTTCAGAAAATGTTGGCAGCTCAAAAAAGTCCTTAAAATTCATCTTGTGCCTGCAAAAATGTTGAAAACTTTGGAGGCCCAAAAAAGGGGTTTACAGGCATCCTAGACCCCCTAAAGTCCAGAAAATGTTGGTGGGCCAAAAACTGTGTCAGAGAGCTCTGAATGTCCCAAAAACATTTGCAGCTTGAAAGGGGCATTAACCCGCATCCTAGACCACTGAATTTACCAAAAATAGTTTGGCCCGAAAAATGCATCCTACACCCCTGAATGTTCAGAAAATGTTGGCAGCTCAAAAAAGTCCTTAAAATGCATTTTAGGCCTGCAAAAATGTTGAAAAGTTTGGAGACCCAAAAAAGGGGTTTACAGGCATCCTAGACCCCCTAAAGTCCAGAAAATGTTGGTGGGCCAAAAACAGGCTCAGAGAGCTCTGAATGTCCCAAAAACATTTGCAGACTGAAAGGGGCATTAACCCGCATCCTAGACCACTGAAATTCCCAAAAATATTTTTGGCATGAAAAGTGCATCCTACAACCCTGAAAGTTCAGAA
Organism: Ambystoma mexicanum; assembly: GCF_040938575.1. NCBI lineage: Eukaryota > Metazoa > Chordata > Amphibia > Caudata > Ambystomatidae > Ambystoma > Ambystoma mexicanum. The sequence continues at coordinate 956,702,435 of NC_090929.1, read as the reverse complement.
TATGTTAGCAGCCCAAAAAAGGCCTTAAAATGCATTTTAGGCCTGCAAAAATGTTGAAAAGTTTGGAGACCCAAAAAAGGGGTTTACAGACATCCTAGACCCCCTAAAGTCCAGAAAATGTTGGTGGGCCAAAAACAGGCTCAGAGAGCTCTGAATGCCCCAATAACATTTGCAGACTGAAAGGGGCATTAACCCGCATCCTAGACCACTGAAATTCCCAAAAATATTTTTGGCATGAAAAGTGCATCCTACAACCCTGAAAGTTTAGAATATGTTAGCAGCCCAAAAAAGACCTTAAAATACATCTTAGACCTGCAAAAATGTTGAAAGGTTTGGAGGCTAAAAAAAGGGATTTACAGGCATCCTAGACCCCGTAAAGTGCAGAAAATGGCCGTGGCCCAAAATCAGTGTCAGAGAGCTCTGAATGTCCCAAAACATTTGCAGCCCGAAAGGGGCACTAACCCGCATCCTAGACCACTGAAATTCCCAAAAGTATTTTTGGCACGAAAAATGCATCCTACACCCCTGAAATTTCAGAAAATGTTGGCAGCTCAAAAAAAGGCCTTAACATGCATCTTAGGCCTGCAAAAATGTTGAAAACTTTGCAGGCCCAAAAAAGGGGTTTACATGTATCCTAGACCCCTACATTCCAGAAAAGGTTGGTGGGCCAAAAACTGTGTCAGAGAGCTCTGAATGTCCCAAAAACATTTGCAGCCTGAAAGGGGCATTAACCCGCATCCTAGACCACTGAAATTCCCAAAAATATTTTTGGCATGAAAAGTGCATCCTACAACCCTGAAAGTTCAGAATATGTTAGCAGCCCAAAAAAGGCCTTAAAATGCATTTTAGGCCTGCAAAAATGTTGAAAAGTTCGGAAGCCCAAAAAAGGGGGTTACAGGCATCCTAGACCCCCTAAAGTCCAGAAAATGTTGGTGGGCCAAAAACAGGCTCAGAGAGCTCTGAATGTCCCAAAAACATTTGCAGACTGAAAGGGGCATTAACCCGCATCCTAGACCACTTAAATTCCCAAAAATATTTTTGGCATGAAAAGTGCATCCTACAACCCTGAAAGTGCAGAATATGTTAGCAGCCTAAAAAAGGCCTCAAAATGCATCTTAGACCTGCAAAAATGTTGAAAGGTTTGGAGGCTGAAAAAAGCGATTTACAGGCATCCTAGACCCCGTAAAGTGCAGAAAATGGCTGTGGCCCAAAATCAGTGTCAGAGAGCTCTGAATGTCCCAAAACATTTGCAGCCCGAAAGGGGCACTAACCCGCATCCTAGACCACTGAAATTCCCAAAAGTATTTTTGGCACGAAAAATGCATCCTACACCCCTGAAATTTCAGAAAATGTTGGCAGCTCAAAAAAAGGCCTTAAAATGCATCTTAGGCCTGCAAAAATGTTGAAAACTTTGCAGGCCCAAAAAAGGGGTTTACATGTATCCTAGACCCCTAAATTCCAGAAAAGGTTGGTGGGCCAAAAACTGTGTCAGAGAGCTCTGAATGTTCCAAAAACATTTGCAGCCTGAAAGGGGCATTAACCCGCATCCTAGACCACTGAAATTCCCACAAATATTTTTGGCACCCAAAATGCATCCTACAACCCTATAAGTTCAGAATATGTTAGCAGCCCAAAAATGGACTTAAAATGCATTTTAGGCCTGCAAAAATGTTGAAAACTTTGGAGGCCCAAAAAAGGGGTTTACAGGCATCCTAGATCCCCTAAAGTCCAGAAAATGTTGGTGGGCCAAAAACAGGCTCAGAGAGCTCTGAATGTCCCAAAAACATTTGCAGCCTGAAAGGGGCATTAACCCACGTCCTAGACCACTGAAATTACCAAAAATGGTTTGGCCCGAAAAATGCATCCTACACCCCTGAAAGTTCAGAAAATGTTGGCAGCTCAAAAAAGTCCTTAAAATTCATCTTGTGCCTGCAAAAATGTTGAAAACTTTGGAGGCCCAAAAAAGGGGTTTACAGGCATCCTAGACCCCCTAAAGTCCAGAAAATGTCGGTGGGCCAAAAACAGGCTCAGAGAGTTCTGAATGTCCCAAAAACATTTGCAGCCTGAAAGGGGCATTAACCCGCATCCTAGACCACTGAAATTACCAAAAATAGTTTGGCTCGAAAAATGCATCCTACACCCCTGAATGTTCAGAAAATGTTGGCAGCTCAAAAAAGTCCTTAAAATTCATCTTGTGCCTGCAAAAATGCTGAAAACTTTGGAGGCCCAAAAAAGGGGTTTACAGGCATCCTAGACTCCCTAAAGTCCAGAAAATGTTGGTGGGCCAAAAACAGGCTCAGAGAGCTCTGAATGTCCCAAAAACATTTGCAGCCTGAAAGGGGCATTAACCCGCATCCTAGACCGCTGAAATTCCCAAAAATATTTTTGGCATGAAAAGTGCATCCTACAACCCTGAAGGTTCAGAATATGTTAGCAGCCCAAAAAAGGCCTTAAAATGCATTTTAGGCCTGCAAAAATGTTGAAAGGTTTGGGGGTCCAAAAAAGGGGTTTACAGGCATCCTAGACCCCCTAAAGTCCAGAAAATGTTGGTGGGCCAAAAACAGGCTCAGAGACCTCTGAATGTCCCAAAAACATTTGCAGCCTGAAAGGGGCATTAACCCGCATCCTAGACCACTGAAATTACCAAAAATAGTTTGGCCCGAAAAATGCATCCTACACCCCTGAATGTTCAGAAAATGTTGGCAGCTCAAAAAAGTCCTTAAAATTCATCTTGTGCCTGGAAAAATGTTGAAAACTTTGGAGGCCCAAAAAAGGGGTTTATAGGCATCCTAGACCCCCTAAAGTCCAGAAAATGTTGGTGGGCCAAGAACTGTGTCAGAGAGCTCTAAATGTCCCAAAAACATTTGCAGACTGAAAGGGGCATTAACCCGCATCCTAGACCACTTAAATTCCCAAAAATATTTTTGGCATGAAAAGTGCATCCTACAACCCTGAAAGTTCAGAATATGTTAGCAGCCTAAAAAAGGCCTTAAAATGCATCTTAGACCTGCAAAAATGTTGAAAGGTTTGGAGGCTGAAAAAAGCGATTTACAGGCATCCTAGACCCCGTAAAGTGCAGAAAATGGCTGTGGCCCAAAATCAGTGTCAGAGAGCTCTGAATGTCCCAAAACATTTGCAGCCCGAAAAGGGCACTAACCCGCATCCTAGACCACTGAAATTCCCAAAAGTATTTTTGGCACGAAAAATGCATCCTACACCCCTGAAATTTCAGAATATGTTAGCAGCCTGAAAAAGGCCTTAAAATGCATTTTAGGCCTGCAAAAATGTTGAAAACTTTGGAGGCCCAAAAAAGAGGTTTACAGGCATCCTAGACTCCCTAAAGTCCAGAAAATATTGGTGGACCAAAAACTGTGTCAGAGAGCTCTGAATGTCCCAAAAACATTTGCAGCCTGAAAGGGGCATTAACCCGCATCCTAGACCACTGAAATTTCCAAAAATATTTTTGGCACCCAAAATGCATCCTACAACCCTGAAAGTTCAGAATATGTTAGCAGCCCAAAAAAGGCCTTAAAATGCATCTTAGGCCTGCAAAAATATTGAAAAGTTTGGAGGCCCAAAAAAGGGATTTACAGGCATCCTAGACCCCGTAAAGTGCAGAAAATGGCTGTGGCCCAAAATCAGTGTCAGAGAGCTCTGAATGTCCCAAAATATTTGCAGCCCGAAAGGGGCACTAACCCGCATCCTAGACCACTGAAATTCCCAAAAATATTTTTGGCACCAAAAATGCATCCTACAACCCTGAAAGTTCAGAATATGTTAGCAGCCTGAAAAAGCCCTTAAAATGCATTTTAGGCCTGCAAAAATGTTGAAAACTTTGGAGGCCCAAAAAAGGGGTTTACAGGCATCCTAGACTCCCTAAAGTCCAGAAAATATTGGTGGGCCAAAAACTGTGTCAGAGAGCTCTGAATGTCCCAAAAACATTTGCAGCCTGAAAGGGGCATTAACCCGCATCCTAGACCACTGAAATTCCCAAAAATATTTTTGGCACCCAAAATGCATTCTACAACCCTGAAAGTTCAGAATATGTTGGCAGCCCAGAAAAGGCCTTAAAATGCATTTTAGGCCTGCAAAAATGTTGAAAGGTTTGGGGGTCCAAAAAAGGGGTTTACAGGCATCCTAGACTCCCTAAAGTCCAGAAAATGTTGGTGGGCCAAAAACAGGCTCAGAGAGCTCTGAATGTCCCAAAAACATTTGCAGCCTGAAAGGGGCATTAACCCGCATCCTAGACCGCTGAAATTCCCAAAAATATTTTTGGCATGAAAAGTGCATCCTACAACCCTGAAAGTTCAGAATATGTTAGCAGCCCAAAAAAGGCCCTAAAATGCATTTTAGGCCTGCAAAAATGTTGAAAGGTTTGGGGGTCCAAAAAAGGGGTTTACAGGCATCCTAGACCCCCTAAAGTCCAGAAAATGTTGGTGGGCCAAAAACAGGCTCAGAGAGCTCTGAATGTCCCAAAAACATTTGCAGCCTGAAAGGGGCATTAACCCGCATCCTAGACCACTGAAATTACCAAAAATAGTTTGGCCCAAAAAATGCATCCTACACCCCTGAATGTTCAGAAAATGTTGGCAGCTCAAAAAAGTCCTTAAAATTCATCTTGTGCCTGGAAAAATGTTGAAAACTTTGGAGGCCCAAAAAAGGGGTTTACAGGCATCCTAGACCCCCTAAAGTCCAGAAAATGTTGGTGGGCCAAAAACTGTGTCAGAGAGCTCTGAATGTCCCAAAAACATTTGCAGACTGAAAGGGGCATTAACCCGCATCCTAGACCACTGAAATTCCCAAAAATAATTTTGGCATGAAAAGTGCATCCTACAACCCTTTAAGTTCAGAATATGTTAGCAGCCCAAAAAAGGCCTTAAAATGCATCTTAGACCTGCAAAAATGTTGAAAGGTTTGGAGGCTGAAAAAAGGGATTTACAGGCATCCTAGACCCCGTAAAGTGCAGACAATGGCTGTGGCCCAAAATCAGTGTCAGAGAGCTCTGAATGTCCCAAAACATGTGCAGCCCGAAAGGGGCACTAACCCGCATCCTAGACCACTGAAATTCCCAAAAGTATTTTTGGCACGAAAAATGCATCCTACACCCCTGAAATTTCAGAAAATGTTGGCAGCTCAAAAAAAGGCCTTAAAATGCATCTTAGGCCTGCAAAAATGTTGAAAACTTTGCAGGCCCAAAGAAGGGGTTTACATGTATCCTAGACCCCTAAATTCCAGAAAATGTTGGTAGGCCAAAACTGTGTCAGAGAGCTCTGAATGTCCCAAAAACATTTGCAGCCTGAAAGGGGCATTAACCCGCACCCTAGACCACTGAAATTCCCAAAAATATTTTTGGCATGAAAAGTGCATCCTACAACCCTGAAAGTTCAGAATATGTTAGCAGCCCAAAAAAGACCTTAAAATGCATTTTAGGCCTGCGAAAATGTTGAAAGGTTTGGAGGCCCAAAAAAGGGGTTTACAGGCATCCTAGACCCCCTAAAGTCCAGAAAATGTTGGTTGGCCAAAAACAGGCTCAGAGAGCTCTGAATGTCCCAAAAACATTTGCAGCCTAAAAGGGGCATTAACCCGCATCCTAGACCACTGAAATTACCAAAAATAGTTTGGCCCGAAAAATGCATCCTACACCCCTGAATGTTCAGAAAATGTTGGCAGCTCAAAAAACTCCTTAAAATTCATCTTGTGCCTGGAAAAATGTTGAACACTTTGGAGGCCCAAAAAAGGGGTTTATAGGCATCCTAGACCCCCTTAAGTCCAGAAAATGTTGGTAGGCCAAAAACTGTGTCAGAGAGCTCTGAATGTCCCAAAAACATTTGCAGCCTGAAAGGGGCATTAACCCGCATCCTAGACCGCTGAAATTCCCAAAAATATTTTTGGCATGAAAAGTGCATCCTACAACCCTGAAAGTTCAGAATATGTTAGCAGCCCAAAAAAGGCCTTAAAATGCATTTTAGGCCTGCAAAAATGTTGAAAGGTTTGGGGGTCCAAAAAAGGGATTTACAGGCATCCTAGACATTCAGAGCTCTCTGACACCGTTTTTGGCCCACCAACATTTTCTGGACTTTAGGGGGTCTAGGATGCCTGTAAACCCCTTTTTTGGGCCTCCAAAGTTTTCAACATTTTTCCAGGCACAAGATGAATTTTAAGGACTTTTTTGAGCTGCCAACATTTTCTGAACATTCAGGGGGGTAGGATGCATTTTTCGGGCCCAACTATTTTTGGTAATTTCAGTCCTATACCACTGAAATTAGCAAAAATAGTTTGGCCCGAAAAATGCATCCTACACCCCTGAATGTTCAGAAAATGTTGGCAGCTCAAAAAAGGCCTTAAAATGCATTTTAGGCCTGCAAAAATGTTGAAAGGTTTGGAGGCCCAAAAAAGGGATTTACAGGCATCCTAGACCCCGTAAAGTGCAGAAAATGGCTGTGGCCCAAAATCAGTGTCATAGAGCTCTGAATGTCCCAAAACATTTGCAGCCCGAAAGGGGCATTAACCCGCATCCTAGACCGCTGAAATTCCCAAAAATATTTTTGGCACCAAAAATGCATCTTACAACCCTGAAAGTTCAGAATATGTTAGCAGCCTGAAAAAGCCCTTAAAATGCATTTTAGGCCTGCAAAAATGTTGAAAACTTTGGAGGCCCAAAAAAGGGGTTTACAGGCATCCTAGACTCCCTAAAGTCCAGAAAATATTGGTGGGCCAAAAACTGTGTCAGAGAGCTCTGAATGTCCCAAAAACATTTGCAGCCTGAAAGGGGCATTAACCCGCATCCTAGACCACTGAAATTCCCAAAAATATTTTTGGCACCCAAAATGCATCCTACAACCCTGAAAGTTCAGAATATGTTAGCAGTCCAAAAAAGGCCTTAAAATGCATTTTAGGCCTGCAAAAATGTTGAAAACTTTGGAGGCCCAAAAAAGGGGTTTACAGGCATCCTAGACTCCCTAAAGTCCAGAAAATGTTGGTGGGCCAAAAACAGGCTCAGAGAGCTCTGAATGTCCCAAAAACATTTGCACCCTGAAAGGGGCATTAACCCGCATCCTAGACCACTGAAATTCCCAAAAATATTTTTGGCATGAAAAGTGCATCCTACAACCCTGAAAGTTCAGAATATGTTAGCAGCCCAAAAAAGGCCTTAAAATGCATCTTAGACCTGCAAAAATGTTGAAAGGTTTGGAGGCCCAAAAAAGGGGATTTACAGGCATCCTAGACCCCGTAAAGTGCAGAAAATGGCTGTGGCCCAAAATCAGTGTCAGAGAGCTCTGAATGTCCCAAAACATTTGCAGGCCGAAAGGGGCACTAACCCGCATCCTAGACCACTGAAATTCCCAAAAGTATTTTTGGCACGAAAAATGCTCCTACACCCCTGAAATTTCAGAAAATGTTGGCAGCTCAAAAAAAGGCCTTAAAATGCATCTTAGGCCTGCAAAAATGTTGAAAACTTTGCAGGCCCAAAAAAGGGGTTTACAGGCATCCTAGACCCCCTAAAGTCCAGAAAATGTTGGAGGGCCAAAAACAGGCTCAGAGAGCTCTGAATGTCCCAAAATCATTTGCAGCCTGAAAGGGGCATTAACCCGCATCCTAGACCACTGAAATTCCCAAAAATATTTTTGGCACCTAAAATGCATCCTAAAACCCTGAAAGTTCAGAATATGTTAGCAGCTCAAAAAAGTCCTTAAAATTCATCTTGTGCCTGGAAAAATGTTGAAAACTTTGGAGGCCCAAAAAAGGGGTTTGTAGGCATCCTAGACCCCCTAAAGTCCAGAAAAGGTTGGTGGGCCAAAAACTGTGTTAGAGAGCTCTGTATGTCCCAAAAACATTTGCAGACTGAAAGGGGCATTAACCCTTATCCTAGACCACTGAAATTCCCAAAAATATTTTTGGCATCAAAAATGCATCCTACAACCCTGAATGTTCAGAAAATGTTGGCAGCTCAAAAAAGTCCTTAAAATTCATCTTGTGCCTGGAAAAATGTTGAAAACTTTGGAGGCCCAAAAAAGGGGTTTATAGGCACCCTAGACTCCCTAAAGTCCAGAAAATATTGGTGGACCAAAAACTGTGTCAGAGAGCTCTGAATGTCCCAAAAACATTTGCAGCTTGAAAGGGGCATTAACCCGCATCCTAGACCACTGAAATTCCCAAAAATATTTTTGGCACCCAAAATGCATCCTACAACCCTGAAAGTTCAGAATATGTTAGCAGCCCAAAAAAGGCCTTAAAATGCATTTTAGGCCTGCAAAAATGTTGAAAAGTTTGGAGGCCCAAAAAAGGGATTTGCAACCATCCTAGACCCCGTAAAGTGCAGAACATGGCTGTGGCCCAAAATCAGTGTCAGAGAGCTCTGAATATCCCAAAACATTTGCACCCCGAAAGGGGCACTAACCAGCATCTTAGACCACTGAAATTCCCAAAAATATTTTTGGCACCAAAAATGCATCCTACAACCCTGAAAGTTCAGAATATGTTAGCAGCCTGAAAAATGCCTTAAAATGCATTTTAGGCCTGCAAAAATGTTGAAAACTTTAGAGGCCCAAAAAAGAGGTTTACAGGCATCCTAGACTCCCTAAAGTCCAGAAAATATTGGTGGACCAAAAACAGTGTCAGAGAGCTCTGAATGTCCCAAAAACATTTGCAGCTTGAAAGGGGCACTAACCCGCATCCTAGACCACTGAAATTCTCAAAAATATTTTTGGCATGAAAAGTGCATCCTACAACCCTTAAGGTTCAGAATATGTTAGCAGCCCAAAAAAGGCCTTAAAATGCATTTTGGCCTGCAAAAAAGTTGAAATGTTTGGAGGCCAAAAAAGGGATTTAAAGGCATCCTAGACCCCGTAAAGTGCAGAAAATGGCTGTGGCCCAAAAACTGTGTCAGAGAGCTCTGAATGTCCCAAACACATTTGCAGCCTGAAAGGGGCATTAACCCGCATCCTAGACCACTGAAATTACCAAAAATGGTTTGGCCCGAAAAATGCATCCTACACCCCTGAAAGTTCAGAAAATGTTGGCAGCTCAAGAAAGTCCTTAAAATTCATCTTGTGCCTGCAAAAATGTTGAAAACTTTGGAGGCCCAAAAAAGGGGTTTACAGGCATCCTAGACTCCCTAAAGTCCAGAAAATATTGGTGGACCAAAAACTGTGTCAGAGAGCTCTGAATGTCCCAAAAACATTTGCAGCTTGAAAGGGGCTTTAACCCGCATCCTAGACCACTGAAATTCCCAAAAATATTTTTGGCACCCAAAATGCATCCTACAACCCTGAAAGTTCAGAATATTTTAGCAGCCCAAAAAAGGCCTTAAAATGTATTTTAGGCCTGAAAAAATGTTGAAAAGTTTGGAGGCCCAAAAAAGGGATTTACAGGCATCCTAGACCCCGTAAAGTGCAGAAAATGGCTGTGGCCCAAAAACTGTGTCAGAGAGCTCTGAATGTCCCAAAAACATTTGCAGCTTGAAAGGGGCATTAACCCACATCCTAGACCACTGAAATTCCCAAAAATATTTTTGGCACCCAAAATGCATCCTACAACCCTGAAAGTTCAGAATATGTTAGCAGCCCAAAAAAGGCCTTGAAATGCATTTTAGGCATGCAAAAATGTTGAAAACTTTGGAGGCCCAAAAAAGGGGTTTACAGGCATCCTAGACCCCCTAAAGTCCAGAAAATGTTGGTGGGCCAAAAACAGGCTCAGAGAGCTGTGAATGTCCCAAAAACATTTCCAGCCTGAAAGGGGCATTAACCCGCATCCTAGACCACTGAAATTAATAAAAATAGTTTGGCCCGAAAAATGCATCCTACACCCCTGAATGTTCAGAAAATGTTGGCAGCTCAAAAAAGTCCTTAAAATTCATCTTGTGCCTGGAAAAATGTTGAAAACTTTGGAGGCCCAAAAAAGGGGTTTACAGGCATCCTAGACCCCCTAAAGTCCAGAAAATGTTGGTGGGCCAAAAACTGTGTCAGAGAGCTCTGAATGTCCCAAAAACATTTGCAGACTGAAAGGGGCATTAACCCGCATCCTAGACCACTGAAATTCCCAAAAATAATTTTGGCATGAAAAGTGCATCCTACAACCCTTTAAGTTCAGAATATGTTAGCAGCCCAAAAAAGGCCTTAAAATGCATCTTAGACCTGCAAAAATGTTGAAAGGTTTGGAGGCTGAAAAAAGGGATTTACAGGCATCCTAGACCCCGTAAAGTGCAGACAATGGCTGTGGCCCAAAATCAGTGTCAGAGAGCTCTGAATGTCCCAAAACATGTGCAGCCCGAAAGGGGCACTAACCCGCATCCTAGACCACTGAAATTCCCAAAAGTATTTTTGGCACGAAAAATGCATCCTACACCCCTGAAATTTCAGCAAATGTTGGCAGCTCAAAAAAAGGCCTTAAAATGCATCTTAGGCCTGCAAAAATGTTGAAAACTTTGCAGGCCCAAAAAAGGGGTTTACATGTATCCTAGACCCCTAAATTCCAGAAAAGGTTGGTGGGCCAAAAACTGTGTCAGAGAGCTCTGAATGTCCCAAAAACATTTGCAGCCTAAAAGGGGCATTAACCCGCATCCTAGACCACTGAAATTACCAAAAATAGTTTGGCCCGAAAAATGCATCCTACACCCCTGAATGTTCAGAAAATGTTGGCAGCTCAAAAAACTCCTTAAAATTCATCTTGTGCCTGGAAAAATGTTGAACACTTTGGAGGCCCAAAAAAGGGGTTTATAGGCATCCTAGACCCCCTTAAGTCCAGAAAATGTTGGTAGGCCAAAAACTGTGTCAGAGAGCTCTGAATGTCCCAAAAACATTTGCAGCCTGAAAGGGGCATTAACCCGCATCCTAGACCGCTGAAATTCCCAAAAATATTTTTGGCATGAAAAGTGCATCCTACAACCCTGAAAGTTCAGAATATGTTAGCAGCCCAAAAAAGGCCTTAAAATGCATTTTAGGCCTGCAAAAATGTTGAAAGGTTTGGGGGTCCAAAAAAGGGATTTACAGGCATCCTAGACATTCAGAGCTCTCTGACACCGTTTTTGGCCCACCAACATTTTCTGGACTTTAGGGGGTCTAGGATGCCTGTAAACCCCTTTTTTGGGCCTCCAAAGTTTTCAACATTTTTCCAGGCACAAGATGAATTTTAAGGACTTTTTTGAGCTGCCAACATTTTCTGAACATTCAGGGGTGTAGGATGCATTTTTCGGGCCCAACTATTTTTGGTAATTTCAGTCCTATACCACTGAAATTAGCAAAAATAGTTTGGCCCGGAAAATGCATCCTACACCCCTGAATGTTCAGAAAATGTTGGCAGCTCAAAAAAGGCCTTAAAATGCATTTTAGGCCTGCAAAAATGTTGAAAGGTTTGGAGGCCCAAAAAAGGGATTTACAGGCATCCTAGACCCCGTAAAGTGCAGAAAATGGCTGTGGCCCAAAATCAGTGTCATAGAGCTCTGAATGTCCCAAAACATTTGCAGCCCGAAAGGGGCATTAACCCGCATCCTAGACCGCTGAAATTCCCAAAAATATTTTTGGCACCAAAAATGCATCTTACAACCCTGAAAGTTCAGAATATGTTAGCAGCCTGAAAAAGCCCTTAAAATGCATTTTAGGCCTGCAAAAATGTTGAAAACTTTGGAGGCCCAAAAAAGGGGTTTACAGGCATCCTAGACTCCCTAAAGTCCAGAAAATATTGGTGGGCCAAAAACTGTGTCAGAGAGCTCTGAATGTCCCAAAAACATTTGCAGCCTGAAAGGGGCATTAACCCGCATCCTAGACCACTGAAATTCCCAAAAATATTTTTGGCACCCAAAATGCATCCTACAACCCTGAAAGTTCAGAATATGTTAGCAGTCCAAAAAAGGCCTTAAAATGCATTTTAGGCCTGCAAAAATGTTGAAAACTTTGGAGGCCCAAAAAAGGGGTTTACAGGCATCCTAGACTCCCTAAAGTCCAGAAAATGTTGGTGGGCCAAAAACAGGCTCAGAGAGCTCTGAATGTCCCAAAAACATTTGCAGCCTGAAAGGGGCATTAACCCGCATCCTAGACCACTGAAATTACCAAAAATAGTTTGGCCCGAAAAATGCATCCTACACCCCTGAATGTTCAGAAAATGTTGGCAGCTCAAAAAAGTCCTTAAAATTCATCTTGTGCCTGCAAAAATGTTGAAAACTTTGGAGGCCCAAAAAAGAGGTTTACAGGCATCCTAGACCCCCTTAAGTCCAGAAAATGTTGGTGGGCCAAAAACTGTGTCAGAGAGCTCTGAATGTCCCAAAAACATTTGCACCCTGAAAGGGGCATTAACCCGCATCCTAGACCACTGAAATTCCCAAAAATATTTTTGGCATGAAAAGTGCATCCTACAACCCTGAAAGTTCAGAATATGTTAGCAGCCCAAAAAAGGCCTTAAAATGCATCTTAGACCTGCAAAAATGTTGAAAGGTTTGGAGGCCCAAAAAAGGGGATTTACAGGCATCCTAGACCCCGTAAAGTGCAGAAAATGGCTGTGGCCCAAAATCAGTGTCAGAGAGCTCTGAATGTCCCAAAATCATTTGCAGCCTGAAAGGGGCATTAACCCGCATCCTAGACCACTGAAATTCCCAAAAATATTTTTGGCACCTAAAATGCATCCTAAAACCCTGAAAGTTCAGAATATGTTAGCAGCTCAAAAAAGTCCTTAAAATTCATCTTGTGCCTGGAAAAATGTTGAAAACTTTGGAGGCCCAAAAAAGGGGTTTGTAGGCATCCTAGACCCCCTAAAGTCCAGAAAAGGTTGGTGGGCCAAAAACTGTGTTAGAGAGCTCTGAATGTCCCAAAAACATTTGCAGACTGAAAGGGGCATTAACCCTTATCCTAGACCACTGAAATTCCCAAAAATATTTTTGGCATCAAAAATGCATCCTACAACCCTGAATGTTCAGAAAATGTTGGCAGCTCAAAAAAGTCCTTAAAATTCATCTTGTGCCTGGAAAAATGTTGAAAACTTTGGAGGCCCAAAAAAGGGGTTTATAGGCATCCTAGACTCCCTAAAGTCCAGAAAATATTGGTGGACCAAAAACTGTGTCAGAGAGCTCTGAATGTCCCAAAAACATTTGCAGCTTGAAAGGGGCATTAACCCGCATCCTAGACCACTGAAATTCCCAAAAATATTTTTGGCACCCAAAATGCATCCTACAACCCTGAAAGTTCAGAATATGTTAGCAGCCCAAAAAAGGCCTTAAAATGCATTTTAGGCCTGCAAAAATGTTGAAAAGTTTGGAGGCCCAAAAAAGGGATTTGCAACCATCCTAGACCCCGTAAAGTGCAGAACATGGCTGTGGCCCAAAATCAGTGTCAGAGAGCTCTGAATATCCCAAAACATTTGCACCCCGAAAGGGGCACTAACCAGCATCCTAGACCACTGAAATTCCCAAAAATATTTTTGGCACCAAAAATGCATCCTACAACCCTGAAAGTTCAGAATATGTTAGCAGCCTGAAAAATGCCTTAAAATGCATTTTAGGCCTGCAAAAATGTTGAAAACTTTAGAGGCTCAAAAAAGAGGTTTACAGGCATCCTAGACTCCCTAAAGTCCAGAAAATATTGGTGGACCAAAAACAGTGTCAGAGAGCTCTGAATGTCCCAAAAACATTTGCAGCTTGAAAGGGGCACTAACCCGCATCCTAGACCACTGAAATTCTCAAAAATATTTTTGGCATGAAAAGTGCATCCTACAACCCTTAAGGTTCAGAATATGTTAGCAGCCCAAAAAAGGCCTTAAAATGCATTTTGGCCTGCAAAAAAGTTGAAATGTTTGGAGGCCAAAAAAGGGATTTAAAGGCATCCTAGACCCCGTAAAGTGCAGAAAATGGCTGTGGCCCAAAAACTGTGTCAGAGAGCTCTGAATGTCCCAAACACATTTGCAGCCTGAAAGGGGCATTAACCCGCATCCTAGACCACTGAAATTACCAAAAATGGTTTGGCCCGAAAAATGCATCCTACACCCCTGAAAGTTCAGAAAATGTTGGCAGCTCAAGAAAGTCCTTAAAATTCATCTTGTGCCTGCAAAAATGTTGAAAACTTTGGATGCCCAAAAAAGGGGTTTACAGGCATCCTAGACCCCCTAAAGTCCAGAAAATGTTGGTGGGCCAAAAACTGTGTCAGAGAGCTCTGAATGTCCCAAAAACATTTGCAGCCTGAAATGGGCACTAACCCGCATCCTAGACCACTGAAATTCCCAAAAATATTTTTGGCATGAAAAGTGCATCCTACAACCCTGAGAGTTCAGAATATGTTAGCAGCCCAAAAAAGGCCTTAAATGCATTTTAGGCCTGCAAAAATGTTGAAATATTTGGAGGTCCAAAAAAGAGGTTTACAGGCATCCTAGACTCCCTAAAGTCCAGAAAATATTGGTGGACCAAAAACTGTGTCAGAGAGCTCTGAATGTCCCAAAAACATTTGCAGCTTGAAAGGGGCATCAACCCGCATCCTAGACCACTGAAATTCCCAAAAATATTTTTGGCACCCAAAATGCATCCTACAACCCTGAAAGTTCAGAATATTTTAGCAGCCCAAAAAAGGCCTTAAAATGTATTTTAGGCCTGAAAAAATGTTGAAAAGTTTGGAGGCCCAAAAAAGGGATTTACAGGCATCCTAGACCCCGTAAAGTGCAGAAAATGGCTGTGGCCCAAAAACTGTGTCAGAGAGCTCTGAATGTCCCAAAAACATTTGCAGCTTGAAAGGGGCATTAACCCACATCCTAGACCACTGAAATTCCCAAAAATATTTTTGGCACCCAAAATGCATCCTACAACCCTGAAAGTTCAGAATATGTTAGCAGCCCAAAAAAGGCCTTGAAATGCATTTTAGGCATGCAAAAATGTTGAAAACTTTGGAGGCCCAAAAAAGGGGTTTACAGGCATCCTAGACCCCCTAAAGTCCAGAAAATGTTGGTGGGCCAAAAACAGGCTCAGAGAGCTCTGAATGTCTCAAAAACATTTGCAGCCTGAAAGGGGCATTTACCCGCATCCTAGACCACTGAAATTACCAAAAATGGTTTGGCCCGAAAAATGCATCCTACACCCGTGAAAGTTCAGACAATGTTGGCAGCTCAAGAAAGTCCTTAAAATTCATCTTGTGCCTGCAAAAATGTTGAAAACTTTGGAGGCCCAAAAAAGGGATTTACAGGCATCGTAGACCCCCTAAAGTCCAGAAAATGTTGGTGGGCCAAAAACTGTGTCAGAGAGCTCAGAATGTCCCAAAAACATTTGCAGCCTGAAAGGGGCATTAACCCTTATCCTAGACCACTGAAATTCCCAAAAATATTTTTGGCATCAAAAATGCATCCTACAACCCTGAAAGTTCAGAATATGTTAGCAGCCTGAAAAAGGCCTTAAAATGCATTTTAGGCCTGCAAAAATGTTGAAAACTTTGGAGGCCCAAAAAAGGGGTTTACAGGCATCCTAGACCCCCTAAAGTCCAGAAAAAGTTGGTAGGCCAAAAACTGTGTCAGAGAGCTCTGAATGTCCCAAAAACATTTGCAGCCTGAAAGGGGCTTTAACCCGCATCCTAGACCGCTGAAATTCCCAAAATATTTTTGGCATGAAAAGAGCATCCTACAACCCTGAAAGTTCAGAATATGTTAGCAGTTCAAAAAAGGCCTTAAAATGCATTTTAGCCCTGCAAAAATGTTGAAAGGTTTGAAGGCCCAAAAAGGGGTTTACAGGCATCCTAGACCCCCTAAAGTCCAGAAAATGTTGGTGGGCCAAAAACAGGCTCAGAGAGCTCTGAATGTCCCAAAAACATTTGCAGCCTGAAAGGGGCATTAACCCTCATCCTAGACCACTGAAATTACCAAAAATAATTTGGCCCGAAAAATGCATCCTACACCCCTGAATGTTCAGAAAATGTTGGCAGCTCAAAAAAGTCCTTAAAATTCATCTTGTGCATGGAAAAATGTTGAAAACTTTGGAGGCCCAAAAAAGGGGTTTATAGGCATCCTAGACCCCCTAAAGTCCAGAAAATGTTGGTGGTCCAAAAACAGGCTCAGAGAGCTCTGAATGTCCCAAAAACATTTGCAGCTTGAAAGGGGCATTAACCCGCATCCTAGACCACTGAAATTCCCAAAAATATTTTTGGCACCCAAAATGCATCCTACAACCCTGAAAGTTCAGAATATGTTAGCAGCCCAAAAAAGGCCTTAAAATGCATTTTAGGCCTGCTAAAATGTTGAAAACTTTAGAGGCCCAAAAAAGAGGTTTACAGGCATCCTAGACTCCCTAAAGTCCAGAAAATATTGGTGGACCAAAAACTGTGTCAGAGAGCTCTGAATGTCCCAAAAACATTTGCAGCTTGAAAGGGGCATTAACCCGCATCCTAGACCACTGAAATTCTCAAAAATATTTTTGGCATGAAAAGTGCATCCTACAACCCTTAAAGTTCAGAATATGTTAGCAGCCCAAAAAAGGCCTTAAAATGCATTTTGGCCTGCAAAAAAGTTGAAATGTTTGCAGGCCAAAAAAGGGATTTACAGGCATCCTAGACCCCGTAAAGTGCAGAAAATGGCTGTGGCCCAAAAACTGTGTCAGAGAGCTCTGAATGTCCCAAAAACATTTGCAGCCTGAAAGGGGCATTAACCCGCATCCTAGACCACTGAAATTACCAAAAATGGTTTGGCCCGAAAAATGCATCCTACACCCCTGAAAGTTCAGAAAATGTTGGCAGCTCAAGAAAGTCCTTAAAATTCATCTTGTGCCTGCAAAAATGTTGAAAACTTTGGAGGCCCAAAAAAGGGGTTTACAGGCATCCTAGACCCCCTAAAGTCCAGAAAATGTTGGTGGGCCAAAATCAGTGTCAGAGAGCTCTGAATGTCCCAAAACATTTGCAGCCCGAAAGGGGCACTAACCCGCATCCTAGACCACTGAAATTCCCAAAAGTATTTTTGGCACGAAAAATGCATCCTACAAACCTGAAAGTTCAGAATATGTTAGCAGCCTGAAAAATGCCTTAAAATGCATTTTAGGCCTGCAGAAATGTTGAAAACTTTAGAGGCCCAAAAAAGAGGTTTACAGGCATCCTAGACTCCCTAAAGTGCAGAAAATGGCTGTGGCCCAAAAACTGTGTCAGAGAGCTCTGAATGTCCCAAAACATTTGCAGCTTGAAAGGGGCATTAACCCGCATCCTAGACCACTGAAATTCCCAAAAATATTTTTGGCACCCAAAATGCATCCTACAACCCTGAAAGTTCAGAATATGTTAGCAGCCCAAAAAAGGCCTTAAAATGCATTTTAGGCCTGCAAAAATGTTGAAAACTTTGGAGGCCCAAAAAAGGGGTTTACAGGCATCCTAGACCCCCTTAAGTCCAGAAAATGTTGGTGGGCCAAAAACAGGCTCAGAGAGCTCTGAATGTCCCAAAAACATTTGCAGCCTGAAAGGGGCATTTACCCGCATCCTAGACCACTGAAATTACCAAAAATGGTTTGGCCCGAAAAATGCATCCTACACCCGTGAAAGTTCACACAATGTTGGCAGGTCAAGAAAGTCCTTAAAATTCATCTTGTGCCTGCAAAAATGTTGAAAACTTTGGAGGCCCAAAAAAGGGATTTACAGGCATCGTAGACCCCCTAAAGTCCAGAAAATGTTGGTGGGCCAAAAACTGTGTCAGAGAGCTCAGAATGTCCCAAAAACATTTGCAGTCTGAAAGGGGCATTAACCCTTATCCTAGACCACTGAAATTCCCAAAAATATTTTTGGCATCAAAAATGCATCCTACAACCCTGAAAGTTCAGAATATGTTAGCAGCCTGAAAAAGGCCTTAAAATGCATTTTAGGCCTGCAAAAATGTTGAAAACTTTGGAGGCCCAAAAAAGGGGTTTACAGGCATCCTAGACCCCCTAAAGTCCAGAAAAAGTTGGTAGGCCAAAAACTATGTCAGAGAGCTCTGAATGTCCCAAAAACATTTGCAGCCTGAAAGGGGCTTTAACCCGCATCCTAGACCGCTGAAATTCCCAAAATATTTTTGGCATGAAAAGAGCATCCTACAACCCTGAAAGTTCAGAATATGTTAGCAGTTCAAAAAAGGCCTTAAAATGCATTTTAGCCCTGCAAAAATGTTGAAAGGTTTGAAGGCCCAAAAAGGGGTTTACAGGCATCCTAGACCCCCTAAAGTCCAGAAAATGTTGGTGGGCCAAAAACAGGCTCAGAGAGCTCTGAATGTCCCAAAAACATTTCCAGCCTGAAAGGGGCATTAACCCGCATCCTAGACCACTGAAATTACCAAAAATAGTTTGGCCCGAAAAATGCATCCTACACCCCTGAATGTTCAGAAAATGTTGTCAGATCAAAAAGTCCTTAAAATTCATCTTGTGCCTGGAAAAATGTTGAAAACTTTGGAGGCCCAAAAAAGAGGTTTACAGGCATCCTAGACTCCCTAAAGTCCAGAAAATATTGGTGGACCAAAAACTGTGTCAGAGAGCTCTGAATGTCCCAAAAACATTTGCAGCTTGAAAGGGGCATTAACCCGCATCCTAGACCACTGAAATTCTCAAAAATGTTTTTGGCATGAAAAGTGCATCCTACAACCCTTAAAGTTCAGAATATGTTAGCAGCCCAAAAAAGGCCTTAAAATGAATTTTGGCCTGCAAAAAAGTTGAAATGTTTGGAGGCCAAAAAAAGGGATTTACAGGCATCCTAGACCCCGTAAAGTGCAGAAAATGGCTGTGGCCCAAAAACTGTGTCAGAGAGCTCTGAATGTCCCAAAAACATTTGCAGCCTGAAAGGGGCATTAACCCGCATCCTAGACCACTGAAATTACCAAAAATGGTTTGGCCTGAAAAATGCATCCTACACCCCTGAAAGTTCAGAAAATGTTGGCAGCTCAAGAAAGTCCTTAAAATTCATCTTGTGCCTGCAAAAATGTTGAAAACTTTGGAGGCCCAAAAAAGGGGTTTACAGGCATCCTAGACCCCCTAAAGTCCAGAAAATGTTGGTGGGCCAAAAACTGTGTTGGAGAGCTCTGAATGTCCCAAAAGCATTTGCAGCCTGAAAGGGGCACTAACCCGCATCCTAGACCACTGAAATTCCCAAAAATATTTTTGGCATGAAAAGTGCATCCTACAACCCTGAGAGTTCAGAATATGTTAGCAGCCCAAAAAAGGCCTTAAAAGCATTTTAGGCCTGCAAAAATGTTGAAAAGTTTGGAGGTCCAAAAAAGAGGTTTACAGGCATCCTAGACTCCCTAAAGTCCAGAAAATATTGGTGGACCAAAAACTGTGTCAGAGAGCTCTGAATGTCCCAAAAACATTTGCAGCTTGAAAGGGGCATTAACCCGCATCCTAGACCACTGAAATTCCCAAAAATATTTTTGGCACCCAAAATGCATCCTACAACCCTGAAAGTTCAGAATATGTTAGCAGCCCAAAAAAGGTCTTAAAATGCATTTTAGGCCTGCAAAAATGTTGAAATGTTTGGAGGCCCAAAAAAGGGGTTTACAGGCATCCTAGACCCCCTAAAGTCCAGAAAATGTTGGTGTGCCAAAAACAGGCTCAGAGAGCTCTGAATGTCCCAAAAACATTTCCAGCCTGAAAGGGGCATTAACCCGCATCCTAGACCACTGAAATTACCAAAAAGAGTTTGGCCCGAAAAATGCATCCTACACCCCTGAATGTTCAGAAAATGTTGTCAGCTCAAAAAGTCCTTAAAATTCATCTTGTGCCTGGAAAAATGTTGAAAACTTTGGAGGCCGAAAAAAGAGGTTTACAGGCATCCTAGACTCCCTAAAGTCCAGAAAATATTGGTGGACCAAAAACTGTGTCATAGAGCTCTGAATGTCCCAAAAACATTTGCAGCTTGAAAGGGGCATTAACCCGCATCCTAGACCACTGAAATTCTCAAAAATATTTTTGGCATGAAAAGTGCATCCTATAACCCTTAAAGTTCAGAATATGTTAGCAGCCCAAAAAAGGCCTTAAAATGCATTTTGGCCTGCAAAAAAGTTGAAATGTTTGGAGGCCAAAAAAAGGGATTTACAGGCATCCTAGACCCCGTAAAGTACAGAAAATGGCTGTGGCCCAAAAACTGTGTCAGAGAGCTCTGAATGTCCCAAAACATTTGCAGCCCGAAAGGGGCACTAACCCGCATCCTAGACCACTGAAATTC
Organism: Ambystoma mexicanum; assembly: GCF_040938575.1. NCBI lineage: Eukaryota > Metazoa > Chordata > Amphibia > Caudata > Ambystomatidae > Ambystoma > Ambystoma mexicanum. The sequence continues at coordinate 956,682,318 of NC_090929.1, read as the reverse complement.
CCAAAAGTATTTTTGGCACGAAAAATGCATCCTACAACCCTGAAAGTTCAGAATATGTTAGCAGCCTGAAAAATGCCTTAAAATGCATTTTAGGCCTGCAAAAATGTTGAAAACTTTAGAGGCCCAAAAAAGAGGTTTACAGGCATCCTAGACTCCCTAAAGTCCAGAAAATATTGGTGGACCAAAAACTGTGTCAGAGAGCTCTGAATGTCCCAAAAACATGTGCAGCTTGAAAGGGGCATTAACCCGCATCCTAGACCACTGAAATTCCCAAAAATATTTTTGGCACCCAAAATGCATCCTACAACCCTGAAAGTTCAGAATATGTTAGCAGCCCAAAAAAGGCCGTAAAATGCATTTTAGGCCTGCAAAAATGTTGAAAACTTTGGAAGCCCAAAAAAGGGGTTTACAGGCATCCTAGACCCCGTAAAGTGCAGAAAATGGCGGTGGCCCAAAAACTGTGTCAGAGAGCTCTGAATGTCCCAAAAACATTTGCAGCTTGAAAGGGGCATTAACCCGCATCCTAGACCACTGAAATTCCTAAAAATATTTTTGGCACCCAAAATGCATCCTACACCCCTGAATGTTCAGAAAATGTTGGCAGCCCTAAAAAGGGGTTTACAGACATCCTAGACCCCCTAAAGTCCAGAAAATGTTGGTGGGCCAAAAACTGTGTCAGAGAGCCTCTGAATGTCCCAAAAACATTTGCAGCCTGAAAGGGGCACTAACCCACATCCTAGACCACTGAAATTCCCAAAAATATTTTTGGCATGAAAAGTGCATCCTACAACCCTGAGAGTTCAGAATATGTTAGCAGCCCAAAAAAGGCCTTAAATGCATTTTAGGCCTGCAAAAATGTTGAAAAGTTTGGAGGTCCAAAAAAGAGGTTTACAGGCATCCTAGACTCCCTAAAGTCCAGAAAATGTTGGTGGGCCAAAAACAGGCTCAGAGAGCTCTGAATGTCCCAATAACATTTGCAGCCTGAAAGGGGCATTAACCCGCATCCTAGACCACTGAAATTACCAAAAATAGTTTGGCCCGAAAAATGCATCCTACACCCGTGAAAGTTCAGAAAATGTTGGCAGCTCAAAAAAGTCCTTAAAATTCACCTTGTGCCTGCAAAAATGTTGAAAACTTTGGAGGCCCAAAAAAGGGATTTACATGCATCCTAGACCCCCTAAAGTCCAGAAAATGTTGGTGGGCCAAAAACTGTGTCAGAGAGCTCAGAATGTCCCAAAAACATTTGCAGCCTGAAAGGGGCATTAACCCGCATCGTAGACCACTGAAATTCCCAAAAATATTTTTGGCATGAAAAGTGCATCCTACAACCCTGAATGTTCAGAATATGTTAGCAGCCCAAAAAAGGCCTTAAAATGCATTTTAGGCCTGCAAAATTGTTGAAAGGTTTGGAGGCCCAAAAAAGGGGTTTACAGGCATCCTAGACCCCCTAAAGTCCAGAAAATGTTGGTGGGCCAAAAACAGGCTCAGAGAGCTCTTAATGTCCCAAAAACATTTGCAGCCTGAAAGGGGCATTAACCCGCATCCTAGACCACTGAAATTACCAAAAATAGTTTGGCCAGAAAAATGCATCCTACACCCCTGAATGTTCAGAAAATGTTGGCAGCTCAAAAAAGGCCTTAAAATGCATCTTAGGCCTGCAAAAATGTAGATAGGTTTGGAGGCCCAAAAAAGGGATTTACAGGCATCCCTGTAAAGTACAGAAAATGGCTGTGGCCCAAAATCAGTGTCAGAGAGCTCTGAATGTCCCAAAAACATTTGCAGCCCGAAAGGGGCATTAACCCGCATCCTAGACCGCTGAAATTCCCAAAAATATTTTTGGCATGAAAAGTGCATCCTACAACCCTGAAAGTTCAGAATATGTTAGCAGCCCAAAAAAGGCCTTAAAATGCATTTTAGGCCTGCAAAAATGTTGAAAACTTTGGAGGCCCAAAAAAAGGGGTTTACAGGCATTCTAGACCCCCTAAAGTCCAGAAAATGTTGGTGGGCCAAAAACTGTGTCAGAGAGCTCTGAATGTCCCAAAAACATTTGCAGCCTGAAAGGGGCATTAACCCGCATCCTAGACCACTGAAATTCCCAAAAATATTTTTGGCATGAAAAGTGCATCCTACAACCCTGAAAGTTCAGAATATGTTAGCAGCCCAAAAAAGGCCTTAAAATGCATCTTAGGCCTGCAAAAATGTTGAAAGGTTTGGAGAACCAAAAAAGGGATTTCCAGGCATCCTAGACCCCGTAAAGTGCAGAAAATGGCTGTGGGCCAAAATCAGTGTCAGAAAACTCTGAATGTCCCAAAATATTTGCAGCCCGAAAGGGGCACTAACCCGCATCCTAGACCACTGAAATTCCCAAAAATATTTTTGGCACCAAAAATGCATCCTACAACCCTGAAAGTTCAGAATATGTTAGCAGCCTGAAAAAGCCCTTAAAATGCATTTTAGGCCTGCAAAAATGTTGAAAACCTTGGAGGCCCAAAAAAGGGGTTGACAGGCATCCTAGACTCCCTAAAGTCCAGAAAATATTGGTGGGCCAAAAACTGTGTCAGAGAGCTCTGAATGTCCCAAAAACATTTGCAGTCTGAAAGGGGCATTAACCCGCATCCTAGACCGCTGAAATTCCCAAAAAGATTTTTGGCACCCAAAATGCATCCTACAACCCTGAAAGTTCAGAATATGTTAGCAGCCCAAGAAAGGCCTTAAAATGCATTTTAGGCATGCAAAAATGTTGAAAACTTTGGAGGCCCAAAAAAGGGGTTTACAGGCATCCTAGACCCCCTAAAGTCCAGAAAATGTTGGTGGGCCAAAAACAGGCTAAGAGAGCTCTGAATGTCCCAAAAACATTTGCAGCCTGAAAGGGGCATTAACCCGCATCCTAGACCACTGAAATTACCAAAAATAGTTTGGCCCGAAAAATGCATCCTACACCCCTGAATGTTCAGAAAATGTTGGCAGCTCAAAAAGTCCTTAAAATTCATCTTGTGCCTGGAAAAATGTTGAAAACTTTGGAGGCCCAAAAAAGGGGTTTACAGACATCCTAGACCCCCTGAAGTCCAGAAAATGTTGGTGGGCCAAAAACTGTGTCAGAGAGCTCTGAATGTCCCAAAAACATTTGCAGACTGAAAGGGGCATTAACCCGCATCCTAGACCACTGAAATTCCCAAAAATATTTTTGGCATGAAAAGTGCATCCTACAACCCTGAAAGTTCAGAATATGTTAGCAGCCCAAAAAAGGCCTTAAAATGCATCTTAGACATGCAAAAATGTTGAAAGGTTTGGAGGCTAAAAAATGGGATTTACAGGCATCCTAGACCCCGTAAAGTGCAGAAAATGGCTGTGGCCCAAAATCAGTGTCAGAGAGCTCTGAATGTCCCAAAACATTTCCAGCCCGAAAGGGACACTAACCCGCATCCTAGACCACTGAAATTCCCAAAAGTATTTTTGGCACGAAAAATGCATCCTACAACCCTGAAAGTTCAGAATATGTTAGCAGCCTGAAAAATGCCTTAAAATGCATTTTAGGCCTGCAAAAATGTTGAAAACTTTAGAGGCCCAAAAAAGAGGTTTACAGGCATCCTAGACTCCCTAAAGTCCAGAAAATATTGGTGGACCAAAAACTGTGTCAGAGAGCTCTGAATGTCCCAAAAACATTTGCAGCTTGAAAGGGGCATTAACCCGCATCCTAGACCACTGAAATTCTCAAAAATATTTTTGGCATGAAAAGTGCATCCTACAACCCTTAAAGTTCAGAATATGTTAGCAGCCCAAAAAAGGCCTTAAAATGCATTTTGGCCTGCAAAAAAGTTGAAATGTTTGGAGGCCAAAAAAGGGATTTACAGGCATCCTAGACCCTGTAAAGTGCAGAAAATGGCTGTGGCCCAAAAACTGTGTCAGAGAGCTCAGAATGTCCCAAAAAAAATTGCAGCCTGAAAGGGGCATTAACCCTTATCCTAGACCACTGAAATTCCCAAAAATATTTTTGGCATCAAAAATGCATCCTACAACCCTGAAAGTTCAGAATATGTTAGCAGCCTGAAAAAGGCCTTAAAATGCATTTTAGGCATGCAAAAATGTTGAAAACTTTGGAGGCCCAAAAAAGGGGTTTACAGGCATCCCACTGAAATTCCCAAAAATATTTTTGGCATGAAAAGTGCATCCTACAACCCTGAGAGTTCAGAATATGTTAGCAGCCCAGAAAAGGCCTTAAATGCATTTTAGGCCTGCAAAAATGTTGAAAACTTTGGAGGCCCAAAAAAGAGGTTTACAGGCATCCTAGACTCCCTAAAGTCCAGAAAATATTGGTGGACCAAAAACTGTGTCAGAGAGCTCTGAATGTCCCAAAAACATTTGCAGCTTGAAAGGGGCATTAACCCACATCCTAGACCACTGAAATTCTCAAAAATATTTTTGGCATGAAAAGTGCATCCTACAACCCTTAAAGTTCAGAATATGTTAGCAGCCCAAAAAAGGCCTTAAAATGCATTTTGGCCTGCAAAAAAGTTGAAATGTTTGGAGGCCAAAAAAAGGGATTTACAGGCATCCTAGACCCCGTAAAGTGCAGAAAATGGCTGTGGCCCAAAAACTGTGTCAGAGAGCTCTGAATGTCCCAAAAACATTTGCAGCCTGAAAGGGGCATTAACCCGCATCCTAGACCACTGAAATTACCAAAAATGGTTTGTCCCAAAAAATGCATCCTACACCCCTGAAAGTTCAGAAAATGTTGGCAGCTCAAGAAAGTCCTTAAAATTCATCTTGTGCCTGGAAAAATGTTGAAAACTTTGGAGGCCCAAAAAAGGGGTTTACAGGCATCATAGACCCCCTAAAGTCCAGAAAATGTTGGTGGACCAAAAACTGTGTCAGAGAGCTCTGAATGTCCCAAAAACATTTGCAGTCTGAAAGGGGCATTAACCCGCATCCTAGACCGCTGAAATTCCCAAAAATATTTTTGGCATGAAAAGTGCATCCTACAACCCTGAAAGTTCAGAATATGTTAGCAGCCCAAAAAAGGCCTTAAAATGCATCTTAGGCCTGCAAAAATGTTGAAAGGTTTGGAGAACCAAAAAAGGGATTTCCAGGCATCCTAGACCCCGTAAAGTGCAGAAAATGGCTGTGGGCCAAAATCAGTGTCAGAGAGCTCTGAATGTCCCAAAATATTTGCAGCCCGAAAGGGGCACTAACCCGCATCCTAGACCACTGAAATTCCCAAAAATATTTTTGGCACCAAAAATGCATCCTACAACCCTGAAAGTTCAGAATATGTTAGCAGCCTGAAAAAGCCCTTAAAATGCATTTTAGGCCTGCAAAAATGTTGAAAACCTTGGAGGCCCAAAAAAGGGGTTGACAGGCATCCTAGACTCCCTAAAGTCCAGAAAATATTGGTGGGCCAAAAACTGTGTCAGAGAGCTCTGAATGTCCCAAAAACATTTGCAGTCTGAAAGGGGCATTAACCCGCATCCTAGACCGCTGAAATTCCCAAAAAGATTTTTGGCACCCAAAATGCATCCTACAACCCTGAAAGTTCAGAATATGTTAGCAGCCCAAGAAAGGCCTTAAAATGCATTTTAGGCATGCAAAAATGTCGAAACCTTTGGAGGCCCAAAAAAGGGGTTTACAGGCATCCTAGACCCCCTAAAGTCCAGAAAAGGTTGGTGGGCCAAAAACAGGCTAAGAGAGCTCTGAATGTCCCAAAAACATTTGCAGCCTGAAAGGGGCATTAACCCGCATCCTAGACCACTGAAATTACCAAAAATGGTTTGGCCCGAAAAATGCATCCTACACCCCTGAAAGTTCAGAAAATGTTGGCAGCTCAAGAAAGTCCTTAAAATTCATCTTGGGCCTGCAAAAATGTTGAAAACTTTGGAGGCCCAAAAAAGGGGTTTACAGGCATCCTAGACCCCCTAAAGTCCAGAAAATGTTGGTGGGCCAAAAACTGTGTCAGAGAGCTCTGAATGTCCCAAAAACATTTGCAGCCTGAAATGGGCACTAACCCGCATCCTAGACCACTGAAATTCCCAAAAATATTTTTGGCATGAAAAGTGCATCCTACAACCCTGAGAGTTCAGAATATGTTAGCAGCCCAAAAAAGGCCTTAAATGCATTTTAGGCCTGCAAAAATGTTGAAATGTTTGGAGGTCCAAAAAAGAGGTTTACAGGCATCCTAGACTCCCTAAAGTCCAGAAAATATTGGTGGACCAAAAACTGTGTCAGAGAGCTCTGAATGTCCCAAAAACATTTGCAGCTTGAAAGGGGCATTAACCCGCATCCTAGACCACTGAAATTCCCAAAAATATTTTTGGCACCCAAAATGCATCCTACAACCCTGAAAGTTCAGAATATTTTAGCAGCCCAAAAAAGGCCTTAAAATGTATTTTAGGCCTGAAAAAATGTTGAAAAGTTTGGAGGCCCAAAAAAGGGATTTCCAGGCATCCTAGACCCCGTAAAGTGCAGAAAATGGCTGTGGCCCAAAAACTGTGTCAGAGAGCTCTGAATGTCCCAAAAACATTTGCAGCTTGAAAGGGGCATTAACCCACATCCTAGACCACTGAAATTCCCAAAAATATTTTTGGCACCCAAAATGCATCCTACAACCCTGAAAGTTCAGAATATGTTAGCAGCCCAAAAAAGGCCTTGAAATGCATTTTAGGCATGCAAAAATGTTGAAAACTTTGGAGGCCCAAAAAAGGGGTTTACAGGCATCCTAGACCCCCTAAAGTCCAGAAAATGTTGGTGGGCCAAAAACAGGCTCAGAGAGCTGTGAATGTCCCAAAAACATTTCCAGCCTGAAAGGGGCATTAACCCGCATCCTAGACCACTGAAATTAATAAAAATAGTTTGGCCCGAAAAATGCATCCTACACCCCTGAATGTTCAGAAAATGTTGGCAGCTCAAAAAAGTCCTTAAAATTCATCTAGTGCCTTCAAAAATGTTGAAAACTTTGGAGGCCCAAAAAGGGGTTTACAGGCATCCTAGACCCCCTAAAGTCCAGAAAATGTTGGTAGGCCAAAAACTGTGTCAGAGAGCTCTGAATGTCCCAAAAACATTTGCAGCCTGAAAGGGGCATTAACCCGCATCCTAGACCGCTGAAATTCCCAAAAATATTTTTGGCATGAAAAGTGCATCCTACAACCCTGAAAGTTCAGAATATGTTAGCAGCCCAAAAAAGGCCTTAAAATGCATTTTAGGACTGCAAAAATGTTGAAAGGTTTGGGGGCCCAAATAAGGGGTTTACAGGCATCCTAGACCCCCTAAAGTCCAGAAAATGTTGGTGGGCCAAAAACAGGCTCAGAGAGCTCTGAATGTCCCAAAAACATTTGCAGCCTGAAAGGGGCATTAACCCGCATCCTAGACCACTGAAATTACCAAAAATAGTTTGGCCCGAAAAATGCATCCTACACCCCTGAATGTTCAGAAAATGTTGGCAGCTCAAAAAGTCCTTAAAATTCATCTTGTGCCTGGAAAAATGTTTAAAACTTTGGAGGCCCAAAAAAGGGGTTTACAGGCATCCTAGACCCCCTAAAGTCCAGAAAATGTTGGTGGGCCAAAAACTGTGTCAGAGAGCTCTGAATGTCCCAAAAATATTTGCAGACTGAAAGGGGCATTAACACGCATCCTAGACCACTGAAATTCCCAAAAATATTTTTGGCATGAAAAGTGCATCCTACAACCCTGAAAGTTCAGAATATGTTAGCAGCCCAAAAAAGGCCTTAAAATGCATCTTAGACCTGCAAAAATGTTGAAAGGTTTGGAGGCTAAAAAATGGGATTTACATGCATCCTAGACTCCGTAAAGTGCAGAAAATGGCTGTGGCCCAAAATCAGTGTCAGAGAGCTCTGAATGTCCCAAAACATTTGCAGCCCGAAAGGGGCACTAACCCGCATCCTAGACCACTGAAATTCCCAAAAGTATTTTTGGCACGAAAAATGCATCCTTCAAACCTGAAAGTTCAGAATATGTTAGCAGCCTGAAAAATGCCTTAAAATGCATTTTAGGCCTGCAGAAATGTTGAAAACTTTAGAGGCCCAAAAAAGAGGTGTACAGGCATCCTAGACTCCCTAAAGTCCAGAAAATGTTGGTGGGCCAAAAACTGTGTCAGAGAGCTCAGAATGTCCCAAAAACATTTGCAGCCTGAAAGGGGCATTAACCCTTATCCTAGACCACTGAAATTCCCAAAAATATTTTTGGCATCAAAAATGCATCCTACAACCCTGAAAGTTCAGAATATGTTAGCAGCCTGAAAAAGGCCTTAAAATGCATTTTAGGCCTGCAAAAATGTTGAAAACTTTGGAGGCCCAAAAAAGGGGTTTACAGGCATCCTAGACCCCCTAAAGTCCAGAAAAAGTTGGTAGGCCAAAAACTGTGTCAGAGAGCTCTGAATGTCCCAAAAACATTTGCAGCCTGAAAGGGGCTTTAACCCGCATCCTAGACCGCTGAAATCCCCAAAATATTTTTGGCATGAAAAGAGCATCCTACAACCCTGAAAGTTCAGAATATGTTAGCAGTTCAAAAAAGACCTTAAAATGCATTTTAGCCCTGCAAAAATGTTGAAAGGTTTGAAGGCCCAAAAAGGGGTTTACAGGCATCCTAGACCCCCTAAAGTCCAGAAAATGTTGGTGGGCCAAAAACAGGCTCAGAGAGCTCTGAATGTCCCAAAAACATTTGCAGCCTGAAAGGGGCATTAACCCTCATCCTAGACCACTGAAATTACCAAAAATAATTTGGCCCGAAAAATGCATCCTACACCCCTGAATGTTCAGAAAATGTTGGCAGCTCAAAAAAGTCCTTAAAATTCATCTTGTGCATGGAAAAATGTTGAAAACTTTGGAGGCCCAAAAAAGGGGTTTATAGGCATCCTAGACCCCCTAAAGTCCAGAAAATGTTGGTGGTCCAAAAACAGGCTCAGAGAGCTCTGAATGTCCCAAAAACATTTGCAGCTTGAAAGGGGCATTAACCCGCATCCTAGACCACTGAAATTCCCAAAAATATTTTTGGCACCCAAAATGCATCCTACAACCCTGAAAGTTCAGAATATGTTAGCAGCCCAAAAAAGGCCTTAAAATGCATTTTAGGCCTGCTAAAATGTTGAAAACTTTAGAGGCCCAAAAAAGAGGTTTACAGGCATCCTAGACTCCCTAAAGTCCAGAAAATATTGGTGGACCAAAAACTGTGTCAGAGAGCTCTGAATGTCCCAAAAACATTTGCAGCTTGAAAGGGGCATTAACCCGCATCCTAGACCACTGAAATTCCCAAAAATATTTTTGGCACCCAAAATGCATCCTACAACCCTGAAAGTTCAGAATATGTTAGCAGCCCAAAAAAGGCCTTAAAATGCATTTTAGGCCTGCAAAAATGTTGAAAAGTTTGGAGGCCCAAATAAGGGATTTGCAACCATCCTAGACCCCGTAAAGTGCAGAACATGGCTGTGGCCCAAAATCAGTGTCAGAGAGCTCTGAATATCCCAAAACATTTGCACCCCGAAAGGGGCACTAACCAGCATCCTAGACCACTGAAATTCCCAAAAATATTTTTGGCACCAAAAATGCATCCTACAACCCTGAAAGTTCAGAATATGTTAGCAGCCTGAAAAATGCCTTAAAATGCATTTTAGGCCTGCAAAAATGTTGAAACTTTAGAGGCCCAAAAAAGAGGTTTACAGGAATCCTAGACTCCCTAAAGTCCAGAAAATATTGGTGGACCAAAAACAGTGTCAGAGAGCTCTGAATGTCCCAAAAACATTTGCAGCTTGAAAGGGGCACTAACCCGCATCCTAGACCACTGAAATTCTCAAAAATATTTTTGGCATGAAAAGTGCATCCTACAACCCTTAAGGTTCAGAATATGTTAGCAGCCCAAAAAAGGCCTTAAAATGCATTTTGGCCTGCAAAAAAGTTGAAATGTTTGGAGGCCAAAAAAGGGATTTAAAGGCATCCTAGACCCCGTAAAGTGCAGAAAATGGCTGTGGCCCAAAAACTGTGTCAGAGAGCTCTGAATGTCCCAAACACATTTGCAGCCTGAAAGGGGCATTAACCCGCATCCTAGACCACTGAAATTACCAAAAATGGTTTGGCCCGAAAAATGCATCCTACACCCCTGAAAGTTCAGAAAATGTTGGCAGCTCAAGAAAGTCCTTAAAATTCATCTTGTGCCTGCAAAAATGTTGAAAACTTTGGAGGCCCAAAAAAGGGGTTTACAGGCATCCTAGACCCCCTAAAGTCCAGAAAATGTTGGTGGGCCAAAAACTGTGTCAGAGAGCTCTGAATGTCCCAAAAACATTTGCAGCCTGAAATGGGCACTAACCCGCATCCTAGACCACTGAAATTCCCAAAAATATTTTTGGCATGAAAAGTGCATCCTACAACCCTGAGAGTTCAGAATATGTTAGCAGCCCAAAAAAGGCCTTAAATCCATTTTAGGCCTGCAAAAATGTTGAAATGTTTGGAGGTCCAAAAAAGAGGTTTACAGGCATCCTAGACTCCCTAAAGTCCAGAAAATATTGGTGGACCAAAAACTGTGTCAGAGAGCTCTGAATGTCCCAAAAACATTTGCAGCTTGAAAGGGGCATTAACCCGCATCCTAGACCACTGAAATTCCCAAAAATATTTTTGGCACCCAAAATGCATCCTACAACCCTGAAAGTTCAGAATATTTTAGCAGCCCAAAAAAGGCCTTAAAATGTATTTTAGGCCTGAAAAAATGTTGAAAAGTTTGGAGGCCCAAAAAAGGGATTTACAGGCATCCTAGACCCCGTAAAGTGCAGAAAATGGCTGTGGCCCAAAAACTGTGTCAGAGAGCTCTGAATGTCCCAAAAACATTTGCAGCTTGAAAGGGGCATTAACCCACATCCTAGACCACTGAAATTCCCAAAAATATTTTTGGCACCCAAAATGCATCCTACAACCCTGAAAGTTCAGAATATGTTAGCAGCCCAAAAAAGGCCTTGAAATGCATTTTAGGCATGCAAAAATGTTGAAAACTTTGGAGGCCCAAAAAAGGGGTTTACAGGCATCCTAGACCCCCTAAAGTCCAGAAAATGTTGGTGGGCCAAAAACAGGCTCAGAGAGCTGTGAATGTCCCAAAAACATTTCCAGCCTGAAAGGGGCATTAACCCGCATCCTAGACCACTGAAATTACCAAAAATGGTTTGGCCCGAAAAATGCATCCTACACCCCTGAAAGTTCAGAAAATGTTGGCAGCTCAAGAAAGTCCTTAAAATTCATCTTGTGCCTGCAAAAATGTTGAAAACTTTGGAGGCCCAAAAAAGGGGTTTACAGGCATCCTAGACCCCCTAAAGTCCAGAAAATGTTGGTGGGCCAAAAACTGTGTCAGAGAGCTCTGAATGTCCCAAAAACATTTGCAGCCTGAAATGGGCACTAACCCGCATCCTAGACCACTGAAATTCCCAAAAATATTTTTGGCATGAAAAGTGCATCCTACAACCCTGAGAGTTCAGAATATGTTAGCAGCCCAAAAAAGGCCTTAAATCCATTTTAGGCCTGCAAAAATGTTGAAATGTTTGGAGGTCCAAAAAAGAGGTTTACAGGCATCCTAGACTCCCTAAAGTCCAGAAAATATTGGTGGACCAAAAACTGTGTCAGAGAGCTCTGAATGTCCCAAAAACATTTGCAGCTTGAAAGGGGCATTAACCCGCATCCTAGACCACTGAAATTCCCAAAAATATTTTTGGCACCCAAAATGCATCCTACAACCCTGAAAGTTCAGAATATTTTAGCAGCCCAAAAAAGGCCTTAAAATGTATTTTAGGCCTGAAAAAATGTTGAAAAGTTTGGAGGCCCAAAAAAGGGATTTACAGGCATCCTAGACCCCGTAAAGTGCAGAAAATGGCTGTGGCCCAAAAACTGTGTCAGAGAGCTCTGAATGTCCCAAAAACATTTGCAGCTTGAAAGGGGCATTAACCCACATCCTAGACCACTGAAATTCCCAAAAATATTTTTGGCACCCAAAATGCATCCTACAACCCTGAAAGTTCAGAATATGTTAGCAGCCCAAAAAAGGCCTTGAAATGCATTTTAGGCATGCAAAAATGTTGAAAACTTTGGAGGCCCAAAAAAGGGGTTTACAGGCATCCTAGACCCCCTAAAGTCCAGAAAATGTTGGTGGGCCAAAAACAGGCTCAGAGAGCTGTGAATGTCCCAAAAACATTTCCAGCCTGAAAGGGGCATTAACCCGCATCCTAGACCACTGAAATTAATAAAAATAGTTTGGCCCGAAAAATGCATCCTACACCCCTGAATGTTCAGAAAATGTTGGCAGCTCAAAAAAGTCCTTAAAATTCATCTAGTGCCTTCAAAAATGTTGAAAACTTTGGAGGCCCAAAAAGGGGTTTACAGGCATCCTAGACCCCCTAAAGTCCAGAAAATGTTGGTAGGCCAAAAACTGTGTCAGAGAGCTCTGAATGTCCCAAAAACATTTGCAGCCTGAAAGGGGCATTAACCCGCATCCTAGACCGCTGAAATTCCCAAAAATATTTTTGGCATGAAAAGTGCATCCTACAACCCTGAAAGTTCAGAATATGTTAGCAGCCCAAAAAAGGCCTTAAAATGCATTTTAGGACTGCAAAAATGTTGAAAGGTTTGGGGGCCCAAATAAGGGGTTTACAGGCATCCTAGACCCCCTAAAGTCCAGAAAATGTTGGTGGGCCAAAAACAGGCTCAGAGAGCTCTGAATGTCCCAAAAACATTTGCAGCCTGAAAGGGGCATTAACCCGCATCCTAGACCACTGAAATTACCAAAAATAGTTTGGCCCGAAAAATGCATCCTACACCCCTGAATGTTCAGAAAATGTTGGCAGCTCAAAAAGTCCTTAAAATTCATCTTGTGCCTGGAAAAATGTTTAAAACTTTGGAGGCCCAAAAAAGGGGTTTACAGGCATCCTAGACCCCCTAAAGTCCAGAAAATGTTGGTGGGCCAAAAACTGTGTCAGAGAGCTCTGAATGTCCCAAAAATATTTGCAGACTGAAAGGGGCATTAACACGCATCCTAGACCACTGAAATTCCCAAAAATATTTTTGGCATGAAAAGTGCATCCTACAACCCTGAAAGTTCAGAATATGTTAGCAGCCCAAAAAAGGCCTTAAAATGCATCTTAGACCTGCAAAAATGTTGAAAGGTTTGGAGGCTAAAAAATGGGATTTACATGCATCCTAGACTCCGTAAAGTGCAGAAAATGGCTGTGGCCCAAAATCAGTGTCAGAGAGCTCTGAATGTCCCAAAACATTTGCAGCCCGAAAGGGGCACTAACCCGCATCCTAGACCACTGAAATTCCCAAAAGTATTTTTGGCACGAAAAATGCATCCTTCAAACCTGAAAGTTCAGAATATGTTAGCAGCCTGAAAAATGCCTTAAAATGCATTTTAGGCCTGCAGAAATGTTGAAAACTTTAGAGGCCCAAAAAAGAGGTGTACAGGCATCCTAGACTCCCTAAAGTCCAGAAAATGTTGGTGGGCCAAAAACTGTGTCAGAGAGCTCAGAATGTCCCAAAAACATTTGCAGCCTGAAAGGGGCATTAACCCTTATCCTAGACCACTGAAATTCCCAAAAATATTTTTGGCATCAAAAATGCATCCTACAACCCTGAAAGTTCAGAATATGTTAGCAGCCTGAAAAAGGCCTTAAAATGCATTTTAGGCCTGCAAAAATGTTGAAAACTTTGGAGGCCCAAAAAAGGGGTTTACAGGCATCCTAGACCCGCTAAAGTCCAGAAAAAGTTGGTAGGCCAAAAACTGTGTCAGAGAGCTCTGAATGTCCCAAAAACATTTGCAGCCTGAAAGGGGCTTTAACCCGCATCCTAGACCGCTGAAATTCCCAAAATATTTTTGGCATGAAAAGAGCATCCTACAACCCTGAAAGTTCAGAATATGTTAGCAGTTCAAAAAAGACCTTAAAATGCATTTTAGCCCTGCAAAAATGTTGAAAGGTTTGAAGGCCCAAAAAGGGGTTTACAGGCATCCTAGACCCCCTAAAGTCCAGAAAATGTTGGTGGGCCAAAAACAGGCTCAGAGAGCTCTGAATGTCCCAAAAACATTTGCAGCCTGAAAGGGGCATTAACCCTCATCCTAGACCACTGAAATTACCAAAAATAATTTGGCCCGAAAAATGCATCCTACACCCCTGAATGTTCAGAAAATGTTGGCAGCTCAAAAAAGTCCTTAAAATTCATCTTGTGCATGGAAAAATGTTGAAAACTTTGGAGGCCCAAAAAAGGGGTTTATAGGCATCCTAGACCCCCTAAAGTCCAGAAAATGTTGGTGGTCCAAAAACAGGCTCAGAGAGCTCTGAATGTCCCAAAAACATTTGCAGCTTGAAAGGGGCATTAACCCGCATCCTAGACCACTGAAATTCCCAAAAATATTTTTGGCACCCAAAATGCATCCTACAACCCTGAAAGTTCAGAATATGTTAGCAGCCCAAAAAAGGCCTTAAAATGCATTTTAGGCCTGCTAAAATGTTGAAAACTTTAGAGGCCCAAAAAAGAGGTTTACAGGCATCCTAGACTCCCTAAAGTCCAGAAAATATTGGTGGACCAAAAACTGTGTCAGAGAGCTCTGAATGTCCCAAAAACATTTGCAGCTTGAAAGGGGCATTAACCCGCATCCTAGACCACTGAAATTCCCAAAAATATTTTTGGCACCCAAAATGCATCCTACAACCCTGAAAGTTCAGAATATGTTAGCAGCCCAAAAAAGGCCTTAAAATGCATTTTAGGCCTGCAAAAATGTTGAAAAGTTTGGAGGCCCAAAAAAGGGATTTGCAACCATCCTAGACCCCGTAAAGTGCAGAACATGGCTGTGGCCCAAAATCAGTGTCAGAGAGCTCTGAATATCCCAAAACATTTGCACCCCGAAAGGGGCACTAACCAGCATCCTAGACCACTGAAATTCCCAAAAATATTTTTGGCACCAAAAATGCATCCTACAACCCTGAAAGTTCAGAATATGTTAGCAGCCTGAAAAATGCCTTAAAATGCATTTCAGGCCTGCAAAAATGTTGAAACTTTAGAGGCCCAAAAAAGAGGTTTACAGGAATCCTAGACTCCCTAAAGTCCAGAAAATATTGGTGGACCAAAAACAGTGTCAGAGAGCTCTGAATGTCCCAAAAACATTTGCAGCTTGAAAGGGGCACTAACCCGCATCCTAGACCACTGAAATTCTCAAAAATATTTTTGGCATGAAAAGTGCATCCTACAACCCTTAAGGTTCAGAATATGTTAGCAGCCCAAAAAAGGCCTTAAAATGCATTTTGGCCTGCAAAAAAGTTGAAATGTTTGGAGGCCAAAAAAGGGATTTAAAGGCATCCTAGACCCCGTAAAGTGCAGAAAATGGCTGTGGCCCAAAAACTGTGTCAGAGAGCTCTGAATGTCCCAAACACATTTGCAGCCTGAAAGGGGCATTAACCCGCATCCTAGACCACTGAAATTACCAAAAATGGTTTGGCCCGAAAAATGCATCCTACACCCCTGAAAGTTCAGAAAATGTTGGCAGCTCAAGAAAGTCCTTAAAATTCATCTTGTGCCTGCAAAAATGTTGAAAACTTTGGAGGCCCAAAAAAGGGGTTTACAGGCATCCTAGACCCCCTAAAGTCCAGAAAATGTTGGTGGGCCAAAAACTGTGTCAGAGAGCTCTGAATGTCCCAAAAACATTTGCAGCCTGAAATGGGCACTAACCCCGTCCTAGACCACTGAAATTCCCAAAAATATTTTTGGCATGAAAAGTGCATCCTACAACCCTGAGAGTTCAGAATATGTTAGCAGCCCAAAAAATGCCTTAAATCCATTTTAGGCCTGCAAAAATGTTGAAATGTTTGGAGGTCCAAAAAGAGGTTTACAGGCATCCTAGACTCCCTAAAGTCCAGAAAATATTGGTGGACCAAAAACTGTGTCAGAGAGCTCTGAATGTCCCAAAAACATTTGCAGCTTGAAAGGGGCATTAACCCGCATCCTAGACCACTGAAATTCCCAAAAATATTTTTGGCACCCAAAATGCATCCTACAACCCTGAAAGTTCAGAATATTTTAGCAGCCCAAAAAAGGCCTTAAAATGTATTTTAGGCCTGAAAAAATGTTGAAAAGTTTGGAGGCCCAAAAAAGGGATTTACAGGCATCCTAGACCCCGTAAAGTGCAGAAAATGGCTGTGGCCCAAAAACTGTGTCAGAGAGCTCTGAATGTCCCAAAAACATTTGCAGCTTGAAAGGGGCATTAACCCACATCCTAGACCACTGAAATTCCCAAAAATATTTTTGGCACCCAAAATGCATCCTACAACCCTGAAAGTTCAGAATATGTTAGCAGCCCAAAAAAGGCCTTGAAATGCATTTTAGGCATGCAAAAATGTTGAAAACTTTGGAGGCCCAAAAAAGGGGTTTACAGGCATCCTAGACCCCCTAAAGTCCAGAAAATGTTGGTGGGCCAAAAACAGGCTCAGAGAGCTGTGAATGTCCCAAAAACATTTCCAGCCTGAAAGGGGCATTAACCCGCATCCTAGACCACTGAAATTAATAAAAATAGTTTGGCCCGAAAAATGCATCCTACACCCCTGAATGTTCAGAAAATGTTGGCAGCTCAAAAAAGTCCTTAAAATTCATCTAGTGCCTTCAAAAATGTTGAAAACTTTGGAGGCCCAAAAAGGGGTTTACAGGCATCCTAGACCCCCTAAAGTCCAGAAAATGTTGGTAGGCCAAAAACTGTGTCAGAGAGCTCTGAATGTCCCAAAAACATTTGCAGCCTGAAAGGGGCATTAACCCGCATCCTAGACCGCTGAAATTCCCAAAAATATTTTTGGCATGAAAAGTGCATCCTACAACCCTGAAAGTTCAGAATATGTTAGCAGCCCAAAAAAGGCCTTAAAATGCATTTTAGGACTGCAAAAATGTTGAAAGGTTTGGGGGCCCAAATAAGGGGTTTACAGGCATCCTAGACCCCCTAAAGTCCAGAAAATGTTGGTGGGCCAAAAACAGGCTCAGAGAGCTCTGAATGTCCCAAAAACATTTGCAGCCTGAAAGGGGCATTAACCCGCATCCTAGACCACTGAAATTACCAAAAATAGTTTGGCCCGAAAAATGCATCCTACACCCCTGAATGTTCAGAAAATGTTGGCAGCTCAAAAAGTCCTTAAAATTCATCTTGTGCCTGGAAAAATGTTTAAAACTTTGGAGGCCCAAAAAAGGGGTTTACAGGCATCCTAGACCCCCTAAAGTCCAGAAAATGTTGGTGGGCCAAAAATTGTGTCAGAGAGCTCTGAATGTCCCAAAAATATTTGCAGACTGAAAGGGGCATTAACACGCATCCTAGACCACTGAAATTCCCAAAAATATTTTTGGCATGAAAAGTGCATCCTACAACCCTGAAAGTTCAGAATATGTTAGCAGCCCAAAAAAAGGCCTTAAAATGCATCTTAGACCTGCAAAAATGTTGAAAGGTTTGGAGGCTAAAAAATGGGATTTACATGCATCCTAGACTCCGTAAAGTGCAGAAAATGGCTGTGGCCCAAAATCAGTGTCAGAGAGCTCTGAATGTCCCAAAACATTTGCAGCCCGAAAGGGGCACTAACCCGCATCCTAGACCACTGAAATTCCCAAAAGTATTTTTGGCACGAAAAATGCATCCTTCAAACCTGAAAGTTCAGAATATGTTAGCAGCCTGAAAAATGCCTTAAAATGCATTTTAGGCCTGCAGAAATGTTGAAAACTTTAGAGGCCCAAAAAAGAGGTGTACAGGCATCCTAGACTCCCTAAAGTGCAGAAAATGGCTGTGGCCCAAAAACTGTGTCAGAGAGCTCTGAATGTCCCAAAACATTTGCAGCTTGAAAGGGGCATTAACCCGCATCCTAGACCACTGAAATTCCCAAAAATATTTTTGGCACCCAAAATGCATCCTACAACCCTGAAAGTTCAGAATATGTTAGCAGCCCAAAAAAGGCCTTAAAATGCATTTTAGGCCTGCAAAAATGTTGAAAACTTTGGAGGCCCAAAAAAGGGGTTTACAGGCATCCTAGACCCCCTTAAGTCCAGAAAATGTTGGTGGGCCAAAAACAGGCTCAGAGAGCTCTGAATGTCCCAAAAACATTTGCAGCCTGAAAGGGGCATTTACCCGCATCCTAGACCACTGAAATTACCAAAAATGGTTTGGCCCGAAAAATGCATCCTACACCCGTGAAAGTTCAGACAATGTTGGCAGCTCAAGAAAGTCCTTAAAATTCATCTTGTGCCTGCAAAAATGTTGAAAACTTTGGAGGCCCAAAAAAGGGATTTACAGGCATCGTAGACCCCCTAAAGTCCAGAAAATGTTGGTGGGCCAAAAACTGTGTCAGAGAGCTCAGAATGTCCCAAAAACATTTGCAGCCTGAAAGGGGCATTAACCCTTATCCTAGACCACTGAAATTCCCAAAAATATTTTTGGCATCAAAAATGCATCCTACAACCCTGAAAGTTCAGAATATGTTAGCAGCCTGAAAAAGGCCTTAAAATGCATTTTAGGCCTGCAAAAATGTTGAAAACTTTGGAGGCCCAAAAAAGGGGTTTACAGGCATCCTAGACCCCCTAAAGTCCAGAAAAAGTTGGTAGGCCAAAAACTGTGTCAGAGAGCTCTGAATGTCCCAAAAACATTTGCAGCCTGAAAGGGGCTTTAACCCGCATCCTAGACCGCTGAAATTCCCAAAATATTTTTGGCATGAAAAGAGCATCCTACAACCCTGAAAGTTCAGAATATGTTAGCAGTTCAAAAAAGGCCTTAAAATGCATTTTAGCCCTGCAAAAATGTTGAAAGGTTTGAAGGCCCAAAAAGGGGTTTACAGGCATCCTAGACCCCCTAAAGTCCAGAAAATGTTGGTGGGCCAAAAACAGGCTCAGAGAGCTCTGAATGTCCCAAAAACATTTGCAGCCTGAAAGGGGCATTAACCCTCATCCTAGACCACTGAAATTACCAAAAATAATTTGGCCCGAAAAATGCATCCTACACCCCTGAATGTTCAGAAAATGTTGGCAGCTCAAAAAAGTCCTTAAAATTCATCTTGTGCATGGAAAAATGTTGAAAACTTTGGAGGCCCAAAAAAGGGGTTTATAGGCATCCTAGACCCCCTAAAGTCCAGAAAATGTTGGTGGTCCAAAAACAGGCTCAGAGAGCTCTGAATGTCCCAAAAACATTTGCAGCTTGAAAGGGGCATTAACCCGCATCCTAGACCACTGAAATTCCCAAAAATATTTTTGGCACCCAAAATGCATCCTACAACCCTGAAAGTTCAGAATATGTTAGCAGCCCAAAAAAGGCCTTAAAATGCATTTTAGGCCTGCTAAAATGTTGAAAACTTTAGAGGCCCAAAAAAGAGGTTTACAGGCATCCTAGACTCCCTAAAGTCCAGAAAATATTGGTGGACCAAAAACTGAGTCAGAGAGCTCTGAATGTCCCAAAAACATTTGCAGCTTGAAAGGGGCATTAACCCGCATCCTAGACCACTGAAATTCTCAAAAATATTTTTGGCATGAAAAGTGCATCCTACAACCCTTAAAGTTCAGAATATGTTAGCAGCCCAAAAAAGGCCTTAAAATGCATTTTGGCCTGCAAAAAAGTTGAAATGTTTGCAGGCCAAAAAAGGGATTTACAGGCATCCTAGACCCCGTAAAGTGCAGAAAATGGCTGTGGCCCAAAAACTGTGTCAGAGAGCTCTGAATGTCCCAAAAACATTTGCAGCCTGAAAGGGGCATTAACCCGCATCCTAGACCACTGAAATTACCAAAAATGGTTTGGCCCGAAAAATGCATCCTACACCCCTGAAAGTTCAGAAAATGTTGGCAGCTCAAGAAAGTCCTTAAAATTCATCTTGTGCCTGCAAAAATGTTGAAAACTTTGGAGGCCCAAAAAAGGGGTTTACAGGCATCCTAGACCCCCTAAAGTCCAGAAAATGTTGGTGGGCCAAAATCAGTGTCAGAGAGCTCTGAATGTCCCAAAACATTTGCAGCCCGAAAGGGGCACTAACCCGCATCCTAGACCACTGAAATTCCCAAAAGTATTTTTGGCACGAAAAATGCATCCTACAAACCTGAAAGTTCAGAATATGTTAGCAGCCTGAAAAATGCCTTAAAATGCATTTTAGGCCTGCAGAAATGTTGAAAACTTTAGAGGCCCAAAAAAGAGGTTTACAGGCATCCTAGACTCCCTAAAGTGCAGAAAATGGCTGTGGCCCAAAAACTGTGTCAGAGAGCTCTGAATGTCCCAAAACATTTGCAGCTTGAAAGGGGCATTAACCCGCATCCTAGACCACTGAAATTCCCAAAAATATTTTTGGCACCCAAAATGCATCCTACAACCCTGAAAGTTCAGAATATGTTAGCAGCCCAAAAAAGGCCTTAAAATGCATTTTAGGCCTGCAAAAATGTTGAAAACTTTGGAGGCCCAAAAAAGGGGTTTACAGGCATCCTAGACCCCCTTAAGTCCAGAAAATGTTGGTGGGCCAAAAACAGGCTCAGAGAGCTCTGAATGTCCCAAAAACATTTGCAGCCTGAAAGGGGCATTTACCCGCATCCTAGACCACTGAAATTACCAAAAATGGTTTGGCCCGAAAAATGCATCCTACACCCGTGAAAGTTCACACAATGTTGGCAGGTCAAGAAAGTCCTTAAAATTCATCTTGTGCCTGCAAAAATGTTGAAAACTTTGGAGGCCCAAAAAAGGGATTTACAGGCATCGTAGACCCCCTAAAGTCCAGAAAATGTTGGTGGGCCAAAAACTGTGTCAGAGAGCTCAGAATGTCCCAAAAACATTTGCAGCCTGAAAGGGGCATTAACCCTTATCCTAGACCACTGAAATTCCCAAAAATATTTTTGGCATCAAAAATGCATCCTACAACCCTGAAAGTTCAGAATATGTTAGCAGCCTGAAAAAGGCCTTAAAATGCATTTTAGGCCTGCAAAAATGTTGAAAACTTTGGAGGCCCAAAAAAGGGGTTTACAGGCATCCTAGACCCCCTAAAGTCCAGAAAAAGTTGGTAGGCCAAAAACTATGTCAGGAAGCTCTGAATGTCCCAAAAACATTTGCAGCCTGAAAGGGGCTTTAACCCGCATCCTAGACCGCTGAAATTCCCAAAATATTTTTGGCATGAAAAGAGCATCCTACAACCCTGAAAGTTCAGAATATGTTAGCAGTTCAAAAAAGGCCTTAAAATGCATTTTAGCCCTGCAAAAATGTTGAAAGGTTTGAAGGCCCAAAAAGGGGTTTACAGGCATCCTAGACGCCCTAAAGTCCAGAAAATGTTGGTGGGCCAAAAACAGGCTCAGAGAGCTCTGAATGTCCCAAAAACATTTCCAGCCTGAAAGGGGCATTAACCCGCATCCTAGACCACTGAAATTACCAAAAATAGTTTGGCCCGAAAAATGCATCCTACACCCCTGAATGTTCAGAAAATGTTGTCAGATCAAAAAGTCCTTAAAATTCATCTTGTGCCTGGAAAAATGTTGAAAACTTTGGAGGCCCAAAAAAGAGGTTTACAGGCATCCTAGACTCCCTAAAGTCCAGAAAATATTGGTGGACCAAAAACTGTGTCAGAGAGCTCTGAATGTCCCAAAAACATTTGCAGCTTGAAAGGGGCATTAACCCGCATCCTAGACCACTGAAATTCTCAAAAATGTTTTTGGCATGAAAAGTGCATCCTACAACCCTTAAAGTTCAGAATATGTTAGCAGCCCAAAAAAGGCCTTAAAATGAATTTTGGCCTGCAAAAAAGTTGAAATGTTTGGAGGCCAAAAAAAGGGATTTACAGGCATCCTAGACCCCGTAAAGTGCAGAAAATGGCTGTGGCCCAAAAACTGTGTCAGAGAGCTCTGAATGTCCCAAAAACATTTGCAGCCTGAAAGGGGCATTAACCCGCATCCTAGACCACTGAAATTACCAAAAATGGTTTGGCCTGAAAAATGCATCCTACACCCCTGAAAGTTCAGAAAATGTTGGCAGCTCAAGAAAGTCCTTAAAATTCATCTTGTGCCTGCAAAAATGTTGACAACTTTGGAGGCCCAAAAAAGGGGTTTACAGGCATCCTAGACCCCCTAAAGTCCAGAAAATGTTGGTGGGCCAAAAACTGTGTTGGAGAGCTCTGAATGTCCCAAAAGCATTTGCAGCCTGAAAGGGGCACTAACCCGCATCCTAGACCACTGATATTCCCAAAAATATTTTTGGCATGAAAAGTGCATCCTACAACCCTGAGAGTTCAGAATATGTTAGCAGCCCAAAAAAGGCCTTAAAAGCATTTTAGGCCTGCAAAAATGTTGAAAAGTTTGGAGGTCCAAAAAAGAGGTTTACAGGCATCCTAGACTCCCTAAAGTCCAGAAAATATTGGTGGACCAAAAACTGTGTCAGAGAGCTCTGAATGTCCCAAAAACATTTGCAGCTTGAAAGGGGCATTAACCCGCATCCTAGACCACTGAAATTCCCAAAAATATTTTTGGCACCCAAAATGCATCCTACAACCCTGAAAGTTCAGAATATGTTAGCAGCCCAAAAAAGGTCTTAAAATGCATTTTAGGCCTGCAAAAATGTTGAAATGTTTGGAGGCCCAAAAAAGGGGTTTACAGGCATCCTAGACCCCCTAAAGTCCAGAAAATGTTGGTGTGCCAAAAACAGGCTCAGAGAGCTCTGAATGTCCCAAAAACATTTCCAGCCTGAAAGGGGCATTAACCCGCATCCTAGACCACTGAAATTACCAAAAATAGTTTGGCCCGAAAAATGCATCCTACACCCCTGAATGTTCAGAAAATGTTGTCAGCTCAAAAAGTCCTTAAAATTCATCTTGTGCCTGGAAAAATGTTGAAAACTTTGGAGGCCGAAAAAAGAGGTTTACAGGCATCCTAGACTCCCTAAAGTCCAGAAAATATTGGTGGACCAAAAACTGTGTCATAGAGCTCTGAATGTCCCAAAAACATTTGCAGCTTGAAAGGGGCATTAACCCGCATCCTAGACCACTGAAATTCTCAAAAATATTTTTGGCATGAAAAGTGCATCCTACAACCCTTAAAGTTCAGAATATGTTAGCAGCCCAAAAAAGGCCTTAAAATGCATTTTGGCCTGCAAAAAAGTTGAAATGTTTGGAGGCCAAAAAAAGGGATTTACAGGCATCCTAGACCCCGTAAAGTACAGAAAATGGCTGTGGCCCAAAAACTGTGTCAGAGAGCTCTGAATGTCCCAAAACATTTGCAGCCCGAAAGGGGCACTAACCCGGATCCTAGACCACTGAAATTCCCAAAAGTATTTTTGGCACGAAAAATGCATCCTACAACCCTGAAAGTTCAGAATATGTTAGCAGCCCAAAAAAGGCCTTAAAATGCATTTTAGGCCTGCAAAAATGTTGAAAACTTTGGAGGCCCAAAAAAGGGGTTTACAGGCATCCTAGACCCCCTTAAGTCCAGAAAATGTTGGTGGGCCAAAAACAGGCTCAGAGAGCTCTGAATGTCCCAAAAACATTTGCAGCCTGAAAGGGGCATTTACCCGCATCCTAGACCACTGAAATTACCAAAAATGGTTTGGCCCGAAAAATGCATCCTACACCCGTGAAAGTTCACACAATGTTGGCAGGTCAAGAAAGTCCTTAAAATTCATCTTGTGCCTGCAAAAATGTTGAAAACTTTGGAGGCCCAAAAAAGGGATTTACAGGCATCGTAGACCCCCTAAAGTCCAGAAAATGTTGGTGGGCCAAAAACTGTGTCAGAGAGCTCAGAATGTCCCAAAAACATTTGCAGCCTGAAAGGGGCATTAACCCTTATCCTAGACCACTGAAATTCCCAAAAATATTTTTGGCATCAAAAATGCATCCTACAACCCTGAAAGTTCAGAATATGTTAGCAGCCTGAAAAAGGCCTTAAAATGCATTTTAGGCCTGCAAAAATGTTGAAAACTTTGGAGGCCCAAAAAAGGGGTTTACAGGCATCCTAGACCCCCTAAAGTCCAGAAAAAGTTGGTAGGCCAAAAACTATGTCAGGAAGCTCTGAATGTCCCAAAAACATTTGCAGCCTGAAAGGGGCTTTAACCCGCATCCTAGACCGCTGAAATTCCCAAAATATTTTTGGCATGAAAAGAGCATCCTACAACCCTGAAAGTTCAGAATATGTTAGCAGTTCAAAAAAGGCCTTAAAATGCATTTTAGCCCTGCAAAAATGTTGAAAGGTTTGAAGGCCCAAAAAGGGGTTTACAGGCATCCTAGACGCCCTAAAGTCCAGAAAATGTTGGTGGGCCAAAAACAGGCTCAGAGAGCTCTGAATGTCCCAAAAACATTTCCAGCCTGAAAGGGGCATTAACCCGCATCCTAGACCACTGAAATTACCAAAAATAGTTTGGCCCGAAAAATGCATCCTACACCCCTGAATGTTCAGAAAATGTTGTCAGATCAAAAAGTCCTTAAAATTCATCTTGTGCCTGGAAAAATGTTGAAAACTTTGGAGGCCCAAAAAAGAGGTTTACAGGCATCCTAGACTCCCTAAAGTCCAGAAAATATTGGTGGACCAAAAACTGTGTCAGAGAGCTCTGAATGTCCCAAAAACATTTGCAGCTTGAAAGGGGCATTAACCCGCATCCTAGACCACTGAAATTCTCAAAAATGTTTTTGGCATGAAAAGTGCATCCTACAACCCTTAAAGTTCAGAATATGTTAGCAGCCCAAAAAAGGCCTTAAAATGAATTTTGGCCTGCAAAAAAGTTGAAATGTTTGGAGGCCAAAAAAAGGGATTTACAGGCATCCTAGACCCCGTAAAGTGCAGAAAATGGCTGTGGCCCAAAAACTGTGTCAGAGAGCTCTGAATGTCCCAAAAACATTTGCAGCCTGAAAGGGGCATTAACCCGCATCCTAGACCACTGAAATTACCAAAAATGGTTTGGCCTGAAAAATGCATCCTACACCCCTGAAAGTTCAGAAAATGTTGGCAGCTCAAGAAAGTCCTTAAAATTCATCTTGTGCCTGCAAAAATGTTGACAACTTTGGAGGCCCAAAAAAGGGGTTTACAGGCATCCTAGACCCCCTAAAGTCCAGAAAATGTTGGTGGGCCAAAAACTGTGTTGGAGAGCTCTGAATGTCCCAAAAGCATTTGCAGCCTGAAAGGGGCACTAACCCGCATCCTAGACCACTGATATTCCCAAAAATATTTTTGGCATGAAAAGTGCATCCTACAACCCTGAGAGTTCAGAATATGTTAGCAGCCCAAAAAAGGCCTTAAAAGCATTTTAGGCCTGCAAAAATGTTGAAAAGTTTGGAGGTCCAAAAAAGAGGTTTACAGGCATCCTAGACTCCCTAAAGTCCAGAAAATATTGGTGGACCAAAAACTGTGTCAGAGAGCTCTGAATGTCCCAAAAACATTTGCAGCTTGAAAGGGGCATTAACCCGCATCCTAGACCACTGAAATTCCCAAAAATATTTTTGGCACCCAAAATGCATCCTACAACCCTGAAAGTTCAGAATATGTTAGCAGCCCAAAAAAGGTCTTAAAATGCATTTTAGGCCTGCAAAAATGTT
Source organism: Ambystoma mexicanum (assembly GCF_040938575.1). Taxonomy (NCBI): domain Eukaryota; kingdom Metazoa; phylum Chordata; class Amphibia; order Caudata; family Ambystomatidae; genus Ambystoma; species Ambystoma mexicanum. Next base: position 956,656,814 of record NC_090929.1, on the reverse strand, counting down.
GAAATGTTTGGAGGCCCAAAAAAGGGGTTTACAGGCATCCTAGACCCCCTAAAGTCCAGAAAATGTTGGTGTGCCAAAAACAGGCTCAGAGAGCTCTGAATGTCCCAAAAACATTTCCAGCCTGAAAGGGGCATTAACCCGCATCCTAGACCACTGAAATTACCAAAAATAGTTTGGCCCGAAAAATGCATCCTACACCCCTGAATGTTCAGAAAATGTTGTCAGCTCAAAAAGTCCTTAAAATTCATCTTGTGCCTGGAAAAATGTTGAAAACTTTGGAGGCCGAAAAAAGAGGTTTACAGGCATCCTAGACTCCCTAAAGTCCAGAAAATATTGGTGGACCAAAAACTGTGTCATAGAGCTCTGAATGTCCCAAAAACATTTGCAGCTTGAAAGGGACATTAACCCGCATCCTAGACCACTGAAATTCTCAAAAATATTTTTGGCATGAAAAGTGCATCCTACAACCCTTAAAGTTCAGAATATGTTAGCAGCCCAAAAAAGGCCTTAAAATGCATTTTGGCCTGCAAAAAAGTTGAAATGTTTGGAGGCCAAAAAAAGGGATTTACAGGCATCCTAGACCCCGTAAAGTACAGAAAATGGCTGTGGCCCAAAAACTGTGTCAGAGAGCTCTGAATGTCCCAAAACATTTGCAGCCCGAAAGGGGCACTAACCCGGATCCTAGACCACTGAAATTCCCAAAAGTATTTTTGGCACGAAAAATGCATCCTACAACCCTGAAAGTTCAGAATATGTTAGCAGCCTGAAAAATGCCTTAAAATGCATTTTAGGCCTGCAAAAATGTTGAAAACTTTAGAGGCCCAAAAAAGAGGTTTACAGGCATCCTAGACTCCCTAAAGTCCAGAAAATATTGGTGGACCAAAAACTGTGTCAGAGAGCTCTGAATGTCCCAAAAACATGTGCAGCTTGAAAGGGGCATTAACCCGCATCCTAGACCACTGAAATTCCCAAAAATATTTTTGGCACCCAAAATGCATCCTACAACCCTGAAAGTTCAGAATATGTTAGCAGCCCAAAAAAGGCCGTAAAATGCATTTTAGGCCTGCAAAAATGTTGAAAACTTTGGAAGCCCAAAAAAGGGGTTCACAGGCATCCTAGACCCCGTAAAGTGCAGAAAATGGCGGTGGCCCAAAAACTGTGTCAGAGAGCTCTGAATGTCCCAAAAACATTTGCAGCTTGAAAGGGGCATTAACCCGCATCCTAGACCACTGAAATTCCTAAAAATATTTTTGGCACCCAAAATGCATCCTACACCCCTGAATGTTCAGAAAATGTTGGCAGCCCTAAAAAGGGGTTTACAGACATCCTAGACCCCCTAAAGTCCAGAAAATGTTGGTGGGCCAAAAACTATGTCAGAGAGCCTCTGAATGTCCCAAAAACATTTGCAGCCTGAAAGGGGCACTAACCCACATCCTAGACCACTGAAATTCCCAAAAATATTTTTGGCATGAAAAGTGCATCCTACAACCCTGAGAGTTCAGAATATGTTAGCAGCCCAAAAAAGGCCTTAAATGCATTTTAGGCCTGCAAAAATGTTGAAAAGTTTGGAGGTCCAAAAAAGAGGTTTACAGGCATCCTAGACTCCCTAAAGTCCAGAAAATGTTGGTGGGCCAAAAACAGGCTCAGAGAGCTCTGAATGTCCCAATAACATTTGCAGCCTGAAAGGGGCATTAACCCGCATCCTAGACCACTGAAATTACCAAAAATAGTTTGGCCCGAAAAATGCATCCTACACCCGTGAAAGTTCAGAAAATGTTGGCAGCTCAAAAAAGTCCTTAAAATTCATCTTGTGCCTGCAAAAATGTTGAAAACTTTGGAGGCCCAAAAAAGGGATTTACAGGCATCCTAGACCCCCTAAAGTCCAGAAAATGTTGGTGGGCCAAAAACTGTGTCAGAGAGCTCAGAATGTCCCAAAAACATTTGCAGCCTGAAAGGGGCATTAACCCGCATCCTAGACCACTGAAATTACCAAAAATAGTTTGGCCAGAAAAATGCATCCTACACCCCTGAATGTTCAGAAAATGTTGGCAGCTCAAAAAAGGCCTTAAAATGCATCTTAGGCCTGCAAAAATGTAGATAGGTTTGGAGGCCCAAAAAAGGGATTTACAGGCATCCTAGACCCCGTAAAGTACAGAAAATGGCTGTGGCCCAAAATCAGTGTCAGAGAGCTCTGAATGTCCCAAAAACATTTGCAGCCCGAAAGGGGCATTAACCCGCATCCTAGACCACTGAAATTCCCAAAAATATTTTTGGCATGAAAAGTGCATCCTACAACCCTGAAAGTTCAGAATATGTTAGCAGCCCAAAAAAGGCCTTAAAATGCATTTTAGGCCTGCAAAAATGTTGAAAACTTTGGAGGCCCAAAAAAAGGGGTTTACAGGCATTCTAGACCCCCTAAAGTCCAGAAAATGTTGGTGGGCCAAAAACTGTGTCAGAGAGCTCTGAATGTCCCAAAAACATTTGCAGCCTGAAAGGGGCATTAACCCGCATCCTAGACCACTGAAATTCCCAAAAATATTTTTGGCATGAAAAGTGCATCCTACAACCCTGAAAGTTCAGAATATGTTAGCAGCCCAAAAAAGGCCTTAAAATGCATCTTAGACCTGCAAAAATGTTGAAAGGTTTGGAGAACCAAAAAAGGGATTTCCAGGCATCCTAGACCCCGTAAAGTGCAGAAAATGGCTGTGGGCCAAAATCAGTGTCAGAGAGCTCTGAATGTCCCAAAATATTTGCAGCCCGAAAGGGGCACTAACCCGCATCCTAGACCACTGAAATTCCCAAAAATATTTTTGGCACCAAAAATGCATCCTACAACCCTGAAAGTTCAGAATATGTTAGCAGCCTGAAAAAGCCCTTAAAATGCATTTTAGGCCTGCAAAAATGTTGAAAACCTTGGAGGCCCAAAAAAGGGGTTGACAGGCATCCTAGACTCCCTAAAGTCCAGAAAATATTGGTGGGCCAAAAACTGTGTCAGAGAGCTCTGAATGTCCCAAAAACATTTGCAGTCTGAAAGGGGCATTAACCCGCATCCTAGACCGCTGAAATTCCCAAAAAGATTTTTGGCACCCAAAATGCATCCTACAACCCTGAAAGTTCAGAATATGTTAGCAGCCCAAGAAAGGCCTTAAAATGCATTTTAGGCATGCAAAAATGTTGAAAACTTTGGAGGCCCAAAAAAGGGGTTTACAGGCATCCTAGACCCCCTAAAGTCCAGAAAATGTTGGTGGGCCAAAAACAGGCTAAGAGAGCTCTGAATGTCCCAAAAACATTTGCCGCCTGAAAGGGGCATTAACCCGCATCCTAGACCACTGAAATTACCAAAAATAGTTTGGCCCGAAAAATGCATCCTACACCCCTGAATGTTCAGAAAATGTTGGCAGCTCAAAAAGTCCTTAAAATTCATCTTGTGCCTGGAAAAATGTTGAAAACTTTGGAGGCCCAAAAAAGGGGTTTACAGACATCCTAGACCCCCTGAAGTCCAGAAAATGTTGGTGGGCCAAAAACTGTGTCAGAGAGCTCTGAATGTCCCAAAAACATTTGCAGACTGAAAGGGGCATTAACCCGCATCCTAGACCACTGAAATTCCCAAAAATATTTTTGGCATGAAAAGTGCATCCTACAACCCTGAAAGTTCAGAATATGTTAGCAGCCCAAAAAAGGCCTTAAAATGCATCTTAGACATGCAAAAATGTTGAAAGGTTTGGAGGCTAAAAAATGGGATTTACAGGCATCCTAGACCCCGTAAAGTGCAGAAAATGGCTGTGGCCCAAAATCAGTGTCAGAGAGCTCTGAATGTCCCAAAACATTTCCAGCCCGAAAGGGACACTAACCCGCATCCTAGACCACTGAAATTCCCAAAAGTATTTTTGGCACGAAAAATGCATCCTACAACCCTGAAAGTTCAGAATATGTTAGCAGCCTGAAAAATGCCTTAAAATGCATTTTAGGCCTGCAAAAATGTTGAAATTTTTAGAGGCCCAAAAAAGAGGTTTACAGGCATCCTAGACTCCCTAAAGTCCAGAAAATATTGGTGGACCAAAAACTGTGTCAGAGAGCTCTGAATGTCCCAAAAACATTTGCAGCTTGAAAGGGGCATTAACCCGCATCCTAGACCACTGAAATTCTCAAAAATATTTTTGGCATGAAAAGTGCATCCTACAACCCTTAAAGTTCAGAATATGTTAGCAGCCCAAAAAAGGCCTTAAAATGCATTTTGGCCTGCAAAAAAGTTGAAATGTTTGGAGGCCAAAAAAGGGATTTACAGGCATCCTAGACCCTGTAAAGTGCAGAAAATGGCTGTGGCCCAAAAACTGTGTCAGAGAGCTCTGAATGTCCCAAAAACATTTGCAGCCTGAAAGGGGCATTAACCCGCATCCTAGACCACTGAAATTACCAAAAATGGTTTGTCCCGAAAAATGCATCCTACACCCCTGAAAGTTCAGAAAATGTTGGCAGCTCAAGAAAGTCCTTAAAATTCATCTTGTGCCTGGAAAAATGTTGAAAACTTTGGAGGCCCAAAAAAGGGGTTTACAGGCATCATAGACCCCCTAAAGTCCAGAAAATGTTGGTGGACCAAAAACTGTGTCAGAGAGCTCTGAATGTCCCAAAAACATTTGCAGTCTGAAAGGGGCATTAACCCGCATCCTAGACCGCTGAAATTCCCAAAAATATTTTTGGCATGAAAAGTGCATCCTACAACCCTGAAAGTTCAGAATATGTTAGCAGCCCAAAAAAGGCCTTAAAATGCATCTTAGGCCTGCAAAAATGTTGAAAGGTTTGGAGAACCAAAAAAGGGATTTCCAGGCATCCTAGACCCCGTAAAGTGCAGAAAATGGCTGTGGGCCAAAATCAGTGTCAGAGAGCTCTGAATGTCCCAAAATATTTGCAGCCCGAAAGGGGCACTAACCCGCATCCTAGACCACTGAAATTCCCAAAAATATTTTTGGCACCAAAAATGCATCCTACAACCCTGAAAGTTCAGAATATGTTAGCAGCCTGAAAAAGCCCTTAAAATGCATTCTAGGCCTGCAAAAATGTTGAAAACCTTGGAGGCCCAAAAAAGGGGTTGACAGGCATCCTAGACTCCCTAAAGTCCAGAAAATATTGGTGGGCCAAAAACTGTGTCAGAGAGCTCTGAATGTCCCAAAAACATTTGCAGTCTGAAAGGGGCATTAACCCGCATCCTAGACCGCTGAAATTCCCAAAAAGATTTTTGGCACCCAAAATGCATCCTACAACCCTGAAAGTTCAGAATATGTTAGCAGCCCAAGAAAGGCCTTAAAATGCATTTTAGGCATGCAAAAATGTCGAAACCTTTGGAGGCCCAAAAAAGGGGTTTACAGGCATCCTAGACCCCCTAAAGTCCAGAAAAGGTTGGTGGGCCAAAAACAGGCTAAGAGAGCTCTGAATGTCCCAAAAACATTTGCAGCCTGAAAGGGGCATTAACCCGCATCCTAGACCACTGAAATTACCAAAAATGGTTTGGCCCGAAAAATGCATCCTACACCCCTGAAAGTTCAGAAAATGTTGGCAGCTCAAGAAAGTCCTTAAAATTCATCTTGTGCCTGCAAAAATGTTGAAAACTTTGGAGGCCCAAAAAAGGGGTTTACAGGCATCCTAGACCCCCTAAAGTCCAGAAAATGTTGGTGGGCCAAAAACTGTGTCAGAGAGCTCTGAATGTCCCAAAAACATTTGCAGCCTGAAATGGGCACTAACCCACATCCTAGACCACTGAAATTCCCAAAAATATTTTTGGCATGAAAAGTGCATCCTACAACCCTGAGAGTTCAGAATATGTTAGCAGCCCAAAAAAGGCCTTAAATGCATTTTAGGCCTGCAAAAATGTTGAAATGTTTGGAGGTCCAAAAAAGAGGTTTACAGGCATCCTAGACTCCCTAAAGTCCAGAAAATATTGGTGGACCAAAAACTGTGTCAGAGAGCTCTGAATGTCCCAAAAACATTTGCAGCTTGAAAGGGGCATTAACCCGCATCCTAGACCACTGAAATTCCCAAAAATATTTTTGGCACCCAAAATGCATCCTACAACCCTGAAAGTTCAGAATATTTTAGCAGCCCAAAAAAGGCCTTAAAATGTATTTTAGGCCTGAAAAAATGTTGAAAAGTTTGGAGGCCCAAAAAAGGGATTTCCAGGCATCCTAGACCCCGTAAAGTGCAGAAAATGGCTGTGGCCCAAAAACTGTGTCAGAGAGCTCTGAATGTCCCAAAAAGATTTGCAGCTTGAAAGGGGCATTAACCCACATCCTAGACCACTGAAATTCCCAAAAATATTTTTGGCACCCAAAATGCATCCTACAACCCTGAAAGTTCAGAATATGTTAGCAGCCCAAAAAAGGCCTTGAAATGCATTTTAGGCATGCAAAAATGTTGAAAACTTTGGAGGCCCAAAAAAGGGGTTTACAGGCATCCTAGACCCCCTAAAGTCCAGAAAATGTTGGTGGGCCAAAAACAGGCTCAGAGAGCTGTGAATGTCCCAAAAACATTTCCAGCCTGAAAGGGGCATTAACCCGCATCCTAGACCACTGAAATTAATAAAAATAGTTTGGCCCGAAAAATGCATCCTACACCCCTGAATGTTCAGAAAATGTTGGCAGCTCAAAAAAGTCCTTAAAATTCATCTAGTGCCTTCAAAAATGTTGAAAACTTTGGAGGCCCAAAAAGGGGTTTACAGGCATCCTAGACCCCGTAAAGTCCAGAAAATCTTGGTAGGCCAAAAACTGTGTCAGAGAGCTCTGAATGTCCCAAAAACATTTGCAGCCTGAAAGGGGCATTAACCCGCATCCTAGACCGCTGAAATTCCCAAAAATATTTTTGGCATGAAAAGTGCATCCTACAACCCTGAAAGTTCAGAATATGTTAGCAGCCCAAAAAAGGCCTTAAAATGCATTTTAGGACTGCAAAAATGTTGAAAGGTTTGGGGGCCCAAATAAGGGGTTTACAGGCATCCTAGACCCCCTAAAGTCCAGAAAATGTTGGTGGGCCAAAAACTGTGTCAGAGAGCTCTGAATGTCCCAAAAATATTTGCAGACTGAAAGGGGCATTAACACGCATCCTAGACCACTGAAATTCCCAAAAATATTTTTGGCATGAAAAGTGCATCCTACAACCCTGAAAGTTCAGAATATGTTAGCAGCCCAAAAAAGGCCTTAAAATGCATCTTAGACCTGCAAAAATGTTGAAAGGTTTGGAGGCTAAAAAATGGGATTTACATGCATCCTAGACTCCGTAAAGTGCAGAAAATGGCTGTGGCCCAAAATCAGTGTCAGAGAGCTCTGAATGTCCCAAAACATTTGCAGCCCGAAAGGGACACTAACCCGCATCCTAGACCACTGAAATTCCCAAAAGTATTTTTGGCACGAAAAATGCATTCTTCAAACCTGAAAGTTCAGAATATGTTAGCAGCCTGAAAAATGCCTTAAAATGCATTTTAGGCCTGCAGAAATGTTGAAAACTTTAGAGGCCCAAAAAAGAGGTGTACAGGCATCCTAGACTCCCTAAAGTGCAGAAAATGGCTGTGGCCCAAAAACTGTGTCAGAGAGCTCTGAATGTCCCAAAACATTTGCAGCTTGAAAGGGGCATTAACCCGCATCCTAGACCACTGAAATTCCCAAAAATATTTTTGGCACCCAAAATGCATCCTACAACCCTGAAAGTTCAGAATATGTTAGCAGCCCAAAAAAGGCCTTAAAATGCATTTTAGGCCTGCAAAAATGTTGAAAACTTTGGAGGCCCAAAAAAGGGGTTTACAGGCATCCTAGACCCCCTTAAGTCCAGAAAATGGTGGTGGGCCAAAAACAGGCTCAGAGAGCTCTGAATGTCCCAAAAACATTTGCAGCCTGAAAGGGGCATTTACCCGCATCCTAGACCACTGAAATTACCAAAAATGGTTTGGCCCGAAAAATGCATCCTACACCCGTGAAAGTTCAGACAATGTTGGCAGCTCAAGAAAGTCCTTAAAATTCATCTTGTGCCTGCAAAAATGTTGAAAACTTTGGAGGCCCAAAAAAGGGATTTACAGGCATCGTAGACCCCCTAAAGTCCAGAAAATGTTGGTGGGCCAAAAACTGTGTCAGAGAGCTCAGAATGTCCCAAAAACATTTGCAGCCTGAAAGGGGCATTAACCCTTATCCTAGACCACTGAAATTCCCAAAAATATTTTTGGCATCAAAAATGCATCCTACAACCCTGAAAGTTCAGAATATGTTAGCAGCCTGAAAAAGGCCTTAAAATGCATTTTAGGCCTGCAAAAATGTTGAAAACTTTGGAGGCCCAAAAAGGGGTTTACAGGCATCCTAGACCCCCTAAAGTCCAGAAAATGTTGGTGGGCCAAAAACAGGCTCAGAGAGCTCTGAATGTCCCAAAAACATTTGCAGACTGAAAGGGGCATTAACCCTCATCCTAGACCACTGAAATTACCAAAAATAATTTGGCCTGAAAAATGCATCCTACACCCCTGAATGTTCAGAAAATGTTGGCAGCTCAAAAAAGTCCTTAAAATTCATCTTGTGCATGGAAAAATGTTGAAAACTTTGGAGGCCCAAAAAAGGGGTTTATAGGCATCCTAGACCCCCTAAAGTCCAGAAAATGTTGGTGGTCCAAAAACAGGCTCAGAGAGCTCTGAATGTCCCAAAAACATTTGCAGCTTGAAAGGGGCATTAACCCGCATCCTAGACCACTGAAATTCCCAAAAATATTTTTGGCACCCAAAATGCATCCTACAACCCTGAAAGTTCAGAATATGTTAGCAGCCCAAAAAAGGCCTTAAAATGCATTTTAGGCCTGCTAAAATGTTGAAAACTTTAGAGGCCCAAAAAAGAGGTTTACAGGCATCCTAGACTCCCTAAAGTCCAGAAAATATTGGTGGACCAAAAACTGTGTCAGAGAGCTCTGAATGTCCCAAAAACATTTGCAGCTTGAAAGGGGCATTAACCCGCATCCTAGACCACTGAAATTCTCAAAAATATTTTTGGCATGAAAAGTGCATCCTACAACCCTTAAAGTTCAGAATATGTTAGCAGCCCAAAAAAGGCCTTAAAATGCATTTTGGCCTGCAAAAAAGTTGAAATGTTTGCAGGCCAAAAAAGGGATTTACAGGCATCCTAGACCCCGTAAAGTGCAGAAAATGGCTGTGGCCCAAAAACTGTGTCAGAGAGCTCTGAATGTCCCAAAAACATTTGCAGCCTGAAAGGGGCATTAACCCGCATCCTAGACCACTGAAATTACCAAAAATGGTTTGGCCCGAAAAATGCATCCTACACCCCTGAAAGTTCAGAAAATGTTGGCAGCTCAAGAAAGTCCTTAAAATTCATCTTGTGCCTGCAAAAATGTTGAAAACTTTGGAGGCCCAAAAAAGGGGTTTACAGGCATCCTAGACCCCCTAAAGTCCAGAATATGTTGGTGGGCCAAAATCAGTGTCAGAGAGCTCTGAATGTCCCAAAACATTTGCAGCCCGAAAGGGGCACTAACCCGCATCCTAGACCACTGAAATTCCCAAAAGTATTTTTGGCACGAAAAATGCATCCTACAAACCTGAAAGTTCAGAATATGTTAGCAGCCTGAAAAATGCCTTAAAATGCATTTTAGGCCTGCAGAAATGTTGAAAACTTTAGAGGCCCAAAAAAGAGGTTTACAGGCATCCTAGACTCCCTAAAGTGCAGAAAATGGCTGTGGCCCAAAAACTGTGTCAGAGAGCTCTGAATGTCCCAAAACATTTGCAGCTTGAAAGGGGCATTAACCCGCATCCTAGACCACTGAAATTCCCAAAAATATTTTTGGCACCCAAAATGCATCCTACAACCCTGAAAGTTCAGAATATGTTAGCAGCCCAAAAAAGGCCTTAAAATGCATTTTAGGCCTGCAAAAATGTTGAAAACTTTGGAGGCCCAAAAAAGGGGTTTACAGGCATCCTAGACCCCCTTAAGTCCAGAAAATGTTGGTGGGCCAAAAACAGGCTCAGAGAGCTCTGAATGTCCCAAAAACATTTGCAGCCTGAAAGGGGCATTTACCCGCATCCTAGACCACTGAAATTACCAAAAATGGTTTGGCCCGAAAAATGCATCCTACACCCGTGAAAGTTCACACAATGTTGGCAGGTCAAGAAAGTCCTTAAAATTCATCTTGTGCCTGCAAAAATGTTGAAAACTTTGGAGGCCCAAAAAAGGGATTTACAGGCATCGTAGACCCCCTAAAGTCCAGAAAATGTTGGTGGGCCAAAAACTGTGTCAGAGAGCTCAGAATGTCCCAAAAACATTTGCAGCCTGAAAGGGGCATTAACCCTTATCCTAGACCACTGAAATTCCCAAAAATATTTTTGGCATCAAAAATGCATCCTACAACCCTGAAAGTTCAGAATATGTTAGCAGCCTGAAAAAGGCCTTAAAATGCATTTTAGGCCTGCAAAAATGTTGAAAACTTTGGAGGCCCAAAAAAGGGGTTTACAGGCATCCTAGACCCCCTAAAGTCCAGAAAAAGTTGGTAGGCCAAAAACTATGTCAGAGAGCTCTGAATGTCCCAAAAACATTTGCAGCCTGAAAGGGGCTTTAACCCGCATCCTAGACCGCTGAAATTCCCAAAATATTTTTGGCATGAAAAGAGCATCCTACAACCCTGAAAGTTCAGAATATGTTAGCAGTTCAAAAAAGGCCTTAAAATGCATTTTAGCCCTGCAAAAATGTTGAAAGGTTTGAAGGCCCAAAAAGGGGTTTACAGGCATCCTAGACCCCCTAAAGTCCAGAAAATGTTGGTGGGCCAAAAACAGGCTCAGAGAGCTCTGAATGTCCCAAAAACATTTGCAGCTTGAAAGGGGCATTAACCCGCATCCTAGACCACTGAAATTCCCAAAAATATTTTTGGCACCCAAAATGCATCCTACAACCCTGAAAGTTCAGAATATGTTAGCAGCCCAAAAAAGGTCTTAAAATGCATTTTAGGCCTGCAAAAATGTTGAAAAGTTTGGAGGCCCAAAAAAGGGGTTTACAGGCATCCTAGACCCCCTAAAGTCCAGAAAATGTTGGTGGGCCAAAAACAGGCTCAGAGAGCTCTGAATGTCCCAAAAACATTTGCAGCCTGAAAGGGGCATTAACCCGCATCCTAGACCACTGAAATTACCAAAAATAGTTTGGCCCGAAAAATGCATCCTACACCCCTGAATGTTCAGAAAATGTTGTCAGCTCAAAAAGTCCTTAAAATTCATCTTGTGCCTGGAAAAATGTTGAAAACTTTGGAGGCCCAAAAAAGAGGTTTACAGGCATCCTAGACTCCCTAAAGTCCAGAAAATATTGGTGGACCAAAAACTGTGTCAGAGAGCTCTGAATGTCCCAAAAACATTTGCAGCTTGAAAGGGGCATTAAACCGCATCCTAGACCACTGAAATTCTCAAAAATGTTTTTGGCATGAAAAGTGCATCCTACAACCCTTAAAGTTCAGAATATGTTAGCAGCCCAAAAAAGGCCTTAAAATGAATTTTGGCCTGCAAAAAAGTTGAAATGTTTGGAGGCCAAAAAAATGGATTTACAGGCATTCTAGACCCCGTAAAGTGCAGAAAATGGCTGTGGCCCAAAAACTGTGTCAGAGAGCTCTGAATGTCCCAAAAACATTTGCAGCCTGAAAGGGGCATTAACCCGCATCCTAGACCACTGAAATTACCAAAAATGGTTTGGCCCGAAAAATGCATCCTACACCCCTGAAAGTTCAGAAAATGTTGGCAGCTCAAGAAAGTCCTTAAAATTCATCTTGTGCCTGCAAAAATGTTGAAAACTTTGGAGGCCCAAAAAAGGGGTTTACAGGCATCCTAGACCCCCTAAAGTCCAGAAAATGTTGGTGGGCCAAAAACTGTGTCGGAGAGCTCTGAATGTCCCAAAAACATTTGCAGCCTGAAAGGGGCACTAACCCGCATCCTAGACCACTGAAATTCCCAAAAATATTTTTGGCATGAAAAGTGCATCCTACAACCCTGAGAGTTCAGAATATGTTAGCAGCCCAAAAAAGGCCTTAAATGCATTTTAGGCCTGCAAAAATGTTGAAAAGTTTGGAGGTCCAAAAAAGAGGTTTACAGGCATCCTAGACTCCCTAAAGTCCAGAAAATATTGGTGGAACAAAAACTGTGTCAGAGAGCTCTGAATGTCCCAAAAACATTTGCAACTTGAAAGGGGCATTAACCCGCATCCTAGACCACTGAAATTCCCAAAAATATTTTTGGCACCCAAAATGCATCCTACAACCCTGAAAGTTCAGAATATGTTAGCAGCCCAAAAAAGGTCTTAAAATGCATTTTAGGCCTGCAAAAATGTTGAAATGTTTGGAGGCCCAAAAAAGGGGTTTACAGGCATCCTAGACCCCCTAAAGTCCAGAAAATGTTGGTGTGCCAAAAACAGGCTCAGAGAGCTCTGAATGTCCCAAAAACATTTCCAGCCTGAAAGGGGCATTAACCCGCATCCTAGACCACTGAAATTACCAAAAATAGTTTGGCCCGAAAAATGCATCCTACACCCCTGAATGTTCAGAAAATGTTGTCAGCTCAAAAAGTCCTTAAAATTCATCTTGTGCCTGGAAAAATGTTGAAAACTTTGGAGGCCCAAAAAAGAGGTTTACAGGCATCCTAGACTCCCTAAAGTCCAGAAAATATTGGTGGACCAAAAACTGTGTCATAGAGCTCTGAATGTCCCAAAAACATTTGCAGCTTGAAAGGGGCATTAACCCGCATCCTAGACCGCTGAAATTCCCAAAAATATTTTTGGCATGAAAAGTGCATCCTACAACCCTGAAAGTTCAGAATATGTTAGCAGCCCAAAAAAGGCCTTAAAATGCATTTTAGGCCTGCAAAAATGTTGAAAACTTTGGAGGCCCAAAAAAAGGGGTTTACAGGCATTCTAGACCCCCTAAAGTCCAGAAAATGTTGGTGGACCAAAAACTGTGTCAGAGAGCTCTGAATGTCCCAAAAACATTTGCAGCTTGAAAGGGGCATTAACCCGCATCCTAGACCACTGAAATTCCCAAAAATATTTTTGGCACCCAAAATGCATCCTACAACCCTGAAAGTTCAGGATATGTTAGCAGCCCAAAAAAGGTCTTAAAATGCATTTTAGGCCTGCAAAAATGTTGAAATGTTTGGAGGCCCAAAAAAGGGGTTTACAGGCATCCTAGACCCCCTAAAGTCCAGAAAATGTTGGTGTGCCAAAAACAGGCTCAGAGAGCTCTGAATGTCCCAAAAACATTTCCAGCCTGAAAGGGGCATTAACCCGCATCCTAGACCACTGAAATTACCAAAAATAGTTTGGCCCGAAAAATGCATCCTACACCCCTGAATGTTCAGAAAATGTTGTCAGCTCAAAAAGTCCTTAAAATTCATCTTGTGCCTGGAAAAATGTTGAAAACTTTGGAGGCCCAAAAAAGAGGTTTACAGGCATCCTAGACTCCCTAAAGTCCAGAAAATATTGGTGGACCAAAAACTGTGTCATAGAGCTCTGAATGTCCCAAAAACATTTGCAGCTTGAAAGGGGCATTAACCCGCATCCTAGACCACTGAAATTCTCAAAAATATTTTTGGCATGAAAAGTGCATCCTACAACCCTTAAAGTTCAGAATATGTTAGCAGCCCAAAAAAGGCCTTAAAATGCATTTTGGCCTGCAAAAAAGTTGAAATGTTTGGAGGCCAAAAAAAGGGATTTACAGGCATCATAGACCCCGTAAAGTACAGAAAATGGCTGTGGCCCAAAAACTGTGTCAGAGAGCTCTGAATGTCCCAAAACATTTGCAGCTTGAAAGGGGCATTAACCCGCATCCTAGACCACTGAAATTACCAAAAATAGTTTGGCCCGAAAAATGCATCCTACACCCCTGAATGTTCAGAAAATGTCGTCAGCTCAAAAAGTCCTTAAAATTCATCTTGTGCCTGGAAAAATGTTGAAAACTTTGGAGGCCCAAAAAAGAGGTTTACAGGCATCCTAGACTCCCTAAAGTCCAGAAAATATTGGTGGACCAAAAACTGTGTCATAGAGCTCTGAATGTCCCAAAAACATTTGCAGCTTGAAAGGGGCATTAACCCGCATCCTAGACCACTGAAATTCTCAAAAATATTTTTGGCATGAAAAGTGCATCCTACAACCCTTAAAGTTCAGAATATGTTAGCAGCCCAAAAAAGGCCTTAAAATGCATTTTGGCCTGCAAAAAAGTTGAAATGTTTGGAGGCCAAAAAAAGGGATTTACAGGCATCATAGACCCCGTAAAGTACAGAAAATGGCTGTGGCCCAAAAACTGTGTCAGAGAGCTCTGAATGTCCCAAAACATTTGCAGCTTGAAAGGGGCATTAACCCGCATCCTAGACCACTGAAATTCCCAAAAATATTTTTGGCACCCAAAATGCATCCTACAACCCTGAAATTTCAGAATATGTTAGCAGCCCAAAAAACGCCTTAAAATGCATTTTAGGCCTGCAAAATGTTGCAAACTTTGGAGGCCCAAAAAAGGGATTTACAGGCATCCTAGACCCCCTAAAGTCCAGAAAATGTTGGTGGGCACAAAACAGGCTAAGAGAGCTCTGAATGTCCCAAAAACATTTGCAGCCTGAAAGGGGCATTAACCCGCATCCTAGACCACTGAAATTAGCAAAAATAGTTTGGCCCGAAAAATGCATCCTACACCCCTGAATGTTCAGAAAATGTTGGCAGCTTAAAAAGTCCTTAAAATTCATCTTGTGCCTGGAAAAATGTTGAAAACTTTGGAGGCCCAAAAAAGGGGTTTACAGACATCCTAGACCCCCTAAAGTCCAGAAAATGTTGGTGGGCCAAAAACTGTGTCAGAGAGCCTCTGAATGTCCCAAAAACATTTGCAGACTGAAAGGGGCATTAACCCGCATCCTAGACCACTGAAATTCCCAAAAATATTTTTGGCATCAAAAATGCATCCTACAACCCTGAAAGTTCAGAATATGTTAGCAGCCTGAAAAAGGCCTTAAAATGCATTTTAGGCCTGCAAAAATGTTGAAAACTTTGGAGGCCCAAAAAAGGGGTTTACAGGCATCCTAGACCCCCTAAAGTCCAGAAAAAGTTGGTAGGCCAAAAACTATGTCAGAGAGCTCTGAATGTCCCAAAAACATTTGCAGCCTGAAAGGGGCTTTAACCCGCATCCTAGACCGCTGAAATTCCCAAAATATTTTTGGCATGAAAAGAGCATCCTACAACCCTGAAAGTTCAGAATATGTTAGCAGTTCAAAAAAGGCCTTAAAATGCATTTTAGCCCTGCAAAAATGTTGAAAGGTTTGAAGGCCCAAAAAGGGGTTTACAGGCATCCTAGACCCCCTAAAGTCCAGAAAATGTTGGTGGGCCAAAAACAGGCTCAGAGAGCTCTGAATGTCCCAAAAACATTTGCAGCTTGAAAGGGGCATTAACCCGCATCCTAGACCACTGAAATTCCCAAAAATATTTTTGGCACCCAAAATGCATCCTACAACCCTGAAAGTTCAGAATATGTTAGCAGCCCAAAAAAGGTCTTAAAATGCATTTTAGGCCTGCAAAAATGTTGAAAAGTTTGGAGGCCCAAAAAAGGGGTTTACAGGCATCCTAGACCCCCTAAAGTCCAGAAAATGTTGGTGGGCCAAAAACAGGCTCAGAGAGCTCTGAATGTCCCAAAAACATTTGCAGCCTGAAAGGGGCATTAACCCGCATCCTAGACCACTGAAATTACCAAAAATAGTTTGGCCCGAAAAATGCATCCTACACCCCTGAATGTTCAGAAAATGTTGTCAGCTCAAAAAGTCCTTAAAATTCATCTTGTGCCTGGAAAAATGTTGAAAACTTTGGAGGCCCAAAAAAGAGGTTTACAGGCATCCTAGACCCCCTAAAGTCCAGAAAATGTTGGTGGGCCAAAAACTGTGTCGGAGAGCTCTGAATGTCCCAAAAACATTTGCAGCCTGAAAGGGGCACTAACCCGCATCCTAGACCACTGAAATTCCCAAAAATATTTTTGGCATGAAAAGTGCATCCTACAACCCTGAGAGTTCAGAATATGTTAGCAGCCCAAAAAAGGCCTTAAATGCATTTTAGGCCTGCAAAAATGTTGAAAAGTTTGGAGGTCCAAAAAAGAGGTTTACAGGCATCCTAGACTCCCTAAAGTCCAGAAAATATTGGTGGAACAAAAACTGTGTCAGAGAGCTCTGAATGTCCCAAAAACATTTGCAACTTGAAAGGGGCATTAACCCGCATCCTAGACCACTGAAATTCCCAAAAATATTTTTGGCACCCAAAATGCATCCTACAACCCTGAAAGTTCAGAATATGTTAGCAGCCCAAAAAAGGTCTTAAAATGCATTTTAGGCCTGCAAAAATGTTGAAATGTTTGGAGGCCCAAAAAAGGGGTTTACAGGCATCCTAGACCCCCTAAAGTCCAGAAAATGTTGGTGTGCCAAAAACAGGCTCAGAGAGCTCTGAATGTCCCAAAAACATTTCCAGCCTGAAAGGGGCATTAACCCGCATCCTAGACCACTGAAATTACCAAAAATAGTTTGGCCCGAAAAATGCATCCTACACCCCTGAATGTTCAGAAAATGTTGTCAGCTCAAAAAGTCCTTAAAATTCATCTTGTGCCTGGAAAAATGTTGAAAACTTTGGAGGCCCAAAAAAGAGGTTTACAGGCATCCTAGACTCCCTAAAGTCCAGAAAATATTGGTGGACCAAAAACTGTGTCATAGAGCTCTGAATGTCCCAAAAACATTTGCAGCTTGAAAGGGGCATTAACCCGCATCCTAGACCACTGAAATTCTCAAAAATATTTTTGGCATGAAAAGTGCATCCTACAACCCTTAAAGTTCAGAATATGTTAGCAGCCCAAAAAAGGCCTTAAAATGCATTTTGGCCTGCAAAAAAGTTGAAATGTTTGGAGGCCAAAAAAAGGGATTTACAGGCATCATAGACCCCGTAAAGTACAGAAAATGGCTGTGGCCCAAAAACTGTGTCAGAGAGCTCTGAATGTCCCAAAACATTTGCAGCTTGAAAGGGGCATTAACCCGCATCCTAGACCACTGAAATTACCAAAAATAGTTTGGCCCGAAAAATGCATCCTACACCCCTGAATGTTCAGAAAATGTCGTCAGCTCAAAAAGTCCTTAAAATTCATCTTGTGCCTGGAAAAATGTTGAAAACTTTGGAGGCCCAAAAAAGAGGTTTACAGGCATCCTAGACTCCCTAAAGTCCAGAAAATATTGGTGGACCAAAAACTGTGTCATAGAGCTCTGAATGTCCCAAAAACATTTGCAGCTTGAAAGGGGCATTAACCCGCATCCTAGACCACTGAAATTCTCAAAAATATTTTTGGCATGAAAAGTGCATCCTACAACCCTTAAAGTTCAGAATATGTTAGCAGCCCAAAAAAGGCCTTAAAATGCATTTTGGCCTGCAAAAAAGTTGAAATGTTTGGAGGCCAAAAAAAGGGATTTACAGGCATCATAGACCCCGTAAAGTACAGAAAATGGCTGTGGCCCAAAAACTGTGTCAGAGAGCTCTGAATGTCCCAAAACATTTGCAGCTTGAAAGGGGCATTAACCCGCATCCTAGACCACTGAAATTCCCAAAAATATTTTTGGCACCCAAAATGCATCCTACAACCCTGAAATTTCAGAATATGTTAGCAGCCCAAAAAACGCCTTAAAATGCATTTTAGGCCTGCAAAATGTTGCAAACTTTGGAGGCCCAAAAAAGGGATTTACAGGCATCCTAGACCCCCTAAAGTCCAGAAAATGTTGGTGGGCACAAAACAGGCTAAGAGAGCTCTGAATGTCCCAAAAACATTTGCAGCCTGAAAGGGGCATTAACCCGCATCCTAGACCACTGAAATTAGCAAAAATAGTTTGGCCCGAAAAATGCATCCTACACCCCTGAATGTTCAGAAAATGTTGGCAGCTTAAAAAGTCCTTAAAATTCATCTTGTGCCTGGAAAAATGTTGAAAACTTTGGAGGCCCAAAAAAGGGGTTTACAGACATCCTAGACCCCCTAAAGTCCAGAAAATGTTGGTGGGCCAAAAACTGTGTCAGAGAGCCTCTGAATGTCCCAAAAACATTTGCAGACTGAAAGGGGCATTAACCCGCATCCTAGACCACTGAAATTCCCAAAAATATTTTTGGCATCAAAAATGCATCCTACAACCCTGAAAGTTCAGAATATGTTAGCAGCCTGAAAAAGGCCTTAAAATGCATTTTAGGCCTGCAAAAATGTTGAAAACTTTGGAGGCCCAAAAAAGGGGTTTACAGGCATCCTAGACCCCCTAAAGTCCAGAAAAAGTTGGTAGGCCAAAAACTATGTCAGAGAGCTCTGAATGTCCCAAAAACATTTGCAGCCTGAAAGGGGCTTTAACCCGCATCCTAGACCGCTGAAATTCCCAAAATATTTTTGGCATGAAAAGAGCATCCTACAACCCTGAAAGTTCAGAATATGTTAGCAGTTCAAAAAAGGCCTTAAAATGCATTTTAGCCCTGCAAAAATGTTGAAAGGTTTGAAGGCCCAAAAAGGGGTTTACAGGCATCCTAGACCCCCTAAAGTCCAGAAAATGTTGGTGGGCCAAAAACAGGCTCAGAGAGCTCTGAATGTCCCAAAAACATTTGCAGCTTGAAAGGGGCATTAACCCGCATCCTAGACCACTGAAATTCCCAAAAATATTTTTGGCACCCAAAATGCATCCTACAACCCTGAAAGTTCAGAATATGTTAGCAGCCCAAAAAAGGTCTTAAAATGCATTTTAGGCCTGCAAAAATGTTGAAAAGTTTGGAGGCCCAAAAAAGGGGTTTACAGGCATCCTAGACCCCCTAAAGTCCAGAAAATGTTGGTGGGCCAAAAACAGGCTCAGAGAGCTCTGAATGTCCCAAAAACATTTGCAGCCTGAAAGGGGCATTAACCCGCATCCTAGACCACTGAAATTACCAAAAATAGTTTGGCCCGAAAAATGCATCCTACACCCCTGAATGTTCAGAAAATGTTGTCAGCTCAAAAAGTCCTTAAAATTCATCTTGTGCCTGGAAAAATGTTGAAAACTTTGGAGGCCCAAAAAAGAGGTTTACAGGCATCCTAGACCCCCTAAAGTCCAGAAAATGTTGGTGGGCCAAAAACTGTGTCGGAGAGCTCTGAATGTCCCAAAAACATTTGCAGCCTGAAAGGGGCACTAACCCGCATCCTAGACCACTGAAATTCCCAAAAATATTTTTGGCATGAAAAGTGCATCCTACAACCCTGAGAGTTCAGAATATGTTAGCAGCCCAAAAAAGGCCTTAAATGCATTTTAGGCCTGCAAAAATGTTGAAAAGTTTGGAGGTCCAAAAAAGAGGTTTACAGGCATCCTAGACTCCCTAAAGTCCAGAAAATATTGGTGGAACAAAAACTGTGTCAGAGAGCTCTGAATGTCCCAAAAACATTTGCAACTTGAAAGGGGCATTAACCCGCATCCTAGACCACTGAAATTCCCAAAAATATTTTTGGCACCCAAAATGCATCCTACAACCCTGAAAGTTCAGAATATGTTAGCAGCCCAAAAAAGGTCTTAAAATGCATTTTAGGCCTGCAAAAATGTTGAAATGTTTGGAGGCCCAAAAAAGGGGTTTACAGGCATCCTAGACCCCCTAAAGTCCAGAAAATGTTGGTGTGCCAAAAACAGGCTCAGAGAGCTCTGAATGTCCCAAAAACATTTCCAGCCTGAAAGGGGCATTAACCCGCATCCTAGACCACTGAAATTACCAAAAATAGTTTGGCCCGAAAAATGCATCCTACACCCCTGAATGTTCAGAAAATGTTGTCAGCTCAAAAAGTCCTTAAAATTCATCTTGTGCCTGGAAAAATGTTGAAAACTTTGGAGGCCCAAAAAAGAGGTTTACAGGCATCCTAGACTCCCTAAAGTCCAGAAAATATTGGTGGACCAAAAACTGTGTCATAGAGCTCTGAATGTCCCAAAAACATTTGCAGCTTGAAAGGGGCATTAACCCGCATCCTAGACCGCTGAAATTCCCAAAAATATTTTTGGCATGAAAAGTGCATCCTACAACCCTGAAAGTTCAGAATATGTTAGCAGCCCAAAAAAGGCCTTAAAATGCATTTTAGGCCTGCAAAAATGTTGAAAACTTTGGAGGCCCAAAAAAAGGGGTTTACAGGCATTCTAGACCCCCTAAAGTCCAGAAAATGTTGGTGGACCAAAAACTGTGTCAGAGAGCTCTGAATGTCCCAAAAACATTTGCAGCTTGAAAGGGGCATTAACCCGCATCCTAGACCACTGAAATTCCCAAAAATATTTTTGGCACCCAAAATGCATCCTACAACCCTGAAAGTTCAGGATATGTTAGCAGCCCAAAAAAGGTCTTAAAATGCATTTTAGGCCTGCAAAAATGTTGAAATGTTTGGAGGCCCAAAAAAGGGGTTTACAGGCATCCTAGACCCCCTAAAGTCCAGAAAATGTTGGTGTGCCAAAAACAGGCTCAGAGAGCTCTGAATGTCCCAAAAACATTTCCAGCCTGAAAGGGGCATTAACCCGCATCCTAGACCACTGAAATTACCAAAAATAGTTTGGCCCGAAAAATGCATCCTACACCCCTGAATGTTCAGAAAATGTTGTCAGCTCAAAAAGTCCTTAAAATTCATCTTGTGCCTGGAAAAATGTTGAAAACTTTGGAGGCCCAAAAAAGAGGTTTACAGGCATCCTAGACTCCCTAAAGTCCAGAAAATATTGGTGGACCAAAAACTGTGTCATAGAGCTCTGAATGTCCCAAAAACATTTGCAGCTTGAAAGGGGCATTAACCCGCATCCTAGACCACTGAAATTCTCAAAAATATTTTTGGCATGAAAAGTGCATCCTACAACCCTTAAAGTTCAGAATATGTTAGCAGCCCAAAAAAGGCCTTAAAATGCATTTTGGCCTGCAAAAAAGTTGAAATGTTTGGAGGCCAAAAAAAGGGATTTACAGGCATCATAGACCCCGTAAAGTACAGAAAATGGCTGTGGCCCAAAAACTGTGTCAGAGAGCTCTGAATGTCCCAAAACATTTGCAGCTTGAAAGGGGCATTAACCCGCATCCTAGACCACTGAAATTCCCAAAAATATTTTTGGCACCCAAAATGCATCCTACAACCCTGAAATTTCAGAATATGTTAGCAGCCCAAAAAACGCCTTAAAATGCATTTTAGGCCTGCAAAATGTTGCAAACTTTGGAGGCCCAAAAAAGGGATTTACAGGCATCCTAGACCCCCTAAAGTCCAGAAAATGTTGGTGGGCACAAAACAGGCTAAGAGAGCTCTGAATGTCCCAAAAACATTTGCAGCCTGAAAGGGGCATTAACCCGCATCCTAGACCACTGAAATTAGCAAAAATAGTTTGGCCCGAAAAATGCATCCTACACCCCTGAATGTTCAGAAAATGTTGGCAGCTTAAAAAGTCCTTAAAATTCATCTTGTGCCTGGAAAAATGTTGAAAACTTTGGAGGCCCAAAAAAGGGGTTTACAGACATCCTAGACCCCCTAAAGTCCAGAAAATGTTGGTGGGCCAAAAACTGTGTCAGAGAGCCTCTGAATGTCCCAAAAACATTTGCAGACTGAAAGGGGCATTAACCCGCATCCTAGACCACTGAAATTCCCAAAAATATTTTTGGCATCAAAAATGCATCCTACAACCCTGAAAGTTCAGAATATGTTAGCAGCCTGAAAAAGTCCTTAAAATTCATCTTGTGCCTGGAAAAATGTTGAAAACTTTGGAGGCCCAAAAAAGGGGTTTACAGACATCCTAGACCCCCTAAAGTCCAGAAAATGTTGGTGGGCCAAAAACTGTGTCAGAGAGCCTCTGAATGTCCCAAAAACATTTGCAGACTGAAAGGGGCATTAACCCGCATCCTAGACCACTGAAATTCCCAAAAATATTTTTGGCATGAAAAGTGCATCCTACAACCCTGAAAGTTCAGAATATGTTAGCAGCCCAAAAAAGGCCTTAAAATGCATCTTAGACCTGCAAAAATGTTGAAAGGTTTGGAGGCTAAAAAATAGGATTCACAGGCATCCTAGACCCCGTAAAGTGCAGAAAATGGCTGTGGCCCAAAATCAGTGTCAGAGAGCTCTGAATGTCCCAAAACATTTGCAGCCCGAAAGGGGCACTAACCCGCATCCTAGACCACTGAAATTCCCAAAAGTATTTTTGGCACGAAAAATGCATCCTACAACCCTGAAAGTTCAGAATATGTTAGCAGCCTGAAAAATGCCTTAAAATGCATTTTAGGCCTGCAAAAATGTTGAAAACTTTAGAGTCCCAAAAAAGAGGTTTACAGGCATCCTAGACTCCCTAAAGTCCAGAAAATATTGGTGGACCAAAAACTGTGTCAGAGAGCTCTGAATGTCCCAAAAACATGTGCAGCTTGAAAGGGGCATTAACCCGCATCCTAGACCACTGAAATTCCCAAAAATATTTTTGGCACCCAAAATGCATCCTACAACCCTGAAAGTTCAGAATATGTTAGCAGCCCAAAAAAGGCCGTAAAATGCATTTTAGGCCTGGAAAAATGTTGAAAACTTTGGAGGCTCAAAAAAGGGGTTTACAGGCATCCTAGACCCCGTAAAGTGCAGAAAATGGCTGTGGCCCAAAAACTGCGTCAGAGAGCTCTGAATGTCCCAAGAACATGTGCAGCTTGAAAGGGGCATTAACCCGCATCCTAGACCACTGAAATTCCCAAAAATATTTTTGGCACCCAAAATGCATCCTACACCCCTGAATGTTCAGAAAATGTTGGCAGCCCAAAAAAGGGGTTTACAGACATCCTAGGCCCCCTAAAGTCCAGAAAATGTTGGTGGGCCAAAAACTGTGTCAGAGAGCCTCTGAATGTCCCAAAAACATTTACAGCCTGAAAGGGGCACTAACCCGCATCCTAGACCACTGAAATTCCCAAAAATAATTTTGGCATGAAAAGTGCATCCTACAACCCTGAGAGTTCAGAATATGTTAGCAGCCCAAAAAAGGCCTTAAATGCATTTTAGGCCTGCAAAAATGTTGAAAAGTTTGGAGGTCCAAAAAAGAGGTTTACAGGCATCCTAGACTCCCTAAAGTCCAGAAAATGTTGGTGGGCCAAAAACAGGCTCAGAGAGCTCTGAATGTCCCAATAACATTTGCAGCCTGAAAGGGGCATTAACCCGCATCCTAGACCACTGAAATTACCAAAAATAGTTTGGCCCGAAAAATGCATCCTACACCAGTGAAAGTTCAGAAAATGTTGGAGGCTCAAAAAAGTCCTTAAAATTCATCTTGTGCCTGCAAAAATGTTGAAAACTTTGGAGGCCCAAAAAAGGGATTTACAGGCATCCTAGACCCCCTAAAGTCCAGAAAATGTTGGTGGGCCAAAAACTGTGTCAGAGAGCCTCTGAATGTCCCAAAAACATTTGCAGCCTGAAAGGGGCATTAACCCGCATCCTAGACCACTGAAATTCCGAAAAATATTTTTGGCACCCAAAATGCATCCTACAACCCTGAAAGTTCAGAATATGTTAGCAGCCCAAAAAAGGCCTTAAAATGCATTTTAGGCCTGCAAAAATGTTGAAAAGTTTGGAGGCCCAAAAAAGGGATTTACAGGCATCCTAGACCCCCTAAAGTCCAGAAAATGTTGGTGGGCCAAAAACTGTGTCAGAGAGCTCTGAATGTCCCAAAAACATTTGCAGCCTGAAAGGGACATTAACCCGCATCCTAGACCGCTGAAATTCCCAAAAATATTTTTGGCATGAAAAGTGCATCCTACAACCCTGAATGTTCAGAATATGTTAGCAGCCCAAAAAAGGCCTTAAAATGCATTTTAGGCCTGCAAAAATGTTGAAAGGTTTGGAGGCCCAAAAAAGGGGTTTACAGGCATCCTAGACCCCCTAAAGTCCAGAAAATGTTGGTGGGCCAAAAACAGGCTCAGAGAGCTCTTAATGTCCCAAAAACATTTGCAGCCTGAAAGGGGCATTAACCCGCATCCTAGACCACTGAAATTACCAAAAATAGTTTGGCCCGAAAAATGCATCCTACACCCCTGAATGTTCAGAAAATGTTGGCAGCTCAAAAAAGGCCTTAAAATGCATCTTAGGCCTGCAAAAATGTTGAAAGGTTTGGAGAACCAAAAAAGGGATTTACAGGCATCCTAGACCCCGTAAAGTGCAGAAAATGGCTGGGGCCCAAAATCAGTGTCAGAGAGCTCTGAATGTCCCAAAAACATTTGCAGCCCGAAAGGGGCATTAACCCGCATCCTAGACCGCTGAAATTCCCAAAAATATTTTTGGCATGAAAAGTGCATCCTACAACCCTGAAAGTTCAGAATATGTTAGCAGCCCAAAAAAGGCCTTAAAATGCATTTTAGGCCTGCAAAAATGTTGAAAACTTTAGAGGCCCAAAAAAAGGGGTTTACAGGCATTCTAGACCCCCTAAGGTCCAGAAAATGTTGGTGGGCCAAAACCTGTGTCAGAGAGCTCTGAATGTCCCAAAAACATGTGCAGCCTGAAAGGGGCATTAACCCGCATCCTAGACCACTGAAATTCCCAAAAATATTTTTGGCATGAAAAGTGCATCCTACAACCCTGAAAGTTCAGAATATGTTAGCAGCCCAAAAAAGGCCTTAAAATGCATCTTAGGCCTGCAAAAATGTTGAAAGGTTTGGAGAACCAAAAAAGGGATTTACAGGCATCCTAGACCCCGTAAAGTGCAGAAAATGGCTGTGGGCCAAAATCAGTGTCAGAGAGCTCTGAATGTCCCAAAATATTTGCAGCCCGAAAGGGGCACTAACCCGCATCCTAGACCACTGAAATTCCCAAAAATATTTGTGGCACCAAAAATGCATCCTACAACCCTGAAAGTTCAGAATATGTTAGCAGCCTGAAAAAGCCCTTAAAATGCATTTTAGGCCTGCAAAAATGTTGAAAACCTTGGAGGCCCAAAAAAGGGGTTGACAGGCATCCTAGACTCCCTAAAGTCCAGAAAATATTGGTGGGCCAAAAACTATGTCAGAGAGCTCTGAATGTCCCAAAAACATTTGCAGTCTGAAAGGGGCATTAACCCGCATCCTAGACCACTGAAATTCCCAAAAATATTTGTGGCACCAAAAATGCATCCTACAACCCTGAAAGTTCAGAATATGTTAGCAGCCCAAGAAAGGCCTTAAAATGCATTTTAGGCATGCAAAAATGTTGAAAACTTTGGAGGCCCAAAAAAGGGGTTTACAGGCATCCTAGACCCCCTAAAGTCCAGAAAATGTTGGTGGCCCAAAATCAGTGTCAGAGAGCTCTGAATGTCCCAAAAACATTTGCAGCCTGAAAGGGGCATTAACCCGCATCCTAGACCACTGAAATTACCAAAAATAGTTTGGCCCGAAAAATGCATCCTACACCCCTGAATGTTCAGAAAATGTTGGCAGCTCAAAAAGTCCTTAAAATTCATCTTGTGCCTGGAAAAATGTTGAAAACTTTGGAGGCCCAAAAAAGGGGTTTACAGACATCCTAGACCCCCTGAAGTCCAGAAAATGTTGGTGGGCCAAAAACTGTGTCAGAGAGCTCTGAATGTCCCAAAAACATTTGCAGACTGAAAGGGGCATTAACCCGCATCCTAGACCACTGAAATTCCCAAAAATATTTTTGGCACCCAAAATGCATCCTACAACCCTGAAAGTTCAGAATATGTTAGCAGCCCAAAAAACGCCTTAAAATGCATTTTAGGCCTGCAAAATGTTGAAAACTTTGGAGGCCCAAAAAAGGGATTTACAGGCATCCTAGACCCCCTAAAGTCCAGAAAATGTTGGTGGGCACAAAACAGGCTAAGAGAGCTCTGAATGTCCCAAAAACATTTGCAGCCTGAAAGGGGCATTAACCCGCATCCTAGACCACTGAAATTAGCAAAAATAGTTTGGCCCGAAAAATGCATCCTACACCCCTGAATGTTCAGAAAATGTTGGCAGCTCAAAAAGTCCTTAAAATTCATCTTGTGCCTGGAAAAATGTTGAAAACTTTGGAGGCCCAAAAAAGGGGTTTACAGACATCCTAGACCCCCTAAAGTCCAGAAAATGTTGGTGGGCCAAAAACTGTGTCAGAGAGCCTCTGAATGTCCCAAAAACATTTGCAGACTGAAAGGGGCATTAACCCGCATCCTAGACCACTGAAATTCCCAAAAATATTTTTGGCATGAAAAGTGCATCCTACAACCCTGAAAGTTCAGAATATGTTAGCAGCCCAAAAAAGGCCTTAAAATGCATCTTAGACCTGCAAAAATGTTGAAAGGTTTGGAGGCTAAAAAATAGGATTCACAGGCATCCTAGACCCCGTAAAGTGCAGAAAATGGCTGTGGCCCAAAATCAGTGTCAGAGAGCTCTGAATGTCCCAAAACATTTGCAGCCCGAAAGGGGCACTAACCCGCATCCTAGACCACTGAAATTCCCAAAAGTATTTTTGGCACGAAAAATGCATCCTACAACCCTGAAAGTTCAGAATATGTTAGCAGCCTGAAAAATGCCTTAAAATGCATTTTAGGCCTGCAAAAATGTTGAAAACTTTAGAGGCCCAAAAAAGAGGTTTACAGGCATCCTAGACTCCCTAAAGTCCAGAAAATATTGGTGGACCAAAAACTGTGTCAGAGAGCTCTGAATGTCCCAAAAACATGTGCAGCTTGAAAGGGGCATTAACCCGCATCCTAGACCACTGAAATTCCCAAAAATATTTTTGGCACCCAAAATGCATCCTACAACCCTGAAAGTTCAGAATATGTTAGCAGCCCAAAAAAGGCCGTAAAATGCATTTTAGGCCTGGAAAAATGTTGAAAACTTTGGAGGCCCAAAAAAGGGGTTTACAGGCATCCTAGACCCCGTAAAGTGCAGAAAATGGCTGTGGCCCAAAAACTGCGTCAGAGAGCTCTGAATGTCCCAAAAACATGTGCAGCTTGAAAGGGGCATTAACCCGCATCCTAGACCACTGAAATTCCCAAAAATATTTTTGGCATGAAAAGTGCATCCTACAACCCTGAAAGTTCAGAATATGTTAGCAGCCCAAAAAAGGCCTTAAAATGCATCTTAGACCTGCAAAAATGTTGAAAGGTTTGGAGGCTAAAAAATAGGATTCACAGGCATCCTAGACCCCGTAAAGTGCAGAAAATGGCTGTGGCCCAAAATCAGTGTCAGAGAGCTCTGAATGTCCCAAAACATTTGCAGCCCGAAAGGGGCACTAACCCGCATCCTAGACCACTGAAATTCCCAAAAGTATTTTTGGCACGAAAAATGCATCCTACAACCCTGAAAGTTCAGAATATGTTAGCAGCCTGAAAAATGCCTTAAAATGCATTTTAGGCCTGCAAAAATGTTGAAAACTTTAGAGGCCCAAAAAAGAGGTTTACAGGCATCCTAGACTCCCTAAAGTCCAGAAAATATTGGTGGACCAAAAACTGTGTCAGAGAGCTCTGAATGTCCCAAAAACATGTGCAGCTTGAAAGGGGCATTAACCCGCATCCTAGACCACTGAAATTCCCAAAAATATTTTTGGCACCCAAAATGCATCCTACAACCCTGAAAGTTCAGAATATGTTAGCAGCCCAAAAAAGGCCGTGAAATGCATTTTAGGCCTGCAAAAATGTTGAAAACTTTGGAGGCCCAAAAAAGGGGTTTACAGGCATCCTAGACCCCGTAAAGTGCAGAAAATGGCTGTGGCCCAAAAACTTCATCAGAGAGCTCTGAATGTCCCAAAAACATGTGCAGCTTGAAAGGGGCATTAACCCGCATCCTAGACCACTGAAATTCCCAAAAATATTTTTGGCACCCAAAATGCATCCTACACCCCTGAATGTTCAGAAAATGTTGGCAGCCCAAAAAAGGGGTTTACAGACATCCTAGGCCCCCTAAAGTCCAGAAAATGTTGGTGGGCCAAAAACTGTGTCAGAGAGCCTCTGAATGTCCCAAAAACATTTACAGCCTGAAAGGGGCACTAACCCGCATCCTAGACCACTGAAATTCCCAAAAATAATTTTGGCATGAAAAGTGCATCCTACAACCCTGAGAGTTCAGAATATGTTAGCAGCCCAAAAAAGGCCTTAAATGCATTTTAGGCCTGCAAAAATGTTGAAAAGTTTGGAGGTCCAAAAAAGAGGTTTACAGGCATCCTAGACTCCCTAAAGTCCAGAAAATATTGGTGGACCAAAAACTGTGTCAGAGAGCTCTGAATGTCCCAAAAACATTTGCAGCTTGAAAGGGGCATTAACCCGCATCCTAGACCACTGAAATTCTCAAAAATATTTTTGGCATGAAAAGTGCATCCTACAACCCTTAAAGTTCAGAATATGTTAGCAGCCCAAAAAAGGCCTTAAAATGCATTTTGGCCTGCAAAAAAGTTGAAATGTTTGGAGGCCCAAAAAAGGGATTTACAGGCATCCTAGACCCCCTAAAGTCCAGAAAATGTTGGTGGGCCAAAAACTGTGTCAGAGAGCCTCTGAATGTCCCAAAAACATTTGCAGCCTGAAAGGGGCATTAACCCGCATCCTAGACCACTGAAATTCCGAAAAATATTTTTGGCACCCAAAATGCATCCTACAACCCTGAAAGTTCAGAATATGTTAGCAGCCCAAAAAAGGCCTTAAAATGCATTTTAGGCCTGCAAAAATGTTGAAAAGTTTGGAGGCCCAAAAAAGGGATTTACAGGCATCCTAGACCCCCTAAAGTCCAGAAAATGTTGGTGGGCCAAAAACTGTGTCAGAGAGCTCTGAATGTCCCAAAAACATTTGCAGCCTGAAAGGGACATTAACCCGCATCCTAGACCGCTGAAATTCCCAAAAATATTTTTGGCATGAAAATTGCATCCTACAACCCTGAATGTTCAGAATATGTTAGCAGCCCAAAAAAGGCCTTAAAATGCATTTTAGGCCTGCAAAAATGTTGAAAGGTTTGGAGGCCCAAAAAAGGGGTTTACAGGCATCCTAGACCCCCTAAAGTCCAGAAAATGTTGGTGGGCCAAAAACAGGCTCAGAGAGCTCTTAATGTCCCAAAAACATTTGCAGCCTGAAAGGGGCATTAACCAGCATCCTAGACCACTGAAATTACCAAAAATAGTTTGGGCCGAAAAATGCATCCTACACCCCTGAATGTTCAGAAAATGTTGGCAGCTCAAAAAAGGCCTTAAAATGCATCTTAGGCCTGCAAAATGTAGATAGGTTTGGAGGCCCAAAAAAGGGATTTACAAGCATCCTAGACCCCGTAAAGTGCAGAAAATGGCTGGGGCCCAAAATCAGTGTCAGAGAGCTCTGAATGTCCCAAAAACATTTGCAGCCCGAAAGGGGCATTAACCCGCATCCTAGACCGCTGAAATTCCCAAAAATATTTTTGGCATGAAAAGTGCATCCTACAACCCTGAAAGTTCAGAATATGTTAGCAGCCCAAAAAAGGCCTTAAAATGCATTTTAGGCCTGCAAAAATGTTGAAAACTTTAGAGGCCCAAAAAAAGGGGTTTACAGGCATTCTAGACCCCCTAAGGTCCAGAAAATGTTGGTGGGCCAAAAACTGTGTCAGAGAGCTCTGAATGTCCCAAAAACATTTGCAGCCTGAAAGGGGCATTAACCCGCATCCTAGACCACTGAAATTCCCAAAAATATTTTTGGCATGAAAAGTGCATCCTACAACCCTGAAAGTTCAGAATATGTTAGCAGCCCAAAAAAGGCCTTAAAATGCATCTTAGGCCTGCAAAAATGTTGAAAGGTTTGGAGAACCAAAAAAGGGATTTACAGGCATCCTAGACCCCGTAAAGTGCAGAAAATGGCTGTGGGCCAAAATCAGTGTCAGAGAGCTCTGAATGTCCCAAAATATTTGCAGCCCGAAAGGGGCACTAACCCGCATCCTAGACCACTGAAATTCCCAAAAATATTTGTGGCACCAAAAATGCATCCTACAACCCTGAAAGTTCAGAATATGTTAGCAGCCTGAAAAAGCCCTTAAAATGCATTTTAGGCCTGCAAAAATGTTGAAAACCTTGGAGGCCCAAAAAAGGGGTTGACAGGCATCCTAGACTCCCTAAAGTCCAGAAAATATTGGTGGGCCAAAAACTGTGTCAGAGAGCTCTGAATGTCCCAAAAACATTTGCAGTCTGAAAGGGGCATTAACCCGCATCCTAGACCGCTGAAATTCTCAAAAATATTTTTGGCACCCAAAATGCATCCTACAACCCTGAAAGTTCAGAATATGTTAGCAGCCCAAGAAAGGCCTTAAAATGCATTTTAGGCATGCAAAAATGTTGAAAACTTTGGAGGCCCAAAAAAGGGGTTTACAGGCATCCTAGACCCCCTAAAGTCCAGAAAATGTTGGTGGGCCAAAAACAGGCTAAGAGAGCTCTGAATGTCCCAAAAACATTTGCAGCCTGAAAGGGGCATTAACCCGCATCCTAGACCACTGAAATTACCAAAAATAGTTTGGCCCGAAAAATGCATCCTACACCCCTGAATGTTCAGAAAATGTTGGCAGCTCAAAAAGTCCTTAAAATTCATCTTGTGCCTGGAAAAATGTTGAAAACTTTGGAGGCCCAAAAAAGGGGTTTACAGACATCCTAGACCCCCTGAAGTCCAGAAAATGTTGGTGGGCCAAAAACTGTGTCAGAGAGCTCTGAATGTCCCAAAAACATTTGCAGACTGAAAGGGGCATTAACCCGCATCCTAGACCACTGAAATTCCCAAAAATATTTTTGGCATGAAAAGTGCATCCTACAACCCTGAAAGTTCAGAATATGTTAGCAGCCCAAAAAAGGCCTTAAAATGCATCTTAGACATGCAAAAATGTTGAAAGGTTTGGAGGCTAAAAAATGGGATTTACAGGCATCCTAGACCCCGTAAAGTGCAGAAAATGGCTGTGGCCCAAAATCAGTGTCAGAGAGCTCTGAATGTCCCAAAACATTTCCAGCCCGAAAGGGACACTAACCCGCATCCTAGACCACTGAAATTCCCAAAAGTATTTTTGGCACGAAAAATGCATCCTACAACCCTGAAAGTTCAGAATATGTTAGCAGCCTGAAAAATGCCTTAAAATGCATTTTAGGCCTGCAAAAATGTTGAAAACTTTAGAGGCCCAAAAAAGAGGTTTACAGGCATCCTAGACTCCCTAAAGTCCAGAAAATATTGGTGGACCAAAAACTGTGTCAGAGAGCTCTGAATGTCCCAAAAACATTTGCAGCTTGAAAGGGGCATTAACCCGCATCCTAGACCACTGAAATTCTCAAAAATATTTTTGGCATGAAAAGTGCATCCTACAACCCTTAAAGTTCAGAATATGTTAGCAGCCCAAAAAGGCCTTAAAATGCATTTTGGCCTGCAAAAAAGTTGAAATGTTTGGAGGCCAAAAAAGGGATTTACAGGCATCCTAGACCCTGTAAAGTGCAGAAAATGGCTGTGGCCCAAAAACTGTGTCAGAGAGCTCAGAATGTCCCAAAAACATTTGCAGCCTGAAAGGGGCATTAACCCTTATCCTAGACCACTGAAATTCCCAAAAATATTTTTGGCATGAAAAGTGCATCCTACAACCCTGAGAGTTCAGAATATGTTAGCAGCCCAAAAAAGGCCTTAAATGCATTTTAGGCCTGCAAAAATGTTGAAAACTTTGGAGGCCCAAAAAAGAGGTTTACAGGCATCCTAGACTCCCTAAAGTCCAGAAAATATTGGTGGACCAAAAACTGTGTCAGAGAGCTCTGAATGTCCCAAAAACATTTGCAGCTTGAAAGGGGCATTAACCCGCATCCTAGACCACTGAAATTACCAAAAATGGTTTGTCCCGAAAAATGCATCCTACACCCCTGAAAGTTCAGAAAATGTTGGCAGCACAAGAAAGTCCTTAAAATTCATTTTGTGCCTGCAAAAATGTTGAAAACTTTGGAGGCCCAAAAAAGGGGTTTACAGGCATCCTAGACCCCCTAAAGTCCAGAAAATGTTGGTGGGCCAAAAATTGTGTCAGAGAGCTCTGAATGTCCCAAAAACATTTGCAGCCTGAAAGGGGCACTAACCCGCATCCTAGACCACTGAAATTCCCAATAATATTTTTGGCATGAAAAGTGCATCCTACAACCCTGAGAATTCAGAATATTTTAGCAGCCCAAAAAAGGCCTTAAATGCATTTTAGGCCTGCAAAAATGTTGAAAAGTTTGGAGGTCCAAAAAAGAGGTTTACAGGCATCCTCGACTCCCTAAAGTCCAGAAAATATTGGTGGACCAAAAACTGTGTCAGAGAGCTCTGAATGTTCCAAAAACATTTGCAGCTTGAAAGGGGCATTAACCCGCATCCTAGACCACTGAAATTCCCAAAAATATTTTTGGCACCCAAAATGCATCCTACAACCCTGAAAGTTCAGAATATGTTAGCAGCCCAAAAAAGGCCTTAAAATGCATTTTAGGCCTGCAAAAATGTTGAAAACTTTGGAGGCCCAAAAAAGGGGTTTACAGGCATCCTAGACCCCCTAAAGTCCAGAAAATGTTGGTGGGCCAAAAACAGGCTAAGAGAGCTCTGAATGTCCCAAAAACATTTGCAGCCTGAAAGGGGCATTAACCCGCATCCCAGACCACTGAAATTACCAAAAATGGTTTGGCCCGAAAAATGCATCCTACACCCCTGAATGTTCAGAAAATGTTGGCAGCTCAAAAAGTCCTTAAAATTCATCTTGTGCCTGGACAAATGTTGAAAACTTTGGAGGCCCAAAAAAGGGGTTTACAGACATCCTAGACCCCCTAAAGTCCAGAAAATGTTGGTGGGCCAAAAACAGGCTAAGAGAGCTCTGAATGTCCCAAAAACATTTGCAGCCTGAAAGGGGCATTAACCCGCATCCTAGACCACTGAAATTACCAAAAATAATTTGGCCCGAAAAATGCATCCTACACCCCTGAAAGTTCAGAAAATGTTGGCAGCTCAAAAAAAGGCCTTAAAATGCATCTTAGGCCTGCAAAAATGTTGAAAACTTTGCAGGCCCAAAAAAGGGGTTTAGATGCATCCTAGACCCCCTAAATTCCAGAAAAGGTTGGTGGGCCAAAACCTGTGTCAGAAAGCTCTGAATGTCCCAAAAACATTTGCAGCCTGAAAGGGGCATTAACCCGCATCCTAGACCACTGAAATTCTCAAAAATATTTTTGGCACCCAAAATGCATCCTACAACCCTGAAAGTTCAGAATATATTAGCAGCCCAAAAAAGACCTTAAAATGCATTTTAGGCCTGCAAAAATGTTGAAAACTTTGGAGGCCCAAAAAAGGGGTTTACAGGCATCCTAGACCCCCTAAAGTCCAGAAAATGTTGGTGGGCCAAAAACAGGCTAAGAGAGCTCTGAATGTCCCAAAAACATTTGCAGCCTGAAAGGGGCATTAACCCGCATCCCAGACCACTGAAATTACCAAAAATGGTTTGGCCCGAAAAATGCATCCTACACCCCTGAATGTTCAGAAAATGTTGGCAGCTCAAAAAGTCCTTAAAATTCATCTTGTGCCTGGACAAATGTTGAAAACTTTGGAGGCCCAAAAAAGGGGTTTACAGACATCCTAGACCCCCTAAAGTCCAGAAAATGTTGGTGGGCCAAAAACAGGCTAAGAGAGCTCTGAATGTCCCAAAAACATTTGCAGCCTGAAAGGGGCATTAACCCGCATCCTAGACCACTGAAATTACCAAAAATGGTTTGGCCCGAAAAATGCATCCTACACCCCTGAATGTTCAGAAAATGTTGGCAGCTCAAAAAGTCCTTAAAATTCATCTTGTGCCTGGAAAAATGTTGAAAACTTTGGAGGCCCAAAAAAGGGGTTTACAGACATCCTAGACCCCCTAAAGTCCAGAAAATGTTGGTGGGCCAAAAACTGTGTCAGAGAGCCTCTGAATGTCCCAAAAACATTTGCAGACTGAAAGGGGCATTAACCCGCATCCTAGACCACTGAAATTCCCAAAAATATTTTTGGCATGAAAAGTGCATCCTACAACCCTGAAAGTTCAGAATATGTTAGCAGCCCAAAAAAGGCCTTAAAATGCATCTTAGACCTGCAAAAATGTTGAAAGGTTTGGAGGCTAAAAAATAGGATTCACAGGCATCCTAGACCCCGTAAAGTGCAGAAAATGGCTGTGGCCCAAAATCAGTGTCAGAGAGCTCTGAATGTCCCAAAACATTTGCAGCCCGAAAGGGGCACTAACCCGCATCCTAGACCACTGAAATTCCCAAAAGTATTTTTGGCACGAAAAATGCATCCTACAACCCTGAAAGTTCAGAATATGTTAGCAGCCTGAAAAATGCCTTAAAATGCATTTTAGGCCTGCAAAAATGTTGAAAACTTTAGAGGCCCAAAAAAGAGGTTTACAGGCATCCTAGACTCCCTAAAGTCCAGAAAATATTGGTGGACCAAAAACTGTGTCAGAGAGCTCTGAATGTCCCAAAAACATGTGCAGCTTGAAAGGGGCATTAACCCGCATCCTAGACCACTGAAATTCCCAAAAATATTTTTGGCACCCAAAATGCATCCTACAACCCTGAAAGTTCAGAATATGTTAGCAGCCCAAAAAAGGCCGTAAAATGCATTTTAGGCCTGGAAAAATGTTGAAAACTTTGGAGGCCCAAAAAAGGGGTTTACAGGCATCCTAGACCCCGTAAAGTGCAGAAAATGGCTGTGGCCCAAAAACTGCGTCAGAGAGCTCTGAATGTCCCAAAAACATGTGCAGCTTGAAAGGGGCATTAACCCGCATCCTAGACCACTGAAATTCCCAAAAATATTTTTGGCATGAAAAGTGCATCCTACAACCCTGAAAGTTCAGAATATGTTAGCAGCCCAAAAAAGGCCTTAAAATGCATCTTAGACCTGCAAAAATGTTGAAAGGTTTGGAGGCTAAAAAATAGGATTCACAGGCATCCTAGACCCCGTAAAGTGCAGAAAATGGCTGTGGCCCAAAATCAGTGTCAGAGAGCTCTGAATGTCCCAAAACATTTGCAGCCCGAAAGGGGCACTAACCCGCATCCTAGACCACTGAAATTCCCAAAAGTATTTTTGGCACGAAAAATGCATCCTACAACCCTGAAAGTTCAGAATATGTTAGCAGCCTGAAAAATGCCTTAAAATGCATTTTAGGCCTGCAAAAATGTTGAAAACTTTAGAGGCCCAAAAAAGAGGTTTACAGGCATCCTAGACTCCCTAAAGTCCAGAAAATATTGGTGGACCAAAAACTGTGTCAGAGAGCTCTGAATGTCCCAAAAACATGTGCAGCTTGAAAGGGGCATTAACCCGCATCCTAGACCACTGAAATTCCCAAAAATATTTTTGGCACCCAAAATGCATCCTACAACCCTGAAAGTTCAGAATATGTTAGCAGCCCAAAAAAGGCCGTAAAATGCATTTTAGGCCTGCAAAAATGTTGAAAACTTTGGAGGCCCAAAAAAGGGGTTTACAGGCATCCTAGACCCCGTAAAGTGCAGAAAATGGCTGTGGCCCAAAAACTTCATCAGAGAGCTCTGAATGTCCCAAAAACATGTGCAGCTTGAAAGGGGCATTAACCCGCATCCTAGACCACTGAAATTCCCAAAAATATTTTTGGCACCCAAAATGCATCCTACACCCCTGAATGTTCAGAAAATGTTGGCAGCCCAAAA
Source organism: Ambystoma mexicanum (assembly GCF_040938575.1). NCBI lineage: Eukaryota > Metazoa > Chordata > Amphibia > Caudata > Ambystomatidae > Ambystoma > Ambystoma mexicanum. The sequence continues at coordinate 956,621,213 of NC_090929.1, read as the reverse complement.
AAGGGGTTTACAGACATCCTAGGCCCCCTAAAGTCCAGAAAATGTTGGTGGGCCAAAAACTGTGTCAGAGAGCCTCTGAATGTCCCAAAAACATTTACAGCCTGAAAGGGGCACTAACCCGCATCCTAGACCACTGAAATTCCCAAAAATAATTTTGGCATGAAAAGTGCATCCTACAACCCTGAGAGTTCAGAATATGTTAGCAGCCCAAAAAAGGCCTTAAATGCATTTTAGGCCTGCAAAAATGTTGAAAAGTTTGGAGGTCCAAAAAAGAGGTTTACAGGCATCCTAGACTCCCTAAAGTCCAGAAAATATTGGTGGACCAAAAACTGTGTCAGAGAGCTCTGAATGTCCCAAAAACATTTGCAGCTTGAAAGGGGCATTAACCCGCATCCTAGACCACTGAAATTCTCAAAAATATTTTTGGCATGAAAAGTGCATCCTACAACCCTTAAAGTTCAGAATATGTTAGCAGCCCAAAAAAGGCCTTAAAATGCATTTTGGCCTGCAAAAAAGTTGAAATGTTTGGAGGCCCAAAAAAGGGATTTACAGGCATCCTAGACCCCCTAAAGTCCAGAAAATGTTGGTGGGCCAAAAACTGTGTCAGAGAGCCTCTGAATGTCCCAAAAACATTTGCAGCCTGAAAGGGGCATTAACCCGCATCCTAGACCACTGAAATTCCGAAAAATATTTTTGGCACCCAAAATGCATCCTACAACCCTGAAAGTTCAGAATATGTTAGCAGCCCAAAAAAGGCCTTAAAATGCATTTTAGGCCTGCAAAAATGTTGAAAAGTTTGGAGGCCCAAAAAAGGGATTTACAGGCATCCTAGACCCCCTAAAGTCCAGAAAATGTTGGTGGGCCAAAAACTGTGTCAGAGAGCTCTGAATGTCCCAAAAACATTTGCAGCCTGAAAGGGACATTAACCCGCATCCTAGACCGCTGAAATTCCCAAAAATATTTTTGGCATGAAAATTGCATCCTACAACCCTGAATGTTCAGAATATGTTAGCAGCCCAAAAAAGGCCTTAAAATGCATTTTAGGCCTGCAAAAATGTTGAAAGGTTTGGAGGCCCAAAAAAGGGGTTTACAGGCATCCTAGACCCCCTAAAGTCCAGAAAATGTTGGTGGGCCAAAAACAGGCTCAGAGAGCTCTTAATGTCCCAAAAACATTTGCAGCCTGAAAGGGGCATTAACCAGCATCCTAGACCACTGAAATTACCAAAAATAGTTTGGGCCGAAAAATGCATCCTACACCCCTGAATGTTCAGAAAATGTTGGCAGCTCAAAAAAGGCCTTAAAATGCATCTTAGGCCTGCAAAATGTAGATAGGTTTGGAGGCCCAAAAAAGGGATTTACAAGCATCCTAGACCCCGTAAAGTGCAGAAAATGGCTGGGGCCCAAAATCAGTGTCAGAGAGCTCTGAATGTCCCAAAAACATTTGCAGCCCGAAAGGGGCATTAACCCGCATCCTAGACCGCTGAAATTCCCAAAAATATTTTTGGCATGAAAAGTGCATCCTACAACCCTGAAAGTTCAGAATATGTTAGCAGCCCAAAAAAGGCCTTAAAATGCATTTTAGGCCTGCAAAAATGTTGAAAACTTTAGAGGCCCAAAAAAAGGGGTTTACAGGCATTCTAGACCCCCTAAGGTCCAGAAAATGTTGGTGGGCCAAAAACTGTGTCAGAGAGCTCTGAATGTCCCAAAAACATTTGCAGCCTGAAAGGGGCATTAACCCGCATCCTAGACCACTGAAATTCCCAAAAATATTTTTGGCATGAAAAGTGCATCCTACAACCCTGAAAGTTCAGAATATGTTAGCAGCCCAAAAAAGGCCTTAAAATGCATCTTAGGCCTGCAAAAATGTTGAAAGGTTTGGAGAACCAAAAAAGGGATTTACAGGCATCCTAGACCCCGTAAAGTGCAGAAAATGGCTGTGGGCCAAAATCAGTGTCAGAGAGCTCTGAATGTCCCAAAATATTTGCAGCCCGAAAGGGGCACTAACCCGCATCCTAGACCACTGAAATTCCCAAAAATATTTGTGGCACCAAAAATGCATCCTACAACCCTGAAAGTTCAGAATATGTTAGCAGCCTGAAAAAGCCCTTAAAATGCATTTTAGGCCTGCAAAAATGTTGAAAACCTTGGAGGCCCAAAAAAGGGGTTGACAGGCATCCTAGACTCCCTAAAGTCCAGAAAATATTGGTGGGCCAAAAACTGTGTCAGAGAGCTCTGAATGTCCCAAAAACATTTGCAGTCTGAAAGGGGCATTAACCCGCATCCTAGACCGCTGAAATTCTCAAAAATATTTTTGGCACCCAAAATGCATCCTACAACCCTGAAAGTTCAGAATATGTTAGCAGCCCAAGAAAGGCCTTAAAATGCATTTTAGGCATGCAAAAATGTTGAAAACTTTGGAGGCCCAAAAAAGGGGTTTACAGGCATCCTAGACCCCCTAAAGTCCAGAAAATGTTGGTGGGCCAAAAACAGGCTAAGAGAGCTCTGAATGTCCCAAAAACATTTGCAGCCTGAAAGGGGCATTAACCCGCATCCTAGACCACTGAAATTACCAAAAATAGTTTGGCCCGAAAAATGCATCCTACACCCCTGAATGTTCAGAAAATGTTGGCAGCTCAAAAAGTCCTTAAAATTCATCTTGTGCCTGGAAAAATGTTGAAAACTTTGGAGGCCCAAAAAAGGGGTTTACAGACATCCTAGACCCCCTGAAGTCCAGAAAATGTTGGTGGGCCAAAAACTGTGTCAGAGAGCTCTGAATGTCCCAAAAACATTTGCAGACTGAAAGGGGCATTAACCCGCATCCTAGACCACTGAAATTCCCAAAAATATTTTTGGCATGAAAAGTGCATCCTACAACCCTGAAAGTTCAGAATATGTTAGCAGCCCAAAAAAGGCCTTAAAATGCATCTTAGACATGCAAAAATGTTGAAAGGTTTGGAGGCTAAAAAATGGGATTTACAGGCATCCTAGACCCCGTAAAGTGCAGAAAATGGCTGTGGCCCAAAATCAGTGTCAGAGAGCTCTGAATGTCCCAAAACATTTCCAGCCCGAAAGGGACACTAACCCGCATCCTAGACCACTGAAATTCCCAAAAGTATTTTTGGCACGAAAAATGCATCCTACAACCCTGAAAGTTCAGAATATGTTAGCAGCCTGAAAAATGCCTTAAAATGCATTTTAGGCCTGCAAAAATGTTGAAAACTTTAGAGGCCCAAAAAAGAGGTTTACAGGCATCCTAGACTCCCTAAAGTCCAGAAAATATTGGTGGACCAAAAACTGTGTCAGAGAGCTCTGAATGTCCCAAAAACATTTGCAGCTTGAAAGGGGCATTAACCCGCATCCTAGACCACTGAAATTCTCAAAAATATTTTTGGCATGAAAAGTGCATCCTACAACCCTTAAAGTTCAGAATATGTTAGCAGCCCAAAAAGGCCTTAAAATGCATTTTGGCCTGCAAAAAAGTTGAAATGTTTGGAGGCCAAAAAAGGGATTTACAGGCATCCTAGACCCTGTAAAGTGCAGAAAATGGCTGTGGCCCAAAAACTGTGTCAGAGAGCTCAGAATGTCCCAAAAACATTTGCAGCCTGAAAGGGGCATTAACCCTTATCCTAGACCACTGAAATTCCCAAAAATATTTTTGGCATGAAAAGTGCATCCTACAACCCTGAGAGTTCAGAATATGTTAGCAGCCCAAAAAAGGCCTTAAATGCATTTTAGGCCTGCAAAAATGTTGAAAACTTTGGAGGCCCAAAAAAGAGGTTTACAGGCATCCTAGACTCCCTAAAGTCCAGAAAATATTGGTGGACCAAAAACTGTGTCAGAGAGCTCTGAATGTCCCAAAAACATTTGCAGCTTGAAAGGGGCATTAACCCGCATCCTAGACCACTGAAATTACCAAAAATGGTTTGTCCCGAAAAATGCATCCTACACCCCTGAAAGTTCAGAAAATGTTGGCAGCACAAGAAAGTCCTTAAAATTCATTTTGTGCCTGCAAAAATGTTGAAAACTTTGGAGGCCCAAAAAAGGGGTTTACAGGCATCCTAGACCCCCTAAAGTCCAGAAAATGTTGGTGGGCCAAAAATTGTGTCAGAGAGCTCTGAATGTCCCAAAAACATTTGCAGCCTGAAAGGGGCACTAACCCGCATCCTAGACCACTGAAATTCCCAATAATATTTTTGGCATGAAAAGTGCATCCTACAACCCTGAGAATTCAGAATATTTTAGCAGCCCAAAAAAGGCCTTAAATGCATTTTAGGCCTGCAAAAATGTTGAAAAGTTTGGAGGTCCAAAAAAGAGGTTTACAGGCATCCTCGACTCCCTAAAGTCCAGAAAATATTGGTGGACCAAAAACTGTGTCAGAGAGCTCTGAATGTTCCAAAAACATTTGCAGCTTGAAAGGGGCATTAACCCGCATCCTAGACCACTGAAATTCCCAAAAATATTTTTGGCACCCAAAATGCATCCTACAACCCTGAAAGTTCAGAATATGTTAGCAGCCCAAAAAAGGCCTTAAAATGCATTTTAGGCCTGCAAAAATGTTGAAAACTTTGGAGGCCCAAAAAAGGGGTTTACAGGCATCCTAGACCCCCTAAAGTCCAGAAAATGTTGGTGGGCCAAAAACAGGCTAAGAGAGCTCTGAATGTCCCAAAAACATTTGCAGCCTGAAAGGGGCATTAACCCGCATCCCAGACCACTGAAATTACCAAAAATGGTTTGGCCCGAAAAATGCATCCTACACCCCTGAATGTTCAGAAAATGTTGGCAGCTCAAAAAGTCCTTAAAATTCATCTTGTGCCTGGACAAATGTTGAAAACTTTGGAGGCCCAAAAAAGGGGTTTACAGACATCCTAGACCCCCTAAAGTCCAGAAAATGTTGGTGGGCCAAAAACAGGCTAAGAGAGCTCTGAATGTCCCAAAAACATTTGCAGCCTGAAAGGGGCATTAACCCGCATCCTAGACCACTGAAATTACCAAAAATAATTTGGCCCGAAAAATGCATCCTACACCCCTGAAAGTTCAGAAAATGTTGGCAGCTCAAAAAAAGGCCTTAAAATGCATCTTAGGCCTGCAAAAATGTTGAAAACTTTGCAGGCCCAAAAAAGGGGTTTAGATGCATCCTAGACCCCCTAAATTCCAGAAAAGGTTGGTGGGCCAAAACCTGTGTCAGAAAGCTCTGAATGTCCCAAAAACATTTGCAGCCTGAAAGGGGCATTAACCCGCATCCTAGACCACTGAAATTCTCAAAAATATTTTTGGCACCCAAAATGCATCCTACAACCCTGAAAGTTCAGAATATATTAGCAGCCCAAAAAAGACCTTAAAATGCATTTTAGGCCTGCAAAAATGTTGAAAACTTTGGAGGCCCAAAAAAGGGGTTTACAGGCATCCTAGACCCCCTAAAGTCCAGAAAATGTTGGTGGGCCAAAAACAGGCTCAGAAAGCTCTGAATGTCCCAAAAACATTTGCAGCCTGAAAGGGGCATTAACCCGCATCCTAGACCACTGAAATTACCAAAAATAATTTGGCCCGCAAAATGCATCCTACACCCCTGAAAGTTCAGAAAATGTTGGCAGCTCAAAAAAGTCCTTAAAATGCATCTTGTGCCTGCAAAAATGTTGAAAACTTTGGAGGCCCAAAAAAGGGGTTTACAGGCATCCTAGACTCCGTAAAGTCCAGAAAATATTGGTGGACCAAATACTGTGTCAGAGAGCTCTGAATGTCCCAAAAACATTTGCAGCCTGAAAGGGGCATTAACCCGCATCCTAGACCACTGAAATTCCCAAAAGTATTTTTGGCACGAAAAATGCATCCTACTCCCATGAATTTTCAGAAAATGTTGGCAGCTCAAAAAAAGGCCTTAAAATGCATCTTAGGCCTGCAAAAATGTTGAAAACTTTGCAGGCCCAAAAAAGGGGTTTACATGCATCCAAGACCCCCTAAATTCCAGAAAAGGTTGGTGGGCCAAAACCTGTGTCAGAAAGCTCTGAATGTCCCAAAAACATGTGCAGCCTGAAAGGGGCATTAACCCGCATCCTAGACCACTGAAATTCCCAAAAATATTTTTGGCACCCAAAATGCATCCTACAACCCTGAAAGTTCAGAATATATTAGCAGCCCAAAAAAGGCCTTAAAATGCATTTTAGGCCTGCAAAAATGTTGAAAACTTTGGAGGCCCAAAAAAGGGATTTACAGGCCTCCTAGACCCCCTAAAGTCCAGAAAATGTTGGTGGGCCAAAAACAAGCTCAGAAAGCTCTGAATGTCCCAAAAACATTTGCAGCCTGAAAGGGGCATTAACCCGCATCCTAGACCACTGAAATTACCAAAAATATTTTGGCCCGAAAAATGCATCCTACACCCCTGAAAGTTCAGAAAATGTTGGCAGCTCAAAAAAAGGCCTTAAAATGCATTATAGGCCTGCAAAAATGTTGAAAACTTTGCAGGCCCAAAAAAGGGGTTTACATGCATCCTAGACCCCCTAAATTCCAGAAAAGGTTGGTGGGCCAAAACCTGTGTCAGAAAGCTCTGAATGTCCCAAAAACATTTGCAGCCTGAAAGGGGCATTAACCCGCATCCTAAACCACTGAAATTCCCAAAAATATTTTTGGCACCCAAAATGCATCCTACAACCCTGAAAGTTCAGAAAATGTTGGCAGCTCAAAAAAGTCCTTAAAATGCATCTTGTGCCTGCAAAACTGTTGAAAATTTTGGAGGCCCAAAAAAGGGGTTTACAGGCATCCTAGACCCCCTAAAGTCCAGAAAATGTTGGTGGGCCAAAAACGGTGTCAGAGAGCTCTGAATGTCCCAAAAACATTTGCAGCCTGAAAGGGGCACTAACCCGCATCCTAGACCACTGAAATTCCCAAAAATATTTTTGGCACCATAAATGCATCCTACAACCCTGAAAGTTCAGAAAATTTTGGCAGCTCAAAAAAGGCCTTAAAATGCATTTTAGGCCTGCAAACATGTTGAAAAGTTTGGAGGCCCAAAAAAGGGATTTCGGGCATCCTAGACCCCCTAAAGTCCAGAAAATGTTGGTGGGCCAAAAACAGGCTCAGGGAGCTCTGAATGTCCCAAAAACATGTGCAGCCTGAAAGGGGCATTAACCCGCATCCTAGACCACTGAAATTACCAAAAATAATTTGGCCCGAAAAATGCATCCTACACCCCTGAAAGTTCAGAAAATGTTGGCAGCTCAAAAAAAGGCCTTAAAATGCATCTTAGGCCTGCAAACATGTTGAAAACTTTGCAGGCCCAAAAAAGGGGTTTACATGCATCCTAGACCCCCTAAATTCCAGAAAAGGTTGGTGGGCCAAAACCTGTGTCAGAAAGCTCTGAATGTCCCAAAAATATTTGCAGCCTGAAAGGGGCATTAACCCGCATCCTAGACCACTGAAATTCCAAAAAATATTTTTGGCACCCAAAATGCATCCTACAACCCTGAAAGTTCAGAATATATTAGCAGCCCAAAAAAGGCCTTAAAATGCATTTTAGGCCTGCAAAAATGTTGAAAACTTTGGAGGCCCAAAAAAGGGGTTTACAGGCATCCTAGACCCCCTAAAGTCCAGAAAATGTTGGTGGGCCAAAAACAGGCTCAGAAAGCTCTGAATGTCCCAAAAACATTTGCAGCCTGAAAGGGGCATTAACCCGCATCCTAGACCACTGAAATTACCAAAAATAATTTGGCCCGAAAAATGCATCCTACACCCCTGAAAGTTCAGAAAATGTTGGCAGCTCAAAAAAAGGCCTTCAAATGCATTTTAGGCCTGCAAAAATGTTGAAAACTTTGCAGGCCCAAAAAAGTGGTTTACATGCATCCTAGACCCCCTAAATTCCAGAAAAGGTTGGTGGGCCAAAACCTGTGTCAGAAAGCTCTGAATGTCCCAAAAACATTTGCAGCCTGAAAGGGGCATTAACCCGCATCCTAGACCACTGAAATTCCCAAAAATATTTTTGGCACCATAAATGCATCCTACAACCCTGAAAGTTCAGAAAATTTTGGCAGCTCAAAAAAGGCCTTAAAATGCATTTTAGGCCTGCAAACATGTTGAAAAGTTTGGAGGCCCAAAAAAGGGATTTCGGGCATCCTAGACCCCCTAAAGTCCAGAAAATGTTGGTGGGCCAAAAACAGGCTCAGGGAGCTCTGAATGTCCCAAAAACATGTGCAGCCTGAAAGGGGCATTAACCCGCATCCTAGACCACTGAAATTACCAAAAATAATTTGGCCCGAAAAATGCATCCTACACCCCTGAAAGTTCAGAAAATGTTGGCAGCTCAAAAAAAGGCCTTAAAATGCATCTTAGGCCTGCAAAAATGTTGAAAACTTTGCAGGCCCAAAAAAGGGGTTTACATGCATCCTAGACCCCCTAAATTCCAGAAAAGGTTGGTGGGCCAAAACCTGTGTCAGAAAGCTCTGAATGTCCCAAAAATATTTGCAGCCTGAAAGGGGCATTAACCCGCATCCTAGACCACTGAAATTCCCAAAAATATTTTTGGCACCCAAAATGCATCCTACAACCCTGAAAGTTCAGAATATATTAGCAGCCCAAAAAAGGCCTTAAAATGCATTTTAGGCCTGCAAAAATGTTGAAAACTTTGGAGGCCCAAAAAAGGGGTTTACAGGCATCCTAGACCCCCTAAAGTCCAGAAAATGTTGGTGGGCCAAAAACAGGCTCAGAAAGCTCTGAATGTCCCAAAAACATTTGCAGCCTGAAAGGGGCATTAACCCGCATCCTAGACCACTGAAATTACCAAAAATAATTTGGCCCGAAAAATGCATCCTACACCCCTGAAAGTTCAGAAAATGTTGGCAGCTCAAAAAAAGGCCTTCAAATGCATTTTAGGCCTGCAAAAATGTTGAAAACTTTGCAGGCCCAAAAAAGTGGTTTACATGCATCCTAGACCCCCTAAATTCCAGAAAAGGTTGGTGGGCCAAAACCTGTGTCAGAAAGCTCTGAATGTCCCAAAAACATTTGCAGCCTGAAAGGGGCATTAACCCGCATCCTAGACCACTGAAATTCCCAAAAATATTTTTGGCACCCAAAATGCATCCTACAACCCTGAAAGTTCAGAAAATGTTGGCAGCTCAAAAAAGTCCTTAAAATGCATCTTGTGCCTGCAAAAATGTTGAAAACTTTGGAGGCCCAAAAAAGGGGTTTACAGGCATCCTAGACCCCCTAAAGTCCAGAAAATGTTGGTGGGCCAAAAACTGTGTCAGAGAGCACTGAATGTCCTAAAAACATTTGCAGCCTGAACGCGGCATTAACCCACATCCTAGACAACTGAAATTCCCAAAAATATTTTGGCCCAAAAAATGCTTCCTACACCCCTGAAATTTCAGAAAATGTTGGCAGCTCAAAAAAAGGCCTTAAAATGCATCTTAGGCCTGCAAAAATGTTGAAAACTTTGGAGGCCCAAAAAAGGGGTTTACAGGCATCCTAGACCCCCTAAAGTCCAGAAAATGTTGGTGGGCCAAAAACGGTGTCAGAGAGCTCTGAATGTCCCAAAAACATTTGCAGCCTGAAAGGGGCACTAACCCGCATCCTAGACCACTGAAATTCCCAAAAATATTTTTGGCACCATAAATGCATCCTACAACCCTGAAAGTTCAGAAAATTTTGGCAGCTCAAAAAAGGCCTTAAAATGCATTTTAGGCCTGCAAACATGTTGAAAAGTTTGGAGGCCCAAAAAAGGGATTTCGGGCATCCTAGACCCCCTAAAGTCCAGAAAATGTTGGTGGGCCAAAAACAGGCTCAGAGAGCTCTGAATGTCCCAAAAACATTTGCAGCCTGAAAGGGGCATTAACCCGCATCCTAGACCACTGAAATTACCAAAAATAGTTTGGCCCGAAAAATGCATCCTACACCCCTGAAAGTTCAGAAAATGTTGGCAGCTCAAAAAAAGGCCTTAAAATGCATCTTAGGCCTGCAAAAATGTTGAAAACTTTGCAGGCCCAAAAAAGGGGTTTACATGCATCCTAGACCCCCTAAATTCCAGAAAAGGTTGGTGGGCCAAAACCTGTGTCAGAAAGCTCTGAATGTCCCAAAAATATTTGCAGCCTGAAAGGGGCATTAACCCGCATCCTAGACCACTGAAATTCCAAAAAATATTTTTGGCACCCAAAATGCATCCTACAACCCTGAAAGTTCAGAATATATTAGCAGCCCAAAAAAGGCCTTAAAATGCATTTTAGGCCTGCAAAAATGTTGAAAACTTTGGAGGCCCAAAAAAGGGGTTTACAGGCATCCTAGACCCCCTAAAGTCCAGAAAATGTTGGTGGGCCAAAAACAGGCTCAGAAAGCTCTGAATGTCCCAAAAACATTTGCAGCCTGAAAGGGGCATTAACCCGCATCCTAGACCACTGAAATTACCAAAAATAATTTGGCCCGAAAAATGCATCCTACACCCCTGAAAGTTCAGAAAATGTTGGCAGCTCAAAAAAAGGCCTTCAAATGCATTTTAGGCCTGCAAAAATGTTGAAAACTTTGCAGGCCCAAAAAAGTGGTTTACATGCATCCTAGACCCCCTAAATTCCAGAAAAGGTTGGTGGGCCAAAACCTGTGTCAGAAAGCTCTGAATGTCCCAAAAACATTTGCAGCCTGAAAGGGGCATTAACCCGCATCCTAGACCACTGAAATTCCCAAAAATATTTTTGGCACCCAAAATGCATCCTACAACCCTGAAAGTTCAGAAAATGTTGGCAGCTCAAAAAAGTCCTTAAAATGCATCTTGTGCCTGCAAAAATGTTGAAAACTTTGGAGGCCCAAAAAAGGGGTTTACAGGCATCCTAGACCCCCTAAAGTCCAGAAAATGTTGGTGGGCCAAAAACTGTGTCAGAGAGCACTGAATGTCCTAAAAACATTTGCAGCCTGAACGGGGCATTAACCCACATCCTAGACAACTGAAATTCCCAAAAATATTTTGGCCCAAAAAATGCTTCCTACACCCCTGAAATTTCAGAAAATGTTGGCAGCTCAAAAAAAGGCCTTAAAATGCATCTTAGGCCTGCAAAAATGTTGAAAACTTTGGAGGCCCAAAAAAGGGGTTTACAGGCATCCTAGACCCCCTAAAGTCCAGAAAATGTTGGTGGGCCAAAAACGGTGTCAGAGAGCTCTGAATGTCCCAAAAACATTTGCAGCCTGAAAGGGGCACTAACCCGCATCCTAGACCACTGAAATTCCCAAAAATATTTTTGGCACCATAAATGCATCCTACAACCCTGAAAGTTCAGAAAATTTTGGCAGCTCAAAAAAGGCCTTAAAATGCATTTTAGGCCTGCAAACATGTTGAAAAGTTTGGAGGCCCAAAAAAGGGATTTCGGGCATCCTAGACCCCCTAAAGTCCAGAAAATGTTGGTGGGCCAAAAACAGGCTCAGAGAGCTCTGAATGTCCCAAAAACATTTGCAGCCTGAAAGGGGCATTAACCCGCATCCTAGACCACTGAAATTACCAAAAATAGTTTGGCCCGAAAAATGCATCCTACACCCCTGAAAGTTCAGAAAATGTTGGCAGCTCAAAAAAAGGCCTTAAATTGCATTTTAGGCCTGCAAAAATGTTGAAAACTTTGCAGGCCCAAAAAAGGGGTTTACAGGCATCCTAGACCCCCTAAATTCCAGAAAAGGTTGGTGGGCCAAAACCTGTGTCAGAAAGCTCTGAATGTCCCAAAAACATTTGCAGCCTGAAAGGGGCATTAACCCGCATCCTAGACCACTGAAATTCCCAAAAATATTTTTGGCACCCAAAATGCATCCTACAACCCTGAAAGTTCAGAATATATTAGCAGCCCAAAAAAGGCCTTAAAATGCATTTTAGGCCTGCAAAAATGTTGAAAACTTTGGAGGCCCAAAAAAGGGGTTTACAGGCATCCTAGACCCCCTAAAGTCCAGAAAATGTTGGTGGGCCAAAAACAGGCTCAGAAAGCTCTGAATGTCCCAAAAACATTTGCAGCCTGAAAGGGGCGTTAACCCGCATCCTAGACCACTGAAATTACCAAAAATAATTTGGCCCGAAAAATGCATCCTACACCCCTGAAAGTTCAGAAAATGTTGGCAGCTCAAAAAAGTACTTACAATTCATCTTGTGCCTGCAAAAATGTTGAAAACTTTGGAGGCCCAAAAAAGGAGTTTACATGCATCCTAGACCCCCTAAAGTCCAGAAAATGTTGGTGGGCAAAAACTGTGCCAGAGAGCTCTGAATGTCCCAAAAACATTTGCAGCCTGAAAGGGGTATTAACCCGCATCCTAGACCACTGAAATGTCCAAAAATATTTTTGGCACGAAAAATGCATCCTACACCCCTGAAAGCTCAGAATATGTTAGCAGCCCAAAAAAGGCCTTAAAATGCATCTTAGGCCTGCAAAAACGTTGAAAACTTTGGAGGCCCAAAAAAGGGGTTTACAGGCATCCTAGACCACTAAAGTCGAGAAAATGTTGATGGCCCAAAAACAGTGTCAGAGAGCTCTGAATGTCCCAACAACATTTGCAGCCTTAATTGGGCATTAACGAACATCCTAGACCAGTGAAATGTCCAAGAATATTTTTGGCACGAAAAATGCATCCTACACCCCTGAAAGCTCAGAATATGTTAGCAGCCCAAAAAAGGCGTTAAAATACATCTTCGGCCGGCAAAAACGTTGAAAACTGTACAGGCCCAAAAAAAGGGTTTACATGCATCCTAAACCCCCTAAAGTCCAGAAAAGGTTGGTGGGCCATAAACTGTGTCAGAGAGCTCTGAATGTCCCAAAAATATTTGCAGCCTGAAAGGGGCATTAACCCGCATCCTAGACCACTGAAATTCCCAAAAATATTTTTGGCACCCAAAATGCATCCTACAACCTTGAAAGTTCAGAATATGTTAGCAGCCCAAAAAGGCCTTAAAATGCATTTTAGGCCTGCAAAAATGTTGAAAGGTTTGGAGGCCCAAAAAAGGGGTTTACAGGCATCCTAGACCCCCTAAAGTCCAGAAAATGTTGGTGGGCCAAATGCAGGCTCAGAGAGCTCTGAATGTCCCAAAAATATTTGCAGACTGAAAGGGGCATTAACCCGCATCCTAGACCACTGAAACTCCCAAAAATATTTTTGGCACCCAAAATGCATCCTACAACCTTGAAAGTTCAGAATATGTTAGCAGCCCAAAAAAGGCCTTAAAATGCATTTTATGCCTGCAAAAATGTTGAAAACTTTGGAGGCCCAAAAAAGGGGTTTACATGCATCCTAGACCCTCTAAAGTCCAGAAAATGTTGGTGGGCGAAATGCAGGCTCAGAGAGCTCTGAATGTCCCAAAAATATTTCCAGCCTGAAAGGGGTATTAACCCGCATCCTAGACCACTGAAATTCCCAAAAATATTTTTGGCATGAAAAGTGCATCCTACAACCCTGAAATTTCAGAGTATGTTAGCAGCCCAAAAAAGGCCTTAAAATGCATTTTAGGCCTGCAAAAATGTTGAAAACTTTGGAGGCCCAAAAAAGGGGTTTACAGGCATCCTAGACCCCCTAAAGTCCAGAAAATGTTGGTGGGCCAAAAACTGTGTCAAAGAGCTCTGAATGTCCCAAAAACATTTGCAGCCTGAAAGGGGCATTAACCCGCATCCTAGACCACTGAAATTCTCAAAAATATTTTTGCCATGAAAAGTGCATCCTACAACCCTGAACGTTCAGAATATGTTAGCAGCCCAAAAAAGGCCTTAAAATGCATTTTAGGCCTGCAAAAATGTTGAAAAGTTTGGAGGCCCAAAAAAGAGATTTACAGGCATCCTAGACCCCGTAAAGTGCAGAAAATAGCTGTGGCCCAAAAACTGTGTCAGAGAGCTCTGAATGTCCTACAAACATGTGCAGCTTGAAAGGGGCATTAACCCGCATCCTAGACCACTGAAATTCCCAAAAATATTTTTGGCACTCAAAATGCATCCTACAACCCTGAAAGTTCAGAATATGTTAGCAGCCCAAAAAAGGCCTTAAGATGCATTTTAGGCCTGCAAAAAGGTTGAAAACTTTGGAGCCCCAAAAAAGGGGTTTACAGACATCCTAGACCCCCTAAAGTCCAGAAAATGCTGGTGGGCCAGAAACTGTGTCAGAGAGCTCTGAATGTCCCAAAAAGATTTGCAGCCTGTAAGGGGCATTAACCCGCATCCTAGACCACTGAAATTCCCAAAAATAGTTTGGCCCGAAAAATGCATCCTGCACCCCTGAATGTTCAGAAAATGTTGGCAGCTCAAAAAAGTCCTTAAAATTCATCTTGTGCCTGCAAAAATGTTGAAAACTTTGGAGGCCCAAAAAAGGGGTTTACAGGCATCCTAGACTCCGTAAAGTCCAGAAAATATTGGTGGACCAAATACTGTGTCAGAGAGCTCTGAATGTCCCAAAAACATTTGCAGCCTGAAAGGGGCATTAACCCGCATCCTAGACCACTGAAATTCCCAAAAGTATTTTTGGCACGAAAAATGCATCCTGCACCCATGAATTTTCAGAAAATGTTGGCAGCTCATAAAAAGGCCTTAAAATGCATCTTAGGCCTGCAAAAATGTTGAAAACTTTGCAGGCCCAAAAAAGGGGTTTACATGCATCCTAGACCCCCTAAATTCCAGAAAAGGTTGGTGGGCCAAAACCTGTGTCAGAAAGCTCTGAATGTCCCAAAAACATTTGCAGCCTGAAAGGGGCATTAACCCGCATCCTAGACCACTGAAATTCCCAAAAATATTTTTGGCACCCAAAATGCATCCTACAACCCTGAAAGTTCAGAATATATTAGCAGCCCAAAAAAGACCTTAAAATGCATTTTAGGCCTGCAAAAATGTTGAAAACTTTGGAGGTCCAAAAAAGGGATTTACAGGCCTCCTAGACCCCCTAAAGTCCAGAAAATGTTGGTGGGCCAAAAACAGGCTCAGAAAGCTCTGAATGTCCCAAAAAGATTTGCAGCCTGAAAGGGGCATTAACCCGCATCCTAGACCACTGAAATTACCAAAAATAATTTGGCCCGAAAAATGCATCCTACACCCCTGAAAGTTCAGAAAATGTTGGCAGCTCAAAAAAAGGCCTTAAAATGCATCTTAGGCCTGCAAAAATGTTGAAAACTTTGCAGGCCCAAAAAAGGGGTTTACATGCATCCTAGACCCCCTAAATTCCAGAAAAGGTTGGTGGGCCAAAACCTGTGTCAGAAAGCTCTGAATGTCCCAAAAACATTTGCAGCCTGAAAGGGGCATTAACCCGCATCCTAGACCATTGAAATTCCCAAAAATATTTTTGGCACCCAAAATGCATCCTACAACCCTGAAAGTTCAGAATATATTAGCAGCCCAAAAAAGGCCTTAAAATGCATTTTAGGCCTGCAAAAATGTTGAAAACTTTGGAGGCCCAAAAAAGGGATTTACAGGCCTCCTAGACCCCCTAAAGTCCAGAAAATGTTGGTGGGCCAAAAACAGGCTCAGAAAGCTCTGAATGTCCCAAAAACATTTGCAGCCTGAAAGGGGCATTAACCCGCATCCTAGACCACTGAAATTACCAAAAATAATTTGGCCCGAAAAATGCATCCTACACCCCTGAAAGTTCAGAAAATGTTGGCAGCTCAAAAAAAGGCCTTAAAATGCATCTTAGGCCTGCAAAAATGTTGAAAACTTTGCAGGCCCAAAAAAGGGGTTTACATGCATCCTAGACCCCCTAAATTCCAGAAAAGGTTGGTGGGCCAAAACCTGTGTCAGAAAGCTCTGAATGTCCCAAAAACATTTGCAGCCTGAAAGGGGCATTAACCCGCATCCTAGACCACTGAAATTCCCAAAAATATTTTTGGCACCCAAAATGCATCCTACAACCCTGAAAGTTCAGAATATATTAGCAGCCCAAAAAAGGCCTTAAAATGCATTTTAGGCCTGCAAAAATGTTGAAAACTTTGGAGGCCCAAAAAAGGGGTTTACAGGCATCCTAGACCCCCTAAAGTCCAGAAAATGTTGGTGGGCCAAAAACAGGCTCAGAAAGCTCTGAATGTCCCAAAAACATTTGCAGCCTGAAAGGGGCATTATCCCGCATCCTAGACCACTGAAATTACCAAAAATAATTTGGCCCGAAAAATGCATCCTACACCCCTGAAAGTTCAGAAAATGTTGGCAGCTCAAAAAAGTCCTTAAAATGCATCTTGTGCCTGCAAAAATGTTGAAAACTTTGGAGGCCCAAAAAAGGGGTTTACAGGCATCCTAGACTCCGTAAAGTCCAGAAAATATTGGTGGACCAAATACTGTGTCAGAGAGCTCTGAATTTCCCAAAAACATTTGCAGCCTGAAAGGGGCATTAACCCGCATCCTAGACCACTGAAATTCCCAAAAGTATTTTTGGCACGAAAAATGCATCTACACCCATGAATTTTCAGAAAATGTTGGCAGCTCAAGAAAAGGCCTTAAAATGCATCTGAGGCCTGCAAAAATGTTGAAAACTTTGCAGGCCCAAAAAAGGGGTTTACAGGCATCCTAGACCCCCTAAAGTCCAGAAAATGTTGGTGGGCCAAAAACAGGCTCAGAGAGCTCTTAATGTCCCAAAAACATTTGCAGCCTGAAAGGGGCATTAACCCGCATCCTAGACCACTGAAATTACCAAAAATAGTTTGGCCCGAAAAATGCATCCTACACCCCTGAATGTTCAGAAAATGTTGGCAGCTCAAAAAAGGCCTTAAAATGCATCTTAGGCCTGCAAAATGTAGATAGGTTTGGAGGCCCAAAAAAGGGATTTACAGGCATCCTAGACCCCGTAAAGTGCAGAAAATGGCTGGGGCCCAAAATCAGTGTCAGAGAGCTCTGAATGTCCCAAAAACATTTGCAGCCCGAAAGGGGCATTAACCCGCATCCTAGACCGCTGAAATTCCCAAAAATATTTTTGGCATGAAAAGTGCATCCTACAACCCTGAAAGTTCAGAATATGTTAGCAGCCCAAAAAAGGCCTTAAAATGCATTTTAGGCCTGCAAAAATGTTGAAAACTTTAGAGGCCCAAAAAAAGGGGTTTACAGGCATTCTAGACCCCCTAAGGTCCAGAAAATGTTGGTGGGCCAAAAACTGTGTCAGAGAGCTCTGAATGTCCCAAAAACATGTGCAGCCTGAAAGGGGCATTAACCCGCATCCTAGACCACTGAAATTCCCAAAAATATTTTTGGCATGAAAAGTGCATCCTACAACCCTGAAAGTTCAGAATATGTTAGCAGCCCAAAAAAGGCCTTAAAATGCATCTTAGGCCTGCAAAAATGTTGAAAGGTTTGGAGAACCAAAAAAGGGATTTACAGGCATCCTAGACCCCGTAAAGTGCAGAAAATGGCTGTGGGCCAAAATCAGTGTCAGAGAGCTCTGAATGTCCCAAAATATTTGCAGCCCGAAAGGGGCACTAACCCGCATCCTAGACCACTGAAATTCCCAAAAATATTTGTGGCACCAAAAATGCATCCTACAACCCTGAAAGTTCAGAATATGTTAGCAGCCTGAAAAAGCCCTTAAAATGCATTTTAGGCCTGCAAAAATGTTGAAAACCTTGGAGGCCCAAAAAAGGGGTTGACAGGCATCCTAGACTCCCTAAAGTCCAGAAAATATTGGTGGGCCAAAAACTGTGTCAGAGAGCTCTGAATGTCCCAAAAACATTTGCAGTCTGAAAGGGGCATTAACCCGCATCCTAGACCGCTGAAATTCTCAAAAATATTTTTGGCACCCAAAATGCATCCTACAACCCTGAAAGTTCAGAATATGTTAGCAGCCCAAGAAAGGCCTTAAAATGCATTTTAGGCATGCAAAAATGTTGAAAACTTTGGAGGCCCAAAAAAGGGGTTTACAGGCATCCTAGACCCCCTAAAGTCCAGAAAATGTTGGTGGGCCAAAAACAGGCTAAGAGAGCTCTGAATGTCCCAAAAACATTTGCAGCCTGAAAGGGGCATTAACCCGCATCCTAGACCACTGAAATTACCAAAAATAGTTTGGCCCGAAAAATGCATCCTACACCCCTGAATGTTCAGAAAATGTTAGCAGCTCAAAAAGTCCTTAAAATTCATCTTGTGCCTGGAAAAATGTTGAAAACTTTGGAGGCCCAAAAAAGGGGTTTACAGACATCCTAGACCCCCTGAAGTCCAGAAAATGTTGGTGGGCCAAAAACTGTGTCAGAGAGCTCTGAATGTCCCAAAAACATTTGCAGACTGAAAGGGGCATTAACCCGCATCCTAGACCACTGAAATTCCCAAAAATATTTTTGGCATGAAAAGTGCATCCTACAACCCTGAAAGTTCAGAATATGTTAGCAGCCTGAAAAATGCCTTAAAATGCATTTTAGGCTTGCAAAAATGTTGAAAACTTTAGAGGCCCAAAAAAGAGGTTTACAGGCATCCTAGACTCCCTAAAGTCCAGAAAATATTGGTGGACCAAAAACTGTGTCAGAGAGCTCTGAATGTCCCAAAAACATTTGCAGCTTGAAAGGGGCATTAACCCGCATCCTAGACCACTGAAATTCTCAAAAATATTTTTGGCATGAAAAGTGCATCCTACAACCCTTAAAGTTCAGAATATGTTAGCAGCCCAAAAAGGCCTTAAAATGCATTTTGGCCTGCAAAAAAGTTGAAATGTTTGGAGGCCAAAAAAGGGATTTACAGGCATCCTAGACCCTGTAAAGTGCAGAAAATGGCTGTGGCCCAAAAACTGTGTCAGAGAGCTCAGAATGTCCCAAAAACATTTGCAGCCTGAAAGGGGCATTAACCCTTATCCTAGACCACTGAAATTCCCAAAAATATTTTTGGCATGAAAAGTGCATCCTACAACCCTGAGAGTTCAGAATATGTTAGCAGCCCAAAAAAGGCCTTAAATGCATTTTAGGCCTGCAAAAATGTTGAAAACTTTGGAGGCCCAAAAAAGAGGTTTACAGGCATCCTAGACTCCCTAAAGTCCAGAAAATATTGGTGGACCAAAAACTGTGTCAGAGAGCTCTGAATGTCCCAAAAACATTTGCAGCTTGAAAGGGGCATTAAACCACATCCTAGACCACTGAAATTCTCAAAAATATTTTTGGCATGAAAAGTCCATCCTACAACCCTTAAAGTTCAGAATATGTTAGCAGCCCAAAAAAGGCCTTAAAATGCATTTTGGCCTGCAAAAAAGTTGAAATGTTTGGAGGCCAAAAAAAGGGATTTACAGGCATCCTAGACCCAGTAAAGTGCAGAAAATGGCTGTGGCCCAAAAACTGTGTCAGAGAGCTCTGAATGTCCCAAAAACATTTGCAGCCTGAAAGGGGCATTAACCCGCATCCTAGACCACTGAAATTACCAAAAATGGTTTGTCCCGAAAAATGCATCCTACACCCCTGAAAGTTCAGAAAATGTTGGCAGCTCAAGAAAGTCCTTAAAATTCATTTTGTGCCTGCAAAAATGTTGAAAACTTTGGAGGCCCAAAAAAGGGGTTTACAGGCATCCTAGACCCCCTAAAGTCCAGAAAATGTTGGTGGGCCAAAAATTGTGTCAGAGAGCTCTGAATGTCCCAAAAACATTTGCAGCCTGAAAGGGGCACTAACCCGCATCCTAGACCACTGAAATTCCCAATAATATTTTTGGCATGAAAAGTGCATCCTACAACCCTGAGAATTCAGAATATTTTAGCAGCCCAAAAAAGGCCTTAAATGCATTTTAGGCCTGCAAAAATGTTGAAAAGTTTGGAGGTCCAAAAAAGAGGTTTACAGGCATCCTCGACTCCCTAAAGTCCAGAAAATATTGGTGGACCAAAAACTGTGTCAGAGAGCTCTGAATGTTCCAAAAACATTTGCAGCTTGAAAGGGGCATTAACCCGCATCCTAGACCACTGAAATTCCCAAAAATATTTTTGGCACCCAAAATGCATCCTACAACCCTGAAAGTTCAGAATATGTTAGCAGCCCAAAAAAGGCCTTAAAATGCATTTTAGGCCTGCAAAAATGTTGAAAACTTTGGAGGCCCAAAAAAGGGGTTTACAGGCATCCTAGACCCCCTAAAGTCCAGAAAATGTTGGTGGGCCAAAAACAGGCTAAGAGAGCTCTGAATGTCCCAAAAACATTTGCAGCCTGAAAGGGGCATTAACCCGCATCCTAGACCACTGAAATTCCCAAAAATATTTTTGGCATGAAAAGTGCATCCTACAACCCTGAAAGTTCAGAATATGTTAGCAGCCCAAAAAAGGCCTTAAAATGCATTTTAGGCCTGCAAAAATGTTGAAAACTTTGGAGGCCCAAAAAAGGGGTTTACAGGCATCCTAGACCCCCTGAAGTCCAGAAAATGTTGGTGGGCCAAAAACTGTGTCAGAGAGCTCTGAATGTCCCAAAAACATTTGCAGACTGAAAGGGGCATTAACCCGCATCCTAGACCACTGAAATTCCCAAAAATATTTTTGGCATGAAAAGTGCATCCTACAACCCTGAAAGTTCAGAATATGTTAGCAGCCTGAAAAATGCCTTAAAATGCATTTTAGGCTTGCAAAAATGTTGAAAACTTTAGAGGCCCAAAAAAGAGGTTTACAGGCATCCTAGACTCCCTAAAGTCCAGAAAATATTGGTGGACCAAAAACTGTGTCAGAGAGCTCTGAATGTCCCAAAAACATTTGCAGCTTGAAAGGGGCATTAACCCGCATCCTAGACCACTGAAATTCTCAAAAATATTTTTGGCATGAAAAGTGCATCCTACAACCCTTAAAGTTCAGAATATGTTAGCAGCCCAAAAAGGCCTTAAAATGCATTTTGGCCTGCAAAAAAGTTGAAATGTTTGGAGGCCAAAAAAGGGATTTACAGGCATCCTAGACCCTGTAAAGTGCAGAAAATGGCTGTGGCCCAAAAACTGTGTCAGAGAGCTCAGAATGTCCCAAAAACATTTGCAGCCTGAAAGGGGCATTAACCCTTATCCTAGACCACTGAAATTCCCAAAAATATTTTTGGCATGAAAAGTGCATCCTACAACCCTGAGAGTTCAGAATATGTTAGCAGCCCAAAAAAGGCCTTAAATGCATTTTAGGCCTGCAAAAATGTTGAAAACTTTGGAGGCCCAAAAAAGAGGTTTACAGGCATCCTAGACTCCCTAAAGTCCAGAAA
This sequence comes from Ambystoma mexicanum, assembly GCF_040938575.1. NCBI lineage: Eukaryota > Metazoa > Chordata > Amphibia > Caudata > Ambystomatidae > Ambystoma > Ambystoma mexicanum. The sequence goes on along the minus strand of NC_090929.1, from coordinate 956,600,149 downwards.
ATATTGGTGGACCAAAAACTGTGTCAGAGAGCTCTGAATGTCCCAAAAACATTTGCAGCTTGAAAGGGGCATTAAACCACATCCTAGACCACTGAAATTCTCAAAAATATTTTTGGCATGAAAAGTCCATCCTACAACCCTTAAAGTTCAGAATATGTTAGCAGCCCAAAAAAGGCCTTAAAATGCATTTTGGCCTGCAAAAAAGTTGAAATGTTTGGAGGCCAAAAAAAGGGATTTACAGGCATCCTAGACCCAGTAAAGTGCAGAAAATGGCTGTGGCCCAAAAACTGTGTCAGAGAGCTCTGAATGTCCCAAAAACATTTGCAGCCTGAAAGGGGCATTAACCCGCATCCTAGACCACTGAAATTACCAAAAATGGTTTGTCCCGAAAAATGCATCCTACACCCCTGAAAGTTCAGAAAATGTTGGCAGCTCAAGAAAGTCCTTAAAATTCATTTTGTGCCTGCAAAAATGTTGAAAACTTTGGAGGCCCAAAAAAGGGGTTTACAGGCATCCTAGACCCCCTAAAGTCCAGAAAATGTTGGTGGGCCAAAAATTGTGTCAGAGAGCTCTGAATGTCCCAAAAACATTTGCAGCCTGAAAGGGGCACTAACCCGCATCCTAGACCACTGAAATTCCCAATAATATTTTTGGCATGAAAAGTGCATCCTACAACCCTGAGAATTCAGAATATTTTAGCAGCCCAAAAAAGGCCTTAAATGCATTTTAGGCCTGCAAAAATGTTGAAAAGTTTGGAGGTCCAAAAAAGAGGTTTACAGGCATCCTCGACTCCCTAAAGTCCAGAAAATATTGGTGGACCAAAAACTGTGTCAGAGAGCTCTGAATGTTCCAAAAACATTTGCAGCTTGAAAGGGGCATTAACCCGCATCCTAGACCACTGAAATTCCCAAAAATATTTTTGGCACCCAAAATGCATCCTACAACCCTGAAAGTTCAGAATATGTTAGCAGCCCAAAAAAGGCCTTAAAATGCATTTTAGGCCTGCAAAAATGTTGAAAACTTTGGAGGCCCAAAAAAGGGGTTTACAGGCATCCTAGACCCCCTAAAGTCCAGAAAATGTTGGTGGGCCAAAAACAGGCTAAGAGAGCTCTGAATGTCCCAAAAACATTTGCAGCCTGAAAGGGGCATTAACCCGCATCCCAGACCACTGAAATTACCAAAAATGGTTTGGCCCGAAAAATGCATCCTACACCCCTGAATGTTCAGAAAATGTTGGCAGCTCAAAAAGTCCTTAAAATTCATCTTGTGCCTGGACAAATGTTGAAAACTTTGGAGGCCCAAAAAAGGGGTTTACAGACATCCTAGACCCCCTAAAGTCCAGAAAATGTTGGTGGGCCAAAAACAGGCTAAGAGAGCTCTGAATGTCCCAAAAACATTTGCAGCCTGAAAGGGGCATTAACCCGCATCCTAGACCACTGAAATTACCAAAAATGGTTTGGCCCGAAAAATGCATCCTACACCCCTGAATGTTCAGAAAATGTTGGCAGCTCAAAAAGTCCTTAAAATTCATCTTGTGCCTGGAAAAATGTTGAAAACTTTGGAGGCCCAAAAAAGGGGTTTACAGACATCCTAGACCCCCTAAAGTCCAGAAAATGTTGGTGGGCCAAAAACTGTGTCAGAGAGCCTCTGAATGTCCCAAAAACATTTGCAGACTGAAAGGGGCATTAACCCGCATCCTAGACCACTGAAATTCCCAAAAATATTTTTGGCATGAAAAGTGCATCCTACAACCCTGAAAGTTCAGAATATGTTAGCAGCCCAAAAAAGGCCTTAAAATGCATCTTAGACCTGTAAAAATGTTGAAAGGTTTGGAGGCTAAAAAATGGGATTTACAGGCATCCTAGACCCCGTAAAGTGCAGAAAATGGCTGTGGCCCAAAATCAGTGTCAGAGAGCTCTGAATGTCCCAAAACATTTGCAGCCCAAAAGGGGCACTAACCCGCATCCTAGACCACTGAAATTCCCAAAAGTATTTTTGGCACGAAAAATGCATCCTACAACCCTGAAAGTTCAGAATGTGTTAGCAGCCTGAAAAATGCCTTAAAATGCATTTTAGGCCTGCAAAAATGTTGAAAACTTTAGAGGCCCAAAAAAGAGGTTTACAGGCATCCTAGACTCCCTAAAGTCCAGAAAATATTGGTGGACCAAAAACTGTGTCAGAGAGCTCTGAATGTCCCAAAAACATGTGCAGCTTGAAAGGGGCATTAACCCGCATCCTAGACCACTGAAATTCCCAAAAATATTTTTGGCACCCAAAATGCATCCTACAACCCTGAAAGTTCAGAATATGTTAGCAGCCCAAAAAAGGCCCTAAAATGCATTTTAGGCATGCAAAAATGTTGAAAACTTTGGAGGCCCAAAAAAGGGGTTTACAGGCATCCTAGACCCCCTAAAGTCCAGAAAATGTTGGTGGGCCAAAAACAGGCTCAGAGAGCTCTGAATGTCCCAAAAATATTTCCAGCCTGAAAGGGGCATTAACCCGCATCCTAGACCACTGAAATTACCAAAAATAGTTTGGCCCGAAAAATGCATCCTACACCCCTGAATGTTCAGAAAATGTTGGCAGCTCAAAAAAGTCCTTAAAATTCATCTTGTGCCTGCAAAAATGTTGAAAACTTCGGAGGCCCAAAAAAGGGGTTTGCAGGCATCCTAGACCCCCTAAAGTCCAGAAAATGTTGGTAGGCCAAAAACTGTGTCAGAGAGCTCTGAATGTCCCAAAAACATTTGCAGCCTGAAAGGGGCATTAACCCGCATCCTAGACCGCTGAAATTCCCAAAAATATTTTTGGCATGAAAAGTGCATCCTACAACCCTGAAAGTTCAGAATATGTTAGCAGCCCAAAAAAGGCCTTAAAATGCATTTTAGGCCTGCAAAAATGTTGAAAACTTTGGAGGCCCAAAAAAGGGGTTTACAGGCATCCTAGACCCCCTAAAGTCCAGAAAATGTTGGTGGGCCAAAAACAGGCTAATAGAGCTCTGAATGTCCCAAAAACATTTGCAGCCTGAAAGGGGCATTAACCCGCATCCTAGACCACTGAAATTACCAAAAATAGTTTGGCCCGAAAAATGCATCCTACACCCCTGAATGTTCAGAAAATGTTGGCAGCTCAAAAAGTCCTTAAAATTCATCTTGTGCCTGGAAAAATGTTGAAAACTTTGGAGGCCCAAAAAAGGGGTTTACAGACATCCTAGACCCCCTAAAGTCCAGAAAATGTTGGTGGGCCAAAAACTGTGTCAGAGAGCTCTGAATGTCCCAAAAACATTTGCAGACTGAAAGGGGCATTAACCCGCATCCTAGACCACTGAAATTCCCAAAAATATTTTTGGCATGAAAAGTGCATCCTACAACCCTGAAAGTTCAGAATATGTTAGCAGCCCAAAAAAAGGCCTTAAAATGCATCTTAGACCTGCAAAAATGTTGAAAGGTTTGGAGGCTAAAAAATGGGATTTACAGGCATCCTAGACCCCGTAAAGTGCAGAAAATGGCTGTGGCCCAAAATCAGTGTCAGAGAGCTCTAAATGTCCCAAAACATTTGCAGCCCGAAAGGGGCACTAACCCGCATCCTAGACCACTGAAATTCCCAAAAGTATTTTTGGCACGAAAAATGCATCCTACAACCCTGAAAGTTCAGAATATGTTAGCAGCCTGAAAAATGCCTTAAATGCATTTTAGGCCTGCAAAAATGTTGAAAACCTTGGAGGCCCAAAAAAAGGGGTTACAGGCATTCTAGACCCCCTAAAGTCCAGAAAATGTTGGTGGGCCAAAAACTGTGTCAGAGAGCTCTGAATGTCCCAAAAACATTTGCAGCCTGAAAGGGGCATTAACCCGCATCCTAGACCACTGAAATTCCCAAAAATATTTTTGGCATGAAAAGTGCATCCTACAACGCTGAAAGTTCAGAATATGTTAGCAGCCCAAAAAAGGCCTTAAAATGCATTTTGGCCTGCAAAAAAGTTGAAATGTTTGGAGGCCAAAAAAGGGATTTACAGGCATCCTAGACCCTGTAAAGTGCAGAAAATGGCTGTGGCCCAAAAACTGTGTCAGAGAGCTCAGAATGTCCCAAAAACATTTGCAGCCTAAAAGGGGCATTAACCCTTATCCTAGACCACTGAAATTCCCAAAAATATTTTTGGCATCAAAAATGCATCCTACAACCCTGAAAGTTCAGAATATGTTAGCAGCCTGAAAAAGGCCTTAAAATGCATTTTAGGCATGCAAAAATGTTGAAAACTTTGGAGGCCCAAAAAAGGGGTTTACAGGCATCCCACTGAAATTCCCAAAAATATTTTTGGCATGAAAAGTGCATCCTACAACCCTGAGAGTTCAGAATATGTTAGCAGCCCAAAAAAGGCCTTAAATGCATTTTAGGCCTGCAAAAATGTTGAAAACTTTGGAGGCCCAAAAAAGAGGTTTACAGGCATCCTAGACTCCCTAAAGTCCAGGAAATATTGGTGGACCAAAAACTGTGTCAGAGAGCTCTGAATGTCCCAAAAACATTTGCAGCTTGAAAGGGGCATTAACCCACATCCTAGACCACTGAAATTCTCAAAAATATTTTTGGCATGAAAAGTGCATCCTACAACCCTTAAAGTTCAGAATATGTTAGCAGCCCAAAAAAGGCCTTAAAATGCATTTTGGCCTGCAAAAAAGTTGAAATGTTTGGAGGCCAAAAACAGTGATTTACAGGCATCCTAGACCCCGTAAAGTGCAGAAAATGGCTGTGGCCCAAAAACTGTGTCAGAGAGCTCTGAATGTCCCAAAAACATTTGCAGCCTGAAAGGGGCATTAACCCGCATCCTAGACCACTGAAATGCCCAAAAATATTTTTGGCATGAAAAGTGCATCCTACAACCCTGAAAGTTCAGAAAATGTTGGCAGCTCAAGAAAGTCCTTAAAATTCATCTTGTGCCTGCAAAAATGTTGAAAACTTTGGAGGCCCAAAAAAGGGGTTTACAGGCATCCTAGACCCCCTAAAGTCCAGAAAATGTTGGTGGGCCAAAAACTGTGTCAGTTAGCTCTGAATGTCCCAAAAACATTTGCAGCCTGAAAGGGGCATTAACCCGCATCCTAGACCACTGAAATTACCAAAAATAAATTGGCCCAAAAAATGCATCCTACACCCCTGAAAGTTCAGAAAATGTTGGCAGCTCAAAAAAGTCCTTACAATTCATCTTGTGCCTGCAAAAATGTTGAAAACTTTGGAGGCCCAAAAAAGGAGTTTACATGCATCCTAGACCCCCTAAAGTCCAGAAAATGTTGGTGGGCAAAAACTGTGCCAGAGAGCTCTGAATGTCCCAAAAACATTTGCAGCCTGAAAGGGGTATTAACCCGCATCCTAGACCACTGAAATGTCCAAAAATATTTTTGGCACGAAAAATGCATCCTACACCCCTGAAAGCTCAGAATATGTTAGCAGCCCAAAAAAGGCCTTAAAATGCATCTTAGGCCTGCAAAAACGTTGAAAACTTTGGAGGCCCAAAAAAGAGGTTTACAGGCATCCTAGACCCCTAAAGTCCAGTAAATGTTGATGGCCCAAAAACAGTGTCAGAGAGCTCTGAATGTCCCAACAACATTTGCAGCCTTAATTGGGCATTAACGAACATCCTAGACCACTGAAATGTCCAAGAATATTTTTGGAACGAAAAATGCATCCTACACCCCTGAAAGCTCAGAATATGTTAGCAGCCCAAAAAAGGCCTTTAAATGCATCTTAGGCCTGCAAAAACGTTGAAAACTGTACAGGCCCAAAAAAGGGGTTTACATGCATCCTAAACCCCCTAAAGTCCAGAAAAGGTTGGTGGGCCATAAACTGTGTCAGAGAGCTCTGAATGTCTCAAAAATATTTGCAGCCTGAAAGGGGCATTAACCCGCATCCTAGACCACTGAAATTCCCAAAAATATTTTGGGCACCCAAAATGCATCCTACAACCTTGAAAGTTCAGAATATGTTAGCAGCCCAAAAAGGCCTTAAAATGCATTTTAGGCCTGCAAAAATGTTGAAAGGTTTGGAGGCCCAAAAAAGGGGTTTACAGGCATCCTAGACCCTGTAAAGTCCAGAAAATGTTGGTGGGCCAAATGCAGGCTCAGAGAGCTCTGAATGTCCCAAAAATATTTGCAGACTGAAAGGGGCATTAACCCGCATCCTAGACCACTGAAATTCCCAAAAATATTTTTGGCACCCAAAATGCATCCTACAACCTTGAAAGTTCAGAATATGTTAGCAGCCCAAAAAAGGCCTTAAAATGCATTTTATGCCTGCAAAAATGTTGAAAACTTTGGAGGCCCAAAAAAGGGGTTTACATGCATCCTAGACCCTCTAAAGTCCAGAAAATGTTGGTGGGTGAAATGCAGGCTCAGAGAGCTCTGAATGTCCCAAAAATATTTCCAGCCTGAAAGGGGTATTAACCCGCATCCTAGACCACTGAAATTCCCAAAAATATTTTTGGCATGAAAAGTGCATCCTACAATCCTGAAATTTCAGAATATGTTAGCAGCCCAAAAAAGGCCTTAAAATGCATTTTAGGCCTGCAAAAATGTTGAAAACTTTGGAGGCCCAAAAAAGAGGTTTACAGGCATCCTAGACCCCCTAAAGTCCAGAAAATGTTGGTGGGCCAAAAACTGTGTCAGAGAGCTCTGAATGTCCCAAAAACATTTGCAGCCTGAAAGGGGCATTAACCCGCATCCTAGACCACTGAAATTCTCAAAAATATTTTTGCCATGAAAAGTGCATCCTACAACCCTGAACGTTCAGAATATGTTAGCAGCCCAAAAAAGGCCTTAAAATGCATTTTAGGCCTGCAAAAATGTTGAAAAGTTTGGAGGCCCAAAAAAGGGATTTACAGGCATCCTAGACCCCGTAAAGTGCAGAAAATGGCTGTGGCCCAAAAACTGTGTCAGAGAGCTCTGAATGTCCTACAAACATGTGCAGCTTGAAAGGGGCATTAACCCGCACCCTAGACCACTGAAATTCCCAAAAATATTTTTGGCACTCAAAATGCATCCTAGAACCCTGAAAGTTCAGAATATGTTAGCAGCCCAAAAAAGGCCTTAAAATGCATTTTAGGCCTGCAAAAATGTTGAAAGGTTTGGAGGCCCAAAAAAGGGGTTTACAGGCATCCTAGACCCCCTACAGTCCAGAAAATGTTGGTGGGCCAAACACAGGCTCAGAGAGCTCTGAATGTCCCAAAAACATTTGCAGCCTGAAAGGGGCATTAACCCGCATCCTAGACCACTGAAATTACCAAAAATAGTTTGGCCCGAAAAATGCATCCTACACCCCTGAAAGTTCAGAAAATGTTGGCAGCTCAAAAAAGTCCTTAAAATTCATCTTTTGCCTGCAAACATGTTGAAAACTTTGGAGGCCCAAAAAAGGGATTTACAGGCATCCTAGACCCCCTAAAGTCCAGAAAATGTTGGTGGGCCAAAAACTGTGTCAGAGAGCTCTGAATGTCCCAAAAACATTTGCAGCCTGAAAGGGGTATTAACCCGCATCCTAGACCACTGAAATTCCCAAAAATATTTTTGGCATGAAAAGTGCATCCTACAACCCTGAAAGTTCAGAATATGTTAGCAGCCCAAAAAAGGCCTTAAGATGCATTTTAGGCCTGCAAAAAGGTTGAAAACTTTGGAGGCCCAAAAAAGGGGTTTACAGGCATCCTAGACCCCCTAAAGTCCAGAAAATGCTGGTGGGCCAAACACAGGCTCAGAGAGCTCTGAATGTCCCAAAAACATTTGCAGCCTGTAAGGGGCATTAACCTGCATCCTAGACCACTGAAATTCCCAAAAATAGTTTGGCCCGAAAAATGCATCCTGCACCCCTGAATGTTCAGAAAATGTTGGCAGCTCAAAAAAGTCCTTAAAATTCATCTTTTGCCTGCAAAAATGTTGAAAACTTTGGAGGCCCAAAAAAGGGGTTTCAGGCATCCTAGACTCCGTAAAGTCCAGAAAATATTGGTGGACCAAATACTGTGTCAGAGAGCTCTGAATGTCCCAAAAACATTTGCAGCCTGAAAGGGGCATTAACCCGCATCCTAGACCACTGAAATTCCCAAAAGTATTTTTGGCACGAAAAATGCATCCTACACCCATGAATTTTCAGAAAATGTTGGCAGCTCAAAAAAAGGCCTTAAAATGCTTCTTGTGCCTGCAAAAATGTTGAAAACTTTGCAGGCCCAAAAAAGGGATTTACAGCCCTCCTAGACCCCCTAAACTCCAGAAAATGTTGGTGGGCCAAAAACCGGCTCAGAAAGCTCTGAATGTCCCAAAAACATTTGCAGCCTGAAAGGGGCATTAACCCGCATCCTAGACCACTGAAATTCCCAAAAATATTTTTGGCACCCAAAATGCATCCTACAACCCTGAAAGTTCAGAATATATTAGCAGCCCAAAAAAGGCCTTAAAATGCATTTTAGGCCTGCAAAAATGTTGAAAACTTTGGAGGCCCAAAAAAGGGATTTACAGCCCTCCTAGACCCCCTAAACTCCAGAAAATGTTGGTGGGCCAAAAACCGGCTCAGAAAGCTCTGAATGTCCCAAAAACATTTGCAGCCTGAAAGGGGCATTAACCCGCATCCTAGACCACTGAAATTACCAAAAATAATTTGGCCCGAAAAATGCATCCTACACCCCTGAAAGTTCAGAAAATGTTGGCAGCTCAAAAAAGTCCTTAAAATGCATCTTGTGCCTGCAAAAATGTTGAAAACTTTGGAGGCCCAAAAAAGGGGTTTACAGGCATCCTAGACCCCCTAAAGTCCAGAAAATGTTGGTGGGCCAAAAACTGTCAGAGAGCTCTGAATGTCCCAAAAACATTTACAGCCTGAAAGGGGCATTAACCCGCATCCTAGACCACTGAAATTCCCAAAAATATTTTTGCCATGAAAAGTGCATCCTACAACCCTGAAAGTTCAGAATATGTTAGCAGCCCAAAAAAGGCCTTAAAATGCATTTTAGACCTGCAAAAATGTTGAAAAGTTTGGAGGCCCAAAAAAGGGATTTACAGGCATCCTAGACCCCGTAAAGTGCAGAAAATGGCTGTGGTACAAAATCAGTGTCAGAGAGCTCTGAATGTCCCAAAACATTTGCAGCTCGAAACGAAAGGGGCACTAACCCGCATCCGAGACCACTGAAATTCCCAAAAATATTTTTGGCACAAAAATGCATCCTACAACCCTGAAAATTCAGAATATGTCAGCAGCCTGAAAAAGGCCTTAAAATGCATTTTAGGCCTGCAAAAATGTTGAAAACTTTGGAGGCCCAAAAAAGGGGTTTACAGGCATCCTAGACCCCCTAAAGTCCAGAAAATGTTGGTGGGCCAAAAACTGTGTCAGAGAGATCTGAATGTCCTAAAAATATTTGCAGCCTGAACGGGGCATTAACCCACATCCTAGACAACTGAAATTCCCAAAAATATTTTGGCCCAAAAAATGCTTCCTACACCCCTGAAATTCCAGAAAATGTTGGCAGCTCAAAAAAAGGCCTTAAAATGCATCTTAGGCCTGCAAAAATGTTGAAAACTTTGGAGGCCCAAAAAAGGGGTTTACAGGCATCCTAGACCCCCTAAAGTCCAGAAAATGTTGGTGGGCCAAAAACGGTGTCAGAGAGCTCTGAATGTCCCAAAAACATTTGCAGCCTGAAAGGGGCACTAACCCGCATCCTAGACCACTGAAATTCCCAAAAATATTTTTGGCACAAAAATGCATCCTACAACCCTGAAAATTCAGAATATGTCAGCAGCCTGAAAAAGGCCTTAAAATGCATTTTAGGCCTGCAAAAATGTTGAAAACTTTGGAGGCCCAAAAAAGGGGTTTACAGGCATCCTAGACCCCCTAAAGTCCAGAAAATGTTGGTGGGCCAAAAACTGTGTCAGAGAGATCTGAATGTCCTAAAAATATTTGCAGCCTGAACGGGGCATTAACCCACATCCTAGACAACTGAAATTCCCAAAAATATTTTGGCCCAAAAAATGCTTCCTACACCCCTGAAATTCCAGAAAATGTTGGCAGCTCAAAAAAAGGCCTTAAAATGCATCTTAGGCCTGCAAAAATGTTGAAAACTTTGGAGGCCCAAAAAAGGGGTTTACAGGCATCCTAGACCCCCTAAAGTCCAGAAAATGTTGGTGGGCCAAAAACGGTGTCAGAGAGCTCTGAATGTCCCAAAAACATGTGCAGCCTGAAAGGGGCATTAACCCGCATCCTAGACCACTGAAATTACCAAAAATAAATTGGCCCAAAAAATGCATCCTACACCCCTGAAAGTTCAGAAAATGTTGGCAGCTCAAAAAAGTCCTTACAATTCATCTTGTGCCTGCAAAAATGTTGAAAACTTTGGAGGCCCAAAAAAGGAGTTTACATGCATCCTAGACCCCCTAAAGTCCAGAAAATGTTGGTGGGCAAAATCTGTGCCAGAGAGCTCTGAATGTCCCAAAAACATTTGCAGCCTTAATTGGGCATTAACGAACATCCTAGACCACTGAAATGTCCAAAAATATTTTTGGCACGAAAAATGCATCCTACACCCCTGAAAGTTCAGAAAATGTTGGCAGCTCAAAAAAAGACCTTAAAATGCATCTTAGGCCTGCAAAAATGTTGAAAACTTTGCAGGCCCAAAAAAGGGGTTTACATGCATCCTAGACCCCCTAAATTCCAGAAAAGGTTGGTGGGCCAAAACCTGTGTCAGAAAGCTCTGAATGTCCCAAAAACATTTGCAGCCTTAATTGGGCATTAACGAACATCCTAGACCACTGAAATGTCCAAAAATATTTTTGGCACCCAAAATGCATCCTACAACCCTGAAAGTTCAGAATATATTAGCAGCCCAAAAAAGGCCTTAAAATGCATTTTAGGCCTGCAAAAATGTTGAAAACTTTGGAGGCCGAAAAAAGGGGTTTACCGGCATCCTAGACCCCCTAAAGTCCAGAAAATGTTGGTGGGCCAAAAACAGGCTCAGAAAGCTCTGAATGTCCCAAAAACATTTGCAGCCTGAAAGGGGCATTAACCAGCATCCTAGAACACTGAAATTACCAAAAATAATTTGGCCCGAAAAATGCATCCTACACCCCTGAAAGTTCAGAAAATGTTGGCAGCTCAAAAAAGTCCTTAAAATGCATCTTGTGCCTGCAAAAATGTTGAAAACTTTGGAGGCCCAAAAAAGGGGTTTACAGGCATCCTAGACCCCCTAAAGTCCAGAAAATGTTGGTGGGCCAAAAACTGTCAGAGAGCTCTGAATGTCCCAAAAACATTTACAGCCTGAAAGGGGCATTAACCCGCATCCTAGACCACTGAAATTCCAAAAAATATTTTTGCCATGAAAAGTGCATCCTACAACCCTGAAAGTTCAGAATATGTTAGCAGCCCAAAAAAGGCCTTAAAATGCATTTTAGACCTGCAAAAATGTTGAAAAGTTTGGAGGCCCAAAAAAGGGATTTACAGGCATCCTAGACCCCGTAAAGTGCAGAAAATGGCTGTGGTCCAAAATCAGTGTCAGAGAGCTCTGAATGTCCCAAAACATTTGCAGCCCGAAAGGGGCACTAACCCGCATCCGAGACCACTGAAATTCCCAAAAATATTTTTGGCACAAAAATGCATCCTACAACCCTGAAAATTCAGAATATGTCAGCAGCCTGAAAAAGGCCTTAAAATGCATTTTAGGCCTGCAAAAATGTTGAAAACTTTGGAGGCCCAAAAAAGGGGTTTACAGGCATCCTAGACCCCCTAAAGTCCAGAAAATGTTGGTGGGCCAAAAACTGTGTCAGAGAGCTCTGAATGTCCGAAAAATATTTGCAGCCTGAACGGGGCATTAACCCACATCCTAGACAACTGAAATTCCCAAAAATATTTTGGCCCAAAAAATGCTTCCTACACCCCTGAAATTTCAGAAAATGTTGGCAGCTCAAGAAAAGGCCTTAAAATGCATCTTAGGCCTGCAAAAATGTTGAAAACCTTGGAGGCCCAAAAAAGGGGTTTACAGGCATCCTAGACCCCCTAAAGTCCAGAAAATGTTGGTGGGCCAAAAACAGGCTCAGGGAGCTCTGAATGTCCCAAAAACATGTGCAGCCTGAAAGGGGCATTAACCCGCATCCTAGACCACTGAAATTACCAAAAATAAATTGGCCCAAAAAATGCATCCTACGCCCCTGAAAGTTCAGAAAATGTTGGCAGCTCAAAAAAGTCCTTACAATTCATCTTGTGCCTGCAAAAATGTTGAAAACTTTGGAGGCCCAAAAAAGGAGTTTACATGCATCCTAGACCCCCTAAAGTCCAGAAAATGTTGGTGGGCAAAATCTGTGCCAGAGAGCTCTGAATGTCCCAAAATCATTTGCAGCCTTAATTGGGCATTAACGAACATCCTAGACCACTGAAATGTCCAAGAATATTTTTGGCACGAAAAATGCATCCTACACCCCTGAAAGCTCAGAATATGTTAGCAGCCCAAAAAAGGCCTTAAAATGCATCTTAGGCCTGCAAAAATGTTGAAAACTGTACAGGCCCAAAAAAGGGGTTTACATGCATCCTAAACCCCCTAAAGTCGAGAAAAGGTTGGTGGGCCATAAACTGTGTCAGAGAGCTCTGAATGTCCCAAAAATATTTGCAGCCTGAAAGGGGCATTAACCCACATCCTAGACCACTGAAATTCCCAAAAATATTTTTGGCACCCAAAATGCATCCTACAACCTTGAAAGTTCAGAATATGTTAGCAGCCCAAAAAGGCCTTAAAATGCATTTTAGGCCTGCAAAAATGTTGAAAGGTTTGGAGGCCCAAAAAAGGGGTTTACAGGCATCCTAGACCCCCTAAAGTCCAGAAAATGTTGGTGGGCCAAATGCAGGCTCAGAGAGCTCTGAATGTCCCAAAAATATTTGCAGACTGAAAGGGGCATTAACCCGCATCCTAGACCACTGAAACTCCCAAAAATATTTTTGGCACCCAAAATGCATCCTACAACCTTGAAAGTTCAGAATATGTTAGCAGCCCAAAAAAGGCCTTAAAATGCATTTTAGGCCTGCAAAAATGTTGAAAGGTTTGGAGGCCCAAAAAAGGGGTTTACAGGCATCCTAGACCCCCTAAAGTCCAGAAAATGTTGGTGGGCCAAACACAGGCTCAGAGAGCTCTGAATGTCCCAAAAACATTTGCAGCCTGAAAGGGGCATTAACCCGCATCCTAGACCACTGAAATTCCCAAAAATATTTTTGGCATGAAAAGTGCATCCTACAACCCTGAAAGTTCAGAATATGTTAGCAGCCCAAAAAAGGCCTTAAAATTCATCTTGTGCCTGCAAACATGTTGAAAACTTTGGAGGCCCAAAAAAGGGATTTACAGGCATCCGAGACCCCCTAAAGTCCAGAAAATGTTGGTGGGCCAAAAACTGTGTCAGAGAGCTCTGAATGTCCCAAAAACATTTGCAGCCTGAAAGGGGTATTAACCCGCATCCTAGACCACTGAAATTCCCAAAAATATTTTTGGCATGAAAAGTGCATCCTACAACCCTGAAAGTTCAGAATATGTTAGCAGCCCAAAAAAGGCCTTAAGATGCATTTGAGGCCTGCAAAAAGGTCGAGAACTTTGGAGGCCCAAAAAAGGGGTTTACAGGCATCCTAGACCCCCTAAAGTCCAGAAAATGCTGGTGGGCCAAAAACTGTGTCAGAGAGCTCTGAATGTCCCAAAAACATTTGCAGCCTGTAAGGGGCATTAACCCGCATCCTAGACCACTGAAATTCCCAAAAATAGTTTGGCCCGAAAAATGCATCCTGCACCCCTGAATGTTCAGAAAATGTTGGCAGCTCAAAAAAGTCCTTAAAATTCATCTTGCGCCTGCAAAAATGTTGAAAACTTTGGAGGCCCAAAAAAGGGGTTTAGAGGCATCCTAGACTCCGTAAAGTCCAGAAAATATTGGTGGACCAAATACTGTGTCAGAGAGCTCTGAATGTCTCAAAAACATTTGCAGCCTGAAAGGGGCATTAACCCGCATCCTAGACCACTGAAATTCCCAAAAGTAGTTTTGGCACAAAAAATGCATCCTACACCCATGAATTTTCAGAAAATGTTGGCAGCTCAAAAAAAGGCCTTAAAATTCATCTTGCGCCTGCAAAAATGTTGAAAACTTTGCAGGCCCAAAAAAGGGGTTTACATGCATCCTAGACCCCCTAAATTCCAGAAAAGGTTGGTGGGCCAAAACCTGTGTCAGAAAGCTCTGAATGTCCCAAAAACATTTGCAGCCTGAAAGGGGCATTAACCCGCATCCTAGACCACTGAAATTCCCAAAAATATTTTTGGCACCCAAAATGCATCCTACAACCCTGAAAGTTCAGAATATATTAGCAGCCCAAAAAAGGCCTTAAAATGCATTTTAGGCCTGCAAAAATGTTGAAAACTTTGGAGGCCCAAAAAAGGGGTTTACAGGCATCCTAGACCCCCTAAACTCCAGAAAATGTTGGTGGGCCAAAAACAGGCTCAGAAAGCTCTGAATGTCCCAAAAACATTTGCAGCCTGAAAGGGGCATTAACCCGCATCCTAGACCACTGAAATTACCAAAAATAATTTGGCCCGAAAAATGCATCCTACACCCCTGAAAGTTCAGAAAATGTTGGCAGCTCAAAAAAGTCCTTAAAATTCATCTTGTGCCTGCAAACATGTTGAAAACTTTGGAGGCCCAAAAAAGAGATTTACAGGCATCCTAGACCCCCTAAAGTCCAGAAAATGTTGGTGGGCCAAAAACTGTGTCAGAGAGCTCTGAATGTCCCAAAAACATTTGCAGCCTGAAAGGGGCATTAACCCGCATCCTAGACCACTGAAATTCCCAAAAATATTTTTGGCATGAAAAGTGCATCCTACAACCCTGAAAGTTCAGAATATGTTAGCAGCCCAAAAAAGGCCTTAAGATGCATTTGAGGCCTGCAAAAAGGTTGAAAACTTTGGAGGCCCAAAAAAGGGGTTTACAGGCATCCTAGACCCCCTAAAGTCCAGAAAATGCTGGTGGGCCAAAAACTGTGTCAGAGAGCTCTGAATGTCCCAAAAACATTTGCAGCCTGTAAGGGGCATTAACCCGCATCCTAGACCACTGAAATTCCCAAAAATAGTTTGGCCCGAAAAATGCATCCTACACCCATGAATGTTCAGAAAATGTTGGCAGCTCAAAAAAGTCCTTAAAATTCATCTTGCGCCTGCAAAAATGTTGAAAACTTTGGAGGCCCAAAAAAGGGGTTTACAGGCATCCTAGACTCCGTAAAGTCCAGAAAATATTGGTGGACCAAATACTGTGTCAGAGAGCTCTGAATGTCTCAAAAACATTTGCAGCCTGAAAGGGGCATTAACCCGCATCCTAGACCACTGAAATTCCCAAAAGTGGTTTTGGCACGAAAAATGCATCCTACACCCATGAATTTTCAGAAAATGTTGGCAGCTCAAAAAAAGGCCTTAAAATTCATCTTGCGCCTGCAAAAATGTTGAAAACTTTGCAGGCCCAAAAAAGGGGTTTACATGCATCCTAGACCCCCTAAATTCCAGAAAAGGTTGGTGGGCCAAAACCTGTGTCAGAAAGCTCTGAATGTCCCAAAAACATTTGCAGCCTGAAAGGGGCATTAACCCGCATCCTAGACCACTGAAATTCCCAAAAATATTTTTGGCACCCAAAATGCATCCTACAACCCTGAAAGTTCAGAATATATTAGCAGCCCAAAAAAGGCCTTAAAATGCATTTTAGGCCTGCAAAAATGTTGAAAACTTTGGAGGCCCAAAAAAGGGGTTTACAGGCATCCTAGACCCCCTAAACTCCAGAAAATGTTGGTGGGCCAAAAACAGGCTCAGAAAGCTCTGAATGTCCCAAAAACATTTGCAGCCTGAAAGGGGCATTAACCCGCATCCTAGACCACTGAAATTACCAAAAATAATTTGGCCCGAAAAATGCATCCTACACCCCTGAAAGTTCAGAAAATGTTGGCAGCTCAAAAAAGTCCTTAAAATTCATCTTGTGCCTGCAAACATGTTGAAAACTTTGGAGGCCCAAAAAAGAGATTTACAGGCATCCTAGACCCCCTAAAGTCCAGAAAATGTTGGTGGGCCAAAAACTGTGTCAGAGAGCTCTGAATGTCCCAAAAACATTTGCAGCCTGAAAGGGGCATTAACCCGCATCCTAGACCACTGAAATTCCCAAAAATATTTTTGGCATGAAAAGTGCATCCTACAACCCTGAAAGTTCAGAATATGTTAGCAGCCCAAAAAAGGCCTTAAGATGCATTTGAGGCCTGCAAAAAGGTTGAAAACTTTGGAGGCCCAAAAAAGCGGTTTACAGGCATCCTAGACCCCCTAAAGTCCAGAAAATGCTGGTGGGCCAAAAACTGTGTCAGAGAGCTCTGAATGTCCCAAAAACATTTGCAGCCTGTAAGGGGCATTAACCCGCATCCTAGACCACTGAAATTCCCAAAAATAGTTTGGCCCGAAAAATGCATCCTACACCCATGAATGTTCAGAAAATGTTGGCAGCTCAAAAAAGTCCTTAAAATTCATCTTGCGCCTGCAAAAATGTTGAAAACTTTGGAGGCCCAAAAAAGGGGTTTACAGGCATCCTAGACTCCGTAAAGTCCAGAAAATATTGGTGGACCAAATACTGTGTCAGAGAGCTCTGAATGTCTCAAAAACATTTGCAGCCTGAAAGGGGCATTAACCCGCATCCTAGACCACTGAAATTCCCAAAAGTAGTTTTGGCACGAAAAATGCATCCTACACCCATGAATTTTCAGAAAATGTTGGCAGCTCAAAAAAAGGCCTTAAAATGCATCTTAGGCCTGCAAAAATGTTGAAAACTTTGCAGGCCCAAAAAAGGGGTTTACATGCATCCTAGACCCCCTAAATTCCAGAAAAGGTTGGTGGGCCAAAACCTGTGTCAGAAAGCTCTGAATGTCCCAAAAACATTTGCAGCCTGAAAGGGGCATTAACCCGCATCCTAGACCACTGAAATTCCCAAAAATATTTTTGGCACCCAAAATGCATCCTACAACGCTGAAAGTTCAGAATATATTAGCAGCCCAAAAAAGGCCTTAAAATGCATTTTAGGCCTGCAAAAATGTTGAAAACTTTGGAGGCCCAAAACAGGGATTTACAGGCCTCCTAGACCCCCTAAAGTCCAGAAAATGTTGGTGGGCCAAAAACAGGCTCAGAAAGCTCTGAATGTCCCAAAAACATTTGCAGCCTGAAAGGGGCATTAACCCGCATCCTAGACCACTGAAATTACCAAAAATAATTTGGCCCGAAAAATGCATCCTACACCCCTGAAAGTTCAGAAAATGTTGGCAGCTCAAAAAAAGGCCTTAAAATGCATCTTAGGCCTGCAAAAATGTTGAAAACTTTGCAGGCCCAAAAAAGGGGTTTACATGCATCCTAGACCCCCTAAATTCCAGAAAAGGTTGGTGGGCCAAAACCTGTGTCAGAAAGCTCTGAATGTCCCAAAAACATTTGCAGCCTGAAAGGGGCATTAACCCGCATCCTAGACCACTGAAATTCCCAAAAATATTTTTGGCACCCAAAATGCATCCTACAACCCTGAAAGTTCAGAATATATTAGCAGCCCAAAAAAGGCCTTAAAATGCATTTTAGGCCTGCAAAAATGTTGAAAACTTTGGAGGCCCAAAAAAGGGGTTTACAGGCATCCTAGACCCCCTAAACTCCAGAAAATGTTGGTGGGCCAAAAACAGGCTCAGAAAGCTCTGAATGTCCCAAAAACATTTGCAGCCTGAAAGGGGCATTAACCCGCATCCTAGACCACTGAAATTACCAAAAATAATTTGGCCCGAAAAATGCATCCTACACCCCTGAAAGTTCAGAAAATGTTGGCAGCTCAAAAAAGTCCTTAAAATTCATCTTGTGCCTGCAAACATGTTGAAAACTTTGGAGGCCCAAAAAAGAGATTTACAGGCATCCTAGACCCCCTAAAGTCCAGAAAATGTTGGTGGGCCAAAAACTGTGTCAGAGAGCTCTGAATGTCCCAAAAACATTTGCAGCCTGAAAGGGGCATTAACCCGCATCCTAGACCACTGAAATTCCCAAAAATATTTTTGGCATGAAAAGTGCATCCTACAACCCTGAAAGTTCAGAATATGTTAGCAGCCCAAAAAAGGCCTTAAGATGCATTTGAGGCCTGCAAAAAGGTTGAAAACTTTGGAGGCCCAAAAAAGGGGTTTACAGGCATCCTAGACCCCCTAAAGTCCAGAAAATGCTGGTGGGCCAAAAACTGTGTCAGAGAGCTCTGAATGTCCCAAAAACATTTGCAGCCTGTAAGGGGCATTAACCCGCATCCTAGACCACTGAAATTCCCAAAAATAGTTTGGCCCGAAAAATGCATCCTACACCCATGAATGTTCAGAAAATGTTGGCAGCTCAAAAAAGTCCTTAAAATTCATCTTGCGCCTGCAAAAATGTTGAAAACTTTGGAGGCCCAAAAAAGGGGTTTACAGGCATCCTAGACTCCGTAAAGTCCAGAAAATATTGGTGGACCAAATACTGTGTCAGAGAGCTCTGAATGTCTCAAAAACATTTGCAGCCTGAAAGGGGCATTAACCCGCATCCTAGACCACTGAAATTCCCAAAAGTAGTTTTGGCACGAAAAATGCATCCTATACCCATGAATTTTCAGAAAATGTTGGCAGCTCAAAAAAAGGCCTTAAAATGCATCTTAGGCCTGCAAAAATGTTGAAAACTTTGCAGGCCCAAAAAAGGGGTTTACATGCATCCTAGACCCCCTAAATTCCAGAAAAGGTTGGTGGGCCAAAACCTGTGTCAGAAAGCTCTGAATGTCCCAAAAACATTTGCAGCCTGAAAGGGGCATTAACCCGCATCCTAGACCACTGAAATTCCCAAAAATATTTTTGGCACCCAAAATGCATCCTACAACGCTGAAAGTTCAGAATATATTAGCAGCCCAAAAAAGGCCTTAAAATGCATTTTAGGCCTGCAAAAATGTTGAAAACTTTGGAGGCCCAAAACAGGGATTTACAGGCCTCCTAGACCCCCTAAAGTCCAGAAAATGTTGGTGGGCCAAAAACAGGCTCAGAAAGCTCTGAATGTCCCAAAAACATTTGCAGCCTGAAAGGGGCATTAACCCGCATCCTAGACCACTGAAATTACCAAAAATAATTTGGCCCGAAAAATGCATCCTACACCCCTGAAAGTTCAGAAAATGTTGGCAGCTCAAAAAAAGGCCTTAAAATGCATCTTAGGCCTGCAAAAATGTTGAAAACTTTGCAGGCCCAAAAAAGGGGTTTACATGCATCCTAGACCCCCTAAATTCCAGAAAAGGTTGGTGGGCCAAAACCTGTGTCAGAAAGCTCTGAATGTCCCAAAAACATTTGCAGCCTGAAAGGGGCATTAACCCGCATCCTAGACCACTGAAATTCCCAAAAATATTTTTGGCACCCAAAATGCATCCTACAACCCTGAAAGTTCAGAATATATTAGCAGCCCAAAAAAGGCCTTAAAATGCATTTTAGGCCTGCAAAAATGTTGAAAACTTTGGAGGCCCAAAAAAGGGGTTTACAGGCATCCTAGACCCCCTAAACTCCAGAAAATGTTGGTGGGCCAAAAAAAGGCTCAGAAAGCTCTGAATGTCCCAAACACATTTGCAGCCTGAAAGGGGCATTAACCCGCATCCTAGACCACTGAAATTACCAAAAATAATTTGGCCCGAAAAATGCATCCTACACCCCTGAAAGTTCAGAAAATGTTGGCAGCTCAAAAAAGTCCTTAAAATTCATCTTGTGCCTGCAAACATGTTGAAAACTTTGGAGGCCCAAAAAAGAGATTTACAGGCATCCTAGACCCCCTAAAGTCCAGAAAATGTTGGTGGGCCAAAAACTGTGTCAGAGAGCTCTGAATGTCCCAAAAACATTTGCAGCCTGAAAGGGGCATTAACCCGCATCCTAGACCACTGAAATTCCCAAAAATATTTTTGGCATGAAAAGTGCATCCTACAACCCTGAAAGTTCAGAATATGTTAGCAGCCCAAAAAAGGCCTTAAGATGCATTTGAGGCCTGCAAAAAGGTTGAAAACTTTGGAGGCCCAAAAAAGGGGTTTACAGGCATCCTAGACCCCCTAAAGTCCAGAAAATGCTGGTGGGCCAAAAACTGTGTCAGAGAGCTCTGAATGTCCCAAAAACATTTGCAGCCTGTAAGGGGCATTAACCCGCATCCTAGACCACTGAAATTCCCAAAAATAGTTTGGCCCGAAAAATGCATCCTACACCCCTGAATGTTCAGAAAATGTTGGCAGCTCAAAAAAGTCCTTAAAATTCATCTTGCGCCTGCAAAAATGTTGAAAACTTTGGAGGCCCAAAAAAGGGGTTTACAGGCATCCTAGACTCCGTAAAGTCCAGAAAATATTGGTGGACCAAATACTGTGTCAGAGAGCTCTGAATGTCTCAAAAACATTTGCAGCCTGAAAGGGGCATTAACCCGCATCCTAGACCACTGAAATTCCCAAAAGTAGTTTTGGCACGAAAAATGCATCCTACACCCATGAATTTTCAGAAAATGTTGGCAGCTCAAAAAAAGGCCTTAAAATGCATCTTAGGCCTGCAAAAATGTTGAAAACTTTGCAGGCCCAAAAAAGGGGTTTACATGCATCCTAGACCCCCTAAATTCCAGAAAAGGTTGGTGGGCCAAAACCTGTGTCAGAAAGCTCTGAATGTCACAAAAACATTTGCAGCCTGAAAGGGGCATTAACCCGCATCCTAGACCACTGAAATTCCCAAAAATATTTTTGGCACCCAAAATGCATCCTACAACCCTGAAAGTTCAGAATATATTAGCAGCCCAAAAAAGGCCTTAAAATGCATTTTAGGCCTGCAAAAATGTTGAAAACTTTGGAGGCCCAAAACAGGGATTTACAGGCCTCCTAGACCCCCTAAAGTCCAGAAAATGTTGGTGGGCCAAAAACAGGCTCAGAAAGCTCTGAATGTCCCAAAAACATTTGCAGCCTGAAAGGGGCATTAACCCGCATCCTAGACCACTGAAATTACCAAAAATAATTTGGCCCGAAAAATGCATCCTACACCCCTGAAAGTTCAGAAAATGTTGGCAGCTCAAAAAAGTCCTTAAAATTCATCTTGTGCCTGCAAACATGTTGAAAACTTTGGAGGCCCAAAAAAGAGATTTACAGGCATCCTAGACCCCCTAAAGTCCAGAAAATGTTGGTGGGCCAAAAACTGTGTCAGAGAGCTCTGAATGTCCCAAAAACATTTGCAGCCTGAAAGGGGCATTAACCCGCATCCTAGACCACTGAAATTCCCAAAAATATTTTTGGCATGAAAAGTGCATCCTACAACCCTGAAAGTTCAGAATATGTTAGCAGCCCAAAAAAGGCCTTAAGATGCATTTGAGGCCTGCAAAAAGGTTGAAAACTTTGGAGGCCCAAAAAAGGGGTTTACAGGCATCCTAGACCCCCTAAAGTCCAGAAAATGCTGGTGGGCCAAAAACTGTGTCAGAGAGCTCTGAATGTCCCAAAAACATTTGCAGCCTGTAAGGGGCATTAACCCGCATCCTAGACCACTGAAATTCCCAAAAATAGTTTGGCCCGAAAAATGCATCCTACACCCCTGAATGTTCAGAAAATGTTGGCAGCTCAAAAAAGTCCTTAAAATTCATCTTGCGCCTGCAAAAATGTTGAAAACTTTGGAGGCCCAAAAAAGGGGTTTACAGGCATCCTAGACTCCGTAAAGTCCAGAAAATATTGGTGGACCAAATACTGTGTCAGAGAGCTCTGAATGTCTCAAAAACATTTGCAGCCTGAAAGGGGCATTAACCCGCATCCTAGACCACTGAAATTCCCAAAAGTAGTTTTGGCACGAAAAATGCATCCTACACCCATGAATTTTCAGAAAATGTTGGCAGCTCAAAAAAAGGCCTTAAAATGCATCTTAGGCCTGCAAAAATGTTGAAAACTTTGCAGGCCCAAAAAAGGGGTTTACATGCATCCTAGACCCCCTAAATTCCAGAAAAGGTTGGTGGGCCAAAACCTGTGTCAGAAAGCTCTGAATGTCCCAAAAACATTTGCAGCCTGAAAGGGGCATTAACCCGCATCCTAGACCACTGAAATTCCCAAAAATATTTTTGGCACCCAAAATGCATCCTACAACCCTGAAAGTTCAGAATATATTAGCAGCCCAAAAAAGGCCTTAAAATGCATTTTAGGCCTGCAAAAATGTTGAAAACTTTGGAGGCCCAAAACAGGGATTTACAGGCCTCCTAGACCCCCTAAAGTCCAGAAAATGTTGGTGGGCCAAAAACAGGCTCAGAAAGCTCTGAATGTCCCAAAAACATTTGCAGCCTGAAAGGGGCATTAACCCGCATCCTAGACCACTGAAATTACCAAAAATAATTTGGCCCGAAAAATGCATCCTACACCCCTGAAAGTTCAGAAAATGTTGGCAGCTCAAAAAAAGGCCTTAAAATGCATCTTAGGCCTGCAAAAATGTTGAAAACTTTGCAGGCCCAAAAAAGGGGTTTACATGCATCCTAGACCCCCTAAATTCCAGAAAAGGTTGGTGGGCCAAAACCTGTGTCAGAAAGCTCTGAATGTCCCAAAAACATTTGCAGCCTGAAAGGGGCATTAACCCGCATCCTAGACCACTGAAATTCCCAAAAATATTTTTGGCACCCAAAATGCATCCTACAACCCTGAAAGTTCAGAATATATTAGCAGCCCAAAAAAGGCCTTAAAATGCATTTTAGGCCTGCAAAAATGTTGAAAACTTTGGAGGCCCAAAAAAGGGGTTTACAGGCATCCTAGACCCCCTAAAGTCCAGAAAATGTTGGTGGGCCAAAAACAGGCTCAGAAAGCTCTGAATGTCCCAAAAACATTTGCAGCCTGAAAGGGGCATTAACCCGCATCCTAGACCACTGAAATTACCCAAAAAAATTTGGCCCGAAAAATGCATCCTACACCCCTGAAAGTTCAGAAAATGTTGGCAGCTCAAAAAAGTCCTTAAAATTCATCTTGTGCCTGCAAACATGTTGAAAACTTTGGAGGCCCAAAAAAGAGATTTACAGGCATCCTAGACCCCCTAAAGTCCAGAAAATGTTGGTGGGCCAAAAACTGTGTCAGAGAGCTCTGAATGTCCCAAAAACATTTCCACCCTGAAAGGGGTATTAACCCGCATCCTAGACCACTGAAATTCCCAAAAATATTTTTGGCATGAAAAGTGCATCCTACACCCATGAATTTTCAGAAAATGTTGGCAGCTCAAAAAAAGGCCTTAAAATGCATCTTAGGCCTGCAAAAATGTTGAAAACTTTGCAGGCCCAAAAAAGGGGTTTACATGCATC
Source organism: Ambystoma mexicanum (assembly GCF_040938575.1). Classification (NCBI taxonomy): domain Eukaryota; kingdom Metazoa; phylum Chordata; class Amphibia; order Caudata; family Ambystomatidae; genus Ambystoma; species Ambystoma mexicanum. The sequence goes on along the minus strand of NC_090929.1, from coordinate 956,576,829 downwards.
CTAGACCCCCTAAATTCCAGAAAAGGTTGGTGGGCCAAAACCTGTGTCAGAAAGCTCTGAATGTCCCAAAAACATTTGCAGCCTGAAAGGGGCATTAACCCACATCCTAGACCACTGAAATTCCCAAAAATATTTTTGGCACCCAAAATGCATCCTACAACCCTGAAAGTTCAGAATATGTTAGCAGCCCAAAAAAGGCCTTAAAATGCATTTTAGGCCTGCAAAAATGTTGAAAAGTTTGGAGGCCCAAAAAAGGGATTTACAGGCATCCTAGACCCCGTAAAGTGCAGAAAATGGCTGTGGCCCAAAAACTGTGTCAGAGAGCTCTGAATGTCCCAAAAACATTTGCAGCTTGAAAGGGGCATTAACCCACATCCTAGACCACTGAAATTCCCAAAAATATTTTTGGCACCCAAAATGCATCCTACAACCCTGAAAGTTCAGAATATGTTAGCAGCCCAAAAAAGGCCTTAAAATGCATTTAAGGCATGCAAAAATGTTGAAAACTTTGGAGGCCCAAAAAAGGGGTTTACAGGCATCCTAGACCCCCTAAAGTCCAGAAAATGTTGGTGGGCCAAAAACAGGCTCAGAGAGCTCTGAATGTCCCAAAAATATTTCCAGCCTGAAAGGGGCATTAACCCGCATCCTAGACCACTGAAATTACCAAAAATAGTTTGGCCCGAAAAATGCATCCTACACCCCTGAATGTTCAGAAAATGTTGGCAGCTCAAAAAAGTCCTTAAAATTCATCTTGTGCCTGCAAAAATGTTGAAAACTTTGGAGGCCCAAAAAAGGGGTTTACAGGCATCCTAGACCCCCTAAAGTCCAGAAAATGTTGGTAGGCCAAAAACTGTGTCAGAGAGCTCTGAATGTCCCAAAAACATTTGCAGCCTGAAAGGGGCATTAACCCGCATCCTAGACCGCTGAAATTCCCAAAAGTAGTTTTGGCACGAAAAATGCATCCTACACCCATGAATTTTCAGAAAATGTTGGCAGCTCAAAAAAAGGCCTTAAAATGCATCTTAGGCCTGCAAAAATGTTGAAAACTTTGCAGGCCCAAAAAAGGGGTTTACATGCATCCTAGACCCCCTAAATTCCAGAAAAGGTTGGTGGGCCAAAACCTGTGTCAGAAAGCTCTGAATGTCCCAAAAACATTTGCAGCCTGAAAGGGGCATTAACCCGCATCCTAGACCACTGAAATTCCCAAAAATATTTTTGGCACCCAAAATGCATCCTACAACCCTGAAAGTTCAGAATATATTAGCAGCCCAAAAAAGGCCTTAAAATGCATTTTAGGCCTGCAAAAATGTTGAAAACTTTGGAGGCCCAAAACAGGGATTTACAGGCCTCCTAGACCCCCTAAAGTCCAGAAAATGTTGGTGGGCCAAAAACAGGCTCAGAAAGCTCTGAATGTCCCAAAAACATTTGCAGCCTGAAAGGGGCATTAACCCGCATCCTAGACCACTGAAATTACCAAAAATAATTTGGCCCGAAAAATGCATCCTACACCCCTGAAAGTTCAGAAAATGTTGGCAGCTCAAAAAAAGGCCTTAAAATGCATCTTAGGCCTGCAAAAATGTTGAAAACTTTGCAGGCCCAAAAAAGGGGTTTACATGCATCCTAGACCCCCTAAATTCCAGAAAAGGTTGGTGGGCCAAAACCTGTGTCAGAAAGCTCTGAATGTCCCAAAAACATTTGCAGCCTGAAAGGGGCATTAACCCGCATCCTAGACCACTGAAATTCCCAAAAATATTTTTGGCACCCAAAATGCATCCTACAACCCTGAAAGTTCAGAATATATTAGCAGCCCAAAAAAGGCCTTAAAATGCATTTTAGGCCTGCAAAAATGTTGAAAACTTTGGAGGCCCAAAAAAGGGGTTTACAGGCATCCTAGACCCCCTAAAGTCCAGAAAATGTTGGTGGGCCAAAAACAGGCTCAGAAAGCTCTGAATGTCCCAAAAACATTTGCAGCCTGAAAGGGGCATTAACCCGCATCCTAGACCACTGAAATTACCCAAAAAAATTTGGCCCGAAAAATGCATCCTACACCCCTGAAAGTTCAGAAAATGTTGGCAGCTCAAAAAAGTCCTTAAAATTCATCTTGTGCCTGCAAACATGTTGAAAACTTTGGAGGCCCAAAAAAGAGATTTACAGGCATCCTAGACCCCCTAAAGTCCAGAAAATGTTGGTGGGCCAAAAACTGTGTCAGAGAGCTCTGAATGTCCCAAAAACATTTCCACCCTGAAAGGGGTATTAACCCGCATCCTAGACCACTGAAATTCCCAAAAATATTTTTGGCATGAAAAGTGCATCCTACACCCATGAATTTTCAGAAAATGTTGGCAGCTCAAAAAAAGGCCTTAAAATGCATCTTAGGCCTGCAAAAATGTTGAAAACTTTGCAGGCCCAAAAAAGGGGTTTACATGCATCCTAGACCCCCTAAATTCCAGAAAAGGTTGGTGGGCCAAAACCTGTGTCAGAAAGCTCTGAATGTCCCAAAAACATTTGCAGCCTGAAAGGGGCATTAACCCACATCCTAGACCACTGAAATTCCCAAAAATATTTTTGGCACCCAAAATGCATCCTACAACCCTGAAAGTTCAGAATATGTTAGCAGCCCAAAAAAGGCCTTAAAATGCATTTTAGGCCTGCAAAAATGTTGAAAAGTTTGGAGGCCCAAAAAAGGGATTTACAGGCATCCTAGACCCCGTAAAGTGCAGAAAATGGCTGTGGCCCAAAAACTGTGTCAGAGAGCTCTGAATGTCCCAAAAACATTTGCAGCTTGAAAGGGGCATTAACCCACATCCTAGACCACTGAAATTCCCAAAAATATTTTTGGCACCCAAAATGCATCCTACAACCCTGAAAGTTCAGAATATGTTAGCAGCCCAAAAAAGGCCTTAAAATGCATTTAAGGCATGCAAAAATGTTGAAAACTTTGGAGGCCCAAAAAAGGGGTTTACAGGCATCCTAGACCCCCTAAAGTCCAGAAAATGTTGGTGGGCCAAAAACAGGCTCAGAGAGCTCTGAATGTCCCAAAAATATTTCCAGCCTGAAAGGGGCATTAACCCGCATCCTAGACCACTGAAATTACCAAAAATAGTTTGGCCCGAAAAATGCATCCTACACCCCTGAATGTTCAGAAAATGTTGGCAGCTCAAAAAAGTCCTTAAAATTCATCTTGTGCCTGCAAAAATGTTGAAAACTTTGGAGGCCCAAAAAAGGGGTTTACAGGCATCCTAGACCCCCTAAAGTCCAGAAAATGTTGGTAGGCCAAAAACTGTGTCAGAGAGCTCTGAATGTCCCAAAAACATTTGCAGCCTGAAAGGGGCATTAACCCGCATCCTAGACCGCTGAAATTCCCAAAAATATTTTTGGCATGAAAAGTGCATCCTACAACCCTGAAAGTTCAGAATATGTTAGCAGCCCAAAAAAGGCCTTAAAATGCATTTTAGGCCTGCAAAAATGTTGAAAACTTTGGAGGCCCAAAAAAGGGGTTTACAGGCATCCTAGACCCCCTAAAGTCCAGAAAATGTTGGTGGGCCAAAAACAGGCTAAGAGAGCTCTGAATGTCCCAAAAACATTTGCAGCCTGAAAGGGGCATTAACCCGCATCCTAGACCACTGAAATTACCAAAAATAGTTTGGCCCGAAAAATGCATCCTACACCCCTGAATGTTCAGAAAATGTTGGCAGCTCAAAAAGTCCTTAAAATTCATCTTGTGCCTGGAAAAATGTTGAAAACTTTGGAGGCCCAAAAAAGGGGTTTACGGACATCCTAGACCCCCTAAAGTCCAGAAAATGTTGGTGGGCCAAAAACTGTGTCAGAGAGCTCTGAATGTCCCAAAAACATTTGCAGACTGAAAGGGGCATTAACCCGCATCCTAGACCACTGAAATTCCCAAAAATATTTTTGGCATGAAAAGTGCATCCTACAACCCTGAAAGTTCAGAATATGTTAGCAGCCCAAAAAAAGGCCTTAAAATGCATCTTAGACCTGCAAAAATGTTGAAAGGTTTGGAGGCTAAAAAATGGGATTTACAGGCATCCTAGACCCCGTAAAGTGCAGAAAATGGCTGTGGCCCAAAATCAGTGTCAGAGAGCTCTAAATGTCCCAAAACATTTGCAGCCCGAAAGGGGCACTAACCTGCATCCTAGACCACTGAAATTCCCAAAAGTATTTTTGGCACGAAAAATGCATCCTACAACCCTGAAAGTTCAGAATATGTTAGCAGCCCAAAAAAGGCCTTAAATGCATTTTAGGCCTGCAAAAATGTTGAAAGGTTTGGAGGCCCAAAAAAGAGGTTTACAGGCATCCTAGACCCCCTAAAGTCCAGAAAATGTTGGTGGACCAAAAACTGTGTCAGAGAGCTCTGAATGTCCCAAAAACATTTGCAGCCTGAAAGGGGCATTAACCCGCATCCTAGACCACTGAAATTCTCAAAAATATTTTTGGCATGAAAAGTGCATCCTACAACCCTTAAAGTTCAGAATATGTTAGCAGCCCAGAAAAGTCCTTAAAATGCATTTTGGCCTGCAAAAAAGTTGAAATGTTTGGAGGCCAAAAAAGGGATTTACAGGCATCCTAGACCCCCTAAAGTCCAGAAAATGTTGGTGGGCCAAAAACAGGCTCAGAGAGCTCTGAATGTCCCAAAAACATTTGCAGCCTGAAAGGGGCATTAACCCGCATCCTAGACCACTGAAATTACCAAAAATGGTTTGGCCCGAAAAATGCATCCTACACCCCTAAAAGTTCAGAAAATGTTGGCAGCTCAAGAAAGTCCTTAAAATTCATCTTGTGCCTGCAAAAATGTTGAAAACTTTGGAGGCCCAAAAAAGGGGTTTACAGGCATCCTAGACCCCCTTAAATCCAGAAAATGTTGGTGGGCCAAAAACTGTGTCAGAGAGCTCTGAATGTCCCAAAAACATTTGCAGCCTGAAAGGGGCACTAACCCGCATCCTAGACCACTGAAATTCCCAAAAATATTTTTGGCATGAAAAGTGCATCCTACAACCCTGAGAGTTCAGAATATGTTAGCAGCCCAAAAAAGGCCTTAAATGCATTTTAGGCCTGCAAAAATGTTGAAAAGTTTGGAGGTCCAAAAAAGAGGTTTACAGGCATCCTAGACTCCCTAATGTCCAGAAAATGTTGGTGGGCCAAAAACAGGCTCAGAGAGCTCTGAATGTCCCAATAACATTTGCAGCCTGAAAGGGGCATTAACCCGCATCCTAGACCACTGAAATTACCAAAAATAGTTTGGCCCGAAAAATGCATCCTACACCCGTGAAAGTTCAGAAAATGTTGGCAGCTCAAAAAAGTCCTTAAAATTGATCTTGTGCCTGCAAAAATGTTGAAAACTTTGGAGGCCCAAAAAAGGGATTTACAGGCATCCTAGACCCCCTAAAGTCCAGAAAATGTTGGTGGGCCAAAAACTGTGTCAGAGAGCTCAGAATGTACCAAAAACATTTGCAGCCTGAAAGGGGCATTAACCCGCATCGTAGACCACTGAAATTCCCAAAAATATTTTTGGCATGAAAAGTACATCCTACAACCCTGAGAGTTCAGAATATGTTAGCAGCCCAAAAAAGGCCTTAAAATGCATTTTAGACCTGCAAAAATGTTGAAAACTTTGGAGGCCCAAAAAAGAGGTTTACAGGCATCCTAGACTCCCTAAAGTCCAGAAAATATTGGTGGACCAAAAACTGTGTCAGAGAGCTCTGAATGTCCCAAAAACATTTGCAGCCTGAAAGGGGCATTAACCCGCATCCTAGACCACTGAAATTCCCAAAAATATTTTTGGCACCCAAAATGCATCCTACAACCCTGAAAGTTCAGAATATGTTAGCAGCCCAAAAAAGGCCTTAAAATGCATTTTAGGCCTGCAAAAATGTTGAAAAGTTTGGAGGCCCAAAAAAGGGATTTACAGGCATCCTAGACCCCCTAAATTCCAGAAAAGGTTGGTGGGCCAAAACCTGTGTCAGAAAGCTCTGAATGTCCCAAAAACATTTGCAGCCTGAAAGGGGCATTAACCCGCATCCTAGACCCCTGAAATTCCCAAAAATATTTTTGGCACCCAAAATGCATCCTACAACCCTGAAAGTTCAGAATATATTAGCAGCCCAAAAAAGGCCTTAAAATGCATTTTAGGCCTGCAAAAATGTTGAAAACTTTGGAGGCCCAAAAAAGGGGTTTACAGGCATCCTAGACCCCCTAAAGTCCAGAAAATGTTGGTGGGCCAAAAACAGGCTCAGAAAGCTCTGAATGTCCCAGAAACATTTGCAGCCTGAAAGGGGCATTAACCCGCATCCTAGACCACTGAAATTACCAAAAATAATTTGGCCCGAAAAATGCATCCTACACCCCTGAAAGTTCTGAAAATGTTGGCAGCTCAAAAAAGTCCTTAAAATGCATCTTGTGCCTGCAAAAATGTTGAAAACTTTGGAGGCCCAAAAAGGGGGTTTACAGGCATCCTAGACTCCGTAAAGTCCAGAAAATATTGGTGGACCAAATACTGTGTCAGGGAGCTCTGAATGTCCCAAAAACATGTGCAGCCTGAAAGGGGCATTAACCCGCATCCTAGACCGCTGAAATTCCCAAAAATATTTTTGGCACCCAAAATGCATCCTACAACCCTGAAAGTTCAGAATATATTAGCAGCCCAAAAAAGGCCTTAAAATGCATTTTAGGCCTGCAAAAATGTTGAAAACTTTGGAGGCCCAAAAAAGGGGTTTACAGGCATCCTAGACCCCCTAAAGTCCAGAAAATGTTGGTGGGCCAAAAACAGGCTCAGAAAGCTCTGAATGTCCCAGAAACATTTGCAGCCTGAAAGGGGCATTAACCCGCATCCTAGACCACTGAAATTACCAAAAATAATTTGGCCCGAAAAATGCATCCTACACCCCTGAAAGTTCAGAAAATGTTGGCAGCTCAAAAAAAGGCCTTAAATTGCATTTTAGGCCTGCAAAAATGTTGAAAACTTTGCAGGCCCAAAAAAGGGGTTTACATGCATCCTAGACCCCCTAAATTCCAGAAAAGGTTGGTGGGCCAAAACCTGTGTCAGAAAGCTCTGAATGTCCCAAAAACATTTGCAGCCTGAAAGGGGCATTAACCCGCATCCTAGACCACTGAAATTCCCAAAAATATTTTTGGCACCCAAAATGCATCCTACAACCCTGAAAGTTCAGAATATATTAGCAGCCCAAAAAAGGCCTTAAAATGCATTTTAGGCCTGCAAAAATGTTGAAAACTTTGGAGGCCCAAAAAAGGGGTTTACAGGCATCCTAGACCCCCTAAAGTCGAGAAAATGTTGGTGGGCCAAAAACAGGCTCAGAAAGCTCTGAATGTCCCAAAAACATTTGCAGCCTGAAAGGGGCATTAACCAGCATCCTAGACCACTGAAATTACCAAAAATAATTTGGCCCGAAAAATGCATCCTACACCCCTGAAAGTTCAGAAAATGTTGGCAGCTCAAAAAAGTCCTTAAAATTCATCTTGTGCCTGCAAACATGTTGAAAACTTTGGAGGCCCAAAAAAGAGATTTACAGGCATCCTAGACCCCCTAAAGTCCAGAAAATGTTGGTGGGCCAAAAACTGTGTCAGAGAGCTCTGAATGTCCCAAAAACATTTGCAGCCTGAAAGGGGTATTAACCCGCATCCTAGACCACTCAAATTCCCAAAAATATTTTTGGCATGAAAAGTGCATCCTACAACCCTGAAAGTTCAGAATATGTTAGCAGCCCAAAAAAGGCCTTAAGATGCATTTGAGGCCTGCAAAAAGGTTGAAAACTTTGGAGGCCCAAAAAAGGAGTTTACATGCATCCTAGACCCCCTAAAGTCCAGAAAATGTTGGTGGGCAAAAACTGTGCCAGAGAGCTCTGAATGTCCCAAAAACATTTGCAGCCTGAAAGGGGTATTAACCCGCATCCTAGACCACTGAAATGTCCAAAAATATTTTTGGCACGAAAAATGCATCCTACACCCCTGAAAGCTCAGAATATGTTAGCAGCCCAAAAAAGGCCTTAAAATGCATCTTAGGCCTGCAAAAACGTTGAAAACTTCGGAGGCCCAAAAAAGGGGTTTACAGGCATCCTAGACCACTAAAGTCCAGAAAATGTTGATGGCCCAAAAACAGTGTCAGAGAGCTCTGAATGTCCCAACAACATTTGCAGCCTTAATTGGGCATTAACGAACATCCTAGACCAGTGAAATGTCCAAGAATATTTTTGGCACGAAAAATGCATCCTACACCCCTGAAAGCTCAGAATATGTTAGCAGCCCAAAAAAGGCCTTAAAATGCATCTTAGGCCTGCAAAAACGTTGAAAACTGTACAGGCCCAAAAAAAGGGTTTACATGCATCCTAAACCCCCTAAAGTCCAGAAAAGGTTGGTGGGCCATAAACTGTGTCAGAGAGCTCTGAATGTCCCAAAAATATTTGCAGCCTGAAAGGGGCATTAACCCGCATCCTAGACCACTGAAATTCCCAAAAATATTTTTGGCACCCAAAATGCATCCTACAACCTTGAAAGTTCAGAATATGTTAGCAGCCCAAAAAGGCCTTAAAATGCATTTTAGGCCTGCAAAAATGTTGAAAGGTTTGGAGGCCCAAAAAAGGGGTTTACAGGCATCCTAGACCCCCTAAAGTCCAGAAAATGTTGGTGGGCCAAATGCAGGCTAAGAGAGCTCTGAATGTCCCAAAAATATTTGCAGAATGAAAGGGGCATTAACCCGCATCCTAGACCACTGAAACTCCCAAAAATATTTTTGGCACCCAAAATGCATCCTACAACCTTGAAAGTTCAGAATATGTTAGCAGCCCAAAAAAGGCCTTAAAATGCATTTTATGCCTGCAAAAATGTTGAAAACTTTGGAGGCCCAAAAAAGGGGTTTACATGCATCCTAGACCCTCTAAAGTCCAGAAAATGTTGGTGGGCAAAATGCAGGCTCAGAGAACTCTGAATGTCCCAAAAATATTTCCAGCCTGAAAGGGGTATTAACCCGCATCCTAGACCACTGAAATAACCAAAAATATTTTTGGCATGAAAAGTGCATCCTACAACCCTGAAATTTCAGAGTATGTTAGCAGCCCAAAAAAGGCCTTAAAATGCATTTTAGGCCTGCAAAAATGTTGAAAACTTTGGAGGCCCAAAAAAGGGGTTTACAGGCATCCTAGACCCCCTAAAGTCCAGAAAATGTTGGTGGGCCAAAAACTGTGTCAAAGAGCTCTGAATGTCCCAAAAACATTTGCAGCCTGAAAGGGGCATTAACCCGCATCCTAGACCACTGAAATTCTCAAAAATATTTTTCCCATGAAAAGTGCATCCTACAACCCTGAACGTTCAGAATATGTTAGCAGCCCAAAAAAGGCCTTAAAATGCATTTTAGGCCTGCAAAAATGTTGAAAAGTTTGGAGGCCCAAAAAAGAGATTTACAGGCATCCTAGACCCCGTAAAGTGCAGAAAATAGATGTGGCCCAAAAACTGTGTCAGAGAGCTCTGAATGTCCTACAAACATTTGCAGCTTGAAAGGGGCATTAACCCGCATCCTAGACCACTGAAATTCCCAAAAATATTTTTGGCACTCAAAATGCATCCTACAACCCTGAAAGTTCAGAATATGTTAGCAGCCCAAAAAAGGCCTTAAGATGCATTTTAGGCCTGCAAAAAGGTTGAAAACTTTGGAGCCCCAAAAAAGGGGTTTACAGACATCCTAGACCCCCTAAAGTCCAGAAAATGCTGGTGGGCCAAAAACTGTGTCAGAGAGCTCTGAATGTCCCAAAAAGATTTGCAGCCTGTAAGGGGCATTAACCCGCATCCTAGACCACTGAAATTCCCAAAAATAGTTTGGCCCGAAAAATGCATCCTGCACCCCTGAATGTTCAGAAAATGTTGGCAGCTCAAAAAAGTCCTTAAAATTCATCTTGTGCCTGCAAAAATGTTGAAAACTTTGGAGGCCCAAAAAAGGGGTTTACATGCATCCTAGACCCCCTAAATTCCAGAAAAGGTTGGTGGGCCAAAACCTGTGTCAGAAAGCTCTGAATGTCCCAAAAACATTTGCAGCCTGAAAGGGGCATTAACCCGCATCCTAGACCACTGAAATTCCCAAAAATATTTTTGGCACCCAAAATGCATCCTACAACCCTGAAAGTTCAGAATATATTAGCAGCCCAAAAAAGACCTTAAAATGCATTTTAGGCCTGCAAAAATGTTGAAAACTTTGGAGGCCCAAAAAAGGGATTTACAGGCCTCCTAGACCCCCTAAAGTCCAGAAAATGTTGGTGGGCCAAAAACAGGCTCAGAAAGCTCTGAATGTCCCAAAAACATTTGCAGCCTGAAAGGGGCATTAACCCGCATCCTAGACCACTGAAATTCCCAAAAGTATTTTTGGCACGAAAAATGCATCCTACACCCATGAATTTTCAGAAAATGTTGGCAGCTCAAAAAAGTCCTTAAAATTCATCTTGTGCCTGCAAACATGTTGAAAACTTTGGAGGCCCAAAAAAGAGATTTACAGGCATCCTAGACCCCCTAAAGTCCAGAAAATGTTGGTGGGCCAAAAACTGTGTCAGAGAGCTCTGAATGTCCCAAAAACATTTGCAGCCTGAAAGGGGTATTAACCCGCATCCTAGACCACTCAAATTCCCAAAAATATTTTTGGCATGAAAAGTGCATCCTACAACCCTGAAAGTTCAGAATATGTTAGCAGCCCAAAAAAGGCCTTAAGATGCATTTGAGGCCTGCAAAAAGGTTGAAAACTTTGGAGGCCCAAAAAAGGAGTTTACATGCATCCTAGACCCCCTAAAGTCCAGAAAATGTTGGTGGGCAAAAACTGTGCCAGAGAGCTCTGAATGTCCCAAAAACATTTGCAGCCTGAAAGGGGTATTAACCCGCATCCTAGACCACTGAAATGTCCAAAAATATTTTTGGCACGAAAAATGCATCCTACACCCCTGAAAGCTCAGAATATGTTAGCAGCCCAAAAAAGGCCTTAAAATGCATCTTAGGCCTGCAAAAACGTTGAAAACTTCGGAGGCCCAAAAAAGGGGTTTACAGGCATCCTAGACCACTAAAGTCCAGAAAATGTTGATGGCCCAAAAACAGTGTCAGAGAGCTCTGAATGTCCCAACAACATTTGCAGCCTTAATTGGGCATTAACGAACATCCTAGACCAGTGAAATGTCCAAGAATATTTTTGGCACGAAAAATGCATCCTACACCCCTGAAAGCTCAGAATATGTTAGCAGCCCAAAAAAGGCCTTAAAATGCATCTTAGGCCTGCAAAAACGTTGAAAACTGTACAGGCCCAAAAAAAGGGTTTACATGCATCCTAAACCCCCTAAAGTCCAGAAAAGGTTGGTGGGCCATAAACTGTGTCAGAGAGCTCTGAATGTCCCAAAAATAGTTGCAGCCTGAAAGGGGCATTAACCCGCATCCTAGACCACTGAAATTCCCAAAAATATTTTTGGCACCCAAAATGCATCCTACAACCTTGAAAGTTCAGAATATGTTAGCAGCCCAAAAAGGCCTTAAAATGCATTTTAGGCCTGCAAAAATGTTGAAAGGTTTGGAGGCCCAAAAAAGGGGTTTACAGGCATCCTAGACCCCCTAAAGTCCAGAAAATGTTGGTGGGCCAAATGCAGGCTCAGAGAGCTCTGAATGTCCCAAAAATATTTGCAGACTGAAAGGGGCATTAACCCGCATCCTAGACCACTGAAACTCCCAAAAATATTTTTGGCACCCAAAATGCATCCTACAACCTTGAAAGTTCAGAATATGTTAGCAGCCCAAAAAAGGCCTTAAAATGCATTTTATGCCTGCAAAAATGTTGAAAACTTTGGAGGCCCAAAAAAGGGGTTTACATGCATCCTAGACCCTCTAAAGTCCAGAAAATGTTGGTGGGCAAAATGCAGGCTCAGAGAACTCTGAATGTCCCAAAAATATTTCCAGCCTGAAAGGGGTATTAACCCGCATCCTAGACCACTGAAATTCCCAAAAATATTTTTGGCATGAAAAGTGCATCCTACAACCCTGAAATTTCAGAGTATGTTAGCAGCCCAAAAAAGGCCTTAAAATGCATTTTAGGCCTGCAAAAATGTTGAAAACTTTGGAGGCCCAAAAAAGGGGTTTACAGGCATCCTAGACCCCCTAAAGTCCAGAAAATGTTGGTGGGCCAAAAACTGTGTCAAAGAGCTCTGAATGTCCCAAAAACATTTGCAGCCTGAAAGGGGCATTAACCCGCATCCTAGACCACTGAAATTCTCAAAAATATTTTTCCCATGAAAAGTGCATCCTACAACCCTGAACGTTCAGAATATGTTAGCAGCCCAAAAAAGGCCTTAAAATGCATTTTAGGCCTGCAAAAATGTTGAAAAGTTTGGAGGCCCAAAAAAGAGATTTACAGGCATCCTAGACCCCGTAAAGTGCAGAAAATAGATGTGGCCCAAAAACTGTGTCAGAGAGCTCTGAATGTCCTACAAACATGTGCAGCTTGAAAGGGGCATTAACCCGCATCCTAGACCACTGAAATTCCCAAAAATATTTTTGGCACTCAAAATGCATCCTACAACCCTGAAAGTTCAGAATATGTTAGCAGCCCAAAAAAGGCCTTAAGATGCATTTTAGGCCTGCAAAAAGGTTGAAAACTTTGGAGCCCCAAAAAAGGGGTTTACAGACATCCTAGACCCCCTAAAGTCCAGAAAATGCTGGTGGGCCAAAAACTGTGTCAGAGAGCTCTGAATGTCCCAAAAAGATTTGCAGCCTGTAAGGGGCATTAACCCGCATCCTAGACCACTGAAATTCCCAAAAATAGTTTGGCCCGAAAAATGCATCCTGCACCCCTGAATGTTCAGAAAATGTTGGCAGCTCAAAAAAGTCCTTAAAATTCATCTTGTGCCTGCAAAAATGTTGAAAACTTTGGAGGCCCAAAAAAGGGGTTTACATGCATCCTAGACCCCCTAAATTCCAGAAAAGGTTGGTGGGCCAAAACCTGTGTCAGAAAGCTCTGAATGTCCCAAAAACATTTGCAGCCTGAAAGGGGCATTAACCCGCATCCTAGACCACTGAAATTCCCAAAAATATTTTTGGCACCCAAAATGCATCCTACAACCCTGAAAGTTCAGAATATATTAGCAGCCCAAAAAAGACCTTAAAATGCATTTTAGGCCTGCAAAAATGTTGAAAACTTTGGAGGCCCAAAAAAGGGATTTACAGGCCTCCTAGACCCCCTAAAGTCCAGAAAATGTTGGTGGGCCAAAAACAGGCTCAGAAAGCTCTGAATGTCCCAAAAACATTTGCAGCCTGAAAGGGGCATTAACCCGCATCCTAGACCACTGAAATTCCCAAAAGTATTTTTGGCACGAAAAATGCATCCTACACCCATGAATTTTCAGAAAATGTTGGCAGCTCAAAAAAAGGCCTTAAAATGCATCTTAGGCCTGCAAAAATGTTGAAAACTTTGCAGGCCCAAAAAAGGGGTTTACATGCATCCTAGACCCCCTAAATTCCAGAAAAGGTTGGTGGGCCAACACCTGTGTCAGAAAGCTCTGAATGTCCCAAAAACATTTGCAGCCTGAAAGGGGCATTAACCCGCATCCTAGACCACTGAAATTCTCAAAAATATTTTTGGCACCCAAAATGCATCCTACAACCCTGAAAGTTCAGAATATATTAGCAGCCCAAAAAAGGCCTTAAAATGCATTTTAGGCCTGCAAAAATGTTGAAAACTTTGGAGGCCCAAAAAAGGGGTTTACAGGCATCCTAGACCCCCTAAAGTCCAGAAAATGTTGGTGGGCCAAAAACAGGCTCAGAAAGCTCTGTATGTCCCAAAAACATTTGCAGCCTGAAAGGGGCATTAACCCGCATCCTAGACCACTGAAATTACCAAAAATAATTTTGCCCGAAAAATGCATCCTACACCCCTGAAAGTTCAGAAAATGTTGGCAGCTCAAAAAAGTCCTTAAAATGCATCTTGTGCCTGCAAAAAATGTTGAAAACTTTGGAGGCCCAAAAAAGGGGTTTACAGGCATCCTAGACCCCCTAAAGTCCAGAAAATGTTGGTAGGCCAAAAACTGTGTCAGAGAGCTCTGAATGTCCCAAAAACATTTACAGCCTGAAAGGGGCATTAACCCGCATCCTAGACCACTGAAATTCCCAAAAATATTTTTGCCATGAAAAGTGCATCCTACAACTCTGAAAGTTCAGAATATGTTAGCAGCCCAAAAAAGGCCTTAAAATGCATTTTAGACCTGCAAAAATGTTGAAAAGTTTGGAGGCCCAAAAAAGGGGTTTACATGCATCCTAGACCCTCTAAAGTCCAGAAAATGTTGGTGGGCAAAATGCAGGCTCAGAGAACTCTGAATGTCCCAAAAATATTTCCAGCCTGAAAGGGGTATTAACCCGCATCCTAGACCACTGAAATTCCCAAAAATATTTTTGGCATGAAAAGTGCATCCTACAACCCTGAAATTTCAGAGTATGTTAGCAGCCCAAAAAAGGCCTTAAAATGCATTTTAGGCCTGCAAAAATGTTGAAAACTTTGGAGGCCCAAAAAAGGGGTTTACAGGCATCCTAGACCCCCTAAAGTCCAGAAAATGTTGGTGGGCCAAAAACTGTGTCAAAGAGCTCTGAATGTCCCAAAAACATTTGCAGCCTGAAAGGGGCATTAACCCGCATCCTAGACCACTGAAATTCTCAAAAATATTTTTCCCATGAAAAGTGCATCCTACAACCCTGAACGTTCAGAATATGTTAGCAGCCCAAAAAAGGCCTTAAAATGCATTTTAGGCCTGCAAAAATGTTGAAAAGTTTGGAGGCCCAAAAAAGAGATTTACAGGCATCCTAGACCCCGTAAAGTGCAGAAAATAGATGTGGCCCAAAAACTGTGTCAGAGAGCTCTGAATGTCCTACAAACATGTGCAGCTTGAAAGGGGCATTAACCCGCATCCTAGACCACTGAAATTCCCAAAAATATTTTTGGCACTCAAAATGCATCCTACATCCCTGAAAGTTCAGAATATGTTAGCAGCCCAAAAAAGGCCTTAAGATGCATTTTAGGCCTGCAAAAAGGTTGAAAACTTTGGAGCCCCAAAAAAGGGGTTTACAGACATCCTAGACCCCCTAAAGTCCAGAAAATGCTGGTGGGCCAAAAACTGTGTCAGAGAGCTCTGAATGTCCCAAAAAGATTTGCAGCCTGTAAGGGGCATTAACCCGCATCCTAGACCACTGAAATTCCCAAAAATAGTTTGGCCCGAAAAATGCATCCTGCACCCCTGAATGTTCAGAAAATGTTGGCAGCTCAAAAAAGTCCTTAAAATTCATCTTGTGCCTGCAAAAATGTTGAAAACTTTGGAGGCCCAAAAAAGGGGTTTACATGCATCCTAGACCCCCTAAATTCCAGAAAAGGTTGGTGGGCCAAAACCTGTGTCAGAAAGCTCTGAATGTCCCAAAAACATTTGCAGCCTGAAAGGGGCATTAACCCGCATCCTAGACCACTGAAATTCCCAAAAATATTTTTGGCACCCAAAATGCATCCTACAACCCTGAAAGTTCAGAATATATTAGCAGCCCAAAAAAGACCTTAAAATGCATTTTAGGCCTGCAAAAATGTTGAAAACTTTGGAGGCCCAAAAAAGGGATTTACAGGCCTCCTAGACCCCCTAAAGTCCAGAAAATGTTGGTGGGCCAAAAACAGGCTCAGAAAGCTCTGAATGTCCCAAAAACATTTGCAGCCTGAAAGGGGCATTAACCCGCATCCTAGACCACTGAAATTCCCAAAAGTATTTTTGGCACGAAAAATGCATCCTACACCCATGAATTTTCAGAAAATGTTGGCAGCTCAAAAAAAGGCCTTAAAATGCATCTTAGGCCTGCAAAAATGTTGAAAACTTTGCAGGCCCAAAAAAGGGGTTTACATGCATCCTAGACCCCCTAAATTCCAGAAAAGGTTGGTGGGCCAACACCTGTGTCAGAAAGCTCTGAATGTCCCAAAAACATTTGCAGCCTGAAAGGGGCATTAACCCGCATCCTAGACCACTGAAATTCTCAAAAATATTTTTGGCACCCAAAATGCATCCTACAACCCTGAAAGTTCAGAATATATTAGCAGCCCAAAAAAGGCCTTAAAATGCATTTTAGGCCTGCAAAAATGTTGAAAACTTTGGAGGCCCAAAAAAGGGGTTTACAGGCATCCTAGACCCCCTAAAGTCCAGAAAATGTTGGTGGGCCAAAAACAGGCTCAGAAAGCTCTGTATGTCCCAAAAACATTTGCAGCCTGAAAGGGGCATTAACCCGCATCCTAGACCACTGAAATTACCAAAAATAATTTTGCCCGAAAAATGCATCCTACACCCCTGAAAGTTCAGAAAATGTTGGCAGCTCAAAAAAGTCCTTAAAATGCATCTTGTGCCTGCAAAAAATGTTGAAAACTTTGGAGGCCCAAAAAAGGGGTTTACAGGCATCCTAGACCCCCTAAAGTCCAGAAAATGTTGGTGGGCCAAAAACTGTGTCAGAGAGCTCTGAATGTCCCAAAAACATTTACAGCCTGAAAGGGGCATTAACCCGCATCCTAGACCACTGAAATTCCCAAAAATATTTTTGCCATGAAAAGTGCATCCTACAACTCTGAAAGTTCAGAATATGTTAGCAGCCCAAAAAAGGCCTTAAAATGCATTTTAGACCTGCAAAAATGTTGAAAAGTTTGGAGGCCCAAAAAAGGGATTTACAGGCATCCTAGACCCCGTAAAGTGCAGAAAATGGCTGTGGTCCAAAATCAGTGTCAGAGAGCTCTGAATGTCCCAAAACATTTGCAGCCCGAAAGGGGCACTAACCCGCATCCGAGACCACTGAAATTCCCAAAAATATTTTTGGCACAAAAATGCATCCTACAACCCTGAAAGTTCAGAATATGTTAGCAGCCTGAAAAAGGCCTTAAAATGCATTTTAGGCCTGCAAAAATGTTGAAAACTTTGGAGGCCCAAAAAAGGGGTTTACAGGCATCCTAGACCCCCTAAAGTCCAGAAAATGTTGGTGGGCCAAAAACTGTGTCAGAGAGCACTGAATGTCCTAAAAACATTTGCAGCCTGAACGGGGCATTAACCCACATCCTAGACAACTGAAATTCCCAAAAATATTTTGGCCCAAAAAATGCTTCCTACACCCCTGAAATTTCAGAAAATGTTGGCAGCTCAAAAAAAGGCCTTAAAATGCATCTTAGGCCTGCAAAAATGTTGAAAACTTTGGAGGCCCAAAAAAGGGGTTTACAGGCATCCTAGACCCCCTAAAGTCCAGAAAATGTTGGTGGGCCAAAAACGGTGTCAGAGAGCTCTGAATGTCCCAAAAACATTTGCAGCCTGAAAGGGGCACTAACCCGCATCCTAGACCACTGAAATTCCCAAAAATATTTTTGGCACAATAAATGCATCCTACAACCCTGAAAGTTCAGAAAATTTTGGCAGCTCAAAAAAGGCCTTAAAATGCATTTTAGGCCTGCAAACATGTTGAAAAGTTTGGAGGCCCAAAAAAGGGATTTCGGGCATCCTAGACCCCCTAAAGTCCAGAAAATGTTGGTGGGCCAAAAACAGGCTCAGAGAGCTCTGAATGTCCCAAAAACATTTGCAGCCTGAAAGGGGCATTAACCCGCATCCTAGACCACTGAAATTACCAAAAATAGTTTGGCCCGAAAAATGCATCCTACACCCCTGAAAGTTCAGAAAATGTTGGCAGCTCAAAAAAAGGCCTTAAATTGCATTTTAGGCCTGCAAAAATGTTGAAAACTTTGCAGGCCCAAAAAAGGGGTTTACAGGCATCCTAGACCCCCTAAATTCCAGAAAAGGTTGGTGGGCCAAAACCTGTGTCAGAAAGCTCTGAATGTCCCAAAAACATTTGCAGCCTGAAAGGGGCATTAACCCGCATCCTAGACCACTGAAATTCCCAAAAATATTTTTGGCACCCAAAATGCATCCTACAACCCTGAAAGTTCAGAATATATTAGCAGCCCAAAAAAGGCCTTAAAATGCATTTTAGGCCTGCAAAAATGTTGAAAACTTTGGAGGCCCAAAAAAGGGGTTTACAGGCATCCTAGACCCCCTAAAGTCCAGAAAATGTTGGTGGGCCAAAAACAGGCTCAGAAAGCTCTGAATGTCCCAAAAACATTTGCAGCCTGAAAGGGGCATTAACCCGCATCCTAGACCACTGAAATTACCAAAAATAATTTGGCCCGAAAAATGCATCCTACACCCCTGAAAGTTCAGAAAATGTTGGCAGCTCAAAAAAGTACTTACAATTCATCTTGTGCCTGCAAAAATGTTGAAAACTTTGGAGGCCCAAAAAAGGAGTTTACATGCATCCTAGACCCCCTAAAGTCCAGAAAATGTTGGTGGGCAAAAACTGTGCCAGAGAGCTCTGAATGTCCCAAAAACATTTGCAGCCTGAAAGGGGTATTAACCCGCATCCTAGACCACTGAAATGTCCAAAAATATTTTTGGCACGAAAAATGCATCCTACACCCCTGAAAGCTCAGAATATGTTAGCAGCCCAAAAAAGGCCTTAAAATGCATCTTAGGCCTGCAAAAACGTTGAAAACTTTGGAGGCCCAAAAAAGGGGTTTACAGGCATCCTAGACCACTAAAGTCGAGAAAATGTTGATGGCACAAAAACAGTGTCAGAGAGCTCTGAATGTCCCAACAACATTTGCAGCCTTAATTGGGCATTAACGAACATCCTAGACCAGTGAAATGTCCAAGAATATTTTTGGCACGAAAAATGCATCCTACACCCCTGAAAGCTCAGAATATGTTAGCAGCCCAAAAAAGGCGTTAAAATGCATCTTCGGCCTGCAAAAACGTTGAAAACTGTACAGGCCCAAAAAAAGGGTTTACATGCATCCTAAACCCCCTAAAGTCCAGAAAAGGTTGGTGGGCCATAAACTGTGTCAGAGAGCTCTGAATGTCCCAAAAATATTTGCAGCCTGAAAGGGGCATTAACCCGCATCCTAGACCACTGAAATTCCCAAAAATATTTTTGGCACCCAAAATGCATCCTACAACCTTGAAAGTTCAGAATATGTTAGCAGCCCAAAAAGGCCTTAAAATGCATTTTAGGCCTGCAAAAATGTTGAAAGGTTTGGAGGCCCAAAAAAGGGGTTTACAGGCATCCTAGACCCCCTAAAGTCCAGAAAATGTTGGTGGGCCAAATGCAGGCTCAGAGAGCTCTGAATGTCCCAAAAATATTTGCAGACTGAAAGGGGCATTAACCCGCATCCTAGACCACTGAAATTCCCAAAAATATTTTTGGCACCCAAAATGCATCCTACAACCTTGAAAGTTCAGAATATGTTAGCAGCCCAAAAAGGCCTTAAAATGCATTTTAGGCCTGCAAAAATGTTGAAAGGTTTGGAGGCCCAAAAAAGGGGTTTACAGGCATCCTAGACCCCCTAAAGTCCAGAAAATGTTGGTGGGCCAAATGCAGGCTCAGAGAGCTCTGAATGTCCCAAAAATATTTGCAGACTGAAAGGGGCATTAACCCGCATCCTAGACCACTGAAACTCCCAAAAATATTTTTGGCACCCAAAATGCATCCTACAACCTTGAAAGTTCAGAATATGTTAGCAGCCCAAAAAAGGCCTTAAAATGCATTTTATGCCTGCAAAAATGTTGAAAACTTTGGAGGCCCAAAAAAGGGGTTTACATGCATCCTAGACCCTCTAAAGTCCAGAAAATGTTGGTGGGCGAAATGCAGGCTCAGAGAGCTCTGAATGTCCCAAAAATATTTCCAGCCTGAAAGGGGTATTAACCCGCATCCTAGACCACTGAAATTCCCAAAAATATTTTTGGCATGAAAAGTGCATCCTACAACCCTGAAATTTCAGAGTATGTTAGCAGCCCAAAAAAGGCCTTAAAATGCATTTTAGGCCTGCAAAAATGTTGAAAACTTTGGAGGCCCAAAAAAGGGGTTTACAGGCATCCTAGACCCCCTAAAGTCCAGAAAATGTTGGTGGGCCAAAAACTGTGTCAAAGAGCTCTGAATGTCCCAAAAACATTTGCAGCCTGAAAGGGGCATTAACCCGCATCCTAGACCACTGAAATTCTCAAAAATATTTTTGCCATGAAAAGTGCATCCTACAACCCTGAACGTTCAGAATATGTTAGCAGCCCAAAAAAGGCCTTAAAATGCATTTTAGGCCTGCAAAAATGTTGAAAAGTTTGGAGGCCCAAAAAAGAGATTTACAGGCATCCTAGACCCCGTAAAGTGCAGAAAATAGCTGTGGCCCAAAAACTGTGTCAGAGAGCTCTGAATGTCCTACAAACATGTGCAGCTTGAAAGGGGCATTAACCCGCATCCTAGACCACTGAAATTCCCAAAAATATTTTTGGCACTCAAAATGCATCCTACAACCCTGAAAGTTCAGAATATGTTAGCAGCCCAAAAAAGGCCTTAAGATGCATTTTAGGCCTGCAAAAAGGTTGAAAACTTTGGAGCCCCAAAAAAGGGGTTTACAGACATCCTAGACCCCCTAAAGTCCAGAAAATGCTGGTGGGCCAGAAACTGTGTCAGAGAGCTCTGAATGTCCCAAAAAGATTTGCAGCCTGTAAGGGGCATTAACCCGCATCCTAGACCACTGAAATTCCCAAAAATAGTTTGGCCCGAAAAATGCATCCTGCACCCCTGAATGTTCAGAAAATGTTGGCAGCTCAAAAAAGTCCTTAAAATTCATCTTGTGCCTGCAAAAATGTTGAAAACTTTGGAGGCCCAAAAAAGGGGTTTACAGGCATCCTAGACTCCGTAAAGTCCAGAAAATATTGGTGGACCAAATACTGTGTCAGAGAGCTCTGAATGTCCCAAAAACATTTGCAGCCTGAAAGGGGCATTAACCCGCATCCTAGACCACTGAAATTCCCAAAAGTATTTTTGGCACGAAAAATGCATCCTGCACCCATGAATTTTCAGAAAATGTTGGCAGCTCATAAAAAGGCCTTAAAATGCATCTTAGGCCTGCAAAAATGTTGAAAACTTTGCAGGCCCAAAAAAGGGGTTTACATGCATCCTAGACCCCCTAAATTCCAGAAAAGGTTGGTGGGCCAAAACCTGTGTCAGAAAGCTCTGAATGTCCCAAAAACATTTGCAGCCTGAAAGGGGCATTAACCCGCATCCTAGACCACTGAAATTCCCAAAAATATTTTTGGCACCCAAAATGCATCCTACAACCCTGAAAGTTCAGAATATATTAGCAGCCCAAAAAAGACCTTAAAATGCATTTTAGGCCTGCAAAAATGTTGAAAACTTTGGAGGCCCAAAAAAGGGATTTACAGGCCTCCTAGACCCCCTAAAGTCCAGAAAATGTTGGTGGGCCAAAAACAGGCTCAGAAAGCTCTGAATGTCCCAAAAAGATTTGCAGCCTGAAAGGGGCATTAACCCGCATCCTAGACCACTGAAATTACCAAAAATAATTTGGCCCGAAAAATGCATCCTACACCCCTGAAAGTTCAGAAAATGTTGGCAGCTCAAAAAAAGGCCTTAAAATGCATCTTAGGCCTGCAAAAATGTTGAAAACTTTGCAGGCCCAAAAAAGGGGTTTACATGCATCCCAGACCCCCTAAATTCCAGAAAAGGTTGGTGGGCCAAAACCTGTGTCAGAAAGCTCTGAATGTCCCAAAAACATTTGCAGCCTGAAAGGGGCATTAACCCGCATCCTAGACCATTGAAATTCCCAAAAATATTTTTGGCACCCAAAATGCATCCTACAACCCTGAAAGTTCAGAATATATTAGCAGCCCAAAAAAGGCCTTAAAATGCATTTTAGGCCTGCAAAAATGTTGAAAACTTTGGAGGCCCAAAAAAGGGATTTACAGGCCTCCTAGACCCCCTAAAGTCCAGAAAATGTTGGTGGGCCAAAAACAGGCTCAGAAAGCTCTGAATGTCCCAAAAACATTTGCAGCCTGAAAGGGGCATTAACCCGCATCCTAGACCACTGAAATTACCAAAAATAATTTGGCCCGAAAAATGCATCCTACACCCCTGAAAGTTCAGAAAATGTTGGCAGCTCAAAAAAAGGCCTTAAAATGCATCTTAGGCCTGCAAAAATGTTGAAAACTTTGCAGGCCCAAAAAAGGGGTTTACATGCATCCTAGACCCCCTAAATTCCAGAAAAGGTTGGTGGGCCAAAACCTGTGTCAGAAAGCTCTGAATGTCCCAAAAACATTTGCAGCCTGAAAGGGGCATTAACCCGCATCCTAGACCACTGAAATTCCCAAAAATATTTTTGGCACCCAAAATGCATCCTACAACCCTGAAAGTTCAGAATATATTAGCAGCCCAAAAAAGGCCTTAAAATGCATTTTAGGCCTGCAAAAATGTTGAAAACTTTGGAGGCCCAAAAAAGGGGTTTACAGGCATCCTAGACCCCCTAAAGTCCAGAAAATGTTGGTGGGCCAAAAACAGGCTCAGAAAGCTCTGAATGTCCCAAAAACATTTGCAGCCTGAAAGGGGCATTATCCCGCATCCTAGACCACTGAAATTACCAAAAATAATTTGGCCCGAAAAATGCATCCTACACCCCTGAAAGTTCAGAAAATGTTGGCAGCTCAAAAAAGTCCTTAAAATGCATCTTGTGCCTGCAAAAATGTTGAAAACTTTGGAGGCCCAAAAAAGGGGTTTACAGGCATCCTAGACTCCGTAAAGTCCAGAAAATATTGGTGGACCAAATACTGTGTCAGAGAGCTCTGAATGTCCCAAAAACATTTGCAGCCTGAAAGGGGCATTAACCCGCATCCTAGACCACTGAAATTCCCAAAAGTATTTTTGGCACGAAAAATGCATCTACACCCATGAATTTTCAGAAAATGTTGGCAGCTCAAAAAAAGGCCTTAAAATGCATCTTAGGCCTGCAAAAATGTTGAAAACTTTGCAGGCCCAAAAAAGGGGTTTACAGGCATCCTAGACCCCCTAAAGTCCAGAAAATGTTGGTGGGCCAAAAACAGGCTCAGAGAGCTCTTAATGTCCCAAAAACATTTGCAGCCTGAAAGGGGCATTAACCCGCATCCTAGACCACTGAAATTACCAAAAATAGTTTGGCCCGAAAAATGCATCCTACACCCCTGAATGTTCAGAAAATGTTGGCAGCTCAAAAAAGGCCTTAAAATGCATCTTAGGCCTGCAAAATGTAGATAGGTTTGGAGGCCCAAAAAAGGGATTTACAGGCATCCTAGACCCCGTAAAGTGCAGAAAATGGCTGGGGCCCAAAATCAGTGTCAGAGAGCTCTGAATGTCCCAAAAACATTTGCAGCCCGAAAGGGGCATTAACCCGCATCCTAGACCGCTGAAATTCCCAAAAATATTTTTGGCATGAAAAGTGCATCCTACAACCCTGAAAGTTCAGAATATGTTAGCAGCCCAAAAAAGGCCTTAAAATGCATTTTAGGCCTGCAAAAATGTTGAAAACTTTAGAGGCCCAAAAAAAGGGGTTTACAGGCATTCTAGACCCCCTAAGGTCCAGAAAATGTTGGTGGGCCAAAAACTGTGTCAGAGAGCTCTGAATGTCCCAAAAACATTTGCAGCCTGAAAGGGGCATTAACCCGCATCCTAGACCACTGAAATTCCCAAAAATATTTTTGGCATGAAAAGTGCATCCTACAACCCTGAAAGTTCAGAATATGTTAGCAGCCCAAAAAAGGCCTTAAAATGCATCTTAGGCCTGCAAAAATGTTGAAAGGTTTGGAGAACCAAAAAAGGGATTTACAGGCATCCTAGACCCCGTAAAGTGCAGAAAATGGCTGTGGGCAAAAAAATCAGTGACAGAGAGCTCTGAATGTCCCAAAATATTTGCAGCCCGAAAGGGGCACTAACCCGCATCCTAGACCACTGAAATTCCCAAAAATATTTGTGGCACCAAAAATGCATCCTACAACCCTGAAAGTTCAGAATATGTTAGCAGCCTGAAAAAGCCCTTAAAATGCATTTTAGGCCTGCAAAAATGTTGAAAACCTTGGAGGCCCAAAAAAGGGGTTGACAGGCATCCTAGACTCCCTAAAGTCCAGAAAATATTGGTGGGCCAAAAACTGTGTCAGAGAGCTCTGAATGTCCCAAAAACATTTGCAGTCTGAAAGGGGCATTAACCCGCATCCTAGACCGCTGAAATTCTCAAAAATATTTTTGGCACCCAAAATGCATCCTACAACCCTGAAAGTTCAGAATATGTTAGCAGCCCAAGAAAGGCCTTAAAATGCATTTTAGGCATGCAAAAATGTTGAAAACTTTGGAGGCCCAAAAAAGGGGTTTACAGGCATCCTAGACCCCCTAAAGTCCAGAAAATGTTGGTGGGCCAAAAACAGGCTAAGAGAGCTCTGAATGTCCCAAAAACATTTGCAGCCTGAAAGGGGCATTAACCCGCATCCTAGACCACTGAAATTACCAAAAATAGTTTGGCCCGAAAAATGCATCCTACACCCCTGAATGTTCAGAAAATGTTGGCAGCTCAAAAAGTCCTTAAAATTCATCTTGTGCCTGGAAAAATGTTGAAAACTTTGGAGGCCCAAAAAAGGGGTTTACAGACATCCTAGACCCCCTGAAGTCCAGAAAATGTTGGTGGGCCAAAAACTGTGTCAGAGAGCTCTGAATGTCCCAAAAACATTTGCAGACTGAAAGGGGCATTAACCCGCATCCTAGACCACTGAAATTCCCAAAAATATTTTTGGCATGAAAAGTGCATCCTACAACCCTGAAAGTTCAGAATATGTTAGCAGCCCAAAAAAGGCCTTAAAATGCATCTTAGACATGCAAAAATGTTGAAAGGTTTGGAGGCTAAAAAATGGGATTTACAGGCATCCTAGACCCCGTAAAGTGCAGAAAATGGCTGTGGCCCAAAATCAGTGTCAGAGAGCTCTGAATGTCCCAAAACATTTCCAGCCCGAAAAGGACACTAACCCGCATCCTAGACCACTGAAATTCCCAAAAGTATTTTTGGCATGAAAAATGCATCCTACAACCCTGAAAGTTCAGAATATGTTAGCAGCCTGAAAAATGCCTTAAAATGCATTTTAGGCCTGCAAAAATGTTGAAAACTTTAGAGGCCCAAAAAAGAGGTTTACAGGCATCCTAGACTCCCTAAAGTCCAGAAAATATTGGTGGACCAAAAACTGTGTCAGAGAGCTCTGAATGTCCCAAAAACATTTGCAGCTTGAAAGGGGCATTAACCCGCATCCTAGACCACTGAAATTCTCAAAAATATTTTTGGCATGAAAAGTGCATCCTACAACCCTTAAAGTTCAGAATATGTTAGCAGCCCAAAAAGGCCTTAAAATGCATTTTGGCCTGCAAAAAAGTTGAAATGTTTGGAGGCCAAAAAAGGGATTTACAGGCATCCTAGACCCTGTAAAGTGCAGAAAATGGCTGTGGCCCAAAAACTGTGTCAGAGAGCTCAGAATGTCCCAAAAACATTTGCAGCCTGAAAGGGGCATTAACCCTTATCCTAGACCACTGAAATTCCCAAAAATATTTTTGGCATGAAAAGTGCATCCTACAACCCTGAGAGTTCAGAATATGTTAGCAGCCCAAAAAAGGCCTTAAATGCATTTTAGGCCTGCAAAAATGTTGAAAACTTTGGAGGCCCAAAAAAGAGGTTTACAGGCATCCTAGACTCCCTAAAGTCCAGAAAATATTGGTGGACCAAAAACTGTGTCAGAGAGCTCTGAATGTCCCAAAAACATTTGCAGCTTGAAAGGGGCATTAACCCACATCCTAGACCACTGAAATTCTCAAAAATATTTTTGGCATGAAAAGTCCATCCTACAACCCTTAAAGTTCAGAATATGTTAGCAGCCCAAAAAAGGCCTTAAAATGCATTTTGGCCTGCAAAAAAGTTGAAATGTTTGGAGGCCAAAAAAAGGGATTTACAGGCATCCTAGACCCAGTAAAGTGCAGAAAATGGCTGTGGCCCAAAAACTGTGTCAGAGAGCTCTGAATGTCCCAAAAACATTTGCAGCCTGAAAGGGGCATTAACCCGCATCCTAGACCACTGAAATTACCAAAAATGGTTTGTCCCGAAAAATGCATCCTACACCCCTGAAAGTTCAGAAAATGTTGGCAGCTCAAGAAAGTCCTTAAAATTCATTTTGTGCCTGCAAAAATGTTGAAAACTTTGGAGGCCCAAAAAAGGGGTTTACAGGCATCCTAGACCCCCTAAAGTCCAGAAAATGTTGGTGGGCCAAAAATTGTGTCAGAGAGCTCTGAATGTCCCAAAAACATTTGCAGCCTGAAAGGGGCACTAACCCGCATCCTAGACCACTGAAATTCCCAATAATATTTTTGGCATGAAAAGTGCATCCTACAACCCTGAGAATTCAGAATATTTTAGCAGCCCAAAAAAGGCCTTAAATGCATTTTAGGCCTGCAAAAATGTTGAAAAGTTTGGAGGTCCAAAAAAGAGGTTTACAGGCATCCTCGACTCCCTAAAGTCCAGAAAATATTGGTGGACCAAAAACTGTGTCAGAGAGCTCTGAATGTTCCAAAAACATTTGCAGCTTGAAAGGGGCATTAACCCGCATCCTAGACCACTGAAATTCCCAAAAATATTTTTGGCACCCAAAATGCATCCTACAACCCTAAAAGTTCAGAATATGTTAGCAGCCCAAAAAAGGCCTTAAAATGCATTTTAGGCCTGCAAAAATGTTGAAAACTTTGGAGGCCCAAAAAAGGGGTTTACAGGCATCCTAGACCCCCTAAAGTCCAGAAAATGTTGGTGGGCCAAAAACAGGCTAAGAGAGCTCTGAATGTCCCAAAAACATTTGCAGCCTGAAAGGGGCATTAACCCGCATCCCAGACCACTGAAATTACCAAAAATGGTTTGGCCCGAAAAATGCATCCTACACCCCTGAATGTTCAGAAAATGTTGGCAGCTCAAAAAGTCCTTAAAATTCATCTTGTGCCTGGACAAATGTTGAAAACTTTGGAGGCCCAAAAAAGGGGTTTACAGACATCCTAGACCCCCTAAAGTCCAGAAAATGTTGGTGGGCCAAAAACAGGCTAAGAGAGCTCTGAATGTCCCAAGAACATTTGCAGCCTGAAAGGGGCATTAACCCGCATCCTAGACCACTGAAATTACCAAAAATGGTTTGGCCCGAAAAATGCATCCTACACCCCTGAATGTTCAGAAAATGTTGGCAGCTCAAAAAGTCCTTAAAATTCATCTTGTGCCTGGAAAAATGTTGAAAACTTTGGAGGCCCAAAAAAGGGGTTTACAGACATCCTAGACCCCCTAAAGTCCAGAAAATGTTGGTGGGCCAAAAACTGTGTCAGAGAGCCTCTGAATGTCCCAAAAACATTTGCAGACTGAAAGGGGAATTAACCCGCATCCTAGACCACTGAAATTCCCAAAAATATTTTTGGCATGAAAAGTGCATCCTACAACCCTGAAAGTTCAGAATATGTTAGCAGCCCAAAAAAGTCCTTAAAATGCATCTTAGACCTGTAAAAATGTTGAAAGGTTTGGAGGCTAAAAAATGGGATTTACAGGCATCCTAGACCCCGTAAAGTGCAGAAAATGGCTGTGGCCCAAAATCAGTGTCAGAGAGCTCTGAATGTCCCAAAACATTTGCAGCCCAAAAGGGGCACTAACCCGCATCCTAGACCACTGAAATTCCCAAAAGTATTTTTGGCACGAAAAATGCATCCTACAACCCTGAAAGTTCAGAATGTGTTAGCAGCCTGAAAAATGCCTTAAAATGCATTTTAGGCCTGCAAAAATGTTGAAAACTTTAGAGGCCCAAAAAAGAGGTTTACAGGCATCCTAGACTCCCTAAAGTCCAGAAAATATTGGTGGACCAAAAACTGTGTCAGAGAGCTCTGAATGTCCCAAAAACATGTGCAGCTTGAAAGGGGCATTAACCCGCATCCTAGACCACTGAAATTCCCAAAAATATTTTTGGCACCCAAAATGCATCCTACAACCCTGAAAGTTCAGAATATGTTAGCAGCCCAAAAAAGGCCTTAAAATGCATTTTAGGCATGCAAAAATGTTGAAAACTTTGGAGGCCCAAAAAAGGGGTTTACAGGCATCCTAGACCCCCTAAAGTCCAGAAAATGTTGGTGGGCCAAAAACAGGCTCAGAGAGCTCTGAATGTCCCAAAAATATTTCCAGCCTGAAAGGGGCATTAACCCGCATCCTAGACCACTGAAATTACCAAAAATAGTTTGGCCCGAAAAATGCACCCTACACCCCTGAATGTTCAGAAAATGTTGGCAGCTCAAAAAAGTCCTTAAAATTCATCTTGTGCCTGCAAAAATGTTGAAAACTTCGGAGGCCCAAAAAAGGGGTTTGCAGGCATCCTAGACCCCCTAAAGTCCAGAAAATGTTGGTAGGCCAAAAACTGTGTCAGAGAGCTCTGAATGTCCCAAAAACATTTGCAGCCTGAAAGGGGCATTAACCCGCATCCTAGACCGCTGAAATTCCCAAAAATATTTTTGGCATGAAAAGTGCATCCTACAACCCTGAAAGTTCAGAATATGTTAGCAGCCCAAAAAAGGCCTTAAAATGCATTTTAGGCCTGCAAAAATGTTGAAAACTTTGGAGGCCCAAAAAAGGGGTTTACAGGCATCCTAGACCCCCTAAAGTCCAGAAAATGTTGGTGGGCCAAAAACAGGCTAATAGAGCTCTGAATGTCCCAAAAACATTTGCAGCCTGAAAGGGGCATTAACCCGCATCCTAGACCACTGAAATTACCAAAAATAGTTTGGCCCGAAAAATGCATCCTACACCCCTGAATGTTCAGAAAATGTTGGCAGCTCAAAAAGTCCTTAAAATTCATCTTGTGTCTGGAAAAATGTTGAAAACTTTGGAGGCCCAAAAAAGGGGTTTACAGACATCCTAGACACCCTAAAGTCCAGAAAATGTTGGTGGGCCAAAAACTGTGTCAGAGAGCTCTGAATGTCCCAAAAACATTTGCAGACTGAAAGGGGCATTAACCCGCATCCTAGACCACTGAAATTCCCAAAAATATTTTTGGCATGAAAAGTGCATCCTACAACCCTGAGAGTTCAGAATATGTTAGCAGCCCAAAAAAGGCCTTAAATGCATTTTAGGCCTGCAAAAATGTTGAAAACTTTGGAGGCCCAAAAAAGAGGTTTACAGGCATCCTAGACTCCCTAAAGTCCAGAAAATATTGGTGGACCAAAAACTGTGTCAGAGAGCTCTGAATGTCCCAAAAACATTTGCAGCTTGAAAGGGGCATTAACCCACATCCTAGACCACTGAAATTCTCAAAAATATTTTTGGCATGAAAAGTCCATCCTACAACCCTTAAAGTTCAGAATATGTTAGCAGCCCAAAAAAGGCCTTAAAATGCATTTTGGCCTGCAAAAAAGTTGAAATGTTTGGAGGCCAAAAAAAGGGATTTACAGGCATCCTAGACCCAGTAAAGTGCAGAAAATGGCTGTGGCCCAAAAACTGTGTCAGAGAGCTCTGAATGTCCCAAAAACATTTGCAGCCTGAAAGGGGCATTAACCCGCATCCTAGACCACTGAAATTACCAAAAATGGTTTGTCCCGAAAAATGCATCCTACACCCCTGAAAGTTCAGAAAATGTTGGCAGCTCAAGAAAGTCCTTAAAATTCATTTTGTGCCTGCAAAAATGTTGAAAACTTTGGAGGCCCAAAAAAGGGGTTTACAGGCATCCTAGACCCCCTAAAGTCCAGAAAATGTTGGTGGGCCAAAAATTGTGTCAGAGAGCTCTGAATGTCCCAAAAACATTTGCAGCCTGAAAGGGGCACTAACCCGCATCCTAGACCACTGAAATTCCCAATAATATTTTTGGCATGAAAAGTGCATCCTACAACCCTGAGAATTCAGAATATTTTAGCAGCCCAAAAAAGGCCTTAAATGCATTTTAGGCCTGCAAAAATGTTGAAAAGTTTGGAGGTCCAAAAAAGAGGTTTACAGGCATCCTCGACTCCCTAAAGTCCAGAAAATATTGGTGGACCAAAAACTGTGTCAGAGAGCTCTGAATGTTCCAAAAACATTTGCAGCTTGAAAGGGGCATTAACCCGCATCCTAGACCACTGAAATTCCCAAAAATATTTTTGGCACCCAAAATGCATCCTACAACCCTAAAAGTTCAGAATATGTTAGCAGCCCAAAAAAGGCCTTAAAATGCATTTTAGGCCTGCAAAAATGTTGAAAACTTTGGAGGCCCAAAAAAGGGGTTTACAGGCATCCTAGACCCCCTAAAGTCCAGAAAATGTTGGTGGGCCAAAAACAGGCTAAGAGAGCTCTGAATGTCCCAAAAACATTTGCAGCCTGAAAGGGGCATTAACCCGCATCCCAGACCACTGAAATTACCAAAAATGGTTTGGCCCGAAAAATGCATCCTACACCCCTGAATGTTCAGAAAATGTTGGCAGCTCAAAAAGTCCTTAAAATTCATCTTGTGCCTGGACAAATGTTGAAAACTTTGGAGGCCCAAAAAAGGGGTTTACAGACATCCTAGACCCCCTAAAGTCCAGAAAATGTTGGTGGGCCAAAAACAGGCTAAGAGAGCTCTGAATGTCCCAAGAACATTTGCAGCCTGAAAGGGGCATTAACCCGCATCCTAGACCACTGAAATTACCAAAAATGGTTTGGCCCGAAAAATGCATCCTACACCCCTGAATGTTCAGAAAATGTTGGCAGCTCAAAAAGTCCTTAAAATTCATCTTGTGCCTGGAAAAATGTTGAAAACTTTGGAGGCCCAAAAAAGGGGTTTACAGACATCCTAGACCCCCTAAAGTCCAGAAAATGTTGGTGGGCCAAAAACTGTGTCAGAGAGCCTCTGAATGTCCCAAAAACATTTGCAGACTGAAAGGGGCATTAACCCGCATCCTAGACCACTGAAATTCCCAAAAATATTTTTGGCATGAAAAGTGCATCCTACAACCCTGAAAGTTCAGAATATGTTAGCAGCCCAAAAAAGTCCTTAAAATGCATCTTAGACCTGTAAAAATGTTGAAAGGTTTGGAGGCTAAAAAATGGGATTTACAGGCATCCTAGACCCCGTAAAGTGCAGAAAATGGCTGTGGCCCAAAATCAGTGTCAGAGAGCTCTGAATGTCCCAAAACATTTGCAGCCCAAAAGGGGCACTAACCCGCATCCTAGACCACTGAAATTCCCAAAAGTATTTTTGGCACGAAAAATGCATCCTACAACCCTGAAAGTTCAGAATGTGTTAGCAGCCTGAAAAATGCCTTAAAATGCATTTTAGGCCTGCAAAAATGTTGAAAACTTTAGAGGCCCAAAAAAGAGGTTTACAGGCATCCTAGACTCCCTAAAGTCCAGAAAATATTGGTGGACCAAAAACTGTGTCAGAGAGCTCTGAATGTCCCAAAAACATGTGCAGCTTGAAAGGGGCATTAACCCGCATCCTAGACCACTGAAATTCCCAAAAATATTTTTGGCACCCAAAATGCATCCTACAACCCTGAAAGTTCAGAATATGTTAGCAGCCCAAAAAAGGCCTTAAAATGCATTTTAGGCATGCAAAAATGTTGAAAACTTTGGAGGCCCAAAAAAGGGGTTTACAGGCATCCTAGACCCCCTAAAGTCCAGAAAATGTTGGTGGGCCAAAAACAGGCTCAGAGAGCTCTGAATGTCCCAAAAATATTTCCAGCCTGAAAGGGGCATTAACCCGCATCCTAGACCACTGAAATTACCAAAAATAGTTTGGCCCGAAAAATGCACCCTACACCCCTGAATGTTCAGAAAATGTTGGCAGCTCAAAAAAGTCCTTAAAATTCATCTTGTGCCTGCAAAAATGTTGAAAACTTCGGAGGCCCAAAAAAGGGGTTTGCAGGCATCCTAGACCCCCTAAAGTCCAGAAAATGTTGGTAGGCCAAAAACTGTGTCAGAGAGCTCTGAATGTCCCAAAAACATTTGCAGCCTGAAAGGGGCATTAACCCGCATCCTAGACCGCTGAAATTCCCAAAAATATTTTTGGCATGAAAAGTGCATCCTACAACCCTGAAAGTTCAGAATATGTTAGCAGCCCAAAAAAGGCCTTAAAATGCATTTTAGGCCTGCAAAAATGTTGAAAACTTTGGAGGCCCAAAAAAGGGGTTTACAGGCATCCTAGACCCCCTAAAGTCCAGAAAATGTTGGTGGGCCAAAAACAGGCTAATAGAGCTCTGAATGTCCCAAAAACATTTGCAGCCTGAAAGGGGCATTAACCCGCATCCTAGACCACTGAAATTACCAAAAATAGTTTGGCCCGAAAAATGCATCCTACACCCCTGAATGTTCAGAAAATGTTGGCAGCTCAAAAAGTCCTTAAAATTCATCTTGTGTCTGGAAAAATGTTGAAAACTTTGGAGGCCCAAAAAAGGGGTTTACAGACATCCTAGACACCCTAAAGTCCAGAAAATGTTGGTGGGCCAAAAACTGTGTCAGAGAGCTCTGAATGTCCCAAAAACATTTGCAGACTGAAAGGGGCATTAACCCGCATCCTAGACCACTGAAATTCCCAAAAATATTTTTGGCACCCAAAATGCATCCTACAACCCTGAAAGTTCAGAATATGTTAGCAGCCCAAAAAAGGCCTTAAAATGCATTTTAGGCATGCAAAAATGTTGAAAACTTTGGAGGCCCAAAAAAGGGGTTTACAGGCATCCTAGACCCCCTAAAGTCCAGAAAATGTTGGTGGGCCAAAAACAGGCTAAGAGAGCTCTGAATGTCCCAAAAACATTTGCAGCCTGAAAGGGGCATTAACCCGCATCCTAGACCACTGAAATTCCCAAAAATATTTTTGGCATGAAAAGTGCATCCTACAACCCTGAAAGTTCAGAATATGTTAGCAGCCCAAAAAAGGCCTTAAAATGCATCTTAGACATGCAAAAATGTTGAAAGGTTTGGAGGCTAAAAAATGGGATTTACAGGCATCCTAGACCCCGTAAAGTGCAGAAAATGGCTGTGGCCCAAAATCAGTGTCAGAGAGCTCTGAATGTCCCAAAACATTTCCAGCCCGAAAGGGACACTAACCCGCATCCTAGACCACTGAAATTCCCAAAAGTATTTTTGGCACGAAAAATGCATCCTACAACCCTGAAAGTTCAGAATATGTTAGCAGCCTGAAAAATGCCTTAAAATGCATTTTAGGCCTGCAAAAATGTTGAAAACTTTAGAGGCCCAAAAAAGAGGTTTACAGGCATCCTAGACTCCCTAAAGTCCAGAAAATATTGGTGGACCAAAAACTGTGTCAGAGAGCTCTGAATGTCCCAAAAACATTTGCAGCTTGAAAGGGGCATTAACCCGCATCCTAGACCACTGAAATTCTCAAAAATATTTTTGGCATGAAAAGTGCATCCTACAACCCTTAAAGTTCAGAATATGTTAGCAGCCCAAAAAGGCCTTAAAATGCATTTTGGCCTGCAAAAAAGTTGAAATGTTTGGAGGCCAAAAAAGGGATTTACAGGCATCCTAGACCCTGTAAAGTGCAGAAAATGGCTGTGGCCCAAAAACTGTGTCAGAGAGCTCAGAATGTCCCAAAAACATTTGCAGCCTGAAAGGGGCATTAACCCTTATCCTAGACCACTGAAATTCCCAAAAATATTTTTGGCATGAAAAGTGCATCCTACAACCCTGAGAGTTCAGAATATGTTAGCAGCCCAAAAAAGGCCTTAAATGCATTTTAGGCCTGCAAAAATGTTGAAAACTTTGGAGGCCCAAAAAAGAGGTTTACAGGCATCCTAGACTCCCTAAAGTCCAGAAAATATTGGTGGACCAAAAACTGTGTCAGAGAGCTCTGAATGTCCCAAAAACATTTGCAGCTTGAAAGGGGCATTAACCCACATCCTAGACCACTGAAATTCTCAAAAATATTTTTGGCATGAAAAGTCCATCCTACAACCCTTAAAGTTCAGAATATGTTAGCAGCCCAAAAAAGGCCTTAAAATGCATTTTGGCCTGCAAAAAAGTTGAAATGTTTGGAGGCCAAAAAAAGGGATTTACAGGCATCCTAGACCCAGTAAAGTGCAGAAAATGGCTGTGGCCCAAAAACTGTGTCAGAGAGCTCTGAATGTCCCAAAAACATTTGCAGCCTGAAAGGGCATTAACCCGCATCCTAGACCACTGAAATTACCAAAAATGGTTTGTCCCGAAAAATGCATCCTACACCCCTGAAAGTTCAGAAAATGTTGGCAGCTCAAGAAAGTCCTTAAAATTCATTTTGTGCCTGCAAAAATGTTGAAAACTTTGGAGGCCCAAAAAAGGGGTTTACAGGCATCCTAGACCCCCTAAAGTCCAGAAAATGTTGGTGGGCCAAAAATTGTGTCAGAGAGCTCTGAATGTCCCAAAAACATTTGCAGCCTGAAAGGGGCACTAACCCGCATCCTAGACCACTGAAATTCCCAATAATATTTTTGGCATGAAAAGTGCATCCTACAACCCTGAGAATTCAGAATATTTTAGCAGCCCAAAAAAGGCCTTAAATGCATTTTAGGCCTGCAAAAATGTTGAAAAGTTTGGAGGTCCAAAAAAGAGGTTTACAGGCATCCTCGACTCCCTAAAGTCCAGAAAATATTGGTGGACCAAAAACTGTGTCAGAGAGCTCTGAATGTTCCAAAAACATTTGCAGCTTGAAAGGGGCATTAACCCGCATCCTAGACCACTGAAATTCCCAAAAATATTTTTGGCACCCAAAATGCATCCTACAACCCTGAAAGTTCAGAATATGTTAGCAGCCCAAAAAAGGCCTTAAAATGCATTTTAGGCCTGCAAAAATGTTGAAAACTTTGGAGGCCCAAAAAAGGGGTTT
The DNA here is from genome assembly GCF_040938575.1 of Ambystoma mexicanum. Classification (NCBI taxonomy): domain Eukaryota; kingdom Metazoa; phylum Chordata; class Amphibia; order Caudata; family Ambystomatidae; genus Ambystoma; species Ambystoma mexicanum. Next base: position 956,542,072 of record NC_090929.1, on the reverse strand, counting down.
ACAGGCATCCTAGACCCCCTAAAGTCCAGAAAATGTTGGTGGGCCAAAAACAGGCTAAGAGAGCTCTGAATGTCCCAAAAACATTTGCAGCCTGAAAGGGGCATTAAACCGCATCCCAGACCACTGAAATTACCAAAAATGGTTTGGCCCGAAAAATGCATCCTACACCCCTGAATGTTCAGAAAATGTTGGCAGCTCAAAAAGTCCTTAAAATTCATCTTGTGCCTGGACAAATGTTGAAAACTTTGGAGGCCCAAAAAAGGGGTTTACAGACATCCTAGACCCCCTAAAGTCCAGAAAATGTTGGTGGGCCAAAAACAGGCTAAGAGAGCTCTGAATGTCCCAAAAACATTTGCAGCCTGAAAGGGGCATTAACCCGCATCCTAGACCACTGAAATTACCAAAAATGGTTTGGCCCGAAAAATGCATCCTACACCCCTGAATGTTCAGAAAATGTTGGCAGCTCAAAAAGTCCTTAAAATTCATCTTGTGCCTGGAAAAATGTTGAAAACTTTGGAGGCCCAAAAAAGGGGTTTACAGACATCCTAGACCCCCTAAAGTCCAGAAAATGTTGGTGGGCCAAAAACTGTGTCAGAGAGCCTCTGAATGTCCCAAAAACATTTGCAGACTGAAAGGGGCATTAACCCGCATCCTAGACCACTGAAATTCCCAAAAATATTTTTGGCATGAAAAGTGCATCCTACAACCCTGAAAGTTCAGAATATGTTAGCAGCCCAAAAAAGTCCTTAAAATGCATCTTAGACCTGTAAAAATGTTGAAAGGTTTGGAGGCTAAAAAATGGGATTTACAGGCATCCTAGACCCCGTAAAGTGCAGAAAATGGCTGTGGCCCAAAATCAGTGTCAGAGAGCTCTGAATGTCCCAAAACATTTGCAGCCCAAAAGGGGCACTAACCCGCATCCTAGACCACTGAAATTCCCAAAAGTATTTTTGGCACGAAAAATGCATCCTACAACCCTGAAAGTTCAGAATGTGTTAGCAGCCTGAAAAATGCCTTAAAATGCATTTTAGGCCTGCAAAAATGTTGAAAACTTTAGAGGCCCAAAAAAGAGGTTTACAGGCATCCTAGACTCCCTAAAGTCCAGAAAATATTGGTGGACCAAAAACTGTGTCAGAGAGCTCTGAATGTCCCAAAAACATGTGCAGCTTGAAAGGGGCATTAACCCGCATCCTAGACCACTGAAATTCCCAAAAATATTTTTGGCACCCAAAATGCATCCTACAACCCTGAAAGTTCAGAATATGTTAGCAGCCCAAAAAAGGCCTTAAAATGCATTTTAGGCATGCAAAAATGTTGAAAACTTTGGAGGCCCAAAAAAGGGGTTTACAGGCATCCTAGACCCCCTAAAGTCCAGAAAATGTTGGTGGGCCAAAAACAGGCTCAGAGAGCTCTGAATGTCCCAAAAATATTTCCAGCCTGAAAGGGGCATTAACCCGCATCCTAGACCACTGAAATTACCAAAAATAGTTTGGCCCGAAAAATGCATCCTACACCCCTGAATGTTCAGAAAATGTTGGCAGCTCAAAAAAGTCCTTAAAATTCATCTTGTGCCTGCAAAAATGTTGAAAACTTCGGAGGCCCAAAAAAGGGGTTTGCAGGCATCCTAGACCCCCTAAAGTCCAGAAAATGTTGGTAGGCCAAAAACTGTGTCAGAGAGCTCTGAATGTCCCAAAAACATTTGCAGCCTGAAAGGGGCATTAACCCGCATCCTAGACCGCTGAAATTCCCAAAAATATTTTTGGCATGAAAAGTGCATCCTACAACCCTGAAAGTTCAGAATATGTTAGCAGCCCAAAAAAGGCCTTAAAATGCATTTTAGGCCTGCAAAAATGTTGAAAACTTTGGAGGCCCAAAAAAGGGGTTTACAGGCATCCTAGACCCCCTAAAGTCCAGAAAATGTTGGTGGGCCAAAAACAGGCTAATAGAGCTCTGAATGTCCCAAAAACATTTGCAGCCTGAAAGGGGCATTAACCCGCATCCTAGACCACTGAAATTACCAAAAATAGTTTGGCCCGAAAAATGCATCCTACACCCCTGAATGTTCAGAAAATGTTGGCAGCTCAAAAAGTCCTTAAAATTCATCTTGTGCCTGGAAAAATGTTGAAAACTTTGGAGGCCCAAAAAAGGGGTTTACAGACATCCTAGACCCCCTAAAGTCCAGAAAATGTTGGTGGGCCAAAAACTGTGTCAGAGAGCTCTGAATGTCCCAAAAACATTTGCAGACTGAAAGGGGCATTAACCCCCATCCTAGACCACTGAAATTCCCAAAAATATTTTTGGCACCCAAAATGCATCCTACAACCCTGAAAGTTCAGAATATGTTAGCAGCCCAAAAAAGGCCTTAAAATGCATTTTAGGCATGCAAAAATGTTGAAAACTTTGGAGGCCCAAAAAAGGGGTTTACAGGCATCCTAGACCCCCTAAAGTCCAGAAAATGTTGGTGGGCCAAAAACAGGCTAAGAGAGCTCTGAATGTCCCAAAAACATTTGCAGCCTGAAAGGGGCATTAACCCGCATCCTAGACCACTGAAATTACCAAAAATAGTTTGGCCCGAAAAATGCATCCTACACCCCTGAATGTTCAGAAAATGTTGGCAGCTCAAAAAGTCCTTAAAATTCATCTTGTGCCTGGAAAAATGTTGAAAACTTTGGAGGCCCAAAAAAGGGGTTTACAGACATCCTAGACCCCCTGAAGTCCAGAAAATGTTGGTGGGCCAAAAACTGTGTCAGAGAGCTCTGAATGTCCCAAAAACATTTGCAGACTGAAAGGGGCATTAACCCGCATCCTAGACCACTGAAATTCCCAAAAATATTTTTGCCATGAAAAGTGCATCCTACAACCCTGAAAGTTCAGAATATGTTAGCAGCCCAAAAAAGGCCTTAAAATGCATCTTAGACATGCAAAAATGTTGAAAGGTTTGGAGGCTAAAAAATGGGATTTACAGATATCCTAGACCCCGTAAAGTGCAGAAAATGGCTGTGGCCCAAAATCAGTGTCAGAGAGCTCTGAATGTCCCAAAACATTTCCAGCCCGAAAGGGACACTAACCCGCATCCTAGACCACTGAAATTCCCAAAAGTATTTTTGGCACGAAAAATGCATCCTACAACCCTGAAAGTTCAGAATATGTTAGCAGCCTGAAAAATGCCTTAAAATGCATTTTAGGCCTGCAAAAATGTTGAAAACTTTAGAGGCCCAAAAAAAGAGGTTTACAGGCATCCTAGACTCCCTAAAGTCCAGAAAATATTGGTGGACCAAAAACTGTGTCAGAGAGCTCTGAATGTCCCAAAAACATTTGCAGCTTGAAAGGGGCATTAACCCGCATCCTAGACCACTGAAATTCTCAAAAATATTTTTGGCATGAAAAGTGCATCCTACAACCCTTAAAGTTCAGAATATGTTAGCAGCCCAAAAAGGCCTTAAAATGCATTTTGGCCTGCAAAAAAGTTGAAATGTTTGGAGGCCAAAAAAGGGATTTACAGGCATCCTAGACCCTGTAAAGTGCAGAAAATGGCTGTGGCCCAAAAACTGTGTCAGAGAGCTCAGAATGTCCCAAAAACATTTGCAGCCTGAAAGGGGCATTAACCCTTATCCTAGACCACTGAAATTCCCAAAAATATTTTTGGCATGAAAAGTGCATCCTACAACCCTGAGAGTTCAGAATATGTTAGCAGCCCAAAAAAGGCCTTAAATGCATTTTAGGCCTGCAAAAATGTTGAAAACTTTGGAGGCCCAAAAAAGAGGTTTACAGGCATCCTAGACTCCCTAAAGTCCAGAAAATATTGGTGGACCAAAAACTGTGTCAGAGAGCTCTGAATGTCCCAAAAACATTTGCAGCTTGAAAGGGGCATTAACCCACATCCTAGACCACTGAAATTCTCAAAAATATTTTTGGCATGAAAAGTCCATCCTACAACCCTTAAAGTTCAGAATATGTTAGCAGCCCAAAAAAGGCCTTAAAATGCATTTTGGCCTGCAAAAAAGTTGAAATGTTTGGAGGCCAAAAAAAGGGATTTACAGGCATCCTAGACCCAGTAAAGTGCAGAAAATGGCTGTGGCCCAAAAACTGTGTCAGAGAGCTCTGAATGTCCCAAAAACATTTGCAGCCTGAAAGGGGCATTAACCCGCATCCTAGACCACTGAAATTACCAAAAATGGTTTGTCCCGAAAAATGCATCCTACACCCCTGAAAGTTCAGAAAATGTTGGCAGCTCAAGAAAGTCCTTAAAATTCATTTTGTGCCTGCAAAAATGTTGAAAACTTTGGAGGCCCAAAAAAGGGGTTTACAGGCATCCTAGACCCCCTAAAGTCCAGAAAATGTTGGTGGGCCAAAAATTGTGTCAGAGAGCTCTGAATGTCCCAAAAACATTTGCAGCCTGAAAGGGGCACTAACCCGCATCCTAGACCACTGAAATTCCCAATAATATTTTTGGCATGAAAAGTGCATCCTACAACCCTGAGAATTCAGAATATGTTAGCAGCCCAAAAAAGGCCTTAAAATGCATTTTAGGCCTGCAAAAATGTTGAAAACTTTGGAGGCCCAAAAAAGGGGTTTACAGGCATCCTAGACCCCCTAAAGTCCAGAAAATGTTGGTGGGCCAAAAACAGGCTAAGAGAGCTCTGAATGTCCCAAAAACATTTGCAGCCTGAAAGGGGCATTAACCCGCATCCCAGACCACTGAAATTACCAAAAATGGTTTGGCCCGAAAAATGCATCCTACACCCCTGAATGTTCAGAAAATGTTGGCAGCTCAAAAAGTCCTTAAAATTCATCTTGTGCCTGGACAAATGTTGAAAACTTTGGAGGCCCAAAAAAGGGGTTTACAGACATCCTAGACCCCCTAAAGTCCAGAAAATGTTGGTGGGCCAAAAACAGGCTAAGAGAGCTCTGAATGTCCCAAAAACATTTGCAGCCTGAAAGGGGCATTAACCCGCATCCTAGACCACTGAAATTACCAAAAATGGTTTGGCCCGAAAAATGCATCCTACACCCCTGAATGTTCAGAAAATGTTGGCAGCTCAAAAAGTCCTTAAAATTCATCTTGTGCCTGGAAAAATGTTGAAAACTTTGGAGGCCCAAAAAAGGGGTTTACAGACATCCTAGACCCCCTAAAGTCCAGAAAATGTTGGTGGGCCAAAAACTGTGTCAGAGAGCCTCTGAATGTCCCAAAAACATTTGCAGACTGAAAGGGGCATTAACCCGCATCCTAGACCACTGAAATTCCCAAAAATATTTTTGGCATGAAAAGTGCATCCTACAACCCTGAAAGTTCAGAATATGTTAGCAGCCCAAAAAAGGCCTTAAAATGCATCTTAGACCTGTAAAAATGTTGAAAGGTTTGGAGGCTAAAAAATGGGATTTACAGGCATCCTAGACCCCGTAAAGTGCAGAAAATGGCTGTGGCCCAAAATCAGTGTCAGAGAGCTCTGAATGTCCCAAAACATTTGCAGCCCAAAAGGGGCACTAACCCGCATCCTAGACCACTGAAATTCCCAAAAGTATTTTTGGCACGAAAAATGCATCCTACAACCCTGAAAGTTCAGAATGTGTTAGCAGCCTGAAAAATGCCTTAAAATGCATTTTAGGCCTGCAAAAATGTTGAAAACTTTAGAGGCCCAAAAAAGAGGTTTACAGGCATCCTAGACTCCCTAAAGTCCAGAAAATATTGGTGGACCAAAAACTGTGTCAGAGAGCTCTGAATGTCCCAAAAACATGTGCAGCTTGAAAGGGGCATTAACCCGCATCCTAGACCACTGAAATTCCCAAAAATATTTTTGGCACCCAAAATGCATCCTACAACCCTGAAAGTTCAGAATATGTTAGCAGCCCAAAAAAGGCCTTAAAATGCATTTTAGGCATGCAAAAATGTTGAAAACTTTGGAGGCCCAAAAAAGGGGTTTACAGGCATCCTAGACCCCCTAAAGTCCAGAAAATGTTGGTGGGCCAAAAACAGGCTCAGAGAGCTCTGAATGTCCCAAAAATATTTCCAGCCTGAAAGGGGCATTAACCCGCATCCTAGACCACTGAAATTACCAAAAATAGTTTGGCCCGAAAAATGCATCCTACACCCCTGAATGTTCAGAAAATGTTGGCAGCTCAAAAAAGTCCTTAAAATTCATCTTGTGCCTGCAAAAATGTTGAAAACTTCGGAGGCCCAAAAAAGGGGTTTGCATGCATCCTAGACCCCCTAAAGTCCAGAAAATGTTGGTAGGCCAAAAACTGTGTCAGAGAGCTCTGAATGTCCCAAAAACATTTGCAGCCTGAAAGGGGCATTAACCCGCATCCTAGACCGCTGAAATTCCCAAAAATATTTTTGGCATGAAAAGTGCATCCTACAACCCTGAAAGTTCAGAATATGTTAGCAGCCCAAAAAAGGCCTTAAAATGCATTTTAGGCCTGCAAAAATGTTGAAAACTTTGGAGGCCCAAAAAAGGGGTTTACAGGCATCCTAGACCCCCTAAAGTCCAGAAAATGTTGGTGGGCCAAAAACAGGCTAATAGAGCTCTGAATGTCCCAAAAACATTTGCAGCCTGAAAGGGGCATTAACCCGCATCCTAGACCACTGAAATTACCAAAAATAGTTTGGCCCGAAAAATGCATCCTACACCCCTGAATGTTCAGAAAATGTTGGCAGCTCAAAAAGTCCTTAAAATTCATCTTGTGCCTGGAAAAATGTTGAAAACTTTGGAGGCCCAAAAAAGGGGTTTACAGACATCCTAGACCCCCTAAAGTCCAGAAAATGTTGGTGGGCCAAAAACTGTGTCAGAGAGCTCTGAATGTCCCAAAAACATTTGCAGACTGAAAGGGGCATTAACCCGCATCCTAGACCACTGAAATTCCCAAAAATATTTTTGGCATGAAAAGTGCATCCTACAACCCTGAAAGTTCAGAATATGTTAGCAGCCCAAAAAAAGGCCTTAAAATGCATCTTAGACCTGCAAAAATGTTGAAAGGTTTGGAGGCTAAAAAATGGGATTTACAGGCATCCTAGACCCCTAAAAGTGCAGAAAATGGCTGTGGCCCAAAATCAGTATCAGAGAGCTCTAAATGTCCCAAAACATTTGCAGCCCGAAAGGGGCACTAACCCGCATCCTAGACCACTGAAATTCCCAAAAGTATTTTTGGCACGAAAAATGCATCCTACAACCCTGAAAGTTCAGAATATGTTAGCAGCCTGAAAAATGCCTTAAATGCATTTTAGGCCTGCAAAAATGTTGAAAACCTTGGAGGCCCAAAAAAAGGGGTTACAGGCATTCTAGACCCCCTAAAGTCCAGAAAATGTTGGTGGGCCAAAAACTGTGTCAGAGAGCTCTGAATGTCCCAAAAACATTTGCAGCCTGAAAGGGGCATTAACCCGCATCCTAGACCACTGAAATTCCCAAAAATATTTTTGGCATGAAAAGTGCATCCTACAACGCTGAAAGTTCAGAATATGTTAGCAGCCCAAAAAAGGCCTTAAAATGCATTTTGGCCTGCAAAAAAGTTGAAATGTTTGGAGGCCAAAAAAGGGATTTACAGGCATCCTAGACCCTGTAAAGTGCAGAAAATGGCTGTGGCCCAAAAACTGTGTCAGAGAGCTCAGAATGTCCCAAAAACATTTGCAGCCTAAAAGGGGCATTAACCCTTATCCTAGACCACTGAAATTCCCAAAAATATTTTTGGCATCAAAAATGCATCCTACAACCCTGAAAGTTCAGAATATGTTAGCAGCCTGAAAAAGGCCTTAAAATGCATTTTAGGCATGCAAAAATGTTGAAAACTTTGGAGGCCCAAAAAAGGGGTTTACAGGCATCCCACTGAAATTCCCAAAAATATTTTTGGCATGAAAAGTGCATCCTACAACCCTGAGAGTTCAGAATATGTTAGCAGCCCAAAAAAGGCCTTAAATGCATTTTAGGCCTGCAAAAATGTTGAAAACTTTGGAGGCCCAAAAAAGAGGTTTACAGGCATCCTAGACTCCCTAAAGTCCAGAAAATATTGGTGGACCAAAAACTGTGTCAGAGAGCTCTGAATGTCCCAAAAACATTTGCAGCTTGAAAGGGGCATTAACCCACATCCTAGACCACTGAAATTCTCAAAAATATTTTTGGCATGAAAAGTGCATCCTACAACCCTTAAAGTTCAGAATATGTTAGCAGCCCAAAAAAGGCCTTAAAATGCATTTTGGCCTGCAAAAAAGTTGAAATGTTTGGAGGCCAAAAACAGGGATTTACAGGCATCCTAGACCCCGTAAAGTGCAGAAAATGGCTGTGGCCCAAAAACTGTGTCAGAGAGCTCTGAATGTCCCAAAAACATTTGCAGCCTGAAAGGGGCATTAACCCGCATCCTAGACCACTGAAATGCCCAAAAATATTTTTGGCATGAAAAGTGCATCCTACAACCCTGAAAGTTCAGAAAATGTTGGCAGCTCAAGAAAGTCCTTAAAATTCATCTTGTGCCTGCAAAAATGTTGAAAACTTTGGAGGCCCAAAAAAGGGGTTTACAGGCATCCTAGACCCCCTAAAGTCCAGAAAATGTTGGTGGGCCAAAAACTGTGTCAGTTAGCTCTGAATGTCCCAAAAACATTTGCAGCCTGAAAGGGGCATTAACCCGCATCCTAGACCACTGAAATTACCAAAAATAAATTGGCCCAAAAAATGCATCCTACACCCCTGAAAGTTCAGAAAATGTTGGCAGCTCAAAAAAGTCCTTACAATTCATCTTGTGCCTGCAAAAATGTTGAAAACTTTGGAAGCCCAAAAAAGGAGTTTACATGCATCCTAGACCCCCTAAAGTCCAGAAAATGTTGGTGGGCAAAAACTGTGCCAGAGAGCTCTGAATGTCCCAAAAACATTTGCAGCCTGAAAGGGGTATTAACCCGCATCCTAGACCACTGAAATGTCCAAAAATATTTTTGGCACGAAAAATGCATCCTACACCCCTGAAAGCTCAGAATATGTTAGCAGCCCAAAAAAGGCCTTAAAATGCATCTTAGGCCTGCAAAAACGTTGAAAACTTTGGAGGCCCAAAAAAGGGGTTTACAGGCATCCTAGACCCCTAAAGTCCAGAAAATGTTGATGGCCCAAAAACAGTGTCAGAGAGCTCTGAATGTCCCAACAACATTTGCAGCCTTAATTGGGCATTAACGAACATCCTAGACCACTGAAATGTCCAAGAATATTTTTGGAACGAAAAATGCATCCTACACCCCTGAAAGCTCAGAATATGTTAGCAGCCCAAAAAAGGCCTTTAAATGCATCTTAGGCCTGCAAAAACGTTGAAAACTGTACAGGCCCAAAAAAGGGGTTTACATGCATCCTAAACTCCCTAAAGTCCAGAAAAGGTTGGTGGGCCATAAACTGTGTCAGAGAGCTCTGAATGTCTCAAAAATATTTGCAGCCTGAAAGGGGCATTAACCCGCATCCTAGACCACTGAAATTCCCAAAAATATTTTGGGCACCCAAAATGCATCCTACAACCTTGAAAGTTCAGAATATGTTAGCAGCCCAAAAAGGCCTTAAAATGCATTTTAGGCCTGCAAAAATGTTGAAAGGTTTGGAGGCCCAAAAAAGGGGTTTACAGGCATCCTAGACCCTGTAAAGTCCAGAAAATGTTGGTGGGCCAAATGCAGGCTCAGAGAGCTCTGAATGTCCCAAAAATATTTGCAGACTGAAAGGGGCATTAACCCGCATCCTAGACCACTGAAATTCCCAAAAATATTTTTGGCACCCAAAATGCATCCTACAACCTTGAAAGTTCAGAATATGTTAGCAGCCCAAAAAAGGCCTTAAAATGCATTTTATGCCTGCAAAAATGTTGAAAACTTTGGAGGCCCAAAAAAGGGGTTTACATGCATCCTAGACCCTCTAAAGTCCAGAAAATGTTGGTGGGTGAAATGCAGGCTCAGAGAGCTCTGAATGTCCCAAAAATATTTCCAGCCTGAAAGGGGTATTAACCCGCATCCTAGACCACTGAAATTCCCAAAAATATTTTTGGCATGAAAAGTGCATCCTACAATCCTGAAATTTCAGAATATGTTAGCAGCCCAAAAAAGGCCTTAAAATGCATTTTAGGCCTGCAAAAATGTTGAAAACTTTGGAGGCCCAAAAAAGAGGTTTACAGGCATCCTAGACCCCCTAAAGTCCAGAAAATGTTGGTGGGCCAAAAACTGTGTCAGAGAGCTCTGAATGTCCCAAAAACATTTGCAGCCTGAAAGGGGCATTAACCCGCATCCTAGACCACTGAAATTCTCAAAAATATTTTTGCCATGAAAAGTGCATCCTACAACCCTGAACGTTCAGAATATGTTAGCAGCCCAAAAAAGGCCTTAAAATGCATTTTAGGCCTGCAAAAATGTTGAAAAGTTTGGAGGCCCAAAAAAGGGATTTACAGGCATCCTAGACCCCGTAAAGTGCAGAAAATGGCTGTGGCCCAAAAACTGTGTCAGAGAGCTCTGAATGTCCTACAAACATGTGCAGCTTGAAAGGGGCATTAACCCGCACCCTAGACCACTGAAATTCCCAAAAATATTTTTGGCACTCAAAATGCATCCTAGAACCCTGAAAGTTCAGAATATGTTAGCAGCCCAAAAAAGGCCTTAAAATGCATTTTAGGCCTGCAAAAATGTTGAAAGGTTTGGAGGCCCAAAAAAGGGGTTTACAGGCATCCTAGACCCCCTACAGTCCAGAAAATGTTGGTGGGCCAAACACAGGCTCAGAGAGCTCTGAATGTCCCAAAAACATTTGGAGCCTGAAAGGGGCATTAACCCGCATCCTAGACCACTGAAATTACCAAAAATAGTTTGGCCCGAAAAATGCATCCTACACCCCTGAAAGTTCAGAAAATGTTGGCAGCTCAAAATAGTCCTTAAAATTCATCTTTTGCCTGCAAACATGTTGAAAACTTTGGAGGCCCAAAAAAGGGATTTACAGGCATCCTAGACCCCCTAAAGTCCAGAAAATGTTGGTGGGCCAAAAACTGTGTCAGAGAGCTCTGAATGTCCCAAAAACATTTGCAGCCTGAAAGGGGTATTAACCCGCATCCTAGACCACTGAAATTCCCAAAAATATTTTTGGCATGAAAAGTGCATCCTACAACCCTGAAAGTTCAGAATATGTTAGCAGCCCAAAAAAGGCCTTAAGATGCATTTTAGGCCTGCAAAAAGGTTGAAAACTTTGGAGGCCCAAAAAAGGGGTTTACAGGCATCCTAGACCCCCTAAAGTCCAGAAAATGCTGGTGGGCCAAAAACTGTGTCAGAGAGCTCTGAATGTCCCAAAAACATTTGCAGCCTGTAAGGGGCATTAACCTGCATCCTAGACCACTGAAATTCCCAAAAATAGTTTGGCCCGAAAAATGCATCCTGCACCCCTGAATGTTCAGAAAATGTTGGCAGCTCAAAAAAGTCCTTAAAATTCATCTTTTGCCTGCAAAAATGTTGAAAACTTTGGAGGCCCAAAAAAGGGGTTTCAGGCATCCTAGACTCCGTAAAGTCCAGAAAATATTGGTGGACCAAATACTGTGTCAGAGAGCTCTGAATGTCCCAAAAACATTTGCAGCCTGAAAGGGGCATTAACCCGCATCCTAGACCACTGAAATTCCCAAAAGTATTTTTGGCACGAAAAATGCATCCTACACCCATGAATTTTCAGAAAATGTTGGCAGCTCAAAAAAAGGCCTTAAAATGCTTCTTGTGCCTGCAAAAATGTTGAAAACTTTGCAGGCCCAAAAAAGGGGTTTACATGCATCCTAGACCCCCTAAATTCCAGAAAAGGTTGGTGGGCCAAAACCTGTGTCAGAAAGCTCTGAATGTCCCAAAAACATTTGCAGCCTGAAAGGGGCATTAACCCGCATCCTAGACCACTGAAATTCCCAAAAATATTTTTGGCACCCAAAATGCATCCTACAACCCTGAAAGTTCAGAATATATTAGCAGCCCAAAAAAGGCCTTAAAATGCATTTTAGGCCTGCAAAAATGTTGAAAACTTTGGAGGCCCAAAAAAGGGATTTACAGCCCTCCTAGACCCCCTAAACTCCAGAAAATGTTGGTGGGCCAAAAACCGGCTCAGAAAGCTCTGAATGTCCCAAAAACATTTGCAGCCTGAAAGGGGCATTAACCCGCATCCTAGACCACTGAAATTACCAAAAATAATTTGGCCCGAAAAATGCATCCTACACCCCTGAAAGTTCAGAAAATGTTGGCAGCTCAAAAAAGTCCTTAAAATGCATCTTGTGCCTGCAAAAATGTTGAAAACTTTGGAGGCCCAAAAAAGGGGTTTACAGGCATCCTAGACCCCCTAAAGTCCAGAAAATGTTGGTGGGCCAAAAACTGTCAGAGAGCTCTGAATGTCCCAAAAACATTTACAGCCTGAAAGGGGCATTAACCCGCATCCTAGACCACTGAAATTCCCAAAAATATTTTTGCCATGAAAAGTGCATCCTACAACCCTGAAAGTTCAGAATATGTTAGCAGCCCAAAAAAGGCCTTAAAATGCATTTTAGACCTGCAAAAATGTTGAAAAGTTTGGAGGCCCAAAAAAGGGATTTACAGGCATCCTAGACCCCGTAAAGTGCAGAAAATGTTGGTGGGCCAAAAACTGTGTCAGAGAGATCTGAATGTCCTAAAAATATTTGCAGCCTGAACGGGGCATTAACCCACATCCTAGACAACTGAAATTCCCAAAAATATTTTGGCCCAAAAAATGCTTCCTACACCCCTGAAATTCCAGAAAATGTTGGCAGCTCAAAAAAAGGCCTTAAAATGCATCTTAGGCCTGCAAAAATGTTGAAAACTTTGGAGGCCCAAAAAAGGGGTTTACAGGCATCCTAGACCCCCTAAAGTCCAGAAAATGTTGGTGGGCCAAAAACGGTGTCAGAGAGCTCTGAAAGTCCCAAAAACATTTGCAGCCTGAAAGGGGCACTAACCCGCATCCTAGACCACTGAAATTCCCAAAAATATTTTTGGCACCATAAATGCATCCTACAACCCTGAAAGTTCAGAAAATTTTGGCAGCTCAAAAAAGGCCTTAAAATGCATTTTAGGCCTGCAAACATGTTGAAAAGTTTGGAGGCCCAAAAAAGGGATTTACAGGCATCCTAGACCCCCTAAAGTCCAGAAAATGTTGGTGGGCCAAAAACAGGCTCAGGGAGCTCTGAATGTCCCAAAAACATGTGCAGCCTGAAAGGGGCATTAACCCGCATCCTAGACCACTGAAATTACCAAAAATAAATTGGCCCAAAAAATGCATCCTACACCCCTGAAAGTTCAGAAAATGTTGGCAGCTCAAAAAAGTCCTTACAATTCATCTTGTGCCTGCAAAAATGTTGAAAACTTTGGAGGCCCAAAAAAGGAGTTTACATGCATCCTAGACCCCCTAAAGTCCAGAAAATGTTGGTGGGCAAAATCTGTGCCAGAGAGCTCTGAATGTCCCAAAAACATTTGCAGCCTTAATTGGGCATTAACGAACATCCTAGACCACTGAAATGTCCAAAAATATTTTTGGCACGAAAAATGCATCCTACACCCCTGAAAGTTCAGAAAATGTTGGCAGCTCAAAAAAAGACCTTAAAATGCATCTTAGGCCTGCAAAAATGTTGAAAACTTTGCAGGCCCAAAAAAGGGGTTTACATGCATCCTAGACCCCCTAAATTCCAGAAAAGGTTGGTGGGCCAAAACCTGTGTCAGAAAGCTCTGAATGTCACAAAAACATTTGCAGCCTGAAAGGGGCATTAACCAGCATCCTAGAACACTGAAATTACCAAAAATAATTTGGCCCGAAAAATGCATCCTACACCCCTGAAAGTTCAGAAAATGTTGGCAGCTCAAAAAAGTCCTTAAAATGCATCTTGTGCCTGCAAAAATGTTGAAAACTTTGGAGGCCCAAAAAAGGGGTTTACAGGCATCCTAGACCCCCTAAAGTCCAGAAAATGTTGGTGGGCCAAAAACTGTCAGAGAGCTCTGAATGTCCCAAAAACATTTACAGCCTGAAAGGGGCATTAACCCGCATCCTAGACCACTGAAATTCCAAAAAATATTTTCGCCATGAAAAGTGCATCCTACAACCCTGAAAGTTCAGAATATGTTAGCAGCCCAAAAAAGGCCTTAAAATGCATTTTAGACCTGCAAAAATGTTGAAAAGTTTGGAGGCCCAAAAAAGGGGTTTACATGCATCCTAGACCCCCTAAATTCCAGAAAAGGTTGGTGGGCCAAAACCTGTGTCAGAAAGCTCTGAATGTCACAAAAACATTTGCAGCCTGAAAGGGGCATTAACCCGCATCCTAGACCACTGAAATTCCCAAAAATATTTTTGGCACCCAAAATGCATCCTACAACCCTGAAAGTTCAGAATATATTAGCAGCCCAAAAAAGGCCTTAAAATGCATTTTAGGCCTGCAAAAATGTTGAAAACTTTGGAGGCCGAAAAAAGGGGTTTACCGGCATCCTAGACCCCCTAAAGTCCAGAAAATGTTGGTGGGCCAAAAACAGGCTCAGAAAGCTCTGAATGTCCCAAAAACATTTGCAGCCTGAAAGGGGCATTAACCAGCATCCTAGAACACTGAAATTACCAAAAATAATTTGGCCCGAAAAATGCATCCTACACCTCTGAAAGTTCAGAAAATGTTGGCAGCTCAAAAAAGTCCTTAAAATGCATCTTGTGCCTGCAAAAATGTTGAAAACTTTGGAGGCCCAAAAAAGGGGTTTACAGGCATCCTAGACCCCCTAAAGTCCAGAAAATGTTGGTGGGCCAAAAACTGTCAGAGAGCTCTGAATGTCCCAAAAACATTTACAGCCTGAAAGGGGCATTAACCCGCATCCTAGACCACTGAAATTCCAAAAAATATTTTTGCCATGAAAAGTGCATCCTACAACCCTGAAAGTTCAGAATATGTTAGCAGCCCAAAAAAGGCCTTAAAATGCATTTTAGACCTGCAAAAATGTTGAAAAGTTTGGAGGCCCAAAAAAGGGATTTACAGGCATCCTAGACCCCGTAAAGTGCAGAAAATGGCTGTGGTCCAAAATCAGTGTCAGAGAGCTCTGAATGTCCCAAAACATTTGCAGCCCGAAAGGGGCACTAACCCGCATCCGAGACCACTGAAATTCCCAAAAATATTTTTGGCACAAAAATGCATCCTACAACCCTGAAAATTCAGAATATGTCAGCAGCCTGAAAAAGGCCTTAAAATGCATTTTAGGCCTGCAAAAATGTTGAAAACTTTGGAGGCCCAAAAAAGGGGTTTACAGGCATCCTAGACCCCCTAAAGTCCAGAAAATGTTGGTGGGCCAAAAACTGTGTCAGAGAGCTCTGAATGTCCTAAAAATATTTGCAGCCTGAACGGGGCATTAACCCACATCCTAGACAACTGAAATTCCCAAAAATATTTTGGCCCAAAAAATGCTTCCTACACCCCTGAAATTTCAGAAAATGTTGGCAGCTCAAGAAAAGGCCTTAAAATGCATCTTAGGCCTGCAAAAATGTTGAAAACCTTGGAGGCCCAAAAAAGGGGTTTACAGGCATCCTAGACCCCCTAAAGTCCAGAAAATGTTGGTGGGCCAAAAACAGGCTCAGGGAGCTCTGAATGTCCCAAAAACATGTGCAGCCTGAAAGGGGCATTAACCCGCATCCTAGACCACTGAAATTACCAAAAATAAATTGGCCCAAAAAATGCATCCTACGCCCCTGAAAGTTCAGAAAATGTTGGCAGCTCAAAAAAGTCCTTACAATTCATCTTGTGCCTGCAAAAATGTTGAAAACTTTGGAGGCCCAAAAAAGGAGTTTACATGCATCCTAGACCCCCTAAAGTCCAGAAAATGTTGGTGGGCAAAATCTGTGCCAGAGAGCTCTGAATGTCCCAAAATCATTTGCAGCCTTAATTGGGCATTAACGAACATCCTAGACCACTGAAATGTCCAAGAATATTTTTGGCACGAAAAATGCATCCTACACCCCTGAAAGCTCAGAATATGTTAGCAGCCCAAAAAAGGCCTTAAAATGCATCTTAGGCCTGCAAAAATGTTGAAAACTGTACAGGCCCAAAAAAGGGGTTTACATGCATCCTAAACCCCCTAAAGTCCAGAAAAGGTTGGTGGGCCATAAACTGTGTCAGAGAGCTCTGAATGTCCCAAAAATATTTGCAGCCTGAAAGGGGCATTAACCCACATCCTAGACCACTGAAATTCCCAAAAATATTTTTGGCACCCAAAATGCATCCTACAACCTTGAAAGTTCAGAATATGTTAGCAGCCCAAAAAGGCCTTAAAATGCATTTTAGGCCTGCAAAAATGTTGAAAGGTTTGGAGGCCCAAAAAAGGGGTTTACAGGCATCCTAGACCCCCTAAAGTCCAGAAAATGTTGGTGGGCCAAATGCAGGCTCAGAGAGCTCTGAATGTCCCCAAAATATTTGCAGACTGAAAGGGGCATTAACCCGCATCCTAGACCACTGAAACTCCCAAAAATATTTTTGGCACCCAAAATGCATCCTACAACCTTGAAAGTTCAGAATATGTTAGCAGCCCAAAAAAGGCCTTAAAATGCATTTTAGGCCTGCAAAAATGTTGAAAACTTTGGAGGCCCAAAAAAGGGGTTTACAGGCATCCTAGACCCCCTAAAGTCCAGAAAATGTTGGTGGGCCAAAAACTGTGTCAGAGAGCTCTGAATGTCCCAAAAACATTTGCAGCCTGAAAGGGGCATTAACCCGCATCCTAGACCACTGAAATTCTCAAAAATATTTTTGCCATGAAAAGTGCATCCTACAACCCTGAACGTTCAGAATATGTTAGCAGCCCAAAAAAGGCCTTAAAATGCATTTTAGGCCTGCAAAAATGTTGAAAAGTTTGGAGGCCCAAAAAAGGGATTTACAGGCATCCTAGACCCCGTAAAGTGCAGAAAATGGCTGTGGCCCAAAAACTGTGTCAGAGAGCTCTGAATGTCCTACAAACATGTGCAGCTTGAAAGGGGCATTAACCCGCATCCTATACCACTGAAATTCCCAAAAATATTTTTGGCACTCAAAATGCATCCTACAACCCTGAAAGTTCAGAATATGTTAGCAGCCCAAAAAAGGCCTTAAAATGCATTTTAGGCCTGCAAAAATGTTGAAAGGTTTGGAGGCCCAAAAAAGGGGTTTACAGGCATCCTAGACCCCCTAAAGTCCAGAAAATGTTGGTGGGCCAAACACAGGCTCAGAGAGCTCTGAATGTCCCAAAAACATTTGCAGCCTGAAAGGGGCATTAACCCGCAACCTAGACCACTGAAATTACCAAAAATAGTTTGGCCCGAAAAATGCATCCTACACCCCTGAAAGTTCAGAAAATGTTGGCAGCTCAAAAAAGTCCTTAAAATTCATCTTGTGCCTGCAAACATGTTGAAAACTTTGGAGGCCCAAAAAAGGGATTTACAGGCATCCTAGACCCCCTAAAGTCCAGAAAATGTTGGTGGGCCAAAAACTGTGTCAGAGAGCTCTGAATGTCCCAAAAACATTTGCAGCCTGAAAGGGGTATTAACCCGCATCCTAGACCACTGAAATTCCCAAAAATATTTTTGGCATGAAAAGTGCATCCTACAACCCTGAAAGTTCAGAATATGTTAGCAGCCCAAAAAAGGCCTTAAGATGCATTTGAGGCCTGCAAAAAGGTTGAAAACTTTGGAGGCCCAAAAAAGGGGTTTACAGGCATCCTAGACCCCCTAAAGTCCAGAAAATGCTGGTGGGTCAAAAACTGTGTCAGAGAGCTCTGAATGTCCCAAAAACATTTGCAGCCTGAAAGGGACATTAACCCGCATCCTAGACCACTGAAATTCCCAAAAGTAGTTTTGGCACGAAAAATGCATCCTACACCCATGAATTTTCAGAAAATGTTGGCAGCTCAAAAAAAGGCCTTAAAATGCATCTTAGGCCTGCAAAAATGTTGAAAACTTTGCAGGCCCAAAAAAGGGGTTTACATGCATCCTAGACCCCCTAAATTCCAGAAAAGGTTGGTGGGCCAAAACCTGTGTCAGAAAGCTCTGAATGTCCCAAAAACATTTGCAGCCTGAAAGGGGCATTAACCCGCATCCTAGACCACTGAAATTCCCAAAAATATTTTTGGCACCCAAAATGCATCCTACAACCCTGAAAGTTCAGAATATATTAGCAGCCCAAAAAGAGGCCTTAAAATGCATTTTAGGCCTGCAAAAATGTTGAAAACTTTGGAGGCCCAAAAAAGGGGTTTACAGGCATCCTAGACCCCCTAAAGTCCAGAAAATGTTGGTGGGCCAAAAACTGTGTCAGAGAGCTCTGAATGTCCCAAAAACATTTGCAGCCTGAAAGGGGCATTAACCCGCATCCTAGACCACTGAAATTCTCAAAAATATTTTTGCCATGAAAAGTTCATCCTACAACCCTGAACGTTCACAATATGTTAGCAGCCCAAAAAAGGCCTTAAAATGCATTTTAGGCCTGCAAAAATGTTGAAAAGTTTGGAGGCCTAAAAAAGGGATTTACAGGCATCCTAGACCACGTAAAGTGCAGAAAATGGCTGTGGCCCAAAAACTGTGTCAGAGAGCTCTGAATGTCCTACAAACATGTGCAGCTTGAAAGGGACATTAACCCGCATCCTAGACCACTGAAATTCCCAAAAATATTTTTGGCACTCAAAATGCATCCTACAACCCTGAAAGTTCAGAATATGTTAGCAGCCCAAAAAAGGCCTTAAAATGCATTTTAGGCCTGCAAAAATGTTGAAAGGTTTGGAGGCCCAAAAAAGGGGTTTACAGGCATCCTAGACCCCCTAAAGTCCAGAAAATGTTGGTGGGCCAAACACAGGCTCAGAGAGCTCTGAATGTCCCAAAAACATTTGCAGCCTGAAAGGGGCATTAACCCGCATCCTAGACCACTGAAATTACCAAAAATAGTTTGGCCCGAAAAATGCATCCTACACCCCTGAAAGTTCAGAAAATGTTGGCAGCTCAAAAAAGTCCTTAAAATTCATCTTGTGCCTGCAAACATGTTGAAAACTTTGGAGGCCCAAAAAAGGGATTTACAGGCATCCGAGACCCCCTAAAGTCCAGAAAATGTTGGTGGGCCAAAAACTGTGTCAGAGAGCTCTGAATGTCCCAAAAACATTTGCAGCCTGAAAGGGGTATTAACCCGCATCCTAGACCACTGAAATTCCCAAAAATATTTTTGGCATGAAAAGTGCATCCTACAACCCTGAAAGTTCAGAATATGTTAGCAGCCCAAAAAAGGCCTTAAGATGCATTTGAGGCCTGCAAAAAGGTCGAGAACTTTGGAGGCCCAAAAAAGGGGTTTACAGGCATCCTAGACCCCCTAAAGTCCAGAAAATGCTGGTGGGCCAAAAACTGTGTCAGAGAGCTCTGAATGTCCCAAAAACATTTGCAGCCTGTAAGGGGCATTAACCCGCATCCTAGACCACTGAAATTCCCAAAAATAGTTTGGCCCGAAAAATGCATCCTGCACCCCTGAATGTTCAGAAAATGTTGGCAGCTCAAAAAAGTCCTTAAAATTCATCTTGCGCCTGCAAAAATGTTGAAAACTTTGGAGGCCCAAAAAAGGGGTTTAGAGGCATCCTAGACTCCGTAAAGTCCAGAAAATATTGGTGGACCAAATACTGTGTCAGAGAGCTCTGAATGTCTCAAAAACATTTGCAGCCTGAAAGGGGCATTAACCCGCATCCTAGACCACTGAAATTCCCAAAAGTAGTTTTGGCACAAAAAATGCATCCTACACCCATGAATTTTCAGAAAATGTTGGCAGCTCAAAAAAAGGCCTTAAAATTCATCTTGCGCCTGCAAAAATGTTGAAAACTTTCCAGGCCCAAAAAAGGGGTTTACATGCATCCTAGACCCCCTAAATTCCAGAAAAGGTTGGTGGGCCAAAACCTGTGTCAGAAAGCTCTGAATGTCCCAAAAACATTTGCAGCCTGAAAGGGGCATTAACCCGCATCCTAGACCACTGAAATTCCCAAAAATATTTTTGGCACCCAAAATGCATCCTACAACCCTGAAAGTTCAGAATATATTAGCAGCCCAAAAAAGGCCTTAAAATGCATTTTAGGCCTGCAAAAATGTTGAAAACTTTGGAGGCCCAAAAAAGGGGTTTACAGGCATCCTAGACCCCCTAAACTCCAGAAAATGTTGGTGGGCCAAAAACAGGCTCAGAAAGCTCTGAATGTCCCAAAAACATTTGCAGCCTGAAAGGGGCATTAACCCGCATCCTAGACCACTGAAATTACCAAAAATAATTTGGCCCGAAAAATGCATCCTACACCCCTGAAAGTTCAGAAAATGTTGGCAGCTCAAAAAAGTCCTTAAAATTCATCTTGTGCCTGCAAACATGTTGAAAACTTTGGAGGCCCAAAAAAGAGATTTACAGGCATCCTAGACCCCCTAAAGTCCAGAAAATGTTGGTGGGCCAAAAACTGTGTCAGAGAGCTCTGAATGTCCCAAAAACATTTGCAGCCTGAAAGGGGCATTAACCCGCATCCTAGACCACTGAAATTCCCAAAAATATTTTTGGCATGAAAAGTGCATCCTACAACCCTGAAAGTTCAGAATATGTTAGCAGCCCAAAAAAGGCCTTAAGATGCATTTGAGGCCTGCAAAAAGGTTGAAAACTTTGGAGGCCCAAAAAAGGGGTTTACAGGCATCCTAGACCCCCTAAAGTCCAGAAAATGCTGGTGGGCCAAAAACTGTGTCAGAGAGCTCTGAATGTCCCAAAAACATTTGCAGCCTGTAAGGGGCATTAACCCGCATCCTAGACCACTGAAATCCCCAAAAATAGTTTGGCCCGAAAAATGCATCCTACACCCCTGAATGTTCAGAAAATGTTGGCAGCTCAAAAAAGTCCTTAAAATTCATCTTGCGCCTGCAAAAATGTTGAAAACTTTGGAGGCCCAAAAAAGGGGTTTACAGGCATCCTAGACTCCGTAAAGTCCAGAAAATATTGGTGGACCAAATACTGTGTCAGAGAGCTCTGAATGTCTCAAAAACATTTGCAGCCTGAAAGGGGCATTAACCCGCATCCTAGACCACTGAAATTCCCAAAAGTAGTTTTGGCACGAAAAATGCATCCTACACCCATGAATTTTCAGAAAATGTTGGCAGCTCAAAAAAAGGCCTTAAAATGCATCTTAGGCCTGCAAAAATGTTGAAAACTTTGCAGGCCCAAAAAAGGGGTTTACATGCATCCTAGACCCCCTAAATTCCAGAAAAGGTTGGTGGGCCAAAACCTGTGTCAGAAAGCTCTGAATGTCCCAAAAACATTTGCAGCCTGAAAGGGGCATTAACCCGCATCCTAGACCACTGAAATTCCCAAAAATATTTTTGGCACCCAAAATGCATCCTACAACCCTGAAAGTTCAGAATATATTAGCAGCCCAAAAAAGGCCTTAAAATGCATTTTAGGCCTGCAAAAATGTTGAAAACTTTGGAGGCCCAAAACAGGGATTTACAGGCCTCCTAGACCCCCTAAAGTCCAGAAAATGTTGGTGGGCCAAAAACAGGCTCAGAAAGCTCTGAATGTCCCAAAAACATTTGCAGCCTGAAAGGGGCATTAACCCGCATCCTAGACCACTGAAATTACCAAAAATAATTTGGCCCGAAAAATGCATCCTACACCCCTGAAAGTTCAGAAAATGTCGGCAGCTCAAAAAAAGGCCTTAAAATGCATCTTAGGCCTGCAAAAATGTTGAAAACTTTGCAGGCCCAAAAAAGGGGTTTACATGCATCCTAGACCCCCTAAATTCCAGAAAAGGTTGGTGGGCCAAAACCTGTGTCAGAAAGCTCTGAATGTCCCAAAAACATTTGCAGCCTGAAAGGGGCATTAACCCGCATCCTAGACCACTGAAATTCCCAAAAATATTTTTGGCACCCAAAATGCATCCTACAACCCTGAAAGTTCAGAATATATTAGCAGCCCAAAAAAGGCCTTAAAATGCATTTTAGGCCTGCAAAAATGTTGAAAACTTTGGAGGCCCAAAAAAGGGGTTTACAGGCATCCTAGACCCCCTAAACTCCAGAAAATGTTGGTGGGCCAAAAACAGGCTCAGAAAGCTCTGAATGTCCCAAAAACATTTGCAGCCTGAAAGGGGCATTAACCCGCATCCTAGACCACTGAAATTACCAAAAATAATTTGGCCCGAAAAATGCATCCTACACCCCTGAAAGTTCAGAAAATGTTGGCAGCTCAAAAAAGTCCTTAAAATTCATCTTGTGCCTGCAAACATGTTGAAAACTTTGGAGGCCCAAAAAAGAGATTTACAGGCATCCTAGACCCCCTAAAGTCCAGAAAATGTTGGTGGGCCAAAAACTGTGTCAGAGAGCTCTGAATGTCCCAAAAACATTTGCAGCCTGAAAGGGGCATTAACCCGCATCCTAGACCACTGAAATTCCCAAAAATATTTTTGGCATGAAAAGTGCATCCTACAACCCTGAAAGTTCAGAATATGTTAGCAGCCCAAAAAAGGCCTTAAGATGCATTTGAGGCCTGCAAAAAGGTTGAAAACTTTGGAGGCCCAAAAAAGGGGTTTACAGGCATCCTAGACCCCCTAAAGTCCAGAAAATGCTGGTGGGCCAAAAACTGTGTCAGAGAGCTCTGAATGTCCCAAAAACATTTGCAGCCTGTAAGGGGCATTAACCCGCATCCTAGACCACTGAAATTCCCAAAAATAGTTTGGCCCGAAAAATGCATCCTACACCCCTGAATGTTCAGAAAATGTTGGCAGCTCAAAAAAGTCCTTAAAATTCATCTTGCGCCTGCAAAAATGTTGAAAACTTTGGAGGCCCAAAAAAGGGGTTTACAGGCATCCTAGACTCCGTAAAGTCCAGAAAATATTGGTGGACCAAATACTGTGTCAGAGAGCTCTGAATGTCTCAAAAACATTTGCAGCCTGAAAGGGGCCTTAACCCGCATCCTAGACCACTGAAATTCCCAAAAGTAGTTTTGGCACGAAAAATGCATCCTACACCCATGAATTTTCAGAAAATGTTGGCAGCTCAAAAAAAGGCCTTAAAATGCATCTTAGGCCTGCAAAAATGTTGAAAACTTTGCAGGCCCAAAAAAGGGGTTTACATGCATCCTAGACCCCCTAAATTCCAGAAAAGGTTGGTGGGCCAAAACCTGTGTCAGAAAGCTCTGAATGTCCCAAAAACATTTGCAGCCTGAAAGGGGCATTAACCCGCATCCTAGACCACTGAAATTCCCAAAAATATTTTTGGCACCCAAAATGCATCCTACAACCCTGAAAGTTCAGAATATATTAGCAGCCCAAAAAAGGCCTTAAAATGCATTTTAGGCCTGCAAAAATGTTGAAAACTTTGGAGGCCCAAAAAAGGGGTTTACAGGCATCCTAGACCCCCTAAAGTCCAGAAAATGTTGGTGGGCCAAAAACAGGCTCAGAAAGCTCTGAATGTCCCAAAAACATTTGCAGCCTGAAAGGGGCATTAACCCGCATCCTAGACCACTGAAATTACCCAAAAAAATTTGGCCCGAAAAATGCATCCTACACCCCTGAAAGTTCAGAAAATGTTGGCAGCTCAAAAAAGTCCTTAAAATTCATCTTGTGCCTGCAAACATGTTGAAAACTTTGGAGGCCCAAAAAAGAGATTTACAGGCATCCTAGACCCCCTAAAGTCCAGAAAATGTTGGTGGGCCAAAAACTGTGTCAGAGAGCTCTGAATGTCCCAAAAACATTTGCACCCTGAAAGGGGTATTAACCCGCATCCTAGACCACTGAAATTCCCAAAAATATTTTTGGCATGAAAAGTGCATCCTACACCCATGAATTTTCAGAAAATTTTGGCAGCTCAAAAAAAGGCCTTAAAATGCATCTTAGGCCTGCAAAAATGTTGAAAACTTTGCAGGCCCAAAAAAGGGGTTTACATGCATCCTAGACCCCCTAAATTCCAGAAAAGGTTGGTGGGCCAAAACCTGTGTCAGAAAGCTCTGAATGTCCCAAAAACATTTGCAGCCTGAAAGGGGCATTAACCCACATCCTAGACCACTGAAATTCCCAAAAATATTTTTGGCACCCAAAATGCATCCTACAACCCTGAAAGTTCAGAATATGTTAGCAGCCCAAAAAAGGCCTTAAAATGCATTTTAGGCCTGCAAAAATGTTGAAAAGTTTGGAGGCCCAAAAAAGGGATTTACAGGCATCCTAGACCCCGTAAAGTGCAGAAAATGGCTGTGGCCCAAAAACTGTGTCAGAGAGCTCTGAATGTCCCAAAAACATTTGCAGCTTGAAAGGGGCATTAACCCACATCCTAGACCACTGAAATTCCCAAAAATATTTTTGGCACCCAAAATGCATCCTACAACCCTGAAAGTTCAGAATATGTTAGCAGCCCAAAAAAGGCCTTAAAATGCATTTAAGGCATGCAAAAATGTTGAAAACTTTGGAGGCCCAAAAAAGGGGTTTACAGGCATCCTAGACCCCCTAAAGTCCAGAAAATGTTGGTGGGCCAAAAACAGGCTCAGAGAGCTCTGAATGTCCCAAAAATATTTCCAGCCTGAAAGGGGCATTAACCCGCATCCTAGACCACTGAAATTACCAAAAATAGTTTGGCCCGAAAAATGCATCCTACACCCCTGAATGTTCAGAAAATGTTGGCAGCTCAAAAAAGTCCTTAAAATTCATCTTGTGCCTGCAAAAATGTTGAAAACTTTGGAGGCCCAAAAAAGGGGTTTACAGGCATCCTAGACCCCCTAAAGTCCAGAAAATGTTGGTAGGCCAAAAACTGTGTCAGAGAGCTCTGAATGTCCCAAAAACATTTGCAGCCTGAAAGGGGCATTAACCCGCATCCTAGACCGCTGAAATTCCCAAAAATATTTTTGGCATGAAAAGTGCATCCTACAACCCTGAAAGTTCAGAATATGTTAGCAGCCCAAAAAAGGCCTTAAAATGCATTTTAGGCCTGCAAAAATGTTGAAAACTTTGGAGGCCCAAAAAAGGGGTTTACAGGCATCCTAGACCCCCTAAACTCCAGAAAATGTTGGTGGGCCAAAAACAGGCTCAGAAAGCTCTGAATGTCCCAAAAACATTTGCAGCCTGAAAGGGGCATTAACCCGCATCCTAGACCACTGAAATTACCAAAAATAATTTGGCCCGAAAAATGCATCCTACACCCCTGAATGTTCAGAAAATGTTGGCAGCTCAAAAAGTCCTTAAAATTCATCTTGTGCCTGGAAAAATGTTGAAAACTTTGGAGGCCCAAAAAAGGGGTTTACAGGCATCCTAGACCCCCTAAACTCCAGAAAATGTTGGTGGGCCAAAAACAGGCTCAGAAAGCTCTGAATGTCCCAAAAACATTTGCAGCCTGAAAGGGGCATTAACCCGCATCCTAGACCACTGAAATTACCAAAAATAATTTGGCCCGAAAAATGCACCCTACACCCCTGAATGTTCAGAAAATGTTGGCAGCTCAAAAAGTCCTTAAAAGTGCAAAAACATTTGCACCCTGAAAGGGGTATTAACCCTCATCCTAGACCACTGAAATTCCCAAAAATATTTTTGGCATGAAAAGTGCATCCTACACCCATGAATTTTCAGAAAATTTTGGCAGCTCAAAAAAAGGCCTTAAAATGCATCTTAGGCCTGCAAAAATGTTGAAAACTTTGCAGGCCCAAAAAAGGGGTTTACATGCATCCTAGACCCCCTAAATTCCAGAAAAGGTTGGTGGGCCAAAACCTGTGTCAGAAAGCTCTGAATGTCCCAAAAACATTTGCAGCCTGAAAGGGGCATTAACCCACATCCTAGACCACTGAAATTCCCAAAAATATTTTTGGCACCCAAAATGCATCCTACAACCCTGAAAGTTCAGAATATGTTAGCAGCCCAAAAAAGGCCTTAAAATGCATTTTAGGCCTGCAAAAATGTTGAAAAGTTTGGAGGCCCAAAAAAGGGATTTACAGGCATCCTAGACCCCGTAAAGTGCAGAAAATGGCTGTGGCCCAAAAACTGTGTCAGAGAGCTCTGAATGTCCCAAAAACATTTGCAGCTTGAAAGGGGCATTAACCCACATCCTAGACCACTGAAATTCCCAAAAATATTTTTGGCACCCAAAATGCATCCTACAACCCTGAAAGTTCAGAATATGTTAGCAGCCCAAAAAAGGCCTTAAAATGCATTTAAGGCATGCAAAAATGTTGAAAACTTTGGAGGCCCAAAAAAGGGGTTTAGAGGCATCCTAGACCCCCTAAAGTCCAGAAAATGTTGGTGGGCCAAAAACAGGCTCAGAGAGCTCTGAATGTCCCAAAAATATTTCCAGCCTGAAAGGGGCATTAACCCGCATCCTAGACCACTGAAATTACCAAAAATAGTTTGGCCCGAAAAATGCATCCTACACCCCTGAATGTTCAGAAAATGTTGGCAGCTCAAAAAAGTCCTTAAAATTCATCTTGTGCCTGCAAAAATGTTGAAAACTTTGGAGGCCCAAAAAAGGGGTTTACAGGCATCCTAGACCCCCTAAAGTCCAGAAAATGTTGGTAGGCCAAAAACTGTGTCAGAGAGCTCTGAATGTCCCAAAAACATTTGCAGCCTGAAAGGGGCATTAACCCGCATCCTAGACCGCTGAAATTCCCAAAAATATTTTTGGCATGAAAAGTGCATCCTACAACCCTGAAAGTTCAGAATATGTTAGCAGCCCAAAAAAGGCCTTAAAATGCATTTTAGGCCTGCAAAAATGTTGAAAACTTTGGAGGCCCAAAAAAGGGGTTTACAGGCATCCTAGACCCCCTAAAGTCCAGAAAATGTTGGTGGGCCAAAAACAGGCTAAGAGAGCTCTGAATGTCCCAAAAACATTTGCAGCCTGAAAGGGGCATTAACCCGCATCCTAGACCACTGATATTACCAAAAATAGTTTGGCCCGAAAAATGCATCCTACACCCCTGAATGTTCAGAAAATGTTGGCAGCTCAAAAAGTCCTTAAAATTCATCTTGTGCCTGGAAAAATGTTGAAAACTTTGGAGGCCCAAAAAAGGGGTTTACGGACATCCTAGACCCCCTAAAGTCCAGAAAATGTTGGTGGGCCAAAAACTGTGTCAGAGAGCTCTGAATGTCCCAAAAACATTTGCAGACTGAAAGGGGCATTAACCCGCATCCTAGACCACTGAAATTCCCAAAAATATTTTTGGCATGAAAAGTGCATCCTACAACCCTGAAAGTTCAGAATATGTTAGCAGCCCAAAAAAAGGCCTTAAAATGCATCTTAGACCTGCAAAAATGTTGAAAGGTTTGGAGGCTAAAAAATGGGATTTACAGGCATCCTAGACCCCGTAAAGTGCAGAAAATGGCTGTGGCCCAAAATCAGTGTCAGAGAGCTCTAAATGTCCCAAAACATTTGCAGCCCGAAAGGGGCACTAACCTGCATCCTAGACCACTGAAATTCCCAAAAGTATTTTTGGCACGAAAAATGCATCCTACAACCCTGAAAGTTCAGAATATGTTAGCAGCCCAAAAAAGGCCTTAAATGCATTTTAGGCCTGCAAAAATGTTGAAAGGTTTGGAGGCCCAAAAAAGAGGTTTACAGGCATCCTAGACCCCCTAAAGTCCAGAAAATGTTGGTGGACCAAAAACTGTGTCAGAGAGCTCTGAATGTCCCAAAAACATTTGCAGCCTGAAAGGGGCATTAACCCGCATCCTAGACCACTGAAATTCTCAAAAATATTTTTGGCATGAAAAGTGCATCCTACAACCCTTAAAGTTCAGAATATGTTAGCAGCCCAGAAAAGTCCTTAAAATGCATTTTGGCCTGCAAAAAAGTTGAAATGTTTGGAGGCCAAAAAAGGGATTTACAGGCATCCTAGACCCCGTAAAGTGCAGAAAATGGCTGTGGCCCAAAAAATGTGTCAGAGAGCTCTGAATGTCCCAAAACATTTGCAGCTTGAAAGGGGCATTAACCCACATCCTAGACCACTGAAATTCCCAAAAATATTTTTGGCATGAAAAGTGCATCCTACAACCCTTAAAGTTCAGAATATGTTAGCAGCCCAAAAAAGGCCTTAAAATGCATTTTAGGCCTGCAAAAATGTTGAAAACTTTGGAGGCCCAAAAAAGGAGTTTACAGGCATCCTAGACCCCCTAAAGTCCAGAAAATGTTGGTGGGCCAAAAACAGGCTCAGAGAGCTCTGAATGTCCCAAAAACATTTGCAGCCTGAAAGGGGCATTAACCCGCATCCTAGACCACTGAAATTACCAAAAATGGTTTGGCCCGAAAAATGCATCCTACACCCCTAAAAGTTCAGAAAATGTTGGCAGCTCAAGAAAGTCCTTAAAATTCATCTTGTGCCTGCAAAAATGTTGAAAACTTTGGAGGCCCAAAAAAGGGGTTTACAGGCATCCTAGACCCCCTTAAATCCAGAAAATGTTGGTGGGCCAAAAACTGTGTCAGAGAGCTCTGAATGTCCCAAAAACATTTGCAGCCTGAAAGGGGCACTAACCCGCATCCTAGACCACTGAAATTCCCAAAAATATTTTTGGCATGAAAAGTGCATCCTACAACCCTGAGAGTTCAGAATATGTTAGCAGCCCAAAAAAGGCCTTAAATGCATTTTAGGCCTGCAAAAATGTTGAAAAGTTTGGAGGTCCAAAAAAGAGGTTTACAGGCATCCTAGACTCCCTAATGTCCAGAAAATGTTGGTGGGCCAAAAACAGGCTCAGAGAGCTCTGAATGTCCCAATAACATTTGCAGCCTGAAAGGGGCATTAACCCGCATCCTAGACCACTGAAATTACCAAAAATAGTTTGGCCCGAAAAATGCATCCTACACCCGTGAAAGTTCAGAAAATGTTGGCAGCTCAAAAAAGTCCTTAAAATTGATCTTGTGCCTGCAAAAATGTTGAAAACTTTGGAGGCCCAAAAAAGGGATTTACAGGCATCCTAGACCCCCTAAAGTCCAGAAAATGTTGGTGGGCCAAAAACTGTGTCAGAGAGCTCAGAATGTACCAAAAACATTTGCAGCCTGAAATGGGCATTAACCCGCATCGTAGACCACTGAAATTCCCAAAAATATTTTTGGCATGAAAAGTACATCCTACAACCCTGAGAGTTCAGAATATGTTAGCAGCCCAAAAAAGGCCTTAAAATGCATTTTAGACCTGCAAAAATGTTGAAAACTTTGGAGGCCCAAAAAAGAGGTTTACAGGCATCCTAGACCCCCTAAATTCCAGAAAAGGTTGGTGGGCAAAATCTGTGCCAGAGAGCTCTGAATGTCCCAAAAACATTTGCAGCCTTAATTGGGCATTAACGAACATCCTAGACCACTGAAATGTCCAAAAATATTTTTGGCACGAAAAATGCATCCTACACCCCTGAAAGTTCAGAAAATGTTGGCAGCTCAAAAAAAGACCTTAAAATGCATCTTAGGCCTGCAAAAATGTTGAAAACTTTGGAGGCCCAAAAAAGGGATTTACAGGCATCCTAGACCCCCTAAAGTCCAGAAAATATTGGTGGACCAAAAACTGTGTCAGAGAGCTCTGAATGTCCCAAAAACATTTGCAGCCTGAAAGGGGCATTAACCCGCATCCTAGACCACTGAAATTCCCAAAAATATTTTTGGCACCCAAAATGCATCCTACAACCCTGAAAGTTCAGAATATGTTAGCAGCCCAAAAAAGGCCTTAAAATGCATTTTAGGCCTGCAAAAATGTTGAAAAGTTTGGAGGCCCAAAAAAGGGATTTACAGGCATCCTAGACCCCCTAAATTCCAGAAAAGGTTGGTGGGCCAAAACCTGTGTCAGAAAGCTCTGAATGTCCCAAAAACATTTGCAGCCTGAAAGGGGCATTAACCCGCATCCTAGACCCCTGAAATTCCCAAAAATATTTTTGGCACCCAAAATGCATCCTACAACCCTGAAAGTTCAGAATATATTAGCAGCCCAAAAAAGGCCTTAAAATGCATTTTAGGCCTGCAAAAATGTTGAAAACGTTGGAGGCCCAAAAAAGGGGTTTACAGGCATCCTAGACCCCCTAAAGTCCAGAAAATGTTGGTGGGCCAAAAACAGGCTCAGAAAGCTCTGAATGTCCCAGAAACATTTGCAGCCTGAAAGGGGCATTAACCCGCATCCTAGACCACTGAAATTACCAAAAATAATTTGGCCCGAAAATGCATCCTACACCCCTCAAAGTTCTGAAAATGTTGGCAGCTCAAAAAAGTCCTTAAAATGCATCTTGTGCCTGCAAAAATGTTGAAAACTTTGGAGGCCCAAAAAGGGGGTTTACAGGCATCCTAGACTCCGTAAAGTCCAGAAAATATTGGTGGACCAAATACTGTGTCAGGGAGCTCTGAATGTCCCAAAAACATGTGCAGCCTGAAAGGGGCATTAACCCGCATCCTAGACCACTGAAATTCCAAAAAATATTTTTGGCACCCAAAATGCATCCTACAACCCTGAAAGTTCAGAATATATTAGCAGCCCAAAAAAGGCCTTAAAATGCATTTTAGGCCTGCAAAAATGTTGAAAACTTTGGAGGCCCAAAAAAGGGGTTTACAGGCATCCTAGACCCCCTAAAGTCCAGAAAATGTTGGTGGGCCAAAAACAGGCTCAGAAAGCTCTGAATGTCCCAGAAACATTTGCAGCCTGAAAGGGGCATTAACCCGCATCCTAGACCACTGAAATTACCAAAAATAATTTGGCCCGAAAAATGCATCCTACACCCCTGAAAGTTCAGAAAATGTTGGCAGCCCAAAAAAGGCCGCCTTAAAATGCATCTTAGGCCTGCAAAAATGTTGAAAGGTTTGGAGGCCCAAAAAAGGGGTTTACAGGCATCCTTGACCCCCTAAAGTCCAGAAAATGTTGGTGGGCCAAAAACAGGCTCAGAGAGCTATGAATGTCCCAAAAACATTTGCAGCCTGAAAGGGGCATTAACCCGCATCCTAGACCACTGAAATTACCAAAAATGGTTTGGCCCGAAAAATGCATCCTACATCCCTGAATGTTCAGAAAATGTTGGCAGCTCAAAAAAGTCCTTAAAATTCATCTTGTGCCTGCAAAAATGTTGAAAACTTTGGAGGCCCAAAAAAGGTGTTTACAGGCATCCTAGACCCCCTAAAGTCCAGAAAATGTTGGTGGGCCATAAACTGTGTCAGAGAGCTCTGAATGTCCCAAAAACATTTGCAGCCTGAAAGGAGCATTAACCCGCATCCTAGACCACTGAAATTCCCAAAAATATTTTTGGCATTAAAAGTGCATCTTACAACCCTGAAAGTTCAGAATATGTTAGCAGCCTGAAAAAGGCCTTAAAATGCATTTTAGGCCTGCAAACATGTTGAAAACTTTGGAGGCCCAAAAAAGGGATTTACAGGCATCCTAGGCTCCCTAAAGTCCAGAAAATATTGGTAGACCAAAAACTGTGTCACAGAGCTCTGAATGTCCCAAAAACATTTGCAGCCTGAAAGGGGCATTAACCCGCATCCTAGACCACTGAAATTCATAAAAAAAGTATTTTTGGCACGAAAAATGCATCCTACACCGCTGAAATTTGAGAAAATGTTGGCAGCTCAAAAAAATGCCTTAAAATGCATCTTAGGCCTGCAAAAATGTTGAAAACTTTGCAGCCCAAAAAAGGGGTTTACATGCATCCTAGACCCCCTAAATTCCAGAAAAGGTTGGTGGGCCAAAAACTGTGTCAGAGAGCTCTGAATGTCCCAAAAAAATTTGCAGCCTGAAAGGGGCATTAACCCGCATCCTAGACCACTGAAATTCCCAAAAATATTTTTGGCACCAAAAATACATTCTACAACCCTGAAAGTTCAGAAAATGTTGGCAGCTCAAAAAAGTCCTTACAATTCATCTTGTGCCTGCAAAAATGTTGAAAACTTTGGAAGCCCAAAAAAGGAGTTTACATGCATCCTAGACCCCCTAAAGTCCAGAAAATGTTGGTGGGCAAAAACTGTGCCAGAGAGCTCTGAATGTCCCAAAAACATTTGCAGCCTGAAAGGGGTATTAACCCGCATCCTAGACCACTGAAATGTCCAAAAATATTTTTGGCACGAAAAATGCATCCTACACCCCTGAAAGCTCAGAATATGTTAGCAGCCCAAAAAAGGCCTTAAAATGCATCTTAGGCCTGCAAAAACGTTGAAAACTTTGGAGGCCCAAAAAAGGGGTTTACAGGCATCCTAGACCCCTAAAGTCCAGAAAATGTTGATGGCCCAAAAACAGTGTCAGAGAGCTCTGAATGTCCCAACAACATTTGCAGCCTTAATTGGGCATTAACGAACATCCTAGACCACTGAAATGTCCAAGAATATTTTTGGAACGAAAAATGCATCCTACACCCCTGAAAGCTCAGAATATGTTAGCAGCCCAAAAAAGGCCTTTAAATGCATCTTAGGCCTGCAAAAACGTTGAAAACTGTACAGGCCCAAAAAAGGGGTTTACATGCATCCTAAACTCCCTAAAGTCCAGAAAAGGTTGGTGGGCCATAAACTGTGTCAGAGAGCTCTGAATGTCTCAAAAATATTTGCAGCCTGAAAGGGGCATTAACCCGCATCCTAGACCACTGAAATTCCCAAAAATATTTTGGGCACCCAAAATGCATCCTACAACTTTGAAAGTTCAGAATATGTTAGCAGCCCAAAAAGGCCTTAAAATGCATTTTAGGCCTGCAAAAATGTTGAAAGGTTTGGAGGCCCAAAAAAGGGGTTTACAGGCATCCTAGACCCTGTAAAGTCCAGAAAATGTTGGTGGGCCAAATGCAGGCTCAGAGAGCTCTGAATGTCCCAAAAATATTTGCAGACTGAAAGGGGCATTAACCCGCATCCTAGACCACTGAAATTCCCAAAAATATTTTTGGCACCCAAAATGCATCCTACAACCTTGAAAGTTCAGAATATGTTAGCAGCCCAAAAAAGGCCTTAAAATGCATTTTATGCCTGCAAAAATGTTGAAAACTTTGGAGGCCCAAAAAAGGGGTTTACATGCATCCTAGACCCTCTAAAGTCCAGAAAATGTTGGTGGGTGAAATGCAGGCTCAGAGAGCTCTGAATGTCCCAAAAATATTTCCAGCCTGAAAGGGGTATTAACCCGCATCCTAGACCACTGAAATTCCCAAAAATATTTTTGGCATGAAAAGTGCATCCTACAATCCTGAAATTTCAGAATATGTTAGCAGCCCAAAAAAGGCCTTAAAATGCATTTTAGGCCTGCAAAAATGTTGAAAACCTTGGAGGCCCAAAAAAGAGGTTTACAGGCATCCTAGACCCCCTAAAGTCCAGAAAATGTTGGTGGGCCAAAAACTGTGTCAGAGAGCTCTGAATGTCCCAAAAACATTTGCAGCCTGAAAGGGGCATTAACCCGCATCCTAGACCACTGAAATTCTCAAAAATATTTTTGCCATGAAAAGTGCATCCTACAACCCTGAACGTTCAGAATATGTTAGCAGCCCAAAAAAGGCCTTAAAATGCATTTTAGGCCTGCAAAAATGTTGAAAAGTTTGGAGGCCCAAAAAAGGGATTTACAGGCATCCTAGACCCCGTAAAGTGCAGAAAATGGCTGTGGCCCAAAAACTGTGTCAGAGAGCTCTGAATGTCCTACAAACATGTGCAGCTTGAAAGGGGCATTAACCCGCACCCTAGACCACTGAAATTCCCAAAAATATTTTTGGCACTCAAAATGCATCCTAGAACCCTGAAAGTTCAGAATATGTTAGCAGCCCAAAAAAGGCCTTAAAATGCATTTTAGGCCTGCAAAAATGTTGAAAGGTTTGGAGGCCCAAAAAAGGGGTTTACAGGCATCCTAGACCCCCTACAGTCCAGAAAATGTTGGTGGGCCAAACACAGGCTCAGAGAGCTCTGAATGTCCCAAAAACATTTGCAGCCTGAAAGGGGCATTAACCCGCATCCTAGACCACTGAAATTACCAAAAATAGTTTGGCCCGAAAAATGCATCCTACACCCCTGAAAGTTCAGAAAATGTTGGCAGCTCAAAATAGTCCTTAAAATTCATCTTTTGCCTGCAAACATGTTGAAAACTTTGGAGGCCCAAAAAAGGGATTTACAGGCATCCTAGACCCCCTAAAGTCCAGAAAATGTTGGTGGGCCAAAAACTGTGTCAGAGAGCTCTGAATGTCCCAAAAACATTTGCAGCCTGAAAGGGGTATTAACCCGCATCCTAGACCACTGAAATTCCCAAAAATATTTTTGGCATGAAAAGTGCATCCTACAACCCTGAAAGTTCAGAATATGTTAGCAGCCCAAAAAAGGCCTTAAGATGCATTTTAGGCCTGCAAAAAGGTTGAAAACTTTGGAGGCCCAAAAAAGGGGTTTACAGGCATCCTAGACCCCCTAAAGTCCAGAAAATGCTGGTGGGCCAAAAACTGTGTCAGAGAGCTCTGAATGTCCCAAAAACATTTGCAGCCTGTAAGGGGCATTAACCTGCATCCTAGACCACTGAAATTCCCAAAAATAGTTTGGCCCGAAAAATGCATCCTGCACCCCTGAATGTTCAGAAAATGTTGGCAGCTCAAAAAAGTCCTTAAAATTCATCTTTTGCCTGCAAAAATGTTGAAAACTTTGGAGGCCCAAAAAAGGGGTTTCAGGCATCCTAGACTCCGTAAAGTCCAGAAAATATTGGTGGACCAAATACTGTGTCAGAGAGCTCTGAATGTCCCAAAAACATTTGCAGCCTGAAAGGGGCATTAACCCGCATCCTAGACCACTGAAATTCCCAAAAGTATTTTTGGCACGAAAAATGCATCCTACACCCATGAATTTTCAGAAAATGTTGGCAGCTCAAAAAAAGGCCTTAAAATGCTTCTTGTGCCTGCAAAAATGTTGAAAACTTTGCAGGCCCAAAAAAGGGGTTTACATGCATCCTAGACCCCCTAAATTCCAGAAAAGGTTGGTGGGCCAAAACCTGTGTCAGAAAGCTCTGAATGTCCCAAAAACATTTGCAGCCTGAAAGGGGCATTAACCCGCATCCTAGACCACTGAAATTCCCAAAAATATTTTTGGCACCCAAAATGCATCCTACAACCCTGAAAGTTCAGAATATATTAGCAGCCCAAAAAAGGCCTTAAAATGCATTTTAGGCCTGCAAAAATGTTGAAAACTTTGGAGGCCCAAAAAAGGGATTTACAGCCCTCCTAGACCCCCTAAACTCCAGAAAATGTTGGTGGGCCAAAAACCGGCTCAGAAAGCTCTGAATGTCCCAAAAACATTTGCAGCCTGAAAGGGGCATTAACCCGCATCCTAGACCACTGAAATTACCAAAAATAATTTGGCCCGAAAAATGCATCCTACACCCCTGAAAGTTCAGAAAATGTTGGCAGCTCAAAAAAGTCCTTAAAATGCATCTTGTGCCTGCAAAAATGTTGAAAACTTTGGAGGCCCAAAAAAGGGGTTTACAGGCATCCTAGACCCCCTAAAGTCCAGAAAATGTTGGTGGGCCAAAAACTGTCAGAGAGCTCTGAATGTCCCAAAAACATTTACAGCCTGAAAGGGGCATTAACCCGCATCCTAGACCACTGAAATTCCCAAAAATATTTTTGCCATGAAAAGTGCATCCTACAACCCTGAAAGTTCAGAATATGTTAGCAGCCCAAAAAAGGCCTTAAAATGCATTTTAGACCTGCAAAAATGTTGAAAAGTTTGGAGGCCCAAAAAAGGGATTTACAGGCATCCTAGACCCCGTAAAGTGCAGAAAATGTTGGTGGGCCAAAAACTGTGTCAGAGAGATCTGAATGTCCTAAAAATATTTGCAGCCTGAACGGGGCATTAACCCACATCCTAGACAACTGAAATTCCCAAAAATATTTTGGCCCAAAAAATGCTTCCTACACCCCTGAAATTCCAGAAAATGTTGGCAGCTCAAAAAAAGGCCTTAAAATGCATCTTAGGCCTGCAAAAATGTTGAAAACTTTGGAGGCCCAAAAAAGGGGTTTACAGGCATCCTAGACCCCCTAAAGTCCAGAAAATGTTGGTGGGCCAAAAACAGGCTCAGAAAGCTCTGAATGTCCCAGAAACATTTGCAGCCTGAAAGGGGCATTAACCCGCATCCTAGACCACTGAAATTACCAAAAATAATTTGGCCCGAAAATGCATCCTACACCCCTCAAAGTTCTGAAAATGTTGGCAGCTCAAAAAAGTCCTTAAAATGCATCTTGTGCCTGCAAAAATGTTGAAAACTTTGGAGGCCCAAAAAGGGGGTTTACAGGCATCCTAGACTCCGTAAAGTCCAGAAAATATTGGTGGACCAAATACTGTGTCAGGGAGCTCTGAATGTCCCAAAAACATGTGCAGCCTGAAAGGGGCATTAACCCGCATCCTAGACCACTGAAATTCCAAAAAATATTTTTGGCACCCAAAATGCATCCTACAACCCTGAAAGTTCAGAATATATTAGCAGCCCAAAAAAGGCCTTAAAATGCATTTTAGGCCTGCAAAAATGTTGAAAACTTTGGAGGCCCAAAAAAGGGGTTTACAGGCATCCTAGACCCCCTAAAGTCCAGAAAATGTTGGTGGGCCAAAAACAGGCTCAGAAAGCTCTGAATGTCCCAGAAACATTTGCAGCCTGAAAGGGGCATTAACCCGCATCCTAGACCACTGAAATTACCAAAAATAATTTGGCCCGAAAAATGCATCCTACACCCCTGAAAGTTCAGAAAATGTTGGCAGCCCAAAAAAGGCCGCCTTAAAATGCATCTTAGGCCTGCAAAAATGTTGAAAGGTTTGGAGGCCCAAAAAAGGGGTTTACAGGCATCCTTGACCCCCTAAAGTCCAGAAAATGTTGGTGGGCCAAAAACAGGCTCAGAGAGCTATGAATGTCCCAAAAACATTTGCAGCCTGAAAGGGGCATTAACCCGCATCCTAGACCACTGAAATTACCAAAAATGGTTTGGCCCGAAAAATGCATCCTACATCCCTGAATGTTCAGAAAATGTTGGCAGCTCAAAAAAGTCCTTAAAATTCATCTTGTGCCTGCAAAAATGTTGAAAACTTTGGAGGCCCAAAAAAGGTGTTTACAGGCATCCTAGACCCCCTAAAGTCCAGAAAATGTTGGTGGGCCATAAACTGTGTCAGAGAGCTCTGAATGTCCCAAAAACATTTGCAGCCTGAAAGGAGCATTAACCCGCATCCTAGACCACTGAAATTCCCAAAAATATTTTTGGCATTAAAAGTGCATCTTACAACCCTGAAAGTTCAGAATATGTTAGCAGCCTGAAAAAGGCCTTAAAATGCATTTTAGGCCTGCAAACATGTTGAAAACTTTGGAGGCCCAAAAAAGGGATTTACAGGCATCCTAGGCTCCCTAAAGTCCAGAAAATATTGGTAGACCAAAAACTGTGTCACAGAGCTCTGAATGTCCCAAAAACATTTGCAGCCTGAAAGGGGCATTAACCCGCATCCTAGACCACTGAAATTCATAAAAAAAGTATTTTTGGCACGAAAAATGCATCCTACACCGCTGAAATTTGAGAAAATGTTGGCAGCTCAAAAAAATGCCTTAAAATGCATCTTAGGCCTGCAAAAATGTTGAAAACTTTGCAGCCCAAAAAAGGGGTTTACATGCATCCTAGACCCCCTAAATTCCAGAAAAGGTTGGTGGGCCAAAAACTGTGTCAGAGAGCTCTGAATGTCCCAAAAAAATTTGCAGCCTGAAAGGGGCATTAACCCGCATCCTAGACCACTGAAATTCCCAAAAATATTTTTGGCACCAAAAATACATTCTACAACCCTGAAAGTTCAGAAAATGTTGGCAGCTCAAAAAAGTCCTTACAATTCATCTTGTGCCTGCAAAAATGTTGAAAACTTTGGAAGCCCAAAAAAGGAGTTTACATGCATCCTAGACCCCCTAAAGTCCAGAAAATGTTGGTGGGCAAAAACTGTGCCAGAGAGCTCTGAATGTCCCAAAAACATTTGCAGCCTGAAAGGGGTATTAACCCGCATCCTAGACCACTGAAATGTCCAAAAATATTTTTGGCACGAAAAATGCATCCTACACCCCTGAAAGCTCAGAATATGTTAGCAGCCCAAAAAAGGCCTTAAAATGCATCTTAGGCCTGCAAAAACGTTGAAAACTTTGGAGGCCCAAAAAAGGGGTTTACAGGCATCCTAGACCCCTAAAGTCCAGAAAATGTTGATGGCCCAAAAACAGTGTCAGAGAGCTCTGAATGTCCCAACAACATTTGCAGCCTTAATTGGGCATTAACGAACATCCTAGACCACTGAAATGTCCAAGAATATTTTTGGAACGAAAAATGCATCCTACACCCCTGAAAGCTCAGAATATGTTAGCAGCCCAAAAAAGGCCTTTAAATGCATCTTAGGCCTGCAAAAACGTTGAAAACTGTACAGGCCCAAAAAAGGGGTTTACATGCATCCTAAACTCCCTAAAGTCCAGAAAAGGTTGGTGGGCCATAAACTGTGTCAGAGAGCTCTGAATGTCTCAAAAATATTTGCAGCCTGAAAGGGGCATTAACCCGCATCCTAGACCACTGAAATTCCCAAAAATATTTTGGGCACCCAAAATGCATCCTACAACCTTGAAAGTTCAGAATATGTTAGCAGCCCAAAAAGGCCTTAAAATGCATTTTAGGCCTGCAAAAATGTTGAAAGGTTTGGAGGCCCAAAAAAGGGGTTTACAGGCATCCTAGACCCTGTAAAGTCCAGAAAATGTTGGTGGGCCAAATGCAGGCTCAGAGAGCTCTGAATGTCCCAAAAATATTTGCAGACTGAAAGGGGCATTAACCCGCATCCTAGACCACTGAAATTCCCAAAAATATTTTTGGCACCCAAAATGCATCCTACAACCTTGAAAGTTCAGAATATGTTAGCAGCCCAAAAAAGGCCTTAAAATGCATTTTATGCCTGCAAAAATGTTGAAAACTTTGGAGGCCCAAAAAAGGGGTTTACATGCATCCTAGACCCTCTAAAGTCCAGAAAATGTTGGTGGGTGAAATGCAGGCTCAGAGAGCTCTGAATGTCCCAAAAATATTTCCAGCCTGAAAGGGGTATTAACCCGCATCCTAGACCACTGAAATTCCCAAAAATATTTTTGGCATGAAAAGTGCATCCTACAATCCTGAAATTTCAGAATATGTTAGCAGCCCAAAAAAGGCCTTAAAATGCATTTTAGGCCTGCAAAAATGTTGAAAACCTTGGAGGCCCAAAAAAGAGGTTTACAGGCATCCTAGACCCCCTAAAGTCCAGAAAATGTTGGTGGGCCAAAAACTGTGTCAGAGAGCTCTGAATGTCCCAAAAACATTTGCAGCCTGAAAGGGGCATTAACCCGCATCCTAGACCACTGAAATTCTCAAAAATATTTTTGCCATGAAAAGTGCATCCTACAACCCTGAACGTTCAGAATATGTTAGCAGCCCAAAAAAGGCCTTAAAATGCATTTTAGGCCTGCAAAAATGTTGAAAAGTTTGGAGGCCCAAAAAAGGGATTTACAGGCATCCTAGACCCCGTAAAGTGCAGAAAATGGCTGTGGCCCAAAAACTGTGTCAGAGAGCTCTGAATGTCCTACAAACATGTGCAGCTTGAAAGGGGCATTAACCCGCACCCTAGACCACTGAAATTCCCAAAAATATTTTTGGCACTCAAAATGCATCCTAGAACCCTGAAAGTTCAGAATATGTTAGCAGCCCAAAAAAGGCCTTAAAATGCATTTTAGGCCTGCAAAAATGTTGAAAGGTTTGGAGGCCCAAAAAAGGGGTTTACAGGCATCCTAGACCCCCTACAGTCCAGAAAATGTTGGTGGGCCAAACACAGGCTCAGAGAGCTCTGAATGTCCCAAAAACATTTGCAGCCTGAAAGGGGCATTAACCCGCATCCTAGACCACTGAAATTACCAAAAATAGTTTGGCCCGAAAAATGCATCCTACACCCCTGAAAGTTCAGAAAATGTTGGCAGCTCAAAATAGTCCTTAAAATTCATCTTTTGCCTGCAAACATGTTGAAAACTTTGGAGGCCCAAAAAAGGGATTTACAGGCATCCTAGACCCCCTAAAGTCCAGAAAATGTTGGTGGGCCAAAAACTGTGTCAGAGAGCTCTGAATGTCCCAAAAACATTTGCAGCCTGAAAGGGGTATTAACCCGCATCCTAGACCACTGAAATTCCCAAAAATATTTTTGGCATGAAAAGTGCATCCTACAACCCTGAAAGTTCAGAATATGTTAGCAGCCCAAAAAAGGCCTTAAGATGCATTTTAGGCCTGCAAAAAGGTTGAAAACTTTGGAGGCCCAAAAAAGGGGTTTACAGGCATCCTAGACCCCCTAAAGTCCAGAAAATGCTGGTGGGCCAAAAACTGTGTCAGAGAGCTCTGAATGTCCCAAAAACATTTGCAGCCTGTAAGGGGCATTAACCTGCATCCTAGACCACTGAAATTCCCAAAAATAGTTTGGCCCGAAAAATGCATCCTGCACCCCTGAATGTTCAGAAAATGTTGGCAGCTCAAAAAAGTCCTTAAAATTCATCTTTTGCCTGCAAAAATGTTGAAAACTTTGGAGGCCCAAAAAAGGGGTTTCAGGCATCCTAGACTCCGTAAAGTCCAGAAAATATTGGTGGACCAAATACTGTGTCAGAGAGCTCTGAATGTCCCAAAAACATTTGCAGCCTGAAAGGGGCATTAACCCGCATCCTAGACCACTGAAATTCCCAAAAGTATTTTTGGCACGAAAAATGCATCCTACACCCATGAATTTTCAGAAAATGTTGGCAGCTCAAAAAAAGGCCTTAAAATGCTTCTTGTGCCTGCAAAAATGTTGAAAACTTTGCAGGCCCAAAAAAGGGGTTTACATGCATCCTAGACCCCCTAAATTCCAGAAAAGGTTGGTGGGCCAAAACCTGTGTCAGAAAGCTCTGAATGTCCCAAAAACATTTGCAGCCTGAAAGGGGCATTAACCCGCATCCTAGACCACTGAAATTCCCAAAAATATTTTTGGCACCCAAAATGCATCCTACAACCCTGAAAGTTCAGAATATATTAGCAGCCCAAAAAAGGCCTTAAAATGCATTTTAGGCCTGCAAAAATGTTGAAAACTTTGGAGGCCCAAAAAAGGGATTTACAGCCCTCCTAGACCCCCTAAACTCCAGAAAATGTTGGTGGGCCAAAAACCGGCTCAGAAAGCTCTGAATGTCCCAAAAACATTTGCAGCCTGAAAGGGGCATTAACCCGCATCCTAGACCACTGAAATTACCAAAAATAATTTGGCCCGAAAAATGCATCCTACACCCCTGAAAGTTCAGAAAATGTTGGCAGCTCAAAAAAGTCCTTAAAATGCATCTTGTGCCTGCAAAAATGTTGAAAACTTTGGAGGCCCAAAAAAGGGGTTTACAGGCATCCTAGACCCCCTAAAGTCCAGAAAATGTTGGTGGGCCAAAAACTGTCAGAGAGCTCTGAATGTCCCAAAAACATTTACAGCCTGAAAGGGGCATTAACCCGCATCCTAGACCACTGAAATTCCCAAAAATATTTTTGCCATGAAAAGTGCATCCTACAACCCTGAAAGTTCAGAATATGTTAGCAGCCCAAAAAAGGCCTTAAAATGCATTTTAGACCTGCAAAAATGTTGAAAAGTTTGGAGGCCCAAAAAAGGGATTTACAGGCATCCTAGACCCCGTAAAGTGCAGAAAATGTTGGTGGGCCAAAAACTGTGTCAGAGAGATCTGAATGTCCTAAAAATATTTGCAGCCTGAACGGGGCATTAACCCACATCCTAGACAACTGAAATTCCCAAAAATATTTTGGCCCAAAAAATGCTTCCTACACCCCTGAAATTCCAGAAAATGTTGGCAGCTCAAAAAAAGGCCTTAAAATGCATCTTAGGCCTGCAAAAATGTTGAAAACTTTGGAGGCCCAAAAAAGGGGTTTACAGGCATCCTAGACCCCCTAAAGTCCAGA
This sequence comes from Ambystoma mexicanum, assembly GCF_040938575.1. NCBI lineage: Eukaryota > Metazoa > Chordata > Amphibia > Caudata > Ambystomatidae > Ambystoma > Ambystoma mexicanum. The sequence goes on along the minus strand of NC_090929.1, from coordinate 956,500,236 downwards.
AAATGTTGGTGGGCCAAAAACGGTGTCAGAGAGCTCTGAATGTCCCAAAAACATTTGCAGCCTGAAAGGGGCACTAACCCGCATCCTAGACCACTGAAATTCCCAAAAATATTTTTGGCACCATAAATGCATCCTACAACCCTGAAAGTTCAGAAAAATTTGGCAGCTCAAAAAAGGCCTTAAAATGCATTTTAGGCCTGCAAACATGTTGAAAAGTTTGGAGGCCCAAAAAAGGGATTTACAGGCATCCTAGACCCCCTAAAGTCCAGAAAATGTTGGTGGGCCAAAAACAGGCTCAGGGAGCTCTGAATGTCCCAAAAACATGTGCAGCCTGAAAGGGGCATTAACCCGCATCCTAGACCACTGAAATTACCAAAAATAAATTGGCCCAAAAAATGCATCCTACACCCCTGAAAGTTCAGAAAATGTTGGCAGCTCAAAAAAGTCCTTACAATTCATCTTGTGCCTGCAAAAATGTTGAAAACTTTGGAGGCCCAAAAAAGGAGTTTACATGCATCCTAGACCCCCTAAAGTCCAGAAAATGTTGGTGGGCAAAATCTGTGCCAGAGAGCTCTGAATGTCCCAAAAACATTTGCAGCCTTAATTGGGCATTAACGAACATCCTAGACCACTGAAATGTCCAAAAATATTTTTGGCACGAAAAATGCATCCTACACCCCTGAAAGTTCAGAAAATGTTGGCAGCTCAAAAAAAGACCTTAAAATGCATCTTAGGCCTGCAAAAATGTTGAAAACTTTGCAGGCCCAAAAAAGGGGTTTACATGCATCCTAGACCCCCTAAATTCCAGAAAAGGTTGGTGGGCCAAAACCTGTGTCAGAAAGCTCTGAATGTCACAAAAACATTTGCAGCCTGAAAGGGGCATTAACCAGCATCCTAGAACACTGAAATTACCAAAAATAATTTGGCCCGAAAAATGCATCCTACACCCCTGAAAGTTCAGAAAATGTTGGCAGCTCAAAAAAGTCCTTAAAATGCATCTTGTGCCTGCAAAAATGTTGAAAACTTTGGAGGCCCAAAAAAGGGGTTTACAGGCATCCTAGACCCCCTAAAGTCCAGAAAATGTTGGTGGGCCAAAAACTGTCAGAGAGCTCTGAATGTCCCAAAAACATTTACAGCCTGAAAGGGGCATTAACCCGCATCCTAGACCACTGAAATTCCAAAAAATATTTTCGCCATGAAAAGTGCATCCTACAACCCTGAAAGTTCAGAATATGTTAGCAGCCCAAAAAAGGCCTTAAAATGCATTTTAGACCTGCAAAAATGTTGAAAAGTTTGGAGGCCCAAAAAAGGGATTTACAGGCATCCTAGACCCCGTAAAGTGCAGAAAATGGCTGTGGTCCAAAATCAGTGTCAGAGAGCTCTGAATGTCCCAAAACATTTGCAGCCCGAAAGGGGCACTAACCCGCATCCGAGACCACTGAAATTCCCAAAAATATTTTTGGCACAAAAATGCATCCTACAACCCTGAAAATTCAGAATATGTCAGCAGCCTGAAAAAGGCCTTAAAATGCATTTTAGGCCTGCAAAAATGTTGAAAACTTTGGAGGCCCAAAAAAGGGGTTTACAGGCATCCTAGACCCCCTAAAGTCCAGAAAATGTTGGTGGGCCAAAAACTGTGTCAGAGAGCTCTGAATGTCCTAAAAATATTTGCAGCCTGAACGGGGCATTAACCCACATCCTAGACAACTGAAATTCCCAAAAATATTTTGGCCCAAAAAATGCTTCCTACACCCCTGAAATTTCAGAAAATGTTGGCAGCTCAAGAAAAGGCCTTAAAATGCATCTTAGGCCTGCAAAAATGTTGAAAACCTTGGAGGCCCAAAAAAGGGGTTTACAGGCATCCTAGACCCCCTAAAGTCCAGAAAATGTTGGTGGGCCAAAAACAGGCTCAGGGAGCTCTGAATGTCCCAAAAACATGTGCAGCCTGAAAGGGGCATTAACCCGCATCCTAGACCACTGAAATTACCAAAAATAAATTGGCCCAAAAAATGCATCCTACGCCCCTGAAAGTTCAGAAAATGTTGGCAGCTCAAAAAAGTCCTTACAATTCATCTTGTGCCTGCAAAAATGTTGAAAACTTTGGAGGCCCAAAAAAGGAGTTTACATGCATCCTAGACCCCCTAAAGTCCAGAAAATGTTGGTGGGCAAAATCTGTGCCAGAGAGCTCTGAATGTCCCAAAATCATTTGCAGCCTTAATTGGGCATTAACGAACATCCTAGACCACTGAAATGTCCAAGAATATTTTTGGCACGAAAAATGCATCCTACACCCCTGAAAGCTCAGAATATGTTAGCAGCCCAAAAAAGGCCTTAAAATGCATCTTAGGCCTGCAAAAATGTTGAAAACTGTACAGGCCCAAAAAAGGGGTTTACATGCATCCTAAACCCCCTAAAGTCCAGAAAAGGTTGGTGGGCCATAAACTGTGTCAGAGAGCTCTGAATGTCCCAAAAATATTTGCAGCCTGAAAGGGGCATTAACCCACATCCTAGACCACTGAAATTCCCAAAAATATTTTTGGCACCCAAAATGCATCCTACAACCTTGAAAGTTCAGAATATGTTAGCAGCCCAAAAAGGCCTTAAAATGCATTTTAGGCCTGCAAAAATGTTGAAAGGTTTGGAGGCCCAAAAAAGGGGTTTACAGGCATCCTAGACCCCCTAAAGTCCAGAAAATGTTGGTGGGCCAAATGCAGGCTCAGAGAGCTCTGAATGTCCCCAAAATATTTGCAGACTGAAAGGGGCATTAACCCGCATCCTAGACCACTGAAACTCCCAAAAATATTTTTGGCACCCAAAATGCATCCTACAACCTTGAAAGTTCAGAATATGTTAGCAGCCCAAAAAAGGCCTTAAAATGCATTTTAGGCCTGCAAAAATGTTGAAAACTTTGGAGGCCCAAAAAAGGGGTTTACAGGCATCCTAGACCCCCTAAAGTCCAGAAAATGTTGGTGGGCCAAAAACTGTGTCAGAGAGCTCTGAATGTCCCAAAAACATTTGCAGCCTGAAAGGGGCATTAACCCGCATCCTAGACCACTGAAATTCTCAAAAATATTTTTGCCATGAAAAGTGCATCCTACAACCCTGAACGTTCAGAATATGTTAGCAGCCCAAAAAAGGCCTTAAAATGCATTTTAGGCCTGCAAAAATGTTGAAAAGTTTGGAGGCCCAAAAAAGGGATTTACAGGCATCCTAGACCCCGTAAAGTGCAGAAAATGGCTGTGGCCCAAAAACTGTGTCAGAGAGCTCTGAATGTCCTACAAACATGTGCAGCTTGAAAGGGGCATTAACCCGCATCCTAGACCACTGAAATTCCCAAAAATATTTTTGGCACTCAAAATGCATCCTACAACCCTGAAAGTTCAGAATATGTTAGCAGCCCAAAAAAGGCCTTAAAATGCATTTTAGGCCTGCAAAAATGTTGAAAGGTTTGGAGGCCCAAAAAAGGGGTTTACAGGCATCCTAGACCCCCTAAAGTCCAGAAAATGTTGGTGGGCCAAACACAGGCTCAGAGAGCTCTGAATGTCCCAAAAACATTTGCAGCCTGAAAGGGGCATTAACCCGCAACCTAGACCACTGAAATTACCAAAAATAGTTTGGCCCGAAAAATGCATCCTACACCCCTGAAAGTTCAGAAAATGTTGGCAGCTCAAAAAAGTCCTTAAAATTCATCTTGTGCCTGCAAACATGTTGAAAACTTTGGAGGCCCAAAAAAGGGATTTACAGGCATCCTAGACCCCCTAAAGTCCAGAAAATGTTGGTGGGCCAAAAACTGTGTCAGAGAGCTCTGAATGTCCCAAAAACATTTGCAGCCTGAAAGGGGTATTAACCCGCATCCTAGACCACTGAAATTCCCAAAAATATTTTTGGCATGAAAAGTGCATCCTACAACCCTGAAAGTTCAGAATATGTTAGCAGCCCAAAAAAGGCCTTAAGATGCATTTGAGGCCTGCAAAAAGGTTGAAAACTTTGGAGGCCCAAAAAAGGGGTTTACAGGCATCCTAGACCCCCTAAAGTCCAGAAAATGCTGGTGGGTCAAAAACTGTGTCAGAGAGCTCTGAATGTCCCAAAAACATTTGCAGCCTGAAAGGGACATTAACCCGCATCCTAGACCACTGAAATTCCCAAAAGTAGTTTTGGCACGAAAAATGCATCCTACACCCATGAATTTTCAGAAAATGTTGGCAGCTCAAAAAAAGGCCTTAAAATGCATCTTAGGCCTGCAAAAATGTTGAAAACTTTGCAGGCCCAAAAAAGGGGTTTACATGCATCCTAGACCCCCTAAATTCCAGAAAAGGTTGGTGGGCCAAAACCTGTGTCAGAAAGCTCTGAATGTCCCAAAAACATTTGCAGCCTGAAAGGGGCATTAACCCGCATCCTAGACCACTGAAATTCCCAAAAATATTTTTGGCACCCAAAATGCATCCTACAACCCTGAAAGTTCAGAATATATTAGCAGCCCAAAAAGAGGCCTTAAAATGCATTTTAGGCCTGCAAAAATGATGAAAACTTTGGAGGCCCAAAAAAGGGGTTTACAGGCATCCTAGACCCCCTAAAGTCCAGAAAATGTTGGTGGGCCAAAAACTGTGTCAGAGAGCTCTGAATGTCCCAAAAACATTTGCAGCCTGAAAGGGGCATTAACCCGCATCCTAGACCACTGAAATTCTCAAAAATATTTTTGCCATGAAAAGTTCATCCTACAACCCTGAACGTTCACAATATGTTAGCAGCCCAAAAAAGGCCTTAAAATGCATTTTAGGCCTGCAAAAATGTTGAAAAGTTTGGAGGCCTAAAAAAGGGATTTACAGGCATCCTAGACCACGTAAAGTGCAGAAAATGGCTGTGGCCCAAAAACTGTGTCAGAGAGCTCTGAATGTCCTACAAACATGTGCAGCTTGAAAGGGACATTAACCCGCATCCTAGACCACTGAAATTCCCAAAAATATTTTTGGCACTCAAAATGCATCCTACAACCCTGAAAGTTCAGAATATGTTAGCAGCCCAAAAAAGGCCTTAAAATGCATTTTAGGCCTGCAAAAATGTTGAAAGGTTTGGAGGCCCAAAAAAGGGGTTTACAGGCATCCTAGACCCCCTAAAGTCCAGAAAATGTTGGTGGGCCAAACACAGGCTCAGAGAGCTCTGAATGTCCCAAAAACATTTGCAGCCTGAAAGGGGCATTAACCCGCATCCTAGACCACTGAAATTACCAAAAATAGTTTGGCCCGAAAAATGCATCCTACACCCCTGAAAGTTCAGAAAATGTTGGCAGCTCAAAAAAGTCCTTAAAATGCATCTTAGGCCTGCAAAAATGTTGAAAACCTTGGAGGCCCAAAAAAGGGGTTTACAGGCATCCTAGACCCCCTAAAGTCCAGAAAATGTTGGTGGGCCAAAAACAGGCTCAGGGAGCTCTGAATGTCCCAAAAACATGTGCAGCCTGAAAGGGGCATTAACCCGCATCCTAGACCACTGAAATTACCAAAAATAAATTGGCCCAAAAAATGCATCCTACGCCCCTGAAAGTTCAGAAAATGTTGGCAGCTCAAAAAAGTCCTTACAATTCATCTTGTGCCTGCAAAAATGTTGAAAACTTTGGAGGCCCAAAAAAGGAGTTTACATGCATCCTAGACCCCCTAAAGTCCAGAAAATGTTGGTGGGCAAAATCTGTGCCAGAGAGCTCTGAATGTCCCAAAATCATTTGCAGCCTTAATTGGGCATTAACGAACATCCTAGACCACTGAAATGTCCAAGAATATTTTTGGCACGAAAAATGCATCCTACACCCCTGAAAGCTCAGAATATGTTAGCAGCCCAAAAAAGGCCTTAAAATGCATCTTAGGCCTGCAAAAATGTTGAAAACTGTACAGGCCCAAAAAAGGGGTTTACATGCATCCTAAACCCCCTAAAGTCCAGAAAAGGTTGGTGGGCCATAAACTGTGTCAGAGAGCTCTGAATGTCCCAAAAATATTTGCAGCCTGAAAGGGGCATTAACCCACATCCTAGACCACTGAAATTCCCAAAAATATTTTTGGCACCCAAAATGCATCCTACAACCTTGAAAGTTCAGAATATGTTAGCAGCCCAAAAAGGCCTTAAAATGCATTTTAGGCCTGCAAAAATGTTGAAAGGTTTGGAGGCCCAAAAAAGGGGTTTACAGGCATCCTAGACCCCCTAAAGTCCAGAAAATGTTGGTGGGCCAAATGCAGGCTCAGAGAGCTCTGAATGTCCCCAAAATATTTGCAGACTGAAAGGGGCATTAACCCGCATCCTAGACCACTGAAACTCCCAAAAATATTTTTGGCACCCAAAATGCATCCTACAACCTTGAAAGTTCAGAATATGTTAGCAGCCCAAAAAAGGCCTTAAAATGCATTTTAGGCCTGCAAAAATGTTGAAAACTTTGGAGGCCCAAAAAAGGGGTTTACAGGCATCCTAGACCCCCTAAAGTCCAGAAAATGTTGGTGGGCCAAAAACTGTGTCAGAGAGCTCTGAATGTCCCAAAAACATTTGCAGCCTGAAAGGGGCATTAACCCGCATCCTAGACCACTGAAATTCTCAAAAATATTTTTGCCATGAAAAGTGCATCCTACAACCCTGAACGTTCAGAATATGTTAGCAGCCCAAAAAAGGCCTTAAAATGCATTTTAGGCCTGCAAAAATGTTGAAAAGTTTGGAGGCCCAAAAAAGGGATTTACAGGCATCCTAGACCCCGTAAAGTGCAGAAAATGGCTGTGGCCCAAAAACTGTGTCAGAGAGCTCTGAATGTCCTACAAACATGTGCAGCTTGAAAGGGGCATTAACCCGCATCCTAGACCACTGAAATTCCCAAAAATATTTTTGGCACTCAAAATGCATCCTACAACCCTGAAAGTTCAGAATATGTTAGCAGCCCAAAAAAGGCCTTAAAATGCATTTTAGGCCTGCAAAAATGTTGAAAGGTTTGGAGGCCCAAAAAAGGGGTTTACAGGCATCCTAGACCCCCTAAAGTCCAGAAAATGTTGGTGGGCCAAACACAGGCTCAGAGAGCTCTGAATGTCCCAAAAACATTTGCAGCCTGAAAGGGGCATTAACCCGCAACCTAGACCACTGAAATTACCAAAAATAGTTTGGCCCGAAAAATGCATCCTACACCCCTGAAAGTTCAGAAAATGTTGGCAGCTCAAAAAAGTCCTTAAAATTCATCTTGTGCCTGCAAACATGTTGAAAACTTTGGAGGCCCAAAAAAGGGATTTACAGGCATCCTAGACCCCCTAAAGTCCAGAAAATGTTGGTGGGCCAAAAACTGTGTCAGAGAGCTCTGAATGTCCCAAAAACATTTGCAGCCTGAAAGGGGTATTAACCCGCATCCTAGACCACTGAAATTCCCAAAAATATTTTTGGCATGAAAAGTGCATCCTACAACCCTGAAAGTTCAGAATATGTTAGCAGCCCAAAAAAGGCCTTAAGATGCATTTGAGGCCTGCAAAAAGGTTGAAAACTTTGGAGGCCCAAAAAAGGGGTTTACAGGCATCCTAGACCCCCTAAAGTCCAGAAAATGCTGGTGGGTCAAAAACTGTGTCAGAGAGCTCTGAATGTCCCAAAAACATTTGCAGCCTGAAAGGGACATTAACCCGCATCCTAGACCACTGAAATTCCCAAAAGTAGTTTTGGCACGAAAAATGCATCCTACACCCATGAATTTTCAGAAAATGTTGGCAGCTCAAAAAAAGGCCTTAAAATGCATCTTAGGCCTGCAAAAATGTTGAAAACTTTGCAGGCCCAAAAAAGGGGTTTACATGCATCCTAGACCCCCTAAATTCCAGAAAAGGTTGGTGGGCCAAAACCTGTGTCAGAAAGCTCTGAATGTCCCAAAAACATTTGCAGCCTGAAAGGGGCATTAACCCGCATCCTAGACCACTGAAATTCCCAAAAATATTTTTGGCACCCAAAATGCATCCTACAACCCTGAAAGTTCAGAATATATTAGCAGCCCAAAAAGAGGCCTTAAAATGCATTTTAGGCCTGCAAAAATGTTGAAAACTTTGGAGGCCCAAAAAAGGGGTTTACAGGCATCCTAGACCCCCTAAAGTCCAGAAAATGTTGGTGGGCCAAAAACTGTGTCAGAGAGCTCTGAATGTCCCAAAAACATTTGCAGCCTGAAAGGGGCATTAACCCGCATCCTAGACCACTGAAATTCTCAAAAATATTTTTGCCATGAAAAGTTCATCCTACAACCCTGAACGTTCACAATATGTTAGCAGCCCAAAAAAGGCCTTAAAATGCATTTTAGGCCTGCAAAAATGTTGAAAAGTTTGGAGGCCTAAAAAAGGGATTTACAGGCATCCTAGACCACGTAAAGTGCAGAAAATGGCTGTGGCCCAAAAACTGTGTCAGAGAGCTCTGAATGTCCTACAAACATGTGCAGCTTGAAAGGGACATTAACCCGCATCCTAGACCACTGAAATTCCCAAAAATATTTTTGGCACTCAAAATGCATCCTACAACCCTGAAAGTTCAGAATATGTTAGCAGCCCAAAAAAGGCCTTAAAATGCATTTTAGGCCTGCAAAAATGTTGAAAGGTTTGGAGGCCCAAAAAAGGGGTTTACAGGCATCCTAGACCCCCTAAAGTCCAGAAAATGTTGGTGGGCCAAACACAGGCTCAGAGAGCTCTGAATGTCCCAAAAACATTTGCAGCCTGAAAGGGGCATTAACCCGCATCCTAGACCACTGAAATTACCAAAAATAGTTTGGCCCGAAAAATGCATCCTACACCCCTGAAAGTTCAGAAAATGTTGGCAGCTCAAAAAAGTCCTTAAAATTCATCTTGTGCCTGCAAACATGTTGAAAACTTTGGAGGCCCAAAAAAGGGATTTACAGGCATCCGAGACCCCCTAAAGTCCAGAAAATGTTGGTGGGCCAAAAACTGTGTCAGAGAGCTCTGAATGTCCCAAAAACATTTGCAGCCTGAAAGGGGTATTAACCCGCATCCTAGACCACTGAAATTCCCAAAAATATTTTTGGCATGAAAAGTGCATCCTACAACCCTGAAAGTTCAGAATATGTTAGCAGCCCAAAAAAGGCCTTAAGATGCATTTGAGGCCTGCAAAAAGGTCGAGAACTTTGGAGGCCCAAAAAAGGGGTTTACAGGCATCCTAGACCCCCTAAAGTCCAGAAAATGCTGGTGGGCCAAAAACTGTGTCAGAGAGCTCTGAATGTCCCAAAAACATTTGCAGACTGTAAGGGGCATTAACCCGCATCCTAGACCACTGAAATTCCCAAAAATAGTTTGGCCCGAAAAATGCATCCTGCACCCCTGAATGTTCAGAAAATGTTGGCAGCTCAAAAAAGTCCTTAAAATTCATCTTGCGCCTGCAAAAATGTTGAAAACTTTGGAGGCCCAAAAAAGGGGTTTAGAGGCATCCTAGACTCCGTAAAGTCCAGAAAATATTGGTGGACCAAATACTGTGTCAGAGAGCTCTGAATGTCTCAAAAACATTTGCAGCCTGAAAGGGGCATTAACCCGCATCCTAGACCACTGAAATTCCCAAAAGTAGTTTTGGCACAAAAAATGCATCCTACACCCATGAATTTTCAGAAAATGTTGGCAGCTCAAAAAAAGGCCTTAAAATTCATCTTGCGCCTGCAAAAATGTTGAAAACTTTCCAGGCCCAAAAAAGGGGTTTACATGCATCCTAGACCCCCTAAATTCCAGAAAAGGTTGGTGGGCCAAAACCTGTGTCAGAAAGCTCTGAATGTCCCAAAAACATTTGCAGCCTGAAAGGGGCATTAACCCGCATCCTAGACCACTGAAATTCCCAAAAATATTTTTGGCACCCAAAATGCATCCTACAACCCTGAAAGTTCAGAATATATTAGCAGCCCAAAAAAGGCCTTAAAATGCATTTTAGGCCTGCAAAAATGTTGAAAACTTTGGAGGCCCAAAAAAGGGGTTTACAGGCATCCTAGACCCCCTAAACTCCAGAAAATGTTGGTGGGCCAAAAACAGGCTCAGAAAGCTCTGAATGTCCCAAAAACATTTGCAGCCTGAAAGGGGCATTAACCCGCATCCTAGACCACTGAAATTACCAAAAATAATTTGGCCCGAAAAATGCATCCTACACCCCTGAAAGTTCAGAAAATGTTGGCAGCTCAAAAAAGTCCTTAAAATTCATCTTGTGCCTGCAAACATGTTGAAAACTTTGGAGGCCCAAAAAAGAGATTTACAGGCATCCTAGACCCCCTAAAGTCCAGAAAATGTTGGTGGGCCAAAAACTGTGTCAGAGAGCTCTGAATGTCCCAAAAACATTTGCAGCCTGAAAGGGGCATTAACCCGCATCCTAGACCACTGAAATTCCCAAAAATATTTTTGGCATGAAAAGTGCATCCTACAACCCTGAAAGTTCAGAATATGTTAGCAGCCCAAAAAAGGCCTTAAGATGCATTTGAGGCCTGCAAAAAGGTTGAAAACTTTGGAGGCCCAAAAAAGGGGTTTACAGGCATCCTAGACCCCCTAAAGTCCAGAAAATGCTGGTGGGCCAAAAACTGTGTCAGAGAGCTCTGAATGTCCCAAAAACATTTGCAGCCTGTAAGGGGCATTAACCCGCATCCTAGACCACTGAAATCCCCAAAAATAGTTTGGCCCGAAAAATGCATCCTACACCCCTGAATGTTCAGAAAATGTTGGCAGCTCAAAAAAGTCCTTAAAATTCATCTTGCGCCTGCAAAAATGTTGAAAACTTTGGAGGCCCAAAAAAGGGGTTTACAGGCATCCTAGACTCCGTAAAGTCCAGAAAATATTGGTGGACCAAATACTGTGTCAGAGAGCTCTGAATGTCTCAAAAACATTTGCAGCCTGAAAGGGGCATTAACCCGCATCCTAGACCACTGAAATTCCCAAAAGTAGTTTTGGCACGAAAAATGCATCCTACACCCATGAATTTTCAGAAAATGTTGGCAGCTCAAAAAAAGGCCTTAAAATGCATCTTAGGCCTGCAAAAATGTTGAAAACTTTGCAGGCCCAAAAAAGGGGTTTACATGCATCCTAGACCCCCTAAATTCCAGAAAAGGTTGGTGGGCCAAAACCTGTGTCAGAAAGCTCTGAATGTCCCAAAAACATTTGCAGCCTGAAAGGGGCATTAACCCGCATCCTAGACCACTGAAATTCCCAAAAATATTTTTGGCACCCAAAATGCATCCTACAACCCTGAAAGTTCAGAATATATTAGCAGCCCAAAAAAGGCCTTAAAATGCATTTTAGGCCTGCAAAAATGTTGAAAACTTTGGAGGCCCAAAACAGGGATTTACAGGCCTCCTAGACCCCCTAAAGTCCAGAAAATGTTGGTGGGCCAAAAACAGGCTCAGAAAGCTCTGAATGTCCCAAAAACATTTGCAGCCTGAAAGGGGCATTAACCCGCATCCTAGACCACTGAAATTACCAAAAATAATTTGGCCCGAAAAATGCATCCTACACCCCTGAAAGTTCAGAAAATGTCGGCAGCTCAAAAAAAGGCCTTAAAATGCATCTTAGGCCTGCAAAAATGTTGAAAACTTTGCAGGCCCAAAAAAGGGGTTTACATGCATCCTAGACCCCCTAAATTCCAGAAAAGGTTGGTGGGCCAAAACCTGTGTCAGAAAGCTCTGAATGTCCCAAAAACATTTGCAGCCTGAAAGGGGCATTAACCCGCATCCTAGACCACTGAAATTCCCAAAAATATTTTTGGCACCCAAAATGCATCCTACAACCCTGAAAGTTCAGAATATATTAGCAGCCCAAAAAAGGCCTTAAAATGCATTTTAGGCCTGCAAAAATGTTGAAAACTTTGGAGGCCCAAAAAAGGGGTTTACAGGCATCCTAGACCCCCTAAACTCCAGAAAATGTTGGTGGGCCAAAAACAGGCTCAGAAAGCTCTGAATGTCCCAAAAACATTTGCAGCCTGAAAGGGGCATTAACCCGCATCCTAGACCACTGAAATTACCAAAAATAATTTGGCCCGAAAAATGCATCCTACACCCCTGAAAGTTCAGAAAATGTTGGCAGCTCAAAAAAGTCCTTAAAATTCATCTTGTGCCTGCAAACATGTTGAAAACTTTGGAGGCCCAAAAAAGAGATTTACAGGCATCCTAGACCCCCTAAAGTCCAGAAAATGTTGGTGGGCCAAAAACTGTGTCAGAGAGCTCTGAATGTCCCAAAAACATTTGCAGCCTGAAAGGGGCATTAACCCGCATCCTAGACCACTGAAATTCCCAAAAATATTTTTGGCATGAAAAGTGCATCCTACAACCCTGAAAGTTCAGAATATGTTAGCAGCCCAAAAAAGGCCTTAAGATGCATTTGAGGCCTGCAAAAAGGTTGAAAACTTTGGAGGCCCAAAAAAGGGGTTTACAGGCATCCTAGACCCCCTAAAGTCCAGAAAATGCTGGTGGGCCAAAAACTGTGTCAGAGAGCTCTGAATGTCCCAAAAACATTTGCAGCCTGTAAGGGGCATTAACCCGCATCCTAGACCACTGAAATTCCCAAAAATAGTTTGGCCCGAAAAATGCATCCTACACCCCTGAATGTTCAGAAAATGTTGGCAGCTCAAAAAAGTCCTTAAAATTCATCTTGCGCCTGCAAAAATGTTGAAAACTTTGGAGGCCCAAAAAAGGGGTTTACAGGCATCCTAGACTCCGTAAAGTCCAGAAAATATTGGTGGACCAAATACTGTGTCAGAGAGCTCTGAATGTCTCAAAAACATTTGCAGCCTGAAAGGGGCCTTAACCCGCATCCTAGACCACTGAAATTCCCAAAAGTAGTTTTGGCACGAAAAATGCATCCTACACCCATGAATTTTCAGAAAATGTTGGCAGCTCAAAAAAAGGCCTTAAAATGCATCTTAGGCCTGCAAAAATGTTGAAAACTTTGCAGGCCCAAAAAAGGGGTTTACATGCATCCTAGACCCCCTAAATTCCAGAAAAGGTTGGTGGGCCAAAACCTGTGTCAGAAAGCTCTGAATGTCCCAAAAACATTTGCAGCCTGAAAGGGGCATTAACCCGCATCCTAGACCACTGAAATTCCCAAAAATATTTTTGGCACCCAAAATGCATCCTACAACCCTGAAAGTTCAGAATATATTAGCAGCCCAAAAAAGGCCTTAAAATGCATTTTAGGCCTGCAAAAATGTTGAAAACTTTGGAGGCCCAAAACAGGGATTTACAGGCCTCCTAGACCCCCTAAAGTCCAGAAAATGTTGGTGGGCCAAAAACAGGCTCAGAAAGCTCTGAATGTCCCAAAAACATTTGCAGCCTGAAAGGGGCATTAACCCGCATCCTAGACCACTGAAATTACCAAAAATAATTTGGCCCGAAAAATGCATCCTACACCCCTGAAAGTTCAGAAAATGTTGGCAGCTCAAAAAAAGGCCTTAAAATGCATCTTAGGCCTGCTAAAATGTTGAAAACTTTGCAGGCCCAAAAAAGGGGTTTACATGCATCCTAGACCCCCTAAATTCCAGAAAAGGTTGGTGGGCCAAAACCTGTGTCAGAAAGCTCTGAATGTCCCAAAAACATTTGCAGCCTGAAAGGGGCATTAACCCGCATCCTAGACCACTGAAATTCCCAAAAATATTTTTGGCACCCAAAATGCATCCTACAACCCTGAAAGTTCAGAATATATTAGCAGCCCAAAAAAGGCCTTAAAATGCATTTTAGGCCTGCAAAAATGTTGAAAACTTTGGAGGCCCAAAAAAGGGGTTTACAGGCATCCTAGACCCCCTAAAGTCCAGAAAATGTTGGTGGGCCAAAAACAGGCTCAGAAAGCTCTGAATGTCCCAAAAACATTTGCAGCCTGAAAGGGGCATTAACCCGCATCCTAGACCACTGAAATTACCCAAAAAAATTTGGCCCGAAAAATGCATCCTACACCCCTGAAAGTTCAGAAAATGTTGGCAGCTCAAAAAAGTCCTTAAAATTCATCTTGTGCCTGCAAACATGTTGAAAACTTTGGAGGCCCAAAAAAGAGATTTACAGGCATCCTAGACCCCCTAAAGTCCAGAAAATGTTGGTGGGCCAAAAACTGTGTCAGAGAGCTCTGAATGTCCCAAAAACATTTGCACCCTGAAAGGGGTATTAACCCGCATCCTAGACCACTGAAATTCCCAAAAATATTTTTGGCATGAAAAGTGCATCCTACACCCATGAATTTTCAGAAAATTTTGGCAGCTCAAAAAAAGGCCTTAAAATGCATCTTAGGCCTGCAAAAATGTTGAAAACTTTGCAGGCCCAAAAAAGGGGTTTACATGCATCCTAGACCCCCTAAATTCCAGAAAAGGTTGGTGGGCCAAAACCTGTGTCAGAAAGCTCTGAATGTCCCAAAAACATTTGCAGCCTGAAAGGGGCATTAACCCACATCCTAGACCACTGAAATTCCCAAAAATATTTTTGGCACCCAAAATGCATCCTACAACCCTGAAAGTTCAGAATATGTTAGCAGCCCAAAAAAGGCCTTAAAATGCATTTTAGGCCTGCAAAAATGTTGAAAAGTTTGGAGGCCCAAAAAAGGGATTTACAGGCATCCTAGACCCCGTAAAGTGCAGAAAATGGCTGTGGCCCAAAAACTGTGTCAGAGAGCTCTGAATGTCCCAAAAACATTTGCAGCTTGAAAGGGGCATTAACCCACATCCTAGACCACTGAAATTCCCAAAAATATTTTTGGCACCCAAAATGCATCCTACAACCCTGAAAGTTCAGAATATGTTAGCAGCCCAAAAAAGGCCTTAAAATGCATTTAAGGCATGCAAAAATGTTGAAAACTTTGGAGGCCCAAAAAAGGGGTTTACAGGCATCCTAGACCCCCTAAAGTCCAGAAAATGTTGGTGGGCCAAAAACAGGCTCAGAGAGCTCTGAATGTCCCAAAAATATTTCCAGCCTGAAAGGGGCATTAACCCGCATCCTAGACCACTGAAATTACCAAAAATAGTTTGGCCCGAAAAATGCATCCTACACCCCTGAATGTTCAGAAAATGTTGGCAGCTCAAAAAAGTCCTTAAAATTCATCTTGTGCCTGCAAAAATGTTGAAAACTTTGGAGGCCCAAAAAAGGGGTTTACAGGCATCCTAGACCCCCTAAAGTCCAGAAAATGTTGGTAGGCCAAAAACTGTGTCAGAGAGCTCTGAATGTCCCAAAAACATTTGCAGCCTGAAAGGGGCATTAACCCGCATCCTAGACCGCTGAAATTCCCAAAAATATTTTTGGCATGAAAAGTGCATCCTACAACCCTGAAAGTTCAGAATATGTTAGCAGCCCAAAAAAGGCCTTAAAATGCATTTTAGGCCTGCAAAAATGTTGAAAACTTTGGAGGCCCAAAAAAGGGGTTTACAGGCATCCTAGACCCCCTAAACTCCAGAAAATGTTGGTGGGCCAAAAACAGGCTCAGAAAGCTCTGAATGTCCCAAAAACATTTGCAGCCTGAAAGGGGCATTAACCCGCATCCTAGACCACTGAAATTACCAAAAATAATTTGGCCCGAAAAATGCATCCTACACCCCTGAATGTTCAGAAAATGTTGGCAGCTCAAAAAGTCCTTAAAATTCATCTTGTGCCTGGAAAAATGTTGAAAACTTTGGAGGCCCAAAAAAGGGGTTTACAGGCATCCTAGACCCCCTAAACTCCAGAAAATGTTGGTGGGCCAAAAACAGGCTCAGAAAGCTCTGAATGTCCCAAAAACATTTGCAGCCTGAAAGGGGCATTAACCCGCATCCTAGACCACTGAAATTACCAAAAATAATTTGGCCCGAAAAATGCACCCTACACCCCTGAATGTTCAGAAAATGTTGGCAGCTCAAAAAGTCCTTAAAAGTGCAAAAACATTTGCACCCTGAAAGGGGTATTAACCCGCATCCTAGACCACTGAAATTCCCAAAAATATTTTTGGCATGAAAAGTGCATCCTACACCCATGAATTTTCAGAAAATTTTGGCAGCTCAAAAAAAGGCCTTAAAATGCATCTTAGGCCTGCAAAAATGTTGAAAACTTTGCAGGCCCAAAAAAGGGGTTTACATGCATCCTAGACCCCCTAAATTCCAGAAAAGGTTGGTGGGCCAAAACCTGTGTCAGAAAGCTCTGAATGTCCCAAAAACATTTGCAGCCTGAAAGGGGCATTAACCCACATCCTAGACCACTGAAATTCCCAAAAATATTTTTGGCACCCAAAATGCATCCTACAACCCTGAAAGTTCAGAATATGTTAGCAGCCCAAAAAAGGCCTTAAAATGCATTTTAGGCCTGCAAAAATGTTGAAAAGTTTGGAGGCCCAAAAAAGGGATTTACAGGCATCCTAGACCCCGTAAAGTGCAGAAAATGGCTGTGGCCCAAAAACTGTGTCAGAGAGCTCTGAATGTCCCAAAAACATTTGCAGCTTGAAAGGGGCATTAACCCACATCCTAGACCACTGAAATTCCCAAAAATATTTTTGGCACCCAAAATGCATCCTACAACCCTGAAAGTTCAGAATATGTTAGCAGCCCAAAAAAGGCCTTAAAATGCATTTAAGGCATGCAAAAATGTTGAAAACTTTGGAGGCCCAAAAAAGGGGTTTACAGGCATCCTAGACCCCCTAAAGTCCAGAAAATGTTGGTGGGCCAAAAACAGGCTCAGAGAGCTCTGAATGTCCCAAAAATATTTCCAGCCTGAAAGGGGCATTAACCCGCATCCTAGACCACTGAAATTACCAAAAATAGTTTGGCCCGAAAAATGCATCCTACACCCCTGAATGTTCAGAAAATGTTGGCAGCTCAAAAAAGTCCTTAAAATTCATCTTGTGCCTGCAAAAATGTTGAAAACTTTGGAGGCCCAAAAAAGGGGTTTACAGGCATCCTAGACCCCCTAAAGTCCAGAAAATGTTGGTAGGCCAAAAACTGTGTCAGAGAGCTCTGAATGTCCCAAAAACATTTGCAGCCTGAAAGGGGCATTAACCCGCATCCTAGACCGCTGAAATTCCCAAAAATATTTTTGGCATGAAAAGTGCATCCTACAACCCTGAAAGTTCAGAATATGTTAGCAGCCCAAAAAAGGCCTTAAAATGCATTTTAGGCCTGCAAAAATGTTGAAAACTTTGGAGGCCCAAAAAAGGGGTTTACAGGCATCCTAGACCCCCTAAAGTCCAGAAAATGTTGGTGGGCCAAAAACAGGCTAAGAGAGCTCTGAATGTCCCAAAAACATTTGCAGCCTGAAAGGGGCATTAACCCGCATCCTAGACCACTGAAATTACCAAAAATAGTTTGGCCCGAAAAATGCATCCTACACCCCTGAATGTTCAGAAAATGTTGGCAGCTCAAAAAGTCCTTAAAATTCATCTTGTGCCTGGAAAAATGTTGAAAACTTTGGAGGCCCAAAAAAGGGGTTTACGGACATCCTAGACCCCCTAAAGTCCAGAAAATGTTGGTGGGCCAAAAACTGTGTCAGAGAGCTCTGAATGTCCCAAAAACATTTGCAGACTGAAAGGGGCATTAACCCGCATCCTAGACCACTGAAATTCCCAAAAATATTTTTGGCATGAAAAGTGCATCCTACAACCCTGAAAGTTCAGAATATGTTAGCAGCCCAAAAAAAGGCCTTAAAATGCATCTTAGACCTGCAAAAATGTTGAAAGGTTTGGAGGCTAAAAAATGGGATTTACAGGCATCCTAGACCCCGTAAAGTGCAGAAAATGTTGGTGGACCAAAAACTGTCAGAGAGCTCTGAATGTCCCAAAAACATTTGCAGCCTGAAAGGGGCATTAACCCGCATCCTAGACCACTGAAATTCTCAAAAATATTTTTGGCATGAAAAGTGCATCCTACAACCCTTAAAGTTCAGAATATGTTAGCAGCCCAGAAAAGTCCTTAAAATGCATTTTGGCCTGCAAAAAAGTTGAAATGTTTGGAGGCCAAAAAAGGGATTTACAGGCATCCTAGACCCCGTAAAGTGCAGAAAATGGCTGTGGCCCAAAAAATGTGTCAGAGAGCTCTGAATGTCCCAAAACATTTGCAGCTTGAAAGGGGCATTAACCCACATCCTAGACCACTGAAATTCCCAAAAATATTTTTGGCATGAAAAGTGCATCCTACAACCCTTAAAGTTCAGAATATGTTAGCAGCCCAAAAAAGGCCTTAAAATGCATTTTAGGCCTGCAAAAATGTTGAAAACTTTGGAGGCCCAAAAAAGGAGTTTACAGGCATCCTAGACCCCCTAAAGTCCAGAAAATGTTGGTGGGCCAAAAACAGGCTCAGAGAGCTCTGAATGTCCCAAAAACATTTGCAGCCTGAAAGGGGCATTAACCCGCATCCTAGACCACTGAAATTACCAAAAATGGTTTGGCCCGAAAAATGCATCCTACACCCCTAAAAGTTCAGAAAATGTTGGCAGCTCAAGAAAGTCCTTAAAATTCATCTTGTGCCTGCAAAAATGTTGAAAACTTTGGAGGCCCAAAAAAGGGGTTTACAGGCATCCTAGACCCCCTTAAATCCAGAAAATGTTGGTGGGCCAAAAACTGTGTCAGAGAGCTCTGAATGTCCCAAAAACATTTGCAGCCTGAAAGGGGCACTAACCCGCATCCTAGACCACTGAAATTCCCAAAAATATTTTTGGCATGAAAAGTGCATCCTACAACCCTGAGAGTTCAGAATATGTTAGCAGCCCAAAAAAGGCCTTAAATGCATTTTAGGCCTGCAAAAATGTTGAAAAGTTTGGAGGTCCAAAAAAGAGGTTTACAGGCATCCTAGACTCCCTAATGTCCAGAAAATGTTGGTGGGCCAAAAACAGGCTCAGAGAGCTCTGAATGTCCCAATAACATTTGCAGCCTGAAAGGGGCATTAACCCGCATCCTAGACCACTGAAATTACCAAAAATAGTTTGGCCCGAAAAATGCATCCTACACCCGTGAAAGTTCAGAAAATGTTGGCAGCTCAAAAAAGTCCTTAAAATTGATCTTGTGCCTGCAAAAATGTTGAAAACTTTGGAGGCCCAAAAAAGGGATTTACAGGCATCCTAGACCCCCTAAAGTCCAGAAAATGTTGGTGGGCCAAAAACTGTGTCAGAGAGCTCAGAATGTACCAAAAACATTTGCAGCCTGAAATGGGCATTAACCCGCATCGTAGACCACTGAAATTCCCAAAAATATTTTTGGCATGAAAAGTACATCCTACAACCCTGAGAGTTCAGAATATGTTAGCAGCCCAAAAAAGGCCTTAAAATGCATTTTAGACCTGCAAAAATGTTGAAAACTTTGGAGGCCCAAAAAAGAGGTTTACAGGCATCCTAGACTCCCTAAAGTCCAGAAAATATTGGTGGACCAAAAACTGTGTCAGAGAGCTCTGAATGTCCCAAAAACATTTGCAGCCTGAAAGGGGCATTAACCCGCATCCTAGACCACTGAAATTCCCAAAAATATTTTTGGCACCCAAAATGCATCCTACAACCCTGAAAGTTCAGAATATGTTAGCAGCCCAAAAAAGGCCTTAAAATGCATTTTAGGCCTGCAAAAATGTTGAAAAGTTTGGAGGCCCAAAAAAGGGATTTACAGGCATCCTAGACCCCCTAAATTCCAGAAAAGGTTGGTGGGCCAAAACCTGTGTCAGAAAGCTCTGAATGTCCCAAAAACATTTGCAGCCTGAAAGGGGCATTAACCCGCATCCTAGACCCCTGAAATTCCCAAAAATATTTTTGGCACCCAAAATGCATCCTACAACCCTGAAAGTTCAGAATATATTAGCAGCCCAAAAAAGGCCTTAAAATGCATTTTAGGCCTGCAAAAATGTTGAAAACGTTGGAGGCCCAAAAAAGGGGTTTACAGGCATCCTAGACCCCCTAAAGTCCAGAAAATGTTGGTGGGCCAAAAACAGGCTCAGAAAGCTCTGAATGTCCCAGAAACATTTGCAGCCTGAAAGGGGCATTAACCCGCATCCTAGACCACTGAAATTACCAAAAATAATTTGGCCCGAAAATGCATCCTACACCCCTCAAAGTTCTGAAAATGTTGGCAGCTCAAAAAAGTCCTTAAAATGCATCTTGTGCCTGCAAAAATGTTGAAAACTTTGGAGGCCCAAAAAGGGGGTTTACAGGCATCCTAGACTCCGTAAAGTCCAGAAAATATTGGTGGACCAAATACTGTGTCAGGGAGCTCTGAATGTCCCAAAAACATGTGCAGCCTGAAAGGGGCATTAACCCGCATCCTAGACCACTGAAATTCCAAAAAATATTTTTGGCACCCAAAATGCATCCTACAACCCTGAAAGTTCAGAATATATTAGCAGCCCAAAAAAGGCCTTAAAATGCATTTTAGGCCTGCAAAAATGTTGAAAACTTTGGAGGCCCAAAAAAGGGGTTTACAGGCATCCTAGACCCCCTAAAGTCCAGAAAATGTTGGTGGGCCAAAAACAGGCTCAGAAAGCTCTGAATGTCCCAGAAACATTTGCAGCCTGAAAGGGGCATTAACCCGCATCCTAGACCACTGAAATTACCAAAAATAATTTGGCCCGAAAAATGCATCCTACACCCCTGAAAGTTCAGAAAATGTTGGCAGCCCAAAAAAGGCCGCCTTAAAATGCATCTTAGGCCTGCAAAAATGTTGAAAGGTTTGGAGGCCCAAAAAAGGGGTTTACAGGCATCCTTGACCCCCTAAAGTCCAGAAAATGTTGGTGGGCCAAAAACAGGCTCAGAGAGCTATGAATGTCCCAAAAACATTTGCAGCCTGAAAGGGGCATTAACCCGCATCCTAGACCACTGAAATTACCAAAAATGGTTTGGCCCGAAAAATGCATCCTACATCCCTGAATGTTCAGAAAATGTTGGCAGCTCAAAAAGTCCTTAAAATTCATCTTGTGCCTGCAAAAATGTTGAAAACTTTGGAGGCCCAAAAAAGGTGTTTACAGGCATCCTAGACCCCCTAAAGTCCAGAAAATGTTGGTGGGCCATAAACTGTGTCAGAGAGCTCTGAATGTCCCAAAAACATTTGCAGCCTGAAAGGAGCATTAACCCGCATCCTAGACCACTGAAATTCCCAAAAATATTTTTGGCATTAAAAGTGCATCTTACAACCCTGAAAGTTCAGAATATGTTAGCAGCCTGAAAAAGGCCTTAAAATGCATTTTAGGCCTGCAAACATGTTGAAAACTTTGGAGGCCCAAAAAAGGGATTTACAGGCATCCTAGGCTCCCTAAAGTCCAGAAAATATTGGTAGACCAAAAACTGTGTCACAGAGCTCTGAATGTCCCAAAAACATTTGCAGCCTGAAAGGGGCATTAACCCGCATCCTAGACCACTGAAATTCATAAAAAAAGTATTTTTGGCACGAAAAATGCATCCTACACCGCTGAAATTTGAGAAAATGTTGGCAGCTCAAAAAAATGCCTTAAAATGCATCTTAGGCCTGCAAAAATGTTGAAAACTTTGCAGCCCAAAAAAGGGGTTTACATGCATCCTAGACCCCCTAAATTCCAGAAAAGGTTGGTGGGCCAAAAACTGTGTCAGAGAGCTCTGAATGTCCCAAAAAAATTTGCAGCCTGAAAGGGGCATTAACCCGCATCCTAGACCACTGAAATTCCCAAAAATATTTTTGGCACCAAAAATACATTCTACAACCCTGAAAGTTCAGAATATGTTAGCAGCCTGGAAAAGGCCTTAAAATGCATTTTAGGCCTGCAAAAATGTTGAAAAGTTTGGAGGCCCTAAAAAGGGGTTTATAGGCATCCTAGACCCCCTAAAGTCCAGAAAAGGTTGGTGGCCAAAAACTGTGTCAGAGAGCTCTGAATGTCCTAAAAACATTTGCAGACTGAAAGGGGCATTAACCCTTATCCTAGACCACTGAAATTCCCAAAAATATTTTTGGCACCAAAAATGCATCCTACAACCCTGAAAGTTCAGAATATGTTAGCAGCCTGAAAAAGGCCTTAAAATGCATTTTAGGCCTGCAAAAATGTTGAAAACTTCAGAGGCCCAAAAAAGGGGTTTGCAGGCATCCTAGACCCCCTAAAGTCCAGAAAATGTTGGTGGGCCAAAAACAGGCTCAGAGTGCTCTGAATGTCCCAAAAACATTTGCAGCCTGAAAGGGGCATTAACCCGCATCCTAGACCACTGAAATTACCAAAAATAGTTTGACCCGAAAAATGCATCCTACACCCCTGAATGTTCAGAAAATGTTGGCAGCTCAAAAAAGTCCTTAAAATTCATCTTGTGCCTGGAAAAATGTTGAAAACTTTGGAGGCCCAAAAAAGGGGTTTATAGGCATCCCAGACCCCCTAAAGTCCAGAAAATGTTGGTGGGCCAAAAACTGTGTCAGAGAGCTCGGAATGTCCCAAACACATTTGCAGACTGAAAGGGGCATTAACCCTTATCCTAGACCACTGAAATTCCCAAAAATATTTTTGGCACCAAAAATGCATCCTACAACCCTGAAAGTTCAGAATATGTTAGCAGCCTGAAAAAGGCCTTAAAATGCATTTTAGGCCTGCAAAAATGTTGAAAACTTCGGAGGCCCAAGAAAGGGGTTTGCAGGCATCCTAGACCTCCTAAAGTCCAGAAAATGTTGGTGTGCCAAAAACAGGCTCAGAGAGCTCTGAATGTCCCAAAAACATGTGCAGCATGAAAGGGGCATTAACCTGCATCCTAGACCGCTGAAATTCCCAAAAATATTTTTGGCATGAAAAGTGCATCCTACAACCCTGAAAGTTCAGAATATGTTAGCACCCCAAAAAAGGCCTTAAAATGCATTTTAGGCCTGCAAAAATGTTGAAAACTTTGGAGGCCCCAAAAAGGGGTTTACAGGCATCCTAGACCCCCTAAAGTCCAGAAAATGTTGGTAGGCCAAAAACTGTGTCAGAGAGCTCTGAATGTCCCAAAAACATTTGCAGCCTGAAAGGGGCATTAACCCGCATCCTAGACCGCTGAAATTCCCAAAAATATTTTTGGCATGAAAAGTGCATCCTACAACCCTGAAAGTTCAGAATATGTTAGCAGTTCAAAAAATGCCTTAAAATGCATTTTAGGCCTGCAAAAATGTTGAAAGGTTTGGAGGCCCAAAAAGGGGTTTACAGGCATCCTAGACCCCCTAAAGTCCAGAAAATGTTGGTGGGCCAAAAACAGGCTCAGAGAGCTCTGAATGTCCCAAAAACATTTGCAGCCTGAAAGGGGCATTAACCCGCATCCTAGACCACTGAAATTAACAAAAATAGTTTGGCCCGAAAAATGCATCCTACACCCCTGAATGTTCAGAAAATGTTGGCAGCTCAACAAAGACCTTAAAATTCATCTTGTGCCTGGAAAAATGTTGAAAACTTTGGAGGCCCAAAAAGGGGGTTTATAGGCATCCTAGACCCCCTAAAGTCCAGAAAATGTTGGTGGGCCAAAAACTGTGTCAGAGAGCTCTGAATGTCCCAAAAACATTTGCAGCCTGAAAGGGGCATTAACCCGCATCCTAGACCACTGAAATTCTCAAAAATATTTTTGCCATGAAGTGTGCGTTCCACAACCCTGAAAGTTCAGAATATGTTAGCAGCCCAAAAAAGGCCTTAAAATGCATTTTAGGCCTGCAAAAATGTTGAAAAGTTTTAAGGCCCAAAAAAAGGGATTTACAGGCATCCTAGACCCCGTAAAGTGCAGAAAATGGCTGTGGCCCAAAAAACTGTGTCAGAGAGCTCTGAATGTCCCAAAAACATTTGCAGCTTGAAAGGGGCATTAACCCGCATCCTAGACCACTGAAATTCCCAAAAATATTTTTGGCACCTAAAATGCATCCTACAACCCTGAAAGTTCAGAATATGTTAGCAGCCCAAAAAAGGCCTTAAAATGCATTTTAGGCCTGCAAAAATGTTGAAAGGTTTGGAGGCCCAAAAAAGGGGTTTACAGGCATCCTAGACCCCCTCAAGTCCAGAAAATGTTGGTGGGCCAAAAACAGGCTCAGAGAGCTCTGAATGTCCCAAAAACATGTGCTGAATGGGGCATTAACCCGCATCCTAGACCACTGAAATTACCAAAAATAGTTTGGCCCGAAAAATGCATCCTACACCCCTGAAAGTTCAGAAAATTTTGGCAGCTCAAAAAAGTCCTTAAAATTCATCTTGTGCCTGGAAAAATGTTGAAAACTTTGGAGGCCCAAAAAAGGGCTTTATAGGCATCCTAGACCCCCTAAAGTCCAGAAAAGTTTGGTGGCCAAAAACTGTGTCAGAGAGCTCTGAATGTCCTAAAAACATTTGCAGACTGAAAGGGGCATTAACCCTTATCCTAGACCACTGAAATTCCCAAAAATATTTTTGGCACCAAAAATGCATCCTACAACCCTGAAAGTTGAGAATATGTTAGCAGCCTGAAAAAGGCCTTAAAATGCATTTTAGGCCTGCAAAAATGTTGAAAACTTTGGAGGCGCAAAAAAGAGGTTTACAGGCATCCTAGACTCCCTAAAGTCCAGAAAATATTGGTGGACCAAAAACTGTGTCAGAGAGCTCTGAATGTCCCAAAAACATTTGCAGCCTGAAAGGGGCATTAACCCGCATCCTAGACCACTGAAATTCATAAAAAAAAGTATTTTTGGCACGAAAAATGCATCCTACACCGCTGAAATTTGAGAAAATGTTGGCAGCTCAAAAAAATGCCTTAAAATGCATCTTAGGCCTGCAAAAATGTTGAAAACTTTGCAGCCCAAAAAAGGGGTTTACATGCATCCTAGACCCCCTAAATTCCAGAAAAGGTTGGTGGGCCAAAAACTGTGTCAGAGAGCTCTGAATGTCCCAAAAACATTTGCAGCCTGAAAGGGGCATTAACCCGCATCCTAGACCACTGAAATTCCCAAAAATATTTTTGGCACCAAAAATACATTCTACAACCCTGAAAGTTCAGAATATGTTAGCAGCCTGGAAAAGGCCTTAAAATGCATTTTAGGCCTGCAAAAATGTTGAAAAGTTTGGAGGCCCTAAAAAGGGATTTACAGGCATCCTAGACCCCGTAAAGTGCAGAAAATGGCTGTGGCCCAAAAAACTGTGTCAGAGAGCTCTGATTGTCCCAAAAACATTTGCAGCCTGAAAGGGGCATTAACCCGCATCCTAGACCACTGAAATTCCCAAAAATATTTTTGGCACCCAAAATGCATCCTACAACCCTAAAAGTTCAGAATATGTTAGCAGCCCAAAAAAGGCCTTAAAATGCATTTTAGGCCTGCAAAAATGTTGAAAACTTTGGAGGCCCAAAAAAGGGGTTTACAGGCATCCTAGACCCCCTAAAGTCCAGAAAATGTTGGTGGGCCAAAAACTGTGTCAGAGAGCTCTGAGTGTCCCAAAAACATTTGAAGACTGAAAGGGGCATTAACCCTCATCCTAGACCACTGAAATTCCCAAAAATATTTTTGGCACCAAAAATGCATCCTACAACCCTGAAAGTTCAGAATATGTTAGCAGCCTGAAAAAGGCCTTAAAATGCATTTTAGGCCTGCAAAAATGTTGAAAACTTTGGAGGCCCAAAAAAGAGGTTTACAGGCATCCTAGACTCCCTAAAGTCCAGAAAATATTGGTGGACCAAAAACTGTGTCAGAGAGCTCTGAATGTCCCAAAAACATTTGCAGCTTGAAAGGGCCATTAACCCGCATCCTAGACCACTGAAATTCCCAAAAATATTTTTGGCACCCAAAATGCATCCTACAACCCTGAAAGTTCAGAATATGTTAGCAGCCCAAAAAAGGCCTTAACATGCATTTTAGGCCTGCAAAAATGTTGAAAAGTTTGGAGGCCCAAAAAAGGGATTTGCAGGCATCCTAGACCCCGTAAAGTGCAGAAAATGGCTGTGGCCCAAAATCAGTGTCAGAGAGCTCTGAATGTCCCAAAACATTTGCAGCCCGAAAGGGGCACTAACCAGCATCCTAGACCACTGAAATTACCAAAAATAGTTTGGCCCGAAAAATGCATCCTACACCCCTGAATGTTCAGAAAATGTTGGCAGCTCAAAAAAGTCCTTAAAATTCATCTTGTGCCTGGAAAAATGTTGAAAACTTTGGAGGCCCAAAAAAGGGGTTTATAGGCATCCTAGACCCCCTAAAGTCCAGAAAATGTTGGTGGGCCAAAAACTGTGTCAGAGAGCTCAGAATGTCCCAAAAACATTTGCAGACTGAAAGGGGCATTAACCCTTATCCTAGACCACTGAAATTCCCAAAAATATTTTTGGCACCAAAAATGCATCCTACAACCCTGAAAGTTCAGAATATGTTAGCAGCCTGAAAAAGGCCTTAAAATGCATTTTAGGCCTGCAAAAATGTTGAAAACTTTGGAGGCCCAAAAAAGGGGTTTGCAGGCATCCTAGACCCCCTAAAGTCCAGAAAATGTTGGTGTGCCAAAAACAGGCTCAGAGAGCTCTGAATGTCCCAAAAACATTTGCAGCATGAAAGGGGCATTAACCCGCATCCTAGACCACTGAAATTCCCAAAAATATTTTTGGCACCAAAAATGCATCCTACAACCCTGAAAGTTCAGAATATGTTAGCAGCCTGAAAAAGGCCTTAAAATGCATTTTAGGCCTGCAAAAATGTTGAAAACTTTGGAGGCCCAAATAAGAGGTTTACAGGCATCCTAGACTCCCTAAAGTCCAGAAAATATTGGTGGACCAAAAACTGTGTCAGAGAGCTCTGAATGTCCCAAAAACATTTGCAGCTTGAAAGGGCCATTAACCCGCATCCTAGACCACTGAAATTCCCAAAAATATTTTTGGCACCCAAAATGCATCCTACAACCCTGAAAGTTCAGAATATGTTAGCAGCCCAAAAAAGGCCTTAACATGCATTTTAGGCCTGCAAAAATGTTGAAAAGTTTGGAGGCCCAAAAAAGGGATTTGCAGGCATCCTAGACCCCTTAAAGTGCAGAAAATGGCTGTGGCCCAAAATCAGTGTCAGAGAGCTCTGAATGTCCCAAAACATTTGCAGCCCGAAAGGGGCACTAACCAGCATCCTAGACCACTGAAATTCTCAAAAATATTTTTGGCATGAAAAGTCCATCCTACAACCCTGAAAGTTTAGAATATGTTAGCAGCCCAAAAAAGGCCTTAAAATGCATTTTAGGCCTGCAAAAATGTTGAAAACTTTGGAGGCCCAAAAAAGGGGTTTACAGGCATCCTAGACCCCCTAAAGTCCAGAAAATTTTGGTGGGCCAAAAACAGGCTCAGAGAGCTCTGAATGTCCCAAAAACATTTGCAGCCTGAAAGGGGCATTAACCCGCATCCTAGACCACTGAAATTACCAAAAATAGTTTGGCCTGAAAAATGCATCCTACACCCCTGAATGTTCAGAAAATGTTGGCAGCTCGAAAAAGTCCTTAAAATTCATCTTGTGCCTGGAAAAATGTTGAAAACTTTGGAGGCCCAAAAAAGGGGTTTACAGGCATCCTAGACCCCCTAAAGTCCAGAAAATGTTGGTAGGCCAAAAACTGTGTCAGAGAGCTCTGAATGTCCGCAAAACATTTGCAGCCTGAAAGTGGCATTAACCCGCATCCTAGACCGCTGAAATTCCCAAAAATATTTTTGGCATGAAAAGTGCATCCTACAACCCTGAAAGTTCAGAATATGTTAGCAGTTCAAAAAATGCCTTAAAATGCATTTTAGGCCTGCAAAAATGTTGAAAGGTTTGGAGGCCCAAAAAGGGGTTTACAGGCATCCTAGACCCCCTAAAGTCCAGAAAATGGCTGTGGCCCAAAAACTGTGTCAGAGAGCTCTGAATGTCCCAAAAACATTTGCAGCTTGAAAGGGGCATTAACCCGCATCCTAGACCACTGAAATTCCCAAAAATATTTTTGGCACCCAAAATGCATCCTACAACCCTGAAAGTTCAGAATATGTTAGCAGCCCAAAAAAGGCCTTAACATGTATTTTAGGCCTGCAAAAATGTTGAAAACTTTGGAGGCCCAAAAAAGGGGTTTGCAGGCATCCTAGACCCCCTAAAGTCCAGAAAATGGCTGTGGCCCAAAATCAGTGTCAGAGAGCTCTGAATGTCCCAAAACATTTGCAGCCCGAAAGGGGCACTAACCAGCATCCTAGACCACTGAAATTCCCAAAAATATTTTTGGCACCAAAAATGCATCCTACAACCCTGAAAGTTCAGAATATGTTAGCAGCCTGAAAAATGCCTTAAAATGCATTTTAAGCCTGCAAAAATGTTGAAAACTTTGGAGGCCCAAAAAAGAGGTTTACAGGCATCCTAGACTCCCTAAAGTCCATTAAATATTGGTGGACCAAAAACTGTGTCAGAGAGCTCTGAATGTCCCAAAAACATGTGCAGCTGGAAAGGGGCATTAACCCGCATCCTAGACCACTGAAATTCTCAAAAATATTTTTGGCACCCAAAATGCATCCTACAACCCTGAAAGTTCAGAATATGTTAGCAGCCCAAAAAAGGCCTTAAAATGCATTTTAGGCCTGCAAGAATGTTGAAAACTTTGGAGGCCCAAAAAAGGGGTTTACAGGCATCCTAGACCCCCTAAAGTCCAGAAAATGTTGGTGGGCCAAAAACAGGCTCAGAGATCTCTGAATGTCCCAAAAACATTTGCAGCCTGAAAGGGGCATTAACCCGTATCCTAGACCACTGAAATTACCAAAAATGGTTTGGCCCGAAAAATGCATCCTACACCCCTGAAAGTTCAGAAAATGTTGGCAGCTCAAAAAAGTCCTTAAAATTAATCTTGTGCCTGCAAAAATGTTGAAAACTTTGGAGGCCCGAAAAAGGGGTTTACAGGCATCTTAGACCCCCTAAAGTCCAGAAAATGTTGGTGGGCCAAAAACTGTGTCAGAGAGCTCTGAATGTCCCAAAAACATTTGCAGCCTGAAAGGGGCACTAACCCGCATCCTAGACCACTGAAATTCCCAAAAATATTTTTGGCATGAAAAGTGCATCTTACAACCCTGAGAGTTCAGAATATGTTAGCAGCCCAAAAAAGGCCTTAAATGCATTTTAGGCCTGCAAAAATGTTGAAAAGTTTGGAGGTCCAAAAAAGAGGTTTACAGGCATCCTAGACCCCCTAAAGTCCAGAAAATGTTGGTGGACCAAAAACTGTGTCAGAGAGCTCTGAATGTCCCAAAAACATTTGCAGCCTGAAAGGGGCACTAACCCGCATCCTGGACCACTGAAATTCCCAAAAATATTTTTGGCACCCAAAATGCATCCTACAACCCTGAAAGTTCAGAATATGTTAGCAGCCCAAAAAAGGCCTTAAAATGCATTTTAGGCCTGCAAAAATGTTGAAAGGTTTGGAGGCCCAAAAAAGGGATTTACAGGCATCCTAGACCCCGTAAAGTGCAGTAAATGGCTGTGGCCCAAAAACTGTGTCAGAGAGCTCTGAATGTCCCAAAAACATTTGCAGCTTGAAAGGGGCATTAACCCGCATCCTAGACCACTGAAATTCCCAAAAATATTTTTGGCACCCAAAATGCATCCTACAAGTCTGAAAGTTCAGAATATGTTAGCAGCCCAAAAAAGGCCGCCTTAAAATGCATTTTAGGCCTGCAAAAATGTTGAAAGGTTTGGAGGCCCAAAAAAGGGGTTTACAGGCATCCTAGACCCCCTAAAGTCCAGAAAATATTGGTGGGCCATAAACTGTGTCAGAGAGCTCTGAATGTCCCAAAAACATTTGCAGCCTGAAAGGAGCATTAACCCGCATCCTAGACCACTGAAATTCCCAAAAATATTTTTGGCACCAAAAATGCATCCTACAACCCTGAAAGTTCAGAATATGTTAGCAGCCTGGAAAAGGTCTTAAAATGCATTTTAGGCCTGCAAAAATATTGAAAACTTTGGAGGCCCAAAAAAGAGGTTTACAGATATCCTAGACTCCCTAAAGTCCAGAAAATATTGGTGGACCAAAATCTGTGTCAGAGAGCTCTGAATGTCCCAAAAACATTTGCAGCCTGAAAGGGGCATTAACCCACATCCTAGACCACTGAAATTCTCAAAAATATTTTTGCCATGAAAAGTGCGTCCTACAACCCTGAAAGTTCAGAATATGTTAGCAGCCCAAAAAAAGGCCTTAAAATGCATTTTAGGCCTGCAGAAATGTTGAAAAGTTTGGAGGCCCAAAAAAGAGATTTACAGGCATCCTAGACCCCGTAAAGTGCAGAAAATGGCTGTGGCCCAAAAAACTGTGTCAGAGAGCTCTGAATGTCCCAAAAACATTTGCAGCCTGAAAGGGGCATTAACCCGCATCCTAGACCACTGAAATTCCCAAAAATATTTTTGGCATGAAAAGTGCATCCTACAACCCTGAAAGTTCAGAATATGTTAGCAGCCCAAAAAAGGCCTCAAAATGCATTTTAGGCCTGCAAAAATGTTGAAAAGTTTGGAGGCCCAAAAAAGGGATTTACAGGCATCCTAGACCCTGTAAAGTGCAGAAAATGGCTGTGGCCCAAAATCAGTGTCAGAGAGCTCTGAATGTCCCAAAACATTTGCAGCCCGAAAGGGGCACTAACCCACATCCTAGACCACTGAAATTCCCAAAAATAGTTTGGCCCTAAAAATGCATCCTACACCCCTGAAAGTTCAGAAAATGTTGGCAGCTCAAAAAAAGTCCTTCAAATTCATCTTGTGCCTGCAAAAATGTTGAAAACTTTGGAGGCCCAAAAAAGGGGTCTACAGGCATCCTGGACTCCCTAAAGTCCAGAAAATATTGGTGGACCAAAAACTTTGTCAGAGAGCTCTGAATGTCCCAAAAACATTTGCAGCTTGAAAGGGCCATTAACCCGCATCCTAGACCACTGAAATTCCCAAAAATATTTTTGGTACCCAAAATGCATCCTACAACCCTGAAAGTTCAGAATATGTTAGCAGCCCAAAAAAGGCCTTAACATGCATTTTAGGCATGCAAAAATGTTGAAAAGTTTGGAGGCCCAAAAAAGGGATTTGCAGGCATCCTAGACCCCGTAAAGTGCAGAAAATGGCTGTGGCACAAAATCAGTGTCAGAGAGCTCTGAATGTCCCAAAACATTTGCAGCCCGAAAGGGGCACTAACCAGCATCCTAGACCACTGAAATTCCCAAAAATATTTTTGCCACCAAAAATGCATCCTACAACCCTGAAAGTTCAGAATATGTTAGCAGCCTGAAAAATGCCTTAAAATGCATTTTAGGCCTGCAAAAATGTTGAAAACTTTGGAGGCCCAAAAAAGAGGTTTACAGGCATCCTAGACTCCCTAAAGTCCAGAAAATATTGGTGGACCAAAAACTGAGTCAGAGAGCTCTGAATGTCCCAAAAACATTTGCAGCTTGAAAGGGGCATTAACCCGCATCCTAGACCACTGAAATTCTCAAAAATATTTTTGGCATGAAAAGTCCATCCTACAACCCTTAAAGTTCAGAATATGTTAGCAGCCCAAAAAAGGCCTTAAAATGCATTTTGGCCTTCAAAGAAGTTGAAATGTTTGGAGGCCAAAAAAGGGATTTACAGGCATCCTAGACCCCGTAAAGTGCAGAAAATGGCTGTGGCCCAAAATCAGTGTCAGAGAGCTCTGAATGTCCCAAAACATTTGCAGCTTGAAAGGGGCATTAACCCGCATCCTAGACCACTGAAATTCCCAAAAATATTTTTGGCACCCAAAATGCATCCTACAACCCTGAAAGTTCAGAATATGTTAGCAGCCCAAAAAAGGCCTTAAAATGCATTTTAGGCCTGCAAAAATGTTGAAAACTTTGGAGGCCCAAAAAAGGGGTTTACAGGCATCCTAGACCCCCTAAAGTCCAGAAAATGTTGGTGGGCCAAAAACAGGCTCAGAGATCTCTGAATGTCCCAAAAACATTTGCAGCCTGAAAGGGGCATTAACCCGTATCCTAGACCACTGAAATTACCAAAAATGGTTTGGCCCGAAAAATGCATCCTACACCCCTGAAAGTTCAGAAAATGTTGGCAGCTCAAAAAAGTCCTTAAAATTCATCTTGTGCCCCTGCAAAAATGTTGAAAACTTTGGAGGCCCGAAAAAGGGGTTTACAGGCATCTTAGACCCCCTAAAGTCCAGAAAATGTTGGTGGGCCAAAAACTGTGTCAGAGAGCTCTGAATGTCCCAAAAACATTTGCAGCCTGAAAGGGGCACTAACCCGCATCCTAGACCACTGAAATTCCCAAAAATATTTTTGGCATGAAAAGTGCATCTTACAACCCTGAGAGTTCAGAATATGTTAGCAGCCCAAAAAAGGCCTTAAATGCATTTTAGGCCTGCAAAAATGTTGAAAAGTTTGGAGGTCCAAAAAAGAGGTTTACAGGCATCCTAGACTCCCTAAAGTCCAGAAAATATTGGTGGACCAAAAACTGTGTCAGAGAGCTCTGAATGTCCCAAAAACATTTGCAGCTTGAAAGGGGGCATTAACCCGCATCCTAGACCACTGAAATTCCCCAAAATATTTTTGGCACCCAAAATGCATCCTACAACCCTGAAAGTTCAGAATATGTTAGCAGCCCAAAAAAGGCCTTAAAATGCATTTTAGGCCTGCAAAAATGTTGAAAGGTTTGGAGGCCCAAAAAAGGGATTTACAGGCATCCTAGACCCCGTAAAGTGCAGTAAATGGCTGTGGCCCAAAAACTGTGTCAGAGAGCTCTGAATGTCCCAAAAACATTTGCAGCTTGAAAGGGGCATTAACCCGCATCCTAGACCACTGAAATTCCCAAAAATATTTTTGGCACCCAAAATGCATCCTACAAGTCTGAAAGTTCAGAATATGTTAGCAGCCCAAAAAAGGCCGCCTTAAAATGCATTTTAGGCCTGCAAAAATGTTGAAAGGTTTGGAGGCCCAAAAAAGGGGTTTACAGGCATCCTAGACCCCCTAAAGTCCAGAAAATGTTGGTGGGCCAAAAACAGGCTCAGAGAGCTATGAATGTCCCAAAAACATTTGCAGCCTGAAAGGGGCATTAACCCGCATCCTAGACCACTGAAATTACCAAAAATGGTTTGGCCCGAAAAATGCATCCTACATCCCTGAATGTTCAGAAAATGTTGGCAGCTCAAAAAAGTCCTTAAAATTCATCTTGTGCCTGCAAAAATGTTGAAAACTTTGGAGGCCCAAAAAAGGTGTTTACAGGCATCCTAGACCCCCTAAAGTCCAGAAAATGTTGGTGGGCCATAAACTGTGTCAGAGAGCTCTGAATGTCCCAAAAACATTTGCAGCCTGAAAGGAGCATTAACCCGCATCCTAGACCACTGAAATTCCCAAAAATATTTTTGGCATTAAAAGTGCATCTTACAACCCTGAAAGTTCAGAATATGTTAGCAGCCTGAAAAAGGCTTTAAAATGCATTTTAGGCCTGCAAACATGTTGAAAACTTTGGAGGCCCAAAAAAGGGATTTACAGGCATCCTAGGCTCCCTAAAGTCCAGAAAATATTGGTAGACCAAAAACTGTGTCAGAGAGCTCTGAATGTCCCAAAAACATTTGCAGCCTGAAAGGGGCATTAACCCGCATCCTAGACCACTGAAATTCATAAAAAAAGTATTTTTGGCACGAAAAATGCATCCTACACCGCTGAAATTTGAGAAAATGTTGGCAGCTCAAAAAAATGCCTTAAAATGCATCTTAGGCCTGCAAAAATGTTGAAAACTTTGCAGCCCAAA
Source organism: Ambystoma mexicanum (assembly GCF_040938575.1). Lineage (NCBI taxonomy): Eukaryota > Metazoa > Chordata > Amphibia > Caudata > Ambystomatidae > Ambystoma > Ambystoma mexicanum. The sequence continues at coordinate 956,466,685 of NC_090929.1, read as the reverse complement.
AAAGGGGTTTACATGCATCCTAGACCCCCTAAATTCCAGAAAAGGTTGGTGGGCCAAAAACTGTGTCAGAGAGCTCAGAATGTCCCAAAAACATTTGCAGACTGAAAGGGGCATTAACCCTTATCCTAGACCACTGAAATTCCCAAAAATATTTTTGGCACCAAAAATGCATCCTACAACCCTGAAAGTTCAGAATATGTTAGCAGCCTGAAAAAGGCCTTAAAATGCATTTTAGGCCTGCAAAAATGTTGAAAACTTTGGAGGCCCAAAAAAGGGGTTTGCAGGCATCCTAGACCCCCTAAAGTCCAGAAAATGTTGGTGTGCCAAAAACAGGCTCAGAGAGCTCTGAATGTCCCAAAAACATTTGCAGCATGAAAGGGGCATTAACCCGCATCCTAGACCACTGAAATTACCAAAAATAGTTTGGCCCGAAAAATGCATCCTACACCCCTGAATGTTCAGAAAATGTTGGCAGCTCAAAAAAGTCCTTAAAATTCATCTTGTGCCTGGAAAAATGTTGAAAACTTTAGAGGCCCAAAAAAGGGGTTTATAGGCATCCTAGACCCCCTAAAGTCCAGAAAATGTTGGTGGGCCAAAAACTGTGTCAGAGAGCTCTGAGTGTCCCAAAAACATTTGAAGACTGAAAGGGGCATTAACCCTCATCCTAGACCACTGAAATTCCCAAAAATATTTTTGGCACCAAAAATGCATCCTACAACCCTGAAAGTTCAGAATATGTTAGCAGCCTGAAAAAGGCCTTAAAATGCATTTTAGGCCTGCAAAAATGTTGAAAACTTTGGAGGCCCAAATAAGAGGTTTACAGGCATCCTAGACTCCCTAAAGTCCAGAAAATATTGGTGGACCAAAAACTGTGTCAGAGAGCTCTGAATGTCCCAAAAACATTTGCAGCTTGAAAGGGCCATTAACCCGCATCCTAGACCACTGAAATTCCCAAAAATATTTTTGGCACCCAAAATGCATCCTACAACCCTGAAAGTTCAGAATATGTTAGCAGCCCAAAAAAGGCCTTAACATGCATTTTAGGCCTGCAAAAATGTTGAAAAGTTTGGAGGCCCAAAAAAGGGATTTGCAGGCATCCTAGACCCCTTAAAGTGCAGAAAATGGCTGTGGCCCAAAATCAGTGTCAGAGAGCTCTGAATGTCCCAAAACATTTGCAGCCCGAAAGGGGCACTAACCAGCATCCTAGACCACTGAAATTCTCAAAAATATTTTTGGCATGAAAAGTCCATCCTACAACCCTGAAAGTTTAGAATATGTTAGCAGCCCAAAAAAGGCCTTAAAATGCATTTTAGGCCTGCAAAAATGTTGAAAACTTTGGAGGCCCAAAAAAGGGGTTTACAGGCATCCTAGACCCCCTAAAGTCCAGAAAATTTTGGTGGGCCAAAAACAGGCTCAGAGAGCTCTGAATGTCCCAAAAACATTTGCAGCCTGAAAGGGGCATTAACCCGCATCCTAGACCACTGAAATTACCAAAAATAGTTTGGCCTGAAAAATGCATCCTACACCCCTGAATGTTCAGAAAATGTTGGCAGCTCGAAAAAGTCCTTAAAATTCATCTTGTGCCTGGAAAAATGTTGAAAACTTTGGAGGCCCAAAAAAGGGGTTTACAGGCATCCTAGACCCCCTAAAGTCCAGAAAATGTTGGTAGGCCAAAAACTGTGTCAGAGAGCTCTGAATGTCCGCAAAACATTTGCAGCCTGAAAGTGGCATTAACCCGCATCCTAGACCGCTGAAATTCCCAAAAATATTTTTGGCATGAAAAGTGCATCCTACAACCCTGAAAGTTCAGAATATGTTAGCAGTTCAAAAAATGCCTTAAAATGCATTTTAGGCCTGCAAAAATGTTGAAAGGTTTGGAGGCCCAAAAAGGGGTTTACAGGCATCCTAGACCCCCTAAAGTCCAGAAAATGGCTGTGGCCCAAAAACTGTGTCAGAGAGCTCTGAATGTCCCAAAAACATTTGCAGCTTGAAAGGGGCATTAACCCGCATCCTAGACCACTGAAATTCCCAAAAATATTTTTGGCACCCAAAATGCATCCTACAACCCTGAAAGTTCAGAATATGTTAGCAGCCCAAAAAAGGCCTTAACATGTATTTTAGGCCTGCAAAAATGTTGAAAACTTTGGAGGCCCAAAAAAGGGGTTTGCAGGCATCCTAGACCCCCTAAAGTCCAGAAAATGGCTGTGGCCCAAAATCAGTGTCAGAGAGCTCTGAATGTCCCAAAACATTTGCAGCCCGAAAGGGGCACTAACCAGCATCCTAGACCACTGAAATTCCCAAAAATATTTTTGGCACCAAAAATGCATCCTACAACCCTGAAAGTTCAGAATATGTTAGCAGCCTGAAAAATGCCTTAAAATGCATTTTAAGCCTGCAAAAATGTTGAAAACTTTGGAGGCCCAAAAAAGAGGTTTACAGGCATCCTAGACTCCCTAAAGTCCATTAAATATTGGTGGACCAAAAACTGTGTCAGAGAGCTCTGAATGTCCCAAAAACATGTGCAGCTGGAAAGGGGCATTAACCCGCATCCTAGACCACTGAAATTCTCAAAAATATTTTTGGCACCCAAAATGCATCCTACAACCCTGAAAGTTCAGAATATGTTAGCAGCCCAAAAAAGGCCTTAAAATGCATTTTAGGCCTGCAAGAATGTTGAAAACTTTGGAGGCCCAAAAAAGGGGTTTACAGGCATCCTAGACCCCCTAAAGTCCAGAAAATGTTGGTGGGCCAAAAACAGGCTCAGAGATCTCTGAATGTCCCAAAAACATTTGCAGCCTGAAAGGGGCATTAACCCGTATCCTAGACCACTGAAATTACCAAAAATGGTTTGGCCCGAAAAATGCATCCTACACCCCTGAAAGTTCAGAAAATGTTGGCAGCTCAAAAAAGTCCTTAAAATTAATCTTGTGCCTGCAAAAATGTTGAAAACTTTGGAGGCCCGAAAAAGGGGTTTACAGGCATCTTAGACCCCCTAAAGTCCAGAAAATGTTGGTGGGCCAAAAACTGTGTCAGAGAGCTCTGAATGTCCCAAAAACATTTGCAGCCTGAAAGGGGCACTAACCCGCATCCTAGACCACTGAAATTCCCAAAAATATTTTTGGCATGAAAAGTGCATCTTACAACCCTGAGAGTTCAGAATATGTTAGCAGCCCAAAAAAGGCCTTAAATGCATTTTAGGCCTGCAAAAATGTTGAAAAGTTTGGAGGTCCAAAAAAGAGGTTTACAGGCATCCTAGACCCCCTAAAGTGCAGTAAATGGCTGTGGCCCAAAAACTGTGTCAGAGAGCTCTGAATGTCCCAAAAACATTTGCAGCTTGAAAGGGGCATTAACCCGCATCCTAGACCACTGAAATTCCCAAAAATATTTTTGGCACCCAAAATGCATCCTACAAGTCTGAAAGTTCAGAATATGTTAGCAGCCCAAAAAAGGCCGCCTTAAAATGCATTTTAGGCCTGCAAAAATGTTGAAAGGTTTGGAGGCCCAAAAAAGGGGTTTACAGGCATCCTAGACCCCCTAAAGTCCAGAAAATATTGGTGGGCCATAAACTGTGTCAGAGAGCTCTGAATGTCCCAAAAACATTTGCAGCCTGAAAGGAGCATTAACCCGCATCCTAGACCACTGAAATTCCCAAAAATATTTTTGGCACCAAAAATGCATCCTACAACCCTGAAAGTTCAGAATATGTTAGCAGCCTGGAAAAGGTCTTAAAATGCATTTTAGGCCTGCAAAAATATTGAAAACTTTGGAGGCCCAAAAAAGAGGTTTACAGATATCCTAGACTCCCTAAAGTCCAGAAAATATTGGTGGACCAAAAACTGTGTCAGAGAGCTCTGAATGTCCCAAAAACATTTGCAGCCTGAAAGGGGCATTAACCCACATCCTAGACCACTGAAATTCTCAAAAATATTTTTGCCATGAAAAGTGCGTCCTACAACCCTGAAAGTTCAGAATATGTTAGCAGCCCAAAAAAAGGCCTTAAAATGCATTTTAGGCCTGCAGAAATGTTGAAAAGTTTGGAGGCCCAAAAAAGAGATTTACAGGCATCCTAGACCCCGTGAAGTGCAGAAAATGGCTGTGGCCCAAAAAACTGTGTCAGAGAGCTCTGAATGTCCCAAAAACATTTGCAGCCTGAAAGGGGCATTAACCCGCATCCTAGACCACTGAAATTCCCAAAAATATTTTTGGCATGAAAAGTGCATCCTACAACCCTGAAAGTTCAGAATATGTTAGCAGCCCAAAAAAGGCCTCAAAATGCATTTTAGGCCTGCAAAAATGTTGAAAAGTTTGGAGGCCCAAAAAAGGGATTTACAGGCATCCTAGACCCTGTAAAGTGCAGAAAATGGCTGTGGCCCAAAATCAGTGTCAGAGAGCTCTGAATGTCCCAAAACATTTGCAGCCCGAAAGGGGCACTAACCCACATCCTAGACCACTGAAATTCCCAAAAATAGTTTGGCCCTAAAAATGCATCCTACACCCCTGAAAGTTCAGAAAATGTTGGCAGCTCAAAAAAAGTCCTTCAAATTCATCTTGTGCCTGCAAAAATGTTGAAAACTTTGGAGGCCCAAAAAAGGGGTCTACAGGCATCCTGGACTCCCTAAAGTCCAGAAAATATTGGTGGACCAAAAACTTTGTCAGAGAGCTCTGAATGTCCCAAAAACATTTGCAGCTTGAAAGGGCCATTAACCCGCATCCTAGACCACTGAAATTCCCAAAAATATTTTTGGTACCCAAAATGCATCCTACAACCCTGAAAGTTCAGAATATGTTAGCAGCCCAAAAAAGGCCTTAACATGCATTTTAGGCATGCAAAAATGTTGAAAAGTTTGGAGGCCCAAAAAAGGGATTTGCAGGCATCCTAGACCCCGTAAAGTGCAGAAAATGGCTGTGGCACAAAATCAGTGTCAGAGAGCTCTGAATGTCCCAAAACATTTGCAGCCCGAAAGGGGCACTAACCAGCATCCTAGACCACTGAAATTCCCAAAAATATTTTTGCCACCAAAAATGCATCCTACAACCCTGAAAGTTCAGAATATGTTAGCAGCCTGAAAAATGCCTTAAAATGCATTTTAGGCCTGCAAAAATGTTGAAAACTTTGGAGGCCCAAAAAAGAGGTTTACAGGCATCCTAGACTCCCTAAAGTCCAGAAAATATTGGTGGACCAAAAACTGAGTCAGAGAGCTCTGAATGTCCCAAAAACATTTGCAGCTTGAAAGGGGCATTAACCCGCATCCTAGACCACTGAAATTCTCAAAAATATTTTTGGCATGAAAAGTCCATCCTACAACCCTTAAAGTTCAGAATATGTTAGCAGCCCAAAAAAGGCCTTAAAATGCATTTTGGCCTTCAAAGAAGTTGAAAAGTTTGGAGGCCAAAAAAGGGATTTACAGGCATCCTAGACCCCGTAAAGTGCAGAAAATGGCTGTGGCCCAAAATCAGTGTCAGAGAGCTCTGAATGTCCCAAAACATTTGCAGCTTGAAAGGGGCATTAACCCGCATCCTAGACCACTGAAATTCCCAAAAATATTTTTGGCACCCAAAATGCATCCTACAACCCTGAAAGTTCAGAATATGTTAGCAGCCCAAAAAAGGCCTTAAAATGCATTTTAGGCCTGCAAAAATGTTGAAAACTTTGGAGGCCCAAAAAAGGGGTTTACAGGCATCCTAGACCCCCTAAAGTCCAGAAAATGTTGGTGGGCCAAAAACAGGCTCAGAGATCTCTGAATGTCCCAAAAACATTTGCAGCCTGAAAGGGGCATTAACCCGTATCCTAGACCACTGAAATTACCAAAAATGGTTTGGCCCGAAAAATGCATCCTACACCCCTGAAAGTTCAGAAAATGTTGGCAGCTCAAAAAAGTCCTTAAAATTCATCTTGTGCCCCTGCAAAAATGTTGAAAACTTTGGAGGCCCGAAAAAGGGGTTTACAGGCATCTTAGACCCCCTAAAGTCCAGAAAATGTTGGTGGGCCAAAAACTGTGTCAGAGAGCTCTGAATGTCCCAAAAACATTTGCAGCCTGAAAGGGGCACTAACCCGCATCCTAGACCACTGAAATTCCCAAAAATATTTTTGGCATGAAAAGTGCATCTTACAACCCTGAGAGTTCAGAATATGTTAGCAGCCCAAAAAAGGCCTTAAATGCATTTTAGGCCTGCAAAAATGTTGAAAAGTTTGGAGGTCCAAAAAAGAGGTTTACAGGCATCCTAGACTCCCTAAAGTCCAGAAAATATTGGTGGACCAAAAACTGTGTCAGAGAGCTCTGAATGTCCCAAAAACATTTGCAGCTTGAAAGGGGGCATTAACCCGCATCCTAGACCACTGAAATTCCCCAAAATATTTTTGGCACCCAAAATGCATCCTACAACCCTGAAAGTTCAGAATATGTTAGCAGCCCAAAAAAGGCCTTAAAATGCATTTTAGGCCTGCAAAAATGTTGAAAGGTTTGGAGGCCCAAAAAAGGGATTTACAGGCATCCTAGACCCCGTAAAGTGCAGTAAATGGCTGTGGCCCAAAAACTGTGTCAGAGAGCTCTGAATGTCCCAAAAACATTTGCAGCTTGAAAGGGGCATTAACCCGCATCCTAGACCACTGAAATTCCCAAAAATATTTTTGGCACCCAAAATGCATCCTACAAGTCTGAAAGTTCAGAATATGTTAGCAGCCCAAAAAAGGCCGCCTTAAAATGCATTTTAGGCCTGCAAAAATGTTGAAAGGTTTGGAGGCCCAAAAAAGGGGTTTACAGGCATCCTAGACCCCCTAAAGTCCAGAAAATGTTGGTGGGCCAAAAACAGGCTCAGAGAGCTATGAATGTCCCAAAAACATTTGCAGCCTGAAAGGGGCATTAACCCGCATCCTAGACCACTGAAATTACCAAAAATGGTTTGGCCCGAAAAATGCATCCTACATCCCTGAATGTTCAGAAAATGTTGGCAGCTCAAAAAAGTCCTTAAAATTCATCTTGTGCCTGCAAAAATGTTGAAAACTTTGGAGGCCCAAAAAAGGTGTTTACAGGCATCCTAGACCCCCTAAAGTCCAGAAAATGTTGGTGGGCCATAAACTGTGTCAGAGAGCTCTGAATGTCCCAAAAACATTTGCAGCCTGAAAGGAGCATTAACCCGCATCCTAGACCACTGAAATTCCCAAAAATATTTTTGGCATTAAAAGTGCATCTTACAACCCTGAAAGTTCAGAATATGTTAGCAGCCTGAAAAAGGCCTTAAAATGCATTTTAGGCCTGCAAACATGTTGAAAACTTTGGAGGCCCAAAAAAGGGATTTACAGGCATCCTAGGCTCCCTAAAGTCCAGAAAATATTGGTAGACCAAAAACTGTGTCAGAGAGCTCTGAATGTCCCAAAAACATTTGCAGCCTGAAAGGGGCATTAACCCGCATCCTAGACCACTGAAATTCATAAAAAAAGTATTTTTGGCACGAAAAATGCATCCTACACCGCTGAAATTTGAGAAAATGTTGGCAGCTCAAAAAAATGCCTTAAAATGCATCTTAGGCCTGCAAAAATGTTGAAAACTTTGCAGCCCAAAAAAGGGGTTTACATGCATCCTAGACCCCCTAAATTCCAGAAAAGGTTGGTGGGCCAAAAACTGTGTCAGAGAGCTCTGAATGTCCCAAAAACATTTGCAGCCTGAAAGGGGCATTAACCCGCATCCTAGACCACTGAAATTCCCAAAAATATTTTTGGCACCAAAAATACATTCTACAACCCTGAAAGTTCAGAATATGTTAGCAGCCTGGAAAAGGCCTTAACATGCATTTTAGGCCTGCAAAAATGTTGAAAAGTTTGGAGGCCCTAAAAAGGGGTTTATAGGCATCCTAGACCCCCTAAAGTCCAGAAAAGGTTGGTGGCCAAAAACTGTGTCAGAGAGCTCTGAATGTCCTAAAAACATTTGCAGACTGAAAGGGGCATTAACCCTTATCCTAGACCACTGAAATTCCCAAAAATATTTTTGGCACCAAAAATGCATCCTACAACCCTGAAAGTTCAGAATATGTTAGCAGCCTGAAAAAGGCCTTAAAATGCATTTTAGGCCTGCAAAAATGTTGAAAACTTCAGAGGCCCAAAAAAGGGGTTTGCAGGCATCCTAGACCCCCTAAAGTCCAGAAAATGTTGGTGGGCCAAAAACAGGCTCAGAGAGCTCTGAATGTCCCAAAAACATTTGCAGCCTGAAAGGGGCATTAACCCGCATCCTAGACCACTGAAATTACCAAAAATAGTTTGGCCCGAAAAATGCATCCTACACCCCTGAATGTTCAGAAAATGTTGGCAGCTCAAAAAAGTCCTTAAAATTCATCTTGTGCCTGGAAAAATGTTGAAAACTTTGGAGGCCCAAAAAAGGGGTTTATAGGCATCCCAGACCCCCTAAAATCCAGAAAATGTTGGTGGGCCAAAAACTGTGTCAGAGAGCTCGGAATGTCCCAAACACATTTGCAGACTGAAAGGGGCATTAACCCTTATCCTAGACCACTGAAATTCCCAAAAATATTTTTGGCACCAAAAATGCATCCTACAACCCTGAAAGTTCAGAATATGTTAGCAGCCTGAAAAAGGCCTTAAAATGCATTTTAGGCCTGCAAAAATGTTGAAAACTTCGGAGGCCCAAGAATGGGGTTTGCAGGCATCCTAGACCTCCTAAAGTCCAGAAAATGTTGGTGTGCCAAAAACAGGCTCAGAGAGCTCTGAATGTCCCAAAAACATGTGCAGCATGAAAGGGGCATTAACCCGCATCCTAGACCACTGAAATTACCAAAAATAGTTTGGCCCGAAAAATGCATCCTACACCCCTGAATGTTCAGAAAATGTTGGCAGCTCAAAAAAGTCCTTAAAATTCATCTTGCGCCTGGAAAAATGTTGAAAACTTTGGAGGCCCAAAAAAGGGGTTTATAGGCATCCTAGACCCCCTAAAGTCCAGAAAATGTTGGTGGGCCAAAAACTGTGTCAGAGAGCTCTGAGTGTCCCAAAAACATTTGAAGACTGAAAGGGGCATTAACCCTCATCCTAGACCACTGAAATTCCCAAAAATATTTTTAGCACCAAAAATGCATCCTACAACCCTGAAAGTTCAGAATATGTTAGCAGCCTGAAAAAGGCCTTAAAATGCATTTTAGGCCTGCAAAAATGTTGAAAACTTTGGAGGCCCAAAAAAGAGGTTTACAGGCATCCTAGACTCCCTAAAGTCCAGAAAATATTGGTGGACCAAAAACTGTGTCAGAGAGCTCTGAATGTCCCAAAAACATTTGCAGCTTGAAAGGGCCATTAACCCGCATCCTAGACCACTGAAATTCCCAAAAATATTTTTGGCACCCAAAATGCATCCTACAACCCTGAAAGTTCAGAATATGTTAGCAGCCCAAAAAAGGCCTTAACATGCATTTTAGGCCTGCAAAAATGTTGAAAAGTTTGGAGGCCCAAAAAAGGGATTTGCAGGCATCCTAGACCCCGTAAAGTGCAGAAAATGGCTGTGGCCCAAAATCAGTGTCAGAGAGCTCTGAATGTCCCAAAACATTTGCAGCCCGAAAGGGGCACTAACCAGCATCCTAGACCACTGAAATTACCAAAAATAGTTTGGCCCGAAAAATGCATCCTACACCCCTGAATGTTCAGAAAATGTTGGCAGCTCAAAAAAGTCCTTAAAATTCATCTTGTGCCTGGAAAAATGTTGAAAACTTTGGAGGCCCAAAAAAGGGGTTTATAGGCATCCTAGACCCCCTAAAGTCCAGAAAATGTTGGTGGGCCAAAAACTGTGTCAGAGAGCTCAGAATGTCCCAAAAACATTTGCAGACTGAAAGGGGCATTAACCCTTATCCTAGACCACTGAAATTCCCAAAAATATTTTTGGCACCAAAAATGCACCCTACAACCCTGAAAGTTCAGAATATGTTAGCAGCCTGAAAAAGGCCTTAAAATGCATTTTAGGCCTGCAAAAATGTTGAAAACTTCGGAGGCCCAAAAAAGGGGTTTGCAGGCATCCTAGACCCCCTAAAGTCCAGAAAATGTTGGTGTGCCAAAAACAGGCTCAGAGAGCTCTGAATGTCCCAAAAACATTTGCAGCATGAAAGGGGCATTAACCCGCATCCTAGACCACTGAAATTACCAAAAATAGTTTGGCCCGAAAAATGCATCCTACACCCCTGAATGTTCAGAAAATGTTGGCAGCTCAAAAAAGTCCTTAAAATTCATCTTGTGCCTGGAAAAATGTTGAAAACTTTAGAGGCCCAAATAAGAGGTTTACAGGCATCCTAGACTCCCTAAAGTCCAGAAAATATTGGTGGACCAAAAACTGTGTCAGAGAGCTCTGAATGTCCCAAAAACATTTGCAGCTTGAAAGGGCCATTAACCCGCATCCTAGACCACTGAAATTCCCAAAAATATTTTTGGCACCCAAAATGCATCCTACAACCCTGAAAGTTCAGAATATGTTAGCAGCCCAAAAAAGGCCTTAACATGCATTTTAGGCCTGCAAAAATGTTGAAAAGTTTGGAGGCCCAAAAAAGGGATTTGCAGGCATCCTAGATCCCTTAAAGTGCAGAAAATGGCTGTGGCCCAAAATCAGTGTCAGAGAGCTCTGAATGTCCCAAAACATTTGCAGCCCGAAAGGGGCACTGACCAGCATCCTAGACCACTGAAATTCCCAAAAATATTTTTGGCACCCAAAATGCATCCTACAACCTTGAAAGTTCAGAATATGTTAGCAGCCCAAAAAAGGCCTTAAAATGCATTTTAGGCCTGCAAAAATGTTGAAAGGTTTGGAGCCCAAAAAAGGGGTTTACAGGCATCCTAGACCCCCTAAAGTCCAGAAAATTTTGGTGGGCCAAAAACAGGCTCAGAGAGCTCTGAATGTCCCAAAAACATTTGCAGCCTGAAAGGGGCATTAACCCGCATCCTAGACCACTGAAATTACCAAAAATAGTTTGGCCTGAAAAATGCATCCTACACCCCTGAATGTTCAGAAAATGTTGGCAGCTCGAAAAAGTCCTTAAAATTCATCTTGTGCCTGGAAAAATGTTGAAAACTTTGGAGGCCCAAAAAAGGGGTTTACAGGCATCCTAGACCCCCTAAAGTCCAGAAAATGTTGGTAGGCCAAAAACTGTGTCAGAGAGCTCTGAATGTCCGCAAAACATTTGCAGCCTGAAAGTGGCATTAACCCGCATCCTAGACCGCTGAAATTCCCAAAAATATTTTTGGCATGAAAAGTGCATCCTACAACCCTGAAAGTTCAGAATATGTTAGCAGTTCAAAAAATGCCTTAAAATGCATTTTAGGCCTGCAAAAATGTTGAAAGGTTTGGAGGCCCAAAAAGGGGTTTACAGGCATCCTAGACCCCCTAAAGTCCAGAAAATGGCTGTGGCCCAAAAACTGTGTCAGAGAGCTCTGAATGTCCCAAAAACATTTGCAGCTTGAAAGGGGCATTAACCCGCATCTTAGACCACTGAAATTCCCAAAAATATTTTTGGCACCCAAAATGCATCCTACAACCCTGAAAGTTCAGAATATGTTAGCAGCCCAAAAAAGGCCTTAAAATGCATTTTAGGCCTGCAAAAATGTTGAAAACTTTGGAGGCCCAAAAAAGGGGTTTGCAGGCATCCTAGACCCCCTAAAGTCCAGAAAATGTTGGTAGGCCAAAAACTGTGTCAGAGAGCTCTGAATGTCCCAAAAACATTTGCAGCCTAAAAGGGGCATTAACCTGCATCCTAGACCGCTGAAATTCCCAAAAATATTTTTGGCATGAAAAGTGCATCCTACAACCCTGAAAGTTCAGAATATGTTAGCACCCCAAAAAAGGCCTTAAAATGCATTTTAGGCCTGCAAAAATGTTGAAAACTTTGGAGGCCCCAAAAAGGGGTTTACAGGCATCCTAGACCCCCTAAAGTCCAGAAAATGTTGGTAGGCCAAAAACTGTGTCAGAGAGCTCTGAATGTCCCAAAAACATTTGCAGCCTGAAAGGGGCATTAACCCGCATCCTAGACCGCTGAAATTCCCAAAAATATTTTTGGCATGAAAAGTGCATCCTACAACCCTGAAAGTTCAGAATATGTTAGCAGTTCAAAAAATGCCTTAAAATGCATTTTAGGCCTGCAAAAATGTTGAAAGGTTTGGAGGCCCAAAAAGGGGTTTACAGGCATCCTAGACCCCCTAAAGTCCAGAAAATGTTGGTGGGCCAAAAACAGGCTCAGAGAGCTCTGAATGTCCCAAAAACATTTGCAGCCTGAAAGGGGCATTAACCCGCATCCTAGACCACTGAAATTAACAAAAATAGTTTGGCCCGAAAAATGCATCCTACACCCCTGAATGTTCAGAAAATGTTGGCAGCTCAACAAAGACCTTAAAATTCATCTTGTGCCTGGAAAAATGTTGAAAACTTTGGAGGCCCAAAAAGGGGGTTTATAGGCATCCTAGACCCCCTAAAGTCCAGAAAATGTTGGTGGGCCAAAAACTGTGTCAGAGAGCTCTGAATGTCCCAAAAACATTTGCAGCCTGAAAGGGGCATTAACCCGCATCCTAGACCACTGAAATTCTCAAAAATATTTTTGCCATGAAGTGTGCGTTCCACAACCCTGAAAGTTCAGAATATGTTAGCAGCCCAAAAAAGGCCTTAAAATGCATTTTAGGCCTGCAAAAATGTTGAAAAGTTTTAAGGCCCAAAAAAAGGGATTTACAGGCATCCTAGACCCCGTAAAGTGCAGAAAATGGCTGTGGCCCAAAAAACTGTGTCAGAGAGCTCTGAATGTCCCAAAAACATTTGCAGCTTGAAAGGGGCATTAACCCGCATCCTAGACCACTGAAATTCCCAAAAATATTTTTGGCACCTAAAATGCATCCTACAACCCTGAAAGTTCAGAATATGTTAGCAGCCCAAAAAAGGCCTTAAAATGCATTTTAGGCCTGCAAAAATGTTGAAAGGTTTGGAGGCCCAAAAAAGGGGTTTACAGGCATCCTAGACCCCCTAAAGTCCAGAAAATGTTGGTGGGCCAAAAACAGGCTCAGAGAGCTCTGAATGTCCCAAAAACATGTGCTGAATGGGGCATTAACCCGCATCCTAGACCACTGAAATTACCAAAAATAGTTTGGCCCGAAAAATGCATCCTACACCCCTGAAAGTTCAGAAAATGTTGGCAGCTCAAAAAAGTCCTTAAAATTCATCTTGTGCCTGGAAAAATGTTGAAAACTTTGGAGGCCCAAAAAAGGGCTTTATAGGCATCCTAGACCCCCTAAAGTCCAGAAAAGTTTGGTGGCCAAAAACTGTGTCAGAGAGCTCTGAATGTCCTAAAAACATTTGCAGACTGAAAGGGGCATTAACCCTTATCCTAGACCACTGAAATTCCCAAAAATATTTTTGGCACCAAAAATGCATCCTACAACCCTGAAAGTTCAGAATATGTTAGCAGCCTGAAAAATGCCTTAAAATGCATTTTAGGCCTGCAAAAATGTTGAAAACTTTGGAGGCGCAAAAAAGAGGTTTACAGGCATCCTAGACTCCCTAAAGTCCAGAAAATATTGGTGGACCAAAAACTGTGTCAGAGAGCTCTGAATGTCCCAAAAACATTTGCAGCCTGAAAGGGGCATTAACCCGCATCCTAGACCACTGAAATTCATAAAAAAAAGTATTTTTGGCACGAAAAATGCATCCTACACCGCTGAAATTTGAGAAAATGTTGGCAGCTCAAAAAAATGCCTTAAAATGCATCTTAGGCCTGCAAAAATGTTGAAAACTTTGCAGCCCAAAAAAGGGGTTTACATGCATCCTAGACCCCCTAAATTCCAGAAAAGGTTGGTGGGCCAAAAACTGTGTCAGAGAGCTCTGAATGTCCCAAAAACATTTGCAGCCTGAAAGGGGCATTAACCCGCATCCTAGACCACTGAAATTCCCAAAAATATTTTTGGCACCAAAAATACATTCTACAACCCTGAAAGTTCAGAATATGTTAGCAGCCTGGAAAAGGCCTTAAAATGCATTTTAGGCCTGCAAAAATGTTGAAAAGTTTGGAGGCCCTAAAAAGGGATTTACAGGCATCCTAGACCCCGTAAAGTGCAGAAAATGGCTGTGGCCCAAAAAACTGTGTCAGAGAGCTCTGATTGTCCCAAAAACATTTGCAGCCTGAAAGGGGCATTAACCCGCATCCTAGACCACTGAAATTCCCAAAAATATTTTTGGCACCCAAAATGCATCCTACAACCCTAAAAGTTCAGAATATGTTAGCAGCCCAAAAAAGGCCTTAAAATGCATTTTAGGCCTGCAAAAATGTTGAAAACTTTGGAGGCCCAAAAAAGGGGTTTACAGGCATCCTAGACCCCCTAAAGTCCAGAAAATGTTGGTGGGCCAAAAACAGGCTCAGAGAGCTCTGAATGTCCCAAAAACATTTGCAGCCTGAAATGGGCATTAACCCGCATCCTAGACCACTGAAATTACCAAAAATAGTTTGGCCCGAAAAATGCATCCTACACCCCTGAATGTTCAGAAAATGTTGGCAGCTCAAAAAAGTCCTTAACATTCATCTTGTGCCTGGAAAAATGTTGAAAACTTTGGAGGCCCAAAAAAGGGGTTTATAGGCATCCCAGACCCCCTAAAGTCCAGAAAATGTTGGTGGGCCAAAAACTGTGTCAGAGAGCTCGGAATGTCCCAAAAACATTTGCAGACTGAAAGGGGCATTAACCCTTATCCTAGACCACTGAAATTCCCAAAAATATTTTTGGCACCAAAAATGCATCCTACAACTCTGAAAGTTCAGAATATGTTAGCAGCCTGAAAAAGGCCTTAAAATGCATTTTAGACATGCAAAAATGTTGAAAACTTCGGAGGCCCAAGAAAGGGGTTTGCAAGCATCCTAGACCTCCTAAAGTCCAGAAAATGTTGGTGTGCCAAAAACAGGCTCAGAGAGCTCTGAATGTCCCAAAAACATGTGCAGCATGAAAGGGGCATTAACCCGCATCCTAGACCACTGAAATTACCAAAAATAGTTTGGCCCGAAAAATGCATCCTACACCCCTGAATGTTCAGAAAATGTTGGCAGCTCAAAAAAGTCCTTAAAATTCATCTTGTGCCTGGAAAAATGTTGAAAACTTTGGAGGCCCAAAAAAGGGGTTTATAGGCATCCTAGACCCCCTAAAGTCCAGAAAATGTTGGTGGGCCAAAAACTGTGTCAGAGAGCTCTGAGTGTCCCAAAAACATTTGAAGACTGAAAGGGGCATTAACCCTCATCCTAGACCACTGAAATTCCCAAAAATATTTTTGGCACCAAAAATGCATCCTACAACCCTGAAAGTTCAGAATATGTTAGCAGCCTGAAAAAGGCCTTAAAATGCATTTTAGGCCTGCAAAAATGTTGAAAACTTTGGAGGCCCAAAAAAGAGGTTTACAGGCATCCTAGACTCCCTAAAGTCCAGAAAATATTGGTGGACCAAAACCTGTGTCAGAGAGCTCTGAATGTCCCAAAAACATTTGCAGCTTGAAAGGGCCATTAACCCGCATCCTAGACCACTGAAATTCCCAAAAATATTTTTGGCACCCAAAATGCATCCTACAACCCTGAAAGTTCAGAATATGTTAGCAGCCCAAAAAAGGCCTTAACATGCATTTTAGGCCTGCAAAAATGTTGAAAAGTTTGGAGGCCCAAAAAAGGGATTTGCAGGCATCCTAGACCCCGTAAAGTGCAGAAAATGGCTGTGGCCCAAAATCAGTGTCAGAGAGCTCTGAATGTCCCAAAACATTTGCAGCCCGAAAGGGGCACTAACCAGCATCCTAGACCACTGAAATTACCAAAAATAGTTTGGCCCGAAAAATGCATCCTACACCCCTGAATGTTCAGAAAATGTTGGCAGCTCAAAAAAGTCCTTAAAATTCATCTTGTGCCTGGAAAAATGTTGAAAACTTTGGAGGCCCAAAAAAGGGGTTTATAGGCATCCTAGACCCCCTAAAGTCCAGAAAATGTTGGTGGGCCAAAAACTGTGTCAGAGAGCTCAGAATGTCCCAAAAACATTTGCAGACTGAAAGGGGCATTAACCCTTATCCTAGACCACTGAAATTCCCAAAAATATTTTTGGCACCAAAAATGCATCCTACAACCCTGAAAGTTCAGAATATGTTAGCAGCCTGAAAAAGGCCTTAAAATGCATTTTAGGCCTGCAAAAATGTTGAAAACTTCGGAGGCCCAAAAAAGGGGTTTGCAGGCATCCTAGACCCCCTAAAGTCCAGAAAATGTTGGTGTGCCAAAAACAGGCTCAGAGAGCTCTGAATGTCCCAAAAACATTTGCAGCATGAAAGGGGCATTAACCCGCATCCTAGACCACTGAAATTACCAAAAATAGTTTGGCCCGAAAAATGCATCCTACACCCCTGAATGTTCAGAAAATGTTGGCAGCTCAAAAAAGTCCTTAAAATTCATCTTGTGCCTGGAAAAATGTTGAAAACTTTAGAGGCCCAAAAAAGGGGTTTATAGGCATCCTAGACCCCCTAAAGTCCAGAAAATGTTGGTGGGCCAAAAACTGTGTCAGAGAGCTCTGAGTGTCCCAAAAACATTTGAAGACTGAAAGGGGCATTAACCCTCATCCTAGACCACTGAAATTCCCAAAAATATTTTTGGCACCAAAAATGCATCCTACAACCCTGAAAGTTCAGAATATGTTAGCAGCCTGAAAAAGGCCTTAAAATGCATTTTAGGCCTGCAAAAATGTTGAAAACTTTGGAGGCCCAAATAAGAGGTTTACAGGCATCCTAGACTCCCTAAAGTCCAGAAAATATTGGTGGACCAAAAACTGTGTCAGAGAGCTCTGAATGTCCCAAAAACATTTGCAGCTTGAAAGGGCCATTAACCCGCATCCTAGACCACTGAAATTCCCAAAAATATTTTTGGCACCCAAAATGCATCCTACAACCCTGAAAGTTCAGAATATGTTAGCAGCCCAAAAAAGGCCTTAACATGCATTTTAGGCCTGCAAAAATGTTGAAAAGTTTGGAGGCCCAAAAAAGGGATTTGCAGGCATCCTAGACCCCTTAAAGTGCAGAAAATGGCTGTGGCCCAAAATCAGTGTCAGAGAGCTCTGAATGTCCCAAAACATTTGCAGCCCGAAAGGGGCACTAACCAGCATCCTAGACCACTGAAATTCTCAAAAATATTTTTGGCATGAAAAGTCCATCCTACAACCCTGAAAGTTTAGAATATGTTAGCAGCCCAAAAAAGGCCTTAAAATGCATTTTAGGCCTGCAAAAATGTTGAAAACTTTGGAGGCCCAAAAAAGGGGTTTACAGGCATCCTAGACCCCCTAAAGTCCAGAAAATTTTGGTGGGCCAAAAACAGGCTCAGAGAGCTCTGAATGTCCCAAAAACATTTGCAGCCTGAAAGGGGCATTAACCCGCATCCTAGACCACTGAAATTACCAAAAATAGTTTGGCCTGAAAAATGCATCCTACACCCCTGAATGTTCAGAAAATGTTGGCAGCTCGAAAAAGTCCTTAAAATTCATCTTGTGCCTGGAAAAATGTTGAAAACTTTGGAGGCCCAAAAAAGGGGTTTACAGGCATCCTAGACCCCCTAAAGTCCAGAAAATGTTGGTAGGCCAAAAACTGTGTCAGAGAGCTCTGAATGTCCGCAAAACATTTGCAGCCTGAAAGTGGCATTAACCCGCATCCTAGACCGCTGAAATTCCCAAAAATATTTTTGGCATGAAAAGTGCATCCTACAACCCTGAAAGTTCAGAATATGTTAGCAGTTCAAAAAATGCCTTAAAATGCATTTTAGGCCTGCAAAAATGTTGAAAGGTTTGGAGGCCCAAAAAGGGGTTTACAGGCATCCTAGACCCCCTAAAGTCCAGAAAATGGCTGTGGCCCAAAAACTGTGTCAGAGAGCTCTGAATGTCCCAAAAACATTTGCAGCTTGAAAGGGGCATTAACCCGCATCCTAGACCACTGAAATTCCCAAAAATATTTTTGGCACCCAAAATGCATCCTACAACCCTGAAAGTTCAGAATATGTTAGCAGCCCAAAAAAGGCCTT
Source organism: Ambystoma mexicanum (assembly GCF_040938575.1). Classification (NCBI taxonomy): domain Eukaryota; kingdom Metazoa; phylum Chordata; class Amphibia; order Caudata; family Ambystomatidae; genus Ambystoma; species Ambystoma mexicanum. The sequence goes on along the minus strand of NC_090929.1, from coordinate 956,448,664 downwards.
AACATGTATTTTAGGCCTGCAAAAATGTTGAAAAGTTTGGAGGCCCTAAAAAGGGATTTACAGGCATCCTAGACCCCGTAAAGTGCAGAAAATGGCTGTGGCCCAAAAAACTGTGTCAGAGAGCTCTGATTGTCCCAAAAACATTTGCAGCCTGAAAGGGGCATTAACCCGCATCCTAGACCACTGAAATTCCCAAAAATATTTTTGGCACCCAAAATGCATCCTACAACCCTAAAAGTTCAGAATATGTTAGCAGCCCAAAAAAGGCCTTAAAATGCATTTTAGGCCTGCAAAAATGTTGAAAACTTTGGAGGCCCAAAAAAGGGGTTTACAGGCATCCTAGACCCCCTAAAGTCCAGAAAATGTTGGTGGGCCAAAAACAGGCTCAGAGAGCTCTGAATGTCCCAAAAACATTTGCAGCCTGAAATGGGCATTAACCCGCATCCTAGACCACTGAAATTACCAAAAATAGTTTGGCCCGAAAAATGCATCCTACACCCCTGAATGTTCAGAAAATGTTGGCAGCTCAAAAAAGTCCTTAACATTCATCTTGTGCCTGGAAAAATGTTGAAAACTTTGGAGGCCCAAAAAAGGGGTTTATAGGCATCCCAGACCCCCTAAAGTCCAGAAAATGTTGGTGGGCCAAAAACTGTGTCAGAGAGCTCGGAATGTCCCAAAAACATTTGCAGACTGAAAGGGGCATTAACCCTTATCCTAGACCACTGAAATTCCCAAAAATATTTTTGGCACCAAAAATGCATCCTACAACCCTGAAAGTTCAGAATATGTTAGCAGCCTGAAAAAGGCCTTAAAATGCATTTTAGGCCTGCAAAAATGTTGAAAACTTCGGAGGCCCAAGAAAGGGGTTTGCAAGCATCCTAGACCTCCTAAAGTCCAGAAAATGTTGGTGTGCCAAAAACAGGCTCAGAGAGCTCTGAATGTCCCAAAAACATGTGCAGCATGAAAGGGGCATTAACCCGCATCCTAGACCACTGAAATTACCAAAAATAGTTTGGCCCGAAAAATGCATCCTACACCCCTGAATGTTCAGAAAATGTTGGCAGCTCAAAAAAGTCCTTAAAATTCATCTTGTGCCTGGAAAAATGTTGAAAACTTTGGAGGCCCAAAAAAGGGGTTTATAGGCATCCTAGACCCCCTAAAGTCCAGAAAATGTTGGTGGGCCAAAAACTGTGTCAGAGAGCTCTGAGTGTCCCAAAAACATTTGAAGACTGAAAGGGGCATTAACCCTCATCCTAGACCACTGAAATTCCCAAAAATATTTTTGGCACCAAAAATGCATCCTACAACCCTGAAAGTTCAGAATATGTTAGCAGCCTGAAAAAGGCCTTAAAATGCATTTTAGGCCTGCAAAAATGTTGAAAACTTTGGAGGCCCAAAAAAGAGGTTTACAGGCATCCTAGACTCCCTAAAGTCCAGAAAATATTGGTGGACCAAAAACTGTGTCAGAGAGCTCTGAATGTCCCAAAAACATTTGCAGCTTGAAAGGGCCATTAACCCGCATCCTAGACCACTGAAATTCCCAAAAATATTTTTGGCACCCAAAATGCATCCTACAACCCTGAAAGTTCAGAATATGTTAGCAGCCCAAAAAAGGCCTTAACATGCATTTTAGGCCTGCAAAAATGTTGAAAAGTTTGGAGGCCCAAAAAAGGGATTTGCAGGCATCCTAGACCCCGTAAAGTGCAGAAAATGGCTGTGGCCCAAAATCAGTGTCAGAGAGCTCTGAATGTCCCAAAACATTTGCAGCCCGAAAGGGGCACTAACCAGCATCCTAGACCACTGAAATTACCAAAAATAGTTTGGCCCGAAAAATGCATCCTACACCCCTGAATGTTCAGAAAATGTTGGCAGCTCAAAAAAGTCCTTAAAATTCATCTTGTGCCTGGAAAAATGTTGAAAACTTTGGAGGCCCAAAAAAGGGGTTTATAGGCATCCTAGACCCCCTAAAGTCCAGAAAATGTTGGTGGGCCAAAAACTGTGTCAGAGAGCTCAGAATGTCCCAAAAACATTTGCAGACTGAAAGGGGCATTAACCCTTATCCTAGACCACTGAAATTCCCAAAAATATTTTTGGCACCAAAAATGCATCCTACAACCCTGAAAGTTCAGAATATGTTAGCAGCCTGAAAAAGGCCTTAAAATGCATTTTAGGCCTGCAAAAATGTTGAAAACTTCGGAGGCCCAAAAAAGGGGTTTGCAGGCATCCTAGACCCCCTAAAGTCCAGAAAATGTTGGTGTGCCAAAAACAGGCTCAGAGAGCTCTGAATGTCCCAAAAACATTTGCAGCATGAAAGGGGCATTAACCCGCATCCTAGACCACTGAAATTACCAAAAATAGTTTGGCCCGAAAAATGCATCCTACACCCCTGAATGTTCAGAAAATGTTGGCAGCTCAAAAAAGTCCTTAAAATTCATCTTGTGCCTGGAAAAATGTTGAAAACTTTAGAGGCCCAAAAAAGGGGTTTATAGGCATCCTAGACCCCCTAAAGTCCAGAAAATGTTGGTGGGCCAAAAACTGTGTCAGAGAGCTCTGAGTGTCCCAAAAACATTTGAAGACTGAAAGGGGCATTAACCCTCATCCTAGACCACTGAAATTCCCAAAAATATTTTTGGCACCAAAAATGCATCCTACAACCCTGAAAGTTCAGAATATGTTAGCAGCCTGAAAAAGGCCTTAAAATGCATTTTAGGCCTGCAAAAATGTTGAAAACTTTGGAGGCCCAAATAAGAGGTTTACAGGCATCCTAGACTCCCTAAAGTCCAGAAAATATTGGTGGACCAAAAACTGTGTCAGAGAGCTCTGAATGTCCCAAAAACATTTGCAGCTTGAAAGGGCCATTAACCCGCATCCTAGACTACTGAAATTCCCAAAAATATTTTTGGCACCCAAAATGCATCCTACAACCCTGAAAGTTCAGAATATGTTAGCAGCCCAAAAAAGGCCTTAACATGCATTTTAGGCCTGCAAAAATGTTGAAAAGTTTGGAGGCCCAAAAAAGGGATTTGCAGGCATCCTAGACCCCTTAAAGTGCAGAAAATGGCTGTGGCCCAAAATCAGTGTCAGAGAGCTCTGAATGTCCCAAAACATTTGCAGCCCGAAAGGGGCACTAACCAGCATCCTAGACCACTGAAATTCTCAAAAATATTTTTGGCATGAAAAGTCCATCCTACAACCCTGAAAGTTTAGAATATGTTAGCAGCCCAAAAAAGGCCTTAAAATGCATTTTAGGCCTGCAAAAATGTTGAAAACTTTGGAGGCCCAAAAAAGGGGTTTACAGGCATCCTAGACCCCCTAAAGTCCAGAAAATTTTGGTGGGCCAAAAACAGGCTCAGAGAGCTCTGAATGTCCCAAAAACATTTGCAGCCTGAAAGGGGCATTAACCCGCATCCTAGACCACTGAAATTACCAAAAATAGTTTGGCCTGAAAAATGCATCCTACACCCCTGAATGTTCAGAAAATGTTGGCAGCTCGAAAAAGTCCTTAAAATTCATCTTGTGCCTGGAAAAATGTTGAAAACTTTGGAGGCCCAAAAAAGGGGTTTACAGGCATCCTAGACCCCCTAAAGTCCAGAAAATGTTGGTAGGCCAAAAACTGTGTCAGAGAGCTCTGAATGTCCGCAAAACATTTGCAGCCTGAAAGTGGCATTAACCCGCATCCTAGACCGCTGAAATTCCCAAAAATATTTTTGGCATGAAAAGTGCATCCTACAACCCTGAAAGTTCAGAATATGTTAGCAGTTCAAAAAATGCCTTAAAATGCATTTTAGGCCTGCAAAAATGTTGAAAGGTTTGGAGGCCCAAAAAGGGGTTTACAGGCATCCTAGACCCCCTAAAGTCCAGAAAATGGCTGTGGCCCAAAAACTGTGTCAGAGAGCTCTGAATGTCCCAAAAACATTTGCAGCTTGAAAGGGGCATTAACCCGCATCCTAGACCACTGAAATTCCCAAAAATATTTTTGGCACCCAAAATGCATCCTACAACCCTGAAAGTTCAGAATATGTTAGCAGCCCAAAAAAGGCCTTAACATGTATTTTAGGCCTGCAAAAATGTTGAAAACTTTGGAGGCCCAAAAAAGGTGTTTGCAGGCATCCTAGACCCCCTAAAGTCCAGAAAATGGCTGTGGCCCAAAATCAGTGTCAGAGAGCTCTGAATGTCCCAAAACATTTGCAGCCCGAAAGGGGCACTAACCAGCATCCTAGACCACTGAAATTCCCAAAAATATTTTTGGCACCAAAAATGCATCCTACAACCCTGAAAGTTCAGAATATGTTAGCAGCCTGAAAAATGCCTTAAAATGCATTTTAAGCCTGCAAAAATGTTGAAAACTTTGGAGGCCCAAAAAAGAGGTTTACAGGCATCCTAGACTCCCTAAAGTCCATTAAATATTGGTGGACCAAAAACTGTGTCAGAGAGCTCTGAATGTCCCAAAAACATGTGCAGCTGGAAAGGGGCATTAACCCGCATCCTAGACCACTGAAATTCTCAAAAATATTTTTGCCATGAAAAGTGCGTCCTACAACCCTGAAAGTTCAGAATATGTTAGCAGCCCAAAAAAAGGCCTTAAAATGCATTTTAGGCCTGCAGAAATGTTGAAAAGTTTGGAGGCCCAAAAAAGAGATTTACAGGCATCCTAGACCCCGTAAAGTGCAGAAAATGGCTGTGGCCCAAAAAACTGTGTCAGAGAGCTCTGAATGTCCCAAAAACATTTGCAGCCTGAAAGGGGCATTAACCCGCATCCTAGACCACTGAAATTCCCAAAAATATTTTTGGCATGAAAAGTGCATCCTACAACCCTGAAAGTTCAGAATATGTTAGCAGCCCAAAAAAGGCCTCAAAATGCATTTTAGGCCTGCAAAAATGTTGAAAAGTTTGGAGGCCCAAAAAAGGGATTTACAGGCATCCTAGACCCTGTAAAGTGCAGAAAATGGCTGTGGCCCAAAATCAGTGTCAGAGAGCTCTGAATGTCCCAAAACATTTGCAGCCCGAAAGGGGCACTAACCCACATCCTAGACCACTGAAATTCCCAAAAATAGTTTGGCCCGAAAAATGCATCCTACACCCCTGAAAGTTCAGAAAATGTTGGCAGCTCAAAAAAAGTCCTTCAAATTCATCTTGTGCCTGCAAAAATGTTGAAAACTTTGGAGGCCCAAAAAAGGGGTCTACAGGCATCCTGGACTCCCTAAAGTCCAGAAAATATTGGTGGACCAAAAACTTTGTCAGAGAGCTCTGAATGTCTCAAAAACATTTGCAGCTTGAAAGGGCCATTAACCCGCATCCTAGACCACTGAAATTCCCAAAAATATTTTTGGTACCCAAAATGCATCCTACAACCCTGAAAGTTCAGAATATGTTAGCAGCCCAAAAAAGGCCTTAACATGCATTTTAGGCATGCAAAAATGTTGAAAAGTTTGGAGGCCCAAAAAAGGGATTTGCAGGCATCCTAGACCCCGTAAAGTGCAGAAAATGGCTGTGGCACAAAATCAGTGTCAGAGAGCTCTGAATGTCCCAAAACATTTGCAGCCCGAAAGGGGCACTAACCAGCATCCTAGACCACTGAAATTCCCAAAAATATTTTTGCCACCAAAAATGCATCCTACAACCCTGAAAGTTCGGAATATGTTAGCAGCCTGAAAAATGCCTTAAAATGCATTTTAGGCCTGCAAAAATGTTGAAAACTTTGGAGGCCCAAAAAAGAGGTTTACAGGCATCCTAGACTCCCTAAAGTCCAGAAAATATTGGTGGACCAAAAACTGAGTCAGAGAGCTCTGAATGTCCCAAAAACATTTGCAGCTTGAAAGGGGCATTAACCCGCATCCTAGACCACTGAAATTCTCAAAAATATTTTTGGCATGAAAAGTCCATCCTACAACCCTTAAAGTTCAGAATATGTTAGCAGCCCAAAAAAGGCCTTAAAATGCATTTTGGCCTTCAAAGAAGTTGAAAAGTTTGGAGGCCAAAAAAGGGATTTACAGGCATCCTAGACCCCGTAAAGTGCAGAAAATGGCTGTGGCCCAAAATCAGTGTCAGAGAGCTCTGAATGTCCCAAAACATTTGCAGCTTGAAAGGGGCATTAACCCGCATCCTAGACCACTGAAATTCCCAAAAATATTTTTGGCACCCAAAATGCATCCTACAACCCTGAAAGTTCAGAATATGTTAGCAGCCCAAAAAAGGCCTTAAAATGCATTTTAGGCCTGCAAAAATGTTGAAAACTTTGGAGGCCCAAAAAAGGGGTTTACAGGCATCCTAGACCCCCTAAAGTCCAGAAAATGTTGGTGGGCCAAAAACAGGCTCAGAGATCTCTGAATGTCCCAAAAACATTTGCAGCCTGAAAGGGGCATTAACCCGTATCCTAGACCACTGAAATTACCAAAAATGGTTTGGCCCGAAAAATGCATCCTACACCCCTGAAAGTTCAGAAAATGTTGGCAGCTCAAAAAAGTCCTTAAAATTCATCTTGTGCCCCTGCAAAAATGTTGAAAACTTTGGAGGCCCGAAAAAGGGGTTTACAGGCATCTTAGACCCCCTAAAGTCCAGAAAATGTTGGTGGGCCAAATACTGTGTCAGAGAGCTCTGAATGTCCCAAAAACATTTGCAGCCTGAAAGGGGCACTAACCCGCATCCTAGACCACTGAAATTCCCAAAAATATTTTTGGCATGAAAAGTGCATCTTACAACCCTGAGAGTTCAGAATATGTTAGCAGCCCAAAAAAGGCCTTAAATGCATTTTAGGCCTGCAAAAATGTTGAAAAGTTTGGAGGTCCAAAAAAGAGGTTTACAGGCATCCTAGACTCCCTAAAGTCCAGAAAATATTGGTGGACCAAAAACTGTGTCAGAGAGCTCTGAATGTCCCAAAAACATTTGCAGCTTGAAAGGGGGCATTAACCCGCATCCTAGACCACTGAAATTCCCCAAAATATTTTTGGCACCCAAAATGCATCCTACAACCCTGAAAGTTCAGAATATGTTAGCAGCCCAAAAAAGGCCTTAAAATGCATTTTAGGCCTGCAAAAATGTTGAAAGGTTTGGAGGCCCAAAAAAGGGATTTACAGGCATCCTAGACCCCGTAAAGTGCAGTAAATGGCTGTGGCCCAAAAACTGTGTCAGAGAGCTCTGAATGTCCCAAAAACATTTGCAGCTTGAAAGGGGCATTAACCCGCATCCTAGACCACTGAAATTCCCAAAAATATTTTTGGCACCCAAAATGCATCCTACAAGTCTGAAAGTTCAGAATATGTTAGCAGCCCAAAAAAGGCCGCCTTAAAATGCATTTTAGGCCTGCAAAAATGTTGAAAGGTTTGGAGGCCCAAAAAAGGGGTTTACAGGCATCCTAGACCCCCTAAAGTCCAGAAAATGTTGGTGGGCCAAAAACAGGCTCAGAGAGCTATGAATGTCCCAAAAACATTTGCAGCCTGAAAGGGGCATTAACCCGCATCCTAGACCACTGAAATTACCAAAAATGGTTTGGCCCGAAAAATGCATCCTACATCCCTGAATGTTCAGAAAATGTTGGCAGCTCAAAAAAGTCCTTAAAATTCATCTTGTGCCTGCAAAAATGTTGAAAACTTTGGAGGCCCAAAAAAGGTGTTTACAGGCATCCTAGACCCCCTAAAGTCCAGAAAATGTTGGTGGGCCATAAACTGTGTCAGAGAGCTCTGAATGTCCCAAAAACATTTGCAGCCTGAAAGGAGCATTAACCCGCATCCTAGACCACTGAAATTCCCAAAAATATTTTTGGCATTAAAAGTGCATCTTACAACCCTGAAAGTTCAGAATATGTTAGCAGCCTGAAAAAGGCCTTAAAATGCATTTTAGGCCTGCAAACATGTTGAAAACTTTGGAGGCCCAAAAAAGGGATTTACAGGCATCCTAGGCTCCCTAAAGTCCAGAAAATATTGGTAGACCAAAAACTGTGTCAGAGAGCTCTGAATGTCCCAAAAACATTTGCAGCCTGAAAGGGGCATTAACCCGCATCCTAGACCACTGAAATTCATAAAAAAAGTATTTTTGGCACGAAAAATGCATCCTACACCGCTGAAATTTGAGAAAATGTTGGCAGCTCAAAAAAATGCCTTAAAATGCATCTTAGGCCTGCAAAAATGTTGAAAACTTTGCAGCCCAAAAAAGGGGTTTACATGCATCCTAGACCCCCTAAATTCCAGAAAAGGTTGGTGGGCCAAAAACTGTGTCAGAGAGCTCTGAATGTCCCAAAAACATTTGCAGCCTGAAAGGGGCATTAACCCGCATCCTAGACCACTGAAATTACCAAAAATAGTTTGGCCCGAAAAATGCATCCTACACCCCTGAATGTTCAGAAAATGTTGGCAGCTCAAAAAAGTCCTTAAAATTCATCTTGTGCCTGGAAAAATGTTGAAAACTTTGGAGGCCCAAAAAAGGGGTTTATAGGCATCCCAGACCCCCTAAAGTCCAGAAAATGTTGGTGGGCCAAAAACTGTGTCAGAGAGCTCGGAATGTCCCAAACACATTTGCAGACTGAAAGGGGCATTAACCCTTATCCTAGACCACTGAAATTCCCAAAAATATTTTTGGCACCAAAAATGCATCCTACAACCCTGAAAGTTCAGAATATGTTAGCAGCCTGAAAAAGGCCTTAAAATGCATTTTAGGCCTGCAAAAATGTTGAAAACTTCGGAGGCCCAAGAAAGGGGTTTGCAGGCATCCTAGACCTCCTAAAGTCCAGAAAATGTTGGTGTGCCAAAAACAGGCTCAGAGAGCTCTGAATGTCCCAAAAACATGTGCAGCATGAAAGGGGCATTAACCCGCATCCTAGACCACTGAAATTACCAAAAATAGTTTGGCCCGAAAAATGCATCCTACACCCCTGAATGTTCAGAAAATGTTGGCAGCTCAAAAAAGTCCTTAAAATTCATCTTGTGCCTGGAAAAATGTTGAAAACTTTGGAGGCCCAAAAAAGGGGTTTATAGGCATCCTAGACCCCCTAAAGTCCAGAAAATGTTGGTGGGCCAAAAACTGTGTCAGAGAGCTCTGAGTGTCCCAAAAACATTTGAAGACTGAAAGGGGCATTAACCCTCATCCTAGACCACTGAAATTCCCAAAAATATTTTTGGCACCAAAAATGCATCCTACAACCCTGAAAGTTCAGAATATGTTAGCAGCCTGAAAAAGGCCTTAAAATGCATTTTAGGCCTGCAAAAATGTTGAAAACTTTGGAGGCCCAAAAAAGAGGTTTACAGGCATCCTAGACTCCCTAAAGTCCAGAAAATATTGGTGGACCAAAAACTGTGTCAGAGAGCTCTGAATGTCCCAAAAACATTTGCAGCTTGAAAGGGCCATTAACCCGCATCCTAGACCACTGAAATTCCCAAAAATATTTTTGGCACCCAAAATGCATCCTACAACCCTGAAAGTTCAGAATATGTTAGCAGCCCAAAAAAGGCCTTAACATGCATTTTAGGCCTGCAAAAATGTTGAAAAGTTTGGAGGCCCAAAAAAGGGATTTGCAGGCATCCTAGACCCCGTAAAGTGCAGAAAATGGCTGTGGCCCAAAATCAGTGTCAGAGAGCTCTGAATGTCCCAAAACATTTGCAGCCCGAAAGGGGCACTAACCAGCATCCTAGACCACTGAAATTACCAAAAATATTTTTGGCACCCAAAATGCATCCTACAACCTTGAAAGTTCAGAATATGTTAGCAGCCCAAAAAAGGCCTTAAAATGCATTTTAGGCCTGCAAAAATGTTGAAAGGTTTGGAGCCCAAAAAAGGGGTTTACAGGCATCCTAGACCCCCTAAAGTCCAGAAAATTTTGGTGGGCCAAAAACAGGCTCAGAGAGCTCTGAATGTCCCAAAAACATTTGCAGCCTGAAAGGGGCATTAACCCGCATCCTAGACCACTGAGATTACCAAAAATAGTTTGGCCTGAAAAATGCATCCTACACCCCTGAATGTTCAGAAAATGTTGGCAGCTCGAAAAAGTCCTTAAAATTCATCTTGTGCCTGGAAAAATGTTGAAAACTTTGGAGGCCCAAAAAAGGGGTTTACAGGCATCCTAGACCCCCTAAAGTCCAGAAAATGTTGGTAGGCCAAAAACTGTGTCAGAGAGCTCTGAATGTCCGCAAAACATTTGCAGCCTGAAAGTGGCATTAATCCGCATCCTAGACCGCTGAAATTCCCAAAAATATTTTTGGCATGAAAAGTGCATCCTACAACCCTGAAAGTTCAGAATATGTTAGCAGTTCAAAAAATGCCTTAAAATGCATTTTAGGCCTGCAAAAATGTTGAAAGGTTTGGAGGCCCAAAAAGGGGTTTACAGGCATCCTAGACCCCCTAAAGTCCAGAAAATGGCTGTGGCCCAAAAACTGTGTCAGAGAGCTCTGAATGTCCCAAAAACATTTGCAGCTTGAAAGGGGCATTAACCCGCATCCTAGACCACTGAAATTCCCAAAAATATTTTTGGCACCCAAAATGCATCCTACAACCCTGAAAGTTCAGAATATGTTAGCAGCCCAAAAAAGGCCTTAAAATGCATTTTAGGCCTGCAAAAATGTTGAAAACTTTGGAGGCCCAAAAAAGGGGTTTGCAGGCATCCTAGACCCCCTAAAGTCCAGAAAATGTTGGTAGGCCAAAAACTGTGTCAGAGAGCTCTGAATGTCCCAAAAACATTTGCAGCCTAAAAGGGGCATTAACCTGCATCCTAGACCGCTGAAATTCCCAAAAATATTTTTGGCATGAAAAGTGCATCCTACAACCCTGAAAGTTCAGAATATGTTAGCACCCCAAAAAAGGCCTTAAAATGCATTTTAGGCCTGCAAAAATGTTGAAAACTTTGGAGGCCCCAAAAAGGGGTTTACAGGCATCCTAGACCCCCTAAAGTCCAGAAAATGTTGGTAGGCCAAAAACTGTGTCAGAGAGCTCTGAATGTCCCAAAAACATTTGCAGCCTGAAAGGGGCATTAACCCGCATCCTAGACCGCTGAAATTCCCAAAAATATTTTTGGCATGAAAATTGCATCCTACAACCCTGAAAGTTCAGAATATGTTAGCAGTTCAAAAAATGCCTTAAAATGCATTTTAGGCCTGCAAAAATGTTGAAAGGTTTGGAGGCCCAAAAAGGGGTTTACAGGCATCCTAGACCCCCTAAAGTCCAGAAAATGTTGGTGGGCCAAAAACAGGCTCAGAGAGCTCTGAATGTCCCAAAAACATTTGCAGCCTGAAAGGGGCATTAACCCGCATCCTAGACCACTGAAATTAACAAAAATAGTTTGGCCCGAAAAATGCATCCTACACCCCTGAATGTTCAGAAAATGTTGGCAGCTCAACAAAGACCTTAAAATTCATCTTGTGCCTGGAAAAATGTTGAAAACTTTGGAGGCCCAAAAAGGGGGTTTATAGGCATCCTAGACCCCCTAAAGTCCAGAAAATGTTGGTGGGCCAAAAACTGTGTCAGAGAGCTCTGAATGTCCCAAAAACATTTGCAGCCTGAAAGGGGCATTAACCCGCATCCTAGACCACTGAAATTCTCAAAAATATTTTTGCCATGAAGTGTGCGTTCCACAACCCTGAAAGTTCAGAATATGTTAGCAGCCCAAAAAAGGCCTTAAAATGCATTTTAGGCCTGCAAAAATGTTGAAAAGTTTTAAGGCCCAAAAAAAGGGATTTACAGGCATCCTAGACCCCGTAAAGTGCAGAAAATGGCTGTGGCCCAAAAAACTGTGTCAGAGAGCTCTGAATGTCCCAAAAACATTTGCAGCTTGAAAGGGGCATTAACCCGCATCCTAGACCACTGAAATTCCCAAAAATATTTTTGGCACCTAAAATGCATCCTACAACCCTGAAAGTTCAGAATATGTTAGCAGCCCAAAAAAGGCCTTAAAATGCATTTTAGGCCTGCAAAAATGTTGAAAGGTTTGGAGGCCCAAAAAAGGGGTTTACAGGCATCCTAGACCCCCTAAAGTCCAGAAAATGTTGGTGGGCCAAAAACAGGCTCAGAGAGCTCTGAATGTCCCAAAAACATGTGCTGAATGGGGCATTAACCCGCATCCTAGACCACTGAAATTACCAAAAATAGTTTGGCCCGAAAAATGCATCCTACACCCCTGAAAGTTCAGAAAATGTTGGCAGCTCAAAAAAGTCCTTAAAATTCATCTTGTGCCTGGAAAAATGTTGAAAACTTTGGAGGCCCAAAAAAGGGCTTTATAGGCATCCTAGACCCCCTAAAGTCCAGAAAAGTTTGGTGGCCAAAAACTGTGTCAGAGAGCTCTGAATGTCCTAAAAACATTTGCAGACTGAAAGGGGCATTAACCCTTATCCTAGACCACTGAAATTCCCAAAAATATTTTTGGCACCAAAAATGCATCCTACAACCCTGAAAGTTCAGAATATGTTAGCAGCCTGAAAAAGGCCTTAAAATGCATTTTAGGCCTGCAAAAATGTTGAAAACTTTGGAGGCGCAAAAAAGAGGTTTACAGGCATCCTAGACTCCCTAAAGTCCAGAAAATATTGGTGGACCAAAAACTGTGTCAGAGAGCTCTGAATGTCCCAAAAACATTTGCAGCTTGAAAGGGCCATTAACCCGCATCCTAGACCACTGAAATTCCCAAAAATATTTTTGGCCCCCAAAATGCATCCTACAACCCTGAAAGTTCAGAATATGTTAGCAGCCCAAAAAAGGCCTTAACATGTATTTTAGGCCTGCAAAAATGTTGAAAAGTTTGGAGGCCAAAAAAAGGGATTTGCAGGCATCCTAGACCCCGTAAAGTGCAGAAAATGGCTGTGGCCCTAAATCAGTGTCAGAGAGCTCTGAATGTCCCAAAACATTTGCAGCCCGAAAGGGGCACTAACCAGCATCCTAGACCACTGAAATTCCCAAAAATATTTTTGGCACCAAAAATGCATCCTACAACCCTGAAAGTTCAGAATATGTTAGCAGCCTGAAAAATGCCTTAAAATGCATTTTAAGCCTGCAAAAATGTTGAAAACTTTGGAGGCCCAAAAAAGAGGTTTACAGGCATCCTAGACTCCCTAAAGTCCATTAAATATTGGTGGACCAAAAACTGTGTCAGAGAGCTCTGAATGTCCCAAAAACATGTGCAGCTGGAAAGGGGCATTAACCCGCATCCTAGACCACTGAAATTCTCAAAAATATTTTTGGCACCCAAAATGCATCCTACAACCCTGAAAGTTCAGAATATGTTAGCAGCCCAAAAAAGGCCTTAAAATGCATTTTAGGCCTGCAAGAATGTTGAAAACTTTGGAGGGCCAAAAAAGGGGTTTACAGGCATCCTAGACCCCCTAAAGTCCAGAAAATGTTGGTGGGCCAAAAACAGGCTCAGAGATCTCTGAATGTCCCAAAAACATTTGCAGCCTGAAAGGGGCATTAACCCGTATCCTAGACCACTGAAATTACCAAAAATGGTTTGGCCCGAAAAATGCATCCTACACCCCTGAAAGTTCAGAAAATGTTGGCAGCTCAAAAAAGTCCTTAAAATTAATCTTGTGCCTGCAAAAATGTTGAAAACTTTGGAGGCCCGAAAAAGGGGTTTACAGGCATCTTAGACCCCCTAAAGTCCAGAAAATGTTGGTGGGCCAAAAACTGTGTCAGAGAGCTCTGAATGTCCCAAAAACATTTGCAGCCTGAAAGGGGCACTAACCCGCATCCTAGACCACTGAAATTCCCAAAAATATTTTTGGCATGAAAAGTGCATCTTACAACCCTGAGAGTTCAGAATATGTTAGCAGCCCAAAAAAGGCCATAAATGCATTTTAGGCCTGCAAAAATGTTGAAAAGTTTGGAGGTCCAAAAAAGAGGTTTACAGGCATCCTAGACCCCCTAAAGTCCAGAAAATGTTGGTGGACCAAAAACTGTGTCAGAGAGTTCTGAATGTCCCAAAAACATTTGCAGCCTGAAAGGGGCACTAACCCGCATCCTGGACCACTGAAATTCCCAAAAATATTTTTGGCACCCAAAATGCATCCTACAACCCTGAAAGTTCAGAATATGTTAGCAGCCCAAAAAAGGCCTTAAAATGCATTTTAGGCCTGCAAAAATGTTGAAAGGTTTGGAGGCCCAAAAAAGGGATTTACAGGCATCCTAGACCCCGTAAAGTGCAGTAAATGGCTGTGGCCCAAAAACTGTGTCAGAGAGCTCTGAATGTCCCAAAAACATTTGCAGCTTGAAAGGGGCATTAACCCGCATCCTAGACCACTGAAATTCCCAAAAATATTTTTGGCACCCAAAATGCATCCTACAAGTCTGAAAGTTCAGAATATGTTAGCAGCCCAAAAAAGGCCGCCTTAAAATGCATTTTAGGCCTGCAAAAATGTTGAAAGGTTTGGAGGCCCAAAAAAGGGGTTTACAGGCATCCTAGACCCCCTAAAGTCCAGAAAATATTGGTGGGCCATAAACTGTGTCAGAGAGCTCTGAATGTCCCAAAAACATTTGCAGCCTGAAAGGAGCATTAACCCGCATCCTAGACCACTGAAATTCCCAAAAATATTTTTGGCATTAAAAGTGCATCTTACAACCCTGAAAGTTCAGAATATGTTAGCAGCCTGAAAAAGGCCTTAAAATGAATTTTAGGCCTGCAAACATGTTGAAAACTTTGGAGGCCCAAAAAAGGGATTTACAGGCATCCTAGGCTCCCTAAAGTCCAGAAAATATTGGTAGACCAAAAACTGTGTCAGAGAGCTCTGAATGTCCCAAAAACATTTGCAGCCTGAAAGGGGCATTAACCCGCATCCTAGACCACTGAAATTCATAAAAAAAAGTATTTTTGGCACGAAAAATGCATCCTACACCGCTGAAATTTGAGAAAATGTTGGCAGCTCAAAAAAATGCCTTAAAATGCATCTTAGGCCTGCAAAAATGTTGAAAACTTTGCAGCCCAAAAAAGGGGTTTACATGCATCCTAGACCCCCTAAATTCCAGAAAAGGTTGGTGGGCCAAAAACTGTGTCAGAGAGCTCTGAATGTCCCAAAAACATTTGCAGCCTGAAAGGGGCATTAACCCGCATCCTAGACCACTGAAATTCCCAAAAATATTTTTGGCACCAAAAATACATTCTACAACCCTGAAAGTTCAGAATATGTTAGCAGCCTGGAAAAGGCCTTAAAATGCATTTTAGGCCTGCAAAAATGTTGAAAAGTTTGGAGGCCCTAAAAAGGGATTTACAGGCATCCTAGACCCCGTAAAGTGCAGAAAATGGCTGTGGCCCAAAAAACTGTGTCAGAGAGCTCTGATTGTCCCAAAAACATTTGCAGCCTGAAAGGGGCATTAACCCGCATCCTAGACCACTGAAATTCCCAAAAATATTTTTGGCACCCAAAATGCATCCTACAACCCTAAAAGTTCAGAATATGTTAGCAGCCCAAAAAAGGCCTTAAAATGCATTTTAGGCCTGCAAAAATGTTGAAAACTTTGGAGGCCCAAAAAAGGGGTTTACAGGCATCCTAGACCCCCTAAAGTCCAGAAAATGTTGGTGGGCCAAAAACAGGCTCAGAGAGCTCTGAATGTCCCAAAAACATTTGCAGCCTGAAATGGGCATTAACCCGCATCCTAGACCACTGAAATTACCAAAAATAGTTTGGCCCGAAAAATGCATCCTACACCCCTGAATGTTCAGAAAATGTTGGCAGCTCAAAAAAGTCCTTAACATTCATCTTGTGCCTGGAAAAATGTTGAAAACTTTGGAGGCCCAAAAAAGGGGTTTATAGGCATCCCAGACCCCCTAAAGTCCAGAAAATGTTGGTGGGCCAAAAACTGTGTCAGAGAGCTCGGAATGTCCCAAAAACATTTGCAGACTGAAAGGGGCATTAACCCTTATCCTAGACCACTGAAATTCCCAAAAATATTTTTGGCACCAAAAATGCATCCTACAACCCTGAAAGTTCAGAATATGTTAGCAGCCTGAAAAAGGCCTTAAAATGCATTTTAGGCCTGCAAAAATGTTGAAAACTTCGGAGGCCCAAGAAAGGGGTTTGCAAGCATCCTAGACCTCCTAAAGTCCAGAAAATGTTGGTGTGCCAAAAACAGGCTCAGAGAGCTCTGAATGTCCCAAAAACATGTGCAGCATGAAAGGGGCATTAACCCGCATCCTAGACCACTGAAATTACCAAAAATAGTTTGGCCCGAAAAATGCATCCTACACCCCTGAATGTTCAGAAAATGTTGGCAGCTCAAAAAAGTCCTTAAAATTCATCTTGTGCCTGGAAAAATGTTGAAAACTTTGGAGGCCCAAAAAAGGGGTTTATAGGCATCCTAGACCCCCTAAAGTCCAGAAAATGTTGGTGGGCCAAAAACTGTGTCAGAGAGCTCTGAGTGTCCCAAAAACATTTGAAGACTGAAAGGGGCATTAACCCTCATCCTAGACCACTGAAATTCCCAAAAATATTTTTGGCACCAAAAATGCATCCTACAACCCTGAAAGTTCAGAATATGTTAGCAGCCTGAAAAAGGCCTTAAAATGCATTTTAGGCCTGCAAAAATGTTGAAAACTTTGGAGGCCCAAAAAAGAGGTTTACAGGCATCCTAGACTCCCTAAAGTCCAGAAAATATTGGTGGACCAAAAACTGTGTCAGAGAGCTCTGAATGTCCCAAAAACATTTGCAGCTTGAAAGGGCCATTAACCCGCATCCTAGACCACTGAAATTCCCAAAAATATTTTTGGCACCCAAAATGCATCCTACAACCCTGAAAGTTCAGAATATGTTAGCAGCCCAAAAAAGGCCTTAACATGCATTTTAGGCCTGCAAAAATGTTGAAAAGTTTGGAGGCCCAAAAAAGGGATTTGCAGGCATCCTAGACCCCGTAAAGTGCAGAAAATGGCTGTGGCCCAAAATCAGTGTCAGAGAGCTCTGAATGTCCCAAAACATTTGCAGCCCGAAAGGGGCACTAACCAGCATCCTAGACCACTGAAATTACCAAAAATAGTTTGGCCCGAAAAATGCATCCTACACCCCTGAATGTTCAGAAAATGTTGGCAGCTCAAAAAAGTCCTTAAAATTCATCTTGTGCCTGGAAAAATGTTGAAAACTTTGGAGGCCCAAAAAAGGGGTTTATAGGCATCCTAGACCCCCTAAAGTCCAGAAAATGTTGGTGGGCCAAAAACTGTGTCAGAGAGCTCAGAATGTCCCAAAAACATTTGCAGACTGAAAGGGGCATTAACCCTTATCCTAGACCACTGAAATTCCCAAAAATATTTTTGGCACCAAAAATGCATCCTACAACCCTGAAAGTTCAGAATATGTTAGCAGCCTGAAAAAGGCCTTAAAATGCATTTTAGGCCTGCAAAAATGTTGAAAACTTCGGAGGCCCAAAAAAGGGGTTTGCAGGCATCCTAGACCCCCTAAAGTCCAGAAAATGTTGGTGTGCCAAAAACAGGCTCAGAGAGCTCTGAATGTCCCAAAAACATTTGCAGCATGAAAGGGGCATTAACCCGCATCCTAGACCACTGAAATTACCAAAAATAGTTTGGCCCGAAAAATGCATCCTACACCCCTGAATGTTCAGAAAATGTTGGCAGCTCAAAAAAGTCCTTAAAATTCATCTTGTGCCTGGAAAAATGTTGAAAACTTTAGAGGCCCAAAAAAGGGGTTTATAGGCATCCTAGACCCCCTAAAGTCCAGAAAATGTTGGTGGGCCAAAAACTGTGTCAGAGAGCTCTGAGTGTCCCAAAAACATTTGAAGACTGAAAGGGGCATTAACCCTCATCCTAGACCACTGAAATTCCCAAAAATATTTTTGGCACCAAAAATGCATCCTACAACCCTGAAAGTTCAGAATATGTTAGCAGCCTGAAAAAGGCCTTAAAATGCATTTTAGGCCTGCAAAAATGTTGAAAACTTTGGAGGCCCAAATAAGAGGTTTACAGGCATCCTAGACTCCCTAAAGTCCAGAAAATATTGGTGGACCAAAAACTGTGTCAGAGAGCTCTGAATGTCCCAAAAACATTTGCAGCTTGAAAGGGCCATTAACCCGCATCCTAGACCACTGAAATTCCCAAAAATATTTTTGGCACCCAAAATGCATCCTACAACCCTGAAAGTTCAGAATATGTTAGCAGCCCAAAAAAGGCCTTAACATGCATTTTAGGCCTGCAAAAATGTTGAAAAGTTTGGAGGCCCAAAAAAGGGATTTGCAGGCATCCTAGACCCCTTAAAGTGCAGAAAATGGCTGTGGCCCAAAATCAGTGTCAGAGAGCTCTGAATGTCCCAAAACATTTGCAGCCCGAAAGGGGCACTAACCAGCATCCTAGACCACTGAAATTCTCAAAAATATTTTTGGCATGAAAAGTCCATCCTACAACCCTGAAAGTTTAGAATATGTTAGCAGCCCAAAAAAGGCCTTAAAATGCATTTTAGGCCTGCAAAAATGTTGAAAACTTTGGAGGCCCAAAAAAGGGGTTTACAGGCATCCTAGACCCCCTAAAGTCCAGAAAATTTTGGTGGGCCAAAAACAGGCTCAGAGAGCTCTGAATGTCCCAAAAACATTTGCAGCCTGAAAGGGGCATTAACCCGCATCCTAGACCACTGAAATTACCAAAAATAGTTTGGCCTGAAAAATGCATCCTACACCCCTGAATGTTCAGAAAATGTTGGCAGCTCGAAAAAGTCCTTAAAATTCATCTTGTGCCTGGAAAAATGTTGAAAACTTTGGAGGCCCAAAAAAGGGGTTTACAGGCATCCTAGACCCCCTAAAGTCCAGAAAATGTTGGTAGGCCAAAAACTGTGTCAGAGAGCTCTGAATGTCCGCAAAACATTTGCAGCCTGAAAGTGGCATTAACCCGCATCCTAGACCGCTGAAATTCCCAAAAATATTTTTGGCATGAAAAGTGCATCCTACAACCCTGAAAGTTCAGAATATGTTAGCAGTTCAAAAAATGCCTTAAAATGCATTTTAGGCCTGCAAAAATGTTGAAAGGTTTGGAGGCCCAAAAAGGGGTTTACAGGCATCCTAGACCCCCTAAAGTCCAGAAAATGGCTGTGGCCCAAAAACTGTGTCAGAGAGCTCTGAATGTCCCAAAAACATTTGCAGCTTGAAAGGGGCATTAACCCGCATCCTAGACCACTGAAATTCCCAAAAATATTTTTGGCACCCAAAATGCATCCTACAACCCTGAAAGTTCAGAATATGTTAGCAGCCCAAAAAAGGCCTTAACATGTATTTTAGGCCTGCAAAAATGTTGAAAACTTTGGAGGCCCAAAAAAGGGGTTTGCAGGCATCCTAGACCCCCTAAAGTCCAGAAAATGGCTGTGGCCCAAAATCAGTGTCAGAGAGCTCTGAATGTCCCAAAACATTTGCAGCCCGAAAGGGGCACTAACCAGCATCCTAGACCACTGAAATTCCCAAAAATATTTTTGGCACCAAAAATGCATCCTACAACCCTGAAAGTTCAGAATATGTTAGCAGCCTGAAAAATGCCTTAAAATGCATTTTAAGCCTGCAAAAATGTTGAAAACTTTGGAGGCCCAAAAAAGAGGTTTACAGGCATCCTAGACTCCCTAAAGTCCATTAAATATTGGTGGACCAAAAACTGTGTCAGAGAGCTCTGAATGTCCCAAAAACATGTGCAGCTGGAAAGGGGCATTAACCCGCATCCTAGACCACTGAAATTCTCAAAAATATTTTTGGCACCCAAAATGCATCCTACAACCCTGAAAGTTCAGAATATGTTAGCAGCCCAAAAAAGGCCTTAAAATGCATTTTAGGCCTGCAAGAATGTTGAAAACTTTGGAGGCCCAAAAAAGGGGTTTACAGGCATCCTAGACCCCCTAAAGTCCAGAAAATGTTGGTGGGCCAAAAACTGTGTCAGAGAGCTCAGAATGTCCCAAAAACATTTGCAGACTGAAAGGGGCATTAACCCTTATCCTAGACCACTGAAATTCCCAAAAATATTTTTGGCACCAAAAATGCATCCTACAACCCTGAAAGTTCAGAATATGTTAGCAGCCTGAAAAAGGCCTTAAAATGCATTTTAGGCCTGCAAAAATGTTGAAAACTTCGGAGGCCCAAAAAAGGGGTTTGCAGGCATCCTAGACCCCCTA
Source organism: Ambystoma mexicanum (assembly GCF_040938575.1). NCBI lineage: Eukaryota > Metazoa > Chordata > Amphibia > Caudata > Ambystomatidae > Ambystoma > Ambystoma mexicanum. The sequence goes on along the minus strand of NC_090929.1, from coordinate 956,428,625 downwards.
AAGTCCAGAAAATGTTGGTGTGCCAAAAACAGGCTCAGAGAGCTCTGAATGTCCCAAAAACATTTGCAGCATGAAAGGGGCATTAACCCGCATCCTAGACCACTGAAATTACCAAAAATAGTTTGGCCCGAAAAATGCATCCTACACCCCTGAATGTTCAGAAAATGTTGGCAGCTCAAAAAAGTCCTTAAAATTCATCTTGTGCCTGGAAAAATGTTGAAAACTTTAGAGGCCCAAAAAAGGGGTTTATAGGCATCCTAGACCCCCTAAAGTCCAGAAAATGTTGGTGGGCCAAAAACTGTGTCAGAGAGCTCTGAGTGTCCCAAAAACATTTGAAGACTGAAAGGGGCATTAACCCTCATCCTAGACCACTGAAATTCCCAAAAATATTTTTGGCACCAAAAATGCATCCTACAACCCTGAAAGTTCAGAATATGTTAGCAGCCTGAAAAAGGCCTTAAAATGCATTTTAGGCCTGCAAAAATGTTGAAAACTTTGGAGGCCCAAATAAGAGGTTTACAGGCATCCTAGACTCCCTAAAGTCCAGAAAATATTGGTGGACCAAAAACTGTGTCAGAGAGCTCTGAATGTCCCAAAAACATTTGCAGCTTGAAAGGGCCATTAACCCGCATCCTAGACCACTGAAATTCCCAAAAATATTTTTGGCACCCAAAATGCATCCTACAACCCTGAAAGTTCAGAATATGTTAGCAGCCCAAAAAAGGCCTTAACATGCATTTTAGGCCTGCAAAAATGTTGAAAAGTTTGGAGGCCCAAAAAAGGGATTTGCAGGCATCCTAGACCCCTTAAAGTGCAGAAAATGGCTGTGGCCCAAAATCAGTGTCAGAGAGCTCTGAATGTCCCAAAACATTTGCAGCCCGAAAGGGGCACTAACCAGCATCCTAGACCACTGAAATTCTCAAAAATATTTTTGGCATGAAAAGTCCATCCTACAACCCTGAAAGTTTAGAATATGTTAGCAGCCCAAAAAAGGCCTTAAAATGCATTTTAGGCCTGCAAAAATGTTGAAAACTTTGGAGGCCCAAAAAAGGGGTTTACAGGCATCCTAGACCCCCTAAAGTCCAGAAAATTTTGGTGGGCCAAAAACAGGCTCAGAGAGCTCTGAATGTCCCAAAAACATTTGCAGCCTGAAAGGGGCATTAACCCGCATCCTAGACCACTGAAATTACCAAAAATAGTTTGGCCTGAAAAATGCATCCTACACCCCTGAATGTTCAGAAAATGTTGGCAGCTCGAAAAAGTCCTTAAAATTCATCTTGTGCCTGGAAAAATGTTGAAAACTTTGGAGGCCCAAAAAAGGGGTTTACAGGCATCCTAGACCCCCTAAAGTCCAGAAAATGTTGGTAGGCCAAAAACTGTGTCAGAGAGCTCTGAATGTCCGCAAAACATTTGCAGCCTGAAAGTGGCATTAACCCGCATCCTAGACCGCTGAAATTCCCAAAAATATTTTTGGCATGAAAAGTGCATCCTACAACCCTGAAAGTTCAGAATATGTTAGCAGTTCAAAAAATGCCTTAAAATGCATTTTAGGCCTGCAAAAATGTTGAAAGGTTTGGAGGCCCAAAAAGGGGTTTACAGGCATCCTAGACCCCCTAAAGTCCAGAAAATGGCTGTGGCCCAAAAACTGTGTCAGAGAGCTCTGAATGTCCCAAAAACATTTGCAGCTTGAAAGGGGCATTAACCCGCATCCTAGACCACTGAAATTCCCAAAAATATTTTTGGCACCCAAAATGCATCCTACAACCCTGAAAGTTCAGAATATGTTAGCAGCCCAAAAAAGGCCTTAACATGTATTTTAGGCCTGCAAAAATGTTGAAAACTTTGGAGGCCCAAAAAAGGGGTTTGCAGGCATCCTAGACCCCCTAAAGTCCAGAAAATGGCTGTGGCCCAAAATCAGTGTCAGAGAGCTCTGAATGTCCCAAAACATTTGCAGCCCGAAAGGGGCACTAACCAGCATCCTAGACCACTGAAATTCCCAAAAATATTTTTGGCACCAAAAATGCATCCTACAACCCTGAAAGTTCAGAATATGTTAGCAGCCTGAAAAATGCCTTAAAATGCATTTTAAGCCTGCAAAAATGTTGAAAACTTTGGAGGCCCAAAAAAGAGGTTTACAGGCATCCTAGACTCCCTAAAGTCCATTAAATATTGGTGGACCAAAAACTGTGTCAGAGAGCTCTGAATGTCCCAAAAACATGTGCAGCTGGAAAGGGGCATTAACCCGCATCCTAGACCACTGAAATTCTCAAAAATATTTTTGGCACCCAAAATGCATCCTACAACCCTGAAAGTTCAGAATATGTTAGCAGCCCAAAAAAGGCCTTAAAATGCATTTTAGGCCTGCAAGAATGTTGAAAACTTTGGAGGCCCAAAAAAGGGGTTTACAGGCATCCTAGACCCCCTAAAGTCCAGAAAATGTTGGTGGGCCAAAAACAGGCTCAGAGATCTTTGAATGTCCCAAAAACATTTGCAGCCTGAAAGGGGCATTAACCCGTATCCTAGACCACTGAAATTACCAAAAATGGTTTGGCCCGAAAAATGCATCCTACACCCCTGAAAGTTCAGAAAATGTTGGCAGCTCAAAAAAGTCCTTAAAATTAATCTTGTGCCTGCAAAAATGTTGAAAACTTTGGAGGCCCGAAAAAGGGGTTTACAGGCATCTTAGACCCCCTAAAGTCCAGAAAATGTTGGTGGGCCAAAAACTGTGTCAGAGAGCTCTGAATGTCCCAAAAACATTTGCAGCCTGAAAGGGGCACTAACCCGCATCCTAGACCACTGAAATTCCCAAAAATATTTTTGGCATGAAAAGTGCATCTTACAACCCTGAGAGTTCAGAATATGTTAGCAGCCCAAAAAAGGCCTTAAATGCATTTTAGGCCTGCAAAAATGTTGAAAAGTTTGGAGGTCCAAAAAAGAGGTTTACAGGCATCCTAGACCCCCTAAAGTCCAGAAAATGTTGGTGGACCAAAAACTGTGTCAGAGAGCTCTGAATGTCCCAAAAACATTTGCAGCCTGAAAGGGGCACTAACCCGCATCCTGGACCACTGAAATTCCCAAAAATATTTTTGGCACCCAAAATGCATCCTACAACCCTGAAAGTTCAGAATATGTTAGCAGCCCAAAAAAGGCCTTAAAATGCATTTTAGGCCTGCAAAAATGTTGAAAGGTTTGGAGGCCCAAAAAAGGGATTTACAGGCATCCTAGACCCCGTAAAGTGCAGTAAATGGCTGTGGCCCAAAAACTGTGTCAGAGAGCTCTGAATGTCCCAAAAACATTTGCAGCTTGAAAGGGGCATTAACCCGCATCCTAGACCACTGAAATTCCCAAAAATATTTTTGGCACCCAAAATGCATCCTACAAGTCTGAAAGTTCAGAATATGTTAGCAGCCCAAAAAAGGCCGCCTTAAAATGCATTTTAGGCCTGCAAAAATGTTGAAAGGTTTGGAGGCCCAAAAAAGGGGTTTACAGGCATCCTAGACCCCCTAAAGTCCAGAAAATATTGGTGGGCCATAAACTGTGTCAGAGAGCTCTGAATGTCCCAAAAACATTTGCAGCCTGAAAGGAGCATTAACCCGCATCCTAGACCACTGAAATTCCCAAAAATATTTTTGGCATTAAAAGTGCATCTTACAACCCTGAAAGTTCAGAATATGTTAGCAGCCTGAAAAAGGCCTTAAAATGCATTTTAGGCCTGCAAACATGTTGAAAACTTTGGAGGCCCACAAAAGGGATTTACAGGCATCCTAGGCTCCCTAAAGTCCAGAAAATATTGGTAGACCAAAAACTGTGTCAGAGAGCTCTGAATGTCCCAAAAACATTTGCAGCCTGAAAGGGGCATTAACCCGCATCCTAGACCACTGAAATTCATAAAAAAAGTATTTTTGGCACGAAAAATGCATCCTACACCGCTGAAATTTGAGAAAATGTTGGCAGCTCAAAAAAATGCCTTAAAATGCATCTTAGGCCTGCAAAAATGTTGAAAACTTTGCAGCCCAAAAAAGGGGTTTACATGCATCCTAGACCCCCTAAATTCCAGAAAAGGTTGGTGGGCCAAAAACTGTGTCAGAGAGCTCTGAATGTCCCAAAAACATTTGCAGCCTGAAAGGGGCATTAACCCGCATCCTAGACCACTGAAATTCCCAAAAATATTTTTGGCACCAAAAATACATTCTACAACCCTGAAAGTTCAGAATATGTTAGCAGCCTGGAAAAGGCCTTAAAATGCATTTTAGGCCTGCAAAAATGTTGAAAAGTTTGGAGGCCCTAAAAAGGGATTTACAGGCATCCTAGACCCCGTAAAGTGCAGAAAATGGCTGTGGCCCAAAAAACTGTGTCAGAGAGCTCTGATTGTCCCAAAAACATTTGCAGCCTGAAAGGGGCATTAACCCGCATCCTAGACCACTGAAATTCCCAAAAATATTTTTGGCACCCAAAATACATCCTACAACCCTAAAAGTTCAGAATATGTTAGCAGCCCAAAAAAGGCCTTAAAATGCATTTTAGGCCTGCAAAAATGTTGAAAACTTTGGAGGCCCAAAAAAGGGGTTTACAGGCATCCTAGACCCCCTAAAGTCCAGAAAATGTTGGTGGGCCAAAAACAGGCTCAGAGAGCTCTGAATGTCCCAAAAACATTTGCAGCCTGAAATGGGCATTAACCCGCATCCTAGACCACTGAAATTACCAAAAATAGTTTGGCCCGAAAAATGCATCCTACACCCCTGAATGTTCAGAAAATGTTGGCAGCTCAAAAAAGTCCTTAAAATTCATCTTGTGCCTGGAAAAATGTTGAAAACTTTGGAAGCCCAAAAAAGGGGTTTATAGGCATCCTAGACCCCCTAAAGTCCAGAAAATGTTGGTGGGCCAAAAACTGTGTCAGAGAGCTCGGAATGTCCCAAAAACATTTGCAGACTGAAAGGGGCATTAACCCTTATCCTAGACCACTGAAATTCCCAAAAATATTTTTGGCACCAAAAATGCATCCTACAACCCTGAAAGTTCAGAATATGTTAGCAGCCTGAAAAAGGCCTTAAAATGCATTTTAGGCCTGCAAAAATGTTGAAAACTTCGGAGGCCCAAGAAAGGGGTTTGCAGGCATCCTAGACCTCCTAAAGTCCAGAAAATGTTGGTGTGCCAAAAACAGGCTCAGAGAGCTCTGAATGTCCCAAAAACATGTGCAGCATGAAAGGGGCATTAACCCGCATCCTAGACCACTGAAATTACCAAAAATAGTTTGGCCCGAAAAATGCATCCTACACCCCTGAATGTTCAGAAAATGTTGGCAGCTCAAAAAAGTCCTTAAAATTCATCTTGTGCCTGGAAAAATGTTGAAAACTTTGGAGGCCCAAAAAAGGGGTTTATAGGCATCCTAGACCCCCTAAAGTCCAGAAAATGTTGGTGGGCCAAAAACTGTGTCAGAGAGCTCTGAGTGTCCCAAAAACATTTGAAGACTGAAAGGGGCATTAACCCTCATCCTAGACCACTGAAATTCCCAAAAATATTTTTGGCACCAAAAATGCATCCTACAACCCTGAAAGTTCAGAATATGTTAGCAGCCTGAAAAAGGCCTTAAAATGCATTTTAGGCCTGCAAAAATGTTGAAAACTTTGGAGGCCCAAAAAAGAGGTTTACAGGCATCCTAGACTCCCTAAAGTCCAGAAAATATTGGTGGACCAAAAACTGTGTCAGAGAGCTCTGAATGTCCCAAAAACATTTGCAGCTTGAAAGGGCCATTAACCCGCATCCTAGACCACTGAAATTCCCAAAAATATTTTTGGCACCCAAAATGCATCCTACAACCCTGAAAGTTCAGAATATGTTAGCAGCCCAAAAAAGGCCTTAACATGCATTTTAGGCCTGCAAAAATGTTGAAAAGTTTGGAGGCCCAAAAAAGGGATTTGCAGGCATCCTAGACCCAGTAAAGTGCAGAAAATGGCTGTGGCCCAAAATCAGTGTCAGAGAGCTCTGAATGTCCCAAAACATTTGCAGCCCGAAAGGGGCACTAACCAGCATCCTAGACCACTGAAATTCCCAAAAATATTTTTGGCACCAAAAATGCATCCTACAACCCTGAAAGTTCAGTATATGTTAGCAGCCTGAAAAATGCCTTAAAATGCATTTTAGGCCTGCAAAAATGTTGAAAACTTTGGAGGCCCAAAAAAGAGGTTTACAGGCACCCTAGACTCCCTAAAGTCCAGAAAATATTGGTGGACCAAAAACTGTGTCAGAGAGCTCTGAATGTCCCAAAAACATTTGCAGCTTGAAAGAGGCATTAACCCGCATCATAGACCACTGAAATTCTCAAAAATATTTTTGGCATGAAAAGTCCATCCTACAACCCTTATAGTTCAAAATATGTTAGCAGCCCAAAAAAGGCCTTAAAATGCATTTTAGGCCTGCAAAAATGTTGAAAACTTTGGAGGCCCAAAAAAGGGGTTTACAGGCATCCTAGACCCCCTAAAGTCCAGAAAATGTTGGTGGGCAAAAAACAGGCTCAGAGAGCTCTGAATGTCCCAAAAACATTTGCAGCCTGAAAGGGGCATTTACCCGTATCCTAGACCACTGAAATTACCAAAAATTGTTTGGCCCGAAAAATGCATCCTACACCCCTGAAAGTTCAGAAAATGTTGGCAGCTCAAAAAAGTCCTTAAAATTCATCTTGTGCCTGCAAAAATGTTGAAAACTTTGGAGGCCCGAAAAAGGGGTTTACAGGCATCCTAGACCCCCTAAAGTCCAGAAAATGTTGGTGGGCCAGAAACTGTGTCAGAGAGCTCTGAATGTCCCAAAAACATTTGCAGCCTGAAAGGGGCACTAACCCGCATCCTGGACCACTGAAATTCCCAAAAATATTTTTGGCACCCAAAATGCATCCTACAACCCTGAAAGTTCAGAATATGTTAGCAGCCCAAAAAAGGCCTTAAAATGCATTTTAGGCCTGCAAAAATGTTGAAAGGTTTGGAGGCCCAAAAAAGGGATTTACAGGCATCCTAGACCCCGTAAAGTGCAGTAAATGGCTGTGGCCCAAAAACTGTGTCAGAGAGCTCTGAATGTCCCAAAAACATTTGCAGCTTGAAAGGGGCATTAACCCGCATCCTAGACCACTGAAATTCCCAAAAATATTTTTGGCACCCAAAATGCATCCTACAAGTCTGAAAGTTCAGAATATGTTAGCAGCCCAAAAAAGGCCGCCTTAAAATGCATTTTAGGCCTGCAAAAATGTTGAAAGGTTTGGAGGCCCAAAAAAGGGGTTTACAGGCATCCTAGACCCCCTAAAGTCCAGAAAATATTGGTGGGCCATAAACTGTGTCAGAGAGCTCTGAATGTCCCAAAAACATTTGCAGCCTGAAAGGAGCATTAACCCGCATCCTAGACCACTGAAATTCCCAAAAATATTTTTGGCATTAAAAGTGCATCTTACAACCCTGAAAGTTCAGAATATGTTAGCAGCCTGAAAAAGGCCTTAAAATGCATTTTAGGCCTGCAAACATGTTGAAAACTTTGGAGGCCCAAAAAAGGGATTTACAGGCATCCTAGGCTCCCTAAAGTCCAGAAAATATTGGTAGACCAAAAACTGTGTCAGAGAGCTCTGAATGTCCCAAAAACATTTGCAGCCTGAAAGGGGCATTAACCCGCATCCTAGACCACTGAAATTCATAAAAAAAAGTATTTTTGGCACGAAAAATGCATCCTACACCGCTGAAATTTGAGAAAATGTTGGCAGCTCAAAAAAATGCCTTAAAATGCATCTTAGGCCTGCAAAAATGTTGAAAACTTTGCAGCCCAAAAAAGGGGTTTACATGCATCCTAGACCCCCTAAATTCCAGAAAAGGTTGGTGGGCCAAAAACTGTGTCAGAGAGCTCTGAATGTCCCAAAAACATTTGCAGCCTGAAAGGGGCATTAACCCGCATCCTAGACCACTGAAATTCCCAAAAATATTTTTGGCACCAAAAATACATTCTACAACCCTGAAAGTTCAGAATATGTTAGCAGCCTGGAAAAGGCCTTAAAATGCATTTTAGGCCTGCAAAAATGTTGAAAAGTTTGGAGGCCCTAAAAAGGGATTTCCAGGCATCCTAGACCCCGTAAAGTGCAGAAAATGGCTGTGGCCCAAAAAACTGTGTCAGAGAGCTCTGATTGTCCCAAAAACATTTGCAGCCTGAAAGGGGCATTAACCCGCATCCTAGTCCACTGAAATTCCCAAAAATATTTTTGGCACCCAAAATGCATCCTACAACCCTAAAAGTTCAGAATATGTTAGCAGCCCAAAAAAGGCCTTAAAATGCATTTTAGGCCTGCAAAAATGTTGAAAACTTTGGAGGCCCAAAAAAGGGGTTTACAGGCATCCTAGACCCCCTAAAGTCCAGAAAATGTTGGTGGGCCAAAAACAGGCTCAGAGAGCTCTGAATGTCCCAAAAACATTTGCAGCCTGAAATGGGCATTAACCCGCATCCTAGACCACTGAAATTACCAAAAATAGTTTGGCCCGAAAAATGCATCCTACACCCCTGAATGTTCAGAAAATGTTGGCAGCTCAAAAAAGTCCTTAAAATTCATCTTGTGCCTGGAAAAATGTTGAAAACTTTGGAGGCCCAAAAAAGGGGTTTATAGGCATCCTAGACCCCCTAAAGTCCAGAAAATGTTGGTGGGCCAAAAACTGTGTCAGAGAGCTCGGAATGTCCCAAAAACATTTGCAGACTGAAAGGGGCATTAACCCTTATCCTAGACCACTGAAATTCCCAAAAATATTTTTGGCACCAAAAATGCATCCTACAACCCTGAAAGTTCAGAATATGTTAGCAGCCTGAAAAAGGCCTTAAAATGCATTTTAGGCCTGCAAAAATGTTGAAAACTTCGGAGGCCCAAGAAAGGGGTTTGCAGGCATCCTAGACCTCCTAAAGTCCAGAAAATGTTGGTGTGCCAAAAACAGGCTCAGAGAGCTCTGAATGTCCCAAAAACATGTGCAGCATGAAAGGGGCATTAACCCGCATCCTAGACCACTGAAATTACCAAAAATAGTTTGGCCCGAAAAATGCATCCTACACCCCTGAATGTTCAGAAAATGTTGGCAGCTCAAAAAAGTCCTTAAAATTCATCTTGTGCCTGGAAAAATGTTGAAAACTTTGGAGGCCCAAAAAAGGGGTTTATAGGCATCCTAGACCCCCTAAAGTCCAGAAAATGTTGGTGGGCCAAAAACTGTGTCAGAGAGCTCTGAGTGTCCCAAAAACATTTGAAGACTGAAAGGGGCATTAACCCTCATCCTAGACCACTGAAATTCCCAAAAATATTTTTGGCACCAAAAATGCATCCTACAACCCTGAAAGTTCAGAATATGTTAGCAGCCTGAAAAAGGCCTTAAAATGCATTTTAGGCCTGCAAAAATGTTGAAAACTTTGGAGGCCCAAAAAAGAGGTTTACAGGCATCCTAGACTCCCTAAAGTCCAGAAAATATTGGTGGACCAAAAACTGTGTCAGAGAGCTCTGAATGTCCCAAAAACATTTGCAGCTTGAAAGGGCCATTAACCCGCATCCTAGACCACTGAAATTCCCAAAAATATTTTTGGCACCCAAAATGCATCCTACAACCCTGAAAGTTCAGAATATGTTAGCAGCCCAAAAAAGGCCTTAACATGCATTTTAGGCCTGCAAAAATGTTGAAAAGTTTGGAGGCCCAAAAAAGGGATTTGCAGGCATCCTAGACCCCGTAAAGTGCAGAAAATGGCTGTGGCCCAAAATCAGTGTCAGCGAGCTCTGAATGTCCCAAAACATTTGCAGCCCGAAAGGGGCACTAACCAGCATCCTAGACCACTGAAATTCCCAAAAATATTTTTGGCACCAAAAATGCATCCTACAACCCTGAAAGTTCAGTATATGTTAGCAGCCTGAAAAATGCCTTAAAATGCATTTTAGGCCTGCAAAAATGTTGAAAACTTTGGAGGCCCAAAAAAGAGGTTTACAGGCACCCTAGACTCCCTAAAGTCCAGAAAATATTGGTGGACCAAAAACTGTGTCAGAGAGCTCTGAATGTCCCAAAAACATTTGCAGCTTGAAAGAGGCATTAACCCGCATCATAGACCACTGAAATTCTCAAAAATATTTTTGGCATGAAAAGTCCATCCTACAACCCTTATAGTTCAAAATATGTTAGCAGCCCAAAAAAGGCCTTAAAATGCATTTTAGGCCTGCAAAAATGTTGAAAACTTTGGAGGCCCAAAAAAGGGGTTTACAGGCATCCTAGACCCCCTAAAGTCCAGAAAATGTTGGTGGGCAAAAAACAGGCTCAGAGAGCTCTGAATGTCCCAAAAACATTTGCAGCCTGAAAGGGGCATTTACCCGTATCCTAGACCACTGAAATTACCAAAAATTGTTTGGCCCGAAAAATGCATCCTAGACCCCTGAAAGTTCAGAAAATGTTGGCAGCTCAAAAAAGTCCTTAAAATTCATCTTGTGCCTGCAAAAATGTTGAAAACTTTGGAGGCCCGAAAAAGGGGTTTACAGGCATCCTAGACCCCCTAAAGTCCAGAAAATGTTGGTGGGCCAAAAACTGTGTCAGAGAGCTCTGAATGTCCCAAAAACATTTGCAGCCTGAAAGGGGCACTAACCTGCATCCTAGACCACTGAAATTCCCAAAAATATTTTTGGCATGAAAAGTGCATCCTACAACCCTGAGAGTTCAGAATATGTTAGCAGCCCAAAAAAGGCCTTAAATGCATTTTAGGCCTGCAAAAATGTTGAAAAGTTTGGAGGTCCAAAAAAGAGGTTTACAGGCATCCTAGACTCCCTAAAGTCCAGAAAATATTGGTGGACCAAAAACTGTGTCAGAGAGCTCTGAATGTCCCAAACACATTTGCAGCTTGAAAGGGGCATTAACCCGCATCCTAGACCACTGAAATTCCCAAAAATATTTTTGGCACCCAAAATGCATCATACAACCCTGAAAGTTCAGAATATGTTAGCAGCCCAGAAAAGGCCTTAAAATGCATTTTAGGCCTGCAAAAATGTTGAAAGGTTTGGAGGCCCAAAAAAGGGATTTACAGGCATCCTAGACCCCGTAAAGTGTAGAAAATGGCTGTGGCCCAAAAACTGTGTCAGAGAGCTCTGAATGTCCCAAAAACATTTGCAGCTTGAAAGGGGCATTAACCCGCATCGTAGACCACTGAAATTCCCAAAAATATTTTTGGCACCCAAAATGCATCCTACAACCCTGAAAGTTCAGAATATATTAGCAGCCCAAAAAAGGCCTTAAAATGCATTTTAGGCCTGCAAAAATGTTGAAAACTTTGGAGGCCCAAAAATGGGGTTTACAGGCATCCTAGACCCCCTAAAGTCCAGAAAATGCTGGTGGGCCAAAAACAGGCTCAGAGAGCTCTGAATGTCCCAAAAACATTTGCAGCCTGAAAGGGGCATTAACCCGCATCCTAGACCACTGAAATTACCAAAAATACTTTGGCCCGAAAAATGCATCCTACACCCCTGAATGTTCAGAAAATGTTGGCAGCTCAAAAAAGGCCTTAAAATTCATCTTGTGCCTGCAAAAATGTTGAAAACTTTGGAGGCTCAAAAAAGGGGTTTACAGGCATCCTAGACCCCCTAAAGTCCAGAAAATGTTGGTAGGCCAAAAACTGTGTCAGAGAGCTCTGAATGTCCCAAAAACATTTGCAGCCTGAAAGGGGCATTAACCCGCATCCTAGACCACTGAAATTCCCAAAAATATTTTTGGCACCCAAAATGCATCCTACAACCCTGAAAGTTCAGAATATATTAGCAGCCCAAAAAAGGCCTTAAAATGCATTTTAGGCCTGCAAAAATGTTGAAAACTTTGGAGGCCCAAAAATGGGGTTTACAGGCATCCTAGACCCCCTAAAGTCCAGAAAATGTTGGTGGGCCAAAAACAGGCTCAGAGAGCTCTGAATGTCCCAAAAACATTTGCAGCCTGAAAGGGGCATTAACCCGCATCCTAGACCACTGAAATTACCAAAAATACTTTGGCCCGAAAAATGCATCCTACACCCCTGAATGTTCAGAAAATGTTGGCAGCTCAAAAAAGGCCTTAAAATTCATCTTGTGCCTGCAAAAATGTTGAAAACTTTGGAGGCTCATAAAAGGGGTTTACAGGCATCCTAGACCCCCTAAAGTCCAGAAAATGTTGGTAGGCCAAAAACTGTGTCAGAGAGCTCTGAATGTCCCAAAAACATTTGCAGCCTGAAAGGGGCATTAAGCCGCATCCTAGACCACTGAAATTCCCAAAAATCTTTTGGCACCCAAAATGCATCCTACAACCCTGTAAGTTCAGAATATGTTAGCAGCCCAAAAAAGGCCTTAAAATGCATTTTAGGCCTGCAAAAATGTTGAAAGGTTTGGAGGCCCAAAAAAGGGGTTTACAGGCATCCTAGACCCCCTAAAGTCCAGAAAATGTTGGTGGGCCAAAAACAGGCTCAGAGAGCTATGAATGTCCCAAAAACATTTGCAGCCTGAAAGGGGCATTAACCCGCATCCTAGACCACTGAAATTACCAAAAATAGTTTGGCCCGAAAAATGCATCCTACATCCCTGAATGTTCAGAAAATGTTGGCAGCTCAAAAAAGTCCTTAAAATTCATCTTGTGCCTGCAAAAATGTTGACAACTTTGGAGGCCCAAAAATGGGGTTTACAGGCATCCTAGACCCCGTAAAGTGCAGAAAATGGCTGTGGCCCAAAAAACTGTGTCAGAGAGCTCTGAATGTCCCAAAAACATTTGCAGCCTGAAAGGGGCATTAAGCCGCATCCTAGACCACTGAAATTCCCCAAAAATTTTTGGCACCCAAAATGCATCCTACAACCCTGAAAGTTCAGAATATGTTAGCAGCCCAAAAAAGGCCTTAAAATGCATTTTAGGCCTGCAAAAATGTTGAAAGGTTTGGAGGCCCAAAAAAGGGGTTTACAGGCATCCTAGACCCCCTAAAGTCCAGAAAATGTTGGTGGGCCAAAAACAGGCTCAGAGAGCTATGAATGTCCCAAAAACATTTGCAGCCTGAAAGGGGCATTAACCCGCATCCTAGACCACTGAAATTACCAAAAATAGTTTGGCCCGAAAAATGCATCCTACATCCCTGAATGTTCAGAAAATGTTGGCAGCTCAAAAAAGTCCTTAAAATTCATCTTGTGCCTGCAAAAATGTTGACAACTTTGGAGGCCCAAAAATGGGGTTTACAGGCATCCTAGACCCACTAAAGTCCAGAAAAGGTTGGTGGCCAAAAACTGTGTCAGAGAGCTCTGAATGTCCTAAAAACATTTGCAGACTGAAAGGGGCATTAACCTTTATCCTAGACCACTGAAATTCCCAAAAATATTTTTGGCACCAAAAATGCATCCTACAACCCTGAAAGTTCAGAATATGTTAGCAGCCTGAAAAAGGCCTTAAAATGCATTTTAGGCCTGCAAAAATGTTGAAAACTTTGGAGGCCCAAAAAAGAGGTTTACAGGCATCCTAGACTCCCTAAAGTCCAGAAAATATTGGTGGACCAAAAACTGTGTCAGAGAGCTCTGAATGTCCCAAAAACATTTGCAGCTTGAAAGGGCCATTAACCCGCATCCTAGACCACTGAAATTCCCAAAAATATTTTTGGCACCCAAAATGCATCCTACAACCCTGAAAGTTCAGAATATGTTAGCAGCCCAAAAAAGGCCTTAACATGCATTTTAGGCCTGCAAAAATGTTGAAAAGTTTGGAGGCCCATAAAAGGGATTTGCAGGCATCCTAGACCCCGTAAAGTGCAGAAAATGGCTGTGGCCCAAAATCAGTGTCAGAGAGCTCTGAATGTCCCAAAAACATTTGCAGCTTGAAAGAGCCATGAACCCGCATCCTAGACCACTGAAATTTCCAAAAATATTTTTGGCACCCAAAATGCATCCTACAACCCTGAAAGTTCAGAATATGTTAGCAGCCGAAAAAAGGCCTTAACATGCATTTTAGGCCTGCAAAAATGTTGAAAAGTTTGGAGGCCCAAAAAAGAGGTTTACAGGCATCCTAGACTCCCTAAAGTCCAGAAAATATTGGTGGACCAAAAACTGTGTCAGAGAGCTCTGAATGTCCCAAAAACATTTGCAGCTTGAAAGGGGCATTAACCCGCATCCTAGACCACTGAAATTCTCAAAAATATTTTTGGCATGAAAAGTCCATCCTACAACCCTTAAAGTTCAGAATATGTTAGCAGCCCAAAAAAGGCCTTAAAATGCATTTTGGCCTGCAAAAAAGTTGAAAAGTTTGGAGGCCAAAAAAGGGATTTACAGGCATCCTAGACCCCGTGAAGTGCAGAAAATGGCTGTGGCCTAAAAACTGTGTCAGAGAGCTCTGAATGTCCCAAAACATTTGCAGCTTGAAAGGGGCATTAACCCGCATCCTAGACCACTGAAATTCCCAAAAATATTTTTGGCACCCAAAATGCATCCTACAACCCTGAAAGTTCAGAATATGTTAGCAGCCCACAAAAGGCCTTAAAATGCATTTTGGCCTGCAAAAAAGTTGAAAAGTTTGGAGGCCCAAAAAAGGGGTTTACAGGCATCCTAGACCCCCTAAAGTCCAGAAAATGTTGGTGGGCCAAAAACTGTGTCAGAGAGCTCTGAATGTCCCAAAAATATTTGCAGCTTGAAAGGGGCATTAACCTGCATCCTAGACCACTGAAATTCCTAAAAATATTTTTGACACCCAAAATGCATCCTACAACCCTGAAAGTTCAGAATATGTTAGCAGCCCAAAAAAGGCCTTAAAATGCATTTTAGGCCTGCAAAAATGTTGAAAACTTTGGAGGCCCAAAAAAGGGGTTTACAGGCATCCTAGACCCCCTAAAGTCCAGACATTTTTGGTGGGCCAAAAACAGGCTCAGAGAGCTCTGAATGTCCCAAAAACATTTGCAGCCTGAAAGGGGCATTAACCCGCATCCTAGACCACTGAAATTACCAAAAATATTTTTGGCATGAAAAGTGCATCCTACAACCCTGAAAGTTCAGAATATGTTAGCACCCCAAAAAAGGCCTTAAAATGCATTTTAGGCCTGCAAAAATGTTGAAAGGTTTGGGGGCCCAAAAAAGGGGTTTACAGGCATCCTAGACCCCCTAAAGTCCAGAAAATGTTGGTGGGCCAAAAACAGGCTCAGAGAGCTCTGAATGTCCCAAAAACATTTGCAGCCTGAAAGAGCATTAACCCGCATCCTAGAACACTGAAATTACCAAAAATAGTTTGGCCCGAAAAATACATCCTACACCCCTGGATGTTCAGAAAATGTTGGCAGCTCAAAAAAGTCCTTAAAATTCATCTTGTGCCTGGAAAAATGTTGAAAACATTGGAGGTCCAAAAAAGGGGTTTACAGGCATCCTAGACCCCTAAAGTCTAGAAAATGTTGGTAGGCCAAAAACTGTGTCAGAGAGCTCTGAATGTCCCAAAAACATGTGCAGCCTGAAAGGGGCATTAACCCGCATCCTAGACCGCTGAAATTCCCAAAAATATTTTTGGCATGAAAAGTGCATCCTACAACCCTGAAAGTTCAGAATATGTTAGCAGTTCAAAAAATGCCTTAAAATGCATTTTAGGCCTGCAAAAATGTTGAAAAGTTTGGAAGCCCAAAAAAGGGATTTACAGGCATCCTAGACCCCGTAAAGTGCAGAAAATGGCTGTAGCCCAAAATCAGTGTCAGAGAACTCTAAATGTCCCAAAACATTTGCAGCCCAAAAGGGGCACTAACCCGCATCCTAGACCACTGAAATTCCCCAAAAATATTTTTGACACCATAAATGCATCCTACAACCCTGATGAAAGTTCAGAATATGTTAGCAGCGCAAAAAGGGCCTTAAAATGCATTTTAGGCCTGCAAAAATGTTCAAAAGTTTGGAGGCCCAAAAAAGGGGTTTACAGGGATCCTACACCCCCTAAAGTCCAGAAAATGTTGGTGGGCCAAAAACTGTGTTAGAGAGCTCTGAATGTCCCAAAAACATTTGCAGCCTGAATGGGGCATTAACCCACATCCGAGACCACTGAAATTCCCAAAGATATTTTGGCCCAAAAAATGCTTCCTACACCCCTGAAATTTCAGAAAATGTTGCCAGCTCAAAAAAAGGCCTTAAAATGCATTTTAGGCCTGCAAAAATGTTGAAAAGTTTGGAGGCCCAAAAAAGGGATTTACAGGCATCCTAGACCCCGTAAAGTGCAGAAAATGGCTGTGGCCCAAAAAACTGTGTCAGAGAGCTCTGAATGTCCCAAAAACATTTGCAGCTTGAAAGGGGCATTAAGCCGCATCCTAGACCACTGAAATTCCCAAAAATATTTTTGGCACCCAAAATGCATCCTACAACCCTGAAAGTTCAGAATATGTTAGCAGCCCAAAAAAGGCCTTAAAATGCATTTTAGGCCTGCAAAAATGTTGAAAACTTTGGAGGCCCAAAACAGGGGTTTACAGGCATCCAAGACCCCCTAAAGTCCAGAAAATGTTGGTGGGCTAAAAACAGGCTCAGAGAGCTCTGAATGTCCCAAAAACATTTGCAACCTGAAAGGGGCATTAACCTGCATCCTAGACCACTGAAATTACCAAAAATAGCTTGGCCCGAAAAATGCATCCTACACCTCTGAATGTTCAGAAAATGTTGGCAGCTCAAAAAAGTCCTTAAAATTCATCTTGTGCCTGCAAAAATGTTGAAAACTTTGGAGGCCCAAAAAAGGGGTTTACAGGCATCCTAGACCCCCTAAAGTCCAGAAAATGTTGGTGGGCCAAAAACTGTGTCAGAGAGATCGGAATGTCCCAAAAACATTTGCAGCCTGAATGGGGCATTAACCCACATCCTAGACCACTGAAATTCCCAAAAATATTTTGGCCCAAAAAATGCTTCCTACACCCCTGAAATTTCAGAAAATGTTGGCAGCTCAAAAAAAGGCCTTAAAATGCATTTTAGGCCTGCAAACATGTTGAAAACTTTGGAGGCCCAAAAAAGGGATTTACAGGCATCCTAGACCCCTAAAGTCCAGAAAATGTTGGTGGGCCAAAAACAGGCTCAGAGAGCTCTGAATGTCCCCAAAACATTTGCAGCCTGAAAGGGGCATTAACATGCATGCTAGACCACTGAAATTCCCAAAAATATTTTTGGCACCCAAAATGCTTCCTACAACCCTGAAAGTTCAGAAAATGTTGGCAGCTCAAAAAAGTCCTTAAAATTCATCTTGTGCCTGCAAAAATGTTGAAAACTTTGGAGGCCCAAAAAAGGGGTTCACAGGCATCTTAGACCCCCTAAAGTCCAGAAAATGTTGGTGGACCAAAAACTGTGTCAGAGAGCTCTGAATGTCCCAAAAACATTTGCAGCCTGAAAGGGGCATTAACATGCATCCTAGACCACTGAAATTCCCAAAAATATTTTTGGCATGAAAAGTGCATCCTACAACCCTGAAAGTTCAGAATATGTTAGCAGCCCACATAAAGGCCTTAAAATGCATTTTGGCCTGCAAAAAAGTTGAAAAGTTTGGAGGCCAAAAAAGGGATTTACAGTTATCCTAGACCCCGTAAAGTGCAGAAAATGGCTGTGGCCCAAAAACTGTGTCAGAGAGCTCTGAATGTCCCAAAAACATTTGCAGTTTGAAAGGGGCATTAACCCACATCCTGGACCACTGAAATTCCCAAAAATATTTGTGGCACCCAAAATGCATCCTACAACCCTGAAAGTTCAGAATATGTTAGCAGCCCAAAAAAGGCCTTAAAATGCATTTTAGGCCTGCAAAAATGTTGAAAGGTTTGGAGGCCCAAAAAAGGGGTTTACAGGCATCCTAGACCCCCTAAAGTCCAGAAAATGTTGGTGGGCCAAAAACAGGCTCAGAGAGCTCTGAATGTCCCAAAAACATTTGCAGCCTGAATGGGGCATTAACCCGCATCCTAGACCACTGAAATTACCAAAAATAGTTTGGCCCGAAAAATGCATCCTACACCCCTGAAAGTTCAGAAAATGTTGGCAGCTCAAAAAAGTCCTTAAAATTCATCTTGTGCCTGGAAAAATGTTGAAAACTTTGGAGGCCCAAAAAAGGGGTTTATAGGCATCCTAGACCCCCTAAAGTCCAGAAAAGGTTGGTGGCCAAAAACTGTGTCAGAGAGCTCTGAATGTCCTAAAAACATTTGCAGACTGAAAGGGGCATTAACCCTTATCCTAGACCACTGAAATTCCCAAAAATATTTTTGGCACCAAAAATGCATCCTACAACCCTGAAAGTTCAGAATATGTTAGCAGCCTGAAAAAGGCCTTAAAATGCATTTTAGGCCTGCAAAAATGTTGAAAAGTTTGGAGGACCAAAAAAGGGGTTTACAGGCATCCTAGACCCCCTAAAGTCCAGAAAATGTTGGTGGGCCAAAAACAGGCTCAGAGAGCTCTGAATGCCCCAAAAACATTTGCAGCCTGAAATGGGCATTAACCCGTATCCTAGACCACTGAAATTACCAAAAATGGTTTGGCCCGAAAAATGCATCCTACACCCCTGAAAGTTCAGAAAATGTTGGCAGCTCAAAAAAGTCCTTAAAATTCATCTTGTGCCTGCAAAAATGTTGAAAACTTTGGAGGCCCGAAAAAGAGGTTTACAGGCATCCTAGACTCCCTAAAGTCCAGAAAATATTGGTGGACCAAAAACTGTGTCAGAGAGCTCTGAATGTCCCAAAAACATTTGCAGCTTGAAAGGGCCATTAACCCGCATCCTAGACCACTGAAATTCCCAAAAATATTTTTGGCACCCAAAATGCATCCTACAACCCTGAAAGTTCAGAATATGTTAGCAGCCCAAAAAAGGCCTTAACATGCATTTTAGGCCTGCAAAAATGTTGAAAAGTTTGGAGGCCCAAAAAAGGGATTTGCAGGCATCCTAGACCCCGTAAAGTGCAGAAAATGGCTGTGGCCCAAAATCAGTGTCAGAGAGCTCTGAATGTCCCAAAACATTTGCAGCCCGAAAGGGGCACTAACCAGCATCCTAGACCACTGAAATTCCCAAAAATATTTTTGGCACCAAAAATGCATCCTACAACCCTGAAAGTTCAGTATATGTTAGCAGCCTGAAAAATGCCTTAAAATGCATTTTAGGCCTGCAAAAATGTTGAAAACTTTGGAGGCCCAAAAAAGAGGTTTACAGGCATCCTAGACTCCCTAAAGTCCAGAAAATATTGGTGGACCAAAAACTGTGTCAGAGAGCTCTGAATGTCCCAAAAATATTTGCAGCTTGAAAGGGGCATTAACCCGCATCCTAGACCACTGAAATTCTCAAAAATATTTTTGGCATGAAAAGTCCATCCTACAACCCTTAAAGTTCAAAATATGTTAGCAGCCCAAAAAAGGCCTTAAAATGCATTTTAGGCCTGCAAAAATGTTGAAAACTTTGGAGGCCCAAAAAAGGGGTTTACAGGCATCCTAGACCCCCTAAAGTCCAGAAAATGTTGGTGGGCCAAAAACAGGCTCAGAGAGCTCTGAATGTCCCAAAAACATTTGCAGCCTGAATGGGGCATTAACCCGCATCCTAGACCACTGAAATTACCAAAAATAGTTTGGCCCGAAAAATGCATCCTACACCCCTGAAAGTTCAGAAAATGTTGGCAGCTCAAAAAAGTCCTTAAAATTCATCTTGTGTCTGGAAAAATGTTGAAAACTTTGGAGGCCCAAAAAAGGGGTTTATAGGCATCCTAGACCCCCTAAACTCCAGAAAAGGTTGGTGGCCAAAAACTGTGTCAGAGAGCTCTGAATGTCCTAAAAACATTTGCAGACTGAAAGGGGCATTAACCCTTATCCTAGACCACTGAAATTCCCAAAAATATTTTTGGCACCAAAAATGCATCCTACAACCCTGAAAGTTCAGAATATGTTAGCAGCCTGAAAAAGGCCTTAAAATGCATTTTAGGCCTGCAAAAATGTTGAAAAGTTTGGAGGACCAAAACCTAGACCCCCTAAAGTCCAGAAAATGTTGGTGGGCTAAAAACAGGCTCAGAGAGCTCTGAATGTCCCAAAAACATTTGCAACCTGAAAGGGGCATTAACCTGCATCCTAGACCACTGAAATTACCAAAAATAGCTTGGCCCGAAAAATGCATCCTACACCTCTGAATGTTCAGAAAATGTTGGCAGCTCAAAAAAGTCCTTAAAATTCATCTTGTGCCTGCAAAAATGTTGAAAACTTTGGAGGCCCAAAAAAGGGGTTTACAGGCATCCTAGACCCCCTAAAGTCCAGAAAATGTTGGTGGGCCAAAAACTGTGTCAGAGAGATCTGAATGTCCCAAAAACATTTGCAGCCTGAATGGGGCATTAACCCACATCCTAGACCACTGAAATTCCCAAAAATATTTTGGCCCAAAAAATGCTTCCTACACCCCTGAAATTTCAGAAAATGTTGGCAGCTCAAAAAAAGGCCTTAAAATGCATTTTAGGCCTGCAAACATGTTGAAAACTTTGGAGGCCCAAAAAAGGGATTTACAGGCATCCTAGACCCCTAAAGTCCAGAAAATGTTGGTGGGCCAAAAACAGGCTCAGAGAGCTCTGAATGTCCCCAAAACATTTGCAGCCTGAAAGGGGCATTAACATGCATCCTAGACCACTGAAATTCCCAAAAATATTTTTGGCACCCAAAATGCTTCCTACAACCCTGAAAGTTCAGAAAATGTTGGCAGCTCAAAAAAGTCCTTAAAATTCATCTTGTGCCTGCAAAAATGTTGAAAACTTTGGAGGCCCAAAAAAGGGGTTCACAGGCATCTTAGACCCCTAAAGTCCAGAAAATGTTGGTGGACCAAAAACTGTGTCAGAGAGCTCTGAATGTCCCAAAAACATTTGCAGCCTGAAAGGGGCATTAACATGCATCCTAGACGACTGAAATTCCCAAAAATATTTTTGGCATGAAAAGTGCATCCTACAACCCTGAAAGTTCAGAATATGTTAGCAGCCCACAAAAAGGCCTTAAAATGCATTTTAGGCCTGCAAAAATGTTGAAAAGTTTGGAGGCCAAAAAAAGGGATTTGCAGGCATCCTAGACCCCGTAAAGTGCAGAAAATGGCTGTGGCCCAAAATCAGTGTCAGAGAGCTCTGAATGTCCCAAAACATTTGCAGCCCGAAAGGGGCACTAACCAGCATCCTAGACCACTGAAATTCCCAAAAATATTTTTGGCACCAAAAATGCATCCTACAACCCTGAAAGTTCAGAATATGTTAGCAGCCTGAAAAATGCCTTAAAATGCATTTTAGGCCTGCAAAAATGTTGAAAACTTTGGAGGCCCAAAAAGAGGTTTACAGGCATCCTAGACTCCCTAAAGTCCAGAAAATATTGGTGGACCAAAAACTGTGTCAGAGAGCTCTGAATGTCCCAAAAACATTTGCAGCTGGAAAGGGGCATTAACCCGCATCCTAGACCACTGAAATTCTCAAAAATATTTTTGGCATGAAAAGTCCATCCTACAACCCTTAAAGTTCAAAATATGTTAGCAGCCCAAAAAAGGCCTTAAAATGCATTTTGGCCTGCAAAAAAGTTGAAAAGTTTGGAGGCCAAAAAAGGGATTTACAGTCATCCTAGACCCCGTAAAGTGCAGAAAATGGCTGTGGCCCAAAAACTGTGTCAGAGAGCTCTGAATGTCCCAAAAACATTTGCAGCTTGAAAGGGGCATTAACCCGCATCCTGGACCACTGAAATTCCCAAAAATATTTGTGGCACCCAAAATGCATCCTACAACCCTGAAAGTTCAGAATATGTTAGCAGCCCAAAAAAGGCCTTAAAATGCATTTTAGGCCTGCAAAAATGTTGAAAGGTTTGGAGGCCCAAAAAAGGGGTTTACGGGCATCATAGACCCCCTAAAGTCCAGAAAATGTTGGTGGGCCAAAAACAGGCTCAGAGAGCTCTGAATGTCCCAAAAACATTTGCAGCCTGAATGGGGCATTAACCCGCATCCTAGACCACTGAAATTACCAAAAATAGTTTGGCCCGAAAAATGCATCCTACACCCCTGAAAGTTCAGAAAATGTTGGCAGCTCAAAAAAGTCCTTAAAATTCATCTTGTGCCTGGAAAAATGTTGAAAACTTTGGAGGCCCAAAAAAGGGGTTTATAGGCATCCTAGACCCCCTAAAGTCCAGAAAAGGTTGGTGGCCAAAAACTGTGTCAGAGAGCTCTGAATGTCCTAAAAACATTTGCAGATTGAAAGGGGCATTAACCCTTATCCTAGATCACTGAAATTCCCAAAAATATTTTTGGCACCAAAAATGCATCCTACAACCCTGAAAGTTCAGAATATGTTAGCAGCCTGAAAAATGCCTTAAAATGCATTTTGGCCTGCAAAAAAGTTGAAAAGTTTGGAGGCCAACAAAGGGAATTACAGGCATCCTAGACCCTGTAAAGTGTAGAAAATGGCTGTGGCCCAGAATCAGTGTCAGAGAGCTCTGAATGTCCCAAAACATTTGCAGCCCGAAAGGTGCATTAACCTGCATCCTAGACCACTGAAATTCCCAAAAATATTTTTGGCACCAAAAATGCATCCTACAACCCTGAAAGTTCAGAATATGTTAGCAGCCTGAAAAAGGCTTTAAAATGCATTTTAGGCCTGCAAAAATGTTGAAAACTTTGGAGGCCCAAAAAAGGGATTTACAGGCATCCTAGGCTCCCTAAAGTCCAGAAAATATTGGTAGACCAAAAACTGTGTCAGAGAGCTCTGAATGTCCCAAAAACATTTGCAGCCTGAAAGGGGCATTAACCCGCATCCTAGACCACTGAAATTCCCAAAAATATTTTTGGCATGAAAAGTGCATCCTACAACCCTGAAAGTTCAGAATATGTTAGCAGTTCAAAAAATGCCTTAAAATGCATTTTAGGCCTGCAAAAATGTTGAAAGCTTTGGAGGCCCAAAAAGGGGTTTACAGGCATCCTAGACCCCCTAAAGTCCAGAAAATGTTGGTGGGCCAAAAACTGTGTCAGAGAGCTCTGAGTGTCCCAAAAACATTTGAAGACTGAAAGGGGCATTAACCCTCATCCTAGACCACTGAAATTCCCAAAAATATTTTTGGCACCAA
The DNA here is from genome assembly GCF_040938575.1 of Ambystoma mexicanum. NCBI lineage: Eukaryota > Metazoa > Chordata > Amphibia > Caudata > Ambystomatidae > Ambystoma > Ambystoma mexicanum. The sequence goes on along the minus strand of NC_090929.1, from coordinate 956,405,590 downwards.
AAATGCATCCTACAACCCTGAAAGTTCAGAATATGTTAGCAGCCTGAAAAAGGCCTTAAAATGCATTTTAGGCCTGCAAAAATGTTGAAAACTTTGGAGGCCCAAAAAAGAGGTTTACAGGCATCCTAGACTCCCTAAAGTCCAGAAAATATTGGTGGACAAAAAACTGTGTCAGAGAGCTCTGAATGTACCAAAAACATTTGCAGCTTGAAAGGGCCATTAACCCGCATCCTAGACCACTGAAATTCCCAAAAATATTTTTGGCACCCAAAATGCATCCTACAACCCTGAAAGTTCAGAATATGTTAGCAGCCTGAAAAAGGCCTTAAAATGCATTTTAGGCCTGCAAAAATGTTGAAAACTTTGGAGGCCCAAAAAAGAGGTTTACCGGCATCCTAGACTCCCTAAAGTCCAGAAAATATTGGTGGACCAAAAACTGTGTCAGAGAGCTCTGAATGTCCCAAAAACATTTGCAGCTTGAAAGGGGCATTAACCCGCAACCTAGACCACTGAAATTCTCAAAAATATTTTTGGCATGAAAAGTCCATCCTACAACCCTTAAAGTTCAGAATATGTTAGCAGCCCAAAAAAGGCCTTAAAATGCATTTTGGCCTGCAAAAAAGTTGAAAAGTTTTTAGGCCAAAAAAGGTATTTACAGGCATCCTAGACCCCGTGAAGTGCAGAAAATGGCTGTGGCCCGAAAACTGTGTAAGAGAGCTCTGAATGTCCCAAAACATTTGCAGCTTGAAAGGGGCATTAACCCGCATCCTAGACCACTGAAATTCCCAAAAATATTTTTGGCACCCAAAATGCATCCTACAACCCTGAAAGTTCAGAATATGTTAGCAGCCCAAAAAAGGCCTTAAAATGCATTTTAGGCCTGCAAAAATGTTGAAAACTTTGGAGGCCCAAAAAAGGGGTTTACAGGCATCCTAGACCCCCTAAAGTCCAGAAAATGTTGGTGGGCCAAAAACAGGCTCAGAGAGCTCTGAATGTCCCAAAAACATTTGCAGCCTGAAAGGGGCACTAACCTGCATCCTAGACCACTGAAATTACCACAAATAGTTTGGCCCGAAAAATGCATCCTACACCCCTGAATGTTCAGAAAATGTTGGCAGCTCAAAAAAGTCCTTAAATTTCATCTTGTGCCTGCAAAAATGTTGAAAACTTTGGAGGCCCAAAATAGGGGTTTACAGGCATCCTAGACCCCCTAAAGTCGAGAAAATGTTGGTAGGCCAAAAACTGTGTCAGAGAGCTCTGAATGTCCCAAAAACATTTGCAGCCTGAAAGGGGCATTAACCCGCATCCTAGACCGCTGAAATTCCCAAAAATATTTTTGGCATGAAAAGTGCATCCTACAACCCTGAAAGTTCAGAATATGTTAGCACCCCAAAAAAGGCCTTAAAATGCATTTTAGGCCTGCAAAAATGTTGAAAGGTTTGGGGGCCCAAAAAAGGGGTTTACAGGCATCCTAGACCCCCTAAAGTCCAGAAAATGTTGGTGGGCCAAAAACAGGCTCGGAGAGCTCTGAATGTCCCAAAAACATTTGCAGCCTGAAAGGGGCATTAACCCGCATCCTAGACCACTGAAATTACCAAAAATAGTTTGGCCCGAAAAATGCATCCTACACCCCTGGATGTTCAGAAAATGTTGGCAGCTCAAAAAAGTCCTTAAAATTCATCTTGTGCCTGGAAAAATGTTGAAAACTTTGGAGGCCCAAAAAAGGGGTTTACAGGCATCCTAGACCCCCTAAAGTCCAGAAAATGTTGGTAGGCCAAAAACTGTGTCAGAGAGCTCTGAATGTCCCAAAAACATTTGCAGCCTGAAAGGGGCATTAACCCGCATCCTAGACCGCTGAAATTCCCAAAAATATTTTTGGCATGAAAAGTGCATCCTACAACCCTGAAAGTTCAGAATATGTTAGCAGTTCAAAAAATGCCTTAAAATGCATTTTAGGCCTGCAAAAATGTTGAAAGGTTTGGAGGCCCAAAAAGGGGTTTACAGGCATCCTAGACCCCCTAAAGTCCAGAAAATGTTGGTGGGCCAAAAACAGGCTCAGAGAGCTCTGAATGTCCCAAAAACATTTGCAGCCTGAAAGGGACATTAACCCGCATCCTAGACCACTGAAATTACCAAAAATAGTTTGGCCCGAAAAATGCATCCTACACCCCTGAATGTTCAGAAAATGTTGGCAGCTCAAAAAAGTCCTTAAAATTCATCTTGTGCCTGGAAAAATGTTGAAAACTTTGGAGGCCCAAAAAAGGGGTTTATAGGCATCCTAGACCCCCTAAAGTCCAGAAAATGTTGGTGGGCCAAAAACTGTGTCAGAGAGCTCTGAATGTCCCAAAAACATTTGCAGCCTGAAAGGGGCATTAACCCGCATCCTAGACCACTGAAATTCTCAAAAATATTTTTGCCATGAAAAGTGCGTCCTACAACCCTGAAAGTTCAGAATATGTTAGCAGCCCAAAAAAGGCCTTAAAGGAGAGTTCCGGGACTTTTTTTTTATTGTCCCTACGGGTCGGCCATGTGTTTGTAAGCATAAATCGGTAGATCGTAGGAAACTTTCCTATGGACCTTACCCGACTTTTCGCCCATTATCGCACTCGAAATCAGCCTCCATTTTGTGATAATCCTATCATTCCGCCGCATCGACCTGGCTCACCTGCCTTTGCGGCACTAAATCAAATCCCCCGCCCCTGAGCCTGACATCAGCAGACGCGTACTGCCCATTTCAAGCACGTCTCGTGTCAACAATCGCTGCGCCTCAGCTATTGACGTGTTGCCATGGAAATGGCAGGACGCCTCTTTCCCCAATAAGTATAAACAGACCGTTTCACAACACACAGCAGCAGATTTTCGATTCCATTCCTCTCTCTGTGTTACTTTGAGTATTCTGTGACTCGTTTCAGTGCTCTGGTCAGCTACCTTCGCCGCTTGTAGCCCGTGTGAACACCTGTACCATCTCTGTAAATTATTTTACTATCTTTACCGCACAATGGCCACAATAATGCCGTATATGTACGAGCCCGAGTACACCGAGGAAGAACTACTGGAAAGTCAAGCACGCGAAAACGATGGGGATTCGGACGGCAGTTGGGAGGACCAGTCAACGGATGAAGAGCCTGGACCATGTCGCATGGACGGCGTCTCCACCTGGTGCACGTGCAATCGGTGCGAGCTAATGCCAACTGAGGAGGAGAACTGCTGCTGCCGTGAAAATTCCGGGTGCCTGGCCTACATTTCGGAAAGCGAGCAAAGTCTGCAGGAAGGCGAGCAAAGTCCGCAATGCATCACCGAGCTGCCAGAGTTCAGGGAAGCCTGCCTCTCACGGACCGTGTTGAGGATGATGATGGTGCTTATGCACGAACTTCGCGGCACTGTTCGTCCGCGTAATCCGAGTAACGAGTAAGTATACTCTGTTTGTGATGTCAGTGATGCCACCACTATTTCATGGTCGTCTCCCACATATAAAATTACATTTACATATCATTCGAACGCATGTAAATTTGTTCCATATAGTGCATTTTCTAGATATAATTTTTTTCTAAGAAAAATGACGTGTTACCTGAATCGACATTGATAAGAAAGTTTGGTCAGTTTAATACAGTTTGCATCTTTTTTTTTCACAGGTGGTACAGGCTGGTGGCCTATCGTTGCTTCACTTGGTGGCTTCACGGGAGGCTCGGACACCGCGTTCGGAGAGTAATACCTGCCTGTGCGGTACTTGCCATTAGACAACATTTCCCCAGTGACAGTGGACAATACCGCGGATTTTCCCTCGATGTGCTGCAACCTCAACTTTACAATGTGTAATGTTTATTATTTATGTTTAATTAAAATCTAAAATAAAGCCCAACATATATTTTAACAATGGTTGTTTTGATTTTTTAAATGAATCTAGTGTATATTCTCCTGGGAGGGTGAGGTATTTATAAACTCACCCCCCTGCATTCCATGTAGTAGATCCTGCAGCCATCCTCTTACATTCAGTTAGATGGCCTCTCCTTGGTGAGGCCCTGCGGCAAACGGGTCTTGTCTGCACGACCACCGCCCCGATCCACCCCCCCCGCCCTATCAAAGGCAGTTCGCACCGGGGTACTTGTGCTAGCAAGTGGAGCTGTCAGGGAGCGATAAAGGCCAAGAGGTGCCAAAGACCATGTACACTTCAAAGTGGTCTATAGAGCATGGGTTGTTGTTCCCATGTCTACCTCCAGACCCCGTGTCTCCTGCCAAGCATCCCCCCTCACGCTGGACGGCCCCCTGCAATCCACATAAGTGTGTCTCCATTCACGAGTCTTCCTGTGTCTTGTCTGCACGACCACCGCCCCGATCCACCCCCCCGCCCTATCAAAGGCAGTTCGCACCGGGGTACTTGTGCTGGCAAGTGGAGCTGTCAGGGAGCGATAAAGGCCAAGAGGTGCCAAAGACCATGTACACTTCAAAGTGGTCTATAGAGCATGGGTTGTTGTTCCCAGGTCTACCTCCAGACCCCGTGTCTCCTGCCAAGCATCCCCCCTCACGCTGGACGGCCCCCTGCAGACCGCATAATGCCACGACATATACACGTCATTCATTCACAAACACACCCCTGTTTCGAATTCTTTATAACCCACTTCATATTTCTAATGAGAACTTCTTTGCGCTTTGCTAGTCAACCCGTGAAGGTGCTGGTTATCTGCTCTTCGTCTCTGTGAACTTCCGTGACCACTTTGAGCAAACTCGTCAGTTTGCAACCTGTGAACTGCTCCCTGTTCTACGACAAGAAACTACTCTGATCCCTGCATCTAACTGTTTGTTCGTCAAGGTAAGTCCATGTACCATAATCATTTTGCGTCCAATTTTTTAATTTATATCTATTTGCTAGTAGTCATCAAATTGCATCCATGTTTTCTTTTCGTTCACGACAGTACATGCAAGGAACTAGTCACATGTTCTGAGTTTAGTCAAATTACTTTTTCTATTTTTTGAAAGTTATTGAAATACTTATCCGCATGTGAATAACATGTATAGTTCCAAGAACCAAAACGGACCTTGCATTGAACCTTTTATGTGTCATTTAATGTTTTAACACATTGGTATTCATAGAGAATTGTTGATCTTTACTTTTCAGAACTTTCCATAATGCCTGCCTGTTCCATTGGCGGTTGCCCTTCGAAGACCCATAACAAATCTGAAGGTACTATAATGCATGTTTTCCCTAAGACAATAGATCAGATAAGAGAATGGGTCCGATATTGCGGATATCCAGCCTCTGAGCTAGAAAGTAGAGTCCTAGAAGTCTTTGCGGACAAGAGGGGTGATCGATACCGCATCTGCAGCAGGCACTTTAGCCCAGACATGTACTCCACATCATTGCTAATAAGGACGAAAACACCGCGAGCGAGGCGAAAATTGCTCTCAACCGCTATTCCCACTCTATTCGTCCACATCCCTCCACTGGTGAGTCAAGTTTACGTATTTATCTCTCGGCATTGCGGTAGTGTGTAGCATTAGCTAACAATAATTTCCCCATTTATGTACCCACTCAATATGAAGGCTGAAGATTCTCCATCCGTGTCGTTATTGCAGTCATCAGCCACTTCAAGCGCCTATCGGGTAATCTTACTTAGCTATTCTGACACTGACTTGTTTTAGGCATGTAAATCAATAGTTTTAATTGATCGTGTAATTATTTTACCTAATGGTACACCACAGTACTCGTCCTCTAGTCTTTGTTTTCAGTTATAATTATTGTTATCCAAAATAATGCAAGTACTGTCTTTCAGGGAGATGCTGAGGAGTCCAACGCATTGACGACAACCGTAGATGTCACTCAGATGCTCGAGGTACGTTTCAGGACAGTTCCATCGATGGAGATCATCAGATCTTGCATTCTTGTAGCGTGATTGTTACACACAATGTTTCTTTCGTTTTTAGCCATTGATATGTCCTTCTGTCGTCGCCCTCGTATGTGTCTTCTTTTTTCAATATTGTGTTCATTACTAATGAAAGTCCTATGTTTCAGGGAGTCGATGGAGCATTAGTCCAAGAAGAAGGGGGAGCGTGCAGTTACGGGTCGGCGCAACAGCTTGCAGAAGTGTGCACCGCAGTTACAGCGTCCCTTGATGTTCTTATGCATTTCGAGGTATGGATACTGACAGATCGATCAAGCGAGATCAAATGACGTGATTACATCCGCTATACTTCCTTCTTTATTAACGCAAGTACTATGTTTCAGGGAGCTGACGGAGCTTCTTCAACAAGAACATCACCCCTAGTAGTTGATGCAGATCTCTGGGTGGTGACACTTCCAACGATGGAGCAAATCGAATCATATTTAGATATCCATTATTTATTTTAGACAACTGATCAAAGATTGTGCAGGTCTATTTAGATGAGCTGTTGACGCCTGCACAAAGTTTATGTTCTTTTTAACAAAATAGAAAACCATACTAATGCAATTACTGTGTTTCAGGGAGTTGCTGAAGCGTCATCTTCAATAATATCATCAATGGAAGTCTATGCGGAGCCCGAGGTATGGATCTTGACAGTTCAATCTAACTAGATCAACAATGCGTGAACTATTGTCGTTTGAATGTTCTACACAATGCGTTCATTCGTGTTTTGCTATTGAGATGTACGTATGGGTATTGGTCCCCAAGTACATTTTGTGTTTTCAATATTATTATACATACTAATGAAAGTTCTATGTTTCAGCGAGTCGATGGAGCCTCAGTGAGTGATGGATGTGCTTATCATGAAAGTATAGTCGTTGCAGCGCGAGAGGAAGTGGAGACATGCACACACGAGTCGGAGCAACAGCGTCCAGATGTTGAAGTTCGAGGAAAGAAAGTTTCAAAGAAAAGAAAGCAAAAGAAGGTTAGTGTCCTGTTCACTATATTATGTTGTCTTTCACTGTCAATAGTTCAATACTGTAAGTTGTGTTTAAACTGAACATCCCTTTTCTAATCTGTCCTCTAGTTGCGAGTGGGTGTAAGAACTAGATCTACACAGACAGTGAAGCGAACGAGAGATGTTGCTTGTCAAACCTTTTGGCAGGGACTTGAGACTGGAGATGCATCGTGCCAATGGGAAGAATATGAAGTGATTGACAACGGAGCTATACCACCACCAGCCATTGATAGTGAATGTCCTCCTGGTAGTTTGGATGCAGTCGTAGATCAATTCACAGAATCCACACCCGCAAAAAATAAGAGCACGCGAAAGTTGAAGACATTGTTTTTTTCTCCCATCTCCGGACAAGGAACAGATGTTGCAATGGAAGAGAATGAAGTGGACGACAATGAAACACCATCAATATCACTCAGCATAGCGGAAGACGATATCAGAGATTGTACCTTTCATGCGAGTGACATGTCCTCAACGTTACAGGCCGAACCAGCTGGGATGCAGAGTGACAGTATAAGGAAAGAGGCCAAATTCATTGTATTCGATAGCTGTTTGATGGATATTATTATGATGATGAAATGTGGGCATTGGGTTGGTGGGGAAGTATGTGGGGAGCCATTGATTAATGTGACTCGTGCAATTCGAGGCACTAACCTTAAAATACATGCCACCTGTACACAATATCATCCGTTCGCATGGTCTGCACAACCCATGCTGGGGCAACTGCCAGCAGGCAATCTACTTTGTGCAGCGGCCGCACTTTTTAGTGGTTCAAGTTTTAAAAAGTTACAGTATTTCTTTCAGTTTGTGGGAATCCATTTCATTGCGAAAAGTCAGTTCTACAAATACCAAACCGATTATCTATTTCCAGCCATCAGCGAAGCTTGGAGAATGGAAAAAATGTCAATGGAAAGTACATTCGCGGGCAAACGCTTCAGGCTAGCCGGTGATGGACAATGCGACAGTCCAGGATTTTCAGCCAAGTACTGCACCTACCACTTTCAGGACATGGAAAGTAAGAAAATTGTGAGTTCGGTGGTCGTGCAGGTGTCACAAAGTACATCCTCAGTGGCCATGGAGAAAGTTGGCTTTGTAGCATCATTGCAAGAACTACAATCGCGGGGAATGGTGATCGACCTGATAGCCACGGACAGACACGTTTCAATTGCCAAGACAATGAGAGAAGAGTACAAAAATATAAATCACCAATTTGACGTATGGCATCTTGCAAAAACAATCAATAAAAAATTGTCGGCTGCAGGAAAAAAAAAAGATATGCAAGGTATTTCACAGTGGTCCAAGTCAATCAGCAACCATCTTTGGTGGAGCTCAAAAACATGTGAAGGGTCGTTGGAAATTCTACTGGAAAAATGGCGGTCAGTAATGTTGCACTGTAGCAACGTACATCGATGGTCGACAAATGAGCATTTCCACAAATGTGAACATGGCCATTTGTCCACAGAGGAGGCACGGAAGAAGAAGTGGTTGATTCCTTCATCACCCACTCACAAGGCCATTGAAAAGATTGTATTTGATAAAACTATAACAAGAGATTTGAGGGGACTCACGGAATTCTGCCACACAGGAGATTTGGAGGTGTTCCACAATATGTGCCTAAAGTACAGGCCCAAAAGATTGCATTTTGGCATGGAAGGCATGAAAAATCGGACTCTTCTAGCGGTCTTGGCACATAACCATAATGTTGGCCGTCAACAAAGTAGGACGACCGGAACTTTAGGGACGCTTCGCTACAATAAGGCCTTCACTAAAAGAAGTAAACAATGGGTGATCAAACCAGTGTTTGAGGATATGCAATATGAGTTTATTGAGAGACTTATCGTAGATGTCCTCGATAGGCACATACATGGAGTGGTGAACGAACCTATGCAGGGGACAACTGCATTGCCACCCAACATTGCCTCTGTTCCATGTCCACCTAAAGCAGAGCTCATTGAGAAATACACATCACGGTTTAAATGATTGTAATTCGATTGTCTGTTCTCTCGAGTCTCCTCATGTTGCAGGCCCATTGCAATTAAACCAAACAGTAATATAAATCATTTTTACAAAAATTATAGAATGTTTCCGTATTACAAACACATGGCCGACCCATAGGGACAATAAAAAAAAAGGCACGCAGACAAGATGCCCTTACACTAACTGGAGCTAACTAGAAATGTGTGCTCGCTCAAAGTGAAGGTCAGCTGCTTTGATGTTTTGCTCGGGTGGCGGAAAGGCCCACGACCCAATATAAGGTTCTATTGTGATTTGACCTTGACAGGCCGGGACCATCCTGAAAGACTAAGAAAAGATAATGAATAAAATTTCAGAAACGAAACGATGAGCCACGTTCATTAGAAGAAGTAACGTCGGCAAAGAAGGAGTGGTGTTTCGGGTCTGCCCTACACAGAGACACAATGGAAAATGCAAATATAATGTAAGTAACTTTTGATGAGTTTATACCGCAATTTCATTACTATACAGTGGCTTTAAAGACGGGTTCAGTTGTACTTGTTCGTTCTATGTGGCATAGTGTTTTCTACCGCGCACTATCTGGAGGAGAACCATCTTCTTTTACTGAAGCACCTCAAAACCTTCCTCTTTGCTTCTGCTTTCTCTCTCCCTCTCCCCTGCTACAACTGGTCCACTGTCTGTGACCTCGGTCCTGGGCCCTTCCACTCTCCACCTGCACTGCCTCCCTGTCAACCCCTGCACTGGGGGACTGTCTCAGTATCCTACAGCCCCCCCTTCCCAGCACTTGTTCTGCACTTACCTTGCACTTGCCACCAGCTGGCCCTATTTATTTATTATTTTATGCTACTTACCTTGTACTCCACTCCCCCCCCTCCATGCCTCGCCACGCCTTTAAACACTTGTGTACACCCAGTAGCGCTGTCCTCGCTATGAAATGAATAATTTTAATAAGGATCTGATGGTGAGACTAATTTCATTTTTTATGTTTTTAGGTACATCATTCACTACTGTCTGTGTCACGAGTACCAGACACCGGCGGACGGCTTCTACAGCCGCCAGTTGCTTCTCCGCGTGAACAACGTTACCACCCTGACCATTTTATGGGACGATCGCCAAGTACAAGTATGCCCTTACGCGGTACTAACGGTTAGATGCAACATACCTACCGTTGTGGTGGCCTAGTGCCTCGTTGTTGGAACAGCCATGCGATTATCAGTGCGACAGAAGAGCTTATTTTTATCGTAAACCAACACCCTGTGTACTGCACACGAACATCGCTTCCCTCAAGACGAACTAATTTGGATCGAGAGCAAAGAAAAATGCAAATCGCTGAATATTCTCTAAACATTTGATGTCCAATAAACGTACTTTGCCAAATGTACAATCTTGCCGTTTGCTTTTAAACCACGGTTTCACATTCCGAATTGTGGTGCTGTATTGTGAGATGCTCTAAGACCCTGTGTACAGCAAAGGACCATCGCGTTCCTCAATACGAACTTTTTGGAACATGAGCAAATAAAAATGCAAATCGCTGAATATTCTCTAAACATTTGATGTCAAATAAATGTACTTTACCACATTTACAATCTTGCGGTTTGATTTCAAAGTACAGTTTCATATTCCGAATTGTGGTGCGCTGTATTGTGAGCTGATCTGTGTTGATTTCCGGGGTCTGTGTGGAGTCGCGTAGAAGACGCCTGGGCGCGTTTGCCTACGCAGCTCAGTCACGTCACGGATAGAGGCGGGGAATATGAATGTTTTGATAAAGTCTGTTTCAGGGGCGGGGGATTTGATTTAGTGCCGCAAAGGCAGGTGAGCCAGGTCGATGCGGCGGAATGATAGGATTATCACAAAATGGAGGCTGATTTCGAGTGCGATAATGGGCGAAAAGTCGGGTAAGGTCCATAGGAAAGTTTCCTACGATCTACCGATTTATGCTTACAAACACATGGCCGACCCGTAGGGACAATAAAAAAAAAGTCCCGGAACTCTCCTTTAAAATGCGTTTTAGGCCTGCAAAAATGTTGAAAAGTTTGGAGGCCCAAAAAAGGGATTTACAGGCATCCTAGACCCCGTAAAGTGCAGAAAATGGCTGTGGCCCAAAATCAGTGTCAGCGAGCTCTGAATGTCCCAAAACATTTGCAGCCCGAAAGGGGCACTAACCAGCATCCTAGACCACTGAAATTCCCAAAAATATTTTTGGCACCAAAAATGCATCCTACAACCCTGAAAGTTCAGTATATGTTAGCAGCCTGAAAAATGCCTTAAAATGCATTTTAGGCCTGCAAAAATGTTGAAAACTTTGGAGGCCCAAAAAAGAGGTTTACAGGCACCCTAGACTCCCTAAAGTCCAGAAAATATTGGTGGACCAAAAACTGTGTCAGAGAGCTCTGAATGTCCCAAAAACATTTGCAGCTTGAAAGAGGCATTAACCCGCATCATAGACCACTGAAATTCTCAAAAATATTTTTGGCATGAAAAGTCCATCCTACAACCCTTATAGTTCAAAATATGTTAGCAGCCCAAAAAAGGCCTTAAAATGCATTTTAGGCCTGCAAAAATGTTGAAAACTTTGGAGGCCCAAAAAAGGGGTTTACAGGCATCCTAGACCCCCTAAAGTCCAGAAAATGTTGGTGGGCAAAAAACAGGCTCAGAGAGCTCTGAATGTCCCAAAAACATTTGCAGCCTGAAAGGGGCATTTACCCGTATCCTAGACCACTGAAATTACCAAAAATTGTTTGGCCCGAAAAATGCATCCTACACCCCTGAAAGTTCAGAAAATGTTGGCAGCTCAAAAAAGTCCTTAAAATTCATCTTGTGCCTGCAAAAATGTTGAAAACTTTGGAGGCCCGAAAAAGGGGTTTACAGGCATCCTAGACCCCCTAAAGTCCAGAAAATGTTGGTGGGCCAAAAACTGTGTCAGAGAGCTCTGAATGTCCCAAAAACATTTGCAGCCTGAAAGGGGCACTAACCTGCATCCTAGACCACTGAAATTCCCAAAAATATTTTTGGCATGAAAAGTGCATCCTACAACCCTGAGAGTTCAGAATATGTTAGCAGCCCAAAAAAGGCCTTAAATGCATTTTAGGCCTGCAAAAATGTTGAAAAGTTTGGAGGTCCAAAAAAGAGGTTTACAGGCATCCTAGACTCCCTAAAGTCCAGAAAATATTGGTGGACCAAAAACTGTGTCAGAGAGCTCTGAATGTCCCAAACACATTTGCAGCTTGAAAGGGGCATTAACCCGCATCCTAGACCACTGAAATTCCCAAAAATATTTTTGGCACCCAAAATGCATCATACAACCCTGAAAGTTCAGAATATGTTAGCAGCCCAGAAAAGGCCTTAAAATGCATTTTAGGCCTGCAAAAATGTTGAAAGGTTTGGAGGCCCAAAAAAGGGATTTACAGGCATCCTAGACCCCGTAAAGTGTAGAAAATGGCTGTGGCCCAAAAACTGTGTCAGAGAGCTCTGAATGTCCCAAAAACATTTGCAGCTTGAAAGGGGCATTAACCCGCATCGTAGACCACTGAAATTCCCAAAAATATTTTTGGCACCCAAAATGCATCCTACAACCCTGAAAGTTCAGAATATATTAGCAGCCCAAAAAAGGCCTTAAAATGCATTTTAGGCCTGCAAAAATGTTGAAAACTTTGGAGGCCCAAAAATGGGGTTTACAGGCATCCTAGACCCCCTAAAGTCCAGAAAATGCTGGTGGGCCAAAAACAGGCTCAGAGAGCTCTGAATGTCCCAAAAACATTTGCAGCCTGAAAGGGGCATTAACCCGCATCCTAGACCACTGAAATTACCAAAAATACTTTGGCCCGAAAAATGCATCCTACACCCCTGAATGTTCAGAAAATGTTGGCAGCTCAAAAAAGGCCTTAAAATTCATCTTGTGCCTGCAAAAATGTTGAAAACTTTGGAGGCTCAAAAAAGGGGTTTACAGGCATCCTAGACCCCCTAAAGTCCAGAAAATGTTGGTAGGCCAAAAACTGTGTCAGAGAGCTCTGAATGTCCCAAAAACATTTGCAGCCTGAAAGGGGCATTAACCCGCATCCTAGACCACTGAAATTCCCAAAAATATTTTTGGCACCCAAAATGCATCCTACAACCCTGAAAGTTCAGAATATATTAGCAGCCCAAAAAAGGCCTTAAAATGCATTTTAGGCCTGCAAAAATGTTGAAAACTTTGGAGGCCCAAAAATGGGGTTTACAGGCATCCTAGACCCCCTAAAGTCCAGAAAATGTTGGTGGGCCAAAAACAGGCTCAGAGAGCTCTGAATGTCCCAAAAACATTTGCAGCCTGAAAGGGGCATTAACCCGCATCCTAGACCACTGAAATTACCAAAAATACTTTGGCCCGAAAAATGCATCCTACACCCCTGAATGTTCAGAAAATGTTGGCAGCTCAAAAAAGGCCTTAAAATTCATCTTGTGCCTGCAAAAATGTTGAAAACTTTGGAGGCTCAAAAAAGGGGTTTACAGGCATCCTAGACCCCCTAAAGTCCAGAAAATGTTGGTAGGCCAAAAACTGTGTCAGAGAGCTCTGAATGTCCCAAAAACATTTGCAGCCTGAAAGGGGCATTAAGCCGCATCCTAGACCACTGAAATTCCCAAAAAATTTTTGGCACCCAAAATGCATCCTACAACCCTGTAAGTTCAGAATATGTTAGCAGCCCAAAAAAGGCCTTAAAATGCATTTTAGGCCTGCAAAAATGTTGAAAGGTTTGGAGGCCCAAAAAAGGGGTTTACAGGCATCCTAGACCCCCTAAAGTCCAGAAAATGTTGGTGGGCCAAAAACAGGCTCAGAGAGCTATGAATGTCCCAAAAACATTTGCAGCCTGAAAGGGGCATTAACCCGCATCCTAGACCACTGAAATTACCAAAAATAGTTTGGCCCGAAAAATGCATCCTACATCCCTGAATGTTCAGAAAATGTTGGCAGCTCAAAAAAGTCCTTAAAATTCATCTTGTGCCTGCAAAAATGTTGACAACTTTGGAGGCCCAAAAATGGGGTTTACAGGCATCCTAGACCCACTAAAGTCCAGAAAAGGTTGGTGGCCAAAAACTGTGTCAGAGAGCTCTGAATGTCCTAAAAACATTTGCAGACTGAAAGGGGCATTAACCCTTATCCTAGACCACTGAAATTCCCAAAAATATTTTTGGCACCAAAAATGCATCCTACAACCCTGAAAGTTCAGAATATGTTAGCAGCCTGAAAAAGGCCTTAAAATGCATTTTAGGCCTGCAAAAATGTTGAAAACTTTGGAGGCCCAAAAAAGAGGTTTACAGGCATCCTAGACTCCCTAAAGTCCAGAAAATATTGGTGGACCAAAAACTGTGTCAGAGAGCTCTGAATGTCCCAAAAACATTTGCAGCTTGAAAGGGCCATTAACCCGCATCCTAGACCACTGAAATTCCCAAAAATATTTTTGGCACCCAAAATGCATCCTACAACCCTGAAAGTTCAGAATATGTTAGCAGCCCAAAAAAGGCCTTAACATGCATTTTAGGCCTGCAAAAATGTTGAAAACTTTGGAGGCTCAAAAAAGGGGTTTACAGGCATCCTAGACCCCCTAAAGTCCAGAAAATGTTGGTAGGCCAAAAACTGTGTCAGAGAGCTCTGAATGTCCCAAAAACATTTGCAGCCTGAAAGGGGCATTAACCCGCATTCTAGACCGCTGAAATTCCCAAAAATATTTTTGGCATGAAAAGTGCATCCTACAACCCTGAAAGTTCAGAATATGTTAGCACCCCAAAAAAGGCCTTAAAATGCATTTTAGGCCTGCAAAAATTTTGAAAAGTTTAGAGGCCCAAAAAAGGGATTTACAGGCATACTAGACCCCGTAAAGTGCAGAAAATGGCTGTGGCCCAAAAAACTGTGTCAGAGAGCTCTGAATGTCCCAAAAACATTTGCAGCCTGAAAGGGGCATTAAGCCGCATCCTAGACCACTGAAATTCCCCAAAAATTTTTGGCACCCAAAATGCATCCTACAACCCTGAAAGTTCAGAATATGTTAGCAGCCCAAAAAAGGCCTTAAAATGCATTTTAGGCCTGCAAAAATGTTGAAAGGTTTGGAGGCCCAAAAAAGGGGTTTACAGGCATCCTAGACCCCCTAAAGTCCAGAAAATGTTGGTGGGCCAAAAACAGGCTCAGAGAGCTATGAATGTCCCAAAAACATTTGCAGCCTGAAAGGGGCATTAACCCGCATCCTAGACCACTGAAATTACCAAAAATAGTTTGGCCCGAAAAATGCATCCTACATCCCTGAATGTTCAGAAAATGTTGGCAGCTCAAAAAAGTCCTTAAAATTCATCTTGTGCCTGCAAAAATGTTGACAACTTTGGAGGCCCAAAAATGGGGTTTACAGGCATCCTAGACCCACTAAAGTCCAGAAAAGGTTGGTGGCTAAAAACTGTGTCAGAGAGCTCTGAATGTCCTAAAAACATTTGCAGACTGAAAGGGGCATTAACCCTTATCCTAGACCACTGAAATTCCCAAAAATATTTTTGGCACCAAAAATGCATCCTACAACCCTGAAAGTTCAGAATATGTTAGCAGCCTGAAAAAGGCCTTAAAATGCATTTTAGGCCTGCAAAAATGTTGAAAACTTTGGAGGCCCAAAAAAGAGGTTTACAGGCATCCTAGACTCCCTAAAGTCCAGAAAATATTGGTGGACCAAAAACTGTGTCAGAGAGCTCTGAATGTCCCAAAAACATTTGCAGCTTGAAAGGGCCATTAACCCGCATCCTAGACCACTGAAATTCCCAAAAATATTTTTGGCACCCAAAATGCATCCTACAACCCTGAAAGTTCAGAATATGTTAGCAGCCCAAAAAAGGCCTTAACATGCATTTTAGGCCTGCAAAAATGTTGAAAAGTTTGGAGGCCCATAAAAGGGATTTGCAGGCATCCTAGACCCCGTAAAGTGCAGAAAATGGCTGTGGCCCAAAATCAGTGTCAGAGAGCTCTGAATGTCCCAAAAACATTTGCAGCTTGAAAGAGCCATGAACCCGCATCCTAGACCACTGAAATTTCCAAAAATATTTTTGGCACCCAAAATGCATCCTACAACCCTGAAAGTTCAGAATATGTTAGCAGCCGAAAAAAGGCCTTAACATGCATTTTAGGCCTGCAAAAATGTTGAAAAGTTTGGAGGCCCAAAAAAGAGGTTTACAGGCATCCTAGACTCCCTAAAGTCCAGAAAATATTGGTGGACCAAAAACTGTGTCAGAGAGCTCTGAATGTCCCAAAAACATTTGCAGCTTGAAAGGGGCATTAACCCGCATCCTAGACCACTGAAATTCTCAAAAATATTTTTGGCATGAAAAGTCCATCCTACAACCCTTAAAGTTCAGAATATGTTAGCAGCCCAAAAAAGGCCTTTAAATGCATTTTGGCCTGCAAAAAAGTTGAAAAGTTTGGAGGCCAAAAAAGGGATTTACAGGCATCCTAGACCCCGTGAAGTGCAGAAAATGGCTGTGGCCTAAAAACTGTGTCAGAGAGCTCTGAATGTCCCAAAACATTTGCAGCTTGAAAGGGGCATTAACCCGCATCCTAGACCACTGAAATTCCCAAAAATATTTTTGGCACCCAAAATGCATCCTACAACCCTGAAAGTTCAGAATATGTTAGCAGCCCACAAAAGGCCTTAAAATGCATTTTGGCCTGCAAAAAAGTTGAAAAGTTTGGAGGCCCAAAAAAGGGGTTTACAGGCATCCTAGACCCCCTAAAGTCCAGAAAATGTTGGTGGGCCAAAAACTGTGTCAGAGAGCTCTGAATGTCCCAAAAATATTTGCAGCTTGAAAGGGGCATTAACCTGCATCCTAGACCACTGAAATTCCTAAAAATATTTTTGACACCCAAAATGCATCCTACAACCCTGAAAGTTCAGAATATGTTAGCAGCCCAAAAAAGGCCTTAAAATGCATTTTAGGCCTGCAAAAATGTTGAAAACTTTGGAGGCCCAAAAAAGGGGTTTACAGGCATCCTAGACCCCCTAAAGTCCAGACATTTTTGGTGGGCCAAAAACAGGCTCAGAGAGCTCTGAATGTCCCAAAAACATTTGCAGCCTGAAAGGGGCATTAACCCGCATCCTAGACCACTGAAATTACCAAAAATATTTTTGGCATGAAAAGTGCATCCTACAACCCTGAAAGTTCAGAATATGTTAGCACCCCAAAAAAGGCCTTAAAATGCATTTTAGGCCTGCAAAAATGTTGAAAGGTTTGGGGGCCCAAAAAAGGGGTTTACAGGCATCCTAGACCCCCTAAAGTCCAGAAAATGTTGGTGGGCCAAAAACAGGCTCAGAGAGCTCTGAATGTCCCAAAAACATTTGCAGCCTGAAAGAGCATTAACCCGCATCCTAGAACACTGAAATTACCAAAAATAGTTTGGCCCGAAAAATACATCCTACACCCCTGGATGTTCAGAAAATGTTGGCAGCTCAAAAAAGTCCTTAAAATTCATCTTGTGCCTGGAAAAATGTTGAAAACATTGGAGGTCCAAAAAAGGGGTTTACAGGCATCCTAGACCCCTAAAGTCTAGAAAATGTTGGTAGGCCAAAAACTGTGTCAGAGAGCTCTGAATGTCCCAAAAACATGTGCAGCCTGAAAGGGGCATTAACCCGCATCCTAGACCGCTGAAATTCCCAAAAATATTTTTGGCATGAAAAGTGCATCCTACAACCCTGAAAGTTCAGAATATGTTAGCAGTTCAAAAAATGCCTTAAAATGCATTTTAGGCCTGCAAAAATGTTGAAAAGTTTGGAAGCCCAAAAAAGGGATTTACAGGCATCCTAGACCCCGTAAAGTGCAGAAAATGGCTGTAGCCCAAAATCAGTGTCAGAGAACTCTAAATGTCCCAAAACATTTGCAGCCCGAAAGGGGCACTAACCCGCATCCTAGACCACTGAAATTCCCCAAAAATATTTTTGACACCATAAATGCATCCTACAACCCTGATGAAAGTTCAGAATATGTTAGCAGCGCAAAAAGGGCCTTAAAATGCATTTTAGGCCTGCAAAAATGTTCAAAAGTTTGGAGGCCCAAAAAAGGGGTTTACAGGGATCCTACACCCCCTAAAGTCCAGAAAATGTTGGTGGGCCAAAAACTGTGTTAGAGAGCTCTGAATGTCCCAAAAACATTTGCAGCCTGAATGGGGCATTAACCCACATCCGAGACCACTGAAATTCCCAAAAATATTTTGGCCCAAAAAATGCTTCCTACACCCCTGAAATTTCAGAAAATGTTGCCAGCTCAAAAAAAGGCCTTAAAATGCATTTTAGGCCTGCAAAAATGTTGAAAAGTTTGGAGGCCCAAAAAAGGGATTTACAGGCATCCTAGACCCCGTAAAGTGCAGAAAATGGCTGTGGCCCAAAAAACTGTGTCAGAGAGCTCTGAATGTCCCAAAAACATTTGCAGCTTGAAAGGGGCATTAAGCCGCATCCTAGACCACTGAAATTCCCAAAAATATTTTTGGCACCCAAAATGCATCCTACAACCCTGAAAGTTCAGAATATGTTAGCAGCCCAAAAAAGGCCTTAAAATGCATTTTAGGCCTGCAAAAATGTTGAAAACTTTGGAGGCCCAAAACAGGGGTTTACAGGCATCCAAGACCCCCTAAAGTCCAGAAAATGTTGGTGGGCTAAAAACAGGCTCAGAGAGCTCTGAATGTCCCAAAAACATTTGCAACCTGAAAGGGGCATTAACCTGCATCCTAGACCACTGAAATTACCAAAAATAGCTTGGCCCGAAAAATGCATCCTACACCTCTGAATGTTCAGAAAATGTTGGCAGCTCAAAAAAGTCCTTAAAATTCATCTTGTGCCTGCAAAAATGTTGAAAACTTTGGAGGCCCAAAAAAGGGGTTTACAGGCATCCTAGACCCCCTAAAGTCCAGAAAATGTTGGTGGGCCAAAAACTGTGTCAGAGAGATCGGAATGTCCCAAAAACATTTGCAGCCTGAATGGGGCATTAACCCACATCCTAGACCACTGAAATTCCCAAAAATATTTTGGCCCAAAAAATGCTTCCTACACCCCTGAAATTTCAGAAAATGTTGGCAGCTCAAAAAAAGGCCTTAAAATGCATTTTAGGCCTGCAAACATGTTGAAAACTTTGGAGGCCCAAAAAAGGGATTTACAGGCATCCTAGACCCCTAAAGTCCAGAAAATGTTGGTGGGCCAAAAACAGGCTCAGAGAGCTCTGAATGTCCCCAAAACATTTGCAGCCTGAAAGGGGCATTAACATGCATGCTAGACCACTGAAATTCCCAAAAATATTTTTGGCACCCAAAATGCTTCCTACAACCCTGAAAGTTCAGAAAATGTTGGCAGCTCAAAAAAGTCCTTAAAATTCATCTTGTGCCTGCAAAAATGTTGAAAACTTTGGAGGCCCAAAAAAGGGGTTCACAGGCATCTTAGACCCCCTAAAGTCCAGAAAATGTTGGTGGACCAAAAACTGTGTCAGAGAGCTCTGAATGTCCCAAAAACATTTGCAGCCTGAAAGGGGCATTAACATGCATCCTAGACCACTGAAATTCCCAAAAATATTTTTGGCATGAAAAGTGCATCCTACAACCCTGAAAGTTCAGAATATGTTAGCAGCCCACATAAAGGCCTTAAAATGCATTTTGGCCTGCAAAAAAGTTGAAAAGTTTGGAGGCCAAAAAAGGGATTTACAGTTATCCTAGACCCCGTAAAGTGCAGAAAATGGCTGTGGCCCAAAAACTGTGTCAGAGAGCTCTGAATGTCCCAAAAACATTTGCAGTTTGAAAGGGGCATTAACCCACATCCTGGACCACTGAAATTCCCAAAAATATTTGTGGCACCCAAAATGCATCCTACAACCCTGAAAGTTCAGAATATGTTAGCAGCCCAAAAAAGGCCTTAAAATGCATTTTAGGCCTGCAAAAATGTTGAAAGGTTTGGAGGCCCAAAAAAGGGGTTTACAGGCATCCTAGACCCCCTAAAGTCCAGAAAATGTTGGTGGGCCAAAAACAGGCTCAGAGAGCTCTGAATGTCCCAAAAACATTTGCAGCCTGAATGGGGCATTAACCCGCATCCTAGACCACTGAAATTACCAAAAATAGTTTGGCCCGAAAAATGCATCCTACACCCCTGAAAGTTCAGAAAATGTTGGCAGCTCAAAAAAGTCCTTAAAATTCATCTTGTGCCTGGAAAAATGTTGAAAACTTTGGAGGCCCAAAAAAGGGGTTTATAGGCATCCTAGACCCCCTAAAGTCCAGAAAAGGTTGGTGGCCAAAAACTGTGTCAGAGAGCTCTGAATGTCCTAAAAACATTTGCAGACTGAAAGGGGCATTAACCCTTATCCTAGACCACTGAAATTCCCAAAAATATTTTTGGCACCAAAAATGCATCCTACAACCCTGAAAGTTCAGAATATGTTAGCAGCCTGAAAAAGGCCTTAAAATGCATTTTAGGCCTGCAAAAATGTTGAAAAGTTTGGAGGACCAAAAAAGGGGTTTACAGGCATCCTAGACCCCCTAAAGTCCAGAAAATGTTGGTGGGCCAAAAACAGGCTCAGAGAGCTCTGAATGCCCCAAAAACATTTGCAGCCTGAAAGGGGCATTAACCCGTATCCTAGACCACTGAAATTACCAAAAATGGTTTGGCCCGAAAAATGCATCCTACACCCCTGAAAGTTCAGAAAATGTTGGCAGCTCAAAAAAGTCCTTAAAATTCATCTTGTGCCTGCAAAAATGTTGAAAACTTTGGAGGCCCGAAAAAGAGGTTTACAGGCATCCTAGACTCCCTAAAGTCCAGAAAATATTGGTGGACCAAAAACTGTGTCAGAGAGCTCTGAATGTCCCAAAAACATTTGCAGCTTGAAAGGGCCATTAACCCGCATCCTAGACCACTGAAATTCCCAAAAATATTTTTGGCACCCAAAATGCATCCTACAACCCTGAAAGTTCAGAATATGTTAGCAGCCCAAAAAAGGCCTTAACATGCATTTTAGGCCTGCAAAAATGTTGAAAAGTTTGGAGGCCCAAAAAAGGGATTTGCAGGCATCCTAGACCCCGTAAAGTGCAGAAAATGGCTGTGGCCCAAAATCAGTGTCAGAGAGCTCTGAATGTCCCAAAACATTTGCAGCCCGAAAGGGGCACTAACCAGCATCCTAGACCACTGAAATTCCCAAAAATATTTTTGGCACCAAAAATGCATCCTACAACCCTGAAAGTTCAGTATATGTTAGCAGCCTGAAAAATGCCTTAAAATGCATTTTAGGCCTGCAAAAATGTTGAAAACTTTGGAGGCCCAAAAAAGAGGTTTACAGGCATCCTAGACTCCCTAAAGTCCAGAAAATATTGGTGGACCAAAAACTGTGTCAGAGAGCTCTGAATGTCCCAAAAATATTTGCAGCTTGAAAGGGGCATTAACCCGCATCCTAGACCACTGAAATTCTCAAAAATATTTTTGGCATGAAAAGTCCATCCTACAACCCTTAAAGTTCAAAATATGTTAGCAGCCCAAAAAAGGCCTTAAAATGCATTTTAGGCCTGCAAAAATGTTGAAAACTTTGGAGGCCCAAAAAAGGGGTTTACAGGCATCCTAGACCCCCTAAAGTCCAGAAAATGTTGGTGGGCCAAAAACAGGCTCAGAGAGCTCTGAATGTCCCAAAAACATTTGCAGCCTGAATGGGGCATTAACCCGCATCCTAGACCACTGAAATTACCAAAAATAGTTTGGCCCGAAAAATGCATCCTACACCCCTGAAAGTTCAGAAAATGTTGGCAGCTCAAAAAAGTCCTTAAAATTCATCTTGTGTCTGGAAAAATGTTGAAAACTTTGGAGGCCCAAAAAAGGGGTTTATAGGCATCCTAGACCCCCTAAACTCAAG
Source organism: Ambystoma mexicanum (assembly GCF_040938575.1). Classification (NCBI taxonomy): domain Eukaryota; kingdom Metazoa; phylum Chordata; class Amphibia; order Caudata; family Ambystomatidae; genus Ambystoma; species Ambystoma mexicanum. Next base: position 956,383,861 of record NC_090929.1, on the reverse strand, counting down.
AAAAGGTTGGTGGCCAAAAACTGTGTCAGAGAGCTCTGAATGTCCTAAAAACATTTGCAGACTGAAAGGGGCATTAACCCTTATCCTAGACCACTGAAATTCCCAAAAATATTTTTGGCACCAAAAATGCATCCTACAACCCTGAAAGTTCAGAATATGTTAGCAGCCTGAAAAAGGCCTTAAAATGCATTTTAGGCCTGCAAAAATGTTGAAAAGTTTGGAGGACCAAAAAAGGGGTTTACAGGCATCCTAGACCCCCTAAAGTCCAGAAAATGTTGGTGGGCTAAAAACAGGCTCAGAGAGCTCTGAATGTCCCAAAAACATTTGCAACCTGAAAGGGGCATTAACCTGCATCCTAGACCACTGAAATTACCAAAAATAGCTTGGCCCGAAAAATGCATCCTACACCTCTGAATGTTCAGAAAATGTTGGCAGCTCAAAAAAGTCCTTAAAATTCATCTTGTGCCTGCAAAAATGTTGAAAACTTTGGAGGCCCAAAAAAGGGGTTTACAGGCATCCTAGACCCCCTAAAGTCCAGAAAATGTTGGTGGGCCAAAAACTGTGTCAGAGAGATCTGAATGTCCCAAAAACATTTGCAGCCTGAATGGGGCATTAACCCACATCCTAGACCACTGAAATTCCCAAAAATATTTTGGCCCAAAAAATGCTTCCTACACCCCTGAAATTTCAGAAAATGTTGGCAGCTCAAAAAAAGGCCTTAAAATGCATTTTAGGCCTGCAAACATGTTGAAAACTTTGGAGGCCCAAAAAAGGGATTTACAGGCATCCTAGACCCCTAAAGTCCAGAAAATGTTGGTGGGCCAAAAACAGGCTCAGAGAGCTCTGAATGTCCCCAAAACATTTGCAGCCTGAAAGGGGCACTAACATGCATCCTAGACCACTGAAATTCCTAAAAATATTTTTGGCACCCAAAATGCTTCCTACAACCCTGAAAGTTCAGAAAATGTTGGCAGCTCAAAAAAGTCCTTAAAATTCATCTTGTGCCTGCAAAAATGTTGAAAACTTTGGAGGCCCAAAAAAGGGGTTCACAGGCATCTTAGACCCCCTAAAGTCCAGAAAATGTTGGTGGACCAAAAACTGTGTCAGAGAGCTCTGAATGTCCCAAAAACATTTGCAGCCTGAAAGGGGCATTAACATGCATCCTAGACCACTGAAATTCCCAAAAATATTTTTGGCATGAAAAGTGGATCCTACAACCCTGAAAGTTCAGAATATGTTAGCAGCCCACATAAAGGCCTTAAAATGCATTTTAGTCCTGCAAAAATGTTGAAAGGTTTGGAGGCCGAAAAAAGGGATTTACAGGCATCCTAGACCCCGTAAAGTGCAGCAAATGGCTGTGGCCTAAAATCAGTGTCAGAGAGCTCTGAATGTCCCAAAAACATTTGCAGCTGGAAAGGGGCATTAACCCGCATCCTAGACCACTGAAATTCTCAAAAATATTTTTGGCATGAAAAGTCCATCCTACAACCCTTAAAGTTCAAAATATGTTAGCAGCCCAAAAAAGGCCTTAAAATGCATTTTGGACTGCAAAAAAGCTGAAAAGTTTGGAGGCCAAAAAAGGGATTTACAGTTATCCTAGACCCCGTAAAGTGCAGAAAATGGCTGTGGCCCAAAAACTGTGTCAGAGAGCTCTGAATGTCCCAAAAACATTTGCAGTTTGAAAGGGGCATTAACCCGCATCCTAGACCACTGAAATTCCCAAAAATATTTGTGGCACCCAAAATGCATCCTACAACCCTGAAAGTTCAGAATATGTTAGCAGCCCAAAAAAGGCCTTAAAATGCATTTTAGGCCTGCAAAAATGTTGAAAGGTTTGGAGGCCCAAAAAAGGGGTTTACAGGCATCCTAGACCCCCTAAAGTCCAGAAAATGTTGGTGGGCCAAAAACAGGCTCAGAGAGCTCTGAATGTCCCAAAAACATTTGCAGCCTGAAAGGGGCATTAACCCGCATCCTAGACCGCTGAAATTCCCAAAAATATTTTTGGCATGAAAAGTGCATCCTACAACCCTGAAAGTTCAGAATATGTTAGCACCCCAAAAAAGGCCTTAAAATGCATTTTAGGCCTGCAAAAATGTTGAAAACTTTCGAGGCCCAAAAAAGGGGTTTATAGGCATCCTAGACCCCCTAAAGTCCAGAAAAGGTTGGTGGCCAAAAACTGTGTCAGAGAGCTCTGAATGTCCCAAAAACATTTGCAGCCTGAAAGGGGCATTAACCCGTATCCTAGACCACTGAAATTACCAAAAATGGTTTGGCCCGAAAAATGCATCCTACACCCCTGAAAGTTCAGAAAATGTTGGCAGCTCAAAAAAGTCCTTAAAATTCATCTTGTGCCTGCAAAAATGTTGAAAAGTTTGGAGGCCCAAAAAAGGGATTTGCAGGCATCCTAGACCCCGTAAAGTGCAGAAAATGGCTGTGGCCCAAAATCAGTGTCAGAGAGCTCTGAATGTCCCAAAACATTTGCAGCCCGAAAGGGGCACTAACCAGCATCCTAGACCACTGAAATTCCCAAAAATATTTTTGGCACCAAAAATGCATCCTACAACCCTGAAAGTTCAGTATATGTTAGCAGCCTGAAAAATGCCTTAAAATGCATTTTAGGCCTGCAAAAATGTTGAAAACTTTGGAGGCCCAAAAAAGAGGTTTACAGGCATCCTAGACTCCCTAAAGTCCAGAAAATATTGGTGGACCAAAAACTGTGTCAGAGAGCTCTGAATGTCCCAAAAATATTTGCAGCTTGAAAGGGGCATTAACCCGCATCCTAGACCACTGAAATTCTCAAAAATATTTTTGGCATGAAAAGTCCATCCTACAACCCTTAAAGTTCAAAATATGTTAGCAGCCCAAAAAAGGCCTTAAAATGCATTTTAGGCCTGCAAAAATGTTGAAAACTTTGGAGGCCCAAAAAAGGGGTTTACAGGCATCCTAGACCCCCTAAAGTCCAGAAAATGTTGGTGGGCCAAAAACAGGCTCAGAGAGCTCTGAATGTCCCAAAAACATTTGCAGCCTGAATGGGGCATTAACCCGCATCCTAGACCACTGAAATTACCAAAAATAGTTTGGCCCGAAAAATGCATTCTACACCCCTGAAAGTTCAGAAAATGTTGGCAGCTCAAAAAAGTCCTTAAAATTCATCTTGTGTCTGGAAAAATGTTGAAAACTTTGGAGGCCCAAAAAAGGGGTTTATAGGCATCCTAGACCCCCTAAAGTCCAGAAAAGGTTGGTGGCCAAAAACTGTGTCAGAGAGCTCTGAATGTCCTAAAAACATTTGCAGACTGAAAGGGGCATTAACCCTTATCCTAGACCACTGAAATTCCCAAAAATATTTTTGGCACCAAAAATGCATCCTACAACCCTGAAAGTTCAGAATATGTTAGCAGCCTGAAAAAGGCCTTAAAATGCATTTTAGGCCTGCAAAAATGTTGAAAACTTTGGAGGCCCAAAAAAGGGGTTTACAGGCATCCTAGACCCCCTAAAGTCCAGAAAATGTTGGTAGGCCAAAAACTGTGTCAGAGAGCTCTGAATGTCCCAAAAACATTTGCAGCCTGAGAGGGGCATTAACCCGCATCCTAGACCACTGAAATTCCCAAAAATATTTTTGGCATGAAAAGTGCATCCTACAACCCTTAACGTTCAGAATATGTTAGCAGCCCAAAAAAGGCCTTAACATGCATTTTAGGCCTGCAAAAAAGTTGAAAAGTTTGGAGGCCAAAAAAGGGATTTGCAGGCATCCTAGACCCCATAAAGTGCAGAAAATGGCTGTGGCCCAAAATCAGTGTCAGAGAGCTCTGGATGTCCCAAAACATTTGCAGCCCGAAAGGGGCACTAACCAGCATCCTAGACCACTGAAATTCCCAAAAATATTTTTGGCACCAAAAATGCATCCTACAACCCTGAAAGTTCAGAATATGTTAGCAGCCTGAAAAATGCCTTAAAATGCATTTTAGGCCTGCAAAAATGTTGAAAACTTTGGAGGCCCAAAAAAGAGGTTTACAGGCATCCTAGACTCCCTAAAGTCCAGAAAATATTGGTGGACCAAAAACTGTGTCAGAGAGCTCTGAATGTCCCAAAAACATTTGCAGCTTGAAAGGGGCATTAAGCCGCATCCTAGACCACTGAAATTCCCAAAAATATTTTTGGCACCCAAAATGCATCCTACAACCCTGAAAGTTCAGAATATGTTAGCAGCCCAAAAAAGGCCTTAAAATGCATTTTAGGCCTGCAAAAATGTTGAAAACTTTGGAGGCCCAAAACAGGGGTTTATAGGCATCCAAGACCCCCTAAAGTCCAGAAAATGTTGGTGGGCTAAAAACAGGCTCAGAGAGCTCTGAATGTCCCAAAAACATTTGCAACCTGAAAGGGGCATTAACCTGCATCCTAGACCACTGAAATTACCAAAAATAGCTTGGCCCGAAAAATGCATCCTACACCTCTGAATGTTCAGAAAATGTTGGCAGCTCAAAAAAGTCCTTAAAATTCATCTTGTGCCTGCAAAAATGTTGAAAACTTTGGAGGCCCAAAAAAGGGGTTTACAGGCATCCTAGACCCCCTAAAGTCCAGAAAATGTTGGTGGGCCAAAAACTGTGTCAGAGAGATCTGAATGTCCCAAAAACATTTGCAGCCTGAATGGGGCATTAACCCACATCCTAGACCACTGAAATTCCCAAAAATATTTTGGCCCAAAAAATGCTTCCTACACCCCTGAAATTTCAGAAAATGTTGGCAGCTCAAAAAAAGGCCTTAAAATGCATTTTAGGCCTGCAAACATGTTGAAAACTTTGGAGGCCCAAAAAAGGGATTTACAGGCATCCTAGACCCCTAAAGTCCAGAAAATGTTGGTGGGCCAAAAACAGGCTCAGAGAGCTCTGAATGTCCCCAAAACATTTGCAGCCTGAAAGGGGCATTAACATGCATCCTAGACCACTGAAATTCCCAAAAATATTTTTGGCACCCAAAATGCTTCCTACAACCCTGAAAGTTCAGAAAATGTTGGCAGCTCAAAAAAGTCCTTAAAATTCATCTTGTGCCTGCAAAAATGTTGAAAACTTTGGAGGCCCAAAAAAGGGGTTCACAGGCATCTTAGACCCCCTAAAGTCCAGAAAATGTTGGTGGACCAAAAACTGTGTCAGAGAGCTCTGAATGTCCCAAAAACATTTGCAGCCTGAAAGGGGCATTAACATGCATCCTAGACGACTGAAATTCCCAAAAATATTTTTGGCATGAAAAGTGCATCCTACAACCCTGAAAGTTCAGAATATGTTAGCAGCCCACAAAAAGGCCTTAAAATGCATTTTAGGCCTGCAAAAATGTTGAAAAGTTTGGAGGCCAAAAAAAGGGATTTGCAGGCATCCTAGACCCCGTAAAGTGCAGAAAATGGCTGTGGCCCAAAATCAGTGTCAGAGAGCTCTGAATGTCCCAAAACATTTGCAGCCCGAAAGGGGCACTAACCAGCATCCTAGACCACTGAAATTCCCAAAAATATTTTTGGCACCAAAAATGCATCCTACAACCCTGAAAGTTCAGAATATGTTAGCAGCCTGAAAAATGCCTTAAAATGCATTTTAGGCCTGCAAAAATGTTGAAAACTTTGGAGGCCCAAAAAGAGGTTTACAGGCATCCTAGACTCCCTAAAGTCCAGAAAATATTGGTGGACCAAAAACTGTGTCAGAGAGCTCTGAATGTCCCAAAAACATTTGCAGCTGGAAAGGGGCATTAACCCGCATCCTAGACCACTGAAATTCTCAAAAATATTTTTGGCATGAAAAGTCCATCCTACAACCCTTAAAGTTCAAAATATGTTAGCAGCCCAAAAAAGGCCTTAAAATGCATTTTGGCCTGCAAAAAAGTTGAAAAGTTTGGAGGCCAAAAAAGGGATTTACAGTCATCCTAGACCCCGTAAAGTGCAGAAAATGGCTGTGGCCCAAAAACTGTGTCAGAGAGCTCTGAATGTCCCAAAAACATTTGCAGCTTGAAAGGGGCATTAACCCGCATCCTGGACCACTGAAATTCCCAAAAATATTTGTGGCACCCAAAATGCATCCTACAACCCTGAAAGTTCAGAATATGTTAGCAGCCCAAAAAAGGCCTTAAAATGCATTTTAGGCCTGCAAAAATGTTGAAAGGTTTGGAGGCCCAAAAAAGGGGTTTACGGGCATCATAGACCCCCTAAAGTCCAGAAAATGTTGGTGGGCCAAAAACAGGCTCAGAGAGCTCTGAATGTCCCAAAAACATTTGCAGCCTGAATGGGGCATTAACCCGCATCCTAGACCACTGAAATTACCAAAAATAGTTTGGCCCGAAAAATGCATCCTACACCCCTGAAAGTTCAGAAAATGTTGGCAGCTCAAAAAAGTCCTTAAAATTCATCTTGTGCCTGGAAAAATGTTGAAAACTTTGGAGGCCCAAAAAAGGGGTTTATAGGCATCCTAGACCCCCTAAAGTCCAGAAAAGGTTGGTGGCCAAAAACTGTGTCAGAGAGCTCTGAATGTCCTAAAAACATTTGCAGATTGAAAGGGGCATTAACCCTTATCCTAGATCACTGAAATTCCCAAAAATATTTTTGGCACCAAAAATGCATCCTACAACCCTGAAAGTTCAGAATATGTTAGCAGCCTGAAAAATGCCTTAAAATGCATTTTGGCCTGCAAAAAAGTTGAAAAGTTTGGAGGCCAACAAAGGGAATTACAGGCATCCTAGACCCTGTAAAGTGTAGAAAATGGCTGTGGCCCAGAATCAGTGTCAGAGAGCTCTGAATGTCCCAAAACATTTGCAGCCCGAAAGGTGCATTAACCTGCATCCTAGACCACTGAAATTCCCAAAAATATTTTTGGCACCAAAAATGCATCCTACAACCCTGAAAGTTCAGAATATGTTAGCAGCCTGAAAAAGGCTTTAAAATGCATTTTAGGCCTGCAAAAATGTTGAAAACTTTGGAGGCCCAAAAAAGGGATTTACAGGCATCCTAGGCTCCCTAAAGTCCAGAAAATATTGGTAGACCAAAAACTGTGTCAGAGAGCTCTGAATGTCCCAAAAACATTTGCAGCCTGAAAGGGGCATTAACCCGCATCCTAGACCACTGAAATTACCAAAAATAGTTTGGCCCGAAAAATGCATCCTAGACCCCTGGATGTTCAGAAAATGTTGGCAGCTCAAAAAAGTCCTTAAAATTCATCTTGTGCCTGGAAAAATGTTGAAAACTTTGGAGGCCCAAAAAAGGGGTTTATAGGCATCCTAGACCCCCTAAAGTCCAGAAAATGTTGGTAGGCCAAAAACTGTCAGAGAGCTCTGAATGTCCCAAAAACATTTGCAGCCTGAAAGGGGCATTAACCCGTATCCTAGACCGCTGAAATTCCCAAAAATATTTTTGGCATGAAAAGTGCATCCTACAACCCTGAAAGTTCAGAATATGTTAGCAGTTCAAAAAATGCCTTAAAATGCATTTTAGGCCTGCAAAAATGTTGAAAGCTTTGGAGGCCCAAAAAGGGGTTTACAGGCATCCTAGACCCCCTAAAGTCCAGAAAATGTTGGTGGGCCAAAAACTGTGTCAGAGAGCTCTGAGTGTCCCAAAAACATTTGAAGACTGAAAGGGGCATTAACCCTCATCCTAGACCACTGAAATTCCCAAAAATATTTTTGGCACCAAAAATGCATCCTACAACCCTGAAAGTTCAGAATATGTTAGCAGCCTGAAAAAGGCCTTAAAATGCATTTTAGGCCTGCAAAAATGTTGAAAACTTTGGAGGCCCAAAAAAGAGGTTTACAGGCATCCTAGACTCCCTAAAGTCCAGAAAATATTGGTGGACAAAAAACTGTGTCAGAGAGCTCTGAATGTACCAAAAACATTTGCAGCTTGAAAGGGCCATTAACCCGCATCCTAGACCACTGAAATTCCCAAAAATATTTTTGGCACCCAAAATGCATCCTACAACCCTGAAAGTTCAGAATATGTTAGCAGCCTGAAAAAGGCCTTAAAATGCATTTTAGGCCTGCAAAAATGTTGAAAACTTTGGAGGCCCAAAAAAGAGGTTTACCGGCATCCTAGACTCCCTAAAGTCCAGAAAATATTGGTGGACCAAAAACTGTGTCAGAGAGCTCTGAATGTCCCAAAAACATTTGCAGCTTGAAAGGGGCATTAACCCGCAACCTAGACCACTGAAATTCTCAAAAATATTTTTGGCATGAAAAGTCCATCCTACAACCCTTAAAGTTCAGAATATGTTAGCAGCCCAAAAAAGGCCTTAAAATGCATTTTGGCCTGCAAAAAAGTTGAAAAGTTTTTAGGCCAAAAAAGGTATTTACAGGCATCCTAGACCCCGTGAAGTGCAGAAAATGGCTGTGGCCCGAAAACTGTGTAAGAGAGCTCTGAATGTCCCAAAACATTTGCAGCTTGAAAGGGGCATTAACCCGCATCCTAGACCACTGAAATTCCCAAAAATATTTTTGGCACCCAAAATGCATCCTACAACCCTGAAAGTTCAGAATATGTTAGCAGCCCAAAAAAGGCCTTAAAATGCATTTTAGGCCTGCAAAAATGTTGAAAACTTTGGAGGCCCAAAAAAGGGGTTTACAGGCATCCTAGACCCCCTAAAGTCCAGAAAATGTTGGTGGGCCAAAAACAGGCTCAGAGAGCTCTGAATGTCCCAAAAACATTTGCAGCCTGAAAGGGGCACTAACCTGCATCCTAGACCACTGAAATTACCACAAATAGTTTGGCCCGAAAAATGCATCCTACACCCCTGAATGTTCAGAAAATGTTGGCAGCTCAAAAAAGTCCTTAAATTTCATCTTGTGCCTGCAAAAATGTTGAAAACTTTGGAGGCCCAAAATAGGGGTTTACAGGCATCCTAGACCCCCTAAAGTCGAGAAAATGTTGGTAGGCCAAAAACTGTGTCAGAGAGCTCTGAATGTCCCAAAAACATTTGCAGCCTGAAAGGGGCATTAACCCGCATCCTAGACCGCTGAAATTCCCAAAAATATTTTTGGCATGAAAAGTGCATCCTACAACCCTGAAAGTTCAGAATATGTTAGCACCCCAAAAAAGGCCTTAAAATGCATTTTAGGCCTGCAAAAATGTTGAAAGGTTTGGGGGCCCAAAAAAGGGGTTTACAGGCATCCTAGACCCCCTAAAGTCGAGAAAATGTTGGTGGGCCAAAAACAGGCTCGGAGAGCTCTGAATGTCCCAAAAACATTTGCAGCCTGAAAGGGGCATTAACCCGCATCCTAGACCACTGAAATTACCAAAAATAGTTTGGCCCAATAAAATGCATCCTACACCCCTGGATGTTCAGAAAATGTTGGCAGCTCAAAAAAGTCCTTAAAATTCATCTTGTGCCTGGAAAAATGTTGAAAACTTTGGAGGCCCAAAAAAGGGGTTTACAGGCATCCTAGACCCCCTAAAGTCCAGAAAATGTTGGTAGGCCAAAAACTGTGTCAGAGAGCTCTGAATGTCCCAAAAACATTTGCAGCCTGAAAGGGGCATTAACCCGCATCCTAGACCGCTGAAATTCCCAAAAATATTTTTGGCATGAAAAGTGCATCCTACAACCCTGAAAGTTCAGAATATGTTAGCAGTTCAAAAAATGCCTTAAAATGCATTTTAGGCCTGCAAAAATGTTGAAAGGTTTGGAGGCCCAAAAAGGGGTTTACAGGCATCCTAGACCCCCTAAAGTCCAGAAAATGTTGGTGGGCCAAAAACAGGCTCAGAGAGCTCTGAATGTCCCAAAAACATTTGCAGCCTGAAAGGGACATTAACCCGCATCCTAGACCACTGAAATTACCAAAAATAGTTTGGCCCGAAAAATGCATCCTACACCCCTGAATGTTCAGAAAATGTTGGCAGCTCAAAAAAGTCCTTAAAATTCATCTTGTGCCTGGAAAAATGTTGAAAACTTTGGAGGCCCAAAAAAGGGGTTTATAGGCATCCTAGACCCCCTAAAGTCCAGAAAATGTTGGTGGGCCAAAAACTGTGTCAGAGAGCTCTGAATGTCCCAAAAACATTTGCAGCCTGAAAGGGGCATTAACCCGCATCCTAGACCACTGAAATTCTCAAAAATATTTTTGCCATGAAAAGTGCGTCCTACAACCCTGAAAGTTCAGAATATGTTAGCAGCCCAAAAAAGGCCTTAAAATGCGTTTTAGGCCTGCAAAAATGTTGAAAAGTTTGGAGGCCCAAAAAAGGGATTTACAGGCATCCTAGACCCCGTAAAGTGCAGAAAATGGCTGTGGCCCAAAAAACTGTGTCAGAGAGCTCTGAATGTCCCAAAAAACATTTGCAGCTTGAAAGGGGCATTAAGCCGCATCCTAGACCACTGAAATTCCCAAAAATATTTTTGGCACCCAAAATGCATCCTACAACCCTGAAAGTTCAGAATATGTTAGCAGCCCAAAAAAAGGCCTTAAAATGCATTTTAGGCCTGCAAAAATGTTGAAAACTTTGGAGGCCCAAAAAAGGGGTTTACAGGCATCCTAGACCCCCTAGGTCCAGAAAATGTTGGTGGGCCAAAAACAGGCTCAGAGAGCTCTGAATGTCCCAAAAACATTTGCAGCCTGAAAGGGGCATTAACCCGTATCCTAGACCGCTGAAATTCCCAAAAATATTTTTGGCATGAAAAGTGCATCCTACAACCCTGAAAGTTCAGAATATGTTAGCAGTTCAAAAAATGCCTTAAAATGCATTTTAGGCCTGCAAAAATGTTGAAAGGTTTGGAGGCCCAAAAAGGGGTTTACAGGCATCCTAGACCCCCTAAAGTCCAGAAAATGTTGGTGGGCCAAAAACAGGCTCAGAGAGCTCTGAATGTCCCAAAAACATTTGCAGCCTGAAAGGGGCATTAACATGCATCCTAGACCACTGAAATTCCCAAAAATATTTTTGGCACCCAAAATGCTTCCTACAACCCTGAAAGTTCAGAAAATGTTGGCAGCTCAAAAAAGTCCTTAAAATTCATCTTGTGCCTGCAAAAATGTTGAAAACTTTGGAGGCCCAAAAAAGGGGTTCACAGGCATCTTAGACCCCCTAAAGTCCAGAAAATGTTGGTGGACCAAAAACTGTGTCAGAGAGCTCTGAATGTCCCAAAAACATTTGCAGCCTGAAAGGGGCATTAACATGCATCCTAGACCACTGAAATTCCCAAAAATATTTTTGGCATGAAAAGTGCATCCTACAACCCTGAAAGTTCAGAATATGTTAGCAGCCCACATAAAGGCCTTAAAATGCATTTTGGCCTGCAAAAAAGTTGAAAGGTTTGGAGGCCAAAAAAGGGATTTACAGTTATCATAGACCCCGTAAAGTGCAGAAAATGGCTGTGGCCCAAAAACTGTGTCAGAGAGCTCTGAATGTCCCAAAAACATTTGCAGTTTGAAAGGGGCATTAACCCACATCCTGGACCACTGAAATTCCCAAAAATATTTGTGGCACCCAAAATGCATCCTACAACCCTGAAAGTTCAGAATATGTTAGCAGCCCAAAAAAGGCCTTAAAATGCATTTTAGGCCTGCAAAAATGTTGAAAGGTTTGGAGGCCCAAAAAAGGGGTTTACAGGCATCCTAGACCCCCTAAAGTCCAGAAAATGTTGGTGGGCCAAAAACAGGCTCAGAGAGCTCTGAATGTCCCAAAAACATTTGCAGCCTGAATGGGGCATTAACCCGCATCCTAGACCACTGAAATTACCAAAAATAGTTTGGCCCGAAAAATGCATCCTACACCCCTGAAAGTTCAGAAAATGTTGGCAGCTCAAAAAAGTCCTTAAAATTCATCTTGTGCCTGGAAAAATGTTGAAAACTTTGGAGGCCCAAAAAAGGGGTTTATAGGCATCCTAGACCCCCTAAAGTCCAGAAAAGGTTGGTGGCCAAAAACTGTGTCAGAGAGCTCTGAATGTCCTAAAAACATTTGCAGACTGAAAGGGGCATTAACCCTTATCCTAGACCACTGAAATTCCCAAAAATATTTTTGGCACCAAAAATGCATCCTACAACCCTGAAAGTTCAGAATATGTTAGCAGCCTGAAAAAGGCCTTAAAATGCATTTTAGGCCTGCAAAAATGTTGAAAAGTTTGGAGGACCAAAAAAGGGGTTTACAGGCATCCTAGACCCCCTAAAGTCCAGAAAATGTTGGTGGGCCAAAAACAGGCTCAGAGAGCTCTGAATGCCCCAAAAACATTTGCAGCCTGAAAGGGGCATTAACCCGTATCCTAGACCACTGAAATTACCAAAAATGGTTTGGCCCGAAAAATGCATCCTACACCCCTGAAAGTTCAGAAAATGTTGGCAGCTCAAAAAAGTCCTTAAAATTCATCTTGTGCCTGCAAAAATGTTGAAAACTTTGGAGGCCCGAAAAAGAGGTTTACAGGCATCCTAGACTCCCTAAAGTCCAGAAAATATTGGTGGACCAAAAACTGTGTCAGAGAGCTCTGAATGTCCCAAAAACATTTGCAGCTTGAAAGGGCCATTAACCCGCATCCTAGACCACTGAAATTCCCAAAAATATTTTTGGCACCCAAAATGCATCCTACAACCCTGAAAGTTCAGAATATGTTAGCAGCCCAAAAAAGGCCTTAACATGCATTTTAGGCCTGCAAAAATGTTGAAAAGTTTGGAGGCCCAAAAAAGGGATTTGCAGGCATCCTAGACCCCGTAAAGTGCAGAAAATGGCTGTGGCCCAAAATCAGTGTCAGAGAGCTCTGAATGTCCCAAAACATTTGCAGCCCGAAAGGGGCACTAACCAGCATCCTAGACCACTGAAATTCCCAAAAATATTTTTGGCACCAAAAATACATCCTACAACCCTGAAAGTTCAGTATATGTTAGCAGCCTGAAAAATGCCTTAAAATGCATTTTAGGCCTGCAAAAATGTTGAAAACTTTGGAGGTCCAAAAAAGGGGTTTACAGGCATCCTAGACCCCTAAAGTCTAGAAAATGTTGGTAGGCCAAAAACTGTGTCAGAGAGCTCTGAATGTCCCAAAAACATGTGCAGCCTGAAAGGGGCATTAACCCGCATCCTAGACCACTGAAATTCTCAAAAATATTTTTGGCATGAAAAGTCCATCCTACAACCCTTAAAGTTCAAAATATGTTAGCAGCCCAAAAAAGGCCTTAAAATGCATTTTAGGCCTGCAAAAATGTTGAAAACTTTGGAGGCCCAAAAAAGGGGTTTACAGGCATCCTAGACCCCCTAAAGTCCAGAAAATGTTGGTGGGCCAAAAACAGGCTCAGAGAGCTCTGAATGTCCCAAAAACATTTGCAGCCTGAATGGGGCATTAACCCGCATCCTAGACCACTGAAATTACCAAAAATAGTTTGGCCCGAAAAATGCATCCTACACCCCTGAAAGTTCAGAAAATGTTGGCAGCTCAAAAAAGTCCTTAAAATTCATCTTGTGTCTGGAAAAATGTTGAAAACTTTGGAGGCCCAAAAAAGGGGTTTATAGGCATCCTAGACCCCCTAAAGTCCAGAAAAGGTTGGTGGCCAAAAACTGTGTCAGAGAGCTCTGAATGTCCTAAAAACATTTGCAGACTGAAAGGGGCATTAACCCTTATCCTAGACCACTGAAATTCCCAAAAATATTTTTGGCACCAAAAATGCATCCTACAACCCTGAAAGTTCAGAATATGTTAGCAGCCTGAAAAAGGCCTTAAAATGCATTTTAGGCCTGCAGAAATGTTGAAAAGTTTGGAGGACCAAAAAAGGGGTTTACAGGCATCCTAGACCCCCTAAAGTCCAGAAAATGTTGGTGGGCCAAAAACAGGCTCAGAGAGCTCTGAATGCCCCAAAAACATTTGCAGCCTGAAAGGGCATTAACCCGTATCCTAGACCACTGAAATTACCAAAAATGGTTTGGCCCGAAAAATGCATCCTACACCCCTGAAAGTTCAGAAAATGTTGGCAGCTCAAAAAAGTCCTTAAAATTCATCTTGTGCCTGCAAAAATGTTGAAAACTTTGGAGGCCCGAAAAAGAGGTTTACAGGCATCCTAGACTCCCTAAAGTCCAGAAAATATTGGTGGACCAAAAACTGTGTCAGAGAGCTCTGAATGTCCCAAAAACATTTGCAGCCTGAAAGGGGCATTAACATGCATCCTAGACCACTGAAATTCCCAAAAATATTTTTGGCATGAAAAGTGCATCCTACAACCCTGAAAGTTCAGAATATGTTAGCAGCCCACATAAAGGCCTTAAAATGCATTTTGGCCTGCAAAAAAGTTGAAAGGTTTGGAGGCCAAAAAAGGGATTTACAGTTATCATAGACCCCGTAAAGTGCAGAAAATGGCTGTGGCCCAAAAACTGTGTCAGAGAGCTCTGAATGTCCCAAAAACATTTGCAGTTTGAAAGGGGCATTAACCCACATCCTGGACCACTGAAATTCCCAAAAATATTTGTGGCACCCAAAATGCATCCTACAACCCTGAAAGTTCAGAATATGTTAGCAGCCCAAAAAAGGCCTTAAAATGCATTTTAGGCCTGCAAAAATGTTGAAAGGTTTGGAGGCCCAAAAAAGGGGTTTACAGGCATCCTAGACCCCCTAAAGTCCAGAAAATGTTGGTGGGCCAAAAACAGGCTCAGAGAGCTCTGAATGTCCCAAAAACATTTGCAGCCTGAATGGGGCATTAACCCGCATCCTAGACCACTGAAATTACCAAAAATAGTTTGGCCCGAAAAATGCATCCTACACCCCTGAAAGTTCAGAAAATGTTGGCAGCTCAAAAAAGTCCTTAAAATTCATCTTGTGCCTGGAAAAATGTTGAAAACTTTGGAGGCCCAAAAAAGGGGTTTATAGGCATCCTAGACCCCCTAAAGTCCAGAAAAGGTTGGTGGCCAAAAACTGTTTCAGAGAGCTCTGAATGTCCTAAAAACATTTGCAGACTGAAAGGGGCATTAACCCTTATCCTAGACCACTGAAATTCCCAAAAATATTTTTGGCACCAAAAATGCATCCTACAACCCTGAAAGTTCAGAATATGTTAGCAGCCTGAAAAAGGCCTTAAAATGCATTTTAGGCCTGCAAAAATGTTGAAAAGTTTGGAGGACCAAAAAAGGGGTTTACAGGCATCCTAGACCCCCTAAAGTCCAGAAAATGTTGGTGGGCCAAAAACAGGCTCAGAGAGCTCTGAATGCCCCAAAAACATTTGCAGCCTGAAAGGGGCATTAACCCGTATCCTAGACCACTGAAATTACCAAAAATGGTTTGGCCCGAAAAATGCATCCTACACCCCTGAAAGTTCAGAAAATGTTGGCAGCTCAAAAAAGTCCTTAAAATTCATCTTGTGCCTGCAAAAATGTTGAAAACTTTGGAGGCCCGAAAAAGAGGTTTACAGGCATCCTAGACTCCCTAAAGTCCAGAAAATATTGGTGGACCAAAAACTGTGTCAGAGAGCTCTGAATGTCCCAAAAACATTTGCAGCTTGAAAGGGCCATTAACCCGCATCCTAGACCACTGAAATTCCCAAAAATATTTTTGGCACCCAAAATGCATCCTACAACCCTGAAAGTTCAGAATATGTTAGCAGCCCAAAAAAGGCCTTAACATGCATTTTAGGCCTGCAAAAATGTTGAAAAGTTTGGAGGCCCAAAAAAGGGATTTGCAGGCATCCTAGACCCCGTAAAGTGCAGAAAATGGCTGTGGCCCAAAATCAGTGTCAGAGAGCTCTGAATGTCCCAAAACATTTGCAGCCCGAAAGGGGCACTAACCAGCATCCTAGACCACTGAAATTCCCAAAAATATTTTTGGCACCAAAAATACATCCTACAACCCTGAAAGTTCAGTATATGTTAGCAGCCTGAAAAATGCCTTAAAATGCATTTTAGGCCTGCAAAAATGTTGAAAACTTTGGAGGTCCAAAAAAGGGGTTTACAGGCATCCTAGACCCCTAAAGTCTAGAAAATGTTGGTAGGCCAAAAACTGTGTCAGAGAGCTCTGAATGTCCCAAAAACATGTGCAGCCTGAAAGGGGCATTAACCCGCATCCTAGACCACTGAAATTCTCAAAAATATTTTTGGCATGAAAAGTCCATCCTACAACCCTTAAAGTTCAAAATATGTTAGCAGCCCAAAAAAGGCCTTAAAATGCATTTTAGGCCTGCAAAAATGTTGAAAACTTTGGAGGCCCAAAAAAGGGGTTTACAGGCATCCTAGACCCCCTAAAGTCCAGAAAATGTTGGTGGGCCAAAAACAGGCTCAGAGAGCTCTGAATGTCCCAAAAACATTTGCAGCCTGAATGGGGCATTAACCCGCATCCTAGACCACTGAAATTACCAAAAATAGTTTGGCCCGAAAAATGCATCCTACACCCCTGAAAGTTCAGAAAATGTTGGCAGCTCAAAAAAGTCCTTAAAATTCATCTTGTGTCTGGAAAAATGTTGAAAACTTTGGAGGCCCAAAAAAGGGGTTTATAGGCATCCTAGACCCCCTAAAGTCCAGAAAAGGTTGGTGGCCAAAAACTGTGTCAGAGAGCTCTGAATGTCCTAAAAACATTTGCAGACTGAAAGGGGCATTAACCCTTATCCTAGACCACTGAAATTCCCAAAAATATTTTTGGCACCAAGAATGCATCCTACAACCCTGAAAGTTCAGAATATGTTAGCAGCCTGAAAAAGGCCTTAAAATGCATTTTAGGCCTGCAGAAATGTTGAAAAGTTTGGAGGACCAAAAAAGGGGTTTACAGGCATCCTAGACCCCCTAAAGTCCAGAAAATGTTGGTGGGCCAAAAACAGGCTCAGAGAGCTCTGAATGCCCCAAAAACATTTGCAGCCTGAAAGGGGCATTAACCCGTATCCTAGACCACTGAAATTACCAAAAATGGTTTGGCCCGAAAAATGCATCCTACACCCCTGAAAGTTCAGAAAATGTTGGCAGCTCAAAAAAGTCCTTAAAATTCATCTTGTGCCTGCAAAAATGTTGAAAACTTTGGAGGCCCGAAAAAGAGGTTTACAGGCATCCTAGACTCCCTAAAGTCCAGAAAATATTGGTGGCCCAAAAACTGTGTCAGAGAGCTCTGAATGTCCCAAAAACATTTGCAGCCTGAAAGAGCATTAACCCGCATCCTAGACCACTGAAATTACCAAAAATAGTTTGGCCCGAAAAATGCATCCTACACCCCTGGATGTTCAGAAAATGTTGGCAGCTCAAAAAAGTCCTTAAAATTCATCTTGTGCCTGGAAAAATGTTGAAAACTTTGGAGGTCCAAAAAAGGGGTTTACAGGCATCCTAGACCCCTAAAGTCTAGAAAATGTTGGTAGGCCAAAAACTGTGTCAGAGAGCTCTGAATGTCCCAAAAACATGTGCAGCCTGAAAGGGGCATTAACCCGCATCCTAGACCACTGAAATTCTCAAAAATATTTTTGGCATGAAAAGTCCATCCTACAACCCTTAAAGTTCAAAATATGTTAGCAGCCCAAAAAAGGCCTTAAAATGCATTTTAGGCCTGCAAAAATGTTGAAAACTTTGGAGGCCCAAAAAAGGGGTTTACAGGCATCCTAGACCCCCTAAAGTCCAGAAAATGTTGGTGGGCCAAAAACAGGCTCAGAGAGCTCTGAATGTCCCAAAAACATTTGCAGCCTGAATGGGGCATTAACCCGCATCCTAGACCACTGAAATTACCAAAAATATTTTTGGCATGAAAAGTGCATCCTACAACCCTGAAAGTTCAGAATATGTTAGCAGTTCAAAAAATGCCTTAAAATGCATTTTAGGCCTGCAAAAATGTTGAAAACTTTGGAGGTCCAAAAAAGGGGTTTACAGGCATCCTAGACCCCTAAAGTCTAGAAAATGTTGGTAGGCCAAAAACTGTGTCAGAGAGCTCTGAATGTCCCAAAAACATGTGCAGCCTGAAAGGGGCATTAACCCGCATCCTAGACCACTGAAATTCTCAAAAATATTTTTGGCATGAAAAGTCCATCCTACAACCCTTAAAGTTCAAAATATGTTAGCAGCCCAAAAAAGGCCTTAAAATGCATTTTAGGCCTGCAAAAATGTTGAAAACTTTGGAGGCCCAAAAAAGGGGTTTACAGGCATCCTAGACCCCCTAAAGTCCAGAAAATGTTGGTGGGCCAAAAACAGGCTCAGAGAGCTCTGAATGTCCCAAAAACATTTGCAGCCTGAATGGGGCATTAACCCGCATCCTAGACCACTGAAATTACCAAAAATAGTTTGGCCCGAAAAATGCATCCTACACCCCTGAAAGTTCAGAAAATGTTGGCAGCTCAAAAAAGTCCTTAAAATTCATCTTGTGTCTGGAAAAATGTTGAAAACTTTGGAGGCCCAAAAAAGGGGTTTATAGGCATCCTAGACCCCCTAAAGTCCAGAAAAGGTTGGTGGCCAAAAACTGTGTCAGAGAGCTCTGAATGTCCTAAAAACATTTGCAGACTGAAAGGGGCATTAACCCTTATCCTAGACCACTGAAATTCCCAAAAATATTTTTGGCACCAAAAATGCATCCTACAACCCTGAAAGTTCAGAATATGTTAGCAGCCTGAAAAAGGCCTTAAAATGCATTTTAGGCCTGCAGAAATGTTGAAAAGTTTGGAGGACCAAAAAAGGGGTTTACAGGCATCCTAGACCCCCTAAAGTCCAGAAAATGTTGGTGGGCCAAAAACAGGCTCAGAGAGCTCTGAATGCCCCAAAAACATTTGCAGCCTGAAAGGGGCATTAACCCGTATCCTAGACCACTGAAATTACCAAAAATGGTTTGGCCCGAAAAATGCATCCTACACCCCTGAAAGTTCAGAAAATGTTGGCAGCTCAAAAAAGTCCTTAAAATTCATCTTGTGCCTGCAAAAATGTTGAAAACTTTGGAGGCCCGAAAAAGAGGTTTACAGGCATCCTAGACTCCCTAAAGTCCAGAAAATATTGGTGGCCCAAAAACTGTGTCAGAGAGCTCTGAATGTCCCAAAAACATTTGCAGCCTGAAAGAGCATTAACCCGCATCCTAGACCACTGAAATTACCAAAAATAGTTTGGCCCGAAAAATGCATCCTACACCCCTGGATGTTCAGAAAATGTTGGCAGCTCAAAAAAGTCCTTAAAATTCATCTTGTGCCTGGAAAAATGTTGAAAACTTTGGAGGTCCAAAAAAGGGGTTTACAGGCATCCTAGACCCCTAAAGTCTAGAAAATGTTGGTAGGCCAAAAACTGTGTCAGAGAGCTCTGAATGTCCCAAAAACATGTGCAGCCTGAAAGGGGCATTAACCCGCATCCTAGACCACTGAAATTCTCAAAAATATTTTTGGCATGAAAAGTCCATCCTACAACCCTTAAAGTTCAAAATATGTTAGCAGCCCAAAAAAGGCCTTAAAATGCATTTTAGGCCTGCAAAAATGTTGAAAACTTTGGAGGCCCAAAAAAGGGGTTTACAGGCATCCTAGACCCCCTAAAGTCCAGAAAATGTTGGTGGGCCAAAAACAGGCTCAGAGAGCTCTGAATGTCCCAAAAACATTTGCAGCCTGAATGGGGCATTAACCCGCATCCTAGACCACTGAAATTACCAAAAATAGTTTGGCCCGAAAAATGCATCCTACACCCCTGAAAGTTCAGAAAATGTTGGCAGCTCAAAAAAGTCCTTAAAATTCATCTTGTGTCTGGAAAAATGTTGAAAACTTTGGAGGCCCAAAAAAGGGGTTTATAGGCATCCTAGACCCCCTAAAGTCCAGAAAAGGTTGGTGGCCAAAAACTGTGTCAGAGAGCTCTGAATGTCCTAAAAACATTTGCAGACTGAAAGGGGCATTAACCCTTATCCTAGACCACTGAAATTCCCAAAAATATTTTTGGCACCAAAAATGCATCCTACAACCCTGAAAGTTCAGAATATGTTAGCAGCCTGAAAAAGGCCTTAAAATGCATTTTAGGCCTGCAGAAATGTTGAAAAGTTTGGAGGACCAAAAAAGGGGTTTACAGGCATCCTAGACCCCCTAAAGTCCAGAAAATGTTGGTAGGCCAAAAACTGTGTCAGAGAGCTCTGAATGTCCCAAAAACATGTGCAGCCTGAAAGGGGCATTAACCCGCATCCTAGACCGCTGAAATTCCCAAAAATATTTTTGGCATGAAAAGTGCATCCTACAACCCTGAAAGTTCAGAATATGTTAGCAGTTCAAAAAATGCCTTAAAATGCATTTTAGGCCTGCAAAAATGTTGAAAAGTTTGGAAGCCCAAAAAAGGGATTTACAGGCATCCTAGACCCCGTAAAGTGCAGAAAATGGCTGTAGCCCAAAATCAGTGTCAGAGAACTCTAAATGTCCCAAAACATTTGCAGCCCGAAAGGGGCACTAACCCGCATCCTAGACCACTGAAATTCCCCAAAAATATTTTTGACACCATAAATGCATCCTACAACCCTGATGAAAGTTCAGAATATGTTAGCAGCGCAAAAAGGGCCTTAAAATGCATTTTAGGCCTGCAAAAATGTTCAAAAGTTTGGAGGCCCAAAAAAGGGGTTTACAGGGATCCTACACCCCTAAAGTCCAGAAAATGTTGGTGGGCCAAAAACTGTGTTAGATAGCTCTGAATGTCCCAAAAACATTTGCAGCCTGAATGGGGCATTAAGCCGCATCCTAGACCACTGAAATTCCCAAAAATATTTTTGGCACCCAAAATGCATCCTACAACCCTGAAAGTTCAGAATATGTTAGCAGCCCAAAAAAGGCCTTAAAATGCATTTTAGTCCTGCAAAAATGTTGAAAGGTTTGGAGGCCGAAAAAAGGGATTTACAGGCATCCTAGACCCCGTAAAGTGCAGAAAATGGCTGTGGCCTAAAATCAGTGTCAGAGAGCTCTGAATGTCCCAAAAACATTTGCAGCTGGAAAGGGGCATTAACCCGCATCCTAGACCACTGAAATTCTCAAAAATATTTTTGGCATGAAAAGTCCATCCTACAACCCTTAAAGTTCAAAATATGTTAGCAGCCCAAAAAAGGCCTTAAAATGCATTTTGGCCTGCAAAAAAGTTGAAAAGTTTGGAGGCCAAAAAAGGGATTTACAGTTATCCTAGACCCCGTAAAGTGCAGAAAATGGCTGTGGCCCAAAAACTGTGTCAGAGAGCTTTGAATGTCCCAAAAACATTTGCAGTTTGAAAGGGGCATTAACCCGCATCCTAGACCACTGAAATTCCCAAAAATATTTGTGGCACCCAAAATGCATCCTACAACCCTGAAAGTTCAGAATATGTTAGCAGCCCAAAAAAGGCCTTAAAATGCATTTTAGGCCTGCAAAAATGTTGAAAGGTTTGGAGGCCCAAAAAAGGGGTTTACAGGCATCCTAGACCCCCTAAAGTCCAGAAAATGTTGGTGGGCCAAAAACAGGCTCAGAGAGCTCTGAATGTCCCAAAAACATTTGCAGCCTGAATGGGGCATTAACCCGCATCCTAGACCACTGAAATTACCAAAAATAGTTTGGCCCGAAAAATGCATCCTACACCCCTGAAAGTTCAGAAAATGTTGGCAGCTCAAAAAAGTCCTTAAAATTCATCTTGTGCCTGGAAAAATGTTGAAAACTTTGTAGGCCAAAAAAGGGGTTTACAGGCATCCTAGACCCCCTAAAGTCCAGAAAATGTTGGTAGGTCAAAAACTGTGTCAGAGAGCTCTGAATGTCCCAAAAACATTTGCAGCCTGAAAGGGGCATTAACCCGCATCCTAGACCGCTGAAATTCCCAAAAATATTTTTGGCATGAAAAGTGCATCCTACAACCCTGAAAGTTCAGAATATGTTAGCACCCCAAAAAAGGCCTTAAAATGCATTTTAGGCCTGCAAAAATGTTGAAAACTTTGGAGGCCCAAAAAAGGGGTTTATAGGCATCCTAGACCCCCTAAAGTCCAGAAAAGGTTGGTGGTCAAAAACTGTGTCAGAGAGCTCTGAATGTCCTAAAAACATTTGCAGACTGAAAGGGGCATTAACCCTTATCCTAGACCACTGAAATTCCCAAAAATATTTTTGGCACCAAAAATGCATCCTACAACCCTGAAAGTTCAGAATATGTTAGCAGCCTGAAAAAGGCCTTAAAATGCATTTTAGGCCTGCAAAAATGTTGAAAAGTTTGGAGGACCAAAAAAGGGGTTTACAGGCATCCTAGACCCCCTAAAGTCCAGAAAATGTTGGTGGGCCAAAAACAGGCTCAGAGAGCTCTGAATGCCCCAAAAACATTTGCAGCCTGAAAGGGGCATTAACCCGCATCCTAGACCACTGAAATTACCAAAAATAGTTTGGCCCGAAAAATGCATCCTACACCCCTGGATGTTCAGAAAATGTTGGCAGCTCAAAAAAGTCCTTAAAATTCATCTTGTGCCTGGAAAAATGTTGAAAACTTTGGAGGTCCAAAAAAGGGGTTTACAGGCATCCTAGACCCCTAAAGTCTAGAAAATGTTGGTAGGCCAAAAACTGTGTCAGAGAGCTCTGAATGTCCCAAAAACATGTGCAGCCTGAAAGGGGCATTAACCCGCATCCTAGACCACTGAAATTCTCAAAAATATTTTTGGCATGAAAAGTCCATCCTACAACCCTTAAAGTTCAAAATATGTTAGCAGCCCAAAAAAGGCCTTAAAATGCATTTTAGGCCTGCAAAAATGTTGAAAACTTTGGAGGCCCAAAAAAGGGGTTTACAGGCATCCTAGACCCCCTAAAGTCCAGAAAATGTTGGTGGGCCAAAAACAGGCTCAGAGAGCTCTGAATGTCCCAAAAACATTTGCAGCCTGAATGGGGCATTAACCCGCATCCTAGACCACTGAAATTACCAAAAATAGTTTGGCCCGAAAAATGCATCCTACACCCCTGAAAGTTCAGAAAATGTTGGCAGCTCAAAAAAGTCCTTAAAATTCATCTTGTGTCTGGAAAAATGTTGAAAACTTTGGAGGCCCAAAAAAGGGGTTTATAGGCATCCTAGACCCCCTAAAGTCCAGAAAAGGTTGGTGGCCAAAAACTGTGTCAGAGAGCTCTGAATGTCCTAAAAACATTTGCAGACTGAAAGGGGCATTAACCCTTATCCTAGACCACTGAAATTCCCAAAAATATTTTTGGCACCAAAAATGCATCCTACAACCCTGAAAGTTCAGAATATGTTAGCAGCCTGAAAAAGGCCTTAAAATGCATTTTAGGCCTGCAGAAATGTTGAAAAGTTTGGAGGACCAAAAAAGGGGTTTACAGGCATCCTAGACCCCCTAAAGTCCAGAAAATGTTGGTGGGCCAAAAACAGGCTCAGAGAGCTCTGAATGCCCCAAAAACATTTGCAGCCTGAAAGGGGCATTAACCCGTATCCTAGACCACTGAAATTACCAAAAATGGTTTGGCCCGAAAAATGCATCCTACACCCCTGAAAGTTCAGAAAATGTTGGCAGCTCAAAAAAGTCCTTAAAATTCATCTTGTGCCTGCAAAAATGTTGAAAACTTTGGAGGCCCGAAAAAGAGGTTTACAGGCATCCTAGACTCCCTAAAGTCCAGAAAATATTGGTGGACCAAAAACTGTGTCAGAGAGCTCTGAATGTCCCAAAAACATTTGCAGCCTGAAAGAGCATTAACCCGCATCCTAGACCACTGAAATTACCAAAAATAGTTTGGCCCGAAAAATGCATCCTACACCCCTGGATGTTCAGAAAATGTTGGCAGCTCAAAAAAGTCCTTAAAATTCATCTTGTGCCTGGAAAAATGTTGAAAACTTTGGAGGTCCAAAAAAGGGGTTTACAGGCATCCTAGACCCCTAAAGTCTAGAAAATGTTGGTAGGCCAAAAACTGTGTCAGAGAGCTCTGAATGTCCCAAAAACATGTGCAGCCTGAAAGGGGCATTAACCCGCATCCTAGACCGCTGAAATTCCCAAAAATATTTTTGGCATGAAAAGTGCATCCTACAACCCTGAAAGTTCAGAATATGTTAGCAGTTCAAAAAATGCCTTAAAATGCATTTTAGGCCTGCAAAAATGTTGAAAAGTTTGGAAGCCCAAAAAAGGGATTTACAGGCATCCTAGACCCCGTAAAGTGCAGAAAATGGCTGTAGCCCAAAATCAGTGTCAGAGAACTCTAAATGTCCCAAAACATTTGCAGCCCGAAAGGGGCACTAACCCGCATCCTAGACCACTGAAATTCCCCAAAAATATTTTTGACACCATAAATGCATCCTACAACCCTGATGAAAGCTCAGAATATGTTAGCAGCGCAAAAAGGGCCTTAAAATGCATTTTAGGCCTGCAAAAATGTTCAAAAGTTTGGAGGCCCAAAAAGGGGTTTACAGGGATCCCACACCCCTAAAGTCCAGAAAATGTTGGTGGGCCAAAAACTGTGTTAGATAGCTCTGAATGTCCCAAAAACATTTGCAGCCTGAATGGGGCATTAAGCCGCATCCTAGACCACTGAAATTCCCAAAAATATTTTTGGCACCCAAAATGCATCCTACAACCCTGAAAGTTCAGAATATGTTAGCAGCCCAAAAAAGGCCTTAAAATGCATTTTAGTCCTGCAAAAATGTTGAAAGGTTTGGAGGCCGAAAAAAGGGATTTACAGGCATCCTAGACCCCGTAAAGTGCAGAAAATGGCTGTGGCCTAAAATCAGTGTCAGAGAGCTCTGAATGTCCCAAAAACATTTGCAGCTGGAAAGGGGCATTAACCCGCATCCTAGACCACTGAAATTCTCAAAAATATTTTTGGCATGAAAAGTCCATCCTACAACCCTTAAAGTTCAAAATATGTTAGCAGCCCAAAAAATGCCTTAAAATGCATTTTGGCCTGCAAAAAAGTTGAAAAGTTTGGAGGCCAAAAAAGGGATTTACAGTTATCCTAGACCCCGTAAAGTGCAGAAAATGGCTGTGGCCCAAAAACTGTGTCAGAGAGCTTTGAATGTCCCAAAAACATTTGCAGTTTGAAAGGGGCATTAACCCGCATCCTAGACCACTGAAATTCCCAAAAATATTTGTGGCACCCAAAATGCATCCTACAACCCTGAAAGTTCAGAATATGTTAGCAGCCCAAAAAAGGCCTTAAAATGCATTTTAGGCCTGCAAAAATGTTGAAAGGTTTGGAGGCCCAAAAAAGGGGTTTACAGGCACCCTAGACCCCCTAAAGTCCAGAAAATGTTGGTGGGCCAAAAACAGGCTCAGAGAGCTCTGAATGTCCCAAAAACATTTGCAGCCTGAATGGGGCATTAACCCGCATCCTAGACCACTGAAATTACCAAAAATAGTTTGGCCCGAAAAATGCATCCTACACCCCTGAAAGTTCAGAAAATGTTGGCAGCTCAAAAAAGTCCTTAAAATTCATCTTGTGCCTGGAAAAATGTTGAAAACTTTGGAGGCCAAAAAAGGGGTTTACAGGCATCCTAGACCCCCTAAAGTCCAGAAAATGTTGGTAGGTCAAAAACTGTGTCAGAGAGCTCTGAATGTCCCAAAAACATTTGCAGCCTGAAAGGGGCATTAACCCGCATCCTAGACCGCTGAAATTCCCAAAAATATTTTTGGCATGAAAAGTGCATCCTACAACCCTGAAAGTTCAGAATATGTTAGCATCCCAAAAAAGGCCTTAAAATGCATTTTAGGCCTGCAAAAATGTTGAAAACTTTGGAGGCCCAAAAAAGGGGTTTATAGGCATCCTAGACCCCCTAAAGTCCAGAAAAGGTTGGTGGTCAAAAACTGTGTCAGAGAGCTCTGAATGTCCTAAAAACATTTGCAGACTGAAAGGGGCATTAACCCTTATCCTAGACCACTGAAATTCCCAAAAATATTTTTGGCACCAAAAATGCATCCTACAACCCTGAAAGTTCAGAATATGTTAGCAGCCTGAAAAAGGCCTTAAAATGCATTTTAGGCCTGCAAAAATGTTGAAAAGTTTGGAGGACCAAAAAAGGGGTTTACAGGCATCCTAGACCCCCTAAAGTCCAGAAAATGTTGGTGGGCCAAAAACAGGCTCAGAGAGCTCTGAATGCCCCAAAAACATTTGCAGCCTGAAAGGGGCATTAACCCGTATCCTAGACCACTGAAATTACCAAAAATGGTTTGGCCCGAAAAATGCATCCTACACCCCTGAAAGTTCAGAAAATGTTGGCAGCTCAAAAAAGTCCTTAAAATTCATCTTGTGCCTGCAAAAATGTTGAAAACTTTGGAGGCCCGAAAAAGAGGTTTACAGGCATCCTAGACTCCCTAAAGTCCAGAAAATATTGGTGGACCAAAAACTGTGTCAGAGAGCTCTGAATGTCCCAAAAACATTTGCAGCTTGAAAGGGCCATTAACCCGCATCCTAGACCACTGAAATTCCCAAAAATATCTTTGGCACCCAAAATGCATCCTACAACCCTGAAAGTTCAGAATATGTTAGCAGCCCAAAAAAGGCCTTAACATGCATTTTAGGCCTGCAAAAATGTTGAAAAGTTTGGAGGCCCAAAAAAGGGATTTGCAGGCATCCTAGACCCCGTAAAGTGCAGAAAATGGCTGTGGCCCAAATCAGTGTCAGAGAGCTCTGAATGTCCCAAAACATTTGCAGCCCGAAAGGGGCACTAACCAGCATCCTAGACCACTGAAATTCCCAAAAATATTTTTGGCACCAAAAATGCATCCTACAACCCTGAAAGTTCAGTATATGTTAGCAGCCTGAAAAATGCCTTAAAATGCATTTTAGGCCTGCAAAAATGTTGAAAACTTTGGAGGCCCAAAAAAGAGGTTTACAGGCATCCTAGACTCCCTAAAGTCCAGAAAATATTGGTGGACCAAAAACTGTGTCAGAGAGCTCTGAATGTCCCAAAAATATTTGCAGCTTGAAAGGGGCATTAACCCGCATCCTAGACCACTGAAATTCTCAAAAATATTTTTGGCATGAAAAGTCCATCCTACAACCCTTAAAGTTCAAAATATGTTAGCAGCCCAAAAAAGGCCTTAAAATGCATTTTAGGCCTGCAAAAATGTTGAAAACTTTGGAGGCCCAAAAAAGGGGTTTACAGGCATCCTAGACCCCCTAAAGTCCAGAAAATGTTGGTGGGCCAAAAACAGGCTCAGAGAGCTCTGAATGTCCCAAAAACATTTGCAGCCTGAATGGGGCATTAACCCGCATCCTAGACCACTGAAATTACCAAAAATAGTTTGGCCCGAAAAATGCATCCTACACCCCTGAAAGTTCAGAAAATGTTGGCAGCTCAAAAAAGTCCTTAAAATTCATCTTGTGTCTGGAAAAATGTTGAAAACTTTGGAGGCCCAAAAAAGGGGTTTATAGGCATCCTAGACCCCCTAAAGTCCAGAAAAGGTTGGTGGCCAAAAACTGTGTCAGAGAGCTCTGAATGTCCTAAAAACATTTGCAGACTGAAAGGGGCATTAACCCTTATCCTAGACCACTGAAATTCCCAAAAATATTTTTGGCACCAAAAATGCATCCTACAACCCTGAAAGTTCAGAATATGTTAGCAGCCTGAAAAAGGCCTTAAAATGCATTTTAGGCCTGCAAAAATGTTGAAAAGTTTGGAGGACCAAAAAAGGGGTTTACAGGCATCCTAGACCCCCTAAAGTCCAGAAAATGTTGGTGGGCCAAAAACAGGCTCAGAGAGCTCTGAATGCCCCAAAAACATTTGCAGCCTGAAAGGGGCATTAACCCGTATCCTAGACCACTGAAATTACCAAAAATGGTTTGGCCCGAAAAATGCATCCTACACCCCTGAAAGTTCAGAAAATGTTGGCAGCTCAAAAAAGTCCTTAAAATTCATCTTGTGCCTGCAAAAATGTTGAAAACTTTGGAGGCCAGAAAAAGAGGTTTACAGGCATCCTAGACTCCCTAAAGTCCAGAAAATATTGGTGGACCAAAAACTGTGTCAGAGAGCTCTGAATGTCCCAAAAACATTTGCAGCTTGAAAGGGGCATTAACCCGCATCCTAGACCACTGAAATTCCCAAAAATATTTTTGGCACCAAAAATGCATCCTACAACCCTCAAAGTTCAGAATATGTTAGCAGCCTGAAAAAGGCCTTAAAATGCATTTTAGGCCTGCAAAAATGTTGAAAACTTTGGAGGCCCAAAAAAGGGGTTTACAGGCATCCTAGACCCCCTAAAGTCCAGAAAATGTTGGTAGGCCAAAAACTGTGTCAGAGAGCTCTGAATGTCCCAAAAACATTTGCAGCCTGAAAGGGGCATTAACCCGCATCCTAGACCACTGAAATTCCCAAAAATATTTTTGGCATGAAAAGTGCATCCTACAACCCTTAAAGTTCAGAATATGTTAGCAGCCCAAAAAAGGCCTTAACATGCATTTTAGGCCTGCAAAAAAGTTGAAAAGTTTGGAGGCCAAAAAAGGGATTTGCAGGCATCCTAGACCCCATAAAGTGCAGAAAATGGCTGTGGCCCAAAATCCGTGTCAGAGAGCTCTGGATGTCCCAAAACATTTGTAGCCTGAAAGGGGCACTAACCAGCATCCTAGACCACTGAAATTCCCAAAAATATTTTTGGCACCAAAAATGCATCCTGCAACCCTGAAAGTTCAGAATATGTTAGCAGCCTGAAAAATGCCTTAAAATGCATTTTAGGCCTGCAAAAATGTTGAAAACTTTGGAGGCCCAAAAAAGAGGTTTACAGGCATCCTAGACTCCCTAAAGTCCAGAAAATATTGGTGGACCAAAAACTGTGTCAGAGAGCTCTGAATGTCCCAAAAACATTTGCAGCTTGAAAGGGGCATTAAGCCGCATCCTAGACCACTGAAATTCCCAAAAATATTTTTGGCACCCAAAATGCATCCTACAACCCTGAAAGTTCAGAATATGTTAGCAGCCCAAAAAAGGCCTTAAAATGCATTTTAGGCCTGCAAAAATGTTGAAAACTTTGGAGGCCCAAAACAGGGGTTTACAGGCATCCAAGACCCCCTAAAGTCCAGAAAATGTTGGTGGGCTAAAAACAGGCTCAGAGAGCTCTGAATGTCCCAAAAACATTTGCAACCTGAAAGGGGCATTAACCTGCATCCTAGACCACTGAAATTACCAAAAATAGCTTGGCCCGAAAAATGCATCCTACACCTCTGAATGTTCAGAAAATGTTGGCAGCTCAAAAAAGTCCTTAAAATTCATCTTGTGCCTGCAAAAATGTTGAAAACTTTGGAGGCCCAAAAAAGGGGTTTACAGGCATCCTAGACCCCCTAAAGTCCAGAAAATGTTGGTGGGCCAAAAACTGTGTCAGAGAGATCTGAATGTCCCAAAAACATTTGCAGCCTGAATGGGGCATTAACCCACATCCTAGACCACTGAAATTCCCAAAAATATTTTGGCCCAAAAAATGCTTCCTACACCCCTGAAATTTCAGAAAATGTTGGCAGCTCAAAAAAAGGCCTTAAAATGCATTTTAGGCCTGCAAACATGTTGAAAACTTTGGAGGCCCAAAAAAGGGATTTACAGGCATCCTAGACCCCTAAAGTCCAGAAAATGTTGGTGGGCCAAAAACAGGCTCAGAGAGCTCTGAATGTCCCCAAAACATTTGCAGCCTGAAAGGGGCATTAACATGCATCCTAGACCACTGAAATTCCCAAAAATATTTTTGGCACCCAAAATGCTTCCTACAACCCTGAAAGTTCAGAAAATGTTGGCAGCTCAAAAAAGTCCTTAAAATTCATCTTGTGCCTGCAAAAATGTTGAAAACTTTGGAGGCCCAAAAAAGGGGTTCACAGGCATCTTAGACCCCCTAAAGTCCAGAAAATGTTGGTGGACCAAAAACTGTGTCAGAGAGCTCTGAATGTCCCAAAAACATTTGCAGCCTGAAAGGGGCATTAACATGCATCCTAGACGACTGAAATTCCCAAAAATATTTTTGGCATGAAAAGTGCATCCTACAACCCTGAAAGTTCAGAATATGTTAGCAGCCCACAAAAAGGCCTTAAAATGCATTTTAGGCCTGCAAAAATGTTGAAAAGTTTGGAGGCCAAAAAAAGGGATTTGCAGGCATCCTAGACCCCGTAAAGTGCAGAAAATGGCTGTGGCCCAAAATCAGTGTCAGAGAGCTCTGAATGTCCCAAAACATTTGCAGCCCGAAAGGGGCACTAACCAGCATCCTAGACCACTGAAATTCCCAAAAATATTTTTGGCACCAAAAATGCATCCTACAACCCTGAAAGTTCAGAATATGTTAGCAGCCTGAAAAATGCCTTAAAATGCATTTTAGGCCTGCAAAAATGTTGAAAACTTTGGAGGCCCAAAAAGAGGTTTACAGGCATCCTAGACTCCCTAAAGTCCAGAAAATATTGGTGGACCAAAAACTGTGTCAGAGAGCTCTGAATGTCCCAAAAACATTTGCAGCTGGAAAGGGGCATTAACCCGCATCCTAGACCACTGAAATTCTCAAAAATATTTTTGGCATGAAAAGTCCATCCTACAACCCTTAAAGTTCAAAATATGTTAGCAGCCCAAAAAAGGCCTTAAAATGCATTTTAGGCCTGCAAAAATGTTGAAAACTTTGGAGGCCCAAAACAGGGGTTTACAGGCATCCAAGACCCCCTAAAGTCCAGAAAATGTTGGTGGGCTAAAAACAGGCTCAGAGAGCTCTGAATGTCCCAAAAACATTTGCAACCTGAAAGGGGCATTAACCTGCATCCTAGACCACTGAAATTACCAAAAATAGCTTGGCCCGAAAAATGCATCCTACACCTCTGAATGTTCAGAAAATGTTGGCAGCTCAAAAAAGTCCTTAAAATTCATCTTGTGCCTGCAAAAATGTTGAAAACTTTGGAGGCCCAAAAAAGGGGTTTACAGGCATCCTAGACCCCCTAAAGTCCAGAAAATGTTGGTGGGCCAAAAACTGTGTCAGAGAGATCTGAATGTCCCAAAAACATTTGCAGCCTGAATGGGGCATTAACCCACATCCTAGACCACTGAAATTCCCAAAAATATTTTGGCCCAAAAAATGCTTCCTACACCCCTGAAATTTCAGAAAATGTTGGCAGCTCAAAAAAAGGCCTTAAAATGCATTTTAGGCCTGCAAACATGTTGAAAACTTTGGAGGCCCAAAAAAGGGATTTACAGGCATCCTAGACCCCTAAAGTCCAGAAAATGTTGGTGGGCCAAAAACAGGCTCAGAGAGCTCTGAATGTCCCCAAAACATTTGCAGCCTGAAAGGGGCATTAACATGCATCCTAGACCACTGAAATTCCCAAAAATATTTTTGGCACCCAAAATGCTTCCTACAACCCTCAAAGTTCAGAAAATGTTGGCAGCTCAAAAAAGTCCTTAAAATTCATCTTGTGCCTGCAAAAATGTTGAAAACTTTGGAGGCCCAAAAAAGGGGTTCACAGGCATCTTAGACCCCCTAAAGTCCAGAAAATGTTGGTGGACCAAAAACTGTGTCAGAGAGCTCTGAATGTCCCAAAAACATTTGCAGCCTGAAAGGGGCATTAACATGCATCCTAGACGACTGAAATTCCCAAAAATATTTTTGGCATGAAAAGTGCATCCTACAACCCTGAAAGTTCAGAATATGTTAGCAGCCCACAAAAAGGCCTTAAAATGCATTTTAGGCCTGCAAAAATGTTGAAAAGTTTGGAGGCCAAAAAAAGGGATTTGCAGGCATCCTAGACCCCGTAAAGTGCAGAAAATGGCTGTGGCCCAAAATCAGTGTCAGAGAGCTCTGAATGTCCCAAAACATTTGCAGCCCGAAAGGGGCACTAACCAGCATCCTAGACCACTGAAATTCCCAAAAATATTTTTGGCACCAAAATTGCATCCTACAACCCTGAAAGTTCAGAATATGTTAGCAGCCTGAAAAATGCCTTAAAATGCATTTTAGGCCTGCAAAAATGTTGAAAACTTTGGAGGCCCAAAAAGAGGTTTACAGGCATCCTAGACTCCCTAAAGTCCAGAAAATATTGGTGGACCAAAAACTGTGTCAGAGAGCTCTGAATGTCCCAAAAACATTTGCAGCTGGAAAGGGGCATTAACCCGCATCCTAGACCACTGAAATTCTCAAAAATATTTTTGGCATGAAAAGTCCATCCTACAACCCTTAAAGTTCAAAATATGTTAGCAGCCCAAAAAAGGCCTTAAAATGCATTTTGGCCTGCAAAAAAGTTGAAAAGTTTGGAGGCCAAAAAAGGGATTTACAGTCATCCTAGACCCCGTAAAGTGCAGAAAATGGCTGTGGCCCAAAAACTGTGTCAGAGAGCTCTGAATGTCCCAAAAACATTTGCAGCTTGAAAGGGGCATTAACCCGCATCCTGGACCACTGAAATTCCCAAAAATATTTGTGGCACCCAAAATGCATCCTACAACCCTGAAAGTTCAGAATATGTTAGCAGCCCAAAAAAGGCCTTAAAATGCATTTTAGGCCTGCAAAAATGTTGAAAGGTTTGGAGGCCCAAAAAAGGGGTTTACAGGCATCATAGACCCCCTAAAGTGCAGAAAATGTTGGTGGGCCAAAAACAGGCTCAGAGAGCTCTGAATGTCCCAAAAACATTTGCAGCCTGAATGGGGCATTAACCCGCATCCTAGACCACTGAAATTACCAAAAATAGTTTGGCCCGAAAAATGCATCCTACACCCCTGAAAGTTCAGAAAATGTTGGCAGCTCAAAAAAGTCCTTAAAATTCATCTTGTGCCTGGAAAAATGTTGAAAACTTTGTAGGCCAAAAAAGGGGTTTACAGGCATCCTAGACCCCCTAAAGTCCAGAAAATGTTGGTAGGTCAAAAACTGTGTCAGAGAGCTCTGAATGTCCCAAAAACATTTGCAGCCTGAAAGGGGCATTAACCCGCATCCTAGACCGCTGAAATTCCCAAAAATATTTTTGGCATGAAAAGTGCATCCTACAACCCTGAAAGTTCAGAATATGTTAGCACCCCAAAAAAGGCCTTAAAATGCATTTTAGGCCTGCAAAAATGTTGAAAATTTTGGAGGCCCAAAAAAGGGGTTTATAGGCATCCTAGACCCCCTAAAGTCCAGAAAAGGTTGGTGGTCAAAAACTGTGTCAGAGAGCTCTGAATGTCCTAAAAACAGTTGCAGACTGAAAGGGGCATTAACCCTTATCCTAGACCACTGAAATTCCCAAAAATATTTTTGGCACCAAAAATGCATCCTACAACCCTGAAAGTTCAGAATATGTTAGCAGCCTGAAAAAGGCCTTAAAATGCATTTTAGGCCTGCAAAAATGTTGAAAAGTTTGGAGGACCAAAAAAGGGGTTTACAGGCATCCTAGACCCCCTAAAGTCCAGAAAATGTTGGTGGGCCAAAAACAGGCTCAGAGAGCTCTGAATGCCCCAAAAACATGTGCAGCCTGAAAGGGGCATTAACCCGCATCCTAGACCACTGAAATTACCAAAAATAGTTTGGCCCGAAAAATGCATCCTACACCCCTGGATGTTCAGAAAATGTTGGCAGCTCAAAAAAGTCCTTAAAATTCATCTTGTGCCTGGAAAAATGTTGAAAACTTTGGAGGTCCAAAAAAGGGGTTTACAGGCATCCTAGACCCCTAAAGTCTAGAAAATGTTGGTAGGCCAAAAACTGTGTCAGAGAGCTCTGAATGTCCCAAAAACATGTGCAGCCTGAAAGGGGCATTAACCCGCATCCTAGACCACTGAAATTCTCAAAAATATTTTTGGCATGAAAAGTCCATCCTACAACCCTTAAAGTTCAAAATATGTTAGCAGCCCAAAAAAGGCCTTAAAATGCATTTTAGGCCTGCAAAAATGTTGAAAACTTTGGAGGCCCAAAAAAGGGGTTTACAGGCATCCTAGACCCCCTAAAGTCCAGAAAATGTTGGTGGGCCAAAAACAGGCTCAGAGAGCTCTGAATGTCCCAAAAACATTTGCAGCCTGAATGGGGCATTAACCCGCATCCTAGACCACTGAAATTACCAAAAATAGTTTGGCCCGAAAAATGCATCCTACACCCCTGAAAGTTCAGAAAATGTTGGCAGCTCAAAAAAGTCCTTAAAATTCATCTTGTGTCTGGAAAAATGTTGAAAACTTTGGAGGCCCAAAAAAGGGGTTTATAGGCATCCTAGACCCCCTAAAGTCCAGAAAAGGTTGGTGGCCAAAAACTGTGTCAGAGAGCTCTGAATGTCCTAAAAACATTTGCAGACTGAAAGGGGCATTAACCCTTATCCTAGACCACTGAAATTCCCAAAAATATTTTTGGCACCAAAAATGCATCCTACAACCCTGAAAGTTCAGAATATGTTAGCAGCCTGAAAAAGGCCTTAAAATGCATTTTAGGCCTGCAGAAATGTTGAAAAGTTTGGAGGACCAAAAAAGGGGTTTACAGGCATCCTAGACCCCCTAAAGTCCAGAAAATGTTGGTGGGCCAAAAACAGGCTCAGAGAGCTCTGAATGCCCCAAAAACATTTGCAGCCTGAAAGGGGCATTAACCCGTATCCTAGACCACTGAAATTACCAAAAATGGTTTGGCCCGAAAAATGCATCCTACACCCCTGAAAGTTCAGAAAATGTTGGCAGCTCAAAAAAGTCCTTAAAATTCATCTTGTGCCTGCAAAAATGTTGAAAACTTTGGAGGCCCGAAAAAGAGGTTTACAGGCATCCTAGACTCCCTAAAGTCCAGAAAATATTGGTGGACCAAAAACTGTGTCAGAGAGCTCTGAATGTCCCAAAAACATTTGCAGCCTGAAAGAGCATTAACCCGCATCCTAGACCACTGAAATTACCAAAAATAGTTTGGCCCGAAAAATGCATCCTACACCCCTGGATGTTCAGAAAATGTTGGCAGCTCAAAAAAGTCCTTAAAATTCATCTTGTGCCTGGAAAAATGTTGAAAACTTTGGAGGTCCAAAAAAGGGGTTTACAGGCATCCTAGACCCCTAAAGTCTAGAAAATGTTGGTAGGCCAAAAACTGTGTCAGAGAGCTCTGAATGTCCCAAAAACATGTGCAGCCTGAAAGGGGCATTAACCCGCATCCTAGACCGCTGAAATTCCCAAAAATATTTTTGGCATGAAAAGTGCATCCTACAACCCTGAAAGTTCAGAATATGTTAGCAGTTCAAAAAATGCCTTAAAATGCATTTTAGGCCTGCAAAAATGTTGAAAAGTTTGGAAGCCCAAAAAAGGGATTTACAGGCATCCTAGACCCCGTAAAGTGCAGAAAATGGCTGTAGCCCAAAATCAGTGTCAGAGAACTCTAAATTTCCCAAAACATTTGCAGCCCGAAAGGGGCACTAACCCGCATCCTAGACCACTGAAATTCCCCAAAAATATTTTTGACACCATAAATGCATCCTACAACCCTGATGAAAGTTCAGAATATGTTAGCAGCGCAAAAAGGGCCTTAAAATGCATTTTAGGCCTGCAAAAATGTTCAAAAGTTTGGAGGCCCAAAAAAGGGGTTTACAGGGATCCCACACCCCTAAAGTCCAGAAAATGTTGGTGGGCCAAAAACTGTGTTAGATAGCTCTGAATGTCCCAAAAACATTTGCAGCCTGAATGGGGCATTAAGCCGCATCCTAGACCACTGAAATTCCCAAAAATATTTTTGGCACCCAAAATGCATCCTACAACCCTGAAAGTTCAGAATATGTTAGCAGCCCAAAAAAGGCCTTAAAATGCATTTTAGTCCTGCAAAAATGTTGAAAGGTTTGGAGGCCGAAAAAAGGGATTTACAGGCATCCTAGACCCCGTAAAGTGCAGAAAATGGCTGTGGCCTAAAATCAGTGTCAGAGAGCTCTGAATGTCCCAAAAACATTTGCAGCTGGAAAGGGGCATTAACCCGCATCCTAGACCACTGAAATTCTCAAAAATATTTTTGGCATGAAAAGTCCATCCTACAACCCTTAAAGTTCAAAATATGTTAGCAGCCCAAAAAAGGCCTTAAAATGCATTTTGGCCTGCAAAAAAGTTGAAAAGTTTGGAGGCCAAAAAAGGGATTTACAGTTATCCTAGACCCCGTAAAGTGCAGAAAATGGCTGTGGCCCAAAAACTGTGTCAGAGAGCTTTGAATGTCCCAAAAACATTTGCAGTTTGAAAGGGGCATTAACCCGCATCCTAGACCACTGAAATTCCCAAAAATATTTGTGGCACCCAAAATGCATCCTACAACCCTGAAAGTTCAGAATATGTTAGCAGCCCAAAAAAGGCCTTAAAATGCATTTTAGGCCTGCAAAAATGTTGAAAGGTTTGGAGGCCCAAAAAAGGGGTTTACAGGCACCCTAGACCCCCTAAAGTCCAGAAAATGTTGGTGGGCCAAAAACAGGCTCAGAGAGCTCTGAATGTCCCAAAAACATTTGCAGCCTGAATGGGGCATTAACCCGCATCCTAGACCACTGAAATTACCAAAAATAGTTTGGCCCGAAAAATGCATCCTACACCCCTGAAAGTTCAGAAAATGTTGGCAGCTCAAAAAAGTCCTTAAAATTCATCTTGTGCCTGGAAAAATGTTGAAAACTTTGGAGGCCAAAAAAGGGGTTTACAGGCATCCTAGACCCCCTAAAGTCCAGAAAATGTTGGTAGGTCAAAAACTGTGTCAGAGAGCTCTGAATGTCCCAAAAACATTTGCAGCCTGAAAGGGGCATTAACCCGCATCCTAGACCGCTGAAATTCCCAAAAATATTTTTGGCATGAAAAGTGCATCCTACAACCCTGAAAGTTCAGAATATGTTAGCACCCCAAAAAAGGCCTTAAAATGCATTTTAGGCCTGCAAAAATGTTGAAAACTTTGGAGGCCCAAAAAAGGGGTTTATAGGCATCCTAGACCCCCTAAAGTCCAGAAAAGGTTGGTGGTCAAAAACTGTGTCAGAGAGCTCTGAATGTCCTAAAAACATTTGCAGACTGAAAGGGGCATTAACCCTTATCCTAGACCACTGAAATTCCCAAAAATATTTTTGGCACCAAAAATGCATCCTACAACCCTGAAAGTTCAGAATATGTTAGCAGCCTGAAAAAGGCCTTAAAATGCATGTTAGGCCTGCAAAAATGTTGAAAAGTTTGGAGGACCAAAAAAGGGGTTTACAGGCATCCTAGACCCCCTAAAGTCCAGAAAATGTTGGTGGGCC
The DNA here is from genome assembly GCF_040938575.1 of Ambystoma mexicanum. Taxonomy (NCBI): domain Eukaryota; kingdom Metazoa; phylum Chordata; class Amphibia; order Caudata; family Ambystomatidae; genus Ambystoma; species Ambystoma mexicanum. Next base: position 956,346,961 of record NC_090929.1, on the reverse strand, counting down.
AAAAACAGGCTCAGAGAGCTCTGAATGCCCCAAAAACATTTGCAGCCTGAAAGGGGCATTAACCCGTATCCTAGACCACTGAAATTACCAAAAATGGTTTGGCCCGAAAAATGCATCCTACACCCCTGAAAGTTCAGAAAATGTTGGCAGCTCAAAAAAGTCCTTAAAATTCATCTTGTGCCTGCAAAAATGTTGAAAACTTTGGAGGCCCGAAAAAGAGGTTTACAGGCATCCTAGACTCCCTAAAGTCCAGAAAATATTGGTGGACCAAAAACTGTGTCAGAGAGCTCTGAATGTCCCAAAAACATTTGCAGCTTGAAAGGGCCATTAACCCGCATCCTAGACCACTGAAATTCCCAAAAATATCTTTGGCACCCAAAATGCATCCTACAACCCTGAAAGTTCAGAATATGTTAGCAGCCCAAAAAAGGCCTTAACATGCATTTTAGGCCTGCAAAAATGTTGAAAAGTTTGGAGGCCCAAAAAAGGGATTTGCAGGCATCCTAGACCCCGTAAAGTGCAGAAAATGGCTGTGGCCCAAATCAGTGTCAGAGAGCTCTGAATGTCCCAAAACATTTGCAGCCCGAAAGGGGCACTAACCAGCATCCTAGACCACTGAAATTCCCAAAAATATTTTTGGCACCAAAAATGCATCCTACAACCCTGAAAGTTCAGTATATGTTAGCAGCCTGAAAAATGCCTTAAAATGCATTTTAGGCCTGCAAAAATGTTGAAAACTTTGGAGGCCCAAAAAAGAGGTTTACAGGCATCCTAGACTCCCTAAAGTCCAGAAAATATTGGTGGACCAAAAACTGTGTCAGAGAGCTCTGAATGTCCCAAAAATATTTGCAGCTTGAAAGGGGCATTAACCCGCATCCTAGACCACTGAAATTCTCAAAAATATTTTTGGCATGAAAAGTCCATCCTACAACCCTTAAAGTTCAAAATATGTTAGCAGCCCAAAAAAGGCCTTAAAATGCATTTTAGGCCTGCAAAAATGTTGAAAACTTTGGAGGCCCAAAAAAGGGGTTTACAGGCATCCTAGACCCCCTAAAGTCCAGAAAATGTTGGTGGGCCAAAAACAGGCTCAGAGAGCTCTGAATGTCCCAAAAACATTTGCAGCCTGAATGGGGCATTAACCCGCATCCTAGACCACTGAAATTACCAAAAATAGTTTGGCCCGAAAAATGCATCCTACACCCCTGAAAGTTCAGAAAATGTTGGCAGCTCAAAAAAGTCCTTAAAATTCATCTTGTGTCTGGAAAAATGTTGAAAACTTTGGAGGCCCAAAAAAGGGGTTTATAGGCATCCTAGACCCCCTAAAGTCCAGAAAAGGTTGGTGGCCAAAAACTGTGTCAGAGAGCTCTGAATGTCCTAAAAACATTTGCAGACTGAAAGGGGCATTAACCCTTATCCTAGACCACTGAAATTCCCAAAAATATTTTTGGCACCAAAAATGCATCCTACAACCCTGAAAGTTCAGAATATGTTAGCAGCCTGAAAAAGGCCTTAAAATGCATTTTAGGCCTGCAAAAATGTTGAAAAGTTTGGAGGACCAAAAAAGGGGTTTACAGGCATCCTAGACCCCCTAAAGTCCAGAAAATGTTGGTGGGCCAAAAACAGGCTCAGAGAGCTCTGAATGCCCCAAAAACATTTGCAGCCTGAAAGGGGCATTAACCCGTATCCTAGACCACTGAAATTACCAAAAATGGTTTGGCCCGAAAAATGCATCCTACACCCCTGAAAGTTCAGAAAATGTTGGCAGCTCAAAAAAGTCCTTAAAATTCATCTTGTGCCTGCAAAAATGTTGAAAACTTTGGAGGCCAGAAAAAGAGGTTTACAGGCATCCTAGACTCCCTAAAGTCCAGAAAATATTGGTGGACCAAAAACTGTGTCAGAGAGCTCTGAATGTCCCAAAAACATTTGCAGCTTGAAAGGGGCATTAACCCGCATCCTAGACCACTGAAATTCCCAAAAATATTTTTGGCACCAAAAATGCATCCTACAACCCTCAAAGTTCAGAATATGTTAGCAGCCTGAAAAAGGCCTTAAAATGCATTTTAGGCCTGCAAAAATGTTGAAAACTTTGGAGGCCCAAAAAAGGGGTTTACAGGCATCCTAGACCCCCTAAAGTCCAGAAAATGTTGGTAGGCCAAAAACTGTGTCAGAGAGCTCTGAATGTCCCAAAAACATTTGCAGCCTGAAAGGGGCATTAACCCGCATCCTAGACCACTGAAATTCCCAAAAATATTTTTGGCATGAAAAGTGCATCCTACAACCCTTAAAGTTCAGAATATGTTAGCAGCCCAAAAAAGGCCTTAACATGCATTTTAGGCCTGCAAAAAAGTTGAAAAGTTTGGAGGCCAAAAAAGGGATTTGCAGGCATCCTAGACCCCATAAAGTGCAGAAAATGGCTGTGGCCCAAAATCCGTGTCAGAGAGCTCTGGATGTCCCAAAACATTTGTAGCCTGAAAGGGGCACTAACCAGCATCCTAGACCACTGAAATTCCCAAAAATATTTTTGGCACCAAAAATGCATCCTGCAACCCTGAAAGTTCAGAATATGTTAGCAGCCTGAAAAATGCCTTAAAATGCATTTTAGGCCTGCAAAAATGTTGAAAACTTTGGAGGCCCAAAAAAGAGGTTTACAGGCATCCTAGACTCCCTAAAGTCCAGAAAATATTGGTGGACCAAAAACTGTGTCAGAGAGCTCTGAATGTCCCAAAAACATTTGCAGCTTGAAAGGGGCATTAAGCCGCATCCTAGACCACTGAAATTCCCAAAAATATTTTTGGCACCCAAAATGCATCCTACAACCCTGAAAGTTCAGAATATGTTAGCAGCCCAAAAAAGGCCTTAAAATGCATTTTAGGCCTGCAAAAATGTTGAAAACTTTGGAGGCCCAAAACAGGGGTTTACAGGCATCCAAGACCCCCTAAAGTCCAGAAAATGTTGGTGGGCTAAAAACAGGCTCAGAGAGCTCTGAATGTCCCAAAAACATTTGCAACCTGAAAGGGGCATTAACCTGCATCCTAGACCACTGAAATTACCAAAAATAGCTTGGCCCGAAAAATGCATCCTACACCTCTGAATGTTCAGAAAATGTTGGCAGCTCAAAAAAGTCCTTAAAATTCATCTTGTGCCTGCAAAAATGTTGAAAACTTTGGAGGCCCAAAAAAGGGGTTTACAGGCATCCTAGACCCCCTAAAGTCCAGAAAATGTTGGTGGGCCAAAAACTGTGTCAGAGAGATCTGAATGTCCCAAAAACATTTGCAGCCTGAATGGGGCATTAACCCACATCCTAGACCACTGAAATTCCCAAAAATATTTTTGGCACCCAAAATGCTTCCTACAACCCTGAAAGTTCAGAAAATGTTGGCAGCTCAAAAAAGTCCTTAAAATTCATCTTGTGCCTGCAAAAATGTTGAAAACTTTGGAGGCCCAAAAAAGGGGTTCACAGGCATCTTAGACCCCCTAAAGTCCAGAAAATGTTGGTGGACCAAAAACTGTGTCAGAGAGCTCTGAATGTCCCAAAAACATTTGCAGCCTGAAAGGGGCATTAACATGCATCCTAGACGACTGAAATTCCCAAAAATATTTTTGGCATGAAAAGTGCATCCTACAACCCTGAAAGTTCAGAATATGTTAGCAGCCCACAAAAAGGCCTTAAAATGCATTTTAGGCCTGCAAAAATGTTGAAAAGTTTGGAGGCCAAAAAAAGGGATTTGCAGGCATCCTAGACCCCGTAAAGTGCAGAAAATGGCTGTGGCCCAAAATCAGTGTCAGAGAGCTCTGAATGTCCCAAAACATTTGCAGCCCGAAAGGGGCACTAACCAGCATCCTAGACCACTGAAATTCCCAAAAATATTTTTGGCACCAAAAATGCATCCTACAACCCTGAAAGTTCAGAATATGTTAGCAGCCTGAAAAATGCCTTAAAATGCATTTTAGGCCTGCAAAAATGTTGAAAACTTTGGAGGCCCAAAAAGAGGTTTACAGGCATCCTAGACTCCCTAAAGTCCAGAAAATATTGGTGGACCAAAAACTGTGTCAGAGAGCTCTGAATGTCCCAAAAACATTTGCAGCTGGAAAGGGGCATTAACCCGCATCCTAGACCACTGAAATTCTCAAAAATATTTTTGGCATGAAAAGTCCATCCTACAACCCTTAAAGTTCAAAATATGTTAGCAGCCCAAAAAAGGCCTTAAAATGCATTTTAGGCCTGCAAAAATGTTGAAAACTTTGGAGGCCCAAAACAGGGGTTTACAGGCATCCAAGACCCCCTAAAGTCCAGAAAATGTTGGTGGGCTAAAAACAGGCTCAGAGAGCTCTGAATGTCCCAAAAACATTTTCAACCTGAAAGGGGCATTAACCTGCATCCTAGACCACTGAAATTACCAAAAATAGCTTGGCCCGAAAAATGCATCCTACACCTCTGAATGTTCAGAAAATGTTGGCAGCTCAAAAAAGTCCTTAAAATTCATCTTGTGCCTGCAAAAATGTTGAAAACTTTGGAGGCCCAAAAAAGGGGTTTACAGGCATCCTAGACCCCCTAAAGTCCAGAAAATGTTGGTGGGCCAAAAACTGTGTCAGAGAGATCTGAATGTCCCAAAAACATTTGCAGCCTGAATGGGGCATTAACCCACATCCTAGACCACTGAAATTCCCAAAAATATTTTGGCCCAAAAAATGCTTCCTACACCCCTGAAATTTCAGAAAATGTTGGCAGCTCAAAAAAAGGCCTTAAAATGCATTTTAGGCCTGCAAACATGTTGAAAACTTTGGAGGCCCAAAAAAGGGATTTACAGGCATCCTAGACCCCTAAAGTCCAGAAAATGTTGGTGGGCCAAAAACAGGCTCAGAGAGCTCTGAATGTCCCCAAAACATTTGCAGCCTGAAAGGGGCATTAACATGCATCCTAGACCACTGAAATTCCCAAAAATATTTTTGGCACCCAAAATGCTTCCTACAACCCTCAAAGTTCAGAAAATGTTGGCAGCTCAAAAAAGTCCTTAAAATTCATCTTGTGCCTGCAAAAATGTTGAAAACTTTGGAGGCCCAAAAAAGGGGTTCACAGGCATCTTAGACCCCCTAAAGTCCAGAAAATGTTGGTGGACCAAAAACTGTGTCAGAGAGCTCTGAATGTCCCAAAAACATTTGCAGCCTGAAAGGGGCATTAACATGCATCCTAGACGACTGAAATTCCCAAAAATATTTTTGGCATGAAAAGTGCATCCTACAACCCTGAAAGTTCAGAATATGTTAGCAGCCCACAAAAAGGCCTTAAAATGCATTTTAGGCCTGCAAAAATGTTGAAAAGTTTGGAGGCCAAAAAAAGGGATTTGCAGGCATCCTAGACCCCGTAAAGTGCAGAAAATGGCTGTGGCCCAAAATCAGTGTCAGAGAGCTCTGAATGTCCCAAAACATTTGCAGCCCGAAAGGGGCACTAACCAGCATCCTAGACCACTGAAATTCCCAAAAATATTTTTGGCACCAAAAATGCATCCTACAACCCTGAAAGTTCAGAATATGTTAGCAGCCTGAAAAATGCCTTAAAATGCATTTTAGGCCTGCAAAAATGTTGAAAACTTTGGAGGCCCAAAAAGAGGTTTACAGGCATCCTAGACTCCCTAAAGTCCAGAAAATATTGGTGGACCAAAAACTGTGTCAGAGAGCTCTGAATGTCCCAAAAACATTTGCAGCTGGAAAGGGGCATTAACCCGCATCCTAGACCACTGAAATTCTCAAAAATATTTTTGGCATGAAAAGTCCATCCTACAACCCTTAAAGTTCAAAATATGTTAGCAGCCCAAAAAAGGCCTTAAAATGCATTTTGGCCTGCAAAAAAGTTGAAAAGTTTGGAGGCCAAAAAAGGGATTTACAGTCATCCTAGACCCCGTAAAGTGCAGAAAATGGCTGTGGCCCAAAAACTGTGTCAGAGAGCTCTGAATGTCCGAAAAACATTTGCAGCTTGAAAGGGGCATTAACCCGCATCCTGGACCACTGAAATTCCCAAAAATATTTGTGGCACCCAAAATGCATCCTACAACCCTGAAAGTTCAGAATATGTTGGCAGCTCAAAAAAGTCCTTAAAATTCATCTTGTGCCTGGAAAAATGTTGAAAACTTTGGAGGCCCAAAAAAGGGGTTTATAGGCATCCTAGACCCCCTAAAGTCCAGAAAAGGTTGGTGGCCAAAAACTGTGTCAGAGAGCTCTGAATGTCCTAAAAACATTTGCAGACTGAAAGGGGCATTAACCCTTATCCTAGATCACTGAAATTCCCAAAAATATTTTTGGCACCAAAAATGCATCCTACAACCCTGAAAGTTCAGAATATGTTAGCAGCCTGAAAAATGCCTTAAAATGCATTTTGGCCTGCAAAAAAGTTGAAAAGTTTGGAGGCCAAAAAAGGGATTTACAGGCATCCTAGACCCTGTAAAGTGTAGAAAATGGCTGTGGCCCAGAATCAGTGTCAGAGAGCTCTGAATGTCCCAAAACATTTGCAGCCCGAAAGGTGCATTAACCTGCATCCTAGACCACTGAAATTCCCAAAAATATTTTTGGCACCAAAAATGCATCCTACAACCCTGAAAGTTCAGAATATGTTAGCAGCCTGAAAAAGGCTTTAAAATGCATTTTAGGCCTGCAAAAATGTTGAAAACTTTGGAGGCCCAAAAAAGGGATTTACAGGCATCCTAGGCTCCCTAAAGTCCAGAAAATATTGGCAGACCAAAAACTGTGTCAGAGAGCTCTGAATGTCCCAAAAACATTTGCAGCCTGAAAGGGGCATTAACCCGCATCCTAGATCACTGAAATTACCAAAAATAGTTTGGCCCGAAAAATGCATCCTAGACCCCTGGATGTTCAGAAAATGTTGGCAGCTCAAAAAAGTCCTTAAAATTCATCTTGTGCCTGGAAAAATGTTGAAAACTTTGGAGGCCCAAAAAAGGGGTTTATAGGCATCCTAGACCCCCTAAAGTCCAGAAAATGTTGGTAGGCCAAAAACTGTCAGAGAGCTCTGAATGTCCCAAAAACATTTGCAGCCTGAAAGGGGCATTAACCCGTATCCTAGACCGCTGAAATTCCCAAAAATATTTTTGGCATGAAAAGTGCATCCTACAACCCTGAAAGTTCAGAATATGTTAGCAGTTCAAAAAATGCCTTAAAATGCATTTTAGGCCTGCAAAAATGTTGAAAGCTTTGGAGGCCCAAAAAGGGGTTTACAGGCATCCTAGACCCCCTAAAGTCCAGAAAATGTTGGTGGGCCAAAAACAGGCTCAGAGAGCTCTGAATGTCCCAAAAACATTTGCAGCCTGAAAGGGGCATTAACCCGCATCCTAGACCACTGAAATTACCAAAAATAGTTTGGCCCGAAAAATGCATCCTACACCCCTGAATGTTCAGAAAATGTTGGCAGCTCAAAAAAGTCCTTAAAATTCATCTTGTGCCTGGAAAAATGTTGAAAACTTTGGAGGCCCAAAAAAGGGGTTTATAGGCATCCTAGACCCCCTAAAGTCCAGAAAATGTTGGTAGGCCAAAAACTGTCAGAGAGCTCTGAATGTCCCAAAAACATTTGCAGCCTGAAAGGGGCATTAACCCGTATCCTAGACCGCTGAAATTCCCAAAAATATTTTTGGCATGAAAAGTGCATCCTACAACCCTGAAAGTTCAGAATATGTTAGCAGTTCAAAAAATGCCTTAAAATGCATTTTAGGCCTGCAAAAATGTTGAAAGCTTTGGAGGCCCAAAAAGGGGTTTACAGGCATCCTAGACCCCCTAAAGTCCAGAAAATGTTGGTGGGCCAAAAACAGGCTCAGAGAGCTCTGAATGTCCCAAAAACATTTGCAGCCTGAAAGGGGCATTAACCCGCATCCTAGACCACTGAAATTACCAAAAATAGTTTGGCCCGAAAAATGCATCCTACACCCCTGAATGTTCAGAAAATGTTGGCAGCTCAAAAAAGTCCTTAAAATTCATCTTGTGCCTGGAAAAATGTTGAAAACTTTGGAGGCCCAAAAAAGGGGTTTATAGGCATCCTAGACCCCCTAAAGTCCAGAAAATGTTGGTGGGCCAAAAACTGTGTCAGAGAGCTCTGAGTGTCCCAAAAACATTTGAAGACTGAAAGGGGCATTAACCCTCATCCTAGACCACTGAAATTCCCAAAAATATTTTTGGCACCAAAAATGCATCCTACAACCCTGAAAGTTCAGAATATGTTAGCAGCCTGAAAAAGGCCTTAAAATGCATTTTAGGCCTGCAAAAATGTTGAAAACTTTGGAGGCCCAAAAAAGAGGTTTACAGGCATCCTAGACTCCCTAAAGTCCAGAAAATATTGGTGGACAAAAAACTGTGTCAGAGAGCTCTGAATGTCCCAAAAACATTTGCAGCTTGAAAGGGCCATTAACCCGCATCCTAGACCACTGAAATTCCCAAAAATATTTTTGGCACCCAAAATGCATCCTACAACCCTGAAAGTTCAGAATATGTTAGCAGCCTGAAAAAGGCCTTAAAATGCATTTTAGGCCTGCAAAAATGTTGAAAACTTTGGAGGCCCAAAAAAGAGGTTTACAGGCATCCTAGACTCCCTAAAGTCCAGAAAATATTGGTGGACCAAAAACTGTGTCAGAGAGCTCTGAATGTCCCAAAAACATTTGCAGCTTGAAAGGGGCATTAACCCGCAACCTAGACCACTGAAATTCTCAAAAATATTTTTGGCATGAAAAGTCCATCCTACAACCCTTAAAGTTCAGAATATGTTAGCAGCCCAAAAAAGGCCTTAAAATGCATTTTGGCCTGCAAAAAAGTTGAAAAGTTTTTAGGCCAAAAAAGGTATTTACAGGCATCCTAGACCCCGTGAAGTGCAGAAAATGGCTGTGGCCCGAAAACTGTGTAAGAGAGCTCTGAATGTCCCAAAACATTTGCAGCTTGAAAGGGGCATTAACCCGCATCCTAGACCACTGAAATTCCCAAAAATATTTTTGGCACCCAAAATGCATCCTACAACCCTGAAAGTTCAGAATATGTTAGCAGCCCAAAAAAGGCCTTAAAATGCATTTTAGGCCTGCAAAAATGTTGAAAACTTTGGAGGCCCAAAAAAGGGGTTTACAGGCATCCTAGACCCCCTAAAGTCCAGAAAATGTTGGTGGACCAAAAACTGTGTCAGAGAGCTCTGAATGTCCCAAAAACATTTGCAGCCTGAAAGGGGCATTAACATGCATCCTAGACCACTGAAATTCCCAAAAATATTTTTGGCATGAAAAGTGCATCCTACAACCCTGAAAGTTCAGAATATGTTAGCAGCCCACATAAAGGCCTTAAAATGCATTTTAGTCCTGCAAAAATGTTGAAAGGTTTGGAGGCCGAAAAAAGGGATTTACAGGCATCCTAGACCCCGTAAAGTGCAGAAAATGGCTGTGGCCTAAAATCAGTGTCAGAGAGCTCTGAATGTCCCAAAAACATTTGCAGCTGGAAAGGGGCATTAACCCGCATCCTAGACCACTGAAATTCTCAAAAATATTTTTGGCATGAAAAGTCCATCCTACAACCCTTAAAGTTCAAAATATGTTAGCAGCCCAAAAAAGGCCTTAAAATGCATTTTGGCCTGCAAAAAAGTTGAAAAGTTTGGAGGCCAAAAAAGGGATTTACAGTTATCCTAGACCCCGTAAAGTGCAGAAAATGGCTGTGGCCCAAAAACTGTGTCAGAGAGCTCTGAATGTCCCAAAAACATTTGCAGTTTGAAAGGGGCATTAACCCGCATCCTAGACCACTGAAATTCCCAAAAATATTTGTGGCACCCAAAATGCATCCTACAACCCTGAAAGTTCAGAATATGTTAGCAGCCCAAAAAAGGCCTTAAAATGCATTTTAGGCCTGCAAAAATGTTGAAAGGTTTGGAGGCCCAAAAAAGGGGTTTACAGGCATCCTAGACCCCCTAAAGTCCAGAAAATGTTGGTGGGCCAAAAACAGGCTCAGAGAGCTCTGAATGTCCCAAAAACATTTGCAGCCTGAATGGGGCATTAACCCGCATCCTAGACCACTGAAATTACCAAAAATAGTTTGGCCCGAAAAATGCATCCTACACCCCTGAAAGTTCAGAAAATGTTGGCAGCTCAAAAAAGTCCTTAAAATTCATCTTGTGCCTGGAAAAATGTTGAAAACTTTGGAGGCCAAAAAAGGGGTTTACAGGCATCCTAGACCCCCTAAAGTCCAGAAAATGTTGGTAGGTCAAAAACTGTGTCAGAGAGCTCTGAATGTCCCAAAAACATTTGCAGCCTGAAAGGGGCATTAACCCGCATCCTAGACTGCTGAAATTCCCAAAAATATTTTTGGCATGAAAAGTGCATCCTACAACCCTGAAAGTTCAGAATATGTTAGCACCCCAAAAAAGGCCTTAAAATGCATTTTAGGCCTGCAAAAATGTTGAAAACTTTGGAGGCCCAAAAAAGGGGTTTATAGGCATCCTAGACCCCCTAAAGTCCAGAAAAGGTTGGTGGCCAAAAACTGTGTCAGAGAGCTCTGAATGTCCTAAAAACATTTGCAGACTGAAAGGGGCATTAACCCTTATCCTAGACCACTGAAATTCCCAAAAATATTTTTGGCACCAAAAATGCATCCTACAACCCTGAAAGTTCAGAATATGTTAGCAGCCTGAAAAAGGCCTTAAAATGCATTTTAGGCCTGCAAAAATGTTGAAAAGTTTGGAGGACCAAAAAAGGGGTTTACAGGCATCCTAGACCCCCTAAAGTCCAGAAAATGTTGGTGGGCCAAAAACAGGCTCAGAGAGCTCTGAATGCCCCAAAAACATTTGCAGCCTGAAAGGGGCATTAACCCGTATCCTAGACCACTGAAATTACCAAAAATGGTTTGGCCCGAAAAATGCATCCTACACCCCTGAAAGTTCAGAAAATGTTGGCAGCTCAAAAAAGTCCTTAAAATTCATCTTGTGCCTGCAAAAATGTTGAAAACTTTGGAGGCCCGAAAAAGAGGTTTACAGGCATCCTAGACTCCCTAAAGTCCAGAAAATATTGGTGGACCAAAAACTGTGTCAGAGAGCTCTGAATGTCCCAAAAACATTTGCAGCTTGAAAGGGCCATTAACCCGCATCCTAGACCACTGAAATTCCCAAAAATATCTTTGGCACCCAAAATGCATCCTACAACCCTGAAAGTTCAGAATATGTTAGCAGCCCAAAAAAGGCCTTAACATGCATTTTAGGCCTGCAAAAACGTTGAAAAGTTTGGAGGCCCAAAAAAGGGATTTGCAGGCATCCTAGACCCCGTAAAGTGCAGAAAATGGCTGTGGCCCAAAATCAGTGTCAGAGAGCTCTGAATGTCCCAAAACATTTGCAGCCCGAAAGGGGCACTAACCAGCATCCTAGACCACTGAAATTCCCAAAAATATTTTTGGCACCAAAAATGCATCCTACAACCCTGAAAGTTCAGTATATGTTAGCAGCCTGAAAAATGCCTTAAAATGCATTTTAGGCCTGCAAAAATGTTGAAAACTTTGGAGGCCCAAAAAAGAGGTTTACAGGCATCCTAGACTCCCTAAAGTCCAGAAAATATTGGTGGACCAAAAACTGTGTCAGAGAGCTCTGAATGTCCCAAAAATATTTGCAGCTTGAAAGGGGCATTAACCCGCATCCCAGACCACTGAAATTCTCAAAAATATTTTTGGCATGAAAAGTCCATCCTACAACCCTTAAAGTTCAAAATATGTTAGCAGCCCAAAAAAGGCCTTAAAATGCATTTTAGGCCTGCAAAAATGTTGAAAACTTTGGAGGCCCAAAAAAGGGGTTTACAGGCATCCTAGACCCCCTAAAGTCCAGAAAATGTTGGTGGGCCAAAAACAGGCTCAGAGAGCTCTGAATGTCCCAAAAACATTTGCAGCCTGAATGGGGCATTAACCCGCATCCTAGACCACTGAAATTACCAAAAATAGTTTGGCCCGAAAAATGCATCCTACACCCCTGAAAGTTCAGAAAATGTTGGCAGCTCAAAAAAGTCCTTAAAATTCATCTTGTGTCTGGAAAAATGTTGAAAACTTTGGAGGCCCAAAAAAGGGGTTTATAGGCATCCTAGACCCCCTAAAGTCCAGAAAAGGTTGGTGGCCAAAAACTGTGTCAGAGAGCTCTGAATGTCCTAAAAACATTTGCAGACTGAAAGGGGCATTAACCCTTATCCTAGACCACTGAAATTCCCAAAAATATTTTTGGCACCAAAAATGCATCCTACAACCCTGAAAGTTCAGAATATGTTAGCAGCCTGAAAAAGGCCTTAAAATGCATTTTAGACCTGCAAAAATGTTGAAAAGTTTGGAGGACCAAAAAAGGGGTTTACAGGCATCCTAGACCCCCTAAAGTCCAGAAAATGTTGGTGGGCCAAAAACAGGCTCAGAGAGCTCTGAATGCCCCAAAAACATTTGCAGCCTGAAAGGGGCATTAACCCGTATCCTAGACCACTGAAATTACCAAAAATGGTTTGGCCCGAAAAATGCATCCTACACCCCTGAAAGTTCAGAAAATGTTGGCAGCTCAAAAAAGTCCTTAAAATTCATCTTGTGCCTGCAAAAATGTTGAAAACTTTGGAGGCCAGAAAAAGAGGTTTACAGGCATCCTAGACTCCCTAAAGTCCAGAAAATATTGGTGGACCAAAAACTGTGTCAGAGAGCTCTGAATGTCCCAAAAACATTTGCAGCTTGAAAGGGGCATTAACCCGCATCCTAGACCACTGAAATTCCCAAAAATATTTTTGGCATGAAAAGTGCATCCTACAACCCTTAAAGTTCAGAATATGTTAGCAGCCCAAAAAAGGCCTTAACATGCATTTTAGGCCTGCAAAAAAGTTGAAAAGTTTGGAGGCCAAAAAAGGGATTTGCAGGCATCCTAGACCCCATAAAGTGCAGAAAATGGCTGTGGCCCAAAATCAGTGTCAGAGAGCTCTGGATGTCCCAAAACATTTGCAGCCCGAAAGGGGCACTAACCAGCATCCTAGACCACTGAAATTCCCAAAAATATTTTTGGCACCAAAAATGCATCCTACAACCCTGAAAGTTCAGAATATGTTAGCAGCCTGAAAAATGCCTTAAAATGCATTTTAGGCCTGCAAAAATGTTGAAAACTTTGGAGGCCCAAAAAAGAGGTTTACAGGCATCCTAGACTCCCTAAAGTCCAGAAAATATTGGTGGACCAAAAACTGTGTCAGAGAGCTCTGAATGTCCCAAAAACATTTGCAGCTTGAAAGGGGCATTAAGCCGCATCCTAGACCACTGAAATTCCCAAAAATATTTTTGGCACCCAAAATGCATCCTACAACCCTGAAAGTTCAGAATATGTTAGCAGCCCAAAAAAGGCCTTAAAATGCATTTTAGGCCTGCAAAAATGTTGAAAACTTTGGAGGCCCAAAACAGGGGTTTACAGGCATCCAAGACCCCCTAAAGTCCAGAAAATGTTGGTGGGCTAAAAACAGGCTCAGAGAGCTCTGAATGTCCCAAAAACATTTGCAACCTGAAAGGGGCATTAACCTGCATCCTAGACCACTGAAATTACCAAAAATAGCTTGGCCCGAAAAATGCATCCTACACCTCTGAATGTTCAGAAAATGTTGGCAGCTCAAAAAAGTCCTTAAAATTCATCTTGTGCCTGCAAAAATGTTGAAAACTTTGGAGGCCCAAAAAAGGGGTTTACAGGCATCCTAGACCCCCTAAAGTCCAGAAAATGTTGGTGGGCCAAAAACTGTGTCAGAGAGATCTGAATGTCCCAAAAACATTTGCAGCCTGAATGGGGCATTAACCCACATCCTAGACCACTGAAATTCCCAAAAATATTTTGGCCCAAAAAATGCTTCCTACACCCCTGAAATTTCAGAAAATGTTGGCAGCTCAAAAAAAGGCCTTAAAATGCATTTTAGGCCTGCAAACATGTTGAAAACTTTGGAGGCCCAAAAAAGGGATTTACAGGCATCCTAGACCCCTAAAGTCCAGAAAATGTTGGTGGGCCAAAAACAGGCTCAGAGAGCTCTGAATGTCCCCAAAACATTTGCAGCCTGAAAGGGGCATTAACATGCATCCTAGACCACTGAAATTCCCAAAAATATTTTTGGCACCCAAAATGCTTCCTACAACCCTGAAAGTTCAGAAAATGTTGGCAGCTCAAAAAAGTCCTTAAAATTCATCTTGTGCCTGCAAAAATGTTGAAAACTTTGGAGGCCCAAAAAAGGGGTTCACAGGCATCTTAGACCCCCTAAAGTCCAGAAAATGTTGGTGGACCAAAAACTGTGTCAGAGAGCTCTGAATGTCCCAAAAACATTTGCAGCCTGAAAGGGGCATTAACATGCATCCTAGACGACTGAAATTCCCAAAAATATTTTTGGCATGAAAAGTGCATCCTACAACCCTGAAAGTTCAGAATATGTTAGCAGCCCACAAAAAGGCCTTAAAATGCATTTTAGGCCTGCAAAAATGTTGAAAAGTTTGGAGGCCAAAAAAAGGGATTTGCAGGCATCCTAGACCCCGTAAAGTGCAGAAAATGGCTGTGGCCCAAAATCAGTGTCAGAGAGCTCTGAATGTCCCAAAACATTTGCAGCCCGAAAGGGGCACTAACCAGCATCCTAGACCACTGAAATTCCCAAAAATATTTGTGGCACCCAAAATGCATCCTACAACCCTGAAAGTTCAGAATATGTTAGCAGCCCAAAAAAGGCCTTAAAATGCATTTTAGGCCTGCAAAAATGTTGAAAGGTTTGGAGGCCCAAAAAAGGGGTTTACAGGCATCATAGACCCCCTAAAGTCCAGAAAATGTTGGTGGGCCAAAAACAGGCTCAGAGAGCTCTGAATGTCCCAAAAACATTTGCAGCCTGAATGGGGCATTAACCCGCATCCTAGACCACTGAAATTACCAAAAATAGTTTGGCCCGAAAAATGCATCCTACACCCCTGAAAGTTCAGAAAATGTTGGCAGCTCAAAAAAGTCCTTAAAATTCATCTTGTGCCTGGAAAAATGTTGAAAACTTTGGAGGCCCAAAAAAGGGGTTTATAGGCATCCTAGACCCCCTAAAGTCCAGAAAAGGTTGGTGGCCAAAAACTGTGTCAGAGAGCTCTGAATGTCCTAAAAACATTTGCAGACTGAAAGGGGCATTAACCCTTATCCTAGATCACTGAAATTCCCAAAAATATTTTTGGCACCAAAAATGCATCCTACAACCCTGAAAGTTCAGAATATGTTAGCAGCCTGAAAAATGCCTTAAAATGCATTTTGGCCTGCAAAAAAGTTGAAAAGTTTGGAGGCCAAAAAAGGGATTTACAGGCATCCTAGACCCTGTAAAGTGTAGAAAATGGCTGTGGCCCAGAATCAGTGTCAGAGAGCTCTGAATGTCCCAAAACATTTGCAGCCCGAAAGGTGCATTAACCTGCATCCTAGACCACTGAAATTCCCAAAAATATTTTTGGCACCAAAAATGCATCCTACAACCCTGAAAGTTCAGAATATGTTAGCAGCCTGAAAAAGGCTTTAAAATGCATTTTAGGCCTGCAAAAATGTTGAAAACTTTGGAGGCCCAAAAAAGGGATTTACAGGCATCCTAGGCTCCCTAAAGTCCAGAAAATATTGGTAGACCAAAAACTGTGTCAGAGAGCTCTGAATGTCCCAAAAACATTTGCAGCCTGAAAGGGGCATTAACCCGCATCCTAGACCACTGAAATTACCAAAAATAGTTTGGCCCGAAAAATGCATCCTAGACCCCTGGATGTTCAGAAAATGTTGGCAGCTCAAAAAAGTCCTTAAAATTCATCTTGTGCCTGGAAAAATGTTGAAAACTTTGGAGGCCCAAAAAAGGGGTTTATAGGCATCCTAGACCCCCTAAAGTCCAGAAAATGTTGGTAGGCCAAAAACTGTCAGAGAGCTCTGAATGTCCCAAAAACATTTGCAGCCTGAAAGGGGCATTAACCCGTATCCCAGACCGCTGAAATTCCCAAAAATATTTTTGGCATGAAAAGTGCATCCTACAACCCTGAAAGTTCAGAATATGTTAGCTGTTCAAAAAATGCCTTAAAATGCATTTTAGGCCTGCAAAAATGTTGAAAGCTTTGGAGGCCCAAAAAGGGGTTTACAGGCATCCTAGACCCCCTAAAGTCCAGAAAATGTTGGTGGGCCAAAAACAGGCTCAGAGAGCTCTGAATGTCCCAAAAACATTTGCAGCCTGAAAGGGGCATTAACCCGCATCCTAGACCACTGAAATTACCAAAAATAGTTTGGCCCGAAAAATGCATCCTACACCCCTGAATGTTCAGAAAATGTTGGCAGCTCAAAAAAGTCCTTAAAATTCATCTTGTGCCTGGAAAAATGTTGAAAACTTTGGAGGCCCAAAAAAGGGGTTTATAGGAATCCTAGACCCCCTAAAGTCCAGAAAATGTTGGTGGGCCAAAAACTGTGTCAGAGCGCTCTGAGTGTCCCAAAAACATTTGAAGACTGAAAGGGGCATTAACCCTCATCCTAGACCACTGAAATTCCCAAAAATATTTTTGGCACCAAAAATGCATCCTACAACCCTGAAAGTTCAGAATATGTTAGCAGCCTGAAAAAGGCCTTAAAATGCATTTTAGGCCTGCAAAAATGTTGAAAACTTTGGAGGCCCAAAAAAGAGGTTTACAGGCATCCTAGACTCCCTAAAGTCCAGAAAATATTGGTGGACAAAAAACTGTGTCAGAGAGCTCTGAATGTCCCAAAAACATTTGCAGCTTGAAAGGGCCATTAACCCGCATCCTAGACCACTGAAATTCCCAAAAATATTTTTGGCACCCAAAATGCATCCTACAACCCTGAAAGTTCAGAATATGTTAGCAGCCTGAAAAAGGCCTTAAAATGCATTTTAGGCCTGCAAAAATGTTGAAAACTTTGGAGGCCCAAAAAAGAGGTTTACAGGCATCCTAGACTCCCTAAAGTCCAGAAAATATTGGTGGACCAAAAACTGTGTCAGAGAGCTCTGAATGTCCCAAAAACATTTGCAGCTTGAAAGGGGCATTAACCCGCAACCTAGACCACTGAAATTCTCAAAAATATTTTTGGCATGAAAAGTCCATCCTACAACCCTTAAAGTTCAGAATATGTTAGCAGCCCAAAAAAGGCCTTAAAATGCATTTTGGCCTGCAAAAAAGTTGAAAAGTTTTCAGGCCAAAAAAGGTATTTACAGGCATCCTAGACCCCGTGAAGTGCAGAAAATGGCTGTGGCCCGAAAACTGTGTAAGAGAGCTCTGAATGTCCCAAAACATTTGCAGCTTGAAAGGGGCATTAACCCGCATCCTAGACCACTGAAATTCCCAAAAATATTTTTGGCACCCAAAATGCATCCTACAACCCTGAAAGTTCAGAATATGTTAGCAGCCCAAAAAAGGCCTTAAAATGCATTTTAGGCCTGCAAAAATGTTGAAAACTTTGGAGGCCCAAAAAAGGGGTTTACAGGCATCCTAGACCCCCTAAAGTCCAGAAAATGTTGGTGGGCCAAAAACAGGCTCAGAGAGCTCTGAATGTCCCAAAAACATTTGCAGCCTGAAAGGGGAACTAACCTGCATCCTAGACCACTGAAATTACCACAAATAGTTTGGCCCGAAAAATGCATCCTACACCCCTGAATGTTCAGAAAATGTTGGCAGCTCAAAAAAGTCCTTAAAATTCATCTTGTGCCTGCAAAAATGTTGAAAACTTTGGAGGCCCAAAATAGGGGTTTACAGGCATCCTAGACCCCCTAAAGTCGAGAAAATGTTGGTAGGCCAAAAACTGTGTCAGAGAGCTCTGAATGTCCCAAAAACATTTGCAGCCTGAAAGGGGCATTAACCCGCATCCTAGACCACTGAAATTCCCAAAAATATTTTTGGCATGAAAAGTGCATCCTACAACCCTGAAAGTTCAGAATATGTTAGCACCCCAAAAAAGGCCTTAAAATGCATTTTAGGCCTGCAAAAATGTTGAAAGGTTTGGGGGCCCAAAAAAGGGGTTTACAGGCATCCTAGACCCCCTAAAGTCCAGAAAATGTTGGTGGGCCAAAAACAGGCTCGGAGAGCTCTGAATGTCCCAAAAACATTTGCAGCCTGAAAGGGGCATTAACCCGCATCCTAGACCACTGAACTTACCAAAAATAGTTTGGCCCGAAAAATGAATCCTACACCCCTGGATGTTCAGAAAATGTTGGCAGCTCAAAAAAGTCCTTAAAATTCATCTTGTCCCTGGAAAAATGTTGAAAACTTTGGAGGCCCAAAAAAGGGGTTTACAGGCATCCTAGACCCCCTAAAGTCCAGAAAATGTTGGTAGGCCAAAAACTGTGTCAGAGAGCTCTGAATGTCCCAAAAACATTTGCAGCCTGAAAGGGGCATTAACCCGCATCCTAGACGGCTGAAATTCCCAAAAATATTTTTGGCATGAAAAGTGCATCCTACAACCCTGAAAGTTCAGAATATGTTAGCAGTTCAAAAAATGCCTTAAAATGCATTTTAGGCCTGCAAAAATGTTGAAAGGTTTGGAGGCCCAAAAAGGGGTTTACAGGCATCCTAGACCCCCTAAAGTCCAGAAAATGTTGGTGGGCCAAAAACAGGCTCAGAGAGCTCTGAATGTCCCAAAAACATTTGCAGCCTGAAAGGGACATTAACCCGCATCCTAGACCACTGAAATTACCAAAAATAGTTTGGCCCGAAAAATGCATCCTACACCCCTGAATGTTCAGAAAATGTTGGCAGCTCAAAAAAGTCCTTAAAATTCATCTTGTGCCTGGAAAAATGTTGAAAACTTTGGAGGCCCAAAAAAGGGGTTTATAGGCATCCTAGACCCCCTAAAGTCCAGAAAATGTTGGTGGGCCAAAAACTGTGTCAGAGAGCTCTGAATGTCCCAAAAACATTTGCAGCCTGAAAGGGGCATTAACCCGCATCCTAGACCACTGAAATTCTCAAAAATATTTTTGCCATGAAAAGTGCGTCCTACAACCCTGAAAGTTCAGAATATGTTAGCAGCCCAAAAAAGGCCTTAAAATGCATTTTAGGCCTGCAAAAATGTTGAAAAGTTTGGAGGCCCAAAAAAGGGATTTACAGGCATCCTAGACCCCGTAAAGTGCAGAAAATGGCTGTGGCCCAGAAAACCGTGTCAGAGAGCTCTGAATGTCCCAAAAACATTTGCAGCTTGAAAGGGGCATTAAGCCGCATCCTAGACCACTGAAATTCCCAAAAATATTTTTGGCACCCAAAATGCATCCTACAACCCTGAAAGTTCAGAATATGTTAGCAGCCCAAAAAAGGCCTTAAAATGCATTTTATGCCTGCAAAAATGTTGAAAGGTTTGGAGGCCCAAAAAAGGGGTTTACAGGCATCCCAGACCCCCTAAAGTCCAGAAAATGTTGGTGGTCCAAAAACAGGCTCAGAGAGCTATGAATGTCCCAAAAACATTTGCAGCCTGAAAGGGGCATTAACCCGCATCCTGGACCACTGAAATTACCAAAAATAGTTTGGCCCGAAAAATGCATCCTACATCCCTGAATGTTCAGAAAATGTTGGCAGCTCAAAAAAGTCCTTAAAATTCATCTTGTGCCTGCAAAAATGTTGAAAACTTTGGAGGCCCAAAAAAGGGGTTTACAGGCATCCTACACCCCCTAAAGTCTAGAAAATGTTGGTGGGCCAAAAACTGTGTCAGAGAGCTCTGAATGTCCCAAAAACATTTGCAGCCTGAAAGGGGCATTAACCCGCATCCTAGACCACTGAAATTCCCAAAAATATTTTTGGCATGAAAAGTGCATCTTACAACCCTGAAAGTTCAGAATATGTTAGCAGCCCAAAAAAGGCCTTAAAATGCATCTTAGGCCTGCAAAAATGTTGAAAGGTTTGGAGGCCCAAAAATGGGATTTACAGGAATCCTTGACCCTGTAAAGTGCAGAAAATGGCTATGGCCCAAAATCAGTGTCAGAGAGCTCTGAATGTCCCAAAACATTTGCAGCCTGAAAGGGGCATTAACCTGCATCCTAGACCACTGAAATTCCCAAAAATATTGGTAGACCAAAAACTGTGTCAGAGAGCTCTGAATGTCCCAAAAACATTTGCAGCCTGAAAGGGGCATTAACCCGCATCCTAGACCGCTGAAATTCCCAAAAGTATTTTTGGCACGAAAAATGCATCCTACACCCCTGAAATTTGAGAAAATGTTGGCAGCTCAAAAAAATGCCTAAAAATGCATCGTAGGCCTGCAAAAATGTTGAAAACTTTGCAGCCCAAAAAAGGGGTTTACATGCATCCTAGACCCCCTAAATTCCAGAAAAGTTTGGAGGGCCAAAAACTGTGTCAGAGAGCTCTGAAAGTCCCAAAAACATGTGCAGCCTGAAAGCGGCATTAACCCGAATCCTAGACCACTTAAATTCCCAAAAATATTTTTGGCACCCAAAATGCATCCTACAACCCTGAAAGTTCAGAATATGTTAGCAGCCCAAAAAGGCCTTAAAATGCATTTTAGGCATGCAAAAATGTTGAAAACTTTGGAGGCCCAAAAAGGGTTTATATGCATCCTAGACCCCCTAAAGTCCAGAAAATGTTGGTGGGCCAAAAACAGGCTCAGAGAGCTCTGAATGTCCCAATGACATTTGCAGCCTGATTGGGGCATTAACCTGCATCCTAGACCACTGAAATTACCAAAAATAGTTTGGCCCGAAAAATGCATCCTACACCCCTGAAAGTTCAGAAAATGTTGGCAGCTCAAAAAAGTCCTTAAAATTCATCTTAGGCCTGCAAAAATGTTGTAAACTTTGGAGGCCCAAAAAAGGGGTTTACAAGCATCTTAGACCCCCTAAAGTCCAGAAAATGTTGGTGGGCCAAAAACTGTGTCAGAGAGCTCTGAATGTCCCAAAAACATTTGCAGCCTGAAAGGAGCATTAACCCGCATTTTAGATCACTGAAATTCCCAAAAATATTTTTGGCACCAAAAATACATTCTACAACCCTGAAAGTTCAGAATATGTTAGCAGCCTGGAAAAGGCCTTAAAATGCATTTTAGGCCTGCAAAAATGTTGACAAGTTTGGAGGCCCTAAAAAGGGATTTACAGGCATCCTAGACCCCGTAAAGTGCAGAAAATGGCTGTGGCCCAAAAAACTGTGTCAGAGAGCTCTGAATGTCCCAAAAACATTTGCAGCCTGAAAGGGGCATTAACCCGCATCCTAGACCACTGAAATTTGCAAAAATATTTTTGGCACCCAAAATACATTCTACAACCCTAAAAGTTCAGAATATGTTAGCAGCCCAAAAAAGGCCTTAAAATGCATTTTAGGCCTGCAAAAATGTTGAAAACTTTGGAGGCCCAAAAAAGGGGTTTACAGGCATCCTAGACCCCCTAAAGTCCATAAAATGTTGGTGGGCCAAAAACAGGCTCAGAGAGCTCTGAATGCCCAAAAACATTTGCAGCCTGAATGGGGCATTAACCCGCATCCTAGACCACTGAAATTACCAAAAATAGTTTGGCCCGAAAAATGCATCCTACACCCCTGAAAGTTCAGAAAAGGTTGGCAGCTCAAAAAAGTCCTTAAAATTCATCTTGTGCCTGGAAAAATGTTGAAAACTTTGGAGGCCCAAAAAAGGGGTTTATAGGCATCCTAGACCCCCTAAAGTCCAGAAAAGGTTGGTGGCCAAAAACTGTGTCAGAGAGCTCTGAATGTCCCAAAAACATTTGCAGCTTGAAAGGGGCATTAACCCGCATCCTAGACCACTGAAATTCTCAAAAATATTTTTGGCATGAAAAGTCCATCCTACAACCCTTAAAGTTCAGAATATGTTAGCAGCCCAAAAAAGGCCTTAAAATGCATTTTGGCCTGCAAAGAAGTTGAAAAGTTTGGAGGCCAAAAAAGGGATTTACAGGCATCCTAGACCCCGTAAAGTGCAGAAAATGGCTGTGGCCCAAAAACTGTGTCAGAGAGCTCTGAATGTCCCAAAACATTTGCAGCTTGAAAGGGGCATTAACCCGCATCCTAGACCACTGAAATTCCCAAAAATATTTTTGGCACCCAAAATGCATCCTACAACCCTGAAAGTTCAGAATATGTTAGCAGCCCAAAAAAGGCCTTAAAATGCATTTTAGGCCTGCAAAAATGTTGAAAACTTTGGAGGCCCAAAAAAGGGGTTTACAGGCATCCTAGACCCCCTAAAGTCCAGAAAATGTTGGTGGGCCAAAAACAGGCTCAGAGAGCTCTGAATGTCCCAAAAACATTTGCAGCCTGAAAGGGGCATTAACCCGTATCCTAGACCACTGAAATCACCAAAAATGGTTTGGCCCGAAAAATGCATCCTACACCCCTGAAAGTTCAGAAAATGTTGGCAGCTCAAAAAAGTCCTTAAAATTCATCTTGTGCCTGCAAAAATGTTGAAAACTTTGGAGGCCCGAAAAAGGGGTTTACAGGCATCCTAGACCCCCTAAAGTCCAGAAAATGTTGGTAGGCCAAAAACTGTGTCAGAGAGCTCTGAATGTCCCAAAAACATTTGCAGCGTGAAAGGGGCATTAACCCGCATCCTAGACCGCTGAAATTCCCAAAAATATTTTTGGCATGAAAAGTGCATACTACAACCCTGAAAGTTCAGAATATGTTAGCACCCCAAAAAAGGCCTTAAAATGCATTTTAGGCCTGCAAAAATGTTTAAAGGTTTGGAGGCCCAAAAAAGGGGTTTACAGGCATCCTAGACCCCCTAAAGTCCAGAAAATATTGGTAGACCAAAAACTGTGTCAGAGAGCTCTGAATGTCCCAAAAACATTTGCAGCCTGAAAGGGGCATTAACCCGTATCCTAGACTGCTGAAATTCCCAAAAATATTTTTGGCATGAAAAGTGCATCCTACAACCCTGAAAGTTCAGAATATGTTAGCAGTTCAAAAAATGCCTTAAAATGCATTTTAGGCCTGCAAAAATGTTGAAAGGTTTGGAGGCCCAAAAAGGGGTTTACAGGCATCCTAGACCCCCTAAAGTCCAGAAAATGTTGGTGGGCCAAAAACAGGCTCAGAGAGCTCTGAATGTCCCAAAAACATTTGCAGCCTGAAAGGGGCATTAACCCGTATCCTAGACCACTGAAATCACCAAAAATGGTTTGGCCCGAAAAATGCATCCTACACCCCTGAAAGTTCAGAAAATGTTGGCAGCTCAAAAAAGTCCTTAAAATTCATCTTGTGCCTGCAAAAATGTTGAAAACTTTGGAGGCCCGAAAAAGGGGTTTACAGGCATCCTAGACCCCCTAAAGTCCAGAAAATGGCTGTGGCCCAAAAACTGTGTCAGAGAGCTCTGAATGTCCCAAAACATTTGCAGCTTGAAAGGGGCATTAACCCGCATCCTAGACCACTGAAATTCCCAAAAATATTTTTGGCACCCAAAATGCATCCTACAACCCTGAAAGTTCAGAATATGTTAGCAGCCCAAAAAAGGCCTTAAAATGCATTTTAGGCCTGCAAAAATGTTGAAAACTTTGGAGGCCCAAGAAAGGTATTTACAGGCATCCTAGACCCCCTAAAGTCCAGAAAATGTTGGTGGGCCAAAAACAGGCTCAGAGAGCTCTGAATGTCCCAAAAACATTTGCAGCCTGAAAGGGGCATTAACCCGTATCCTAGACCACTGAAATCACCAAAAATGGTTTGGCCCGAAAAGTGCATCCTACACCCCTGAAAGTTCAGAAAATGTTGGCAGCTCAAAAAAGTCCTTAAAATTCATCTTGTGCCTGCAAAAATGTTGAAAACTTTGGAGGCCCGAAAAAGGGGTTTACAGGCATCCTAGACCCCCTAAAGTCCAGAAAATGTTGGTAGGCCAAAAACTGTGTCAGAGAGCTCTGAATGTCCCAAAAACATTTGCAGCGTGAAAGGGGCATTAACCCGCATCCTAGACCGCTGAAATTCCCAAAAATATTTTTGGCATGAAAAGTGCATACTACAACCCTGAAAGTTCAGAATATGTTAGCACCCCAAAAAAGGCCTTAAAATGCATTTTAGGCCTGCAAAAATGTTTAAAGGTTTGGAGGCCCAAAAAAGGGGTTTACAGGCATCCTAGACCCCCTAAAGTCCAGAAAATATTGGTAGACCAAAAACTGTGTCAGAGAGCTCTGAATGTCCCAAAAACATTTGCAGCCTGAAAGGGGCATTAACCCGTATCCTAGACCGCTGAAATTCCCAAAAATATTTTTGGCATGAAAAGTGCATCCTACAACCCTGAAAGTTCAGAATATGTTAGCAGTTCAAAAAATGCCTTAAAATGCATTTTAGGCCTGCAAAAATGTTGAAAGGTTTGGAGGCCCAAAAAGGGGTTTACAGGCATCCTAGACCCCCTAAAGTCCAGAAAATGTTGGTGGGCCAAAAACAGGCTCAGAGAGCTCTGAATGTCCCAAAAACATTTGCAGCCTGAAAGGGGCATTAACCCGTATCCTAGACCACTGAAATTACCAAAAATAGTTTGGCCCGAAAAATGCATCCTACACCCCTGAATGTTCAGAAAATGTTGGCAGCTCAAAAAAGTCCTTAAAATTCATCTTGTGTCTGGAAAAATGTTGAAAACTTTGGAGGCCCAAAAAAGGGGTTTATAGGCATCCTAGACCCCCTAAAGTCCAGAAAATGTTGGTGGGCCAAAAATTGTGTCAGAGAGCTCTGAATGTCCCAAAAACATTTGCAGCCTGAAAGGGGCATTAACCCGCATCCTAGACCACTGAAATTCTCAAAAATATTTTTGCCATGAAAAGTGCGTCCTACAACCCTGAAAGTTCAGAATATGTTAGCAGCCCAAAAAAGGCCTTAAAATGCATTTTAGGCCTGCAAAAATGTTGAAAAGTTTGGAGGCCCAAAAAAGGGATTTACAGGCATCCTAGACCCCGTAAAGTGCAGAAAATGGCTGTGGCCCAGAAAACCGTGTCAGAGAGCTCTGAATGTCCCAAAAACATTTGCAGCTTGAAAGGGGCATTAAGCCGCATCCTAGACCACTGGAATTCCCAAAAATATTTTTGCCACCCAAAATGCATCCTACAACCCTGAAAGTTCAGAATATTTTAGCAGCCCAAAAAAGGCCTTAAAATGCATTTTATGCCTGCAAAAATGTTGAAAGGTTTGGAGGCCCAAAAAAGGGGTTTACAGGCATCCTAGATACCCTAAAGTCCAGAAAATGTTGGTGGTCCAAAAACAGGCTCAGAGAGCTATGAATGTCCCAAAAACATTTGCAGCCTGAAAGGGGCATTAACCCGCATCCTAGACCACTGAAATTACCAAAAATAGTTTGGCCCGAAAAATGCATCCTACATCCCTGAATGTTCAGAAAATGTTGGCAGCTCAAAAAAGTCCTTAAAATTCATCTTGTGCCTGCAAAAATGTTGAAAACTTTGGAGGCCCAAAAAAGGGGTTTACAGGCATCCTACACCCCCTAAAGTCTAGAAAATGTTGGTGGGCCAAAAACTGTGTCAGAGAGCTCTGAATGTCCCAAAAACATTTGCAGCCTGAAAGGGGCATTAACCTGCATCCTAGACCACTGAAATTCCCAAAAATATTTTTGGCATGAAAAGTGCATCTTACAACCCTGAAAGTTCAGAATATGTTAGCAGCCCAAAAAAGGCCTTAAAATGCATCTTAGGCCTGCAAAAATGTTGAAAGGTTTGGAGGCCCAAAAAAGGGATTTACAGGCATCCTAGACCCTGTAAAGTGCAGAAAATGGCTGTGGCCCAAAATCAGTGTCAGAGAGCTCTGAATGTCCCAAAACATTTGCAGCCTGAAAGGGGCATTAACCTGCATCCTAGACCACTGAAATTCCCAAAAATATTGGTAGACCAAAAACTGTGTCAGAGAGCTCTGAATGTCCCAAAAACATTTGCAGCCTGAAAGGGGCATTAACCCGCATCCTAGACCGCTGAAATTCCCAAAAGTATTTTTGGCACGAAAAATGCATCCTACACCCCTGAAATTTGAGAAAATGTTGGCAGCTCAAAAAAATGCCTTAAAATGCATCGTAGGCCTGCAAAAATGTTGAAAACTTTGCAGCCCAAACAAGGGGTTTACATGCATCCTAGACCCCCTAAATTCCAGAAAAGTTTGGAGGGCCAAAAACTGTGTCAGAGAGCTCTGAATGTCCCAAAAACATGTGCAGCCTGAAAGGGGCATTAACCCGAATCCTAGACCACTTAAATTCCCAAAAATATTTTTGGCACCCAAAATGCAGTCTACAACCCTGAAAGTTCAGAATATGTTAGCAGCCCAAAAAGGCCTTAAAATGCATTTTAGGCATGCAAAAATGTTGAAAACTTTGGAGGCCCAAAAAAGGGGTTTATATGCATCCTAGACCCCCTAAAGTCCAGAAAATGTTGGTGGGCCAAAAACAGGCTCAGAGAGCTCTGAATGTCCCAATGACATTTGCAGCCTGATTGGGGCATTAACCTGCATCCTAGACCACTGAAATTACCAAAAATAGTTTGGCCCGAAAAATGCATCCTACACCCCTGAAAGTTCAGAAAATGTTGGCAGCTCAAAAAAGTCCTTAAAATTCATCTTAGGCCTGCAAAAATGTTGTAAACTTTGGAGGCCCAAAAAAGGGGTTTACAAGCATCTTAGACCCCCTAAAGTCCAGAAAATGTTGGTGGGCCAAAAACTGTGTCAGAGAGCTCTGAATGTCCCAAAAACATTTGCAGCCTGAAAGGAGCATTAACCCGCATTTTAGACCACTGAAATTCCCAAAAATATTTTTGGCACCAAAAATACATTCTACAACCCTGAAAGTTCAGAATATGTTAGCAGCCTGGAAAAGGCCTTAAAATGCATTTTAGGCCTGCAAAAATGTTGACAAGTTTGGAGGCCCTAAAAAGGGATTTACAGGCATCCTAGACCCCGTGAAGTGCAGAAAATGGCTGTGGCCCAAAAAACTGTGTCAGAGAGCTCTGAATGTCCCAAAAACATTTGCAGCCTGAAAGGGGCATTAACCCGCATCCTAGACCACTGAAATTTGCAAAAATATTTTTGGCACCCAAAATGCATCCTACAACCCTAAAAGTTCAGAATATGTTAGCAGCCCAAAAAAGGCCTTAAAATGCATTTTAGGCCTGCAAAAATGATGAAAACTTTGGAGGCCCAAAAAAGGGGTTTACAGGCATCCTAGACCCCCTAAAGTCCAGAAAATGTTGGTGGGCCAAAAACAGGCTCAGAGAGCTCTGAATGTCCCAAAAACATTTGCAGCCTGAATGGGGCATTAACCCGCATCCTAGACCACTGAAATTACCAAAAATAGTTTGGTCCGAAAAATGCATCCTACACCCCTGAAAGTTCAGAAAAGGTTGGCAGCTCAAAAAAGTCCTTAAAATTCATCTTGTGCCTGGAAAAATGTTGAAAACTTTGGAGGCCCAAAAAAGGGGTTTATAGGCATCCTAGACCCCCTAAAGTCCAGAAAAGGTTGGTGGCCAAAAACTGTGTCAGAGAGCTCTGAATGTCCCAAAAACATTTGCAG
Source organism: Ambystoma mexicanum (assembly GCF_040938575.1). Taxonomy (NCBI): domain Eukaryota; kingdom Metazoa; phylum Chordata; class Amphibia; order Caudata; family Ambystomatidae; genus Ambystoma; species Ambystoma mexicanum. The sequence continues at coordinate 956,319,516 of NC_090929.1, read as the reverse complement.
CTTGAAAGGGGCATTAACCCGCATCCTAGACCACTGAAATTCTCAAAAATATTTTTGGCATGAAAAGTCCATCCTACAACCCTTAAAGTTCAGAATATGTTAGCAGCCCAAAAAAGGCCTTAAAATGCATTTTGGCCTGCAAAGAAGTTGAAAAGTTTGGAGGCCAAAAAAGGGATTTACAGGCATCCTAGACCCCGTAAAGTGCAGAAAATGGCTGTGGCCCAAAACTGTGTCAGAGAGCTCTGAATGTCCCAAAACATTTGCAGCTTGAAAGGGGCATTAACCCGCATCCTAGACCACTGAAATTCCCAAAAATATTTTTGGCACCCAAAATGCATCCTACAACCCTGAAAGTTCAGAATATGTTAGCAGCCCAAAAAAGGCCTTAAAATGCATTTTAGGCCTGCAAAAATGTTGAAAACTTTGGAGGCCCAAAAAAGGGGTTTACAGGCATCCTAGACCCCCTAAAGTCCAGAAAATGTTGGTGGGCCAAAAACAGGCTCAGAGAGCTCTGAATGTCCCAAAAATATTTGCAGCCTGAAAGGGGCATTAACCCGTATCCTAGACCACTGAAATCACCAAAAATGGTTTGGCCCGAAAAATGCATCCTACACCCCTGAAAGTTCAGAAAATGTTGGCAGCTCAAAAAAGTCCTTAAAATTCATCTTGTGCCTGCAAAAATGTTGAAAACTTTGGAGGCCCGAAAAAGGGGTTTACAGGCATCCTAGACCCCCTAAAGTCCAGAAAATGTTGGTAGGCCAAAAATTGTGTCAGAGAGCTCTGAATGTCCCAAAAACATTTGCAGCGTGAAAGGGGCATTAACCCGCATCCTAGACCGCTGAAATTCCCAAAAATATTTTTGGCAGAAAAGTGCATACTACAACCCTGAAAGTTCAGAATATGTTAGCACCCCAAAAAAGGCCTTAAAATGCATTTTAAGCCTGCAAAAATGTTGAAAGGTTTGGAGGCCCAAAAAAGGGGTTTACAGGCATCCTAGACCCCCTAAAGTCCAGAAAATGTTGGTGGGCCAAAAACAGGCTCAGAGAGCTCTGAATGTCCCAAAAACATTTGCAGCCTGAAAGGGGCATTAACCCGCATCTTAGACCACTGAAATTACCAAAAATAGTTTGGCCCGAAAAATGCATCCTACACCCCTGTATGTTCAGAAAATGTTGGCAGCTCAAAAAAGTCCTTAAAATTCATCTTGTGCCTGGAAAAATGTTGAAAACTTTGGAGGCCCAAAAAAGGGGTTTATAGGCATCCTAGACCCCCTAAAGTCCAGAAAATGTTGGTAGGCCAAAAACTGTGTCAGAGAGCTCTGAATGTCCCAAAAACATTTGCAGCCTGAAAGGGGCATTAACCCGCATCCTAGACCGCTGAAATTCCCAAAAATATTTTTGGCATGAAAAGTGCATCCTACAACCCTGAAAGTTCACAATATGTTAGCAGTTCAAAAAATGCCGCATCCTAGACCACTGAAATTCCCAAAAATATTTTTGGCACCCAAAATGCATCCTACAACCCTGAAAGTTCAGAATATGTTAGCAGCCCAAAAAAGGCCTTAAAATGCATTTTAGGCCTGCAAAAATGTTGAAAACTTTGGAGGCCCAAAAAAGGGGTTTACAGGCATCCTAGACCCCCTAGGTCCAGAAAATGTTGGTGGGCCAAAAACAGGCTCAGGGAGCTCTGAATGTCCCAAAAACATTTGCAGCCTGAAAGGGGCATTAACCCGCATCCTAGACCACTGAAATTACCAAAAATAGTTTGGCCCGAAACATGCATCCTACACCCCTGAATGTTCAGAAAATGTTGGCAGCTCAAAAAAGTCCTTAAAATTCATCTTGTGCCTGCAAAAATGTTGAAAACTTTGGAGGCCCAAAAAAGGGGTTTACAGGCATCCTAGACCCCCTAAAGTCCAGAAAATGTTGGTAGGCCAAAAACTGTGTCAGAGAGCTCTGAATGTCCCAAAAACATTTGCAGCCTGAAAGGGGCATTAACCCGCATCCTAGACGGCTGAAATTCCCAAAAATATTTTTGGCATGAAAAATGCATCCTACACCCCTGGATGTTCAGAAAATGTTGGCAGCTCAAAAAAGTTCTTAAAATTCATCTTGTGCCTGGAAAAATGTTGAAAACTTTGGAGGCCCAAAAAAGGGGTTTACAGGCATCCTAGACCCCCTAAAGTCCAGAAAATGTTGGTAGGCCAAAAACTGTGTCAGAGAGCTCTGAATGTCCCAAAAACATTTGCAGCCTGAAAGGGGCATTAACCCGCATCCTAAACCGCTGAAATTCCCAAAAATATTTTTGGCATGAAAAGTGCATCCTACAACCCTGAAAGTTCAGAATATGTTAGCAGTTCAAAAAATGCCTTAAAATGCATTTTAGGCCTGCAAAAATGTTGAAAGGTTTGGAGGCCCAAAAAGGGGTTTACAGGCATCCTAGACCCCCTAAAGTCCAGAAAATGTTGGTGGGCCAAAAACTGTGTCAGAGAGCTCTGAATGTCCCAAAAACATTTGCAGCCTGAAAGGGGCATTAACCCGCATCCTAGACCACTGAAATTCTCAAAAATATTTTTGCCATGAAAAGTGCGTCCTACAACCCTGAAAGTTCAGAATATGTTAGCAGCCCAAAAAAGGCCTTAAAATGCATTTTAGGCCTGCAAATATGTTGAAAAGTTTGGAGGCCCAAAAAAGGGATTTACAGGCATCCTAGACCCCGTGAAGTGCAGAAAATGGCTGTGGCCCAGAAAACCGTGTCAGAGAGCTCTGAATGTCCCAAAAACATTTGCAGCTTGAAAGGGGCAATAAGCCGCATCCTAGACCACTGAAATTCCCAAAAATATTTTTGGCACCCAAAATGCATCCTACAACCCTGAAAGTTCAGAATATGTTAGCAGCCCAAAAAAGGCCTTAAAATGCATTTTATGCCTGCAAAAATGTTGAAAGGTTTGGAGGCCCAAAAAAGGGGTTTACAGGCATCCTAGACCCCCTAAAGTCCAGAAAATGTTGGTGGTCCAAAAACAGGCTCAGAGAGCTATGAATGTCCCAAAAACATTTGCAGCCTGAAAGGGGCATTAACCCGCATCCTAGACCACTGAAATTACCAAAAATAGTTTGGCCCGAAAAATGCATCCTACATCCCTGAATGTTCAGAAAATGTTGGCAGCTCAAAAAAGTCCTTAAAATTCATCTTGTGCCTGCAAAAATGTTGAAAACTTTGGAGGCCCAAAAAAGGGGTTTACAGGCATCCTACACCCCCTAAAGTCCAGAAAATGTTGGTGGGCCAAAAACTGTGTCAGAGAGCTCTGAATGTCCCAAAAACATTTGCAGCCTAAAAGGGGCATTAACCCGCATCCTAGACCACTGAAATTCCCAAAATATTTTTGGCATGAAAAGTGCATCTTACAACGCTGAAAGTTCAGAATATGTTAGCGCCCAAAAAAGGCCTTAAAATGCATCTTATGCCTGCAAAAATGTTGAAAGGTTTGGAGGCCCAAAAAAGGGATTTACAGGCATCCTAGACCCTGTAAAGTGCAGAAAATGGCTGTGGCCCAAAATCAGTGTCAGAGAGCTCTGAATGTCCCAAAACATTTGCAGCCCGAAAGGGGCATTAACCTGCATCCTAGACCACTGAAATTCCCAAAAATATTTTTGGCACCAAAAATGCATCCTACAACCCTGAAAGTTCAGAATATGTTAGCAGCCTGAAAAAGGCTTTAAAAAGCATTTTAGGCCTGCAAAAATGTTGAAAACTTTGGAGGCCCAAAAAAGGGGTTTATAGGCATCCTAGACCCCCTAAAGTCCAGAAAATATTGGTAGACCAAAAACTGTGTCAGAGAGCTCTGAATGTCCCAAAAACATTTGCAGCCTGAAAGGGGCATTAACCCGTATCCTAGACCGCTGAAATTCCCAAAAATATTTTTGGCACCCAAAATGCATCCTACAACCCTGAAAGTTCAGAATATGTTAGCAGCCCAAAAAAGGCCTTAAAATGCATTTTATGCCTGCAAAAATGTTGAAAGGTTTGGAGGCCCAAAAAAGGGGTTTACAGGCATCCTAGACCCCCTAAAGTCCAGAAAATGTTGGTGGTCCAAAAACAGGCTCAGAGAGCTATGAATGTCCCAAAAACATTTGCAGCCTGAAAGGGGCATTAACCCGCATCCTAGACCACTGAAATTACCAAAAATATTTTTGCCATGAAAAGTGCGTCCTACAACCCTGAAAGTTCAGAATATGTTAGCAGCCCAAAAAAGGCCTTAAAATGCATTTTAGGCCTGCAAATATGTTGAAAAGTTTGGAGGCCCAAAAAGGGATTTACAGGCATCCTAGACCCCGTAAAGTGCAGAAAATGGCTGTGGCCCAGAAAACCGTGTCAGAGAGCTCTGAATGTCCCAAAAACATTTGCAGCTTGAAAGGGGCATTAAGCCGCATCCTAGACCACTGAAATTCCCAAAAATATTTTTGGCACCCAAAATGCATCCTACAACCCTGAAAGTTCAGAATATGTTAGCAGCCCAAAAAAGGCCTTAAAATGCATTTTATGTCTGCAAAAATGTTGAAAGGTTTGGAGGCCCAAAAAAGGGGTTTACAGGCATCCTAGACCCCCTAAAGTCCAGAAAATGTTGGTGGTCCAAAAACAGGCTCAGAGAGCTATGAATGTCCCAAAAACATTTGCAGCGTGAAAGGGGCATTAACCCGCATCCTAGACCGCTGAAATTCCCAAAAACATTTTTGGCAGAAAAGTGCATACTACAACCCTGAAAGTTCAGAATATGTTAGCACCCCAAAAAAGGCCTTAAAATGCATTTTAGGCCTGCAAAAATGTTGAAAGGTTTGGAGGCCCAAAAAAGGGGTTTACAGGCATCCTAGACCCCCTAAAGTCCAGAAAATGTTGGTGGGCCAAAAACAGGCTCAGAGAGCTCTGAATGTCCCAAAAACATTTGCAGCCTGAAAGGGGCATTAACCCGCATCCTAGACCACTGAAATTACCAAAAATAGTTTGGCCCGAAAAATGCATCCTACACCCCTGTATGTTCAGAAAATGTTGGCAGCTCAAAAAAGTCCTTAAAATTCATCTTGTGCCTGGAAAAATGTTGAAAACTTTGGAGGCCCAAAAAAGGGGTTTATAGGCATCCTAGACCCCCTAAAGTCCAGAAAATGTTGGTAGGCCAAAAACTGTGTCAGAGAGCTCTGAATGTCCCAAAAACATTTGCAGCCTGAAAGGGGCATTAACCCGCATCCTAGACCGCTGAAATTCCCAAAAATATTTTTGGCATGAAAAGTGCATCCTACAACCGTGAAAGTTCACAATATGTTAGCAGTTCAAAAAATGCCGCATCCTAGACCACTGAAATTCCCAAAAATATTTTTGGCACCCAAAATGCATCCTACAACCCTGAAAGTTCAGAATATGTTAGCAGCCCAAAAAAGGCCTTAAAATGCATTTTAGGCCTGCAAAAATGTTGAAAACTTTGGAGGCCCAAAAAAGGGGTTTACAGGCATCCTAGACCCCCTAGGTCCAGAAAATGTTGGTGGGCCAAAAACAGGCTCAGAGAGCTCTGAATGTCCCAAAAACATTTGCAGCCTGAAAGGGGCATTAACCCGCATCCTAGACCACTGAAATTACCAAAAATAGTTTGGCCCGAAACATGCATCCTACACCCCTGAATGTTCAGAAAATGTTGGCAGCTCAAAAAAGTCCTTAAAATTCATCTTGTGCCTGCAAAAATGTTGAAAACTTTGGAGGCCCAAAAAAGGGGTTTACAGGCATCCTAGACCCCCTAAAGTCCAGAAAATGTTGGTAGGCCAAAAACTGTGTCAGAGAGCTCTGAATGTCCCAAAAACATTTGCAGCGTGAAAGGGGCATTAACCCGCATCCTAGACGGCTGAAATTCCCAAAAATATTTTTGGCATGAAAAATGCATCCTACACCCCTGGATGTTCAGAAAATGTTGGCAGCTCAAAAAAGTTCTTAAAATTCATCTTGTGCCTGGAAAAATGTTGAAAACTTTGGAGGCCCAAAAAAGGGGTTTACAGGCATCCTAGACCCCCTAAAGTCCAGAAAATGTTGGTAGGCCAAAAACTGTGTCAGAGAGCTCTGAATGTCCCAAAACATTTGCAGCCTGAAAGGGGCATTAACCCGCATCCTAAACCGCTGAAATTCCCAAAAATATTTTTGGCATGAAAAGTGCATCCTACAACCCTGAAAGTTCAGAATATGTTAGCAGTTCAAAAAATGCCTTAAAATGCATTTTAGGCCTGCAAAAATGTTGAAAGGTTTGGAGGCCCAAAAAGGGGTTTACAGGCATCCTAGACCCCCTAAAGTCCAGAAAATGTTGGTGGGCCAAAAACTGTGTCAGAGAGCTCTGAATGTCCCAAAAACATTTGCAGCCTGAAAGGGGCATTAACCCGCATCCTAGACCACTGAAATTCTCAAAAATATTTTTGCCATGAAAAGTGCGTCCTACAACCCTGAAAGTTCAGAATATGTTAGCAGCCCAAAAAAGGCCTTAAAATGCATTTTAGGCCTGCAAATATGTTGAAAAGTTTGGAGGCCCAAAAAAGGGATTTACAGGCATCCTAGACCCCCTAAAGTCCAGAAAATGTTGGTGGTCCAAAAACAGGCTCAGAGAGCTATGAATGTCCCAAAAACATTTGCAGCCTGAAAGGGGCATTAACCCGCATCCTAGACCACTGAAATTACCAAAAATAGTTTGGCCCGAAAAATGCATCCTACATCCCTGAATGTTCAGAAAATGTTGGCAGCTCAAAAAAGTCCTTAAAATTCATCTTGTGCCTGCAAAAATGTTGAAAACTTTGGAGGCCCAAAAAAGGGGTTTACAGGCATCCTACACCCCCTAAAGTCCAGAAAATGTTGGTGGGCCAAAAACTGTGTCAGAGAGCTCTGAATGTCCCAAAAACATTTGCAGCCTAAAAGGGGCATTAACCCGCATCCTAGACCACTGAAATTCCCAAAATATTTTTTGCATGAAAAGTGCATCTTACAACGCTGAAAGTTCAGAATATGTTAGCGCCCAAAAAAGGCCTTAAAATGCATCTTATGCCTGCAAAAATGTTGAAAGGTTTGGAGGCCCAAAAAAGGGATTTACAGGCATCCTAGACCCTGTAAAGTGCAGAAAATGGCTGTGGCCCAAAATCAGTGTCAGAGAGCTCTGAATGTCCCAAAACATTTGCAGCCCGAAAGGGGCATTAACCTGCATCCTAGACCACTGAAATTCCCAAAAATATTTTTGGCAGCAAAAATGCATCCTACAACCCTGAAAGTTCAGAATATGTTAGCAGCCTGAAAAAGGCTTTAAAATGCATTTTAGGCCTGCAAAAATGTTGAAAACTTTGGAGGCCCAAAAAAGGGGTTTATAGGCATCCTAGACCCCCTAAAGTCCAGAAAATATTGGTAGACCAAAAACTGTGTCAGAGAGCTCTGAATGTCCCAAAAACATTTGCAGCCTGAAAGGGGCATTAACCCGTATCCTAGACCGCTGAAATTCCCAAAAATATTTTTGGCATGAAAAGTGCATCCTACAACCCTGAAAGTTCAGAATATGTTAGCAGTTCAAAAAATGCCTTAAAATGCATTTTAGGCCTGCAAAAATGTTGAAAGGTTTGGAGGCCCAAAAAGGGGTTTACAGGCATCCTAGACCCCCTAAAGTCCAGAAAATGTTGGTGGGCCAAAAACAGGCTCAGAGAGCTCTGAATGTCCCAAAAACATTTGCAGCCTGAAAGGGGCATTAACCCGCATCCTAGACCACTGAAATTACCAAAAATAGTTTGGCCCGAAAAATGCATCCTACACCCCTGAATGTTCAGAAAATGTTGGCAGCTCAAAAAAGTCCTTAAAATTCATCTTGTGCCTGGAAAAATGTTGAAAACTTTGGAGGCCCAAAAAAGGGGTTTATAGGCATCCTAGACCCCCTAAAGTCCAGAAAATGTTGGTGGGCCAAAAACTGTGTCAGAGAGCTCTGAATGTCCCAAAAACATTTGCAGCCTGAAAGGGGCATTAACCCGCATCCTAGACCACTGAAATTCTCAAAAATATTTTTGCCATGAAAAGTGCGTCCTACAACCCTGAAAGTTCAGAATATGTTAGCAGCCCAAAAAAGGCCTTAAAATGCATTTTAGGCCTGCAAAAATGTTGAAAAGTTTGGAGGCCCAAAAAAGGGATTTACAGGCATCCTAGACCCCGTAAAGTGCAGAAAATGGCTGTGGCCCAGAAAACCGTGTCAGAGAGCTCTGAATGTCCCAAAAACATTTGCAGCTTGAAAGGGGCATTAAGCCGCATCCTAGACCACTGAAATTCCCAAAAATATTTTTGGCACCCAAAATGCATCCTACAACCCTGAAAGTTCAGAATATGTTAGCAGCCCAAAAAAGGCCTTAAAATGCATTTTATGCCTGCAAAAATGTTGAAAGGTTTGGAGGCCCAAAAAAGGGGTTTACAGGCATCCTAGACCCCCTAAAGTCCAGAAAATGTTGGTGGTCCAAAAACAGGCTCAGAGAGCTATGAATGTCCCAAAAACATTTGCAGCCTGAAAGGGGCATTAACCCGCATCCTAGACCACTGAAATTACCAAAAATAGTTTGGCCCGAAAAATGCATCCTACATCCCTGAATGTTCAGAAAATGTTGGCAGCTCAAAAAAGTCCTTAAAATTCATCTTGTGCCTGCAAAAATGTTGAAAACTTTGGAGGCCCAAAAAAGGGGTTTACAGGCATCCTACACCCCCTAAAGTCTAGAAAATGTTGGTGGGCCAAAAACTGTGTCAGAGAGCTCTGAATGTCCCAAAAACATTTGCAGCCTGAAAGGGGCATTAACCCGCATCCTAGACCACTGAAATTCCCAAAAATATTTTTGGCATGAAAAGTGCATCTTACAACCCTGAAAGTTCAGAATATGTTAGCAGCCCAAAAAAGGCCTTAAAATGCATCTTAGGCCTGCAAAAATGTTGAAAGGTTTGGAGGCCCAAAAAAGGGATTTACAGGCATCCTAGACCCTGTAAAGTGCAGAAAATGGCTGTGGCCCAAAATCAGTGTCAGAGAGCTCTGAATGTCCCAAAACATTTGCAGCCTGAAAGGGGCATTAACCTGCATCCTAGACCACTGAAATTCCCAAAAATATTGGTAGACCAAAAACTGTGTCAGAGAGCTCTGAATGTCCCAAAAACATTTGCAGCCTGAAAGGGGCATTAACCCGCATCCTAGACCGCTGAAATTCCCAAAAGTATTTTTGGCACGAAAAATGCATCCTACACCCCTGAAATTTGAGAAAATGTTGGCAGCTCAAAAAAATGCCTTAAAATGCATCGTAGGCCTGCAAAAATGTTGAAAACTTTGCAGCCCAAAAAAGGGGTTTACATGCATCCTAGACCCCCTAAATTCCAGAAAAGTTTGGAGGGCCAAAAACTGTGTCAGAGAGCTCTGAATGTCCCAAAAACATGTGCAGCCTGAAAGGGGCATTAACCCGAATCCTAGACCACTTAAATTCCCAAAAATATTTTTGGCACCCAAAATGCATCCTACAACCCTGAAAGTTCAGAATATGTTAGCAGCCCAAAAAGGCCTTAAAATGCATTTTAGGCATGCAAAAATGTTGAAAACTTTGGAGGCCCAAAAAAGGGGTTTATATGCATCCTAGACCCCCTAAAGTCCAGAAAATGTTGGTGGGCCAAAAACAGGCTCAGAGAGCTCTGAATGTCCCAATGACATTTGCAGCCTGATTGGGGCATTAACCTGCATCCTAGACCACTGAAATTACCAAAAATAGTTTGGCCCGAAAAATGCATCCTACACCCCTGAAAGTTCAGAAAATGTTGGCAGCTCAAAAAAGTCCTTAAAATTCATCTTAGGCCTGCAAAAATGTTGTAAACTTTGGAGGCCCAAAAAAGGGGTTTACAAGCATCTTAGACCCCCTAAAGTCCAGAAAATGTTGGTGGGCCAAAAACTGTGTCAGAGAGCTCTGAATGTCCCAAAAACATTTGCAGCCTGAAAGGAGCATTAACCCGCATTTTAGACCACTGAAATTCCCAAAAATATTTTTGGCACCAAAAATACATTCTACAACCCTGAAAGTTCAGAATATGTTAGCAGCCTGGAAAAGGCCTTAAAATGCATTTTAGGCCTGCAAAAATGTTGACAAGTTTGGAGGCCCTAAAAAGGGATTTACAGGCATCCTAGACCCCGTAAAGTGCAGAAAATGGCTGTGGCCCAAAAAACTGTGTCAGAGAGTTCTGAATGTCCCAAAAACATTTGCAGCCTGAAAGGGGCATTAACCCGCATCCTAGACCACTGAAATTTGCAAAAATATTTTTGGCACCCAAAATGCATCCTACAACCCTAAAAGTTCAGAATATGTTAGCAGCCCAAAAAAGGCCTTAAAATGCATTTTAGGCCTGCAAAAATGTTGAAAACTTTGGAGGCCCAAAAAAGGGGTTTACAGGCATCCTAGACCCCCTAAAGTCCAGAAAATGTTGGTGGGCCAAAAACAGGCTCAGAGAGCTCTGAATGTCCCAAAAACATTTGCAGCCTGAATGGGGCATTAACCCGCATCCTAGACCACTGAAATTACCAAAAATAGTTTGGCCCGAAAAATGCATCCTACACCCCTGAAAGTTCAGAAAAGGTTGGCAGCTCAAAAAAGTCCTTAAAATTCATCTTGTGCCTGGAAAAATGTTGAAAACTTTGGAGGCCCAAAAAAGGGGTTTATAGGCATCCTAGACCCCCTAAAGTCCAGAAAAGGTTGGTGGCCAAAAACTGTGTCAGAGAGCTCTGAATGTCCCAAAAACATTTGCAGCTTGAAAGGGGCATTAACCCGCATCCTAGACCACTGAAATTCTCAAAAATATTTTTGGCATGAAAAGTCCATCCTACAACCCTTAAAGTTCAGAATATGTTAGCAGCCCAAAAAAGGCCTTAAAATGCATTTTGGCCTGCAAAGAAGTTGAAAAGTTTGGAGGCCAAAAAAGGGATTTACAGGCATCCTAGACCCCGTAAAGTGCAGAAAATGGCTTTGGCCCAAAAACTGTGTCAGAGAGCTCTGAATGTCCCAAAACATTTGCAGCTTGAAAGGGGCATTAACCCGCATCCTAGACCACTGAAATTCCCAAAAATATTTTTGGCACCCAAAATGCATCCTACAACCCTGAAAGTTCAGAATATGTTAGCAGCCCAAAAAAGGCCTTAAAATGCATTTTAGGCCTGCAAAAATGTTGAAAACTTTGGAGGCCCAAAAAAGGGGTTTACAGGCATCCTAGAGCCCCTAAAGTCCAGAAAATGTTGGTGGGCCAAAAACAGGCTCAGAGAGCTCTGAATGTCCCAAAAACATTTGCAGCCTGAAAGGGGCATTAACCCGTATCCTAGACCACTGAAATCACCAAAAATGGTTTGGCCCGAAAAATGCATCCTACACCCCTGAAAGTTCAGAAAATGTTGGCAGCTCAAAAAAGTCCTTAAAATTCATCTTGTGCCTGCAAAAATGTTGAAAACTTTGGAGGCCCGAAAAAGGGGTTTACAGGCATCCTAGACCCCCTAAAGTCCAGAAAATGTTGGTAGGCCAAAAACTGTGTCAGAGAGCTCTGAATGTCCCAAAAACATTTGCAGCGTGAAAGGGGCATTAACCCGCATCCTAGACCGCTGAAATTCCCAAAAATATTTTTGGCATGAAAAGTGCATACTACAACCCTGAAAGTTCAGAATATGTTAGCACCCCAAAAAAGGCCTTAAAATGCATTTTAGGCCTGCAAAAATGTTGAAAGGTTTGGAGGCCCAAAAAAGGGGTTTACAGGCATCCTAGACCCCCTAAAGTCCAGAAAATGTTGGTGGGCCAAAAACAGGCTCAGAGAGCTCTGAATGTCCCAAAAACATTTGCAGCCTGAAAGGGGCATTAACCCGCATCCTAGACCACTGAAATTACCAAAAATAGTTTGGCCCGAAAAATGCATCCTACACCCCTGAATGTTCAGAAAATGTTGGCAGCTCAAAAAAGTCCTTAAAATTCATCTTGTGCCTGGAAAAATGTTGAAAACTTTGGAGGCCCAAAAAAGGGGTTTATAGGCATCCTAGACCCCCTAAAGTCCAGAAAATGTTGGTGGGCCAAAAACTGTGTCAGAGAGCTCTGAATGTCCCAAAAACATTTGCAGCCTGAAAGGGGCATTAACCCGCATCCTAGACCACTGAAATTCTCAAAAATATTTTTGCCATGAAAAGTGCGTCCTACAACCCTGAAAGTTCAGAATATGTTAGCAGCCCAAAAAAGGCCTTAAAATGCGTTTTAGGCCTGCAAAAATGTTGAAAAGTTTGGAGGCCCAAAAAAGGGATTTACAGGCATCCTAGACCCCGTAAAGTGCAGAAAATGGCTGTGGCCCAAAAAACTGTGTCAGAGAGCTCTGAATGTCCCAAAAAACATTTGCAGCTTGAAAGGGGCATTAAGCCGCATCCTAGACCACTGAAATTCCCAAAAATATTTTTGGCACCCAAAATGCATCCTACAACCCTGAAAGTTCAGAATATGTTAGCAGCCCAAAAAAGGCCTTAAAATGCATTTTAGGCCTGCAAAAATGTTGAAAACTTTGGAGGCCCAAAAAAGGGGTTTACAGGCATCCTAGACCCCCTAGGTCCAGAAAATGTTGGTGGGCCAAAAACAGGCTCAGAGAGCTCTGAATGTCCCAAAAACATTTGCAGCCTGAAAGGGGCATTAACCCGCATCCTAGACCGCTGAAATTCCCAAAAATATTTTTGGCATGAAAAATGCATCCTACACCCCTGGATGTTCAGAAAATGTTGGCAGCTCAAAAAAGTCCTTAAAATTCATCTTGTGCCTGGAAAAATGTTGAAAACTTTGGAGGCCCAAAAAAGGGGTTTACAGGCATCCTAGACCCCCTAAAGTCCAGAAAATGTTGGTAGGCCAAAAACTGTGTCAGAGAGCTCTGAATGTCCCAAAAACATTTGCAGCCTGAAAGGGGCATTAACCCGCATCCTAAACCGCTGAAATTCCCAAAAATATTTTTGGCATGAAAAGTGCATCCTACAACCCTGAAAGTTCAGAATATGTTAGCAGTTCAAAAAATGCCTTAAAATGCATTTTAGGCCTGCAAAAATGTTGAAAGGTTTGGAGGCCCAAAAAGGGGTTTACAGGCATCCTAGACCCCCTAAAGTCCAGAAAATGTTGGTGGGCCAAAAACTGTGTCAGAGAGCTCTGAATGTCCCAAAAACATTTGCAGCCTGAAAGGGGCATTAACCCGCATCCTAGACCACTGAAATTCTCAAAAATATTTTTGCCATGAAAAGTGCGTCCTACAACCCTGAAAGTTCAGAATATGTTAGCAGCCCAAAAAAGGCCTTAAAATGCATTTTAGGCCTGCAAAAATGTTGAAAAGTTTGGAGGCCCAAAAAAGGGATTTACAGGCATCCTAGACCCCGTGAAGTGCAGAAAATGGCTGTGGCCCAGAAAACCGTGTCAGAGAGCTCTGAATGTCCCAAAAACATTTGCAGCTTGAAAGGGGCATTAACCCGCATCCTAGACCACTGAAATTCCCAAAAATATTTTTGGCACCCAAAATGCATCCTACAACCCTGAAAGTTCAGAATATGTTAGCAGCCCAAAAAAGGCCTTAAAATGCATTTTATGCCTGCAAAAATGTTGAAAGGTTTGGAGGCCCAAAAAAGGGGTTTACAGGCATCCTAGACCCCCTAAAGTCCAGAAAATGTTGGTGGTCCAAAAACAGGCTCAGAGAGCTATGAATGTCCCAAAAACATTTGCAGCCTGAAAGGGGCATTAACCCGCATCCTAGACCACTGAAATTACCAAAAATAGTTTGGCCCGAAAAATGCATCCTACATCCCTGAATGTTCAGAAAATGTTGGCAGCTCAAAAAAGTCCTTAAAATTCATCTTGTGCCTGCAAAAATGTTGAAAACTTTGGAGGCCCAAAAAAGGGGTTTACAGGCATCCTACACCCCCTAAAGTCCAGAAAATGTTGGTGGGCCAAAAACTGTGTCAGAGAGCTCTGAATGTCCCAAAAACATTTGCAGCCTAAAAGGGGCATTAACCCGCATCCTAGACCACTGAAATTCCCAAAATATTTTTGGCATGAAAAGTGCATCTTACAACGCTGAAAGTTCAGAATATGTTAGCGCCCAAAAAAGGCCTTAAAATGCATCTTATGCCTGCAAAAATGTTGAAAGGTTTGGAGGCCCAAAAAAGGGATTTACAGGCATCCTAGACCCTGTAAAGTGCAGAAAATGGCTGTGGCCCAAAATCAGTGTCAGAGAGCTCTGAATGTCCCAAAACATTTGCAGCCCGAAAGGGGCATTAACCTGCATCCTAGACCACTGAAATTCCCAAAAATATTTTTGGCACCAAAAATGCATCCTACAACCCTGAAAGTTCAGAATATGTTAGCAGCCTGAAAAAGGCTTTAAAAAGCATTTTAGGCCTGCAAAAATGTTGAAAACTTTGGAGGCCCAAAAAAGGGGTTTATAGGCATCCTAGACCCCCTAAAGTCCAGAAAATATTGGTAGACCAAAAACTGTGTCAGAGAGCTCTGAATGTCCCAAAAACATTTGCAGCCTGAAAGGGGCATTAACCCGTATCCTAGACCGCTGAAATTCCCAAAAATATTTTTGGCACCCAAAATGCATCCTACAACCCTGAAAGTTCAGAATATGTTAGCAGCCCAAAAAAGGCCTTAAAATGCATTTTATGCCTGCAAAAATGTTGAAAGGTTTGGAGGCCCAAAAAAGGGGTTTACAGGCATCCTAGACCCCCTAAAGTCCAGAAAATGTTGGTGGTCCAAAAACAGGCTCAGAGAGCTATGAATGTCCCAAAAACATTTGCAGCCTGAAAGGGGCATTAACCCGCATACTAGACCACTGAAATTACCAAAAATATTTTTGCCATGAAAAGTGCGTCCTACAACCCTGAAAGTTCAGAATATGTTAGCAGCCCAAAAAAGGCCTTAAAATGCATTTTAGGCCTGCAAATATGTTGAAAAGTTTGGAGGCCCAAAAAAGGGATTTACAGGCATCCTAGACCCCGTAAAGTGCAGAAAATGGCTGTGGCCCAGAAAACCGTGTCAGAGAGCTCTGAATGTCCCAAAAACATTTGCAGCTTGAAAGGGGCATTAAGCCGCATCCTAGACCACTGAAATTCCCAAAAATATTTTTGGCACCCAAAATGCATCCTACAACCCTGAAAGTTCAGAATATGTTAGCAGCCCAAAAAAGGCCTTAAAATGCATTTTATGTCTGCAAAAATGTTGAAAGGTTTGGAGGCCCAAAAAAGGGGTTTACAGGCATCCTAGACCCCCTAAAGTCCAGAAAATGTTGGTGGTCCAAAAACAGGCTCAGAGAGCTATGAATGTCCCAAAAACATTTGCAGCGTGAAAGGGGCATTAACCCGCATCCTAGACCGCTGAAATTCCCAAAAACATTTTTGGCAGAAAAGTGCATACTACAACCCTGAAAGTTCAGAATATGTTAGCACCCCAAAAAAGGCCTTAAAATGCATTTTAGGCCTGCAAAAATGTTGAAAGGTTTGGAGGCCCAAAAAAGGGGTTTACAGGCATCCTAGACCCCCTAAAGTCCAGAAAATGTTGGTGGGCCAAAAACAGGCTCAGAGAGCTCTGAATGTCCCAAAAACATTTGAGGCTGAAAGGGGCATTAACCCGCATCCTAGACCACTGAAATTACCAAAAATAGTTTGGCCCGAAAAATGCATCCTACACCCCTGTATGTTCAGAAAATGTTGGCAGCTCAAAAAAGTCCTTAAAATTCATCTTGTGCCTGGAAAAATGTTGAAAACTTTGGAGGCCCAAAAAAGGGGTTTATAGGCATCCTAGACCCCCTAAAGTCCAGAAAATGTTGGTAGGCCAAAAACTGTGTCAGAGAGCTCTGAATGTCCCAAAAACATTTGCAGCCTGAAAGGGGCATTAACCCGCATCCTAGACCGCTGAAATTCCCAAAAATATTTTTGGCATGAAAAGTGCATCCTACAACCGTGAAAGTTCACAATATGTTAGCAGTTCAAAAAATGCCGCATCCTAGACCACTGAAATTCCCAAAAATATTTTTGGCACCCAAAATGCATCCTACAACCCTGAAAGTTCAGAATATGTTAGCAGCCCAAAAAAGGCCTTAAAATGCATTTTAGGCCTGCAAAAATGTTGAAAACTTTGGAGGCCCAAAAAAGGGGTTTACAGGCATCCTAGACCCCCTAGGTCCAGAAAATGTTGGTGGGCCAAAAACAGGCTCAGAGAGCTCTGAATGTCCCAAAAACATTTGCAGCCTGAAAGGGGCATTAACCCGCATCCTAGACCACTGAAATTACCAAAAATAGTTTGGCCCGAAACATGCATCCTACACCCCTGAATGTTCAGAAAATGTTGGCAGCTCAAAAAAGTCCTTAAAATTCATCTTGTGCCTGCAAAAATGTTGAAAACTTTGGAGGCCCAAAAAAGGGGTTTACAGGCATCCTAGACCCCCTAAAGTCCAGAAAATGTTGGTAGGCCAAAAACTGTGTCAGAGAGCTCTGAATGTCCCAAAAACATTTGCAGCGTGAAAGGGGCATTAACCCGCATCCTAGACGGCTGAAATTCCCAAAAATAT
Organism: Ambystoma mexicanum; assembly: GCF_040938575.1. NCBI lineage: Eukaryota > Metazoa > Chordata > Amphibia > Caudata > Ambystomatidae > Ambystoma > Ambystoma mexicanum. Next base: position 956,302,902 of record NC_090929.1, on the reverse strand, counting down.
TTTTGGCATGAAAAATGCATCCTACACCCCTGGATGTTCAGAAAATGTTGGCAGCTCAAAAAAGTTCTTAAAATTCATCTTGTGCCTGGAAAAATGTTGAAAACTTTGGAGGCCCAAAAAAGGGGTTTACAGGCATCCTAGACCCCCTAAAGTCCAGAAAATGTTGGTAGGCCAAAAACTGTGTCAGAGAGCTCTGAATGTCCCAAAACATTTGCAGCCTGAAAGGGGCATTAACCCGCATCCTAAACCGCTGAAATTCCCAAAAATATTTTTGGCATGAAAAGTGCATCCTACAACCCTGAAAGTTCAGAATATGTTAGCAGTTCAAAAAATGCCTTAAAATGCATTTTAGGCCTGCAAAAATGTTGAAAGGTTTGGAGGCCCAAAAAGGGGTTTACAGGCATCCTAGACCCCCTAAAGTCCAGAAAATGTTGGTGGGCCAAAAACTGTGTCAGAGAGCTCTGAATGTCCCAAAAACATTTGCAGCCTGAAAGGGGCATTAACCCGCATCCTAGACCACTGAAATTCTCAAAAATATTTTTGCCATGAAAAGTGCGTCCTACAACCCTGAAAGTTCAGAATATGTTAGCAGCCCAAAAAAGGCCTTAAAATGCATTTTAGGCCTGCAAATATGTTGAAAAGTTTGGAGGCCCAAAAAAGGGATTTACAGGCATCCTAGACCCCCTAAAGTCCAGAAAATGTTGGTGGTCCAAAAACAGGCTCAGAGAGCTATGAATGTCCCAAAAACATTTGCAGCCTGAAAGGGGCATTAACCCGCATCCTAGACCACTGAAATTACCAAAAATAGTTTGGCCCGAAAAATGCATCCTACATCCCTGAATGTTCAGAAAATGTTGGCAGCTCAAAAAAGTCCTTAAAATTCATCTTGTGCCTGCAAAAATGTTGAAAACTTTGGAGGCCCAAAAAAGGGGTTTACAGGCATCCTACACCCCCTAAAGTCCAGAAAATGTTGGTGGGCCAAAAACTGTGTCAGAGAGCTCTGAATGTCCCAAAAACATTTGCAGCCTAAAAGGGGCATTAACCCGCATCCTAGACCACTGAAATTCCCAAAATATTTTTTGCATGAAAAGTGCATCTTACAACGCTGAAAGTTCAGAATATGTTAGCGCCCAAAAAAGGCCTTAAAATGCATCTTATGCCTGCAAAAATGTTGAAAGGTTTGGAGGCCCAAAAAAGGGATTTACAGGCATCCTAGACCCTGTAAAGTGCAGAAAATGGCTGTGGCCCAAAATCAGTGTCAGAGAGCTCTGAATGTCCCAAAACATTTGCAGCCCGAAAGGGGCATTAACCTGCATCCTAGACCACTGAAATTCCCAAAAATATTTTTGGCATGAAAAGTGCATCCTACAACCCTGAAAGTTCAGAATATGTTAGCAGTTCAAAAAATGCCTTAAAATGCATTTTAGGCCTGCAAAAATGTTGAAAGGTTTGGAGGCCCAAAAAGGGGTTTACAGGCATCCTAGACCCCCTAAAGTCCAGAAAATGTTGGTGGGCCAAAAACAGGCTCAGAGAGCTCTGAATGTCCCAAAAACATTTGCAGCCTGAAAGGGGCATTAACCCGCATCCTAGACCACTGAAATTACCAAAAATAGTTTGGCCCGAAAAATGCATCCTACACCCCTGAATGTTCAGAAAATGTTGGCAGCTCAAAAAAGTCCTTAAAATTCATCTTGTGCCTGGAAAAATGTTGAAAACTTTGGAGGCCCAAAAAAGGGGTTTATAGGCATCCTAGACCCCCTAAAGTCCAGAAAATGTTGGTGGGCCAAAAACTGTGTCAGAGAGCTCTGAATGTCCCAAAAACATTTGCAGCCTGAAAGGGGCATTAACCCGCATCCTAGACCACTGAAATTCTCAAAAATATTTTTGCCATGAAAAGTGCGTCCTACAACCCTGAAAGTTCAGAATATGTTAGCAGCCCAAAAAAGGCCTTAAAATGCATTTTAGGCCTGCAAAAATGTTGAAAAGTTTGGAGGCCCAAAAAAGGGATTTACAGGCATCCTAGACCCCGTAAAGTGCAGAAAATGGCTGTGGCCCAGAAAACCGTGTCAGAGAGCTCTGAATGTCCCAAAAACATTTGCAGCTTGAAAGGGGCATTAAGCCGCATCCTAGACCACTGAAATTCCCAAAAATATTTTTGGCACCCAAAATGCATCCTACAACCCTGAAAGTTCAGAATATGTTAGCAGCCCAAAAAAGGCCTTAAAATGCATTTTATGCCTGCAAAAATGTTGAAAGGTTTGGAGGCCCAAAAAAGGGGTTTACAGGCATCCTAGACCCCCTAAAGTCCAGAAAATGTTGGTGGTCCAAAAACAGGCTCAGAGAGCTATGAATGTCCCAAAAACATTTGCAGCCTGAAAGGGGCATTAACCCGCATCCTAGACCACTGAAATTACCAAAAATAGTTTGGCCCGAAAAATGCATCCTACATCCCTGAATGTTCAGAAAATGTTGGCAGCTCAAAAAAGTCCTTAAAATTCATCTTGTGCCTGCAAAAATGTTGAAAACTTTGGAGGCCCAAAAAAGGGGTTTACAGGCATCCTACACCCCCTAAAGTCTAGAAAATGTTGGTGGGCCAAAAACTGTGTCAGAGAGCTCTGAATGTCCCAAAAACATTTGCAGCCTGAAAGGGGCATTAACCCGCATCCTAGACCACTGAAATTCCCAAAAATATTTTTGGCATGAAAAGTGCATCTTACAACCCTGAAAGTTCAGAATATGTTAGCAGCCCAAAAAAGGCCTTAAAATGCATCTTAGGCCTGCAAAAATGTTGAAAGGTTTGGAGGCCCAAAAAAGGGATTTACAGGCATCCTAGACCCTGTAAAGTGCAGAAAATGGCTGTGGCCCAAAATCAGTGTCAGAGAGCTCTGAATGTCCCAAAACATTTGCAGCCTGAAAGGGGCATTAACCTGCATCCTAGACCACTGAAATTCCCAAAAATATTGGTAGACCAAAAACTGTGTCAGAGAGCTCTGAATGTCCCAAAAACATTTGCAGCCTGAAAGGGGCATTAACCCGCATCCTAGACCGCTGAAATTCCCAAAAGTATTTTTGGCACGAAAAATGCATCCTACACCCCTGAAATTTGAGAAAATGTTGGCAGCTCAAAAAAATGCCTTAAAATGCATCGTAGGCCTGCAAAAATGTTGAAAACTTTGCAGCCCAAAAAAGGGGTTTACATGCATCCTAGACCCCCTAAATTCCAGAAAAGTTTGGAGGGCCAAAAACTGTGTCAGAGAGCTCTGAATGTCCCAAAAACATGTGCAGCCTGAAAGGGGCATTAACCCGAATCCTAGACCACTTAAATTCCCAAAAATATTTTTGGCACCCAAAATGCATCCTACAACCCTGAAAGTTCAGAATATGTTAGCAGCCCAAAAAGGCCTTAAAATGCATTTTAGGCATGCAAAAATGTTGAAAACTTTGGAGGCCCAAAAAAGGGGTTTATATGCATCCTAGACCCCCTAAAGTCCAGAAAATGTTGGTGGGCCAAAAACAGGCTCAGAGAGCTCTGAATGTCCCAATGACATTTGCAGCCTGATTGGGGCATTAACCTGCATCCTAGACCACTGAAATTACCAAAAATAGTTTGGCCCGAAAAATGCATCCTACACCCCTGAAAGTTCAGAAAATGTTGGCAGCTCAAAAAAGTCCTTAAAATTCATCTTAGGCCTGCAAAAATGTTGTAAACTTTGGAGGCCCAAAAAAGGGGTTTACAAGCATCTTAGACCCCCTAAAGTCCAGAAAATGTTGGTGGGCCAAAAACTGTGTCAGAGAGCTCTGAATGTCCCAAAAACATTTGCAGCCTGAAAGGAGCATTAACCCGCATTTTAGACCACTGAAATTCCCAAAAATATTTTTGGCACCAAAAATACATTCTACAACCCTGAAAGTTCAGAATATGTTAGCAGCCTGGAAAAGGCCTTAAAATGCATTTTAGGCCTGCAAAAATGTTGACAAGTTTGGAGGCCCTAAAAGGGATTTACAGGCATCCTAGACCCCGTAAAGTGCAGAAAATGGCTGTGGCCCAAAAAACTGTGTCAGAGAGTTCTGAATGTCCCAAAAACATTTGCAGCCTGAAAGGGGCATTAACCCGCATCCTAGACCACTGAAATTTGCAAAAATATTTTTGGCACCCAAAATGCATCCTACAACCCTAAAAGTTCAGAATATGTTAGCAGCCCAAAAAAGGCCTTAAAATGCATTTTAGGCCTGCAAAAATGTTGAAAACTTTGGAGGCCCAAAAAAGGGGTTTACAGGCATCCTAGACCCCCTAAAGTCCAGAAAATGTTGGTGGGCCAAAAACAGGCTCAGAGAGCTCTGAATGTCCCAAAAACATTTGCAGCCTGAATGGGGCATTAACCCGCATCCTAGACCACTGAAATTACCAAAAATAGTTTGGCCCGAAAAATGCATCCTACACCCCTGAAAGTTCAGAAAAGGTTGGCAGCTCAAAAAAGTCCTTAAAATTCATCTTGTGCCTGGAAAAATGTTGAAAACTTTGGAGGCCCAAAAAAGGGGTTTATAGGCATCCTAGACCCCCTAAAGTCCAGAAAAGGTTGGTGGCCAAAAACTGTGTCAGAGAGCTCTGAATGTCCCAAAAACATTTGCAGCTTGAAAGGGGCATTAACCCGCATCCTAGACCACTGAAATTCTCAAAAATATTTTTGGCATGAAAAGTCCATCCTACAACCCTTAAAGTTCAGAATATGTTAGCAGCCCAAAAAAGGCCTTAAAATGCATTTTGGCCTGCAAAGAAGTTGAAAAGTTTGGAGGCCAAAAAAGGGATTTACAGGCATCCTAGACCCCGTAAAGTGCAGAAAATGGCTTTGGCCCAAAAACTGTGTCAGAGAGCTCTGAATGTCCCAAAACATTTGCAGCTTGAAAGGGGCATTAACCCGCATCCTAGACCACTGAAATTCCCAAAAATATTTTTGGCACCCAAAATGCATCCTACAACCCTGAAAGTTCAGAATATGTTAGCAGCCCAAAAAAGGCCTTAAAATGCATTTTAGGCCTGCAAAAATGTTGAAAACTTTGGAGGCCCAAAAAAGGGGTTTACAGGCATCCTAGAGCCCCTAAAGTCCAGAAAATGTTGGTGGGCCAAAAACAGGCTCAGAGAGCTCTGAATGTCCCAAAAACATTTGCAGCCTGAAAGGGGCATTAACCCGTATCCTAGACCACTGAAATCACCAAAAATGGTTTGGCCCGAAAAATGCATCCTACACCCCTGAAAGTTCAGAAAATGTTGGCAGCTCAAAAAAGTCCTTAAAATTCATCTTGTGCCTGCAAAAATGTTGAAAACTTTGGAGGCCCGAAAAAGGGGTTTACAGGCATCCTAGACCCCCTAAAGTCCAGAAAATGTTGGTAGGCCAAAAACTGTGTCAGAGAGCTCTGAATGTCCCAAAAACATTTGCAGCGTGAAAGGGGCATTAACCCGCATCCTAGACCGCTGAAATTCCCAAAAATATTTTTGGCATGAAAAGTGCATACTACAACCCTGAAAGTTCAGAATATGTTAGCACCCCAAAAAAGGCCTTAAAATGCATTTTAGGCCTGCAAAAATGTTGAAAGGTTTGGAGGCCCAAAAAAGGGGTTTACAGGCATCCTAGACCCCCTAAAGTCCAGAAAATGTTGGTGGGCCAAAAACAGGCTCAGAGAGCTCTGAATGTCCCAAAAACATTTGCAGCCTGAAAGGGGCATTAACCCGCATCCTAGACCACTGAAATTACCAAAAATAGTTTGGCCCGAAAAATGCATCCTACACCCCTGAATGTTCAGAAAATGTTGGCAGCTCAAAAAAGTCCTTAAAATTCATCTTGTGCCTGGAAAAATGTTGAAAACTTTGGAGGCCCAAAAAAGGGGTTTATAGGCATCCTAGACCCCCTAAAGTCCAGAAAATGTTGGTGGGCCAAAAACTGTGTCAGAGAGCTCTGAATGTCCCAAAAACATTTGCAGCCTGAAAGGGGCATTAACCCGCATCCTAGACCACTGAAATTCTCAAAAATATTTTTGCCATGAAAAGTGCGTCCTACAACCCTGAAAGTTCAGAATATGTTAGCAGCCCAAAAAAGGCCTTAAAATGCGTTTTAGGCCTGCAAAAATGTTGAAAAGTTTGGAGGCCCAAAAAAGGGATTTACAGGCATCCTAGACCCCGTAAAGTGCAGAAAATGGCTGTGGCCCAAAAAACTGTGTCAGAGAGCTCTGAATGTCCCAAAAAACATTTGCAGCTTGAAAGGGGCATTAAGCCGCATCCTAGACCACTGAAATTCCCAAAAATATTTTTGGCACCCAAAATGCATCCTACAACCCTGAAAGTTCAGAATATGTTAGCAGCCCAAAAAAGGCCTTAAAATGCATTTTAGGCCTGCAAAAATGTTGAAAACTTTGGAGGCCCAAAAAAGGGGTTTACAGGCATCCTAGACCCCCTAGGTCCAGAAAATGTTGGTGGGCCAAAAACAGGCTCAGAGAGCTCTGAATGTCCCAAAAACATTTGCAGCCTGAAAGGGGCATTAACCCGCATCCTAGACCGCTGAAATTCCCAAAAATATTTTTGGCATGAAAAATGCATCCTACACCCCTGGATGTTCAGAAAATGTTGGCAGCTCAAAAAAGTCCTTAAAATTCATCTTGTGCCTGGAAAAATGTTGAAAACTTTGGAGGCCCAAAAAAGGGGTTTACAGGCATCCTAGACCCCCTAAAGTCCAGAAAATGTTGGTAGGCCAAAAACTGTGTCAGAGAGCTCTGAATGTCCCAAAAACATTTGCAGCCTGAAAGGGGCATTAACCCGCATCCTAAACCGCTGAAATTCCCAAAAATATTTTTGGCATGAAAAGTGCATCCTACAACCCTGAAAGTTCAGAATATGTTAGCAGTTCAAAAAATGCCTTAAAATGCATTTTAGGCCTGCAAAAATGTTGAAAGGTTTGGAGGCCCAAAAAGGGGTTTACAGGCATCCTAGACCCCCTAAAGTCCAGAAAATGTTGGTGGGCCAAAAACTGTGTCAGAGAGCTCTGAATGTCCCAAAAACATTTGCAGCCTGAAAGGGGCATTAACCCGCATCCTAGACCACTGAAATTCTCAAAAATATTTTTGCCATGAAAAGTGCGTCCTACAACCCTGAAAGTTCAGAATATGTTAGCAGCCCAAAAAAGGCCTTAAAATGCATTTTAGGCCTGCAAAAATGTTGAAAAGTTTGGAGGCCCAAAAAAGGGATTTACAGGCATCCTAGACCCCGTGAAGTGCAGAAAATGGCTGTGGCCCAGAAAACCGTGTCAGAGAGCTCTGAATGTCCCAAAAACATTTGCAGCTTGAAAGGGGCATTAACCCGCATCCTAGACCACTGAAATTCCCAAAAATATTTTTGGCACCCAAAATGCATCCTACAACCCTGAAAGTTCAGAATATGTTAGCAGCCCAAAAAAGGCCTTAAAATGCATTTTATGCCTGCAAAAATGTTGAAAGGTTTGGAAGCCCAAAAAAGGGGTTTACAGGCATCCTAGACCCCCTAAAGTCCAGAAAATGTTGGTGGTCCAAAAACAGGCTCAGAGAGCTATGAATGTCCCAAAAACATTTGCAGCCTGAAAGGGGAATTAACCCGCATCCTAGACCACTGAAATTACCAAAAATAGTTTGGCCCGAAAAATGCATCCTACATCCCTGAATGTTCAGAAAATGTTGGCAGCTCAAAAAAGTCCTTAAAATTCATCTTGTGCCTGCAAAAATGTTGAAAACTTTGGAGGCCCAAAAAAGGGGTTTACAGGCATCCTACACCCCCTAAAGTCCAGAAAATGTTGGTGGGCCAAAAACTGTGTCAGAGAGCTCTGAATGTCCCAAAAACATTTGCAGCCTAAAAGGGGCATTAACCCGCATCCTAGACCACTGAAATTCCCAAAATATTTTTGGCATGAAAAGTGCATCTTATAACGCTGAAAGTTCAGAATATGTTAGCGCCCAAAAAAGGCCTTAAAATGCATCTTATGCCTGCAAAAATGTTGAAAGGTTTGGAGGCCCAAAAAAGGGATTTACAGGCATCCTAGACCCTGTAAAGTGCAGAAAATGGCTGAGGCCCAAAATCAGTGTCAGAGAGCTCGGAATGTCCCAAAACATTTGCAGCCCGAAAGGGGCATTAACCTGCATCCTAGACCACTGAAATTCCCAAAAATATTTTTGGCACCAAAAATGCATCCTACAACCCTGAAAGTTCAGAATATGTTAGCAGCCTGAAAAAGGCTTTAAAATGCATTTTAGGCCTGCAAAAATGTTGAAAACTTTGGAGGCCCAAAAAAGGGGTTTATAGGCATCCTAGACCCCCTAAAGTCCAGAAAATATTGGTAGACCAAAAACTGTGTCAGAGAGCTCTGAATGTCCCAAAAACATTTGCAGCCTGAAAGGGGCATTAACCCGTATCCTAGACCGCTGAAATTCCCAAAAATATTTTTGGCATGAAAAGTGCATCCTACAACCCTGAAAGTTCAGAATATGTTAGCAGTTCAAAAAATGCCTTAAAATGCATTTTAGGCCTGCAAAAATGTTGAAAGGTTTGGAGGCCCAAAAAGGGGTTTACAGGCATCCTAGACCCCCTAAAGTCCAGAAAATGTTGGTGGGCCAAAAACAGGCTCAGAGAGCTCTGAATGTCCCAAAAACATTTGCAGCCTGAAAGGGGCATTAACCCGTATCCTAGACCACTGAAATTACCAAAAATAGTTTGGCCCGAAAAATGCATCCTACACCCCTGAATGTTCAGAAAATGTTGGCAGCTCAAAAAAGTCCTTAAAATTCATCTTGTGCCTGGAAAAATGTTGAAAACTTTGGAGGCCCAAAAAAGGGGTTTATAGGCATCCTAGACCCCCTAAAGTCCAGAAAATGTTGGTGGGCCAAAAACTGTGTCAGAGAGCTCTGAATGTCCCAAAAACATTTGCAGCCTGAAAGGGGCATTAACCCGCATCCTAGACCACTGAAATTCTCAAAAATATTTTTGCCATGAAAAGTGCGTCCTACAACCCTGAAAGTTCAGAATATGTTAGCAGCCCAAAAAAGGCCTTAAAATGCATTTTAGGCCTGCAAAAATGTTGAAAAGTTTGGAGGCCCAAAAAAGGGATTTACAGGCATCCTAGACCCCGTAAAGTGCAGAAAATGGCTGTGGCCCAGAAAACCGTGTCAGAGAGCTCTGAATGTCCCAAAAACATTTGCAGCTTGAAAGGGGCATTAAGCCGCATCCTAGAACACTGAAATTCCCAAAAATATTGGTAGACCAAAAACTGTGTCAGAGAGCTCTGAATGTCCCAAAAACATTTGCAGCCTGAAAGGGGCATTAACCCGCATCCTAGACCGCTGAAATTCCCAAAAGTATTTTTGGCACGAAAAATGCATCCTACACCCCTGAAATTTGAGAAAATGTTGGCAGCTCAGAAAAATGCCTTAAAATGCATCGTAGGCCTGCAAAAATGTTGAAAACTTTGCAGCCCAAAAAAGGGGTTTACATGCATCCTAGACCCCCTAAATTCCAGAAAAGTTTGGAGGGCCAAAAACTGTGTCAGAGAGCTCTGAATGTCCCAAAAACATGTGCAGCCTGAAAGGGGCATTAACCCGAATCCTAGACCACTTAAATTCCCAAAAATATTTTTGGCACCCAAAATGCAGTCTACAACCCTGAAAGTTCAGAATATGTTAGCAGCCCAAAAAGGCCTTAAAATGCATTTTAGGCATGCAAAAATGTTGAAAACTTTGGAGGCCCAAAAAAGGGGTTTATATGCATCCTAGACCCCCTAAAGTCCAGAAAATGGTTGGTGGGCCAAAAACAGGCTCAGAGAGCTCTGAATGTCCCAATGACATTTGCAGCCTGATTGGGGCATTAACCTGCATCCTAGACCACTGAAATTACCAAAAATAGTTTGGCCCGAAAAATGCATCCTACACCCCTGAAAGTTCAGAAAATGTTGGCAGCTCAAAAAAGTCCTTAAAATTCATCTTAGGCCTGCAAAAATGTTGTAAACTTTGGAGGCCCAAAAAAGGGGTTTACAAGCATCTTAGACCCCCTAAAGTCCAGAAAATGTTGGTGGGCCAAAAACTGTGTCAGAGAGCTCTGAATGTCCCAAAAACATTTGCAGCCTGAAAGGAGCATTAACCCGCATTTTAGACCACTGAAATTCCCAAAAATATTTTTGGCACCAAAAATACATTCTACAACCCTGAAAGTTCAGAATATGTTAGCAGCCTGGAAAAGGCCTTAAAATGCATTTTAGGCCTGCAAAAATGTTGAAAAGTTTGGAGGCCCAAAAAAGGGATTTACAGGCATCCTAGACCCCGTAAAGTGCAGAAAATGGCTGTGGACCAAAAAACTGTGTCAGAGAGCTCTGAATGTCCCAAAAACATTTGCAGCTTGAAAGGGGCATTAAGCCGCATCCTAGACCACTGAAATTCCCAAAAATATTTTTGGCACCCAAAATGCATCCTACAACCCTGAAAGTTCAGAAAATGTTGGCAGCTCAAAAAAGTCCTTAAAATTCATCTTGTGCCTGCAAAAATGTTGAAAACTTTGGAGGCCCAAAAAAGGGGTTTACAGGCATCCTAGACCCCCTAAAGTCCAGAAAATGTTGGTGGGCCAAAAACTGTGTCAGAGAGCTCTGAATGTCCCAAAAACATTTGCAGCCTGAAAGGGGCATTAACCCGCATCCTAGACCGCTGGAATTCCCAAAAGTATTTTTGGCACGAAAAATGCATCCTACACCCCTGAAATTTGAGAAAATGTTGGCAGCTCAAAAAAATGCCTTAAAATGCATCTTAGGCCTGCAAAAATGTTGAAAACTTTGCAGCCCAAAAAAGGGGTTTACATGCATCCTAGACCCCCTAAATTCCAGTAAAGGTTGGTGGGCCAAAAACTGTGTCAGAGAGCTCTGAATGTCCCAAAAACATTTGCAGCCTGAAAGGGGCATTAACCCGAATCCTAGACCACTTAAATTCCCAAAAATATTTTTGGCACCCAAAATGCATCCTACAACCCTGAAAGTTCAGAATATGTTAGCAGCCCAAAAAAAGGCCTTAAAATGCATTTTAGGCCTGCAAAAATGTTGAAATCTTTGGAGGCCCAAAAAAGGGGTTTACATGCATCCTAGACCCCCTAAAGTCCAGAAAATGTTGGTGGGCCAAAAACAGGCTCAGAGAGCTCTGAATGTCCCAATAACTTTTGCAGCCTGATTGGGGCATTAACCTGCATCCTAGACCACTGAAATTACCAAGAATAGTTTGGCCTGGAAAATGCATCCTACACCCCTGAAAGTTCAGAAAATGTTGGCAGCTCAAAAAAGTCCTTAAAATTCATCTTAGGCCTGCAAAAATGTTGTAAACTTTGGAGGCCCAAAAAAGGGGTTTACAATTATCTTAGACCCCCTAAAGTCCAGAAAATGTTGGTGGGCCAAAAACTGTGTCAGAGAGCTCTGAATGTCCCAAAAACATTTGCAGCCTGAAAGAGGCATTAACCCGCATCATAGACCACTGAAATTCCCAAAAATATTTTTGGCACCCAAAATGCATCCTACAACCCTAAAAGTTCAGAATATGTTAGCAGCCCAAAAAAGGCCTTAAAATGCATTTTAGGCCTGCAAAAATGTTGAAAACTTTGGAGGCCCAAAAAAGGGGTTTACAGGCATCCTAGACCCCCTAAAGTCCAGAAAATGTTGGTGGGCCAAAAACTGTGTCAGAGAGCTCTGAATGTCCTAAAACATTTGCAGACTGAAAGGGGCATTAACCCTTATCCTAGACCACTGAAATTCCCAAACATATTTTTGGCACCAAAAATGCATCCTACACCCCTGAATGTTCAGAAAATGTTGGCAGCTCAAAAAAGTCCTTAAAATTCATCTTGTGCCTGGAAAAATGTTGAAAACTTTGGAGGCCCAAAAAAGAGGTTTATAGGCATCCTAGACCCCCTAAAGTCCAGAAAATGTTGGTGGGCCAAAAACTGTGTCAGAGAGCTCTGAGTGTCCCAAAAACATTTGAAGACTGAAAGGGGCATTAACCCTCATCCTAGACCACTGAAAGTCCCAAAAATATTTTTGGCACCAAAAATGCATTCTACAACCTTGAAAGTTCAGAATATGTTAGCAGCCTGAAAAAGGCCTTAAAATGCATTTTAGGCCTGCAAAAATGTTGAAAACTTTGGAGGCCCAAAAAAGAGGTTTACAGGCATCCTAGACTCCCTGAAGTCCAGAAAATATTGGTGGACCAAAAACTGTGTCAGAGAGCTCTGAATGTCCCAAAAACATTTGCAGCTTGAAAGGGCCATTAACCCGCATCCTAGACCACTGAAATTCCCAAAAATATTTTTGGCACCCAAAATGCATCCTACAACCCTGAAAGTTCAGAATATGTTAGCAGCACAAAAAAGGCATTAACATGCATTTTAGGCCTGCAAAAATGTTGAAAAGTTTGGAGGCCCAAAAAAGGGATTTGCAGGCATCCTAGACCCTGTAAAGTGCAGAAAATGGCTGTGGCCCAAAATCAGTGTCAGAGAGCCCTGAATGTCCCAAAACATTTGCAGCCCGAAAGGGGCACTAACCAGCATCCTAGACCACTGAAATTTCCAAAAATATTTTTGGTACCAAAAATGCATCCTACAACCCTGAAAGTTCAGAATATGTTAGCAGCCTGAAAAATGCCTTAAAATGCATTTTAGGCCTGCAAAAATGTTGAAAACTTTGGAGGCCCAAAAAAGAGGTTTACAGGCATCCTAGACTCCCTAAAGTCCAGAAAATATTGGTGGACCAAAAACTGTGTCAGAGAGCTCTGAATGTCCCAAAAACATTTGCAGCCTGAAAGGGGCATTAACCCGCATCCTAGACCACTGAAATTACCAAAAATAGTTTGGCCCGAAAAATGCATCCTACACCCCTGAATGTTCAGAAAATGTTGGCAGCTCAAAAAAGTCCTTAAAATTCATCTTGTGCCTGGAAAAATGTTGAAAACTTTGGAGGCCCAAAAAAGGGGTTTATAGGCATCCTAGACCCCCTAAAGTCCAGAAAATGTTGGTGGGCCTAAAACTGTGTCAGAGAGCTCTGAATGTCCCAAAACATTTGCAGCCCGAAAGGGGCACTAACCAGCATCCTAGACCACTGATATTCCCAAAAATATTTTTGGCACCAAAAATGCATCCTACAACCCTGAAAGTTCAGAATATGTTAGCAGCCTGAAAAATGCCTTAAAATGCATTTTAGGCCTGCAAAAATGTTGAAAACTTTGGAGGCCCAAAAAAGAGGTTTACAGGCATCCTAGACTCCCTAAAGTCCAGAAATTATTGGTGGACCAAAAACTGTGTCAGAGAGCTCTGAATGTCCCAAAAACATTTGCAGCTTGAAAGGGGCATTAACCCGCATCCTAGACCACTGAAATTCTCAAAAATATTTTTGGCATGAAAAGTGCATCCTACAACCCTTAAAGTTCAGAATATGTTAGCAGCCCAAAAAAGGCCTTAAAATGCATTTTGGCCTGCAAAAAAGTTGAAAAGTTTGGAGGCCAAAAAAGGGATTTACAGGCATCCTAGACCCCGTAAAGTGCAGAAAATGGCTGTGGCCCAAAAACTGTGTCAGAGAGCTCTGAATGTCCCAAAACATTTGCAGCTTGAAAGGGGCATTAACCCGCATCCTAGACCACTGAAATTCCCAAAAATATTTTTGGCACCCAAAATGCATCCTACAACCCTGAAAGTTCAGAATATGTTAGCAGCCCAAAAAAGGCCTTAAAATGCATTTTAGGCCTGCAAAAATGTTGAAAACTTTGGAGGCCCACAAAAGGGGTTTACAGGCATCCTAGACCCCCTAAAGTCCAGAAAATGTTGGTGGGCCAAAAACAGGCTCAGAGAGCTCTGAATGTCCCAAAAACATTTGCAGCCTGAAAGGGGCATTAACCCGTATCCTAGACCACTGAAATTACCAAAAATGGTTTGGCCCGAAAAATGCATCCTACACCCCTGAAATTTCAGAAAATGTTGGCAGCTCAAAAAAGTCCTTAAAAATCATCTTGTGCCTGCAAAAATGTTGAAAACTTTGGAGGCCCGAAAAAGGGGTTTACAGGCATCCTAGACCCCCTAAAGTCCAGAAAATGTTGGTAGGCCAAAAACTGTGTCAGAGAGCTCTGAATGTCCCAAAAACATTTGCAGCCTGAAAGGGGCATTAACCCGCATCCTAGACCGCTGAAATTCCCAAAAATATTTTTGGCATGAAAAGTGCATCCTACAACCCTGAAAGTTCAGAATATGTTAGCACCCCAAAAAAGGCCTTAAAATGCATTTTAGGCCTGCAAAAATGTTGAAAGGTTTGGGGGCCCAAAAAAGGGGTTTACAGGCATCCTAGACCCCCTAAAGTCCAGAAAATGTTGGTGGGCCAAAAACAGGCTCAGAGAGCTCTGAATGTCCCAAAAACATTTGCAGCCTGAAAGGGGCATTAACCCGCATCCTAGACCACTGAAATTACCAAAAATAGTTTGGCCCGAAAAATGCATCCTACACCCCTGGATGTTCAGAAAATGTTGGCAGCTCAAAAAAGTCCTTAAAATTCATCTTGTGCCTGGAAAAATGTTGAAAACTTTGGAGGCCCAAAAAAGGGGTTTATAGGCATCCTAGACCCCCTAAAGTCCAGAAAATGTTGGTAGGCCAAAAACTGTGTCAGAGAGCTCTGAATGTCCCAAAAACATTTGCGGCCTGAAAGGGGCATTAACCCGCATCCTAGACCGCTGAAATTCCCAAAAATATGTTTGGCATGAAAAGTGCATCCTACAACCCTGAAAGTTCAGAATATGTTAGCAGTTCAAAAAATGCCTTAAAATGCATTTTAGGCCAGCAAAAATGTTGAAAGGTTTGGAGGCCCAAAAAGGGGTTTACAGGCATCCTAGACCCCCTAAAGTCCAGAAAATGTTGGTGGGCCAAAAACAGGCTCAGAGAGCTCTGAATGTCCCAAAAACATTTGCAGCCTGAAAGGGGCATTAACCCGCATCCTAGACCACTGAAATTACCAAAAATAGTTTGGCCCGAAAAATGCATCCTACACCCCTGAATGTTCAGAAAATGTTGGCAGCTCAAAAAAGTCCTTAAAATTCATCTTGTGCCTGGAAAAATGTTGAAAACTTTGGAGGCCCAAAAAAGGGGTTTATAGGCATCCTAGACCCCCTAAAGTCCAGAAAATGTTGGTGGGCCTAAAACTGTGTCAGAGAGCTCTGAATGTCCCAAAACATTTGCAGCCCGAAAGGGGCACTAACCAGCATCCTAGACCACTGATATTCCCAAAAATATTTTTGGCACCAAAAATGCATCCTACAACCCTGAAAGTTCAGAATATGTTAGCAGCCTGAAAAATGCCTTAAAATGCATTTTAGGCCTGCAAAAATGTTGAAAACTTTGGAGGCCCAAAAAAGAGGTTTACAGGCATCCTAGACTCCCTAAAGTCCAGAAATTATTGGTGGACCAAAAACTGTGTCAGAGAGCTCTGAATGTCCCAAAAACATTTGCAGCTTGAAAGGGGCATTAACCCGCATCCTAGACCACTGAAATTCTCAAAAATATTTTTGGCATGAAAAG
Organism: Ambystoma mexicanum; assembly: GCF_040938575.1. Lineage (NCBI taxonomy): Eukaryota > Metazoa > Chordata > Amphibia > Caudata > Ambystomatidae > Ambystoma > Ambystoma mexicanum. The sequence goes on along the minus strand of NC_090929.1, from coordinate 956,287,319 downwards.
TGCATCCTACAACCCTTAAAGTTCAGAATATGTTAGCAGCCCAAAAAAGGCCTTAAAATGCATTTTGGCCTGCAAAAAAGTTGAAAAGTTTGGAGGCCAAAAAAGGGATTTACAGGCATCCTAGACCCCGTAAAGTGCAGAAAATGGCTGTGGCCCAAAAACTGTGTCAGAGAGCTCTGAATGTCCCAAAACATTTGCAGCTTGAAAGGGGCATTAACCCGCAACCTAGACCACTGAAATTCCCAAAAATATATTTGGCACCCAAAATGCATCCTACAACCCTGAAAGTTCAGAATATGTTAGCAGCCCAAAAAAGGCCTTAAAATGCATTTTAGGCCTGCAAAAATGTTGAAAACTTTGGAGGCCCAAAAAAGGGGTTTACAGGCATGCTAGACCCCCTAAAGTCCAGAAAATGTTGGTGGGCCAAAAACTGTGTCAGAGAGCTCTGAATGTCCCAAAAACATTTGCAGCCTGAAAGGGGCACTGACCCGCATTCAAGACCACTGAAATTCCCAAAAATATTTTTGGCATGAAAAGTGCATCCTACAACCCTGAGAGTTCAGAATATGTTAGCAGCCCAAAAAAGACCTTAAATGCATTTTAGGCCTGCACAAATGTTGAAAAGTTTGGAGGTCCAAAAAAGAGGTTTACAGGCATCCTAGACTCCCTAAAGTCCAGAAAATATTGGTGGACCAAAAACTGTGTCAGAGAGCTCTGAATGTCCCAAAAACATTTGCAGCTTGAAAGGGGCATTAACCCGCATCCTAGACCACTGAAATTTCCAAAAATATTTTTGGCACCCAAAATGCATCCTACAACCCTGAAAGTTCAGAATATGTTAGCAGCACAAAAAAGGCCTTAAAATGCATTTTAGGCCTGCAAAAATGTTGAAAAGTTTGGAGGCCCAAAAAAGGGATTTACAGGCATCCTAGACCCCGTAAAGTGCAGAAAATGGCTGTGGCTCAAAATCAGTGTCAGAGAGCTCTGAATGTCCCAAAATATTTGCAGCCCGAAAGGGGCACTAACCCGCATCCTAGACCACTGAAATTCCCAAAAATATTTTTGGCACCAAAAATGCATCCTACAACCCTGAAAGTTCAGAATATGTTAGCAGCCTGAAAAATGCCTTAAAATGCATTTTAGGCCTGCAAAAATGTTGAAAACTTTGGAGGCCCAAAAAAGAGGTTTACAGGCATCCTAGACTCCCTAAAGTCCAGAAAATATTGGTGGGCCAAAAACTGTGTCAGAGAGCTCTGAATGTCCCAAAACATTTGCAGCCCGAAAGGGGCACTAACCAGCATCCTAGACCACTGAAATTCCCAAAAATATTTTTGGCACCAAAAATGCATCCTACAACCCTGAAAGTTCAGAATATGTTAGCAGCCTGAAAAATGCCTTGAAATGCATTTTAGGCCTGCAAAAATGTTGAAAACTTTGGAGGCCCAAAAAAGAGGTTTAGTGGCATCCTAGACTCCCTAAAGTCCAGAAAATATTGGTGGGCCAAAAACTGTGTCAGAGAGCTCTGAATGTCCCAAAACATTTGCAGCCCGAAAGGGGCACTAACCAGCATCCTAGACCAGTGAAATTCCCAAAAATATTTTTGGCTCCAAAAATGCATCCTACAACCCTGAAAGTTCAGAATATGTTAGCAGCCTGAAAAATACCTTAAAATGCATTTTAGGCCTGCAAAAATGTTGAAAACTTTGGAGGCCCAAAAAAGAGGTTTACAGGCATCCTAGACTCCCTAAAGTCCAGAAAATATTGGTGGACCAAAAACTGTGTCAGAGAGCTCTGAATGTCCCAAAAACATTTGCAGCTTGAAAGGGGCATTAACCCGCATCCTAGACCACTGAAATTCTCAAAAATATTTTTGGCATGAAAAGTGCATCCTACAACCCTTAAAGTTCAGAATATGTTAGCAGCCCAAAAAAGGCCTTAAAATGCATTTTGGCCTGCAAAAAAGTTGAAAAGTTTGGAGGCCAAAAAAGGGATTTACAGGCATCCTAGACCCCGTAAAGTGCAGAAAATGGCTGTGGCCCAAAAACTGTGTCAGAGAGCTCTGAATGTCCCAAAACATTTGCAGCTTGAAAGGGGCATTAACCCGCATCCTAGACCACTGAAATTACCAAAAATGGTTTGGCCCGAAAAATGCATCCTACACCCCTGAATGTTCAGAAAATGTTGGCAGGTCAAAAAAGTCCTTAAAATTCATCTTGTGCCTGGAAAAATGTTGAAAACTTTGGAGGCCAAAAAAGGGGTTTATAGGCATCCTAGACTCCCTAAAGTCCAGAAAATGTTGGTGGGCCAAAAACAGGCTCAGAGAGCTCTGAATGTCCCAAAAACATTTGCAGCCTGAATGGGGCATTAACCCGCATCCTAGACCACTGAAATTACCAAAAATAGTTTGGCCCGAAAAATGCATCCTACACCCCTGAAAGTTCAGAAAAGGTTGGCAGCTCAAAAAAGTCCTTAAAATTCATCTTGTGCCTGGAAAAATGTTGAAAACTTTGGAGGCCCAAAAAAGGGGTTTATAGGCATCCTAGACCCCCTAAAGTCCAGAAAAGGTTGGTGGCCAAAAACTGTGTCAGAGAGCTCTGAATGTCCCAAAAACATTTGCAGCTTGAAAGGGGCATTAACCCGCATCCTAGACCACTGAAATTCTCAAAAATATTTTTGGCATGAAAAGTCCATCCTACAACCCTTAAAGTTCAGAATATGTTAGCAGCCCAAAAAAGGCCTTAAAATGCATTTTGGCCTGCAAAGAAGTTGAAAAGTTTGGAGGCCAAAAAAGGGATTTACAGGCATCCTAGACCCCGTAAAGTGCAGAAAATGGCTTTGGCCCAAAAACTGTGTCAGAGAGCTCTGAATGTCCCAAAACATTTGCAGCTTGAAAGGGGCATTAACCCGCATCCTAGACCACTGAAATTCCCAAAAATATTTTTGGCACCCAAAATGCATCCTACAACCCTGAAAGTTCAGAATATGTTAGCAGCCCAAAAAAGGCCTTAAAATGCATTTTAGGCCTGCAAAAATGTTGAAAACTTTGGAGGCCCAAAAAAGGGGTTTACAGGCATCCTAGAGCCCCTAAAGTCCAGAAAATGTTGGTGGGCCAAAAACAGGCTCAGAGAGCTCTGAATGTCCCAAAAACATTTGCAGCCTGAAAGGGGCATTAACCCGTATCCTAGACCACTGAAATCACCAAAAATGGTTTGGCCCGAAAAATGCATCCTACACCCCTGAAAGTTCAGAAAATGTTGGCAGCTCAAAAAAGTCCTTAAAATTCATCTTGTGCCTGCAAAAATGTTGAAAACTTTGGAGGCCCGAAAAAGGGGTTTACAGGCATCCTAGACCCCCTAAAGTCCAGAAAATGTTGGTAGGCCAAAAACTGTGTCAGAGAGCTCTGAATGTCCCAAAAACATTTGCAGCGTGAAAGGGGCATTAACCCGCATCCTAGACCGCTGAAATTCCCAAAAATATTTTTGGCATGAAAAGTGCATACTACAACCCTGAAAGTTCAGAATATGTTAGCACCCCAAAAAAGGCCTTAAAATGCATTTTAGGCCTGCAAAAATGTTGAAAGGTTTGGAGGCCCAAAAAAGGGGTTTACAGGCATCCTAGACCCCCTAAAGTCCAGAAAATGTTGGTGGGCCAAAAACAGGCTCAGAGAGCTCTGAATGTCCCAAAAACATTTGCAGCCTGAAAGGGGCATTAACCCGCATCCTAGACCACTGAAATTACCAAAAATAGTTTGGCCCGAAAAATGCATCCTACACCCCTGAATGTTCAGAAAATGTTGGCAGCTCAAAAAAGTCCTTAAAATTCATCTTGTGCCTGGAAAAATGTTGAAAACTTTGGAGGCCCAAAAAAGGGGTTTATAGGCATCCTAGACCCCCTAAAGTCCAGAAAATGTTGGTGGGCCAAAAACTGTGTCAGAGAGCTCTGAATGTCCCAAAAACATTTGCAGCCTGAAAGGGGCATTAACCCGCATCCTAGACCACTGAAATTCTCAAAAATATTTTTGCCATGAAAAGTGCGTCCTACAACCCTGAAAGTTCAGAATATGTTAGCAGCCCAAAAAAGGCCTTAAAATGCGTTTTAGGCCTGCAAAAATGTTGAAAAGTTTGGAGGCCCAAAAAAGGGATTTACAGGCATCCTAGACCCCGTAAAGTGCAGAAAATGGCTGTGGCCCAAAAAACTGTGTCAGAGAGCTCTGAATGTCCCAAAAAACATTTGCAGCTTGAAAGGGGCATTAAGCCGCATCCTAGACCACTGAAATTCCCAAAAATATTTTTGGCACCCAAAATGCATCCTACAACCCTGAAAGTTCAGAATATGTTAGCAGCCCAAAAAAGGCCTTAAAATGCATTTTAGGCCTGCAAAAATGTTGAAAACTTTGGAGGCCCAAAAAAGGGGTTTACAGGCATCCTAGACCCCCTAGGTCCAGAAAATGTTGGTGGGCCAAAAACAGGCTCAGAGAGCTCTGAATGTCCCAAAAACATTTGCAGCCTGAAAGGGGCATTAACCCGCATCCTAGACCGCTGAAATTCCCAAAAATATTTTTGGCATGAAAAATGCATCCTACACCCCTGGATGTTCAGAAAATGTTGGCAGCTCAAAAAAGTCCTTAAAATTCATCTTGTGCCTGGAAAAATGTTGAAAACTTTGGAGGCCCAAAAAAGGGGTTTACAGGCATCCTAGACCCCCTAAAGTCCAGAAAATGTTGGTAGGCCAAAAACTGTGTCAGAGAGCTCTGAATGTCCCAAAAACATTTGCAGCCTGAAAGGGGCATTAACCCGCATCCTAAACCGCTGAAATTCCCAAAAATATTTTTGGCATGAAAAGTGCATCCTACAACCCTGAAAGTTCAGAATATGTTAGCAGTTCAAAAAATGCCTTAAAATGCATTTTAGGCCTGCAAAAATGTTGAAAGGTTTGGAGGCCCAAAAAGGGGTTTACAGGCATCCTAGACCCCCTAAAGTCCAGAAAATGTTGGTGGGCCAAAAACTGTGTCAGAGAGCTCTGAATGTCCCAAAAACATTTGCAGCCTGAAAGGGGCATTAACCCGCATCCTAGACCACTGAAATTCTCAAAAATATTTTTGCCATGAAAAGTGCGTCCTACAACCCTGAAAGTTCAGAATATGTTAGCAGCCCAAAAAAGGCCTTAAAATGCATTTTAGGCCTGCAAAAATGTTGAAAAGTTTGGAGGCCCAAAAAAGGGATTTACAGGCATCCTAGACCCCGTGAAGTGCAGAAAATGGCTGTGGCCCAGAAAACCGTGTCAGAGAGCTCTGAATGTCCCAAAAACATTTGCAGCTTGAAAGGGGCATTAACCCGCATCCTAGACCACTGAAATTCCCAAAAATATTTTTGGCACCCAAAATGCATCCTACAACCCTGAAAGTTCAGAATATGTTAGCAGCCCAAAAAAGGCCTTAAAATGCATTTTATGCCTGCAAAAATGTTGAAAGGTTTGGAAGCCCAAAAAAGGGGTTTACAGGCATCCTAGACCCCCTAAAGTCCAGAAAATGTTGGTGGTCCAAAAACAGGCTCAGAGAGCTATGAATGTCCCAAAAACATTTGCAGCCTGAAAGGGGAATTAACCCGCATCCTAGACCACTGAAATTACCAAAAATAGTTTGGCCCGAAAAATGCATCCTACATCCCTGAATGTTCAGAAAATGTTGGCAGCTCAAAAAAGTCCTTAAAATTCATCTTGTGCCTGCAAAAATGTTGAAAACTTTGGAGGCCCAAAAAAGGGGTTTACAGGCATCCTACACCCCCTAAAGTCCAGAAAATGTTGGTGGGCCAAAAACTGTGTCAGAGAGCTCTGAATGTCCCAAAAACATTTGCAGCCTAAAAGGGGCATTAACCCGCATCCTAGACCACTGAAATTCCCAAAATATTTTTGGCATGAAAAGTGCATCTTATAACGCTGAAAGTTCAGAATATGTTAGCGCCCAAAAAAGGCCTTAAAATGCATCTTATGCCTGCAAAAATGTTGAAAGGTTTGGAGGCCCAAAAAAGGGATTTACAGGCATCCTAGACCCTGTAAAGTGCAGAAAATGGCTGTGGCCCAAAATCAGTGTCAGAGAGCTCGGAATGTCCCAAAACATTTGCAGCCCGAAAGGGGCATTAACCTGCATCCTAGACCACTGAAATTCCCAAAAATATTTTTGGCACCAAAAATGCATCCTACAACCCTGAAAGTTCAGAATATGTTAGCAGCCTGAAAAAGGCTTTAAAATGCATTTTAGGCCTGCAAAAATGTTGAAAACTTTGGAGGCCCAAAAAAGGGGTTTATAGGCATCCTAGACCCCCTAAAGTCCAGAAAATATTGGTAGACCAAAAACTGTGTCAGAGAGCTCTGAATGTCCCAAAAACATTTGCAGCCTGAAAGGGGCATTAACCCGTATCCTAGACCGCTGAAATTCCCAAAAATATTTTTGGCATGAAAAGTGCATCCTACAACCCTGAAAGTTCAGAATATGTTAGCAGTTCAAAAAATGCCTTAAAATGCATTTTAGGCCTGCAAAAATGTTGAAAGGTTTGGAGGCCCAAAAAGGGGTTTACAGGCATCCTAGACCCCCTAAAGTCCAGAAAATGTTGGTGGGCCAAAAACAGGCTCAGAGAGCTCTGAATGTCCCAAAAACATTTGCAGCCTGAAAGGGGCATTAACCCGTATCCTAGACCACTGAAATTACCAAAAATAGTTTGGCCCGAAAAATGCATCCTACACCCCTGAATGTTCAGAAAATGTTGGCAGCTCAAAAAAGTCCTTAAAATTCATCTTGTGCCTGGAAAAATGTTGAAAACTTTGGAGGCCCAAAAAAGGGGTTTATAGGCATCCTAGACCCCCTAAAGTCCAGAAAATGTTGGTGGGCCAAAAACTGTGTCAGAGAGCTCTGAATGTCCCAAAAACATTTGCAGCCTGAAAGGGGCATTAACCCGCATCCTAGACCACTGAAATTCTCAAAAATATTTTTGCCATGAAAAGTGCGTCCTACAACCCTGAAAGTTCAGAATATGTTAGCAGCCCAAAAAAGGCCTTAAAATGCATTTTAGGCCTGCAAAAATGTTGAAAAGTTTGGAGGCCCAAAAAAGGGATTTACAGGCATCCTAGACCCCGTAAAGTGCAGAAAATGGCTGTGGCCCAGAAAACCGTGTCAGAGAGCTCTGAATGTCCCAAAAACATTTGCAGCTTGAAAGGGGCATTAAGCCGCATCCTAGAACACTGAAATTCCCAAAAATATTTTTGGCACCCAAAATGCATCCTACAACCCTGAAAGTTCAGAATATGTTAGCAGCCCAAAAAAGGCCTTAAAATGCATTTTATGCCTGCAAAAATGTTGAAAGGTTTGGAGGCCCAAAAAAGGGGTTTACAGGCATCCTAGACCCCCTAAAGTCCAGAAAATGTTGGTGGTCCAAAAACAGGCTCAGAGAGCTATGAATGTCCCAAAAACATTTGCAGCCTGAAAGGGGCATTAACCCGCATCCTAGACCACTGAAATTACCAAAAATAGTTTGGCCCGAAAAATGCATCCTACATCCCTGAATGTTCAGAAAATGTTGGCAGCTCAAAAAAGTCCTTAAAATTCATCTTGTGCCTGCAAAAATGTTGAAAACTTTGGAGGCCCAAAAAAGGGGTTTACAGGCATCCTACACCCCCTAAAGTCTAGAAAATGTTGGTGGGCCAAAAACTGTGTCAGAGAGCTCTGAATGTCCCAAAAACATTTGCAGCCTGAAAGGGGCATTAACCCGCATCCTAGACCACTGAAATTCCCAAAAATATTTTTGGCATGAAAAGTGCATCTTACAACCCTGAAAGTTCAGAATATGTTAGCAGCCCAAAAAAGGCCTTAAAATGCATCTTAGGCCTGCAAAAATGTTGAAAGGTTTGGAGGCCCAAAAAAGGGATTTACAGGCATCCTAGACCCTGTAAAGTGCAGAAAATGGCTGTGGCCCAAAATCAGTGTCAGAGAGCTCTGAATGTCCCAAAACATTTGCAGCCTGAAAGGGGCATTAACCTGCATCCTAGACCACTGAAATTCCCAAAAATATTGGTAGACCAAAAACTGTGTCAGAGAGCTCTGAATGTCCCAAAAACATTTGCAGCCTGAAAGGGGCATTAACCCGCATCCTAGACCGCTGAAATTCCCAAAAGTATTTTTGGCACGAAAAATGCATCCTACACCCCTGAAATTTGAGAAAATGTTGGCAGCTCAGAAAAATGCCTTAAAATGCATCGTAGGCCTGCAAAAATGTTGAAAACTTTGCAGCCCAAAAAAGGGGTTTACATGCATCCTAGACCCCCTAAATTCCAGAAAAGTTTGGAGGGCCAAAAACTGTGTCAGAGAGCTCTGAATGTCCCAAAAACATGTGCAGCCTGAAAGGGGCATTAACCCGAATCCTAGACCACTTAAATTCCCAAAAATATTTTTGGCACCCAAAATGCAGTCTACAACCCTGAAAGTTCAGAATATGTTAGCAGCCCAAAAAGGCCTTAAAATGCATTTTAGGCATGCAAAAATGTTGAAAACTTTGGAGGCCCAAAAAAGGGGTTTATATGCATCCTAGACCCCCTAAAGTCCAGAAAATGGTTGGTGGGCCAAAAACAGGCTCAGAGAGCTCTGAATGTCCCAATGACATTTGCAGCCTGATTGGGGCATTAACCTGCATCCTAGACCACTGAAATTACCAAAAATAGTTTGGCCCGAAAAATGCATCCTACACCCCTGAAAGTTCAGAAAATGTTGGCAGCTCAAAAAAGTCCTTAAAATTCATCTTAGGCCTGCAAAAATGTTGTAAACTTTGGAGGCCCAAAAAAGGGGTTTACAAGCATCTTAGACCCCCTAAAGTCCAGAAAATGTTGGTGGGCCAAAAACTGTGTCAGAGAGCTCTGAATGTCCCAAAAACATTTGCAGCCTGAAAGGAGCATTAACCCGCATTTTAGACCACTGAAATTCCCAAAAATATTTTTGGCACCAAAAATACATTCTACAACCCTGAAAGTTCAGAATATGTTAGCAGCCTGGAAAAGGCCTTAAAATGCATTTTAGGCCTGCAAAAATGTTGAAAAGTTTGGAGGCCCAAAAAAGGGATTTACAGGCATCCTAGACCCCGTAAAGTGCAGAAAATGGCTGTGGACCAAAAAACTGTGTCAGAGAGCTCTGAATGTCCCAAAAACATTTGCAGCTTGAAAGGGGCATTAAGCCGCATCCTAGACCACTGAAATTCCCAAAAATATTTTTGGCACCCAAAATGCATCCTACAACCCTGAAAGTTCAGAAAATGTTGGCAGCTCAAAAAAGTCCTTAAAATTCATCTTGTGCCTGCAAAAATGTTGAAAACTTTGGAGGCCCAAAAAAGGGGTTTACAGGCATCCTAGACCCCCTAAAGTCCAGAAAATGTTGGTGGGCCAAAAACTGTGTCAGAGAGCTCTGAATGTCCCAAAAACATTTGCAGCCTGAAAGGGGCATTAACCCGCATCCTAGACCGCTGGAATTCCCAAAAGTATTTTTGGCACGAAAAATGCATCCTACACCCCTGAAATTTGAGAAAATGTTGGCAGCTCAAAAAAATGCCTTAAAATGCATCTTAGGCCTGCAAAAATGTTGAAAACTTTGCAGCCCAAAAAAGGGGTTTACATGCATCCTAGACCCCCTAAATTCCAGTAAAGGTTGGTGGGCCAAAAACTGTGTCAGAGAGCTCTGAATGTCCCAAAAACATTTGCAGCCTGAAAGGGGCATTAACCCGAATCCTAGACCACTTAAATTCCCAAAAATATTTTTGGCACCCAAAATGCATCCTACAACCCTGAAAGTTCAGAATATGTTAGCAGCCCAAAAAAAGGCCTTAAAATGCATTTTAGGCCTGCAAAAATGTTGAAATCTTTGGAGGCCCAAAAAAGGGGTTTACATGCATCCTAGACCCCCTAAAGTCCAGAAAATGTTGGTGGGCCAAAAACAGGCTCAGAGAGCTCTGAATGTCCCAATAACTTTTGCAGCCTGATTGGGGCATTAACCTGCATCCTAGACCACTGAAATTACCAAGAATAGTTTGGCCTGGAAAATGCATCCTACACCCCTGAAAGTTCAGAAAATGTTGGCAGCTCAAAAAAGTCCTTAAAATTCATCTTAGGCCTGCAAAAATGTTGTAAACTTTGGAGGCCCAAAAAAGGGGTTTACAATTATCTTAGACCCCCTAAAGTCCAGAAAATGTTGGTGGGCCAAAAACTGTGTCAGAGAGCTCTGAATGTCCCAAAAACATTTGCAGCCTGAAAGAGGCATTAACCCGCATCATAGACCACTGAAATTCCCAAAAATATTTTTGGCACCCAAAATGCATCCTACAACCCTAAAAGTTCAGAATATGTTAGCAGCCCAAAAAAGGCCTTAAAATGCATTTTAGGCCTGCAAAAATGTTGAAAACTTTGGAGGCCCAAAAAAGGGGTTTACAGGCATCCTAGACCCCCTAAAGTCCAGAAAATGTTGGTGGGCCAAAAACTGTGTCAGAGAGCTCTGAATGTCCTAAAACATTTGCAGACTGAAAGGGGCATTAACCCTTATCCTAGACCACTGAAATTCCCAAACATATTTTTGGCACCAAAAATGCATCCTACACCCCTGAATGTTCAGAAAATGTTGGCAGCTCAAAAAAGTCCTTAAAATTCATCTTGTGCCTGGAAAAATGTTGAAAACTTTGGAGGCCCAAAAAAGAGGTTTATAGGCATCCTAGACCCCCTAAAGTCCAGAAAATGTTGGTGGGCCAAAAACTGTGTCAGAGAGCTCTGAGTGTCCCAAAAACATTTGAAGACTGAAAGGGGCATTAACCCTCATCCTAGACCACTGAAAGTCCCAAAAATATTTTTGGCACCAAAAATGCATTCTACAACCTTGAAAGTTCAGAATATGTTAGCAGCCTGAAAAAGGCCTTAAAATGCATTTTAGGCCTGCAAAAATGTTGAAAACTTTGGAGGCCCAAAAAAGAGGTTTACAGGCATCCTAGACTCCCTGAAGTCCAGAAAATATTGGTGGACCAAAAACTGTGTCAGAGAGCTCTGAATGTCCCAAAAACATTTGCAGCTTGAAAGGGCCATTAACCCGCATCCTAGACCACTGAAATTCCCAAAAATATTTTTGGCACCCAAAATGCATCCTACAACCCTGAAAGTTCAGAATATGTTAGCAGCACAAAAAAGGCATTAACATGCATTTTAGGCCTGCAAAAATGTTGAAAAGTTTGGAGGCCCAAAAAAGGGATTTGCAGGCATCCTAGACCCTGTAAAGTGCAGAAAATGGCTGTGGCCCAAAATCAGTGTCAGAGAGCCCTGAATGTCCCAAAACATTTGCAGCCCGAAAGGGGCACTAACCAGCATCCTAGACCACTGAAATTTCCAAAAATATTTTTGGTACCAAAAATGCATCCTACAACCCTGAAAGTTCAGAATATGTTAGCAGCCTGAAAAATGCCTTAAAATGCATTTTAGGCCTGCAAAAATGTTGAAAACTTTGGAGGCCCAAAAAAGAGGTTTACAGGCATCCTAGACTCCCTAAAGTCCAGAAAATATTGGTGGACCAAAAACTGTGTCAGAGAGCTCTGAATGTCCCAAAAACATTTGCAGCCTGAAAGGGGCATTAACCCGCATCCTAGACCACTGAAATTACCAAAAATAGTTTGGCCCGAAAAATGCATCCTACACCCCTGAATGTTCAGAAAATGTTGGCAGCTCAAAAAAGTCCTTAAAATTCATCTTGTGCCTGGAAAAATGTTGAAAACTTTGGAGGCCCAAAAAAGGGGTTTATAGGCATCCTAGACCCCCTAAAGTCCAGAAAATGTTGGTGGGCCTAAAACTGTGTCAGAGAGCTCTGAATGTCCCAAAACATTTGCAGCCCGAAAGGGGCACTAACCAGCATCCTAGACCACTGATATTCCCAAAAATATTTTTGGCACCAAAAATGCATCCTACAACCCTGAAAGTTCAGAATATGTTAGCAGCCTGAAAAATGCCTTAAAATGCATTTTAGGCCTGCAAAAATGTTGAAAACTTTGGAGGCCCAAAAAAGAGGTTTACAGGCATCCTAGACTCCCTAAAGTCCAGAAATTATTGGTGGACCAAAAACTGTGTCAGAGAGCTCTGAATGTCCCAAAAACATTTGCAGCTTGAAAGGGGCATTAACCCGCATCCTAGACCACTGAAATTCTCAAAAATATTTTTGGCATGAAAAGTGCATCCTACAACCCTTAAAGTTCAGAATATGTTAGCAGCCCAAAAAAGGCCTTAAAATGCATTTTGGCCTGCAAAAAAGTTGAAAAGTTTGGAGGCCAAAAAAGGGATTTACAGGCATCCTAGACCCCGTAAAGTGCAGAAAATGGCTGTGGCCCAAAAACTGTGTCAGAGAGCTCTGAATGTCCCAAAACATTTGCAGCTTGAAAGGGGCATTAACCCGCATCCTAGACCACTGAAATTCCCAAAAATATTTTTGGCACCCAAAATGCATCCTACAACCCTGAAAGTTCAGAATATGTTAGCAGCCCAAAAAAGGCCTTAAAATGCATTTTAGGCCTGCAAAAATGTTGAAAACTTTGGAGGCCCACAAAAGGGGTTTACAGGCATCCTAGACCCCCTAAAGTCCAGAAAATGTTGGTGGGCCAAAAACAGGCTCAGAGAGCTCTGAATGTCCCAAAAACATTTGCAGCCTGAAAGGGGCATTAACCCGTATCCTAGACCACTGAAATTACCAAAAATGGTTTGGCCCGAAAAATGCATCCTACACCCCTGAAATTTCAGAAAATGTTGGCAGCTCAAAAAAGTCCTTAAAAATCATCTTGTGCCTGCAAAAATGTTGAAAACTTTGGAGGCCCGAAAAAGGGGTTTACAGGCATCCTAGACCCCCTAAAGTCCAGAAAATGTTGGTAGGCCAAAAACTGTGTCAGAGAGCTCTGAATGTCCCAAAAACATTTGCAGCCTGAAAGGGGCATTAACCCGCATCCTAGACCGCTGAAATTCCCAAAAATATTTTTGGCATGAAAAGTGCATCCTACAACCCTGAAAGTTCAGAATATGTTAGCACCCCAAAAAAGGCCTTAAAATGCATTTTAGGCCTGCAAAAATGTTGAAAGGTTTGGGGGCCCAAAAAAGGGGTTTACAGGCATCCTAGACCCCCTAAAGTCCAGAAAATGTTGGTGGGCCAAAAACAGGCTCAGAGAGCTCTGAATGTCCCAAAAACATTTGCAGCCTGAAAGGGGCATTAACCCGCATCCTAGACCACTGAAATTACCAAAAATAGTTTGGCCCGAAAAATGCATCCTACACCCCTGGATGTTCAGAAAATGTTGGCAGCTCAAAAAAGTCCTTAAAATTCATCTTGTGCCTGGAAAAATGTTGAAAACTTTGGAGGCCCAAAAAAGGGGTTTATAGGCATCCTAGACCCCCTAAAGTCCAGAAAATGTTGGTAGGCCAAAAACTGTGTCAGAGAGCTCTGAATGTCCCAAAAACATTTGCGGCCTGAAAGGGGCATTAACCCGCATCCTAGACCGCTGAAATTCCCAAAAATATGTTTGGCATGAAAAGTGCATCCTACAACCCTGAAAGTTCAGAATATGTTAGCAGTTCAAAAAATGCCTTAAAATGCATTTTAGGCCAGCAAAAATGTTGAAAGGTTTGGAGGCCCAAAAAGGGGTTTACAGGCATCCTAGACCCCCTAAAGTCCAGAAAATGTTGGTGGGCCAAAAACAGGCTCAGAGAGCTCTGAATGTCCCAAAAACATTTGCAGCCTGAAAGGGGCATTAACCCGCATCCTAGACCACTGAAATTACCAAAAATAGTTTGGCCCGAAAAATGCATCCTACACCCCTGAATGTTCAGAAAATGTTGGCAGCTCAAAAAAGTCCTTAAAATTCATCTTGTGCCTGGAAAAATGTTGAAAACTTTGGAGGCCCAAAAAAGGGGTTTATAGGCATCCTAGACCCCCTAAAGTCCAGAAAATGTTGGTGGGCCTAAAACTGTGTCAGAGAGCTCTGAATGTCCCAAAACATTTGCAGCCCGAAAGGGGCACTAACCAGCATCCTAGACCACTGATATTCCCAAAAATATTTTTGGCACCAAAAATGCATCCTACAACCCTGAAAGTTCAGAATATGTTAGCAGCCTGAAAAATGCCTTAAAATGCATTTTAGGCCTGCAAAAATGTTGAAAACTTTGGAGGCCCAAAAAAGAGGTTTACAGGCATCCTAGACTCCCTAAAGTCCAGAAATTATTGGTGGACCAAAAACTGTGTCAGAGAGCTCTGAATGTCCCAAAAACATTTGCAGCTTGAAAGGGGCATTAACCCGCATCCTAGACCACTGAAATTCTCAAAAATATTTTTGGCATGAAAAGTGCATCCTACAACCCTTAAAGTTCAGAATATGTTAGCAGCCCAAAAAAGGCCTTAAAATGCATTTTGGCCTGCAAAAAAGTTGAAAAGTTTGGAGGCCAAAAAAGGGATTTACAGGCATCCTAGACCCCGTAAAGTGCAGAAAATGGCTGTGGCCCAAAAACTGTGTCAGAGAGCTCTGAATGTCCCAAAACATTTGCAGCTTGAAAGGGGCATTAACCCGCAACCTAGACCACTGAAATTCCCAAAAATATATTTGGCACCCAAAATGCATCCTACAACCCTGAAAGTTCAGAATATGTTAGCAGCCCAAAAAAGGCCTTAAAATGCATTTTAGGCCTGCAAAAATGTTGAAAACTTTGGAGGCCCAAAAAAGGGGTTTACAGGCATGCTAGACCCCCTAAAGTCCAGAAAATGTTGGTGGGCCAAAAACTGTGTCAGAGAGCTCTGAATGTCCCAAAAACATTTGCAGCCTGAAAGGGGCACTGACCCGCATTCAAGACCACTGAAATTCCCAAAAATATTTTTGGCATGAAAAGTGCATCCTACAACCCTGAGAGTTCAGAATATGTTAGCAGCCCAAAAAAGACCTTAAATGCATTTTAGGCCTGCACAAATGTTGAAAAGTTTGGAGGTCCAAAAAAGAGGTTTACAGGCATCCTAGACTCCCTAAAGTCCAGAAAATATTGGTGGACCAAAAACTGTGTCAGAGAGCTCTGAATGTCCCAAAAACATTTGCAGCTTGAAAGGGGCATTAACCCGCATCCTAGACCACTGAAATTTCCAAAAATATTTTTGGCACCCAAAATGCATCCTACAACCCTGAAAGTTCAGAATATGTTAGCAGCACAAAAAAGGCCTTAAAATGCATTTTAGGCCTGCAAAAATGTTGAAAAGTTTGGAGGCCCAAAAAAGGGATTTACAGGCATCCTAGACCCCGTAAAGTGCAGAAAATGGCTGTGGCTCAAAATCAGTGTCAGAGAGCTCTGAATGTCCCAAAATATTTGCAGCCCGAAAGGGGCACTAACCCGCATCCTAGACCACTGAAATTCCCAAAAATATTTTTGGCACCAAAAATGCATCCTACAACCCTGAAAGTTCAGAATATGTTAGCAGCCTGAAAAATGCCTTAAAATGCATTTTAGGCCTGCAAAAATGTTGAAAACTTTGGAGGCCCAAAAAAGAGGTTTACAGGCATCCTAGACTCCCTAAAGTCCAGAAAATATTGGTGGGCCAAAAACTGTGTCAGAGAGCTCTGAATGTCCCAAAACATTTGCAGCCCGAAAGGGGCACTAACCAGCATCCTAGACCACTGAAATTCCCAAAAATATTTTTGGCACCAAAAATGCATCCTACAACCCTGAAAGTTCAGAATATGTTAGCAGCCTGAAAAATGCCTTGAAATGCATTTTAGGCCTGCAAAAATGTTGAAAACTTTGGAGGCCCAAAAAAGAGGTTTAGTGGCATCCTAGACTCCCTAAAGTCCAGAAAATATTGGTGGGCCAAAAACTGTGTCAGAGAGCTCTGAATGTCCCAAAACATTTGCAGCCCGAAAGGGGCACTAACCAGCATCCTAGACCAGTGAAATTCCCAAAAATATTTTTGGCTCCAAAAATGCATCCTACAACCCTGAAAGTTCAGAATATGTTAGCAGCCTGAAAAATACCTTAAAATGCATTTTAGGCCTGCAAAAATGTTGAAAACTTTGGAGGCCCAAAAAAGAGGTTTACAGGCATCCTAGACTCCCTAAAGTCCAGAAAATATTGGTGGACCAAAAACTGTGTCAGAGAGCTCTGAATGTCCCAAAAACATTTGCAGCTTGAAAGGGGCATTAACCCGCATCCTAGACCACTGAAATTCTCAAAAATATTTTTGGCATGAAAAGTGCATCCTACAACCCTTAAAGTTCAGAATATGTTAGCAGCCCAAAAAAGGCCTTAAAATGCATTTTGGCCTGCAAAAAAGTTGAAAAGTTTGGAGGCCAAAAAAGGGATTTACAGGCATCCTAGACCCCGTAAAGTGCAGAAAATGGCTGTGGCCCAAAAACTGTGTCAGAGAGCTCTGAATGTCCCAAAACATTTGCAGCTTGAAAGGGGCATTAACCCGCATCCTAGACCACTGAAATTACCAAAAATGGTTTGGCCCGAAAAATGCATCCTACACCCCTGAATGTTCAGAAAATGTTGGCAGGTCAAAAAAGTCCTTAAAATTCATCTTGTGCCTGGAAAAATGTTGAAAACTTTGGAGGCCAAAAAAGGGGTTTATAGGCATCCTAGACCGCCTAAAGTCCAGAAAATGTTGGTGGGCCAAAAACTGTGTCAGAGAGCTCTGAATGTCCCAAAAACATTTGCAGACTGAAAGGGGCATTAACCCGCATCCTAGACCACTGAAATTCCCAAAAATATTTTTGGCATGAAAAGTGCATCCTACAACCCTGAAAGTTCAGAATATGTTAGCAGCCCAAAAAAGGCCTTAAAATGCATTTTAGGCCTGCAAAAATGTTGAAAGGTTTGGAGGCCCAAAAAAGGGGTTTACAGGCATCCTAGACCCCCTAAAGTCCAGAAAATGTTGGTGGGCCAAAAACAGGCTCAGAGAGCTCTGAATGTCCCAAAAACATTTGCAGCCTGAAAGGGGCATTAACCCGCATCCTAGACCACTGAAATTACCAAAAATAGTTTGGCCCGAAAAATGCATCCTACACCACTGAATGTTCAGAAAATGTTGGCAGCTCAAAAAAGTCCTTAAAATTCATCTTGTGCCTGGAAAAATGTTGAAAACTTTGGAGGCCCAAAAAAGGGGTTTATAGGCATCCTAGACCCCCTAAAGTCCAGAAAATGTTGGTGGGCCAAAAACTGTGTCAGAGAGCTCTGAATGTCCCAAAAACATTTGCAGCCTGAAAGGGACATTAACCCGTATCCTAGACCACTGAAATTACCAAAAATGGTTTGGCCCGAAAAATGCATCCTACACCCCTGAAAGTTCAGAAAATGTTGGCAGCTCAAAAAAGTCCTTAAAATTCATCTTGTTTCTGCAAAAATGTTGAAAACTTTGGAGGCCCGAAAAAGGGGTTTACAGGCATCCTAGACCCCCTAAAGTCCAGAAAATGTTGGTAGGCCAAAAACTGTGTCAGAGAGCTCTGAATGTCCCAAAAACATTTGCAGCCTGAAAGGGGCATTAACCCGCATCCTAGACCGCTGAAATTCCCAAAAATATTTTTGGCATGAAAAGTGCATCCTACAACCCTGAAAGTTCAGAATATGTTAGCACCCCAAAAAAGGCCTTAAAATGCATTTTAGGCCTGCAAAAATGTTGAAAGGTTTGGGGGCCCAAAAAAGGGGTTTACAGGCATCCTAGACCCCCTAAAGTCCAGAAAATGTTGGTGGGCCAAAAACAGGCTCAGAGAGCTCTGAATGTCCCAAAAACATTTGCAGCCTGAAAGGGGCATTAACCCGCATCCTAGACCACTGAAATTACCAAAAATAGTTTGGCCCGAAAAATGCATCCTACACCCCTGGATGTTCAGAAAATGTTGGCAGCTCAAAAAAGTCCTTAAAATTCATCTTGTGCCTGGAAAAATGTTGAAAACTTTGGAGGCCCAAAAAAGGGGTTTATAGGCATCCTAGACCCCCTAAAGTCCAGAAAATGTTGGTAGGCCAAAAACTGTGTCAGAGAGCTCTGAATGTCCCAAAAACATTTGCAGCCTGAAAGGGGCATTAACCCGCATCCTAGACCGCTGAAATTCCCAAAAATATGTTTGGCATGAAAAGTGCATCCTACAACCCTGAAAGTTCAGAATATGTTAGCAGTTCAAAAAATGCCTTAAAATGCATTTTAGGCCAGCAAAAATGTTGAAAGGTTTGGAGGCCCAAAAAGGGGTTTACAGGCATCCTAGACCCCCTAAAGTCCAGAAAATGTTGGTGGGCCAAAAACAGGCTCAGAGAGCTCTGAATGTCCCAAAAACATTTGCAGCCTGAAAGGGGCATTAACCCGCATCCTAGACCACTGAAATTACCAAAAATAGTTTGGCCCGAAAAATGCATCCTACACCCCTGAATGTTCAGAAAATGTTGGCAGCTCAAAAAAGTCCTTAAAATTCATCTTGTGCCTGGAAAAATGTTGAAAACTTTGGAGGCCCAAAAAAGGGGTTTATAGGCATCCTAGACCCCCTAAAGTCCAGAAAATGTTGGTGGGCCTAAAACTGTGTCAGAGAGCTCTGAATGTCCCAAAACATTTGCAGCCCGAAAGGGGCACTAACCAGCATCCTAGACCACTGATATTCCCAAAAATATTTTTGGCACCAAAAATGCATCCTACAACCCTGAAAGTTCAGAATATGTTAGCAGCCTGAAAAATGCCTTAAAATGCATTTTAGGCCTGCAAAAATGTTGAAAACTTTGGAGGCCCAAAAAAGAGGTTTACAGGCATCCTAGACTCCCTAAAGTCCAGAAATTATTGGTGGACCAAAAACTGTGTCAGAGAGCTCTGAATGTCCCAAAAACATTTGCAGCTTGAAAGGGGCATTAACCCGCATCCTAGACCACTGAAATTCTCAAAAATATTTTTGGCATGAAAAGTGCATCCTACAACCCTTAAAGTTCAGAATATGTTAGCAGCCCAAAAAAGGCCTTAAAATGCATTTTTGCCTGCAAAAAAGTTGAAAAGTTTGGAGGCCAAAAAAGGGATTTACAGGCATCCTAGACCCCGTAAAGTGCAGAAAATGGCTGTGGCCCAAAAACTGTGTCAGAGAGCTCTGAATGTCCCAAAACATTTGCAGCTTGAAAGGGGCATTAACCCGCATCCTAGACCACTGAAATTCCCAAAAATATTTTTGGCACCCAAAATGCATCCTACAACCCTGAAAGTTCAGAATATGTTAGCAGCCCAAAAAAGGCCTTAAAATGCATTTTAGGCCTGCAAAAATGTTGAAAACTTTGGAGGCCCACAAAAGGGGTTTACAGGCATCCTAGACCCCCTAAAGTCCAGAAAATGTTGGTGGGCCAAAAACAGGCTCAGAGAGCTCTGAATGTCCCAAAAACATTTGCAGCCTGAAAGGGGCATTAACCCGTATCCTAGAACACTGAAATTACCAAAAATGGTTTGGCCCGAAAAATGCATCCTACACCCCTGAAATTTCAGAAAATGTTAGCAGCTCAAAAAAGTCCTTAAAATTCATCTTGTGCCTGCAAAAATGTTGAAAACTTTGGAGGCCCGAAAAAGGGGTTTACAGGCATCCTAGACCCCCTAAAGTCCAGAAAATGTTGGTAGGCCAAAAACTGTGTCAGAGAGCTCTGAATGTCCCAAAAACATTTGCAGCCTGAAAGGGGCATTAACCCGCATCCTAGACCGCTGAAATTCCCAAAAATATTTTTGGCATGAAAAGTGCATCCTACAACCCTGAAAGTTCAGAATATGTTAGCACCCCAAAAAAGGCCTTAAAATGCATTTTAGGCCTGCAAAAATGTTGAAAGGTTTGGGGGCCCAAAAAAGGGGTTTACAGGCATCCTAGACCCCCTAAAGTCCAGAAAATGTTGGTGGGCCAAAAACAGGCTCAGAGAGCTCTGAATGTCCCAAAAACATTTGCAGTCTGAAAGGGGCATTAACCCGCATCCTAGACCACTGAAATTACCAAAAATAGTTTGGCCCGAAAAATGCATCCTACACCCCTGAATGTTCAGAAAATGTTGGCAGCTCAAAAAAGTCCTTAAAATTCATCTTGTGCCTGGAAAAATGTTGAAAACTTTGGAGGCCCAAAAAAGGGGTTTATAGGCATCCTAGACCCCCTAAAGTCCAGAAAATGTTGGTGGGCCTAAAACTGTGTCAGAGAGCTCTGAATGTCCCAAAACATTTGCAGCCTGAAAGGGGCACTAACCAGCATCCTAGACCACTGATATTCCCAAAAATATTTTTGGCACCAAAAATGCATCCTACAACCCTGAAAGTTCAGAATATGTTAGCAGCCTGAAAAATGCCTTAAAATGCATTTTAGGCCTGCAAAAATGTTGAAAACTTTGGAGGCCCAAAAAAGAGGTTTACAGGCATCCTAGACTCCCTAAAGTCCAGAAATTATTGGTGGACCAAAAACTGTGTCAGAGAGCTCTGAATGTCCCAAAAACATTTGCAGCTTGAAAGGGGCATTAACCCGCATCCTAGACCACTGAAATTCTCAAAAATATTTTTGGCATGAAAAGTGCATCCTACAACCCTTAAAGTTCAGAATATGTTAGCAGCCCAAAAAAGGCCTTAAAATGCATTTTGGCCTGCAAAAAAGTTGAAAAGTTTGGAGGCCAAAAAAGGGATTTACAGGCATCCTAGACCCCGTAAAGTGCAGAAAATGGCTGTGGCCCAAAAACTGTGTCAGAGAGCTCTGAATGTCCCAAAACATTTGCAGCTTGAAAGGGGCATTAACCCGCAACCTAGACCACTGAAATTCCCAAAAATATATTTGGCACCCAAAATGCATCCTACAACCCTGAAAGTTCAGAATATGTTAGCAGCCCAAAAAAGGCCTTAAAATGCATTTTAGGCCTGCAAAAATGTTGAAAACTTTGGAGGCCCACAAAAGGGGTTTACAGGCATCCTAGACCCCCTAAAGTCCAGAAAATGTTGGTAGGTCAAAAACTGTGTCAGAGAGCTCTGAATGTCCCAAAAACATTTGCAGCCTGAAAGGGGCATTAACCCGCATCCTAGACCGCTGAAATTCCCAAAAATATTTTTGGCATGAAAAGTGCATCCTACAACCCTGAGAGTTCAGAATATGTTAGCAGCCCAAAAAAGGCCTTAAATGCATTTTAGGCCTGCAAAAATGTTGAAAAGTTTGGAGGTCCAAAAAAGAGGTTTACAGGCATCCTAGACTTCCCAAAGTCCAGAAAATATTGGTGGACCAAAAACTGTGTCAGAGAGCTCTGAATGTCCCAAAAACATTTGCAGCTTGAATGGGGCATTAACCCGCATCCTAGACCACTGAAATTTCCAAAAATATTTTTGGCACCCAAAATGCATCCTACAACCCTGAAAGTTCAGAATATGTTAGCACCCCAAAAAAGGCCTTAAAATGCATTTTAGGCCTGCAAAAATGTTGAAAACTTTGGAGGCCCAAAAAAGGGGTTTACAGGCATGCTAGACCCCCTAAAGTCCAGAAAATGTTGGTGGGCCAAAAACTGTGTCAGAGAGCTCTGAATGTCCCAAAAACATTTGCAGCCTGAAAGGGGCACTGACCCGCATCCAAGACCACTGAAATTCCCAAAAATATTTTTGGCATGAAAAGTGCATCCAACAACCCTGAGAGTTCAGAATATGTTAGCAGCCCAAAAAAGGCCTTAAATGCATTTTAGGCCTGCACAAATGTTGAAAAGTTTGGAGGTCCAAAAAAGAGGTTTACAGGCATCCTAGACTCCCTAAAGTCCAGAAAATATTGGTGGACCAAAAACTGTGTCAGAGAGCTCTGAATGTCCCAAAAACATTTGCAGCTTGAAAGGGGCATTAACCCGCATCCTAGACCACTGAAATTTCCAAAAATATTTTTGGCACCCAAAATGCATCCTACAACCCTGAAAGTTCAGAATATGTTAGCAGCACAAAAAAGGCCTTAAAATGCATTTTAGGCCTGCAAAAATGTTGAAAAGTTTGGAGGCCCAAAAAAGGGATTTACAGGCATCCTAGACCCCGTAAAGTGCAGAAAATGGCTGTGGCTCAAAATCAGTGTCAGAGAGCTCTGAATGTCCCAAAATATTTGCAGCCCGAAAGGGGCACTAACCCGCATCCTAGACCACTGAAATTCCCAAAAATATTTTTGGCACCAAAAATGCATCCTACAACCCTGAAAGTTCAGAATATGTTAGCAGCCTGAAAAATGCCTTAAAATGCATTTTAGGCCTGCAAAAATGTTGAAAACTTTGGAGGCCCAAAAAAGAGGTTTACAGGCATCCTAGACTCCCTAAAGTCCAGAAAATATTGGTGGGCCAAAAACTGTGTCAGAGAGCTCTGAATGTCCCAAAACATTTGCAGCCCGAAAGGGGCACTAACCAGCATCCTAGACCACTGAAATTCCCAAAAATATTTTTGGCACCAAAAATGCATCCTACAACCCTGAAAGTTCAGAATATGTTAGCAGCCTGAAAAATGCCTTGAAATGCATTTTAGGCCTGCAAAAATGTTGAAAACTTTGGAGGCCCAAAAAAGAGGTTTACTGGCATCCTAGACTCCCTAAAGTCCAGAAAATATTGGTGGGCCAAAAACTGTGTCAGAGAGCTCTGAATGTCCCAAAACATTTGCAGCCCGAAAGGGGCACTAACCAGCATCCTAGACCAGTGAAATTCCCAAAAATATTTTTGGCTCCAAAAATGCATCCTACAACCCTGAAAGTTCAGAATATGTTAGCAGCCTGAAAAATACCTTAAAATGCATTTTAGGCCTGCAAAAATGTTGAAAACTTTGGAGGCCCAAAAAAGAGGTTTACAGGCATCCTAGACTCCCTAAAGTCCAGAAAATATTGGTGGACCAAAAACTGTGTCAGAGAGCTCTGAATGTCCCAAAAACATTTGCAGCTTGAAAGGGGCATTAACCCGCATCCTAGACCACTGAAATTCTCAAAAATATTTTTGGCATGAAAAGTGCATCCTACAACCCTTAAAGTTCAGAATATGTTAGCAGCCCAAAAAAGGCCTTAAAATGCATTTTGGCCTGCAAAAAAGTTGAAAAGTTTGGAGGCCAAAAAAGGGATTTACAGGCATCCTAGACCCCGTAAAGTGCAGAAAATGGCTGTGGTCCAAAAACTGTGTCAGAGAGCTCAGAATGTCCCAAAACATTTGCAGCTTGAAAGGGGCATTAACCCGCATCCTAGACCACTGAAATTACCAAAAATGGTTTGGCCCGAAAAATGCATCCTACACCCCTGAATGTTCAGAAAATGTTGGCAGCTCAAAAAAGTCCTTAAAATTCATCTTGTGCCTGGAAAAATGTTGAAAACTTTGGAGGCCAAAAAAGGGGTTTATAGGCATCCTAGACCGCCTAAAGTCCAGAAAATGTTGGTGGGCCAAAAACTGTGTCAGAGAGCTCTGAATGTCCCAAAAACATTTGCAGACTGAAAGGGGCATTAACCCGCATCCTAGACCACTGAAATTCCCAAAAATATTTTTGGCATGAAAAGTGCATCCTACAACCCTGAAAGTTCAGAATATGTTAGCAGCCCAAAAAAGGCCTTAAAATGCATTTTAGGCCTGCAAAAATGTTGAAAGGTTTGGAGGCCCAAAAAAGGGGTTTACAGGCATCCTAGACCCCCTAAAGTCCAGAAAATGTTGGTGGGCCAAAAACAGGCTCAGAGAGCTCTGAATGTCCCAAAAACATTTGCAGCCTGAAAGGGGCATTAACCCGCATCCTAGACCACTGAAATTACCAAAAATAGTTTGGCCCGAAAAATGCATCCTACACCCCTGAATGTTCAGAAAATGTTGGCAGCTCAAAAAAGTCCTTAAAATTCATCTTGTGCCTGGAAAAATGTTGAAAACTTTGGAGGCCCAAAAGAGGGGTTTATAGGCATCCTAGACCCCCTAAAGTCCAGAAAATGTTGGTGGGCCTAAAACTGTGTCAGAGAGCTCTGAATGTCCCAAAACATGTGCAGCCCGAAAGGGGCACTAACCAGCATCCTAGACCACTGAAATTCCCAAAAATATTTTTGGCACCAAAAATGCATCCTACAACCCTGAAAGTTCAGAATATGTTAGCAGCCTGAAAAATGCCTTAAAATGCATTTTAGGCCTGCAAAAATGTTGAAAACTTTGGAGGCCCAAAAAAGAGGTTTACAGGCATCCTAGACTCCCTAAAGTCCAGAAATTATTGGTGGACCAAAAACTGTGTCAGAGAGCTCTGAATGTCCCAAAAACATTTGCAGCTTGAAAGGGGCATTAACCCGCATCCTAGACCACTGAAATTCTCAAAAATATTTTTGGCATGAAAAGTGCATCCTACAACCCTTAAAGTTCAGAATATGTTAGCAGCCCAAAAAAGGCCTTAAAATGCATTTTGGCCTGCAAAAAAGTTGAAAAGTTTGGAGGCCAAAAAAGGGATTTACAGGCATCCTAGACCCCGTAAAGTGCAGAAAATGGCTGTGGCCCAAAAACTGTGTCAGAGAGCTCTGAATGTCCCAAAACATTTGCAGCTTGAAAGGGGCATTAACCCGCAACCTAGACCACTGAAATTCCCAAAAATATATTTGGCACCCAAAATGCATCCTACAACCCTGAAAGTTCAGAATATGTTAGCAGCCCAAAAAAGGCCTTAAAATGCATTTTAGGCCTGCAAAAATGTTGAAAACTTTGGAGGCCCACAAAAGGGGTTTACAGGCATCCTAGACCCCCTAAAGTCCAGAAAATGTTGGTAGGTCAAAAACTGTGTCAGAGAGCTCTGAATGTCCCAAAAACATTTGCAGCCTGAAAGGGGCATTAACCCGCATCCTAGACCGCTGAAATTCCCAAAAATATTTTTGGCATGAAAAGTGCATCCTACAACCCTGAGAGTTCAGAATATGTTAGCAGCCCAAAAAAGGCCTTAAATGCATTTTAGGCCTGCAAAAATGTTGAAAAGTTTGGAGGTCCAAAAAAGAGGTTTACAGGCATCCTAGACTTCCCAAAGTCCAGAAAATATTGGTGGACCAAAAACTGTGTCAGAGAGCTCTGAATGTCCCAAAAACATTTGCAGCTTGAATGGGGCATTAACCCGCATCCTAGACCACTGAAATTTCCAAAAATATTTTTGGCACCCAAAATGCATCCTACAACCCTGAAAGTTCAGAATATGTTAGCACCCCAAAAAAGGCCTTAAAATGCATTTTAGGCCTGCAAAAATGTTGAAAACTTTGGAGGCCCAAAAAAGGGGTTTACAGGCATGCTAGACCCCCTAAAGTCCAGAAAATGTTGGTGGGCCAAAAACTGTGTCAGAGAGCTCTGAATGTCCCAAAAACATTTGCAGCCTGAAAGGGGCACTGACCCGCATCCAAGACCACTGAAATTCCCAAAAATATTTTTGGCATGAAAAGTGCATCCTACAACCCTGAGAGTTCAGAATATGTTAGCAGCCCAAAAAAGGCCTTAAATGCATTTTAGGCCTGCACAAATGTTGAAAAGTTTGGAGGTCCAAAAAAGAGGTTTACAGGCATCCTAGACTCCCTAAAGTCCAGAAAATATTGGTGGACCAAAAACTGTGTCAGAGAGCTCTGAATGTCCCAAAAACATTTGCAGCTTGAAAGGGGCATTAACCCGCATCCTAGACCACTGAAATTTCCAAAAATATTTTTGGCACCCAAAATGCATCCTACAACCCTGAAAGTTCAGAATATGTTAGCAGCACAAAAAAGGCCTTAAAATGCATTTTAGGCCTGCAAAAATGTTGAAAAGTTTGGAGGCCCAAAAAAGGGATTTACAGGCATCCTAGACCCCGTAAAGTGCAGAAAATGGCTGTGGCTCAAAATCAGTGTCAGAGAGCTCTGAATGTCCCAAAATATTTGCAGCCCGAAAGGGGCACTAACCCGCATCCTAGACCACTGAAATTCCCAAAAATATTTTTGGCACCAAAAATGCATCCTACAACCCTGAAAGTTCAGAATATGTTAGCAGCCTGAAAAATGCCTTAAAATGCATTTTAGGCCTGCAAAAATGTTGAAAACTTTGGAGGCCCAAAAAAGAGGTTTACAGGCATCCTAGACTCCCTAAAGTCCAGAAAATATTGGTGGGCCAAAAACTGTGTCAGAGAGCTCTGAATGTCCCAAAACATTTGCAGCCCGAAAGGGGCACTAACCAGCATCCTAGACCACTGAAATTCCCAAAAATATTTTTGGCACCAAAAATGCATCCTACAACCCTGAAAGTTCAGAATATGTTAGCAGCCTGAAAAATGCCTTGAAATGCATTTTAGGCCTGCAAAAATGTTGAAAACTTTGGAGGCCCAAAAAAGAGGTTTACTGGCATCCTAGACTCCCTAAAGTCCAGAAAATATTGGTGGGCCAAAAACTGTGTCAGAGAGCTCTGAATGTCCCAAAACATTTGCAGCCCGAAAGGGGCACTAACCAGCATCCTAGACCAGTGAAATTCCCAAAAATATTTTTGGCTCCAAAAATGCATCCTACAACCCTGAAAGTTCAGAATATGTTAGCAGCCTGAAAAATGCCTTAAAATGCATTTTAGGCCTGCAAAAATGTTGAAAACTTTGGAGGCCCAAAAAAGAGGTTTACAGGCATCCTAGACTCCCTAAAGTCCAGAAATTATTGGTGGACCAAAAACTGTGTCAGAGAGCTCTGAATGTCCCAAAAACATTTGCAGCTTGAAAGGGGCATTAACCCGCATCCTAGACCACTGAAATTCTCAAAAATATTTTTGGCATGAAAAGTGCATCCTACAACCCTTAAAGTTCAGAATATGTTAGCAGCCCAAAAAAGGCCTTAAAATGCATTTTGGCCTGCAAAAAAGTTGAAAAGTTTGGAGGCCAAAAAAGGGATTTACAGGCATCCTAGACCCCGTAAAGTGCAGAAAATGGCTGTGGCCCAAAAACTGTGTCAGAGAGCTCTGAATGTCCCAAAACATTTGCAGCTTGAAAGGGGCATTAACCCGCCACCTAGACCACTGAAATTCCCAAAAATATATTTGGCACCCAAAATGCATCCTACAACCCTGAAAGTTCAGAATATGTTAGCAGCCCAAAAAAGGCCTTAAAATGCATTTTAGGCCTGCAAAAATGTTGAAAACTTTGGAGGCCCACAAAAGGGGTTTACAGGCATCCTAGACCCCCTAAAGTCCAGAAAATGTTGGTAGGTCAAAAACTGTGTCAGAGAGCTCTGAATGTCCCAAAAACATTTGCAGCCTGAAAGGGGCATTAACCCGCATCCTAGACCGCTGAAATTCCCAAAAATATTTTTGGCATGAAAAGTGCATCCTACAACCCTGAGAGTTCAGAATATGTTAGCAGCCCAAAAAAGGCCTTAAATGCATTTTAGGCCTGCAAAAATGTTGAAAAGTTTGGAGGTCCAAAAAAGAGGTTTACAGGCATCCTAGACTTCCCAAAGTCCAGAAAATATTGGTGGACCAAAAACTGTGTCAGAGAGCTCTGAATGTCCCAAAAACATTTGCAGCTTGAATGGGGCATTAACCCGCATCCTAGACCACTGAAATTTCCAAAAATATTTTTGGCACCCAAAATGCATCCTACAACCCTGAAAGTTCAGAATATGTTAGCACCCCAAAAAAGGCCTTAAAATGCATTTTAGGCCTGCAAAAATGTTGAAAACTTTGGAGGCCCAAAAAAGGGGTTTACAGGCATGCTAGACCCCCTAAAGTCCAGAAAATGTTGGTGGGCCAAAAACTGTGTCAGAGAGCTCTGAATGTCCCAAAAACATTTGCAGCCTGAAAGGGGCACTGACCCGCATCCAAGACCACTGAAATTCCCAAAAATATTTTTGGCATGAAAAGTGCATCCTACAACCCTGAGAGTTCAGAATATGTTAGCAGCCCAAAAAAGGCCTTAAATGCATTTTAGGCCTGCACAAATGTTGAAAAGTTTGGAGGTCCAAAAAAGAGGTTTACAGGCATCCTAGACTCCCTAAAGTCCAGAAAATATTGGTGGACCAAAAACTGTGTCAGAGAGCTCTGAATGTCCCAAAAACATTTGCAGCTTGAAAGGGGCATTAACCCGCATCCTAGACCACTGAAATTTCCAAAAATATTTTTGGCACCCAAAATGCATCCTACAACCCTGAAAGTTCAGAATATGTTAGCAGCCTGAAAAAGGCCTTAAAATGCATTTTAGGCCTGCAAAAATGTTGAAAAGTTTGGAGGCCCAAAAAAGGGATTTACAGGCATCCTAGACCCCGTAAAGTGCAGAAAATGGCTGTGGCTCAAAATCAGTGTCAGAGAGCTCTGAATGTCCCAAAATATTTGCAGCCCGAAAGGGGCACTAACCCGCATCCTAGACCACTGAAATTCCCAAAAATATTTTTGGCACCAAAAATGCATCCTACAACCCTGAAAGTTCAGAATATGTTAGCAGCCTGAAAAATGCCTTAAAATGCATTTTAGGCCTGCAAAAATGTTGAAAACTTTGGAGGCCCAAAAAAGAGGTTTACAGGCATCCTAGACTCCCTAAAGTCCAGAAAATATTGGTGGGCCAAAAACTGTGTCAGAGAGCTCTGAATGTCCCAAAACATTTGCAGCCCGAAAGAGGCACTAACCAGCATCCTAGACCACTGAAATTCCCAAAAATATTTTTGGCACCAAAAATGCATCCTACAACCCTGAAAGTTCAGAATATGTTAGCAGCCTGAAAAATGCCTTGAAATGCATTTTAGGCCTGCAAAAATGTTGAAAACTTTGGAGGCCCAAAAAAGAGGTTTACTGGCATCCTAGACTCCCTAAAGTCCAGAAAATATTGGTGGGCCAAAAACTGTGTCAGAGAGCTCTGAATGTCCCAAAACATTTGCAGCCCGAAAGGGGCACTAACCAGCATCCTAGACCAGTGAAATTCCCAAAAATATTTTTGGCTCCAAAAATGCATCCTACAACCCTGAAAGTTCAGAATATGTTAGCAGCCTGAAAAATACCTTAAAATGCATTTTAGGCCTGCAAAAATGTTGAAAACTTTGGAGGCCCAAAAAAGAGGTTTACAGGCATCCTAGACTCCCTAAAGTCCAGAAAATATTGGTGGACCAAAAACTGTGTCAGAGAGCTCTGAATGTCCCAAAAACATTTGCAGCTTGAAAGGGGCATTAACCCGCATCCTAGACCACTGAAATTCTCAAAAATATTTTTGGCATGAAAAGTGCATCCTACAACCCTTAAAGTTCAGAATATGTTAGCAGCCCAAAAAAGGCCTTAAAATGCATTTTGGCCTGCAAAAAAGTTGAAAAGTTTGGAGGCCAAAAAAGGGATTTACAGGCATCCTAGACCCCGTAAAGTGCAGAAAATGGCTGTGGTCCAAAAACTGTGTCAGAGAGCTCAGAATGTCCCAAAACATTTGCAGCTTGAAAGGGGCATTAACCCGCATCCTAGACCACTGAAATTACCAAAAATGGTTTGGCCCGAAAAATGCATCCTACACCCCTGAATGTTCAGAAAATGTTGGCAGCTCAAAAAAGTCCTTAAAATTCATCTTGTGCCTGGAAAAATGTTGAAAACTTTGGAGGCCAAAAAAGGGGTTTATAGGCATCCTAGACCGCCTAAAGTCCAGAAAATGTTGGTGGGCCAAAAACTGTGTCAGAGAGCTCTGAATGTCCCAAAAACATTTGCAGACTGAAAGGGGCATTAACCCGCATCCTAGACCACTGAAATTCCCAAAAATATTTTTGGCATGAAAAGTGCATCCTACAACCCTGAAAGTTCAGAATATGTTAGCAGCCCAAAAAAGGCCTTAAAATGCATTTTAGGCCTGCAAAAATGTTGAAAGGTTTGGAGGCCCAAAAAAGGGGTTTACAGGCATCCTAGACCCCCTAAAGTCCAGAAAATGTTGGTGGGCCAAAAACAGGCTCAGAGAGCTCTGAATGTCCCAAAAACATTTGCAGCCTGAAAGGGGCATTAACCCGCATCCTAGACCACTGAAATTACCAAAAATAGTTTGGCCCGAAAAATGCATCCTACACCCCTGAATGTTCAGAAAATGTTGGCAGCTCAAAAAAGTCCTTAAAATTCATCTTGTGCCTGGAAAAATGTTGAAAACTTTGGAGGCCCAAAAGAGGGGTTTATAGGCATCCTAGACCCCCTAAAGTCCAGAAAATGTTGGTGGGCCTAAAACTGTGTCAGAGAGCTCTGAATGTCCCAAAACATGTGCAGCCCGAAAGGGGCACTAACCAGCATCCTAGACCACTGAAATTCCCAAAAATATTTTTGGCACCAAAAATGCATCCTACAACCCTGAAAGTTCAGAATATGTTAGCAGCCTGAAAAATGCCTTAAAATGCATTTTAGGCCTGCAAAAATGTTGAAAACTTTGGAGGCCCAAAAAAGAGGTTTACAGGCATCCTAGACTCCCTAAAGTCCAGAAAATATTGGTGGACCAAAAACTGTGCCAGAGAGCTCTGAATGGCCCAAAAACATTTGCAGCTTGAAAGGGGCATTAACCCGCATCCTAGACCACTGAAATTTCCAAAAATATTTTTGGCACCCAAAATGCATCCTACAACCCTGAAAGTTCAGAATATGTTAGCAGCACAAAAAAGGCCTTAAAATGCATTTTAGGCCTGCAAAAATGTTGAAAAGTTTGGAGGCCCAAAAAAGGGATTTACAGGCATCCTAGACCCCGTAAAGTGCAGAAAATGGCTGTGGCTCAAAATCAGTGTCAGAGAGCTCTGAATGTCCCAAAATATTTGCAGCCCGAAAGGGGCACTAACCCGCATCCTAGACCACTGAAATTCCCAAAAATATTTTTGGCACCAAAAATGCATCCTACAACCCTGAAAGTTCAGAATATGTTAGCAGCCTGAAAAATGCCTTAAAATGCATTTTAGGCCTGCAAAAATGTTGAAAACTTTGGAGGCCCAAAAAAGAGGTTTACAGGCATCCTAGACTCCCTAAAGTCCAGAAAATATTGGTGGGCCAAAAACTGTGTCAGAGAGCTCTGAATGTCCCAAAACATTTGCAGCCCGAAAGGGGCACTAACCAGCATCCTAGACCACTGAAATTCCCAAAAATATTTTTGGCACCAAAAATGCATCCTACAACCCTGAAAGTTCAGAATATGTTAGCAGCCTGAAAAATGCCTTGAAATGCATTTTAGGCCTGCAAAAATGTTGAAAACTTTGGAGGCCCAAAAAAGAGGTTTACTGGCATCCTAGACTCCCTAAAGTCCAGAAAATATTGGTGGGCCAAAAACTGTGTCAGAGAGCTCTGAATGTCCCAAAACATTTGCAGCCCGAAAGGGGCACTAACCAGCATCCTAGACCAGTGAAATTCCCAAAAATATTTTTGGCTCCAAAAATGCATCCTACAACCCTGAAAGTTCAGAATATGTTAGCAGCCTGAAAAATACCTTAAAATGCATTTTAGGCCTGCAAAAATGTTGAAAACTTTGGAGGCCCAAAAAAGAGGTTTACAGGCATCCTAGACTCCCTAAAGTCCAGAAAATATTGGTGGACCAAAAACTGTGTCAGAGAGCTCTGAATGTCCCAAAAACATTTGCAGCTTGAAAGGGGCATTAACCCGCATCCTAGACCACTGAAATTCTCAAAAATATTTTTGGCATGAAAAGTGCATCCTACAACCCTTAAAGTTCAGAATATGTTAGCAGCCCAAAAAAGGCCTTAAAATGCATTTTGGCCTGCAAAAAAGTTGAAAAGTTTGGAGGCCAAAAAAGGGATTTACAGGCATCCTAGACCCCGTAAAGTGCAGAAAATGGCTGTGGTCCAAAAACTGTGTCAGAGAGCTCAGAATGTCCCAAAACATTTGCAGCTTGAAAGGGGCATTAACCCGCATCCTAGACCACTGAAATTACCAAAAATGGTTTGGCCCGAAAAATGCATCCTACACCCCTGAATGTTCAGAAAATGTTGGCAGCTCAAAAAAGTCCTTAAAATTCATCTTGTGCCTGGAAAAATGTTGAAAACTTTGGAGGCCAAAAAAGGGGTTTATAGGCATCCTAGACCGCCTAAAGTCCAGAAAATGTTGGTGGGCCAAAAACTGTGTCAGAGAGCTCTGAATGTCCCAAAAACATTTGCAGACTGAAAGGGGCATTAACCCGCATCCTAGACCACTGAAATTCCCAAAAATATTTTTGGCATGAAAAGTGCATCCTACAACCCTGAAAGTTCAGAATATGTTAGCAGCCCAAAAAAGGCCTTAAAATGCATTTTAGGCCTGCAAAAATGTTGAAAGGTTTGGAGGCCCAAAAAAGGGGTTTACAGGCATCCTAGACCCCCTAAAGTCCAGAAAATGTTGGTGGGCCAAAAACAGGCTCAGAGAGCTCTGAATGTCCCAAAAACATTTGCAGCCTGAAAGGGGCATTAACCCGCATCCTAGACCACTGAAATTACCAAAAATAGTTTGGCCCGAAAAATGCATCCTACACCCCTGAATGTTCAGAAAATGTTGGCAGCTCAAAAAAGTCCTTAAAATTCATCTTGTGCCTGGAAAAATGTTGAAAACTTTGGAGGCCCAAAAGAGGGGTTTATAGGCATCCTAGACCCCCTAAAGTCCAGAAAATGTTGGTGGGCCTAAAACTGTGTCAGAGAGCTCTGAATGTCCCAAAACATGTGCAGCCCGAAAGGGGCACTAACCAGCATCCTAGACCACTGAAATTCCCAAAAATATTTTTGGCACCAAAAATGCATCCTACAACCCTGAAAGTTCAGAATATGTTAGCAGCCTGAAAAATGCCTTAAAATGCATTTTAGGCCTGCAAAAATGTTGAAAACTTTGGAGGCCCAAAAAAGAGGTTTACAGGCATCCTAGACTCCCTAAAGTCCAGAAAATATTGGTGGACCAAAAACTGTGCCAGAGAGCTCTGAATGGCCCAAAAACATTTGCAGCTTGAAAGGGGCATTAACCCGCATCCTAGACCACTGAAATTCTCAAAAATATTTTTGGCATGAAAAGTGCATCCTACAACCCTTAAAGTTCAGAATATGTTAGCAGACCAAAAAAGGCCTTAAAATGCATTTTGGCCTGCAAAAAAGTTGAAAAGTTTGGAGGCCAAAAAAGGGATTTACAGGCATCCTAGACCCCGTAAAGTGCAGAAAATGGCTTTGGCCCAAAAACTGTGTCAGAGAGCTCTGAATGTCCCAAAACATTTGCAGCTTGAAAGGGGCATTAACCCGCATCCTAGACCACTGAAATTCCCAAAAATATTTTTGGCACCCAAAATGCATCCTACAACCCTGAAAGTTCAGAATATGTTAGCAGCCCAAAAAAGGCCTTAAAACGCATTTTAGGCCTGCAAAAATGTTGAAAACTTTGGAGGCCCAAAAAAGGGGTTTACAGGCATCCTAGACCCCCTAAAGTCCAGAAAATGTTGGTGGGCCAAGAACAGGCTCAGAGAGCTCTGAATGTCCCAAAAACATTTGCAGCCTGAAAGGGGCATTAACCCGTATCCTAGACCACTGAAATTACCAAAAATGGTTTGGCCCAAAAAATGCATCCTACACCCCTGAAAGTTCAGAAAATGTTGGCAGCTCAAAAAAGTCCTTAAAATTCATCTTGTGCCTGCAAAAATGTTGAAAACTTTGGAGGCCCAAAAAGGGGTTTACAGGCATCCTAGACCCCCTAAAGTCCAGAAAATGTTGGTGGGCCAAAAACTGTGTCAGAGAGCTCTGAATGTCCCAAAAACATTTGCAGCTTGAAAGGGGCATTAACCCGCATCCTAGACCACTGAAATTCCCAAAAATATTTTTGGCACCCAAAATGCATCCTACAACCCTGAAAGTTCAGAATATGTTAGCAGCACAAAAAAGGCCTTAAAATGCATTTTAGGCCCGCAAAAATGTTGAAAGGTTTGGGAGCCCAAAAAAGGGGTTTACAGGCATCCTAGACCCCCTAAAGTCCAGAAAATGTTGGTGGGCCAAAAACTGTGTCAGAGAGCTCTGAATGTCCCAAAAACATTTGCAGCTTGAAAGGGGCATTAACCCGCATCCTGGACCACTGAAATTACCAAAAATAGTTTGGCCCGAAAAATGCATCCTACACCCCTGAAATTTCAGAAAATGTTGGCAGCTCAAAAAAGTCCTTAAAATTCATCTTGTGCCTGCAAAAATGTTGAAAACTGTGGAGGCCCGAAAAAGGGGTTTACAGGCATCCTAGACCCCCTAAAGTCCAGAAAATGTTGGTAGGTCAAAAACTGTGTCAGAGAGCTCTGAATGTCCCAAAAACATTTGCAGCCTGAAAGGGGCATTAACCCGCATCCTAGACCGCTGAAATTCCCAAAAATATTTTTGGCATGAAAAGTGCATCCTACAACCCTGAAAGTTAAGAATATGTTAGCACCCCAAAAAAGGCCTTAAAATGCATTTTAGGCCTGCAAAAATGTTGAAAACTTTGGAGGCCCAAAAAAGGGGTTTACAGGCATCCTGGACCCCCTAAAGTCCAGAAAATGTTGGTGGGCCAAAAACTGTGTCAGAGAGCTCTGAATGTCCCAAAAACATTTGCAGCCTGAAAGGGGCACTGACCCGCATCCTAGACCACTGAAATTCCCAAAAATATTTTTGGCATGAAAAGTGCATCCTACAACCCTGAGAGTTCAGAATATGTTAGCAGCCCAAAAAAGGCCTTAAATGCATTTTAGGCCTGCAAAAATGTTGAAAGGTTTGGAGGTCCAAAAAAGAGGTTTACAGGCATCCTAGACTCCCTAAAGTCCAGAAAATATTGGTGGACCAAAAACTGTGTCAGAGAGCTCTGAATGTCCCAAAAACATTTGCAGCTTGAAAGGGGCATTAACCCGCATCCTAGACCACTGAAATTTCCAAAAATATTTTTGGCACCCAAAATGCATCCTACAACCCTGAAAGTTCAGAATATGTTAGCAGCACAAAAAAGGCCTTAAAATGCATTTTAGGCCTGCAAAATGTTGAAAAGTTTGGAGGCCCAAAAAAGGGATTTACAGGCATCCTAGACCCCGTAAAGTGCAGAAAATGGCTGTGGCCCAAAATCAGTGTCAGAGAGCTCTGAATGTCCCAAAATATTTGCAGCCCGAAAGGGGCACTAACCCGCATCCTAGACCACTGAAATTCCCAAAAATATTTTTGGCACCAAAAATGCATCCTACAACCCTGAAAGTTCAGAATATGTTAGCAGCCTGAAAAATGCCTTAAAATGCATTTTAGGCCTGCAAAAATGTTGAAAACTTTGGAGGCCCAAAAAAGAGGTTTACAGGCATCCTAGACTCCCTAAAGTCCAGAAAATATTGGTGGGCCAAAAACTGTGTCAGAGAGCTCTGAATGTCCCAAAACATTTGCAGCCCGAAAGGGGCACTAACCAGCATTCTAGACCACTGAAATTCCCAAAAATATTTTTGGCACCAAAAATGCATCCTACAACCCTGAAAGTTCAGAATATGTTAGCAGCCTGAAAAATGCCTTGAAATGCATTTTAGGCCTGCAAAAATGTTGAAAACTTTGGAGGCCCAAAAAAGAGGTTTACAGGCATCCTAGACTCCCTAAAGTCCAGAAAATATTGGTGGGCCAAAAACTGTGTCAGAGTGCTCTGAATGTCCCAAAACATTTGCAGCCCGAAAGGGGCACTAACCAGCATCCTAGACCAGTGAAATTCCCAAAAATATTTCTGGCTCCAAAAATGCATCCTACAACCCTGAAAGTTCAGAATATGTTAGCAGCCTGAAAAATACCTTAAAATGCATTTTAGGCCTGCAAAAATGTTGAAAACTTTGGAGGCCCAAAAAAGAGGTTTACAGGCATCCTAGACTCCCTAAAGTCCAGAAAATATTGGTGGACCAAAAACTGTGTCAGAGAGCTCTGAATGTCCCAAAAACATTTGCAGCTTGAAAGGGGCATTAACCCGCATCCTAGACCACTGAAATTCTCAAAAATATTTTTGGCACCCAAAATGCATCCTACAACCCTGAAAGTTCAGAATATGTTAGCAGCCCAAAAAAGGCCTTAAAATGCATTTTAGGCCTGCAAAAATGTTGAAAACTTTGGAGGCCCAAAAAAGGGGTTTACAGGCATCCTAGACCCCTAAAGTCCAGAAAATGTTGGTGGGCCAAAAACAGGCTCAGAGAGCTCTGAATGTCCCAAAAACATTTGCAGCCTGAAAGGGGCATTAACCCGTATCCTAGACCACTGAAATTACCAAAAATGGTTTGGCCCGAAAAATGCATCCTACACCCCTGAATGTTCAGAAAATGTTGGCAGCTCAAAAAAGTCCTTAAAATTCATCTTGTGCCTGGAAAAATGTTGAAAACTTTGGAGGCCCAAAAAAGGGGTTTATAGGCATCCTAGACCGCCTAAAGTCCAGAAAATGTTGGTGGGCCAAAAACTGTGTCAGAGAGCTCTGAATGTCCCAAAAACATTTGCAGACTGAAAGGGGCATTAACCCGCATCCTAGACCACTGAAATGCCCAAAAATATTTTTGGCATGAAAAGTGCATCCTACAACCCTGAAAGTTCAGAATATGTTAGCAGCCCAAAAAAGGCCTTAAAATGCATTTTAGGCCTGCAAAAATGTTGAAAGGTTTGGAGGCCCAAAAAAGGGGTTTACAGGCATCCTAGACCCCCTAAAGTCCAGAAAATGTTGGTGGGCCAAAAACAGGCTCAGAGAGCTCTGAATGTCCCAAAAACATTTGCAGCCTGAAAGGTGTATTAACCCGCATCCTAGACCACTGAAATTACCAAAAATAGTTTGGCCCGAAAAATGCATCCTACACCCCTGAATGTTCAGAAAATGTTGGCAGCTCAAAAAAGTCCTTAAAATTCATCTTGTGCCTGGAAAAATGTTGAAAACTTTGGAGGCCCAAAAAAGGGATTTATAGGCATCCTAGACCCCCTAAAGTCCAGAAAATGTTGGTGGGCCTAAAACTGTGTCAGAGAGCTCTGAATGTCCCAAAACATGTGCAGCCCGAAAGGGGCACTAACCAGCATCCTAGACCACTGAAATTCCCAAAAATATTTTTGGCACCAAAAATGCATCCTACAACCCTGAAAGTTCAGAATATGTTAGCAGCCTGAAAAATGCCTTAAAATGCATTTTAGGCCTGCAAAAATGTTGAAAACTTTGGAGGCCCAAAAAAGAGGTTTACAGGCATCCTAGACTCCCTAAAGTCCAGAAAATATTGGTGGACCAAAAACTGTGTCAGAGAGCTCTGAATGTCCCAAAAACATTTGCAGCTTGAAAGGGGCATTAACCCGCATCCTAGACCACTGAAATTCTCAAAAATATTTTTGGCATGAAAAGTGCATCCTACAACCCTTAAAGTTCAGAATATGTTAGCAGACCAAAAAAGGCCTTAAAATGCATTTTGGCCTGCAAAAAAGTTGAAAAGTTTGGAGGCCAAAAAAAGGGATTTACAGGCATCCTAGACCCCGTAAAGTGCAGAAAATGGCTGTGGCCCAAAAACTGTGTCAGAGAGCTCTGAATGTCCCAAAACATTTGCAGCTTGAAAGGGGCATTAACCCGCATCCTAGACCACTGAAATTCCCAAAAATATTTTTGGCACCCAAAATGCATCCTACAACCCTGAAAGTTCAGAATATGTTAGCAGCCCAAAAAAGGCCTTAAAACGCATTTTAGGCCTGCAAAAATGTTGAAAACTTTGGAGGCCCAAAAAAGGGGTTTACAGGCATCCTAGACCCCCTAAAGTCCAGAAAATGTTGGTGGGCCAAAAACAGGCTCAGAGAGCTCTGAATGTCCCAAAAACATTTGCAGCCTGAAAGGGGCATTAACCCGTATCCTAGACCACTGAAATTACCAAAAATGGTTTGGCCCGAAAAATGCATCCTACACCCCTGAAAGTTCAGAAAATGTTGGCAGCTCAAAAAAGTCCTTAAAATTCATCTTGTGCCTGCAAAAATGTTGAAAACTCTGGAGGCCCAAAAAGGGGTTTACAGGCATCCTAGACCCCCTAAAGTCCAGAAAATGTTGGTGGGCCAAAAACTGTGTCAGAGAGCTCTGAATGTCCCAAAAACATTTGCAGCTTGAAAGGGGCATTAACCCGCACCCTAGACCGCTGAAATTCCCAAAAACATTTTTGGCACCGAAAATGCATCCTACAACCCTGAAAGTTCAGAATATGTTAGCAGCCCAAAAAAGGCCTTAAAATGCATTTTAGGCCTGCAAAAATGTTGAAAGGTTTGGGAGCCCAAAAAAGGGGTTTACAGGCATCCTAGACCCTCTAAAGTCCAGAAAATGTTGGTGGGCCAAAAACTGTGTCAGAGAGCTCTGAATGTCCCAAAAACATTTGCAGCTTGAAAGGGGCATTAACCCGCATCCTAGACCACTGAAATTACCAAAAATAGTTTGGCCCGA
This sequence comes from Ambystoma mexicanum, assembly GCF_040938575.1. Classification (NCBI taxonomy): domain Eukaryota; kingdom Metazoa; phylum Chordata; class Amphibia; order Caudata; family Ambystomatidae; genus Ambystoma; species Ambystoma mexicanum. The sequence goes on along the minus strand of NC_090929.1, from coordinate 956,249,006 downwards.
AAAATGCATCCTACACCCCTGAAAGTTCAGAAAATGTTGGCAGCTCAAAAAAGTCCTTAAAATTCTTCTTGTGCCTGCAAAAATGTTGAAAACTTTGGAGGCCCAAAAAAGGGGTTTATAGGCATCCTAGACCGCCTAAAGTCCAGAAAATGTTGGTGGGCCAAAAACTGTGTCAGAGAGCTCTGAATGTCCCAAAAACATTTGCAGACTGAAAGGGGCATTAACCCGCATCCTAGACCACTGAAATGCCCAAAAATATTTTTGGCATGAAAAGTGCATCCTACAACCCTGAAAGTTCAGAATATGTTGGCAGCTCAAAAAAGTCCTTAAAATTCATCTTGTGCCTGGAAAAATGTTGAAAACTTTGGAGGCCCAAAAAAGGGATTTATAGGCATCCTAGACCCCCTAAAGTCCAGAAAATGTTGGTGGGCCTAAAACTGTGTCAGAGAGCTCTGAATGTCCCAAAACATGTGCAGCCCGAAAGGGGCACTAACCAGCATCCTAGACCACTGAAATTCCCAAAAATATTTTTGGCACCAAAAATGCATCCTACAACCCTGAAAGTTCAGAATATGTTAGCAGCCTGAAAAATGCCTTAAAATGCATTTTAGGCCTGCAAAAATGTTGAAAACTTTGGAGGCCCAAAAAAGAGGTTTACAGGCATCCTAGACTCCCTAAAGTCCAGAAAATATTGGTGGACCAAAAACTGTGTCAGAGAGCTCTGAATGTCCCAAAAACATTTGCAGCTTGAAAGGGGCATTAACCCGCATCCTAGACCACTGAAATTCTCAAAAATATTTTTGGCATGAAAAGTGCATCCTACAACCCTTAAAGTTCAGAATATGTTAGCAGACCAAAAAAGGCCTTAAAATGCATTTTGGCCTGCAAAAAAGTTGAAAAGTTTGGAGGCCAAAAAAGGGATTTACAGGCATCCTAGACCCCGTGAAGTGCAGAAAATGGCTGTGGCCCAAAAACTGTGTCAGAGAGCTCTGAATGTCCCAAAACATTTGCAGCTTGAAAGGGGCATTAACCCGCATCCTAGACCACTGAAATTCCCAAAAATATTTTTGGCACCCAAAATGCATCCTACAACCCTGAAAGTTCAGAATATGTTAGCAGCCCAAAAAAGGCCTTAAAACGCATTTTAGGCCTGCAAAAATGTTGAAAACTTTGGAGGCCCAAAAAAGGGGTTTACAGGCATCCTAGACCCCCTAAAGTCCAGAAAATGTTGGTGGGCCAAAAACAGGCTCAGAGAGCTCTGAATGTCCCAAAAACATTTGCAGCCTGAAAGGGGCATTAACCCGTATCCTAGACCACTGAAATTACCAAAAATGGTTTGGCCCGAAAAATGCATCCTACACCCCTGAAAGTTCAGAAAATGTTGGCAGCTCAAAAAAGTCCTTAAAATTCATCTTGTGCCTGCAAAAATGTTGAAAACTTTGGAGGCCCAAAAAGGGGTTTACAGGCATCCTAGACCCCCTAAAGTCCAGAAAATGTTGGTGGGCCAAAAACTGTGTCAGAGAGCTCTGAATGTCCCAAAAACATTTGCAGCTTGAAAGGGGCATTAACCCGCACCCTAGACCGCTGAAATTCCCAAAAATATTTTTGGCACCCAAAATGCATCCTACAACCCTGAAAGTTCAGAATATGTTAGCAGCCCAAAAAAGGCCTTAAAATGCATTTTAGGCCTGCAAAAATGTTGAAAGGTTTGGGAGCCCAAAAAAGGGGTTTACAGGCATCCTAGACCCTCTAAAGTCCAGAAAATGTTGGTGGGCCAAAAACTGTGTCAGAGAGCTCTGAATGTCCCAAAAACATTTGCAGCTTGAAAGGGGCTTTAACCCGCATCCTAGACCACTGAAATTCCCAAAAATATTTTTGGCATGAAAAGTGCATCCTACAACCCTGAAAGTTCAGAATATGTTAGCAGCCCAAAAAAGGCCTTAAAATGCATCTTAGACCTGCAAAAATGTTGAAAGGTTTGGAGGCTAAAAAATGGGATTTACAGGCATCCTAGACCCCGTAAAGTGCAGAAAATGGCTGTGGCCCAAAATCAGTGTCAGAGAGCTCTGAATGTCCCAAAACATTTGCAGACTGAAAGGGGCATTAACCCGCATCCTAGACCACTGAAATTCCCAAAAGTATTTTTGGCACGAAAAATGCATCCTACACCCCTGAAATTTCAGAAAATGTTGGCAGCTCAAAAAAAGGCCTTAAAATGCATCTTAGGCCTGCAAAAATGTTGAAAACTTTGCAGGCCCAAAAAAGGGGTTTACATGTATCCTAGACCCCTAAATTCCAGAAAAGGTTGGTGGGCCAAAAACTGTGTCAGAGAGCTCTTAATGTCCCAAAAACATTTGCAGCCTGAAAGGGGCATTAACCCGCATCCTAGACCACTGAAATTCCCAAAAATATTTTTGGACCCTAAAATGCATCCTACAACCCTGAAAGTTCAGAATATGTTAGCAGCCCAAAAAAGGCCTTAAAATGCATTTTAGGCCTGCAAAATGTTGAAAACTTTGGAGGCCCAAAAAAGGGGTTTACAGGCATCCTAGACCCCCTAAAGTCCAGAAAATGTTGGTGGGCCAAAAACTGTGTCAGAGAGCTCTGAATGTCCCAAAAACATTTGCAGCTTGAAAGGGGCATTAACCCGCATCCTAGACCACTGAAATTACCAAAAATAGTTTGGCCCGAAAAATGCATCCTACACCCCTGAAAGTTCAGAAAATGTTGGCAGCTCAAAAAAGTCCTTAAAATTCATCTTGTGCCTGCAAAAATGTTGAAAACTTTGGAGGCCCAAAAAAGGGGATTACAGGCATCCTAGACCCCCTAAAGTCCAGAAAATGTTGGTGGGCCAAAAACGGTGTCAGAGAGCTCAGAATGTCCCAAAAACATTTGCAGCCTGAAAGGGGCATTAACCCGCATCCTAGATCACTGAAATTCCCAAAAATATTTTTGGCATGAAAAGTGCATCCTACAACCCTGAGATTTCAGAATATGTTAGTAGCCCAAACAAGGCCTTAAAATGCATTTTAGGCCTGCAAAAATGTTGAAAACTTTGGAGGCCCAAAAAAGGGGATTACAGGCATCCTAGACCCCCTAAAGTCCAGAAAATATTGGTGGACCAAAAACTGTGTCAGAGAGCTCTGAATGTCCCAAAAACATTTGCAGCTTGAAAGGGGCATTAACCCGCATCCTAGACCACTGAAATTCCCAAAAATATTTTTGGCACCCAAAATGCATCCTACAACCCTGAGAGTTCAGAATATGTTAGCAGCCCAAAAAGGGCCTTAAAATGCATTTTAGGCCTGCAAAAATGTTGAAAAGTTTGGAGGCCCAAAAAAGGGGTTTACAGGCATCCTAGACCCCCTAAAGTCCAGAAAATGTTGGTGGGCCAAAAACAGGCTCAGAGAGCTCTGAATGTCCCAATAACATTTGCAGCCTGAAAGGGGCATTAACCCGTATCCTAGACCACTGAAATTACCAAAAATGGTTTGGCCCGAAAAATGCATCCTACACCCCTGAAAGTTCAGAAAATGTTGGCAGCTCAAAAAAGTCCTTAAAATTCATCTTGTGCCTGCAAAAATGTTGAAAACTTTGGAGGCCCAAAAAGGGGTTTACAGGCATCCTAGACCCCCTAAAGTCCAGAAAATGTTGGTGGGCCAAAAACTGTGTCAGAGAGCTCTGAATGTCCCAAAAACATTTGCAGCTTGAAAGGGGCATTAACCCGCATCCTAGACCACTGAAATTCCCAAAAATATTTTTGGCACCCAAAATGCATCCTACAACCCTGAAAGTTCAGAATATGTTAGCAGCACAAAAAAGGCCTTAAAATGCATTTTAGGCCCGCAAAAATGTTGAAAAGTTTGGAGGCCCAAAAAAGGGATTTACAGGCATCCTAGACCCCGTAAAGTGCAGAAAATGGCTGTGGCCCAAAAACTGTGTCAGAGAGCTCTGAATGTCCCAAAAACATTTGCAGCTTGAAAGGGGCATTAACCCGCACCCTAGACCACTGAAATTCCCAAAAATATTTTTGGCACCCAAAATGCATCCTACAACCCTGAAAGTTCAGAATATGTTAGCAGCCCAAAAAAGGCCTTAAAATGCATTTTAAGCCTGCAAAAATGTTGAAAGGTTTGGGAGCCCAAAAAAGGGGTTTACAGGCATCCTAGACCCTCTAAAGTCCAGAAAATGTTGGTGGGCCAAAAACTGTGTCAGAGAGCTCTGAATGTCCCAAAAACATTTGCAGCTTGAAAGGGGCATTAACCCGCATCCTAGACCACTGAAATTACCAAAAATAGTTTGGCCCGAAAAATGCATCCTACACCCCTGAAAGTTCAGAAAATGTTGGCAGCTCAAAAAAGTCCTTAAAATTCTTCTTGTGACTGCAAAAATGTTGAAAACTTTGGAGGCCCAAAAAAGGGGTTTACAGGCATCCTAGACCCCCTAAAGTCCAGAAAATGTTGGTGGGCCAAAAACTGTGTCAGAGAGCTCTGAATGTCCCAAAAACATTTGCAGCTTGAAAGGGGCATTAACCCGCATCCTAGACCACTGAAATTCTCAAAAATATTTTTGGCATGAAAAGTGCATCCTACAACCCTTAAAGTTCAGAATATGTTAGCAGACCAAAAAAGGCCTTAAAATGCATTTTGGCCTGCAAAAAAGTTGAAAAGTTTGGAGGCCAAAAAAGGGATTTACAGGCATCCTAGACCCCGTAAAGTGCAGAAAATGGCTGTGGCCCAAAAACTGTGTCAGAGAGCTCTGAATGTCCCAAAACATTTGCAGCTTGAAAGGGGCATTAACCCGCATCCTAGACCACTGAAATTCCCAAAAATATTTTTGGCACCCAAAATGCATCCTACAACCCTGAAAGTTCAGAATATGTTAGCAGCCCAAAAAAGGCCTTAAAACGCATTTTAGGCCTGCAAAAATGTTGAAAACTTTGGAGGCCCAAAAAAGGGGATTACAGGCATCCTAGACCCCCTAAAGTCCAGAAAATATTGGTGGACCAAAAACTGTGTCAGAGAGCTCTGAATCTCCCAAAAACATTTGCAGACTGAAAGGGGCATTAACCCGCATCCTAGACCACTGAAATTCCCAAAAATATTTTTGGCATGAAAAGTGCATCCTACAACCCTGAAAGTTCAGAATATGTTAGCAGCCCAAAAAAGGCCTTAAAATGCATCTTAGACCTGCAAAAATGTTGAAAGGTTTGGAGGCTAAAAAATGGGATTTACAGGCATCCTAGACCCCGTAAAGTGCAGAAAATGGCTGTGGCCCAAAATCAGTGTCAGAGAGCTCTGAATGTCCCAAAACATTTGCAGACTGAAAGGGGCATTAACCCGCATCCTAGACCACTGAAATTCCCAAAAGTATTTTTGGCACGAAAAATGCATCCTACACCCCTGAAATTTCAGAAAATGTTGGCAGCTCAAAAAAAGGCCTTAAAATGCATCTTAGGCCTGCAAAAATGTTGAAAACTTTGCAGGCCAAAAAAGGGGTTTACATGTATCCTAGACCCCTAAATTCCAGAAAAGGTTGGTGGGCCAAAAACTGTGTCAGAGAGCTCTTAATGTCCCAAAAACATTTGCAGCCTGAAAGGGGCATTAACCCGCATCCTAGACCACTGAAATTCCCAAAAATATTTTTGGACCCTAAAATGCATCCTACAACCCTGAAAGTTCAGAATATGTTAGCAGCCCAAAAAAGGCCTTAAAATGCATTTTAGGCCTGCAAAATGTTGAAAACTTTGGAGGCCCAAAAAAGGGGTTTACAGGCATCCTAGACCCCCTAAAGTCCAGAAAATGTTGGTGGGCCAAATACTGTGTCAGAGAGCTCTGAATGTCCCAAAAACATTTGCAGCTTGAAAGGGGCATTAACCCGCATCCTAGACCACTGAAATTACCAAAAATAGTTTGGCCCGAAAAATGCATCCTACACCCCTGAAAGTTCAGAAAATGTTGGCAGCTCAAAAAAGTCCTTAAAATTCATCTTGTGCCTGCAAAAATGTTGAAAACTTTGGAGGCCCAAAAAAGGGGATTACAGGCATCCTAGACCCCCTAAAGTCCAGAAAATGTTGGTGGGCCAAAAACGGTGTCAGAGAGCTCAGAATGTCCCAAAAACATTTGCAGCCTGAAAGGGGCATTAACCCGCATCCTAGATCACTGAAATTCCCAAAAATATTTTTGGCATGAAAAGTGCATCCTACAACCCTGAGATTTCAGAATATGTTAGTAGCCCAAACAAGGCCTTAAAATGCATTTTAGGCCTGCAAAAATGTTGGAAACTTTGGAGGTCCAAAAAAGAGGTTTACAGGCATCCTAGACTCCCTAAAGTCCAGAAAATATTGGTGGACCAAAAACTGTGTCAGAGAGCTCTGAATGTCCCAAAAACATTTGCAGCCTGAAAGGGGCATTAACCCGCATCCTAGACCACTGAAATTCCCAAAAATATTTTTGGCACCCAAAATGCATCCTACAACCCTGAAAGTTCAGAATATGTTAGCAGCCCAAAAAAGGCCTTAAAATGCATTTTAGGCCTGGAAAAATGTTGAAAACTTTGCAGGCCCAAAAAAGGGATTTAGAGGCATCCTAGACCCCGTAAAGTGCAGAAAATGGCTGTGGCCCAAAATCAGTGTCAGAGAGCTCTGAATGTCCCGAAATATTTGCCGCCCGAAAGGGGCACTAACCCGCATCCTAGACCACTGAAATTCCCAAAAATATTTTTGGCACGAAAAATGCATCCTACAACCCTGAAAGTTCAGAATATGTTAGCAGCCTGAAAAATGCCTTAAAATGCATTTTAGGCCTGCAAAAATGTTGAAAACTTTCGAGGCCCAAAAAAGGGGTTTACAGGCATCCTAGACCCCCTAAAGTCCAGAAAATGTTGGTGGGCCAAAAACTGTGTCAGAGAGCTCTGAATGTCCCAAAAACATTTGCAGCTTGAAAGGGGCATTAACCCGCATCCTAGACCACTGAAATTACCAAAAATAGTTTGGCCCGAAAAATGCATCCTACACCCCTGAAAGTTCAGAAAATGTTGGCAGCTCAAAAAAGTCCTTACAATTCATCTTGTGCCTGCAAAAATGTTGAAAACTTTGGAGGCCCAAAAAAGGGGATTACAGGCATCCTAGACCCTCTAAAGTCCAGAAAATGTTGGTGGGCCAAAAACTGTGTCAGAGAGCTCTGAATGTCCCAAAAACATTTGCATCTTGAAAGGGGCATTAACCCGCATCCTAGACCACTGAAATTCCCAAAAATATTTTTGGCACCCAAAATGCATCCTACAACCCTGAGAGTTCAGAATATGTTAGCAGCCCAAAAAAGGCCTTAAAATGCATTTTAGGCCTGGAAAAATGTTGAAAAGTTTGGAGGCCCAAAAAAGGGATTTACAGGCATCCTAGACCCCGTAAAGTGCAGAAAATGGCTGTGGCCCAAAATCAGTGTCAGAGAGCTCTGAATGTCCCAAAATATTTGCAGCCCGAAAGGGGCACTAACTCGCATCCTAGACCACTGAAATTCCCAAAAATATTTTTGGCACCAAAAATGCATCCTACAACCCTGAAAGTTCAGAATATGTTAGCACACTGAAAAATGCCTTAAAATGCATTTTAGGCCTGCAAAAATGTTGAAAACTTTGGAGGCCCAAAAAAGAGGTTTACAGGCATCCTAGGCTCCCTAAAGTCCAGAAAATGTTGGTGGGCCAAAAACTGTGTCAGAGAGCTCTGAATGTCCCAAAACATTTGCAGCCCGAAAGGGGCACTAACCAGCATCCTAGACCACTGAAATTCCCAAAAATATTTTTGGCACCAAAAATGCATCCTACAACCCTGAAAGTTCAGAATATGTTAGCAGACTGAAAAATGCCTTAAAATGCATTTTAGGCCTGCAAAAATGTTGAAAACTTTGGAGGCCCAAAAAAGAGGTTTACAGGCATCCTAGACTCCCTAAAGTCCAGAAAATATTGGTGGACCAAAAACTGTGTCAGAGAGCTCTGAATGTCCCAAAACATTTGCAACTTGAAAGGGGCATTAACCCGCATCCTAGACCACTGAAATTCCCAAAAATATTTTTGGCACCCAAAATGCATCCTACAACCCTGAAAGTTCAGAATATGTTAGCAGCCTGAAAAATGCCTTAAAATGCATTTTAGGCCTGCAAAAATGTTGAAAACTTTGGAGGCCCAAAAAAGAGGTTTACAGGCATCCTAGACTCCCTAAAGTCCAGAAAATATTGGTGGACCAAAAACTGTGTCAGAGAGCTCTGAATGTCCCAAAAACATTTGCAGCCTGAAAGGGGCATTAACCCGCATCCTAGACCGCTGAAATTCCCAAAAATATTTTTGGCATGAAAAGTGCATCCTACAACCCTGAAAGTTCAGAATATGTTAGCACCCCAAAAAAGGCCTTAAAATGCATTTTAGGCCTGCAAAAATGTTGAAAGGTTTGGGGGCCCAAAAAAGGGGTTTACAGGCATCCTAGACCCCCTAAAGTCCAGAAAATGTTGGTGGGCCAAAAACAGGCTCAGAGAGCTCTGAATGTCCCAAAAACATTTGCAGCCTGAAAGGGGCATTAACCCGCATCCTAGACCACTGAAATTACCAAAAATAGTTTGGCCCGAAAAATGCATCCTACACCCCTGGATGTTCAGAAAATGTTGGCAGCTCAAAAAAGTCCTTAAAATTCATCTTGTGCCTGGAAAAATGTTGAAAACTTTGGAGGCCCAAAAAAGGGGTTTATAGGCATCCTAGACACCCTAAAGTCCAGAAAATGTTGGTAGGCCAAAAACTGTGTCAGAGAGCTCTGAATGTCCCAAAAACATTTGCGGCCTGAAAGGGGCATTAACCCGCATCCTAGACCGCTGAAATTCCCAAAAATATGTTTGGCATGAAAAGTGCATCCTACAACCCTGAAAGTTCAGAATATGTTAGCAGTTCAAAAAATGCCTTAAAATGCATTTTAGGCCAGCAAAAATGTTGAAAGGTTTGGAGGCCCAAAAAGGGGTTTACAGGCATCCTAGACCCCCTAAAGTCCAGAAAATGTTGGTGGGCCAAAAACAGGCTCAGAGAGCTCTGAATGTCCCAAAAACATTTGCAGCCTGAAAGGGGCATTAACCCGCATCCTAGACCACTGAAATTACCAAAAATAGTTTGGCCCGAAAAATGCATCCTACACCCCTGAATGTTCAGAAAATGTTGGCAGCTCAAAAAAGTCCTTAAAATTCATCTTGTGCCTGGAAAAATGTTGAAAACTTTGGAGGCCCAAAAAAGGGGTTTATAGGCATCCTAGACCCCCTAAAGTCCAGAAAATGTTGGTGGGCCTAAAACTGTGTCAGAGAGCTCTGAATGTCCCAAAACATTTGCAGCCCGAAAGGGGCACTAACCAGCATCCTAGACCACTGATATTCCCAAAAATATTTTTGGCACCAAAAATGCATCCTACAACCCTGAAAGTTCAGAATATGTTAGCAGCCTGAAAAATGCCTTAAAATGCATTTTAGGCCTGCAAAAATGTTGAAAACTTTGGAGGCCCAAAAAAGAGGTTTACAGGCATCCTAGACTCCCTAAAGTCCAGAAATTATTGGTGGACCAAAAACTGTGTCAGAGAGCTCTGAATGTCCCAAAAACATTTGCAGCTTGAAAGGGGCATTAACCCGCATCCTAGACCACTGAAATTCTCAAAAATATTTTTGGCATGAAAAGTGCATCCTACAACCCTTAAAGTTCAGAATATGTTAGCAGCCCAAAAAAGGCCTTAAAATGCATTTTGGCCTGCAAAAAAGTTGAAAAGTTTGGAGGCCAAAAAAGGGATTTACAGGCATCCTAGACCCCGTAAAGTGCAGAAAATGGCTGTGGCCCAAAAACTGTGTCAGAGAGCTCTGAATGTCCCAAAACATTTGCAGCTTGAAAGGGGCATTAACCCGCAACCTAGACCACTGAAATTCCCAAAAATATTTTTGGCACCCAAAATGCATCCTACAACCCTGAAAGTTCAGAATATGTTAGCAGCCCAAAAAAGGCCTTAAAATGCATTTTAGGCCTGCAAAAATGTTGAAAACTTTGGAGGCCCACAAAAGGGGTTTACAGGCATCCTAGACCCCCTAAAGTCCAGAAAATGTTGGTGGGCCAAAAACAGGCTCAGAGAGCTCTGAATGTCCCAAAAACATTTGCAGCCTGAAAGGGGCATTAACCCGTATCCTAGACCACTGAAATTACCAAAAATGGTTTGGCCCGAAAAATGCATCCTACACCCCTGAAATTTCAGAAAATGTTGGCAGCTCAAAAAAGTCCTTAAAATTCATCTTGTGCCTGCAAAAATGTTGAAAACTTTGGAGGCCCGAAAAGGGGGTTTACAGGCATCCTAGACCCCCTAAAGTCCAGAAAATGTTGGTAGGTCAAAAACTGTGTCAGAGAGCTCTGAATGTCCCAAAAACATTTGCAGCCTGAAAGGGGCATTAACCCGCATCCTAGACCGCTGAAATTCCCAAAAATATTTTTGGCATGAAAAGTGCATCCTACAACCCTGAAAGTTCAGAATATGTTAGCACCCCAAAAAAGGCCTTAAAATGCATTTTAGGCCTGCAAAAATGTTGAAAACTTTGGAGGCCCAAAAAAGGGGTTTACAGGCATCCTAGACCCCCTAAAGTCCAGAAAATGTTGGTGGGCCAAAAACTGTGTCAGAGAGCTCTGAATGTCCCAAAAACATTTGCAGCCTGAAAGGGGCACTGACCCGCATCCTAGACCACTGAAATTCCCAAAAATATTTTTGGCATGAAAAGTGCATCCTACAACCCTGAGAATTCAGAATATGTTAGCAGCCCAAAAAAGGCCTTAAATGCATTTTAGGCCTGCAAAAATGTTGAAAAGTTTGGAGGTCCAAAAAAGAGGTTTACAGGCATCCTAGACTTCCCAAAGTCCAGAAAATATTGGTGGACCAAAAACTGTGTCAGAGAGCTCTGAATGTCCCAAAAACATTTGCAGCTTGAATGGGGCATTAACCCGCATCCTAGACCACTGAAATTTCCAAAAATATTTTTGGCACCCAAAATGCATCCTACAACCCTGAAAGTTCAGAATATGTTAGCACCCCAAAAAAGGCCTTAAAATGCATTTTAGGCCTGCAAAAATGTTGAAAACTTTGGAGGCCCAAAAAAGGGGTTTACAGGCATGCTAGACCCCCTAAAGTCCAGAAAATGTTGGTGGGCCAAAAACTGTGTCAGAGAGCTCTGAATGTCCCAAAAACATTTGCAGCCTGAAAGGGGCACTGACCCGCATCCAAGACCACTGAAATTCCCAAAAATATTTTTGGCATGAAAAGTGCATCCTACAACCCTGAGAGTTCAGAATATGTTAGCAGCCCAAAAAAGGCCTTAAATGCATTTTAGGCCTGCACAAATGTTGAAAAGTTTGGAGGTCCAAAAAAGAGGTTTACAGGCATCCTAGACTCCCTAAAGTCCAGAAAATATTGGTGGACCAAAAACTGTGTCAGAGAGCTCTGAATGTCCCAAAAACATTTGCAGCTTGAAAGGGGCATTAACCCGCATCCTAGACCACTGAAATTTCCAAAAATATTTTTGGCACCCAAAATGCATCCTACAACCCTGAAAGTTCAGAATATGTTAGCAGCACAAAAAAGGCCTTAAAATGCATTTTAGGCCTGCAAAAATGTTGAAAAGTTTGGAGGCCCAAAAAAGGGATTTACAGGCATCCTAGACCCCGTAAAGTGCAGAAAATGGCTGTGGCTCAAAATCAGTGTCAGAGAGCTCTGAATGTCCCAAAATATTTGCAGCCCGAAAGGGGCACTAACCCGCATCCTAGACCACTGAAATTCCCAAAAATATTTTTGGCACCAAAAATGCATCCTACAACCCTGAAAGTTCAGAATATGTTAGCAGCCTGAAAAATGCCTTGAAATGCATTTTAGGCCTGCAAAAATGTTGAAAACTTTGGAGGCCCAAAAAAGAGGTTTACTGGCATCCTAGACTCCCTAAAGTCCAGAAAATATTGGTGGGCCAAAAACTGTGTCAGAGAGCTCTGAATGTCCCAAAAACATTTGCAGCTTGAAAGGGGCATTAACCCGCATCCTAGACCACTGAAATTACCAAAAATAGTTTGGCCCGAAAAATGCATCCTACACCCCTGAATGTTCAGAAAATGTTGGCAGCTCAAAAAAGTCCTTAACATTCATCTTGTGCCTGGAAAAATGTTGAAAACTTTGGAGGCCCAAAAAAGGGGTTTACAGGCATCCTAGACCCCCTAAAGTCCAGAAAATGTTGGTGGGCCAAAAACAGGCTCAGAGAGCTCTGAATGTCCCAAAAACATTTGCAGCCTGAAAGGGGCATTAACCCGTATCCTAGACCACTGAAATTACCAAAAATGGTTTGGCCCGAAAAATGCATCCTACACCCCTGAAATTTCAGAAAATGTTGGCAGCTCAAAAAAGTCCTTAAAATTCATCTTGTGCCTGCAAAAATGTTGAAAACTGTGGAGGCCCGAAAAAGGGGTTTACAGGCATCCTAGACCCCCTAAAGTCCAGAAAATGTTGGTAGGTCAAAAACTGTGTCAGAGAGCTCTGAATGTCCCAAAAACATTTGCAGCCTGAAAGGGGCACTGACCCGCATCCTAGACCACTGAAATTCCCAAAAATATTTTTGGCATGAAAAGTGCATCCTACAACCCTGAGAGTTCAGAATATGTTAGCAGCCCAAAAAAGGCCTTAAATGCATTTTAGGCCTGCAAAAATGTTGAAAGGTTTGGAGGTCCAAAAAAGAGGTTTACAGGCATCCTAGACTCCCTAAAGTCCAGAAAATATTGGTGGACCAAAAACTGTGTCAGAGAGCTCTGAATGTCCCAAAAACATTTGCAGCTTGAAAGGGGCATTAACCCGCATCCTAGACCACTGAAATTTCCAAAAATATTTTTGGCACCCAAAATGCATCCTACAACCCTGAAAGTTCAGAATATGTTAGCAGCACAAAAAAGGCCTTAAAATGCATTTTAGGCCTGCAAAATGTTGAAAAGTTTGGAGGCCCAAAAAAGGGATTTACAGGCATCCTAGACCCCGTAAAGTGCAGAAAATGGCTGTGGCCCAAAATCAGTGTCAGAGAGCTCTGAATGTCCCAAAATATTTGCAGCCCAAAAGGGGCACTAACCCGCATCCTAGACCACTGAAATTCCCAAAAATATTTTTGGCACCAAAAATGCATCCTACAACCCTGAAAGTTCAGAATATGTTAGCAGCCTGAAAAATGCCTTAAAATGCATTTTAGGCCTGCAAAAATGTTGAAAACTTTGGAGGCCCAAAAAAGAGGTTTACAGGCATCCTAGACTCCCTAAAGTCCAGAAAATATTGGTGGGCCAAAAACTGTGTCAGAGGGCTCTGAATGTCCCAAAACATTTGCAGCCCGAAAGGGGCACTAACCAGCATCCTAGACCAGTGAAATTCCCAAAAATATTTCTGGCTCCAAAAATGCATCCTACAACCCTGAAAGTTCAGAATATGTTAGCAGCCTGAAAAATACCTTAAAATGCATTTTAGGCCTGCAAAAATGTTGAAAACTTTGGAGGCCCAAAAAAGAGGTTTACAGGCATCCTAGACTCCCTAAAGTCCAGAAAATATTGGTGGACCAAAAACTGTGTCAGAGAGCTCTGAATGTCCCAAAAACATTTGCAGCTTGAAAGGGGCATTAACCCGCATCCTAGACCACTGAAATTCTCAAAAATATTTTTGGCATGAAAAGTGCATCCTACAACCCTTAAAGTTCAGAATATGTTAGCAGCCCAATAAAGGCCTTAAAATGCATTTTGGCCTGCAAAAAAGTTGAAAAGTTTGGAGGCCAAAAACGGGATTTACAGGCATCCTAGACCCCGTAAAGTGCAGAAAATGGCTGTGGCCCAAAAACTGTGTCAGAGAGCTCTGAATGTCCCAACACATTTGCAGCTTGAAAGGGGCATTAACCCGCATCCTAGACCACTGAAATTCCCAAAAATATTTTTGGCACCCAAAATGCATCCTACAACCCTGAAAGTTCAGAATATGTTAGCAGCCCAAAAAAGGCCTTAAAATGCATTTTAGGCCTGCAAAAATGTTGAAAACTTTGGAGGCCCAAAAAAGGGGTTTACAGGCATCCTAGACCCCTAAAGTCCAGAAAATGTTGGTGGGCCAAAAACAGGCTCAGAGAGCTCTGAATGTCCCAAAAACATTTGCAGCCTGAAAGGGGCATTAACCCGTATCCTAGACCACTGAAATTACCAAAAATGGTTTGGCCCGAAAAATGCATCCTACACCCCTGAATGTTCAGAAAATGTTGGCAGCTCAAAAAAGTCCTTAAAATTCATCTTGTGCCTGGAAAAATGTTGAAAACTTTGGAGGCCCAAAAAAGGGGTTTATAGGCATCCTAGACCGCCTAAAGTCCAGAAAATGTTGGTGGGCCAAAAACTGTGTCAGAGAGCTCTGAATGTCCCAAAAACATTTGCAGACTGAAAGGGGCATTAACCCGCATCCTAGACCACTGAAATGCCCAAAAATATTTTTGGCATGAAAAGTGCATCCTACAACCCTGAAAGTTCAGAATATGTTAGCAGCCCAAAAAAGGCCTTAAAATGCATTTTAGGCCTGCAAAAATGTTGAAAGGTTTGGAGGCCCAAAAAAGGGGTTTACAGGCATCCTAGACCCCCTAAAGTCCAGAAAATGTTGGTGGGCCAAAAACAGGCTCAGAGAGCTCTGAATGTCCCAAAAACATTTGCAGCCTGAAAGGGGTATTAACCCGCATCCTAGACCACTGAAATTACCAAAAATAGTTTGGCCCGAAAAATGCATCCTACACCCCTGAATGTTCAGAAAATGTTGGCAGCTCAAAAAAGTCCTTAAAATTCATCTTGTGCCTGGAAAAATGTTGAAAACTTTGGAGGCCCAAAAAAGGGATTTATAGGCATCCTAGACCCCCTAAAGTCCAGAAAATGTTGGTGGGCCTAAAACTGTGTCAGAGAGCTCTGAATGTCCCAAAACATGTGCAGCCCGAAAGGGGCACTAACCAGCATCCTAGACCACTGAAATTCCCAAAAATATTTTTGGCACCAAAAATGCATCCTACAACCCTGAAAGTTCAGAATATGTTAGCAGCCTGAAAAATGCCTTAAAATGCATTTTAGGCCTGCAAAAATGTTGAAAACTTTGGAGGCCCAAAAAAGAGGTTTACAGGCATCCTAGACTCCCTAAAGTCCAGAAAATATTGGTGGACCAAAAACTGTGTCAGAGAGCTCTGAATGTCCCAAAAACATTTGCAGCTTGAAAGGGGCATTAACCCGCATCCTAGACCACTGAAATTCTCAAAAATATTTTTGGCATGAAAAGTGCATCCTACAACCCTTAAAGTTCAGAATATGTTAGCAGACCAAAAAAGGCCTTAAAATGCATTTTGGCCTGCAAAAAAGTTGAAAAGTTTGGAGGCCAAAAAAGGGATTTACAGGCATCCTAGACCCCGTAAAGTGCAGAAAATGGCTGTGGCCCAAAAACTGTGTCAGAGAGCTCTGAATGTCCCAAAACATTTGCAGCTTGAAAGGGGCATTAACCCGCATCCTAGACCACTGAAATTCCCAAAAATATTTTTGGCACCCAAAATGCATCCTACAACCCTGAAAGTTCAGAATATGTTAGCAGCCCAAAAAAGGCCTTAAAACGCATTTTAGGCCTGCAAAAATGTTGAAAACTTTGGAGGCCCAAAAAAGGGGTTTACAGGCATCCTAGACCCCCTAAAGTCCAGAAAATGTTGGTGGGCCAAAAACAGGCTCAGAGAGCTCTGAATGTCCCAAAAACATTTGCAGCCTGAAAGGGGCATTAACCCGTATCCTAGACCACTGAAATTACCAAAAATGGTTTGGCCCGAAAAATGCATCCTACACCCCTGAAAGTTCAGAAAATGTTGGCAGCTCAAAAAAGTCCTTAAAATTCATCTTGTGCCTGCAAAAATGTTGAAAACTTTGGAGGCCCAAAAAGGGGTTTACAGGCATCCTAGACCCCCTAAAGTCCAGAAAATGTTGGTGGGCCAAAAACTGTGTCAGAGAGCTCTGAATGTCCCAAAAACATTTGCAGCTTGAAAGGGGCATTAACCCGCACCCTAGACCGCTGAAATTCCCAAAAATATTTTTGGCACCCAAAATGCATCCTACAACCCTGAAAGTTCAGAATATGTTAGCAGCCCAAAAAAGGCCTTAAAATGCATTTTAGGCCTGCAAAAATGTTGAAAGGTTTGGGAGCCCAAAAAAGGGGTTTACAGGCATCCTAGACCCTCTAAAGTCCAGAAAATGTTGGTGGGCCAAAAACTGTGTCAGAGAGCTCTGAATGTCCCAAAAACATTTGCAGCTTGAAAGGGGCTTTAACCCGCATCCTAGACCACTGAAATTACCAAAAATAGTTTGGCCCGAAAAATGCATCCTACACCCCTGAAAGTTCAGAAAATGTTGGCAGCTCAAAAAAGTCCTTAAAATTCTTCTTGTGCCTGCAAAAATGTTGAAAACTTTGGAGGCCCAAAAAAGGGATTTACAGGCATCCTAGACCCCCTAAAGTCCAGAAAATGTTGGTGGGCCAAAAACTGTGTCAGAGAGCTCTGAATCTCCCAAAAACATTTGCAGACTGAAAGGGGCATTAACCCGCATCCTAGACCACTGAAATTCCCAAAAATATTTTTGGCATGAAAAGTGCATCCTACAACCCTGAAAGTTCAGAATATGTTAGCAGCCCAAAAAAGGCCTTAAAATGCATCTTAGACCTGCAAAAATGTTGAAAGGTTTGGAGGCTAAAAAATGGGATTTACAGGCATCCTAGACCCCGTAAAGTGCAGAAAATGGCTGTGGCCCAAAATCAGTGTCAGAGAGCTCTGAATGTCCCAAAACATTTGCAGACTGAAAGGGGCATTAACCCGCATCCTAGACCACTGAAATTCCCAAAAGTATTTTTGGCACGAAAAATGCATCCTACACCCCTGAAATTTCAGAAAATGTTGGCAGCTCAAAAAAAGGCCTTAAAATGCATCTTAGGCCTGCAAAAATGTTGAAAACTTTGCAGGCCAAAAAAAGGGGTTTACATGTATCCTAGACCCCTAAATTCCAGAAAAGGTTGGTGGGCCAAAAACTGTGTCAGAGAGCTCTTAATGTCCCAAAAACATTTGCAGCCTGAAAGGGGCATTAACCCGCATCCTAGACCACTGAAATTCCCAAAAATATTTTTGGACCCTAAAATGCATCCTACAACCCTGAAAGTTCAGAATATGTTAGCAGCCCAAAAAAGGCCTTAAAATGCATTTTAGGCCTGCAAAATGTTGAAAACTTTGGAGGCCCAAAAAAGGGGTTTACAGGCATCCTAGACCCCCTAAAGTCCAGAAAATGTTGGTGGGCCAAATACTGTGTCAGAGAGCTCTGAATGTCCCAAAAACATTTGCAGCTTGAAAGGGGCATTAACCCGCATCCTAGACCACTGAAATTACCAAAAATAGTTTGGCCCGAAAAATGCATCCTACACCCCTGAAAGTTCAGAAAATGTTGGCAGCTCAAAAAAGTCCTTAAAATTCATCTTGTGCCTGCAAAAATGTTGAAAACTTTGGAGGCCCAAAAAAGGGGATTACAGGCATCCTAGACCCCCTAAAGTCCAGAAAATGTTGGTGGGCCAAAAACGGTGTCAGAGAGCTCAGAATGTCCCAAAAACATTTGCAGCCTGAAAGGGGCATTAACCCGCATCCTAGATCACTGAAATTCCCAAAAATATTTTTGGCATGAAAAGTGCATCCTACAACCCTGAGATTTCAGAATATGTTAGTAGCCCAAACAAGGCCTTAAAATGCATTTTAGGCCTGCAAAAATGTTGAAAACTTTGGAGGCCCAAAAAAGGGGATTACAGGCATCCTAGACCCCCTAAAGTCCAGAAAATATTGGTGGACCAAAAACTGTGTCAGAGAGCTCTGAATGTCCCAAAAACATTTGCAGCTTGAAAGGGGCATTAACCCGCATCCTAGACCACTGAAATTCCCAAAAATATTTTTGGCACCCAAAATGCATCCTACAACCCTGAGAGTTCAGAATATGTTAGCAGCCCAAAAAAGGCCTTAAAATGCATTTTAGGCCTGCAAAAATGTTGAAAAGTTTGGAGGCCCAAAAAAGGGGTTTACAGGCATCCTAGACCCCCTAAAGTCCAGAAAATGTTGGTGGGCCAAAAACAGGCTCAGAGAGCTCTGAATGTCCCAATAACATTTGCAGCCTGAAAGGGGCATTAACCCGCATCCTAGACCACTGAAATTGCCAAAAATAGTTTGGCCCGAAAAATGCATCCTACACCCCTGAAAGTTCAGAATATGTTAGCAGCCCAAAAAAGGCCTTAAAATGCATTTTATGCCTGCAAAAATGTTGAAAACTTTGGAGGCCCAAAAAAGGGTTTTACAGGCATCCTAGACCCCCTAAAGTCCAGAAAATGTTGGTGGGCCAAAAACTGTGTCAGAGAGCTCTGAATGTCCCAAAAACATTTGCAGCCTGAAAGGGGTATTAACCCGCATCCTAGACCACTGAAATTCCCAAAAATATTTTTGGACCCTAAAATGCATCCTACAACCCTGAAAGTTCAGAATATGTTAGCAGCCCAAAAAAGGCCTTAAAATGCATTTTAGGCCTGCAAAATGTTGAAAACTTTGGAGGCCCAAAAAAGGGGTTTACAGGCATCCTAGACCCCCTAAAGTCCAGAAAATGTTGGTGGGCCAAATACTGTGTCAGAGAGCTCTGAATGTCCCAAAAACATTTGCAGCTTGAAAGGGGCATTAACCCGCATCCTAGACCACTGAAATTACCAAAAATAGTTTGGCCCGAAAAATGCATCCTACACCCCTGAAAGTTCAGAAAATGTTGGCAGCTCAAAAAAGTCCTTAAAATTCATCTTGTGCCTGCAAAAATGTTGAAAACTTTGGAGGCCCAAAAAAGGGGATTACAGGCATCCTAGACCCCCTAAAGTCCAGAAAATGTTGGTGGGCCAAAAACGGTGTCAGAGAGCTCAGAATGTCCCAAAAACATTTGCAGCCTGAAAGGGGCATTAACCCGCATCCTAGATCACTGAAATTCCCAAAAATATTTTTGGCATGAAAAGTGCATCCTACAACCCTGAGATTTCAGAATATGTTAGTAGCCCAAACAAGGCCTTAAAATGCATTTTAGGCCTGCAAAAATGTTGAAAACTTTGGAGGCCCAAAAAAGGGGATTACAGGCATCCTAGACCCCCTAAAGTCCAGAAAATATTGGTGGACCAAAAACTGTGTCAGAGAGCTCTGAATGTCCCAAAAACATTTGCAGCTTGAAAGGGGCATTAACCCGCATCCTAGACCACTGAAATTCCCAAAAATATTTTTGGCACCCAAAATGCATCCTACAACCCTGAGAGTTCAGAATATGTTAGCAGCCCAAAAAAGGCCTTAAAATGCATTTTAGGCCTGCAAAAATGTTGAAAAGTTTGGAGGCCCAAAAAAGGGGTTTACAGGCATTCTAGACCCCCTAAAGTCCAGAAAATGTTGGTGGGCCAAAAACAGGCTCAGAGAGCTCTGAATGTCCCAAAAACATTTGCAGCCTGAAAGGGGCATTAACCCGTATCCTAGACCACTGAAATTACCAAAAATGGTTTGGCCCGAAAAATGCATCCTACACCCCTGAAAGTTCAGAAAATGTTGGCAGCTCAAAAAAGTCCTTAAAATTCATCTTGTGCCTGCAAAAATGTTGAAAACTTTGGAGGCCCAAAAAAGGGGTTTACAGGCATCTAGACCCCCTAAAGTCCAGAAAATGTTGGTGGGCCAAAAACTGTGTCAGAGAGCTCTGAATGTCCCAAAAACATTTGCAGCTTGAAAGGGGCATTAACCCGCATCCTAGACCACTGAAATTACCAAAAATAGTTTGGCCCGAAAAATGCATCCTACACCCCTGAATGTTCAGAAAATGTTGGCAGCTCAAAAAAGTCCTTAACATTCATCTTGTGCCTGGAAAAATGTTGAAAACTTTGGAGGCCCAAAAAAGGGGTTTACAGGCATCCTAGACCCCCTAAAGTCCAGAAAATGTTGGTCGGCCAAAAACTGTGTCAGAGAGCTCTGAATGTCCCAAAAACATTTGCAGACTGAAAGGGGCATTAACCCGCATCCTAGACCACTGAAATTCCCAAAAATATTTTTGGCATGAAAAGTGCATCCTACAACCCTGAAAGTTCAGAATATGTTAGCAGCCCAAAAAAGGCCTTAAAATGCATCTTAGACCTGCAAAAATGTTGAAAGGTTTGGAGGCTAAAAAATGGGATTTACAGGCATCCTAGACCCCGTAAAGTGCAGAAAATGGCTGTGGCCCAAAATCAGTGTCAGAGAGCTCTGAATGTCCCAAAACATTTGCAGCCCGAAAAGGGCACTAACCCGCATCCTAGACCACTGAAATTCCCAAAAGTATTTTTGGCACGAAAAATGCATCCTACACCCCTGAAATTTCAGAATATGTTAGCAGCCTGAAAAAGGCCTTAAAATGCATTTTAGGCCTGCAAAAATGTTGAAAACTTTGGAGGCCCAAAAAAGAGGTTTACAGGCATCCTAGACTCCCTAAAGTCCAGAAAATATTGGTGGACCAAAAACTGTGTCAGAGAGCTCTGAATGTCCCAAAAACATTTGCAGCCTGAAAGGGGCATTAACCCGCATCCTAGACCACTGAAATTTCCAAAAATATTTTTGGCACCCAAAATGCATCCTACAACCCTGAAAGTTCAGAATATGTTAGCAGCCCAAAAAAGGCCTTAAAATGCATCTTAGGCCTGCAAAAATATTGAAAAGTTTGGAGGCCCAAAAAAGGGATTTACAGGCATCCTAGACCCCGTAAAGTGCAGAAAATGGCTGTGGCCCAAAATCAGTGTCAGAGAGCTCTGAATGTCCCAAAATATTTGCAGCCCGAAAGGGGCACTAACCCGCATCCTAGACCACTGAAATTCCCAAAAATATTTTTGGCACCAAAAATGCATCCTACAACCCTGAAAGTTCAGAATATGTTAGCAGCCTGAAAAAGCCCTTAAAATGCATTTTAGGCCTGCAAAAATGTTGAAAACTTTGGAGGCCCAAAAAAGGGGTTTACAGGCATCCTAGACTCCCTAAAGTCCAGAAAATATTGGTGGGCCAAAAACTGTGTCAGACAGCTCTGAATGTCCCAAAAACATTTGCAGCCTGAAAGGGGCATTAACCCGCATCCTAGACCACTGAAATTCCCAAAAATATTTTTGGCACCCAAAATGCATTCTACAACCCTGAAAGTTCAGAATATGTTGGCAGCCCAGAAAAGGCCTTAAAATGCATTTTAGGCCTGCAAAAATGTTGAAAGGTTTGGGGGTCCAAAAAAGGGGTTTACAGGCATCCTAGACTCCCTAAAGTCCAGAAAATGTTGGTGGGCCAAAAAGAGGCTCAGAGAGCTCTGAATGTCCCAAAAACATTTGCAGCCTGAAAGGGGCATTAACCCGCATCCTAGACCGCTGAAATTCCCAAAAATATTTTTGGCATGAAAAGTGCATCCTACAACCCTGAAAGTTCAGAATATGTTAGCAGCCCAAAAAAGGCCTTAAAATGCATTTTAGGCCTGCAAAAATGTTGAAAGGTTTGGGGGTCCAAAAAAGGGGTTTACAGGCATCCTAGACCCCCTAAAGTCCAGAAAATGTTGGTGGGCCAAAAACAGGCTCAGAGAGCTCTGAATGTCCCAAAAACATTTGCAGCCTGAAAGGGGCATTAACCCGCATCCTAGACCACTGAAATTACCAAAAATAGTTTGGCCCGAAAAATGCATCCTACACCCCTGAATGTTCAGAAAATGTTGGCAGCTCAAAAAAGTCCTTAAAATTCATCTTGTGCCTGGAAAAATGTTGAAAACTTTGGAGGCCCAAAAAAGGGGTTTACAGGCATCCTAGACCCCCTAAAGTCCAGAAAATGTTGGTGGGCCAAAAACTGTGTCAGAGAGCTCTGAATGTCCCAAAAACATTTGCAGACTGAAAGGGGCATTAACCCGCATCCTAGACCACTGAAATTCCCAAAAATAATTTTGGCATGAAAAGTGCATCCTACAACCCTTTAAGTTCAGAATATGTTAGCAGCCCAAAAAAGGCCTTAAAATGCATCTTAGACCTGCAAAAATGTTGAAAGGTTTGGAGGCTGAAAAAAGGGATTTACAGGCATCCTAGACCCCGTAAAGTGCAGACAATGGCTGTGGCCCAAAATCAGTGTCAGAGAGCTCTGAATGTCCCAAAACATGTGCAGCCCGAAAGGGGCACTAACCCGCATCCTAGACCACTGAAATTCCCAAAAGTATTTTTGGCACGAAAAATGCATCCTACACCCCTGAAATTTCAGAAAATGTTGGCAGCTCAAAAAAAGGCCTTAAAATGCATCTTAGGCCTGCAAAAATGTTGAAAACTTTGCAGGCCCAAAGAAGGGGTTTACATGTATCCTAGACCCCTAAATTCCAGAAAATGTTGGTAGGCCAAAACTGTGTCAGAGAGCTCTGAATGTCCCAAAAACATTTGCAGCCTGAAAGGGGCATTAACCCGCACCCTAGACCACTGAAATTCCCAAAAATATTTTTGGCATGAAAAGTGCATCCTACAACCCTGAAAGTTCAGAATATGTTAGCAGCCCAAAAAAGACCTTAAAATGCATTTTAGGCCTGCGAAAATGTTGAAAGGTTTGGAGGCCCAAAAAAGGGGTTTACAGGCATCCTAGACCCCCTAAAGTCCAGAAAATGTTGGTTGGCCAAAAACAGGCTCAGAGAGCTCTGAATGTCCCAAAAACATTTGCAGCCTAAAAGGGGCATTAACCCGCATCCTAGACCACTGAAATTACCAAAAATAGTTTGGCCCGAAAAATGCATCCTACACCCCTGAATGTTCAGAAAATGTTGGCAGCTCAAAAAACTCCTTAAAATTCATCTTGTGCCTGGAAAAATGTTGAACACTTTGGAGGCCCAAAAAAGGGGTTTATAGGCATCCTAGACCCCCTTAAGTCCAGAAAATGTTGGTAGGCCAAAAACTGTGTCAGAGAGCTCTGAATGTCCCAAAAACATTTGCAGCCTGAAAGGGGCATTAACCCGCATCCTAGACCGCTGAAATTCCCAAAAATATTTTTGGCATGAAAAGTGCATCCTACAACCCTGAAAGTTCAGAATATGTTAGCAGCCCAAAAAAGGCCTTAAAATGCATTTTAGGCCTGCAAAAATGTTGAAAACTTTGCAGGCCCAAAAAAGGGGTTTACATGTATCCTAGACCCCTAAATTCCAGAAAAGGTTGGTGGGCCAAAAACTGTGTCAGAGAGCTCTTAATGTCCCAAAAACATTTGCAGCCTGAAAGGGGCATTAACCCGCATCCTAGACCACTGAAATTCCCAAAAATATTTTTGGACCCTAAAATGCATCCTACAACCCTGAAAGTTCAGAATATGTTAGCAGCCCAAAAAAGGCCTTAAAATGCATTTTAGGCCTGCAAAATGTTGAAAACTTTGGAGGCCCAAAAAAGGGGTTTACAGGCATCCTAGACCCCCTAAAGTCCAGAAAATGTTGGTGGGCCAAATACTGTGTCAGAGAGCTCTGAATGTCCCAAAAACATTTGCAGCTTGAAAGGGGCATTAACCCGCATCCTAGACCACTGAAATTACCAAAAATAGTTTGGCCCGAAAAATGCATCCTACACCCCTGAAAGTTCAGAAAATGTTGGCAGCTCAAAAAAGTCCTTAAAATTCATCTTGTGCCTGCAAAAATGTTGAAAACTTTGGAGGCCCAAAAAAGGGGATTACAGGCATCCTAGACCCCCTAAAGTCCAGAAAATGTTGGTGGGCCAAAAACGGTGTCAGAGAGCTCAGAATGTCCCAAAAACATTTGCAGCCTGAAAGGGGCATTAACCCGCATCCTAGATCACTGAAATTCCCAAAAATATTTTTGGCATGAAAAGTGCATCCTACAACCCTGAGATTTCAGAATATGTTAGTAGCCCAAACAAGGCCTTAAAATGCATTTTAGGCCTGCAAAAATGTTGAAAACTTTGGAGGCCCAAAAAAGGGGATTACAGGCATCCTAGACCCCCTAAAGTCCAGAAAATATTGGTGGACCAAAAACTGTGTCAGAGAGCTCTGAATGTCCCAAAATATTTGCAGCCCGAAAGGGGCACTAACCCGCATCCTAGACCACTGAAATTCCCAAAAATATTTTTGGCACCAAAAATGCATCCTACAACCCTGAAAGTTCAGAATATGTTGGCAGCCCAGAAAAGGCCTTAAAATGCATTTTAGGCCTGCAAAAATGTTGAAAGGTTTGGGGGTCCAAAAAAGGGGTTTACAGGCATCCTAGACTCCCTAAAGTCCAGAAAATGTTGGTGGGCCAAAAACAGGCTCAGAGAGCTCTGAATGTCCCAAAAACATTTGCAGCCTGAAAGGGGCATTAACCCGCATCCTAGACCGCTGAAATTCCCAAAAATATTTTTGGCATGAAAAGTGCATCCTACAACCCTGAAAGTTCAGAATATGTTAGCAGCCCAAAAAAGGCCTTAAAATGCATCTTAGACCTGCAAAAATGTTGAAAGGTTTGGAGGCTGAAAAAAGGGATTTACAGGCATCCTAGACCCCGTAAAGTGCAGACAATGGCTGTGGCCCAAAATCAGTGTCAGAGAGCTCTGAATGTCCCAAAACATGTGCAGCCCGAAAGGGGCACTAACCCGCATCCTAGACCACTGAAATTCCCAAAAGTATTTTTGGCACGAAAAATGCATCCTACACCCCTGAAATTTCAGAAAATGTTGGCAGCTCAAAAAAAGGCCTTAAAATGCATCTTAGGCCTGCAAAAATGTTGAAAACTTTGCAGGCCCAAAGAAGGGGTTTACATGTATCCTAGACCCCTAAATTCCAGAAAATGTTGGTAGGCCAAAACTGTGTCAGAGAGCTCTGAATGTCCCAAAAACATTTGCAGCCTGAAAGGGGCATTAACCCGCACCCTAGACCACTGAAATTCCCAAAAATATTTTTGGCATGAAAAGTGCATCCTACAACCCTGAAAGTTCAGAATATGTTAGCAGCCCAAAAAAGACCTTAAAATGCATTTTAGGCCTGCGAAAATGTTGAAAGGTTTGGAGGCCCAAAAAAGGGGTTTACAGGCATCCTAGACCCCCTAAAGTCCAGAAAATGTTGGTTGGCCAAAAACAGGCTCAGAGAGCTCTGAATGTCCCAAAAACATTTGCAGCCTAAAAGGGGCATTAACCCGCATCCTAGACCACTGAAATTACCAAAAATAGTTTGGCCCGAAAAATGCATCCTACACCCCTGAATGTTCAGAAAATGTTGGCAGCTCAAAAAACTCCTTAAAATTCATCTTGTGCCTGGAAAAATGTTGAACACTTTGGAGGCCCAAAAAAGGGGTTTATAGGCATCCTAGACCCCCTTAAGTCCAGAAAATGTTGGTAGGCCAAAAACTGTGTCAGAGAGCTCTGAATGTCCCAAAAACATTTGCAGCCTGAAAGGGGCATTAACCCGCATCCTAGACCGCTGAAATTCCCAAAAATATTTTTGGCATGAAAAGTGCATCCTACAACCCTGAAAGTTCAGAATATGTTAGCAGCCCAAAAAAGGCCTTAAAATGCATTTTAGGCCTGCAAAAATGTTGAAAACTTTGCAGGCCCAAAAAAGGGGTTTACATGTATCCTAGACCCCTAAATTCCAGAAAAGGTTGGTGGGCCAAAAACTGTGTCAGAGAGCTCTTAATGTCCCAAAAACATTTGCAGCCTGAAAGGGGCATTAACCCGCATCCTAGACCACTGAAATTCCCAAAAATATTTTTGGACCCTAAAATGCATCCTACAACCCTGAAAGTTCAGAATATGTTAGCAGCCCAAAAAAGGCCTTAAAATGCATTTTAGGCCTGCAAAATGTTGAAAACTTTGGAGGCCCAAAAAAGGGGTTTACAGGCATCCTAGACCCCCTAAAGTCCAGAAAATGTTGGTGGGCCAAATACTGTGTCAGAGAGCTCTGAATGTCCCAAAAACATTTGCAGCTTGAAAGGGGCATTAACCCGCATCCTAGACCACTGAAATTACCAAAAATAGTTTGGCCCGAAAAATGCATCCTACACCCCTGAAAGTTCAGAAAATGTTGGCAGCTCAAAAAAGTCCTTAAAATTCATCTTGTGCCTGCAAAAATGTTGAAAACTTTGGAGGCCCAAAAAAGGGGATTACAGGCATCCTAGACCCCCTAAAGTCCAGAAAATGTTGGTGGGCCAAAAACGGTGTCAGAGAGCTCAGAATGTCCCAAAAACATTTGCAGCCTGAAAGGGGCATTAACCCGCATCCTAGATCACTGAAATTCCCAAAAATATTTTTGGCATGAAAAGTGCATCCTACAACCCTGAGATTTCAGAATATGTTAGTAGCCCAAACAAGGCCTTAAAATGCATTTTAGGCCTGCAAAAATGTTGAAAACTTTGGAGGCCCAAAAAAGGGGATTACAGGCATCCTAGACCCCCTAAAGTCCAGAAAATATTGGTGGACCAAAAACTGTGTCAGAGAGCTCTGAATGTCCCAAAAACATTTGCAGCTTGAAAGGGGCATTAACCCGCATCCTAGACCACTGAAATTCCCAAAAATATTTTTGGCACCCAAAATGCATCCTACAACCCTGAGAGTTCAGAATATGTTAGCAGCCCAAAAAAGGCCTTAAAATGCATTTTAGGCCTGCAAAAATGTTGAAAAGTTTGGAGGCCCAAAAAAGGGGTTTACAGGCATCCTAGACCCCCTAAAGTCCAGAAAATGTTGGTGGGCCAAAAACAGGCTCAGAGAGCTCTGAATGTCCCAATAACATTTGCAGCCTGAAAGGGGCATTAACCCGCATCCTAGACCACTGAAATTGCCAAAAATAGTTTGGCCCGAAAAATGCATCCTACACCCCTGAAAGTTCAGAAAATGTTGGCAGCTCAAAAAAGTCCTTAAAATTCATCTTGTGCCTGCAAAAATGTTGAAAACTTTGGAGGCCCAAAAAAGGGGTTTACAGGCATCCTAGACCCCCTAAAGTCCAGAAAATGTTGGTGGGCCAAAAACTGTGTCAGAGAGCTCTGAATGTCCCAAAAACATTTGCAGCCTGAAAGGGGCATTAACCCGCATCCTAGACCACTGAAATTCCCAAAAATATTTTTGGCATGAAAAGGGCATCCTACAACCCTGAGAGTTCAGAATATGTTAGCAGCCCAAACAAGGCCTTAAAATGCATTTTAGGCCTGCAAAAATGTTGGAAACTTTGGAGGCCCAAAAAAGGGGTTTACAGGCATCCTAGACCCCCTAAAGTCCAGAAAATGTTGGTCGGCCAAAAACTGTGTCAGAGAGCTCTGAATGTCCCAAAAACATTTGCAGACTGAAAGGGGCATTAACCCGCATCCTAGACCACTGAAATTCCCAAAAATATTTTTGGCATGAAAAGTGCATCCTACAACCCTGAAAGTTCAGAATATGTTAGCAGCCCAAAAAAGGCCTTAAAATGCATCTTAGACCTGCAAAAATGTTGAAAGGTTTGGAGGCTAAAAAATGGGATTTACAGGCATCCTAGACCCCGTAAAGTGCAGAAAATGGCTGTGGCCCAAAATCAGTGTCAGAGAGCTCTGAATGTCCCAAAACATTTGCAGCCCGAAAAGGGCACTAACCCGCATCCTAGACCACTGAAATTCCCAAAAGTATTTTTGGCACGAAAAATGCATCCTACACCCCTCAAATTTCAGAATATGTTAGCAGCCTGAAAAAGGCCTTAAAATGCATTTTAGGCCTGCAAAAATGTTGAAAACTTTGGAGGCCCAAAAAGAGGTTTACAGGCATCCTAGACTCCCTAAAGTCCAGAAAATATTGGTGGACCAAAAACTGTGTCAGAGAGCTCTGAATGTCCCAAAAACATTTGCAGCCTGAAAGGGGCATTAACCCGCATCCTAGACCACTGAAATTTCCAAAAATATTTTTGGCACCCAAAATGCATCCTACAACCCTGAAAGTTCAGAATATGTTAGCAGCCCAAAAAAGGCCTTAAAATGCATCTTAGGCCTGCAAAAATATTGAAAAGTTTGGAGGCCCAAAAAAGGGATTTACAGGCATCCTAGACCCCGTAAAGTGCAGAAAATGGCTGTGGCCCAAAATCAGTGTCAGAGAGCTCTGAATGTCCCAAAATATTTGCAGCCCGAAAGGGGCACTAACCCGCATCCTAGACCACTGAAATTCCCAAAAATATTTTTGGCACCAAAAATGCATCCTACAACCCTGAAAGTTCAGAATATGTTAGCAGCCTGAAAAATGCCTTAAAATGCATTTTAGGCCTGCAAAAATGTTGAAAACTTTGGAGGCCCAAAAAAGGGGTTTACAGGCATCCTAGACTCCCTAAAGTCCAGAAAATATTGGTGGGCCAAAAACTGTGTCAGAGAGCTCTGAATGTCCCAAAAACATTTGCAGCCTGAAAGGGGCATTAACCCGCATCCTAGACCACTGAAATTCCCAAAAATATTTTTGGCACCCAAAATGCATTCTACAACCCTGAAAGTTCAGAATATGTTGGCAGCCCAGAAAAGGCCTTAAAATGCATTTTAGGCCTGCAAAAATGTTGAAAGGTTTGGGGGTCCAAAAAAGGGGTTTACAGGCATCCTAGACTCCCTAAAGTCCAGAAAATGTTGGTGGGCCAAAAACAGGCTCAGAGAGCTCTGAATGTCCCAAAAACATTTGCAGCCTGAAAGGGGCATTAACCCGTATCCTAGACCACTGAAATTACCAAAAATGGTTTGGCCCGAAAAATGCATCCTACACCCCTGAATGTTCAGAAAATGTTGGCAGCTCAAAAAAGTCCTTAAAATTCATCTTGTGCCTGGAAAAATGTTGAAAACTTTGGAGGCCCAAAAAAGGGGTTTATAGGCATCCTAGACCGCCTAAAGTCCAGAAAATGTTGGTGGGCCAAAAACTGTGTCAGAGAGCTCTGAATGTCCCAAAAACATTTGCAGACTGAAAGGGGCATTAACCCGCATCCTAGACCACTGAAATTCCCAAAAATATTTTTGGCACTCAAAATGCATCCTACAACCCTGAAAGTTCAGAATATGTTAGCAGCCCAAAAAAGGCCTTAAAATGCATTTTAGGCCTGCAAAAATGTTGAAAGGTTTGGAGGCCCAAAAAAGGGGTTTACAGGCATCCTAGACCCCCTAAAGTCCAGAAAATGTTGGTGGGCCAAAAACAGGCTCAGAGAGCTCTGAATGTCCCAAAAACATTTACAGCCTGAAAGGGGCATTAACCCGCATCCTAGACCACTGAAATTACCAAAAATAGTTTGGCCCGAAAAATGCATCCTACACCCCTGAATGTTCAGAAAATGTTGGCAGCTCAAAAAAGTCCTTAAAATTCATCTTGTGCCTGGAAAAATGTTGAAAACTTTGGAGGCCCAAAAAAGGGGTTTATAGGCATCCTAGACCCCCTAAAGTCCAGAAAATGTTGGTGGGCCTAAAACTGTGTCAGAGAGCTCTGAATGTCCCAAAACATGTGCAGCCCGAAAGGGGCACTAACCAGCATCCTAGACCACTGAAATTCCCAAAAATATTTTTGGCATGAAAAGTGCATCCTACAACCCTGAAAGTTCAGAATATGTTAGCAGCCTGAAAAATGCCTTAAAATGCATTTTAGGCCTGCAAAAATGTTGAAAACTTTGGAGGCCCAAAAAAGAGGTTTACAGGCATTCTAGACTCCCTAAAGTCCAGAAAATATTGGTGGACCAAAAACTGTGTCAGAGAGCTCTGAATGTCCCAAAAACATTTGCAGCTTGAAAGGGGCATTAACCCGCATCCTAGACCACTGAAATTCCCAAAAATATTTTTGGCACCCAAAATGCATCCTACAACCCTGAAAGTTCAGAATATGTTAGCAGCCCAAAAAAGGCCTTAAAATGCATTTTATGCCTGCAAAAATGTTGAAAACATTGGAGGCCCAAAAAAGGGGTTTACAGGCATCCTAGACCCCCTAAAGTCCAGAAAATGTTGGTGGGCCAAAAACTGTGTCAGAGAGCTCTGAATGTCCCAAAAACATTTGCAGACTGAAAGGGGCATTAACCCGCATCCTAGACCAGTGAAATTCCCAAAAATATTTTTGGCATGAAAAGTGCATCCTACAACCCTGAAAGTTCAGAATATGTTAGCAGCCCAAAAAAGGCCTTAAAATGCATCTTAGACCTGCAAAAATGTTGAAAGGTTTGGAGGCTAAAAAATGGGATTTACAGTCATCCTAGACCCCGTAAAGTGCAGAAAATGGCTGTGGCCCAAAATCAGTGTCAGAGAGCTCTGAATGTCCCAAAACATTTGCAGACTGAAAGGGGCATTAACCCGCATCCTAGACCACTGAAATTCCCAAAAGTATTTTTGGCACGAAAAATGCATCCTACACCCCTGAAATTTCAGAAAATGTTGGCAGCTCAAAAAAAGGCCTTAAAATGCATCTTAGGCCTGCAAAAATGTTGAAAACTTTGCAGGCCCAAAATAGGGGTTTACAGGCATCCTAGACCCCCTAAAGTCCAGAAAATGTTGGTGGGCCAAAAACTGTGTCAGAGAGCTCTTAATGTCCCAAAAACATTTGCAGCCTGAAAGGGGCATTAACCCGCATCCTAGACCACTGAAATTCCCAAAAATATTTTTGGCACCTAAAATGCATCCTACAACCCTGAAAGTTCAGAATATGTTAGCAGCCCAAAAAAGGCCTTAAAATGCATTTTAGGCCTGCCAAATGTTGAAAACTTTGGAGGCCCAAAAAAGGGGTTTACAGGCATCCTAGACCCCCTAAAGTCCAGAAAATATTGGTGGACCAAAAACTGTGTCAGAGAGCTCTGAATGTCCCAAAAACATTTGCAGCTTGAAAGGGGCATTAACCCGCATCCTAGACCACTGAAATTCCCAAAAATATTTTTGGCACCCAAAATGCATCCTACAACCCTGAGAGTTCAGAATATGTTAGCAGCCCAAAAAAGGCCTTAAAATGCATTTTAGGCCTGCAAAAATGTTGAAAAGTTTGGAGGCCCAAAAAAGGGGTTTACAGGCATCCTAGACCCCCTAAAGTCCAGAAAATGTTGGTGGGCCAAAAA
The DNA here is from genome assembly GCF_040938575.1 of Ambystoma mexicanum. NCBI lineage: Eukaryota > Metazoa > Chordata > Amphibia > Caudata > Ambystomatidae > Ambystoma > Ambystoma mexicanum. The sequence goes on along the minus strand of NC_090929.1, from coordinate 956,217,876 downwards.
CAGGCTCAGAGAGCTCTGAATGTCCCAATAACAGTTGCAGCCTGAAAGGGGCATTAACCCGCATCCTAGACCACTGAAATTGCCAAAAATAGTTTGGCCCGAAAAATGCATCCTACACCCCTGAAAGTTCAGAAAATGTTGGCAGCTCAAAAAAGTCCTTAAAATTCATCTTGTGCCTGCAAAAATGTTGAAAACTTTGGAGGCCCAAAAAAGGGGTTTACAGGCATCCTAGACCCCCTAAAGTCCAGAAAATGTTGGTGGGCCAAAAACTGTGTCAGAGAGCTCTGAATGTCCCAAAAACATTTGCAGCCTGAAAGGGGCATTAACCCGCATCCTAGACCACTGAAATTCCCAAAAATATTTTTGGCATGAAAAGGGCATCCTACAACCCTGAGAGTTCAGAATATGTTAGCAGCCCAAACAAGGCCTTAAAATGCATTTTAGGCCTGCAAAAATGTTGGAAACTTTGGAGGTCCAAAAAAGAGGTTTACAGGCATCCTAGACTCCCTAAAGTCCAGAAAATATTGGTGGACCAAAAACTGTGTCAGAGAGCTCTGAATGTCCCAAAAACATTTGCAGCCTGAAAGGGGCATTAACCCGCATCCTAGACCACTGAAATTCCCAAAAATATTTTTGGCACCCAAAATGCATCCTACAACCCTGAAAGTTCAGAATATGTTAGCAGCCCAAAAAAGGCCTTAAAATGCATTTTAGGCCTGGAAAAATGTTGAAAACTTTGCAGGCCCAAAAAAGGGATTTACAGGCATCCTAGACCCCGTAAAGTGCAGAAAATGGCTGTGGCCCAAAATCAGTGTCAGAGAGCTCTGAATGTCCCGAAATATTTGCCGCCCGAAAGGGGCACTAACCCGCATCCTAGACCACTGAAATTCCCAAAAATATTTTTGGCACGAAAAATGCATCCTACAACCCTGAAAGTTCAGAATATGTTAGCAGCCTGAAAAATGCCTTAAAATGCATTTTAGGCCTGCAAAAATGTTGAAAACTTTGGAGGCCCAAAAAAGGGGTTTACAGGCATCCTAGACCCCCTAAAGTCCAGAAAATGTTGGTGGGCCAAAAACTGTGTCAGAGAGCTCTGAATGTCCCAAAAACATTTGCAGCTTGAAAGGGGCATTAACCCGCATCCTAGACCACTGAAATTACCAAAAATAGTTTGGCCCGAAAAATGCATCCTACACCCCTGAAAGTTCAGAAAATGTTGGCAGCTCAAAAAAGTCCTTAAAATTCATCTTGTGCCTGCAAAAATGTTGAAAACTTTGGAGGCCCAAAAAAGGGGATTACAGGCATCCTAGACCCTCTAAAGTCCAGAAAATGTTGGTGGGCCAAAAACTGTGTCAGAGAGCTCTGAATGTCCCAAAAACATTTGCAGCTTGAAAGGGGCATTAACCCGCATCCTAGACCACTGAAATTCCCAAAAATATTTTTGGCACCAAAAATGCATCCTACAACCCTGAAAGTTCAGAATATGTTAGCAGCCTGAAAAATGCCTTAAAATGCATTTTAGGCCTGCAAAAATGTTGAAAACTTTGGAGGCCCAAAAAAGAGGTTTACAGGCATCCTAGACTCCCTAAAGTCCAGAAAATATTGGTGGACCAAAAACTGTGTCAGAGAGCTCTGAATGTCCCAAAACATTTGCAACTTGAAAGGGGCATTAACCCGCATCCTAGACCACTGAAATTCCCAAAAATATTTTTGGCACCCAAAATGCATCCTACAACCCTGAAAGTTCAGAATATGTTAGCAGCCCAAAAAAGGCCTTAAAATGCATTTTAGGCCTGCAAAAATGTTGAAAACTTTGGAGGCCCAAAAAAGGGGTTTACAGGCATCCTAGACCCCTAAAGTCCAGAAAATGTTGGTGGGCCAAAAACAGGCTCAGAGAGCTCTGAATGTCCCAAAAACATTTGCAGCCTGAAAGGGGCATTAACCCGTATCCTAGACCACTGAAATTACCAAAAATGGTTTGGCCCGAAAAATGCATCCTACACCCCTGAATGTTCAGAAAATGTTGGCAGCTCAAAAAAGTCCTTAAAATTCATCTTGTGCCTGGAAAAATGTTGAAAACTTTGGAGGCCCAAAAAAGGGGTTTATAGGCATCCTAGACCGCCTAAAGTCCAGAAAATGTTGGTGGGCCAAAAACTGTGTCAGAGAGCTCTGAATGTCCCAAAAACATTTGCAGACTGAAAGTGGCATTAACCCGCATCCTAGACCACTGAAATTCCCAAAAATATTTTTGGCACTTAAAATGCATCCTACAACCCTGAAAGTTCAGAATATGTTAGCAGCCCAAAAAAGGCCTTAAAATGCATTTTAGGCCTGCAAAAATGTTGAAAGGTTTGGAGGCCCAAATAAGGGGTTTACAGGCATCCTAGACCCCCTAAAGTCCAGAAAATGTTGGTGGGCCAAAAACAGGCTCAGAGAGCTCTGAATGTCCCAAAAACATTTGCAGCCTGAAAGGGGCATTAACCCGCATCCTAGACCACTGAAATTACCAAAAATAGTTTGGCCCTAAAAATGCATCCTACACCCCTGAATGTTCAGAAAATGTTGGCAGCTCAAAAAAGTCCTTAAAATTCATCTTGTGCCTGGAAAAATGTTGAAAACTTTGGAGGCCCAAAAAAGGGGTTTATAGGCATCCTAGACCCCCTAAAGTCCAGAAAATGTTGGTGGGCCTAAAACTGTGTCAGAGAGCTCTGAATGTCCCAAAACATGTGCAGCCCGAAAGGGGCACTAACCAGCATCCTAGACCACTGAAATTCCCAAAAATATTTTTGGCACCAAAAATCCATCCTACAACCCTGAAAGTTCAGAATATGTTAGCAGCCTGAAAAATGCCTTAAAATGCATTTTAGGCCTGCAAAAATGTTGAAAACTTTGGAGGCCCAAAAAAGAGGTTTACAGGCATCCTAGACTCCCTAAAGTCCAGAAAATATTGGTGGACCAAAAACTGTGTCAGAGAGCTCTGAATGTCCCAAAAACATTTGCAGCTTGAAAGGGGCATTAACCCGCATCCTAGACCACTGAAATTCTCAAAAATATTTTTGGCATGAAAAGTGCATCCTACAACCCTTAAAGTTCAGAATATGTTAGCAGACCAAAAAAGGCCTTAAAATGCATTTTGGCCTGCAAAAAAGTTGAAAAGTTTGGAGGCCAAAAAAGGGATTTACAGGCATCCTAGACCCCGTAAAGTGCAGAAAATGGCTGTGGCCCAAAAACTGTGTCAGAGAGCTCTGAATGTCCCAAAACATTTGCAGCTTGAAAGGGGCATTAACCCGCATCCTAGACCACTGAAATTCCCAAAAATATTTTTGGCACCCAAAATGCATCCTACAACCCTGAAAGTTCAGAATATGTTAGCAGCCCAAAAAAGGCCTTAAAATGCATTTTATGCCTGCAAAAATGTTGAAAACTTTGGAGGCCCAAAAAAGGGGTTTACAGGCATCCTAGACCCCCTAAAGTCCAGAAAATGTTGGTGGGCCAAAAACTGTGTCAGAGAGCTCTGAATGTCCCAAAAACATTTGCAGACTGAAAGGGGCATTAACCCGCATCCTAGACCAGTGAAATTCCCAAAAATATTTTTGGCATGAAAAGTGCATCCTACAACCCTGAAAGTTCAGAATATGTTAGCAGCCCAAAAAAGGCCTTAAAATGCATCTTAGACCTGCAAAAATGTTGAAAGGTTTGGAGGCTAAAAAATGGGATTTACAGGCATCCTAGACCCCGTAAAGTGCAGAAAATGGCTGTGGCCCAAAATCAGTGTCAGAGAGCTCTGAATGTCCCAAAACATTTGCAGACTGAAAGGGGCATTAACCCGCATCCTAGACCACTGAAATTCCCAAAAGTATTTTTGGCACGAAAAATGCATCCTACACCCCTGAAATTTCAGAAAATGTTGGCAGCTCAAAAAAAGGCCTTAAAATGCATCTTAGGCCTGCAAAAATGTTGAAAACTTTGCAGGCCCAAAATAGGGGTTTACAGGCATCCTAGACCCCCTAAAGTCCAGAAAATGTTGGTGGGCCAAAAACTGTGTCAGAGAGCTCTTAATGTCCCAAAAACATTTGCAGCCTGAAAGGGGCATTAACCCGTATCCTAGACCACTGAAATTCCCAAAAATATTTTTGGCACCTAAAATGCATCCTACAACCCTGAAAGTTCAGAATATGTTAGCAGCCCAAAAAAGGCCTTAAAATGCATTTTAGGCCTGCCAAATGTTGAAAACTTTGGAGGCCCAAAAAAGGGGTTTACAGGCATCCTAGACCCCCTAAAGTCCAGAAAATGTTGGTGGGCCAAAAACTGTGTCAGAGTGCTCTGAATGTCCCAAAAACATTTGCAGCCCGAAAGGGGCACTAACCCGCATCCTAGACCACTGAAATTCCCAAAAATATTTTTGGCACGAAAAATGCATCCTACAACCCTGAAAGTTCAGAATATGTTAGCAGCCTGAAAAATGCCTTAAAATGCATTTTAGGCCTGCAAAAATGTTGAAAACTTTGGAGGCCCCAAAAAGGGGTTTACAGGCATCCTAGACCCCCTAAAGTCCAGAAAATGTTGGTGGGCCAAAAACTGTGTCAGAGAGCTCTGAATGTCCCAAAAACATTTGCAGCTTGAAAGGGGCATTAACCCGCATCCTAGACCACTGAAATTACCAAAAATAGTTTGGCACCCAAAATGCATCCTACACCCCTGAAAGTTCAGAATATGTTAGCAGCCCAAAAAAGGCCTTAAAATGCATTTTAGGCCTGCAAAAATGTTGAAAACTTTGGAGGCCCAAAAAAGGGGATTACAGGCATCCTAGACCCCCTAAAGTCCAGAAAATGTTGGTGGGCCAAAAACTGTGTCAGAGAGCTCAGAATGTCCCAAAAACATTTGCAGCCTGAAAGGGGCATTAACCCGCATCCTAGATCACTGAAATTCCCAAAAATATTTTTGGCATGAAAAGTGCATCCTACAACCCTGAGATTTCAGAATATGTTAGTAGCCCAAACAAGGCCTTAAAATGCATTTTAGGCCTGCAAAAATGTTGAAAACTTTGGAGGCCCAAAAAGGGGTTTACAGGCATCCTAGACCCCCTAAAGTCCAGAAAATGTTGGTGGGCCAAAAACTGTGTCAGAGAGCTCTGAATGTCCCAAAAACATTTGCAGCTTGAAAGGGGCATTAACCCGCATCCTAGACCACTGAAATTCCCAAAATTATTTTTGGCACCCAAAATGCATCCTACAACCCTGAAAGTTCAGAATATGTTAGCAGCACAAAAAAGGCCTTAAAATGCATTTTAGGCCCGCAAAAATGTTGAAAAGTTTGGAGGCCCAAAAAAGGGATTTACAGGCATCCTAGACCCCGTAAAGTGCAGAAAATGGCTGTGGCCCAAAAACTGTGTCAGAGAGCTCTGAATGTCCCAAAAACATTTGCAGCTTGAAAGGGGCATTAACCCGCACCCTAGACCGCTGAAATTCCCAAAAATATTTTTGGCACCCAAAATGCATCCTACAACCCTGAAATTTCAGAATATGTTAGCAGCCCAAAAAAGGCCTTAAAATGCATTTTAGGCCTGCAAAAATGTTGAAAGGTTTGGGAGCCCAAAAAAGGGGTTTACAGGCATCCTAGACCCCCTAAAGTCCAGAAAATGTTGGTGGGCCAAATACTGTGTCAGAGAGCTCTGAATGTCCCAAAAACATTTGCAGCTTGAAAGGGGCATTAACCCGCATCCTAGACCACTGAAATTACCAAAAATAGTTTGGCCCGAAAAATGCATCCTACACCCCTGAATGTTCAGAAAATGTTGGCAGCTCAAAAAAGTCCTTAACATTCATCTTGTGCCTGGAAAAATGTTGAAAACTTTGGAGGCCCAAAAAAGGGGTTTACAGGCATCCTAGACCCCCTAAAGTCCAGAAAATGTTGGTCGGCCAAAAACTGTGTCAGAGAGCTCTGAATGTCCCAAAAACATTTGCAGACTGAAAGGGGCATTAACCCGCATCCTAGACCACTGAAATTCCCAAAAATATTTTTGGCATGAAAAGTGCATCCTACAACCCTGAAAGTTCAGAATATGTTAGCAGCCCAAAAAAGGCCTTAAAATGCATCTTAGACCTGCAAAAATGTTGAAAGGTTTGGAGGCTAAAAAATGGGATTTACAGGCATCCTAGACCCCGTAAAGTGCAGAAAATGGCTGTGGCCCAAAATCAGTGTCAGAGAGCTCTGAATGTCCCAAAACATTTGCAGCCCGAAAAGGGCACTAACCCGCATCCTAGACCACTGAAATTCCCAAAAGTATTTTTGGCACGAAAAATGCATCCTACACCCCTGAAATTTCAGAATATGTTAGCAGCCTGAAAAAGGCCTTAAAATGCATTTTAGGCCTGCAAAAATGTTGAAAACTTTGGAGGCCCAAAAAAGAGGTTTACAGGCATCCTAGACTCCCTAAAGTCCAGAAAATATTGGTGGACCAAAAACTGTGTCAGAGAGCTCTGAATGTCCCAAAAACATTTGCAGCCTGAAAGGGGCATTAACCCGCATCCTAGACCACTGAAATTTCCAAAAATATTTTTGGCACCCAAAATGCATCCTACAACCCTGAAAGTTCAGAATATGTTAGCAGCCCAAAAAAGGCCTTAAAATGCAACTTAGGCCTGCAAAAATATTGAAAAGTTTGGAGGCCCAAAAAAGGGATTTACAGGCATCCTAGACCCCGTAAAGTGCAGAAAATGGCTGTGGCCCAAAATCAGTGTCAGAGAGCTCTGAATGTCCCAAAATATTTGCAGCCCGAAAGGGGCACTAACCCGCATCCTAGACCACTGAAATTCCCAAAAATATTTTTGGCACCAAAAATGCATCCTACAACCCTGAAAGTTCAGAATATGTTGGCAGCCCAGAAAAGGCCTTAAAATGCATTTTAGGCCTGCAAAAATGTTGAAAGGTTTGGGGGTCCAAAAAAGGGGTTTACAGGCATCCTAGACTCCCTAAAGTCCAGAAAATGTTGGTGGGCCAAAAACAGGCTCAGAGAGCTCTGAATGTCCCAAAAACATTTGCAGCCTGAAAGGGGCATTAACCCGCATCCTAGACCGCTGAAATTCCCAAAAATATTTTTGGCATGAAAAGTGCATCCTACAACCCTGAAAGTTCAGAATATGTTAGCAGCCCAAAAAAGGCCTTAAAATGCATCTTAGACCTGCAAAAATGTTGAAAGGTTTGGAGGCTGAAAAAAGGGATTTACAGGCATCCTAGACCCCGTAAAGTGCAGACAATGGCTGTGGCCCAAAATCAGTGTCAGAGAGCTCTGAATGTCCCAAAACATGTGCAGCCCGAAAGGGGCACTAACCCGCATCCTAGACCACTGAAATTCCCAAAAGTATTTTTGGCACGAAAAATGCATCCTACACCCCTGAAATTTCAGAAAATGTTGGCAGCTCAAAAAAAGGCCTTAAAATGCATCTTAGGCCTGCAAAAATGTTGAAAACTTTGCAGGCCCAAAGAAGGGGTTTACATGTATCCTAGACCCCTAAATTCCAGAAAATGTTGGTAGGCCAAAACTGTGTCAGAGAGCTCTGAATGTCCCAAAAACATTTGCAGCCTGAAAGGGGCATTAACCCGCACCCTAGACCACTGAAATTCCCAAAAATATTTTTGGCATGAAAAGTGCATCCTACAACCCTGAAAGTTCAGAATATGTTAGCAGCCCAAAAAAGACCTTAAAATGCATTTTAGGCCTGCGAAAATGTTGAAAGGTTTGGAGGCCCAAAAAAGGGGTTTACAGGCATCCTAGACCCCCTAAAGTCCAGAAAATGTTGGTTGGCCAAAAACAGGCTCAGAGAGCTCTGAATGTCCCAAAAACATTTGCAGCCTAAAAGGGGCATTAACCCGCATCCTAGACCACTGAAATTACCAAAAATAGTTTGGCCCGAAAAATGCATCCTACACCCCTGAATGTTCAGAAAATGTTGGCAGCTCAAAAAACTCCTTAAAATTCATCTTGTGCCTGGAAAAATGTTGAACACTTTGGAGGCCCAAAAAAGGGGTTTATAGGCATCCTAGACCCCCTTAAGTCCAGAAAATGTTGGTAGGCCAAAAACTGTGTCAGAGAGCTCTGAATGTCCCAAAAACATTTGCAGCCTGAAAGGGGCATTAACCCGCATCCTAGACCGCTGAAATTCCCAAAAATATTTTTGGCATGAAAAGTGCATCCTACAACCCTGAAAGTTCAGAATATGTTAGCAGCCCAAAAAAGGCCTTAAAATGCATTTTAGGCCTGCAAAAATGTTGAAAACTTTGCAGGCCCAAAAAAGGGGTTTACATGTATCCTAGACCCCTAAATTCCAGAAAAGGTTGGTGGGCCAAAAACTGTGTCAGAGAGCTCTTAATGTCCCAAAAACATTTGCAGCCTGAAAGGGGCATTAACCCGCATCCTAGACCACTGAAATTCCCAAAAATATTTTTGGACCCTAAAATGCATCCTACAACCCTGAAAGTTCAGAATATGTTAGCAGCCCAAAAAAGGCCTTAAAATGCATTTTAGGCCTGCAAAATGTTGAAAACTTTGGAGGCCCAAAAAAGGGGTTTACAGGCATCCTAGACCCCCTAAAGTCCAGAAAATGTTGGTGGGCCAAATACTGTGTCAGAGAGCTCTGAATGTCCCAAAAACATTTGCAGCTTGAAAGGGGCATTAACCCGCATCCTAGACCACTGAAATTACCAAAAATAGTTTGGCCCGAAAAATGCATCCTACACCCCTGAAAGTTCAGAAAATGTTGGCAGCTCAAAAAAGTCCTTAAAATTCATCTTGTGCCTGCAAAAATGTTGAAAACTTTGGAGGCCCAAAAAAGGGGATTACAGGCATCCTAGACCCCCTAAAGTCCAGAAAATGTTGGTGGGCCAAAAACGGTGTCAGAGAGCTCAGAATGTCCCAAAAACATTTGCAGCCTGAAAGGGGCATTAACCCGCATCCTAGATCACTGAAATTCCCAAAAATATTTTTGGCATGAAAAGTGCATCCTACAACCCTGAGATTTCAGAATATGTTAGTAGCCCAAACAAGGCCTTAAAATGCATTTTAGGCCTGCAAAAATGTTGAAAACTTTGGAGGCCCAAAAAAGGGGATTACAGGCATCCTAGACCCCCTAAAGTCCAGAAAATATTGGTGGACCAAAAACTGTGTCAGAGAGCTCTGAATGTCCCAAAAACATTTGCAGCTTGAAAGGGGCATTAACCCGCATCCTAGACCACTGAAATTCCCAAAAATATTTTTGGCACCCAAAATGCATCCTACAACCCTGAGAGTTCAGAATATGTTAGCAGCCCAAAAAAGGCCTTAAAATGCATTTTAGGCCTGCAAAAATGTTGAAAAGTTTGGAGGCCCAAAAAAGGGGTTTACAGGCATCCTAGACCCCCTAAAGTCCAGAAAATGTTGGTGGGCCAAAAACAGGCTCAGAGAGCTCTGAATGTCCCAATAACATTTGCAGCCTGAAAGGGGCATTAACCCGCATCCTAGACCACTGAAATTGCCAAAAATAGTTTGGCCCGAAAAATGCATCCTACACCCCTGAAAGTTCAGAAAATGTTGGCAGCTCAAAAAAGTCCTTAAAATTCATCTTGTGCCTGCAAAAATGTTGAAAACTTTGGAGGCCCAAAAAAGGGGTTTACAGGCATCCTAGACCCCCTAAAGTCCAGAAAATGTTGGTGGGCCAAAAACTGTGTCAGAGAGCTCTGAATGTCCCAAAAACATTTGCAGCCTGAAAGGGGCATTAACCCGCATCCTAGACCACTGAAATTCCCAAAAATATTTTTGGCATGAAAAGGGCATCCTACAACCCTGAGAGTTCAGAATATGTTAGCAGCCCAAACAAGGCCTTAAAATGCATTTTAGGCCTGCAAAAATGTTGGAAACTTTGGAGGTCCAAAAAAGAGGTTTACAGGCATCCTAGACTCCCTAAAGTCCAGAAAATATTGGTGGACCAAAAACTGTGTCAGAGAGCTCTGAATGTCCCAAAAACATTTGCAGCCTGAAAGGGGCATTAACCCGCATCCTAGACCACTGAAATTCCCAAAAATATTTTTGGCACCCAAAATGCATCCTACAACCCTGAAAGTTCAGAATATGTTAGCAGCCCAAAAAAGGCCTTAAAATGCATTTTAGGCCTGGAAAAATGTTGAAAACTTTGCAGGCCCAAAAAAGGGATTTACAGGCATCCTAGACCCCGTAAAGTGCAGAAAATGGCTGTGGCCCAAAATCAGTGTCAGAGAGCTCTGAATGTCCCGAAATATTTGCCGCCCGAAAGGGGCACTAACCCGCATCCTAGACCACTGAAATTCCCAAAAATATTTTTGGCACGAAAAATGCATCCTACAACCCTGAAAGTTCAGAATATGTTAGCAGCCTGAAAAATGCCTTAAAATGCATTTTAGGCCTGCAAAAATGTTGAAAACTTTGGAGGCCCAAAAAAGGGGTTTACAGGCATCCTAGACCCCCTAAAGTCCAGAAAATGTTGGTGGGCCAAAAACTGTGTCAGAGAGCTCTGAATGTCCCAAAAACATTTGCAGCTTGAAAGGGGCATTAACCCGCATCCTAGACCACTGAAATTACCAAAAATAGTTTGGCCCGAAAAATGCATCCTACACCCCTGAAAGTTCAGAAAATGTTGGCAGCTCAAAAAAGTCCTTAAAATTCATCTTGTGCCTGCAAAAATGTTGAAAACTTTGGAGGCCCAAAAAAGGGGATTACAGGCATCCTAGACCCTCTAAAGTCCAGAAAATGTTGGTGGGCCAAAAACTGTGTCAGAGAGCTCTGAATGTCCCAAAACATTTGCAGCCCGAAAGGGGCACTAACCAGCATCCTAGACCACTGAAATTCCCAAAAATATTTTTGGCACCAAAAATGCATCCTACAACCCTGAAAGTTCAGAATATGTTAGCAGCCTGAAAAATGCCTTAAAATGCATTTTAGGCCTGCAAAAATGTTGAAAACTTTGGAGGCCCAAAAAAGAGGTTTACAGGCATCCTAGACTCCCTAAAGTCCAGAAAATATTGGTGGACCAAAAACTGTGTCAGAGAGCTCTGAATGTCCCAAAACATTTGCAACTTGAAAGGGGCATTAACCCGCATCCTAGACCACTGAAATTCCCAAAAATATTTTTGGCACCCAAAATGCATCCTACAACCCTGAAAGTTCAGAATATGTTAGCAGCCCAAAAAAGGCCTTAAAATGCATTTTAGGCCTGCAAAAATGTTGAAAACTTTGGAGGCCCAAAAAAGGGGTTTACAGGCATCCTAGACCCCTAAAGTCCAGAAAATGTTGGTGGGCCAAAAACAGGCTCAGAGAGCTCTGAATGTCCCAAAAACATTTGCAGCCTGAAAGGGGCATTAACCCGTATCCTAGACCACTGAAATTACCAAAAATGGTTTGGCCCGAAAAATGCATCCTACACCCCTGAATGTTCAGAAAATGTTGGCAGCTCAAAAAAGTCCTTAAAATTCATCTTGTGCCTGGAAAAATGTTGAAAACTTTGGAGGCCCAAAAAAGGGGTTTATAGGCATCCTAGACCGCCTAAAGTCCAGAAAATGTTGGTGGGCCAAAAACTGTGTCAGAGAGCTCTGAATGTCCCAAAAACATTTGCAGACTGAAAGGGGCATTAACCCGCATCCTAGACCACTGAAATTCCCAAAAATATTTTTGGCACTCAAAATGCATCCTACAACCCTGAAAGTTCAGAATATGTTAGCAGCCCAAAAAAGGCCTTAAAATGCATTTTAGGCCTGCAAAAATGTTGAAAGGTTTGGAGGCCCAAAAAAGGGGTTTACAGGCATCCTAGACCCCCTAAAGTCCAGAAAATGTTGGTGTGCCAAAAACAGGCTCAGAGAGCTCTGAATGTCCCAAAAACATTTGCAGCCTGAAAGGGGCATTAACCCGCATCCTAGACCACTGAAATTACCAAAAATAGTTTGGCCCGAAAAATGCATCCTACACCCCTGAATGTTCAGAAAATGTTGGCAGCTCAAAAAAGTCCTTAAAATTCATCTTGTGCCTGGAAAAATGTTGAAAACTTTGGAGGCCCAAAAAAGGGGTTTATAGGCATCCTAGACCCCCTAAAGTCCAGAAAATGTTGGTGGGCCTAAAACTGTGTCAGAGAGCTCTGAATGTCCCAAAACATGTGCAGCCCGAAAGGGGCACTAACCAGCATCCTAGACCACTGAAATTCCCAAAAATATTTTTGGCACCAAAAATCCATCCTACAACCCTGAAAGTTCAGAATATGTTAGCAGCCTGAAAAATGCCTTAAAATGCATTTTAGGCCTGCAAAAATGTTGAAAACTTTGGAGGCCCAAAAAAGAGGTTTACAGGCATCCTAGACTCCCTAAAGTCCAGAAAATATTGGTGGACCAAAAACTGTGTCAGAGAGCTCTGAATGTCCCAAAAACATTTGCAGCTTGAAAGGGGCATTAACCCGCATCCTAGACCACTGAAATTCTCAAAAATATTTTTGGCATGAAAAGTGCATCCTACAACCCTTAAAGTTCAGAATATGTTAGCAGACCAAAAAAGGCCTTAAAATGCATTTTGGCCTGCAAAAAAGTTGAAAAGTTTGGAGGCCAAAAAAGGGATTTACAGGCATCCTAGACCCCGTAAAGTCCAGAAAATGTTGGTGGGCCAAAAACTGTGTCAGAGAGCTCTGAATGTCCCAAAAACATTTGCAGCCCGAAAGGGGCACTAACCCGCATACTAGACCACTGAAATTCCCAAAAATATTTTTGGCACGAAAAATGCATCCTACAACCCTGAAAGTTCAGAATATGTTAGCAGCCTGAAAAATGCCTTAAAATGCATTTTAGGCCTGCAAAAATGTTGAAAACTTTGGAGGCCCAAAAAAGGGGTTTACAGGCATCCTAGACCCCCTAAAGTCCAGAAAATGTTGGTGGGCCAAAAACTGTGTCAGAGAGCTCTGAATGTCCCAAAAACATTTGCAGCTTGAAAGGGGCATTAACCCGCATCCTAGACCACTGAAATTACCAAAAATAGTTTGGCACCCAAAATGCATCCTACACCCCTGAAAGTTCAGAATATGTTAGCAGCCCAAAAAAGGCCTTAAAATGCATTTTAGGCCTGCAAAAATGTTGAAAACTTTAGAGGCCCAAAAAAGGGGATTACAGGTATCCTAGACCCCCTAAAGTCCAGAAAATGTTGGTGGGCCAAAAACTGTGTCAGAGAGCTCAGAATGTCCCAAAAACATTTGCAGCCTGAAAGGGGCATTGACCGCATCCTAGATCACTGAAATTCCCAAAAATATTTTTGGCATGAAAAGTGCATCCTACAACCCTGAGATTTCAGAATATGTTAGTAGCCCAAACAAGGCCTTAAAATGCATTTTAGGCCTGCAAAAATGTTGAAAACTTTGGAGGCCCAAAAAGGGGTTTACAGGCATCCTAGACCCCCTAAAGTCCAGAAAATGATGGTGGGCCAAAAACTGTGTCAGAGAGCTCTGAATGTCCCAAAAACATTTGCAGCTTGAAAGGGGCATTAACCCGCATCCTAGACCACTGAAATTCCCAAAATTATTTTTGGCACCCAAAATGCATCCTACAACCCTGAAAGTTCAGAATATGTTAGCAGCACAAAAAAGGCCTTAAAATGCATTTTAGGCCCGCAAAAATGTTGAAAAGTTTGGAGGCCCAAAAAAGGGATTTACAGGCATCCTAGACCCCGTAAAGTGCAGAAAATGGCTGTGGCCCAAAAACTGTGTCAGAGAGCTCTGAATGTCCCAAAAACATTTGCAGCTTGAAAGGGGCATTAACCCGCACCCTAGACCGCTGAAATTCCCAAAAATATTTTTGGCACCCAAAATGCATCCTACAACCCTGAAAGTTCAGAATATGTTAGCAGCCCAAAAAAGGCCTTAAAATGCATTTTAGGCCTGCAAAAATGTTGAAAGGTTTGGGAGCCCAAAAAAGGGGTTTACAGGCATCCTAGACCCCCTAAAGTCCAGAAAATGTTGGTGGGCCAAAAACTGTGTCAGAGAGCTCTGAATGTCCCAAAAACATTTGCAGCTTGAAAGGGGCATTAACCCGCATCCTAGACCACTGAAATTACCAAAAATAGTTTGGCCCGAAAAATGCATCCTACACCCCTGAATGTTCAGAAAATGTTGGCAGCTCAAAAAAGTCCTTAACATTCATCTTGTGCCTGGAAAAATGTTGAAAACTTTGGAGGCCCAAAAAAGGGGTTTACAGGCATCCTAGACCCCCTAAAGTCCAGAAAATGTTGGTCGGCCAAAAACTGTGTCAGAGAGCTCTGAATGTCCCAAAAACATTTGCAGACTGAAAGGGGCATTAACCCGCATCCTAGACCACTGAAATTCCCAAAAATATTTTTGGCATGAAAAGTGCATCCTACAACCCTGAAAGTTCAGAATATGTTAGCAGCCCAAAAAGGCCTTAAAATGCATCTTAGACCTGCAAAAATGTTGAAAGGTTTGGAGGCTAAAAAATGGGATTTACAGGCATCCTAGACCCCGTAAAGTGCAGAAAATGGCTGTGGCCCAAAATCAGTGTCAGAGAGCTCTGAATGTCCCAAAACATTTGCAGCCCGAAAAGGGCACTAACCCGCATCCTAGACCACTGAAATTGCCAAAAGTATTTTTGGCACGAAAAATGCATCCTACACCCCTGAAATTTCAGAATATGTTAGCAGCCTGAAAAAGGCCTTAAAATGCATTTTAGGCCTGCAAAAATGTTGAAAACTTTGGAGGCCCAAAAAAGAGGTTTACAGGCATCCTAGACTCCCTAAAGTCCAGAAAATATTGGTGGACCAAAAACTGTGTCAGAGAGCTCTGAATGTCCCAAAAACATTTGCAGCCTGAAAGGGGCATTAACCCGCATCCTAGACCACTGAAATTTCCAAAAATATTTTTGGCACCCAAAATGCATCCTACAACCCTGAAAGTTCAGAATATGTTAGCAGCCCAAAAAAGGCCTTAAAATGCATCTTAGGCCTGCAAAAATATTGAAAAGTTTGGAGGCCCAAAAAAGGGATTTACAGGCATCCTAGACCCCGTAAAGTGCAGAAAATGGCTGTGGCCCAAAATCAGTGTCAGAGAGCTCTGAATGTCCCAAAATATTTGCAGCCCGAAAGGGGCACTAACCCGCATCCTAGACCACTGAAATTCCCAAAAATATTTTTGGCACCAAAAATGCATCCTACAACCCTGAAAGTTCAGAATATGTTAGCAGCCTGAAAAAGCCCTTAAAATGCATTTTAGGCCTGCAAAAATGTTGAAAACTTTGGAGGCCCAAAAAAGGGGTTTACAGGCATCCTAGACTCCCTAAAGTCCAGAAAATATTGGTGGGCCAAAAACTGTGTCAGAGAGCTCTGAATGTCCCAAAAACATTTGCAGCCTGAAAGGGGCATTAACCCGCATCCTAGACCACTGAAATTCCCAAAAATATTTTTGGCACCCAAAATGCATTCTACAACCCTGAAAGTTCAGAATATGTTGGCAGCCCAGAAAAGGCCTTAAAATGCATTTTAGGCCTGCAAAAATGTTGAAAGGTTTGGGGGTCCAAAAAAGGGGTTTACAGGCATCCTAGACTCCCTAAAGTCCAGAAAATGTTGGTGGGCCAAAAACAGGCTCAGAGAGCTCTGAATGTCCCAAAAACATTTGCAGCCTGAAAGGGGCATTAACCCGCATCCTAGACCGCTGAAATTCCCAAAAATATTTTTGGCATGAAAAGTGCATCCTACAACCCTGAAAGTTCAGAATATGTTAGCAGCCCAAAAAAGGCCTTAAAATGCATTTTAGGCCTGCAAAAATGTTGAAAGGTTTGGGGGTCCAAAAAAGGGGTTTACAGGCATCCTAGACCCCCTAAAGTCCAGAAAATGTTGGTGGGCCAAAAACAGGCTCAGAGAGCTCTGAATGTCCCAAAAACATTTGCAGCCCGAAAGGGGCATTAACCCGCATCCTAGACCACTGAAATTACCAAAAATAGTTTGGCCCAAAAAATGCATCCTACACCCCTGAATGTTCAGAAAATGTTGGCAGCTCAAAAAAGTCCTTAAAATTCATCTTGTGCCTGGAAAAATGTTGAAAACTTTGGAGGCCCAAAAAAGGGGTTTACAGGCATCCTAGACCCCCTAAAGTCCAGAAAATGTTGGTGGGCCAAAAACTGTGTCAGAGAGCTCTGAATGTCCCAAAAACATTTGCAGACTGAAAGGGGCATTAACCCGCATCCTAGACCACTGAAATTCCCAAAAATAATTTTGGCATGAAAAGTGCATCCTACAACCCTTTAAGTTCAGAATATGTTAGCAGCCCAAAAAAGGCCTTAAAATGCATCTTAGACCTGCAAAAATGTTGAAAGGTTTGGAGGCTGAAAAAAGGGATTTACAGGCATCCTAGACCCCGTAAAGTGCAGACAATGGCTGTGGCCCAAAATCAGTGTCAGAGAGCTCTGAATGTCCCAAAACATGTGCAGCCGAAAGGGGCACTAACCCGCATCCTAGACCACTGAAATTCCCAAAAATATTTTTGGCACGAAAAATGCATCCTACAACCCTGAAAGTTCAGAATATGTTAGCAGCCTGAAAAATGCCTTAAAATGCATTTTAGGCCTGCAAAAATGTTGAAAACTTTGGAGGCCCAAAAAAGGGGTTTACAGGCATCCTAGACCCCCTAAAGTCCAGAAAATGTTGGTGGGCCAAAAACTGTGTCAGAGAGCTCTGAATGTCCCAAAAACATTTGCAGCTTGAAAGGGGCATTAACCCGCATCCTAGACCACTGAAATTCCCAAAAATATTTTTGGCATGAAAAGTGCATCCTACAACCCTGAAAGTTCAGAATATGTTAGCAGCCCAAAAAAGACCTTAAAATGCATTTTAGGCCTGCGAAAATGTTGAAAGGTTTGGAGGCCCAAAAAAGGGGTTTACAGGCATCCTAGACCCCCTAAAGTCCAGAAAATGTTGGTTGGCCAAAAACAGGCTCAGAGAGCTCTGAATGTCCCAAAAACATTTGCAGCCTAAAAGGGGCATTAACCCGCATCCTAGACCACTGAAATTACCAAAAATAGTTTGGCCCGAAAAATGCATCCTACACCCCTGAATGTTCAGAAAATGTTGGCAGCTCAAAAAACTCCTTAAAATTCATCTTGTGCCTGGAAAAATGTTGAACACTTTGGAGGCCCAAAAAAGGGGTTTATAGGCATCCTAGACCCCCTTACGTCCAGAAAATGTTGGTAGGCCAAAAACGGTGTCAGAGAGCTCTGAATGTCCCAAAAACATTTGCAGCCTGAAAGGGGTATTAACCCGCATCCTAGACCGCTGAAATTCCCAAAAATATTTTTGGCATGAAAAGTGCATCCTACAACCCTGAAAGTTCAGAATATGTTAGCAGCCCAAAAAAGGCCTTAAAATGCATTTTAGGCCTGCAAAAATGTTGAAAACTTTGCAGGCCCAAAAAAGGGGTTTACATGTATCCTAGACCCCTAAATTCCAGAAAAGGTTGGTGGGCCAAAAACTGTGTCAGAGAGCTCTTAATGTCCCAAAAACATCTGCAGCCTGAAAGGGCATTAACCCGCATCCTAGACCACTGAAATTCCCAAAAATATTTTTGGACCCTAAAATGCATCCTACAACCCTGAAAGTTCAGAATATGTTAGCAGCCCAAAAAAGGCCTTAAAATGCATTTTAGGCCTGCAAAATGTTGAAAACTTTGGAGGCCCAAAAAAGGGGTTTACAGGCATCCTAGACCCCCTAAAGTCCAGAAAATGTTGGTGGGCCAAATACTGTGTCAGAGAGCTCTGAATGTCCCAAAAACATTTGCAGCTTGAAAGGGGCATTAACCCGCATCCTAGACCACTGAAATTACCAAAAATAGTTTGGCCCGAAAAATGCATCCTACACCCCTGAAAGTTCAGAAAATGTTGGCAGCTCAAAAAAGTCCTTAAAATTCATCTTGTGCCTGCAAAAATGTTGAAAACTTTGGAGGCCCAAAAAAGGGGATTACAGGCATCCTAGACCCCCTAAAGTCCAGAAAATATTGGTGGACCAAAAACTGTGTCAGAGAGCTCTGAATGTCCCAAAAACATTTGCAGCCTGAAAGGGGCATTAACCCGCATCCTAGACCACTGAAATTCCCAAAAATATTTTTGGCATGAAAAGTGCCTCCTACAACCCTGAGATTTCAGAATATGTTAGTAGCCCAAACAAGGCCTTAAAATGCATTTTAGGCCTGCAAAAATGTTGAAAACTTTGGAGGCCCAAAAAAGGGGTTTACAGGCATCCTAGACCCCCTAAAGTCCAGAAAATGTTGGTGGGCCAAAAACAGGCTCAGAGAGCTCTGAATGTCCCAATAACATTTGCAGCCTGAAAGGGGCATTAACCCGCATCCTAGACCACTGAAATTGCCAAAAATAGTTTGGCCCGAAAAATGCATCCTACACCCCTGAAAGTTCAGAAAATGTTGGCAGCTCAAAAAAGTCCTTAAAATTCATCTTGTGCCTGCAAAAATGTTGAAAACTTTGGAGGCCCAAAAAAGGGGTTTACAGGCATCCTAGACCCCCTAAAGTCCAGAAAATGTTGGTGGGCCAAAAACTGTGTCAGAGAGCTCTGAATGTCCCAAAAACATTTGCAGCCTGAAAGGGGCATTAACCCGCATCCTAGACCACTGAAATTCCCAAAAATATTTTTGGCATGAAAAGGGCATCCTACAACCCTGAGAGTTCAGAATATGTTAGCAGCCCAAACAAGGCCTTAAAATGCATTTTAGGCCTGCAAAAATGTTGGAAACTTTGGAGGTCCAAAAAAGAGGTTTACAGGCATCCTAGACTCCCTAAAGTCCAGAAAATATTGGTGGACCAAAAACTGTGTCAGAGAGCTCTGAATGTCCCAAAAACATTTGCAGCCTGAAAGGGGCATTAACCCGCATCCTAGACCACTGAAATTCCCAAAAATATTTTTGGCACCCAAAATGCATCCTACAACCCTGAAAGTTCAGAATATGTTAGCAGCCCAAAAAAGGCCTTAAAATGCATTTTAGGCCTGGAAAAATGTTGAAAACTTTGCAGGCCCAAAAAAGGGATTTACAGGCATCCTAGACCCCGTAAAGTGCAGAAAATGGCTGTGGCCCAAAATCAGTGTCAGAGAGCTCTGAATGTCCCGAAATATTTGCCGCCCGAAAGGGGCACTAACCCGCATCCTAGACCACTGAAATTCCCAAAAATATTTTTGGCACGAAAAATGCATCCTACAACCCTGAAAGTTCAGAATATGTTAGCAGCCTGAAAAATGCCTTAAAATGCATTTTAGGCCTGCAAAAATGTTGAAAACTTTGGAGGCCCAAAAAAGGGGTTTACAGGCATCCTAGACCCCCTAAAGTCCAGAAAATGTTGGTGGGCCAAAAACTGTGTCAGAGAGCTCTGAATGTCCCAAAAACATTTGCAGCTTGAAAGGGGCATTAACCCGCATCCTAGACCACTGAAATTACCAAAATAGTTTGGCCCGAAAAATGCATCCTACACCCCTGAAAGTTCAGAAAATGTTGGCAGCTCAAAAAAGTCCTTAAAATTCATCTTGTGCCTGCAAAAATGTTGAAAACTTTGGAGGCCCAAAAAAGGGGATTACAGGCATCCTAGACCCTCTAAAGTCCAGAAAATGTTGGTGGGCCAAAAACTGTGTCAGAGAGCTCTGAATGTCCCAAAAACATTTGCAGCTTGAAAGGGGCATTAACCCGCATCCTAGACCACTGAAATTCCCAAAAATATTTTTGGCACCAAAAATGCATCCTACAACCCTGAAAGTTCAGAATATGTTAGCAGCCTGAAAAATGCCTTAAAATGCATTTTAGGCCTGCAAAAATGTTGAAAACTTTGGAGGCCCAAAAAAGAGGTTTACAGGCATCCTAGACTCCCTAAAGTCCAGAAAATGTTGGTGGGCCAAAAACTGTGTCAGAGAGCTCTGAATGTCCCAAAACATTTGCAGCCCGAAAGGGGCACTAACCAGCATCCTAGACCACTGAAATTCCCAAAAATATTTTTGGCACCAAAAATGCATCCTACAACCCTGAAAGTTCAGAATATGTTAGCAGCCTGAAAAATGCCTTAAAATGCATTTTAGGCCTGCAAAAATGTTGAAAACTTTGGAGGCCCAAAAAAGAGGTTTACAGGCATCCTAGACTCCCTAAAGTCCAGAAAATATTGGTGGACCAAAAACTGTGTCAGAGAGCTCTGAATGTCCCAAAACATTTGCAACTTGAAAGGGGCATTAACCCGCATCCTAGACCACTGAAATTCCCAAAAATATTTTTGGCACCCAAAATGCATCCTACAACCCTGAAAGTTCAGAATATGTTAGCAGCCCAAAAAAGGCCTTAAAATGCATTTTAGGCCTGCAAAAATGTTGAAAACTTTGGAGGCCCAAAAAAGGGGTTTACAGGCCTCCTAGACCCCTAAAGTCCAGAAAATGTTGGTGGGCCAAAAACAGGCTCAGAGAGCTCTGAATGTCCCAAAAACATTTGCAGCCTGAAAGGGGCATTAACCCGTATCCTAGACCACTAAAATTACCAAAAATGGTTTGGCCCGAAAAATGCATCCTACACCCCTGAATGTTCAGAAAATGTTGGCAGCTCAAAAAAGTCCTTAAAATTCATCTTGTGCCTGGAAAAATGTTGAAAACTTTGGAGGCCCAAAAAAGGGGTTTATAGGCATCCTAGACCGCCTAAAGTCCAGAAAATGTTGGTGGGCCAAAAACTGTGTCAGAGAGCTCTGAATGTCCCAAAAACATTTGCAGACTGAAAGGGGCATTAACCCGCATCCTAGACCACTGAAATTCCCAAAAATATTTTTGGCACTCAAAATGCATCCTACAACCCTGAAAGTTCAGAATATGTTAGCAGCCCAAAAAAGGCCTTAAAATGCATTTTAGGCCTGCAAAAATGTTGAAAGGTTTGGAGGCCCAAAAAAGGGGTTTACAGGCATCCTAGACCCCCTAAAGTCCAGAAAATGTTGGTGGGCCAAAAACAGGCTCA
The DNA here is from genome assembly GCF_040938575.1 of Ambystoma mexicanum. NCBI lineage: Eukaryota > Metazoa > Chordata > Amphibia > Caudata > Ambystomatidae > Ambystoma > Ambystoma mexicanum. The sequence continues at coordinate 956,196,865 of NC_090929.1, read as the reverse complement.
GAGAGCTCTGAATGTCCCAAAAACATTTGCAGCCTGAAAGGGGCATTAACCCGCATCCTAGACCACTGAAATTACCAAAAATAGTTTGGCCCGAAAAATGCATCCTACACCCCTGAATGTTCAGAAAATGTTGGCAGCTCAAAAAAGTCCTTAAAATTCATCTTGTGCCTGGAAAAATGTTGAAAACTTTGGAGGCCCAAAAAAGGGGTTTATAGGCATCCTAGACCCCCTAAAGTCCAGAAAATGTTGGTGGGCCTAAAACTGTGTCAGAGAGCTCTGAATGTCCCAAAACATGTGCAGCCCGAAAGGGGCACTAACCAGCATCCTAGACCACTGAAATTCCCAAAAATATTTTTGGCACCAAAAATCCATCCTACAACCCTGAAAGTTCAGAATATGTTAGCAGCCTGAAAAATGCCTTAAAATGCATTTTAGGCCTGCAAAAATGTTGAAAACTTTGGAGGCCCAAAAAAGAGGTTTACAGGCATCCTAGACTCCCTAAAGTCCAGAAAATATTGGTGGACCAAAAACTGTGTCAGAGAGCTCTGAATGTCCCAAAAACATTTGCAGCTTGAAAGGGGCATTAACCCGCATCCTAGACCACTGAAATTCTCAAAAATATTTTTGGCATGAAAAGTGCATCCTACAACCCTTAAAGTTCAGAATATGTTAGCAGACCAAAAAAGGCCTTAAAATGCATTTTGGCCTGCAAAAAAGTTGAAAAGTTTGGAGGCCAAAAAAGGGATTTACAGGCATCCTAGACCCCGTAAAGTGCAGAAAATGGCTGTGGCCCAAAAACTGTGTCAGAGAGCTCTGAATGTCCCAAAACATTTGCAGCTTGAAAGGGGCATTAACCCGCATCCTAGACCACTGAAATTCCCAAAAATATTTTTGGCACCCAAAATGCATCCTACAACCCTGAAAGTTCAGAATATGTTAGCAGCCCAAAAAAGGCCTTAAAATGCATTTTATGCCTGCAAAAATGTTGAAAACTTTGGAGGCCCAAAAAAGGGGTTTACAGGCATCCTAGACCCCCTAAAGTCCAGAAAATGTTGGTGGGCCAAAAACTGTGTCAGAGAGCTCTGAATGTCCCAAAAACATTTGCAGCTTGAAAGGGGCATTAACCCGCATCCTAGACCACTGAAATTCTCAAAAATATTTTTGGCATGAAAAGTGCATCCTACAACCCTGAAAGTTCAGAATATGTTAGCAGCCCAAAAAAGGCCTTAAAATGCATCTTAGACCTGCAAAAATGTTGAAAGGTTTGGAGGCTAAAAAATGGGATTTACAGGCATCCTAGACCCCGTAAAGTGCAGAAAATGGCTGTGGCCCAAAATCAGTGTCAGAGAGCTCTGAATGTCCCAAAACATTTGCAGACTGAAAGGGGCATTAACCCGCATCCTAGACCACTGAAATTCCCAAAAGTATTTTTGGCACGAAAAATGCATCCTACACCCCTGAAATTTCAGAAAATGTTGGCAGCTCAAAAAAAGGCCTTAAAATGCATCTTAGGCCTGCAAAAATGTTGAAAACTTTGCAGGCCCAAAATAGGGGTTTACAGGCATCCTAGACCCCCTAAAGTCCAGAAAATGTTGGTGGGCCAAAAACTGTGTCAGAGAGCTCTTAATGTCCCAAAAACATTTGCAGCCTGAAAGGGGCATTAACCCGCATCCTAGACCACTGAAATTCCCAAAAATATTTTTGGCACCTAAAATGCATCCTACAACCCTGAAAGTTCAGAATATGTTAGCAGCCCAAAAAAGGCCTTAAAATGCATTTTAGGCCTGCCAAATGTTGAAAACTTTGGAGGCCCAAAAAAGGGGTTTACAGGCATCCTAGACCCCCTAAAGTCCAGAAAATGTTGGTGGGCCAAAAACTGTGTCAGAGAGCTCTGAATGTCCCAAAAACATTTGCAGCCCGAAAGGGGCACTAACCCGCATCCTAGACCACTGAAATTCCCAAAAATATTTTTGGCACGAAAAATGCATCCTACAACCCTGAAAGTTCAGAATATGTTAGCAGCCTGAAAAATGCCTTAAAATGCATTTTAGGCCTGCAAAAATGTTGAAAACTTTGGAGGCCCAAAAAAGGGGTTTACAGGCATCCTAGACCCCCTAAAGTCCAGAAAATGTTGGTGGGCCAAAAACTGTGTCAGAGAGCTCTGAATGTCCCAAAAACATTTGCAGCTTGAAAGGGGCATTAACCCACATCCTAGACCACTGAAATTACCAAAAATAGTTTGGCACCCAAAATGCATCCTACACCCCTGAAAGTTCAGAATATGTTAGCAGCCCAAAAAAGGCCTTAAAATGCATTTTAGGCCTGCAAAAATGTTGAAAACTTTGGAGGCCCAAAAAAGGGGATTACAGGCATCCTAGACCCCCTAAAGTCCAGAAAATGTTGGTGGGCCAAAAACTGTGTCAGAGAGCTCAGAATGTCCCAAAAACATTTGCAGCCTGAAAGGGGCATTAACCCGCATCCTAGATCACTGAAATTCCCAAAAATATTTTTGGCATGAAAAGTGCATCCTACAACCCTGAGATTTCAGAATATGTTAGTAGCCCAAACAAGGCCTTAAAATGCATTTTAGGCCTGCAAAAATGTTGAAAACTTTGGAGGCCCAAAAAGGGGTTTACAGGCATCCTAGACCCCCTAAAGTCCAGAAAATGTTGGTGGCCAAAAACTGTGTCAGAGAGCTCTGAATGTCCCAAAAACATTTGCAGCTTGAAAGGGGCATTAACCCGCATCCTAGACCACTGAAATTCCCAAAATTATTTTTGGCACCCAAAATGCATCCTACAACCCTGAAAGTTCAGAATATGTTAGCAGCACAAAAAAGGCCTTAAAATGCATTTTAGGCCCGCAAAAATGTTGAAAAGTTTGGAGGCCCAAAAAAGGGATTTACAGGCATCCTAGACCCCGTAAAGTGCAGAAAATGGCTGTGGCCCAAAAACTGTGTCAGAGAGCTCTGAATGTCCCAAAAACATTTGCAGCTTGAAAGGGGCATTAACCCGCACCCTAGACCGCTGAAATTCCCAAAAATATTTTTGGCACCCAAAATGCATCCTACAACCCTGAAAGTTCAGAATATGTTAGCAGCCCAAAAAAGGCCTTAAAATGCATTTTAGGCCTGCAAAAATGTTGAAAGGTTTGGGAGCCCAAAAAAGGGGTTTACAGGCATCCTAGACCCCCTAAAGTCCAGAAAATGTTGGTGGGCCAAAAACTGTGTCAGAGAGCTCTGAATGTCCCAAAAACATTTGCAGCTTGAAAGGGGCATTAACCCGCATCCTAGACCACTGAAATTAGCAAAAATAGTTTGGCCCGAAAAATGCATCCTACACCCCTGAATGTTCAGAAAATGTTGGCAGCTCAAAAAAGTCCTTAACATTGATCTTGTGCCTGGAAAAATGTTGAAAACTTTGGAGGCCCAAAAAAGGGGTTTACAGGCATCCTAGACCCCCTAAAGTCCAGAAAATGTTGGTCGGCCAAAAACTGTGTCAGAGAGCTCTGAATGTCCCAAAAACATTTGCAGACTGAAAGGGGCATTAACCCGCATCCTAGACCACTGAAATTCCCAAAAGTATTTTTGGCAAGAAAAATGCATCCTACACCCCTGAAATTTCAGAATATGTTAGCAGCCTGAAAAAGGCCTTAAAATGCATTTTAGGCCTGCAAAAATGTTGAAAGGTTTGGGGGTCCAAAAAAGGGGTTTACAGGCATCCTAGACTCCCTAAAGTCCAGAAAATGTTGGTGGGCCAAAAACAGGCTCAGAGAGCTCTGAATGTCCCAAAAACATTTGCAGCCTGAAAGGGGCATTAACCCGCATCCTAGACCGCTGAAATTCCCAAAAATATTTTTGGCATGAAAAGTGCATCCTACAACCCTGAAAGTTCAGAATATGTTAGCAGCCCAAAAAAGGCCTTAAAATGCATCTTAGACCTGCAAAAATGTTGAAAGGTTTGGAGGCTGAAAAAAGGGATTTACAGGCATCCTAGACCCCGTAAAGTGCAGACAATGGCTGTGGCCCAAAATCAGTGTCAGAGAGCTCTGAATGTCCCAAAACATGTGCAGCCCGAAAGGGGCACTAACCCGCATCCTAGACCACTGAAATTCCCAAAAGTATTTTTGGCACGAAAAATGCATCCTACACCCCTGAAATTTCAGAAAATGTTGGCAGCTCAAAAAAAGGCCTTAAAATGCATCTTAGGCCTGCAAAAATGTTGAAAACTTTGCAGGCCCAAAGAAGGGGTTTACATGTATCCTAGACCCCTAAATTCCAGAAAATGTTGGTAGGCCAAAACTGTGTCAGAGAGCTCTGAATGTCCCAAAAACATTTGCAGCCTGAAAGGGGCATTAACCCGCACCCTAGACCACTGAAATTCCCAAAAATATTTTTGGCATGAAAAGTGCATCCTACAACCCTGAAAGTTCAGAATATGTTAGCAGCCCAAAAAAGACCTTAAAATGCATTTTAGGCCTGCGAAAATGTTGAAAGGTTTGGAGGCCCAAAAAAGGGGTTTACAGGCATCCTAGACCCCCTAAAGTCCAGAAAATGTTGGTTGGCCAAAAACAGGCTCAGAGAGCTCTGAATGTCCCAAAAACATTTGCAGCCTAAAAGGGGCATTAACCCGCATCCTAGACCACTGAAATTACCAAAAATAGTTTGGCCCGAAAAATGCATCCTACACCCCTGAATGTTCAGAAAATGTTGGCAGCTCAAAAAACTCCTTAAAATTCATCTTGTGCCTGGAAAAATGTTGAACACTTTGGAGGCCCAAAAAAGGGGTTTATAGGCATCCTAGACCCCCTTAAGTCCAGAAAATGTTGGTAGGCCAAAAACTGTGTCAGAGAGCTCTGAATGTCCCAAAAACATTTGCAGCCTGAAAGGGGCATTAACCCGCATCCTAGACCGCTGAAATTCCCAAAAATATTTTTGGCATGAAAAGTGCATCCTACAACCCTGAAAGTTCAGAATATGTTAGCAGCCCAAAAAAGGCCTTAAAATGCATTTTAGGCCTGCAAAAATGTTGAAAACTTTGCAGGCCCAAAAAAGGGGTTTACATGTATCCTAGACCCCTAAATTCCAGAAAAGGTTGGTGGGCCAAAAACTGTGTCAGAGAGCTCTTAATGTCCCAAAAACATTTGCAGCCTGAAAGGGGCATTAACCCGCATCCTAGACCACTGAAATTCCCAAAAATATTTTTGGACCCTAAAATGCATCCTACAACCCTGAAAGTTCAGAATATGTTAGCAGCCCAAAAAAGGCCTTAAAATGCATTTTAGGCCTGCAAAATGTTGAAAACTTTGGAGGCCCAAAAAAGGGGTTTACAGGCATCCTAGACCCCCTAAAGTCCAGAAAATGTTGGTGGGCCAAATACTGTGTCAGAGAGCTCTGAATGTCCCAAAAACATTTGCAGCTTGAAAGGGGCATTAACCCGCATCCTAGACCACTGAAATTACCAAAAATAGTTTGGCCCGAAAAATGCATCCTACACCCCTGAAAGTTCAGAAAATGTTGGCAGCTCAAAAAAGTCCTTAAAATTCATCTTGTGCCTGCAAAAATGTTGAAAACTTTGGAGGCCCAAAAAAGGGGATTACAGGCATCCTAGACCCCCTAAAGTCCAGAAAATGTTGGTGGGCCAAAAACGGTGTCAGAGAGCTCAGAATGTCCCAAAAACATTTGCAGCCTGAAAGGGGCATTAACCCGCATCCTAGATCACTGAAATTCCCAAAAATATTTTTGGCATGAAAAGTGCATCCTACAACCCTGAGATTTCAGAATATGTTAGTAGCCCAAACAAGGCCTTAAAATGCATTTTAGGCCTGCAAAAATGTTGAAAACTTTGGAGGCCCAAAAAAGGGGATTACAGGCATCCTAGACCCCCTAAAGTCCAGAAAATATTGGTGGACCAAAAACTGTGTCAGAGAGCTCTGAATGTCCCAAAAACATTTGCAGCTTGAAAGGGGCATTAACCCGCATCCTAGACCACTGAAATTCCCAAAAATATTTTTGGCACCCAAAATGCATCCTACAACCCTGAGAGTTCAGAATATGTTAGCAGCCCAAAAAAGGCCTTAAAATGCATTTTAGGCCTGCAAAAATGTTGAAAAGTTTGGAGGCCCAAAAAAGGGGTTTACAGGCATCCTAGACCCCCTAAAGTCCAGAAAATGTTGGTGGGCCAAAAACAGGCTCAGAGAGCTCTGAATGTCCCAATAACATTTGCAGCCTGAAAGGGGCATTAACCCGCATCCTAGACCACTGAAATTGCCAAAAATAGTTTGGCCCGAAAAATGCATCCTACACCCCTGAAAGTTCAGAAAATGTTGGCAGCTCAAAAAAGTCCTTAAAATTCATCTTGTGCCTGCAAAAATGTTGAAAACTTTGGAGGCCCAAAAAAGGGGTTTACAGGCATCCTAGACCCCCTAAAGTCCAGAAAATGTTGGTGGGCCAAAAACTGTGTCAGAGAGCTCTGAATGTCCCAAAAACATTTGCAGCCTGAAAGGGGCATTAACCCGCATCCTAGACCACTGAAATTCCCAAAAATATTTTTGGCATGAAAAGGGCATCCTACAACCCTGAGAGTTCAGAATATGTTAGCAGCCCAAACAAGGCCTTAAAATGCATTTTAGGCCTGCAAAAATGTTGGAAACTTTGGAGGTCCAAAAAAGAGGTTTACAGGCATCCTAGACTCCCTAAAGTCCAGAAAATATTGGTGGACCAAAAACTGTGTCAGAGAGCTCTGAATGTCCCAAAAACATTTGCAGCCTGAAAGGGGCATTAACCCGCATCCTAGACCACTGAAATTCCCAAAAATATTTTTGGCACCCAAAATGCATCCTACAACCCTGAAAGTTCAGAATATGTTAGCAGCCCAAAAAAGGCCTTAAAATGCATTTTAGGCCTGGAAAAATGTTGAAAACTTTGCAGGCCCAAAAAAGGGATTTACAGGCATCCTAGACCCCGTAAAGTGCAGAAAATGGCTGTGGCCCAAAATCAGTGTCAGAGAGCTCTGAATGTCCCGAAATATTTGCCGCCCGAAAGGGGCACTAACCCGCATCCTAGACCACTGAAATTCCCAAAAATATTTTTGGCACGAAAAATGCATCCTACAACCCTGAAAGTTCAGAATATGTTAGCAGCCTGAAAAATGCCTTAAAATGCATTTTAGGCCTGCAAAAATGTTGAAAACTTTGGAGGCCCAAAAAAGGGGTTTACAGGCATCCTAGACCCCCTAAAGTCCAGAAAATGTTGGTGGGCCAAAAACTGTGTCAGAGAGCTCTGAATGTCCCAAAAACATTTGCAGCTTGAAAGGGGCATTAACCCGCATCCTAGACCACTGAAATTACCAAAAATAGTTTGGCCCGAAAAATGCATCCTACACCCCTGAAAGTTCAGAAAATGTTGGCAGCTCAAAAAAGTCCTTAAAATTCATCTTGTGCCTGCAAAAATGTTGAAAACTTTGGAGGCCCAAAAAAGGGGATTACAGGCATCCTAGACCCTCTAAAGTCCAGAAAATGTTGGTGGGCCAAAAACTGTGTCAGAGAGCTCTGAATGTCCCAAAACATTTGCAGCCCGAAAGGGGCACTAACCAGCATCCTAGACCACTGAAATTCCCAAAAATATTTTTGGCACCAAAAATGCATCCTACAACCCTGAAAGTTCAGAATATGTTAGCAGCCTGAAAAATGCCTTAAAATGCATTTTAGGCCTGCAAAAATGTTGAAAACTTTGGAGGCCCAAAAAAGAGGTTTACAGGCATCCTAGACTCCCTAAAGTCCAGAAAATATTGGTGGACCAAAAACTGTGTCAGAGAGCTCTGAATGTCCCAAAACATTTGCAACTTGAAAGGGGCATTAACCCGCATCCTAGACCACTGAAATTCCCAAAAATATTTTTGGCACCCAAAATGCATCCTACAACCCTGAAAGTTCAGAATATGTTAGCAGCCCAAAAAAGGCCTTAAAATGCATTTTAGGCCTGCAAAAATGTTGAAAACTTTGGAGGCCCAAAAAAGGGGTTTACAGGCATCCTAGACCCCTAAAGTCCAGAAAATGTTGGTGGGCCAAAAACAGGCTCAGAGAGCTCTGAATGTCCCAAAAACATTTGCAGCCTGAAAGGGGCATTAACCCGTATCCTAGACCACTGAAATTACCAAAAATGGTTTGGCCCGAAAAATGCATCCTACACCCCTGAATGTTCAGAAAATGTTGGCAGCTCAAAAAAGTCCTTAAAATTCATCTTGTGCCTGGAAAAATGTTGAAAACTTTGGAGGCCCAAAAAAGGGGTTTATAGGCATCCTAGACCGCCTAAAGTCCAGAAAATGTTGGTGGGCCAAAAACTGTGTCAGAGAGCTCTGAATGTCCCAAAAACATTTGCAGACTGAAAGGGGCATTAACCCGCATCCTAGACCACTGAAATTCCCAAAAATATTTTTGGCACTCAAAATGCATCCTACAACCCTGAAAGTTCAGAATATGTTAGCAGCCCAAAAAAGGCCTTAAAATGCATTTTAGGCCTGCAAAAATGTTGAAAGGTTTGGAGGCCCAAAAAAGGGGTTTACAGGCATCCTAGACCCCCTAAAGTCCAGAAAATGTTGGTGTGCCAAAAACAGGCTCAGAGAGCTCTGAATGTCCCAAAAACATTTGCAGCCTGAAAGGGGCATTAACCCGCATCCTAGACCACTGAAATTACCAAAAATAGTTTGGCCCGAAAAATGCATCCTACACCCCTGAATGTTCAGAAAATGTTGGCAGCTCAAAAAAGTCCTTAAAATTCATCTTGTGCCTGGAAAAATGTTGAAAACTTTGGAGGCCCAAAAAAGGGGTTTATAGGCATCCTAGACCCCCTAAAGTCCAGAAAATGTTGGTGGGCCTAAAACTGTGTCAGAGAGCTCTGAATGTCCCAAAACATGTGCAGCCCGAAAGGGGCACTAACCAGCATCCTAGACCACTGAAATTCCCAAAAATATTTTTGGCACCAAAAATCCATCCTACAACCCTGAAAGTTCAGAATATGTTAGCAGCCTGAAAAATGCCTTAAAATGCATTTTAGGCCTGCAAAAATGTTGAAAACTTTGGAGGCCCAAAAAAGAGGTTTACAGGCATCCTAGACTCCCTAAAGTCCAGAAAATATTGGTGGACCAAAAACTGTGTCAGAGAGCTCTGAATGTCCCAAAAACATTTGCAGCTTGAAAGGGGCATTAACCCGCATCCTAGACCACTGAAATTCTCAAAAATATTTTTGGCATGAAAAGTGCATCCTACAACCCTTAAAGTTCAGAATATGTTAGCAGACCAAAAAAGGCCTTAAAATGCATTTTGGCCTGCAAAAAAGTTGAAAAGTTTGGAGGCCAAAAAAGGGATTTACAGGCATCCTAGACCCCGTAAAGTCCAGAAAATGTTGGTGGGCCAAAAACTGTGTCAGAGAGCTCTGAATGTCCCAAAAACATTTGCAGCCCGAAAGGGGCACTAACCCGCATACTAGACCACTGAAATTCCCAAAAATATTTTTGGCACGAAAAATGCATCCTACAACCCTGAAAGTTCAGAATATGTTAGCAGCCTGAAAAATGCCTTAAAATGCATTTTAGGCCTGCAAAAATGTTGAAAACTTTGGAGGCCCAAAAAAGGGGTTTACAGGCATCCTAGACCCCCTAAAGTCCAGAAAATGTTGGTGGGCCAAAAACTGTGTCAGAGAGCTCTGAATGTCCCAAAAACATTTGCAGCTTGAAAGGGGCATTAACCCGCATCCTAGACCACTGAAATTACCAAAAATAGTTTGGCACCCAAAATGCATCCTACACCCCTGAAAGTTCAGAATATGTTAGCAGCCCAAAAAAGGCCTTAAAATGCATTTTAGGCCTGCAAAAATGTTGAAAACTTTAGAGGCCCAAAAAAGGGGATTACAGGTATCCTAGACCCCCTAAAGTCCAGAAAATGTTGGTGGGCCAAAAACTGTGTCAGAGAGCTCAGAATGTCCCAAAAACATTTGCAGCCTGAAAGGGGCATTGACCGCATCCTAGATCACTGAAATTCCCAAAAATATTTTTGGCATGAAAAGTGCATCCTACAACCCTGAGATTTCAGAATATGTTAGTAGCCCAAACAAGGCCTTAAAATGCATTTTAGGCCTGCAAAAATGTTGAAAACTTTGGAGGCCCAAAAAGGGGTTTACAGGCATCCTAGACCCCCTAAAGTCCAGAAAATGATGGTGGGCCAAAAACTGTGTCAGAGAGCTCTGAATGTCCCAAAAACATTTGCAGCTTGAAAGGGGCATTAACCCGCATCCTAGACCACTGAAATTCCCAAAATTATTTTTGGCACCCAAAATGCATCCTACAACCCTGAAAGTTCAGAATATGTTAGCAGCACAAAAAAGGCCTTAAAATGCATTTTAGGCCCGCAAAAATGTTGAAAAGTTTGGAGGCCCAAAAAAGGGATTTACAGGCATCCTAGACCCCGTAAAGTGCAGAAAATGGCTGTGGCCCAAAAACTGTGTCAGAGAGCTCTGAATGTCCCAAAAACATTTGCAGCTTGAAAGGGGCATTAACCCGCACCCTAGACCGCTGAAATTCCCAAAAATATTTTTGGCACCCAAAATGCATCCTACAACCCTGAAAGTTCAGAATATGTTAGCAGCCCAAAAAAGGCCTTAAAATGCATTTTAGGCCTGCAAAAATGTTGAAAGGTTTGGGAGCCCAAAAAAGGGGTTTACAGGCATCCTAGACCCCCTAAAGTCCAGAAAATGTTGGTGGGCCAAAAACTGTGTCAGAGAGCTCTGAATGTCCCAAAAACATTTGCAGCTTGAAAGGGGCATTAACCCGCATCCTAGACCACTGAAATTACCAAAAATAGTTTGGCCCGAAAAATGCATCCTACACCCCTGAATGTTCAGAAAATGTTGGCAGCTCAAAAAAGTCCTTAACATTCATCTTGTGCCTGGAAAAATGTTGAAAACTTTGGAGGCCCAAAAAAGGGGTTTACAGGCATCCTAGACCCCCTAAAGTCCAGAAAATGTTGGTCGGCCAAAAACTGTGTCAGAGAGCTCTGAATGTCCCAAAAACATTTGCAGACTGAAAGGGGCATTAACCCGCATCCTAGACCACTGAAATTCCCAAAAATATTTTTGGCATGAAAAGTGCATCCTACAACCCTGAAAGTTCAGAATATGTTAGCAGCCCAAAAAGGCCTTAAAATGCATCTTAGACCTGCAAAAATGTTGAAAGGTTTGGAGGCTAAAAAATGGGATTTACAGGCATCCTAGACCCCGTAAAGTGCAGAAAATGGCTGTGGCCCAAAATCAGTGTCAGAGAGCTCTGAATGTCCCAAAACATTTGCAGCCCGAAAAGGGCACTAACCCGCATCCTAGACCACTGAAATTGCCAAAAGTATTTTTGGCACGAAAAATGCATCCTACACCCCTGAAATTTCAGAATATGTTAGCAGCCTGAAAAAGGCCTTAAAATGCATTTTAGGCCTGCAAAAATGTTGAAAACTTTGGAGGCCCAAAAAAGAGGTTTACAGGCATCCTAGACTCCCTAAAGTCCAGAAAATATTGGTGGACCAAAAACTGTGTCAGAGAGCTCTGAATGTCCCAAAAACATTTGCAGCCTGAAAGGGGCATTAACCCGCATCCTAGACCACTGAAATTTCCAAAAATATTTTTGGCACCCAAAATGCATCCTACAACCCTGAAAGTTCAGAATATGTTAGCAGCCCAAAAAAGGCCTTAAAATGCATCTTAGGCCTGCAAAAATATTGAAAAGTTTGGAGGCCCAAAAAAGGGATTTACAGGCATCCTAGACCCCGTAAAGTGCAGAAAATGGCTGTGGCCCAAAATCAGTGTCAGAGAGCTCTGAATGTCCCAAAATATTTGCAGCCCGAAAGGGGCACTAACCCGCATCCTAGACCACTGAAATTCCCAAAAATATTTTTGGCACCAAAAATGCATCCTACAACCCTGAAAGTTCAGAATATGTTAGCAGCCTGAAAAAGCCCTTAAAATGCATTTTAGGCCTGCAAAAATGTTGAAAACTTTGGAGGCCCAAAAAAGGGGTTTACAGGCATCCTAGACTCCCTAAAGTCCAGAAAATATTGGTGGGCCAAAAACTGTGTCAGAGAGCTCTGAATGTCCCAAAAACATTTGCAGCCTGAAAGGGGCATTAACCCGCATCCTAGACCACTGAAATTCCCAAAAATATTTTTGGCACCCAAAATGCATTCTACAACCCTGAAAGTTCAGAATATGTTGGCAGCCCAGAAAAGGCCTTAAAATGCATTTTAGGCCTGCAAAAATGTTGAAAGGTTTGGGGGTCCAAAAAAGGGGTTTACAGGCATCCTAGACTCCCTAAAGTCCAGAAAATGTTGGTGGGCCAAAAACAGGCTCAGAGAGCTCTGAATGTCCCAAAAACATTTGCAGCCTGAAAGGGGCATTAACCCGCATCCTAGACCGCTGAAATTCCCAAAAATATTTTTGGCATGAAAAGTGCATCCTACAACCCTGAAAGTTCAGAATATGTTAGCAGCCCAAAAAAGGCCTTAAAATGCATTTTAGGCCTGCAAAAATGTTGAAAGGTTTGGGGGTCCAAAAAAGGGGTTTACAGGCATCCTAGACCCCCTAAAGTCCAGAAAATGTTGGTGGGCCAAAAACAGGCTCAGAGAGCTCTGAATGTCCCAAAAACATTTGCAGCCCGAAAGGGGCATTAACCCGCATCCTAGACCACTGAAATTACCAAAAATAGTTTGGCCCAAAAAATGCATCCTACACCCCTGAATGTTCAGAAAATGTTGGCAGCTCAAAAAAGTCCTTAAAATTCATCTTGTGCCTGGAAAAATGTTGAAAACTTTGGAGGCCCAAAAAAGGGGTTTACAGGCATCCTAGACCCCCTAAAGTCCAGAAAATGTTGGTGGGCCAAAAACTGTGTCAGAGAGCTCTGAATGTCCCAAAAACATTTGCAGACTGAAAGGGGCATTAACCCGCATCCTAGACCACTGAAATTCCCAAAAATAATTTTGGCATGAAAAGTGCATCCTACAACCCTTTAAGTTCAGAATATGTTAGCAGCCCAAAAAAGGCCTTAAAATGCATCTTAGACCTGCAAAAATGTTGAAAGGTTTGGAGGCTGAAAAAAGGGATTTACAGGCATCCTAGACCCCGTAAAGTGCAGACAATGGCTGTGGCCCAAAATCAGTGTCAGAGAGCTCTGAATGTCCCAAAACATGTGCAGCCGAAAGGGGCACTAACCCGCATCCTAGACCACTGAAATTCCCAAAAATATTTTTGGCACGAAAAATGCATCCTACAACCCTGAAAGTTCAGAATATGTTAGCAGCCTGAAAAATGCCTTAAAATGCATTTTAGGCCTGCAAAAATGTTGAAAACTTTGGAGGCCCAAAAAAGGGGTTTACAGGCATCCTAGACCCCCTAAAGTCCAGAAAATGTTGGTGGGCCAAAAACTGTGTCAGAGAGCTCTGAATGTCCCAAAAACATTTGCAGCTTGAAAGGGGCATTAACCCGCATCCTAGACCACTGAAATTCCCAAAAATATTTTTGGCATGAAAAGTGCATCCTACAACCCTGAAAGTTCAGAATATGTTAGCAGCCCAAAAAAGACCTTAAAATGCATTTTAGGCCTGCGAAAATGTTGAAAGGTTTGGAGGCCCAAAAAAGGGGTTTACAGGCATCCTAGACCCCCTAAAGTCCAGAAAATGTTGGTTGGCCAAAAACAGGCTCAGAGAGCTCTGAATGTCCCAAAAACATTTGCAGCCTAAAAGGGGCATTAACCCGCATCCTAGACCACTGAAATTACCAAAAATAGTTTGGCCCGAAAAATGCATCCTACACCCCTGAATGTTCAGAAAATGTTGGCAGCTCAAAAAACTCCTTAAAATTCATCTTGTGCCTGGAAAAATGTTGAACACTTTGGAGGCCCAAAAAAGGGGTTTATAGGCATCCTAGACCCCCTTACGTCCAGAAAATGTTGGTAGGCCAAAAACGGTGTCAGAGAGCTCTGAATGTCCCAAAAACATTTGCAGCCTGAAAGGGGTATTAACCCGCATCCTAGACCGCTGAAATTCCCAAAAATATTTTTGGCATGAAAAGTGCATCCTACAACCCTGAAAGTTCAGAATATGTTAGCAGCCCAAAAAAGGCCTTAAAATGCATTTTAGGCCTGCAAAAATGTTGAAAACTTTGCAGGCCCAAAAAAGGGGTTTACATGTATCCTAGACCCCTAAATTCCAGAAAAGGTTGGTGGGCCAAAAACTGTGTCAGAGAGCTCTTAATGTCCCAAAAACATCTGCAGCCTGAAAGGGCATTAACCCGCATCCTAGACCACTGAAATTCCCAAAAATATTTTTGGACCCTAAAATGCATCCTACAACCCTGAAAGTTCAGAATATGTTAGCAGCCCAAAAAAGGCCTTAAAATGCATTTTAGGCCTGCAAAATGTTGAAAACTTTGGAGGCCCAAAAAAGGGGTTTACAGGCATCCTAGACCCCCTAAAGTCCAGAAAATGTTGGTGGGCCAAATACTGTGTCAGAGAGCTCTGAATGTCCCAAAAACATTTGCAGCTTGAAAGGGGCATTAACCCGCATCCTAGACCACTGAAATTACCAAAAATAGTTTGGCCCGAAAAATGCATCCTACACCCCTGAAAGTTCAGAAAATGTTGGCAGCTCAAAAAAGTCCTTAAAATTCATCTTGTGCCTGCAAAAATGTTGAAAACTTTGGAGGCCCAAAAAAGGGGATTACAGGCATCCTAGACCCCCTAAAGTCCAGAAAATATTGGTGGACCAAAAACTGTGTCAGAGAGCTCTGAATGTCCCAAAAACATTTGCAGCCTGAAAGGGGCATTAACCCGCATCCTAGACCACTGAAATTCCCAAAAATATTTTTGGCATGAAAAGTGCCTCCTACAACCCTGAGATTTCAGAATATGTTAGTAGCCCAAACAAGGCCTTAAAATGCATTTTAGGCCTGCAAAAATGTTGAAAACTTTGGAGGCCCAAAAAAGGGGTTTACAGGCATCCTAGACCCCCTAAAGTCCAGAAAATGTTGGTGGGCCAAAAACAGGCTCAGAGAGCTCTGAATGTCCCAATAACATTTGCAGCCTGAAAGGGGCATTAACCCGCATCCTAGACCACTGAAATTGCCAAAAATAGTTTGGCCCGAAAAATGCATCCTACACCCCTGAAAGTTCAGAAAATGTTGGCAGCTCAAAAAAGTCCTTAAAATTCATCTTGTGCCTGCAAAAATGTTGAAAACTTTGGAGGCCCAAAAAAGGGGTTTACAGGCATCCTAGACCCCCTAAAGTCCAGAAAATGTTGGTGGGCCAAAAACTGTGTCAGAGAGCTCTGAATGTCCCAAAAACATTTGCAGCCTGAAAGGGGCATTAACCCGCATCCTAGACCACTGAAATTCCCAAAAATATTTTTGGCATGAAAAGGGCATCCTACAACCCTGAGAGTTCAGAATATGTTAGCAGCCCAAACAAGGCCTTAAAATGCATTTTAGGCCTGCAAAAATGTTGGAAACTTTGGAGGTCCAAAAAAGAGGTTTACAGGCATCCTAGACTCCCTAAAGTCCAGAAAATATTGGTGGACCAAAAACTGTGTCAGAGAGCTCTGAATGTCCCAAAAACATTTGCAGCCTGAAAGGGGCATTAACCCGCATCCTAGACCACTGAAATTCCCAAAAATATTTTTGGCACCCAAAATGCATCCTACAACCCTGAAAGTTCAGAATATGTTAGCAGCCCAAAAAAGGCCTTAAAATGCATTTTAGGCCTGGAAAAATGTTGAAAACTTTGCAGGCCCAAAAAAGGGATTTACAGGCATCCTAGACCCCGTAAAGTGCAGAAAATGGCTGTGGCCCAAAATCAGTGTCAGAGAGCTCTGAATGTCCCGAAATATTTGCCGCCCGAAAGGGGCACTAACCCGCATCCTAGACCACTGAAATTCCCAAAAATATTTTTGGCACGAAAAATGCATCCTACAACCCTGAAAGTTCAGAATATGTTAGCAGCCTGAAAAATGCCTTAAAATGCATTTTAGGCCTGCAAAAATGTTGAAAACTTTGGAGGCCCAAAAAAGGGGTTTACAGGCATCCTAGACCCCCTAAAGTCCAGAAAATGTTGGTGGGCCAAAAACTGTGTCAGAGAGCTCTGAATGTCCCAAAAACATTTGCAGCTTGAAAGGGGCATTAACCCGCATCCTAGACCACTGAAATTACCAAAATAGTTTGGCCCGAAAAATGCATCCTACACCCCTGAAAGTTCAGAAAATGTTGGCAGCTCAAAAAAGTCCTTAAAATTCATCTTGTGCCTGCAAAAATGTTGAAAACTTTGGAGGCCCAAAAAAGGGGATTACAGGCATCCTAGACCCTCTAAAGTCCAGAAAATGTTGGTGGGCCAAAAACTGTGTCAGAGAGCTCTGAATGTCCCAAAAACATTTGCAGCTTGAAAGGGGCATTAACCCGCATCCTAGACCACTGAAATTCCCAAAAATATTTTTGGCACCAAAAATGCATCCTACAACCCTGAAAGTTCAGAATATGTTAGCAGCCTGAAAAATGCCTTAAAATGCATTTTAGGCCTGCAAAAATGTTGAAAACTTTGGAGGCCCAAAAAAGAGGTTTACAGGCATCCTAGACTCCCTAAAGTCCAGAAAATGTTGGTGGGCCAAAAACTGTGTCAGAGAGCTCTGAATGTCCCAAAACATTTGCAGCCCGAAAGGGGCACTAACCAGCATCCTAGACCACTGAAATTCCCAAAAATATTTTTGGCACCAAAAATGCATCCTACAACCCTGAAAGTTCAGAATATGTTAGCAGCCTGAAAAATGCCTTAAAATGCATTTTAGGCCTGCAAAAATGTTGAAAACTTTGGAGGCCCAAAAAAGAGGTTTACAGGCATCCTAGACTCCCTAAAGTCCAGAAAATATTGGTGGACCAAAAACTGTGTCAGAGAGCTCTGAATGTCCCAAAACATTTGCAACTTGAAAGGGGCATTAACCCGCATCCTAGACCACTGAAATTCCCAAAAATATTTTTGGCACCCAAAATGCATCCTACAACCCTGAAAGTTCAGAATATGTTAGCAGCCCAAAAAAGGCCTTAAAATGCATTTTAGGCCTGCAAAAATGTTGAAAACTTTGGAGGCCCAAAAAAGGGGTTTACAGGCCTCCTAGACCCCTAAAGTCCAGAAAATGTTGGTGGGCCAAAAACAGGCTCAGAGAGCTCTGAATGTCCCAAAAACATTTGCAGCCTGAAAGGGGCATTAACCCGTATCCTAGACCACTAAAATTACCAAAAATGGTTTGGCCCGAAAAATGCATCCTACACCCCTGAATGTTCAGAAAATGTTGGCAGCTCAAAAAAGTCCTTAAAATTCATCTTGTGCCTGGAAAAATGTTGAAAACTTTGGAGGCCCAAAAAAGGGGTTTATAGGCATCCTAGACCGCCTAAAGTCCAGAAAATGTTGGTGGGCCAAAAACTGTGTCAGAGAGCTCTGAATGTCCCAAAAACATTTGCAGACTGAAAGGGGCATTAACCCGCATCCTAGACCACTGAAATTCCCAAAAATATTTTTGGCACTCAAAATGCATCCTACAACCCTGAAAGTTCAGAATATGTTAGCAGCCCAAAAAAGGCCTTAAAATGCATTTTAGGCCTGCAAAAATGTTGAAAGGTTTGGAGGCCCAAAAAAGGGGTTTACAGGCATCCTAGACCCCCTAAAGTCCAGAAAATGTTGGTGGGCCAAAAACAGGCTCAGAGAGCTCTGAATGTCCCAAAAACATTTGCAGCCTGAAAGGGGCATTAACCCGCATCCTAGACCACTGAAATTACCAAAAATAGTTTGGCCCGAAAAATGCATCCTACACCCCTGAATGTTCAGAAAATGTTGGCAGCTCAAAAAAGTCCTTAAAATTCATCTTGTGCCTGGAAAAATGTTGAAAACTTTGGAGGCCCAAAAAAGGGGTTTATAGGCATCCTAGACCCCCTAAAGTCCAGAAAATGTTGGTGGGCCTAAAACTGTGTCAGAGAGCTCTGAATGTCCCAAAACATGTGCAGCCCGAAAGGGGCACTAACCAGCATCCTAGACCACTGAAATTCCCAAAAATATTTTTGGCACCAAAAATCCATCCTACAACCCTGAAAGTTCAGAATATGTTAGCAGCCTGAAAAATGCCTTAAAATGCATTTTAGGCCTGCAAAAATGTTGAAAACTTTGGAGGCCCAAAAAAGAGGTTTACAGGCATCCTAGACTCCCTAAAGTCCAGAAAATATTGGTGGACCAAAAACTGTGTCAGAGAGCTCTGAATGTCCCAAAAACATTTGCAGCTTGAAAGGGGCATTAACCCGCATCCTAGACCACTGAAATTCTCAAAAATATTTTTGGCATGAAAAGTGCATCCTACAACCCTTAAAGTTCAGAATATGTTAGCAGACCAAAAAAGGCCTTAAAATGCATTTTGGCCTGCAAAAAAGTTGAAAAGTTTGGAGGCCAAAAAAGGGATTTACAGGCATCCTAGACCCCGTAAAGTGCAGAAAATGGCTGTGGCCCAAAAACTGTGTCAGAGAGCTCTGAATGTCCCAAAACATTTGCAGCTTGAAAGGGGCATTAACCCGCATCCTAGACCACTGAAATTCCCAAAAATATTTTTGGCACCCAAAATGCATCCTACAACCCTGAAAGTTCAGAATATGTTAGCAGCCCAAAAAAGGCCTTAAAATGCATTTTATGCCTGCAAAAATGTTGAAAACTTTGGAGGCCCAAAAAAGGGGTTTACAGGCATCCTAGACCCCCTAAAGTCCAGAAAATGTTGGTGGGCCAAAAACTGTGTCAGAGAGCTCTGAATGTCCCAAAAACATTTGCAGCTTGAAAGGGGCATTAACCCGCATCCTAGACCACTGAAATTCTCAAAAATATTTTTGGCATGAAAAGTGCATCCTACAACCCTGAAAGTTCAGAATATGTTAGCAGCCCAAAAAAGGCCTTAAAATGCATCTTAGACCTGCAAAAATGTTGAAAGGTTTGGAGGCTAAAAAATGGGATTTACAGGCATCCTAGACCCCGTAAAGTGCAGAAAATGGCTGTGGCCCAAAATCAGTGTCAGAGAGCTCTGAATGTCCCAAAACATTTGCAGACTGAAAGGGGCATTAACCCGCATCCTAGACCACTGAAATTCCCAAAAGTATTTTTGGCACGAAAAATGCATCCTACACCCCTGAAATTTCAGAAAATGTTGGCAGCTCAAAAAAAGGCCTTAAAATGCATCTTAGGCCTGCAAAAATGTTGAAAACTTTGCAGGCCCAAAATAGGGGTTTACAGGCATCCTAGACCCCCTAAAGTCCAGAAAATGTTGGTGGGCCAAAAACTGTGTCAGAGAGCTCTTAATGTCCCAAAAACATTTGCAGCCTGAAAGGGGCATTAACCCGCATCCTAGACCACTGAAATTCCCAAAAATATTTTTGGCACCTAAAATGCATCCTACAACCCTGAAAGTTCAGAATATGTTAGCAGCCCAAAAAAGGCCTTAAAATGCATTTTAGGCCTGCCAAATGTTGAAAACTTTGGAGGCCCAAAAAAGGGGTTTACAGGCATCCTAGACCCCCTAAAGTCCAGAAAATGTTGGTGGGCCAAAAACTGTGTCAGAGAGCTCTGAATGTCCCAAAAACATTTGCAGCCCGAAAGGGGCACTAACCCGCATCCTAGACCACTGAAATTCCCAAAAATATTTTTGGCACGAAAAATGCATCCTACAACCCTGAAAGTTCAGAATATGTTAGCAGCCTGAAAAATGCCTTAAAATGCATTTTAGGCCTGCAAAAATGTTGAAAACTTTGGAGGCCCAAAAAAGGGGTTTACAGGCATCCTAGACCCCCTAAAGTCCAGAAAATGTTGGTGGGCCAAAAACTGTGTCAGAGAGCTCTGAATGTCCCAAAAACATTTGCAGCTTGAAAGGGGCATTAACCCACATCCTAGACCACTGAAATTACCAAAAATAGTTTGGCACCCAAAATGCATCCTACACCCCTGAAAGTTCAGAATATGTTAGCAGCCCAAAAAAGGCCTTAAAATGCATTTTAGGCCTGCAAAAATGTTGAAAACTTTGGAGGCCCAAAAAAGGGGATTACAGGCATCCTAGACCCCCTAAAGTCCAGAAAATGTTGGTGGGCCAAAAACTGTGTCAGAGAGCTCAGAATGTCCCAAAAACATTTGCAGCCTGAAAGGGGCATTAACCCGCATCCTAGATCACTGAAATTCCCAAAAATATTTTTGGCATGAAAAGTGCATCCTACAACCCTGAGATTTCAGAATATGTTAGTAGCCCAAACAAGGCCTTAAAATGCATTTTAGGCCTGCAAAAATGTTGAAAACTTTGGAGGCCCAAAAAGGGGTTTACAGGCATCCTAGACCCCCTAAAGTCCAGAAAATGTTGGTGGCCAAAAACTGTGTCAGAGAGCTCTGAATGTCCCAAAAACATTTGCAGCTTGAAAGGGGCATTAACCCGCATCCTAGACCACTGAAATTCCCAAAATTATTTTTGGCACCCAAAATGCATCCTACAACCCTGAAAGTTCAGAATATGTTAGCAGCACAAAAAAGGCCTTAAAATGCATTTTAGGCCCGCAAAAATGTTGAAAAGTTTGGAGGCCCAAAAAAGGGATTTACAGGCATCCTAGACCCCGTAAAGTGCAGAAAATGGCTGTGGCCCAAAAACTGTGTCAGAGAGCTCTGAATGTCCCAAAAACATTTGCAGCTTGAAAGGGGCATTAACCCGCACCCTAGACCGCTGAAATTCCCAAAAATATTTTTGGCACCCAAAATGCATCCTACAACCCTGAAAGTTCAGAATATGTTAGCAGCCCAAAAAAGGCCTTAAAATGCATTTTAGGCCTGCAAAAATGTTGAAAGGTTTGGGAGCCCAAAAAAGGGGTTTACAGGCATCCTAGACCCCCTAAAGTCCAGAAAATGTTGGTGGGCCAAAAACTGTGTCAGAGAGCTCTGAATGTCCCAAAAACATTTGCAGCTTGAAAGGGGCATTAACCCGCATCCTAGACCACTGAAATTAGCAAAAATAGTTTGGCCCGAAAAATGCATCCTACACCCCTGAATGTTCAGAAAATGTTGGCAGCTCAAAAAAGTCCTTAACATTGATCTTGTGCCTGGAAAAATGTTGAAAACTTTGGAGGCCCAAAAAAGGGGTTTACAGGCATCCTAGACCCCCTAAAGTCCAGAAAATGTTGGTCGGCCAAAAACTGTGTCAGAGAGCTCTGAATGTCCCAAAAACATTTGCAGACTGAAAGGGGCATTAACCCGCATCCTAGACCACTGAAATTCCCAAAAGTATTTTTGGCAAGAAAAATGCATCCTACACCCCTGAAATTTCAGAATATGTTAGCAGCCTGAAAAAGGCCTTAAAATGCATTTTAGGCCTGCAAAAATGTTGAAAACTTTGGAGGCCCAAAAAAGAGGTTTACAGGCATCCTAGACTCCCTAAAGTCCAGAAAATATTGGTGGACCAAAAACTGTGTCAGAGAGCTCTGAATGTCCCAAAAACATTTGCAGCCTGAAAGGGGCATTAACCCGCATCCTAGACCACTGAAATTTCCAAAAATATTTTTGGCACCCAAAATGCATCCTACAACCCTGAAAGTTCAGAATATGTTAGCAGCCCAAAAAAGGCCTTAAATGCATCTTAGGCCTGCAAAAATATTGAAAAGTTTGGAGTCCCAAAAAAGGGATTTACAGGCATCCTAGACCCCGTAAAGTGCAGAAAATGGCTGTGGCCCAAAATCAGTGTCAGAGAGCTCTGAATGTCCCAAAATATTTGCAGCCCGAAAGGGGCACTAACCCGCATCCTAGACCACTGAAATTCCCAAAAATATTTTTGGCACCAAAAATGCATCCTACAACCCTGAAAGTTCAGAATATGTTAGCAGCCTGAAAAAGCCCTTAAAATGCATTTTAGGCCTGCAAAAATGTTGAAAACTTTGGAGGCCCAAAAAAGGGGTTTACAGGCATCCTAGACTCCCTAAAGTCCAGAAAATATTGGTGGGCCAAAAACTGTGTCAGAGAGCTCTGAATGTCCCAAAAACATTTGCAGCCTGAAAGGGGCATTAACCCGCATCCTAGACCACTGAAATTCCCAAAAATATTTTTGGCACCCAAAATGCATTCTACAACCCTGAAAGTTCAGAATATGTTGGCAGCCCAGAAAAGGCCTTAAAATGCATTTTAGGCCTGCAAAAATGTTGAAAGGTTTGGGGGTCCAAAAAAGGGGTTTACAGGCATCCTAGACTCCCTAAAGTCCAGAAAATGTTGGTGGGCCAAAAACAGGCTCAGAGAGCTCTGAATGTCCCAAAAACATTTGCAGCCTGAAAGGGGCATTAACCCGCATCCTAGACCGCTGAAATTCCCAAAAATATTTTTGGCATGAAAAGTGCATCCTACAACCCTGAAAGTTCAGAATATGTTAGCAGCCCAAAAAAGGCCTTAAAATGCATTTTAGGCCTGCAAAAATGTTGAAAGGTTTGGGGGTCCAAAAAAGGGGTTTACAGGCATCCTAGACCCCCTAAAGTCCAGAAAATGTTGGTGGGCCAAAAACAGGCTCAGAGAGCTCTGAATGTGCCAAAAACATTTGCAGCCTGAAAGGGGCATTAACCCGCATCCTAGACCACTGAAATTACCAAAAATAGTTTGGCCCAAAAAATGCATCCTACACCCCTGAATGTTCAGAAAATGTTGGCAGCTCAAAAAAGTCCTTAAAATTCATCTTGTGCCTGGAAAAATGTTGAAAACTTTGGAGGCCCAAAAAAGGGGTTTACAGGCATCCTAGACCCCCTAAAGTCCAGAAAATGTTGGTGGGCCAAAAACTGTGTCAGAGAGCTCTGAATGTCCCAAAAACATTTGCAGACTGAAAGGGGCATTAACCCGCATCCTAGACCACTGAAATTCCCAAAAATAATTTTGGCATGAAAAGTGCATCCTACAACCCTTTAAGTTCAGAATATGTTAGCAGCCCAAAAAAGGCCTTAAAATGCATCTTAGACCTGCAAAAATGTTGAAAGGTTTGGAGGCTGAAAAAAGGGATTTACAGGCATCCTAGACCCCGTAAAGTGCAGACAATGGCTGTGGCCCAAAATCAGTGTCAGAGAGCTCTGAATGTCCCAAAACATGTGCAGCCCGAAAGGGGCACTAACCCGCATCCTAGACCACTGAAATTCCCAAAAGTATTTTTGGCACGAAAAATGCATCCTACACCCCTGAAATTTCAGAAAATGTTGGCAGCTCAAAAAAAGGCCTTAAAATGCATCTTAGGCCTGCAAAAATGTTGAAAACTTTGCAGGCCCAAAGAAGGGGTTTACATGTATCCTAGACCCCTAAATTCCAGAAAATGTTGGTAGGCCAAAACTGTGTCAGAGAGCTCTGAATGTCCCAAAAACATTTGCAGCCTGAAAGGGGCATTAACCCGCACCCTAGACCACTGAAATTCCCAAAAATATTTTTGGCATGAAAAGTGCATCCTACAACCCTGAAAGTTCAGAATATGTTAGCAGCCCAAAAAAGACCTTAAAATGCATTTTAGGCCTGCGAAAATGTTGAAAGGTTTGGAGGCCCAAAAAAGGGGTTTACAGGCATCCTAGACCCCCTAAAGTCCAGAAAATGTTGGTTGGCCAAAAACAGGCTCAGAGAGCTCTGAATGTCCCTAAAACATTTGCAGCCTAAAGGGGCATTAACCCGCATCCTAGACCACTGAAATTACCAAAAATAGTTTGGCCCGAAAAATGCATCCTACACCCCTGAATGTTCAGAAAATGTTGGCAGCTCAAAAAACTCCTTAAAATTCATCTTGTGCCTGGAAAAATGTTGAACACTTTGGAGGCCCAAAAAAGGGGTTTATAGGCATCCTAGACCCCCTTAAGTCCAGAAAATGTTGGTAGGCCAAAAACTGTGTCAGAGAGCTCTGAATGTCCCAAAAACATTTGCAGCCTGAAAGGGGCATTAACCCGCATCCTAGACCAATGAAATTCCCAAAAATATTTTTGGCATGAAAAGTGCATCCTACAACCCTGAAAGTTCAGAATATGTTAGCAGCCCAAAAAAGGCCTTAAAATGCATTTTAGGCCTGCAAAAATGTTGAAAACTTTGCAGGCCCAAAAAAGGGGTTTACATGTATCCTAGACCCCTAAATTCCAGAAAAGGTTGGTGGGCCAAAAACTGTGTCAGAGAGCTCTTAATGTCCCAAAAACATTTGCGGCCTGAAAGGGGCATTAACCCGCATCCTAGACCACTGAAATTCCCAAAAATATTTTTGGACCCTAAAATGCATCCTACAACCCTGAAAGTTCAGAATATGTTAGCAGCCCAAAAAAGGCCTTAAAATGCATTTTAGGCCTGCAAAATGTTGAAAACTTTGGAGGCCCAAAAAAGGGGTTTACAGGCATCCTAGACCCCCTAAAGTCCAGAAAATGTTGGTGGGCCAAATACTGTGTCAGAGAGCTCTGAATGTCCCAAAAACATTTGCAGCTTGAAAGGGGCATTAACCCGCATCCTAGACCACTGAAATTACCAAAAATAGTTTGGCCCGAAAAATGCATCCTACACCCCTGAAAGTTCAGAAAATGTTGGCAGCTCAAAAAAGTCCTTAAAATTCATCTTGTGCCTGCAAAAATGTTGAAAACTTTGGAGGCCCAAAAAAGGGGATTACAGGCATCCTAGACCCCCTAAAGTCCAGAAAATGTTGGTGGGCCAAAAACGGTGTCAGAGAGCTCAGAATGTCCCAAAAACATTTGCAGCCTGAAAGGGGCATTAACCCGCATCCTAGATCACTGAAATTCCCAAAAATATTTTTGGCATGAAAAGTGCATCCTACAACCCTGAGATTTCAGAATATGTTAGTAGCCCAAACAAGGCCTTAAAATGCATTTTAGGCCTGCAAAAATGTTGAAAACTTTGGAGGCCCAAAAAAGGGGATTACAGGCATCCTAGACCCCCTAAAGTCCAGAAAATATTGGTGGACCAAAAACTGTGTCAGAGAGCTCTGAATGTCCCAAAAACATTTGCAGCTTGAAAGGGGCATTAACCCGCATCCTAGACCACTGAAATTCCCAAAAATATTTTTGGCACCCAAAATGCATCCTACAACCCTGAGAGTTCAGAATATGTTAGCAGCCCAAAAAAGGCCTTAAAATGCATTTTAGGCCTGCAAAAATGTTGAAAAGTTTGGAGGCCCAAAAAAGGGGTTTACAGGCATCCTAGACCCCCTAAAGTCCAGAAAATGTTGGTGGGCCAAAAACAGGCTCAGAGAGCTCTGAATGTCCCAATAACATTTGCAGCCTGAAAGGGGCATTAACCCGCATCCTAGACCACTGAAATTGCCAAAAATAGTTTGGCCCGAAAAATGCATCCTACACCCCTGAAAGTTCAGAAAATGTTGGCAGCTCAAAAAAGTCCTTAAAATTCATCTTGTGCCTGCAAAAATGTTGAAAACTTTGGAGGCCCAAAAAAGGGGTTTACAGGCATCCTAGACCCCCTAAAGTCCAGAAAATGTTGGTGGGCCAAAAACTGTGTCAGAGAGCTCTGAATGTCCCAAAAACATTTGCAGCCTGAAAGGGGCATTAACCCGCATCCTAGACCACTGAAATTCCCAAAAATATTTTTGGCATGAAAAGGGCATCCTACAACCCTGAGAGTTCAGAATATGTTAGCAGCCCAAACAAGGCCTTAAAATGCATTTTAGGCCTGCAAAAATGTTGGAAACTTTGGAGGTCCAAAAAAGAGGTTTACAGGCATCCTAGACTCCCTAAAGTCCAGAAAATATTGGTGGACCAAAAACTGTGTCAGAGAGCTCTGAATGTCCCAAAAACATTTGCAGCCTGAAAGGGGCATTAACCCGCATCCTAGACCACTGAAATTCCCAAAAATATTTTTGGCACCCAAAATGCATCCTACAACCCTGAAAGTTCAGAATATGTTAGCAGCCCAAAAAAGGCCTTAAAATGCATTTTAGGCCTGGAAAAATGTTGAAAACTTTGCAGGCCCAAAAAAGGGATTTACAGGCATCCTAGACCCCGTAAAGTGCAGAAAATGGCTGTGGCCCAAAATCAGTGTCAGAGAGCTCTGAATGTCCCGAAATATTTGCCGCCCGAAAGGGGCACTAACCCGCATCCTAGACCACTGAAATTCCCAAAAATATTTTTGGCACGAAAAATGCATCCTACAACCCTGAAAGTTCAGAATATGTTAGCAGCCTGAAAAATGCCTTAAAATGCATTTTAGGCCTGCAAAAATGTTGAAAACTTTGGAGGCCCAAAAAAGGGGTTTACATGCATCCTAGACCCCCTAAAGTCCAGAAAATGTTGGTGGGCCAAAAACTGTGTCAGAGAGCTCTGAATGTCCCAAAAACATTTGCAGCTTGAAAGGGGCATTAACCCGCATCCTAGACCACTGAAATTACCAAAAATAGTTTGGCCCGAAAAATGCATCCTACACCCCTGAAAGTTCAGAAAATGTTGGCAGCTCAAAAAAGTCCTTAAAATTCATCTTGTGCCTGCAAAAATGTTGAAAGCTTTGGAGGCCCAAAAAAGGGGATTACAGGCATCCTAGACCCTCTAAAGTCCAGAAAATGTTGGTGGGCCAAAAACTGTGTCAGAGAGCTCTGAATGTCCCAAAAACATTTGCAGCTTGAAAGGGGCATTAACCCGCATCCTAGACCACTGAAATTCCCAAAAATATTTTTGGCACCAAAAATGCATCCTACAACCCTGAAAGTTCAGAATATGTTAGCAGCCTGAAAAATGCCTTAAAATGCATTTTAGGCATGCAAAAATGTTGAAAACTTTGGAGGCCCAAAAAAGAGGTTTACAGGCATCCTAGACTCCCTAAAGTCCAGAAAATGTTGGTGGGCCAAAAACTGTGTCAGAGAGCTCTGAATGTCCCAAAACATTTGCAGCCCGAAAGGGGCACTAACCAGCATCCTAGACCACTGAAATTCCCAAAAATATTTTTGGCACCAAAAATGCATCCTACAACCCTGAAAGTTCAGAATATGTTAGCAGCCTGAAAAATGCCTTAAAATGCATTTTAGGCCTGCAAAAATGTTGAAAACTTTGGAGGCCCAAAAAAGAGGTTTACAGGCATCCTAGACTCCCTAAAGTCCAGAAAATATTGGTGGACCAAAAACTGTGTCAGAGAGCTCTGAATGTCCCAAAACATTTGCAACTTGAAAGGGGCATTAACCCGCATCCTAGACCACTGAAATTCCCAAAAATATTTTTGGCACCCAAAATGCATCCTACAACCCTGAAAGTTCAGAATATGTTAGCAGCCCAAAAAAGGCCTTAAAATGCATTTTAGGCCTGCAAAAATGTTGAAAACTTTGGAGGCCCAAAAAAGGGGTTTACAGGCATCCTAGACCCCTAAAGTCCAGAAAATGTTGGTGGGCCAAAAACAGGCTCAGAGAGCTCTGAATGTCCCAAAAACATTTGCAGCCTGAAAGGGGCATTAACCCGTATCCTAGACCACTGAAATTACCAAAAATGGTTTGGCCCGAAAAATGCATCCTACACCCCTGAATGTTCAGAAAATGTTGGCAGCTCAAAAAAGTCCTTAAGATTCATCTTGTGCCTGGAAAAATGTTGAAAACTTTGGAGGCCCAAAAAAGGGGTTTATAGGCATCCTAGACCGCCTAAAGTCCAGAAAATGTTGGTGGGCCAAAAACTGTGTCAGAGAGCTCTGAATGTCCCAAAAACATTTGCAGACTGAAAGGGGCATTAACCCGCATCCTAGACCACTGAAATTCCCAAAAATATTTTTGGCACTCAAAATGCATCCTACAACCCTGAAAGTTCAGAATATGTTAGCAGCCCAAAAAAGGCCTTAAAATGCATTTTAGGCCTGCAAAAATGTTGAAAGGTTTGGAGGCCCAAAAAAGGGGTTTACAGGCATCCTACACCCCGTAAAGTGCAGAAAATGGCTGTGGCCCAAAATCAGTGTCAGAGAGCTCTGAATGTCCCAAAATATTTGCAGCCCGAAAGGGGCACTAACCCGCATCCTAGACCACTGAAATTCCCAAAAATATTTTTGGCACCAAAAATGCATCCTACAACCCTGAAAGTTCAGAATATGTTAGCAGCCTGAAAAAGCCCTTAAAATGCATTTTAGGCCTGCAAAAATGTTGAAAACTTTGGAGGCCCAAAAAAGGGGTTTACAGGCATCCTAGACTCCCTAAAGTCCAGAAAATATTGGTGGGCCAAAAACTGTGTCAGAGAGCTCTGAATGTCCCAAAAACATTTGCAGCCTGAAAGGGGCATTAACCCGCATCCTAGACCACTGAAATTCCCAAAAATATTTTTGGCACCCAAAATGCATTCTACAACCCTGAAAGTTCAGAATATGTTGGCAGCCCAGAAAAGGCCTTAAAATGCATTTTAGGCCTGCAAAAATGTTGAAAGGTTTGGGGGTCCAAAAAAGGGGTTTACAGGCATCCTAGACTCCCTAAAGTCCAGAAAATGTTGGTGGGCCAAAAACAGGCTCAGAGAGCTCTGAATGTCCCAAAAACATTTGCAGCCTGAAAGGGGCATTAACCCGCATCCTAGACCGCTGAAATTCCCAAAAATATTTTTGGCATGAAAAGTGCATCCTACAACCCTGAAAGTTCAGAATATGTTAGCAGCCCAAAAAAGGCCTTAAAATGCATTTTAGGCCTGCAAAAATGTTGAAAGGTTTGGGGGTCCAAAAAAGGGGTTTACAGGCATCCTAGACCCCCTAAAGTCCAGAAAATGTTGGTGGGCCAAAAACAGGCTCAGAGAGCTCTGAATGTGCCAAAAACATTTGCAGCCTGAAAGGGGCATTAACCCGCATCCTAGACCACTGAAATTACCAAAAATAGTTTGGCCCAAAAAATGCATCCTACACCCCTGAATGTTCAGAAAATGTTGGCAGCTCAAAAAAGTCCTTAAAATTCATCTTGTGCCTGGAAAAATGTTGAAAACTTTGGAGGCCCAAAAAAGGGGTTTACAGGCATCCTAGACCCCCTAAAGTCCAGAAAATGTTGGTGGGCCAAAAACTGTGTCAGAGAGCTCTGAATGTCCCAAAAACATTTGCAGACTGAAAGGGGCATTAACCCGCATCCTAGACCACTGAAATTCCCAAAAATAATTTTGGCATGAAAAGTGCATCCTACAACCCTTTAAGTTCAGAATATGTTAGCAGCCCAAAAAAGGCCTTAAAATGCATCTTAGACCTGCAAAAATGTTGAAAGGTTTGGAGGCTGAAAAAAGGGATTTACAGGCATCCTAGACCCCGTAAAGTGCAGACAATGGCTGTGGCCCAAAATCAGTGTCAGAGAGCTCTGAATGTCCCAAAACATGTGCAGCCCGAAAGGGGCACTAACCCGCATCCTAGACCACTGAAATTCCCAAAAGTATTTTTGGCACGAAAAATGCATCCTACACCCCTGAAATTTCAGAAAATGTTGGCAGCTCAAAAAAAGGCCTTAAAATGCATCTTAGGCCTGCAAAAATGTTGAAAACTTTGCAGGCCCAAAGAAGGGGTTTACATGTATCCTAGACCCCTAAATTCCAGAAAATGTTGGTAGGCCAAAACTGTGTCAGAGAGCTCTGAATGTCCCAAAAACATTTGCAGCCTGAAAGGGGCATTAACCCGCACCCTAGACCACTGAAATTCCCAAAAATATTTTTGGCATGAAAAGTGCATCCTACAACCCTGAAAGTTCAGAATATGTTAGCAGCCCAAAAAAGACCTTAAAATGCATTTTAGGCCTGCGAAAATGTTGAAAGGTTTGGAGGCCCAAAAAAGGGGTTTACAGGCATCCTAGACCCCCTAAAGTCCAGAAAATGTTGGTTGGCCAAAAACAGGCTCAGAGAGCTCTGAATGTCCCAAAAACATTTGCAGCCTAAAGGGGCATTAACCCGCATCCTAGACCACTGAAATTACCAAAAATAGTTTGGCCCGAAAAATGCATCCTACACCCCTGAATGTTCAGAAAATGTTGGCAGCTCAAAAAACTCCTTAAAATTCATCTTGTGCCTGGAAAAATGTTGAACACTTTGGAGGCCCAAAAAAGGGGTTTATAGGCATCCTAGACCCCCTTAAGTCCAGAAAATGTTGGTAGGCCAAAAACTGTGTCAGAGAGCTCTGAATGTCCCAAAAACATTTGCGGCCTGAAAGGGGCATTAACCCGCATCCTAGACCACTGAAATTCCCAAAAATATTTTTGGACCCTAAAATGCATCCTACAACCCTGAAAGTTCAGAATATGTTAGCAGCCCAAAAAAGGCCTTAAAATGCATTTTAGGCCTGCAAAATGTTGAAAACTTTGGAGGCCCAAAAAAGGGGTTTACAGGCATCCTAGACCCCCTAAAGTCCAGAAAATGTTGGTGGGCCAAAAACGGTGTCAGAGAGCTCAGAATGTCCCAAAAACATTTGCAGCTTGAAAGGGGCATTAACCCGCATCCTAGACCACTGAAATTACCAAAAATAGTTTGGCCCGAAAAATGCATCCTACACCCCTGAAAGTTCAGAAAATGTTGGCAGCTCAAAAAAGTCCTTAAAATTCATCTTGTGCCTGCAAAAATGTTGAAAACTTTGGAGGCCCAAAAAAGGGGATTACAGGCATCCTAGACCCCCTAAAGTCCAGAAAATGTTGGTGGGCCAAAAACGGTGTCAGAGAGCTCAGAATGTCCCAAAAACATTTGCAGCCTGAAAGGGGCATTAACCCGCATCCTAGATCACTGAAATTCCCAAAAATATTTTTGGCATGAAAAGTGCATCCTACAACCCTGAGATTTCAGAATATGTTAGTAGCCCAAACAAGGCCTTAAAATGCATTTTAGGCCTGCAAAAATGTTGAAAACTTTGGAGGCCCAAAAAAGGGGATTACAGGCATCCTAGACCCCCTAAAGTCCAGAAAATATTGGTGGACCAAAAACTGTGTCAGAGAGCTCTGAATGTCCCAAAAACATTTGCAGCTTGAAAGGGGCATTAACCCGCATCCTAGACCACTGAAATTCCCAAAAATATTTTTGGCACCCAAAATGCATCCTACAACCCTGAGAGTTCAGAATATGTTAGCAGCCCAAAAAAGGCCTTAAAATGCATTTTAGGCCTGCAAAAATGTTGAAAAGTTTGGAGGCCCAAAAAAGGGGTTTACAGGCATCCTAGACCCCCTAAAGTCCAGAAAATGTTGGTGGGCCAAAAACAGGCTCAGAGAGCTCTGAATGTCCCAATAACATTTGCAGCCTGAAAGGGGCATTAACCCGCATCCTAGACCACTGAAATTGCCAAAAATAGTTTGGCCCGAAAAATGCATCCTACACCCCTGAAAGTTCAGAAAATGTTGGCAGCTCAAAAAAGTCCTTAAAATTCATCTTGTGCCTGCAAAAATGTTGAAAACTTTGGAGGCCCAAAAAAGGGGTTTACAGGCATCCTAGACCCCCTAAAGTCCAGAAAATGTTGGTGGGCCAAAAACTGTGTCAGAGAGCTCTGAATGTCCCAAAAACATTTGCAGCCTGAAAGGGGCATTAACCCGCATCCTAGACCACTGAAATTCCCAAAAATATTTTTGGCATGAAAAGGGCATCCTACAACCCTGAGAGTTCAGAATATGTTAGCAGCCCAAACAAGGCCTTAAAATGCATTTTAGGCCTGCAAAAATGTTGGAAACTTTGGAGGTCCAAAAAAGAGGTTTACAGGCATCCTAGACTCCCTAAAGTCCAGAAAATATTGGTGGACCAAAAACTGTGTCAGAGAGCTCTGAATGTCCCAAAAACATTTGCAGCCTGAAAGGGGCATTAACCCGCATCCTAGACCACTGAAATTCCCAAAAATATTTTTGGCACCCAAAATGCATCCTACAACCCTGAAAGTTCAGAATATGTTAGCAGCCCAAAAAAGGCCTTAAAATGCATTTTAGGCCTGGAAAAATGTTGAAAACTTTGCAGGCCCAAAAAAGGGATTTACAGGCATCCTAGACCCCGTAAAGTGCAGAAAATGGCTGTGGCCCAAAATCAGTGTCAGAGAGCTCTGAATGTCCCGAAATATTTGCCGCCCGAAAGGGGCACTAACCCGCATCCTAGACCACTGAAATTCCCAAAAATATTTTTGGCACGAAAAATGCATCCTACAACCCTGAAAGTTCAGAATATGTTAGCAGCCTGAAAAATGCCTTAAAATGCATTTTAGGCCTGCAAAAATGTTGAAAACTTTGGAGGCCCAAAAAAGGGGTTTACATGCATCCTAGACCCCCTAAAGTCCAGAAAATGTTGGTGGGCCAAAAACTGTGTCAGAGAGCTCTGAATGTCCCAAAAACATTTGCAGCTTGAAAGGGGCATTAACCCGCATCCTAGACCACTGAAATTACCAAAAATAGTTTGGCCCGAAAAATGCATCCTACACCCCTGAAAGTTCAGAAAATGTTGGCAGCTCAAAAAAGTCCTTAAAATTCATCTTGTGCCTGCAAAAATGTTGAAAGCTTTGGAGGCCCAAAAAAGGGGATTACAGGCATCCTAGACCCTCTAAAGTCCAGAAAATGTTGGTGGGCCAAAAACTGTGTCAGAGAGCTCTGAATGTCCCAAAAACATTTGCAGCTTGAAAGGGGCATTAACCCGCATCCTAGACCACTGAAATTCCCAAAAATATTTTTGGCACCAAAAATGCATCCTACAACCCTGAAAGTTCAGAATATGTTAGCAGCCTGAAAAATGCCTTAAAATGCATTTTAGGCATGCAAAAATGTTGAAAACTTTGGAGGCCCAAAAAAGAGGTTTACAGGCATCCTAGACTCCCTAAAGTCCAGAAAATGTTGGTGGGCCAAAAACTGTGTCAGAGAGCTCTGAATGTCCCAAAACATTTGCAGCCCGAAAGGGGCACTAACCAGCATCCTAGACCACTGAAATTCCCAAAAATATTTTTGGCACCAAAAATGCATCCTACAACCCTGAAAGTTCAGAATATGTTAGCAGCCTGAAAAATGCCTTAAAATGCATTTTAGGCCTGCAAAAATGTTGAAAACTTTGGAGGCCCAAAAAAGAGGTTTACAGGCATCCTAGACTCCCTAAAGTCCAGAAAATATTGGTGGACCAAAAACTGTGTCAGAGAGCTCTGAATGTCCCAAAACATTTGCAACTTGAAAGGGGCATTAACCCGCATCCTAGACCACTGAAATTCCCAAAAATATTTTTGGCACCCAAAATGCATCCTACAACCCAGAAAGTTCAGAATATGTTAGCAGCCCAAAAAAGGCCTTAAAATGCATTTTAGGCCTGCAAAAATGTTGAAAACTTTGGAGGCCCAAAAAAGGGGTTTACAGGCATCCTAGACCCCTAAAGTCCAGAAAATGTTGGTGGGCCAAAAACAGGCTCAGAGAGCTCTGAATGTCCCAAAAACATTTGCAGCCTGAAAGGGGCATTAACCCGTATCCTAGACCACTGAAATTACCAAAAATGGTTTGGCCCGAAAAATGCATCCTACACCCCTGAATGTTCAGAAAATGTTGGCAGCTCAAAAAAGTCCTTAAGATTCATCTTGTGCCTGGAAAAATGTTGAAAACTTTGGAGGCCCAAAAAAGGGGTTTATAGGCATCCTAGACCGCCTAAAGTCCAGAAAATGTTGGTGGGCCAAAAACTGTGTCAGAGAGCTCTGAATGTCCCAAAAACATTTGCAGACTGAAAGGGGCATTAACCCGCATCCTAGACCACTGAAATTCCCAAAAATATTTTTGGCACTCAAAATGCATCCTACAACCCTGAAAGTTCAGAATATGTTAGCAGCCCAAAAAAGGCCTTAAAATGCATTTTAGGCCTGCAAAAATGTTGAAAGGTTTGGAGGCCCAAAAAAGGGGTTTACAGGCATCCTACACCCCCTAAAGTCCAGAAAATGTTGGTGGGCCAAAAACAGGCTCAGAGAGCTCTGAATGTCCCAAAAACATTTGCAGCCTGAAAGGGGCATTAACCCGCATCCTAGACCACTGAAATTACCAAAAATAGTTTGGCCCGAAAAATGCATCCTACACCCCTGAATGTTCAGAAAATGTTGGCAGCTCAAAAAAGTCCTTAAAATTCATCTTGTGCCTGGAAAAATGTTGAAAACTTTGGAGGCCCAAAAAAGGGGTTTATAGGCATCCTAGACCCCCTAAAGTCCAGAAAATGTTGGTGGGCCTAAAACTGTGTCAGAGAGCTCTAAATGTCCCAAAACATGTGCAGCCCGAAAGGGGCACTAACCAGCATCCTAGACCACTGAAATTCCCAAAAATATTTTTGGCACCAAAAATCCATCCTACAACCCTGAAAGTTCAGAATATGTTAGCAGCCTGAAAAATGCCTTAAAATGCATTTTAGGCCTGCAAAAATGTTGAAAACTTTGGAGGCCCAAAAAAGAGGTTTACAGGCATCCTAGACTCCCTAAAGTCCAGAAAATATTGGTGGACCAAAAACTGTGTCAGAGAGCTCTGAATGTCCCAAAAACATTTGCAGCTTGAAAGGGGCATTAACCCGCATCCTAGACCACTGAAATTCTCAAAAATATTTTTGGCATGAAAAGTGCATCCTACAACCCTTAAAGTTCAGAATATGTTAGCAGACCAAAAAAGGCCTTAAAATGCATTTTGGCCTGCAAAAAAGTTGAAAAGTTTGGAGGCCAAAAAAGGGATTTACAGGCATCCTAGACCCCGTAAAGTGCAGAAAATGGCTGTGGCCCAAAAACTGTGTCAGAGAGCTCTGAATGTCCCAAAACATTTGCAGCTTGAAAGGGGCATTAACCCGCATCCTAGACCACTGAAATTCCCAAAAATATTTTTGGCACCCAAAATGCATCCTACAACCCTGAAAGTTCAGAATATGTTAGCAGCCCAAAAAAGGCCTTAAAATGCATTTTATGCCTGCAAAAATGTTGAAAACTTTGGAGGCCCAAAAAAGGGGTTTACAGGCATCCTAGACCCCCTAAAGTCCAGAAAATGTTGGTGGGCCAAAAACTGTGTCAGAGAGCTCTGAATGTCCCAAAAACATTTGCAGACTGAAAGGGGCATTAACCCGCATCCTAGACCAGTGAAATTCCCAAAAATATTTTTGGCATGAAAAGTGCATCCTACAACCCTGAAAGTTCAGAATATGTTAGCAGCCCAAAAAAGGCCTTAAAATGCATCTTAGACCTGCAAAAATGTTGAAAGGTTTGGAGGCTAAAAAATGGGATTTACAGGCATCCTAGACCCCGTAAAGTGCAGAAAATGGCTGTGGCCCAAAATCAGTGTCAGAGAGCTCTGAATGTCCCAAAACATTTGCAGACTGAAAGGGGCATTAACCCGCATCCTAGACCACTGAAATTCCCAAAAGTATTTTTGGCACGAAAAATGCATCCTACACCCCTGAAATTTCAGAAAATGTTGGCAGCTCAAAAAAAGGCCTTAAAATGCATCTTAGGCCTGCAAAAATGTTGAAAACTTTGCAGGCCCAAAATAGGGGTTTACAGGCATCCTAGACCCCCTAAAGTCCAGAAAATGTTGGTGGGCCAAAAACTGTGTCAGAGAGCTCTGAATGTCCCAAAACATTTGCAACTTGAAAGGGGCATTAACCCGCATCCTAGACCACTGAAATTCCCAAAAATATTTTTGGCACCCAAAATGCATCCTACAACCCAGAAAGTTCAGAATATGTTAGCAGCCCAAAAAAGGCCTTAAAATGCATTTTAGGCCTGCAAAAATGTTGAAAACTTTGGAGGCCCAAAAAAGGGGTTTACAGGCATCCTAGACCCCTAAAGTCCAGAAAATGTTGGTGGGCCAAAAACAGGCTCAGAGAGCTCTGAATGTCCCAAAAACATTTGCAGCCTGAAAGGGGCATTAACCCGTATCCTAGACCACTGAAATTACCAAAAATGGTTTGGCCCGAAAAATGCATCCTACACCCCTGAATGTTCAGAAAATGTTGGCAGCTCAAAAAAGTCCTTAAGATTCATCTTGTGCCTGGAAAAATGTTGAAAACTTTGGAGGCCCAAAAAAGGGGTTTATAGGCATCCTAGACCGCCTAAAGTCCAGAAAATGTTGGTGGGCCAAAAACTGTGTCAGAGAGCTCTGAATGTCCCAAAAACATTTGCAGACTGAAAGGGGCATTAACCCGCATCCTAGACCACTGAAATTCCCAAAAATATTTTTGGCACTCAAAATGCATCCTACAACCCTGAAAGTTCAGAATATGTTAGCAGCCCAAAAAAGGCCTTAAAATGCATTTTAGGCCTGCAAAAATGTTGAAAGGTTTGGAGGCCCAAAAAAGGGGTTTACAGGCATCCTACACCCCCTAAAGTCCAGAAAATGTTGGTGGGCCAAAAACAGGCTCAGAGAGCTCTGAATGTCCCAAAAACATTTGCAGCCTGAAAGGGGCATTAACCCGCATCCTAGACCACTGAAATTACCAAAAATAGTTTGGCCCGAAAAATGCATCCTACACCCCTGAATGTTCAGAAAATGTTGGCAGCTCAAAAAAGTCCTTAAAATTCATCTTGTGCCTGGAAAAATGTTGAAAACTTTGGAGGCCCAAAAAAGGGGTTTATAGGCATCCTAGACCCCCTAAAGTCCAGAAAATGTTGGTGGGCCTAAAACTGTGTCAGAGAGCTCTAAATGTCCCAAAACATGTGCAGCCCGAAAGGGGCACTAACCAGCATCCTAGACCACTGAAATTCCCAAAAATATTTTTGGCACCAAAAATCCATCCTACAACCCTGAAAGTTCAGAATATGTTAGCAGCCTGAAAAATGCCTTAAAATGCATTTTAGGCCTGCAAAAATGTTGAAAACTTTGGAGGCCCAAAAAAGAGGTTTACAGGCATCCTAGACTCCCTAAAGTCCAGAAAATATTGGTGGACCAAAAACTGTGTCAGAGAGCTCTGAATGTCCCAAAAACATTTGCAGCTTGAAAGGGGCATTAACCCGCATCCTAGACCACTGAAATTCTCAAAAATATTTTTGGCATGAAAAGTGCATCCTACAACCCTTAAAGTTCAGAATATGTTAGCAGACCAAAAAAGGCCTTAAAATGCATTTTGGCCTGCAAAAAAGTTGAAAAGTTTGGAGGCCAAAAAAGGGATTTACAGGCATCCTAGACCCCGTAAAGTGCAGAAAATGGCTGTGGCCCAAAATCAGTGTCAGAGAGCTCTGAATGTCCCAAAATATTTGCAGCCCGAAAGGGGCACTAACCCGCATCCTAGACCACTGAAATTCCCAAAAATATTTTTGGCACCAAAAATGCATCCTACAACCCTGAAAGTTCAGAATATGTTAGCAGCCTGAAAAAGCCCTTAAAATGCATTTTAGGCCTGCAAAAATGTTGAAAACTTTGGAGGCCCAAAAAAGGGGTTTACAGGCATCCTAGACTCCCTAAAGTCCAGAAAATATTGGTGGGCCAAAAACTGTGTCAGAGAGCTCTGAATGTCCCAAAAACATTTGCAGCCTGAAAGGGGCATTAACCCGCATCCTAGACCACTGAAATTCCCAAAAATATTTTTGGCACCCAAAATGCATTCTACAACCCTGAAAGTTCAGAATATGTTGGCAGCCCAGAAAAGGCCTTAAAATGCATTTTAGGCCTGCAAAAATGTTGAAAGGTTTGGGGGTCCAAAAAAGGGGTTTACAGGCATCCTAGACTCCCTAAAGTCCAGAAAATGTTGGTGGGCCAAAAACAGGCTCAGAGAGCTCTGAATGTCCCAAAAACATTTGCAGCCTGAAAGGGGCATTAACCCGCATCCTAGACCGCTGAAATTCCCAAAAATATTTTTGGCATGAAAAGTGCATCCTACAACCCTGAAAGTTCAGAATATGTTAGCAGCCCAAAAAAGGCCTTAAAATGCATTTTAGGCCTGCAAAAATGTTGAAAGGTTTGGGGGTCCAAAAAAGGGGTTTACAGGCATCCTAGACCCCCTAAAGTCCAGAAAATGTTGGTGGGCCAAAAACAGGCTCAGAGAGCTCTGAATGTGCCAAAAACATTTGCAGCCTGAAAGGGGCATTAACCCGCATCCTAGACCACTGAAATTACCAAAAATAGTTTGGCCCAAAAAATGCATCCTACACCCCTGAATGTTCAGAAAATGTTGGCAGCTCAAAAAAGTCCTTAAAATTCATCTTGTGCCTGGAAAAATGTTGAAAACTTTGGAGGCCCAAAAAAGGGGTTTACAGGCATCCTAGACCCCCTAAAGTCCAGAAAATGTTGGTGGGCCAAAAACTGTGTCAGAGAGCTCTGAATGTCCCAAAAACATTTGCAGACTGAAAGGGGCATTAACCCGCATCCTAGACCACTGAAATTCCCAAAAATAATTTTGGCATGAAAAGTGCATCCTACAACCCTTTAAGTTCAGAATATGTTAGCAGCCCAAAAAAGGCCTTAAAATGCATCTTAGACCTGCAAAAATGTTGAAAGGTTTGGAGGCTGAAAAAAGGGATTTACAGGCATCCTAGACCCCGTAAAGTGCAGACAATGGCTGTGGCCCAAAATCAGTGTCAGAGAGCTCTGAATGTCCCAAAACATGTGCAGCCCGAAAGGGGCACTAACCCGCATCCTAGACCACTGAAATTCCCAAAAGTATTTTTGGCACGAAAAATGCATCCTACACCCCTGAAATTTCAGAAAATGTTGGCAGCTCAAAAAAAGGCCTTAAAATGCATCTTAGGCCTGCAAAAATGTTGAAAACTTTGCAGGCCCAAAGAAGGGGTTTACATGTATCCTAGACCCCTAAATTCCAGAAAATGTTGGTAGGCCAAAACTGTGTCAGAGAGCTCTGAATGTCCCAAAAACATTTGCAGCCTGAAAGGGGCATTAACCCGCACCCTAGACCACTGAAATTCCCAAAAATATTTTTGGCATGAAAAGTGCATCCTACAACCCTGAAAGTTCAGAATATGTTAGCAGCCCAAAAAAGACCTTAAAATGCATTTTAGGCCTGCGAAAATGTTGAAAGGTTTGGAGGCCCAAAAAAGGGGTTTACAGGCATCCTAGACCCCCTAAAGTCCAGAAAATGTTGGTTGGCCAAAAACAGGCTCAGAGAGCTCTGAATGTCCCAAAAACATTTGCAGCCTAAAGGGGCATTAACCCGCATCCTAGACCACTGAAATTACCAAAAATAGTTTGGCCCGAAAAATGCATCCTACACCCCTGAATGTTCAGAAAATGTTGGCAGCTCAAAAAACTCCTTAAAATTCATCTTGTGCCTGGAAAAATGTTGAACACTTTGGAGGCCCAAAAAAGGGGTTTATAGGCATCCTAGACCCCCTTAAGTCCAGAAAATGTTGGTAGGCCAAAAACTGTGTCAGAGAGCTCTGAATGTCCCAAAAACATTTGCGGCCTGAAAGGGGCATTAACCCGCATCCTAGACCACTGAAATTCCCAAAAATATTTTTGGACCCTAAAATGCATCCTACAACCCTGAAAGTTCAGAATATGTTAGCAGCCCAAAAAAGGCCTTAAAATGCATTTTAGGCCTGCAAAATGTTGAAAACTTTGGAGGCCCAAAAAAGGGGTTTACAGGCATCCTAGACCCCCTAAAGTCCAGAAAATGTTGGTGGGCCAAAAACGGTGTCAGAGAGCTCAGAATGTCCCAAAAACATTTGCAGCTTGAAAGGGGCATTAACCCGCATCCTAGACCACTGAAATTACCAAAAATAGTTTGGCCCGAAAAATGCATCCTACACCCCTGAAAGTTCAGAAAATGTTGGCAGCTCAAAAAAGTCCTTAAAATTCATCTTGTGCCTGCAAAAATGTTGAAAACTTTGGAGGCCCAAAAAAGGGGATTACAGGCATCCTAGACCCCCTAAAGTCCAGAAAATGTTGGTGGGCCAAAAACGGTGTCAGAGAGCTCAGAATGTCCCAAAAACATTTGCAGCCTGAAAGGGGCATTAACCCGCATCCTAGATCACTGAAATTCCCAAAAATATTTTTGGCATGAAAAGTGCATCCTACAACCCTGAGATTTCAGAATATGTTAGTAGCCCAAACAAGGCCTTAAAATGCATTTTAGGCCTGCAAAAATGTTGAAAACTTTGGAGGCCCAAAAAAGGGGATTACAGGCATCCTAGACCCCCTAAAGTCCAGAAAATATTGGTGGACCAAAAACTGTGTCAGAGAGCTCTGAATGTCCCAAAAACATTTGCAGCTTGAAAGGGGCATTAACCCGCATCCTAGACCACTGAAATTCCCAAAAATATTTTTGGCACCCAAAATGCATCCTACAACCCTGAGAGTTCAGAATATGTTAGCAGCCCAAAAAAGGCCTTAAAATGCATTTTAGGCCTGCAAAAATGTTGAAAAGTTTGGAGGCCCAAAAAAGGGGTTTACAGGCATCCTAGACCCCCTAAAGTCCAGAAAATGTTGGTGGGCCAAAAACAGGCTCAGAGAGCTCTGAATGTCCCAATAACATTTGCAGCCTGAAAGGGGCATTAACCCGCATCCTAGACCACTGAAATTGCCAAAAATAGTTTGGCCCGAAAAATGCATCCTACACCCCTGAAAGTTCAGAAAATGTTGGCAGCTCAAAAAAGTCCTTAAAATTCATCTTGTGCCTGCAAAAATGTTGAAAACTTTGGAGGCCCAAAAAAGGGGTTTACAGGCATCCTAGACCCCCTAAAGTCCAGAAAATGTTGGTGGGCCAAAAACTGTGTCAGAGAGCTCTGAATGTCCCAAAAACATTTGCAGCCTGAAAGGGGCATTAACCCGCATCCTAGACCACTGAAATTCCCAAAAATATTTTTGGCATGAAAAGGGCATCCTACAACCCTGAGAGTTCAGAATATGTTAGCAGCCCAAACAAGGCCTTAAAATGCATTTTAGGCCTGCAAAAATGTTGGAAACTTTGGAGGTCCAAAAAAGAGGTTTACAGGCATCCTAGACTCCCTAAAGTCCAGAAAATATTGGTGGACCAAAAACTGTGTCAGAGAGCTCTGAATGTCCCAAAAACATTTGCAGCCTGAAAGGGGCATTAACCCGCATCCTAGACCACTGAAATTCCCAAAAATATTTTTGGCACCCAAAATGCATCCTACAACCCTGAAAGTTCAGAATATGTTAGCAGCCCAAAAAAGGCCTTAAAATGCATTTTAGGCCTGGAAAAATGTTGAAAACTTTGCAGGCCCAAAAAAGGGATTTACAGGCATCCTAGACCCCGTAAAGTGCAGAAAATGGCTGTGGCCCAAAATCAGTGTCAGAGAGCTCTGAATGTCCCGAAATATTTGCCGCCCGAAAGGGGCACTAACCCGCATCCTAGACCACTGAAATTCCCAAAAATATTTTTGGCACGAAAAATGCATCCTACAACCCTGAAAGTTCAGAATATGTTAGCAGCCTGAAAAATGCCTTAAAATGCATTTTAGGCCTGCAAAAATGTTGAAAACTTTGGAGGCCCAAAAAAGGGGTTTACATGCATCCTAGACCCCCTAAAGTCCAGAAAATGTTGGTGGGCCAAAAACTGTGTCAGAGAGCTCTGAATGTCCCAAAAACATTTGCAGCTTGAAAGGGGCATTAACCCGCATCCTAGACCACTGAAATTACCAAAAATAGTTTGGCCCGAAAAATGCATCCTACACCCCTGAAAGTTCAGAAAATGTTGGCAGCTCAAAAAAGTCCTTAAAATTCATCTTGTGCCTGCAAAAATGTTGAAAGCTTTGGAGGCCCAAAAAAGGGGATTACAGGCATCCTAGACCCTCTAAAGTCCAGAAAATGTTGGTGGGCCAAAAACTGTGTCAGAGAGCTCTGAATGTCCCAAAAACATTTGCAGCTTGAAAGGGGCATTAACCCGCATCCTAGACCACTGAAATTCCCAAAAATATTTTTGGCACCAAAAATGCATCCTACAACCCTGAAAGTTCAGAATATGTTAGCAGCCTGAAAAATGCCTTAAAATGCATTTTAGGCATGCAAAAATGTTGAAAACTTTGGAGGCCCAAAAAAGAGGTTTACAGGCATCCTAGACTCCCTAAAGTCCAGAAAATGTTGGTGGGCCAAAAACTGTGTCAGAGAGCTCTGAATGTCCCAAAACATTTGCAGCCCGAAAGGGGCACTAACCAGCATCCTAGACCACTGAAATTCCCAAAAATATTTTTGGCACCAAAAATGCATCCTACAACCCTGAAAGTTCAGAATATGTTAGCAGCCTGAAAAATGCCTTAAAATGCATTTTAGGCCTGCAAAAATGTTGAAAACTTTGGAGGCCCAAAAAAGAGGTTTACAGGCATCCTAGACTCCCTAAAGTCCAGAAAATATTGGTGGACCAAAAACTGTGTCAGAGAGCTCTGAATGTCCCAAAACATTTGCAACTTGAAAGGGGCATTAACCCGCATCCTAGACCACTGAAATTCCCAAAAATATTTTTGGCACCCAAAATGC
This sequence comes from Ambystoma mexicanum, assembly GCF_040938575.1. Lineage (NCBI taxonomy): Eukaryota > Metazoa > Chordata > Amphibia > Caudata > Ambystomatidae > Ambystoma > Ambystoma mexicanum. Next base: position 956,154,490 of record NC_090929.1, on the reverse strand, counting down.
ATCCTACAACCCAGAAAGTTCAGAATATGTTAGCAGCCCAAAAAAGGCCTTAAAATGCATTTTAGGCCTGCAAAAATGTTGAAAACTTTGGAGGCCCAAAAAAGGGGTTTACAGGCATCCTAGACCCCTAAAGTCCAGAAAATGTTGGTGGGCCAAAAACAGGCTCAGAGAGCTCTGAATGTCCCAAAAACATTTGCAGCCTGAAAGGGGCATTAACCCGTATCCTAGACCACTGAAATTACCAAAAATGGTTTGGCCCGAAAAATGCATCCTACACCCCTGAATGTTCAGAAAATGTTGGCAGCTCAAAAAAGTCCTTAAGATTCATCTTGTGCCTGGAAAAATGTTGAAAACTTTGGAGGCCCAAAAAAGGGGTTTATAGGCATCCTAGACCGCCTAAAGTCCAGAAAATGTTGGTGGGCCAAAAACTGTGTCAGAGAGCTCTGAATGTCCCAAAAACATTTGCAGACTGAAAGGGGCATTAACCCGCATCCTAGACCACTGAAATTCCCAAAAATATTTTTGGCACTCAAAATGCATCCTACAACCCTGAAAGTTCAGAATATGTTAGCAGCCCAAAAAAGGCCTTAAAATGCATTTTAGGCCTGCAAAAATGTTGAAAGGTTTGGAGGCCCAAAAAAGGGGTTTACAGGCATCCTACACCCCCTAAAGTCCAGAAAATGTTGGTGGGCCAAAAACAGGCTCAGAGAGCTCTGAATGTCCCAAAAACATTTGCAGCCTGAAAGGGGCATTAACCCGCATCCTAGACCACTGAAATTACCAAAAATAGTTTGGCCCGAAAAATGCATCCTACACCCCTGAATGTTCAGAAAATGTTGGCAGCTCAAAAAAGTCCTTAAAATTCATCTTGTGCCTGGAAAAATGTTGAAAACTTTGGAGGCCCAAAAAAGGGGTTTATAGGCATCCTAGACCCCCTAAAGTCCAGAAAATGTTGGTGGGCCTAAAACTGTGTCAGAGAGCTCTAAATGTCCCAAAACATGTGCAGCCCGAAAGGGGCACTAACCAGCATCCTAGACCACTGAAATTCCCAAAAATATTTTTGGCACCAAAAATCCATCCTACAACCCTGAAAGTTCAGAATATGTTAGCAGCCTGAAAAATGCCTTAAAATGCATTTTAGGCCTGCAAAAATGTTGAAAACTTTGGAGGCCCAAAAAAGAGGTTTACAGGCATCCTAGACTCCCTAAAGTCCAGAAAATATTGGTGGACCAAAAACTGTGTCAGAGAGCTCTGAATGTCCCAAAAACATTTGCAGCTTGAAAGGGGCATTAACCCGCATCCTAGACCACTGAAATTCTCAAAAATATTTTTGGCATGAAAAGTGCATCCTACAACCCTTAAAGTTCAGAATATGTTAGCAGACCAAAAAAGGCCTTAAAATGCATTTTGGCCTGCAAAAAAGTTGAAAAGTTTGGAGGCCAAAAAAGGGATTTACAGGCATCCTAGACCCCGTAAAGTGCAGAAAATGGCTGTGGCCCAAAAACTGTGTCAGAGAGCTCTGAATGTCCCAAAACATTTGCAGCTTGAAAGGGGCATTAACCCGCATCCTAGACCACTGAAATTCCCAAAAATATTTTTGGCACCCAAAATGCATCCTACAACCCTGAAAGTTCAGAATATGTTAGCAGCCCAAAAAAGGCCTTAAAATGCATTTTATGCCTGCAAAAATGTTGAAAACTTTGGAGGCCCAAAAAAGGGGTTTACAGGCATCCTAGACCCCCTAAAGTCCAGAAAATGTTGGTGGGCCAAAAACTGTGTCAGAGAGCTCTGAATGTCCCAAAAACATTTGCAGACTGAAAGGGGCATTAACCCGCATCCTAGACCAGTGAAATTCCCAAAAATATTTTTGGCATGAAAAGTGCATCCTACAACCCTGAAAGTTCAGAATATGTTAGCAGCCCAAAAAAGGCCTTAAAATGCATCTTAGACCTGCAAAAATGTTGAAAGGTTTGGAGGCTAAAAAATGGGATTTACAGGCATCCTAGACCCCGTAAAGTGCAGAAAATGGCTGTGGCCCAAAATCAGTGTCAGAGAGCTCTGAATGTCCCAAAACATTTGCAGACTGAAAGGGGCATTAACCCGCATCCTAGACCACTGAAATTCCCAAAAGTATTTTTGGCACGAAAAATGCATCCTACACCCCTGAAATTTCAGAAAATGTTGGCAGCTCAAAAAAAGGCCTTAAAATGCATCTTAGGCCTGCAAAAATGTTGAAAACTTTGCAGGCCCAAAATAGGGGTTTACAGGCATCCTAGACCCCCTAAAGTCCAGAAAATGTTGGTGGGCCAAAAACTGTGTCAGAGAGCTCTGAATGTCCCAAAACATTTGCAACTTGAAAGGGGCATTAACCCGCATCCTAGACCACTGAAATTCCCAAAAATATTTTTGGCACCCAAAATGCATCCTACAACCCAGAAAGTTCAGAATATGTTAGCAGCCCAAAAAAGGCCTTAAAATGCATTTTAGGCCTGCAAAAATGTTGAAAACTTTGGAGGCCCAAAAAAGGGGTTTACAGGCATCCTAGACCCCTAAAGTCCAGAAAATGTTGGTGGGCCAAAAACAGGCTCAGAGAGCTCTGAATGTCCCAAAAACATTTGCAGCCTGAAAGGGGCATTAACCCGTATCCTAGACCACTGAAATTACCAAAAATGGTTTGGCCCGAAAAATGCATCCTACACCCCTGAATGTTCAGAAAATGTTGGCAGCTCAAAAAAGTCCTTAAGATTCATCTTGTGCCTGGAAAAATGTTGAAAACTTTGGAGGCCCAAAAAAGGGGTTTATAGGCATCCTAGACCGCCTAAAGTCCAGAAAATGTTGGTGGGCCAAAAACTGTGTCAGAGAGCTCTGAATGTCCCAAAAACATTTGCAGACTGAAAGGGGCATTAACCCGCATCCTAGACCACTGAAATTCCCAAAAATATTTTTGGCACTCAAAATGCATCCTACAACCCTGAAAGTTCAGAATATGTTAGCAGCCCAAAAAAGGCCTTAAAATGCATTTTAGGCCTGCAAAAATGTTGAAAGGTTTGGAGGCCCAAAAAAGGGGTTTACAGGCATCCTACACCCCCTAAAGTCCAGAAAATGTTGGTGGGCCAAAAACAGGCTCAGAGAGCTCTGAATGTCCCAAAAACATTTGCAGCCTGAAAGGGGCATTAACCCGCATCCTAGACCACTGAAATTACCAAAAATAGTTTGGCCCGAAAAATGCATCCTACACCCCTGAATGTTCAGAAAATGTTGGCAGCTCAAAAAAGTCCTTAAAATTCATCTTGTGCCTGGAAAAATGTTGAAAACTTTGGAGGCCCAAAAAAGGGGTTTATAGGCATCCTAGACCCCCTAAAGTCCAGAAAATGTTGGTGGGCCTAAAACTGTGTCAGAGAGCTCTAAATGTCCCAAAACATGTGCAGCCCGAAAGGGGCACTAACCAGCATCCTAGACCACTGAAATTCCCAAAAATATTTTTGGCACCAAAAATCCATCCTACAACCCTGAAAGTTCAGAATATGTTAGCAGCCTGAAAAATGCCTTAAAATGCATTTTAGGCCTGCAAAAATGTTGAAAACTTTGGAGGCCCAAAAAAGAGGTTTACAGGCATCCTAGACTCCCTAAAGTCCAGAAAATATTGGTGGACCAAAAACTGTGTCAGAGAGCTCTGAATGTCCCAAAAACATTTGCAGCTTGAAAGGGGCATTAACCCGCATCCTAGACCACTGAAATTCTCAAAAATATTTTTGGCATGAAAAGTGCATCCTACAACCCTTAAAGTTCAGAATATGTTAGCAGACCAAAAAAGGCCTTAAAATGCATTTTGGCCTGCAAAAAAGTTGAAAAGTTTGGAGGCCAAAAAAGGGATTTACAGGCATCCTAGACCCCGTAAAGTGCAGAAAATGGCTGTGGCCCAAAAACTGTGTCAGAGAGCTCTGAATGTCCCAAAACATTTGCAGCTTGAAAGGGGCATTAACCCGCATCCTAGACCACTGAAATTCCCAAAAATATTTTTGGCACCCAAAATGCATCCTACAACCCTGAAAGTTCAGAATATGTTAGCAGCCCAAAAAAGGCCTTAAAATGCATTTTATGCCTGCAAAAATGTTGAAAACTTTGGAGGCCCAAAAAAGGGGTTTACAGGCATCCTAGACCCCCTAAAGTCCAGAAAATGTTGGTGGGCCAAAAACTGTGTCAGAGAGCTCTGAATGTCCCAAAAACATTTGCAGACTGAAAGGGGCATTAACCCGCATCCTAGACCAGTGAAATTCCCAAAAATATTTTTGGCATGAAAAGTGCATCCTACAACCCTGAAAGTTCAGAATATGTTAGCAGCCCAAAAAAGGCCTTAAAATGCATCTTAGACCTGCAAAAATGTTGAAAGGTTTGGAGGCTAAAAAATGGGATTTACAGGCATCCTAGACCCCGTAAAGTGCAGAAAATGGCTGTGGCCCAAAATCAGTGTCAGAGAGCTCTGAATGTCCCAAAACATTTGCAGACTGAAAGGGGCATTAACCCGCATCCTAGACCACTGAAATTCCCAAAAGTATTTTTGGCACGAAAAATGCATCCTACACCCCTGAAATTTCAGAAAATGTTGGCAGCTCAAAAAAAGGCCTTAAAATGCATCTTAGGCCTGCAAAAATGTTGAAAACTTTGCAGGCCCAAAATAGGGGTTTACAGGCATCCTAGACCCCCTAAAGTCCAGAAAATGTTGGTGGGCCAAAAACTGTGTCAGAGAGCTCTTAATGTCCCAAAAACATTTGCAGCCTGAAAGGGGCATTAACCCGCATCCTAGACCACTGAAATTCCCAAAAATATTTTTGGCACCTAAAATGCATCCTACAACCCTGAAAGTTCAGAATATGTTAGCAGCCCAAAAAAGGCCTTAAAATGCATTTTAGGCCTGCCAAATGTTGAAAACTTTGGAGGCCCAAAAAAGGGGTTTACAGGCATCCTAGACCCCCTAAAGTCCAGAAAATGTTGGTGGGCCAAAAACTGTGTCAGAGAGCTCTGAATGTCCCAAAAACATTTGCAGCCCGAAAGGGGCACTAACCCGCATCCTAGACCACTGAAATTCCCAAAAATATTTTTGGCACGAAAAATGCATCCTACAACCCTGAAAGTTCAGAATATGTTAGCAGCCTGAAAAATGCCTTAAAATGCATTTTAGGCCTGCAAAAATGTTGAAAACTTTGGAGGCCCAAAAAAGGGGTTTACAGGCATCCTAGACCCCCTAAAGTCCAGAAAATGTTGGTGGGCCAAAAACTGTGTCAGAGAGCTCTGAATGTCCCAAACACATTTGCAGCTTGAAAGGGGCATTAACCCGCATCCTAGACCACTGAAATTACCAAAAATAGTTTGGCACCCAAAATGCATCCTACACCCCTGAAAGTTCAGAATATGTTAGCAGCCCAAAAAAGGCCTTAAAATGCATTTTAGGCCTGCAAAAATGTTGAAAACTTTGGAGGCCCAAAAAAGGGGATTACAGGCATCCTAGACCCCCTAAAGTCCAGAAAATGTTGGTGGGCCAAAAACTGTGTCAGAGAGCTCAGAATGTCCCAAAAACATTTGCAGCCTGAAAGGGGCATTAACCCGCATCCTAGATCACTGAAATTCCCAAAAATATTTTTGGCATGAAAAGTGCATCCTACAACCCTGAGATTTCAGAATATGTTAGTAGCCCAAACAAGGCCTTAAAATGCATTTTAGGCCTGCAAAAATGTTGAAAACTTTGGAGGCCCAAAAAGGGGTTTACAGGCATCCTAGACCCCCTAAAGTCCAGAAAATGTTGGTGGGCCAAAAACTGTGTCAGAGAGCTCTGAATGTCCCAAAAACATTTGCAGCTTGAAAGGGGCATTAACCCGCATCCTAGACCACTGAAATTCCCAAAATTATTTTTGGCACCCAAAATGCATCCTACAACCCTGAAAGTTCAGAATATGTTAGCAGCACAAAAAAGGCCTTAAAATGCATTTTAGGCCCGCAAAAATGTTGAAAAGTTTGGAGGCCCAAAAAAGGGATTTACAGGCATCCTAGACCCCGTAAAGTGCAGAAAATGGCTGTGACCCAAAAACTGTGTCAGAGAGCTCTGAATGTCCCAAAAACATTTGCAGCTTGAAAGGGGCATTAACCCGCACCCTAGACCGCTGAAATTCCCAAAAATATTTTTGGCACCCAAAATGCATCCTACAACCCTGAAAGTTCAGAATATGTTAGCAGCCCAAAAAAGGCCTTAAAATGCATTTTAGGCCTGCAAAAATGTTGAAAGGTTTGGGAGCCCAAAAAAGGGGTTTACAGGCATCCTAGACCCCCTAAAGTCCAGAAAATGTTGGTGGGCCAAAAACTGTGTCAGAGAGCTCTGAATGTCCCAAAAACATTTGCAGCTTGAAAGGGGCATTAACCCGCATCCTAGACCACTGAAATTACCAAAAATAGTTTGGCCCGGAAAATGCATCCTACACCCCTGAATGTTCAGAAAATGTTGGCAGCTCAAAAAAGTCCTTAACATTCATCTTGTGCCTGGAAAAATGTTGAAAACTTTGGAGGCCCAAAAAAGGGGTTTACAGGCATCCTAGACCCCCTAAAGTCCAGAAAATGTTGGTCGGCCAAAAACTGTGTCAGAGAGCTCTGAATGTCCCAAAAACATTTGCAGACTGAAAGGGGCATTAACCCGCATCCTAGACCACTGAAATTCCCAAAAATATTTTTGGCATGAAAAGTGCATCCTACAACCCTGAAAGTTCAGAATATGTTAGCAGCCCAAAAAAGGCCTTAAAATGCATTTTAGGCCTGCAAAAATGTTGAAAAGTTCGGAGGCCCAAAAAAGGGGTTTACAGGCATCCTAGACCCCCTAAAGTCCAGAAAATGTTGGTGGGCCAAAAACAGGCTCAGAGAGCTCTGAATGTCCCAAAAACATTTGCAGACTGAAAGGGGCATTAACCCGCATCCTAGACCACTTAAATTCCCAAAAATATTTTTGGCATGAAAAGTGCATCCTACAACCCTGAAAGTTCAGAATATGTTAGCAGCCTAAAAAAGGCCTCAAAATGCATCTTAGACCTGCAAAAATGTTGAAAGGTTTGGAGGCTGAAAAAAGCGATTTACAGGCATCCTAGACCCCGTAAAGTGCAGAAAATGGCTGTGGCCCAAAATCAGTGTCAGAGAGCTCTGAATGTCCCAAAACATTTGCAGCCCGAAAGGGGCACTAACCCGCATCCTAGACCACTGAAATTCCCAAAAGTATTTTTGGCACGAAAAATGCATCCTACACCCCTGAAATTTCAGAAAATGTTGGCAGCTCAAAAAAAGGCCTTAAAATGCATCTTAGGCCTGCAAAAATGTTGAAAACTTTGCAGGCCCAAAAAAGGGGTTTACATGTATCCTAGACCCCTAAATTCCAGAAAAGGTTGGTGGGCCAAAAACTGTGTCAGAGAGCTCTGAATGTTCCAAAAACATTTGCAGCCTGAAAGGGGCATTAACCCGCATCCTAGACCACTGAAATTCCCAAAAATATTTTTGGCACCCAAAATGCATCCTACAACCCTATAAGTTCAGAATATGTTAGCAGCCCAAAAATGGACTTAAAATGCATTTTAGGCCTGCAAAAATGTTGAAAACTTTGGAGGCCCAAAAAAGGGGTTTACAGGCATCCTAGATCCCCTAAAGTCCAGAAAATGTTGGTGGGCCAAAAACAGGCTCAGAGAGCTCTGAATGTCCCAAAAACATTTGCAGCCTGAAAGGGGCATTAACCCGCGTCCTAGACCACTGAAATTACCAAAAATGGTTTGGCCCGAAAAATGCATCCTACACCCCTGAAAGTTCAGAAAATGTTGGCAGCTCAAAAAAGTCCTTAAAATTCATCTTGTGCCTGCAAAAATGTTGAAAACTTTGGAGGCCCAAAAAAGGGGTTTACAGGCATCCTAGACCCCCTAAAGTCCAGAAAATGTTGGTGTGCCAAAAACAGGCTCAGAGAGCTCTGAATGTCCCAAAAACATTTGCAGCCTGAAAGGGGCATTAACCCGCATCCTAGACCACTGAAATTACCAAAAATAGTTTGGCCCGAAAAATGCATCCTACACCCCTGAATGTTCAGAAAATGTTGGCAGCTCAAAAAAGTCCTTAAAATTCATCTTGTGCCTGCAAAAATGCTGAAAACTTTGGAGGCCCAAAAAAGGGGTTTACAGGCATCCTAGACTCCCTAAAGTCCAGAAAATGTTGGTGGGCCAAAAACAGGCTCAGAGAGCTCTGAATGTCCCAAAAACATTTGCAGCCTGAAAGGGGCATTAACCCGCATCCTAGACCGCTGAAATTCCCAAAAATATTTTTGGCATGAAAAGTGCATCCTACAACCCTGAAAGTTCAGAATATGTTAGCAGCCCAAAAAAGGCCTTAAAATGCATTTTAGGCCTGCAAAAATGTTGAAAGGTTTGGGGGTCCAAAAAAGGGGTTTACAGGCATCCTAGACCCCCTAAAGTCCAGAAAATGTTGGTGGGCCAAAAACAGGCTCAGAGACCTCTGAATGTCCCAAAAACATTTGCAGCCTGAAAGGGGCATTAACCCGCATCCTAGACCACTGAAATTACCAAAAATAGTTTGGCCCGAAAAATGCATCCTACACCCCTGAATGTTCAGAAAATGTTGGCAGCTCAAAAAAGTCCTTAAAATTCATCTTGTGCCTGGAAAAATGTTGAAAACTTTGGAGGCCCAAAAAAGGGGTTTATAGGCATCCTAGACCCCCTAAAGTCCAGAAAATGTTGGTGGGCCAAGAACTGTGTCAGAGAGCTCTAAATGTCCCAAAAACATTTGCAGACTGAAAGGGGCATTAACCCGCATCCTAGACCACTTAAATTCCCAAAAATATTTTTGGCATGAAAAGTGCATCCTACAACCCTGAAAGTTCAGAATATGTTAGCAGCCTAAAAAAGGCCTTAAAATGCATCTTAGACCTGCAAAAATGTTGAAAGGTTTGGAGGCTGAAAAAAGCGATTTACAGGCATCCTAGACCCCGTAAAGTGCAGAAAATGGCTGTGGCCCAAAATCAGTGTCAGAGAGCTCTGAATGTCCCAAAACATTTGCAGCCCGAAAAGGGCACTAACCCGCATCCTAGACCACTGAAATTCCCAAAAGTATTTTTGGCACGAAAAATGCATCCTACACCCCTGAAATTTCAGAATATGTTAGCAGCCTGAAAAAGGCCTTAAAATGCATTTTAGGCCTGCAAAAATGTTGAAAACTTTGGAGGCCCAAAAAAGAGGTTTACAGGCATCCTAGACTCCCTAAAGTCCAGAAAATATTGGTGGACCAAAAACTGTGTCAGAGAGCTCTGAATGTCCCAAAAACATTTGCAGCCTGAAAGGGGCATTAACCCGCATCCTAGACCACTGAAATTTCCAAAAATATTTTTGGCACCCAAAATGCATCCTACAACCCTGAAAGTTCAGAATATGTTAGCAGCCCAAAAAAGGCCTTAAAATGCATCTTAGGCCTGCAAAAATATTGAAAAGTTTGGAGGCCCAAAAAAGGGGTTTACAGGCATCCTAGACCCCCTAAAGTGCAGAAAATGGCTGTGGCCCAAAATCAGTGTCAGAGAGCTCTGAATGTCCCAAAATATTTGCAGCCCGAAAGGGGCACTAACCCGCATCCTAGACCACTGAAATTCCCAAAAATATTTTTGGCACCAAAAATGCATCCTACAACCCTGAAAGTTCAGAATATGTTAGCAGCCTGAAAAAGCCCTTAAAATGCATTTTAGGCCTGCAAAAATGTTGAAAACTTTGGAGGCCCAAAAAAGGGGTTTACAGGCATCCTAGACTCCCTAAAGTCCAGAAAATATTGGTGGGCCAAAAACTGTGTCAGAGAGCTCTGAATGTCCCAAAAACATTTGCAGCCTGAAAGGGGCATTAACCCGCATCCTAGACCACTGAAATTCCCAAAAATATTTTTGGCACCCAAAATGCATTCTACAACCCTGAAAGTTCAGAATATGTTGGCAGCCCAGAAAAGGCCTTAAAATGCATTTTAGGCCTGCAAAAATGTTGAAAGGTTTGGGGGTCCAAAAAAGGGGTTTACAGGCATCCTAGACTCCCTAAAGTCCAGAAAATGTTGGTGGGCCAAAAACAGGCTCAGAGAGCTCTGAATGTCCCAAAAACATTTGCAGCCTGAAAGGGGCATTAACCCGCATCCTAGACCGCTGAAATTCCCAAAAATATTTTTGGCATGAAAAGTGCATCCTACAACCCTGAAAGTTCAGAATATGTTAGCAGCCCAAAAAAGGCCTTAAAATGCATTTTAGGCCTGCAAAAATGTTGAAAGGTTTGGGGGTCCAAAAAAGGGGTTTACAGGCATCCTAGACCCCCTAAAGTCCAGAAAATGTTGGTGGGCCAAAAACAGGCTCAGAGAGCTCTGAATGTCCCAAAAACATTTGCAGCCTGAAAGGGGCATTAACCCGCATCCTAGACCACTGAAATTCCCAAAAATAATTTTGGCATGAAAAGTGCATCCTACAACCCTTTAAGTTCAGAATATGTTAGCAGCCCAAAAAAGGCCTTAAAATGCATCTTAGACCTGCAAAAATGTTGAAAGGTTTGGAGGCTGAAAAAAGGGATTAACAGGCATCCTAGACCCCGTAAAGTGCAGACAATGGCTGTGGCCCAAAATCAGTGTCAGAGAGCTCTGAATGTCCCAAAACATGTGCAGCCCGAAAGGGGCACTAACCCGCATCCTAGACCACTGAAATTACCAAAAATAGTTTGGCCCAAAAAATGCATCCTACACCCCTGAATGTTGAGAAAATGTTGGCAGCTCAAAAAAGTCCTTAAAATTCATCTTGTGCCTGGAAAAATGTTGAAAACTTTGGAGGCCCAAAAAAGGGGTTTACAGGCATCCTAGACCCCCTAAAGTCCAGAAAATGTTGGTGGGCCAAAAACTGTGTCAGAGAGCTCTGAATGTCCCAAAAACATTTGCAGACTGAAAGGGGCATTAACCCGCATCCTAGACCACTGAAATTCCCAAAAATAATTTTGGCATGAAAAGTGCATCCTACAACCCTTTAAGTTCAGAATATGTTAGCAGCCCAAAAAAGGCCTTAAAATGCATCTTAGACCTGCAAAAATGTTGAAAGGTTTGGAGGCTGAAAAAAGGGATTAACAGGCATCCTAGACCCCGTAAAGTGCAGACAATGGCTGTGGCCCAAAATCAGTGTCAGAGAGCTCTGAATGTCCCAAAACATGTGCAGCCCGAAAGGGGCACTAACCCGCATCCTAGACCACTGAAATTCCCAAAAGTATTTTTGGCACGAAAAATGCATCCTACACCCCTGAAATTTCAGAAAATGTTGGCAGCTCAAAAAAAGGCCTTAAAATCCATCTTAGGCCTGCAAAAATGTTGAAAACTTTGCAGGCCCAAAGAAGGGGTTTACATGTTTCCTAGACCCCTAAATTCCAGAAAATGTTGGTAGGCCAAAACTGTGTCAGAGAGCTCTGAATGTCCCAAAAACATTTGCAGCCCGAAAGGGGCATTAACCCGCACCCTAGACCACTGAAATTCCCAAAAATATTTTTGGCATGAAAAGTGCATCCTACAACCCTGAAAGTTCAGAATATGTTAGCAGCCCAAAAAAGACCTTAAAATGCATTTTAGGCCTGCGAAAATGTTGAAAGGTTTGGAGGCCCAAAAAAGGGGTTTACAGGCATCCTAGACCCCCTAAAGTCCAGAAAATGTTGGTTGGCCAAAAACAGGCTCAGAGAGCTCTGAATGTCCCAAAAACATTTGCAGCCTAAAAGGGGCATTAACCCGCATCCTAGACCACTGAAATTACCAAAAATAGTTTGGCCCGAAAAATGCATCCTACACCCCTGAATGTTCAGAAAATGTTGGCAGCTCAAAAAACTCCTTAAAATTCATCTTGTGCCTGGAAAAATGTTGAACACTTTGGAGGCCCAAAAAAGGGGTTTATAGGCATCCTAGACCCCCTTAAGTCCAGAAAATGTTGGTAGGCCAAAAACTGTGTCAGAGAGCTCTGAATGTCCCAAAAACATTTGCAGCCTGAAAGGGGCATTAACCCGCATCCTAGACCACTGAAATTCCCAAAAATATTTTTGGACCCTAAAATGCATCCTACAACCCTGAAAGTTCAGAATATGTTAGCAGCCCAAAAAAGGCCTTAAAATGCATTTTAGGCCTGCAAAATGTTGAAAACTTTGGAGGCCCAAAAAAGGGGTTTACAGGCATCCTAGACCCCCTAAAGTCCAGAAAATGTTGGTGGGCCAAATACTGTGTCAGAGAGCTCTGAATGTCCCAAAAACATTTGCAGCTTGAAAGGGGCATTAACCCGCATCCTAGACCACTGAAATTACCAAAAATAGTTTGGCCCGAAAAATGCATCCTACACCCCTGAAAGTTCAGAAAATGTTGGCAGCTCAAAAAAGTCCTTAAAATTCATCTTGTGCCTGCAAAAATGTTGAAAACTTTGGAGGCCCAAAAAAGGGGATTACAGGCATCCTAGACCCCCTAAAGTCCAGAAAATGTTGGTGGGCCAAAAACGGTGTCAGAGAGCTCAGAATGTCCCAAAAACATTTGCAGCCTGAAAGGGGCATTAACCCGCATCCTAGATCACTGAAATTCCCAAAAATATTTTTGGCATGAAAAGTGCATCCTACAACCCTGAGATTTCAGAATATGTTAGTAGCCCAAACAAGGCCTTAAAATGCATTTTAGGCCTGCAAAAATGTTGAAAACTTTGGAGGCCCAAAAAAGGGGATTACAGGCATCCTAGACCCCCTAAAGTCCAGAAAATATTGGTGGACCAAAAACTGTGTCAGAGAGCTCTGAATGTCCCAAAAACATTTGCAGCTTGAAAGGGGCATTAACCCGCATCCTAGACCACTGAAATTCCCAAAAATATTTTTGGCACCCAAAATGCATCCTACAACCCTGAGAGTTCAGAATATGTTAGCAGCCCAAAAAAGGCCTTAAAATGCATTTTAGGCCTGCAAAAATGTTGAAAAGTTTGGAGGCCCAAAAAAGGGGTTTACAGGCATCCTAGACCCCCTAAAGTCCAGAAAATGTTGGTGGGCCAAAAACAGGCTCAGAGAGCTCTGAATGTCCCAATAACATTTGCAGCCTGAAAGGGGCATTAACCCGCATCCTAGACCACTGAAATTGCCAAAAATAGTTTGGCCCGAAAAATGCATCCTACACCCCTGAAAGTTCAGAAAATGTTGGCAGCTCAAAAAAGTCCTTAAAATTCATCTTGTGCCTGCAAAAATGTTGAAAACTTTGGAGGCCCAAAAAAGGGGTTTACAGGCATCCTAGACCCCCTAAAGTCCAGAAAATGTTGGTGGGCCAAAAACTGTGTCAGAGAGCTCTGAATGTCCCAAAAACATTTGCAGCCTGAAAGGGGCATTAACCCGCATCCTAGACCACTGAAATTCCCAAAAATATTTTTGGCATGAAAAGGGCATCCTACAACCCTGAGAGTTCAGAATATGTTAGCAGCCCAAACAAGGCCTTAAAATGCATTTTAGGCCTGCAAAAATGTTGGAAACTTTGGAGGTCCAAAAAAGAGGTTTACAGGCATCCTAGACTCCCTAAAGTCCAGAAAATATTGGTGGACCAAAAACTGTGTCAGAGAGCTCTGAATGTCCCAAAAACATTTGCAGCCTGAAAGGGGCATTAACCCGCATCCTAGACCACTGAAATTCCCAAAAATATTTTTGGCACCCAAAATGCATCCTACAACCCTGAAAGTTCAGAATATGTTAGCAGCCCAAAAAAGGCCTTAAAATGCATTTTAGGCCTGGAAAAATGTTGAAAACTTTGCAGGCCCAAAAAAGGGATTTACAGGCATCCTAGACCCCGTAAAGTGCAGAAAATGGCTGTGGCCCAAAATCAGTGTCAGAGAGCTCTGAATGTCCCGAAATATTTGCCGCCCGAAAGGGGCACTAACCCGCATCCTAGACCACTGAAATTCCCAAAAATATTTTTGGCACGAAAAATGCATCCTACAACCCTGAAAGTTCAGAATATGTTAGCAGCCTGAAAAATGCCTTAAAATGCATTTTAGGCCTGCAAAAATGTTGAAAACTTTGGAGGCCCAAAAAAGGGGTTTACAGGCATCCTAGACCCCCTAAAGTCCAGAAAATGTTGGTGGGCCAAAAACTGTGTCAGAGAGCTCTGAATGTCCCAAAAACATTTGCAGCTGGAAAGGGGCATTAACCCGCATCCTAGACCACTGAAATTACCAAAAATAGTTTGGCCCGAAAAATGCATCCTACACCCCTGAAAGTTCAGAAAATGTTGGCAGCTCAAAAAAGTCCTTAAAATTCATCTTGTGCCTGCAAAAATGTTGAAAACTTTGGAGGCCCAAAAAAGGGGATTACAGGCATCCTAGACCCTCTAAAGTCCAGAAAATGTTGGTGGGCCAAAAACTGTGTCAGAGAGCTCTGAATGTCCCAAAAACATTTGCAGCTTGAAAGGGGCATTAACCCGCATCCTAGACCACTGAAATTCCCAAAAATATTTTTGGCACCAAAAATGCATCCTACAACCCTGAAAGTTCAGAATATGTTAGCAGCCTGAAAAATGCCTTAAAATGCATTTTAGGCCTGCAAAAATGTTGAAAACTTTGGAGGCCCAAAAAAGAGGTTTACAGGCATCCTAGACTCCCTAAAGTCCAGAAAATATTGGTGGACCAAAAACTGTGTCAGAGAGCTCTGAATGTCCCAAAAACATTTGCAGCTTGAAAGGGGCATTAACCCGCATCCTAGACCACTGAAATTCTCAAAAATATTTTTGGCATGAAAAGTGCATCCTACAACCCTTAAAGTTCAGAATATGTTAGCAGACCAAAAAAGGCCTTAAAATGCATTTTGGCCTGCAAAAAAGTTGAAAAGTTTGGAGGCCAAAAAAGGGATTTACAGGCATCCTAGACCCCGTAAAGTGCAGAAAATGGCTGTGGCCCAAAAACTGTTTCAGAGAGCTCTGAATGTCCCAAAACATTTGCAGCTTGAAAGGGGCATTAACCCGCATCCTAGACCACTGAAATTCCCAAAAATATTTTTGGCACCCAAAATGCATCCTACAACCCTGAAAGTTCAGAATATGTTAGCAGCCCAAAAAAGGCCTTAAAATGCATTTTATGCCTGCAAAAATGTTGAAAACTTTGGAGGCCCAAAAAAGGGGTTTACAGGCATCCTAGACCCCCTAAAGTCCAGAAAATGTTGGTGGGCCAAAAACTGTGTCAGAGAGCTCTGAATGTCCCAAAAACATTTGCAGACTGAAAGGGGCATTAACCCGCATCCTAGACCAGTGAAATTCCCAAAAATATTTTTGGCATGAAAAGTGCATCCTACAACCCTGAAAGTTCAGAATATGTTAGCAGCCCAAAAAAGGCCTTAAAATGCATCTTAGACCTGCAAAAATGTTGAAAGGTTTGGAGGCTAAAAAATGGGATTTACAGGCATCCTAGACCCCGTAAAGTGCAGAAAATGGCTGTGGCCCAAAATCAGTGTCAGAGAGCTCTGAATGTCCCAAAACATTTGCAGACTGAAAGGGGTATTAACCCGCATCCTAGACCACTGAAATTACCAAAAATAGTTTGGCCCGAAAAATGCATCCTACACCCCTGAATGTTCAGAAAATGTTGGCAGCTCAAAAAAGTCCTTAAAATTCATCTTGTGCCTGGAAAAATGTTGAAAACTTTGGAGGCCCAAAAAAGGGATTTATAGGCATCCTAGACGCCCTAAAGTCCAGAAAATGTTGGTGGGCCTAAAACTGTGTCAGAGAGCTCTGAATGTCCCAAAACATGTGCAGCCCGAAAGGGGCACTAACCAGCATCCTAGACCACTGAAATTCCCAAAAATATTTTTGGCACCAAAAATGCATCCTACAACCCTGAAAGTTCAGAATATGTTAGCAGCCTGAAAAATGCCTTAAAATGCATTTTAGGCCTGCAAAAATGTTGAAAACTTTGGAGGCCCAAAAAAGAGGTTTACAGGCATCCTAGACTCCCTAAAGTCCAGAAAATATTGGTGGACCAAAAACTGTGTCAGAGAGCTCTGAATGTCCCAAAAACATTTGCAGCTTGAAAGGGGCATTAACCCGCATCCTAGACCACTGAAATTCTCAAAAATATTTTTGGCATGAAAAGTGCATCCTACAACCCTTAAAGTTCAGAATATGTTAGCAGACCAAAAAAGGCCTTAAAATGCATTTTGGCCTGCAAAAAAGTTGAAAAGTTTGGAGGCCAAAAAAGGGATTTACAGGCATCCTAGACCCCGTAAAGTGCAGAAAATGGCTGTGGCCCAAAAACTGTTTCAGAGAGCTCTGAATGTCCCAAAACATTTGCAGCCCGAAAGGGGCACTAACCAGCATCCTAGACCACTGAAATTCCCAAAAATATTTTTGGCACCAAAAATGCATCCTACAACCCTGAAAGTTCAGAATATGTTAGCAGCCTGAAAAATGCCTTAAAATGCATTTTAGGCCTGCAAAAATGTTGAAAACTTTGGAGGCCCAAAAAAGAGGTTTACAGGCATCCTAGACTCCCTAAAGTCCAGAAAATATTGGTGGACCAAAAACTGTGTCAGAGAGCTCTGAATGTCCCAAAACATTTGCAACTTGAAAGGGGCATTAACCCGCATCCTAGACCACTGAAATTCCCAAAAATATTTTTGGCACCCAAAATGCATCCTACAACCCTGAAAGTTCAGAATATGTTAGCAGCCCAAAAAAGGCCTTAAAATGCATTTTAGGCCTGCAAAAATGTTGAAAACTTTGGAGGCCCAAAAAAGGGGTTTACAGGCATCCTAGACCCCTAAAGTCCAGAAAATGTTGGTGGGCCAAAAACAGGCTCAGAGAGCTCTGAATGTCCCAAAAACATTTGCAGCCTGAAAGGGGCATTAACCCGTATCCTAGACCACTGAAATTACCAAAAATGGTTTGGCCCGAAAAATGCATCCTACACCCCTGAATGTTCAGAAAATGTTGGCAGCTCAAAAAAGTCCTTAAAATTCATCTTGTGCCTGGAAAAATGTTGAAAACTTTGGAGGCCCAAAAAAGGGGTTTATAGGCATCCTAGACCGCCTAAAGTCCAGAAAATGTTGGTGGGCCAAAAACTGTGTCAGAGAGCTCTGAATGTCCCAAAAACATTTGCAGACTGAAAGGGGCATTAACCCGCATCCTAGACCACTGAAATTCCCAAAAATATTTTTGGCACTCAAAATGCATCCTACAACCCTGAAAGTTCAGAATATGTTAGCAGCCCAAAAAAGGCCTTAAAATGCATTTTAGGCCTGCAAAAATGTTGAAAGGTTTGGAGGCCCAAAAAAGGGGTTTACAGGCATCCTAGACCCCCTAAAGTCCAGAAAATGTTGGTGGGCCAAAAACAGGCTCAGAGAGCTCTGAATGTCCCAAAAACATTTGCAGCCTGAAAGGGGCATTAACCCGCATCCTAGACCACTGAAATTACCAAAAATAGTTTGGCCCGAAAAATGCATCCTACACCCCTGAATGTTCAGAAAATGTTGGCAGCTCAAAAAAGTCCTTAAAATTCATCTTGTGCCTGGAAAAATGTTGAAAACTTTGGAGGCCCAAAAAAGGGGTTTATAGGCATCCTAGACCCCCTAAAGTCCAGAAAATGTTGGTGGGCCTAAAACTGTGTCAGAGAGCTCTGAATGTCCCAAAACATGTGCAACCCGAAAGGGGCACTAACCAGCATCCTAGACCACTGAAATTCCCAAAAATATTTTTGGCACCAAAAATCCATCCTACAACCCTGAAAGTTCAGAATATGTTAGCAGCCTGAAAAATGCCTTAAAATGCATTTTAGGCCTGCAAAAATGTTGAAAACTTTGGAGGCCCAAAAAAGAGGTTTACAGGCATCCTAGACTCCCTAAAGTCCAGAAAATATTGGTGGACCAAAAACTGTGTCAGAGAGCTCTGAATGTCCCAAAAACATTTGCAGCTTGAAAGGGGCATTAACCCGCATCCTAGACCACTGAAATTCTCAAAAATATTTTTGGCATGAAAAGTGCATCCTACAACCCTTAAAGTTCAGAATATGTTAGCAGACCAAAAAAGGCCTTAAAATGCATTTTGGCCTGCAAAAAAGTTGAAAAGTTTGGAGGCCAAAAAAGGGATTTACAGGCATCCTAGACCCCGTAAAGTGCAGAAAATGGCTGTGGCCCAAAAACTGTGTCAGAGAGCTCTGAATGTCCCAAAACATTTGCAGCTTGAAAGGGGCATTAACCCGCATCCTAGACCACTGAAATTCCCAAAAATATTTTTGGCACCCAAAATGCATCCTACAACCCTGAAAGTTCAGAATATGTTAGCAGCCCAAAAAAGGCCTTAAAATGCATTTTATGCCTGCAAAAATGTTGAAAACTTTGGAGGCCCAAAAAAGGGGTTTACAGGCATCCTAGACCCCCTAAAGTCCAGAAAATGTTGGTGGGCCAAAAACTGTGTCAGAGAGCTCTGAATGTCCCAAAAACATTTGCAGTCTGAAAGGGGCATTAACCCGCATCCTAGACCAGTGAAATTCCCAAAAATATTTTTGGCATGAAAAGTGCATCCTACAACCCTGAAAGTTCAGAATATGTTAACAGCCCAAAAAAGGCCTTAAAATGCAACTTAGACCTGCAAAAATGTTGAAAGGTTTGGAGGCTAAAAAATGGGATTTACAGGCATCCTAGACCCCGTAAAGTGCAGAAAATGGCTGTGGCCCAAAATCAGTGTCAGAGAGCTCTGAATGTCCCAAAACATTTGCAGACTGAAAGGGGCATTAACCCGCATCCTAGACCACTGAAATTCCCAAAAGTATTTTTGGCACGAAAAATGCATCCTACACCCCTGAAATTTCAGAAAATGTTGGCAGCTCAAAAAAAGGCCTTAAAATGCATCTTAGGCCTGCAAAAATGTTGAAAACTTTGCAGGCCCAAAATAGGGGTTTACAGGCATCCTAGACCCCCTAAAGTCCAGAAAATGTTGGTGGGCCAAAAACTGTGTCAGAGAGCTCTTAATGTCCCAAAAACATTTGCAGCCTGAAAGGGGCATTAACCCGCATCCTAGACCACTGAAATTCCCAAAAATATTTTTGGCACCTAAAATGCATCCTACAACCCTGAAAGTTCAGAATATGTTAGCAGCCCAAAAAAGGCCTTAAAATGCATTTTAGGCCTGCCAAATGTTGAAAACTTTGGAGGCCCAAAAAAGGGGTTTACAGGCATCCTAGACCCCCTAAAGTCCAGAAAATGTTGGTGGGCCAAAAACTGTGTCAGAGAGCTCTGAATGTCCCAAAAACATTTGCAGCCCGAAAGGGGCACTAACCCGCATCCTAGACCACTGAAATTCCCAAAAATATTTTTGGCACGAAAAATGCATCCTACAACCCTGAAAGTTCAGAATATGTTAGCAGCCTGAAAAATGCCTTAAAATGCATTTTAGGCCTGCAAAAATGTTGAAAACTTTGGAGGCCCAAAAAAGGGGTTTACAGGCATCCTAGACCCCCTAAAGTCCAGAAAATGTTGGTGGGCCAAAAACTGTGTCAGAGAGCTCTGAATGTCCCAAAAACATTTGCAGCTTGAAAGGGGCATTAACCCGCATCCTAGACCACTGAAATTACCAAAAATAGTTTGGCACCCAAAATGCATCCTACACCCCTGAAAGTTCAGAATATGTTAGCAGCCCAAAAAAGGCCTTAAAATGCATTTTAGGCCTGCAAAAATGTTGAAAACTTTGGAGGCCCAAAAAAGGGGATTACAGGCATCCTAGACCCCCTAAAGTCCAGAAAATGTTGGTGGGCCAAAAACTGTGTCAGAGAGCTCAGAATGTCCCAAAAACATTTGCAGCCTGAAAGGGGCATTAACCCGCATCCTAGATCACTGAAATTCCCAAAAATATTTTTGGCATGAAAAGTGCATCCTACAACCCTGAGATTTCAGAATATGTTAGTAGCCCAAACAAGGCCTTAAAATGCATTTTAGGCCTGCAAAAATGTTGAAAACTTTGGAGGCCCAAAAAGGGGTTTACAGGCATCCTAGACCCCCTAAAGTCCAGAAAATGTTGGTGGGCCAAAAACTGTGTCAGAGAGCTCTGAATGTCCCAAAAACATTTGCAGCTTGAAAGGGGCATTAACCCGCATCCTAGACCACTGAAATTCCCAAAATTATTTTTGGCACCCAAAATGCATCCTACAACCCTGAAAGTTCAGAATATGTTAGCAGCACAAAAAAGGCCTTAAAATGCATTTTAGGCCCGCAAAAATGTTGAAAAGTTTGGAGGCCCAAAAAAGGGATTTACAGGCATCCTAGACCCCGTAAAGTGCAGAAAATGGCTGTGGCCCAAAAACTGTGTCAGAGAGCTCTGAATGTCCCAAAAACATTTGCAGCTTGAAAGGGGCATTAACCCGCACCCTAGACCGCTGAAATTCCCAAAAATATTTTTGGCACCCAAAATGCATCCTACAACCCTGAAAGTTCAGAATATGTTAGCAGCCCAAAAAAGGCCTTAAAATGCATTTTAGGCCTGCAAAAATGTTGAAAGGTTTGGGAGCCCAAAAAAGGGGTTTACAGGCATCCTAGACCCCCTAAAGTCCAGAAAATGTTGGTGGGCCAAAAACTGTGTCAGAGAGCTCTGAATGTCCCAAAAACATTTGCAGCTTGAAAGGGGCATTAACCCGCATCCTAGACCACTGAAATTACCAAAAATAGTTTGGCCCGAAAAATGCATCCTACACCCCTGAATGTTCAGAAAATGTTGGCAGCTCAAAAAAGTCCTTAACATTCATCTTGTGCCTGGAAAAATGTTGAAAACTTTGGAGGCCCAAAAAAGGGGTTTACAGGCATCCTAGACCCCCTAAAGTCCAGAAAATGTTGGTCGGCCAAAAACTGTGTCAGAGAGCTCTGAATGTCCCAAAAACATTTGCAGACTGAAAGGGGCATTAACCCGCATCCTAGACCACTGAAATTCCCAAAAATATTTTTGGCATGAAAAGTGCATCCTACAACCCTGAAAGTTCAGAATATGTTAGCAGCCCAAAAAAGGCCTTAAAATGCATCTTAGACCTGCAAAAATGTTGAAAGGTTTGGAGGCTAAAAAATGGGATTTACAGGCATCCTAGACCCCGTAAAGTGCAGAAAATGGCTGTGGCCCAAAATCAGTGTCAGAGAGCTCTGAATGTCCCAAAACATTTGCAGACTGAAAGGGGCACTAACCCGCATCCTAGACCACTGAAATTCCCAAAAGTATTTTTGGCACGAAAAATGCATCCTACACCCCTGAAATTTCAGAAAATGTTGGCAGCTCAAAAAAAGGCCTTAAAATGCATCTTAGGCCTGCAAAAATGTTGAAAACTTTGCAGGCCCAAAAAAGGGGTTTACATGTATCCTAGACCCCTAAATTCCAGAAAAGGTTGGTGGGCCAAAAACTGTTTCAAAGAGCTCTTAATGTTCCAAAAACATTTGCAGCCTGAAAGGGGCATTAACCCGCATCCTAGACCACTGAAATTCCCAAAAATATTTTTGGCACCTAAAATGCATCCTACAACCCTGAAAGTTCAGAATATGTTAGCAGCCCAAAAAAGGCCTTAAAATGCATTTTAGGCCTGCAAAAATGTTGAAAAGTTTGGAGGCCCAAAAAAGGGGTTTACAGGCATCCTAGACCCCCTAAAGTCCAGAAAATGTTGGTGGGCCAACAACAGGCTCAGAGAGCTCTGAATGTCCCAATAACATTTGCCGCCTGAAAGGGGCATTAACCCGCATCCTAGACCACTGAAATTGCCAAAAATAGTTTGGCCCGAAAAATGCATCCTACACCCCTGAAAGTTCAGAAAATGTTGGCAGCTCAAAAAAGTCCCTAAAATTCATCTTGTGCCTGCAAAAATGTTGAAAACTTTGGAGGCCCAAAAAAGGGGATTACAGGCATCCTAGAACCCGTAAAGTCCAGAAAATGTTGGTGGGCCAAAAACTGTGTCAGAGAGCTCAGAATGTCCCAAAAACATTTGCAGCCTGAAAGGGGCATTAACCCGCATCCTAGATCACTGAAATTCCCAAAAATATTTTTGGCATGAAAAGTGCATCCTACAACCCTGAGATTTCAGAATATGTTAGTAGCCCAAACAAGGCCTTAAAATGCATTTTAGGCCTGCAAAAATGTTGAAAACTTTGGAGGCCCAAAAAAGGGGATTACAGGCATCCTAGACCCCCTAAAGTCCAGAAAATATTGGTGGACCAAAAACTGTGTCAGAGAGCTCTGAATGTCCCAAAAACATTTGCAGCTTGAAAGGGGCATTAACCCGCATCCTAGACCACTGAAATTCCCAAAAATATTTTTGGCACCCAAAATGCATCCTACAACCCTGAGAGTTCAGAATATGTTAGCAGCCCAAAAAATGCCTTAAAATGCATTTTAGGCCTGCAAAAATGTTAAAAAGTTTGGAGGCCCAAAAAAGGGGTTTACAGGCATCCTAGACCCCCTAAAGTCCAGAAAATGTTGGTGGGCCAACAACAGGCTCAGAGAGCTCTGAATGTCCCAATAACATTTGCCGCCTGAAAGGGGCATTAACCCGCATCCTAGACCACTGAAATTGCCAAAAATAGTTTGGCCCGAAAAATGCATCCTACACCCCTGAAAGTTCAGAAAATGTTGGCAGCTCAAAAAAGTCCTTGAAATTCATCTTGTGCCTGCAAAAATGTTGAAAACTTTGGAGGCCCAAAAAAGGGGTTTACAGGCATCCTAGACCCCCTAAAGTCCAGAAAATGTTGGTGGGCCAAAAACTGTGTCAGAGAGCTCAGAATGTCCCAAAAACATTTGCAGCCTGAAAGGGGCATTAACCCGCATCCTAGGCCACTGAAATTCCCAAAAATATTTTTGGCATGAAAAGTGCATCCTACAACCCTGAGAGTTCAGAATATGTTAGCAGCCCAAAAAAGGCCTTAAAATGCATTTTAGGCCTGCAAAAATGTTGAAAACTTTGGAGGTCCAAAAAAGAGGTTTACAGGCATCCTAGACTCCCTAAAGTCCAGAAAATATTGGTGGACCAAAAACTGTGTCAGGAGAGCTCTGAATGTCCCAAAAACATTTGCAGCCTGAAAGGGGCATTAACCCGCATCCTAGACCACTGAAATTCCCAAAAATATTTTTGGCACCCAAAATGCATCCTACAACCCTGAAAGTTCAGAATATGTTAGCAGCCCAAAAAAGGCCTTAAAATGCATTTTAGGCCTGGAAAAATGTTGAAAAGTTTGGAGGCCCAAAAAAGGGATTTACAGGCATCCTAGACCCCGTAAAGTGCAGAAAATGGCTGTGGCCCAAAATCAGTGTCAGAGAGCTCTGAATGTCCCAAAATATTTGCAGCCCGAAAGGGGCACTAACCCGCATCCTAGACCACTGAAATTCCCAAAAATATTTTTGGCACGAAAAATGCATCCTACAACCCTGAAAGTTCAGAATATGTTAGCAGCCTGAAAAATGCCTTAAAATGCATTTTAGGCCTGCAAAAATGTTGAAAACTTTGGAGGCCCAAAAAAGGGGTTTACAGGCATCCTAGACCCCCTAAAGTCCAGAAAATGTTGGTGGGCCAAAAACTGTGTCAGAGAGCTCTGAATGTCCCAAAAACATTTGCAGCT
Source organism: Ambystoma mexicanum (assembly GCF_040938575.1). Lineage (NCBI taxonomy): Eukaryota > Metazoa > Chordata > Amphibia > Caudata > Ambystomatidae > Ambystoma > Ambystoma mexicanum. Next base: position 956,130,857 of record NC_090929.1, on the reverse strand, counting down.
TGAAAGGGGCATTAACCCGCATCCTAGACCACTGAAATTACCAAAAATAGTTTGGCCCGAAAAATGCATCCTACACCCCTGAAAGTTCAGAAAATGTTGGCAGCTCAAAAAAGTCCTTAAAATTCATCTTGTGCCTGCAAACATGTTGAAAACTTTGGAGGCCCAAAAAAGGGGATTACAGGCATCCTAGACCCTCTAAAGTCCAGAAAATGTTGGTGGGCCAAAAACTGTGTCAGAGAGCTCAGAATGTCCCAAAAACATTTGCAGCCTGAAAGGGGCATTAACCCGCATCCTAGACCACTGAAATTCCCAAAAATGTTTTTGGCATGAAAAGTGCATCCTACAACCCTGAGAGTTCAGAATATGTTAGTAGCCCAAACAAGGCCTTAAAATGCATTTTAGGCCTGCAAAAATGTTGAAAACTTTGGAGGCCCAAAAAAGGGGATTACAGGCATCCTAGACCCCCTAAAGTCCAGAAAATATTGGTGGACCAAAAACTGTGTCAGAGAGCTCTGAATGTCCCAAAAACATTTGCAGTTTGAAAGGGGCATTAACCCGCATCCTAGACCACTGAAATTCACAAAAATATTATTGGCACCCAAAATGCATCCTACAACCCTGAGAGTTCAGAATATGTTAGCAGCCCAAAAAAGGCCTTAAAATGCATTTTAGGCCTGCAAAAATGTTGAAAAGTTTGGAGGCCCTAAAAAGGGGTTTACAGGCATCCTAGACCCCCTAAAGTCCAGAAAATGTTGGTGGGCCAAAAACAGGCTCAGAGAGCTCTGAATGTCCCAATAACATTTGCCGCCTGAAAGGGGCATTAACCCGCATCCTAGACCACTGAAATTGCCAAAAATAGTTTGGCCCGAAAAATGCATCCTACACCCCTGAAAGTTCAGAAAATGTTGGCAGCTCAAAAAAGTCCTTAAAATTCATCTTGTGCCTGCAAAAATGTTGAAAACTTTGGAGGCCCAAAAAAGGGGTTTACAGGCATCCTAGACCCCCTAAAGTCCAGAAAATGTTGGTGGGCCAAAAACTGTGTCAGAGAGCTCAGAATGTCCCAAAAACATTTGCAGCCTGAAAGGGGCATTAACCCGCATCCTAGACCACTGAAATTCCCAAAAATATTTGTGGCATGAAAAGTGCATCCTACAACCCTGAGAGTTCAGAATATGTTAGCAGCCCAAACAAGGCCTTAAAATGCATTTTAGGCCTGCAAAAATGTTGAAAACTTTGGAGGTCCAAAAAAGAGGTTTACAGGCATCCTAGACTCCCTAAAGTCCAGAAAATATTGGTGGACCAAAAACTGTGTCAGAGAGCTCTGAATGTCCCAAAAACATTTGCAGCCTGAAAGGGGCATTAACCCGCATCCTAGACCACTGAAATTCCCAAAAATATTTTTGGCATGAAAAGTGCATCCTACAACCCTGAGAGTTCAGAATATGTTAGCAGCCCAAAAAAGGCCTTAAAATGCATTTTAGGCCTGGAAAAATGTTGAAATGTTTGGAGGCCCAAAAAAGGGATTTACAGGCATCCTAGACCCCGTAAAGTGCAGAAAATGGCTGTGGCCCAAAATCAGTGTCAGAGAGCTCTGAATGTCCCAAAAACATTTGCAGCCCGAAAGGGGCACTAACCCGCATCCTAGACCACTGAAATTCCCAAAAATATTTTTGGCACCAAAAATGCATCCTACAACCCTGAAAGTTCAGAATATGTTAGCAGCCTGAAAAATGCCTTAAAATGCATTTTAGGCCTGCAAAAATGTTGAAAACTTTGGAGGCCCAAAAAAGAGGTTTACAGGCATCCTAGACTCCCTAAAGTCCAGAAAATATTGGTGGGCCGAAAACTGTGTCAGAGAGCTCTGAATGTCCCAAAACATTTGCAGCCCGAAAGGGGCACTAACCAGCATCCTAGACCACTGAAATTCCCAAAATTATTTTTGGCTCCAAAAATGCATCCTACAACCCTGAAAGTTCAGAATATGTTAGCAGCCTGAAAAATGCCTTAAAATGCATTTTAGGCCTGCAAAAATGTTGAAAACTTTGGAGGCCCAAAAAAGGGGTTTACAGGCATCCTAGACCCCCTAAAGTCCAGAAAATGTTGGTGGGCCAAAAACTGTGTCAGAGAGCTCTGAATGTCCCAAAAACATTTGCAGCTTGAAAGGGGCATTAACCCGCATCCTAGACCACTGAAATTACCAAAAATAGTTTGGCCCGAAAAATGCATCCTACACCCCTGAAAGTTCAGAAAATGTTGGCAGCTCAAAAAAGTCCTTAAAATTCATCTTGTGCCTGCAAAAATGTTGAAAACTTTGGAGCCCAAAAAAGGGGATTACAGGCATCCTAGACCCTCTAAAGTCCAGAAAATGTTGGTGGGCCAAAAACTGTGTCAGAGAGCTCAGAATGTCCCAAAAACATTTGCAGCCTGAAAGGGGCATTAACCCGCATCCTAGACCACTGAAATTCCCAAAAATGTTTTTGGCATGAAAAGTGCATCCTACAACCCTGAGAGTTCAGAATATGTTAGTAGCCCAAACAAGGCCTTAAAATGCATTTTAGGCCTGCAAAAATGTTGAAAACTTTGGAGGCCCAAAAAAGGGCATTACAGGCATCCTAGACCCCCTAAAGTCCAGAAAATATTGGTGGACCAAAAACTGTGTCAGAGAGCTCTGAATGTCCCAAAAACATTTGCAGTTTGAAAGGGGCATTAACCCGCATCCTAGACCACTGAAATTCACAAAAATATTATTGGCACCCAAAATGCATCCTACAACCCTGAGAGTTCAGAATATGTTAGCAGCCCAAAAAAGGCCTTAAAATGCATTTTAGGCCTGCAAAAATGTTGAAAAGTTTGGAGGCCCTAAAAAGGGGTTTACAGACATCCTAGACCCCCTAAAGTCCAGAAAATGTTGGTGGGCCAAAAACAGGCTCAGAGAGCTCTGAATGTCCCAATAACATTTGCAGCCTGAAAGGGGCATTAACCCGCATCCTAGACCACTGAAATTACCAAAAATAGTTTGGCCCGAAAAATGCATCCTACACCCCTGAAAGTTCAGAAAATGTTGGCAGCTCAAAAAAGTCCTTAAAATTCGTGTGCCTGCAAAAATGTTGAAAACTTTGGAGGCCGAAAAAAGGGGTTTACAGGCATCCTAGACCCCCTAAAGTCCAGAAAATGTTGGTGGGCCAAAAACTGTGTCAGAGAGCTCTGAATGTCCCAAAAACATTTGCAGCCTGAAAGGGGCACTAACCCGCATCCTAGACCACTGAAATTCCCAAAAATATTTTTGGCATGAAAAGTGCATCCTACAACCCTGAGAGTTCAGAATATGTTAGCAGCCCAAAAAAGGCCTTAAAATGCATTTTAGGCCTGGAGAAATGTTGAAATGTTTGGAGGCCCAAAAAAGGGATTTACAGGCATCCTAGACCCCGTAAAGTGCAGAAAATGGCTGTGGCCCAAAATCAGTGTCAGAGAGCTCTGAATGTCCCAAAAACATTTGCAGCCCGAAAGGGGCACTAACCCGCATCCTAGACCACTGAAATTCCCAAAAATATTTTTGGCACCAAAAATGCATCCTACAACCCTGAAAGTTCAGAATATGTTAGCAGCCTGAAAAATGCCTTAAAATGCATTTTAGGCCTGCAAAAATGTTGAAAACTTTGGAGGCCCAAAAAAGAGGTTTACAGGCATCCTAGACTCCCTAAAGTCCAGAAAATATTGGTGGGCCGAAAACTGTGTCAGAGAGCTCTGAATGTCCCAAAACATTTGCAGCCCGAAAGGGGCACTAACCAGCATCCTAGACCACTGAAATTCCCAAAAATATTTTTGGCTCCAAAAATGCATCCTACAACCCTGAAAGTTCAGAATATGTTAGCAGCCTGACAAATACCTTAAAATGCATTTTAGGCCTGCAAAAATGTTGAAAACTTTGGAGGCCCAAAAAAGAGGTTTACAGGCATCCTAGACTCCCTAAAGTCCAGAAAATATTGGTGGACCAAAAACTGTGTCAGAGAGCTCTGAATGTCCCAAAAACATTTGCAGCTTGAAAGGGGCACTAACCCGCATCCTAGACCACTGAAATTCTCAAAAATATTTTTGGCATGAAAAGTGCATCCTACAACCCTTAAAGTTCAGAATATGTTAGCAGACCAAAAAATGCCTTAAAATGCATTTTGGCCTGCAAAAAAGTTGAAAAGTTTGGAGGCCAAAAAAGGGATTTACAGGCATCCTAGACCCCGTAAAGTGCAGAAAATGGCTGTGGCCCAAAAACTGTGTCAGAGAGCTCTGAATATCCCAAAACATTTGCAGCTTGAAAGGGGCATTAACCCGCATCCTAGACCACTGAAATTCCCAAAAATATTTTTGGCACCCAAAATGCATCCTACAACCCTGAAAGTTCAGAATATGTTAGCAGCCCAAAAAAGGCCTTAAAATGCATTTTAGGCCTGCAAAAATGTTGAAAACTTTGGAGGCCCAAAAAAGGGGTTTACAGGCATCCTAGACCCCCTAAAGTCCAGAAAATGTTGGTGGGCCAAAAACAGGCTCAGAGAGCTCTGAATGTCCCAAAAACATTTGCAGCCTGAAAGGGGCATTAACCCGTATCCTAGACCACTGAAATTACCAAAAATGGTTTGGCCCGAAAAATGCATCCTACACCCCCTAAAGTCCAGAAAATGTTGGTGGGCCAAAAACAGGCTCAGAGAGCTCTGAATGTCCCAAAAACATTTGCAGACTGAAAGGGGCATTAACCCGCATCCTAGACCACTGAAATTCCCAAAAATATTTTTGGCATGAAAAGTGCATCCTACAACCCTGAAAGTTTAGAATATGTTAGCAGCCCAAAAAAGACCTTAAAATGCATCTTAGACCTGCAAAAATGTTGAAAGGTTTGGAGGCTAAAAAAAGGGATTTACAGGCATCCTAGACCCCGTAAAGTGCAGAAAATGGCTGTGGCCCAAAATCAGTGTCAGAGAGCTCTGAATGTCCAAAAACATTTGCAGCCCGAAAGGGGCATTAACCCGCATCCTAGACCACTGAAATTCCCAAAAGTATTTTTGGCACGAAAAATGCATTCTACACCCCTGAAATTTCAGAAAATGTTGGCAGCTCAAAAAAAGGCCTTAAAATGCATCTTAGGCCTGCAAGAATGTTGAAAACTTTGCAGGCCCAAAAAAGGGGTTTACATGTATCCTAGACCCCTAAATTCCAGAAAAGGTTGGTGGGCCAAAAACTGTGTCAGAGAGCTCTGAATGTTCCAAAAACATTTGCAGCCTGAAAGAGGCATTAACCCGCATCCTAGACCACTGAAATTCCCAAAAATATTTTTGGCACCCAAAATGCATCCTACAACCCTGAAAGTTCAGAATATGTTAGCAGCCAAAAAAGGACTTAAAATGCATTTTAGGCCTGCAAAAATGTTGAAAACTTTGGAGGCCCAAAAAAGGGGTTTACAGGCATCCTAGACCCCCTAAAGTCCAGAAAATGTTGGTGGGCCAAAAACTGTGTCAGAGAGCTCTGAATGTCCCAAAAACATTTGCAGCTTGAAAGGGGCATTAACCCGCATCCTAGACCACTGAATTTACCAAAAATAGTTTGGCCCGAAAAATGCATCCTACACCCCTGAATGTTCAGAAAATGTTGGCAGCTCAAAAAAGTCCTTAAAATGCATTTTAGGCCTGCAAAAATGTTGAAAGGTTTGGAGACCCAAAAAAGGGGTTTACAGGCATCCTAGACCCCCTAAAGTCCAGAAAATGTTGGTGGGCCAAAAACAGGCTCAGAGAGCTCTGAATGTCCCAAAAACATTTGCAGACTGAAAGGGGCATTAACCCGCATCCTAGACCACTGAAATTCCCAAAAATATTTTTGGCATGAAAAGTGCATCCTACAACCCTGAAAGTTCAGAATATGTTAGCAGCCCAAAAAAGGCCTTAAAATGCATTTTAGGCCTGCAAAAATGTTGAAAAGTTTGGAGACCCAAAAAAGGGGTTTACAGACATCCTAGACCCCCTAAAGTCCAGAAAATGTTGGTGGGCCAAAAACAGGCTCAGAGAGCTCTGAATGCCCCAAAAACATTTGCAGACTGAAAGGGGCATTAACCCGCATCCTAGACCACTGAAATTCCCAAAAATATTTTTGGCATGAAAAGTGCATCCTACAACCCTGAAAGTTTAGAATATGTTAGCAGCCCAAAAAAGACCTTAAAATACATCTTAGACCTGCAAAAATGTTGAAAGGTTTGGAGGCTAAAAAAAGGGATTTACAGGCATCCTAGACCCCGTAAAGTGCAGAAAATGGCCGTGGCCCAAAATCAGTGTCAGAGAGCTCTGAATGTCCCAAAACATTTGCAGCCCGAAAGGGGCACTAACCCGCATCCTAGACCACTGAAATTCCCAAAAGTATTTTTGGCACGAAAAATGCATCCTACACCCCTGAAATTTCAGAAAATGTTGCCAGCTCAAAAAAAGGCCTTAACATGCATCTTAGGCCTGCAAAAATGTTGAAAACTTTGCAGGCCCAAAAAAGGGGTTTACATGTATCCTAGACCCCTACATTCCAGAAAAGGTTGGTGGGCCAAAAACTGTGTCAGAGAGCTCTGAATGTCCCAAAAACATTTGCAGCCTGAAAGGGGCATTAACCCGCATCCTAGACCACTGAAATTCCCAAAAATATTTTTGGCATGAAAAGTGCATCCTACAACCCTGAAAGTTCAGAATATGTTAGCAGCCCAAAAAAGGCCTTAAAATGCATTTTAGGCCTGCAAAAATGTTGAAAAGTTCGGAGGCCCAAAAAAGGGGGTTACAGGCATCCTAGACCCCCTAAAGTCCAGAAAATGTTGGTGGGCCAAAAACAGGCTCAGAGAGCTCTGAATGTCCCAAAAACATTTGCAGACTGAAAGGGGCATTAACCCGCATCCTAGACCACTTAAATTCCCAAAAATATTTTTGGCATGAAAAGTGCATCCTACAACCCTGAAAGTGCAGAATATGTTAGCAGCCTAAAAAAGGCCTCAAAATTCATCTTAGACCTGCAAAAATGTTGAAAGGTTTGGAGGCTGAAAAAAGCGATTTACAGGCATCCTAGACCCCGTAAAGTGCAGAAAATGGCTGTGGCCCAAAATCAGTGTCAGAGAGCTCTGAATGTCCCAAAACATTTGCAGCCCGAAAGGGGCACTAACCCGCATCCTAGACCACTGAAATTCCCAAAAGTATTTTTGGCACGAAAAATGCATCCTACACCCCTGAAATTTCAGAAAATGTTGGCAGCTCAAAAAAAGGCCTTAAAATGCATCTTAGGCCTGCAAAAATGTTGAAAACTTTGCAGGCCCAAAAAAGGGGTTTACATGTATCCTAGACCCCTAAATTCCAGAAAAGGTTGGTGGGCCAAAAACTGTGTCAGAGAGCTCTGAATGTTCCAAAAACATTTGCAGCCTGAAAGGGGCATTAACCCGCATCCTAGACCACTGAAATTCCCAAAAATATTTTTGGCACCCAAAATGCATCCTACAACCCTATAAGTTCAGAATATGTTAGCAGCCCAAAAATGGACTTAAAATGCATTTTAGGCCTGCAAAAATGTTGAAAACTTTGGAGGCCCAAAAAAGGGGTTTACAGGCATCCTAGATCCCCTAAAGTCCAGAAAATGTTGGTGGGCCAAAAACAGGCTCAGAGAGCTCTGAATGTCCCAAAAACATTTGCAGCCTGAAAGGGGCATTAACCCACGTCCTAGACCACTGAAATTACCAAAAATGGTTTGGCCCGAAAAATGCATCCTACACCCCTGAAAGTTCAGAAAATGTTGGCAGCTCAAAAAAGTCCTTAAAATTCATCTTGTGCCTGCAAAAATGTTGAAAACTTTGGAGGCCCAAAAAAGGGGTTTACAGGCATCCTAGACCCCCTAAAGTCCAGAAAATGTTGGTGGGCCAAAAACTGTGTCAGAGAGCTCTGAATGTCCCAAAAACATTTGCAGCTTGAAAGGGGCATTAACCCGCATCCTAGACCACTGAATTTACCAAAAATAGTTTGGCCCGAAAAATGCATCCTACACCCCTGAATGTTCAGAAAATGTTGGCAGCTCAAAAAAGTCCTTAAAATGCATTTTAGGCCTGCAAAAATGTTGAAAAGTTTGGAGACCCAAAAAAGGGGTTTACAGGCATCCTAGACCCCCTAAAGTCCAGAAAATGTTGGTGGGCCAAAAACAGGCTCAGAGAGCTCTGAATGTCCCAAAAACATTTGCAGACTGAAAGGGGCATTAACCCGCATCCTAGACCACTGAAATTCCCAAAAATATTTTTGGCATGAAAAGTGCATCCTACAACCCTGAAAGTTCAGAATATGTTAGCAGCCCAAAAAAGGCCTTAAAATGCATTTTAGGCCTGCAAAAATGTTGAAAAGTTTGGAGACCCAAAAAAGGGGTTTACAGACATCCTAGACCCCCTAAAGTCCAGAAAATGTTGGTGGGCCAAAAACAGGCTCAGAGAGCTCTGAATGCCCCAAAAACATTTGCAGACTGAAAGGGGCATTAACCCGCATCCTAGACCACTGAAATTCCCAAAAATATTTTTGGCATGAAAAGTGCATCCTACAACCCTGAAAGTTTAGAATATGTTAGCAGCCCAAAAAAGACCTTAAAATACATCTTAGACCTGCAAAAATGTTGAAAGGTTTGGAGGCTAAAAAAAGGGATTTACAGGCATCCTAGACCCCGTAAAGTGCAGAAAATGGCCGTGGCCCAAAATCAGTGTCAGAGAGCTCTGAATGTCCCAAAACATTTGCAGCCCGAAAGGGGCACTAACCCGCATCCTAGACCACTGAAATTCCCAAAAGTATTTTTGGCACGAAAAATGCATCCTACACCCCTGAAATTTCAGAAAATGTTGGCAGCTCAAAAAAAGGCCTTAACATGCATCTTAGGCCTGCAAAAATGTTGAAAACTTTGCAGGCCCAAAAAAGGGGTTTACATGTATCCTAGACCCCTACATTCCAGAAAAGGTTGGTGGGCCAAAAACTGTGTCAGAGAGCTCTGAATGTCCCAAAAACATTTGCAGCCTGAAAGGGGCATTAACCCGCATCCTAGACCACTGAAATTCCCAAAAATATTTTTGGCATGAAAAGTGCATCCTACAACCCTGAAAGTTCAGAATATGTTAGCAGCCCAAAAAAGGCCTTAAAATGCATTTTAGGCCTGCAAAAATGTTGAAAAGTTCGGAGGCCCAAAAAAGGGGGTTACAGGCATCCTAGACCCCCTAAAGTCCAGAAAATGTTGGTGGGCCAAAAACAGGCTCAGAGAGCTCTGAATGTCCCAAAAACATTTGCAGACTGAAAGGGGCATTAACCCGCATCCTAGACCACTTAAATTCCCAAAAATATTTTTGGCATGAAAAGTGCATCCTACAACCCTGAAAGTGCAGAATATGTTAGCAGCCTAAAAAAGGCCTCAAAATGCATCTTAGACCTGCAAAAATGTTGAAAGGTTTGGAGGCTGAAAAAAGCGATTTACAGGCATCCTAGACCCCATAAAGTGCAGAAAATGGCTGTGGCCCAAAATCAGTGTCAGAGAGCTCTGAATGTCCCAAAACATTTGCAGCCCGAAAGGGGCACTAACCCGCATCCTAGACCACTGAAATTCCCAAAAGTATTTTTGGCACGAAAAATGCATCCTACACCCCTGAAATTTCAGAAAATGTTGGCAGCTCAAAAAAAGGCCTTAAAATGCATCTTAGGCCTGCAAAAATGTTGAAAACTTTGCAGGCCCAAAAAAGGGGTTTACATGTATCCTAGACCCCTAAATTCCAGAAAAGGTTGGTGGGCCAAAAACTGTGTCAGAGAGCTCTGAATGTTCCAAAAACATTTGCAGCCTGAAAGGGGCATTAACCCGCATCCTAGACCACTGAAATTCCCACAAATATTTTTGGCACCCAAAATGCATCCTACAACCCTATAAGTTCAGAATATGTTAGCAGCCCAAAAATGGACTTAAAATGCATTTTAGGCCTGCAAAAATGTTGAAAACTTTGGAGGCCCAAAAAAGGGGTTTACAGGCATCCTAGATCCCCTAAAGTCCAGAAAATGTTGGTGGGCCAAAAACAGGCTCAGAGAGCTCTGAATGTCCCAAAAACATTTGCAGCCTGAAAGGGGCATTAACCCACGTCCTAGACCACTGAAATTACCAAAAATGGTTTGGCCCGAAAAATGCATCCTACACCCCTGAAAGTTCAGAAAATGTTGGCAGCTCAAAAAAGTCCTTAAAATTCATCTTGTGCCTGCAAAAATGTTGAAAACTTTGGAGGCCCAAAAAAGGGGTTTACAGGCATCCTAGACCCCCTAAAGTCCAGAAAATGTTGGTGGGCCAAAAACAGGCTCAGAGAGTTCTGAATGTCCCAAAAACATTTGCAGCCTGAAAGGGGCATTAACCCGCATCCTAGACCACTGAAATTACCAAAAATAGTTTGGCTCGAAAAATGCATCCTACACCCCTGAATGTTCAGAAAATGTTGGCAGCTCAAAAAAGTCCTTAAAATTCATCTTGTGCCTGCAAAAATGCTGAAAACTTTGGAGGCCCAAAAAAGGGGTTTACAGGCATCCTAGACTCCCTAAAGTCCAGAAAATGTTGGTGGGCCAAAAACAGGCTCAGAGAGCTCTGAATGTCCCAAAAACATTTGCAGCCTGAAAGGGGCATTAACCCGCATCCTAGACCGCTGAAATTCCCAAAAATATTTTTGGCATGAAAAGTGCATCCTACAACCCTGAAGGTTCAGAATATGTTAGCAGCCCAAAAAAGGCCTTAAAATGCATTTTAGGCCTGCAAAAATGTTGAAAGGTTTGGGGGTCCAAAAAAGGGGTTTACAGGCATCCTAGACCCCCTAAAGTCCAGAAAATGTTGGTGGGCCAAAAACAGGCTCAGAGACCTCTGAATGTCCCAAAAACATTTGCAGCCTGAAAGGGGCATTAACCCGCATCCTAGACCACTGAAATTACCAAAAATAGTTTGGCCCGAAAAATGCATCCTACACCCCTGAATGTTCAGAAAATGTTGGCAGCTCAAAAAAGTCCTTAAAATTCATCTTGTGCCTGGAAAAATGTTGAAAACTTTGGAGGCCCAAAAAAGGGGTTTATAGGCATCCTAGACCCCCTAAAGTCCAGAAAATGTTGGTGGGCCAAGAACTGTGTCAGAGAGCTCTAAATGTCCCAAAAACATTTGCAGACTGAAAGGGGCATTAACCCGCATCCTAGACCACTTAAATTCCCAAAAATATTTTTGGCATGAAAAGTGCATCCTACAACCCTGAAAGTTCAGAATATGTTAGCAGCCTGAAAAAGGCCTTAAAATGCATCTTAGACCTGCAAAAATGTTGAAAGGTTTGGAGGCTGAAAAAAGCGATTTACAGGCATCCTAGACCCCGTAAAGTGCAGAAAATGGCTGTGGCCCAAAATCAGTGTCAGAGAGCTCTGAATGTCCCAAAACATTTGCAGCCCGAAAAGGGCACTAACCCGCATCCTAGACCACTGAAATTCCCAAAAGTATTTTTGGCACGAAAAATGCATCCTACACCCCTGAAATTTCAGAATATGTTAGCAGCCTGAAAAAGGCCTTAAAATGCATTTTAGGCCTGCAAAAATGTTGAAAACTTTGGAGGCCCAAAAAAGAGGTTTACAGGCATCCTAGACTCCCTAAAGTCCAGAAAATATTGGTGGACCAAAAACTGTGTCAGAGAGCTCTGAATGTCCCAAAAACATTTGCAGCCTGAAAGGGGCATTAACCCGCATCCTAGACCACTGAAATTTCCAAAAATATTTTTGGCACCCAAAATGCATCCTACAACCCTGAAAGTTCAGAATATGTTAGCAGCCCAAAAAAGGCCTTAAAATGCATCTTAGGCCTGCAAAAATATTGAAAAGTTTGGATGCCCAAAAAAGGGATTTACAGGCATCCTAGACCCCGTAAAGTGCAGAAAATGGCTGTGGCCCAAAATCAGTGTCAGAGAGCTCTGAATGTCCCAAAATATTTGCAGCCCGAAAGGGGCACTAACCCGCATCCTAGACCACTGAAATTCCCAAAAATATTTTTGGCACCAAAAATGCATCCTACAACCCTGAAAGTTCAGAATATGTTAGCAGCCTGAAAAAGCCCTTAAAATGCATTTTAGGCCTGCAAAAATGTTGAAAACTTTGGAGGCCCAAAAAAGGGGTTTACAGGCATCCTAGACTCCCTAAAGTCCAGAAAATATTGGTGGGCCAAAAACTGTGTCAGAGAGCTCTGAATGTCCCAAAAACATTTGCAGCCTGAAAGGGGCATTAACCCGCATCCTAGACCACTGAAATTCCCAAAAATATTTTTGGCACCCAAAATGCATTCTACAACCCTGAAAGTTCAGAATATGTTGGCAGCCCAGAAAAGGCCTTAAAATGCATTTTAGGCCTGCAAAAATGTTGAAAGGTTTGGGGGTCCAAAAAAGGGGTTTACAGGCATCCTAGACTCCCTAAAGTCCAGAAAATGTTGGTGGGCCAAAAACAGGCTCAGAGAGCTCTGAATGTCCCAAAAACATTTGCAGCCTGAAAGGGGCATTAACCCGCATCCTAGACCGCTGAAATTCCCAAAAATATTTTTGGCATGAAAAGTGCATCCTACAACCCTGAAAGTTCAGAATATGTTAGCAGCCCAAAAAAGGCCTTAAAATGCATTTTAGGCCTGCAAAAATGTTGAAAGGTTTGGGGGTCCAAAAAAGGGGTTTACAGGCATCCTAGACCCCCTAAAGTCCAGAAAATGTTGGTGGGCCAAAAACAGGCTCAGAGAGCTCTGAATGTCCCAAAAACATTTGCAGCCTGAAAGGGGCATTAACCCGCATCCTAGACCACTGAAATTACCAAAAATAGTTTGGCCCAAAAAATGCATCCTACACCCCTGAATGTTCAGAAAATGTTGGCAGCTCAAAAAAGTCCTTAAAATTCATCTTGTGCCTGGAAAAATGTTGAAAACTTTGGAGGCCCAAAAAAGGGGTTTACAGGCATCCTAGACCCCCTAAAGTCCAGAAAATGTTGGTGGGCCAAAAACTGTGTCAGAGAGCTCTGAATGTCCCAAAAACATTTGCAGACTGAAAGGGGCATTAACCCGCATCCTAGACCACTGAAATTCCCAAAAATAATTTTGGCATGAAAAGTGCATCCTACAACCCTTTAAGTTCAGAATATGTTAGCAGCCCAAAAAAGGCCTTAAAATGCATCTTAGACCTGCAAAAATGTTGAAAGGTTTGGAGGCTGAAAAAAGGGATTTACAGGCATCCTAGACCCCGTAAAGTGCAGACAATGGCTGTGGCCCAAAATCAGTGTCAGAGAGCTCTGAATGTCCCAAAACATGTGCAGCCCGAAAGGGGCACTAACCCGCATCCTAGACCACTGAAATTCCCAAAAGTATTTTTGGCACGAAAAATGCATCCTACACCCCTGAAATTTCAGAAAATGTTGGCAGCTCAAAAAAAGGCCTTAAAATGCATCTTAGGCCTGCAAAAATGTTGAAAACTTTGCAGGCCCAAAGAAGGGGTTTACATGTATCCTAGACCCCTAAATTCCAGAAAATGTTGGTAGGCCAAAACTGTGTCAGAGAGCTCTGAATGTCCCAAAAACATTTGCAGCCTGAAAGGGGCATTAACCCGCACCCTAGACCACTGAAATTCCCAAAAATATTTTTGGCATGAAAAGTGCATCCTACAACCCTGAAAGTTCAGAATATGTTAGCAGCCCAAAAAAGACCTTAAAATGCATTTTAGGCCTGCGAAAATGTTGAAAGGTTTGGAGGCCCAAAAAAGGGGTTTACAGGCATCCTAGACCCCCTAAAGTCCAGAAAATGTTGGTTGGCCAAAAACAGGCTCAGAGAGCTCTGAATGTCCCAAAAACATTTGCAGCCTAAAAGGGGCATTAACCCGCATCCTAGACCACTGAAATTACCAAAAATAGTTTGGCCCGAAAAATGCATCCTACACCCCTGAATGTTCAGAAAATGTTGGCAGCTCAAAAAACTCCTTAAAATTCATCTTGTGCCTGGAAAAATGTTGAACACTTTGGAGGCCCAAAAAAGGGGTTTATAGGCATCCTAGACCCCCTTAAGTCCAGAAAATGTTGGTAGGCCAAAAACTGTGTCAGAGAGCTCTGAATGTCCCAAAAACATTTGCAGCCTGAAAGGGGCATTAACCCGCATCCTAGACCGCTGAAATTCCCAAAAATATTTTTGGCATGAAAAGTGCATCCTACAACCCTGAAAGTTCAGAATATGTTAGCAGCCCAAAAAAGGCCTTAAAATGCATTTTAGGCCTGCAAAAATGTTGAAAGGTTTGGGGGTCCAAAAAAGGGATTTACAGGCATCCTAGACATTCAGAGCTCTCTGACACCGTTTTTGGCCCACCAACATTTTCTGGACTTTAGGGGGTCTAGGATGCCTGTAAACCCCTTTTTTGGGCCTCCAAAGTTTTCAACATTTTTCCAGGCACAAGATGAATTTTAAGGACTTTTTTGAGCTGCCAACATTTTCTGAACATTCAGGGGTGTAGGATGCATTTTTCGGGCCCAACTATTTTTGGTAATTTCAGTCCTATACCACTGAAATTAGCAAAAATAGTTTGGCCCGAAAAATGCATCCTACACCCCTGAATGTTCAGAAAATGTTGGCAGCTCAAAAAAGGCCTTAAAATGCATTTTAGGCCTGCAAAAATGTTGAAAGGTTTGGAGGCCCAAAAAAGGGATTTACAGGCATCCTAGACCCCGTAAAGTGCAGAAAATGGCTGTGGCCCAAAATCAGTGTCATAGAGCTCTGAATGTCCCAAAACATTTGCAGCCCGAAAGGGGCATTAACCCGCATCCTAGACCGCTGAAATTCCCAAAAATATTTTTGGCACCAAAAATGCATCTTACAACCCTGAAAGTTCAGAATATGTTAGCAGCCTGAAAAAGCCCTTAAAATGCATTTTAGGCCTGCAAAAATGTTGAAAACTTTGGAGGCCCAAAAAAGGGGTTTACAGGCATCCTAGACTCCCTAAAGTCCAGAAAATATTGGTGGGCCAAAAACTGTGTCAGAGAGCTCTGAATGTCCCAAAAACATTTACAGCCTGAAAGGGGCATTAACCCGCATCCTAGACCACTGAAATTCCCAAAAATATTTTTGGCACCCAAAATGCATCCTACAACCCTGAAAGTTCAGAATATGTTAGCAGTCCAAAAAAGGCCTTAAAATGCATTTTAGGCCTGCAAAAATGTTGAAAACTTTGGAGGCCCAAAAAAGGGGTTTACAGGCATCCTAGACTCCCTAAAGTCCAGAAAATGTTGGTGGGCCAAAAACAGGCTCAGAGAGCTCTGAATGTCCCAAAAACATTTGCAGCCTGAAAGGGGCATTAACCCGCATCCTAGACCAGTGAAATTACCAAAAATAGTTTGGCCCGAAAAATGCATCCTACACCCCTGAATGTTCAGAAAATGTTGGCAGCTCAAAAAAGTCCTTAAAATTCATCTTGTGCCTGCAAAAATGTTGAAAACTTTGGAGGCCCAAAAAAGAGGTTTACAGGCATCCTAGACCCCCTTAAGTCCAGAAAATGTTGGTGGGCCAAAAACTGTGTCAGAGAGCTCTGAATGTCCCAAAAACATTTGCACCCTGAAAGGGGCATTAACCCGCATCCTAGACCACTGAAATTCCCAAAAATATTTTTGGCATGAAAAGTGCATCCTACAACCCTGAAAGTTCAGAATATGTTAGCAGCCCAAAAAAGGCCTTAAAATGCATCTTAGACCTGCAAAAATGTTGAAAGGTTTGGAGGCCCAAAAAAGGGGATTTACAGGCATCCTAGACCCCGTAAAGTGCAGAAAATGGCTGTGGCCCAAAATCAGTGTCAGAGAGCTCTGAATGTCCCAAAACATTTGCAGGCCGAAAGGGGCACTAACCCGCATCCTAGACCACTGAAATTCCCAAAAGTATTTTTGGCACGAAAAATGCTCCTACACCCCTGAAATTTCAGAAAATGTTGGCAGCTCAAAAAAAGGCCTTAAAATGCATCTTAGGCCTGCAAAAATGTTGAAAACTTTGCAGGCCCAAAAAAGGGGTTTACAGGCATCCTAGACCCCCTAAAGTCCAGAAAATGTTGGAGGGCCAAAAACAGGCTCAGAGAGCTCTGAATGTCCCAAAATCATTTGCAGCCTGAAAGGGGCATTAACCCGCATCCTAGACCACTGAAATTCCCAAAAATATTTTTGGCACCTAAAATGCATCCTAAAACCCTGAAAGTTCAGAATATGTTAGCAGCTCAAAAAAGTCCTTAAAATTCATCTTGTGCCTGGAAAAATGTTGAAAACTTTGGAGGCCCAAAAAAGGGGTTTGTAGGCATCCTAGACCCCCTAAAGTCCAGAAAAGGTTGGTGGGCCAAAAACTGTGTTAGAGAGCTCTGTATGTCCCAAAAACATTTGCAGACTGAAAGGGGCATTAACCCTTATCCTAGACCACTGAAATTCCCAAAAATATTTTTGGCATCAAAAATGCATCCTACAACCCTGAATGTTCAGAAAATGTTGGCAGCTCAAAAAAGTCCTTAAAATTCATCTTGTGCCTGGAAAAATGTTGAAAACTTTGGAGGCCCAAAAAAGGGGTTTATAGGCACCCTAGACTCCCTAAAGTCCAGAAAATATTGGTGGACCAAAAACTGTGTCAGAGAGCTCTGAATGTCCCAAAAACATTTGCAGCTTGAAAGGGGCATTAACCCGCATCCTAGACCACTGAAATTCCCAAAAATATTTTTGGCACCCAAAATGCATCCTACAACCCTGAAAGTTCAGAATATGTTAGCAGCCCAAAAAAGGCCTTAAAATGCATTTTAGGCCTGCAAAAATGTTGAAAAGTTTGGAGGCCCAAAAAAGGGATTTGCAACCATCCTAGACCCCGTAAAGTGCAGAACATGGCTGTGGCCCAAAATCAGTGTCAGAGAGCTCTGAATATCCCAAAACATTTGCACCCCGAAAGGGGCACTAACCAGCATCCTAGACCACTGAAATTCCCAAAAATATTTTTGGCACCAAAAATGCATCCTACAACCCTGAAAGTTCAGAATATGTTAGCAGCCTGAAAAATGCCTTAAAATGCATTTTAGGCCTGCAAAAATGTTGAAAACTTTAGAGGCCCAAAAAAGAGGTTTACAGGCATCCTAGACTCCCTAAAGTCCAGAAAATATTGGTGGACCAAAAACAGTGTCAGAGAGCTCTGAATGTCCCAAAAACATTTGCAGCTTGAAAGGGGCACTAACCCGCATCCTAGACCACTGAAATTCTCAAAAATATTTTTGGCATGAAAAGTGCATCCTACAACCCTTAAGGTTCAGAATATGTTAGCAGCCCAAAAAAGGCCTTAAAATGCATTTTGGCCTGCAAAAAAGTTGAAATGTTTGGAGGCCAAAAAAGGGATTTAAAGGCATCCTAGACCCCGTAAAGTGCAGAAAATGGCTGTGGCCCAAAAACTGTGTCAGAGAGCTCTGAATGTCCCAAACACATTTGCAGCCTGAAAGGGGCATTAACCCGCATCCTAGACCACTGAAATTACCAAAAATGGTTTGGCCCGAAAAATGCATCCTACACCCCTGAAAGTTCAGAAAATGTTGGCAGCTCAAGAAAGTCCTTAAAATTCATCTTGTGCCTGCAAAAATGTTGAAAACTTTGGAGGCCCAAAAAAGGGGTTTACAGGCATCCTAGACTCCCTAAAGTCCAGAAAATATTGGTGGACCAAAAACTGTGTCAGAGAGCTCTGAATGTCCCAAAAACATTTGCAGCTTGAAAGGGGCTTTAACCCGCATCCTAGACCACTGAAATTCCCAAAAATATTTTTGGCACCCAAAATGCATCCTACAACCCTGAAAGTTCAGAATATTTTAGCAGCCCAAAAAAGGCCTTAAAATGTATTTTAGGCCTGAAAAAATGTTGAAAAGTTTGGAGGCCCAAAAAAGGGATTTACAGGCATCCTAGACCCCGTAAAGTGCAGAAAATGGCTGTGGCCCAAAAACTGTGTCAGAGAGCTCTGAATGTCCCAAAAACATTTGCAGCTTGAAAGGGGCATTAACCCACATCCTAGACCACTGAAATTCCCAAAAATATTTTTGGCACCCAAAATGCATCCTACAACCCTGAAAGTTCAGAATATGTTAGCAGCCCAAAAAAGGCCTTGAAATGCATTTTAGGCATGCAAAAATGTTGAAAACTTTGGAGGCCCAAAAAAGGGGTTTACAGGCATCCTAGACCCCCTAAAGTCCAGAAAATGTTGGTGGGCCAAAAACAGGCTCAGAGAGCTGTGAATGTCCCAAAAACATTTCCAGCCTGAAAGGGGCATTAACCCGCATCCTAGACCACTGAAATTAATAAAAATAGTTTGGCCCGAAAAATGCATCCTACACCCCTGAATGTTCAGAAAATGTTGGCAGCTCAAAAAAGTCCTTAAAATTCATCTTGTGCCTGGAAAAATGTTGAAAACTTTGGAGGCCCAAAAAAGGGGTTTACAGGCATCCTAGACCCCCTAAAGTCCAGAAAATGTTGGTGGGCCAAAAACTGTGTCAGAGAGCTCTGAATGTCCCAAAAACATTTGCAGACTGAAAGGGGCATTAACCCGCATCCTAGACCACTGAAATTCCCAAAAATAATTTTGGCATGAAAAGTGCATCCTACAACCCTTTAAGTTCAGAATATGTTAGCAGCCCAAAAAAGGCCTTAAAATGCATCTTAGACCTGCAAAAATGTTGAAAGGTTTGGAGGCTGAAAAAAGGGATTTACAGGCATCCTAGACCCCGTAAAGTGCAGACAATGGCTGTGGCCCAAAATCAGTGTCAGAGAGCTCTGAATGTCCCAAAACATGTGCAGCCCGAAAGGGGCACTAACCCGCATCCTAGACCACTGAAATTCCCAAAAGTATTTTTGGCACGAAAAATGCATCCTACACCCCTGAAATTTCAGCAAATGTTGGCAGCTCAAAAAAAGGCCTTAAAATGCATCTTAGGCCTGCAAAAATGTTGAAAACTTTGCAGGCCCAAAAAAGGGGTTTACAGGCATCCTAGACCCCCTAAAGTCCAGAAAATGTTGGTAGGCCAAAAACTGTGTCAGAGAGCTCTGAATGTCCCAAAAACATTTGCAGCCTGAAAGGGGCATTAACCCGCATCCTAGACCGCTGAAATTCCCAAAAATATTTTTGGCATGAAAAGTGCATCCTACAACCCTGAAAGTTCAGAATATGTTAGCAGCCCAAAAAAGGCCTTAAAATGCATTTTAGGCCTGCAAAAATGTTGAAAGGTTTGGGGGTCCAAAAAAGGGATTTACAGGCATCCTAGACATTCAGAGCTCTCTGACACCGTTTTTGGCCCACCAACATTTTCTGGACTTTAGGGGGTCTAGGATGCCTGTAAACCCCTTTTTTGGGCCTCCAAAGTTTTCAACATTTTTCCAGGCACAAGATGAATTTTAAGGACTTTTTTGAGCTGCCAACATTTTCTGAACATTCAGGGGTGTAGGATGCATTTTTCGGGCCCAACTATTTTTGGTAATTTCAGTCCTATACCACTGAAATTAGCAAAAATAGTTTGGCCCGGAAAATGCATCCTACACCCCTGAATGTTCAGAAAATGTTGGCAGCTCAAAAAAGGCCTTAAAATGCATTTTAGGCCTGCAAAAATGTTGAAAGGTTTGGAGGCCCAAAAAAGGGATTTACAGGCATCCTAGACCCCGTAAAGTGCAGAAAATGGCTGTGGCCCAAAATCAGTGTCATAGAGCTCTGAATGTCCCAAAACATTTGCAGCCCGAAAGGGGCATTAACCCGCATCCTAGACCGCTGAAATTCCCAAAAATATTTTTGGCACCAAAAATGCATCTTACAACCCTGAAAGTTCAGAATATGTTAGCAGCCTGAAAAAGCCCTTAAAATGCATTTTAGGCCTGCAAAAATGTTGAAAACTTTGGAGGCCCAAAAAAGGGGTTTACAGGCATCCTAGACTCCCTAAAGTCCAGAAAATATTGGTGGGCCAAAAACTGTGTCAGAGAGCTCTGAATGTCCCAAAAACATTTGCAGCCTGAAAGGGGCATTAACCCGCATCCTAGACCACTGAAATTCCCAAAAATATTTTTGGCACCCAAAATGCATCCTACAACCCTGAAAGTTCAGAATATGTTAGCAGTCCAAAAAAGGCCTTAAAATGCATTTTAGGCCTGCAAAAATGTTGAAAACTTTGGAGGCCCAAAAAAGGGGTTTACAGGCATCCTAGACTCCCTAAAGTCCAGAAAATGTTGGTGGGCCAAAAACAGGCTCAGAGAGCTCTGAATGTCCCAAAAACATTTGCAGCCTGAAAGGGGCATTAACCCGCATCCTAGACCACTGAAATTACCAAAAATAGTTTGGCCCGAAAAATGCATCCTACACCCCTGAATGTTCAGAAAATGTTGGCAGCTCAAAAAAGTCCTTAAAATTCATCTTGTGCCTGCAAAAATGTTGAAAACTTTGGAGGCCCAAAAAAGAGGTTTACAGGCATCCTAGACCCCCTTAAGTCCAGAAAATGTTGGTGGGCCAAAAACTGTGTCAGAGAGCTCTGAATGTCCCAAAAACATTTGCACCCTGAAAGGGGCATTAACCCGCATCCTAGACCACTGAAATTCCCAAAAATATTTTTGGCATGAAAAGTGCATCCTACAACCCTGAAAGTTCAGAATATGTTAGCAGCCCAAAAAAGGCCTTAAAATGCATCTTAGACCTGCAAAAATGTTGAAAGGTTTGGAGGCCCAAAAAAGGGGATTTACAGGCATCCTAGACCCCGTAAAGTGCAGAAAATGGCTGTGGCCCAAAATCAGTGTCAGAGAGCTCTGAATGTCCCAAAATCATTTGCAGCCTGAAAGGGGCATTAACCCGCATCCTAGACCACTGAAATTCCCAAAAATATTTTTGGCACCTAAAATGCATCCTAAAACCCTGAAAGTTCAGAATATGTTAGCAGCTCAAAAAAGTCCTTAAAATTCATCTTGTGCCTGGAAAAATGTTGAAAACTTTGGAGGCCCAAAAAAGGGGTTTGTAGGCATCCTAGACCCCCTAAAGTCCAGAAAAGGTTGGTGGGCCAAAAACTGTGTTAGAGAGCTCTGAATGTCCCAAAAACATTTGCAGACTGAAAGGGGCATTAACCCTTATCCTAGACCACTGAAATTCCCAAAAATATTTTTGGCATCAAAAATGCATCCTACAACCCTGAATGTTCAGAAAATGTTGGCAGCTCAAAAAAGTCCTTAAAATTCATCTTGTGCCTGGAAAAATGTTGAAAACTTTGGAGGCCCAAAAAAGGGGTTTATAGGCATCCTAGACTCCCTAAAGTCCAGAAAATATTGGTGGACCAAAAACTGTGTCAGAGAGCTCTGAATGTCCCAAAAACATTTGCAGCTTGAAAGGGGCATTAACCCGCATCCTAGACCACTGAAATTCCCAAAAATATTTTTGGCACCCAAAATGCATCCTACAACCCTGAAAGTTCAGAATATGTTAGCAGCCCAAAAAAGGCCTTAAAATGCATTTTAGGCCTGCAAAAATGTTGAAAAGTTTGGAGGCCCAAAAAAGGGATTTGCAACCATCCTAGACCCCGTAAAGTGCAGAACATGGCTGTGGCCCAAAATCAGTGTCAGAGAGCTCTGAATATCCCAAAACATTTGCACCCCGAAAGGGGCACTAACCAGCATCCTAGACCACTGAAATTCCCAAAAATATTTTTGGCACCAAAAATGCATCCTACAACCCTGAAAGTTCAGAATATGTTAGCAGCCTGAAAAATGCCTTAAAATGCATTTTAGGCCTGCAAAAATGTTGAAAACTTTAGAGGCTCAAAAAAGAGGTTTACAGGCATCCTAGACTCCCTAAAGTCCAGAAAATATTGGTGGACCAAAAACAGTGTCAGAGAGCTCTGAATGTCCCAAAAACATTTGCAGCTTGAAAGGGGCACTAACCCGCATCCTAGACCACTGAAATTCTCAAAAATATTTTTGGCATGAAAAGTGCATCCTACAACCCTTAAGGTTCAGAATATGTTAGCAGCCCAAAAAAGGCCTTAAAATGCATTTTGGCCTGCAAAAAAGTTGAAATGTTTGGAGGCCAAAAAAGGGATTTAAAGGCATCCTAGACCCCGTAAAGTGCAGAAAATGGCTGTGGCCCAAAAACTGTGTCAGAGAGCTCTGAATGTCCCAAACACATTTGCAGCCTGAAAGGGGCATTAACCCGCATCCTAGACCACTGAAATTACCAAAAATGGTTTGGCCCGAAAAATGCATCCTACACCCCTGAAAGTTCAGAAAATGTTGGCAGCTCAAGAAAGTCCTTAAAATTCATCTTGTGCCTGCAAAAATGTTGAAAACTTTGGATGCCCAAAAAAGGGGTTTACAGGCATCCTAGACCCCCTAAAGTCCATAAAATGTTGGTGGGCCAAAAACTGTGTCAGAGAGCTCTGAATGTCCCAAAAACATTTGCAGCCTGAAATGGGCACTAACCCGCATCCTAGACCACTGAAATTCCCAAAAATATTTTTGGCATGAAAAGTGCATCCTACAACCCTGAGAGTTCAGAATATGTTAGCAGCCCAAAAAAGGCCTTAAATGCATTTTAGGCCTGCAAAAATGTTGAAATATTTGGAGGTCCAAAAAAGAGGTTTACAGGCATCCTAGACTCCCTAAAGTCCAGAAAATATTGGTGGACCAAAAACTGTGTCAGAGAGCTCTGAATGTCCCAAAAACATTTGCAGCTTGAAAGGGGCATCAACCCGCATCCTAGACCACTGAAATTCCCAAAAATATTTTTGGCACCCAAAATGCATCCTACAACCCTGAAAGTTCAGAATATTTTAGCAGCCCAAAAAAGGCCTTAAAATGTATTTTAGGCCTGAAAAAATGTTGAAAAGTTTGGAGGCCCAAAAAAGGGATTTACAGGCATCCTAGACCCCGTAAAGTGCAGAAAATGGCTGTGGCCCAAAAACTGTCAGAGAGCTCTGAATGTCCCAAAAACATTTGCAGCTTGAAAGGGGCATTAACCCACATCCTAGACCACTGAAATTCCCAAAAATATTTTTGGCACCCAAAATGCATCCTACAACCCTGAAAGTTCAGAATATGTTAGCAGCCCAAAAAAGGCCTTGAAATGCATTTTAGGCATGCAAAAATGTTGAAAACTTTGGAGGCCCAAAAAAGGGGTTTACAGGCATCCTAGACCCCCTAAAGTCCAGAAAATGTTGGTGGGCCAAAAACAGGCTCAGAGAGCTCTGAATGTCTCAAAAACATTTGCAGCCTGAAAGGGGCATTTACCCGCATCCTAGACCACTGAAATTACCAAAAATGGTTTGGCCCGAAAAATGCATCCTACACCCGTGAAAGTTCAGACAATGTTGGCAGCTCAAGAAAGTCCTTAAAATTCATCTTGTGCCTGCAAAAATGTTGAAAACTTTGGAGGCCCAAAAAAGGGATTTACAGGCATCGTAGACCCCCTAAAGTCCAGAAAATGTTGGTGGGCCAAAAACTGTGTCAGAGAGCTCAGAATGTCCCAAAAACATTTGCAGCCTGAAAGGGGCATTAACCCTTATCCTAGACCACTGAAATTCCCAAAAATATTTTTGGCATCAAAAATGCATCCTACAACCCTGAAAGTTCAGAATATGTTAGCAGCCTGAAAAAGGCCTTAAAATGCATTTTAGGCCTGCAAAAATGTTGAAAACTTTGGAGGCCCAAAAAAGGGGTTTACAGGCATCCTAGACCCCCTAAAGTCCAGAAAAAGTTGGTAGGCCAAAAACTGTGTCAGAGAGCTCTGAATGTCCCAAAAACATTTGCAGCCTGAAAGGGGCTTTAACCCGCATCCTAGACCGCTGAAATTCCCAAAATATTTTTGGCATGAAAAGAGCATCCTACAACCCTGAAAGTTCAGAATATGTTAGCAGTTCAAAAAAGGCCTTAAAATGCATTTTAGCCCTGCAAAAATGTTGAAAGGTTTGAAGGCCCAAAAAGGGGTTTACAGGCATCCTAGACCCCCTAAAGTCCAGAAAATGTTGGTGGGCCAAAAACAGGCTCAGAGAGCTCTGAATGTCCCAAAAACATTTGCAGCCTGAAAGGGGCATTAACCCTCATCCTAGACCACTGAAATTACCAAAAATAATTTGGCCCGAAAAATGCATCCTACACCCCTGAATGTTCAGAAAATGTTGGCAGCTCAAAAAAGTCCTTAAAATTCGTCTTGTGCATGGAAAAATGTTGAAAACTTTGGAGGCCCTAAAAAGGGGTTTATAGGCATCCTAGACCCCCTAAAGTCCAGAAAATGTTGGTGGTCCAAAAACCGGCTCAGAGAGCTCTGAATGTCCCAAAAACATTTGCAGCTTGAAAGGGGCATTAACCCGCATCCTAGACCACTGAAATTCCCAAAAATATTTTTGGCACCCAAAATGCATCCTACAACCCTGAAAGTTCAGAATATGTTAGCAGCCCAAAAAAGGCCTTAAAATGCATTTTAGGCCTGCTAAAATGTTGAAAACTTTAGAGGCCCAAAAAAGAGGTTTACAGGCATCCTAGACTCCCTAAAGTCCAGAAAATATTGGTGGACCAAAAACTGTGTCAGAGAGCTCTGAATGTCCCAAAAACATTTGCAGCTTGAAAGGGGCATTAACCCGCATCCTAGACCACTGAAATTCTCAAAAATATTTTTGGCATGAAAAGTGCATCCTACAACCCTTAAAGTTCAGAATATGTTAGCAGCCCAAAAAAGGCCTTAAAATGCATTTTGGCCTGCAAAAAAGTTGAAATGTTTGCAGGCCAAAAAAGGGATTTACAGGCATCCTAGACCCCGTAAAGTGCAGAAAATGGCTGTGGCCCAAAAACTGTGTCAGAGAGCTCTGAATGTCCCAAAAACATTTGCAGCCTGAAAGGGGCATTAACCCGCATCCTAGACCACTGAAATTACCAAAAATGGTTTGGCCCGAAAAATGCATCCTACACCCCTGAAAGTTCAGAAAATGTTGGCAGCTCAAGAAAGTCCTTAAAATTCATCTTGTGCCTGCAAAAATGTTGAAAACTTTGGAGGCCCAAAAAAGGGGTTTACAGGCATCCTAGACCCCCTAAAGTCCAGAAAATGTTGGTGGGCCAAAATCAGTGTCAGAGAGCTCTGAATGTCCCAAAACATTTGCAGCCCGAAAGGGGCACTAACCCGCATCCTAGACCACTGAAATTCCCAAAAGTATTTTTGGCACGAAAAATGCATCCTACAAACCTGAAAGTTCAGAATATGTTAGCAGCCTGAAAAATGCCTTAAAATGCATTTTAGGCCTGCAGAAATGTTGAAAACTTTAGAGGCCCAAAAAAGAGGTTTACAGGCATCCTAGACTCCCTAAAGTGCAGAAAATGGCTGTGGCCCAAAAACTGTGTCAGAGAGCTCTGAATGTCCCAAAACATTTGCAGCTTGAAAGGGGCATTAACCCGCATCCTAGACCACTGAAATTCCCAAAAATATTTTTGGCACCCAAAATGCATCCTACAACCCTGAAAGTTCAGAATATGTTAGCAGCCCAAAAAAGGCCTTAAAATGCATTTTAGGCCTGCAAAAATGTTGAAAACTTTGGAGGCCCAAAAAAGGGGTTTACAGGCATCCTAGACCCCCTTAAGTCCAGAAAATGTTGGTGGGCCAAAAACAGGCTCAGAGAGCTCTGAATGTCCCAAAAACATTTGCAGCCTGAAAGGGGCATTTACCCGCATCCTAGACCACTGAAATTACCAAAAATGGTTTGGCCCGAAAAATGCATCCTACACCCGTGAAAGTTCACACAATGTTGGCAGGTCAAGAAAGTCCTTAAAATTCATCTTGTGCCTGCAAAAATGTTGAAAACTTTGGAGGCCCAAAAAAGGGATTTACAGGCATCGTAGACCCCCTAAAGTCCAGAAAATGTTGGTGGGCCAAAAACTGTGTCAGAGAGCTCAGAATGTCCCAAAAACATTTGCAGCCTGAAAGGGGCATTAACCCTTATCCTAGACCACTGAAATTCCCAAAAATATTTTTGGCATCAAAAATGCATCCTACAACCCTGAAAGTTCAGAATATGTTAGCAGCCTGAAAAAGGCCTTAAAATGCATTTTAGGCCTGCAAAAATGTTGAAAACTTTGGAGGCCCAAAAAAGGGGTTTACAGGCATCCTAGACCCCCTAAAGTCCAGAAAAAGTTGGTAGGCCAAAAACTATGTCAGAGAGCTCTGAATGTCCCAAAAACATTTGCAGCCTGAAAGGGGCTTTAACCCGCATCCTAGACCGCTGAAATTCCCAAAATATTTTTGGCATGAAAAGAGCATCCTACAACCCTGAAAGTTCAGAATATGTTAGCAGTTCAAAAAAGGCCTTAAAATGCATTTTAGCCCTGCAAAAATGTTGAAAGGTTTGAAGGCCCAAAAAGGGGTTTACAGGCATCCTAGACCCCCTAAAGTCCAGAAAATGTTGGTGGGCCAAAAACAGGCTCAGAGAGCTCTGAATGTCCCAAAAACATTTCCAGCCTGAAAGGGGCATTAACCCGCATCCTAGACCACTGAAATTACCAAAAATAGTTTGGCCCGAAAAATGCATCCTACACCCCTGAATGTTCAGAAAATGTTGTCAGATCAAAAAGTCCTTAAAATTCATCTTGTGCCTGGAAAAATGTTGAAAACTTTGGAGGCCCAAAAAAGAGGTTTACAGGCATCCTAGACTCCCTAAAGTCCAGAAAATATTGGTGGACCAAAAACTGTGTCAGAGAGCTCTGAATGTCCCAAAAACATTTGCAGCTTGAAAGGGGCATTAACCCGCATCCTAGACCACTGAAATTCTCAAAAATGTTTTTGGCATGAAAAGTGCATCCTACAACCCTTAAAGTTCAGAATATGTTAGCAGCCCAAAAAAGGCCTTAAAATGAATTTTGGCCTGCAAAAAAGTTGAAATGTTTGGAGGCCAAAAAAAGGGATTTACAGGCATCCTAGACCCCGTAAAGTGCAGAAAATGGCTGTGGCCCAAAAACTGTGTCAGAGAGCTCTGAATGTCCCAAAAACATTTGCAGCCTGAAAGGGGCATTAACCCGCATCCTAGACCACTGAAATTACCAAAAATGGTTTGGCCTGAAAAATGCATCCTACACCCCTGAAAGTTCAGAAAATGTTGGCAGCTCAAGAAAGTCCTTAAAATTCATCTTGTGCCTGCAAAAATGTTGAAAACTTTGGAGGCCCAAAAAAGGGGTTTACAGGCATCCTAGACCCCCTAAAGTCCAGAAAATGTTGGTGGGCCAAAAACTGTGTTGGAGAGCTCTGAATGTCCCAAAAGCATTTGCAGCCTGAAAGGGGCACTAACCCGCATCCTAGACCACTGAAATTCCCAAAAATATTTTTGGCATGAAAAGTGCATCCTACAACCCTGAGAGTTCAGAATATGTTAGCAGCCCAAAAAAGGCCTTAAAAGCATTTTAGGCCTGCAAAAATGTTGAAAAGTTTGGAGGTCCAAAAAAGAGGTTTACAGGCATCCTAGACTCCCTAAAGTCCAGAAAATATTGGTGGACCAAAAACTGTGTCAGAGAGCTCTGAATGTCCCAAAAACATTTGCAGCTTGAAAGGGGCATTAACCCGCATCCTAGACCACTGAAATTCCCAAAAATATTTTTGGCACCCAAAATGCATCCTACAACCCTGAAAGTTCAGAATATGTTAGCAGCCCAAAAAAGGTCTTAAAATGCATTTTAGGCCTGCAAAAATGTTGAAATGTTTGGAGGCCCAAAAAAGGGGTTTACAGGCATCCTAGACCCCCTAAAGTCCAGAAAATGTTGGTGTGCCAAAAACAGGCTCAGAGAGCTCTGAATGTCCCAAAAACATTTCCAGCCTGAAAGGGGCATTAACCCGCATCCTAGACCACTGAAATTACCAAAAAGAGTTTGGCCCGAAAAATGCATCCTACACCCCTGAATGTTCAGAAAATGTTGTCAGCTCAAAAAGTCCTTAAAATTCATCTTGTGCCTGGAAAAATGTTGAAAACTTTGGAGGCCGAAAAAAGAGGTTTACAGGCATCCTAGACTCCCTAAAGTCCAGAAAATATTGGTGGACCAAAAACTGTGTCATAGAGCTCTGAATGTCCCAAAAACATTTGCAGCTTGAAAGGGGCATTAACCCGCATCCTAGACCACTGAAATTCTCAAAAATATTTTTGGCATGAAAAGTGCATCCTATAACCCTTAAAGTTCAGAATATGTTAGCAGCCCAAAAAAGGCCTTAAAATGCATTTTGGCCTGCAAAAAAGTTGAAATGTTTGGAGGCCAAAAAAAGGGATTTACAGGCATCCTAGACCCCGTAAAGTACAGAAAATGGCTGTGGCCCAAAAACTGTGTCAGAGAGCTCTGAATGTCCCAAAACATTTGCAGCCCGAAAGGGGCACTAACCCGCATCCTAGACCACTGAAATTCCCAAAAGTATTTTTGGCACGAAAAATGCATCCTACAACCCTGAAAGTTCAGAATATGTTAGCAGCCTGAAAAATGCCTTAAAATGCATTTTAGGCCTGCAAAAATGTTGAAAACTTTAGAGGCCCAAAAAAGAGGTTTACAGGCATCCTAGACTCCCTAAAGTCCAGAAAATATTGGTGGACCAAAAACTGTGTCAGAGAGCTCTGAATGTCCCAAAAACATGTGCAGCTTGAAAGGGGCATTAACCCGCATCCTAGACCACTGAAATTCCCAAAAATATTTTTGGCACCCAAAATGCATCCTACAACCCTGAAAGTTCAGAATATGTTAGCAGCCCAAAAAAGGCCGTAAAATGCATTTTAGGCCTGCAAAAATGTTGAAAACTTTGGAAGCCCAAAAAAGGGGTTTACAGGCATCCTAGACCCCGTAAAGTGCAGAAAATGGCGGTGGCCCAAAAACTGTGTCAGAGAGCTCTGAATGTCCCAAAAACATTTGCAGCTTGAAAGGGGCATTAACCCGCATCCTAGACCACTGAAATTCCTAAAAATATTTTTGGCACCCAAAATGCATCCTACACCCCTGAATGTTCAGAAAATGTTGGCAGCCCTAAAAAGGGGTTTACAGACATCCTAGACCCCCTAAAGTCCAGAAAATGTTGGTGGGCCAAAAACTGTGTCAGAGAGCCTCTGAATGTCCCAAAAACATTTGCAGCCTGAAAGGGGCACTAACCCACATCCTAGACCACTGAAATTCCCAAAAATATTTTTGGCATGAAAAGTGCATCCTACAACCCTGAGAGTTCAGAATATGTTAGCAGCCCAAAAAAGGCCTTAAATGCATTTTAGGCCTGCAAAAATGTTGAAAAGTTTGGAGGTCCAAAAAAGAGGTTTACAGGCATCCTAGACTCCCTAAAGTCCAGAAAATGTTGGTGGGCCAAAAACAGGCTCAGAGAGCTCTGAATGTCCCAATAACATTTGCAGCCTGAAAGGGGCATTAACCCGCATCCTAGACCACTGAAATTACCAAAAATAGTTTGGCCCGAAAAATGCATCCTACACCCGTGAAAGTTCAGAAAATGTTGGCAGCTCAAAAAAGTCCTTAAAATTCACCTTGTGCCTGCAAAAATGTTGAAAACTTTGGAGGCCCAAAAAAGGGATTTACATGCATCCTAGACCCCCTAAAGTCCAGAAAATGTTGGTGGGCCAAAAACTGTGTCAGAGAGCTCAGAATGTCCCAAAAACATTTGCAGCCTGAAAGGGGCATTAACCCGCATCGTAGACCACTGAAATTCCCAAAAATATTTTTGGCATGAAAAGTGCATCCTACAACCCTGAATGTTCAGAATATGTTAGCAGCCCAAAAAAGGCCTTAAAATGCATTTTAGGCCTGCAAAATTGTTGAAAGGTTTGGAGGCCCAAAAAAGGGGTTTACAGGCACCCTAGACCCCCTAAAGTCCAGAAAATGTTGGTGGGCCAAAAACAGGCTCAGAGAGCTCTTAATGTCCCAAAAACATTTGCAGCCTGAAAGGGGCATTAACCCGCATCCTAGACCACTGAAATTACCAAAAATAGTTTGGCCAGAAAAATGCATCCTACACCCCTGAATGTTCAGAAAATGTTGGCAGCTCAAAAAAGGCCTTAAAATGCATCTTAGGCCTGCAAAAATGTAGATAGGTTTGGAGGCCCAAAAAAGGGATTTACAGGCATCCTAGACCCCGTAAAGTACAGAAAATGGCTGTGGCCCAAAATCAGTGTCAGAGAGCTCTGAATGTCCCAAAAACATTTGCAGCCCGAAAGGGGCATTAACCCGCATCCTAGACCGCTGAAATTCCCAAAAATATTTTTGGCATGAAAAGTGCATCCTACAACCCTGAAAGTTCAGAATATGTTAGCAGCCCAAAAAAGGCCTTAAAATGCATTTTAGGCCTGCAAAAATGTTGAAAACTTTGGAGGCCCAAAAAAAGGGGTTTACAGGCATTCTAGACCCCCTAAAGTCCAGAAAATGTTGGTGGGCCAAAAACTGTGTCAGAGAGCTCTGAATGTCCCAAAAACATTTGCAGCCTGAAAGGGGCATTAACCCGCATCCTAGACCACTGAAATTCCCAAAAATATTTTTGGCATGAAAAGTGCATCCTACAACCCTGAAAGTTCAGAATATGTTAGCAGCCCAAAAAAGGCCTTAAAATGCATCTTAGGCCTGCAAAAATGTTGAAAGGTTTGGAGAACCAAAAAAGGGATTTCCAGGCATCCTAGACCCCGTAAAGTGCAGAAAATGGCTGTGGGCCAAAATCAGTGTCAGAAAACTCTGAATGTCCCAAAATATTTGCAGCCCGAAAGGGGCACTAACCCGCATCCTAGACCACTGAAATTCCCAAAAATATTTTTGGCACCAAAAATGCATCCTACAACCCTGAAAGTTCAGAATATGTTAGCAGCCTGAAAAAGCCCTTAAAATGCATTTTAGGCCTGCAAAAATGTTGAAAACCTTGGAGGCCCAAAAAAGGGGTTGACAGGCATCCTAGACTCCCTAAAGTCCAGAAAATATTGGTGGGCCAAAAACTGTGTCAGAGAGCTCTGAATGTCCCAAAAACATTTGCAGTCTGAAAGGGGCATTAACCCGCATCCTAGACCGCTGAAATTCCCAAAAAGATTTTTGGCACCCAAAATGCATCCTACAACCCTGAAAGTTCAGAATATGTTAGCAGCCCAAGAAAGGCCTTAAAATGCATTTTAGGCATGCAAAAATGTTGAAAACTTTGGAGGCCCAAAAAAGGGGTTTACAGGCATCCTAGACCCCCTAAAGTCCAGAAAATGTTGGTGGGCCAAAAACAGGCTAAGAGAGCTCTGAATGTCCCAAAAACATTTGCAGCCTGAAAGGGGCATTAACCCGCATCCTAGACCACTGAAATTACCAAAAATAGTTTGGCCCGAAAAATGCATCCTACACCCCTGAATGTTCAGAAAATGTTGGCAGCTCAAAAAGTCCTTAAAATTCATCTTGTGCCTGGAAAAATGTTGAAAACTTTGGAGGCCCAAAAAAGGGGTTTACAGACATCCTAGACCCCCTGAAGTCCAGAAAATGTTGGTGGGCCAAAAACTGTGTCAGAGAGCTCTGAATGTCCCAAAAACATTTGCAGACTGAAAGGGGCATTAACCCGCATCCTAGACCACTGAAATTCCCAAAAATATTTTTGGCATGAAAAGTGCATCCTACAACCCTGAAAGTTCAGAATATGTTAGCAGCCCAAAAAAGGCCTTAAAATGCATCTTAGACATGCAAAAATGTTGAAAGGTTTGGAGGCTAAAAAATGGGATTTACAGGCATCCTAGACCCCGTAAAGTGCAGAAAATGGCTGTGGCCCAAAATCAGTGTCAGAGAGCTCTGAATGTCCCAAAACATTTCCAGCCCGAAAGGGACACTAACCCGCATCCTAGACCACTGAAATTCCCAAAAGTATTTTTGGCACGAAAAATGCATCCTACAACCCTGAAAGTTCAGAATATGTTAGCAGCCTGAAAAATGCCTTAAAATGCATTTTAGGCCTGCAAAAATGTTGAAAACTTTAGAGGCCCAAAAAAGAGGTTTACAGGCATCCTAGACTCCCTAAAGTCCAGAAAATATTGGTGGACCAAAAACTGTGTCAGAGAGCTCTGAATGTCCCAAAAACATTTGCAGCTTGAAAGGGGCATTAACCCGCATCCTAGACCACTGAAATTCTCAAAAATATTTTTGGCATGAAAAGTGCATCCTACAACCCTTAAAGTTCAGAATATGTTAGCAGCCCAAAAAAGGCCTTAAAATGCATTTTGGCCTGCAAAAAAGTTGAAATGTTTGGAGGCCAAAAAAGGGATTTACAGGCATCCTAGACCCTGTAAAGTGCAGAAAATGGCTGTGGCCCAAAAACTGTGTCAGAGAGCTCAGAATGTCCCAAAAAAAATTGCAGCCTGAAAGGGGCATTAACCCTTATCCTAGACCACTGAAATTCCCAAAAATATTTTTGGCATCAAAAATGCATCCTACAACCCTGAAAGTTCAGAATATGTTAGCAGCCTGAAAAAGGCCTTAAAATGCATTTTAGGCATGCAAAAATGTTGAAAACTTTGGAGGCCCAAAAAAGGGGTTTACAGGCATCCCACTGAAATTCCCACAAATATTTTTGGCATGAAAAGTGCATCCTACAACCCTGAGAGTTCAGAATATGTTAGCAGCCCAGAAAAGGCCTTAAATGCATTTTAGGCCTGCAAAAATGTTGAAAACTTTGGAGGCCCAAAAAAGAGGTTTACAGGCATCCTAGACTCCCTAAAGTCCAGAAAATATTGGTGGACCAAAAACTGTGTCAGAGAGCTCTGAATGTCCCAAAAACATTTGCAGCTTGAAAGGGGCATTAACCCACATCCTAGACCACTGAAATTCTCAAAAATATTTTTGGCATGAAAAGTGCATCCTACAACCCTTAAAGTTCAGAATATGTTAGCAGCCCAAAAAAGGCCTTAAAATGCATTTTGGCCTGCAAAAAAGTTGAAATGTTTGGAGGCCAAAAAAAGGGATTTACAGGCATCCTAGACCCCGTAAAGTGCAGAAAATGGCTGTGGCCCAAAAACTGTGTCAGAGAGCTCTGAATGTCCCAAAAACATTTGCAGCCTGAAAGGGGCATTAACCCGCATCCTAGACCACTGAAATTACCAAAAATGGTTTGTCCCAAAAAATGCATCCTACACCCCTGAAAGTTCAGAAAATGTTGGCAGCTCAAGAAAGTCCTTAAAATTCATCTTGTGCCTGGAAAAATGTTGAAAACTTTGGAGGCCCAAAAAAGGGGTTTACAGGCATCATAGACCCCCTAAAGTCCAGAAAATGTTGGTGGACCAAAAACTGTGTCAGAGAGCTCTGAATGTCCCAAAAACATTTGCAGTCTGAAAGGGGCATTAACCCGCATCCTAGACCGCTGAAATTCCCAAAAATATTTTTGGCATGAAAAGTGCATCCTACAACCCTGAAAGTTCAGAATATGTTAGCAGCCCAAAAAAGGCCTTAAAATGCATCTTAGGCCTGCAAAAATGTTGAAAGGTTTGGAGAACCAAAAAAGGGATTTCCAGGCATCCTAGACCCCGTAAAGTGCAGAAAATGGCTGTGGGCCAAAATCAGTGTCAGAGAGCTCTGAATGTCCCAAAATATTTGCAGCCCGAAAGGGGCACTAACCCGCATCCTAGACCACTGAAATTCCCAAAAATATTTTTGGCACCAAAAATGCATCCTACAACCCTGAAAGTTCAGAATATGTTAGCAGCCTGAAAAAGGCCTTAAAATGCATTTTAGGCCTGCAAAAATGTTGAAAACTTTGGAGGCCCAAAAAAGGGGTTTACAGGCATCCTAGACCCCCTAAAGTCCAGAAAAAGTTGGTAGGCCAAAAACTATGTCAGAGAGCTCTGAATGTCCCAAAAACATTTGCAGCCTGAAAGGGGCTTTAACCCGCATCCTAGACCGCTGAAATTCCCAAAATATTTTTGGCAT
The DNA here is from genome assembly GCF_040938575.1 of Ambystoma mexicanum. NCBI lineage: Eukaryota > Metazoa > Chordata > Amphibia > Caudata > Ambystomatidae > Ambystoma > Ambystoma mexicanum. The sequence continues at coordinate 956,096,907 of NC_090929.1, read as the reverse complement.
GAAAAGAGCATCCTACAACCCTGAAAGTTCAGAATATGTTAGCAGTTCAAAAAAGGCCTTAAAATGCATTTTAGCCCTGCAAAAATGTTGAAAGGTTTGAAGGCCCAAAAAGGGGTTTACAGGCATCCTAGACCCCCTAAAGTCCAGAAAATGTTGGTGGGCCAAAAACAGGCTCAGAGAGCTCTGAATGTCCCAAAAACATTTCCAGCCTGAAAGGGGCATTAACCCGCATCCTAGACCACTGAAATTACCAAAAATAGTTTGGCCCGAAAAATGCATCCTACACCCCTGAATGTTCAGAAAATGTTGTCAGATCAAAAAGTCCTTAAAATTCATCTTGTGCCTGGAAAAATGTTGAAAACTTTGGAGGCCCAAAAAAGAGGTTTACAGGCATCCTAGACTCCCTAAAGTCCAGAAAATATTGGTGGACCAAAAACTGTGTCAGAGAGCTCTGAATGTCCCAAAAACATTTGCAGCTTGAAAGGGGCATTAACCCGCATCCTAGACCACTGAAATTCTCAAAAATGTTTTTGGCATGAAAAGTGCATCCTACAACCCTTAAAGTTCAGAATATGTTAGCAGCCCAAAAAAGGCCTTAAAATGAATTTTGGCCTGCAAAAAAGTTGAAATGTTTGGAGGCCAAAAAAAGGGATTTACAGGCATCCTAGACCCCGTAAAGTGCAGAAAATGGCTGTGGCCCAAAAACTGTGTCAGAGAGCTCTGAATGTCCCAAAAACATTTGCAGCCTGAAAGGGGCATTAACCCGCATCCTAGACCACTGAAATTACCAAAAATGGTTTGGCCTGAAAAATGCATCCTACACCCCTGAAAGTTCAGAAAATGTTGGCAGCTCAAGAAAGTCCTTAAAATTCATCTTGTGCCTGCAAAAATGTTGAAAACTTTGGAGGCCCAAAAAAGGGGTTTACAGGCATCCTAGACCCCCTAAAGTCCAGAAAATGTTGGTGGGCCAAAAACTGTGTTGGAGAGCTCTGAATGTCCCAAAAGCATTTGCAGCCTGAAAGGGGCACTAACCCGCATCCTAGACCACTGAAATTCCCAAAAATATTTTTGGCATGAAAAGTGCATCCTACAACCCTGAGAGTTCAGAATATGTTAGCAGCCCAAAAAAGGCCTTAAAAGCATTTTAGGCCTGCAAAAATGTTGAAAAGTTTGGAGGTCCAAAAAAGAGGTTTACAGGCATCCTAGACTCCCTAAAGTCCAGAAAATATTGGTGGACCAAAAACTGTGTCAGAGAGCTCTGAATGTCCCAAAAACATTTGCAGCTTGAAAGGGGCATTAACCCGCATCCTAGACCACTGAAATTCCCAAAAATATTTTTGGCACCCAAAATGCATCCTACAACCCTGAAAGTTCAGAATATGTTAGCAGCCCAAAAAAGGTCTTAAAATGCATTTTAGGCCTGCAAAAATGTTGAAATGTTTGGAGGCCCAAAAAAGGGGTTTACAGGCATCCTAGACCCCCTAAAGTCCAGAAAATGTTGGTGTGCCAAAAACAGGCTCAGAGAGCTCTGAATGTCCCAAAAACATTTCCAGCCTGAAAGGGGCATTAACCCGCATCCTAGACCACTGAAATTACCAAAAAGAGTTTGGCCCGAAAAATGCATCCTACACCCCTGAATGTTCAGAAAATGTTGTCAGCTCAAAAAGTCCTTAAAATTCATCTTGTGCCTGGAAAAATGTTGAAAACTTTGGAGGCCGAAAAAAGAGGTTTACAGGCATCCTAGACTCCCTAAAGTCCAGAAAATATTGGTGGACCAAAAACTGTGTCATAGAGCTCTGAATGTCCCAAAAACATTTGCAGCTTGAAAGGGGCATTAACCCGCATCCTAGACCACTGAAATTCTCAAAAATATTTTTGGCATGAAAAGTGCATCCTATAACCCTTAAAGTTCAGAATATGTTAGCAGCCCAAAAAAGGCCTTAAAATGCATTTTGGCCTGCAAAAAAGTTGAAATGTTTGGAGGCCAAAAAAAGGGATTTACAGGCATCCTAGACCCCGTAAAGTACAGAAAATGGCTGTGGCCCAAAAACTGTGTCAGAGAGCTCTGAATGTCCCAAAACATTTGCAGCCCGAAAGGGGCACTAACCCGCATCCTAGACCACTGAAATTCCCAAAAGTATTTTTGGCACGAAAAATGCATCCTACAACCCTGAAAGTTCAGAATATGTTAGCAGCCTGAAAAATGCCTTAAAATGCATTTTAGGCCTGCAAAAATGTTGAAAACTTTAGAGGCCCAAAAAAGAGGTTTACAGGCATCCTAGACTCCCTAAAGTCCAGAAAATATTGGTGGACCAAAAACTGTGTCAGAGAGCTCTGAATGTCCCAAAAACATGTGCAGCTTGAAAGGGGCATTAACCCGCATCCTAGACCACTGAAATTCCCAAAAATATTTTTGGCACCCAAAATGCATCCTACAACCCTGAAAGTTCAGAATATGTTAGCAGCCCAAAAAAGGCCGTAAAATGCATTTTAGGCCTGCAAAAATGTTGAAAACTTTGGAAGCCCAAAAAAGGGGTTTACAGGCATCCTAGACCCCGTAAAGTGCAGAAAATGGCGGTGGCCCAAAAACTGTGTCAGAGAGCTCTGAATGTCCCAAAAACATTTGCAGCTTGAAAGGGGCATTAACCCGCATCCTAGACCACTGAAATTCCTAAAAATATTTTTGGCACCCAAAATGCATCCTACACCCCTGAATGTTCAGAAAATGTTGGCAGCCCTAAAAAGGGGTTTACAGACATCCTAGACCCCCTAAAGTCCAGAAAATGTTGGTGGGCCAAAAACTGTGTCAGAGAGCCTCTGAATGTCCCAAAAACATTTGCAGCCTGAAAGGGGCACTAACCCACATCCTAGACCACTGAAATTCCCAAAAATATTTTTGGCATGAAAAGTGCATCCTACAACCCTGAGAGTTCAGAATATGTTAGCAGCCCAAAAAAGGCCTTAAATGCATTTTAGGCCTGCAAAAATGTTGAAAAGTTTGGAGGTCCAAAAAAGAGGTTTACAGGCATCCTAGACTCCCTAAAGTCCAGAAAATGTTGGTGGGCCAAAAACAGGCTCAGAGAGCTCTGAATGTCCCAATAACATTTGCAGCCTGAAAGGGGCATTAACCCGCATCCTAGACCACTGAAATTACCAAAAATAGTTTGGCCCGAAAAATGCATCCTACACCCGTGAAAGTTCAGAAAATGTTGGCAGCTCAAAAAAGTCCTTAAAATTCACCTTGTGCCTGCAAAAATGTTGAAAACTTTGGAGGCCCAAAAAAGGGATTTACATGCATCCTAGACCCCTTAAAGTCCAGAAAATGTTGGTGGGCCAAAAACTGTGTCAGAGAGCTCAGAATGTCCCAAAAACATTTGCAGCCTGAAAGGGGCATTAACCCGCATCGTAGACCACTGAAATTCCCAAAAATATTTTTGGCATGAAAAGTGCATCCTACAACCCTGAATGTTCAGAATATGTTAGCAGCCCAAAAAAGGCCTTAAAATGCATTTTAGGCCTGCAAAATTGTTGAAAGGTTTGGAGGCCCAAAAAAGGGGTTTACAGGCACCCTAGACCCCCTAAAGTCCAGAAAATGTTGGTGGGCCAAAAACAGGCTCAGAGAGCTCTTAATGTCCCAAAAACATTTGCAGCCTGAAAGGGGCATTAACCCGCATCCTAGACCACTGAAATTACCAAAAATAGTTTGGCCAGAAAAATGCATCCTACACCCCTGAATGTTCAGAAAATGTTGGCAGCTCAAAAAAGGCCTTAAAATGCATCTTAGGCCTGCAAAAATGTAGATAGGTTTGGAGGCCCAAAAAAGGGATTTACAGGCATCCTAGACCCCGTAAAGTACAGAAAATGGCTGTGGCCCAAAATCAGTGTCAGAGAGCTCTGAATGTCCCAAAAACATTTGCAGCCCGAAAGGGGCATTAACCCGCATCCTAGACCGCTGAAATTCCCAAAAATATTTTTGGCATGAAAAGTGCATCCTACAACCCTGAAAGTTCAGAATATGTTAGCAGCCCAAAAAAGGCCTTAAAATGCATTTTAGGCCTGCAAAAATGTTGAAAACTTTGGAGGCCCAAAAAAAGGGGTTTACAGGCATTCTAGAGCCCCTAAAGTCCAGAAAATGTTGGTGGGCCAAAAACTGTGTCAGAGAGCTCTGAATGTCCCAAAAACATTTGCAGCCTGAAAGGGGCATTAACCCGCATCCTAGACCACTGAAATTCCCAAAAATATTTTTGGCATGAAAAGTGCATCCTACAACCCTGAAAGTTCAGAATATGTTAGCAGCCCAAAAAAGGCCTTAAAATGCATCTTAGGCCTGCAAAAATGTTGAAAGGTTTGGAGAACCAAAAAAGGGATTTCCAGGCAGCCTAGACCCCGTAAAGTGCAGAAAATGGCTGTGGGCCAAAATCAGTGTCAGAAAACTCTGAATGTCCCAAAATATTTGCAGCCCGAAAGGGGCACTAACCCGCATCCTAGACCACTGAAATTCCCAAAAATATTTTTGGCACCAAAAATGCATCCTACAACCCTGAAAGTTCAGAATATGTTAGCAGCCTGAAAAAGCCCTTAAAATGCATTTTAGGCCTGCAAAAATGTTGAAAACCTTGGAGGCCCAAAAAAGGGGTTGACAGGCATCCTAGACTCCCTAAAGTCCAGAAAATATTGGTGGGCCAAAAACTGTGTCAGAGAGCTCTGAATGTCCCAAAAACATTTGCAGTCTGAAAGGGGCATTAACCCGCATCCTAGACCGCTGAAATTCCCAAAAAGATTTTTGGCACCCAAAATGCATCCTACAACCCTGAAAGTTCAGAATATGTTAGCAGCCCAAGAAAGGCCTTAAAATGCATTTTAGGCATGCAAAAATGTTGAAAACTTTGGAGGCCCAAAAAAGGGGTTTACAGGCATCCTAGACCCCCTAAAGTCCAGAAAATGTTGGTGGGCCAAAAACAGGCTAAGAGAGCTCTGAATGTCCCAAAAACATTTGCAGCCTGAAAGGGGCATTAACCCGCATCCTAGACCACTGAAATTACCAAAAATAGTTTGGCCCGAAAAATGCATCCTACACCCCTGAATGTTCAGAAAATGTTGGCAGCTCAAAAAGTCCTTAAAATTCATCTTGTGCCTGGAAAAATGTTGAAAACTTTGGAGGCCCAAAAAAGGGGTTTACAGACATCCTAGACCCCCTGAAGTCCAGAAAATGTTGGTGGGCCAAAAACTGTGTCAGAGAGCTCTGAATGTCCCAAAAACATTTGCAGACTGAAAGGGGCATTAACCCGCATCCTAGACCACTGAAATTCCCAAAAATATTTTTGGCATGAAAAGTGCATCCTACAACCCTGAAAGTTCAGAATATGTTAGCAGCCCAAAAAAGGCCTTAAAATGCATCTTAGACATGCAAAAATGTTGAAAGGTTTGGAGGCTAAAAAATGGGATTTACAGGCATCCTAGACCCCGTAAAGTGCAGAAAATGGCTGTGGCCCAAAATCAGTGTCAGAGAGCTCTGAATGTCCCAAAACATTTCCAGCCCGAAAGGGACACTAACCCGCATCCTAGACCACTGAAATTCCCAAAAGTATTTTTGGCACGAAAAATGCATCCTACAACCCTGAAAGTTCAGAATATGTTAGCAGCCTGAAAAATGCCTTAAAATGCATTTTAGGCCTGCAAAAATGTTGAAAACTTTAGAGGCCCAAAAAAGAGGTTTACAGGCATCCTAGACTCCCTAAAGTCCAGAAAATATTGGTGGACCAAAAACTGTGTCAGAGAGCTCTGAATGTCCCAAAAACATTTGCAGCTTGAAAGGGGCATTAACCCGCATCCTAGACCACTGAAATTCTCAAAAATATTTTTGGCATGAAAAGTGCATCCTACAACCCTTAAAGTTCAGAATATGTTAGCAGCCCAAAAAAGGCCTTAAAATGCATTTTGGCCTGCAAAAAAGTTGAAATGTTTGGAGGCCAAAAAAGGGATTTACAGGCATCCTAGACCCTGTAAAGTGCAGAAAATGGCTGTGGCCCAAAAACTGTGTCAGAGAGCTCAGAATGTCCCAAAAAAAATTGCAGCCTGAAAGGGGCATTAACCCTTATCCTAGACCACTGAAATTCCCAAAAATATTTTTGGCATCAAAAATGCATCCTACAACCCTGAAAGTTCAGAATATGTTAGCAGCCTGAAAAAGGCCTTAAAATGCATTTTAGGCATGCAAAAATGTTGAAAACTTTGGAGGCCCAAAAAAGGGGTTTACAGGCATCCCACTGAAATTCCCAAAAATATTTTTGGCATGAAAAGTGCATCCTACAACCCTGAGAGTTCAGAATATGTTAGCAGCCCAGAAAAGGCCTTAAATGCATTTTAGGCCTGCAAAAATGTTGAAAACTTTGGAGGCCCAAAAAAGAGGTTTACAGGCATCCTAGACTCCCTAAAGTCCAGAAAATATTGGTGGACCAAAAACTGTGTCAGAGAGCTCTGAATGTCCCAAAAACATTTGCAGCTTGAAAGGGGCATTAACCCACATCCTAGACCACTGAAATTCTCAAAAATATTTTTGGCATGAAAAGTGCATCCTACAACCCTTAAAGTTCAGAATATGTTAGCAGCCCAAAAAAGGCCTTAAAATGCATTTTGGCCTGCAAAAAAGTTGAAATGTTTGGAGGCCAAAAAAAGGGATTTACAGGCATCCTAGACCCCGTAAAGTGCAGAAAATGGCTGTGGCCCAAAAACTGTGTCAGAGAGCTCTGAATGTCCCAAAAACATTTGCAGCCTGAAAGGGGCATTAACCCGCATCCTAGACCACTGAAATTACCAAAAATGGTTTGTCCCAAAAAATGCATCCTACACCCCTGAAAGTTCAGAAAATGTTGGCAGCTCAAGAAAGTCCTTAAAATTCATCTTGTGCCTGGAAAAATGTTGAAAACTTTGGAGGCCCAAAAAAGGGGTTTACAGGCATCATAGACCCCCTAAAGTCCAGAAAATGTTGGTGGACCAAAAACTGTGTCAGAGAGCTCTGAATGTCCCAAAAACATTTGCAGTCTGAAAGGGGCATTAACCCGCATCCTAGACCGCTGAAATTCCCAAAAATATTTTTGGCATGAAAAGTGCATCCTACAACCCTGAAAGTTCAGAATATGTTAGCAGCCCAAAAAAGGCCTTAAAATGCATCTTAGGCCTGCAAAAATGTTGAAAGGTTTGGAGAACCAAAAAAGGGATTTCCAGGCATCCTAGACCCCGTAAAGTGCAGAAAATGGCTGTGGGCCAAAATCAGTGTCAGAGAGCTCTGAATGTCCCAAAATATTTGCAGCCCGAAAGGGGCACTAACCCGCATCCTAGACCACTGAAATTCCCAAAAATATTTTTGGCACCAAAAATGCATCCTACAACCCTGAAAGTTCAGAATATGTTAGCAGCCTGAAAAAGCCCTTAAAATGCATTTTAGGCCTGCAAAAATGTTGAAAACCTTGGAGGCCCAAAAAAGGGGTTGACAGGCATCCTAGACTCCCTAAAGTCCAGAAAATATTGGTGGGCCAAAAACTGTGTCAGAGAGCTCTGAATGTCCCAAAAACATTTGCAGTCTGAAAGGGGCATTAACCCGCATCCTAGACCGCTGAAATTCCCAAAAAGATTTTTGGCACCCAAAATGCATCCTACAACCCTGAAAGTTCAGAATAAGTTAGCAGCCCAAGAAAGGCCTTAAAATGCATTTTAGGCATGCAAAAATGTCGAAACCTTTGGAGGCCCAAAAAAGGGGTTTACAGGCATCCTAGACCCCCTAAAGTCCAGAAAAGGTTGGTGGGCCAAAAACAGGCTAAGAGAGCTCTGAATGTCCCAAAAACATTTGCAGCCTGAAAGGGGCATTAACCCGCATCCTAGACCACTGAAATTACCAAAAATGGTTTGGCCCGAAAAATGCATCCTACACCCCTGAAAGTTCAGAAAATGTTGGCAGCTCAAGAAAGTCCTTAAAATTCATCTTGGGCCTGCAAAAATGTTGAAAACTTTGGAGGCCCAAAAAAGGGGTTTACAGGCATCCTAGACCCCCTAAAGTCCAGAAAATGTTGGTGGGCCAAAAACTGTGTCAGAGAGCTCTGAATGTCCCAAAAACATTTGCAGCCTGAAATGGGCACTAACCCGCATCCTAGACCACTGAAATTCCCAAAAATATTTTTGGCATGAAAAGTGCATCCTACAACCCTGAGAGTTCAGAATATGTTAGCAGCCCAAAAAAGGCCTTAAATGCATTTTAGGCCTGCAAAAATGTTGAAATGTTTGGAGGTCCAAAAAAGAGGTTTACAGGCATCCTAGACTCCCTAAAGTCCAGAAAATATTGGTGGACCAAAAACTGTGTCAGAGAGCTCTGAATGTCCCAAAAACATTTGCAGCTTGAAAGGGGCATTAACCCGCATCCTAGACCACTGAAATTCCCAAAAATATTTTTGGCACCCAAAATGCATCCTACAACCCTGAAAGTTCAGAATATTTTAGCAGCCCAAAAAAGGCCTTAAAATGTATTTTAGGCCTGAAAAAATGTTGAAAACTTTGGAGGCCCAAAAAAGGGGTTTACAGGCATCCTAGACCCCCTAAAGTCCAGAAAATGTTGGTGGGCCAAAAACAGGCTCAGAGAGCTGTGAATGTCCCAAAAACATTTCCAGCCTGAAAGGGGCATTAACCCGCATCCTAGACCACTGAAATTAATAAAAATAGTTTGGCCCGAAAAATGCATCCTACACCCCTGAATGTTCAGAAAATGTTGGCAGCTCAAAAAAGTCGTTAAAATTCATCTAGTGCCTTCAAAAATGTTGAAAACTTTGGAGGCCCAAAAAGGGGTTTACAGGCATCCTAGACCCCCTAAAGTCCAGAAAATGTTGGTAGGCCAAAAACTGTGTCAGAGAGCTCTGAATGTCCCAAAAACATTTGCAGCCTGAAAGGGGCATTAACCCGCATCCTAGACCGCTGAAATTCCCAAAAATATTTTTGGCATGAAAAGTGCATCCTACAACCCTGAAAGTTCAGAATATGTTAGCAGCCCAAAAAAGGCCTTAAAATGCATTTTAGGACTGCAAAAATGTTGAAAGGTTTGGGGGCCCAAATAAGGGGTTTACAGGCATCCTAGACCCCCTAAAGTCCAGAAAATGTTGGGTGGCCAAAAACAGGCTCAGAGAGCTCTGAATGTCCCAAAAACATTTGCAGCCTGAAAGGGGCATTAACCCGCATCCTAGACCACTGAAATTACCAAAAATAGTTTGGCCCGAAAAATGCATCCTACACCCCTGAATGTTCAGAAAATGTTGGCAGCTCAAAAAGTCCTTAAAATTCATCTTGTGCCTGGAAAAATGTTTAAAACTTTGGAGGCCCAAAAAAGGGGTTTACAGGCATCCTAGACCCCCTAAAGTCCAGAAAATGTTGGTGGGCCAAAAACTGTGTCAGAGAGCTCTGAATGTCCCAAAAATATTTGCAGACTGAAAGGGGCATTAACACGCATCCTAGACCACTGAAATTCCCAAAAATATTTTTGGCATGAAAAGTGCATCCTACAACCCTGAAAGTTCAGAATATGTTAGCAGCCCAAAAAAGGCCTTAAAATGCATCTAAGACCTGCAAAAATGTTGAAAGGTTTGGAGGCTAAAAAATGGGATTTACATGCATCCTAGACTCCGTAAAGTGCAGAAAATGGCTGTGGCCCAAAATCAGTGTCAGAGAGCTCTGAATGTCCCAAAACATTTGCAGCCCGAAAGGGGCACTAACCCGCATCCTAGACCACTGAAATTCCCAAAAGTATTTTTGGCACGAAAAATGCATCCTTCAAACCTGAAAGTTCAGAATATGTTAGCAGCCTGAAAAATGCCTTAAAATGCATTTTAGGCCTGCAGAAATGTTGAAAACTTTAGAGGCCCAAAAAAGAGGTGTACAGGCATCCTAGACTCCCTAAAGTCCAGAAAATGTTGGTGGGCCAAAAACTGTGTCAGAGAGCTCAGAATGTCCCAAAAACATTTGCAGCCTGAAAGGGGCATTAACCCTTATCCTAGACCACTGAAATTCCCAAAAATATTTTTGGCATCAAAAATGCATCCTACAACCCTGAAAGTTCAGAATATGTTAGCAGCCTGAAAAAGGCCTTAAAATGCATTTTAGGCCTGCAAAAATGTTGAAAACTTTGGAGGCCCAAAAAAGGGGTTTACAGGCATCCTAGACCCCCTAAAGTCCAGAAAAAGTTGGTAGGCCAAAAACTGTGTCAGAGAGCTCTGAATGTCCCAAAAACATTTGCAGCCTGAAAGGGGCTTTAACCCGCATCCTAGACCGCTGAAATCCCCAAAATATTTTTGGCATGAAAAGAGCATCCTACAACCCTGAAAGTTCAGAATATGTTAGCAGTTCAAAAAAGACCTTAAAATGCATTTTAGCCCTGCAAAAATGTTGAAAGGTTTGAAGGCCCAAAAAGGGGTTTACAGGCATCCTAGACCCCCTAAAGTCCAGAAAATGTTGGTGGGCCAAAAACAGGCTCAGAGAGCTCTGAATGTCCCAAAAACATTTGCAGCCTGAAAGGGGCATTAACCCTCATCCTAGACCACTGAAATTACCAAAAATAATTTGGCCCGAAAAATGCATCCTACACCCCTGAATGTTCAGAAAATGTTGGCAGCTCAAAAAAGTCCTTAAAATTCATCTTGTGCATGGAAAAATGTTGAAAACTTTGGAGGCCCAAAAAAGGGGTTTATAGGCATCCTAGACCCCCTAAAGTCCAGAAAATGTTGGTGGTCCAAAAACAGGCTCAGAGAGCTCTGAATGTCCCAAAAACATTTGCAGCTTGAAAGGGGCATTAACCCGCATCCTAGACCACTGAAATTCCCAAAAATATTTTTGGCACCCAAAATGCATCCTACAACCCTGAAAGTTCAGAATATGTTAGCAGCCCAAAAAAGGCCTTAAAATGCATTTTAGGCCTGCTAAAATGTTGAAAACTTTAGAGGCCCAAAAAAGAGGTTTACAGGCATCCTAGACTCCCTAAAGTCCAGAAAATATTGGTGGACCAAAAACTGTGTCAGAGAGCTCTGAATGTCCCAAAAACATTTGCAGCTTGAAAGGGGCATTAACCCGCATCCTAGACCACTGAAATTCCCAAAAATATTTTTGGCACCCAAAATGCATCCTACAACCCTGAAAGTTCAGAATATGTTAGCAGCCCAAAAAAGGCCTTAAAATGCATTTTAGGCCTGCAAAAATGTTGAAAAGTTTGGAGGCCCAAAAAAGGGATTTGCAACCATCCTAGACCCCGTAAAGTGCAGAACATGGCTGTGGCCCAAAATCAGTGTCAGAGAGCTCTGAATATCCCAAAACATTTGCACCCCGAAAGGGGCACTAACCAGCATCCTAGACCACTGAAATTCCCAAAAATATTTTTGGCACCAAAAATGCATCCTACAACCCTGAAAGTTCAGAATATGTTAGCAGCCTGAAAAATGCCTTAAAATGCATTTTAGGCCTGCAAAAATGTTGAAACTTTAGAGGCCCAAAAAAGAGGTTTACAGGAATCCTAGACTCCCTAAAGTCCAGAAAATATTGGTGGACCAAAAACAGTGTCAGAGAGCTCTGAATGTCCCAAAAACATTTGCAGCTTGAAAGGGGCACTAACCCGCATCCTAGACCACTGAAATTCTCAAAAATATTTTTGGCATGAAAAGTGCATCCTACAACCCTTAAGGTTCAGAATATGTTAGCAGCCCAAAAAAGGCCTTAAAATGCATTTTGGCCTGCAAAAAAGTTGAAATGTTTGGAGGCCAAAAAAGGGATTTAAAGGCATCCTAGACCCCGTAAAGTGCAGAAAATGGCTGTGGCCCAAAAACTGTGTCAGAGAGCTCTGAATGTCCCAAACACATTTGCAGCCTGAAAGGGGCATTAACCCGCATCCTAGACCACTGAAATTACCAAAAATGGTTTGGCCCGAAAAATGCATCCTACACCCCTGAAAGTTCAGAAAATGTTGGCAGCTCAAGAAAGTCCTTAAAATTCATCTTGTGCCTGCAAAAATGTTGAAAACTTTGGAGGCCCAAAAAAGGGGTTTACAGGCATCCTAGACCCCCTAAAGTCCAGAAAATGTTGGTGGGCCAAAAACTGTGTCAGAGAGCTCTGAATGTCCCAAAAACATTTGCAGCCTGAAATGGGCACTAACCCGCATCCTAGACCACTGAAATTCCCAAAAATATTTTTGGCATGAAAAGTGCATCCTACAACCCTGAGAGTTCAGAATATGTTAGCAGCCCAAAAAAGGCCTTAAATCCATTTTAGGCCTGCAAAAATGTTGAAATGTTTGGAGGTCCAAAAAAGAGGTTTACAGGCATCCTAGACTCCCTAAAGTCCAGAAAATATTGGTGGACCAAAAACTGTGTCAGAGAGCTCTGAATGTCCCAAAAACATTTGCAGCTTGAAAGGGGCATTAACCCGCATCCTAGACCACTGAAATTCCCAAAAATATTTTTGGCACCCAAAATGCATCCTACAACCCTGAAAGTTCAGAATATTTTAGCAGCCCAAAAAAGGCCTTAAAATGTATTTTAGGCCTGAAAAAATGTTGAAAAGTTTGGAGGCCCAAAAAAGGGATTTACAGGCATCCTAGACCCCGTAAAGTGCAGAAAATGGCTGTGGCCCAAAAACTGTGTCAGAGAGCTCTGAATGTCCCAAAAACATTTGCAGCTTGAAAGGGGCATTAACCCACATCCTAGACCACTGAAATTCCCAAAAATATTTTTGGCACCCAAAATGCATCCTACAACCCTGAAAGTTCAGAATATGTTAGCAGCCCAAAAAAGGCCTTGAAATGCATTTTAGGCATGCAAAAATGTTGAAAACTTTGGAGGCCCAAAAAAGGGGTTTACAGGCATCCTAGACCCCCTAAAGTCCAGAAAATGTTGGTGGGCCAAAAACAGGCTCAGAGAGCTGTGAATGTCCCAAAAACATTTCCAGCCTGAAAGGGGCATTAACCCGCATCCTAGACCACTGAAATTAATAAAAATAGTTTGGCCCGAAAAATGCATCCTACACCCCTGAATGTTCAGAAAATGTTGGCAGCTCAAAAAAGTCCTTAAAATTCATCTAGTGCCTTCAAAAATGTTGAAAACTTTGGAGGCCCAAAAAGGGGTTTACAGGCATCCTAGACCCCCTAAAGTCCAGAAAATGTTGGTAGGCCAAAAACTGTGTCAGAGAGCTCTGAATGTCCCAAAAACATTTGCAGCCTGAAAGGGGCATTAACCCGCATCCTAGACCGCTGAAATTCCCAAAAATATTTTTGGCATGAAAAGTGCATCCTACAACCCTGAAAGTTCAGAATATGTTAGCAGCCCAAAAAAGGCCTTAAAATGCATTTTAGGACTGCAAAAATGTTGAAAGGTTTGGGGGCCCAAATAAGGGGTTTACAGGCATCCTAGACCCCCTAAAGTCCAGAAAATGTTGGTGGGCCAAAAACAGGCTCAGAGAGCTCTGAATGTCCCAAAAACATTTGCAGCCTGAAAGGGGCATTAACCCGCATCCTAGACCACTGAAATTACCAAAAATAGTTTGGCCCGAAAAATGCATCCTACACCCCTGAATGTTCAGAAAATGTTGGCAGCTCAAAAAGTCCTTAAAATTCATCTTGTGCCTGGAAAAATGTTTAAAACTTTGGAGGCCCAAAAAAGGGGTTTACAGGCATCCTAGACCCCCTAAAGTCCAGAAAATGTTGGTGGGCCAAAAACTGTGTCAGAGAGCTCTGAATGTCCCAAAAATATTTGCAGACTGAAAGGGGCATTAACACGCATCCTAGACCACTGAAATTCCCAAAAATATTTTTGGCATGAAAAGTGCATCCTACAACCCTGAAAGTTCAGAATATGTTAGCAGCCCAAAAAAGGCCTTAAAATGCATCTTAGACCTGCAAAAATGTTGAAAGGTTTGGAGGCTAAAAAATGGGATTTACATGCATCCTAGACTCCGTAAAGTGCAGAAAATGGCTGTGGCCCAAAATCAGTGTCAGAGAGCTCTGAATGTCCCAAAACATTTGCAGCCCGAAAGGGGCACTAACCCGCATCCTAGACCACTGAAATTCCCAAAAGTATTTTTGGCACGAAAAATGCATCCTTCAAACCTGAAAGTTCAGAATATGTTAGCAGCCTGAAAAATGCCTTAAAATGCATTTTAGGCCTGCAGAAATGTTGAAAACTTTAGAGGCCCAAAAAAGAGGTGTACAGGCATCCTAGACTCCCTAAAGTCCAGAAAATGTTGGTGGGCCAAAAACTGTGTCAGAGAGCTCAGAATGTCCCAAAAACATTTGCAGCCTGAAAGGGGCATTAACCCTTATCCTAGACCACTGAAATTCCCAAAAATATTTTTGGCATCAAAAATGCATCCTACAACCCTGAAAGTTCAGAATATGTTAGCAGCCTGAAAAAGGCCTTAAAATGCATTTTAGGCCTGCAAAAATGTTGAAAACTTTGGAGGCCCAAAAAAGGGGTTTACAGGCATCCTAGACCCCCTAAAGTCCAGAAAAAGTTGGTAGGCCAAAAACTGTGTCAGAGAGCTCTGAATGTCCCAAAAACATTTGCAGCCTGAAAGGGGCTTTAACCCGCATCCTAGACCGCTGAAATTCCCAAAATATTTTTGGCATGAAAAGAGCATCCTACAACCCTGAAAGTTCAGAATATGTTAGCAGTTCAAAAAAGACCTTAAAATGCATTTTAGCCCTGCAAAAATGTTGAAAGGTTTGAAGGCCCAAAAAGGGGTTTACAGGCATCCTAGACCCCCTAAAGTCCAGAAAATGTTGGTGGGCCAAAAACAGGCTCAGAGAGCTCTGAATGTCCCAAAAACATTTGCAGCCTGAAAGGGGCATTAACCCTCATCCTAGACCACTGAAATTACCAAAAATAATTTGGCCCGAAAAATGCATCCTACACCCCTGAATGTTCAGAAAATGTTGGCAGCTCAAAAAAGTCCTTAAAATTCATCTTGTGCATGGAAAAATGTTGAAAACTTTGGAGGCCCAAAAAAGGGGTTTATAGGCATCCTAGACCCCCTAAAGTCCAGAAAATGTTGGTGGTCCAAAAACAGGCTCAGAGAGCTCTGAATGTCCCAAAAACATTTGCAGCTTGAAAGGGGCATTAACCCGCATCCTAGACCACTGAAATTCCCAAAAATATTTTTGGCACCCAAAATGCATCCTACAACCCTGAAAGTTCAGAATATGTTAGCAGCCCAAAAAAGGCCTTAAAATGCATTTTAGGCCTGCTAAAATGTTGAAAACTTTAGAGGCCCAAAAAAGAGGTTTACAGGCATCCTAGACTCCCTAAAGTCCAGAAAATATTGGTGGACCAAAAACTGTGTCAGAGAGCTCTGAATGTCCCAAAAACATTTGCAGCTTGAAAGGGGCATTAACCCGCATCCTAGACCACTGAAATTCCCAAAAATATTTTTGGCACCCAAAATGCATCCTACAACCCTGAAAGTTCAGAATATGTTAGCAGCCCAAAAAAGGCCTTAAAATGCATTTTAGGCCTGCAAAAATGTTGAAAAGTTTGGAGGCCCAAAAAAGGGATTTGCAACCATCCTAGACCCCGTAAAGTGCAGAACATGGCTGTGGCCCAAAATCAGTGTCAGAGAGCTCTGAATATCCCAAAACATTTGCACCCCGAAAGGGGCACTAACCAGCATCCTAGACCACTGAAATTCCCAAAAATATTTTTGGCACCAAAAATGCATCCTACAACCCTGAAAGTTCAGAATATGTTAGCAGCCTGAAAAATGCCTTAAAATGCATTTCAGGCCTGCAAAAATGTTGAAACTTTAGAGGCCCAAAAAAGAGGTTTACAGGAATCCTAGACTCCCTAAAGTCCAGAAAATATTGGTGGACCAAAAACAGTGTCAGAGAGCTCTGAATGTCCCAAAAACATTTGCAGCTTGAAAGGGGCACTAACCCGCATCCTAGACCACTGAAATTCTCAAAAATATTTTTGGCATGAAAAGTGCATCCTACAACCCTTAAGGTTCAGAATATGTTAGCAGCCCAAAAAAGGCCTTAAAATGCATTTTGGCCTGCAAAAAAGTTGAAATGTTTGGAGGCCAAAAAAGGGATTTAAAGGCATCCTAGACCCCGTAAAGTGCAGAAAATGGCTGTGGCCCAAAAACTGTGTCAGAGAGCTCTGAATGTCCCAAACACATTTGCAGCCTGAAAGGGGCATTAACCCGCATCCTAGACCACTGAAATTACCAAAAATGGTTTGGCCCGAAAAATGCATCCTACACCCCTGAAAGTTCAGAAAATGTTGGCAGCTCAAGAAAGTCCTTAAAATTCATCTTGTGCCTGCAAAAATGTTGAAAACTTTGGAGGCCCAAAAAAGGGGTTTACAGGCATCCTAGACCCCCTAAAGTCCAGAAAATGTTGGTGGGCCAAAAACTGTGTCAGAGAGCTCTGAATGTCCCAAAAACATTTGCAGCCTGAAATGGGCACTAACCCCGTCCTAGACCACTGAAATTCCCAAAAATATTTTTGGCATGAAAAGTGCATCCTACAACCCTGAGAGTTCAGAATATGTTAGCAGCCCAAAAAATGCCTTAAATCCATTTTAGGCCTGCAAAAATGTTGAAATGTTTGGAGGTCCAAAAAGAGGTTTACAGGCATCCTAGACTCCCTAAAGTCCAGAAAATATTGGTGGACCAAAAACTGTGTCAGAGAGCTCTGAATGTCCCAAAAACATTTGCAGCTTGAAAGGGGCATTAACCCGCATCCTAGACCACTGAAATTCCCAAAAATATTTTTGGCACCCAAAATGCATCCTACAACCCTGAAAGTTCAGAATATTTTAGCAGCCCAAAAAAGGCCTTAAAATGTATTTTAGGCCTGAAAAAATGTTGAAAAGTTTGGAGGCCCAAAAAAGGGATTTACAGGCATCCTAGACCCCGTAAAGTGCAGAAAATGGCTGTGGCCCAAAAACTGTGTCAGAGAGCTCTGAATGTCCCAAAAACATTTGCAGCTTGAAAGGGGCATTAACCCACATCCTAGACCACTGAAATTCCCAAAAATATTTTTGGCACCCAAAATGCATCCTACAACCCTGAAAGTTCAGAATATGTTAGCAGCCCAAAAAAGGCCTTGAAATGCATTTTAGGCATGCAAAAATGTTGAAAACTTTGGAGGCCCAAAAAAGGGGTTTACAGGCATCCTAGACCCCCTAAAGTCCAGAAAATGTTGGTGGGCCAAAAACAGGCTCAGAGAGCTGTGAATGTCCCAAAAACATTTCCAGCCTGAAAGGGGCATTAACCCGCATCCTAGACCACTGAAATTAATAAAAATAGTTTGGCCCGAAAAATGCATCCTACACCCCTGAATGTTCAGAAAATGTTGGCAGCTCAAAAAAGTCCTTAAAATTCATCTAGTGCCTTCAAAAATGTTGAAAACTTTGGAGGCCCAAAAAGGGGTTTACAGGCATCCTAGACCCCCTAAAGTCCAGAAAATGTTGGTAGGCCAAAAACTGTGTCAGAGAGCTCTGAATGTCCCAAAAACATTTGCAGCCTGAAAGGGGCATTAACCCGCATCCTAGACCGCTGAAATTCCCAAAAATATTTTTGGCATGAAAAGTGCATCCTACAACCCTGAAAGTTCAGAATATGTTAGCAGCCCAAAAAAGGCCTTAAAATGCATTTTAGGACTGCAAAAATGTTGAAAGGTTTGGGGGCCCAAATAAGGGGTTTACAGGCATCCTAGACCCCCTAAAGTCCAGAAAATGTTGGTGGGCCAAAAACAGGCTCAGAGAGCTCTGAATGTCCCAAAAACATTTGCAGCCTGAAAGGGGCATTAACCCGCATCCTAGACCACTGAAATTACCAAAAATAGTTTGGCCCGAAAAATGCATCCTACACCCCTGAATGTTCAGAAAATGTTGGCAGCTCAAAAAGTCCTTAAAATTCATCTTGTGCCTGGAAAAATGTTTAAAACTTTGGAGGCCCAAAAAAGGGGTTTACAGGCATCCTAGACCCCCTAAAGTCCAGAAAATGTTGGTGGGCCAAAAATTGTGTCAGAGAGCTCTGAATGTCCCAAAAATATTTGCAGACTGAAAGGGGCATTAACACGCATCCTAGACCACTGAAATTCCCAAAAATATTTTTGGCATGAAAAGTGCATCCTACAACCCTGAAAGTTCAGAATATGTTAGCAGCCCAAAAAAGGCCTTAAAATGCATCTTAGACCTGCAAAAATGTTGAAAGGTTTGGAGGCTAAAAAATGGGATTTACATGCATCCTAGACTCCGTAAAGTGCAGAAAATGGCTGTGGCCCAAAATCAGTGTCAGAGAGCTCTGAATGTCCCAAAACATTTGCAGCCCGAAAGGGGCACTAACCCGCATCCTAGACCACTGAAATTCCCAAAAGTATTTTTGGCACGAAAAATGCATCCTTCAAACCTGAAAGTTCAGAATATGTTAGCAGCCTGAAAAATGCCTTAAAATGCATTTTAGGCCTGCAGAAATGTTGAAAACTTTAGAGGCCCAAAAAAGAGGTGTACAGGCATCCTAGACTCCCTAAAGTGCAGAAAATGGCTGTGGCCCAAAAACTGTGTCAGAGAGCTCTGAATGTCCCAAAACATTTGCAGCTTGAAAGGGGCATTAACCCGCATCCTAGACCACTGAAATTCCCAAAAATATTTTTGGCACCCAAAATGCATCCTACAACCCTGAAAGTTCAGAATATGTTAGCAGCCCAAAAAAGGCCTTAAAATGCATTTTAGGCCTGCAAAAATGTTGAAAACTTTGGAGGCCCAAAAAAGGGGTTTACAGGCATCCTAGACCCCCTTAAGTCCAGAAAATGTTGGTGGGCCAAAAACAGGCTCAGAGAGCTCTGAATGTCCCAAAAACATTTGCAGCCTGAAAGGGGCATTTACCCGCATCCTAGACCACTGAAATTACCAAAAATGGTTTGGCCCGAAAAATGCATCCTACACCCGTGAAAGTTCAGACAATGTTGGCAGCTCAAGAAAGTCCTTAAAATTCATCTTGTGCCTGCAAAAATGTTGAAAACTTTGGAGGCCCAAAAAAGGGATTTACAGGCATCGTAGACCCCCTAAAGTCCAGAAAATGTTGGTGGGCCAAAAACTGTGTCAGAGAGCTCAGAATGTCCCAAAAACATTTGCAGCCTGAAAGGGGCATTAACCCTTATCCTAGACCACTGAAATTCCCAAAAATATTTTTGGCATCAAAAATGCATCCTACAACCCTGAAAGTTCAGAATATGTTAGCAGCCTGAAAAAGGCCTTAAAATGCATTTTAGGCCTGCAAAAATGTTGAAAACTTTGGAGGCCCAAAAAAGGGGTTTACAGGCATCCTAGACCCCCTAAAGTCCAGAAAAAGTTGGTAGGCCAAAAACTGTGTCAGAGAGCTCTGAATGTCCCAAAAACATTTGCAGCCTGAAAGGGGCTTTAACCCGCATCCTAGACCGCTGAAATTCCCAAAATATTTTTGGCATGAAAAGAGCATCCTACAACCCTGAAAGTTCAGAATATGTTAGCAGTTCAAAAAAGGCCTTAAAATGCATTTTAGCCCTGCAAAAATGTTGAAAGGTTTGAAGGCCCAAAAAGGGGTTTACAGGCATCCTAGACCCCCTAAAGTCCAGAAAATGTTGGTGGGCCAAAAACAGGCTCAGAGAGCTCTGAATGTCCCAAAAACATTTGCAGCCTGAAAGGGGCATTAACCCTCATCCTAGACCACTGAAATTACCAAAAATAATTTGGCCCGAAAAATGCATCCTACACCCCTGAATGTTCAGAAAATGTTGGCAGCTCAAAAAAGTCCTTAAAATTCATCTTGTGCATGGAAAAATGTTGAAAACTTTGGAGGCCCAAAAAAGGGGTTTATAGGCATCCTAGACCCCCTAAAGTCCAGAAAATGTTGGTGGTCCAAAAACAGGCTCAGAGAGCTCTGAATGTCCCAAAAACATTTGCAGCTTGAAAGGGGCATTAACCCGCATCCTAGACCACTGAAATTCCCAAAAATATTTTTGGCACCCAAAATGCATCCTACAACCCTGAAAGTTCAGAATATGTTAGCAGCCCAAAAAAGGCCTTAAAATGCATTTTAGGCCTGCTAAAATGTTGAAAACTTTAGAGGCCCAAAAAAGAGGTTTACAGGCATCCTAGACTCCCTAAAGTCCAGAAAATATTGGTGGACCAAAAACTGAGTCAGAGAGCTCTGAATGTCCCAAAAACATTTGCAGCTTGAAAGGGGCATTAACCCGCATCCTAGACCACTGAAATTCTCAAAAATATTTTTGGCATGAAAAGTGCATCCTACAACCCTTAAAGTTCAGAATATGTTAGCAGCCCAAAAAAGGCCTTAAAATGCATTTTGGCCTGCAAAAAAGTTGAAATGTTTGCAGGCCAAAAAAGGGATTTACAGGCATCCTAGACCCCGTAAAGTGCAGAAAATGGCTGTGGCCCAAAAACTGTGTCAGAGAGCTCTGAATGTCCCAAAAACATTTGCAGCCTGAAAGGGGCATTAACCCGCATCCTAGACCACTGAAATTACCAAAAATGGTTTGGCCCGAAAAATGCATCCTACACCCCTGAAAGTTCAGAAAATGTTGGCAGCTCAAGAAAGTCCTTAAAATTCATCTTGTGCCTGCAAAAATGTTGAAAACTTTGGAGGCCCAAAAAAGGGGTTTACAGGCATCCTAGACCCCCTAAAGTCCAGAAAATGTTGGTGGGCCAAAATCAGTGTCAGAGAGCTCTGAATGTCCCAAAACATTTGCAGCCCGAAAGGGGCACTAACCCGCATCCTAGACCACTGAAATTCCCAAAAGTATTTTTGGCACGAAAAATGCATCCTACAAACCTGAAAGTTCAGAATATGTTAGCAGCCTGAAAAATGCCTTAAAATGCATTTTAGGCCTGCAGAAATGTTGAAAACTTTAGAGGCCCAAAAAAGAGGTTTACAGGCATCCTAGACTCCCTAAAGTGCAGAAAATGGCTGTGGCCCAAAAACTGTGTCAGAGAGCTCTGAATGTCCCAAAACATTTGCAGCTTGAAAGGGGCATTAACCCGCATCCTAGACCACTGAAATTCCCAAAAATATTTTTGGCACCCAAAATGCATCCTACAACCCTGAAAGTTCAGAATATGTTAGCAGCCCAAAAAAGGCCTTAAAATGCATTTTAGGCCTGCAAAAATGTTGAAAACTTTGGAGGCCCAAAAAAGGGGTTTACAGGCATCCTAGACCCCCTTAAGTCCAGAAAATGTTGGTGGGCCAAAAACAGGCTCAGAGAGCTCTGAATGTCCCAAAAACATTTGCAGCCTGAAAGGGGCATTTACCCGCATCCTAGACCACTGAAATTACCAAAAATGGTTTGGCCCGAAAAATGCATCCTACACCCGTGAAAGTTCACACAATGTTGGCAGGTCAAGAAAGTCCTTAAAATTCATCTTGTGCCTGCAAAAATGTTGAAAACTTTGGAGGCCCAAAAAAGGGATTTACAGGCATCGTAGACCCCCTAAAGTCCAGAAAATGTTGGTGGGCCAAAAACTGTGTCAGAGAGCTCAGAATGTCCCAAAAACATTTGCAGCCTGAAAGGGGCATTAACCCTTATCCTAGACCACTGAAATTCCCAAAAATATTTTTGGCATCAAAAATGCATCCTACAACCCTGAAAGTTCAGAATATGTTAGCAGCCTGAAAAAGGCCTTAAAATGCATTTTAGGCCTGCAAAAATGTTGAAAACTTTGGAGGCCCAAAAAAGGGGTTTACAGGCATCCTAGACCCCCTAAAGTCCAGAAAAAGTTGGTAGGCCAAAAACTATGTCAGGAAGCTCTGAATGTCCCAAAAACATTTGCAGCCTGAAAGGGGCTTTAACCCGCATCCTAGACCGCTGAAATTCCCAAAATATTTTTGGCATGAAAAGAGCATCCTACAACCCTGAAAGTTCAGAATATGTTAGCAGTTCAAAAAAGGCCTTAAAATGCATTTTAGCCCTGCAAAAATGTTGAAAGGTTTGAAGGCCCAAAAAGGGGTTTACAGGCATCCTAGACGCCCTAAAGTCCAGAAAATGTTGGTGGGCCAAAAACAGGCTCAGAGAGCTCTGAATGTCCCAAAAACATTTCCAGCCTGAAAGGGGCATTAACCCGCATCCTAGACCACTGAAATTACCAAAAATAGTTTGGCCCGAAAAATGCATCCTACACCCCTGAATGTTCAGAAAATGTTGTCAGATCAAAAAGTCCTTAAAATTCATCTTGTGCCTGGAAAAATGTTGAAAACTTTGGAGGCCCAAAAAAGAGGTTTACAGGCATCCTAGACTCCCTAAAGTCCAGAAAATATTGGTGGACCAAAAACTGTGTCAGAGAGCTCTGAATGTCCCAAAAACATTTGCAGCTTGAAAGGGGCATTAACCCGCATCCTAGACCACTGAAATTCTCAAAAATGTTTTTGGCATGAAAAGTGCATCCTACAACCCTTAAAGTTCAGAATATGTTAGCAGCCCAAAAAAGGCCTTAAAATGAATTTTGGCCTGCAAAAAAGTTGAAATGTTTGGAGGCCAAAAAAAGGGATTTACAGGCATCCTAGACCCCGTAAAGTGCAGAAAATGGCTGTGGCCCAAAAACTGTGTCAGAGAGCTCTGAATGTCCCAAAAACATTTGCAGCCTGAAAGGGGCATTAACCCGCATCCTAGACCACTGAAATTACCAAAAATGGTTTGGCCTGAAAAATGCATCCTACACCCCTGAAAGTTCAGAAAATGTTGGCAGCTCAAGAAAGTCCTTAAAATTCATCTTGTGCCTGCAAAAATGTTGACAACTTTGGAGGCCCAAAAAAGGGGTTTACAGGCATCCTAGACCCCCTAAAGTCCAGAAAATGTTGGTGGGCCAAAAACTGTGTTGGAGAGCTCTGAATGTCCCAAAAGCATTTGCAGCCTGAAAGGGGCACTAACCCGCATCCTAGACCACTGATATTCCCAAAAATATTTTTGGCATGAAAAGTGCATCCTACAACCCTGAGAGTTCAGAATATGTTAGCAGCCCAAAAAAGGCCTTAAAAGCATTTTAGGCCTGCAAAAATGTTGAAAAGTTTGGAGGTCCAAAAAAGAGGTTTACAGGCATCCTAGACTCCCTAAAGTCCAGAAAATATTGGTGGACCAAAAACTGTGTCAGAGAGCTCTGAATGTCCCAAAAACATTTGCAGCTTGAAAGGGGCATTAACCCGCATCCTAGACCACTGAAATTCCCAAAAATATTTTTGGCACCCAAAATGCATCCTACAACCCTGAAAGTTCAGAATATGTTAGCAGCCCAAAAAAGGTCTTAAAATGCATTTTAGGCCTGCAAAAATGTTGAAATGTTTGGAGGCCCAAAAAAGGGGTTTACAGGCATCCTAGACCCCCTGAAGTCCAGAAAATGTTGGTGTGCCAAAAACAGGCTCAGAGAGCTCTGAATGTCCCAAAAACATTTCCAGCCTGAAAGGGGCATTAACCCGCATCCTAGACCACTGAAATTACCAAAAATAGTTTGGCCCGAAAAATGCATCCTACACCCCTGAATGTTCAGAAAATGTTGTCAGCTCAAAAAGTCCTTAAAATTCATCTTGTGCCTGGAAAAATGTTGAAAACTTTGGAGGCCGAAAAAAGAGGTTTACAGGCATCCTAGACTCCCTAAAGTCCAGAAAATATTGGTGGACCAAAAACTGTGTCATAGAGCTCTGAATGTCCCAAAAACATTTGCAGCTTGAAAGGGGCATTAACCCGCATCCTAGACCACTGAAATTCTCAAAAATATTTTTGGCATGAAAAGTGCATCCTACAACCCTTAAAGTTCAGAATATGTTAGCAGCCCAAAAAAGGCCTTAAAATGCATTTTGGCCTGCAAAAAAGTTGAAATGTTTGGAGGCCAAAAAAAGGGATTTACAGGCATCCTAGACCCCGTAAAGTACAGAAAATGGCTGTGGCCCAAAAACTGTGTCAGAGAGCTCTGAATGTCCCAAAACATTTGCAGCCCGAAAGGGGCACTAACCCGCATCCTAGACCACTGAAATTCCCAAAAGTATTTTTGGCACGAAAAATGCATCCTACAACCCTGAAAGTTCAGAATATGTTAGCAGCCTGAAAAATGCCTTAAAATGCATTTTAGGCCTGCAAAAATGTTGAAAACTTTAGAGGCCCAAAAAAGAGGTTTACAGGCATCCTAGACTCCCTAAAGTCCAGAAAATATTGGTGGACCAAAAACTGTGTCAGAGAGCTCTGAATGTCCCAAAAACATGTGCAGCTTGAAAGGGGCATTAACCCGCATCCTAGACCACTGAAATTCCCAAAAATATTTTTGGCACCCAAAATGCATCCTACAACCCTGAAAGTTCAGAATATGTTAGCAGCCCAAAAAAGGCCGTAAAATGCATTTTAGGCCTGCAAAAATGTTGAAAACTTTGGAAGCCCAAAAAAGGGGTTCACAGGCATCCTAGACCCCGTAAAGTGCAGAAAATGGCGGTGGCCCAAAAACTGTGTCAGAGAGCTCTGAATGTCCCAAAAACATTTGCAGCTTGAAAGGGGCATTAACCCGCATCCTAGACCACTGAAATTCCTAAAAATATTTTTGGCACCCAAAATGCATCCTACACCCCTGAATGTTCAGAAAATGTTGGCAGCCCTAAAAAGGGGTTTACAGACATCCTAGACCCCCTAAAGTCCAGAAAATGTTGGTGGGCCAAAAACTGTGTCAGAGAGCCTCTGAATGTCCCAAAAACATTTGCAGCCTGAAAGGGGCACTAACCCACATCCTAGACCACTGAAATTCCCAAAAATATTTTTGGCATGAAAAGTGCATCCTACAACCCTGAGAGTTCAGAATATGTTAGCAGCCCAAAAAAGGCCTTAAATGCATTTTAGGCCTGCAAAAATGTTGAAAAGTTTGGAGGTCCAAAAAAGAGGTTTACAGGCATCCTAGACTCCCTAAAGTCCAGAAAATGTTGGTGGGCCAAAAACAGGCTCAGAGAGCTCTGAATGTCCCAATAACATTTGCAGCCTGAAAGGGGCATTAACCCGCATCCTAGACCACTGAAATTACCAAAAATAGTTTGGCCCGAAAAATGCATCCTACACCCGTGAAAGTTCAGAAAATGTTGGCAGCTCAAAAAAGTCCTTAAAATTCATCTTGTGCCTGCAAAAATGTTGAAAACTTTGGAGGCCCAAAAAAGGGATTTACAGGCATCCTAGACCCCCTAAAGTCCAGAAAATGTTGGTGGGCCAAAAACTGTGTCAGAGAGCTCAGAATGTCCCAAAAACATTTGCAGCCTGAAAGGGGCATTAACCCGCATCGTAGACCACTGAAATTCCCAAAAATATTTTTGGCATGAAAAGTGCATCCTACAACCCTGAATGTTCAGAATATGTTAGCAGCCCAAAAAAGGCCTTAAAATGCATTTTAGGCCTGCAAAAATGTTGAAAGGTTTGGAGGCCCAAAAAAGGGGTTTACAGGCATCCTAGACCCCCGTAAAGTGCAGAAAATGTTGGTGGGCCAAAAACAGGCTCAGAGAGCTCTTAATGTCCCAAAAACATTTGCAGCCTGAAAGGGGCATTAACCCGCATCCTAGACCACTGAAATTACCAAAAATAGTTTGGCCAGAAAAATGCATCCTACACCCCTGAATGTTCAGAAAATGTTGGCAGCTCAAAAAAGGCCTTAAAATGCATCTTAGGCCTGCAAAAATGTAGATAGGTTTGGAGGCCCAAAAAAGGGATTTACAGGCATCCTAGACCCCGTAAAGTACAGAAAATGGCTGTGGCCCAAAATCAGTGTCAGAGAGCTCTGAATGTCCCAAAAACATTTGCAGCCCGAAAGGGGCATTAACCCGCATCCTAGACCACTGAAATTCCCAAAAATATTTTTGGCATGAAAAGTGCATCCTACAACCCTGAAAGTTCAGAATATGTTAGCAGCCCAAAAAAGGCCTTAAAATGCATTTTAGGCCTGCAAAAATGTTGAAAACTTTGGAGGCCCAATAAAAGGGGTTTACAGGCATTCTAGACCCCCTAAAGTCCAGAAAATGTTGGTGGGCCAAAAACTGTGTCAGAGAGCTCTGAATGTCCCAAAAACATTTGCAGCCTGAAAGGGGCATTAACCCGCATCCTAGACCACTGAAATTCCCAAAAATATTTTTGGCATGAAAAGTGCATCCTACAACCCTGAAAGTTCAGAATATGTTAGCAGCCCAAAAAAGGCCTTAAAATGCATCTTAGACCTGCAAAAATGTTGAAAGGTTTGGAGAACCAAAAAAGGGATTTCCAGGCATCCTAGACCCCGTAAAGTGCAGAAAATGGCTGTGGGCCAAAATCAGTGTCAGAGAGCTCTGAATGTCCCAAAATATTTGCAGCCCGAAAGGGGCACTAACCCGCATCCTAGACCACTGAAATTCCCAAAAATATTTTTGGCACCAAAAATGCATCCTACAACCCTGAAAGTTCAGAATATGTTAGCAGCCTGAAAAAGCCCTTAAAATGCATTCTAGGCCTGCAAAAATGTTGAAAACCTTGGAGGCCCAAAAAAGGGGTTGACAGGCATCCTAGACTCCCTAAAGTCCAGAAAATATTGGTGGGCCAAAAACTGTGTCAGAGAGCTCTGAATGTCCCAAAAACATTTGCAGTCTGAAAGGGGCATTAACCCGCATCCTAGACCGCTGAAATTCCCAAAAAGATTTTTGGCACCCAAAATGCATCCTACAACCCTGAAAGTTCAGAATATGTTAGCAGCCCAAGAAAGGCCTTAAAATGCATTTTAGGCATGCAAAAATGTCGAAACCTTTGGAGGCCCAAATAAGGGGTTTACAGGCATCCTAGACCCCCTAAAGTCCAGAAAATGTTGGTGGGCCAAAAACTGTGTCAGAGAGCTCTGAATGTCCCAAAAATATTTGCAGACTGAAAGGGGCATTAACACGCATCCTAGACCACTGAAATTCCCAAAAATATTTTTGGCATGAAAAGTGCATCCTACAACCCTGAAAGTTCAGAATATGTTAGCAGCCCAAAAAAGGCCTTAAAATGCATCTTAGACCTGCAAAAATGTTGAAAGGTTTGGAGGCTAAAAAATGGGATTTACATGCATCCTAGACTCCGTAAAGTGCAGAAAATGGCTGTGGCCCAAAATCAGTGTCAGAGAGCTCTGAATGTCCCAAAACATTTGCAGCCCGAAAGGGGCACTAACCCGCATCCTAGACCACTGAAATTCCCAAAAGTATTTTTGGCACGAAAAATGCATTCTTCAAACCTGAAAGTTCAGAATATGTTAGCAGCCTGAAAAATGCCTTAAAATGCATTTTAGGCCTGCAGAAATGTTGAAAACTTTAGAGGCCCAAAAAAGAGGTGTACAGGCAAATGTTGAAAACTTTAGAGGCCCAAAAAAGAGGTGTACAGGCATCCTAGACTCCCTAAAGTGCAGAAAATGGCTGTGGCCCAAAAACTGTGTCAGAGAGCTCTGAATGTCCCAAAACATTTGCAGCTTGAAAGGGGCATTAACCCGCATCCTAGACCACTGAAATTCCCAAAAATATTTTTGGCACCCAAAATGCATCCTACAACCCTGAAAGTTCAGAATATGTTAGCAGCCCAAAAAAGGCCTTAAAATGCATTTTAGGCCTGCAAAAATGTTGAAAACTTTGGAGGCCCAAAAAAGGGGTTTACAGGCATCCTAGACCCCCTTAAGTCCAGAAAATGGTGGTGGGCCAAAAACAGGCTCAGAGAGCTCTGAATGTCCCAAAAACATTTGCAGCCTGAAAGGGGCATTTACCCGCATCCTAGACCACTGAAATTACCAAAAATGGTTTGGCCCGAAAAATGCATCCTACACCCGTGAAAGTTCAGACAATGTTGGCAGCTCAAGAAAGTCCTTAAAATTCATCTTGTGCCTGCAAAAATGTTGAAAACTTTGGAGGCCCAAAAAAGGGATTTACAGGCATCGTAGACCCCCTAAAGTCCAGAAAATGTTGGTGGGCCAAAAACTGTGTCAGAGAGCTCAGAATGTCCCAAAAACATTTGCAGCCTGAAAGGGGCATTAACCCTTATCCTAGACCACTGAAATTCCCAAAAATATTTTTGGCATCAAAAATGCATCCTACAACCCTGAAAGTTCAGAATATGTTAGCAGCCTGAAAAAGGCCTTAAAATGCATTTTAGGCCTGCAAAAATGTTGAAAACTTTGGAGGCCCAAAAAAGGGGTTTACAGGCATCCTAGACCCCCTAAAGTCCAGAAAAAGTTGGTAGGCCAAAAACTGTGTCAGAGAGCTCTGAATGTCCCAAAAACATTTGCAGCCTGAAAGGGGCTTTAACCCGCATCCTAGACCGCTGAAATTCCCAAAATATATTTGGCATGAAAAGAGCATCCTACAACCCTGAAAGTTCAGAATATGTTAGCAGTTCAAAAAAGGCCTTAAAATGCATTTTAGCCCTGCAAAAATGTTGAAAGGTTTGAAGGCCCAAAAAGGGGTTTACAGGCATCCTAGACCCCCTAAAGTCCAGAAAATGTTGGTGGGCCAAAAACAGGCTCAGAGAGCTCTGAATGTCCCAAAAACATTTGCAGACTGAAAGGGGCATTAACCCTCATCCTAGACCACTGAAATTACCAAAAATAATTTGGCCTGAAAAATGCATCCTACACCCCTGAATGTTCAGAAAATGTTGGCAGCTCAAAAAAGTCCTTAAAATTCATCTTGTGCATGGAAAAATGTTGAAAACTTTGGAGGCCCAAAAAAGGGGTTTATAGGCATCCTAGACCCCCTAAAGTCCAGAAAATGTTGGTGGTCCAAAAACAGGCTCAGAGAGCTCTGAATGTCCCAAAAACATTTGCAGCTTGAAAGGGGCATTAACCCGCATCCTAGACCACTGAAATTCCCAAAAATATTTTTGGCACCCAAAATGCATCCTACAACCCTGAAAGTTCAGAATATGTTAGCAGCCCAAAAAAGGCCTTAAAATGCATTTTAGGCCTGCTAAAATGTTGAAAACTTTAGAGGCCCAAAAAAGAGGTTTACAGGCATCCTAGACTCCCTAAAGTCCAGAAAATATTGGTGGACCAAAAACTGTGTCAGAGAGCTCTGAATGTCCCAAAAACATTTGCAGCTTGAAAGGGGCATTAACCCGCATCCTAGACCACTGAAATTCTCAAAAATATTTTTGGCATGAAAAGTGCATCCTACAACCCTTAAAGTTCAGAATATGTTAGCAGCCCAAAAAAGGCCTTAAAATGCATTTTGGCCTGCAAAAAAGTTGAAATGTTTGCAGGCCAAAAAAGGGATTTACAGGCATCCTAGACCCCGTAAAGTGCAGAAAATGGCTGTGGCCCAAAAACTGTGTCAGAGAGCTCTGAATGTCCCAAAAACATTTGCAGCCTGAAAGGGGCATTAACCCGCATCCTAGACCACTGAAATTACCAAAAATGGTTTGGCCCGAAAAATGCATCCTACACCCCTGAAAGTTCAGAAAATGTTGGCAGCTCAAGAAAGTCCTTAAAATTCATCTTGTGCCTGCAAAAATGTTGAAAACTTTGGAGGCCCAAAAAAGGGGTTTACAGGCATCCTAGACCCCCTAAAGTCCAGAATATGTTGGTGGGCCAAAATCAGTGTCAGAGAGCTCTGAATGTCCCAAAACATTTGCAGCCCGAAAGGGGCACTAACCCGCATCCTAGACCACTGAAATTCCCAAAAGTATTTTTGGCACGAAAAATGCATCCTACAAACCTGAAAGTTCAGAATATGTTAGCAGCCTGAAAAATGCCTTAAAATGCATTTTAGGCCTGCAGAAATGTTGAAAACTTTAGAGGCCCAAAAAAGAGGTTTACAGGCATCCTAGACTCCCTAAAGTGCAGAAAATGGCTGTGGCCCAAAAACTGTGTCAGAGAGCTCTGAATGTCCCAAAACATTTGCAGCTTGAAAGGGGCATTAACCCGCATCCTAGACCACTGAAATTCCCAAAAATATTTTTGGCACCCAAAATGCATCCTACAACCCTGAAAGTTCAGAATATGTTAGCAGCCCAAAAAAGGCCTTAAAATGCATTTTAGGCCTGCAAAAATGTTGAAAACTTTGGAGGCCCAAAAAAGGGGTTTACAGGCATCCTAGACCCCCTTAAGTCCAGAAAATGTTGGTGGGCCAAAAACAGGCTCAGAGAGCTCTGAATGTCCCAAAAACATTTGCAGCCTGAAAGGGGCATTTACCCGCATCCTAGACCACTGAAATTACCAAAAATGGTTTGGCCCGAAAAATGCATCCTACACCCGTGAAAGTTCACACAATGTTGGCAGGTCAAGAAAGTCCTTAGAATTCATCTTGTGCCTGCAAAAATGTTGAAAACTTTGGAGGCCCAAAAAAGGGATTTACAGGCATCGTAGACCCCCTAAAGTCCAGAAAATGTTGGTGGGCCAAAAACTGTGTCAGAGAGCTCAGAATGTCCCAAAAACATTTGCAGCCTGAAAGGGGCATTAACCCTTATCCTAGACCACTGAAATTCCCAAAAATATTTTTGGCATCAAAAATGCATCCTACAACCCTGAAAGTTCAGAATATGTTAGCAGCCTGAAAAAGGCCTTAAAATGCATTTTAGGCCTGCAAAAATGTTGAAAACTTTGGAGGCCCAAAAAAGGGGTTTACAGGCATCCTAGACCCCCTAAAGTCCAGAAAAAGTTGGTAGGCCAAAAACTATGTCAGAGAGCTCTGAATGTCCCAAAAACATTTGCAGCCTGAAAGGGGCTTTAACCCGCATCCTAGACCGCTGAAATTCCCAAAATATTTTTGGCATGAAAAGAGCATCCTACAACCCTGAAAGTTCAGAATATGTTAGCAGTTCAAAAAAGGCCTTAAAATGCATTTTAGCCCTGCAAAAATGTTGAAAGGTTTGAAGGCCCAAAAAGGGGTTTACAGGCATCCTAGACCCCCTAAAGTCCAGAAAATGTTGGTGGGCCAAAAACAGGCTCAGAGAGCTCTGAATGTCCCAAAAACATTTGCAGCTTGAAAGGGGCATTAACCCGCATCCTAGACCACTGAAATTCCCAAAAATATTTTTGGCACCCAAAATGCATCCTACAACCCTGAAAGTTCAGAATATGTTAGCAGCCCAAAAAAGGTCTTAAAATGCATTTTAGGCCTGCAAAAATGTTGAAAAGTTTGGAGGCCCAAAAAAGGGGTTTACAGGCATCCTAGACCCCCTAAAGTCCAGAAAATGTTGGTGGGCCAAAAACAGGCTCAGAGAGCTCTGAATGTCCCAAAAACATTTGCAGCCTGAAAGGGGCATTAACCCGCATCCTAGACCACTGAAATTACCAAAAATAGTTTGGCCCGAAAAATGCATCCTACACCCCTGAATGTTCAGAAAATGTTGTCAGCTCAAAAAGTCCTTAAAATTCATCTTGTGCCTGGAAAAATGTTGAAAACTTTGGAGGCCCAAAAAAGAGGTTTACAGGCATCCTAGACTCCCTAAAGTCCAGAAAATATTGGTGGACCAAAAACTGTGTCAGAGAGCTCTGAATGTCCCAAAAACATTTGCAGCTTGAAAGGGGCATTAAACCGCATCCTAGACCACTGAAATTCTCAAAAATGTTTTTGGCATGAAAAGTGCATCCTACAACCCTTAAAGTTCAGAATATGTTAGCAGCCCAAAAAAGGCCTTAAAATGAATTTTGGCCTGCAAAAAAGTTGAAATGTTTGGAGGCCAAAAAAATGGATTTACAGGCATTCTAGACCCCGTAAAGTGCAGAAAATGGCTGTGGCCCAAAAACTGTGTCAGAGAGCTCTGAATGTCCCAAAAACATTTGCAGCCTGAAAGGGGCATTAACCCGCATCCTAGACCACTGAAATTACCAAAAATGGTTTGGCCCGAAAAATGCATCCTACACCCCTGAAAGTTCAGAAAATGTTGGCAGCTCAAGAAAGTCCTTAAAATTCATCTTGTGCCTGCAAAAATGTTGAAAACTTTGGAGGCCCAAAAAAGGGGTTTACAGGCATCCTAGACCCCCTAAAGTCCAGAAAATGTTGGTGGGCCAAAAACTGTGTCGGAGAGCTCTGAATGTCCCAAAAACATTTGCAGCCTGAAAGGGGCACTAACCCGCATCCTAGACCACTGAAATTCCCAAAAATATTTTTGGCATGAAAAGTGCATCCTACAACCCTGAGAGTTCAGAATATGTTAGCAGCCCAAAAAAGGCCTTAAATGCATTTTAGGCCTGCAAAAATGTTGAAAAGTTTGGAGGTCCAAAAAAGAGGTTTACAGGCATCCTAGACTCCCTAAAGTCCAGAAAATATTGGTGGAACAAAAACTGTGTCAGAGAGCTCTGAATGTCCCAAAAACATTTGCAACTTGAAAGGGGCATTAACCCGCATCCTAGACCACTGAAATTCCCAAAAATATTTTTGGCACCCAAAATGCATCCTACAACCCTGAAAGTTCAGAATATGTTAGCAGCCCAAAAAAGGTCTTAAAATGCATTTTAGGCCTGCAAAAATGTTGAAATGTTTGGAGGCCCAAAAAAGGGGTTTACAGGCATCCTAGACCCCCTAAAGTCCAGAAAATGTTGGTGTGCCAAAAACAGGCTCAGAGAGCTCTGAATGTCCCAAAAACATTTCCAGCCTGAAAGGGGCATTAACCCGCATCCTAGACCACTGAAATTACCAAAAATAGTTTGGCCCGAAAAATGCATCCTACACCCCTGAATGTTCAGAAAATGTTGTCAGCTCAAAAAGTCCTTAAAATTCATCTTGTGCCTGGAAAAATGTTGAAAACTTTGGAGGCCCAAAAAAGAGGTTTACAGGCATCCTAGACTCCCTAAAGTCCAGAAAATATTGGTGGACCAAAAACTGTGTCATAGAGCTCTGAATGTCCCAAAAACATTTGCAGCTTGAAAGGGGCATTAACCCGCATCCTAGACCGCTGAAATTCCCAAAAATATTTTTGGCATGAAAAGTGCATCCTACAACCCTGAAAGTTCAGAATATGTTAGCAGCCCAAAAAAGGCCTTAAAATGCATTTTAGGCCTGCAAAAATGTTGAAAACTTTGGAGGCCCAAAAAAAGGGGTTTACAGGCATTCTAGACCCCCTAAAGTCCAGAAAATGTTGGTGGACCAAAAACTGTGTCAGAGAGCTCTGAATGTCCCAAAAACATTTGCAGCTTGAAAGGGGCATTAACCCGCATCCTAGACCACTGAAATTCCCAAAAATATTTTTGGCACCCAAAATGCATCCTACAACCCTGAAAGTTCAGGATATGTTAGCAGCCCAAAAAAGGTCTTAAAATGCATTTTAGGCCTGCAAAAATGTTGAAATGTTTGGAGGCCCAAAAAAGGGGTTTACAGGCATCCTAGACCCCCTAAAGTCCAGAAAATGTTGGTGTGCCAAAAACAGGCTCAGAGAGCTCTGAATGTCCCAAAAACATTTCCAGCCTGAAAGGGGCATTAACCCGCATCCTAGACCACTGAAATTACCAAAAATAGTTTGGCCCGAAAAATGCATCCTACACCCCTGAATGTTCAGAAAATGTTGTCAGCTCAAAAAGTCCTTAAAATTCATCTTGTGCCTGGAAAAATGTTGAAAACTTTGGAGGCCCAAAAAAGAGGTTTACAGGCATCCTAGACTCCCTAAAGTCCAGAAAATATTGGTGGACCAAAAACTGTGTCATAGAGCTCTGAATGTCCCAAAAACATTTGCAGCTTGAAAGGGGCATTAACCCGCATCCTAGACCACTGAAATTCTCAAAAATATTTTTGGCATGAAAAGTGCATCCTACAACCCTTAAAGTTCAGAATATGTTAGCAGCCCAAAAAAGGCCTTAAAATGCATTTTGGCCTGCAAAAAAGTTGAAATGTTTGGAGGCCAAAAAAAGGGATTTACAGGCATCATAGACCCCGTAAAGTACAGAAAATGGCTGTGGCCCAAAAACTGTGTCAGAGAGCTCTGAATGTCCCAAAACATTTGCAGCTTGAAAGGGGCATTAACCCGCATCCTAGACCACTGAAATTACCAAAAATAGTTTGGCCCGAAAAATGCATCCTACACCCCTGAATGTTCAGAAAATGTTGTCAGCTCAAAAAGTCCTTAAAATTCATCTTGTGCCTGGAAAAATGTTGAAAACTTTGGAGGCCCAAAAAAGAGGTTTACAGGCATCCTAGACTCCCTAAAGTCCAGAAAATATTGGTGGACCAAAAACTGTGTCATAGAGCTCTGAATGTCCCAAAAACATTTGCAGCTTGAAAGGGGCATTAACCCGCATCCTAGACCACTGAAATTCTCAAAAATATTTTTGGCATGAAAAGTGCATCCTACAACCCTTAAAGTTCAGAATATGTTAGCAGCCCAAAAAAGGCCTTAAAATGCATTTTGGCCTGCAAAAAAGTTGAAATGTTTGGAGGCCAAAAAAAGGGATTTACAGGCATCATAGACCCCGTAAAGTACAGAAAATGGCTGTGGCCCAAAAACTGTGTCAGAGAGCTCTGAATGTCCCAAAACATTTGCAGCTTGAAAGGGGCATTAACCCGCATCCTAGACCACTGAAATTCCCAAAAATATTTTTGGCACCCAAAATGCATCCTACAACCCT
This sequence comes from Ambystoma mexicanum, assembly GCF_040938575.1. Classification (NCBI taxonomy): domain Eukaryota; kingdom Metazoa; phylum Chordata; class Amphibia; order Caudata; family Ambystomatidae; genus Ambystoma; species Ambystoma mexicanum. The sequence continues at coordinate 956,062,348 of NC_090929.1, read as the reverse complement.
GATATTTCAGAATATGTTAGCAGCCCAAAAAACGCCTTAAAATGCATTTTAGGCCTGCAAAATGTTGCAAACTTTGGAGGCCCAAAAAAGGGATTTACAGGCATCCTAGACCCCCTAAAGTCCAGAAAATGTTGGTGGGCACAAAACAGGCTAAGAGAGCTCTGAATGTCCCAAAAACATTTGCAGCCTGAAAGGGGCATTAACCCGCATCCTAGACCACTGAAATTAGCAAAAATAGTTTGGCCCGAAAAATGCATCCTACACCCCTGAATGTTCAGAAAATGTTGGCAGCTTAAAAAGTCCTTAAAATTCATCTTGTGCCTGGAAAAATGTTGAAAACTTTGGAGGCCCAAAAAAGGGGTTTACAGACATCCTAGACCCCCTAAAGTCCAGAAAAAGTTGGTAGGCCAAAAACTATGTCAGAGAGCTCTGAATGTCCCAAAAACATTTGCAGCCTGAAAGGGGCACTAACCCGCATCCTAGACCACTGAAATTCCCAAAAATATTTTTGGCATGAAAAGTGCATCCTACAACCCTGAGAGTTCAGAATATGTTAGCAGCCCAAAAAAGGCCTTAAATGCATTTTAGGCCTGCAAAAATGTTGAAAAGTTTGGAGGTCCAAAAAAGAGGTTTACAGGCATCCTAGACTCCCTAAAGTCCAGAAAATATTGGTGGAACAAAAACTGTGTCAGAGAGCTCTGAATGTCCCAAAAACATTTGCAACTTGAAAGGGGCATTAACCCGCATCCTAGACCACTGAAATTCCCAAAAATATTTTTGGCACCCAAAATGCATCCTACAACCCTGAAAGTTCAGAATATGTTAGCAGCCCAAAAAAGGTCTTAAAATGCATTTTAGGCCTGCAAAAATGTTGAAATGTTTGGAGGCCCAAAAAAGGGGTTTACAGGCATCCTAGACCCCCTAAAGTCCAGAAAATGTTGGTGTGCCAAAAACAGGCTCAGAGAGCTCTGAATGTCCCAAAAACATTTCCAGCCTGAAAGGGGCATTAACCCGCATCCTAGACCACTGAAATTACCAAAAATAGTTTGGCCCGAAAAATGCATCCTACACCCCTGAATGTTCAGAAAATGTTGTCAGCTCAAAAAGTCCTTAAAATTCATCTTGTGCCTGGAAAAATGTTGAAAACTTTGGAGGCCCAAAAAAGAGGTTTACAGGCATCCTAGACTCCCTAAAGTCCAGAAAATATTGGTGGACCAAAAACTGTGTCATAGAGCTCTGAATGTCCCAAAAACATTTGCAGCTTGAAAGGGGCATTAACCCGCATCCTAGACCGCTGAAATTCCCAAAAATATTTTTGGCATGAAAAGTGCATCCTACAACCCTGAAAGTTCAGAATATGTTAGCAGCCCAAAAAAGGCCTTAAAATGCATTTTAGGCCTGCAAAAATGTTGAAAACTTTGGAGGCCCAAAAAAAGGGGTTTACAGGCATTCTAGACCCCCTAAAGTCCAGAAAATGTTGGTGGACCAAAAACTGTGTCAGAGAGCTCTGAATGTCCCAAAAACATTTGCAGCTTGAAAGGGGCATTAACCCGCATCCTAGACCACTGAAATTCCCAAAAATATTTTTGGCACCCAAAATGCATCCTACAACCCTGAAAGTTCAGGATATGTTAGCAGCCCAAAAAAGGTCTTAAAATGCATTTTAGGCCTGCAAAAATGTTGAAATGTTTGGAGGCCCAAAAAAAGGGTTTACAGGCATCCTAGACCCCCTTAAGTCCAGAAAATGTTGGTGGGCCAAAAACAGGCTCAGAGAGCTCTGAATGTCCCAAAAACATTTGCAGCCTGAAAGGGGCATTTACCCGCATCCTAGACCACTGAAATTACCAAAAATGGTTTGGCCCGAAAAATGCATCCTACACCCGTGAAAGTTCACACAATGTTGGCAGGTCAAGAAAGTCCTTAAAATTCATCTTGTGCCTGCAAAAATGTTGAAAACTTTGGAGGCCCAAAAAAGGGATTTACAGGCATCGTAGACCCCCTAAAGTCCAGAAAATGTTGGTGGGCCAAAAACTGTGTCAGAGAGCTCAGAATGTCCCAAAAACATTTGCAGCCTGAAAGGGGCATTAACCCTTATCCTAGACCACTGAAATTCCCAAAAATATTTTTGGCATCAAAAATGCATCCTACAACCCTGAAAGTTCAGAATATGTTAGCAGCCTGAAAAAGGCCTTAAAATGCATTTTAGGCCTGCAAAAATGTTGAAAACTTTGGAGGCCCAAAAAAGGGGTTTACAGGCATCCTAGACCCCCTAAAGTCCAGAAAAAGTTGGTAGGCCAAAAACTATGTCAGGAAGCTCTGAATGTCCCAAAAACATTTGCAGCCTGAAAGGGGCTTTAACCCGCATCCTAGACCGCTGAAATTCCCAAAATATTTTTGGCATGAAAAGAGCATCCTACAACCCTGAAAGTTCAGAATATGTTAGCAGTTCAAAAAAGGCCTTAAAATGCATTTTAGCCCTGCAAAAATGTTGAAAGGTTTGAAGGCCCAAAAAGGGGTTTACAGGCATCCTAGACGCCCTAAAGTCCAGAAAATGTTGGTGGGCCAAAAACAGGCTCAGAGAGCTCTGAATGTCCCAAAAACATTTCCAGCCTGAAAGGGGCATTAACCCGCATCCTAGACCACTGAAATTACCAAAAATAGTTTGGCCCGAAAAATGCATCCTACACCCCTGAATGTTCAGAAAATGTTGTCAGATCAAAAAGTCCTTAAAATTCATCTTGTGCCTGGAAAAATGTTGAAAACTTTGGAGGCCCAAAAAAGAGGTTTACAGGCATCCTAGACTCCCTAAAGTCCAGAAAATATTGGTGGACCAAAAACTGTGTCAGAGAGCTCTGAATGTCCCAAAAACATTTGCAGCTTGAAAGGGGCATTAACCCGCATCCTAGACCACTGAAATTCTCAAAAATGTTTTTGGCATGAAAAGTGCATCCTACAACCCTTAAAGTTCAGAATATGTTAGCAGCCCAAAAAAGGCCTTAAAATGAATTTTGGCCTGCAAAAAAGTTGAAATGTTTGGAGGCCAAAAAAAGGGATTTACAGGCATCCTAGACCCCGTAAAGTGCAGAAAATGGCTGTGGCCCAAAAACTGTGTCAGAGAGCTCTGAATGTCCCAAAAACATTTGCAGCCTGAAAGGGGCATTAACCCGCATCCTAGACCACTGAAATTACCAAAAATGGTTTGGCCTGAAAAATGCATCCTACACCCCTGAAAGTTCAGAAAATGTTGGCAGCTCAAGAAAGTCCTTAAAATTCATCTTGTGCCTGCAAAAATGTTGACAACTTTGGAGGCCCAAAAAAGGGGTTTACAGGCATCCTAGACCCCCTAAAGTCCAGAAAATGTTGGTGGGCCAAAAACTGTGTTGGAGAGCTCTGAATGTCCCAAAAGCATTTGCAGCCTGAAAGGGGCACTAACCCGCATCCTAGACCACTGATATTCCCAAAAATATTTTTGGCATGAAAAGTGCATCCTACAACCCTGAGAGTTCAGAATATGTTAGCAGCCCAAAAAAGGCCTTAAAAGCATTTTAGGCCTGCAAAAATGTTGAAAAGTTTGGAGGTCCAAAAAAGAGGTTTACAGGCATCCTAGACTCCCTAAAGTCCAGAAAATATTGGTGGACCAAAAACTGTGTCAGAGAGCTCTGAATGTCCCAAAAACATTTGCAGCTTGAAAGGGGCATTAACCCGCATCCTAGACCACTGAAATTCCCAAAAATATTTTTGGCACCCAAAATGCATCCTACAACCCTGAAAGTTCAGAATATGTTAGCAGCCCAAAAAAGGTCTTAAAATGCATTTTAGGCCTGCAAAAATGTTGAAATGTTTGGAGGCCCAAAAAAGGGGTTTACAGGCATCCTAGACCCCCTAAAGTCCAGAAAATGTTGGTGTGCCAAAAACAGGCTCAGAGAGCTCTGAATGTCCCAAAAACATTTCCAGCCTGAAAGGGGCATTAACCCGCATCCTAGACCACTGAAATTACCAAAAATAGTTTGGCCCGAAAAATGCATCCTACACCCCTGAATGTTCAGAAAATGTTGTCAGCTCAAAAAGTCCTTAAAATTCATCTTGTGCCTGGAAAAATGTTGAAAACTTTGGAGGCCGAAAAAAGAGGTTTACAGGCATCCTAGAATCCCTAAAGTCCAGAAAATATTGGTGGACCAAAAACTGTGTCATAGAGCTCTGAATGTCCCAAAAACATTTGCAGCTTGAAAGGGGCATTAACCCGCATCCTAGACCACTGAAATTCTCAAAAATATTTTTGGCATGAAAAGTGCATCCTACAACCCTTAAAGTTCAGAATATGTTAGCAGCCCAAAAAAGGCCTTAAAATGCATTTTGGCCTGCAAAAAAGTTGAAATGTTTGGAGGCCAAAAAAAGGGATTTACAGGCATCCTAGACCCCGTAAAGTACAGAAAATGGCTGTGGCCCAAAAACTGTGTCAGAGAGCTCTGAATGTCCCAAAACATTTGCAGCCCGAAAGGGGCACTAACCCGCATCCTAGACCACTGAAATTCCCAAAAGTATTTTTGGCACGAAAAATGCATCCTACAACCCTGAAAGTTCAGAATATGTTAGCAGCCTGAAAAATGCCTTAAAATGCATTTTAGGCCTGCAAAAATGTTGAAAACTTTAGAGGCCCAAAAAAGAGGTTTACAGGCATCCTAGACTCCCTAAAGTCCAGAAAATATTGGTGGACCAAAAACTGTGTCAGAGAGCTCTGAATGTCCCAAAAACATGTGCAGCTTGAAAGGGGCATTAACCCGCATCCTAGACCACTGAAATTCCCAAAAATATTTTTGGCACCCAAAATGCATCCTACAACCCTGAAAGTTCAGAATATGTTAGCAGCCCAAAAAAGGCCGTAAAATGCATTTTAGGCCTGCAAAAATGTTGAAAACTTTGGAAGCCCAAAAAAGGGGTTCACAGGCATCCTAGACCCCGTAAAGTGCAGAAAATGGCGGTGGCCCAAAAACTGTGTCAGAGAGCTCTGAATGTCCCAAAAACATTTGCAGCTTGAAAGGGGCATTAACCCGCATCCTAGACCACTGAAATTCCTAAAAATATTTTTGGCACCCAAAATGCATCCTACACCCCTGAATGTTCAGAAAATGTTGGCAGCCCTAAAAAGGGGTTTACAGACATCCTAGACCCCCTAAAGTCCAGAAAATGTTGGTGGGCCAAAAACTGTGTCAGAGAGCCTCTGAATGTCCCAAAAACATTTGCAGCCTGAAAGGGGCACTAACCCACATCCTAGACCACTGAAATTCCCAAAAATATTTTTGGCATGAAAAGTGCATCCTACAACCCTGAGAGTTCAGAATATGTTAGCAGCCCAAAAAAGGCCTTAAATGCATTTTAGGCCTGCAAAAATGTTGAAAAGTTTGGAGGTCCAAAAAAGAGGTTTACAGGCATCCTAGACTCCCTAAAGTCCAGAAAATGTTGGTGGGCCAAAAACAGGCTCAGAGAGCTCTGAATGTCCCAATAACATTTGCAGCCTGAAAGGGGCATTAACCCGCATCCTAGACCACTGAAATTACCAAAAATAGTTTGGCCCGAAAAATGCATCCTACACCCGTGAAAGTTCAGAAAATGTTGGCAGCTCAAAAAAGTCCTTAAAATTCATCTTGTGCCTGCAAAAATGTTGAAAACTTTGGAGGCCCAAAAAAGGGATTTACAGGCATCCTAGACCCCCTAAAGTCCAGAAAATGTTGGTGGGCCAAAAACTGTGTCAGAGAGCTCAGAATGTCCCAAAAACATTTGCAGCCTGAAAGGGGCATTAACCCGCATCGTAGACCACTGAAATTCCCAAAAATATTTTTGGCATGAAAAGTGCATCCTACAACCCTGAATGTTCAGAATATGTTAGCAGCCCAAAAAAGGCCTTAAAATGCATTTTAGGCCTGCAAAAATGTTGAAAGGTTTGGAGGCCCAAAAAAGGGGTTTACAGGCATCCTAGACCCCCGTAAAGTGCAGAAAATGTTGGTGGGCCAAAAACAGGCTCAGAGAGCTCTTAATGTCCCAAAAACATTTGCAGCCTGAAAGGGGCATTAACCCGCATCCTAGACCACTGAAATTACCAAAAATAGTTTGGCCAGAAAAATGCATCCTACACCCCTGAATGTTCAGAAAATGTTGGCAGCTCAAAAAAGGCCTTAAAATGCATCTTAGGCCTGCAAAAATGTAGATAGGTTTGGAGGCCCAAAAAAGGGATTTACAGGCATCCTAGACCCCGTAAAGTACAGAAAATGGCTGTGGCCCAAAATCAGTGTCAGAGAGCTCTGAATGTCCCAAAAACATTTGCAGCCCGAAAGGGGCATTAACCCGCATCCTAGACCACTGAAATTCCCAAAAATATTTTTGGCATGAAAAGTGCATCCTACAACCCTGAAAGTTCAGAATATGTTAGCAGCCCAAAAAAGGCCTTAAAATGCATTTTAGGCCTGCAAAAATGTTGAAAACTTTGGAGGCCCAATAAAAGGGGTTTACAGGCATTCTAGACCCCCTAAAGTCCAGAAAATGTTGGTGGGCCAAAAACTGTGTCAGAGAGCTCTGAATGTCCCAAAAACATTTGCAGCCTGAAAGGGGCATTAACCCGCATCCTAGACCACTGAAATTCCCAAAAATATTTTTGGCATGAAAAGTGCATCCTACAACCCTGAAAGTTCAGAATATGTTAGCAGCCCAAAAAAGGCCTTAAAATGCATCTTAGACCTGCAAAAATGTTGAAAGGTTTGGAGAACCAAAAAAGGGATTTCCAGCCATCCTAGACCCCGTAAAGTGCAGAAAATGGCTGTGGGCCAAAATCAGTGTCAGAGAGCTCTGAATGTCCCAAAATATTTGCAGCCCGAAAGGGGCACTAACCCGCATCCTAGACCACTGAAATTCCCAAAAATATTTTTGGCACCAAAAATGCATCCTACAACCCTGAAAGTTCAGAATATGTTAGCAGCCTGAAAAAGCCCTTAAAATGCATTCTAGGCCTGCAAAAATGTTGAAAACCTTGGAGGCCCAAAAAAGGGGTTGACAGGCATCCTAGACTCCCTAAAGTCCAGAAAATATTGGTGGGCCAAAAACTGTGTCAGAGAGCTCTGAATGTCCCAAAAACATTTGCAGTCTGAAAGGGGCATTAACCCGCATCCTAGACCGCTGAAATTCCCAAAAAGATTTTTGGCACCCAAAATGCATCCTACAACCCTGAAAGTTCAGAATATGTTAGCAGCCCAAGAAAGGCCTTAAAATGCATTTTAGGCATGCAAAAATGTCGAAACCTTTGGAGGCCCAAATAAGGGGTTTACAGGCATCCTAGACCCCCTAAAGTCCAGAAAATGTTGGTGGGCCAAAAACTGTGTCAGAGAGCTCTGAATGTCCCAAAAATATTTGCAGACTGAAAGGGGCATTAACACGCATCCTAGACCACTGAAATTCCCAAAAATATTTTTGGCATGAAAAGTGCATCCTACAACCCTGAAAGTTCAGAATATGTTAGCAGCCCAAAAAAGGCCTTAAAATGCATCTTAGACCTGCAAAAATGTTGAAAGGTTTGGAGGCTAAAAAATGGGATTTACATGCATCCTAGACTCCGTAAAGTGCAGAAAATGGCTGTGGCCCAAAATCAGTGTCAGAGAGCTCTGAATGTCCCAAAACATTTGCAGCCCGAAAGGGGCACTAACCCGCATCCTAGACCACTGAAATTCCCAAAAGTATTTTTGGCACGAAAAATGCATTCTTCAAACCTGAAAGTTCAGAATATGTTAGCAGCCTGAAAAATGCCTTAAAATGCATTTTAGGCCTGCAGAAATGTTGAAAACTTTAGAGGCCCAAAAAAGAGGTGTACAGGCATCCTAGACTCCCTAAAGTGCAGAAAATGGCTGTGGCCCAAAAACTGTGTCAGAGAGCTCTGAATGTCCCAAAACATTTGCAGCTTGAAAGGGGCATTAACCCGCATCCTAGACCACTGAAATTCCCAAAAATATTTTTGGCACCCAAAATGCATCCTACAACCCTGAAAGTTCAGAATATGTTAGCAGCCCAAAAAAGGCCTTAAAATGCATTTTAGGCCTGCAAAAATGTTGAAAACTTTGGAGGCCCAAAAAAGGGGTTTACAGGCATCCTAGACCCCCTTAAGTCCAGAAAATGGTGGTGGGCCAAAAACAGGCTCAGAGAGCTCTGAATGTCCCAAAAACATTTGCAGCCTGAAAGGGGCATTTACCCGCATCCTAGACCACTGAAATTACCAAAAATGGTTTGGCCCGAAAAATGCATCCTACACCCGTGAAAGTTCAGACAATGTTGGCAGCTCAAGAAAGTCCTTAAAATTCATCTTGTGCCTGCAAAAATGTTGAAAACTTTGGAGGCCCAAAAAAGGGATTTACAGGCATCGTAGACCCCCTAAAGTCCAGAAAATGTTGGTGGGCCAAAAACTGTGTCAGAGAGCTCAGAATGTCCCAAAAACATTTGCAGCCTGAAAGGGGCATTAACCCTTATCCTAGACCACTGAAATTCCCAAAAATATTTTTGGCATCAAAAATGCATCCTACAACCCTGAAAGTTCAGAATATGTTAGCAGCCTGAAAAAGGCCTTAAAATGCATTTTAGGCCTGCAAAAATGTTGAAAACTTTGGAGGCCCAAAAAAGGGGTTTACAGGCATCCTAGACCCCCTAAAGTCCAGAAAAAGTTGGTAGGCCAAAAACTGTGTCAGAGAGCTCTGAATGTCCCAAAAACATTTGCAGCCTGAAAGGGGCTTTAACCCGCATCCTAGACCGCTGAAATTCCCAAAATATATTTGGCATGAAAAGAGCATCCTACAACCCTGAAAGTTCAGAATATGTTAGCAGTTCAAAAAAGGCCTTAAAATGCATTTTAGCCCTGCAAAAATGTTGAAAGGTTTGAAGGCCCAAAAAGGGGTTTACAGGCATCCTAGACCCCCTAAAGTCCAGAAAATGTTGGTGGGCCAAAAACAGGCTCAGAGAGCTCTGAATGTCCCAAAAACATTTGCAGACTGAAAGGGGCATTAACCCTCATCCTAGACCACTGAAATTACCAAAAATAATTTGGCCTGAAAAATGCATCCTACACCCCTGAATGTTCAGAAAATGTTGGCAGCTCAAAAAAGTCCTTAAAATTCATCTTGTGCATGGAAAAATGTTGAAAACTTTGGAGGCCCAAAAAAGGGGTTTATAGGCATCCTAGACCCCCTAAAGTCCAGAAAATGTTGGTGGTCCAAAAACAGGCTCAGAGAGCTCTGAATGTCCCAAAAACATTTGCAGCTTGAAAGGGGCATTAACCCGCATCCTAGACCACTGAAATTCCCAAAAATATTTTTGGCACCCAAAATGCATCCTACAACCCTGAAAGTTCAGAATATGTTAGCAGCCCAAAAAAGGCCTTAAAATGCATTTTAGGCCTGCTAAAATGTTGAAAACTTTAGAGGCCCAAAAAAGAGGTTTACAGGCATCCTAGACTCCCTAAAGTCCAGAAAATATTGGTGGACCAAAAACTGTGTCAGAGAGCTCTGAATGTCCCAAAAACATTTGCAGCTTGAAAGGGGCATTAACCCGCATCCTAGACCACTGAAATTCTCAAAAATATTTTTGGCATGAAAAGTGCATCCTACAACCCTTAAAGTTCAGAATATGTTAGCAGCCCAAAAAAGGCCTTAAAATGCATTTTGGCCTGCAAAAAAGTTGAAATGTTTGCAGGCCAAAAAAGGGATTTACAGGCATCCTAGACCCCGTAAAGTGCAGAAAATGGCTGTGGCCCAAAAACTGTGTCAGAGAGCTCTGAATGTCCCAAAAACATTTGCAGCCTGAAAGGGGCATTAACCCGCATCCTAGACCACTGAAATTACCAAAAATGGTTTGGCCCGAAAAATGCATCCTACACCCCTGAAAGTTCAGAAAATGTTGGCAGCTCAAGAAAGTCCTTAAAATTCATCTTGTGCCTGCAAAAATGTTGAAAACTTTGGAGGCCCAAAAAAGGGGTTTACAGGCATCCTAGACCCCCTAAAGTCCAGAATATGTTGGTGGGCCAAAATCAGTGTCAGAGAGCTCTGAATGTCCCAAAACATTTGCAGCCCGAAAGGGGCACTAACCCGCATCCTAGACCACTGAAATTCCCAAAAGTATTTTTGGCACGAAAAATGCATCCTACAAACCTGAAAGTTCAGAATATGTTAGCAGCCTGAAAAATGCCTTAAAATGCATTTTAGGCCTGCAGAAATGTTGAAAACTTTAGAGGCCCAAAAAAGAGGTTTACAGGCATCCTAGACTCCCTAAAGTGCAGAAAATGGCTGTGGCCCAAAAACTGTGTCAGAGAGCTCTGAATGTCCCAAAACATTTGCAGCTTGAAAGGGGCATTAACCCGCATCCTAGACCACTGAAATTCCCAAAAATATTTTTGGCACCCAAAATGCATCCTACAACCCTGAAAGTTCAGAATATGTTAGCAGCCCAAAAAAGGCCTTAAAATGCATTTTAGGCCTGCAAAAATGTTGAAAACTTTGGAGGCCCAAAAAAGGGGTTTACAGGCATCCTAGACCCCCTTAAGTCCAGAAAATGTTGGTGGGCCAAAAACAGGCTCAGAGAGCTCTGAATGTCCCAAAAACATTTGCAGCCTGAAAGGGGCATTTACCCGCATCCTAGACCACTGAAATTACCAAAAATGGTTTGGCCCGAAAAATGCATCCTACACCCGTGAAAGTTCACACAATGTTGGCAGGTCAAGAAAGTCCTTAGAATTCATCTTGTGCCTGCAAAAATGTTGAAAACTTTGGAGGCCCAAAAAAGGGATTTACAGGCATCGTAGACCCCCTAAAGTCCAGAAAATGTTGGTGGGCCAAAAACTGTGTCAGAGAGCTCAGAATGTCCCAAAAACATTTGCAGCCTGAAAGGGGCATTAACCCTTATCCTAGACCACTGAAATTCCCAAAAATATTTTTGGCATCAAAAATGCATCCTACAACCCTGAAAGTTCAGAATATGTTAGCAGCCTGAAAAAGGCCTTAAAATGCATTTTAGGCCTGCAAAAATGTTGAAAACTTTGGAGGCCCAAAAAAGGGGTTTACAGGCATCCTAGACCCCCTAAAGTCCAGAAAAAGTTGGTAGGCCAAAAACTATGTCAGAGAGCTCTGAATGTCCCAAAAACATTTGCAGCCTGAAAGGGGCTTTAACCCGCATCCTAGACCGCTGAAATTCCCAAAATATTTTTGGCATGAAAAGAGCATCCTACAACCCTGAAAGTTCAGAATATGTTAGCAGTTCAAAAAAGGCCTTAAAATGCATTTTAGCCCTGCAAAAATGTTGAAAGGTTTGAAGGCCCAAAAAGGGGTTTACAGGCATCCTAGACCCCCTAAAGTCCAGAAAATGTTGGTGGGCCAAAAACAGGCTCAGAGAGCTCTGAATGTCCCAAAAACATTTGCAGCTTGAAAGGGGCATTAACCCGCATCCTAGACCACTGAAATTCCCAAAAATATTTTTGGCACCCAAAATGCATCCTACAACCCTGAAAGTTCAGAATATGTTAGCAGCCCAAAAAAGGTCTTAAAATGCATTTTAGGCCTGCAAAAATGTTGAAAAGTTTGGAGGCCCAAAAAAGGGGTTTACAGGCATCCTAGACCCCCTAAAGTCCAGAAAATGTTGGTGGGCCAAAAACAGGCTCAGAGAGCTCTGAATGTCCCAAAAACATTTGCAGCCTGAAAGGGGCATTAACCCGCATCCTAGACCACTGAAATTACCAAAAATAGTTTGGCCCGAAAAATGCATCCTACACCCCTGAATGTTCAGAAAATGTTGTCAGCTCAAAAAGTCCTTAAAATTCATCTTGTGCCTGGAAAAATGTTGAAAACTTTGGAGGCCCAAAAAAGAGGTTTACAGGCATCCTAGACTCCCTAAAGTCCAGAAAATATTGGTGGACCAAAAACTGTGTCAGAGAGCTCTGAATGTCCCAAAAACATTTGCAGCTTGAAAGGGGCATTAAACCGCATCCTAGACCACTGAAATTCTCAAAAATGTTTTTGGCATGAAAAGTGCATCCTACAACCCTTAAAGTTCAGAATATGTTAGCAGCCCAAAAAAGGCCTTAAAATGAATTTTGGCCTGCAAAAAAGTTGAAATGTTTGGAGGCCAAAAAAATGGATTTACAGGCATTCTAGACCCCGTAAAGTGCAGAAAATGGCTGTGGCCCAAAAACTGTGTCAGAGAGCTCTGAATGTCCCAAAAACATTTGCAGCCTGAAAGGGGAATTAACCCGCATCCTAGACCACTGAAATTACCAAAAATGGTTTGGCCCGAAAAATGCATCCTACACCCCTGAAAGTTCAGAAAATGTTGGCAGCTCAAGAAAGTCCTTAAAATTCATCTTGTGCCTGCAAAAATGTTGAAAACTTTGGAGGCCCAAAAAAGGGGTTTACAGGCATCCTAGACCCCCTAAAGTCCAGAAAATGTTGGTGGGCCAAAAACTGTGTCGGAGAGCTCTGAATGTCCCAAAAACATTTGCAGCCTGAAAGGGGCACTAACCCGCATCCTAGACCACTGAAATTCCCAAAAATATTTTTGGCATGAAAAGTGCATCCTACAACCCTGAGAGTTCAGAATATGTTAGCAGCCCAAAAAAGGCCTTAAATGCATTTTAGGCCTGCAAAAATGTTGAAAAGTTTGGAGGTCCAAAAAAGAGGTTTACAGGCATCCTAGACTCCCTAAAGTCCAGAAAATATTGGTGGAACAAAAACTGTGTCAGAGAGCTCTGAATGTCCCAAAAACATTTGCAACTTGAAAGGGGCATTAACCCGCATCCTAGACCACTGAAATTCCCAAAAATATTTTTGGCACCCAAAATGCATCCTACAACCCTGAAAGTTCAGAATATGTTAGCAGCCCAAAAAAGGTCTTAAAATGCATTTTAGGCCTGCAAAAATGTTGAAATGTTTGGAGGCCCAAAAAAGGGGTTTACAGGCATCCTAGACCCCCTAAAGTCCAGAAAATGTTGGTGTGCCAAAAACAGGCTCAGAGAGCTCTGAATGTCCCAAAAACATTTCCAGCCTGAAAGGGGCATTAACCCGCATCCTAGACCACTGAAATTACCAAAAATAGTTTGGCCCGAAAAATGCATCCTACACCCCTGAATGTTCAGAAAATGTTGTCAGCTCAAAAAGTCCTTAAAATTCATCTTGTGCCTGGAAAAATGTTGAAAACTTTGGAGGCCCAAAAAAGAGGTTTACAGGCATCCTAGACTCCCTAAAGTCCAGAAAATATTGGTGGACCAAAAACTGTGTCATAGAGCTCTGAATGTCCCAAAAACATTTGCAGCTTGAAAGGGGCATTAACCCGCATCCTAGACCGCTGAAATTCCCAAAAATATTTTTGGCATGAAAAGTGCATCCTACAACCCTGAAAGTTCAGAATATGTTAGCAGCCCAAAAAAGGCCTTAAAATGCATTTTAGGCCTGCAAAAATGTTGAAAACTTTGGAGGCCCAAAAAAAGGGGTTTACAGGCATTCTAGACCCCCTAAAGTCCAGAAAATGTTGGTGGACCAAAAACTGTGTCAGAGAGCTCTGAATGTCCCAAAAACATTTGCAGCTTGAAAGGGGCATTAACCCGCATCCTAGACCACTGAAATTCCCAAAAATATTTTTGGCACCCAAAATGCATCCTACAACCCTGAAAGTTCAGGATATGTTAGCAGCCCAAAAAAGGTCTTAAAATGCATTTTAGGCCTGCAAAAATGTTGAAATGTTTGGAGGCCCAAAAAAGGGGTTTACAGGCATCCTAGACCCCCTAAAGTCCAGAAAATGTTGGTGTGCCAAAAACAGGCTCAGAGAGCTCTGAATGTCCCAAAAACATTTCCAGCCTGAAAGGGGCATTAACCCGCATCCTAGACCACTGAAATTACCAAAAATAGTTTGGCCCGAAAAATGCATCCTACACCCCTGAATGTTCAGAAAATGTTGTCAGCTCAAAAAGTCCTTAAAATTCATCTTGTGCCTGGAAAAATGTTGAAAACTTTGGAGGCCCAAAAAAGAGGTTTACAGGCATCCTAGACTCCCTAAAGTCCAGAAAATATTGGTGGACCAAAAACTGTGTCATAGAGCTCTGAATGTCCCAAAAACATTTGCAGCTTGAAAGGGGCATTAACCCGCATCCTAGACCACTGAAATTCTCAAAAATATTTTTGGCATGAAAAGTGCATCCTACAACCCTTAAAGTTCAGAATATGTTAGCAGCCCAAAAAAGGCCTTAAAATGCATTTTGGCCTGCAAAAAAGTTGAAATGTTTGGAGGCCAAAAAAAGGGATTTACAGGCATCATAGACCCCGTAAAGTACAGAAAATGGCTGTGGCCCAAAAACTGTGTCAGAGAGCTCTGAATGTCCCAAAACATTTGCAGCTTGAAAGGGGCATTAACCCGCATCCTAGACCACTGAAATTACCAAAAATAGTTTGGCCCGAAAAATGCATCCTACACCCCTGAATGTTCAGAAAATGTTGTCAGCTCAAAAAGTCCTTAAAATTCATCTTGTGCCTGGAAAAATGTTGAAAACTTTGGAGGCCCAAAAAAGAGGTTTACAGGCATCCTAGACTCCCTAAAGTCCAGAAAATATTGGTGGACCAAAAACTGTGTCATAGAGCTCTGAATGTCCCAAAAACATTTGCAGCTTGAAAGGGGCATTAACCCGCATCCTAGACCACTGAAATTCTCAAAAATATTTTTGGCATGAAAAGTGCATCCTACAACCCTTAAAGTTCAGAATATGTTAGCAGCCCAAAAAAGGCCTTAAAATGCATTTTGGCCTGCAAAAAAGTTGAAATGTTTGGAGGCCAAAAAAAGGGATTTACAGGCATCATAGACCCCGTAAAGTACAGAAAATGGCTGTGGCCCAAAAACTGTGTCAGAGAGCTCTGAATGTCCCAAAACATTTGCAGCTTGAAAGGGGCATTAACCCGCATCCTAGACCACTGAAATTCCCAAAAATATTTTTGGCACCCAAAATGCATCCTACAACCCTGATATTTCAGAATATGTTAGCAGCCCAAAAAACGCCTTAAAATGCATTTTAGGCCTGCAAAATGTTGCAAACTTTGGAGGCCCAAAAAAGGGATTTACAGGCATCCTAGACCCCCTAAAGTCCAGAAAATGTTGGTGGGCACAAAACAGGCTAAGAGAGCTCTGAATGTCCCAAAAACATTTGCAGCCTGAAAGGGGCATTAACCCGCATCCTAGACCACTGAAATTAGCAAAAATAGTTTGGCCCGAAAAATGCATCCTACACCCCTGAATGTTCAGAAAATGTTGGCAGCTTAAAAAGTCCTTAAAATTCATCTTGTGCCTGGAAAAATGTTGAAAACTTTGGAGGCCCAAAAAAGGGGTTTACAGACATCCTAGACCCCCTAAAGTCCAGAAAAAGTTGGTAGGCCAAAAACTATGTCAGAGAGCTCTGAATGTCCCAAAAACATTTGCAGCCTGAAAGGGGCACTAACCCGCATCCTAGACCACTGAAATTCCCAAAAATATTTTTGGCATGAAAAGTGCATCCTACAACCCTGAGAGTTCAGAATATGTTAGCAGCCCAAAAAAGGCCTTAAATGCATTTTAGGCCTGCAAAAATGTTGAAAAGTTTGGAGGTCCAAAAAAGAGGTTTACAGGCATCCTAGACTCCCTAAAGTCCAGAAAATATTGGTGGAACAAAAACTGTGTCAGAGAGCTCTGAATGTCCCAAAAACATTTGCAACTTGAAAGGGGCATTAACCCGCATCCTAGACCACTGAAATTCCCAAAAATATTTTTGGCACCCAAAATGCATCCTACAACCCTGAAAGTTCAGAATATGTTAGCAGCCCAAAAAAGGTCTTAAAATGCATTTTAGGCCTGCAAAAATGTTGAAATGTTTGGAGGCCCAAAAAAGGGGTTTACAGGCATCCTAGACCCCCTAAAGTCCAGAAAATGTTGGTGTGCCAAAAACAGGCTCAGAGAGCTCTGAATGTCCCAAAAACATTTCCAGCCTGAAAGGGGCATTAACCCGCATCCTAGACCACTGAAATTACCAAAAATAGTTTGGCCCGAAAAATGCATCCTACACCCCTGAATGTTCAGAAAATGTTGTCAGCTCAAAAAGTCCTTAAAATTCATCTTGTGCCTGGAAAAATGTTGAAAACTTTGGAGGCCCAAAAAAGAGGTTTACAGGCATCCTAGACTCCCTAAAGTCCAGAAAATATTGGTGGACCAAAAACTGTGTCATAGAGCTCTGAATGTCCCAAAAACATTTGCAGCTTGAAAGGGGCATTAACCCGCATCCTAGACCGCTGAAATTCCCAAAAATATTTTTGGCATGAAAAGTGCATCCTACAACCCTGAAAGTTCAGAATATGTTAGCAGCCCAAAAAAGGCCTTAAAATGCATTTTAGGCCTGCAAAAATGTTGAAAACTTTGGAGGCCCAAAAAAAGGGGTTTACAGGCATTCTAGACCCCCTAAAGTCCAGAAAATGTTGGTGGACCAAAAACTGTGTCAGAGAGCTCTGAATGTCCCAAAAACATTTGCAGCTTGAAAGGGGCATTAACCCGCATCCTAGACCACTGAAATTCCCAAAAATATTTTTGGCACCCAAAATGCATCCTACAACCCTGAAAGTTCAGGATATGTTAGCAGCCCAAAAAAGGTCTTAAAATGCATTTTAGGCCTGCAAAAATGTTGAAATGTTTGGAGGCCCAAAAAAAGGGTTTACAGGCATCCTAGACCCCCTAAAGTCCAGAAAATGTTGGTGTGCCAAAAACAGGCTCAGAGAGCTCTGAATGTCCCAAAAACATTTCCAGCCTGAAAGGGGCATTAACCCGCATCCTAGACCACTGAAATTACCAAAAATAGTTTGGCCCGAAAAATGCATCCTACACCCCTGAATGTTCAGAAAATGTTGTCAGCTCAAAAAGTCCTTAAAATTCATCTTGTGCCTGGAAAAATGTTGAAAACTTTGGAGGCCCAAAAAAGAGGTTTACAGGCATCCTAGACTCCCTAAAGTCCAGAAAATATTGGTGGACCAAAAACTGTGTCATAGAGCTCTGAATGTCCCAAAAACATTTGCAGCTTGAAAGGGGCATTAACCCGCATCCTAGACCACTGAAATTCTCAAAAATATTTTTGGCATGAAAAGTGCATCCTACAACCCTTAAAGTTCAGAATATGTTAGCAGCCCAAAAAAGGCCTTAAAATGCATTTTGGCCTGCAAAAAAGTTGAAATGTTTGGAGGCCAAAAAAAGGGATTTACAGGCATCATAGACCCCGTAAAGTACAGAAAATGGCTGTGGCCCAAAAACTGTGTCAGAGAGCTCTGAATGTCCCAAAACATTTGCAGCTTGAAAGGGGCATTAACCCGCATCCTAGACCACTGAAATTCCCAAAAATATTTTTGGCACCCAAAATGCATCCTACAACCCTGAAATTTCAGAATATGTTAGCAGCCCAAAAAACGCCTTAAAATGCATTTTAGGCCTGCAAAATGTTGCAAACTTTGGAGGCCCAAAAAAGGGATTTACAGGCATCCTAGACCCCCTAAAGTCCAGAAAATGTTGGTGGGCACAAAACAGGCTAAGAGAGCTCTGAATGTCCCAAAAACATTTGCAGCCTGAAAGGGGCATTAACCCGCATCCTAGACCACTGAAATTAGCAAAAATAGTTTGGCCCGAAAAATGCATCCTACACCCCTGAATGTTCAGAAAATGTTGGCAGCTTAAAAAGTCCTTAAAATTCATCTTGTGCCTGGAAAAATGTTGAAAACTTTGGAGGCCCAAAAAAGGGGTTTACAGACATCCTAGACCCCCTAAAGTCCAGAAAATGTTGGTGGGCCAAAAACTGTGTCAGAGAGCCTCTGAATGTCCCAAAAACATTTGCAGACTGAAAGGGGCATTAACCCGCATCCTAGACCACTGAAATTCCCAAAAATATTTTTGGCATCAAAAATGCATCCTACAACCCTGAAAGTTCAGAATATGTTAGCAGCCTGAAAAAGTCCTTAAAATTCATCTTGTGCCTGGAAAAATGTTGAAAACTTTGGAGGCCCAAAAAAGGGGTTTACAGACATCCTAGACCCCCTAAAGTCCAGAAAATGTTGGTGGGCCAAAAACTGTGTCAGAGAGCCTCTGAATGTCCCAAAAACATTTGCAGACTGAAAGGGGCATTAACCCGCATCCTAGACCACTGAAATTCCCAAAAATATTTTTGGCATGAAAAGTGCATCCTACAACCCTGAAAGTTCAGAATATGTTAGCAGCCCAAAAAAGGCCTTAAAATGCATCTTAGACCTGCAAAAATGTTGAAAGGTTTGGAGGCTAAAAAATAGGATTCACAGGCATCCTAGACCCCGTAAAGTGCAGAAAATGGCTGTGGCCCAAAATCAGTGTCAGAGAGCTCTGAATGTCCCAAAACATTTGCAGCCCGAAAGGGGCACTAACCCGCATCCTAGACCACTGAAATTCCCAAAAGTATTTTTGGCACGAAAAATGCATCCTACAACCCTGAAAGTTCAGAATATGTTAGCAGCCTGAAAAATGCCTTAAAATGCATTTTAGGCCTGCAAAAATGTTGAAAACTTTAGAGGCCCAAAAAAGAGGTTTACAGGCATCCTAGACTCCCTAAAGTCCAGAAAATATTGGTGGACCAAAAACTGTGTCAGAGAGCTCTGAATGTCCCAAAAACATGTGCAGCTTGAAAGGGGCATTAACCCGCATCCTAGACCACTGAAATTCCCAAAAATATTTTTGGCACCCAAAATGCATCCTACAACCCTGAAAGTTCAGAATATGTTAGCAGCCCAAAAAAGGCCGTAAAATGCATTTTAGGCCTGGAAAAATGTTGAAAACTTTGGAGGCCCAAAAAAGGGGTTTACAGGCATCCTAGACCCCGTAAAGTGCAGAAAATGGCTGTGGCCCAAAAACTGCGTCAGAGAGCTCTGAATGTCCCAAAAACATGTGCAGCTTGAAAGGGGCATTAACCCGCATCCTAGACCACTGAAATTCCCAAAAATATTTTTGGCACCCAAAATGCATCCTACACCCCTGAATGTTCAGAAAATGTTGGCAGCCCAAAAAAGGGGTTTACAGACATCCTAGGCCCCCTAAAGTCCAGAAAATGTTGGTGGGCCAAAAACTGTGTCAGAGAGCCTCTGAATGTCCCAAAAACATTTACAGCCTGAAAGGGGCACTAACCCGCATCCTAGACCACTGAAATTCCCAAAAATAATTTTGGCATGAAAAGTGCATCCTACAACCCTGAGAGTTCAGAATATGTTAGCAGCCCAAAAAAGGCCTTAAATGCATTTTAGGCCTGCAAAAATGTTGAAAAGTTTGGAGGTCCAAAAAAGAGGTTTACAGGCATCCTAGACTCCCTAAAGTCCAGAAAATGTTGGTGGGCCAAAAACAGGCTCAGAGAGCTCTGAATGTCCCAATAACATTTGCAGCCTGAAAGGGGCATTAACCCGCATCCTAGACCACTGAAATTACCAAAAATAGTTTGGCCCGAAAAATGCATCCTACACCAGTGAAAGTTCAGAAAATGTTGGAGGCTCAAAAAAGTCCTTAAAATTCATCTTGTGCCTGCAAAAATGTTGAAAACTTTGGAGGCCCAAAAAAGGGATTTACAGGCATCCTAGACCCCCTAAAGTCCAGAAAATGTTGGTGGGCCAAAAACTGTGTCAGAGAGCCTCTGAATGTCCCAAAAACATTTGCAGCCTGAAAGGGGCATTAACCCGCATCCTAGACCACTGAAATTCCGAAAAATATTTTTGGCACCCAAAATGCATCCTACAACCCTGAAAGTTCAGAATATGTTAGCAGCCCAAAAAAGGCCTTAAAATGCATTTTAGGCCTGCAAAAATGTTGAAAAGTTTGGAGGCCCAAAAAAGGGATTTACAGGCATCCTAGACCCCCTAAAGTCCAGAAAATGTTGGTGGGCCAAAAACTGTGTCAGAGAGCTCTGAATGTCCCAAAAACATTTGCAGCCTGAAAGGGACATTAACCCGCATCCTAGACCGCTGAAATTCCCAAAAATATTTTTGGCATGAAAAGTGCATCCTACAACCCTGAATGTTCAGAATATGTTAGCAGCC
This sequence comes from Ambystoma mexicanum, assembly GCF_040938575.1. Taxonomy (NCBI): domain Eukaryota; kingdom Metazoa; phylum Chordata; class Amphibia; order Caudata; family Ambystomatidae; genus Ambystoma; species Ambystoma mexicanum. Next base: position 956,042,246 of record NC_090929.1, on the reverse strand, counting down.
CAAAAAAGGCCTTAAAATGCATTTTAGGCCTGCAAAAATGTTGAAAGGTTTGGAGGCCCAAAAAAGGGGTTTACAGGCATCCTAGACCCCCTAAAGTCCAGAAAATGTTGGTGGGCCAAAAACAGGCTCAGAGAGCTCTTAATGTCCCAAAAACATTTGCAGCCTGAAAGGGGCATTAACCCGCATCCTAGACCACTGAAATTACCAAAAATAGTTTGGCCCGAAAAATGCATCCTACACCCCTGAATGTTCAGAAAATGTTGGCAGCTCAAAAAAGGCCTTAAAATGCATCTTAGGCCTGCAAAATGTAGATAGGTTTGGAGGCCCAAAAAAGGGATTTACAGGCATCCTAGACCCCGTAAAGTGCAGAAAATGGCTGGGGCCCAAAATCAGTGTCAGAGAGCTCTGAATGTCCCAAAAACATTTGCAGCCCGAAAGGGGCATTAACCCGCATCCTAGACCGCTGAAATTCCCAAAAATATTTTTGGCATGAAAAGTGCATCCTACAACCCTGAAAGTTCAGAATATGTTAGCAGCCCAAAAAAGGCCTTAAAATGCATTTTAGGCCTGCAAAAATGTTGAAAACTTTAGAGGCCCAAAAAAAGGGGTTTACAGGCATTCTAGACCCCCTAAGGTCCAGAAAATGTTGGTGGGCCAAAACCTGTGTCAGAGAGCTCTGAATGTCCCAAAAACATTTGCAGCCTGAAAGGGGCATTAACCCGCATCCTAGACCACTGAAATTCCCAAAAATATTTTTGGCATGAAAAGTGCATCCTACAACCCTGAAAGTTCAGAATATGTTAGCAGCCCAAAAAAGGCCTTAAAATGCATCTTAGGCCTGCAAAAATGTTGAAAGGTTTGGAGAACCAAAAAAGGGATTTACAGGCATCCTAGACCCCGTAAAGTGCAGAAAATGGCTGTGGGCCAAAATCAGTGTCAGAGAGCTCTGAATGTCCCAAAATATTTGCAGCCCGAAAGGGGCACTAACCCGCATCCTAGACCACTGAAATTCCCAAAAATATTTGTGGCACCAAAAATGCATCCTACAACCCTGAAAGTTCAGAATATGTTAGCAGCCTGAAAAAGCCCTTAAAATGCATTTTAGGCCTGCAAAAATGTTGAAAACCTTGGAGGCCCAAAAAAGGGGTTGACAGGCATCCTAGACTCCCTAAAGTCCAGAAAATATTGGTGGGCCAAAAACTATGTCAGAGAGCTCTGAATGTCCCAAAAACATTTGCAGTCTGAAAGGGGCATTAACCCGCATCCTAGACCACTGAAATTCCCAAAAATATTTGTGGCACCAAAAATGCATCCTACAACCCTGAAAGTTCAGAATATGTTAGCAGCCCAAGAAAGGCCTTAAAATGCATTTTAGGCATGCAAAAATGTTGAAAACTTTGGAGGCCCAAAAAAGGGGTTTACAGGCATCCTAGACCCCCTAAAGTCCAGAAAATGTTGGTGGGCCAAAAACAGGCTAAGAGAGCTCTGAATGTCCCAAAAACATTTGCAGCCTGAAAGGGGCATTAACCCGCATCCTAGACCACTGAAATTACCAAAAATAGTTTGGCCCGAAAAATGCATCCTACACCCCTGAATGTTCAGAAAATGTTGGCAGCTCAAAAAGTCCTTAAAATTCATCTTGTGCCTGGAAAAATGTTGAAAACTTTGGAGGCCCAAAAAAGGGGTTTACAGACATCCTAGACCCCCTGAAGTCCAGAAAATGTTGGTGGGCCAAAAACTGTGTCAGAGAGCTCTGAATGTCCCAAAAACATTTGCAGACTGAAAGGGGCATTAACCCGCATCCTAGACCACTGAAATTCCCAAAAATATTTTTGGCATGAAAAGTGCATCCTACAACCCTGAAAGTTCAGAATATGTTAGCAGCCCAAAAAAGGCCTTAAAATGCATCTTAGACCTGCAAAAATGTTGAAAGGTTTGGAGGCTAAAAAATAGGATTCACAGGCATCCTAGACCCCGTAAAGTGCAGAAAATGGCTGTGGCCCAAAATCAGTGTCAGAGAGCTCTGAATGTCCCAAAACATTTGCAGCCCGAAAGGGGCACTAACCCGCATCCTAGACCACTGAAATTCCCAAAAGTATTTTTGGCACGAAAAATGCATCCTACAACCCTGAAAGTTCAGAATATGTTAGCAGCCTGAAAAATGCCTTAAAATGCATTTTAGGCCTGCAAAAATGTTGAAAACTTTAGAGGCCCAAAAAAGAGGTTTACAGGCATCCTAGACTCCCTAAAGTCCAGAAAATATTGGTGGACCAAAAACTGTGTCAGAGAGCTCTGAATGTCCCAAAAACATGTGCAGCTTGAAAGGGGCATTAACCCGCATCCTAGACCACTGAAATTCCCAAAAATATTTTTGGCACCCAAAATGCATCCTACAACCCTGAAAGTTCAGAATATGTTAGCAGCCCAAAAAAGGCCGTAAAATGCATTTTAGGCCTGGAAAAATGTTGAAAACTTTGGAGGCCCAAAAAAGGGGTTTACAGGCATCCTAGACCCCGTAAAGTGCAGAAAATGGCTGTGGCCCAAAAACTGCGTCAGAGAGCTCTGAATGTCCCAAAAACATGTGCAGCTTGAAAGGGGCATTAACCCGCATCCTAGACCACTGAAATTCCCAAAAATATTTTTGGCATGAAAAGTGCATCCTACAACCCTGAAAGTTCAGAATATGTTAGCAGCCCAAAAAAGGCCTTAAAATGCATCTTAGACCTGCAAAAATGTTGAAAGGTTTGGAGGCTAAAAAATAGGATTCACAGGCATCCTAGACCCCGTAAAGTGCAGAAAATGGCTGTGGCCCAAAATCAGTGTCAGAGAGCTCTGAATGTCCCAAAACATTTGCAGCCCGAAAGGGGCACTAACCCGCATCCTAGACCACTGAAATTCCCAAAAGTATTTTTGGCACGAAAAATGCATCCTACAACCCTGAAAGTTCAGAATATGTTAGCAGCCTGAAAAATGCCTTAAAATGCATTTTAGGCCTGCAAAAATGTTGAAAACTTTAGAGGCCCAAAAAAGAGGTTTACAGGCATCCTAGACTCCCTAAAGTCCAGAAAATATTGGTGGACCAAAAACTGTGTCAGAGAGCTCTGAATGTCCCAAAAACATGTGCAGCTTGAAAGGGGCATTAACCCGCATCCTAGACCACTGAAATTCCCAAAAATATTTTTGGCACCCAAAATGCATCCTACAACCCTGAAAGTTCAGAATATGTTAGCAGCCCAAAAAAGGCCGTAAAATGCATTTTAGGCCTGCAAAAATGTTGAAAACTTTGGAGGCCCAAAAAAGGGGTTTACAGGCATCCTAGACCCCGTAAAGTGCAGAAAATGGCTGTGGCCCAAAAACTGCGTCAGAGAGCTCTGAATGTCCCAAAAACATGTGCAGCTTGAAAGGGGCATTAACCCGCATCCTAGACCACTGAAATTCCCAAAAATATTTTTGGCACCCAAAATGCATCCTACACCCCTGAATGTTCAGAAAATGTTGGCAGCCCAAAAAAGGGGTTTACAGACATCCTAGGCCCCCTAAAGTCCAGAAAATGTTGGTGGGCCAAAAACTGTGTCAGAGAGCCTCTGAATGTCCCAAAAACATTTACAGCCTGAAAGGGGCACTAACCCGCATCCTAGACCACTGAAATTCCCAAAAATAATTTTGGCATGAAAAGTGCATCCTACAACCCTGAGAGTTCAGAATATGTTAGCAGCCCAAAAAAGGCCTTAAATGCATTTTAGGCCTGCAAAAATGTTGAAAAGTTTGGAGGTCCAAAAAAGAGGTTTACAGGCATCCTAGACTCCCTAAAGTCCAGAAAATATTGGTGGACCAAAAACTGTGTCAGAGAGCTCTGAATGTCCCAAAAACATTTGCAGCTTGAAAGGGGCATTAACCCGCATCCTAGACCACTGAAATTCTCAAAAATATTTTTGGCATGAAAAGTGCATCCTACAACCCTTAAAGTTCAGAATATGTTAGCAGCCCAAAAAAGGCCTTAAAATGCATTTTGGCCTGCAAAAAAGTTGAAATGTTTGGAGGCCCAAAAAAGGGATTTACAGGCATCCTAGACCCCCTAAAGTCCAGAAAATGTTGGTGGGCCAAAAACTGTGTCAGAGAGCCTCTGAATGTCCCAAAAACATTTGCAGCCTGAAAGGGGCATTAACCCGCATCCTAGACCACTGAAATTCCGAAAAATATTTTTGGCACCCAAAATGCATCCTACAACCCTGAAAGTTCAGAATATGTTAGCAGCCCAAAAAAGGCCTTAAAATGCATTTTAGGCCTGCAAAAATGTTGAAAAGTTTGGAGGCCCAAAAAAGGGATTTACAGGCATCCTAGACCCCCTAAAGTCCAGAAAATGTTGGTGGGCCAAAAACTGTGTCAGAGAGCTCTGAATGTCCCAAAAACATTTGCAGCCTGAAAGGGACATTAACCCGCATCCTAGACCGCTGAAATTCCCAAAAATATTTTTGGCATGAAAATTGCATCCTACAACCCTGAATGTTCAGAATATGTTAGCAGCCCAAAAAAGGCCTTAAAATGCATTTTAGGCCTGCAAAAATGTTGAAAGGTTTGGAGGCCCAAAAAAGGGGTTTACAGGCATCCTAGACCCCCTAAAGTCCAGAAAATGTTGGTGGGCCAAAAACAGGCTCAGAGAGCTCTTAATGTCCCAAAAACATTTGCAGCCTGAAAGGGGCATTAACCAGCATCCTAGACCACTGAAATTACCAAAAATAGTTTGGGCCGAAAAATGCATCCTACACCCCTGAATGTTCAGAAAATGTTGGCAGCTCAAAAAAGGCCTTAAAATGCATCTTAGGCCTGCAAAATGTAGATAGGTTTGGAGGCCCAAAAAAGGGATTTACAAGCATCCTAGACCCCGTAAAGTGCAGAAAATGGCTGGGGCCCAAAATCAGTGTCAGAGAGCTCTGAATGTCCCAAAAACATTTGCAGCCCGAAAGGGGCATTAACCCGCATCCTAGACCGCTGAAATTCCCAAAAATATTTTTGGCATGAAAAGTGCATCCTACAACCCTGAAAGTTCAGAATATGTTAGCAGCCCAAAAAAGGCCTTAAAATGCATTTTAGGCCTGCAAAAATGTTGAAAACTTTAGAGGCCCAAAAAAAGGGGTTTACAGGCATTCTAGACCCCCTAAGGTCCAGAAAATGTTGGTGGGCCAAAAACTGTGTCAGAGAGCTCTGAATGTCCCAAAAACATTTGCAGCCTGAAAGGGGCATTAACCCGCATCCTAGACCACTGAAATTCCCAAAAATATTTTTGGCATGAAAAGTGCATCCTACAACCCTGAAAGTTCAGAATATGTTAGCAGCCCAAAAAAGGCCTTAAAATGCATCTTAGGCCTGCAAAAATGTTGAAAGGTTTGGAGAACCAAAAAAGGGATTTACAGGCATCCTAGACCCCGTAAAGTGCAGAAAATGGCTGTGGGCCAAAATCAGTGTCAGAGAGCTCTGAATGTCCCAAAATATTTGCAGCCCGAAAGGGGCACTAACCCGCATCCTAGACCACTGAAATTCCCAAAAATATTTGTGGCACCAAAAATGCATCCTACAACCCTGAAAGTTCAGAATATGTTAGCAGCCTGAAAAAGCCCTTAAAATGCATTTTAGGCCTGCAAAAATGTTGAAAACCTTGGAGGCCCAAAAAAGGGGTTGACAGGCATCCTAGACTCCCTAAAGTCCAGAAAATATTGGTGGGCCAAAAACTGTGTCAGAGAGCTCTGAATGTCCCAAAAACATTTGCAGTCTGAAAGGGGCATTAACCCGCATCCTAGACCGCTGAAATTCTCAAAAATATTTTTGGCACCCAAAATGCATCCTACAACCCTGAAAGTTCAGAATATGTTAGCAGCCCAAGAAAGGCCTTAAAATGCATTTTAGGCATGCAAAAATGTTGAAAACTTTGGAGGCCCAAAAAAGGGGTTTACAGGCATCCTAGACCCCCTAAAGTCCAGAAAATGTTGGTGGGCCAAAAACAGGCTAAGAGAGCTCTGAATGTCCCAAAAACATTTGCAGCCTGAAAGGGGCATTAACCCGCATCCTAGACCACTGAAATTACCAAAAATAGTTTGGCCCGAAAAATGCATCCTACACCCCTGAATGTTCAGAAAATGTTGGCAGCTCAAAAAGTCCTTAAAATTCATCTTGTGCCTGGAAAAATGTTGAAAACTTTGGAGGCCCAAAAAAGGGGTTTACAGACATCCTAGACCCCCTGAAGTCCAGAAAATGTTGGTGGGCCAAAAACTGTGTCAGAGAGCTCTGAATGTCCCAAAAACATTTGCAGACTGAAAGGGGCATTAACCCGCATCCTAGACCACTGAAATTCCCAAAAATATTTTTGGCATGAAAAGTGCATCCTACAACCCTGAAAGTTCAGAATATGTTAGCAGCCCAAAAAAGGCCTTAAAATGCATCTTAGACATGCAAAAATGTTGAAAGGTTTGGAGGCTAAAAAATGGGATTTACAGGCATCCTAGACCCCGTAAAGTGCAGAAAATGGCTGTGGCCCAAAATCAGTGTCAGAGAGCTCTGAATGTCCCAAAACATTTCCAGCCCGAAAGGGACACTAACCCGCATCCTAGACCACTGAAATTCCCAAAAGTATTTTTGGCACGAAAAATGCATCCTACAACCCTGAAAGTTCAGAATATGTTAGCAGCCTGAAAAATGCCTTAAAATGCATTTTAGGCCTGCAAAAATGTTGAAAACTTTAGAGGCCCAAAAAAGAGGTTTACAGGCATCCTAGACTCCCTAAAGTCCAGAAAATATTGGTGGACCAAAAACTGTGTCAGAGAGCTCTGAATGTCCCAAAAACATTTGCAGCTTGAAAGGGGCATTAACCCGCATCCTAGACCACTGAAATTCTCAAAAATATTTTTGGCATGAAAAGTGCATCCTACAACCCTTAAAGTTCAGAATATGTTAGCAGCCCAAAAAGGCCTTAAAATGCATTTTGGCCTGCAAAAAAGTTGAAATGTTTGGAGGCCAAAAAAGGGATTTACAGGCATCCTAGACCCTGTAAAGTGCAGAAAATGGCTGTGGCCCAAAAACTGTGTCAGAGAGCTCAGAATGTCCCAAAAACATTTGCAGCCTGAAAGGGGCATTAACCCTTATCCTAGACCACTGAAATTCCCAAAAATATTTTTGGCATGAAAAGTGCATCCTACAACCCTGAGAGTTCAGAATATGTTAGCAGCCCAAAAAAGGCCTTAAATGCATTTTAGGCCTGCAAAAATGTTGAAAACTTTGGAGGCCCAAAAAAGAGGTTTACAGGCATCCTAGACTCCCTAAAGTCCAGAAAATATTGGTGGACCAAAAACTGTGTCAGAGAGCTCTGAATGTCCCAAAAACATTTGCAGCTTGAAAGGGGCATTAAACCACATCCTAGACCACTGAAATTCTCAAAAATATTTTTGGCATGAAAAGTCCATCCTACAACCCTTAAAGTTCAGAATATGTTAGCAGCCCAAAAAAGGCCTTAAAATGCATTTTGGCCTGCAAAAAAGTTGAAATGTTTGGAGGCCAAAAAAAGGGATTTACAGGCATCCTAGACCCAGTAAAGTGCAGAAAATGGCTGTGGCCCAAAAACTGTGTCAGAGAGCTCTGAATGTCCCAAAAACATTTGCAGCCTGAAAGGGGCATTAACCCGCATCCTAGACCACTGAAATTACCAAAAATGGTTTGTCCCGAAAAATGCATCCTACACCCCTGAAAGTTCAGAAAATGTTGGCAGCTCAAGAAAGTCCTTAAAATTCATTTTGTGCCTGCAAAAATGTTGAAAACTTTGGAGGCCCAAAAAAGGGGTTTACAGGCATCCTAGACCCCCTAAAGTCCAGAAAATGTTGGTGGGCCAAAAATTGTGTCAGAGAGCTCTGAATGTCCCAAAAACATTTGCAGCCTGAAAGGGGCACTAACCCGCATCCTAGACCACTGAAATTCCCAATAATATTTTTGGCATGAAAAGTGCATCCTACAACCCTGAGAATTCAGAATATTTTAGCAGCCCAAAAAAGGCCTTAAATGCATTTTAGGCCTGCAAAAATGTTGAAAAGTTTGGAGGTCCAAAAAAGAGGTTTACAGGCATCCTCGACTCCCTAAAGTCCAGAAAATATTGGTGGACCAAAAACTGTGTCAGAGAGCTCTGAATGTTCCAAAAACAGTTGCAGCTTGAAAGGGGCATTAACCCGCATCCTAGACCACTGAAATTCCCAAAAATATTTTTGGCACCCAAAATGCATCCTACAACCCTGAAAGTTCAGAATATGTTAGCAGCCCAAAAAAGGCCTTAAAATGCATTTTAGGCCTGCAAAAATGTTGAAAACTTTGGAGGCCCAAAAAAGGGGTTTACAGGCATCCTAGACCCCCTAAAGTCCAGAAAATGTTGGTGGGCCAAAAACAGGCTAAGAGAGCTCTGAATGTCCCAAAAACATTTGCAGCCTGAAAGGGGCATTAACCCGCATCCCAGACCACTGAAATTACCAAAAATGGTTTGGCCCGAAAAATGCATCCTACACCCCTGAATGTTCAGAAAATGTTGGCAGCTCAAAAAGTCCTTAAAATTCATCTTGTGCCTGGACAAATGTTGAAAACTTTGGAGGCCCAAAAAAGGGGTTTACAGACATCCTAGACCCCCTAAAGTCCAGAAAATGTTGGTGGGCCAAAAACAGGCTAAGAGAGCTCTGAATGTCCCAAAAACATTTGCAGCCTGAAAGGGGCATTAACCCGCATCCTAGACCACTGAAATTACCAAAAATGGTTTGGCCCGAAAAATGCATCCTACACCCCTGAATGTTCAGAAAATGTTGGCAGCTCAAAAAGTCCTTAAAATTCATCTTGTGCCTGGAAAAATGTTGAAAACTTTGGAGGCCCAAAAAAGGGGTTTACAGACATCCTAGACCCCCTAAAGTCCAGAAAATGTTGGTGGGCCAAAAACTGTGTCAGAGAGCCTCTGAATGTCCCAAAAACATTTGCAGACTGAAAGGGGCATTAACCCGCATCCTAGACCACTGAAATTCCCAAAAATATTTTTGGCATGAAAAGTGCATCCTACAACCCTGAAAGTTCAGAATATGTTAGCAGCCCAAAAAAGGCCTTAAAATGCATCTTAGACCTGTAAAAATGTTGAAAGGTTTGGAGGCTAAAAAATGGGATTTACAGGCATCCTAGACCCCGTAAAGTGCAGAAAATGGCTGTGGCCCAAAATCAGTGTCAGAGAGCTCTGAATGTCCCAAAACATTTGCAGCCCAAAAGGGGCACTAACCCGCATCCTAGACCACTGAAATTCCCAAAAGTATTTTTGGCACGAAAAATGCATCCTACAACCCTGAAAGTTCAGAATGTGTTAGCAGCCTGAAAAATGCCTTAAAATGCATTTTAGGCCTGCAAAAATGTTGAAAACTTTAGAGGCCCAAAAAAGAGGTTTACAGGCATCCTAGACTCCCTAAAGTCCAGAAAATATTGGTGGACCAAAAACTGTGTCAGAGAGCTCTGAATGTCCCAAAAACATGTGCAGCTTGAAAGGGGCATTAACCCGCATCCTAGACCACTGAAATTCCCAAAAATATTTTTGGCACCCAAAATGCATCCTACAACCCTGAAAGTTCAGAATATGTTAGCAGCCCAAAAAAGGCCCTAAAATGCATTTTAGGCATGCAAAAATGTTGAAAACTTTGGAGGCCCAAAAAAGGGGTTTACAGGCATCCTAGACCCCCTAAAGTCCAGAAAATGTTGGTGGGCCAAAAACAGGCTCAGAGAGCTCTGAATGTCCCAAAAATATTTCCAGCCTGAAAGGGGCATTAACCCGCATCCTAGACCACTGAAATTACCAAAAATAGTTTGGCCCGAAAAATGCATCCTACACCCCTGAATGTTCAGAAAATGTTGGCAGCTCAAAAAAGTCCTTAAAATTCATCTTGTGCCTGCAAAAATGTTGAAAACTTCGGAGGCCCAAAAAAGGGGTTTGCAGGCATCCTAGACCCCCTGAAGTCCAGAAAATGTTGGTGGGCCAAAAACTGTGTCAGAGAGCTCTGAATGTCCCAAAAACATTTGCAGACTGAAAGGGGCATTAACCCGCATCCTAGACCACTGAAATTCCCAAAAATATTTTTGGCATGAAAAGTGCATCCTACAACCCTGAAAGTTCAGAATATGTTAGCAGCCCAAAAAAGGCCTTAAAATGCATCTTAGACATGCAAAAATGTTGAAAGGTTTGGAGGCTAAAAAATGGGATTTACAGGCATCCTAGACCCCGTAAAGTGCAGAAAATGGCTGTGGCCCAAAATCAGTGTCAGAGAGCTCTGAATGTCCCAAAACATTTCCAGCCCGAAAGGGACACTAACCCGCATCCTAGACCACTGAAATTCCCAAAAGTATTTTTGGCACGAAAAATGCATCCTACAACCCTGAAAGTTCAGAATATGTTAGCAGCCTGAAAAATGCCTTAAAATGCATTTTAGGCCTGCAAAAATGTTGAAAACTTTAGAGGCCCAAAAAAGAGGTTTACAGGCATCCTAGACTCCCTAAAGTCCAGAAAATATTGGTGGACCAAAAACTGTGTCAGAGAGCTCTGAATGTCCCAAAAACATTTGCAGCTTGAAAGGGGCATTAACCCGCATCCTAGACCACTGAAATTCTCAAAAATATTTTTGGCATGAAAAGTGCATCCTACAACCCTTAAAGTTCAGAATATGTTAGCAGCCCAAAAAGGCCTTAAAATGCATTTTGGCCTGCAAAAAAGTTGAAATGTTTGGAGGCCAAAAAAGGGATTTACAGGCATCCTAGACCCTGTAAAGTGCAGAAAATGGCTGTGGCCCAAAAACTGTGTCAGAGAGCTCAGAATGTCCCAAAAACATTTGCAGCCTGAAAGGGGCATTAACCCTTATCCTAGACCACTGAAATTCCCAAAAATATTTTTGGCATGAAAAGTGCATCCTACAACCCTGAGAGTTCAGAATATGTTAGCAGCCCAAAAAAGGCCTTAAATGCATTTTAGGCCTGCAAAAATGTTGAAAACTTTGGAGGCCCAAAAAAGAGGTTTACAGGCATCCTAGACTCCCTAAAGTCCAGAAAATATTGGTGGACCAAAAACTGTGTCAGAGAGCTCTGAATGTCCCAAAAACATTTGCAGCTTGAAAGGGGCATTAAACCACATCCTAGACCACTGAAATTCTCAAAAATATTTTTGGCATGAAAAGTCCATCCTACAACCCTTAAAGTTCAGAATATGTTAGCAGCCCAAAAAAGGCCTTAAAATGCATTTTGGCCTGCAAAAAAGTTGAAATGTTTGGAGGCCAAAAAAAGGGATTTACAGGCATCCTAGACCCAGTAAAGTGCAGAAAATGGCTGTGGCCCAAAAACTGTGTCAGAGAGCTCTGAATGTCCCAAAAACATTTGCAGCCTGAAAGGGGCATTAACCCGCATCCTAGACCACTGAAATTACCAAAAATGGTTTGTCCCGAAAAATGCATCCTACACCCCTGAAAGTTCAGAAAATGTTGGCAGCTCAAGAAAGTCCTTAAAATTCATTTTGTGCCTGCAAAAATGTTGAAAACTTTGGAGGCCCAAAAAAGGGGTTTACAGGCATCCTAGACCCCCTAAAGTCCAGAAAATGTTGGTGGGCCAAAAATTGTGTCAGAGAGCTCTGAATGTCCCAAAAACATTTGCAGCCTGAAAGGGGCACTAACCCGCATCCTAGACCACTGAAATTCCCAATAATATTTTTGGCATGAAAAGTGCATCCTACAACCCTGAGAATTCAGAATATTTTAGCAGCCCAAAAAAGGCCTTAAATGCATTTTAGGCCTGCAAAAATGTTGAAAAGTTTGGAGGTCCAAAAAAGAGGTTTACAGGCATCCTCGACTCCCTAAAGTCCAGAAAATATTGGTGGACCAAAAACTGTGTCAGAGAGCTCTGAATGTTCCAAAAACATTTGCAGCTTGAAAGGGGCATTAACCCGCATCCTAGACCACTGAAATTCCCAAAAATATTTTTGGCACCCAAAATGCATCCTACAACCCTGAAAGTTCAGAATATGTTAGCAGCCCAAAAAAGGCCTTAAAATGCATTTTAGGCCTGCAAAAATGTTGAAAACTTTGGAGGCCCAAAAAAGGGGTTTACAGGCATCCTAGACCCCCTAAAGTCCAGAAAATGTTGGTGGGCCAAAAACAGGCTAAGAGAGCTCTGAATGTCCCAAAAACATTTGCAGCCTGAAAGGGGCATTAACCCGCATCCCAGACCACTGAAATTACCAAAAATGGTTTGGCCCGAAAAATGCATCCTACACCCCTGAATGTTCAGAAAATGTTGGCAGCTCAAAAAGTCCTTAAAATTCATCTTGTGCCTGGACAAATGTTGAAAACTTTGGAGGCCCAAAAAAGGGGTTTACAGACATCCTAGACCCCCTAAAGTCCAGAAAATGTTGGTGGGCCAAAAACAGGCTAAGAGAGCTCTGAATGTCCCAAAAACATTTGCAGCCTGAAAGGGGCATTAACCCGCATCCTAGACCACTGAAATTACCAAAAATGGTTTGGCCCGAAAAATGCATCCTACACCCCTGAATGTTCAGAAAATGTTGGCAGCTCAAAAAGTCCTTAAAATTCATCTTGTGCCTGGAAAAATGTTGAAAACTTTGGAGGCCCAAAAAAGGGGTTTACAGACATCCTAGACCCCCTAAAGTCCAGAAAATGTTGGTGGGCCAAAAACTGTGTCAGAGAGCCTCTGAATGTCCCAAAAACATTTGCAGACTGAAAGGGGCATTAACCCGCATCCTAGACCACTGAAATTCCCAAAAATATTTTTGGCATGAAAAGTGCATCCTACAACCCTGAAAGTTCAGAATATGTTAGCAGCCCAAAAAAGGCCTTAAAATGCATCTTAGACCTGTAAAAATGTTGAAAGGTTTGGAGGCTAAAAAATGGGATTTACAGGCATCCTAGACCCCGTAAAGTGCAGAAAATGGCTGTGGCCCAAAATCAGTGTCAGAGAGCTCTGAATGTCCCAAAACATTTGCAGCCCAAAAGGGGCACTAACCCGCATCCTAGACCACTGAAATTCCCAAAAGTATTTTTGGCACGAAAAATGCATCCTACAACCCTGAAAGTTCAGAATGTGTTAGCAGCCTGAAAAATGCCTTAAAATGCATTTTAGGCCTGCAAAAATGTTGAAAACTTTAGAGGCCCAAAAAAGAGGTTTACAGGCATCCTAGACTCCCTAAAGTCCAGAAAATATTGGTGGACCAAAAACTGTGTCAGAGAGCTCTGAATGTCCCAAAAACATGTGCAGCTTGAAAGGGGCATTAACCCGCATCCTAGACCACTGAAATTCCCAAAAATATTTTTGGCACCCAAAATGCATCCTACAACCCTGAAAGTTCAGAATATGTTAGCAGCCCAAAAAAGGCCCTAAAATGCATTTTAGGCATGCAAAAATGTTGAAAACTTTGGAGGCCCAAAAAAGGGGTTTACAGGCATCCTAGACCCCCTAAAGTCCAGAAAATGTTGGTGGGCCAAAAACAGGCTCAGAGAGCTCTGAATGTCCCAAAAATATTTCCAGCCTGAAAGGGGCATTAACCCGCATCCTAGACCACTGAAATTACCAAAAATAGTTTGGCCCGAAAAATGCATCCTACACCCCTGAATGTTCAGAAAATGTTGGCAGCTCAAAAAAGTCCTTAAAATTCATCTTGTGCCTGCAAAAATGTTGAAAACTTCGGAGGCCCAAAAAAGGGGTTTGCAGGCATCCTAGACCCCCTAAAGTCCAGAAAATGTTGGTAGGCCAAAAACTGTGTCAGAGAGCTCTGAATGTCCCAAAAACATTTGCAGCCTGAAAGGGGCATTAACCCGCATCCTAGACCACTGAAATTCCCAAAAATATTTTTGGCATGAAAAGTGCATCCTACAACCCTGAAAGTTCAGAATATGTTAGCAGCCCAAAAAAGGCCTTAAAATGCATCTTAGACCTGCAAAAATGTTGAAAGGTTTGGAGGCTAAAAAATAGGATTCACAGGCATCCTAGACCCCGTAAAGTGCAGAAAATGGCTGTGGCCCAAAATCAGTGTCAGAGAGCTCTGAATGTCCCAAAACATTTGCAGCCCGAAAGGGGCACTAACCCGCATCCTAGACCACTGAAATTCCCAAAAGTATTTTTGGCACGAAAAATGCATCCTACAACCCTGAAAGTTCAGAATATGTTAGCAGCCTGAAAAATGCCTTAAAATGCATTTTAGGCCTGCAAAAATGTTGAAAACTTTAGAGGCCCAAAAAAGAGGTTTACAGGCATCCTAGACTCCCTAAAGTCCAGAAAATATTGGTGGACCAAAAACTGTGTCAGAGAGCTCTGAATGTCCCAAAAACATGTGCAGCTTGAAAGGGGCATTAACCCGCATCCTAGACCACTGAAATTCCCAAAAATATTTTTGGCACCCAAAATGCATCCTACAACCCTGAAAGTTCAGAATATGTTAGCAGCCCAAAAAAGGCCGTAAAATGCATTTTAGGCCTGCAAAAATGTTGAAAACTTTGGAGGCCCAAAAAAGGGGTTTACAGGCATCCTAGACCCCGTAAAGTGCAGAAAATGGCTGTGGCCCAAAAACTGCGTCAGAGAGCTCTGAATGTCCCAAAAACATGTGCAGCTTGAAAGGGGCATTAACCCGCATCCTAGACCACTGAAATTCCCAAAAATATTTATGGGACCCAAAATGCATCCTACACCCCTGAATGTTCAGAAAATGTTGGCAGCCCAAAAAAGGGGTTTACAGACATCCTAGGCCCCCTAAAGTCCAGAAAATGTTGGTGGGCCAAAAACTGTGTCAGAGAGCCTCTGAATGTCCCAAAAACATTTACAGCCTGAAAGGGGCACTAACCCGCATCCTAGACCACTGAAATTCCCAAAAATAATTTTGGCATGAAAAGTGCATCCTACAACCCTGAGAGTTCAGAATATGTTAGCAGCCCAAAAAAGGCCTTAAATGCATTTTAGGCCTGCAAAAATGTTGAAAAGTTTGGAGGTCCAAAAAAGAGGTTTACAGGCATCCTAGACTCCCTAAAGTCCAGAAAATATTGGTGGACCAAAAACTGTGTCAGAGAGCTCTGAATGTCCCAAAAACATTTGCAGCTTGAAAGGGGCATTAACCCGCATCCTAGACCACTGAAATTCTCAAAAATATTTTTGGCATGAAAAGTGCATCCTACAACCCTTAAAGTTCAGAATATGTTAGCAGCCCAAAAAAGGCCTTAAAATGCATTTTGGCCTGCAAAAAAGTTGAAATGTTTGGAGGCCCAAAAAAGGGATTTACAGGCATCCTAGACCCCCTAAAGTCCAGAAAATGTTGGTGGGCCAAAAACTGTGTCAGAGAGCCTCTGAATGTCCCAAAAACATTTGCAGCCTGAAAGGGGCATTAACCCGCATCCTAGACCACTGAAATTCCGAAAAATATTTTTGGCACCCAAAATGCATCCTACAACCCTGAAAGTTCAGAATATGTTAGCAGCCCAAAAAAGGCCTTAAAATGCATTTTAGGCCTGCAAAAATGTTGAAAAGTTTGGAGGCCCAAAAAAGGGATTTACAGGCATCCTAGACCCCCTAAAGTCCAGAAAATGTTGGTGGGCCAAAAACTGTGTCAGAGAGCTCTGAATGTCCCAAAAACATTTGCAGCCTGAAAGGGACATTAACCCGCATCCTAGACCGCTGAAATTCCCAAAAATATTTTTGGCATGAAAATTGCATCCTACAACCCTGAATGTTCAGAATATGTTAGCAGCCCAAAAAAGGCCTTAAAATGCATTTTAGGCCTGCAAAAATGTTGAAAGGTTTGGAGGCCCAAAAAAGGGGTTTACAGGCATCCTAGACCCCCTAAAGTCCAGAAAATGTTGGTGGGCCAAAAACAGGCTCAGAGAGCTCTTAATGTCCCAAAAACATTTGCAGCCTGAAAGGGGCATTAACCAGCATCCTAGACCACTGAAATTACCAAAAATAGTTTGGGCCGAAAAATGCATCCTACACCCCTGAATGTTCAGAAAATGTTGGCAGCTCAAAAAAGGCCTTAAAATGCATCTTAGGCCTGCAAAATGTAGATAGGTTTGGAGGCCCAAAAAAGGGATTTACAAGCATCCTAGACCCCGTAAAGTGCAGAAAATGGCTGGGGCCCAAAATCAGTGTCAGAGAGCTCTGAATGTCCCAAAAACATTTGCAGCCCGAAAGGGGCATTAACCCGCATCCTAGACCGCTGAAATTCCCAAAAATATTTTTGGCATGAAAAGTGCATCCTACAACCCTGAAAGTTCAGAATATGTTAGCAGCCCAAAAAAGGCCTTAAAATGCATTTTAGGCCTGCAAAAATGTTGAAAACTTTAGAGGCCCAAAAAAAGGGGTTTACAGGCATTCTAGACCCCCTAAGGTCCAGAAAATGTTGGTGGGCCAAAAACTGTGTCAGAGAGCTCTGAATGTCCCAAAAACATTTGCAGCCTGAAAGGGGCATTAACCCGCATCCTAGACCACTGAAATTCCCAAAAATATTTTTGGCATGAAAAGTGCATCCTACAACCCTGAAAGTTCAGAATATGTTAGCAGCCCAAAAAAGGCCTTAAAATGCATCTTAGGCCTGCAAAA
This sequence comes from Ambystoma mexicanum, assembly GCF_040938575.1. Lineage (NCBI taxonomy): Eukaryota > Metazoa > Chordata > Amphibia > Caudata > Ambystomatidae > Ambystoma > Ambystoma mexicanum. The sequence goes on along the minus strand of NC_090929.1, from coordinate 956,025,623 downwards.
ATGTTGAAAGGTTTGGAGAACCAAAAAAGGGATTTACAGGCATCCTAGACCCCGTAAAGTGCAGAAAATGGCTGTGGGCCAAAATCAGTGTCAGAGAGCTCTGAATGTCCCAAAATATTTGCAGCCCGAAAGGGGCACTAACCCGCATCCTAGACCACTGAAATTCCCAAAAATATTTGTGGCACCAAAAATGCATCCTACAACCCTGAAAGTTCAGAATATGTTAGCAGCCTGAAAAAGCCCTTAAAATGCATTTTAGGCCTGCAAAAATGTTGAAAACCTTGGAGGCCCAAAAAAGGGGTTGACAGGCATCCTAGACTCCCTAAAGTCCAGAAAATATTGGTGGGCCAAAAACTGTGTCAGAGAGCTCTGAATGTCCCAAAAACATTTGCAGTCTGAAAGGGGCATTAACCCGCATCCTAGACCGCTGAAATTCTCAAAAATATTTTTGGCACCCAAAATGCATCCTACAACCCTGAAAGTTCAGAATATGTTAGCAGCCCAAGAAAGGCCTTAAAATGCATTTTAGGCATGCAAAAATGTTGAAAACTTTGGAGGCCCAAAAAAGGGGTTTACAGGCATCCTAGACCCCCTAAAGTCCAGAAAATGTTGGTGGGCCAAAAACAGGCTAAGAGAGCTCTGAATGTCCCAAAAACATTTGCAGCCTGAAAGGGGCATTAACCCGCATCCTAGACCACTGAAATTACCAAAAATAGTTTGGCCCGAAAAATGCATCCTACACCCCTGAATGTTCAGAAAATGTTGGCAGCTCAAAAAGTCCTTAAAATTCATCTTGTGCCTGGAAAAATGTTGAAAACTTTGGAGGCCCAAAAAAGGGGTTTACAGACATCCTAGACCCCCTGAAGTCCAGAAAATGTTGGTGGGCCAAAAACTGTGTCAGAGAGCTCTGAATGTCCCAAAAACATTTGCAGACTGAAAGGGGCATTAACCCGCATCCTAGACCACTGAAATTCCCAAAAATATTTTTGGCATGAAAAGTGCATCCTACAACCCTGAAAGTTCAGAATATGTTAGCAGCCCAAAAAAGGCCTTAAAATGCATCTTAGACATGCAAAAATGTTGAAAGGTTTGGAGGCTAAAAAATGGGATTTACAGGCATCCTAGACCCCGTAAAGTGCAGAAAATGGCTGTGGCCCAAAATCAGTGTCAGAGAGCTCTGAATGTCCCAAAACATTTCCAGCCCGAAAGGGACACTAACCCGCATCCTAGACCACTGAAATTCCCAAAAGTATTTTTGGCACGAAAAATGCATCCTACAACCCTGAAAGTTCAGAATATGTTAGCAGCCTGAAAAATGCCTTAAAATGCATTTTAGGCCTGCAAAAATGTTGAAAACTTTAGAGGCCCAAAAAAGAGGTTTACAGGCATCCTAGACTCCCTAAAGTCCAGAAAATATTGGTGGACCAAAAACTGTGTCAGAGAGCTCTGAATGTCCCAAAAACATTTGCAGCTTGAAAGGGGCATTAACCCGCATCCTAGACCACTGAAATTCTCAAAAATATTTTTGGCATGAAAAGTGCATCCTACAACCCTTAAAGTTCAGAATATGTTAGCAGCCCAAAAAGGCCTTAAAATGCATTTTGGCCTGCAAAAAAGTTGAAATGTTTGGAGGCCAAAAAAGGGATTTACAGGCATCCTAGACCCTGTAAAGTGCAGAAAATGGCTGTGGCCCAAAAACTGTGTCAGAGAGCTCAGAATGTCCCAAAAACATTTGCAGCCTGAAAGGGGCATTAACCCTTATCCTAGACCACTGAAATTCCCAAAAATATTTTTGGCATGAAAAGTGCATCCTACAACCCTGAGAGTTCAGAATATGTTAGCAGCCCAAAAAAGGCCTTAAATGCATTTTAGGCCTGCAAAAATGTTGAAAACTTTGGAGGCCCAAAAAAGAGGTTTACAGGCATCCTAGACTCCCTAAAGTCCAGAAAATATTGGTGGACCAAAAACTGTGTCAGAGAGCTCTGAATGTCCCAAAAACATTTGCAGCTTGAAAGGGGCATTAAACCACATCCTAGACCACTGAAATTCTCAAAAATATTTTTGGCATGAAAAGTCCATCCTACAACCCTTAAAGTTCAGAATATGTTAGCAGCCCAAAAAAGGCCTTAAAATGCATTTTGGCCTGCAAAAAAGTTGAAATGTTTGGAGGCCAAAAAAAGGGATTTACAGGCATCCTAGACCCAGTAAAGTGCAGAAAATGGCTGTGGCCCAAAAACTGTGTCAGAGAGCTCTGAATGTCCCAAAAACATTTGCAGCCTGAAAGGGGCATTAACCCGCATCCTAGACCACTGAAATTACCAAAAATGGTTTGTCCCGAAAAATGCATCCTACACCCCTGAAAGTTCAGAAAATGTTGGCAGCTCAAGAAAGTCCTTAAAATTCATTTTGTGCCTGCAAAAATGTTGAAAACTTTGGAGGCCCAAAAAAGGGGTTTACAGGCATCCTAGACCCCCTAAAGTCCAGAAAATGTTGGTGGGCCAAAAATTGTGTCAGAGAGCTCTGAATGTCCCAAAAACATTTGCAGCCTGAAAGGGGCACTAACCCGCATCCTAGACCACTGAAATTCCCAATAATATTTTTGGCATGAAAAGTGCATCCTACAACCCTGAGAATTCAGAATATTTTAGCAGCCCAAAAAAGGCCTTAAATGCATTTTAGGCCTGCAAAAATGTTGAAAAGTTTGGAGGTCCAAAAAAGAGGTTTACAGGCATCCTCGACTCCCTAAAGTCCAGAAAATATTGGTGGACCAAAAACTGTGTCAGAGAGCTCTGAATGTTCCAAAAACAGTTGCAGCTTGAAAGGGGCATTAACCCGCATCCTAGACCACTGAAATTCCCAAAAATATTTTTGGCACCCAAAATGCATCCTACAACCCTGAAAGTTCAGAATATGTTAGCAGCCCAAAAAAGGCCTTAAAATGCATTTTAGGCCTGCAAAAATGTTGAAAACTTTGGAGGCCCAAAAAAGGGGTTTACAGGCATCCTAGACCCCCTAAAGTCCAGAAAATGTTGGTGGGCCAAAAACAGGCTAAGAGAGCTCTGAATGTCCCAAAAACATTTGCAGCCTGAAAGGGGCATTAACCCGCATCCCAGACCACTGAAATTACCAAAAATGGTTTGGCCCGAAAAATGCATCCTACACCCCTGAATGTTCAGAAAATGTTGGCAGCTCAAAAAGTCCTTAAAATTCATCTTGTGCCTGGACAAATGTTGAAAACTTTGGAGGCCCAAAAAAGGGGTTTACAGACATCCTAGACCCCCTAAAGTCCAGAAAATGTTGGTGGGCCAAAAACAGGCTAAGAGAGCTCTGAATGTCCCAAAAACATTTGCAGCCTGAAAGGGGCATTAACCCGCATCCTAGACCACTGAAATTACCAAAAATGGTTTGGCCCGAAAAATGCATCCTACACCCCTGAATGTTCAGAAAATGTTGGCAGCTCAAAAAGTCCTTAAAATTCATCTTGTGCCTGGAAAAATGTTGAAAACTTTGGAGGCCCAAAAAAGGGGTTTACAGACATCCTAGACCCCCTAAAGTCCAGAAAATGTTGGTGGGCCAAAAACTGTGTCAGAGAGCCTCTGAATGTCCCAAAAACATTTGCAGACTGAAAGGGGCATTAACCCGCATCCTAGACCACTGAAATTCCCAAAAATATTTTTGGCATGAAAAGTGCATCCTACAACCCTGAAAGTTCAGAATATGTTAGCAGCCCAAAAAAGGCCTTAAAATGCATCTTAGACCTGTAAAAATGTTGAAAGGTTTGGAGGCTAAAAAATGGGATTTACAGGCATCCTAGACCCCGTAAAGTGCAGAAAATGGCTGTGGCCCAAAATCAGTGTCAGAGAGCTCTGAATGTCCCAAAACATTTGCAGCCCAAAAGGGGCACTAACCCGCATCCTAGACCACTGAAATTCCCAAAAGTATTTTTGGCACGAAAAATGCATCCTACAACCCTGAAAGTTCAGAATGTGTTAGCAGCCTGAAAAATGCCTTAAAATGCATTTTAGGCCTGCAAAAATGTTGAAAACTTTAGAGGCCCAAAAAAGAGGTTTACAGGCATCCTAGACTCCCTAAAGTCCAGAAAATATTGGTGGACCAAAAACTGTGTCAGAGAGCTCTGAATGTCCCAAAAACATGTGCAGCTTGAAAGGGGCATTAACCCGCATCCTAGACCACTGAAATTCCCAAAAATATTTTTGGCACCCAAAATGCATCCTACAACCCTGAAAGTTCAGAATATGTTAGCAGCCCAAAAAAGGCCCTAAAATGCATTTTAGGCATGCAAAAATGTTGAAAACTTTGGAGGCCCAAAAAAGGGGTTTACAGGCATCCTAGACCCCCTAAAGTCCAGAAAATGTTGGTGGGCCAAAAACAGGCTCAGAGAGCTCTGAATGTCCCAAAAATATTTCCAGCCTGAAAGGGGCATTAACCCGCATCCTAGACCACTGAAATTACCAAAAATAGTTTGGCCCGAAAAATGCATCCTACACCCCTGAATGTTCAGAAAATGTTGGCAGCTCAAAAAAGTCCTTAAAATTCATCTTGTGCCTGCAAAAATGTTGAAAACTTCGGAGGCCCAAAAAAGGGGTTTGCAGGCATCCTAGACCCCCTGAAGTCCAGAAAATGTTGGTGGGCCAAAAACTGTGTCAGAGAGCTCTGAATGTCCCAAAAACATTTGCAGACTGAAAGGGGCATTAACCCGCATCCTAGACCACTGAAATTCCCAAAAATATTTTTGGCATGAAAAGTGCATCCTACAACCCTGAAAGTTCAGAATATGTTAGCAGCCCAAAAAAGGCCTTAAAATGCATCTTAGACATGCAAAAATGTTGAAAGGTTTGGAGGCTAAAAAATGGGATTTACAGGCATCCTAGACCCCGTAAAGTGCAGAAAATGGCTGTGGCCCAAAATCAGTGTCAGAGAGCTCTGAATGTCCCAAAACATTTCCAGCCCGAAAGGGACACTAACCCGCATCCTAGACCACTGAAATTCCCAAAAGTATTTTTGGCACGAAAAATGCATCCTACAACCCTGAAAGTTCAGAATATGTTAGCAGCCTGAAAAATGCCTTAAAATGCATTTTAGGCCTGCAAAAATGTTGAAAACTTTAGAGGCCCAAAAAAGAGGTTTACAGGCATCCTAGACTCCCTAAAGTCCAGAAAATATTGGTGGACCAAAAACTGTGTCAGAGAGCTCTGAATGTCCCAAAAACATTTGCAGCTTGAAAGGGGCATTAACCCGCATCCTAGACCACTGAAATTCTCAAAAATATTTTTGGCATGAAAAGTGCATCCTACAACCCTTAAAGTTCAGAATATGTTAGCAGCCCAAAAAGGCCTTAAAATGCATTTTGGCCTGCAAAAAAGTTGAAATGTTTGGAGGCCAAAAAAGGGATTTACAGGCATCCTAGACCCTGTAAAGTGCAGAAAATGGCTGTGGCCCAAAAACTGTGTCAGAGAGCTCAGAATGTCCCAAAAACATTTGCAGCCTGAAAGGGGCATTAACCCTTATCCTAGACCACTGAAATTCCCAAAAATATTTTTGGCATGAAAAGTGCATCCTACAACCCTGAGAGTTCAGAATATGTTAGCAGCCCAAAAAAGGCCTTAAATGCATTTTAGGCCTGCAAAAATGTTGAAAACTTTGGAGGCCCAAAAAAGAGGTTTACAGGCATCCTAGACTCCCTAAAGTCCAGAAAATATTGGTGGACCAAAAACTGTGTCAGAGAGCTCTGAATGTCCCAAAAACATTTGCAGCTTGAAAGGGGCATTAAACCACATCCTAGACCACTGAAATTCTCAAAAATATTTTTGGCATGAAAAGTCCATCCTACAACCCTTAAAGTTCAGAATATGTTAGCAGCCCAAAAAAGGCCTTAAAATGCATTTTGGCCTGCAAAAAAGTTGAAATGTTTGGAGGCCAAAAAAAGGGATTTACAGGCATCCTAGACCCAGTAAAGTGCAGAAAATGGCTGTGGCCCAAAAACTGTGTCAGAGAGCTCTGAATGTCCCAAAAACATTTGCAGCCTGAAAGGGGCATTAACCCGCATCCTAGACCACTGAAATTACCAAAAATGGTTTGTCCCGAAAAATGCATCCTACACCCCTGAAAGTTCAGAAAATGTTGGCAGCTCAAGAAAGTCCTTAAAATTCATTTTGTGCCTGCAAAAATGTTGAAAACTTTGGAGGCCCAAAAAAGGGGTTTACAGGCATCCTAGACCCCCTAAAGTCCAGAAAATGTTGGTGGGCCAAAAATTGTGTCAGAGAGCTCTGAATGTCCCAAAAACATTTGCAGCCTGAAAGGGGCACTAACCCGCATCCTAGACCACTGAAATTCCCAATAATATTTTTGGCATGAAAAGTGCATCCTACAACCCTGAGAATTCAGAATATTTTAGCAGCCCAAAAAAGGCCTTAAATGCATTTTAGGCCTGCAAAAATGTTGAAAAGTTTGGAGGTCCAAAAAAGAGGTTTACAGGCATCCTCGACTCCCTAAAGTCCAGAAAATATTGGTGGACCAAAAACTGTGTCAGAGAGCTCTGAATGTTCCAAAAACATTTGCAGCTTGAAAGGGGCATTAACCCGCATCCTAGACCACTGAAATTCCCAAAAATATTTTTGGCACCCAAAATGCATCCTACAACCCTGAAAGTTCAGAATATGTTAGCAGCCCAAAAAAGGCCTTAAAATGCATTTTAGGCCTGCAAAAATGTTGAAAACTTTGGAGGCCCAAAAAAGGGGTTTACAGGCATCCTAGACCCCCTAAAGTCCAGAAAATGTTGGTGGGCCAAAAACAGGCTAAGAGAGCTCTGAATGTCCCAAAAACATTTGCAGCCTGAAAGGGGCATTAACCCGCATCCCAGACCACTGAAATTACCAAAAATGGTTTGGCCCGAAAAATGCATCCTACACCCCTGAATGTTCAGAAAATGTTGGCAGCTCAAAAAGTCCTTAAAATTCATCTTGTGCCTGGACAAATGTTGAAAACTTTGGAGGCCCAAAAAAGGGGTTTACAGACATCCTAGACCCCCTAAAGTCCAGAAAATGTTGGTGGGCCAAAAACAGGCTAAGAGAGCTCTGAATGTCCCAAAAACATTTGCAGCCTGAAAGGGGCATTAACCCGCATCCTAGACCACTGAAATTACCAAAAATGGTTTGGCCCGAAAAATGCATCCTACACCCCTGAATGTTCAGAAAATGTTGGCAGCTCAAAAAGTCCTTAAAATTCATCTTGTGCCTGGAAAAATGTTGAAAACTTTGGAGGCCCAAAAAAGGGGTTTACAGACATCCTAGACCCCCTAAAGTCCAGAAAATGTTGGTGGGCCAAAAACTGTGTCAGAGAGCCTCTGAATGTCCCAAAAACATTTGCAGACTGAAAGGGGCATTAACCCGCATCCTAGACCACTGAAATTCCCAAAAATATTTTTGGCATGAAAAGTGCATCCTACAACCCTGAAAGTTCAGAATATGTTAGCAGCCCAAAAAAGGCCTTAAAATGCATCTTAGACCTGTAAAAATGTTGAAAGGTTTGGAGGCTAAAAAATGGGATTTACAGGCATCCTAGACCCCGTAAAGTGCAGAAAATGGCTGTGGCCCAAAATCAGTGTCAGAGAGCTCTGAATGTCCCAAAACATTTGCAGCCCAAAAGGGGCACTAACCCGCATCCTAGACCACTGAAATTCCCAAAAGTATTTTTGGCACGAAAAATGCATCCTACAACCCTGAAAGTTCAGAATGTGTTAGCAGCCTGAAAAATGCCTTAAAATGCATTTTAGGCCTGCAAAAATGTTGAAAACTTTAGAGGCCCAAAAAAGAGGTTTACAGGCATCCTAGACTCCCTAAAGTCCAGAAAATATTGGTGGACCAAAAACTGTGTCAGAGAGCTCTGAATGTCCCAAAAACATGTGCAGCTTGAAAGGGGCATTAACCCGCATCCTAGACCACTGAAATTCCCAAAAATATTTTTGGCACCCAAAATGCATCCTACAACCCTGAAAGTTCAGAATATGTTAGCAGCCCAAAAAAGGCCCTAAAATGCATTTTAGGCATGCAAAAATGTTGAAAACTTTGGAGGCCCAAAAAAGGGGTTTACAGGCATCCTAGACCCCCTAAAGTCCAGAAAATGTTGGTGGGCCAAAAACAGGCTCAGAGAGCTCTGAATGTCCCAAAAATATTTCCAGCCTGAAAGGGGCATTAACCCGCATCCTAGACCACTGAAATTACCAAAAATAGTTTGGCCCGAAAAATGCATCCTACACCCCTGAATGTTCAGAAAATGTTGGCAGCTCAAAAAAGTCCTTAAAATTCATCTTGTGCCTGCAAAAATGTTGAAAACTTCGGAGGCCCAAAAAAGGGGTTTGCAGGCATCCTAGACCCCCTAAAGTCCAGAAAATGTTGGTAGGCCAAAAACTGTGTCAGAGAGCTCTGAATGTCCCAAAAACATTTGCAGCCTGAAAGGGGCATTAACCCGCATCCTAGACCGCTGAAATTCCCAAAAATATTTTTGGCATGAAAAGTGCATCCTACAACCCTGAAAGTTCAGAATATGTTAGCAGCCCAAAAAAGGCCTTAAAATGCATTTTAGGCCTGCAAAAATGTTGAAAACTTTGGAGGCCCAAAAAAGGGGTTTACAGGCATCCTAGACCCCCTAAAGTCCAGAAAATGTTGGTGGGCCAAAAACAGGCTAATAGAGCTCTGAATGTCCCAAAAACATTTGCAGCCTGAAAGGGGCATTAACCCGCATCCTAGACCACTGAAATTACCAAAAATAGTTTGGCCCGAAAAATGCATCCTACACCCCTGAATGTTCAGAAAATGTTGGCAGCTCAAAAAGTCCTTAAAATTCATCTTGTGCCTGGAAAAATGTTGAAAACTTTGGAGGCCCAAAAAAGGGGTTTACAGACATCCTAGACCCCCTAAAGTCCAGAAAATGTTGGTGGGCCAAAAACTGTGTCAGAGAGCTCTGAATGTCCCAAAAACATTTGCAGACTGAAAGGGGCATTAACCCGCATCCTAGACCACTGAAATTCCCAAAAATATTTTTGGCATGAAAAGTGCATCCTACAACCCTGAAAGTTCAGAATATGTTAGCAGCCCAAAAAAAGGCCTTAAAATGCATCTTAGACCTGCAAAAATGTTGAAAGGTTTGGAGGCTAAAAAATGGGATTTACAGGCATCCTAGACCCCGTAAAGTGCAGAAAATGGCTGTGGCCCAAAATCAGTGTCAGAGAGCTCTAAATGTCCCAAAACATTTGCAGCCCGAAAGGGGCACTAACCCGCATCCTAGACCACTGAAATTCCCAAAAGTATTTTTGGCACGAAAAATGCATCCTACAACCCTGAAAGTTCAGAATATGTTAGCAGCCTGAAAAATGCCTTAAATGCATTTTAGGCCTGCAAAAATGTTGAAAACCTTGGAGGCCCAAAAAAAGGGGTTACAGGCATTCTAGACCCCCTAAAGTCCAGAAAATGTTGGTGGGCCAAAAACTGTGTCAGAGAGCTCTGAATGTCCCAAAAACATTTGCAGCCTGAAAGGGGCATTAACCCGCATCCTAGACCACTGAAATTCCCAAAAATATTTTTGGCATGAAAAGTGCATCCTACAACGCTGAAAGTTCAGAATATGTTAGCAGCCCAAAAAAGGCCTTAAAATGCATTTTGGCCTGCAAAAAAGTTGAAATGTTTGGAGGCCAAAAAAGGGATTTACAGGCATCCTAGACCCTGTAAAGTGCAGAAAATGGCTGTGGCCCAAAAACTGTGTCAGAGAGCTCAGAATGTCCCAAAAACATTTGCAGCCTAAAAGGGGCATTAACCCTTATCCTAGACCACTGAAATTCCCAAAAATATTTTTGGCATCAAAAATGCATCCTACAACCCTGAAAGTTCAGAATATGTTAGCAGCCTGAAAAAGGCCTTAAAATGCATTTTAGGCATGCAAAAATGTTGAAAACTTTGGAGGCCCAAAAAAGGGGTTTACAGGCATCCCACTGAAATTCCCAAAAATATTTTTGGCATGAAAAGTGCATCCTACAACCCTGAGAGTTCAGAATATGTTAGCAGCCCAAAAAAGGCCTTAAATGCATTTTAGGCCTGCAAAAATGTTGAAAACTTTGGAGGCCCAAAAAAGAGGTTTACAGGCATCCTAGACTCCCTAAAGTCCAGGAAATATTGGTGGACCAAAAACTGTGTCAGAGAGCTCTGAATGTCCCAAAAACATTTGCAGCTTGAAAGGGGCATTAACCCACATCCTAGACCACTGAAATTCTCAAAAATATTTTTGGCATGAAAAGTGCATCCTACAACCCTTAAAGTTCAGAATATGTTAGCAGCCCAAAAAAGGCCTTAAAATGCATTTTGGCCTGCAAAAAAGTTGAAATGTTTGGAGGCCAAAAACAGTGATTTACAGGCATCCTAGACCCCGTAAAGTGCAGAAAATGGCTGTGGCCCAAAAACTGTGTCAGAGAGCTCTGAATGTCCCAAAAACATTTGCAGCCTGAAAGGGGCATTAACCCGCATCCTAGACCACTGAAATGCCCAAAAATATTTTTGGCATGAAAAGTGCATCCTACAACCCTGAAAGTTCAGAAAATGTTGGCAGCTCAAGAAAGTCCTTAAAATTCATCTTGTGCCTGCAAAAATGTTGAAAACTTTGGAGGCCCAAAAAAGGGGTTTACAGGCATCCTAGACCCCCTAAAGTCCAGAAAATGTTGGTGGGCCAAAAACTGTGTCAGTTAGCTCTGAATGTCCCAAAAACATTTGCAGCCTGAAAGGGGCATTAACCCGCATCCTAGACCACTGAAATTACCAAAAATAAATTGGCCCAAAAAATGCATCCTACACCCCTGAAAGTTCAGAAAATGTTGGCAGCTCAAAAAAGTCCTTACAATTCATCTTGTGCCTGCAAAAATGTTGAAAACTTTGGAGGCCCAAAAAAGGAGTTTACATGCATCCTAGACCCCCTAAAGTCCAGAAAATGTTGGTGGGCAAAAACTGTGCCAGAGAGCTCTGAATGTCCCAAAAACATTTGCAGCCTGAAAGGGGTATTAACCCGCATCCTAGACCACTGAAATGTCCAAAAATATTTTTGGCACGAAAAATGCATCCTACACCCCTGAAAGCTCAGAATATGTTAGCAGCCCAAAAAAGGCCTTAAAATGCATCTTAGGCCTGCAAAAACGTTGAAAACTTTGGAGGCCCAAAAAAGAGGTTTACAGGCATCCTAGACCCCTAAAGTCCAGTAAATGTTGATGGCCCAAAAACAGTGTCAGAGAGCTCTGAATGTCCCAACAACATTTGCAGCCTTAATTGGGCATTAACGAACATCCTAGACCACTGAAATGTCCAAGAATATTTTTGGAACGAAAAATGCATCCTACACCCCTGAAAGCTCAGAATATGTTAGCAGCCCAAAAAAGGCCTTTAAATGCATCTTAGGCCTGCAAAAACGTTGAAAACTGTACAGGCCCAAAAAAGGGGTTTACATGCATCCTAAACCCCCTAAAGTCCAGAAAAGGTTGGTGGGCCATAAACTGTGTCAGAGAGCTCTGAATGTCTCAAAAATATTTGCAGCCTGAAAGGGGCATTAACCCGCATCCTAGACCACTGAAATTCCCAAAAATATTTTGGGCACCCAAAATGCATCCTACAACCTTGAAAGTTCAGAATATGTTAGCAGCCCAAAAAGGCCTTAAAATGCATTTTAGGCCTGCAAAAATGTTGAAAGGTTTGGAGGCCCAAAAAAGGGGTTTACAGGCATCCTAGACCCTGTAAAGTCCAGAAAATGTTGGTGGGCCAAATGCAGGCTCAGAGAGCTCTGAATGTCCCAAAAATATTTGCAGACTGAAAGGGGCATTAACCCGCATCCTAGACCACTGAAATTCCCAAAAATATTTTTGGCACCCAAAATGCATCCTACAACCTTGAAAGTTCAGAATATGTTAGCAGCCCAAAAAAGGCCTTAAAATGCATTTTATGCCTGCAAAAATGTTGAAAACTTTGGAGGCCCAAAAAAGGGGTTTACATGCATCCTAGACCCTCTAAAGTCCAGAAAATGTTGGTGGGTGAAATGCAGGCTCAGAGAGCTCTGAATGTCCCAAAAATATTTCCAGCCTGAAAGGGGTATTAACCCGCATCCTAGACCACTGAAATTCCCAAAAATATTTTTGGCATGAAAAGTGCATCCTACAATCCTGAAATTTCAGAATATGTTAGCAGCCCAAAAAAGGCCTTAAAATGCATTTTAGGCCTGCAAAAATGTTGAAAACTTTGGAGGCCCAAAAAAGAGGTTTACAGGCATCCTAGACCCCCTAAAGTCCAGAAAATGTTGGTGGGCCAAAAACTGTGTCAGAGAGCTCTGAATGTCCCAAAAACATTTGCAGCCTGAAAGGGGCATTAACCCGCATCCTAGACCACTGAAATTCTCAAAAATATTTTTGCCATGAAAAGTGCATCCTACAACCCTGAACGTTCAGAATATGTTAGCAGCCCAAAAAAGGCCTTAAAATGCATTTTAGGCCTGCAAAAATGTTGAAAAGTTTGGAGGCCCAAAAAAGGGATTTACAGGCATCCTAGACCCCGTAAAGTGCAGAAAATGGCTGTGGCCCAAAAACTGTGTCAGAGAGCTCTGAATGTCCTACAAACATGTGCAGCTTGAAAGGGGCATTAACCCGCACCCTAGACCACTGAAATTCCCAAAAATATTTTTGGCACTCAAAATGCATCCTAGAACCCTGAAAGTTCAGAATATGTTAGCAGCCCAAAAAAGGCCTTAAAATGCATTTTAGGCCTGCAAAAATGTTGAAAGGTTTGGAGGCCCAAAAAAGGGGTTTACAGGCATCCTAGACCCCCTACAGTCCAGAAAATGTTGGTGGGCCAAACACAGGCTCAGAGAGCTCTGAATGTCCCAAAAACATTTGCAGCCTGAAAGGGGCATTAACCCGCATCCTAGACCACTGAAATTACCAAAAATAGTTTGGCCCGAAAAATGCATCCTACACCCCTGAAAGTTCAGAAAATGTTGGCAGCTCAAAAAAGTCCTTAAAATTCATCTTTTGCCTGCAAACATGTTGAAAACTTTGGAGGCCCAAAAAAGGGATTTACAGGCATCCTAGACCCCCTAAAGTCCAGAAAATGTTGGTGGGCCAAAAACTGTGTCAGAGAGCTCTGAATGTCCCAAAAACATTTGCAGCCTGAAAGGGGTATTAACCCGCATCCTAGACCACTGAAATTCCCAAAAATATTTTTGGCATGAAAAGTGCATCCTACAACCCTGAAAGTTCAGAATATGTTAGCAGCCCAAAAAAGGCCTTAAGATGCATTTTAGGCCTGCAAAAAGGTTGAAAACTTTGGAGGCCCAAAAAAGGGGTTTACAGGCATCCTAGACCCCCTAAAGTCCAGAAAATGCTGGTGGGCCAAAAACTGTGTCAGAGAGCTCTGAATGTCCCAAAAACATTTGCAGCCTGTAAGGGGCATTAACCTGCATCCTAGACCACTGAAATTCCCAAAAATAGTTTGGCCCGAAAAATGCATCCTGCACCCCTGAATGTTCAGAAAATGTTGGCAGCTCAAAAAAGTCCTTAAAATTCATCTTTTGCCTGCAAAAATGTTGAAAACTTTGGAGGCCCAAAAAAGGGGTTTCAGGCATCCTAGACTCCGTAAAGTCCAGAAAATATTGGTGGACCAAATACTGTGTCAGAGAGCTCTGAATGTCCCAAAAACATTTGCAGCCTGAAAGGGGCATTAACCCGCATCCTAGACCACTGAAATTCCCAAAAGTATTTTTGGCACGAAAAATGCATCCTACACCCATGAATTTTCAGAAAATGTTGGCAGCTCAAAAAAAGGCCTTAAAATGCTTCTTGTGCCTGCAAAAATGTTGAAAACTTTGCAGGCCCAAAAAAGGGATTTACAGCCCTCCTAGACCCCCTAAACTCCAGAAAATGTTGGTGGGCCAAAAACCGGCTCAGAAAGCTCTGAATGTCCCAAAAACATTTGCAGCCTGAAAGGGGCATTAACCCGCATCCTAGACCACTGAAATTCCCAAAAATATTTTTGGCACCCAAAATGCATCCTACAACCCTGAAAGTTCAGAATATATTAGCAGCCCAAAAAAGGCCTTAAAATGCATTTTAGGCCTGCAAAAATGTTGAAAACTTTGGAGGCCCAAAAAAGGGATTTACAGCCCTCCTAGACCCCCTAAACTCCAGAAAATGTTGGTGGGCCAAAAACCGGCTCAGAAAGCTCTGAATGTCCCAAAAACATTTGCAGCCTGAAAGGGGCATTAACCCGCATCCTAGACCACTGAAATTACCAAAAATAATTTGGCCCGAAAAATGCATCCTACACCCCTGAAAGTTCAGAAAATGTTGGCAGCTCAAAAAAGTCCTTAAAATGCATCTTGTGCCTGCAAAAATGTTGAAAACTTTGGAGGCCCAAAAAAGGGGTTTACAGGCATCCTAGACCCCCTAAAGTCCAGAAAATGTTGGTGGGCCAAAAACTGTCAGAGAGCTCTGAATGTCCCAAAAACATTTACAGCCTGAAAGGGGCATTAACCCGCATCCTAGACCACTGAAATTCCCAAAAATATTTTTGCCATGAAAAGTGCATCCTACAACCCTGAAAGTTCAGAATATGTTAGCAGCCCAAAAAAGGCCTTAAAATGCATTTTAGACCTGCAAAAATGTTGAAAAGTTTGGAGGCCCAAAAAAGGGATTTACAGGCATCCTAGACCCCGTAAAGTGCAGAAAATGGCTGTGGTACAAAATCAGTGTCAGAGAGCTCTGAATGTCCCAAAACATTTGCAGCTCGAAACGAAAGGGGCACTAACCCGCATCCGAGACCACTGAAATTCCCAAAAATATTTTTGGCACAAAAATGCATCCTACAACCCTGAAAATTCAGAATATGTCAGCAGCCTGAAAAAGGCCTTAAAATGCATTTTAGGCCTGCAAAAATGTTGAAAACTTTGGAGGCCCAAAAAAGGGGTTTACAGGCATCCTAGACCCCCTAAAGTCCAGAAAATGTTGGTGGGCCAAAAACTGTGTCAGAGAGATCTGAATGTCCTAAAAATATTTGCAGCCTGAACGGGGCATTAACCCACATCCTAGACAACTGAAATTCCCAAAAATATTTTGGCCCAAAAAATGCTTCCTACACCCCTGAAATTCCAGAAAATGTTGGCAGCTCAAAAAAAGGCCTTAAAATGCATCTTAGGCCTGCAAAAATGTTGAAAACTTTGGAGGCCCAAAAAAGGGGTTTACAGGCATCCTAGACCCCCTAAAGTCCAGAAAATGTTGGTGGGCCAAAAACGGTGTCAGAGAGCTCTGAATGTCCCAAAAACATTTGCAGCCTGAAAGGGGCACTAACCCGCATCCTAGACCACTGAAATTCCCAAAAATATTTTTGGCACCATAAATGCATCCTACAACCCTGAAAGTTCAGAAAATTTTGGCAGCTCAAAAAAGGCCTTAAAATGCATTTTAGGCCTGCAAACATGTTGAAAAGTTTGGAGGCCCAAAAAAGGGATTTACAGGCATCCTAGACCCCCTAAAGTCCAGAAAATGTTGGTGGGCCAAAAACAGGCTCAGGGAGCTCTGAATGTCCCAAAAACATGTGCAGCCTGAAAGGGGCATTAACCCGCATCCTAGACCACTGAAATTACCAAAAATAAATTGGCCCAAAAAATGCATCCTACACCCCTGAAAGTTCAGAAAATGTTGGCAGCTCAAAAAAGTCCTTACAATTCATCTTGTGCCTGCAAAAATGTTGAAAACTTTGGAGGCCCAAAAAAGGAGTTTACATGCATCCTAGACCCCCTAAAGTCCAGAAAATGTTGGTGGGCAAAATCTGTGCCAGAGAGCTCTGAATGTCCCAAAAACATTTGCAGCCTTAATTGGGCATTAACGAACATCCTAGACCACTGAAATGTCCAAAAATATTTTTGGCACGAAAAATGCATCCTACACCCCTGAAAGTTCAGAAAATGTTGGCAGCTCAAAAAAAGACCTTAAAATGCATCTTAGGCCTGCAAAAATGTTGAAAACTTTGCAGGCCCAAAAAAGGGGTTTACATGCATCCTAGACCCCCTAAATTCCAGAAAAGGTTGGTGGGCCAAAACCTGTGTCAGAAAGCTCTGAATGTCCCAAAAACATTTGCAGCCTTAATTGGGCATTAACGAACATCCTAGACCACTGAAATGTCCAAAAATATTTTTGGCACCCAAAATGCATCCTACAACCCTGAAAGTTCAGAATATATTAGCAGCCCAAAAAAGGCCTTAAAATGCATTTTAGGCCTGCAAAAATGTTGAAAACTTTGGAGGCCGAAAAAAGGGGTTTACCGGCATCCTAGACCCCCTAAAGTCCAGAAAATGTTGGTGGGCCAAAAACAGGCTCAGAAAGCTCTGAATGTCCCAAAAACATTTGCAGCCTGAAAGGGGCATTAACCAGCATCCTAGAACACTGAAATTACCAAAAATAATTTGGCCCGAAAAATGCATCCTACACCCCTGAAAGTTCAGAAAATGTTGGCAGCTCAAAAAAGTCCTTAAAATGCATCTTGTGCCTGCAAAAATGTTGAAAACTTTGGAGGCCCAAAAAAGGGGTTTACAGGCATCCTAGACCCCCTAAAGTCCAGAAAATGTTGGTGGGCCAAAAACTGTCAGAGAGCTCTGAATGTCCCAAAAACATTTACAGCCTGAAAGGGGCATTAACCCGCATCCTAGACCACTGAAATTCCAAAAAATATTTTTGCCATGAAAAGTGCATCCTACAACCCTGAAAGTTCAGAATATGTTAGCAGCCCAAAAAAGGCCTTAAAATGCATTTTAGACCTGCAAAAATGTTGAAAAGTTTGGAGGCCCAAAAAAGGGATTTACAGGCATCCTAGACCCCGTAAAGTGCAGAAAATGGCTGTGGTCCAAAATCAGTGTCAGAGAGCTCTGAATGTCCCAAAACATTTGCAGCCCGAAAGGGGCACTAACCCGCATCCGAGACCACTGAAATTCCCAAAAATATTTTTGGCACAAAAATGCATCCTACAACCCTGAAAATTCAGAATATGTCAGCAGCCTGAAAAAGGCCTTAAAATGCATTTTAGGCCTGCAAAAATGTTGAAAACTTTGGAGGCCCAAAAAAGGGGTTTACAGGCATCCTAGACCCCCTAAAGTCCAGAAAATGTTGGTGGGCCAAAAACTGTGTCAGAGAGCTCTGAATGTCCGAAAAATATTTGCAGCCTGAACGGGGCATTAACCCACATCCTAGACAACTGAAATTCCCAAAAATATTT
The DNA here is from genome assembly GCF_040938575.1 of Ambystoma mexicanum. Taxonomy (NCBI): domain Eukaryota; kingdom Metazoa; phylum Chordata; class Amphibia; order Caudata; family Ambystomatidae; genus Ambystoma; species Ambystoma mexicanum. The sequence goes on along the minus strand of NC_090929.1, from coordinate 956,008,323 downwards.
TGGCCCAAAAAATGCTTCCTACACCCCTGAAATTTCAGAAAATGTTGGCAGCTCAAGAAAAGGCCTTAAAATGCATCTTAGGCCTGCAAAAATGTTGAAAACCTTGGAGGCCCAAAAAAGGGGTTTACAGGCATCCTAGACCCCCTAAAGTCCAGAAAATGTTGGTGGGCCAAAAACAGGCTCAGGGAGCTCTGAATGTCCCAAAAACATGTGCAGCCTGAAAGGGGCATTAACCCGCATCCTAGACCACTGAAATTACCAAAAATAAATTGGCCCAAAAAATGCATCCTACGCCCCTGAAAGTTCAGAAAATGTTGGCAGCTCAAAAAAGTCCTTACAATTCATCTTGTGCCTGCAAAAATGTTGAAAACTTTGGAGGCCCAAAAAAGGAGTTTACATGCATCCTAGACCCCCTAAAGTCCAGAAAATGTTGGTGGGCAAAATCTGTGCCAGAGAGCTCTGAATGTCCCAAAATCATTTGCAGCCTTAATTGGGCATTAACGAACATCCTAGACCACTGAAATGTCCAAGAATATTTTTGGCACGAAAAATGCATCCTACACCCCTGAAAGCTCAGAATATGTTAGCAGCCCAAAAAAGGCCTTAAAATGCATCTTAGGCCTGCAAAAATGTTGAAAACTGTACAGGCCCAAAAAAGGGGTTTACATGCATCCTAAACCCCCTAAAGTCGAGAAAAGGTTGGTGGGCCATAAACTGTGTCAGAGAGCTCTGAATGTCCCAAAAATATTTGCAGCCTGAAAGGGGCATTAACCCACATCCTAGACCACTGAAATTCCCAAAAATATTTTTGGCACCCAAAATGCATCCTACAACCTTGAAAGTTCAGAATATGTTAGCAGCCCAAAAAGGCCTTAAAATGCATTTTAGGCCTGCAAAAATGTTGAAAGGTTTGGAGGCCCAAAAAAGGGGTTTACAGGCATCCTAGACCCCCTAAAGTCCAGAAAATGTTGGTGGGCCAAATGCAGGCTCAGAGAGCTCTGAATGTCCCAAAAATATTTGCAGACTGAAAGGGGCATTAACCCGCATCCTAGACCACTGAAACTCCCAAAAATATTTTTGGCACCCAAAATGCATCCTACAACCTTGAAAGTTCAGAATATGTTAGCAGCCCAAAAAAGGCCTTAAAATGCATTTTAGGCCTGCAAAAATGTTGAAAGGTTTGGAGGCCCAAAAAAGGGGTTTACAGGCATCCTAGACCCCCTAAAGTCCAGAAAATGTTGGTGGGCCAAACACAGGCTCAGAGAGCTCTGAATGTCCCAAAAACATTTGCAGCCTGAAAGGGGCATTAACCCGCATCCTAGACCACTGAAATTACCAAAAATAGTTTGGCCCGAAAAATGCATCCTACACCCCTGAAAGTTCAGAAAATGTTGGCAGCTCAAAAAAGTCCTTAAAATTCATCTTGTGCCTGCAAACATGTTGAAAACTTTGGAGGCCCAAAAAAGGGATTTACAGGCATCCGAGACCCCCTAAAGTCCAGAAAATGTTGGTGGGCCAAAAACTGTGTCAGAGAGCTCTGAATGTCCCAAAAACATTTGCAGCCTGAAAGGGGTATTAACCCGCATCCTAGACCACTGAAATTCCCAAAAATATTTTTGGCATGAAAAGTGCATCCTACAACCCTGAAAGTTCAGAATATGTTAGCAGCCCAAAAAAGGCCTTAAGATGCATTTGAGGCCTGCAAAAAGGTCGAGAACTTTGGAGGCCCAAAAAAGGGGTTTACAGGCATCCTAGACCCCCTAAAGTCCAGAAAATGCTGGTGGGCCAAAAACTGTGTCAGAGAGCTCTGAATGTCCCAAAAACATTTGCAGCCTGTAAGGGGCATTAACCCGCATCCTAGACCACTGAAATTCCCAAAAATAGTTTGGCCCGAAAAATGCATCCTGCACCCCTGAATGTTCAGAAAATGTTGGCAGCTCAAAAAAGTCCTTAAAATTCATCTTGCGCCTGCAAAAATGTTGAAAACTTTGGAGGCCCAAAAAAGGGGTTTAGAGGCATCCTAGACTCCGTAAAGTCCAGAAAATATTGGTGGACCAAATACTGTGTCAGAGAGCTCTGAATGTCTCAAAAACATTTGCAGCCTGAAAGGGGCATTAACCCGCATCCTAGACCACTGAAATTCCCAAAAGTAGTTTTGGCACAAAAAATGCATCCTACACCCATGAATTTTCAGAAAATGTTGGCAGCTCAAAAAAAGGCCTTAAAATTCATCTTGCGCCTGCAAAAATGTTGAAAACTTTGCAGGCCCAAAAAAGGGGTTTACATGCATCCTAGACCCCCTAAATTCCAGAAAAGGTTGGTGGGCCAAAACCTGTGTCAGAAAGCTCTGAATGTCCCAAAAACATTTGCAGCCTGAAAGGGGCATTAACCCGCATCCTAGACCACTGAAATTCCCAAAAATATTTTTGGCACCCAAAATGCATCCTACAACCCTGAAAGTTCAGAATATATTAGCAGCCCAAAAAAGGCCTTAAAATGCATTTTAGGCCTGCAAAAATGTTGAAAACTTTGGAGGCCCAAAAAAGGGGTTTACAGGCATCCTAGACCCCCTAAACTCCAGAAAATGTTGGTGGGCCAAAAACAGGCTCAGAAAGCTCTGAATGTCCCAAAAACATTTGCAGCCTGAAAGGGGCATTAACCCGCATCCTAGACCACTGAAATTACCAAAAATAATTTGGCCCGAAAAATGCATCCTACACCCCTGAAAGTTCAGAAAATGTTGGCAGCTCAAAAAAGTCCTTAAAATTCATCTTGTGCCTGCAAACATGTTGAAAACTTTGGAGGCCCAAAAAAGAGATTTACAGGCATCCTAGACCCCCTAAAGTCCAGAAAATGTTGGTGGGCCAAAAACTGTGTCAGAGAGCTCTGAATGTCCCAAAAACATTTGCAGCCTGAAAGGGGCATTAACCCGCATCCTAGACCACTGAAATTCCCAAAAATATTTTTGGCATGAAAAGTGCATCCTACAACCCTGAAAGTTCAGAATATGTTAGCAGCCCAAAAAAGGCCTTAAGATGCATTTGAGGCCTGCAAAAAGGTTGAAAACTTTGGAGGCCCAAAAAAGGGGTTTACAGGCATCCTAGACCCCCTAAAGTCCAGAAAATGCTGGTGGGCCAAAAACTGTGTCAGAGAGCTCTGAATGTCCCAAAAACATTTGCAGCCTGTAAGGGGCATTAACCCGCATCCTAGACCACTGAAATTCCCAAAAATAGTTTGGCCCGAAAAATGCATCCTGCACCCCTGAATGTTCAGAAAATGTTGGCAGCTCAAAAAAGTCCTTAAAATTCATCTTGCGCCTGCAAAAATGTTGAAAACTTTGGAGGCCCAAAAAAGGGGTTTAGAGGCATCCTAGACTCCGTAAAGTCCAGAAAATATTGGTGGACCAAATACTGTGTCAGAGAGCTCTGAATGTCTCAAAAACATTTGCAGCCTGAAAGGGGCATTAACCCGCATCCTAGACCACTGAAATTCCCAAAAGTAGTTTTGGCACAAAAAATGCATCCTACACCCATGAATTTTCAGAAAATGTTGGCAGCTCAAAAAAAGGCCTTAAAATTCATCTTGCGCCTGCAAAAATGTTGAAAACTTTGCAGGCCCAAAAAAGGGGTTTACATGCATCCTAGACCCCCTAAATTCCAGAAAAGGTTGGTGGGCCAAAACCTGTGTCAGAAAGCTCTGAATGTCCCAAAAACATTTGCAGCCTGAAAGGGGCATTAACCCGCATCCTAGACCACTGAAATTCCCAAAAATATTTTTGGCACCCAAAATGCATCCTACAACCCTGAAAGTTCAGAATATATTAGCAGCCCAAAAAAGGCCTTAAAATGCATTTTAGGCCTGCAAAAATGTTGAAAACTTTGGAGGCCCAAAAAAGGGGTTTACAGGCATCCTAGACCCCCTAAACTCCAGAAAATGTTGGTGGGCCAAAAACAGGCTCAGAAAGCTCTGAATGTCCCAAAAACATTTGCAGCCTGAAAGGGGCATTAACCCGCATCCTAGACCACTGAAATTACCAAAAATAATTTGGCCCGAAAAATGCATCCTACACCCCTGAAAGTTCAGAAAATGTTGGCAGCTCAAAAAAGTCCTTAAAATTCATCTTGTGCCTGCAAACATGTTGAAAACTTTGGAGGCCCAAAAAAGAGATTTACAGGCATCCTAGACCCCCTAAAGTCCAGAAAATGTTGGTGGGCCAAAAACTGTGTCAGAGAGCTCTGAATGTCCCAAAAACATTTGCAGCCTGAAAGGGGCATTAACCCGCATCCTAGACCACTGAAATTCCCAAAAATATTTTTGGCATGAAAAGTGCATCCTACAACCCTGAAAGTTCAGAATATGTTAGCAGCCCAAAAAAGGCCTTAAGATGCATTTGAGGCCTGCAAAAAGGTTGAAAACTTTGGAGGCCCAAAAAAGGGGTTTACAGGCATCCTAGACCCCCTAAAGTCCAGAAAATGCTGGTGGGCCAAAAACTGTGTCAGAGAGCTCTGAATGTCCCAAAAACATTTGCAGCCTGTAAGGGGCATTAACCCGCATCCTAGACCACTGAAATTCCCAAAAATAGTTTGGCCCGAAAAATGCATCCTACACCCATGAATGTTCAGAAAATGTTGGCAGCTCAAAAAAGTCCTTAAAATTCATCTTGCGCCTGCAAAAATGTTGAAAACTTTGGAGGCCCAAAAAAGGGGTTTACAGGCATCCTAGACTCCGTAAAGTCCAGAAAATATTGGTGGACCAAATACTGTGTCAGAGAGCTCTGAATGTCTCAAAAACATTTGCAGCCTGAAAGGGGCATTAACCCGCATCCTAGACCACTGAAATTCCCAAAAGTGGTTTTGGCACGAAAAATGCATCCTACACCCATGAATTTTCAGAAAATGTTGGCAGCTCAAAAAAAGGCCTTAAAATTCATCTTGCGCCTGCAAAAATGTTGAAAACTTTGCAGGCCCAAAAAAGGGGTTTACATGCATCCTAGACCCCCTAAATTCCAGAAAAGGTTGGTGGGCCAAAACCTGTGTCAGAAAGCTCTGAATGTCCCAAAAACATTTGCAGCCTGAAAGGGGCATTAACCCGCATCCTAGACCACTGAAATTCCCAAAAATATTTTTGGCACCCAAAATGCATCCTACAACCCTGAAAGTTCAGAATATATTAGCAGCCCAAAAAAGGCCTTAAAATGCATTTTAGGCCTGCAAAAATGTTGAAAACTTTGGAGGCCCAAAAAAGGGGTTTACAGGCATCCTAGACCCCCTAAACTCCAGAAAATGTTGGTGGGCCAAAAACAGGCTCAGAAAGCTCTGAATGTCCCAAAAACATTTGCAGCCTGAAAGGGGCATTAACCCGCATCCTAGACCACTGAAATTACCAAAAATAATTTGGCCCGAAAAATGCATCCTACACCCCTGAAAGTTCAGAAAATGTTGGCAGCTCAAAAAAGTCCTTAAAATTCATCTTGTGCCTGCAAACATGTTGAAAACTTTGGAGGCCCAAAAAAGAGATTTACAGGCATCCTAGACCCCCTAAAGTCCAGAAAATGTTGGTGGGCCAAAAACTGTGTCAGAGAGCTCTGAATGTCCCAAAAACATTTGCAGCCTGAAAGGGGCATTAACCCGCATCCTAGACCACTGAAATTCCCAAAAATATTTTTGGCATGAAAAGTGCATCCTACAACCCTGAAAGTTCAGAATATGTTAGCAGCCCAAAAAAGGCCTTAAGATGCATTTGAGGCCTGCAAAAAGGTTGAAAACTTTGGAGGCCCAAAAAAGGGGTTTACAGGCATCCTAGACCCCCTAAAGTCCAGAAAATGCTGGTGGGCCAAAAACTGTGTCAGAGAGCTCTGAATGTCCCAAAAACATTTGCAGCCTGTAAGGGGCATTAACCCGCATCCTAGACCACTGAAATTCCCAAAAATAGTTTGGCCCGAAAAATGCATCCTACACCCATGAATGTTCAGAAAATGTTGGCAGCTCAAAAAAGTCCTTAAAATTCATCTTGCGCCTGCAAAAATGTTGAAAACTTTGGAGGCCCAAAAAAGGGGTTTACAGGCATCCTAGACTCCGTAAAGTCCAGAAAATATTGGTGGACCAAATACTGTGTCAGAGAGCTCTGAATGTCTCAAAAACATTTGCAGCCTGAAAGGGGCATTAACCCGCATCCTAGACCACTGAAATTCCCAAAAGTAGTTTTGGCACGAAAAATGCATCCTACACCCATGAATTTTCAGAAAATGTTGGCAGCTCAAAAAAAGGCCTTAAAATGCATCTTAGGCCTGCAAAAATGTTGAAAACTTTGCAGGCCCAAAAAAGGGGTTTACATGCATCCTAGACCCCCTAAATTCCAGAAAAGGTTGGTGGGCCAAAACCTGTGTCAGAAAGCTCTGAATGTCCCAAAAACATTTGCAGCCTGAAAGGGGCATTAACCCGCATCCTAGACCACTGAAATTCCCAAAAATATTTTTGGCACCCAAAATGCATCCTACAACGCTGAAAGTTCAGAATATATTAGCAGCCCAAAAAAGGCCTTAAAATGCATTTTAGGCCTGCAAAAATGTTGAAAACTTTGGAGGCCCAAAACAGGGATTTACAGGCCTCCTAGACCCCCTAAAGTCCAGAAAATGTTGGTGGGCCAAAAACAGGCTCAGAAAGCTCTGAATGTCCCAAAAACATTTGCAGCCTGAAAGGGGCATTAACCCGCATCCTAGACCACTGAAATTACCAAAAATAATTTGGCCCGAAAAATGCATCCTACACCCCTGAAAGTTCAGAAAATGTTGGCAGCTCAAAAAAAGGCCTTAAAATGCATCTTAGGCCTGCAAAAATGTTGAAAACTTTGCAGGCCCAAAAAAGGGGTTTACATGCATCCTAGACCCCCTAAATTCCAGAAAAGGTTGGTGGGCCAAAACCTGTGTCAGAAAGCTCTGAATGTCCCAAAAACATTTGCAGCCTGAAAGGGGCATTAACCCGCATCCTAGACCACTGAAATTCCCAAAAATATTTTTGGCACCCAAAATGCATCCTACAACCCTGAAAGTTCAGAATATATTAGCAGCCCAAAAAAGGCCTTAAAATGCATTTTAGGCCTGCAAAAATGTTGAAAACTTTGGAGGCCCAAAAAAGGGGTTTACAGGCATCCTAGACCCCCTAAACTCCAGAAAATGTTGGTGGGCCAAAAACAGGCTCAGAAAGCTCTGAATGTCCCAAACACATTTGCAGCCTGAAAGGGGCATTAACCCGCATCCTAGACCACTGAAATTACCAAAAATAATTTGGCCCGAAAAATGCATCCTACACCCCTGAAAGTTCAGAAAATGTTGGCAGCTCAAAAAAGTCCTTAAAATTCATCTTGTGCCTGCAAACATGTTGAAAACTTTGGAGGCCCAAAAAAGAGATTTACAGGCATCCTAGACCCCCTAAAGTCCAGAAAATGTTGGTGGGCCAAAAACTGTGTCAGAGAGCTCTGAATGTCCCAAAAACATTTGCAGCCTGAAAGGGGCATTAACCCGCATCCTAGACCACTGAAATTCCCAAAAATATTTTTGGCATGAAAAGTGCATCCTACAACCCTGAAAGTTCAGAATATGTTAGCAGCCCAAAAAAGGCCTTAAGATGCATTTGAGGCCTGCAAAAAGGTTGAAAACTTTGGAGGCCCAAAAAAGGGGTTTACAGGCATCCTAGACCCCCTAAAGTCCAGAAAATGCTGGTGGGCCAAAAACTGTGTCAGAGAGCTCTGAATGTCCCAAAAACATTTGCAGCCTGTAAGGGGCATTAACCCGCATCCTAGACCACTGAAATTCCCAAAAATAGTTTGGCCAGAAAAATGCATCCTACACCCCTGAATGTTCAGAAAATGTTGGCAGCTCAAAAAAGTCCTTAAAATTCATCTTGCGCCTGCAAAAATGTTGAAAACTTTGGAGGCCCAAAAAAGGGGTTTACAGGCATCCTAGACTCCGTAAAGTCCAGAAAATATTGGTGGACCAAATACTGTGTCAGAGAGCTCTGAATGTCTCAAAAACATTTGCAGCCTGAAAGGGGCATTAACCCGCATCCTAGACCACTGAAATTCCCAAAAGTAGTTTTGGCACGAAAAATGCATCCTACACCCATGAATTTTCAGAAAATGTTGGCAGCTCAAAAAAAGGCCTTAAAATGCATCTTAGGCCTGCAAAAATGTTGAAAACTTTGCAGGCCCAAAAAAGGGGTTTACATGCATCCTAGACCCCCTAAATTCCAGAAAAGGTTGGTGGGCCAAAACCTGTGTCAGAAAGCTCTGAATGTCACAAAAACATTTGCAGCCTGAAAGGGGCATTAACCCGCATCCTAGACCACTGAAATTCCCAAAAATATTTTTGGCACCCAAAATGCATCCTACAACCCTGAAAGTTCAGAATATATTAGCAGCCCAAAAAAGGCCTTAAAATGCATTTTAGGCCTGCAAAAATGTTGAAAACTTTGGAGGCCCAAAACAGGGATTTACAGGCCTCCTAGACCCCCTAAAGTCCAGAAAATGTTGGTGGGCCAAAAACAGGCTCAGAAAGCTCTGAATGTCCCAAAAACATTTGCAGCCTGAAAGGGGCATTAACCCGCATCCTAGACCACTGAAATTACCAAAAATAATTTGGCCCGAAAAATGCATCCTACACCCCTGAAAGTTCAGAAAATGTTGGCAGCTCAAAAAAGTCCTTAAAATTCATCTTGTGCCTGCAAACATGTTGAAAACTTTGGAGGCCCAAAAAAGAGATTTACAGGCATCCTAGACCCCCTAAAGTCCAGAAAATGTTGGTGGGCCAAAAACTGTGTCAGAGAGCTCTGAATGTCCCAAAAACATTTGCAGCCTGAAAGGGGCATTAACCCGCATCCTAGACCACTGAAATTCCCAAAAATATTTTTGGCATGAAAAGTGCATCCTACAACCCTGAAAGTTCAGAATATGTTAGCAGCCCAAAAAAGGCCTTAAGATGCATTTGAGGCCTGCAAAAAGGTTGAAAACTTTGGAGGCCCAAAAAAGGGGTTTACAGGCATCCTAGACCCCCTAAAGTCCAGAAAATGCTGGTGGGCCAAAAACTGTGTCAGAGAGCTCTGAATGTCCCAAAAACATTTGCAGCCTGTAAGGGGCATTAACCCGCATCCTAGACCACTGAAATTCCCAAAAATAGTTTGGCCCGAAAAATGCATCCTACACCCCTGAATATTCAGAAAATGTTGGCAGCTCAAAAAAGTCCTTAAAATTCATCTTGCGCCTGCAAAAATGTTGAAAACTTTGGAGGCCCAAAAAAGGGGTTTACAGGCATCCTAGACTCCGTAAAGTCCAGAAAATATTGGTGGACCAAATACTGTGTCAGAGAGCTCTGAATGTCTCAAAAACATTTGCAGCCTGAAAGGGGCATTAACCCGCATCCTAGACCACTGAAATTCCCAAAAGTAGTTTTGGCACGAAAAATGCATCCTACACCCATGAATTTTCAGAAAATGTTGGCAGCTCAAAAAAAGGCCTTAAAATGCATCTTAGGCCTGCAAAAATGTTGAAAACTTTGCAGGCCCAAAAAAGGGGTTTACATGCATCCTAGACCCCCTAAATTCCAGAAAAGGTTGGTGGGCCAAAACCTGTGTCAGAAAGCTCTGAATGTCCCAAAAACATTTGCAGCCTGAAAGGGGCATTAACCCGCATCCTAGACCACTGAAATTACCAAAAATAATTTGGCCCGAAAAATGCATCCTACACCCCTGAAAGTTCAGAAAATGTTGGCAGCTCAAAAAAGTCCTTAAAATTCATCTTGTGCCTGCAAACATGTTGAAAACTTTGGAGGCCCAAAAAAGAGATTTACAGGCATCCTAGACCCCCTAAAGTCCAGAAAATGTTGGTGGGCCAAAAACTGTGTCAGAGAGCTCTGAATGTCCCAAAAACATTTGCAGCCTGAAAGGGGCATTAACCCGCATCCTAGACCACTGAAATTCCCAAAAATATTTTTGGCATGAAAAGTGCATCCTACAACCCTGAAAGTTCAGAATATGTTAGCAGCCCAAAAAAGGCCTTAAGATGCATTTGAGGCCTGCAAAAAGGTTGAAAACTTTGGAGGCCCAAAAAAGGGGTTTACAGGCATCCTAGACCCCCTAAAGTCCAGAAAATGCTGGTGGGCCAAAAACTGTGTCAGAGAGCTCTGAATGTCCCAAAAACATTTGCAGCCTGTAAGGGGCATTAACCCGCATCCTAGACCACTGAAATTCCCAAAAATAGTTTGGCCCGAAAAATGCATCCTACACCCATGAATGTTCAGAAAATGTTGGCAGCTCAAAAAAGTCCTTAAAATTCATCTTGCGCCTGCAAAAATGTTGAAAACTTTGGAGGCCCAAAAAAGGGGTTTACAGGCATCCTAGACTCCGTAAAGTCCAGAAAATATTGGTGGACCAAATACTGTGTCAGAGAGCTCTGAATGTCTCAAAAACATTTGCAGCCTGAAAGGGGCATTAACCCGCATCCTAGACCACTGAAATTCCCAAAAGTGGTTTTGGCACGAAAAATGCATCCTACACCCATGAATTTTCAGAAAATGTTGGCAGCTCAAAAAAAGGCCTTAAAATTCATCTTGCGCCTGCAAAAATGTTGAAAACTTTGCAGGCCCAAAAAAGGGGTTTACATGCATCCTAGACCCCCTAAATTCCAGAAAAGGTTGGTGGGCCAAAACCTGTGTCAGAAAGCTCTGAATGTCCCAAAAACATTTGCAGCCTGAAAGGGGCATTAACCCGCATCCTAGACCACTGAAATTCCCAAAAATATTTTTGGCACCCAAAATGCATCCTACAACCCTGAAAGTTCAGAATATATTAGCAGCCCAAAAAAGGCCTTAAAATGCATTTTAGGCCTGCAAAAATGTTGAAAACTTTGGAGGCCCAAAACAGGGATTTACAGGCCTCCTAGACCCCCTAAAGTCCAGAAAATGTTGGTGGGCCAAAAACAGGCTCAGAAAGCTCTGAATGTCCCAAAAACATTTGCAGCCTGAAAGGGGCATTAACCCGCATCCTAGACCACTGAAATTACCAAAAATAATTTGGCCCGAAAAATGCATCCTACACCCCTGAAAGTTCAGAAAATGTTGGCAGCTCAAAAAAAGGCCTTAAAATGCATCTTAGGCCTGCAAAAATGTTGAAAACTTTGCAGGCCCAAAAAAGGGGTTTACATGCATCCTAGACCCCCTAAATTCCAGAAAAGGTTGGTGGGCCAAAACCTGTGTCAGAAAGCTCTGAATGTCCCAAAAACATTTGCAGCCTGAAAGGGGCATTAACCCGCATCCTAGACCACTGAAATTCCCAAAAATATTTTTGGCACCCAAAATGCATCCTACAACCCTGAAAGTTCAGAATATATTAGCAGCCCAAAAAAGGCCTTAAAATGCATTTTAGGCCTGCAAAAATGTTGAAAACTTTGGAGGCCCAAAAAAGGGGTTTACAGGCATCCTAGACCCCCTAAAGTCCAGAAAATGTTGGTGGGCCAAAAACAGGCTCAGAAAGCTCTGAATGTCCCAAAAACATTTGCAGCCTGAAAGGGGCATTAACCCGCATCCTAGACCACTGAAATTACCCAAAAAAATTTGGCCCGAAAAATGCATCCTACACCCCTGAAAGTTCAGAAAATGTTGGCAGCTCAAAAAAGTCCTTAAAATTCATCTTGTGCCTGCAAACATGTTGAAAACTTTGGAGGCCCAAAAAAGAGATTTACAGGCATCCTAGACCCCCTAAAGTCCAGAAAATGTTGGTGGGCCAAAAACTGTGTCAGAGAGCTCTGAATGTCCCAAAAACATTTCCACCCTGAAAGGGGTATTAACCCGCATCCTAGACCACTGAAATTCCCAAAAATATTTTTGGCATGAAAAGTGCATCCTACACCCATGAATTTTCAGAAAATGTTGGCAGCTCAAAAAAAGGCCTTAAAATGCATCTTAGGCCTGCAAAAATGTTGAAAACTTTGCAGGCCCAAAAAAGGGGTTTACATGCATCCTAGACCCCCTAAATTCCAGAAAAGGTTGGTGGGCCAAAACCTGTGTCAGAAAGCTCTGAATGTCCCAAAAACATTTGCAGCCTGAAAGGGGCATTAACCCACATCCTAGACCACTGAAATTCCCAAAAATATTTTTGGCACCCAAAATGCATCCTACAACCCTGAAAGTTCAGAATATGTTAGCAGCCCAAAAAAGGCCTTAAAATGCATTTTAGGCCTGCAAAAATGTTGAAAAGTTTGGAGGCCCAAAAAAGGGATTTACAGGCATCCTAGACCCCGTAAAGTGCAGAAAATGGCTGTGGCCCAAAAACTGTGTCAGAGAGCTCTGAATGTCCCAAAAACATTTGCAGCTTGAAAGGGGCATTAACCCACATCCTAGACCACTGAAATTCCCAAAAATATTTTTGGCACCCAAAATGCATCCTACAACCCTGAAAGTTCAGAATATGTTAGCAGCCCAAAAAAGGCCTTAAAATGCATTTAAGGCATGCAAAAATGTTGAAAACTTTGGAGGCCCAAAAAAGGGGTTTACAGGCATCCTAGACCCCCTAAAGTCCAGAAAATGTTGGTGGGCCAAAAACAGGCTCAGAGAGCTCTGAATGTCCCAAAAATATTTCCAGCCTGAAAGGGGCATTAACCCGCATCCTAGACCACTGAAATTACCAAAAATAGTTTGGCCCGAAAAATGCATCCTACACCCCTGAATGTTCAGAAAATGTTGGCAGCTCAAAAAAGTCCTTAAAATTCATCTTGTGCCTGCAAAAATGTTGAAAACTTTGGAGGCCCAAAAAAGGGGTTTACAGGCATCCTAGACCCCCTAAAGTCCAGAAAATGTTGGTAGGCCAAAAACTGTGTCAGAGAGCTCTGAATGTCCCAAAAACATTTGCAGCCTGAAAGGGGCATTAACCCGCATCCTAGACCGCTGAAATTCCCAAAAATATTTTTGGCATGAAAAGTGCATCCTACAACCCTGAAAGTTCAGAATATGTTAGCAGCCCAAAAAAGGCCTTAAAATGCATTTTAGGCCTGCAAAAATGTTGAAAACTTTGGAGGCCCAAAAAAGGGGTTTACAGGCATCCTAGACCCCCTAAAGTCCAGAAAATGTTGGTGGGCCAAAAACAGGCTAAGAGAGCTCTGAATGTCCCAAAAACATTTGCAGCCTGAAAGGGGCATTAACCCGCATCCTAGACCACTGAAATTACCAAAAATAGTTTGGCCCGAAAAATGCATCCTACACCCCTGAATGTTCAGAAAATGTTGGCAGCTCAAAAAGTCCTTAAAATTCATCTTGTGCCTGGAAAAATGTTGAAAACTTTGGAGGCCCAAAAAAGGGGTTTACGGACATCCTAGACCCCCTAAAGTCCAGAAAATGTTGGTGGGCCAAAAACTGTGTCAGAGAGCTCTGAATGTCCCAAAAACATTTGCAGACTGAAAGGGGCATTAACCCGCATCCTAGACCACTGAAATTCCCAAAAATATTTTTGGCATGAAAAGTGCATCCTACAACCCTGAAAGTTCAGAATATGTTAGCAGCCCAAAAAAAGGCCTTAAAATGCATCTTAGACCTGCAAAAATGTTGAAAGGTTTGGAGGCTAAAAAATGGGATTTACAGGCATCCTAGACCCCGTAAAGTGCAGAAAATGGCTGTGGCCCAAAATCAGTGTCAGAGAGCTCTAAATGTCCCAAAACATTTGCAGCCCGAAAGGGGCACTAACCTGCATCCTAGACCACTGAAATTCCCAAAAGTATTTTTGGCACGAAAAATGCATCCTACAACCCTGAAAGTTCAGAATATGTTAGCAGCCCAAAAAAGGCCTTAAATGCATTTTAGGCCTGCAAAAATGTTGAAAGGTTTGGAGGCCCAAAAAAGAGGTTTACAGGCATCCTAGACCCCCTAAAGTCCAGAAAATGTTGGTGGACCAAAAACTGTGTCAGAGAGCTCTGAATGTCCCAAAAACATTTGCAGCCTGAAAGGGGCATTAACCCGCATCCTAGACCACTGAAATTCTCAAAAATATTTTTGGCATGAAAAGTGCATCCTACAACCCTTAAAGTTCAGAATATGTTAGCAGCCCAGAAAAGTCCTTAAAATGCATTTTGGCCTGCAAAAAAGTTGAAATGTTTGGAGGCCAAAAAAGGGATTTACAGGCATCCTAGACCCCGTAAAGTGCAGAAAATGGCTGTGGCCCAAAAAATGTGTCAGAGAGCTCTGAATGTCCCAAAACATTTGCAGCTTGAAAGGGGCATTAACCCACATCCTAGACCACTGAAATTCCCAAAAATATTTTTGGCATGAAAAGTGCATCCTACAACCCTTAACGTTCAGAATATGTTAGCAGCCCAAAAAAGGCCTTAAAATGCATTTTAGGCCTGCAAAAATGTTGAAAACTTTGGAGGCCCAAAAAAGGAGTTTACAGGCATCCTAGACCCCCTAAAGTCCAGAAAATGTTGGTGGGCCAAAAACAGGCTCAGAGAGCTCTGAATGTCCCAAAAACATTTGCAGCCTGAAAGGGGCATTAACCCGCATCCTAGACCACTGAAATTACCAAAAATGGTTTGGCCCGAAAAATGCATCCTACACCCCTAAAAGTTCAGAAAATGTTGGCAGCTCAAGAAAGTCCTTAAAATTCATCTTGTGCCTGCAAAAATGTTGAAAACTTTGGAGGCCCAAAAAAGGGGTTTACAGGCATCCTAGACCCCCTTAAATCCAGAAAATGTTGGTGGGCCAAAAACTGTGTCAGAGAGCTCTGAATGTCCCAAAAACATTTGCAGCCTGAAAGGGGCACTAACCCGCATCCTAGACCACTGAAATTCCCAAAAATATTTTTGGCATGAAAAGTGCATCCTACAACCCTGAGAGTTCAGAATATGTTAGCAGCCCAAAAAAGGCCTTAAATGCATTTTAGGCCTGCAAAAATGTTGAAAAGTTTGGAGGTCCAAAAAAGAGGTTTACAGGCATCCTAGACTCCCTAATGTCCAGAAAATGTTGGTGGGCCAAAAACAGGCTCAGAGAGCTCTGAATGTCCCAATAACATTTGCAGCCTGAAAGGGGCATTAACCCGCATCCTAGACCACTGAAATTACCAAAAATAGTTTGGCCCGAAAAATGCATCCTACACCCGTGAAAGTTCAGAAAATGTTGGCAGCTCAAAAAAGTCCTTAAAATTGATCTTGTGCCTGCAAAAATGTTGAAAACTTTGGAGGCCCAAAAAAGGGATTTACAGGCATCCTAGACCCCCTAAAGTCCAGAAAATGTTGGTGGGCCAAAAACTGTGTCAGAGAGCTCAGAATGTACCAAAAACATTTGCAGCCTGAAAGGGGCATTAACCCGCATCGTAGACCACTGAAATTCCCAAAAATATTTTTGGCATGAAAAGTACATCCTACAACCCTGAGAGTTCAGAATATGTTAGCAGCCCAAAAAAGGCCTTAAAATGCATTTTAGACCTGCAAAAATGTTGAAAACTTTGGAGGCCCAAAAAAGAGGTTTACAGGCATCCTAGACTCCCTAAAGTCCAGAAAATATTGGTGGACCAAAAACTGTGTCAGAGAGCTCTGAATGTCCCAAAAACATTTGCAGCCTGAAAGGGGCATTAACCCGCATCCTAGACCACTGAAATTCCCAAAAATATTTTTGGCACCCAAAATGCATCCTACAACCCTGAAAGTTCAGAATATGTTAGCAGCCCAAAAAAGGCCTTAAAATGCATTTTAGGCTTGCAAAAATGTTGAAAAGTTTGGAGGCCCAAAAAAGGGATTTACAGGCATCCTAGACCCCCTAAATTCCAGAAAAGGTTGGTGGGCCAAAACCTGTGTCAGAAAGCTCTGAATGTCCCAAAAACATTTGCAGCCTGAAAGGGGCATTAACCCGCATCCTAGACCCCTGAAATTCCCAAAAATATTTTTGGCACCCAAAATGCATCCTACAACCCTGAAAGTTCAGAATATATTAGCAGCCCAAAAAAGGCCTTAAAATGCATTTTAGGCCTGCAAAAATGTTGAAAACTTTGGAGGCCCAAAAAAGGGGTTTACAGGCATCCTAGACCCCCTAAAGTCCAGAAAATGTTGGTGGGCCAAAAACAGGCTCAGAAAGCTCTGAATGTCCCAGAAACATTTGCAGCCTGAAAGGGGCATTAACCCGCATCCTAGACCACTGAAATTACCAAAAATAATTTGGCCCGAAAAATGCATCCTACACCCCTGAAAGTTCTGAAAATGTTGGCAGCTCAAAAAAGTCCTTAAAATGCATCTTGTGCCTGCAAAAATGTTGAAAACTTTGGAGGCCCAAAAAGGGGGTTTACAGGCATCCTAGACTCCGTAAAGTCCAGAAAATATTGGTGGACCAAATACTGTGTCAGGGAGCTCTGAATGTCCCAAAAACATGTGCAGCCTGAAAGGGGCATTAACCCGCATCCTAGACCACTGAAATTCCCAAAAATATTTTTGGCACCCAAAATGCATCCTACAACCCTGAAAGTTCAGAATATATTAGCAGCCCAAAAAAGGCCTTAAAATGCATTTTAGGCCTGCAAAAATGTTGAAAACTTTGGAGGCCCAAAAAAGGGGTTTACAGGCATCCTAGACCCCCTAAAGTCCAGAAAATGTTGGTGGGCCAAAAACAGGCTCAGAAAGCTCTGAATGTCCCAGAAACATTTGCAGCCTGAAAGGGGCATTAACCCGCATCCTAGACCACTGAAATTACCAAAAATAATTTGGCCCGAAAAATGCATCCTACACCCCTGAAAGTTCAGAAAATGTTGGCAGCTCAAAAAAAGGCCTTAAATTGCATTTTAGGCCTGCAAAAATGTTGAAAACTTTGCAGGCCCAAAAAAGGGGTTTACATGCATCCTAGACCCCCTAAATTCCAGAAAAGGTTGGTGGGCCAAAACCTGTGTCAGAAAGCTCTGAATGTCCCAAAAACATTTGCAGCCTGAAAGGGGCATTAACCCGCATCCTAGACCACTGAAATTCCCAAAAATATTTTTGGCACCCAAAATGCATCCTACAACCCTGAAAGTTCAGAATATATTAGCAGCCCAAAAAAGGCCTTAAAATGCATTTTAGGCCTGCAAAAATGTTGAAAACTTTGGAGGCCCAAAAAAGGGGTTTACAGGCATCCTAGACCCCCTAAAGTCGAGAAAATGTTGGTGGGCCAAAAACAGGCTCAGAAAGCTCTGAATGTCCCAAAAACATTTGCAGCCTGAAAGGGGCATTAACCAGCATCCTAGACCACTGAAATTACCAAAAATAATTTGGCCCGAAAAATGCATCCTACACCCCTGAAAGTTCAGAAAATGTTGGCAGCTCAAAAAAGTCCTTAAAATTCATCTTGTGCCTGCAAACATGTTGAAAACTTTGGAGGCCCAAAAAAGAGATTTACAGGCATCCTAGACCCCCTAAAGTCCAGAAAATGTTGGTGGGCCAAAAACTGTGTCAGAGAGCTCTGAATGTCCCAAAAACATTTGCAGCCTGAAAGGGGTATTAACCCGCATCCTAGACCACTCAAATTCCCAAAAATATTTTTGGCATGAAAAGTGCATCCTACAACCCTGAAAGTTCAGAATATGTTAGCAGCCCAAAAAAGGCCTTAAGATGCATTTGAGGCCTGCAAAAAGGTTGAAAACTTTGGAGGCCCAAAAAAGGAGTTTACATGCATCCTAGACCCCCTAAAGTCCAGAAAATGTTGGTGGGCAAAAACTGTGCCAGAGAGCTCTGAATGTCCCAAAAACATTTGCAGCCTGAAAGGGGTATTAACCCGCATCCTAGACCACTGAAATGTCCAAAAATATTTTTGGCACGAAAAATGCATCCTACACCCCTGAAAGCTCAGAATATGTTATCAGCCCAAAAAAGGCCTTAAAATGCATCTTAGGCCTGCAAAAACGTTGAAAACTTCGGAGGCCCAAAAAAGGGGTTTACAGGCATCCTAGACCACTAAAGTCCAGAAAATGTTGATGGCCCAAAAACAGTGTCAGAGAGCTCTGAATGTCCCAACAACATTTGCAGCCTTAATTGGGCATTAACGAACATCCTAGACCAGTGAAATGTCCAAGAATATTTTTGGCACGAAAAATGCATCCTACACCCCTGAAAGCTCAGAATATGTTAGCAGCCCAAAAAAGGCCTT
This sequence comes from Ambystoma mexicanum, assembly GCF_040938575.1. Lineage (NCBI taxonomy): Eukaryota > Metazoa > Chordata > Amphibia > Caudata > Ambystomatidae > Ambystoma > Ambystoma mexicanum. Next base: position 955,990,190 of record NC_090929.1, on the reverse strand, counting down.
AAAATGCATCTTAGGCCTGCAAAAACGTTGAAAACTGTACAGGCCCAAAAAAAGGGTTTACATGCATCCTAAACCCCCTAAAGTCCAGAAAAGGTTGGTGGGCCATAAACTGTGTCAGAGAGCTCTGAATGTCCCAAAAATATTTGCAGCCTGAAAGGGGCATTAACCCGCATCCTAGACCACTGAAATTCCCAAAAATATTTTTGGCACCCAAAATGCATCCTACAACCTTGAAAGTTCAGAATATGTTAGCAGCCCAAAAAGGCCTTAAAATGCATTTTAGGCCTGCAAAAATGTTGAAAGGTTTGGAGGCCCAAAAAAGGGGTTTACAGGCATCCTAGACCCCCTAAAGTCCAGAAAATGTTGGTGGGCCAAATGCAGGCTCAGAGAGCTCTGAATGTCCCAAAAATATTTGCAGAATGAAAGGGGCATTAACCCGCATCCTAGACCACTGAAACTCCCAAAAATATTTTTGGCACCCAAAATGCATCCTACAACCTTGAAAGTTCAGAATATGTTAGCAGCCCAAAAAAGGCCTTAAAATGCATTTTATGCCTGCAAAAATGTTGAAAACTTTGGAGGCCCAAAAAAGGGGTTTACATGCATCCTAGACCCTCTAAAGTCCAGAAAATGTTGGTGGGCAAAATGCAGGCTCAGAGAACTCTGAATGTCCCAAAAATATTTCCAGCCTGAAAGGGGTATTAACCCGCATCCTAGACCACTGAAATAACCAAAAATATTTTTGGCATGAAAAGTGCATCCTAGAACCCTGAAATTTCAGAGTATGTTAGCAGCCCAAAAAAGGCCTTAAAATGCATTTTAGGCCTGCAAAAATGTTGAAAACTTTGGAGGCCCAAAAAAGGGGTTTACAGGCATCCTAGACCCCCTAAAGTCCAGAAAATGTTGGTGGGCCAAAAACTGTGTCAAAGAGCTCTGAATGTCCCAAAAACATTTGCAGCCTGAAAGGGGCATTAACCCGCATCCTAGACCACTGAAATTCTCAAAAATATTTTTCCCATGAAAAGTGCATCCTACAACCCTGAACGTTCAGAATATGTTAGCAGCCCAAAAAAGGCCTTAAAATGCATTTTAGGCCTGCAAAAATGTTGAAAAGTTTGGAGGCCCAAAAAAGAGATTTACAGGCATCCTAGACCCCGTAAAGTGCAGAAAATAGATGTGGCCCAAAAACTGTGTCAGAGAGCTCTGAATGTCCTACAAACATGTGCAGCTTGAAAGGGGCATTAACCCGCATCCTAGACCACTGAAATTCCCAAAAATATTTTTGGCACTCAAAATGCATCCTACAACCCTGAAAGTTCAGAATATGTTAGCAGCCCAAAAAAGGCCTTAAGATGCATTTTAGGCCTGCAAAAAGGTTGAAAACTTTGGAGCCCCAAAAAAGGGGTTTACAGACATCCTAGACCCCCTAAAGTCCAGAAAATGCTGGTGGGCCAAAAACTGTGTCAGAGAGCTCTGAATGTCCCAAAAAGATTTGCAGCCTGTAAGGGGCATTAACCCGCATCCTAGACCACTGAAATTCCCAAAAATAGTTTGGCCCGAAAAATGCATCCTGCACCCCTGAATGTTCAGAAAATGTTGGCAGCTCAAAAAAGTCCTTAAAATTCATCTTGTGCCTGCAAAAATGTTGAAAACTTTGGAGGCCCAAAAAAGGGGTTTACATGCATCCTAGACCCCCTAAATTCCAGAAAAGGTTGGTGGGCCAAAACCTGTGTCAGAAAGCTCTGAATGTCCCAAAAACATTTGCAGCCTGAAAGGGGCATTAACCCGCATCCTAGACCACTGAAATTCCCAAAAATATTTTTGGCACCCAAAATGCATCCTACAACCCTGAAAGTTCAGAATATATTAGCAGCCCAAAAAAGACCTTAAAATGCATTTTAGGCCTGCAAAAATGTTGAAAACTTTGGAGGCCCAAAAAAGGGATTTACAGGCCTCCTAGACCCCCTAAAGTCCAGAAAATGTTGGTGGGCCAAAAACAGGCTCAGAAAGCTCTGAATGTCCCAAAAACATTTGCAGCCTGAAAGGGGCATTAACCCGCATCCTAGACCACTGAAATTCCCAAAAGTATTTTTGGCACGAAAAATGCATCCTACACCCATGAATTTTCAGAAAATGTTGGCAGCTCAAAAAAGTCCTTAAAATTCATCTTGTGCCTGCAAACATGTTGAAAACTTTGGAGGCCCAAAAAAGAGATTTACAGGCATCCTAGACCCCCTAAAGTCCAGAAAATGTTGGTGGGCCAAAAACTGTGTCAGAGAGCTCTGAATGTCCCAAAAACATTTGCAGCCTGAAAGGGGTATTAACCCGCATCCTAGACCACTCAAATTCCCAAAAATATTTTTGGCATGAAAAGTGCATCCTACAACCCTGAAAGTTCAGAATATGTTAGCAGCCCAAAAAAGGCCTTAAGATGCATTTGAGGCCTGCAAAAAGGTTGAAAACTTTGGAGGCCCAAAAAAGGAGTTTACATGCATCCTAGACCCCCTAAAGTCCAGAAAATGTTGGTGGGCAAAAACTGTGCCAGAGAGCTCTGAATGTCCCAAAAACATTTGCAGCCTGAAAGGGGTATTAACCCGCATCCTAGACCACTGAAATGTCCAAAAATATTTTTGGCACGAAAAATGCATCCTACACCCCTGAAAGCTCAGAATATGTTAGCAGCCCAAAAAAGGCCTTAAAATGCATCTTAGGCCTGCAAAAACGTTGAAAACTTCGGAGGCCCAAAAAAGGGGTTTACAGGCATCCTAGACCACTAAAGTCCAGAAAATGTTGATGGCCCAAAAACAGTGTCAGAGAGCTCTGAATGTCCCAACAACATTTGCAGCCTTAATTGGGCATTAACGAACATCCTAGACCAGTGAAATGTCCAAGAATATTTTTGGCACGAAAAATGCATCCTACACCCCTGAAAGCTCAGAATATGTTAGCAGCCCAAAAAAGGCCTTAAAATGCATCTTAGGCCTGCAAAAACGTTGAAAACTGTACAGGCCCAAAAAAAGGGTTTACATGCATCCTAAACCCCCTAAAGTCCAGAAAAGGTTGGTGGGCCATAAACTGTGTCAGAGAGCTCTGAATGTCCCAAAAATAGTTGCAGCCTGAAAGGGGCATTAACCCGCATCCTAGACCACTGAAATTCCCAAAAATATTTTTGGCACCCAAAATGCATCCTACAACCTTGAAAGTTCAGAATATGTTAGCAGCCCAAAAAGGCCTTAAAATGCATTTTAGGCCTGCAAAAATGTTGAAAGGTTTGGAGGCCCAAAAAAGGGGTTTACAGGCATCCTAGACCCCCTAAAGTCCAGAAAATGTTGGTGGGCCAAATGCAGGCTCAGAGAGCTCTGAATGTCTCAAAAATATTTGCAGACTGAAAGGGGCATTAACCCGCATCCTAGACCACTGAAACTCCCAAAAATATTTTTGGCACCCAAAATGCATCCTACAACCTTGAAAGTTCAGAATATGTTAGCAGCCCAAAAAAGGCCTTAAAATGCATTTTATGCCTGCAAAAATGTTGAAAACTTTGGAGGCCCAAAAAAGGGGTTTACATGCATCCTAGACCCTCTAAAGTCCAGAAAATGTTGGTGGGCAAAATGCAGGCTCAGAGAACTCTGAATGTCCCAAAAATATTTCCAGCCTGAAAGGGGTATTAACCCGCATCCTAGACCACTGAAATTCCCAAAAATATTTTTGGCATGAAAAGTGCATCCTACAACCCTGAAATTTCAGAGTATGTTAGCAGCCCAAAAAAGGCCTTAAAATGCATTTTAGGCCTGCAAAAATGTTGAAAACTTTGGAGGCCCAAAAAAGGGGTTTACAGGCATCCTAGACCCCCTAAAGTCCAGAAAATGTTGGTGGGCCAAAAACTGTGTCAAAGAGCTCTGAATGTCCCAAAAACATTTGCAGCCTGAAAGGGGCATTAACCCGCATCCTAGACCACTGAAATTCTCAAAAATATTTTTCCCATGAAAAGTGCATCCTACAACCCTGAACGTTCAGAATATGTTAGCAGCCCAAAAAAGGCCTTAAAATGCATTTTAGGCCTGCAAAAATGTTGAAAAGTTTGGAGGCCCAAAAAAGAGATTTACAGGCATCCTAGACCCCGTAAAGTGCAGAAAATAGATGTGGCCCAAAAACTGTGTCAGAGAGCTCTGAATGTCCTACAAACATGTGCAGCTTGAAAGGGGCATTAACCCGCATCCTAGACCACTGAAATTCCCAAAAATATTTTTGGCACTCAAAATGCATCCTACAACCCTGAAAGTTCAGAATATGTTAGCAGCCCAAAAAAGGCCTTAAGATGCATTTTAGGCCTGCAAAAAGGTTGAAAACTTTGGAGCCCCAAAAAAGGGGTTTACAGACATCCTAGACCCCCTAAAGTCCAGAAAATGCTGGTGGGCCAAAAACTGTGTCAGAGAGCTCTGAATGTCCCAAAAAGATTTGCAGCCTGTAAGGGGCATTAACCCGCATCCTAGACCACTGAAATTCCCAAAAATAGTTTGGCCCGAAAAATGCATCCTGCACCCCTGAATGTTCAGAAAATGTTGGCAGCTCAAAAAAGTCCTTAAAATTCATCTTGTGCCTGCAAAAATGTTGAAAACTTTGGAGGCCCAAAAAAGGGGTTTACATGCATCCTAGACCCCCTAAATTCCAGAAAAGGTTGGTGGGCCAAAACCTGTGTCAGAAAGCTCTGAATGTCCCAAAAACATTTGCAGCCTGAAAGGGGCATTAACCCGCATCCTAGACCACTGAAATTCCCAAAAATATTTTTGGCACCCAAAATGCATCCTACAACCCTGAAAGTTCAGAATATATTAGCAGCCCAAAAAAGACCTTAAAATGCATTTTAGGCCTGCAAAAATGTTGAAAACTTTGGAGGCCCAAAAAAGGGATTTACAGGCCTCCTAGACCCCCTAAAGTCCAGAAAATGTTGGTGGGCCAAAAACAGGCTCAGAAAGCTCTGAATGTCCCAAAAACATTTGCAGCCTGAAAGGGGCATTAACCCGCATCCTAGACCACTGAAATTCCCAAAAGTATTTTTGGCACGAAAAATGCATCCTACACCCATGAATTTTCAGAAAATGTTGGCAGCTCAAAAAAAGGCCTTAAAATGCATCTTAGGCCTGCAAAAATGTTGAAAACTTTGCAGGCCCAAAAAAGGGGTTTACATGCATCCTAGACCCCCTAAATTCCAGAAAAGGTTGGTGGGCCAACACCTGTGTCAGAAAGCTCTGAATGTCCCAAAAACATTTGCAGCCTGAAAGGGGCATTAACCCGCATCCTAGACCACTGAAATTCTCAAAAATATTTTTGGCACCCAAAATGCATCCTACAACCCTGAAAGTTCAGAATATATTAGCAGCCCAAAAAAGGCCTTAAAATGCATTTTAGGCCTGCAAAAATGTTGAAAACTTTGGAGGCCCAAAAAAGGGGTTTACAGGCATCCTAGACCCCCTAAAGTCCAGAAAATGTTGGTGGGCCAAAAACAGGCTCAGAAAGCTCTGTATGTCCCAAAAACATTTGCAGCCTGAAAGGGGCATTAACCCGCATCCTAGACCACTGAAATTACCAAAAATAATTTTGCCCGAAAAATGCATCCTACACCCCTGAAAGTTCAGAAAATGTTGGCAGCTCAAAAAAGTCCTTAAAATGCATCTTGTGCCTGCAAAAAATGTTGAAAACTTTGGAGGCCCAAAAAAGGGGTTTACAGGCATCCTAGACCCCCTAAAGTCCAGAAAATGTTGGTGGGCCAAAAACTGTGTCAGAGAGCTCTGAATGTCCCAAAAACATTTACAGCCTGAAAGGGGCATTAACCCGCATCCTAGACCACTGAAATTCCCAAAAATATTTTTGCCATGAAAAGTGCATCCTACAACTCTGAAAGTTCAGAATATGTTAGCAGCCCAAAAAAGGCCTTAAAATGCATTTTAGACCTGCAAAAATGTTGAAAACTTTGGAGGCCCAAAAAAGGGGTTTACAGGCATCCTAGACCCCCTAAAGTCCAGAAAATGTTGGTGGGCCAAAAACTGTGTCAGAGAGCACTGAATGTCCTAAAAACATTTGCAGCCTGAACGGGGCATTAACCCACATCCTAGACAACTGAAATTCCCAAAAATATTTTGGCCCAAAAAATGCTTCCTACACCCCTGAAATTTCAGAAAATGTTGGCAGCTCAAAAAAAGGCCTTAAAATGCATCTTAGGCCTGCAAAAATGTTGAAAACTTTGGAGGCCCAAAAAAGGGGTTTACAGGCATCCTAGACCCCCTAAAGTCCAGAAAATGTTGGTGGGCCAAAAACGGTGTCAGAGAGCTCTGAATGTCCCAAAAACATTTGCAGCCTGAAAGGGGCACTAACCCGCATCCTAGACCACTGAAATTCCCAAAAATATTTTTGGCACAATAAATGCATCCTACAACCCTGAAAGTTCAGAAAATTTTGGCAGCTCAAAAAAGGCCTTAAAATGCATTTTAGGCCTGCAAACATGTTGAAAAGTTTGGAGGACCAAAAAAGGGATTTTGGGCATCCTAGACCCCCTAAAGTCCAGAAAATGTTGGTGGGCCAAAAACAGGCTCAGAGAGCTCTGAATGTCCCAAAAACATTTGCAGCCTGAAAGGGGCATTAACCCGCATCCTAGACCACTGAAATTACCAAAAATAGTTTGGCCCGAAAAATGCATCCTACACCCCTGAAAGTTCAGAAAATGTTGGCAGCTCAAAAAAAGGCCTTAAATTGCATTTTAGGCCTGCAAAAATGTTGAAAACTTTGCAGGCCCAAAAAAGGGGTTTACAGGCATCCTAGACCCCCTAAATTCCAGAAAAGGTTGGTGGGCCAAAACCTGTGTCAGAAAGCTCTGAATGTCCCAAAAACATTTGCAGCCTGAAAGGGGCATTAACCCGCATCCTAGACCACTGAAATTCCCAAAAATATTTTTGGCACCCAAAATGCATCCTACAACCCTGAAAGTTCAGAATATATTAGCAGCCCAAAAAAGGCCTTAAAATGCATTTTAGGCCTGCAAAAATGTTGAAAACTTTGGAGGCCCAAAAAAGGGGTTTACAGGCATCCTAGACCCCCTAAAGTCCAGAAAATGTTGGTGGGCCAAAAACAGGCTCAGAAAGCTCTGAATGTCCCAAAAACATTTGCAGCCTGAAAGGGGCATTAACCCGCATCCTAGACCACTGAAATTACCAAAAATAATTTGGCCCGAAAAATGCATCCTACACCCCTGAAAGTTCAGAAAATGTTGGCAGCTCAAAAAAGTACTTACAATTCATCTTGTGCCTGCAAAAATGTTGAAAACTTTGGAGGCCCAAAAAAGGAGTTTACATGCATCCTAGACCCCCTAAAGTCCAGAAAATGTTGGTGGGCAAAAACTGTGCCAGAGAGCTCTGAATGTCCCAAAAACATTTGCAGCCTGAAAGGGGTATTAACCCGCATCCTAGACCACTGAAATGTCCAAAAATATTTTTGGCACGAAAAATGCATCCTACACCCCTGAAAGCTCAGAATATGTTAGCAGCCCAAAAAAGGCCTTAAAATGCATCTTAGGCCTGCAAAAACGTTGAAAACTTTGGAGGCCCAAAAAAGGGGTTTACAGGCATCCTAGACCACTAAAGTCGAGAAAATGTTGATGGCACAAAAACAGTGTCAGAGAGCTCTGAATGTCCCAACAACATTTGCAGCCTTAATTGGGCATTAACGAACATCCTAGACCAGTGAAATGTCCAAGAATATTTTTGGCACGAAAAATGCATCCTACACCCCTGAAAGCTCAGAATATGTTAGCAGCCCAAAAAAGGCGTTAAAATGCATCTTCGGCCTGCAAAAACGTTGAAAACTGTACAGGCCCAAAAAAAGGGTTTACATGCATCCTAAACCCCCTAAAGTCCAGAAAAGGTTGGTGGGCCATAAACTGTGTCAGAGAGCTCTGAATGTCCCAAAAATATTTGCAGCCTGAAAGGGGCATTAACCCGCATCCTAGACCACTGAAATTCCCAAAAATATTTTTGGCACCCAAAATGCATCCTACAACCTTGAAAGTTCAGAATATGTTAGCAGCCCAAAAAGGCCTTAAAATGCATTTTAGGCCTGCAAAAATGTTGAAAGGTTTGGAGGCCCAAAAAAGGGGTTTACAGGCATCCTAGACCCCCTAAAGTCCAGAAAATGTTGGTGGGCCAAATGCAGGCTCAGAGAGCTCTGAATGTCCCAAAAATATTTGCAGACTGAAAGGGGCATTAACCCGCATCCTAGACCACTGAAATTCCCAAAAATATTTTTGGCACCCAAAATGCATCCTACAACCTTGAAAGTTCAGAATATGTTAGCAGCCCAAAAAGGCCTTAAAATGCATTTTAGGCCTGCAAAAATGTTGAAAGGTTTGGAGGCCCAAAAAAGGGGTTTACAGGCATCCTAGACCCCCTAAAGTCCAGAAAATGTTGGTGGGCCAAATGCAGGCTCAGAGAGCTCTGAATGTCCCAAAAATATTTGCAGACTGAAAGGGGCATTAACCCGCATCCTAGACCACTGAAACTCCCAAAAATATTTTTGGCACCCAAAATGCATCCTACAACCTTGAAAGTTCAGAATATGTTAGCAGCCCAAAAAAGGCCTTAAAATGCATTTTATGCCTGCAAAAATGTTGAAAACTTTGGAGGCCCAAAAAAGGGGTTTACATGCATCCTAGACCCTCTAAAGTCCAGAAAATGTTGGTGGGCGAAATGCAGGCTCAGAGAGCTCTGAATGTCCCAAAAATATTTCCAGCCTGAAAGGGGTATTAACCCGCATCCTAGACCACTGAAATTCCCAAAAATATTTTTGGCATGAAAAGTGCATCCTACAACCCTGAAATTTCAGAGTATGTTAGCAGCCCAAAAAAGGCCTTAAAATGCATTTTAGGCCTGCAAAAATGTTGAAAACTTTGGAGGCCCAAAAAAGGGGTTTACAGGCATCCTAGACCCCCTAAAGTCCAGAAAATGTTGGTGGGCCAAAAACTGTGTCAAAGAGCTCTGAATGTCCCAAAAACATTTGCAGCCTGAAAGGGGCATTAACCCGCATCCTAGACCACTGAAATTCTCAAAAATATTTTTGCCATGAAAAGTGCATCCTACAACCCTGAACGTTCAGAATATGTTAGCAGCCCAAAAAAGGCCTTAAAATGCATTTTAGGCCTGCAAAAATGTTGAAAAGTTTGGAGGCCCAAAAAAGAGATTTACAGGCATCCTAGACCCCGTAAAGTGCAGAAAATAGCTGTGGCCCAAAAACTGTGTCAGAGAGCTCTGAATGTCCTACAAACATGTGCAGCTTGAAAGGGGCATTAACCCGCATCCTAGACCACTGAAATTCCCAAAAATATTTTTGGCACTCAAAATGCATCCTACAACCCTGAAAGTTCAGAATATGTTAGCAGCCCAAAAAAGGCCTTAAGATGCATTTTAGGCCTGCAAAAAGGTTGAAAACTTTGGAGCCCCAAAAAAGGGGTTTACAGACATCCTAGACCCCCTAAAGTCCAGAAAATGCTGGTGGGCCAGAAACTGTGTCAGAGAGCTCTGAATGTCCCAAAAAGATTTGCAGCCTGTAAGGGGCATTAACCCGCATCCTAGACCACTGAAATTCCCAAAAATAGTTTGGCCCGAAAAATGCATCCTGCACCCCTGAATGTTCAGAAAATGTTGGCAGCTCAAAAAAGTCCTTAAAATTCATCTTGTGCCTGCAAAAATGTTGAAAACTTTGGAGGCCCAAAAAAGGGGTTTACAGGCATCCTAGACTCCGTAAAGTCCAGAAAATATTGGTGGACCAAATACTGTGTCAGAGAGCTCTGAATGTCCCAAAAACATTTGCAGCCTGAAAGGGGCATTAACCCGCATCCTAGACCACTGAAATTCCCAAAAGTATTTTTGGCACGAAAAATGCATCCTGCACCCATGAATTTTCAGAAAATGTTGGCAGCTCATAAAAAGGCCTTAAAATGCATCTTAGGCCTGCAAAAATGTTGAAAACTTTGCAGGCCCAAAAAAGGGGTTTACATGCATCCTAGACCCCCTAAATTCCAGAAAAGGTTGGTGGGCCAAAACCTGTGTCAGAAAGCTCTGAATGTCCCAAAAACATTTGCAGCCTGAAAGGGGCATTAACCCGCATCCTAGACCACTGAAATTCCCAAAAATATTTTTGGCACCCAAAATGCATCCTACAACCCTGAAAGTTCAGAATATATTAGCAGCCCAAAAAAGACCTTAAAATGCATTTTAGGCCTGCAAAAATGTTGAAAACTTTGGAGGCCCAAAAAAGGGATTTACAGGCCTCCTAGACCCCCTAAAGTCCAGAAAATGTTGGTGGGCCAAAAACAGGCTCAGAAAGCTCTGAATGTCCCAAAAAGATTTGCAGCCTGAAAGGGGCATTAACCCGCATCCTAGACCACTGAAATTACCAAAAATAATTTGGCCCGAAAAATGCATCCTACACCCCTGAAAGTTCAGAAAATGTTGGCAGCTCAAAAAAAGGCCTTAAAATGCATCTTAGGCCTGCAAAAATGTTGAAAACTTTGCAGGCCCAAAAAAGGGGTTTACATGCATCCTAGACCCCCTAAATTCCAGAAAAGGTTGGTGGGCCAAAACCTGTGTCAGAAAGCTCTGAATGTCCCAAAAACATTTGCAGCCTGAAAGGGGCATTAACCCGCATCCTAGACCATTGAAATTCCCAAAAATATTTTTGGCACCCAAAATGCATCCTACAACCCTGAAAGTTCAGAATATATTAGCAGCCCAAAAAAGGCCTTAAAATGCATTTTAGGCCTGCAAAAATGTTGAAAACTTTGGAGGCCCAAAAAAGGGATTTACAGGCCTCCTAGACCCCCTAAAGTCCAGAAAATGTTGGTGGGCCAAAAACAGGCTCAGAAAGCTCTGAATGTCCCAAAAACATTTGCAGCCTGAAAGGGGCATTAACCCGCATCCTAGACCACTGAAATTACCAAAAATAATTTGGCCCGAAAAATGCATCCTACACCCCTGAAAGTTCAGAAAATGTTGGCAGCTCAAAAAAAGGCCTTAAAATGCATCTTAGGCCTGCAAAAATGTTGAAAACTTTGCAGGCCCAAAAAAGGGGTTTACATGCATCCTAGACCCCCTAAATTCCAGAAAAGGTTGGTGGGCCAAAACCTGTGTCAGAAAGCTCTGAATGTCCCAAAAACATTTGCAGCCTGAAAGGGGCATTAACCCACATCCTAGACCACTGAAATTCCCAAAAATATTTTTGGCACCCAAAATGCATCCTACAACCCTGAAAGTTCAGAATATATTAGCAGCCCAAAAAAGGCCTTAAAATGCATTTTAGGCCTGCAAAAATGTTGAAAACTTTGGAGGCCCAAAAAAGGGGTTTACAGGCATCCTAGACTCCGTAAAGTCCAGAAAATATTGGTGGACCAAATACTGTGTCAGAGAGCTCTGAATGTCCCAAAAACATTTGCAGCCTGAAAGGGGCATTAACCCGCATCCTAGACCACTGAAATTCCCAAAAGTATTTTTGGCACGAAAAATGCATCTACACCCATGAATTTTCAGAAAATGTTGGCAGCTCAAAAAAAGGCCTTAAAATGCATCTTAGGCCTGCAAAAATGTTGAAAACTTTGCAGGCCCAAAAAAGGGGTTTACAGGCATCCTAGACCCCCTAAAGTCCAGAAAATGTTGGTGGGCCAAAAACAGGCTCAGAGAGCTCTTAATGTCCCAAAAACATTTGCAGCCTGAAAGGGGCATTAACCCGCATCCTAGACCACTGAAATTACCAAAAATAGTTTGGCCCGAAAAATGCATCCTACACCCCTGAATGTTCAGAAAATGTTGGCAGCTCAAAAAAGGCCTTAAAATGCATCTTAGGCCTGCAAAATGTAGATAGGTTTGGAGGCCCAAAAAAGGGATTTACAGGCATCCTAGACCCCGTAAAGTGCAGAAAATGGCTGGGGCCCAAAATCAGTGTCAGAGAGCTCTGAATGTCCCAAAAACATTTGCAGCCCGAAAGGGGCATTAACCCGCATCCTAGACCGCTGAAATTCCCAAAAATATTTTTGGCATGAAAAGTGCATCCTACAACCCTGAAAGTTCAGAATATGTTAGCAGCCCAAAAAAGGCCTTAAAATGCATTTTAGGCCTGCAAAAATGTTGAAAACTTTAGAGGCCCAAAAAAAGGGGTTTACAGGCATTCTAGACCCCCTAAGGTCCAGAAAATGTTGGTGGGCCAAAAACTGTGTCAGAGAGCTCTGAATGTCCCAAAAACATTTGCAGCCTGAAAGGGGCATTAACCCGCATCCTAGACCACTGAAATTCCCAAAAATATTTTTGGCATGAAAAGTGCATCCTACAACCCTGAAAGTTCAGAATATGTTAGCAGCCCAAAAAAGGCCTTAAAATGCATCTTAGGCCTGCAAAAATGTTGAAAGGTTTGGAGAACCAAAAAAGGGATTTACAGGCATCCTAGACCCCGTAAAGTGCAGAAAATGGCTGTGGGCAAAAAAATCAGTGACAGAGAGCTCTGAATGTCCCAAAATATTTGCAGCCCGAAAGGGGCACTAACCCGCATCCTAGACCACTGAAATTCCCAAAAATATTTGTGGCACCAAAAATGCATCCTACAACCCTGAAAGTTCAGAATATGTTAGCAGCCTGAAAAAGCCCTTAAAATGCATTTTAGGCCTGCAAAAATGTTGAAAACCTTGGAGGCCCAAAAAAGGGGTTGACAGGCATCCTAGACTCCCTAAAGTCCAGAAAATATTGGTGGGCCAAAAACTGTGTCAGAGAGCTCTGAATGTCCCAAAAACATTTGCAGTCTGAAAGGGGCATTAACCCGCATCCTAGACCGCTGAAATTCTCAAAAATATTTTTGGCACCCAAAATGCATCCTACAACCCTGAAAGTTCAGAATATGTTAGCAGCCCAAGAAAGGCCTTAAAATGCATTTTAGGCATGCAAAAATGTTGAAAACTTTGGAGGCCCAAAAAAGGGGTTTACAGGCATCCTAGACCCCCTAAAGTCCAGAAAATGTTGGTGGGCCAAAAACAGGCTAAGAGAGCTCTGAATGTCCCAAAAACATTTGCAGCCTGAAAGGGGCATTAACCCGCATCCTAGACCACTGAAATTACCAAAAATAGTTTGGCCCGAAAAATGCATCCTACACCCCTGAATGTTCAGAAAATGTTGGCAGCTCAAAAAGTCCTTAAAATTCATCTTGTGCCTGGAAAAATGTTGAAAACTTTGGAGGCCCAAAAAAGGGGTTTACAGACATCCTAGACCCCCTGAAGTCCAGAAAATGTTGGTGGGCCAAAAACTGTGTCAGAGAGCTCTGAATGTCCCAAAAACATTTGCAGACTGAAAGGGGCATTAACCCGCATCCTAGACCACTGAAATTCCCAAAAATATTTTTGGCATGAAAAGTGCATCCTACAACCCTGAAAGTTCAGAATATGTTAGCAGCCCAAAAAAGGCCTTAAAATGCATCTTAGACATGCAAAAATGTTGAAAGGTTTGGAGGCTAAAAAATGGGATTTACAGGCATCCTAGACCCCGTAAAGTGCAGAAAATGGCTGTGGCCCAAAATCAGTGTCAGAGAGCTCTGAATGTCCCAAAACATTTCCAGCCCGAAAAGGACACTAACCCGCATCCTAGACCACTGAAATTCCCAAAAGTATTTTTGGCATGAAAAATGCATCCTACAACCCTGAAAGTTCAGAATATGTTAGCAGCCTGAAAAATGCCTTAAAATGCATTTTAGGCCTGCAAAAATGTTGAAAACTTTAGAGGCCCAAAAAAGAGGTTTACAGGCATCCTAGACTCCCTAAAGTCCAGAAAATATTGGTGGACCAAAAACTGTGTCAGAGAGCTCTGAATGTCCCAAAAACATTTGCAGCTTGAAAGGGGCATTAACCCGCATCCTAGACCACTGAAATTCTCAAAAATATTTTTGGCATGAAAAGTGCATCCTACAACCCTTAAAGTTCAGAATATGTTAGCAGCCCAAAAAGGCCTTAAAATGCATTTTGGCCTGCAAAAAAGTTGAAATGTTTGGAGGCCAAAAAAGGGATTTACAGGCATCCTAGACCCTGTAAAGTGCAGAAAATGGCTGTGGCCCAAAAACTGTGTCAGAGAGCTCAGAATGTCCCAAAAACATTTGCAGCCTGAAAGGGGCATTAACCCTTATCCTAGACCACTGAAATTCCCAAAAATATTTTTGGCATGAAAAGTGCATCCTACAACCCTGAGAGTTCAGAATATGTTAGCAGCCCAAAAAAGGCCTTAAATGCATTTTAGGCCTGCAAAAATGTTGAAAACTTTGGAGGCCCAAAAAAGAGGTTTACAGGCATCCTAGACTCCCTAAAGTCCAGAAAATATTGGTGGACCAAAAACTGTGTCAGAGAGCTCTGAATGTCCCAAAAACATTTGCAGCTTGAAAGGGGCATTAACCCACATCCTAGACCACTGAAATTCTCAAAAATATTTTTGGCATGAAAAGTCCATCCTACAACCCTTAAAGTTCAGAATATGTTAGCAGCCCAAAAAAGGCTTTAAAATGCATTTTGGCCTGCAAAAAAGTTGAAATGTTTGGAGGCCAAAAAAAGGGATTTACAGGCATCCTAGACCCAGTAAAGTGCAGAAAATGGCTGTGGCCCAAAAACTGTGTCAGAGAGCTCTGAATGTCCCAAAAACATTTGCAGCCTGAAAGGGGCATTAACCCGCATCCTAGACCACTGAAATTACCAAAAATGGTTTGTCCCGAAAAATGCATCCTACACCCCTGAAAGTTCAGAAAATGTTGGCAGCTCAAGAAAGTCCTTAAAATTCATTTTGTGCCTGCAAAAATGTTGAAAACTTTGGAGGCCCAAAAAAGGGGTTTACAGGCATCCTAGACCCCCTAAAGTCCAGAAAATGTTGGTGGGCCAAAAATTGTGTCAGAGAGCTCTGAATGTCCCAAAAACATTTGCAGCCTGAAAGGGGCACTAACCCGCATCCTAGACCACTGAAATTCCCAATAATATTTTTGGCATGAAAAGTGCATCCTACAACCCTGAGAATTCAGAATATTTTAGCAGCCCAAAAAAGGCCTTAAATGCATTTTAGGCCTGCAAAAATGTTGAAAAGTTTGGAGGTCCAAAAAAGAGGTTTACAGGCATCCTCGACTCCCTAAAGTCCAGAAAATATTGGTGGACCAAAAACTGTGTCAGAGAGCTCTGAATGTTCCAAAAACATTTGCAGCTTGAAAGGGGCATTAACCCGCATCCTAGACCACTGAAATTCCCAAAAATATTTTTGGCACCCAAAATGCATCCTACAACCCTAAAAGTTCAGAATATGTTAGCAGCCCAAAAAAGGCCTTAAAATGCATTTTAGGCCTGCAAAAATGTTGAAAACTTTGGAGGCCCAAAAAAGGGGTTTACAGGCATCCTAGACCCCCTAAAGTCCAGAAAATGTTGGTGGGCCAAAAACAGGCTAAGAGAGCTCTGAATGTCCCAAAAACATTTGCAGCCTGAAAGGGGCATTAACCCGCATCCCAGACCACTGAAATTACCAAAAATGGTTTGGCCCGAAAAATGCATCCTACACCCCTGAATGTTCAGAAAATGTTGGCAGCTCAAAAAGTCCTTAAAATTCATCTTGTGCCTGGACAAATGTTGAAAACTTTGGAGGCCCAAAAAAGGGGTTTACAGACATCCTAGACCCCCTAAAGTCCAGAAAATGTTGGTGGGCCAAAAACAGGCTAAGAGAGCTCTGAATGTCCCAAGAACATTTGCAGCCTGAAAGGGGCATTAACCCGCATCCTAGACCACTGAAATTACCAAAAATGGTTTGGCCCGAAAAATGCATCCTACACCCCTGAATGTTCAGAAAATGTTGGCAGCTCAAAAAGTCCTTAAAATTCATCTTGTGCCTGGAAAAATGTTGAAAACTTTGGAGGCCCAAAAAAGGGGTTTACAGACATCCTAGACCCCCTAAAGTCCAGAAAATGTTGGTGGGCCAAAAACTGTGTCAGAGAGCCTCTGAATGTCCCAAAAACATTTGCAGACTGAAAGGGGCATTAACCCGCATCCTAGACCACTGAAATTCCCAAAAATATTTTTGGCATGAAAAGTGCATCCTACAACCCTGAAAGTTCAGAATATGTTAGCAGCCCAAAAAAGTCCTTAAAATGCATCTTAGACCTGTAAAAATGTTGAAAGGTTTGGAGGCTAAAAAATGGGATTTACAGGCATCCTAGACCCCGTAAAGTGCAGAAAATGGCTGTGGCCCAAAATCAGTGTCAGAGAGCTCTGAATGTCCCAAAACATTTGCAGCCCAAAAGGGGCACTAACCCGCATCCTAGACCACTGAAATTCCCAAAAGTATTTTTGGCACGAAAAATGCATCCTACAACCCTGAAAGTTCAGAATGTGTTAGCAGCCTGAAAAATGCCTTAAAATGCATTTTAGGCCTGCAAAAATGTTGAAAACTTTAGAGGCCCAAAAAAGAGGTTTACAGGCATCCTAGACTCCCTAAAGTCCAGAAAATATTGGTGGACCAAAAACTGTGTCAGAGAGCTCTGAATGTCCCAAAAACATGTGCAGCTTGAAAGGGGCATTAACCCGCATCCTAGACCACTGAAATTCCCAAAAATATTTTTGGCACCCAAAATGCATCCTACAACCCTGAAAGTTCAGAATATGTTAGCAGCCCAAAAAAGGCCTTAAAATGCATTTTAGGCATGCAAAAATGTTGAAAACTTTGGAGGCCCAAAAAAGGGGTTTACAGGCATCCTAGACCCCCTAAAGTCCAGAAAATGTTGGTGGGCCAAAAACAGGCTCAGAGAGCTCTGAATGTCCCAAAAATATTTCCAGCCTGAAAGGGGCATTAACCCGCATCCTAGACCACTGAAATTACCAAAAATAGTTTGGCCCGAAAAATGCACCCTACACCCCTGAATGTTCAGAAAATGTTGGCAGCTCAAAAAAGTCCTTAAAATTCATCTTGTGCCTGCAAAAATGTTGAAAACTTCGGAGGCCCAAAAAAGGGGTTTGCAGGCATCCTAGACCCCCTAAAGTCCAGAAAATGTTGGTAGGCCAAAAACTGTGTCAGAGAGCTCTGAATGTCCCAAAAACATTTGCAGCCTGAAAGGGGCATTAACCCGCATCCTAGACCGCTGAAATTCCCAAAAATATTTTTGGCATGAAAAGTGCATCCTACAACCCTGAAAGTTCAGAATATGTTAGCAGCCCAAAAAAGGCCTTAAAATGCATTTTAGGCCTGCAAAAATGTTGAAAACTTTGGAGGCCCAAAAAAGGGGTTTACAGGCATCCTAGACCCCCTAAAGTCCAGAAAATGTTGGTGGGCCAAAAACAGGCTAATAGAGCTCTGAATGTCCCAAAAACATTTGCAGCCTGAAAGGGGCATTAACCCGCATCCTAGACCACTGAAATTACCAAAAATAGTTTGGCCCGAAAAATGCATCCTACACCCCTGAATGTTCAGAAAATGTTGGCAGCTCAAAAAGTCCTTAAAATTCATCTTGTGTCTGGAAAAATGTTGAAAACTTTGGAGGCCCAAAAAAGGGGTTTACAGACATCCTAGACACCCTAAAGTCCAGAAAATGTTGGTGGGCCAAAAACTGTGTCAGAGAGCTCTGAATGTCCCAAAAACATTTGCAGACTGAAAGGGGCATTAACCCGCATCCTAGACCACTGAAATTCCCAAAAATATTTTTGGCACCCAAAATGCATCCTACAACCCTGAAAGTTCAGAATATGTTAGCAGCCCAAAAAAGGCCTTAAAATGCATTTTAGGCATGCAAAAATGTTGAAAACTTTGGAGGCCCAAAAAAGGGGTTTACAGGCATCCTAGACCCCCTAAAGTCCAGAAAATGTTGGTGGGCCAAAAACAGGCTAAGAGAGCTCTGAATGTCCCAAAAACATTTGCAGCCTGAAAGGGGCATTAACCCGCATCCTAGACCACTGAAATTACCAAAAATAGTTTGGCCCGAAAAATGCATCCTACACCCCTGAATGTTCAGAAAATGTTGGCAGCTCAAAAAGTCCTTAAAATTCATCTTGTGCCTGGAAAAATGTTGAAAACTTTGGAGGCCCAAAAAAGGGGTTTACAGACATCCTAGACCCCCTGAAGTCCAGAAAATGTTGGTGGGCCAAAAACTGTGTCAGAGAGCTCTGAATGTCCCAAAAACATTTGCAGACTGAAAGGGGCATTAACCCGCATCCTAGACCACTGAAATTCCCAAAAATATTTTTGGCATGAAAAGTGCATCCTACAACCCTGAAAGTTCAGAATATGTTAGCAGCCCAAAAAAGGCCTTAAAATGCATCTTAGACATGCAAAAATGTTGAAAGGTTTGGAGGCTAAAAAATGGGATTTACAGGCATCCTAGACCCCGTAAAGTGCAGAAAATGGCTGTGGCCCAAAATCAGTGTCAGAGAGCTCTGAATGTCCCAAAACATTTCCAGCCCGAAAGGGACACTAACCCGCATCCTAGACCACTGAAATTCCCAAAAGTATTTTTGGCACGAAAAATGCATCCTACAACCCTGAAAGTTCAGAATATGTTAGCAGCCTGAAAAATGCCTTAAAATGCATTTTAGGCCTGCAAAAATGTTGAAAACTTTAGAGGCCCAAAAAAGAGGTTTACAGGCATCCTAGACTCCCTAAAGTCCAGAAAATATTGGTGGACCAAAAACTGTGTCAGAGAGCTCTGAATGTCCCAAAAACATTTGCAGCTTGAAAGGGGCATTAACCCGCATCCTAGACCACTGAAATTCTCAAAAATATTTTTGGCATGAAAAGTGCATCCTACAACCCTTAAAGTTCAGAATATGTTAGCAGCCCAAAAAGGCCTTAAAATGCATTTTGGCCTGCAAAAAAGTTGAAATGTTTGGAGGCCAAAAAAGGGATTTACAGGCATCCTAGACCCTGTAAAGTGCAGAAAATGGCTGTGGCCCAAAAACTGTGTCAGAGAGCTCAGAATGTCCCAAAAACATTTGCAGCCTGAAAGGGGCATTAACCCTTATCCTAGACCACTGAAATTCCCAAAAATATTTTTGGCATGAAAAGTGCATCCTACAACCCTGAGAGTTCAGAATATGTTAGCAGCCCAAAAAAGGCCTTAAATGCATTTTAGGCCTGCAAAAATGTTGAAAACTTTGGAGGCCCAAAAAAGAGGTTTACAGGCATCCTAGACTCCCTAAAGTCCAGAAAATATTGGTGGACCAAAAACTGTGTCAGAGAGCTCTGAATGTCCCAAAAACATTTGCAGCTTGAAAGGGGCATTAACCCACATCCTAGACCACTGAAATTCTCAAAAATATTTTTGGCATGAAAAGTCCATCCTACAACCCTTAAAGTTCAGAATATGTTAGCAGCCCAAAAAAGGCCTTAAAATGCATTTTGGCCTGCAAAAAAGTTGAAATGTTTGGAGGCCAAAAAAAGGGATTTACAGGCATCCTAGACCCAGTAAAGTGCAGAAAATGGCTGTGGCCCAAAAACTGTGTCAGAGAGCTCTGAATGTCCCAAAAACATTTGCAGCCTGAAAGGGCATTAACCCGCATCCTAGACCACTGAAATTACCAAAAATGGTTTGTCCCGAAAAATGCATCCTACACCCCTGAAAGTTCAGAAAATGTTGGCAGCTCAAGAAAGTCCTTAAAATTCATTTTGTGCCTGCAAAAATGTTGAAAACTTTGGAGGCCCAAAAAAGGGGTTTACAGGCATCCTAGACCCCCTAAAGTCCAGAAAATGTTGGTGGGCCAAAAATTGTGTCAGAGAGCTCTGAATGTCCCAAAAACATTTGCAGCCTGAAAGGGGCACTAACCCGCATCCTAGACCACTGAAATTCCCAATAATATTTTTGGCATGAAAAGTGCATCCTACAACCCTGAGAATTCAGAATATTTTAGCAGCCCAAAAAAGGCCTTAAATGCATTTTAGGCCTGCAAAAATGTTGAAAAGTTTGGAGGTCCAAAAAAGAGGTTTACAGGCATCCTCGACTCCCTAAAGTCCAGAAAATATTGGTGGACCAAAAACTGTGTCAGAGAGCTCTGAATGTTCCAAAAACATTTGCAGCTTGAAAGGGGCATTAACCCGCATCCTAGACCACTGAAATTCCCAAAAATATTTTTGGCACCCAAAATGCATCCTACAACCCTGAAAGTTCAGAATATGTTAGCAGCCCAAAAAAGGCCTTAAAATGCATTTTAGGCCTGCAAAAATGTTGAAAACTTTGGAGGCCCAAAAAAGGGGTTTACAGGCATCCTAGACCCCCTAAAGTCCAGAAAATGTTGGTGGGCCAAAAACAGGCTAAGAGAGCTCTGAATGTCCCAAAAACATTTGCAGCCTGAAAGGGGCATTAAACCGCATCCCAGACCACTGAAATTACCAAAAATGGTTTGGCCCGAAAAATGCATCCTACACCCCTGAATGTTCAGAAAATGTTGGCAGCTCAAAAAGTCCTTAAAATTCATCTTGTGCCTGGACAAATGTTGAAAACTTTGGAGGCCCAAAAAAGGGGTTTACAGACATCCTAGACCCCCTAAAGTCCAGAAAATGTTGGTGGGCCAAAAACAGGCTAAGAGAGCTCTGAATGTCCCAAAAACATTTGCAGCCTGAAAGGGGCATTAACCCGCATCCTAGACCACTGAAATTACCAAAAATGGTTTGGCCCGAAAAATGCATCCTACACCCCTGAATGTTCAGAAAATGTTGGCAGCTCAAAAAGTCCTTAAAATTCATCTTGTGCCTGGAAAAATGTTGAAAACTTTGGAGGCCCAAAAAAGGGGTTTACAGACATCCTAGACCCCCTAAAGTCCAGAAAATGTTGGTGGGCCAAAAACTGTGTCAGAGAGCCTCTGAATGTCCCAAAAACATTTGCAGACTGAAAGGGGCATTAACCCGCATCCTAGACCACTGAAATTCCCAAAAATATTTTTGGCATGAAAAGTGCATCCTACAACCCTGAAAGTTCAGAATATGTTAGCAGCCCAAAAAAGTCCTTAAAATGCATCTTAGACCTGTAAAAATGTTGAAAGGTTTGGAGGCTAAAAAATGGGATTTACAGGCATCCTAGACCCCGTAAAGTGCAGAAAATGGCTGTGGCCCAAAATCAGTGTCAGAGAGCTCTGAATGTCCCAAAACATTTGCAGCCCAAAAGGGGCACTAACCCGCATCCTAGACCACTGAAATTCCCAAAAGTATTTTTGGCACGAAAAATGCATCCTACAACCCTGAAAGTTCAGAATGTGTTAGCAGCCTGAAAAATGCCTTAAAATGCATTTTAGGCCTGCAAAAATGTTGAAAACTTTAGAGGCCCAAAAAAGAGGTTTACAGGCATCCTAGACTCCCTAAAGTCCAGAAAATATTGGTGGACCAAAAACTGTGTCAGAGAGCTCTGAATGTCCCAAAAACATGTGCAGCTTGAAAGGGGCATTAACCCGCATCCTAGACCACTGAAATTCCCAAAAATATTTTTGGCACCCAAAATGCATCCTACAACCCTGAAAGTTCAGAATATGTTAGCAGCCCAAAAAAGGCCTTAAAATGCATTTTAGGCATGCAAAAATGTTGAAAACTTTGGAGGCCCAAAAAAGGGGTTTACAGGCATCCTAGACCCCCTAAAGTCCAGAAAATGTTGGTGGGCCAAAAACAGGCTCAGAGAGCTCTGAATGTCCCAAAAATATTTCCAGCCTGAAAGGGGCATTAACCCGCATCCTAGACCACTGAAATTACCAAAAATAGTTTGGCCCGAAAAATGCATCCTACACCCCTGAATGTTCAGAAAATGTTGGCAGCTCAAAAAAGTCCTTAAAATTCATCTTGTGCCTGCAAAAATGTTGAAAACTTCGGAGGCCCAAAAAAGGGGTTTGCAGGCATCCTAGACCCCCTAAAGTCCAGAAAATGTTGGTAGGCCAAAAACTGTGTCAGAGAGCTCTGAATGTCCCAAAAACATTTGCAGCCTGAAAGGGGCATTAACCCGCATCCTAGACCGCTGAAATTCCCAAAAATATTTTTGGCATGAAAAGTGCATCCTACAACCCTGAAAGTTCAGAATATGTTAGCAGCCCAAAAAAGGCCTTAAAATGCATTTTAGGCCTGCAAAAATGTTGAAAACTTTGGAGGCCCAAAAAAGGGGTTTACAGGCATCCTAGACCCCCTAAAGTCCAGAAAATGTTGGTGGGCCAAAAACAGGCTAATAGAGCTCTGAATGTCCCAAAAACATTTGCAGCCTGAAAGGGGCATTAACCCGCATCCTAGACCACTGAAATTACCAAAAATAGTTTGGCCCGAAAAATGCATCCTACACCCCTGAATGTTCAGAAAATGTTGGCAGCTCAAAAAGTCCTTAAAATTCATCTTGTGCCTGGAAAAATGTTGAAAACTTTGGAGGCCCAAAAAAGGGGTTTACAGACATCCTAGACCCCCTAAAGTCCAGAAAATGTTGGTGGGCCAAAAACTGTGTCAGAGAGCTCTGAATGTCCCAAAAACATTTGCAGACTGAAAGGGGCATTAACCCGCATCCTAGACCACTGAAATTCCCAAAAATATTTTTGGCACCCAAAATGCATCCTACAACCCTGAAAGTTCAGAATATGTTAGCAGCCCAAAAAAGGCCTTAAAATGCATTTTAGGCATGCAAAAATGTTGAAAACTTTGGAGGCCCAAAAAAGGGGTTTACAGGCATCCTAGACCCCCTAAAGTCCAGAAAATGTTGGTGGGCCAAAAACAGGCTAAGAGAGCTCTGAATGTCCCAAAAACATTTGCAGCCTGAAAGGGGCATTAACCCGCATCCTAGACCACTGAAATTACCAAAAATAGTTTGGCCCGAAAAATGCATCCTACACCCCTGAATGTTCAGAAAATGTTGGCAGCTCAAAAAGTCCTTAAAATTCATCTTGTGCCTGGAAAAATGTTGAAAACTTTGGAGGCCCAAAAAAGGGGTTTACAGACATCCTAGACCCCCTGAAGTCCAGAAAATGTTGGTGGGCCAAAAACTGTGTCAGAGAGCTCTGAATGTCCCAAAAACATTTGCAGACTGAAAGGGGCATTAACCCGCATCCTAGACCACTGAAATTCCCAAAAATATTTTTGCCATGAAAAGTGCATCCTACAACCCTGAAAGTTCAGAATATGTTAGCAGCCCAAAAAAGGCCTTAAAATGCATCTTAGACATGCAAAAATGTTGAAAGGTTTGGAGGCTAAAAAATGGGATTTACAGGCATCCTAGACCCCGTAAAGTGCAGAAAATGGCTGTGGCCCAAAATCAGTGTCAGAGAGCTCTGAATGTCCCAAAACATTTCCAGCCCGAAAGGGACACTAACCCGCATCCTAGACCACTGAAATTCCCAAAAGTATTTTTGGCACGAAAAATGCATCCTACAACCCTGAAAGTTCAGAATATGTTAGCAGCCTGAAAAATGCCTTAAAATGCATTTTAGGCCTGCAAAAATGTTGAAAACTTTAGAGGCCCAAAAAAGAGGTTTACAGGCATCCTAGACTCCCTAAAGTCCAGAAAATATTGGTGGACCAAAAACTGTGTCAGAGAGCTCTGAATGTCCCAAAAACATTTGCAGCTTGAAAGGGGCATTAACCCGCATCCTAGACCACTGAAATTCTCAAAAATATTTTTGGCATGAAAAGTGCATCCTACAACCCTTAAAGTTCAGAATATGTTAGCAGCCCAAAAAGGCCTTAAAATGCATTTTGGCCTGCAAAAAAGTTGAAATGTTTGGAGGCCAAAAAAGGGATTTACAGGCATCCTAGACCCTGTAAAGTGCAGAAAATGGCTGTGGCCCAAAAACTGTGTCAGAGAGCTCAGAATGTCCCAAAAACATTTGCAGCCTGAAAGGGGCATTAACCCTTATCCTAGACCACTGAAATTCCCAAAAATATTTTTGGCATGAAAAGTGCATCCTACAACCCTGAGAGTTCAGAATATGTTAGCAGCCCAAAAAAGGCCTTAAATGCATTTTAGGCCTGCAAAAATGTTGAAAACTTTGGAGGCCCAAAAAAGAGGTTTACAGGCATCCTAGACTCCCTAAAGTCCAGAAAATATTGGTGGACCAAAAACTGTGTCAGAGAGCTCTGAATGTCCCAAAAACATTTGCAGCTTGAAAGGGGCATTAACCCACATCCTAGACCACTGAAATTCTCAAAAATATTTTTGGCATGAAAAGTCCATCCTACAACCCTTAAAGTTCAGAATATGTTAGCAGCCCAAAAAAGGCCTTAAAATGCATTTTGGCCTGCAAAAAAGTTGAAATGTTTGGAGGCCAAAAAAAGGGATTTACAGGCATCCTAGACCCAGTAAAGTGCAGAAAATGGCTGTGGCCCAAAAACTGTGTCAGAGAGCTCTGAATGTCCCAAAAACATTTGCAGCCTGAAAGGGGCATTAACCCGCATCCTAGACCACTGAAATTACCAAAAATGGTTTGTCCCGAAAAATGCATCCTACACCCCTGAAAGTTCAGAAAATGTTGGCAGCTCAAGAAAGTCCTTAAAATTCATTTTGTGCCTGCAAAAATGTTGAAAACTTTGGAGGCCCAAAAAAGGGGTTTACAGGCATCCTAGACCCCCTAAAGTCCAGAAAATGTTGGTGGGCCAAAAATTGTGTCAGAGAGCTCTGAATGTCCCAAAAACATTTGCAGCCTGAAAGGGGCATTAACCCGCATCCTAGACCGCTGAAATTCCCAAAAATATTTTTGGCATGAAAAGTGCATCCTACAACCCTGAAAGTTCAGAATATGTTAGCAGCCCAAAAAAGGCCTTAAAATGCATTTTAGGCCTGCAAAAATGTTGAAAACTTTGGAGGCCCAAAAAAGGGGTTTACAGGCATCCTAGACCCCCTAAAGTCCAGAAAATGTTGGTGGGCCAAAAACAGGCTAAGAGAGCTCTGAATGTCCCAAAAACATTTGCAGCCTGAGAGGGGCATTAACCCGCATCCCAGACCACTGAAATTACCAAAAATGGTTTGGCCCGAAAAATGCATCCTACACCCCTGAATGTTCAGAAAATGTTGGCAGCTCAAAAAGTCCTTAAAATTCATCTTGTGCCTGGACAAATGTTGAAAACTTTGGAGGCCCAAAAAAGGGGTTTACAGACATCCTAGACCCCCTAAAGTCCAGAAAATGTTGGTGGGCCAAAAACAGGCTAAGAGAGCTCTGAATGTCCCAAAAACATTTGCAGCCTGAAAGGGGCATTAACCCGCATCCTAGACCACTGAAATTACCAAAAATGGTTTGGCCCGAAAAATGCATCCTACACCCCTGAATGTTCAGAAAATGTTGGCAGCTCAAAAAGTCCTTAAAATTCATCTTGTGCCTGGAAAAATGTTGAAAACTTTGGAGGCCCAAAAAAGGGGTTTACAGACATCCTAGACCCCCTAAAGTCCAGAAAATGTTGGTGGGCCAAAAACTGTGTCAGAGAGCCTCTGAATGTCCCAAAAACATTTGCAGACTGAAAGGGGCATTAACCCGCATCCTAGACCACTGAAATTCCCAAAAATATTTTTGGCATGAAAAGTGCATCCTACAACCCTGAAAGTTCAGAATATGTTAGCAGCCCAAAAAAGGCCTTAAAATGCATCTTAGACCTGTAAAAATGTTGAAAGGTTTGGAGGCTAAAAAATGGGATTTACAGGCATCCTAGACCCCGTAAAGTGCAGAAAATGGCTGTGGCCCAAAATCAGTGTCAGAGAGCTCTGAATGTCCCAAAACATTTGCAGCCCAAAAGGGGCACTAACCCGCATCCTAGACCACTGAAATTCCCAAAAGTATTTTTGGCACGAAAAATGCATCCTACAACCCTGAAAGTTCAGAATGTGTTAGCAGCCTGAAAAATGCCTTAAAATGCATTTTAGGCCTGCAAAAATGTTGAAAACTTTAGAGGCCCAAAAAAGAGGTTTACAGGCATCCTAGACTCCCTAAAGTCCAGAAAATATTGGTGGACCAAAAACTGTGTCAGAGAGCTCTGAATGTCCCAAAAACATGTGCAGCTTGAAAGGGGCATTAACCCGCATCCTAGACCACTGAAATTCCCAAAAATATTTTTGGCACCCAAAATGCATCCTACAACCCTGAAAGTTCAGAATATGTTAGCAGCCCAAAAAAGGCCTTAAAATGCATTTTAGGCATGCAAAAATGTTGAAAACTTTGGAGGCCCAAAAAAGGGGTTTACAGGCATCCTAGACCCCCTAAAGTCCAGAAAATGTTGGTGGGCCAAAAACAGGCTCAGAGAGCTCTGAATGTCCCAAAAATATTTCCAGCCTGAAAGGGGCATTAACCCGCATCCTAGACCACTGAAATTACCAAAAATAGTTTGGCCCGAAAAATGCATCCTACACCCCTGAATGTTCAGAAAATGTTGGCAGCTCAAAAAAGTCCTTAAAATTCATCTTGTGCCTGCAAAAATGTTGAAAACTTCGGAGGCCCAAAAAAGGGGTTTGCAGGCATCCTAGACCCCCTAAAGTCCAGAAAATGTTGGTAGGCCAAAAACTGTGTCAGAGAGCTCTGAATGTCCCAAAAACATTTGCAGCCTGAAAGGGGCATTAACCCGCATCCTAGACCGCTGAAATTCCCAAAAATATTTTTGGCATGAAAAGTGCATCCTACAACCCTGAAAGTTCAGAATATGTTAGCAGCCCAAAAAAGGCCTTAAAATGCATTTTAGGCCTGCAAAAATGTTGAAAACTTTGGAGGCCCAAAAAAGGGGTTTACAGGCATCCTAGACCCCCTAAAGTCCAGAAAATGTTGGTGGGCCAAAAACAGGCTAAGAGAGCTCTGAATGTCCCAAAAACATTTGCAGCCTGAGAGGGGCATTAACCCGCATCCCAGACCACTGAAATTACCAAAAATGGTTTGGCCCGAAAAATGCATCCTACACCCCTGAATGTTCAGAAAATGTTGGCAGCTCAAAAAGTCCTTAAAATTCATCTTGTGCCTGGACAAATGTTGAAAACTTTGGAGGCCCAAAAAAGGGGTTTACAGGCATTCTAGACCCCCTAAAGTCCAGAAAATGTTGGTGGGCCAAAAACTGTGTCAGAGAGCTCTGAATGTCCCAAAAACATTTGCAGCCTGAAAGGGGCATTAACCCGCATCCTAGACCGCTGAAATTCCCAAAAATATTTTTGGCATGAAAAGTGCATCCTACAACCCTGAAAGTTCAGAATATGTTAGCAGCCCAAAAAAGGCCTTAAAATGCATTTTAGGCCTGCAAAAATGTTGAAAACTTTGGAGGCCCAAAAAAGGGGTTTACATGCATCCTAGACCCCCTAAAGTCCAGAAAATGTTGGTGGGCAAAAACTGTGCCAGAGAGCTCTGAATGTCCCAAAAACATTTGCAGCCTGAAAGGGGTATTAACCCGCATCCTAGACCACTGAAATGTCCAAAAATATTTTTGGCACGAAAAATGCATCCTACACCCCTGAAAGCTCAGAATATGTTAGCAGCCCAAAAAAGGCCTTAAAATGCATCTTAGGCCTGCAAAAACGTTGAAAACTTTGGAGGCCCAAAAAAGGGGTTTACAGGCATCCTAGACCCCTAAAGTCCAGAAAATGTTGATGGCCCAAAAACAGTGTCAGAGAGCTCTGAATGTCCCAACAACATTTGCAGCCTTAATTGGGCATTAACGAACATCCTAGACCACTGAAATGTCCAAGAATATTTTTGGAACGAAAAATGCATCCTACACCCCTGAAAGCTCAGAATATGTTAGCAGCCCAAAAAAGGCCTTTAAATGCATCTTAGGCCTGCAAAAACGTTGAAAACTGTACAGGCCCAAAAAAGGGGTTTACATGCATCCTAAACTCCCTAAAGTCCAGAAAAGGTTGGTGGGCCATAAACTGTGTCAGAGAGCTCTGAATGTCTCAAAAATATTTGCAGCCTGAAAGGGGCATTAACCCGCATCCTAGACCACTGAAATTCCCAAAAATATTTTGGGCACCCAAAATGCATCCTACAACCTTGAAAGTTCAGAATATGTTAGCAGCCCAAAAAGGCCTTAAAATGCATTTTAGGCCTGCAAAAATGTTGAAAGGTTTGGAGGCCCAAAAAAGGGGTTTACAGGCATCCTAGACCCTGTAAAGTCCAGAAAATGTTGGTGGGCCAAATGCAGGCTCAGAGAGCTCTGAATGTCCCAAAAATATTTGCAGACTGAAAGGGGCATTAACCCGCATCCTAGACCACTGAAATTCCCAAAAATATTTTTGGCACCCAAAATGCATCCTACAACCTTGAAAGTTCAGAATATGTTAGCAGCCCAAAAAAGACCTTAAAATGCATTTTAGGCCTGCAAAAATGTTGAAAACTTTGGAGGCCCAAAAAAGGGGTTTACATGCATCCTAGACCCTCTAAAGTCCAGAAAATGTTGGTGGGTGAAATGCAGGCTCAGAGAGCTCTGAATGTCCCAAAAATATTTCCAGCCTGAAAGGGGTATTAACCCGCATCCTAGACCACTGAAATTCCCAAAAATATTTTTGGCATGAAAAGTGCATCCTACAATCCTGAAATTTCAGAATATGTTAGCAGCCCAAAAAAGGCCTTAAAATGCATTTTAGGCCTGCAAAAATGTTGAAAACTTTGGAGGCCCAAAAAAGAGGTTTACAGGCATCCTAGACCCCCTAAAGTCCAGAAAATGTTGGTGGGCCAAAAACTGTGTCAGAGAGCTCTGAATGTCCCAAAAACATTTGCAGCCTGAAAGGGGCATTAACCCGCATCCTAGACCACTGAAATTCTCAAAAATATTTTTGCCATGAAAAGTGCATCCTACAACCCTGAACGTTCAGAATATGTTAGCAGCCCAAAAAAGGCCTTAAAATGCATTTTAGGCCTGCAAAAATGTTGAAAAGTTTGGAGGCCCAAAAAAGGGATTTACAGGCATCCTAGACCCCGTAAAGTGCAGAAAATGGCTGTGGCCCAAAAACTGTGTCAGAGAGCTCTGAATGTCCTACAAACATGTGCAGCTTGAAAGGGGCATTAACCCGCACCCTAGACCACTGAAATTCCCAAAAATATTTTTGGCACTCAAAATGCATCCTACAACCCTGAAAGTTCAGAATATGTTAGCAGCCCAAAAAAGGCCTTAAAATGCATTTTAGGCCTGCAAAAATGTTGAAAGGTTTGGAGGCCCAAAAAAGGGGTTTACAGGCATCCTAGACCCCCTACAGTCCAGAAAATGTTGGTGGGCCAAACACAGGCTCAGAGAGCTCTGAATGTCCCAAAAACATTTGCAGCCTGAAAGGGGCATTAACCCGCATCCTAGACCACTGAAATTACCAAAAATAGTTTGGCCCGAAAAATGCATCCTACACCCCTGAAAGTTCAGAAAATGTTGGCAGCTCAAAATAGTCCTTAAAATTCATCTTTTGCCTGCAAACATGTTGAAAACTTTGGAGGCCCAAAAAAGGGATTTACAGGCATCCTAGACCCCCTAAAGTCCAGAAAATGTTGGTGGGCCAAAAACTGTGTCAGAGAGCTCTGAATGTCCCAAAAACATTTGCAGCCTGAAAGGGGTATTAACCCGCATCCTAGACCACTGAAATTCCCAAAAATATTTTTGGCATGAAAAGTGCATCCTACAACCCTGAAAGTTCAGAATATGTTAGCAGCCCAAAAAAGGCCTTAAGATGCATTTTAGGCCTGCAAAAAGGTTGAAAACTTTGGAGGCCCAAAAAAGGGGTTTACAGGCATCCTAGACCCCCTAAAGTCCAGAAAATGCTGGTGGGCCAAAAACTGTGTCAGAGAGCTCTGAATGTCCCAAAAACATTTGCAGCCTGTAAGGGGCATTAACCTGCATCCTAGACCACTGAAATTCCCAAAAATAGTTTGGCCCGAAAAATGCATCCTGCACCCCTGAATGTTCAGAAAATGTTGGCAGCTCAAAAAAGTCCTTAAAATTCATCTTGCGCCTGCAAAAATGTTGAAAACTTTGGAGGCCCAAAAAAGGGGTTTCAGGCATCCTAGACTCCGTAAAGTCCAGAAAATATTGGTGGACCAAATACTGTGTCAGAGAGCTCTGAATGTCCCAAAAACATTTGCAGCCTGAAAGGGGCATTAACCCGCATCCTAGACCACTGAAATTCCCAAAAGTATTTTTGGCACGAAAAATGCATCCTACACCCATGAATTTTCAGAAAATGTTGGCAGCTCAAAAAAAGGCCTTAAAATGCTTCTTGTGCCTGCAAAAATGTTGAAAACTTTGCAGGCCCAAAAAAGGGGTTTACATGCATCCTAGACCCCCTAAATTCCAGAAAAGGTTGGTGGGCCAAAACCTGTGTCAGAAAGCTCTGAATGTCCCAAAAACATTTGCAGCCTGAAAGGGGCATTAACCCGCATCCTAGACCACTGAAATTCCCAAAAATATTTTTGGCACCCAAAATGCATCCTACAACCCTGAAAGTTCAGAATATATTAGCAGCCCAAAAAAGGCCTTAAAATGCATTTTAGGCCTGCAAAAATGTTGAAAACTTTGGAGGCCCAAAAAAGGGATTTACAGCCCTCCTAGACCCCCTAAACTCCAGAAAATGTTGGTGGGCCAAAAACCGGCTCAGAAAGCTCTGAATGTCCCAAAAACATTTGCAGCCTGAAAGGGGCATTAACCCGCATCCTAGACCACTGAAATTACCAAAAATAATTTGGCCCGAAAAATGCATCCTACACCCCTGAAAGTTCAGAAAATGTTGGCAGCTCAAAAAAGTCCTTAAAATGCATCTTGTGCCTGCAAAAATGTTGAAAACTTTGGAGGCCCAAAAAAGGGGTTTACAGGCATCCTAGACCCCCTAAAGTCCAGAAAATGTTGGTGGGCCAAAAACTGTCAGAGAGCTCTGAATGTCCCAAAAACATTTACAGCCTGAAAGGGGCATTAACCCGCATCCTAGACCACTGAAATTCCCAAAAATATTTTTGCCATGAAAAGTGCATCCTACAACCCTGAAAGTTCAGAATATGTTAGCAGCCCAAAAAAGGCCTTAAAATGCATTTTAGACCTGCAAAAATGTTGAAAAGTTTGGAGGCCCAAAAAAGGGATTTACAGGCATCCTAGACCCCGTAAAGTGCAGAAAATGTTGGTGGGCCAAAAACTGTGTCAGAGAGATCTGAATGTCCTAAAAATATTTGCAGCCTGAACGGGGCATTAACCCACATCCTAGACAACTGAAATTCCCAAAAATATTTTGGCCCAAAAAATGCTTCCTACACCCCTGAAATTCCAGAAAATGTTGGCAGCTCAAAAAAAGGCCTTAAAATGCATCTTAGGCCTGCAAAAATGTTGAAAACTTTGGAGGCCCAAAAAAGGGGTTTACAGGCATCCTAGACCCCCTAAAGTCCAGAAAATGTTGGTGGGCCAAAAACGGTGTCAGAGAGCTCTGAATGTCCCAAAAACATTTGCAGCCTGAAAGGGGCACTAACCCGCATCCTAGACCACTGAAATTCCCAAAAATATTTTTGGCACCATAAATGCATCCTACAACCCTGAAAGTTCAGAAAATTTTGGCAGCTCAAAAAAGGCCTTAAAATGCATTTTAGGCCTGCAAACATGTTGAAAAGTTTGGAGGCCCAAAAAAGGGATTTACAGGCATCCTAGACCCCCTAAAGTCCAGAAAATGTTGGTGGGCCAAAAACAGGCTCAGGGAGCTCTGAATGTCCCAAAAACATGTGCAGCCTGAAAGGGGCATTAACCCGCATCCTAGACCACTGAAATTACCAAAAATAAATTGGCCCAAAAAATGCATCCTACACCCCTGAAAGTTCAGAAAATGTTGGCAGCTCAAAAAAGTCCTTACAATTCATCTTGTGCCTGCAAAAATGTTGAAAACTTTGGAGGCCCAAAAAAGGAGTTTACATGCATCCTAGACCCCCTAAAGTCCAGAAAATGTTGGTGGGCAAAATCTGTGCCAGAGAGCTCTGAATGTCCCAAAAACATTTGCAGCCTTAATTGGGCATTAACGAACATCCTAGACCACTGAAATGTCCAAAAATATTTTTGGCACGAAAAATGCATCCTACACCCCTGAAAGTTCAGAAAATGTTGGCAGCTCAAAAAAAGACCTTAAAATGCATCTTAGGCCTGCAAAAATGTTGAAATCTTTGCAGGCCCAAAAAAGGGGTTTACATGCATCCTAGACCCCCTAAATTCCAGAAAAGGTTGGTGGGCCAAAACCTGTGTCAGAAAGCTCTGAATGTCACAAAAACATTTGCAGCCTGAAAGGGGCATTAACCAGCATCCTAGAACACTGAAATTACCAAAAATAATTTGGCCCGAAAAATGCATCCTACACCCCTGAAAGTTCAGAAAATGTTGGCAGCTCAAAAAAGTCCTTAAAATGCATCTTGTGCCTGCAAAAATGTTGAAAACTTTGGAGGCCCAAAAAAGGGGTTTACAGGCATCCTAGACCCCCTAAAGTCCAGAAAATGTTGGTGGGCCAAAAACTGTCAGAGAGCTCTGAATGTCCCAAAAACATTTACAGCCTGAAAGGGGCATTAACCCGCATCCTAGACCACTGAAATTCCAAAAAATATTTTCGCCATGAAAAGTGCATCCTACAACCCTGAAAGTTCAGAATATGTTAGCAGCCCAAAAAAGGCCTTAAAATGCATTTTAGACCTGCAAAAATGTTGAAAAGTTTGGAGGCCCAAAAAAGGGGTTTACATGCATCCTAGACCCCCTAAATTCCAGAAAAGGTTGGTGGGCCAAAACCTGTGTCAGAAAGCTCTGAATGTCACAAAAACATTTGCAGCCTGAAAGGGGCATTAACCCGCATCCTAGACCACTGAAATTCCCAAAAATATTTTTGGCACCCAAAATGCATCCTACAACCCTGAAAGTTCAGAATATATTACCAGCCCAAAAAAGGCCTTAAAATGCATTTTAGGCCTGCAAAAATGTTGAAAACTTTGGAGGCCGAAAAAAGGGGTTTACCGGCATCCTAGACCCCCTAAAGTCCAGAAAATGTTGGTGGGCCAAAAACAGGCTCAGAAAGCTCTGAATGTCCCAAAAACATTTGCAGCCTGAAAGGGGCATTAACCAGCATCCTAGAACACTGAAATTACCAAAAATAATTTGGCCCGAAAAATGCATCCTACACCTCTGAAAGTTCAGAAAATGTTGGCAGCTCAAAAAAGTCCTTAAAATGCATCTTGTGCCTGCAAAAATGTTGAAAACTTTGGAGGCCCAAAAAAGGGGTTTACAGGCATCCTAGACCCCCTAAAGTCCAGAAAATGTTGGTGGGCCAAAAACTGTCAGAGAGCTCTGAATGTCCCAAAAACATTTACAGCCTGAAAGGGGCATTAACCCGCATCCTAGACCACTGAAATTCCAAAAAATATTTTTGCCATGAAAAGTGCATCCTACAACCCTGAAAGTTCAGAATATGTTAGCAGCCCAAAAAAGGCCTTAAAATGCATTTTAGACCTGCAAAAATGTTGAAAAGTTTGGAGGCCCAAAAAAGGGATTTACAGGCATCCTAGACCCCGTAAAGTGCAGAAAATGGCTGTGGTCCAAAATCAGTGTCAGAGAGCTCTGAATGTCCCAAAACATTTGCAGCCCGAAAGGGGCACTAACCCGCATCCGAGACCACTGAAATTCCCAAAAATATTTTTGGCACAAAAATGCATCCTACAACCCTGAAAATTCAGAATATGTCAGCAGCCTGAAAAAGGCCTTAAAATGCATTTTAGGCCTGCAAAAATGTTGAAAACTTTGGAGGCCCAAAAAAGGGGTTTACAGGCATCCTAGACCCCCTAAAGTCCAGAAAATGTTGGTGGGCCAAAAACTGTGTCAGAGAGCTCTGAATGTCCTAAAAATATTTGCAGCCTGAACGGGGCATTAACCCACATCCTAGACAACTGAAATTCCCAAAAATATTTTGGCCCAAAAAATGCTTCCTACACCCCTGAAATTTCAGAAAATGTTGGCAGCTCAAGAAAAGGCCTTAAAATGCATCTTAGGCCTGCAAAAATGTTGAAAACCTTGGAGGCCCATAAAAGGGGTTTACAGGCATCCTAGACCCCCTAAAGTCCAGAAAATGTTGGTGGGCCAAAAACAGGCTCAGGGAGCTCTGAATGTCCCAAAAACATGTGCAGCCTGAAAGGGGCATTAACCCGCATCCTAGACCACTGAAATTACCAAAAATAAATTGGCCCAAAAAATGCATCCTACGCCCCTGAAAGTTCAGAAAATGTTGGCAGCTCAAAAAAGTCCTTACAATTCATCTTGTGCCTGCAAAAATGTTGAAAACTTTGGAGGCCCAAAAAAGGAGTTTACATGCATCCTAGACCCCCTAAAGTCCAGAAAATGTTGGTGGGCAAAATCTGTGCCAGAGAGCTCTGAATGTCCCAAAATCATTTGCAGCCTTAATTGGGCATTAACGAACATCCTAGACCACTGAAATGTCCAAGAATATTTTTGGCACGAAAAATGCATCCTACACCCCTGAAAGCTCAGAATATGTTAGCAGCCCAAAAAAGGCCTTAAAATGCATCTTAGGCCTGCAAAAATGTTGAAAACTGTACAGGCCCAAAAAAGGGGTTTACATGCATCCTAAACCCCCTAAAGTCCAGAAAAGGTTGGTGGGCCATAAACTGTGTCAGAGAGCTCTGAATGTCCCAAAAATATTTGCAGCCTGAAAGGGGCATTAACCCACATCCTAGACCACTGAAATTCCCAAAAATATTTTTGGCACCCAAAATGCATCCTACAACCTTGAAAGTTCAGAATATGTTAGCAGCCCAAAAAGGCCTTAAAATGCATTTTAGGCCTGCAAAAATGTTGAAAGGTTTGGAGGCCCAAAAAAGGGGTTTACAGGCATCCTAGACCCCCTAAAGTCCAGAAAATGTTGGTGGGCCAAATGCAGGCTCAGAGAGCTCTGAATGTCCCCAAAATATTTGCAGACTGAAAGGGGCATTAACCCGCATCCTAGACCACTGAAACTCCCAAAAATATTTTTGGCACCCAAAATGCATCCTACAACCTTGAAAGTTCAGAATATGTTAGCAGCCCAAAAAAGGCCTTAAAATGCATTTTAGGCCTGCAAAAATGTTGAAAACTTTGGAGGCCCAAAAAAGGGGTTTACAGGCATCCTAGACCCCCTAAAGTCCAGAAAATGTTGGTGGGCCAAAAACTGTGTCAGAGAGCTCTGAATGTCCCAAAAACATTTGCAGCCTGAAAGGGGCATTAACCCGCATCCTAGACCACTGAAATTCTCAAAAATATTTTTGCCATGAAAAGTGCATCCTACAACCCTGAACGTTCAGAATATGTTAGCAGCCCAAAAAAGGCCTTAAAATGCATTTTAGGCCTGCAAAAATGTTGAAAAGTTTGGAGGCCCAAAAAAGGGATTTACAGGCATCCTAGACCCCGTAAAGTGCAGAAAATGGCTGTGGCCCAAAAACTGTGTCAGAGAGCTCTGAATGTCCTACAAACATGTGCAGCTTGAAAGGGGCATTAACCCGCATCCTAGACCACTGAAATTCCCAAAAATATTTTTGGCACTCAAAATGCATCCTACAACCCTGAAAGTTCAGAATATGTTAGCAGCCCAAAAAAGGCCTTAAAATGCATTTTAGGCCTGCAAAAATGTTGAAAGGTTTGGAGGCCCAAAAAAGGGGTTTACAGGCATCCTAGACCCCCTAAAGTCCAGAAAATGTTGGTGGGCCAAACACAGGCTCAGAGAGCTCTGAATGTCCCAAAAACATTTGCAGCCTGAAAGGGGCATTAACCCGCAACCTAGACCACTGAAATTACCAAAAATAGTTTGGCCCGAAAAATGCATCCTACACCCCTGAAAGTTCAGAAAATGTTGGCAGCTCAAAAAAGTCCTTAAAATTCATCTTGTGCCTGCAAACATGTTGAAAACTTTGGAGGCCCAAAAAAGGGATTTACAGGCATCCTAGACCCCCTAAAGTCCAGAAAATGTTGGTGGGCCAAAAACTGTGTCAGAGAGCTCTGAATGTCCCAAAAACATTTGCAGCCTGAAAGGGGTATTAACCCGCATCCTAGACCACTGAAATTCCCAAAAATATTTTTGGCATGAAAAGTGCATCCTACAACCCTGAAAGTTCAGAATATGTTAGCAGCCCAAAAAAGGCCTTAAGATGCATTTGAGGCCTGCAAAAAGGTTGAAAACTTTGGAGGCCCAAAAAAGGGGTTTACAGGCATCCTAGACCCCCTAAAGTCCAGAAAATGCTGGTGGGTCAAAAACTGTGTCAGAGAGCTCTGAATGTCCCAAAAACATTTGCAGCCTGAAAGGGACATTAACCCGCATCCTAGACCACTGAAATTCCCAAAAGTAGTTTTGGCACGAAAAATGCATCCTACACCCATGAATTTTCAGAAAATGTTGGCAGCTCAAAAAAAGGCCTTAAAATGCATCTTAGGCCTGCAAAAATGTTGAAAACTTTGCAGGCCCAAAAAAGGGGTTTACATGCATCCTAGACCCCCTAAATTCCAGAAAAGGTTGGTGGGCCAAAACCTGTGTCAGAAAGCTCTGAATGTCCCAAAAACATTTGCAGCCTGAAAGGGGCATTAACCCGCATCCTAGACCACTGAAATTCCCAAAAATATTTTTGGCACCCAAAATGCATCCTACAACCCTGAAAGTTCAGAATATATTAGCAGCCCAAAAAGAGGCCTTAAAATGCATTTTAGGCCTGCAAAAATGTTGAAAACTTTGGAGGCCCAAAAAAGGGGTTTACAGGCATCCTAGACCCCCTAAAGTCCAGAAAATGTTGGTGGGCCAAAAACTGTGTCAGAGAGCTCTGAATGTCCCAAAAACATTTGCAGCCTGAAAGGGGCATTAACCCGCATCCTAGACCACTGAAATTCTCAAAAATATTTTTGCCATGAAAAGTTCATCCTACAACCCTGAACGTTCACAATATGTTAGCAGCCCAAAAAAGGCCTTAAAATGCATTTTAGGCCTGCAAAAATGTTGAAAAGTTTGGAGGCCTAAAAAAGGGATTTACAGGCATCCTAGACCACGTAAAGTGCAGAAAATGGCTGTGGCCCAAAAACTGTGTCGGAGAGCTCTGAATGTCCTACAAACATGTGCAGCTTGAAAGGGACATTAACCCGCATCCTAGACCACTGAAATTCCCAAAAATATTTTTGGCACTCAAAATGCATCCTACAACCCTGAAAGTTCAGAATATGTTAGCAGCCCAAAAAAGGCCTTAAAATGCATTTTAGGCCTGCAAAAATGTTGAAAGGTTTGGAGGCCCAAAAAAGGGGTTTACAGGCATCCTAGACCCCCTAAAGTCCAGAAAATGTTGGTGGGCCAAACACAGGCTCAGAGAGCTCTGAATGTCCCAAAAACATTTGCAGCCTGAAAGGGGCATTAACCCGCATCCTAGACCACTGAAATTACCAAAAATAGTTTGGCCCGAAAAATGCATCCTACACCCCTGAAAGTTCAGAAAATGTTGGCAGCTCAAAAAAGTCCTTAAAATTCATCTTGTGCCTGCAAACATGTTGAAAACTTTGGAGGCCCAAAAAAGGGATTTACAGGCATCCGAGACCCCCTAAAGTCCAGAAAATGTTGGTGGGCCAAAAACTGTGTCAGAGAGCTCTGAATGTCCCAAAAACATTTGCAGCCTGAAAGGGGTATTAACCCGCATCCTAGACCACTGAAATTCCCAAAAATATTTTTGGCATGAA
Source organism: Ambystoma mexicanum (assembly GCF_040938575.1). Classification (NCBI taxonomy): domain Eukaryota; kingdom Metazoa; phylum Chordata; class Amphibia; order Caudata; family Ambystomatidae; genus Ambystoma; species Ambystoma mexicanum. The sequence continues at coordinate 955,952,529 of NC_090929.1, read as the reverse complement.
AAGTGCATCCTACAACCCTGAAAGTTCAGAATATGTTAGCAGCCCAAAAAAGGCCTTAAGATGCATTTGAGGCCTGCAAAAAGGTCGAGAACTTTGGAGGCCCAAAAAAGGGGTTTACAGGCATCCTAGACCCCCTAAAGTCCAGAAAATGCTGGTGGGCCAAAAACTGTGTCAGAGAGCTCTGAATGTCCCAAAAACATTTGCAGCCTGTAAGGGGCATTAACCCGCATCCTAGACCACTGAAATTCCCAAAAATAGTTTGGCCCGAAAAATGCATCCTGCACCCCTGAATGTTCAGAAAATGTTGGCAGCTCAAAAAAGTCCTTAAAATTCATCTTGCGCCTGCAAAAATGTTGAAAACTTTGGAGGCCCAAAAAAGGGGTTTAGAGGCATCCTAGACTCCGTAAAGTCCAGAAAATATTGGTGGACCAAATACTGTGTCAGAGAGCTCTGAATGTCTCAAAAACATTTGCAGCCTGAAAGGGGCATTAACCCGCATCCTAGACCACTGAAATTCCCAAAAGTAGTTTTGGCACAAAAAATGCATCCTACACCCATGAATTTTCAGAAAATGTTGGCAGCTCAAAAAAAGGCCTTAAAATTCATCTTGCGCCTGCAAAAATGTTGAAAACTTTCCAGGCCCAAAAAAGGGGTTTACATGCATCCTAGACCCCCTAAATTCCAGAAAAGGTTGGTGGGCCAAAACCTGTGTCAGAAAGCTCTGAATGTCCCAAAAACATTTGCAGCCTGAAAGGGGCATTAACCCGCATCCTAGACCACTGAAATTCCCAAAAATATTTTTGGCACCCAAAATGCATCCTACAACCCTGAAAGTTCAGAATATATTAGCAGCCCAAAAAAGGCCTTAAAATGCATTTTAGGCCTGCAAAAATGTTGAAAACTTTGGAGGCCCAAAAAAGGGGTTTACAGGCATCCTAGACCCCCTAAACTCCAGAAAATGTTGGTGGGCCAAAAACAGGCTCAGAAAGCTCTGAATGTCCCAAAAACATTTGCAGCCTGAAAGGGGCATTAACCCGCATCCTAGACCACTGAAATTACCAAAAATAATTTGGCCCGAAAAATGCATCCTACACCCCTGAAAGTTCAGAAAATGTTGGCAGCTCAAAAAAGTCCTTAAAATTCATCTTGTGCCTGCAAACATGTTGAAAACTTTGGAGGCCCAAAAAAGAGATTTACAGGCATCCTAGACCCCCTAAAGTCCAGAAAATGTTGGTGGGCCAAAAACTGTGTCAGAGAGCTCTGAATGTCCCAAAAACATTTGCAGCCTGAAAGGGGCATTAACCCGCATCCTAGACCACTGAAATTCCCAAAAATATTTTTGGCATGAAAAGTGCATCCTACAACCCTGAAAGTTCAGAATATGTTAGCAGCCCAAAAAAGGCCTTAAGATGCATTTGAGGCCTGCAAAAAGGTTGAAAACTTTGGAGGCCCAAAAAAGGGGTTTACAGGCATCCTAGACCCCCTAAAGTCCAGAAAATGCTGGTGGGCCAAAAACTGTGTCAGAGAGCTCTGAATGTCCCAAAAACATTTGCAGCCTGTAAGGGGCATTAACCCGCATCCTAGACCACTGAAATCCCCAAAAATAGTTTGGCCCGAAAAATGCATCCTACACCCCTGAATGTTCAGAAAATGTTGGCAGATCAAAAAAGTCCTTAAAATTCATCTTGCGCCTGCAAAAATGTTGAAAACTTTGGAGGCCCAAAAAAGGGGTTTACAGGCATCCTAGACTCCGTAAAGTCCAGAAAATATTGGTGGACCAAATACTGTGTCAGAGAGCTCTGAATGTCTCAAAAACATTTGCAGCCTGAAAGGGGCATTAACCCGCATCCTAGACCACTGAAATTCCCAAAAGTAGTTTTGGCACGAAAAATGCATCCTACACCCATGAATTTTCAGAAAATGTTGGCAGCTCAAAAAAAGGCCTTAAAATGCATCTTAGGCCTGCAAAAATGTTGAAAACTTTGCAGGCCCAAAAAAGGGGTTTACATGCATCCTAGACCCCCTAAATTCCAGAAAAGGTTGGTGGGCCAAAACCTGTGTCAGAAAGCTCTGAATGTCCCAAAAACATTTGCAGCCTGAAAGGGGCATTAACCCGCATCCTAGACCACTGAAATTCCCAAAAATATTTTTGGCACCCAAAATGCATCCTACAACCCTGAAAGTTCAGAATATATTAGCAGCCCAAAAAAGGCCTTAAAATGCATTTTAGGCCTGCAAAAATGTTGAAAACTTTGGAGGCCCAAAACAGGGATTTACAGGCCTCCTAGACCCCCTAAAGTCCAGAAAATGTTGGTGGGCCAAAAACAGGCTCAGAAAGCTCTGAATGTCCCAAAAACATTTGCAGCCTGAAAGGGGCATTAACCCGCATCCTAGACCACTGAAATTACCAAAAATAATTTGGCCCGAAAAATGCATCCTACACCCCTGAAAGTTCAGAAAATGTCGGCAGCTCAAAAAAAGGCCTTAAAATGCATCTTAGGCCTGCAAAAATGTTGAAAACTTTGCAGGCCCAAAAAAGGGGTTTACATGCATCCTAGACCCCCTAAATTCCAGAAAAGGTTGGTGGGCCAAAACCTGTGTCAGAAAGCTCTGAATGTCCCAAAAACATTTGCAGCCTGAAAGGGGCATTAACCCGCATCCTAGACCACTGAAATTCCCAAAAATATTTTTGGCACCCAAAATGCATCCTACAACCCTGAAAGTTCAGAATATATTAGCAGCCCAAAAAAGGCCTTAAAATGCATTTTAGGCCTGCAAAAATGTTGAAAACTTTGGAGGCCCAAAAAAGGGGTTTACAGGCATCCTAGACCCCCTAAACTCCAGAAAATGTTGGTGGGCCAAAAACAGGCTCAGAAAGCTCTGAATGTCCCAAAAACATTTGCAGCCTGAAAGGGGCATTAACCCGCATCCTAGACCACTGAAATTACCAAAAATAATTTGGCCCGAAAAATGCATCCTACACCCCTGAAAGTTCAGAAAATGTTGGCAGCTCAAAAAAGTCCTTAAAATTCATCTTGTGCCTGCAAACATGTTGAAAACTTTGGAGGCCCAAAAAAGAGATTTACAGGCATCCTAGACCCCCTAAAGTCCAGAAAATGTTGGTGGGCCAAAAACTGTGTCAGAGAGCTCTGAATGTCCCAAAAACATTTGCAGCCTGAAAGGGGCATTAACCCGCATCCTAGACCACTGAAATTCCCAAAAATATTTTTGGCATGAAAAGTGCATCCTACAACCCTGAAAGTTCAGAATATGTTAGCAGCCCAAAAAAGGCCTTAAGATGCATTTGAGGCCTGCAAAAAGGTTGAAAACTTTGGAGGCCCAAAAAAGGGGTTTACAGGCATCCTAGACCCCCTAAAGTCCAGAAAATGCTGGTGGGCCAAAAACTGTGTCAGAGAGCTCTGAATGTCCCAAAAACATTTGCAGCCTGTAAGGGGCATTAACCCGCATCCTAGACCACTGAAATTCCCAAAAATAGTTTGGCCCGAAAAATGCATCCTACACCCCTGAATGTTCAGAAAATGTTGGCAGCTCAAAAAAGTCCTTAAAATTCATCTTGCGCCTGCAAAAATGTTGAAAACTTTGGAGGCCCAAAAAAGGGGTTTACAGGCATCCTAGACTCCGTAAAGTCCAGAAAATATTGGTGGACCAAATACTGTGTCAGAGAGCTCTGAATGTCTCAAAAACATTTGCAGCCTGAAAGGGGCCTTAACCCGCATCCTAGACCACTGAAATTCCCAAAAGTAGTTTTGGCACGAAAAATGCATCCTACACCCATGAATTTTCAGAAAATGTTGGCAGCTCAAAAAAAGGCCTTAAAATGCATCTTAGGCCTGCAAAAATGTTGAAAACTTTGCAGGCCCAAAAAAGGGGTTTACATGCATCCTAGACCCCCTAATTTCCAGAAAAGGTTGGTGGGCCAAAACCTGTGTCAGAAAGCTCTGAATGTCCCAAAAACATTTGCAGCCTGAAAGGGGCATTAACCCGCATCCTAGACCACTGAAATTCCCAAAAATATTTTTGGCACCCAAAATGCATCCTACAACCCTGAAAGTTCAGAATATATTAGCAGCCCAAAAAAGGCCTTAAAATGCATTTTAGGCCTGCAAAAATGTTGAAAACTTTGGAGGCCCAAAACAGGGATTTACAGGCCTCCTAGACCCCCTAAAGTCCAGAAAATGTTGGTGGGCCAAAAACAGGCTCAGAAAGCTCTGAATGTCCCAAAAACATTTGCAGCCTGAAAGGGGCATTAACCCGCATCCTAGACCACTGAAATTACCAAAAATAATTTGGCCCGAAAAATGCATCCTACACCCCTGAAAGTTCAGAAAATGTTGGCAGCTCAAAAAAAGGCCTTAAAATGCATCTTAGGCCTGCTAAAATGTTGAAAACTTTGCAGGCCCAAAAAAGGGGTTTACATGCATCCTAGACCCCCTAAATTCCAGAAAAGGTTGGTGGGCCAAAACCTGTGTCAGAAAGCTCTGAATGTCCCAAAAACATTTGCAGCCTGAAAGGGGCATTAACCCGCATCCTAGACCACTGAAATTCCCAAAAATATTTTTGGCACCCAAAATGCATCCTACAACCCTGAAAGTTCAGAATATATTAGCAGCCCAAAAAAGGCCTTAAAATGCATTTTAGGCCTGCAAAAATGTTGAAAACTTTGGAGGCCCAAAAAAGGGGTTTACAGGCATCCTAGACCCCCTAAAGTCCAGAAAATGTTGGTGGGCCAAAAACAGGCTCAGAAAGCTCTGAATGTCCCAAAAACATTTGCAGCCTGAAAGGGGCATTAACCCGCATCCTAGACCACTGAAATTACCCAAAAAAATTTGGCCCGAAAAATGCATCCTACACCCCTGAAAGTTCAGAAAATGTTGGCAGCTCAAAAAAGTCCTTAAAATTCATCTTGTGCCTGCAAACATGTTGAAAACTTTGGAGGCCCAAAAAAGAGATTTACAGGCATCCTAGACCCCCTAAAGTCCAGAAAATGTTGGTGGGCCAAAAACTGTGTCAGAGAGCTCTGAATGTCCCAAAAACATTTGCACCCTGAAAGGGGTATTAACCCGCATCCTAGACCACTGAAATTCCCAAAAATATTTTTGGCATGAAAAGTGCATCCTACACCCATGAATTTTCAGAAAATTTTGGCAGCTCAAAAAAAGGCCTTAAAATGCATCTTAGGCCTGCAAAAATGTTGAAAACTTTGCAGGCCCAAAAAAGGGGTTTACATGCATCCTAGACCCCCTAAATTCCAGAAAAGGTTGGTGGGCCAAAACCTGTGTCAGAAAGCTCTGAATGTCCCAAAAACATTTGCAGCCTGAAAGGGGCATTAACCCACATCCTAGACCACTGAAATTCCCAAAAATATTTTTGGCACCCAAAATGCATCCTACAACCCTGAAAGTTCAGAATATGTTAGCAGCCCAAAAAAGGCCTTAAAATGCATTTTAGGCCTGCAAAAATGTTGAAAAGTTTGGAGGCCCAAAAAAGGGATTTACAGGCATCCTAGACCCCGTAAAGTGCAGAAAATGGCTGTGGCCCAAAAACTGTGTCAGAGAGCTCTGAATGTCCCAAAAACATTTGCAGCTTGAAAGGGGCATTAACCCACATCCTAGACCACTGAAATTCCCAAAAATATTTTTGGCACCCAAAATGCATCCTACAACCCTGAAAGTTCAGAATATGTTAGCAGCCCAAAAAAGGCCTTAAAATGCATTTAAGGCATGCAAAAATGTTGAAAACTTTGGAGGCCCAAAAAAGGGGTTTACAGGCATCCTAGACCCCCTAAAGTCCAGAAAATGTTGGTGGGCCAAAAACAGGCTCAGAGAGCTCTGAATGTCCCAAAAATATTTCCAGCCTGAAAGGGGCATTAACCCGCATCCTAGACCACTGAAATTACCAAAAATAGTTTGGCCCGAAAAATGCATCCTACACCCCTGAATGTTCAGAAAATGTTGGCAGCTCAAAAAAGTCCTTAAAATTCATCTTGTGCCTGCAAAAATGTTGAAAACTTTGGAGGCCCAAAAAAGGGGTTTACAGGCATCCTAGACCCCCTAAAGTCCAGAAAATGTTGGTAGGCCAAAAACTGTGTCAGAGAGCTCTGAATGTCCCAAAAACATTTGCAGCCTGAAAGGGGCATTAACCCGCATCCTAGACCGCTGAAATTCCCAAAAATATTTTTGGCATGAAAAGTGCATCCTACAACCCTGAAAGTTCAGAATATGTTAGCAGCCCAAAAAAGGCCTTAAAATGCATTTTAGGCCTGCAAAAATGTTGAAAACTTTGGAGGCCCAAAAAAGGGGTTTACAGGCATCCTAGACCCCCTAAAGTCCAGAAAATGTTGGTGGGCCAAAAACAGGCTAAGAGAGCTCTGAATGTCCCAAAAACATTTGCAGCCTGAAAGGGGCATTAACCCGCATCCTAGACCACTGAAATTACCAAAAATAGTTTGGCCCGAAAAATGCATCCTACACCCCTGAATGTTCAGAAAATGTTGGCAGCTCAAAAAGTCCTTAAAATTCATCTTGTGCCTGGAAAAATGTTGAAAACTTTGGAGGCCCAAAAAAGGGGTTTACGGACATCCTAGACCCCCTAAAGTCCAGAAAATGTTGGTGGGCCAAAAACTGTGTCAGAGAGCTCTGAATGTCCCAAAAACATTTGCAGACTGAAAGGGGCATTAACCCGCATCCTAGACCACTGAAATTCCCAAAAATATTTTTGGCATGAAAAGTGCATCCTACAACCCTGAAAGTTCAGAATATGTTAGCAGCCCAAAAAAAGGCCTTAAAATGCATCTTAGACCTGCAAAAATGTTGAAAGGTTTGGAGGCTAAAAAATGGGATTTACAGGCATCCTAGACCCCGTAAAGTGCAGAAAATGGCTGTGGCCCAAAATCAGTGTCAGAGAGCTCTAAATGTCCCAAAACATTTGCAGCCCGAAAGGGGCACTAACCTGCATCCTAGACCACTGAAATTCCCAAAAGTATTTTTGGCACGAAAAATGCATCCTACAACCCTGAAAGTTCAGAATATGTTAGCAGCCCAAAAATGGCCTTAAATGCATTTTAGGCCTGCAAAAATGTTGAAAGGTTTGGAGGCCCAAAAAAGAGGTTTACAGGCATCCTAGACCCCCTAAAGTCCAGAAAATGTTGGTGGACCAAAAACTGTGTCAGAGAGCTCTGAATGTCCCAAAAACATTTGCAGCCTGAAAGGGGCATTAACCCGCATCCTAGACCACTGAAATTCTCAAAAATATTTTTGGCATGAAAAGTGCATCCTACAACCCTTAAAGTTCAGAATATGTTAGCAGCCCAGAAAAGTCCTTAAAATGCATTTTGGCCTGCAAAAAAGTTGAAATGTTTGGAGGCCAAAAAAGGGATTTACAGGCATCCTAGACCCCGTAAAGTGCAGAAAATGGCTGTGGCCCAAAAAATGTGTCAGAGAGCTCTGAATGTCCCAAAACATTTGCAGCTTGAAAGGGGCATTAACCCACATCCTAGACCACTGAAATTCCCAAAAATATTTTTGGCATGAAAAGTGCATCCTACAACCCTTAAAGTTCAGAATATGTTAGCAGCCCAAAAAAGGCCTTAAAATGCATTTTAGGCCTGCAAAAATGTTGAAAACTTTGGAGGCCCAAAAAAGGAGTTTACAGGCATCCTAGACCCCCTAAAGTCCAGAAAATGTTGGTGGGCCAAAAACAGGCTCAGAGAGCTCTGAATGTCCCAAAAACATTTGCAGCCTGAAAGGGGCATTAACCCGCATCCTAGACCACTGAAATTACCAAAAATGGTTTGGCCCGAAAAATGCATCCTACACCCCTAAAAGTTCAGAAAATGTTGGCAGCTCAAGAAAGTCCTTAAAATTCATCTTGTGCCTGCAAAAATGTTGAAAACTTTGGAGGCCCAAAAAAGGGGTTTACAGGCATCCTAGACCCCCTTAAATCCAGAAAATGTTGGTGGGCCAAAAACTGTGTCAGAGAGCTCTGAATGTCCCAAAAACATTTGCAGCCTGAAAGGGGCACTAACCCGCATCCTAGACCACTGAAATTCCCAAAAATATTTTTGGCATGAAAAGTGCATCCTACAACCCTGAGAGTTCAGAATATGTTAGCAGCCCAAAAAAGGCCTTAAATGCATTTTAGGCCTGCAAAAATGTTGAAAAGTTTGGAGGTCCAAAAAAGAGGTTTACAGGCATCCTAGACTCCCTAATGTCCAGAAAATGTTGGTGGGCCAAAAACAGGCTCAGAGAGCTCTGAATGTCCCAATAACATTTGCAGCCTGAAAGGGGCATTAACCCGCATCCTAGACCACTGAAATTACCAAAAATAGTTTGGCCCGAAAAATGCATCCTACACCCGTGAAAGTTCAGAAAATGTTGGCAGCTCAAAAAAGTCCTTAAAATTGATCTTGTGCCTGCAAAAATGTTGAAAACTTTGGAGGCCCAAAAAAGGGATTTACAGGCATCCTAGACCCCCTAAAGTCCAGAAAATGTTGGTGGGCCAAAAACTGTGTCAGAGAGCTCAGAATGTACCAAAAACATTTGCAGCCTGAAAGGGGCATTAACCCGCATCGTAGACCACTGAAATTCCCAAAAATATTTTTGGCATGAAAAGTACATCCTACAACCCTGAGAGTTCAGAATATGTTAGCAGCCCAAAAAAGGCCTTAAAATGCATTTTAGACCTGCAAAAATGTTGAAAACTTTGGAGGCCCAAAAAAGAGGTTTACAGGCATCCTAGACTCCCTAAAGTCCAGAAAATATTGGTGGACCAAAAACTGTGTCAGAGAGCTCTGAATGTCCCAAAAACATTTGCAGCCTGAAAGGGGCATTAACCCGCATCCTAGACCACTGAAATTCCCAAAAATATTTTTGGCACCCAAAATGCATCCTACAACCCTGAAAGTTCAGAATATGTTAGCAGCCCAAAAAAGGCCTTAAAATGCATTTTAGGCCTGCAAAAATGTTGAAAAGTTTGGAGGCCCAAAAAAGGGATTTACAGGCATCCTAGACCCCCTAAATTCCAGAAAAGGTTGGTGGGCCAAAACCTGTGTCAGAAAGCTCTGAATGTCCCAAAAACATTTGCAGCCTGAAAGGGGCATTAACCCGCATCCTAGACCACTGAAATTACCAAAAATAATTTGGCCCGAAAATGCATCCTACACCCCTCAAAGTTCTGAAAATGTTGGCAGCTCAAAAAAGTCCTTAAAATGCATCTTGTGCCTGCAAAAATGTTGAAAACTTTGGAGGCCCAAAAAGGGGGTTTACAGGCATCCTAGACTCCGTAAAGTCCAGAAAATATTGGTGGACCAAATACTGTGTCAGGGAGCTCTGAATGTCCCAAAAACATGTGCAGCCTGAAAGGGGCATTAACCCGCATCCTAGACCACTGAAATTCCAAAAAATATTTTTGGCACCCAAAATGCATCCTACAACCCTGAAAGTTCAGAATATATTAGCAGCCCAAAAAAGGCCTTAAAATGCATTTTAGGCCTGCAAAAATGTTGAAAACTTTGGAGGCCCAAAAAAGGGGTTTACAGGCATCCTAGACCCCCTAAAGTCCAGAAAATGTTGGTGGGCCAAAAACAGGCTCAGAAAGCTCTGAATGTCCCAGAAACATTTGCAGCCTGAAAGGGGCATTAACCCGCATCCTAGACCACTGAAATTACCAAAAATAATTTGGCCCGAAAAATGCATCCTACACCCCTGAAAGTTCAGAAAATGTTGGCAGCTCAAAAAAAGGCCTTAAAATGCATCTTAGGCCTGCAAAAATGTTGAAAACTTTGCAGGCCCAAAAAAGGGGTTTACATGCATCCTAGACCCCCTAAATTCCAGAAAAGGTTGGTGGGCCAAAACCTGTGTCAGAAAGCTCTGAATGTCCCAAAAACATTTGCAGCCTGAAAGGGGCATTAACCCGCATCCTAGACCACTGAAATTCCCAAAAATATTTTTGGCACCCAAAATGCATCCTACAACCCTGAAAGTTCAGAATATATTAGCAGCCCAAAAAAGGCCTTAAAATGCATTTTAGGCCTGCAAAAATGTTGAAAACTTTGGAGGCCCAAAAAAGGGGTTTACAGGCATCCTAGACCCCCTAAAGTCGAGAAAATGTTGGTGGGCCAAAAACAGGCTCAGAAAGCTCTGAATGTCCCAAAAACATTTGCAGCCTGAAAGGGGCATTAACCCGCATCCTAGACCACTGAAATTACCAAAAATAATTTGGCCCGAAAAATGCATCCTACACCCCTGAAAGTTCAGAAAATGTTGGCAGCTCAAAAAAGTCCTTAAAATTCATCTTGTGCCTGCAAACATGTTGAAAACTTTGGAGGCCCAAAAAAGAGATTTACAGGCATCCTAGACCCCCTAAAGTCCAGAAAATGTTGGTGGGCCAAAAACTGTGTCAGAGAGCTCTGAATGTCCCAAAAACATTTGCAGCCTGAAAGGGGTATTAACCCGCATCCTAGACCACTGAAATTCCCAAAAATATTTTTGGCATGAAAAGTGCATCCTACAACCCTGAAAGTTCAGAATATGTTAGCAGCCCAAAAAAGGCCTTAAGATGCATTTGAGGCCTGCAAAAAGGTTGAAAACTTTGGAGGCCCAAAAAAGGAGTTTACATGCATCCTAGACCCCCTAAAGTCCAGAAAATGTTGGTGGGCAAAAACTGTGCCAGAGAGCTCTGAATGTCCCAAAAACATTTGCAGCCTGAAAGGGGTATTAACCCGCATCCTAGACCACTGAAATGTCCAAAAATATTTTTGGCACGAAAAATGCATCCTACACCCCTGAAAGCTCAGAATATGTTAGCAGCCCAAAAAAGGCCTTAAAATGCATCTTAGGCCTGCAAAAACGTTGAAAACTTCGGAGGCCCAAAAAAGGGGTTTACAGGCATCCTAGACCACTAAAGTCCAGAAAATGTTGATGGCCCAAAAACAGTGTCAGAGAGCTCTGAATGTCCCAACAACATTTGCAGCCTTAATTGGGCATTAACGAACATCCTAGACCAGTGAAATGTCCAAGAATATTTTTGGCACGAAAAATGCATCCTACACCCCTGAAAGCTCAGAATATGTTAGCAGCCCAAAAAAGGCCTTAAAATGCATCTTAGGCCTGCAAAAACGTTGAAAACTGTACAGGCCCAAAAAAAGGGTTTACATGCATCCTAAACCCCCTAAAGTCCAGAAAAGGTTGGTGGGCCATAAACTGTGTCAGAGAGCTCTGAATGTCCCAAAAATATTTGCAGCCTGAAAGGGGCATTAACCCGCATCCTAGACCACTGAAATTCCCAAAAATATTTTTGGCACCCAAAATGCATCCTACAACCTTGAAAGTTCAGAATATGTTAGCAGCCCAAAAAGGCCTTAAAATGCATTTTAGGCCTGCAAAAATGTTGAAAGGTTTGGAGGCCCAAAAAAGGGGTTTACAGGCATCCTAGACCCCCTAAAGTCCAGAAAATGTTGGTGGGCCAAATGCAGGCTCAGAGAGCTCTGAATGTCCCAAAAATATTTGCAGACTGAAAGGGGCATTAACCCGCATCCTAGACCACTGAAACTCCCAAAAATATTTTTGGCACCCAAAATGCATCCTACAACCTTGAAAGTTCAGAATATGTTAGCAGCCCAAAAAAGGCCTTAAAATGCATTTTATGCCTGCAAAAATGTTGAAAACTTTGGAGGCCCAAAAAAGGGGTTTACATGCATCCTAGACCCTCTAAAGTCCAGAAAATGTTGGTGGGCAAAATGCAGGCTCAGAGAACTCTGAATGTCCCAAAAATATTTCCAGCCTGAAAGGGGTATTAACCCGCATCCTAGACCACTGAAATTCCCAAAAATATTTTTGGCATGAAAAGTGCATCCTACAACCCTGAAATTTCAGAGTATGTTAGCAGCCCAAAAAAGGCCTTAAAATGCATTTTAGGCCTGCAAAAATGTTGAAAACTTTGGAGGCCCAAAAAAGGGGTTTACAGGCATCCTAGACCCCCTAAAGTCCAGAAAATGTTGGTGGGCCAAAAACTGTGTCAAAGAGCTCTGAATGTCCCAAAAACATTTGCAGCCTGAAAGGGGCATTAACCCGCATCCTAGACCACTGAAATTCTCAAAAATATTTTTGCCATGAAAAGTGCATCCTACAACCCTGAACGTTCAGAATATGTTAGCAGCCCAAAAAAGGCCTTAAAATGCATTTTAGGCCTGCAAAAATGTTGAAAAGTTTGGAGGCCCAAAAAAGAGATTTACAGGCATCCTAGACCCCGTAAAGTGCAGAAAATAGATGTGGCCCAAAAACTGTGTCAGAGAGCTCTGAATGTCCTACAAACATGTGCAGCTTGAAAGGGGCATTAACCCGCATCCTAGACCACTGAAATTCCCAAAAATATTTTTGGCACTCAAAATGCATCCTACAACCCTGAAAGTTCAGAATATGTTAGCAGCCCAAAAAAGGCCTTAAGATGCATTTTAGGCCTGCAAAAAGGTTGAAAACTTTGGAGCCCCAAAAAAGGGGTTTACAGACATCCTAGACCCCCTAAAGTCCAGAAAATGCTGGTGGGCCAAAAACTGTGTCAGAGAGCTCTGAATGTCCCAAAAAGATTTGCAGCCTGTAAGGGGCATTAACCCGCATCCTAGACCACTGAAATTCCCAAAAATAGTTTGGCCCGAAAAATGCATCCTGCACCCCTGAATGTTCAGAAAATGTTGGCAGCTCAAAAAAGTCCTTAAAATTCATCTTGTGCCTGCAAAAATGTTGAAAACTTTGGAGGCCCAAAAAAGGGGTTTACATGCATCCTAGACCCCCTAAATTCCAGAAAAGGTTGGTGGGCCAAAACCTGTGTCAGAAAGCTCTGAATGTCCCAAAAACATTTGCAGCCTGAAAGGGGCATTAACCCGCATCATAGACCACTGAAATTCCCAAAAATATTTTTGGCACCCAAAATGCATCCTACAACCCTGAAAGTTCAGAATATATTAGCAGCCCAAAAAAGACCTTAAAATGCATTTTAGGCCTGCAAAAATGTTGAAAACTTTGGAGGCCCAAAAAAGGGATTTACAGGCCTCCTAGACCCCCTAAAGTCCAGAAAATGTTGGTGGGCCAAAAACAGGCTCAGAAAGCTCTGAATGTCCCAAAAACATTTGCAGCCTGAAAGGGGCATTAACCCGCATCCTAGACCAGTGAAATTCCCAAAAGTATTTTTGGCACGAAAAATGCATCCTACACCCATGAATTTTCAGAAAATGTTGGCAGCTCAAAAAAAGGCCTTAAAATGCATCTTAGGCCTGCAAAAATGTTGAAAACTTTGCAGGCCCAAAAAAGGGGTTTACATGCATCCTAGACCCCCTAAATTCCAGAAAAGGTTGGTGGGCCAACACCTGTGTCAGAAAGCTCTGAATGTCCCAAAAACATTTGCAGCCTGAAAGGGGCATTAACCCGCATCCTAGACCACTGAAATTCCCAAAAATATTTTTGGCACCCAAAATGCATCCTACAACCCTGAAAGTTCAGAATATATTAGCAGCCCAAAAAAGGCCTTAAAATGCATTTTAGGCCTGCAAAAATGTTGAAAACTTTGGAGGCCCAAAAAAGGGGTTTACAGGCATCCTAGACCCCCTAAAGTCCAGAAAATGTTGGTGGGCCAAAAACAGGCTCAGAAAGCTCTGTATGTCCCAAAAACATTTGCAGCCTGAAAGGGGCATTAACCCGCATCCTAGACCACTGAAATTACCAAAAATAATTTTGCCCGAAAAATGCATCCTACACCCCTGAAAGTTCAGAAAATGTTGGCAGCTCAAAAAAGTCCTTAAAATGCATCTTGTGCCTGCAAAAAATGTTGAAAACTTTGGAGGCCCAAAAAAGGGGTTTACAGGCATCCTAGACCCCCTAAAGTCCAGAAAATGTTGGTGGGCCAAAAACTGTGTCAGAGAGCTCTGAATGTCCCAAAAACATTTACAGCCTGAAAGGGGCATTAACCCGCATCCTAGACCACTGAAATTCCCAAAAATATTTTTGCCATGAAAAGTGCATCCTTCAACCCTGAAAGTTCAGAATATGTTAGCAGCCCAAAAAAGGCCTTAAAATGCATTTTAGACCTGCAAAAATGTTGAAAAGTTTGGAGGCCCAAAAAAGGGATTTACAGGCATCCTAGACCCCGTAAAGTGCAGAAAATGGCTGTGGTCCAAAATCAGTGTCAGAGAGCTCTGAATGTCCCAAAACATTTGCAGCCCGAAAGGGGCACTAACCCGCATCCGAGACCACTGAAATTCCCAAAAATATTTTTGGCACAAAAATGCATCCTACAACCCTGAAAGTTCAGAATATGTTAGCAGCCTGAAAAAGGCCTTAAAATGCATTTTAGGCCTGCAAAAATGTTGAAAACTTTGGAGGCCCAAAAAAGGGGTTTACAGGCATCCTAGACCCCCTAAAGTCCAGAAAATGTTGGTGGGCCAAAAACTGTGTCAGAGAGCACTGAATGTCCTAAAAACATTTGCAGCCTGAACGGGGCATTAACCCACATCCTAGACAACTGAAATTCCCAAAAATATTTTGGCCCAAAAAATGCTTCCTACACCCCTGAAATTTCAGAAAATGTTGGCAGCTCAAAAAAAGGCCTTAAAATGCATCTTAGGCCTGCAAAAATGTTGAAAACTTTGGAGGCCCAAAAAAGGGGTTTACAGGCATCCTAGACCCCCTAAAGTCCAGAAAATGTTGGTGGGCCAAAAACGGTGTCAGAGAGCTCTGAATGTCCCAAAAACATTTGCAGCCTGAAAGGGGCACTAACCCGCATCCTAGACCACTGAAATTCCCAAAAATATTTTTGGCACCATAAATGCATCCTACAACCCTGAAAGTTCAGAAAATTTTGGCAGCTCAAAAAAGGCCTTAAAATGCATATTAGGCCTGCAAACATGTTGAAAAGTTTGGAGGCCCAAAAAAGGGATTTCGGGCATCCTAGACCCCCTAAAGTCCAGAAAATGTTGGTGGGCCAAAAACAGGCTCAGAGAGCTCTGAATGTCCCAAAAACATTTGCAGCCTGAAAGGGGCATTAACCCGCATCCTAGACCACTGAAATTACCAAAAATAGTTTGGCCCGAAAAATGCATCCTACACCCCTGAAAGTTCAGAAAATGTTGGCAGCTCAAAAAAAGGCCTTAAATTGCATTTTAGGCCTGCAAAAATGTTGAAAACTTTGCAGGCCCAAAAAAGGGGTTTACAGGCATCCTAGACCCCCTAAATTCCAGAAAAGGTTGGTGGGCCAAAACCTGTGTCAGAAAGCTCTGAATGTCCCAAAAACATTTGCAGCCTGAAAGGGGCATTAACCCGCATCCTAGACCACTGAAATTCCCAAAAATATTTTTGGCACCCAAAATGCATCCTACAACCCTGAAAGTTCAGAATATATTAGCAGCCCAAAAAAGGCCTTAAAATGCATTTTAGGCCTGCAAAAATGTTGAAAACTTTGGAGGCCCAAAAAAGGGGTTTACAGGCATCCTAGACCCCCTAAAGTCCAGAAAATGTTGGTGGGCCAAAAACAGGCTCAGAAAGCTCTGAATGTCCCAAAAACATTTGCAGCCTGAAAGGGGCATTAACCCGCATCCTAGACCACTGAAATTACCAAAAATAATTTGGCCCGAAAAATGCATCCTACACCCCTGAAAGTTCAGAAAATGTTGGCAGCTCAAAAAAGTCCTTAAAATTCATCTTGTGCCTGCAAACATGTTGAAAACTTTGGAGGCCCAAAAAAGAGATTTACAGGCATCCTAGACCCCCTAAAGTCCAGAAAATGTTGGTGGGCCAAAAACTGTGTCAGAGAGCTCTGAATGTCCCAAAAACATTTGCAGCCTGAAAGGGGTATTAACCCGCATCCTAGACCACTGAAATTCCCAAAAATATTTTTGGCATGAAAAGTGCATCCTACAACCCTGAAAGTTCAGAATATGTTAGCAGCCCAAAAAAGGCCTTAAGATGCATTTGAGGCCTGCAAAAAGGTTGAAAACTTTGGAGGCCCAAAAAAGGAGTTTACATGCATCCTAGACCCCCTAAAGTCCAGAAAATGTTGGTGGGCAAAAACTGTGCCAGAGAGCTCTGAATGTCCCAAAAACATTTGCAGCCTGAAAGGGGTATTAACCCGCATCCTAGACCACTGAAATGTCCAAAAATATTTTTGGCACGAAAAATGCATCCTACACCCCTGAAAGCTCAGAATATGTTAGCAGCCCAAAAAAGGCCTTAAAATGCATCTTAGGCCTGCAAAAACGTTGAAAACTTCGGAGGCCCAAAAAAGGGGTTTACAGGCATCCTAGACCACTAAAGTCCAGAAAATGTTGATGGCCCAAAAACAGTGTCAGAGAGCTCTGAATGTCCCAACAACATTTGCAGCCTTAATTGGGCATTAACGAACATCCTAGACCAGTGAAATGTCCAAGAATATTTTTGGCACGAAAAATGCATCCTACACCCCTGAAAGCTCAGAATATGTTAGCAGCCCAAAAAAGGCCTTAAAATGCATCTTAGGCCTGCAAAAACGTTGAAAACTGTACAGGCCCAAAAAAAGGGTTTACATGCATCCTAAACCCCCTAAAGTCCAGAAAAGGTTGGTGGGCCATAAACTGTGTCAGAGAGCTCTGAATGTCCCAAAAATATTTGCAGCCTGAAAGGGGCATTAACCCGCATCCTAGACCACTGAAATTCCCAAAAATATTTTTGGCACCCAAAATGCATCCTACAACCTTGAAAGTTCAGAATATGTTAGCAGCCCAAAAAGGCCTTAAAATGCATTTTAGGCCTGCAAAAATGTTGAAAGGTTTGGAGGCCCAAAAAAGGGGTTTACAGGCATCCTAGACCCCCTAAAGTCCAGAAAATGTTGGTGGGCCAAATGCAGGCTCAGAGAGCTCTGAATGTCCCAAAAATATTTGCAGACTGAAAGGGGCATTAACCCGCATCCTAGACCACTGAAACTCCCAAAAATATTTTTGGCACCCAAAATGCATCCTACAACCTTGAAAGTTCAGAATATGTTAGCAGCCCAAAAAAGGCCTTAAAATGCATTTTATGCCTGCAAAAATGTTGAAAACTTTGGAGGCCCAAAAAAGGGGTTTACATGCATCCTAGACCCTCTAAAGTCCAGAAAATGTTGGTGGGCAAAATGCAGGCTCAGAGAACTCTGAATGTCCCAAAAATATTTCCAGCCTGAAAGGGGTATTAACCCGCATCCTAGACCACTGAAATTCCCAAAAATATTTTTGGCATGAAAAGTGCATCCTACAACCCTGAAATTTCAGAGTATGTTAGCAGCCCAAAAAAGGCCTTAAAATGCATTTTAGGCCTGCAAAAATGTTGAAAACTTTGGAGGCCCAAAAAAGGGGTTTACAGGCATCCTAGACCCCCTAAAGTCCAGAAAATGTTGGTGGGCCAAAAACTGTGTCAAAGAGCTCTGAATGTCCCAAAAACATTTGCAGCCTGAAAGGGGCATTAACCCGCATCCTAGACCACTGAAATTCTCAAAAATATTTTTGCCATGAAAAGTGCATCCTACAACCCTGAACGTTCAGAATATGTTAGCAGCCCAAAAAAGGCCTTAAAATGCATTTTAGGCCTGCAAAAATGTTGAAAAGTTTGGAGGCCCAAAAAAGAGATTTACAGGCATCCTAGACCCCGTAAAGTGCAGAAAATAGATGTGGCCCAAAAACTGTGTCAGAGAGCTCTGAATGTCCTACAAACATGTGCAGCTTGAAAGGGGCATTAACCCACATCCTAGACCACTGAAATTCCCAAAAATATTTTTGGCACTCAAAATGCATCCTACAACCCTGAAAGTTCAGAATATGTTAGCAGCCCAAAAAAGGCCTTAAGATGCATTTTAGGCCTGCAAAAAGGTTGAAAACTTTGGAGCCCCAAAAAAGGGGTTTACAGACATCCTAGACCCCCTAAAGTCCAGAAAATGCTGGTGGGCCAAAAACTGTGTCAGAGAGCTCTGAATGTCCCAAAAAGATTTGCAGCCTGTAAGGGGCATTAACCCGCATCCTAGACCACTGAAATTCCCAAAAATAGTTTGGCCCGAAAAATGCATCCTGCACCCCTGAATGTTCAGAAAATGTTGGCAGCTCAAAAAAGTCCTTAAAATTCATCTTGTGCCTGCAAAAATGTTGAAAACTTTGGAGGCCCAAAAAAGGGGTTTACATGCATCCTAGACCCCCTAAATTCCAGAAAAGGTTGGTGGGCCAAAACCTGTGTCAGAAAGCTCTGAATGTCCCAAAAACATTTGCAGCCTGAAAGGGGCATTAACCCGCATCATAGACCACTGAAATTCCCAAAAATATTTTTGGCACCCAAAATGCATCCTACAACCCTGAAAGTTCAGAATATATTAGCAGCCCAAAAAAGACCTTAAAATGCATTTTAGGCCTGCAAAAATGTTGAAAACTTTGGAGGCCCAAAAAAGGGATTTACAGGCCTCCTAGACCCCCTAAAGTCCAGAAAATGTTGGTGGGCCAAAAACAGGCTCAGAAAGCTCTGAATGTCCCAAAAACATTTGCAGCCTGAAAGGGGCATTAACCCGCATCCTAGACCACTGAAATTCCCAAAAGTATTTTTGGCACGAAAAATGCATCCTACACCCATGAATTTTCAGAAAATGTTGGCAGCTCAAAAAAAGGCCTTAAAATGCATCTTAGGACTGCAAAAATGTTGAAAACTTTGCAGGCCCAAAAAAGGGGTTTACATGCATCCTAGACCCCCTAAATTCCAGAAAAGGTTGGTGGGCCAACACCTGTGTCAGAAAGCTCTGAATGTCCCAAAAACATTTGCAGCCTGAAAGGGGCATTAACCCGCATCCTAGACCACTGAAATTCCCAAAAATATTTTTGGCACCCAAAATGCATCCTACAACCCTGAAAGTTCAGAATATATTAGCAGCCCAAAAAAGGCCTTAAAATGCATTTTAGGCCTGCAAAAATGTTGAAAACTTTGGAGGCCCAAAAAAGGGGTTTACAGGCATCCTAGACCCCCTAAAGTCCAGAAAATGTTGGTGGGCCAAAAACAGGCTCAGAAAGCTCTGTATGTCCCAAAAACATTTGCAGCCTGAAAGGGGCATTAACCCGCATCCTAGACCACTGAAATTACCAAAAATAATTTTGCCCGAAAAATGCATCCTACACCCCTGAAAGTTCAGAAAATGTTGGCAGCTCAAAAAAGTCCTTAAAATGCATCTTGTGCCTGCAAAAAATGTTGAAAACTTTGGAGGCCCAAAAAAGGGGTTTACAGGCATCCTAGACCCCCTAAAGTCCAGAAAATGTTGGTGGGCCAAAAACTGTGTCAGAGAGCTCTGAATGTCCCAAAAACATTTACAGCCTGAAAGGGGCATTAACCCGCATCCTAGACCACTGAAATTCCCAAAAATATTTTTGCCATGAAAAGTGCATCCTACAACCCTGAAAGTTCAGAATATGTTAGCAGCCCAAAAAAGGCCTTAAAATGCATTTTAGACCTGCAAAAATGTTGAAAAGTTTGGAGGCCCAAAAAAGGGATTTACAGGCATCCTAGACCCCGTAAAGTGCAGAAAATGGCTGTGGTCCAAAATCAGTGTCAGAGAGCTCTGAATGTCCCAAAACATTTGCAGCCCGAAAGGGGCACTAACCCGCATCCGAGACCACTGAAATTCCCAAAAATATTTCTGGCACAAAAATGCATCCTACAACCCTGAAAGTTCAGAATATGTTAGCAGCCTGAAAAAGGCCTTAAAATGCATTTTAGGCCTGCAAAAATGTTGAAAACTTTGGAGGCCCAAAAAAGGGGTTTACAGGCATCCTAGACCCCCTAAAGTCCAGAAAATGTTGGTGGGCCAAAAACTGTGTCAGAGAGCACTGAATGTCCTAAAAACATTTGCAGCCTGAACGGGGCATTAACCCACATCCTAGACAACTGAAATTCCCAAAAATATTTTGGCCCAAAAAATGCTTCCTACACCCCTGAAATTTCAGAAAATGTTGGCAGCTCAAAAAAAGGCCTTAAAATGCATCTTAGGCCTGCAAAAATGTTGAAAACTTTGGAGGCCCAAAAAAGGGGTTTACAGGCATCCTAGACCCCCTAAAGTCCAGAAAATGTTGGTGGGCCAAAAACGGTGTCAGAGAGCTCTGAATGTCCCAAAAACATTTGCAGCCTGAAAGGGGCACTAACCCGCATCCTAGACCACTGAAATTCCCAAAAATATTTTTGGCACCATAAATACATCCTACAACCCTGAAAGTTCAGAAAATTTTGGCAGCTCAAAAAAGGCCTTAAAATGCATTTTAGGCCTGCAAACATGTTGAAAAGTTTGGAGGCCCAAAAAAGGGATTTCGGGCATCCTAGACCCCCTAAAGTCCAGAAAATGTTGGTGGGCCAAAAACAGGCTCAGAGAGCTCTGAATGTCCCAAAAACATTTGCAGCCTGAAAGGGGCATTAACCCGCATCCTAGACCACTGAAATTACCAAAAATAGTTTGGCCCGAAAAATGCATCCTACACCCCTGAAAGTTCAGAAAATGTTGGCAGCTCAAAAAAAGGCCTTAAATTGCATTTTAGGCCTGCAAAAATGTTGAAAACTTTGCAGGCCCAAAAAAGGGGTTTACAGGCATCCTAGACCCCCTAAATTCCAGAAAAGGTTGGTGGGCCAAAACCTGTGTCAGAAAGCTCTGAATGTCCCAAAAACATTTGCAGCCTGAAAGGGGCATTAACCCGCATCCTAGACCACTGAAATTCCCAAAAATATTTTTGGCACCCAAAATGCATCCTACAACCCTGAAAGTTCAGAATATATTAGCAGCCCAAAAAAGGCCTTAAAATGCATTTTAGGCCTGCAAAAATGTTGAAAACTTTGGAGGCCCAAAAAAGGGGTTTACAGGCATCCTAGACCCCCTAAAGTCCAGAAAATGTTGGTGGGCCAAAAACAGGCTCAGAAAGCTCTGAATGTCCCAAAAACATTTGCAGCCTGAAAGGGGCATTAACCCGCATCCTAGACCACTGAAATTACCAAAAATAATTTGGCCCGAAAAATGCATCCTACACCCCTGAAAGTTCAGAAAATGTTGGCAGCTCAAAAAAGTACTTACAATTCATCTTGTGCCTGCAAAAATGTTGAAAACTTTGGAGGCCCAAAAAAGGAGTTTACATGCATCCTAGACCCCCTAAAGTCCAGAAAATGTTGGTGGGCAAAAACTGTGCCAGAGAGCTCTGAATGTCCCAAAAACATTTGCAGCCTGAAAGGGGTATTAACCCGCATCCTAGACCACTGAAATGTCCAAAAATATTTTTGGCACGAAAAATGCATCCTACACCCCTGAAAGCTCAGAATATGTTAGCAGCCCAAAAAAGGCCTTAAAATGCATCTTAGGCCTGCAAAAACGTTGAAAACTTTGGAGGCCCAAAAAAGGGGTTTACAGGCATCCTAGACCACTAAAGTCGAGAAAATGTTGATGGCCCAAAAACAGTGTCAGAGAGCTCTGAATGTCCCAACAACATTTGCAGCCTTAATTGGGCATTAACGAACATCCTAGACCAGTGAAATGTCCAAGAATATTTTTGGCACGAAAAATGCATCCTACACCCCTGAAAGCTCAGAATATGTTAGCAGCCCAAAAAAGGCGTTAAAATGCATCTTCGGCCTGCAAAAACGTTGAAAACTGTACAGGCCCAAAAAAAGGGTTTACATGCATCCTAAACCCCCTAAAGTCCAGAAAAGGTTGGTGGGCCATAAACTGTGTCAGAGAGCTCTGAATGTCCCAAAAATATTTGCAGCCTGAAAGGGGCATTAACCCGCATCCTAGACCACTGAAATTCCCAAAAATATTTTTGGCACCCAAAATACATCCTACAACCTTGAAAGTTCAGAATATGTTAGCAGCCCAAAAAGGCCTTAAAATGCATTTTAGGCCTGCAAAAATGTTGAAAGGTTTGGAGGCCCAAAAAAGGGGTTTACAGGCATCCTAGACCCCCTAAAGTCCAGAAAATGTTGGTGGGCCAAATGCAGGCTCAGAGAGCTCTGAATGTCCCAAAAATATTTGCAGACTGAAAGGGGCATTAACCCGCATCCTAGACCACTGAAACTCCCAAAAATATTTTTGGCACCCAAAATGCATCCTACAACCTTGAAAGTTCAGAATATGTTAGCAGCCCAAAAAAGGCCTTAAAATGCATTTTATGCCTGCAAAAATGTTGAAAACTTTGGAGGCCCAAAAAAGGGGTTTACATGCATCCTAGACCCTCTAAAGTCCAGAAAATGTTGGTGGGCGAAATGCAGGCTCAGAGAGCTCTGAATGTCCCAAAAATATTTCCAGCCTGAAAGGGGTATTAACCCGCATCCTAGACCACTGAAATTCCCAAAAATATTTTTGGCATGAAAAGTGCATCCTACAACCCTGAAATTTCAGAGTATGTTAGCAGCCCAAAAAAGGCCTTAAAATGCATTTTATGCCTGCAAAAATGTTGAAAACTTTGGAGGCCCAAAAAAGGGGTTTACAGGCATCCTAGACCCCCTAAAGTCCAGAAAATGTTGGTGGGCCCAAAACTGTGTCAAAGAGCTCTGAATGTCCCAAAAACATTTGCAGCCTGAAAGGGGCATTAACCCGCATCCTAGACCACTGAAATTCTCAAAAATATTTTTGCCATGAAAAGTGCATCCTACAACCCTGAACGTTCAGAATATGTTAGCAGCCCAAAAAAGGCCTTAAAATGCATTTTAGGCCTGCAAAAATGTTGAAAAGTTTGGAGGCCCAAAAAAGAGATTTACAGGCATCCTAGACCCCGTAAAGTGCAGAAAATAGCTGTGGCCCAAAAACTGTGTCAGAGAGCTCTGAATGTCCTACAAACATGTGCAGCTTGAAAGGGGCATTAACCCGCATCCTAGACCCCTGAAATTCCCAAAAATATTTTTGGCACTCAAAATGCATCCTACAACCCTGAAAGTTCAGAATATGTTAGCAGCCCAAAAAAGGCCTTAAGATGCATTTTAGGCCTGCAAAAAGGTTGAAAACTTTGGAGGCCCAAAAAAGGAGTTTACATGCATCCTAGACCCCCTAAAGTCCAGAAAATGTTGGTGGGCAAAAACTGTGCCAGAGAGCTCTGAATGTCCCAAAAACATTTGCAGCCTGAAAGGGGTATTAACCCGCATCCTAGACCACTGAAATGTCCAAAAATATTTTTGGCACGAAAAATGCATCCTACACCCCTGAAAGCTCAGAATATGTTAGCAGCCCAAAAAAGGCCTTAAAATGCATCTTAGGCCTGCAAAAACGTTGAAAACTTCGGAGGCCCAAAAAAGGGGTTTACAGGCATCCTAGACCACTAAAGTCCAGAAAATGTTGATGGCCCAAAAACAGTGTCAGAGAGCTCTGAATGTCCCAACAACATTTGCAGCCTTAATTGGGCATTAACGAACATCCTAGACCAGTGAAATGTCCAAGAATATTTTTGGCACGAAAAATGCATCCTACACCCCTGAAAGCTCAGAATATGTTAGCAGCCCAAAAAAGGCCTTAAAATGCATCTTAGGCCTGCAAAAACGTTGAAAACTGTACAGGCCCAAAAAAAGGGTTTACATGCATCCTAAACCCCCTAAAGTCCAGAAAAGGTTGGTGGGCCATAAACTGTGTCAGAGAGCTCTGAATGTCCCAAAAATATTTGCAGCCTGAAAGGGGCATTAACCCGCATCCTAGACCACTGAAATTCCCAAAAATATTTTTGGCACCCAAAATGCATCCTACAACCTTGAAAGTTCAGAATATGTTAGCAGCCCAAAAAGGCCTTAAAATGCATTTTAGGCCTGCAAAAATGTTGAAAGGTTTGGAGGCCCAAAAAAGGGGTTTACAGGCATCCTAGACCCCCTAAAGTCCAGAAAATGTTGGTGGGCCAAATGCAGGCTCAGAGAGCTCTGAATGTCCCAAAAATATTTGCAGACTGAAAGGGGCATTAACCCGCATCCTAGACCACTGAAACTCCCAAAAATATTTTTGGCACCCAAAATGCATCCTACAACCTTGAAAGTTCAGAATATGTTAGCAGCCCAAAAAAGGCCTTAAAATGCATTTTATGCCTGCAAAAATGTTGAAAACTTTGGAGGCCCAAAAAAGGGGTTTACATGCATCCTAGACCCTCTAAAGTCCAGAAAATGTTGGTGGGCAAAATGCAGGCTCAGAGAACTCTGAATGTCCCAAAAATATTTCCAGCCTGAAAGGGGTATTAACCCGCATCCTAGACCACTGAAATTCCCAAAAATATTTTTGGCATGAAAAGTGCATCCTACAACCCTGAAATTTCAGAGTATGTTAGCAGCCCAAAAAAGGCCTTAAAATGCATTTTAGGCCTGCAAAAATGTTGAAAACTTTGGAGGCCCAAAAAAGGGGTTTACAGGCATCCTAGACCCCCTAAAGTCCAGAAAATGTTGGTGGGCCAAAAACTGTGTCAAAGAGCTCTGAATGTCCCAAAAACATTTGCAGCCTGAAAGGGGCATTAACCCGCATCCTAGACCACTGAAATTCTCAAAAATATTTTTGCCATGAAAAGTGCATCCTACAACCCTGAACGTTCAGAATATGTTAGCAGCCCAAAAAAGGCCTTAAAATGCATTTTAGGCCTGCAAAAATGTTGAAAAGTTTGGAGGCCCAAAAAAGAGATTTACAGGCATCCTAGACCCCGTAAAGTGCAGAAAATAGATGTGGCCCAAAAACTGTGTCAGAGAGCTCTGAATGTCCTACAAACATGTGCAGCTTGAAAGGGGCATTAACCCGCATCCTAGACCACTGAAATTCCCAAAAATATTTTTGGCACTCAAAATGCATCCTACAACCCTGAAAGTTCAGAATATGTTAGCAGCCCAAAAAAGGCCTTAAGATGCATTTTAGGCCTGCAAAAAGGTTGAAAACTTTGGAGCCCCAAAAAAGGGGTTTACAGACATCCTAGACCCCCTAAAGTCCAGAAAATGCTGGTGGGCCAAAAACTGTGTCAGAGAGCTCTGAATGTCCCAAAAAGATTTGCAGCCTGTAAGGGGCATTAACCCGCATCCTAGACCACTGAAATTCCCAAAAATAGTTTGGCCCGAAAAATGCATCCTGCACCCCTGAATGTTCAGAAAATGTTGGCAGCTCAAAAAAGTCCTTAAAATTCATCTTGTGCCTGCAAAAATGTTGAAAACTTTGGAGGCCCAAAAAAGGGGTTTACATGCATCCTAGACCCCCTAAATTCCAGAAAAGGTTGGTGGGCCAAAACCTGTGTCAGAAAGCTCTGAATGTCCCAAAAACATTTGCAGCCTGAAAGGGGCATTAACCCGCATCATAGACCACTGAAATTCCCAAAAATATTTTTGGCACCCAAAATGCATCCTACAACCCTGAAAGTTCAGAATATATTAGCAGCCCAAAAAAGACCTTAAAATGCATTTTAGGCCTGCAAAAATGTTGAAAACTTTGGAGGCCCAAAAAAGGGATTTACAGGCCTCCTAGACCCCCTAAAGTCCAGAAAATGTTGGTGGGCCAAAAACAGGCTCAGAAAGCTCTGAATGTCCCAAAAACATTTGCAGCCTGAAAGGGGCATTAACCCGCATCCTAGACCACTGAAATTCCCAAAAGTATTTTTGGCACGAAAAATGCATCCTACACCCATGAATTTTCAGAAAATGTTGGCAGCTCAAAAAAAGGCCTTAAAATGCATTTTAGGACTGCAAAAATGTTGAAAACTTTGCAGGCCCAAAAAAGGGGTTTACATGCATCCTAGACCCCCTAAATTCCAGAAAAGGTTGGTGGGCCAACACCTGTGTCAGAAAGCTCTGAATGTCCCAAAAACATTTGCAGCCTGAAAGGGGCATTAACCCGCATCCTAGACCACTGAAATTCCCAAAAATATTTTTGGCACCCAAAATGCATCCTACAACCCTGAAAGTTCAGAATATATTAGCAGCCCAAAAAAGGCCTTAAAATGCATTTTAGGCCTGCAAAAATGTTGAAAACTTTGGAGGCCCAAAAAAGGGGTTTACAGGCATCCTAGACCCCCTAAAGTCCAGAAAATGTTGGTGGGCCAAAAACAGGCTCAGAAAGCTCTGTATGTCCCAAAAACATTTGCAGCCTGAAAGGGGCATTAACCCGCATCCTAGACCACTGAAATTACCAAAAATAATTTTGCCCGAAAAATGCATCCTACACCCCTGAAAGTTCAGAAAATGTTGGCAGCTCAAAAAAGTCCTTAAAATGCATCTTGTGCCTGCAAAAAATGTTGAAAACTTTGGAGGCCCAAAAAAGGGGTTTACAGGCATCCTAGACCCCCTAAAGTCCAGAAAATGTTGGTGGGCCAAAAACTGTGTCAGAGAGCTCTGAATGTCCCAAAAACATTTACAGCCTGAAAGGGGCATTAACCCGCATCCTAGACCACTGAAATTCCCAAAAATATTTTTGCCATGAAAAGTGCATTCCTACAACCCTGAAAGTTCAGAATATGTTAGCAGCCCAAAAAAGGCCTTAAAATGCATTTTAGACCTGCAAAAATGTTGAAAAGTTTGGAGGCCCAAAAAAGGGATTTACAGGCATCCTAGACCCCGTAAAGTGCAGAAAATGGCTGTGGTCCAAAATCAGTGTCAGAGAGCTCTGAATGTCCCAAAACATTTGCAGCCCGAAAGGGGCACTAACCCGCATCCGAGACCACTGAAATTCCCAAAAATATTTCTGGCACAAAAATGCATCCTACAACCCTGAAAGTTCAGAATATGTTAGCAGCCTGAAAAAGGCCTTAAAATGCATTTTAGGCCTGCAAAAATGTTGAAAACTTTGGAGGCCCAAAAAAGGGGTTTACAGGCATCCTAGACCCCCTAAAGTCCAGAAAATGTTGGTGGGCCAAAAACTGTGTCAGAGAGCACTGAATGTCCTAAAAACATTTGCAGCCTGAACGGGGCATTAACCCACATCCTAGACAACTGAAATTCCCAAAAATATTTTGGCCCAAAAAATGCTTCCTACACCCCTGAAATTTCAGAAAATGTTGGCAGCTCAAAAAAAGGCCTTAAAATGCATCTTAGGCCTGCAAAAATGTTGAAAACTTTGGAGGCCCAAAAAAGGGGTTTACAGGCATCCTAGACCCCCTAAAGTCCAGAAAATGTTGGTGGGCCAAAAACGGTGTCAGAGAGCTCTGAATGTCCCAAAAACATTTGCAGCCTGAAAGGGGCACTAACCCGCATCCTAGACCACTGAAATTCCCAAAAATATTTTTGGCACCATAAATGCATCCTACAACCCTGAAAGTTCAGAAAATTTTGGCAGCTCAAAAAAGGCCTTAAAATGCATTTTAGGCCTGCAAACATGTTGAAAAGTTTGGAGGCCCAAAAAAGGGATTTCGGGCATCCTAGACCCCCTAAAGTCCAGAAAATGTTGGTGGGCCAAAAACAGGCTCAGAGAGCTCTGAATGTCCCAAAAACATTTGCAGCCTGAAAGGGGCATTAACCCGCATCCTAGACCACTGAAATTACCAAAAATAGTTTGGCCCGAAAAATGCATCCTACACCCCTGAAAGTTCAGAAAATGTTGGCAGCTCAAAAAAAGGCCTTAAATTGCATTTTAGGCCTGCAAAAATGTTGAAAACTTTGCAGGCCCAAAAAAGGGGTTTACAGGCATCCTAGACCCCCTAAATTCCAGAAAAGGTTGGTGGGCCAAAACCTGTGTCAGAAAGCTCTGAATGTCCCAAAAACATTTGCAGCCTGAAAGGGGCATTAACCCGCATCCTAGACCACTGAAATTCCCAAAAATATTTTTGGCACCCAAAATGCATCCTACAACCCTGAAAGTTCAGAATATATTAGCAGCCCAAAAAAGGCCTTAAAATGCATTTTAGGCCTGCAAAAATGTTGAAAACTTTGGAGGCCCAAAAAAGGGGTTTACAGGCATCCTAGACCCCCTAAAGTCCAGAAAATGTTGGTGGGCCAAAAACAGGCTCAGAAAGCTCTGAATGTCCCAAAAACATTTGCAGCCTGAAAGGGGCATTAACCCGCATCCTAGACCACTGAAATTACCAAAAATAATTTGGCCCGAAAAATGCATCCTACACCCCTGAAAGTTCAGAAAATGTTGGCAGCTCAAAAAAGTACTTACAATTCATCTTGTGCCTGCAAAAATGTTGAAAACTTTGGAGGCCCAAAAAAGGAGTTTACATGCATCCTAGACCCCCTAAAGTCCAGAAAATGTTGGTGGGCAAAAACTGTGCCAGAGAGCTCTGAATGTCCCAAAAACATTTGCAGCCTGAAAGGGGTATTAACCCGCATCCTAGACCACTGAAATGTCCAAAAATATTTTTGGCACGAAAAATGCATCCTACACCCCTGAAAGCTCAGAATATGTTAGCAGCCCAAAAAAGGCCTTAAAATGCATCTTAGGCCTGCAAAAACGTTGAAAACTTTGGAGGCCCAAAAAAGGGGTTTACAGGCATCCTAGACCACTAAAGTCGAGAAAATGTTGATGGCCCAAAAACAGTGTCAGAGAGCTCTGAATGTCCCAACAACATTTGCAGCCTTAATTGGGCATTAACGAACATCCTAGACCAGTGAAATGTCCAAGAATATTTTTGGCACGAAAAATGCATCCTACACCCCTGAAAGCTCAGAATATGTTAGCAGCCCAAAAAAGGCGTTAAAATGCATCTTCGGCCTGCAAAAACGTTGAAAACTGTACAGGCCCAAAAAAAGGGTTTACATGCATCCTAAACCCCCTAAAGTCCAGAAAAGGTTGGTGGGCCATAAACTGTGTCAGAGAGCTCTGAATGTCCCAAAAATATTTGCAGCCTGAAAGGGGCATTAACCCGCATCCTAGACCACTGAAATTCCCAAAAATATTTTTGGCACCCAAAATGCATCCTACAACCTTGAAAGTTCAGAATATGTTAGCAGCCCAAAAAGGCCTTAAAATGCATTTTAGGCCTGCAAAAATGTTGAAAGGTTTGGAGGCCCAAAAAAGGGGTTTACAGGCATCCTAGACCCCCTAAAGTCCAGAAAATGTTGGTGGGCCAAATGCAGGCTCAGAGAGCTCTGAATGTCCCAAAAATATTTGCAGACTGAAAGGGGCATTAACCCGCATCCTAGACCACTGAAACTCCCAAAAATATTTTTGGCACCCAAAATGCATCCTACAACCTTGAAAGTTCAGAATATGTTAGCAGCCCAAAAAAGGCCTTAAAATGCATTTTATGCCTGCAAAAATGTTGAAAACTTTGGAGGCCCAAAAAAGGGGTTTACATGCATCCTAGACCCTCTAAAGTCCAGAAAATGTTGGTGGGCGAAATGCAGGCTCAGAGAGCTCTGAATGTCCCAAAAATATTTCCAGCCTGAAAGGGGTATTAACCCGCATCCTAGACCACTGAAATTCCCAAAAATATTTTTGGCATGAAAAGTGCATCCTACAACCCTGAAATTTCAGAGTATGTTAGCAGCCCAAAAAAGGCCTTAAAATGCATTTTATGCCTGCAAAAATGTTGAAAACTTTGGAGGCCCAAAAAAGGGGTTTACAGGCATCCTAGACCCCCTAAAGTCCAGAAAATGTTGGTGGGCCCAAAACTGTGTCAAAGAGCTCTGAATGTCCCAAAAACATTTGCAGCCTGAAAGGGGCATTAACCCGCATCCTAGACCACTGAAATTCTCAAAAATATTTTTGCCATGAAAAGTGCATCCTACAACCCTGAACGTTCAGAATATGTTAGCAGCCCAAAAAAGGCCTTAAAATGCATTTTAGGCCTGCAAAAATGTTGAAAAGTTTGGAGGCCCAAAAAAGAGATTTACAGGCATCCTAGACCCCCTAAAGTCCAGAAAATGCTGGTGGGCCAGAAACTGTGTCAGAGAGCTCTGAATGTCCCAAAAAGATTTGCAGCCTGTAAGGGGCATTAACCCGCATCCTAGACCACTGAAATTCCCAAAAATAGTTTGGCCCGAAAAATGCATCCTGCACCCCTGAATGTTCAGAAAATGTTGGCAGCTCAAAAAAGTCCTTAAAATTCATCTTGTGCCTGCAAAAATGTTGAAAACTTTGGAGGCCCAAAAAAGGGGTTTACAGGCATCCTAGACTCCGTAAAGTCCAGAAAATATTGGTGGACCAAATACTGTGTCAGAGAGCTCTGAATGTCCCAAAAACATTTGCAGCCTGAAAGGGGCATTAACCCGCATCCTAGACCACTGAAATTCCCAAAAGTATTTTTGGCACGAAAAATGCATCCTGCACCCATGAATTTTCAGAAAATGTTGGCAGCTCATAAAAAGGCCTTAAAATGCATCTTAGGCCTGCAAAAATGTTGAAAACTTTGCAGGCCCAAAAAAGGGGTTTACATGCATCCTAGACCCCCTAAATTCCAGAAAAGGTTGGTGGGCCAAAACCTGTGTCAGAAAGCTCTGAATGTCCCAAAAACATTTGCAGCCTGAAAGGGGCATTAACCCGCATCCTAGACCACTGAAATTCCCAAAAATATTTTTGGCACCCAAAATGCATCCTACAACCCTGAAAGTTCAGAATATATTAGCAGCCCAAAAAAGACCTTAAAATGCATTTTAGGCCTGCAAAAATCTTGAAAAGTTTGGAGGCCCAAAAAAGGGATTTACAGGCCTCCTAGACCCCCTAAAGTCCAGAAAATGTTGGTGGGCCAAAAACAGGCTCAGAAAGCTCTGAATGTCCCAAAAAGATTTGCAGCCTGAAAGGGGCATTAACCCGCATCCTAGACCACTGAAATTACCAAAAATAATTTGGCCCGAAAAATGCATCCTACACCCCTGAAAGTTCAGAAAATGTTGGCAGCTCAAAAAAGGCCTTAAAATGCATCTTAGGCCTGCAAAAATGTTGAAAACTTTGCAGGCCCAAAAAAGGGGTTTACATGCATCCTATACCCCCTAAATTCCAGAAAAGGTTGGTGGGCCAAAACCTGTGTCAGAAAGCTCTGAATGTCCCAAAAACATTTGCAGCCTGAAAGGGGCATTAACCCGCATCCTAGACCACTGAAATTCCCAAAAATATTTTTGGCACCCAAAATGCATCCTACAACCCTGAAAGTTCAGAATATATTAGCAGCCCAAAAAAGGCCTTAAAATGCATTTTAGGCCTGCAAAAATGTTGAAAACTTTGGAGGCCCAAAAAAGGGGTTTACAGGCATCCTAGACCCCCTAAAGTCCAGAAAATGTTGGTGGGCCAAAAACAGGCTCAGAAAGCTCTGAATGTCCCAAAAACATTTGCAGCCTGAAAGGGGCATTATCCCGCATCCTAGACCACTGAAATTACCAAAAATAATTTGGCCCGAAAAATGCATCCTACACCCCTGAAAGTTCAGAAAATGTTGGCAGCTCAAAAAAGTCCTTAAAATGCATCTTGTGCCTGCAAAAATGTTGAAAACTTTGGAGGCCCAAAAAAGGGGTTTACAGGCATCCTAGACTCCGTAAAGTCCAGAAAATATTGGTGGACCAAATACTGTGTCAGAGAGCTCTGAATGTCCCAAAAACATTTGCAGCCTGAAAGGGGCATTAACCCGCATCCTAGACCACTGAAATTCCCAAAAGTATTTTTGGCACGAAAAATGCATCTACACCCATGAATTTTCAGAAAATGTTGGCAGCTCAAAAAAAGGCCTTAAAATGCATCTTAGGCCTGCAAAAATGTTGAAAACTTTGCAGGCCCAAAAAAGGGGTTTACATGCATCCTAGACCCCCTAAATTCCAGAAAAGGTTGGTGGGCCAAAACCTGTGTCAGAAAGCTCTGAATGTCCCAAAAACATTTGCAGCCTGAAAGGGGCATTAACCCGCATCCTAGACCACTGAAATTCCCAAAAATATTTTTGGCACCCAAAATGCATCCTACAACCCTGAAAGTTCAGAATATATTAGCAGCCCAAAAAGGGCCTTAAAATGCATTTTAGGCCTGCAAAAATGTTGAAAACTTTGGAGGCCCAAAAAAGGGATTTACAGGCCTCCTAGACCCCCTAAAGTCCAGAAAATGTTGGTGGGCCAAAAGCAGGCTCAGAAAGCTCTGAATGTCCCAAAAACATTTGCAGCCTGAAAGGGGCATTAACCCGCATCCTAGACCACTGAAATTCCCAAAAGTATTTTTGGCACGAAAAATGCATCCTACACCCATGAATTTTCAGAAAATGTTGGCAGCTCAAAAAAAGGCCTTAAAATGCATCTTAGGCCTGCAAAAATGTTGAAAACTTTGCAGGCCCAAAAAAGGGGTTTACATGCATCCTAGACCCCCTAAATTCCAGAAAAGGTTGGTGGGCCAAAACCTGTGTCAGAAAGCTCTGAATGTCCCAAAAACATTTGCAGCCTGAAAGGGGCATTAACCCGCATCCTAGACCACTGAAATTCCCAAAAATATTTTTGGCACCCAAAATGCATCCTACAACCCTGAAAGTTCAGAATATATTAGCAGCCCAAAAAGGGCCTTAAAATGCATTTTAGGCCTGCAAAAATGTTGAAAACTTTGGAGGCCCAAAAAAGGGATTTACAGGCCTCCTAGACCCCCTAAAGTCCAGAAAATGTTGGTGGGCCAAAAACAGGCTCAGAAAGCTCTGAATGTCCCAAAAACATTTGCAGCCTGAAAGGGGCATTAACCCGCATCCTAGACCACTGAAATTACCAAAAATAATTTGGCCCGAAAAATGCATCCTACACCCCTGAAAGTTCAGAAAATGTTGGCAGCTCAAAAAAGTACTTACAATTCATCTTGTGCCTGCAAAAATGTTGAAAACTTTGGAGGCCCAAAAAAGGAGTTTACATGCATCCTAGACCCCCTAAAGTCCAGAAAATGTTGGTGGGCAAAAACTGTGCCAGAGAGCTCTGAATGTCCCAAAAACATTTGCAGCCTGAAAGTGGTATTAACCCGCATCCTAGACCACTGAAATGTCCAAAAATATTTTTGGCACGAAAAATGCATCCTACACCCCTGAAAGCTCAGAATATGTTAGCAGCCCAAAAAAGGCCTTAAAATGCATCTTAGGCCTGCAAAAACGTTGAAAACTTTGGAGGCCCAAAAAAGGGGTTTACAGGCATCCTAGACCACTAAAGTCGAGAAAATGTTGATGGCCCAAAAACAGTGTCAGAGAGCTCTGAATGTCCCAACAACATTTGCAGCCTTAATTGGGCATTAACGAACATCCTAGACCAGTGAAATGTCCAAGAATATTTTTGGCACGAAAAATGCATCCTACACCCCTGAAAGCTCAGAATATGTTAGCAGCCCAAAAAAGGCGTTAAAATGCATCTTCGGCCTGCAAAAACGTTGAAAACTGTACAGGCCCAAAAAAAGGGTTTGCATGCATCCTAAACCCCCTAAAGTCCAGAAAAGGTTGGTGGGCCATAAACTGTGTCAGAGAGCTCTGAATGTCCCAAAAATATTTGCAGCCTGAAAGGGGCATTAACCCGCATCCTAGACCACTGAAATTCCCAAAAATATTTTTGGCACCCAAAATGCATCCTACAACCTTGAAAGTTCAGAATATGTTAGCAGCCCAAAAAGGCCTTAAAATGCATTTTAGGCCTGCAAAAATGTTGAAAGGTTTGGAGGCCCAAAAAAGGGGTTTACAGGCATCCTAGACCCCCTAAAGTCCAGAAAATGTTGGTGGGCCAAATGCAGGCTCAGAGAGCTCTGAATGTCCCAAAAATATTTGCAGACTGAAAGGGGCATTAACCCGCATCCTAGACCACTGAAACTCCCAAAAATATTTTTGGCACCCAAAATGCATCCTACAACCTTGAAAGTTCAGAATATGTTAGCAGCCCAAAAAGGCCTTAAAATGCATTTTAGGCCTGCAAAAATGTTGAAAGGTTTGGAGGCCCAAAAAAGGGGTTTACAGGCATCCTAGACCCCCTAAAGTCCAGAAAATGTTGGTGGGCCAAATGCAGGCTCAGAGAGCTCTGAATGTCCCAAAAATATTTCCAGCCTGAAAGGGGTATTAACCCGCATCCTAGACCACTGAAATTCCCAAAAATATTTTTGGCATGAAAAGTGCATCCTACAACCCTGAAATTTCAGAGTATGTTAGCAGCCCAAAAAAGGCCTTAAAATGCATTTTAGGCCTGCAAAAATGTTGAAAACTTTGGAGGCCCAAAAAAGGGGTTTACAGGCATCCTAGACCCCCTAAAGTCCAGAAAATGTTGGTGGGCCCAAAACTGTGTCAAAGAGCTCTGAATGTCCCAAAAACATTTGCAGCCTGAAAGGGGCATTAACCCGCATCCTAGACCACTGAAATTCTCAAAAATATTTTTGCCATGAAAAGTGCATCCTACAACCCTGAACGTTCAGAATATGTTAGCAGCCCAAAAAAGGCCTTAAAATGCATTTTAGGCCTGCAAAAATGTTGAAAAGTTTGGAGGCCCAAAAAAGAGATTTACAGGCATCCTAGACCCCGTAAAGTGCAGAAAATAGCTGTGGCCCAAAAACTGTGTCAGAGAGCTCTGAATGTCCTACAAACATGTGCAGCTTGAAAGGGGCATTAACCCGCATCCTAGACCACTGAAATTCCCAAAAATATTTTTGGCACTCAAAATGCATCCTACAACCCTGAAAGTTCAGAATATGTTAGCAGCCCAAAAAAGGCCTTAAGATGCATTTTAGGCCTGCAAAAAGGTTGAAAACTTTGGAGCCCCAAAAAAGGGGTTTACAGACATCCTAGACCCCCTAAAGTCCAGAAAATGCTGGTGGGCCAGAAACTGTGTCAGAGAGCTCTGAATGTCCCAAAAAGATTTGCAGCCTGTAAGGGGCATTAACCCGCATCCTAGACCACTGAAATTCCCAAAAATAGTTTGGCCCGAAAAATGCATCCTGCACCCCTGAATGTTCAGAAAATGTTGGCAGCTCAAAAAAGTCCTTAAAATTCATCTTGTGCCTGCAAAAATGTTGAAAACTTTGCAGGCCCAAAAAAGGGGTTTACATGCATCCTAGACCCCCTAAATTCCAGAAAAGGTTGGTGGGCCAAAACCTGTGTCAGAAAGCTCTGAATGTCCCAAAAACATTTGCAGCCTGAAAGGGGCATTAACCCGCATCCTAGACCACTGAAATTCCCAAAAATATTTTTGGCACCCAAAATGCATCCTACAACCCTGAAAGTTCAGAATATATTAGCAGCCCAAAAAAGACCTTAAAATGCATTTTAGGCCTGCAAAAATGTTGAAAACTTTGGAGGCCCAAAAAAGGGATTTACAGGCCTCCTAGACCCCCTAAAGTCCAGAAAATGTTGGTGGGCCAAAAACAGGCTCAGAAAGCTCTGAATGTCCCAAAAAGATTTGCAGCCTGAAAGGGGCATTAACCCGCATCCTAGACCACTGAAATTACCAAAAATAATTTGGCCCGAAAAATGCATCCTACACCCCTGAAAGTTCAGAAAATGTTGGCAGCTCAAAAAAAGGCCTTAAAATGCATCTTAGGCCTGCAAAAATGTTGAAAACTTTGCAGGCCCAAAAAAGGGGTTTACATGCATCCTAGACCCCCTAAATTCCAGAAAAGGTTGGTGGGCCAAAACCTGTGTCAGAAAGCTCTGAATGTCCCAAAAACATTTGCAGCCTGAAAGGGGCATTAACCCGCATCCTAGACCATTGAAATTCCCAAAAATATTTTTGGCACCCAAAATGCATCCTACAACCCTGAAAGTTCAGAATATATTAGCAGCCCAAAAAAGGCCTTAAAATGCATTTTAGGCCTGCAAAAATGTTGAAAACTTTGGAGGCCCAAAAAAGGGATTTACAGGCCTCCTAGACCCCCTAAAGTCCAGAAAATGTTGGTGGGCCAAAAACAGGCTCAGAAAGCTCTGAATGTCCCAAAAACATTTGCAGCCTGAAAGGGGCATTAACCCGCATCCTAGACCACTGAAATTACCAAAAATAATTTGGCCCGAAAAATGCATCCTACACCCCTGAAAGTTCAGAAAATGTTGGCAGCTCAAAAAAAGGCCTTAAAATGCATCTTAGGCCTGCAAAAATGTTGAAAACTTTGCAGGCCCAAAAAAGGGGTTTACATGCATCCTAGACCCCCTAAATTCCAGAAAAGGTTGGTGGGCCAAAACCTGTGTCAGAAAGCTCTGAATGTCCCAAAAACACTTGCAGCTTGAAAGGGGCATTAACCCGCATCCTAGACCACTGAAATTCCCAAAAATATTTTTGGCACCCAAAATGCATCCTACAACCCTGAAAGTTCAGAATATATTAGCAGCCCAAAAAAGGCCTTAAAATGCATTTTAGGCCTGCAAAAATGTTGAAAACTTTGGAGGCCCAAAAAAGGGGTTTACAGGCATCCTAGACCCCCTAAAGTCCAGAAAATGTTGGTGGGCCAAAAACAGGCTCAGAAAGCTCTGAATGTCCCAAAAACATTTGCAGCCTGAAAGGGGCATTATCCCGCATCCTAGACCACTGAAATTACCAAAAATAATTTGGCCCGAAAAATGCATCCTACACCCCTGAAAGTTCAGAAAATGTTGGCAGCTCAAAAAAGTCCTTAAAATGCATCTTGTGCCTGCAAAAATGTTGAAAACTTTGGAGGCCCAAAAAAGGGGTTTACAGGCATCCTAGACTCCGTAAAGTCCAGAAAATATTGGTGGACCAAATACTGTGTCAGAGAGCTCTGAATGTCCCAAAAACATTTGCAGCCTGAAAGGGGCATTAACCCGCATCCTAGACCACTGAAATTCCCAAAAGTATTTTTGGCACGAAAAATGCATCTACACCCATGAATTTTCAGAAAATGTTGGCAGCTCAAAAAAAGGCCTTAAAATGCATCTTAGGCCTGCAAAAATGTTGAAAACTTTGCAGGCCCAAAAAAGGGGTTTACATGCATCCTAGACCCCCTAAATTCCAGAAAAGGTTGGTGGGCCAAAACCTGTGTCAGAAAGTTCTGAATGTCCCAAAAACATTTGCAGCCTGAAAGGGGCATTAACCCGCATCCTAGACCACTGAAATTCCCAAAAATATTTTTGGCACCCAAAATGCATCCTACAACCCTGAAAGCTCAGAATATATTAGCAGCCCAAAAAGGGCCTTAAAATGCATTTTAGGCCTGCAAAAATGTTGAAAACTTTGGAGGCCCAAAAAAGGGATTTACAGGCCTCCTAGACCCCCTAAAGTCCAGAAAATGTTGGTGGGCCAAAAACAGGCTCAGAAAGCTCTGAATGTCCCAAAAACATTTGCAGCCTGAAAGGGGCATTAACCCGCATCCTAGACCACTGAAATTCCCAAAAGTATTTTTGGCACGAAAAATGCATCCTACACCCATGAATTTTCAGAAAATGTTGGCAGCTCAAAAAAAGGCCTTAAAATGCATCTTAGGCCTGCAAAAATGTTGAAAACTTTGCAGGCCCAAAAAAGGGGTTTACATGCATCCTAGACCCCCTAAATTCCAGAAAAGGTTGGTGGGCCAAAACCTGTGTCAGAAAGCTCTGAATGTCCCAAAAACATTTGCAGCCTGAAAGGGGCATTAACCCGCATCCTAGACCACTGAAATTCCCAAAAATATTTTTGGCACCCAAAATGCATCCTACAACCCTGAAAGTTCAGAATATATTAGCAGCCCAAAAAGGGCCTTAAAATGCATTTTAGGCCTGCAAAAATGTTGAAAACTTTGGAGGCCCAAAAAAGGGATTTACAGGCCTCCTAGACCCCCTAAAGTCCAGAAAATGTTGGTGGGCCAAAAACAGGCTCAGAAAGCTCTGAATGTCCCAAAAACATTTGCAGCCTGAAAGGGGCATTAACCCGCATCCTAGACCACTGAAATTCCCAAAAGTATTTTTGGCACGAAAAATGCATCCTACACCCATGAATTTTCAGAAAATGTTGGCAGCTCAAAAAAAGGCCTTAAAATGCATCTTAGGCCTGCAAAAATGTTGAAAACTTTGCAGGCCCAAAAAAGGGGTTTACATGCATCCTAGACCCCCTAAATTCCAGAAAAGGTTGGTGGGCCAACACCTGTGTCAGAAAGCTCTGAATGTCCCAAAAACATTTGCAGCCTGAAAGGGGCATTAACCCGCATCCTAGACCACTGAAATTCCCAAAAATATTTTTGGCACCCAAAATGCATCCTACAACCCTGAAAGTTCAGAATATATTAGCAGCCCAAAAAAGGCCTTAAAATGCATTTTAGGCCTGCAAAAATGTTGAAAACTTTGGAGGCCCAAAAAAGGGGTTTACAGGCATCCTAGACCCCCTAAAGTCCAGAAAATGTTGGTGGGCCAAAAACAGGCTCAGAAAGCTCTGAATGTCCCAAAAACATTTGCAGCCTGAAAGGGGCATTAACCCGCATCCTAGACCACTGAAATTACCAA
Organism: Ambystoma mexicanum; assembly: GCF_040938575.1. Classification (NCBI taxonomy): domain Eukaryota; kingdom Metazoa; phylum Chordata; class Amphibia; order Caudata; family Ambystomatidae; genus Ambystoma; species Ambystoma mexicanum. Next base: position 955,914,254 of record NC_090929.1, on the reverse strand, counting down.
AAATAATTTTGCCCGAAAAATGCATCCTACACCCCTGAAAGTTCAGAAAATGTTGGCAGCTCAAAAAAGTCCTTAAAATGCATCTTGTGCCTGCAAAAAATGTTGAAAACTTTGGAGGCCCAAAAAAGGGGTTTACAGGCATCCTAGTCCCCCTAAAGTCCAGAAAATGTTGGTGGGCCAAAAACTGTGTCAGAGAGCACTGAATGTCCCAAAAACATTTACAGCCTGAAAGGGGCATTAACCCGCATCCTAGACCACTGAAATTCCCAAAAATATTTTTGCCATGAAAAGTGCATCCTACAACCCTGAAAGTTCAGAATATGTTAGCAGCCCAAAAAAGGCCTTAAAATGCATTTTAGACCTGCAAAAATGTTGAAAAGTTTGGAGGCCCAAAAAAGGGATTTACAGGCATCCTAGACCCCGTAAAGTGCAGAAAATGGCTGTGGTCCAAAATCAGTGTCAGAGAGCTCTGAATGTCCCAAAACATTTGCAGCCCGAAAGGGGCACTAACCCGCATCCGAGACCACTGAAATTCCCAAAAATATTTTTGGCACAAAAATGCATCCTACAACCCTGAAAGTTCAGAATATGTTAGCAGCCTGAAAAAGGCCTTAAAATGCATTTTAGGCCTGCAAAAATGTTGAAAACTTTGGAGGCCCAAAAAAGGGGTTTACAGGCATCCTAGACCCCCTAAAGTCCAGAAAATGTTGGTGGGCCAAAAACTGTGTCAGAGAGCACTGAATGTCCTAAAAACATTTGCAGCCTGAAAGGGGCATTAACCCACATCCTAGACAACTGAAATTCCCAAAAATATTTTGGCCCAAAAAATGCTTCCTACACCCCTGAAATTTCACAAAATGTTGGCAGCTCAAAAAAAGGCCTTAAAATGCATCTTAGGCCTGCAAAAATGTTGAAAACTTTGGACGCCCAAAAAAGGGGTTTACAGGCATCCTAGACCCCCTAAAGTCCAGAAAATGTTGGTGGGCCAAAAACGGTGTCAGAGAGCTCTGAATGTCCCAAAAACATTTGCAGCCTGAAAGGGGCATTAACCCGCATCCTAGACCACTGAAATTCCCAAAAATATTTTTGGCACCCAAAATGCATCCTACAACCCTGAAAGTTCAGAATATATTAGCAGCCCAAAAAAGGCCTTAAAATGCATTTTAGGCCTGCAAAAATGTTGAAAACTTTGGAGGCCCAAAAAAGGGGTTTACAGGCATCCTAGACCCCCTAAAGTCCAGAAAATGTTGGTGGGCCAAAAACAGGCTCAGAAAGCTCTGAATGTCCCAAAAACATTTGCAGCCTGAAAGGGGCATTAACCCGCATCCTAGACCACTGAAATTACCAAAAATAATTTGGCCCGAAAAATGCATCCTACACCCCTGAAAGTTCAGAAAATGTTGGCAGCTCAAAAAAGTCCTTAAAATGCATCTTGTGCCTGCAAAAATGTTGAAAACTTTGGAGGCCCAAAAAAGGGGTTTACAGGCATCCTAGACTCCGTAAAGTCCAGAAAATATTGGTGGACCAAATACTGTGTCAGAGAGCTCTGAATGTTCCAAAAACATTTGCAGCCTGAAAGGGGCATTAACCCGCATCCTAGACCACTGAAATTCCCAAAAGTATTTTTGGCACGAAAAATGCATCCTACTCCCATGAATTTTCAGAAAATGTTGGCAGCTCAAAAAAAGGCCTTAAAATGCATCTTAGGCCTGCAAAAATGTTGAAAACTTTGCAGGCCCAAAAAAGGGGTTTACATGCATCCTAGACCCCCTAAATTCCAGAAAAGGTTGGTGGGCCAAAACCTGTGTCAGAAAGCTCTGAATGTCCCAAAAACATGTGCAGCCTGAAAGGGGCATTAACCCGCATCCTAGACCACTGAAATTACCAAAAATAATTTGGCCCGAAAAATGCATCCTACACCCCTGAAAGTTCAGAAAATGTTGGCAGCTCAAAAAAAGGCCTTAAAATGCATTTTAGGCCTGCAAAAATGTTGAAAACTTTGCAGGCCCAAAAAAGGGGTTTACATGCATCCTAGACCCCCTAAATTCCAGAAAAGGTTGGTGGGCCAAAACCTGTGTCAGAAAGCTCTGAATGTCCCAAAAACATTTGCAGCCTGAAAGGGGCATTAACCCGCATCCTAGACCACTGAAATTCCCAAAAATATTTTTGGCACCCAAAATGCATCCTACAACCCTGAAAGTTCAGAAAATGTTGGCAGCTCAAAAAAGTCCTTAAAATGCATCTTGTGCCTGCAAAAATGTTGAAAACTTTGGAGGCCCAAAAAAGGGGTTTACAGGCATCCTAGACCCCCTAAAGTCCAGAAAATGTTGGTGGGCCAAAAACGGTGTCAGAGAGCTCTGAATGTCCCAAAAACATTTGCAGCCTGAAAGGGGCACTAACCCGCATCCTAGACCACTGAAATTCCCAAAAATATTTTTGGCACCATAAATGCATCCTACAACCCTGAAAGTTCAGAAAATTTTGGCAGCTCAAAAAAGGCCTTAAAATGCATTTTAGGCCTGCAAACATGTTGAAAAGTTTGGAGGCCCAAAAAAGGGATTTCGTGCATCCTAGACCCCCTAAAGTCCAGAAAATGTTGGTGGGCCAAAAACAGGCTCAGGGAGCTCTGAATGTCCCAAAAACATGTGCAGCCTGAAAGGGGCATTAACCCGCATCCTAGACCACTGAAATTACCAAAAATAATTTGGCCCGAAAAATGCATCCTACACCCCTGAAAGTTCAGAAAATGTTGGCAGCTCAAAAAAAGGCCTTAAAATGCATCTTAGGCCTGCAAAAATGTTGAAAACTTTGCAGGCCCAAAAAAGGGGTTTACATGCATCCTAGACCCCCTAAATTCCAGAAAAGGTTGGTGGGCCAAAACCTGTGTCAGAAAGCTCTGAATGTCCCAAAAACATTTGCAGCCTGAAAGGGGCATTAACCCGCATCCTAGACCACTGAAATTCCCAAAAATATTTTTGGCACCCAAAATGCATCCTACAACCCTGAAAGTTCAGAAAATGTTGGCAGCTCAAAAAAGTCCTTAAAATGCATCTTGTGCCTGCAAAAATGTTGAAAACTTTGGAGGCCCAAAAAAGGGGTTTACAGGCATCCTAGACCCCCTAAAGTCCAGAAAATGTTGGTGGGCCAAAAACTGTGTCAGAGAGCTCTGAATGTCCCAAAAACATTTGCAGCCTGAAAGGGGCACTAACCCGCATCCTAGACCACTGAAATTCCCAAAAATATTTTTGGCACCATAAATGCATCCTACAACCCTGAAAGTTCAGAAAATTTTGGCAGCTCAAAAAAGGCCTTAAAATGCATTTTAGGCCTGCAAACATGTTGAAAAGTTTGGAGGCCCAAAAAAGGGATTTCGGGCATCCTAGACCCCCTAAAGTCCAGAAAATGTTGGTGGGCCAAAAACAGGCTCAGGGAGCTCTGAATGTCCCAAAAATAATTTGGCCCGAAAAATGCATCCTACACCCCTGAAAGTTCAGAAAATGTTGGCAGCTCAAAAACAGGGCCTTAAAATGCATCTTAGGCCTGCAAGAATGTTGAAAACTTTGCAGGCCCAAAAAAGGGGTTTACATGCATCCTAGACCCCCTAAATTCCAGAAAAGGTTGGTGGGCCAAAACCTGTGTCAGAAAGCTCTGAATGTCCCAAAAACATTTGCAGCCTGAAAGGGGCATTAACCCGCATCCTAGACCACTGAAATTCCCAAAAATATTTTTGGCACCCAAAATGCATCCTACAACCCTGAAAGTTCAGAATATATTAGCAGCCCAAAAAAGGCCTTAAAATGCATTTTAGGCCTGCAAAAATGTTGAAAACTTTGGAGGCCCAAAAAAGGGGTTTACAGGCATCCTAGACCCCCTAAAGTCCAGAAAATGTTGGTGGGCCAAAAACAGGCTCAGAAAGCTCTGAATGTCCCAAAAACATTTGCAGCCTGAAAGGGGCATTAACCCGCATCCTAGACCACTGAAATTACCAAAAATAATTTGGCCCGAAAAATGCATCCTACACCCCTGAAAGTTCAGAAAATGTTGGCAGCTCAAAAAAAGGCCTTAAAATGCATTTTAGGCCTGCAAAAATGTTGAAAACTTTGCAGGCCCAAAGAAGTGGTTTACATGCATCCTAGACCCCCTAAATTCCAGAAAAGGTTGGTGGGCCAAAACCTGTGTCAGAAAGCTCTGAATGTCCCAAAAACATTTGCAGCCTGAAAGGGGCATTAACCCGCATCCTAGACCACTGAAATTCCCAAAAATATTTTTGGCACCCAAAATGCATCCTACAACCCTGAAAGTTCAGAAAATGTTGGCAGCTCAAAAAAGTCCTTAAAATGCATCTTGTGCCTGCAAAAATGTTGAAAACTTTGGAGGCCCAAAAAAGGGGTTTACAGGCATCCTAGACCCCCTAAAGTCCAGAAAATGTTGGTGGGCCAAAAACTGTGTCAGAGAGCTCTGAATGTCCCAAAAACATTTACAGCCTGAAAGGGGCATTAACCCGCATCCTAGACCACTGAAATTCCCAAAAATATTTTTGCCATGAAAAGTGCATCCTACAACCCTGAAAGTTCAGAATATGTTAGCAGCCCAAAAAAGGCCTTAAAATGCATTTTAGACCTGCAAAAATGATGAAAAGTTTGGAGGCCCAAAAAAGGGATTTACAGGCATCCTAGACCCCGTAAAGTGCAGAAAATGGCTGTGGTCCAAAATCAGTGTCAGAGAGCTCTGAATGTCCCAAAACATTTGCAGCCCGAAAGGGGCACTAACCCGCATCCGAGACCACTGAAATTCCCAAAAATATTTTTGGCACAAAAATGCATCCTACAACCCTGAAAGTTCAGAATATGTTAGCAGCCTGAAAAAGGCCTTAAAATGCATTTTAGGCCTTCAAAAATGTTGAAAACTTTGGAGGCCCAAAAAAGGGGTTTACAGGCATCCTAGACCCCCTAAAGTCCAGAAAATGTTGGTGGGCCAAAAACTGTGTCAGAGAGCTCTGAATGTCCTAAAAACATTTGCAGCCTGAACGGGGCATTAACCCACATCCTAGACAACTGAAATTCCCAAAAAATATTTTGGCCCAAAAAATGCTTCCTACACCCCTGAAATTTCAGAAAATGTTGGCAGCTCAAAAAAAGGCCTTAAAATGCATCTTAGGCCTGCAAAAATGTTGAAAATTTTGGAGGCCCAAAAAAGGGGTTTACAGTCATCCTAGACCCCCTAAAGTCCAGAAAATGTTGGTGGGCCAAAAACGGTGTCAGAGAGCTCTGAATGTCCCAAAAACATTTGCAGCCTGAAAGGGGCACTAACCCGCATCCTAGACCACTGAAATTCCCAAAAATATTTTTGGCACCATAAATGCATCCTACAACCCTGAAAGTTCAGAAAATTTTGGCAGCTCAAAAAGCTCTTAAAATGCGTTTTAGGCCTGCAAACAGGTTGAAAAGTTTGGAGGCCCAAAAAAGGGATTTACAGGCATCCTAGACCCCCTAAAGTCCAGAAAATGTTGGTGGGCCAAAAACTGTATCTGAGAGCTCTGAATGTCCTAAAAACATTTGCAGCCTGAACGGGGCATTAACCCACATCCTAGACAACTGAAATTCCCAAAAATATTTTGGCCCAAAAAATGCTTCCTACACCCCTGAAATTTCAGAAAATGTTGGCAGCTCAAAAAAAGGCCTTAAAATGCATTTTGGGCCTGCAAAAATGTTGAAAACTTTGGAGGCCCAAAAAAGGGGTTTACAGGCATCCTAGACCCCCTAAAGTCCAGAAAATGTTGGTGGGCCAAAAACAGGCTCAGAAAGCTCTGAATGTCCCAAAAACATTTGCAGCCTGAAAGGGGCATTAACCCGCATCCTAGACCACTGAAATTACCAAAAATAATTTCGCCCGAAAAATGCATCCTACACCCCTGAAAGTTCAGAAAATGTTGGCAGCTCAAAAAAGTCCTTAAAATGCATCTTGTGCCTGCAAAAAATGTTGAAAACTTTGGAGGCCCAAAAAAGGGGTTTACAGGCATCCTAGACCCCCTAAAGTCCAGAAAATGTTGGTGGGCCAAAAACTGTGTCAGAGAGCTCTGAATGTCCCAAAAACATTTACAGCCTGAAAGGGGCATTAACCCGCATCCTAGACCACTGAAATTCCCAAAAATATTTTTGCCATGAAAAGTGCATCCTACAACCCTGAAAGTTCAGAATATGTTAGCAGCCCAAAAAAGGCCTTAAAATGCATTTTAGACCTGCAAAAATGTTGAAAAGTTTGGAGGCCCAAAAAAGGGATTTACAGGCATCCTAGACCCCGTAAAGTGCAGAAAATGGCTGTGGTCCAAAATCAGTGTCAGAGAGCTCTGAATGTCCCAAAACATTTGCAGCCCGAAAGGGGCACTAACCCGCATCCGAGACCACTGAAATTCCCAAAAATATTTTTGGCACAAAAATGCATCCTACAACCCTGAAAGTTCAGAATATGTTAGCAGCCTGAAAAAGGCCTTAAAATGCATTTTAGGCCTGCAAAAATGTTGAAAAGTTTGGAGGCCCAAAAAAGGGGTTTACAGGCATCCTAGACCCCCTAAAGTCCAGAAAATGTTGGTGGGCCAAAAACTGTGTCAGAGAGCTCTGAATGTCCTAAAAACATTTGCAGCCTGAATGGGGCATTAACCCACATCCTAGACAACTGAAATTCCCAAAAATATTTTGGCCCAAAAAATGCTTCCTACACCCCTGAAATTTCAGAAAATGTTGGCAGCTCAAAAAAGGCCTTAAAATGCATCTTAGGCCTTTAAAAATGTTGAAAACTTTGCAGGCCCAAAAAAGGGGTTTACATGCATCCTAGACCCCCTAAATTCCAGAAAAGGTTGGTGGGCCAAAACCTGTGTCAGAAAGCTCTGAATGTCCCAAAAACATTTGCAGCCTGAAAGGGGCATTAACCCGCATCCTAAACCACTGAAATTCCCAAAAATATTTTTGGCACCCAAAATGCATCCTACAACCCTGAAAGTTCAGAAAATGTTGGCAGCTCAAAAAAGTCCTTAAAATGCATCTTGTGCCTGCAAAACTGTTGAAAATTTTGGAGGCCCAAAAAAGGGGTTTACAGGCATCCTAGACCCCCTAAAGTCCAGAAAATGTTGGTGGGCCAAAAACGGTGTCAGAGAGCTCTGAATGTCCCAAAAACATTTGCAGCCTGAAAGGGGCACTAACCCGCATCCTAGACCACTGAAATTCCCAAAAATATTTTTGGCACCATAAATGCATCCTACAACCCTGAAAGTTCAGAAAATTTTGGCAGCTCAAAAAAGGCCTTAAAATGCATTTTAGGCCTGCAAACATGTTGAAAAGTTTGGAGGCCCAAAAAAGGGATTTCGGGCATCCTAGACCCCCTAAAGTCCAGAAAATGTTGGTGGGCCAAAAACAGGCTCAGGGAGCTCTGAATGTCCCAAAAACATGTGCAGCCTGAAAGGGGCATTAACCCGCATCCTAGACCACTGAAATTACCAAAAATAATTTGGCCCGAAAAATGCATCCTACACCCCTGAAAGTTCAGAAAATGTTGGCAGCTCAAAAAAAGGCCTTAAAATGCATCTTAGGCCTGCAAAAATGTTGAAAACTTTGCAGGCCCAAAAAAGGGGTTTACATGCATCCTAGACCCCCTAAATTCCAGAAAAGGTTGGTGGGCCAAAACCTGTGTCAGAAAGCTCTGAATGTCCCAAAAACATTTGCAGCCTGAAAGGGGCATTAACCCGCATCCTAGACCACTGAAATTCCCAAAAATATTTTTGGCACCCAAAATGCATCCTACAACCCTGAAAGTTCAGAAAATGTTGGCAGCTCAAAAAAGTCCTTAAAATGCATCTTGTGCCTGCAAAAATGTTGAAAACTTTGGAGGCCCAAAAAAGGGGTTTACAGGCATCCTAGACCCCCTAAAGTCCAGAAAATGTTGGTGGGCCAAAAACTGTGTCAGAGAGCTCTGAATGTCCCAAAAACATTTGCAGCCTGAAAGGGGCACTAACCCGCATCCTAGACCACTGAAATTCCCAAAAATATTTTTGGCACCATAAATGCATCCTACAACCCTGAAAGTTCAGAAAATTTTGGCAGCTCAAAAAAGGCCTTAAAATGCATTTTAGGCATGCAAACATGTTGAAAAGTTTGGAGGCCCAAAAAAGTTATTTCGGGCATCCTAGACCCCCTAAAGTCCAGAAAATGTTGGTGGGCCAAAAACAGGCTCAGGGAGCTCTGAATGTCCCAAAAATAATTTGGCCCGAAAAATGCATCCTACACCCCTGAAAGTTCAGAAAATGTTGGCAGCTCAAAAACAGGGCCTTAAAATGCATCTTAGGCCTGCAAGAATGTTGAAAACTTTGCAGGCCCAAAAAAGGGGTTTACATGCATCCTAGACCCCCTAAATTCCAGAAAAGGTTGGTGGGCCAAAACCTGTGTCAGAAAGCTCTGAATGTCCCAAAAACATTTGCAGCCTGAAAGGGGCATTAACCCGCATCCTAGACCACTGAAATTCCCAAAAATATTTTTGGCACCCAAAATGCATCCTACAACCCTGAAAGTTCAGAATATATTAGCAGCCCAAAAAAGGCCTTAAAATGCATTTTAGGCCTGCAAAAATGTTGAAAACTTTGGAGGCCCAAAAAAGGGGTTTACAGGCATCCTAGACCCCCTAAAGTCCAGAAAATGTTGGTGGGCCAAAAACAGGCTCAGAAAGCTCTGAATGTCCCAAAAACATTTGCAGCCTGAAAGGGGCATTAACCCGCATCCTAGACCACTGAAATTACCAAAAATAATTTGGCCCGAAAAATGCATCCTACACCCCTGAAAGTTCAGAAAATGTTGGCAGCTCAAAAAAAGGCCTTAAAATGCATTTTAGGCCTGCAAAAATGTTGAAAACTTTGCAGGCCCAAAGAAGTGGTTTACATGCATCCTAGACCCCCTAAATTCCAGAAAAGGTTGGTGGGCCAAAACCTGTGTCAGAAAGCTCTGAATGTCCCAAAAACATTTGCAGCCTGAAAGGGGCATTAACCCGCATCCTAGACCACTGAAATTCCCAAAAATATTTTTGGCACCCAAAATGCATCCTACAACCCTGAAAGTTCAGAAAATGTTGGCAGCTCAAAAAAGTCCTTAAAATGCATCTTGTGCCTGCAAAAATGTTGAAAACTTTGGAGGCCCAAAAAAGGGGTTTACAGGCATCCTAGACCCCCTAAAGTCCAGAAAATGTTGGTGGGCCAAAAACTGTGTCAGAGAGCTCTGAATGTCCCAAAAACATTTACAGCCTGAAAGGGGCATTAACCCGCATCCTAGACCACTGAAATTCCCAAAAATATTTTTGCCATGAAAAGTGCATCCTACAACCCTGAAAGTTCAGAATATGTTAGCAGCCCAAAAAAGGCCTTAAAATGCATTTTAGACCTGCAAAAATGATGAAAAGTTTGGAGGCCCAAAAAAGGGATTTACAGGCATCCTAGACCCCGTAAAGTGCAGAAAATGGCTGTGGTCCAAAATCAGTGTCAGAGAGCTCTGAATGTCCCAAAACATTTGCAGCCCGAAAGGGGCACTAACCCGCATCCGAGACCACTGAAATTCCCAAAAATATTTTTGGCACAAAAATGCATCCTACAACCCTGAAAGTTCAGAATATGTTAGCAGCCTGAAAAAGGCCTTAAAATGCATTTTAGGCCTTCAAAAATGTTGAAAACTTTGGAGGCCCAAAAAAGGGGTTTACAGGCATCCTAGACCCCCTAAAGTCCAGAAAATGTTGGTGGGCCAAAAACTGTGTCAGAGAGCTCTGAATGTCCTAAAAACATTTGCAGCCTGAACGGGGCATTAACCCACATCCTAGACAACTGAAATTCCCAAAAAATATTTTGGCCCAAAAAATGCTTCCTACACCCCTGAAATTTCAGAAAATGTTGGCAGCTCAAAAAAAGGCCTTAAAATGCATCTTAGGCCTGCAAAAATGTTGAAAATTTTGGAGGCCCAAAAAAGGGGTTTACAGTCATCCTAGACCCCCTAAAGTCCAGAAAATGTTGGTGGGCCAAAAACGGTGTCAGAGAGCTCTGAATGTCCCAAAAACATTTGCAGCCTGAAAGGGGCATTAACCCGCATCCTAGACCACTGAAATTCCCAAAAATATTTTTGGCACCATAAATGCATCCTACAACCCTGAAAGTTCAGAAAATTTTGGCAGCTCAAAAAGCTCTTAAAATGCGTTTTAGGCCTGCAAACAGGTTGAAAAGTTTGGAGGCCCAAAAAAGGGATTTACAGGCATCCTAGACCCCCTAAAGTCCAGAAAATGTTGGTGGGCCAAAAACTGTGTCGGAGAGCTCTGAATGTCCTAAAAACATTTGCAGCCTGAACGGGGCATTAACCCACATCCTAGACAACTGAAATTCCCAAAAATATTTTGGCCCAAAAAATGCTTCCTACACCCCTGAAATTTCAGAAAATGTTGGCAGCTCAAAAAAAGGCCTTAAAATGCATTTTGGGCCTGCAAAAATGTTGAAAACTTTGGAGGCCCAAAAAAGGGGTTTACAGGCATCCTAGACCCCCTAAAGTCCAGAAAATGTTGGTGGGCCAAAAACAGGCTCAGAAAGCTCTGAATGTCCCAAAAACATTTGCAGCCTGAAAGGGGCATTAACCCGCATCCTAGACCACTGAAATTACCAAAAATAATTTCGCCCGAAAAATGCATCCTACACCCCTGAAAGTTCAGAAAATGTTGGCAGCTCAAAAAAGTCCTTAAAATGCATCTTGTGCCTGCAAAAAATGTTGAAAACTTTGGAGGCCCAAAAAAGGGGTTTACAGGCATCCTAGACCCCCTAAAGTCCAGAAAATGTTGGTGTGCCAAAAACTGTGTCAGAGAGCTCTGAATGTCCCAAAAACATTTACAGCCTGAAAGGGGCATTAACCCGCATCCTAGACCACTGAAATTCCCAAAAATATTTTTGCCATGAAAAGTGCATCCTACAACCCTGAAAGTTCAGAATATGTTAGCAGCCCAAAAAAGGCCTTAAAATGCATTTTAGACCTGCAAAAATGTTGAAAAGTTTGGAGGCCCAAAAAAGGGATTTACAGGCATCCTAGACCCCGTAAAGTGCAGAAAATGGCTGTGGTCCAAAATCAGTGTCAGAGAGCTCTGAATGTCCCAAAACATTTGCAGCCCGAAAGGGGCACTAACCCGCATCCGAGACCACTGAAATTCCCAAAAATATTTTTGGCACAAAAATGCATCCTACAACCCTGAAAGTTCAGAATATGTTAGCAGCCTGAAAAAGGCCTTAAAATGCATTTTAGGCCTGCAAAAATGTTGAAAAGTTTGGAGGCCCAAAAAAGGGGTTTACAGGCATCCTAGACCCCCTAAAGTCCAGAAAATGTTGGTGGGCCAAAAACTGTGTCAGAGAGCTCTGAATGTCCTAAAAACATTTGCAGCCTGAATGGGGCATTAACCCACATCCTAGACAACTGAAATTCCCAAAAATATTTTGGCCCAAAAAATGCTTCCTACACCCCTGAAATTTCAGAAAATGTTGGCAGCTCAAAAAAGGCCTTAAAATGCATCTTAGGCCTTTAAAAATGTTGAAAACTTTGCAGGCCCAAAAAAGGGGTTTACATGCATCCTAGACCCCCTAAATTCCAGAAAAGGTTGGTGGGCCAAAACCTGTGTCAGAAAGCTCTGAATGTCCCAAAAACATTTGCAGCCTGAAAGGGGCATTAACCCGCATCCTAGACCACTGAAATTCCCACAAATATTTTTGGCACCCAAAATGCATCCTGCAACCCTGAAAGATCAGAATATATTAGCAGCCCAAAAAAGGCCTTAAAATGCATTTTAGGCCTGCAAAAATGTTGAAAACTTTGGAGGCCCAAAAAAGGGGTTTACAGGCATCCTAGACCCCCTAAAGTCCAGAAAATGTTGGTGGGCCAAAAACTGTGTCAGAGAGCTCTGAATGTCCTAAAAACATTTGCAGCCTGAACGGGGCATTAACCCACATCCTAGACAACTGAAATTCCCAAAAATATTTTGGCCCAAAAAATGCTTCCTACACCCCTGAAATTTCAGAAAATGTTGGCAGCTCAAAAAAAGGCCTTAAAATGCATTTTAGGCCTGCAAAAATGTTGAAAACTTTGGAGGCCCAAAAAAGGGTTTTACAGGCATCCTAGACCCCCTAAAGTCCAGAAAATGTTGGTGGGCCAAAAACAGGCTCAGAAAGCTCTGAATGTCCCAAAAACATTTGCAGCCTGAAAGGGGCATTAACCCGCACCCTAGACCACTGAAATTACCAAAAATAATTTCGCCCGAAAAATGCATCCTACACCCCTGAAAGTTCAGAAAATGTTGGCAGCTCAAAAAAGTCCTTAAAATGCATCTTGTGCCTGCAAAAAATGTTGAAAACTTTGGAGGCCCAAAAAAGGGGTTTACAGGCATCCTAGACCCCCTAAAGTCCAGAAAATGTTGGTGGGCCAAAAACTGTGTCAGAGAGCTCTGAATGTCCCAAAAACATTTACAGCCTGAAAGGGGCATTAACCCGCATCCTAGACCACTGAAATTCCCAAAAATATTTTTGCCATGAAAAGTGCATCCTACAACCCTGAAAGTTCAGAATATGTTAGCAGCCCAAAAAAGGCCTTAAAATGCATTTTAGACCTGCAAAAATGTTGAAAAGTTTGGAGGCCCAAAAAAGGGATTTACAGGCATCCTAGACCCCGTAAAGTGCAGAAAATGGCTGTGGTCCAAAATCAGTGTCAGAGAGCTCTGAATGTCCCAAAACATTTGCAGCCCGAAAGGGGCACTAACCCGCATCCGAGACCACTGAAATTCCCAAAAATATTTTTGGCACAAAAATGCATCCTACAACCCTGAAAGTTCAGAATATGTTAGCAGCCTGAAAAAGGCCTTCAAATGCATTTTAGGCCTGCAAAAATGTTGAAAACTTTGGAGGCCCAAAAAAGGGGTTTACAGGCATCCTAGACCCCCTAAAGTCCAGAAAATGTTGGTGGGCCAAAAACTGTGTCAGAGAGCTCTGAATGTCCTAAAAACATTTGCAGCCTGAACGGGGCATTAACCCACATCCTAGACAACTGAAATTCCCAAAAATATTTTGGCCCAAAAAATGCTTCCTACACCCCTGAAATTTCAGAAAATGTTGGCAGCTCAAAAAAAGGCCTTAAAATGCATTTTAGGCCTGCAAAAATGTTGAAAACTTTGGAGGCCCAAAAAAGGGGTTTACAGGCATCCTAGACCCCCTAAAGTCCAGAAAATGTTGGTGGGCCAAAAACAGGCTCAGAAAGCTCTGAATGTCCCAAAAACATTTGCAGCCTGAAAGGGGCATTAACCCGCATCCTAGACCACTGAAATTACCAAAAATAATTTCGCCCGAAAAATGCATCCTACACCCCTGAAAGTTCAGAAAATGTTGGCAGCTCAAAAAAGTCCTTAAAATGCATCTTGTGCCTGCAAAAAATGTTGAAAACTTTGGAGGCCCAAAAAAGGGGTTTACAGGCATCCTAGGCCCCCTAAAGTCCAGAAAATGTTGGTGGGCCAAAAACTGTGTCAGAGAGCTCTGAATGTCCCAAAAACATTTACAGCCTGAAAGGGGCATTAACCCGCATCCTAGACCACTGAAATTCCCAAAAATATTTTTGCCATGAAAAGTGCATCCTACAACCCTGAAAGTTCAGAATATGTTAGCAGCCCAAAAAAGGCCTTAAAATGCATTTTAGACCTGCAAAAATGTTGAAAAGTTTGGAGGCCCAAAAAAGGGATTTACAGGCATCCTAGACCCCGTAAAGTGCAGAAAATGGCTGTGGTCCAAAATCAGTGTCAGAGAGCTCTGAATGTCCCAAAACATTTGCAGCCCGAAAGGGGCACTAACCCGCATCCGAGACCACTGAAATTCCCAAAAATATTTTTGGCACAAAAATGCATCCTACAACCCTGAAAGTTCAGAATATGTTAGCAGCCTGAAAAAGGCCTTAAAATGCATTTTAGGCCTGCAAAAATGTTGAAAACTATGGAGGCCCAAAAAAGGGGTTTACAGGCCTCCTAGACCCCCTAAAGTCCAGAAAATGTTGGTGGGCCAAAAACTGTGTCAGAGAGCTCTGAATGCCCTAAAAACATTTGCAGCCTGAACGGGGCATTAACCCACATCCTAGACAACTGAAATTCCCAAAAATATTTTGGCCCAAAAAATGCTTCCTACACCCCTGAAATTTCAGAAAATGTTGGCAGCTCAAAAAAAGGCCTTAAAATGCATCTTAGGCCTGCAAAAATGTTGAAAACTTTGGAGGCCCAAAAAAGGGGTTTACAGGCATCCTAGACCCCCTAAAGTCCAGAAAATGTTGGTGGGCCAAAAACGGTGTCAGAGAGCTCTGAATGTCCCAAAAACATTTGCAGCCTGAAAGGGGCACTAACCAGCATCCTAGACCACTGAAATTCCCAAAAATATTTTTGGCACCATAAATGCATCCTACAACCCTGAAAGTTCAGAAAATTTTGGCAGCTCAAAAAAGGCCTTAAAATGCATTTTAGGCCTGCAAACATGTTGAAAAGTTTGGAGGCCCAAAAAAGGGATTTCGGGCATCCTAGACCCCCTAAAGTCCAGAAAATGTTGGTGGGCCAAAAACAGGCTCAGGGAGCTCTGAATGTCCCAAAAACATGTGCAGCCTGAAAGGGGCATTAACCCGCATCCTAGACCACTGAAATTACCAAAAATAATTTGGCCCGAAAAATGCATCCTACACCCCTGAAAGTTCAGAAAATGTTGGCAGCTCAAAAAAAGGCCTTAAAATGCATCTTAGGCCTGCAAAAATGTTGAAAACTTTGCAGGCCCAAAAAAGGGGTTTAGATGCATCCTAGACCCCCTAAATTCCAGAAAAGGTTGGTGGGCCAAAACCTGTGTCAGAAAGCTCTGAATGTCCCAAAAACATTTGCAGCCTGAAAGGGGCATTAACCCGCATCCTAGACCACTGAAATTCCCAAAAATATTTTTGGCACCCAAAATGCATCCTACAACCCTGAAAGTTCAGAATATATTAGCAGCCCAAAAAAGGCCTTAAAATGCATTTTAGGCCTGCAAAAATGTTGAAAACTTTGGAGGCCCAAAAAAGGGGTTTACAGGCATCCTAGACCCCCTAAAGTCCAGAAAATGTTGGTGGGCCAAAAACAGGCTCAGAAAGCTCTGAATGTCCCAAAAACATTTGCAGCCTGAAAGGGGCATTAACCCGCATCCTAGACCACTGAAATTACCAAAAATAATTTGGCCCGAAAAATGCATCCTACACCCCTGAAAGTTCAGAAAATGTTGGCAGCTCAAAAAAGTCCTTAAAATGCATCTTGTGCCTGCAAAAATGTTGAAAACTTTGGAGGCCCAAAAAAGGGGTTAACAAGCATCCTAGACTCCGTAAAGTCCAGAAAATATTGGTGGACCAAATACTGTATCAGAGAGCTCTGAATGTCCCAAAAACATTTGCAGCCTGAAAGGGGCATTAACCCGCATCCTAGACCACTGAAATTCCCAAAAGTATTTTTGGCACGAAAAATGCATCCTACTCCCATGAATTTTCAGAAAATGTTGGCAGCTCAAAAAAAGGCCTTAAAATGCATCTTAGGCCTGCAAAAATGTTGAAAACTTTGCAGGCCCAAAAAAGGGGTTTACATGCATCCTAGACCCCCTAAATTCCAGAAAAGGTTGGTGGGCCAAAACCAGTGTGAGAAAGCTCTGAATGTCCCAAAAACATGTGCAGCCTGAAAGGGGCATTAACCCGCATCCTAGACCACTGAAATTCCCAAAAATATTTTTGGCACCCAAAATGCATCCTACAACCCTGAAAGTTCAGAATATATTAGCAGCCCAAAAAAGGCCTTAAAATGCATTTTAGGCCTGCAAAAATGTTTAAAACTGTGGAGGCCCAAAAAAGGGATTTACAGGCCTCCTAGACCCCCTAAAGTCCAGAAAATGTTGGTGGGCCAAAAACAAGCTCAGAAAGCTCTGAATGTCCCAAAAACATTTGCAGCCTGAAAGGGGCATTAACCCGCATCCTAGACCACTGAAATTCCCAAAAGTATTTTTGGCACGAAAAATGCATCCTACACCCATGAATTTTCAGAAAATGTTGGCAGCTCAAAAAAAGGCCTTAAAATGCATCTTAGGCCTGCAAAAATGTTGAAAACTTTGCAGGCCCAAAAAAGGGGTTTACATGCATCCTAGACCCCCTAAATTCCAGAAAAGGTTGGTGGGCCAAAACCTGTGTCAGAAAGCTCTGAATGTCCCAAAAACATTTGCAGCCTGAAAGGGGCATTAACCCGCATCCTAGACCACTGAAATTCCCAAAAATATTTTTGGCACCCAAAATGCATCCTACAACCCTGAAAGATCAGAATATATTAGCAGCCCAAAAAAGGCCTTAAAATGCATTTTAGGCCTGCAAAAATGTTGAAAACTTTGGAGGCCCAAAAAAGGGGTTTACAGGCATCCTAGACCCCCTAAAGTCCAGAAAATGTTGGTGGGCCAAAAACAGGCTCAGAAAGCTCTGAATGTCCCAAAAACATTTGCAGCCTGAAAGGGGCATTAACCCGCATCCTAGAACACTGAAATTACCAAAAATAATTTCGCCCGAAAAATGCATCCTACACCCCTGAAAGTTCAGAAAATGTTGGCAGCTCAAAAAAGTCCTTAAAATGCATCTTGTGCCTGCAAAAAATGTTGAAAACTTTGGAGGTCCAAAAAAGGGGTTTACAGGCATCCTAGACCCCCTAAAGTCCAGAAAATGTTGGTGGGCCAAAAACTGTGTCAGAGAGCTCTGAATGTCCCAAAAACATTTACAGCCTGAAAGGGGCATTAACCCGCATCCTAGACCACTGAAATTCCCAAAAATATTTTTGCCATGAAAAGTGCATCCTACAACCCTGAAAGTTCAGAATATGTTAGCAGCCCAAAAAAGGCCTTAAAATGCATTTTAGACCTGCAAAAATGTTGAAAAGTTTGGAGGCCCAAAAAAGGGATTTACAGGCATCCTAGACCCCGTAAAGTGCAGAAAATGGCTGTGGTCCAAAATCAGTGTCAGAGAGCTCTGAATGTCCCAAAACATTTGCAGCCCGAAAGGGGCACTAACCCGCATCCGAGACCACTGAAATTCCCAAAAATATTTTTGGCACAAAAATGCATCCTACAACCCTGAAAGTTCAGAATATGTTAGCAGCCTGAAAAAGGCCTTAAAATGCATTTTAGGCCTGCAAAAATGTTGAAAACTTTGGAGGCCCAAAAAAGGGGTTTACAGGCCTCCTAGACCCCCTAAAGTCCAGAAAATGTTGGTGGGCCAAAAACTGTGTCAGAGAGCTCTGAATGCCCTAAAAACATTTGCAGCCTGAACGGGGCATTAACCAGCATCCTAGACCACTGAAATTCCCAAAAATATTTTGGCCCAAAAAATGCTTCCTACACCCCTGAAATTTCAGAAAATGTTGGCAGCTCAAAAAAAGGCCTTAAAATGCATCTTAGGCCTGCAAAAATGTTGAAAACTTTGGAGGCCCAAAAAAGGGGTTTACAGGCATCCTAGACCCCCTAAAGTCCAGAAAATGTTGGTGGGCCAAAAACGGTGTCAGAGAGCTCTGAATGTCCCAAAAACATTTGCAGCCTGAAAGGGGCACTAACCAGCATCCTAGACCACTGAAATTCCCAAAAATATTTTTGGCACCATAAATGCATCCTACAACCCTGAAAGTTCAGAAAATTTTGGCAGCTCAAAAAAGGCCTTAAAATGCATTTTAGGCCTGCAAACATGTTGAAAAGTTTGGAGGCCCAAAAAAGGGATTTCGGGCATCCTAGACCCCCTAAAGTCCAGAAAATGTTGGTGGGCCAAAAACAGGCTCAGGGAGCTCTGAATGTCCCAAAAACATGTGCAGCCTGAAAGGGGCATTAACCCGCATCCTAGACCACTGAAATTACCAAAAATAATTTGGCCCGAAAAATGCATCCTACACCCCTGAAAGTTCAGAAAATGTTGGCAGCTCAAAAAAAGGCCTTAAAATGCATCTTAGGCCTGCAAAAATGTTGAAAACTTTGCAGGCCCAAAAAAGGGGTTTAGATGCATCCTAGACCCCCTAAATTCCAGAAAAGGTTGGTGGGCCAAAACCTGTGTCAGAAAGCTCTGAATGTCCCAAAAACATTTGCAGCCTGAAAGGGGCATTAACCCGCATCCTAGACCACTGAAATTCCCAAAAATATTTTTGGCACCCAAAATGCATCCTACAACCCTGAAAGTTCAGAATATATTAGCAGCCCAAAAAAGGCCTTAAAATGCATTTTAGGCCTGCAAAAATGTTGAAAACTTTGGAGGCCCAAAAAAGGGGTTTACAGGCATCCTAGACCCCCTAAAGTCCAGAAAATGTTGGTGGGCCAAAAACAGGCTCAGAAAGCTCTGAATGTCCCAAAAACATTTGCAGCCTGAAAGGGGCATTAACCCGCATCCTAGACCACTGAAATTACCAAAAATAATTTGGCCCGAAAAATGCATCCTACACCCCTGAAAGTTCAGAAAATGTTGGCAGCTCAAAAAAGTCCTTAAAATGCATCTTGTGCCTGCAAAAATGTTGAAAACTTTGGAGGCCCAAAAAAGGGGTTAACAAGCATCCTAGACTCCGTAAAGTCCAGAAAATATTGGTGGACCAAATACTGTATCAGAGAGCTCTGAATGTCCCAAAAACATTTGCAGCCTGAAAGGGGCATTAACCCGCATCCTAGACCACTGAAATTCCCAAAAGTATTTTTGGCACGAAAAATGCATCCTACTCCCATGAATTTTCAGAAAATGTTGGCAGCTCAAAAAAAGGCCTTAAAATGCATCTTAGGCCTGCAAAAATGTTGAAAACTTTGCAGGCCCAAAAAAGGGGTTTACATGCATCCTAGACCCCCTAAATTCCAGAAAAGGTTGGTGGGCCAAAACCAGTGTGAGAAAGCTCTGAATGTCCCAAAAACATGTGCAGCCTGAAAGGGGCATTAACCCGCATCCTAGACCACTGAAATTCCCAAAAATATTTTTGGCACCCAAAATGCATCCTACAACCCTGAAAGTTCAGAATATATTAGCAGCCCAAAAAAGGCCTTAAAATGCATTTTAGGCCTGCAAAAATGTTTAAAACTGTGGAGGCCCAAAAAAGGGATTTACAGGCCTCCTAGACCCCCTAAAGTCCAGAAAATGTTGGTGGGCCAAAAACAAGCTCAGAAAGCTCTGAATGTCCCAAAAACATTTGCAGCCTGAAAGGGGCATTAACCCGCATCCTAGACCACTGAAATTCCCAAAAGTATTTTTGGCACGAAAAATGCATCCTACACCCATGAATTTTCAGAAAATGTTGGCAGCTCAAAAAAAGGCCTTAAAATGCATCTTAGGCCAGCAAAAATGTTGAAAACTTTGCAGGCCCAAAAAAGGGGTTTACATGCATCCTAGACCCCCTAAATTCCAGAAAAGGTTGGTGGGCCAAAACCTGTGTCAGAAAGCTCTGAATGTCCAAAAACATTTGCAGCCTGAAAGGGGCATTAACCCGCATCCTAGACCACTGAAATTCCCAAAAATATTTTTGGCACCCAAAATGCATCCTACAACCCTGAAAGATCAGAATATATTAGCAGCCCAAAAAAGGCCTTAAAATGCATTTTAGGCCTGCAAAAATGTTGAAAACTTTGGAGGCCCAAAAAAGGGGTTTACAGGCATCCTAGACCCCCTAAAGTCCAGAAAATGTTGGTGGGCCAAAAACAGGCTCAGAAAGCTCTGAATGTCCCAAAAACATTTGCAGCCTGAAAGGGGCATTAACCCGCATCCTAGAACACTGAAATTACCAAAAATAATTTCGCCCGAAAAATGCATCCTACACCCCTGAAAGTTCAGAAAATGTTGGCAGCTCAAAAAAGTCCTTAAAATGCATCTTGTGCCTGCAAAAAATGTTGAAAACTTTGGAGGTCCAAAAAAGGGGTTTACAGGCATCCTAGACCCCCTAAAGTCCAGAAAATGTTGGTGGGCCAAAAACTGTGTCAGAGAGCTCTGAATGTCCCAAAAACATTTACAGCCTGAAAGGGGCATTAACCCGCATCCTAGACCACTGAAATTCCCAAAAATATTTTTGCCATGAAAAGTGCATCCTACAACCCTGAAAGTTCAGAATATGTTAGCAGCCCAAAAAAGGCCTTAAAATGCATTTTAGACCTGCAAAAATGTTGAAAAGTTTGGAGGCCCAAAAAAGGGATTTACAGGCATCCTAGACCCCGTAAAGTGCAGAAAATGGCTGTGGTCCAAAATCAGTGTCAGAGAGCTCTGAATGTCCCAAAACATTTGCAGCCCGAAAGGGGCACTAACCCGCATCCGAGTCCACTGAAATTCCCAAAAATATTTTTGGCACAAAAATGCATCCTACAACCCTGAAAGTTCAGAATATGTTAGCAGCCTGAAAAAGGCCTTAAAATGCATTTTAGGCCTGCAAAAATGTTGAAAACTTTGGAGGCCCAGAAAAGGGGTTTACATGCATCCTAGACCCCCTAAATTCCAGAAAAGGTTGGTGGGCCAAAACCTGTGTCAGAAAGCTCTGAATGTCCCAAAAACATTTGCAGCCTGAAAGGGGCATTAACCCGCATCCTAGACCACTGAAATTCCCAAAAATATTTTTGGCACCCAAAATGCATCCTACAACCCTGAAAGTTCAGAAAATGTTGGCAGCTCAAAAAAGTCCTTAAAATGCATCTTGTGCCTGCAAAAATGTTGAAAACTTTGGAGGCCCAAAAAAGGGGTTTACAGGCATCCTAGACTCCCTAAAGTCCAGAAAATGTTGGTGGGCCAAAAACAGGCTCAGAAAGCTCTGAATGTCCCGAAAACATTTGCAGCCTGAAAGGGGCATTAACCCGCATCCTAGACTACTGAAATTACCAAAAATAATTTCGCCCGAAAAATGCATCCTACACCCCTGAAAGTTCAGAAAATGTTGGCAGCTCAAAAAAGTCCTTAAAATGCATCTTGTGCCTGCAAAAAATGTTGAAAACTTTGGAGGCCCAAAAAAGGGGTTTACAGGCATCCTAGACCCCCTAAAGTCCAGAAAATGTTGGTGGGCCAAAAACTGTGTCAGAGAGCTCTGAATGTCCCAAAAACATTTACAGCCTGAAAGGGGCATTAACCCGCATCCTAGACCACTGAAATTCCCAAAAATATTTTTGCCATGAAAAGTGCATCCTACAACCCTGAAAGTTCAGAATATGTTAGCAGCCCAAAAAAGGCCTTAAAATGCATTTTAGACCTGCAAAAATGTTGAAAAGTTTGGAGGCCCAAAAAAGGGATTTACAGGCATCCTAGACCCCGTAAAGTGCAGAAAATGGCTGTGGTCCAAAATCAGTGTCAGAGAGCTCTGAATGTCCCAAAACATTTGCAGCCCGAAAGGGGCACTAACCCGCATCCGAGACCACTGAAATTCCCAAAAATATTTTTGGCACAAAAATGCATCCTACAACCCTGAAAGTTCAGAATATGTTAGCAGCCTGAAAAAGGCCTTAAAATGCATTTTAGGCCTGCAAAAATGTTGAAAACTTTGGAGGCCCAAAAAAGGGGTTTACAGGCCTCCTAGACCCCCTAAAGTCCAGAAAATGTTGGTGGGCCAAAAACTGTGTCAGAGAGCTCTGAATGTCCTAAAAACATTTGCAGCCTGAACGGGGCATTAACCCACATCCTAGACAACTGAAATTCCCAAAAATATTTTGGCCCAAAAAATGCTTCCTACACCCCTGAAATTTCAGAAAATGTTGGCAGCTCAAAAAAAGGCCTTAAAATGCATCTTAGGCCTGCAAAAATGTTGAAAACTTTGGAGGCCCAAAAAAGGGGTTTACAGGCATCCTAGACCCCCTAAAGTCCAGAAAATGTTGGTGGGCCAAAAACGGTGTCAGAGAGCTCTGAATGTCCCAAAAACATTTGCAGCCTGAAAGGGGCACTAACCAGCATCCTAGACCACTGAAATTCCCAAAAATATTTTTGGCACCATAAATGCATCCTACAACCCTGAAAGTTCAGAAAATTTTGGCAGCTCAAAAAAGGCCTTAAAATGCATTTTAGGCCTGCAAACATGTTGAAAAGTTTGGAGGCCCAAAAAAGGGATTTCGGGCATCCTAGACCCAATAAAAAGTCCAGAAAATGTTGGTGGGCCAAAAACAGGCTCAGGGAGCTCTGAATGTCCCAAAAACATGTGCAGCCTGAAAGGGGCATTAACCCGCATCCTAGACCACTGAAATTACCAAAAATAATTTGGCCCGAAAAATGCATCCTACACCCCTGAAAGTTCAGAAAATGTTGGCAGCTCAAAAAAAGGCCTTAAAATGCATCTTAGGCCTGCAAAAATGTTGAAAACTTTGCAGGCCCAAAAAAGGGGTTTAGATGCATCCTAGACCCCCTAAATTCCAGAAAAGGTTGGTGGGCCAAAACCTGTGTCAGAAAGCTCTGAATGTCCCAAAAACATCTGCAGCCTGAAAGGGGCATTAACCCGCATCCTAGACCACTGAAATTCCCAAAAATATTTTTGGCACCCAAAATGCATCCTACAACCCTGAAAGTTCAGAATATATTAGCAGCCCAAAAAAGGCCTTAAAATGCATTTTAGGCCTGCAAAAATGTTGAAAACTTTGGAGGCCCAAAAAAGGGGTTTACAGGCATCCTAGACCCCCTAAAGTCCAGAAAATGTTGGTGGGCCAAAAACAGGCTCAGAAAGCTCTGAATGTCCCAAAAACATTTGCAGCCTGAAAGGGGCATTAACCCGCATCCTAGACCACTGAAATTACCAAAAATAATTTGGCCCGAAAAATGCATCCTACACCCCTGAAAGTTCAGAAAATGTTGGCAGCTCAAAAAAGTCCTTAAAATGCATCTTGTGCCTGCAAAAATGTTGAAAACTTTGGAGGCCCAAAAAAGGGGTTTACAGGCATCCTAGACTCTGTAAAGTCCAGAAAATGTTGGTGGACCAAATAATGTGTCAGAGAGCTCTGAATGTCCCAAAAACATTTGCAGCCTGAAAGGGGCATTAACCCGCATCCTAGACCACTGAAATTCCCAAAAGTATTTTTGGCACGAAAAATGCATCCTACTCCCATGAATTTTCAGAAAATGTTGGCAGCTCAAAAAAAGGCCTTAAAATGCATCTTAGGCCTGCAAAAATGTTGAAAACTTTGCAGGCCCAAAAAAGGGGTTTACATGCATCCTAGACCCCCTAAATTCCAGAAAAGGTTGGTGGGCCAAAACCTGTGTCAGAAAGCTCTGAATGTCCCAAAAACATGTGCAGCCTGAAAGGGGCATTAACCCGCATCCTAGACCACTGAAATTCCCAAAAATATTTTTGTCACCCAAAATGCATCCTACAACCCTGAAAGTTCAGAATATATTAGCAGCCCAAAAAAGGCCTTAAAATGCATTTT
Organism: Ambystoma mexicanum; assembly: GCF_040938575.1. Lineage (NCBI taxonomy): Eukaryota > Metazoa > Chordata > Amphibia > Caudata > Ambystomatidae > Ambystoma > Ambystoma mexicanum. Next base: position 955,890,817 of record NC_090929.1, on the reverse strand, counting down.
AGGACTGCAAAAATGTTGAAAACTTTGGAGGCCCAAAAAAGGGGTTTACAGGCCTCCTAGACCCCCTAAAGTCCAGAAAATGTTGTGGGCCAAAAACAAGCTCAGAAAGCTCTGAATGTCCCAAAAACATTTGCAGCCTGAAAGGGGCATTAACCTGCATCCTAGACCACTGAAATTACCAAAAATAATTTGGCCCGAAAAATGCATCCTACACCCCTGAAAGTTCAGAAAATGTTGGCAGCTCAAAAAAGGCCTTAAAATGCATTTTAGGCCTGCAAAAATGTTGAAAACTTTGCAGGCCCAAAAAAGGGGTTTACATGCATCCTAGACCCCCTAAATTCCAGAAAAGGTTGGTGGGCCAAAACCTGTGTCAGAAAGCTCTGAATGTCCCAAAAACATTTGCAGCCTGAAAGGGGCATTAACCCGCATCCTAGACCACTGAAATTCCCAAAAATATTTTTGGCACCCAAAATGCATCCTACAACCCTGAAAGTTCAGAAAATGTTGGCAGCTCAAAAAAGTCCTTAAAATGCATCTTGTGCCTGCAAAAATGTTGAAAACTTTGGAGGCCCAAAAAAGGGGTTTACAGGCATCCTAGACCCCCTAAAGTCCAGAAAATGTTGGTGGGCCAAAAACGGTGTCAGAGAGCTCTGAATGTCCCAAAAACATTTGCAGCCTGAAAGGGGCACTAACCCGCATCCTAGACCACTGAAATTCCCAAAAATATTTTTGGCACCATAAATGCATCCTACAACCCTGAAAGTTCAGAAAATTTTGGCAGCTCAAAAAAGGCCTTAAAATGCAATTTAGGCCTGCAAACATGTTGAAAAGTTTGGAGGCCCAAAAAAGGGATTTCGGGCATCCTAGACCCCCTAAAGTCCAGAAAATGTTGGTGGGCCAAAAACAGGCTCAGGGAGCTCTGAATGTCCCAAAAACATGTGCAGCCTGAAAGGGGCATTAACCCGCATCCTAGACCACTGAAATTACCAAAAATAATTTGGCCCGAAAAATGCATCCTACACCCCTGAAAGTTCAGAAAATGTTGGCAGCTCAAAAAAAGGCCTTAAAATGCATCTTAGGCCTGCAAAAATGTTGAAAACTTTGCAGGCCCAAAAAAGGGGTTTAGATGCATCCTAGACCCCCTAAATTCCAGAAAAGGTTGGTGGGCCAAAACCTGTGTCAGAAAGCTCTGAATGTCCCAAAAACATTTGCAGCCTGAAAGGGGCATTAACCCGCATCCTAGACCACTGAAATTCTCAAAAATATTTTTGGCACCCAAAATGCATCCTACAACCCTGAAAGTTCAGAATATATTAGCAGCCCAAAAAAGACCTTAAAATGCATTTTAGGCCTGCAAAAATGTTGAAAACTTTGGAGGCCCAAAAAAGGGGTTTACAGGCATCCTAGACCCCCTAAAGTCCAGAAAATGTTGGTGGGCCAAAAACAGGCTCAGAAAGCTCTGAATGTCCCAAAAATATTTGCAGCCTGAAAGGGGCATTAACCCGCATCCTAGACCACTGAAATTACCAAAAATAATTTGGCCCGCAAAATGCATCCTACACCCCTGAAAGTTCAGAAAATGTTGGCAGCTCAAAAAAGTCCTTAAAATGCATCTTGTGCCTGCAAAAATGTTGAAAACTTTGGAGGCCCAAAAAAGGGGTTTACAGGCATCCTAGACTCCGTAAAGTCCAGAAAATATTGGTGGACCAAATACTGTGTCAGAGAGCTCTGAATGTCCCAAAAACATTTGCAGCCTGAAAGGGGCATTAACCCGCATCCTAGACCACTGAAATTCCCAAAAGTATTTTTGGCACGAAAAATGCATCCTACTCCCATGAATTTTCAGAAAATGTTGGCAGCTCAAAAAAAGGCCTTAAAATGCATCTTAGGCCTGCAAAAATGTTGAAAACTTTGCAGGCCCAAAAAAGGGGTTTACATGCATCCAAGACCCCCTAAATTCCAGAAAAGGTTGGTGGGCCAAAACCTGTGTCAGAAAGCTCTGAATGTCCCAAAAACATGTGCAGCCTGAAAGGGGCATTAACCCGCATCCTAGACCACTGAAATTCCCAAAAATATTTTTGGCACCCAAAATGCATCCTATAACCCTGAAAGTTCAGAATATATTAGCAGCCCAAAAAAGGCCTTAAAATGCATTTTAGGCCTGCAAAAATGTTGAAAACTTTGGAGGCCCAAAAAAGGGGTTTACAGGCATCCTAGACCCCCTAAAGTCCAGAAAATGTTGGTGGGCCAAAAACAGGCTCAGAAAGCTCTGAATGTCCCAAAAACATGTGCAGCCTGAAAGGGGCATTAACCCGCATCCTAGACCACTGAAATTACCAAAAATAATTTGGCCCGAAAAATGCATCCTACACCCCTGAAAGTTCAGAAAATGTTGGCAGCTCAAAAAAAGGCCTTCAAATGCATTTTAGGCCTGCAAAAATGTTGAAAACTTTGCAGGCCCAAAAAAGTGGTTTACATGCATCCTAGACCCCCTAAATTCCAGAAAAGGTTGGTGGGCCAAAACCTGTGTCAGAAAGCTCTGAATGTCCCAAAAACATTTGCAGCCTGAAAGGGGCATTAACCCGCATCCTAGACCACTGAAATTCCCAAAAATATTTTTGGCACCCAAAATGCATCCTACAACCCTGAAAGTTCAGAAAATGTTGGCAGCTCAAAAAAGTCCTTAAAATGCATCTTGTGCCTGCAAAAATGTTGAAAACTTTGGAGGCCCAAAAAAGGGGTTTACAGGCATCCTAGACCCCCTAAAGTCCAGAAAATGTTGGTGGGCCAAAAACTGTGTCAGAGAGCTCTGAATGTCCCAAAAACATTTGCAGCCTGAAAGGGGCACTAACCCGCATCCTAGACCACTGAAATTCCCAAAAATATTTTTGGCACCATAAATGCATCCTACAACCCTGAAAGTTCAGAAAATTTTGGCAGCTCAAAAAAGGCCTTAAAATGCATTTTAGGCCTGCAAACATGTTGAAAAGTTTGGAGGCCCAAAAAAGGGATTTCGGGTATCCTAGACCCCCTAAAGTCCAGAAAATGTTGGTGGGCCAAAAACAGGCTCAGGGAGCTCTGAATGTCCCAAAAATAATTTGGCCCGAAAAATGCATCCTACACCCCTGAAAGTTCAGAAAATGTTGGCAGCTCAAAAACAGGGCCTTAAAATGCATCTTAGGCCTGCAAAAATGTTGAAAACTTTGCAGGCCCAAAAAAGGGGTTTACATGCATCCTAGACCCCCTAAATTCCAGAAAAGGTTGGTGGGCCAAAACCTGTGTCAGAAAGCTCTGAATGTCCCAAAAACATTTGCAGCCTGAAAGGGGCATTAACCCGCATCCTAGACCACTGAAATTCCCAAAAATATTTTTGGCACCCAAAATGCATCCTACAACCCTGAAAGTTCAGAATATATTAGCAGCCCAAAAAAGGCCTTAAAATGCATTTTAGGCCTGCAAAAATGTTGAAAACTTTGGAGGCCCAAAAAAGGGGTTTACAGGCATCCTAGACCCCCTAAAGTCCAGAAAATGTTGGTGGGCCAAAAACAGGCTCAGAAAGCTCTGAATGTCCCAAAAACATTTGCAGCCTGAAAGGGGCATTAACCCGCATCCTAGACCACTGAAATTACCAAAAATAATTTGGCCCGAAAAATGCATCCTACACCCCTGAAAGTTCAGAAAATGTTGGCAGCTCAAAAAAAGGCCTTAAAATGCATTTTAGGCCTGCAAAAATGTTGAAAACTTTGCAGGCCCAAAAAAGTGGTTTACATGCATCCTAGACCCCCTAAATTCCAGAAAAGGTTGGTGGGCCAAAACCTGTGTCAGAAAGCTCTGAATGTCCCAAAAACATTTGCAGCCTGAAAGGGGCATTAACCCGCATCCTAGACCACTGAAATTCCCAAAAATATTTTTGGCACCCAAAATGCATCCTACAACCCTGAAAGTTCAGAAAATGTTGGCAGCTCAAAAAAGTCCTTAAAATGCATCTTGTGTCTGCAAAAATGTTGAAAACTTTGGAGGCCCAAAAAAGGGGTTTACAGGCATCCTAGACCCCCTAAAGTCCAGAAAATGTTGGTGGGCCAAAAACTGTGTCAGAGAGCTCTGAATGTCCCAAAAACATTTACAGCCTGAAAGGGGCATTAACCCGCATCCTAGACCACTGAAATTCCCAAAAATATTTTTGGCACAAAAATGCATCCTACAACCCTGAAAGTTCAGAATATGTTAGCAGCCTGAAAAAGGCCTTAAAATGCATTTTAGGCCTTCAGAAATGTTGAAAACTTTGGAGGCCCAAAAAAGGGGTTTACAGGCATCCTAGACCCCCTAAAGTCCAGAAAATGTTGGTGGGCCAAAAACTGTGTCAGAGAGCTCTGAATGTCCTAAAAACATTTGCAGCCTGAACGGGGCATTAACCCACATCCTAGACAACTGAAATTCCCAAAAAATATTTTGGCCCAAAAAATGCTTCCTACACCCCTGAAATTTCAGAAAATGTTGGCAGCTCAAAAAAAGGCCTTAAAATGCATCTTAGGCCTGCAAAAATGTTGAAAATTTTGGAGGCCCAAAAAAGGGGTTTACAGTCATCCTAGACCCCCTAAAGTCCAGAAAATGTTGGTGGGCCAAAAACGGTGTCAGAGAGCTCTGAATGTCCCAAAAACATTTGCAGCCTGAAAGGGGCACTAACCCGCATCCTAGACCACTGAAATTCCCAAAAATATTTTTGGCACCATAAATGCATCCTACAACCCTGAAAGTTCAGAAAATTTTGGCAGCTCAAAAAAGGCCTTAAAATGCGTTTTAGGCCTGCAAACAGGTTGAAAAGTTTGGAGGCCCAAAAAAGGGATTTACAGGCATCCTAGACCCCCTAAAGTCCAGAAAATGTTGGTGGGCCAAAAACAGGCTCAGGGAGCTCTGAATGTCCCAAAAACATGTGCAGCCTGAAAGGGGCATTAACCCGCATCCTAGACCACTGAAATTACCAAAAATAAATTGGCCCAAAAAATGCATCCTACACCCCTGAAAGTTCAGAAAATGTTGGCAGCTCAAAAAAGTCCTTACAATTCATCTTGTGCCTGCAAAAATGTTGAAAACTTTGGAGGCCCAAAAAAGGAGTTTACATGCATCCTATACCCCCTAAAGTCCAGAAAATGTTGGTGGGCAAAAACTGTGCTAGAGAGCTCTGAATGTCCCAAAAACATTTGCAGCCTGAAAGGGGTATTAACCCGCATCCTAGACCACTGAAATGTCCAAAAATATTTTTGGCACGAAAAATGCATCCTACACCCCTGAAAGCTCAGAATATGTTAGCAGCCCAAAAAAGGCCTTAAAATGCATCTTAGGCCTGCAAAAACATTGAAAACTTTGGAGGCCCAAAAAAGGGGTTTACAGGCATCCTAGACCCCTAAAGTCTTGAAAATGTTGATGGCCCAAAAACAGTGTCAGAGAGCTCTTAATGTCCCAACAACATTTGCAGCCTTAAGCATTAACGAAAATCCTAGACCACTGAAATGTCCAAGAATATTTTTGGCACGAAAAATGCATCCTACACCCCTGAAAGCTCAGAATATGTTAGCAGCCCAAAAAAGGCCTTAAAATGCATCTTAGGCCTGCAAAAACGTTGAAAACTGTACAGGCCCAAAAAAGGGGTTTACATGCATCCTAAATCCCCTAAAGTCCAGAAAAGGTTGGTGGGCCATAAACTGTGTCAGAGAGCTCTGAATGTCCCAAAAATATTTGCAGCCTGAAAGGGGCATTAACCCGCATCCTAGACCACTGAAATTCCCAAAAATATTTTTGGCACCCAAAATGCATCCTACAACCTTGAAAGTTCAGAATATGTTAGCAGCCCAAAAAGGCCTTAAAATGCATTTTAGGACTGCAAAAATGTTGAAAGGTTTGGAGGCCCAAAAAAGGGGTTTACAGGCATCCTAGACCCCCTAAAGTCCAGAAAATGTTGGTGGGCCAAAAACAGGCTCAGAGAGCTCTGAATGTCCCAAAAACATTTGCAGCCTGAAAGGGGCATTAACCCGCATCCTAGACCACTGAAATTCCCAAAAATATTTTTGGCACCCAAAATGCATCCTACAACCTTGAAATTTCAGAATATGTTAGCAGCCCAAAAAAGGCCTTAAAATGCATTTTATGCCTGCAAAAATGTTGAAAACTTTGGAGGCCCAAAAAAGGGGTTTACAGGCATCCTAGACCCTCTAAAGTCCAGAAAATGTTGGTGGGTGAAATGCAGGCTCAGAGAGCTCTGAATGTCCCAAAAATATTTCCAGCCTGAAAGAGGCACTAACCCGCATCCGAGACCACTGAAATTCCCAAAAATATTTTTGGCACAAAAATGCATCCTACAACCCTGAAAATTCAGAATATGTTAGCAGCCTGAAAAAGGCCTTAAAATGCATTTTAGGCCTGCAAAAATGTTGAAAACTTTGGAGGCCCAAAAAAGGGGTTTACAGGCATCCTAGACCCCCTAAAGTCCAGAAAATGTTGGTGGGCCAAAAACTGTGTCAGAGAGCTCTGAATGTCCTAAAAACATTTGCAGCCTGAACGGGGCATTAACCCACATCCTAGACAACTGAAATTCCCAAAAATATTTTGGCCCAAAAAATGCTTCCTACACCCCTGAAATTTCAGAAAATGTTGGCAGCTCAAAAAAAGGCCTTAAAATGCATCTTAGGCCTGCAAAAATGGTGAAAACTTTGGAGGCCCAAAAAAGGGGTTTACAGGCATCCTAGACCCCCTAAATTCCAGAAAAGGTTGGTGGGCCAAAACCTGTGTCAGAAAGCTCTGAATGTCCCAAAAACATTTGCAGCCTGAAAGGGGCATTAACCCGCATCCTAGACCACTGAAATTACCAAAAATATTTTTGGCACCCAAAATGCATCCTACAACCCTGAAAGTTCAGAATATATTAGCAGCCCAAAAAAGGCCTTAAAATGCATTTTAGGCCTACAAAAATGTTGAAAACTTTGGAGGCCCAAAAAAGGGATTTACAGGCCTCCTAGACCCCCTAAACTCCAGAAAATGTTGGTGGGCCAAAAACAGGCTCAGAAAGCTCTGAATGTCCCAAAAACATTTGCAGCCTGAAAGGGGCATTAACCCGCATCCTAGACCACTGAAATTACCAAAAATAATTTGGCCCGAAAAATGCATCCTACACCCCTGAAAGTTCAGAAAATGTTGGCAGCTCAAAAAAAGGCCTTAAAATGCATCTTAGGCCTGCAAAAATGTTGAAAACTTTGCAGGCCCAAAAAAGGGGTTTACATGCATCCTATACCCCCTAAATTCCAGAAAAGGTTGGTGGGCCAAAACCTGTGTCAGAAAGCTCTGAATGTCCCAAAAACATTTGCAGCCTGAAAGGGGCATTAACCCGCATCCTAGACCACTGAAATTCCCAAAAATATTTTTGGCACCCAAAATGCATCCTACAACCCTGAAAGTTCAGAATATATTAGCAGCCCAAAAAAGGCCTTAAAATGCATTTTAGGCCTGCAAAAATGTTGAAAACTTTGGAGGCCCAAAAAAGGGGTTTACAGGCATCCTAGACCCCCTAAAGTCCAGAAAATGTTGGTGGGCCAAAAACAGGCTCAGAAAGCTCTGAATGTCCCAAAAACATTTGCAGCCTGAAAGGGACATTAACCCGCATCCTAGACCACTGAAATTACCAAAAATAATTTGGCCCGAAAAATGCATCCTACACCCCTGAAAGTTCAGAAAATGTTGGCAGCTCAAAAAAGTCCTTAAAATGCATCTTGTGCCTGCAAAAATGTTGAAAACTTTGGAGGCCCAAAAAAGGGGTTTACAGGCATCCTAGACCCCCTAAAGTCCAGAAAATGTTGGTGGGCCAAAAACTGTGTCAGAGAGCTCTGAATGTCCCAAAAACATTTACAGCCTGAAAGGGGCATTAACCCGCATCCTAGACCACTGAAATTACCAAAAATAATTTGGCCCGAAAAATGCATCCTACACCCCTGAAAGTTCAGAATATGTTAGCAGCCCCAAAAAGGCCTTAAAATGCATCTTAGGCCTGCAAAAATGTTGAAAAGTTTGGAGGCCCAAAAAAGGGATTTACAGGCATCCTAGACCCCGTAAAGTGCAGAAAATGGCTGTGGTCCAAAATCAGTGTCAGAGAGCTCTGAATGTCCCAAAACATTTGCAGCCCGAAAGGGGCACTAACCCGCATCCGAGACCACTGAAATTCCCAAAAATATTTTTGGCACCCAAAATGCATCCTACAACCCTGAAAGTTCAGAATATATTAGCAGCCCAAAAAAGGCCTTAAAATGCATTTTAGGCCTGCAAAAATGTTGAAAACTTTGGAGGCCCAAAAAAGGGGTTTACAGGCATCCTAGACCCCCTAAAGTCCAGAAAATGTTGGTGGGCCAAAAACAGGCTCAGAAAGCTCTGAATGTCCCAAAAACATTTGCAGCCTGAAAGGGACATTAACCCGCATCCTAGACCACTGAAATTACTGTCGGGGAGAAGCTGGATCCCCCCCCACCCCCAGGGCAGTGGGGGGCCAGCAGCCATACCCTCACCAGCTATGGGAGGCCCCAACACCTCCCATATGGCCCCCAGAAATGCAACAGAGTGCCAAGCAGGCAGCAGCATGTTTTCAAACTGCATTTATTTCTGGCACAGAAAAGAAAACACACAAAGCATTGTGCACACCGCGAATTCAGGCGCCGTCTCCCCCGGGGCTGTCTTGCAAGTAAGTTTTATAATCACACTGCAGGCAGACGTCACAGAATTGGATCAGCTCCCAGAAACCTATCTCCTCCTGTTATTGGCTGCAGAGTGGTGGGTTACATATGTAGCCCTTATAGAGAGCCTGATAATTGGATATTAACCTCCTGCGTCAGTGGGTTGATTTAGCTGTGCCAGCCCCCATTACCTAATTCTAATCTTGTTGCAATGTGACTTTGTTCCCATAACTTTTAGCTGAACAAGCAGTTCGCACCTGGGCTCTGGCTTGTTACAAGTTATGTTTCAATGTTGTGCGTGTCCTTGAGAAAATGTCTTTCTTTCCCAGAAAGAAAAAAAAAACACACTGGGTTGCCGTGATTTACTCGCATTTGTGGATAAAAAAAAATGTCTGTCTGCAGAAAGCAATTTTATCTTGAACTTGCGGCCTTGGCAGGTCGGACTTGTTTTGCGAGGAATGTTGATAAGGCTCCCGCAGCAAGTGTTCAGTGTTCAGTGAGTGAAATGAACTTAGCTGTAATTTTCCTGAAACATAGCTTTACACTGTGCATTTAGACCATGTTAGTTCATATAGGCATTTGCTAGCCTTTAAACAGGGATTTTTGTGTTTGTAGATTCTGATATTGCAGCATTGATTCTAATGTAGCATAGAAGTTGCACTGTTGGTGAAGTGGGTGTGTTTCAGCATATTTGTCACCCATGGGTGCGCTGGGGCCTGGTTCAAATGATAAGTGCGCTCCTTGTTCTTCCTGTTGTTCTTCTATGTAGGTGCTTGGGGTGCGGGGGCATGGATTTGGTCTCCATTTTCCCTCTTCAGTCCCCCCTCTGGTCGACTTTGTCGACCACACCACCAAGCAACATTCACCTCCTTCCGGTCTGCATATCCTTGCCAATTCCTTGAAGTGTCCATAATTTTCTGCATTGTTGTTGATCAACAGTACATATAGGAGTGTTCTCCTTCTTTGTTCCACCACACTCACTTCCCTTCGTACTTCCTCTGATCACAGGGAGTGGCCACCTTTATTACTGCTGGAACCATGTTGCGCACCGCTATCTTAGTCCGGCTCTTCCTTTCACCATGTCTCTTATTTGAATTCCGATGTCTTCTTCTGTTGTTCTCTTGCAATGTATCTCTATCTTGCACACTGGTGCTGTGCTCGGTACTCGTCCTTCCGTTATCACCTTCAAGCAACCAGGCAGTCATGATGTCATCCATCACCATGCAAGCACTAGCTAGTTCTTTGCTTTCTCTTTTCAGATGCATTTTTTGCTGATCATTCTTTGGTATGCTGGTACTGCACCCACTCATTCTTCTTTCTCGCTCGAGAAGTAATTCCCCCCTCTTTTTACTTCTCTGTCCGTTTCTCTTCTTCCGTTGTTTTCCATCTAGGTGAATGTGTCACTCTCCACATCTTCCTTGGTCATCACCAACAAGGGCATGCTGATGCGCACCAATGAACACTCTCCTCCCCAATTCAGTGGTAGTTTCTCTTGACCTTTGGATGCATGTGGTCAATAGTAGTCCATAAGCAGTGATGTTCCTGCTCTCATCTCGCAACTTCTCTCAACCTTCTTGCATCCAGCATGATTGTCCACTTCTTGTCACTGTTGTGCTGGTAACATAACGTTGGTACCTTAACAGTATACGTCCTTCTTCAGTGACCATCTTTGCTCTTTTCTCTCACTCTGTTAGGCACTTATCATATTTTTGTCTTTTTCATTTTATTTTTTCTTCTCTCTTTTTGTTTTCTTTCTTCTTTTATTATTTATTTATTTATTTATTTATTTTCAATCTCAATGTTGCTGTCTTCCCTTGCAATCTTCTTCGCACCTTGTCATACATGGGCGTCGTGCTCTGCTGTAGTAATTTCTGTTGTAATCAATTCTCTTCCGGCATATGTTAAAGAACAGTCAGGACAGCTCTCTCCAGTGGTGTCCCTACCAATTTTGTACATGTGTGCATGTTGTTGGTCACTTCTGATATGTGTGTTATGTGTATGTTTTACTCCCCTTGTGTCTGCCCTTAACTCTCTTTACTTTAGCAGCAGCTTTTCCTTACCCACTGACGCCGTAACTCTTCCTGCTTAGGTTAGGGAATGTTAGCAGGGGATACAGCGGTAATGCTCATTATTACAACTAATTTTCAAAGTACCACCCCCATAATTTCGTTCATCATTAATAGTCCCATCGTGAAGGTAAAAGTCCTTATTTGCGTGCCCATAACCACTTACGCTGCTGGGTCCTTGCAGCTGATGAGATGATAAAGTTGCCCGCCTGAAAATCGCAAGAAAAGCGTTAATACGTTAGTACATGTTAGTAACATCAAGCTCCGCGAACTAAACAATCACTAAGGGCAAAATCAAACCTCCCCCTGGACATTTCGTGTTTTCAAAATTTCTCAATATGGGTAGGGAAAATCTTGGGCTGTTTATTCAATGGAAGCAAGGAAATATACTTCAGGGAAACATGCTCTAAGGGGTCTGAGGTTCTTGATAGGGTGGGCAATTGAGTGGGGAATGCTACACAATGTTTTAATCAATAGGCCTCACAGTTTCTAATGGAAGATAACATTAAGGAAATTTCCTACACATTTCTAACAGCATACATACGCAACAACCTGCATGTGCGGGGAAAAGAGAAGAAACAAAACAGTGTTACAGCTGTAGGTGCAAAAAATGTAATATGAAACTCAATTAAACTTTGGAAATGCGTCTGTCAGTCCCTATTCTAGTTGCTAGTGTGCGTTGGACCATGGGATGGCCATGTTTCCCTAACTCGGGAGAGTTCGTGCTATTTTGCAGTTCATGAAAATCTCTTGCGTTGGCCCTGTTGATCGTTGCTCCCTCGTTGCCAGGGTGGCCACTGCTTTGTAGGGCTTGACGCCTTACACTTCTAACAAAGTCTGTCAGGAGGGGATAATGTCCCACTGTAGTCCATAGCCATTGGGTGTTGGTTGTCCGTTGTCTTCAGGCCTGCCCTGGGTCCTTTGTATCTGGCGAGAAATGGTGGCGCCACCTGGTGGCGTTCAATGGCGGTCTGACTGTAAATTATTACACAGTTCGGAATGTACCCAGAAAATTGGTAGGCACTTAATTTATGTGAAGATACTCATTACACACTTGGATCATATATATGCAATTTGGGTGCTAGTGTACAAATGGGCCTTTGGATCCTTGTATTTACTGTGCTTTTGTTGTAAGCTGTTTATAGTGCGTGCCTTTGTCCCGTGGGGCATCGGGCACTGACAAGCTAAATAGGGAAACATCAGGGTGGTAAACTTGTCATATGGGGTGGCTGTATTTCTAAATTAAGTGCACCATGTTACTTAGTTAAAATAATCGCAGGGTTTTTAAATCTTTTTTTTTTTTTCTATGGCTCCTCTCTCACTTCTCAGAGCGTGCCTCGCAGTGAACTGCAGGCACTTTAAGCTGGTACTAATGAAATCCGCTACCAAGTTACTCCCATTCTCTCTATCCCACCCCATGTCCACTTTTTAAAGCCTACCTACTCTGTTAATTACTCATTTAGTCTAGTATTTTATTACTCCACTACTGTAATTACTGTTACATTTAAACAATATATATTTCTAATTACTGTTACATTTAAACAATATATATTTCTAATTACTGTTACATTTAAACAATATATATTTCTCCCCCCAATATCTGCTTTCAAATTTTAATACAACCATCATTCTCCAGTTCGTGCAGCAATGACCTCTTTCCCTATGTGTGTTGGCTAATGCATTTGTGCCAGTGTTATTTTCAAAAGCGCTAGTGGCAGTACCACTTGCACTGTTATTTTGTCGCCAAATTAATTCTGTTGGGAACATGGATCATCCACCCTTTACCCCTATTTTTCTCCTCCTGTGGTGAACTGTCAATGAAATGTAGGCCTCCCCCCTCAAGTGCACCTTCTTCCACCTTGTGTGTCTCATTTAATTGTTCTGTGTTAATCGTGTATTCATGAGCCCAGTCTCCTCACTGAAAGATGTGTGCTCAAAATGTAGCTAAATGTACTCTCTTGTGATGCGCTATCATTATGCACCCCCCTCTGTATCGTGCACCCCCATTATTCTTAAACAATCTTCCTTACTTTCAACATGTGTATGCCTGGTGTTTAACAAGTTATGGATTTCTCTGTTAATAAGGTGGTCATATCCACATTGCTCATGATGTCACAAATGTCTCTTCCCTAATGCATGGCCTAGTCGCCCCACTGTCACCCAGAAAAGGAAATGTTTTGATACCTATCACCACCCCTATGCAATTGTCCTCTGCATTATTGAGTGTGCGTGAGTGTGTGTGTCGGCGCGCGTCTCGCCCGCTCTGTCGGTGAAGCGGAGCATGAGTGTGTGTGGCAGAGTGAGTCAAATCAAGTTCGTCTTGGGCTATCCTATTAGCGGTATAATGTCAATCTATGTCCTTTGAAATATTTGTTCCCCATCAGGAAGACCCCACCCAGTCATGTAACCGGTACCATTGCTATTGTGTCAGTGTTCTGTATGGGTGCTGGCTGCTGTGCAGTGCCCCTGTGTTGTTATTCTAGTCAGTCCTGGGGTAGTGGTGCTGTCATTTGTTGTGTCTGTACATGTAGTGGTGACAGTACCTGCATTGGTGCTTGTGGTGTCTGCTGAAATGATCCCATCCTGCCCCATGTATCCTCCCCACATGGGCGGTGCATATTGTGGTGATTGTTGACACTGCTATTGTGATTCTTGTGCGTGTGTGTTGAAGCTGTTTTTAACTGCCCCTCCCATCGCATGCTTGAATGATTTCTTTTGTGCCTACTTGTCCTCATCTGCCTTTCTCTGCCCCTGTGTCATCAAATATTACACTCCCGGAGGTTCAGAAGGGTGAGTCCCCTCTTCCCTCTGCTCGTGTTTGTTCAACATCAGCTGACCCCTCACATTTTCCTTTTCCTTCGTGCACACAGTTCAACTGTAGCCATGTGCTTTTAAAGCTATTCCCGTGTAAGTGCTGTGTATGTGTGTCCTTAGCGATTGCTGCACGCTTCTGGAGAAGCCGCCTATGAGCAGCCATGGTCTTTTTAATTTACCTTCAGTACTTTTGAATCTTTGCACACTATGTTTTACTGACTTATTTCAGCATGGAAGCTGTGTGCTACACAACAAGTGAAGGGGAGTCCTTTCTGTATTGTGTGATACATTTTACCTCTATTCAATTCGAAAATTTCGATAGTCCGCTGTTCAGGGAGCAAAAGTTAGAAGATAATTGAACATTTTTTTCAACTTCTGTGAGCCTTCTTTGCTCCGCACCTTAGCCAGTGCACTCCACGTGCAATCCATCTTCACCAAACCATTGCCTTCTCCGGCACACCCCCACAATCTTGCGCATGTGTCTTCCACACACCGCCTCTGGGTCACCTATTCTCCAAATCCAAAACCACACCACTATCTCCTCACCATCAAAACTTTGTGTCCTTATGCATCAATCTGAAGGTGACGTCACCAAAGTAAAAACACAATGCAAATGAACAGACAAATGTGCATACACAGAACAATAACCCATTTCTCCCAACCCCACAAAAATCCCAAAATAAAACCCCACAATCCCCACAGCTGTCTTCCTGTCTCAACTGGAACAAGGTAAACCACAATAAACTCTTATAATTGGACTGCACACACTGCGTCGCCTAGTGCATGATACGCTCCTCACCAGGGGACCTTAACCAGCCAACTATCTTCCGCACTCGGGAACAATCTAGCTACCTCTTGCGGGAAAACATCATCCACTCACTGAACTAAAACGCTCAATTAGCAGGGAACCTCATCTACTCATTGATCTATAACGTCAATTCATAGGAAATCCAGACCCCGTACATGAAATCACCATCCAGACCAATCAGCGCGGCACTCCTGTTCTAGACCAATCAGCACGGCACTCCTGTTCTAGACCAATCAGCGCGGCACTCCTGTTCTATGTGTAGGCAGTCACTACCCCACCCAATATGCTCAAAAACACAAGAAGGGACCACTGCCACCACCCCAGTCCCAACTACAATTCACGTGCCGATCACTACCAATGCGCTGAATTTTGTGACAATGTACAATCACCCACCACCCAATTTACAATCCCTCCCTAAAAACAAAAAAAACAAAAAAAAAACAACAAAAAAAATAAAACACTTTAACATTTCTACTTTAAACATTTCCCCCCTCAGAGCCCATGTTGCTGGTTTACTTACATTTTCCTATGCTGCACTGGCAGTTGCACCACTGCTGGACACTCCCTCAATGCGCTTCACCGGACCCCTTCTCCTGCAGGGCTCTCACCTGCCCTCAAGCGGGGTATTTCCAAGTGGCCCCCGAAGCCTTTAGCCGGTTACGCGTTTTTCCGGTGGTCTTCAGGTGCAGGCGAGGGTCTCACAGCTTCCTTGAGTCGGCGGCAGGGAGCTCAGTCCATCGCAGAGCTTGCGCAGGCAGAGCTCAATTACCCATGTTACAATGAGCAATGAGCCTCACAGAGGGCACCAACTTGTCGGGGAGAAGCTGGATCCCCCCCCCACCCCCAGGGCAGTGGGGGGCCAGCAGCCATACCCTCACCAGCTATGGGAGGCCCCAACACCTCCCATATGGCCCCCAGAAATGCAACAGAGTGCCAAGCAGGCAGCAGCATGTTTTCAAACTGCATTTATTTCTGGCACAGAAAAGAAAACACACAAAGCATCGTGCACACCGCGAATTCAGGCGCTGTCTCCCCCGGGGCTGTCTTGCAAGTAAGTTTTATAATCACACTGCAGGCTGACCTCACAGAATTGGATCAGCTCCCAGAAACCTATCTCCTCCTGTTATTGGCTGCAGAGTGGTGGGTTACATATGTAGCCCTTATAGAGAGCCTGATAATTGGATATTAACCTCCTGCGTCAGTGGGTTGATTTAGCTGTGCCAGCCCCCATTACCTAATTCTAATCTTGTTGCAATGTGACTTTGTTCCCATAACTTTTAGCTGAACAAGCAGTTCGCACCTGGGCTCTGGCTTGTTACAAGTTATGTTTCAATGTTGTGCGTGTCCTTGAGAAAATGTCTTTCTTTCCCAGAAAGAAAAAAAAAACACACTGGGTTGCCGTGATTTACTCGCATTTGTGGATAAAAAAAAATGTCTGTCTGCAGAAAGCAATTTTATCTTGAACTTGCGGCCTTGGCAGGTCGGACTTGTTTTGCGAGGAATGTTGATAAGGCTCCCGCAGCAAGTGTTCAGTGAGTGAAATGAACTTAGCTGTAATTTTCCTGAAACATAGCTTTACACTGTGCATTTAGACCATGTTAGTTCATATAGGCATTTGCAAGCCTTTAAACAGGGATTTTTGTGTTTGTAGATTCTGATATTGCAGCATTGATTCTAATGTAGCATAGAAGTTGCACTGTTGGTGAAGTGGGTGTGTTTCAGCATATTTGTCACCCATGGGTGCGCTGGGGCCTGGTTCAAATGATAAGTGCGCTCCTTGTTCTTCCTGTTGTTCTTCTATGTAGGTGCTTGGGGTGCGGGGGCATGGATTTGGTCTCCATTTTCCCTCTTCATTACCAAAAATAATTTGGCCCGAAAAATGCATCCTACACCCCTGAAAGTTCAGAAAATGTTGGCAGCTCAAAAAAGTCCTTAAAATGCATCTTGTGCCTGCAAAAATGTTGAAAACTTTGGAGGCCCAAAAAAGGGGTTTACAGGCATCCTAGACCCCCTAAAGTCCAGAAAATGTTGGTGGGCCAAAAACTGTGTCAGAGAGCTCTGAATGTCCCAAAAACATTTACAGCCTGAAAGGGGCATTAACCCGCATCCTAGACCACTGAAATTCCCAAAAATATTTTTGCCATGAAAAGTGCATCCTACAACCCTGAAAGTTCAGAATATGTTAGCAGCCCAAAAAAGGCCTTAAAATGCATTTTAGACCTGCAAAAATGTTGAAAAGTTTGGAGGCCCAAAAAAGGGATTTACAGGCATCCTAGACCCCGTAAAGTGCAGAAAATGGCTGTGGTCCAAAATCAGTGTCAGAGAGCTCTGAATGTCCCAAAACATTTGCAGCCCGAAAGGGGCACTAACCCGCATCCGAGACCACTGAAATTCCCAAAAATATTTTTGGCACAAAAATGCATCCTACAACCCTGAAAATTCAGAATATGTTAGCAGCCTGAAAAAGGCCTTAAAATGCATTTTAGGCCTGCAAAAATGTTGAAAACTTTGGAGGCCCAAAAAAGGGGTTTACAGGCATCCTAGACCCCCTAAAGTCCAGAAAATGTTGGTGGGCCAAAAACTGTGTCAGAGAGCTCTGAATGTCCTAAAAACATTTGCAGCCTGAACGGGGCATTAACCCACATCCTAGACAACTGAAATTCCCAAAAATATTTTGGCCCAAAAAATGCTTCCTACACCCCTGAAATTTCAGAAAATGTTGGCAGCTCAAAAAAAGGCCTTAAAATGCATCTTAGGCCTGCAAAAATGTTGAAAACTTTGGAGGCCCAAAAAAGGGGTTTACAGGCATCCTAGACCCCCTAAAGTCCAGAAAATGTTGGTGGGCCAAAAACGGTGTCAGAGAGCTCTGAATGTCCCAAAAACATTTGCAGCCTGAAAGGGGCATTAACCCGCATCCTAGACCACTGATATTCCCAAAAATATTTTTGCCATGAAAAGTGCATCCTACAACCCTGAAAGTTCAGAATATGTTAGCAGCCCAAAAAAGGCCTTAAAATGCATTTTAGACCTGCAAAAATGTTGAAAAGTTTGGAGGCCCAAAAAAGGGATTTACAGGCATCCTAGACCCCGTAAAGTGCAGAAAATGGCTGTAGTCCAAAATCAGTGTCAGAGAGCTCTGAATGTCCCAAAACATTTGCAGCCCGAAAGGGGCACTAACCCGCATCCGAGACCACTGAAATTCCCAAAAATATTTTTGGCACAAAAATGCATCCTACAACCCTGAAAATTCAGAATATGTTAGCAGCCTGAAAAAGGCCTTAAAATGCATTTTAGGCCTGCAAAAATGTTGAAAACTTTGGAGGCCCAAAAAAGGGGTTTACAGGCATCCTAGACCCCCTAAAGTCCAGAAAATGTTGGTGGACCAAAAACTGTGTCAGAGAGCTCTGAATGTCCTAAAAACATTTGCAGCCTGAACGGGGCATTAACCCACATCCTAGACAACTGAAATTCCCAAAAATATTTTGGCCCAAAAAATGCTTCCTACACCCCTGAAAGTTCAGAATATATTAGCAGCCCAAAAAAGGCCTTAAAATGCATTTTGGGCCTACAAAAATGTTGAAAACTTTGGAGGCCCAAAAAAGGGATTTACAGGCCTCGTAGACCCCCTAAACTCCAGAAAATGTTGGTGGGCCAAAAACAGGCTCAGAAAGCTCTGAATGTCCCAAAAACATTTGCAGCCTGAAAGGGGCATTAACCCGCATCCTAGACCACTGAAATTACCAAAAATAATTTGGCCCGAAAAATGCATCCTACACCCCTGAAAGTTCAGAAAATGTTGGCAGCTCAAAAAAAGGCCTTAAAATGCATCTTAGGCCTGCAAAAATGTTGAAAACTTTGCAGGCCCAAAAAAGGGGTTTACATGCATCCTATACCCCCTAAATTCCAGAAAAGGTTGGTGGGCCAAAACCTGTGTCAGAAAGCTCTGAATGTCCCAAAAACATTTGCAGCCTGAAAGGGGCATTAACCTGCATCCTAGACCACTGAAATTCCCAAAAATATTTTTGGCACCCAAAATGCATCCTACAACCCTGAAAGTTCAGAATATATTAGCAGCCCAAAAAAGGCCTTAAAATGCATTTTAGGCCTGCAAAAATGTTGAAAACTTTGGAGGCCCAAAAAAGGGGTTTACAGGCATCCTAGACCCCCTAAAGTCCAGAAAATGTTGGTGGGCCAAAAACAGGCTCAGAAAGCTCTGAATGTCCCAAAAACATTTGCAGCCTGAAAGGGACATTAACCCGCATCCTAGACCACTGAAATTACCAAAAATAATTTGGCCCGAAAAATGCATCCTACACCCCTGAAAGTTCAGAAAATGTTGGCAGCTCAAAAAAGTCCTTAAAATGCATCTTGTGCCTGCAAAAATGTTGAAAACTTTGGAGGCCCAAAAAAGGGGTTTACAGGCATCCTAGACCCCCTAAAGTCCAGAAAATGTTGGTGGGCCAAAAACTGTGTCAGAGAGCTCTGAATGTCCCAAAAACATTTACAGCCTGAAAGGGGCATTAACCCGCATCCTAGACCACTGAAATTACCAAAAATAATTTGGCCCGAAAAATGCATCCTACACCCCTGAAAGTTCAGAATATGTTAGCAGCCCAAAAAAGGCCTTAAAATGCATCTTAGGCCTGCAAAAATGTTGAAAAGTTTGGAGGCCCAAAAAAGGGATTTACAGGCATCCTAGACCCCGTAAAGTGCAGAAAATGGCTGTGGTCCAAAATCAGTGTCAGAGAGCTCTGAATGTCCCAAAACATTTGCAGCCCGAAAGGGGCACTAACCCGCATCCGAGACCACTGAAATTCCCAAAAATATTTTTGGCACCCAAAATGCATCCTACAACCCTGAAAGTTCAGAATATATTAGCAGCCCAAAAAAGGCCTTAAAATGCATTTTAGGCCTGCAAAAATGTTGAAAACTTTGGAGGCCCAAAAAAGGGGTTTACAGGCATCCTAGACCCCCTAAAGTCCAGAAAATGTTGGTGGGCCAAAAACAGGCTCAGAAAGCTCTGAATGTCCCAAAAACATTTGCAGCCTGAAAGGGACATTAACCCGCATCCTAGACCACTGAAATTACCAAAAATAATTTGGCCCGAAAAATGCATCCTACACCCCTGAAAGTTCAGAAAATGTTGGCAGCTCAAAAAAGTCCTTAAAATGCATCTTGTGCCTGCAAAAATGTTGAAAACTTTGGAGGCCCAAAAAAGGGATTTACAGGCATCCTAGACCCCGTAAAGTGCAGAAAATGGCTGTGGTCCAAAATCAGTGTCAGAGAGCTCTGAATGTCCCAAAACATTTGCAGCCCGAAAGGGGCACTAACCCGCATCCGAGACCACTGAAATTCCCAAAAATATTTTTGGCACCCAAAATGCATCCTACAACCCTGAAAGTTCAGAATATATTAGCAGCCTAAAAAAGGCCTTAAATGCATTTTGGGCCTACAAAAATGTTGAAAACTTTGGAGGCCCAAAAAAGGGATTTACAGGCCTCCTAGACCCCCTAAACTCCAGAAAATGTTGGTGGGCCAAAAACAGGCTCAGAAAGCTCTGAATGTCCCAAAAACATTTGCAGCCTGAAAGGGGCATTAACCCGCATCCTAGACCACTGAAATTACCAAAAATAATTTGGCCCGAAAAATGCATCCTACACCCCTGAAAGTTCAGAAAATGTTGGCAGCTCAAAAAAAGGCCTTAAAATGCATCTTAGGCCTGCAAAAATGTTGAAAACTTTGCAGGCCCAAAAAAGGGGTTTACATGCATCCTTTACCCCCTAAATTCCAGAAAAGGTTGGTGGGCCAAAACCTGTGTCAGAAAGCTCTGAATGTCCCAAAAACATTTGCAGCCTGAAAGGGGCATTAACCCGCATCCTAGACCACTGAAATTCCCAAAAATATTTTTGGCACCCAAAATGCATCCTACAACCCTGAAAGTTCAGAATATATTAGCAGCCCAAAAAAGGCCTTAAAATGCATTTTAGGCCTGCAAAAATGTTGAAAACTTTGGAGGCCCAAAAAAGGGGTTTACAGGCATCCTAGACCCCCTAAAGTCCAGAAAATGTTGGTGGGCCAAAAACAGGCTCAGAAAGCTCTGAATGTCCCAAAAACATTTGCAGCCTGAAAGGGACATTAACCCGCATCCTAGACCACTGAAATTACCAAAAATAATTTGGCCCGAAAAATGCATCCTACACCCCTGAAAGTTCAGAAAATGTTGGCAGCTCAAAAAAGTCCTTAAAATGCATCTTGTGCCTGCAAAAATGTTGAAAACTTTGGAGGCCCAAAAAAGGGGTTTACAGGCATCCTAGACCCCCTAAAGTCCAGAAAATGTTGGTGGGCCAAAAACTGTGTCAGAGAGCTCTGAATGTCCCAAAAACATTTACAGCCTGAAAGGGGCATTAACCCGCATCCTAGACCACTGAAATTCCCAAAAATATTTTTGCCATGAAAAGTGCATCCTACAACCCTGAAAGTTCAGAATATGTTAGCAGCCCAAAAAAGGCCTTAAAATGCATTTTAGACCTGCAAAAATGTTGAAAAGTTTGGAGGCCCAAAAAAGGGATTTACAGGCATCCTAGACCCCGTAAAGTGCAGAAAATGGCTGTGGTCCAAAATCAGTGTCAGAGAGCTCTGAATGTCCCAAAACATTTGCAGCCCGAAAGGGGCACTAACCCGCATCCGAGACCACTGAAATTCCCAAAAATATTTTTGGCACAAAAATGCATCCTACAACCCTGAAAATTCAGAATATGTTAGCAGCCTGAAAAAGGCCTTAAAATGCATTTTAGGCCTGCCAAAATGTTGAAAACTTTGGAGGCCCAAAAAAGGGGTTTACAGGCCTCCTAGACCCCCTAAAGTCCAGAAAATGTTGGTGGGTCAAAAACTGTGTCAGAGAGCTCTGAATGTCCTAAAAACATTTGCAGCCTGAACGGGGCATTAACCCACATCCTAGACAACTGAAATTCCCAAAAATATTTTGGCCCAAAAAATGCTTCCTACACCCCTGAAATTTCAGAAAATGTTGGCAGCTCAAAAAAAGGCCTTAAAATGCATCTTAGGCCTGCAAAAATGTTGAAAACTTTGGAGGCCCAAAAAAGGGGTTTACAGGCATCCTAGACCCCCTAAAGTCCAGAAAATGTTGGTGGGCCAAAAACGGTGTCAGAGAGCTCTGAATGTCCCAAAAACATTTGCAGCCTGAAAGGGGCACTAACCCACATCCTAGACCACTGAAATTCCCAAAAATATTTTTGCCATGAAAAGTGCATCCTACAACCCTGAAATTTCAGAATATTTTAGCAGCCCAAAAAAGGCCTTAAAATGCATTTTAGACCTGCAAAAATGTTGAAAAGTTTGGAGGCCCAAAAAAGGGATTTACAGGCATCCTAGACCCCGTAAAGTGCAGAAAATGGCTGTGGTCCAAAATCAGTGTCAGAGAGCTCTGAATGTCCCAAAACATTTGCAGCCCGAAAGGGGCACTAACCCGCATCCGAGACCACTGAAATTCCCAAAAATATTTTTGGCACAAAAATGCATCCTACAACCCTGAAAATTCAGAATATGTTAGCAGCCTGAAAAAGGCCTTAAAATGCATTTTAGGCCTGCAAAAATGTTGAAAACTTTGGAGGCCCAAAAAAGGGGTTTACAGGCATCCTAGACCCCCTAAAGTCCAGAAAATGTTGGTGGGCCAAAAACTGTGTCAGAGAGCTCTGAATGTCCTAAAAACATTTGCAGCCTGAACGGGGCATTAACCCACATCCTAGACAACTGAAACTTCCAAAAATATTTTGGCCCAAAAAATGCTTCCTACACCCCTGAAATTTCAGAAAATGTTGGCAGCTCAAAAAAAGGCCTTAAAATGCATCTTAGGCCTGCAAAAATGTTGAAAACTTTGGAGGCCCAAAAAAGGGGTTTACAGGAATCCTAGACCCCCTAAATTCCAGAAAATGTTGGTGGGCCAAAACCTGTGTCAGAAAGCTCTGAATGTCCCAAAAACATTTGCAGCCTGAAAGGGGCATTAACCCGCATCCTAGACCACTGAAATTCCCAAAAATATTTTTGGCACCCAAAATGCATCCTACAACCCTGAAAGTTCAGAATATATTAGCAGCCCAAAAAAGGCATTAAAATGCATTTTAGGCCTACAAAAATGTTGAAAACTTTGGAGGCCCAAAAAAGGGATTTACAGGCCTCCTAGACTCCCTAAACTCCAGAAAATGTTGGTGGGCCAAAAACAGGCTCAGAAAGCTCTGAATGTCCCAAAAACATTTGCAGCCTGAAAGGGGCATTAACCCGCATCCTAGACCACTGAAATTACCAAAAATAATTTGGCCCGAAAAATGCATCCTACACCCCTGAAAGTTCAGAAAATGTTGGCAGCTCAAAAAAAGGCCTTAAAATGCATCTTAGGCCTGCAAAAATGTTGAAAACTTTGCAGGCCCAAAAAAGGGGTTTACATGCATCATATACGCCCTAAATTCCAGAAAAGGTTGGTGGGCCAAAACCTGTGTCAGAAAGCTCTGAATGTCCCAAAAACATTTGCAGCCTGAAAGGGGCATTAACCCACATCCTAGACCACTGAAATTCCCAAAAATATTTTTGGCACCCAAAATGCATCCTACAACCCTGAAAGTTCAGAATATATTAGCAGCCCAAAAAAGGCCTTAAAATGCATTTTAGGCCTGCAAAAATGTTGAAAACTTTGGAGGCCCAAAAAAGGGGTTTACAGGCATCCTAGACCCCCTAAAGTCCAGAAAATGTTGGTGGGCCAAAAACAGGCACAGAAAGCTCTGAATGTCCCAAAAACATTTGCAGCCTGAAAGGGACATTAACCCGCATCCTAGACCACTGAAATTACCAAAAATAATTTGGCCCGAAAAATGCATCCTACACCCCTGAAAGTTCAGAAAATGTTGGCAGCTCAAAAAAGTCCTTAAAATGCATCTTGTGCCTGCAAAAATGTTGAAAACTTTGGAGGCCCAAAAAAGGGGTTTACAGGCATCCTAGACCCCCTAAAGTCCAGAAAATGTTGGTGGGCCAAAAACTGTGTCAGAGAGCTCTGAATGTCCCAAAAACATTTACAGCCTGAAAGGGGCATTAACCCGCATCCTAGACCACTGAAATTACCAAAAATAATTTGGCCCGAAAAATGCATCCTACACCCCTGAAAGTTCAGAATATGTTAGCAGCCCAAAAAAGGCCTTAAAATGCATCTTAGGCCTGCAAAAATGTTGAAAAGTTTGGAGGCCCAAAAAAGGGATTTACAGGCATCCTAGACCCCGTAAAGTGCAGAAAATGGCTGTGGTCCAAAATCAGTGTCAGAGAGCTCTGAATGTCCCAAAACATTTGCAGCCCGAAAGGGGCACTAACCCGCATCCGAGACCACTGAAATTCCCAAAAATATTTTTGGCACCCAAAATGCATCCTACAACCCTGAAAGTTCAGAATATATTAGCAGCCCAAAAAAGGCCTTAAAATGCATTTTAGGCCTGCAAAAATGTTGAAAACTTTGGAGGCCCAAAAAAGGGGTTTACAGGCATCCTAGACCCCCTAAAGTCCAGAAAATGTTGGTGGGCCAAAAACAGGCTCAGAAAGCTCTGAATGTCCCAAAAACATTTGCAGCCTGAAAGGGACATTAACCCGCATCCTAGACCACTGAAATTACCAAAAATAATTTGGCCCGAAAAATGCATCCTACACCCCTGAAAGTTCAGAAAATGTTGGCAGCTCAAAAAAGTCCTTAAAATGCATCTTGTGCCTGCAAAAATGTTGAAAACTTTGGAGGCCCAAAAAAGGGGTTTACAGGCATCCTAGACCCCCTAAAGTCCAGAAAATGTTGGTGGGCCAAAAACTGTGTCAGAGAGCTCTGAATGTCCCAAAAACATTTACAGCCTGAAAGGGGCATTAACCCGCATCCTAGACCACTGAAATTCCCAAAAATATTTTTGCCATGAAAAGTGCATCCTACAACCCTGAAAGTTCAGAATATGTTAGCAGCCCAAAAAAGGCCTTAAAATGCATTTTAGACCTGCAAAAATGTTGAAAAGTTTGGAGGCCCAAAAAAGGGATTTACAGGCATCCTAGACCCCGTAAAGTGCAGAAAATGGCTGTGGTCCAAAATCAGTGTCAGAGAGCTCTGAATGTCCCAAAACATTTGCAGCCCGAAAGGGGCACTAACCCGCATCTGAGACCACTGAAATTCCCAAAAATATTTTTGGCACAAAAATGCATCCTACAACCCTGAAAATTCAGAATATGTTAGCAGCCTGAAAAAGGCCTTAAAATGCATTTTAGGCCTGCAAAAATGTTGAAAACTTTGGAGGCCCAAAAAAGGGGTTTACAGGCATCCTAGACCCCCTAAAGTCCAGAAAATGTTGGTGGGCCAAAAACGGTGTCAGAGAGCTCTGAATGTCCCAAAAACATTTGCAGCCTGAAAGGGGCACTAACCCGCATCCTAGACCACTGAAATTCCCAAAAATATTTTTGGCACCATAAATGCATCCTACAACCCTGAAAGTTCAGAAAATTTTGGCAGCTCAAAAAAGGCCTTAAAATGCATTTTAGGCCTGCAAACAGGTTGAAAAGTTTGGAGGCCCAAAAAAGGGATTTACAGGCATCCTAGACCCCCTAAAGTCCAGAAAATGTTGGTGGGCCAAAAACAGGCTCAGGGAGCTCTGAATGTCCCAAAAACATGTGCAGCCTGAAAGGGGCATTAACCCGCATCCTAGACCACTGAAATTACCAAAAATAAATTGGCCCAAAAAATGCATCCTACACCCCTGAAAGTTCAGAAAATGTTGGCAGCTCAAAAAAGTCCTTACAATTCATCTTGTGCCTGCAAAAATGTTGAAAACTTTGGAGGCCCAAAAAAGGAGTTTACATGCATCCTAGACCCCCTAAAGTCCAGAAAATGTTGGTGGGCAAAAACTGTGCCAGAGAGCTCTGAATGTCCCAAAAACATTTGCAGCCTGAAAGGGGTATTAACCCGCATCCTAGACCACTGAAATGTCCAAAAATATTTTTGGCACGAAAAATGCATCCTACACCCCTGAAAGCTCAGAATATGTTAGCAGCCCAAAAAAGGCCTTAAAATGCATCTTAGGCCTGCAAAAACGTTGAAAACTTTGGAGGCCCAAAAAAGGGGTTTACAGGCATCCTAGACCCCTAAAGTCCAGAAAATGTTGATGGCCCAAAAACAGTGTCAGAGAGCTCTTAATGTCCCAACAACATTTGCAGCCTTAAGCATTAACGAACATCCTAGACCACTGAAATGTCCAAGAATATTTTTGGCACGAAAAATGCATCCTAAACCCCTGAAAGCTCAGAATATGTTAGCAGCCCAAAAAAGGCCTTAAAATGCATCTTAGGCCTGCAAAAACGTTGAAAACTGTACAGGCCCAAAAAAGGGGTTTACATGCATCCTAAACCCCCTAAAGTCCAGAAAAGGTTGGTGGGCCATAAACTGTGTCAGAGAGCTCTGAATGTCCCAAAAATATTTGCAGCCTGAAAGGGGCTTTAACCCGCATCCTAGACCACTGAAATTCCCAAAAATATTTTTGGCACCCAAAATGCATCCTACAACCTTGAAAGTTCAGAATATGTTAGCAGCCCAAAAAGGCCTTAAAATGCATTTTAGGCCTGCAAAAATGTTGAAAGGTTTGGAGGCCCAAAAAAGGGGTTTACAGGCATCCTAGACCCCCTAAAGTCCAGAAAATGTTGGTGGGCCAAAAACAGGCTCAGAGAGCTCTGAATGTCCCAAAAACATTTGCAGCCTGAAAGGGGCATTAACCCGCATCCTAGACCACTGAAATTCTCAAAAATATTTTTGGCCCCCAAAATGCATCCTACAACCTTGAAATTTCAGAATATGTTAGCAGCCCAAAAAAGGCCTTAAAATGCATTTTATGCCTGCAAAAATGTTGAAAACTTTGGAGGCCCAAAAAAGGGGTTTACAGGCATCCTAGACCCTCTAAAGTCCAGAAAATGTTGGTGGGTGAAATGCAGGCTCAGAGAGCTCTGAATGTCCCAAACATATTTCCAGCCTGAAAGGGGTATTAACCCGCATCCTAGACCACTGAAATTCCCAAATATATTTTTGGCATGAAAAGTGCATCCTACAACCCTGAAATTTCAGAATATGTTAGCAGCCAAAAAAGGCCTTAAAATGCATTTTAGGCCTGCAAAAATGTTGAAAACTTTGGAGGCCCAAAAAAGGGGTTTACAGGCATCCTAGACCCCCTAAAGTCCAGAAAATGTTGGTGGGCCAAAAACTGTGTCAGAGAGCTCTGAATGTCCCAAAAACATTTGCAGCCTGAAAGGGGCATTAACCCGCATCCTAGACCACTGAAATTCTCAAAAATATTTTTGCCATGAAAAGTGCATCCTACAACCCTGAACGTTCAGAATATGTTAGCAGCCCAAAAAAGGCCTTAAAATGCATTTTAGGCCTGCAAAAATGTTGAAAAGTTTGGAGGCCCAAAAAAGGGATTTACAGGCATCCTAGACCCCGTAAAGTGCAGAAAATGGCTGTGGTCCAAAATCAGTGTCAGAGAGGTCTGAATGTCCCAAAACATTTGCAGCCCGAAAGGGGCACTAACCCGCATCCGAGACCACTGAAATTCCCAAAAATATTTTTGGCACAAAAATGCATCCTACAACCCTGAAAATTCAGAATATGTTAGCAGCCTGAAAAAGGCCTTAAAATGCATTTTAGGCCTGCAAAAATGTTGAAAACTTTGGAGGCCCAAAAAAGGGGTTTACAGGCATCCTAGACCCCCTAAAGTCCAGAAAATGTTGGTGGGTCAAAAACTGTGTCAGAGAGCTCTGAATGTCCTAAAAACATTTGCAGCCTGAACGGGGCATTAACCCACATCCTAGACAACTGAAATTCCCAAAAATATTTTGGCCCAAAAAATGCTTCCTACACCCCTGAAATTTCAGAAAATGTTGGCAGCTCAAAAAAAGGCCTTAAAATGCATCTTAGGCCTGCAAAAATGTTGAAAACTTTGGAGGCCCAAAAAAGGGGTTTACAGGCATCCTAGACCCCCTAAAGTCCAGAAAATGTTGGTGGGCCAAAAACGGTGTCAGAGAGCTCTGAATGTCCCAAAAACATTTGCAGCCTGAAAGGGGCACTAACCCGCATCCTAGACCACTGAAATTCCCAAAAATATTTTTGCCATGAAAAGTGCATCCTACAACCCTGAAAGTTCAGAATATGTTAGCAGCCCAAAAAAGGCCTTAAAATGCATTTTAGACCTGCAAAAATGTTGAAAAGTTTGGAGGCCCAAAAAAGGGATTTACAGGCATCCTAGACCCCGTAAAGTGCAGAAAATGGCTGTGGTCCAAAATCAGTGTCAGAGAGCTCTGAATGTCCCAAAACATTTGCAGCCCGAAAGGGGCACTAACCCGCATCCGAGACCACTGAAATTCCCAAAAATATTTTTGGCACAAAAATGCATCCTACAACCCTGAAAATTCAGAATATGTTAGCAGCCTGAAAAAGGCCTTAAAATGCATTTTAGGCCTGCAAAAATGTTGAAAACTTTGGAGGCCCAAAAAAGGGGTTTACGGGCATCCTAGACCCCCTAAAGTCCAGAAAATGTTGGTGGGCCAAAAACTGTGTCAGAGAGCTCTGAATGTCCTAAAAACATTTGCAGCCTGAACGGGGCATTAACCCACATCCTAGACAACTGAAATTCCCAAAAATATTTTGGCCCAAAAAATGCTTCCTACACCCCTGAAATTTCAGAAAATGTTGGCAGCTCAAAAAAAGGCCTTAAAATGCATCTTAGGCCTGCAAAAATGTTGAAAACTTTGGAGGCCCAAAAAAGGGGTTTACAGGCATGCTAGACCCCCTAAATTCCAGAAAATGTTGGTGGGCCAAAACCTGTGTCAGAAAGCTCTGAATGTCCCAAAAACATTTGCAGCCTGAAAGGGGCATTAACCCGCATCCTAGACCACTGAAATTCCCAAAAATATTTTTGGCACCCAAAATGCATCCTACAACCCTGAAAGTTCAGAATATATTAGCAGCCCAAAAAAGGCCTTAAAATGCATTTTAGGCCTACAAAAATGTTGAAAACTTTGGAGGCCCAAAAAAGGGATTTACAGGCCTCCTAGACCCCCTAAACTCCAGAAAATGTTGGTGGGCCAAAAACAGGCTCAGAAAGCTCTGAATGTCCCAAAAACATTTGCAGGCTGAAAGGGGCATTAACCCGCATCCTAGACCACTGAAATTACCAAAAATAATTTGGCCCGAAAAATGCATCCTACACCCCTGAAAGTTCAGAAAATGTTGGCAGCTCAAAAAAAGGCCTTAAAATGCATCTTAGGCCTGCAAAAATGTTGAAAACTTTGCAGGCCCAAAAAAGGGGTTTACATGCATCATATACGCCCTAAATTCCAGAAAAGGTTGGTGGGCCAAAACCTGTGTCAGAAAGCTCTGAATGTCCCAAAAACATTTGCAGCCTGAAAGGGGCATTAACCAGCATCCTAGACCACTGAAATTCCCAAAAATATTTTTGGCACCCAAAATGCATCCTACAACCCTGAAAGTTCAGAATATATTAGCAGCCCAAAAAAGGCCTTAAAATGCATTTTAGGCCTGCAAAAATGTTGAAAACTTTGGAGGCCCAAAAAAGGGGTTTACAGGCATCCTAGACCCCCTAAAGTCCAGAAAATGTTGGTGGGCCAAAAACAGGCTCAGAAAGCTCTGAATGTCCCAAAAACATTTGCAGCCTGAAAGGGACATTAACCCGCATCCTAGACCACTGAAATTACCAAAAATAATTTGGCCCGAAAAATGCATCCTACACCCCTGAAAGTTCAGAAAATGTTGGCAGCTCAAAAAAGTCCTTAAAATGCATCTTGTGCCTGCAAAAATGTTGAAAACTTTGGAGGCCCAAAAAAGGGGTTTACAGGCATCCTAGACCCCCTAAAGTCCAGAAAATGTTGGTGGGCCAAAAACTGTGTCAGAGAGCTCTGAATGTCCCAAAAACATTTACAGCCTGAAAGGGGCATTAACCCGCATCCTAGACCACTGAAATTACCAAAAATAATTTGGCCCGAAAAATGCATCCTACACCCCTGAAAGTTCAGAATATGTTAGCAGCCCAAAAAAGGCCTTAAAATGCATCTTAGGCCTGCAAAAATGTTGAAAAGTTTGGAGGCCCAAAAAAGGGATTTACAGGCATCCTAGACCCCGTAAAGTGCAGAAAATGGCTGTGGTCCAAAATCAGTGTCAGAGAGCTCTGAATGTCCCAAAACATTTGCAGCCCGAAAGGGGCACTAACCCGCATCCGAGACCACTGAAATTCCCAAAAATATTTTTGGCACCCAAAATGCATCCTACAACCCTGAAAGTTCAGAATATATTAGCAGCCCAAAAAAGGCCTTAAAATGCATTTTAGGCCTGCAAAAATGTTGAAAACTTTGGAGGCCCAAAAAAGGGGTTTACAGGCATCCTAGAACCCCTAAAGTCCAGAAAATGTTGGTGGGCCAAAAACAGGCTCAGAAAGCTCTGAATGTCCCAAAAACATTTGCAGCCTGAAAGGGACATTAACCCGTATCCTAGACCACTGAAATTACCAAAAATAATTTGGCCCGAAAAATGCATCCTACACCCCTGAAAGTTCAGAAAATGTTGGCAGCTCAAAAAAGTCCTTAAAATGCATCTTGTGCCTGCAAAAATGTTGAAAACTTTGGAGGCCCAAAAAAGGGGTTTACAGGCATCCTAGACCCCTAAAGTCCAGAAAATGTTGGTGGGCCAAAAACTGTGTCAGAGAGCTCTGAATGTCCCAAAAACATTTACAGCCTGAAAGGGGCATTACCCGCATCCTAGACCACTGAAATTCCCAAAAATATTTTTGCCATGAAAAGTGCATCCTACAACCCTGAAAGTTCAGAATATGTTAGCAGCCCAAAAAAGGCCTTAAAATGCATTTTAGACCTGCAAAAATGTTGAAAAGTTTGGAGGCCCAAAAAAGGGATTTACAGGCATCCTAGACCCCGTAAAGTGCAGAAAATGGCTGTGGTCCAAAATCAGTGTCAGAGAGCTCTGAATGTCCCAAAACATTTGCAGCCCGAAAGGGGCACTAACCCGCATCCGAGACCACTGAAATTCCCAAAAATATTTTTGGCACAAAAATGCATCCTACAACCCTGAAAATTCAGAATATGTTAGCAGCCTGAAAAAGGCCTTAAAATGCATCTTAGGCCTGCAAAAATGTTGAAAACTTTGGAGGCCCAAAAAAGGGGTTTACAGGCATCCTAGACCCCCTAAAGTCCAGAAAATGTTGGTGGGCCAAAAACGGTGTCAGAGAGCTCTGAATGTCCCAAAAACATTTGCAGCCTGAAAGGGGCACTAACCCGCATCCTAGACCACTGAAATTCCCAAAAATATTTTTGGCACCATAAATGCATCCTACAACCCTGAAAGTTCAGAAAATTTTGGCAGCTCAAAAAAGGCCTTAAAATGCATTTTAGGCCTGCAAACAGGTTGAAAAGTTTGGAGGCCCAAAAAAGGGATTCACAGGCATCCTAGACCCCCTAAAGTCCAGAAAATGTTGGTGGGCCAAAAACAGGCTCAGGGAGCTCTGAATGTCCCAAAAACATGTGCAGCCTGAAAGGGGCATTAACCCGCATCCTAGACCACTGAAATTACCAAAAATAAATTGGCCCAAAAAATGCATCCTACACCCCTGAAAGTTCAGAAAATGTTGGCAGCTCAAAAAAGTCCTTACAATTCATCTTGTGCCTGCAAAAATGTTGAAAACTTTGGAGGCCCAAAAAAGGAGTTTACATGCATCCTAGACCCCCTAAAGTCCAGAAAATGTTGGTGGGCAAAAACTGTGCCAGAGAGCTCTGAATGTCCCAAAAACATTTGCAGCCTGAAAGGGGTATTAACCCGCATCCTAGACCACTGAAATGTCCAAAAATATTTTTGGCACGAAAAATGCATCCTACACCCCTGAAAGCTCAGAATATGTTAGCAGCCCAAAAAAGGCCTTAAAATGCATCTTAGGCCTGCAAAAACGTTGAAAACTTTGGAGGCCCAAAAAAGGGGTTTACAGGCATCCTAGACCCCTAAAGTCCAGAAAATGTTGATGGCCCAAAAACAGTGTCAGAGAGCTCTTAATGTCCCAACAACATTTGCAGCCTTAAGCATTAACGAACATCCTAGACCACTGAAATGTCCAAGAATATTTTTGGCACGAAAAATGCATCCTACACCCCTGAAAGCTCAGAATATGTTAGCAGCCCAAAAAAGGCCTTAAAATGCATCTTAGGCCTGCAAAAACGTTGAAAACTGTACAAGCCCAAAAAAGGGGTTTACATGCATCCTAAACCCCCTAAAGTCCAGAAAAGGTTGGTGGGCCATAAACTGTGTCAGAGAGCTCTGAATGTCCCAAAAATATTTGCAGCCTGAAAGGGGCTTTAACCCGCATCCTAGACCACTGAAATTCCCAAATATATTTTTGGCATGAAAAGTGCATCCTACAACCCTGAAATTTCAGAATATGTTAGCAGCCAAAAAAGGCCTTAAAATGCATTTTAGGCCTGCAAAAATGTTGAAAACTTTGGAGGCCCAAAAAAGGGGTTTACAGGCATCCTAGACCCCCTAAAGTCCAGAAAATGTTGGTGGGCCAAAAACTGTGTCAGAGAGCTCTGAATGTCCCAAAAACATTTGCAGCCTGAAAGGGGCATTAACCCGCATCCTAGACCACTGAAATTCTCAAAAATATTTTTGCCATGAAAAGTGCATCCTACAACCCTGAACGTTCAGAATATGTTAGCAGCCCAAAAAAGGAATTAAAATGCATTTTAGGCCTGCAAAAATGTTGAAAAGTTTGGAGGCCCAAAAAAGGGATTTACAAGCATCCTAGACCCTGTAAAGTGCAGAAAATGGCTGTGGCCCAAAAACTGTGTCAGAGAGCTCTGAATGTCCTACAAACATGTGCAGCTTGAAAGGGGCATTAACCCGCATCCTAGACCACTGAAATTCCCAAAAATATTTTTGGCACTCAAAATGCATCCTACAACCCTGAAAGTTCAGAATATGTTAGCAGCCCAAAAAAGGCCTTAAGATGCATTTTAGGCCTGCAAAAAGGTTGAAAACTTTGGAGGCCCAAAAAAGGGGTTTACAGGCATCCTAGACCCCCTAAAGTCCAGAAAATGCTGGTGGGCCAAAAACTGTGTCAGAGAGCTCTGAATGTCCCAAAAACATTTGCAGCCTGTAAGGGGCATTAACCCGCATCCTAGACCACTGAAATTCCCAAAAATATTTTTGGCACCCAAAATGCATCCTACAACCTTGAAAGTTCAGAATATGTTAGCAGCCCAAAAAGGCCTTAAAATGCATTTTATGCCTGCAAAAATGTTGAAAACTTTGGAGGCCCAAAAAAGGGGTTTACAGGCATCCTAGACCCTCTAAAGTCCAGAAAATGTTGGTGGGTGAAATGCAGGCTCAGAGAGCTCTGAATGTCCCAAACATATTTCCAGCCTGAAAGGGGTATTAACCCGCATCCTAGACCACTGAAATTCCCAAATATATTTTTGGCATGAAAAGTGCATCCTACAACCCTGAAATTTCAGAATATGTTAGCAGCCAAAAAAGGCCTTAAAATGCATTTTAGGCCTGCAAAAATGTTGAAAACTTTGGAGGCCCAAAAAAGGGGTTTACAGGCATCCTAGACCCCCTAAAGTCCAGAAAATGTTGGTGGGCCAAAAACTGTGTCAGAGAGCTCTGAATGTCCCAAAAACATTTGCAGCCTGAAAGGGGCATTAACCCGCATCCTAGACCACTGAAATTCTCAAAAATATTTTTGCCATGAAAAGTGCATCCTACAACCCTGAACGTTCAGAATATGTTAGCAGCCCAAAAAAGGAATTAAAATGCATTTTAGGCCTGCAAAAATGTTGAAAAGTTTGGAGGCCCAAAAAAGGGATTTACAAGCATCCTAGACCCTGTAAAGTGCAGAAAATGGCTGTGGCCCAAAAACTGTGTCAGAGAGCTCTGAATGTCCTACAAACATGTGCAGCTTGAAAGGGGCATTAACCCGCATCCTAGACCACTGAAATTCCCAAAAATATTTTTGGCACTCAAAATGCATCCTACAACCCTGAAAGTTCAGAATATGTTAGCAGCCCAAAAAAGGCCTTAAGATGCATTTTAGGCCTGCAAAAAGGTTGAAAACTTTGGAGGCCCAAAAAAGGGGTTTACAGGCATC
Source organism: Ambystoma mexicanum (assembly GCF_040938575.1). Classification (NCBI taxonomy): domain Eukaryota; kingdom Metazoa; phylum Chordata; class Amphibia; order Caudata; family Ambystomatidae; genus Ambystoma; species Ambystoma mexicanum. The sequence continues at coordinate 955,857,192 of NC_090929.1, read as the reverse complement.
CTAGACCCCCTAAAGTCCAGAAAATGCTGGTGGGCCAAAAACTGTGTCAGAGAGCTCTGAATGTCCCAAAAACATTTGCAGCCTGTAAGGGGCATTAACCCGCATCCTAGACCACTGAAATTCCCAAAAATATTTTGGCCCGAAAAATGCATCCTGCACCCCTGAATGTTCAGAAAATGTTGGCAGCTCAAAAAAGTCCTTAAAATTCATCTTGTGCCTGCAAAAATGTTGAAAACTTTGGAGGCCCAAAAAATGGGTTTACAGGCATCCTAGACTCCGTAAAGTCCAGAAAATATTGGTGGACCAAATACTGTGTCACAGAGCTCTGAATGTCCCAAAAACATTTGCAGACTGAAAGGGGCATTAACCCGCATCCTAGACCACTGAAATTCCCAAAAGTATTTTTGGCACTAAAAATGCATCCTACACCCATGAATTTTCAGAAAATGTTGGCAGCTCAAAAAAAGGCCTTAAAATGCATTTAGGCCTGCAAAAATGTTGAAAACTTTGCAGGCCCAAAAAAGGGGTTTACATGCATCCTAGACCCCCTAAATTCCAGAAAAGGTTGGTGGGCCAAAACCTGTGTCAGAAAGCTCTGAATGTCCCAAAAACATTTGCAGCCTGAAAGGGGCATTAACCCGCATCCTAGACCACTGAAATTCCCAAAAATATTTTTGGCACCCAAAATGCATCCTACAACCCTGAAAGTTCAGAATATATTAGCAGCCCAAAAAAGGCCTTAAAATGCATTTTAGGCCTGCAAAAATGTTGAAAACTTTGGAGGCCCAAAAAAGGGGTTTACAGGAATCCTAGACCCCCTAAAGTCCAGAAAATGTTGGTGGGCCAAAAACAGGCTCAGAAAGCTCTGAATGTCCCAAAAACATTTGCAGCCTGAAAGGGACATTAACCCGCATCCTAGACCACTGAAATTACCAAAAATAATTTGGCCCGAAAAATACATCCTACACCCCTGAAAGTTCAGAAAATGTTGGCAGCTCAAAAAAGTCCTTAAAATGCATCTTGTGCCTGCAAAAATGTTGAAAACTTTGGAGGCCCAAAAAAGGGGTTTACAGGCATCCTAGACCCCCTAAAGTCCAGAAAATGTTGGTGGGCCAAAAACTGTGTCAGAGAGCTCTGAATGTCCCAAAAACATTTACAGCCTGAAAGGGGCATTAACCCGCATCCTAGACCACTGAAATGCCCAAAAATATTTTTGCCATGAAAAGTGCATCCTACAACCCTGAAAGTTCAGAATATGTTAGCAGCCCAAAAAAGGCCTTAAAATGCATTTTAGACCTGCAAAAATGTTGAAAAGTTTGGAGGCCCAAAAAAGGGATTTACAGGTATCCTAGACCCCGTAAAGTGCAGAAAATGGCTGTGGTCCAAAATCAGTGTCAGAGAGCTCTGAATGTCCCAAAACATTTGCAGCCCGAAAGAGGCACTAACCCGCATCCGAGACCACTGAAATTCCCAAAAATATTTTTGGCACAAAAATGCATCCTACAACCCTGAAAATTCAGAATATGTTAGCAGCCTGAAAAAGGCCTTAAAATGCATTTTAGGCCTGCAAAAATGTTGAAAACTATGGAGGCCCAAAAAAGGGGTTTACAGGCATCCTAGACCCCCTAAAGTCCAGAAAATGTTGGTGGGCCAAAAACTGTGTCGGAGAGCTCTGAATGTCCTAAAAACATTTGCAGCCTGAACGGGGCATTAACCCACATCCTAGACAACTGAAATTCCCAAAAATATTTTGGCCCAAAAAATGCTTCCTACACCCCTGAAATTTCAGAAAATGTTGGCAGCTCAAAAAAAGGCCTTAAAATGCATCTTAGGCCTGCAAAAATGGTGAAAACTTTGGAGGCCCAAAAAAGGGGTTTACAGGCATCCTAGACCCCCTAAATTCCAGAAAAGGTTGGTGGGCCAAAACCTGTGTCAGGAAGCTCTGAATGTCCCAAAAACATTTGCAGCCTGAAAGGGGCATTAACCCGCATCCTAGACCACTGAAATTCCCAAAAATATTTTTGGCACCCCAAATGCATCCTACAACCCTGAAAGTTCAGAATATATTAGCAGCCCAAAAAAGGCCTTAAAATGCATTTTAGGCCTACAAAAATGTTGAAAACTTTGGAGGCCCAAAAAAGGGATTTACAGGCCTCCCAGACCCCCTAAACTCCAGAAAATGTTGGTGGGCCAAAAACAGGCTCAGAAAGCTCTGAATGTCCCAAAAACATTTGCAGCCTGAAAGGGGCATTAACCCGCATCCTAGACCACTGAAATTCCCAAAAATATTTTTGGCACCCAAAATGCATCCTACAACCCTGAAAGTTCAGAATATATTAGCAGCCCAAAAAAGGCCTTAAAATGCATTTTAGGCCTGCAAAAATGTTGAAAACTTTGGAGGCCCAAAAAAGGGGTTTACAGGCATCCTAGACCCCCTAAAATCCAGAAAATGTTGGTGGGCCAAAAACAGGCTCAGAAAGCTCTGAATGTCCCAAAAACATTTGCAGCCTGAAAGGGACATTAACCCGCATCCTAGACCACTGAAATTACCAAAAATAATTTGGCCCGAAAAATGCATCCTACACCCCTGAAAGTTCAGAAAATGTTGGCAGCTCAAAAAAGTCCTTAAAATGCATCTTGTGCCTGCAAAAATGTTGAAAACTTTGGAGGCCCAAAAAAGGGGTTTACAGGCATCCTAGACCCCCTAAAGTCCAGAAAATGTTGGTGGGCCAAAAACTGTGTCAGAGAGCTCTGAATGTCCCAAAAACATTTACAGCCTGAAAGGGGCATTAACCCACATCCTAGACCACTGAAATTACCAAAAATAATTTGGCCCGGAAAAATGCATCCTACACCCCTGAAAGTTCAGAATATGTTAGCAGCCCAAAAAAGGCCTTAAAATGCATCTTAGGCCTGCAAAAATGTTGAAAAGTTTGGAGGCCCAAAAAAGGGATTTACAGGCATCCTAGACCCCGTAAAGTGCAGAAAATGGCTGTGGTCCAAAATCAGTGTCAGAGAGCTCTGAATGTCCCAAAACATTTGCAGCCCGAAAGGGGCACTAACCCGCATCCGAGACCACTGAAATTCCCAAAAATATTTTTGGCACCCAAAATGCATCCTACAACCCTGAAAGTTCAGAATATATTAGCAGCCCAAAAAAGGCCTTAAAATGCATTTTAGGCCTGCAAAAATGTTGAAAACTTTGGAGGCCCAAAAAAGGGGTTTACAGGCATCCTAGACCCCCTAAAGTCCAGAAAATGTTGGTGGGCCAAAAACTGTGTCAGAGAGCTCTGAATGTCCCAAAAACATTTACAGCCTGACAGGGGCATTAACCCGCATCCTAGACCACTGAAATTCCCAAACATATTTTTGCCATGAAAAGTGCATCCTACAACCCTGAAAGTTCAGAATATGTTAGCAGCCCAAAAAAGGCCTTAAAATGCATTTTAGACCTGCAAAAATGTTGAAAAGTTTGGAGGCCCAAAAAAGGGATTTACAGGCATCCTAGACCCCGTAAAGTGCAGAAAATGGCTGTGGTCCAAAATCAGTGTCAGAGAGCTCTGAATGTCCCAAAACATTTGCAGCCCGAAAGGGGCACTAACCCGCATCCGAGACCACTGAAATTCCCAAAAATATTTTTGGCACAAAAATGCATCCTACAACCCTGAATATTCAGAATATGTTAGCAGCCTGAAAAAGGCCTTAAAATGCATTTTAGGCCTGCAAAAATGTTGAAAACTTTGGAGGCCCAAAAAAGGGGTTTACAGGCATCCTAGACCCCCTAAACTCCAGAAAATGTTGGTGGGCCAAAAACAGGCTCAGAAAGCTCTGAATGTCCCAAAAACATTTGCAGCCTGAAAGGGGCATTAACCCGCATCCTTGACCACTGAAATTACCAAAAATAATTTGGCCCGAAAAATGCATCCTACACCCCTGAAAGTTCAGAAAATGTTGGCAGCTCAAAAAAAGGCCTTAAAATGCATCTTAGGCCTGCAAAAATGTTGAAAACTTTGCAGGCCCAAAAAAGGAGTTTACATGCATCCTATACCCCCTAAATTCCAGAAAAGGTTGGTGGGCCAAAACCTGTGTCAGAAAGCTCTGAATGTCCCAAAAACATTTGCAGCCTGAAAGGGGCATTAACCCGCATCCTAGACCACTGAAATTCCAAAAAATATTTTTGGCACCCAAAATGCATCCTACAACCCTGAAAGTTCAGAATATATTAGCAGCCCAAAAAAGGCCTTAAAATGCATTTTAGGCCTGCAAAAATGTTGTAAACTTTGGAGGCCCAAAAAAGGAGTTTACAGGCATCCTAGACCCCCTAAAGTCCAGAAAATGTTGGTGGGCCAAAAACAGGCTCAGAAAGCTCTGAATGTCCCAAAAACATTTGCAGCCTGAAAGGGACATTAACCCGCATCCTAGACCACTGAAATTACCAAAAATAATTTGGCCCGAAAAATGCATCCTACACCCCTGAAAGTTCAGAAAATGTTGGCAGCTCAAAAAAGTCCTTAAAATGCATCTTGTGCCTGCAAAAATGTTGAAAACTTTGGAGGCCCAAAAAAGGGGTTTACAGGCATCCTAGACCCCCTAAAGTCCAGAAAATGTTGGTGGGCCAAAAACTGTGTCAGAGAGCTCTGAATGTCCCAAAAACATTTACAGCCCGAAAGGGGCATTAACCCGCATCCTAGACCACTGAAATTACCAAAAATAATTTGGCCCGAAAAATGCATCCTACACCCCTGAAAGTTCAGAATATATTAGCAGCCCAAAAAAGGCCTTAAAATGCATTTTAGGCCTGCAAAAATGTTGAAAACTTTGGAGGCCCAAAAAAGGGGTTTACAGGCATCCTAGACCCCCTAAAGTCCAGAAAATGTTGGTGGGCCAAAAACTGTGTCAGAGAGCTCTGAATGTCCCAAAAACATTTACAGCCTGAAAGGGGCATTAACCCGCATCCTAGACCACTGAAATTCCCAAAAATATTTTTGCCATGAAAAGTGCATCCTACAACCCTGAAAGTTCAGAATATGTTAGCAGCCCAAAAAAGGCCTTAAAATGCATTTTAGACCTGCAAAAATGTTGAAAAGTTTGGAGGCCCAAAAAAGGGATTTACAGGCATCCTAGACCCCGTAAAGTGCAGAAAATGGCTGTGGTCCAAAATCAGTGTCAGAGAGCTCTGAATGTCCCAAAACATTTGCAGCCCGAAAGGGGCACTAACCCGCATCCGAGACCACTGAAATTCCCAAAAATATTTTTGGCACAAAAATGCATCCTACAACCCTGAAAATTCAGAATATGTTAGCAGCCTGAAAAAGGCCTTAAAATGCATTTTAGGCCTGCAAAAATGTTGAAAACTTTGGAGGCCCAAAAAAGGGGTTTACAGGCATCCTAGACCCCCTAAAGTCCAGAAAATGTTGGTGGGCCAAAAACTGTGTCAGAGAGCTCTGAATGTCCTAAAAACATTTGCAGCCTGAAAGGGGCACTAACCCGCATCCTAGACCACTGAAATTCCCAAAAATATTTTTGCCATGAAAAGTGCATCCTACAACCCTGAAAGTTCAGAATATGTTAGCAGCCCAAAAAAGGCCTTAAAATGCATTTTAGACCTGCAAAAATGTTGAAAAGTTTGGAGGCCCAAAAAAGGGATTTACAGGCATCCTAGACCCCGTAAAGTGCAGAAAATGGCTGTGGTCCAAAATCAGTGTCAGAGAGCTCTGAATGTCCCAAAACATTTGCAGCCCGAAAGGGGCACTAACCCGCATCCGAGACCACTGAAATTCCCAAAAATATTTTTGGCACAAAAATGCATCCTACAACCCTGAAAATTCAGAATATGTTAGCAGCCTGAAAAAGGCCTTAAAATGCATTTTAGGCCTGCAAAAATGTTGAAAACTGTGGAGGCCCAAAAAAGGGGTTTACAGGCATCCTAGACCCCCTAAAGTCCAGAAAATGTTGGTGGGCCAAAAACTGTGTCAGAGAGCTCTGAATGTCCTAAAAACATTTGCAGCCTGAACGGGGCATTAACCCACATCCTAGACAACTGAAATTCCCAAAAATATTTTGGCCCAAAAAATGCTTCCTACACCCCTGAAATTTCAGAAAATGTTGGCAGCTCAAAAAAAGGCCTTAAAATGCATCTTAGGCCTGCAAAAATGTTGAAAACTTTGGAGGCCCAAAAAAGGGGTTTACAGGCATCCTAGACCCCCTAAATTCCAGAAAAGGTTGGTGGGCCAAAACCTGTGTCAGAAAGCTCTGAATGTCCCAAAAACATTTGCAGCCTGAAAGGGGCATTAACCGCATCCTAGACCACTGAAATTCCCAAAAATATTTTTTGGGCACCCAAAATGCATCCTACAACCCTGAAAGTTCAGAATATATTAGCAGCCCAAAAAAGGCCTTAAAATGCATTTTAGGCCTACAAAAATGTTGAAAACTTTGGAGGCCCAAAAAAGGGATTTACAGGCCTCCTAGACCCCCTAAACTCCAGAAAATGTTGGTGGGCCAAAAACAGGCTCAGAAAGCTCTGAATGTCCCAAAAACATTTGCAGCCTGAAAGGGGCATTAACCCGCATCCTTGACCACTGAAATTACCAAAAATAATTTGGCCCGAAAAATGCATCCTACACCCCTGAAAGTTCAGAAAATGTTGGCAGCTCAAAAAAAGGCCTTAAAATGCATCTTAGGCCTGCAAAAATGTTGAAAACTTTGCAGGCCCAAAAAAGGAGTTTACATGCATCCTATACCCCCTAAATTCCAGAAAAGGTTGGTGGGCCAAAACCTGTGTCAGAAAGCTCTGAATGTCCCAAAAACATTTGCAGCCTGAAAGGGGCATTAACCCGCATCCTAGACCACTGAAATTCCAAAAAATATTTTTGGCACCCAAAATGCATCCTACAACCCTGAAAGTTCAGAATATATTAGCAGCCCAAAAAAGGCCTTAAAATGCATTTTAGGCCTGCAAAAATGTTGAAAACTTTGGAGGCCCAAAAAAGGAGTTTACAGGCATCCTAGACCCCCTAAAGTCCAGAAAATGTTGGTGGGCCAAAAACAGGCTCAGAAAGCTCTGAATGTCCCAAAAACATTTGCAGCCTGAAAGGGACATTAACCCGCATCCTAGACCACTGAAATTACCAAAAATAATTTGGCCCGAAAAATGCATCCTACACCCCTGAAAGTTCAGAAAATGTTGGCAGCTCAAAAAAGTCCTTAAAATGCATCTTGTGCCTGCAAAAATGTTGAAAACTTTGGAGGCCCAAAAAAGGGGTTTACAGGCATCCTAGACCCCCTAAAGTCCAGAAAATGTTGGTGGGCCAAAAACTGTGTCAGAGAGCTCTGAATGTCCCAAAAACATTTACAGCCCGAAAGGGGCATTAACCCGCATCCTAGACCACTGAAATTACCAAAAATAATTTGGCCCGAAAAATGCATCCTACACCCCTGAAAGTTCAGAATATATTAGCAGCCCAAAAAAGGCCTTAAAATGCATTTTAGGCCTGCAAAAATGTTGAAAACTTTGGAGGCCCAAAAAAGGGGTTTACAGGCATCCTAGACCCCCTAAAGTCCAGAAAATGTTGGTGGGCCAAAAACTGTGTCAGAGAGCTCTGAATGTCCCAAAAACATTTACAGCCTGACAGGGGCATTAACCCGCATCCTAGACCACTGAAATTCCCAAACATATTTTTGCCATGAAAAGTGCATCCTACAACCCTGAAAGTTCAGAATATGTTAGCAGCCCAAAAAAGGCCTTAAAATGCATTTTAGACCTGCAAAAATGTTGAAAAGTTTGGAGGCCCAAAAAAGGGATTTACAGGCATCCTAGACCCCGTAAAGTGCAGAAAATGGCTGTGGTCCAAAATCAGTGTCAGAGAGCTCTGAATGTCCCAAAACATTTGCAGCCCGAAAGGGGCACTAACCCGCATCCGAGACCACTGAAATTCCCAAAAATATTTTTGGCACAAAAATGCATCCTACAACCCTGAATATTCAGAATATGTTAGCAGCCTGAAAAAGGCCTTAAAATGCATTTTAGGCCTGCAAAAATGTTGAAAACTTTGGAGGCCCAAAAAAGGGGTTTACAGGCATCCTAGACCCCCTAAAGTTCAGAAAATGTTGGTGGGCCAAAAACTGTGTCAGAGAGCTCTGAATGTCCTAAAAACATTTGCAGCCTGAACGGGGCATTAACCCATATCCTAGACAACTGAAATTCCCAAAAATATTTTGGCCCAAAAAATGCTTCCTACACCCCTGAAATTTCAGAAAATGTTGGCAGCTCAAAAAAAGGCTTTTAAAATGCATTTTAGGCCTGCAAAAATGTTGAAAACTTTGGAGGCCCAAAAAAGGGGTTTACAGGCATCCTAGACCCCCTAAAGTTCAGAAAATGTTGGTGGGCCAAAAACTGTGTCAGAGAGCTCTGAATGTCCTAAAAACATTTGCAGCCTGAACGGGGCATTAACCCATATCCTAGACAACTGAAATTCCCAAAAATATTTTGGCCCAAAAAATGCTTCCTACACCCCTGAAATTTCAGAAAATGTTGGCAGCTCAAAAAAAGGCTTTTAAAATGCATCTTAGGCCTGCAAAAATGTTGAAAACTTTGGAGGCCCAAAAAAGGGGTTTACAGGCATCCTCGACCCCCTAAAGTCCAGAAAATGTTGGTGGGCCAAAAACGGTGTCAGAGAGCTCTGAATGTCCCAAAAACATTTGCAGCCTGAAAGGGGCACTAACCCGCATCCTAGACCACTGAAATTCCCAAAAATATTTTTGCCATGAAAAGTGCATCCTACAACCCTGAAAGTTCAGAATATGTTAGCAGCCCAAAAAAGGCCTTAAAATGCATTTTAGACCTGCAAAAATGTTGAAAAGTTTGGAGGCCCAAAAAAGGGATTTACAGGCATCCTAGACCCCGTAAAGTGCAGAAAATGGCTGTGGTCCAAAATCAGTGTCAGAGAGCTCTGAATGTCCCAAAACATTTGCAGCCCGAAAGGGGCACTAACCCGCATCCGAGACCACTGAAATTCCCAAAAATATTTTTGGCACAAAAATGCATCCTACAACCCTGAAAATTCAGAATATGTTAGCAGCCTGAAAAAGGCCTTAAAATGCATTTTAGGCCTGCAAAAATGTTGAAAACTTTGGAGGCCCAAAAAAGGGGTTTACATTCATCCTAGACCCCCTAAAGTCCAGAAAATGTTGGTGGGCCAAAAACTGCGTCAGAGAGCTCTGAATGTCCTAAAAACATTTGCAGACTGAAAGGGGCACTAACCCGCATCCTAGACCACTGAAATTCCCAAAAATATTTTTGCCATGAAAAGTGCATCCTACAACCCTGAAAGTTCAGAATATGTTAGCAGCCCAAAAAAGGCCTTAAAATGCATTTTAGACCTGCAAAAATGTTGAAAAGTTTGGAGGCCCAAAAAAGGGATTTACAGGCATCCTAGACCCCGTAAAGTGCAGAAAATGGCTGTGGTCCAAAATCAGTGTCAGAGAGCTCTGAATGTCCCAAAACATTTGCAGCCCGAAAGGGGCACTAACCCGCATCCGAGACCACTGAAATTCCCAAAAATATTTTTGGCACAAAAATGCATCCTACAACCCTGAAAATTCAGAATATGTTAGCAGCCTGAAAAAGGCCTTAAAATGCATTTTAGGCCTGAAAAAATGTTGAAAACTTTGGAGGCCCAAAAAAGGGGTTTACAGGCATCCTAGACCCCCTAAAGTCCAGAAAATGTTGGTGGGCCAAAAACTGTGTCAGAGAGCTCTGAATGTCCTAAAAACATTTGCAGCCTGAACGGGGCATTAACCCACATCCTAGACAACTGAAATTCCCAAAAATATTTTGGCCCAAAAAATGCTTCCTACACCCCTGAAATTTCAGAAAATGTTGGCAGCTCAAAAAAAGGCCTTAAAATGCATCTTAGGCCTGCAAAAATGTTGAAAACTTTGGAGGCCCAAAAAAGGGGTTTACAGGCATCCTAGACCCCCTAAATTCCAGAAAAGGTTGGTGGGCCAAAACCTGTGTCAGAAAGCTCTGAATGTCCCAAAAACATTTGCAGCCTGAAAGGGGCATTAACCCGCATCCTAGACCACTGAAATTCCCAAAAATATTTTTTTGGCACCCAAAATGCATCCTACAACCCTGAAAGTTCAGAATATATTAGCAGCCCAAAAAAGGCCTTAAAATGCATTTTAGGCCTACAAAAATGTTGAAAACTTTGGAGGCCCAAAAAAGGGATTTACAGGCCTCCTAGACCCCCTAAACTCCAGAAAATGTTGGTGGGCCAAAAACAGGCTCAGAAAGCTCTGAATGTCCCAAAAACATTTGCAGCCTGAAAGGGGCATTAACCCGCATCCTTGACCACTGAAATTACCAAAAATAATTTGGCCCGAAAAATGCATCCTACACCCCTGAAAGTTCAGAAAATGTTGGCAGCTCAAAAAAAGGCCTTAAAATGCATCTTAGGCCTGCAAAAATGTTGAAAACTTTGCAGGCCCAAAAAAGGAGTTTACATGCATCCTATACCCCCTAAATTCCAGAAAAGGTTGGTGGGCCAAAACCTGTGTCAGAAAGCTCTGAATGTCCCAAAAACATTTGCAGCCTGAAAGGGGCATTAACCCGCATCCTAGACCACTGAAATTCCAAAAAATATTTTTGGCACCCAAAATGCATCCTACAACCCTGAAAGTTCAGAATATATTAGCAGCCCAAAAAAGGCCTTAAAATGCATTTTAGGCCTGCAAAAATGTTGTAAACTTTGGAGGCCCAAAAAAGGAGTTTACAGGCATCCTAGACCCCCTAAAGTCCAGAAAATGTTGGTGGGCCAAAAACAGGCTCAGAAAGCTCTGAATGTCCCAAAAACATTTGCAGCCTGAAAGGGACATTAACCCGCATCCTAGACCACTGAAATTACCAAAAATAATTTGGCCCGAAAAATGCATCCTACACCCCTGAAAGTTCAGAAAATGTTGGCAGCTCAAAAAAGTCCTTAAAATGCATCTTGTGCCTGCAAAAATGTTGAAAACTTTGGAGGCCCAAAAAAGGGGTTTACAGGCATCCTAGACCCCCTAAAGTCCAGAAAATGTTGGTGGGCCAAAAACTGTGTCAGAGAGCTCTGAATGTCCCAAAAACATTTACAGCCCGAAAGGGGCATTAACCCGCATCCTAGACCACTGAAATTACCAAAAATAATTTGGCCCGAAAAATGCATCCTACACCCCTGAAAGTTCAGAATATATTAGCAGCCCAAAAAAGGCCTTAAAATGCATTTTAGGCCTGCAAAAATGTTGAAAACTTTGGAGGCCCAAAAAAGGGGTTTACAGGCATCCTAGACCCCCTAAAGTCCAGAAAATGTTGGTGGGCCAAAAACTGTGTCAGAGAGCTCTGAATGTCCCAAAAACATTTACAGCCTGAAAGGGGCATTAACCCGCATCCTAGACCACTGAAATTCCCAAAAATATTTTTGCCATGAAAAGTGCATCCTACAACCCTGAAAGTTCAGAATATGTTAGCAGCCCAAAAAAGGCCTTAAAATGCATTTTAGACCTGCAAAAATGTTGAAAAGTTTGGAGGCCCAAAAAAGGGATTTACAGGCATCCTAGACCCCGTAAAGTGCAGAAAATGGCTGTGGTCCAAAATCAGTGTCAGAGAGCTCTGAATGTCCCAAAACATTTGCAGCCCGAAAGGGGCACTAACCCGCATCCGAGACCACTGAAATTCCCAAAAATATTTTTGGCACAAAAATGCATCCTACAACCCTGAAAATTCAGAATATGTTAGCAGCCTGAAAAAGGCCTTAAAATGCATTTTAGGCCTGCAAAAATGTTGAAAACTTTGGAGGCCCAAAAAAGGGGTTTACAGGCATCCTAGACCCCCTAAAGTCCAGAAAATGTTGGTGGGCCAAAAACTGTGTCAGAGAGCTCTGAATGTCCTAAAAACATTTGCAGCCTGAACGGGGCATTAACCCACATCCTAGACAACTGAAATTCCCAAAAATATTTTGGCCCAAAAAATGCTTCCTACACCCCAGAAATTTCAGAAAATGTTGGCAGCTCAAAAAAAGGCCTTAAAATGCATCTTAGGCCTGCAAAAATGTTGAAAACTTTGGAGGCCCAAAAAAGGGGTTTACAGGCATCCTAGACCCCCTAAATTCCAGAAAAGGTTGGTGGGCCAAAACCTGTGTCAGAAAGCTCTGAATGTTCCAAAAACATTTGCAGCCTGAAAGGGGCATTAACCCGCATCCTAGACCACTGAAATTACCAAAAATAATTTGGCCCGAAAAATGCATCCTACACCCCTGAAAGTTCAGAAAATGTTGGCAGCTCAAAAAAAGGCCTTAAAATGCATCTTAGGCCTGCAAAAATGTTGAAAACTTTGGAGGCCCAAAAAAGGGATTTACAGGCCTCCTAGACCCCCTAAACTCCAGAAAATGTTGGTGGGCCAAAAACAGGCTCAGAAAGCTCTGAATGTCCCAAAAACATTTGCAGCCTGAAAGGGGCATTAACCCGCATCCTAGACCACTGAAATTACCAAAAATAATTTGGCCCGAAAAATGCATCCTACACCCCTGAAAGTTCAGAAAATGTTGGCAGCTCAAAAAAAGGCCTTAAAATGCATCTTAGGCCTGCAAAATTGTTGAAAACTTTGCAGGCCCAAAAAAGGGGTTTACATGCATCCTAGACCCCCTAAATTCCAGAAAAGGTTGGTGGGCCAAAACCTGTGTCAGAAAGCTCTGAATGTCCCAAAAACATTTGCAGCCTGAAAGGGACATTAACCCGCATCCTAGACCACTGAAATTACCAAAAATAATTTGGCCCGAAAAATGCATCCTACACCCCTGAAAGTTCAGAAAATGTTGGCAGCTCAAAAAAGTCCTTAAAACGCATCTTGTGCCTGCAAAAATGTTGAAAACTTTGGAGGCCCAAAAAAGGGGTTTACAGGCATCCTAGACCCCCTAAAGTCCAGAAAATGTTGGTGGGCCAAAAACTGTGTCAGAGAGCTCTGAATGTCCCAAAAACATTTACAGCCTGAAAGGGGCATTAACCCGCATCCTAGACCACTGAAATGCCCAAAAATATTTTTGCCATGAAAAGTGCATCCTACAACCCTGAAAGTTCAGAATATGTTAGCAGCCCAAAAAAGGCCTTAAAATGCATTTTAGACCTGCAAAAATGTTGAAAAGTTTGGAGGCCCAAAAAAGGGATTTACAGGCATCCTAGACCCCGTAAAGTGCAGAAAATGGCTGTGGTCCAAAATCAGTGTCAGAGAGCTCTGAATGTCCCAAAACATTTGCAGCCCGAAAGGGGCACTAACCCGCATCCGAGACCACTGAAATTCCCAAAAATATTTTGGCCCAAAAAATGCTTCCTACACCCTGAAATTTCAGAAAATGTTGGCAGCTCAAAAAAAGGCCTTAAAATGCATCTTAGGCCTGCAAAAATGTTGAAAACTTTGGAGGCCCAAAAAAGGGGTTTACAGGCATCCTAGACCCCCTAAAGTCCAGAAAATGTTGGTGGGCCAAAAACGGTGTCAGAGAGCTCTGAATGTCCCAAAAACATTTGCAGCCTGAAAGGGGCACTAACCCGCATCCTAGACCACTGAAATTCCCAAAAATAGTTTTGGCACCATAAATGCATCCTACAACCCTGAAAGTTCAGAAAATGTTGGCAGCTCAAAAAAGGCCTTAAAATGCATTTTAGGCCTGCAAACATGTTGAAAAGTTTGGAGGCCCAAAAAAGGGATTTACAGGCATCCTAGACCCCCTAAAGTCCAGAAAATGTTGGTGGGCCAAAAACAGGCTCAGGGAGCTCTGAATGTCCCAAAAACATGTGCAGCCTGAAAGGGGCATTAACCCGCATCCTAGACCACTGAAATTACCAAAAATAAATTGGCCCAAAAAATGCATCCTACACCCCTGAAAGTTCAGAAAATGTTGGCAGCTCAAAAAAGTCCTTACAATTCATCTTGTGCCTGCAAAAATGTTGAAAACTTTGGAGGCCCAAAAAAGGAGTTTACATGCATCCTAGACCCCCTAAAGTCCAGAAAATGTTGGTGGGCAAAAACTGTGCCAGAGAGCTCTGAATGTCCCAAAAACATTTGCAGCCTGAAAGGGGTATTAACCCGCATCCTAGACCACTGAAATGTCCAAAAATATTTTTGGCACGAAAAATGCATCCTACACCCCTGAAAGCTCAGAATATGTTAGCAGCCCAAAAAAGTCCTTAAAATGCATCTTAGGCCTGCAAAAACGTTGTAAACTTTGGAGGCCCAAAAAAGGGGTTTACAGGCATCCTAGACCCCTAAAGTCCAGAAAATGTTGATGGCCCAAAAACAGTGTCAGAGAGCTCTGAATGTCCCAACAACATTTGCAGCCTTAATTGGGCATTAACGAACATCCTAGGCCACTGAAATGGTCAAGAATATTTTTGGCACGAAAAAAGCATCCTACACCCCTGAAAGCTCAGAATATGTTAGCAGCCCAAAAAAGGCCTTAAAATGCATCTTAGGCCTGCAAAAACGTTGAAAACTGTACAGGCCCAAAAAAGGGGTTTACATGCATCCTAAACCCCCTAAAGTCCAGAAAAGGTTGGTGGGCCATAAACTGTGTCAGAGAGCTCTGAATATCCCAAAAATATTTGCAGCCTGAAAGGGGCATTAACCCGCATCCTAGACCACTGAAATTCCCAAAAATATTTTTGGCACCCAAAATGCATCCTACAACCTTGAAAGTTCAGAATATGTTAGCAGCCCAAAAAGGCCTTAAAATGCATTTTAGGCCTGCAAAAATGTTGAAAGGTTTGGAGGCCCAAAAAAGGGGTTTACAGGCATCCTAGACCCCCTAAAGTCCAGAAAATGTTGGTGGGCCAAATGCAGGCTCAGAGAGCTCTGAATGTCCCAAAAACATTTGCAGCCTGAAAGGGGCACTAACCCGCATCCTAGACCACTGAAATTCCCAAAAATATTTTTGGCACCATAAATGCATCCTACAACCCTGAAAGTTCAGAAAATTTTGGCAGCTCAAAAAAGGCCTTAAAATGCATTTTAGGCCTGCAAACATGTTGAAAAGTTTGGAGGCCCAAAAAAGGGATTTACAGGCATCCTAGACCCCCTAAAGTCCAGAAAATGTTGGTGGGCCAAAAACAGGCTCAGGGAGCTCTGAATGTCCCAAAAACATGTGCAGCCTGAAAGGGGCATTAACCCGCATCCTAGACCACTGAAATTACCAAAAATAAATTGGCCCAAAAAATGCATCCTACACCCCTGAAAGTTCAGAAAATGTTGGCAGCTCAAAAAAGTCCTTACAATTAATCTTGTGCCTGCAAAAATGTTGAAAACTTTGGAGGCCCAAAAAAGGAGTTTACATGCATCCTAGACCCCCTAAAGTCCAGAAAATGTTGGTGGGCAAAAACTGTGCCAGAGAGCTCTGAATGAAAACATTTGCAGCCTGAAAGGGGTATTAACCCGCATCCTAGACCACTGAAATGTCCAAAAATATTTTTGGCACGAAAAATACATCCCGCACCCCTGAAAGCTTCGAATATGTTAGCAGCCCAAAAAAGGCCTTAAAATGCATCTTAGGCCTGCACAAACGTTGAAAACTTTGGAGGCCCAAAAAAGGGGTTTACAGGCATCCTAGACCCCTAAAGTCCAGAAAATGTTGATGGCCCAAAAACAGTGTCAGAGAGCTCTGAATGTCCCAACAACATTTGCAGCCTTAATTGGGCATTAACGAACATCCTAGACCACTGAAATGTCCAAGAATATTTTTGGCCCGAAAAATGCATCCTACACCCCTGAAAGTTCAGAAAATGTTGGCAGCTCAAAAAAAGGCCTTAAAATGCATCTTAGGCCTGCAAAAATGTTGAAAACTTTGCAGGCCCAAAAAAGGGGTTTACATGCATCCTAGACCCCCTAAAGTCCAGAAAATGTTGGTGGGCCAAAAACAGGCTCAGAAAGCTCTGAATGTCCCAAAAACATTTGCAGCCTGAAAGGGACATTAACCCGCATCCTAGACCACTGAAATTACCAAAAATAATTTGGCCCGAAAAATGCATCCTACACCCCTGAAAGTTCAGAAAATGTTGGCAGCTCAAAAAAGTCCTTAAAATGCATCTTGTGCCTGCAAAAATGTTGAAAACTTTGGAGGCCCAAAAAAGGGGTTTACAGGCATCCTAGACCCCCTAAAGTCCAGAAAATGTTGGTGGGCCAAAAACTGTGTCAGAGAGCTCTGAATGTCCCAAAAACATTTACAGCCTGAAAGGGGCATTAACCCGCATCCTAGACCACTGAAATTACCAAAAATAATTTGGCCCGAAAAATGCATCCTACACCCCTGAAAGTTCAGAATATGTTAGCAGCCCAAAAAAGTCCTTAAAATGCATCTTAGGCCTGCAAAAATGTTGAAAAGTTTGGAGGCCCAAAAAAGGGATTTACAGGCATCCTAGACCCCGTAAAGTGCAGAAAATGGCTGTGGTCCAAAATCAGTGTCAGAGAGCTCTGAATGTCCCAAAACATTTGCAGCCCGAAAGGGGCACTAACCCGCATCCGAGACCACTGAAATTCCCAAAAATATTTTTGGCACCCAAAATGCATCCTACAACCCTGAAAGTTCAGAATATATTAGCAGCCCAAAAAAGGCCTTAAAATGCATTTTAGGCCTGCAAAAATGTTGAAAACTTTGGAGGCCCAAAAAAGGGGTTTACAGGCATCCTAGACCCCCTAAAGTCCAGAAAATGTTGGTGGGCCAAAAACAGGCTCAGAAAGCTCTGAATGTCCCAAAAACATTTTCAGCCTGAAAGGGACATTAACCCGCATCCGAGACCACTGAAATTCCCAAAAATATTTTTGCCATGAAAAGTGCATCCTACAACCCTGAAAATTCAGAATATGTTAGCAACCTGAAAAAGGCCTTAAAATGCATTTTAGGCCTGCAAAAATGTTGAAAACTTTGGAGGCCCAAAAAAGGGGTTTACAGGCATCCTAGACCCCCTAAAGTCCAGAAAATGTTGGTGGGCCAAAAACTGTGTCAGAGAGCTCTGAATGTCCTAAAAACATTTGCAGCCTGAACGGGGCATTAACCCACATCCTAGACAACTGAAATTCCCAAAAATATTTTGGCCCAAAAAATGCTTCCTACACCCCTGAAATTTCAGAAAATGTTGGCAGCTCAAAAAAAGGCCTTAAAATGCATCTTAGGCCTGCAAAAATGTTGAAAACTTTGGAGGCCCAAAAAAGGGGTTTACAGGCATCCTAGACCCCCTAAAGTCCAGAAAATGTTGGTGGGCCAAAAACGGTGTCAGAGAGCTCTGAATGTCCCAAAAACATTTGCAGCCTGAAAGGGGCACTAACCCGCATCCTAGACCACTGAAATTCCCAAAAATAGTTTTGGCACCATAAATGCATCCTACAACCCTGAAAGTTCAGAAAATGTTGGCAGCTCAAAAAAGTCCTTAAAATGCATTTTAGGCCTGCAAACATGTTGAAAAGTTTGGAGGCCCAAAAAAGGGATTTACAGGCATCCTAGACCCCCTAAAGTCCAGAAAATGTTGGTGGGCCAAAAACAGGCTCAGGGAGCTCTGAATGTCCCAAAAACATGTGCAGCCTGAAAGGGGCATTAACCCGCATCCTAGACCACTGAAATTACCAAAAATAAATTGGCCCAAAAAATGCATCCTACACCCCTGAAAGTTCAGAAAATGTTGGCAGCTCAAAAAAGTCCTTACAATTCATCTTGTGCCTGCAAAAATGTTGAAAACTTTGGAGGCCCAAAAAAGGAGTTTACATGCATCCTAGACCCCCTAAAGTCCAGAAAATGTTGGTGGGCAAAAACTGTGCCAGAGAGCTCTGAATGTCCCAAAAACATTTGCAGCCTGAAAGGGGTATTAACCCGCATCCTAGACCACTGAAATGTCCAAAAATATTTTTGGCACGAAAAATGCATCCTACACCCCTGAAAGCTCAGAATATGTTAGCAGCCCAAAAAAGTCCTTAAAATGCATCTTAGGCCTGCAAAAACGTTGTAAACTTTGGAGGCCCAAAAAAGGGGTTTACAGGCATCCTAGACCCCTAAAGTCCAGAAAATGTTGATGGCCCAAAAACAGTGTCAGAGAGCTCTGAATGTCCCAACAACATTTGCAGCCTTAATTGGGCATTAACGAACATCCTAGGCCACTGAAATGGTCAAGAATATTTTTGGCACGAAAAAAGCTTCCTACACCCCTGAAAGCTCAGAATATGTTAGCAGCCCAAAAAAGGCCTTAAAATGCATCTTAGGCCTGCAAAAACGTTGAAAACTGTACAGGCCCAAAAAAGGGGTTTACATGCATCCTAAACCCCCTAAAGTCCAGAAAAGGTTGGTGGGCCATAAACTGTGTCAGAGAGCTCTGAATATCCCAAAAATATTTGCAGCCTGAAAGGGGCATTAACCCGCATCCTAGACCACTGAAATTCCCAAAAATATTTTTGGCACCCAAAATGCATCCTACAACCTTGAAAGTTCAGAATATGTTAGCAGCCCAAAAAGGCCTTAAAATGCATTTTAGGCCTGCAAAAATGTTGAAAGGTTTGGAGGCCCAAAAAAGGGGTTTACAGGCATCCTAGACCCCCTAAAGTCCAGAAAATGTTGGTGGGCCAAATGCAGGCTCAGAGAGCTCTGAATGTCCCAAAAACATTTGCAGCCTGAAAGGGGCACTAACCCGCATCCTAGACCACTGAAATTCCCAAAAATATTTTTGGCACCATAAATGCATCCTACAACCCTGAAAGTTCAGAAAATTTTGGCAGCTCAAAAAAGGCCTTAAAATGCATTTTAGGCCTGCAAACATGTTGAAAAGTTTGGAGGCCCAAAAAAGGGATTTACAGGCATCCTAGACCCCCTAAAGTCCAGAAAATGTTGGTGGGCCAAAAACAGGCTCAGGGAGCTCTGAATGTCCCAAAAACATGTGCAGCCTGAAAGGGGCATTAACCCGCATCCTAGACCACTGAAATTACCAAAAATAAATTGGCCCAAAAAATGCATCCTACACCCCTGAAAGTTCAGAAAATGTTGGCAGCTCAAAAAAGTCCTTACAATTAATCTTGTGCCTGCAAAAATGTTGAAAACTTTGGAGGCCCAAAAAAGGAGTTTACATGCATCCTAGACCCCCTAAAGTCCAGAAAATGTTGGTGGGCAAAAACTGTGCCAGAGAGCTCTGAATGAAAACATTTGCAGCCTGAAAGGGGTATTAACCCGCATCCTAGACCACTGAAATGTCCAAAAATATTTTTGGCACGAAAAATACATCCCGCACCCCTGAAAGCTTCGAATATGTTAGCAGCCCAAAAAAGGCCTTAAAATGCATCTTAGGCCTGCACAAACGTTGAAAACTTTGGAGGCCCAAAAAAGGGGTTTACAGGCATCCTAGACCCCTAAAGTCCAGAAAATGTTGATGGCCCAAAAACAGTGTCAGAGAGCTCTGAATGTCCCAACAACATTTGCAGCCTTAATTGGGCATTAACGAACATCCTAGACCACTGAAATGTCCAATAATATTTTTGGCCCGAAAAATGCATCCTACACCCCTGAAAGTTCAGAAAATGTTGGCAGCTCAAAAAAAGGCCTTAAAATGCATCTTAGGCCTGCAAAAATGTTGAAAACTTTGCAGGCCCAAAAAAGGGGTTTACATGCATCCTAGACCCCCTAAAGTCCAGAAAATGTTGGTGGGCCAAAAACAGGCTCAGAAAGCTCTGAATGTCCCAAAAACATTTGCAGCCTGAAAGGGACATTAACCCGCATCCTAGACCACTGAAATTACCAAAAATAATTTGGCCCGAAAAATGCATCCTACACCCCTGAAAGTTCAGAAAATGTTGGCAGCTCAAAAAAGTCCTTAAAATGCATCTTGTGCCTGCAAAAATGTTGAAAACTTTGGAGGCCCAAAAAAGGGGTTTACAGGCATCCTAGACCCCCTAAAGTCCAGAAAATGTTGGTGGGCCAAAAACTGTGTCAGAGAGCTCTGAATGTCCCAAAAACATTTACAGCCTGAAAGGGGCATTAACCCGCATCCTAGACCACTGAAATTACCAAAAATAATTTGGCCCGAAAAATGCATCCTACACCCCTGAAAGTTCAGAATATGTTAGCAGCCCAAAAAAGTCCTTAAAATGCATCTTAGGCCTGCAAAAATGTTGAAAAGTTTGGAGGCCCAAAAAAGGGATTTACAGGCATCCTAGACCCCGTAAAGTGCAGAAAATGGCTGTGGTCCAAAATCAGTGTCAGAGAGCTCTGAATGTCCCAAAACATTTGCAGCCCGAAAGGGGCACTAACCCGCATCCGAGACCACTGAAATTCCCAAAAATATTTTTGGCAC
Source organism: Ambystoma mexicanum (assembly GCF_040938575.1). Taxonomy (NCBI): domain Eukaryota; kingdom Metazoa; phylum Chordata; class Amphibia; order Caudata; family Ambystomatidae; genus Ambystoma; species Ambystoma mexicanum. Next base: position 955,836,852 of record NC_090929.1, on the reverse strand, counting down.
CCAAAATGCATCCTACAACCCTGAAAGTTCAGAATATATTAGCAGCCCAAAAAAGGCCTTAAAATGCATTTTAGGCCTGCAAAAATGTTGAAAACTTTGGAGGCCCAAAAAAGGGGTTTACAGGCATCCTAGACCCCCTAAAGTCCAGAAAATGTTGGTGGGCCAAAAACAGGCTCAGAAAGCTCTGAATGTCCCAAAAACATTTTCAGCCTGAAAGGGACATTAACCCGCATCCTAGACCACTGAAATTACCAAAAATAATTTGGCCCGAAAAATGCATCCTACACCCCTGAAAGTTCAGAAAATGTTGGCAGCTCAAAAAAGTCCTTAAAATGCATCTTGTGCCTGCAAAAATGTTGAAAACTTTGGAGGCCCAAAAAAGGGGTTTACAGGCATCCTAGACCCCCTAAAGTCCAGAAAATGTTGGTGGGCCAAAAACTGTGTCAGAGAGCTCTGAATGTCCCAAAAACATTTACAGCCTGAAAGGGGCATTAACCCGCATCCTAGACCACTGAAATTCCCAAAAATATTTTTGCCATGAAAAGTGCATCCTACAACCCTGAAAGTTCAGAATATGTTAGCAGCCCAAAAAAGGCCTTAAAATGCATTTTAGACCTGCAAAAATGTTGAAAAGTTTGGAGGCCCAAAAAAGGGATTTACAGACATCCTAGACCCCGTAAAGTGCAGAAAATGGCTGTGGTCCAAAATCAGTGTCAGAGAGCTCTGAATGTCCCAAAACATTTGCAGCCCGAAAGGGGCACTAACCCGCATCCGAGACCACTGAAATTCCCAAAAATATTTTTGGCACAAAAATGCATCCTACAACCCTGAAAATTCAGAATATGTTAGCAGCCTGAAAAAGGCCTTAAAATGCATTTAAGGCCTGCAAAAATGTTGAAAACTTTGGAGGCCCAAAAAAGGGGTTTACAGGCATCCTAGACCCCCTAAAGTCCAGAAAATGTTGGTGGGCCAAAAACTGTGTCAGAGAGCTCTGAATGTCCTAAAAACATTTGCAGCCTGAACGGGGCATTAACCCACATCCTAGACAACTGAAATTCCCAAAAATATTTTGGCCCAAAAAATGCTTCCTACACCCCAGAAATTTCAGAAAATGTTGGCAGCTCAAAAAAAGGCCTTAAAATGCATCTTAGGCCTGCAAAATTGTTGAAAACTTTGGAGGCCCAAAAAAGGGGTTTACAGGCATCCTAGACCCCCTAAATTCCAGAAAAGGTTGGTGGGCCAAAACCTGTGTCAGAAAGCTCTGAATGTCCCAAAAACATTTGCAGCCTGAAAGGGGCATTAACCCGCATCCTAGACCACTGAAATTCCCAAAAATATTTTTGGCACCCAAAATGCATCCTACAACCCTGAAAGTTCAGAATATATTAGCAGCCCAAAAAAGGCCTTAAAATGCATTTTAGGCCTACAAAAATGGTGAAAACTTTGGAGGCCCAAAAAAGGGATTTACAGGCCTCCTAGACCCCCTAAACTCCAGAAAATGTTGGTGGGCCAAAAACAGGCTCAGAAAGCTCTGAATGTCCCAAAAACATTTGCAGCCTGAAAGGGGCATTAACCCGCATCCTAGACCACTGAAATTACCAAAAATAATTTGGCCCGAAAAATGCATCCTACACCCCTGAAAGTTCAGAAAATGTTGGCAGCTCAAAAAAAGGCCTTAAAATGCATCTTAGGCCTGCAAAATTGTTGAAAACGTTGCAGGCCCAAAAAAAGTGGTTTACATGCATCCTAGACCCCCTAAATTCCAGAAAAGGTTGGTGGGCCAAAACCTGTGTCAGAAAGCTCTGAATGTCCCAAAAACATTTGCAGCCTGAAAGGGGCATTAACCCGCATCCTAGACCACTGAAATTCCCAAAAATATTTTTGGCACCCAAAATGCATCCTACAACCCTGAAAGTTCAGAATATATTAGCAGCCCTAAAAAGGCCTTAAAATGCATTTTAGGCCTGCAAAAATGTTGAAAACTTTGGAGGCCCAAAAAAGGGGTTTACAGGCATCCTAGACCCCCTAAAGTCCAGAAAATGTTGGTGGGCCAAAAACAGGCTCAGAAAGCTCTGAATGTCCCAAAAACATTTGCAGCCTGAAAGGGACATTAACCCGCATCCTAGACCACTGAAATTACCAAAAATAATTTGGCCCGAAAAATGCATCCTACACCCCTGAAAGTTCAGAAAATGTTGGCAGCTCAAAAAAGTCCTTAAAATGCATCTTGTGCCTGCAAAAATGTTGAAAACTTTGGAGGCCCAAAAAAGGGGTTTCCAGGCATCCTAGACCCCCTAAAGTCCAGAAAATGTTGGTGGGACAAAAACTGTGTCAGAGAGCTCTGAATGTCCCAAAACATTTGCAGCCCGAAAGGGGCACTAACCCGCATCCGAGACCACTGAAATTCCCAAAAATATTTTTGCCATGAAAAGTGCATCCTACAACCCTGAAAATTCAGAATATGTTAGCAACCTGAAAAAGGCCTTAAAATGCATTTTAGGCCTGCAAAAATGTTGAAAACTTTGGAGGCCCAAAAAAGGGGTTTACAGGCATCCTAGACCCCCTAAAGTCCAGAAAATGTTGGTGGGCCAAAAACTGTGTCAGAGAGCTCTGAATGTCCTAAAAACATTTGCAGCCTGAACGGGGCATTAACCCACATCCTAGACAACTGAAATTCCCAAAAATATTTTGGCCCAAAAAATGCTTCCTACACCCCTGAAATTTCAGAAAATGTTGGCAGCTCAAAAAAAGGCCTTAAAATGCATCTTAGGCCTGCAAAAATGTTGAAAACTTTGGAGGCCCAAAAAAGGGGTTTACAGGCATCCTAGACCCCCTAAAGTCCAGAAAATGTTGGTGGGCCAAAAACGGTGTCAGAGAGCTCTGAATGTCCCAAAAACATTTGCAGCCTGAAAGGGGCACTAACCCGCATCCTAGACCACTGAAATTCCCAAAAATATTTTTGGCACCATAAATGCATCCTACAACCCTGAAAGTTCAGAAAATTTTGGCAGCTCAAAAAAGGCCTTAAAATGCATTTTAGGCCTGCAAACATGTTGAAAAATTTGGAGGCCCAAAAAAGGGATTTACAGGCATCCTAGACCCCCTAAAGTCCAGAAAATGTTGGTGGGCCAAAAACAGGCTCAGGGAGCTCTGAATGTCCCAAAAACATGTGCAGCCTGAAAGGGGCATTAACCCGCATCCTAGACCACTGAAATTACCAAAAATAAATTGGCCCAAAAAATGCATCCTACACCCCTGAAAGTTCAGAAAATGTTGGCAGCTCAAAAAAGTCCTTACAATTCATCTTGTGGCTGCAAAAATGTTGAAAACTTTGGAGGCCCAAAAAAGGAGTTTACATGCATCCTAGACCCCCTAAAGTCCAGAAAATGTTGGTGGGCAAAAACTGTGCCAGAGAGCTCTGAATGTCCCAAAAACATTTGCAGCCTGAAAGGGGTATTAACCCGCATCCTAGACCACTGAAATGTCCAAAAATATTTTTGGCACGAAAAATGCATCCTACACCCCTGAAAGCTCAGAATATGTTAGCAGCCCAAAAAAGGCCTTAAAATGCATCTTAGGCCTGCAAAAACGTTGAAAACTTTGGAGGCCCAAAAAAGGGGTTTACAGGCATCCTAGACCCCTAAAGTCCAGAAAATGTTGATGGCCCAAAAACAGTGTCAGAGAGCTCTGAATGTCCCAACAACATTTGCAGCCTTAATTGGGCATTAACGAACATCCTAGGCCACTGAAATGTCCAAGAATATTTTTGGCACGAAAAATGCATCCTACACCCCTGAAAGCTCAGAATATGTTAGCAGCCCAAAAAAGGCCTTAAAATGCATCTTAGGCCTGCAAAAACGTTGAAAACTGTACAGGCCGAAAAAAGGGGTTTACATGCATCCTAAACCCCCTAAAGTCCAGAAAAGGTTGGTGGGCCATAAACTGTGTCAGAGAGCTCTGAATATCCCAAAAATATTTGCAGCCTGAAAGGGGCATTAACCCGCATCCTAGACCACTGAAATTCCCAAAAATATTTTTGGCACCCAAAATGCATCCTACAACCCTGAAAGTTCAGAAAATGTTGGCAGCTCAAAAAAAGGCCTTAAAATGCATCTTAGGCCTGCAAAAATGTTGAAAACTTTGCAGGCCCAAAAAAGGGGTTTACATGCATCCTAGACCCCCTAAATTCCAGAAAAGGTTGGTGGGCCAAAACCTGTGTCAGAAAGCTCTGAATGTCCCAAAAACATTTGCAGCCTGAAAGGGGCATTAACCCGCATCCTAGACCACTGAAATTCCCAAAAATATTTTTGGCACCCAAAATGCATCCTACACCCCTGAAAGTTCAGAATATGTTAGCAGCCCAAAAAAGGCCTTAAAATGCATTTTAGACCTGCAAAAATGTTGAAAAGTTTGGAGGCCCAAAAAAGGGATTTACAGGCATCCTAGACCCCGTAAAGTGCAGAAAATGGCTGTGGTCCAAAATCAGTGTCAGAGAGCTCTGAATGTCCCAAAACATTTGCAGCCCGAAAGGGGCACTAACCCGCATCCGAGACCACTGAAATTCCCAAAAATATTTTTGGCACAAAAATGCATCCTACAACCCTGAAAATTCAGAATATGTTAGCAGCCTGAAAAAGGCCTTAAAATGCATTTTAGGCCTGCAAAAATGTTGAAAACTTTGGAGGCCCAAAAAAGGGGTTTACATTCATCCTAGACCCCCTAAAGTCCAGAAAATGTTGGTGGGCCAAAAACTGTGTCAGAGAGCTCTGAATGTCCTAAAAACATTTGCAGCCTGAAAGGGGCACTAACCCGCATCCTAGACCACTGAAATTCCCAAAAATATTTTTGCCATGAAAAGTGCATCCTACAACCCTGAAAGTTCAGAATATGTTAGCAGCCCAAAAAAGGCCTTAAAATGCATTTTAGACCTGCAAAAATGTTGAAAAGTTTGGAGGCCCAAAAAAGGGATTTACAGGCATCCTAGACCCCGTAAAGTGCAGAAAATGGCTGTGGTCCAAAATCAGTGTCAGAGAGCTCTGAATGTCCCAAAACATTTGCAGCCCGAAAGGGGCACTAACCCGCATCCGAGACCACTGAAATTCCCAAAAATATTTTTGGCACAAAAATGCATCCTACAACCCTGAAAATTCAGAATATGTTAGCAGCCTGAAAAAGGCCTTAAAATGCATTTTAGGCCTGCAAAAATGTTGAAAACTTTGGAGGCCCAAAAAAGGGGTTTACAGGCATCCTAGACCCCCTAAAGTCCAGAAAATGTTGGTGGGCCAAAAACTGTGTCAGAGAGCTCTGAATGTCCTAAAAACATTTGCAGCCTGAACGGGGCATTAACCCACATCCTAGACAACTGAAATTCCCAAAAATATTTTGGCCCAAAAAATGCTTCCTACACCCCTGAAATTTCAGAAAATGTTGGCAGCTCAAAAAAAGGCCTTAAAATGCATCTTAGGCCTGCAAAAATGTTGAAAACTTTGGAGGCCCAAAAAAGGGGTTTACAGGCATCCTAGACCCCCTAAATTCCAGAAAAGGTTGGTGGGCCAAAACCTGTGTCAGAAAGCTCTGAATGTCCCAAAAACATTTGCAGCCTGAAAGGGGCATTAACCGCATCCTAGACCACTGAAATTCCCAAAAATATTTTTTTGGCACCCAAAATGCATCCTACAACCCTGAAAGTTCAGAATATATTAGCAGCCCAAAAAAGGCCTTAAAATGCATTTTAGGCCTACAAAAACGTTGAAAACTTTGGAGGCCCAAAAAAGGGATTTACAGGCCTCCTAGACCCCCTAAACTCCAGAAAATGTTGGTGGGCCAAAAACAGGCTCAGAAAGCTCTGAATGTCCCAAAAACATTTGCAGCCTGAAAGGGGCATTAACCCGCATCCTTGACCACTGAAATTACCAAAAATAATTTGGCCCGAAAAATGCATCCTACACCCCTGAAAGTTCAGAAAATGTTGGCAGCTCAAAAAAAGGCCTTAAAATGCATCTTAGGCCTGCAAAAATGTTGAAAACTTTGCAGGCCCAAAAAAGGAGTTTACATGCATCCTATACACCCTAAATTCCAGAAAAGGTTGGTGGGCCAAAACCTGTGTCAGAAAGCTCTGAATGTCCCAAAAACATTTGCAGCCTGAAAGGGGCATTAACCCGCATCCTAGACCACTGAAATTCCAAAAAATATTTTTGGCACCCAAAATGCATCCTACAACCCTGAAAGTTCAGAATATATTAGCAGCCCAAAAAAGGCCTTAAAATGCATTTTAGGCCTGCAAAAATGTTGAAAACTTTGGAGGCCCAAAAAAGGAGTTTACAGGCATCCTAGACCCCCTAAAGTCCAGAAAATGTTGGTGGGCCAAAAACAGGCTCAGAAAGCTCTGAATGTCCCAAAAACATTTGCAGCCTGAAAGGGACATTAACCCGCATCCTAGACCACTGAAATTACCAAAAATAATTTGGCCCGAAAAATGCATCCTACACCCCTGAATGTTCAGAAAATGTTGGCAGCTCAAAAAAGTCCTTAAAATGCATCTTGTGCCTGCAAAAATGTTGAAAACTTTGGAGGCCCAAAAAAGGGGTTTACAGGCATCCTAGACCCCCTAAAGTCCAGAAAATGTTGGTGGGCCAAAAACTGTGTCAGAGAGCTCTGAATGTCCCAAAAACATTTACAGCCCGAAAGGGGCATTAACCCGCATCCTAGACCACTGAAATTACCAAAAATAATTTGGCCCGAAAAATGCATCCTACACCCCTGAAAGTTCAGAATATATTAGCAGCCCAAAAAAGGCCTTAAAATGCATTTTAGGCCTGCAAAAAGGTTGAAAACCTTGGAGGCCCAAAAAAGGGGTTTACAGGCATCCTAGACCCCCTAAAGTCCAGAAAATGTTGGTGGGCCAAAAACTGTGTCAGAGAGCTCTGAATGTCCCAAAAACATTTACAGCCTGAAAGGGGCATTAACAAGCATCCTAGACCACTGAAATTCCCAAAAATATTTTTGCCATGAAAAGTGCATCCTACAACCCTGAAAGTTCAGAATATGTTAGCAGCCCAAAAAAGGCCTTAAAATGCATCTTAGGCCTGCAAAAATGTTGAAAACTTTGGAGGCCCAAAAAAGGGGTTTACAGGCATCCTAGACCCCCTAAATTCCAGAAAAGGTTGGTGGGCCAAAACCTGTGTCAGAAAGCTCTGAATGTTCCAAAAACATTTGCAGCCTGAATGGGGCATTAACCCGCATCCTAGACCACTGAAATTCCCAAAAATATTTTTGGCACCCAAAATGCATCCTACAACCCTGAAAGTTCAGAATATATTAGCAGCCCAAAAAAGGCCTTAAAATGCATTTTAGGCCTACAAAAATGTTGAAAACTTTGGAGGCCCAAAAAAGGGATTTACAGGCCTCCCAGACCCCCTAAACTCCAGAAAATGTTGGTGGGCCAAAAACAGGCTCAGAAAGCTCTGAATGTCCCAAAAACATTTGCAGCCTGAAAGGGGCATTAACCCGCACCCTAGACCACTGAAATTACCAAAAATAATTTGGCCCGAAAAATGCATCCTACACCCCTGAAAGTTCAGAAAATGTTGGCAGCTCAAAAAAAGGCCTTAAAATGCATCTTAGGCCTGCAAAATTGTTGAAAACTTTGCAGGCCCAAAAAAGGGGTTTACATGCATCCTAGACCCCCTAAATTCCAGAAAAGGTTGGTGGGCCAAAACCTGTGTCAGAAAGCTCTGAATGTCCCAAAAACATTTGCAGCCTGAAAGGGACATTAACCCGCATCCTAGACCACTGAAATTACCAAAAATAATTTGGCCCGAAAAATGCATCCTACACCCCTGAAAGTTCAGAAAATGTTGGCAGCTCAAAAAAGTCCTTAAAACGCATCTTGTGCCTGCAAAAATGTTGAAAACTTTGGAGGCCCAAAAAAGGGGTTTACAGGCATCCTAGACCCCCTAAAGTCCAGAAAATGTTGGTGGGCCAAAAACTGTGTCAGAGAGCTCTGAATGTCCCAAAAACATTTACAGCCTGAAAGGGGCATTAACCCGCATCCTAGACCACTGAAATTCCCAAAAATATTTTTGCCATGAAAAGTGCATCCTACAACCCTGAAAGTTCAGAATATGTTAGCAGCCCAAAAAAGGCCTTAAAATGCATTTTAGACCTGCAAAAATGTTGAAAAGTTTGGAGGCCCAAAAAAGGGATTTACAGGCATCCTAGACCCCGTAAAGTGCAGAAAATGGCTGTGGTCCAAAATCAGTGTCAGAGAGCTCTGAATGTCCCAAAACATTTGCAGCCCGAAAGGGGCACTAACCCGCATCCGAGACCACTGAAATTCCCAAAAATATTTTGGCCCAAAAAATGCTTCCTACACCCTGAAATTTCAGAAAATGTTGGCAGCTCAAAAAAAGGCCTTAAAATGCATCTTAGGCCTGCAAAAATGTTGAAAACTTTGGAGGCCCAAAAAAGGGGTTTACAGGCATCCTAGACCCCCTAAAGTCCAGAAAATGTTGGTGGGCCAAAAACGGTGTCAGAGAGCTCTGAATGTCCTAAAAACATTTGCAGCCTGAACGGGGCATTAACCCACATCCTAGACAACTGAAATTCCCAAAAATATTTTGGCCCAAAAAATGCTTCCTATACCCTGAAATTTCAGAAAATGTTGGCAGCTCAAAAAAAGGCCTTAAAATGCATCTTAGGCCTGCAAAAATGTTGAAAACTTTGGAGGCCCAAAAAAGGGGTTTACAGGCATCCTAGACCCCCTAAAGTCCAGAAAATGTTGGTGGGCCAAAAACGGTGTCAGAGAGCTCTGAATGTCCCAAAAACATTTGCAGCCTGAAAGGGGCACTAACCCGCATCCTAGACCACTGAAATTCCCAAAAATAGTTTTGGCACCATAAATGCATCCTACAACCCTGAAAGTTCAGAAAATGTTGGCAGCTCAAAAAAGGCCTTAAAATGCATTTTAGGCCTGCAAACATGTTGAAAAGTTTGGAGGCCCAAAAAAGGGATTTACAGGCCTCCCAGACCCCCTAAACTCCAGAAAATGTTGGTGGGCCAAAAACAGGCTCAGAAAGCTCTGAATGTCCCAAAAACATTTGCAGCCTGAAAGGGGCATTAACCCGCATCCTAGACCACTGAAATTCCCAAAAATATTTTTGGCACCCAAAATGCATCCTACAACCCTGAAAGTTCAGAATATATTAGCAGCCCAAAAAAGGCCTTAAAATGCATTTTAGGCCTGCAAAAATGTTGAAAACTTTGGAGGCCCAAAAAAGGGGTTTACAGGCATCCTAGACCCCCTAAAATCCAGAAAATGTTGGTGGGCCAAAAACAGGCTCAGAAAGCTCTGAATGTCCCAAAAACATTTGCAGCCTGAAAGGGACATTAACCCGCATCCTAGACCACTGAAATTACCAAAAATAATTTGGCCCGAAAAATGCATCCTACACCCCTGAAAGTTCAGAAAATGTTGGCAGCTCAAAAAAGTCCTTAAAATGCATCTTGTGCCTGCAAAAATGTTGAAAACTTTGGAGGCCCAAAAAAGGGGTTTACAGGCATCCTAGACCCCCTAAAGTCCAGAAAATGTTGGTGGGCCAAAAACTGTGTCAGAGAGCTCTGAATGTCCCAAAAACATTTACAGCCTGAAAGGGGCATTAACCCGCATCCTAGACCACTGAAATTACCAAAAATAATTTGGCCCGAAAAATGCATCCTACACCCCTGAAAGTTCAGAAAATGTTGGCAGCTCAAAAAAGTCCTTAAAATGCATCTTGTGCCTGCAAAAATGTTGAAAACTTTGGAGGCCCAAAAAAGGGGTTTACAGGCATCCTAGACCCCCTAAAGTCCAGAAAATGTTGGTGGGCCAAAAACTGTGTCAGAGAGCTCTGAATGTCCCAAAAACATTTACAGCCTGAAAGGGGCATTAACCCGCATCCTAGACCACTGAAATTCCCAAAAATATTTTTGCCATGAAAAGTGCATCCTACAACCCTGAAAGTTCAGAATATGTTAGCAGCCCAAAAAAGGCCTTAAAATGCATTTTAGACCTGCAAAAATGTTGAAAAGTTTGGAGGCCCAAAAAAGGGATTTACAGGCATCCTAGACCCCGTAAAGTGCAGAAAATGGCTGTGGTCCAAAATCAGTGTCAGAGAGCTCTGAATGTCCCAAAACATTTGCAGCCCGAAAGGGGCACTAACCCGCATCTGAGACCACTGAAATTCCCAAAAATATTTTTGGCACAAAAATGCATCCTACAACCCTGAAAATTCAGAATATGTTAGCAGCCTGAAAAAGGCCTTAAAATGCATTTTAGGCCTGCAAAAATGTTGAAAACTTTGGAGGCCCAAAAAAGGGGTTTACAGGCATCCTAGACCCCCTAAAGTCCAGAAAATGTTGGTGGGCCAAAAACGGTGTCAGAGAGCTCTGAATGTCCCAAAAACATTTGCAGCCTGAAAGGGGCACTAACCCGCATCCTAGACCACTGAAATTCCCAAAAATATTTTTGGCACCATAAATGCATCCTACAACCCTGAAAGTTCAGAAAATTTTGGCAGCTCAAAAAAGGCCTTAAAATGCATTTTAGGCCTGCAAACAGGTTGAAAAGTTTGGAGGCCCAAAAAAGGGATTTACAGGCATCCTAGACCCCCTAAAGTCCAGAAAATGTTGGTGGGCCAAAAACAGGCTCAGGGAGCTCTGAATGTCCCAAAAACATGTGCAGCCTGAAAGGGGCATTAACCCGCATCCTAGACCACTGAAATTACCAAAAATAAATTGGCCCAAAAAATGCATCCTACACCCCTGAAAGTTCAGAAAATGTTGGCAGCTCAAAAAAGTCCTTACAATTCATCTTGTGCCTGCAAAAATGTTGAAAACTTTGGAGGCCCAAAAAAGGAGTTTACATGCATCCTAGACCCCCTAAAGTCCAGAAAATGTTGGTGGGCAAAAACTGTGCCAGAGAGCTCTGAATGTCCCAAAAACATTTGCAGCCTGAAAGGGGTATTAACCCGCATCCTAGACCACTGAAATGTCCAAAAATATTTTTGGCACGAAAAATGCATCCTACACCCCTGAAAGCTCAGAATATGTTAGCAGCCCAAAAAAGGCCTTAAAATGCATCTTAGGCCTGCAAAAACGTTGAAAACTTTGGAGGCCCAAAAAAGGGGTTTACAGGCATCCTAGACCCCTAAAGTCCAGAAAATGTTGATGGCCCAAAAACAGTGTCAGAGAGCTCTTAATGTCCCAACAACATTTGCAGCCTTAAGCATTAACGAACATCCTAGACCACTGAAATGTCCAAGAATATTTTTGGCACGAAAAATGCATCCTAAACCCCTGAAAGCTCAGAATATGTTAGCAGCCCAAAAAAGGCCTTAAAATGCATCTTAGGCCTGCAAAAACGTTGAAAACTGTACAGGCCCAAAAAAGGGGTTTACATGCATCCTAAACCCCCTAAAGTCCAGAAAAGGTTGGTGGGCCATAAACTGTGTCAGAGAGCTCTGAATGTCCCAAAAATATTTGCAGCCTGAAAGGGGCTTTAACCCGCATCCTAGACCACTGAAATTCCCAAAAATATTTTTGGCACCCAAAATGCATCCTACAACCTTGAAAGTTCAGAATATGTTAGCAGCCCAAAAAGGCCTTAAAATGCATTTTAGGCCTGCAAAAATGTTGAAAGGTTTGGAGGCCCAAAAAAGGGGTTTACAGGCATCCTAGACCCCCTAAAGTCCAGAAAATGTTGGTGGGCCAAAAACAGGCTCAGAGAGCTCTGAATGTCCCAAAAACATTTGCAGCCTGAAAGGGGCATTAACCCGCATCCTAGACCACTGAAATTCTCAAAAATATTTTTGGCGCCCAAAATGCATCCTACAACCTTGAAATTTCAGAATATGTTAGCAGCCCAAAAAAGGCCTTAAAATGCATTTTATGCCTGCAAAAATGTTGAAAACTTTGGAGGCCCAAAAAAGGGGTTTACAGGCATCGTAGACCCTCTAAAGTCCAGAAAATGTTGGTGGGTGAAATGCAGGCTCAGAGAGCTCTGAATGTCCCAAACATATTTCCAGCCTGAAAGGGGTATTAACCCGCATCCTAGACCACTGAAATTCCCAAATATATTTTTGGCATGAAAAGTGCATCCTACAACCCTGAAATTTCAGAATATGTTAGCAGCCAAAAAAGGCCTTAAAATGCATTTTAGGCCTGCAAAAATGTTGAAAACTTTGGAGGCCCAAAAAAGGGGTTTACAGGCATCCTAGACCCCCTAAAGTCCAGAAAATGTTGGTGGGCCAAAAACTGTGTCAGAGAGCTCTGAATGTCCCAAAAACATTTGCAGCCTGAAAGGGGCATTAACCCGCATCCTAGACCACTGAAATTCTCAAAAATATTTTTGCCATGAAAAGTGCATCCTACAACCCTGAACGTTCAGAATATGTTAGCAGCCCAAAAAAGGCCTTAAAATGCATTTTAGGCCTGCAAAAATGTTGAAAAGTTTGGAGGCCCAAAAAAGGGATTTACAGGCATCCTAGACCCCGTAAAGTGCAGAAAATGGCTGTGGTCCAAAATCAGTGTCAGAGAGGTCTGAATGTCCCAAAACATTTGCAGCCCGAAAGGGGCACTAACCCGCATCCGAGACCACTGAAATTCCCAAAAATATTTTTGGCACAAAAATGCATCCTACAACCCTGAAAATTCAGAATATGTTAGCAGCCTGAAAAAGGCCTTAAAATGCATTTTAGGCCTGCAAAAATGTTGAAAACTTTGGAGGCCCAAAAAAGGGGTTTACAGGCATCCTAGACCCCCTAAAGTCCAGAAAATGTTGGTGGGTCAAAAACTGTGTCAGAGTGCTCTGAATGTCCTAAAAACATTTGCAGCCTGAACGGGGCATTAACCCACATCCTAGACAACTGAAATTCCCAAAAATATTTTGGCCCAAAAAATGCTTCCTACACCCCTGAAATTTCAGAAAATGTTGGCAGCTCAAAAAAAGGCCTTAAAATGCATCTTAGGCCTGCAAAAATGTTGAAAACTTTGGAGGCCCAAAAAAGGGGTTTACAGGCATCCTAGACCCCCTAAATTCCAGAAAAGGTTGGTGGGCCAAAACCTGTGTCAGAAAGCTCTGAATGTCCCAAAAACATTTGCAGCCTGAAAGGGGCATTAACCCGCATCCTAGACCACTGAAATTCCCAAAAATATTTTTTTGGCACCCAAAATGCATCCTACAACCCTGAAAGTTCAGAATATATTAGCAGCCCAAAAAAGGCCTTAAAATGCATTTTAGGCCTACAAAAATGTTGAAAACTTTGGAGGCCCAAAAAAGGGATTTACAGGCCTCCTAGACCCCCTAAACTCCAGAAAATGTTGGTGGGCCAAAAACAGGCTCAGAAAGCTCTGAATGTCCCAAAAACATTTGCAGCCTGAAAGGGGCATTAACCCGCATCCTTGACCACTGAAATTACCAAAAATAATTTGGCCCGAAAAATGCATCCTACACCCCTGAAAGTTCAGAAAATGTTGGCAGCTCAAAAAAAGGCCTTAAAATGCATCTCAGGCCTGCAAAAATGTTGAAAACTTTGCAGGCCCAAAAAAGGAGTTTACATGCATCCTATACCCCCTAAATTCCAGAAAAGGTTGGTGGGCCAAAACCTGTGTCAGAAAGCTCTGAATGTCCCAAAAACATTTGCAGCCTGAAAGGGGCATTAACCCGCATCCTAGACCACTGAAATTCCAAAAAATATTTTTGGCACCCAAAATGCATCCTACAACCCTGAAAGTTCAGAATATATTAGCAGCCCAAAAAAGGCCTTAAAATGCATTTTAGGCCTGCAAAAATGTTGTAAACTTTGGAGGCCCAAAAAAGGAGTTTACAGGCATCCTAGACCCCCTAAAGTCCAGAAAATGTTGGTGGGCCAAAAACAGGCTCAGAAAGCTCTGAATGTCCCAAAAACATTTGCAGCCTGAAAGGGACATTAACCCGCATCCTAGACCACTGAAATTACCAAAAATAATTTGGCCCGAAAAATGCATCCTACACCCCTGAAAGTTCAGAAAATGTTGGCAGCTCAAAAAAGTCCTTAAAATGCATCTTGTGCCTGCAAAAATGTTGAAAACTTTGGAGGCCCAAAAAAGGGGTTTACAGGCATCCTAGACCCCCTAAAGTCCAGAAAATGTTGGTGGGCCAAAAACTGTGTCAGAGAGCTCTGAATGTCCCAAAAACATTTACAGCCCGAAAGGGGCATTAACCCGCATCCTAGACCACTGAAATTACCAAAAATAATTTGGCCCGAAAAATGCATCCTACACCCCTGAAAGTTCAGAATATATTAGCAGGCCAAAAAAGGCCTTAAAATGCATTTTAGGCCTGCAAAAATGTTGAAAACTTTGGAGGCCCAAAAAAGGGGTTTACAGGCATCCTAGACCCCCTAAAGTCCAGAAAATGTTGGTGGGCCAAAAACTGTGTCAGAGAGCTCTGAATGTCCCAAAAACATTTACAGCCTGAAAGGGGCATTAACCCGCATCCTAGACCACTGAAATTCCCAAAAATATTTTTGCCATGAAAAGTGCATCCTACAACCCTGAAAGTTCAGAATATGTTAGCAGCCCAAAAAAGGCCTTAAAATGCATTTTAGACCTGCAAAAATGTTGAAAAGTTTGGAGGCCCAAAAAAGGGATTTACAGGCATCCTAGACCCCGTAAAGTGCAGAAAATGGCTGTGGTCCAAAATCAGTGTCAGAGAGCTCTGAATGTCCCAAAACATTTGCAGCCCGAAAGGGGCACTAACCCGCATCCGAGACCACTGAAATTCCCAAAAATATTTTTGGCACAAAAATGCATCCTACAACCCTGAAAATTCAGAATATGTTAGCAGCCTGAAAAAGGCCTTAAAATGCATTTTAGGCCTGCAAAAATGTTGAAAACTTTGGAGGCCCAAAAAAGGGGTTTACGGGCATCCTAGACCCCCTAAAGTCCAGAAAATGTTGGTGGGCCAAAAACTGTGTCAGAGAGCTCTGAATGTCCTAAAAACATTTGCAGCCTGAACGGGGCATTAACCCACATCCTAGACAACTGAAATTCCCAAAAATATTTTGGCCCAAAAAATGCTTCCTACACCCCTGAAATTTCAGAAAATGTTGGCAGCTCAAAAAAAGGCCTTAAAATGCATCTTAGGCCTGCAAAAATGTTGAAAACTTTGGAGGCCCAAAAAAGGGGTTTACAGGCATCCTAGACCCCCTAAATTCCAGAAAAGGTTGGTGGGCCAAAACCTGTGTCAGAAAGCTCTGAATGTCCCAAAAACATTTGCAGCCTGAAAGGGGCATTAACCCGCATCCTAGACCACTGAAATTCCCAAAAATATTTTTTTGGCACCCAAAATGCATCCTACAACCCTGAAAGTTCAGAATATATTAGCAGCCCAAAAAAGGCCTTAAAATGCATTTTAGGCCTACAAAAATGTTGAAAACTTTGGAGGCCCAAAAAAGGGATTTACAGGCCTCCTAGACCCCCTAAACTCCAGAAAATGTTGGTGGGCCAAAAACAGGCTCAGAAAGCTCTGAATGTCCCAAAAACATTTGCAGCCTGAAAGGGGCATTAACCCGCATCCTTGACCACTGAAATTACCAAAAATAATTTGGCCCGAAAAATGCATCCTACACCCCTGAAAGTTCAGAAAATGTTGGCAGCTCAAAAAAAGGCCTTAAAATGCATCTTAGGCCTGCAAAAATGTTGAAAACTTTGCAGGCCCAAAAAAGGAGTTTACATGCATCCTATACCCCCTAAATTCCAGAAAAGGTTGGTGGGCCAAAACCTGTGTCAGAAAGCTCTGAATGTCCCAAAAACATTTGCAGCCTGAAAGGGGCATTAACCCGCATCCTAGACCACTGAAATTCCAAAAAATATTTTTGGCACCCAAAATGCATCCTACAACCCTGAAAGTTCAGAATATATTAGCAGCCCAAAAAAGGCCTTAAAATGCATTTTAGGCCTGCAAAAATGTTGTAAACTTTGGAGGCCCAAAAAAGGAGTTTACAGGCATCCTAGACCCCCTAAAGTCCAGAAAATGTTGGTGGGCCAAAAACAGGCTCAGAAAGCTCTGAATGTCCCAAAAACATTTGCAGCCTGAAAGGGACATTAACCCGCATCCTAGACCACTGAAATTACCAAAATTAATTTGGCCCGAAAAATGCATCCTACACCCCTGAAAGTTCAGAAAATGTTGGCAGCTCAAAAAAGTCCTTAAAATGCATCTTGTGCCTGCAAAAATGTTGAAAACTTTGGAGGCCCAAAAAAGGGGTTTACAGGCATCCTAGACCCCCTAAAGTCCAGAAAATGTTGGTGGGCCAAAAACTGTGTCAGAGAGCTCTGAATGTCCCAAAAACATTTACAGCCCGAAAGGGGCATTAACCCGCATCCTAGACCACTGAAATTACCAAAAATAATTTGGCCCGAAAAATGCATCCTACACCCCTGAAAGTTCAGAATATATTAGCAGGCCAAAAAAGGCCTTAAAATGCATTTTAGGCCTGCAAAAATGTTGAAAACTTTGGAGGCCCAAAAAAGGGGTTTACAGGCATCCTAGACCCCCTAAAGTCCAGAAAATGTTGGTGGGCCAAAAACTGTGTCAGAGAGCTCTGAATGTCCCAAAAACATTTACAGCCTGAAAGGGGCATTAACCCGCATCCTAGACCACTGAAATTCCCAAAAATATTTTTGCCATGAAAAGTGCATCCTACAACCCTGAAAGTTCAGAATATGTTAGCAGCCCAAAAAAGGCCTTAAAATGCATTTTAGACCTGCAAAAATGTTGAAAAGTTTGGAGGCCCAAAAAAGGGATTTACAGCCATCCTAGACCCCGTAAAGTGCAGAAAATGGCTGTGGTCCAAAATCAGTGTCAGAGAGCTCTGAATGTCCCAAAACATTTGCAGCCCGAAAGGGGCACTAACCCGCATCCGAGACCACTGAAATTCCCAAAAATATTTTTGGCACAAAAATGCATCCTACAACCCTGAAAATTCAGAATATGTTAGCAGCCTGAAAAAGGCCTTAAAATGCATTTTAGGCCTGCAAAAATGTTGAAAACTTTGGAGGCCCAAAAAAGGGGTTTACGGGCATCCTAGACCCCCTAAAGTCCAGAAAATGTTGGTGGGCCAAAAACTGTGTCAGAGAGCTCTGAATGTCCTAAAAACATTTGCAGCCTGAACGGGGCATTAACCCACATCCTAGACAACTGAAATTCCCAAAAATATTTTGGCCCAAAAAATGCTTCCTACACCCCTGAAATTTCAGAAAATGTTGGCAGCTCAAAAAAAGGCCTTAAAATGCATCTTAGGCCTGCAAAAATGTTGAAAACTTTGGAGGCCCAAAAAAGGGGTTTACAGGCATCCTAGACCCCCTAAATTCCAGAAAAGGTTGGTGGGCCAAAACCTGTGTCAGAAAGCTCTGAATGTCCCAAAAACATTTGCAGCCTGAAAGGGGCATTAACCCGCATCCTAGACCACTGAAATTCCCAAAAATATTTTTTTGGCACCCAAATTGCATCCTACAACCCTGAAAGTTCAGAATATATTAGCAGCCCAAAAAAGGCCTTAAAATGCATTTTAGGCCTACAAAAATGTTGAAAACTTTGGAGGCCCAAAAAAGGGATTTACAGGCCTCCTAGACCCCCTAAACTCCAGAAAATGTTGGTGGGCCAAAAACAGGCTCAGAAAGCTCTGAATGTCCCAAAAACATTTGCAGCCTGAAAGGGGCATTAACCCGCATCCTTGACCACTGAAATTACCAAAAATAATTTGGCCCGAAAAATGCATCCTACACCCCTGAAAGTTCAGAAAATGTTGGCAGCTCAAAAAAAGGCCTTAAAATGCATCTTAGGCCTGCAAAAATGTTGAAAACTTTGCAGGCCCAAAAAAGGAGTTTACATGCATCCTATACCCCCTAAATTCCAGAAAAGGTTGGTGGGCCAAAACCTGTGTCAGAAAGCTCTGAATGTCCCAAAAACATTTGCAGCCTGAAAGGGGCATTAACCCGCATCCTAGACCACTGAAATTCCAAAAAATATTTTTGGCACCCAAAATGCATCCTACAACCCTGAAAGTTCAGAATATATTAGCAGCCCAAAAAAGGCCTTAAAATGCATTTTAGGCCTGCAAAAATGTTGTAAACTTTGGAGGCCCAAAAAAGGAGTTTACAGGCATCCTAGACCCCCTAAAGTCCAGAAAATGTTGGTGGGCCAAAAACAGGCTCAGAAAGCTCTGAATGTCCCAAAAACATTTGCAGCCTGAAAGGGACATTAACCCGCATCCTAGACCACTGAAATTACCAAAAATAATTTGGCCCGAAAAATGCATCCTACACCCCTGAAAGTTCAGAAAATGTTGGCAGCTCAAAAAAGTCCTTAAAATGCATCTTGTGCCTGCAAAAATGTTGAAAACTTTGGAGGCCCAAAAAAGGGGTTTACAGGCATCCTAGACCCCCTAAAGTCCAGAAAATGTTGGTGGGCCAAAAACTGTGTCAGAGAGCTCTGAATGTCCCAAAAACATTTACAGCCCGAAAGGGGCATTAACCCGCATCCTAGACCACTGAAATTACCAAAAATAATTTGGCCCGAAAAATGCATCCTACACCCCTGAAAGTTCAGAATATATTAGCAGCCCAAAAAAGGCCTTAAAATGCATTTTAGGCCTGCAAAAATGTTGAAAACTTTGGAGGCCCAAAAAAGGGGTTTACAGGCATCCTAGACCCCCTAAAGTCCAGAAAATGTTGGTGGGCCAAAAACTGTGTCAGAGAGCTCTGAATGTCCCAAAAACATTTACAGCCTGAAAGGGGCATTAACCCGCATCCTAGACCACTGAAATTCCCAAAAATATTTTTGCCATGAAAAGTGCATCCTACAACCCTGAAAGTTCAGAATATGTTAGCAGCCCAAAAAAGGCCTTAAAATGCATTTTAGACCTGCAAAAATGTTGAAAAGTTTGGAGGCCCAAAAAAGGGATTTACAGGCATCCTAGACCCCGTAAAGTGCAGAAAATGGCTGTGGTCCAAAATCAGTGTCAGAGAGCTCTGAATGTCCCAAAACATTTGCAGCCCGAAAGGGGCACTAACCCGCATCCGAGACCACTGAAATTCCCAAAAATATTTTTGGCACAAAAATGCATCCTACAACCCTGAAAATTCAGAATATGTTAGCAGCCTGAAAAAGGCCTTAAAATGCATTTTAGGCCTGCAAAAATGTTGAAAACTTTGGAGGCCCAAAAAAGGGGTTTACAGGCATCCTAGACCCCCTAAAGTCCAGAAAATGTTGGTGGGCCAAAAACTGTGTCAGAGAGCTCTGAATGTCCTAAAAACATTTGCAGCCTGAACGGGGCATTAACCCACATCCTAGACCACTGAAATTCCCAAAAATATTTTGGCCCAAAAAATGCTTCCTACACCCCAGAAATTTCAGAAAATGTTGGCAGCTCAAAAAAAGGCCTTAAAATGCATCTTAGGCCTGCAAAAATGTTGAAAACTTTGGAGGCCCAAAAAAGGGATTTACAGGCCTCCTAGACCCCCTAAACTCCAGAAAATGTTGGTGGGCCAAAAACAGGCTCAGAAAGCTCTGAATGTCCCAAAAACATTTGCAGCCTGAAAGGGGCATTAACCCGCATCCTAGACCACTGAAATTACCAAAAATAATTTGGCCCAAAAAATGCATCCTACACCCCTGAAAGTTCAGAAAATGTTGGCAGCTCAAAAAAAGGCCTTAAAATGCATCTTAGGCCTGCAAAATTGTTGAAAACTTTGCAGGCCCAAAAAAGGGGTTTACATGCATCCTAGACCCCCTAAATTCCAGAAAAGGTTGGTGGGCCAAAACCTGTGTCAGAAAGCTCTGAATGTCCCAAAAACATTTGCAGCCTGAAAGGGACATTAACCCGCATCCTAGACCACTGAAATTACCAAAAATAATTTGGCCCGAAAAATGCATCCTACACCCCTGAAAGTTCAGAAAATGTTGGCAGCTCAAAAAAGTCCTTAAAACGCATCTTGTGCCTGCAAAAATGTTGAAAACTTTGGAGGCCCAAAAAAGGGGTTTACAGGCATCCTAGACCCCCTAAAGTCCAGAAAATGTTGGTGGGCCAAAAACTGTGTCAGAGAGCTCTGAATGTCCCAAAAACATTTACAGCCTGAAAGGGGCATTAACCCGCATCCTAGACCACTGAAATGCCCAAAAATATTTTTGCCATGAAAAGTGCATCCTACAACCCTGAAAGTTCAGAATATGTTAGCAGCCCAAAAAAGGCCTTAAAATGCATTTTAGACCTGCAAAAATGTTGAAAAGTTTGGAGGCCCAAAAAAGGGATTTACAGGCATCCTAGACCCCGTAAAGTGCAGAAAATGGCTGTGGTCCAAAATCAGTGTCAGAGAGCTCTGAATGTCCCAAAACATTTGCAGCCCGAAAGGGGCACTAACCCGCATCCGAGACCACTGAAATTCCCAAAAATATTTTGGCCCAAAAAATGCTTCCTACACCCTGAAATTTCAGAAAATGTTGGCAGCTCAAAAAAAGGCCTTAAAATGCATCTTAGGCCTGCAAAAATGTTGAAAACTTTGGAGGCCCAAAAAAGGGGTTTACAGGCATCCTAGACCCCCTAAAGTCCAGAAAATGTTGGTGGGCCAAAAACGGTGTCAGAGAGCTCTGAATGTCCCAAAAACATTTGCAGCCTGAAAGGGGCACTAACCCGCATCCTAGACCACTGAAATTCCCAAAAATAGTTTTGGCACCATAAATGCATCCTACAACCCTGAAAGTTCAGAAAATGTTGGCAGCTCAAAAAAGGCCTTAAAATGCATTTTAGGCCTGCAAACATGTTGAAAAGTTTGGAGGCCCAAAAAAGGGATTTACAGGCATCCTAGACCCCCTAAAGTCCAGAAAATGTTGGTGGGCCAAAAACAGGCTCAGGGAGCTCTGAATGTCCCAAAAACATGTGCAGCCTGAAAGGGGCATTAACCCGCATCCTAGACCACTGAAATTACCAAAAATAAATTGGCCCAAAAAATGCATCCTACACCCCTGAAAGTTCAGAAAATGTTGGCAGCTCAAAAAAGTCCTTACAATTCATCTTGTGCCTGCAAAAATGTTGAAAACTTTGGAGGCCCAAAAAAGGAGTTTACATGCATCCTAGACCCCCTAAAGTCCAGAAAATGTTGGTGGGCAAAAACTGTGCCAGAGAGCTCTGAATGTCCCAAAAACATTTGCAGCCTGAAAGGGGTATTAACCCGCATCCTAGACCACTGAAATGTCCAAAAATATTTTTGGCACGAAAAATGCATCCTACACCCCTGAAAGCTCAGAATATGTTAGCAGCCCAAAAAAGTCCTTAAAATGCATCTTAGGCCTGCAAAAACATTGTAAACTTTGGAGGCCCAAAAAAGGGGTTTACAGGCATCCTAGACCCCTAAAGTCCAGAAAATGTTGATGGCCCAAAAACAGTGTCAGAGAGCTCTGAATGTCCCAACAACATTTGCAGCCTTAATTGGGCATTAACGAACATCCTAGGCCACTGAAATGGTCAAGAATATTTTTGGCACGAAAAAAGCATCCTACACCCCTGAAAGCTCAGAATATGTTAGCAGCCCAAAAAAGGCCTTAAAATGCATCTTAGGCCTGCAAAAACGTTGAAAACTGTACAGGCCCAAAAAAGGGGTTTACATGCATCCTAAACCCCCTAAAGTCCAGAAAAGGTTGGTGGGCCATAAACTGTGTCAGAGAGCTCTGAATATCCCAAAAATATTTGCAGCCTGAAAGGGGCATTAACCCGCATCCTAGACCACTGAAATTCCCAAAAATATTTTTGGCACCCAAAATGCATCCTACAACCTTGAAAGTTCAGAATATGTTAGCAGCCCAAAAAGGCCTTAAAATGCATTTTAGGCCTGCAAAAATGTTGAAAGGTTTGGAGGCCCAAAAAAGGGGTTTACAGGCATCCTAGACCCCCTAAAGTCCAGAAAATGTTGGTGGGCCAAATGCAGGCTCAGAGAGCTCTGAATGTCCCAAAAACATTTGCAGCCTGAAAGGGGCACTAACCCGCATCCTAGACCACTGAAATTCCCAAAAATATTTTTGGCACCATAAATGCATCCTACAACCCTGAAAGTTCAGAAAATTTTGGCAGCTCAAAAAAGGCCTTAAAATGCATTTTAGGCCTGCAAACATGTTGAAAAGTTTGGAGGCCCAAAAAAGGGATTTACAGGCATCCTAGACCCCCTAAAGTCCAGAAAATGTTGGTGGGCCAAAAACAGGCTCAGGGAGCTCTGAATGTCCCAAAAACATGTGCAGCCTGAAAGGGGCATTAACCCGCATCCTAGACCACTGAAATTACCAAAAATAAATTGGCCCAAAAAATGCATCCTACACCCCTGAAAGTTCAGAAAATGTTGGCAGCTCAAAAAAGTCCTTACAATTAATCTTGTGCCTGCAAAAATGTTGAAAACTTTGGAGGCCCAAAAAAGGAGTTTACATGCATCCTAGACCCCCTAAAGTCCAGAAAATGTTGGTGGGCAAAAACTGTGCCAGAGAGCTCTGAATGAAAACATTTGCAGCCTGAAAGGGGTATTAACCCGCATCCTAGACCACTGAAATGTCCAAAAATATTTTTGGCACGAAAAATACATCCCGCACCCCTGAAAGCTTCGAATATGTTAGCAGCCCAAAAAAGGCCTTAAAATGCATCTTAGGCCTGCACAAACGTTGAAAACTTTGGAGGCCCAAAAAAGGGGTTTACAGGCATCCTAGACCCCTAAAGTCCAGAAAATGTTGATGGCCCAAAAACAGTGTCAGAGAGCTCTGAATGTCCCAACAACATTTGCAGCCTTAATTGGGCATTAACGAACATCCTAGACCACTGAAATGTCCAAGAATATTTTTGGCCCGAAAAATGCATCCTACACCCCTGAAAGTTCAGAAAATGTTGGCAGCTCAAAAAAAGGCCTTAAAATGCATCTTAGGCCTGCAAAAATGTTGAAAACTTTGCAGGCCCAAAAAAGGGGTTTACATGCATCCTAGACCCCCTAAAGTCCAGAAAATGTTGGTGGGCCAAAAACAGGCTCAGAAAGCTCTGAATGTCCCAAAAACATTTGCAGCCTGAAAGGGACATTAACCCGCATCCTAGACCACTGAAATTACCAAAAATAATTTGGCCCGAAAAATGCATCCTACACCCCTGAAAGTTCAGAAAATGTTGGCAGCTCAAAAAAGTCCTTAAAATGCATCTTGTGCCTGCAAAAATGTTGAAAACTTTGGAGGCCCAAAAAAGGGGTTTACAGGCATCCTAGACCCCCTAAAGTCCAGAAAATGTTGGTGGGCCAAAAACTGTGTCAGAGAGCTCTGAATGTCCCAAAAACATTTACAGCCTGAAAGGGGCATTAACCCGCATCCTAGACCACTGAAATTACCAAAAATAATTTGGCCCGAAAAATGCATCCTACACCCCTGAAAGTTCAGAATATGTTAGCAGCCCAAAAAAGTCCTTAAAATGCATCTTAGGCCTGCAAAAATGTTGAAAAGTTTGGAGGCCCAAAAAAGGGATTTACAGGCATCCTAGACCCCGTAAAGTGCAGAAAATGGCTGTGGTCCAAAATCAGTGTCAGAGAGCTCTGAATGTCCCAAAACATTTGCAGCCCGAAAGGGGCACTAACCCGCATCCGAGACCACTGAAATTCCCAAAAATATTTTTGCCACCCAAAATGCATCCTACAACCCTGAAAGTTCAGAATATATTAGCAGCCCAAAAAAGGCCTTAAAATGCATTTTAGGCCTGCAAAAATGTTGAAAACTTTGGAGGCCCAAAAAAGGGGTTTACAGGCATCCTAGACCCCCTAAAGTCCAGAAAATGTTGGTGGGCCAAAAACAGGCTCAGAAAGCTCTGAATGTCCCAAAAACATTTTCAGCCTGAAAGGGACATTAACCCGCATCCTAGACCACTGAAATTACCAAAAATAATTTGGCCCGAAAAATGCATCCTACACCCCTGAAAGTTCAGAAAATGTTGGCAGCTCAAAAAAGTCCTTAAAATGCATCTTGTGCCTGCAAAAATGTTGAAAACTTTGGAGGCCCAAAAAAGGGGTTTACAGGCATCCTAGACCCCCTAAAGTCCAGAAAATGTTGGTGGGCCAAAAACTGTGTCAGAGAGCTCTGAATGTCCCAAAAACATTTACAGCCTGAAAGGGGCATTAACCCGCATCCTAGACCACTGAAATTCCCAAAAATATTTTTGCCATGAAAAGTGCATCCTACAACCCTGAAAGTTCAGAATATGTTAGCAGCCCAAAAAAGGCCTTAAAATGCATTTTAGACCTGCAAAAATGTTGAAAAGTTTGGAGGCCCAAAAAAGGGGTTTACAGGCATCCTAGACCCCCTAAAGTCCAGAAAATGTTGGTGGGCCAAAAACTGTGTCAGAGAGCTCTGAATGTCCTAAAAACATTTGCAGCCTGAACGGGGCATTAACCCACATCCTAGACAACTGAAATTCCCAAAAATATTTTGGCCCAAAAAATGCTTCCTACACCCCAGAAATTTCAGAAAATGTTGGCAGCTCAAAAAAAGGCCTTAAAATGCATCTTAGGCCTGCAAAATTGTTGAAAACTTTGGAGGCCCAAAAAAGGGGTTTACAGGCATCCTAGACCCCCTAAATTCCAGAAAAGGTTGGTGGGCCAAAACCTGTGTCAGAAAGCTCTGAATGTCCCAAAAACATTTGCAGCCTGAAAGGGGCATTAACCCGCATCCTAGACCACTGAAATTCCCAAAAATATTTTTGGCACCCAAAATGCATCCTACAACCCTGAAAGTTCAGAATATATTAGCAGCCCAAAAAAGGCCTTAAAATGCATTTTAGGCCTACAAAAATGGTGAAAACTTTGGAGGCCCAAAAAAGGGATTTACAGGCCTCCTAGACCCCCTAAACTCCAGAAAATGTTGGTGGGCCAAAAACAGGCTCAGAAAGCTCTGAATGTCCCAAAAATATTTGCAGCCTGAAAGGGGCATTAACCCGCATCCTAGACCACTGAAATTACCAAAAATAATTTGGCCCGAAAAATGCATCCTACACCCCTGAAAGTTCAGAAAATGTTGGCAGCTCAAAAAAAGGCCTTAAAATGCATCTTAGGCCTGCAAAATTGTTGAAAACGTTGCAGGCCCAAAAAAAGTGGTTTACATGCATCCTAGACCCCCTAAATTCCAGAAAAGGTTGGTGGGCCAAAACCTGTGTCAGAAAGCTCTGAATGTCCCAAAAACATTTGCAGCCTGAAAGGGGCATTAACCCGCATCCTAGACCACTGAAATTCCCAAAAATATTTTTGGCACCCAAAATGCATCCTACAACCCTGAAAGTTCAGAATATATTAGCAGCCCTAAAAAGGCCTTAAAATGCATTTTAGGCCTGCAAAAATGTTGAAAACTTTGGAGGCCCAAAAAAGGGGTTTACAGGCATCCTAGACCCCCTAAAGTCCAGAAAATGTTGGTGGGCCAAAAACAGGCTCAGAAAGCTCTGAATGTCCCAAAAACATTTGCAGCCTGAAAGGGACATTAACCCGCATCCTAGACCACTGAAATTACCAAAAATAATTTGGCCCGAAAAATGCATCCTACACCCCTGAAAGTTCAGAAAATGTTGGCAGCTCAAAAAAGTCCTTAAAATGCATCTTGTGCCTGCAAAAATGTTGAAAACTTTGGAGGCCCAAAAAAGGGGTTTCCAGGCATCCTAGACCCCCTAAAGTCCAGAAAATGTTGGTGGGACAAAAACTGTGTCAGAGAGCTCTGAATGTCCCAAAACATTTGCAGCCCGAAAGGGGCACTAACCCGCATCCGAGACCACTGAAATTCCCAAAAATATTTTTGCCATGAAAAGTGCATCCTACAACCCTGAAAATTCAGAATATGTTAGCAACCTGAAAAAGGCCTTAAAATGCATTTTAGGCCTGCAAAAATGTTGAAAACTTTGGAGGCCCAAAAAAGGGGTTTACAGGCATCCTAGACCCCCTAAAGTCCAGAAAATGTTGGTGGGCCAAAAACTGTGTCAGAGAGCTCTGAATGTCCTAAAAACATTTGCAGCCTGAACGGGGCATTAACCCACATCCTAGACAACTGAAATTCCCAAAAATATTTTGGCCCAAAAAATGCTTCCTACACCCCTGAAATTTCAGAAAATGTTGGCAGCTCAAAAAAAGGCCTTAAAATGCATCTTAGGCCTGCAAAAATGTTGAAAACTTTGGAGGCCCAAAAAAGGGGTTTACAGGCATCCTAGACCCCCTAAAGTCCAGAAAATGTTGGTGGGCCAAAAACGGTGTCAGAGAGCTCTGAATGTCCCAAAAACATTTGCAGCCTGAAAGGGGCACTAACCCGCATCCTAGACCACTGAAATTCCCAAAAATATTTTTGGCACCATAAATGCATCCTACAACCCTGAAAGTTCAGAAAATTTTGGCAGCTCAAAAAAGGCCTTAAAATGCATTTTAGGCCTGCAAACATGTTGAAAAGTTTGGAGGCCCAAAAAAGGGATTTACAGGCATCCTAGACCCCCTAAAGTCCAGAAAATGTTGGTGGGCCAAAAACAGGCTCAGGGAGCTCTGAATGTCCCAAAAACATGTGCAGCCTGAAAGGGGCATTAACCCGCATCCTAGACCACTGAAATTACCAAAAATAAATTGGCCCAAAAAATGCATCCTACACCCCTGAAAGTTCAGAAAATGTTGGCAGCTCAAAAAAGTCCTTACAATTCATCTTGTGGCTGCAAAAATGTTGAAAACTTTGGAGGCCCAAAAAAGGAGTTTACATGCATCCTAGACCCCCTAAAGTCCAGAAAATGTTGGTGGGCAAAAACTGTGCCAGAGAGCTCTGAATGTCCCAAAAACATTTGCAGCCTGAAAGGGGTATTAACCCGCATCCTAGACCACTCAAATGTCCAAAAATATTTTTGGCACGAAAAATGCATCCTACACCCCTGAAAGCTCAGAATATGTTAGCAGCCCAAAAAAGGCCTTAAAATGCATCTTAGGCCTGCAAAAACGTTGAAAACTTTGGAGGCCCAAAAAAGGGGTTTACAGGCATCCTAGACCCCTAAAGTCCAGAAAATGTTGATGGCCCAAAAACAGTGTCAGAGAGCTCTGAATGTCCCAACAACATTTGCAGCCTTAATTGGGCATTAACGAACATCCTAGGCCACTGAAATGTCCAAGAATATTTTTGGCACGAAAAATGCATCCTACACCCCTGAAAGCTCAGAATATGTTAGCAGCCCAAAAAAGGCCTTAAAATGCATCTTAGGCCTGCAAAAACGTTGAAAACTGTACAGGCCGAAAAAAGGGGTTTACATGCATCCTAAACCCCCTAAAGTCCAGAAAAGGTTGGTGGGCCATAAACTGTGTCAGAGAGCTCTGAATATCCCAAAAATATTTGCAGCCTGAAAGGGGCATTAACCCGCATCCTAGACCACTGAAATTCCCAAAAATATTTTTGGCACCCAAAATGCATCCTACAACCCTGAAAGTTCAGAAAATGTTGGCAGCTCAAAAAAAGGCCTTAAAATGCATCTTAGGCCTGCAAAAATGTTGAAAACTTTGCAGGCCCAAAAAAGGGGTTTACATGCATCCTAGACCCCCTAAATTCCAGAAAAGGTTGGTGGGCCAAAACCTGTGTCAGAAAGCTCTGAATGTCCCAAAAACATTTGCAGCCTGAAAGGGGCATTAACCCGCATCCTAGACCACTGAAATTCCCAAAAATATTTTTGGCACCCAAAATGCATCCTACACCCCTGAAAGTTCAGAATATGTTAGCAGCCCAAAAAAGGCCTTAAAATGCATTTTAGACCTGCAAAAATGTTGAAAAGTTTGGAGGCCCAAAAAAGGGATTTACAGGCATCCTAGACCCCGTAAAGTGCAGAAAATGGCTGTGGTCCAAAATCAGTGTCAGAGAGCTCTGAATGTCCCAAAACATTTGCAGCCCGAAAGGGGCACTAACCCGCATCCGAGACCACTGAAATTCCCAAAAATATTTTTGGCACAAAAATGCATCCTACAACCCTGAAAATTCAGAATATGTTAGCAGCCTGAAAAAGGCCTTAAAATGCATTTTAGGCCTGCAAAAATGTTGAAAACTTTGGAGGCCCAAAAAAGGGGTTTACATTCATCCTAGACCCCCTAAAGTCCAGAAAATGTTGGTGGGCCAAAAACTGTGTCAGAGAGCTCTGAATGTCCTAAAAACATTTGCAGCCTGAAAGGGGCACTAACCCGCATCCTAGACCACTGAAATTCCCAAAAATATTTTTGCCATGAAAAGTGCATCCTACAACCCTGAAAGTTCAGAATATGTTAGCAGCCCAAAAAAGGCCTTAAAATGCATTTTAGACCTGCAAAAATGTTGAAAAGTTTGGAGGCCCAAAAAAGGGATTTACAGGCATCCTAGACCCCGTAAAGTGCAGAAAATGGCTGTGGTCCAAAATCAGTGTCAGAGAGCTCTGAATGTCCCAAAACATTTGCAGCCCGAAAGGGGCACTAACCCGCATCCGAGACCACTGAAATTCCCAAAAATATTTTTGGCACAAAAATGCATCCTACAACCCTGAAAATTCAGAATATGTTAGCAGCCTGAAAAAGGCCTTAAAATGCATTTTAGGCCTGCAAAAATGTTGAAAACTTTGGAGGCCCAAAAAAGGGGTTTACAGGCATCCTAGACCCCCTAAAGTCCAGAAAATGTTGGTGGGCCAAAAACTGTGTCAGAGAGCTCTGAATGTCCTAAAAACATTTGCAGCCTGAACGGGGCATTAACCCACATCCTAGACAACTGAAATTCCCAAAAATATTTTGGCCCAAAAAATGCTTCCTACACCCCTGAAATTTCAGAAAATGTTGGCAGCTCAAAAAAAGGCCTTAAAATGCATCTTAGGCCTGCAAAAATGTTGAAAACTTTGGAGGCCCAAAAAAGGGGTTTACAGGCATCCTAGACCCCCTAAATTCCAGAAAAGGTTGGTGGGCCAAAACCTGTGTCAGAAAGCTCTGAATGTCCCAAAAACATTTGCAGCCTGAAAGGGGCATTAACCGCATCCTAGACCACTGAAATTCCCAAAAATATTTTTTTGGCACCCAAAATGCATCCTACAACCCTGAAAGTTCAGAATATATTAGCAGCCCAAAAAAGGCCTTAAAATGCATTTTAGGCCTACAAAAATGTTGAAAACTTTGGAGGCCCAAAAAAGGGATTTACAGGCCTCCTAGACCCCCTAAACTCCAGAAAATGTTGGTGGGCCAAAAACAGGCTCAGAAAGCTCTGAATGTCCCAAAAACATTTGCAGCCTGAAAGGGGCATTAACCCGCATCCTTGACCACTGAAATTACCAAAAATAATTTGGCCCGAAAAATGCATCCTACACCCCTGAAAGTTCAGAAAATGTTGGCAGCTCAAAAAAAGGCCTTAAAATGCATCTTAGGCCTGCAAAAATGTTGAAAACTTTGCAGGCCCAAAAAAGGAGTTTACATGCATCCTATACCCCCTAAATTCCAGAAAAGGTTGGTGGGCCAAAACCTGTGTCAGAAAGCTCTGAATGTCCCAAAAACATTTGCAGCCTGAAAGGGGCATTAACCCGCATCCTAGACCACTGAAATTCCAAAAAATATTTTTGGCACCCAAAATGCATCCTACAACCCTGAAAGTTCAGAATATATTAGCAGCCCAAAAAAGGCCTTAAAATGCATTTTAGGCCTGCAAAAATGTTGAAAACTTTGGAGGCCCAAAAAAGGAGTTTACAGGCATCCTAGACCCCCTAAAGTCCAGAAAATGTTGGTGGGCCAAAAACAGGCTCAGAAAGCTCTGAATGTCCCAAAAACATTTGCAGCCTGAAAGGGACATTAACCCGCATCCTAGACCACTGAAATTACCAAAAATAATTTGGCCCGAAAAATGCATCCTACACCCCTGAAAGTTCAGAAAATGTTGGCAGCTCAAAAAAGTCCTTAAAATGCATCTTGTGCCTGCAAAAATGTTGAAAACTTTGGAGGCCCAAAAAAGGGGTTTACAGGCATCCTAGACCCCCTAAAGTCCAGAAAATGTTGGTGGGCCAAAAACTGTGTCAGAGAGCTCTGAATGTCCCAAAAACATTTACAGCCCGAAAGGGGCATTAACCCGCATCCTAGACCACTGAAATTACCAAAAATAATTTGGCCCGAAAAATGCATCCTACACCCCTGAAAGTTCAGAATATATTAGCAGCCCAAAAAAGGCCTTAAAATGCATTTTAGGCCTGCAAAAAGGTTGAAAACTTTGGAGGCCCAAAAAAGGGGTTTACAGGCATCCTAGACCCCCTAAATTCCAGAAAAGGTTGGTGGGCCAAAACCTGTGTCAGAAAGCTCTGAATGTTCCAAAAACATTTGCAGCCTGAATGGGGCATTAACCCGCATCCTAGACCACTGAAATTCCCAAAAATATTTTTGGCACCCAAAATGCATCCTACAACCCTGAAAGTTCAGAATATATTAGCAGCCCAAAAAAGGCCTTAAAATGCATTTTAGGCCTACAAAAATGTTGAAAACTTTGGAGGCCCAAAAAAGGGATTTACAGGCCTCCTAGACCCCCTAAACTCCAGAAAATGTTGGTGGGCCAAAAACAGGCTCAGAAAGCTCTGAATGTCCCAAAAACATTTGCAGCCTGAAAGGGGCATTAACCCGCACCCTAGACCACTGAAATTACCAAAAATAATTTGGCCCGAAAAATGCATCCTACACCCCTGAAAGTTCAGAAAATGTTGGCAGCTCAAAAAAAGGCCTTAAAATGCATCTTAGGCCTGCAAAATTGTTGAAAACTTTGCAGGCCCAAAAAAGGGGTTTACATGCATCCTAGACCCCCTAAATTCCAGAAAAGGTTGGTGGGCCAAAACCTGTGTCAGAAAGCTCTGAATGTCCCAAAAACATTTGCAGCCTGAAAGGGACATTAACCCGCATCCTAGACCACTGAAATTACCAAAAATAATTTGGCCCGAAAAATGCATCCTACACCCCTGAAAGTTCAGAAAATGTTGGCAGCTCAAAAAAGTCCTTAAAACGCATCTTGTGCCTGCAAAAATGTTGAAAACTTTGGAGGCCCAAAAAAGGGGTTTACAGGCATCCTAGACCCCCTAAAGTCCAGAAAATGTTGGTGGGCCAAAAACTGTGTCAGAGAGCTCTGAATGTCCCAAAAACATTTACAGCCTGAAAGGGGCATTAACCCGCATCCTAGACCACTGAAATTCCCAAAAATATTTTTGCCATGAAAAGTGCATCCTACAACCCTGAAAGTTCAGAATATGTTAGCAGCCCAAAAAAGGCCTTAAAATGCATTTTAGACCTGCAAAAATGTTGAAAAGTTTGGAGGCCCAAAAAAGGGATTTACAGGCATCCTAGACCCCGTAAAGTGCAGAAAATGGCTGTGGTCCAAAATCAGTGTCAGAGAGCTCTGAATGTCCCAAAACATTTGCAGCCCGAAAGGGGCACTAACCCGCATCCGAGACCACTGAAATTCCCAAAAATATTTTGGCCCAAAAAATGCTTCCTACACCCTGAAATTTCAGAAAATGTTGGCAGCTCAAAAAAAGGCCTTAAAATGCATCTTAGGCCTGCAAAAATGTTGAAAACTTTGGAGGCCCAAAAAAGGGGTTTACAGGCATCCTAGACCCCCTAAAGTCCAGAAAATGTTGGTGGGCCAAAAACGGTGTCAGAGAGCTCTGAATGTCCTAAAAACATTTGCAGCCTGAACGGGGCATTAACCCACATCCTAGACAACTGAAATTCCCAAAAATATTTTGGCCCAAAAAATGCTTCCTACACCCTGAAATTTCAGAAAATGTTGGCAGCTCAAAAAAAGGCCTTAAAATGCATCTTAGGCCTGCAAAAATGTTGAAAACTTTGGAGGCCCAAAAAAGGGGTTTACAGGCATCCTAGACCCCCTAAAGTCCAGAAAATGTTGGTGGGCCAAAAACGGTGTCAGAGAGCTCTGAATGTCCCAAAAACATTTGCAGCCTGAAAGGGGCACTAACCCGCATCCTAGACCACTGAAATTCCCAAAAATAGTTTTGGCACCATAAATGCATCCTACAACCCTGAAAGTTCAGAAAATGTTGGCAGCTCAAAAAAGGCCTTAAAATGCATTTTAGGCCTGCAAACATGTTGAAAAGTTTGGAGGCCCAAAAAAGGGATTTACAGGCCTCCCAGACCCCCTAAACTCCAGAAAATGTTGGTGGGCCAAAAACAGGCTCAGAAAGCTCTGAATGTCCCAAAAACATTTGCAGCCTGAAAGGGGCATTAACCCGCATCCTAGACCACTGAAATTCCCAAAAATATTTTTGGCACCCAAAATGCATCCTACAACCCTGAAAGTTCAGAATATATTAGCAGCCCAAAAAAGGCCTTAAAATGCATTTTAGGCCTGCAAAAATGTTGAAAACTTTGGAGGCCCAAAAAAGGGGTTTACAGGCATCCTAGACCCCCTAAAATCCAGAAAATGTTGGTGGGCCAAAAACAGGCTCAGAAAGCTCTGAATGTCCCAAAAACATTTGCAGCCTGAAAGGGACATTAACCCGCATCCTAGACCACTGAAATTACCAAAAATAATTTGGCCCGAAAAATGCATCCTACACCCCTGAAAGTTCAGAAAATGTTGGCAGCTCAAAAAAGTCCTTAAAATGCATCTTGTGCCTGCAAAAATGTTGAAAACTTTGGAGGCCCAAAAAAGGGGTTTACAGGCATCCTAGACCCCCTAAAGTCCAGAAAATGTTGGTGGGCCAAAAACTGTGTCAGAGAGCTCTGAATGTCCCAAAAACATTTACAGCCTGAAAGGGGCATTAACCCGCATCCTAGACCACTGAAATTACCAAAAATAATTTGGCCCGAAAAATGCATCCTACACCCCTGAAAGTTCAGAAAATGTTGGCAGCTCAAAAAAGTCCTTAAAATGCATCTTGTGCCTGCAAAAATGTTGAAAACTTTGGAGGCCCAAAAAAGGGGTTTACAGGCATCCTAGACCCCCTAAAGTCCAGAAAATGTTGGTGGGCCAAAAACTGTGTCAGAGAGCTCTGAATGTCCCAAAAACATTTACAGCCTGAAAGGGGCATTAACCCGCATCCTAGACCACTGAAATTCCCAAAAATATTTTTGCCATGAAAAGTGCATCCTACAACCCTGAAAGTTCAGAATATGTTAGCAGCCCAAAAAAGGCCTTAAAATGCATTTTAGACCTG
This sequence comes from Ambystoma mexicanum, assembly GCF_040938575.1. NCBI lineage: Eukaryota > Metazoa > Chordata > Amphibia > Caudata > Ambystomatidae > Ambystoma > Ambystoma mexicanum. The sequence goes on along the minus strand of NC_090929.1, from coordinate 955,803,631 downwards.
CAAAAATGTTGAAAAGTTTGGAGGCCCAAAAAAGGGATTTACAGGCATCCTAGACCCCGTAAAGTGCAGAAAATGGCTGTGGTCCAAAATCAGTGTCAGAGAGCTCTGAATGTCCCAAAACATTTGCAGCCCGAAAGGGGCACTAACCCGCATCTGAGACCACTGAAATTCCCAAAAATATTTTTGGCACAAAAATGCATCCTACAACCCTGAAAATTCAGAATATGTTAGCAGCCTGAAAAAGGCCTTAAAATGCATTTTAGGCCTGCAAAAATGTTGAAAACTTTGGAGGCCCAAAAAAGGGGTTTACAGGCATCCTAGACCCCCTAAAGTCCAGAAAATGTTGGTGGGCCAAAAACGGTGTCAGAGAGCTCTGAATGTCCCAAAAACATTTGCAGCCTGAAAGGGGCACTAACCCGCATCCTAGACCACTGAAATTCCCAAAAATATTTTTGGCACCATAAATGCATCCTACAACCCTGAAAGTTCAGAAAATTTTGGCAGCTCAAAAAAGGCCTTAAAATGCATTTTAGGCCTGCAAACAGGTTGAAAAGTTTGGAGGCCCAAAAAAGGGATTTACAGGCATCCTAGACCCCCTAAAGTCCAGAAAATGTTGGTGGGCCAAAAACAGGCTCAGGGAGCTCTGAATGTCCCAAAAACATGTGCAGCCTGAAAGGGGCATTAACCCGCATCCTAGACCACTGAAATTACCAAAAATAAATTGGCCCAAAAAATGCATCCTACACCCCTGAAAGTTCAGAAAATGTTGGCAGCTCAAAAAAGTCCTTACAATTCATCTTGTGCCTGCAAAAATGTTGAAAACTTTGGAGGCCCAAAAAAGGAGTTTACATGCATCCTAGACCCCCTAAAGTCCAGAAAATGTTGGTGGGCAAAAACTGTGCCAGAGAGCTCTGAATGTCCCAAAAACATTTGCAGCCTGAAAGGGGTATTAACCCGCATCCTAGACCACTGAAATGTCCAAAAATATTTTTGGCACGAAAAATGCATCCTACACCCCTGAAAGCTCAGAATATGTTAGCAGCCCAAAAAAGGCCTTAAAATGCATCTTAGGCCTGCAAAAACGTTGAAAACTTTGGAGGCCCAAAAAAGGGGTTTACAGGCATCCTAGACCCCTAAAGTCCAGAAAATGTTGATGGCCCAAAAACAGTGTCAGAGAGCTCTTAATGTCCCAACAACATTTGCAGCCTTAAGCATTAACGAACATCCTAGACCACTGAAATGTCCAAGAATATTTTTGGCACGAAAAATGCATCCTAAACCCCTGAAAGCTCAGAATATGTTAGCAGCAGAAAAAAAGGCCTTAAAATGCATCTTAGGCCTGCAAAAACGTTGAAAACTGTACAGGCCCAAAAAAGGGGTTTACATGCATCCTAAACCCCCTAAAGTCCAGAAAAGGTTGGTGGGCCATAAACTGTGTCAGAGAGCTCTGAATGTCCCAAAAATATTTGCAGCCTGAAAGGGGCTTTAACCCGCATCCTAGACCACTGAAATTCCCAAAAATATTTTTGGCACCCAAAATGCATCCTACAACCTTGAAAGTTCAGAATATGTTAGCAGCCCAAAAAGGCCTTAAAATGCATTTTAGGCCTGCAAAAATGTTGAAAGGTTTGGAGGCCCAAAAAAGGGGTTTACAGGCATCCTAGACCCCCTAAAGTCCAGAAAATGTTGGTGGGCCAAAAACAGGCTCAGAGAGCTCTGAATGTCTCAAAAACATTTGCAGCCTGAAAGGGGCATTAACCCGCATCCTAGACCACTGAAATTCTCAAAAATATTTTTGGCGCCCAAAATGCATCCTACAACCTTGAAATTTCAGAATATGTTAGCAGCCCAAAAAAGGCCTTAAAATGCATTTTATGCCTGCAAAAATGTTGAAAACTTTGGAGGCCCAAAAAAGGGGTTTACAGGCATCCTAGACCCTCTAAAGTCCAGAAAATGTTGGTGGGTGAAATGCAGGCTCAGAGAGCTCTGAATGTCCCAAACATATTTCCAGCCTGAAAGGGGTATTAACCCGCATCCTAGACCACTGAAATTCCCAAATATATTTTTGGCATGAAAAGTGCATCCTACAACCCTGAAATTTCAGAATATGTTAGCAGCCAAAAAAGGCCTTAAAATGCATTTTAGGCCTGCAAAAATGTTGAAAACTTTGGAGGCCCAAAAAAGGGGTTTACAGGCATCCTAGACCCCCTAAAGTCCAGAAAATGTTGGTGGGCCAAAAACTGTGTCAGAGAGCTCTGAATGTCCCAAAAACATTTGCAGCCTGAAAGGGGCATTAACCCGCATCCTAGACCACTGAAATTCTCAAAAATATTTTTGCCATGAAAAGTGCATCCTACAACCCTGAACGTTCAGAATATGTTAGCAGCCCAAAAAAGGCCTTAAAATGCATTTTAGGCCTGCAAAAATGTTGAAAAGTTTGGAGGCCCAAAAAAGGGATTTACAGGCATCCTAGACCCCGTAAAGTGCAGAAAATGGCTGTGGTCCAAAATCAGTGTCAGAGAGGTCTGAATGTCCCAAAACATTTGCAGCCCGAAAGGGGCACTAACCCGCATCCGAGACCACTGAAATTCCCAAAAATATTTTTGGCACAAAAATGCATCCTACAACCCTGAAAATTCAGAATATGTTAGCAGCCTGAAAAAGGCCTTAAAATGCATTTTAGGCCTGCAAAAATGTTGAAAACTTTGGAGGCCCAAAAAAGGGGTTTACAGGCATCCTAGACCCCCTAAAGTCCAGAAAATGTTGGTGGGTCAAAAACTGTGTCAGAGAGCTCTGAATGTCCTAAAAACATTTGCAGCCTGAACGGGGCATTAACCCACATCCTAGACAACTGAAATTCCCAAAAATATTTTGGCCCAAAAAATGCTTCCTACACCCCTGAAATTTCAGAAAATGTTGGCAGCTCAAAAAAAGGCCTTAAAATGCATCTTAGGCCTGCAAAAATGTTGAAAACTTTGGAGGCCCAAAAAAGGGGTTTACAGGCATCCTAGACCCCCTAAAGTCCAGAAAATGTTGGTGGGCCAAAAACGGTGTCAGAGAGCTCTGAATGTCCCAAAAACATTTGCAGCCTGAAAGGGGCACTAACCCGCATCCTAGACCACTGAAATTCCCAAAAATATTTTTGCCATGAAAAGTGCATCCTACAACCCTGAAAGTTCAGAATATGTTAGCAGCCCAAAAAGGGCCTTAAAATGCATTTTAGACCTGCAAAAATGTTGAAAAGTTTGGAGGCCCAAAAAAGGGATTTACAGGCATCCTAGACCCCGTAAAGTGCAGAAAATGGCTGTGGTCCAAAATCAGTGTCAGAGAGCTCTGAATGTCCCAAAACATTTGCAGCCCGAAAGGGGCACTAACCCGCATCCGAGACCACTGAAATTCCCAAAAATATTTTTGGCACAAAAATGCATCCTACAACCCTGAAAATTCAGAATATGTTAGCAGCCTGAAAAAGGCCTTAAAATGCATTTTAGGCCTGCAAAAATGTTGAAAACTTTGGAGGCCCAAAAAAGGGGTTTACGGGCATCCTAGACCCCCTAAAGTCCAGAAAATGTTGGTGGGCCAAAAACTGTGTCAGAGAGCTCTGAATGTCCTAAAAACATTTGCAGCCTGAACGGGGCATTAACCCACATCCTAGACAACTGAAATTCCCAAAAATATTTTGGCCCAAAAAATGCTTCCTACACCCCTGAAATTTCAGAAAATGTTGGCAGCTCAAAAAAAGGCCTTAAAATGCATCTTAGGCCTGCAAAAATGTTGAAAACTTTGGAGGCCCAAAAAAGGGGTTTACAGGCATCCTAGACCCCCTAAATTCCAGAAAATGTTGGTGGGCCAAAACCTGTGTCAGAAAGCTCTGAATGTCCCAAAAACATTTGCAGCCTGAAAGGGGCATTAACCCGCATCCTAGACCACTGAAATTCCCAAAAATATTTTTGGCACCCAAAATGCATCCTACAACCATGAAAGTTCAGAATATATTAGCAGCCCAAAAAAGGCCTTAAAATGCATTTTAGGCCTACAAAAATGTTGAAAACTTTGGAGGCCCAAAAAAGGGATTTACAGGCCTCCTAGACCCCCTAAACTCCAGAAAATGTTGGTGGGCCAAAAACAGGCTCAGAAAGCTCTGAATGTCCCAAAAACATTTGCAGGCTGAAAGGGGCATTAACCCGCATCCTAGACCACTGAAATTACCAAAAATAATTTGGCCCGAAAAATGCATCCTACACCCCTGAAAGTTCAGAAAATGTTGGCAGCTCAAAAAAAGGCCTTAAAATGCATCTTAGGCCTGCAAAAATGTTGAAAACTTTGCAGGCCCAAAAAAGGGGTTTACATGCATCATATACGCCCTAAATTCCAGAAAAGGTTGGTGGGCCAAAACCTGTGTCAGAAAGCTCTGAATGTCCCAAAAACATTTGCAGCCTGAAAGGGGCATTAACCAGCATCCTAGACCACTGAAATTCCCAAAAATATTTTTGGCACCCAAAATGCATCCTACAACCCTGAAAGTTCAGAATATATTAGCAGCCCAAAAAAGGCCTTAAAATGCATTTTAGGCCTGCAAAAATGTTGAAAACTTTGGAGGCCCAAAAAAGGGGTTTACAGGCATCCTAGACCCCCTAAAGTCCAGAAAATGTTGGTGGGCCAAAAACAGGCTCAGAAAGCTCTGAATGTCCCAAAAACATTTGCAGCCTGAAAGGGACATTAACCCGCATCCTAGACCACTGAAATTACCAAAAATAATTTGGCCCGAAAAATGCATCCTACACCCCTGAAAGTTCAGAAAATGTTGGCAGCTCAAAAAAGTCCTTAAAATGCATCTTGTGCCTGCAAAAATGTTGAAAACTTTGGAGGCCCAAAAAAGGGGTTTACAGGCATCCTAGACCCCCTAAAGTCCAGAAAATGTTGGTGGGCCAAAAACTGTGTCAGAGAACTCTGAATGTCCCAAAAACATTTACAGCCTGAAAGGGGCATTAACCCGCATCCTAGACCACTGAAATTACCAAAAATAATTTGGCCCGAAAAATGCATCCTACACCCCTGAAAGTTCAGAATATGTTAGCAGCCCAAAAAAGGCCTTAAAATGCATCTTAGGCCTGCAAAAATGTTGAAAAGTTTGGAGGCCCAAAAAAGGGATTTACAGGCATCCTAGACCCCGTAAAGTGCAGAAAATGGCTGTGGTCCAAAATCAGTGTCAGAGAGCTCTGAATGTCCCAAAACATTTGCAGCCCGAAAGGGGCACTAACCCGCATCCGAGACCACTGAAATTCCCAAAAATATTTTTGGCACCCAAAATGCATCCTACAACCCTGAAAGTTCAGAATATATTAGCAGCCCAAAAAAGGCCTTAAAATGCATTTTAGGCCTGCAAAAATGTTGAAAACTTTGGAGGCCCAAAAAAGGGGTTTACAGGTATCCTAGACCCCCTAAAGTCCAGAAAATGTTGGTGGGCCAAAAACAGGCTCAGAAAGCTCTGAATGTCCCAAAAACATTTGCAGCCTGAAAGGGACATTAACCCGTATCCTAGACCACTGAAATTACCAAAAATAATTTGGCCCGAAAAATGCATCCTACACCCCTGAAAGTTCAGAAAATGTTGGCAGCTCAAAAAAGTCCTTAAAATGCATCTTGTGCCTGCAAAAATGTTGAAAACTTTGGAGGCCCAAAAAAGGGGTTTACAGGCATCCTAGACCCCTAAAGTCCAGAAAATGTTGGTGGGCCAAAAACTGTGTCAGAGAGCTCTGAATGTCCCAAAAACATTTACAGCCTGAAAGGGGCATTAACCCGCATCCTAGACCACTGAAATTCCCAAAAATATTTTTGCCATGAAAAGTGCATCCTACAACCCTGAAAGTTCAGAATATGTTAGCAGCCCAAAAAAGGCCTTAAAATGCATTTTAGACCTGCAAAAATGTTGAAAAGTTTGGAGGCCCAAAAAAAGGGATTTACAGGCATCCTAGACCCCGTAAAGTGCAGAAAATGGCTGTGGTCCAAAATCAGTGTCAGAGAGCTCTGAATGTCCCAAAACATTTGCAGCCCGAAAGGGGCACTAACCCGCATCCGAGACCACTGAAATTCCCAAAAATATTTTTGGCACAAAAATGCATCCTACAACCCTGAAAATTCAGAATATGTTAGCAGCCTGAAAAAGGCCTTAAAATGCATTTTAGGCCTGCAAAAATGTTGAAAACTTTGGAGGCCCAAAAAAGGGGTTTACAGGCATCCTAGACCCCCTAAAGTCCAGAAAATGTTGGTGGGCCAAAAACGGTGTCAGAGAGCTCTGAATGTCCCAAAAACATTTGCAGCCTGAAAGGGGCACTAACCCGCATCCTAGACCACTGAAATTCCCAAAAATATTTTTGGCACCATAAATGCATCCTACAACCCTGAAAGTTCAGAAAATTTTGGCAGCTCAAAAAAGGCCTTAAAATGCATTTTAGGCCTGCAAACAGGTTGAAAAGTTTGGAGGCCCAAAAAAGGGATTTACAGGCATCCTAGACCCCCTAAAGTCCAGAAAATGTTGGTGGGCCAAAAACAGGCTCAGGGAGCTCTGAATGTCCCAAAAACATGTGCAGCCTGAAAGGGGCATTAACCCGCATCCTAGACCACTGAAATTACCAAAAATAAATTGGCCCAAAAAATGCATCCTACACCCCTGAAAGTTCAGAAAATGTTGGCAGCTCAAAAAAGTCCTTACAATTCATCTTGTGCCTGCAAAAATGTTGAAAACTTTGGAGGCCCAAAAAAGGAGTTTACATGCATCCTAGACCCCCTAAAGTCCAGAAAATGTTGGTGGGCAAAAACTGTGCCAGAGAGCTCTGAATGTCCCAAAAACATTTGCAGCCTGAAAGGGGTATTAACCCGCATCCTAGACCACTGAAATTACCAAAAATAAATTGGCCCAAAAAATGCATCCTACACCCCTGAAAGCTCAGAATATGTTAGCAGCCCAAAAAAGGCCTTAAAATGCATCTTAGGCCTGCAAAAACGTTGAAAACTTTGGAGGCCCAAAAAAGGGGTTTACAGGCATCCTAGACCCCTAAAGTCCAGAAAATGTTGATGGCCCAAAAACAGTGTCAGAGAGCTCTTAATGTCCCAACAACATTTGCAGCCTTAAGCATTAACGAACATCCTAGACCACTGAAATGTCCAAGAATATTTTTGGCACGAAAAATGCATCCTACACCCCTGAAAGCTCAGAATATGTTAGCAGCCCAAAAAAGGCCTTAAAATGCATCTTAGGCCTGCAAAAACGTTGAAAACTGTACAGGCCCAAAAAAGGGGTTTACATGCATCCTAAACCCCCTAAAGTCCAGAAAAGGTTGGTGGGCCATAAACTGTGTCAGAGAGCTCTGAATGTCCCAAAAATATTTGCAGCCTGAAAGGGGCTTTAACCCGCATCCTAGACCACTGAAATTCCCAAAAATATTTTTGGCACCCAAAATGCATCCTACAACCTTGAAAGTTCAGAATATGTTAGCAGCCCAAAAAGGCCTTAAAATGCATTTTAGGCCTGCAAAAATGTTGAAAGGTTTGGAGGCCCAAAAAAGGGGTTTACAGGCACCCTAGACCCCCTAAAGTCCAAAAAATGTTGGTGGGCCAAAAACAGGCTCAGAGAGCTCTGAATGTCCCAAAAACATTTGCAGCCTGAAAGGGGCATTAACCCGCATCCTAGACCACTGAAATTCTCAAAAATATTTTTGGCACCCAAAATGCATCCTACAACCTTGAAATTTCAGAATATGTTAGCAGCCCAAAAAAGGCCTTAAAATGCATTTTATGCCTGCAAAAATGTTGAAAACTTTGGAGGCCCAAAAAAGGGGTTTACAGGCATCCTAGACCCTCTAAAGTCCAGAAAATGTTGGTGGGTGAAATGCAGGCTCAGAGAGCTCTGAATGTCCCAAACATATTTCCAGCCTGAAAGGGGTATTAACCCGCATCCTAGACCACTGAAATTACCAAAAATAATTTGGCCCGAAAAATGCATCCTACACCCCTGAAAGTTCAGAAAATGTTGGCAGCTCAAAAAAGTCCTTAAAATGCATCTTGTGCCTGCAAAAATGTTGAAAACTTTGGAGGCCCAAAAAAGGGGTTTACAGGCATCCTAGACCCCCTAAAGTCCAGAAAATGTTGGTGGGCCAAAAACTGTGTCAGAGAGCTCTGAATGTCCCAAAAACATTTACAGCCTTAAAGGGGCATTAACCCGCATCCTAGACCACTGAAATTCTCAAAAATATTTTTGCCATGAAAAGTGCATCCTACAACCCTGAACGTTCAGAATATGTTAGCAGCCCAAAAAAGGAATTAAAATGCATTTTAGGCCTGCAAAAATGTTGAAAAGTTTGGAGGCCCAAAAAAGGGATTTACAAGCATCCTAGACCCCGTAAAGTGCAGAAAATGGCTGTGGCCCAAAAACTGTGTCAGAGAGCTCTGAATGGCCTACAAACATGTGCAGCTTGAAAGGGGCATTAACCCGCATCCTAGACCACTGAAATTCCCAAAAATATTTTTGGCACTCAAAATGCATCCTACAACCCTGAAAGTTCAGAATATGTTAGCAGCCCAAAAAAGGCCTTAAGATGCATTTTAGGCCTGCAAAAAGGTTGAAAACTTTGGAGGCCCAAAAAAGGGGTTTACAGGCATCCTAGACCCCCTAAAGTCCAGAAAATGCTGGTGGGCCAAAAACTGTGTCAGAGAGCTCTGAATGTCCCAAAAACATTTGCAGCCTGTAAGGGGCATTAACCCGCATCCTAGACCACTGAAATTCCCAAAAATATTTTGGCCCGAAAAATGCATCCTGCACCCCTGAATGTTCAGAAAATGTTGGCAGCTCAAAAAAGTCCTTAAAATTCATCTTGTGCCTGCAAAAATGTTGAAAACTTTGGAGGCCCAAAAAATGGGTTTACAGGCATCCTAGACTCCGTAAAGTCCAGAAAATATTGGTGGACCAAATACTGTGTCACAGAGCTCTGAATGTCCCAAAAACATTTGCAGACTGAAAGGGGCATTAACCCGCATCCTAGACCACTGAAATTCCCAAAAGTATTTTTGGCACTAAAAATGCATCCTACACCCATGAATTTTCAGAAAATGTTGGCAGCTCAAAAAAAGGCCTTAAAATGCATTTAGGCCTGCAAAAATGTTGAAAACTTTGCAGGCCCAAAAAAGGGGTTTACATGCATCCTAGACCCCCTAAATTCCAGAAAAGGTTGGTGGGCCAAAACCTGTGTCAGAAAGCTCTGAATGTCCCAAAAACATTTGCAGCCTGAAAGGGGCATTAACCCGCATCCTAGACCACTGAAATTCCCAAAAATATTTTTGGCACCCAAAATGCATCCTACAACCCTGAAAGTTCAGAATATATTAGCAGCCCAAAAAAGGCCTTAAAATGCATTTTAGGCCTGCAAAAATGTTGAAAACTTTGGAGGCCCAAAAAAGGGGTTTACAGGAATCCTAGACCCCCTAAAGTCCAGAAAATGTTGGTGGGCCAAAAACAGGCTCAGAAAGCTCTGAATGTCCCAAAAACATTTGCAGCCTGAAAGGGACATTAACCCGCATCCTAGACCACTGAAATTACCAAAAATAATTTGGCCCGAAAAATGCATCCTACACCCCTGAAAGTTCAGAAAATGTTGGCAGCTCAAAAAAGTCCTTAAAATGCATCTTGTGCCTGCAAAAATGTTGAAAACTTTGGAGGCCCAAAAAAGGGGTTTACAGGCATCCTAGACCCCCTAAAGTCCAGAAAATGTTGGTGGGCCAAAAACTGTGTCAGAGAGCTCTGAATGTCCCAAAAACATTTACAGCCTGAAAGGGGCATTAACCCGCATCCTAGACCACTGAAATTCCCAAAAATATTTTTGCCATGAAAAGTGCATCCTACAACCCTGAAAGTTCAGAATATGTTAGCAGCCCAAAAAAGGCCTTAAAATGCATTTTAGACCTGCAAAAATGTTGAAAAGTTTGGAGGCCCAAAAAAGGGATTTACAGGTATCCTAGACCCCGTAAAGTGCAGAAAATGGCTGTGGTCCAAAATCAGTGTCAGAGAGCTCTGAATGTCCCAAAACATTTGCAGCCCGAAAGAGGCACTAACCCGCATCCGAGACCACTGAAATTCCCAAAAATATTTTTGGCACAAAAATGCATCCTACAACCCTGAAAATTCAGAATATGTTAGCAGCCTGAAAAAGGCCTTAAAATGCATTTTAGGCCTGCAAAAATGTTGAAAACTATGGAGGCCCAAAAAAGGGGTTTACAGGCATCCTAGACCCCCTAAAGTCCAGAAAATGTTGGTGGGCCAAAAACTGTGTCGGAGAGCTCTGAATGTCCTAAAAACATTTGCAGCCTGAACGGGGCATTAACCCACATCCTAGACAACTGAAATTCCCAAAAATATTTTGGCCCAAAAAATGCTTCCTACACCCCTGAAATTTCAGAAAATGTTGGCAGCTCAAAAAAAGGCCTTAAAATGCATCTTAGGCCTGCAAAAATGGTGAAAACTTTGGAGGCCCAAAAAAGGGGTTTACAGGCATCCTAGACCCCCTAAATTCCAGAAAAGGTTGGTGGGCCAAAACCTGTGTCAGGAAGCTCTGAATGTCCCAAAAACATTTGCAGCCTGAAAGGGGCATTAACCCGCATCCTAGACCACTGAAATTCCCAAAAATATTTTTGGCACCCAAAATGCATCCTACAACCCTGAAAGTTCAGAATATATTAGCAGCCCAAAAAAGGCCTTAAAATGCATTTTAGGCCTACAAAAATGTTGAAAACTTTGGAGGCCCAAAAAAGGGATTTACAGGCCTCCCAGACCCCCTAAACTCCAGAAAATGTTGGTGGGCCAAAAACAGGCTCAGAAAGCTCTGAATGTCCCAAAAACATTTGCAGCCTGAAAGGGGCATTAACCCGCATCCTAGACCACTGAAATTCCCAAAAATATTTTTGGCACCCAAAATGCATCCTACAACCCTGAAAGTTCAGAATATATTAGCAGCCCAAAAAAGGCCTTAAAATGCATTTTAGGCCTGCAAAAATGTTGAAAACTTTGGAGGCCCAAAAAAGGGGTTTACAGGCATCCTAGACCCCCTAAAATCCAGAAAATGTTGGTGGGCCAAAAACAGGCTCAGAAAGCTCTGAATGTCCCAAAAACATTTGCAGCCTGAAAGGGACATTAACCCGCATCCTAGACCACTGAAATTACCAAAAATAATTTGGCCCGAAAAATGCATCCTACACCCCTGAAAGTTCAGAAAATGTTGGCAGCTCAAAAAAGTCCTTAAAATGCATCTTGTGCCTGCAAAAATGTTGAAAACTTTGGAGGCCCAAAAAAGGGGTTTACAGGCATCCTAGACCCCCTAAAGTCCAGAAAATGTTGGTGGGCCAAAAACTGTGTCAGAGAGCTCTGAATGTCCCAAAAACATTTACAGCCTTAAAGGGGCATTAACCCGCATCCTAGACCACTGAAATTCTCAAAAATATTTTTGCCATGAAAAGTGCATCCTACAACCCTGAACGTTCAGAATATGTTAGCAGCCCAAAAAAGGAATTAAAATGCATTTTAGGCCTGCAAAAATGTTGAAAAGTTTGGAGGCCCAAAAAAGGGATTTACAAGCATCCTAGACCCCGTAAAGTGCAGAAAATGGCTGTGGCCCAAAAACTGTGTCAGAGAGCTCTGAATGGCCTACAAACATGTGCAGCTTGAAAGGGGCATTAACCCGCATCCTAGACCACTGAAATTCCCAAAAATATTTTTGGCACTCAAAATGCATCCTACAACCCTGAAAGTTCAGAATATGTTAGCAGCCCAAAAAAGGCCTTAAGATGCATTTTAGGCCTGCAAAAAGGTTGAAAACTTTGGAGGCCCAAAAAAGGGGTTTACAGGCATCCTAGACCCCCTAAAGTCCAGAAAATGCTGGTGGGCCAAAAACTGTGTCAGAGAGCTCTGAATGTCCCAAAAACATTTGCAGCCTGTAAGGGGCATTAACCCGCATCCTAGACCACTGAAATTCCCAAAAATATTTTGGCCCGAAAAATGCATCCTGCACCCCTGAATGTTCAGAAAATGTTGGCAGCTCAAAAAAGTCCTTAAAATTCATCTTGTGCCTGCAAAAATGTTGAAAACTTTGGAGGCCCAAAAAATGGGTTTACAGGCATCCTAGACTCCGTAAAGTCCAGAAAATATTGGTGGACCAAATACTGTGTCACAGAGCTCTGAATGTCCCAAAAACATTTGCAGACTGAAAGGGGCATTAACCCGCATCCTAGACCACTGAAATTCCCAAAAGTATTTTTGGCACTAAAAATGCATCCTACACCCATGAATTTTCAGAAAATGTTGGCAGCTCAAAAAAAGGCCTTAAAATGCATTTAGGCCTGCAAAAATGTTGAAAACTTTGCAGGCCCAAAAAAGGGGTTTACATGCATCCTAGACCCCCTAAATTCCAGAAAAGGTTGGTGGGCCAAAACCTGTGTCAGAAAGCTCTGAATGTCCCAAAAACATTTGCAGCCTGAAAGGGGCATTAACCCGCATCCTAGACCACTGAAATTCCCAAAAATATTTTTGGCACCCAAAATGCATCCTACAACCCTGAAAGTTCAGAATATATTAGCAGCCCAAAAAAGGCCTTAAAATGCATTTTAGGCCTGCAAAAATGTTGAAAACTTTGGAGGCCCAAAAAAGGGGTTTACAGGAATCCTAGACCCCCTAAAGTCCAGAAAATGTTGGTGGGCCAAAAACAGGCTCAGAAAGCTCTGAATGTCCCAAAAACATTTGCAGCCTGAAAGGGACATTAACCCGCATCCTAGACCACTGAAATTACCAAAAATAATTTGGCCCGAAAAATGCATCCTACACCCCTGAAAGTTCAGAAAATGTTGGCAGCTCAAAAAAGTCCTTAAAATGCATCTTGTGCCTGCAAAAATGTTGAAAACTTTGGAGGCCCAAAAAAGGGGTTTACAGGCATCCTAGACCCCCTAAAGTCCAGAAAATGTTGGTGGGCCAAAAACTGTGTCAGAGAGCTCTGAATGTCCCAAAAACATTTACAGCCTGAAAGGGGCATTAACCCGCATCCTAGACCACTGAAATTCCCAAAAATATTTTTGCCATGAAAAGTGCATCCTACAACCCTGAAAGTTCAGAATATGTTAGCAGCCCAAAAAAGGCCTTAAAATGCATTTTAGACCTGCAAAAATGTTGAAAAGTTTGGAGGCCCAAAAAAGGGATTTACAGGTATCCTAGACCCCGTAAAGTGCAGAAAATGGCTGTGGTCCAAAATCAGTGTCAGAGAGCTCTGAATGTCCCAAAACATTTGCAGCCCGAAAGAGGCACTAACCCGCATCCGAGACCACTGAAATTCCCAAAAATATTTTTGGCACAAAAATGCATCCTACAACCCTGAAAATTCAGAATATGTTAGCAGCCTGAAAAAGGCCTTAAAATGCATTTTAGGCCTGCAAAAATGTTGAAAACTATGGAGGCCCAAAAAAGGGGTTTACAGGCATCCTAGACCCCCTAAAGTCCAGAAAATGTTGGTGGGCCAAAAACTGTGTCGGAGAGCTCTGAATGTCCTAAAAACATTTGCAGCCTGAACGGGGCATTAACCCACATCCTAGACAACTGAAATTCCCAAAAATATTTTGGCCCAAAAAATGCTTCCTACACCCCTGAAATTTCAGAAAATGTTGGCAGCTCAAAAAAAGGCCTTAAAATGCATCTTAGGCCTGCAAAAATGGTGAAAACTTTGGAGGCCCAAAAAAGGGGTTTACAGGCATCCTAGACCCCCTAAATTCCAGAAAAGGTTGGTGGGCCAAAACCTGTGTCAGGAAGCTCTGAATGTCCCAAAAACATTTGCAGCCTGAAAGGGGCATTAACCCGCATCCTAGACCACTGAAATTCCCAAAAATATTTTTGGCACCCAAAATGCATCCTACAACCCTGAAAGTTCAGAATATATTAGCAGCCCAAAAAAGGCCTTAAAATGCATTTTAGGCCTACAAAAATGTTGAAAACTTTGGAGGCCCAAAAAAGGGATTTACAGGCCTCCCAGACCCCCTAAACTCCAGAAAATGTTGGTGGGCCAAAAACAGGCTCAGAAAGCTCTGAATGTCCCAAAAACATTTGCAGCCTGAAAGGGGCATTAACCCGCATCCTAGACCACTGAAATTCCCAAAAATATTTTTGGCACCCAAAATGCATCCTACAACCCTGAAAGTTCAGAATATATTAGCAGCCCAAAAAAGGCCTTAAAATGCATTTTAGGCCTGCAAAAATGTTGAAAACTTTGGAGGCCCAAAAAAGGGGTTTACAGGCATCCTAGACCCCCTAAAATCCAGAAAATGTTGGTGGGCCAAAAACAGGCTCAGAAAGCTCTGAATGTCCCAAAAACATTTGCAGCCTGAAAGGGACATTAACCCGCATCCTAGACCACTGAAATTACCAAAAATAATTTGGCCCGAAAAATGCATCCTACACCCCTGAAAGTTCAGAAAATGTTGGCAGCTCAAAAAAGTCCTTAAAATGCATCTTGTGCCTGCAAAAATGTTGAAAACTTTGGAGGCCCAAAAAAGGGGTTTACAGGCATCCTAGACCCCCTAAAGTCCAGAAAATGTTGGTGGGCCAAAAACTGTGTCAGAGAGCTCTGAATGTCCCAAAAACATTTACAGCCTTAAAGGGGCATTAACCCGCATCCTAGACCACTGAAATTCTCAAAAATATTTTTGCCATGAAAAGTGCATCCTACAACCCTGAACGTTCAGAATATGTTAGCAGCCCAAAAAAGGAATTAAAATGCATTTTAGGCCTGCAAAAATGTTGAAAAGTTTGGAGGCCCAAAAAAGGGATTTACAAGCATCCTAGACCCCGTAAAGTGCAGAAAATGGCTGTGGCCCAAAAACTGTGTCAGAGAGCTCTGAATGGCCTACAAACATGTGCAGCTTGAAAGGGGCATTAACCCGCATCCTAGACCACTGAAATTCCCAAAAATATTTTTGGCACTCAAAATGCATCCTACAACCCTGAAAGTTCAGAATATGTTAGCAGCCCAAAAAAGGCCTTAAGATGCATTTTAGGCCTGCAAAAAGGTTGAAAACTTTGGAGGCCCAAAAAAGGGGTTTACAGGCATCCTAGACCCCCTAAAGTCCAGAAAATGCTGGTGGGCCAAAAACTGTGTCAGAGAGCTCTGAATGTCCCAAAAACATTTGCAGCCTGTAAGGGGCATTAACCCGCATCCTAGACCACTGAAATTCCCAAAAATATTTTGGCCCGAAAAATGCATCCTGCACCCCTGAATGTTCAGAAAATGTTGGCAGCTCAAAAAAGTCCTTAAAATTCATCTTGTGCCTGCAAAAATGTTGAAAACTTTGGAGGCCCAAAAAATGGGTTTACAGGCATCCTAGACTCCGTAAAGTCCAGAAAATATTGGTGGACCAAATACTGTGTCACAGAGCTCTGAATGTCCCAAAAACATTTGCAGACTGAAAGGGGCATTAACCCGCATCCTAGACCACTGAAATTCCCAAAAGTATTTTTGGCACTAAAAATGCATCCTACACCCATGAATTTTCAGAAAATGTTGGCAGCTCAAAAAAAGGCCTTAAAATGCATTTAGGCCTGCAAAAATGTTGAAAACTTTGCAGGCCCAAAAAAGGGGTTTACATGCATCCTAGACCCCCTAAATTCCAGAAAAGGTTGGTGGGCCAAAACCTGTGTCAGAAAGCTCTGAATGTCCCAAAAACATTTGCAGCCTGAAAGGGGCATTAACCCGCATCCTAGACCACTGAAATTCCCAAAAATATTTTTGGCACCCAAAATGCATCCTACAACCCTGAAAGTTCAGAATATATTAGCAGCCCAAAAAAGGCCTTAAAATGCATTTTAGGCCTGCAAAAATGTTGAAAACTTTGGAGGCCCAAAAAAGGGGTTTACAGGAATCCTAGACCCCCTAAAGTCCAGAAAATGTTGGTGGGCCAAAAACAGGCTCAGAAAGCTCTGAATGTCCCAAAAACATTTGCAGCCTGAAAGGGACATTAACCCGCATCCTAGACCACTGAAATTACCAAAAATAATTTGGCCCGAAAAATGCATCCTACACCCCTGAAAGTTCAGAAAATGTTGGCAGCTCAAAAAAGTCCTTAAAATGCATCTTGTGCCTGCAAAAATGTTGAAAACTTTGGAGGCCCAAAAAAGGGGTTTACAGGCATCCTAGACCCCCTAAAGTCCAGAAAATGTTGGTGGGCCAAAAACTGTGTCAGAGAGCTCTGAATGTCCCAAAAACATTTACAGCCTGAAAGGGGCATTAACCCGCATCCTAGACCACTGAAATTCCCAAAAATATTTTTGCCATGAAAAGTGCATCCTACAACCCTGAAAGTTCAGAATATGTTAGCAGCCCAAAAAAGGCCTTAAAATGCATTTTAGACCTGCAAAAATGTTGAAAAGTTTGGAGGCCCAAAAAAGGGATTTACAGGTATCCTAGACCCCGTAAAGTGCAGAAAATGGCTGTGGTCCAAAATCAGTGTCAGAGAGCTCTGAATGTCCCAAAACATTTGCAGCCCGAAAGAGGCACTAACCCGCATCCGAGACCACTGAAATTCCCAAAAATATTTTTGGCACAAAAATGCATCCTACAACCCTGAAAATTCAGAATATGTTAGCAGCCTGAAAAAGGCCTTAAAATGCATTTTAGGCCTGCAAAAATGTTGAAAACTATGGAGGCCCAAAAAAGGGGTTTACAGGCATCCTAGACCCCCTAAAGTCCAGAAAATGTTGGTGGGCCAAAAACTGTGTCGGAGAGCTCTGAATGTCCTAAAAACATTTGCAGCCTGAACGGGGCATTAACCCACATCCTAGACAACTGAAATTCCCAAAAATATTTTGGCCCAAAAAATGCTTCCTACACCCCTGAAATTTCAGAAAATGTTGGCAGCTCAAAAAAAGGCCTTAAAATGCATCTTAGGCCTGCAAAAATGGTGAAAACTTTGGAGGCCCAAAAAAGGGGTTTACAGGCATCCTAGACCCCCTAAATTCCAGAAAAGGTTGGTGGGCCAAAACCTGTGTCAGGAAGCTCTGAATGTCCCAAAAACATTTGCAGCCTGAAAGGGGCATTAACCCGCATCCTAGACCACTGAAATTCCCAAAAATATTTTTGGCACCCAAAATGCATCCTACAACCCTGAAAGTTCAGAATATATTAGCAGCCCAAAAAAGGCCTTAAAATGCATTTTAGGCCTACAAAAATGTTGAAAACTTTGGAGGCCCAAAAAAGGGATTTACAGGCCTCCCAGACCCCCTAAACTCCAGAAAATGTTGGTGGGCCAAAAACAGGCTCAGAAAGCTCTGAATGTCCCAAAAACATTTGCAGCCTGAAAGGGGCATTAACCCGCATCCTAGACCACTGAAATTCCCAAAAATATTTTTGGCACCCAAAATGCATCCTACAACCCTGAAAGTTCAGAATATATTAGCAGCCCAAAAAAGGCCTTAAAATGCATTTTAGGCCTGCAAAAATGTTGAAAACTTTGGAGGCCCAAAAAAGGGGTTTACAGGCATCCTAGACCCCCTAAAATCCAGAAAATGTTGGTGGGCCAAAAACAGGCTCAGAAAGCTCTGAATGTCCCAAAAACATTTGCAGCCTGAAAGGGACATTAACCCGCATCCTAGACCACTGAAATTACCAAAAATAATTTGGCCCGAAAAATGCATCCTACACCCCTGAAAGTTCAGAAAATGTTGGCAGCTCAAAAAAGTCCTTAAAATGCATCTTGTGCCTGCAAAAATGTTGAAAACTTTGGAGGCCCAAAAAAGGGGTTTACAGGCATCCTAGACCCCCTAAAGTCCAGAAAATGTTGGTGGGCCAAAAACTGTGTCAGAGAGCTCTGAATGTCCCAAAAACATTTACAGCCTTAAAGGGGCATTAACCCGCATCCTAGACCACTGAAATTCTCAAAAATATTTTTGCCATGAAAAGTGCATCCTACAACCCTGAACGTTCAGAATATGTTAGCAGCCCAAAAAAGGAATTAAAATGCATTTTAGGCCTGCAAAAATGTTGAAAAGTTTGGAGGCCCAAAAAAGGGATTTACAAGCATCCTAGACCCCGTAAAGTGCAGAAAATGGCTGTGGCCCAAAAACTGTGTCAGAGAGCTCTGAATGGCCTACAAACATGTGCAGCTTGAAAGGGGCATTAACCCGCATCCTAGACCACTGAAATTCCCAAAAATATTTTTGGCACTCAAAATGCATCCTACAACCCTGAAAGTTCAGAATATGTTAGCAGCCCAAAAAAGGCCTTAAGATGCATTTTAGGCCTGCAAAAAGGTTGAAAACTTTGGAGGCCCAAAAAAGGGGTTTACAGGCATCCTAGACCCCCTAAAGTCCAGAAAATGCTGGTGGGCCAAAAACTGTGTCAGAGAGCTCTGAATGTCCCAAAAACATTTGCAGCCTGTAAGGGGCATTAACCCGCATCCTAGACCACTGAAATTCCCAAAAATATTTTGGCCCGAAAAATGCATCCTGCACCCCTGAATGTTCAGAAAATGTTGGCAGCTCAAAAAAGTCCTTAAAATTCATCTTGTGCCTGCAAAAATGTTGAAAACTTTGGAGGCCCAAAAAATGGGTTTACAGGCATCCTAGACTCCGTAAAGTCCAGAAAATATTGGTGGACCAAATACTGTGTCACAGAGCTCTGAATGTCCCAAAAACATTTGCAGACTGAAAGGGGCATTAACCCGCATCCTAGACCACTGAAATTCCCAAAAGTATTTTTGGCACTAAAAATGCATCCTACACCCATGAATTTTCAGAAAATGTTGGCAGCTCAAAAAAAGGCCTTAAAATGCATTTAGGCCTGCAAAAATGTTGAAAACTTTGCAGGCCCAAAAAAGGGGTTTACATGCATCCTAGACCCCCTAAATTCCAGAAAAGGTTGGTGGGCCAAAACCTGTGTCAGAAAGCTCTGAATGTCCCAAAAACATTTGCAGCCTGAAAGGGGCATTAACCCGCATCCTAGACCACTGAAATTCCCAAAAATATTTTTGGCACCCAAAATGCATCCTACAACCCTGAAAGTTCAGAATATATTAGCAGCCCAAAAAAGGCCTTAAAATGCATTTTAGGCCTGCAAAAATGTTGAAAACTTTGGAGGCCCAAAAAAGGGGTTTACAGGAATCCTAGACCCCCTAAAGTCCAGAAAATGTTGGTGGGCCAAAAACAGGCTCAGAAAGCTCTGAATGTCCCAAAAACATTTGCAGCCTGAAAGGGACATTAACCCGCATCCTAGACCACTGAAATTACCAAAAATAATTTGGCCCGAAAAATGCATCCTACACCCCTGAAAGTTCAGAAAATGTTGGCAGCTCAAAAAAGTCCTTAAAATGCATCTTGTGCCTGCAAAAATGTTGAAAACTTTGGAGGCCCAAAAAAGGGGTTTACAGGCATCCTAGACCCCCTAAAGTCCAGAAAATGTTGGTGGGCCAAAAACTGTGTCAGAGAGCTCTGAATGTCCCAAAAACATTTACAGCCTGAAAGGGGCATTAACCCGCATCCTAGACCACTGAAATTCCCAAAAATATTTTTGCCATGAAAAGTGCATCCTACAACCCTGAAAGTTCAGAATATGTTAGCAGCCCAAAAAAGGCCTTAAAATGCATTTTAGACCTGCAAAAATGTTGAAAAGTTTGGAGGCCCAAAAAAGGGATTTACAGGTATCCTAGACCCCGTAAAGTGCAGAAAATGGCTGTGGTCCAAAATCAGTGTCAGAGAGCTCTGAATGTCCCAAAACATTTGCAGCCCGAAAGAGGCACTAACCCGCATCCGAGACCACTGAAATTCCCAAAAATATTTTTGGCACAAAAATGCATCCTACAACCCTGAAAATTCAGAATATGTTAGCAGCCTGAAAAAGGCCTTAAAATGCATTTTAGGCCTGCAAAAATGTTGAAAACTATGGAGGCCCAAAAAAGGGGTTTACAGGCATCCTAGACCCCCTAAAGTCCAGAAAATGTTGGTGGGCCAAAAACTGTGTCGGAGAGCTCTGAATGTCCTAAAAACATTTGCAGCCTGAACGGGGCATTAACCCACATCCTAGACAACTGAAATTCCCAAAAATATTTTGGCCCAAAAAATGCTTCCTACACCCCTGAAATTTCAGAAAATGTTGGCAGCTCAAAAAAAGGCCTTAAAATGCATCTTAGGCCTGCAAAAATGGTGAAAACTTTGGAGGCCCAAAAAAGGGGTTTACAGGCATCCTAGACCCCCTAAATTCCAGAAAAGGTTGGTGGGCCAAAACCTGTGTCAGGAAGCTCTGAATGTCCCAAAAACATTTGCAGCCTGAAAGGGGCATTAACCCGCATCCTAGACCACTGAAATTCCCAAAAATATTTTTGGCACCCAAAATGCATCCTACAACCCTGAAAGTTCAGAATATATTAGCAGCCCAAAAAAGGCCTTAAAATGCATTTTAGGCCTACAAAAATGTTGAAAACTTTGGAGGCCCAAAAAAGGGATTTACAGGCCTCCCAGACCCCCTAAACTCCAGAAAATGTTGGTGGGCCAAAAACAGGCTCAGAAAGCTCTGAATGTCCCAAAAACATTTGCAGCCTGAAAGGGGCATTAACCCGCATCCTAGACCACTGAAATTCCCAAAAATATTTTTGGCACCCAAAATGCATCCTACAACCCTGAAAGTTCAGAATATATTAGCAGCCCAAAAAAGGCCTTAAAATGCATTTTAGGCCTGCAAAAATGTTGAAAACTTTGGAGGCCCAAAAAAGGGGTTTACAGGCATCCTAGACCCCCTAAAATCCAGAAAATGTTGGTGGGCCAAAAACAGGCTCAGAAAGCTCTGAATGTCCCAAAAACATTTGCAGCCTGAAAGGGACATTAACCCGCATCCTAGACCACTGAAATTACCAAAAATAATTTGGCCCGAAAAATGCATCCTACACCCCTGAAAGTTCAGAAAATGTTGGCAGCTCAAAAAAGTCCTTAAAATGCATCTTGTGCCTGCAAAAATGTTGAAAACTTTGGAGGCCCAAAAAAGGGGTTTACAGGCATCCTAGACCCCCTAAAGTCCAGAAAATGTTGGTGGGCCAAAAACTGTGTCAGAGAGCTCTGAATGTCCCAAAAACATTTACAGCCTTAAAGGGGCATTAACCCGCATCCTAGACCACTGAAATTCTCAAAAATATTTTTGCCATGAAAAGTGCATCCTACAACCCTGAACGTTCAGAATATGTTAGCAGCCCAAAAAAGGAATTAAAATGCATTTTAGGCCTGCAAAAATGTTGAAAAGTTTGGAGGCCCAAAAAAGGGATTTACAAGCATCCTAGACCCCGTAAAGTGCAGAAAATGGCTGTGGCCCAAAAACTGTGTCAGAGAGCTCTGAATGGCCTACAAACATGTGCAGCTTGAAAGGGGCATTAACCCGCATCCTAGACCACTGAAATTCCCAAAAATATTTTTGGCACTCAAAATGCATCCTACAACCCTGAAAGTTCAGAATATGTTAGCAGCCCAAAAAAGGCCTTAAGATGCATTTTAGGCCTGCAAAAAGGTTGAAAACTTTGGAGGCCCAAAAAAGGGGTTTACAGGCATCCTAGACCCCCTAAAGTCCAGAAAATGCTGGTGGGCCAAAAACTGTGTCAGAGAGCTCTGAATGTCCCAAAAACATTTGCAGCCTGTAAGGGGCATTAACCCGCATCCTAGACCACTGAAATTCCCAAAAATATTTTGGCCCGAAAAATGCATCCTGCACCCCTGAATGTTCAGAAAATGTTGGCAGCTCAAAAAAGTCCTTAAAATTCATCTTGTGCCTGCAAAAATGTTGAAAACTTTGGAGGCCCAAAAAATGGGTTTACAGGCATCCTAGACTCCGTAAAGTCCAGAAAATATTGGTGGACCAAATACTGTGTCACAGAGCTCTGAATGTCCCAAAAACATTTGCAGACTGAAAGGGGCATTAACCCGCATCCTAGACCACTGAAATTCCCAAAAGTATTTTTGGCACTAAAAATGCATCCTACACCCATGAATTTTCAGAAAATGTTGGCAGCTCAAAAAAAGGCCTTAAAATGCATTTAGGCCTGCAAAAATGTTGAAAACTTTGCAGGCCCAAAAAAGGGGTTTACATGCATCCTAGACCCCCTAAATTCCAGAAAAGGTTGGTGGGCCAAAACCTGTGTCAGAAAGCTCTGAATGTCCCAAAAACATTTGCAGCCTGAAAGGGGCATTAACCCGCATCCTAGACCACTGAAATTCCCAAAAATATTTTTGGCACCCAAAATGCATCCTACAACCCTGAAAGTTCAGAATATATTAGCAGCCCAAAAAAGGCCTTAAAATGCATTTTAGGCCTGCAAAAATGTTGAAAACTTTGGAGGCCCAAAAAAGGGGTTTACAGGAATCCTAGACCCCCTAAAGTCCAGAAAATGTTGGTGGGCCAAAAACAGGCTCAGAAAGCTCTGAATGTCCCAAAAACATTTGCAGCCTGAAAGGGACATTAACCCGCATCCTAGACCACTGAAATTACCAAAAATAATTTGGCCCGAAAAATGCATCCTACACCCCTGAAAGTTCAGAAAATGTTGGCAGCTCAAAAAAGTCCTTAAAATGCATCTTGTGCCTGCAAAAATGTTGAAAACTTTGGAGGCCCAAAAAAGGGGTTTACAGGCATCCTAGACCCCCTAAAGTCCAGAAAATGTTGGTGGGCCAAAAACTGTGTCAGAGAGCTCTGAATGTCCCAAAAACATTTACAGCCTGAAAGGGGCATTAACCCGCATCCTAGACCACTGAAATTCCCAAAAATATTTTTGCCATGAAAAGTGCATCCTACAACCCTGAAAGTTCAGAATATGTTAGCAGCCCAAAAAAGGCCTTAAAATGCATTTTAGACCTGCAAAAATGTTGAAAAGTTTGGAGGCCCAAAAAAGGGATTTACAGGTATCCTAGACCCCGTAAAGTGCAGAAAATGGCTGTGGTCCAAAATCAGTGTCAGAGAGCTCTGAATGTCCCAAAACATTTGCAGCCCGAAAGAGGCACTAACCCGCATCCGAGACCACTGAAATTCCCAAAAATATTTTTGGCACAAAAATGCATCCTACAACCCTGAAAATTCAGAATATGTTAGCAGCCTGAAAAAGGCCTTAAAATGCATTTTAGGCCTGCAAAAATGTTGAAAACTATGGAGGCCCAAAAAAGGGGTTTACAGGCATCCTAGACCCCCTAAAGTCCAGAAAATGTTGGTGGGCCAAAAACTGTGTCGGAGAGCTCTGAATGTCCTAAAAACATTTGCAGCCTGAACGGGGCATTAACCCACATCCTAGACAACTGAAATTCCCAAAAATATTTTGGCCCAAAAAATGCTTCCTACACCCCTGAAATTTCAGAAAATGTTGGCAGCTCAAAAAAAGGCCTTAAAATGCATCTTAGGCCTGCAAAAATGGTGAAAACTTTGGAGGCCCAAAAAAGGGGTTTACAGGCATCCTAGACCCCCTAAATTCCAGAAAAGGTTGGTGGGCCAAAACCTGTGTCAGGAAGCTCTGAATGTCCCAAAAACATTTGCAGCCTGAAAGGGGCATTAACCCGCATCCTAGACCACTGAAATTCCCAAAAATATTTTTGGCACCCAAAATGCATCCTACAACCCTGAAAGTTCAGAATATATTAGCAGCCCAAAAAAGGCCTTAAAATGCATTTTAGGCCTACAAAAATGTTGAAAACTTTGGAGGCCCAAAAAAGGGATTTACAGGCCTCCCAGACCCCCTAAACTCCAGAAAATGTTGGTGGGCCAAAAACAGGCTCAGAAAGCTCTGAATGTCCCAAAAACATTTGCAGCCTGAAAGGGGCATTAACCCGCATCCTAGACCACTGAAATTCCCAAAAATATTTTTGGCACCCAAAATGCATCCTACAACCCTGAAAGTTCAGAATATATTAGCAGCCCAAAAAAGGCCTTAAAATGCATTTTAGGCCTGCAAAAATGTTGAAAACTTTGGAGGCCCAAAAAAGGGGTTTACAGGCATCCTAGACCCCCTAAAATCCAGAAAATGTTGGTGGGCCAAAAACAGGCTCAGAAAGCTCTGAATGTCCCAAAAACATTTGCAGCCTGAAAGGGACATTAACCCGCATCCTAGACCACTGAAATTACCAAAAATAATTTGGCCCGAAAAATGCATCCTACACCCCTGAAAGTTCAGAAAATGTTGGCAGCTCAAAAAAGTCCTTAAAATGCATCTTGTGCCTGCAAAAATGTTGAAAACTTTGGAGGCCCAAAAAAGGGGTTTACAGGCATCCTAGACCCCCTAAAGTCCAGAAAATGTTGGTGGGCCAAAAACTGTGTCAGAGAGCTCTGAATGTCCCAAAAACATTTACAGCCTTAAAGGGGCATTAACCCGCATCCTAGACCACTGAAATTCTCAAAAATATTTTTGCCATGAAAAGTGCATCCTACAACCCTGAACGTTCAGAATATGTTAGCAGCCCAAAAAAGGAATTAAAATGCATTTTAGGCCTGCAAAAATGTTGAAAAGTTTGGAGGCCCAAAAAAGGGATTTACAAGCATCCTAGACCCCGTAAAGTGCAGAAAATGGCTGTGGCCCAAAAACTGTGTCAGAGAGCTCTGAATGGCCTACAAACATGTGCAGCTTGAAAGGGGCATTAACCCGCATCCTAGACCACTGAAATTCCCAAAAATATTTTTGGCACTCAAAATGCATCCTACAACCCTGAAAGTTCAGAATATGTTAGCAGCCCAAAAAAGGCCTTAAGATGCATTTTAGGCCTGCAAAAAGGTTGAAAACTTTGGAGGCCCAAAAAAGGGGTTTACAGGCATCCTAGACCCCCTAAAGTCCAGAAAATGCTGGTGGGCCAAAAACTGTGTCAGAGAGCTCTGAATGTCCCAAAAACATTTGCAGCCTGTAAGGGGCATTAACCCGCATCCTAGACCACTGAAATTCCCAAAAATATTTTGGCCCGAAAAATGCATCCTGCACCCCTGAATGTTCAGAAAATGTTGGCAGCTCAAAAAAGTCCTTAAAATTCATCTTGTGCCTGCAAAAATGTTGAAAACTTTGGAGGCCCAAAAAATGGGTTTACAGGCATCCTAGACTCCGTAAAGTCCAGAAAATATTGGTGGACCAAATACTGTGTCACAGAGCTCTGAATGTCCCAAAAACATTTGCAGACTGAAAGGGGCATTAACCCGCATCCTAGACCACTGAAATTCCCAAAAGTATTTTTGGCACTAAAAATGCATCCTACACCCATGAATTTTCAGAAAATGTTGGCAGCTCAAAAAAAGGCCTTAAAATGCATTTAGGCCTGCAAAAATGTTGAAAACTTTGCAGGCCCAAAAAAGGGGTTTACATGCATCCTAGACCCCCTAAATTCCAGAAAAGGTTGGTGGGCCAAAACCTGTGTCAGAAAGCTCTGAATGTCCCAAAAACATTTGCAGCCTGAAAGGGGCATTAACCCGCATCCTAGACCACTGAAATTCCCAAAAATATTTTTGGCACCCAAAATGCATCCTACAACCCTGAAAGTTCAGAATATATTAGCAGCCCAAAAAAGGCCTTAAAATGCATTTTAGGCCTGCAAAAATGTTGAAAACTTTGGAGGCCCAAAAAAGGGGTTTACAGGAATCCTAGACCCCCTAAAGTCCAGAAAATGTTGGTGGGCCAAAAACAGGCTCAGAAAGCTCTGAATGTCCCAAAAACATTTGCAGCCTGAAAGGGACATTAACCCGCATCCTAGACCACTGAAATTACCAAAAATAATTTGGCCCGAAAAATGCATCCTACACCCCTGAAAGTTCAGAAAATGTTGGCAGCTCAAAAAAGTCCTTAAAATGCATCTTGTGCCTGCAAAAATGTTGAAAACTTTGGAGGCCCAAAAAAGGGGTTTACAGGCATCCTAGACCCCCTAAAGTCCAGAAAATGTTGGTGGGCCAAAAACTGTGTCAGAGAGCTCTGAATGTCCCAAAAACATTTACAGCCTGAAAGGGGCATTAACCCGCATCCTAGACCACTGAAATTCCCAAAAATATTTTTGCCATGAAAAGTGCATCCTACAACCCTGAAAGTTCAGAATATGTTAGCAGCCCAAAAAAGGCCTTAAAATGCATTTTAGACCTGCAAAAATGTTGAAAAGTTTGGAGGCCCAAAAAAGGGATTTACAGGTATCCTAGACCCCGTAAAGTGCAGAAAATGGCTGTGGTCCAAAATCAGTGTCAGAGAGCTCTGAATGTCCCAAAACATTTGCAGCCCGAAAGAGGCACTAACCCGCATCCGAGACCACTGAAATTCCCAAAAATATTTTTGGCACAAAAATGCATCCTACAACCCTGAAAATTCAGAATATGTTAGCAGCCTGAAAAAGGCCTTAAAATGCATTTTAGGCCTGCAAAAATGTTGAAAACTATGGAGGCCCAAAAAAGGGGTTTACAGGCATCCTAGACCCCCTAAAGTCCAGAAAATGTTGGTGGGCCAAAAACTGTGTCGGAGAGCTCTGAATGTCCTAAAAACATTTGCAGCCTGAACGGGGCATTAACCCACATCCTAGACAACTGAAATTCCCAAAAATATTTTGGCCCAAAAAATGCTTCCTACACCCCTGAAATTTCAGAAAATGTTGGCAGCTCAAAAAAAGGCCTTAAAATGCATCTTAGGCCTGCAAAAATGGTGAAAACTTTGGAGGCCCAAAAAAGGGGTTTACAGGCATCCTAGACCCCCTAAATTCCAGAAAAGGTTGGTGGGCCAAAACCTGTGTCAGGAAGCTCTGAATGTCCCAAAAACATTTGCAGCCTGAAAGGGGCATTAACCCGCATCCTAGACCACTGAAATTCCCAAAAATATTTTTGGCACCCAAAATGCATCCTACAACCCTGAAAGTTCAGAATATATTAGCAGCCCAAAAAAGGCCTTAAAATGCATTTTAGGCCTACAAAAATGTTGAAAACTTTGGAGGCCCAAAAAAGGGATTTACAGGCCTCCCAGACCCCCTAAACTCCAGAAAATGTTGGTGGGCCAAAAACAGGCTCAGAAAGCTCTGAATGTCCCAAAAACATTTGCAGCCTGAAAGGGGCATTAACCCGCATCCTAGACCACTGAAATTCCCAAAAATATTTTTGGCACCCAAAATGCATCCTACAACCCTGAAAGTTCAGAATATATTAGCAGCCCAAAAAAGGCCTTAAAATGCATTTTAGGCCTGCAAAAATGTTGAAAACTTTGGAGGCCCAAAAAAGGGGTTTACAGGCATCCTAGACCCCCTAAAATCCAGAAAATGTTGGTGGGCCAAAAACAGGCTCAGAAAGCTCTGAATGTCCCAAAAACATTTGCAGCCTGAAAGGGACATTAACCCGCATCCTAGACCACTGAAATTACCAAAAATAATTTGGCCCGAAAAATGCATCCTACACCCCTGAAAGTTCAGAAAATGTTGGCAGCTCAAAAAAGTCCTTAAAATGCATCTTGTGCCTGCAAAAATGTTGAAAACTTTGGAGGCCCAAAAAAGGGATTTACAAGCATCCTAGACCCCGTAAAGTGCAGAAAATGGCTGTGGCCCAAAAACTGTGTCAGAGAGCTCTGAATGGCCTACAAACATGTGCAGCTTGAAAGGGGCATTAACCCGCATCCTAGACCACTGAAATTCCCAAAAATATTTTTGGCACTCAAAATGCATCCTACAACCCTGAAAGTTCAGAATATGTTAGCAGCCCAAAAAAGGCCTTAAGATGCATTTTAGGCCTGCAAAAAGGTTGAAAACTTTGGAGGCCCAAAAAAGGGGTTTACAGGCATCCTAGACCCCCTAAAGTCCAGAAAATGCTGGTGGGCCAAAAACTGTGTCAGAGAGCTCTGAATGTCCCAAAAACATTTGCAGCCTGTAAGGGGCATTAACCCGCATCCTAGACCACTGAAATTCCCAAAAATATTTTGGCCCGAAAAATGCATCCTGCACCCCTGAATGTTCAGAAAATGTTGGCAGCTCAAAAAAGTCCTTAAAATTCATCTTGTGCCTGCAAAAATGTTGAAAACTTTGGAGGCCCAAAAAATGGGTTTACAGGCATCCTAGACTCCGTAAAGTCCAGAAAATATTGGTGGACCAAATACTGTGTCACAGAGCTCTGAATGTCCCAAAAACATTTGCAGACTGAAAGGGGCATTAACCCGCATCCTAGACCACTGAAATTCCCAAAAGTATTTTTGGCACTAAAAATGCATCCTACACCCATGAATTTTCAGAAAATGTTGGCAGCTCAAAAAAAGGCCTTAAAATGCATTTAGGCCTGCAAAAATGTTGAAAACTTTGCAGGCCCAAAAAAGGGGTTTACATGCATCCTAGACCCCCTAAATTCCAGAAAAGGTTGGTGGGCCAAAACCTGTGTCAGAAAGCTCTGAATGTCCCAAAAACATTTGCAGCCTGAAAGGGGCATTAACCCGCATCCTAGACCACTGAAATTCCCAAAAATATTTTTGGCACCCAAAATGCATCCTACAACCCTGAAAGTTCAGAATATATTAGCAGCCCAAAAAAGGCCTTAAAATGCATTTTAGGCCTGCAAAAATGTTGAAAACTTTGGAGGCCCAAAAAAGGGGTTTACAGGAATCCTAGACCCCCTAAAGTCCAGAAAATGTTGGTGGGCCAAAAACAGGCTCAGAAAGCTCTGAATGTCCCAAAAACATTTGCAGCCTGAAAGGGACATTAACCCGCATCCTAGACCACTGAAATTACCAAAAATAATTTGGCCCGAAAAATGCATCCTACACCCCTGAAAGTTCAGAAAATGTTGGCAGCTCAAAAAAGTCCTTAAAATGCATCTTGTGCCTGCAAAAATGTTGAAAACTTTGGAGGCCCAAAAAAGGGGTTTACAGGCATCCTAGACCCCCTAAAGTCCAGAAAATGTTGGTGGGCCAAAAACTGTGTCAGAGAGCTCTGAATGTCCCAAAAACATTTACAGCCTGAAAGGGGCATTAACCCGCATCCTAGACCACTGAAATTCCCAAAAATATTTTTGCCATGAAAAGTGCATCCTACAACCCTGAAAGTTCAGAATATGTTAGCAGCCCAAAAAAGGCCTTAAAATGCATTTTAGACCTGCAAAAATGTTGAAAAGTTTGGAGGCCCAAAAAAGGGATTTACAGGTATCCTAGACCCCGTAAAGTGCAGAAAATGGCTGTGGTCCAAAATCAGTGTCAGAGAGCTCTGAATGTCCCAAAACATTTGCAGCCCGAAAGAGGCACTAACCCGCATCCGAGACCACTGAAATTCCCAAAAATATTTTTGGCACAAAAATGCATCCTACAACCCTGAAAATTCAGAATATGTTAGCAGCCTGAAAAAGGCCTTAAAATGCATTTTAGGCCTGCAAAAATGTTGAAAACTATGGAGGCCCAAAAAAGGGGTTTACAGGCATCCTAGACCCCCTAAAGTCCAGAAAATGTTGGTGGGCCAAAAACTGTGTCGGAGAGCTCTGAATGTCCTAAAAACATTTGCAGCCTGAACGGGGCATTAACCCACATCCTAGACAACTGAAATTCCCAAAAATATTTTGGCCCAAAAAATGCTTCCTACACCCCTGAAATTTCAGAAAATGTTGGCAGCTCAAAAAAAGGCCTTAAAATGCATCTTAG
This sequence comes from Ambystoma mexicanum, assembly GCF_040938575.1. Taxonomy (NCBI): domain Eukaryota; kingdom Metazoa; phylum Chordata; class Amphibia; order Caudata; family Ambystomatidae; genus Ambystoma; species Ambystoma mexicanum. The sequence goes on along the minus strand of NC_090929.1, from coordinate 955,774,000 downwards.
GCCTGCAAAAATGGTGAAAACTTTGGAGGCCCAAAAAAGGGGTTTACAGGCATCCTAGACCCCCTAAATTCCAGAAAAGGTTGGTGGGCCAAAACCTGTGTCAGGAAGCTCTGAATGTCCCAAAAACATTTGCAGCCTGAAAGGGGCATTAACCCGCATCCTAGACCACTGAAATTCCCAAAAATATTTTTGGCACCCAAAATGCATCCTACAACCCTGAAAGTTCAGAATATATTAGCAGCCCAAAAAAGGCCTTAAAATGCATTTTAGGCCTACAAAAATGTTGAAAACTTTGGAGGCCCAAAAAAGGGATTTACAGGCCTCCCAGACCCCCTAAACTCCAGAAAATGTTGGTGGGCCAAAAACAGGCTCAGAAAGCTCTGAATGTCCCAAAAACATTTGCAGCCTGAAAGGGGCATTAACCCGCATCCTAGACCACTGAAATTCCCAAAAATATTTTTGGCACCCAAAATGCATCCTACAACCCTGAAAGTTCAGAATATATTAGCAGCCCAAAAAAGGCCTTAAAATGCATTTTAGGCCTGCAAAAATGTTGAAAACTTTGGAGGCCCAAAAAAGGGGTTTACAGGCATCCTAGACCCCCTAAAATCCAGAAAATGTTGGTGGGCCAAAAACAGGCTCAGAAAGCTCTGAATGTCCCAAAAACATTTGCAGCCTGAAAGGGACATTAACCCGCATCCTAGACCACTGAAATTACCAAAAATAATTTGGCCCGAAAAATGCATCCTACACCCCTGAAAGTTCAGAAAATGTTGGCAGCTCAAAAAAGTCCTTAAAATGCATCTTGTGCCTGCAAAAATGTTGAAAACTTTGGAGGCCCAAAAAAGGGGTTTACAGGCATCCTAGACCCCCTAAAGTCCAGAAAATGTTGGTGGGCCAAAAACTGTGTCAGAGAGCTCTGAATGTCCCAAAAACATTTACAGCCTTAAAGGGGCATTAACCCGCATCCTAGACCACTGAAATTCTCAAAAATATTTTTGCCATGAAAAGTGCATCCTACAACCCTGAACGTTCAGAATATGTTAGCAGCCCAAAAAAGGAATTAAAATGCATTTTAGGCCTGCAAAAATGTTGAAAAGTTTGGAGGCCCAAAAAAGGGATTTACAAGCATCCTAGACCCCGTAAAGTGCAGAAAATGGCTGTGGCCCAAAAACTGTGTCAGAGAGCTCTGAATGGCCTACAAACATGTGCAGCTTGAAAGGGGCATTAACCCGCATCCTAGACCACTGAAATTCCCAAAAATATTTTTGGCACTCAAAATGCATCCTACAACCCTGAAAGTTCAGAATATGTTAGCAGCCCAAAAAAGGCCTTAAGATGCATTTTAGGCCTGCAAAAAGGTTGAAAACTTTGGAGGCCCAAAAAAGGGGTTTACAGGCATCCTAGACCCCCTAAAGTCCAGAAAATGCTGGTGGGCCAAAAACTGTGTCAGAGAGCTCTGAATGTCCCAAAAACATTTGCAGCCTGTAAGGGGCATTAACCCGCATCCTAGACCACTGAAATTCCCAAAAATATTTTGGCCCGAAAAATGCATCCTGCACCCCTGAATGTTCAGAAAATGTTGGCAGCTCAAAAAAGTCCTTAAAATTCATCTTGTGCCTGCAAAAATGTTGAAAACTTTGGAGGCCCAAAAAATGGGTTTACAGGCATCCTAGACTCCGTAAAGTCCAGAAAATATTGGTGGACCAAATACTGTGTCACAGAGCTCTGAATGTCCCAAAAACATTTGCAGACTGAAAGGGGCATTAACCCGCATCCTAGACCACTGAAATTCCCAAAAGTATTTTTGGCACTAAAAATGCATCCTACACCCATGAATTTTCAGAAAATGTTGGCAGCTCAAAAAAAGGCCTTAAAATGCATTTAGGCCTGCAAAAATGTTGAAAACTTTGCAGGCCCAAAAAAGGGGTTTACATGCATCCTAGACCCCCTAAATTCCAGAAAAGGTTGGTGGGCCAAAACCTGTGTCAGAAAGCTCTGAATGTCCCAAAAACATTTGCAGCCTGAAAGGGGCATTAACCCGCATCCTAGACCACTGAAATTCCCAAAAATATTTTTGGCACCCAAAATGCATCCTACAACCCTGAAAGTTCAGAATATATTAGCAGCCCAAAAAAGGCCTTAAAATGCATTTTAGGCCTGCAAAAATGTTGAAAACTTTGGAGGCCCAAAAAAGGGGTTTACAGGAATCCTAGACCCCCTAAAGTCCAGAAAATGTTGGTGGGCCAAAAACAGGCTCAGAAAGCTCTGAATGTCCCAAAAACATTTGCAGCCTGAAAGGGACATTAACCCGCATCCTAGACCACTGAAATTACCAAAAATAATTTGGCCCGAAAAATGCATCCTACACCCCTGAAAGTTCAGAAAATGTTGGCAGCTCAAAAAAGTCCTTAAAATGCATCTTGTGCCTGCAAAAATGTTGAAAACTTTGGAGGCCCAAAAAAGGGGTTTACAGGCATCCTAGACCCCCTAAAGTCCAGAAAATGTTGGTGGGCCAAAAACTGTGTCAGAGAGCTCTGAATGTCCCAAAAACATTTACAGCCTGAAAGGGGCATTAACCCGCATCCTAGACCACTGAAATTCCCAAAAATATTTTTGCCATGAAAAGTGCATCCTACAACCCTGAAAGTTCAGAATATGTTAGCAGCCCAAAAAAGGCCTTAAAATGCATTTTAGACCTGCAAAAATGTTGAAAAGTTTGGAGGCCCAAAAAAGGGATTTACAGGTATCCTAGACCCCGTAAAGTGCAGAAAATGGCTGTGGTCCAAAATCAGTGTCAGAGAGCTCTGAATGTCCCAAAACATTTGCAGCCCGAAAGAGGCACTAACCCGCATCCGAGACCACTGAAATTCCCAAAAATATTTTTGGCACAAAAATGCATCCTACAACCCTGAAAATTCAGAATATGTTAGCAGCCTGAAAAAGGCCTTAAAATGCATTTTAGGCCTGCAAAAATGTTGAAAACTATGGAGGCCCAAAAAAGGGGTTTACAGGCATCCTAGACCCCCTAAAGTCCAGAAAATGTTGGTGGGCCAAAAACTGTGTCGGAGAGCTCTGAATGTCCTAAAAACATTTGCAGCCTGAACGGGGCATTAACCCACATCCTAGACAACTGAAATTCCCAAAAATATTTTGGCCCAAAAAATGCTTCCTACACCCCTGAAATTTCAGAAAATGTTGGCAGCTCAAAAAAAGGCCTTAAAATGCATCTTAGGCCTGCAAAAATGGTGAAAACTTTGGAGGCCCAAAAAAGGGGTTTACAGGCATCCTAGACCCCCTAAATTCCAGAAAAGGTTGGTGGGCCAAAACCTGTGTCAGGAAGCTCTGAATGTCCCAAAAACATTTGCAGCCTGAAAGGGGCATTAACCCGCATCCTAGACCACTGAAATTCCCAAAAATATTTTTGGCACCCAAAATGCATCCTACAACCCTGAAAGTTCAGAATATATTAGCAGCCCAAAAAAGGCCTTAAAATGCATTTTAGGCCTACAAAAATGTTGAAAACTTTGGAGGCCCAAAAAAGGGATTTACAGGCCTCCCAGACCCCCTAAACTCCAGAAAATGTTGGTGGGCCAAAAACAGGCTCAGAAAGCTCTGAATGTCCCAAAAACATTTGCAGCCTGAAAGGGGCATTAACCCGCATCCTAGACCACTGAAATTCCCAAAAATATTTTTGGCACCCAAAATGCATCCTACAACCCTGAAAGTTCAGAATATATTAGCAGCCCAAAAAAGGCCTTAAAATGCATTTTAGGCCTGCAAAAATGTTGAAAACTTTGGAGGCCCAAAAAAGGGGTTTACAGGCATCCTAGACCCCCTAAAATCCAGAAAATGTTGGTGGGCCAAAAACAGGCTCAGAAAGCTCTGAATGTCCCAAAAACATTTGCAGCCTGAAAGGGACATTAACCCGCATCCTAGACCACTGAAATTACCAAAAATAATTTGGCCCGAAAAATGCATCCTACACCCCTGAAAGTTCAGAAAATGTTGGCAGCTCAAAAAAGTCCTTAAAATGCATCTTGTGCCTGCAAAAATGTTGAAAACTTTGGAGGCCCAAAAAAGGGGTTTACAGGCATCCTAGACCCCCTAAAGTCCAGAAAATGTTGGTGGGCCAAAAACTGTGTCAGAGAGCTCTGAATGTCCCAAAAACATTTACAGCCTTAAAGGGGCATTAACCCGCATCCTAGACCACTGAAATTCTCAAAAATATTTTTGCCATGAAAAGTGCATCCTACAACCCTGAACGTTCAGAATATGTTAGCAGCCCAAAAAAGGAATTAAAATGCATTTTAGGCCTGCAAAAATGTTGAAAAGTTTGGAGGCCCAAAAAAGGGATTTACAAGCATCCTAGACCCCGTAAAGTGCAGAAAATGGCTGTGGCCCAAAAACTGTGTCAGAGAGCTCTGAATGGCCTACAAACATGTGCAGCTTGAAAGGGGCATTAACCCGCATCCTAGACCACTGAAATTCCCAAAAATATTTTTGGCACTCAAAATGCATCCTACAACCCTGAAAGTTCAGAATATGTTAGCAGCCCAAAAAAGGCCTTAAGATGCATTTTAGGCCTGCAAAAAGGTTGAAAACTTTGGAGGCCCAAAAAAGGGGTTTACAGGCATCCTAGACCCCCTAAAGTCCAGAAAATGCTGGTGGGCCAAAAACTGTGTCAGAGAGCTCTGAATGTCCCAAAAACATTTGCAGCCTGTAAGGGGCATTAACCCGCATCCTAGACCACTGAAATTCCCAAAAATATTTTGGCCCGAAAAATGCATCCTGCACCCCTGAATGTTCAGAAAATGTTGGCAGCTCAAAAAAGTCCTTAAAATTCATCTTGTGCCTGCAAAAATGTTGAAAACTTTGGAGGCCCAAAAAATGGGTTTACAGGCATCCTAGACTCCGTAAAGTCCAGAAAATATTGGTGGACCAAATACTGTGTCACAGAGCTCTGAATGTCCCAAAAACATTTGCAGACTGAAAGGGGCATTAACCCGCATCCTAGACCACTGAAATTCCCAAAAGTATTTTTGGCACTAAAAATGCATCCTACACCCATGAATTTTCAGAAAATGTTGGCAGCTCAAAAAAAGGCCTTAAAATGCATTTAGGCCTGCAAAAATGTTGAAAACTTTGCAGGCCCAAAAAAGGGGTTTACATGCATCCTAGACCCCCTAAATTCCAGAAAAGGTTGGTGGGCCAAAACCTGTGTCAGAAAGCTCTGAATGTCCCAAAAACATTTGCAGCCTGAAAGGGGCATTAACCCGCATCCTAGACCACTGAAATTCCCAAAAATATTTTTGGCACCCAAAATGCATCCTACAACCCTGAAAGTTCAGAATATATTAGCAGCCCAAAAAAGGCCTTAAAATGCATTTTAGGCCTGCAAAAATGTTGAAAACTTTGGAGGCCCAAAAAAGGGGTTTACAGGAATCCTAGACCCCCTAAAGTCCAGAAAATGTTGGTGGGCCAAAAACAGGCTCAGAAAGCTCTGAATGTCCCAAAAACATTTGCAGCCTGAAAGGGACATTAACCCGCATCCTAGACCACTGAAATTACCAAAAATAATTTGGCCCGAAAAATGCATCCTACACCCCTGAAAGTTCAGAAAATGTTGGCAGCTCAAAAAAGTCCTTAAAATGCATCTTGTGCCTGCAAAAATGTTGAAAACTTTGGAGGCCCAAAAAAGGGGTTTACAGGCATCCTAGACCCCCTAAAGTCCAGAAAATGTTGGTGGGCCAAAAACTGTGTCAGAGAGCTCTGAATGTCCCAAAAACATTTACAGCCTGAAAGGGGCATTAACCCGCATCCTAGACCACTGAAATTCCCAAAAATATTTTTGCCATGAAAAGTGCATCCTACAACCCTGAAAGTTCAGAATATGTTAGCAGCCCAAAAAAGGCCTTAAAATGCATTTTAGACCTGCAAAAATGTTGAAAAGTTTGGAGGCCCAAAAAAGGGATTTACAGGTATCCTAGACCCCGTAAAGTGCAGAAAATGGCTGTGGTCCAAAATCAGTGTCAGAGAGCTCTGAATGTCCCAAAACATTTGCAGCCCGAAAGAGGCACTAACCCGCATCCGAGACCACTGAAATTCCCAAAAATATTTTTGGCACAAAAATGCATCCTACAACCCTGAAAATTCAGAATATGTTAGCAGCCTGAAAAAGGCCTTAAAATGCATTTTAGGCCTGCAAAAATGTTGAAAACTATGGAGGCCCAAAAAAGGGGTTTACAGGCATCCTAGACCCCCTAAAGTCCAGAAAATGTTGGTGGGCCAAAAACTGTGTCGGAGAGCTCTGAATGTCCTAAAAACATTTGCAGCCTGAACGGGGCATTAACCCACATCCTAGACAACTGAAATTCCCAAAAATATTTTGGCCCAAAAAATGCTTCCTACACCCCTGAAATTTCAGAAAATGTTGGCAGCTCAAAAAAAGGCCTTAAAATGCATCTTAGGCCTGCAAAAATGGTGAAAACTTTGGAGGCCCAAAAAAGGGGTTTACAGGCATCCTAGACCCCCTAAATTCCAGAAAAGGTTGGTGGGCCAAAACCTGTGTCAGGAAGCTCTGAATGTCCCAAAAACATTTGCAGCCTGAAAGGGGCATTAACCCGCATCCTAGACCACTGAAATTCCCAAAAATATTTTTGGCACCCAAAATGCATCCTACAACCCTGAAAGTTCAGAATATATTAGCAGCCCAAAAAAGGCCTTAAAATGCATTTTAGGCCTACAAAAATGTTGAAAACTTTGGAGGCCCAAAAAAGGGATTTACAGGCCTCCCAGACCCCCTAAACTCCAGAAAATGTTGGTGGGCCAAAAACAGGCTCAGAAAGCTCTGAATGTCCCAAAAACATTTGCAGCCTGAAAGGGGCATTAACCCGCATCCTAGACCACTGAAATTCCCAAAAATATTTTTGGCACCCAAAATGCATCCTACAACCCTGAAAGTTCAGAATATATTAGCAGCCCAAAAAAGGCCTTAAAATGCATTTTAGGCCTGCAAAAATGTTGAAAACTTTGGAGGCCCAAAAAAGGGGTTTACAGGCATCCTAGACCCCCTAAAATCCAGAAAATGTTGGTGGGCCAAAAACAGGCTCAGAAAGCTCTGAATGTCCCAAAAACATTTGCAGCCTGAAAGGGACATTAACCCGCATCCTAGACCACTGAAATTACCAAAAATAATTTGGCCCGAAAAATGCATCCTACACCCCTGAAAGTTCAGAAAATGTTGGCAGCTCAAAAAAGTCCTTAAAATGCATCTTGTGCCTGCAAAAATGTTGAAAACTTTGGAGGCCCAAAAAAGGGGTTTACAGGCATCCTAGACCCCCTAAAGTCCAGAAAATGTTGGTGGGCCAAAAACTGTGTCAGAGAGCTCTGAATGTCCCAAAAACATTTACAGCCTTAAAGGGGCATTAACCCGCATCCTAGACCACTGAAATTCTCAAAAATATTTTTGCCATGAAAAGTGCATCCTACAACCCTGAACGTTCAGAATATGTTAGCAGCCCAAAAAAGGAATTAAAATGCATTTTAGGCCTGCAAAAATGTTGAAAAGTTTGGAGGCCCAAAAAAGGGATTTACAAGCATCCTAGACCCCGTAAAGTGCAGAAAATGGCTGTGGCCCAAAAACTGTGTCAGAGAGCTCTGAATGGCCTACAAACATGTGCAGCTTGAAAGGGGCATTAACCCGCATCCTAGACCACTGAAATTCCCAAAAATATTTTTGGCACTCAAAATGCATCCTACAACCCTGAAAGTTCAGAATATGTTAGCAGCCCAAAAAAGGCCTTAAGATGCATTTTAGGCCTGCAAAAAGGTTGAAAACTTTGGAGGCCCAAAAAAGGGGTTTACAGGCATCCTAGACCCCCTAAAGTCCAGAAAATGCTGGTGGGCCAAAAACTGTGTCAGAGAGCTCTGAATGTCCCAAAAACATTTGCAGCCTGTAAGGGGCATTAACCCGCATCCTAGACCACTGAAATTCCCAAAAATATTTTGGCCCGAAAAATGCATCCTGCACCCCTGAATGTTCAGAAAATGTTGGCAGCTCAAAAAAGTCCTTAAAATTCATCTTGTGCCTGCAAAAATGTTGAAAACTTTGGAGGCCCAAAAAATGGGTTTACAGGCATCCTAGACTCCGTAAAGTCCAGAAAATATTGGTGGACCAAATACTGTGTCACAGAGCTCTGAATGTCCCAAAAACATTTGCAGACTGAAAGGGGCATTAACCCGCATCCTAGACCACTGAAATTCCCAAAAGTATTTTTGGCACTAAAAATGCATCCTACACCCATGAATTTTCAGAAAATGTTGGCAGCTCAAAAAAAGGCCTTAAAATGCATTTAGGCCTGCAAAAATGTTGAAAACTTTGCAGGCCCAAAAAAGGGGTTTACATGCATCCTAGACCCCCTAAATTCCAGAAAAGGTTGGTGGGCCAAAACCTGTGTCAGAAAGCTCTGAATGTCCCAAAAACATTTGCAGCCTGAAAGGGGCATTAACCCGCATCCTAGACCACTGAAATTCCCAAAAATATTTTTGGCACCCAAAATGCATCCTACAACCCTGAAAGTTCAGAATATATTAGCAGCCCAAAAAAGGCCTTAAAATGCATTTTAGGCCTGCAAAAATGTTGAAAACTTTGGAGGCCCAAAAAAGGGGTTTACAGGAATCCTAGACCCCCTAAAGTCCAGAAAATGTTGGTGGGCCAAAAACAGGCTCAGAAAGCTCTGAATGTCCCAAAAACATTTGCAGCCTGAAAGGGACATTAACCCGCATCCTAGACCACTGAAATTACCAAAAATAATTTGGCCCGAAAAATGCATCCTACACCCCTGAAAGTTCAGAAAATGTTGGCAGCTCAAAAAAGTCCTTAAAATGCATCTTGTGCCTGCAAAAATGTTGAAAACTTTGGAGGCCCAAAAAAGGGGTTTACAGGCATCCTAGACCCCCTAAAGTCCAGAAAATGTTGGTGGGCCAAAAACTGTGTCAGAGAGCTCTGAATGTCCCAAAAACATTTACAGCCTGAAAGGGGCATTAACCCGCATCCTAGACCACTGAAATTCCCAAAAATATTTTTGCCATGAAAAGTGCATCCTACAACCCTGAAAGTTCAGAATATGTTAGCAGCCCAAAAAAGGCCTTAAAATGCATTTTAGACCTGCAAAAATGTTGAAAAGTTTGGAGGCCCAAAAAAGGGATTTACAGGTATCCTAGACCCCGTAAAGTGCAGAAAATGGCTGTGGTCCAAAATCAGTGTCAGAGAGCTCTGAATGTCCCAAAACATTTGCAGCCCGAAAGAGGCACTAACCCGCATCCGAGACCACTGAAATTCCCAAAAATATTTTTGGCACAAAAATGCATCCTACAACCCTGAAAATTCAGAATATGTTAGCAGCCTGAAAAAGGCCTTAAAATGCATTTTAGGCCTGCAAAAATGTTGAAAACTATGGAGGCCCAAAAAAGGGGTTTACAGGCATCCTAGACCCCCTAAAGTCCAGAAAATGTTGGTGGGCCAAAAACTGTGTCGGAGAGCTCTGAATGTCCTAAAAACATTTGCAGCCTGAACGGGGCATTAACCCACATCCTAGACAACTGAAATTCCCAAAAATATTTTGGCCCAAAAAATGCTTCCTACACCCCTGAAATTTCAGAAAATGTTGGCAGCTCAAAAAAAGGCCTTAAAATGCATCTTAGGCCTGCAAAAATGGTGAAAACTTTGGAGGCCCAAAAAAGGGGTTTACAGGCATCCTAGACCCCCTAAATTCCAGAAAAGGTTGGTGGGCCAAAACCTGTGTCAGGAAGCTCTGAATGTCCCAAAAACATTTGCAGCCTGAAAGGGGCATTAACCCGCATCCTAGACCACTGAAATTCCCAAAAATATTTTTGGCACCCAAAATGCATCCTACAACCCTGAAAGTTCAGAATATATTAGCAGCCCAAAAAAGGCCTTAAAATGCATTTTAGGCCTACAAAAATGTTGAAAACTTTGGAGGCCCAAAAAAGGGATTTACAGGCCTCCCAGACCCCCTAAACTCCAGAAAATGTTGGTGGGCCAAAAACAGGCTCAGAAAGCTCTGAATGTCCCAAAAACATTTGCAGCCTGAAAGGGGCATTAACCCGCATCCTAGACCACTGAAATTCCCAAAAATATTTTTGGCACCCAAAATGCATCCTACAACCCTGAAAGTTCAGAATATATTAGCAGCCCAAAAAAGGCCTTAAAATGCATTTTAGGCCTGCAAAAATGTTGAAAACTTTGGAGGCCCAAAAAAGGGGTTTACAGGCATCCTAGACCCCCTAAAATCCAGAAAATGTTGGTGGGCCAAAAACAGGCTCAGAAAGCTCTGAATGTCCCAAAAACATTTGCAGCCTGAAAGGGACATTAACCCGCATCCTAGACCACTGAAATTACCAAAAATAATTTGGCCCGAAAAATGCATCCTACACCCCTGAAAGTTCAGAAAATGTTGGCAGCTCAAAAAAGTCCTTAAAATGCATCTTGTGCCTGCAAAAATGTTGAAAACTTTGGAGGCCCAAAAAAGGGGTTTACAGGCATCCTAGACCCCCTAAAGTCCAGAAAATGTTGGTGGGCCAAAAACTGTGTCAGAGAGCTCTGAATGTCCCAAAAACATTTACAGCCTTAAAGGGGCATTAACCCGCATCCTAGACCACTGAAATTCTCAAAAATATTTTTGCCATGAAAAGTGCATCCTACAACCCTGAACGTTCAGAATATGTTAGCAGCCCAAAAAAGGAATTAAAATGCATTTTAGGCCTGCAAAAATGTTGAAAAGTTTGGAGGCCCAAAAAAGGGATTTACAAGCATCCTAGACCCCGTAAAGTGCAGAAAATGGCTGTGGCCCAAAAACTGTGTCAGAGAGCTCTGAATGGCCTACAAACATGTGCAGCTTGAAAGGGGCATTAACCCGCATCCTAGACCACTGAAATTCCCAAAAATATTTTTGGCACTCAAAATGCATCCTACAACCCTGAAAGTTCAGAATATGTTAGCAGCCCAAAAAAGGCCTTAAGATGCATTTTAGGCCTGCAAAAAGGTTGAAAACTTTGGAGGCCCAAAAAAGGGGTTTACAGGCATCCTAGACCCCCTAAAGTCCAGAAAATGCTGGTGGGCCAAAAACTGTGTCAGAGAGCTCTGAATGTCCCAAAAACATTTGCAGCCTGTAAGGGGCATTAACCCGCATCCTAGACCACTGAAATTCCCAAAAATATTTTGGCCCGAAAAATGCATCCTGCACCCCTGAATGTTCAGAAAATGTTGGCAGCTCAAAAAAGTCCTTAAAATTCATCTTGTGCCTGCAAAAATGTTGAAAACTTTGGAGGCCCAAAAAATGGGTTTACAGGCATCCTAGACTCCGTAAAGTCCAGAAAATATTGGTGGACCAAATACTGTGTCACAGAGCTCTGAATGTCCCAAAAACATTTGCAGACTGAAAGGGGCATTAACCCGCATCCTAGACCACTGAAATTCCCAAAAGTATTTTTGGCACTAAAAATGCATCCTACACCCATGAATTTTCAGAAAATGTTGGCAGCTCAAAAAAAGGCCTTAAAATGCATTTAGGCCTGCAAAAATGTTGAAAACTTTGCAGGCCCAAAAAAGGGGTTTACATGCATCCTAGACCCCCTAAATTCCAGAAAAGGTTGGTGGGCCAAAACCTGTGTCAGAAAGCTCTGAATGTCCCAAAAACATTTGCAGCCTGAAAGGGGCATTAACCCGCATCCTAGACCACTGAAATTCCCAAAAATATTTTTGGCACCCAAAATGCATCCTACAACCCTGAAAGTTCAGAATATATTAGCAGCCCAAAAAAGGCCTTAAAATGCATTTTAGGCCTGCAAAAATGTTGAAAACTTTGGAGGCCCAAAAAAGGGGTTTACAGGAATCCTAGACCCCCTAAAGTCCAGAAAATGTTGGTGGGCCAAAAACAGGCTCAGAAAGCTCTGAATGTCCCAAAAACATTTGCAGCCTGAAAGGGACATTAACCCGCATCCTAGACCACTGAAATTACCAAAAATAATTTGGCCCGAAAAATGCATCCTACACCCCTGAAAGTTCAGAAAATGTTGGCAGCTCAAAAAAGTCCTTAAAATGCATCTTGTGCCTGCAAAAATGTTGAAAACTTTGGAGGCCCAAAAAAGGGGTTTACAGGCATCCTAGACCCCCTAAAGTCCAGAAAATGTTGGTGGGCCAAAAACTGTGTCAGAGAGCTCTGAATGTCCCAAAAACATTTACAGCCTGAAAGGGGCATTAACCCGCATCCTAGACCACTGAAATTCCCAAAAATATTTTTGCCATGAAAAGTGCATCCTACAACCCTGAAAGTTCAGAATATGTTAGCAGCCCAAAAAAGGCCTTAAAATGCATTTTAGACCTGCAAAAATGTTGAAAAGTTTGGAGGCCCAAAAAAGGGATTTACAGGTATCCTAGACCCCGTAAAGTGCAGAAAATGGCTGTGGTCCAAAATCAGTGTCAGAGAGCTCTGAATGTCCCAAAACATTTGCAGCCCGAAAGAGGCACTAACCCGCATCCGAGACCACTGAAATTCCCAAAAATATTTTTGGCACAAAAATGCATCCTACAACCCTGAAAATTCAGAATATGTTAGCAGCCTGAAAAAGGCCTTAAAATGCATTTTAGGCCTGCAAAAATGTTGAAAACTATGGAGGCCCAAAAAAGGGGTTTACAGGCATCCTAGACCCCCTAAAGTCCAGAAAATGTTGGTGGGCCAAAAACTGTGTCGGAGAGCTCTGAATGTCCTAAAAACATTTGCAGCCTGAACGGGGCATTAACCCACATCCTAGACAACTGAAATTCCCAAAAATATTTTGGCCCAAAAAATGCTTCCTACACCCCTGAAATTTCAGAAAATGTTGGCAGCTCAAAAAAAGGCCTTAAAATGCATCTTAGGCCTGCAAAAATGGTGAAAACTTTGGAGGCCCAAAAAAGGGGTTTACAGGCATCCTAGACCCCCTAAATTCCAGAAAAGGTTGGTGGGCCAAAACCTGTGTCAGGAAGCTCTGAATGTCCCAAAAACATTTGCAGCCTGAAAGGGGCATTAACCCGCATCCTAGACCACTGAAATTCCCAAAAATATTTTTGGCACCCAAAATGCATCCTACAACCCTGAAAGTTCAGAATATATTAGCAGCCCAAAAAAGGCCTTAAAATGCATTTTAGGCCTACAAAAATGTTGAAAACTTTGGAGGCCCAAAAAAGGGATTTACAGGCCTCCCAGACCCCCTAAACTCCAGAAAATGTTGGTGGGCCAAAAACAGGCTCAGAAAGCTCTGAATGTCCCAAAAACATTTGCAGCCTGAAAGGGGCATTAACCCGCATCCTAGACCACTGAAATTCCCAAAAATATTTTTGGCACCCAAAATGCATCCTACAACCCTGAAAGTTCAGAATATATTAGCAGCCCAAAAAAGGCCTTAAAATGCATTTTAGGCCTGCAAAAATGTTGAAAACTTTGGAGGCCCAAAAAAGGGGTTTACAGGCATCCTAGACCCCCTAAAATCCAGAAAATGTTGGTGGGCCAAAAACAGGCTCAGAAAGCTCTGAATGTCCCAAAAACATTTGCAGCCTGAAAGGGACATTAACCCGCATCCTAGACCACTGAAATTACCAAAAATAATTTGGCCCGAAAAATGCATCCTACACCCCTGAAAGTTCAGAAAATGTTGGCAGCTCAAAAAAGTCCTTAAAATGCATCTTGTGCCTGCAAAAATGTTGAAAACTTTGGAGGCCCAAAAAAGGGGTTTACAGGCATCCTAGACCCCCTAAAGTCCAGAAAATGTTGGTGGGCCAAAAACTGTGTCAGAGAGCTCTGAATGTCCCAAAAACATTTACAGCCTTAAAGGGGCATTAACCCGCATCCTAGACCACTGAAATTCTCAAAAATATTTTTGCCATGAAAAGTGCATCCTACAACCCTGAACGTTCAGAATATGTTAGCAGCCCAAAAAAGGAATTAAAATGCATTTTAGGCCTGCAAAAATGTTGAAAAGTTTGGAGGCCCAAAAAAGGGATTTACAAGCATCCTAGACCCCGTAAAGTGCAGAAAATGGCTGTGGCCCAAAAACTGTGTCAGAGAGCTCTGAATGGCCTACAAACATGTGCAGCTTGAAAGGGGCATTAACCCGCATCCTAGACCACTGAAATTCCCAAAAATATTTTTGGCACTCAAAATGCATCCTACAACCCTGAAAGTTCAGAATATGTTAGCAGCCCAAAAAAGGCCTTAAGATGCATTTTAGGCCTGCAAAAAGGTTGAAAACTTTGGAGGCCCAAAAAAGGGGTTTACAGGCATCCTAGACCCCCTAAAGTCCAGAAAATGCTGGTGGGCCAAAAACTGTGTCAGAGAGCTCTGAATGTCCCAAAAACATTTGCAGCCTGTAAGGGGCATTAACCCGCATCCTAGACCACTGAAATTCCCAAAAATATTTTGGCCCGAAAAATGCATCCTGCACCCCTGAATGTTCAGAAAATGTTGGCAGCTCAAAAAAGTCCTTAAAATTCATCTTGTGCCTGCAAAAATGTTGAAAACTTTGGAGGCCCAAAAAATGGGTTTACAGGCATCCTAGACTCCGTAAAGTCCAGAAAATATTGGTGGACCAAATACTGTGTCACAGAGCTCTGAATGTCCCAAAAACATTTGCAGACTGAAAGGGGCATTAACCCGCATCCTAGACCACTGAAATTCCCAAAAGTATTTTTGGCACTAAAAATGCATCCTACACCCATGAATTTTCAGAAAATGTTGGCAGCTCAAAAAAAGGCCTTAAAATGCATTTAGGCCTGCAAAAATGTTGAAAACTTTGCAGGCCCAAAAAAGGGGTTTACATGCATCCTAGACCCCCTAAATTCCAGAAAAGGTTGGTGGGCCAAAACCTGTGTCAGAAAGCTCTGAATGTCCCAAAAACATTTGCAGCCTGAAAGGGGCATTAACCCGCATCCTAGACCACTGAAATTCCCAAAAATATTTTTGGCACCCAAAATGCATCCTACAACCCTGAAAGTTCAGAATATATTAGCAGCCCAAAAAAGGCCTTAAAATGCATTTTAGGCCTGCAAAAATGTTGAAAACTTTGGAGGCCCAAAAAAGGGGTTTACAGGAATCCTAGACCCCCTAAAGTCCAGAAAATGTTGGTGGGCCAAAAACAGGCTCAGAAAGCTCTGAATGTCCCAAAAACATTTGCAGCCTGAAAGGGACATTAACCCGCATCCTAGACCACTGAAATTACCAAAAATAATTTGGCCCGAAAAATGCATCCTACACCCCTGAAAGTTCAGAAAATGTTGGCAGCTCAAAAAAGTCCTTAAAATGCATCTTGTGCCTGCAAAAATGTTGAAAACTTTGGAGGCCCAAAAAAGGGGTTTACAGGCATCCTAGACCCCCTAAAGTCCAGAAAATGTTGGTGGGCCAAAAACTGTGTCAGAGAGCTCTGAATGTCCCAAAAACATTTACAGCCTGAAAGGGGCATTAACCCGCATCCTAGACCACTGAAATTCCCAAAAATATTTTTGCCATGAAAAGTGCATCCTACAACCCTGAAAGTTCAGAATATGTTAGCAGCCCAAAAAAGGCCTTAAAATGCATTTTAGACCTGCAAAAATGTTGAAAAGTTTGGAGGCCCAAAAAAGGGATTTACAGGTATCCTAGACCCCGTAAAGTGCAGAAAATGGCTGTGGTCCAAAATCAGTGTCAGAGAGCTCTGAATGTCCCAAAACATTTGCAGCCCGAAAGAGGCACTAACCCGCATCCGAGACCACTGAAATTCCCAAAAATATTTTTGGCACAAAAATGCATCCTACAACCCTGAAAATTCAGAATATGTTAGCAGCCTGAAAAAGGCCTTAAAATGCATTTTAGGCCTGCAAAAATGTTGAAAACTATGGAGGCCCAAAAAAGGGGTTTACAGGCATCCTAGACCCCCTAAAGTCCAGAAAATGTTGGTGGGCCAAAAACTGTGTCGGAGAGCTCTGAATGTCCTAAAAACATTTGCAGCCTGAACGGGGCATTAACCCACATCCTAGACAACTGAAATTCCCAAAAATATTTTGGCCCAAAAAATGCTTCCTACACCCCTGAAATTTCAGAAAATGTTGGCAGCTCAAAAAAAGGCCTTAAAATGCATCTTAGGCCTGCAAAAATGGTGAAAACTTTGGAGGCCCAAAAAAGGGGTTTACAGGCATCCTAGACCCCCTAAATTCCAGAAAAGGTTGGTGGGCCAAAACCTGTGTCAGGAAGCTCTGAATGTCCCAAAAACATTTGCAGCCTGAAAGGGGCATTAACCCGCATCCTAGACCACTGAAATTCCCAAAAATATTTTTGGCACCCAAAATGCATCCTACAACCCTGAAAGTTCAGAATATATTAGCAGCCCAAAAAAGGCCTTAAAATGCATTTTAGGCCTACAAAAATGTTGAAAACTTTGGAGGCCCAAAAAAGGGATTTACAGGCCTCCCAGACCCCCTAAACTCCAGAAAATGTTGGTGGGCCAAAAACAGGCTCAGAAAGCTCTGAATGTCCCAAAAACATTTGCAGCCTGAAAGGGGCATTAACCCGCATCCTAGACCACTGAAATTCCCAAAAATATTTTTGGCACCCAAAATGCATCCTACAACCCTGAAAGTTCAGAATATATTAGCAGCCCAAAAAAGGCCTTAAAATGCATTTTAGGCCTGCAAAAATGTTGAAAACTTTGGAGGCCCAAAAAAGGGGTTTACAGGCATCCTAGACCCCCTAAAATCCAGAAAATGTTGGTGGGCCAAAAACAGGCTCAGAAAGCTCTGAATGTCCCAAAAACATTTGCAGCCTGAAAGGGACATTAACCCGCATCCTAGACCACTGAAATTACCAAAAATAATTTGGCCCGAAAAATGCATCCTACACCCCTGAAAGTTCAGAAAATGTTGGCAGCTCAAAAAAGTCCTTAAAATGCATCTTGTGCCTGCAAAAATGTTGAAAACTTTGGAGGCCCAAAAAAGGGGTTTACAGGCATCCTAGACCCCCTAAAGTCCAGAAAATGTTGGTGGGCCAAAAACTGTGTCAGAGAGCTCTGAATGTCCCAAAAACATTTACAGCCTTAAAGGGGCATTAACCCGCATCCTAGACCACTGAAATTCTCAAAAATATTTTTGCCATGAAAAGTGCATCCTACAACCCTGAACGTTCAGAATATGTTAGCAGCCCAAAAAAGGAATTAAAATGCATTTTAGGCCTGCAAAAATGTTGAAAAGTTTGGAGGCCCAAAAAAGGGATTTACAAGCATCCTAGACCCCGTAAAGTGCAGAAAATGGCTGTGGCCCAAAAACTGTGTCAGAGAGCTCTGAATGGCCTACAAACATGTGCAGCTTGAAAGGGGCATTAACCCGCATCCTAGACCACTGAAATTCCCAAAAATATTTTTGGCACTCAAAATGCATCCTACAACCCTGAAAGTTCAGAATATGTTAGCAGCCCAAAAAAGGCCTTAAGATGCATTTTAGGCCTGCAAAAAGGTTGAAAACTTTGGAGGCCCAAAAAAGGGGTTTACAGGCATCCTAGACCCCCTAAAGTCCAGAAAATGCTGGTGGGCCAAAAACTGTGTCAGAGAGCTCTGAATGTCCCAAAAACATTTGCAGCCTGTAAGGGGCATTAACCCGCATCCTAGACCACTGAAATTCCCAAAAATATTTTGGCCCGAAAAATGCATCCTGCACCCCTGAATGTTCAGAAAATGTTGGCAGCTCAAAAAAGTCCTTAAAATTCATCTTGTGCCTGCAAAAATGTTGAAAACTTTGGAGGCCCAAAAAATGGGTTTACAGGCATCCTAGACTCCGTAAAGTCCAGAAAATATTGGTGGACCAAATACTGTGTCACAGAGCTCTGAATGTCCCAAAAACATTTGCAGACTGAAAGGGGCATTAACCCGCATCCTAGACCACTGAAATTCCCAAAAGTATTTTTGGCACTAAAAATGCATCCTACACCCATGAATTTTCAGAAAATGTTGGCAGCTCAAAAAAAGGCCTTAAAATGCATTTAGGCCTGCAAAAATGTTGAAAACTTTGCAGGCCCAAAAAAGGGGTTTACATGCATCCTAGACCCCCTAAATTCCAGAAAAGGTTGGTGGGCCAAAACCTGTGTCAGAAAGCTCTGAATGTCCCAAAAACATTTGCAGCCTGAAAGGGGCATTAACCCGCATCCTAGACCACTGAAATTCCCAAAAATATTTTTGGCACCCAAAATGCATCCTACAACCCTGAAAGTTCAGAATATATTAGCAGCCCAAAAAAGGTGTCAGGAATTGGAGGCTGTGGAAGCGCTGGAAGCTTTGATCACGCTCCAGTCCTCACCCAAGATGGCCGCCGATCGATCACTCTCCAGTCCTCACCCAAGATGGCCGCCGATCTCACCCAAGATGGCCGCCGACCCTTTATAGGCTGACTCCTCCCACAAACCGACGCGTTGTATCTGTTTACCAGCGCTCGGTTCGTGTGGAGATTCTCTCGTGAAATTCATCCGTTCCGGCTTCCTATTTTCGCCTTCTGTGTGATTCCCTTCTGTATTCCTCAGCCCAAATTCTACTGCACTATACGCGGTATCGGCTTGCTTTGGGCCGTGCCGTGCTTACTTACTCTTGCCTTTATTCTTTGAGCACTTTTGGTCTTTTCAATTCTTGTAGGTACCGGGGGTATATTGCTACCGGTGCCGTCACTCTGTTTTTGCGAGCTAGCCTTGCTCACTGGGACCTTAAGGAGCATTTCTAAACTGGTGAGTGGGTTTCTTTCTATACTTCTTCCTTCTTCCTAATGGTTCGTCTTCGCGGTCTGCTTTGTATGGGTTCTTTCATTCTTTACCTACTTATCCTTTCTAATACTTTTCTCTGTCATTCTGTTTAGTCTTAACCACTGGTTCTAGTAGCTTCTTATATCTCCTGTTCTATTATTCCACTTCTCCTGGATACACTGAGCATTCATCAGCGGAGGAGTTTGTTCTCAAGTCTATCGGACTTCCTTGCCTGCTGCAAATGGAACTTTCATAATTGGAAGAGAGGAGTTCTAATTGCCACCCAGCAGAACCCAATTGGGAACAGGGTTTTTTCTGCCTTAGTGCTTTTTCCCTGAATCTAGGACTGGCCCCCTGGGGATCCCCGCGGTCAGGGATTATCTCTGCCAAGGTGGCCTCCGGAGGGGACAGACCCTATCTGTACGATAAAAAGGCCCGAGCACCAAAGGACAAGACTCCCACAAGGAAGAGGGATCAGAAGAGATCAGAGGCTACTCTTACAGAACCCATTCCGGAAGAAACAGGTGAGGAGTTGGGGGAGGAAGCTTCGGTATCTGACAGAATACAACGCCCAAGATCCTTCATGGCGTCGCTCGAGCAGTATCAGGAGTTGGTGGCTGCTCTGCAGAACCTTACTATGGAGGTGCAGGCCCTGCGAACAGAGAACGTAGCCCTCCGACAGCAAGTGGTGCTACATCGGGATGATCGCGGGGACCTGCCTACGATGCCCTTTTCCTTTGGCAAATACAACGGACATCCAGGAGATCTGAAGGAATTCCTTGACGCTTGCAGGGTGTATTTCGCCTTCCGACCTCACGCCTTTGAGACAGCCAGATCAAAGGTTGGGTTCATTATAGCCAATCTTACCGGAAATGCTCTTTCATGGGCTACACCCATTGTCACCCGAAACGATCCCCTTCTGAGTGATTATGACCGTTTTACGGAACTTTTCAGTGAAAGGTTTGATAGGCCAGAAATATTCTATTCATCCTTGGAAGCAATCCTAGACATCAAACAAGGAAATACAGACGTCCAAACCTATTTAACTCGCTTCCAGAGGCTAGCAGCCAAGGCAGATTGGCCTGATTCCGCCCAGCAAACCATCTACAGAAGAGGTCTCCAGGACGAGATCAAAGATGAACTAGCCAGAGTAGCCCGTCCTGCATCTTTTCAGGAGCTAGTGACATTGTCCCTTCAGATTGAATCTCGTCTGCAAGAAAGAAGATCTGAGAGAAGAAGAAACCGAAGCTTCTCACAACCTAACCCTACTCCTCCACCTAGAGCCAACCCTGCTATAGATGAGCCTATGCAGATTGGAGCTGCCCGTGGTCCTCTGACGCCAGAAGAAAGAAGAAGGAGGAGAGAGGCAGGTCTATGCATGTACTGTGGCTCTTCGACACATTTGTTGAGAGAATGCACTGAAGTCCCTCCTCGTCGACAGGGAAACTTCCGCCCCCGATCTTTAGCAAGGGAAGTCTCGGGGGAGGTAACAAGCACCCTTGCAGCTACACAAGAGCAGTGAATACCCCGGAAGATAACAGTTTAATGGTGTTCAGAGTGGACCTATGGTTAACAGAAGAAGCTCCCACAGAGGTGTTCGCCATGTTGGATTGTGGAGCAGCGGGAAACTTCATCGACTCCAAGTGGGCTACAGAGCACTTGGTACCCGCCAAAACCAAGATCACCCCGATTCCGGTAGAAGGGGTTGATGGTAGACCCTTGTCTTCCGGACCCATCACATTGGAAACTGTTCCATTAAGGGTGAGGTTAGGTCAACATGAAGAGTTCCTGGTGTTTGATCAGATCCGAGCTGCTCATTTTCCATTGGTATTAGGGATTCCTTGGTTAAGAAGACACAACCCTCACATAGATTGGACTGCAAACCGAGTTTCTTTCAATTCTAAGTTCTGTGAAAAACACTGTATGACCTTGTGTAACGCTCCCCACACCATAGACCGCAGGAGAAGTATCCAGAAGCCAGTCACAGTGGCCTCAGTACCCTTACATTACCAGGACTTTTCAGAGGTATTCATGGACATAATTCCTAGACAACTACCACCCCATAGAACAGAGGATTGCTGTATCGATCTAATACCGGAAGCAGTAGTACCGTTCGGAAGAATGTACCCTTTGTCACTACCGGAAAGGAAGGCGTTAAGAGAGTATCTAGATGCAAATTTGCAGAACGGACTCATTCAAGAATCCAAATCTTCATGTGGGGCCTCCCTTTTCTTCATTCCAAAAAAGGACTCGACAGAACTTCGTCCTTGTATAGACTACAGGGGTCTCAACAAGGTCACTGTCCGGGATAGATATCCCATGCCCTTGATTCGGGACGTCTTGGAGGCTGTACAAGGGGCTGAGTACTTCACGAAGCTTGACCTGAGAGGCGCCTATCACCTCTTGCGAATCAGACAAGGAGACGAGTGGAAGACGGCTTTTCGCACCCCATTCGGGCTCTATGAATATTGTGTGATGCCCTTTGGCCTAGTAAA
Source organism: Ambystoma mexicanum (assembly GCF_040938575.1). Taxonomy (NCBI): domain Eukaryota; kingdom Metazoa; phylum Chordata; class Amphibia; order Caudata; family Ambystomatidae; genus Ambystoma; species Ambystoma mexicanum. The sequence continues at coordinate 955,752,699 of NC_090929.1, read as the reverse complement.
CGCACCAGCCGTCTTCCAAAGGTACATGGACAAGGTTTTCGCTGACATGCTGTTTGTGTCGGTAGTGGTGTACCTGGACGACATCCTGATCTACTCCAAGTCCTTGTCTGAGCACAGATCATTGGTCCGACTAGTTTTACAACGTTTGCAGTCTCACTATCTGCTAGTAAAACCAGAGAAGTGTTCATTTGAATCCAAGAGGGTGTCCTACTTGGGTTTCGTATTGTCCAAGGAAGGCGTTGAAATGGATGCTAATAAGGTAAAGGCCATAAGAAACTGGAAAGATCCTACCAACATCAAGGAACTGCAAGGGTTTCTAGGCTTGGCAAATTTTTATAGGAGGTTCATTCCCAATTATTCCAAAAAAGTACTCCCTCTGACCTCCTTGTTGAAGAAGGGTGTTAGATTTGCTTTTGACGGCGAACCTCGAAAAGCATTCGACTTTTTAAAGGATTGCTTTTCTACAGCACCCATCTTGGTTCAACCAGATCAGACTAAGCCCTTTATTCTGGAAACTGATGCTTCTACGGGGGCAGTAGGGGCAGTATTACTTCAAGAGGCAGAAGACAGCTATGAACATCCGATCGCATACTATTCCAAGACTTTAACTAGTAGTGAGCGAAACTACTCGGTTATCGAAAAGGAACTTTTGGCAATAAAGCTGGCCTGCCAAGAATGGAGACACCTCCTGCAAGGAGCCACACATCCTTTCACTATTCGAACTGACCACCGCAACCTACGGGTCTTACAACAATTGGAATGTTCCAACGCCAGACATGCCAGATGGGCGTATTTTTTCCTACAATACGACTTCATGATGACTTACATACCAGGCACAGAAAACAAGAAGGCAGACGCCTTATCTAGAAGCCTAGGAGATCCATCCGGATCCTATATAGGACATGAACTGGTTTTACCACATCTCACTGTGTTGGCTTCTACGGTTTCGTTTCTTCAAGATCTAATCCCTCATTATCAGACGTGTGCGGAATTTCCGCTATCTACTAAACAGGAAAAGGACGGGTTGTTTTATCATGAAGGAGCCCTCTATATCCCCACAAAGAAGCTGCAAGAACAGATACTTTCTTGGTGTCATGACACCCCCCTGACAGGGCATTCTGGTATTAGGAAGACTTTTGATTTGGTCCGGAGAGGATTCTGGTGGCCTACCCTACGAAGGGATGTAGGTCAGTATGTCTCTACCTGTTCAATATGTGCTTCCAACAAACATCAAACAGGAAAACCTCTGGGGTTATTACACCAACACTCCTTACCGGATCGCCCATGGGAACACTTATCCACTGACTTTATTGTGGATCTGCCTCCTTCATACGGAATGACCACGATCATGGTGACGGTTGATTCCTTTAGCAAGCTGGCACATTTCTCCGCCTTCAAGCAAGTGCCTTCGGCCTCAGAGATGGCTGCAACATTTCTCCAAGACATAGTCCGTCTACATGGTCTACCTAAGACCATAGTTTCGGACAGAGGACCACAATTTACCTCAAAATTTTGGTCTTCCCTCTGCCAGGTTCTCGGGATTCATAAGGCTCTTTCCTCAGGATACCATCCTCAAAGCAACGGCCAAACTGAGAGACTCAATGCCAATCTAGAGCAGTATCTCAGGTGTTTTTGTAGTCCCCAGCAGGAAGAATGGTATCGCTTTCTCCCGCAAGCGGAATTCGCCTACAACAACTCACTTCACACCTCGATCCAGATGAGTCCTTTCTATTGTACCTATGGCTACCATCCTCAACACCTGCCCGGGCTCAGTCCGCCTTCAACCAAGATTCCAACTCTGGATACGATTCTACAGGACTTGCAAGAAGCTCACAAACTCGCTAAGGAGGCACACCAAGCAAGTCAACTTTCACAAAAGAGATGGGCCGACAAAGGTCGGAGAGCCCATCCCAGCTGGAAGGTGGGACAATTAGTCTGGTTATCCACCAGATTCCTACCCAAGTGGGTTCATAGGGGGAAGTTCTCCTCTCGTTTCCTTGGGCCATTTTCCATCATACAACAAATCAATCCAGTTGCTTATAAACTCAGGATGCCAGAATACCTCAGAAGGATACATCCTGTCTTTCATGTCTCCCTTCTCAAAGAACATAAGGAGGATCCTTTCAAGAGACCTGTAATCCGTACACGAGCCCGAGTGAAACCAACACCTGAAGAATACGAGGTGTCTCATCTGGTGGATTCTAAGTACCGCAAAGGGCGGTTGTACTATCTGGTCCATTGGAAGAACTATCCAGTAGCAGAGAGGACGTGGGAACCTGTGGGTCATTTACACGCCCCGCGTCTGGTGCAGAAGTTCCATCAACTCCATCCGGGCAAACCCGGGGGCGCCCCGAGAAAGAGGGGGTATACTGTCAGGAATTGGAGGCTGTGGAAGCGCTGGAAGCTTTGATCACGCTCCAGTCCTCACCCAAGATGGCCGCCGATCGATCACTCTCCAGTCCTCACCCAAGATGGCCGCCGATCTCACCCAAGATGGCCGCCGACCCTTTATAGGCTGACTCCTCCCACAAACCGACGCGTTGTATCTGTTTACCAGCGCTCGGTTCGTGTGGAGATTCTCTCGTGAAATTCATCCGTTCCGGCTTCCTATTTTCGCCTTCTGTGTGATTCCCTTCTGTATTCCTCAGCCCAAATTCTACTGCACTATACGCGGTATCGGCTTGCTTTGGGCCGTGCCGTGCTTACTTACTCTTGCCTTTATTCTTTGAGCACTTTTGGTCTTTTCAATTCTTGTAGGTACCGGGGGTATATTGCTACCGGTGCCGTCACTCTGTTTTTGCGAGCTAGCCTTGCTCACTGGGACCTTAAGGAGCATTTCTAAACTGGTGAGTGGGTTTCTTTCTATACTTCTTCCTTCTTCCTAATGGTTCGTCTTCGCGGTCTGCTTTGTATGGGTTCTTTCATTCTTTACCTACTTATCCTTTCTAATACTTTTCTCTGTCATTCTGTTTAGTCTTAACCACTGGTTCTAGTAGCTTCTTATATCTCCTGTTCTATTATTCCACTTCTCCTGGATACACTGAGCATTCATCAGCGGAGGAGTTTGTTCTCAAGTCTATCGGACTTCCTTGCCTGCTGCAAATGGAACTTTCATAATTGGAAGAGAGGAGTTCTAATTGCCACCCAGCAGAACCCAATTGGGAACAGGGTTTTTTCTGCCTTAGTGCTTTTTCCCTGAATCTAGGACTGGCCCCCTGGGGATCCCCGCGGTCAGGGATTATCTCTGCCAAGGTGGCCTCCGGAGGGGACAGACCCTATCTGTACGATAAAAAGGCCCGAGCACCAAAGGACAAGACTCCCACAAGGAAGAGGGATCAGAAGAGATCAGAGGCTACTCTTACAGAACCCATTCCGGAAGAAACAGGTGAGGAGTTGGGGGAGGAAGCTTCGGTATCTGACAAAAGGCCTTAAAATGCATTTTAGGCCTGCAAAAATGTTGAAAACTTTGGAGGCCCAAAAAAGGGGTTTACAGGAATCCTAGACCCCCTAAAGTCCAGAAAATGTTGGTGGGCCAAAAACAGGCTCAGAAAGCTCTGAATGTCCCAAAAACATTTGCAGCCTGAAAGGGACATTAACCCGCATCCTAGACCACTGAAATTACCAAAAATAATTTGGCCCGAAAAATGCATCCTACACCCCTGAAAGTTCAGAAAATGTTGGCAGCTCAAAAAAGTCCTTAAAATGCATCTTGTGCCTGCAAAAATGTTGAAAACTTTGGAGGCCCAAAAAAGGGGTTTACAGGCATCCTAGACCCCCTAAAGTCCAGAAAATGTTGGTGGGCCAAAAACTGTGTCAGAGAGCTCTGAATGTCCCAAAAACATTTACAGCCTGAAAGGGGCATTAACCCGCATCCTAGACCACTGAAATTCCCAAAAATATTTTTGCCATGAAAAGTGCATCCTACAACCCTGAAAGTTCAGAATATGTTAGCAGCCCAAAAAAGGCCTTAAAATGCATTTTAGACCTGCAAAAATGTTGAAAAGTTTGGAGGCCCAAAAAAGGGATTTACAGGTATCCTAGACCCCGTAAAGTGCAGAAAATGGCTGTGGTCCAAAATCAGTGTCAGAGAGCTCTGAATGTCCCAAAACATTTGCAGCCCGAAAGAGGCACTAACCCGCATCCGAGACCACTGAAATTCCCAAAAATATTTTTGGCACAAAAATGCATCCTACAACCCTGAAAATTCAGAATATGTTAGCAGCCTGAAAAAGGCCTTAAAATGCATTTTAGGCCTGCAAAAATGTTGAAAACTATGGAGGCCCAAAAAAGGGGTTTACAGGCATCCTAGACCCCCTAAAGTCCAGAAAATGTTGGTGGGCCAAAAACTGTGTCGGAGAGCTCTGAATGTCCTAAAAACATTTGCAGCCTGAACGGGGCATTAACCCACATCCTAGACAACTGAAATTCCCAAAAATATTTTGGCCCAAAAAATGCTTCCTACACCCCTGAAATTTCAGAAAATGTTGGCAGCTCAAAAAAAGGCCTTAAAATGCATCTTAGGCCTGCAAAAATGGTGAAAACTTTGGAGGCCCAAAAAAGGGGTTTACAGGCATCCTAGACCCCCTAAATTCCAGAAAAGGTTGGTGGGCCAAAACCTGTGTCAGGAAGCTCTGAATGTCCCAAAAACATTTGCAGCCTGAAAGGGGCATTAACCCGCATCCTAGACCACTGAAATTCCCAAAAATATTTTTGGCACCCAAAATGCATCCTACAACCCTGAAAGTTCAGAATATATTAGCAGCCCAAAAAAGGCCTTAAAATGCATTTTAGGCCTGCAAAAATGTTGAAAACTTTGGAGGCCCAAAAAAGGGATTTACAGGCATCCTAGACCCCCTAAAGTCCAGAAAATGTTGGTGGGCCAAAAACAGGCTCAGAAAGCTCTGAATGTCCCAAAAACATTTGCAGCCTGAAAGGGGCATTAACCCGCATCCTAGACCACTGAAATTCCCAAAAATATTTTTGGCACCCAAAATGCATCCTACACCCCTGAAAGTTCAGAAAATGTTGGCAGCTCAAAAAAGTCCTTAAAATGCATCTTGTGCCTGCAAAAATGTTGAAAACTTTGGAGGCCCAAAAAAGGGGTTTACAGGCATCCTAGACCCCTAAAGTCCAGAAAATGTTGGTGGGCCAAAAACTGTGTCAGAGAGCTCTGAATGTCCCAAAAACATTTACAGCCTGAAAGGGGCATTAACCCGCATCCTAGACCACTGAAATTCCCAAAAATATTTTTGCCATGAAAAGTGCATCCTACAACCCTGAAAGTTCAGAATATGTTAGCAGCCCAAAAAAGGCCTTAAAATGCATTTTAGACCTGCAAAAATGTTGAAAAGTTTGGAGGCCCAAAAAAGGGATTTACAGGCATCCTAGACCCCGTAAAGTGCAGAAAATGGCTGTGGTCCAAAATCAGTGTCAGAGAGCTCTGAATGTCCCAAAACATTTGCAGCCCGAAAGGGGCACTAACCCGCATCCGAGACCACTGAAATTCCCAAAAATATTTTTGGCACAAAAATGCATCCTACAACCCTGAAAATTCAGAATATGTTAGCAGCCTGAAAAAGGCCTTAAAATGCATTTTAGGCCTGCAAAAATGTTGAAAACTTTGGAGGCCCAAAAAAGGGGTTTACAGGCATCCTAGACCCCCTAAAGTCCAGAAAATGTTGGTGGGCCAAAAACGGTGTCAGAGAGCTCTGAATGTCCCAAAAACATTTGCAGCCTGAAAGGGGCACTAACCCGCATCCTAGACCACTGAAATTCCCAAAAATATTTTTGGCACCATAAATGCATCCTACAACCCTGAAAGTTCAGAAAATTTTGGCAGCTCAAAAAAGGCCTTAAAATGCATTTTAGGCCTGCAAACAGGTTGAAAAGTTTGGAGGCCCAAAAAAGGGATTTACAGGCATCCTAGACCCCCTAAAGTCCAGAAAATGTTGGTGGGCCAAAAACAGGCTCAGGGAGCTCTGAATGTCCCAAAAACATGTGCAGCCTGAAAGGGGCATTAACCCGCATCCTAGACCACTGAAATTACCAAAAATAAATTGGCCCAAAAAATGCATCCTACACCCCTGAAAGTTCAGAAAATGTTGGCAGCTCAAAAAAGTCCTTACAATTCATCTTGTGCCTGCAAAAATGTTGAAAACTTTGGAGGCCCAAAAAAGGAGTTTACATGCATCCTAGACCCCCTAAAGTCCAGAAAATGTTGGTGGGCAAAAACTGTGCCAGAGAGCTCTGAATGTCCCAAAAACATTTGCAGCCTGAAAGGGGTATTAACCCGCATCCTAGACCACTGAAATTACCAAAAATAAATTGGCCCAAAAAATGCATCCTACACCCCTGAAAGCTCAGAATATGTTAGCAGCCCAAAAAAGGCCTTAAAATGCATCTTAGGCCGGCAAAAACGTTGAAAACTTTGGAGGCCCAAAAAAGGGGTTTACAGGCATCCTAGACCCCTAAAGTCCAGAAAATGTTGATGGCCCAAAAACAGTGTCAGAGAGCTCTTAATGTCCCAACAACATTTGCAGCCTTAAGCATTAACGAACATCCTAGACCACTGAAATGTCCAAGAATATTTTTGGCACGAAAAATGCATCCTACACCCCTGAAAGCTCAGAATATGTTAGCAGCCCAAAAAAGGCCTTAAAATGCATCTTAGGCCTGCAAAAACGTTGAAAACTGTACAGGCCCAAAAAAGGGGTTTACATGCATCCTAAACCCCCTAAAGTCCAGAAAAGGTTGGTGGGCCATAAACTGTGTCAGAGAGCTCTGAATGTCCCAAAAATATTTGCAGCCTGAAAGGGGCTTTAACCCGCATCCTAGACCACTGAAATTCCCAAAAATATTTTTGGCACCCAAAATGCATCCTACAACCTTGAAAGTTCAGAATATGTTAGCAGCCCAAAAAGGCCTTAAAATGCATTTTAGGCCTGCAAAAATGTTGAAAGGTTTGGAGGCCCAAAAAAGGGGTTTACAGGCACCCTAGACCCCCTAAAGTCCAAAAAATGTTGGTGGGCCAAAAACAGGCTCAGAGAGCTCTGAATGTCCCAAAAACATTTGCAGCCTGAAAGGGGCATTAACCCGCATCCTAGACCACTGAAATTCTCAAAAATATTTTTGGCACCCAAAATGCATCCTACAACCTTGAAATTTCAGAATATGTTAGCAGCCCAAAAAAGGCCTTAAAATGCATTTTATGCCTGCAAAAATGTTGAAAACTTTGGAGGCCCAAAAAAGGGGTTTACAGGCATCCTAGACCCTCTAAAGTCCAGAAAATGTTGGTGGGTGAAATGCAGGCTCAGAGAGCTCTGAATGTCCCAAACATATTTCCAGCCTGAAAGGGGTATTAACCCGCATCCTAGACCACTGAAATTCCCAAATATATTTTTGGCATGAAAAGTGCATCCTACAACCCTGAAATTTCAGAATATGTTAGCAGCCAAAAAAGGCCTTAAAATGCATTTTAGGCCTGCAAAAATGTTGAAAACTTTGGAGGCCCAAAAAAGGGGTTTACAGGCATCCTAGACCCCCTAAAGTCCAGAAAATGTTGGTGGGCCAAAAACTGTGTCAGAGAACTCTGAATGTCCCAAAAACATTTCCAGCCTGAAAGGGGCATTAACCCGCATCCTAGACCACTGAAATTCTCAAAAATATTTTTGCCATGAAAAGTGCATCCTACAACCCTGAACGTTCAGAATATGTTAGCAGCCCAAAAAAGGAATTAAAATGCATTTTAGGCCTGCAAAAATGTTGAAAAGTTTGGAGGCCCAAAAAAGGGATTTACAAGCATCCTAGACCCCGTAAAGTGCAGAAAATGGCTGTGGCCCAAAAACTGTGTCAGAGAGCTCTGAATGTCCTACAAACATGTGCAGCTTGAAAGGGGCATTAACCCGCATCCTAGACCACTGAAATTCCCAAAAATATTTTTGGCACTCAAAATGCATCCTACAACCCTGAAAGTTCAGAATATGTTAGCAGCCCAAAAAAGGCCTTAAGATGCATTTTAGGCCTGCAAAAAGGTTGAAAACTTTGGAGGCCCAAAAAAGGGGTTTACAGGCATCCTAGACCCCCTAAAGTCCAGAAAATGCTGGTGGGCCAAAAACTGTGTCAGAGAGCTCTGAATGTCCCAAAAACATTTGCAGCCTGTAAGGGGCATTAACCCGCATCCTAGACCACTGAAATTCCCAAAAATATTTTGGCCCGAAAAATGCATCCTGCACCCCTGAATGTTCAGAAAATGTTGGCAGCTCAAAAAAGTCCTTAAAATTCATCTTGTGCCTGCAAAAATGTTGAAAACTTTGGAGGCCCAAAAAATGGGTTTACAGGCATCCTAGACTCCGTAAAGTCCAGAAAATATTGGTGGACCAAATACTGTGTCACAGAGCTCTGAATGTCCCAAAAACATGTGCAGACTGAAAGGGGCATTAACCCGCATCCTAGACCACTGAAATTCCCAAAAGTATTTTTGGCACTAAAAATGCATCCTACACCCATGAATTTTCAGAAAATGTTGGCAGCTCAAAAAAAGGCCTTAAAATGCATTTAGGCCTGCAAAAATGTTGAAAACTTTGCAGGCCCAAAAAAGGGGTTTACATGCATCCTAGACCCCCTAAATTCCAGAAAAGGTTGGTGGGCCAAAACCTGTGTCAGAAAGCTCTGAATGTCCCAAAAACATTTGCAGCCTGAAAGGGGCATTAACCCGCATCCTAGACCACTGAAATTCCCAAAAATATTTTTGGCACCCAAAATGCATCCTACAACCCTGAAAGTTCAGAATATATTAGCAGCCCAAAAAAGGCCTTAAAATGCATTTTAGGCCTGCAAAAATGTTGAAAACTTTGGAGGCCCAAAAAAGGGGTTTACAGGAATCCTAGACCCCCTAAAGTCCAGAAAATGTTGGTGGGCCAAAAACAGGCTCAGAAAGCTCTGAATGTCCCAAAAACATTTGCAGCCTGAAAGGGACATTAACCCGCATCCTAGACCACTGAAATTACCAAAAATAATTTGGCCCGAAAAATGCATCCTACACCCCTGAAAGTTCAGAAAATGTTGGCAGCTCAAAAAAGTCCTTAAAATGCATCTTGTGCCTGCAAAAATGTTGAAAACTTTGGAGGCCCAAAAAAGGGGTTTACAGGCATCCTAGACCCCCTAAAGTCCAGAAAATGTTGGTGGGCCAAAAACTGTGTCAGAGAGCTCTGAATGTCCCAAAAACATTTACAGCCTGAAAGGGGCATTAACCCGCATCCTAGACCACTGAAATTCCCAAAAATATTTTTGCCATGAAAAGTGCATCCTACAACCCTGAAAGTTCAGAATATGTTAGCAGCCCAAAAAAGGCCTTAAAATGCATTTTAGACCTGCAAAAATGTTGAAAAGTTTGGAGGCCCAAAAAAGGGATTTACAGGTATCCTAGACCCCGTAAAGTGCAGAAAATGGCTGTGGTCCAAAATCAGTGTCAGAGAGCTCTGAATGTCCCAAAACATTTGCAGCCCGAAAGAGGCACTAACCCGCATCCGAGACCACTGAAATTCCCAAAAATATTTTTGGCACAAAAATGCATCCTACAACCCTGAAAATTCAGAATATGTTAGCAGCCTGAAAAAGGCCTTAAAATGCATTTTAGGCCTGCAAAAATGTTGAAAACTATGGAGGCCCAAAAAAGGGGTTTACAGGCATCCTAGACCCCCTAAAGTCCAGAAAATGTTGGTGGGCCAAAAACTGTGTCGGAGAGCTCTGAATGTCCTAAAAACATTTGCAGCCTGAACGGGGCATTAACCCACATCCTAGACAACTGAAATTCCCAAAAATATTTTGGCCCAAAAAATGCTTCCTACACCCCTGAAATTTCAGAAAATGTTGGCAGCTCAAAAAAAGGCCTTAAAATGCATCTTAGGCCTGCAAAAATGGTGAAAACTTTGGAGGCCCAAAAAAGGGGTTTACAGGCATCCTAGACCCCCTAAATTCCAGAAAAGGTTGGTGGGCCAAAACCTGTGTCAGGAAGCTCTGAATGTCCCAAAAACATTTGCAGCCTGAAAGGGGCATTAACCCGCATCCTAGACCACTGAAATTCCCAAAAATATTTTTGGCACCCAAAATGCATCCTACAACCCTGAAAGTTCAGAATATATTAGCAGCCCAAAAAAGGCCTTAAAATGCATTTTAGGCCTGCAAAAATGTTGAAAACTTTGGAGGCCCAAAAAAGGGATTTACAGGCATCCTAGACCCCCTAAAGTCCAGAAAATGTTGGTGGGCCAAAAACAGGCTCAGAAAGCTCTGAATGTCCCAAAAACATTTGCAGCCTGAAAGGGGCATTAACCCGCATCCTAGACCACTGAAATTCCCAAAAATATTTTTGGCACCCAAAATGCATCCTACACCCCTGAAAGTTCAGAAAATGTTGGCAGCTCAAAAAAGTCCTTAAAATGCATCTTGTGCCTGCAAAAATGTTGAAAACTTTGGAGGCCCAAAAAAGGGGTTTACAGGCATCCTAGACCCCTAAAGTCCAGAAAATGTTGGTGGGCCAAAAACTGTGTCAGAGAGCTCTGAATGTCCCAAAAACATTTACAGCCTGAAAGGGGCATTAACCCGCATCCTAGACCACTGAAATTCCCAAAAATATTTTTGCCATGAAAAGTGCATCCTACAACCCTGAAAGTTCAGAATATGTTAGCAGCCCAAAAAAGGCCTTAAAATGCATTTTAGACCTGCAAAAATGTTGAAAAGTTTGGAGGCCCAAAAAAGGGATTTACAGGCATCCTAGACCCCGTAAAGTGCAGAAAATGGCTGTGGTCCAAAATCAGTGTCAGAGAGCTCTGAATGTCCCAAAACATTTGCAGCCCGAAAGGGGCACTAACCCGCATCCGAGACCACTGAAATTCCCAAAAATATTTTTGGCACAAAAATGCATCCTACAACCCTGAAAATTCAGAATATGTTAGCAGCCTGAAAAAGGCCTTAAAATGCATTTTAGGCCTGCAAAAATGTTGAAAACTTTGGAGGCCCAAAAAAGGGGTTTACAGGCATCCTAGACCCCCTAAAGTCCAGAAAATGTTGGTGGGCCAAAAACGGTGTCAGAGAGCTCTGAATGTCCCAAAAACATTTGCAGCCTGAAAGGGGCACTAACCCGCATCCTAGACCACTGAAATTCCCAAAAATATTTTTGGCACCATAAATGCATCCTACAACCCTGAAAGTTCAGAAAATTTTGGCAGCTCAAAAAAGGCCTTAAAATGCATTTTAGGCCTGCAAACAGGTTGAAAAGTTTGGAGGCCCAAAAAAGGGATTTACAGGCATCCTAGACCCCCTAAAGTCCAGAAAATGTTGGTGGGCCAAAAACAGGCTCAGGGAGCTCTGAATGTCCCAAAAACATGTGCAGCCTGAAAGGGGCATTAACCCGCATCCTAGACCACTGAAATTACCAAAAATAAATTGGCCCAAAAAATGCATCCTACACCCCTGAAAGTTCAGAAAATGTTGGCAGCTCAAAAAAGTCCTTACAATTCATCTTGTGCCTGCAAAAATGTTGAAAACTTTGGAGGCCCAAAAAAGGAGTTTACATGCATCCTAGACCCCCTAAAGTCCAGAAAATGTTGGTGGGCAAAAACTGTGCCAGAGAGCTCTGAATGTCCCAAAAACATTTGCAGCCTGAAAGGGGTATTAACCCGCATCCTAGACCACTGAAATTACCAAAAATAAATTGGCCCAAAAAATGCATCCTACACCCCTGAAAGCTCAGAATATGTTAGCAGCCCAAAAAAGGCCTTAAAATGCATCTTAGGCCGGCAAAAACGTTGAAAACTTTGGAGGCCCAAAAAAGGGGTTTACAGGCATCCTAGACCCCTAAAGTCCAGAAAATGTTGATGGCCCAAAAACAGTGTCAGAGAGCTCTTAATGTCCCAACAACATTTGCAGCCTTAAGCATTAACGAACATCCTAGACCACTGAAATGTCCAAGAATATTTTTGGCACGAAAAATGCATCCTACACCCCTGAAAGCTCAGAATATGTTAGCAGCCCAAAAAAGGCCTTAAAATGCATCTTAGGCCTGCAAAAACGTTGAAAACTGTACAGGCCCAAAAAAGGGGTTTACATGCATCCTAAACCCCCTAAAGTCCAGAAAAGGTTGGTGGGCCATAAACTGTGTCAGAGAGCTCTGAATGTCCCAAAAATATTTGCAGCCTGAAAGGGGCTTTAACCCGCATCCTAGACCACTGAAATTCCCAAAAATATTTTTGGCACCCAAAATGCATCCTACAACCTTGAAAGTTCAGAATATGTTAGCAGCCCAAAAAGGCCTTAAAATGCATTTTAGGCCTGCAAAAATGTTGAAAGGTTTGGAGGCCCAAAAAAGGGGTTTACAGGCACCCTAGACCCCCTAAAGTCCAAAAAATGTTGGTGGGCCAAAAACAGGCTCAGAGAGCTCTGAATGTCCCAAAAACATTTGCAGCCTGAAAGGGGCATTAACCCGCATCCTAGACCACTGAAATTCTCAAAAATATTTTTGGCACCCAAAATGCATCCTACAACCTTGAAATTTCAGAATATGTTAGCAGCCCAAAAAAGGCCTTAAAATGCATTTTATGCCTGCAAAAATGTTGAAAACTTTGGAGGCCCAAAAAAGGGGTTTACAGGCATCCTAGACCCTCTAAAGTCCAGAAAATGTTGGTGGGTGAAATGCAGGCTCAGAGAGCTCTGAATGTCCCAAACATATTTCCAGCCTGAAAGGGGTATTAACCCGCATCCTAGACCACTGAAATTCCCAAATATATTTTTGGCATGAAAAGTGCATCCTACAACCCTGAAATTTCAGAATATGTTAGCAGCCAAAAAAGGCTTTAAAATGCATTTTAGGCCTGCAAAAATGTTGAAAACTTTGGAGGCCCAAAAAAGGGGTTTACAGGCATCCTAGACCCCCTAAAGTCCAGAAAATGTTGGTGGGCCAAAAACTGTGTCAGAGAGCTCTGAATGTCCCAAAAACATTTGCAGCCTGAAAGGGGCATTAACCCGCATCCTAGACCACTGAAATTCTCAAAAATATTTTTGCCATGAAAAGTGCATCCTACAACCCTGAACGTTCAGAATATGTTAGCAGCCCAAAAAAGGAATTAAAATGCATTTTAGGCCTGCAAAAATGTTGAAAAGTTTGGAGGCCCAAAAAAGGGATTTACAAGCATCCTAGACCCCGTAAAGTGCAGAAAATGGCTGTGGCCCAAAAACTGTGTCAGAGAGCTCTGAATGGCCTACAAACATGTGCAGCTTGAAAGGGGCATTAACCCGCATCCTAGACCACTGAAATTCCCAAAAATATTTTTGGCACTCAAAATGCATCCTACAACCCTGAAAGTTCAGAATATGTTAGCAGCCCAAAAAAGGCCTTAAGATGCATTTTAGGCCTGCAAAAAGGTTGAAAACTTTGGAGGCCCAAAAAAGGGGTTTACAGGCATCCTAGACCCCCTAAAGTCCAGAAAATGCTGGTGGGCCAAAAACTGTGTCAGAGAGCTCTGAATGTCCCAAAAACATTTGCAGCCTGTAAGGGGCATTAACCCGCATCCTAGACCACTGAAATTCCCAAAAATATTTTGGCCCGAAAAATGCATCCTGCACCCCTGAATGTTCAGAAAATGTTGGCAGCTCAAAAAAGTCCTTAAAATTCATCTTGTGCCTGCAAAAATGTTGAAAACTTTGGAGGCCCAAAAAATGGGTTTACAGGCATCCTAGACTCCGTAAAGTCCAGAAAATATTGGTGGACCAAATACTGTGTCACAGAGCTCTGAATGTCCCAAAAACATTTGCAGACTGAAAGGGGCATTAACCCGCATCCTAGACCACTGAAATTCCCAAAAGTATTTTTGGCACTAAAAATGCATCCTACACCCATGAATTTTCAGAAAATGTTGGCAGCTCAAAAAAAGGCCTTAAAATGCATTTAGGCCTGCAAAAATGTTGAAAACTTTGCAGGCCCAAAAAAGGGGTTTACATGCATCCTAGACCCCCTAAATTCCAGAAAAGGTTGGTGGGCCAAAACCTGTGTCAGAAAGCTCTGAATGTCCCAAAAACATTTGCAGCCTGAAAGGGGCATTAACCCGCATCCTAGACCACTGAAATTCCCAAAAATATTTTTGGCACCCAAAATGCATCCTACAACCCTGAAAGTTCAGAATATATTAGCAGCCCAAAAAAGGCCTTAAAATGCATTTTAGGCCTGCAAAAATGTTGAAAACTTTGGAGGCCCAAAAAAGGGGTTTACAGGAATCCTAGACCCCCTAAAGTCCAGAAAATGTTGGTGGGCCAAAAACAGGCTCAGAAAGCTCTGAATGTCCCAAAAACATTTGCAGCCTGAAAGGGACATTAACCCGCATCCTAGACCACTGAAATTACCAAAAATAATTTGGCCCGAAAAATGCATCCTACACCCCTGAAAGTTCAGAAAATGTTGGCAGCTCAAAAAAGTCCTTAAAATGCATCTTGTGCCTGCAAAAATGTTGAAAACTTTGGAGGCCCAAAAAAGGGGTTTACAGGCATCCTAGACCCCCTAAAGTCCAGAAAATGTTGGTGGGCCAAAAACTGTGTCAGAGAGCTCTGAATGTCCCAAAAACATTTACAGCCTGAAAGGGGCATTAACCCGCATCCTAGACCACTGAAATTCCCAAAAATATTTTTGCCATGAAAAGTGCATCCTACAACCCTGAAAGTTCAGAATATGTTAGCAGCCCAAAAAAGGCCTTAAAATGCATTTTAGACCTGCAAAAATGTTGAAAAGTTTGGAGGCCCAAAAAAGGGATTTACAGGTATCCTAGACCCCGTAAAGTGCAGAAAATGGCTGTGGTCCAAAATCAGTGTCAGAGAGCTCTGAATGTCCCAAAACATTTGCAGCCCGAAAGAGGCACTAACCCGCATCCGAGACCACTGAAATTCCCAAAAATATTTTTGGCACAAAAATGCATCCTACAACCCTGAAAATTCAGAATATGTTAGCAGCCTGAAAAAGGCCTTAAAATGCATTTTAGGCCTGCAAAAATGTTGAAAACTATGGAGGCCCAAAAAAGGGGTTTACAGGCATCCTAGACCCCCTAAAGTCCAGAAAATGTTGGTGGGCCAAAAACTGTGTCGGAGAGCTCTGAATGTCCTAAAAACATTTGCAGCCTGAACGGGGCATTAACCCACATCCTAGACAACTGAAATTCCCAAAAATATTTTGGCCCAAAAAATGCTTCCTACACCCCTGAAATTTCAGAAAATGTTGGCAGCTCAAAAAAAGGCCTTAAAATGCATCTTAGGCCTGCAAAAATGGTGAAAACTTTGGAGGCCCAAAAAAGGGGTTTACAGGCATCCTAGACCCCCTAAATTCCAGAAAAGGTTGGTGGGCCAAAACCTGTGTCAGGAAGCTCTGAATGTCCCAAAAACATTTGCAGCCTGAAAGGGGCATTAACCCGCATCCTAGACCACTGAAATTCCCAAAAATATTTTTGGCACCCAAAATGCATCCTACAACCCTGAAAGTTCAGAATATATTAGCAGCCCAAAAAAGGCCTTAAAATGCATTTTAGGCCTACAAAAATGTTGAAAACTTTGGAGGCCCAAAAAAGGGATTTACAGGCCTCCCAGACCCCCTAAACTCCAGAAAATGTTGGTGGGCCAAAAACAGGCTCAGAAAGCTCTGAATGTCCCAAAAACATTTGCAGCCTGAAAGGGGCATTAACCCGCATCCTAGACCACTGAAATTCCCAAAAATATTTTTGGCACCCAAAATGCATCCTACAACCCTGAAAGTTCAGAATATATTAGCAGCCCAAAAAAGGCCTTAAAATGCATTTTAGGCCTGCAAAAATGTTGAAAACTTTGGAGGCCCAAAAAAGGGGTTTACAGGCATCCTAGACCCCCTAAAATCCAGAAAATGTTGGTGGGCCAAAAACAGGCTCAGAAAGCTCTGAATGTCCCAAAAACATTTGCAGCCTGAAAGGGACATTAACCCGCATCCTAGACCACTGAAATTACCAAAAATAATTTGGCCCGAAAAATGCATCCTACACCCCTGAAAGTTCAGAAAATGTTGGCAGCTCAAAAAAGTCCTTAAAATGCATCTTGTGCCTGCAAAAATGTTGAAAACTTTGGAGGCCCAAAAAAGGGGTTTACAGGCATCCTAGACCCCCTAAAGTCCAGAAAATGTTGGTGGGCCAAAAACTGTGTCAGAGAGCTCTGAATGTCCCAAAAACATTTACAGCCTTAAAGGGGCATTAACCCGCATCCTAGACCACTGAAATTACCAAAAATAATTTGGCCCGAAAAATGCATCCTACACCCCTGAAAGTTCAGAATATGTTAGCAGCCCAAAAAAGGCCTTAAAATGCATCTTAGGCCTGCAAAAATGTTGAAAAGTTTGGAGGCCCAAAAAAGGGATTTACAGGCATCCTAGACCCCGTAAAGTGCAGAAAATGGCTGTGGTCCAAAATCAGTGTCAGAGAGCTCTGAATGTCCCAAAACATTTGCAGCCCGAAAGGGGCACTAACCCGCATCCGAGACCACTGAAATTCCCAAAAATATTTTTGGCACCCAAAATGCATCCTACAACCCTGAAAGTTCAGAATATATTAGCAGCCCAAAAAAGGCCTTAAAATGCATTTTAGGCCTGCAAAAATGTTGAAAACTTTGGAGGCCCAAAAAAGGGGTTTACAGGCATCCTAGACCCCCTAAAGTCCAGAAAATGTTGGTGGGCCAAAAACTGTGTCAGAGAGCTCTGAATGTCCCAAAAACATTTACAGCCTGACAGGGGCATTAACCCGCATCCTAGACCACTGAAATTCCCAAACATATTTTTGCCATGAAAAGTGCATCCTACAACCCTGAAAGTTCAGAATATGTTAGCAGCCCAAAAAAGGCCTTAAAATGCATTTTAGACCTGCAAAAATGTTGAAAAGTTTGGAGGCCCAAAAAAGGGATTTACAGGCATCCTAGACCCCGTAAAGTGCAGAAAATGGCTGTGGTCCAAAATCAGTGTCAGAGAGCTCTGAATGTCCCAAAACATTTGCAGCCCGAAAGGGGCACTAACCCGCATCCGAGACCACTGAAATTCACAAAAATATTTTTGGCACAAAAATGCATCCTACAACCCTGAATATTCAGAATATGTTAGCAGCCTGAAAAAGGCCTTAAAATGCATTTTAGGCCTGCAAAAATGTTGAAAACTTTGGAGGCCCAAAAAAGGGGTTTACAGGCATCCTAGACCCCCTAAAGTTCAGAAAATGTTGGTGGGCCAAAAACTGTGTCAGAGAGCTCTGAATGTCCTAAAAACATTTGCAGCCTGAACGGGGCATTAACCCATATCCTAGACAACTGAAATTCCCAAAAATATTTTGGCCCAAAAAATGCTTCCTACACCCCTGAAATTTCAGAAAATGTTGGCAGCTCAAAAAAAGGCTTTTAAAATGCATCTTAGGCCTGCAAAAATGTTGAAAACTTTGGAGGCCCAAAAAAGGGGTTTACAGGCATCCTCGACCCCCTAAAGTCCAGAAAATGTTGGTGGGCCAAAAACGGTGTCAGAGAGCTCTGAATGTCCCAAAAACATTTGCAGCCTGAAAGGGGCACTAACCCGCATCCTAGACCACTGAAATTCCCAAAAATATTTTTGCCATGAAAAGTGCATCCTACAACCCTGAAAGTTCAGAATATGTTAGCAGCCCAAAAAAGGCCTTAAAATGCATTTTAGACCTGCAAAAATGTTGAAAAGTTTGGAGGCCCAAAAAAGGGATTTACAGGCATCCTAGACCCCGTAAAGTGCAGAAAATGGCTGTGGTCCAAAATCAGTGTCAGAGAGCTCTGAATGTCCCAAAACATTTGCAGCCCGAAAGGGGCACTAACCCGCATCCGAGACCACTGAAATTCCCAAAAATATTTTTGGCACAAAAATGCATCCTACAACCCTGAAAATTCAGAATATGTTAGCAGCCTGAAAAAGGCCTTAAAATGCATTTTAGGCCTGCAAAAATGTTGAAAACTTTGGAGGCCCAAAAAAGGGGTTTACATTCATCCTAGACCCCCTAAAGTCCAGAAAATGTTGGTGGGCCAAAAACTGTGTCAGAGAGCTCTGAATGTCCTAAAAACATTTGCAGCCTGAAAGGGGCACTAACCCGCATCCTAGACCACTGAAATTCCCAAAAATATTTTTGCCATGAAAAGTGCATCCTACAACCCTGAAAGTTCAGAATATGTTAGCAGCCCAAAAAAGGCCTTAAAATGCATTTTAGACCTGCAAAAATGTTGAAAAGTTTGGAGGCCCAAAAAAGGGATTTACAGGCATCCTAGACCCCGTAAAGTGCAGAAAATGGCTGTGGTCCAAAATCAGTGTCAGAGAGCTCTGAATGTCCCAAAACATTTGCAGCCCGAAAGGGGCACTAACCCGCATCCGAGACCACTGAAATTCCCAAAAATATTTTTGGCACAAAAATGCATCCTACAACCCTGAAAATTCAGAATATGTTAGCAGCCTGAAAAAGGCCTTAAAATGCATTTTAGGCCTGCAAAAATGTTGAAAACTATGGAGGCCCAAAAAAGGGGTTTACAGGCATCCTAGACCCCCTAAAGTCCAGAAAATGTTGGTGGGCCAAAAACTGTGTCGGAGAGCTCTGAATGTCCTAAAAACATTTGCAGCCTGAACGGGGCATTAACCCACATCCTAGACAACTGAAATTCCCAAAAATATTTTGGCCCAAAAAATGCTTCCTACACCCCTGAAATTTCAGAAAATGTTGGCAGCTCAAAAAAAGGCCTTAAAATGCATCTTAGGCCTGCAAAAATGGTGAAAACTTTGGAGGCCCAAAAAAGGGGTTTACAGGCATCCTAGACCCCCTAAATTCCAGAAAAGGTTGGTGGGCCAAAACCTGTGTCAGGAAGCTCTGAATGTCCCAAAAACATTTGCAGCCTGAAAGGGGCATTAACCCGCATCCTAGACCACTGAAATTCCCAAAAATATTTTTGGCACCCAAAATGCATCCTACAACCCTGAAAGTTCAGAATATATTAGCAGCCCAAAAAAGGCCTTAAAATGCATTTTAGGCCTACAAAAATGTTGAAAACTTTGGAGGCCCAAAAAAGGGATTTACAGGCCTCCCAGACCCCCTAAACTCCAGAAAATGTTGGTGGGCCAAAAACAGGCTCAGAAAGCTCTGAATGTCCCAAAAACATTTGCAGCCTGAAAGGGGCATTAACCCGCATCCTAGACCACTGAAATTCCCAAAAATATTTTTGGCACCCAAAATGCATCCTACAACCCTGAAAGTTCAGAATATATTAGCAGCCCAAAAAAGGCCTTAAAATGCATTTTAGGCCTGCAAAAATGTTGAAAACTTTGGAGGCCCAAAAAAGGGGTTTACAGGCATCCTAGACCCCCTAAAATCCAGAAAATGTTGGTGGGCCAAAAACAGGCTCAGAAAGCTCTGAATGTCCCAAAAACATTTGCAGCCTGAAAGGGACATTAACCCGCATCCTAGACCACTGAAATTACCAAAAATAATTTGGCCCGAAAAATGCATCCTACACCCCTGAAAGTTCAGAAAATGTTGGCAGCTCAAAAAAGTCCTTAAAATGCATCTTGTGCCTGCAAAAATGTTGAAAACTTTGGAGGCCCAAAAAAGGGGTTTACAGGCATCCTAGACCCCCTAAAGTCCAGAAAATGTTGGTGGGCCAAAAACTGTGTCAGAGAGCTCTGAATGTCCCAAAAACATTTACAGCCTTAAAGGGGCATTAACCCGCATCCTAGACCACTGAAATTACCAAAAATAATTTGGCCCGAAAAATGCATCCTACACCCCTGAAAGTTCAGAATATGTTAGCAGCCCAAAAAAGGCCTTAAAATGCATCTTAGGCCTGCAAAAATGTTGAAAAGTTTGGAGGCCCAAAAAAGGGATTTACAGGCATCCTAGACCCCGTAAAGTGCAGAAAATGGCTGTGGTCCAAAATCAGTGTCAGAGAGCTCTGAATGTCCCAAAACATTTGCAGCCCGAAAGGGGCACTAACCCGCATCCGAGACCACTGAAATTCCCAAAAATATTTTTGGCACCCAAAATGCATCCTACAACCCTGAAAGTTCAGAATATATTAGCAGCCCAAAAAAGGCCTTAAAATGCATTTTAGGCCTGCAAAAATGTTGAAAACTTTGGAGGCCCAAAAAAGGGGTTTACAGGCATCCTAGACCCCCTAAAGTCCAGAAAATGTTGGTGGGCCAAAAACTGTGTCAGAGAGCTCTGAATGTCCCAAAAACATTTACAGCCTGACAGGGGCATTAACCCGCATCCTAGACCACTGAAATTCCCAAACATATTTTTGCCATGAAAAGTGCATCCTACAACCCTGAAAGTTCAGAATATGTTAGCAGCCCAAAAAAGGCCTTAAAATGCATTTTAGACCTGCAAAAATGTTGAAAAGTTTGGAGGCCCAAAAAAGGGATTTACAGGCATCCTAGACCCCGTAAAGTGCAGAAAATGGCTGTGGTCCAAAATCAGTGTCAGAGAGCTCTGAATGTCCCAAAACATTTGCAGCCCGAAAGGGGCACTAACCCGCATCCGAGACCACTGAAATTCCCAAAAATATTTTTGGCACAAAAATGCATCCTACAACCCTGAATATTCAGAATATGTTAGCAGCCTGAAAAAGGCCTTAAAATGCATTTTAGGCCTGCAAAAATGTTGAAAACTTTGGAGGCCCAAAAAAGGGGTTTACAGGCATCCTAGACCCCCTAAAGTTCAGAAAATGTTGGTGGGCCAAAAACTGTGTCAGAGAGCTCTGAATGTCCTAAAAACATTTGCAGCCTGAACGGGGCATTAACCCATATCCTAGACAACTGAAATTCCCAAAAATATTTTGGCCCAAAAAATGCTTCCTACACCCCTGAAATTTCAGAAAATGTTGGCAGCTCAAAAAAAGGCTTTTAAAATGCATCTTAGGCCTGCAAAAATGTTGAAAACTTTGGAGGCCCAAAAAAGGGGTTTACAGGCATCCTCGACCCCCTAAAGTCCAGAAAATGTTGGTGGGCCAAAAACGGTGTCAGAGAGCTCTGAATGTCCCAAAAACATTTGCAGCCTGAAAGGGGCACTAACCCGCATCCTAGACCACTGAAATTCCCAAAAATATTTTTGCCATGAAAAGTGCATCCTACAACCCTGAAAGTTCAGAATATGTTAGCAGCCCAAAAAAGGCCTTAAAATGCATTTTAGACCTGCAAAAATGTTGAAAAGTTTGGAGGCCCAAAAAAGGGATTTACAGGCATCCTAGACCCCGTAAAGTGCAGAAAATGGCTGTGGTCCAAAATCAGTGTCAGAGAGCTCTGAATGTCCCAAAACATTTGCAGCCCGAAAGGGGCACTAACCCGCATCCGAGACCACTGAAATTCCCAAAAATATTTTTGGCACAAAAATGCATCCTACAACCCTGAAAATTCAGAATATGTTAGCAGCCTGAAAAAGGCCTTAAAATGCATTTTAGGCCTGCAAAAATGTTGAAAACTTTGGAGGCCCAAAAAAGGGGTTTACATTCATCCTAGACCCCCTAAAGTCCAGAAAATGTTGGTGGGCCAAAAACTGTGTCAGAGAGCTCTGAATGTCCTAAAAACATTTGCAGCCTGAACGGGGCATTAACCCACATCCTAGACAACTGAAATTCCCAAAAATATTTTGGCCCAAAAAATGCTTCCTACACCCCTGAAATTTCAGAAAATGTTGGCAGCTCAAAAAAAGGCCTTAAAATGCATCTTAGGCCTGCAAAAATGGTGAAAACTTTGGAGGCCCAAAAAAGGGGTTTACAGGCATCCTAGACCCCCTAAATTCCAGAAAAGGTTGGTGGGCCAAAACCTGTGTCAGGAAGCTCTGAATGTCCCAAAAACATTTGCAGCCTGAAAGGGGCATTAACCCGCATCCTAGACCACTGAAATTCCCAAAAATATTTTTGGCACCCAAAATGCATCCTACAACCCTGAAAGTTCAGAATATATTAGCAGCCCAAAAAAGGCCTTAAAATGCATTTTAGGCCTACAAAAATGTTGAAAACTTTGGAGGCCCAAAAAAGGGATTTACAGGCTTCCCAGACCCCCTAAACTCCAGAAAATGTTGGTGGGCCAAAAACAGGCTCAGAAAGCTCTGAATGTCCCAAAAACATTTGCAGCCTGAAAGGGGCATTAACCCGCATCCTAGACCACTGAAATTCCCAAAAATATTTTTGGCACCCAAAATGCATCCTACAACCCTGAAAGTTCAGAATATATTAGCAGCCCAAAAAAGGCCTTAAAATGCATTTTAGGCCTGCAAAAATGTTGAAAACTTTGGAGGCCCAAAAAAGGGGTTTACAGGCATCCTAGACCCCCTAAAATCCAGAAAATGTTGGTGGGCCAAAAACAGGCTCAGAAAGCTCTGAATGTCCCAAAAACATTTGCAGCCTGAAAGGGACATTAACCCGCATCCTAGACCACTGAAATTACCAAAAATAATTTGGCCCGAAAAATGCATCCTACACCCCTGAAAGTTCAGAAAATGTTGGCAGCTCAAAAAAGTCCTTAAAATGCATCTTGTGCCTGCAAAAATGTTGAAAACTTTGGAGGCCCAAAAAAGGGGTTTACAGGCATCCTAGACCCCCTAAAATCCAGAAAATGTTGGTGGGCCAAAAACAGGCTCAGAAAGCTCTGAATGTCCCAAAAACATTTGCAGCCTGAAAGGGACATTAACCCGCATCCTAGACCACTGAAATTACCAAAAATAATTTGGCCCGAAAAATGCATCCTACACCCCTGAAAGTTCAGAAAATGTTGGCAGCTCAAAAAAGTCCTTAAAATGCATCTTGTGCCTGCAAAAATGTTGAAAACTTTGGAGGCCCAAAAAAGGGGTTTACAGGCATCCTAGACCCCCTAAAGTCCAGAAAATGTTGGTGGGCCAAAAACTGTGTCAGAGAGCTCTGAATGTCCCAAAAACATTTACAGCCTTAAAGGGGCATTAACCCGCATCCTAGACCACTGAAATTACCAAAAATAATTTGGCCCGAAAAATGCATCCTACACCCCTGAAAGTTCAGAATATGTTAGCAGCCCAAAAAAGGCCTTAAAATGCATCTTAGGCCTGCAAAAATGTTGAAAAGTTTGGAGGCCCAAAAAAGGGATTTACAGGCATCCTAGACCCCGTAAAGTGCAGAAAATGGCTGTGGTCCAAAATCAGTGTCAGAGAGCTCTGAATGTCCCAAAACATTTGCAGCCCGAAAGGGGCACTAACCCGCATCCGAGACCACTGAAATTCCCAAAAATATTTTTGGCACCCAAAATGCATCCTACAACCCTGAAAGTTCAGAATATATTAGCAGCCCAAAAAAGGCCTTAAAATGCATTTTAGGCCTGCAAAAATGTTGAAAACTTTGGAGGCCCAAAAAAGGGGTTTACAGGCATCCTAGACCCCCTAAAGTCCAGAAAATGTTGGTGGGCCAAAAACTGTGTCAGAGAGCTCTGAATGTCCCAAAAACATTTACAGCCTGACAGGGGCATTAACCCGCATCCTAGACCACTGAAATTCCCAAACATATTTTTGCCATGAAAAGTGCATCCTACAACCCTGAAAGTTCAGAATATGTTAGCAGCCCAAAAAAGGCCTTAAAATGCATTTTAGACCTGCAAAAATGTTGAAAAGTTTGGAGGCCCAAAAAAGGGATTTACAGGCATCCTAGACCCCGTAAAGTGCAGAAAATGGCTGTGGTCCAAAATCAGTGTCAGAGAGCTCTGAATGTCCCAAAACATTTGCAGCCCGAAAGGGGCACTAACCCGCATCCGAGACCACTGAAATTCCCAAAAATATTTTTGGCACAAAAATGCATCCTACAACCCTGAATATTCAGAATATGTTAGCAGCCTGAAAAAGGCCTTAAAATGCATTTTAGGCCTGCAAAAATGTTGAAAACTTTGGAGGCCCAAAAAAGGGGTTTACAGGCATCCTAGACCCCCTAAAGTTCAGAAAATGTTGGTGGGCCAAAAACTGTGTCAGAGAGCTCTGAATGTCCTAAAAACATTTGCAGCCTGAACGGGGCATTAACCCATATCCTAGACAACTGAAATTCCCAAAAATATTTTGGCCCAAAAAATGCTTCCTACACCCCTGAAATTTCAGAAAATGTTGGCAGCTCAAAAAAAGGCTTTTAAAATGCATCTTAGGCCTGCAAAAATGTTGAAAACTTTGGAGGCCCAAAAAAGGGGTTTACAGGCATCCTCGACCCCCTAAAGTCCAGAAAATGTTGGTGGGCCAAAAACGGTGTCAGAGAGCTCTGAATGTCCCAAAAACATTTGCAGCCTGAAAGGGGCACTAACCCGCATCCTAGACCACTGAAATTCCCAAAAATATTTTTGCCATGAAAAGTGCATCCTACAACCCTGAAAGTTCAGAATATGTTAGCAGCCCAAAAAAGGCCTTAAAATGCATTTTAGACCTGCAAAAATGTTGAAAAGTTTGGAGGCCCAAAAAAGGGATTTACAGGCATCCTAGACCCCGTAAAGTGCAGAAAATGGCTGTGGTCCAAAATCAGTGTCAGAGAGCTCTGAATGTCCCAAAACATTTGCAGCCCGAAAGGGGCACTAACCCGCATCCGAGACCACTGAAATTCCCAAAAATATTTTTGGCACAAAAATGCATCCTACAACCCTGAAAATTCAGAATATGTTAGCAGCCTGAAAAAGGCCTTAAAATGCATTTTAGGCCTGCAAAAATGTTGAAAACTTTGGAGGCCCAAAAAAGGGGTTTACATTCATCCTAGACCCCCTAAAGTCCAGAAAATGTTGGTGGGCCAAAAACTGTGTCAGAGAGCTCTGAATGTCCTAAAAACATTTGCAGCCTGAAAGGGGCACTAACCCGCATCCTAGACCACTGAAATTCCCAAAAATATTTTTGCCATGAAAAGTGCATCCTACAACCCTGAAAGTTCAGAATATGTTAGCAGCCCAAAAAAGGCCTTAAAATGCATTTTAGACCTGCAAAAATGTTGAAAAGTTTGGAGGCCCAAAAAAGGGATTTACAGGCATCCTAGACCCCGTAAAGTGCAGAAAATGGCTGTGGTCCAAAATCAGTGTCAGAGAGCTCTGAATGTCCCAAAACATTTGCAGCCCGAAAGGGGCACTAACCCGCATCCGAGACCACTGAAATTCCCAAAAATATTTTTGGCACAAAAATGCATCCTACAACCCTGAAAATTCAGAATATGTTAGCAGCCTGAAAAAGGCCTTAAAATGCATTTTAGGCCTGCAAAAATGTTGAAAACTATGGAGGCCCAAAAAAGGGGTTTACAGGCATCCTAGACCCCCTAAAGTCCAGAAAATGTTGGTGGGCCAAAAACTGTGTCGGAGAGCTCTGAATGTCCTAAAAACATTTGCAGCCTGAACGGGGCATTAACCCACATCCTAGACAACTGAAATTCCCAAAAATATTTTGGCCCAAAAAATGCTTCCTACACCCCTGAAATTTCAGAAAATGTTGGCAGCTCAAAAAAAGGCCTTAAAATGCATCTTAGGCCTGCAAAAATGGTGAAAACTTTGGAGGCCCCAAAAAAGGGGTTTACAGGCATCCTAGACCCCCTAAATTCCAGAAAAGGTTGGTGGGCCAAAACCTGTGTCAGGAAGCTCTGAATGTCCCAAAAACATTTGCAGCCTGAAAGGGGCATTAACCCGCATCCTAGACCACTGAAATTCCCAAAAATATTTTTGGCACCCAAAATGCATCCTACAACCCTGAAAGTTCAGAATATATTAGCAGCCCAAAAAAGGCCTTAAAATGCATTTTAGGCCTACAAAAATGTTGAAAACTTTGGAGGCCCAAAAAAGGGATTTACAGGCCTCCCAGACCCCCTAAACTCCAGAAAATGTTGGTGGGCCAAAAACAGGCTCAGAAAGCTCTGAATGTCCCAAAAACATTTGCAGCCTGAAAGGGGCATTAACCCGCATCCTAGACCACTGAAATTCCCAAAAATATTTTTGGCACCCAAAATGCATCCTACAACCCTGAAAGTTCAGAATATATTAGCAGCCCAAAAAAGGCCTTAAAATGCATTTTAGGCCTGCAAAAATGTTGAAAACTTTGGAGGCCCAAAAAAGGGGTTTACAGGCATCCTAGACCCCCTAAAATCCAGAAAATGTTGGTGGGCCAAAAACAGGCTCAGAAAGCTCTGAATGTCCCAAAAACATTTGCAGCCTGAAAGGGACATTAACCCGCATCCTAGACCACTGAAATTACCAAAAATAATTTGGCCCGAAAAATGCATCCTACACCCCTGAAAGTTCAGAAAATGTTGGCAGCTCAAAAAAGTCCTTAAAATGCATCTTGTGCCTGCAAAAATGTTGAAAACTTTGGAGGCCCAAAAAAGGGGTTTACAGGCATCCTAGACCCCCTAAAGTCCAGAAAATGTTGGTGGGCCAAAAACTGTGTCAGAGAGCTCTGAATGTCCCAAAAACATTTACAGCCTTAAAGGGGCATTAACCCGCATCCTAGACCACTGAAATTACCAAAAATAATTTGGCCCGAAAAATGCATCCTACACCCCTGAAAGTTCAGAATATGTTAGCAGCCCAAAAAAGGCCTTAAAATGCATCTTAGGCCTGCAAAAATGTTGAAAAGTTTGGAGGCCCAAAAAAGGGATTTACAGGCATCCTAGACCCCGTAAAGTGCAGAAAATGGCTGTGGTCCAAAATCAGTGTCAGAGAGCTCTGAATGTCCCAAAACATTTGCAGCCCGAAAGGGGCACTAACCCGCATCCGAGACCACTGAAATTCCCAAAAATATTTTTGGCACCCAAAATGCATCCTACAACCCTGAAAGTTCAGAATATATTAGCAGCCCAAAAAAGGCCTTAAAATGCATTTTAGGCCTGCAAAAATGTTGAAAACTTTGGAGGCCCAAAAAAGGGGTTTACAGGCATCCTAGACCCCCTAAAGTCCAGAAAATGTTGGTGGGCCAAAAACTGTGTCAGAGAGCTCTGAATGTCCCAAAAACATTTACAGCCTGACAGGGGCATTAACCCGCATCCTAGACCACTGAAATTCCCAAACATATTTTTGCCATGAAAAGTGCATCCTACAACCCTGAAAGTTCAGAATATGTTAGCAGCCCAAAAAAGGCCTTAAAATGCATTTTAGACCTGCAAAAATGTTGAAAAGTTTGGAGGCCCAAAAAAGGGATTTACAGGCATCCTAGACCCCGTAAAGTGCAGAAAATGGCTGTGGTCCAAAATCAGTGTCAGAGAGCTCTGAATGTCCCAAAACATTCGCAGCCCGAAAGGGGCACTAACCCGCATCCGAGACCACTGAAATTCCCAAAAATATTTTTGGCACAAAAATGCATCCTACAACCCTGAATATTCAGAATATGTTAGCAGCCTGAAAAAGGCCTTAAAATGCATTTTAGGCCTGCAAAAATGTTGAAAACTTTGGAGGCCCAAAAAAGGGGTTTACAGGCATCCTAGACCCCCTAAAGTTCAGAAAATGTTGGTGGGCCAAAAACTGTGTCAGAGAGCTCTGAATGTCCTAAAAACATTTGCAGCCTGAACGGGGCATTAACCCATATCCTAGACAACTGAAATTCCCAAAAATATTTTGGCCCAAAAAATGCTTCCTACACCCCTGAAATTTCAGAAAATGTTGGCAGCTCAAAAAAAGGCTTTTAAAATGCATCTTAGGCCTGCAAAAATGTTGAAAACTTTGGAGGCCCAAAAAAGGGGTTTACAGGCATCCTCGACCCCCTAAAGTCCAGAAAATGTTGGTGGGCCAAAAACGGTGTCAGAGAGCTCTGAATGTCCCAAAAACATTTGCAGCCTGAAAGGGGCACTAACCCGCATCCTAGACCACTGAAATTCCCAAAAATATTTTTGCCATGAAAAGTGCATCCTACAACCCTGAAAGTTCAGAATATGTTAGCAGCCCAAAAAAGGCCTTAAAATGCATTTTAGACCTGCAAAAATGTTGAAAAGTTTGGAGGCCCAAAAAAGGGATTTACAGGCATCCTAGACCCCGTAAAGTGCAGAAAATGGCTGTGGTCCAAAATCAGTGTCAGAGAGCTCTGAATGTCCCAAAACATTTGCAGCCCGAAAGGGGCACTAACCCGCATCCGAGACCACTGAAATTCCCAAAAATATTTTTGGCACAAAAATGCATCCTACAACCCTGAAAATTCAGAATATGTTAGCAGCCTGAAAAAGGCCTTAAAATGCATTTTAGGCCTGCAAAAATGTTGAAAACTTTGGAGGCCCAAAAAAGGGGTTTACATTCATCCTAGACCCCCTAAAGTCCAGAAAATGTTGGTGGGCCAAAAACTGTGTCAGAGAGCTCTGAATGTCCTAAAAACATTTGCAGCCTGAACGGGGCATTAACCCACATCCTAGACAACTGAAATTCCCAAAAATATTTTGGCCCAAAAAATGCTTCCTACACCCCTGAAATTTCAGAAAATGTTGGCAGCTCAAAAAAAGGCCTTAAAATGCATCTTAGGCCTGCAAAAATGTTGAAAACTTTGGAGGCCCAAAAAAGGGGTTTACAGGCATCCTAGACCCCCTAAATTCCAGAAAAGGTTGGTGGGCCAAAACCTGTGTCAGAAAGCTCTGAATGTCCCAAAAACATTTGCAGCCTGAAAGGGGCATTAACCCGCATCCTAGACCACTGAAATTCCCAAAAATATTTTTTGGGCACCCAAAATGCATCCTACAACCCTGAAAGTTCAGAATATATTAGCAGCCCAAAAAAGGCCTTAAAATGCATTTTAGGCCTACAAAAATGTTGAAAACTTTGGAGGCCCAAAAAAGGGATTTACAGGCCTCCTAGACCCCCTAAACTCCAGAAAATGTTGGTGGGCCAAAAACAGGCTCAGAAAGCTCTGAATGTCCCAAAAACATTTGCAGCCTGAAAGGGGCATTAACCCGCATCCTTGACCACTGAAATTACCAAAAATAATTTGGCCCGAAAAATGCATCCTACACCCCTGAAAGTTCAGAAAATGTTGGCAGCTCAAAAAAAGGCCTTAAAATGCATCTTAGGCCTGCAAAAATGTTGAAAACTTTGCAGGCCCAAAAAAGGAGTTTACATGCATCCTATACCCCCTAAATTCCAGAAAAGGTTGGTGGGCCAAAACCTGTGTCAGAAAGCTCTGAATGTCCCAAAAACATTTGCAGCCCGAAAGGGGCACTAACCCGCATCCGAGACCACTGAAATTCCCAAAAATATTTTTGGCACAAAAATGCATCCTACAACCCTGAAAATTCAGAATATGTTAGCAGCCTGAAAAAGGCCTTAAAATGCATTTTAGGCCTGCAAAAATGTTGAAAACTTTGGAGGCCCAAAAAAGGGGTTTACATTCATCCTAGACCCCCTAAAGTCCAGAAAATGTTGGTGGGCCAAAAACTGTGTCAGAGAGCTCTGAATGTCCTAAAAACATTTGCAGCCTGAAAGGGGCACTAACCCGCATCCTAGACCACTGAAATTCCCAAAAATATTTTTGCCATGAAAAGTGCATCCTACAACCCTGAAAGTTCAGAATATGTTAGCAGCCCAAAAAAGGCCTTAAAATGCATTTTAGACCTGCAAAAATGTTGAAAACTTTGGAGGCCCAAAAAAGGGGTTTACAGGCATCCTAGACCCCCTAAAGTCCAGAAAATGTTGGTGGGCCAAAAACTGTGTCAGAGAGCTCTGAATGTCCTAAAAACATTTGCAGCCTGAACGGGGCATTAACCCACATCCTAGACAACTGAAATTCCCAAAAATATTTTGGCCCAAAAAATGCTTCCTACACCCCTGAAATTTCAGAAAATGTTGGCAGCTCAAAAAAAGGCCTTAAAATGCATCTTAGGCCTGCAAAAATGTTGAAAACTTTGGAGGCCCAAAAAAGGGGTTTACAGGCATCCTAGACCCCCTAAATTCCAGAAAAGGTTGGTGGGCCAAAACCTGTGTCAGAAAGCTCTGAATGTCCCAAAAACATTTGCAGCCTGAAAGGGGCATTAACCCGCATCCTAGACCACTGAAATTCCCAAAAATATTTTTTTGGCACCCAAAATGCATCCTACAACCCTGAAAGTTCAGAATATATTAGCAGCCCAAAAAAGGCCTTAAAATGCATTTTAGGCCTACAAAAATGTTGAAAACTTTGGAGGCCCAAAAAAGGGATTTACAGGCCTCCTAGACCCCCTAAACTCCAGAAAATGTTGGTGGGCCAAAAACAGGCTCAGAAAGCTCTGAATGTCCCAAAAACATTTGCAGCCTGAAAGGGGCATTAACCCGCATCCTTGACCACTGAAATTACCAAAAATAATTTGGCCCGAAAAATGCATCCTACACCCCTGAAAGTTCAGAAAATGTTGGCAGCTCAAAAAAAGGCCTTAAAATGCATCTTAGGCCTGCAAAAATGTTGAAAACTTTGCAGGCCCAAAAAAGGAGTTTACATGCATCCTATACCCCCTAAATTCCAGAAAAGGTTGGTGGGCCAAAACCTGTGTCAGAAAGCTCTGAATGTCCCAAAACATTTGCAGCCTGAAAGGGGCATTAACCCGCATCCTAGACCACTGAAATTCCAAAAAATATTTTTGGCACCCAAAATGCATCCTACAACCCTGAAAGTTCAGAATATATTAGCAGCCCAAAAAAGGCCTTAAAATGCATTTTAGGCCTGCAAAAATGTTGTAAACTTTGGAGGCCCAAAAAAGGAGTTTACAGGCATCCTAGACCCCCTAAAGTCCAGAAAATGTTGGTGGGCCAAAAACAGGCTCAGAAAGCTCTGAATGTCCCAAAAACATTTGCAGCCTGAAAGGGACATTAACCCGCATCCTAGACCACTGAAATTACCAAAAATAATTTGGCCCGAAAAATGCATCCTACACCCCTGAAAGTTCAGAAAATGTTGGCAGCTCAAAAAAGTCCTTAAAATGCATCTTGTGCCTGCAAAAATGTTGAAAACTTTGGAGGCCCAAAAAAGGGGTTTACAGGCATCCTAGACCCCCTAAAGTCCAGAAAATGTTGGTGGGCCAAAAACTGTGTCAGAGAGCTCTGAATGTCCCAAAAACATTTACAGCCCGAAAGGGGCATTAACCCGCATCCTAGACCACTGAAATTACCAAAAATAATTTGGCCCGAAAAATGCATCCTACACCCCTGAAAGTTCAGAATATATTAGCAGCCCAAAAAAGGCCTTAAAATGCATTTTAGGCCTGCAAAAAGGTTGAAAACTTTGGAGGCCCAAAAAAGGGGTTTACAGGCATCCTAGACCCCCTAAAGTCCAGAAAATGTTGGTGGGCCAAAAACTGTGTCAGAGAGCTCTGAATGTCCCAAAAACATTTACAGCCTGAAAGGGGCATTAACCCGCATCCTAGACCACTGAAATTCCCAAAAATATTTTTGCCATGAAAAGTGCATCCTACAACCCTGAAAGTTCAGAATATATTAGCAGCCCAAAAAAGGCCTTAAAATGCATTTTAGGCCTACAAAAATGTTGAAAACTTTGGAGGCCCAAAAAAGGGATTTACAGGCCTCCTAGACCCCCTAAACTCCAGAAAATGTTGGTGGGCCAAAAACAGGCTCAGAAAGCTCTGAATGTCCCAAAAACATTTGCAGCCTGAAAGGGGCATTAACCCGCACCCTAGACCACTGAAATTACCAAAAATAATTTGGCCCGAAAAATGCATCCTACACCCCTGAAAGTTCAGAAAATGTTGGCAGCTCAAAAAAAGGCCTTAAAATGCATCTTAGGCCTGCAAAATTGTTGAAAACTTTGCAGGCCCAAAAAAGGGGTTTACATGCATCCTAGACCCCCTAAATTCCAGAAAAGGTTGGTGGGCCAAAACCTGTGTCAGAAAGCTCTGAATGTCCCAAAAACATTTGCAGCCTGAAAGGGACATTAACCCGCATCCTAGACCACTGAAATTACCAAAAATAATTTGGCCCGAAAAATACATCCTACACCCCTGAAAGTTCAGAAAATGTTGGCAGCTCAAAAAAGTCCTTAAAACGCATCTTGTGCCTGCAAAAATGTTGAAAACTTTGGAGGCCCAAAAAAGGGGTTTACAGGCATCCTAGACCCCCTAAAGTCCAGAAAATGTTGGTGGGCCAAAAACTGTGTCAGAGAGCTCTGAATGTCCCAAAAACATTTACAGCCTGACAGGGGCATTAACCCGCATCCTAGACCACTGAAATTCCCAAACATATTTTTGCCATGAAAAGTGCATCCTACAACCCTGAAAGTTCAGAATATGTTAGCAGCCCAAAAAAGGCCTTAAAATGCATTTTAGACCTGCAAAAATGTTGAAAAGTTTGGAGGCCCAAAAAAGGGATTTACAGGCATCCTAGACCCCGTA
Source organism: Ambystoma mexicanum (assembly GCF_040938575.1). Taxonomy (NCBI): domain Eukaryota; kingdom Metazoa; phylum Chordata; class Amphibia; order Caudata; family Ambystomatidae; genus Ambystoma; species Ambystoma mexicanum. The sequence continues at coordinate 955,720,365 of NC_090929.1, read as the reverse complement.
AAGTGCAGAAAATGGCTGTGGTCCAAAATCAGTGTCAGAGAGCTCTGAATGTCCCAAAACATTTGCAGCCCGAAAGGGGCACTAACCCGCATCCGAGACCACTGAAATTCCCAAAAATATTTTTGGCACAAAAATGCATCCTACAACCCTGAATATTCAGAATATGTTAGCAGCCTGAAAAAGGCCTTAAAATGCATTTTAGGCCTGCAAAAATGTTGAAAACTTTGGAGGCCCAAAAAAGGGGTTTACAGGCATCCTAGACCCCCTAAAGTTCAGAAAATGTTGGTGGGCCAAAAACTGTGTCAGAGAGCTCTGAATGTCCTAAAAACATTTGCAGCCTGAACGGGGCATTAACCCATATCCTAGACAACTGAAATTCCCAAAAATATTTTGGCCCAAAAAATGCTTCCTACACCCCTGAAATTTCAGAAAATGTTGGCAGCTCAAAAAAAGGCTTTTAAAATGCATCTTAGGCCTGCAAAAATGTTGAAAACTTTGGAGGCCCAAAAAAGGGGTTTACAGGCATCCTCGACCCCCTAAAGTCCAGAAAATGTTGGTGGGCCAAAAACGGTGTCAGAGAGCTCTGAATGTCCCAAAAACATTTGCAGCCTGAAAGGGGCACTAACCCGCATCCTAGACCACTGAAATTCCCAAAAATATTTTTGCCATGAAAAGTGCATCCTACAACCCTGAAAGTTCAGAATATGTTAGCAGCCCAAAAAAGGCCTTAAAATGCATTTTAGACCTGCAAAAATGTTGAAAAGTTTGGAGGCCCAAAAAAGGGATTTACAGGCATCCTAGACCCCGTAAAGTGCAGAAAATGGCTGTGGTCCAAAATCAGTGTCAGAGAGCTCTGAATGTCCCAAAACATTTGCAGCCCGAAAGGGGCACTAACCCGCATCCGAGACCACTGAAATTCCCAAAAATATTTTTGGCACAAAAATGCATCCTACAACCCTGAAAATTCAGAATATGTTAGCAGCCTGAAAAAGGCCTTAAAATGCATTTTAGGCCTGCAAAAATGTTGAAAACTTTGGAGGCCCAAAAAAGGGGTTTACATTCATCCTAGACCCCCTAAAGTCCAGAAAATGTTGGTGGGCCAAAAACTGTGTCAGAGAGCTCTGAATGTCCTAAAAACATTTGCAGCCTGAACGGGGCATTAACCCACATCCTAGACAACTGAAATTCCCAAAAATATTTTGGCCCAAAAAATGCTTCCTACACCCCTGAAATTTCAGAAAATGTTGGCAGCTCAAAAAAAGGCCTTAAAATGCATCTTAGGCCTGCAAAAATGTTGAAAACTTTGGAGGCCCAAAAAAGGGGTTTACAGGCATCCTAGACCCCCTAAATTCCAGAAAAGGTTGGTGGGCCAAAACCTGTGTCAGAAAGCTCTGAATGTCCCAAAAACATTTGCAGCCTGAAAGGGGCATTAACCCGCATCCTAGACCACTGAAATTCCCAAAAATATTTTTTGGGCACCCAAAATGCATCCTACAACCCTGAAAGTTCAGAATATATTAGCAGCCCAAAAAAGGCCTTAAAATGCATTTTAGGCCTACAAAAATGTTGAAAACTTTGGAGGCCCAAAAAAGGGATTTACAGGCCTCCTAGACCCCCTAAACTCCAGAAAATGTTGGTGGGCCAAAAACAGGCTCAGAAAGCTCTGAATGTCCCAAAAACATTTGCAGCCTGAAAGGGGCATTAACCCGCATCCTTGACCACTGAAATTACCAAAAATAATTTGGCCCGAAAAATGCATCCTACACCCCTGAAAGTTCAGAAAATGTTGGCAGCTCAAAAAAAGGCCTTAAAATGCATCTTAGGCCTGCAAAAATGTTGAAAACTTTGCAGGCCCAAAAAAGGAGTTTACATGCATCCTATACCCCCTAAATTCCAGAAAAGGTTGGTGGGCCAAAACCTGTGTCAGAAAGCTCTGAATGTCCCAAAAACATTTGCAGCCCGAAAGGGGCACTAACCCGCATCCGAGACCACTGAAATTCCCAAAAATATTTTTGGCACAAAAATGCATCCTACAACCCTGAAAATTCAGAATATGTTAGCAGCCTGAAAAAGGCCTTAAAATGCATTTTAGGCCTGCAAAAATGTTGAAAACTTTGGAGGCCCAAAAAAGGGGTTTACATTCATCCTAGACCCCCTAAAGTCCAGAAAATGTTGGTGGGCCAAAAACTGTGTCAGAGAGCTCTGAATGTCCTAAAAACATTTGCAGCCTGAACGGGGCATTAACCCACATCCTAGACAACTGAAATTCCCAAAAATATTTTGGCCCAAAAAATGCTTCCTACACCCCTGAAATTTCAGAAAATGTTGGCAGCTCAAAAAAAGGCCTTAAAATGCATCTTAGGCCTGCAAAAATGTTGAAAACTTTGGAGGCCCAAAAAAGGGGTTTACAGGCATCCTAGACCCCCTAAATTCCAGAAAAGGTTGGTGGGCCAAAACCTGTGTCAGAAAGCTCTGAATGTCCCAAAAACATTTGCAGCCTGAAAGGGGCATTAACCCGCATCCTAGACCACTGAAATTCCCAAAAATATTTTTTGGGCACCCAAAATGCATCCTACAACCCTGAAAGTTCAGAATATATTAGCAGCCCAAAAAAGGCCTTAAAATGCATTTTAGGCCTACAAAAATGTTGAAAACTTTGGAGGCCCAAAAAAGGGATTTACAGGCCTCCTAGACCCCCTAAACTCCAGAAAATGTTGGTGGGCCAAAAACAGGCTCAGAAAGCTCTGAATGTCCCAAAAACATTTGCAGCCTGAAAGGGGCATTAACCCGCATCCTTGACCACTGAAATTACCAAAAATAATTTGGCCCGAAAAATGCATCCTACACCCCTGAAAGTTCAGAAAATGTTGGCAGCTCAAAAAAAGGCCTTAAAATGCATCTTAGGCCTGCAAAAATGTTGAAAACTTTGCAGGCCCAAAAAAGGAGTTTACATGCATCCTATACCCCCTAAATTCCAGAAAAGGTTGGTGGGCCAAAACCTGTGTCAGAAAGCTCTGAATGTCCCAAAAACATTTGCAGCCCGAAAGGGGCACTAACCCGCATCCGAGACCACTGAAATTCCCAAAAATATTTTTGGCACAAAAATGCATCCTACAACCCTGAAAATTCAGAATATGTTAGCAGCCTGAAAAAGGCCTTAAAATGCATTTTAGGCCTGCAAAAATGTTGAAAACTTTGGAGGCCCAAAAAAGGGGTTTACATTCATCCTAGACCCCCTAAAGTCCAGAAAATGTTGGTGGGCCAAAAACTGTGTCAGAGAGCTCTGAATGTCCTAAAAACATTTGCAGCCTGAAAGGGGCACTAACCCGCATCCTAGACCACTGAAATTCCCAAAAATATTTTTGCCATGAAAAGTGCATCCTACAACCCTGAAAGTTCAGAATATGTTAGCAGCCCAAAAAAGGCCTTAAAATGCATTTTAGACCTGCAAAAATGTTGAAAAGTTTGGAGGCCCAAAAAAGGGATTTACAGGCATCCTAGACCCCGTAAAGTGCAGAAAATGGCTGTGGTCCAAAATCAGTGTCAGAGAGCTCTGAATGTCCCAAAACATTTGCAGCCCGAAAGGGGCACTAACCCGCATCCGAGACCACTGAAATTCCCAAAAATATTTTTGGCACAAAAATGCATCCTACAACCCTGAAAATTCAGAATATGTTAGCAGCCTGAAAAAGGCCTTAAAATGCATTTTAGGCCTGCAAAAATGTTGAAAACTTTGGAGGCCCAAAAAAGGGGTTTACAGGCATCCTAGACCCCCTAAAGTCCAGAAAATGTTGGTGGGCCAAAAACTGTGTCAGAGAGCTCTGAATGTCCTAAAAACATTTGCAGCCTGAACGGGGCATTAACCCACATCCTAGACAACTGAAATTCCCAAAAATATTTTGGCCCAAAAAATGCTTCCTACACCCCTGAAATTTCAGAAAATGTTGGCAGCTCAAAAAAAGGCCTTAAAATGCATCTTAGGCCTGCAAAAATGTTGAAAACTTTGGAGGCCCAAAAAAGGGGTTTACAGGCATCCTAGACCCCCTAAATTCCAGAAAAGGTTGGTGGGCCAAAACCTGTGTCAGAAAGCTCTGAATGTCCCAAAAACATTTGCAGCCTGAAAGGGGCATTAACCCGCATCCTAGACCACTGAAATTCCCAAAAATATTTTTTTGGCACCCAAAATGCATCCTACAACCCTGAAAGTTCAGAATATATTAGCAGCCCAAAAAAGGCCTTAAAATGCATTTTAGGCCTACAAAAATGTTGAAAACTTTGGAGGCCCAAAAAAGGGATTTACAGGCCTCCTAGACCCCCTAAACTCCAGAAAATGTTGGTGGGCCAAAAACAGGCTCAGAAAGCTCTGAATGTCCCAAAAACATTTGCAGCCTGAAAGGGGCATTAACCCGCATCCTTGACCACTGAAATTACCAAAAATAATTTGGCCCGAAAAATGCATCCTACACCCCTGAAAGTTCAGAAAATGTTGGCAGCTCAAAAAAAGGCCTTAAAATGCATCTTAGGCCTGCAAAAATGTTGAAAACTTTGCAGGCCCAAAAAAGGAGTTTACATGCATCCTATACCCCCTAAATTCCAGAAAAGGTTGGTGGGCCAAAACCTGTGTCAGAAAGCTCTGAATGTCCCAAAACATTTGCAGCCTGAAAGGGGCATTAACCCGCATCCTAGACCACTGAAATTCCAAAAAATATTTTTGGCACCCAAAATGCATCCTACAACCCTGAAAGTTCAGAATATATTAGCAGCCCAAAAAAGGCCTTAAAATGCATTTTAGGCCTGCAAAAATGTTGTAAACTTTGGAGGCCCAAAAAAGGAGTTTACAGGCATCCTAGACCCCCTAAAGTCCAGAAAATGTTGGTGGGCCAAAAACAGGCTCAGAAAGCTCTGAATGTCCCAAAAACATTTGCAGCCTGAAAGGGACATTAACCCGCATCCTAGACCACTGAAATTACCAAAAATAATTTGGCCCGAAAAATGCATCCTACACCCCTGAAAGTTCAGAAAATGTTGGCAGCTCAAAAAAGTCCTTAAAATGCATCTTGTGCCTGCAAAAATGTTGAAAACTTTGGAGGCCCAAAAAAGGGGTTTACAGGCATCCTAGACCCCCTAAAGTCCAGAAAATGTTGGTGGGCCAAAAACTGTGTCAGAGAGCTCTGAATGTCCCAAAAACATTTACAGCCCGAAAGGGGCATTAACCCGCATCCTAGACCACTGAAATTACCAAAAATAATTTGGCCCGAAAAATGCATCCTACACCCCTGAAAGTTCAGAATATATTAGCAGCCCAAAAAAGGCCTTAAAATGCATTTTAGGCCTGCAAAAAGGTTGAAAACTTTGGAGGCCCAAAAAAGGGGTTTACAGGCATCCTAGACCCCCTAAAGTCCAGAAAATGTTGGTGGGCCAAAAACTGTGTCAGAGAGCTCTGAATGTCCCAAAAACATTTACAGCCTGAAAGGGGCATTAACCCGCATCCTAGACCACTGAAATTCCCAAAAATATTTTTGCCATGAAAAGTGCATCCTACAACCCTGAAAGTTCAGAATATGTTAGCAGCCCAAAAAAGGCCTTAAAATGCATCTTAGGCCTGCAAAAATGTTGAAAACTTTGGAGGCCCAAAAAAGGGGTTTACAGGCATCCTAGACCCCCTAAATTCCAGAAAAGGTTGGTGGGCCAAAACCTGTGTCAGAAAGCTCTGAATGTTCCAAAAACATTTGCAGCCTGAATGGGGCATTAACCCGCATCCTAGACCACTGAAATTCCCAAAAATATTTTTGGCACCCAAAATGCATCCTACAACCCTGAAAGTTCAGAATATATTAGCAGCCCAAAAAAGGCCTTAAAATGCATTTTAGGCCTACAAAAATGTTGAAAACTTTGGAGGCCCAAAAAAGGGATTTACAGGCCTCCTAGACCCCCTAAACTCCAGAAAATGTTGGTGGGCCAAAAACAGGCTCAGAAAGCTCTGAATGTCCCAAAAACATTTGCAGCCTGAAAGGGGCATTAACCCGCACCCTAGACCACTGAAATTACCAAAAATAATTTGGCCCGAAAAATGCATCCTACACCCCTGAAAGTTCAGAAAATGTTGGCAGCTCAAAAAAAGGCCTTAAAATGCATCTTAGGCCTGCAAAATTGTTGAAAACTTTGCAGGCCCAAAAAAGGGGTTTACATGCATCCTAGACCCCCTAAATTCCAGAAAAGGTTGGTGGGCCAAAACCTGTGTCAGAAAGCTCTGAATGTCCCAAAAACATTTGCAGCCTGAAAGGGACATTAACCCGCATCCTAGACCACTGAAATTACCAAAAATAATTTGGCCCGAAAAATACATCCTACACCCCTGAAAGTTCAGAAAATGTTGGCAGCTCAAAAAAGTCCTTAAAACGCATCTTGTGCCTGCAAAAATGTTGAAAACTTTGGAGGCCCAAAAAAGGGGTTTACAGGCATCCTAGACCCCCTAAAGTCCAGAAAATGTTGGTGGGCCAAAAACTGTGTCAGAGAGCTCTGAATGTCCCAAAAACATTTACAGCCTGAAAGGGGCATTAACCCGCATCCTAGACCACTGAAATGCCCAAAAATATTTTTGCCATGAAAAGTGCATCCTACAACCCTGAAAGTTCAGAATATGTTAGCAGCCCAAAAAAGGCCTTAAAATGCATTTTAGACCTGCAAAAATGTTGAAAAGTTTGGAGGCCCAAAAAAGGGATTTACAGGCATCCTAGACCCCGTAAAGTGCAGAAAATGGCTGTGGTCCAAAATCAGTGTCAGAGAGCTCTGAATGTCCCAAAACATTTGCAGCCCGAAAGGGGCACTAACCCGCATCCGAGACCACTGAAATTCCCAAAAATATTTTTGGCACAAAAATGCATCCTACAACCCTGAAAATTCAGAATATGTTAGCAGCCTGAAAAAGGCCTTAAAATGCATTTTAGGCCTGCAAAAATGTTGAAAACTTTGGAGGCCCAAAAAAGGGGTTTACAGGCATCCTAGACCCCCTAAAGTCCAGAAAATGTTGGTGGGCCAAAAACTGTGTCAGAGAGCTCTGAATGTCCTAAAAACATTTGCAGCCTGAACGGGGCATTAACCCACATCCTAGACAACTGAAATTCCCAAAAATATTTTGGCCCAAAAAATGCTTCCTACACCCTGAAATTTCAGAAAATGTTGGCAGCTCAAAAAAAGGCCTTAAAATGCATCTTAGGCCTGCAAAAATGTTGAAAACTTTGGAGGCCCAAAAAAGGGGTTTACAGGCATCCTAGACCCCCTAAAGTCCAGAAAATGTTGGTGGGCCAAAAACGGTGTCAGAGAGCTCTGAATGTCCCAAAAACATTTGCAGCCTGAAAGGGGCACTAACCCGCATCCTAGACCACTGAAATTCCCAAAAATAGTTTTGGCACCATAAATGCATCCTACAACCCTGAAAGTTCAGAAAATGTTGGCAGCTCAAAAAAGGCCTTAAAATGCATTTTAGGCCTGCAAACATGTTGAAAAGTTTGGAGGCCCAAAAAAGGGATTTACAGGCCTCCCAGACCCCCTAAACTCCAGAAAATGTTGGTGGGCCAAAAACAGGCTCAGAAAGCTCTGAATGTCCCAAAAACATTTGCAGCCTGAAAGGGGCATTAACCCGCATCCTAGACCACTGAAATTCCCAAAAATATTTTTGGCACCCAAAATGCATCCTACAACCCTGAAAGTTCAGAATATATTAGCAGCCCAAAAAAGGCCTTAAAATGCATTTTAGGCCTGCAAAAATGTTGAAAACTTTGGAGGCCCAAAAAAGGGGTTTACAGGCATCCTAGACCCCCTAAAATCCAGAAAATGTTGGTGGGCCAAAAACAGGCTCAGAAAGCTCTGAATGTCCCAAAAACATTTGCAGCCTGAAAGGGACATTAACCCGCATCCTAGACCACTGAAATTACCAAAAATAATTTGGCCCGAAAAATGCATCCTACACCCCTGAAAGTTCAGAAAATGTTGGCAGCTCAAAAAAGTCCTTAAAATGCATCTTGTGCCTGCAAAAATGTTGAAAACTTTGGAGGCCCAAAAAAGGGGTTTACAGGCATCCTAGACCCCCTAAAGTCCAGAAAATGTTGGTGGGCCAAAAACTGTGTCAGAGAGCTCTGAATGTCCCAAAAACATTTACAGCCTGAAAGGGGCATTAACCCGCATCCTAGACCACTGAAATTACCAAAAATAATTTGGCCCGAAAAATGCATCCTACACCCCTGAAAGTTCAGAATATGTTAGCAGCCCAAAAAAGGCCTTAAAATGCATCTTAGGCCTGCAAAAATGTTGAAAAGTTTGGAGGCCCAAAAAAGGGATTTACAGGCATCCTAGACCCCGTGAAGTGCAGAAAATGGCTGTGGTCCAAAATCAGTGTCAGAGAGCTCTGAATGTCCCAAAACATTTGCAGCCCGAAAGGGGCACTAACCCGCATCCGAGACCACTGAAATTCCCAAAAATATTTTTGGCACCCAAAATGCATCCTACAACCCTGAAAGTTCAGAATATATTAGCAGCCCAAAAAAGGCCTTAAAATGCATTTTAGGCCTGCAAAAATGTTGAAAACTTTGGAGGCCCAAAAAAGGGGTTTACAGGCATCCTAGACCCCCTAAAGTCCAGAAAATGTTGGTGGGCCAAAAACTGTGTCAGAGAGCTCTGAATGTCCCAAAAACATTTACAGCCTGAAAGGGGCATTAACCCGCATCCTAGACCACTGAAATTCCCAAACATATTTTTGCCATGAAAAGTGCATCCTACAACCCTGAAAGTTCAGAATATGTTAGCAGCCCAAAAAAGGCCTTAAAATGCATTTTAGACCTGCAAAAATGTTGAAAAGTTTGGAGGCCCAAAAAAGGGATTTACAGGCATCCTAGACCCCGTAAAGTGCAGAAAATGGCTGTGGTCCAAAATCAGTGTCAGAGAGCTCTGAATGTCCCAAAACATTTGCAGCCCGAAAGGGGCACTAACCCGCATCCGAGACCACTGAAATTCCCAAAAATATTTTTGGCACAAAAATGCATCCTACAACCCTGAATATTCAGAATATGTTAGCAGCCTGAAAAAGGCCTTAAAATGCATTTTAGGCCTGCAAAAATGTTGAAAACTTTGGAGGCCCAAAAAAGGGGTTTACAGGCATCCTAGACCCCCTAAAGTTCAGAAAATGTTGGTGGGCCAAAAACTGTGTCAGAGAGCTCTGAATGTCCTAAAAACATTTGCAGCCTGAACGGGGCATTAACCCATATCCTAGACAACTGAAATTCCCAAAAATATTTTGGCCCAAAAAATGCTTCCTACACCCCTGAAATTTCAGAAAATGTTGGCAGCTCAAAAAAAGGCTTTTAAAATGCATCTTAGGCCTGCAAAAATGTTGAAAACTTTGGAGGCCCAAAAAAGGGGTTTACAGGCATCCTCGACCCCCTAAAGTCCAGAAAATGTTGGTGGGCCAAAAACGGTGTCAGAGAGCTCTGAATGTCCCAAAAACATTTGCAGCCTGAAAGGGGCACTAACCCGCATCCTAGACCACTGAAATTCCCAAAAATATTTTTGCCATGAAAAGTGCATCCTACAACCCTGAAAGTTCAGAATATGTTAGCAGCCCAAAAAAGGCCTTAAAATGCATTTTAGACCTGCAAAAATGTTGAAAAGTTTGGAGGCCCAAAAAAGGGATTTACAGGCATCCTAGACCCCGTAAAGTGCAGAAAATGGCTGTGGTCCAAAATCAGTGTCAGAGAGCTCTGAATGTCCCAAAACATTTGCAGCCCGAAAGGGGCACTAACCCGCATCCGAGACCACTGAAATTCCCAAAAATATTTTTGGCACAAAAATGCATCCTACAACCCTGAAAATTCAGAATATGTTAGCAGCCTGAAAAAGGCCTTAAAATGCATTTTAGGCCTGCAAAAATGTTGAAAACTTTGGAGGCCCAAAAAAGGGGTTTACATTCATCCTAGACCCCCTAAAGTCCAGAAAATGTTGGTGGGCCAAAAACTGTGTCAGAGAGCTCTGAATGTCCTAAAAACATTTGCAGCCTGAACGGGGCATTAACCCACATCCTAGACAACTGAAATTCCCAAAAATATTTTGGCCCAAAAAATGCTTCCTACACCCCTGAAATTTCAGAAAATGTTGGCAGCTCAAAAAAAGGCCTTAAAATGCATCTTAGGCCTGCAAAAATGTTGAAAACTTTGGAGGCCCAAAAAAGGGGTTTACAGGCATCCTAGACCCCCTAAATTCCAGAAAAGGTTGGTGGGCCAAAACCTGTGTCAGAAAGCTCTGAATGTCCCAAAAACATTTGCAGCCTGAAAGGGGCATTAACCCGCATCCTAGACCACTGAAATTCCCAAAAATATTTTTTTGGCACCCAAAATGCATCCTACAACCCTGAAAGTTCAGAATATATTAGCAGCCCAAAAAAGGCCTTAAAATGCATTTTAGGCCTACAAAAATGTTGAAAACTTTGGAGGCCCAAAAAAGGGATTTACAGGCCTCCTAGACCCCCTAAACTCCAGAAAATGTTGGTGGGCCAAAAACAGGCTCAGAAAGCTCTGAATGTCCCAAAAACATTTGCAGCCTGAAAGGGGCATTAACCTGCATCCTTGACCACTGAAATTACCAAAAATAATTTGGCCCGAAAAATGCATCCTACACCCCTGAAAGTTCAGAAAATGTTGGCAGCTCAAAAAAAGGCCTTAAAATGCATCTTAGGCCTGCAAAAATGTTGAAAACTTTGCAGGCCCAAAAAAGGAGTTTACATGCATCCTATACCCCCTAAATTCCAGAAAAGGTTGGTGGGCCAAAACCTGTGTCAGAAAGCTCTGAATGTCCCAAAAACATTTGCAGCCTGAAAGGGGCATTAACCCGCATCCTAGACCACTGAAATTCCCAAAAATATTTTTGGCACCCAAAATGCATCCTACAACCCTGAAAGTTCAGAATATATTAGCAGCCCAAAAAAGGCCTTAAAATGCATTTTAGGCCTGCAAAAATGTTGAAAACTTTGGAGGCCCAAAAAAGGAGTTTACAGGCATCCTAGACCCCCTAAAGTCCAGAAAATGTTGGTGGGCCAAAAACAGGCTCAGAAAGCTCTGAATGTCCCAAAAACATTTGCAGCCTGAAAGGGACATTAACCCGCATCCTAGACCACTGAAATTACCAAAAATAATTTGGCCCGAAAAATGCATCCTACACCCCTGAAAGTTCAGAAAATGTTGGCAGCTCAAAAAAGTCCTTAAAATGCATCTTGTGCCTGCAAAAATGTTGAAAACTTTGGAGGCCCAAAAAAGGGGTTTACAGGCATCCTAGACCCCCTAAAGTCCAGAAAATGTTGGTGGGCCAAAAACTGTGTCAGAGAGCTCTGAATGTCCCAAAAACATTTACAGCCCGAAAGGGGCATTAACCCGCATCCTAGACCACTGAAATTACCAAAAATAATTTGGCCCGAAAAATGCATCCTACACCCCTGAAAGTTCAGAATATATTAGCAGCCCAAAAAAGGCCTTAAAATGCATTTTAGGCCTGCAAAAATGTTGAAAACTTTGGAGGCCCAAAAAAGGGGTTTACAGGCATCCTAGACCCCCTAAAGTCCAGAAAATGTTGGTGGGCCAAAAACTGTGTCAGAGAGCTCTGAATGTCCCAAAAACATTTACAGCCTGAAAGGGGCATTAACCCGCATCCTAGACCACTGAAATTCCCAAAAATATTTTTGCCATGAAAAGTGCATCCTACAACCCTGAAAGTTCAGAATATGTTAGCAGCCCAAAAAAGGCCTTAAAATGCATTTTAGACCTGCAAAAATGTTGAAAAGTTTGGAGGCCCAAAAAAGGGATTTACAGGCATCCTAGACCCCGTAAAGTGCAGAAAATGGCTGTGGTCCAAAATCAGTGTCAGAGAGCTCTGAATGTCCCAAAACATTTGCAGCCCGAAAGGGGCACTAACCCGCATCCGAGACCACTTAAATTCCCAAAAATATTTTTGGCACAAAAATGCATCCTACAACCCTGAAAATTCAGAATATGTTAGCAGCCTGAAAAAGGCCTTAAAATGCATTTTAGGCCTGCAAAAATGTTGAAAACTTTGGAGGCCCAAAAAAGGGGTTTACAGGCATCCTAGACCCCCTAAAGTCCAGAAAATGTTGGTGGGCCAAAAACTGTGTCAGAGAGCTCTGAATGTCCTAAAAACATTTGCAGCCTGAACGGGGCATTAACCCACATCCTAGACAACTGAAATTCCCAAAAATATTTTGGCCCAAAAAATGCTTCCTACACCCCAGAAATTTCAGAAAATGTTGGCAGCTCAAAAAAAGGCCTTAAAATGCATCTTAGGCCTGCAAAAATGTTGAAAACTTTGGAGGCCCAAAAAAGGGGTTTACAGGCATCCTAGACCCCCTAAATTCCAGAAAAGGTTGGTGGGCCAAAACCTGTGTCAGAAAGCTCTGAATGTTCCAAAAACATTTGCAGCCTGAATGGGGCATTAACCCGCATCCTAGACCACTGAAATTCCCAAAAATATTTTTGGCACCCAAAATGCATCCTACAACCCTGAAAGTTCAGAATATATTAGCAGCCCAAAAAAGGCCTTAAAATGCATTTTAGGCCTACAAAAATGTTGAAAACTTTGGAGGCCCAAAAAAGGGATTTACAGGCCTCCTAGACCCCCTAAACTCCAGAAAATGTTGGTGGGCCAAAAACAGGCTCAGAAAGCTCTGAATGTCCCAAAAACATTTGCAGCCTGAAAGGGGCATTAACCCGCATCCTAGACCACTGAAATTACCAAAAATAAATTGGCCCAAAAAATGCATCCTACACCCCTGAAAGTTCAGAAAATGTTGGCAGCTCAAAAAAGTCCTTACAATTCATCTTGTGCCTGCAAAAATGTTGAAAACTTTGGAGGCCCAAAAAAGGAGTTTACATGCATCCTAGACCCCCTAAAGTCCAGAAAATGTTGGTGGGCAAAAACTGTGCCAGAGAGCTCTGAATGTCCCAAAAACATTTGCAGCCTGAAAGGGGTATTAACCCGCATCCTAGACCACTGAAATGTCCAAAAATATTTTTGGCACGAAAAATGCATCCTACACCCCTGAAAGCTCAGAATATGTTAGCAGCCCAAAAAAGGCCTTAAAATGCATCTTAGGCCTGCAAAAACGTTGAAAACTTTGGAGGCCCAAAAAAGGGGTTTACAGGCATCCTAGACCCCTAAAGTCCAGAAAATGTTGATGGCCCAAAAACAGTGTCAGAGAGCTCTGAATGTCCCAACAACATTTGCAGCCTTAATTGGGCATTAACGAACATCCTAGGCCACTGAAATGGTCAAGAATATTTTTGGCACGAAAAAAGCATCCTACACCCCTGAAAGCTCAGAATATGTTAGCAGCCCAAAAAAGGCCTTAAAATGCATCTTAGGCCTGCAAAAACGTTGAAAACTGTACAGGCCCAAAAAAGGGGTTTACATGCATCCTAAACCCCCTAAAGTCCAGAAAAGGTTGGTGGGCCATAAACTGTGTCAGAGAGCTCTGAATATCCCAAAAATATTTGCAGCCTGAAAGGGGCATTAACCCGCATCCTAGACCACTGAAATTCCCAAAAATATTTTTGGCACCCAAAATGCATCCTACAACCTTGAAAGTTCAGAATATGTTAGCAGCCCAAAAAGGCCTTAAAATGTATTTTAGGCCTGCAAAAATGTTGAAAGGTTTGGAGGCCCAAAAAAGGGGTTTACAGGCATCCTAGACCCCCTAAAGTCCAGAAAATGTTGGTGGGCCAAATGCAGGCTCAGAGAGCTCTGAATGTCCCAAAAACATTTGCAGCCTGAAAGGGGCACTAACCCGCATCCTAGACCACTGAAATTCCCAAAAATATTTTTGGCACCCAAAATGCATCCTACAACCTTGAAAGTTCAGAATATGTTAGCAGCCCAAAAAGGCCTTAAAATGCATTTTAGGCCTGCAAAAATGTTGAAAGGTTTGGAGGCCCAAAAAAGGGGTTTACAGGCATCCTAGACCCCCTAAAGTCCAGAAAATGTTGGTGGGCCAAAAACTGTGTCAGAGAGCTCTGAATGTCCCAAAAACATTTGCAGCCTGAAAGGGGCATTAACCCGCATCCTAGACCACTGAAATTCCCAAAAATATTTTTGGCACCCAAAATGCATCCTACAACCCTGAAAGTTCAGAATATATTAGCAGCCCAAAAAAGGCCTTAAAATGCATTTTAGGCCTGCAAAAATGTTGAAAACTTTGGAGGCCCAAAAAAGGGGTTTACAGGCATCCTAGACCCCTAAAGTCCAGAAAATGTTGATGGCCCAAAAACAGTGTCAGAGAGCTCTGAATGTCCCAACAACATTTGCAGCCTTAATTGGGCATTAACGAACATCCTAGACCACTGAAATGTCCAAGAATATTTTTGGCACGAAAAATGCATCCTACACCCCTGAAAGCTCAGAATATGTTAGCAGCCCAAAAAAGGCCTTAAAATGCATTTTAGGCCTGCAAAAATGTTGAAAACTTTGGAGGCCCAGAAAAGGGGTTTACAGGCATCCTAGACCCCCTAAAGTCCAGAAAATGTTGGTGGGCCAAAAACTGTGTCAGAGAGCTCTGAATGTCCCAAAAACATTTGCAGCCTGAAAGGGGCATTAACCCGCATCCTAGACCACTGAAATTCCCAAAAATATTTTTGGCACCCAAAATGCATCCTACAACCCTGAAAGTTCAGAATATATTAGCAGCCCAAAAAAGGCCTTAAAATGCATTTTAGGCCTGCAAAAATGTTGAAAACTTTGGAGGCCCAAAAAAGGGGTTTACAGGCATCCTAGACCCCTAAAGTCCAGAAAATGTTGATGGCCCAAAAACAGTGTCAGAGAGCTCTGAATGTCCCAACAACATTTGCAGCCTTAATTGGGCATTAACGAACATCCTAGACCACTGAAATGTCCAAGAATATTTTTGGCACGAAAAATGCATCCTACACCCCTGAAAGCTCAGAATATGTTAGCAGCCCAAAAAAGGCCTTAAAATGCATCTTAGGCCGGCAAAAACGTTGAAAACTGTACAGGCCCAAAAAAGGGGTTTACATGCATCCTAAACCCCCTAAAGTCCAGAAAAGGTTGGTGGGCCATAAACTGTGTCAGAGAGCTCTGAATGTCCCAAAAATATTTGCAGCCTGAAAGGGGCATTAACCCGCATCCTAGACCACTGAAATTCCCAAAAATATTTTTGGCACCCAAAATGCATCCTACAACCTTGAAAGTTCAGAATATGTTAGCAGCCCAAAAAGGCCTTAAAATGCATTTTAGGCCTGCAAAAATGTTGAAAGGTTTGGAGGCCCAAAAAAGGGGTTTACAGGCATCCTAGACCCCCTAAAGTCCAGAAAATGTTGGTGGGCCAAAAACTGTGTCAGAGAGCTCTGAATGTCCCAAAAACATTTGCAGCCTGAAAGGGGCATTAACCCGCATCCTAGACCACTGAAATTCCCAAAAATATTTTTGGCACCCAAAATGCATCCTACAACCCTGAAAGTTCAGAATATATTAGCAGCCCAAAAAAGGCCTTAAAATGCATTTTAGGCCTGCAAAAATGTTGAAAACTTTGGAGGCCCAAAAAAGGGGTTTACAGGCATCCTAGACCCCTAAAGTCCAGAAAATGTTGATGGCCCAAAAACAGTGTCAGAGAGCTCTGAATGTCCCAACAACATTTGCAGCCTTAATTGGGCATTAACGAACATCCTAGACCACTGAAATGTCCAAGAATATTTTTGGCACGAAAAATGCATCCTACACCCCTGAAAGCTCAGAATATGTTAGCAGCCCAAAAAAGGCCTTAAAATGCATTTTAGGCCTGCAAAAATGTTGAAAACTTTGGAGGCCCAGAAAAGGGGTTTACAGGCATCCTAGACCCCCTAAAGTCCAGAAAATGTTGGTGGGCCAAAAACTGTGTCAGAGAGCTCTGAATGTCCCAAAAACATTTGCAGCCTGAAAGGGGCATTAACCCGCATCCTAGACCACTGAAATTCCCAAAAATATTTTTGGCACCCAAAATGCATCCTACAACCCTGAAAGTTCAGAATATATTAGCAGCCCAAAAAAGGCCTTAAAATGCATTTTAGGCCTGCAAAAATGTTGAAAACTTTGGAGGCCCAAAAAAGGGGTTTACAGGCATCCTAGACCCCTAAAGTCCAGAAAATGTTGATGGCCCAAAAACAGTGTCAGAGAGCTCTGAATGTCCCAACAACATTTGCAGCCTTAATTGGGCATTAACGAACATCCTAGACCACTGAAATGTCCAAGAATATTTTTGGCACGAAAAATGCATCCTACACCCCTGAAAGCTCAGAATATGTTAGCAGCCCAAAAAAGGCCTTAAAATGCATCTTAGGCCGGCAAAAACGTTGAAAACTGTACAGGCCCAAAAAAGGGGTTTACATGCATCCTAAACCCCCTAAAGTCCAGAAAAGGTTGGTGGGCCATAAACTGTGTCAGAGAGCTCTGAATGTCCCAAAAATATTTGCAGCCTGAAAGGGGCATTAACCCGCATCCTAGACCACTGAAATTCCCAAAAATATTTTTGGCACCCAAAATGCATCCTACAACCTTGAAAGTTCAGAATATGTTAGCAGCCCAAAAAGGCCTTAAAATGCATTTTAGGCCTGCAAAAATGTTGAAAACTTTGGAGGCCCAGAAAAGGGGTTTACAGGCATCCTAGACCCCCTAAAGTCCAGAAAATGTTGGTGGGCCAAAAACTGTGTCAGAGAGCTCTGAATGTCCCAAAAACATTTGCAGCCTGAAAGGGGCATTAACCCGCATCCTAGACCACTGAAATTCCCAAAAATATTTTTGGCACCCAAAATGCATCCTACAACCCTGAAAGTTCAGAATATATTAGCAGCCCAAAAAAGGCCTTAAAATGCATTTTAGGCCTGCAAAAATGTTGAAAACTTTGGAGGCCCAAAAAAGGGATTTACAGTCCTCCTAGACCCCCTAAACTCCAGAAAATGTTGGTGGGCAAAAAACAGGCTCAGAAAGCTCTGAATGTCCCAAAAATATTTGCAGCCTGAAAGGGGCATTAACCCGCATCCTAGACCACTGAAATTCCCAAAAATATTTTTGGCACCCAAAATGCATCCTACAACCTTGAAAGTTCAGAATATGTTAGCAGCCCAAAAAGGCCTTAAAATGCATTTTAGGCCTGCAAAAATGTTGAAAAGTTTGGAGGCCCAAAAAAGGGATTTACAGGCATCCTAGACCCCCTAAAGTCCAGAAAATGTTGGTGGGCCAAAAACAGGCTCAGAAAGCTCTGAATGTCCCAAAAATATTTGCAGCCTGAAAGGGGCATTAACCCGCATCCTAGACCACTGAAATTCCCAAAAATATTTTTGGCACCATAAATGCATCCTACAACCCTGAAAGTTCAGAAAATTTTGGCAGCTCAAAAAAGGCCTTAAAATGCATTTTAGGCCTGCAAACATGTTGAAAAGTTTGGAGGCCCAAAAAAGGGATTTACACGCATCCTAGACCCCCTAAAGTCCAGAAAATGTTGGTGGGCCAAAAACAGGCTCAGGGAGCTCTGAATGTCCCAAAAACATGTGCAGCCTGAAAGGGGCATTAACCCGCATCCTAGACCACTGAAATTACCAAAAATAAATTGGCCCAAAAAATGCATCCTACACCCCTGAAAGTTCAGAAAATGTTGGCAGCTCAAAAAAGTCCTTACAATTAATCTTGTGCCTGCAAAAATGTTGAAAACTTTGGAGGCCCAAAAAAGGAGTTTACATGCATCCTAGACCCCCTAAAGTCCAGAAAATGTTGGTGGGCCATAAACTGTGTCAGAGAGCTCTGAATGTCCCAAAAATATTTGCAGCCTGAAAGGGGCATTAACCCGCATCCTAGACCACTGAAATTCCCAAAAATATTTTTGGCACCCAAAATGCATCCTACAACCTTGAAAGTTCAGAATATGTTAGCAGCCCAAAAAGGCCTTAAAATGCATTTTAGGCCTGCAAAAATGTTGAAAGGTTTGGAGGCCCAAAAAAGGGGTTTACAGGCATCCTAGACCCCCTAAAGTCCAGAAAATGTTGGTGGGCCAAATGCAGGCTCAGAGAGCTCTGAATGTCCCAAAAATATTTGCAGACTGAAAGGGGCATTAACCCGCATCCTAGACCACTGAAATTCCCAAAAATATTTTTGGCATGAAAAGTGCATCCTACAACCCTGAAATTTCAGAATATGTTAGCAGCCCAAAAAAGGCCTTAAAATGCATTTTAGGCCTGCAAAAATGTTGAAAACTTTGGAGGCCCAAAAAAGGGGTTTACAGGCATCCTAGACCCCCTAAAGTCCAGAAAATGTTGGTGGGCCAAAAACAGGCTCAGAAAGCTCTGAATGTCCCAAAAACATTTGCAGCCTGAAAGGGACATTAACCCGCATCCTAGACCACTGAAATTACCAAAAATAATTTGGCCCGAAAAATGCATCCTACACCCCTGAAAGTTCAGAAAATGTTGGCAGCTCAAAAAAGTCCTTAAAATGCATCTTGTGCCTGCAAAAATGTTGAAAACTTTGGAGGCCCAAAAAAGGGGTTTACAGGCATCCTAGACCCCCTAAAGTCCAGAAAATGTTGGTGGGCCAAAAACTGTGTCAGAGAGCTCTGAATGTCCCAAAAACATTTACAGCCTGAAAGGGGCATTAACCCGCATCCTAGACCACTGAAATTCCCAAAAATATTTTTGCCATGAAAAGTGCATCCTACAACCCTGAAAGTTCAGAATATGTTAGCAGCCCAAAAAAGGCCTTAAAATGCATTTTAGACCTGCAAAAATGTTGAAAAGTTTGGAGGCCCAAAAAAGGAATTTACAGACATCCTAGACCCCGTAAAGTGCAGAAAATGGCTGTGGTCCAAAATCAGTGTCAGAGAGCTCTGAATGTCCCAAAACATTTGCAGCCCGAAAGGGGTACTAACCCGCATCCGAGACCACTGAAATTCCCAAAAATATTTTTGGCACAAAAATGCATCCTACAACCCTGAAAATTCAGAATATGTTAGCAGCCTGAAAAAGGCCTTAAAATGCATTTTAGGCCTGCAAAAATGTTGAAAACTTTGGAGGCCCAAAAAAGGGGTTTACAGGCATCCTAGACCCCCTAAAGTCCAGAAAATGTTGGTGGGCCAAAAACTGTGTCAGAGAGCTCTGAATGTCCTAAAAACATTTGCAGCCTGAACGGGGCATTAACCCACATCCTAGACAACTGAAATTCCCAAAAATATTTTGGCCCAAAAAATGCTTCCTACACCCCAGAAATTTCAGAAAATGTTGGCAGCTCAAAAAAAGGCCTTAAAATGCATCTTAGGCCTGCAAAAATGTTGAAAACTTTGGAGGCCCAAAAAAGCGGTTTACAGGCATCCTAGACCCCCTAAATTCCAGAAAAGGTTGGTGGGCCAAAACCTGTGTCAGAAAGCTCTGAATGTCCCAAAAACATTTGCAGCCTGAAAGGGGCATTAACCCGCATCCTAGACCACTGAAATTCCCAAAAATATTTTTGGCACCCAAAATGCATCCTACAACCCTGAAAGTTCAGAATATATTAGCAGCCCAAAAAAGGCCTTAAAATGCATTTTAGGCCTACAAAAATGTTGAAAACTTTGGAGGCCCAAAAAAGGGATTTACAGGCCTCCTAGACCCCCTAAACTCCAGAAAATGTTGGTGGGCCAAAAACAGGCTCAGAAAGCTCTGAATGTCCCAAAAACATTTGCAGCCTGAAAGGGGCATTAACCCGCATCCTAGACCACTGAAAATACCAAAAATAATTTGGCGCGAAAAATGCATCCTACACCCCTGAAAGTTCAGAAAATGTTGGCAGCTCAAAAAAAGGCCTTAAAATGCATCTTAGGCCTGCAAAATTGTTGAAAACTTTGCAGGCCCAAAAAAAGTGGTTTACATGCATCCTAGACCCCCTAAATTCCAGAAAAGGTTGGTGGGCCAAAACCTGTGTCAGAAAGCTCTGAATGTCCCAAAAACATTTGCAGCCTGAAAGGGGCATTAACCCGCATCCTAGACCACTGAAATTCCCAAAAATATTTTTGGCACCCAAAATGCATCCTACAACCCTGAAAGTTCAGAATATATTAGCAGCCCAAAAAAGGCCTTAAAATGCATTTTAGGCCTGCAAAAATGTTGAAAACTTTGGAGGCCCAAAAAAGGGGTTTACAGGCATCCTAGACCCCCTAAAGTCCAGAAAATGTTGGTGGGCCAAAAACAGGCTCAGAAAGCTCTGAATGTCCCAAAAACATTTGCAGCCTGAAAGGGACATTAACCCGCATCCTAGACCACTGAAATTACCAAAAATAATTTGGCCCGAAAAATGCATCCTACACCCCTGAAAGTTCAGAAAATGTTGGCAGCTCAAAAAAGTCCTTAAAATGCATCTTGTGCCTGCAAAAATGTTGAAAACTTTGGAGGCCCAAAAAAGGGGTTTGCAGGCATCCTAGACCCCCTAAAGTCCAGAAAATGTTGGTGGGCCAAAAACTGTGTCAGAGAGCTCTGAATGTCCCAAAACATTTGCAGCCCGAAAGGGGCACTAACCCGCATCCGAGACCACTGAAATTCCCAAAAATATTTTTGCCATGAAAAGTGCATCCTACAACCCTGAAAATTCAGAATATGTTAGCAGCCTGAAAAAGGCCTTAAAATGCATTTTAGGCCTGCAAAAATGTTGAAAACTTTGGAGGCCCAAAAAAGGGGTTTACAGGCATCCTAGACCCCCTAAAGTCCAGAAAATGTTGGTGGGCCAAAAACTGTGTCAGAGAGCTCTGAATGTCCTAAAAACATTTGCAGCCTGAACGGGGCATTAACCCACATCCTAGACCACTGAAATTCCCAAAAATATTTTGGCCCAAAAAATGCTTCCTACACCCCTGAAATTTCAGAAAATGTTGGCAGCTCAAAAAAAGGCCTTAAAATGCATCTTAGGCCTGCAAAAATGTTGAAAACTTTGGAGGCCCAAAAAAGGGGTTTACAGGCATCCTAGACCCCCTAAAGTCCAGAAAATGTTGGTGGGCCAAAAACGGTGTCAGAGAGCTCTGAATGTCCCAAAAACATTTGCAGCCTGAAAGGGGCACTAACCCGCATCCTAGACCACTGAAATTCCCAAAAATATTTTTGGCACCATAAATGCATCCTACAACCCTGAAAGTTCAGAAAATTTTGGCAGCTCAAAAAAGGCCTTAAAATGCATTTTAGGCCTGCAAACATGTTGAAAAGTTTGGAGGCCCAAAAAAGGGATTTACAGGCATCCTAGACCCCCTAAAGTCCAGAAAATGTTGGTGGGCCAAAAACAGGCTCAGGGAGCTCTGAATGTCCCAAAAACATGTGCAGCCTGAAAGGGGCATTAACCCGCATCCTAGACCACTGAAATTACCAAAAATAAATTGGCCCAAAAAATGCATCCTACACCCCTGAAAGTTCAGAAAATGTTGGCAGCTCAAAAAAGTCCTTACAATTAATCTTGTGCCTGCAAAAATGTTGAAAACTTTGGAGGCCCAAAAAAGGAGTTTACATGCATCCTAGACCCCCTAAAGTCCAGAAAATGTTGGTGGGCAAAAACTGTGCCAGAGAGCTCTGAATGTCCCAAAAACATTTGCAGCCTGAAAGGGGTATTAACCCGCATCCTAGACCACTGAAATGTCCAAAAATATTTTTGGCACGAAAAATACATCCTACACCCCTGAAAGCTCAGAATATGTTAGCAGCCCAAAAAAGGCCTTAAAATGCATCTTAGGCCGGCAAAAACGTTGAAAACTGTACAGGCCCAAAAAAGGGGTTTACATGCATCCTAAACCCCCTAAAGTCCAGAAAAGGTTGGTGGGCCATAAACTGTGTCAGAGAGCTCTGAATGTCCCAAAAATATTTGCAGCCTGAAAGGGGCATTAACCCGCATCCTAGACCACTGAAATTCCCAAAAATATTTTTGGCACCCAAAATGCATCCTACAACCTTGAAAGTTCAGAATATGTTAGCAGCCCAAAAAGGCCTTAAAATGCATTTTAGGCCTGCAAAAATGTTGAAAGGTTTGGAGGCCCAAAAAAGGGGTTTACAGGCATCCTAGACCCCCTAAAGTCCAGAAAATGTTGGTGGGCCAAATGCAGGCTCAGAGAGCTCTGAATGTCCCAAAAATATTTGCAGACTGAAAGGGGCATTAACCCGCATCCTAGACCACTGAAATTCCCAAAAATATTTTTGGCATGAAAAGTGCATCCTACAACCCTGAAATTTCAGAATATGTTAGCAGCCCAAAAAAGGCCTTAAAATGCATTTTAGGCCTGCAAAAATGTTGAAAACTTTGGAGGCCCAGAAAAGGGGTTTACAGGCATCCTAGACCCCCTAAAGTCCAGAAAATGTTGGTGGGCCAAAAACTGTGTCAGAGAGCTCTGAATGTCCCAAAAACATTTTCAGCCTGAAAGGGGCATTAACCCGCATCCTAGACCACTGAAATTCCCAAAAATATTTTTGGCACCCAAAATGCATCCTACAACCCTGAAAGTTCAGAATATATTAGCAGCCCAAAAAAGGCCTTAAAATGCATTTTAGGCCTGCAAAAATGTTGAAAACTTTGGAGGCCCAAAAAAGGGATTTACAGGCCTCCTAGACCCCCTAAACTCCAGAAAATGTTGGTGGGCAAAAAACAGGCTCAGAAAGCTCTGAATGTCCCAAAAATATTTGCAGCCTGAAAGGGGCATTAACCCGCATCCTAGACCACTGAAATTCCCAAAAATATTTTTGGCACCCAAAATGCATCCTACAACCTTGAAAGTTCAGAATATGTTAGCAGCCCAAAAAGGCCTTAAAATGCATTTTAGGCCTGCAAAAATGTTGAAAAGTTTGGAGGCCCAAAAAAGGGATTTACAGGCATCCTAGACCCCCTAAAGTCCAGAAAATGTTGGTGGGCCAAAAACAGGCTCAGAAAGCTCTGAATGTCCCAAAACTATTTGCAGCCTGAAAGGGGCATTAACCCGCATCCTAGACCACTGAAATTCCCAAAAATATTTTTGGCACCATAAATGCATCCTACAACCCTGAAAGTTCAGAAAATTTTGGCAGCTCAAAAAAGGCCTTAAAATGCATTTTAGGCCTGCAAAAATGTTGAAAACTTTGGAGGCCCAAAAAAGGGATTTACAGGCCTCCTAGACCCCCTAAACTCCAGAAAATGTTGGTGGGCAAAAAACAGGCTCAGAAAGCTCTGAATGTCCCAAAAATATTTGCAGCCTGAAAGGGGCATTAACCCGCATCCTAGACCACTGAAATTCCCAAAAATATTTTTGGCACCCAAAATGCATCCTACAACCTTGAAAGTTCAGAATATGTTAGCAGCCCAAAAAGGCCTTAAAATGCATTTTAGGCCTGCAAAAATGTTGAAAAGTTTGGAGGCCCAAAAAAGGGATTTACAGGCATCCTAGACCCCCTAAAGTCCAGAAAATGTTGGTGGGCCAAAAACAGGCTCAGGGAGCTCTGAATGTCCCAAAAACATGTGCAGCCTGAAAGGGGCATTAACCCGCATCCTAGACCACTGAAATTACCAAAAATAAATTGGCCCAAAAAATGCATCCTACACCCCTGAAAGTTCAGAAAATGTTGGCAGCTCAAAAAAGTCCTTACAATTAATCTTGTGCCTGCAAAAATGTTGAAAACTTTGGAGGCCCAAAAAAGGAGTTTACATGCATCCTAGACCCCCTAAAGTCCAGAAAATGTTGGTGGGCAAAAACTGTGCCAGAGAGCTCTGAATGTCCCAAAAACATTTGCAGCCTGAAAGGGGTATTAACCCGCATCCTAGACCACTGAAATGTCCAAAAATATTTTTGGCACGAAAAATACATCCTACACCCCTGAAAGCTTCGAATATGTTAGCAGCCCAAAAAAGGCCTTAAAATGCATCTTAGGCCTGCAAAAACGTTGAAAACTTTGGAGGCCCAAAAAAGGGGTTTACAGGCATCCTAGACCCCTAAAGTCCAGAAAATGTTGATGGCCCAAAAACAGTGTCAGAGAGCTCTGAATGTCCCAACAACATTTGCAGCCTTAATTGGGCATTAACGAACATCCTAGACCACTGAAATGTCCAAGAATATTTTTGGCCCGAAAAATGCATCCTACACCCCTGAAAGTTCAGAAAATGTTGGCAGCTCAAAAAAAGGCCTTAAAATGCATCTTAGGCCTGCAAAAATGTTGAAAACTTTGCAGGCCCAAAAAAGGGGTTTACATGCATCCTAGACCCCCTAAATTCCAGAAAAGGTTGGTGGGCCAAAACCTGTGTCAGAAAGCTCTGAATGTCCCAAAAACATTTGCAGCCTGAAAGGGGCATTAACCCGCATCCTAGACCACTGAAATTCCCAAAAATATTTTTGGCACCCAAAATGCATCCTACACCCCTGAAAGTTCAGAATATGTTAGCAGCCCAAAAAAGGCCTTAAAATGCATCTTAGGCCTGCAAAAATGTTGAAAAGTTTGGAGGCCCAAAAAAGGGATTTACAGGCATCCTAGACCCCGTAAAGTGCAGAAAATGGCTGTGGTCCAAAATCAGTGTCAGAGAGCTCTGAATGTCCCAAAACATTTGCAGCCCGAAAGGGGCACTAACCCGCACCCGAGACCACTGAAATTCACAAAAATATTTTTGGCACCCAAAATGCATCCTACAACCCTGAAAGTTCAGAATATATTAGCAGCCCAAAAAAGGCCTTAAAATGCATTTTAGGCCTGCAAAAATGTTGAAAACTTTGGAGGCCCAAAAAAGGGGTTTACAGGCATCCTAGACCCCCTAAAGTCCAGAAAATGTTGGTGGGCCAAAAACAGGCTCAGAAAGCTCTGAATGTCCCAAAAACATTTGCAGCCTGAAAGGGACATTAACCCGCATCCTAGACCACTGAAATTACCAAAAATAATTTGGCCCGAAAAATGCATCCTACACCCCTGAAAGTTCAGAAAATGTTGGCAGCTCAAAAAAGTCCTTAAAATGCATCTTGTGCCTGCAAAAATGTTGAAAACTTTGGAGGCCCAAAAAAGGGGTTTACAGGCATCCTAGACCCCCTAAAGTCCAGAAAATGTTGGTGGGCCAAAAACTGTGTCAGAGAGCTCTGAATGTCCCAAAAACATTTACAGCCTGAAAGGGGCATTAACCCGCATCCTAGACCACTGAAATTCCCAAAAATATTTTTGCCATGAAAAGTGCATCCTACAACCCTGAAAGTTCAGAATATGTTAGCAGCCCAAAAAAGGCCTTAAAATGCATTTTAGACCTGCAAAAATGTTGAAAAGTTTGGAGGCCCAAAAAAGGGATTTACAGACATCCTAGACCCCGTAAAGTGCAGAAAATGGCTGTGGTCCAAAATCAGTGTCAGAGAGCTCTGAATGTCCCAAAACATTTGCAGCCTGAAAGGGGCACTAACCCGCATCCGAGACCACTGAAATTCCCAAAAATGTTTTTGGCACAAAAATGCATCCTACAACCCTGAAAATTCAGAATATGTTAGCAGCCTGAAAAAGGCCTTAAAATGCATTTTAGGCCTGCAAAAATGTTGAAAACTTTGGAGGCCCAAAAAAGGGGTTTACAGGCATCCTAGACCCCCTAAAGTCCAGAAAATGTTGGTGGGCCAAAAACTGTGTCAGAGAGCTCTGAATGTCCTAAAAACATTTGCAGCCTGAACGGGGCATTAACCCACATCCTAGACAACTGAAATTCCCAAAAATATTTTGGCCCAAAAAATACTTCCTACACCCCAGAAATTTCAGAAAATGTTGGCAGCTCAAAAAAAGGCCTTAAAATGCATCTTAGGCCTGCAAAAATGTTGAAAACTTTGGAGGCCCAAAAAAGCGGTTTACAGGCATCCTAGACCCCCTAAATTCCAGAAAAGGTTGGTGGGCCAAAACCTGTGTCAGAAAGCTCTGAATGTCCCAAAAACATTTGCAGCCTGAAAGGGGCATTAACCCGCATCCTAGACCACTGAAATTCCCAAAAATATTTTTGGCACCCAAAATGCATCCTACAACCCTGAAAGTTCAGAATATATTAGCAGCCCAAAAAAGGCCTTAAAATGCATTTTAGGCCTACAAAAATGTTGAAAACTTTGGAGGCCCAAAAAAGGGATTTACAGGCCTCCTAGACCCCCTAAACTCCAGAAAATGTTGGTGGGCCAAAAACAGGCTCAGAAAGCTCTGAATGTCCCAAAAACATTTGCAGCCTGAAAGGGGCATTAACCCGCATCCTAGACCACTGAAATTACCAAAAATAATTTGGCGCGAAAAATGCATCCTACACCCCTGAAAGTTCAGAAAATGTTGGCAGCTCAAAAAAAGGCCTTAAAATGCATCTTAGGCCTGCAAAAATGTTGAAAACTTTGGAGGCCCAAAAAAGGGATTTACAGGCCTCCTAGACCCCCTAAACTCCAGAAAATGTTGGTGGGCCAAAAACAGGCTCAGAAAGCTCTGAATGTCCCAAAAACATTTGCAGCCTGAAAGGGGCATTAACCCGCATCCTAGACCACTGAAATTACCAAAAATAATTTGGCCCGAAAAATGCATCCTACACCCCTGAAAGTTCAGAACATGTTGGCAGCTCAAAAAAAGGCCTTAAAATGCATCTTAGGCCTGCAAAATTGTTGAAAACTTTGCAGGCCCAAAAAAGGGGTTTACATGCATCCTAGACCCCCTAAATTCCAGAAAAGGTTGGTGGGCCAAAACCTGTGTCAGAAAGCTCTGAATGTCCCAAAAACATTTGCAGCCTGAAAGGGACATTAACCCGCATCCTAGACCACTGAAATTACCAAAAATAATTTGGCCCGAAAAATGCATCCTACACCCCTGAAAGTTCAGAAAATGTTGGCAGCTCAAAAAAGTCCTTAAAACGCATCTTGTGCCTGCAAAAATGTTGAAAACTTTGGAGGCCCAAAAAAGGGGTTTACAGGCATCCTAGACCCCCTAAAGTCCAGAAAATGTTGGTGGGCCAAAAACTGTGTCAGAGAGCTCTGAATGTCCCAAAAACATTTACAGCCTGAAAGGGGCATTAACCCGCATCCTAGACCACTGAAATGCCCAAAAATATTTTTGCCATGAAAAGTGCATCCTACAACCCTGAAAGTTCAGAATATGTTAGCAGCCCAAAAAAGGCCTTAAAATGCATTTTAGACCTGCAAAAATGTTGAAAAGTTTGGAGGCCCAAAAAAGGGATTTACAGGCATCCTAGACCCCGTAAAGTGCAGAAAATGGCTGTGGTCCAAAATCAGTGTCAGAGAGCTCTGAATGTCCCAAAACATTTGCAGCCCGAAAGGGGCACTAACCCGCATCCGAGACCACTGAAATTCCCAAAAATATTTTGGCCCAAAAAATGCTTCCTACACCCTGAAATTTCAGAAAATGTTGGCAGCTCAAAAAAAGGCCTTAAAATGCATCTTAGGCCTGCAAAAATGTTGAAAACTTTGGAGGCCCAAAAAAGGGGTTTACAGGCATCCTAGACCCCCTAAAGTCCAGAAAATGTTGGTGGGCCAAAAACGGTGTCAGAGAGCTCTGAATGTCCCAAAAACATTTGCAGCCTGAAAGGGGCACTAACCCGCATCCTAGACCACTGAAATTCCCAAAAATATTTTTGGCACCATAAATGCATCCTACAACCCTGAAAGTTCAGAAAATTTTGGCAGCTCAAAAAAGGCCTTAAAATGCATTTTAGGCCTGCAAACATGTTGAAAAGTTTGGAGGCCCAAAAAAGGGATTTACAGGCATCCTAGACCCCCTAAAGTCCAGAAAATGTTGGTGGGCCAAAAACAGGCTCAGGGAGCTCTGAATGTCCCAAAAACATGTGCAGCCTGAAAGGGGCATTAACCCGCATCCTAGACCACTGAAATTACCAAAAATAAATTGGCCCAAAAAATGCATCCTACACCCCTGAAAGTTCAGAAAATGTTGGCAGCTCAAAAAAGTCCTTACAATTAATCTTGTGCCTGCAAAAATGTTGAAAACTTTGGAGGCCCAAAAAAGGAGTTTACATGCA
Source organism: Ambystoma mexicanum (assembly GCF_040938575.1). Taxonomy (NCBI): domain Eukaryota; kingdom Metazoa; phylum Chordata; class Amphibia; order Caudata; family Ambystomatidae; genus Ambystoma; species Ambystoma mexicanum. The sequence goes on along the minus strand of NC_090929.1, from coordinate 955,692,348 downwards.
TCCTAGACCCCCTAAAGTCCAGAAAATGTTGGTGGGCAAAAACTGTGCCAGAGAGCTCTGAATGTCCCAAAAACATTTGCAGCCTGAAAGGGGTATTAACCCGCATCCTAGACCACTGAAATGTCCAAAAATATTTTTGGCACGAAAAATACATCCTACACCCCTGAAAGCTTCGAATATGTTAGCAGCCCAAAAAAGGCCTTAAAATGCATCTTAGGCCTGCAAAACGTTGAAAACTTTGGAGGCCCAAAAAAGGGGTTTACAGGCATCCTAGACCCCTAAAGTCCAGAAAATGTTGATGGCCCAAAAACAGTGTCAGAGAGCTCTGAATGTCCCAACAACATTTGCAGCCTTAATTGGGCATTAACGAACATCCTAGACCACTGAAATGTCCAAGAATATTTTTGGCACGAAAAATGCATCCTACACCCCTGAAAGCTCAGAATATGTTAGCAGCCCAAAAAAGGCCTTAAAATGCATCTTAGGCCGGCAAAAACGTTGAAAACTGTACAGGCCCAAAAAAGGGGTTTACATGCATCCTAAACCCCCTAAAGTCCAGAAAAGGTTGGTGGGCCATAAACTGTGTCAGAGAGCTCTGAATGTCCCAAAAATATTTGCAGCCTGAAAGGGGCATTAACCCGCATCCTAGACCACTGAAATTCCCAAAAATATTTTTGGCACCCAAAATGCATCCTACAACCTTGAAAGTTCAGAATATGTTAGCAGCCCAAAAAGGCCTTAAAATGCATTTTAGGCCTGCAAAAATGTTGAAAGGTTTGGAGGCCCAAAAAAGGGGTTTACAGGCATCCTAGACCCCCTAAAGTCCAGAAAATGTTGGTGGGCCAAATGCAGGCTCAGAGAGCTCTGAATGTCCCAAAAATATTTGCAGACTGAAAGGGGCATTAACCCGCATCCTAGACCACTGAAATTCCCAAAAATATTTTTGGCATGAAAAGTGCATCCTACAACCCTGAAATTTCAGAATATGTTAGCAGCCCAAAAAGGCCTTAAAATGCATTTTAGGCCTGCAAAAATGTTGAAAACTTTGGAGGCCCAGAAAAGGGGTTTACAGGCATCCTAGACCCCCTAAAGTCCAGAAAATGTTGGTGGGCCAAAAACTGTGTCAGAGAGCTCTGAATGTCCCAAAAACATTTGCAGCCTGAAAGGGGCATTAACCCGCATCCTAGACCACTGAAATTCCCAAAAATATTTTTGGCACCCAAAATGCATCCTACAACCCTGAAAGTTCAGAATATATTAGCAGCCCAAAAAAGGCCTTAAAATGCATTTTAGGCCTGCAAAAATGTTGAAAACTTTGGAGGCCCAAAAAAGGGATTTACAGTCCTCCTAGACCCCCTAAACTCCAGAAAATGTTGGTGGGCAAAAAACAGGCTCAGAAAGCTCTGAATGTCCCAAAAATATTTGCAGCCTGAAAGGGGCATTAACCCGCATCCTAGACCACTGAAATTCCCAAAAATATTTTTGGCACCCAAAATGCATCCTACAACCTTGAAAGTTCAGAATATGTTAGCAGCCCAAAAAGGCCTTGAAATGCATTTTAGGCCTGCAAAAACGTTGAAAACTTTGGAGGCCCAAAAAAGGGGTTTACAGGCATCCTAGACCCCTAAAGTCCAGAAAATGTTGATGGCCCAAAAACAGTGTCAGAGAGCTCTGAATGTCCCAACAACATTTGCAGCCTTAATTGGGCATTAACGAACATCCTAGACCACTGAAATGTCCAAGAATATTTTTGGCACGAACAATGCATCCTACACCCCTGAAAGCTCAGAATATGTTAGCAGCCCAAAAAAGGCCTTAAAATGCATCTTAGGCCGGCAAAAACGTTGAAAACTGTACAGGCCCAAAAAAGGGGTTTACATGCATCCTAAACCCCCTAAAGTCCAGAAAAGGTTGGTGGGCCATAAACTGTGTCAGAGAGCTCTGAATGTCCCAAAAATATTTGCAGCCTGAAAGGGGCATTAACCCGCATCCTAGACCACTGAAATTCCCAAAAATATTTTTGGCACCCAAAATGCATCCTACAACCTTGAAAGTTCAGAATATGTTAGCAGCCCAAAAAGGCCTTAAAATGCATTTTAGGCCTGCAAAAATGTTGAAAGGTTTGGAGGCCCAAAAAAGGGGTTTACAGGCATCCTAGACCCCCTAAAGTCCAGAAAATGTTGGTGGGCCAAATGCAGGCTCAGAGAGCTCTGAATGTCCCAAAAATATTTGCAGACTGAAAGGGGCATTAACCCGCATCCTAGACCACTGAAATTCCCAAAAATATTTTTGGCATGAAAAGTGCATCCTACAACCCTGAAATTTCAGAATATGTTAGCAGCCCAAAAAAGGCCTTAACATGCATTTTAGGCCTGCAAAAATGTTGAAAACTTTGGAGGCCCAAAAAAGGGGTTTACAGGCATCCTAGACCCCCTAAAGTCCAGAAAATGTTGGTGGGCCAAAAACAGGCTCAGAAAGCTCTGAATGTCCCAAAAACATTTGCAGCCTGAAAGGGACATTAACCCGCATCCTAGACCACTGAAATTACCAAAAATAATTTGGCCCGAAAAATGCATCCTACACCCCTGAAAGTTCAGAAAATGTTGGCAGCTCAAAAAAGTCCTTAAAATGCATCTTGTGCCTGCAAAAATGTTGAAAACTTTGGAGGCCCAAAAAAGGGGTTTACAGGCATCCTAGACCCCCTAAAGTCCAGAAAATGTTGGTGGGCCAAAAACTGTGTCAGAGAGCTCTGAATGTCCCAAAAACATTTACAGCCTGAAAGGGGCATTAACCCGCATCCTAGACCACTGAAATTCCCAAAAATATTTTTGCCATGAAAAGTGCATCCTACAACCCTGAAAGTTCAGAATATGTTAGCAGCCCAAAAAAGGCCTTAAAATGCATTTTAGACCTGCAAAAATGTTGAAAAGTTTGGAGGCCCAAAAAAGGGATTTACAGACATCCTAGACCCCGTAAAGTGCAGAAAATGGCTGTGGTCCAAAATCAGTGTCAGAGAGCTCTGAATGTCCCAAAACATTTGCAGCCCGAAAGGGGCACTAACCCGCATCCGAGACCACTGAAATTCCCAAAAATATTTTTGGCACAAAAATGCATCCTACAACCCTGAAAATTCAGAATATGTTAGCAGCCTGAAAAAGGCCTTAAAATGCATTTTAGGCCTGCAAAAATGTTGAAAACTTTGGAGGCCCAAAAAAGGGGTTTACAGGCATCCTAGACCCCCTAAAGTCCAGAAAATGTTGGTGGGCCAAAAACTGTGTCAGAGAGCTCTGAATGTCCTAAAAACATTTGCAGCCTGAACGGGGCATTAACCCACATCCTAGACAACTGAAATTCCCAAAAATATTTTGGCCCAAAAAATGCTTCCTACACCCCAGAAATTTCAGAAAATGTTGGCAGCTCAAAAAAAGGCCTTAAAATGCATCTTAGGCCTGCAAAAATGTTGAAAACTTTGGAGGCCCAAAAAAGCGGTTTACAGGCATCCTAGACCCCCTAAATTCCAGAAAAGGTTGGTGGGCCAAAACCTGTGTCAGAAAGCTCTGAATGTCCCAAAAACATTTGCAGCCTGAAAGGGGCATTAACCCGCATCCTAGACCACTGAAATTCCCAAAAATATTTTTGGCACCCAAAATGCATCCTACAACCCTGAAAGTTCAGAATATATTAGCAGCCCAAAAAAGGCCTTAAAATGCATTTTAGGCCTACAAAAATGTTGAAAACTTTGGAGGCCCAAAAAAGGGATTTACAGGCCTCCTAGACCCCCTAAACTCCAGAAAATGTTGGTGGGCCAAAAACAGGCTCAGAAAGCTCTGAATGTCCCAAAAACATTTGCAGCCTGAAAGGGGCATTAACCCGCATCCTAGACCACTGAAATTACCAAAAATAATTTGGCGCGAAAAATGCATCCTACACCCCTGAAAGTTCAGAAAATGTTGGCAGCTCAAAAAAAGGCCTTAAAATGCATCTTAGGCCTGCAAAATTGTTGAAAACTTTGCAGGCCCAAAAAAAGGGGTTTACATGCATCCTAGACCCCCTAAATTCCAGAAAAGGTTGGTGGGCCAAAACCTGTGTCAGAAAGCTCTGAATGTCCCAAAAACATTTGCAGCCTGAAAGGGGCATTAACCCGCATCCTAGACCACTGAAATTCCCAAAAATATTTTTGGCACCCAAAATGCATCCTACAACCCTGAAAGTTCAGAATATATTAGCAGCCCAAAAAAGGCCTTAAAATGCATTTTAGGCCTGCAAAAATGTTGAAAACTTTGGAGGCCCAAAAAAGGGGTTTACAGGCATCCTAGACCCCCTAAAGTCCAGAAAATGTTGGTGGGCCAAAAACAGGCTCAGAAAGCTCTGAATGTCCCAAAAACATTTGCAGCCTGAAAGGGACATTAACCCGCACCCTAGACCACTGAAATTACCAAAAATAATTTGGCCCGAAAAATGCATCCTACACCCCTGAAAGTTCAGAAAATGTTGGCAGCTCAAAAAAGTCCTTAAAATGCATCTTGTGCCTGCAAAAATGTTGAAAACTTTGGAGGCCCAAAAAAGGGGTTTGCAGGCATCCTAGACCCCCTAAAGTCCAGAAAATGTTGGTGGGCCAAAAACTGTGTCAGAGAGCTCTGAATGTCCCAAAACATTTGCAGCCCGAAAGGGGCACTAACCCGCATCCGAGACCACTGAAATTCCCAAAAATATTTTTGCCATGAAAAGTGCATCCTACAACCCTGAAAATTCAGAATATGTTAGCAGCCTGAAAAAGGCCTTAAAATGCATTTTAGGCCTGCAAAAATGTTGAAAACTTTGGAGGCCCAAAAAAGGGGTTTACAGGCATCCTAGACCCACTAAAGTCCAGAAAATGTTGGTGGGCCAAAAACTGTGTCAGAGAGCTCTGAATGTCCTAAAAACATTTGCAGCCTGAACGGGGCATTAACCCACATCCTAGACCACTGAAATTCCCAAAAATATTTTGGCCCAAAAAATGCTTCCTACACCCCTGAAATTTCAGAAAATGTTGGCAGCTCAAAAAAAGGCCTTAAAATGCATCTTAGGCCTGCAAAAATGTTGAAAACTTTGGAGGCCCAAAAAAGGGGTTTACAGGCATCCTAGACCCCCTAAAGTCCAGAAAATGTTGGTGGGCCAAAAACGGTGTCAGAGAGCTCTGAATGTCCCAAAAACATTTGCAGCCTGAAAGGGGCACTAACCCGCATCCTAGACCACTGAAATTCCCAAAAATATTTTTGGCACCATAAATGCATCCTACAACCCTGAAAGTTCAGAAAATTTTGGCAGCTCAAAAAAGGCCTTAAAATGCATTTTAGGCCTGCAAACATGTTGAAAAGTTTGGAGGCCCAAAAAAGGGATTTACAGGCATCCTAGACCCCCTAAAGTCCAGAAAATGTTGGTGGGCCAAAAACAGGCTCAGGGAGCTCTGAATGTCCCAAAAACATGTGCAGCCTGAAAGGGGCATTAACCCGCATCCTAGACCACTGAAATTACCAAAAATCAATTGGCCCAAAAAATGCATCCTACACCCCTGAAAGTTCAGAAAATGTTGGCAGCTCAAAAAAGTCCTTACAATTAATCTTGTGCCTGCAAAAATGTTGAAAACTTTGGAGGCCCAAAAAAGGAGTTTACATGCATCCTAGACCCCCTAAAGTCCAGAAAATGTTGGTGGGCAAAAACTGTGCCAGAGAGCTCTGAATGTCCCAAAAACATTTGCAGCCTGAAAGGGGTATTAACCCGCATCCTAGACCACTGAAATGTCCAAAAATATTTTTGGCACGAAAAATACATCCTACACCCCTGAAAGCTCAGAATATGTTAGCAGCCCAAAAAAGGCCTTAAAATGCATCTTAGGCCGGCAAAAACGTTGAAAACTGTACAGGCCCAAAAAAGGGGTTTACATGCATCCTAAACCCCCTAAAGTCCAGAAAAGGTTGGTGGGCCATAAACTGTGTCAGAGAGCTCTGAATGTCCCAAAAATATTTGCAGCCTGAAAGGGGCATTAACCCGCATCCTAGACCACTGAAATTCCCAAAAATATTTTTGGCACCCAAAATGCATCCTACAACCTTGAAAGTTCAGAATATGTTAGCAGCCCAAAAAGGCCTTAAAATGCATTTTAGGCCTGCAAAAATGTTGAAAACTTTGGAGGCCCAGAAAAGGGGTTTACAGGCATCCTAGACCCCCTAAAGTCCAGAAAATGTTGGTGGGCCAAAAACTGTGTCAGAGAGCTCTGAATGTCCCAAAAACATTTGCAGCCTGAAAGGGGCATTAACCCGCATCCTAGACCACTGAAATTCCCAAAAATATTTTTGCCATGAAAAGTGCATCCTACAACCCTGAAAGTTCAGAATATGTTAGCAGCCCAAAAAAGGCCTTAAAATGCATTTTAGACCTGCAAAAATGTTGAAAAGTTTGGAGGCCCAAAAAAGGGATTTACAGGCATCCTAGACCCCGTAAAGTGCAGAAAATGGCTGTGGTCCAAAATCAGTGTCAGAGAGCTCTGAATGTCCCAAAACATTTGCAGCCCGAAAGGGGCACTAACCCGCATCCGAGACCACTGAAATTCCCAAAAATATTTTTGGCACAAAAATGCATCCTACAACCCTGAAAATTCAGAATATGTTAGCAGCCTGAAAAAGGCCTTAAAATGCATTTTAGGCCTGCAAAAATGTTGAAAACTTTGGAGGCCCAAAAAAGGGGTTTACAGGCATCCTAGACCCCCTAAAGTCCAGAAAATGTTGGTGGGCCAAATGCAGGCTCAGAGAGCTCTGAATGTCCCAAAAATATTTGCAGACTGAAAGGGGCATTAACCCGCATCCTAGACCACTGAAATTCCCAAAAATATTTTTGGCACCCAAAATGCATCCTACAACCCTGAAAGTTCAGAATATATTAGCAGCCCAAAAAAGGCCTTAAAATGCATTTTAGGCCTGCAAAAATGTTGAAAACTTTGGAGGCCCAAAAAAGGGATTTACAGGCCTCCTAGACCCCCTAAACTCCAGAAAATGTTGGTGGGCCAAAAACAGGCTCAGAAAGCTCTGAATGTCCCAAAACTATTTGCAGCCTGAAAGGGGCATTAACCCGCATCCTAGACCACTGAAATTCCCAAAAATATTTTTGGCACCATAAATGCATCCTACAACCCTGAAAGTTCAGAAAATTTTGGCAGCTCAAAAAAGGCCTTAAAATGCAGTTTAGGCCTGCAAAAATGTTGAAAACTTTGGAGGCCCAAAAAAGGGATTTACAGGCCTCCTAGACCCCCTAAACTCCAGAAAATGTTGGTGGGCAAAAAACAGGCTCAGAAAGCTCTGAATGTCCCAAAAATATTTGCAGCCTGAAAGGGGCATTAACCCGCATCCTAGACCACTGAAATTCCCAAAAATATTTTTGGCACCCAAAATGCATCCTACAACCTTGAAAGTTCAGAATATGTTAGCAGCCCAAAAAGGCCTTAAAATGCATTTTAGGCCTGCAAAAATGTTGAAAAGTTTGGAGGCCCAAAAAAGGGATTTACAGGCATCCTAGACCCCCTAAAGTCCAGAAAATGTTGGTGGGCCAAAAACAGGCTCAGGGAGCTCTGAATGTCCCAAAAACATGTGCAGCCTGAAAGGGGCATTAACCCGCATCCGAGACCACTGAAATTACCAAAAATAAATTGGCCCAAAAAATGCATCCTACACCCATGAAAGTTCAGAAAATGTTGGCAGCTCAAAAAAGTCCTTACAATTAATCTTGTGCCTGCAAAAATGTTGAAAACTTTGGAGGCCCAAAAAAGGAGTTTACATGCATCCTAGACCCCCTAAAGTCCAGAAAATGTTGGTGGGCAAAAACTGTGCCAGAGAGCTCTGAATGTCCCAAAAACATTTGCAGCCTGAAAGGGGTATTAACCCGCATCCTAGACCACTGAAATGTCCAAAAATATTTTTGGCACGAAAAATACATCCTACACCCCTGAAAGCTTCGAATATGTTAGCAGCCCAAAAAAGGCCTTAAAATGCATCTTAGGCCTGCAAAAACGTTGAAAACTTTGGAGGCCCAAAAAAGGGGTTTACAGGCATCCTAGACCCCTAAAGTCCAGAAAATGTTGATGGCCCAAAAACAGTGTCAGAGAGCTCTGAATGTCCCAACAACATTTGCAGCCTTAATTGGGCATTAACGAACATCCTAGACCACTGAAATGTCCAAGAATATTTTTGGCACGAACAATGCATCCTACACCCCTGAAAGCTCAGAATATGTTAGCAGCCCAAAAAAGGCCTTAAAATGCATCTTAGGCCGGCAAAAACGTTGAAAACTGTACAGGCCCAAAAAAGGGGTTTACATGCATCCTAAACCCCCTAAAGTCCAGAAAAGGTTGGTGGGCCATAAACTGTGTCAGAGAGCTCTGAATGTCCCAAAAATATTTGCAGCCTGAAAGGGGCATTAACCCGCATCCTAGACCACTGAAATTCCCAAAAATATTTTTGGCACCCAAAATGCATCCTACAACCTTGAAAGTTCAGAATATGTTAGCAGCCCAAAAAGGCCTTAAAATGCATTTTAGGCCTGCAAAAATGTTGAAAGGTTTGGAGGCCCAAAAAAGGGGTTTACAGGCATCCTAGACCCCCTAAAGTCCAGAAAATGTTGGTGGGCCAAATGCAGGCTCAGAGAGCTCTGAATGTCCCAAAAATATTTGCAGACTGAAAGGGGCATTAACCCGCATCCTAGACCACTGAAATTCCCAAAAATATTTTTGGCATGAAAAGTGCATCCTACAACCCTGAAATTTCAGAATATGTTAGCAGCCCAAAAAAGGCCTTAAAATGCATTTTAGGCCTGCAAAAATGTTGAAAACTTTGGAGGCCCAGAAAAGGGGTTTACAGGCATCCTAGACCCCCTAAAGTCCAGAAAATGTTGGTGGGCCAAAAACTGTGTCAGAGAGCTCTGAATGTCCCAAAAACATTTGCAGCCTGAAAGGGGCATTAACCCGCATCCTAGACCACTGAAATTCCCAAAAATATTTTTGGCACCCAAAATGCATCCTACAACCCTGAAAGTTCAGAATATATTAGCAGCCCAAAAAAGGCCTTAAAATGCATTTTAGGCCTGCAAAAATGTTGAAAACTTTGGAGGCCCAAAAAAGGGATTTACAGGCCTCCTAGACCCCCTTAACTCCAGAAAATGTTGGTGGGCAAAAAACAGGCTCAGAAAGCTCTGAATGTCCCAAAAACATTTGCAGCCTGAAAGGGGCATTAACCCGCATCCTAGACCACTGAAATTACCAAAAATAATTTGGCCCGAAAAATGCATCCTACACCCAGTGGTCGAAGTGAGCGGGAGCGGTCGGGAGCGGTGCTCCTATACTTTTTTAAATTACCATGTACAGCTCCTATACTTTTATTTTCAAAAGAAACCGTTCCGGATTGGTTTTCTTTTAAAATAAAAGTGTAGGAAGAAGTTGACACCTTCACTTTCAGTGCACTGCACTGAACGTTCCCTTAAACATCAGGTGCAAGTGTTTTGGGGGTTGTATTGTGTGTGGGAGGGGTTGTGGCAATGGGGTTTGTGGGGAGCAGGGGCAGGCCAGCAGGGGACATAGCTCCACTACTTCTTTTCATACACTTCGACCACTGCCTACACCCCTGAAAGTTCAGAAAATGTTGGCAGCTCAAAAAAGTCCTTAAAATGCATCTTGTGCCTGCAAAAATGTTGAAAACTTTGGAGGCCCAAAAAAGGGGTTTACAGGCATCCTAGACCCCCTAAAGTCCAGAAAATGTTGGTGGGCCAAAAACGGTGTCAGAGAGCTCTGAATGTCCCAAAAACATTTACAGCCTGAAAGGGGCATTAACCCGCATCCTAGACCACTGAAATTCCCAAAAATATTTTTGCCATGAAAAGTGCATCCTACAACCCTGAAAGTTCAGAATATGTTAGCAGCCCAGAAAAGGCCTTAAAATGCATTTTAGACCTGCAAAAATGTTGAAAAGTTTGGAGGCCCAAAAAAGGGATTTACAGGCATCCTACACCCCGTAAAGTGCAGAAAATGGCTGTGGTCCAAAATCAGTGTCAGAGAGCTCTGAATGTCCCAAAACATTTGCAGCCCGAAAGGGGCACTAACCCGCATCCGGGACCACTGAAATTCCCAAAAATATTTTTGGCACAAAAATGCATCCTACAACCCTGAAAATTCAGAATATGTTAGCAGCCTGAAAAAGGCCTTAAAATGCAATTTAGGCCTGCAAAAATGTTGAAAACTTTGGAGGCCCAAAAAAGGGGTTTACAGGCATCCTAGACCCCCTAAAGTCCAGAAAATGTTGGTGGGCCAAAAACTGTGTCAGAGAGCTCTGAATGTCCTAAAAACATTTGCAGCCTGAACGGGGAATTAACCCACATCCTAGACAACTGAAATTCCCAAAAATATTTTGGCCCAAAAAATGCTTCCTACACCCCTGAAATTTCAGAAAATGTTGGCAGCTCAAAAAAAGGCCTTAAAATGCATCTTAGGCCTGCAAAAATGTTGAAAACTTTGGAGGCCCAAAAAAGGGGTTTACAGGCATCCTAGACCCCCTAAAGTCCAGAAAATGTTGGAGGGCCAAAAACGGTGTCAGAGAGCTCTGAATGTCCCAAAAACATTTGCAGCCTGAAAGGGGCACTAACCCGCATCCTAGACCACTGAAATTCTCAAAAATATTTTTGGCACCATAAATGCATCCTACAACCCTGAAAGTTCAGAAAATTTTGGCAGCTCAAAAAAGGCCTTAAAATGCATTTTAGGCCTACAAACATGTTGAAAAGTTTGGAGGCCCAAAAAAGGGATTTACAGGCATCCTAGACCCCCTAAAGTCCAGAAAATGTTGGTGGGCCAAAAACAGGCTCAGGGAGCTCTGAATGTCCCAAAAACATGTGCAGCCTGAAAGGGGCATTAACCCGCATCCTAGACCACTGAAATTACCAAAAATAAATTGGCCCAAAAAATGCATCCTACACCCCTGAAAGTTCAGAAAATGTTGGCAGCTCAAAAAAGTCCTTACAATTCATCTTGTGCCTGCAAAAATGTTGAAAACTTTGGAGGCCCAAAAAAGGAGTTTACATGCATCCTAGACCCCCTAAAGTCCAGAAAATGTTGGTGGGCAAAAACTGTGCCAGAGAGCTCTGAATGTCCCAAAAACATTTGCATCCTGAAAGGGGTATTAACCCGCATCCTAGACCACTGAAATGTCCAAAAATATTTTTGGCACGAAAAATGCATCCTACACCCCTGAAAGCTCAGAATATGTTAGCAGCCCAAAAAAGGCCTTAAAATGCATCTTAGGCCTGCAAAAACGTTGAAAACTGTACAGGCCCAAAAAAGGGGTTTACATGCATCCTAAACCCCCTAAAGTCCAGAAAAGGTTGGTGGGCCATAAACTGTGTCAGAGAGCTCTGAATGTCCCAAAAATATTTGCAGCCTGAAAGGGGCATTAACCCGCATCCTAGACCACTGAAATTCCCAAAAATATTTTTGGCACCCAAAATGCATCCTACAACCTTGAAAGTTCAGAATATGTTAGCAGCCCAAAAAGGCCTTAAAATGCATTTTAGGCCTGCAAAAATGTTGAAAGGTTTGGAGGCCCAAAAAAAGGGTTTACAGGCATCCTAGACCCCCTAAAGTCCAGAAAATGTTGGTGGGCCAAATGCAGGCTCAGAGAGCTCTGAATGTCCCCAAAACATTTGCAGCCTGAAAGGGGCACTAACCCGCATCCTAGACCACTGAAATTCCCAAAAATATTTTTGGCACCATAAATGCATCCTACAGCCCTGAAAGTTCAGAAAATTTTGGCAGCTCAAAAAAGGCCTTAAAATGCATTTTAGGCCTGCAAACTTGTTGAAAAGTTTGGAGGCCCAAAAAAGGGATTTACAGGCATCCTAGACCCCCTAAAGTCCAGAAAATGTTGGTGGGTCAAAAACAGGCTCAGGGAGCTCTGAATGTCCCAAAAACATGTGCAGCCTGAAAGGGGCATTAACCCGCATCCTAGACCACTGAAATTACCAAAAATAAATTGGCCCAAAAAATGCATCCTACACCCCTGAAAGTTCAGAAAATGTTGGCAGCTCAAAAAAGTCCTTACAATTCATCTTGTGCCTGCAAAAATGTTGAAAACTTTGGAGGCCCAAAAAAGGAGTTTACATGCATCCTAGACCCCCTAAAGTCCAGAAAATGTTGGTGGGCAAAAACTGTGACATAGAGCTCTGAATGTCCCAAAAACATTTGCAGCCTGAAAGGGGTATTAACCCGCATCCTAGACCACTGAAATGTCCAAAAATATTTTTGGCACGAAAAATGCATCCTACACCCCTGAAAGCTCAGAATATGTTAGCAGCCCAAAAAAGGCCTTAAAATGCATCTTAGGCCTGCAAAAACGTTGAAAACTTTGGAGGCCCAAAAAAGGGGTTTACAGGCATCCTAGACCCCTAAAGTCCAGAAAATGTTGATGGCCCAAAAACAGTGTCAGAGAGCTCTGAATGTCCCAACAACATTTGCAGCCTTAATTGGGCATTAACGAACATCCTAGACCACTGAAATGTCCAAGAATATTTTTGGCACGAAAAATGCATCCTACACCCCTGAAAGCTCAGAATATGTTAGCAGCCCAAAAAAGGCCTTAAAATGCATCTTAGGCCTGCAAAAACGTTGAAAACTGTACAGGCCCAAAAAAGGGGTTTACATGCATCCTAAACCCCCTAAAGTCCAGAAAAGGTTGGTGGGCCATAAACTGTGTCAGAGAGCTCTGAATGTCCCAAAAATATTTGCAGCCTGAAAGGGGCATTAACCCGCATCCTAGACCACTGAAATTCCCAAAAATATTTTTGGCACCCAAAATGCATCCTACAACCTTGAAAGTTCAGAATATGTTAGCAGCCCAAAAAGGCCTTAAAATGCATTTTAGGCCTGCAAAAATGTTGAAAGGTTTGGAGGCCCAAAAAAGGGGTTTACAGGCATCCTAGACCCCCTAAAGTCCAGAAAATGTTGGTGGGCCAAATGCAGGCTCAGAGAGCTCTGAATGTCCCAAAAATATTTGCAGACTGAAAGGGGCATTAACCCGCATCCTAGACCACTGAAATTCCCAAAAATATTTTTGGCATGAAAAGTGCATCCTACAACCCTGAAATTTCAGAATATGTTAGCAGCCCAAAAAAGGCCTTAAAATGCATTTTAGGCCTGCAAAAATGTTGAAAACTTTGGAGGCCCAGAAAAGGGGTTTACAGGCATCCTAGACCCCCTAAAGTCCAGAAAATGTTGGTGGGCCAAAAACTGTGTCAGAGAGCTCTGAATGTCCCAAAAACATTTGCAGCCTGAAAGGGGCATTAACCCGCATCCTAGACCACTGAAATTCCCAAAAATATTTTTGGCACCCAAAATGCATCCTACAACCCTGAAAGTTCAGAATATATTAGCAGCCCAAAAAAGGCCTTAAAATGCATTTTAGGCCTGCAAAAATGTTGAAAACTTTGGAGGCCCAAAAAAGGGATTTACAGGCCTCCTAGACCCCCTAAACTCCAGAAAATGTTGGTGGGCAAAAAACAGGCTCAGAAAGCTCTGAATGTCCCAAAAATATTTGCAGCCTGAAAGGGGCATTAACCCGCATCCTAGACCACTGAAATTCCCAAAAATATTTTTGGCACCCAAAATGCATCCTACAACCTTGAAAGTTCAGAATATGTTAGCAGCCCAAAAAGGCCTTAAAATGCATTTTAGGCCTGCAAAAATGTTGAAAAGTTTGGAGGCCCAAAAAAGGGATTTACAGGCATCCTAGACCCCCTAAAGTCCAGAAAATGTTGGTGGGCCAAAAACAGGCTCAGAAAGCTCTGAATGTCCCAAAACTATTTGCAGCCTGAAAGGGGCATTAACCCGCATCCTAGACCACTGAAATTCCCAAAAATATTTTTGGCACCATAAATGCATCCTACAACCCTGAAAGTTCAGAAAATTTTGGCAGCTCAAAAAAGGCCTTAAAATGCATTTTAGGCCTGCAAACATGTTGAAAAGTTTGGAGGCCCAAAAAAGGGATTTACAGGCATCCTAGACCCCCTAAAGTCCAGAAAATGTTGGTGGGCCAAAAACAGGCTCAGGGAGCTCTGAATGTCCCAAAAACATGTGCAGCCTGAAAGGGGCATTAACCCGCATCCTAGACCACTGAAATGTCCAAAAATATTTTTGGCACGAAAAATACATCCTACACCCCTGAAAGCTTCGAATATGTTAGCAGCCCAAAAAAGGCCTTAAAATGCATCTTAGGCCTGCAAAAACGTTGAAAACTTTGGAGGCCCAAAAAAGGGGTTTACAGGCATCCTAGACCCCTAAAGTCCAGAAAATGTTGATGGCCCAAAAACAGTGTCAGAGAGCTCTGAATGTCCCAACAACATTTGCAGCCTTAATTGGGCATTAACGAACATCCTAGACCATTGAAATGTCCAAGAATATTTTTGGCACGAACAATGCATCCTACACCCCTGAAAGCTCAGAATATGTTAGCAGCCCAAAAAAGGCCTTAAAATGCATCTTAGGCCGGCAAAAACGTTGAAAACTGTACAGGCCCAAAAAAGGGGTTTACATGCATCCTAAACCCCCTAAAGTCCAGAAAAGGTTGGTGGGCCATAAACTGTGTCAGAGAGCTCTGAATGTCCCAAAAATATTTGCAGCCTGAAAGGGGCATTAACCCGCATCCTAGACCACTGAAATTCCCAAAAATATTTTTGGCACCCAAAATGCATCCTACAACCTTGAAAGTTCAGAATATGTTAGCAGCCCAAAAAGGCCTTAAAATGCATTTTAGGCCTGCAAAAATGTTGAAAGGTTTGGAGGCCCAAAAAAGGGGTTTACAGGCATCCTAGACCCCCTAAAGTCCAGAAAATGTTGGTGGGCCAAATGCAGGCTCAGAGAGCTCTGAATGTCCCAAAAATATTTGCAGACTGAAAGGGGCATTAACCCGCATCCTAGACCACTGAAATTCCCAAAAATATTTTTGGCATGAAAAGTGCATCCTACAACCCTGAAATTTCAGAATATGTTAGCAGCCAAAAAAGGCCTTAAAATGCATTTTAGGCCTGCAAAAATGTTGAAAACTTTGGAGGCCCAGAAAAGGGGTTTACAGGCATCCTAGACCCCCTAAAGTCCAGAAAATGTTGGTGGGCCAAAAACTGTGTCAGAGAGCTCTGAATGTCCCAAAAACATTTGCAGCCTGAAAGGGGCATTAACCCGCATCCTAGACCACTGAAATTCCCAAAAATATTTTTGGCACCCAAAATGCATCCTACAACCCTGAAAGTTCAGAATATATTAGCAGCCCAAAAAAGGCCTTAAAATGCATTTTAGGCCTGCAAAAATGTTGAAAACTTTGGAGGCCCAAAAAAGGGATTTACAGGCCTCCTAGACCCCCTAAACTCCAGAAAATGTTGGTGGGCAAAAAACAGGCTCAGAAAGCTCTGAATGTCCCAAAAACATTTGCAGCCTGAAAGGGGCATTAACCCGCATCCTAGACCACTGAAATTACCAAAAATAATTTGGCCCGAAAAATGCATCCTACACCCCTGAAAGTTCAGAAAATGTTGGCAGCTCAAAAAAAGGCCTTAAAATGCATCTTAGGCCTGCAAACATGTTGAAAACTTTGCAGGCCCAAAAAAGGGGTTTACATGCATCCTAGACCCCCTAAATTCCAGAAAAGGTTGGTGGGCCAAAACCTGTGTCAGAAAGCTCTGAATGTCCCAAAAACATTTGCAGCCTGAAAGGGGCATTAACCCGCATCCTAGACCACTGAAATTCCCAAAAATATTTTTGGCACCCAAAATGCATCCTACAACCCTGAAAGTTCAGAATATATTAGCAGCCCATAAAAGGCCTTAAAATGCATTTTAGGCCTGCAAAAATGTTGAAAACTTTGGAGGCCCAAAAAAGGGGTTTACAGGCATCCTAGACCCCCTAAAGTCCAGAAAATGTTGGTGGGCCAAAAAACAGGCTCAGAAAGCTCTGAATGTCCCAAAAACATTTGCAGCCTGAAAGGGGCATTAACCCGCATCCTAGACCACTGAAATTACCAAAAATAATTTGGCCCGAAAAATGCATCCTACACCCAGTGGTCGAAGTGAGCGGGAGCGGTCGGGAGCGGTGCTCCTATACTTTTTTAAATTACCATGTACAGCTCCTATACTTTTATTTTCAAAAGAAACCGTTCCGGATTGGTTTTCTTTTAAAATAAAAGTGTAGGAAGAAGTTGACACCTTCACTTTCAGTGCACTGCACTGAACGTTCCCTTAAACATCAGGTGCAAGTGTTTTGGGGGGTGTATTGTGTGTGGGAGGGGTTGTGGCAATGGGGTTTGTGGGGAGCAGGGGCAGGCCAGCAGGGGACATAGCTCCACTACTTCTTTTCATACACTTCGACCACTGCCTACACCCCTGAAAGTTCAGAAAATGTTGGCAGCTCAAAAAAGTCCTTAAAATGCATCTTGTGCCTGCAAAAATGTTGAAAACTTTGGAGGCCCAAAAAAGGGGTTTACAGGCATCCTAGACCCCCTAAAGTCCAGAAAATGTTGGTGGGCCAAAAACGGTGTCAGAGAGCTCTGAATGTCCCAAAAACATTTACAGCCTGAAAGGGGCATTAACCCGCATCCTAGACCACTGAAATTCCCAAAAATATTTTTGCCATGAAAAGTGCATCCTACAACCCTGAAAGTTCAGAATATGTTAGCAGCCCAAAAAAGGCCTTAAAATGCATTTTAGACCTGCAAAAATGTTGAAAAGTTTGGAGGCCCAAAAAAGGGATTTACAGGCATCCTACACCCCGTAAAGTGCAGAAAATGGCTGTGGTCCAAAATCAGTGTCAGAGAGCTCTGAATGTCCCAAAACATTTGCAGCCCGAAAGGGGCACTAACCCGCATCCGGGACCACTGAAATTCCCAAAAATATTTTTGGCACAAAAATGCATCCTACAACCCTGAAAATTCAGAATATGTTAGCAGCCTGAAAAAGGCCTTAAAATGCAATTTAGGCCTGCAAAAATGTTGAAAACTTTGGAGGCCCAAAAAAGGGGTTTACAGGCATCCTAGACCCCCTAAGGTCCAGAAAATGTTGGTGGGCCAAAAACTGTGTCAGAGAGCTCTGAATGTCCTAAAAACATTTGCAGCCTGAACGGGGCATTAACCCACATCCTAGACAACTGAAATTCCCAAAAATATTTTGGCCCAAAAAATGCTTCCTACACCCCTGAAAGCTCAGAATATGTTAGCAGCCCAAAAAAGGCCTTAAAATGCATCTTAGGCCTGCAAAAACGTTGAAAACTGTACAGGCCCAAAAAAGGGGTTTACATGCATCCTAAACCCCCTAAAGTCCAGAAAAGGTTGGTGGGCCATAAACTGTGTCAGAGAGCTCTGAATGTCCCAAAAATATTTGCAGCCTGAAAGGGGCATTAACCCGCATCCTAGACCACTGAAATTCCCAAAAATATTTTTGGCACCCAAAATGCATCCTACAACCTTGAAAGTTCAGAATATGTTAGCAGCCCAAAAAGGCCTTAAAATGCATTTTAGGCCTGCAAAAATGTTGAAAGGTTTGGAGGCCCAAAAAAAGGGTTTACAGGCATCCTAGACCCCCTAAAGTCCAGAAAATGTTGGTGGGCCAAATGCAGGCTCAGAGAGCTCTGAATGTCCCCAAAACATTTGCAGCCTGAAAGGGGCACTAACCCGCATCCTAGACCACTGAAATTCCCAAAAATATTTTTGGCACCATAAATGCATCCTACAGCCCTGAAAGTTCAGAAAATTTTGGCAGCTCAAAAAAGGCCTTAAAATGCATTTTAGGCCTGCAAACTTGTTGAAAAGTTTGGAGGCCCAAAAAAGGGATTTACAGGCATCCTAGACCCCCTAAAGTCCAGAAAATGTTGGTGGGTCAAAAACAGGCTCAGGGAGCTCTGAATGTCCCAAAAACATGTGCAGCCTGAAAGGGGCATTAACCCGCATCCTAGACCACTGAAATTACCAAAAATAAATTGGCCCAAAAAATGCATCCTACACCCCTGAAAGTTCAGAAAATGTTGGCAGCTCAAAAAAGTCCTTACAATTCATCTTGTGCCTGCAAAAATGTTGAAAACTTTGGAGGCCCAAAAAAGGAGTTTACATGCATCCTAGACCCCCTAAAGTCCAGAAAATGTTGGTGGGCAAAAACTGTGACATAGAGCTCTGAATGTCCCAAAAACATTTGCAGCCTGAAAGGGGTATTAACCCGCATCCTAGACCACTGAAATGTCCAAAAATATTTTTGGCACGAAAAATGCATCCTACACCCCTGAAAGCTCAGAATATGTTAGCAGCCCAAAAAAGGCCTTAAAATGCATCTTAGGCCTGCAAAAACGTTGAAAACTTTGGAGGCCCAAAAAAGGGGTTTACAGGCATCCTAGACCCCTAAAGTCCAGAAAATGTTGATGGCCCAAAAACAGTGTCAGAGAGCTCTGAATGTCCCAACAACATTTGCAGCCTTAATTGGGCATTAACGAACATCCTAGACCACTGAAATGTCCAAGAATATTTTTGGCACGAAAAATGCATCCTACACCCCTGAAAGCTCAGAATATGTTAGCAGCCCAAAAAAGGCCTTAAAATGCATCTTAGGCCTGCAAAAACGTTGAAAACTGTACAGGCCCAAAAAAGGGGTTTACATGCATCCTAAACCCCCTAAAGTCCAGAAAAGGTTGGTGGGCCATAAACTGTGTCAGAGAGCTCTGAATGTCCCAAAAATATTTGCAGCCTGAAAGGGGCATTAACCCGCATCCTAGACCACTGAAATTCCCAAAAATATTTTTGGCACCCAAAATGCATCCTACAACCTTGAAAGTTCAGAATATGTTAGCAGCCCAAAAAGGCCTTAAAATGCATTTTAGGCCTGCAAAAATGTTGAAAGGTTTGGAGGCCCAAAAAAGGGGTTTACAGGCATCCTAGACCCCCTAAAGTCCAGAAAATGTTGGTGGGCCAAATGCAGGCTCAGAGAGCTCTGAATGTCCCAAAAATATTTGCAGACTGAAAGGGGCATTAACCCGCATCCTAGACCACTGAAATTCCCAAAAATATTTTTGGCATGAAAAGTGCATCCTACAACCCTGAAATTTCAGAATATGTTAGCAGCCCAAAAAAGGCCTTAAAATGCATTTTAGGCCTGCAAAAATGTTGAAAACTTTGGAGGCCCAGAAAAGGGGTTTACAGGCATCCTAGACCCCCTAAAGTCCAGAAAATGTTGGTGGGCCAAAAACTGTGTCAGAGAGCTCTGAATGTCCCAAAAACATTTGCAGCCTGAAAGGGGCATTAACCCGCATCCTAGACCACTGAAATTCCCAAAAATATTTTTGGCACCCAAAATGCATCCTACAACCCTGAAAGTTCAGAATATATTAGCAGCCCAAAAAAGGCCTTAAAATGCATTTTAGGCCTGCAAAAATGTTGAAAACTTTGGAGGCCCAAAAAAGGGATTTACAGGCCTCCTAGACCCCCTAAACTCCAGAAAATGTTGGTGGGCAAAAAACAGGCTCAGAAAGCTCTGAATGTCCCAAAAATATTTGCAGCCTGAAAGGGGCATTAACCCGCATCCTAGACCACTGAAATTCCCAAAAATATTTTTGGCACCCAAAATGCATCCTACAACCTTGAAAGTTCAGAATATGTTAGCAGCCCAAAAAGGCCTTAAAATGCATTTTAGGCCTGCAAAAATGTTGAAAAGTTTGGAGGCCCAAAAAAGGGATTTACAGGCATCCTAGACCCCCTAAAGTCCAGAAAATGTTGGTGGGCCAAAAACAGGCTCAGAAAGCTCTGAATGTCCCAAAACTATTTGCAGCCTGAAAGGGGCATTAACCCGCATCCTAGACCACTGAAATTCCCAAAAATATTTTTGGCACCATAAATGCATCCTACAACCCTGAAAGTTCAGAAAATTTTGGCAGCTCAAAAAAGGCCTTAAAATGCATTTTAGGCCTGCAAACATGTTGAAAAGTTTGGAGGCCCAAAAAAGGGATTTACAGGCATCCTAGACCCCCTAAAGTCCAGAAAATGTTGGTGGGCCAAAAACAGGCTCAGGGAGCTCTGAATGTCCCAAAAACATGTGCAGCCTGAAAGGGGCATTAACCCGCATCCTAGACCACTGAAATGTCCAAAAATATTTTTGGCACGAAAAATACATCCTACACCCCTGAAAGCTTCGAATATGTTAGCAGCCCAAAAAAGGCCTTAAAATGCATCTTAGGCCTGCAAAAACGTTGAAAACTTTGGAGGCCCAAAAAAGGGGTTTACAGGCATCCTAGACCCCTAAAGTCCAGAAAATGTTGATGGCCCAAAAACAGTGTCAGAGAGCTCTGAATGTCCCAACAACATTTGCAGCCTTAATTGGGCATTAACGAACATCCTAGACCATTGAAATGTCCAAGAATATTTTTGGCACGAACAATGCATCCTACACCCCTGAAAGCTCAGAATATGTTAGCAGCCCAAAAAAGGCCTTAAAATGCATCTTAGGCCGGCAAAAACGTTGAAAACTGTACAGGCCCAAAAAAGGGGTTTACATGCATCCTAAACCCCCTAAAGTCCAGAAAAGGTTGGTGGGCCATAAACTGTGTCAGAGAGCTCTGAATGTCCCAAAAATATTTGCAGCCTGAAAGGGGCATTAACCCGCATCCTAGACCACTGAAATTCCCAAAAATATTTTTGGCACCCAAAATGCATCCTACAACCTTGAAAGTTCAGAATATGTTAGCAGCCCAAAAAGGCCTTAAAATGCATTTTAGGCCTGCAAAAATGTTGAAAGGTTTGGAGGCCCAAAAAAGGGGTTTACAGGCATCCTAGACCCCCTAAAGTCCAGAAAATGTTGGTGGGCCAAATGCAGGCTCAGAGAGCTCTGAATGTCCCAAAAATATTTGCAGACTGAAAGGGGCATTAACCCGCATCCTAGACCACTGAAATTCCCAAAAATATTTTTGGCATGAAAAGTGCATCCTACAACCCTGAAATTTCAGAATATGTTAGCAGCCAAAAAAGGCCTTAAAATGCATTTTAGGCCTGCAAAAATGTTGAAAACTTTGGAGGCCCAGAAAAGGGGTTTACAGGCATCCTAGACCCCCTAAAGTCCAGAAAATGTTGGTGGGCCAAAAACTGTGTCAGAGAGCTCTGAATGTCCCAAAAACATTTGCAGCCTGAAAGGGGCATTAACCCGCATCCTAGACCACTGAAATTCCCAAAAATATTTTTGGCACCCAAAATGCATCCTACAACCCTGAAAGTTCAGAATATATTAGCAGCCCAAAAAAGGCCTTAAAATGCATTTTAGGCCTGCAAAAATGTTGAAAACTTTGGAGGCCCAAAAAAGGGATTTACAGGCCTCCTAGACCCCCTAAACTCCAGAAAATGTTGGTGGGCAAAAAACAGGCTCAGAAAGCTCTGAATGTCCCAAAAACATTTGCAGCCTGAAAGGGGCATTAACCCGCATCCTAGACCACTGAAATTACCAAAAATAATTTGGCCCGAAAAATGCATCCTACACCCCTGAAAGTTCAGAAAATGTTGGCAGCTCAAAAAAAGGCCTTAAAATGCATCTTAGGCCTGCAAACATGTTGAAAACTTTGCAGGCCCAAAAAAGGGGTTTACATGCATCCTAGACCCCCTAAATTCCAGAAAAGGTTGGTGGGCCAAAACCTGTGTCAGAAAGCTCTGAATGTCCCAAAAACATTTGCAGCCTGAAAGGGGCATTAACCCGCATCCTAGACCACTGAAATTCCCAAAAATATTTTTGGCACCCAAAATGCATCCTACAACCCTGAAAGTTCAGAATATATTAGCAGCCCATAAAAGGCCTTAAAATGCATTTTAGGCCTGCAAAAATGTTGAAAACTTTGGAGGCCCAAAAAAGGGGTTTACAGGCATCCTAGACCCCCTAAAGTCCAGAAAATGTTGGTGGGCCAAAAAACAGGCTCAGAAAGCTCTGAATGTCCCAAAAACATTTGCAGCCTGAAAGGGGCATTAACCCGCATCCTAGACCACTGAAATTACCAAAAATAATTTGGCCCGAAAAATGCATCCTACACCCAGTGGTCGAAGTGAGCGGGAGCGGTCGGGAGCGGTGCTCCTATACTTTTTTAAATTACCATGTACAGCTCCTATACTTTTATTTTCAAAAGAAACCGTTCCGGATTGGTTTTCTTTTAAAATAAAAGTGTAGGAAGAAGTTGACACCTTCACTTTCAGTGCACTGCACTGAACGTTCCCTTAAACATCAGGTGCAAGTGTTTTGGGGGGTGTATTGTGTGTGGGAGGGGTTGTGGCAATGGGGTTTGTGGGGAGCAGGGGCAGGCCAGCAGGGGACATAGCTCCACTACTTCTTTTCATACACTTCGACCACTGCCTACACCCCTGAAAGTTCAGAAAATGTTGGCAGCTCAAAAAAGTCCTTAAAATGCATCTTGTGCCTGCAAAAATGTTGAAAACTTTGGAGGCCCAAAAAAGGGGTTTACAGGCATCCTAGACCCCCTAAAGTCCAGAAAATGTTGGTGGGCCAAAAACGGTGTCAGAGAGCTCTGAATGTCCCAAAAACATTTACAGCCTGAAAGGGGC
The DNA here is from genome assembly GCF_040938575.1 of Ambystoma mexicanum. Taxonomy (NCBI): domain Eukaryota; kingdom Metazoa; phylum Chordata; class Amphibia; order Caudata; family Ambystomatidae; genus Ambystoma; species Ambystoma mexicanum. The sequence goes on along the minus strand of NC_090929.1, from coordinate 955,669,732 downwards.
ATTAACCCGCATCCTAGACCACTGAAATTCCCAAAAATATTTTTGCCATGAAAAGTGCATCCTACAACCCTGAAAGTTCAGAATATGTTAGCAGCCCAAAAAAGGCCTTAAAATGCATTTTAGACCTGCAAAAATGTTGAAAAGTTTGGAGGCCCAAAAAAGGGATTTACAGGCATCCTACACCCCGTAAAGTGCAGAAAATGGCTGTGGTCCAAAATCAGTGTCAGAGAGCTCTGAATGTCCCAAAACATTTGCAGCCCGAAAGGGGCACTAACCCGCATCCGGGACCACTGAAATTCCCAAAAATATTTTTGGCACAAAAATGCATCCTACAACCCTGAAAATTCAGAATATGTTAGCAGCCTGAAAAAGGCCTTAAAATGCAATTTAGGCCTGCAAAAATGTTGAAAACTTTGGAGGCCCAAAAAAGGGGTTTACAGGCATCCTAGACCCCCTAAGGTCCAGAAAATGTTGGTGGGCCAAAAACTGTGTCAGAGAGCTCTGAATGTCCTAAAAACATTTGCAGCCTGAACGGGGCATTAACCCACATCCTAGACAACTGAAATTCCCAAAAATATTTTGGCCCAAAAAATGCTTCCTACACCCCTGAAATTTCAGAAAATGTTGGCAGCTCAAAAAAAGGCCTTAAAATGCATCTTAGGCCTGCAAAAATGTTGAAAACTTTGGAGGCCCAAAAAAGGGGTTTACAGGCATCCTAGACCCCCTAAAGTCCAGAAAATGTTGGTGGGCCAAAAACGGTGTCAGAGAGCTCTGAATGTCCCAAAAACATTTGCAGCCTGAAAGGGGCACTAACCCGCATCCTAGACCACTGAAATTCTCAAAAATATTTTTGGCACCATAAATGCATCCTACAACCCTGAAAGTTCAGAAAATTTTGGCAGCTCAAAAAAGGCCTTAAAATGCATTTTAGGCCTGCAAACATGTTGAAAAGTTTGGAGGCCCAAAAAAGGGATTTACAGGCATCCTAGACCCCCTAAAGTCCAGAAAATGTTGGTGGGCCAAAAACAGGCTCAGGGAGCTCTGAATGTCCCAAAAACATGTGCAGCCTGAAAGGGGCATTAACCCGCATCCTAGACCACTGAAATTACCAAAAATAAATTGGCCCAAAAAATGCATCCTACACCCCTGAAAGTTCAGAAAATGTTGGCAGCTCAAAAAAGTCCTTACAATTCATCTTGTGCCTGCAAAAATGTTGAAAACTTTGGAGGCCCAAAAAAGGAGTTTACATGCATCCTAGACCCCCTAAAGTCCAGAAAATGTTGGTGGGCAAAAACTGTGCCAGAGAGCTCTGAATGTCCCAAAAACATTTGCATCCTGAAAGGGGTATTAACCCGCATCCTAGACCACTGAAATGTCCAAAAATATTTTTGGCACGAAAAATGCATCCTACACCCCTGAAAGCTCAGAATATGTTAGCAGCCCAAAAAAGGCCTTAAAATGCATCTTAGGCCTGCAAAAACGTTGAAAACTGTACAGGCCCAAAAAAGGGGTTTACATGCATCCTAAACCCCCTAAAGTCCAGAAAAGGTTGGTGGGCCATAAACTGTGTCAGAGAACTCTGAATGTCCCAAAAATATTTGCAGCCTGAAAGGGGCATTAACCCGCATCCTAGACCACTGAAATTCCCAAAAATATTTTTGGCACCCAAAATGCATCCTACAACCTTGAAAGTTCAGAATATGTTAGCAGCCCAAAAAGGCCTTAAAATGCATTTTAGGCCTGCAAAAATGTTGAAAGGTTTGGAGGCCCAAAAAAGGGGTTTACAGGCATCCTAGACCCCCTAAAGTCCAGAAAATGTTGGTGGGCCAAATGCAGGCTCAGAGAGCTCTGAATGTCCCCAAAACATTTGCAGCCTGAAAGGGGCACTAACCCGCATCCTAGACCACTGAAATTCCCAAAAATATTTTTGGCACCATAAATGCATCCTACAGCCCTGAAAGTTCAGAAAATTTTGGCAGCTCAAAAAAGGCCTTAAAATGCATTTTAGGCCTGCAAACTTGTTGAAAAGTTTGGAGGCCCAAAAAAGGGATTTACAGGCATCCTAGACCCCCTAAAGTCCAGAAAATGTTGGTGGGTCAAAAACAGGCTCAGGGAGCTCTGAATGTCCCAAAAACATGTGCAGCCTGAAAGGGGCATTAACCCGCATCCTAGACCACTGAAATTACCAAAAATAAATTGGCCCAAAAAATGCATCCTACACCCCTGAAAGTTCAGAAAATGTTGGCAGCTCAAAAAAGTCCTTACAATTCATCTTGTGCCTGCAAAAATGTTGAAAACTTTGGAGGCCCAAAAAAGGAGTTTACATGCATCCTAGACCCCCTAAAGTCCAGAAAATGTTGGTGGGCAAAAACTGTGACATAGAGCTCTGAATGTCCCAAAAACATTTGCAGCCTGAAAGGGGTATTAACCCGCATCCTAGACCACTGAAATGTCCAAAAATATTTTTGGCACGAAAAATGCATCCTACACCCCTGAAAGCTCAGAATATGTTAGCAGCCCAAAAAAGGCCTTAAAATGCATCTTAGGCCTGCAAAAACGTTGAAAACTTTGGAGGCCCAAAAAAGGGGTTTACAGGCATCCTAGACCCCTAAAGTCCAGAAAATGTTGATGGCCCAAAAACAGTGTCAGAGAGCTCTGAATGTCCCAACAACATTTGCAGCCTTAATTGGGCATTAACGAACATCCTAGACCACTGAAATGTCCAAGAATATTTTTGGCACGAAAAATGCATCCTACACCCCTGAAAGCTCAGAATATGTTAGCAGCCCAAAAAAGGCCTTAAAATGCATCTTAGGCCTGCAAAAACGTTGAAAACTGTACAGGCCCAAAAAAGGGGTTTACATGCATCCTAAACCCCCTAAAGTCCAGAAAAGGTTGGTGGGCCATAAACTGTGTCAGAGAGCTCTGAATGTCCCAAAAATATTTGCAGCCTGAAAGGGGCATTAACCCGCATCCTAGACCACTGAAATTCCCAAAAATATTTTTGGCACCCAAAATGCATCCTACAACCTTGAAAGTTCAGAATATGTTAGCAGCCCAAAAAGGCCTTAAAATGCATTTTAGGCCTGCAAAAATGTTGAAAGGTTTGGAGGCCCAAAAAAGGGGTTTACAGGCATCCTAGACCCCCTAAAGTCCAGAAAATGTTGGTGGGCCAAATGCAGGCTCAGAGAGCTCTGAATGTCCCAAAAATATTTGCAGACTGAAAGGGGCATTAACCCGCATCCTAGACCACTGAAATTCCCAAAAATATTTTTGGCACCCAAAATGCATCCTACAACCTTGAAAGTTCAGAATATGTTAGCAGCCCAAAAAAGGCCTTAAAATGCATTTTATGCCTGCAAAAATGTTGAAAACTTTGGAGGCCCAAAAAAGGGGTTTACATGCATCCTAGACCCTCTAAAGTCCAGAAAATGTTGGTGGGTGAAATGCAGGCTCAGAGAGCTCTGAATGTCCCAAAAATATTTCCAGCCTGGAAGGGGTATTAACCCTCATCCTAGACCACTGAAATTCCCAAAAATATTTTTGGCATGAAAAGTGCATCCTACAACCCTGAAATTTCAGAATATGTTAGCAGCCCAAAAAAGGCCTTAAAATGCATTTTAGGCCTGCAAAAATGTTGAAAACTTTGGAGGCCCAAAAAAGGGGTTTACAGGCATCCTAGACCCCGTAAAGTGCAGAAAATGGCTGTGTCCCAAAAACTGTGTCAGAGAGCTCTGAATGTCCCAAAAACATTTGCAGCCCGAAAGGGGCATTAACCCGCATCCTAGACCGCTGAAATTCCCAAAAATATTTTTGGCATGAAAAGTGCATCCTACAACCCTGAAAGTTCAGAATATGTTAGCAGCCCAAAAAAGGCCTTAAAATGCATTTTAGGCCTGCAAAAATGTTGAAAACTTTGGAGGCCCAAAAAAGGGGTTTATAGGCATCCTAGACCCCCTAAAGTCCAGAAAATGTTGGTGGGCCAAAAACAGGCTCAGAGAGCTCTGAATGTCCCAAAAATATTTCCAGCCTGAAAGGGGCATTAACCCGCATCCTAGACCACTGAAATTACCAAAAATAGTTTGGCCCGAAAAATGCATCCTACACCCCTGAATGTTCAGAAAATGTTGGCAGCTCAAAAAAGTCCTTAAAATTCATCTTGTGCCTGCAAAAATGTTGAAAACTTTGGAGGCCCAAAAAAGGGGTTTACAGGCATCCTAGACCCCCTAAAGTCCAGAAAATGTTGGTAGGCCAAAAACTGTGTCAGAGAGCTCTGAATGTCCCAAAAACATTTGCAGCCTGAAAGGGGCATTAACCCGCATCCTAGACCGCTGAAATTCCCAAAAATATTTTTGGCATGAAAAGTGCATCCCACAACCCTGAAAGTTCAGAATATGTTAGCAGCCCAAAAACGGCCTTAAAATGCATTTTAGGCCTGCAAAAATGTTGAAAACTTTGCAGGCCCAAAAAAGGGGTTTACATGCATCCTAGACCCCCTAAATTCCAGAAAAGGTTGGTGGGCCAAAACCTGTGTCAGAAAGCTCTGAATGTCCCAAAAACATTTGCAGCCTGAAAGGGGCATTAACCCGCATCCTAGACCACTGAAATTCTCAAAAATATTTTTGGCACCCAAAATGCATCCTACAACCCTGAAAGTTCAGAATATATTAGCAGTCCAAAAAAGGCCTTAAAATGCATTTTAGGCCTGCAAAAATGTTGAAAACTTTGGAGGCCCAAAAAAGGGATTTACAGGCCTCCTAGGCGCCCTAAAGTCCAGAAAATGTTGGTGGGCCAAAAACAGGCTCAGAAAGCTCTGAATGTCCCAAAAACATTTGCAGCCTGAAAGGGGCATTAACCCGCATCCTAGACCACTGAAATTACTAAAAATAATTTGGCCCGAAAAATGCATCCTACACCCCTGAAAGTTCAGAAAATGTTGGCAGCTCAAAAAAAGGCCTTAAAATGCATCTTATGCCTGCAAAAATGTTGAAAACTTTGCAGGCCCAAAAAAGGGGTTTACATGCATCCTAGACCCCCTAAATTCCAGAAAAGGTTGGTGGGCCAAAACCTGTGTCAGAAAGCTCTGAATGTCCCAAAAACATTTGCAGCCTGAAAGGGGCATTAACCTGCATCCTAGACCACTGAAATTACCAAAAATAGTTTGGCCCGAAAAATGCATCCTACACCCCTGAATGTTCAGAAAATGTTGGCAGCTCAAAAAAGTCCTTAAAATTCATCTTGTGCCTGCAAAAATGTTGAAAACTTTGGAGGCCCAAAAAAGGGGTTTACAGGCATCCTAGACCCCCTAAAGTCCAGAAAATGTTGGTAGGCCAAAAACTGTGTCAGAGAGCTCTGAATGTCCCAAAAACATTTGCAGCCTGAAAGGGGCATTAACCCGCATCCTAGACCGCTGAAATTCCCAAAAATATTTTTGGCATGAAAAGTGCATCCTACAACCCTGAAAGTTCAGAATATGTTAGCAGCCCAAAAAAGGCCTTAAAATGCATTTTAGGCCTGCAAAAATATTGAAAACTTTGCAGGCCCAAAAAAGGGGTTTACATGCATCCTAGACCCCCTAAATTCCAGAAAAGGTTGGTGGGCCAAAAACAGGCTCAGAGAGCTCTGAATGTCCCAAAAATATTTCCAGCCTGAAAGGGGCATTAACCCGCATCCTAGACCACTGAAATTACCAAAAATAGTTTGGCCCGAAAAATGCATCCTACACCCCTGAATGTTCAGAAAATGTTGGCAGCTCAAAAAAGTCCTTAAAATTCATCTTGTGCCTGCAAAAATGTTGAAAACTTTGGAGGCCCAAAAAAGGGGTTTACAGGCATCCTAGACCCCCTAAAGTCCAGAAAATGTTGGTAGGCCAAAAACTGTGTCAGAGAGCTCTGAATGTCCCAAAAACATTTGCAGCCTGAAAGGGGCATTAACCCGCATCCTAGACCGCTGAAATTCCCAAAAATATTTTTGGCATGAAAAGTGCATCCTACAACCCTGAAAGTTCAGAATATGTTAGCAGCCCAAAAAAGGCCTTAAAATGCATTTTAGGCCTGCAAAAATGTTGAAAACTTTGCAGGCCCAAAAAAGGGGTTTACATGCATCCTAGACCCCCTAAATTCCAGAAAAGGTTGGTGGGCCAAAACCTGTGTCAGAAAGCTCTGAATGTCCCAAAAACATTTGCAGCCTGAAAGGGGCATTAACCCGCATCCTAGACCACTGAAATTCCCAAAAATATTTTTGGCACCCAAAATGCATCCTACAACCCTGAAAGTTCAGAATATATTAGCAGTCCAAAAAAGGCCTTAAAATGCATTTTAGGCCTGCAAAAATGTTGAAAACTTTGGAGGCCCAAAAAAGGGATTTACAGGCCTCCTAGACGCCCTAAAGTCCAGAAAATGTTGGTGGGCCAAAAGCAGGCTCAGAAAGCTCTGAATGTCCCAAAAACATTTGCAGCCTGAAAGGGGCATTAACCCGCATCCTAGACCACTGGAATTACCAAAAATAATTTGGCCCGAAAAATGCATCCTACACCCCTGAAAGTTCAGAAAATGTTGGCAGCTCAAAAAAGTCCTTAAAATTCATCTTGTGCCTGCAAACATGTTGAAAACTTTGGAGGCCCAAAAAAGGGATTTACAGGCATCCTAGACCCCCTAAAGTCCAGAAAAGGTTGGTGGGCCAAAACCTGTGTCAGAAAGCTCTGAATGTCCCAAAAACATTTGCAGCCTGAAAGGGGCATTAACCCGCATCCTAGACCACTGAAATTCCCAAAAATATTTTTGGCACCCAAAATGCATCCTACAACCCTGAAAGTTCAGAATATATTAGCAGTCCAAAAAAGGCCTTAAAATGCATTTTAGGCCTGCAAAAATGTTGAAAACTTTGGAGGCCCAAAAAAGGGATTTACAGGCCTCCTAGACCCCCTAAACTCCAGAAAATGTTGGTGGGCCAAAAACAGGCTCAGAAAGCTCTGAATGTCCCAAAAACATTTGCAGCCTGAAAGGGGCATTAACCCGCATCCTAGACCACTGAAATTACCAAAAATAATTTGGCCCGAAAAATGCATCCTACACCCCTGAAAGTTCAGAAAATGTTGGCAGCTCAAAAAAAGGCCTTAAAATGCATCTTATGCCTGCAAAAATGTTGAAAACTTTGCAGGCCCAAAAAAGGGGTTTACATGCATCCTAGACCCCCTAAATTCCAGAAAAGGTTGGTGGGCCAAAACCTGTGTCAGAAAGCTCTGAATGTCCCAAAAACATTTGCAGCCTGAAAGGGGCATTAACCTGCATCCTAGACCACTGAAATTACCAAAAATAGTTTGGCCCGAAAAATGCATCCTACACCCCTGAATGTTCAGAAAATGTTGGCAGCTCAAAAAAGTCCTTAAAATTCATCTTGTGCCTGCAAAAATGTTGAAAACTTTGGAGGCCCAAAAAAGGGGTTTACAGGCATCCTAGACCCCCTAAAGTCCAGAAAATGTTGGTAGGCCAAAAACTGTGTCAGAGAGCTCTGAATGTCCCAAAAACATTTGCAGCCTGAAAGGGGCATTAACCCGCATCCTAGACCGCTGAAATTCCCAAAAATATTTTTGGCATGAAAAGTGCATCCTACAACCCTGAAAGTTCAGAATATGTTAGCAGCCCAAAAAAGGCCTTAAAATGCATTTTAGGCCTGCAAAAATATTGAAAACTTTGCAGGCCCAAAAAAGGGGTTTACATGCATCCTAGATCCCCTAAATTCCAGAAAAGGTTGGTGGGCCAAAAACAGGCTCAGAGAGCTCTGAATGTCCCAAAAATATTTCCAGCCTGAAAGGGGCATTAACCCGCATCCTAGACCACTGAAATTACCAAAAATAGTTTGGCCCGAAAAATGCATCCTACACCCCTGAATGTTCAGAAAATGTTGGCAGCTCAAAAAAGTCCTTAAAATTCATCTTGTGCCTGCAAAAATGTTGAAAACTTTGGAGGCCCAAAAAAGGGGTTTACAGGCATCCTAGACCCCCTAAAGTCCAGAAAATGTTGGTAGGCCAAAAACTGTGTCAGAGAGCTCTGAATGTCCCAAAAACATTTGCAGCCTGAAAGGGGCATTAACCCGCATCCTAGACCGCTGAAATTCCCAAAAATATTTTTGGCATGAAAAGTGCATCCTACAACCCTGAAAGTTCAGAATATGTTAGCAGCCCAAAAAAGGCCTTAAAATGCATTTTAGGCCTGCAAAAATGTTGAAAACTTTGCAGGCCCAAAAAAGGGGTTTACATGCATCCTAGACCCCCTAAATTCCAGAAAAGGTTGGTGGGCCAAAACCTGTGTCAGAAAGCTCTGAATGTCCCAAAAACATTTGCAGCCTGAAAGGGGCATTAACCCGCATCCTAGACCACTGAAATTCCCAAAAATATTTTTGGCACCCAAAATGCATCCTACAACCCTGAAAGTTCAGAATATATTAGCAGTCCAAAAAAGGCCTTAAAATGCATTTTAGGCCTGCAAAAATGTTGAAAACTTTGGAGGCCCAAAAAAGGGATTTACAGGCCTCCTAGACGCCCTAAAGTCCAGAAAATGTTGGTGGGCCAAAAACAGGCTCAGAAAGCTCTGAATGTCCCAAAAACATTTGCAGCCTGAAAGGGGCATTAACCCGCATCCTAGACCACTGAAATTACCAAAAATAATTTGGCCCGAAAAATGCATCCTACACCCCTGAAAGTTCAGAAAATGTTGGCAGCTCAAAAAAAGGCTTTAAAATGCATCTTATGCCTACAAAAATGTTGAAAACTTTGCAGGCCCAAAAAAGGGGTTTACATGCATCCTAGACCCCCTAAATTCCAGAAAAGGTTGGTGGGCCAAAACCTGTGTCAGAAAGCTCTGAATGTCCCAAAAACATTTGCAGCCTGAAAGGGGCATTAACCCGCATCCTAGACCACTGAAATTCCCAAAAATATTTTTGGCACCCAAAATGCATCCTACAACCCTGAAAGTTCAGAATATATTAGCAGCCCGAAAAAGGCCTTAAAATGCATTTTAGGCCTGCAAAAATGTTGAAAACTTTGGAGGCCCAAAAAAGGGGTTTACAGGCATCCTAGACCCCCTAAAGTCCAGAAAATGTTGGTGGGCCAAAAACAGGCTCAGAAAGCTCTGAATGTCCCAAAAACATTTGCAGCCTGAAAGGGGCATTAACCCGCATCCTAGACCACTGAAATTACCAAAAATAATTTGGCCCGAAAAATGCATCCTACACCCCTGAAAGTTCAGAAAATGTTGGCAGCTCAAAAAAGTCCTTAAAATTCATCTTGTGCCTGCAAACATGTTGAAAACTTTGGAGGCCCAAAAAAGGGATTTACAGGCATCCTAGACCCCCTAAAGTCCAGAAAATGTTGGTGGGCCAAAAACTGTGTCAGAGAGCTCTGAATGTCCCAAAAACATTTGCACCCTGAAAGGGGTATTAACCCGCATCCTAGACCACTGAAATTCCCAAAAATATCTTTGGCGTGAAAAGTGCATCCTACAACCCTGAAAGTTCAGAATATGTTAGCAGCCCACAAAAGGCCTTAAAATGCATCTTAGGCCTGCAAAAATGTTGAAAACTTTGCAGGCCCAAAAAAGGGGTTTACATGCATCCTAGATCCCCTAAATTCCAGAAAAGGTTGGTGGGCCAAAACCTGTGTCAGAAAGCTCTGAATGTCCCAAAAACATTTGCAGCCTGAAAGGGGCATTAACCCACATCCTAGACCACTGAAATTCCCAAAAATATTTTTGGCACCCAAAATGCATCCTACAACCCTGAAAGTTCAGAATATGTTAGCAGCCCAAAAAAGGCCTTAAAATGCATTTTAGGCATGCAAAAATGTTGAAAACTTTGGAGGCCCAAAAAAGGGGTTTACAGGCATCCTAGACCCCCTAAAGTCCAGAAAATGTTGGTGGGCCAAAAACAGGCTCAGAGAGCTCTGAATGTCCCAAAAACATTTGCAGCCTGAAAGGGGCATTAACCCGCATCCTAGACCACTGAAATTACCAAAAATAATTTGGCCCGAAAAATGCATCCTACACCCCTGAAAGTTCAGAAAATGTTGGCAGCTCAAAAAAAGGCCTTAAAATGCATCTTAGGCCTGCAAAAATGTTGAAAACTTTGCAGGCCCAAAAAAGGGGTTTACATGCATCCTAGACCCCCTAAATTCCAGAAAAGGTTGGTGGGCCAAAACCTGTGTCAGAAAGCTCTGAATGTCCCAAAAACATTTGCAGCCTGAAAGGGGCATTAAACCGCATCCTAGACCACTGAAATTCCCAAAAATATTTTTGGCACCCAAAATGCATCCTACAACCCTGAAAGTTCAGAAAATGTTGGCAGCTCAAAAAAGTCCTTAAAATGCATCTTGTGCCTGCAAAAATGTTGAAAACTTTGGAGGCCCAAAAAAGGGGTTTACAGGCATCCTAGACCCCCTAAAGTCCAGAAAATGTTGGTGGGCCAAAAACTGTGTCAGAGAGCTCTGAATGTCCCAAAAACATTTACAGCCTGAAAGGGGCATTAACCCGCATCCTAGACCACTGAAATTCCCAAAAATATTTTTGCCATGAAAAGTGCATCCTACAACCCTGAAAGTTCAGAATATGTTAGCAGCCCAAAAAAGGCCTTAAAATGCATTTTAGACCTGCAAAAATGTTGAAAAGTTTGGAGGCCCAAAAAAGGGATTTACAGGCATCCTAGACCCCGTAAAGTGCAGAAAATGGCTGTGGTCCAAAATCAGTGTCAGAGAGCTCTGAATGTCCCAAAACATTTGCAGCCCGAAAGGGGCACTAACCCGCATCCGAGACCACTGAAATTCCCAAAAATATTTTTGGCACAAAAATGCATCCTACAACCCTGAAAGTTCAGAATATGTTAGCAGCCTGAAAAAGGCCTTAAAATGCATTTTAGGCCTTCAAAAATGTTGAAAACTTTGGAGGCCCAAAAAAGGGGTTTACAGGCATCCTAGACCCCCTAAAGTCCAGAAAATGTTGGTAGGCCAAAAACTGTGTCAGAGAGCTCTGAATGTCCTAAAAACATTTGCAGCCTGAACGGGGCATTAACCCACATCCTAGACAACTGAAATTCCCAAAAATATTTTGGCCCAAAAAATGCTTCCTACACCCCTGAAATTTCAGAAAATGTTGGCAGCTCAAAAAAAGGCCTTAAAATGCATCTTAGGCCTGCAAAAATGTTGAAAATTTTGGAGGCCCAAAAAAGGGGTTTACAGGCATCCTAGACCCCCTAAAGTCCAGAAAATGTTGGTGGGCCAAAAACGGTGTCAGAGAGCTCTGAATGTCCCAAAAACATTTGCAGCCTGAAAGGGGCACTAACCCGCATCCTAGACCACTGAAATTCCCAAAAATATTTTTGGCACCATAAATGCATCCTACAACCCTGAAAGTTCAGAAAATTTTGGCAGCTCAAAAAAGGCCTTAAAATGCATTTTAGGCCTGCAAACATGTTGAAAAGTTTGGAGGCCCAAAAAAGGGATTTACAGGCATCCTAGACCCCCTAAAGTCCAGAAAATGTTGGTGGGCCAAAAACAGGCTCAGGGAGCTCTGAATGTCCCAAAAACATGTGCAGCCTGAAAGGGGCATTAACCCGCATCCTAGACCACTGAAATTACCAAAAATAGTTTGGCCCGAAAAATGCATCCTACACCCCTGAAAGTTCAGAAAATGTTGGCAGCTCAAAAAAGTCCTTAAAATTCATCTTGTGCCTGCAAACATGTTGAAAACTGTGGAGGCCCAAAAAAGGGATTTACAGGCATCCTAGACCCCTTAAAGTCCAGAAAATGTTGGTGGGCTAAAACCTGTGTCAGAAAGCTCTGAATGTCCCAAAAACATTTGCAGCCTGAAAGGGGCATTAACCCACATCCTAGACCACTGAAATTCCCAAAAATATTTTTGGCACCCAAAATGCATCCTACAACCCTGAAAGTTCAGAATATGTTAGCAGCCCAAAAAAGGCCTTAAAATGCATTTTAGGCCTGCAAAAATGTTGAAAAGTTTGGAGGCCCAAAAAAGGGATTTACAGGCATCCTAGACCCCGTAAAGTGCAGAAAATGGCTGTGGCCCAAAAACTGTGTCAGAGAGCTCTGAATGTCCCAAAAACATTTGCAGCTTGAAAGGGGCATTAACCCACATCCTAGACCACTGAAATTCCCAAAAATATTTTTGGCACCCAAAATGCATCCTACACCCATGAATTTTCAGAAAATGTTGGCAGCTCAAAAAAAGGCCTTAAAATGCATCTTAGGCCTGCAAAAATGTTGAAAACTTTGCAGGCCCAAAAAAGGGGTTTACATGCATCCTAGACCCCCTAAATTCCAGATAAGGTTGGTGGGCCAAAACCTGTGTCAGAAAGCTCTGAATGTCCCAAAAATATTTGCAGCCTGAAAGGGGCATTAACCCGCATCCTAGACCACTGAAATTCCCAAAAATATTTTTGGCACCCAAAATGCATCCTACAACCCTGAAAGTTCAGAATATATTAGCAGCCCAAAAAAGGCCTTAAAATGCATTTTAGGCCTGCAAAAATGTTGAAAACTTTGGAGGCCCAAAAAAGGGATTTACAGGCCTCCTAGACCCCCTAAAGTCCAGAAAATGTTGGTGGGCCAAAAACAGGCTCAGAAAGCTCTGAATGTCCCAAAAACATTTGCAGCCTGAAAGGGGCATTAACCCACATCCTAGACCACTGAAATTACCAAAAATAATTTGGCCCGAAAAATGCATCCTACACCCCTGAAAGTTCAGAAAATGTTGGCAGCTCAAAAAAGTCCTTAAAATTCATCTTGTGCCTGCAAACATGTTGAAAACTTTGGAGGCCCAAAAAAGGGATTTACAGGCATCCTAGACCCCCTAAAGTCCAGAAAATGTTGGTGGGCCAAAAACTGTGTCAGAGAGCTCTGAATGTCCCAAAAACATTTGCAGCCTGAAAGGGGTATTAACCCGCATCCTAGAGCACTGAAATTCCCAAAAATATTTTTGGCATGAAAAGTGCATCCTACAACCCTGAAAGTTCAGAATATGTTAGCAGCCCAAAAAAGGCCTTAAGATGCATTTGAGGCCTGCAAAAAGGTTGAAAACTTTGGAGGTCCAAAAAAGGGGTTTACAGGCATCCTAGACCCCCTAAAGTCCAGAAAATGCTGGTGGGCCAAAAACTGTGTCAGAGAGCTCTGAATGTCCCAAAAACATTTGCAGCCTGTAAGGGGCATTAACCCGCATCCTAGACCACTGAAATTCCCAAAAATATTTTTGGCACCCAAAATGCATCCTACAACCCTGAAAGTTCAGAATATATTAGCAGCCCAAAAAAGGCCTTAAAATGCATTTTAGGCCTGCAAAAATGTTGAAAACTTTGGAGGCCCAAAAAAGGGATTTACAGGCCTCCTAGACCCCCTAAAGTCCAGAAAATGTTGGTGGGCCAAAAACAGGCTCAGAAAGCTCTGAATGTCCCAAAAACATTTGCAGCCTGAAAGGGGCATTAACCCGCATCCTAGACCACTGAAATTACCAAAAATAATTTGGCCCGAAAAATGCATCCTACACCCCTGAAAGTTCAGAAAATGTTGGCAGCTCAAAAAAGTCCTTAAAATTCATCTTGTGCCTGCAAACATGTTGAAAACTTTGGAGGCCCAAAAAAGGGATTTACAGGCATCCTAGACCCCCTAAAGTCCAGAAAATGTTGGTGGGCCAAAAACTGTGTCAGAGAGCTCTGAATGTCCCAAAAACATTTGCAGCCTGAAAGGGGTATTAACCCGCATCCTAGAGCACTGAAATTCCCAAAAATATTTTTGGCATGAAAAGTGCATCCTACAACCCTGAAAGTTCAGAATATGTTAGCAGCCCAAAAAAGGCCTTAAGATGCATTTGAGGCCTGCAAAAAGGTTGAAAACTTTGGAGGTCCAAAAAAGGGGTTTACAGGCATCCTAGACCCCCTAAAGTCCAGAAAATGCTGGTGGGCCAAAAACTGTGTCAGAGAGCTCTGAATGTCCCAAAAACATTTGCAGCCTGTAAGGGGCATTAACCCGCATCCTAGACCACTGAAATTCCCAAAAATAGTTTGGCCCGAAAAATGCATCTTGCACCCCTGAATGTTCAGAAAATGTTGGCAGCTCAAAAAAGTCCTTAAAATTCATCTTGCGCCTGCAAAAATGTTGAAAACTTTGGAGGCCCAAAAAAGGGGTTTACAGGCATCCTAGACTCCGTAAAGTCCAGAAAATATTGGTGGACCAAATACTGTGTCAGAGAGCTCTGAATGTCTCAAAAACATGTGCAGCCTGAAAGGGGCATTAACCCGCATCCTAGACCACTGAAATTCCCAAAAGTAGTTTTGGCACGAAAAATGCATCCTACACCCATGAATTTTCAGAAAATGTTGGCAGCTCAAAAAAAGGCCTTAAAATGCATCTTAGGCCTGCAAAAATGTTGAAAACTTTGCAGGCCCAAAAAAGGGGTTTACATGCATCCTAGACCCCCTAAATTCCAGATAAGGTTGGTGGCCAAAACCTGTGTCAGAAAGCTCTGAATGTCCCAAAAATATTTGCAGCCTGAAAGGGGCATTAACCCGCATCCTAGACCACTGAAATTCCCAAAAATATTTTTGGCACCCAAAATGCATCCTACAACCCTGAAAGTTCAGAATATATTAGCAGCCCAAAAAAGGCCTTAAAATGCATTTTAGGCCTGCAAAAATGTTGAAAACTTTGGAGGCCCAAAAAAGGGATTTACAGGCCTCCTAGACCCCCTAAAGTCCAGAAAATGTTGGTGGGCCAAAAACAGGCTCAGAAAGCTCTGAATGTCCCAAAAACATTTGCAGCCTGAAAGGGGCATTAACCCGCATCCTAGACCACTGAAATTACCAAAAATAATTTGGCCCGAAAAATGCATCCTACTCCCCTGAAAGTTCAGAAAATGTTGGCAGCTCAAAAAAAGGCCTTAAAATGCATCTTAGGCCTGCAAAAATGTTGAAAACTTTGCAGGCCCAAAAAAGGGGTTTACATGCATCCTAGACCCCCTAAATTCCAGAAAAGGTTGGTGGGCCAAAACCTGTGTCAGAAAGCTCTGAATGTCCCAAAAACATTTGCAGCCTGAAAGGGGCATTAACCCACATCCTAGACCACTGAAATTCCCAAAAATATTTTTGGCACCCAAAATGCATCCTACAACCCTGAAAGTTCAGAATATATTAGCAGCCCAAAAAAGGCCTTAAAATGCATTTTAGGCCTGCAAAAATGTTGAAAACTTTGGAGGCCCAAAAAAGGGGTTTACAGGCATCCTAGACCCCCTGAAGTCCAGAAAATGTTGGTGGACCAAAAACTGTGTCAGAGAGCTCTGAATGTCCCAAAAACATGTGCAGACTGAAAGGGGCATTAACCCGCATCCTAGAGAACTGAAACTCCCAAAAATATTTTTGGCACAAAAAGTGCATCCTACAACCCTGAAAGTTCAGAATATGTTAGCAGCCCAAAAAAGGCCTTAAAATGCATTTTAGGCCTTCAAAAATGTTGAAAAGTTTGGGGGCCCAAAAAAGGGATTTACAGGCATCGTAGTCCCTCTAAAGTCCAGAAAATGTTGGTTGGCTAAAAACGGTGTCAGAGAGCTCTGAATGTCCCAAAAACATTTGCAGCCTGAAATGGGCATTAACCACCTAGACCACTGAAATTCGCAAAAATATTTTGGCCAAAAAAATGCTTCCTACACCCCTGAAAGTTCAGAAAATGTTGGCAGCTCAAAAAAAGGCCTTAAAATGCATCTTAGGCCTGCAAAAATGTTGAAAACTTTGGAGGCCCAAAAAAGGGGTTTACAGGCATCCTAGACCCCCTAAAGTCCAGAAAAGGTTGGTGGGCCAAAAACAGGGACAGAGAGCTCTGAATGTCCCAAAAACATTTGCACCCGAAAGGGGCATTAACCCGCATCCTAGACCGCTGAAATTCCCAAAAATATTTTTGGCACCAAAAATTCATCCTACACCCCTGAAAGCTCATAATATGTTGGCAGCCCAAAAAGGCCTCAAAGTGCATTTTACGTCTGCAAAAATGTTGAAAGCTTTGGAGGCCCAAAAATGGACGTTACAGGTCTCCTAGTCCCCCTAAAGCCCAGAAAATGATGGTGGGACAAACACGGTGTCAGAGAGCTCTGAATGTCCCAAAAACATTTGCAGCCTGAAAGGGGCATTAACCCGCATCCTAGACCACTGAAATTCCCAAAAATATTTTTGGCATGAAAAGTGCATCCTACAACCCTGAAAGTTCAGAATATGTTCCCAGCCCAAAAAAGGCCTTAAAATGCATTTTAGGCCTGAAAAAATGTTGAAAAGTTTGGAGGCCCAAAAGAGATTTACAGGCATCCTAGACCCTGTAAAGTGCAGAAAATAGCTGTAGCCCAAAATCAGTGTCAGAGAGCTCTGAATGTCCCAAAACATTTGCAGCCTGAATGGGGCATTAACCCGCATCCTAGACCACTGAAATTACCAAAAATAGTTTGGCCCGAAAAATGCATCCTACACCCCTGAAAGTTCAGAAAATGTTGGCAGCTCAAAAAAGTCCTTAAAATGCATTTTAGGCCTGCAAAAATATTGAAAAGTTTGGAGGCCCAAAAAAGGGATTTACAGGCATCCTAGACCCCGTAAAGTCCAGAAAATGTTGGTGGGCCAAAAACAGGCTCAGGGAGCTCTGAATGTCCCAAAAACATGTACAGCCTGAAAGGGGCATTAACCCTCATCCTAGACCACTGAAATTACCAAAAATAATTTGGCCCAAAAAATGCATCCTACACCCCTGAAAGTTCAGAAAATGTTGGCAGCTCAAAAAAGTCCTTAAAATTCATCTTGTGCCTGCAAAAATGTGGAAAACTTTGGAGGCCCAATAAAGGGGTTTACATGCATCCTAGACCCCCTAAAGTCCGGAAAATGTTGGTGGGCAATAACTGTGTCAGAGAGCTCTGAATGTCCCAAAAACATTTGCAGCCTGAAAGGGGTATTAACCCGCATCCTAGACCACTGAAATTCCCAAAAATATTTTTGGCATGAAAAGTGCATCCTACAACCCTGAAAGTTCAGAATATGTTAGCAGCCTGAAAAAGGCCTTAAAATGCATTTTAGGCCTGCAAAAATGTTGAAAACTTTGGAGGCCCAAAAAAGGGGTTTGCAGGCATCCTAGACTCCCTAAAGTCCAGAAAATATTGGTGGGCCAAAACAGTGTCAGAGAGCTCTGAATGTCCCAAAAACATTTGCACCCTGAAAGGGGCATTAACCTGCACCCTAGACCACTGAAATGTCCAAAAATATTTTTGGCACGAAAAATGCATCCTACACCCCTGAAAGCTCAGAATATGTTAGCAGCCCAAAAAAGGCCTTAAAATGCATCTTAGGCCTGCAAAAACGCTGAAAACTTTGCAGGCCCAAAAAAGGGGTTTACATGCATCCTAAACCCCCTAAAGTCCAGAAAAGGTTGGTGGGCCATAAACTGTGTCAGAGAGCTCTGAATGTCCCAAAAATATTTGCAGCCTGAAAGGGGCATTAACCCGCATCCTAGACCACTGAAATTACCAAAATAGTTTGGCCCGAAAAATGCATCCTACACCCCTGAAAGTTCAGAAAATGTTGGCAGCTCAAAAAAGTCCTTAAAATTCATCTTGTGCCTGCAAACATGTTGAAAACTCTGCAGGCCCAAAAAAGGGATTTACAGGCATCCTAGACCCCCTAAAGTCCAGAAAATGTTGGTGGGCCAAAAACTGTGTCAGAGAGCTCTGAATGTCCCAAAAACATTTGCAGCCTGAAAGGGGCATTAACCCGCATCCTAGACCACTGAAATTCCCAAAAATAGTTTGGCCCGAAAAATGCATCCTGCACCCCTGAATGTTCAGAAAATGTTGGCAGCTCAAAAAAGTCCTTAAAATTCATCTTGTGCCTGCAAAAATGTTGAAAACTTTGGAGGCCCAAAAAAGGGGTTTACAGGTATCCTAGACTCCCTAAAGTCCAGAAAATGTTGGTAGGCCAAAAACTGTGTCAGAGAGCTCTGAATGTCCCAAAAACATTTGCAGCCTGAAAGGGGCATTAACCCGCATCCTAGACCGCTGAAATTCCCAAAAATATTTTTGGCATGAAAAGTGCATCCCACAACCCTGAAAGTTCAGAATATGTTAGCAGCCCAAAAAAGGCCTTAAAATGCATTTTAGGCCTGCAAAAATGTTGAAAACTTTGCAGGCCCAAAAAAGGGGTTTACATGCATCCTAGACCCCCTAAATTCCAGAAAAGGTTGGTGGGCCAAAACCTGTGTCAGAAAGCTCTGAATGTCCCAAAAACATTTGCAGCCTGAAAGGGGCATTAACCCGCATCCTAGACCACTGAAATTCCCAAAAATATTTTTGGAACCATAAATGCATCCTACAACCCTGAAAGTTCAGAAAATTTTGGCAGCTCAAAAAAGGCCTTAAAATGCATTTTAGGCCTGCAAACATGTTGAAAACTTTGGAGGCCCAAAAAAGGGATTTACAGGCATCCTAGACGCCCTAAAGTCCAGAAAATGTTGGTGGGCCAAAAACAGGCTCAGAAAGCTCTGAATGTCCCAAAAACACTTGCAGCCTGAAAGGGGCATTAACCCGCATCCTAGACCACTGAAATTCCCAAAAATATTTTTGGAACCATAAATGCATCCTACAACCCTGAAAGTTCAGAAAATATTGGCAGCTCAAAAAAAGGCCTTAAAATGCATCTTATGCCTGCAAAAATGTTGAAAAATTTGCAGGCCCAAAAAAGGGGTTTACATGCATCCTAGACCCCCTAAATTCCAGAAAAGTTTGGTGGGCCAAAACCTGTGTCAGAAAGCTCTGAATGTCCCAAAAACATTTGCAGCCTGAAAGGGGCATTAACCCGCATCCTAGACCACTGAAATTACCAAAAATAGTTTGGCCCGAAAAATGCATCCTACACCCCTGAATGTTCAGAAAATGTTGGCAGCTCAAAAAAGTCCTTAAAATTCATCTTGTGCCTGCAAAAATGTTGAAAACTTTGGAGGCCCAAAAAAGGGGTTTACAGGCATCCTAGACCCCCTAAAGTCCAGAAAATGTTGGTAGGCCAAAAACTGTGTCAGAGAGCTCTGAATGTCCCAAAAACATTTGCAGCCTGAAAGGGGCATTAACCCGCATCCTAGACCGCTGAAATTCCCAAAAATATTTTTGGCATGAAAAGTGCATCCTACAACCCTGAAAGTTCAGAATATGTTAGCAGCCCAAAAAAGGCCTTAAAATGCATTTTAGGCCTGCAAAAATGTTGAAAACTTTGCAGGCCCAAAAAAGGGGTTTACATGCATCCTAGACCCCCTAAATTCCAGAAAAGGTTGGTGGGCCAAAAACAGGCTCAGAGAGCTCTGAATGTCCCAAAAATATTTCCAGCCTGAAAGGGGCATTAACCCGCATCCTAGACCACTGAAATTACCAAAAATAGTTTGGCCCGAAAAATGCATCCTACACCCCTGAATGTTCAGAAAATGTTGGCAGCTCAAAAAAGTCCTTAAAATTCATCTTGTGCCTGCAAAAATGTTGAAAACTTTGGAGGCCCAAAAAAGGGGTTTACAGGCATCCTAGACCCCCTAAAGTCCAGAAAATGTTGGTAGGCCAAAAACTGTGTCAGAGAGCTCTGAATGTCCCAAAAACATTTGCAGCCTGAAAGGGGCATTAACCCGCATCCTAGACCGCTGAAATTCCCAAAAATATTTTTGGCATGAAAAGTGCATCCTACAACCCTGAAAGTTCAG
Organism: Ambystoma mexicanum; assembly: GCF_040938575.1. Taxonomy (NCBI): domain Eukaryota; kingdom Metazoa; phylum Chordata; class Amphibia; order Caudata; family Ambystomatidae; genus Ambystoma; species Ambystoma mexicanum. Next base: position 955,649,979 of record NC_090929.1, on the reverse strand, counting down.
AATATGTTAGCAGCCCAAAAAAGGCCTTAAAATGCATTTTAGGCCTGCAAAAATGTTGAAAACTTTGCAGGCCCAAAAAAGGGGTTTACATGCATCCTAGACCCCCTAAATTCCAGAAAAGGTTGGTGGGCCAAAACCTGTGTCAGAAAGCTCTGAATGTCCCAAAAACATTTGCAGCCTGAAAGGGGCATTAACCCGCATCCTAGACCACTGAAATTCCCAAAAATATTTTTGGCACCCAAAATGCATCCTACAACCCTGAAAGTTCAGAATATATTAGCAGTCCAAAAAAGGCCTTAAAATGCATTTTAGGCCTGCAAAAATGTTGAAAACTTTGGAGGCCCAAAAAAGGGATTTACAGGCCTCCTAGACGCCCTAAAGTCCAGAAAATGTTGGTGGGCCAAAAACAGGCTCAGAAAGCTCTGAATGTCCCAAAAACATTTGCAGCCTGAAAGGGGCATTAACCCGCATCCTAGACCACTGAAATTACCAAAAATAATTTGGCCCGAAAAATGCATCCTACACCCCTGAAAGTTCAGAAAATGTTGGCAGCTCAAAAAAAGGCTTTAAAATGCATCTTATGCCTACAAAAATGTTGAAAACTTTGCAGGCCCAAAAAAGGGGTTTACATGCATCCTAGACCCCCTAAATTCCAGAAAAGGTTGGTGGGCCAAAACCTGTGTCAGAAAGCTCTGAATGTCCCAAAAACATTTGCAGCCTGAAAGGGGCATTAACCCGCATCCTAGACCACTGAAATTCCCAAAAATATTTTTGGCACCCAAAATGCATCCTACAACCCTGAAAGTTCAGAATATATTAGCAGCCCGAAAAAGGCCTTAAAATGCATTTTAGGCCTGCAAAAATGTTGAAAACTTTGGAGGCCCAAAAAAGGGGTTTAAAGGCATCCTAGACCCCCTAAAGTCCAGAAAATGTTGGTGGGCCAAAAACAGGCTCAGAAAGCTCTGAATGTCCCAAAAACATTTGCAGCCTGAAAGGGGCATTAACCCGCATCCTAGACCACTGAAATTACCAAAAATAATTTGGCCCGAAAAATGCATCCTACACCCCTGAAAGTTCAGAAAATGTTGGCAGCTCAAAAAAGTCCTTAAAATTCATCTTGTGCCTGCAAACATGTTGAAAACTTTGGAGGCCCAAAAAAGGGATTTACAGGCATCCTAGACCCCCTAAAGTCCAGAAAATGTTGGTGGGCCAAAAACTGTGTCAGAGCTCTGAATGTCCCAAAAACATTTGCACCCTGAAAGGGGTATTAACCCGCATCCTAGACCACTGAAATTCCCAAAAATATCTTTGGCATGAAAAGTGCATCCTACAACCCTGAAAGTTCAGAATATGTTAGCAGCCCACAAGAGGCCTTAAGATGCATTTGAGGCCTGCAAAAATGTTGAAAACTTTGGAGGCCCAAAAAAGGGGTTTACAGGCATCCTAGACCCACTAAAGTCCAGAAAATGCTGGTGGGCCAAAAACTGTGTCAGAGAGCTCTGAATGTCCCAAAAACATTTGCAGCCTGAAAGGGGCATTAACCCACATCCTAGACCACTGAAATTCCCAAAAATATTTTTGGCACCCAAAATGCCTCCTACAACCCTGAAAGTTCAGAATATGTTAGCAGCCCAAAAAAGGCCTTAAAATGCATTTAAGGCATGCAAAAATGTTGAAAACTTTGGAGGCCCAAAAAAGGGGTTTACAGGCATCCTAGACCCCCTAAAGTCCAGAAAATGTTGGTGGGCCAAAAACACGCTCAGAGAGCTCTGAATGTCCCAAAAACATTTGCAGCCTGAAAGGGGCATTAACCCGCATCCTAGACCACTGAAATTACCAAAAATAATTTGGCCCGAAAAATGCATCCTACACCCCTGAAAGTTCAGAAAATGTTGGCAGCTCAAAAAAAGGCCTTAAAATGCATCTTAGGCCTGCAAAAATGTTGAAATCTTTGCAGGCCCAAAAAAGGGGTTTACATGCATCCTAGACCCCCTAAATTCCAGAAAAGGTTGGTGGGCCAAAACCTGTGTCAGAAAGCTCTGAATGTCCCAAAAACATTTGCAGCCTGAAAGGGGCATTAAACCGCATCCTAGACCACTGAAATTCCCAAAAATATTTTTGGCACCCTAAATGCATCCTACAACCCTGAAAGTTCAGAAAATGTTGGCAGCTCAAAAAAGTCCTTAAAATGCATCTTGTGCCTGCAAAAATGTTGAAAACTTTGGAGGCCCAAAAAAGGGGTTTACAGGCATCCTAGACCCCCTAAAGTCCAGAAAATGTTGGGCCAAAAACTGTGTCAGAGAGCTCTGAATGTCCCAAAAACATTTACAGCCTGAAAGGGGCATTAACCCGCATCCTAGACCACTGAAATTCCCAAAAATATTTTTGCCATGAAAAGTGCATCCTACAACCCTGAAAGTTCAGAATATGTTAGCAGCCCAAAAAAGGCCTTAAAATGCATTTTAGACCTGCAAAAATGTTGAAAAGTTTGGAGGCCCAAAAAAGGGATTTACAGGCATCCTAGACCCCGTAAAGTGCAGAAAATGGCTGTGGTCCAAAATCAGTGTCAGAGAGCTCTGAATGTCCCAAAACATTTGCAGCCCGAAAGGGGCACTAACCCGCATCCGAGACCACTGAAATTCCCAAAAATATTTTTGGCACAAAAATGCATCCTACAACCCTGAAAGTTCAGAATATGTTAGCAGCCTGAAAAAGGCCTTAAAATGCATTTTAGGCCTTCAAAAATGTTGAAAACTTTGGAGGACCAAAAAATGGGTTTACAGGCATCCTAGACCCCCTAAAGTCCAGAAAATGTTGGTAGGCCAAACACTGTGTCAGAGAGCTCTGAATGTCCTAAAAACATTTGCAGCCTGAACGGGGCATTAACCCACATCCTAGACAACTGAAATTCCCAAAAATATTTTGGCCCAAAAAATGCTTCCTACACCCCTGAAATTTCAGAAAATGTTGGCAGCTCAAAAAAAGGCCTTAAAATGCATCTTAGGCCTGCAAAAATGTTGAAAATTTTGGAGGCCCAAAAAAGGGGTTTACAGGCATCCTAGACCCCCTAAAGTCCAGAAAATGTTGGTGGGCCAAAAACGGTGTCAGAGAGCTCTGAATGTCCCAAAAACATTTGCAGCCTGAAAGGGGCACTAACCCGCATCCTAGACCACTGAAATTCCCAAAAATATTTTTGGAACCATAAATGCATCCTACAACCCTGAAAGTTCAGAAAATTTTGGCAGCTCAAAAAAGGCCTTAAAATGCATTTTAGGCCTGCAAACATGTTGAAAAGTTTGGAGGCCCAAAAAAGGGATTTACAGGCATCCTAGACCCCCTAAAGTCCAGAAAATGTTGGTGGGCCAAAAACAGGCTCAGGGAGCTCTGAATGTCCCAAAAACATGTGCAGCCTGAAAGGGGCATTAACCCGCATCCTAGACCACTGAAATTACCAAAAATAGTTTGGCCCGAAAAATGCATCCTACACCCCTGAAAGTTCAGAAAATGTTGGCAGCTCAAAAAAGTCCTTAAAATTCATCTTGTGCCTGCAAACATGTTGAAAACTGTGGAGGCCCAAAAAAGGGATTTACAGGCATCCTAGACCCCTTAAAGTCCAGAAAATGTTGGTGGGCCAAAAACTGTGTCAGAGAGCTCTGAATGTCTCAAAAACATTTGCAGCCTGAAAGGGGCATTAACCCGCATCCTAGACCACTGAAATTCCCAAAAGTAGTTTTGGCACGAAAAATGCATCCTACACCCATGAATTTTCAGAAAATGTTGGCAGCTCAAAAAAAGGCCTTAAAATGCATCTAAGGCCTGCAAAAATGTTGAAAACTTTGCAGGCCCAAAAAAGGGGTTTACATGCATCCTAGACCCCCTAAATTCCAGATAAGGTTGGTGGGCCAAAACCTGTGTCCGAAAGCTCTGAATGTCCCAAAAATATTTGCAGCCTGAAAGGGGCATTAACCCGCATCCTAGACCACTGAAATTCCCAAAAATATTTTTGGCACCCAAAATGCATCCTACACCCCTGAAAGTTCAGAATATATTAGCAGCCCAAAAAAGGCCTTAAAATGCATTTTAGGCCTGCAAAAATGTTGAAAACTTTGGAGGCCCAAAAAAGGGATTTACAGGCCTCCTAGACCCCCTAAAGTCCAGAAAATGTTGGTGGGCCAAAAACAGGGTCAGAAAGCTCTGAATGTCCCAAAAACATTTGCAGCCTGAAAGGGGCATTAACCCGCATCCTAGACCACTGAAATTACCAAAAATAATTTGGCCCGAAAAATGCATCCTACACCCCTGAAAGTTCAGAAAATGTTGGCAGCTCAAAAAAGTCCTTAAAATTCATCTTGTGCCTGCAAACATGTTGAAAACTTTGGAGGCCCAAAAAAGGGATTTACAGGCATCCTAGACCCCCTAAAGTCCAGAAAATGTTGGTGGGCCAAAAACTGTGTCAGAGAGCTCTGAATGTCCCAAAAACATTTGCAGCCTGAAAGGGGTATTAACCCGCATCCTAGAGCACTGAAATTCCCAAAAATATTTTTGGCATGAAAAGTGCATCCTACAACCCTGAAAGTTCAGAATATGTTAGCAGCCCAAAAAAGGCCTTAAGATGCATTTGAGGCCTGCAAAAAGGTTGAAAACTTTGGAGGTCCAAAAAAGGGGTTTACAGGCATCCTAGACCCCCTAAAGTCCAGAAAATGCTGGTGGGCCAAAAACTGTGTCAGAGAGCTCTGAATGTCCCAAAAACATTTGCAGCCTGTAAGGGGCATTAACCCGCATCCTAGACCACTGAAATTCCCAAAAATAGTTTGGCCCGAAAAATGCATCCTGCACCCCTGAATGTTCAGAAAATGTTGGCAGCTCAAAAAAGTCCTTAAAATTCATCTTGCGCCTGCAAAAATGTTGAAAACTTTGGAGGCCCAAAAAAGGGGTTTACAGGCATCCTAGACTCCGTAAAGTCCAGAAAATATTGGTGGACCAAATACTGTGTCAGAGAGCTCTGAATGTCTCAAAAACATTTGCAGCCTGAAAGGGGCATTAACCCGCATCCTAGACCACTGAAATTCCCAAAAGTAGTTTTGGCACGAAAAATGCATCCTACACCCATGAATTTTCAGAAAATGTTGGCAGCTCAAAAAAAGGCCTTAAAATGCATCTTAGGCCTGCAAAAATGTTGAAAACTTTGCAGGCCCAAAAAAGGGGTTTACATGCATCCTAGACCCCCTAAATTCCAGATAAGGTTGGTGGCCAAAACCTGTGTCAGAAAGCTCTGAATGTCCCAAAAATATTTGCAGCCTGAAAGGGGCATTAACCCGCATCCTAGACCACTGAAATTCCCAAAAATATTTTTGGCACCCAAAATGCATCCTACAACCCTGAAAGTTCAGAATATATTAGCAGCCCAAAAAAGGCCTTAAAATGCATTTTAGGCCTGCAAAAATGTTGAAAACTTTGGAGGCCCAAAAAAGGGATTTACAGGCCTCCTAGACCCCCTAAAGTCCAGAAAATGTTGGTGGGCCAAAAACAGGCTCAGAAAGCTCTGAATGTCCCAAAAACATTTGCAGCCTGAAAGGGGCATTAACCCGCATCCTAGACCACTGAAATTACCAAAAATAATTTGGCCCGAAAAATGCATCCTACTCCCCTGAAAGTTCAGAAAATGTTGGCAGCTCAAAAAAAGGCCTTAAAATGCATCTTAGGCCTGCAAAAATGTTGAAAACTTTGCAGGCCCAAAAAAGGGGTTTACATGCATCCTAGACCCCCTAAATTCCAGAAAAGGTTGGTGGGCCAAAACCTGTGTCAGAAAGCTCTGAATGTCCCAAAAACATTTGCAGCCTGAAAGGGGCATTAACCCACATCCTAGACCACTGAAATTCCCAAAAATATTTTTGGCACCCAAAATGCATCCTACAACCCTGAAAGTTCAGAATATATTAGCAGCCCAAAAAAGGCCTTAAAATGCATTTTAGGCCTGCAAAAATGTTGAAAACTTTGGAGGCCCAAAAAAGGGGTTTACAGGCATCCTAGACCCCCTAAAGTCCAGAAAATGTTGGTGGGCCAAAAACAGGCTCAGAAAGCTCTGAATGTGCCAAAAACATTTGCAGCCTGAAAGGGGCATTAACCCGCATCCTAGACCACTGAAATTCCCAAAAATATTTTTGCCATGAAAAGTGCATCCTACAACCCTGAAAGTTCAGAATATGTTAGCAGCCCAAAAAAGGCCTTAAAATGCATTTTAGACCTGCAAAAATGTTGAAAAGTTTGGAGGCCCAAAAAAGGGATTTACAGGCATCCTAGACCCCGTAAAGTGCAGAAAATGGCTGTGGTCCAAAATCAGTGTCAGAGAGCTCTGAATGTCCCAAAACATTTGCAGCCCGAAAGGGGCACTAACCCGCATCCGAGACCACTGAAATTCCCAAAAATATTTTTGGCACCATAAATGCATCCTACAACCCTGAATGTTTAGAATATGTTAGCAGCCTGAAAAGGCCTTAAAATGCATTTTAGACCTGCAAAAATGTTGAAAAGTTTGGAGGCCCAAAAAAGGGATTTACAGGCATCCTAGACCCCGTAAAGTGCAGAAAACGGCTGTGGCCCAAAAACTGTGTCAGAGAGCTCTGAATGTCCCAAAACATTTGCAGCCTGAAAGGGGCATTAACCCGCATCCTAGACCACTGAAATTACCAAAAATAGTTTGGCCCGAAAAATGCATCCTACACCCCTGAAAGTTCAGAAAATGTTGGCAGCTCAAAAAAGTCCTTAAAATGCATTTAAGGCTTGCAAAAATGTTGAAAAGTTTGGAGGCCCAAAAAAGGGATTTACAGGCATCCTAGACCCCGTAAAGTCCAGAAAATGTTGGTGGGCCAATCACAGGCTCAGGGAGCTCTGAATGTCCCAAAAACATGTGCAGCCTGAAAGGGGCATTAACCCGCATCCTAGACCACTGAAATTCCCAAAAATATTTTTGGCATGAAAAGTGCATCCTACAACCCTGAAAGTTCAGAATATGTTAGCAGCCCAAAAAAGGCCTTAAAATGCATTTTAGACCTGCAAAAATGTTGAAAAGTTTGGAGGCCCAAAAAAGGGATTTACAGGCATCCTAGACCCCGTAAAGTGCAGAAAATGGCTGTGGTCCAAAATCAGTGTCAGAGAGCTCTGAATGTCCCAAAACATTTGCAGCCCGAAAGGGGCACTAACCCGCAACCGAGACCACTGAAATTCCCAAAAATATTTTTGGCACAAAAATGCATCCTACAACCCTGAAAGTTCAGAATAGGTTAGCAGCCTGAAAAAGGCCTTAAAATGCATTTTAGGCCTGCAAAAATGTTGAAAACTTTGGAGGCCCAAAAAAGGGGTTTACAGGCATCCTAGACCCCCTAAAGTCCAGGAAATGTTGGTGGGCCAAAAACAGGCTCTGAGAGCTCTGAAGCTCCCAAAAACATTTGCAGCCTGAAAGGGGCATTAACCCGCATCCTAGACCACTGAAATTCCCAAAAATATTTTTGGCATTAAAAGTGCATCCTACAACCCTGAAAGTTCAGAATATGTTAGCAGCCCAAAAAAGGCCTTAAAATGCATTTTAGGCCTGCAAAAATGTTGAAAAGTTTGGAGGCCCAAAAAAGGGATTTACAGGCATCCTAGACCCCGTAAAGTCCAGAAAATGTTGGTGGGCCAAAAACAGGCTCAGGGAGCTCTGAATGTCCCAAAAACATGTGCAGCCTGAAAGGGGCATTAACCCGCATCCTAGACCACTGAAATTCCCAAAAATATTTTTGGCACCATAAATGCATCCTACAACCCTGAAAGTTTAGAATATGTTAGCAGCCTGAAAAAGGCCTTAAAATGCATTTTAGGCCTGCAAAAATGTTGAAAGGTTTGGAGGCCCAAAAAAGGGGTTTACAGGCATCCTAGACTCCCTAAAGTCCAGAAAATGTTGGTGGGCCAAAAACAGGCTCAGAGAGCTCTGAATGTCCCAAAAACATTTGCAGCCTGAAAGGGGCTTAACCCGCATCCTAGACCACTGAAATTACCAAAAATAGTTTGGCCCGAAAAATGCATCCTACACCCCTGAAAGTTCAGAAAATGTTGGCAGCTCAAAAAAGTCCTTAAAATTCATCTTGTGCCTGCAAACATGTTGAAAACTTTGGAGGCCCAAAAAAGGGGTTTACAGGCATCCTAGACTCCCTAAAGTCCAGAAAATGTTGGTGGGCCAAAAACAGGCTCAGAGAGCTCTGAATGTCCCAAAAACATTTGCAGCCTGAAAGGGGCATTAACCCGCATCCTAGACCACAGAAATTCCCAAAAATATTTTTGGCATGAAAAATGCATCCTACAACCCTGAAAGTTCAGAATATGTTAGCAGCCTGAAAAAGGCCTTAAAATGCATTTTAGGCCTTCAAAAATGTTGAAAACTTTGGAGGCCCAAAAAAGGGGTTTACAGGCATCCTAGACCCCCTAAAGTCCAGAAAATGTTGGTAGGCCAAAAACTGTGTCAGAGAGCTCTGAATGTCCTAAAAACATTTGCAGCCTGAACGGGGCATTAACCCACATCCTAGACAACTGAAATTCCCAAAAATATTTTGGGCCAAAAAATGCTTCCTACACCCCTGAAATTTCAGAAAATGTTGGCAGCTCAAAAAAAGGCCTTAAAATGCATCTTAGGCCTGCAAAAATGTTGAAAATGTTGGAGGCCCAAAAAAGGGGTTTACAGGCATCCTAGACCCCCTAAAGTCCAGAAAATGTTGGTCGGCCAAAAACGGTGTCAGAGAGCTCTGAATGTCCCAAAAACATTTGCAGCCTGAAAGGGGCACTAACCCGCATCCTAGACCACTGAAATTCCCAAAAATATTTTTGGCACCATAAATGCATCCTACAACCCTGAAAGTTCAGAAAATTTTGGCAGCTCAAAAAAGGCCTTAAAATGCATTTTAGGCCTCCAAACATGTTGAAAAGTTTGGAGGCCCAAAAAAGGGATTTACAGGCATCCTAGACCCCCTAAAGTCCAGAAAATGTTGGTGGGCCAAAAACAGGCTCAGGGAGCTCTGAATGTCCCAAAAACATGTGCAGCCTGAAAGGGGCATTAACCCGCATCCTAGACCACTGAAATTACCAAAAATAAATTGGCCCAAAAAATGCATCCTACACCCCTGAAAGGTCAGAAAATGTTGGCAGCTCAAAAAAGTCCTTACAATTCATCTTGTGCCTGCAAAAATGTTGAAAACTTTGGAGGCCCAAAAAAGGAGTTTACATGCATCCTAGACCCCCTAAAGTCCAGAAAATGTTGGTGGGCAAAATCTGTGCCAGAGAGCTCTGAATGTCCCAAAAACTTTTGCAGCCTGAAAGGGGTATTAACCCGCATCCTAGACCACTGAAATGTCCAAAAATATTTTTGGCACGAAAAATGCATCCTACACCCCTGAAAGCTCAGAATATGTTAGCAGCCCAAAAAAGGCCTTAAAATGCATCTTAGGCCTGCAAAAACGTTGAAAACTTTGGAGGCCCAAAAAAGGGGTTCACAGGCATCCTAGACCACTAAAGTCCAGAAAATGTTGATGGCCCAAAAACAGTGTCAGAGAGCTCTGAATGTCCCAACAACATTTGCAGCCTTAATTGGGCATTAACGAACATCCTAGACCACTGAAATGTCCAAGAATATTTTTGGCACGAAAAATGCATCCTACACCCCTGTAAGCTCAGAATATGTTAGCAGCCCAAAAAAGGCCTTAAAATGCATCTTAGGCCTGCAAAAATGTTGAAAACTGTACAGGCCCAAAAAAGGGGTTTACATGCATCCTAAACCCCCTAAAGTCCAGAAAAGGTTGGTGGGCCATAAACTGTGTCAGAGAGCTCTGAATGTCCCAAAAATATTTGCAGCCTGAAAGGGGCATTAACCCACATCCTAGACCCCTGAAATTCCCAAAAATATTTTTGGCACCCAAAATGCATCCTACAACCTTGAAAGTTCAGAATATGTTAGCAGCCCAAAAAGGCCTTAAAATGCATTTTAGGCCTGCAAAAATGTTGAAAGGTTTGGAGCCCAAAAAAGGGGTTTACAGGCATCCTAGACCCCCTAAAGTCCAGAAAATGTTGGTGGGCCAAATGCAGGCTCAGAGAGCTCTGAATGTCCCAAAAATATTTGCAGACTGAAAGGGGCATTAACCCGCATCCTAGACCACTGAAACTCCCAAACATATTTTTGGCACCCAAAATGCATCCTACAACCTTAAAAGTTCAGAATATGTTAGCAGCCCAAAAAAGGGCTTAAAATGCATTTTATGCCTGCAAAAATGTTGAAAACTTTGGAGGCCCAAAAAAGGGGTTTACATGCCTCCTAGACCCTCTAAAGTCCAGAAAATGTTGGTGGGCGAAATGCAGGCTCAGAGAGCTCTGAATGTCCCAAAAATATTTCCAGCCTGAAAGGGGTATTAACCCGCATCCTAGACCACTGAAATTCCCAAAAATATTTTTGGCATGAAAAGTGCATCCTACAACCCTGAAATTTCAGAATATGTTAGCAGCCCAAAAAAGGCCTTAAAATGCATTTTAGGCCTGCAAAAATGTTGAAAACTTTGGAGGCCCAAAAAAGGGGTTTACAGGCATCCTAGACCCCCTAAAGTCCAGAAAATGTTGGTGGGCCAAAAACTGTGTCAGAGAGCTCTGAATGTCCCAAAAATATTTGCAGCCTGAAAGGGGCATTAACCCGCATCCTAGACCACTGAAATTCTCAAAAATATTTTTGCCATGAAAAGTGCATCCTACAACCCTGAACGTTCAGAATATGTTAGCAGCCCAAAAAAGGCCTTAAAATGCATTTTAGGCCTGCAAAAATGTTGAAAAGTTTGGAGGCCCAAAAAAGGGATTTACAGGCATCCTAGACCCCGTAAAGTGCAGAAAATGGCTGTGGCCCAAAAACTGTGTCAGAGAGCTCTGAATGTCCTACAAACATGTGCAGCTTGAAAGGGGCATTAACCCGCATCCTAGACCACTGAAATTCCCAAAAATATTTTTGGCACTCAAAATGCATCCTACAACCCTGAAAGTTCAGAATATGTTAGCAGCCCAAAAAAGGCCTTAAAATGCATTTTAGGCCTGCAAAAATGGTGAAAGGTTTGGAGGCCCAAAAAAGGGGTTTACAGGCATCCTAGACCCCCTAAAGTCCAGAAAATGTGGGTGGGCCAAACACAGGCTCAGAGAGCTCTGAATGTCCCAAAAACATTTGCAGCCTGAAAGGGGCATTAACCCGCATCCTAGACCACTGAAATTACCAGAAATAGTTTGGCCCGAAAAATGCATCCTACACCCCTGAAAGTTCAGAAAATGTTGGCAGCTCAAAAAAGTCCTTAAAATTCATCTTGTGCCTGCAAACATGTTGAAAACTTTGGAGGCCCAAAAAAGGGATTTACAGGCATGCTAGACCCCCTAAAGTCCAGAAAATGTTGGTGGGCCAAAAACTGTGTCAGAGAGCTCTGAATGTCCCAAAAACATTTGCAGCCTGAAAGGGGTATTAACCCGCATCCTAGACCACTGAAATTCCCAAAAATATTTTTGGCATGAAAAGTGCATCCTACAACCCTGAAAGTTCAGAATATGTTAGCAGCCTGAAAAAGGCCTTAAAATTCATTTTAGGCCTGAAAAAATGTTGAAAAGTTTGGAGGCCCAAAAGGGATTTACAGTCATCCTAGACCCTGTAAAGTGCAGAAAATGGCTGTGGCCCAAAATCAGTGTCAGAGAACTCTGAATGTCCCAAAACATTTGCAGCCCGAAAGGGGCACTAAACCGCATCCTAGACCACTGAAATTCCCAAAAATATTTTTGGCACCATAAATGCATCCTACAACCCTGAAAGTTTAGAATATGTTAGCAGCCTGAAAAATGCCTTAAAATGCATTTTAGACCTGCAAAAATGTTGAAAAGTTTGGAGGCCCAAAAAAGGGATTTACAGGCATCCTAGACCCTGTAAAGTCCAGAAAATGTTGGTGGGCCAAAAACAGACTCAGGGAGCTCTGAATGTCCCAAAAACATGTGCAGCCTGAAAGGGGCCTTAACCCGCACCCTAGACCACTGAAATTACCAAAAATAGTTTGGCCCGAAAAATGCATCTTACACCCCTGAAAGTTCAGAAAATGTTGGCAGCTCAAAAAAGTCCTTAAAATTCATCTTGTGCCTGCAAACATGTTGAAAACTTTGGCGGCCCAAAAAAGGGGTTTACAGGCATCCTAGACCCCCTAAAGTCCAGAAAATGTTGGTGGGCCAAAAACTGTGTCAGAGAGCTCTGAATGTCCCAAAAACATTTGCAGCCTGAAAGGGGTATTAATCCGCATCCTAGACCACTGAAATTCCCAAAAATATTTTTGGCATGAAAAGTGCATCCTACAACCCTGAAAGTTCAGAATATGTTAGCAGCCCAAAAAAGGCCTTAAAATGCATTTTAGGCCTGCAAAAAGGTTGAAAACTTTGGAGGCCCAAAAAAGGGGTTTACAGGCATCCTAGACCCCCTAAAGTCCAGAAAATGTTGGTGGGCCAAAAACTGTGTCAGAGAGCTCTGAATGTCCCAAAAACATTTGCAGCCTGAAAGGGGCATTAACCCGCATCCTAGAACACTGAAATTCCCAAAAATATTTTTGGCATGAAAAGTGCATCCTACAACCCTGAAAGTTCAGAAAATGTTAGCAGCCCAAAAAAGGCCTTAAAATGCATTTTAGGCCTGCAAAAAGGTTGAAAACTTTGGAGGCCCAAAAAAGGGGTTTACAGGCATCCTAGACCCCCTAAAGTCCAGAAAATGTTGGTGGGCCAAAAACTGTGTCAGAGAGCTCTGAATGTCCCAAAAACATTTGCAGCCTGAAAGGGGCATTAACCCGCATCCTAGACCACTGAAATTACCAGAAATAGTTTGGCCCGAAAAATGCATCCTACACCCCTGAAAGTTCAGAAAATGTTGGCAGCTCAAAAAAGTCCTTAAAATTCATCTTGTGCCTGCAAACATGTTGAAAACTTTGGAGGCCCAAAAAAGGGATTTACAGGCATGCTAGACCCCCTAAAGTCCAGAAAATGTTGGTGGGCCAAAAACTGTGTCAGAGAGCTCTGAATGTCCCAAAAACATTTGCAGCCTGAAAGGGGTATTAACCCGCATCCTAGACCACTGAAATTCCCAAAAATATTTTTGGCATGAAAAGTGCATCCTACAACCCTGAAAGTTCAGAATATGTTAGCAGCCTGAAAAAGGCCTTAAAATGCATTTTAGGCCTGAAAAAATGTTGAAAAGTTTGGAGGCCCAAAAGGGATTTACAGTCATCCTAGACCCTGTAAAGTGCAGAAAATGGCTGTGGCCCAAAATCAGTGTCAGAGAACTCTGAATGTCCCAAAACATTTGCAGCCCGAAAGGGGCACTAAACCGCATCCTAGACCACTGAAATTCCCAAAAATATTTTTGGCACCATAAATGCATCCTACAACCCTGAAAGTTTAGAATATGTTAGCAGCCCAAAAAAGGCCTTAAAATGCATTTTAGGCCTGCAAAAAGGTTGAAACCTTTGGAGGCCCAAAAAAGGGGTTTACAGGCATCCTAGACCCCCTAAAGTCCAGAAAATGTTGGTGGGCCAAAAACTGTGTCAGAGAGCTCTGAATGTCCCAAAAACATTTGCAGCCTGAAAGGGGCATTAACCCGCATCCTAGAACACTGAAATTCCCAAAAATATTTTTGGCATGAAAAGTGCATCCTACAACCCTGAAAGTTCAGAATATGTTAGCAGCCCAAAAAAGGCCTTAAAATGCATTTTAGGCCTGCAAAAAGGTTGAAAGCTTTGGAGGCCCAAAAAAGGGGTTTACAGGCATCCTAGACCCCCTAAAGTCCAGAAAATGTTGGTGGGCCAAAAACTGTGTCAGAGAGCTCTGAATGTCCCAAAAACATTTGCAGCCTGAAAGGGGCATTAACCCGCATCCTAGACCACTGAAATTCCCAAAAATAGTTTGGCCCGAAAAATGCATCCTGCACCCCTGAATGTTCAGAAAATGTTGGCAGCTCAAAAAAGTCCTTAAAATTAATCTTGTGGCTGTAAAAATGTTGAAAACTTTGGAGGCCCAAAAAAGGGGTTTACAGGCATCCTAGACTCCCTAAAGTCCAGAAAATATTGGTGGACCATAAACTGTGTCAGAGAGCTCTGAATGTCCCAAAAACAGTTGCAGTCTGAAAGGGGCATTAACCCGCATCCTAGACCACTGAAATTCCCAAAAATATTTTTGGCATGAAAAGTGCATCCTACAACCCTGACAGTTCAGAATATGTTAGCAGCCCAAAAAAGGCCTTAAAATGCATTTTAGGCCTGAAAAAATGTTGAAAAGTTTGGAGGCCCAAAAGGGATTTACAGGCATCCTAGACCCTGTAAAGTGCAGAAAATGGCTGTGGCCCAAAATCAGTGTCAGAGAACTCTGAATGTCCCAAAACATTTGCAGTCCGAAAGGGGCACTAACCCGCATCCTAGACCACTGAAATTCCCAAAAATATTTTTGGCACCATAAATGCATCCTACAACCCTGAAAGTTTAGAATATGTTAGCAGCCTGAAAAAGGCCTTAAAATGCATTTTAGGCCTGCAAAAAGGTTGAAAACTTTGGAGGCCCAAAAAAGGGGTTTACAGGCATCCTAGACCCCCTAAAGTCCAGAAAATATTGGTGGACCAAAAACTGTGTCAGAGAGCTCTGAATGTCCCAAAAACATTTGCAGCCTGAAAGGGGTATTAACCCGCATCCTAGACCACTGAAATTCCCAAAAATATTTTTGGCATGAAAAGTGCATCCTACAACCCTGAAAGTTCAAAATATGTTAGCAGCCCAAAAAAGGCCGTAAAATGCATTTTAGGCCTGCAAAAAGGTTGAAAACTTTGGAGGCCCAAAAAAGGGGTTTACAGGCATCCTAGACCCCCTAAAGTCCAGAAAATGTTGGTGGGCCAAAAACTGTGTCAGAGAGCTCTGAATGTCCCAAAAACATTTGCAGCCTGAAAGGGGTATTAACCCGCATCCTAGACCACTGAAATTCCCAAAAATAGTTTGGCCCGAAAAATGCATCCTGCACCCCTGAATGTTCAGAAAATGTTGGCAGCTCAAAAAAGTCCTTAAAATTCATCTTGTGCCTGTCAAAATGTTGAAAACTTTGGAGGCCCAAAAAAGGGGTTTACAGGCATCCTAGACTCCCTAAAGTCCAGAAAATATTGGTGGACCATAAACTGTGTCAGAGAGCTCTGAATGTGCCAAAAACATTTGCAGCCTGAAAGGGGCATTAACCCGCATCCTAGACCACTGAAATTCCCAAAAATATTTTTGGCATGAAAAGTGCATCCTACAACCCTGAAAGTTCAGAATATGTTAGCAGCCCATAAAAGGCCTTAAAATGCATTTTAGGCCTGAAAAAATGTTGAAAAGTTTGGAGGCCCAAAAGGGATTTACAGGCATCCTAGACCCTGTAAAGTGCAGAAAATGGCTGTGGCCCAAAATCAGTGTCAGAGAACTCTGAATGTCCCAAAACATGTGCAGCCCGAAAGAGGCACTAACCCGCATCCTAGACCACTGAAATTCCCAAAAATATTTTTGGCACCATAAATGCATCCTACAACCCTGAAAGATTAGAATATGTTAGCAGCCTGAAAAAGGCCTTAAAATGCATTTTAGACCTGCAAAAATGTTGAAAAGTTTGGAGGCCCAAAAAAGGGATTTACAGGCATCCTAGACCCCGTGAAGTGCAGAAAATGGCTGTGGCCCAAAAACTGTGTCAGAGAGCTCTGAATGTCCCAAAACATTTGCAGCCTGAAAGGGGCATTAACCCGCATCCTAGACCACTGAAATTCCCAAAAATATTTTTGGCACCATAAATGCATCCTACAACCCTGAATGTTTAGAATATGTTAGCAGCCTGAAAAGGCCTTAAAATGCATTTTAGACCTGCAAAAATGTTGAAAAGTTTGGAGGCCCAAAAAAGGGATTTACAGGCATCCTAGACCCCGTAAAGTGCAGAAAACGGCTGTGGCCCAAAAACTGTGTCAGAGAGCTCTGAATGTCCCAAAACATTTGCAGCCTGAAAGGGGCATTAACCCGCATCCTAGACCACTGAAATTACCAAAAATAGTTTGGCCCGAAAAATGCATCCTACACCCCTGAAAGTTCAGAAAATGTTGGCAGCTCAAAAAAGTCCTTAAAATTCATCTTGTGCCTGCAAACATGTTGAAAACTTTGGAGGCCCAAAAAAGGGGTTTACAGGCATCCTAGACCCCCTAAAGTCCAGAAAATGTTGGTGGGCCAAAAACTGTGTCAGAGAGCTCTGAATGTCCCAAACACATTTGCAGCCTGAAAGGGGTATTAACCCGCATCCTAGACCACAGAAATTCCCAAAAATATTTTTGGCATGAAAAGTGCATCCTACAACCCTGAAAGTTCAGAATATGTTAGCAGCCCAAAAAAGGCCTTAAAATGCATTTTAGACCTGCAAAAATGTTGAAAAGTTTGGAGGCCCAAAAAAGGGATTTACAGGCATCCTAGACCCCGTAAAGTGCAGAAAATGGCTGTGGTCCAAAATCAGTGTCAGAGAGCTCTGAATGTCCCAAAACATTTGCAGCCCGAAAGGGGCACTAACCCGCAACCGAGACCACTGAAATTCCCAAAAATATTTTTGGCACAAAAATGCATCCTACAACCCTGAAAGTTCAGAATAGGTTAGCAGCCTGAAAAAGGCCTTAAATGCATTTTAGGCCTGCAAAAATGTTGAAAACTTTGGAGGCCCAAAAAAGGGGTTTACAGGCATCCTAGACCCCCTAAAGTCCAGGAAATGTTGGTGGGCCAAAAACAGGCTCTGAGAGCTCTGAAGCTCCCAAAAACATTTG
Organism: Ambystoma mexicanum; assembly: GCF_040938575.1. Taxonomy (NCBI): domain Eukaryota; kingdom Metazoa; phylum Chordata; class Amphibia; order Caudata; family Ambystomatidae; genus Ambystoma; species Ambystoma mexicanum. The sequence continues at coordinate 955,633,112 of NC_090929.1, read as the reverse complement.
CAGCCTGAAAGGGGCATTAACCCGCATCCTAGACCACTGAAATTCCCAAAAATATTTTTGGCATGAAAAGTGCATCCTACAACCCTGAAAGTTCAGAATATGTTAGCAGCCCAAAAAAGGCCTTAAAATGCATTTTAGGCCTGCAAAAATGTTGAAAAGTTTGGAGGCCCAAAAAAGGGATTTACAGGCATCCTAGACCCCGTAAAGTCCAGAAAATGTTGGTGGGCCAAAAACAGGCTCAGGGAGCTCTGAATGTCCCAAAAACATGTGCAGCCTGAAAGGGGCATTAACCCGCATCCTAGACCACTGAAATTCCCAAAAATATTTTTGGCACCATAAATGCATCCTACAACCCTGAAAGTTTAGAATATGTTAGCAGCCTGAAAAAGGCCTTAAAATGCATTTTAGGCCTGCAAAAATGTTGAAAGGTTTGGAGGCCCAAAAAAGGGGTTTACAGGCATCCTAGACTCCCTAAAGTCCAGAAAATGTTGGTGGGCCAAAATCAGGCTCAGAGAGCTCTGAATGTCCCAAAAACATTTGCAGCCTGAAAGGGGCTTAACCCGCATCCTAGACCACTGAAATTACCAAAAATAGTTTGGCCCGAAAAATGCATCCTACACCCCTGAAAGTTCAGAAAATGTTGGCAGCTCAAAAAAGTCCTTAAAATTCATGTTGTGCCTGCAAACATGTTGAAAACTGTGGAGGCCCAAAAAAGGGGTTTACAGGCATCCTAGACTCCCTAAAGTCCAGAAAATGTTGGTGGGCCAAAAACAGGCTCAGAGAGCTCTGAATGTCCCAAAAACATTTGCAGCCTGAAAGGGGCATTAACCCGCATCCTAGACCACAGAAATTCCCAAAAATATTTTTGGCATGAAAAATGCATCCTACAACCCTGAAAGTTCAGAATATGTTAGCAGCCTGAAAAAGGCCTTAAAATGCATTTTAGGCCTTCAAAAATGTTGAAAACTTTGGAGGCCCAAAAAAGGGGTTTACAGGCATCCTAGACCCCCTAAAGTCCAGAAAATGTTGGTAGGCCAAAAACTGTGTCAGAGAGCTCTGAATGTCCTAAAAACATTTGCAGCCTGAACGGGGCATTAACCCACATCCTAGACAACTGAAATTCCCAAAAATATTTTGGCCCAAAAAATGCTTCCTACACCCCTGAAATTTCAGAAAATGTTGGCAGCTCAAAAAAAGGCCTTAAAATGCATCTTAGGCCTGCAAAAATGTTGAAAATGTTGGAGGCCCAAAAAAGGGGTTTACAGGCATCCTAGACCCCCTAAAGTCCAGAAAATGTTGGTCGGCCAAAAACGGTGTCAGAGAGCTCTGAATGTCCCAAAAACATTTGCAGCCTGAAAGGGGCACTAACCCGCATCCTAGACCACTGAAATTCCCAAAAATATTTTTGGCACCATAAATGCATCCTACAACCCTGAAAGTTCAGAAAATTTTGGCAGCTCAAAAAAGGCCTTAAAATGCATTTTAGGCCTCCAAACATGTTGAAAAGTTTGGAGGCCCAAAAAAGGGATTTACAGGCATCCTAGACCCCCTAAAGTCCAGAAAATGTTGGTGGGCCAAAAACAGGCTCAGGGAGCTCTGAATGTCCCAAAAACATGTGCAGCCTGAAAGGGGCATTAACCCGCATCCTAGACCACTGAAATTACCAAAAATAAATTGGCCCAAAAAATGCATCCTACACCCCTGAAAGTTCAGAAAATGTTGGCAGCTCAAAAAAGTCCTTACAATTCATCTTGTGCCTGCAAAAATGTTGAAAACTTTGGAGGCCCAAAAAAGGAGTTTACATGCATCCTAGACCCCCTAAAGTCCAGAAAATGTTGGTGGGCAAAATCTGTGCCAGAGAGCTCTGAATGTCCCAAAAACATTTGCAGCCTGAAAGGGGTATTAACCCGCATCCTAGACCACTGAAATGTCCAAAAATATTTTTGGCACGAAAAATGCATCCTACACCCCTGAAAGCTCAGAATATGTTAGCAGCCCAAAAAAGGCCTTAAAATGCATCTTAGGCCTGCAAAAACGTTGAAAACTTTGGAGGCCCAAAAAAGGGGTTCACAGGCATCCTAGACCACTAAAGCCAAGAAAATGTTGATGGCCCAAAAACAGTGTCAGAGAGCTCTGAATGTCCCAACAACATTTGCAGCCTTAATTGGGCATTAACGAACATCCTAGACCACTGAAATGTCCAAGAATATTTTTGGCACGAAAAATGCATCCTACACCCCTGTAAGCTCAGAATATGTTAGCAGCCCAAAAAAGGCCTTAAAATGCATCTTAGGCCTGCAAAAATGTTGAAAACTGTACAGGCCCAAAAAAGGGGTTTACATGCATCCTAAACCCCCTAAAGTCCAGAAAAGGTTGGTGGGCCATAAACTGTGTCAGAGAGCTCTGAATGTCCCAAAAATATTTGCAGCCTGAAAGGGGCATTAACCCACATCCTAGACCACTGAAATTCCCAAAAATATTTTTGGCACCCAAAATGCATCCTACAACCTTGAAAGTTCAGAATATGTTAGCAGCCCAAAAAGGCCTTAAAATGCATTTTAGGCCTGCAAAAATGTTGAAAGGTTTGGAGCCCAAAAAAGGGGTTTACAGGCATCCTAGACCCCCTAAAGTCCAGAAAATGTTGGTGGGCCAAATGCAGGCTCAGAGAGCTCTGAATGTCCCAAAAATATTTGCAGACTGAAAGGGGCATTAACCCGCATCCTAGACCACTGTAACTCCCAAAAATATTTTTGGCACCCAAAATGCATCCTACAACCTTAAAAGTTCAGAATATGTTAGCAGCCCAAAAAAGGGCTTAAAATGCATTTTATGCCTGCAAAAATGTTGAAAACTTTGGAGGCCCAAAAAAGGGGTTTACATGCCTCCTAGACCCTCTAAAGTCCAGAAAATGTTGGTGGGCGAAATGCAGGCTCAGAGAGCTCTGAATGTCCCAAAAATATTTCCAGCCTGAAAGGGGTATTAACCCGCATCCTAGACCACTGAAATTCCCAAAAATATTTTTGGCATGAAAAGTGCATCCTACAACCCTGAAATTTCAGAATATGTTAGCAGCCCAAAAAAGGCCTTAAAATGCATTTTAGGCCTGCAAAAATGTTGAAAACTTTGGAGGCCCAAAAAAGGGGTTTACAGGCATCCTAGACCCCCTAAAGTCCAGAAAATGTTGGTGGGCCAAAAACTGTGTCAGAGAGCTCTGAATGTCCCAAAAACATTTGCAGCCTGAAAGGGGCATTAACCCGCATCCTAGACCACTGAAATTCTCAAAAATATTTTTGCCATGAAAAGTGCATCCTACAACCCTGAACGTTCAGAATATGTTAGCAGCCCAAAAAAGGCCTTAAAATGCATTTTAGGCCTGCAAAAATGTTGAAAAGTTTGGAGGCCCAAAAAAGGGATTTACAGGCATCCTAGACCCCGTAAAGTGCAGAAAATGGCTGTGGCCCAAAAACTGTGTCAGAGAGCTCTGAATGTCCTACAAACATGTGCAGCTTGAAAGGGGCATTAACCCGCATCCTAGACCACTGAAATTCCCAAAAATATTTTTGGCACTCAAAATGCATCCTACAACCCTGAAAGTTCAGAATATGTTAGCAGCCCAAAAAAGGCCTTAAAATGCATTTTAGGCCTGCAAAAATGTTGAAAGGTTTGGAGGCCCAAAAAAGGGGTTTACAGGCATCCTAGACCCCCTAAAGTCCAGAAAATGTGGGTGGGCCAAACACAGGCTCAGAGAGCTCTGAATGTCCCAAAAACATTTGCAGCCTGAAAGGGGCATTAACCCGCATCCTAGACCACTGAAATTACCAGAAATAGTTTGGCCCGAAAAATGCATCCTACACCCCTGAAAGTTCAGAAAATGTTGGCAGCTCAAAAAAGTCCTTAAAATTCATCTTGTGCCTGCAAACATGTTGAAAACTTTGGAGGCCCAAAAAAGGGATTTACAGGCATGCTAGACCCCCTAAAGTCCAGAAAATGTTGGTGGGCCAAAAACTGTGTCAGAGAGCTCTGAATGTCCCAAAAACATTTGCAGCCTGAAAGGGGTATTAACCCGCATCCTAGACCACTGAAATTCCCAAAAATATTTTTGGCATGAAAAGTGCATCCTACAACCCTGAAAGTTCAGAATATGTTAGCAGCCTGAAAAAGGCCTTAAAATGCATTTTAGGCCTGAAAAAATGTTGAAAAGTTTGGAGGCCCAAAAGGGATTTACAGTCATCCTAGACCCTGTAAAGTGCAGAAAATGGCTGTGGCCCAAAATCAGTGTCAGAGAACTCTGAATGTCCCAAAACATTTGCAGCCCGAAAGGGGCACTAAACCGCATCCTAGACCACTGAAATTCCCAAAAATATTTTTGGCACCATAAATGCATCCTACAACCCTGAAAGTTTAGAATATGTTAGCAGCCTGAAAAAGGCCTTAAAATGCATTTTAGACCTGCAAAAATGTTGAAAAGTTTGGAGGCCCAAAAAAGGGATTTACAGGCATCCTAGACCCTGTAAAGTCCAGAAAATGTTGGTGGGCCAAAAACAGACTCAGGGAGCTCTGAATGTCCCAAAAACATGTGCAGCCTGAAAGGGGCATTAACCCGCACCCTAGACCACTGAAATTACCAAAAATAGTTTGGCCCGAAAAATGCATCCTACACCCCTGAAAGTTCAGAAAATGTTGGCAGCTCAAAAAAGTCCTTAAAATTCATCTTGTGCCTGCAAACATGTTGAAAACTTTGGCGGCCCAAAAAAGGGGTTTACAGGCATCCTATACCCCCTAAAGTCCAGAAAATGTTGGTGGGCCAAAAACTGTGTCAGAGAGCTCTGAATGTCCCAAAAACATTTGCAGCCTGAAAGGGGTATTAATCCGCATCCTAGACCACTGAAATTCCCAAAAATATTTTTGGCATGAAAAGTGCATCCTACAACCCTGAAAGTTCAGAATATGTTAGCAGCCCAAAAAAGGCCTTAAAATGCATTTTAGGCCTGCAAAAAGGTTGAAAACTTTGGAGGCCCAAAAAAGGGGTTTACAGGCATCCTAGACCCCCTAAAGTCCAGAAAATGTTGGTGGGCCAAAAACTGTGTCAGAGAGCTCTGAATGTCCCAAAAACATTTGCAGCCTGAAAGGGGCATTAACCCGCATCCTAGAACACTGAAATTCCCAAAAATATTTTTGGCATGAAAAGTGCATCCTACAACCCTGAAAGTTCAGAATATGTTAGCAGCCCAAAAAAGGCCTTAAAATGCATTTTAGGCCTGCAAAAAGGTTGAAAACTTTGGAGGCCCAAAAAAGGGGTTTACAAGCATCCTAGACCCCCTAAAGTCCAGAAAATGTTGGTGGGCCAAAAACTGTGTCAGAGAGCTCTGAATGTCCCAAAAACATTTGCAGCCTGAAAGGGGCATTAACCCGCATCCTAGACCACTGAAATTACCAGAAATAGTTTGGCCCGAAAAATGCATCCTACACCCCTGAAAGTTCAGAAAATGTTGGCAGCTCAAAAAAGTCCTTAAAATTCATCTTGTGCCTGCAAACATGTTGAAAACTTTGGAGGCCCAAAAAAGGGATTTACAGGCATGCTAGACCCCCTAAAGTCCAGAAAATGTTGGTGGGCCAAAAACTGTGTCAGAGAGCTCTGAATGTCCCAAAAACATTTGCAGCCTGAAAGGGGTATTAACCCGCATCCTAGACCACTGAAATTCCCAAAAATATTTTTGGCATGAAAAGTGCATCCTACAACCCTGAAAGTTCAGAATATGTTAGCAGCCTGAAAAAGGCCTTAAAATGCATTTTAGGCCTGAAAAAATGTTGAAAAGTTTGGAGGCCCAAAAGGGATTTACAGTCATCCTAGACCCTGTAAAGTGCAGAAAATGGCTGTGGCCCAAAATCAGTGTCAGAGAACTCTGAATGTCCCAAAACATTTGCAGCCCGAAAGGGGCACTAAACCGCATCCTAGACCACTGAAATTCCCAAAAATATTTTTGGCACCATAAATGCATCCTACAACCCTGAAAGTTTAGAATATGTTAGCAGCCTGAAAAAGGCCTTAAAATGCATTTTAGACCTGCAAAAATGTTGAAAAGTTTGGAGGCCCAAAAAAGGGATTTACAGGCATCCTAGACCCTGTAAAGTCCAGAAAATGTTGGTGGGAAAAAAACAGACTCAGGGAGCTCTGAATGTCCCAAAAACATGTGCAGCCTGAAAGGGGCATTAACCCGCACCCTAGACCACTGAAATTACCAAAAATAGTTTGGCCCAAAAAATGCATCCTACACCCCTGAAAGTTCAGAAAATGTTGGCAGCTCAAAAAAGTCCTTAAAATTCATCTTGTGCCTGCAAACATGTTGAAAACTTTGGCGGCCCAAAAAAGGGGTTTACAGGCATCCTAGACCCCCTAAAGTCCAGAAAATGTTGGTGGGCCAAAAACTGTGTCAGAGAGCTCTGAATGTCCCAAAAACATTTGCAGCCTGAAAGGGGTATTAATCCGCATCCTAGACCACTGAAATTCCCAAAAATATTTTTGGCATGAAAAGTGCATCCTACAACCCTGAAAGTTCAGAATATGTTAGCAGCCCAAAAAAGGCCTTAAAATGCATTTTAGGCCTGCAAAAAGGTTGAAAACTTTGGAGGCCCAAAAAAGGGGTTTACAGGCATCCTAGACCCCCTAAAGTCCAGAAAATGTTGGTGGGCCAAAAACTGTGTCAGAGAGCTCTGAATGTCCCAAAAACATTTGCAGCCTGAAAGGGGCATTAACCCGCATCCTAGAACACTGAAATTCCCAAAAATATTTTTGGCATGAAAAGTGCATCCTACAACCCTGAAAGTTCAGAATATGTTAGCAGCCCAAAAAAGGCCTTAAAATGCATTTTAGGCCTGCAAAAAGGTTGAAAACTTTGGAGGCCCAAAAAAGGGGTTTACAGGCATCCTAGACCCCCTAAAGTCCAGAAAATGTTGGTGGGCCAAAAACTGTGTCAGAGAGCTCTGAATGTCCCAAAAACATTTGCAGCCTGAAAGGGGCATTAACCCGCATCCTAGACCACTGAAATTCCCAAAAATATTTTTGGCATGAAAAGTGCATCCTACAACCCTGACAGTTCAGAATATGTCAGCAGCCCAAAAAAGGCCTTAACATGCATTTTAGGCCTGAAAAAATGTTGAAAAGTTTGGAGGCCCAAAAGGGATTTACAGGCATCCTAGACCCTGTAAAGTGCAGAAAATGGCTGTGGCCCAAAATCAGTGTCAGAGAACTCTGAATGTCCCAAAACATTTGCAGCCCGAAAGGGGCACTAACCCGCATCCTAGACCACTGAAATTCCCAAAAATATTTTTGGCACCATAAATGCATCCTACAACCCTGAAAGTTTAGAATATGTTAGCAGCCTGAAAAAGGCCTTAAAATGCATTTTAGGCCTGCAAAAAGGTTGAAAACTTTGGAGGCCCAAAAAAGCGGTTAACAGGCACCCTAGACCCCCTAAAGTCCAGAAAATATTGGTGGACCAAAAACTGTGTCAGAGAGCTCTGAATGTCCCAAAAACATTTGCAGCCTGAAAGGGGTATTAACCCGCATCCTAGACCACTGAAATTCCCAAAATTATTTTTGGCATGAAAAGTGCATCCTACAACCCTGAAAGTTCAAAATATGTTAGCAGCCCAAAAAAGGCCGTAAAATGCATTTTAGGCCTGCAAAAAGGTTGAAAACTTTGGAGGCCCAAAAAAGGGGTTTACAGGCATCCTAGACCCCCTAAAGTCCAGAAAATGTTGGTGGGCCAAAAACTGTGTCAGAGAGCTCTGAATGTCCCAAAAACATTTGCAGCCTGAAAGGGGTATTAACCCGCATCCTAGACCACTGAAATTCCCAAAAATAGTTTGGCCCGAAAAATGCATCCTGCACCCCTGAATGTTCAGAAAATGTTGGCAGCTCAAAAAAGTCCTTAAAATTCATCTTGTGCCTGTCAAAATGTTGAAAACTTTGGAGGCCCAAAAAAGGGGTTTACAGGCATCCTAGACTCCCTAAAGTCCAGAAAATATTGGTGGACCATAAACTGTGTCAGAGAGCTCTGAATGTGCCAAAAACATTTGCAGCCTGAAAGGGGCATTAACCCGCATCCTAGACCACTGAAATTCCCAAAAATATTTTTGGCATGAAAAGTGCATCCTACAACCCTGAAAGTTCAGAATATGTTAGCAGCCCATAAAAGGCCTTAAAATGCATTTTAGGCCTGAAAAAATGTTGAAAAGTTTGGAGGCCCAAAAGGGATTTACAGGCATCCTAGACCCTGTAAAGTGCAGAAAATGGCTGTGGCCCAAAATCAGTGTCAGAGAACTCTGAATGTCCCAAAACATGTGCAGCCCGAAAGAGGCACTAACCCGCATCCTAGACCACTGAAATTCCCAAAAATATTTTTGGCACCATAAATGCATCCTACAACCCTGAAAGATTAGAATATGTTAGCAGCCTGAAAAAGGCCTTAAAATGCATTTTAGACCTGCAAAAATGTTGAAAAGTTTGGAGGCCCAAAAAAGGGATTTACAGGCATCCTAGACCCCGTGAAGTGCAGAAAATGGCTGTGGCCCAAAAACTGTGTCAGAGAGCTCTGAATGTCCCAAAACATTTGCAGCCTGAAAGGGGCATTAACCCGCATCCTAGACCACTGAAATTCCCAAAAATATTTTTGGCACCATAAATGCATCCTACAACCCTGAATGTTTAGAATATGTTAGCAGCCTGAAAAGGCCTTAAAATGCATTTTAGACCTGCAAAAATGTTGAAAAGTTTGGAGGCCCAAAAAAGGGATTTACAGGCATCCTAGACCCCGTAAAGTGCAGAAAACGGCTGTGGCCCAAAAACTGTGTCAGAGAGCTCTGAATGTCCCAAAACATTTGCAGCCTGAAAGGGGCATTAACCCGCATCCTAGACCACTGAAATTACCAAAAATAGTTTGGCCCGAAAAATGCATCCTACACCCCTGAAAGTTCAGAAAATGTTGGCAGCTCAAAAAAGTCCTTAAAATTCATCTTGTGCCTGCAAACATGTTGAAAACTTTGGAGGCCCAAAAAAGGGGTTTACAGGCATCCTAGACCCCCTAAAGTCCAGAAAATGTTGGTGGGCCAAAAACTGTGTCAGAGAGCTCTGAATGTCCCAAACACATTTGCAGCCTGAAAGGGGTATTAACCCGCATCCTAGACCACAGAAATTACCAAAAATATTTTTGGCATGAAAAGTGCATCCTACAACCCTGAAAGTTCAGAATATGTTAGCAGCCCAAAAAAGGCCTTAAAATGCATTTTAGGCCTGCAAAAAGGTTGAAAACTTTGGAGGCCCAAAAAGGGGGTTTACAGGCATCCTAGACCCCCTAAAGTCCAGAAAATGTTGGTGGGCCAAAAACTGTGTCAGAGAGCTCTGAATGTCCCAAAAACATTTACAGCCTGAAAGGGGCATTAACCCGCATCCTAGACCACTGAAATTCCCAAAAATATTTTTGGCATGAAAAGTGCATCCTACAACCCTGAAAGTTCAGAATATGTTAGCAGCCCAAAAAAGGCCTTAAAATGCATTTTAGACCTGCAAAAATGTTGAAAAGTTTGGAGGCCCAAAAAAGGGATTTACAGGCATCCTAGACCCCGTAAAGTGCAGAAAATGGCTGTGGTCCAAAATCAGTGTCAGAGAGCTCTGAATGTCCCAAAACATTTGCAGCCCGAAAGGGGCACTAACCCGCAACCGAGACCACTGAAATTCCCAAAAATATTTTTGGCACAAAAATGCATCCTACAACCCTGAAAGTTCAGAATAGGTTAGCAGCCTGAAAAAGGCCTTAAAATGCATTTTAGGCCTGCAAAAATGTTGAAAACTTTGGAGGCCCAAAAAAGGGGTTTACAGGCATCCTAGACCCCCTAAAGTCCAGGAAATGTTGGTGGGCCAAAAACAGGCTCTGAGAGCTCTGAAGCTCCCAAAAACATTTGCAGCCTGAAAGGGGCATTAACCCGCATCCTAGACCACTGAAATTCCCAAAAATATTTTTGGCATGAAAAGTGCATCCTACAACCCTGAAAGTTCAGAATATGTTAGCAGCCCAAAAAAGGCCTTAAAATGCATTTTAGGCCTGCAAAAATGTTGAAAAGTTTGGAGGCCCAAAAAAGGGATTTACAGGCATCCTAGACCCCGTAAAGTCCAGAAAATGTTGGTGGGCCAAAAACAGGCTCAGGGAGCTCTGAATGTCCCAAAAACATGTGCAGCCTGAAAGGGGCATTAACCCGCATCCTAGACCACTGAAATTCCCAAAAATATTTTTGGCACCATAAATGCATCCTACAACCCTGAAAGTTTAGAATATGTTAGCAGCCTGAAAAAGGCCTTAAAATGCATTTTAGGCCTGCAAAAATGTTGAAAGGTTTGGAGGCCCAAAAAAGGGGTTTACAGGCATCCTAGACTCCCTAAAGTCCAGAAAATGTTGGTGGGCCAAAAACAGGCTCAGAGAGCTCTGAATGTCCCAAAAACATTTGCAGCCTGAAAGGGGCTTAACCCGCATCCTAGACCACTGAAATTACCAAAAATAGTTTGGCCCGAAAAATGCATCCTACACCCCTGAAAGTTCAGAAAATGTTGGCAGCTCAAAAAAGTCCTTAAAATTCATCTTGTGCCTGCAAACATGTTGAAAACTTTGGAGGCCCAAAAAAGGGGTTTACAGGCATCCTAGACTCCCTAAAGTCCAGAAAATGTTGGTGGGCCAAAAACAGGCTCAGAGAGCTCTGAATGTCCCAAAAACATTTGCAGCCTGAAAGGGGCATTAACCCGCATCCTAGACCACAGAAATTCCCAAAAATATTTTTGGCATGAAAAATGCATCCTACAACCCTGAAAGTTCAGAATATGTTAGCAGCCTGAAAAAGGCCTTAAAATGCATTTTAGGCCTTCAAAAATGTTGAAAACTTTGGAGGCCCAAAAAAGGGGTTTACAGGCATCCTAGACCCCCTAAAGTCCAGAAAATGTTGGTAGGCCAAAAACTGTGTCAGAGAGCTCTGAATGTCCTAAAAACATTTGCAGCCTGAACGGGGCATTAACCCACATCCTAGACAACTGAAATTCCCAAAAATATTTTGGCCCAAAAAATGCTTCCTACACCCCTGAAATTTCAGAAAATGTTGGCAGCTCAAAAAAAGGCATTAAAATGCATCTTAGGCCTGCAAAAATGTTGAAAATGTTGGAGGCCCAAAAAAGGGGTTTACAGGCATCCTAGACCCCCTAAAGTCCAGAAAATGTTGGTCGGCCAAAAACGGTGTCAGAGAGCTCTGAATGTCCCAAAAACATTTGCAGCCTGAAAGGGGCACTAACCCGCATCCTAGACCACTGAAATTCCCAAAAATATTTTTGGCACCATAAATGCATCCTACAACCCTGAAAGTTCAGAAAATTTTGGCAGCTCAAAAAAGGCCTTAAAATGCATTTTAGGCCTCCAAACATGTTGAAAAGTTTGGAGGCCCAAAAAAGGGATTTACAGGCATCCTAGACCCCCTAAAGTCCAGAAAATGTTGGTGGGCCAAAAACAGGCTCAGGGAGCTCTGAATGTCCCAAAAACATGTGCAGCCTGAAAGGGGCATTAACCCGCATCCTAGACCACTGAAATTACCAAAAATAAATTGGCCCAAAAAATGCATCCTACACCCCTGAAAGTTCAGAAAATGTTGGCAGCTCAAAAAAGTCCTTACAATTCATCTTGTGCCTGCAAAAATGTTGAAAACTTTGGAGGCCCAAAAAAGGAGTTTACATGCATCCTAGACCCCCTAAAGTCCAGAAAATGTTGGTGGGCAAAATCTGTGCCAGAGAGCTCTGAATGTCCCAAAAACATTTGCAGCCTGAAAGGGGTATTAACCCGCATCCTAGACCACTGAAATGTCCAAAAATATTTTTGGCACGAAAAATGCATCCTACACCCCTGAAAGCTCAGAATATGTTAGCAGCCCAAAAAAGGCCTTAAAATGCATCTTAGGCCTGCAAAAACGTTGAAAACTTTGGAGGCCCAAAAAAGGGGTTCACAGGCATCCTAGACCACTAAAGTCCAGAAAATGTTGATGGCCCAAAAACAGTGTCAGAGAGCTCTGAATGTCCCAACAACATTTGCAGCCTTAATTGGGCATTAACGAACATCCTAGACCACTGAAATGTCCAAGAATATTTTTGGCACGAAAAATGCATCCTACACCCCTGTAAGCTCAGAATATGTTAGCAGCCCAAAAAAGGCCTTAAAATGCATCTTAGGCCTGCAAAAATGTTGAAAACTGTACAGGCCCAAAAAAGGGGTTTACATGCATCCTAAACCCCCTAAAGTCCAGAAAAGGTTGGTGGGCCATAAACTGTGTCAGAGAGCTCTGAATGTCCCAAAAATATTTGCAGCCTGAAAGGGGCATTAACCCACATCCTAGACCACTGAAATTCCCAAAAATATTTTTGGCACCCAAAATGCATCCTACAACCTTGAAAGTTCAGAATATGTTAGCAGCCCAAAAAGGCCTTAAAATGCATTTTAGGCCTGCAAAAATGTTGAAAGGTTTGGAGCCCAAAAAAGGGGTTTACAGGCATCCTAGACCCCCTAAAGTCCAGAAAATGTTGGTGGGCCAAATGCAGGCTCAGAGAGCTCTGAATGTCCCAAAAATATTTGCAGACTGAAAGGGGCATTAACCCGCATCCTAGACCACTGAAACTCCCAAAAATATTTTTGGCACCCAAAATGCATCCTACAACCTTAAAAGTTCAGAATATGTTAGCAGCCCAAAAAAGGGCTTAAAATGCATTTTATGCCTGCAAAAATGTTGAAAACTTTGGAGGCCCAAAAAAGGGGTTTACATGCCTCCTAGACCCTCTAAAGTCCAGAAAATGTTGGTGGGCGAAATGCAGGCTCAGAGAGCTCTGAATGTCCCAAAAATATTTCCAGCCTGAAAGGGGTATTAACCCGCATCCTAGACCACTGAAATTCCCAAAAATATTTTTGCCATGAAAAGTGCATCCTACAACCCTGAAAGTTCAGAATATGTTAGCAGCCCAAAAAAGGCCTTAAAATGCATTTTAGGCCTGCAAAAATGTTGAAAGGTTTGGAGGCCCAAAAAAGGGGTTTACAGGCATCCTAGACCCCCTAAAGTCCAGAAAATGTTGGTGGGCCAAACACAGGCTCAGAGAGCTCTGAATGTCCCAAAAACATTTGCAGCCTGAAAGGGGCATTAACCCGCATCCTAGACCACTGAAATTACCAAAAATAGTTTGGCCCGAAAAATGCATCCTACACCCCTGAAAGTTCAGAAAATGTTGGCAGCTCAAAAAAGTCCTTAAAATTCATCTTGTGCCTGCAAACATGTTGAAAACTTTGGAGGCCCAAAAAAGGGATTTACAGGCATGCTAGACCCCATAAAGTCCAGAAAATGTTGGTGGGCCAAAAACTGTGTCAGAGAGCTCTGAATGTCCCAAAAACATTTGCAGCCTGAAAGGGGTATTAACCCGCATCCTAGACCACTGAAATTCCCAAAAATATTTTTGGCATGAAAAGTGCATCCTACAACCCTGAAAGTTCAGAATATGTTAGCAGCCCAAAAAAGGCCTTAAAATGCATTTTAGGCCTGCAAAAATGTTGAAAACTTTGGAGGCCCAAAAAAGGGGTTTACAGGCATCCTAGACCCCCTAAAGTCCAGAAAATGTTGGTGGGCCAAAAACTGTGTCAGAGAGCTCTGAATGTCCCAAAAACATTTGCAGCCTGAAAGGGGCATTAACCCGCATCCTAGACCACTGAAATTCTCAAAAATATTTTTGCCATGAAAAGTTCATCCTACAACCCTGAACGTTCACAATATGTTAGCAGCCCAAAAAAGGCCTTAAAATGCATTTTAGGCCTGCAAAAATGTTGAAAAGTTTGGAGGCCCAAAAAGGGATTTACAGGCATCCTAGACCCCGTAAAGTGCAGAAAATGGCTGTGGCCCAAAAACTGTGTCAGAGAGCTCTGAATGTCCTACAAACATGTGCAGCTTGAAAGGGGCATTAACCCGCATCCTAGACCACTGAAATTCCCAAAAATATTTTTGGCACTCAAAATGCATCCTACAACCCTGAAAGTTCAGAATATGTTAGCAGCCCAAAAAAGGCCTTAAAATACATTTTAGGCCTGCAAAAATGTTGAAAGGTTTGGAGGCCCAAAAAAGGGGTGTACAGGCATCCTAGACCCCCTAAAGTCCAGAAAATGTTGGTGGGCCAAACACAGGCTCAGAGAGCTCTGAATGTCCCAAAAACATTTGCAGCCTGAAAGGGGCATTAACCCGCATCCTAGACCACTGAAATTACCAAAAATAGTTTGGCCCGAAAAATGCATCCTACACCCCTGAAAGTTCAGAAAATGTTGGCAGCTCAAAAAAGTCCTTAAAATTCATCTTGTGCCTGCAAACATGTTGAAAACTTTGGAGGCCCAAAAAAGGGATTTACAGGCATGCTAGACCCCCTAAAGTCCAGAAAATGTTGGTGGGCCAAAAACTGTGTCAGAGAGCTCTGAATGTCCCAAAAACATTTGCAGCCTGAAAGGGGTATTAACCCGCATCCTAGACCACTGAAATTCCCAAAAATATTTTTGGCATGAAAAGTGCATCCTACAACCCTGAAAGTTCAGAATATGTTAGCAGCCCAAAAAAGGCCTTAAAATGCATTTTAGGCCTGCAAAAATGTTGAAAACTTTGGAGGCCCAAAAAAGGGGTTTACAGGCATCCTAGACCCCCTAAAGTCCAGAAAATGGCAGTGGCCCAAAAACTGTGTCAGAGAGCTCTGAATGTCCTACACACATGTGCAGCTTGAAAGGGGCATTAACCCGCATCCTAGACCACTGAAATTCCCAAAAATATTTTTGGCACTCAAAATGCATCCTACAACCCTGAAAGTTCAGAATATGTTAGCAGCCCAAAAAAGGCCTTAAAATGCATTTGAGGCCTGCAAAAAGGTTGAAAACTTTGGAGGCCCAAAAAAGGGGTTTACAGGCATCCTAGACCCCCTAAAGTCCAGAAAATGCTGGTGGGCCAAAAACGGTGTCAGAGAGCTCTGAATGTCCCAAAAACATTTGCAGCCTGTAAGGGGCATTAACCCGCATCCTAGACCACTGAAATTCCCAAAAATAGTTTGGCCCGAAAAATGCATCCTGCACCCCTGAATGTTCAGAAAATGTTGGCAGCTCAAAAAAGTCCTTAAAATTCATCTTGCGCCTGCAAAAATGTTGAAAACTTTGGAGGCCCAAAAAAGGGGTTCACAGGCATCCTAGACTCCGTAAAGTCCAGAAAATATTGGTGGACCAAATACTGTGTCAGAGAGCTCTGAATGTCTCAAAAACATTTGCAGCCTGAAAGGGGCATTAACCCGCATCCTAGACCACTGAAATTCCCAAAAGTAGTTTTGGCACGAAAAATGCATCCTACACCCATGAATTTTCAGAAAATGTTGGCAGCTCAAAAAAAGGCCTTAAAATGCATCTTAGGCCTGCAAAAATGTTGAAAACTTTGCAGGCCCAAAAAAGGGGTTTACATGCATCCTAGACCCCCTAAATTCCAGAAAAGGTTGGTGGGCCAAAACCTGTGTCAGAAAGCTCTGAATGTCCCAAAAATATCTGCAGCCTGAAAGGGGCATTAACCCACATCCTAGACCACTGAAATTCCCAAAAATATTTTTGGCAACCAAAATGCATCCTACAACCCTGAAAGTTCAGAATATGTTAGCAGCCCAAAAAAGGCCTTAAAATGCATTTAAGGCATGCAAAAATGTTGAAAACTTTGGAGGCCCAAAAAAGGGGTTTACAGGCATCCTAGACCCCCTAAAGTCCAGAAAATGTTGGTGGGCCAAAAACAGGCTCAGAGAGCTCTGAATGTCCCAAAAACATTTGCAGCCTGAAAGGGGCATTAACCCGCATCCTAGACCACTGAAATTACCAAAAATAATTTGGCCCGAAAAATGCACCCTACACCCCTGAAAGTTCAGAAAATGTTGGCAGCTCAAAAAAAGGCCTTAAAATGCATCTTAGGCCTGCAAAAATGTTGAAAACTTTGCAGCCCCAAAAAACGGGTTTACATGCATCCTAGACCCCCTAAATTCCAGAAAAGGTTGGTGGGCCAAAACCTGTGTCAGAAAGCTCTGAATGTCCCAAAAACATTTGCAGCCTGAAAGGGGCATTAACCCGCATCCTAGACCACGGAAATTCCCAAAAATATTTTTGGCACCCAAAATGCATCCTACAACCCTGAAAGTTCAGAAAATGTTGGCAGCTCAAAAAAGTCCTTAAAATGCATCTTGTGCCTGCAAAAATGTTGAAAACTTTGGAGGCCCAAAAAAGGGGTTTACAGGCATCCTAGACCCCCTAAAGTCCAGAAAATGTTGGTGGGCCAAAACCTGTGTCAGAGAGCTCTGAATGTCCCAAAAACATTTACAGCCTGAAAGGGGCATTAACCCGCATCCTAGACCACTGAAATTCCCAAAAATATTTTTGCCATGAAAAGTGCATCCTACAACCCTGAAAGTTCAGAATATGTTAGCAGCCCAAAAAAGGCCTTAAAATGCATTTTAGACCTGCAAAAATGTTGAAAAGTTTGGAGGCCCAAAAAAGGGATTTACAGGCATCCTAGACCCCGTAAAGTGCAGAAAATGGCTGTGGTCCAAAATCAGTGTCAGAGAGCTCTGAATGTCCCAAAACATTTGCAGCCCGAAAGGGGCACTAACCCGCCTCCGAGACCACTGAAATTCCCAAAAATATTTTTGGCACAAAAATGCATCCTACAACCCTGAAAGTTCAGAATATGTTAGCAGCCTGAAAAAGGCCTTAAAATGCATTTTAGGCCTTCAAAAATGTTGAAAACTTTGGAGGCCCAAAAAAGGGGTTTACAGGCATCCTAGACCCCCTAAAGTCCAGAAAATGTTGGTGGGTCAAAAACTGTGTCAGAGAGCTCTGAATGTCCTAAAAACATTTGCAGCCTGAACGGGGCATTAACCCACATCCTAGACAACTGAAATTCCCAAAAATATTTTGGCCCAAAAAATACTTCCTACACCCCTGAAATTTCAGAAAATGTTGGCAGCTCAAAAAAAGGCCTTAAAATGCATCTTAGGCCTGCAAAAATGTTGAAAATTTTGGAGGCCCAAAAAAGGGGTTTACAGGCATCCTAGACCCCCTAAAGTCCAGAAAATGTTGGTGGGCCAAAAACGGTGTCAGAGAGCTCTGAATGTCCCAAAAACATTTGCAGCCTGAAAGGGGCACTAACCCGCATCCTAGACCACTGAAATTCCCAAAAATATTTTTGGCACCATAAATGCATCCTACAACCCTGAAAGTTCAGAAAATTTTGGCAGCTCAAAAAAGGCCTTAAAATGCATTTTAGGCCTGCAAACATGTTGAAAAGTTTGGAGGCCCAAAAAAGGGATTTACAGGCATCCTAGACCCCCTAAAGTCCAGAAAATGTTGGTGGGCCAAAAACAGGCTCAGGGAGCTCTGAATGTCCCAAAAACATGTGCAGCCTGAAAGGGGCATTAACCCGCATCCTAGACCACTGAAATTACCAAAAATAAATTGGCCCAAAAAATGCATCCTACACCCCTGAAAGTTCAGAAAATGTTGGCAGCTCAAAAAAGTCCTTACAATTCATCTTGTGCCTGCAAAAATGTTGAAACTTTGGAGGCCCAAAAAAGGAGTTTACATGCATCCTAGACCCCCTAAAGTCCAGAAAATGTTGGTGGGCAAAATCTGTGTCAGAGAGCTCTGAATGTCCCAAAAACATTTGCAGCCTGAAAGGGGTATTAACCCGCATCCTAGACCACTGAAATGTCCAAAAATATTTTTGGCACGAAAAATGCATCCTACACCCCTCAAAGCTCAGAATATGTTAGCAGCCCAAAAAAGGCCTTAAAATGCATCTTAGGCCTGCAAAAACGTTGAAAACTTTGGAGGCCCAAAAAAGGGGTTCACAGGCATCCTAGACCACTAAAGTCCAGAAAATGTTGATGGCCCAAAAACAGTGTCAGAGAGCTCTGAATGTCCCAACAACATTTGCAGCCTTAATTGGGCATTAACGAACATCCTAGACCACTGAAATGTCCAAGAATATTTTTGGCACGAAAAATGCATCCTACACCCCTGAAAGCTCAGAATATGTTAGCAGCCCAAAAAAGGCCTTAAAATGCATCTTAGGCCTGCAAAAATGTTGAAAACTGTACAGGCCCAAAAAAGGGGTTTACATGCATCCTAAACCCCCTAAAGTCCAGAAAAGGTTGGTGGGCCATAAACTGTGTCAGAGAGCTCTGAATGTCCCAAAAATATTTGCAGCCTGAAAGGGGCATTAACCCACATCCTAGACCACTGAAATTCCCAAAAATATTTTTGGCACCCAAAATGCATCCTAGAACCTTGAAAGTTCAGAATATGTTAGCAGCCCAAAAAGGCCTTAAAATGCATTTTATGCCTGCAAAAATGTTGAAAACTTTGGAGGCCCAAAAAAGGGGTTTACATGCATCCTAGACCTTCTAAAGTCCAGAAAATGTTGGTGGGCGAAATGCAGGCTCAGAGAGCTCTGAATGTCCCAAAAATATTTCCAGCCTGAAAGGGGTATTAACCCGCATCCTAGACCACTGAAATTCCCAAAAATATTTTTGGCATGAAAAGTGCATCCTACAACCCTGGAATTTCAGAATATGTTAGCAGCCCAAAAAAGGCCTTAAAATGCATTTTAGGCCTGCAAAAATGTTGAAAACTTTGGAGGCCCAAAAAAGGGGTTTACAGGCATCCTAGACCCCCTAAAATCCAGAAAATGTTGGTGGGCCAAAAACTGTGTCAGAGAGCTCTGAATGTCCCAAAAACATTTGCAGCCTGAAAGGGGCATTAACCCGCATCCTAGACCACTGAAATTCTCAAAAATATTTTTGCCATGAAAAGTGCATCCTACAACCCTGAACGTTCAGAATATGTTAGCAGCCCAAAAAAGGCCTTAAAATGCATTTTAGGCCTGCAAAAATGTTGAAAAGTTTGGAGGCCCAAAAAAGGGATTTACAGGCATCCTAGACCCCGTAAAGTGCAGAAAATGGCTGTGGCCCAAAAACTGTGTCAGAGAGCTCTGAATGTCCTACAAACATGTGCAGCTTGAAAGGGGCATTAACCCGCATCCTAGACCACTGAAATTCCCAAAAATATTTTTGGCACTCAAAATGCATCCTACAACCCTGAAAGTTCAGAATATGTTAGCAGCCCAAAAAAGGCCTTAAAATGCATTTTAGGCCTGCAAAAATGTTGAAAGGTTTGGAGGCCCAAAAAAGGGGTTTACAGGCATCCTAGACCCCCTAAAGTCCAGAAAATGTTGGTGGGCCAAACACAGGCTCAGAGAGCTCTGAATGTCCCAAAAACATTTGCAGCCTGAAAGGGGCATTAACCCGCATCCTAGACCACTGAAATTACCAAAAATAGTTTGGCCCGAAAAATGCATCCTACACCCCTGAAAGTTCAGAAAATGTTGGCAGCTCAAAAAAGTCCTTAAAATTCATCTTGTGCCTGCAAACATGTTGAAAACTTTGGAGGCCCAAAAAAGGGATTTACAGGCATGCTAGACCCCATAAAGTCCAGAAAATGTTGGTGGGCCAAAAACTGTGTCAGAGAGCTCTGAATGTCCCAAAAACATTTGCAGCCTGAAAGGGGTATTAACCCGCATCCTAGACCACTGAAATTCCCAAAAATATTTTTGGCATGAAAAGTGTATCCTACAACCCTGAAAGTTCAGAATATGTTAGCAGCCCAAAAAAGGCCTTAAAATGCATTTTAGGCCTGCAAAAATGTTGAAAACTTTGGAGGCCCAAAAAAGGGGTTTACAGGCATCCTAGACCCCCTAAAGTCCAGAAAATGTTGGTGGGCCAAAAACTGTGTCAGAGAGCTCTGAATGTCCCAAAAACATTTGCAGCCTGAAAGGGGCATTAACCCGCATCCTAGACCACTGAAATTCTCAAAAATATTTTTGCCATGAAAAGTTCATCCTACAACCCTGAACGTTCACAATATGTTAGCAGCCCAAAAAAGGCCTTAAAATGCATTTTAGGCCTGCAAAAATGTTGAAAAGTTTGGAGGCCCAAAAAGGGATTTACAGGCATCCTAGACCCCGTAAAGTGCAGAAAATGGCTGTGGCCCAAAAACTGTGTCAGAGAGCTCTGAATGTCCTACAAACATGTGCAGCTTGAAAGGGGCATTAACCCGCATCCTAGACCACTGAAATTCCCAAAAATATTTTTGGCACTCAAAATGCATCCTACAACCCTGAAAGTTCAGAATATGTTAGCAGCCCAAAAAAGGCCTTAAAATGCATTTTAGGCCTGCAAAAATGTTGAAAGGTTTGGAGGCCCAAAAAAGGGGTGTACAGGCATCCTAGACCCCCTAAAGTCCAGAAAATGTTGGTGGGCCAAACACAGGCTCAGAGAGCTCTGAATGTCCCAAAAACATTTGCAGCCTGAAAGGGGCATTAACCCGCATCCTAGACCACTGAAATTACCAAAAATAGTTTGGCCCGAAAAATGCATCCTACACCCCTGAAAGTTCAGAAAATGTTGGCAGCTCAAAAAAGTCCTTAAAATTCATCTTGTGCCTGCAAACATGTTGAAAACTTTGGAGGCCCAAAAAAGGGATTTACAGGCATGCTAGACCCCCTAAAGTCCAGAAAATGTTGGTGGGCCAAAAACTGTGTCAGAGAGCTCTGAATGTCCCAAAAACATTTGCAGCCTGAAAGGGGTATTAACCCGCATCCTAGACCACTGAAATTCCCAAAAATATTTTTGGCATGAAAAGTGCATCCTACAACCCTGAAAGTTCAGAATATGTTAGCAGCCCAAAAAAGGCCTTAAAATGCATTTTAGGCCTGCAAAAATGTTGAAAACTTTGGAGGCCCAAAAAAGGGGTTTACAGGCATCCTAGACCCCCTAAAGTCCAGAAAATGGCTGTGGCCCAAAAACTGTGTCAGAGAGCTCTGAATGTCCTACACACATGTGCAGCTTGAAAGGGGCATTAACCCGCATCCTAGACCACTGAAATTCCCAAAAATATTTTTGGCACTCAAAATGCATCCTACAACCCTGAAAGTTCAGAATATGTTAGCAGCCCAAAAAAGGCCTTAAAATGCATTTTAGGCCTGCAAAAATGTTGAAAGGTTTGGAGGCCCAAAAAAGGGGTGTACAGGCATCCTAGACCCCCTAAAGTCCAGAAAATGTTGGTGGGCCAAACACAGGCTCAGAGAGCTCTGAATGTCCCAAAAACATTTGCAGCCTGAAAGGGGCATTAACCCGCATCCTAGACCACTGAAATTACCAAAAATAGTTTGGCCCGAAAAATGCATCCTACACCCCTGAAAGTTCAGAAAATGTTGGCAGCTCAAAAAAGTCCTTAAAATTCATCTTGTGCCTGCAAACATGTTGAAAACTTTGGAGGCCCAAAAAAGGGATTTACAGGCATCCTAGACCCCCTAAAGTCCAGAAAATGTTGGTGGGCCAAAAACTGTGTCAGAGAGCTCTGAATGTCCCAAAAACATTTGCAGCCTGAAAGGGGTATTAACCCGCATCCTAGACCACTGAAATTCCCAAAAATATTTTTGGCATGAAAAGTGCATCCTACAACCCTGAAAGTTCAGAATATGCTAGCAGCCCAAAAAAGGCCTTAAGATGCATTTGAGGCCTGCAAAAAGGTTGAAAACTTTGGAGGCCCAAAAAAGGGGTTTACAGGCATCCTAGACCCCCTAAAGTCCAGAAAATGCTGGTGGGCCAAAAACGGTGTCAGAGAGCTCTGAATGTCCCAAAAACATTTGCAGCCTGTAAGGGGCATTAACCCGCATCCTAGACCACTGAAATTCCCAAAAATAGTTTGGCCCGAAAAATGCATCCTGCACCCCTGAATGTTCAGAAAATGTTGGCAGCTCAAAAAAGTCCTTAAAATTCATCTTGCGCCTGCAAAAATGTTGAAAACTTTGGAGGCCCAAAAAAGGGGTTTACAGGCATCCTAGACTCCGTAAAGTCCAGAAAATATTGGTGGACCAAATACTGTGTCAGAGAGCTCTGAATGTCTCAAAAACATTTGCAGCCTGAAAGGGGCATTAACCCGCATCCTAGACCACTGAAATTCCCAAAAGTAGTTTTGGCACGAAAAATGCATCCTACACCCATGAATTTTCAGAAAATGTTGGCAGCTCAAAAAAAGGCCTTAAAATGCATCTTAGGCCTGCAAAAATGTTGAAAACTTTGCAGGCCCAAAAAAGGGGTTTACATGCATCCTAGACCCCCTAAATTCCAGAAAAGGTTGGTGGGCCAAAACCTGTGTCAGAAAGCTCTGAATGTCCCAAAAACATTTGCAGCCTGAAAGGGGCATTAACCCGCATCCTAGACCACTGAAATTCCCAAAAATATTTTTGGCACCCAAAATGCATCCTACAACCCTGAAAGTTCAGAATATATTAGCAGCCCAAAAAAGGCCTTAAAATGCATTTTAGGCCTGCAAAAATGTTGAAAACTTTGGAGGCCCAAAAAAGGGATTTACAGGCCTCCTAGACTCCCTAAAGTGTAGAAAATGTTGGTGGGCCAAAAACAGGCTCAGAAAGCTCTGAATGTCCCAAAAACATTTGCAGCCTGAAAGGGGCATTAACCCGCATCCTAGACCACTGAAATTCCCAAAAATATTTTTGGCACTCAAAATGCATCCTACAACCCTGAAAGTTCAGAATATGTTAGCAGCCCAAAAAAGGCCTTAAAATGCATTTTAGGCCTGCAAAAATGTTGAAAGGTTTGGAGGCCCAAAAAAGGGATTTACAGGCATCCTAGACCCTCTAAAGTCCAGAAAATGTTGGTGGGCCAAAAACTGTGTCAGAGAGCTCTGAATGTCCCAAAAACATTTGCAGCCTGAAAGGGGTATTAACCTGCATCCTAGACCACTGAAATTCCCAAAAATATTTTTGGCATGAAAAGTGCATCCTACAACCCTGAAAGTTCAGAATATGCTAGCAGCCCAAAAAAGGCCTTAAGATGCATTTGAGGCCTGCAAAAAGGTTGAAAACTTTGGAGGCCCAAAAAAGGGGTTTACAGGCATCCTAGACCCCCTAAAGTCCAGAAAATGCTGGTGGGCCAAAAACTGTGTCAGAGAGCTCTGAATGTCCCAAAAACATTTGCAGCCTGAAAGGGGCATTAACCCGCATCCTAGACCACTGAAATTCCCAAAAATATTTTTGGCACCCAAAATGCATCCTACAACCCTGAAAGTTCAGAATATATTAGCAGCCCAAAAAAGGCCTTAAAATGCATTTTAGGCCTGCAAAAATGTTGAAAACTTTGGAGGCCCAAAAAAGGGATTTACAGGCCTCCTAGACCCCCTAAAGTCCAGAAAATGTTGGTGGGCCAAAAACAGGCTCAGAAAGCTCTGAATGTCCCAAAAACATTTGCAGCCTGAAAAGGGCATTAACCCGCATCCTAGACCACTGAAATTACCAAAAATAATTTGGCCCGAAAAATGCATCCTACACCCCTGAAAGTTCAGAAAATGTTGGCAGCTCAAAAAAAGGCCATAAAATGCATCTTAGGCCTGCAAAAATGTTGAAAACTTTGCAGGCCCAAAAAAGGGGTTTACATGCATCCTAGACCCCCTAAATTCCAGAAAAGGTTGGTGGGCCAAAACCTGCGTCAGAAAGCTCTGAATGTCCCAAAAACATTTGCAGCCCGAAAGGGGCATTAACCCGCATCCTAGACCACTGAAATTCCCAAAAATATTTTTGGCACCCAAAATGCATCCTACAACCCTGAAAGTTCAGAATATATTAGCAGCCCAAAAAAGGCCTTAAAATGCATTTTAGGCATGCAAAAATGTTGAAAACTTTGGAGGCCCAAAAAAGGGGTTTACAGGCATCCTAGACCCCCTAAAGTCCAGAAAATGTTGGTGGGCCAAAAACAGGCTCAGAAAGCTCTGAATGTCCCAAAAACATTTGCAGCCTGAAAGGGGCATTAACCCGCATCCTAGACCACTGAAATTACCAAAAATAATTTGGCCCGAAAAATGCATCCTACACCCCTGAAAGTTCAGAAAATGTTGGCAGCTCAAAAAAGTCCTTAAAATTCATCTTGTGCCTGCAAACATGTTGAAAACTTTGGAGGCCCAAAAAAGGGATTTACAGGCATCCTAGACCCCCTAAAGTCCAGAAAATTTTGGTGGGCCAAAAACTGTGTCAGAGAGCTCTGAATGTCCCAAAAACATTTGCACCCTGAAAGGGGTATTAACCCGCATCCTAGACCACTGAAATTCCCAAAAATATTTTTGGCATGAAAAGTGCATCCTACAAGCCTGAAAGTTCAGAATATGTTAGCAGCCCAAAAGAGGCCGTAAGATGCATTTGAGGCCTGCAAAAAGGTTGAAAACTTTGGAGGCCCAAAAAAGGGGTTTACAGGCATCCTAGACCCCCTAAAGTCCAGAAAATGCTGGTGGGCCAAAAACTGTGTCAGAGAGCTCTGAATGTCCCAAAAACATTTGCAGCCTGAAAGGGGCATTAACCCGCATCCTAGACCACTGAAATTCCCAAAAGTATTTTTGGCAAGAAAAATGCATCCTACACCCATGAATTTTCAGAAAATGTTGGCAGCTCAAAAAAAGGCCTTAAAATGCATATTAGGCCTGCAAAAATGTTGAAAACTTTGCAGGCCCAAAAAAGGGGTTTACATGCATCCTAGACCCCCTAAATTCCAGAAAAGGTTGGTGGGCCAAAACCTGTGTCAGAAAGCTCTGAATGTCCCAAAAATATTTGCAGCCTGAAAGGGGCATTAACCCACATCCTAGACCACTGAAATTCCCAAAAATATTTTTGGCACCCAAAATGCATCCTACAACCCTGAAAGTTCAGAATATGTTAGCAGCCCAAAAAAGGCCTTAAAATGCATTTTAGGCCTGCAAAAATGTTGAAAAGTTTGGAGGCCCAAAAAAGGGATTTACAGGCATCCTAGACCCCGTAAAGTGCAGAAAATGGCTGTGGCCCAAAAACTGTGTCAGAGAGCTCTGAATGTCCCAAAAACATTTGCAGCTTGAAAGGGGCATTAACCCACATCCTAGACCACTGAAATTCCCAAAAATATTTTTGGCACCCAAAATGCATCCTACAACCCTGAAAGTTCAGAATATGTTAGCAGCCCAAAAAAGGCCTTAAAATGCATTTAAGGCATGCAGAAATGTTGAAAACTTTGGAGGCCCAAAAAAGGGGTTTACAGGCATCCTAGACCCCCTAAAGTCCAGAAAATGTTGGTGGGCCAAAAACAGGCTCAGAGAGCTCTGAATGTCCCAAAAACATTTGCAGCCTGAAAGGGGCATTAACCCGCATCCTAGACCACTGAAATTACCAAAAATAATTTGGCCCGAAAAATGCATCCTACACCCCTGAAAGTTCAGAAAATGTTGGCAGCTCAAAAAAAGTCCTTAAAATGCATCTTAGGCCTGCAAAAATGTTGAAAACTTTGCAGGCCCAAAAAAGGGGTTTACATGCATCCTAGACCCCCTAAATTCCAGAAAAGGTTGGTGGGCCAAAACCTGTGTCAGAAAGCTCTGACTGTCCCAAAAACATTTGCAGCCTGAAAGGGGCATTAACCCGCATCCTAGACCACGGAAATTCCCAAAAATATTTTTGGCACCCAAAATGCATCCTACAACCCTGAAAGTTCAGAAAATGTTGGCAGCTCAAAAAAGTCCTTAAAATGCATCTTGTGCCTGCAAAAATGTTGAAAACTTTGGAGGCCCAAAAAAGGGGTTTACAGGCATCCTAGACCCCCTAAAGTCCAGAAAATGTTGGTGGGCCAAAAACTGTGTCAGAGAGCTCTGAATGTCCCAAAAACATTTACAGCCTGAAAGGGGCATTAACCCGCATCCTAGACCACTGAAATTCCCAAAAATATTTTTGCCATGAAAAGTGCATCCTACAACCCTGAAAGTTCAGAATATGTTAGCAGCCCAAAAAAGGCCTTAAAATGCATTTTAGACCTGCAAAAATGTTGAAAAGTTTGGAGGCCCAAAAAAGGGATTTACAGGCATCCTAGACCCCGTAAAGTGCAGAAAATGGCTGTGGTCCAAAATCAGTGTCAGAGAGCTCTGAATGTCCCAAAACATTTGCAGCCCGAAAGGGGCACTAACCCGCATCCGAGACCACTGAAATTCCCAAAAATATTTTTGGCACAAAAATGCATCCTACAACCCTGAAAGTTCAGAATATGTTAGCAGCCTGAAAAAGGCCTTAAAATGCATTTTAGGCCTTCAAAAATGTTGAAAACTTTGGAGGCCCAAAAAAGGGGTTTACAGGCATCCTAGACCCCCTAAAGTCCAGAAAATAATGGTAGGCCAAAAACTGTGTCAGAGAGCTCTGAATGTCCTAAAAACATTTGCAGCCTGAACGGGGCATTAACCCACATCCTAGACAACTGAAATTCCCAAAAATATTTTGGCCCAAAAAATGCTTCCTACACCCCTGAAATTTCAGAAAATGTTGGCAGCTCAAAAAAAGGCCTTAAAATGCATCTTAGGCCTGCAAAAATGTTGAAAATTTTGGAGGCCCAAAAAAGGGGTTTACAGGCATCCTAGACCCCCTAAAGTCCAGAAAATGTTGGTGGGCCAAAAACGGTGTCAGAGAGCTCTGAATGTCCCAAAAACATTTGCAGCCTGAAAGGGGCACTAACCCGCATCCTAGACCACTGAAATTCCCAAAAATATTTTTGGCACCATAAATGCATCCTACAACCCTGAAAGTTCAGAAAATTTTGGCAGCTCAAAAAAGGCCTTAAAATGCATTTTAGGCCTGCAAACATGTTGAAAAGTTTGGAGGCCCAAAAAAGGGATTTACAGGCATCCTAGACCCCCTAAAGTCCAGAAAATGTTGGTGGGCCAAAAACAGGCTCAGGGAGCTCTGAATGTCCCAAAAACATGTGCAGCCCGAAAGGGGCATTAACCCGCATCCTAGACCACTGAAATTACCAAAAATAAATTGGCCCAAAAAATGCATCCTACACCCCTGAAAGTTCAGAAAATGTTGGCAGGTCAAAAAAGTCCTTACAATTCATCTTGTGCCTGCAAAAATGTTGAAAACTTTGGAGGCCCAAAAAAGGAGTTTACATGCATCCTAGACCCCCTAAAGTCCAGAAAATGTTGGTGGGCAAAATCTGTGCCAGAGAGCTCTGAATGTCCCAAAAACATTTGCAGCCTGAAAGGGGTATTAACCCGCATCCTAGACCACTGAAATGTCCAAAAATATTTTTGGCACGAAAAATGCATCCTACACCCCTGAAAGCTCAGAATATGTTAGCAGCCCAAAAAAGGCCTTAAAATGCATCTTAGGCCTGCAAAAACGTTGAAAACTTTGGAGGCCCAAAAAAGGGGTTCACAGGCATCCTAGACCACTAAAGTCCAGAAAATGTTGATGGCCCAAAAACAGTGTCAGAGAGCTCTGAATGTCCCAACAACATTTGCAGCCTTAATTGGGCATTAACGAACATCCTAGACCACTGAAATGTCCAAGAATATTTTTGGCACGAAAAATGCATCCTACACCCCTGTAAGCTCAGAATATGTTAGCAGCCCAAAAAAGGCCTTAAAATGCATCTTAGGCCTGCAAAAATGTTGAAAACTGTACAGGCCCAAAAAAGGGGTTTACATGCATCCTAAACCCCCTAAAGTCCAGAAAAGGTTGGTGGGCCATAAACTGTGTCAGAGAGCTCTGAATGTCCCAAAAATATTTGCAGCCTGAAAGGGGCATTAACCCACATCCTAGACCACTGAAATTCCCAAAAATATTTTTGGCACCCAAAATGCATCCTACAACCTTGAAAGTTCAGAATATGTTAGCAGCCCAAAAAGGCCTTAAAATGCATTTTAGGCCTGCAAAAATGTTGAAAGGTTTGGAGGCCCAAAAAAGGGGTTCACAGGCATCCTAGACCCCCTAAAGTCCAGAAAATGTTGGTGGGCCAAATGCAGGCTCAGAGAGCTCTGAATGTCCCAAAAATATTTGCAGACTGAAAGGGGTATTAACCCGCATCCTAGACCACTGAAACTCCCAAAAATATTTTTGGCACCCAAAATGCATCCTACAACCTTAAAAGTTCAGAATATGTTAGCAGCCCAAAAAAGGGCTTAAAATGCATTTTATGCCTGCAAAAATGTTGAAAACTTTGGAGGCCCAAAAAAGGGGTTTACATGCATCCTAGACCCTCTAAAGTCCAGAAAATGTTGGTGGGCGAAATGCAGGCTCAGAGAGCTCTGAATGTCCCAAAAATATTTCCAGCCTGAAAGGGGTATTAACCCGCATCCTAGACCACTGAAATTCCCAAAAATATTTTTGGCATGAAAAGTGCATCCTACAACCCTGAAATTTCAGAATATGTTAGCAGCCCAAAAAAGGCCTTAAAATGCATTGTAGGCCTGCAAAAATGTTGAAAACTTTGGAGGCCCAAAAAAGGGGTTTACAGGCATCCTAGACCCCCTAAAGTCCAGAAAATGTTGGTGGGCCAAAAACTGTGTCAGAGAGCTCTGAATGTCCCAAAAACATTTGCAGCCTGAAAGGGGCATTAACCCGCATCCTAGACCACTGAAATTCTCAAAAATATTTTTGCCATGAAAAGTGCATCCTACAACCCTGAACGTTCAGAATATGTTAGCAGCCCAAAAAAGGCCTTAAAATGCATTTTAGGCCTGCAAAAATGTTGAAAAGTTTGGAGGCCCAAAAAAGGGATTTACAGGCATCCTAGACCCCGTAAAGTGCAGAAAATGGCTGTGGCCCAAAAACTGTGTCAGAGAGCTCTGAATGTCCTACAAACATGTGCAGCTTGAAAGGGGCATTAACCCGCATCCTAGACCACTGAAATTCCCAAAAATATTTTTGGCACTCAAAATGCATCCTACAACCCTGAAAGTTCAGAATATGTTAGCAGCCCAAAAAAGGCCTTAAAATGCATTTTAGGCCTGCAAAAATGTTGAAAGGTTTGGAGGCCCAAAAAAGGGGTTTACAGGCATCCTAGACCCCCTAAAGTC
Organism: Ambystoma mexicanum; assembly: GCF_040938575.1. Lineage (NCBI taxonomy): Eukaryota > Metazoa > Chordata > Amphibia > Caudata > Ambystomatidae > Ambystoma > Ambystoma mexicanum. The sequence continues at coordinate 955,604,070 of NC_090929.1, read as the reverse complement.
CAGAAAATGTGGGTGGGCCAAACACAGGCTCAGAGAGCTCTGAATGTCCCAAAAACATTTGCAGCCTGAAAGGGGCATTAACCCGCATCCTAGACCACTGAAATTACCAAAAATAGTTTGGCCCGAAAAATGCATCCTACACCCCTGAAAGTTCAGAAAATGTTGGCAGCTCAAAAAAGTCCTTAAAATTCATCTTGTGCCTGCAAACATGTTGAAAACTTTGGAGGCCCAAAAAAGGGATTTACAGGCATGCTAGACCCCTTAAAGTCCAGAAAATGTTGGTGGGCCAAAAACTGTGTCAGAGAGCTCTGAATGTCCCAAAAACATTTGCAGCCTGAAAGGGGTATTAACCCGCATCCTAGACCACTGAAATTCCCCAAAATATTTTTGGCATGAAAAGTGCATCCTACAACCCTGAAATTTCAGAATATGTTAGCAGCCCAAAAAAGGCCTTAAAATGCATTTTAGGCCTGCAAAAATGTTGAAAACTTTGGAGGCCCAAAAAAGGGGTTTACAGGCATCCTAGACCCCCTAAAGTCCAGAAAATGTTGGTGGGCCAAAAACTGTGTCAGAGAGCTCTGAATGTCCCAAAAACATTTGCAGCCTGAAAGGGGCATTAACCCGCATCCTAGACCACTGAAATTCTCAAAAATATTTTTGCCATGAAAAGTTCATCCTACAACCCTGAACGTTCACAATATGTTAGCAGCCCAAAAAAGGCCTTAAAATGCATTTTAGGCCTGCAAAAATGTTGAAAGGTTTGGAGGCCCAAAAAAGGGATTTACAGGCATCCTAGACCCCGTAAAGTGCAGAAAATGGCTGTGGCCCAAAAACTGTGTCAGAGAGCTCTGAATGTCCTACAAACATGTGCATCTTGAAAGGGGCATTAACCCGCATTCTAGACCACTGAAATTCCCAAAAATATTTTTGGCACTCAAAATGCATCCTACAACCCTGAAAGTTGAGAATATGTTAGCAGCCCAAAAAAGGCCTTAAAATGCATTTTAGGCCTGCAAAAATGTTGAAAGGTTTGGAGGCCCAAAAAAGGGGTTTACAGGCATCCTAGACCCCCTAAAGTCCATAAAATGTTGGTGGGCCAAACACAGGCTCAGAGAGCTCTGAATGTCCCAAAAACATTTGCAGCCTGAAAGGGGCATTAACCCGCATCCTAGACCACTGAAATTACCAAAAATAGTTTGGCCCGAAAAATGCATCCTACAACCCTGAAAGTTCAGAAAATGTTGGCAGCTCAAAAACGTCCTTAAAATTCATCTTGTGCCTGCAAACATGTTGAAAACTTTGGACGCCCAAAAAAGGGATTTACAGGCATCCTAGACCCCCTAAAGTCCAGAAAATGTTGGTGGGCCAAAAACTGTGTCAGAAAGCTCTGAATGTCCCAAAAACATTTGCAGCCTGAAAGGGGTATTAACCCGCATCCTAGACCACTGAAATTCCCAAAAATATTTTTGGCATGAAAAGTGCATCCTACAACCCTGAAAGTTCAGAATATGCTAGCAGCCCAAAAAAGGCCTTAAGATGCATTTGAGGCCTGCAAAAAGGTTGAAAACTTTGGAGGCCCAAAAAAGGGGTTTACAGGCATCCTAGACCCCCTAAAGTCCAGAAAATGCTGGTGGGCCAAAAACTGTGTCAGAGAGCTCTGAATGTCCCAAAAACATTTGCAGCCTGTAAGGGGCATTAACCCGCATCCTAGACCACTGAAATTCCCAAAAATAGTTTGGCCCGAAAAATGCATCCTGCACCCCTGAATGTTCAGAAAATGTTGGCAGCTCAAAAAAGTCCTTAAAATTCATCTTGCGCCTGCAAAAATGTTGAAAACTTTGGAGGCCCAAAAAAGGGGTTTACAGGCATCCTAGACTCCGTAAAGTCCAGAAAATGTTGGTGGACCAAATACTGTGTCAGAGAGCTCTGAATGTCTCAAAAACATTTGCAGCCTGAAAGGGGCATTAACCCGCATCCTAGACCACTGAAATTCCCAAAAGTAGTTTTGGCACGAAAAATGCATCCTACACCCATGAATTTTCAGAAAATGTTGGCAGCTCAAAAAAAGGCCTTAAAATGCATATTAGGCCTGCAAAAATGTTGAAAACTTTGCAGGCCCAAAAAAGGGGTTTACATGCATCCTAGACCCCCTAAATTCCAGAAAAGGTTGGTGGGCCAAAACCTGTGTCAGAAAGCTCTGAATGTCCCAAAAACATTTGCAGCCTGAAAGGGGCATTAACCCGCATCCTAGACCACTGAAATTCCCAAAAATATTTTTGGCACGCAAAATGCATCCTACAACCCTGAAAGTTCAGAATATATTAGCAGCCCAAAAAAGGCCTTAAAATGCATTTTAGGCCTGCAAAAATGTTGAAAACTTTGGAGGCCCAAAAAAGGGATTTACAGGCCTCCTAGACCCCCTAAAGTGTAGAAAATGTTGGTGGGCCAAAAACAGGCTCAGAAAGCTCTGAATGTCCCAAAAACATTTGCAGCCTGAAAGGGGCATTAACCCGCATCCTAGACCACTGAAATTCCCAAAAATATTTTTGGCACCATAAATGCATCCTACAACCCTGAAAGTTCAGAAAATTTTGGCAGCTCAAAAAAGGCCTTAAAATGCATTTTAGGCCTGCAAACATGTTGAAAAGTTTGGAGGCCCAAAAAAGGGATTTACAGGCATCCTAGACCCCCTAAAGTCCAGAAAATGTTGGTGGGCCAAAAACAGGCTCAGGGAGCTCTGAATGTCCCAAAAACATGTGCAGCCCGAAAGGGGCATTAACCCGCATCCTAGACCACTGAAATTACCAAAAATAAATTGGCCCAAAAAATGCATCCTACACCCCTGAAAGTTCAGAAAATGTTGGCAGGTCAAAAAAGTCCTTACAATTCATCTTGTGCCTGCAAAAATGTTGAAAACTTTGGAGGCCCAAAAAAGGAGTTTACATGCATCCTAGACCCCCTAAAGTCCAGAAAATGTTGGTGGGCAAAATCTGTGCCAGAGAGCTCTGAATGTCCCAAAAACATTTGCAGCCTGAAAGGGGTATTAACCCGCATCCTAGACCACTGAAATGTCCAAAAATATTTTTGGCACGAAAAATGCATCCTACACCCCTGAAAGCTCAGAATATGTTAGCAGCCCAAAAAAGGCCTTAAAATGCATCTTAGGCCTGCAAAAACGTTGAAAACTTTGGAGGCCCAAAAAAGGGGTTCACAGGCATCCTAGACCACTAAAGTCCAGAAAATGTTGATGGCCCAAAAACAGTGTCAGAGAGCTCTGAATGTCCCAACAACATTTGCAGCCTTAATTGGGCATTAACGAACATCCTAGACCACTGAAATGTCCAAGAATATTTTTGGCACGAAAAATGCATCCTACACCCCTGTAAGCTCAGAATATGTTAGCAGCCCAAAAAAGGCCTTAAAATGCATCTTAGGCCTGCAAAAATGTTGAAAACTGTACAGGCCCAAAAAAGGGGTTTACATGCATCCTAAACCCCCTAAAGTCCAGAAAAGGTTGGTGGGCCATAAACTGTGTCAGAGAGCTCTGAATGTCCCAAAAATATTTGCAGCCTGAAAGGGGCATTAACCCACATCCTAGACCACTGAAATTCCCAAAAATATTTTTGGCACCCAAAATGCATCCTACAACCTTGAAAGTTCAGAATATGTTAGCAGCCCAAAAAGGCCTTAAAATGCATTTTAGGCCTGCAAAAATGTTGAAAGGTTTGGAGGCCCAAAAAAGGGGTTCACAGGCATCCTAGACCCCCTAAAGTCCAGAAAATGTTGGTGGGCCAAATGCAGGCTCAGAGAGCTCTGAATGTCCCAAAAATATTTGCAGACTGAAAGGGGTATTAACCCGCATCCTAGACCACTGAAACTCCCAAAAATATTTTTGGCACCCAAAATGCATCCTACAACCTTAAAAGTTCAGAATATGTTAGCAGCCCAAAAAAGGGCTTAAAATGCATTTTATGCCTGCAAAAATGTTGAAAACTTTGGAGGCCCAAAAAAGGGGTTTACATGCATCCTAGACCCTCTAAAGTCCAGAAAATGTTGGTGGGCGAAATGCAGGCTCAGAGAGCTCTGAATGTCCCAAAAATATTTCCAGCCTGAAAGGGGTATTAACCCGCATCCTAGACCACTGAAATTCCCAAAAATATTTTTGGCATGAAAAGTGCATCCTACAACCCTGAAATTTCAGAATATGTTAGCAGCCCAAAAAAGGCCTTAAAATGCATTTTAGGCCTGCAAAAATGTTGAAAACTTTGGAGGCCCAAAAAAGGGGTTTACAGGCATCCTAGACCCCCTAAAGTCCAGAAAATGTTGGTGGGCCAAAAACTGTGTCAGAGAGCTCTGAATGTCCCAAAAACATTTGCAGCCTGAAAGGGGCATTAACCCGCATCCTAGACCACTGAAATTCTCAAAAATATTTTTGCCATGAAAAGTGCATCCTACAACCCTGAACGTTCAGAATATGTTAGCAGCCCAAAAAAGGCCTTAAAATGCATTTTAGGCCTGCAAAAATGTTGAAAAGTTTGGAGGCCCAAAAAAGGGATTTACAGGCATCCTAGACCCCGTAAAGTGCAGAAAATGGCTGTGGCCCAAAAACTGTGTCAGAGAGCTCTGAATGTCCTACAAACATGTGCAGCTTGAAAGGGGCATTAACCCGCATCCTAGACCACTGAAATTCCCAAAAATATTTTTGGCACTCAAAATGCATCCTACAACCCTGAAAGTTCAGAATATGTTAGCAGCCCAAAAAAGGCCTTAAAATGCATTTTAGGCCTGCAAAAATGTTGAAAGGTTTGGAGGCCCAAAAAAGGGGTTTACAGGCATCCTAGACCCCCTAAAGTCCAGAAAATGTGGGTGGGCCAAACACAGGCTCAGAGAGCTCTGAATGTCCCAAAAACATTTGCAGCCTGAAAGGGGCATTAACCCGCATCCTAGACCACTGAAATTACCAAAAATAGTTTGGCCCGAAAAATGCATCCTACACCCCTGAAAGTTCAGAAAATGTTGGCAGCTCAAAAAAGTCCTTAAAATTCATCTTGTGCCTGCAAACATGTTGAAAACTTTGGAGGCCCAAAAAAGGGATTTACAGGCATGCTAGACCCCTTAAAGTCCAGAAAATGTTGGTGGGCCAAAAACTGTGTCAGAGAGCTCTGAATGTCCCAAAAACATTTGCAGCCTGAAAGGGGTATTAACCCGCATCCTAGACCACTGAAATTCCCCAAAATATTTTTGGCATGAAAAGTGCATCCTACAACCCTGAAATTTCAGAATATGTTAGCAGCCCAAAAAAGGCCTTAAAATGCATTTTAGGCCTGCAAAAATGTTGAAAACTTTGGAGGCCCAAAAAAGGGGTTTACAGGCATCCTAGACCCCCTAAAGTCCAGAAAATGTTGGTGGGCCAAAAACTGTGTCAGAGAGCTCTGAATGTCCCAAAAACATTTGCAGCCTGAAAGGGGCATTAACCCGCATCCTAGACCACTGAAATTCTCAAAAATATTTTTGCCATGAAAAGTTCATCCTACAACCCTGAACGTTCACAATATGTTAGCAGCCCAAAAAAGGCCTTAAAATGCATTTTAGGCCTGCAAAAATGTTGAAAGGTTTGGAGGCCCAAAAAAGGGATTTACAGGCATCCTAGACCCCGTAAAGTGCAGAAAATGGCTGTGGCCCAAAAACTGTGTCAGAGAGCTCTGAATGTCCTACAAACATGTGCATCTTGAAAGGGGCATTAACCCGCATTCTAGACCACTGAAATTCCCAAAAATATTTTTGGCACTCAAAATGCATCCTACAACCCTGAAAGTTGAGAATATGTTAGCAGCCCAAAAAAGGCCTTAAAATGCATTTTAGGCCTGCAAAAATGTTGAAAGGTTTGGAGGCCCAAAAAAGGGGTTTACAGGCATCCTAGACCCCCTAAAGTCCATAAAATGTTGGTGGGCCAAACACAGGCTCAGAGAGCTCTGAATGTCCCAAAAACATTTGCAGCCTGAAAGGGGCATTAACCCGCATCCTAGACCACTGAAATTACCAAAAATAGTTTGGCCCGAAAAATGCATCCTACAACCCTGAAAGTTCAGAAAATGTTGGCAGCTCAAAAACGTCCTTAAAATTCATCTTGTGCCTGCAAACATGTTGAAAACTTTGGACGCCCAAAAAAGGGATTTACAGGCATCCTAGACCCCCTAAAGTCCAGAAAATGTTGGTGGGCCAAAAACTGTGTCAGAAAGCTCTGAATGTCCCAAAAACATTTGCAGCCTGAAAGGGGTATTAACCCGCATCCTAGACCACTGAAATTCCCAAAAATATTTTTGGCATGAAAAGTGCATCCTACAACCCTGAAAGTTCAGAATATGCTAGCAGCCCAAAAAAGGCCTTAAGATGCATTTGAGGCCTGCAAAAAGGTTGAAAACTTTGGAGGCCCAAAAAAGGGGTTTACAGGCATCCTAGACCCCCTAAAGTCCAGAAAATGCTGGTGGGCCAAAAACTGTGTCAGAGAGCTCTGAATGTCCCAAAAACATTTGCAGCCTGTAAGGGGCATTAACCCGCATCCTAGACCACTGAAATTCCCAAAAATAGTTTGGCCCGAAAAATGCATCCTGCACCCCTGAATGTTCAGAAAATGTTGGCAGCTCAAAAAAGTCCTTAAAATTCATCTTGCGCCTGCAAAAATGTTGAAAACTTTGGAGGCCCAAAAAAGGGGTTTACAGGCATCCTAGACTCCGTAAAGTCCAGAAAATATTGGTGGACCAAATACTGTGTCAGAGAGCTCTGAATGTCTCAAAAACATTTGCAGCCTGAAAGGGGCATTAACCCGCATCCTAGACCACTGAAATTCCCAAAAGTAGTTTTGGCACGAAAAATGCATCCTACACCCATGAATTTTCAGAAAATGTTGGCAGCTCAAAAAAAGGCCTTAAAATGCATATTAGGCCTGCAAAAATGTTGAAAACTTTGCAGGCCCAAAAAAGGGGTTTACATGCATCCTAGACCCCCTAAATTCCAGAAAAGGTTGGTGGGCCAAAACCTGTGTCAGAAAGCTCTGAATGTCCCAAAAACATTTGCAGCCTGAAAGGGGCATTAACCCGCATCCTAGACCACTGAAATTCCCAAAAATATTTTTGGCACCCAAAATGCATCCTACAACCCTGAAAGTTCAGAATATATTAGCAGCCCAAAAAAGGCCTTAAAATGCATTTTAGGCCTGCAAAAATGTTGAAAACTTTGGAGGCCCAAAAAAGGGATTTACAGGCCTCCTAGACCCCCTAAAGTGTAGAAAATGTTGGTGGGCCAAAAACAGGCTCAGAAAGCTCTGAATGTCCCAAAAACATTTGCAGCCTGAAAGGGGCATTAACCCGCATCCTAGACCACTGAAATTCCCAAAAATATTTTTGGCACTCAAAATGCATCCTACAACCCTGAAAGTTCAGAATATGTTAGCAGCCCAAAAAAGGCCTTAAAATGCATTTTAGGCCTGCAAAAATGTTGAAAGGTTTGGAGGCCCAAAAAAGGGATTTACAGGCATCCTAGACCCTCTAAAGTCCAGAAAATGTTGGTGGGCCAAAAACTGTGTCAGAGAGCTCTGAATGTCCCAAAAACATTTGCAGCCTGAAAGGGGTATTAACCCGCATCCTAGACCACTGAAATTCCCAAAAATATTTTTGGCATGAAAAGTGCATCCTACAACCCTGAAAGTTCAGAATATGCTAGCAGCCCAAAAAAGGCCTTAAGATGCATTTGAGGCCTGCAAAAAGGTTGAAAACTTTGGAGGCCCAAAAAAGGGGTTTACAGGCATCCTAGACCCCCTAAAGTCCAGAAAATGCTGGTGGGCCAAAAACTGTGTCAGAGAGCTCTGAATGTCCCAAAAACATTTGCAGCCTGTAAGGGGCATTAACCCGCATCCTAGACCACTGAAATTCCCAAAAATAGTTTGGCCCGAAAAATGCATCCTGCACCCCTGAATGTTCAGAAAATGTTGGCAGCTCAAAAAAGTCCTTAAAATTCATCTTGCGCCTGCAAAAATGTTGAAAACTTTGGAGGCCCAAAAAAGGGGTTTACAGGCATCCTAGACTCCGTAAAGTCCAGAAAATATTGGTGGACCAAATACTGTGTCAGAGAGCTCTGAATGTCTCAAAAACATTTGCAGCCTGAAAGGGGCATTAACCCGCATCCTAGACCACTGAAATTCCCAAAAGTAGTTTTGGCACGAAAAATGCATCCTACACCCATGAATTTTCAGAAAATGTTGGCAGCTCAAAAAAAGGCCTTAAAATGCATCTTAGGCCTGCAAAAATGTTGAAAACTTTGCAGGCCCAAAAAAGGGGTTTACATGCATCCTAGACCCCCTAAATTCCAGAAAAGGTTGGTGGGCCAAAACCTGTGTCAGAAAGCTCTGAATGTCCCAAAAACATTTGCAGCCTGAAAGGGGCATTAACCCGCATCCTAGACCACTGAAATTCCCAAAAATATTTTTGGCACCCAAAATGCATCCTACAACCCTGAAAGTTCAGAATATATTAGCAGCCCAAAAAAGGCCTTAAAATGCATTTTAGGCCTGCAAAAATGTTGAAAACTTTGGAGGCCCAAAAAAGGGGTTTACAGGCATCCTAGACCCCCTAAAGTCCAGAAAATGTTGGTGGGCCAAAAACTGTGTCAGAGAGCTCTGAATGTCCCAAAAACATTTGCACCCTGAAAGGGGTATTAACCCGCATCCTAGACCGCTGAAATTCCCAAAAATATTTTTGGCATGAAAAGTGCATCCTACAACCCTGAAAGTTCAGAATATGTTAGCAGCCCAAAAGAGGCCTTAAGATGCATTTGAGGCCTGCAAAAAGGTTGAAAACTTTGGAGGCCCAAAAAAGGGGTTTACAGGCATCCTAGACCCCCTAAAGTCCAGAAAATGCTGGTGGGCCAAAAACTGTGTCAGAGAGCTCTGAATGTCCCAAAAACATTTGCAGCCTGAAAGGGGCATTAACCCACATCCTAGACCACTGAAATTCCCAAAAATATTTTTGGCACCCAAAATGCATCCTACAACCCTGAAAGTTCAGAATATGTTAGCAGCCCAAAAAAGGCCTTAAAATGCATTTTAGGCCTGCAAAAATGTTGAAAAGTTTGGAGGCCCAAAAAAGGGATTTACAGGCATCCTAGACCCCGTAAAGTGCAGAAAATGGCTGTGGCCCAAAAACTGTGTCAGAGAGCTCTGAATGTCCCAAAAACATTTGCAGCTTGAAAGGGGCATTAACCCACATCCTAGACCACTGAAATTCCCAAAAATATTTTTGGCACCCAAAATGCATCCTACAACCCTGAAAGTTCAGAATATGTTAGCAGCACAAAAAAGGCCTTAAAATGCATTTAAGGCATGCAAAAATGTTGAAAACTTTGGAGGCCCAAAAAAGGGGTTTACAGGCATCCTAGACCCCCTAAAGTCCAGAAAATGTTGGTAGGCCAAAAACTGTGTCAGAGAGCTCTGAATGTCCCAAAAACATTTGCAGCCTGAAAGGGGCATTAACCCGCATCCTAGACCGCTGAAATTCCCAAAAATATTTTTGGCATGAAAAGTGCATCCTACAACCCTGAAAGTTCAGAATATGTTAGCAGCCCAAAAAAGGCCTTAAAATGCATTTTAGGCCTGCAAAAATGTTGAAAACTTTGGAGGCCCAAAAAAGGGGTTTACAGGCATCCTAGACCCCCTAAAGTCCAGAAAATGTTGGTGGGCCAAAAACAGGCTAAGAGAGCTCTGAATGTCCCAAAAACATTTGCAGCCTGAAAGGGGCATTAACCTGCATCCTAGACCACTGAAATTACCAAAAATAGTTTGGCCCGAAAAATGCATCCTACACCCCTGAATGTTCAGAAAATGTTGGCAGCTCAAAAAGTCCTTAAAATTCATCTTGTGCCTGGAAAAATGTTGAAAACTTTGGAGGCCCAAAAAAGGGGTTTACAGACATCCTAGACCCCCTAAAGTCCAGAAAATGTTGGTGGGCCAAAAACTGTGTCAGAGAGCTCTGAATGTCCCAAAAACATTTGCAGACTGAAAGGGGCATTAACCCGCATCCTAGACCACTGAAATTCCCAAAAATATTTTTGGCATGAAAAGTGCATCCTACAACCCTGAAAGTTCAGAATATGTTAGCAGCCCAAAAAAAGGCCTTACAATGCATCTTAGACCTGCAAAAATGTTGAAAGGTTTGGAGGCTAAAAAATGGGATTTACAGGCATCCTAGACCCCGCAAAGTGCAGAAAATGGCTGTGGCCCAAAATCAGTGTCAGAGAGCTCTAAATGTCCCAAAACATTTGCAGCCCGAAAGGGGCACTAACCCGCATCCTAGACCACTGAAATTCCCAAAAGTATTTTTGGCACGAAAAATGCATCCTACAACCCTGAAAGTTCAGAATATGTTAGCAGCCTGAAAAATGCCTTAAATGCATTTTAGGCCTGCAAAAATGTTGAAAACTTTAGAGGCCCAAAATGTTGGTCGGCCAAAAACTGTGTCAGAAAGCTCTGAATGTCCCAAAAACATTTGCAGCCTGGAAGGGGCATTAACCCGCATCCTAGACCGCTGAAATTCCCAAAAATATTTTTGGCATGAATAGTGCATCCTACAACCCTGAATGTTCAGAATATGTTAGCAGCCCAAAAAAGGCCTTAAAATGCATTTTAGGCCTGCAAAAATGTTGAAAGTTTTGGAGGCCCAAAAAAGGGGTTTACAGGCATCCTAGACCCCCTAAAGTCCAGAAAATGTTGGTGGGCCAAAAACAGGCTCAGAGACCTCTTAATGTCCCAAAAACATTTGCAGCCTGAAAGGGGCATTAACCCACATCCTAGACCACTGAAATTACCAAAAATAGTTTGGCCCGAAAAATGCATCCTACACCCCTGAATGTTCAGAAAATGTTGGCAGCTCAAAAAAGGCCTTAAAATGCATCTTAGGCCTGCAAAAATGTTGAAAGGTTTGGAGGCCCAAAAAAGGGATTTACAGGCATCCTAGACCCCGTAAAGTGCAGAAAATGGCTGTGGCCCAAAATCAGTGTCAGAGAGCTCTGAATGTCCCAAAAAACATTTGCAGCCTGAAAGGGGCACTAACCCGCATCCTAGACCACTGAAATTCCCAAAAATATTTTTGGCATGAAAAGTGCATCCTACAACCCTGAGAGTTCAGAATATGTTAGCAGCCCAAAAAAGGCCTTAAATGCATTTTAGGCCTGCAAAAATGTTGAAAAGTTTGGAGGCCCAAAAAAGGGATTCACAGGCATCCTAGACCCCGTAAAGTGCAGAAAATGGCTGTGGCCCAAAAACTGTGTCAGAGAGCTCTGAATGTCCCAAAAACATTTGCAGCTTGAAAGGGGCATTAACCCGCATCCTAGACCACTGAAATTCCCAAAAATATTTTTGGCACCCAAAATGCATCCTACACCCCTGAATGTTCAGAAAATGTTGGCAGCTCAAAAAAGTCCTTAAAATTCATCTTGTGCCTGCAAAAATGTTGAAAACTTTGGAGGCCCAAAAAAGGGGTTTACAGGCATCCTAGACCCCCTTAACTCCAGAAAATGTTGGTCGGCCAAAAACTGTGTCAGAAAGCTCTCAATGTCCCAAAAACATTTGCAGCCTGAAAGGGGCATTAACCAGCATCCTAGACCGCTGAAATTCCCAAAAATATTTTTGGCATGAAAAGTGCATCCTACAACCCTGAATGTTCAGAATATGTTAGCAGCCCAAAAAAGGCCTTAAAATGCATTTTAGGCCTGCAAAAATGTTGAAAGGTTTGGAGGCCCAAAAAAGTGGTTTACAGGCATCCTAGACCCCCTAAAGTCCAGAAAATGTTGGTGGGCCAAAAACAGGCTCAGAAATAGTTTGGCCCGAAAAATGCATCCTACACCCCTGAAAGTTCAGAAAATGTTGGCAGCTCAAAAAAGTCCTTAAAATTCATCTTGTGCCTGCAAACATGTTGAAAACTTTGGAGGCCCAAAAAAGGGATTTACAGGCATGCTAGACCCCCTAAAGTCCAGAAAATGTTGGTGGGCCAAAAACTGTGTCAGAGAGCTCTGAATGTCCCAAAAACATTTGCAGCCTGAAAGGGGTATTAACCCGCATCCTAGACCACTGAAATTCCCAAAAATATTTTTGGCATGAAAAGTGCATCCTACAACCCTGAAATTTCAGAATATGTTAGCAGCCCAAAAAAGGCCTTAAAATGCATTTTAGGCCTGCAAAAATGTTGAAAGGTTTGGAGGCCCAAAAAAGGGATTTACAGGCATCCTAGACCCCGTAAAGTGCAGAAAATGGCTGTGGCCCAAAAACTGTGTCAGAGAGCTCTGAATGTCCTACAAACATGTGCAGCTTGAAAGGGGCATTAACCCGCATCCTAGACCACTGAAATTCCCAAAAATATTTTTGGCACTCAAAATGCATCCTACAACCCTGAAAGTTCAGAATATGTTAGCAGCCCAAAAAAGGCCTTAAAATGCATTTTAGGCCTGCAAAAATGTTGAAAGGTTTGGAGGCCCAAAAAAGGGGTTTACAGGCATCCTAGACCCCCTAAAGTCCAGAAAATGTTGGTGGGCCAAAAACAGGCTCAGAGACCTCTTAATGTCCCAAAAACATTTGCAGCCTGAAAGGGGCATTAACCCACATCCTAGACCACTGAAATTACCAAAAATAGTTTGGCCCGAAAAATGCATCCTACACCCCTGAATGTTCGGAAAATGTTGGCAGCTCAAAAAAGGCCTTAAAATGCATCTTAGGCCTGCAAAAATGTTGAAAGGTTTGGAGGCCCAAAAAAGGGATTTACAGGCATCCTAGACCCCGTAAAGTGCAGAAAATGGCTGTGGCCCAAAAACTGTGTCAGAGAGCTCTGAATGTCCCAAAACATTTGCAGCTTGAAAGGGGCATTAACCCGCATCCTAGACCACTGAAATTCCCAAAAATATTTTTGGCACCCAAAATGCATCCTACACCCCTGAATGTTCAGAAAATGTTGGCAGCTCAAAAAAGTCCTTAAAATGCATCTTAGGCCTGCAAAAATGTTGAAAGGTTTGGAGGCCCAAAAAAGGGATTTACAGGCATCCTAGACCCCGTAAAGTGCAGAAAATGGCTGTGGCCCAAAAACTGTGTCAGAGAGCTCTGAATGTCCCAAAACATTTGCAGCTTGAAAGGGGCATTAACCCGCATCCTAGACCGCTGAAATTCCCAAAAATATTTTTGGCATGAAAAGTGCATCCTACAACCCTGAATGTTCAGAATATGTTAGCAGCCCAAAAAAGGCCTTAAAATTCATCTTGTGCCTGCAAACATGTTGAAAACTTTGGAGGCCCAAAAAAGGGATTTACAGGCATCCTAGACCCCCTAAAGTCCAGAAAATGTTGGTGGGCCAAAAACTGTGTCAGAGAGCTCTGAATGTCCCAAAAACATTTGCAGCCTGAAAGGGGTATTAACCCGCATCCTAGACCACTGAAATTCCCAAAAATATTTTTGGCATGAAAAGTGCATCCTACAACCCTGAAAGTTCAGAATATGCTAGCAGCCCAAAAAAGGCCTTAAGATGCATTTGAGGCCTGCAAAAAGGTTGAAAACTTTGGAGGCCCAAAAAAGGGGTTTACAGGCATCCTAGACCCCCTAAAGTCCAGAAAATGCTGGTGGGCCAAAAACTGTGTCAGAGAGCTCTGAATGTCCCAAAAACATTTGCAGCCTGTAAGGGGCATTAACCCGCATCCTAGACCACTGAAATTCCCAAAAATAGTTTGGCCCGAAAAATGCATCCTACACCCATGAATTTTCAGAAAATGTTGGCAGCTCAAAAAAGTCCTTAAAATTCATCTTGCGCCTGCAAAAATGTTGAAAACTTTGGAGGCCCAAAAAAGGGGTTTACAGGCATCCTATACTCCGTAAAGTCCAGAAAATATTGGTGGACCAAATACTGTGTCAGAGAGCTCTGAATGTCTCAAAAACATTTGCAGCCTGAAAGGGGCATTAACCCGCATCCTAGACCACTGAAATTCCCAAAAGTAGTTTTGGCACGAAAAATGCATCCTACACCCATGAATTTTCAGAAAATGTTGGCAGCTCAAAAAAAGGCCTTAAAATGCATCTTAGGCCTGCAAAAATGTTGAAAACTTTGCAGGCCCAAAAAAGGGGTTTACATGCATCCTAGACCCCCTAAATTCCAGAAAAGGTTGGTGGGCCAAAACCTGTGTCAGAAAGCTCTGAATGTCCCAAAAACATTTGCAGCCTGAAAGGGGCATTAACCCGCATCCTAGACCACTGAAATTCCCAAAAATATTTTTGGCACCCAAAATGCATCCTACAACCCTGAAAGTTCAGAATATATTAGCAGCCCAAAAAAGGCCTTAAAATGCATTTTAGGCCTGCAAAAATGTTGAAAACTTTGGAGGCCCAAAAAAGGGATTTACAGGCCTCCTAGACCCCCTAAAGTGTAGAAAATGTTGGTGGGCCAAAAACAGGCTCAGAAAGCTCTGAATGTCCCAAAAACATTTGCAGCCTGAAAGGGGCATTAACCCGCATCCTAGACCACTGAAATTCCCAAAAATATTTTTGGCACTCAAAATGCATCCTACAACCCTGAAAGTTCAGAATATGTTAGCAGCCCAAAAAAGGCCTTAAAATGCATTTTAGGCCTGCAAAAATGTTGAAAGGTTTGGAGGCCCAAAAAAGGGATTTACAGGCATCCTAGACCCTCTAAAGTCCAGAAAATGTTGGTGGGCCAAAAACTGTGTCCGAGAGCTCTGAATGTCCCAAAAACATTTGCAGCCTGAAAGGGGTATTAACCCGCATCCTAGACCACTGAAATTCCCAAAAATATTTTTGGCATGAAAAGTGCATCCTACAACCCTGAAAGTTCAGAATATGCTAGCAGCCCAAAAAAGGCCTTAAGATGCATTTGAGGCCTGCAAAAAGGTTGAAAACTTTGGAGGCCCAAAAAAGGGGTTAACAGGCATCCTAGACCCCCTAAAGTCCAGAAAATGCTGGTGGGCCAAAAACTGTGTCAGAGAGCTCTGAATGTCCCAAAAACATTTGCAGCCTGTAAGGGGCATTAACCCGCATCATAGACCACTGAAATTCCCAAAAATAGTTTGGCCCGAAAAATGCATCCTGCACCCCTGAATGTTCAGAAAATGTTGGCAGCTCAAAAAAGTCCTTAAAATTCATCTTGCGCCTGCAAAAATGTTGAAAACTTTGGAGGCCCAAAAAAGGGGTTTACAGGCATCCGAGACTCCGTAAAGTCCAGAAAATATTGGTGGACCAAATACTGTGTCAGAGAGCTCTGAATGTCTCAAAAACATTTGCAGCCTGAAAGGGGCATTAACCCGCATCCTAGACCACTGAAATTCCCAAAAGTAGTTTTGGCACGAAAAATGCATCCTACACCCATGAATTTTCAGAAAATGTTGGCAGCTCAAAAAAAGGCCTTAAAATGCATCTTAGGCCTGCAAAAATGTTGAAAACTTTGCAGGCCCAAAAAAGGGGTTTACATGCATCCTAGACCCCCTAAATTCCAGAAAAGGTTGGTGGGCCAAAACCTGTGTCAGAAAGCTCTGAATGTCCCAAAAACATTTGCAGCCTGAAAGGGGCATTAACCCGCATCCTAGACCACTGAAATTCCCAAAAATATTTTTGGCACCCAAAATGCATCCTACAACCCTGAAAGTTCAGAATATATTAGCAGCCCAAAAAAGGCCTTAAAATGCATTTTAGGCCTGCAAAAATGTTGAAAACTTTGGAGGCCCAAAAAAGGGATTTACAGGCCTCCTAGACCCCCTAAAGTGTAGAAAATGTTGGTGGGCCAAAAACAGGCTCAGAAAGCTCTGAATGTCCCAAAAACATTTGCAGCCTGAAAGGGGCATTAACCCGCATCCTAGACCACTGAAATTCCCAAAAATATTTTTGGCACTCAAAATGCATCCTACAACCCTGAAAGTTCAGAATATGTTAGCAGCCCAAAAAAGGCCTTAAAATGCATTTTAGGCCTGCAAAAATGTTGAAAGGTTTGGAGGCCCAAAAAAGGGATTTACAGGCATCCTAGACCCTCTAAAGTCCAGAAAATGTTGGTGGGCCAAAAACTGTGTCAGAGAGCTCTGAATGTCCCAAAAACATTTGCAGCCTGAAAGGGGTATTAACCCGCATCCTAGACCACTGAAATTCCCAAAAATATTTTTGGCATGAAAAGTGCATCCTACAACCCTGAAAGTTCAGAATATGCTAGCAGCCCAAAAAAGGCCTTAAGATGCATTTGAGGCCTGCAAAAAGGTTGAAAACTTTGGAGGCCCAAAAAAGGGGTTTACAGGCATCCTAGACCCCCTAAAGTCCAGAAAATGCTGGTGGGCCAAAAACTGTGTCAGAGAGCTCTGAATGTCCCAAAAACATTTGCAGCCTGTAAGGGGCATTAACCCGCATCCTAGACCACTGAAATTCCCAAAAATAGTTTGGCCCGAAAAATGCATCCTGCACCCCTGAATGTTCAGAAAATGTTGGCAGCTCAAAAAAGTCCTTAAAATTCATCTTGCGCCTGCAAAAATGTTGAAAACTTTGGAGGCCCAAAAAAGGGGTTTACAGGCATCCTAGACTCCGTAAAGTCCAGAAAATATTGGTGGACCAAATACTGTGTCAGAGAGCTCTGAATGTCTCAAAAACATTTGCAGCCTGAGAGGGACATTAACCCGCATCCTAGACCACTGAAATTCCCAAAAGTAGTTTTGGCACGAAAAATGCATCCTACACCCATGAATTTTCAGAAAATGTTGGCAGCTCAAAAAAAGGCCTTAAAATGCATCTTAGGCCTGCAAAAATGTTGAAAACTTTGCAGGCCCAAAAAAGGGGTTTACATGCATCCTAGACCCCCTAAATTCCAGAAAAGGTTGGTGGGCCAAAACCTGTGTCAGAAAGCTCTGAATGTCCCAAAAACATTTGCAGCCTGAAAGGGGCATTAACCCGCATCCTAGACCACTGAAATTCCCAAAAATATTTTTGGCACCCAAAATGCATCCTACAACCCTGAAAGTTCAGAATATATTAGCAGCCCAAAAAAGGCCTTAAAATGCATTTTAGGCCTGCAAAAATGTTGAAAACTTTGGAGGCCCAAAAAAGGGGTTTACAGGCATCCTAGACCCCCTAAAGTCCAGAAAATGTTGGTGGGCCAAAAACTGTGTCAGAGAGCTCTGAATGTCCCAAAAACATTTGCACCCTGAAAGGGGTATTAACCCGCATCCTAGACCACTGAAATTCCCAAAAATATTTTTGGCATGAAAAGTGCATCCTACAACCCTGAAAGTTCAGAATATGTTAGCAGCCCAAAAGAGGCCTTAAGATGCATTTGAGGCCTGCAAAAAGGTTGAAAACTTTGGAGGCCCAAAAAAGGGGTTTACAGGCATCCTAGACCCCCTAAAGTCCAGAAAATGCTGGTGGGCCAAAAACTGTGTCAGAGAGCTCTGAATGTCCCAAAAACATTTGCAGCCTGAAAGGGGCATTAACCCACATCCTAGACCACTGAAATTCCCAAAAATATTTTTGGCACCCAAAATGCATCCTACAACCCTGAAAGTTCAGAATATGTTAGCAGCCCAAAAAAGGCCTTAAAATGCATTTTAGGCCTGCAAAAATGTTGAAAAGTTTGGAGGCCCAAAAAAGGGATTTACAGGCATCCTAGACCCCGTAAAGTGCAGAAAATGGCTGTGGCCCAAAAACTGTGTCAGAGAGCTCTGAATGTCCCAAAAACATTTGCAGCTTGAAAGGGGCATTAACCCACATCCTAGACCACTGAAATTCCCAAAAATATTTTTGGCACCCAAAATGCATCCTACAACCCTGAAAGTTCAGAATATGTTAGCAGCCCAAAAAAGGCCTTAAAATGCATTTTAGGCCTGCAAAAATGTTGAAAGGTTTGGAGGCCCAAAAAAGGGGTTTACAGGCATCCTAGACCCCCTAAAGTCCAGAAAATGTTGGTGGGCCAAAAACAGGCTCAGAGACCTCTTAATGTCCCAAAAACATTTGCAGCCTGAAAGGGGCATTAACCCACATCCTAGACCACTGAAATTACCAAAAATAGTTTGGCCCGAAAAATGCATCCTACACCCCTGAATGTTCAGAAAATGTTGGCAGCTCAAAAAAGGCCTTAAAATGCATCTTAGGCCTGCAAAAATGTTGAAAGGTTTGGAGGCCCAAAAAAGGGATTTACAGGCATCCTAGACCCCGTAAAGTGCAGAAAATGGCTGTGGCCCAAAATCAGTGTCAGAGAGCTCTGAATGTCCCAAAAACATTTGCAGCCCGAAAGGGGCATTAACCCGCATCCTAGACCGCTGAAATTCCCAAAAATATTTTTGACATGAAAAGTGCATCCTACAACCCTGAAAGTTCAGAATATGTTAGCAGCCCAGAAAAGGCCTTAAAATGCATCTTAGGCCTGCAAAAATGTTGAAAACTTTGGAGGCCCAAAAAAAGGGGTTTACAGGCATTCTAGACCCCCTAAAGTCCAGAAAATGTTGGTGGGCCAAAAACTGTGTCAGAGAGCTCTGAATGTCCCAAAAAACATTTGCAGCCTGAAAGGGGCACTAACCCGCATCCTAGACCACTGAAATTCCCAAAAATATTTTTGGCATGAAAAGTGCATCCTACAACCCTGAGAGTTCAGAATATGTTAGCAGCCCAAAAAAGGCCTTAAATGCATTTTAGGCCTGCAAAAATGTTGAAAAGTTTGGAGGCCCAAAAAAGGGATTTACAGGCATCCTAGACCCCGTAAAGTGCAGAAAATGGCTGTGGCCCAAAAACTGTGTCAGAGAGCTCTGAATGTCCCAAAACATTTGCAGCTTGAAAGGGGCATTAACCCGCATCCTAGACCACTGAAATTCCCAAAAATATTTTTGGCACCCAAAATGCATCCTACACCCCTGAATGTTCAGAAAATGTTGGCAGCTCAAAAAAGTCCTTAAAATTCATCTTGTGCCTGCAAAAATGTTGAAAACTTTGGAGGCCCAAAAAAGGGGTTTACAGGCATCCTAGACCCCCTTAAGTCCAGAAAATGTTGGTCGGCCAAAAACTGTGTCAGAAAGCTCTCAATGTCCCAAAAACATTTGCAGCCTGAAAGGGGCATTAACCAGCATCCTAGACCGCTGAAATTCCCAAAAATATTTTTGGCATGAAAAGTGCATCCTACAACCCTGAATGTTCAGAATATGTTAGCAGCCCAAAAAAGGCCTTAAAATGCATTTTAGGCCTGCAAAAATGTTGAAAGGTTTGGAGGCCCAAAAAAGGGGTTTACAGGCATCCTAGACCCCCTAAAGTCCATAAAATGTTGGTGGGCCAAACACAGGCTGAGAGAGCTCTGAATGTCCCAAAAACATTTGCAGCCTGAAAGGGGCATTAACCCGCATCCTAGACCACTGAAATTACCAAAAATAGTTTGGCCCGAAAAATGCATCCTACAACCCTGAAAGTTCAGAAAATGTTGGCAGCTCAAAAAAGTCCTTAAAATTCATCTTGTGCCTGCAAACATGTTGAAAACTTTGGAGGCCCAAAAAAGGGATTTACAGGCATCCTAGACCCCCTAAAGTCCAGAAAATGTTGGTGGGCCAAAAACTGTGTCAGAGAGCTCTGAATGTCCCAAAAACATTTGCAGCCTGAAAGGGGTATTAACCCGCATCCTAGACCACTGAAATTCCCAAAAATAGTTTGGCCCGAAAAATGCATCCTGCACCCCTGAATGTTCAGAAAATGTTGGCAGCTCAAAAAAGTCCTTAAAATTCATCTTGCGCCTGCAAAAATGTTGAAAACTTTGGAGGCCCAAAAAAGGGGTTTACAGGCATCCTATACTCCGTAAAGTCCAGAAAATATTGGTGGACCAAATACTGTGTCAGAGAGCTCTGAATGTCTCAAAAACATGTGCAGCCTGAAAGGGGCATTAACCCGCATCCTAGACCACTGAAATTCCCAAAAGTAGTTTTGGCACGAAAAATGCATCCTACACCCATGAATTTTCAGAAAATGTTGGCAGCTCAAAAAAAGGCCTTAAAATGCATCTTAGGCCTGCAAAAATGTTGAAAACTTTGCAGGCCCAAAAAAGGGGTTTACATGCATCCTAGACCCCCTAAAGTCCAGAAAATGTTGGTGGGCCAAAAACTGTGTCAGAGAGCTCTGAATGTCCCAAAAACATTTGCAGACTGAAAGGGGCATTAACCCGCATCCTAGACCACTGAAATTCCCAAAAATATTTTTGGCACCCAAAATGCATCCTACAACCCTGAAAGTTCAGAATATGTTAGCAGCCCAAAAAAAGGCCTTACAATGCATCTTAGACCTGCAAAAATGTTGAAAGGTTTGGAGGCTAAAAAATGGGATTTACAGGCATCCTAGACCCCGCAAAGTGCAGAAAATGGCTGTGGCCCAAAATCAGTGTCAGAGAGCTCTAAATGTCCCAAAACATTTGCAGCCCGAAAGGGGCACTAACCCGCATCCTAGACCACTGAAATTCCCAAAAGTATTTTTGGCACGAAAAATGCATCCTACAACCCTGAAAGTTCAGAATATGTTAGCAGCCTGAAAAATGCCTTAAATGCATTTTAGGCCTGCAAAAATGTTGAAAACTTTAGAGGCCCAAAATGTTGGTCGGCCAAAAACTGTGTCAGAAAGCTCTGAATGTCCCAAAAACATTTGCAGCCTGGAAGGGGCATTAACCCGCATCCTAGACCGCTGAAATTCCCAAAAATATTTTTGGCATGAAAAGTGCATCCTACAACGCTGAATGTTCAGAATATGTTAGCAGCCCAAAAAAGGCCTTAAAATGCATTTTAGGCCTGCAAAAATTTTGAAAGGTTTGGAGGCCCAAAAAAGGGGTTTACAGGCATCCTAGACCCCCTAAAGTCCAGAAAATGTTGGTGGGCCAAAAACAGGCTCAGAGACCTCTTAATGTCCCAAAAACATTTGCAGCCTGAAAGGGGCATTAACCCACATCCTAGACCACTGAAATTACCAAAAATAGTTTGGCCCGAAAAATGCATCCTACACCCCTGAATGTTCAGAAAATGTTGGCAGCTCAAAAAAGGCCTTAAAATGCATCTTAGGCCTGCAAAAATGTTGAAAGGTTTGGAGGCCCAAAAAAGGGATTTACAGGCATCCTAGACCCCGTAAAGTGCAGAAAATGGCTGTGGCCCAAAATCAGTGTCAGAGAGCTTTGAATGTCCCAAAAACATTTGCAGCCCGAAAGGGGCATTAACCCGCATCCTAGACTGCTGAAATTCCCAAAAATATTTTTGACATGAAAAGTGCATCCTACAACCCTGAAAGTTCAGAATATGTTAGCAGCCCAGAAAAGGCCTTAAAATGCATCTTAGGCCTGCAAAAATGTTGAAAACTTTGGAGGCCCAAAAAAAGGGGTTTACAGGCATTCTAGACCCCCTAAAGTCCAGAAAATGTTGGTGGGCCAAAAACTGTGTCAGAGAGCTCTGAATGTCCCAAAAAACATTTGCAGCCTGAAAGGGGCACTAACCCGCATCCTAGACCACTGAAATTCCCAAAAATATTTTTGGCATGAAAAGTGCATCCTACAACCCTGAGAGTTCAGAATATGTTAGCAGCCCAAAAAAGGCCTTAAATGCATTTTAGGCCTGCAAAAATGTTGAAAAGTTTGGAGGCCCAAAAAAGGGATTTACAGGCATCCTAGACCCCGTAAAGTGCAGAAAATGGCTGTGGCCCAAAAACTGTGTCAGAGAGCTCTGAATGTCCCAAAAACATTTGCAGCTTGAAAGGGGCATTAACCCGCATCCTAGACCACTGAAATTCCCAAAAATATTTTTGGCACCCAAAATGCATCCTACACCCCTGAATGTTCAGAAAATGTTGGCAGCTCAAAAAAGTCCTTAAAATTCATCTTGTGCCTGCAAAAATGTTGAAAACTTTGGAGGCCCAAAAAAGGGGTTTACAGGCATCCTAGACCCCCTTAAGTCCAGAAAATGTTGGTCGGCCAAAAACTGTGTCAGAAAGCTCTCAATGTCCCAAAAACATTTGCAGCCTGAAAGGGGCATTAACCAGCATCCTAGACCGCTGAAATTCCCAAAAATATTTTTGGCATGAAAAGTGCATCCTACAACCCTGAATGTTCAGAATATGTTAGCAGCCCAAAAAAGGCCTTAAAATGCATTTTAGGCCTGCAAAAATGTTGAAAGGTTTGGAGGCCCAAAAAAGGGTTTTACAGGCATCCTAGACCCCCTAAAGTCCAGAAAATGTTGGTGGGCCAAAAACAGGCTCAGAGAGCTCTTAATGTCCCAAAAACATTTGCAGCCTGAAAGGGGCATTAACCCACATCCTAGACTACTGAAATTACCAAAAATAGTTTGGCCCGAAAAATGCATCCTACACCCCTGAATGTTCAGAAAATGTTGGCAGCTCAAAAAAGGCCTTAAAATGCATCTTAGGTCTGCAAAAATGTTGAAAGTTTTGGAGGCCCAAAAAAGGGATTTACAGGCATCCTAGACCCCGTAAAGTGCAGAAAATGGCTGTGGCCCAAAATCAGTGTCAGAGAGCTCTGAATGTCCCAAAAACATTTGCAGCCCGAAAGGGGCATTAACCCGCATCCTAGACCGCTGAAATTCCCAAAAATATTTTTGGCATGAAAAGTGCATCCTACAACCCTGAAAGTTCAGAATATGTTAGCAGCCCAGAAAAGGCCTTAAAATGCATTTTAGGCCTGCAAAAATGTTGAAAACTTTGGAGGCCCAAAAAAAGGGGTTTACAGGCATTCTAGACCCCCTAAAGTCCAGAAAATGTTGGTGGGCCAAAAACTGTGTCAGAGAGCTCTGAATGTCCCAAAAACATTTGCAGCCTGAAAGGGGCATTAACCCGCATCCTAGACCACTGAAATTCCCAAAAATATTTTTGGCATGAAAAGTGCATCCTACAACCCTGAAAGTTCAGAATATGTTAGCAGCCCAAAAAAGGCCTTAAAATGCATCTTAGGCCTGCAAAAATGTTGAAAGGTTTGGAGAACCAAAAAAGGGATTTACAGGCATCCTAGACCCCGTAAAGTGCAGAAAATGGCTGTGGGCCAAAATCAGTGTCAGAGAGCTCTGAATGTCCCAAAATATTTGCAGCCGAAAGGGGCACTAACCCGCATCCTAGACCACTGAAATTCCCAAAAATATTTTTGGCACCAAAAATGCATCCTACAACCCTGAAAGTTCAGAATATGTTAGCAGCCTGAAAAAGCCCTTCAAATGCATTTTAGGCCTGCAAAAATGTTGAAAACTTTGGAGGCCCAAAAAAGGGGTTTACAGGCATCCTAGACCCCCTAAAGTCCAGAAAATGTTGGTGGGCCAAAAAAAGGCTCAGAGAGCTCTGAATGTCCCAAAAACATTTGCAGCCTGAAAGGGGCATTAACCCGCATCCTAGACCACTGAAATTACCAAAAATAGTTTGGCCCGAAAAATGCATCCTACACCCCTGAATGTTCAGAAAATGTTGGCAGCTCAAAAAAGTCCTTAAAATTCATCTTGTGCCTGAAAAAATGTTGAAAACTTTGGAAGCCCAAAAAAGGGGTTTACAGGCATCCTAGACCCCCTTAAGTCCAGAAAATGTTGGTGGGCCAAAAACTGTGTCAGAGAGCTCTGAATGTCCCAAAAACATTTGCACCCTGAAAGGGTCATTAACCCGCATCCTAGACCGCTGAAATTCCCAAAAATATTTTTGCCATGAAAAGTGCATCCTACAACCCTGAGAGTTCAGAATATGTTAGCAGCCCAAAAAAGGCCTTAAATGCATTTTAGGCCTGCAAAAATGTTGAAAAGTTTGGAGGTCCAAAAAAGAGGTTTACAGGCATTCTAGACTCCCTAAAGTCCAGAAAATATTGGTGGACCAAAAACTGTGTCAGAGAGCTCTTAATGTCCCAAAAACATTTGCAGCCTGAAAGGGGCATTAACCCACATCCTAGACCACTGAAATTACCAAAAATAGTTTGGCCCGAAAAATGCATCCTACACCCCTGAATGTTCAGAAAATGTTGGCAGCTCAAAAAAGGCCTTAAAATGCATCTTAGGCCTGCAAAAATGTTGAAAGGTTTGGAGGCCCAAAAAAGGGATTTACAGGCATCCTAGACCCCGTAAAGTGCAGAAAATGGCTGTGGCCCAAAATCAGTGTCAGAGAGCTCTGAATGTCCCAAAAACATTTGCAGCCCGAAAGGGGCATTAACCCGCATCCTAGACCGCTGAAATTCCCAAAAATATTTTTGGCATGAAAAGTGCATCCTACAACCCTAAAAGTTCAGAATATGTTAGCAGCCCAGAAAAGGCCTTAAAATGCATCTTAGGCCTGCAAAAATGTTGAAAACTTTGGAGCCCAAAAAAAGGGGTTTACAATCATTCTAGACCCCCTAAAGTCCAGAAAATGTTGGTGGGCCAAAAACTGTGTCAGAGAGCTCTGAATGTCCCAAAAAACATTTGCAGCCTGAAAGGGGCACTAACCCGCATCCTAGACCACTGAAATTCCCAAAAATATTTTTGGCATGAAAAGTGCATCATACAACCCTCAGAGTTCAGAATATGTTAGCAGCCCAAAAAAGGCCTTAAATGCATTTTAGGCCTGCAAAAATGTTGAAAAGTTTGGAGGCCCAAAAAAGGGATTTACAGGCATCCTAGACCCCGTAAAGTGCAGAAAATGGCTGTGGCCCAAAAACTGTGTCAGAGAGCTCTGAATGTCCCAAAAACATTTGCAGCTTGAAAGGGGCATTATCCCGCATCCTAGACCACTGAAATTCCCAAAAATATTTTTGGCACCCAAAATGCATCCTACACCCCTGAATGTTCAGAAAATGTTGGCAGCTCAAAAAAGTCCTTAAAATTCATATTGTGCCTGCAAAAATGTTGAAAACTTTGGAGGCCCAAAAAAGGGGTTTACAGGCATCCTAGACCCCCTTAAGTCCAGAAAATGTTGGTCGGCCAAAAACTGTGTCAGAAAGCTCTGAATGTCCCAAAAACATTTGCAGCCTGAAAGGGGCATTAACCAGCATCCTAGACCGCTGAAATTCCCAAAAATATTTTTGGCATGAAAAGTGCATCCTACAACCCTGAATGTTCAGAATATGTTAGCAGCCCAAAAAAGGCCTTAAAATGCATTTTAGGCCTGCAAAAATGTTGAAAGGTTTGGAGGCCCAAAAAAGGGGTTTACAGGCATCCTAGACCCCCTAAAGTCCAGAAAATGTTGGTGGGCCAAAAACAGGCTCAGAGAGCTCTTAATGTCCCAAAAACATTTGCAGCCTGAAAGGGGCATTAACCCACATCCTAGACTACTGAAATTACCAAAAATAGTTTGGCCCGAAAAATGCATCCTACACCCCTGAATGTTCAGAAAATGTTGGCAGCTCAAAAAAGGCCTTAAAATGCATCTTAGGTCTGCAAACATGTTGAAAGTTTTGGAGGCCCAAAAAAGGGATTTACAGGCATCCTAGACCCCGTAAAGTGCAGAAAATGGCTGTGGCCCAAAATCAGTGTCAGAGAGCTCTGAATGTCCCAAAAACATTTGCAGCCCGAAAGGGGCATTAACCCGCATCCTAGACCGCTGAAATTCCCAAAAATATTTTTGGCATGAAAAGTGCATCCTACAACCCTGAAAGTTCAGAATATGTTAGCAGCCCAGAAAAGCCCTTAAAATGCATTTTAGGCCTGCAAAAATGTTGAAAACTTTGGAGGCCCAAAAAAAGGGGTTTACAGGCATTCTAGACCCCCTAAAGTCCAGAAAATGTTGGTGGGCCAAAAACTGTGTCAGATAGCTCTGAATGTCCCAAAAACATTTGCAGCCTGAAAGGGGCATTAACCCGCATCCTAGACCACTGAAATCCCCAAAAATATTTTTGGCATGAAAAGTGCATCCTACAACCCTGAAAGTTCAGAATATGTTAGCAGCCCAAAAAAGGCCTTAAATGCATCTTAGGCCTGCAAAAATGTTGAAAACTTTGGAGGCCCAAAAAAGGGGTTTACAGGCATCCTAGACTCCGTAAAGTCCAGAAAATATTGGTGGACCAAATACTGTGTCAGAGAGCTCTGAATGTCTCAAAAACATTTGCAGCCTGAAAGGGGCATTAACCCGCATCCTAGACCACTGAAATTCCCAAAAGTAGTTTTGGCACGAAAAATGCATCCTACACCCATGAATTTTCAGAAAATGTTGGCAGCTCAAAAAAAGGCCTTAAAATGCATCTTAGGCCTGCAAAAATGTTGAAAACTTTGCAGGCCCAAAAAAGGGGTTTACATGCATCCTAGACCCCCTAAATTCCAGAAAAGGTTGGTGGGCCAAAACCTGTGTCAGAAAGCTCTGAATGTCCCAAAAACATTTGCAGCCTGAAAGGGGCATTAACCCGCATCCTAGACCACTGAAATTCCCAAAAAAATTTTTGGCACCCAAAATGCATCCTACAACCCTGAACGTTCAGAATATATTAGCAGCCCAAAAAAGGCCTTAAAATGCATTTTAGGCCTGCAAAAATGTTGAAAACTTTGGAGGCCCAAAAAAGGGATTTACAGGCCTCCTAGACCCCCTAAAGTGTAGAAAATGTTGGTGGGCCAAAAACAGGCTCAGAAAGCTCTGAATGTCCCAAAAACATTTGCAGCCTGAAAGGGGCATTAACCCGCATCCTAGACCACTGAAATTCCCAAAAATATTTTTGGCACTCAAAATGCATCCTACAACCCTGAAAGTTCAGAATATGTTAGCAGCCCAAAAAAGGCCTTAAAATGCATTTTAGGCCTGCAAAAATGTTGAAAGGTTTGGAGGCCCAAAAAAGGGATTTACAGGCATCCTAGACCCTCTAAAGTCCAGAAAATGTTGGTGGGCCAAAAACTGTGTCAGAGAGCTCTGAATGTCCCAAAAACATTTGCAGCCTGAAAGGGGTATTAACCCGCATCCTAGACCACTGAAATTCCCAAAAATATTTTTGGCATGAAAAGTGCATCCTACAACCCTGAAAGTTCAGAATATGCTAGCAGCCCAAAAAAGGCCTTAAGATGCATTTGAGGCCTGCAAAAAGGTTGAAAACTTTGGAGGCCCAAAAAAGGGGTTTACAGGCATCCTAGACCCCCTAAAGTCCAGAAAATGCTGGTGGGCCAAAAACTGTGTCAGAGAGCTCTGAATGTCCCAAAAACATTTGCAGCCTGAAAGGGGCATTAACCCGCATCCTAGCCCACTGAAATTCCCAAAAATATTTTTGGCACCCAAAATGCATCCTACAACCCTGAAAGTTCAGAATATATTAGCAGCCCAAAAAAGGCCTTAAAATGCATTTTAGGCCTGCAAAAATGTTGAAAACTTTGGAGGCCCAAAAAAGGGATTTACAGGCCTCCTAGACCCCCTAAAGTCCAGAAAATGTTGGTGGGCCAAAAACAGGCTCAGAAAGCTCTGAATGTCCCAAAAACATTTGCAGCCTGAAAGGGGCATTAACCCGCATCCTAGACCACCGAAATTACCAAAAATATTTTGGCCCGAAAAATGCATCCTACACCCCTGAAAGTTCAGAAAATGTTGGCAGCTCAAAAAAAGGCCTTAAAATGCATCTTAGGCCTGCAAAAATGTTGAAAACTTTGCAGGCCCAAAAAAGGGGTTTACATGCATCCTAGACCCCCTAAATTCCAGAAAAGGTTGGTGGGCCAAAACCTGTGTCAGAAAGCTCTGAATGTCCCAAAAACATTTGCAGCCTGAAAGGGGCATTAACCCGCATCCTAGACCACTGAAATTCCCAAAAATATTTTTGGCACCCAAAATGCATCCTACAACCCTGAAAGTTCAGAATATATTAGCAGCCCAAAAAAGGCCTTAAAATGCATTTTAGGCCTGCAAAAATGTTGAAAACTTTGGAGGCCCAAAAAAGGGGTTTACAGGCATCCTAGACCCCCTAAAGTCCAGAAAATGTTGGTGGGCCAAAAACAGGCTCAGAAAGCTCTGAATGTCCCAAAAACATTTGCAGCCTGAAAGGGGCATTAACCCGCATCCTAGACCACTGAAATTACCAAAAATAATTTGGCCCGAAAAATGCATCCTACACCCCTGAAAGTTCAGAAAATGTTGGCAGCTCAAAAAAGTCCTTAAAATTCATCTTGTGCCTGCAAACATGTTGAAAACTTTGGAGGCCCAAAAAAGGGATTTACAGGCATCCTAGACCCCCTAAAGTCCAGAAAATGTTGGTGGGCCAAAAACTGTGTCAGAGAGCTCTGAATGTCCCAAAAACATTTGCACCCTGAAAGGGGTATTAACCCGCATCCTAGACCACTGAAATTCCCAAAAATATTTTTGGCATGAAAAGTGCATCCTACAACCCTGAAAGTTCAGAATATGTTAGCAGCCCAAAAGAGGCCTTAAGATGCATTTGAGGCCTGCAAAAAGGTTGAAAACTTTGGAGGCCCAAAAAAGGGGTTTACAGGCATCCTAGAC
The DNA here is from genome assembly GCF_040938575.1 of Ambystoma mexicanum. NCBI lineage: Eukaryota > Metazoa > Chordata > Amphibia > Caudata > Ambystomatidae > Ambystoma > Ambystoma mexicanum. The sequence goes on along the minus strand of NC_090929.1, from coordinate 955,575,647 downwards.
CCCCTAAAGTCCAGAAAATGCTGGTGGGCCAAAAACTGTGTCAGAGAGCTCTGAATGTCCCAAAAACATTTGCAGCCTGAAAGGGGCATTAACCCGCATCCTAGACCACTGAAATTCCCAAAAGTATTTTTGGCACGAAAAATGCATCCTACACCCATGAATTTTCAGAAAATGTTGGCAGCTCAAAAAAAGGCCTTAAAATGCATCTTAGGCCTGCAAAAATGTTGAAAACTTTGCAGGCCCAAAAAAGGGGTTTACATGCATCCTAGACCCCCTAAATTCCAGAAAAGGTTGGTGGGCCAAAACCTGTGTCAGAAAGCTCTGAATGTCCCAAAAATATTTGCAGCCTGAAAGGGGCATTAACCCACATCCTAGACCACTGAAATTCCCAAAAATATTTTTGGCATCCAAAATGCATCCTACAACCCTGAAAGTTCAGAATATGTTAGCAGCCCAAAAAAGGCCTTAAAATGCATTTTAGGCCTGCAAAAATGTTGAAAAGTTTGGAGGCCCAAAAAAGGGATTTACAGGCATCCTAGACCCCGTAAAGTGCAGAAAATGGCTGTGGCCCAAAAACTGTGTCAGAGAGCTCTGAATGTCCCAAAAACATTTGCAGCTTGAAAGGGGCATTAACCCACATCCTAGACCACTGAAATTCCCAAAAATATTTTTGGCACCCAAAATGCATCCTACAACCCTGAAAGTTCAGAATATGTTAGCAGCCCAAAAAAGGCCTTAAAATGCATTTAAGGCATGCAAAAATGTTGAAAACTTTGGAGGCCCAAAAAAGGGGTTTACAGGCATCCTAGACCCCCTAAAGTCCAGAAAATGTTGGTGGGCCAAAAACAGGCTCAGAGAGCTCTGAATGTCCCAAAAACAGAAATTACCAAAAATAATTTGGCCCGAAAAATGCATCCTACACATCTGAAAGTTCAGAAAATGTTGGCAGCTCAAAAAAAGGCCTTAAAATGCATCTTAGGCCTGCAAAAATGTTGAAAACTTTGCAGGCCCAAAAAAGGGGTTTACATGCATCCTAGACCCCCTAAATTCCAGAAAAGGTTGGTGGGCCAAAACCTGTGTCAGAAAGCTCTGAATGTCCCAAAAACATTTGCAGCCTGAAAGGGGCATTAACCCGCATCCTAGACCACGGAAATTCCCAAAAATATTTTTGGCACCCAAAATGCATCCTACAACCCTGAAAGTTCAGAAAATGTTGGCAGCTCAAAAAAGTCCTTAAAATGCATCTTGTGCCTGCAAAAATGTTGAAAACTTTGGAGGCCCAAAAAAGGGGTTTACAGGCATCCTAGACCCCCTAAAGTCCAGAAAATGTTGGTGGGCCAAAAACTGTGTCAGAGAGCTCTGAATGTCCCAAAAACATTTACAGCCTGAAAGGGGCATTAACCCGCATCCTAGACCACTGAAATTCCCAAAAATATTTTTGCCATGAAAAGTGCATCCTACAACCCTGAAAGTTCAGAATATGTTAGCAGCCCAAAAAAGGCCTTAAAATGCATTTTAGACCTGCAAAAATGTTGAAAAGTTTGGAGGCCCAAAAAAGGGATTTACAGGCATCCTAGACCCCGTAAAGTGCAGAAAATGGCTGTGGTCCAAAATCAGTGTCAGAGAGCTCTGAATGTCCCAAAACATTTGCAGCCCGAAAGGGGCACTAACCCGCATCCGAGACCACTGAAATTCCCAAAAATATTTTTGGCACAAAAATGCATCCTACAACCCTGAAAGTTCAGAATATGTTAGCAGCCCAAAAAAGGCCTTAAAATGCATTTTAGACCTGCAAAAATGTTGAAAAGTTTGGAGGCCCAAAAAAGGGATTTACAGGCATCCTAGACCCCGTAAAGTGCAGAAAATGGCTGTGGTCCAAAATCAGTGTCAGAGAGCTCTGAATGTCCCAAAACATTTGCAGCCCGAAAGGGGCACTAACCCGCATCCGCGACCACTGAAATTCCCAAAAATATTTTTGGCACAAAAATGCATCCTACAACCCTGAAAGTTCAGAATATGTTAGCAGCCTGAAAAAGGCCTTAAATTGCATTTTAGGCCTGCAAAAATGTTGAACACTTTGGAGGACCAAAAAAGGGGTTTACAGGCATCCTAGACCCCCTAAAGCCCAGAAAATGTTGGTGGGCCAAAAACTGTGTCAGAGAGCTCTGAATGTCCTAAAAACATTTGCAGCCTGAACGGGGCATTAACCCACATCCTAGACAACTGAAATTCCCAAAAATATTTTGGCCCAAAAAATGCTTCCTACACCCCTGAAATTTCAGAAAATGTTGGCAGCTCAAAAAAAGGCCTTAAAATGCATCTTAGGCCTGCAAAAATGTTGAAAACTTTGGAGGCCCAAAAAAGGGGTTTACAGGCATCCTAGACCCCCTAAAGTCCAGAAAATGTTGGTGGGCCATACACAGGCTCAGAGAGCTCTGAATGTCCCAAAAACATTTGCAGCTTGAAAGGGGCATTAACCCACATCCTAGACCACTGAAATTCCCAAAAATATTTTTGGCACCCAAAATGCATCCTACAACCCTGAACGTTCAGAATATGTTAGTAGCCCAAAAAAGGCCTTAAAATGCATTTTAGGCCTGCAAAAATGTTGAAAACTTTGGAGGCCCAAAAAAGGGGTTTACAGGCATCCTAGACCCCCTAAAGTCCAGGAAATGTTGGTGGGCCAAAAACAGGCTCAGAGAGCTCTAAATGTCCCAAAAACATTTGCAGCCTTAAAGGGGCATTAACCCGCATCCTAGACCACTGAAATTACCAAAAATAGTTTGGCCCGAAAAATGCATCCTACACCCCTGAAAGTTCAGAAAATGTTGGCAGCTCAAAAAAGTCCTTAAAATTCTTCTTGTGCCTGCAAAAATGTTGAAAACTTTGGAGGCCCAAAAAAGGGGTTTACAGGCATCCTAGACCCCCTAAAGTCCAGAAAATGTTGGTGGGCCAAAAACGGTGTCAGAGAGCTCTGAATGTCCCAAAAACATTTGCAGCCTGAAAGGGGCACTAACCCGCATCCTAGACCACTGAAATTCCCAAAAATATTTTTGGCACCATAAATGCATCCTACAACCCTGAAAGTTTAGAATATGTTAGCAGCCTGAAAAAGTCCTTAAAATGCATTTTAGGCCTGCAAAAATGTTGAAACGTTTGGAGGCCCAAAAAAGGGATTTACAGGCATCCTAGACCCCCTAAAGTCCAGAAAATATTGGTGGGCCAAAAACATGCTCAGAGAGCTCTGAATGTCCCAAAAACATTTGCAGCCTCAAAGGGGCATTAACCCGCACCCTAGACCACTGGAATTACCAAAAATAGTTTGGCCCGAAAAATGCATCCTACACCCCTGAAAGTTCAGAAAATGATGGCAGCTCAAAAAAGTCCTTAAAATTCATCTTGTGCCTGCAAACATGTTGAAAACTTTGGAGGCCCAAAAAGGGGTTTACAGGCATCCTAGACCCCCTAAAGTCCAGAAAATGTTGGTGGGCCAAAAACTGTGTCAGAGAGCTCTGAATGTCCCAAAAACATTTGGAGCCTGAAAGGGGTATTAACCCGTATCCTAGACCACTGAAATTCCCAAAAATATTTTTGGCATGAAAAGTGCATCCTACAACCCTGAAAGTTCAGAATATGTTAGCAGCCCATAAAAGGCCTTAAAATGCATCTTAGGCCTGCAAAAATGTTGAAAACTTTGGAGGCCCAAAAAAGGGGTTTACAAGCATCCTAGACCCCCTAAAGTCCAGAAAATGTTGGTGGGCCATAAACAGGCTCAGAGAGCTCTGAATGTCCCAAAAACATTTGCAGCTTGAAAGGGGCATTAACCCACATCCTAGACCACTGAAATTCCCAAAAATATTTTTGGCACCCAAAATGCATCCTACAACCCTGAAAGTTCAGAATATGTTAGTAGCCCAAAAAAGGCCTTAAAATGCATTTTAGGCCTGCAAAAATGTTGAAAACTTTGGAGGCCCAAAAAAGGGGTTTACAGGCATCCTAGACCCCCTAAAGTCCAGGAAATGTTGGTGGGCCAAAAACAGGCTCAGAGAGCTCTGAATGTCCCAAAAACATTTGCAGCCTTAAAGGGGCATTAACCCGCATCCTAGACCACTGAAATTACCAAAAATAGTTTGGCCCGAAAAATGCATCCTACACCCCTGAAAGTTCAGAAAATGTTGGCAGCTCAAAAAAGTCCTTAAAATTCTTCTTGTGCCTGCAAAAATGTTGAAAACTTTGGAGGCCCAAAAAAGGGGTTTACAGGCATCCTAGACCCCCTAAAGTCCAGAAAATGTTGGTGGGCCAAAAACGGTGTCAGAGAGCTCTGAATGTCCCAAAAACATTTGCAGCCTGAAAGGGGCACTAGCCCGCATCCTAGACCACTGAAATTCCCAAAAATATTTTTGGCACCATAAATGCATCCTACAACCCTGAAAGTTTAGAATATGTTAGCAGCCTGAAAAAGTCCTTAAAATGCATTTTAGGCCTGCAAAAATGTTGAAAAGTTTGGAGGCCCAAAAAAGGGATTTACAGGCATCCTAGACCCCCTAAAGTCCAGAAAATATTGGTGGGCCAAAAACAGGCTCAGAGAGCTCTGAATGTCCCAAAAACATTTGCAGCCTCAAAGGGGCATTAACCCGCATCCTAGACCACTGAAATTACCAAAAATAGTTTGGCCCGAAAAATGCATCCTACACCCCTGAAAGTTCAGAAAATGTTGGCAGCTCAAAAAAGTCCTTAAAATTCTTCTTGTGCCTGCAAAAATGTTGAAAACTTTGGAGGCCCAAAAAAGGGGTTTACAGGCATCCTAGGCCCCCTAAAGTCCAGAAAATGTTGGTGGGCCAAAAACGGTGTCAGAGAGCTCTGAATGTCCCAAAAACATTTGCAGCCTGAAAGGGGCACTAACCCGCATCCTAGACCACTGAAATTCCCAAAAATATTTTTGGCACCATAAATGCATCCTACAACCCTGAAAGTTTAGAATATGTTAGCAGCCTGAAAAAGTCCTTAAAATGCATTTTAGGCCTGCAAAAATGTTGAAAAGTTTGGAGGCCCAAAAAAGGGATTTACAGGCATCCTAGACCCCCTAAAGTCCAGAAAATATTGGTGGGCCAAAAACAGGCTCAGAGAGCTCTGAATGTCCCAAAAACATTTGCAGCCTCAAAGGGGCATTAACCCGCATCCTAGACCACTGAAATTACCAAAAATAGTTTGTCCCGAAAAATGCATCTTACACCCCTGAAAGTTCAGAAAATGTTGGCAGCTCAAAAAAGTCCTTAAAATTCTTCTTGTGCCTGCAAAAATGTTGAAAACTTTGGAGGCCCAAAAAAGGGGTTTACAGGCATCCTAGACCCCGTAAAGTCCAGAAAATGTTGGTGGGCCAAAAACGGTGTCAGAGAGCTCTGAATGTCCCAAAAACATTTGCAGCCTGAAAGGGGCACTAACCCGCATCCTAGACCACTGAAATTCCCAAAAATATTTTTGGCACCATAAATGCATCCTACAACCCTGAAAGTTTAGAATATGTTAGCAGCCTGAAAAAGTCCTTAAAATGCATTTTAGGCCTGCAAAAATGTTGAAAAGTTTGGAGGCCCAAAAAAGGGATTTACAGGCATCCTAGACCCCCTAAAGTCCAGAAAATATTGGTGGGCCAAAAACAGGCTCAGAGAGCTCTGAATGTCCCAAAAACATTTGCAGCCTCAAAGGGGCATTAACCCGCATCCTAGACCACTGAAATTACCAAAAATAGTTTGGCCCGAAAAATGCATCCTACACCCCTGAAAGTTCAGAAAATGTTGGCAGCTCAAAAAAGTCCTTAAAATTCTTCTTGTGCCTGCAAAAATGTTGAAAACTTTGGAGGCCCAAAAAAGGGGTTTACAGGCATCCTAGACCCCCTAAAGTCCAGAAAATGTTGGTGGGCCAAAAACGGTGTCAGAGAGCTCTGAATGTCCCAAAAACATTTGCAGCCTGAAAGGGGCACTAACCCGCATCCTAGACCACTGAAATTCCCAAAAATATTTTTGGCACCATAAATGCATCCTACAACCCTGAAAGTTTAGAATATGTTAGCAGCCTGAAAAAGTCCTTAAAATGCATTTTAGGCCTGCAAAAATGTTGAAAAGTTTGGAGGCCCAAAAAAGGGATTTACAGGCATCCTAGACCCCCTAAAGTCCAGAAAATATTGGTGGGCCAAAAACAGGCTCAGAGAGCTCTGAATGTCCCAAAAACATTTGCAGCCTCAAAGGGGCTTTAACCCGCACCCTAGACCACTGAAATTACCAAAAATAGTTTGGCCCGAAAAATGCATCCTACACCCCTGAAAGTTCAGAAAATGTTGGCAGCTCAAAAAAGTCCTTAAAATTCATCTTGTGCCTGCAAACATGTTGAAAACTTTGGAGGCCCAAAAAGGGGTTTACAGGCATCCTAGACCCCCTAAAGTCCAGAAAATGTTGGTGGGCCAAAAACTGTGTCAGAGAGCTCTGAATGTCCCAAAAACATTTGGAGCCTGAAAGGGGTATTAACCCGTATCCTAGACCACTGAAATTCCCAAAAATATTTTTGGCACCATAAATGCATCCTACAACCCTGAAAGTTCAGAATATGTTAGCAGCCCATAAAAGGCCTTAAAATGCATTTTAGGCCTGCAAAAAGGTTGAAAACTTTGGAGGCCCAAAAAAGGGGTTTACAGGCATCCTAGACCCCCTAAAGTCCAGAAAATGTTGGTGGGCCAAAAACTGTGTCAGAGAGCTCTGAATGTCCCAAAAACATTTGCAGCCTGAAAGGGGCATTAACCCGCATCCTAGACCACTGAAATTCCCAAAAATAGTTTGGCCCGAAAAATGCATCCTGCACCCCTGAATGTTCAGAAAATGTTGGCAGCTCAAAAAAGTCCTTAAAATTCATCTTGTGCCTGCAAAAATGTTGAAAACTTTGGAGGCCCAAAAAAGGGGTTTACAGGCATCCTAGACTCCCTAAAGTCCAGAAAATATTGGTGGACCAAAACCTGTGTCAGAGAGCTCTGAATGTCCCAAAAACATGTGCAGCCTGAAAGGGGCATTAACCCGCATCCTAGACCACTGAAATTCCCAAAAATATTTTTGGCACCCAAAATGCATCCTACAACCCTGAAAGTTCAGAATATATTAGCAGCCCAAAAAAGGCCTTAAAATGCATTTTAGGCCTGCAAAAATGTTGAAAACTTTGGAGGCCCAAAAAAGGGGTTTGCAGGCATCCTAGACCCCCTAAAGTCCAGAAAATGTTGGTGGGACAAAAACTGTGTCAGAGAGCTCTGAATGTCCCAAAAATATTTACAGCCTGAAAGGGGCATTAACCCGCATCCTAGACCACTGAAATTCCCAAAAATATTTTTGGCATGAAAAGTGCATCCTACAACCCTGAAAGTTCAGAATATTTTAGCAGCCCAAAAAAGGCCTTAAAATGCATCTTAGACCTGCAAAAATGTTGAAAGGTTTGGAGGCTAAAAAATGGGATTTACAGGCATCCTAGACCCCGTAAAGTGCAGAAAATGGCTGTGGCCCAAAATCAGTGTCAGAGAGCTTTGAAAGTCCCAAAACATTTGCAGCCCGAAAGGGGCACTAACCCGCATCCTAGACCACTGTAATTCCCAAAAGTATTTTTGGCACGAAAAATGCATCCTACACCCCTGAAATTTCAGAAAATGTTGGCAGCTCAAAAAAAGGCCTTAAAATGCATCTTAGGCCTGCAAAAATGTTGAAAACTTTGCAGGCCCAAAAAAGGGGTTTACAGGCATCCTAGACCCCCTAAAGTCCAGAAAATGTTGGTGGGCCAAAAACAGGCTCAGAAAGCTCTGAATGTCCCAAAAACATTTGCAGCCTGAAAGGGGCATTAACCCGCATCCTAGACCACTGAAATTACCAAAAATAATTTGGCACGAAAAATGCATCCTACACCCCTCAAAGTTCAGAAAATGTTGGCAGCTCAAAAAAGTCCTTAAAATGCATCTTGTGCCTGCAAAAATGTTGAAAACTTTGGAGGCCCAAAAAAGGGATTTTACAGGCATCCTAGACCCCCTAAAGTCCAGAAAATGTTGGTGGGCAAAAACTGTGCCAGAGAGCTCTGAATGTCCCAAAAATATTTGCAGCCTGAAAGGGGTATTAATCCGCATCCTAGACCACTGAAATTCCCAAAAATATTTTTGGCATGAAAAGTGCATCCTACAACCTTGAAAGTTCAGAATATGTTAGCAGCCTGAAAAAGGCCTTAAAATGCATTTTAGGCCTGCAAAAATGTTGAAAACTTTGGAGGCCCAAAAAAGGGGTTTACAGGCATCCTAGACCCCCTAAAGTCCAGAAAATGTTGGTGGGCCAAAAACTGTGTCAGAGAGCTCTGAAAGTCCCAAAAACATTTGCAGCCTGAAAGGGGCATTAACCCGCATCCTAGACCACTGAAATTCCCAAAAATATTTTTGGCACCCAAAATGCATCCTACAACCCTGAAAGTTCAGAATATGTTAGTAGCCCAAAAAAGGCCTTAAAATGCATTTTAGGCCTGCAAAAATGTTGAAAACTTTGGAGGCCCAAAAAAGGGGTTTACAGGCATCCTAGACCCCCTAAAGTCCAGGAAATGTTGGTGGGCCAAAAAGAGGCTCAGAGAGCTCTGAATGTCCCAATAACATTTGCAGCCTTAAAGGGGCATTAACCCGCATCCTAGACCACTGAAATTACCAAAAAAAGTTTGGCCCGAAAAATGCATGCTACACCCCTGAAAGTTCAGAAAATGTTGGCAGCTCAAAAAAGTCCTTAAAATTCTTCTTGTTCCTGCAAAAATGTTGAAAACTTTGGAGGCCCAAAAAAGGGGTTTACAGGCATCCTAGACCCCCTAAAGTCCAGAAAATGTTGGTGGGCCAGAAACGGTGTCAGAGAGCTCTGAATGTCCCAAAAACATTTGCAGCCTGAAAGGGGTATTAACCCGCATCCTAGACCACTGAAATTCTCAAAAATATTTTTGCCATGAAAAGAGCATCCTACAACCCTGAAAGTTCAGAATATGTTAGCAGCCCAAAAAAGGCCTTAAAATGCATTTTAGGCCTGCAAAAATGTTGAAAAGTTTGGAGGCCCAAAAAAGGGATTTACAGGCATCCTAGACCCCCTAAAGTCCAGAAAATGTTGGTGGGCAAAAACTGTGCCAGAGAGCTCTGAATGTCCCAAAAACATTTGCACCCTGAAAGGGGTATTAACCTGCATCCTAGACCACTGAAATTCCCAAAAATATTTTTGGCACGAAAAGTGCATCCTACAACCTTGAAAGTTCAGAATATGTTAGCAGCCCGAAAAAGGCCTTAAAATGCATTTTAGGCCTGCAAAAATGTTGAAAACTTTGGAGGCCCAAAAAAGGGGTTTACAGGCATCCTAGACCCCTAAAGTCCAGAAAATGTTGATGGCCCAAAAACAGTGTCAGAGATCTCTGAATGTCCCAACAACATTTGCAGCCTGAATTGGGAATTAACAAACATCCTAGACCACTGAAATGTCCAAAAATATTTTTGGCACGAAAAATGCATCCTGCACCCCTGAAAGCTCAGAATATGTTAGCAGCCCAAAAAAGGCCTTAAAATGCATTTTAGGCCTGCAAAAACGTTGAAAACTTTGCAGGCCCAAAAAAGGGGTTTACATGCATCCTAAACCCCCTAAAGTCCAGAAAAGGTTGGTGGGCCATAAACTGTGTCAGAGAGCTCTGAATGTCCCAAAAATATTTGCAGCCTGAAAGGGGCATTAACCCGCATCCTAGACCACTGAAATTCCCAAAAATATTTTTGGCATGAAAAGTGCATCCTACAACCCTGAAAGTTCAGAATATGTTAGCAGCCCAAAAAAGGCCTTAAAATGCATTTTAGACCTGCAAAAATGTTGAAAAGTTTGGAGGCCCAAAAAAGGGATTTACAGGCATCCTAGACCCCGTAAAGTGCAGAAAATGGCTGTGGTCCAAAATCAGTGTCAGAGAGCTCTGAATGTCCCAAAACATTTGCAGCCCGAAAGGGGCACTAACCCACATCCGAGACCACTGAAATTCCCAAAAATATTTTTGGCACAAAAATGCATCCTACAACCCTGAAAGTTCAGAATATGTTAGCAGCCTGAAAAAGGCCTTAAATTGCATTTTAGGCCTGCAAAAATGTTGAACACTTTGGAGGACCAAAAAAGGGGTTTACAGGCATCCTAGACCCCCTAAAGCCCAGAAAATGTTGGTGGGCCAAAAACTGTGTCAGAGAGCTCTGAATGTCCTAAAACCATTTGCAGCCTGAACGGGGCATTAACCCACATCCTAGACAACTGAAATTCCCAAAAATATTTTGGCCCAAAAAATGCTTCCTACACCCCTGAAATTTCAGAAAATGTTGGCAGCTCAAAAAAAGGCCTTAAAATGCATCTTAGGCCTGCAAAAATGTTGAAAACTTTGGAGGCCCAAAAAAGGGGTTTACAGGCATCCTAGACCCCCTAAAGTCCAGAAAATGTTGGTGGGCCATAAACAGGCTCAGAGAGCTCTGAATGTCCCAAAAACATTTGCAGCTTGAAATGGGCATTAACCCACATCCTAGACCACTGAAATTCCCAAAAATATTTTTGGCACCCAAAATGCATCCTACAACCCTGAAAGTTCAGAATATGTTAGTAGCCCAAAAAAGGCCTTAAAATGCATTTTAGGCCTGCAAAAATGTTGAAAACTTTGGAGGCCCAAAAAAGGGGTTTACAGGCATCCTAGACCCCCTAAAGTCCAGAAAATGTTGGTGGGCCAAAAACTGTGTCAGAGAGCTCTGAATGTCCCAAAAACATTTGGAGCCTGAAAGGGGTATTAACCCGTATCCTAGACCACTGAAATTCCCAAAAATATTTTTGGCATGAAAAGTGCATCCTACAACCCTGAAAGTTCAGAATATGTTAGCAGCCCATAAAAGGCCTTAAAATGCATCTTAGGCCTGCAAAAATGTTGAAAACTTTGGAGGCCCAAAAAAGGGGTTTACAGGCATCCTAGACCCCCTAAAGTCCAGAAAATGTTGGTGGGCCATAAACAGGCTCAGAGAGCTCTGAATGTCCCAAAAACATTTGCAGCTTGAAAGGGGCATTAACCCACATCCTAGACCACTGAAATTCCCAAAAATATTTTTGGCACCCAAAATGCATCCTACAACCCTGAAAGTTCAGAATATGTTAGTAGCCCAAAAAAGGCCTTAAAATGCATTTTAGGCCTGCAAAAATGTTGAAAACTTTGGAGGCCCAAAAAAGGGGTTTACAGGCATCCTAGACCCCCTAAAGTCCAGGAAATGTTGGTGGGCCAAAAACAGGCTCAGAGAGCTCTGAATGTCCCAAAAACATTTGCAGCCTTAAAGGGGCATTAACCCGCATCCTAGACCACTGAAATTACCAAAAATAGTTTGGCCCGAAAAATGCATCCTACACCCCTGAAAGTTCAGAAAATGTTGGCAGCTCAAAAAAGTCCTTAAAATTCTTCTTGTGCCTGCAAAAATGTTGAAAACTTTGGAGGCCCAAAAACGGGGTTTACAGGCATCCTAGACCCCCTAAAGTCCAGAAAATGTTGGTGGGCCAAAAACGGTGTCAGATAGCTCTGAATGTCCCAAAAACATTTGCAGCCTGAAAGGGGCACTAACCCGCATCCTAGACCACTGAAATTCCCAAAAATATTTTTGGCACCATAAATGCATCCTACAACCCTGAAAGTTTAGAATATGTTAGCAGCCTGAAAAAGTCCTTAAAATGCATTTTAGGCCTGCAAAAATGTTGAAAAGTTTGGAGGCCCAAAAAAGGGATTTACAGGCATCCTAGACCCCCTAAAGTCCAGAAAATATTGGTGGGCCAAAAACAGGCTCAGAGAGCTCTGAATGTCCCAAAAACATTTGCAGCCTCAAAGGGGCATTAACCCGCATCCTAGACCACTGAAATTACCAAAAATAATTTGGCCCGAAAAATGCATCCTACACCCCTGAAAGTTCAGAAAATGTTGGCAGCTCAAAAAAGTCCTTAAAATGCATCTTGTGCCTGCAAAAATGTTGAAAACTTTGGAGGCCCAAAAAAGGGGTTTACAGGCATCCTAGACCCCCTAAAGTCCAGAAAATGTTGGTGGGCCAAAAACTGTGTCAGAGAGCTCTGAATGTCCCAAAAACATTTACAGCCTGAAAGGGGCATTAACCCGCATCCTAGACCACTGAAATTCCCAAAAATATTTTTGGCATGAAAAGTGCATCCTACAACCCTGAAAGTTCAGAATATGTTAGCAGCCCAAAAAAGGCCTTAAAATGCATTTTAGACCTGCAAAAATGTTGAAATGTTTGGAGGCCCAAAAAAGAGATTTACAGGCATCCTAGACCCCGTAAAGTGCAGAAAATGGCTGTGGTCCAAAATCAGTGTCAGAGAGCTCTGAATGTCCCAAAACATTTGCAGCCCGAAAGGGGCACTAACCCGCATCCGAGACCACTGAAATTCCCAAAAATATTTTTGGCACAAAAATGCATCCTACAACCCTGAAAGTTCAGAATATGTTAGCAGCCTGAAAAAGGCCTTAAATTGCATTTTAGGCCTGCAAAAATGTTGAACACTTTAGAGGACCAAAAAAGGGGTTTACAGGCATCCTAGACCCCCTAAAGTCCAGAAAATGTTGGTGGGCCATAAACAGGCTCAGAGAGCTCTGAATGTCCCAAAAACATTTGCAGCTTGAAAGGGGCATTAACCCACATCCTAGACCACTGAAATTCCCAAAAATATTTTTGGCACCCAAAATGCATCCCACAACCCTGAAAGTTCAGAATATGTTAGTAGCCCAAAAAAGGCCTTAAAATGCATTTTAGACCTGCAAAAATGTTGAAAAGTTTGGAGGCCCAAAAAAGAGATTTACAGGCATCCTAGACCCCGTAAAGTGCAGAAAATGGCTGTGGTCCAAAATCAGTGTCAGAGAGCTCTGAATGTCCCAAAACATTTGCAGCCCGAAAGGGGCACTAACCCGCATCCGAGACCACTGAAATTCCCAAAAATATTTTTGGCACAAAAATGCATCCTACAACCCTGAAAGTTCAGAATATGTTAGCAGCCTGAAAAAGGCCTTAAATTGCATTTTAGGCCTGCAAAAATGTTGAACACTTTGGAGGACCAAAAAAGGGGTTTACAGGCATCCTAGACCCCCTAAAGTCCAGAAAATGTTGGTGGGCCATAAACAGGCTCAGAGAGCTCTGAATGTCCCAAAAACATTTGCAGCTTGAAAGGGGCATTAACCCACATCCTAGACCACTGAAATTCCCAAAAATATTTTTGGCACCCAAAATGCATCCCACAACCCTGAAAGTTCAGAATATGTTAGTAGCCCAAAAAAGGCCTTAAAATGCATTTTAGGCCTGCAAAAATGTTGAAAACTTTGGAGGCCCAAAAAAGGGGTTTACAGGCATCCTAGACCCCCTAAAGTCCAGGAAATGTTGGTGGGCCAAAAACTGTGTCAGAGAGCTCTGAATGTCCCAAAAACATTTGCAGCCTTAAAGGGGCATTAACCCGCATCCTAGACCACTGAAATTACCAAAAATAGTTTGGCCCGAAAAATGCATCCTACACCCCTGAACGTTCAGAAAATGTTGGCAGCTCAAAAAAGTCCTTAAAATTCTTCTTGTGCCTGCAAAAATGTTGAAAACTTTGGAGGCCCAAAAAAGGGGTTTACAGGCATCCTAGACCCCCTAAAGTCCAGAAAATGTTGGTGGGCCAAAAACGGTGTCAGAGAGCTCTGAATGTCCCAAAAACATTTGCAGCCTGAAAGGGGCACTAACCCGCATCCTAGACCACTGAAATTCCCAAAAATATTTTTGGCACCATAAATGCATCCTACAACCCTGAAAGTTTAGAATATGTTAGCAGCCTGAAAAAGTCCTTAAAATGCATTTTAGGCCTGCAAAAATGTTGAAAAGTTTGGAGGCCCAAAAAAGGGATTTACAGGCATCCTAGACCCCCTAAAGTCCAGAAAATATTTGTGGGCCAAAAACAGGCTCAGAGAGCTCTGAATGTCCCAAAAACATTTGCAGCCTCAAAGGGGCATTAACCCGCATCCTAGACCACTGAAATTACCAAAAATAGTTTGTCCCGAAAAATGCATCCTACACCCCTGAAAGTTCAGAAAATGTTGGCAGCTCAAAAAAGTCCTTAAAATTCTTCTTGGGCCTGCAAAAATGTTGAAAACTTTGGAGGCCCAAAAAAGGGGTTTACAGGCATCCTAGACCCCCTAAAGTCCAGAAAATGTTGGTGGGCCAAAAACGGTGTCAGAGAGCTCTGAATGTCCCAAAAACATTTGCAGCCTGAAAGGGGCATTAGCCCGCATCCTAGACCACTGAAATTCTCAAAAATATTTTTGCCATGAAAAGTGCATCCTACAACCCTGAATGTTCAAAATATGTTAGCAGCCCAAAAAAGGCCTTAAAATGCATTTTAGGCCGGCAAAAATGTTGAAAAGTTTGGAGGCCCAAAAAAGGGATTTACAGGCATCCTAGACCCTGTAAAATGCAGAAAATGGTTGTGGGCCAAAAACTGTGTCAGAGAGCTCTGAATGTCCCAAAAACATGTGCAGCTTGAAATGGGCATTAACCCGCATCCTAGACCACTGAAATTCCCAAAAATATTTTTGGCATCAAAATGCATCCTACAACCCTGAAAGTTCAGAATATGTTAGCAGCCCAAAAAAGGCCTTAAAATGCATTTTAGGCCTGCAAAAATGTTTAAAGGTTTGGAGGCCCAAAAAAGGGATTTACAGGCATCCTAGACCCCCTAAAGTCCAGAAAATGTTGGTGGGCAAAAACTGTGCCAGAGAGCTCTGAATGTCCCAAAAATATTTGCAGCCTGAAAGGGGTATTAACCCGCATCCTAGACCACTGAAATTCCCAAAAATATTTTTGGCATGAAAAGTGCATCCTACAACCTTGAAAGTTCAGAATATGTTAGCAGCCTGAAAAAGGCCTTAAAATGCATTTTAGGCCTGCAAAAATGTTGAAAACTTTGGAGGCCCAAAAAAGGGGTTTACAGGCATCCTAGACCCCCTAAAGTCCAGAAAATGTTGGTGGGCCAAAAACTGTGTCAGAGAGCTCTGAAAGTCCCAAAAACATTTGCAGCCTGAAAGGGGCATTAACCCGCATCCTAGACCACTGAAATTCCCAAAAATATTTTTGGCACCCAAAATGCACCCTACAACCTTGAAAGTTCAGAATATGTTAGCAGCCCAAAAAAGGCCTTAAAATGCATTTTAGGCCTGTAAAAATGTTGAAAGGTTTGGAGGCCCAAAAAAGGGGTTTACAGGCATCCTAGACCCCCTAAAGTCCAGAAAATGTTGGTGGGCCAAATGCAGGCTCAGAGAGCTCTGAATGTCCCAAAAATATTTGCAGCCTGAAAGGGGCATTAACCCGCATCCTAGACCACTGAAATTCCCAAAAATATTTTTGGCACCCAAAATGCATCCTACAACCTTGAAAGTTCAGAATATGTTAGCAGCCCAAAAAAGGCCTTAAATGCATTTTATGCCTGCAAAAATGTTGAAAACTTTGGAGGCCCAAAAAAGGGTTTTACAGGCATCCTAGACCCCCTAAAGTCCAGAAAATGTTGGTGGGCCAAAAACTGTGTCAGAGAGCTCTGAATGTCCCAAAAACATTTGCAGCCTGAAAGGGGTATTAACCCGCATCCTAGACCACTGAAATTCCCAAAAATATTTTTGGCATGAAAAGAGCATCCTACAACCCTGAAAGTTCAGAATATGTTAGCAGCCCAAAAAAGGCCTTAAAATGCATTTTAGGCCTGTAAAAATGTTGAAAACTTTGGAGGCCCAAAAAAGGGGTTTACAGGCATCCTAGACCCCCTAAAGTCCAGAAAATGTTGGTGGGCCAAAAACTGTGTCAGAGAGCTCTGAAAGTCCCAAAAACATTTGCAGCCTGAAAGGGGCATTAACCCGCATCCTAGACCACTGAAATTCGCAAAAATATTTTTGCCATGAAAAGTGCATCCTACAACCCTGAACGTTCAGAATATGTTAGCAGCCCAAAAAAGGCCTTAAAATGCATTTTAGGCCTGCAAAAAGGTTGAAAACTTTGGAGACCCAAAAAAGGGGTTTACAGGCATCCTAGACCCCCTAAAGTCCAGAAAATGTTGGTGGGCAAAAACTGTGCCAGAGAGCTCTGAATGTCCCAAAAACATTTACAGCCTGAAAGGGGCATTAACCCGCATCCTAGACCACTGAAATTCCCAAAAATATTTTTGGCATGAAAAGTGCATCCTATAACCCTGAAAGTTCAGAATATGTTAGCAGCCCAAAAAAGGCCTTAAAATGCATTTTAGGCCTGCAAAAATGTTGAAAGGTTTGGAGGCCCAAAAAAGGGGTTTACAGGCATCCTAGACCCCCTAAAGTCCAGAAAATGTTGGTGGGCCAAAAACAGGCTCAGAGAGCTCTGAATGTCCCAAAAACATTTGCAGCCTGAAAGGGGTATTAACCCGCATCCTAGACCACTGAAATTACCAAAAATAGTTTGGCCCGAAAAATGCATCCTACACCCCTGAATGTTCAGAAAATGTTGGCAGCTCAAAAAAGTCCTTAAAATTCATCTTGTGCCTGGAAAAATGTTGAAAACTTTGGAGGCCCAAAAAAGGGATTTATAGGCATCCTAGACCCCCTAAAGTCCAGAAAATGTTGGTGGGCCTAAAACTGTGTCAGAGAGCTCTGAATGTCCCAAAACATGTGCAGCCCGAAAGGGGCACTAACCAGCATCCTAGACCACTGAAATTCCCAAAAATATTTTTGGCACCAAAAATGCATCCTACAACCCTGAAAGTTCAGAATATATTAGCAGCCCAAAAAAGGCCTTAAAATGCATTTTAGGCCTGCAAAAATGTTGAAAACTTTGGTGGCCCAAAAAAGGGGTTTACAGGCACCCTAGACCCCCTAAAGTCCAGAAAATGTTGGTGGGCCAAAAACAGGCTCAGAAAGCTCTGAATGTCCCAAAAACATTTGCAGCCTGAAAGGGGCATTAACCCTCATCCTAGACCACTGAAATTACCAAAAATAATTTGGCCCGAAAAATGCATCCTACACCCCTGAAAGTTCAGAAAATGTTGGCAGCTCAAAAAAGTCCTTAAAATGCATCTTGTGCCTGCAAAAATGTTGAAAACTTTGGAGGCCCAAAAAAGGGGTTTACAGGCATCCTAGACC
This sequence comes from Ambystoma mexicanum, assembly GCF_040938575.1. NCBI lineage: Eukaryota > Metazoa > Chordata > Amphibia > Caudata > Ambystomatidae > Ambystoma > Ambystoma mexicanum. The sequence continues at coordinate 955,558,442 of NC_090929.1, read as the reverse complement.
CCCTAAAGTCCAGAAAATGTTGGTGTGCCAAAAACTGTGTCAGAGAGCTCTGAATGTCCCAAAAACATTTACAGCCTGAAAGGGGCATTAACCCGCATCCTAGACCACTGAAATTCCCAAAAATATTTTTGGCATGAACAGTGCATCCTACAACCCTGAAAGTTCAGAATATGTTAGCAGCCCAAAAAAGGCCTTAAAATGCATTTTAGACCTGCAAAAATGTTGAAAAGTTTGGAGGCCCAAAAAAGGGATTTACAGGCATCCTAGACCCCGTAAAGTGCAGAAAATGGCTGTGGTCCAAAATCAGTGTCAGAGAGCTCTGAATGTCCCAAAACATTTGCAGCCCGAAAGGGGCACTAACCCGCATCCGATACCACTGAAATTCCCAAAAATATTTTTGGCACAAAAATGCATCCTACAACCCTGAAAGTTCAGAATATGTTAGCAGCCTGAAAAAGGCCTTAAAATGCATTTTAGGCCTGCAAAAATGTTGAAAACTTTGGAGGCCCAAAAAAGGGGTTTACAGGCATCCTAGACCCCCTAAAGTCCAGAAAATGTTGGTGGGCCAAAAACTGTGTCAGAGAGCTCTGAATGTCCTAAAAACATTTGCAGCCTGAACGGGGCATTAACCCACATCCTAGACAACTGAAATTCCCAAAAATATTTTGGCCTAAAAAATGCTTCCTACACCCCTGAAATTTCAGAAAATGTTGGCAGCTCAAAAAAAGGCCTTAAAATGCATCTTAGGCCTGCAAAAATGTTGAAAACTTTGGAGGCCCAAAAAAGGGGTTTACAGGCATCCTAGACCCCCTAAAGTCCAGAAAATGTTGGTGGGCCATAAACAGGCTCAGAGAGCTCTGAATGTCCCAAAAACATTTGCAGCCTTAAAGGGGCATTAACCCGCATCCTAGACCACTGAAATTCCCAAAAATATTTTTGGCACCCAAAATGCATCCTACAACCTTGAAAGTTCAGAATATGTTAGCAGCCCAAAAAAAGCCTTAAATGCATTTTATGCCTGCAAAAATGTTGAAAACTTTGGAGGCCCAAAAAAGGGTTTTACAGGCATCCTAGACCCCCTAAAGTCCAGAAAATGTTGGTGGGCCAAAAACTGTGTCAGAGAGCTCTGAATGTCCCAAAAACATTTGCAGCCTGAAAGGGGTATTAATCCGCATCCTAGACCACTGAAATTCCCAAAAATATTTTTGGCATGAAAAGAGCATCCTACAACCCTGAAAGTTCAGAATATGTTAGCAGCCCAAAAAAGGCCTTAAAATGCATTTTAGGCCTGTAAAAATGTTGAAAACTTTGGAGGCCCAAAAAAGGGGTTTACAGGCATCCTAGACCCCCTAAAGTCCAGAAAATGTTGGTGGGCCAAAAACTGTGTCAGAGAGCTCTGAAAGTCCCAAAAACTTTTGCAGCCTGAAAGGGGCATTAACCCGCATCCTAGACCACTGAAATTCTCAAAAATATTTTTGCCATGAAAAGTGCATCCTACAACCCTGAACGTTCAGAATATGTTAGCAGCCCAAAAAAGGCCTTAAAATGCATTTTAGGCCTGCAAAAAGGTTGAAAACTTTGGAGGCCCAAAAAAGGGGTTTACAGGCATCCTAGACCCCCTAAAGTCCAGAAAATGTTGGTGGGACAAAAACTGTGTCAGAGAGCTCTGAAAGTCCCAAAAACATTTGCAGCCTGAAAGGGGCATTAACCCGCATCCTAGACCACTGAAATTCGCAAAAATATTTTTGCCATGAAAAGTGCATCCTACAACCCTGAACGTTCAGAATATGTTAGCAGCCCAAAAAAGGCCTTAAAATGCATTTTAGGCCTGCAAAAAGGTTGAAAACTTTGGAGACCCAAAAAAGGGGTTTACAGGCATCCTAGACCCCCTAAAGTCCAGAAAATGTTGGTGGGCAAAAACTGTGCCAGAGAGCTCTGAATGTCCCAAAAACATTTACAGCCTGAAAGGGGCATTAACCCGCATCCTAGACCACTGAAATTCCCAAAAATATTTTTGGCATGAAAAGTGCATCCTATAACCCTGAAAGTTCAGAATATGTTAGCAGCCCAAAAAAGGTCTTAAAATGCATCTTAGACCTGCAAAAATGTTGAAAGATTTGGAGGCTAAAAAATGGGATTTACAGGCATCCTAGACCCCGTAAAGTGCAGAAAATGGCTGTGGCCCAAAATCAGTGTCAGAGAGCTCTGAATGTCCCAAAACATTTGCAGCCCGAAAGGGGCACTAACCCGCATCCTAGACCACTGAAATTCCCAAAAGTATTTTTGGCACGAAAAATGCATCCTATACCCCTGAAATTTCAGAAAATGTTGGCAGCTCAAAAAAAGGCCTTAAAATGTATTTTAGGCCTGCAAAAATGTTGAAAGGTTTGGTGGCCCAAAAAAGGGGTTTACAGGCATCCTAGACCCCCTAACGTCCAGAAAATGTTGGTGGGCCAAAAACAGGCTCAGAGAGCTCTGAGTGTCCCAAAAACATTTGCATCCTGAAAGGGGCATTAACACGCATCCTAGACCACTGAAATTCCCAAAAATATTTTTGGCACCCAAAATGCATCCTACAACCCTGAAAGTTCAGAATATATTAGCAGCCCAAAAAAGTCCTTAAAATGCATTTTAGGCCTGCAAAAATGTTGAAAACTTTGGTGGCCCAAAAAAGGGGTTTACAGGCACCCTAGACCCCCTAAAGTCCAGAAAATGTTGGTGGGCCAAAAACAGGCTCAGAAAGCTGTGAATGTCCGAAAAACATTTGCAGCCTGAAAGGGGCATTAACCCTCATCCTAGACCACTGAAATTACCAAAAATAATTTGGCCCGAAAAATGCATCCTACAACCTTGAAAGTTCAGAATATGTTAGCAGCCCAAAAAAGGCCTTAAATGCATTTTATGCCTGCAAAAATGTTGAAAACTTTGGAGGCCCAAAAAAGGGGTTTACAGGCATCCTAGACCCCCTAAAGTCCAGAAAATGTTGGTGGGCCAAATGCAGGCTCAGAGAGCTCTGAATGTCCCAAAAATATTTGCAGCCTGAAAGGGGCATTAACCCGCATCCTAGACCACTGAAATTCCAAAAAATATTTTTGGCACCCAAAATGCATCCTACAACCTTGAAAGTTCAGAATATGTTAGCAGCCCAAAAAAGGCCTTAAATGCATTTTATGCCTGCAAAAATGTTGAAAACTTTGGAGGCCCAAAAAAGGGTTTTACAGGCATCCTAGACCCCCTAAAGTCCAGAAAATGTTGGTGGGCCAAAAACTGTGTCAGAGAGTTCTGAATGTCCCAAAAACATTTGCAGCCTGAAAGGGGTATTAACCCGCATCCTAGACCACTGAAATTCCCAAAAATATTTTTGGCATGAAAAGAGCATCCTACAACCCTGAAAGTTCAGAATATGTTAGCAGCCCAAAAAAGGCCTTAAAATGCATTTTAGGCCTGTAAAAATGTTGAAAACTTTGGAGGCCCAAAAAAGGGGTTTACAGGCATCCTAGACCCCCTAAAGTCCAGAAAATGTTGGTGGGCCAAAAACTGTGTCAGAGAGCTCTGAAAGTCCCAAAAACTTTTGCAGCCTGAAAGGGGCATTAACCCGCATCCTAGACCACTGAAATTCTCAAAAATATTTTTGCCATGAAAAGTGCATCCTACAACCCTGAACGTTCAGAATATGTTAGCAGCCCAAAAAAGGCCTTAAAATGCATTTTAGGCCTGCAAAAAGGTTGAAAACTTTGGAGGCCCAAAAAAGGGGTTTACAGGCATCCTAGACCCCCTAAAGTCCAGAAAATGTTGGTGGGCCAAAAACTGTGTCAGAGAGCTCTGAAAGTCCCAAAAACATTTGCAGCCTGAAAGGGGCATTAACCCGCATCCTAGACCACTGAAATTCGCAAAAATATTTTTGCCATGAAAAGTGCATCCTACAACCCTGAACGTTCAGAATATGTTAGCAGCCCAAAAAAGGCCTTAAAATGCATTTTAGGCCTGCAAAAAGGTTGAAAACTTTGGAGACCCAAAAAAGGGGTTTACAGGCATCCTAGACCCCCTAAAGTCCAGAAAATGTTGGTGGGCAAAAACTGTGCCAGAGAGCTCTGAATGTCCCAAAAACATTTACAGCCTGAAAGGGGCATTAACCCGCATCCTAGACCACTGAAATTCCCAAAAATATTTTTGGCATGAAAAGTGCATCCTATAACCCTGAAAGTTCAGAATATGTTAGCAGCCCAAAAAAGGCCTTAAAATGCATTTTAGGCCTGCAAAAATGTTGAAAGGTTTGGAGGCCCAAAAAAGGGGTTTACAGGCATCCTAGACCCCCTAAAGTCCAGAAAATGTTGGTGGGCCAAAAACAGGCTCAGAGAGCTCTGAATGTCCCAAAAACATTTGCAGCCTGAAAGGGGTATTAACCCGCATCCTAGACCACTGAAATTACCAAAAATAGTTTGGCCCGAAAAATGCATCCTACACCCCTGAATGTTCAGAAAATGTTGGCAGCTCAAAAAAGTCCTTAAAATTCATCTTGTGCCTGGAAAAATGTTGAAAACTTTGGAGGCCCAAAAAAGGGATTTATAGGCATCCTAGACCCCCTAAAGTCCAGAAAATGTTGGTGGGCCTAAAACTGTGTCAGAGAGCTCTGAATGTCCCAAAACATGTGCAGCCCGAAAGGGGCACTAACCAGCATCCTAGACCACTGAAATTCCCAAAAATATTTTTGGCACCAAAAATGCATCCTACAACCCTGAAAGTTCAGAATATATTAGCAGCCCAAAAAAGGCCTTAAAATGCATTTTAGGCCTGCAAAAATGTTGAAAACTTTGGTGGCCCAAAAAAGGGGTTTACAGGCACCCTAGACCCCCTAAAGTCCAGAAAATGTTGGTGGGCCAAAAACAGGCTCAGAAAGCTCTGAATGTCCCAAAAACATTTGCAGCCTGAAAGGGGCATTAACCCTCATCCTAGACCACTGAAATTACCAAAAATAATTTGGCCCGAAAAATGCATCCTACACCCCTGAAAGTTCAGAAAATGTTGGCAGCTCAAAAAAGTCCTTAAAATGCATCTTGTGCCTGCAAAAATGTTGAAAACTTTGGAGGCCCAAAAAAGGGGTTTACAGGCATCCTAGACCCCCTAAAGTCCAGAAAATGTTGGTGGGCCAAAAACTGTGTCAGAGAGCTCTGAATGTCCCAAAAACATTTACAGCCTGAAAGGGGCATTAACCCGCATCCTAGACCACTGAAATTCCCAAAAATATTTTTGGCATGAACAGTGCATCCTACAACCCTGAAAGTTCAGAATATGTTAGCAGCCCAAAAAAGGCCTTAAAATGCATTTTAGACCTGCAAAAATGTTGAAAAGTTTGGAGGCCCAAAAAAGGGATTTACAGGCATCCTAGACCCCGTAAAGTGCAGAAAATGGCTGTGGTCCAAAATCAGTGTCAGAGAGCTCTGAATGTCCCAAAACATTTGCAGCCCGAAAGGGGCACTAACCCGCATCCGATACCACTGACATTCCCAAAAATATTTTTGGCACAAAAATGCATCCTACAACCCTGAAAGTTCAGAATATGTTAGCAGCCTGAAAAGGGCCTTAAAATGCATTTTAGGCCTGCAAAAATGTTGAAAACTTTGGAGGCCCAAAAAAGGGGTTTACAGGCATCCTAGACCCCCTAAAGTCCAGAAAATGTTGGTGGGCCAAAAACTGTGTCAGAGAGCTCTGAATGTCCTAAAAACATTTGCAGCCTGAACGGGGCATTAACCCACATCCTAGACAACTGAAATTCCCAAAAATATTTTGGCCCAAAAAATGCTTCCTACACCCCTGAAATTTCAGAAAATGTTGGCAGCTCAAAAAAAGGCCTTAAAATGCATCTTAGGCCTGCAAAAATGTTGAAAACTTTGGAGGCCCAAAAAAGGGGTTTACAGGCATCCTAGACCCCCTAAAGTCCAGAAAATGTTGGTGGGCCATAAACAGGCTCAGAGAGCTCTGAATGTCCCAAAAACATTTGCAGCCTTAAAGGGGCATTAACCCGCATCCTAGACCACTGAAATTACCAAAAATATTTTTGGCACCCAAAATGCATCCTACAACCTTGAAAGTTCAGAATATGTTAGCAGCCCAAAAAAGGCCTTAAATGCATTTTATGCCTGCAAAAATGTTGAAAACTTTGGAGGCCCAAAAAAGGGTTTTACAGGCATCCTAGACCCCCTAAAGTCCAGAAAATGTTGGTGGGCCAAAAACTGTGTCAGAGAGCTCTGAATGTCCCAAAACATTTGCAGCCTGAAAGGGGTATTAACCCGCATCCTAGACCACTGAAATTCCCAAAAATATTTTTGGCATGAAAAGAGCATCCTACAACCCTGAAAGTTCAGAATATGTTAGCAGCCCAAAAAAGGCCTTAAAATGCATTTTAGGCCTGTAAAAATGTTGAAAACTTTGGAGGCCCAAAAAAGGGGTTTACAGGCATCCTAGACCCCCTAAAGTCCAGAAAATGTTGGTGGGCCAAAAACTGTGTCAGAGAGCTCTGAAAGTCCCAAAAACTTTTGCAGCCTGAAAGGGGCATTAACCCGCATCCTAGACCACTGAAATTCTCAAAAATATTTTTGCCATGAAAAGTGCATCCTACAACCCTGAACGTTCAGAATATGTTAGCAGCCCAAAAAAGGCCTTAAAATGCATTTTAGGCCTGCAAAAAGGTTGAAAACTTTGGAGGCCCAAAAAAGGGGTTTACAGGCATCCTAGACCCCCTAAAGTCCAGAAAATGTTGGTGGGACAAAAACTGTGTCAGAGAGCTCTGAAAGTCCCAAAAACATTTGCAGCCTGAAAGGGGCATTAACCCGCATCCTAGACCACTGAAATTCGCAAAAATATTTTTGCCATGAAAAGTGCATCCTACAACCCTGAACGTTCAGAATATGTTAGCAGCCCAAAAAAGGCCTTAAAATGCATTTTAGGCCTGCAAAAAGGTTGAAAACTTTGGAGACCCAAAAAAGGGGTTTACAGGCATCCTAGACCCCCTAAAGTCCAGAAAATGTTGGTGGGCAAAAACTGTGCCAGAGAGCTCTGAATGTCCCAAAAACATTTACAGCCTGAAAGGGGCATTAACCCGCATCCTAGACCACTGAAATTCCCAAAAATATTTTTGGCATGAAAAGTGCATCCTATAACCCTGAAAGTTCAGAATATGTTAGCAGCCCAAAAAAGGTCTTAAAATGCATCTTAGACCTGCAAAAATGTTGAAAGGTTTGGAGGCTAAAAAATGGGATTTACAGGCATCCTAGACCCCGTAAAGTGCAGAAAATGGCTGTGGCCCAAAATCAGTGTCAGAGAGCTCTGAATGTCCCAAAACATTTGCAGCCCGAAAGGGGCACTAACCCGCATCCTAGACCACTGAAATTCCCAAAAGTATTTTTGGCACGAAAAATGCATCCTATACCCCTGAAATTTCAGAAAATGTTGGCAGCTCAAAAAAAGGCCTTAAAATGTATTTTAGGCCTGCAAAAATGTTGAAAGGTTTGGTGGCCCAAAAAAGGGGTTTACAGGCATCCTAGACCCCCTAACGTCCAGAAAATGTTGGTGGGCCAAAAACAGGCTCAGAGAGCTCTGAGTGTCCCAAAAACATTTGCAGCCTGAAAGGGGCATTAACACGCATCCTAGACCACTGAAATTCCCAAAAATATTTTTGGCACCCAAAATGCATCCTACAACCCTGAAAGTTCAGAATATATTAGCAGCCCAAAAAAGGCCTTAAAATGCATTTTAGGCCTGCAAAAATGTTGAAAACTTTGGTGGCCCAAAAAAGGGGTTTACAGGCACCCTAGACCCCCTAAAGTCCAGAAAATGTTGGTGGGCCAAAAACAGGCTCAGAAAGCTCTGAATGTCCCAAAAACATTTGCAGCCTGAAAGGGGCATTAACCCTCATCCTAGACCACTGAAATTACCAAAAATAATTTGGCCCGAAAAATGCATCCTACAACCTTGAAAGTTCAGAATATGTTAGCAGCCCAAAAAAGGCCTTAAATGCATTTTATGCCTGCAAAAATGTTGAAAACTTTGGAGGCCCAAAAAAGGGGTTTACAGGCATCCTAGACCCCCTAAAGTCCAGAAAATGTTGGTGGGCCAAATGCAGGCTCAGAGAGCTCTGAATGTCCCAAAAATATTTGCAGCCTGAAAGGGGCATTAACCCGCATCCTAGACCACTGAAATTCCAAAAAATATTTTTGGCACCCAAAATGCATCCTACAACCTTGAAAGTTCAGAATATGTTAGCAGCCCAAAAAAGGCCTTAAATGCATTTTATGCCTGCAAAAATGTTGAAAACTTTGGAGGCCCAAAAAAGGGTTTTACAGGCATCCTAGACCCCCTAAAGTCCAGAAAATGTTGGTGGGCCAAAAACTGTGTCAGAGAGCTCTGAATGTCCCAAAAACATTTGCAGCCTGAAAGGGGTATTAACCCGCATCCTAGACCACTGAAATTCCCAAAAATATTTTTGGCATGAAAAGAGCATCCTACAACCCTGAAAGTTCAGAATATGTTAGCAGCCCAAAAAAGGCCTTAAAATGCATTTTAGGCCTGTAAAAATGTTGAAAACTTTGGAGGCCCAAAAAAGGGGTTTACAGGCATCCTAGACCCCCTAAAGTCCAGAAAATGTTGGTGGGCCAAAAACTGTGTCAGAGAGCTCTGAAAGTCCCAAAAACTTTTGCAGCCTGAAAGGGGCATTAACCCGCATCCTAGACCACTGAAATTCTCAAAAATATTTTTGCCATGAAAAGTGCATCCTACAACCCTGAACGTTCAGAATATGTTAGCAGCCCAAAAAAGGCCTTAAAATGCATTTTAGGCCTGCAAAAAGGTTGAAAACTTTGGAGGCCCAAAAAAGGGGTTTACAGGCATCATAGACCCCCTAAAGTCCAGAAAATGTTGGTGGGCCAAAAACTGTGTCAGAGAGCTCTGAAAGTCCCAAAAACATTTGCAGCCTGAAAGGGGCATTAACCCGCATCCTAGACCACTGAAATTCGCAAAAATATTTTTGCCATGAAAAGTGCATCCTACAACCCTGAACGTTCAGAATATGTTAGCAGCCCAAAAAAGGCCTTAAAATGCATTTTAGGCCTGCAAAAAGGTTGAAAACTTTGGAGACCCAAAAAAGGGGTTTACAGGCATCCTAGACCCCCTAAAGTCCAGAAAATGTTGGTGGGCAAAAACTGTGCCAGAGAGCTCTGAATGTCCCAAAAACATTTACAGCCTGAAAGGGGCATTAACCCGCATCCTAGACCACTGAAATTCCCAAAAATATTTTTGGCATGAAAAGTGCATCCTATAACCCTGAAAGTTCAGAATATGTTAGCAGCCCAAAAAAGGCCTTAAAATGCATCTTAGACCTGCAAAAATGTTGAAAGGTTTGGAGGCTAAAAAATGGGATTTACAGGCATCCTAGACCCCGTAAAGTGCAGAAAATGGCTGTGGCCCAAAATCAGTGTCAGAGAGCTCTGAATGTCCCAAAACATTTGCAGCCCGAAAGGGGCACTAACCCGCATCCTAGACCACTGAAATTCCCAAAAGTATTTTTGGCACGAAAAATGCATCCTATACCCCTGAAATTTCAGAAAATGTTGGCAGCCCAAAAAAGGCCTTAAAATGCATTTTAGGCCTGCAAAAATGTTGAAAACTTTGGTGGCCCAAAAAAGGGGTTTACAGGCACCCTAGACCCCCTAAAGTCCAGAAAATGTTGGTGGGCCAAAAACAGGCTCAGAAAGCTCTGAATGTCCCAAAAACATTTGCAGCCTGAAAGGGGCATTAACCCTCATCCTAGACCACTGAAATTACCAAAAATAATTTGGCCCGAAAAATGCATCCTACACCCCTGAAAGTTCAGAAAATGTTGGCAGCTCAAAAAAGTCCTTAAAATGCATCTTGTGCCTGCAAAAATGTTGAAAACTTTGGAGGCCCAAAAAAGGGGTTTACAGGCATCCTAGACCCCCTAAAGTCCAGAAAATGTTGGTGGGCCAAAAACTGTGTCAGAGAGCTCTGAATGTCCCAAAAACATTTACAGCCTGAAAGGGGCATTAACCCGCATCCTAGACCACTGAAATTCCCAAAAATATTTTTGGCATGAACAGTGCATCCTACAACCCTGAAAGTTCAGAATATGTTAGCAGCCCAAAAAAGGCCTTAAAATGCATTTTAGACCTGCAAAAATGTTGAAAAGTTTGGAGGCCCAAAAAAGGGATTTACAGGCATCCTAGACCCCGTAAAGTGCAGAAAATGGCTGTGGTCCAAAATCAGTGTCAGAGAGCTCTGAATGTCCCAAAACATTTGCAGCCCGAAAGGGGCACTAACCCGCATCCGATACCACTGAAATGCCCAAAAATATTTTTGGCACAAAAATGCATCCTACAACCCTGAAAGTTCAGAATATGTTAGCAGCCTGAAAAAGGCCTTAAAATGCATTTTAGGCCTGCAAAAATGTTGAAAACTTTGGAGGCCCAAAAAAGGGGTTTACAGGCATCCTAGACCCCCTAAAGTCCAGAAAATGTTGGTGGGCCAAAAACTGTGTCAGAGAGCTCTGAATGTCCTAAAAACATTTGCAGCCTGAACGGGGCATTAACCCACATCCTAGACAACTGAAATTCCCAAAAATATTTTGGCCCAAAAAATGCTTCCTACACCCCTGAAATTTCAGAAAATGTTGGCAGCTCAAAAAAAGGCCTTAAAATGCATCTTAGGCCTGCAAAAATGTTGAAAACTTTGGAGGCCCAAAAAAGGGGTTTACAGGCATCCTAGACCCCCTAAAGTCCAGAAAATGTTGGTGGGCCATAAACAGGCTCAGAGAGCTCTGAATGTCCCAAAAACATTTGCAGCCTTAAAGGGGCATTAACCCGCATCCTAGACCACTGAAATTACCAAAAATAGTTTGGCCCGAAAAATGCATCCTACACCCCTGAAAGTTCAGAAAATGTTGGCAGCTCAAAAAAGTCCTTAAAATTCTTCTTGTGCCTGCAAAAATGTTGAAAACTTTGGAGGCCCAAAAAAGGGGTTTACAGGCATCCTAGACCCCCTAAAGTCCAGAAAATGTTGGTGGGCCAAAAACTGTGTCAGAGAGCTCTGAAAGTCCCAAAAACATTTGCAGCCTGAAAGGGGCATTAGCCCGCATCCTAGACCACTGAAATTCATAAAAATATTTTTGCCATGAAAAGTGCATCCTACAACCCTGAATGTTCAAAATATGTTAGCAGCCCAAAAAAGGCCTTAAAATGCATTTTAGGCCTGCAAAAATGTTGAAAAGTTTGGAGGCCCAAAAAAGGGATTTACAGGCATCCTAGACCCCGTAAAATGCAGAAAATGGCTGTGGTCCAAAATCAGTGTCAGAGAGCTCTGAATGTCCCAAAACATTTGCAGCCCGAAAGGGGCACTAACCCGCATCCGAGACCACTGAAATTCCCAAAAATATTTTTGGCACAAAAATGCATCCTACAACCCTGAAAGTTCAGAATATGTTAGCAGCCTGAAAAAGGCCTTAAAATGCATTTTAGGCCTGCACAAATGTTGAAAACTTTGGAGGCCCAAAAAAGGGGTTTACAGGCATCCTAGACCCCCTAAAGTCCAGAAAATGTTGGTGGGCCAAAAACTGTGTCAGAGAGCTCTGAAAGTCCCAAAAACATTTGCAGCCTGAAAGGGGCATTAACCCGCATCCTAGACCACTGAAATTCGCAAAAATATTTTTGCCATGAAAAGTGCATCCTACAACCCTGAACGTTCAGAATATGTTAGCAGCCCAAAAAAGGCCTTAAAATGCATTTTAGGCCTGCAAAAAGGTTGAAAACTTTGGAGACCCAAAAAAGGGGTTTACAGGCATCCTAGACCCCCTAAAGTCCAGAAAATGTTGGTGGGCAAAAACTGTGCCAGAGAGCTCTGAATGTCCCAAAAACATTTACAGCCTGAAAGGGGCATTAACCCGCATCCTAGACCACTGAAATTCCCAAAAATATTTTTGGCATGAAAAGTGCATCCTATAACCCTGAAAGTTCAGAATATGTTAGCAGCCCAAAAAAGGCCTTAAAATGCATCTTAGACCTGCAAAAATGTTGAAAGGTTTGGAGGCTAAAAAATGGGATTTACAGGCATCCTAGACCCCGTAAAGTGCAGAAAATGGCTGTGGCCCAAAATCAGTGTCAGAGAGCTCTGAATGTCCCAAAACATTTGCAGCCCGAAAGGGGCACTAAGCCGCATCCTAGACCACTGAAATTCCCAAAAGTATTTTTGGCACGAAAAATGCATCCTATACCCCTGAAATTTCAGAAAATGTTGGCAGCTCAAAAAAAGGCCTTAAAATTTATTTTAGGCCTGCAAAAATGTTGAAAGGTTTGGTGGCCCAAAAAAGGGGTTTACAGGCATCCTAGACCCCCTAACGTCCAGAAAATGTTGGTGGGCCAAAAACAGGCTCAGAGAGCTCTGAGTGTCCCAAAAACATTTGCAGCCTGAAAGGGGCATTAACACGCATCCTAGACCACTGAAATTCCCAAAAATATTTTTGGCACCCAAAATGCATCCTACAACCCTGAAAGTTCAGAATATATTAGCAGCCCAAAAAAGGCCTTAAAATGCATTTTAGGCCTGCAAAAAGGTTGAAAACTTTGGAGACCCAAAAAAGGGGTTTACAGGCATCCTAGACCCCCTAAAGTCCAGAAAATGTTGGTGGGCAAAAACTGTGGCAGAGAGCTCTGAATGTCCCAAAAACATTTACAGCCTGAAAGGGGCATTAACCCGCATCCTAGACCACTGAAATTCCCAAAAATATTTTTGGCATGAAAAGTGCATCCTATAACCCTGAAAGTTCAGAATATGTTAGCAGCCCAAAAAAGGTCTTAAAATGCATCTTAGACCTGCAAAAATGTTGAAAGGTTTGGAGGCTAAAAAATGGGATTTACAGGCATCCTAGACCCCGTAAAGTGCAGAAAATGGCTGTGGCCCAAAATCAGTGTCAGAGAGCTCTGAATGTCCCAAAACATTTGCAGCCCGAAAGGGGCACTAACCCGCATCCTAGACCACTGAAATTCCCAAAAGTATTTTTGGCACGAAAAATGCATCCTATACCCCTGAAATTTCAGAAAATGTTGGCAGCTCAAAAAAAGGCCTTAACATTTATTTTAGGCCTGCAAAAATGTTGAAAGGTTTGGTGGCCCAATAAAGGGGTTTACAGGCATCCTAGACCCCCTAACGTCCAGAAAATGTTGGTGGGCCAAAAACAGGCTCAGAGAGCTCTGAGTGTCCCAAAAACATTTGCAGCCTGAAAGGGGCATTAACACGCATCCTAGACCACTGAAATTCCCAAAAATATTTTTGGCACCCAAAATGCATCCTACAACCCTGAAAGTTCAGAATATATTAGCAGCCCAAAAAAGGCCTTAAAATGCATTTTAGGCCTGCAAAAATGTTGAAAACTTTGGTGGCCCAAAAAAGGGGTTTACAGGCACCCTAGACCCCCTAAAGTCCAGAAAATTTTGGTGGGCCAAAAACAGGCTCAGAAAGCTCTGAATGTCCCAAAAACATTTGCAGCCTGAAAGGGGCATTAACCCTCATCCTAGACCACTGAAATTACCAAAAATAATTTGGCCCGAAAAATGCATCCTACACCCCTGAAAGTTCAGAAAATGTTGGCAGCTCAAAAAAGTCCTTAAAATGCATCTTGTGCCTGAAAAAATGTTGAAAACTTTGGAGGCCCAAAAAAGGGGTTTACAGGCATCCTAGACCCCCTAAAGTCCAGAAAATGTTGGTGGGCCAAAAACTGTGTCAGAGAGCTCTGAATGTCCCAAAAACATTTACAGCCTGAAAGGGGCATTAACCCGCATCCTAGACCACTGAAATTCCCAAAAATATTTTTGGCACAAAAATGCATCCTACAACCCTGAAAGTTCAGAATATGTTAGCAGCCCGAAAAAGGCCTTAAAATGCATTTTAGACCTGCAAAAATGTTGAAAAGTTTGGAGGCCCAAAAAAGGGATTTACAGGCATCCTAGACCCCGTAAAGTGCAGAAAATGGCTGTGGTCCAAAATCAGTGTCAGAGAGCTCTGAATGTCCCAAAACATTTGCAGCCCGAAAGGGGCACTAACCCGCATCCGATACCACTGAAATTCCCAAAAATATTTTTGGCACAAAAATGCATCCTACAACCCTGAAAGTTCAGAATATGTTAGCAGCCTGAAAAAGGCCTTAAAATGCATTTTAGGCCTGCAAAAATGTTGAAAACTTTGGAGGCCCAAAAAAGGGGTTTACAGGCATCCTAGACCCCCTAAAGTCCAGAAAATGTTGGTGGGCCAAAAACTGTGTCAGAGAGCTCTGAATGTCCTAAAAACATTTGCAGCCTGAACGGGGCATTAACCCACATCCTAGACAACTGAAATTCCCAAAAATATTTTGGCCCAAAAAATGCTTCCTACACCCCTGAAATTTCAGAAAATGTTGGCAGCTCAAAAAAAGGCCTTAAAATGCATCTTAGGCCTGCAAAAATGTTGAAAACTTTGGAGGCCCAAAAAAGGGGTTTACAGGCATCCTAGACCCCCTAAAGTCCAGAAAATGTTGGTGGGCCATAAACAGGCTCAGAGAGCTCTGAATGTCCCAAAAACATTTGCAGCCTTAAAGGGGCATTAACCCGCATCCTAGACCACTGAAATTACCAAAAATAGTTTGGCCCGAAAAATGCATCCTACACCCCTGAAAGTTCAGAAAATGTTGGCAGCTCAAAAAAGTCCTTAAAATTCTTCTTGTGCCTGCAAAAATGTTGAAAACTTTGGAGGCCCAAAAAAGGGGTTTACAGGCATCCTAGACCCCGTAAAATGCAGAAAATGGCTGTGGGCCAAAAACTGTGTCAGAGAGCTCTGAAAGTCCCAAAAACATTTGCAGCCTGAAAGGGGCATTAGCCCGCATCCTAGACCACTGAAATTCATAAAAATATTTTTGCCATGAAAAGTGCATCCTACAACCCTGAATGTTCAAAATATGTTAGCAGCCCAAAAAAGGCCTTAAAATGCATTTTAGGCCTGCAAAAATGTTGAAAAGTTTGGAGGCCCAAAAAAGGGATTTACAGGCATCCTAGACCCCGTAAAATGCAGAAAATGGCTGTGGGCCAAAAACTGTGTCAGAGAGCTCTGAATGTCCCAAAAACATGTGCAGCTTGAAATGGGCATTAACCCGCATCCTAGACCACTGAAATTACCAAAAATAGTTTGGCCCGAAAAATGCATCCTACACCCCTGAAAGTTCAGAAAATGTTGGCAGCTCAAAAAAGTCCTTAAAATTCTTCTTGTGCCTGCAAAAATGTTGAAAACTTTGGAGGCCCAAAAAAGGGGTTTACAGGCATCCTAGACCCCCTAAAGTCCAGAAAATGTTGGTGGGCCAAAAACTGTGTCAGAGAGCTCTGAGAGTCCCAAAAACATTTGCAGCCTGAAAGGGGTATTAACCCGCATCCTAGACCACTGAAATTCCCAAAAATATTTTTGGCATGAAAAGAGCATCCTACAACCCTGAAAGTTCAGAATATGTTAGCAGCCCAAAAAAGGCCTTAAAATGCATTTTAGGCCTGCAAAAATGTTGAAAACTTTGGAGGCCCAAAAAAGGGGTTTACAGGCATCCTAGACCCCCTAAAGTCCAGAAAATGTTGGTGGGCCAAAAACAGGCTCAGAAAGCTCTGAATGTCCCAAAAACATTTGCAGCCTGAAAGGGGCATTAACCCGCATCCTAGACCACTGAAATTACCAAAAATAATTTGGCCCGAAAAATGCATCCTACACCCCTGAAAGTTCAGAAAATGTTGGCAGCTCAAAAAAGTCCTTAAAATGCATCTTGTGCCTGCAAAAATGTTGAAAACTTTGGAGGCCCAAAAAAGGGGTTTACAGGCATCCTAGATCCCCTAAAGTCCAGAAAATGTTGGTGGGCCAAAAACTGTGTCAGAGAGCTCTGAATGTCCCAAAAACTTTTACAGCCTGAAAGGGGCATTAACCCGCATCCTAGACCACTGAAATTCCCAAAAATATTTTTGGCATGAACAGTGCATCCTACAACCCTGAAAGTTCAGAATATGTTAGCAGCCCAAAAAAGGCCTTAAAATGCATTTTAGACCTGCAAAAATGTAGAAAAGTTTGGAGGCCCAAAAAAGGGATTTACAGGCATCCTAGACCCCGTAAAGTGCAGAAAATGGCTGTGGTCCAAAATCAGTGTCAGAGAGCTCTGAATGTCCCAAAACATTTGCAGCCTGAAAGGGGCACTAACCCGCATCCGAGACCACTGAAATTCCCAAAAATATTTTTGGCACAAAAATGCATCCTCCAACCCTGAAAGTTCAGAATATGTTAGCAGCCTGAAAAAGGCCTTAAAATGCATTTTAGGCCTGCACAAATGTTGAAAACTTTGGAGGCCCAAAAAAGGGGTTTACAGGCATCCTAGACCCCCTAAAGTCCAGAAAATGTTGGTGGGCCAAAAACTGTGTCAGAGAGCTCTGAAAGTCCCAAAAACATTTGCAGCCTGAAAGGGGCATTAACCCGCATCCTAGACCACTGAAATTCTCAAAAATATTTTTGCCATGAAAAGTGCATCCTACAACCCTGAACGTTCAGAATATGTTAGCAGCCCAAAAAAGGCCTTAAAATGCATTTTAGGCCTGCAAAAAGGTTGAAAACTTTGGAGACCCAAAAAAGGGGTTTACAGGCATCCTAGACCCCCTAAAGTCCAGAAAATGTTGGTGGGCCAAAAACTGTGTCAGAGAGCTCTGAATGTCCCAAAAACATTTACAGCCTGAAAGGGGCATTAACCCGCATCCTAGACCACTGACATTCCCAAAAATATTTTTGGCATGAAAAGTGCATCCTATAACCCTGAAAGTTCAGAATATGTTAGCAGCCCAAAAAAGGCCTTAAAAAGCATCTTAGACCTGCAAAAATGTTGAAAGGTTTGGAGGCTAAAAAATGGGATTTACAGGCATCCTAGACCCCGTAAAGTGCAGAAAATGGCTGTGGCCCAAAATCAGTGTCAGAGAGCTCTGAATGTCCCAAAACATTTGCAGCCCGAAAGGGGCACTAACCCGCATCCTAGACCACTGAAATTCCAAAAAATATTTTTGGCACCCAAAATGCATCCTACAACCTTGAAAGTTCTGAATATGTTAGCAGCCCAAAAAAGGCCTTAAAATGCATTTTAGACCTGCAAAAATGTAGAAAAATTTGGAGGCCCAAAAAAGGGATTTACAGGCATCCTAGACCCCGTAAAGTGCAGAAAATGGCTGTGGTCCAAAATCAGTGTCAGAGAGCTCTGAATGTCCCAAAACATTTGCAGCCCGAAAGGGGCACTAACCCGCATCCGAGACCACTGAAATTCCCAAAAATATTTTTGGCACAAAAATGCATCCTACAACCCTGAAAGTTCAGAATATGTTAGCAGCCTGAAAAAGGCCTTAAAATGCATTTTAGGCCTGCACAAATGTTGAAAACTTTGGAGGCCCAAAAAAGGGGTTTACAGGCATCCTAGACCCCCTAAAGTCCAGAAAATGTTGGTGGGCCAAAAACTGTGTCAGAGAGCTCTGAATGTCCTAAAAACATTTGCAGCCTGAACGGGGCATTAACCCACATCCTAGACAACTGAAATTCCCAAAAATATTTTGGCCCAAAAAATGCTTCCTACACCCCTGAAATTTCAGAAAATGTTGGCAGCTCAAAAAAAGGCCTTAAAATGCATCTTAGGCCTGCAAAAATGTTGAAAACTTTGGAGGCCCAAAAAAGGGGTTTACAGGCATCCTAGACCCCCTAAAGTCCAGAAAATGTTGGTGGGCCATAAACAGGCTCAGAGAGCTCTGAATGTCCCAAAAACATTTGCAGCTTGAAAGGGGCATTAACCCACATCCTAGACCACTGAAATTCCCAAAAATATTTTTGGCACCCAAAATGCATCCTACAACCCTGAAAGTTCAGAATATGTTAGTAGCCCAAAAAAGGCCTTAAAATGCATTTTAGGCTTGCAAAAATGTTGAAAACTTTGGAGGCCCAAAAAAGGGGTTTACAGGCATCCTAGACACCCTAAAGTCCAGGAAATGTTGGTGGGCCAAAAACAGGCTCAGAGAGCTCTGAATGTCCCAAAAACATTTGCAGCCTTAAAGGGGCATTAACCCGCATCCTAGACCACTGAAATTACCAAAAATAGTTTGGCCCGAAAAATGCATCCTACACCCCTGAAAGTTCAGAAAATGTTGGCAGCTCAAAAAAGTCCTTAAAATTCTTCTTGTGCCTGCAAAAATGTTGAAAACTTTGGAGGCCCAAAAAAGGGGTTTACAGGCATCCTAGACCCCCTAAAGTCCAGAAAATGTTGGTGGGCCAAAAACTATGTCAGAGAGCTCTGAAAGTCCCAAAAATATTTGCAGCCTGAAAGGGGCATTAGCCCGCATCCTAGACCACTGAAATTCTCAAAAATATTTTTGCCATGAAAAGTGCATCCTACAACCCTGAATGTTCAAAATATGTTAGCAGCCCAAAAAAGGCCTTAAAATGCATTTTAGGCCGGCAAAAATGTTGAAAAGTTTGGAGGCCCAAAAAAGGGATTTACAGGCATCCTAGACCCCCTAAAGTCCAGAAAATGTTGGTGGGCAAAAACTGTGCCAGAGAGCTCTGAATGTCCCAAAAATATTTGCAGCCTGAAAGGGGTATTAACCCGCATCCTAGACCACTGAAATTCCCAAAAATATTTTTGGCATGAAAAGTGCATCCTACAACCTTGAAAGTTCAGAATATGTTAGCAGCCTGAAAAAGGCCTTAAAATGCATTTTAGGCCTGCAAAAATGTTGAAAACTTTGGAGGCCCAAAAAAGGGGTTTACAGGCATCCTAGACCCCCTAAAGTCCAGAAAATGTTGGTGGGCCAAAAACTGTGTCAGAGAGCTCTGAAAGTGCCAAAAACATTTGCAGCCTGAAAGGGGCATTAACCCGCATCCTAGACCACTGAAATTCCCAAAAATAGTTTGGCCCGAAAAATGCATCCTACACCCCTGAAAGTTCAGAAAATGTTGGCAGCTCAAAAAAGTCCTTAAAATTCTTCTTGTGCCTGCAAAAATGTTGAAAACTTTGGAGGCCCAAAAAAGGGGTTTACAGGCATCCTAGACCCCCTAAAGTCCAGAAAATGTTGGTGGGCCAAAAACTATGTCAGAGAGCTCTGAAAGTCCCAAAAATATTTGCAGCCTGAAAGGGGCATTAGCCCGCATCCTAGACCACTGAAATTCTCAAAAATATTTTTGCCATGAAAAGTGCATCCTACAACCCTGAATGTTCAAAATATGTTAGCAGCCCATAAAAGGCCTTAAAATGCATTTTAGGCCGGCAAAAATGTTGAAAAGTTTGGAGGCCCAAAAAAGGGATTTACAGGCATCCTAGACCCCCTAAAGTCCAGAAAATGTTGGTGGGCAAAAACTGTGCCAGAGAGCTCTGAATGTCCCAAAAATATTTGCAGCCTGAAAGGGGTATTAACCCGCATCCTAGACCACTGAAATTCCCAAAAATATTTTTGGCATGAAAAGTGCATCCTACAACCTTGAAAGTTCAGAATATGTTAGCAGCCTGAAAAAGGCCTTAAAATGCATTTTAGGCCTGCAAAAATGTTGAAAACTTTGGAGGCCCAAAAAAGGGGTTTACAGGCATCCTAGACCCCCTAAAGTCCAGAAAATGTTGGTGGGCCAAAAACTGTGTCAGAGAGCTCTGAAAGTCCCAAAAACATTTGCAGCCTGAAAGGGGCATTAACCCGCATCCTAGACCACTGAAATTCCCAAAAATATTTTTGGCACCCAAAATGCACCCTACAACCTTGAAAGTTCAGAATATGTTAGCAGCCCAAAAAAGGCCTTAAAATGCATTTTAGGCCTGCAAAAATGTTGAAAGGTTTGGAGGCCCAAAAAAGGGGTTTACAGGCATCCTAGACCCCCTAAAGTCCAGAAAATGTTGGTGGGCCAAATGCAGGCTCAGAGAGCTCTGAATGTCCCAAAAATATTTGCAGCCTGAAAGGGGCATTAACCCGCATCCTAGACCACTGAAATTCCAAAAAATATTTTTGGCACCCAAAATGCATCCTACAACCTTGAAAGTTCAGAATATGTTAGCAGCCCAAAAAAGGCCTTAAATGCATTTTATGCCTGCAAAAATGTTGAAAACTTTGGAGGCCCAAAAAAGGGTTTTACAGGCATCCTAGACCCCCTAAAGTCCAGAAAATGTTGGTGGGCCAAAAACTGTGTCAGAGAGCTCTGAATGTCCCAAAAACATTTGCAGCCTGAAAGGGGTATTAACCCGCATCCTAGACCACTGAAATTCCCAAAAATATTTTTGGCATGAAAAGAGCATCCTACAACCCTGAAAGTTCAGAATATGTTAGCAGCCCAAAAAAGGCCTTAAAATGCATTTTAGGCCTGTAAAAATCTTGAAAACTTTGGAGGCCCAAAAAAGGGGTTTACAGGCATCCTAGACCCCCTAAAGTCCAGAAAATGTTGGTGGGCCAAAAACTGTGTCAGAGAGCTCTGAAAGTCCCAAAAACTTTTGCAGCCTGAAAGGGGCATTAACCCGCATCCTAGACCACTGAAATTCTCAAAAATATTTTTGCCATGAAAAGTGCATCCTACAACCCTGAACGTTCAGAATATGTTAGCAGCCCAAAAAAGGCCTTAAAATGCATTTTAGGCCTGCAAAAAGGTTGAAAACTTTGGAGACCCAAAAAAGGGGTTTACAGGCATCCTAGACCCCCTAAAGTCCAGAAAATGTTGGTGGGCAAAAACTGTGCCAGAGAGCTCTGAATGTCCCAAAAACATTTACAGCCTGAAAGGGGCATTAACCCGCATCCTAGACCACTGAAATTCCCAAAAATATTTTTGGCATGAAAAGTGCATCCTATAACCCTGAAAGTTCAGAATATGTTAGCAGCCCAAAAAAGGCCTTAAAATGCATCTTAGACCTGCAAAAATGTTGAAAGGTTTGGAGGCTAAAAAATGGGATTTACAGGCATCCTAGACTCCGTAAAGTGCAGAAAATGGCTGTGGCCCAAAATCAGTGTCAGAGAGCTCTGAATGTCCCAAAACATTTGCAGCCCGAAAGGGGCACTAACCCGCATCCTAGACCACTGAAATTCCCAAAAGTATTTTTGGCACGAAAAATGCATCCTATACCCCTGAAATTTCAGAAAATGTTGGCAGCTCAAAAAAAGGCCTTACAATTTATTTTAGGCCTGCAAAAATGTTGAAAGGTTTGGTGGCCCAAAAAAGGGGTTTACAGGCATCCTAGACCCCCTAACGTCCAGAAAATGTTGGTGGGCCAAAAACAGGCTCAGAGAGCTCTGAGTGTCCCAAAAACATTTGCAGCCTGAAAGGGGCATTAACACGCATCCTAGACCACTGAAATTCCCAAAAATATTTTTGGCACCCAAAATGCATCCTACAACCCTGAAAGTTCAGAATATATTAGCAGCCCAAAAAAGGCCTTAAAATGCATTTTAGGCCTGCAAAAATGTTGAAAACTTTGGTGGCCCAAAAAAGGGGTTTACAGGCACCCTAGACCCCCTAAAGTCCAGAAAATGTTGGTGGGCCAAAAACAGGCTCAGAAAGCTCTGAATGTCCCAAAAACATTTGCAGCCTGAAAGGGGCATTAACCCTCATCCTAGACCACTGAAATTACCAAAAATAATTTGGCCCGAAAAATGCATCCTACACCCCTGAAAGTTCAGAAAATGTTGGCAGCTCAAAAAAGTCCTTAAAATGCATCTTGTGCCTGCAAAAATGTTGAAAACTTTGGAGGCCCAAAAAAGGGGTTTACAGGCACCCTAGACCCCCTAAAGTCCAGAAAATGTTGGTGGGCCAAAAACTGTGTCAGAGAGCTCTGAATGTCCCAAAAACATTTACAGCCTGAAAGGGGCATTAACCCGCATCCTAGACCACTGAAATTCCCAAAAATATTTTTGGCATGAACAGTGCATCCTACAACCCTGAAAGTTCAGAATATGTTAGCAGCCCAAAAAAGGCCTTAAAATGCATTTTAGACCTGCAAAAATGTTGAAAAGTTTGGAGGCCCAAAAAAGGGATTTACAGGCATCCTAGACCCCGTAAAGTGCAGAAAATGGCTGTGGTCCAAAATCAGTGTCAGAGAGCTCTGAATGTCCCAAAACATTTGCAGCCCGAAAGGGGCACTAACCCGCATCCGATACCACTGAAATTCCCAAAAATATTTTTGGCACAAAAATGCATCCTACAACCCTGAAAGTTCAGAATATGTTAGCAGCCTGAAAAAGGCCTTAAAATGCATTTTAGGCCTGCAAAAATGTTGAAAACTTTGGAGGCCCAAAAAAGGGGTTTACAGGCATCCTAGACCCCCTAAAGTCCAGAAAATGTTGGTGGGCCAAAAACTGTGTCAGAGAGCTCTGAATGTCCTAAAAACATTTGCAGCCTGAACGGGGCATTAACCCACATCCTAGACAACTGAAATTCCCAAAAATATTTTGGCCCAAAAAATGCTTCCTACACCCCTGAAATTTCAGAAAATGTTGGCAGCTCAAAAAAAGGCCTTAAAATGCATCTTAGGCCTGCAAAAATGTTGAAAACTTTGGAGGCCCAAAAAAGGGGTTTACAGGCATCCTAGACCCCCTAAAGTCCAGAAAATGTTGGTGGGCCATAAACAGGCTCAGAGAGCTCTGAATGTCCCAAAAACATTTGCAGCTTGAAAGGGGCATTAACCCACATCCTAGACCACTGAAATTCCCAAAAATATTTTTGGCACCCAAAATGCATCCTACAACCCTGAAAGTTCAGAATATGTTAGTAGCCCAAAAAAGGCCTTAAAATGCATTTTAGGCTTGCAAAAATGTTGAAAACTTTGGAGGCCCAAAAAAGGGGTTTACAGGCATCCTAGACACCCTAAAGTCCAGGAAATGTTGGTGGGCCAAAAACAGGCTCAGAGAGCTCTGAATGTCCCAAAAACATTTGCAGCCTTAAAGGGGCATTAACCCGCATCCTAGACCACTGAAATTACCAAAAATAGTTTGGCCCGAAAAATGCATCCTACACCCCTGAAAGTTCAGAAAATGTTGGCAGCTCAAAAAAGTCCTTAAAATTCTTCTTGTGCCTGCAAAAATGTTGAAAACTTTGGAGGCCCAAAAAAGGGGTTTACAGGCATCCTAGACCCCCTAAAGTCCAGAAAATGTTGGTGGGCCAAAAACTGTGTCAGAGAGCTCTTAAAGTCCCAAAAATATTTGCAGCCTGAAAGGGGCATTAGCCCGCATCCTAGACCACTGAAATTCTCAAAAATATTTTTGCCATGAAAAGTGCATCCTACAACCCTGAATGTTCAAAATATGTTAGCAGCCCAAAAAAGGCCTTAAAATGCATTTTAGGCCGGCAAAAATGTTGAAAAGTTTGGAGGCCCAAAAAAGGGATTTACAGGCATCCTAGACCCTGTAAAATGCAGAAAATGGCTGTGGGCCAAAAACTGTGTCAGAGAGCTCTGAATGTCCCAAAAACATGTGCAGCTTGAAATGGGCATTAACCCGCATCCTAGACCACTGAAATTCCCAAAAATATTTTTGGCATCAAAATGCATCCTACAACCCTGAAAGTTCAGAATATGTTAGCAGCCCAAAAAAGGCCTTAAAATGCATTTTAGGCCTGCAAAAATGTTTAAAGGTTTGGAGGCCCAAAAAAGGGATTTACAGGCATCCTAGACCCCCTAAAGTCCAGAAAATGTTGGTGGGCAAAAACTGTGCCAGAGAGCTCTGAATGTCCCAAAAATATTTGCAGCCTGAAAGGGGTATTAACCCGCATCCTAGACCACTGAAATTCCCAAAAATATTTTTGGCATGAAAAGTGCATCCTACAACCTTGAAAGTTCAGAATATGTTAGCAGCCTGAAAAAGGCCTTAAAATGCATTTTAGGCCTGCAAAAATGTTGAAAACTTTGGAGGCCCAAAAAAGGGGTTTACAGGCATCCTAGACCCCCTAAAGTCCAGAAAATGTTGGTGGGCCAAAAACTGTGTCAGAGAGCTCTGAAAGTCCCAAAAACATTTGCAGCCTGAAAGGGGCATTAACCCGCATCCTAGACCACTGAAATTCCCAAAAATATTTTTGGCACCCAAAATGCACCCTACAACCTTGAAAGTTCAGAATATGTTAGCAGCCCAAAAAAGGCCTTAAAATGCATTTTAGGCCTGCAAAAATGTTGAAAGGTTTGGAGGCCCAAAAAAGGGGTTTACAGGCATCCTAGACCCCCTAAAGTCCAGAAAATGTTGGTGGGCCAAATGCAGGCTCAGAGAGCTCTGAATGTCCCAAAAATATTTGCAGCCTGAAAGGGGCATTAACCCGCATCCTAGACCACTGAAATTCCAAAAAATATTTTTGGCACCCAAAATGCATCCTACAACCTTGAAAGTTCAGAATATGTTAGCAGCCCAAAAAAGGCCTTAAATGCATTTTATGCCTGCAAAAATGTTGAAAACTTTGGAGGCCCAAAAAAGGGTTTTACAGGCATCCTAGACCCCCTAAAGTCCAGAAAATGTTGGTGGGCCAAAAACTGTGTCAGAGAGCTCTGAATGTCCCAAAAACATTTGCAGCCTGAAAGGGGTATTAACCCGCATCCTAGACCACTGAAATTCCCAAAAATATTTTTGGCATGAAAAGAGCATCCTACAACCCTGAAAGTTCAGAATATGTTAGCAGCCCAAAAAAGGCCTTAAAATGCATTTTAGGCCTGTAAAAATGTTGAAAACTTTGGAGGCCCAAAAAAGGGGTTTACAGGCATCCTAGACCCCCTAAAGTCCAGAAAATGTTGGTGGGCCAAAAACTGTGTCAGAGAGTTCTGAAAGTCCCAAAAACTTTTGCAGCCTGAAAGGGGCATTAACCCGCATCCTAGACCACTGAAATTCTCAAAAATATTTTTGCCATGAAAAGTGCATCCTACAACCCTGAACGTTCAGAATATGTTAGCAGCCCAAAAAAGGCCTTAAAATGCATTTTAGGCCTGCAAAAAGGTTGAAAACTTTGGAGGCCCAAAAAAGGGGTTTACAGGCATCCTAGACCCCCTAAAGTCCAGAAAATGTTGGTGGGCCAAAAACTGTGTCAGAGAGCTCTGAATGTCCCAAAAACATTTGCAGCTTGAAAGGGGCATTAACCCACATCCTAGACCACTGAAATTCCCAAAAATATTTTTGGCACCCAAAATGCATCCTACAACCCTGAAAGTTCAGAATATGTTAGCAGCCCAAAAAAGGCCTTAAAATGCATTTTAGGCCTGCAAAAATGTTGAAAGGTTTGGAGGCCCAAAAAAGGGGTTTACAGGCATCCTAGACCCCCTAAAGTCCAGAAAATGTTGGTGGGCCAAAAACAGGCTCAGAGACCTCTTAATGTCCCAAAAACATTTGCAGCCTGAAAGGGGCATTAACCCACATCCTAGACCACTGAAATTACCAAAAATAGTTTGGCCCGAAAAATGCATCCTACACCCCTGAATGTTCAGAAAATGTTGGCAGCTCAAAAAAGGCCTTAAAATGCATCTTAGGCCTGCAAAAATGTTGAAAGGTTTGGAGGCCCAAAAAAGGGATTTACAGGCATCCTAGACCCCGTAAAGTGCAGAAAATGGCTGTGGCCCAAAATCAGTGTCAGAGAGCTCTGAATGTCCCAAAAACATTTGCAGCCCGAAAGGGGCATTAACCCGCATCCTAGACCGCTGAAATTCCCAAAAATATTTTTGACATGAAAAGTGCATCCTACAACCCTGAAAGTTCAGAATATGTTAGCAGCCCAGAAAAGGCCTTAAAATGCATCTTAGGCCTGCAAAAATGTTGAAAACTTTGGAGGCCCAAAAAAAGGGGTTTACAGGCATTCTAGACCCCCTAAAGTCCAGAAAATGTTGGTGGGCCAAAAACTGTGTCAGAGAGCTCTGAATGTCCCAAAAAACATTTGCAGCCTGAAAGGGGCACTAACCCGCATCCTAGACCACTGAAATTCCCAAAAATATTTTTGGCATGAAAAGTGCATCCTACAACCCTGAGAGTTCAGAATATGTTAGCAGCCCAAAAAAGGCCTTAAATGCATTTTAGGCCTGCAAAAATGTTGAAAAGTTTGGAGGCCCAAAAAAGGGATTTACAGGCATCCTAGACCCCGTAAAGTGCAGAAAATGGCTGTGGCCCAAAAACTGTGTCAGAGAGCTCTGAATGTCCCAAAACATTTGCAGCTTGAAAGGGGCATTAACCCGCATCCTAGACCACTGAAATTCCCAAAAATATTTTTGGCACCCAAAATGCATCCTACACCCCTGAATGTTCAGAAAATGTTGGCAGCTCAAAAAAGTCCTTAAAATTCATCTTGTGCCTGCAAAAATGTTGAAAACTTTGGAGGCCCAAAAAAGGGGTTTACAGGCATCCTAGACCCCCTTAAGTCCAGAAAATGTTGGTCGGCCAAAAACTGTGTCAGAAAGCTCTCAATGTCCCAAAAACATTTGCAGCCTGAAAGGGGCATTAACCAGCATCCTAGACCGCTGAAATTCCCAAAAATATTTTTGGCATGAAAAGTGCATCCTACAACCCTGAATGTTCAGAATATGTTAGCAGCCCAAAAAAGGCCTTAAAATGCATTTTAGGCCTGCAAAAATGTTGAAAGGTTTGGAGGCCCAAAAAAGGGGTTTACAGGCATCCTAGACCCCCTAAAGTCCATAAAATGTTGGTGGGCCAAACACAGGCTGAGAGAGCTCTGAATGTCCCAAAAACATTTGCAGCCTGAAAGGGGCATTAACCCGCATCCTAGACCACTGAAATTACCAAAAATAGTTTGGCCCGAAAAATGCATCCTACAACCCTGAAAGTTCAGAAAATGTTGGCAGCTCAAAAAAGTCCTTAAAATTCATCTTGTGCCTGCAAACATGTTGAAAACTTTGGAGGCCCAAAAAAGGGATTTACAGGCATCCTAGACCCCCTAAAGTCCAGAAAATGTTGGTGGGCCAAAAACTGTGTCAGAGAGCTCTGAATGTCCCAAAAACATTTGCAGCCTGAAAGGGGTATTAACCCGCATCCTAGACCACTGAAATTCCCAAAAATAGTTTGGCCCGAAAAATGCATCCTGCACCCCTGAATGTTCAGAAAATGTTGGCAGCTCAAAAAAGTCCTTAAAATTCATCTTGCGCCTGCAAAAATGTTGAAAACTTTGGAGGCCCAAAAAAGGGGTTTACAGGCATCCTATACTCCGTAAAGTCCAGAAAATATTGGTGGACAAAATACTGTGTCAGAGAGCTCTGAATGTCTCAAAAACATGTGCAGCCTGAAAGGGGCATTAACCCGCATCCTAGACCACTGAAATTCCCAAAAGTAGTTTTGGCACGAAAAATGCATCCTACACCCATGAATTTTCAGAAAATGTTGGCAGCTCAAAAAAAGGCCTTAAAATGCATCTTAGGCCTGCAAAAATGTTGAAAACTTTGCAGGCCCAAAAAAGGGGTTTACATGCATCCTAGACCCCCTAAAGTCCAGAAAATGTTGGTGGGCCAAAAACTGTGTCAGAGAGCTCTGAATGTCCCAAAAACATTTGCAGACTGAAAGGGGCATTAACCCGCATCCTAGACCACTGAAATTCCCAAAAATATTTTTGGCACCCAAAATGCATCCTACAACCCTGAAAGTTCAGAATATGTTAGCAGCCCAAAAAAAGGCCTTACAATGCATCTTAGACCTGCAAAAATGTTGAAAGGTTTGGAGGCTAAAAAATGGGATTTACAGGCATCCTAGACCCCGCAAAGTGCAGAAAATGGCTGTGGCCCAAAATCAGTGTCAGAGAGCTCTAAATGTCCCAAAACATTTGCAGCCCGAAAGGGGCACTAACCCGCATCCTAGACCACTGAAATTCCCAAAAGTATTTTTGGCACGAAAAATGCATCCTACAACCCTGAAAGTTCAGAATATGTTAGCAGCCTGAAAAATGCCTTAAATGCATTTTAGGCCTGCAAAAATGTTGAAAACTTTAGAGGCCCAAAATGTTGGTCGGCCAAAAACTGTGTCAGAAAGCTCTGAATGTCCCAAAAACATTTGCAGCCTGGAAGGGGCATTAACCCGCATCCTAGACCGCTGAAATTCCCAAAAATATTTTTGGCATGAAAAGTGCATCCTACAACGCTGAATGTTCAGAATATGTTAGCAGCCCAAAAAAGGCCTTAAAATGCATTTTAGGCCTGCAAAAATTTTGAAAGGTTTGGAGGCCCAAAAAAGGGGTTTACAGGCATCCTAGACCCCCTAAAGTCCAGAAAATGTTGGTGGGCCAAAAACAGGCTCAGAGACCTCTTAATGTCCCAAAAACATTTGCAGCCTGAAAGGGGCATTAACCCACATCCTAGACCACTGAAATTACCAAAAATAGTTTGGCCCGAAAAATGCATCCTACACCCCTGAATGTTCAGAAAATGTTGGCAGCTCAAAAAAGGCCTTAAAATGCATCTTAGGCCTGCAAAAATGTTGAAAGGTTTGGAGGCCCAAAAAAGGGATTTACAGGCATCCTAGACCCCGTAAAGTGCAGAAAATGGCTGTGGCCCAAAATCAGTGTCAGAGAGCTTTGAATGTCCCAAAAACATTTGCAGCCCGAAAGGGGCATTAACCCGCATCCTAGACCGCTGAAATTCCCAAAAATATTTTTGACATGAAAAGTGCATCCTACAACCCTGAAAGTTCAGAATATGTTAGCAGCCCAGAAAAGGCCTTAAAATGCATCTTAGGCCTGCAAAAATGTTGAAAACTTTGGAGGCCCAAAAAAAGGGGTTTACAGGCATTCTAGACCCCCTAAAGTCCAGAAAATGTTGGTGGGCCAAAAACTGTGTCAGAGAGCTCTGAATGTCCCAAAAAACATTTGCAGCCTGAAAGGGGCACTAACCCGCATCCTAGACCACTGAAATTCCCAAAAATATTTTTGGCATGAAAAGTGCATCCTACAACCCTGAGAGTTCAGAATATGTTAGCAGCCCAAAAAAGGCCTTAAATGCATTTTAGGCCTGCAAAAATGTTGAAAAGTTTGGAGGCCCAAAAAAGGGATTTACAGGCATCCTAGACCCCGTAAAGTGCAGAAAATGGCTGTGGCCCAAAAACTGTGTCAGAGAGCTCTGAATGTCCCAAAAACATTTGCAGCTTGAAAGGGGCATTAACCCGCATCCTAGACCACTGAAATTCCCAAAAATATTTTTGGCACCCAAAATGCATCCTACACCCCTGAATGTTCAGAAAATGTTGGCAGCTCAAAAAAGTCCTTAAAATTCATCTTGTGCCTGCAAAAATGTTGAAAACTTTGGAGGCCCAAAAAAGGGGTTTACAGGCATCCTAGACCCCCTTAAGTCCAGAAAATGTTGGTCGGCCAAAAACTGTGTCAGAAAGCTCTCAATGTCCCAAAAACATTTGCAGCCTGAAAGGGGCATTAACCAGCATCCTAGACCGCTGAAATTCCCAAAAATATTTTTGGCATGAAAAGTGCATCCTACAACCCTGAATGTTCAGAATATGTTAGCAGCCCAAAAAAGGCCTTAAAATGCATTTTAGGCCTGCAAAAATGTTGAAAGGTTTGGAGGCCCAAAAAAGGGTTTTACAGGCATCCTAGACCCCCTAAAGTCCAGAAAATGTTGGTGGGCCAAAAACAGGCTCAGAGAGCTCTTAATGTCCCAAAAACATTTGCAGCCTGAAAGGGGCATTAACCCGCATCCTAGACCACTGAAATTACCAAAAATAGTTTGGCCCGAAAAATGCATCCTACACCCCTGAATGTTCAGAAAATGTTGGCAGCTCAAAAAAGTCCTTAAAATTCATCTTGTGCCTGAAAAAATGTTGAAAACTTTGGAAGCCCAAAAAAGGGGTTTACAGGCATCCTAGACCCCCTTAAGTCCAGAAAATGTTGGTGGGCCAAAAACTGTGTCAGAGAGCTCTGAATGTCCCAAAAACATTTGCACCCTGAAAGGGTCATTAACCCGCATCCTAGACCGCTGAAATTCCCAAAAATATTTTTGCCATGAAAAGTGCATCCTACAACCCTGAGAGTTCAGAATATGTTAGCAGCCCAAAAAAGGCCTTAAATGCATTTTAGGCCTGCAAAAATGTTGAAAAGTTTGGAGGTCCAAAAAAGAGGTTTACAGGCATTCTAGACTCCCTAAAGTCCAGAAAATATTGGTGGACCAAAAACTGTGTCAGAGAGCTCTTAATGTCCCAAAAACATTTGCAGCCTGAAAGGGGCATTAACCCACATCCTAGACCACTGAAATTACCAAAAATAGTTTGGCCCGAAAAATGCATCCTACACCCCTGAATGTTCAGAAAATGTTGGCAGCTCAAAAAAGGCCTTAAAATGCATCTTAGGCCTGCAAAAATGTTGAAAGGTTTGGAGGCCCAAAAAAGGGATTTACAGGCATCCTAGACCCCGTAAAGTGCAGAAAATGGCTGTGGCCCAAAATCAGTGTCAGAGAGCTCTGAATGTCCCAAAAACATTTGCAGCCCGAAAGGGGCATTAACCCGCATCCTAGACCGCTGAAATTCCCAAAAATATTTTTGGCATGAAAAGTGCATCCTACAACCCTAAAAGTTCAGAATATGTTAGCAGCCCAGAAAAGGCCTTAAAATGCATCTTAGGCCTGCAAAAATGTTGAAAACTTTGGAGCCCAAAAAAAGGGGTTTACAATCATTCTAGACCCCCTAAAGTCCAGAAAATGTTGGTGGGCCAAAAACTGTGTCAGAGAGCTCTGAATGTCCCAAAAAACATTTGCAGCCTGAAAGGGGCACTAACCCGCATCCTAGACCACTGAAATTCCCAAAAATATTTTTGGCATGAAAAGTGCATCATACAACCCTCAGAGTTCAGAATATGTTAGCAGCCCAAAAAAGGCCTTAAATGCATTTTAGGCCTGCAAAAATGTTGAAAAGTTTGGAGGCCCAAAAAAGGGATTTACAGGCATCCTAGACCCCGTAAAGTGCAGAAAATGGCTGTGGCCCAAAAACTGTGTCAGAGAGCTCTGAATGTCCCAAAAACATTTGCAGCCCGAAAGGGGCACTAACCCGCATCCGATACCACTGAAATTCCCAAAAATATTTTTGGCACAAAAATGCATCCTACAACCCTGAAAGTTCAGAATATGTTAGCAGCCTGAAAAAGGCCTTAAAATGCATTTTAGGCCTGCAAAAATGTTGAAAACTTTGGAGGCCCAAAAAAGGGGTTTACAGGCATCCTAGACCCCCTAAAGTCCAGAAAATGTTGGTGGGCCAAAAACTGTGTCAGAGAGCTCTGAATGTCCTAAAAACATTTGCAGCCTGAACGGGGCATTAACCCACATCCTAGACAACTGAAATTCCCAAAAATATTTTGGCCCAAAAAATGCTTCATACACCCCTGAAATTTCAGAAAATGTTGGCAGCTCAAAAAAAGGCCTTAAAATGCATCTTAGGCCTGCAAAAATGTTGAAAACTTTGGAGGCCCAAAAAAGGGGTTTACAGGCATCCTAGACCCCCTAAAGTCCAGAAAATGTTGGTGGGCCATAAACAGGCTCAGAGAGCTCTGAATGTCCCAAAAACATTTGCAGCTTGAAAGGGGCATTAACCCACATCCTAGACCACTGAAATTCCCAAAAATATTTTTGGCACCCAAAATGCATCCTACAACCCTGAAAGTTCAGAATATGTTAGTAGCCCAAAAAAGGCCTTAAAATGCATTTTAGGCTTGCAAAAATGTTGAAAACTTTGGAGGCCCAAAAAAGGGGTTTACAGGCATCCTAGACACCCTAAAGTCCAGGAAATGTTGGTGGGCCAAAAACAGGCTCAGAGAGCTCTGAATGTCCCAAAAACATTTGCAGCCTTAAAGGGGCATTAACCCGCATCCTAGACCACTGAAATTACCAAAAATAGTTTGGCCCGAAAAATGCATCCTACACCCCTGAAAGTTCAGAAAATGTTGGCAGCTCAAAAAAGTCCTTAAAATTCTTCTTGTGCCTGCAAAAATGTTGAAAACTTTGGAGGCCCAAAAAAGGGGTTTACAGGCATCCTAGACCCCCTAAAGTCCAGAAAATGTTGGTGGGCCAAAAACTGTGTCAGAGAGCTCTTAAAGTCCCAAAAATATTTGCAGCCTGAAAGGGGCATTAGCCCGCATCCTAGACCACTGAAATTCTCAAAAATATTTTTGCCATGAAAAGTGCATCCTACAACCCTGAATGTTCAAAATATGTTAGCAGCCCAAAAAAGGCCTTAAAATGCATTTTAGGCCGGCAAAAATGTTGAAAAGTTTGGAGGCCCAAAAAAGGGATTTACAGGCATCCTAGACCCTGTAAAATGCAGAAAATGGCTGTGGGCCAAAAACTGTGTCAGAGAGCTCTGAATGTCCCAAAAACATGTGCAGCTTGAAATGGGCATTAACCCGCATCCTAGACCACTGAAATTCCCAAAAATATTTTTGGCATCAAAATGCATCCTACAACCCTGAAAGTTCAGAATATGTTAGCAGCCCAAAAAAGGCCTTAAAATGCATTTTAGGCCTGCAAAAATGTTTAAAGGTTTGGAGGCCCAAAAAAGGGATTTACAGGCATCCTAGACCCCCTAAAGTCCAGAAAATGTTGGTGGGCAAAAACTGTGCCAGAGAGCTCTGAATGTCCCAAAAATATTTGCAGCCTGAAAGGGGTATTAACCCGCATCCTAGACCACTGAAATTCCCAAAAATATTTTTGGCATGAAAAGTGCATCCTACAACCTTGAAAGTTCAGAATATGTTAGCAGCCTGAAAAAGGCCTTAAAATGCATTTTAGGCCTGCAAAAATGTTGAAAACTTTGGAGGCCCAAAAAAGGGGTTTACAGGCATCCTAGACCCCCTAAAGTCCAGAAAATGTTGGTGGGCCAAAAACTGTGTCAGAGAGCTCTGAAAGTCCCAAAAACATTTGCAGCCTGAAAGGGGCATTAACCCGCAT
Source organism: Ambystoma mexicanum (assembly GCF_040938575.1). Taxonomy (NCBI): domain Eukaryota; kingdom Metazoa; phylum Chordata; class Amphibia; order Caudata; family Ambystomatidae; genus Ambystoma; species Ambystoma mexicanum. Next base: position 955,525,510 of record NC_090929.1, on the reverse strand, counting down.
CCTAGACCACTGAAATTCCCAAAAATATTTTTGGCACCCAAAATGCACCCTACAACCTTGAAAGTTCAGAATATGTTAGCAGCCCAAAAAAGGCCTTAAAATGCATTTTAGGCCTGCAAAAATGTTGAAAGGTTTGGAGGCCCAAAAAAGGGGTTTACAGGCATCCTAGACCCCCTAAAGTCCAGAAAATGTTGGTGGGCCAAATGCAGGCTCAGAGAGCTCTGAATGTCCCAAAAATATTTGCAGCCTGAAAGGGGCATTAACCCGCATCCTAGACCACTGAAATTCCAAAAAATATTTTTGGCACCCAAAATGCATCCTACAACCTTGAAAGTTCAGAATATGTTAGCAGCCCAAAAAAGGCCTTAAATGCATTTTATGCCTGCAAAAATGTTGAAAACTTTGGAGGCCCAAAAAAGGGTTTTACAGGCATCCTAGACCCCCTAAAGTCCAGAAAATGTTGGTGGGCCAAAAACTGTGTCAGAGAGCTCTGAATGTCCCAAAAACATTTGCAGCCTGAAAGGGGTATTAACCCGCATCCTAGACCACTGAAATTCCCAAAAATATTTTTGGCATGAAAAGAGCATCCTACAACCCTGAAAGTTCAGAATATGTTAGCAGCCCAAAAAAGGCCTTAAAATGCATTTTAGGCCTGTAAAAATGTTGAAAACTTTGGAGGCCCAAAAAAGGGGTTTACAGGCATCCTAGACCCCCTAAAGTCCAGAAAATGTTGGTGGGCCAAAAACTGTGTCAGAGAGTTCTGAAAGTCCCAAAAACTTTTGCAGCCTGAAAGGGGCATTAACCCGCATCCTAGACCACTGAAATTCTCAAAAATATTTTTGCCATGAAAAGTGCATCCTACAACCCTGAACGTTCAGAATATGTTAGCAGCCCAAAAAAGGCCTTAAAATGCATTTTAGGCCTGCAAAAAGGTTGAAAACTTTGGAGGCCCAAAAAAGGGGTTTACAGGCATCCTAGACCCCCTAAAGTCCAGAAAATGTTGGTGGGCCAAAAACTGTGTCAGAGAGCTCTGAATGTCCCAAAAACATTTGCAGCTTGAAAGGGGCATTAACCCACATCCTAGACCACTGAAATTCCCAAAAATATTTTTGGCACCCAAAATGCATCCTACAACCCTGAAAGTTCAGAATATGTTAGCAGCCCAAAAAAGGCCTTAAAATGCATTTTAGGCCTGCAAAAATGTTGAAAGGTTTGGAGGCCCAAAAAAGGGGTTTACAGGCATCCTAGACCCCCTAAAGTCCAGAAAATGTTGGTGGGCCAAAAACAGGCTCAGAGACCTCTTAATGTCCCAAAAACATTTGCAGCCTGAAAGGGGCATTAACCCACATCCTAGACCACTGAAATTACCAAAAATAGTTTGGCCCGAAAAATGCATCCTACACCCCTGAATGTTCAGAAAATGTTGGCAGCTCAAAAAAGGCCTTAAAATGCATCTTAGGCCTGCAAAAATGTTGAAAGGTTTGGAGGCCCAAAAAAGGGATTTACAGGCATCCTAGACCCCGTAAAGTGCAGAAAATGGCTGTGGCCCAAAATCAGTGTCAGAGAGCTCTGAATGTCCCAAAAACATTTGCAGCCCGAAAGGGGCATTAACCCGCATCCTAGACCGCTGAAATTCCCAAAAATATTTTTGACATGAAAAGTGCATCCTACAACCCTGAAAGTTCAGAATATGTTAGCAGCCCAGAAAAGGCCTTAAAATGCATCTTAGGCCTGCAAAAATGTTGAAAACTTTGGAGGCCCAAAAAAAGGGGTTTACAGGCATTCTAGACCCCCTAAAGTCCAGAAAATGTTGGTGGGCCAAAAACTGTGTCAGAGAGCTCTGAATGTCCCAAAAAACATTTGCAGCCTGAAAGGGGCACTAACCCGCATCCTAGACCACTGAAATTCCCAAAAATATTTTTGGCATGAAAAGTGCATCCTACAACCCTGAGAGTTCAGAATATGTTAGCAGCCCAAAAAAGGCCTTAAATGCATTTTAGGCCTGCAAAAATGTTGAAAAGTTTGGAGGCCCAAAAAAGGGATTTACAGGCATCCTAGACCCCGTAAAGTGCAGAAAATGGCTGTGGCCCAAAAACTGTGTCAGAGAGCTCTGAATGTCCCAAAACATTTGCAGCTTGAAAGGGGCATTAACCCGCATCCTAGACCACTGAAATTCCCAAAAATATTTTTGGCACCCAAAATGCATCCTACACCCCTGAATGTTCAGAAAATGTTGGCAGCTCAAAAAAGTCCTTAAAATTCATCTTGTGCCTGCAAAAATGTTGAAAACTTTGGAGGCCCAAAAAAGGGGTTTACAGGCATCCTAGACCCCCTTAAGTCCAGAAAATGTTGGTCGGCCAAAAACTGTGTCAGAAAGCTCTCAATGTCCCAAAAACATTTGCAGCCTGAAAGGGGCATTAACCAGCATCCTAGACCGCTGAAATTCCCAAAAATATTTTTGGCATGAAAAGTGCATCCTACAACCCTGAATGTTCAGAATATGTTAGCAGCCCAAAAAAGGCCTTAAAATGCATTTTAGGCCTGCAAAAATGTTGAAAGGTTTGGAGGCCCAAAAAAGGGGTTTACAGGCATCCTAGACCCCCTAAAGTCCATAAAATGTTGGTGGGCCAAACACAGGCTGAGAGAGCTCTGAATGTCCCAAAAACATTTGCAGCCTGAAAGGGGCATTAACCCGCATCCTAGACCACTGAAATTACCAAAAATAGTTTGGCCCGAAAAATGCATCCTACAACCCTGAAAGTTCAGAAAATGTTGGCAGCTCAAAAAAGTCCTTAAAATTCATCTTGTGCCTGCAAACATGTTGAAAACTTTGGAGGCCCAAAAAAGGGATTTACAGGCATCCTAGACCCCCTAAAGTCCAGAAAATGTTGGTGGGCCAAAAACTGTGTCAGAGAGCTCTGAATGTCCCAAAAACATTTGCAGCCTGAAAGGGGTATTAACCCGCATCCTAGACCACTGAAATTCCCAAAAATAGTTTGGCCCGAAAAATGCATCCTGCACCCCTGAATGTTCAGAAAATGTTGGCAGCTCAAAAAAGTCCTTAAAATTCATCTTGCGCCTGCAAAAATGTTGAAAACTTTGGAGGCCCAAAAAAGGGGTTTACAGGCATCCTATACTCCGTAAAGTCCAGAAAATATTGGTGGACCAAATACTGTGTCAGAGAGCTCTGAATGTCTCAAAAACATGTGCAGCCTGAAAGGGGCATTAACCCGCATCCTAGACCACTGAAATTCCCAAAAGTAGTTTTGGCACGAAAAATGCATCCTACACCCATGAATTTTCAGAAAATGTTGGCAGCTCAAAAAAAGGCCTTAAAATGCATCTTAGGCCTGCAAAAATGTTGAAAACTTTGCAGGCCCAAAAAAGGGGTTTACATGCATCCTAGACCCCCTAAAGTCCAGAAAATGTTGGTGGGCCAAAAACTGTGTCAGAGAGCTCTGAATGTCCCAAAAACATTTGCAGACTGAAAGGGGCATTAACCCGCATCCTAGACCACTGAAATTCCAAAAAATATTTTTGGCACCCAAAATGCATCCTACAACCTTGAAAGTTCTGAATATGTTAGCAGCCCAAAAAAGGCCTTAAAATGCATTTTAGACCTGCAAAAATGTAGAAAAATTTGGAGGCCCAAAAAAGGGATTTACAGGCATCCTAGACCCCGTAAAGTGCAGAAAATGGCTGTGGTCCAAAATCAGTGTCAGAGAGCTCTGAATGTCCCAAAACATTTGCAGCCCGAAAGGGGCACTAACCCGCATCCGAGACCACTGAAATTCCCAAAAATATTTTTGGCACAAAAATGCATCCTACAACCCTGAAAGTTCAGAATATGTTAGCAGCCTGAAAAAGGCCTTAAAATGCATTTTAGGCCTGCACAAATGTTGAAAACTTTGGAGGCCCAAAAAAGGGGTTTACAGGCATCCTAGACCCCCTAAAGTCCAGAAAATGTTGGTGGGCCAAAAACTGTGTCAGAGAGCTCTGAATGTCCTAAAAACATTTGCAGCCTGAACGGGGCATTAACCCACATCCTAGACAACTGAAATTCCCAAAAATATTTTGGCCCAAAAAATGCTTCCTACACCCCTGAAATTTCAGAAAATGTTGGCAGCTCAAAAAAAGGCCTTAAAATGCATCTTAGGCCTGCAAAAATGTTGAAAACTTTGGAGGCCCAAAAAAGGGGTTTACAGGCATCCTAGACCCCCTAAAGTCCAGAAAATGTTGGTGGGCCATAAACAGGCTCAGAGAGCTCTGAATGTCCCAAAAACATTTGCAGCTTGAAAGGGGCATTAACCCACATCCTAGACCACTGAAATTCCCAAAAATATTTTTGGCACCCAAAATGCATCCTACAACCCTGAAAGTTCAGAATATGTTAGTAGCCCAAAAAAGGCCTTAAAATGCATTTTAGGCTTGCAAAAATGTTGAAAACTTTGGAGGCCCAAAAAAGGGGTTTACAGGCATCCTAGACACCCTAAAGTCCAGGAAATGTTGGTGGGCCAAAAACAGGCTCAGAGAGCTCTGAATGTCCCAAAAACATTTGCAGCCTTAAAGGGGCATTAACCCGCATCCTAGACCACTGAAATTACCAAAAATAGTTTGGCCCGAAAAATGCATCCTACACCCCTGAAAGTTCAGAAAATGTTGGCAGCTCAAAAAAGTCCTTAAAATTCTTCTTGTGCCTGCAAAAATGTTGAAAACTTTGGAGGCCCAAAAAAGGGGTTTACAGGCATCCTAGACCCCCTAAAGTCCAGAAAATGTTGGTGGGCCAAAAACTATGTCAGAGAGCTCTGAAAGTCCCAAAAATATTTGCAGCCTGAAAGGGGCATTAGCCCGCATCCTAGACCACTGAAATTCTCAAAAATATTTTTGCCATGAAAAGTGCATCCTACAACCCTGAATGTTCAAAATATGTTAGCAGCCCAAAAAAGGCCTTAAAATGCATTTTAGGCCGGCAAAAATGTTGAAAAGTTTGGAGGCCCAAAAAAGGGATTTACAGGCATCCTAGACCCCCTAAAGTCCAGAAAATGTTGGTGGGCAAAAACTGTGCCAGAGAGCTCTGAATGTCCCAAAAATATTTGCAGCCTGAAAGGGGTATTAACCCGCATCCTAGACCACTGAAATTCCCAAAAATATTTTTGGCATGAAAAGTGCATCCTACAACCTTGAAAGTTCAGAATATGTTAGCAGCCTGAAAAAGGCCTTAAAATGCATTTTAGGCCTGCAAAAATGTTGAAAACTTTGGAGGCCCAAAAAAGGGGTTTACAGGCATCCTAGACCCCCTAAAGTCCAGAAAATGTTGGTGGGCCAAAAACTGTGTCAGAGAGCTCTGAAAGTGCCAAAAACATTTGCAGCCTGAAAGGGGCATTAACCCGCATCCTAGACCACTGAAATTCCCAAAAATAGTTTGGCCCGAAAAATGCATCCTACACCCCTGAAAGTTCAGAAAATGTTGGCAGCTCAAAAAAGTCCTTAAAATTCTTCTTGTGCCTGCAAAAATGTTGAAAACTTTGGAGGCCCAAAAAAGGGGTTTACAGGCATCCTAGACCCCCTAAAGTCCAGAAAATGTTGGTGGGCCAAAAACTATGTCAGAGAGCTCTGAAAGTCCCAAAAATATTTGCAGCCTGAAAGGGGCATTAGCCCGCATCCTAGACCACTGAAATTCTCAAAAATATTTTTGCCATGAAAAGTGCATCCTACAACCCTGAATGTTCAAAATATGTTAGCAGCCCATAAAAGGCCTTAAAATGCATTTTAGGCCGGCAAAAATGTTGAAAAGTTTGGAGGCCCAAAAAAGGGATTTACAGGCATCCTAGACCCCCTAAAGTCCAGAAAATGTTGGTGGGCAAAAACTGTGCCAGAGAGCTCTGAATGTCCCAAAAATATTTGCAGCCTGAAAGGGGTATTAACCCGCATCCTAGACCACTGAAATTCCCAAAAATATTTTTGGCATGAAAAGTGCATCCTACAACCTTGAAAGTTCAGAATATGTTAGCAGCCTGAAAAAGGCCTTAAAATGCATTTTAGGCCTGCAAAAATGTTGAAAACTTTGGAGGCCCAAAAAAGGGGTTTACAGGCATCCTAGACCCCCTAAAGTCCAGAAAATGTTGGTGGGCCAAAAACTGTGTCAGAGAGCTCTGAAAGTCCCAAAAACATTTGCAGCCTGAAAGGGGCATTAACCCGCATCCTAGACCACTGAAATTCCCAAAAATATTTTTGGCACCCAAAATGCACCCTACAACCTTGAAAGTTCAGAATATGTTAGCAGCCCAAAAAAGGCCTTAAAATGCATTTTAGGCCTGCAAAAATGTTGAAAGGTTTGGAGGCCCAAAAAAGGGGTTTACAGGCATCCTAGACCCCCTAAAGTCCAGAAAATGTTGGTGGGCCAAATGCAGGCTCAGAGAGCTCTGAATGTCCCAAAAATATTTGCAGCCTGAAAGGGGCATTAACCCGCATCCTAGACCACTGAAATTCCAAAAAATATTTTTGGCACCCAAAATGCATCCTACAACCTTGAAAGTTCAGAATATGTTAGCAGCCCAAAAAAGGCCTTAAATGCATTTTATGCCTGCAAAAATGTTGAAAACTTTGGAGGCCCAAAAAAGGGTTTTACAGGCATCCTAGACCCCCTAAAGTCCAGAAAATGTTGGTGGGCCAAAAACTGTGTCAGAGAGCTCTGAATGTCCCAAAAACATTTGCAGCCTGAAAGGGGTATTAACCCGCATCCTAGACCACTGAAATTCCCAAAAATATTTTTGGCATGAAAAGAGCATCCTACAACCCTGAAAGTTCAGAATATGTTAGCAGCCCAAAAAAGGCCTTAAAATGCATTTTAGGCCTGTAAAAATCTTGAAAACTTTGGAGGCCCAAAAAAGGGGTTTACAGGCATCCTAGACCCCCTAAAGTCCAGAAAATGTTGGTGGGCCAAAAACTGTGTCAGAGAGCTCTGAAAGTCCCAAAAACTTTTGCAGCCTGAAAGGGGCATTAACCCGCATCCTAGACCACTGAAATTCTCAAAAATATTTTTGCCATGAAAAGTGCATCCTACAACCCTGAACGTTCAGAATATGTTAGCAGCCCAAAAAAGGCCTTAAAATGCATTTTAGGCCTGCAAAAAGGTTGAAAACTTTGGAGACCCAAAAAAGGGGTTTACAGGCATCCTAGACCCCCTAAAGTCCAGAAAATGTTGGTGGGCAAAAACTGTGCCAGAGAGCTCTGAATGTCCCAAAAACATTTACAGCCTGAAAGGGGCATTAACCCGCATCCTAGACCACTGAAATTCCCAAAAATATTTTTGGCATGAAAAGTGCATCCTATAACCCTGAAAGTTCAGAATATGTTAGCAGCCCAAAAAAGGCCTTAAAATGCATCTTAGACCTGCAAAAATGTTGAAAGGTTTGGAGGCTAAAAAATGGGATTTACAGGCATCCTAGACTCCGTAAAGTGCAGAAAATGGCTGTGGCCCAAAATCAGTGTCAGAGAGCTCTGAATGTCCCAAAACATTTGCAGCCCGAAAGGGGCACTAACCCGCATCCTAGACCACTGAAATTCCCAAAAGTATTTTTGGCACGAAAAATGCATCCTATACCCCTGAAATTTCAGAAAATGTTGGCAGCTCAAAAAAAGGCCTTACAATTTATTTTAGGCCTGCAAAAATGTTGAAAGGTTTGGTGGCCCAAAAAAGGGGTTTACAGGCATCCTAGACCCCCTAACGTCCAGAAAATGTTGGTGGGCCAAAAACAGGCTCAGAGAGCTCTGAGTGTCCCAAAAACATTTGCAGCCTGAAAGGGGCATTAACACGCATCCTAGACCACTGAAATTCCCAAAAATATTTTTGGCACCCAAAATGCATCCTACAACCCTGAAAGTTCAGAATATATTAGCAGCCCAAAAAAGGCCTTAAAATGCATTTTAGGCCTGCAAAAATGTTGAAAACTTTGGTGGCCCAAAAAAGGGGTTTACAGGCACCCTAGACCCCCTAAAGTCCAGAAAATGTTGGTGGGCCAAAAACAGGCTCAGAAAGCTCTGAATGTCCCAAAAACATTTGCAGCCTGAAAGGGGCATTAACCCTCATCCTAGACCACTGAAATTACCAAAAATAATTTGGCCCGAAAAATGCATCCTACACCCCTGAAAGTTCAGAAAATGTTGGCAGCTCAAAAAAGTCCTTAAAATGCATCTTGTGCCTGCAAAAATGTTGAAAACTTTGGAGGCCCAAAAAAGGGGTTTACAGGCACCCTAGACCCCCTAAAGTCCAGAAAATGTTGGTGGGCCAAAAACTGTGTCAGAGAGCTCTGAATGTCCCAAAAACATTTACAGCCTGAAAGGGGCATTAACCCGCATCCTAGACCACTGAAATTCCCAAAAATATTTTTGGCATGAACAGTGCATCCTACAACCCTGAAAGTTCAGAATATGTTAGCAGCCCAAAAAAGGCCTTAAAATGCATTTTAGACCTGCAAAAATGTTGAAAAGTTTGGAGGCCCAAAAAAGGGATTTACAGGCATCCTAGACCCCGTAAAGTGCAGAAAATGGCTGTGGTCCAAAATCAGTGTCAGAGAGCTCTGAATGTCCCAAAACATTTGCAGCCCGAAAGGGGCACTAACCCGCATCCGATACCACTGAAATTCCCAAAAATATTTTTGGCACAAAAATGCATCCTACAACCCTGAAAGTTCAGAATATGTTAGCAGCCTGAAAAAGGCCTTAAAATGCATTTTAGGCCTGCAAAAATGTTGAAAACTTTGGAGGCCCAAAAAAGGGGTTTACAGGCATCCTAGACCCCCTAAAGTCCAGAAAATGTTGGTGGGCCAAAAACTGTGTCAGAGAGCTCTGAATGTCCTAAAAACATTTGCAGCCTGAACGGGGCATTAACCCACATCCTAGACAACTGAAATTCCCAAAAATATTTTGGCCCAAAAAATGCTTCCTACACCCCTGAAATTTCAGAAAATGTTGGCAGCTCAAAAAAAGGCCTTAAAATGCATCTTAGGCCTGCAAAAATGTTGAAAACTTTGGAGGCCCAAAAAAGGGGTTTACAGGCATCCTAGACCCCCTAAAGTCCAGAAAATGTTGGTGGGCCATAAACAGGCTCAGAGAGCTCTGAATGTCCCAAAAACATTTGCAGCTTGAAAGGGGCATTAACCCACATCCTAGACCACTGAAATTCCCAAAAATATTTTTGGCACCCAAAATGCATCCTACAACCCTGAAAGTTCAGAATATGTTAGTAGCCCAAAAAAGGCCTTAAAATGCATTTTAGGCTTGCAAAAATGTTGAAAACTTTGGAGGCCCAAAAAAGGGGTTTACAGGCATCCTAGACACCCTAAAGTCCAGGAAATGTTGGTGGGCCAAAAACAGGCTCAGAGAGCTCTGAATGTCCCAAAAACATTTGCAGCCTTAAAGGGGCATTAACCCGCATCCTAGACCACTGAAATTACCAAAAATAGTTTGGCCCGAAAAATGCATCCTACACCCCTGAAAGTTCAGAAAATGTTGGCAGCTCAAAAAAGTCCTTAAAATTCTTCTTGTGCCTGCAAAAATGTTGAAAACTTTGGAGGCCCAAAAAAGGGGTTTACAGGCATCCTAGACCCCCTAAAGTCCAGAAAATGTTGGTGGGCCAAAAACTGTGTCAGAGAGCTCTTAAAGTCCCAAAAATATTTGCAGCCTGAAAGGGGCATTAGCCCGCATCCTAGACCACTGAAATTCTCAAAAATATTTTTGCCATGAAAAGTGCATCCTACAACCCTGAATGTTCAAAATATGTTAGCAGCCCAAAAAAGGCCTTAAAATGCATTTTAGGCCGGCAAAAATGTTGAAAAGTTTGGAGGCCCAAAAAAGGGATTTACAGGCATCCTAGACCCTGTAAAATGCAGAAAATGGCTGTGGGCCAAAAACTGTGTCAGAGAGCTCTGAATGTCCCAAAAACATGTGCAGCTTGAAATGGGCATTAACCCGCATCCTAGACCACTGAAATTCCCAAAAATATTTTTGGCATCAAAATGCATCCTACAACCCTGAAAGTTCAGAATATGTTAGCAGCCCAAAAAAGGCCTTAAAATGCATTTTAGGCCTGCAAAAATGTTTAAAGGTTTGGAGGCCCAAAAAAGGGATTTACAGGCATCCTAGACCCCCTAAAGTCCAGAAAATGTTGGTGGGCAAAAACTGTGCCAGAGAGCTCTGAATGTCCCAAAAATATTTGCAGCCTGAAAGGGGTATTAACCCGCATCCTAGACCACTGAAATTCCCAAAAATATTTTTGGCATGAAAAGTGCATCCTACAACCTTGAAAGTTCAGAATATGTTAGCAGCCTGAAAAAGGCCTTAAAATGCATTTTAGGCCTGCAAAAATGTTGAAAACTTTGGAGGCCCAAAAAAGGGGTTTACAGGCATCCTAGACCCCCTAAAGTCCAGAAAATGTTGGTGGGCCAAAAACTGTGTCAGAGAGCTCTGAAAGTCCCAAAAACATTTGCAGCCTGAAAGGGGCATTAACCCGCATCCTAGACCACTGAAATTCCCAAAAATATTTTTGGCACCCAAAATGCACCCTACAACCTTGAAAGTTCAGAATATGTTAGCAGCCCAAAAAAGGCCTTAAAATGCATTTTAGGCCTGCAAAAATGTTGAAAGGTTTGGAGGCCCAAAAAAGGGGTTTACAGGCATCCTAGACCCCCTAAAGTCCAGAAAATGTTGGTGGGCCAAATGCAGGCTCAGAGAGCTCTGAATGTCCCAAAAATATTTGCAGCCTGAAAGGGGCATTAACCCGCATCCTAGACCACTGAAATTCCAAAAAATATTTTTGGCACCCAAAATGCATCCTACAACCTTGAAAGTTCAGAATATGTTAGCAGCCCAAAAAAGGCCTTAAATGCATTTTATGCCTGCAAAAATGTTGAAAACTTTGGAGGCCCAAAAAAGGGTTTTACAGGCATCCTAGACCCCCTAAAGTCCAGAAAATGTTGGTGGGCCAAAAACTGTGTCAGAGAGCTCTGAATGTCCCAAAAACATTTGCAGCCTGAAAGGGGTATTAACCCGCATCCTAGACCACTGAAATTCCCAAAAATATTTTTGGCATGAAAAGAGCATCCTACAACCCTGAAAGTTCAGAATATGTTAGCAGCCCAAAAAAGGCCTTAAAATGCATTTTAGGCCTGTAAAAATGTTGAAAACTTTGGAGGCCCAAAAAAGGGGTTTACAGGCATCCTAGACCCCCTAAAGTCCAGAAAATGTTGGTGGGCCAAAAACTGTGTCAGAGAGTTCTGAAAGTCCC